>NW_025422005.1:67550000-72550000 GCF_011764305.1 Mustela putorius furo
TCCGCATGAAAGGGGCCATACTGGTACCTTCGGCAATTCAGAGTCCTTCATCAGTACAAAGAGCAGAAGGAATGCACCTGGTCTCCAGTGCTGTGTGTGGAAGCCTCTGAGATTTCACTGACTGGGCTGGAGGCTCAGACCCTACTTAGCTCAGGAGAGCTAATGAGATTGGAACCTGACAGGGAATGGATGCAGGCCTGAAAAAAGCCCTCCCCCAGCCCCCGACCCCCTCCGGAGGTAATTAACGGGTATTTTCAATGAGTCCAGTAAAATAATAATTTCTTTCTCTAGTCACCATTGTCAATAATGCCTCATTCAAGTATTTGACACCAGGACACACATACCAAGAAATGATCAATGATAGCTGGGGAGTCTACTCATTTGGCCATATATGTGATTCTTTTTTTTTGGTTCTGTTTTAAACTACTAATAAACTAGAAAGAAAAGGAGAGAGGTGAGTCTCACATGATCTCGCAGATCACATTACGTTTGGTTATTAGTTCTCTCCTCATCTATGCTTTGCTTCCCGGTGGACCATTTCCCCTTGCTTCCAGCAGGTAGCTTTGCATTCCTTAGATGCACCCTGGGAATTACACAGCCAGCTGCTACACTACTTTCCCAGAGCTGCTGCTCTACTGCAGCCAGGAGAAGAGATACTTGGGGGGGGGGGCACTTCAAATTCCAAAAACTGTTAACTGCAGCTGCTAAGCAGGAGAAGAAAAAAAAAATCTTCCTCTAAGTTATGCATTACGCAACACGTGCATTTGATGCCTCTTCATATGTTTCCAAAGCAGCATGTGCAACAGATCACACTCAAACTGTCACCATCTGAAACAGAACAGCACACAGGCTAAATGTTCCAGGAAGTCTATTGCCTGCTTGCAGCCCACCTGAAGCACCTGGAAATAACTAAACTCCCAAACATAGGTTGACTTTGCTTGAATAGAATAGGAAGACTCGGTGTTGAAATGAGTGTAATTTTAGCTGGACTAATTTATCCTAATATGGACCTTCTGAATCTTTTATAATTCCTGTGGATTCCTCTGAACTTGGAATTGATCCTCATTTCTTTGTTTCCTTCCTACCTCCTATCTGTTTGATCAGATTCTTTTTTTCCTAAAATGCACATTTTTTTCCATATCGCTCCTCTACTTAAAAACCATCGATGGTTTCCTTGATGCCAAAAATAAAGCTCAAATGCCTTTGTTTGACATTTAAAGTTCTCTGCCATCTGGCCTCGACTTGCCTATGGTTTCTGCCTCATCCCCTAGTCAAATGGATCTCAGCACTGTTACTCCATCACCCTTTTTTCAGAGCCCTGAATAAAATTTCCAGTGAGTTTTCTAATTCTCTCTTAGTATTCTCTAAAATTAGTGTTCTGTAGAATACTAACTTTCTCTCTCTCTCTCTCTCTCTCTTCGCTTGAAATAACCACTTTCCCTCTCTCCCTCCACTTAGCTGTCTGCCGTTTTGTGTCCACCTTCCAAACTCCACTCACTCTGGAAGAATTTTTCTGCATCTGCATAGATCTTACAGAGTAGACTTGGCAGTGTGGTGCTGCAGTGGAAACCGGACAAAATCTAGAAACTAGGAAGAAGGACCAGGTTTTACTTCCAGCCCTAATACATAACAACTGCATGACCTTGACTGGGTCTCTTAACCCTCTGGGTCTCTGTCCCCGTATTTGAAAAATGGGTTTAATAATAACCGTCTTCCATAAGTCAGCTGCAAAATCATCTAAGATCATCTCTGAAAAAGTACTCTGAAAATACTAAAGTATTCTTTGAATATAACACACCATGACAATTTTCTTCTGAATACCCAGCATTTCCTGTGCAGTTTTACCATGGACTATTCTCCCAAACCTGGAACGACATTATAGTTGATACTATTGTGTACAAGTAATAAAACAGAAAAGCTAAATGACTTGTCCAAGTTAAAATAATGGGCAAAAAGAAGAACCAGGATTCAAACCAAGGTAACAAAGAGCCTGATATTACACTACACTTTACTGCTTTTTATGCTATCTTGTAATCAATTATTAGCATGCATTAGTTTTATGAACTCCTTGAGGCCAATAACCACAACTCATCTTTCATATGACTTTCACACTTGGTATTCCCTTTGTCTAGAATACTGGCAACATGGTTCACATCTCCTTGTCTCCTTCAGATCTTTGCCCAAAGAGCGACTTCTCAATGAGGTCTTCTCTGACCACGATATTTAGAATTCTAACCCTCCAGCTTTTCCTATCCACCCCATCCACTTTACTTTCTGCATATCACTTAACATTTCACATCCCACAGGTTTTATATATCTATATGTTTTTATTATCTTCTTCTAATAGCATGCAAGCTCTATGAAGGCAGAGATTTTTGTTGTTTTATTTACTACTGTATCCCCACTATTTAGAACAGGCCTTGAGACATATTAGCTGTTCAATAAATATTGGATAATGAACTAATGATTTAGCTTAACATGTGATTGACCAAATGATTCAAGATTTCTTCACTAAAGACCCTTGATATATTTATTCAGTTGTATAGAATTAGAATAGAGACAGTCTCCAGGCACCTAGGTGACTCAGCTGGTTATGCATCACTCTCTATACTCAGCTCAGGTCTTGATCTCAGGGTCATGAGTTCAAGTCCTGTGCTCGGCTCCATGATGGGTGTGGAGCCTACTTTAAAAAAAAAAAAAAAAAAAAAGGAAAGAAAGAAAGAAAAAAAGAAAGAACATAGACAGTATTTACAGTTGTGGCGTTCTCTTTGAATGATGTCATTTGCATTAAGAGGTACAAGAAATGCATTTGAAATTTGATAGGCTAAGAACTAAAGTTTATTTTTAACTGTGAAAAAATTTCTTTTCTTTTTTTTTTTTTAATTTACATATAAATATTTAACAAAAGAAAAAGTATCTTTGGGATGCCTGGGTGGCTCAGTGGGTTAAGCCTCTGCCTTTGGCTCAAGTCATGATCTCAGGGTTCTGGGATCAAACTGCACATGGGGGGATGGGGGGTCGCTGCTCAGTGGGGAGCCTGCTTCCCTCTCTTTCTCTGCCTGCTGCTCTGCCTACTTGTGATCTCTCTCTGTGTCAAATAAATAAATAAAATCTTTTAAAAAAAGGTATCTTCATGGGATATACTTGTATTTTATGCAAAGATTTTGTCCATCATGATGACAAATTATCCATGTTGATCAGAGGATAAAATCTAAGTCCCTGACGAGGTGCCACAAGTCATGTTAGGATGCAGTCTCCACCTTCATATCTACTTTCTCCTCTTCTCAGTCCCCTTTCAGAAGCTAAATAGTATGGTAGCTACTGCACACCCTCTAGAGGCAAGCTACCCAAGCTTGAATCTCGGTTTCACCACCAACCCTGGAAAAATTACTTAAATTTCTTTAAGTCTCAACATTTCCTTTAGTAAACTGGGGACAATAATATTATTGAATCCCTAGAGTTGTTGTGGAGAGAAATGGGAACCCACCCACACAAAACACTTAGCAAACTGCCGGCCGCAAGGTAAGTTTTGGGCGATTGTTTTTCACTTCAGTTTATAATCCAGTTATGTGCCATTCCCCAACCTCCCCAACAGAGACTGTCTCACACACTTTGTGTCTCTGAACATTGGATTCTTGAAAGAAAGAAAGAAAGAAAGAAAGAAAGAAAGAAAGAAAGAAAGAAAGAAGAAAAGAAAGAAAGAAAATATTTTTATGTATTTATTTATTTGACAGAGGAAGAGAAGGGAAAGAATGCAAGCCCCTTGGGGTAGGCAGAGGGAGAAGCAGACTCCCTGCTGAGCAGGGAGCCTCAAAATGGGATCAGGGCTCAATCCAGGAACCCTGGGATCATGACCTGATCCTAAGGCAGATTCTTAACCAACTGAGCCAACAAACTCAACAAAGTTATAATGACAACATGAATTAATGACTTGAGTTTTTGTTTTTAAGTGATAGCTAATCCTAGAAATACATCTATTTGTACCCTAATTATTTTAAGATTAAATCGTTTTTAGATTTGGTATAAAATTCTTTCAGTACCCTTTGTTAGGAAGAAAAATTTTTCCCCCACCCTGAAGTTTTCTTCTGCGTGAAGCAAGATGTACTTATGCAGCTTCCTGGCCTTTCCATTTTCTCCTTCACTCTTCCTCACACATGAATTTTTAAGCAGATAGAAAAGTTTGGAATGAAAACTGGTCTTACGAGGCCAAGTCACTTTGCTTTGCTTTTTGAGAGTATACTTAGCCATAAAGAGTATGGGTTCCCAAATACTATAGTCAAATAGTCACCATGGCCATGAAAAATCCTGTCCTCATGGTGAAAGTTGATGACTCCTTAATATTCTACCTAATTTTGAGTTTTAAGATCAGGAAGCTTGCTTATTTTCAGCTATGAGCCATATAGGCCATGAAAGCAATAGCAATACTAAGGCTGATACTTTTGTTTCCCATTTACCTCTCCTTTTTGTCTTATTTTTCACTGGTTGGAGTTCAGTTGTGAAACAATGAGGTTCTTTATCAAACACTTGAAACACCAAACATCTTTCATAATTTACTTATACTTACACTACAACATAAAATATATTACCCATCATCGTTACCATCCTGCAATACTGAATCATCTATCTCAAGGGATCTTAGGTGTACAATAGCCCCCCCTTATCAGTTGGGGATACATTCCAATACCTCCAGTGGGTGCCTGAAATCATGGATAGTACTGAACCCTGTAACTACTTCGTTTTTTCCTATGAGATGAGGTGAGTTGAACGACACTATAGGCAGTACAATAGCCATAGGCTACTATTGAACTTTCTTTCTGTCAGAAAGAGGATCATGCGCTTGCAGACTATGTTGACCATGGGTAAATGAAACTATGGAAAGTGAAACCACAGATTCTTACTACATGAAAAATCTACAAAAGGCAGTGTTCACTATCACTGTGAGGGGAGATAAAAAGAGAGAAAGAATCTGAAGATTCTGAAGAATTCTGAAGAAAGAATCTTTTGAATCTGTTATAACCCCAAGGTAAAACATGGTGTCCTCAGGAATGAAAATCACTGTGGTGATACTCAAATAATTTGTGGGAGAGAGGAAGTATATAAGTCAGTCTTCTGAGTGGTACCTCATTAGACTCTTCAGATTCTCCAGGCAATCTCTTGCTCACAAATTTTATTTCCACAGATTCTAACATGCTATTTATCTAGTGTGAATCTCATATTTATGCATGTTTCATAGATCCCCTTATTCCACTTTCCATTGAAAATAAGCTTCTAATGAATAAAATGTTGTTTTTCCACTTTATTAAGCAAAACATTAAGATAGTGAAAGACAATTTTAAGTTGAAGTGTCATATCAGATTTTTGTCTACTTACTAATCAAACATGATTATAAGTGACAGAAGTAGTTTGCATTTTCATTTTATAATATTATAATACTATAAAACATAAGAATAAGAAGTTAAACAAATTATAGTCATATTAAAATACATTTTCAGGGCAGAGCAGGGAAAATGGTTTCTCTTTGCTACATAATTACTGTTCTAAGATTTCACTAAGCTACTATTCTAGGGTGTCAACTTTTATTTGGCAGTTTACATTTTTATACAGGTTTTCTGCATTTCAGTCATTTTCAGTTTATTTTATCTGGAAAAACATGAGCCAGCCATAAATGACACATTATTACTCACTTTAGCCAGTTCTTCACATTCAACTAAAATATTTTTCACTCATACAAGCTATTAGGTCAAAATTTTTACCAATATCCATAAACACTTCACATACAAGTTCTATTTTTCTTTCTTAACTCTAGAGCAGGTAACACAATGGATGAAATATTTGTAAAAGTAGAACATATCAAATTACCAAATATGTCAGTGACAGCTCTACAAGGTGCCATCCTACATCCTGTGAAATTTCATGAGCTGAGGACCAAATACTTTGCTTTTATCCAAACTTCCTCAACACTTCCAAAAATTTCATTATCTCATCCAGTTCACAGATGCTGCAATGGCATTTTTATAGCAATCAGTATTCTGTTCTAGTATAGATTAATGATTTCTGTCCTTCATGCTATGTGTGTACCAGATAATATCTTCATACCAAATAAAATGTCTTGAACATCTCTCTTGCTCGCACTCTTTTTTCTCACAATGTGTGTTTTTATCTGCAAAATGTATGTAGCATCTATTGTGTTTTATTTTTTAAGCTTCAACAAAAATGTCATTGCAGTTACCTGTGTATTTATTAGAGCACATTCTCAAGCTAATATACTAAAAGTACAGTAACAATCACATGGGTGTCTGAATGTGTTTTAATGTTTAAAAGGTGTTTACTGGAAAAAGTGTGACACAAATTGTATAAACTAACACTTTTAAAAATGATAATGGATGTTTTACTTATGCATAACCTTTCCTGCCTCAGAAGACTTAAGGAAAAACTTAAAAATTTGAAAAAAAAATGTGATTTTATAACTAGGAAAAAGAGATGTCATTGAATGAAACAAGAGAGTCCTCATTCCTTGAAAATCTCAACAATATTTATCCAAAGGTTTATGATGTGCCTGACATTGTATTTTAAGACATTAATGCCACATAATTCATGGTACTTTTTTTCTATTTTACAGAAGTATTTGCACTGGATTATACTCCTTGAAATTCTATCATTTAGAAATTCATCTATGAGGGGCACCTAAGTGGCTCAGCTGGTTGGGTGTGTGACTCTTGATTTTGGCTCGGGTCATGATCTCAGGGTTGTCTCTCTCTCTCCCTCTGCGCCTCCCCCACTCTCTTTCTCTCTAAAATAAATAAATAAGAAGTAAAAAAAAAATAAATAAAAATAAAAATAAATAAATAAATAGAAATTAAAAGAAATAAAATTAAATTATAAATAAATAAATAAAAAGTAAAAAAATAAATATATTTTTTAAAAAATAGATATTCACCTATGTTAACCAGAGCTTTCTGTATTAGCCAAGAATCTTGATCTCAAGTGACTGAAACCCTCCTCAAACTCTCTGGGATCAATTGACAGCATCTTCTCCTTTCACCCCTTTCTTTTGTACCTTTCTCTATGGTAATGGTTGAAAAGCTAAAAACTACACTTTCCAGGCTTTCTTGCAGTTAGACATACTGAAAAGACAATAAGAAGAGGGGAAGGATTCAGAACCATGTGCTATTAATGTTTATGCTTTTTGTTGGTCAGCAAGGTCATGAAGAAGTATTCCATTGCATTCCATTGCATGACCTCTAGCCCTGTGGGTCATGGCTGGCAGGAGGGCAGGATGGACAGCAAGTACCACATTCCTGTATGCAGGCTCTAGTTTTGATGATGTCAAAAGAAGATTCTGGAGTGAGAGGCTTATTGATCCTGTTGCCAGATTTTTAACTCCTGCATTGTGTTCTTAAACTATGAGTTCTCCTCACTCCAAACTCTGGATGTAGTTAAGATTAGAGACTCCCTGGCAGGACAATTCTGCAGTGCTCTGGAAGTCTTCTCTAGAGGTCTGATACTCTGGGATTTCCAATCATTTTTTAAGTACTTAATTCACTCTTTTACATTTTTTTCTGCTTAAACTACCTTGTGGTTCCCATTTTCTATAATGAATGCTAATCAATATATTGACTCAAACTATATTGAGCTGTAAAGATAATTTATTGGCTGACATAACTGAAATACCCAGGCTTACATATGACTTTAGACAGGGTAGCTCCAGAATAGAGCAACATAACCCAGTGCTACTCTCTGCTTGACCATTTTTATCTTTTTTATTTTTTTTAAGATTTTATTTATTTATTTGTGAGAGAGAGAGAGCACAGGCAAGAGGAAGGGCAGAGGGAGAGGGACAAGCAGACCCCACTCTGAGTGGGGAGCCCAAGATGGGGCTTGATCCCAGGATCCGGGATCATGATATGAACCAAAGTCAGATACTTAACTGACTGAGTCACCCAGGTGCCCCCACCATTTTTAATCTTGACTGCATTCTCAGGTATAGTGGAAAATGGTTTTGACAGCCCAGTTTCTAATCCTCTCCAACTGGTCTTTTTTTTTTTTTTCAAGATTTTCTTTATTTAGTTGACAGACAGAGATCACCAGTAGGCAGAGAGGCAGGCGGGTCAGGGTGGAAGCAGGCTCCCTGCTGAGCAGAGAGCCCGATGCGGGGCTCGATCCCAGGACCCTGAGATCATGACGGGAGCCGAAGGCAGAGGCTTAACCCACTGAGCCACCCAGGCACCCTTCCAACTGGAGTCTTATGATAAAGATACCCTGGCTTTTTTTTTTTTTTTTAAGATTTCATTTATTTATTTTAGAGAGAGAATGTGAGAGAAAGAGCATGAGCTGGGGAGAAGCAGATGGAGAGGGAGTGGGAGGTAATGTCCAGCAGGACTAATATGGAGCTTAATCATAGGACCCTGAGATCATGACCTGGGCTGAAATCAAGCATTGGTTGCTCAACCAACTAAGCCATCCAGGTGTCCAAATACCACCTGCCTCTTTAGCAATCCCAGCAAAAGTTCCAGTGAATATAATAGGCTCTAACTTGATCAAAGGGCTATTATCTGACCAAAAAAATAACAAAATGTCCCATTTATCAGAAGTGGGGTTTTTGATTTGTTTTGTTTTCCCTTTATCAGATTTATGCATTATGCCCTACCCCTGGAACAGAATTAGTAGGAATAAGCTCCACTCAAAAGAATAATTGAAGAGAACTGAGGTTTTGCCACATAAATTTAAGTGCCATTATCATAAGAAGGGAAATAGATACTTTGAAACTAAACAACAAATGTCTATTGTGGCTTTTTTTTTTTTAATTTCAGCACTTCTGGGAGGATTATTTTAAGTCATTTACATATTAGTGAGAATTTACTCTTCTTTCACCTTAAATAGAAAATTGTTAAGAAGAAAGAATTAATTTAAAAATAATCATTAACCTCCTACTATGCTCTAGAATATAATCTCTGGGATTCCATAAAAAAAAAAAAATGCTTGTTAAGAAAATTACAAATCTGTAGTAAGGTAAATGCATCAATCATTATGAGTAGAAAAACAAAATTCATTATAATATGAGTGGAGTTAATGACACTCAGAAAAAGAAAGAATTATTTCAGTTGGGGAAATTGAGGAAAAGTTCATGGAAATAGTGATGGCTTAATAAAAACCCACATGCTTGACTGGACTAAATTTATGCAGAAAGGATGAGTCAACACAGGGATGTGATAAATGGGGTGAGAGGAAGAATTTAGTTTAAAAAGCTTACTGTGAACTGTGACGCTGGGTGGATTTTCAAAGAGCTGTAGAATTTCTTCATAATTTTTATTTTTGTGTAGAAATTAAGAAAAAAACAGAGTCTATAGAATAGTTGGAGGGACTGATTCAATAAGATTGGGTGATTTGATTTTGTCTGTTTGTTTTGTAATTTATTTATACTTAATTTCATTCCAAAAAGGATTTGAGGTAGCTGACCTGACAATTGATTGAAATGTGGGGCAAGGGAGAGGAGAGAGACAACAATGACGTTCAATAAATATTTGTTGAGAAGTGAATTAGTTTACTGAGCCTTGGTGAATGGAAAGTGGAAATGCCACGACAGGATTTGGGCCACTCAGGAAGGAGTTGATTTGCAGAGATAATAGGAATTGACAGAAAGCATATTAGAGCAGACACATCTTGTTTTGTAACTACATGCACTTTTACCCCCCCTCCCCAAAAAGTCAATTTAGTTGCCTGTGTCAGGCTTCACAAGCTGTGAAAAATGTCCTTGCCAAATTTTAGATGTGGACAGAAAACCAAGTATTTCAATAAGGTAGAGCATTTCTCTTTAAGTGGATGGACAGCAAGTGGAACTGATTTTCTTTGTGGTAGTGTGGGACTCCCAAATACTCTATATTCTGCAGCCCTAGTTGAAACATTGCTTTGAGATACTGGGGTCATGGGGCTTATCTTACCTTTTATAAGAAGTATTACACTTTCTTCTCCTTTTTCCTTCTCTCAAAACATGCATGAATGGCCATTTTCAGGACTCCAGACACCCTGATAACATCACTGCAGAGACATTTCCAGGGAGAAGAATTGGACTCCCCTTTTGAGAAACAGCTGTCTTGAAATAGTCAAAGCCATGCATTAATATGTTCTTTAAGTGCAAGATACATTCTCAATATTCTTGTAACACATAGAAGCTAGACATATCTTAACTTTATAGATTAAAAACCAAGAAAGGAAAGAAAGTTAAAATCTGCTTACATTAGTGGTACTACTGTAATTTGAGGCATAAACCAGACCTGGACACTGACTCAAAACAAGGTTTTCTGCTTTGCTCACTTGCACTTTATACACAGGCGTTGCCCATAAGCAGAAATACACAAAGGATACACCTTTCTGCCCTCTTACAAACAGAACACTTCCCACATTGATAATTCTGTTTAGCCACTTTAGAGAAAGGATTGCATGTCTAAACTCAAGTCCAAAGGTGTCAGACAGCTCTCACTGTACACTTGGAAAGCTGCCTTACATCTCAGTTTTCTAATCTGAAAAGCAGAAACAACAATACTATCTTGTTCATAAGATAACTATTGTTTTCAGAGCACATGCTGGATTAAGTGTTTAGAACAATGCCTTAACCTATCATGTCCCTTAAAACCATGAGTTATTATACCTGAGGTCCTTTTACTGAAAAAAGTCATTTCTTTTTTTTTCCAAAAAGGTAAAGCTCCAGTTTTAAATCCATTGTATACTTACAAATAATTAGGATGTTTGCAGTGCTCAGTCTTACTCATTTAAAAAGTAGTAGGAACAAGAGACTTTAGCCCTCTGCAACCATTTCGAGAGTAGTCCCTTCAGCAACAACAACCATACCTCTCTGTGATTTAAATTTTTCATTATGCACTTTTGCATGGTGAATTTAGAAGGATACTTCATCCCCCTTAGATCTGAAGACCAAATGTGCTCAGCTGCAGACCAATTATGATATTCAAGTATTTTCAAGACTGCTGAATGGGAAACGTTGAACTGTGCCTGTGTGATTAGCTTCATTGATTTCTATAGAAATGTAGTACTTAACTTCAATCAGTATAGTAGTTCAGTACTTCAAGGAAGTTTACTCTTTCTTTGAGATTCACACCGAATATGTAGTACAAAACTAACCTTGCAAGAGTCACAACGATAATTTACCAAAACTAGATGTTTCAGGATTATTTGTAATTTGTCTCCTAATGTGAACAGATTAGTCCACTTCATAACTCAGATGTGTGTTTTCAGTTTTACCTTACAGATTATACTGTGCAATTACTTGCAAACAACTATTGATTATTTTAAAAATAAATGGGGATCAATTACATAGGAGCCTCCACTGTTTCTTTTGTTCACAGACATTTTATTGTGTTCTAGTTGAAATAGTGATCTCTTGGGTCTCGAAGGTGATAGTCATTCACTAAAAAATATGGAGACTTTTAACACAACAACAAAGCTTAAGTAGAAAACTAGTGGGTTAGTGGATCCTCCACAACAACAAACATGAAACTTGATGAACACTTAACTCAATCCATTTTTCTATCTATTCATCTATTTCTATGGTGCCCATGATCAAAGCTATTAGACAAGCTAACAGCAATATTCAAATTCCAACATAATAAATGAAGAAAGGATGTTCCCCTGGCCGTACTAAACTCGAGACATGTTGGGGTATATTTGTATAATGACACAATGTCTGTCACATACAATGAGTTTAGAAGGGAACTGGTACAAATTTCAAGGCTAAATTTTATACTAAACTTACTTTCACTTTGAGGTGAATCTTTCTTTACCAACTCAGGTGTGATTTAGCCTATCAACTACTCTCAAATTTCAACAGCTATGACATTCAATGTGTAGTAGATATTTTTAATTATGCAGAACATCAATGTGAGGATTGTTCTTCAATGTTCCAGCATCAAAGCATTCATGGAGAATAACAGCAGAATTGAATGCTTCTGCTTCTATTTCAACTTCTCAGAAGGATTATTACCTAAGGCAGATTCATATCCAAGACAGCCAGCTCATCCTTCTGGCCAGTAAGTCCAAGACCATGAAAAAGTATAGCTGAGTAATATAATTCCAATATATTTTTAAATATTGTTTTCAAACATTTACACAGATCGATGTTGAAAACATAGATTTTTCTTCTCAGTGATATTCTCAAGACTCTCCTGCTAAAATGTGAATTGAATTTGTTATGGTACCAAATACTCAGAATTTGAAACTGAAACTCCCAATTACCTCCTCTATTTACTCTCTTTTGTTGTACTTGCTCCACTTTTGCTTTTGTAAGATGATATTTATTGAAAAGTCTACAGGACAGTATTCTAGAGGCCAATTTCTAGATACTAGTATTCTAGTATTCTAGTGGCCAATTTCTCTTTTGCGCTGTGAACTCACTGAAATATTTTGTCTTTGAGAACCTTCAGCCAATTGAGCCATTCATATAAAAATGAAGGTCGAATGACAGGTCAAATGTAGTGAATTCTAGGTTGGTGAGATCTGGGGTTTACTATCACTTGGGTTGTTGTTACAGAAGTTGTAAAGAACATTCCTCAAATTTAATTCTTCAACAATCTTCAAGTAGAAGTTTGGAAAGCTTTCATGGGCTATCTTGGGGTTCCATCAAGATGAATAAACATATCACAGAAATAAATATTTCATACAGGTTTGCCACTTAGAGCTGGAGGGGGCAACATTCTTCTGGTTTTCCTTTTGATAATACCAGAAAGTACTCCACTCAAGAGGCTAGACAATGTTCATAGGACTAACAGAAAGGTATCTGAAGTGATTCAGAATGAGCATCCCCCAAATGTGCCACTTTTATATGTGGGTTATTTTGAATTAAAAATTATCAAGGCCGAAAACACTCAGGAAGAGATTTTTACCTTCCCCTTAACTGATTCTAAGCATTTCAATAGAGAAACTTGTCCAGAAAGACAGCCATCACCAGAGATTACTACAAAGAGCTAGATGAGCTAAACTGTAGGGAGCTCAGCGGGGCCTGTTTGTTCAAATTTTTCTCTGTGTCCCATTATCTCTACAGGGCTTGACAAACATTTGTTTACAAAATATTTGCTCTTCTCATCTTCCTGTGAATTCTTCCTTCCCTTCTAAGTCTCAGATCCCTACCTGCTTCTCCTTAGCTCAGGGTGTCATATAAACCTCAACTACTTGACTGTCTTTGAGCCTCTCATGTCTTTGTGGGGCTCTCTTGCATATGCAATTAAATTTGTTTTTCTCCTGTTAATCTGTCTTATGTCAATTTAATTAATAAGACAGCCAAAAGAACCTAGAAGGGTAGAGAACAGATTTTCCTCCTCTACATATTTAACTCATTCATTCAGTCACTCATGCATTCAATCAACATGTATTTGCATTCAACAAACACATTACATATTCATCTATTCTGGTAAATAAAGAGACTTTTGTTCCAACAGGAGACTGAAATTTCATGACAAGCTTGTATTTCTTTTTTTGTCTGCTTCTTTAGCCTTTAGATAATTAGAACTAATGTATGAAAATATTATAATTTTAGGAAATTATATAATTTTTCAAGTGCTTGGAAGTCCTAAATTTTATTTCTATCAAATAATTACTTTTAATTTGACTTGACTGTTCTTTGTTTTGTTTCCTTTTCACTCCATTGACATATCTAAGGGCTATGCAAAGTAAATATCATTAAAAACACACTATTTCATTTTTGAGCTCATCAGTGTTTTCCAGGTCAACAAATTATTGATAGTATTCTGTAGTGTATCCATTGTAATAATGCATTAAATATGCCTGCTGACAAGGAGCATATTTTGTCAAAATATGCCTCTTTGACACAATAATTATTTTTAAGAAACAGCAGACACAAGAGAAGCTCTGAAAACAAAGCAGAGGTTATTTCTTTGTAAGGGACATTTGAAATTATAAGAGAAATCACCCTCTCTGTAACAAGAAAAGAAGGGTGGCTGAATCTCTAGAAATTTTTGAAAGGAGAAAGCAAGGATCTAACTCTGCATAACAACATTACCCTTGTTTACTATATACATAGTTTCCTGGTAAACTCTCAAAACTGCCCACATCACCACCAACATCCATTTATTCTGCTAGAAATGATACTTAAAATAATGGCTTAGGCCATTTGGCGGAGTTACTCAGTTTTCCTGGGTATCTACCATGTCTATAGGGAGTACACATGTTATTAAACTTGTTTCTTTTTCTCCTATTAATCTCTCTGAATTACAGGCATGTCTTAGTCAAGAACCTAGAAGAGGAAAGGGAAAATCGTTTTTCCTACCCCACACCATGTCCGAGGCAGATGCTTTGGTTTTGAGTCTCCTTCTATCCACTTGAGCTGTCAAATACAAATTTCTTGTGTGCCGGTACATGTATTTGAATAGTAGTAACAGAAGTTTCTCTAGTGTCAAACCATGATCATGTCAAAACATGACCATAAATATTCAGTACACTAGCCTTTTAAGAGTTATACCTGTTTGACATAAGATTATATTTTACAATCTGTGAGATGGGCAACTACCTCCTGTGTGACATCTGATTATCTTCGAGGTCTACCTCAAAATGTCCCTCAATTCTTTCAGGTATGTGTGAGAAAGGGTCCTATGTATGGTAAATTTTGAATGCCATCTTGTTCTCAAGTCATCTCTGATGTTCAATCATTCTCTGCTCTCTTTGGTTTTTAATTGGTTCTATCCATTTGTCACAGATGGAAATACTTCCACTGTATAAATTCAAGGACGTTAAATTCTTGACCTTCTGTCCAAAATAAAGATATCTCCTCTGGGGGAATAAAAAAAAAAAATCAAGAACGTATTGCAGAATATTAGAGGAAAGATTGTTTATGGACTTCTGTTTTGCAGCTTGTCTGTTGAGGGATTTGAAAGAAAAGTGTAAATGGAGAATTATCTGGGCTAACAGGTTTAACCGGGGATGGCTACAAATCCTGATTGTTTTCTTACAAAGAAAATGGAGCTTGATGTTTAGAAAGCTTTGTTTTTCTATGGAAAAATCAATAAAAATCATTTTACTATATACTGCTTTGGTGAAAGTGGCTAAAGTCTAGGTGAAGTTAAAAGTGAATTGGTTTTCTTTAACAAAATTGTGGATGACACTAAGTAGCAAAGTTCATCCTATTCTTTAGTCAGGAGGTGTGGCAGAAGTCTGGAATGTAAAATTGCTCAAAAACATCTGCAATTGCCAGCAGTTAACTTATGGGAATAAAACCTTTTTTGTATAAGTGATTAGATTCTTGGGGCTTCAAAGAGAGTTGCAGCATCTTAATTACTTGGAATGTAACTACCCCAGTTTAAAAACAAAATTCAAGGTGAAAACACACAGTAGAATTAAGCAGTATTATTTCAACCTTGAAATTGAAGCTTTATCTTATCATTGTATTACCCTGTAATGGAAAACTGAACTTGTGTTCATCAGTATTCCTGATTACAAATAGGGAAATTGTGGAGATTTTTCAGAGCCTTCCTTTTATTTTAAATGAAATGTCACGACCATGATTTATTTTTTTTATTTATTTAAAATTTTTTTTTAAGATTTTATTTATTTATTTGACAGACAGAGATTACAAGTAGGCAGAGAGGCAGGCAGAGAGAGAGGAGGAAGCAGGCTCCCTGCTGAGCAGAGAGCCCAATGTGGGGCTAGATCCCAGGACTCTGAGATCATGACCTGAGCTGAAAACAGAGGCTTTAACCCACTGAGTCACCCAGGCGCCCACGACCATGATTTAGATAGAAATATTTTGCAGAGGATAAAAGGCCCTTAAAATTCTGATAAACACAGGCTAACTTCTGAGATTTATAACTTATTGAACTTTTTATGCATAAAACATTTAGGTTAATTCATTTAAATAAATGATTGTATTGTTTTGCTGTCACTGCCTCAGATGTTCCTGGTTAGGCTTTCTTTTCCACAAAGTACATTTAGTGATTAGCTGAGTACATTTAAATGCAATTTGTATTGAATAAGAAAAATCTGAAGATAAAGTAGCTGTAAACAACTAACTAAATAAAGCTATAACCATGCAAAAGAGAGACACAAAGCTGAGAACTGAATAGATAGGAGAGTTGCAAGCATTGAATATTGATTTGGGGCTTTAGTTCACAATAAGCTTGTGGGTCTATCTTGTTTGTTGGCTCTTGCATATTTTTAAGGCCCCAAACAAAGCAAAACAAAAAAAGACATGAATATAATTATTTTATGTATAATTGCCTTCATGCCATTTTAACAACTCTTCTTGAATGATCATGACAACACCGGCTCAGGGCTATAGAGGCACAGAGAGTTTCTAGACCATTTCAATACATGCAAGACAAAATGAGGTCCATATCTCTAAATCCCACTCTAATTTTATAGCTGGTAAGACACTATTCAGACCTGGGTGTTTTCATACTAATCTTCAGCAGAAAATACTCGCAATGTGGTACAGTTCCAAGACAGCTTAAGTGACCTAGGTCTTAAGGATTCCATTTCAAGTACTTCATGGTTCTGGTTCAACTTGAAGGAGTAAAACAAAAATTGAAATTTGCTCAGGATAAAATCTGTAGTTGTATTCTCCAATATTCATTCACAGTTAAGAATTGAGATAAGTTTGTCAGACTGCAACCCATTTCCACTCTGGGTGTTCCAAGATCCCCATTTCCTGAGAGCCCTACCAACCAAAGGGGCAGAGTGGATCCTGAGAGTTTGTGCCAATGTCCATGAGAAAGCCTGGGATGCATATGAATCCATGTAGGATTTCTCCTCTCTCATAAGCTGTTTTTTTATATCCTGCATGAAACCTGTTGGGGAGGAAAAAATTTACCTATACCATTCAACCTTCTTCTGTCTGGTCTAAGAATTAAATTGACATGAGAAAGAGTAGCAGGAGGAAATAAAATTTAATTGAGTAGATACCAGGAATCCACATAAACATGAGATTTAAAAGACAATCATGCAAAGTGAGATCTATATGTCATTTTAAACTAAAAAGACTAAGCATCTAAGATTTCAAAGGGAAGGAAAGCAACTTACAGGAAAATGAAAAAGAGTACATGCTTGGTAAACAAACATTTGCTGGCCCCTTCAGAAACGATGCGACATAGGAAAGAATTTTAACAAACAGACATTGCTTAATTTCTCCCTGTCTACTACCCCTACTTCACATTATAATGTAGCTATTTATGGTGATAGCTCTCTTGCTGGAGCAGGAGCTTTATCTAAATCCTTTTAGGCAGGTAGAGAGAAGATCAAAGTTTCTTCCTAAGTTTTCTGGGCCTTGATTGTTTTTAGCTTGAAATAATCTTCCAGCCAAAGTGGCTCATCATGGGCTAACTTATTCTGAACTTCTACAACAGTAAGCATTTATAAATATCAATATATTTTATTATTTTCAGTAGAATGAGAGAGAGAGTTATACAGACTAAAAAGAAACTAGAGCATGAGAATTGCAAGAGTAATGTGCCATGGACCAAAGTTCCTGAGGATTAAAAATAGAATTATTATAAACCTAAGAGTGCAGAATACAAAGGGAAAATAGGATTAACCAAATGATGATCTGCTTCAGTTTTTTTTTTTTTTCAAATTTTTCTATCCAGTATAATTGTTTCCAAAATAAAAGAAATAAAAATAATTCTTACATATCAGAATAGTGTTAGGAAAGCATTAAAATGTTCTATTCTCTCTTTGTTTATAGACAAAATAGATAAAGTGCTAACATGCTGACAAAGGGATTTTATGAAACTCAATGCTCTGAATTAGATTCTACTCAAAAGCAGTCTCCTTTTTGACAAGTGCCCTACTTCCAAAGACAAAAGGTCATATTTTTTTCTTATGGGAATTCTTTATTCTTTTATTTCTGACTTTTTACCCCACTGCCCATCTCCCTAGCTAGCTATTTTGGGTTAGTTATGCAGCTTAATTTGATCAAACTTAGCACAGTGAGAGATCAGACTAATCTGCCTTTCTCCTTTTGGATCATTTACTACAAAATGTTCTAGATCCTACTAAATTGCCAGAATCCTCTGACAATTGCAACAAGGAGCATCTTTTGACATGTCTTCATCTTTAAACTTCCTTCTGAATATTGGAGACTGAAAATGCATGCATTGAGAGATCAAATGTATTCTTTGAAATGCAATTAACTCAGTCTTGTTACCACAGATCATGTTGTTAAATATGCTTTGGATAATCACTTAACAGTATGTACATACATCCATGTACATAAACATATAGAATAACATTTTCTTCTGGTTTAAAAAAAATTCTTAAGATTGAAAATACAATAATTATTTTAATTTGTTACATTTTATCTGTTACATGACTCAGTTTGACCTAAAATTCTTTTATAATAGGTGCAATATATTGATATAATTAATTTCATTGGCAAGTGCCTGGAAATTTGAGTTCATTGAATCTTTGTTTTTTGTTTCTGATGTGGTTGATGCTTGTGGGTGTGTGTGTGTGTGTGTGTGTATGTCTGTGTGTGTGTGTTCTGTCTCCCCGTTAAATATGCATCTTACAATTCTTGAGAATTGCTTCTACTGAATATATAGCATCATTGTTCATGGAGTTTTATGTCAATATAACCCCTCAAAAACCCTCATTAACTCAACATAGAGCAATATAAATATAAACGAATGAAGAGTAATATAAATATAAATGAATAAATATAAATGAGTTTTTAAGTTGAAATTTTTCAAAATTATTCTAGACCATTTAACTTGAGTAGAAAGTTCAATATTGCTATATTTCTCATGCACAAATTCATTTTAAATAAACTAATATATACATTACAAAAGAAAATATGGAAAAATATTTAAATAGTTAAAATCCTACCTCCATTAATTTTGAAAATTTTTTGAAGTTTTTCTTTCAGCTATTGCATTCTAAAACAGACTGCTTTCCCTATGACTTTAGTTATAACCATCCTGAAAATACAATAGAAGGGTAGCAGTCTCTCTGCATAACCTTTGATGCCCCTCATTTCTGTACCATCTTTAACCAGACCCAGTGAACATTATGGTCCCTGTTCACATATAATGATATATCTTTTCTGGTCTCATCCTGTCATGTGCACAGATGGAAAAAAAATCACAGTAAAAACAATCCTTGATGCTATCATGAAATTGCTGTTTTAACCCACCCTTGAAACTTGAGTCCTCTAGGTTTTTTAGCTATATGTGAACTCATAAATGTCCTTTTATTATGTAATTTTTTATTATTTAATTTAATCTGATTTTCTTTGCCCTCCCAATTTGCTTAACAAGATGTGATAAATCACTTTGTGGCATGATATTTATGAGCAAAAGCTAATGAAGAGGGCTGCTGTGCCCCATCCTCCTAGGTGAAGATGTGCATTTTTAAGGATGCCTTCTAGTGCTGGTGTCTTATCTATTGCCAACCCGGAGCGAGCATTCCCTGCAGGACATCTCTGAACACATTAGCAGTATATATTGAGCTCCCACAGGGTGTCAAACCTTGTGTGAGGGCCATGTGGTACTTATGAAGAATACTCAAGGCCTGGATTTCATGGAGAGGACAATTTAATATTAAGAAAGTGGTAAGCACACATCAGTAAAAATACAAGTGTTGGAGGGGTCAGGGTGTGATACAAAAAGCTGTGGAATCAAAGTCAACTATACCTGTAATTGAGTCTGGCTTTATGCCATTATAGCTTTGGAATTCTGATAGAGTTCCTGAGACTTCCAGAGCCCCCGTTTCCACATATGAAAAGAAGGAGCAGCACTAGCATTATTGCAATAGATAGTATTTATTAAATGCTTACCATATTCCAGGCATGTTCTTTAGTACTTTGCGTATTCTCACACAATTATTCCTTAGAATGAACTTAAGGGGGAACCATTATTCCCTATTTACCTATGCTGAAGGTGAGGCATAGAAAATTAAATAGACCCAAGGTCACAAAGCTAGCAAGAAAAGGAGCCAGCCTGCGATCCCAGGCAGTTCAAGTCCAATATCTGGATTCTTAACCTCTATTCTATACTGCCTCGTGAGACTCTTGTGAGAATTAAATGAAGCAAGGTGTCTAAGGTATCTAGCAATGTGCCAAGACATAACTTCTGAGTGCCCTCTGATTCCCTGATGAACTGAGAAATTTGCAAAAGAGAAGAGTTTACTTGAAAGTGAAACTTGACTTATGACTTTGAGGAAAAGGCAAAGAAAAGTTTTTCTATTTTTTTCAGGTGCAAAGAACATTTACCTGAACTTCACTATACATCTCTAGGTGTGAAATCCTTTCCTCTCAGAATACTTTAATTCTATTCCAAACAAGATTCATGTTTCATCCTCCAAATCATTCTATTGAGAGTTTTAAAGGTAAAATCAGAAGAGAGATCATTACTTAAAAATGATATAGCTGAGATGTAGGTTTCAACATGGACTCTGGATACAAAGTTTTCTACAAAATATACAAAGGCAAAGATTATTATGTCTTGTCCATGTATATTCTTAATCAGGAACATTTATTCACTCAGTAAACATTTATTAAGTTGATCAACATAAGCACCTACCATATACCAGACAGTACAGAGTCCTGAGAATAAAATGACAATTTATTGTATCACTGTGTTGTATCACTGTGGGGACATTTTCATTTCTTACTTCCTGTCATATTCTTCCTTCCTGGGGCAAGATTCCCTCAATTTAGTTTGAGGAAACCATGTCCTACTCCTTACTCTAAGCTTATGAGCTTCAGGAGAATCTGGATTCATTTCCTGGCTCCCATCATATAGCATCTCTCTGGCTAAAATAATTTGTTTGGAGATTAGTAGATTAATTAATCCTATCAATCACATTGAACCTCAGAAGTGCGCTGAGAATTCTGGGACAAAATCACTGGTTCTCTTGTACTTGGTGGCATCATGGGAATATAAAATCCTCTGAGCTCCCTTCAGACAAATGCCTATCTTAAGGACAGCTAACCTGAGGATGAAACCAACCCCACAGAGGCCAGAGTATTCATATGGGGGGAGAAATGATAACAAAAAGTACCCCTTGGTGCTTTCATTAAATTACTGTTATGAAGCTACCTCTGAAACTTGAGCCTTCTAGTCCTTTCAGTTCTATGTGAACCAATAAATTCCCTTCTATTATTGCAGTCAGTTGAATATGGATTTTATTTTTTTAGAAATAACAGATTTCTAATTGGTCTAGTTTCCTAAAGTGAATCTGATCTAAAGTGCTTATCTTTGATAATCATGAGACTACACTAACAAAATGAGTTGCCCTCACTCGCAGGTACTCCTGGCAAATATTTTAAGCTCCCTGGATCTCACAGGTACTCAGCTGTTTAATCCAAAGGAGCCATTAGTTGGCTGATTTGCCAATATATTTTTTAGGGTTTTTTTATTGTGTTATGTTTTCTGGTGTGATTGCTGAGATGAAATGCAAGAATTGGACAAACATCTTAGCATTTCTATAATTTATTAGAATGTTTCAACCAGAAATAGCATTTCTGATAAGCAAAGACTGAGTAGTAAACCTTTGGACTGATGTCTTTGAAGATTGTCTTTAAAGACACCGTACTATATCTGTTGTCAAAATGTCCTACAAAACATTGGGTTTATTAGAAAAAACAACAACCTTAGGGGCACCTGGCTCACTCAGTCATTAAGCATCTGCCTTTGGCTCTGGTGATGATCCCAGAGTCCTGGGATTGAGCCCCACGTTGCGTTCCCTGCTCTGCGGGGAGCCTGCTTCTCCCTCTCCCACTCCCTCTGCTGTGTTCCCTCTCTTGCGCGCTCTCTCTCTCTCTCTCACTCTGTCAAATAAATAAATAAATAAATAATCTTTTTTTTAAAAAAAGAAAATAAAAAACAGCAACCATAATGGGGGAAAAGCATTACCACTGATCCTTCTGGTTTATTCAACTTTCTCCCCACCCCTCATTTGCTCTACACCACTCTCAGTAAACATCTTGCTCTTGCTCAAATATTCTGGGCATGTTCCCACCTCTGGGCTTTAGCTTTGTTTCTTCCTTTGCAGCTGGATGGCTAATACTCGGGTTTTGTTCCTCTAGATATCCACATGACACTCTTCCTAATCTTTTTAAAGCCTTTACTCAAATACATCTTTTCTATGAGGTTTTTCCTGTCACTTAACCCAAAATTATTAACACTCCCCTACAAGCCAACAATTTCTACCTTTTCCCGATTTATACTCTCTAAAATACTTAACCACCATTTAATGTACTATGTGCCTAGCTTCTTTGTATAGTGTCTCTCTATACCCACTAAAAGGTAACCTTCATGAGGGCAAAGTATTTTTGCTTTGTTCATAGTTGTGTCCTCAACAGCAAGAGTCCCTGGCCCTCATCAGCTGATAAATACGTGTTTGCTAAATGGGAGAATCTGACCTTGTAATAAATTGGAATCATTTGTATTCCAAGATATCACACCACAAGAAAAATCCCTAAGAAGGAAAAAGTTAAGAGAAATGTAGTCACGTATGAGAAGAGATGAAAATAAAGAGTGTGTGGGGCTATGACTAAAATATGAAACTCTAGAACAAGGGAAAACACAGTTAAAACTTGAAAGAAAAGCAACAGGGGCGCCTGGGTGGCTCACTGGGTTAAAGCCTCTGCCTTCAGCGCAGGTCATGATCCCAGGGTCCTAGGATCGGGCCCCTCATCAGGCTCTCTGCTCAGCAGGGGGCCTGCTTCCCCCTCTCTCTCTGCCTGCCTCTCTGCCTGCTTGTGATCTCTGTCTGTCCAATAAATAAATAAAATCTTAAAAAAAAAAAAAAAAAAAGTAAGTTAGAAAAGCAACATGCTTTATTTGGCATGGGTAAGGAATCAAGACTTTCGATAGTCAAATGTAACGTATTGTGAGAAAGTGTCTGAAACGTGTAATTCTGTGTGAATCAAGACCAGTTTAATGGGGAAAAAATCTGAAAAACCCGAATCTGCCTCCAGCCTTCCCCATGGTGAGCAAGGAGCCTCATGGAGAAAAGACTGCGCATCACCTACTTCACAGATGGGTCAGGGGGAGAGTGACACTGGATTATCCCTGCTCTTAGAAATAAAATCACAGGACAGAATTCAAAGGGAAGTTTTCAATTCCTGTCTTCAGAAGAGAGTCAAGAACTGTTACCAAGGGAATAAAACTGTAAGAACTTTGTAAATGTCTGTAACCTTCATCACTTTCTCACGTTTGTTATTTTTATCTCTTCAATATTTTTCCCAGAGGAATTAGCAGGAAATTCCTTAGAACAAAAGAAGCCTGTGTGATTTTGTCAAAGTTAGGTAAATAAAGGGTCAAACTGGCCTGACTTCACAAGCCTCTGCCTTCCTTCTTGGTGGATAACAAAACCCCAAAAGATAGAGTGGGGAACAGAGGCTAATCAAAAAAAGGAAAACTGGCTGAATCTTGCCAGCTTTCAGCAAGAGAGAAAAGAAGAGCCCAGGGTGACATGGATTCTGCAGCTGGGCTGTAGAAATGTCTTGAAGTTCCCCAACATTTAAAATATCATTACCTCTAAAAGATAGAGTTCACATACGAATGCCTTTAAAACGCTGCTTTAAATATATTTTGGGTATTTTAAGCAAATGAGAAAGGCTTGGCAATTCTTTTTGGAAAATGATGCTATGCCAAGCATGTCTAAAAGCCTCAAAATCCACTTTGGTGTGCACCACAACGCCAATCATAGACTGGCTACATGATTAACTGGCTTGACCTTCTATGAATCTGTTGAGTAACTGCTTTTAAATGAATGTGCCCATGGAAATCTAGGATAGTACATTCCCTGGTCAAGGGAAATGGTTCTAAATAAGGCATAATATCAAATGAATTTGATAATGAAGCAAAATTTTGTATCTTGCCTCTGAGAATGTTCAGGAAAATATGCCACACCAAATTGTCTATAAATGTTATCCCTAACTCTTGCCAGGTTTACCAAATTGCTAGGCAGTTGTTTTCAACCTAGGCCCTAATATTTAACAAAGTCACAATATTTATGTGTTATTCTCCCCTCGAAACTCTATTAATACATTTTTTATTAATAGATGAATGATTCTAGTCTCTTGATGGTACTTCAATCCTTGTGTTCTATCTCCTTGCATTCACATCTCAATAATATGGTGTAGATTACTGGGTTGAAACTCTGCTCCCATCCGAGCTTATCAGTAAACAATTGTGTCTACTGACTTCTTAAATGAAAACTACTCAAAAACCCCAGGACAGCAAGAAGTAAAGTGAATAAACAAGATCTCACTTAGACCTGTTGTTTACTTTTGGAATAAGTCTTCCATAAAGTGATGAGCTGTCCCAGATGGCCAGCCAGACACATTCCTTGAACAATGAGACGGGTCCCCAACAATAGCAAAGTGTTCCGTCAATCCCTGAGTGCTGTAACAATATACATGTGCAAACATTCTGTCCCAAAGAGAGGATTTCTGGTAAAATAATTTGGCTCCTCTCCCAATTCAAACAACTGCAGATACATTCCAGTGTGTCATATTTAATAAAGATAGGTAGCCTGCTGCTTCTTCATACTGGAGCTGTGCTGTATGCTGTGAATAATAGGGAAGCTACAGGTTAGCCACACAGGCCTGTGAAGTACTCATGGAAATGTAAATTGGAGCCTCTTCCACCAGCTCCATAGTGAGCATTCCTATTCTTTGCACACTTCATAGGGTTATGGGGTAGTCCCTCTTTTTTTTTTTTCCTGGAGTATTCAAATTTGAGTCAGCGACCAGCATAAATGTTATGACCTTTCTCACTACCAACGGAATTAAGTGGTAAAATTAATACACAGATAAACTGTTGTGTTCCCATTCCAAGCTAAATGATTCACTGAACAACTCATGTTTGCCATTTCGTGTGACCCCAAGATTTGTATACACATCTTCATGTTCTTACAGGAACAATGCAATGCTCTTGGAGAAAGCTTCTAGAAAACCAAGTGGGGATAGTCAAAGTGTGTGTTGGAAGCATTCAAAATGGATAGTTCTAAAGCTGCAGGGGCCCTCAGTTCTGGTTATTAATAAAGCAGTTGGCACCCAGTTTCTCTTCTATATGGTCAGTTCTGCATTAACCCTGACAGTAAGTAAAGATTACTGGATGTGCAACAAAAAAAGAACATAATCTTGACACCTTGGCTTGATATAACAAGTTTATTGTTGGTACAGCCACTATAGAAAAGAGTACTGAGTCTCCTCCAAAAAAGTAAAAATAAAAATACCATATCATCCAATAATTCAATACCAGATATTGACCCCTCAAAACCAAAACCACTTACTTAAAAATATATATGCTCCACTGTGTTTATCGCAACATTATTTATGAGAGTCAAGATACAGAAGCAACCCGTGTCCATTGACAGATGAATGGATAAAGATGTTGTCATATATATACACACACACACATACATACACACACACACACACAATGTAATGTTACTTAGCTGTAAAAAGAATGAGATCTTACCACTTGTGACGACATGGATGGACCTAGAATGCATTATGCTAAGTAAAATATCAAAAAAAAAGACAAATACCATACCTATATATGGAATCTTAAATAATAATAATAATAATAATAATAATTAAACAAACAAAAAGCACCATCAGACCTACAAGTACAGAGAACAAACTCATGGTTGCCAGAAGGGAGGTAGCTTGGGGGAGGGGAAGTATGGGTGAAGGGGAGTGGGAGAGATAAACTTCTAGTTATGGACTGAGTTAGCCGTGAGACTAAAAGTTTCAGCATAGTGAATACCGTCAACAGTATTGTAATAGTGTTGTATGGTGACTGATGGTAGCTACACTTTGGTGAGCCTAGTATAAGGTGTACAGAAGTTGAATTACTATGTTGATACCTGTACCTAATGTAACATTGTATGTCAACTATACTCAAATTTAAAAAAAAAAGAGTTTATTGCTGGACTAAAAGAAGAAAGTCTGTGATAGAGAGTCTTTGGTATCAGGACCTATATCCTGACATGAATAATCATTACCAAGCCTATGTGTATATAATGGATGACTAGCATCAAAATAATCTATTTTTAAAAGGTCCATAAACATTTTTTTCCAATTTTAAACCCAAAGCATATCTTCAGATTCTCAATGCCACTTATATAGCCCTAAATATACATAATATAAACTCGAGCTCTCTGCCCTATATTCTAATCTTTAGGAAATTTCTGGAAGTTCTTACTATACCTTACTATATTTACTATAAACTCTCAGTACAAGTTTGGGTATTATGATCAAGAAATTCTACTTGAGGGGTGCCTGGGTGGCTCAGTGGGTTAAAGCCTCTGCTTTCGGTCCAGGTCACGATCCCAGGGTCCTGGAATCAAGCCTTGCATCAGGCTTTCTGCTCAGCGGGGAGCCTGCTTCCCCCCCATCTCTCTCTCTGCCTGCCTCTCTGCCTGCTTGTGATCTCTGTCAAATAAATAAATAAAATCTTTAAAAAAGAAAAAAAAAGAAATTCTACTTGAAATATGTAGTTTAAATAAACTTATTACAAGTCTTAATTAAAGGGAGGGTAGTATAAATGTGATTTTTCCTCAATCACTCCTACTAGTCACACTTTATTGAATTTTGAGACCTCAACCATTAAAGAGAGTGAGAGATCCTTGAACTCTCAGGGTGCTTTTGACAATTACAACTCGCTTCACATTGGTTAAACTTCAGTCATGTATTGCTTCGTGAAACTCTCCTTCTCTCAACAGAGATTGAGCTTCTGGGCACATGGAATAAGAACACAGACAGAAGCATACACTGCACTACACATCTCCCTTCCAGCTAAATTTTTGATGTTAGGTTAAGGAAGAGAGATGAGGAAGGGAAGGCAAACATCTTGTTATATATCAGGGCAAGAGTGTTGCAAGTGTTTTGGATTAGTACTGACTGGCAATGCCCTCTGTCTCATCACTGTTGGAATGTTGACCTTTGTGGCTTCAAGTATGAGATTTGGTCTGCCCAGTGGAGCTTCCTCAATACTCTGCTCAGACAAGGGCTCAAACTCATCTTCAGCTTCTAAGCAAGAGCTAATAGGTTCTCCACATCCAGTGCAGGATAACCTCGGTTAGGCGGGAACCCAGCAATGCCATCTTGGGTTGGTTACCTTCCATGGTGTCCCAGACCCCAAAAAAGAAATCCAAGTACCAGTTCCCTTACCAATCAGACAGTGGAAACATAGCCAAGTTTGGAATAAAGGGTTACCTAGAATCTTTTCTTTTCAGCTTTGGCATTAACTAAGGTAAAAATCAGATTTAACATCCTATAATATTTAAATAGGAAAAATGCATTAAATTGCCTGCTGTAAATGACAACTCCACAATTAGCTATTTCTGTGAACTTGATAAGTCACAGTATCTCTGAGCCTAAATTTCCTCGATTCTAAAATGGTCCCTGCTTCATAGTTATCTTAACTATATGGATATGTCAGGTTAGCTATACGAATAAAAAATTATCTTTTTAAAATCCAGATTTTTGGGGCGCCTGGGTGGCTCAGTGGGTTAAAGCCTTTGCCTTTGGCTCAGGTCATGGTCTCAGGGTCCTGGGATCGAGCCCCGCATCGGGCTCACTGCTCAGCAGGGAGCCTGCTTCCTCCTCTCTCTCTCTCTGCCTGCCTCTCTGACTACTTCTGATCTTTCAAATAAATAAATAAAAATCATTTTAAAAACTTAAAAAAAAAAATCCAGATTTCTGTTACATGTTGAAATTAAAACTTCAACAGTATAAAAAAAGAGCAGGGACCATGGATCCAATGATTCACTAAACATCCTCTGCTTTCCAACGAATTTGAAGCAGGTAATCCTCAGACTACACTTAGAAAAACATTGTTTTAAGATGAACGTGAAACTTTCTCACCAACGGATACCTGTGATTGTTTGCAGCTATTTATATCTTAGTTCTCAAGGAATGCTTTGCACTAACAGAAAAAACACAGGTGCGACTTGTATGACATTGATTCTATAGTTACAGAAATTAAGTGACATTTTGAAATAATTATAGCTTTGCATACTTACTATGCACCAGCAACTCTATTACCAGATAGTGTTTCTTAGAGGTGTAGAAAAGAAACTGACCTTGAAAGTAATAAAGCACTGAATTATAACTCCACCTAAAGGGAAAATGGCAAATCTTTATTTTTGTTATACAAATAATGGACATTTAATAAAAGAAGCAAAGTAGTTACAGCAAATGATTTTTTTTTCCTAAGCATACTTCCTAGAAAATTTTTATTATCTTTTATCTCCATGTTAGATAGGGGTGGCATATTTGAAATCATTTAATAATAAGTGTTATGCTATATATTTGCCTGGGAAGTTTTTAGATTCTTGATTTAAATGTGTGATTTTCTCCTTATGTCTGTCTATCCTCTGAGTCAGGGCATTTCTCTTACACCAAGAAATCATCTAGGAAAATTTTCTTTAGCATTTTAAATAATCTCTGATTCTTATTACTATTTTTTTCTCCACCCAACCTCCCCTCCTCCTCCCCCACACCAGCAATATTCCCCAACAGGTAAATTAATAAAATATTCCTGCTTCTGAGTAAGAAATACATTGAAATGGTAAGTGGCAATAAACACACCAGTGATCATAATATTGAAATTTTTAAATAAAATAATGGAGTATCTAACCACTTTGTATGCAGCAAGAAAATGATAGCATAAATGAGGAGGTCCTTTTTCTAAAGTAAACTTACCTTTGTCTCTGGTTCAGGAGGGACCACCCCATCATCCAGACTTTTCTACAGGGGATAGATTTGTAAGTAAAATTTTTTGGAAGAGTCTCTCTGCTTATTCTGGTATCTGTTGCAGCCCACGATTTTGCAACTAGGCTTGTCCTCATTTAAAATAATTTTGGACCTGAACCAGAAAGGTTGTGTTGTCTAGACTCAGTCTGATTTCCCATAGTGCTTCAAATCAGCATTAGAAGCATTATATAAGAGACAAATTTGTTCTTGTGTCTCTTCATGTGCAAAGCATAATTCAGTCCTGCAGAGAGTTCACTGCATTCAGACAACCAAAGCATGTGTGAACCTTATGTTATTCTGCCCTTTCTCAATATTTAAAAACTGATACCCATCTCTTCAGGAGGATAAGGGTTTTCCTAAGTTAAAAAAAAATTCAGTGCAGGCTTGGCCTGCATTAATTCCATTGAATTCTTCAAATACATACCAAGTTAATGAAGGCTAAACCATGGTGGGCTAAATTTTTTGATAAATATCGAAGTCTTCTTTGATCCCGATAACCCACAAATGTTCAGCATGAGTGAGTTTTCACGGTCAGCAGGCAGTGATTTTGATATTTAACTTAAGCTTTTGCCCAATGCGGTTTACTTCACTTATGCGGATGGTATGCTTAGAAATAAGAATCAGGAAAAATTGGAAACAGCAGAAGGGCACAAAAAAGGACATATAAGGCACTTTTTCCCATTTGGCTAAGCGTCTACATCATTTACTGGTGGCTTCCACAGCTCTCTCTTTGCATGGGAGTTCGTTGGAAGTAAAATAAACAAAATCTCAGAGAACACGTCTTCTTTTTATTTTATTGACCAGCACGTGTCTACTTTGTTTTATGAATCCGGGTCTTCCTGTCCCATCATGGTAAAGCGGTAGGAAATGAGGTAGGGGGGAGGTGTGTAAACAGAAATGCACTGGGAAGAACAGCCTTCTCTTTCAAAGCTTCAGTGATAATAAATGGGAACCCTCAACAAATTCACCATAATCTCAAAGTTCCCCAATTTTTCCTGGGCCAGAATAAGTCCTACCTTTAATTTGTAGGATTCAATGGCTTTAGGATTCAAAGGAGAGAAATGTGTCTATACAGTTTATAGACATATAAACATATATGTATAACCTGCTCTGTGATTCCATTTAGATGCTCTTAGAAATCAGGACAGTGGTCATCACTGTCAAGGGTAAAAGGAAGCATGAGATGACTTCTGACATGCTGATCATCTAATTTTACTTGATCTTGTTGTTATTTGCATTCAATTTTTTTTTTTTTAGATTTTATTTATTTATTCATTTGACAGACAGAGATCACAAGTAGGCAGAGAGGCAGGCAGAGAGAGAGGAGGAAGCAGGCTCCCCACTGAGCAGAGAGCCCGATGCGGGGCTCGATCCCTGGACCCTGGGATCATGACCTGAGCCGAAGGCAGAGGCTTTAACCCACTGAGCCACCCAGGCGCCCCTGCATTCAATTTTTGAAATGTTTAAGTTGTATATTTAGGACATATATACTTTCTTAATCCTTTTATTTATTTAGTAACATTTTAAAAAATTTATTTGAGAGAGTGAATGAGAGAGAAAGAGAGAGCGTGACTGGGGAGAGGAGCAGGCAGAGAAGGAGAAGCAGACTCCTCACTGAGCAGGGACCCGGATGAAGGACTCGATTCCAGGATTTTAGGATTATGACCTGAGCCAAAGGCAGATGTTTAATAGACTGAGCCACCACCACCCAGGCACTCCCTCTATTTATTTTGAAATGAAAAATAAATATACAAATATTTATGTATGTTACCCATGTTTTCTTAATCTCAGTACTATTGACATTTTAGAACACATAATTCTTTGATATGTGGGGGTGGTGGTTACCCCTTGCATTGTAGAATGTTTAGTAGCATTCTTAACCTCTACTTATTAGATTGGAGTCACATATCTCTTTCCCAGTTGGGACAATTGAAAGTGTCTTCAGGATTGTCAAATGTCTCCTGGGAAACAAAATCTTGAGACCTCTGGTGAAACCTATCATTGTTAAAAGTATATATCAGATGTGTAGAAGAAATAGTTCTTTAAGACTGTTTCCTCATAGCAAGAGTAGTATTATCATACATGGAGAAGATTCTGTGGTTTGGCATTATTTGAAATTCATGCTACCTTCAAAATCATTTAAGTCTATTATAGCTTTGATACGCCATGTTTCCCACTGCTTAATGTTCATGCATAGCTTCTATAAATCAAATACAGCCAATTCAGAAATGTTTTTGACAACTGATTGATTGATTAATCTCAGTTTTGAGCAGAATAATTGACAAGAAATGGGAGCCCATTATAGGACTACATTATTTATAGAAACAAAAGGGCTCAAAACTACCTGCAAGACAAATACACAAGGGTATTCTCAGTTCTAATAACAAAACCTTACTTTACAACTGGCTCTTGAGGCAGATAAATAAGTCTTGAAAAGAATGAACGTTGCCAAATCTCTGGGCACGAGGAATTCCTAATACAAGTTCAGATTGATCACAACAACTGATAAAATTAGTAGAAACTGGGTTATTACAGAGACAAGCCAAACAAGAAATTCTGAGATAAAGTACTGTGTCTAAAGATTCAAACAAAATGGTGTTTAAAAAACGAACATTAACATTACAGGCAAACACGTTAAAAGGCTGTGTGGCACCAGACACAAGCACCAGCAAATCTTGATAACTCTTTTTATTAAGACAAACTGCTTTCTGCTTAAAGGGCATCCGACATGTTTTTGTTTGGTTTTCGTTTTGGTTTTGGTTTTTTGCTGTGTGTGTGTGTGTGTGTGTGTGTGTGTGTGTGTGTGTGTTTTAAGATGACTTATGGCTTACGAAGAAAAATAATGCCATCTGAATCCCACGTTTTACCAAGAACTGTTTATCAGTGTTTCGTTCTGTGCTCTAAGGGCATAAATGCTTTCTTTTTTCCCGAAGCCAGATTTGGATCACTCACTTGAGCTGGGCCTGGGGGAGAAACACAGCGGGTATGATGAGCTGATTAATTACCAGAAATCAAATGCCTTGCAGTCAGGAGCTCTGTGCTTGAAAGCAAGCACCAGGACTAGAGGAATGGCAACCTCCGCATGCATGCATGGACGGACAGGAACACCTCGGGGATTAAGTTTCACTGTGGCCTGAAACAAAGGACTTAAGAATGATTGTTTATCCTTGGCAGTGTGACCTGTGCAATATTTTTTTCTTTCTTCTTCTTCTTCTTCTTTTTTTTTTTTTTTTTTACAAGAGCTTTCAGCATATGACTTCTAAAGTCAAAGAAACCCTGTTAAATCAACTTTAAGATTTTTGTCATCTAAAAAAAAAAAAAAAAAAAAAAAAAAACAAAAAACCTGCATGATTTTCTCATTGCTTTTCCAACCCCTTTCACACTCCTTGAAACTTAGGTAGTAATTCATAATTAAAGGTTAGGATATGTCTTATTTCAAGTCTTGTGTGCATAAATAGAACCCTTTGCAGCTGTCTCTTAGGCAGAGCTTCTCATTTAGAGTGGAGTGTGTGTCTACCAGGGAGATATAAACAGAGACAGAATGATGGGAAATGCTGGAAACAATATACAGCCAGGTTCTGAAAACTGGAAAGCCATTAATAATCATAGATGGGCAAGATCCGACTGTTGACAGACTTCTCTCATCTTCAAAGATTGCAGAAACATGCAACTTACTCCCTCATCTCACTGTGTAGGTTGGTTACCGTTCTGTGCCTAATATCCATAAAACCCCCATTAGAATCACAGATCCATTTGTAAAAGAGGACTAAGGTCAAAGGGGCCAGTACTGAATTCTCACGCAGCAAAGTTTACCTATTTTTAGTTGCTGTTTTTAGACTTTTGTTGCAGAGATCATTTGTTCCCCCAGAAACTGCTTATGCGAATTACCCTCTGTCCCCAGAGTAGCACCCAGAGATGGGATCAGGGGCTGCAGTGCTGCTGGGCTGTGGCTCACAGAGAGTCAGAAAGTTGTGTTACACCATTAGATTTGGTAGATCCCGACTTCCCAACTTCAAGTCACTGAAACACCTGAACTACTTTCTTCAACAGGTAGATTTTTTATTTATTTATTTTTATTTATTTATTCATTTATTTGTATTTTAAAGAAAAGCTATTGATTAAAAAGGGCAGTAGGCTACAGAGTGAATAAGTCATGGGAATAAAAGACACAGCATGAGAAATATAGTCAATGATACCGTAATAGTGATGTATCCAGACAGATGGTGGCTACGCTTTTGGTGAAAACAGCATAATCTGTAAACCTGTTAAATCACTATGTTGTAACCTGAAACTAATGAGACCTTGTGTGTCAACTATACTCAAACATAAACAAACAAACAAATAAAAAGATACTTGACCAAATTCCTTCTAAACCACCTAGGTTTGTATGTCTCCGAAAACAGATGGATTATGAGCTCTGAAAGTAAAACATAATTGTTCTTTAATATTGACCTTCTTCTCAGGTTGTTTTAGAAAGCTCTTTGATACTAAGTCAGTGGAAGAAATGAGAGAGAAGTTCCTCAAGTTTGAGGGAAGGGTCAAAGTTATACTCGAAATATTTTAAATTAACCAGTGGCAGAGTGTAATTTATGTTTAAAATCTACTTACGAGAGAGCACCAGCCGCGATGGGCGAAAATAAAAGATGGAAATGCTTTGAGATATGTGTGGAATTCACCAACCCTTGTGCTATGAGTGTTCTCTGCTTTGGAACTCCCATCTTCTGGCCTACAAATCTAGCATCCTCTGACAGAGAAGGGCATTGGGAAAAGGGGAACTCTGCATCCGGAGGTCAGGAGTCAAATCACCCTTGTTGGGTAAACTCTTCTTTAGAAATCAACTGTCATCCAGGTTGGTGATCCTCCTGTTGCTAACTAGAAAATGATTCCTCTTTCCTATGCGTAAATTTCAAGACTGTAAGAACATATACAAACGTAAGAATTGCAGAGGAACACTACGGACAGAAATGAGCTTGACTAGAAAATACTAGAAAAAAAACAAAAAACTAGAAAATAGCCATGAAAGTCACAATGACCTGAAATTTTATCTATAGAACTTCTAAAAAATCAACCTTTTTAAACAATATTTGTTTTCATTACTTACAAACTTTTCTTCCTGCCAGATCCCTACTCTGTCTCTCTGTCTCTCTCTCTCTCTCTTTCGTTTTTGTTCCTGAACTAATCTTAAACTTGTTTTATCCTTTGCCTACTCTGTCCTATACTTCATTCTCCAGTGATTTACTGAGACTTTCCTCTGTTTGCTGGGGGAATATAACGATGAAAAAGGAATCCCTTTCTGTGCCCAAGTAGCTCATACCTATACTCTTAATACCAACTTTTCTATTCCTCTTCATTAACTTACTGCCCTGTTAAATGGCAATTATTTCCCCTTTTACACTTTTTCACACATTCCCTTTATTTTATTTTCTTATTTTTAATCACCTGAATTGCATTTTATGGATATTAAATATTTATGGAGTTCTACATAATTATCTATGGTGTTAGAATTTATTGGTAAGTTGGAGGGATCTGTTAAATATTTTGCAAGAAAACGCAGGTTTAGTGACATTTTAAAAATTATTGTCGAAGATAGTCTACTCATTGGACAAGTGGTAATCATTTATGGATGACATCTAACCCTGAGCTGCTTTGGTATAACATTTTGGAGAAGCAGTTTTTACAAAAATTACATTTGAGTTTGAAATGCCTTGCACGATTCACCCCCTTCTGGCAGAGAATTTACCCTTCTAATTATGTTTACCTTAGGCTAATATTAAAATTGGTTTGCATTCCTTGACATAAAAACTGCCTCAGGGAGAGGTCACAGAAAGAGGGATTTGACCCAGAAACTTGCAGACAAGGGAGAAGTCTGCCCAGGGGTGCAGATTTAACCTAGATAGTACAGAAAGTGGATAAGCCACAAACATATAACCAAGAGGCACTTGTCTGTAAAAAGTGAACCAGAAACCTTATTAAAACTTTTCTCTCCTGCTAATTTTTTTCCATTTTTTAAATTCTTTATCCCTATTCTGATAAAAATCACAAAAAAAAAAACCTATTTCTTATCTTCTTTTTTTTTTTATTTTCCCATTTTCTTTTTGTCTCTTTAGAAGAAAATATTTTAATTAGGGGGTAATCCAGAGCAAAAATATTTCAGTCGGCAGGAATTTTAGTGATGTTCTTTTTCCTTTTCTCTCTTTCCCTACCCTAGATGCACTTATACGTAACTTGGATAACATCTCTTCTTTCCCATATCATCATTCACTCCGTATAGGAAACAGTAACAACTGTAATTAAATAGTACTTTTCTCCAATGAGCTTCAAGTGATGAATAGCCATTATCTCAAGTGTGGACATACTATTCCTGTGAAGTGGGTGGGAGATAGTATCATTCTCATTTCACAGATGGGAAACCTGTGTCATAGAGAGGTTAAATGAATGGTCCAAAGTTATACAGAAAACTGCTGTATGTTCAAGCCACATGGTGCATCCTCTTTTAGAACCTGCCACTTAAGAGAATCAGCCATGTTATACCTTATTAACAATACACTCATCACTAGTGACTGTGATCAACATAAAGACATACATTGAAGTCTTCCAAGAATGAGGGAGTTAGATTAAAAGATATAAAAAGAGAGGACATACATCCTCCCTAGAGCCCAAAATATAAACTCAGTCTTTCAACAGCAAGACTTTTATTGAGCTCCTGTTATTGCCAGCTACTAGACTCATGCTGGGGCTATAACTGTGAAGACTCAGTCTTTGCCTCAAGAAACCTAAACGTTGTTGAATAGAATGCATATCTTCAACAGATACTTATATTTATTTGTAAGGAAGTATATAAAGCTGTGTGATCATATGTTAAAAGGGTCCAAAATATGATTTGGATCTCAAAGACTTCATAGAACTGCTTGATATACATTTCAGATCTTTCTGATTTCCCCCATATTGTCCAAGTCACACTATACCCAAGGCAATGAATTTGCCTATAACCTCTTTCTATGGGGGGTCACTTTTAATCTTCTAAAATGTATTAAATGAGAACTAAATGTAAAAGTTGTCCAAATTTTATATATATGTAAAATCTATAAAAGTACATAAATGTGTATATATATATATATACTTATATATTACTTATATAAGTAATATATTAATACTTATACTTAACTATATTACTTATATTATACTTAATATATTTACACTCTCCTTTTGTCAGGACTTAAGGGAATTTTTTAACAGTAGATGAATAAGCTTGAATGTTCAAACTCTTATGACATCCAGTTTGAAGATTTAAAAATATTTCAGTTTGACTGTGCTTCACTTTAACATGTAGATTGCAGACTGAGTGTTTTCTCAGCAAGTATGTTTTTATTGTCATGTTTGAATAACTTGATTATTTAACATATATTGGTTATCTTCATCAATCTTCACAATGCTACTTTAAAACTTCTCTGGCCTTCTGAGACATCTTTCCTTTCCCAGTCTCCATTCAATCACAGAGTAACTTTCAGGAATCACTCATCTATCTCCTCATCAGTGATATAACTCACCATCTAGAAAACTGTCCCATAAGCTTTCTACACAAGACTGGGAATATGGCATGTGGAAATCATTAAGGATATTACAAGTAGCTTGCACAATCAGCACATGCCCAGAGCATAAAGGATATTAGCCATTCTATCTATGTCAAGTTCACCATTCTTCTGCCTTATAGTCATACAATTGAGAAGTGTACATTTGTTGGAAATTTATACTTCCAACTTTTGTGTTGCTGTACAATGAAAACCATCTCTTTAGGTGCATGTTCTGATTCTTATCCACACATTTACAGATGTGTATTCAAAGACAGATTTCCACACATATGATTTATGTATTAACTAAAAGCCTTTTCCTTAGGGTGCCTGGGTGGCTCAGTTGGTTAAGTGTCTCCCTTCAGCTCAGGTCATGACCCCGGGGTCCTGGGATCAAGTCCTGTGTTGGGCTCCCTGCTCAGCTGGGAACCTGCTTCTCCCTCCCCTGTTCCCCCGGCTTGTGCTCTCTCTCTGTCAAATAAATAAATTAAATCTTTAAAAAAAGTAAAATAAAAACAAAAGCCTTTTCCTTAAAATGCAATGTAAGTTCCATTTATTGGGTTTTTTTTTTCAGCTTTATTGAGGTATAATTGACAAATAAAGTTGTGAAAATCCTTCCATTTTAGACATGAATTAAACTGGATGGAATTATGCTAAATGCAGTAAACCAGATAAAGATAAATATAGCATGGCATCACTCACATGTGAAATCTTAAAAAAGAGTCAATTTTAAGTTAATAGATTAATCCATCATCCACTTCCAATTTTTTTCTTTTTTTCTGGTTTATTTTAAGGTTTGTTCTAAAGATTTTTTCATATATCCTTACTTTGTTACTTCAAGATTGTAAAGGTTTATGAAAATATACTATCTTCCAAACAGATGATAATTTTTTTAAATTATCTAAGTATTGTCATATATTTCTGGACACAAAGACAGAAACATAGGCAAAGATATTTGACAATTTTGCTTTTAAAGAAATCAAATGGGGGCGCCTTGGGTGGCTCAGCTCAGGTCATGATGACAGGGTCCTGGGATCAAGCCTGGATCAGGCTCCCTGCTCAGCGGGAAGCCTGCTTCTTTCTCTACCTCAGTTCCTGCTTGCCTTCCTTCTCTCATTCTCTGTCAAATAAATAAATAAAACCTTAAAAAAAAGAAGAAGTAAAAAAGAAATCAAGTGTCTTCAAACTGCAATGTCCACATTGCCTGTGTTCATAAGTTAATATCAATTCTCTGTTCTGTTTTTCTACTCAAACCTAAACTTTTATATCTACATAAGTTAAGTGTCCTATTTGTATGCACTCTTCAGTTCTTGTTTGTAATCAGTAAGGTTCCTGCTCCACAAGTGTTCAAAATTGAATGTTTCAGAACCTTGGGAACAACGTATCTTGACGAGAGGCTTTACTATATACTATTATTCGCAGTTCTTCTACTGACAAATAGTATCTTCCTTCTCTATGGTGAATACAAAAATATTTAGAGTAACAGTGAACTACCTCCTTTCCTTGGAGTATCGGGGATGAGGGATGAACCTAAACTATGATAATCAAATAATCTTCCTTCATTGAGCACATAATATAATTAATTTGAAATGTAAGTCTTAAAAGAGAGGGAATGGAGATGAGAAGAAAATCCGTGATTGAATTTGCTGCTAGCATCTGTTTTTATTTTTTAAAATATTATGAACCCCTCTTTAAGAATTTTTTTTCCAAAGAAAGAAACATAGGTCATCAACACTGCTAAAAATAGTTAAAGATATAAATGTCAAAGGAAGGATTCCTGTCTTCTGTTTTTTTAGTGTTGCTCTTATTGCCAACTGTTGTTTTAAGTATGCAGATGTGGTAGAAACAAAATGAAGTATGCCCTTTCAGCTATAGGTGCACTTTTAAAAGGTCAGGTCTATACGACCTGTCATTTTTTTGTGGTTTTAATTGTTGAAAGGTAGCAAGAGTCTTTTGTAGAATCAACTCTTCTTTTTATGCTTTTTCTTCCCACATCATTTCTGGTAACAATTAGCAGAGCAAAGAAGTGCAAACTCGCAAATCTCATTCATTGAAGAAGACACATCAAGTATTTATTACAGATCTACCATGTGCCTTCATTGTTCTACAGATGAGGGATACATGGAGAATAGGATTTTTGAGATTATAGAGTGTGCCTTTGGGGGCATATGATGAGGTGAGATGGAATATAAAAAAAAATTACTTCAGATAGTAAGCAGTTCTGTGGAGAAAACAGGTGACTGGAGTGGGACAGAGTGGGACTGGGTTGTGGGAATGTCTTACTTAGGACAGCACAGTAGGAAAGGCAACTCTGAAGAGAGAATTTTGAGGCTGACATCTAAATAAGAAAAATGAGGGACTCCTGGGTGGGACTCCTGGCTCAGTTGGTTAAGCAGCTGCCTTCGGCTCAGGTTATGATCCCAGCGTCCTGGGATCGAGTCCCACATCGGGCTCCTTGCTCAGCAGGGAGCCTGCTTCTCCCTCTGCCTCTGCCTGCCATTCTCTCTGCCTGTGCTCGCTCTCCCCCTCCCTCTCTCTGATAAATAAATAAAATCTTTAAAAAATAAAAAATAAATAAATAAATAAGAAAAATGAGTTAGTCAGGCAAAGGCCTAAGAAAAATGTGTTTCAAACATAGGGACCCACAAGTGCAAAGGCTCAGAGCTAATCATAAATTTGGCATGTGAGGAAAAGAGACATGGTAAAAAATCGAGCAAGGGCAAGACTTAGAAGAAATAAAGCCAAAGAGTAGGTTGAAAGGCAGACTGGGAGGATCTTGAAGCCCTGGCAAAATCATGCCTTTTATTGTAACCTAAAATCAAAAGCTTGTGTATGGTCTTAAGCAAAGGAATGTTACGGTAAGGTTATACATTTAAAATACCCTTTCATCGATCGCTATGTGGGGATGGGGTCTTAGGGAAGTGAGGCTAAAAGAGAGATCAGGAAGCTACCACAATCATTCAATAAAACATGATAGTAACTTGACCTTGAGTGGTTAAGAGTGAAAATCATGAGAAGTAGTGCATTTCAGGAAACGCTTTGAGACTGACCCTAAAATACGTACGGAAGGATCGTGTGTAAGGACTGAGGGAAAGAAAAGGAATCAAGAACAGCTCCTAGGAAATCTGGGAGATGATAGCCTCATTAACTGGCAGAGAAAATAACAGAGGAGAGGTTCAGGAAGATAGGAAAATCAAGAGTTCTGCCTCCTGATACAAGATGGCTTCTGCAATCTAAGGACAATATAGATGGGAACCAATAGTCACTGCTTGATAGCTTCTAGGGATAGAACTTCATACTACTTTCAAAACAGTACATGACTAATCACAGTTAATTTCCACAATATTCCTGAGAAAACTGCTGTCCTTTTAATCTCCATGTAGCTGAGAAAATTAAGATTTAGAGAAATTACGTAATTTGTTCTGAAAAACCCATAGCATTTATGCACTGAGAATTCACAGTAAGATATGGCTGGTCCCAGAGCCCAAGTTCTAAAATACTATGTGTCAGGAAAAGAGCTCCTGGTGGAGGAGGTTTTTGTTTTTGTGTTTGTTTTCAGAAAAGCTTTTAAAACAGAAAGCAGTTCCTAAATCTCTGCAGAATGGATCTGGATTCAGGAGATTTGTTCAGAGGTTTCAAGACGGAATCCAGAATGCAGACCCGCTATTAAAAGTGGACGAGCAGCAAAATGTCTTTGCCATTAGACTAGGAAAGTTTGCCAAACTCTGCTGTGCCGTTAGACTAAAGAACATAAATTCTCTCTCCCTGGGAAGAAGAATGTTCCAAGAACCAGAGCTGGAACTCAACTTGTCAGTTGGCTCTTAAGTGATTCCATTTACATGGATTGGAAGGATGCTGGTTCAGGAATCATTCCATCGTTTTGAAGGCAGTTGAGGCTTGTATACAAGGCATCACTGATGGGGCAGGACATGAAGAGGCTGCCCAAGCACTTGCTTCTCTCAGGCTCTAACCAGGTCTGATGTCAGGTAGAATGCTGAGAATTCCCAAGTTCTGAGCTGCTCGCGCTGAAGAAATTGATGCTTCATATTTTTATACAGGAAGTCGCTTGTTCATCTTTCTCACCAATGGATGGATTATTTTCTCTTTAGATTCTCTTCAGAGAGAGATTTCCTTCTTTAAAAAAAAAAAAAAAAAAGTTTAAAGTATCTCCCTGCATTCATGATCAAGTGGAGACCGCTGATCATTGTAGACCAAGCAAGGCAGAGCATCTTTCTAGGGTTTGTAAGTTAAAAAATCATTTAAGAGTCAAGAAGTTAAGACCACAAGACATTTTTTAACAGAGGGAAGGAGAATAATCCAATTTGTCTCAGATATGTACTTAAGGTCCTATTTCAATTCCTTAAGTAAAGAGACTTAAAATTTTTTATTATTGGACCATATACTATAATGTATTCATATGACTTAACGAATTAATTAAGTTGTTTATTAATATAACAACTAATTAGTGAATTAAGTCAACAATTCCGTGCAGGGACCCACTGGACTTCAGATACTGTGCTGAGTGTTGGAGACAATGCTGGGACAAGGTCTTTGCCCTCTTGGTATTCAGTTTGAGAAGACATACAAACAAACCAATAAACATGTGTCACTGTAAATTCTGCAAAGTGGGAGGAAGAAAAGAATAAATCTCAGTGGGAGAAAATGATAAGGATGATCTACTTGAGATTGGAGGATCCAGGCAGATTTCTCCAGGAAGGCGAAATTAAGCTGAGATCTGAAAAATGAAGTTTGAGTCAACTGAAGAATTGGGAGAGGAGGAAAGAAATGCAGGCAGTTGGCCACCACCTGCCTGCGAGGATGAAAGACTGGGTGAACTCAGGGAATTGAAATCATGGGTGTGGCAAGAGGGAAAGGATGAGTGCAGTGAGATGAATTTGGAGAGTAAGAGCCAGATTATGAATGGTCTAAGACATGTGGGCATTTTCATTTGCTTGCTTCCAAATGCAAGAGAAGCAAAGAATGCGGCATCATCTAACAGAGGTTCTTCAAAGACCACACCATCTGTTATGCCAGTAACGGATTAAAAGAGGGCAAGAGCAGAAGAAGAAAGACATATTATTAGGCTATTTTCCAAACGAGGACTAGTGATGGTTTATCCTAGGAGGGATGGTGGCAACAGAGATGGAAAGATCATGTTGAAGGTAAAATAGCAGAACTTACTGACATACTTTAGCTACAAAGGAGGAAGTGGGTAAAAATAATAATTTTTCAGCTGTATTTCACGAGTAGATAGAAGTAATGTAAAGAAAGTCAGCATTAATTTGATCCTATTATGCTAACTCCACTTGTCCTATTTAAATTTTTCATTGTTTTGTCAAATAAACTGAACAATTATTTCTCTCAGTCTTGGCTGAAAGAATGAGGCAATTTCCCCTAAGAACTCACATAAGGAAAGAAGCCAAGCCTTTTTCTTCAAGACTTTCTCCTTTGACCTCATCAAATATTGACAGGGTTCTCTCCTCATTTCTCCAGCCCAGGCCTATAGAGCATGACTGCCCATAAGGGAAGATTCTGGGAGGATGAGATACAGAGGAATATGGGACATTTCTGGTATAATTATTTCATTTTCAAGCAAAAGAAATAGCTTGCTTCTTTTTTTTCTCTATTCTTTTTTTATTATTATTTTAAATAGAGCAAAGCCATCTATCATAAAGCTACTGAATTACCAAAAGGAGAATAAAAGAAAGATTTTTTGTCTAGTTATTAAGAGTATGCCAAAGAATAAGTCTGTTTTTTTATTTAACAATTTTTATATTTATCAGAAGCAGAATACACACACACACACGTGCACACACACACACACACACACATTGAACGAGAGAGAGAGAGACACAGAGGGCATTTTATTTTTGTTCCTTCAGTAATAAGAAATTGAGCTTAGGTCCTACAACATAGAAGATGACTATTAAAATATTAAAATGTGTCCCTTTGCATAGCACTTAGATCAGAACATGGAGATTTCTATGTGACACTTCTGTTCATTTGTGATTAATTTTAAATCTGTTCTTACATGAAATATATCATCTGATCTAAATTTTCTATACATATGCTTATCCACTGGATATAACCAATGAACTCAAATATTTGAGACCAAATTACAGTAGCTTTGACTGGATGGCTTGAATAATGCCTTCAAGGGGACTTCCTTCAACTTCTGAGCATCTGGCTTGAATTAGAATTTACCTTTGGGTTCATTTGAATGCTTTTCCAGAAAAGTTAATTAGTTCTGACCTTTTTGCACCCTTACTCTAGGAAGAATCTATAAAATATTCCATTTACAGGCAACTGGTCAGCATATAGACAGCATTCATGGAGCGTGTTTCTGAACAGAACAGAGGCTATAGATCACTGCGAAGGAAGGAGATGATTTCATTCCTCTCCTTTAGGAAAGTTACTATGCAGTGGGAGAGACAAGTACAGTCTGCTGACAGAGTTTCTTACTTACATGACCATAAGCAGAGGTGACTGTATGCACACAAAATCAAATAATAAGAAACCAAGAAGCCTAGACATTTAAAAGATAGAAGAAGAAGACAATAGAAAGTGCCCAAAGCATGGTACTAAATGTTGTTCACTGCTTGGCTACACCTGGCTTATTGATTCAGTGGATTTAAAATTGGACGAGTCTGATCACAGAATATGAGCTACCTTAGCTGGCTCCCTAAAAACAACAAAAACAACAACAATTCCTAAATTAGGAGTATAGCTACTTAAGATTTTTAAGTAAATTGCAGAAATATTTTTCATCAGGTCCAAGGTACCTCTCAGTCATTAGGTTAGAAGCTACTTATAGTGGTACTCAATCATAAGAGGTCAAAACAATTGTAAAAACTACTGGATTAAACACACACACACACATGTCCTTTGCAACTATGACCACACACTCTCACTCATTGACACAAAATTGCCCACATCCTTCAGCTTTATTAGTGTAAGGTCTTGGGGTTCATGTCAACCTTCTCCTGTAGTTTGATTATCTAATTTCCATATTCATTACTCAGTCAGGAGTCTGATCCCATTAGATGTTATACAACGCTCGTGAGCATGGAAAAAATAACTTTTGTGTATAATGACTATTTAAATTTGAAAACACAGGAAGCAACACTCAAGAAGAGTGTACTCATTGGACTGGAAGAAGGAGACCAGACTTGTATGTGGAGGCAAAATTGCATGTGTATCACTTTTCCAAATTTGATTACACAGACGTATGTGTCAGTGTTTAATTGCTCAAAGAAGCCTTCCCCAAGAATTCTGTGGAGTCTAAATGGTAAAAAGATAATTCAAGTGCTCCTTAGGAATATATGCTTTTCTCTGCTGTCCCTTTCACTTTCTTCCAAACTTCGAAGAAAGTGAAAGTGTGGGGGAAACATGGGTGAATATCATGGAGCTGCTTCTCCAGCCCCCCGCTTTGTATAACTTGGAGTGTGCTGAAAAGCCACTTTCAGGCCAGAAACACCCCACAATAAAGTCGTTCCTGTTTGTGACCCTTTAGTAGGTCTGGAGGTAAATTTAGTAGGTTCTGACTGGTAGTTTAAGGAAATGGAATCAAATATAAACTCACACTTCATTATTAATAAAATCATATTCAGCACTGACCGTGACTTTCACTGCAGCTGTAAGTGTAAGTATGGTTCCATAAAACATTCATTTGACAAACATGCATGTTCTTCTTAGGTCACAATACAAAATATATTTCCTCCTTGGAAATTAGAAGTGCTTAAAATCCCAAAAAAACCTTACTAGGAGGGGTATTACATCATTGAATATTTCTTACAAAAAATTGCATAGGTTGGGGAGCTCCTGGGTGGCTCAGTGGTTAAGCAACCTGCCTTTGGCTCAGGTTATGATCCCGGGTGCTGGGATGGAGCCTGAAGTGGGGAAATCCCTGCTAGGCGGGGAGCCTGCTTCTCCCCCAGCCTCTGCCATTCCCCCTGGCTGTGCTCTCTCTTTGTCAAATACATAAACAAAATCCTAAAAAAATATAATAAAAGAAAAAGGAAAAATAGTTTGCCTAACCAAGGAGAATGACTCCAGCACACTTCCAAAGGGGAGGAGGTCCAGGGGCAAGGCTGCATGCGGCACGAGGCCCATCAGGACATGGCACTGGAGACCTGAGTGGAAAGATGATTGGCATCAAGCACCACATACGCGCAATTTTGTTCTGGGTCAAGCCTGGAACGATGATACCATGCAGGCCTTTAATCTTTGTTGAGTAACAGAATGGCGGTAACCCTGGAAAATCGTCTTCTGACTAAAATCTCTAGAGTTACCTCAAATGGAACCCAGAACTAACTAAACCTAAATGACTATTTGAACAGATTAAATTGCCCTGGGCTCTGTAGCTGTGCATCTCTAGTCTTCACCAGTTCTCAGATCCAAAAAGCAACATCCGTCATCGGAGAATAAATATTTCCGGAAACTGAGTTAGGGAAACAAGTCCAAACTATTTGAAATGAGTTTTTAAGATTAACCTATATGTATTCTAATCATAGAATTAGGAGGATTTCAAACAGAAATGGAAATAATGAAGGATATGTCATCATTTTTTTTTTAAGATTTTATTTATTTATTTGACAGAGAGAGACCACAAGTAAACAGAGGCAGGCAGAAAGGGGGAGTGGAGGAAGCAGGCTCCCTGCTGAGCAGGGAGCCCGATGTGGGGCTCCATCCCAGGATCCTGAGTCCATGACCTGTGTTGAAGGCGAACCTTAACCCACTAAGCCACCCAGGCACCCCACATATGTGGTCTTTTAATGGTTAGCAATTTTGAAGATTTGGCCTGAGGGAGTTACAGATAAAAATATATTTCAAGTTTAAGATGTATAATTAATATATTTCCCATTTTATATTATAATCTCAAAACAAAATTTTACTAGGTTTATAGTTGGCATTGGAATATTTAAAAAAACCTAACACAATTTATTAGAAGTTAGACACTGAAATAAAACCAATGGCCAACATCTACTTGGAACTAGATGAGACTTAAATAGTAAAGGGAAAATCACTCATTGGGAATTTAAATTCTCTTGTAATTCCTGGAAAGAATTATAAAAATGAGGCAAAATGAAATGAAAACTCAACTTTGAAATATCTTCATATTCCCCCTCAGTCTAACAGCTTCCACTTTCTGTTCTAATTGTGCTTTTTGGTCCTTCCTTCCTTTCATCATTCAATAGGTACTTCAATCAATGCACAACAGTTCTAGCATTGTGGTTGGAATACAAATTTAAATACACAGGCTATGATCTCCAGAAAGTTATGGTTTTGACTAATTTGACTAATTTGACTAATATAGTTGGGGAGAAAAGCCATACTAATAAAACCATAAATGGCAATGTGAGGGGGAACCTGATAAAGCTCCAAGCACATGAAAAGAGAAGATATGTGGGAGTTCAGAAGTAGGAAGTACTACATGGTCTGGGCCTTGAGGTACTGATAATAACCAGAGGGTTTAAGTCTTAAGGACAAACTAAATTTCAAGCCGGAAAAATACTGTGAGCAAAAGCACCATTGGAAGAACACTTTAGATGTCTTCAGAGACTAATGAATGTATCTGGCCTACTACTGTAAAGGGTTTGTAGAATAGGGCTTAAAAATAAGGATAGGGGGTGCCTGGGTGGCTCAGTGGGTTAAGCTGCTGGCTTCGACTCAGGTCATGATCTCAGGGTCCTGGGATCCAGTCCCGCATCTGGCTCTCTGCTCAGCAGGGAGCCTGCTTCCTCCTCTCTCTGCCTGCCTCTCTGCCTACTTGTAATCTCTCTCTGTCAAATAAATAAATAAAATCTTAAAAAAAAAAAATAAGGATAGGAAGTCAATGGAGGAAGATGCTAGCCATTATATCTAAATTCCTTCCAAGAATCTAGACTCTAAATGGATTAAATCTAGCATGTTTGCATAAGGTGACTCAAATCTGCTTTTCTACCTCCTTCTCCCTCTCTCTCCCTCACCTGACTGGATCAGGGTTAGACACCTGACACAAGCTGCATGAATGAGATTATCTATTCCAGAAATCTGGAAATTGCGAAATTGAGTCATTTAGCTGTAAAAAGCAAAACAGCAATTTCATGGAATCAGAGTAAGTGCTGTGACAAACTGAAGGCACATGCAAAATACAGTTATTATGGGAAAGCAGATGGCATCTGAATGAAGAGGGTGGAGTGGGGGAACAGAGCCAAAGATACAGAGAAATACACAGTAGACTGTCTGAATGTGGGGTGTCTGGAACTAGACCCCCAGCAGTCAATGCCAGCTATTCCTCTAACCAGTGTGTCGATATTGGGAAAGTTACTAAACTTTCCTGTAGAGTAGGTGAAGTAGCATGAATCAACTTTGAGTTGTTATGAGAATTATGTGAGATAATGTACACAAAGTTTTTAGAACCGTATCATGCACATGGTAAGCAGTGGTAACTATTATTATTATCATCATTAAGCCATCATTTTCCTGCCTATATTTCCCACATCAGTGGGTCCCTCTGTCCTTAAAATTAATTCACCCTTTCAAAAAAACACCCGTTTGTTTGACCTCATTTGAATGGTCCTATTTCTCCTGAAACCAAATACTTCCTGACCTGAATGACTTAAAAAATAAACATGGGTCAGACAAAAAAGATCTCGAATACTGGAATAAGAAGTTTGAGTTCAGACCACTGAAATATTCTTGTTTTAGATCTTCCTCCCTCAATCAACACATTTCCCAGAATTCAAACATGTACACTGAATCTCCCACTTGCCCCCAAATTTCCAATCTGATGAAATGAAGTAAACTAGAGAAAACTTAGTTTAAAAAATTACGGTAAATATTTTCATGTTTTTACTCTTTCTCAGTGCAGTTTGAATCTGGGAAATTTGTTTAGAATTTCCTGTAATTTTCAAGCTGCTATGAAATAGAGGAACTTATACTAAGATTCCACCCAGACTTTTTCTATGTGATCATTGCCAAAACCTTGCTATTCAAGAAACCCAGTATAACTTTTCATTTCCAAACAAATATAAGAAACTCAAGTTTTCTGAAGTGTTCTTTTTGTTTTTCTTATTTTTCCCAGAGGTTTTTGAGTTAAGCACTCTATAGCAATGCATTATTCTTCAGATGTCCTATTCTGGTAGGCTCAAAGCTGGGACATGGAGATGATTTTAGAATTTTGCAATGCAATTTAAAAAAAATTAAAAATCAGTCAGTTCTCATTAGCTGTAAAGTGGCTATGTTTATGGTTAATTTTTGAGGAAATGTTCAAAATTAAGTTAGCTTTTGATATATATTTCAGATTTTTGTGATTTATATAGAGAAGAAAATAGTGACCCTTATATGATCATCTGTAATAGTTTGTGGGTAAACCTGAAGTCTGCAAAGTTGATTATTCTTAAGAATGAAAAAATATTCAGTAGCCATATTTCATTATTACATCTTGGTCTGAATATGATCATCCTAATTATAATGTCTTCAAATAAATAACTAAATTCAATAATCAAGTTTTTAGCAATTTATTCTGGAATACTTACAACAGTACAGAGATTTTTGTTTCAAAACAAAATCATGTAAACAAAATTGTATTTACTTTCTACTCTCTGTTTCAAAATCTAAGTCAAACAATAACAAGTAAATATAGGCATTTTTAATGTAATTTTTTCAACTTTAAGTTAACTTTTAACTTTAAGTTAAAAATAAACTTTCAACTTTAAGTTAAATTTACAGAAAAACTGTACAGATAGTAAAGAAGTTCTTGTCTATCCATTACCCAACTTCCTCTAATGTTAGCATTTTATCTAACCACAGGACATTTTTCAGAAGTAAGAAATTAACAAAAACATGAGAGTGTTGGCAAAGCTAGAAACTTCATTCAGACCCCCAGGTTTTCCACTAAAGCCCAACATGTTCATGGTACAATCTAGTATGCTATGCTATATTTAGGTCTCCTATGGTCCCCAAATCTGTGATAATTCTCAGTCCTTTGCTGTATTTCATTACCTTGACACTTCTAAAGTACTGGTCAGGTATTTTGTAGAATTCCCTAGTTAGGTTTGACTAATGTCTTCTCATGATTAAGCTGAACTTGTGGATTTAGAGGAGAACATCACAGAGGTAAAGTGTCCTTCTCATGTCACACCGTATAGGATGTATATATCAACATGACCTACTGAAATGATGTTAACCTTTATTGCTTGGTTAAGGTGGTGTCTGCCTGATTTCTCCACTATTTTTTTTTTTGAAGATTTTATTTATTTGACAGAGAGTGAGAGAGATCACAAGTAGGCAGAGAGGCAGGCAGAGGGAGAGGGGGAAGTAGGTTCCCTGCTGAGTAGAGAGCCCAACGTAGGGCTCGATCCTAGGACCCTGAGACCATGACCTGAGCCAAAGACAGAGGCTTAACCCACTGAGCCACCCAGGTGCCCCTCTCCACTATTTTTATCTTTCTAAATTCTATTATTTGCAGGGTGCATGGCTGGCTCATTTGGTAGAGTATGAGACTCTTAATTTCGGGGTCATGAGTTCAAGCCCATGTGAGGCATACAGTTTACTTTAAAATAAAACCTACAATTACCAAATTCTATTCTTTGGAAGCAAGTTACTAAGTCCAGCCTATACTCAAGGGTTGGGAACAAAACACCACCTCTCCCCACCCCTGGAGGAAAAAGGATCATACAATATTTAACAACTGATAAATATATGGGGAAAGATATTTTGAGGCTGTGCAAATATCCTGTTTCTCCTTAATGTTTTACCCAATTTTGGCATTCATCAGTAGGTTTGCCTGATGCAATTACTGCTGTACTCTAACTGTGATTTTCTATTTCCCTCATTCCATGTACATTTAGTACTGGGAATTCTATGAGGAAAATGTAAACTTTCTCCAGCACTTGTTTATTAATTAATAATATATCAATATGGATCCATGATCATTTAATTTTATTCTTGCCTTATAATCCACTATGGTTATTGTTCATTTCTTGCTCAAAATGCACAGAGTTGGCCATTGGTGTCTCTTTTTTAAAGTTGACTCTAATGTCCTTATAGAATGATCCCATCTTTTTTTTTTTTTTTTTAAATTTTTCTTTCCTTAAGCACTTCCTTAAGGCTCCAGCCTCACTTTTATTTCCTGGCCCAGGCCTAGAATCTATCATTTCTCCAAGGAACCCTCTCCCCTTTAATTAGAGAATGGTATTTAGAAACCAAGATCTGGGTGTTAGGTGGGATTATTGCTAGTATGTGCCACTGTTTTGAATATATCTTAAGGGACAGAGCTAGGCAATATATGCACCAGCCTGTGGATATAATTACTTCTGTATTTATCTGTTTGCATATATTGAAAATAAACATGAGGTCAATCTTATATCCTTGACATTGACAAAATTTGCAAATGCAAATTTTAAGTCAGCACAGGTTTCATTCAAATATCCACACATTTTTTTTTAAATATCCACACATTCATATTGTGAGTTTTTTAAGTACCCTCTGAATCATCAGAGATTTAATCAAGTTCACTCCTGTCTCGTGTTTTAAGTATTACATTGAATTTATTTGAAACATGAAAAACACATGTTACATAGTAAGCAGAGAATTATATTGCTATACTTTCATTCCCCAAGCATTTATTAAGCACTGAGAAAAGTAGCAGCAGTAGGACTTTCAAGGCCCCTTCCCTCACAGAGTTTTTACTTAGAGACTCATATGCATTATTTGTACTGATTCAATTGCCTATCATTTATTGAGTATTGCTGCATGTTTTATCACAGACATACCCTGAAAACTTTCCCTGGCCTCAGAATACTTGTTGTCTAAGGGGACAATATAAATCATCCTGAGTTTTAGCTTCATCCATGAAAATATGGCATATCAGTACATAAACCAGTTTCTATGGATTTAAATCTTTTACAAATGCTGTCTCAGTTTAATTTTCTAATTTTCTTAATAAGTTTTAATAATCAATCAAATTAAAGGTATTGAAATATTATTGTGATAAGTATTTAATGTCGTTTGTGCCTTTTAAAAACTGATCAAAGCCATCAGAGCAGCTTACATGGTATCAGGACAAACAGACTTCTCAGTAAGCTCAGTTGGAAATGAAGCCTTGATACCTACATTCACTTTATACACTTGGCCTCTTGGCTGCCAAACCAATGCCCATCTGTTTAGATGGCAGGTTGCCTACTCATAAGTTGGCTGGCCTCTTGTAGGCTGACAGGAGTTCCAGCCAATGACAGCTAACAAAATGCTTCAGGAGGCAGCTCTTCTTACAGGAGGTCCTTTCTCATGCCAGAGTTAGAGAAGCAGTTGGCATTATGCATCCATTTAAACTTTGTTACACCTGTTGACACTTCTGTGCCAAAAGCAGACAATACAACAAATGAACAAGAGAAAGCACAATGGACTTAACGAAGCTTAAAAATAACCCTTCTACCCTCTTAGAAATAGATGTTCGGTTTCACTGCTAGTTAGTTGCACAGTTGACATGTAATTAATAGGAAGTGAGGATAGCCTTTTAAGTAACCAGAAAAGAGTTTGCAGTAAGGTATTCCACATCTCCAGGGTTTGGGCCCTTGACGGCCCGCATTGTGTCACGCAGTAAAAGTCAATCATTACATTATCTCTTTGTCTATGTCTTTTTCTAAAAAATGCAGACACATGTCAATCAAAGATCCCTTTTAAGATAGCTTTCTTTTACTGGAGAATTAAAGTAATTATTCCAATGATCTAGGCTCCCAAATACACTGAAATTCAATTGTCTCTTTCCTGTAACCGGTAAAGGTTACTAAATGGGATATGGAGAAGATACTTTTTTTTTTTAAGATTTTATTTATTTATTTGAGAGAGAGAGAGAGAGAGTGAAAGAGAGCATGAGAGGGGAGGTCAGAGGGAGAACCAGACTCCCTGCAGAGTTGGGAGTCTGATGTGGGACTCGATCCTAGGACTCCGAGTTCATGACCTTACCTAAGGCAGTGGCTTAACCAACTGAGCCACCCAGGTGCCCGTGAAGATACATTTTAACATTGTCCCAGAATTTAATTTTAACAAACTTCAGGTGCCTATTTAGAAGATATAGACTTCAATAAAATCTTAGCTTAAATAAATAAAATAATAAATTTAAAAATCAGCTTAAGTAAAATAAAAAATATAATAAAATAAATAAATATGATTATATTCATTTTTTGCATTGTTTCAATCACCTATGATTTGTTAAGTTTTGTTGTATGTTACCACAAGCACACTCCTAAAATATATCTCTGTAAATAAAATGAATTGTGTTTTCAGCAAGAACTTTAATTAAGAAAGTGTACAATCCCCTGCCCCCAATCAATCCCCACTTCTCCTTGGGCTAACATGAAGCCAGTTTATCAGTCTTCTATTCAATATCATGGAAATGATTCTGGGAAACAGGAAAAGTGTGTATTTGTAATATTTATGATAAAATCACAAAATGATTAGACTAGCAATACATAATGTCTCACAGATTGTTTGAAGTGGATGGGTTATCTAGTTCCTGGACATGACCTTCAAGAACTGTAATAATCTCTTCTCTGATCATTTAACAAGTTGAACAACCACAATATCAAGCAGCATTTATCAAGGATTTCTTGTTTATCAGACTAGATGCTATATTCTTTACATTTAAACCTCATTTAATACTCGGAACACCAAGTAGGATACCATTTTTCCCTTTCACAGGTAAGTAAACTGAAGCACAGAGAGATTAAATAATTTGCCACCACACATGAATGGGTAAGTGGCACAATGAAGTTTCAGATTCAAGCAATTAGTCTTTTGAGCCCTAATCTTAATTACTATATAATGTCATCTCTTTCATCACTTCTGTTTTATCCTCTGTGTTCCAGTGGACCCTGAACTTCTAGAAGTTCTTGCAGCATAGCAGTCTCACTTAAACCAATTCCTTTTGCCTAGATTTATATCCTTCCTGCCACCCCACCCCTTTCCCTCCCATTCGTTTTACAGGGATGACTTCTATTGGTCTTTAAGGTTCTAGGATTGATTCTAGGACTTTCTTCACTGGTTTATATCATGGCTCTCCTTGATGCTTCAATTGTAGGTTCTATATTTCTTCTGCATATCTCCATTATACATCTCCAGAGCATTTTTCATGTAGTATAGAAATTGAATGAAATAGATCATAAGTAGTTTTAAAGGTGAGACCCCATCTATCTTGTTCACTTTATCATCACAGTACCTAGCATGGTGAATGACACCTAATAAATTCCCAATATGTATCTGTTCATTCATTCAATTGTTCAATATCTACTACATCTAGGCTTAGGGATACGACAGTGAACATGACAGATAAAATGCTTACCTTAGAGGAGCTTATCTTGTTGTCATGGGTTGGGCTAAGTAATAAATAAAATAAAAATGGATAATGTGTAATAGATGGTAGCAAATGCTACAGAGAAAAATAAGTCAGTAAAGTGGGATAGTTTGTAGTGGATTGAAGACTTTAAATAAGTCAGTCAAGGAAAACATTTCAGGGAAGGGGACATTGAAGAAAACATTGAGGAGAACAAGAGGTAAACTCTATTGATATCTGGAGAAGAATGGTTCAAAGTAAGAAGAAAAATTAAAAGCAAATGTCCTCAAGTAGTAGCATAAGTTGACTCTTAGATTTAGCAATATGGCAGTCTCTGGCAATCTTGATAAGAGCAATTTTGGTGGATTGATAAGAGTGCCCTGACTCTTGTGGAAACATGCAGTAGAGATGAAAAGGAATTTATCTACAAAGGACAAGAGAGAAGTGACAGTTGGAAAAGGAAGGAGGTTCATGAAAAGATTTTTTTTTTTTAAGATAGTAAAACTAACAGTATATTTGTATAATGATGGGGAAACTCCAGGAGGAAGTTAAAACTTTATCATATAGGAGAAAGAACAGGATTGCTAGAGCTATGTGTGCTTGAGCAATTGAGGTAGGAGAGTGGTTTTATGGAGAAGATATCAATTAAGTTACTTCTAAAAGATAGAATTTTATTTCTCTCCCGTGTTACTGTCAAAGTGAAAGCAGATCAGGCCTATGATGGTACCCCAGGGTCAGGATCATAGGCTCATTGCTGATTTATTTCCCAACCACCTCTAAGCTCTGGTTCACAGTGTACAAAATGCTCCTAACTATATTCCAGCAAGCAGGAGAGAAAGAAGTTTGTGTGCGTGTCAGGGGTGTACAGGTGCAATTGTGTGTTCTCTCTGTCTCTGAAGACAAGACCTAGAAGTGGGTCTTACACACAACAAACCCATGGCAGAGCTGAAACACAAGCCCAAATCTAATTTCAAAGCCTCTTAGAAAATGTAATTTGGCCTATGTGACTATTTAAAATTTGTGAATTTGTTTTTTGCAATAGAGGGGGAGTAGATAATTGACCTATTTTCAAGTCTATAATCTTTCCAATCAGGGTAACTAGAATATATAGAATTTGTCCTCTCTTCCACCCCATTTCCACTCCCCAGCTTATCTCAGTGGCTAGTGGCTTATAGCTGGCAGCTGGGGCAGGGACAGACTGGGAAGCAACTCTTAGTCACTACTGCATAAAAGAAAAGGTTTGTGTGCCCAGTGGGAGGAGATTTTTTGGCCTCAGGGAAAGAAAACGTAACACATAAGGATATCAAATCTGTATCTACCCAATCTACACCAAACCAATAAATTCATGATTTTAGTCAAAAATATCTTTAGCTCTACTCCATGTCATAAATGAAATTGCTTAACTCTTTTGATTATGAGGTAGTATAGAGGGGTAATAAAGTATAGGGTAGCTAATGTATGAATAAATAGCTCTAGGTTTGTTCTATGTTTAAACAAGTTATTTATTTAAGCTTTAGTTTCCTTATATGTCGAAAAGGGTTAATAAGAATAACAGACTCATTTGGTTGCCAGAAGGACTGAATATTAAGTAGCTAGGTTAGTGCTTTGCCATGCTAAAGGCACAGAAATAATTGTATTATCTTTTTTTTTAAGTCTATTTATTTATTTATTTATTTGACAGAGAGAGAGAGAGAGAGAGAGGGAGAAAAGGAACACAGCAGGGGGAATGGGAAAGGGAGAAGCAGTCTTCCTACAGAGTAGGAAGGCCAATGTGGGGCTCAATCCCAGGACCCTGGGACAACAACCTGAGACAGAGACAGATGCCTAACAGCTGAGCTACTCAGGGGCCCTGTTCTTCTTATCTTAACCTGAAAAAACTCGATATGTAAAATTGGAAACAGTAGTTCTGATTGTATTTGAACATCTATATAACAAGGAAAATATTAAATCTATCATATGTCTTTGATTTTAAAATTACTGTGAAGATAGTATAAGTTATGAGGAATCTCCAAGAGGTGACAATAATAAGAATTTCCTGTTGATCTGTATGTCTATTTTTGTGCCAATACCATACTTTTTTGATTATTATAACACAGATCAATTGAACAGGATGGAGATCCCAGAAACAAACCCCACACTTATATCATCAATTAATCTATGAAGAAGGCAAGAATGCATAATAGAGGAAAAAACAGTTTCTTCAATGAATGTTGTTGGGGAAACTGGAAAGCTACATGCAAAAGAATAAAACTGAACCACTTTCTTATACCACACATGAAAAGAAACCCAAGATGGGTTAAAGACCTAAACGTGAGACCTGAAACCATAAAACTCTTAGAAGAAAACATAAGCACTACTGTCCTGAACATTGACCCTAGCAACATTTTCCTAGTTGTCTCCACAGGTAAGTGCAACAAAAGCAAAAATATACTATTGAACTACACCAAAATAAAAAGCTTTTGCACAAGAACAACAACAAAAAACCATCAACAGCATAAAATACAATCTACTAAATGGAAGAAAATATTTGCAAATGATATATTAGATATGGGATTAATATCCAAAATTTATATTTATACAACTCAGCACCAAAAAAAATTTTTTTAATGGAAAGAGGTCCTGAATAGCTATTTTTTCAAAGAAGACATACAGATGACCAGCAGACATATAAAAAGATGCTCAACATCACTCATCATCAGGGAAATACAAATCAAAGCCACAAAGAGATATTACTTCACACCTGTCAGAATGGCTAAAATCAAAAACACAAAAATAACAAGTGTTGGCGAGGATGTGGATAAAAGGAAACCCTTGTGTACTGCTGTTGGGAATGTAACTTGGTGCAGCCACTGTGGAAAACAGTATGCAACTTCCTCAAGTAATTAAAAATAGAGCTACCATATGATCCAGCAATTCCACTACTAGGTATTTAACCAAAGAAAACAAAAACACTAGTTTGAAAAGCTATATGCACCCTTATGCATATTGCAGCTTTATTTACAATAGCCAAGATATAGAAGCAACCTAAGTATCCATCAATAAATGAATAGATAAAGAAGTGATTTTTGTTCACTGGACTTGAGAAAAGAGTGGAAGACATCAGTGAAACCCTTACCACAGAGATAAAAGAGTTAAAAAAGAATCAGAGGTGAGAATACAATTAATAAGCTTAGAAACAGGCTTGATACAATGAACAGCAGACTGGAAGAAGAAAAAGAACAAATTAGTGACTTAAAGTATAAAATAATAGAAAATATTGAGGCTGAATAAAAGAGAGAAAGAATAATTATGGAACATGAGAATAGACTTAGGGAACTCAGTGACTCCATCAAACATAACAACTTTCATATTATAGGAGGCCTAGAAGAAGAAGAAAATTTATTTCAAGAAATAATTGCTGAAAACTTTCCTGATCTGGGAATAAATAGACATCCAGATCTGGGAGGCACAGAGAATGCCCATCAAGATCAAAAAAAGCAGGGGCGCCTGGGTGGCTCAGTGGGTTAAGGCCTCTGCCTTTGGCTCAGGTTATGAACCCAGGGTCCTGGGATCGAGCCCCACATCAGGTTCTCTGCTCTGTGGGGAGCCTGCTTCCTCCTCACTCTCTCTGCCTGCCTCTCTGCCTACTTGTGATCTCTGCCTGTCAAATAAATGAATAAAATCTTAAAAAAAAAAAAGGATCAAAAAAGCAGGCCAACACCAAAACATATTATAATTAAATTTGCAAAATATACTTATAGAGGAAAAATCTTAAAAGAGGGAAGACAAAAGAAGTCCTTAACTTACAAGGGAAAACCCATAAGGCTAGCTGGAGATTTCTTAACAGAATTTGGCAAGCCAGAAGGGAGTGGCATGGTATATTCAAAGTGCTAAATGAGAAAAGTCTGCAGCCAAGAATACTCTATCCAGCAAGGCCACCATTCAGAATAGAAGGAGAGGTAAAGAGTTTCCAAGACATACAAAAACTGAAGGAGTTCGTGACACTAAACCAGCCCTGCAAGAAATATAAGAGTGAACTCTTCGAGTGCAAAGGAGAAACTAAAAGTGACAGAGACAAGAAAGGGTCAGAGAAAATCTCCAGAAACAATGACAAAACAAGTAATAAAAGAGCAATAACACAAATCTATCAATAATTACTTTGACTATAAATTGACTAAATACTCCAATCAAAAGACATAGGGTGTCAGAGTGGATAAGAAAACAAGATTCATCTATATGCTGCCTTAGAGAGACTCATTTTAAATCTAAAGACACCTGCAGATTGAAAGAGAGGAGGTAGAGAAACATTTATAATGCAAATAGATGTCAAAATAAATCCAGAGTAGCAAAACTTGTATCAGTTAAACTAGACTTTAAAACAAAGATTATAGGGGCACCTGGGTGGCTCAGTGGGTTAAGCCTCTGCCTTCAGCTCAGGTCATGATCTCAGGGTCCTGGGATCGAGCCCCACATCGGGCTCTCTGCTCAGCGGGGAGCCTGCTTCCTCCTCTCTCCCTGCCTGCCTCTCTGCCTACTTGTGAGCTCTGTCTATCTGTCAAATAAATAAATAAAAATCTTTAAAAAAAAAAAAAAAAAAAAACAAAGATTATAAAAAGAGACAAGGAAGGGCATTCTATAATCATTAAAGGGGATAATCCAACAAGAAGAAATAACAATTGCAAATATTTATGCACTCAACATGGCAACCCCCAAATATATAAAACAATTAGTAACAAAAATAAAGGAACTAATGCATAATAACACAACAATGGAAAGATTCTAAACAGAAAATCAACAAGGAAACAATGGCTTTGAATGACACACTGAACCAAAGGGACTTAACAGATCTTTTCTGAACATTCCATCCTAAAGCAGCAGAATACCCATTCTTTTCAAGTGCACATAGGAAATTCCCCCAAACAGATCACATATTAAACCACAAAATAGGCCTCAATAAATACAAAAAGACAGAGAACATACAACACATGTTTTCTGACTACAACACTATGAAATGAGAAATCACCACAAAAAAAAAAAATTGGAAAGACCCCCAAATGAAGGGAGGTGAAAGAATATCCTACTAGAGAATGAATGGGTCGAGAAAGAAATTAAAAAATACATGGAAACAGATGAAAATGAAACACAACAGTCCAAAGCCTTTGAGATGCAACAAAGTGGTCCAAAGAGGGAATAGCAATATAGGTCTACCTCAAGAAATAAGAAAAATCTAAAATAAACAATTTAACCTTACACTTAAAGGAGCTAGAAAAAGACTTAAAGATGAAGCCTAAAACCAGCAGAAGGAGGAAATAATAAAGATTAGAGCAGAAATAAATGATATAGGAACTAAAAATAACAATAGGAGCTGGTTCTTTAGAAAAATTAATAAAACTGATAAACTTCTAGCCAAAGTTACCAAAAAGAAAAGAGAAATGACCCAAATAAATAAAATCACAGAGAAAGAAGAAATAACAACAAACATTACAGAAATACAACTACAATATGAAAAACTGTATGCCAAAAATTTGGACAATCTGGAAGAAATTAATAAATACTTACAAACATATAAACTGCCAAAACTCAAACAAGAAGAAATAGAAAACAGGAACAGACCATTAATCAGCAAAGAAATTGAATCCATATTCAAATATCTCCCAACAACAAAAGTCTAGGGCTGGATGGTTTCCCGGGCTAATTCTACCAATACCTGAAACTAATATTGCACTTTAAGTTAACGAACTGGAATTAAATAAAAACGTTTAAAAATGTGAGATGTGTGTGTGTGTGTGTGTGTGTGTGTGTGTGTGCGCGCGCAATGGAATATTACTCAGTCATTAAAAAAATAAGATCTTGCCATTTGCAATAACATGAATGGACCTAGAGGGTATTATTCTAAGTGAAAAAAGGCAGACAGAGAAAGACAAACACCATGTGATTTCAGTTATATATAGAATCTGAAAAACAAAACAAAGAAAAACAGGCCCATAAAAACAGAACAAACTGGTGGTTGCCAGAGGGGAGGCGGCTGAAATAGGTAAAGGGGATTAAGAAGTACAGACTTCCAGTTATAAAATAAATAAATCATGGAGATGAAAATTACAGCATGGAGAATATAATCAATAATATTGTAATAATGTTATATGGTGACAGATGCAAACTGTACTTATCTGGGTGAGCATAACTTCATGTATAGAATTGGCAAATCTCCATGTTGTACATCTGAAACTAATGTAACATTGTATGTCAACTCTACCTTAACCACAACAAAAATTCCCAGTCATCCCTCTATGAAACCTTTTCTGACTTGTCCAGCCCACATAGGATTGTTCTTGAATATGTTTTTTATAGCTGAAGTATAACAACTTATACTTCAATTTGTTCATGTAGCAACTAGTAATCACGTGGTTTCTGTTTATATGTTTTCCTCGTAGAGGCTAAGAAACATTCTTGAAAAATATTGATAAAAATGATAGATGGATAGATGATTAGATAGATAGATGATAGATGGTATACTCCACAGAATTTGGTTGCTTTTATGGAGTCACATAAAATTAAGTTCAAATTCTGACTCTATTTTACACAGTTTTTTGACTGTTCAAATGGGAATATTAGCGGCATCTTTGTTATGGACTGAATGTCTGTATCTCCCCTAAATTCATATGTTGAAAGCCTATCCCCCCCCCAATGTGATGGTAGTAGGAGGTTGGGGTTTTGAGAGGTAATGAGGATCAGGTGAGGTATCATAGCAGAGTACTCATAATGGCTTCATTGCCTTTGTAAGTGTCAGGGGAGAACTTGCTGCTCTTTGCCTTCAGCCACGTGAGCATTCAAGAAGTCAGCAATCTGCCACCAAGAGGTCCCTCATCAGCACTCGACCCTGCTGGCACCCTGATCTCAGACTTCCAACCTTTGCACTGTGAGAAATAAATTTCTGTTGTTTATAAGCCAAGCTATAGCAGTCTGAATAGATTATTATAATCTTATGAGGTTGTTACGATTAAATGAAATAGTAGATAACTTCTTTATCCGATTCCTAACATAGGAAGTGAATGATATATTTTTGTTTGACTGGATCTTCTTTCAGAAGATCACATACTCCATGAGGGCAGGGACTTTGTATTACTCATTATTGCACCCCCAGCACATAGTGCCTGGAGTAGTAGGAGGTGCTTAATAAATATCTGTGAATGGATGTGATGTGATGTCATGAATTCTGGCTTTTTTTCTTGTTTTCTTTTTCCTTCTTCTTTTCTTCTTCTCCTTCTCCTTCTCCTTCTCCTTCTCCTTCTTCTTCTTCTTCTTCTTCTTCTTCTTCTTCTTCTTCTTCTTCTTCTTCTTCTTCTTCTTCTTCTTTTTTGCAAGTAGTATTAAGACAAGGCCCACAGCCTGGAGTAATTTTCCTTTCTATAATTTTGTTATTACAAAGCTTCTGCCACTATACAGGCCCTTTGCTTCATTACTTTTGGCTAAAAATTCCATCACTTATTTTACTGTACATCAGGTCGGACTAACTGGTAGCATTTTCAGGCAGTTTGTACCAATGTCACAGGGCTTGAAGATATGCTGTCAATATCCTTATGTTTCTTCTGCCCACTGTGCTTGGAAAACCCAGTGATTATTCACACTCCATATGAGCTATTCCAGTGGATTGTTTTAATCTGGATAATAGTGCATATTGTTCTATCCAGTCTGGCCAGGCAACACCTGCTTGGAGCTAGGAATCTTCTATAGCACCGCAGAAGAATACTGGGATGCTGATGAAAATGTCTGAGAGACTAGGTGTTGATGTCTGCAACCTCGTGGAAAGATGGTAACTACTATGGTTCAGTGAACTATTCATTTAATTTCTTTGGAATAGTCTATCAATGAATCGGAACTGAATTATATTTAGCCTTTATTCCTCTTGCATTAACCAGAATATTACCTTCCATTTCGTGAAACACTATTTGATTAGTCATATAAAGAGATAGGAGTTATTAATCCAGTGGATTGAACTTCAAAAAAAGGTTTTTTTGAAAACTGCTTGTAAAATTTCCCTTCCATTGCAAATCCTCATCTATACTCCTCCTACAGCTAATTCAAAATTTAATTAAAAAATTAACACTAATTTTTAAATGGCATCAAAAATAAAATAAATTTGGGGCACCTGGGTGGCTCACTGGGTTAAGCCACTGCCTTCGGCTCGGGTCATGATCTCAGGGTCCTGGGATCGAGTCCCACATCGGGCTCTATGTTCAGCAGGGAGCCTGCTTCCCTTCCTCTCTCTCTGCCTGCCTCTCCATCTACTTGTGATTTCTTTCTGTCAAATAAATAAATAAAATCTTAAAAAAAAATTGTAAAATAAAATAAAAATAAAATAAATAAAATAAATTTTACTTACAAACATAAATACCTATGTAATATAAATGCAATATTATATATGTATGTAAATATACATAAATTATATATATATATATATATATAATTTTCAGAGAAGTTGCAGGAAGAAAAATCTACAGATTTTTTTTTCCTGGACAGTTATAAATTACCAATACTGCATTATAACCTTGTCTGCTTTAAAAGAAAGGAGGAACAATAGAACATACTCATAAACTATGATTTATGCTTAGGTTACTAAGAAAACTATATTTTTAAAAGTGTGTGCATTCCACAAATTTCAGTTTCACTAAAGGCTTTCCTCCCTTTATGCAGCAGGATAAATCTCACTCTTACCCTGAAGGGAAGCTTTACATTCCACAAAAAAGAAGAAACCAGCTGAAAACAAGTGTTCCCTACACAACAAAGCAGTCTATGTGTCTGAAGTTTTTTACTTTTTTCAGTGACGTTTTTAGTAAAATAGGAAAATTTACTCTTTGGGTGGGGTTGGGGAGGGGGTTTTTTTTTGTCCATATTTGTTACACTTTTATTAGCCTCAAAAATAGTTACCATGGTAATAGCTCCATTTATATCTAAGAGCTGAATTATAGAAAACCTTCCCACTGGGTAGCATACAATGCCATTTGACGGCTTCATCTGGTCGATTATTTAAAGTAGGAATTATTTCAAATACTATCAAGTTGTTACATTCTATTCATGACTTCTCTTTTGTAACTCTCAAGTTAGTGAAATCCTTTGGTGTGTAATTTTGGAAGAACTGTGTTTAATTTCAATACATATTCTTTTACAATTTTTTATTATGTCTCTTTTATGAATGCTTTCTAAGCTTAGACACAGATGATAGTTTATTTTCTGCTGTAACTTCAGGCTCAAAAGGAATTATCAATAAAACAATTATTTTAAAATAAAATCTGCATTAAATCATAATATTAACCACTTCTAAGGATCCTTCGATATAAGGGTATCACTTTCTCTAAAAGGCACTCATAACTTAAGAACAAGAGTCATGAAACAATAAACATGACCATAGATCCACAAGCTTTAAAGATGCTTTAGAACCCAATCAGTTTACTCTTCCAACTTTATTCTGAACAGAAATTAAATCAATCAATATGACTCTCTTCTAGAGAACATTCTGTAAAAATGACACTTCTCCCTCCATGACAACATACTCTAACATTTACAACACTTATTTTTCAGAAAAGTTTCCAGTAACTAACTGAGGTTAACTCCATCAGTTTAACAGTATCTCACCTGGCTTTGTGTCATATTTGCTCCCTGCCATCTATAAAACAATCCTCAGGAAGCCTCTACTATGCTTTGAATTGAAATTTTGTTAACAATAGCAATCTGAAAATGGAGACATATGCGTTGGTATATGGGATTAGTAGGAAAACAGGGATGCCTCTTACTGGATAACCATTAAAAATAATGATTAAAAAGACTATAGAGAGGGGCACCTGGGTGCTCAGTGGGTTAAAGCCTCTGCCTTCGGCTCAGGTCATGATCTCAGGGTCCTGGGATCGAGCTCCACATTGGGCTCCCTGCTCAGTGGGGAGCCTGCTTCCATCTCTCTCTCTGCCTGCCTCTCTACCTATTTGTGATCTCTGTCTGTCAAGTAATTAAAAAAAAAAAAAAAACTTTAAAAGACTATATAGAAATGTTGAAAAGTCTCATGATACATTGTAAAAGAAAAGGAGCCTCTTACATTGTAGCATAACATGATTAAAACCAAAGTTTTAAAAGTGGGAATATAGAAACTTAGAATGAGATAGATGAAATGATAATTACTCTGTTACAATATTGAAACATGTGATTTTTAAAAAATATTCCATTTGCCAATTTAAGACAGTGTTTTATTATTTTATAAGTTTTCTCTAAAGAGGAAAGAAAAAAATCAAGGGGCCAAGCCCCATAACCCAACACCCATTGCTAACTTTTCCTCTCTTGTTTGCCTTCACGTTAGAAGCTAAAGGAGTCAATCACAACAAAACCCTTCTATCTCTAGCTACCAAGACAGAGAGCAAAGACCATGTAACAGAGCTTAAATAATGAGATATAAGCAGACATCTGCTGGGATATATCTGAGAAAACACGAGCTTTCCTGCTGATGACTGTTAGTTGTCTGTTATCCCCTCTCACTTACCCTGTTTTTCCAGCTTCGAATGGAAACTTCATGTCTGAGTTGGAGCATAACAGAAAGTCTAAGGCTGGCCTTCCGATCCATTAGCCATTCCACCAGTATCAGCGATTTTGATACTCTTAACGTGGAAGAAAATTAAACCTCGGTTGGTTTCTGCCACTACTCTACAGACTTTGTTTCAGCCAAAATATTTTTTTTCTTTTTGATTCAATATGGCATATGCAATCACTATCATTATGGGTTTGATATCCTTTGGTCTCTATATGAAAAATCTTTTAAATCCCCAAATGCTTGGATTACAGAATAACTTGGACACTTTTGTGTTTAAATGTATTAAGGATATGCTATTTGCTAGTTGTTAGAGAAAAAAAAAAGTAAAGGAAAGTACAAATTTCCAATTGATAAGATTAGTGTTGTCATTTAATTAGTTCTCAGAAAGATTTTGATGATAAAAGAACACAGGGATCTCAAGTCAATGATTGTGTTTCCCCTATGTAGTACATAGTTTTACATTTTCAAAGTAACAGGCCTGCCAAAATGCAATTGTGATTTATCAAAACAAAGCCTCTGGCATCTAGTTTCTCTAGCTAATGATTAATCTTTAACAAGTTTCCAAGTCTGAAATTATTAGCAAGCTTACTTTCTAAAAGAAATATTAGTAACCAATAAACTGTTACTGCTGGTATTTACATTCAGAGGAAAAAGTTCCTCTACAGGTGCCTGGGTGGCTCCGTCTGCTAAGCGTCTGCTTTTGGCTCAGGTTATGATTCTGGGGTCCTCAGATCAAGTCCCACATCGAGCTCCTTGCTCAGCTGGGAGCAGGATTCTCCCTCTGCCTGCCACTCCCCTGCTTGTGCTCTTTCTCTCTCTCTGTCAAATAAATAAATAAAATCTTTTTTTAAAAAAAGTAAAGTAAAAGTTCTATAGAAAACACGTGTGTCTTAAAGATTACTGGAACAGTTAGTTAATACTAACTTGAAGAATAAAATAAAGAGATTTTGTAATTTCATAGATGGATCAAAGACAGGAAAAAAAAGGCATAAATCAAGGAAATACCCTCATTTCGACACAGTCCCTTTGAACTATATTAAAATAGGGGGATTGCTATTTTTATTTTAATAAGTAAAATGAGATGCTGCCAGAATGAGGATAAGACTAAGATCCTATAACAAATGAAATATTTCTGACTTTCAGTTTCTGTTCCAGTCTTTCTGCCAGATAAGTGGTCAAGATACCATCCACATCGCTTGCCCATTTTTCTGAAAGTCATTCAAGGAAAAGTATTTTAATACCATTCTGTCTAATATGAATTCATCTGCAAAGATATTGTTTTCCTTGATGAAATCCAATGGTTGTATTTCCTCGTAAGGGACATTAATGTTCACTCTTTCACTTTTGTATATCACAAAAGCAACATCTTGCTTTCCTTTTGATTCTATCAGCCATGACAATGCTAAAATCTTCAATCTCTGGAAATGTTCAGAAGTCAGATGCAAATGCTTCAAAGAAAAGAATCTGAATTAATGGGCTTATTGTCAAATACAGAGATATACAGGGCATGTTTCTACTGGCACTTTTTGAAAACCACTTTAATACCCCCTTATGATATCTGTTTTCTTTACAAAAGGACACATTTTTCTTCTCACTATACGTTTACTCCTCACTATACAAATATTCTTGGAAAACCACTTGTCTTTCAGGCAGTTTACTGCTGAACAGTGGTATTTTTGTTTTTTTTGTGGGATTTTTTTTCCCCCTTGATTAAAAAAACTTACCCCGAGAGAAGAACATGGAAATACTGGGTGTACATTGAATTTATGCTTGTGATTACACTCATCAGTGTTTAAGGATTTACTTATTTGTTTTAGAGAGAGAGAGAGAGCAGGAGCAGGAGGGGCAGAGGAGAGGGAGAGAGAATCTCAAGCAGACTGCACACTGAGCACAGAGCCTGATGTAGCCTTGATCTCATGACTCAGAGATCATGACTGAGCCCAACCAAGAGTCAGAGGCTCAACCAACTATACCACCCAGGCGCCCCTATACTAACCAGTATTTAAAATATTTTTACCATTAAAAATGCCAGCATTTAATATTTTTTACAAGTACATATTTATGATTTTATTCTTATAAAAATTTTGTTGGCTGCCAAGATCTATGAATCTTCGTTCACTCTACTATTTTCAAATTTTGTCATACACAAGATAAAAACTAATCAAAAAAAGCAGCACCATCAAGGAAGGTACTCAAGAGGAAAATGCTTCATATTTTAATATTACCTATGTAAAGGTCTTTTTTTTTTCAACTACAATAGATTTTACCAATAGCATCTTCAAAGATGTCTAATTGTTAAGTAACTTATACATGATTTGACACTCTCTTTTGCTCCTCAGTCTTTGCTACAAAAAGTTCCTGCAATAGTATTTAACCTATAATATAAATAGGTGTGAATAGGCTCACTTATGTTGTGTTCTGGTAGGCATTAATAATCTAAACCAATTCCCTGTCAATAAAAATAGATATTCTTTCTTAGGAACAATTGAAGAAGAAAATATCTGTTAAATTTGACACATGTAATTCTAGACCAATAAGAAAATAAATAATCTTCTATGTTCTTATGAACAGAGAGTTGATGATATTTCAAAAAACTAAGTTTTAACAGGCAGTATCACTATTTCTATTTAGACAATCTTACATCTCATCCTTGTGATGACAAGATATGCCCTTCTATAACATATAGAGTGGAAGTGAAAGACATAACAACTGAGATGACATTCAGAAAGAAAAATAATTTTAGCTCCTGAGCCATCTATAGCATTTTTTTCATATTAACCATTGGGACAAATTGGGGGGCAGGTGTTGAACAGAAAGAAGAACACTCAAATATATTTTAAATTCTGATTATCCTGATCTTTCTTTCTTCTTTACCCTTTCTTTCTTTCTTTCTTTCTTTCTTTCTTTCTTTCTTTCCTTCTTTCCTTCTTTCCTTCCTTCCTTTTTTCTTTCTTTCCTATTTTCTTTCCTTTCTCCCTCACTCCCACCTTCTCCTTCTCTTCCTTTCTTCCTGTCTTTCTTTCTTTCTTTTTCTTCTTTTTCATTCTTTCTCTCTTTCCTTTCTCCTCCTCCTCCTCCTCCTCCTCCTCCTCTTCTTCTTCTACTTCTTCTTCATGTATGGGAAATAAAACAGCATCAGGCAAAGTAGATTTTGCTATGTTTGCAAACTTCATTAGAAATTCTGTATATACAGAGCAAAACATTTCACCTGGAGTCAATAGTGAGGGAGGGAGGAGCTTTGGTAGTTTGAACAAATAATCAAACCAAAGATTTGTGACCAAATTTTGAAGGGGAATCTAAATGCGGTTTTGGGAAAAGATGACTGAATGAATTACCAGTAGCTGTTTGTCACTTCCCAAAACTCTGCTGCAGAAAAACAGTACTGAGCAGATTTTATAATCTTTTTTCTTCTTCTTTTTTTAAAATAATCTTTTCTTCTTATTCTTTTCTTTCCAAATCAAGTCAAGCAGAATATAGTTAAAAGCTTAATTTTTTCTGAAATCTTCCATATAAAACCAAATCTGAATCCAACATTTCCCAACAGTCTTTAAAAAAAAAAACAACAGTAAGTAATCAGTGTTTAATTACTTGACTTTTACATGGTACAACCTTTGAGACTTTGCTGACTCACTGAGGCTTCAAGGTGCATTGTTCAGAATGTTCAAAGACCCTGGATGTCTTGTTAGCACTAACAATGCTAAGATTACAAATGGAAGAAGTGGACTGTAACGTGCTCCTCGTGCTCCTAGGGTATACCATTGCATAGTCTCAAAAAACCTTATTTAATTTTGGATAGGAGTGGACATAAGGTAGAGATGGAAAAATAGTTCTATGTTTGTGTATTATTAATGACTGCAGCCTCATTACCAATGACTGGAGCTTAAAGCTCTCAGATGAGATACACTGTTTTGTGACTATAAAACAGAAGATGAAGAGAATGGTTACAAGAAGCCCTTTAAGTGTCAGAACAGACAAATGTGTAATTCAGAACCAAAATATGTGCCTTAGTGATCAGTTTATTTATAATCTATATGTTTAGGTTAAGTGTATTCCCTCTTTTATTTAAAACTTTGCAAATGTGGGTTATAAGTGGAAAATTTAAATAGGTCAAATTTAAACTCACATAATTTTCAAGATTGTTTTATAGTCTCTACCTATGTAAAAAATCTCCATATTAACATATGGTTTATTTCTTACCTTTTAATCAAATATTAAGAAATCATTTAAATCAGTTTAAGGAAGAAAATTATAGAGCTTTCTATCTTTTACTATCAGTAATCAATCAGATTTGTGTGTAATTTTGGAAAATGAATCAAAAGATCTTGTGTGGTTTTAAATATATGTTATTTCTACCCTACCCACATCAGAAAAAGTTTCGAGATGCATTACACACAATACATATATAATAAAACAATGTATAATAAAAGATCAAATAGAAATTAAAAATTTTAAAAACTTGGAAATAATTTTTGTGAGGTCTTATAAATATAGAATTATTGGTTAATTATTTTGAACTGTCATGTTAGATTATTGCTTGTGATGAGTATGACTTGTTTCTCGTATATTCTCTTCCAAAAAAAATTTTGACCTCTAGTGGGACATAGTATTACCACATTCTTCCATCTTTTTTTTTTTTTTAAGATTTTATTTTTAAGCAATCTCTATACTCAACATGGGGCTCAAAGCCACAACCTGAAGATCAAGAGTGGCCGGCTCCATCAGCTGAAACAGCCAGGTGTCCCCACACTATCCCATTTATGCATCTCTCAGAATCCACATAGACAGAAATTCAATACACAATATTCTATGAATACTTTTCTCAATATCTTAATTTATATTCTGATTCAAATCTTTCTGGAATTAGTCCACCAAGAAAACTTACCTGAAATTTCTTTTATTCAACCATTGCAACTAGACAATACGCTCTTTGAACAGAGAAACCATGTTATTTTGTTTATTGTTCTTTGCTTGGTGACTATATTAGTGAATGGTAGAATTGAGCTATTCCTATTAATGACATATACAATAAGTGGACAATGTTGACACTTTCTTTTCTGAAGGTAAACTGTTCCTTTTCTTAACTTAGCCCACATCTACACCTACAGAGTCAAAGGAAGTTCATACGCATTTAGTTATTCCTGGTTGTTGTCATGATTTTATCTCATTTTGCTTTCCTGTGCTTTCTGATTTTTTGTAATGATTTATCATCAGAAAAAGCAATAAACATGGTTTGTATAATTGTGGGTTTTTTCTTTTTAAGATTTCATTAATATTTTAGAGAGAGAGATAAATAGTGAGAGAGGACAACAGGTGGGAGAGACAGAGAGGGACGCAAGTTCCCCGCTGAGCAGGGAGACAGATGCCCCTAAATAACTGTTAAACAAATCAAAAAGGAAAAAACTAGGGGAAATAGATTTTTTTAAAATCTAGAATGAAGGTTGTTTATGAGGCTAAAAATAGGGGCTTAAAAAGAAAAAAATGCAAATCTACTGTTAATTAAACAGGACCGTTTGGCCATTCCACTTTTAGTTTTTAGAGAACAAAAATTGTTACAGTAATAACTATTTCACAGAGTTGCCCTGAGGTTTAAATTATATAAAATAAATGCACTTAGCAGTAGGCTTGATAAGATTAAGCATCGGGAAAAAAATGAGGAGGAAGAGAGGGAGGAGACAGAGGAGGAAGAGGAGAGGGGAGAGGAAAAGAAGGGGGGGTTAAGGATATGGGGGGGAGGAGGAGGAAGGGAAGGGCAAGAGGTGGGGAAAGAGAAGATTAGAGGACAGGAGGGAAGAGGAAGAATCATATGTATTTTATACATTGCTTCTTTTCTCTCCCCTTGCAGTTGTGAACTATGTGTCTAAGTCACCTGGGTAAATTTCTGTTCTTTACTGTTTATAGACTACTGCTCTTACTCAGAAACCAAATTAGACCTTGTACATACAAAGAATCTCATTTAATCACCACCCATGTCCTGTGAGATGGAAACTGTCTCTGTCTTAAAGATGAAGAAACTGAGATTCAGAGTTTAACGAATTTGCCTAAAGTTACAAAAAGCTACAAGAGGCTCAGAGAGAATTTGTATTACAGTTTCTTTATGTATATATGAATTTAAAAATCTTAGTAATTTGTATACTCACTTAAATTCCATTTTTAGCTATTCTAAGTAATAAAATATTTTTAAAATACATTTGAGGATGTAATATGAATAGCACCATAAAATTTAATTTCAAACTAGTTAATTTTACGCTACACTACAGATGATTGCTTAGATTCAAAAGAAGCAATGAATCAGTTTTATAAGATTTCAACTAAAATAAGAAACAATATAGATTTTTTCTTTATTTATTTCAAATATGGGAGCTCTCCTCCATTTAAAATACTCCTTTTAATTCTTGCCAAAATCAATACTCTAGATGATTTCATTGTGGTTGATTTTGAAATATAAATACAATAAGGAAAATGAGAAAAATATTCTACATTTTAAATTCAGGATTTTATTTTTTTAAATTCAGGTCAGGTATCTCCTTTTTCATTAGATTGGAAACACAATTCTTGTTTTTTCTACACTTCTGGTTTCATAGCCAAAAGAATTTTTTTGGTGAGTTACCTAGTTCATCTTTTCCTGATGGATGGAAGATATATTTTAATTTGCAGTTTAACAAAGTGATAAGTTAAATACCATTTGGCCAATGAAAAATTTTAAATTATTGGACAATTCTCCCAGACTTTAAAAATTATTTTCATTTCATTTTAGTCATCTTTAAATTAATGCGAAGTATCTTCCCAATAAGAATAAAATTTTATGCTTTTCCATTATCTCCAATGTATAGCTGTCTGCTAATTGGTTGGTCACCAAATTCATAAAATTGCCATTTCTTATGGATTCTTTTCTGTTTTCAAGCAAATGAATTCAAGTGACTGATATATTTTCTTGATTTAGTCTAGTTTGAAGCTTGAAATAATTAAGAAGTAAGCAACTGACCTAATTATGTACACAGTGTTGGTATTTATCAAACAGCATATGAAGTCTGCCTTGCCTGACTACGAAATAGACACACTCAGCTGCATTCCAGTTCTCCTATAGAAGTTGCAGTGACAGTGCATTTCATGATCTATCTGGCTAAAGCGAATAAATCTTTACAACACAGGCAATGCAATTTGGTGATAGATGTTATGCAATGTAGGAAGAAAATTAAAGCATTCAGAAGCTCTCTTTCAATTTGCATTTCTGTTGGGTTTTTGTTGTTGTTTTAATTTTTTTAAATGAATAGCTTTCAGCTTCCTGGGTTTTTTTGTTTTGTTTAATTTTGTTCTGTTTTGCTTTGCTTTGATGTGTGTGTGTATTTCAGCGTGTATGAAATTTCTCCTGGAGGTGGGAGAAAGTGGCTGGGGAGAAAGCAGGGGAGGGGATATATTTACATCAAGAACAAAAAAGAAAACAGATAATCTTTTCTTTCAAAACCACATTACAGAAATAGATATATATCAATGACTTGAGGTGCCCCACCTGAATGACCACGAATAAAAGTTACCTGTATCTTTGGGCTGCCAGGCTATGATAAACTATAAAGGATTTCTGTTCAAAGATGATTTAATACTGTTAACAGGGAAAGAAGTCAGCAGGGAACCTCCTTTGGAGACTAATAGTCTTCATATCTGAAATTCAGCTTTGGTTAAGGACTCCAAAAGAGACTTGAGAGACTGGGAACCTGCATGTTTTTCAAGTAGAATTTGACAAGCATGGCATTTCTTGCATATCAAGCATGCCAGGTAAACCTCATGAGACAATCCTAGTTGCTTGTGGTTTTTGCTAAATTATAAGTTATTTTAAAATATACAATTGTCTTCTGATTTTAATTTGGAGTGTTTTTAAGTATGCATGTATGTGTCAGGAAGGGAAGTTGGATTACTAAGTGAACACTTTGAAAACAGAAAGCAGTGAAGTGTTCTCCTTTTCTTCCCCCAAGCCAGATTTTAAAAGTTAATATGATTGTTGTTTTTAAACTTTATCGAGGAATAACTGACAAATAGAATTATATACAATTAAAGTATACTATGTGATGATTTGATGTATATATACATTGTGGAATGATTACCAAGACCAAGATAATTAATAGATCACCTCACATTGTTAATTTGTGTGCGTGTGTGTGTGAGTGTGTTGAGAATGCTTAAGATCTACTTTTAGCAACTTTCAAATATAATATTACATTACTAACTATAGTCACCAAGCTTTATACTAGACCCTCAGAAGTTATTCATCATGTAACAGAAAATCTTCTTTGATCGACATCACCCCATTTCTCCCTACCCTCATCCCCTGAAAACCACCATTCTACTTCCTATTTCTATGAACTCAGCTTTTTTTTTTTTAAGACTTTACATATGAGTTATGTCATACAGTATTTATCTTTCTCTGTCTGGCTTATTTCACTTAGCATAATACTCTCCAGTTGTCTCCATGTCATAAAAGCAGGATTTCTTTCTTTTTTGATGGCCGAATAATATCCCGTTGTGTGTGTGTGTGTGTGTGTGTGTGTGTGACATTGTGATATATAATCACAATTTCTTTCTCATTTATCTGCTAAAGGACACTTAGATTTTTTCCATATCTTGCCTTGTAAATAATGCTGAAATAAGCATGGATGTGCAAATAGCTCTTCAAAATACTGATTTCAGTTTCTTTGGATCTATACCCAGGAGCAGGATTCCTGGATCCTATGGTGGTTCAATTTTTAATCTTCTTATGATTTATTTATTTTATTTGAGAGAATGAGCACTAGTTGCAATGGGGGGGGCAGTAAGCAGAGGGAGAGGATGAGAGAGAATCTCAAGCAGACTCCTTGCTGGCAGGGCTGATCCAATGATCCTGAGACAATGACTCAAGCTAAAACCAAGAGTCAGATGCTTAACTGACTGAACCACCCAGGTGCCCTTCACTTTTTGATTTTTTTAGGAGCCACCATACTGTTTTCCACAATGGCTATACCAATTTACAGTCCCACCAACATTGTATAGGTGTTCCCTTTTCTCATCCTTGCTAACATTTATCTATCTCTCTCTCTCTTTTTATGGCTATTCTAACAGGTGTGCAATGAAATCTCATTGTGCTTTTAATTTTCATTTCCCTGATTATTTATAATGTTGTGCACATTTTCATGTACCTGTTGGCCATTGATATGTCGTCTTTAGAAAAACATCTTTTTGGTATCTTGTCCATTATTTAATTAGATTATTTGCTTTTTCTATTAAGTTGTATGAGTTTTTTATATATTGTGGATATAACCACTTCTCAGTTATATAGTTAGCAAATATTTTAATCTCATTCTGTAAGTTAACATTTGAGGCTATTATTTTCTTTGATGTGCAGTAATTCTTCAAGTTGGTGTAGTCCTACTTGCTTATTAGCTTTTATTACCTATGCTTTTGATGTCTTATCCAAGAAATCATTGCTCAGACCAGTGTCAAGAACCTTTTTCATTATTTTTTGAGGAGCTCTATAGTTTCAAACATTACAGTTAGGTGTTCAATCCATTTCAAGCTAACGTTTATGAGTTGTGTGAGATAGGGTTCCAGTATCTTTCTTTTGGATGTGGACATCCAGTTTTACCAATGCCATTTATTAAGAGACTACCCTTTTCTATTGTGTTTTCTTGATGCCCTTGTCAAAATTAAATGGAACATATATGTGTGAGTTTATGTCTGGCTCTCTATTAGGTTCCACTGGTTTATGTGTCTATTTTTATGCCAGTTCCATACTGTTTGGAATACTAAAGCTTTGTAAATAGCTTGAAATTAACCAGTGTGGTGCCTCCAGTTTTGTTTTTTCTCAGGATTGTTTTTGTTATTTGGGGATTATGTGGTTTCATACAAATATTAGGATAGTTTTTTTCTGTTTGTGAAAGAATGGTACTGGAATTTTGATACAGATTAGATTAAATCTGGAGATTACTTTGATAATATGGACATTTTCACTATATTCTTCCAATACAAGAACATGAGATATCTTTCCTTTTATTTGTGTCTTCTCCAATCTCTTTCCTTGGTGTCATATAGTTCTCAATGTACAGATCTTTTATTTCCTTATTATTTCTTAATTTAACCTTCAGATAGTTCATTATTAGCATATAGAAATGAAACTGATTTCTGTATGTTGATTTTGTATTGGCAACTTTATTGAATTCATTTATTAGCTCTAACAATGTTTTGGGAAATTATTAAGAGTTTTCTAAATAAGATCATGTCATTTGCCAAGACATAATTTTACTTCTTTTTTTTTTCCAATTCAGATGTCTTTTTTTTTCTTTTTTCTTTTTTCTTTTTTTTTTTTAGATTTTATTTATTTATTTGAGAGAGAGACAGAGAGAGTGAGAACAAGAGCGGGGTGAGGGACAGAAGAAGAAGCAGACTCCCTGCTGAGCATGCAGGGTTCCATCCTGGGACTCCAGGGTCATGACCTGAGGGGAAGGCAGGCACTTAATAAACTGAGCTATGCAGGTTCCCCTTTTAGGTCTTTTTTTTTTTGCCTAAACTTTGGCTAAGGGGGTACCTGGGTGGCTTAGTTAGTTAAGCATCCAACTACTGATTTCCTGCAATATCCTTGTCTAGTTTTGGTAACAAGGTAAGGTTGGTCTCATAAAATGGGGTTGGAAGTGTTCCTTCCTCTTCAATGTTTTTGGAAAAATTTGAGAAGGATATGTATTAATTCTTCTTTAAACATTTGGTAGAATCACCTGTGAAACCATCTGATTCTAGGCTTTGATGTGTTGGGAGATTTTAGATTACTGATTCAATCTCCTCAGTCATTATTGGATTATTCAGATTATCTGTTATTGCATGATTCAGTCTTCATAAACTATGTGTTTCTAGAAATGTATCCATTTCTTCCAAGAGTCTATTCTGTTAGTATATAATTATTTGTTGTGGTATCTTATGATTCTTTGTTTTTCTGTGGTATCAGTATCTCTTCTTTTGTTTATACTTTCATTAATTTGTATCATATCTCTTTTTTTCTTCATCCACCTAAGGATTTCGATTCAGTTTTTTCAAAAACACAACTTGAAGTTTCATTGATCTTTTCTGTTGTCTTTCTGGTCTCCAATTTATTCCAGATCTTATCTAATTATTTCCTTCCTATTGCTAACTTCAGACTTAGCTTGTTCTTCCTTTTCTAGTCCTTGAGGTAATTAAAATATTCTTAAGTCTTTACAGTCGCACTAATATGTTCTGTGTACATATCACATAAATGAAACTTTCCTTTTCCTTAGGATAAATTTCCAAAATTCTCTTTTAGAATATATTGTTTTCAGCTTCCAACTTAGGGAAGTTCAATTTTAATAGGCAGTATCTATTGACATTTGTTTTAATCTAAATTTATAATATCAAAACCTTATATGTAACGTGTGTGTGTGTGTGTGTGTGTGTGTGCAACACCACGCTTAATTCTATTTGTTAAGAATGACTTTTCTTAGTGATATAGGAAAATAAAATAATACAATTATTAAAAAATCAGTTTGTAAAACACAATCTGACATTTTAAGAATAAAAAATTGAGTCTGTATTCTCTCAAAAGGTGACTTTTCAAATAAGTCCTTTCAGGAGAAAAAAAATATTACTTACTATTGTCCCAATCACCTACATATAAAGAAAAAATTCTCATTGAGCTTGTACAAATGCAGATATATCTATATTTTAAAACACTGAAATCACAAAATAATTACTTCATATATACATAGTATAAGAACATAATGTACTAGAGGAATATATAAAGATGAATGTAAAAACGCTTACTTCAAATTGACAATCTGGAAGGAAACATTTCTCAAATGGACATATGGATAGGCAAATACATTGGAATTATGTGTAATTTTTTAATAAGTATTTCTTAGTAAAATATGTAAGTCTTTACTTTCTTTTTGAGAGGTGAAATAAATGTTGTTGGACATACATGAGACAAAATACTCTGGGGAAATGTTTGTCAACAGACTATAAAAATATATTTATTTTGTAAACTGTCTGCATGCCAGCAAGGTAATATCTTATATTAAAACCTCTCCTGTACAGGGGCACCTGAGTCATTTAGTTGGTTAAGCAGCTGCCTTTGGCTCAGGTCATGATCTTCAGGTCCTGGGATAGAGCTCCGCCTTGGGCTCCCCACTCAGCAGGGAATCTGCTTCTCCCTCTTTCTCTGCCCCTCCTCTTGCTCATGCTGTCTTGCTCCTTCCTTCAAATAAATAAATAAAATAAAATAAAAACCAAACAAATAAAAAAACCAATCACCTAAAAACCTCTCCTGGACATGGAAAGAATCTGATACAAGAACAATTTAACACATTTTATTCAGATAATTACATTCTAACATAAAGCAATGCCCTTCAGAAATTATGTTGCCTTTTTGTAAAGTAGGTCTTGCTGTTCATGTCATTTGCCAATACACAATTTTACTTCTTTTTTGGCAAAAAAAAAAAAAAAAAAAAAAAAAAAATGCCAGTTTTTTTTCTGTTAGTTCTTTGGGCATAAAGGCTTGGAGCACTGGTTCTAGAGGCATCACATGACCAGCATCCATATCTGCACTCTTTTCTGCTTCTAAACTGAATTTATTCGGTCAAGTTCTTTATGCTATTGTAAAGGTCTCTAACTTCCTTGCGCCTCAGTAATAGTATCTTCCTCAAATTTGGGGGCTTTTTTGGTATGAATCAAATTAATTAATCTATGTAGAATTAGTTAGTTTACTTAGAGACATAGTAAACACTATATAAAGATTAGCAATCTGATGTGGAAGCACCGATCTTCAGAAGAGGTAAATACTGGCATCTAATTCATTCACTTTTAATACTAACATTTTATTAAGTCACTCTTTATTTTTAGGAGTTGAAACTTAATCCATTTAATAATGTTGGTCTTACATATTTATTCAGCATAATAAAAGAAGTATTTCCTGACTGTTATTTATAATATGTGCATTAATGAATTACAAGAAAATGCTCAATATTTGAAGGGTTGGCCAGTTTTGTTTCCATCACCTATCCATCTTTCCTGCTCATTTTTCTTCTTCTTTTTCTTTTTTTAACTATGGAAGGAAAGAGTCAATAGCTTTTACCATCTCTGTCTTTCCATGTATTATTTATCAGTCTATTTCTAGGGTGCCTATTGTTGTCCTACTGATGTTCTACCTAGTGCATTCTGCAAACTTCAGAAAAGCAGGCATAAAGAGGGAATCTATAGAGGGCCTTGATTTGGCAGACCCAAAGGGAAAGAGTTTTCAGGCAGGAGGGGCTTTGTTGTCTAGTGAGATAACAAGACAAAAAAGCATATAAATGATGAGCCAAGAGAGCTCTGAGAAATAGGGAAACAGACATCATTTAAGGTATTGTCAAATTTCTGAGAGTTCCAGAACAAAACTAATGTCACCTCTGCAAACCAGGTAGTATCCCAAAGAAGATGCCTCTAATCAAATCTTTACTGGCTTCAGAGTTTTCTTTTAAAGTGGTATTTTTTGATTGGTGGAAGCATTTTATAACATGTTTTTGTCAGATAGAGTTTTTGACAATCTCACATTTGGGGTACTTCATAGGGACCCTTTATATCTGAAAATTGTTTATAGGAAGATATAGGTTCATTGACTTAATAGAAGTTATTTTAAAGCAAAGATGTGACTCTCATAAATTAGCTTAACAAATATTTTACCTACTTATTGACCATCTCACTGGCAAAAAATTGTAAGAGCTACAATGAGTTAACGAACACAATTAACTGAGGTTCAGGGAGCTTAGGTAACTGGACGAAGGGTCACAGCTAATCTACCTGTCATAAGTAAAACCTAAGTGCAGATCTAGGGAGATAAGTGAAGAACAAGTTACATATTACATGTAACAATTTAGTAAGACACTACAAGGAGTGTGTGTGTGTGTATGTGTGTGTGTGCACGCGCACCCATGTGTTCATGCCAGCATGCAGGGTGAGGGGGAGAGCAGTTGAAGGAAACTCTGAACAAACAGACCTAACCCTGGGTGAAAAGAGGGTGGTGAACTTTTGAACCCCGGTGGTATACAAAGCATACAATAATACCCACCCACCCAATTCTGCAGGTAATACAATCACAGTTCTCAAAGTAAATAAGGTCTAATCCCACCAATGTGTACTTCAAATAAGAACTTTGTTTGACTGGTATTAGTTCCTTATTTTTTCAGTTGTTTCCAAGCCCTTTAAATATTTGTACGATCAGTATTGCTCTGGGTTTCTATGCTTTTAATGATAAGGACCAATAGTTTGATTTTACAATGAAAAACACATAGTAATATACCAAGAATATAGAATTGCCTAATATATGTTTTTTAATTATAATGTCATGTTCTGTTTTTATTTCCCAAATGTAAATTAAATGTTTAATAATTTAATTTAATGTTAATTAAATAATTTTGGTAGGACATAAAAAACTGAGTAAAATAATTCTTTTTAGAGATTAAAAAATTACTTTGTTACATCCTTTCTGTTCATAGGGCACAATTAAGAGAAAAACAAACTTGCTGCCTGTCCTTCTAACATGTTTTGGTCTATCTAGTATACTTTGCATGTTCATTGGATTTTATCATGTTTTAAATCTTTAGTACTTCTCAAATTTGGCAATTTGTACCAAAAAGTTAAGATAATCATTTTCAGAGAAAATACGGGTTGAAGAATATTTATTGTTCATCCTCTTGCCTTTGTACAAAAATATTACCATGGTGAGGATAAAATCATATATATGAAATTATAATGATGAAAAACATGTACATATACTGAAAATGGGTAACACCAGCTAACAATGCTAATGTTTACCAATTGTTTCTACCGGCATTTGCTGTGAATTTTTTTCTTTGTATCCTTTGGAATAGGTTCTGTTTTGTAACCTTCCTACTTTGTAAATGAGAAAAAAAGAGGCAGAAAGAAGTCCTAGGAGAAACAACTAGTCATTGTTAGAACTAAGAACCTATACCAAGCCCCCTGTCTCTACATTGCCTTCCTCTGAGGAAGGTAATCTTTAGTCATTTAAAGAAATAAAAATTATATTTCTCATTCAATATTCTTGGCTTTCTGCTGAAGTTATTTGAAAATAAAAATAATAAGCAAAAGTGACTGAACTGTTATAAAGTATATTAAAGGATTTCTCTATAATGCATGCTATTTGCTTTTTACCGCGTAATCTGGTCACAATGTCAGATTTACATAAATTTATAAAATTTAATTGAAAGCAAATACATATTACAAAGTTGAAACTGTTCTTTAGAGGTGAAACAGAGATAGATAAATTATGATAGAAGACATCATGCTCTAAGTAGCTCAAAAATATTAAAATTTAATGCATTAGTATCTATACTAAACAAATTTTATATTTAAAGTTATTAGGTAAAATTTGAAGAATCATGTGAAACATATTCATTATTCTAGATTACTTGTGTAAATTAGTTATTCAGGATACAGTAGCAAGCAACTGGTGAAAGCTTTTAAGTTATATCTCTGGAAAGTACGTTACTATTTTTACACATGCACACACACACACACAACCTTAACATTTCATTTCACATAATATGTACTATGTATGAATGTATAAGTACATAAACACTTTACATAAATGTATTATCACTACATAGTTTTATATAATTGTGAGTTGCTTTGTTACTTTTCTCATATGTGTATGACATACCTGTGTCATGACTCAAAGTGGCTTTCCTACAATGGTCATAAATCAGTGGATTTTATCACCTACAATTTTTTTTTTAAGATTTTATTTATTTATTTGACAGAGATCACAAGTAGGCAGAGAGGCAGGCAGAGAGAGAGTAGAAGGGAAGCAGGCTCACCACTGAGCAGAGAGCCCGATACGGGGCTCGATCCCACGACTCCGGGATCATGACCTGAGCTGAAGGCAGAGGCTCTAACCCACTGAGCCAACCAGGCGTCCCTCACTTAAATTTTTTAAGTCACGATAAACAATTGGCCTTTGGCACCTTTACTGGCAATATTTGTTACCTCCAAGGGTCAAAGGAAGATTTTAAAAATATTCTAAAAACCAATCAAAACACATTTAGGGTTATTTGGGTGGGAGAAGAGAAAGATTTTATCCATAACCCTGCAAATTTAATCTTAAAGGGGCTACTTTAGGTAACTCTTCTGTAAGTTTGCAGAATTCATTTGAGATTGTTCAACTCAGACCTATTATGGTGAGTGGTGGCAGCTCCTTGCAATTTCCGTTTAACTTCTTAATGTAGTGACCTTCACTAGTAAATTCCCAAGATCGGGTTATATCATAAGTGAAAGTTTTGTTTTTCACTTCTAAGCACTGGATGCATATTTGCCATATTAATAAAGTAAAACAATAAAAGTTAAATTTTCATTTGTTACTTGCCAGATGTGATATTAAAAAAAAAAAAGAACTTCATTGAGTATAAATCTCTATCCTTGTACCCTTGCACCTAGCAGTGCGACTCAGCGTATAGTAAACAAATAATAAGTATGTATTGAATACATATTTCATATGAATACTAATTTCATTGGAACCTGGATATATAGAAAAATCTGTAGGTAGAATGCCACTTTTTATTCTAATGTAAACTTAATTATGGTTTGCAAATGAAAAGGCAACATTTTAGAAGTGAAGCACGCAACTAATGTTTCTTAATAAGCTTCTCATTTAAAAGCTTCTATAATAATTAATAAATCAATTGGAAACAGTGCTAACATTTCAAGTTTGTACCCTTTGCAGCTAAGTGTAAGCCAAACTACTTTCCATGAAAGGCACCGAAGAATAATTCCCAAGCAAATCACTATCCATGAATGGTGAAATCACAATTCTAATATATGCCATTACATATATATTTTCCCCTTTCTTAAATCTATGAACTGTTATTCACTATTACTTTTTGTGTATAATAGTTTCTCAAGAAATGTCAAAAGTCAATTCTGCTTCTCCATAAACTCTCCTTTAATGCCATAATAAAAATCAGCATATATTTAGAATCAATATAATCCTTTAAAGTCAAATTTCTTCAGCTGTTGGACACTTGTAACCTAGATGTCTATACTTGTATGTATGCCTTGTTGAATAGGACATTTTTTTCTTATTGCCAAAGACATGAAAGCCAGGAGTAATTATCTAGGTTTCATGTTAAGTCTTTGACTTAATCTAAAGATTATGTACTATCAGTAAAAATTTTAAAAAGGGGATGGTGTTTTGAATAGGGAAAAATTAGAATTCTGTTTGTATTGCAAACTTCATTCATCTTTCTTTTTTCTTTACTATAGGCAAACATATTCTCTTCATGTAATTAATGATAATAGTTTCTATACAACAAAACTATATTTTGGGCATCTCATATTTGGATGGATATCAAATTCTACTGAAAAAATTATTTCTCAAAAATAGGATGCTAGGAGCACCTGGGTGGCTCAGTGGGTTAAGCCTCTGCCTTCGGCCCAGGTCATGATCTCAGGGTCCTGGGATCGAGCCCCATATTGGGCTCTCTACTAAGCGGGGGAGCCTGCTTCCCCCTCTCCCTCTGCCTGATGCTCTGCTTGTGATCTCTCTCCCTCTGTCACATAAATAAATAAAATATTTTTAAAAAATAGGATGCTAATTAATGAGATAATAGATCTTCCTTTTGTAAACATTTGTAACTGGTTTTGCTTCAAATCTCCTTACTTAATACTATTTCTCAAAGATAATATCACCAATGTTCTTTCTTAGAGTGTTTTAGAACATATTACTTTTATTCAGGTATTTTATCATGTTTTAAATGTTCTGATATTTGACACTTTATTGAACTTTCAAATATTTAGTAAAATAACACAGTACATTCAAAATTGAACATAATGATAATCAGCAGAATGTTATGATTATTAAATTATATGCTACTTCTTTTGAGAGACGTAAAATGCTAGAAGTTCTCCAGCACTTTAAGTAATCCACCAAACTATAGCAGTGACATATTGTCCTTGACGTATGATGGGTGATTTATATTTTCCAATGAAGGAGACTCCCAATCAATGTAAATAAAGAGCATTAATTTTCAGAAGAAAACTAAATCAGGGTGATCCTTTTAGAGTCACATTTCTGCAATCATCTGGTATTTATGAACCTAAATATCTCTACTTGCCTCTGTCCCATTATTGAATACGATGTTATTTTCTTATTGCAAAAGACAGGAAAGTCAGAATTGATAACCAACTTTTCATGGTGAGTCTTTGACTTGGCCCAGACGTTAAATTTGTCTTTTATTTTTCTCTTACCTTCTTAACAAATTTAAAAATCAATATATCCCAGGTATATTACAAATATACCTTTTACAAATCATAATGTTATTTTCTGAAGTATTCTGTGCTACAGATAGTAAAAGTCTTACAGAAAAAGAGATGCGTGCAAATTTCTTTTTCTGGATGCCTGGATACTTTTTATAACTTTTGGGAATGAGGCTATCAAGTTACAATTGAAAAGTTAGTGCTTTTAACAGATGCCATTGGATTTTCATTACCACTGCTTAGATTAACCATTTTAAGAGATAGGAGACTGTAGAATGTAATGTAAGAAAATGTAAGAATCAATAAAATGCAACAATGACTGATATAAACAACAACAAATAAAATTCTGGAAGGTTGAAGGACTGCACAAACTGTTAGTCATTTAATAAGTTAATATTCAAAATTTCTGTGTGTGTGTGTGTATGAAACATTCCTTTTATCTTGTTTTTTCATGACTAATTTAGTTTATGTTTAATATAAACTCAAGCAAATAAGACCTATTGAATAGTTGATTATCTCTGGTTATCGTTGTCTTCACAGCAGTTGGCTCCAGAACAAACAATCCCATACCATTTGCATGGCCTTTCACAGATGGGACAAATTGTCCTAGTCAGCATCCATGCCACCTCCACACTTCAATAAATCTTTCAGAGATGTGGCTCTCTTTATGTTGTATGAGGACTCTCCCTATTGTATGAAGGGTTAAAATGTTGGCTTTAAAATGTATGCACTTAGAAAAACCAGTTTCAACTCTTCCTCTAGCCTTCTTTTTTTTTTTTTTTCTTAAAGATTTTATTTATTTATTTGACAGACAGAGGTCACAAGTAGGCAGCGAGGTAGGCAGAGAGAGAGGGGGAAGCAGACTCCCTGCTAGAGCAGAGATCCTGATGTGGGGCTTGATCCCAGGACACTGGAATCATGACCTGAGCCAAAGGCAGAGGCTTTAACCCACTGAGTCACCCAGACACGCCTTTCTCTAGCCTTCTTATAAAGTACCAGCTTCTTGTATTTTTGTATCATGTTTTCAAAGCCTCTAATTATTTTTCACACTCAAAGAAATTGTCCCCAAGGTATTGATTTAACTCCTTGAAAATGTAACATTGTTATTAAAATATATTACTATTTATATAGTTCTTTAGAAATTTTGGTCCAAGACAGAACAGATTATTTTCAAAATAAAATCTAAACAATAAATTGGAAACCCTGACCTCATCTTGACCTATATTCCATTCACTGCCTAGAAGGTACTCGGTGCCTCCTCACTTGCATTGGTCTTCTGAGCATGAGACAGTACAGACATAGCCCACCCCACTCATTCCTTGCGCGTGCCTTCATTTGACTGATTCCACCACAACCTGTCTAAGCTGATACGGAATTTTCTCCTGACAAAGGACACTGAACTTTAAAAAAAGGATTTAGTTTCCTCCGAAAATACCAAAATAGAAAGAGCGATATAATGAACTCCCCTGCAGCTGTCAACTAGATAAACAGTTATTATTCTGCCATTCCTCATACCATGGTTTTTATCACTATAACCCCATTGCCCACCCAGCCGAGTGTTTGGCACAGGGCACACTCACCAGATACTATGTGGATTCAGAGCCTTACATTCTCAATAGGAAAAACCTAGAAAATATATTGTTGATATCATTAATATTCAAAACAATTTATAGTGACCAACCGGCTTTTAATTAGTGACTGATTTATATCATTATTTATATCCCCTCAGAATGATTTTAGTATCTATGTCTTTATGTGCACATGTGTGTGTGCCTATGTGCACTCAAATACAAACATATATGTATTTGAGGCAGGAGTTAAGTGGTCTCAAAAATATATATAAATATTAAATATATAATGTTAAATTATTAAATATATAATATTATTATTAGACTATATATATGTTTAGAGCACTTATGTAAAAGATACTTAAAATAATTGAAGTCCTTGAGTCAGGAAAGTGGGCAGTATGCTAAGGATACGACTAACATAAATACTTTAAATGAATACCATAATAAGCTCTAAGCTTTTTGATAACCACAGCACAAAGGAGTTCCATATGATATAGAATTCTAATTATCAGAAAGGAAGATTCCAATTTTTCAAGAAAAACAACTTCGGAAGGGGGCGGGGTGAGCCTTAAACTGGAAATGTGATTTAGCTCACAAACATTATACAGAAAATATTTGAAATTATTATTAACCATATTTTTGAGAACTCGAAAGATGACTTATTCATTGAAGTCTATTACATATAGGTATACACCATATATACCCCCTCTACCTGTGATTGAAACATTTCCTTTTGTAATAACTATAAAGGAGATAAGCATAAAGATACAGATTTTAATTTTAAATAAATTAAGGGATAAATGGTTATTTAAATACATAGACTATGCTATCTGATTTTATAATATCAGACAGTACCATAAGCCTCTTATCTTGGGTGTTGATCTCTCTGATTAACTTGTCTATGAGTCCCTTTAATTATCCAAGACTGATAATTGGCATTCAAAAAGGTAGCAGAATGCACCTGCCTCTCTGACCACTGCTGACCTTCACCATGAATTAACTGAAAAATCCATGTCAGGCAGCTAATTGAATGAAGCTGTAGACTTGTAAGTGGTAATGGTTATGATTAGTGTGGAACATACCGCCTAACAGTAATGATGTAATCTGGGTCTCGAGAGACCTCAAATTGAAGTCTAAGGAGTCATATTCTCATGAAAGGGCGAATAGATGACAATAAGAAAACTTCCAATGAACAGACAGAGCTTCCTGGCTCCTGTCTCCAAAAAAGAGAAATATTCCATCAGATCTGAAAGGTCCGTGGGTTTTATGCGGCGCCCTCGTTCCTGACAGCCCTTTAAGGTAGATAGGCCTGTCAGCACTCCTTTCATTTAGGTCTGAGTAGTTATTCTTCATTTGCAGCAGGGAGTGAGGAGTCCCATTGGCACTGCTGACTGCTGCCTTTCTTAGCAGCCGGGGACTCACGTGTCTCAATGAGGGGCATGCTGAGTATGGCATGCGTGTGCGGAGTGGCTTACCAGTTACTTTTTGTTACATGTTTTCAGAGCTATTACAGTAATGAGATTAGTGATGCCCACGCTGATCATGCTTTCTTTAGACATGCCACGTCGTATGCAAGCGACAAATATGAAGTGAGCAGCCAGAAAATGTCATTTGGTCAGGAAGCACGATGCGTGGGTGTTCTGGCTAAGCCCACACCATATGCAGGACTGGAAGAGCTATTGTGGGCCAGACGCATCCTGCTGGGCTCTCAGCCCCAGTGCTCTCAAATGTGAAAGAGAGCTTGTCCTGTGTGAAATTCGCTCCTGATCTCCGGAGTCCATCTATCCCATGCTTGTAGGAATACGACATCTTGTAAATATCTTCAGCAAGACACGTTGCTGAAACCTCTCAATGAGAAAAAATGAAGCCTTTCATAGCAAATGTGTCAGGCCAGCGACCAGCTTACTCGTGAGCAGAAGCTGAACATGTGTCCAGAGATGCAAAGTGATGCTTCGGAGTGTGTCATCCGGCCAGGATATTCTAAATGTGGTCTGTGCTTCTGTGATTCCACAATATCCTGCGGTGTGTAAATGGGTTGCACTTCTGGTATTCCTTTCCATAGATTCATATATTTACTGCGTAAATGATACTTGAAGTTAATGGCGACTGGGAAACTGCTTAATGGAACTCAAGAGCAGATCTGAGAAATGGCATCGGTCTACCAATAGAGCTATTAGAATGGTCACAGATTTGCATCACAGATGCTACATTAACCTTGCAAGTGCATCAACTAATTCCATAAAGCCTGGTGTGTTTATACTGTATCCTGTCAGTAGGTTTACAAGCTGTCTGCAATAAAACCGAAGTCATGGTATAGAACTATTAGGGGTGTAGCATATGTCTACTATGTGTAACCAGTGTGAAAGGTAAATGGAACATTCTTTTTCTTCTCTTGGTGCAAAAGTGAGGCTAGGAGATATGCTTTCAGTTGGAGTAGATATTTATAAATGAGGAATTCAAGATCCTGCATTGGAAGATTAGGAGTATACATAATATGCAAAAACTGGAAAGGAGCATGACGATTAAAGGCAAATGCTGTGAGGTCAATGGGGATCTCAGCTCACAACGCTAAATTTCGTCTCTGTCTTTCAGGATATTGTCTTCACAGTATGAGTTTAATTTCATATTAAATGTTTTTCAATTTAGTCACTGGCAGCCAGTTCAAATTAGAGATTTAGCCAGGGTCTGGAATTAAAAAAAGAAAGAAGGAAGGAAGGAAAAAAAGCGAGGAAGGAAGAAAGAAGGGAGGAAAAAAGTGGTCGTGGTCTGAAAATCATTTCAAAATATTTCTTGAGAATAACTTCTTGGAACTTATACTTGGTGTTTTAATTATTGATTGTAACCCAATGAAGGGAAGAGATGTTTTTTAAATGAGAGGATTTTCTACTTCTTTAGTTAAGTATTAAGGGGAGGTTTACAGGGAAAATTGTACATATACAAAATTTTTCTCCTCGCAGAGTGTTGTTACTTATTACTCATTTGATCAAAAACACTGAACAATAAGATATGTTCCACTAAAAAAGGAAAAAATCTAAAATCAGTGTTTTGCTTTCTGAAATTTAAAATTAGAATTTATAGGCATATCTCAAATACTATTTACACTGATTTTCCCTCACATTTTTTTCTTTGCTCTAAAATTACATAAGACTTCTCTACATCTGGAATATACACATATGTGTGTATATACATTTATTTAGTGTTACCAGCCCTTACGATTAAGTTGTAGGCAATAAAGGAAAATAAAAACTGAATAAATATTGCAACTCAGTATTTTTTAAAAGTCTTAACTTTGTCTTATAGATACAAATATTTGATACAGATGTACATATACAGATATTTGTCAACATTGCCAAACAAATAAGAGAGTCGTTTGCCTTCTTATAATTAGAAATTATGCAAAGCTTTATAATGGTTTGCATTATTATAGATCAATAAGACATATACTGACCTAGATGTTTGTCAAGGAAATATATTAACAGTCCATGGGTTTAGGGTTTTTTCCCCAATCATCTGTCCAATTGACAGAGAAATGTAGTTTTAAAAATTGCCAAAATACACTTATTATATATAAAATTTACTATTGCATTTAACACACATGACACATCCTTTTTTTTTTAATTTTTAATTTTTTATTAACATATAATGTGTTACTAGCTCCAGGGGTACAGGTCTGTGAATCGCCAGATTTACACACTTCACAGCACTCACCATAGCACATACCTTCCCCAATGTCCATAACCCAACCACCCTCTCCCACCCACCCCCAACCCTCAGTTTGTTTTGAGGACACATCCATTTAAACTCCAACTATTATATGCACTTAAAGAGATTAAATACATATTTAAGCTTGATTAATCCAATTATTAACTCTACCCAAGAATTTCAGAAACCAACATATGCATCCCTGAATAATATTTACACTAGTTGAGCTAAAATAGATTTTATATAGAGTAATAGATTTAAAATGAAAGATTTGTCAGCTTTATATTCTAAATTGCTTATGTATCACTATATTGTTACATTCTTAACAGTTTTGAGAGAGGGGAATAAGGTCCATATAAAGGATCTCGAGAAATTCAGTTTTAAACAGACAGGGTGGTAAGAACTATTGAGAATCCAAAAGAAGTCTTGAAATAAAGCATGGTATTATAAAGTCCATATGACTTTAAATCATTTTAAGTTAAAGCAAAAAGAAAACCAGTTTGTTTGTTTGTTTTTAAGTATGTCTATAGTCGGTATTACATGTAATGAGGAGAAGAAAACAGTAAATATCACAAATTTTGAAAATTTCCCTATCCAAATACATCTATCTTCATACACTCTCTTTTCCAGATTAACAGATTAGTTCAAATTTAAGGTTCATCAAGAGATTAATAACTTTTATATTACAGTTTGAGGATAAAAAGCAAAATCTTCTTTTTTATAAAGATTGCTTCAAGGAAAACACTTCATTTCTGAAAAAAAAATTGATAAAATTAACTAGTATAAAGTCATAGTCCAAGGGCATAAATGCCTACCATGCTACAGGTGATTTTTTTTAAGTTACATCAGAGCTTTGGAATATACTTCTATAACTTGGATGGGAAACTTTTTAAAAACATTCTCCATCATTTTTAAGTCTGAAAGCTTTTTAGATGTTGAGTGGGTAAGAATAATTTAGTTCTTTTTAAACAAAGTTCATAGGTGCTTCTATTATTAATTTTTATAATTCTATTATTAATTTTATGCATGAAGAATGAAAGAACAAAAACATCAGATAGTCTTCAGAATACATGAATGTAAAACATTAAGAAACATAAGGGATTCATGAGAAAGGATCCAGTTACATTACCACCATGCACCTAATCAAAAGAACAAGGACCCACAATCACATCCTGGGGCCTGTTTGTTCACAGTTATGTCTGCACAGGGGAGAGAGCTGCACTGAAGTGTTTTAATGACCCAACGCCTGGATAAGATATATCTGGCCTATGACAAACCTGGTTCCATTTTGGATCATTCAAGACAAAGAGAGTGGTGTTAGTGAAAAGATCATCTACTGACAGCTCAGTGTCTACCGCAGCATTACTCCATTACTGTTAGAATCAATTTAAATCAAATTACACGCATAAATCTAATGAGCTACTGTGCTTTTTTTTAATAGAAACAAATCTTTAGAGCTAAAAACAAACAAACAAACAAACCCAAAAAACAACAACAAAAAAAGAGCAAAGTATAAATGGAGTTTTCAGGGAGGGAGGTATCGGCTTGAAAAACCGAGATGATCACACGTTGCCCTTTAAATTTTTAATTTGGGGAAATTGGAAACTTTGTGGCAATTAATGTGCTTTGAGCTTCCCAAGTAATCCTTTTAATTTTAGCAATCAGTCTGTGTCTACTCAGTATGAAAGGATCTATTTGGTGAAAAATAAATGTCAAATTGGTCATCCCCAGGTTGTTAAAAAACAAGGTTTTATTTCATTATCCTAAACTGGAGAAAAAATATTCAGACAATTACCTATCTTTTGGAAATGCCTAAATTTCTGACAAGAATAATTCTTATATCTGAATACAAAGGTGTAGTAAAAAGATACACTAAAGATTATTTTTTCAAATTTTATTAAAATTAAAATCTGCTTAATCTGCATTAAACAAATTGAAAGAAAACTCACATTTTTTTATTCATCTGATGACAACTTAATATTCTTGAAGTTTCTTTTTTTAATCCCTCCCACCCATTTTAATGTATTGGAATGCATTTCAGGCTCCTTAACTGTGACTTCTTGTTAATCAACAAGCTAATTTTTTTTTGATTAAGCTAATTTTAAACTGTCTTAAACTAATGCTGATGCACTTCCTGTATTTTCACTTATTCTCACTCCTATTTTGTATCGACACATTTTTCTTTATTTTCTGGGAATGTACAACTATAGCCTGGACAACAAGTTCAAAGAAAATGGTCAGTTAATTACAACAACAGTATATATATTTACATTTTGATACGTGCCTACAAAGAAAGAATCATTCTGACTTTATTTCTACCAAAGTATAAGTGTATAGAGTTGTTATATATGCTTGGTCTAAGTTGTTAAAGTCAAATACATTTATCTACCTGCTATACTGGTTATTGTTTATCTTTTGGTTTTGTTTTGTATGTTTTTTGTTTTTATTGTTAATTTAGCCTATCAAAGCTACATTTTTTTTAAGTTACTTTTCAGTAACTTTAACTCATTACATATCTCAAGGGGATTTTTAGTAAAGCCAACAAACATTTTCCTTTCAGTTTTCTAAATGCAGTATATGAGCTCTCATTCAATCCAAAAAAAAAAAAAAAACAAACAAACAAACAAAAAAAACCTTGCATAGATTTAATCTAGGAGCCCAACACTGCAAGGTCCATTTCATTTATATTTTCATTTCTTTGGGATTTGGGCAAGATCTTGCAAACCAGTTCCCAAGAGCAAAACTCTAAAATAGATATCCCTTCATGACTATCTTCTCCTTTCCTGACTTAACGTCTTCCAGTCGGCCATGGAAGTAAACAGGACGTATTATTCTTAAATACTTATGTGGATGTTAACAAAACGAGATAGGGCATTGCTCCAAAAAGAGGGGAGGCGGGAGAAAGAAAAAGACCTTCTCTATAATGCTGCAAGCAAGGCTTTATCTTTATGACACTAACGATAATCCCTTGTGTAATTAACTGTAGAGCGGTTATGCATGCGGCATGTAGCCCATGACAAGCCTCATAGAAAATACATCAGTATTAGCCACAGGTGAATTCGTTTAGAAAGATTAATGACTGCACCTGAATTTTAATGTCTGAAAAGGGATGGAACACTGAATCCTTAATTAAAAAGTTGAATGACTGGTATGGTTTGTTTAACATCACAAATTTCAACGGGAGGGTTTTGTATTCAAATGAAGTATGCAAAAGGAAACTTTCCTTAGAAAGTGATGAAGTAAGAGTGAAAAGCAAAAATGTTTTATGTGCTTTACTTTATGTAAATCGATACACGGATCAGCTGCTTTGATATGGATCAAATATGGCATAATTATGGCTCTTTTCTGTTTACAGTGAATGTGATGCAAAGAATTCTTACAGAACACAAGCTGGCATTACCCTCAAACCAAGAGAAAGTTCGAGTAAGGGAGCAGTAAAGCCGACAAGTAATCTTATTCTTTCCTTAATGGGAAGCTGTTTCTTCTTCATTATTATTTTACAAAGTTTTTAATGAAGAGAAAGTAACCTTGAAAAACAACTTGGCAATGCCATTCCCAGTAGAGTTTTAACTCTGCTTTGCAAACTCCTTTACTGAGTATGTTAAAGCTTGTCACAGACACAAGATTTTTCAATGACAATTTTAATCTTCCTTTTTAGGATTTAGGAGGGGGGCAAGGGAAGGATGACTTGGGCATGTTTTTTTTATCTAGAAGAGAAGGAAATGACTGATTAATCATTTGTCCTTCGGGTAAGAATAGCCAGAAGCAGATGTCTTAAGCAAGAATGATTTGAAGTATTAATTATTTTGGCCACGGTGCTTACAACTTTAAAGTTCTTCTTCTTATTTTCCAGTTAATCACAGTTAACATTTGAGAGGGTTAACAAAATCCAATAAGGAAAAAAAGAGAAGACGAAGATATACAAGGAAAAGACTGGCATAATACCCCTGATCTATCCGGAGTTGAGAATTGACATATTTAGTGCAGGTGCATGACCAAATCATTTTTTCTTTAAAACAAAAAGCAAAACCTTTAGCTTTTATGGCCATAATGTAGAATTCTAAAAATGACAAAACCAAACAAAAAAAGACCAAGAAAAGATCTGGTAGCTTTGTATTAACATAGTTTATTCAATTTCTGCGTTTTCTGTTTGTTCTTGTCTTGAAATGGGAATTCTACTGAAATTTTACTTTAAAAGATATCAAAACACATGTAAAATCCCTTGGCCTTTTTATTTTCTAGGTCAGAATGCTGCTCACATCCATGGCAAGTAGGTTTTGATGCTCCTTAGTTTCACACATTGCCTGCTGTACTACTTTTTCTGCCAAGTAAAAGCATGGCTTTTAGTTCTGTCCGCTTTCCAAGGGAACACATTTTTAATGAAATGTCATTTAGGAGTATTTGTTACTTCCTGTAAAAGCTTCTTTCATGGGTGTGTGTGTGTGTGTATGTGTGTGTATGAAGAGAAACAAAACAAAGCAAAAGAAAAACAAAACAACAACCAGAAAACAGCCTTTTAAAATGTACTTGTAACTGTTCCCAGTGTTCAGAACACTAGAGAAGAGGAAAAGAGAAACTCCAGTTCTCACAAATGTATCAGATGTTTTTAATAATGGATTGAAAAAGCATGTGTTCCATATACAGCTAGCATCTCTGAGATAATTATAAAGCAAGTTTATCACCGCCGATTTCCATTAGATATAATTACCTGTGCCATGGTGTGAGACAATGTTACTGGCACATAAAGTATAAATATTTTTCAGAGACTGGATTTAGTTCTAAAGTAAACATTGACATCTTAGCATAAAGCCAAAACTGAAATGTAAAGAAATGCTAATGCTTTGGCAGCTCTTGTCTGCTGAATTCAGTTAATCCATTAGGAGTCAATCTGTGGGATAAGGTTTGAGGGGGCTTAAGGATCTGGTATTGTTAATACCAGTTAAAATAATTTACAAAGGTGTCCATTAAATCTGTCAGCAAAGTGTTGATGGACAAAAATAGGTTGAGTCTGGATCTGCCCAGAGCTATTCACATTAAATGTCAGTTAATAATGTCTGTTATAATTTTAGTAAGTGAATGTCTGAAAGTTCAGTCTTAGAGCTTTCTCTCAGTTATGTACCTAATTCTCTTTCCAAACTTATTTAAATCCTCATCACTAAAAATGAGCACAGTCTCTGGGTTCCTAAGCATTGCTGGGAGAGTCCTTGTAATTTTCTTAAATTCCAAAGGGACATGTCCACTTCTAAACTGATTAAATTAGGAAGAATAAGCAAATTTCAAATTTAACAAAAATTAAAAGATTAAAACAAAAAAAAAAAAAACATTTAAAGTTGCCTCTTAAATATTTTATTGCTATTAATTCAAAACAATCATTGAGAATAATTTTTAAAGGGGAAAAAGTGATGTGATTCACTAAAAAGACATTGGACCAAAATATCATATAGGACTAAAACTCATATTCACGAGTAAGCCTATCGTGTACATGCATGTATATGTATATCTAAAATACATAGAATTTCTATACATAATACATATCCTATATAATATATATTATATATATTATAACATATGGAACATATAGAAAATTTCTTCTAAAGATCTTATTCTAAATTTACTAGGTCCTGCTTACTCTGAAAGGTAGAATGTATCTCTCATGATATGTGGTAAATTCTCAAATCGGTGGCATTTTTTTTTCAAGAGAATATTAAATCGTTTATTGATTACACATGATAATGGATGATACACAAGCTTTAATCCCATCTATAATTTTATCTGATACCATAATTCAATTTAGATATATTGCATAGGATGTGCCAACAATCATATTAATAACCAAATAAACTCCAGGACTTTGCTTGGGTGACCTTTTAATGGTGAACTCCAGGTCACAACACATTAACTGTCAGTTCAACTACACCAAGGTTTGTGGAGACAATGGCTTCTGTACCCAAGCAGGTTGCAAATAAATTTCGAATGGAACCTGGCATCACCCTGAAGGAATTCTAACTTCACACTGTTGGGGTAGTATACCAAGATGGCTTCAGAGTAGACTAACTTTACACAGCACATTTAAAAAAAAGACACATTTATTCAGCGTCATGATCAGACTATTACATTTAGCAATCAACAGCATGGGTACAAAAAAAAAAAATCTACATTAAAACCCTTTGTTGGAATGCTTTACACTTTCCACAGAACAGAAACTAAAATAACCTGTTATACAATTAGTCACAAATACAGTCCTCGAGTTTTTTTGCCCATACACATGAGTATTGTCTAAAACATGTCTTCTTTGTAGCAGCCAGGCCCTGCCACCACTGTGCTTGGCTGAGTTCACAAATCTGTTGTAACCGGTAGCTTCCCTGTCACTTCCCTGGCTCTCCTCTCCTGCGAAGCTTTGTTTCCTGGCAGGAATTAAAACCTTTTGCCACTGCCGTAGCTGCTGCTGCTGCTGGAACCACCATAGCCACCTTGGTTTCGTGGTTTGGCGAAGTATTGGCCACCACCACCATAAGGGCCAGAGCTTCTGCCTCCAAAATTACCTCCTTTCATGGGTCCAGAATCTGAGGATTGATGGTTGTAATTGCCAAAATCATTATAGCTTCCGCCACCTCCAAAGTGGCTTCCATCATTACCGAATCCGTTATAGCCATCCCCACTGCCACCATATCCACCACCACCTCGACTGCCACCAAAGCCACCTCGACCACTGAAGTTTCCTCCGCGACCAAAGTGGTCATTCCCACCAAAACCACCTCCACGACCACCACCAAAGTTTCCAGAACCACTTCGACCTCTTTGGCTGGATGAAGCACTAGCCATCTCTTGCTTAGAGAGCGCTTTCCTTACTTCACAGTTGTGGCCATTCACAGTATGGTATTTTTGAATGACAATCTTGTCTACAGAATCATGGTCATCAAATGTTACAAAAGCAAAACCCCTCTTTTTGCCACTGCCTCGGTCAGTCATGATCTCAATCACTTCGATTTTCCCATACTGTTTGAAATAATCTCTTAGATGATGTTCTTCAGTGTCTTCTTTAATGCCACCAACAAACATCTTTTTCACAGTTAAGTGGGCACCAGGTCTTTGAGAATCTTCTCTTGAGACAGCCCTCTTTGGTTCCACAACTCTTCCATCCACCTTGTGTGGCCTTGCATTCATGGCTGCATCCACCTCCTCCACAGTGGCATAGGTGACAAACCCAAAGCCTCTGGAGCGCTTGGTGTTCGGATCTCTCATTACCACACAGTCCGTAAGTGTTCCCCATTGCTCAAAATGGCTCCTCAGACTCTCATCGGTTGTTTCAAAGCTCAGACCTCCGATGAAGAGCTCCCGCAGCTGTTCAGGCTCTTTGGGAGACTCTGACTTAGACATGACGGCGGTGGGAGGGGAGACTTTAACGATGCTTACTCGGCGGCGTCCACAGGCAGAAAGAAATCGGTGGCATTTTACCTTATTCATAAACCTGCCACAAGTAGTGCTTTAGTAGACAGAATTTGAGCCATTTTCCTTGCTGAATGAAAGGATAATATGTTTATATGTAGGTCTCCCTCCCTCTCTCTCTTCCTCAAGTGCAACCCAAACTTTTTTTTTTTGTTTGTTTGGTTTTTTTTTTGTTTTTTTTTTTTTTTTTTTGCAACCCAAACTTTTGACTTTGAATCAAAATACACACTCTATTTGTAGACATAGTTCAAGACTCTTGTAATATTTATAACTGACCTGGAAAGAATACCTATATATTTTGATGATATACCTATATATTTTTGTATTTCAAAAAATTGTGCATCTTATTTCTTAATCATTAAATGGCTTAATATTTGTGTGCGTGTGTGTATGTGTGTGTGTGTAATCCATATGGCTGGTTATTTTTTAGTGATATAGTATAATCACAGAAAAATTGTCACTGAAAAATGAAAACAGCACTAGGAAGCCAATACTAATATGTACCGATTATTTATTATATAGCAGTCTTATATTACAGGCTTTAATTGTTATCTCATTTGTTACCTCACAAATATATTTGTGAGAGGCACCGTATTTAACCACATTTTGTAGATAAGAAAACTGAGGTAATGACTCTTCTAGGTTTAATGCTCTACGCTGTGCTAAAAATACAAAGACTTTTTTCAAAAAATTACCATTATTCTGCCCACTCTATTTAACTATCTACCATTGGCTAAATAAGAGCTATTAAGTCTTCGTTCTAGGATTCTAGAATGTCTGTCCTCAAGTTTGCTGAAAGATTTGTTATGCAGTTTATAGACAACCCAAAACAGTAAGTGCATAAATAAGCAATTGTAGGAAACTGTAGCTGCTTTCTGGCCCCAATTATGATAGAATTGGATGTATTGTAGCTCTTACAAACCATCCTTATGGGGCTGACCCTAGAAGACTACAGTAGATGTAGGCAACATTTATGGAAACACAAGCACTTGGTAAAGCAATCCAGTAACACGTATTTTATTTAAGTGCACATATAAAGTTTTCTGTTTCTTTGATTTGGGTTGGGGGTTCATTAAATAGACAGGATACACATTTCCCTTTCTATCAAGCTCTCACTGTGTTTCACTCCGAGGCTTAAGTCCTCAGAGAACCAGGAAAAAATACAAACGACTCTTTTCTTCTTATGGAAGGATTCCTTTCATGACATACTTTTCATATCTGTAAAATAAAAGCCATTTAATGATTAAGAAATAAGATGCACAATTTTTTGAAATACAAAAAGCTTAGGATACAATACGGTAAAGCTCCATTACGGGTATATGGATGTTTACTGTACAATACTTTCAACTTTTCTGTATGTTTTTAATTTTTTTAAATTTTCATAATAAAATGTTGGGTGGGGGAAGCTTTAGAGACAGTTAAATACAGTCTAAAATTATACATCAAACTACTAACAGTAGTTTTTGCTGTGAAGGGTAGGAATTGGCAAGAGACTTTCATTTCTTCTGAATTTTTATATTTTGCGCAAAAGCTTGTGTTATCTTTTAGGAAAGGTTATTTCTATTTCTATTTTATATGTAAAATAAACCTTGTTGAAAAAGTTATCAGTAAAACAGAAAATGGATCACTGAATTGCTTTAAATTCTGTTTCCTTTTGATGAAGAGTGAAAAGAAAAATAATGTCACACATGTTGGAAAGGTTCTTTCTTTCCATGTGTTGTGCTAGGGGAATTAATTTTTAAATATCATTAGGATCCAAATAATAGAAAAGTCAAAGAATAGAGTACATTGACACTTTATTATGTGCAGTACTTCATTGGAAATCATATATATGTGTGTATGTATGTGTGTGTATACATGTAATTTATATATATAAATACATATATACATACATTATATAAAAATAATATACAAATACATATATACATATATATTCATATGTATATATAAATAAATATATATGTAATTTTCTCCATCTTCAAACTGCATATGATTTAGTTGGAGATACAAAACTAACATGATGAAAGAAAAGACATTTTAAATCAACTCTCAAGCAGAAATTCAGAGAAAGGGAGTTGAATAGAGTAGTTAGGCAGAATTAATATATTCAAAAAAAAACTACAGGGAAGAATCTGGGAATTGAAAAATCTTCCAAAACCTGTGGATTAGTCACACACACACACACACACACACACGTGTGTGTATGTGTATATATATATGTGCATTTTAATCCATTTTAAAAATAAATATATAACATGAGAATTTGTACATATCATTAAAGATTCTTGAAGGTATGACTTAATTGCTGCCTAGAATGTCATCATATAGGCATATCTTATTTTATTTTATTAATTTTTATTTTGTGGATGGCCATGTTTGATCAGCACTTAGCTGGTATTCTAAATGATGTTGTAAAATACCCCTAGATTGAACATTTTGATATTTTTACATAGCTACATATACCACTCTTTTCAATTATTTTTGGTTCTTCATTTGCTTTTATCTTTGAGGTCTGAGGTAACAGATGATTTTTTATATCGTAGATGAGCTATAGCAACAGGTGCTCTGAGTTAAGGAAAAGTCACATAGGAACATCAATTTCTAGAAAAGATAAAGCTGTGAATAAATTCTTCATTTTGTATGAATGGTTTCCCATAGGTTCTCTAACTACAGATGCACTTAAAGTGTACTTGTATTTATAGCATTTTAATTTATATGCCTTAGTACCTAAACTTGTTGTGTTGATATGTATGTTGAGTTTATTTCACTAGAATTTCCATACCTTTCTTAAAGGTAAAATAAATCTGTACAAATACCATAAACTTTACTTTTAAGTACTTTTTAAGCTAATTTTATTAAGAATGAACCCAGTGTATTTTATATCAACATTATAATGGAAATTATTTTAGCTCCATCCACAGGCTAAACTGTCTCCAGCATATCAGAAATTCTCATGTTAAGATTTTATTGAAAAAATAAATGATTCTTATAATGCAGAGACTAAGTATGTCCAGGGTGAAAATGTGTTATTGCCACGTTTTCTGGTAGTGTAAGTATTCCGTTTTCTTTATGGATTTAATATTTTTCCAAATGCAGCTGTATGAAAAAGCGAAAATACAGCACTTCCTGCAGAACCATTTGTCATTTACCTACATTTACTGTGTTTACTGTCCTCTGTGTATTGCTAAACTTCACTTTTAATAGGAGAAAATGGGCCTTAAAAGGGAAGCAGTATTTTACTGCGGAGCAAGAAGCTATTTGTATTCCTCTTTCAAAGCCTGCCTAGGAGCATGTAGAATGCCTCTTGACCAAAGGAGATGGTATGAATATTCATGTGTTTTATGAATCACAGAGTTGAGGCCGTATGGTTTTCCCATTTATGAATTACTGGTTTAGGATTACCCAGCCGAAGAGTTGAACTGATTAACAACGCTCTTTTTGTTTGCTCCGTGTTGAGGTGAAACAGCCCGGTGACAACTGTATTATTTCTTGCCTCTTCAGCTGTCCACACTTGCACAGGAAGCTTAACATCCTGTCAGGTTTCATCATGTAGCCTCTTTATTACGACGTTGTGAGAATTTGTATAGTTGTAAATCAGAGTAAGTTTTTAAAGTTCCATTTCTCGTTGTGGTAAAGACCCCACGGTTACTGTGGAGAAGGAGCATGGCTAATCGTGCCCATCATAAGTGATCTCAGGTATGTTTGGCATCAGACTGGAACATTCACTTTTGAAGAGTTTAATGCCACAGGCAGTTGAGAAAGGCAGCTGCAGCGGCGAAAGTCTGACTGGGACTGGAGAGGAGTGGGAACCCTTCAGACAGACTCACCTGGACTGACTAAGTTAGCCTATTTGCTCTGGGATTGGTTTTTGGATTACACTTGGTGTTGTTTTTCTCTCTCTTTTCCTCTAACCTTCTCTCTTAGTTCCTGTTTGAACAATCACTCTGAGATTTCTGCTAGGGCTACCGGTACTGTCAAATGAAATCAGCAAAAACCAAAGGTAATAATGAATTCTTAAGTAGTTTGAGAACTCTGCTTTTCAGGAACTTAAAATTCTATGCTCTTGGGAAAAGAAAGAAAGTACTTAGAAACCTAGAGGCTTGATCCTCCTCTCCTCTCTACCCACCCCCTCTGTCTCTCTCTCAACCCCCACCGCCCCGCTTGGTCTCCCAGTGCTCCGCCTTCGTGTTTACCTTCATTAGTATGCGCCAGTACGGTTTAATTGGGTAGTGTGAAAATAGTCAAAGCCTAAAGGGGCTTTCTTGATGCTGAAGTAGCGATTTCTTTTTCAAGAGAACAATGAACTTGCTCATCCAGTATTTAGCAGCTTGGATTTAAATTCAAACTTTTCTTTTTGCACTGTTTCATATTGATTCCCACTTTATCCCTTCTTCTGTGTCTTTGTGGTTTTATGTGCTATCTTTGACTAGGGTCATCTCTTTTGGTTTGGGTGTGTATAAATATCTCCTGCTTTGTTCTCTTCTTCAGTGATGGGCAGCGGGTTTCAAATCTATAGAAGACTATGTTTTATATAGTCTGAATTATTTCTTACACTCCTCTATTTTGTAAATATGAAGGAAATCAGGTGGCCCCTACAAGCTACCAAATATCCCAGTGTCATCTGTATTTGCTGTTATTTTGTCCTTTCTTCATGTCCACAACTTTTACTGTTAACCTAACTGAAAAGGAGCTGAGAAGAGAGAAACTGCCCTACACTTCCGCTGTGTAGAGCTACCAACTTTGCTCTAGTGTGAGAGCATCTAATTTTCTCTGTGGATCTGCGACTACCCCAGAGGTAAGTTAGCCCCTTCCAGCACTTAGGAATCCCTCAAACAGCTTATGTGGACCTAGAATCACCTTAGTCTACAAAAGCACATGAAGCAATAAACAAACAAACAAACCTGCATATTTTAAGTAGATTTAAAAGAAGTCTGTAGTTTGGGAAATCACAAAAATTTGGGGGGAGGGGGAAGAAAAGTCCATTTACCATGTAGGACTCTATAACATCAAGACACTGTCAGCGCTGTTGAATTTCTTCTCTTAGATCTAAGCATATCATTCTATGCGAAGTACGAGTCTTTGGCTGTCTGGAATTCTGAAAATTCTGTTTGTGAAGCAATGAACAGTGTCAAATTCTTTGTTCAACATTCTGAACCAAGTCTCACATTGTGAATTCTGTTTTCTGGTTTCTAAATCTTGAGTGGTTGCATGCAATATATATGTGGGATGAAGATTAGAAAAGATTATGTCTCTATAAATTCTTACTCCTAAACTATGTGTTTGTTTGGGTGAGTGTGACTCAACTATATCCATGCTCTTTTTTTTTTTTTTTGATGAGTAAGTTTGATTCTTTGATTTATAGTTTATCAAATGTACTTTTGACATTAATATACAGTCTAAGGCTCTAACACTGAATATCATTTCTGGTTTAGATTTGGTGTCCTCTAGATCATGATATGACCAAAAAATTTTTTTTTTCATTAACAAAATGGTGACTCAAACAGGGATAGATCATGAACACATAAGAAAGAGAAAACCAACAGTCTTCAATGGTGAGTTTGTTTTCAGTAAGATTGGTCTCCCAATTATTCCTACACTTTCCTTCCCCATACATATTTCTTTTCATGTCGTTTCTCTTCCATATTACAATATATACATAAAAATATCAAAAGCCAAAATTTTATATTTCTACATTGCCATCTTTTTAATTCAATGTCTTCGTTCATTCAGCTGTTCAGGCTGAAAAGTACATATAACATCCTTACAATTTTCTGCATGGTGATTACAACTTCAGAGAAAGCTGCATGCAGCAAGCAACAATGGAAAAAGTTGGCTTAAGATTTTAAATTCACTAGTAAGTGTACCTCAGAGACTCAATGATGCAAAATATAAAATCAACCTGAGTCAGAAACCAAATCTCTCCTCTTTTAAAATGTAAATGTGTCATTTCTTTATATAAATGGGGTATTAATTTCCCCCTCCTTTTGAAATAGACTTTATTTTTTAAAGTGGTTTTAGGTTAACAGCAAAAATGAGCAGAAAGTATACAGAGTTCCCATAATCCCGAACTCCCACCTACTCACAGCCTCCCCCACATCGACATTACACACCAGAGTGATACACTTCTTGAAGTTTACCTTTCTATTTGTTAGTGAGAAGAGACATCTCTTGGGTATTGAATACGTTGACATTCTAGGTAAAAAAAAAAAAAAAAGAAAAGAAAAGAAAAGAAAAAGAAAAATCCCATTTTTAGCTCAGTTTGACCTTGCTGAGGTGCATTCTTCCAAGAAACAAATAATCATACTTTGAGTGCTGCTAAATTTGGGACAATAAATGAGTTACTGAGGATATATTGTGTCTAGTGCATGATACAGAGAGAATGCTCAAAGTAACAACTCGGGAAAGGTGTCACTAAAAACACTAGCTGGGTTTTAGATGGGAACTGACAAATGCCACCCAGAGGTGAACACTGTGGATACAGCATGGCCATTGTGGAGCCTCCTCCTCCTTCTACTTTTGGCAGTTGCTTCTACCTGTGGGTGGACAAAAGTCCAGATGTAATCATTCAACATTCAATCCTGTTTCCTCAGTCTGCTTCCCAGTGGGACTTTTAAAAAGGAAGCTCGGCAAAGAAATTAAAATGAAGTTGTCATATTGTCTTAGGAAAAAATAAACTAATTTTTAAACCAAATGAATTTCAATATGGGAGAGCATCAATATGAAGAGCAGAGACTTTAGAGATGGGACCATCTCATTCAGAGAGGATAATTGGAAGCAGTACATTCTTGGATGGTCTGGGTGTTTTCAGACTGTCATAAGATTACAAACATGCTCTGTCTGTAAAATCAAATTGTGGGTCTTTCTAATAGCAATCCCAGTATGGATACTGAATCTGAGCATTAAACGCGGTATGTTGCAGGCATTTGCTAATGAATCCGCAGAGTATTTATCCTATTTGTTCATCTAGGTCTTGAATATTAAATAGGAAAGCCTTAAAAACTTGGGTTACATAAGCTTTCATTATATCGGAGACAGATGTATATTTTAGTGAATTAAGACTGTGAGTATTGATTCTATCAAAGAGTTCTGGGAACATTAACAGAAAAGATATTCTCATGACATCATGTCCCTCAACCTAATGTGTGCATATAATCCATGTGGGCCATGTATATTTTATAAAATTATTGATGAGAAAAGAGATTCCTTTAAGCCTTTACTCTTTAAATGGTGTTTCTCTAGCAGCCTCTTATCTTGTTGCTTTGAGGCTTTTCTAAGTGCTTGCTAGTTCACATATCTACTCAGGTTTTCCACCAGCATCTTCTTCAAGAATTGTCCTAAAGCTTCAGCCAGCCCTTATTGTGATTGGCCTCTATACACCCCCCCATCTTACCCTAATCCCACAAACCACTTACAAATAATTGTGATTTAAGAGCCAATTAGGCATTCAAAATACTCCTACTTTGCCAGAAAATTGGCAGCAAAATAGAAAAGCTGATGCCGTCATCAAAATATTGTAACATTTTTGATGGAGCTTTCAATTTTAAAACCCACAATATGTAGCCCAAAATAAGTTATTTTTTTTAACTTCCTGAAACAACTTTCTTATTGCTCAATGTCTATGGATTGCTGGGGGCCTTTCAGTCATTTCTTATAACAACAACTTGTCTTCACTTTTGTCTTCATCATTTCTTAAATTTTGGATAAGCAAGATCATTGATGTATCAACTGTAACACACAAAAGATGCTCTAGGACCATTCATTGTGTGACTGAATGAGGGAAAGGTGTCCTTTTGGCTTTTGGGATTTTCTTTTCACAAATAAAGTATTTAATGAAGTAAGTATGGAAAAGCAATACCAAATCCATATGTACTTACCACAAAATACACGCATGTTACTCTTTCTTTAAGGACTAGATGTCCTTTTCTTTTTTCCCTCTCCAGTGTGCAGAAGACTGCAGATCTTCCATATCGGCCTCATGTTGTCAAAAACACAAGACTGTGGGGCACCTGGGTGGCTCAGTGGGTTAAGCCGCTGCCTTCGGCTCAGGTCATGATCTCAGGGTCCTGGGATCGAGTCCCGCATCAGGCTCTCTGCTCATCAGGGAGCCTGCTTCCCTTTCTCTCTCTGCCTGCCTCTCTGTCTACTTGTGATCTCCCTCTGTCAAATAAATTTTTTAAAAAATCTTTAAAAAGAAAAAAAAATACAAGACTGTAGGTAAGAAAAAGGGGCCTTTTCTTCATAGCTGCACTCTGACGGAGAGAAGGGATTGGTGGTTTCAATATGTGTGCTACACGGTTGAGAGCAGACAGTTACTTAGGGCTTATTACGTGTGGTTTGAATGGCTAAGAATAGATATCTTCAAAGCACGGATATCAATGTCTTAAAAGCCACTCATGGGATAGACAACAGCTTCTTCCTTAAGCCACTTAATTTTTTTGTCTCGAAATTAATATTTCATTATTCCTTTGAGCACTTGACATGGTCTTTATGGTTTGAAGATGTACAGCAACCACCATAGGAACTAATATTAAACTGTGTCTTTAAAACCCATTGAGAAGGTGTTGCAACTAAATGCTTTCACACATAACTGCAGTAATTAATTTTGGGAGACAGATTTAATGCTATGATGGTTTCTTTTAACCAAGGACAAAGGGAGAGAAGGGCAGAAAGGCCGGGCAGGAGAAGAGAGGTTTACAGTGGGAAAGTAAAAAATTAAAGAAAGGTTAGTGTTGCCCATGTCAGGAATAGTGTCTCCCTGTTACTTTCTGAACTATCATGTTCAAAGCTGTTGATTTAGGCTCCTGCTGGTAAACATGTTTTTTTATAACCTCAATTCATCCATATTTCACACAAGAGACTTCATAAAAGAGACAGATTTATAATTTTCTGTCACTGAATTCAAGATTACCAATTATTTCTTTATTGAAATCTTTGCATCTTTTACCAGAATAGGTATTCATAGCTTTATAGACCTTTTCTTTTTTTTTTCCTCAGTCACTCAATTTAAATTTATGAAGCCTAAGAGTTTTCTCCTGCAGCAACTCGCAAAAACATTCTACTACAAATTCACAGTGCCTCAATCAATGTAATTATTTCCAGGAACAAGTCACAAGTTTTAGAAATTATATGTTTTAATAATTCTATATTCTTGGATTATGACATGATTTTTGTCTGAATGGAAAGTAAGGATTTTTGAGGCTGAATATATGAGAATATTTAAAGATCGCTTTATAGATTGACTGGACATATATATATTTAAAATTTTCCCTTTTCTCTTTGTACAATCCAAGATTTAAAACTTTCCAAACCATATCAATAGCATATTTTTAGAAACTAATTATGTTGATGTTTGCAGAAAGAGCAGAGAATTTCAACCCAAATACTCTACAGTGAAACTGTAATCATAAAAAAGTTTATAAAATGTGTGTCATCGTCTGACCCTGAGAGCTAAAAGGCAATGTCCACAAAAAGATTAACAACAAGTTAGACAGACCGTCTTCTGCAGGCACTACGCTCTGTCTTGTTGATAGAGTTTTGTCCCTGGTGCCATTCTAATATGTGGTGGAATTTGTGGGGTTGTTAGAACTATATGATCAGGCACATCCCTGTATTATAGTCTGAGAAATGGTGAGGACCTAGAGAAAAACTATCTAAAATGTGTCTTGAGGAACCTGGCATTTCTTAGAGGGCCAAGAATGATGATGCTATTTAGCCTGCGGAGATGAGAGGTAGTCCCAAAGGAAGGGACTCAGAATTACCTCATTCTTCGGCTTTTGAAGACTGGAAAAAAGAACCCCCAACTCCAAGCAGACAGAGCAGCTCCCTTTCTAGGATGTATGTCTTTTTTTTTTTTTAAGTTTTATTTACTTATTTACTTTCTCCAAATTTTGTTTTAAATTCCAGCTAGTTAACATACAGTGATTCTTCACTTACATACAACACCTGGTACCTGGCGTTCACCACAGAAGCCCTCCTTAATATCCACCACCTGTTTAATCCATCCCCCTGCCCGCCTCCCCTTCAGTAACCATCAGTTTGTTCTATGTGGTTAAGAGTCTGTTTCTTGGCTTGCCTCTCTTTTTCTCTCCCCCCATGTTTGTTTTGTTTCTAAAATTCCACATATGAGTGAAATCATATGGTATTTGTCTTTCTCTGACTGACCTGTTTTGCTTACCGTAATACTCTCTAGCTCTATCCACACCATTGAAAATGGCAAGATTTGATTCTTTTCAACAGCTGAGTAATATTTTGTATTATACATGTATGTATTTAAATATATAATATCACATATATATGTACATCGTATATATATACATATATGTATACATATGTGTATGTGTATATATATATACCACGACTTCTATATCTATTCATCAGTCACTGGACATTTGGGCTCTTTCCCCACTTGGCTATTGTTGATAATGCTGCTCTAAACTTCATAGTGTATGCATCCCTTTGAATTAGCATTTTTGTAGTCTTCGGGTAAATACCCAGTAGTGCAATTGCTGGATCACAGGGTAATTCTACTTTTAACATTTTGAGAAAACTTACTATTTTCCAGAGCAGCTGAACTAATTTGCATTCCCATCAACAGTGTAAGAGGGTTCCCCTTTCTCTGCATCTCTAGGACTTACTTCCTGAGAAGCAGAGAAGACTCTAAATCTTATCCCTCCAGGCTTTACGCACCTAAAGCCAGCATCTCTTGATTAGGTTCCAGAAAGTTTAACAGCGAGCGCAGGTACAGAAAGTGTGACTCGAAAACCTATTCCTTCCACAGGTCCCCCCTGAAACGCTCCCTTATGAATACCTCAGCTGCACACCCATTTTTCACAATGGGAGTATTAAACAAAGGTTCCAGAACAAATAAATAAAATAGAAGTAGATGTCTATAAAACCTAAAGAACCACGGATTACTCCTAGGAATGAAAATTATTTAGATCTAATGCTGTGTGTCTAGCTAAGTGTTGCTCATATAAACTATATGTACATGTTTAGAGTTGATTTAATCCTCCTGTTGGGATCTTCATGCAACCCTATGAGTAGACAGAGACCAATATTTTAACCCAAATGTTCATATTAAGAAACAGTATAGTTCAAAGAGGCTAAGTGCTTTGCCTAAAGCTACACAGCAAATTAGATAGCACTCCAAGTGGAACTCATGTTCTGAACACAAAAAAGAGAGAGTGAGGTCTATTGAGGGTCACATGTGAGAAACAGAGTATCTTGGATTTTGAGAAAATTTAATGGCATGATCATTTTCAGCTGTTGCTGAATACAGATGGATAGGAGAGTCCATGGAAACGATGGAAAGGTCATCCACAGCTGTGTGAGTAATTCTTTTTCTAGTTTCCTTTATCTTTCACATGTTTTCCAACATTACTGTCCCATGTTTCTCAGGTTTGGGTTTTTTTTTTGTTCGTTTGTTTGTTTTTTGTTTTTGTCCATGAATATTCGTGTGTCTGTGAGGGTGTGAGTATAATTTGATATTGGATGCAGGACTAACACAACCCACCAAAGGAGCTCCAAAATAGGGTACAGGAATAAAGATTTGAAAAGAGTTAACTTTTTTGGTGAAAGTTGTTAATAAAGATTATTATAAGAAAGTTGATAAATAGTATTATAAAATCATTAGTGATCATTCTCATAGATAGGTAAATTTTGATAAGGCATTCTTCAAAAAAATAAAAGCAATGTGAGTCTCCCATGTGACTCCTCAAGTGATTTTGTTCACTTGTCTTTGTCTAGAACTTTTTTTTTAGTTACATAAAAATCCCAGATTAAGTAAGGTGGCCTATAAAGCTACCTATTTTCTTAAAATGTCATGAAATGCAAGTCTTGAAATTTTTGAAATTCTAGAATTAGTACAAGAATCAGAGATTTTGTTTTATGAGTGATATACGTGTACTCTATGTGATGTCAAACAAGCCACATTGCAAATGAGTTAAAATTGTGCAATTCTGAGTTTTTGTTTACCCTCGAGGGTAGATTTTTTTTTAATTTTAAAAGCATAAATAAAAGAAAGTACGGTATCAGAGGCCCTTTATAGAGTCCCATTTAGTGGTACAAACTCCCAAGTTGCTATAATATCAAAAACATAGTATAACTTGAACATAACAAAGCAGAAAAACAAGGCAAGAAAAAAAAAACTTGCATTTTATGTAAAGTATTTTGGCTTACACTATTCTAAAGAGGGCAAAAAACTGGTGGACTGTAACATTCACATATTGTTTATGAACATACTAACAGCAAGATCTGGGATTCACAAAACCCGTCTCGGTCCATTTATTTTTCATCAGTACTTCCGTCCTTTACTCTAGCCTCTAAACAATACATTGAAAAGAGGAGACATCTAATCAGTGGTTTTCAAGATTCATTTTGGTAGAAATAAAATCAAGTAACCTCGCTTGTATTTTGCAGTGGTGAACCACACCATATTGTATTCTAGCTTCTCTTAATACATTGATGTTATCCCTTGTCAGTGTGGAATCAGTTTAGAGAAATAATTTTGTAATTACTTTTAAAGTACAGAAATTTACATCTCAATTTTCATTTGTTTTTGGTACTTTAGAACATGCAGCAATTTTTAAGTACTGTAGAAATGAGGCACATAATAATATCAAATGATCAATGAAAGCGTAGTCTGCATAGTAAGAGTTTCATATGTCAATAGATAAAGAACTCTTCCGTTTCTAATGCTACATTTTCAGATTTCTTTTCAAGGCGAGGTCTTCTCTTACTTTCTTCCCCTACCCCTCCTCTTTTTTTTTTTTTTTTTTTTTATAAGATTTAAAAAATCCTCCCAAGATTCTGCAAGCTCCTTTCAGGGGCTTTCCATAATAAAAGCTGCAGGCTGTTACTTCAGGTGACTGTAAAATCTTCTTCATAGAAGTCAGTTGAAATTATGCTCGCAGTAATCATACTGAATTTACTCTGAGAATAGATAGAGCAAATAAATATGTATAGGATCAATTTTTTCATTCAATTAAATATTTGCATTTTGCTCAAATAATTAACTTGAGGATGAAAATGATCTTGTGAAGCACATTATACACATTTATATAGCATGCAATACTTTACCAGGGTTAAAATATTATCATTATGCCTGATATGCACATGTGAAAGCAGATCTTGGGAATGAAGCATTTATAGTAAACATCCATATGTTTTTGTAAACACAATTGCATGCTTTCCAGAGTAAATGAATGTGTGAACTCCTTAAATGGTATGGAAGAACTAAAATAGTCACTTTTTTTATATCCCTAAAACAAAAACAAAAACAAACAAATAAAAAATGACCAAAAAAACCCTAAGTAGCATACTTTGAGATTGCAACAAAATAACAATAAATGAAAACAGTGGCAAGTATTTACTTGGATTTAACCCAGGTATACACACACATACACACACACCAGACCAAGCCTACAATTTAGATATCATATTTTCCAGAAGTCTTCTAAGAGAGAGGCAATTTAGTAATTTTCAGGTGAAAACTGACCTAGTACAACATAATATCTAGTCTTGAAGAACTAGCAAATTATAACAAAGCTAATTGCTTTCATAGTATTTGCCAATTTGAGACATTGGGCACTTTCCTAAGTGTTTTCCACCTATTGATTCATGTAATCTACCCTATTTGGTTGATTCCATTAGGATCTTCATTTTCCTGATGAGGAACCTGAGACATGGGAGTGACTAACTTGCCAAAGACCTTGCAGCTAGTGAATGACAGCAGGAATTTAAGTGTAACCATTCTAGCTCTGAAGTGTGTTGTAATTGTACTTTGGCACAGATGCAATTTTGTGAATTTAGGTTGTTCTAAACTGATCTGATTCTAATAACTCACAAAGCCTTAATTTATAAATACTCCCCAAAATTAGCTGTCACGGGATTCTTTTTGCTATGCCTCCACAGGGGAAAGAGGATTCTTCCTCTACATTTCAAGGTCTTCCAACCAGGCCAAGAGATAATTTTACCTGAGACAGGTTAACAAGAAAAATAACAACAACGAAGTTTTATTACCTGGGTACTGAGACCCAATAATGAGATTAAACCCAAGGAAATGACTGAGTCAGGCAGCTTTTATACATTTTATTCAAACAAACAATACATTTATAAGGAATTTACAGGATAAGGAAAACAGATGTTTGGGAGTGTTAATCAACAAGGGATTGCAAGTGGAATTTGGGTTGAAGCAGTAGATTATTAAAAAAGGTAACAGCTTATTTCTTCTTTTTTCTTTTTGTTATAAAACTCAATTAAACTTTTATTTTTTCTGAACAATCCATTATGTAAAACTTAATTTTCCCAAATTTCTTATTTAAATTCTAGTTAGTTAACATATAGCGTAATATTGTAGAATTTAGTGCTCCATCACTTATTTGTAATACCCACTGTTATTTCTGCATCCTTCTATAGACTTTAAAGTCCCTACCTCTGGTAATAGGGATGTCTTTTTACTTCTTAAGCCAATTAGGGTATTTTTCATATGGGAGATTTGTTTCCTGCTTTCAGGGTGACAGGAGAGGCTTTGAGTCTCCTTGCACTGGTTGTTTTTCAAGTAACTTCAATTCAAAATAATCAATGCACCACTGTGGTACATTTTGGGATGGCCTACCCTTGGGCTCTTAGACTTCCCTCTTTGTAATGGTACACTGGGATTCCCAGTGGTAATAAAAAAAGGTGTCGTTTCTGCCTTCTTTCAGTTAGGGACTTCATCGTTATGAGACCCTTCACATTTTCAAGACTTCATGATCTCATGAACTGGAAGTAAAATTTTGCCCTTCATTAAAAGTTTACTTTTCAGGTAGCTGCCCCTTGGGAAGGCAAATAGTTTTAGATTGCTAAGCTGTCTCTTCAAGAGAGAAATCACAGGAAACAAGGGGTATACAAAAACATTACTATGAAGAGTAATGAAAGGACTTTGCATGAAAAAATTCACAGAAACCCAACTATGGCTAAAGCAAGAAACAAAGAACTATTATATTAAACAATTGCTTCAGTAGTATCCTCCCAGTTTCTTTCTGGACTTGCTGCATCTAAGGATGCAGGGGGATCAGGACTCGGGCAGAATTTCAGGAATGTACCACCAGGCTCTAGCAATGCCCTTTCCTGTCCCATATGTGCAGCATGGTCAGAAGGCAGGTCATTTTCTACACCATCCCTGGGTAAGACAGGCTCGGGGAACATCATGAAACCAATCATTTCAGATCTTATGGGGACTCATTTGTCGCATGTGTGACTACATTTATTACAGCTATGGAAACAAACTTTCTTAAAGCTCTTTCATGCTTTCTTAGACAAAGCAAAAACATTAATAGAAGAAAATGGCTTTTTTACACCAGTGGCTAAATGTCTTCAAGCTTACCATCAGGGACTAATCCCTTTGTCCCTGGGCTGGGTTTCATCCACAACTTCCAGCTTATGATTTTTGAAATGCATTCACAAGTAGCCTCACAACTCCATGTTTTGGTTCCTGATATAATCATTTCTTCAAATCTCAAAACACTGAAACTTCTTCTTTACTGAAATTCTATAATACCTTGAGCAACCTTTTTTAAGTTTTTTTTTAATTTTTTAAATTTTTTGAAACCATCTTTTAAACTGATTAAAGTAGGATACTAACTTTTTAACTTTTTCACATTCAAAGAGTGATGATCCCTCAATATGTGAACGTCCTCATAAGAGCAGGATTATGTTACATATTAATAACTATTGACACGGGCTCCTTCACTCTTTTGCAAATTTTAAAATCCAGGCCAACTCTAGACATTTCTGGCTCACCTATAACAAATTATCTTCCCCTTAAACTGAGGGAATATTGTCAAGCATTGTCAACACTTTTGAGTATAAAACTAAATTGGCCTTCAGGGTGCTCTAGCAACTTGGCATTTTGGTATATAAATACCAAATGTTACTATCATAGGTTGCTAGTAAAAACAAACAAACAGACAGACAAAACAACAACAACAAAAAGAACAAAAAACTTCTTAGTTACAAGTAAAAATAAGATAGGTCTATGGGATAAGGCCTGATTTTACATTAATGTTGAGAGGGACATTTCAATCAGTTTGAGGTTATGTGGAAAGCCCCTTAAAGCCCACCAATGGGACACAGGATGTTCTTTGGGAATTATTGTGATAAATCATATTTATGCTTATCTTAACGGAGTAAAGTTAAATGGCCCGCTTCCATTTTGTCTCAAGTTATCCTATTTTTTTGGAACAATAGAAATTGCTTTTCATGTCTCAGAAGTGCTGTGGACTTTCTGGGGAACCCAAGAAAGCAACCTATCTTACAAATTTTGAAAGACTTTCCCTTGCACTCCAGCTGCACTCTCCTGACTTTACATTCCTCGTTGGGTGAAATATCACCACTCACACAGCTATTCATTTGCTATTTCTTTTTTTTTCTCTCACATGAGTGAATACTGTCACCTCTACCTATAGATCGGATTTATTCACTACCAAGATATCCAAGCCCAGGTCTCCCCTGGGTGCCTACAGTAGCTGCCTGATTAGACCTACTGTTTCTACCTGTGTCTCCTTTCTCTCCTTGCCCCACAGAATGATCTTTCCAAAATGAAAATCAGATCATAACACTTCAATGTTCTCAACCACCCATGGGTGTCCATGGCATGGAAACCCACGTCCTTCCCCATCAGCCTCATCCCCTGCCCTTGTTTTCCTCACTCCCTCATGGTAGGGAGTCACATGACCCCCTTGTTATTCCTACAACAAACTAGAAATATTCCCACCTTAGAGCCTTTGTGCTTGGACTTTTCTCTGCCTGGAATGCTTTCTCTAGGACAATGGTTTACATCTTTGATTGATTTGTGTCTCATTCTTATGTTATTTCCTCAGAGATCTCTTTCCCAAGCAGCCTAATCAAAATGCACTCCTGTCACTCTTCACTCCTTTATCCCACTTCATGTTTTTTGCCTAGTCCTTGTTACTACATAACATTATATTATATATTCAATTCCATACATGTTTATCAGCTCTCTCAACCCTCTGCTACAATGTAAGTTCCATGAGGAGGGGACTTTTTATTTTATCTCTGTATCCTTAGTTCCTAGAAGAGTTTCTTAGAGAACATGCTCAGCAAATACTTCTTAAGTGAATTAATGTCTATATTTATACCTACACTTAGGTTATTGTTGGAATTGATTTAGATAACTGCCTAATGCCACTTCAGCCTGCAAATTACTGGAGAGATTCTAGAGAATTCTCACTCATTTGTAGTATGCTTAATGCTTTCCTTAGATTCCCTGAGACCCAGTGGCCATTTTTCCAATCTAGCACGAAACTGGAGGATAGGAGGGCTGATTTTAGTTTCTCTCATCCACAGCTGGCTGGACATTTAGCTTTCCTGATTTAATCTTTTATTTTTTAAAAAAATGAAAAATAAAAAAAAAAAAGCTATCTCTTCATCATCTCCCCACTCAGTCCCTCTCTCAGAGACTTGACTCTCCAACCAAAGACTCCCATTCATAATTCTGATTGACACCTATTGTAACCACACTCCTTCCCCTAGTTTTGCTGCTCCTGGGGAAGAAAAAACAATGTGTAGAAGCCCCAAACTTTAACAAGCTTCTCCCTTTATTTCCTATGACACCACTTCGACTTGCTAAATAGAAAGATTGCAGATTGGAACTGAATTATATTTCAAATGAACTAAATATATTCCACAAGGGGAAAAATATTTAAGAGACATATCCTAGAAATATCATGCAAATCTAATCCATTAGGAACTTCTGCAACTTTTCAAAGTAAAAGATTTAAAGTTCTTGATTTAAATCTTTTGGATTTTGACTTAAATTTATGGATTTAAAGATCCATAACCACATTATAAATAATTTTACTGAAAATAAGTTGAATAATCAACATCAGAATATGTCATAATAATTGGAAGCATAGTGTAGGAAATATGGGCATTTTATATATTTATATTGGTGTTGAAAATGATAAGAAAGTTAATACTAACTATAATACCACGTGACTTTATAATCACTCCCTTCAAACCTGAGGTCAGCAGCACTGTCTCTTGTGTGGTTTTATTGCAAGAGCTTCGCTACCTAGTCTATCTGCTACTGCCTTTGACCCCTACAGCCTATTTTCAGTGTAGCTGCCCAATGATACTTTAAAGAATAAGCCATACCATATGGCTCTCCTGCTAAAAATTTGCCTGCTTTGATGGCTTTCCACCTCTCTTAGAGGAGTATGACAAGCCTTTATCATGTCCTCCTAGATGCTACCTAAGGCGGCCCCCAGGACTTTCCTGATAACATCTCCTCCTTGCTCACCTGGTTTCTGTGCTGCTCCTTAAAACTTCATGGCACACTCCTCCCCCTGCACCCAGTATGTGGTAGTCTCTCTGCCTAGAACACTTCCCCTGGATGTGTGTGTAACTGCTGTCTTTCTTCCTTCGGGTCTTTGCTCAAATGCCATCTTCTCCCTGACACCTTCTCTGACCACACAGTTTGCAAATCAGAGTCCTCAGCCCAGCATTTTTCTGTCCTCAAATTTCTTCCGCACCAGCATTTATCACCATCCTCCATATACAGTTACCACTAATTTCTTTGTTTCCAGCCTCTACCAACGAGAGGACAAACTACATGGGGAGATTTTCTTTTGTCTGTTTCATTCCCTTTTGAAACCCAGTCCTTAGAACAGGGCCTGGTACAAAATAGCTAAAGAATATTTGTTTTAAAAATATACATATTAAACAACAGCAAGATATCGTTACCTATCTCTCTGAATGGATAACATCCAAAACATGGATATGGCAAACACAGCTACGGTTGTGAGACAACAGGATCTCTCCTTCACAGCTGATGGGAAGGCAAAATGGTACAGCCACTCTGGAAGACAGTTTGGCAGTTTCTTACAAAGCTAAACATACTCTCACTGTATGATCCAGCAATTGTGCTTTTATCCAAAGGAGTTGAAAACATGTCCACACAAAAACCTACGCAGGAGTGATTATAGTGACTTTAGTCACGATCACTAAAACTGGAAGCAACCGAGATGTTCCTCAGAAGGTGAACGAAGAAACAAAACATAGCACATCAACAGCAATGGAATACTCTCCAGTGATAAAAATAAATGAGTTATCAAGTCACAAAAAGTCATGGAAAAACCTTAAATACATGTTGCTAAGTGAAATCAGTGAGTCTGAAAAGGCGACATAATGGATTGTGAGATTCTGGCAAAACTATGGAGAAAATAAAAATATCACTGGTCACTGGGGCTTTTGGGGTGGGGGGGGGAAGGGGAGGGATGAACAGGTGGAGCCCAGAAAGTTCTTAGGGCAGAGAAACTATTTCATATGATATCGTATTGGTGAATACATAACATTGTGCATTTGTCAAAACCCACAGAATGGTAGAACACAAAGAATGAATCCCAATGTGAACCACAAGCTTTAGTTAATGTGCCAATACTGATTTGTCAGTCATAACAAATGTACCATACTAATGCAAGATGTTATTAAGAGGGGAAAAGGGGGGCAGAAATACATGGGAACTCTCTGTACTTCCTGCACAAGCTTTCTGTAAACTGCTTTAAAAAAAAATTCTAATAAGTTAAATAAAGAAATAGATTTATAGGGCGCCTGGGTAGCTCAGTCAGTTGAGCACTGACTCTTGGTTTCAGCTCGGGTCATGATCTCAGTGTTCTGGGATGGGGCGCAGTGGGGCATCTTCTCCAGATTTTCTCTCTCCCTCTGCCCCTCTCCTCCACCTTGTGCTTTCTCTCTTAAAAAGAAATATATTTAGTTACTAATTGGATAATAGAAAAATATATTAATTTTGTTTCATCTTCACAAAATCTCTTTGGTGTAGTTTCTATTGTCGTCTTTATTTTGAAAATGGGGAAATGTCCTTGCCTGACTTACCTGACTCCTGTCCAAGCTCATATGGCTAATCCTCGGAAGCTGTATGAGTGGACACAGAATGGATCACCGCCAGAAGCAGCGCTCTCGATTTTATTCTCACCAAAAGCCTAAATACATAAGAGAAATACAGCAATAAAAGAAGAGCTGGAAGACACAGAAGCTGCAGTGTTTTTCTCATCACACGTGCAGTGACGACCCACTCCTTGTGGTCAGAGCGAAGACATCCGTATGGAGTAGCTGTGCTGAGAAGAAAATTACCATGCAAGAAGGAAGCCTAATAGTTTGTTGTCATTGCTTATTATCTCTGCTGTTGCCTTTGAAAACAATTTGATCCTTGTTGACATACATAGTCTTGATGATAAATAGGAACATTTTCTACATTACTGCATAGATCTCAATACAAACAGAGTCAAAGACACATCTTCTCTATTTTGCTTTTTAATTCATCTGGGGGCCTAACATGTGTGTGCTATAGAAGGAACAGTGGGTTATCTAATTTTTGTAAAGGGCTTTTAAATATACCTGAGGTGACATTTATGTAGAATTAAAAATATGGCAGGATGAGTCATTGAGTGTGAAACAGAATTCCCGTTGGCTGATGAGCCCCCCAGGCGCATCACTAAGGGCTGTATGTTATTCTTCTTTAAAGCACTTTCCAGATATTCTGTTATCATGGCAATCCTTCTCAAAGTCTGGATCTTCAAAGTGACCTTTTCCCTGCACTGCCCAAAATAGAAATTTCACTCTATCTCTGCCTGTGGCAATAATAAAACAACCCTGATATTCAGCCTCTTTCCAGATGATACCGTTTATAATAGGATATCATCATAACTTCTTTCCAAAGTATAATATCCATCCAATTAACCTTGAATATTTTTAAAGAAAGCTCACAATAGAAAAGATAATTGCATAGTTGTCAAAAATTATGACTAACCAGGTACAATAGGGCCCGTAAAATAATTCCTATCAAAAGATTAACATTTACCATGTTGCACTAATGAAACATATTGTAAGAGATTTAAAAATAAATAATTGGAAAAAAGAGGAAGTAGTCATTGCATGCAAAACATACAAACAAAATGGACTAAAAAGTTAGAAAAACACATTAAATATAAAGAAATACATTTTCTATATTTAACACAGGACTTTGTCCTGTCATATAGAAATTATTCACCCTAAATACTTGCTAAAAAAAGAACATATGAAATACAATGCTTTTCTTGCCCCTGTGTGGTGTCATGAGGTTATTCTATGAACGACTTTCTACCTTATCCCCTTAGTAAAAGTCAAAGCCTTTAAGGTACAGTCCTTGGTAAGAAATAGCAAGGGAAACCTTTCACACATATAGGAATGGAGAAAATTGCTAAAGAAAGAGAAAAAAGCCCCCTTGACAGATAAGCAATAGCTCTGCTTACACAGTAATTTATGGTAATATCAGAAAGCTTTTGATAAAATTTCACACATATTGCAGGGTAGGGCATTGGAGAAGATAAAGGACTCAAAGAGATAGGGGAAAATTAAACCATTTATAAGAGGGGGAAGTATTTTGTAAAAAAAATTTGGCAATTGGTTTTGATAGTCATAACAATTTATGTAATTTCTGTGTGCATTAGGCACTTGCTTTCTGAGAAAGTGGCAGCCTAACATTTCCCCCATTGCTACAAAAAGTAATTTTTGAGAACAATAAATATGGAAAGCTTTGAAAATATACACGCACACATGTGCATGCACAAAGCTATAGTATAACACTTTCGGGAATGTTAGTGAGCAAAATTTCTATCATTTGACTACTTAGGGCCTTTTAAACACTTATCTTTGTTTTATTTGATAGCAAATCAATTTTCCCATAAAATTATTTTGCCTTTGGGGTAACCTAATGAAAAAACCATTTAAAATATATTCCTATAAATACTGAAAAGTATTGTCATACTAGCTATGCAGTAAATAAGAGAAAAAATACACAAGTTGCTAGGAAGTACCTTCTTTTTATTGGAAAAATAGTGAACCTTAATTTACACATTTCTTCATCAACCCCTGAAGCCCTTCTTAATGTCAAAGCCTGAATATAATGTATTTGTCATTCTATAGAATGGTATGTTTTGAATTTTAAAGTAACGTTTGATGCTCTGATTTCAGCATCTATACTAAAATATAAAAATGACATCATCGAGGAGTATTTAAATGTATTTTTTAAATCTTCCTCAACAACAATGTACAGGAAAGTGGCTCTGTCTCCCTCTGAACTACAGTATATTTTTGACTTCTGGTCATCATTCTTACTTAATGATTTCTCAACTGTTTCTGACCACAGCTGCTATGGAGATCTTTACTTTACGTAACATAAAAGATTCTGTCACTCAAAAAAAAAAAAAAAAAACATGTTATGAGAACTCTGTTCTTTGTTTTTGAAGAACACTAACAGGAAAATTTGGAAGAAGCAATGCTAGCCTGTCTCTGTTCTCCCTAACAAATTTCTCCTGAGGCAGAGCTTTAATGAGTAGTTCTGGAAACTTCTTAAACAATATGTGTCGCTGACCAGAATGGCTGACCCTTTCAAGCTGGTTGATTCTACTGAATAAAAATACTATCAGACTCTGAAGTAACTGGTTTGAGTTTTTAAGTCACTTTGAGGAAATATTTTGTAAGAGTGGGAAGCATATTTTAATGCCATTGCCATGTTTCTCTGAGAAGGAAAGCTGCTCTGCAAGGGCATTGAAAGCATTACAGACTAATTTCATTGCAATTTTGGGAGCTGGGAGGGAGGGTGGGAGAACAGGGAGCTGGGTGTGGGTTCAAGAACATTGAGGTGAATACTATTGACCCTCTGGAAAATTGCTAAGCGCTGGAACCCACTCTAGAAGGCTCATGTTATGAACCTTTACAGCAATTCTGCAGCTCTCTTGAAAATTTACACTGTCATTTTATTTATAGCAGATGTCTCTTAAAGCAAACATTTTTACTTTATACTATACAAATCTTACGGAAAATTGCAAACATAATGTGAGTTTTGGTCATGCTGTAGAAATCTACAGTATTTTCTATAATGGATTGTGAGCACGGGGAAAGAGCTGATACTGATCTAAGGCTGAAGGATAAAGGGTAATCAAAACAAGGCTTCTGTGGATGCTTTCATGGAACTTGTTTTAAAAGAAAAGGCAAAAGTTGAAACTGTGGATTAAACCAACTAAATTAAATCATCTTGTATTCAAAATACATTCGGCACTTCAGAATAAAATGACCGGAAGTCAATGTGAGCCTTAAGAAAGGAATTTGGTTGTTTAGATACATTGTCTGTCTGGGCTGTTGGAGAAGGAGAAGGAGAAGGAAAAAGAAGGGGAGGGAGAAGAAGAGGAAGAGGAGGAGAAGGAGGACAGGAGGGGGAGGAGGACGACGCGGAGGAGAGTTTTATTTGGATTTTCCCAATTAAAACTTTTATTTGTTTCTTACGTCTATTCAGTGAAAGACAAAATCTAAAAATGTGTTTTATGTTTTCTAGCTAGTTCTGAATTGTAGTTATGCTCTAACCCAATGTTGGGTATAGGGAGACTTAAATATATGTCCTGTGGCTGCTTAGCCATAGTTCAACTGCTGATAAAGAAGGTTTAACATCCCAAATTCAGCTTTTCATATAAAAATATAATATGCAATTAAAGGAGAAAGTAAATTCTGTTTGGAAAGCCACAAAAGGAGATATAAATAGGGAAGAAAAACAAGAGATACTACAATTTTACAGAAATAAATATCAGCAACTTTAATTTTTGGAGGAATATTTGATCCAGGTATAAATATTTACTCCTGTATTTGTTTTCCCAATTAGCAGAAGTTAAAAATAGAGAATTATATAAATTTTGGAAATTGAAAGCCAGATAAGTAAAACCTAGATTTCTGAGAATACGCTCTTCATTGTGCAGGGTTTGTTACAAGACACATGTCAAAAAGTAAGTCATTGTAGTAACGTGGCTGTTATGTTTTCACAGGCCTTTGTGAGAGTTTGAACTAATACAGCAGTATAATCTCTCTGGACTTTAAAAACACAAATCTGGGCGCCTGGGTGGCTCAGTGGGTTAAGCTGCTGCCTTCGGCTCAGGTCATGATCTCAGGGTCCTGGGATCAAGTCCCACATCAGGCTCTCTGCTCAGCAGGGAGCCTGCTTCCTCCTCTCTCTCTGCCTGCCTCTCTGCCTACTTGTGATCTCTGTCTGTCAAATAAATAAATAAAATCTTGGGACGCCTGGGTGGCTCAGTTGGTTAAGCAGCTGCCTTCGGCTCAGGTCATGATCCCAGCGTCCTGGGATCGAGTCCCACATCGGGCTCCTTGCTCGGCAGGGAGCCTGCTTCTCCCTCTGCCTCTGCCTGCCTCTTTGTCTGCCTGTGCTCGCTCGTTCTCTCTCCCTCTGTCTCTGGCCAATAAATAAAATCTTTAAAAAAAAAAAAAAAAAAAAAAAAAAAAAAAAAAAAAAAAAAAAAAAAAAAAAAAAAAAAAAAAAAAATAAATAAAATCTTAAAAAAAAAAAATAAATAAATAAATAAAAATAAAAACACAAATCTGTGACAAGGACATAAGATTGATAGAATTAGTAGTCATATATTTTTTTACTTATGTAATAAATTTATCATTCCAAGGACACCATTTGAAATGACCCCCCTGCATTACAATGTGGGGATTCCTATGCTGTTTTGCATTAATATGTGTAGACAGTTTTTATACTATTAACCATCTGCCGTTGGCGTTTCACTGGGTTACTTATTAATATTATTCTGGTCACAGATGAGGGTTAAAATATCTCTAACCTTTACAAATGTATTACGTGGCACCATTGACATAACTTTTATTGCAGATAAAATCTATGACGAATTTTCTGTATGACAGAAGAAGAACATGATTTCATATTAAGTTCTCATGATAGAGACATATTTCTCTGCTTATACTTCTGAGATGTTTTGGGTATAGTAACAAAGGGCAATACTTCCTCTTCCATTACATCAATAAAATCTCAAAATCTACTTCATTTTTATGGGTCCAGAGCTTTAGTAAATATTTCTTAAACAAAACTGAATAACAGCGCATGAAAAAAGTGCTCAAACTTCAGCTCACTTCTAACCTTGCTAATCAAAACAGACAAAACATTACTGCTTAGACATAATGAGAAGCAGAAAGAGGAAGTCGTAAAAGAGCCTAGACATTGAGTGTCGCCATGAAGGTATATAAGAGCTCGAGCAAAAGTTTCTCAAATACAAGTGTCAAGATAATAGTAGGTCCCTCTGACAGTCATTTAAAAGAAATCATAAAGCCTATTATAGTAACTTTATGGAGTTATAAAAGCCTTTGAGTTTTCAGGGAGCCAAATACTTTATAAAATGTTTCTGACATTCCATCAAAAAGTTGGTATTATGACATTTTGTCATAATACATAATCATATAGTCTAAGAATGATTAGAAGTAAATCCATAATAGCAGATTTTTTTAAGAAAACAATCTCACATTGCATTCCAGACATTGTCTTTCTCCTTTCTTTCCCTAGTTTTAATGAAAAGAAAGGTAGAGAGAGAAGTCTGTTGTTTTCCCTTATCCCTTTTCCAGATAATCCCTTGGAAAAGATGAGAATTCTAATTGGTTCATATTTTTTTCAGGTATTGGATTGTGAGGAAGCTCATATAAATCCATGTCTGATCATCTAAACTATCCGATATTATACTGAACACCTCCCTCTTCAAAGTTACCTAGTTAGAAGAATGTGTCCCTTTAAATTGCCAAGATGCCTCACAGCTGGATCACAAACCCACATGGATATTGTTCAAGGTTCTGAGGATGTGCTAGACCTGAGTCTCCATCCACTGCTTTTTCTGCGTGTTACTAGAGACTGGCCCTAGATTATTTAGGGAATAGGTCTCTAATCATAAGATTACCTGAAACCAGACTCAAGCTTAACATCCAGAGTAGCCAACAGTCACATGAATATGGCTCTTCCCCTACCCCCACATGTAACATGTGGTTTTAATTTTATTTATTTATTCTTTCAATTTATTTAAAAAAAAATCTGTGCCCATTGCCTAAGCCTTTGGGCACATGTGTATAATAAAAAACACTGCTGAACATAAATAATGTATATTAACTGTGTCTATTATGATTCTACTGAAAAGTCCACCAAACTGACTTTTTTTTATAGTCTGGAGTCTCAGTTAAAAATCTATTAGCAAAATAATTCTATTAAGTTGTATGATATTTCTAACATCAATTAATTACATTTATGTCCAGCTCTATAGTGTAATGACTTCGCAATATTAATTTCGATTTTAATTTAGGAAGAGAATTTGTAAGTTTGCCTCAAGTTTTAGTGTTTAATGATTTTTCCACATTTAGACTGTCCAGAAATTGAGACTTTTCTCTATTTTTTTCTAATTGAACAACTGGTCATTTCAAACTTTATCTTTTATGAGGTTTTTATTATTGTTGTTTTTGTTTTCTGAGTTAAACAACTTAATTTGCTCTGGGGCAATAAGGAAACTCAGTAAATAGACAAACTAAAAATTCCTAGATAACACTGGTTCTCTTTTGCTATGTATCTACCGCTATGTGACCAGTAACTTATTTATACAAACATTGGAATTGGAGTTTCCTACAATTGAAGATAGACAAATGCAATAATCTGATTTTAAAATAAAATATGTCATAAGTGACATTAGTTAATAAAACCAACTAAGATGTCTATACCAGGTCAACACTAAGTTGATTCTTTCCCACAATAAACAAGTTCTACATCTGTCATTTCGACCAATTAAACTAACAGAGATTACCTGCATCCAGCTCCTTCCTAGGGAAGTCACATAGTTCTCTGTGAATCTTCTTTCTTCGTTTCTATGAAAAAAGCTTGATCGTGAAATGACGTAGTAGTTGAAAGTGCTTAGAACAGAGACATCCATAAGAAATCAGTAAATGTTTGTTTCTATCTTGATTGATATTATCATTCAACCTAATACTGTTCAAGCTTTTCGATTTCAACGTGTTACACTCCTTGCCTGACATGGTCTGCCCTTTCTGTCTTGTCCTTGTAAATTAAATATTTTCTTCATGCCTCAGCTAAGCGCCAGTTCAACGTGATCTCTCTCTTCTTGGAACTTATGTCAGCCCTCTCTCCCAATCGCAGCTTAATATATATATTATTCTCTAAACATTTCTTATATGTACGAGTTGCTTTGAGAAGGGAACACTAGCTATGTTTCTTGTGCCTAAATTTGACATGTAATACATGGTCTACAACCAGTCACAGTTAAAGTTATACTAATCCAAAGAGTTTTCTAGCCACTCTTCCCAACATCATTTATTTGTCCTGGGCAAGTCAGAGAACCCCATTGAATCAGCGGAGAACTAGCTTGTTTTGTTTTGTTTAAAAACAATAATCCAAGGGCACCTGGGTGGCTCAGAGGACTGCTCTGCCTAGTTGTGATCTCTGTCAAATAAATAAATAAAATCTTAAAAAAAAAAAAAAAAAAACAATAATCCAGGGGCACCTGGGTGGCTCAGTGGGTTAAAGCCTCTAACTTCGGCTCAGGTCATGATCCTGGGTTCCTAGGATTAAACCCCACATGGGGCTCTCTGCTCAGCAGGGAGCCTGCTTCCTCCTCTCTCTCTCTCTCTCTCTCTCTCTCTGCCTGCCTCTGCCTACTTGTGATCTCTGTCTGTCACATAAATAAATAAAATATTTAAAACAAAACAAAACAAAACAATAATCCATGTTCCTTTAATGGCAACTCCATAATTGCCTTTGGACTACAAAACACACACACTCTAAAATTCCTTGGATTGAGTCCAACAAAGTCCAAGATGCTACAGTTTCCCTCTATAATGCAGAATTTCCAAAACAGCTTATATGTCTTATGTTGCATTATAGAACATAAATAGAGACTTTGGATATGTCTGTCAGGATCTTTCCATTTCCTGAAGCCAAAAGAGATATATCTACTATTATTGACACAGTTCAGGATTACAACTCTTGGGCATAGTGTTTGTGTATGTGCAATTTTTGTTATCACCGATGGGGGTTTCAAGTATTTAAGATTTAGACACGCATTTCATTGGAGTCTATTAATTGGCTCAGAGGAAGGGAAGGTAGTTGTTTCAATGGTAAGGTGCCTAGAAGATGATCTTTTAAGTGTTTTGATGTCCTCGAATTACTAAAAAATTGTTTGCATATTACAATGAGACCACCAAAAACCTGATTTCATTGTTTATTTTGCTCTGTTACTTTGCGAAAAACATAGCTCTTATTTAGTTGTCAGTCTTGTCTTCTCATCATAAACCAAGTTCTTTAATTCTACCATCGTGTCATAAAAGATTCAATAAATTCTGATTTGCATTTCAAATTCAAGTCTTTTTTTAGAAGGACATCGGATTCAATGACAATTACATCACTAATCTCTTTAGCACTGACAGTGGGAAGCAAGCTCAGACTCCTGCTGACTGAAGTCCTAAAGATGGAAGGTCATATAATGTTCTTTATCAGCAATAGTGATATTTTTGTATGAATTCTTCATTTTTAAAAATCAATATGTGCTCATTTAAGCCATTTGCCTGGGGTAGATATCTTATACTGTCTCCTCGTTTTATTCAGAAACATGTACCCTATTATTTTTGCTACAGAAAGCGGAAACTTTCCAATATTATTGCCCACAGTAATTTTTTCATTGTTATTTTACTCTTCTAAAATATTACTTGAGGAAAGTATTTTTATATAATTTTAGAGAGATGTTTTTCCATTTTGTTTTTGTTATTGTTTAAACAAGTCACAAAAAAATTTTAAGTACTCCTATGTATGAATGTGTATATTTTGTTCATGTGTGTGTACACATACTATCTATAAATATTTTGATATTCACTACCAAGAGGAAAGCTAAACTTAGCCCTTGAATAAATGCTCTGTGAATCAATCATAGCAACTCCAGATTCCATATAATTTTTTCCTCTACTTTCAAATATTTGTCACAGTTACAGCCAATTTTATGGCAGAAACTATACACAGTTACATAAATTGTATTTCTAATAATAAATTTTGCTAATTCTGTAAAGAAATAAGCAATATAAATTCACATGGAAGTCATAACAATTTTGTATAAATTAATAAAGTAACTATTAAATATTATGCACATAATATGGGCAAGGATAGAAACAAGAGAGGAATTTTTAAAAGGAGGTAATAAAAATTTCCAAATTATTTAAGTCACAATTTTAAGATGTTTAAGTTATCCAGACAAAAGCTATTAACTAATAAATATTTTTAAATTCTCAATTTTCAGCAAATAAGATACCTGCATAAAAAAGTTTATTTTAGAAAGCATAGGAATAAGTTGAGTGGAGAAGTGCATCCAGATCACAAAACCAAAAAGCATAAATGTCATTTCTTATTTTTAAATCCACATAACTGCTCTGACTGCATTAAACAGCCATTATAATGAGGGAACAGAATGCTGGCTGAAGACAAAGCAAAAGCTGACACTCTGCAACCTTCCCCCACCCCCACTCCTGGGTGGGACTTATGGGACCTTCTTTAGGAATCTCCCACTATCTTAATGTTAATAACGTGCTAGAGGGAAAAATAACCGTGACAAAGGCAAGGCCTCAAGGCCTCTGGTATCTTGTAGATCCTCTTTAGCATATGAAAGTTCTATTGAAACCTCCCTTTTCCTTACTTCCCCTACATCATTATACAGAACCTGCCACCCCTCACATCTCAGGGGCAGCGGCTCTTCCTGCCCAGGGGTTCTATCCCCATGCTTTAATAAACCACCATTTTGCACCAAAGATGTCTCAAGAATTCTTTCTTGGTCATTGGCTCCAGACCTCACCCCACTGAAGCTCATTTATATTCTAAGACTTCATCAATTACATATGCATATCATTTCAAATATAAAATGGGTACTTAATAAACCCTTGTTAAATTAGGTTAAAAGGAAAAAAGCAAATTATTTATTGTGACCAAAAAATTACATTATTATTACAGAAAAATCTAGTTAATAGCCTAAAGAATTGGTTGTATTCCATAAAATGGGGTGTGTGTGTATGTGTAGACTCAAGTTCAGAAAATTTTAGAAACAAATCAAATAAAAAAACAAAATCCAGAGGTGCCTGGGTGGCTCAGTCATTAAGCATCTGCCTTCAGCTCATGTTATGAACCCGGGGTCCTGGGATGGAGCCTGCATTGTGCTCCCTGCTCAGTGGGAAGCCTGATTCTCTCTCACTCTCCCTACTTGTGTTCCCTATCTCACTGTCTCTCTCTGTCCAATAAGTAAATAAAAATCTAAAACACACACACAACATCCGCAATGCAATATGGAAATATTTCCTGGCAAGTTTGTGTAAAAGTCTGCTCAAGTTAAGGACCACGTATGGGTGCTGGGTGGTTCAGTCAGTTAAGTGTCTGCCCTTGGCTCAGGTCATGATCCCAGGGTCGTGGGATTGAGCCCTTCATCAGATTCCTTGCTCAGCAGGGAGCCTGCTTCTCTCTTCCCTTCCCTGTCCCTCTACCTCACTGTCTTTCTGCCTGCCACTCCCCCTGCTTGTGCTCTCTCTGTGAAATAAATAAATAAAATCTTTTTTTTAAAAAGACCATGTAAATACTTAGGAAGTTAGAAAGAAAGGAAAGAAATTTAAAAATTGATTAAACAAATAAACAAATATTCATTTATCAAAAATAGTGTGCCGATGCCAATGATGTAATAAACAGTAACTTCTTGAAAAAGAATACTTATAGTCACACCAATATAAGACTAAGTAAATGCTTCTTTTATTCTCCCCTTCCTGTCTAAATGCCTTATTTTGCACATTTTATAAGAAAATAAAAAATGAATTTTGCAGCTACTATTTTTATATATTACTGCATGATAAAATAAAATAATGTTTTATTTGTTAAAACTGAGTTTTATGAATATCTCTATTACTTAATATATATAAACCTATAAAAGTATGTATGTAAATATATATACATAAAGATTTTTTTATTATGTGACATTTAGAATAAAAACAAATCTGTTTGAAAAAAATAAATCTGTGTAATCAACAGAAACTAACATTTTTATTTCTTAGAATCAGTCTGATTATAGAAAAATATCAGCAATGTGGTCACAGTGAATAAATTACTCTCTAGGTGTTAATAGCAAAGCTGTGACTACTGAAACCAGAATAACTAAATAAAAAAAAAGAGAGATGTCTGTTTCATTATTTAAATAATACCCATTCATCCAGTTATTAAGATGCAGATGTTCAATATCTTCTGATTAAACAAATATTCAAAAAACGGTGTCTTGTCAACCAAACAACTGTATGATTTGACTGAATCTTTCAACAGGATGTTTGGGCATTATGTGGACATAGGTATATTTTAAAGATCCAAATAAGTTCCAGAAAGTTGTTTACACACACAAAGATAATGCAGTTGTATCTGACTTTATTACTATATATAACATGAAGAAATTTGAGTCTGGGAGAGATTTCAAGTTTTCCAATTTTTAGGGGGAAATGTAAAAGTATACTCCTGTTCAGAATTGTCTCCTTTCCTTCAATCTAAGCAGCTACCAAAAGAGACTAAAAAATGTCTCCTTGTGGAGAAAGAGACCAAAGGAAGGAAGTAGTTGGCAAGCAACGGAAGAGACAGTTGACAGAGCATAAATGGAAAGACCCCAGAGGCAGAAAGTGTGTGGAAACAGTGTTGCATGGATAAGGAGTAGGTAAGGATTATACAAACTTGGGGAAGACTGAACTGTACTGAAACTAGGGCACCTCTGGTTCTCAGACCTAAAATCTACACATTCACTTTTCCTGGTTTTCTGGAATTTCAATATTCTAGACATAGCCATTACCACCCTGCTCTGAAGAAGTGCAGAGATTAAAGAGAGTATGTGTTTCAGTCACTGAATTTATTGGAAAACTTTTGCCTAAATAACTACCCTTTCATTATGAGTATAAGAAAATAATGTTTGAGATATATATTCTTAGGCAGGGGCAAAAATCAAGAAGTAGAGGTTTGGTTAAGATGCCATGGAATCAAAAAATGATTTTAATGCACTCTATCTATTCACTTTGTGATTTTTATGCATGTGTAGATTTAACCAGAAAAATACGTAACCAGAGAAAGAGAAACCCATCAGTTTTGTCTTCAAGAGAATCTGAGAAATTTGAAGTAGGTTTGTAGAGACAGACTACCTCGGTAATTCCTGTGTTTTTAAGGAAGAGTGTTGGAATTGATGATGTTCTAGAACCTAGGTGAGGTTTGGTGGGCTGAGGTCCAGAGCCGATGACCAAGAAAGAATTCTTGAGACATCTTTGGTGCAAAATGGTGGTTTATTAAAGCACGGGGACAGGGCCCGTGGGCAGGCAGAGATGCGGCCGCCCCGGGTTGTGAGGAGTGGTTGGTTATATACACAGGAGTTGGGTAGGTGAGGACAAAGGGGTATTCAGAAGGGCTATTGGGGCAAAGAATACTATCAGGATATTGAAGGCTTAGTTACTATCAAGTAAAGACAATTGAGAGTCTCCTGGTGGAATGTTACATTCCTGCTATCAAGCATCCTTGTTAATGAGATTTAGGTTTAGAAGAAATTTAACTTTATTTACTTTTCCTTCTACCTCCACCTCCTTCGGTTTTTTATGGAGGGGAGGGTAACATTAGGCTTGAGAAACTGAGTTCTGTGTCTTTGGAAATTGGGCTATTGATAAGGTAACTTCTTTGTTGTAATCTCAAGGACATTTGCAAACCAAGGGAGACTCCTGTCTTGTAGGATTGTGATCTTAGTAAGTTAACTATTTATTTTATGGCAGGGGTGCCTGAGGAATGCTACACCTATGGAGGGGAGCGGATGGAAGAGGGGGTGCAAGGCGCCAGCTTTTGCTTTGTCCTCAGCCAGCCTCCTGCTCCCTCATCAGAATTACATGTTCTCATCCATATCATGTTCACTCTGTAGAAAGACTAAGCAATAGAAACCATCTTTTAAATTCCTGAGCTCCTGTAAATCCTGCCATCAGCAGCTAACCACCAAGCTTTCCTCCGAAAATACTGCCATTGTTTTGCACTTACCAAAGTCCTTATATCTCCTAGGAAGGATCTTTAATTGTATGTAAATAATAAAGAAACACAATAAAAATAAGAAATGAAATACAATATAACAAAGTTCTGTTAGGCTACCCATAACCCTCAGCAACTTTCTTTTAATAAAAATTTGGGCCTTTCCCTTATTGTCTCAAATTCACATTTTTGTACCTAAGATACCAAGGGAAATGAGTAGACAACTGAATGCTCTAAATAAACCCAGAGAGCAGAAAATGGGTTTGACTCTATTGTAAAAAGGTGCCAGAAAAAATTCCGAGAACTGTTGGTTTATTACAGTGCTCAATAGTATTAAAATAAATAAATTAGTAATAAAAATAATAATAATACTGAACATATTGAACTGATTTGAGATGTAACAGTTTCAAATGTTTTCAGCCAGGCACTTGTCTGATATTCAAGTAAATTTCATAGATTTTGCTTTTTGTTTCCTTTGCCTTTCATACCCGAAGGCCAATGCTTAAAATAACTCCAGACTCAGGTTCCCTATACCATCCTCGTCTGTGTTCCCCAAGACATTTTTTCTATCCCCTGTTCTACCTATGTTTCTCATGCATCAAAAGAGCTATCCATGTCGTTTTCATTTGCACCACATTCTCACTATGCTATCCTTGAAATCCATTCTGTGGGACCATGTTCGATGTAAAAGTCTTCTAACAAGATCATTTGGTAATAAACCCATCTGGATTTGATCCAACATGTACTAGTTTGATACCAAATCTGACCTAGTAGGGCTAGAATTACATTAAGTGTCCATTTCACATTATTTCTTAGTTAAATTGTGATCCAGTCATCAAGGATTTTTTTTAAAGATTTATTTATTTATTATAGGGAGAGAGAGGGAGAGAAAGAGGTGGGGGGAGGGGCAGAGGGAGCGATAGAATCTCAAGCAGACTCCCCACTGAGTACAGAGCCCGACTCGGGGGCTTTCATCTCACAACCTTGAGATCATGACCGGAGCCGAAATCAAGAGTCAGGTGCTTAACTGACTGAGCCACCCAAGTGTCCCAGTCATCATGGATTTTAGGCAGAAAATTATGAAAACTAAGTTTACACAAAGATCACTTTACTAAGTGTGACTTTTCTAGAGCCGGAGACAAAGACAAATAACCTAGTTTGAGGTGTCCTGCTAATTAGAATAGTAACTTTCAAACTGTTTTGACCTGTACTCATTTCAACAAGGCAAATGGCCCTGAAACTCACTTAATTTTTCTGTTCTTAATTTTCATTGAAAATATTACTCCATGATGGCAGTGAAATATCACTCACTGTACAATTAAATTTGGGGGAGGAGGTTAGGATTAGATAATACAGATGATTCATATATGATTCACAGTACATACCTTAACGTCAAGTTATTATAAGATTGGAGGACAGAAAATTAGTAGTATAATTATGCTTTGCTAACACTATAGAGCATGATTAAATAAATACACAACACAACAATGTTGATCATGATGAACCTAAACCTAAAGGGACTTACCATTAAAGCCAAGAAGCCAAGAATAATAATTAAAAATCATCACCAGTGTAAGACAGGCTTTGCAACACTTCTGCAAGCAGCCTTCTTGAGGAAGATGGAAGCTTCCTCAGACTGTCCAAGCTGTGTGAGGCAACCAGACCACTTAGTAAAAAAAGATACTTAGCAAATCTAAGATTATACAAATTTTGGCTTATAAACACTAAACCCTGAATAAATTACATAGTATTCTACTGGTAAATAGGCTTTAATTGTACATTAAGATGAAATTCTATAGAATTTCATGCCAGTGGTCAAAAAAAAAAAAAAACAAAGAAAGAACTTAATATTACTGTAGCAGTTCAAGATAAGCTGTGGGCCAAGACACTTAATTTAAAAAAAAGAAAAAATCTGCTGCATTCCTGAGTCCCTAAAAATTTAGTTGTATGTTTAGTATGGTAACCTAAAATCTTCTCAGTAATCATATTGTGAATCATCGGGATGAAAAGTCTATAACCAAATACTATATAACTCACTTTTGGCTCCCAGATACACATGTATGTTCAGAATGTCACTGGATCAAATTGCATCACTTTAATTGTCTAAGGCTAAAGAGAAATGTGCATCATAGGCAATTGAAGGGTACCTGCTCAGAAAAGGTTAGCTAATTTCATTTGAAATCCTCATGAAGATTTTTCTACAGTTTGAATACAGAAAATGGTGAACAAATTAAGTCACAATAAGTGATAAGATAGCACTGGCATTCCAAACTCAGAAGAGCCTGATTGTCATTTAGGTTGTAAGTAGCAATTTAAGTTTCACAGAACAACTTCATCTGTCCATTAAATTAATGATCTTAATTTAAATTTTATTAGTTTTATAGTTTTTATTGACTTGAACTTATAAAATGGTTTTTCTTATATGTAGTCATATAAAACCGATAAGCACACAGAGTTTATACCTATTTTTATGTTTAAATGTGTTTAAGTAACACTATAATAAGAATAATTAAGTCAAAGCTTGGGGACATTAAAAACCTTTGCTCTTAAAAAGGGCCTATACAATAGTTACCTGGTTTGTGGGAGAGAGAAGCAGCTATTGGACCTACGCACAGTCTGTCTCAGCTAATCCTCAAAAGAACAAAGACAGAATGAATGGAGCAGACTGAATCTAGGGAGAAAATGGGAACAAAGATTAGGAAACATTTCTGTAATCAGTTGGGAGGATTTTAGTAGGGAGCTGCTGAACAAAAAGCTTCCCCATGCCCTCTGAAAATATCTAGAATATCATCTCCAAGGAAACCCAGTGAACTGGCACTTCCTGGTTCTTCTAAAGACTTCTAAAGGCCCCAAAGCATCTTTCTCAAACTTCCAGAAATATCACATTTTGCCAGTTCCCACTTCTCGTCACAACAAATCAAATCCCCAGCCTCATTTACCTCTACACTGTGGCCTGGGAGCTCTCCCTACCATTTCCACTATCATTAACCATGGCCAAAAACAATGATTTCTCCCTAAGGAAACTGAAGGTAATCCCTCCAATGGGTCTTTAATATGAATTCTTCCTCAATTGCATGTAAATGAAATTTACATATCTTGCAATATTCCCACAGCAAGGTTCAGATCAGTTTAGTTGCCTGCTCTAAAAGGCATGAATGTTCCAGATTGCCAATTAAATTAGGTATTCAAAGCAATCATCCTAGCATTCAAAGTCTTTTATGATTTGGCTTGATCTTTCTCCCCAAGCATGTTCCCCAATACATCTAAACTCCAGCAGTAAATTACTAAGTGTTCATACCTATCACTTCCCCACCTCTGTGCATATGTACAAGCTATTTCCTTATAAGGAAATATTCTCTCCTACCCAAGAATCATAGGATGGATTCCCTAAAAAACAGGCTCTGAGATTCTGAAATATATAGATAGGGATTTAATGAAGGTTTAATTGGAGAGTGACCTCTGGAATGGTGCCTATAAAAGAGTAAGGGAAATAGGACTGTTCTGGTAGAAATTGAAGCTCTAGTTGGATAATATTGCAACATGGGGCTCAGCAACTCTTGCAGAGAACTAAGAATCTGGGGATGCTTTTCAGACATATCCCAGTCCCCAATCCCCCAATCATATCCTTAGTGGTAGAGAGGAGCCAGGGAGGCACCTGTACCACTATACCGACCTATCACTGAATGCAAGCTGCCTTGGAAATGGAACATAGACTTTAGCAAGGCAGCTGTCTTCAGCTGAGAGGAAAAGAATGGGATGTAGCTAGGTGTAAATAGCGACCATCAGGCATATCCTAAAAGCAGATCTGCATAAGAAAACACACTCACTTCAGGTGGCCACTTCCATGTGCCACTCAGAACTACTTCCTCATAGCGCAGGTTCATCCTACCTAGGAAAAGCTCTAGAATTCTGGTAGGTCTCTTTTCTTATGGTAATTCAGGAGATGCAGATTGGTGGGAAAAGTGGAGCCCAAGACTACAGCTAATACTCCCTGTCTTTCCTCCAATATCAGCTATAGATTCCCTAATTTCTAGCCTAGCACCTCTGCTAGTTTAGGTAGGTTACATGTAGAGTGAACTATATCCTAATTGCTGAAGGGTCTTATCCCCCGGTCACCAATTTCTCAGACCATGACTGATGTACTTTTTTTTTTTTAAAGATTTTATTTATTTATTTGACAGACAGAGACCACAAGTAAGCAGAAAGGCAGGCAGAGAGAGAGGAGGAAGCAGGCTCCCTGCTGAGCAGAGAGCCCGATGTGGGGCTCGATCCCAGGACGCTGGGATCATGACCCGAGCTGAAGGCAGAGGCTTTAACCCACTGAACCACCCAGGCGCCCCTGATGTACCTTTTTTTTTAATCTAACTATTAAGTTACGTAGGGGAGTTCCAAGAAATGCCCCAGTGGATTGCCTGCTCTATTGTTCCTTGCTCACATTGTATAATAGCAGTCCTATCTCCTCCTGATTATAACATTACAACATTGTTGTTCTCCATATCTATAGTTCTGATGTGACTGGGCAGGGGCGATCACATGAAAGAACAATAGAATACATGAGATCTCCCCGGAGGTAATTGTTCTTGCCTAAGAACTTTAATTTCTAGACATACAGAGCTTAAAGTTACAGATGTAGGGATCACAAACTCCCCAAAGAGGTCCTTGTGAAAAATGGGAAGACCACTTATATTTCTACCTTTTGATTCCCAGACTTACATATTTCACATATTGGGGCTAGAGCACCCTATAATCATCCTTTATTTAATTGAGTATTACATTCCATGGGGTGGTAATTACCCACACCAGGTATTATCAGCAAATTAGCACCTTTGTTGTACTTTCAAGAGATATTCAGTCAGCAAAACTGGGTGGTGCAGTATTTAACAGGACCAGTATATTCCATGACCTTGTGCCCACTGTCACATCTCTATTGCTTTACAGAAGCTTCTTTGATCCAAGAAAATGCTAGGCAGGATTCTATGTTCATGGATCAACTAACCTCAGGTAATGGTGCTGGCCGAGCTTCTGTAATCTGGAAATAGAAACCCATAGTTGGACTGTTTCCTGATTTTACTCATATCAGTCACAGCTTCTTCCAGAGTAAAAGGAATCCTGTGAAATCAACTTGCCATCAAGTTGGGTTTTGATCCCCTCAAGAAATGGTACCATATCTGAGGCTCATCATTGGTTTCTGTTATCAACATGTTAGACTCGAAGTAGCAACAGTAGTTAGATTAGTCAAGGTAAGTAGATACACATATGTTAGAGTGCCACCCATTCTACCATGGCTAACTCTGATTCTAAGTCATTTGGCAGCTCTTGGGTGGCTGGCAACAAAAGGCTGATTGATGTCAACTGGATGACTGGTGCAGTCTACTTAATTATTTAGTAACTAAATAACATTCCATAGTGGGTGGTCTCTGGCAGAAATTAACATGCAATGCAAAGATTGCCACACTTTGTGCCCATTCACAAAGGTCTAGTCACATATTAGACCTCCTTCTGAATACTCCTTTCCTTCTCTTTTCAAGCCACATAACCAATAATCTAAGCCATTTGACACTGTCCACAAGCCCATATATATTCCTAGCCAGAGGCACTACCCTTTCCACATAAAGTGCTTAACTAGGTACACTGACCAAAGCCAGACTTAATGGGAGAATTTCCCTTAACACACTCTGTCAGGAGCAACCCTAAGAGTAGTTCTAGTGTGCGGGTATTCACATTCCAAGTCAATCCAACTGCAAAACACATCAGACCTCTTTTTCCCTCTTCCATCACCTGGTCACAGTCTACCTCTTGTGGACATACGTATAAGGTAAGGAAAAGGTGACAATGCAACTATGATAGATAATATGGGGTCTTGGCAACTTGTTTAAGACCCTTACTTGTACCTCATGGCTCTACTCATGCCCCATTCCAATGAATCACTTCCATCTTATAATGGTCTATGACTTGGCCTGGCCTGCCCAAACTTATGACTCAGTAGATCTCCCAGAACTCAGCTCACAATGGCCATATCTGGAACCATGAGTATTTGATGTTTCATAGTCAGATTCTCCACATCTATCAGAATTCAGGAGCTCATAGGGAGTTTGTTTATTTGAATAGTGTGTAGCACTATGCTGTGGGTGGCATGACGGGCACCAGGTAACTGCATGTCTCACTGTGATTCTCTTTTGGAGTTTTACCCACCACAGATACCTATAATGCCAGAGGATGGGCCAGACTGGATAGCACAAGCCTCAAGGCTGCTTAGATTGCAGCTTGGATTGCACAGAGCATATTCCTTAAAGGTGGCAGCATTCCATGTCACTCAGTAAGTGGGTTGGATATTCCTAAATGAGAATACGCTGCCTCCACAACCTGCAGAAGCCTACCAGATACCATATTTACTTCTAGTGGTAGGAGTATGAGATGTAATCATTTGCCTTTATTTTAGAAGAGATGTCCTGGCAAACACCACTCCCCTAAAAATTTCACTAATGAGTTATTACCTTGACTCTTTGTTTGATTTCTCTCCAATCCTTCAGAGTTCACGTACTTACTAAAGCCTTCAATGTACTTGCCACTTTATGCTCAATTTATCTGATTCACATGTATCATCAATATAGGAGTCCAGTGTGCTGTCATGTGGTATATATGGATGGCATATATCAACCTAGGTCCTTTCTGATTATATTCTTTTTTTTTTAAGACTTTATTTATTTATTTGACAGGCAGAGATTACAAGTACGCAGAGAGGCAGGCAGAGAGAGAGAGAGGAGGAAGCAGGCTCCCTGCTGATGCAGGGCTCGATCCCAGGACTCTGGGATCATGACCTGAGCTGAAGGCAGAGGTTTTAACCTACTGAGCCACCCAGGTGCACCCTGATTATATTCTGATAGAAAGTACAAGATATGGAGCAAGACAGTGAGGAAATACTCTTCTCTACCTTATGAATTTCTCCTTGCTCCTAGTTCTCTTTCCTGATGGATATTGAAAAAAGTACATGGTCCAAATCAGTAGTAATACACCACATGACTAAGGCCATGTTAGTCTTTCCGCCAAAGACAGCACATTTGACATAACAGTTTCAATTGGTGTTTGGTTGAATCTGCAGAAATCTGTTATCTTCTAGATTTCATCTGTTTCCATAGAAACTAGGCTGAAGAATTAAATGGAGGGTGTTATGAAGACCACCATCTCTGTATCCTTGAAGTCTCTAATACTGGCACAGATATCTATCATTCTTTCCAGGATGAAGTATTGTTTTTTATCAACTGACTTGGCCAGGGTTTTGAGAGAACAGTTTAGACGCTTCTGCTTGGACTTCCCTGTGTTACTTTTTATTCCACAGAGTAAAGTAGTCAATGTGAGAGTTTTGCCCACTACCAAGTATGTCTCTTCTTGGAGCTCATAAACTCCACTCTAACAGGTACCTTGATATTAAGATCAACTGAGTCGTCATATCCAACAGTCCTCCAAATGTACAATGGCATAGGTATTTTGTTAAAAGAACTAGGGCATTAGTTATTATATTTACTTGCTATGGTATTGCAGGATCTTACTTCCTGTGACTTCTTTAGTCATTGATGATTCCAGATCTGAAAACAAACTGTCATAGAAATAGAGCAAGGGATATGATTTGTTTATGGTAGCTGCCCTTGCACTCCTGGTTATCAGTTCTTTTTTTTTTTTTTTAATTGCATAAATAGACAGTACCCTTGATGGCTGCCAATTTATCTAGAAATAACATTATCTATCAAGCATCTCCATTTGTCTCAGCAAATCACACCCTGTCTGTTATACATCCAGATTACAACTCCACCTTACTTGTATCATATCTTATAAGTATATGCACTTATAAGTGCGTAATATTTTGGGATCTTTCCATGGCTTTTGTTATCAAGGTATAGTTCTTTTTGCCAATTAGCGGGCTAAGCACTTATCCACTAGATTTATCCTTGTGATTTGACCGTATTTATTGGCCTGTTGGCCAGGACGGAAGGTAGGATTAGATTCAGAGGGTAAATATGCTATCTTCCAAAGCAGAGACCTCTGCATCAACTTCAAGCAGAATTGGAAGCAGTAGACCACTTCTATAGTCCAAGAGAGTTCAGAGAATCTAAGTATTTGAGAACTTTCGAATGGAAACTTAAACATTCTTAACTCATTTCTCACCTTGACAGAGCAAGTTTGCTAATATGGAGAATTCAACTTTTACACGTGGCTTGTCACTAGCAATTATGCTCAGCCTTCCACTGGCTAACTCCAATATATAGATTCCCCCAAACAACAGCCATCCAATGCCACAACACTTTTAATTATAATTTTCCTCAAACATCTAAAATACTGAAATATTGCATCCACTAGTGTATTCCTTTCCCTCAGTAACCTATCCTATGTCCGATTCACTGTTGGACTGTTGAAAGTGTTAATAATTGCCCTGCTTGTATAGCATGTCATAAGCTATCCATATTCCAGTCACCACCAGAGATGGAATCCTCATGGCTAGCTAGTCTGCTCAGCTCCAAAATTCAATTTTGCAGTCCACTTTCTAGTACCACTCTCAATACCAACTGACACAAGTTGGGTTCTGCAGGGAACAGACACTGAAATTCTAAGATTTGTGTGCAGAGGTTTATGGGACAGTGTTTTTGAGAACATTTGTAAAGAAGGAGAAAAGGAAGTAGAATCGGGCAGAAAGGGGAAGGGGAAATGTGATATAATTGCAAATACGGCTTCAGCTCATGCCCTTAGAAACTCTGAAACAAATGATTTTTAGAGGTTATCTCAACCCAGACAAGGGGCCCTGATCTTTGTAATGCCACAGTAACTAGTGCCTGGTTGAGGACTCCCCTCAACCCTAAGAGGAGTGTACACTTGGGAATGATGTGTTTCTTTCAGTCAAAAGCAGTTATTGGTGAGGGACAGGGCTATGAGCTCTTAGCTCAATACTCACTCATAGAATCTGAGGGAATGAAAATCTTGATCATGAGAGATTTGGATGGTACAACCCTGCATTCACTACACCATCTCTGAAAATCTCCGTCAAATTCCATCCTTTTTCTTCTAAGAGGGAAAAAAATCCATATTTCTCTTCTGAACTCTCACTGAACTTTGCTATATATTTCTTATGACACTTTCTATCATCTACTATATTTATAGATAAATCTAATCTAACCTTTTATATTTAAAATTCCTTGGGTGAAGAATTTGAGTCTGATTTATCTTGAGTTCTTTGCTAAGTCTATTTCTGTACTTTCTCATTGTTTAATCAATATTTGTTTCATCTTGTAAACTTCTATTCATCTACAGATCTCTGCTTACAAATCATTTCTTCAAGAACTTCCTAGACTCAGAAAGGTTATCAGCGTTCATAACATCTTGTACATGTTGATCATTGCATTAATTACAATTACACTTAATTTGTCACAGAAGTAGTTGCTGGTAGGAAAAAAAAACATGAAGCAAGATCTATGTCTCCTTTGTTCACCATTTTTTCTACAGAAATTAGCACAGTGCCTAGTGCATAACTAGTTGCCAAGTAAATAGTTATTAAGTGAATGGATGAATGAATTCATGAGTGAAGAGAAATCCCTTCAGGATGAAAGTCACTTGGTAAAGAATGGAAATGAACAGTCATTATTGAACTGGTTCATGAGCTTTCTTTCCTCCTAAGACCATGCGAGAATCCGCAGCACCAAGGAGCTGCTTAATGAGGAAATGAAAGGATCAAAGTATCTCAAGCATTTTGATTGCAGAGCAGAGCTGAGTGAAAGACTCCAGAGAGGTTGGTCATCTGGAAAACATGAGGACCTTGAGCCTCTGAGGTTATAGATAAGATAAAGGGACAGTTTGCTATGAATCAAGGATGTAGGAAGGAAAATAATATGGTTGAACCGTACATTGTCTTGTGTACTACTTGATCACATCCCTCCACCAAGAGAGGACTACATTTTAGTATAATTTTATTTTAGTATTTTTTAACTTATTCTTGTAAAGGATGGAATTTAGCAATAGAATATCTAGGTTCAACTCCTGTATGGACCATTTGCAAAATGAGCTGTTTTTAAAAACTTACTTGGGCTCAGTTTCCTCATTTAGAAAACTAATATTAATAGAAAAAAGTTACTTCAAAGCTGTTGTAAGGAACACACTTAAAAATCCATGCAAAAGCACTTTGTAGGAGATAAATCACCACCCCTATGATTAGCTCTGATAGTGACAGGCCAGGGTTGATAGAGAATATCAAGGCATTTACGGATAAGGTTATGGACTTCTTTTTGTGTATACTTTATTTGGGGCAAGTTAAAAGCACCTTCATAATCTAACTGATTATTTTAAGTAATAAAAACAGCTTAGAAGGAAGCACCCAGTATTAGCAGTATGATAGTACACTCAATGACTGCCTGCTGAGTGACTGGTTGGTGTTCCTGGCAGTTAGGTCAGAAATTAAGATTCGGGGGGATGCATTTGCAGTTGTTGTAAACCAGGTCATTAGCAAAATATCAATAATAATGTCTCATTGTATATTGAGACTTAGGAAAATAATTGGCTTTCTTCTCCAGATCAAACTATTTTCAGAACTTGTCTTAGGTTTCTCATAGCCAAATATAACCTATTTCTTATGTCATTTCTATATGAAGAAAGTCTAAGGGTCCACAGGTCTTATGTTTTTGCTAAAGAAATCTGTATGAATGTGTGACTACAGGTAGCCCCTTGCCTTTTTGCCTAGATGATTGTAGTACATAGCACAGGCTAAGTGTCAGCAAAGCTCTCTTCTAGCCCTAACTCTTCTGGGTGGCCCTATGTACTTGGACATGCCAGGCATGCCTGTGTTCGCCTCTATAAAATTAGGAATCTATCTCAACTAACATTTCTCAAGCGCCTACTACAATCAAAAAAACTGTTCAGGCAAGAGATTGTGGTTCTAGGATGCCTTCAATTGTCTCACCAAACCTAGTATCAGCAGCCTGTTTGTTGAGTCTTGAGGTTGCTTCTTTCTACTTTCAACCCATTTTCTTCACATTTCTTCTCCTTCCATTAATTGCCTTGTAATATATGTGGACATATCTTGTCTTCCACTCACGTAAGAGCTCCTTTGAGTGCAGGGACTCTATGATAATATTATTTTTATCTCCTATTCTCATCTTTGGCATTGACAAAGCCGTTAGACATGGTAGACACTGAATTTAGAACTATATAAAAAAAAAGAGCTGTTATCAAAGGGGAACTGGTAAATGTCATAATGGAAGTTTAAGGAATTTACTCTGAATAACTGGAGTTTATACTAAACTTCTAATGCCATTATCTCAAAGGCAACTGTAACTAAACCAACATGAGTTCATTTCTTGGTGATTCAGAAATTGCACCAAGTTGAGTTGTTGCACAAAGAAAACTTTATTTGCAGCAAATAAGGAGATCATGGGGAATGGCTTCCAGAGATGTGATTCCCTGAGCAAGGGTGGATATGCTCCTTTTATATAAGGTTAAGATGAATACTTAGATAGGGAAGACTTGTCATCTGACAAGTCTTATGCAAGCATAAGGTTAGGGAAACATGCCTATACATACATTGTATGATATGTAAATAAGGCTTGTGTTCCTCCTTGGGTAGAAATTTTAGCTTTATAATGACGTAAAGGTAGTCATTTGTCATTCTAGGTGTCACTTCATGGTCCATCTGCACAGGCACAAATCAGGAGTTAAATTCAAACTGTCTGGGTGATCTGAGCCAGCTGGAGGACTTGTCATGGCAGACACTGTTGCTCAAAGTCCAGCTTCTCTTTCCACGTGCCTGAGTTAAGACATACACTGTGGTCTCACCTGGGTGGTAGAGTCAGTTAAGTGTCTGATTCTTATTTGATTCTATGGTCATAGGATCAAACCCCCACATTGGGCTCCTTGTTCAAAGGGGAGTCTCCTTGAGATTTTCTCTCTCTCCTTCTCCCTCTGTCCCTCCCCTCCCTCCTCTCTAAAATAAATAAATACATAAATAAACATTTTATTAAATAGTACTAAATTAATATTATTAAATTATTATATATTATATATTATATTATATATTTAATTATTATATATAACATATATAATTTAAATATATATTTAATATTTATATATAAATTACATGTAATTTATATAAAATTTATATATGCTTTAAATTAATTATATATAATTAGATATATAATATAGATTATATTATATATAAATTTATATATAATATGAAATTATTATTAAATAAATTAATATTATTAAATAAATTAAATTAAATTAAATATTAAATATATATATTTTAAAAGATGTAAGCTGGAAAGAAGAGCTCAAGAGGAAATATAGGACACAGGTGAGTAAGTACAAGCAAGTGGGCAGCAAAGGTCAAATCTTGGTATCTAGTTGGTGACATAACTTCATGAGACAATTAAATATCCTTATCTTGTATGTAAAGAATTCAAACTCAGAGTAACCCAATAATTTGTAGATCAATCCTGGATTCAAAAAAGAGTTTGTCCAACATTAAGTCCTATAATATTTCTAGACAATCATGTTGCCCAGGGTATTACACAGGAAAAAGGACATATCCTAGAGGGAAGGATTGGAAAGAGTTCTGAAAGTGAAATTTGAGCTAGATCTTGAGATTAGATAAGATTCCAAAAGAAATATAAGACAGAAACATGTTCAGCAAAGGGAATAATATAGACCAAAAATTGGGGTACCCTAGTATATGACTGGAGAAATAGTAATCCAGGTGAGCTATAGTTTTAATACATGACTAGTAATCAAAAAATATTGTGATTGGAATATGATGCAAAATTATTATTATACTTTAGCTTTTGAAAAAAATACATGTAACAAGTTATGTTATTCCCCTGCTCAGAATGTTCCAAGATATTTCCATTTCACTCAGAATAAATCCAAGACCTTTTCCACAGGCTGATCCCCATGGCTGCCACACCAAATTCAGTAACTATCACCTTTTCTTTCTCATTTACTTGGTTCCATTTATAGCTTCTCTGCTACCTTTTCAGCCCACAAAGGCCTCACTTCAGGACGTCTATATTGACATTTTATGAGTCTAAAAAGTTCTTTCTGTAGACAGTTTAATCACCTAATCTCTTGATACAGTCTAGTTTCTGTTCAATTGTCATCTCCTCAAAAGTTGGCTTACTTACCCATGTTATCTGAAATAACAGCCCCCTTTTCCCTCAAACCATTTACCTAGCCTATTTTCCTTCCTCTTAGTTGTCTCTAAACAACATTAAAATGACAATCAAGGTCACCAGAAACAAGGATCATCTGAAAAAATGTCACAGTCAAGAGGAGCCTAAGAAGACATGACAACTAAATGTCGTATGGTATCTTGGATGGTATTCTGGGACATTAAGTAAAAACTAAGGAAATCTGAATAAACTATGAACTTAAGGTTAATAATATATCAATGTAAGATATCATTAATAAGGAAAACTATGTATAAGAGAGCTCTCTGTACTTTCTTTACAATTTTTAAATTCTTTACAGTTGTTTAATAAATCTAATCTAAGGGGCGCCTGGGTGGCTCAGTGGGTTAAAGCCTCTGCCTTTGGCTCAAGTCATGATCCCAGGGTCCTGGGATGGAGTCCCGCATCAGGCTTGCAGCTCAGTGAGGAGCCAGCTTCCACCTATCTCTCTATCTGCCTGCCTTTCTGCCTACTTGTGATCTCTGCCTGTCAAATTAATTAATTAAAAAGTATGTGTGTGCTGTTTGATTACTGCCCATTTTCCTAGAAACTTTGTTCCCAGCTTTATGACCAGTCTTAGAACAATGCCTGGCACACAACAGACATTTGATAAATATTTGTCTAATTAATTAATCACTTATGTCATTTATACCTCCCATGAATCCTATGATGGGCTCAAATATCTTAAATAATATTTGTGAAGTTATACAAAGAGCAAGAGTTAGAACTGGGATTCAAAACAACAGTAAAGGCTCTGTATTTAACCAGAATCTGGGATTGAAAAGGGAAATCAGAATACTGAATTTGTATTTAGTGTAGGTGCAGTAGGGAATCATGGAAAGTTTTGAGCAGAGAAAGTAGCAAAGTGGATCTTCAGAGTGAAGAATGAATTAAGAAAGGTAAAGCTAATGATAGGAAGGCCAATTCAAAGATTATGACACTGAGGCAGATGAAAAGATATCATGTCTAAGCAATGAGAATAAAAAGAAATAGATTGGTGTAAGAGATATTTTGGTTGAGGAATATATAGAACTGACAAATGACTCAAGGAGAAAAAATAGAGATTAGACTGAAGTTATGACTGAATGATCAAAAAAATTCTAATATCATCAACTGGAATGAAGAATAGTAATTTCTTTCTGACCTTCCTACATCTCTACATACTTCATTTGGTTCTCATAAGCAGCAAATGAATATAAATATTCAAAAATAAGAAATTCTTTGAGAAAGTTATAATATTACACAAAATATAAATTATTTTTCAAAATGCTTTTCTTTATAAGATTCCTAAGCAAAAAGCCAGAAAGGCTGAGTTTATTATGCCATGTTAGTATGTGTTTTGCTTTGTCTGACAGAATGTGAAAGGTTTTAATTTATTCATGTCTCAGCTGTAAAACTGTGGTAATAAAAAAAAATTCTTTAGAAAGTATCTTGAAACTACTGGTCTCCACATCAGTCTTGGGGTTATTAAATGATCATTATAACTCTTACTTAATAGTTATCTGAGACTAACATATATATAACCTACAGAACAAGTGAAAGATGTTAAGGAGCAAAGTAATTTTTTTTAATGATCAATAGTCTATCATTAGCATAATGTTTATTATACGCATCTGCAGACTTTTTTGTCACCTGAATTGTGGTTTATAAGTATTAACCTATTGATCTTTGCTGCTCTTCCATCCGCTGTAAGAGTTTCTGATAAACATCATCACTTCTTTTTTTTGGGGGGGGGGGTAAGTGAAGGACAAAATAAAGCCAATCTCTAGATATCTGATGACCGGACATGGTTACAGAATATTCAGAATCCAAGGTTGTTTAACCACATAAATTCCTCAAGCTATCATAAAGGTTTACATTTTAGTTTATCCATAAAACACATGCTAATAATATGTTCCTTTCAGTGCAAATCTAGAATGAGTACAATAACATAACATACATATTTTACACAGCATCATGACTTGTGACTTACATATGCTTCATAAATTATCCAATAACAAGCTGAAATGTACTTGGTCTGTTTCACAAAGATCTGCAGCCATTGATTTTCTTTTGTGTATTTTTTTTCAAGTTTTAGCAACAATTTATTAAGCAGGATTTCCTGATTTCTTCCCTGGAAACGTTTCTACCCATTCTTTGGGGAGTTCATTACACTGGATAGCAATCTGATTTCATTTAGGCAGTGAAGATCAGCTCTTGGAATGACCAAAATAATGTACCCTTAAAAATAATAAAAGAATACATTTACAGGAATCTATGAAATCCATTACTTTTTCTAAACTTTTTTTTAATTCAGTTTGTGTGCATTTTCCAATAGAAGGCTTTATCTGGTCCATTTTTTCTCTAATTTATTTTGCTAAAGTAAACCTTACACGAGACTGAGTCCTGGGACCAACATTTGAGTTATATTTAATGAAAATTTAGAGCACAAAAGCACTTCAATTATTCATATTTCCTGATTGATCCTGAAAAATGGGTGCATATATGTGTGTTCTTTTGATAGGGTTCAAATTAGCAGTGAGCTTTTGAAAATTGGTCCTTCATAACTTCCACAAATGTCTTTTTACCAGCTTATCTTGAGCAAAACAGAGACTTTTAAATCAAACTTCTATTTCATCTATTTCTTTCTTTATTACTAAAATGAATAAAGTAATTTTGTATGGAAACGTAAATGCTTATCAAACTTGGGAAGCAATAAGTACAACAATAAAGCCATTTGTTAGAAGCTTCGTATATTATTATATTATTACGACTAGAGTGATACATTTGTCTTTTCATAGGGAGTTACAGGGATTTTTTTTTAAAGCTGTGAACCCAGACATGTCACGTCTGTGCAAGGCAAAGAACCAAAAATTGTGTCCAGTTGAACTCACTGAAATTCGTTTAAGCAAAGGAACTTTCAAACTAGGAACCAACAACCCTTCATTTCATCACTTGCAACCCAGACAAGACTCTCAGTCACAGGCTTGACAAATCCACATTCAGGTCCATATGGCCATTTATCCTCCCTATGTCTTTGAAAATAAAATACTGTGAAGGCGGCATTTGAGTTTTTGGTGACAAATTACTTTTCTCAATGGAATCAAAGGCTGTGGCCATCTGCAGTGAAATAGATGAGCCACAGCTGGCTTTCATAATAATCAATCCTGATTGCGGCAGGACCGTGGCACTTCTGGATTGATTGTGCGGACCCGCTGTGACAAACAAGACTGACCAATTCAGCCACGTAGGCAACCAGTTACTTCTCATGTTTAGATGCAGAGTCTACTTCATGCCATCAGAGGGAAGGGAAGAGATGAAAATCATCCAGTATACTTTGGTCAATAATGGAAACCTGAAAATTCTTAAATCAGATGTGGAGACCTAAACAATCTACGTGATATGCCAATAGTAAGCCTAGATGTATGTTGTAGCAGCAGTGTGGGAATCTTAGTGGACTAGGAACTTATATCATGCCTCTTCAACCTACACATACATCCTGAAGAATACTTCCTTATGAATAACTCCTGCTTTATGCATGGTAATTCACTTGATTTCACCTTTTGCCTTATGTTCCCCCTGCTCCCAACCCCAGTGCAGCTGATTCAACCAGGGATGGACACCAATGAAAAGGCAAGCAGTTCATAAGCCATAAACATGATAGTGACTTGTGGCCCAAGCCAATCAGATCTTCCTTTGGGAATTTGGAATGGAACATCTAAGACACTGAGTTAGTTAGCCATGAAGAATTAAACTTAAAAGCTACATAACCTCTGAGGTTGGGTAAACTAGTATAGACTGAGGATTAGTGGCAGAAAAGGAAGAGTAACAATGGCTAACCAATGTTGAATGTTTACCCTGTGCCAGACATTATGTTAAATGTTTATCATCCACCATCTACTCTAAAACTCACATCACTATTAAACCTTTTGACAGATGCTGTTTGTATCCCTATATAATTGATGAAAATTCTGAAATTTGGAAAAATTAATTTAAACTCCCCATTCATGTGCATATAAAGTAATGCCAGACTATTCAGCTATAGAACTGGGAATCTTGGCAGGAGAGGGGTATGGAGAAAGCGAGAAGCAGAAATAACCTTACTAGGTAGGCTTGGGGTAGTGATCTTATCTTTTTACAGCTTCTGAGTTGCGGTTCCCCTAGACCTAAACATTCGTTGATCTCTGTCCTTAGGTTCCCTTGGCTTCCCACTGTGTCTCTAGATAGTGTACAGTACCCAATACTTTGGGTAGAGTTCATCGAGAGAATTAAAGCAAAGATCATATTAGTCTTCATATTGATGTTTGGTAATTCACTTTGATTTCGAAGATTTGACTTTAGCATTGTGTTTTTCCCGATTAAAAGATAACCAAGTAGTGACTGTGAGCAAATGCGAAATTTCAGTTTTTTTCAACTTTACTTTTCAACTTACAAGAAGTTCCCAAAACCAAATCAGAAAATGTTAATGTATTATTAATAATCTACATGATTTGAATGTATATGTGCTTCTTCTTCCCTCTAGTATCATTTTCATGTTGTGATATATTAAATCTGTTCCAAATGAGAAGATCACTAATGATTTCAGCCTGTTATAATGTTTCAATTTTGGAAATAAAACCCCAGTTTGGAGGTAGCAGCGCTGGTCCCTTTCTCCACTTTTTAGCAACTAGTTAAACTATTACTCTATGGATGAGACATTGGGGGATTTATACCCAATATTCTTTTCTCAACACCTGGAAAAAGAAGAAAGCCTGGATGATTCAGACAGCCCCAAATTTCTGAAGCCTGCTCTCTTATGTAGGAGCGACATTCAAAGAACAAAAATTCTGTACAATTCCATGGCTTATATCATTTGTGCATTTCAGTTCCTTAGATTTTATTGTCCTGAACTATGAGGGTGGGAATTTTAACTTCATTGCCAAGTTGGGTTAATTCAATTTTCAACTCTTCAAAGTCAAGATTCTGCCAAGGCTCCAACACCAACCGCATGGCTCAGTCTGGGCCAGGCCTCCATCCTGTCTGGGGGTCCGTCCACATTTGTGTGCTCCATGTTCTACAAGCAGACAGCACAATCACTGTCTCTTTTCCAGAGAGTAGACTACTGCTATGTTTGGCAGTAGTTAACTGTTTAAGCAAATGTAGGATACTGGAATAGCAATTTAAGATGTATAATGAGACACAGAAATAGTTCCTTAGCATTTTCCATTACTTTCATAATGCTTCACCATCATTCTCTCTAAAATTGTTTCTCTTTGTTTTATAGGGTGGAGAAAAGAAAAGGTTATTTATTGCAAAAATATAAAGACTCCTCTATTCTCTTTGATATTGTTCACAAATTCTGTGTCATTATAGACAAATTGTTGAGAAGATTTGCAGATAATCTTGTCCCAATTTTCTTAAACTCATTCTACTGTATTTTTCCCTTAGAGTAATGTCCTCACTGTAATGGAATTTCAAATATATTAACAGATATTGCCATCGATCTTCCTCCACATTGAATGACTATTAAATGTATATGCTGCATTCATATAAATAAAAAATGTAAAAATCATTCAAATATATACATTTATATTTTACATAATTCTACTCATTTCTATAGCATATTTTTGAGGAATAATTGTTCATTTGCATTTCTTTGAGTCGTAGGGCTTTTGCTACACTGCAAAGTTCACACTGGGGCAGGAAAGAAATTCAGCAGAGTATATTGAAAGAGAAGTTGAGAATAATAAACTTGTGAGCTACTTAAAACCCAACAAAATCCAGCTCCTTCATTATACACATACACTGAAATGTCTAATCAGGATTAAACTAAGTTATGCTGGTTAATTTTATGTATATATGATAGATATGTAACTATATTTACACATATAAACATAGACACATATACACATGCACACATATCTATTTAAGAAAAGAATCTACTGAAGTAATATTGCATGTTCACATCAAGTGTTTTCAGAAATATTAAAATATTTGCTTGTGGTAAGTATAACAAAGATTAGACAGAATAAGAGGGCTAGACAATGATGGAGGCATCACGTTGTCACGCAATAGGGACAGCATCTATAACAAGGCACCATTTAAATATTGAACTGTCAAGCTGATGGACTCTGTTTTCAGTTTGGGGGAAGATCATTCCAGGTGGAGGATGCAACAAAGGCATGCTGGTTCTGTTCTGTACTCAGTGAGGGGGCCAAGGGGCTGGAAGGGCTGGAAACAGTAGAAGGTGGTAAGACTTGTAGTCAGAGAAGGACCACATCAAGCAGTGTCTCATAGGCAATGGAAACATTTTGCATTCTACTACAGGGAGAGCGCAGCGGATAATAGGAGAGCTCTAACCAGAGGGGTAGCATGATTGGATGCATATTTTTTAAGGCTTACTCTCTCACACTTGGGTTTTTTTAAATTACTGTGTGTGTTGTGAGCTCAAGCACGGCATGCACTGTCCAGTTGGCTGTGTGTACTATGCTCACTCCATTGTTTCACGCGAGGTCAGCTCCACTTGTGCACTTTACCCTCTTTTTTATTTTATTGAGGTCAAATTGGAAGACATTAGTTTCAGATGTACAACATAACAATTCAATATTGGTATATACTACAAAGTGATCACCCCAATAAATCTAGTTACCATCCAACACCATACAAGTGATCCTCTTAACCCATTCCGCCAACCCCCACTTCCTCTCCGAAAGCTACTTATCTCTTCTTTGTATCAAAGTTTTGTTTTGTTTTGCTTGTTTTGTTTGCTTCGTTTTTTTAAATATTTCACATACAAGTAAAATCATTCGGTATTTGTCTTTGTCTGTCTGACTTATTTCACTCAGCATAAGGCCGGTCTGTATGGCCACAAAAGGGAAGGTTTTCTTCAGGTTTTCTTCTTTTTATGGCAGAGTATTCTTCCACTGTATATTATATCACCCTTCTTTACGCATCCATCCCCCAGTGTACACTTAGGTGGTTTTCATATCTTAGCTACTGTAAATAATGCTTCAATTAACATAAGGGCACATATATCTTCTTGAATTAATATTTTCATTTTCTTTGGAAAAGTACCCAAAACTGGAGTTGATGAATCAAATGGTAGTTCTATTTTTAAGTTTATGAGAAACTTTCATACTCTTTTCCATAGTGACTATACAAATTTATATTCCCACCACCAATGTATAAGGGTTCTCTTTCTTTACATCCTTTCCAAAACCTGTTATTTCTTGTCTTTTTATAATAGTAATTCTAACAGGTGTGAGGTGACATTTCATTGTGGTGTTTATTTGATTTTCCTGATGATTATGTGCTATTAAACATCTTTCCACGTGCCTGTTGGCTGTCTGCATACCTTCTTTGGAAAAATGACACGAGATCCTCTCCCATTTTTTTTTTTTAAGATTTTATTTATTTATTTGACAGAGATCACAAGTAGGCAGAGAGGCAGGCAGAGAGAGGGGGGAAGTAGGCTCCCTGCTGAGCAGAGAGCCTGATGCAGGACTCAATCCCAGGACCCTGAGATCCTGACCTGAGCCTAAGGCAGCGGCCTAACCTACTGAGCCACCCAGGCGCCCCTCCCATTTTTTAATCACTTTTTTTTTTTTTTGCTATTGAGTTGAGTTCTTTACATATTCTTTTTCTTAACAACTTATCAGATGTATGATTTGCAAAAAGATGTATGATTTGCAAATATTTTCTCCCATTAAGTAGGCTGCCTTTTCGTTTTGTTGATGATTTCCTTTCCAGAAATTCTCTAGTTTGATGTAGTCCCATCTGTTTGTTTTTTCCTTTCTTGCCCTTCCTTTTAGAGTCAGTTCCAAAAGTTCAATGCCAAGACTGATGTCGAGGATCTTGCTGCCATGTTTTCTTCTAGGAGTTTTATGGTTTCAGGTTTCACATTGAAGTCTTTAATCCATTTTGAGTTAATTTTTGTATGGTGTCAGATAGTGGTCCAGTTTCATTCTTTTGCATGTGGCTGTCCATTTTTCTCAACACCATTTACTGAAAGACCTGTTCTTTTCTCCACTATATTCTTGGCTTTTTTGTTACAAATTCAATGGTCATAGATGTGTGGATTTATTTCAGAGATCTTCACTCTGTTCTATTGATCTACCCATCTGTTTTTATGCCAATACCATGCTGTTTTGGTTACTGTAACTTAGCTGTACAGTTTGAAAGCAGAGGATGTAATAATTTCAGTTTGTTCTTCTTTGTAAGATTACTTTGGCAACTTGGAGTCTTTTGTGGTTCTGTACAAATTTTGTAATTATTTCCTCTAGTTCTGTGAAAAATGCCTTTGGAATTTTGATAGGAGTTGAATATGTGGACTGCTTTGGGTGGCATGGATATTCTAATTATAATTTAATTCTTCCAATCCATGAGCATAGAATGCTCATTTATTTGTTTTTCAATTTTTTGTCATCAATGTGTTACAGTTCTCAGTGTCTTTAACCTCTTTGGTTGAACTTATTACTAGATATCTTACTCTTTTTGATGCAATTAACTGCTTTCTTAACTTTCTCTCTGATAATTTGTTCTTAGAATATAGAAACATAACCAATTTTCATATATTAATTTTGTATACTGTAACTTTACTGAATTCATATTTTACTTCTAACAGCTTTTTGGTAAAGTCTGCAAGGTTTTCTATATTTTCAACACTATGTTGAATAAAAGTGGGAAGAGTGAGAATCTCTGTCTTATTCCTGATCTTAAAGGGAAAGCTTTCAGGTTTTCACCATGCAGTATAATGTTAGAATAGTTTTGTCATATATGTTTTTACTTATGTTGAGGTACATTCTGTCTATATACACTTTTTTGAAAGTTTTTATCATAAATTGATGTTGAATTTGTCAAATGCATTTTCTGCATCTATTGAGATGATTATATCATTTATTTTATTATTGTGGTACATCACATAGTTTTGTGATGTTGAACCATCCTTGCATCTCTGGAATAAATTCCACTTGATCACAATGTATGATCTTTTTAACATATTGTTGAATTTTACTTACTAATATTTTGTTGAAGATTTTTGTATCTATGTTTATTGGGGATATTGGCCTATAATTTTCTCTCTTTCTTTCTTTCTTTCTTTTTCTTTCTTTTTAATTTTTCTGTGGTATCCTTGTCTGGATTTAGTTTCGGCTGGGCTCGTAAAATGAGCTTGGAAGCATTTCATCCTCTTCAATTTTCTGTAGGAGTTTGGGAAGGCCAGCTACTAAATCTTTGAATGTTAGGTAGAATTTACCAACAAAGCCATTTGCTTCTGTACTTTTGTTGGGAGGTGTTTGACTGATTTAATCTCCTTACTCATAACTGGTCTGTTCAGGTTTTCTATTCTTCATGACTCAGCCTTGAAAGATTGTATGTTTCTAAAATTTATCCATTTCTTCTATGTTGTCCAATTTGTTGGCATATAATTGTTCATAATAATCTTTTATGATTTTTAGTTTTTCTTTGGTATCACTTGTAACTTCTCTTTAATTTCCACTTGTATTTATTTGATATTTTTCTCTTATTCTTGGTAAGTCTAGCTAAAAGAAACTAAAAGCTAGAGCTAAAGACTTAGCTCTTAGTTTCATTGATCTTTTCTATTGTTTTGTTGTTGATGGTGGTGTTTATTCTTATTTTGGTCTCTATTGCATTCATTTCCACTCTAATGTTTATTATTTCTTTCCTTCTACTAACTTTGGGCTTTGTTCATCTTTTTCTAGTTCCCTTTGGTGTAAAGTTAGATTGCTTGAGACTTTTCGTGTTTCTTGGGTAAGCCCGGTTGCTATGAACTTCCCTCATAGAACTGCTTTTGCCGTATCCCATAGATTTTGGATTGTTGCATTTTCATTTCATTTGTATATAACTTTTTTTTTTAATTTCCCTTTTGATTTCTTCATTGGCTCATTGGTTATTGAGTAACATGCTGTTTAGTTTCCACATATTTGTGATTTTTCCAGCTGCCTTCTTATCATTGATTTCTAACTTCATACCATTATGAGTGGAGAAGATGCTTCAAATGATTTCAATCTTCTTAAATTTACTGAGATGTGTGTTGTGTCCTAACACGTGATCTATCCTGGATAATTCCATGTGCACTTGAGAAGAATGTGTATTCTGCTGCTTTTGGATGGAATGCTCTGTATGTATCTCTTAAGTCTCTCTGGTTCATATGCCATTTAAGGTCAATGTTTCCTTATTGATTTTCTGTCTGATCATTCACTTTACCTATCTTGCCTCCAGTGGCACTTGGATTTGTGACCCTTATTCCAAGCTCTTACAATTTCTGTCTCTTACCACATAATAGGGAACAATTCTTAAAACACAAGCTCAAGCTGCTACCCTTTATGTGTCATTTTTTTCTTTCGATGCACCAGTTTTCCTCAGACCTTGCCATGTTAACATTCTGAATTGTAAAATAGTTCTAAAACTTCCAAGTCTTCTGGGACTTGTTACGGCACTCAGAATAGTTCAGGCCTAAAAACTAGACATACCAGAAATCGTGAGCTTGTTGCCAGCTAGAGACCAGATTGGCTCTAAAGATCTTTTAAATTTCTCTTGAAGAAGAACTGGGACAGGACTCATCCTAGATCATACTAGGAAATGAAGAGGTCAGACATAGTATCTCATAAAATATACTCCTTGGTTCCAAAACATACTATTATAGAAATAACAGTTGAAAATTCACTTCCAGTACAGACTTGAAGAGGGAAGGAAATATCTAAAAAGCAGACTAAATATGTTTAGAAGTGGAAAGGAAATGGTATCCCTTTCTTCTGGTAATGATATGGATAAAAGTCAAATTGGGAGCAAGGAGGGCAGAAAGAAACTCCGCTACATTTTTCGTATGACATTCCCTCCATTCGGCTTCCTTCTTGAGTACCAAGCATGTCAGTGGAATTCAAAACTCTCACTACTATGCATAGGACCTACAAGACACCCCAGTTTAACATTTCATGGAAGATCAAAATATCACAGATTAACATTTAGTTTAGCCACATGGGATTCCTAGCACTGGTCCAACAATACTCTAGAATTGACTCATAGAGTCTATAAAATTGTCCAAGCAAATTTAATTTTTATTTGCACTGTTTAGTATGCATTACCAGTTAGATTTATTAAGCATATACTATGTATCAAGCACTCTGGGCTCTGGATATTAGGTCTTGGGTATAGCAAGATTAATAAAAACTATTCCTTCCTTGATGAATGCATGTTCTAGTAGAGTAGACAGAACTATAAATAGATAAATAGAGGAATGTGATGTAGTCTATTAAGTGTTATTACTGAGGTGAAAATAAACTGTGAATGCAGAGAGGACACTATCTTGCTGAAGGAAGATCTCACGCAGAATTGAGCACCTCACTTTTCACTTGTCATTTTATATTTTAACTCATACTAGCATTCAGGAAAAAAAATAATTTCATATATCACAAATCCTATAAGGTTGTAAAGGTAAGATAGTAGATGGGTTTCAACAATAACACCTTAAATATATTGAACTGCATGCTATAGCAATGGGAATCCACTAGGAGTGTTAAAGCAGAAGAGATATTGATTTTAATTACATTACCTCATTTATACCCCTAGACCAGGCCTCTCTTCTGAGTATCTGATTCATATGTCCAACAGCCTATATTATTTACTTCTCTATTTGAAGGTATCACAGATCTTGCAGACATAGCAAAATCAAAATTCTTGATTTCTTTCTAATCTAGTTCTCCAAATCTTCACTATCTCTGACAGTAAATGACATGACCATCTACCCACTGCCTTAGAAGCCATTCATGTGTCTTCCTTTTTCCTCATTCCCCATCACCAAGTCCTTTAGTTTTTATACTTCCAGGTTGTATTTTGGATCTGTCCATTCCTATTTATTTCCATTACTATCACCCTCGTCCAAGCCACCCTCATGCCACATTTTTCCTATGACAAAGACCTCCTCCTGGGTTTTTCCACTTCCACTTATGCTTCTTTCCATGACATTCTCTATAGCAGCCAATAGTCTTCCTCTAATTTATACCATAGCACTTAATTCACATCCTTCATAAAACATACTGCAGCCTGTAATTAGATAGATTATAGTGATGCATGATAGATAGGTAGATAGATCAACAGAAAGGTAGACAGATAGGTGGCTGTTATTTGCTTCTTTAATGTCTGCCTCCCCCACTAAACCAATACACTGCAACATCCATGGAGTCTCTTTTATTCACCAGATCCTCAACATCAAAGTGCTCAGTGAACTTTTGTTGAATGAATGAAATACACCTTTGTCTTTTTTCATCATTTTTCTTTGAACTTATGTAACTAATTTTCATATACTTCTAAGTTATTTTACTTAGATGTCTAAAAATTCCTTCCCCTGACCACTTTCTACTAGGTGCAAAGAAGAATAGAAGAGACAACATTTCACCTACTCCTTTCCACTGCAAAGCATTAAGAAAACAACACTGCAGGGTATTTTAAAATGCTATAATTCATTTTTAAAAACTTCCACTGACCACCAAATTTCTTGTTTTTCCATACATGACCAATTTCCAGCTATCTGGAATTGGATATTTAAATAGATATCCATTTATTCTATCACAAAAATGAAGCAGATAGTTAAGTCTGCTTCTCTATTGTTTGTATCTTGAGCAAAATAAAAAAATAAATAAATAAAATGATTACACTCAAACATCACTTAGATATATAAGCAATATAGGTAACTTTTCACTGCAAGTACACTCCCACTTCTAACCAAAACATTAAAAAAAAAAAAAAAAAAAAGACTGTTCTTACAATCCTTGCAGAATTTCAAGCCTTAGTCAAAGAAGAAAATCCCAAAAATCTTTTCAGAAATCCTATTTGGGCGTTATTCCCAGCCTAATTTTGCAAACCAAGATGTTTGGGCAGTCCTGGTATGCCAGGGATAAGCAGTTGAGGATTTTTATTTGAATCAAACCCGAACTCCAACCCTAATTAAAATACCACAACATTGTTAACTCCTTGACTATGTTAGACATTGGTTTAGTTGAACTAATTCGACTTCTGGAATACAGCCTCTCATTTATGTTTCTGCTGATTGCTTATATTTTCATTTTGGCTCTCCCATTGCTTTTCAAAGGATAGAAGTATTGCCTGTTTTTTTTGGTTTTTTTTTTTTTTTTTTTTTTTTTGCTGTGAAAACATCTCTGGAGTTACATAGAGAAAGCAAAATTACTAAAGCCAGATAACATAGATATGGTAACAGAAACTTCTGAAGCCTTCTGTTTTATCCATTTTTCTTCCTCTGATGACTGAGCATGATGCAAAAGATGTCTTGTGACACTTTTTATTGTCCTATACATTTTGGAGAAAGGAATACTGACTATAGATAGATAGATATAGATATAGATACAGATATAGATAAATTGGCAAGTGCATTAATGTTGACATGTAAGTTCATAGTCCCCAATGTCGGAAGCATGAGCTGGCAGCATTAGTGCAAACTCTTTATGTGTTTATATAAGCAAGTATATATGTAATTGATGCTTAGAAGTTGCCATTCTGTAAGAGCATACTCTAAATTCTTTGAAATACCGTCAAAAAAAATCAGCAAAGGACAAGTTCTCAGTCCCTCATCCCGAGACCGCTTTACATGCATATCCACCTTTTGAACCTGTTCCCCTCAAACCTTCTTTAAGCCCCTAAATTTTAACTTGCATTACCGGTTGCTAGCATGGCTGCTATTCCCTCATTACTATTTCACTGGGAGTTCTGGAGCCTGGTATGAAGTCAAATATAAAGTGACAAGTGAAAACCAAGGGGTTTCAAAGTACAAATTGTATATGATCTTCTTGCCATAACAGAATAGTGTCATTGTCCTCTAAAATTAGAGAATCTATGCTCTTCTACTCCAGAGAATTAGCACTATGAATGCACTTGACAGCTAATAGGAACTCTGGAGAGATTTGGAAATGTTCCCTAGTAGCAGAAGTAGGAAGTTCCTAGATTTCCTATATACTTTCCTCAATTCATAAATGCATCATTTATTAAATTGCACAGTTATTTACTGGCCATATTTCCTAAGTGCTGGGCAAAGAGCAATGAGAAAAGCTCCCAAATTTCTCTCTAATGGAACTCATACTTTACTTGGGAAGACAGTTAACAAACCAATGAGTAAGTACAATATATATTAGCTCAGAGGATGGCACATATTGTAGAGAGAAGTAAGTCAGGAAAGGGGAACAGGACTGTGAGCTGAGAGTGGAAATATTGGGCAGTAAATGGAATTTTAATAGAGTGATCACTCCCCACACTCACCACATAAAAGATATATCATAAAAATCTTGAGTCGTGCAGGCAAGGTATCTAGAGGAAGAACATGCTAGATAGAGGGGACAGTGAATCAAAGGACTTGAAAAGGTACATGCCTTTTGTGTCGGAACACAGCAAGCAGGCTGGAGGTCCATGTGGAGAAGGTAGGAAGAAGGTGTAGGAGATGATGTCAAAGGGGTCAGAGTAGAGGGGAAGGAGTCCAGGCAGGGACTCATTGATCAATGCAAGGACTTGGCAGTTATGCTTTAGTCTGAATGAGACCAGGAGCCCTTGGAGGTTTACTACTTTTCTAGGACTGTCTTAGCAAAATACCACAAATTAAGTGACTTAAAACAAGAGATATTTCTTTTCTTTCTTAGTTATGGAGATCAAAATTCCATGCTACCTCCAAAGATTCTAAAGGAGATTCCTTCCTTGCCTCTTCCCACCATTGCTGGCTCTAGGCATTCCTTAGCTGGGGACTACATCAACGAAATCTCTGTCTCCGTGTTCATGTCATCTCCTCTGCATCACTCTGGTGTCTTTTCCTCTTCTGTCTCTGATAAGGACACTGGTCATTGGAGTTAGAGCCCACCCAGATAATCATCTTAAGATCCTTACCTTAATTATATATAAAGACTTTTTCTTTTTTTCCCCAAATAAAGTCACATTCAGAGGTTGTAGAGGTTACCGTGTGAACATCACTTTTGTGGGTCCAAATTCAATCTGTTCATAGAGTTCTGAGTAAAGGAGTGGCAGGATTTCATTCTAGTTCCTTTGGTGACAATGGACTATAGGGAATCAGGACAATTGCACAGTAGAATCCCACAGACCACAAGACACAAAGTGAAAATTCAGGTGAGTATGTGGCCTGTATGTGAACAGTAGTAATGGAGGCAGTGAGAAGTGGTTGGATTCTAGATATATTTTGAAAGTAGAGATGACAGAATTACAAAAGACTTTATGTGAAGTGTAAAATAAAAGGTAGAGTCAAGGATGAATCCAAGATCTTGGGCCTAAATATTTGTGACTTACTTTGGATGGATACGGTAGGAATGCCTCTATTTCTATAAAGCTTTTATATTTGGGGGGTCAAGGTCATTAACTAGCTGTTAGTCCTCATCTAACAAGTTTCAGGATGGATGTCATTCCCTTTGGCACCCTTGTCTGACTTCAGAAGTTTAGATAAACTTGTCTCTATGCTCTGCACCCTAAGCTAATCCCTATTATAAGTTTCTGGTCACTTGTTTTAGTTTGTTTTTGCAAACTACCCCAGAAGTTAGTAATTAACACAAACAAACAGAAAATATATATTTAGCTCATGGTTTTGCAGACCGACAACTGGCTTATCTTGACAGCACTTCTGCTGGGCCATGGACTGCTGATCTTGCCTGGACTTCCTCATGCATCTATAATTTTTTAGTAGGTCAGCAGGAGCTGGCGGAATCATAATGGTCTCAGGTGAGATGACTGTGATGCCTGGGGTCTTTCATCCTCTACAGGCTGGCCTGAACTTATTTTCAAAGCAGTACAAGGGTTCCAAGAGTGTTCGTGCAAAAGTTACAAGGTCTCTCGAAGACTGACACGTTCAGAATTGGTACAATTTCTCCTCCAATTTTAGTCAAAGCAAGCCGCAAAACCAGTCCAGCATCAAAGGAAGAGGAAATAGATCCCCTCTATTTTTGGAGAAGTTACTATGTATTATTGAGGTTTTTGCAAATCTATAGTGTCATTTAATATAACTGCTTATTTTTGTGTCTCTCTTCCCAGTTAACTACCCTGTAAGCAGGGACACAAGTCTCTCCTGTTCACTGCTGTATCCCAAAACAATAGATGCTGAATATATGTGTGTGTGTGTGTGTGTGTGTGTGTGTGTATACATTTTTTTTTTTAATGAATGAGTGGAAGAATGAGTGAGGAAAAAAATCTAAACTAATGTGGGCATTCGTAAGAAATGGTCAAAATAAACATTATTTCTAAATTTTTAAAAATACAATACATATTTGGAGTAACTTTTTAAGGGAGCTAGATACTCATTGGCTTTATAGTCACCTAGAACAATGATTTATTTTAGATTGTTTGTGGAACAGTTGTATTTGTGTATATAAGTTAACAACACAGTTACCTCTTGAGTTGTAGTTGAGGTTATACAGATTCATTTTTCTTTAAGGGTTAGAGTTCAAGTAAATCTCTTCTTTGCATAAGTCACATTGGTCTCCTTTGAAAAGCCTTGCAGAAACCAAAGTTTTTCAAAAGCATGCTTTTGTTCTTCACTGATATTCATCTTAGAATCTCAGGCAAAGGATTCATTAATGGTGATATGCCTTTGTTGTTAAACAATGCTATTGTCTGGGAAACTCCAAGTGTTTTACAAATGGAATACAGAAGCAAGTTGTTACTCTTTTTGCAGTGGAAACATATAAGGGCTTTGGTGATAGAGATAAGAACTGAATTTAAAAATCTCAGTGCTCACTAATGACTTCATCCCCAAAGCCTCATTCATTTTTCTCTATTACTCCATGCACCCTGAAGAATTTACACTACTGAAGCAGAACAGGTTCTGTCACCCCAAAATGTCTCCTTGGCATGAGGGTTATTTTGAGTGAAAGACAATCAAACCCAGGAAAAGCTCTTTTCCTTCCCTGTCAACTGCTTAAATTTACATTGGAGAGGGGCCTGTACCAGGAAGATAGCCATCACCAGAGACAACTTTTTACCCAAGAAATATCTTGTATCTTCGTAACAGGGCAACCTTTGCTTTCTAAAAACCTCCTCTGCCTTCCTGTGATGGCCTTTCTTCTCTTTGTAGCCCCAGTCCCCAACTCCTTTCCTTAGTTAGGGATGTTATGTAAGCTTCAATTGCCTGACTGCCTTTGGGATTCACATTTTTATGGGGCTCCCATATGTGGGAAATTAAATTTGGTTAACCTGTTTTGTATCAATTTAATTATTAGACCATCCAAAAAATGTGGAAGAGAAAAAGGGAAGGCTTTTCCTTCCCTATCCTACCTACCTCCCTTACTCTAACTCCTTTTAGACTCTTTTACATCTTTCAAACCCTCCTTCATGCGAACTTCTCTCAACACTGAACCTGAATGTCTTCCAGAGCCTCATTGATCTAAATACATCAACATGTCGTTTGTGCGGATTGTCTGTCTGCTGCAGTTAGTCTAATAAGCCTGCTGGACTGTTCAGTTCTGTGTTTGGTGGGGTCCTTGTGTTTTGTACTCAGTATATCAGAAGTGTGGAAACACAGGAGGAACCTGAGAAGCCATTCCCCTAGAGTATCTCCTGGAAAAGCTTCAGCTCTCCAAAGAACCTTCCCTTTTTCCAAGAACAAAAACATCTGGGAAGTGAAAACACAGTGAGGAGCTTTCTAGGGGTCCTACTGATAAATGATGAGTGAGAGTTCAGTTCTTTGGAAATTGAGGGGAATAAGGATGAAGAAAAAAGAAAGAGAAGTTGGTCTGCATCGAGTGAATATACTGTTGACGATTAGGAACTTGCATTTGCTGGGAAGTGAAGATTGAGAGGAGTTAAGGGGTCTGTGTTCAAGGAGGGACCCAAGCCTGCGAAAGTCTAATGCTGGGAGAGGCAGGGTTGGGCAGGGAAAGCCTCAGAGGAGTCCCGCCCTGGGCAACAGAGATGGGCCTTCAGAGCCCCATTACACTTGGTCATTGTCTAAGAGCTGCCTGAAGAGGAGAATTGTGCCAATGCCAATGGCTGCTGGCTGTCAGCGCCCTTCCTTCCCTGCAGCAGCACCCCAGGGTTTTCCTTGAAGGGAGATCCAAGTGACACACCCCCTTCCTTGGCTGCCAGAGAACTGGAAGTAGTTTTAAAATACTGGGGAAAGAGCTGGATACGGGACTAACCAGAACTCTTGTCACCTCCACTGGGCAGGTGGCTGGCAGCACGAAGATGGCAATCGAAAGATAATTTAAAAGAATCCTAATGTATTCGGTCATTCTGTTAATCAGCATAATTTTTTAATCATTTGTGGTTTGTGTGCCCTTTTTGGAGGTTTTACTTGTCATTGTGTTTATGGGAAATTGACAGTTATTAATTGTTTTTCAGCTTGAACCAGTCCTTATTAGAATTCAAATATATTTCCCACTACTGGGTCCAATATCTATGTAATCATTTATCTTACAGTGAATTTTACTGTAAGTGTAATATTTACAAGAAGCAATTTGTCATTCTTGGGTTAAGTATAGAAACTTCTATATTTTCTGGATAAATGTGTCAAAATAACTAAGATTCAAGCAACAGTAGAGAACAGGAAGCTTATAATACAGCATTTTAGATTAGAGTTGGGAGGTTTGCTATCCGGTTTGAGTCCGTTATCGTTACTGTTTTTATAAATATGATTTTCCAATTATTAACCATCATTAGTATTAATGGCACTAATGCTGGTAATCTGTCTCACTAAGGATTTCAAAGTGCTGTATTCTTTTATATGCTAAATGAGTTTCAGGGCTCCAGCAGTGATTCCCACCCTGATTTGCTACATCCCCAAGTCTCCAAACACAATTAATTTTAATTCATAGATGAATATGCCATTCAGCACTTTAGGTTACAGAATGGGGTGGCGGGCCCTCACAAACGATTTTGGAATATTTCAATTCCCTACAGACTGCAATCTCTAATCTAATTGGCAATACATCCCCCTTTCCTCACCGGGGATAGCACTCCTTGTCATTTAAACGTTTTCTCTGTATGTGTTCCCAGGGCTGGGGAGCCCTGATGAGTGTGTGCAGGCGGCATAGGGAGGTGGGGTTGAGGGGAGACAAAGGTGCCTGGCTGAGGCCCAGAGGTACAAAGGATCTGTCGTGCTTGTGCCCCGTTTTTCCTTCCTGAGACCCGCTCCTCGGTTCTTTGTAACACTGCAGTCACATCTCTCCACATTTCCCACTCATCCTTCTATCCTCAGCTCTGGGACACCTGGGTGGCTCAATGGGTTAAAGCCTCTGCCTTCGGCTCAGGTCATGATCCCAGGGTCCTGGAATCAAGTCCCGCATTGGGCTCTCTGCTCAGCAGGGAGCCTGCTTCTCCCCCCCTGCCCCCCCCCGCCTGCTGCTCTGCCTATTTTGTGATCTTTCTTTCTCTGTCAAATAAATAAATATCTGTCAAATAAATAAATAAAATCTTATCCTTGGCTCTGAGCATACCCAGTTGATTTTCCCAGCTGGTTGTGTATCTCGTGCCGCCCTGCTTCCGTACCTGTGTTCACTAGATCTGGCCCACACCTGCAGCCCCGCCAGCTCCCCTTGCTTATCCAACAGCACTCTGCCTTCAGGAGTCCTATCAAGCGTTGCCTAGTTTGTAAAGGCCTTAATCACTCCAACTGTGCTTTGCCTTCCTTGCATTCTTTCCTCTGTACTCTTTTCCTTCGTTCAGATGTCCAGTATTAGACTAAATCTGATTCCATGCTCGCTTCCATCATTTCCAATAAAAATGAGAGCAAGGACCATCTCTTTTGAGATAAGCAGCCCTAGGTTCTTGCTGCTATATCCACACTCAATGGATATTTGCTGAATGACTAAATGAATGAATGCACCCTTGTTCCTTGTTCCCACACATGGGGGTGGGGGGCAGGGGGCGGGGGAGGGGCAGGCCGTGAGCACCGGCACCTTGGTCTCTGAGGGCCTCCTGCTGCAAGATCTCTCATGGTCTGGGTCCGAGTGCACTCAAGTGCAGCTCTAGCACTACCCTTGTTAGGATCTCATCCCTAAACACTGTCTGGTGTTCACCAAGGGAGCTTTCTCTCCACCTTCTTTGAAATCTGGCTTTTCCTTGGCGTTGTTGGTCCTCAGCTCGTTGCTAGAAGAAAATATCTCTGATATAATAATTAAAATAACTATGAGTTCATGTGCTACTCTAAGTGTAAACTTGTTAATGTGTCAATTTTGCCAGTAATATGTGCATTGAAAAGAGAATGGGAAGCCAGTAAAACATAGAAATAAACTTCTAATGGTGGCATTTCAGGAAATAGGAGAGGACAGATGGGAAGATATTTCTGGACCAGCAGCTTCTGGATGCCCTTCACTTTGTACCACACAAGCCATTTCCTATTCCTATACAGAAGGTTGGATCTGCTTGCTACAACACTCTCTAGCTCTCCTGAGAATAGTACTTCTATTTCTGTCTTTTATAAAAAGGTAGAGGCACCAGTCCTTCTGGTTGTCGGGGACCAGGAAGGAGCCTTCTTCATACAATGGCAAGAAAAAGCCAAGAACAGACAAAGAAGTCATCTTTCTTTTTTTTTTATTTTCCGCCCCTACATCCAATAGACCCCATAGTAACACTTCCCAATTCAGAGACAACAGTGTTCAATGGGAATGGATTTAAAATAATTCAACAATAGCTTACACTGATTATTTATCCACGTGCTATGCTAAGCCCTTTCTTTTATTCCTTTCATCAACCATATAAAAAAGGGATTTTTAAAGATTTTATATATTTGACAGAAAAGAGAGAGAGGGAGAGAGAGTGAGCACAAGGAGGGGGAAGGACAGAGAGAGAAGCAGACTCCCCATTCAGTGGGGATTCCTAATCTGGTCTCAATCCCAGGACCCCAGAATCAGGACCCAATCCAAAAGCAGACACCTAACTGACTGAGCCAACCAGGCGCCCCAAGAAAAGGCCTTTTTAATCCCCATTTTACACAGAAGTTAAGTAACTTGCACATGGACACAGAGGCTGATAACTATCTGAGTCAGTACTGGTGCCTAGAAAGTTGTGACTTAAATCCTAAACACACTTTCTGGAAAGTACCCTCTGGAATGAGGAAGGGGATGCCTAAATAAGCTTCCATGCCAATATACTACCTAACACCACTTATACTCCCATGGATGGCAAGACATGTTCATGGTATTAATTTTATTTCCTTGTATTTCATGAAGGTACAGAAGACATCACCATTTATGAATCCAATTTTTACTTTAAACGACTGGCATAGAGCATCTATGTGCTTTACCATTATTTCCAATACCTCCTCCATAAGCGTTTATGAAATATCCCAAATATGTAAAGGACACTTTCAAAATATTTGAAGAGATAATTTAAAGGACATTATATGGCCCCTGACTCCAAAGTTTACCATCTGAAAAGTAATATTAAGATCCCAATAACCATCCAAAGCCAACCTGTGTGCAAGCTGTGTCCATATTGGTATCAGAAACCTGAGAACTCACCCATCCTCTCAAAGAGCAATCAGACCATTGGATGCCAGAGACATAAAATAACTATTGTCTTCACCCTTTTACTTTCAAGCAATTGTTTCCTAAACGCTATTATAGTCACTAAATCTGCACACTTCAGAAATTCCAGATCATCACGAAATCTCATGAAAATGTGTGCTGGCATTTTCCTTTAGATTTCTTTGAAAGTAATACTTCTGTCCATCAAGACAGAGTTCCTTTAAGTATAGTATATTTAAAGATTTTATTTATTTGAGAGAGAGATCACAAGTAGGCAGAGAGGCAGGCAGAGAGAGAGAGGGGATGAAGCAGGCTCCCTGCAGAGCAGAGAGCCCGATGCGGGGCTCGATCCCAGGATCCCGGGATCATGACCTGAGCCAAAGGCAGAGGCTTTAACCCACTGAGCCACTCAGGCGCCCCAAGTATAGTATATTTAAATTCATTCTCTTTCCTGACAGGATATGGATTCCCAACAGCAGCAAAAATCTGACTGGTCTCTTTTTACTACTCCCTGCAAATATCCCACACATGTGTATGTTGAGAGTTTTAATGTCATTTGTTGAAATATATTTAACCAATGTCATTTGGTTCACACCAAGTTAATCATGGCTTCCCCAAGGCTATGATCAATTCAGTCAACTGGCTGGTTTGACTGATTTTTCCTTTGAATTGACCTAATTGCCTGCCTGTTTGGACATCTGCAGACACCTTTACACAAAGAGAAGGCAGGCTTCACGTTAACTTGCTAACTGAGGGTTATTCTTTTCTTTCTGAGATCTGCCACCGACTTACTGAGTGACTGTTGGCAAGAGTTACAATCATATTCCACTCCCTCTCTCTCATTTTCAAAACGAGGATAAAAATATATAAAGCTCTGATGATGCTAAATGGAAAAGCAAATGAACATTGTCTGTTTAAAGATACATGTACGGTAGAGAAAGAAGGATTTCTTCTGTTCTGAAACGCCAAGGAAAGACAACATGAAGGTGGGGGGAACCCAATTAACAATCTAAGGAGATTAAAAAAAAAAAAAAGCCACGAATTCCCTTTCAGTTGTGCATTTGGGTTCTTTCAGAGAATTAATCATTAATAAATATTCAAATACTCTTTCCTTTTTTGCAGTGCAGGATATAGCACTACCTCTTTAAAAGTTAACAGGGATTAATTCTCTTTCAAAATAAACATTCTACTTAACAAACTGTCTACGTTCCTTCACTGACATACGGGTACACCAATGAAGTCAAAGCTCTGATAGCATTCAAAACTCAAGAGTTTTATCCAAATGTGTTTACCCGGCTCCTAATAAAAGATTTTCTCTATACCATCTAAAATCCTGATGACAAAACAGAAAGACTCCTAAAAGGCTGACAAAACCTGGCTCAGCTAGAGCGTCAGCTAATCTGGTCTATTTTTCCCTATGATTAACCAGTTCTTAATGACAACGTTGCTTATCTTACAACTGTGACATGAAGAGGGAGCTGTAGCTCTTCTGAGACACAGTTCTGCAAGAACCAGCTTATCCACGCTCTCCGATCTCGTGTCTGTTTCTCTTTCTCTCTCCCTCTACTTGCGCTGTCCCTCATTCATTCACTCTTCCATCTTTTTGCCATTGTGCCAGCTCAATTTAAATGTATCTGCTCTGTATCTGTTCAAGTGGAGATAATCCATGCAAATCAGGAGCAGGGGCTTTCCATGCTTGGTTCACAGAGAGGACTCGGCTTGAGGAGGTCACTCGTTCACAGCCGCTCCTCCCATTATATTTTTCCCCTTATTGCAGAACTGCTGTATGTATACAGTGACTGAAAGGACTCAATTTACTGCAGCTGCCGCCTGGCTTTACTTACAACTTTTTTTTTTTTTTTTTTTTTAAAGGAACTTACCTCCATCTGTCTTTTCAAGGTAGGAAGTCTGATTCTTCTAAAGACCGTGTGTAATGCCTGCACTGTCTGCTCATTATCAAATGTCACTTGAATGCTTTATATTGTTGCTGGCATTAGGCAGAAATGCTGGGATTCCAGGTGCCTCACGCTTTTGTTACTTAGCAGGAGAGGTACAATTGTTTAAGTGTTGGGTATTGTAATGTTTATTTTCCCTGCAGCCAGCTTCAGTTTTACAATGTCAGAAAGATTAGAGTGTCCACTCTCTGATCTAGAAATACAATCCTTTCTATCAAGTTTTTCCCTCTTAAAAAAAAAAAATATTAATCTCTCAGTATGTTTTAACTTCTCATGCATCCTGGCCAAGCATAGTCAAGGGTAAAATTCAGTCGTGTTAATTTTGGGGCTCTGTTTTTGGGGGGTTTTTTGTTTTGTTTTGTTTTCCCCCTAACCTGGCACCTACCTGCAGCATTTTCTGTGAGAAAGAACTAACTGTTGAAATGTTTTTAACCACAGCCAGAAAAGGATAGATTTTACTTCATTCAGCTGCAAAGCAAGAAGCTGAAGGCCTTATTGCTAACAGGCCTGTCAAATAGATTTATTCTTTACAATTTACAAATGTTGCGAGGCTATGCAGAAGTATTATAATTAGCCAGGATTCAGTTCCTGCGATTGTACACGTGCTTATTTATTGTTTTGAGATTGAAATTAGATTATAAAAAAGTTTAACATCGCAGGGCTAACAAAAAAGCTTATGTTTGTACAACATTGTTTGATGTCATTTTTTAAGGCTGATTTCAATAGCCAAATTGTTGCGTTTCGATTAAAGATGCACCTAAGAGGCTAACAGATTTGACGAGATCCATGTTGATTTATGAAGTCAGTTTCTGGGCTTCCATGACTTCTTATGTGTTTCCTTGAAGTTCCTTGTAATAATATTTTAATCATTCCTTAGTCATTTCAATTTTAAAACATACTAAATGCTGTAAAATTATAGACTCAAAAATCTCTTTTTGATTAGTACAAATATAATTATAGCATTTCAGTTACAATTTAGTTTTCAATAAATGTAATATGTCTTTCAAAGAACTCCCTATTAATATAATTTTACATTTATTGCCTTATTTTCCTAAGAAGGTTTGACATGTAGCTATGACAAGACCATTTAATCGCTTGTGTAGTATGGAATTGAACATAAACAGTAAACAAAGTTGACAGTCCTGAAAAGAAGAAAAAATGATCCTCTGGTATGCTGAATAGTTCTGATGACATAAATCTTCGATTTCATCTTCCAGGTAGATACTTGTAGTTAGTGGAGTTCAAGGGAAAAAATTTATTATCCACATAAAATATCTCAGTGCCAAAAATGTGCAGTTCTTTTTCTTTTGGATACAGACTCTTCTACAGAGAAAAAAAAATGCACTCTGATTTTTGAGTACAGTACAAGGCATGAAGCCCTGTCATTGTTAGCATAAAGAAGACATCTACACAAGTATTACTGTGCAGAGGGCAATCTTTCTGTCTCTGGCATTTGTTAGGTTACTGTACATAGAATTTAACAGATGAATATGTTCTGCTTCGTGGCATTTTAGTGATCCTATTGGTATGCAGGCTACTCTGCTAGGATAGCAACAGAAAAAAAAAAGGATATATGTTTTATAGCAGTGGTAATAAAAGCCTTCCGCAGTGAGAGAAGAAGAATTTGACTTATTTTCTATGCAGTAATTAGAATTTCTTTAAAACCCATTGAAATACTGAGTGGTAAAAAGGAAACTGAGGCTTCTCCAGGAAGGGCTAATTGAATGTATCTATTCGAATCATGTAGTTGCCCATGAATATCTTCTTGCCAGACACTGTCACTGGAGGATTCCATTCACATCTTCAGGATTACAGGGAAAGAAATGGATTCCTCACGAATGGTGGAGGGTGATTCTTTCATATTTAAAGCGAGTTTGGGAAGAGTACCCGACACAGGAAAGCCTGAACAGATGGAAAGGTGTGTGAGATTGCCTGGTTGTGTGAACTTGAGACTAGTGTGAAACCAAAGGCTGCCCCTTCAGAACAAAGGAACACTATGCAATACTCTGTCAGCAGTCAAGCTGAGCAGAGATATAAAAAGTGGCCAGGGAGATCTGGGGAGAGAGAAAATGCAAACAACGAGGCATTCTCTTTTCAACCAAATTACCAGTATTTGATAGGTATGACGGCGTTCCCCCGTGGAATTTCAACCCATCATTTCCTAGCTATTTCAAAATCACATCTTTTACAGACTTTCACATTTGTTTGCAAAGCTCCTAGGAAACTCTCCAAAGACCTAGTAACTTGCAAGCCTTAAATTAGGTTTTACTGTGCATCCTAAATAAAAAGGTCACAGCCTTTAACTCGCATGGGTTTCTTGCGCTTGGTCTGTAAACTTGCCACTCCTCTAGTAACTCATTGGAGCAACTGTTCGAGATAAGTTACATTTTACTCCATTTTACTGTGCCTTGCAGCAGAATCTATAGAACTGGTCAAACTGTAGCTGTATATAATACCATGTTGTTATTCCCACCTGGCTCTCTTCTGCTGGTTTTACTGAGTGCTGTTAAAAAGATAAATTATCATCTTAAAGGGATGCTATGGAGGGTGTTAATAAGTTCTTGTAACTTCCGGAGTGTTCAGTGGTGCCCGGGAAACTTCCGTCCCTGCTCCAGGGGATATGATGTGCCTCATCAGCAGACATTCAATGCCTTTATCATCTGTAGACATGAAAAAATCCTCAAGAAGGACTATAATGTGCCATACATATTTTCTCTATCTTGAAACATTGCTGTGTGTGGTTTGATCATAATAGCAAGTGAACACTCAGCAGATACTAATTGCTTTGTGTGTATTAATTTAATCTGCACGACACTGTGAGGTGGACGGGACCATCATCTTCATTTCGCACATCAAGATACTGAGGTATAGGGAGCTTCAGTGGTACAGCCAAGGCCACACAGTTGTGGTAGAACTGGGATTTGAACCCATTTATTCTGCTACTGGCTTCAAAACTTCACACAACCATGCCTCCTTCACATAACTAAATATAATGTGGATACCCACCCCACATGCCAATAGCAGAAATGTTTTTATTGCTCCATTTATATTCTTGATTCTAATATCTGATTCCAATTTTTCAACTCTCGCCAGAGCTTTTTACATCTGTCTATATAAACATTAAAGCAGAGGGCTTTTTGTTTTTGTTTTTGTTTTAAGTTGTTTCATTTAATGCATGCCAAGAACATTACAGAACATTTTGTCTTTTACCTCAAGGGGTTAAGGACCAAATCAGATCTGTAATTGGCTGACTTGTCTACTGACAGCCTTTGAAGCACTGCCCCCCACCTTTATTTTTTATTTTATTTTATTTTTTCTATCTAAAGAACAAGATTGACAACTCTTTACATGTTTGGAATTTTTCAGTCGTGTAAAATGCTTGGTAATGATGGAAATTAACCTGAGGCTTCATCTAACTACCTTTTCTTGCAACTCCAATGAAGCTCTGGTAACAATTAAAATTTTCATGCAAACAACTATTCCCATCAGAAAATACATATTCTTCTATCTTGTCATATCACCCTTCAAAATCTCCTAGATAGTGAAAAGGAAGCCCTTTTCCTTGTCTTTCTTTCTATTGGGTGCATCTGAAGGAAAATTTCCCAAGTTGAAATATACCAACGCATTAAAAAAGCAGATAAAGAAAACAAATGGACTGAAAATACATCTTTAAATGGTCGGACTCTGAAATCCTGAAATAGTTATCTGTCCTTGTGTTAGAAGGTGTTATCTCCTCAAGGAGAAATGAGCAAGGACAGGTCTATACAGAAAAGCATTTGTGCCTTTACTTCTGTCTGTTTATTTGGGATAGCTTGAACTGTCTCCCACTGTTTTTCTACCCAGTGTGAGCAGATAAACTATTATACATGTAACTCATAGGAATCTGATTCAAAGACTGTGTTCATTTGACCTCTGAATATCCGATATATAATGTAAACAAAAATCTGAACAGCACCAACACATAATCAAGAGGCAGAAATGTGGGGAACATGGGTCAGTAGCAATTGAGCAAGCCACACATTTCTCGAGTAACGAATGAAAAACAATTTTGATGCCATTCTGTGATACCAGCATATTTTTTTTTTTTAGATCTTATTTGAAGTATCAGGCAGATGGACTGCCCTGTATATCCAGAACCCCTATCTGCTGGCAGGCAGAAAGCCCGAGAACCTATCTTTAAAGTTATTTTAATATATCACTTTTGCCCGGATTAGCTAAGTTAGACATCGACCATTGGTACAGGGAAGGTTGGGAATTAATTTAAATTTGAGCTTACCCTTCCATCATCTCTTGCTGAGTGAGTTCCTTAGCCTGTGAGACATTCCTTTCAGATTTGATTTCTCCATTACTTGGTGGATATTTCTACTTTGAAAGAAAAAGAGGGGGCGGGAGGACAGGGCATGATTGTTACGAGCTGTGAGTTGACATAAACAGTCAAGGAAGTTAAAACAGACCTAAAACCATTTGAAGACTGTGTCCCTGGTTCCTAAATTCTTCAGCTGCATAATTGAATTTCCTATCTAAAAAGATGTCAATTTCTTGAAATTAAAAGTAAAATCAAAAGATTTTTCTCACTGTGGAAAGCTTGTGATATGAGCCAAAAATATTCAGATAAATTAATTCTCAAATGTATGGGCGCTGACTGGACGGTTAGCAACACAGCCAAGCTCAAAAAACAAAATTTCACTGGTAAGATCTACTGTTGGGGAGGCAAAGTCAACACTTTTACACAGCCTTACACCACGACTGGAAATCCTATTTGTTTCCAACTGTTGTTATGTATGTTACTTTCCTATCAATCCTCTTCCAGAAATATTAAATTAACGCCCTTCCGCCAGTCACTGAGACCTCTTCCCTCTCTACTGACTGAGCCTACAGTTTACATCACAGAAGTTAGCCTCTAACTGTTCTTTTCTCCTATTTCTCTGGTTGTTTTATGGGTCATAGTCTGCTGTGTCTCCAGTAGCTTGTCAACTACTTAAGGGTAAAAATTATACTTATTCTGTGTCTTTCACAGAACTTGGCCCAGTGTAAAGGCCAGAGATCAGACTTGATTAATATGTGAATGATTGATGGAATTTTCAAAAAATCTAGTTAGCTTAGGTTATGTATATACTTTTAAATTTGTTTCAAGGGCAAAGTGAGGAACATCTATTCATTCAAAACATTTCTTAAGACCTAGCTATGTAGCAGACGCAGGACCTGTGCTCTGATAGTATATGACAGTTCACCGTTCGATTTTTAAAAACAGCAATAGGAAAGGAGATTATTCCAATATATAAAATCATATATATAAGTATATCATATATGTTACAAGTACATGCTATATATAGGTATATGACTTTTCGATTGGAACTTAAAGGAGCAGGCGACCCGTGGGAGAACTAAGATAGAAGGTAGAGCAGGAGGAGAACAAAAAAGACAAAGAGAAATAAAATAGAAGATGGTGGAGGAATGGGGAAGATGTCCTGAGGGATGAGGAGGTTAGAAGATTTGAAAGAATGCAGACCTTGGCCTTTCTTATGAACCACAGTTTACAGCTTTTTAATTCCTATCATCAAATCTCCATACACAGTAAGTGGAAGAGAAATCGTAATTAATCTCAAAGAGAAATTATTCTATGGCCTGAAGCTTTGTCTCCTTGGGAATGGTTATACTAAGCAGGTTTGGGGTCCTAAGTAAGGATGAAAGCAAAGAGGATATGAGGCGGCTTTTAAAACAAACTCTAGAATTGTCAATCTAAGAAGAGATCCCACGCAGGGAGCTTACAACCATAAATCGGATTGTAAAAGGAATTGGGCAAGTCCCGTCTTCTTCAGCCACACAGCCACACTGCCACACCTAGGCCGGGTGGAGATGGAGCCTGTCAGAGTGGGCTGCTTCCAAGGTGTGACTGTCAGCCAGCATGCTCCCGGAAAAAGGCTGGGATGCGTGAAGTGAGACATAGGGTTCAGGAGGCAGCACTGGGAGAAGTGAAACAGAAGCAGTTTGAGGGTCACCAACCTGGGGCAAAAGCAGGGTTCCCCATCTATCCCCCTTCTGAATCCCAGAATTGAGGGCAGGAAAAATCTCCCAGTTCCTCAGAAGATGAGCTGCGCCCCTCCTTGCTGGGGCACTCTGGCCTTAGGGGACCGGCACTTGGTGGTCTCAGCACTCTGTCGTCTCATGTTTCCACACCTAGCTGTGGAGATGGTAAAGGCTCTTCGTGAGATCCTTCCCCTGAGCCGATGAAAAGCCATTGCATCTGGGTTCCCTGGAATCTGTGGACTCCAGTGAGGGACAGAGCAGCCGGCAGGAGACTTGTAGACGCATATTTCTAATTAATGATAGAAATAGAGGACCATGTTTTAATCAACGGCCTTCTTGGAAAACAACAATCAAAGGCATTTAAAATCACGTGATCTGAACTTATAGAGGTAGCATCATGAAACAGAAAGAGCAACAGGAACAGACAGACAGACCCTGGCTGGAATCCCAGCGTTTGGCCATAGCGTTTCATTTCTCAGAGTTACAGCTGCCTCATCTGTAAACTAGAAATAAAAACATGCACTTCTCAGTTTTCTAGAAAAACTAAATATCTGCCATACGCCCCCAAACAATGCTGAGCTTCTGAAAGATGCTTTACAATACGACCCCATATTCATTTTGCTTTCTATTCGAATTCAGATTCGCATGACCCTGGACCTCTCTAATAGACATAAGTATTTTGATGCTTAATGGCTTTATTTTAATGTCTAGCTAAGGAAAGAAAAAAGATTCAAAAGACCACAAAGCACTGATCCTAACTGTTACTAAACTAGTATCTGAAGGTGGTGATACTTAAAATTCTTAAGTCTTCTCGGACAGCAGTGAGGTCAGTCATAGCCACGAAGAGCAAATGTTTCGAGAAAGATGCTTCTCATGCTGGGGGTTATATTTATAATTTTGATTGAAATTACTATTTTCACCTACCTCTGCTTCTCAGGTCCTGACTGAATATATCCTGAAGGCCTGATGCCTAATGCCCAGCGTGTGTTAATTTTCACAGCTTTTTGAAACCGCTTGCCTGTGGCACTTGGGTAATGGGCTTGAGCTGCAAAGTTGTGGAATTCCTTCTGAGTAGGTTCTGTGCAGACCTGAGTTTCCAGTACTCACGCTCAAAAGCCAGAGAAATTTTGGAAGGATTGACCAGGAAGTAGTCAAATCTAAAATCCTTCCTAAGAGCACTCTTATTTTTAGTGTCTGTTGTGTGGGAGACGAGCTCGAGGCCCACATCAGAAAGCAAGCATGAGGACATGTGAAAATCAGGAGGGCATTCACAGCTTTGTAGGATTTTTCTGATTTCTTTGGAAACTATGTAAATGAATTCCTTAAACACAGGCTGTCATTGATTTCTCCCGATGTTCATTGATCTCGTCATCATTGCTTCATGTATGTGTTCTCCCAAAACATCTAGTATCGATATTCCTCTCCCTCAACTCTGTCCCCAATCCATTATAAGTATATCATTAAAACCTGTTTAATTTCCAATGAAAGATTATATTAAGTGCACTTTTAGTGTAATTATGTCAATAGTAGAAGATAAACATGTATTAGGCAGTGCAAAATGCTGATTATCTGTCAGGGTAAATCTGTTTATTTGAGACACGGCAATCCGACAACCCCCTGGTGTTAATCGGGAAAGTACATTCTCGTTCTGGGTACGGTGTGGTGGGGTCTGACAGCAGAATGCTGTCAATGGCCTCCTGCTGTGGCATGATCCTTATCATATATAAGCTCATATGCATGGGGTCCTAAGTAATAAAATACAGACGTGCGATCATGTATTTTAGGCATTTGTGACGTACTTACATTTGGGCATTTTCATACGGGTAGCAAACAAAGTTGACAAGTTCGAGAAAGGCAAGAGTGGGTTACAGGATTAGCCTGCATTTTCATTTGTGCCCAGAGCAGGGTTTGCTTCCATAATGGCAGCTCAGAAGCATTTGTATTAATCCCCAGAGAAAGGAAAGAGCCAGTGCAAAGAAGGGGACTCAGAGAAGGTCGGTCTGGTAGAGGGCGTCGCTCTGATTCTCAATGCCAATGTGCTTCTTTGATTCTTTTAAGCATTTTTTTTTTTTTGAGATAGTACAGTGTAAATACATCCTAGAGACACTACTGCCTGCCGGCTGCAATTGAGCACCAAGTTTTCCTTCAAGGAGATAAAACAGTATAGGAAGGCGACACATCACACTAGCCGTGGCTCAATTCCACCAGGTTTTTGTGCAGCAGAAAACGAATAGAGATGAAAATGGATTGAATATACAGGCACAGTGTGCCAGCCTCTCTGAAAAATAATTTTATCTGACTTTATTACATTGTGATCATTTCCTGAATGCTGTAAAATGCTGAGTAGAATAATAAAAATTGATACGTATATTGACATTTTAGTTTTCTAAATAGAAGCTAAGCAAATATAAACAGCATTTGGTCGTTGCAACTCTTCTGACCAATCATTCGTATGCTGACTAATTCACTTACTCTCATTCGGCCTTAATATAAATGTCTTCTGAAATAATTTCTCCCCAGTAGATTATGCACATCTTCAGTTTGATTCAGAATTTACATGTGTAGTTTGCATATTTTTGCATCAGAGTGTCTGCTTTAAATTAGATAAAGGTCACTGTCATTCATAATCAAGAAGAAGGTGGATTAAAGGTCACAATTCAATAAAAAAAATCTGATTAGATGTAGAGGTTTGTTCATGTGATTCAATATCATTGGATAAGTGGAAATCATGAGTCAACAAATTAACCTCAGGATAATGGGTGACTTGCTTCACTGTGATCAAAAATATTCACAGATTTTTTTTTCTTTTTTTCCCAATGTCTAACTTGTTTGTCTCTGTGTAGCAGTGACAGTTACTTCTGTTACTACTCTTACCATTAGTTGTCTTTTATAATGTCACTTGGTTTTAGGAATGGCATAAATGACAGTTTTATCTCCAAAATATAATAGAAAGTTTTAATGAATTAATAATAGATGTGGATTAGGAAGTCCCTGAGGACCTATGGTTACTTCTACCATTTTTTTCCCCCAAGATATTTCCTAGTTCCTCCACTCTTTTGAAACGATGGAGCTGTCACAGCACATTTCTTCCCTTACATAACTACTTTTACCTCTCACGACACTTAAGAGCCCTTATAAACCCTTCCAAATCTTGACATCTACTCGGTGTTTCTGTCTGTGATTAGAAGGGATATGTATAAAATAAGTGTAGCTGGTGGCAGACAATTAGGCTTTGTCAGTTGGTTGAACTTTTTAAGGTGGTGTGACAATGACTTGAATAAATGGAAAGCAGCTGAAAACAAACAAATGCTTAGTTGCAAGATACAGTCGTTGTTCGGTCCATACATCAATGATTCATGTAACAGAACTTATTATCAAAAAGGAAAGAGTCCGACTTGTCATCTTAAAATATTTATTTTCCTTTTTGCATGTGCTCTTGACTTAAGGGGAGGTCTTATCCCCACCCCACCACCACCGAATTATTTGTCTACTCTATTTGCTATATTGGCACCTTAACAGATCATCCAAAAAAATAAAAGAAAATTTTAAAAAGAAAGAAAAGGAGAAAAGAGAAGAAAGATAGACAAGAAGACACTACCTTTTTAAAGCACGTTGTTTATTTTTCCAAAGAAAATCAAACATTTTTATAGGAACTATAAAGGTTAAATGGCTTAAGCAGATTATAATTAGTTAATTTTGTTAAACATATATTGGATCAATTTTACATTATTTTAATTACCTTTTGGAATAAATGGTTTGGTGAACAAATTCACTTGATGTTCAGGATCAAACAAAATTACCTTTCCTCTGGGTAGGCTTAAGTTTCACAAAATGATTTGGAAATGACCTCCTTTGCTTTCATCTAAAAATATCTTTGGATTTAGAAAATGATTAAAGTTGGATATATTGTGTTTTAAGTCAATCATATTTTATCATTTTCATGGCTTGTTCTTTCTTTAAAGAAGAGTGTAATCAAACTTCACTACACAGATGTTCCCCCTTTAAGGAGACTCTTGTAATTCATGCAGTATTGTGGTATTTATAAGGCTGATTCAAATCTCATTTCTGCCAGAAGACATATAATGTAAGTTTATGAAGTTGTGTTTTGTTTGTTTGTTTGTTTGTTTGTTTGTTTTCTGATAAGATATAAGAATGAGGGCACCTGGGTGGCTCAGTGGGTTAAAGCCTCTGCCTTTGGCTCAGGTCATGATCTCAGGGTCCTGGGATTGAGTCCCACATCCGACTCTCTGCTCAGCAGGGAGCTTGCTTGCCTCTCTCTCTGCCTCCCTCTTTGATTACTTGTGATCTCTCTCTGTCAAATAAATAAATAAAATCTTGAAAAATAAAAAAAGATATAAGAATAAAAGCTGGACAGTCACTAAGTATCATGTCCAAATCGGAAATGTTCTGATTTATGTCTCTGTGGTATATGGGTGTATATATACCTACACTCATACCTAGAAATAGTCAATCCCTAAATTGTAAATACTGGGGCCCAGATTGTTGAGCGTAAGAAAACCACATAACTATCTCTCACCTACCCCAATTAACGGCATCTAGGAAACAAACTAGGAGAATGCAAATACTATTTGTTCCCCCCCTCCCTTTTTTTGGTCTATGTGGAGTTAGCAAATTAATCTAGTGCCCAAAGATAGCTCTCTCTCTTTTTGCTTACAGAAGGACTTCTCAGTGAGGGGTGATTTACTTCCCAAGGGATCTTTGGTACTAGACACTTTTTGTTTGGGTTGGTGGGGAGAGGTGGATGTTCGTCTTACTAACATGTAGCTGGCAGAAGTCATGCATGCTTCTAAGTACACGGGAGAGCTTACCAAACACAGGATTATCTTGCCCAAAATGTCAACAGCCCCGAGGTTGAAAAACCTCCCTTGTAAGAAAGAGGGAGAGGATTCTTCATTATGTATCCCAACCTTATAGCATCTCTTTTCCCATAGCCCAATGCTCCGTCATCCTGACTGCATCTGGCTAACTTCTCTTCATCCTTCAGAACCCTCAGGGCAGTCATCACTGCATTCTGAAAAGTTCTCCTGGTTTGTCATCTGATCGTAATTATACACCATTATGTGATCACACCACTATATCCCTAAACTTGATTGATTTGCTTTTCTGTATCCCATCCTAGACCAAAAGTTTCCTGAAAATTGAACATTTTATTGCTGATATCTAACACGGTTTGTGGGATATAACTGTCCTATTAGGACATGGTGTTGAATGAAATCTGGCTTATCTCTAAGAACAATACAGTCCAGGGTGCTTGGGTTTAGCTTAAATAGTACTTAAGATATTACCTCAGGGGATGCCTGGGTGGTTCAATGGGTTAAGCCTCTGCCTTCAGCTCAGGTCATGATCTCAGGGTCCTGGAATAGAGCCCTGGATCGGGCTCTCTGCTCAGCAGGGAACCTGCTCCCCCCTCCATCTTTCTGCCTGACTCTGCCTACTTGTGATCCCAGGACCCTGGGATCACAACCTGAGCCAAAGGCAGAGGCTTTAACCCACTGAACCACCCAGGTTCCCGGAAGAAAGAAATTCTCAATTTTTTTTTTTTTTTAAACTGTAGTCATGATATCCAACAGCATTCATTCTCTGATGCTGTCTGTCTGCTTTCTTCTACTTCCATCCATGTGTTGCATGGAACTTTCATTTTATACCCTACCAATTTTAAGATGTTTACAAGTTTGTTTGAAAGAATTTTTAAGAGCAAGTTTCAGACTTACATTTCTCTAGTAAACCCAATGACATTGTGTTCCACATCTCCATGTCTTGATATGACTCACCAGAGCAACATAATTGTAAATACAAAAACAGAATTTTTTAAATTTTGTTTATTTATTTTTTTAATGAGGGACATCCTAGTTAAGAAAGGCTGTGAAATATGTAAGTTTCCTGTTAAATTAGGAGAATTTCATCGATTTCTTCTCCTCTGATCCCAGGAGGCCAAAGTGTCTGAGAACAGCATTTCTAGAAGGCTGATCATAGAGGTGGAGCTCAACAGATGTGTTTGAATGGAACCGGAATAATGAACGTTTCTAGGGAATGATTCTATAGAGGCTAAGATAATCATGAGTCCAATGATCATGAGTTTTTATTGCATTCATTAATTTTATTTCTTGGAATAAGACAACAATTAAAGAGGAAAATAAGACCCATGTACCATTTTCTAATTTTTTCTTGGAATTGTTCTTTGAATCTTTATATTAACACGTATAGCTAAACTTCTTCATAGGATGCAGTTTTGATTAGATGTTAACAATATTTTTGTTTTTAATTAATTTTAAAATAATTGAGACATAACCCTTATTTCAAAATTTAAGGAAATAAAATGCTTTGAGTATAAATTTGGATGAACTACTACCCTTTTATCAATGTATTTTAAAAAACAAATGCTATTTTTTAAAAAAAAACTTAAAATAAGTTTATTAAAGTAATATGAATTATATTACATATGTCCATGATACACATTACATAATTTTATGTGCATAAATTATATACTTAATTTAATATTTTTTATTTATAAAAATATTTTATTTATATAAACTAATATATATAATAAATCAAATAGTGGGATCCTTGACCCCTACCTAGGATAAGAAAGGGCTAAATCACAGAGCTTTATCTCTGCCCCTTGCCTTTGTCGCACTGAATGTGAACAAAGAAAATATGTTTACCCAGATTACACATGAGACCAACCTGAAAAGGATAATCAGTACCTTATGTGACAATAAGCTATAAGTATAACTTAGTACGAGATAAATGATAATTCTGAACATCAGTTAAAAACATTAAATGCACAATTTAAAATGAAGCTCTCTAGGAAGGAACCTTAGTTAAGGAGAAAAGGATATATGGGTTTTAGTTAATCATAAGCTTAATATGCACCAATGGCGAGATCCAGCTGCTAAAAAAGAAAAAAAAAATTCCAACACCTTAGGCTAAATTAATAGACATTGTAAGAAGGACATTGGAAAGAATAATCCTATTAAATTCTCTAATTATTAGATCACATCTAACATACTGCAATTAGTCCTCTGTATTTAAAGGAAAAAATTGGAAAACACAATGCGTCAAAAAAAATGTGTCCAAGTTGGAAAGGAGTTTAAAAACTGTCATGTGAGAAATAGCAAAAGAACCAAGATATTTGGCCTAGAAAAGAGAAGACTAAGGGGAATGTAAGAAATAATTGACATAGATATCTTTCAACAAATATTTATTGACACCCTAATACAAGCACTGGGCTAAACAGAGAAAATAAAAAGAAACTGATCTTTTATCCCCTAGTTAATGGACTTTAAAGTCAAGAAGAGGTGACAAGACTTTAAATAATCACACAAATGAACATTAGATAACAAATAGTGCTAGGAAAGGGAAAGAAAAGCTACAATGAAAAAATAAATAAACTGATCTCATTGGGATGGAGCACAACATCAAGGAAGTCTCTCTGAAGAAGTGACATTTAAATCAAACAAATAAAGGTGGGGGAGGAGGGAGGGCAGGCTTCGTTGCAAGCAATGATAATGGCCATGCAAAGTCTCATCATCAGAGCCCCTAAGGAGGAAAAGAGCTTAGCAGAATTGAGGAATGGAAAGAGGGGAGGATGATTAGAGCATATTAATGAATAAGGAAAAATAGTGTGATTTGAAAGAGAGGCCAGATTGTTCTAGGCCTTTGGAGACACATTACGTCTTCTAAGTGCCAGGAGTAGCTGTGGAGGCATTTAAGCGCAGGGTAAGGTAAGGAGACTTGCCTTTCACAAAAATCACTCCAGCTTTGTGTGGATGATGTATCAGAACGGGGCTGCAGGTGGTGAAGGGTCTACTTCAGAGGCTATAGCAGTAGAAGAGACAAGAGAGAACGCTCATTTCACCTACACTGGAAAAAGGAGATTGAATAACAAAGATTCAAACACATTTTGGAGGTCGTATCAAGTGATTCTGTCGATGGATTGAATGTGGTCGCAGAGAACAAAATACGGGACTGAGCAAGACCCCCATTTTCTGATACATGTAAGGAGATGAATGACTGAGAAGTGGAGAAACTTTAAAGCAGAAGTTGAAATGCCTTGGCTTGGCCACAATAAGTTTGAAAAGCAGGATCAGTTGTTTAAACAACAACAGGGGCTTCTGGGTGGCTCAGTCTGATAAGCCTCTGACTCTTGATTTTAGATCAGGTCATGATCTCAGCAAGGTCAGGAGCCCCCCACAGGGCCCAGCCCTTAGTGGGGAGTCTACTTGAGAGTCTCTCTCCATTTCCCTCTGCAGCCCACACCCTTGCTTACCCTTTCTCTTTCAAATAAATAAATAAATATCTTAAACAAAAACTATAAAGTTTTCACATTATTTGGGTGAATAACTGGTGAGTTGTCAGGCAGAATAGAGAGAAGAATTATTTTGTCTTCTTTACAAAAACAGATCTACAACCACAATGTCAAATTTACCAGAAATCAGATTCAACTCAGTCCATGAAAGAATGATTTTTAAGAACTAAACTGTCCAAAAAAAAAAAAAAAAAAAAAAAAAAAGGAAGAAGAAGACTGACTTGGAAGGGGCTAAATTTCTTCTCACAGTAGGTCTATTGGCAGAGACCAAGGTCTGTAGGAAAGGACTTGGGTCTCCTCCAGCACTATTGTGTTCAATTTCGGGAATCATATTTTAAAACCTTGAGAAGAGGGGCACCTAGGTGGCTCAGTTGGTTATCACTCCAATTCTTGGTTTTAGCTCAGATCTTGATCTCAGGGTCATGAGATTGAGTGGCATGTAGGGCTCCTCATTCGGTGCACAGTGTGCTTGAGATTCTCTCCTTCTCCCTACCTTTCCCTCCTGTCCCGCTTGGATGTCTCCTCGGCCACTCTGAAATAAATAAATAAATAAATAATTTAAAAATAAGTAAATAGAATAAAACTTTGAGAAGAAAACAAAGAAGATTCTCACTTAGGTCACTGCAGATGTTTAGTAAACCATTTAATTGCTGATTGCTACCGGGCATGTACCTGGCACCTTTCTACCAGAAGGGTTATTGATTGCATCGAGCAACTATTGGTTATTTAGGGAAGTGTGTGCACTTTCCCTCTTGGGTAAGCTAAGGTCAGCACCATTCCAGAAATGGACTGCAAAGGTCAGAATCAGAGATGTCTCTTCTGTTATGACCCCAAGTTCTCCTCATGCAAATGTCACTAATTTCTTATGGCTTGCTTTCTTGCTGTACTTAAACTTAGCCTCAAGCATCCTTTTCCACCTAGCACTCCCAGATAATCAATACCTTCTGACTGACATTGTCATTTGAGATGATCTCCATCCTGGCTGTCAGGAGGGCTAAACCCCATGACTCACAGCTCTTAAGGGCATCTACCCTCACAGACAACCCCAGGGAATGAGAAGCTATGATGATTTCTTCTAGGACTGGAGCATCTCACTGAGAATTAATGCCACTTGCCAGCCCGAGCAGTCTTTTCTTTTTTTCTATTGGTACTGCTTCATTCCCCCCCCCCCGCCCCCGAAAAAGCTTTGCAAATTTAAGACTATGGTGCAGTGTGGTCTTTATAAACACAAGTGAGTGGAAAAAAATCGCTATATCTTTAGGTTTGTCATAATAACTTGGTATGTGATCCTACATTAAGTGAAGAGTGAGAGAAAGAATTGGCCACATAGCCAGCAACCCATTGTAGACACTGTACCTAATCAGAGCCAGAGATTTGAGGCAAAACATTTTAGTCCTCGGGGCGGGAGTAGGAGGGGGGGCAGGGGAGAGGAGAAAAAGGCTTATTTTTCTTTTTCATAGACTTTAGCCTTCAGTAATAATTGTGTGCTTTGTGACTGTGGTTCAGAGATAGTACCTATCACATTAGAGTTCAATTTTAATATATCTAGAGCTCTTTAATAAGACAGTCTGTTAAGACTAGGGCACTGACTGATTAATAAGTTGGTTCAAGTAGACTTTCATTCGGTTCTCAGGAATAAGTGCTCTGTCTAGTTGATAAATTTCCACACTAAACACAAACGTTGTTATTTGTCATACACTAACTGTTTTAATGGGCCATTCTTCATGATCTTTAAGAACTATCAATTGATCTCTAGAACTCAGATGTCACCCTGCAATCCAGCTATGTTCAAAGAATCTAAGTTTAAGTGAACTACAATATAAAAGAAGTTAAAAAAACACATTAATTTGTTCTAAGGACAGAAATGTATTAAGCCCATTAATGAAGATGTGGACAACAAGCAGTGACTCAAGACTGTTATTTTCCTCCACAGCAGAAATATAGTCAACAATCCAGACAGTTATATCTTCAGATCCTCAGGTTCTAATAAAGGTAAGTCTAAGAATTCTATTTAGACTTTCGGACCATGACATCTTGAACCATCAGAAATAATCTAAATCATCTGGGAGATAAACTCAGTGATTTCATACTTGTAAAACATAAACTCCAGAGGCAGCTTAATTTTCACATTTATCATTTGTGATCATTCTTCCAGTTCCTCCTTGCCTAAAAAACTATATCAAACTCAGATTTCCCTTCAGCAGACTGGCAGGACAAGGCCACTTAATTCAAATAAAACCCAAAATGCTGAGAAATGAAATGAGTTGTTTTTTTTAAGAGGTTCAGGGCAAACACTTATGTCCAGGAGTACAAAGGGATATGCCTGTTTCTTCATCTGATAGTCTCTGGTGGTGACATTAGCACATCGATGTTTTATGCATTTCATACATAATGCTCCTCGTGATTATAAAATCCGGACTGTAGAGCTGAATTAGGTTTGCTGAGAATGGAATGGGGTGGGAGGAAGAACATGGGCTATTGAGAAAAATCGTCCGTTGCTTTATCTTCTAGGAGATCTGTGGGAGCCTTTCTTTCGGAAAGTGCTCAAAGACAGATCAAATGTGATAATAAAGGTTCACTATCTGAGCAGGTCTGCCCTAGAAATAGTGCTTTAGAAATCTGAGGTGGGAAAGAAAGGCAGCCTGTGCCAGAAACTGATTAAATTTCAGTCATCTATCCAAAGAAGTCCCTAGTTGCTTGTAAAATGCTCCATATAATTACAGTAACTACGGGTTTTAAAGGAATTTACACATTAGCCTTTATCATGGGACTTTCTTTGTGGGTGCATTTCTACTTTAAAATCAATATCTCTAAAATAAACTTTAATAAGATTTATTAATTTTATCTATGTGGACCTTTTAAAAGTCAATATCAAATATCTTTCTCCAGATTCTTCTTGGCATTTGAAGAAGCTTAGATATAATCAAATGTCATGCCCTCTGTATGTTAAACGATCATTGTTCTATGACTTTGCTCTTGTATACAACGCAGCCCGATTTTAAACTTTGAAAGAGTTGTGAATCAATACAAAGACTGTTTAAAATGTGTGGGTCATCCTGATACACGATCTCAGTACTATGGACAAGGCTCATTAGTTGCTTCTTGAGCTATTATCTTGCTCAGTGTTAGATTTGAATAACCCAGGGAAGGAGTTTGACGGCCCCCAGTTGACCCTGCACTATGGTGGCTAAAATCACTTTTTCAAAACATCTATACGCTCTACGAAAAACAAAAAGGCTTTAATAAAGTTGTGTCCCAGAGAACAAGCTTACTATATTTCATTGGAAGTAAAGAGCATTTATAGGATATCACAGCCTTCAAACCTTTTCTTTTTCAAGAGAGACTTGGCACCAACATTTCTTCTCAGTAAACCTCAAAGGGGAAGACTCCCTGCCGACCACAGACTCAATGGCTTCATGTTAGGTGGCTATAATCTTAATCCAAAGAAGAATGAATTTGTATTTTTCATGGAAAGGAAGACTTCTGAGGAAGTCAAATGTTAAGATCTTCACGGATGCCAGAAAAATTCTATCACTAAAGCATAAAGGCAACATCAAATTTTGTTGCCCCCTGAAAATGAACTTGATTTAGTCTTAAATTTTAGATGTTTGTAAGCACAAAACTTAGGCCAACTTCCCATCCTTAACAAAAAAACAAAACAAAACAAAAAATTTTAAAAAGGAAGAAAGAAAAAAAAAAGTAGAAATTAAGCTTTAGTACCAGATTAGAAGCTTAACTATGTTTCCTTTTTTCTGTCTTTACCCTCATAATGTCTCGTTTCTTGAACTGTAGCTTCTATGTAATAAATTTGTATACTACCTTGGAAAACTTACTAAAAGGTGAATTTATAATAGTTAAACAGTACATATTGATTAGGCACACCATAAAAATATAATTTAGTAATTAGCCAAGGTAAACATCATATAGTTCCACTTAGATAACATGGAGAGAACAATATTTCAGTATTTGAACATAGCTAACTACCAGGGATAAAGATCACCTCAATTTCAGTATCTGTAACTACTCAACTCAGCAATAAGCTATCTCTAGGCACCGTCCCCTTTTCACATACACAGAAAAAAAAAATGCTATTTGACACTGCATTGACTCAAAACATCAAAGGGTACAGATGTACTTAATTATCATTTTATAGTCTGCCCTTTACCTGGACTATTTGAATAAGGTTTTTATTTCCTTCCTTATTTGCTAGTAAATGACATTTTACATGATCTATAGAGGATCTATCAATCTGTATTAGGATTGGGTCTAGTTGCTTATAATGTAAAACTGAATTAATAGCGGCTAAAACCAGCTAATAGATATATAGATATTGATATAGATATAGATAGATAGATTTTTTTTTCATGCAAAGGGAATCTGGAGTTAGTCTGCCCATGAGTAGTATGGTGGTTCCATAGTTACAAGTCACCCATGCTCCTGTTGTCTTTCTACTCTTCCCCCCTGCATACTGGCTTGCTTTCTTTCAGTTTCTCTCCTGTTTGCAAGATAACACTAATACTCTAGCCATTACATTCTTTTTCCAAACACCAGAGAGGGCAAGGGGAAAATGGCCTGCCGGATCATCCTACTGCATTCTTCTCAAAATAGCACCACCACCACATACCCAATGACTCGTATTTATATCTCATTATCCAACCTCATTTTGAAAAGAGGCTGAAAGATAGTTTTGTAGACATACACTCTGCTGTTTCCAACAACATAGAAATTCTCTCACTTAAGAAGAGAAGGGGGATATGTATAAGGTGGGCAGGTAATCGTTCCTTCCATACGGTCTTGAAATTTTGGTCCTTTAAACATGCTTTCAAGGTGGCTTGTTTGGGGACCTGTAGCCCCAAATCTAATGCAAACTATTTTTCCAAAAGCCAGATGGAGATTCTGTGAGCTCAGATCCTTTAGCTTCATCTGCCTGCTTGAACAGCATTGTATTGTAGCAGTAAATGTTCCAAATATAAACTGCAACTTGAAGATAATTTGGTTAATCAAACCCGTTCCAACCCCCAACTATATTTTTAGGTATCAACGTATTTTTCACTTGTGAAACGTTGAAGTGATAGGCACCTATGATTTAAGCACCTTTTATTTTCACAGCTTAAGAGAATCAGAGAGAAAAAATGTTGGTTTTACATTATACATGTTTTCATTCTGTTTCCCCTCAAATGCAACGTTACCAGCACGTTATTCTATTATTCTAGAAATTACAGTCTTCACAGATTGTCATCTGACGACTCCACTGGTGCAGATGTCCTTCTTTGGCTTTTCACATTTCCAATGATTAGTTTTTATTCTGAGTTACGGTGAAATAGAAAAAAGAATTTCATTTTAATTAAATTGCTCATATACAAATGGCCATGTTTTGGTCATCCGAGAAGCTTTTTAGTTTCTAGCCGGTATTTGCCATAAGCTAATGAACTAGAGCATCACAAGATTAAAGACTATTAAAATACGGATTTTTCCTCGCCATGTTTAGCATCTCATCATTATGATGAGGATGACCAAAACTCTCTGAAATATTCTGATGTTTTATAGAAAAAGAAGGTCAGAAGATAATCTCAAATACTGACCCAGTAGAGATTAATTCAAACAGATTTCTAAAAGCATCACATGCCACAGAATGAAGCACATGTCATACACGGGCTGGTCTGTGACAGCTGTAGCTGAGAGCCGAAAAAAAGAGAGAGGTCACACATTTTTATGTTAACATGTTTGCACGCCCCCTTGGAGAATATTCCACTGCTGAGGACCACACAAATGATGCAACTCTAATTTGTCTAAATTTAATCCCAGAATAGCTATGACGTCTTATTTGACCAGAGACCAAGAACGTTGTAGGGGGTCATTATCTGGAGAGCTTGGATGTCCTTAGGTCAAATATTATTTTAAACTGGGATACCTTTGAAATTCGGTTAAATTTAGTGGATCTTTCCTCTTACACTGTGCCATTATCACTCAAGTATACACAAGGCGTTAAGCCACAGCATACCTGATCATCACCACCACCTGCTGCCAACAGCTGTATCAGTCAACAACAAATGTATTCTAATCGTGTCCTCGAAAGAACGGTTTCACACCTTTGGAGGCTGACATCTGCGCCATGTAGAAGGGGAAAAAAGTGTGTAAGATCTGTATTTATTATTACTTGCTGTATGCATCTGAGAAAACATGTAAGGGTTGCCCAAAAGATATTCTAAGAACACATGTTAATAATTGTTATTGGTAACAGTTTAAAAGTTTAGCAACATTAGATTAATTTGGTTGATGAGTACATACATGACTGAATCCTACATTTCATGAATGCTGGAACCACATCTCAAACTTATTTGCATGTCCTATAGTGCCTGGCACAGTGTCTGGTAAACTGTAGGCTCTCAATAAATATTTGATGATAATGAGTATTTTACCTTACGTCAACATCAAACCAAAACATCGATTGAAAAGGAGAAGATCTTTGAAATTTAGATCTCTTAACTTCCCCATATTCATTTCTCATTTAATTCCTTTTTAAAAAATCAAGTCGTATGGGACTGCCGTGAATAATAAGAAATACACAGAATGTTAATGACAACAAGTAAGTTACAGAGAGATTTTACATTTGCAAGTAAAATGGATGGTTTGGGAATTAATTCATGTTACTAGTTTGGCTCTGAAATAATGATTAGGTAAATTTTGACCCTTGGTGAGTATGTTATTTTTTCTTTATATTGGGACCATGGTAACCAGGCAATACAAATATAGACAATAACATATCAAGTCACAGACATAATAGAGCAGTGAATAAGTGCTCATCTTTTTCACGATTATTGCCTCTATGTTATATTTATTTTCCCCAAATAATTATTAGCTTTATATAAATAATATACTTTATTCCCTTGCTAGTGGAAAATGATGTTTGACATTAAGGAAAGGTCAGGTATCATGAATGGGAAACCACAATGAGCATTGCCTTTAAGGATTATTGAATTAAGAGGTACATATATTTGACAAAGTATAGAAATCAAATAGCTGCCATGTTAGCAGTGCCCTTTTACATGCCATAGATTTATTGACATTTACTAAATATTAAAAAAAAGTTGAAACTGTGAGTGCTTAGTATGCATTATGATGAAAAACCTAATATCACTTCCCTGAAGATTTCATGACAGCATTCTAACCAGGGTAAATTCACCAAATGACTGGACATCAGATTGGAACATAAATTAAACCGGCCAGCTAATTTTAGAAAATACACGCACAAACAAAAGTAGGTAAGTCACTATGCCAGATAAGTAGTCGCTGTTGACCTGCGAACAAGTGAAATCCCTGTTCCACCCGCATGCACGCATACTTTCCTTGGGCCCGAGTCACGCTGGATAGTTTAGGGTGACAAATGGATTCTGCAAGTCACAAGGGTGCTTACTGTTGTAGACATCATGGTAGCAGCTTTCCAGCTGAAATGAAAAAAAAAAAAAAGTTCAACTCCACACCTTTCATTTAAGTGCAAAATCACAATGTAGGTTTTACATTCAGAACTATCATGAGAGAAGTCAAAACAATTATTTACATCGAAGGTTCTAGAGTAATTTCTCTCACAACTTCACTTACTTTTCCTTTTTTTTTTTTAAGGTTTTATTTATTTATTTGACAGAGGTCGAGCACAAACAGGGGGAGGCAGGGAGAGAGAGATTCAGGCTCCCCTCTGAGCAGGGAGCCTGACACAAGTCTCAATCCCAGGACCCTGGGATCATGACTTGAGCTAAAGACCGGGACTTAGTTGACCAAGCCACCCAGCGACCCCTATTTTTCTTGATAGATAACATACTTTTTGCCCTACATTCTGGAGTCTCCCATTTAATTAATCAACTCTAATTTGTCTAAATTTAATATTTATTATATCAAATAATTAATATTTGATATAATATAGGAAATAAAGGAAAGTTTTTTGCAGAGATTAGGGGGAAGACGTAAGAATCTTTATAGAGTTTTCATAGACTTTCATATGCCGTTCAAGTTGGATAAGTACTTCATGGGGCCAAGTTGATTTGTATTCATCAGATTCGGTGATGTCTATATTCCAAAAGCTTAAAAAAACATTAAATTTCCTCATGAAAATACAATTTAATCCCAGGTAAATGTTTTTGTTTGCCATTACCTGATGGTTACATGACCTTTGAAACTTATACCAGCTTGAAATGTACCAAAAATGTCCAACTTCTCTAAGGAGACATATACTTGAATGCATAACAATAAAGCTTCGTATGCAAAATGCTCGACAAGGAATGACAGGTGGAGAAACCAGTGTAACAAAGTAACCAAAGCGCATTTGAGCACATTTGCTTTCAAGTCTCTGCTATATCCTTTCGGACTTGTGAGACCCTGGACAAGTTGCTGCACCTCTCTGAGCTGCAATTTCCCTCAGCCGAATGGAAATCATAGTAACTACTTACAAGTCTTGTGAGTGTTGAACAATATAGCAAATCTGAAGAGCTTAACTCAGCACCTCAGTAATTAAATACAATAAGCACTCAACATTTATAGTAAAAAAATCATTAAAATTCTTACTGTGGTCATGAAGTTGTGACACCATCATGGTGGTGGGCGGCAGTGGGGGTGACCTCCAACTTTCTTTTTTTCCAAGGTATTTTTTACCAAAATAAGTTCAGTAAAATGTGTATAGTAATTTAACCAAACTACAAAATGATTTCACTATCTCTATTTATACAGGAAAATACGAAAACATAAATCCCTTATACTAGATTCTGGTCACGAGAAGAATACACAATACAATATTAGTAACCCCCATCCAATTTTGCCTGGATATGAGTTTTCTTGCAATCCCAGACTCCAGATCTAGCTTTCAGAACAGGATTGAAGAAGCAGCAAATAAGGAACCTTTCCCCATATCTCAGAATAGCAGACAGTTTATAGCACGGACTCTGTAAAGTCTGGGTCTCAGTCTGGTTCCCCCATTGGCCGGCTGTGAGACTGTGCAAGTTGCTCATCCTCCCTGTGTCTTGGGTTCTTCATCTCTAAAAACAATACCTAGATTTCAGTAATCTTGTGAGCATTGATTAGATAATGCATGTAAAGTGCATGTTATAGTTTGTTTTTTTTTAGCATAAAATAAATTCTCAAAAATGTTAGCTGGAATTATTATTATGACCCATGAGCCAGTCTTTCTGCCATACTGGTTTTATTCCTTTTAAACACTGCTAATTTTAGGATGAAAGGTTAGAAAATGACTTACATGTTGCAACCTCCCCAAATTTCACCAGTATTACCATCAGGGGCTTAAAAGAAAAACCAGTTTTAGTTATGATTTTCTGGCCAATACATTGATAAGTTACATGAATACACTTTTCCCGAAAGTCTTACTAAAAAAAAAAAAGAAGAAGAAGAAGAAGAAAGAAAGTAGTTTGTTAACATTTAAATGGAGCCATCAATGGATAGTAGGATTTCAAATGACTTTTACTGTATTCCTTTTTTTATACTGCCTATTAACACATTTATTTTCCTAGAATTGGCACTTGTAAAAAAAATGGTTGTTCACCTCTGCCTGAAGTCATTATCACACATTGATTATCAGTCAACACCTTAGAGGTATTAGCTGCCTGTCAAAGACAGACGGTAAAAATTCTCATAGGACGGATGTGAGGAGGACAGTGGAAGCTGAGGGGCAAGGAAAAGTGTCTTAGGAAAAGGAAAAGAAAAGTGTCAAGGGTGGCAATTAAAGGAAGTGGATTATGTCAAGGACTGAGACAGGAAAAGCCAAAATATGAACCAAATTGGTTCGAAAGCTTTATAACTGCAGTGATAACAAGACAAAGACACATAAAAAAAAAAAAAATCCTTGCATGTGATTCTGTATTTTTAAAAATGTGGGAGGAATCACTTCATCTGATCCTTACCAAAAAAAAAAAAGGGGGGGGGAGGGGGGAGGGGAAGAAAGGAAAGAAAGAAAAGAAAAAAGAAAAGGAAGACCTGTCGAATATCATTATTCCATTTTGCAGATAAAATTGCAAGGCGCAGAGTGTGCAAATAATTTAATATCACATAGCCAGAACTGAATCTTGAACCCACAATTTCTGACTTAGTCTAGTGTCTTTCTAGTACACCAACCTGTTTTCATTCATTAGTTACATATACAGATTATCAAAATGAAGTTCATATAACCAATCCTTTACCTCCAAACCAAAAACTGTGATCCTCATTTACAAAAACATATGATTTAGTGTGAGAAATAAAATCCGCATGTACAAAAGAATTTAAGATTGCTTCCATGGAGCCAATGAGCAAATACAGAAGTAAATGTAACTTACATGCATGATTCCAGCTACCCCCCCCCCCCCACAGACACACTCCTCCTACCTCTATGTTCCCCTAGTATTGGTCATTCAAAATCAATTTTGGAAGAAAGAATGTAATGCAAGCATTTTTCGCCCACAGTCTGTCTCAGTTTTCACGGATTTTGAGATTCCTTCGTTCCTCCATTCTACATTTATTAAATCCTACTAATAGCTACAATCCTGAACCAAGCCCTGGGGCAACAATGTTAAAACAGACACTGCCTGTCCCACTCAGGGAGACTACCAATTCTTAACAATGTTTAGTGGAAAACTATTAGTTCTGTAAATAGTACAATTAGTTGGGGTCTAGATCTCAAAATTTCTTAACACTTCCTTCTCTTCAGCAAGTCCCTGTTTCGAGTGAAGCTGCTTTAAGTGTGGCTGTTTGTGAGACAAGAGCGATTGCTATCAGAGTTCCGTTGTGATGACCTTCACTTTATCATTCCTTTCCTTCCTGATTAACGTTCAGCCGACTTGTCACAGTTTCTCCTCTACTGTGCCAATCTGCCGCTTCCAGACCTGTTTCACCTCTCTTTCTTGACTGTAACATTCAGAATCAGATTTCTGAAAATTGTGTGTGCAAGCTGTAATAATGCTCCTTTTTATAAATATGCTGATAAAAATAGGACTGTGACTCTGATACTGACCAAGGATTGGAAAAAGGAATAGTTACACAATATGTTATTGCAACCTCCCTTTTATTTCCCTCTTAATGTTCAGTAGAAATCATTTTCTAGTTTCAAATATTAGTCAGACACACAGCCAGGTGAGACTGTAAATCTTCATGGAGCCAGTCAATTGTATCCGTCTCCTTGATGTTGCATTTGAGTTGGGAATACGTGTTCATTGCCATGGTAATTTTCTTATGCTCATTGCCCAGGTCCCCGAGGGTTGTTAAGATAAAGGACAGCTGGACCAATGTATCTATCCATGGCTGTCAATGTACAAGATTATTCTGTAAATACCATAATCCTCAAGAGTGGGGAGAGAACATCCTCATTTAGGGTGTCTCGATGGTCTGATCCTTCTGGAAAGAGTTCATAAACTTTTGCATGTGTCATCCTAGCACCATGAGATCTCTCAGAGAAATACCATTTGTTTTAAACTAGGAAAGACTGAGCCATCCTTTAGTTTCCATGGCTGCTAATATAGTCTTCTTCCAAGTTCACCAATGAGTTATTCCGCTGTTCAGATCTATTTTAAGATTGCTACTGGTCTATAGGATCTGGTTAAAAACAAAATAAAACAACAACAAAAAATTGCTAACAACAGTTACCATACATTTCATACACTAGCATATTCTTTTGTTCAAAGAAATTCTTAGAATATAGGACTGTATCAAATGATCGTTTCCACCCACTGGAGGTTCTACAATGTGTATTATAAATCTGTGATTCTGCTCAAGTCTTTAGTCAGATAATTTGCAAATGGAGGTCAAAATAGAGCCAGAGTTCTTAAGTCTGTGAAATATGACTCTCAAATTTCAATTCCTATTTTTTTTTCCAGTGGCCTTCTTTAAGTAGGGAAAATATTTAGTTATATGATTATCTAGAAATCATTTACCCTGAAGGAATGTTGACTTCCCACAATTAACTCTCCTCTCAGCATACATCAACAAACTTTTCTTGGTATCTCTTCTAGACTAAGTACTAAGATACTAACTCATAGTACAAGGGTTAATACTACCTGGCAGCTAACTTTGAGTTCATAGTGATAGAAATTAAATGACTTAACTCAGAAAAGGCAAAGAGTGCTCAGGGCGCACAATCACTGATGTTACTTTGGGCTAACTCCACCATAAACCTGGGAATTTAATAACAATAGTTAATTATGTAGCATTCAGCATGCTCGATGCAGAAAATGCTCTGTATAATTCTTCACTGAACCCATAGGAAATTTTGGTATCTCTCTTTTGCAGATGAAGAAATTGAGCCACAGAGTGATTATGTCACTTGGCCAAATTCAGACAACCTCCAAAGGGCAGGGCTAGAAATCGAACCCAGAGTTTGACGTCAGCATCAAGCTTCTGACAAGTACATGGGACAGCCTCTCCTTAAACTCTGCTCTTGACCTCTGGGTCTTAAAATGCCCTCTTCTTACTCCTGTTTTGAGAGTTTCAACTCTTTTCTTATTCTTTCATCTCATTACACTATCTTAATGCCTGGAATGTTTTTCTCTGCATCTTCTTTGTGGCACTAACTTACTTATCCTACAAAATTCAGCTAATAATGTACTCTCTCTCTTAAATCTTTATTCTAATTTGGATGCAGCCTGTGTTGCTATAATACTTGCATGTGTGTGTGTGTGTGTGTGTGTGTGTGATAACTGATATTTACTGAGTGTTACTATGTGCCAAGCACTAATGCCTTTCCATGGATTATTTTGTTCCATCTTTGCAACATCACTGTAGGGAAGGCACTCCATTTCACAGAAAGAATACTGAAGTACACCAATAAGTAAGGAATTTGCTTATAACTGTAATTAATCAAATAATGATAACTGAAAAAAATCAGGATTCAGACTCAGCCTGAGTCCACACGCCTTAAGCACCATATCCATCTAGATGCTAAAGACAGGGGCACCTGGGGGGTTCAGTGGGTTAAAGCCTCTGCCTCGGCTTGGGTCATGATCCCAGGGTCTTGAGATCAAGCCCTGCATCAGGCTCTCTGCTCAGCAGGGAGCCTGCTTCCTCCTCTCTCTCTGCCTGCCTCTCTGCCTACTTGTAATCTCTGCCTGTCAAATAAATAAATAAAATCTTAAAAAAAAAAATAGATGCGACAGACAGACAGACACACACACACACACACACACACATGCATAACTATAATCATACTACTTGCTATATTGGTTTCTCACCTGTACTGAAAGCACCCCGAGAGTCAGAGTGATAACAAATTTGACTTCATCTCCCCAGTTCCTCCCAGGGTGCATAGCAAATAAATATAGCTAGAAAATTTAACTGTTTTAAGTTTTTCTGATTCTTTCCTATTGGTTCCCTCCTTTTTTCCTTTACTCCCTCACCTGATACCTAGTTCCCGGGGCTTCAGTTCTTAGAAGGGCTTCTCACCTAGGTGAGCCTCACTGCTGTTGCTGTAGGTCCCACCTGTATCTTGTGATTCCCTAATTCCCAGTACCATTACTGAGGTCTCCCAGTATTTGTCTTTCTTCCTACCTTCATACACGCTCACCCTTCACCTGGGATGCCTTTCCTTCCTTTCTCTGACTGGCAAACCATAAGTTCTTCTGAATTCAGCTTAACCTTGAGCTTCGTTGGGTTCAGGTGCTCTTTTCTGCTTTTTTGTATTCATGTTTCTATGATAGCGGGACTCATGATTTGCACCGTGTTATAATTCTGTGTTTACCTGGATCTCTTCCCCCTAGAAGACTACAGAAAGGAACTTATTCATTTCAGTACCCAGGCCTAGAAGAATGGATCATGTAAAGTGTGCTCAAAAACATCATGTAGTAAATGAATAAATGCGAAATCTGGAGAAGATACTTTGAATAACATTATCTTTATAAGAGGTCTCTTTCATTGGAAAGTTATGTGTTACTGTTCTGTCATTTTCTAATGAAAGTAATTTGAAGATGTGGTCACCAACAAATAATATGTTATTAACTCTTATTTCAAAATATAGATTTAATGTAACAAGATTGATATTTTATTCCATCTTTTTCTTGCTTTTTCAGTATATAATTAATGATAGGAGTACACATTCACCTTACTGCTACTATACAAGCCTCTGCTTTTTGAAGAGTCAAAATCCTTTTGCCCAACTTCTGCTTGGGTCACAAGTCCACATCAATGCTTCTGGTACAGAAGCAATCTTTTCTCTCTTCTAGGGTACAGGGTCATCTGATTGGGCTTTCCATGGTCCTGGATGAATAGGAAGGGAATTAAATGGCAGTGTCAAAGGAAATTACTCATTCTAAGAAGGATTCACACATTATCTATGCCCAAACCATCTCTGACACTCATTTATGATTAAAATTAAAAAAGAAGAAGAAGAAGAGGCAGTTTGGCAGTATTTCTATGACAATAAAAATGTGAAGACCAAATTAAATTGATGGTGTAAGTCTGTGGCACACCAGATAAGAAAGTGTTTTTCTCAGTGGTATTTTAGAATTTAGAGACATACGGGGGGTGGGGGGGAAGGAGAGGAAATGTGTACCCCAGTGTGAGAAGGTCTATACAGAACTTCATTCTAGAACAAATCTTATTTAGGTTGATGTCTGATAAGTTCAAATCATCCAGCATTCTTTTCATGGGAAGTTTTTAAGGAGCAAAGGTCTTTTTAAATAAAATCCTAAAGGTCTTAAAGGTGAAAACGTCTTCCCAACAAGCTCATTATTCACCTTGTCAATAAGCACATATTATTCTACTTATTTTTATTTTTAACATAGTTCTAAGCATCTGTTTGAAACCTCTTTACGTTTTTAAGCTCATGGGTGGGTACAACAATTGGTGAAAAAGATAATAATTTCTTGATAATGTATCCCTGGAATAACATGGAGCTGAGGTAAAATGCCTATTTTAAGATATTCCAACATTATGCATCCTGACTTAAAATTGTATTCAATCCTATGTCCATAAAAGAAACAAAATTAAAATGTTAGATTTAACAGGAAACTCAAATTGATTCTTTTAAGAGTAAAAATGTTTTTTTTTTTTTTTTTTTGAAAGGTTATGGGACTGTTTTAGTTCCTGGAATAAATACAGCAGCAAAGAGACTTTAAATGAGAGAGGCACCTAGATTTATTTAAAAGACATGTCATCTCTTTGGCCTCTTCACACGGGGCAGAAAGAACAAAAATGATTTATCAGCCGGGCGATTTGCCTTTTAGAAAAAGGCATTTGTTTCTTATATAGGATTTGTTTCTTATATAGGCCTATTTTTATGCTTTTATTTCATGGACTGGCATTTCAACACTTAAATGCCTTTTGCTTCAAACATCAGTTTTCTCTACCAACTGAGCATTTATATTCTCTTTATAAAAGCAGGTTCTTTTCAGGTTTGAAGTAACAGTTTACTATTTATTTTATTTTGATTCTTAAGCATTTTAATGGAAGTGATGCTTCTGTTACTTTCATGTGATCACATTACTGGATGATCCTATATTTCTATAAAAATACATTTGTAGAGCTCACTGGGAGTTATATACATTTATGTATCCATTATGTAACTATCTGCTAAAACCCTTCAAAACTTGGAGAATTAGTACCAATCACTGTGATAAACGTTAGTAATTGTATCTTTGTTGGATCAAAATTTAAACTAAAACAAACATGTGTCCAAATTTTACAATTTTACATTTTCCTGTAGAAAGTATGAATTGCATGAAAACTAGTTACTTCTTAAGGAAAAAATAGAAGATGAGCAGTGGTTAATGTTGGTTAGGAAAATGCGTTCCCCTCAGACTGGGTTGCCTACGTGGTGAAAGTCTGATTTCTTGGACACAGAACTTGAGAAACAAAGGTTGCGCTACACCTCACTGCAGGTCTGAAATTATAATATACCAAGCATAAAGACTTTAGATAATTTTAATAACAACCAAAATGTCCTACAGTTTTCCCCCTATTAAAATTATAAGGGCACCTGGGTGGCTCAGTGGGTTAAGCCTCAGATCATGACTCAGGTCATGATCTCAGGGTCCTGGAATCGAGCCCCCCAGACTCTCTGTTCAGCAGGGACCCTGCTTCCTCCTCTCTCTCTCTCTCTGCCTACCATTCTGCCCACTTGTGATCTCTGTCTGTCAAATAAATAAATAAACTCTTTAAAATTCTCATTATAAATGCCCAAATTAATCCACTAAAAAATCGCTTAAATGCCCATATATTATAGATCCTATGTTAAGAGTCTATAGAAATTACAACAAATAGTGAGAAACATGGAGTTACACTGGGATTGATCAAACCAAATTAGATCTATATTCTAATTTATCACATGGCTTTCAACAATTTTCTGTTTATTTTGTGATGGTTTTGAAAGACACTGATTGGCCTTATCTGAATTTAGCTATTCTACTAACTGATATCAAGCTATGCCTTCCCTGTGATTCATGGATCAAGTCACCATTTTACAGCAAATGATGGCTTGAAAGTTTCCATTTGGCTATTTGGATATAATTTTAGATAGATGTCAGTAGAAATCAAATATACTTGAGTCAACCCCTTCATCCAGGCTTTAAAAAAAAAAAAGGCCCTGAAGTAATCTAATAAATTTTAATTTTCCATTTAGTAACTTTATTTTTCCTAATTGAATTCTTAATGCATGTGTTAAGTTTTAGTGTCTTATTTTATCTTCATAACAGCCTAAGGGAGCCAGTATTATTGTCCCCCACCCTACTGATGAAAAAAAATCAAGGTCCACAATGTTAGCCAAATTGCCTCCTGACATACAGTAAGTACGTTGTGTAATTTAGATTTGAGCTTAGTTCTTTCCGTTTGCAAAGTCTGGATCTTTATCACAACATCAGTGTTTTCCCAATTGTACTCTGTTTTTCTAGAAATGTTAACAAGTAGCAAGTAAACAAGTAAAATGCAAGTAACATTATTTTTCCTTAAAATAAGAGAAAATTAAAGTATATGTAAAGAAAATAATAACTACACTTATTTGACATTATCATACAATAATCTTCCTTTAGTAATAAAATATTTGCTATAGTTTTAAGTGTATACAATAATTTTTTTAAAGATTTATTTATTTTTTTGACAGAGAGAGAGAGAGAGAGAACACAAGCAGGCAGAATAGCAGGCAGAGGGAGAAGGAGAAGCAGGCTTCCCGCTGGGCAGGGAGCCCTTCACGGGGCTTGATCCCACGGCACTGGGATCCTGACCTGAGCTGAAGGCAGATGCTTAATGACGAAGCCACCCAGATGCCCCTACATTAATATTTTTTTAAGCCAGTAAGAGATTAAGAAAATTCAGAACTATAGTTTCTCCATGTCTTAGCTTAGGCTGCTATAATAAAATAGTATAGACTGGGCAGCTTAAACAGCAGACATTTTATTCTTTATAGCTGTAGAAGCTAAGAAGTCCAAGATGAAGAGGGGCTAAAAAATTCTGTTCTTGGCAAGGGCACTCTTCCCGGCTTGCATATGGCTGCCTTCTCGCCTGATCTTCACGTGGTGGAGACAGTAAGCTGTGGTAGCTCTTTTTTTTCTTTACAAGGGCACTAACACCATCATGGCAGCTCTACCCTCATAATCACGTCTAAACCTAATCACTTCTCAGACACCTTATCTCCTAATACCTTCACACTTAGGGTTAGGGCTTCAACAGATGAATCTGTGGAGGATGCAAACATTCATTCCATAGTGCCTCAGGTAGAAAATTATTACATGGTATTTTAAGGAAGTAAGACACAAAAAAAGTGTAAATGGTTGTCAATTGTCTAGTTATGGGGTTTAATGACAAATGACAAAGAAAAGTAAAAGATAAATAAATAAATGAAGGATGTGCATGGACCAGTGATGGGGGTGAGCCAAGAGTTACAATTTGTGTGATTTATGATTGATCCAATTTTGGGTGCCTAAAGTGAGGAAGGTTGTAGGGAAGAGAAAGAAAAAGAGAGGAAAACAATTTTTGCCATATTGAGAAACCCAGTATTTAAATGGGACATCATCTGATTGACAAAAGGATGGTGTGGTTCAGTGTCTACATTTAAGCTTAGGCAACCTTAATCAACTAACCTCCATGCTCATAATGGACTATGCTTTGTAATTTGTCTTCTAACTTTAATAAGTATTTTGGATTGTTAATTTTTTGTCCTATGTTAATTATATAACAAATGTTTCCCATGAATTCATGATTGGTAGAATATTTTAAATGAAAAGAATATTTGTGTCTGAATCAAATAATGAAAATTGGAACAAGTCAAAATACAAATCAGCAAATTCAGCTTTTAAGTTCTCAGAAATCATAAAGCGATTTTTCTACATGAAACAATTATTTTTGAAGCATCCAAATTCACTGTGCAGATCATGTAATTAGTGATTTTCTTTCCTTAACACTCGGTACTCATATCAAACAGCTAAATGATATTTTTGCAGTCTTTTTCTCATTAAAAAAAGATCATTTTTTCCCTGCATGTAAAATTTTCCCCAAAAATGCAAAATTAATTATGCTTTCTTTTTTATCTTATCCTTTTTTAAAAAAAGATTTACTTATTTAATTTTGTGAGAGAGAGACAGAGAGGGAGCACAGGGGGAGGAGCAGAGGGAGAAGGAGAGAGAGAATCTCAAGCAGAGTTGGTGCTGAGGGCAGAGCCCACGCTGGGTCTGGATTTCAGAGCCCCAGATCAGGACCTGAGCTGAAAATAGGAGTCCAACGACTGTACCACCCAGGTACCCCGTTTTTATCTTATCTTGATAAGATTTGTTCTTTTAGTCTTAAGAAAATATGATAGATTTTTTTATGTTTCACTGAACATTTATGGCTAATACAAAGTTCGTGTGATTATGAGTTATCTATTGCTGTGTAACAAATTATCTTAAGACATAGGGCTTATAACCACAATAAACATTTTTGTATTTCACAAGGTTTATGTATCAGGAATCTGGGAGTGGCTTGGCTGGGTGATTCTGACTCAGTCTCTCTCACAGGGTTGCTGTCAAGCTGTTCAATCAGCTTTCCTTTTTTTTAAGATTGTATTTATTCAGAGAAGGGAAGCAGGCTCCCCACTGAGCAGAGAGCCCAATGTAGGGCTCCCTCCCAGGACCCTGGGATCATGACCTGAGCTGAAGACAGAGGCTTAATCCACTGAGCCACCCAGGCGCTCCAATAATGCAAACTATATTTAAAAGTGTGTTGTATCCATAGCTGTCACATTATCTGTCACATCAAAAAAAAAAAAAAAAAAAAATTGAGGAAGCGTTTTCCAGTATTTGAAAACTACTAATTCAGCAGAGAAGTCATACATGCTCTTCATGAACAAGTGAAGTTTAAGCTTAAGTGTTTATTTTTCTGCTTTTGTTTTAGTCATTGATGTAAACAAAAATATCAACCAGCATCCATTTCAAAACTATACTCATTAATCAGTGAGTGATTTCTTTGCTGAATTGACTACTGATCAGTTTATCCAAAGTCTGATTTTGTAAGTCTTGTTAGAAATAAATTACAAAAACTGATATTAAAATTTGCAAGAAATAGGACTAGCTGATCATGCTGAAATGTAGGGATGTAGAGTTTATAATAAAGACGATTATATATTTTTATTATTGGTAAAATTTTATACCATAAGTTCGTTCGTTCTTTCTTTCTTTCTTTCTTTCTTTCTTTTCTCTTTCTTTTTAATTGACAGAGAGACAGAGAGCACAGGCAGGGGGAGCAACAGGCAGAGGGAGAGGGAGAAGCACCCTCCCTGCTCAGAACCCTGGGATCAGGACCTGAGCTAAAGGCAGATGCTTAACCGACTGAGTTACCCAGGCGCCCCTAATACTATAAATCTTTGTAAGAAACTAATGTGGGTATATGCACCTACTGAAATAAAGATACCTGAAATAAAGATACCTGAAAATTTCCTTTTCAGAGAACAGGAAAGCATTTACCAGCATACCATTTTGCTGATTGAGCTTCCACTGCAGCTTGCTCACTAGGCTGGGAAGTCAATGCTGCTTGTTAACATGACACCCTGCTCCTCGTCATGTGGCCTCTCCACAGGGCTGCTCAACATGGCTTCTGACTTCCACCAGAGTGAGGGAAGCAGGAGAGGCGGAACCAGATGGAAACTACCCTTCTCACGACCTACCCTTAGCACTCACGTGGCATCTTCTCTCTCGTGAAACAAACCTAAATTTAGGGCTGTTCTCAGAGATCGTTCAGGTAGATGTAAATCACTGCTATTGATAGATCGGATGTCTGTGTCCACCGCCACCCATACCTTCAGATGTTGAAGACTTACCCCACAGTGTGAAGGCAATAGGAGATGAGGACTTTGGAGGCACTTAGGAAATGAGGGTAGAGATTTATTAAAAAGTCTGAAGCCTAATAAAAGAGGTTCCCTGGCCATTTCTTTCACATGAGGCTGTAGTGAAAGGATGGCCAGCCATGAACCAGACTCCAAATCTCCCTGTGCTTTGATCTCAGACTTCTCAGCTGCCGAAACTGTGAGAAATGAATTTCTGTTGTTTATAAGTCCCCCAGTTTACGGTACTTTTACTATAGCAGCCCAAACACTAAGTCTGTCACTAAGCCGAGACCCCAACCAAGGTAAGGAGGAAAATCTCTCTCTCAGTCTTTTCCAAGATGATATACTTAATCTCAACAATAGCTGCCAGATTCCATCAATGCATAATGGTTCTTAAAGAACCACACTTTGGCCCAGTAGGTTCTGAAAGCCATGCATCCCCCTGAATCATCCAGTCTATCCGTATCCCCACAATCCCCCTTCCAGAAGTAAGGGGAAGACTAATAGTATTTTGCTAGAATATCGGAAAGAGAAATGATAAGTAAATTACCCATTAATGCCAGGATGAAAAATACATATACGGAACAATGTTCTCTTTATAAATATTAATGTCAGAGAATCTGTACAGCACCTGGAAAATTTAGGTGATCTGCTTTTGGCCTACTAGCCATAACTGTCCTAGATTTAGAATTATTTAATAAAAAAGTAAGAAAGAGAGGGAAAGGCAGAAAGGAAGATAGGAAGGAAGAAACTGTAAAATGATGTAAAATTCAATGCTTAAGGAATTTTTAATTATATTCTAAAATTTGTTAGTAAAAATCTGATATTCAATTGAGATTATGAAGTTTGGAATATTCATTATATATTCTATTCACTTACCTAAGTACCACTTCAAAGGATTTGAGCTTTTGTTGGATCTGCTCTTGGATTCTGAATTTTATGAATAAATAATTTTTTATAGTTCTAGCCTCTATTGTTTCACATTTGATTTTCTGTGACAAGATATAATACAGCAACAGTAATACTTTGCTTTTCCATAACAATTTCTGCAGCAAGTTTATAAAAGTATTGTCTGTTAACCCAAAGCTAAATTGCATGCTGAGAAATGTGACAGGTATTTGGGGGTGGGGAGGTAAAAGGGGATGGAGTGGGAGATACTTACCTGGGAATATAATGCTTCTTACTCAGGCTTGCAAAATATCTGCAAAATAAAACGTATCCATCATATTTATGTAGAAATAGGTCACAGTCCCATTTTTGCAGTTCTAATCCTTTTGACTAGTATAAACACCATTCCACATTTGTGGCATTACAATGTCATAATCAGAAGAACAATTTGGCCATCTTTACTTCAGGGCTATGATCTTCATTCAAATGCTATGTACTTCACATTCCAGATTCGATGACCACAGCATCAGAGACTGCCGTGGACTGAATTTTGTCCCCCTAAAATTCGTATGTTGAAGATCTATTCCCCAGTGTGACTGTATCTGGTGATAGGCCCTTTTGGAGAGAATTAAGTTTAAATGAGGTCATAAGGCTCTGTAATCCAGTTGGAAGGACTGTGGTTGATAATGAGAGCATGAAACCTCTCCCCGCCTCCTTCCTCCTCTCTTCCTGCTATATGAACACACAGCTCCAAAGCAGCATCTGCAAACCAGGAGGTCTCACCATAAACCAAACAGACCAGCACCTTGATATCAGACTTTACAACCTCTAGAACTGTGAGAAATTTCTGCTGTTTAAGCCACCCAGTCTCTGGTCTTCTGTTGTGGCAGGCTGAGGAGACCAAGGCAGATGTTGTCTTGAGAAGCGGGGTGTTGTTATAACGTATCTAAAAATGTGGAACTGGCTTTAGAACAGGATAGTGAGGAGAGGCTGGAAGAGTTTCGAGGCACATGCCTGAAAAACCCGAGATGTCTATGAAGGGACTGTTGGTAGGAAAATGATATTGAATATGAGATGAAGGAAAAGAAGAGAGCTGGAGGAAAAACTTTCCTATACTTAGAGAATGCGGGCATAATCAGAAACAGAATGTTGGTAGAAATATGCACCCTAATGGCCACTCCGGTGAGGTTTCCGATGGAAATGAGGAACAGGTGATTGGAAACGGGATGGTTGGTTATTGGAAGTGTGATCCTTGTTACAGAATGTCAGAGGACCTGACTGAATCGTGTTCTAGAATTTCAGGGGCAGTCAACCATGAGAGTGGTGAAGTTGAATATTTAGCAGAGGCGCTTTCTAGGTAAAGAATTGAAGCTGAATCCTGAGTTCTCTGTACTGCTTATAGTAAAATGCAAGAAGAGAAAGACAAATTGAAGGAGGACTTGGTAAGCAAAAGGAACCGTAACTTGGGAGATTTGGAAAATTCTCAACTCATCCATATTGCGAAAAGCAGAGAAAGTTTGTTCTCCGTTTTCTCCCTCTTCTCATTTGTTCTCATTTTCTCACTTAGTGCTGAAGAAAGCACTGAGGGGTGAGGCTGGGACACCTGGGTGGCTCAGTCCATTAAGGGTCTGCCTCAACTTAGGTCATGATCTCAGGGTCCTGGGATCAAGGTCTACCTCAGGCTCCCTTCTCAGTGGGGAATCCGCTTCTTCCTCTGCCTCTGCTGCTTCTCTCCCTCTGTCAAATAAATAAATAAAACCTTTAAAGAAAAAAAAGAGAGAACACCAAGTGTGTGGCTGAACGACCAATGAGATACAGAGGTCGTGAGTGCCAGTCATGACTTGCACCTGTCTGAGCAGAAGCCAGAAATAGAGATTAGACCAAGAGAACCACTGCAAGTCAGAAATAAAGGGCACCGAGAAAGCAGGACGAAATGCAGGAAGGCTTTTGGAGTTCAGGATACTCTAGGACCAGACCACAGGGCTATTTGTCTGCAAAATGTTCTGACTCTCCCACCACTGAACCTAAGGGGTGAGGTCACCCTGCAGAGCCAGGGAGGTGCCCCGGCCCACCCCAGTGGGCCTAGACAGCAGTGCAGAGCCCCCCAAATCTTCAAGTCTAACAGATTTTACCTTCTTCTGTAGCTAAGATTCTCACACACACATACACACACACACACCCCCCACCACCGCTACCAAACACACACTCACCACTGACTTAGTTCAGCTACTCTTGGTGTTTTACAACAGGATTGGGACAGGCATATCCCGGGGGACTGCAATGTTTCTAAGCGCTATGCAGCCCCTGACTTCATCAAAGTCGTCCCTACTTCACCTCCGCTCCACTTCTCTGACCCTCCAAAGTACAATTGGTCTGCTAGGTCTAGAGCAAAGGCAACTTGATTCAAAACTTGCTATGATTTCCCTAAGCCTGACTAAAAGAAGCACGGAGTGAGATGCCAGTTCTTGAGTGGGAGAGCCAGATTTTAGAAATGTCAAAAAAGGGAAGAAAGCCCAAGAACAAGTTAACAGCAAAAACAGCCACAACTAAAAGGGTGCACGGTGAATATCTTTTGAAGACTATACTTTGTCGCTGTTATTAAAAAAATAAAAAGTTTTTATTTTTACTTTCATGTTTTAGAAAGATTTTATTTATTTATTTGACAGAGAGAGATCACAAGTAGGCAGAGAGGCAGGCAGAGAGAGAGGGAAAAGTGGGCTCCCCGCCAAGCAGAGAGCCCCATGTGGGGCTCGATCCCAGGACTGTGAGATCATGACCTGAGCCGAAGGCAGAGGCTGAACCCACTGAGCCACCCAGGTGCCCCCCAAAATAAAAGTTTTTAAGTGAGGACAGTACGAAATTTGCAGTGGCCTAACCAAGCCTTTCCAGAAACAGTAAACAATTACATTATATAAACCAACCGTCTGAGCAGAAATGATAATTAAAGTAATGCATCTGTATGCTTCATTGATTTATGAATTTGTTTAATGATTCTTGTTCCGAGTAGCAAAAACTATTATGCATTCACTGATTTTTAAAGGCAATGTATAACTGCGTGACCTTTTGTTGCATCAAGGGAAGTAATATGCAGTAATATTCCGAGAGATTCAAACAGTCACACTGATTTTTGATTACATGTTAACCCATATATATTTTTTTTCTTCATTGAAAAAAGTTTTATGAGTGTATATTCATAACTATTGATTGTTTTGGAAAGAATCATGGCACCCGAGCAAAATTGCCTCCCGATAGCGAGGGTTAGGCTTAAATCAATGCGAGCGAAACCATGAACCATGGTGGGGAGCTTGGCACCAGGCCCTCCCACAGGCCTCACTCCACAGCCACTAAAGAGGTGTCTGTTTGTAACCAGGTGCTGCTGGACAAAGGCCGTGATGGGTGGTTGTTCTTATCAGGGAATGTCTTTGTTTATATGACGGTTCAGTCACACGCTGATCTTTCTATTCATGTCTTGCAGTGTAAACTTCCCTGTTTGTTTTCACTTCTTTTTAACCTAGTTGCCAGAGAAGCTTAGCACATAGCTAACCCAAGAACCAGGGATAAGTCAGGACAAGAATGACAGGAGAGTAGGGATGATGTTAGTGCTCTGAATTTTGAACTCTTGAAAAGCTTCCATCTCTCACATTCTGTGTGTGTGTGTGTGTGTGTGTGTGTGTGTGTGTCTTTCACACACTTTCTCTCCTCGGTATCTTTCCTTGCACCAGTGTCTCCAAAAAAATGCAAAGAAAGAGACGCTAAAGAGGGACATGCTTTGCAAGCTGCACACACGCACACCAGCTTTCGCTCATTCAGGAAAGCCAAGCACTCTCTCGTCAGCATGGCCATGCTTGACTGGAAGCAGATACAAGGAAACTATAGAAACAGCCAATTTGCCATATCAGATAAGACCGCACATTTATCTATTTCTGTACCTTGCCTCTGGGAGTGACCAGTTTCTGATGTTTCATAAAAAGGTGGAGGGGGGAATCAAACAAAAGAAATAAATACTTTCTGAAAACACTCTTTAGACACTCGTTCCCTAGTCAGGATAGCGCCTTATAATCTTCTATTCTCCTACTCTTTTATTTTGTTCCCCTGCAACCTTCCTGTCCATATTAAATTTAAAATAATTATTATAAATATCAATTATTTCATGAAATATTTAGGCAACCTTACAATTAATTATGCAGCTTTCTTTTGTTCCTCTTGTGTTGAGCTTTACTTCTATTGAAAGCTGATTGTGTTTTTAGGAATCAATTTCTAAGAAAAACATATTAAGTGGCAAATAACTCACTTTGATTTTGCTAGTGCACGCATATAATTTTGCCACACACTTTCTCATAGGATGGACTGAAATGATGCACTGTTTACCTTACCTGAGAATGTTCTGACAAAAATACAAGTGCTTATTGCTATCAGAAATTTGCATGAAACAGGATCTGAAGATGTGTGACATCTATTCAAATAAATATTTGTAAGACATTTTTCCCTGTGAGCCAAAATTAAATTGGATCTTCAAGAATTTCAGGAAAAACTACCAAAAATTACTTTGGAGGCAATTTAAAAAGAATTGCCAAGATTTGAATCTAAAGAATAATCAGTAAAGAAGCTAATGTAACAACATCAAATATTGAAGAAAGCCGCTGCCAATACTTAAGAATTTCTTTTGTTAACTCTAAGACAGTTTGGACTTCATTAACAGAATTTGGGGCCAGACTGCGTGGAAATACAAAGAAAGCAAGGGAGCATATCTACCTAAGTAATATCTTTCAGTGGCAAAATTTAATAACAGTAAAACTGATTTATGATATCTGACAGTGTTTATGCCTCACATCTCAATTTTAAAAATTTTAGGTGTTTCACAGATAAGTGTTTGTTCACACACGTATGTGTCTCTTGATTGTGATGAAACATTGCACAATATGACTTAGTGTTGATTTTATAACATTAGCATGGATTTTCTATCAGCAGCTCTCTGATCATGGAAAGAAAAAATTTGCTCATTTTTATTGACTTGTGACTGACTCAAAAGGATGGTTCTAAATAACAATGTCCATCATCTTTTCATTGATTTTTGTGATTAAGTACAAAAATACAAAAATAAAAATATTTTAAATCTGGGACATATTTCCCACTAGATTATGACAATTTAAAGCTTGCTCAAAATTTGACCCGAAATTATTTGACAGTGTCCCTTTAAGCCTTTTAAGGGTCACTTAGCATTTCCATTACAAATCTCGACTTTCAGAGGTTTAAAACTTGGCAGTTTAAAGTTGCAGGAGTCTGGAACTTATACAAGTTGTCAGAACAGATGTTTTTTATTTATTTGAGATTTTTTTTCTTTTTACCCTTTCTTTTCTTTCCTGATGCACTGAAAGGGTTTCTAAAACTATTGATACCTTCCAAAGTACACAAAAACTAAAACCTTTAAACTTTTTATTTTCCTGCATCAGAGCCATCAATATTTTTATTTAAAAATATGATAAGATGAAGGAATCTGCTCCCCACACCATGATGAAAGTAAGCCCACTAGATTCCAGAATTATTTATATGTATTATGATAAAGATTAGAAATAAAAATGAATTTTAAAGACCAATGATAGTAACAATCCAGTGATATTAAACCCAACGATGAAATCCCACTGAATGGACAAGGTATTTGACAAATGCACAAAGAAAAAAAATGAGCTCGGATTAATTGTGGGAAAGTCTTTGATGTCCTTTACCCAGCGTGTAAAACCTTCAAGTCGGTGGAAGGAGGGCTGAATCCTAGAGGAAAGGTACTGAGTGTTCAGAATCAAGTTCAAGTCAAATAATGTTTTTAGTGATTACATTTTCTGTCAAAAAAAAAAAAAAAAAAGGGTTCCTCTTATCGACTGCACTTGCTTTTTAAGAACCTGAATGACTACATAGGTGACAAAGTTATAAACCCCTTCAAATAACTGACAAGTGTCTAAGTCAGTTTAAAAAGATTAAGAGTGGCTCCCTTGTTGTGAAATTATACAAAAGTGCCATTTCACTTTTGAAGCAATTTGAAAGCCATTCATTTCAGTGGCAGGTAGCCAAAACACAAAAGCCAGAGAATGGCAGCAGAGATGTCACACAGGCAAACACACGTCTTTTCCAAAGGCTTGTGCTGCCTGTAACCTCAAAGGCACAGCCTCAATAGTTTGCATAGACAAAAGAGTCGCAGCGAAGATCGGCGCTAAGTGCACGCATGTGTCCCGGGTTCTGGCTTGCCCTGATTCACTCTCACCTATCACCATTTCTTAACTGAACTCTTGAGCCTGGTGCCCCACTGTGGGTGCCTGGATGTCCATGTGAAGTTGCTGGCCACAGAGTAGAATTTGCACCATCGCAAATACCTGATGGGCAAAGTCTCAGTACCCCCGTGAACATGCTGGTGACCACACCTGGCATTTCCGGTGCTGAAATTTTCTTGCAGTGTATTGACCTCCAGCCTATCCACTGGAAGGACACAACACCTAGCAAAATCCCCACAAGTCATATTCCTCCTCTCCACTTATAGCTGAGGTACAACAAGCTTGAGTTTGAACAGCCTAAATACTATGAAGAATGGTTTAAGTTGTCGGTCAGGCACTGTGCTAGTTAGGGAGATGCCAGGAAATACCAGAACTCCCAGTGGGGGTAGGCCAGACAAACTAATCTTGGAAAACTTGAAAAATGTTGTTGGACTTCATAGTAATAAACTCTTTTTTTTTTTTTAAGATTTTATTTATTTATTTTATTTTACAGAGAAAGAGCACAATTAGGGGGAGCGGGAAGCAGAGGGAGAGGGAGAAGTAGGTTTCTTGCAGCCTGAAGCGGGGCTTGATCCCAGGACCCTGGGATCATGACCTGAGCCAAAGGCAGCTGCTAACCAATGGAGCCACCCAGGTGCCCCAATAATTTAAATTCTTAAAGCCAATGGTGATTAAATAGTGTTGTGTGTTACTATTGTATGCGCTTCCATCCAATGGAAGATGTTCCATGTGAGAAAACAGGGGTGTTTTTAAAGCTCCTTTGGTTCATCTTATGCACTTGTCTAGTTCATAAGCATTTCTTTTAGTCTTCTAGGTACTTGCACTGTAGAAAGGAGAAATACATCCAATTTAGTAGAATTAAAGAAGCAGCCGTGGAAGTGAAAGGAAAGAGTATTTACATTTGACTGGTTAAGTCAAAAAAGACTTCAAAAATGAGATGACTTTTGAATTAGTATTGACTAGGAGTAAAAGGGCTTAGGTAAACAAATCAGGTTAGGGAGTGGGATAGAAAGATAAACAGATGTTTTTAGAATATTCAGAGATAATAGTGGTGGAACTTAAATTCAATGTTGGGGGCTGCAAAGTAGGTTGGAAAAATTATTGATAGCCAAAGTGTAATGATTGCTTACTACATAGAGGACAATATTGCGTGTATGAGGGTGGGGGTGTGTGCGTGTGAATTAATCATCTCAAGAACCTGATGGCTGGATGCTCTTATTAACCTCACTTTAGTTACCAGAATTTGTACCCAGGTAGTCTCTCTGCCAGACCCTTGCACTCGGGGACCACCCATACAGCTAATAGCAATGCTTGAGATGAGACCGCCAGGGAAGGATGTGAGAGCATCATGGGCCTTGTTTGGCATGATGGCAAGTTTAAACTGGGTCCATTTATTCTATAAATACTGGGGAGCCTTTGAATATTTCTGAGCAGGTGAATATCATGATCAGATTTGTTATCCAATTTACAAGGACAAATTGATGAGCACGTTTGGAAGGAGAGGGGCCATAGTCCAGGTTAGAGGTTCTGATGACTGGGCCACTGGACACATTTGAATTTAGAAAGATGCAGATTCTTGGGCTCCACATCACACCTACAAATGACCGTTTCTGGAATGAGGAGAACCTTCATAAGTGAAGCAGGAAGAACATTAGAGAAAGGGAAGTGAATTTGCAAAGAAATATGTGAAAGAAGATTTAATGGGACGTGATGATTGATTGGAGGCGGAAAGGTGAAGAGAGGACGCCAGGTTGACGCCAAGGTTGGTGCCTAAAGGCTGGCTTGGGCAACACTGTCTTCAAACAATCATATCAAACATACATAACAAACAAACGTAATCAATAAGAGAAAGAAAAGGAGGGATGTGCTGCATTTAAAATGGCTTTGGAATGACAGTGTGAACGTGTGGAGGATGCTGTGGTTCTGGCGCTCCCAAGAGAAAACTTTGGATAAAGTTACAGATGAGCATTGGGTAGTTAAAACCATCATGAAAGGAAGAATATGTCCCAGGCTAAAATATGTGGAGTAGGAGAAAAGGGCCAAACATGCGCCCATGTAGCATTTAATGCATGAGTATAAAAAGAGTAATCTGAGAACGAGTGTTGGAAGAGTTGTAGGGGTGAAAGGGGGAGAAATAGCACCAAAGAAAGATGGAATGTGGAAGATAACATGATGGGAAAGGGACTTTGGAGACCAGCATACAGGATTCGAACTTATGGGGCAAATATTATGAGCCAGGCACTGTGTATTTCCACACATTATTTCATGTACTCTTCACAAATAGCCCTAAAGGGAAACTACAGGTGCCAGTCTTTTTTTTTTTTTTTTTTTAATAAAGATTTTATTTATTTATTTCACAGAGAGAACAAGCAGGGGAAGTGGCAGGCAGAGGGAGAGGGAGAGGAAGAAACAGATTTCCCACTGAGCAGGGAAGCCAATGCAAGACTCGATCCCAGGACCCTGGGATCATGACCTGAGCTGAAGGCAGACAGTTAACCAACGGAGCCATTCAGGCACCCCTACAATTGCCAGTCTTACCTTTCTAACAGGGGAAATAAATATTAGGATTAAGGTCACTTAACAAGCTACTGATGGATATGGGACCCCACTTCTTCCCCCAGAGCCAGCACTCCCAATCAATCATCTGCTTAACTACCTCTGTAAATTCACGCTTCAGATGCCAAGACGAAGATCTTGTTGGACACCGTATTTCCCTGTACCTAATGTACTCCCAGAGAGAGAGAGTAGTCTTCAATAAACATTGACTGAAGGAAAAAAGAATAAGTGTTGAAGAGTAACTGTTGTCCTTCCTTTCATCTTCTTGGCTCCTCCCCGAATGCCTTCCCACTAATCTTAGTGGCCATCAGCATATCACTAGTTTCACATTTATTTCATAAAGGCCTCTTATCAGGCTCATCCAAAGCCAGGCCTCCTTCCCCTGTATGCCTACAACGTTTGTCTGTACCGCATACATAGAATTTATTCGGTCTTGTCTTAATATATTCCCTTTCTGAATTCTTCTATCTTGCTTCAAAAGAAGCCTGTGAGCTTTGCACGGAAATTTGTGTATTCTTCTGTATTCTTCAGGTCAAGTACACCCATGCCTTTTACTTCTGAATTCTTCAGGTCAAGTACGCCCATGCCTTTTACCAGATAGGTCTTAGTAACTGTCTGCCAATTGATTTAACTGGTTAAAATCAGAATATTAAATGGCACATAACCCATGGCTGTGTCACAAATATCACTATGCTCCCTTCATCTTTTTGAGAAAGATTCTAAAGATGTAAAATATAGATTTTAGCAAAGACAACTGTATAGGAAAAAAAAAAATACATGCCAGACACTCACAGTTACCCTCAGTAATGTTCTTTGCTACTTACTATTAGAGCAGACAACCTTTTGCTATGCCTTAATAAATTCCACTTTGCAGTTTTCACTTCTTATGCATTTTGAGTTATATTCAGTTGAAAGTTGGCATGCAATTTTAAGTTTCAAATAGGTATGTTTGCATTATCTTAATCTGTAAACTTGTTTGGATGTATGGCACAAAAAGTAAATTACCAAGTCCTTCGGGTACCTAGTTGGATACGATGAAAGTGAAGGTCCACAGCTGTCCACAGAGGGAACATCAAGTCAGCTAGCATTTGAAAAAGAATGAATTGCAGTCCCAGAAAGTGTGCTGCTGACAACATGCAGAATCTTTCATGGGAAAAGAAAGGTGATTAGCAGCAGGTTCACTGGGCCCACAGCTTTGCTGAATTCTCACAGGTGCTTTGGAGCAATAAGTGTTGTTTTGTATCTGCCATCACTCAATGAATGGTGACCTACTCCCTCTTGGCCTGAGCTATTCAACTGTCTTCATAACCCCTGAATTAGATTATTGGTCTGCATTTAACAGGTAACATTGACAACTGCCTAGGAACCTCATCCTCTACAAAATTAAGAAAATGTTTTCTTATTGCCACCATGACATGTTCTTCTATCCTGGTATTCTTTTTATCTTGGGTAAGATATGAACATCGTTGGCTGAAGGAATCTTGACCAAATGCTTCCCGATTGATATGAAATTAGTCTAGTGGGTAACAGTTTGCCAGTGGATAGAAGTGGAAGCACCCGAGACAGCACTCCAGGACAATTCTCAAATGCTTCCCTTTCTCCCACCCCCCATATTTATACAGTGGCTTTCCTCAATTAGACTGAAAATGAACTAAGGGAAATGGTATCATCTCTAACAGGAATGTTAAAAAATTAAGCATGCTAAATTCAACCTAAAATTTCACTGAGGCTTAGGTTATCCCTTGCAAAATGCTATCTCCTTTCAGGGTAAGAAAAAAAACAAAAAAAGATTCTCAGATTACATTAAAAAAAAAAAGGTGTGGATCAATGAAAACAATATGGAATTTTTGCCAGATGTGGATTGAACTTATGTCTCCTCTGCTTACTGTATGACCTTGAACACAATTCCTAAGTTTAAAATTAATTTTTGTTGAAAGGGGGACTGAAATAATTAGAAAGCAAAAGGAAGATTAAGGAGAAAGAAGTGAGAGGGTCACATTCAATTCTCTGTGAAGGAATCTTTGGATATTTTCTCACAGTTATAAACCAATATGTACCAGAGTCTCTTCTAACCGAAGCCTCGAAAACATGGTAGTGGGATGCTTTGGTCTGTCTTCAAAGGAGCATTAAGAAAAGTTTTCTTTTTGAATCCTGTTAAGAGTCACAGACCTCCTTACATCCGAGCTGCTGGGTATTTAAAGCTCATCGGTCCAAGAGATGCCCAGATCATGGTTACTCACATCTAATAACCTTCGGAGAAAGTGTAAACCTAGCAAGACTTGCCTTCCCAAGTTGGCCCTCCCCTTTAGCCAGAAGAAAGTCTTTGGACCTTGTTCTTGTTTGCCTTGTTGTTTGGCTTGTGGTTTATATTCACAGACTAGGAGAGACTAATGTTTGTAATCAGCCTTCCAGACTCCTCCTCTCTTCAGTTCTCAGGTTGCAAATATCCCACGTCTGAAACTACAACACCTTCCCACTTCCTTTACTTCCCACCCCCTTTACTCTCAGCTGACTGGTCTGCTAGCTCTACTAAATTACTCTTTGACTAGTTGTTTCTTTCCAAATCTCCAGTATACTGGTTAAGATGCAACTCAAACTGTTTTTACCCTTACGCTTACTGTTACATAGCATGGCTTTATAGAAAAAATACCAGACTTGGTAAAAGAAATTCTTAGCACTATATATATATATATATATATATATATATATATATATATATATATTTAGATATGTCTTGTTTTCTGTTCTGTACAAAAATGATAGGAGATGAATAACGCTACCATTTTACAGGTGAATAAATGAAGCTTGGCAGGATTGGAGAGTGAGAGGGAGTTTATAAGTAAGTTGCCTAAGGTCCTATAGCCAGTTACTAATAAAATCCATATACAACTTCAAGCACTCCTGACTCTTATGTGCATACCTTTTTCACTAAACACTATTATGCCTCAGAAGTTATTTAAAGCCCTTAATCCCTAATTTATTCATTTACAAAATGAGAGTATTAATCTCTGCATAGCTCAGAATGCTCTTGTGAAAATCAAAGAAATAAAAGTGCTTGATAAACATTAAAGTGTTGTAAAAATATGGGGTAATAGTAAAGTAAATTAGTAAATGCAGAGTAACAATCATTTTTCTATAAGCTATTATACATATTAAACAAAAAGGCACTTATTAATTAGCCATTTTTACTTAGAAGAATGAAACCCCCAAGTATGGAAATTAGACCTCTAATTCCCTTTTCAACATAATTTAACCAAAATAATCACAAAAGCTAATTTATCCTGGAAACAGGATAAATTTTATACCTTTAAGACTAGGTGAAGGCAATGGGGAAAGACAGATTTTTCATAAGCAGGTATGAGAATATTTTTCCCACATCATGTGAATAAGGTGCAGTGAGAGAAAGCAGTGACCTCACCTCTCGTGAAATGAATGTGCCTTGATGACTAAGTCGAAGATGCCATTGCATGCCCTCTGTGCTCAGGGTAAAGTACGAGCACTGAATCTAGATTTTCTGAAAGCTGATGGTGCCCTAGATTTTTATTGTATTAAATTCAGTTTGAATCTTTGAATAATCCAATTTAAAGGCAGATATATGGAAATGGTGCCTTTGTGTTCTTTAATTTCTTCAAAGACAGGGTATATGTGAAATTTTCTTTCTGGTAGAAATCTAATGGATAGTTTTATTAATTTCTCTTGGTACAGCTAAACATGAGCCTGAATAAAACAGCTTGGTTTTATTCCTTGCATTTTAGAGATTCCATGATTCCTGTCACTTTGGAAATAATGAGGGTATTTGATTTATATAAACACCTATTATTGTCCTCACTTAGATACAATGGTGAGCAAAACCTGTTTTATAAAGAGTAAGATCTCAATTAAACAATTACACAAATGTATAATTGGAAATTTTAGTAACTGCTCTACAGGAGCATTATAAAGTGATAGAAGAGAGATCTTCTCAGTGAAATCAAGAAAAATCCACTGAAGAAGTGATGCTTAGGCTGAATTCTAAAAAATTGGCAGGCATTAATTAGAGAAAGAGGGTAGAGGAGCAGGAAAAGAGAAAAGAATCAGGAAAAGGGAAATTTACATATAGCATATGTAAAAGGGGAAATTACATATAGCATATGTAAAAGCCCTAATGTAGGAGGGCCTTTAGTTCTCCCCAAAAGATAAAAATAAAAATGGTTTCTGTCCACATTAAGCTCAGAGTCTATAGATTCAATCCATTTTTGGTTACCTATGCTTTTTAAAGAAAAAGAAACTCCAGGTTTTGATATAAATTCCAAGTTTCAATAGTAGCTGTTTAAATATTACATTTCTTTCTTTCTTTTATTCATTCATTCATTCATTCATTCTTTTGTGTCCTCTATTCTGGAAAAACTAATGGCTCTATAAAAAATACATTTCTGGTTACCCTTTCGAAAACAAGCTCTACAGAGTGTATCTTTACTCAGATTACTACATGGACCTATTCAAAAACAAAACAAAATTCTTGATCAATTGAGGTATAATTTTACAAATCCAGACATATGTGGGAGAAAGAGTGATTTAGCAAGCTATATCTTTTAGTCTAAATTCTGAATTTGCTCATGAATCTGGTTTAAACATTTCTGAAGACTCATGGTTGCTCTGCCCATGCCTTTCCCACTAGATTTCAATTGTCTGCAGAGATCCGGGTGTAAGTTCCCAGCAGCTGTGATAGGTACTCCTTGGGGAATCCATAAGTAAATTTTTTGTTGTGTGAAGAGCTAACACACAGCATTAATAATATGGCACTCATGAAGTCATGGTCATTGGAAAGTATTGATTGCTTTGTTTGGTTATGAAGTTGTAGACTGCATTCCTAATGTTTTCTCCAACCCTCTGCCACTAATCACAAAAAAAGACAAGATGAGGAGTATAAGTATGCCACCTCCCCGAGTGGTAGATGAGAAGGAGGGTCATGACTATCTCATGAACTTATGATAAAATTGCTATTTTCAACCTTGATCTTGCCCCTGAGGCCCAGCCTTGTATGTCTACCCACATCCTTATCATCTTGACCTAGAGATTCTGCATCTCAAAATTAACATACCCATAAGCAGAACTACTCTTTGTCTAGGTCTCCTACTTCCCCTCATACAGTGCTTTCCTATTTTTGTTATCAGCTTCACCTACATAAGCTATTTTACTAATGCTTAAAAAAATCAAGCAGGGTATTGAACTTGCTGTTTCCTCCTCTTGGACCTCTCTGCCCCATGATCTTTTCTTTTTGTGTGTCATTCAGTTGTCACTTTAGTATTAGTTCATCAAAGATATTTTTCCCAACAAAAAATATGATGTAGTATTTTGCTCATCCAAATCATTCCCTATAATTGTATGTAGTTTTGTTTTCTATGTTGTTCTTACTATCTGTTTTTGAATGTGCCTACTTTTCCTATTCCAAGTAAATTATAAATTTTGTGAGAACAGGAATCGTACCTAACTTTTTTTGTCTTTATTTCTAGTACCTGGAAAAGTGATTCATAAATACTTATTAAAAGGAAGGAGGGGAGAAAGGGAAAAAAAGGAAGGAAGAAATGATATGTAAATGAACAAATGAAGGGGAAAAGAAAATACAAGGTTACTGTGTCCAATAAAAACAAGTTGGCATCCCTTATCTTTCACTATCAGTCTCCAATCTAGATATAAGGGGGAAAATATTTCTCCCAAAGCATTCCAAAAACATTTTAATGTACCCTGGGGAAAATGTCTACTTATCTAATATCTACATTTTAAAAACGGAGTAGTAAATCTGTGGATAAAACAGGAATACTTAAGACAAGAGAAACAAAAAAAAAAAAAAAAGAAAAAAGAAGAACCTAATGTTGCACTGCTGAGCAGTGTTAGTTGCATTATCTTATCTTCTTCTTTGTTTTATTTTTTAAAAAGACAACAAACCACAATGACAGTTCAAATGCTTGTTTATTCTGTTGGGTATCATTCAGTAGATGATACACTGGGCTACATTCTCACACTGTGATTATTCCCTCCCGAGTGGAGCTCCATTGATTTCAAAGTCTCAAAGCTGCCATTTTGGAGACTGCTGAATGCAAATATTATAATGGCATTTGAAATACTCTGATGTGCTTTTTGCAAAAACAGTCTCTCAATTATACTCAGACTCACCCTGATTGGGGTTTGAGCTACATTCTTGCTAAGAGAAGATGGCTCTGTCTGCTCTTATAGCTTACTTTCAGCACTTCAAATTTGATGAATCATATCAGAGTTCTTGCCCGAGATTTCTCTGATTCTACACAGGGTGGCCCAAAGACTTGAAGAAGTCCTTGGGTAAGTGCTTCCTAAGGACAAGGACTTTGTGGTATAAATCAGTGTATCACACAGGGGACTGGTACATTACAGGCACTCACTATATGTTTGCTGAATAAATAAATATATCAATATTAATTTCTACCTGCATAGTAAGAAAAATGAGCAATCAGTCCTATTAATCTGATTTTTCCACTTCAGGACTCAAGAGTGAAATAGAAACTTCCTTCAGAAGTGGCAATGGTATAAACACTTTCTTTTCCCTGATTTTCTTAATACAATGAACACTTAATAACCACGTATTATATGCAAGGCATGGAATAAACACACAGCAATTAAGAATTTTTCTGTCCTCAAAAAAAAAAAAACCTATTCAGAGACAATCCCACTAAGAACCATACCTATATTTAGACATTCTTCCTGCCTCCCTCAATAATTTTCTGCTTTAGTAGAGTTCACAGTATTTTTTTCAAAAATTCCCTGTTGGTGCTGCCCTCCATTCCTGGAAAACCATTGTTTCTTCTGGTTTATGTTTAATTAAGGATAGTCTCTTCTTCCTTCAAGCTTTAATAGACACTGTGTCTGGCTTAAGGTATCCCAAGAAACTAGGCATTAAATGATAATTTTGGGCCCTCTATAGGATTGCTTTCTCCAAGATACTTTGGTATGGTGTCCTAGGCTTTTGTTAAGCCATCCTATAGTGACAAAAACTGTAGAAATCTTACCCTGACATTTAATACAGGGAATTTTTTTTTTAAATAGTAAACTAATCTTTTTTTTCTTTTTAAAGATTTTATTTATTTATTTGACAGAGAGAGATCACAAGTAGGCAGAGAGGCAGGCAGAGAGAGAGGAGGAAGCAGGCTCCCTGCTGAGCAGAGAGCCTGATGTGGGACTCAATCCCAGGACCCTGAGATCATGACCTGAGCCGAAGGCAGCAGCTTAACCCACTGAGCCACCCAGGCGCCCCACAGGGAATTTTTTTGAGCGTGATTTTTTTTTTCATTATTTCACTCTGAGTCCCCTTTCTCTATGATATGTCACACGAGAAGATTTTTCAAAACTAAGAGCTAGGTAAATCCCCGCTTCTCCCAAAGAATTCTTTTCATTATGTTCAAAATTAATTTTATAACTTTGGCAGCTGCTTTTTTCAATTTTTGAACAACAAAAAGCTTAGATTTGGAAATACAACTAAACTTTAGCCATTACATTGATCACATTGTCCTTCTAACATTAAGCTGATTTCTCCACAAGATAAGAGAATAGGGAGTCTCTAAATTTACACGTAAAAAAGTTTGTAGCAAAAGCTTATTTCAAAAAATATGTTTTTCACTTTTTGAGGGAATAGAGCAGTGATCAATACACATCAAAAATTACCTGTTCTTTTAGCATTTATTGTCTGTATTTTTCCTTCCTATTTTTTTAACTAAAAGAAGTGGCAGAAGAATGCCTATGCTTTGATCATCAACTGATCACACATGACTAATATTTTATTACATCTCCTCAAAATCTGTTAAGATTCAAAGACTTTCCCAGGTATAAAACCTCTTCTCAAATGATCAAGTGATATTCCATTGAGTGGATATGCCTAATTTACTTACCCTATCCTAATATCTTAATCATGGAGGCTGTTTCCTATTTTTTATTCATTGTAACCCTGTTATCTTTTGGTTCTATCATCTGTAGGACCTTCTGCTACTTTTCTTGTTAGATTATTCCAGATATATATACACTTTATTGTATTCACCACATTGGATTCTTCTCCCATTTATCAGCATTTGTGGATGTATTGACATGAAAAAATACATTGCAATTAGAAGACAAAATTTAGTAATGTGTAGTATTCCTGACAGCTATAACATCAAGAATAGGAAACTTTGATTTAATCTTGGAAAACGAAACTCTCTGTGATATTTTAATAACTTGCTACAGTCAAGCATGCTAAAGGGTAACCTAGTCATTATTCAAATTAGGCTATTAATGAGTCAATCCTATGGTAATCCAACTGAATAATTTTTTCTCTAGAGATGTCTATACATAACAAATTTTCCATAAAGTTTGACAATTTAAAAAAAAAAATGTGTTCTAGTACAGAATTACTCTTCCTCTGTGGGAAAGCAGGACCAGCAACTGGGTAGAATTTTCACATAGGAGTGGTCACCAGGGAGCTTAAAACTATGTTAACCCTAGGCATAAACAATTGGTTCATTTGGTCAAATAAATAACAAAAGTCATCCAGTGTACTGCTAATCAATCAAGTCATTTAAATGTTATCTCTGTGTAGCAACAATGTTGTAAGAGAGCTGTATTTTATTTATTTTTTCCCCAATTCAGAGAGGTAGCTTTCTTCCTTGCCAGGTTAAGAAATTTTCTCAAATACACATTGGGATACAAATTAATGCCTCCATAAATTATATGGAGGAAACAATAACCTAACAATAAAAATCTATGGAAACATACCATGGTATCTTCCTCCTGCCCCTCTGAAAATATCTACTCTATTAATACATTCCTATTTCTAGTATGCAATGAACAATTAAACTCCCTTCAATTAGACTGCTTTGCAAATGACTTTTCTAAGAACATTTAATGTTGTTGAAAGACCTCCGTTTCTTTGTGAGGGTAATTCGTTTTTAAATTCAATATCTGTAGAGGACTAAACTCATTCCTCCGTGCTTGTCTCTGCTCCGTATTTGTTTTAATAATCTATTATTCCAGCTCTCTTTCCTCTCACTCTGTCCCTTGCCTCCCACCACTCTAAACCCTAACAGAAAGCCAGACAGAAAGAAAAACATAGTAGGGGGAGAGTGATTTTTTTAATAGAACAAAGAAAGGATAAGCCCTGAAATTTTCTATTTTTTCTTTGTCCAGGCTCATGCTTTCTTTTCTTCATACTGGAGTGGAAACCCACCAATCATATTTTGACCAATTTCCATATCCAAATACAGTTCTTCATGGGTCATCTTTACAACCAAAGATTTAACTTACAGATTCACTCCATGAGTAAAGACACAGAAAAATAAAGCTACAAAAGGAGTTGAAAATTTATCATTTTTAATATGATAGAGCAAAGTGTAGGACAATTAGATAGCAGATATGGATGTTTAGCTCTGCTGTCTAGACCTAACCATTCTTAACATGAAATGTAATGAGATAATTGAGCACTTGAAAGATTAAGACTGCACCTTCTATTACCTGCATTGTTGTTGGGGGGTGGAGGGTGGGAGCCAGGTGCAGGGGGATTGGGGAGGGGTAAGAGGAATGAAATAATTAGTAAAACTGCAAAATTCTAAGCAGTACTCTGGTAATCAGTCACCAGAAGTCTTCATGTCAGGAACAATAATATGCTGGTAATGAATATTTTGAATCTGTGACTTATCTGGTACTTGGATTGTGATAACCAATTGTTTACTTGATTTGATTTGCTTCTCCATCCTGATAGCTGGTTCACCTGAGGTTAGATCTCAGGTGGAGGTATATTGGACCAAGACTTACCAGGCTTCCCACTGGGACATCTACCCAAGTGGGGTATGAATTTTTTTAAAAAGTCAATCTGTGTGTAATCAATCTGGGTCAAGACAGAATTGAGGCAGCAAATCATGAACTAGATGAGGAAGTGGTTTAGACGTAAGTCGCACTGAGCTAAGGTGGAGACCAAAGCAAAGACTAGAGGCATAGAAAGCATACATGAGTTTAAAAGTTCTCCAAATACAGGGAAAGTAATTAATGGAATTTATCAATACTGATCTTTCATTTGCACTTCTATTCATATATAATATCTCACTATCTCACACTCTCTTTCAAATTGGAAAAAAACCATGGTTATATATGCCACTGTCACTGTTTATCTCATGGCTAACCCCACTTCTGTGATGTTTATTTCTATCAAGATTAAAAGAAAATCAAGTGCTTTCTTCCTTTTTGAATCAAAAGAAGTGAGATCCTCCAGCTTTGTGGCATAAAAGACATCTCTTCATGGCATCGAATTACTGGTTAGGAAAAACACTCGAGAATCTTCATTTGATGACCACAATATCTATAAGTATGATTTCAATGACATCTACATTTTACTGCCCTGATTCAATTTTTGCACTTATTGAAACTTATTTGAAATCTGTTGGATTTTAAACCATACCACTGACATTGGGTAGTTTGATTTTAAATGATATCTCTACCATGGACTAGCTATCTGATTTTCAACACATTACCTGATTTTCCCAAGGTCCAGTTTCTTCACTGGCTAATAGGGTAAAATATCTTTAAAAATTTTGTTTAAAAGACCAAATGCATCTATTAACATATATGAACACTATTAGCAGAAGGGTGCAATTCCCCATAAGCTCTTAAAGAATGGTAGTTTCTTTCTATTTATTTTCTACTGGTCCTTCTCTTCTGCTGAATAATGGAGACATGAAGGATTTTACATTGGTTCTCAACAAGTATTCTCACACATTCCTCTGAAAATAGTTATGAAAATCTTTAACCTGGCTCTTTCAGTCATCATAAATGTCTTATGTTTTCCTACTATTGAATTATAAGTGACCTGGTTACTATACTAAAGTTAAGGATAAGTCATGTAGGTAACAGGAAACTCATGCATCTCCATCATCTTCATAAACTCTTTACTAGGGAACTTGCTTGGATATAATACATGTGGCTCCAGAAAGAGAAACAGTAAATTCAATTAGGAATGATATGTGTTTTTTTTTTTAATCACATTTATTTAAAGAAGTAGGTTCAGTGCACAAATATTTACAGGAACATGCCAGAAATCCTACAAAGCCTCAGATGCCAGAAGGTAGTAAACCAAAGGATTGTAAAATTAAATGTAGAGCTTATTTTATACAGATTCTAGGTTTTCTAGTTTTCTTGCTTCACTGGGGCTATCTTTATGCTTTTCACTGGCCCAGGATCACATATCCTTTAATACATACCAAGAAGATATTTCTCTTTCAATCTCTTAAACTCCCTGGCTTCTGTTCTGATTTAACAGAGAAATATTGTGCACTAACCTGAATTTCACAGTTGGACTGTGAATTCAACTAACACCCCTTTGAGATAAAATAATATGAAATTTCTCAATATTCAAAGTTTATCCTTATATATTTTTTAGACTCTCTAATGAATTTTAGTTACTTCTTTTCAAACCTATGATTCTTGAAAACCTCCCATGCATTGGGTTCTGTGATATAAGACTCTCTTCATTCTTCTTCTACTTCTTTGACCATTTCTATCCTTCCTCTCCTCCTATCTATCCTGAAGTATTGTTGTACCTCCAGTGATTTATCATACATTTTATTCCCTTTTTATGCTACTTATTTTCCTGAGATGATCTCACTCACTCTGAATGCTTGTGATTTATATATTCTCCTACCATTAACTTTTCCTGAGTTCTAGACCCAGACAGTCAACTGATTATTTTATAGCCACACAAATTTAATGTCCATAGACAAATGGATAAGAAAAATGTGGTATACATGTATAATGGAATATTACAGAGCCATAAAAAAGGATCCAATTGTGCCATTTGAGATAACATGGATGGACCTAGAGGATATTAGGCTAAGTGAAATAAGTCAGACTGAGAAAGATAAATATCATATCATTCCACTTTTTAAAAAATGAATAAACAAATAGCAGAATCAGAACTACAAATACAGAGAATAAAGGAGTGTAGAGCGTTGGGCAAACTAAGTGAAGGGGAAAGAGAGCTAGACGTGTCCAGTTATGGAATGAGTAAGTCATAGGAATAAAAGGCATAACATAAAGAATAGTCAATGATACTGTAGCAATGTAATGATGGCAACTATACTAATATGGTAACTATACTAGTGGCATAATGTATAAACTTGTCAAATCACTAAGTTGTACACCTAAAACTAATGAAACATTATGTGTCAACTATCCTCAAATGTCTAGCAACTTTCCTACCAGTGCTATTTCTTCCTCATATATCTGTCTTGGTGTCACAAATTTCTGTATACTTGAACAAACGTGTAATGAGGCAACAATTTTTTAACTTGTTTTTCCTTTCCCCTTACCTAATTATTTGCCAAGTCTCATCAATTTTGTCCTTAATGTCTCTCAAAAATTCAGCTAACTCCACTTCCCTTGGCCACTTCCTGAGTTGAAGCCTCCATATATCTCCTTGCCCCCGCCATCCCTACTCACCACACATCTTTCTGAGTGATGAATCTAAATGTACATCTGGATATGTCAATCCAATGTTCGAAATCTTGTAATAACTCTCTGCTGGGAATGGCCAGCAATCCCTGTACCCACGGCTGAAAGATTACTCCAGACTTTCCTGTGAAAGAGAGGAGAAGGCAAGGGAGTCAGCACTCAGGGACAATGACCCTTTGCTCTTTTTTTTTTTTTTTTTTTGCTCCCACCTTTATTGGTTCTTCAGGATAATTACAAATCCTTATCACTGTTTCTCAAGCACATGATGTGTGACAAGGGGTCTTATGGGAACTGGGAAAGATAGAATATGTGATATGCTAACCCGTGTAGTCTACTAAACATAGCCTAAGGGACAAAGCATAAGTATCTTAAAGCACAGGGCGGCTCTTTGGTCTAAGAAAGCTTTCAGGAGAAGGCAACTCCTGGGACATTTCTAGGGCAGAGTGGTCACACGGGACTCGGCATTCCAAAGTCCTATCTATGCCCTTCTCTGAAACCATCCATCACCTCCAGCAGCCTCCATGTTACATTTTAGCAAGCCAGGTATTACGGATGATTTCATGCTCCATAAGAGCCCCCAACAACTCTCATTCAAGGTAAAGCCAAAAATTTGTATCAATGGCATACAAAGACCTTTACCATTTAACCCCTGATGATTTCAGCATCTGTCTTTAACGTTTCTACTTCAAAATTTACATTCGTATTACACTGAACTGCTTACAGTCTGTCCCACTATCTTTATGCCCCCATTTTCCTACCACACTATGGTTTTCTATCCCTGCGTTCCACTGAATGTCTTTTACTGATGCACAGAATGTGTTCACTGACATCTGTATGTCCCCATCCACTTGGGAAGCTCATTAGTATTATTCTACCTACTTTTAGGCATAACTCCCATTCAAAACCTTCTGTCACCACAAAAAATCCTACAAGACCATTTCCCCCTCCACCCCCAAATCTGAATCTTCTATATATTTTTGTTATTATACCTAGCATATATATTATCTTAATGTTTATATTAAATTATGTTTGTAGGAATGTGCTTGTGTATGTCAGACAGAGACAAAGAGATAACAAGATAACAAAAAGTAACACAGAACAAGAGAAATGGGGAAAAGAAGAGAGAATGCACAAATATATATTTAGGGATTCAATAAAAACAGTGTTTGGCCACAAGAATAAAATAGTCATTAAAATAGTTGCAGTTTGGGTTATTGTTTCTCCTTGAAACAGTACTCTGTGAGGATTCACCAAAAGAAAATCCTTAAATATTTATAATCAGCAACGGTATAAAGATATTTGTTCATGTACTGATAGCTTAAGTGTAGTTTATGTTTTGCTATGTAGATTTTTTTTTTTTTGCTAAGTAGATTTTTTAAATGAATTTTCCCTTCAAGCAAATGCTACAATATGTTTAACTGTATGATTTAAAAAAAAAAAAAGATTTATTTATTCATTGGAAAGAGTGAGTGGGGGGAGGGGGAGGGGCAGAAAGAATACCAAGCAGAAATCCCCTGAGCACGGGGCCTGATGAGGGGCTTGATCTCACCATCCTGAGATCATGACCTGAGCTGAAACCAAGATTCAGACACTTAACCAACTGTGCCACCCAGGTACTGCATGGCATGCATTTTTGACAAATGACAACTAATATATGGTGATGTAAAAGTATGTTTATTCTTCAATCAAACTAGATATATCAGAGATAAAATAAAGAATGTGTGTGCTCAGGGCACCTGGGTGGCTCAGTGAGTTAAGCTTCTGCCTTCAGCTCAGGTCATGATCTCAGAGTCCTGGAATCAAGCCTCGCATCGGGCTCTCTGGGAGCCTGCTTCCCCCTCTCTCTCTGCCTGCTGCTCTGCCTACTTGTGATCTCTCTCTGTGTCAAATAAATAAATAAAATTCTTTTTTTAAAAAAAGAAAAGAATGTGGGTGCTCGTGTGCAGCTAGAGATTAGGTACATTTACATATAGCTATAAATACATATATGTGTGTGTATAAATATGTGTGTATGTACACACACACACATTGTCTGAGACTAGTAGCCACTTGGCACATTTTGAGTTAGGGTTAAAGGATTTAGCGTAAAGCGTTCAGATATAGTCTACTTCGGGCAAAATGCATGCCTCCCTGTGCAGAGCTGTTATTCTGTTTCTAAAACTAACCTTGCTTCAGCTGAATGGATGACCTTATTCTGACGTGTTTGGCTCATTTGAAAGGCCATGTATCCTTTTTTGTTTTTTCCATGAGCAAGGGAAAACCAGACTAAATCAGTGTGTAGTTTCTACGACATGAGAAAAACAAAAAAACTCTGGGCTCAGAAAACCCATGGCAGAAAAACATATTAAATTAAACAAGGCATCATTGAATTTGAGCATTAATCTGCATAAAGCACTTGTAATCTTACAGGAAGCACTAGACGACTTTGGTATTGGGATTAGGTATTTTTATTTATTCATTTTTTGTTATCACTAAGCTTTTTGGTACCGCAAACCTGACAGCAGTTTGCGCTGATTTCCAAAGCCAGGGGAATAGCCTTGAGAGTTTCTTCCTTACTGGGTGATGTCATCAGTTAGCCAATTTCCGTCGCGCCATACACTACCAAAGGAGTTCCTCTCTGTATTAGTTCTACCTTCACCTGCCAAGGAAAGAAAACACACAGCTTCCTTTATTCCACAGTGAAACAAAGTGGTTTGGACACAATTTGGAGGAGAACTGCCAGAAAAAACAAAAAAAGGCTTTAACTTAATAATGTTTCCATACATTTAGATGCTCTTCCAGAATATATAACTTTAATTGATTTTTACCATTTTTATGGAATACAACTGGTGTAGGAGAAATTGAACTTTGGAACTGACCCAGAATTTTAAAGAAAAGATATAAAACTTTATAAAATCTAAAACTATTCAATAATTGCTGGGGGGAATTTTCTTGGGGGTGGGGTCTTTCATAAAATAGCACAATGCTTGTTGTTAACAAAAAAAAATCCTAATTTTATTTGAGGTAATGCTTTTGTCTGTTTTATCTAAGACAAAATTCTAAAGAGGGTGGTTTATTAAAACCATATTGTGTACCAAAGAAACTGAAATAATTGCTATCGTTTCTACATGGAAATTATTAGAGTCACAAAATTATTTGCACAACCAAATATAGGCATCCTAAAGATCATTGTGTGTTTCATCCTCAGAAGACTCTCCCTTGCCAAAGGCAAAAAAAAAAAAAAAAAAAAAAAAAAAAAAAAAAAAATTTCCAATATTAAGCTCTGAAGACAATTAAAACTTATCTTACCATCAGAATGCTTAGGGCAGAGTACTTCAGAAATTTTGAATGATTCTAATCCTTTTAGAAATACACTAGAAATACACTGTGGCACTTAAAATTATCTCATCCCTCATTAAATATGATTTTACCCCCTGTGCTTTAAAAAAAAAAAAAACACTTCTCTTTATGTAATAAATTTTCATTTGGAAATACCAAAAGAATTAAGTTACACTAAGTATAATAGAATCATTGATATTAGAGATGAGAAAAATGTATTAGGTCTACCCTTTGAAGTCTCATGAAGGACAGTTTTCAATATAGTGTGTGACTTATCAAGTTCTCTAGTCTAGCGTTTAATGGGAATTTTCAGTATGCTAATAAAATGCTTTTAAAAATCTATCTTTTGGGGCCATGTGTACCCAAGTGAAGCAGATGTTACTAAAAAGTGGAAGAAGTTCTCGTTTTCTGTAGTTCATTAATATTGACCGTAAGTGGAAAAGCATCCTTAGGGGCTCCACCACCCACAGAATCATTAAATGAACCACGGCAACTAGAAGCAACCACCGCTCCCTTTTCTGCCTGTTTGGACCACAGCCACAGGGATAAAACCTCAGTGTTCTGCACAAATTGGGGTATTTATTTCCCCAAAATTCTTCTTTTACATACCAAATTAGGGTGAAATAACATAAGGCAGAAAAAGTAACTGGAGCTAGAGAAAGGCAATTAAAAGACGGAGAACAGGATAAAGATGAGGGAAAAGTATAAATAAAAAGGATGAATTTGTGGAATTAAACCTGGACTTCCAAAACAAATGTTTCCATTGAAATTATTAAATATGTCTACTACTTTTCCCACTTCTAAACATTTGCTTGTTTTGAACATACAGGGAGAGAAGACTTGTAAAGCAGCACAGTGCAAGATATGTATTCCATCATTAATCACTTTTGTTCTTTATAAATGAAGTGTTCTATCATATATAAGGAGTAACCTGAAATACAATGTAAAGGTATAGACTTAAATCTCTGTGTCAGCTTCTACTGCAATTGTTTATTAGGAAATAGAGAGGCTATTTTTCAGAAAGTATGCCACGATTTTTGAACAAGAAAAATCATGTACTTCATCATCCAAACATTCACTCATATGTTCAATAAATACTTATGGAAAAAATCATCTCTCAAGCATGGTATTAATTACTGGGCACAGAAATGAACAGTATGTTCTAACTGCAATGGAGGTGGCAGATACAGCAACAGATAAACAAAGAACAAAGGAACAAGTGCCGATGTGGGGGTCTGTTATAGGTACAGCTGTAGGGAAGTCATATGAGCAGAGTCAGCACAGGAGCTCTAGAACACTGTGGTCTCTGTCTCCCCCAATAGTAAGCTAAAGCATAAAGATCTGAGATACCACATACCAGCGTGAAACAAACAACTGACCCCTGTTCATGTGAGAAGGGAGGTCATCCTTGAATCCGCCATGTTAGTTAAGACTTCATACGTTGTGTGTCAATCTATTGAAAAAGAAGCCTAGAGGGGTGCCTGGGTGGCTCAGTCGGTTAAGCGTCTGCTTCCAGCTCAGGTCATGATCCAGGAGTCCTGGGATCAAGCCCCACATCAGGCTCCCTGCTTAGAAGAGAGCCTGCTTCTCCCTCTCTCTCTGCCCCTCCCCATGCTTGTGCGCTCTCTCTCTCTCGCTTTCTCTCTCTCTCAAATAAACAAAATGTTTAATTAAAAAAGAAAAGAAAAGAAACCTAGAAACTATTACAGCAATTCTTCAATTAGTGACACATCTAAGAATAAAGATTAAACTCTGTTCAGAAATAAAAAGTCAACAAAAGTCTTTGTAAATTATTCAAAGAATATGAGAGCATCATAAAGCTCAGGAATCATGTCCCTCTAAGACTGAATAGTGTTGGGCAAAGCTAAACACTCTCACCTCATGTAACGAAGGCAAGGAATACCAGTGCAGTCAAGTTTGCTTTTCTTACGTGTACCCTACTTGCCTCTATTTGCTGGCTCCTATCAACCTGAAAAGCTAACCAGAAGCTGGACTGACTGATCATAAGTTAGTTTGAGTACATTTCAGGATGTTGCCTCATCAGATTCTGGCTTCCTGTAGTTATGACACTCTAATTAATTAGTTGATAAGTTCGTTACCCCCTCTCATTCCAAAAACTTTTTTGAAATAACTAATTTTCTGGTGGTTTAATACAGATTTTACCCCATGTTAAAATAATGTACATCAACAAGCAGGTAGATGTTTTCTTCCCACAAGGAAACCCTTGAAACCAAAGTATAACTGTCCACCTGTATATGTGACTGAAACCCACAGATTTATGATGCACAACCATATCATTTTGATTAGTGACTCCTCTATCCTCTAGAAGCAAGTTGACAACAATAGCAATATAACACTCTATTTCCCTACACATGTGTCTTATTCCAGGAGTTCTAAAGTTTGATGTCTATCACTGTAATTCTACAACGTGACAAAGTTTATTAAAACATAGCTTCAAGAGTTTCTGTAGTTTCAACACATATCTACCAATTTCCATATAATGCTGATGTTGCTAATTTGGGATCACACTTGAAGAACTGTTGTCCTATCCAATACCTGATAACTACCTAAGTGGTCATAACCAAGTCTTACTTCTGTACAGAACCTTTGAGACATAGCTCAATCAATGTTGAAACATTAAATAAATTAATGAATACTTGTACCTGGGTTCGTTCTCTAAGGTGGAAAGATCTCATTCAAAATGTTGGCCTTTGAAAAACCCTAAGTAGGATGAGTTTGAGGACAAGACCAGAGTGAAAGCTGAAGACCTATGACTGGAAATGTTGAACAACATTTCCATCTTCAGTTTCCTCAATGATAGACAAAGGAGCTCCGCATAAATCCTTGGAAAATTCAAAACATGTTACTAAAAGGATGGGTTGTGAAAACGTAAAAAAGGGAAGCAGCAATCAAAAGAATCCTATCAGTTCATCATAACAGACGCTGATGGGCAGCACTTCCTTAGCAATGTGATTTATGGAGTACTTCAAGGACAGGACATGCAAGAGCTATAAGGTACGTGGGGCCACAAAAAGGCCTTGCTTCTCTAGTATAACATGGAAAAGTAAGTTAGATGTCCAAAAAATTATATAGATGAATTAATAAAGATCTAGGTATATATATCCATGTCAGACCAGAAGATGATTTTTAGTGGTAGGGCACAGATAGGGTACCTCATTCTTTGGACAATGACATGGTTTGTAAACCACCAAAATTGAAGAGGATTCACAATTGGGGGGAAAATCAGCAATTTAGGAGACAGAATGTGAATCTGGAAGAATCCAGGCAGTCTGAGGTAATAAACTGAAGCAAAGATTACACTTCATAAATCTGGTGGTTGGAAAATAAAGTGAGTCCAAAGATTAATTACATAAACCTTAGATTCAGTATAACATGTATGAGAAATGCTGATAATCAGTAATATGTTCAACAGGACCCAACAATATTTTATTTAAATATATATGAATATAAATATACATATAAAATATACAGTCACACATATATAGATATCTGTAATACATTACACACACATAGATATATAGATATAGATATAGATATAGATATAAACATATATACAGAGAGAGAGTAGAATCAGAATGAGTAGGATAATAGTCCATTCTTTAAGGTACTGAGATAATCAGACTAATCAAAGTTTTACATCACATCCTTTTATCCAGTTATTGATTCAAACCATGTATTAAAACACACGGGAAAGCCCCAACATGACAGAGTGAAGGGGATGAAATATTGAACTCCAGCGTGGATAGAGCTGGAGATTATAATGCTAAGTGAAATAAGTTGATGAGAGAAAGAAAAATATGATTTCACTCGTATGTGGAATTCAAGAAACAAAACAAACAAGCAAAAAGAAAAAAGAATCAAGAAACAGACTCTTAACTACAGGGAACAAACTGATGGTTACCAGAGGGGTGGTGGGTGGGCAACACATGAAATAGATGGTGGGGATTAAGGAAGGTACTTCTCATGATGAGCACTGAGTAATGTACGGAAGGGCTGAATTACTGTATCGTACCCCTGAAACTAATACAACACTGTAAGTTAACTAACTGGAATTTTAAAATTTTTTATAATGTAGGATTCCACAAAATGCAAAAATGCCTTGTTAGGAGACCCATGGAATGAGTAGGGCAAACGTGCCAGCTAATCCACTGGCCATTCTGGAGATCCTGACATGCAGTTCAAACAGGTGCAGGGCCCAGCCATGGTAGAAACTACCCACTCTAGCTTATACATACCTACTGTGTTGTCCCCACTGGTTCCCATATCCTTTTAGGATTCCAGTCTTTATTGAGAATTTCAGCATAGTCACAGCTATTTCAGACATTTCCTAATTATTTGGCACCTATTTCATTGGTCCCCATGCAGGTAGGTAGGATGCGAGAGTACTGGAGACATGGAGGTCCATTCATTGCCTTCCACTTCCTGAATAGAAAATACCCCTTTTCAGTCAGCCCTCATTGGAGATCAGGGATGGGAGGAAGACCGTGCCTAGCACCAATCATATTCTGTCTGCCTCAGGACTCCCACAGAGGCCAGTCATCGTGGAGTTTTGTTCCAGACCACACGCGGGCTGCCAAGCCCACAAAGATAAGATATTGTCTCCATCTCCAAGAGGCTTGTAGTCAAATGAGATATGAGCACCCATGAGCAGGTCTCACTTGATACTTGTTTCTACAAGTACGCTTTTACAAAGCATCGTGACAACAAGACTGACCACTGAAGTCTGGCTCAGGGTACTAAGGAAATCTTCATATGGGGCTATCATTAAGCCTCCAAATGAAGAAATGAGTAGGTGTTTGCTGAAGACAAGTGATCAGATTTCACCATCGAAAAGGCGGAAGATAAAGCTGGACAGTTAAATAGGACAAGATGAGGAAGGACCTTGAAACGTATTCAAATGTACCTAAGAAAACAAACAGCAACAAGAACTGGTAACTCTCATAATGTATGGAGATGAGCAAAAAGAGCAATTTGACTGAGAAGCTCTGAATGAGCTAACTCTAGCAAGAAGTATCAGTTGAACATTGTGTTGTCAGAAATACTTGTGCGAATGGAAAGAACATGGTCCTACTTACAAGCACATGACCCTCTTCAGGTACTTCTGACATTCTACTATTGGTTCAGATTAGGGAATGTTAAAGTGGAATGTTGCAAGGGTATCAGTGCGTGGAATGATTTGACATTATTTATTCAGCATTCTGTCTTGGATGACTCCTCGACTATGGTTAACAGTGGTCCCTTAGTAAATGGGGTTCCTGGACCCTCTTCTAGGGAGACATGTACTAGATTCATGCTATAATGGAGTGATGGCCTGAGGGAGAAATTCAGCTCTGCTTCATCACTTGAACTTAATGATTTCTTTTTTTTCAAAATGCTGTCCTTGATGCTATTTTTAAAATCAAGAATACCTCTTTTGACATTCTGTTAATTAGAAAAAAAGAGACCTATATTGGACCTATGCTCATCGTGTTCAATAAAATAAGTGAATTCATTTTCTAATACTATAATAACATCATTGCAGTAAATACCATCTTCTCCTCTCTGGTGGACTGGCCCCTGCCACTCCTGGCACTGGCTTTGTTCTCTCTTCCTTTTACTAGGCTGAGTAATATAGATAACTTCAGCCTTTCTTCACAAGTCATTTTACAGTGTTTTGTTAAAAAGTCTCTTTTGGAGTGCCTGGGTGGCTCAGTGAGTTAAGTCTCTGCTGATCTTTCAGCTCAGGTCATGATCCCAGGGTCCTAGGATCGAGCCCCACATGGGGCTCTCTGCTCAGCAGGGAGACTGCTTCCCACCCCTCTCTGCCTGCCTTTCTGACTGCTTGTAATCTCCATCAAATAAATAAATAAAAATCTTTAAAAAAAAAAAAGTCTATTTCGTTCAGCTCAAAACTGTGACGTTCAAAGCTGGACCTACTGGTTTCTTGCTAACCTATTCCAGAGAACCATTAGGCATTTACCCAGCTGCCTGTGGGATAACTTTCACTTTTCACACTTTTGCAGCTCTGAGAAGGGAACGGCACAATACTGCCAACCAAGAAAACACTGCCTAGCAACTTGGTAATCTGGGAATTTCTCCAGCCTGCTTCACACAAGCAGCTCAAACACCATAGTGTTCTCAACGTGCCTGACTGGGTTGACGAAGCCTATAGTGATTTCCCACAATTGTATGTTATGGCCTTTTTAGTCAGGGTCTCACCACTTCCTTTCTTTCCCTCCTTCTTCCCTTCAGCCTGTATTCCCTTCTTTCCTTCCTCCCTTCCCTCCCTACATGTCTGGTCTCCTTTTCTTATTCTTTCCCTCCCATATCTCCTATCAATTATTTACACCCCAGTATTTTGTGATTTGGCGTGAGGTCCATTCTGCTAATAAGGCATGTTACAAGAGGCTAAGCACTGCCAGGACGTGTCTGGCCTCTTCCCTGAGACCCAAACAGACCAAACACAAGCTGTGATTGTTGGAGGTGTAGTGTGGTCAGGCCGGGACTGCCAACACTAATAGCACAGAGCTTGCTCAAGAAAGTAAATGCATGGGGCGCCTGGGTGGCTCAGTGGGTTAAGCCTCTGCCTTCCGCTCAGGTCATGATCTCAGGGTCCTGGGATCGAGTCCCGCATCGGGCTCTCTGCTCAGCAGGGAGCCTGCTTCCTCCTCTCTCTCTGCCTGCCTCTCTGCCTACTTGTAATCTCTGTCAAATAAATAAATAAAATCTTAAAAAAAAAAAAAGAAGAAGAAGAAAATATGAGAAAAGTATTCAGATTCAGACCATTGCTGACATTAACAAATGCTTGGTAAATGGTGTTATCATCATCATTCTCACATTTCTCATGCTTTAGTATTGGTCAGCATTGAAATTAGTAAAATCTTTTTTTTTTTTTAACTTTATTTGAAGAGAAAAAGAGAGCACAAACAGGGAGGGGGAGAAGCAGGCTTCCCACTGAGCCGGGAGCCCAAGGCGAGGCTCCATCCCACAACCCTGGGATGATAACCTGAGCCGAAAGCAGATATTTAACTGACTGAGCCACCCAGGCACCCCTAAAATTAGGTAAAATCTTAAGGATTTGGTAAAATCTTATTCAGATACTAGCTGGATATTGCTTGGTATATAATCATTCTAAGATAGCCAGAGAGGTATTATCTCAGAAGCAATTTAGGTAGGAAAACCCTCAGATTCATTAAGGTTTACACTACCGCTGAGCTTCCTGAGTGGACCACATTACACTCATTAACAGCCCAAGTGCAGGTCGGTTGGTAGGCTTCCTGTTAGTGTGGCACATTTGTGCTGATATAATATGTGTGAATATTTTTAAATTGCCTGACAGTTGTTCCTCATTTTAAAAATATCTTAGTGTTAGCCTTAATTTTAAAAAACTTCAGAAAGAGAAAACTGACGTATTATCTATCCTGCTACCTTAATACCACATCTCTCAGCATTTTTGTGATTTCGTTTTGGATCTGCATGCATGTTTTAGTCATAATAATGTGTATATGCTATCCTAGCATGGTCTTTCCTATCACGTAGATTGCAGGGATTAAGAGTAGGTTTGGCCATCAAGATGTCCAGGTTCAAAATGCAAGCCTGTTGTCTACCATCCATGTAATCTCTACAAGTCTCTTCACCTCTCCAAGACTCTTTTCTGCTTATGTAAAAACAAAGGAATAGTAACAACAATGACGACGCCTACCTCACTGTGAAAACTAAATCAGAGCATCTATGTGAAGTCCTCCTGCAGTGCCCAGAAAACAGTACTTCAATGTTTGACAGTAGTCCCTAGTCTTTTACCGGTCCTAACTGGTTGTTAGTGGCTACTAATGCAATCTTATAAATGATGTTATAGGTAGCAAAATTCCAGGTTCATACCACCCTTTCCTATCAATGGATATATTTTTTTTAGTGTTTTGCTGATGTGACCAGGGAAAGATAGTGTCATATTTCATAGTTGTTAATAAAACTGTTAGCTGTTTATTAAAATTCTTATTGCAACTCAACTAAAGGAAATAATAGCACACTGACCAATTTCTTTTTCATCCAAATTTCCCTTCTCTATGCCTCCCCCACCATCCAGCCACCTGTGCGCAGGACACCTTCAGGGAGAGGGATGCAGGACACAGCACGTCCAATGACATAGTTTTCTCCTGCTAGTTCGAGTCTCCACCCAGTCTCCAGCTGGGGAAAAATCCTGGGACTCAAACTATTTCTTTTTTTTTTTTTAACTATTTTTTCAAACTACTTTTTTTTTCAAACTATTGCTACTCCCCTTCTCTTTGCAGAAGCCTAAGTTACAAAAACAAACTGTGACGTTTCATTTTTCCAATCTCAGTTGAATTTGCATTTCTTTGACTACTAATGAGGTGAACATTTTCCCATATGTTTGTTTACTAGTTGTATTTCCTCTTTGGTGAATTGTCTGTTCCTGTCCTGTGCCCGGTACTTATGAATTTGTATGGGTTTGTTTTTTTTTTTTAATTGCAAAGTTATCAACCCTTTGTCAAATATAGAGTGAGGTATTCTTTACAAAATAAGGATTTTTTAAAAATACTTATAAAGCTAAATTTATTGGCATTTTTCTTTATGCTTGTTTTTTAATCATTTATAAATTCAGTCTTCTAACCAAAAGTTTCATTGTTTGTTTTATTCGATTTTTTTCTACCTTAACAAAGGTTTGATTTTTTTCATTTTCACATTTTAATCCATCTGGAACTTATTTGGAAATAAAATGTGAGGTAAGGAAATACATGCTTTTTTCTGAGTTGTTATTTACCCTTGACCACTTTTGATCAAGCCTTCTCCTCCCCCATTTTACTGATTTACAATGACTTTATTACACACGGCATTTTAAAGAATAACAACTATTTTTTAGCTATTTATTCTCTTCTATCCAGCTGTCTATTTTTATATCAAAACCACAAATTTACTTATTATAAGTTTATAATGTGTTTTGTAGTATTAGTGGTGGTTGTTTCCAATTTACCTTGATAGTCTTGCCTATTTATTCTTTCTAGATGAATGTTATGTTAGAAAAAAAGTTTTAAATTTCCCCAAGAGCTCCTATTTTATTTACATAAAACATAAATAAATGTAGGAATTATATTACATGTATAAATAAACGAGGTTCAATCGTTTCTTCCAGAATCATGTCTTTTATCCTTAAAGATCTCAATAAAGTTTTAAATTTTCATATATATTTTAGTTGTAGAGATTATAGCTATATTTATAATTTTCTTTACATATGATTTAGAGATTTCTTTTTAAGATTATCCTATGTTTCTGATATCTTTTATTGATGTTTTGATTGTGAATTCTTTTAATCGTATTTCTAGCTTTATATTAAACACAATTATATTTTAAGTGATTTCATATAACTCTTTGGGGATTATAACTGTCCAATATTTATACTCCACATTTGGTTTCACATTACACTGGTTAATCAGAAACCCCCAAATAGTAATAAAAATTAATGATCATGAGGGGGATTGTTATCTTATTTCTAGGTTTAACCATTATATAAATACTGGCGGTTGGTTTAAAATAGTGACTATCATGTTAAGGAAAAGTGTTTAGTGTTTTCATGAAGAATGTCTGTAGACGTTTTCAGTGTCCTTTTCAGCACCTTTTCCTATAAACATATCATTTCCTTTTAACGTATCAATTTGCTATTCTCCATGAATAGATTTTATAATACTGAATCCTGCCTCCCCTCTTGAGATTAAACCTCACATGGCTGTGGTAAATTACTTTTCACAAGACTCCAATGGTGGACTTATAACCCAAGAATTTAAACAAATAATAATTGTTGTATCAAACATTTCCCTAACGTCCTGCTCTTATAACCCCACTTGCCTTTCTTTATCCACCAATTTGGTAATCCTATAAGAAAAAAAAAAAAAACAATTAAGCTTGTCTGGCCTGATTTGTGCTGAGGAAGGTCATGCCCTTCATTGGTCATGATTCTTTTGTCCAAGAGTGGTTTAGATTTTTCTCCGTGTTCCTCTGTTTCACTAATTTTTGACAGAAAAGAATTTCAAAGATTGTCTTCCTAAGCACTGGCCTAACTGAGCCTTTCTGTGCTTTAAGGTTCTAAGTTAAGTCTCAGGATACCATGACATACATGACATAACCATCATTCCATAGTATTTTCCCAAGGGAGTTATTCTGCTGTTCACCCTTCACTCTCAAACCAAATCACATCAACATTCCTTGTTACAAAAAGGGTTTTGTTCTCCTCTGCCTGATTAAAATTTTAAAATCACCCAGATTCAACATTTGGGAATTTTTGTTATCCCATTATTATCAAGACTACTATCGCTATTTAAACTCAAATAAAATAATAACAATCTGAATGCCCATTAAAGACAAACACACAATAGGGGTATCCATTGTGAAGTAACCACTTGTTAGTTGTATTGTGTACCCGGTGACCCAACATGCAGAAGATAAAAATGAACTATTTTCAATGACATGGCACTGGCTAGATTTTTTGCTTTTTAAAAAGCAACTTCAACATTTATTTAAAACAGTAAAAGTCCTTCAGACAAGAGTTTGTCAAAGAGGTCCAACTTCTGATAGTAAAAGTAATGCTAAAGATAGAATTTTTTTAAAAACCTAAAAGCTTTTACATTACTCAATCTTATCAAGCCTTAGGAAAGCAGTGTGTGGACTGTTGTGGGAAAGCAATGTGGGTCCAACATTTTTAAAGGGAAATTTAACACTGCCTATTGAAACTAAAAATAAACTAAAAAATGTACAAACACTTTCAGTAATTGTACTTGTAAGATTTTTTTTTTTTTTTTGCATGAGAATTCTCATGTAAATGTGCAAAGATATAAGTGACAATGTACACTATGGCTTTATCACAGAAAACAACTAGAAGCCATCTAAATTCCCATCAACTCGGAAGTGGTTATACAAATCAGGGTACACTCATATCAGCATGTTATGGAGTCTTTAAAAATGATAAAGATCTAGATATAATATATGTTGAGAAATAGGCTTGAAAAGGGATTAAAAATAAGTTATTAAAGTATAGTACAATCTCATTTGCACAGAACAAAAAAGGGTGTATGTCTGTGTATGTATGTGTGTGTGAATGAGTAGAAGATACCAGAAAAATATCTGGGAAGCTCTTAAAACAGTGACCGGGCTAGGGAGGGGGGGCAGTTCTGAGGAGGTGGAGAAGGATTCTTTTCCTTTGTGCCTCTGCCTATTGTTTGATTACTTTAACATTTAAAATTAATCTTTAAATAATGAATCATTCATTTCTCTTTTTGAGTTGTATAAAATGACAAGTTTATAACAGATGTGAAATCAGGAAGTACCGTCCGATTTCTGCCACTATCACCATAACTCTATACATTACGTGTTTTTGAAGTTTTACTGCTATGTGATCTGAAACATTTGAATGCCTTCTGTACTATTCTGCTGGGGCTGTCATAATGAAATACCACAGACTAGGTGGCTTAAACAAGAGACATTTATTTTCTCACAGTTCTGGAAGATGGAAGTACAAAGTCAAGGTACCAGTGGGATTCGTTTCTGATAAGACTTTTCTGACTTGCAGATGGTTGCCTTCTCAGGGTGTCCTCTGTGTGGCAAGAAAAGAGCGAGCTCTGAGGTCTTCTCGTCTCTTTATAATGGCACTAGTCCTGTTGGAATAAGGTCCTACCCATATGACCTTATTTCAACTCAATTACCTCCTTAAAGGTCCTATCTCCAAATTCAGTTACATTGAAGGTTAGGGCATCAACATATGAATTTGAGGGGGGCATAATTCCACCCATATACCTTCTGAACTTTTAAAACACAGTAACTGACAATGTAACAATGTAACAATGACTCATATATTTGAAAATGTGGCTTAAAAGGCTACTTCATGATGTAACTGGTAATAGGTGTGGTCAAAAGAAACAGCCACATTATCAATTTCATCCATTCACTTGAAGTACAGGAGGTTTTACAAATAGTTTTCAGATATATATTATTTTCTTTGCTGGTTGTTAATGCTTATGAAAAAAAAATGATTTTATCTTCCTCCTACTTATTTTAAACACCATAACCCAGTTGCTACCATAAGCTCCACAGTTGTCTCACAAGATACCAAGTTGTGGTCAGTTCTATAAATGCTGCCTGCAGTCAGGTAGTCTTTGATAAATATATAAAAAGGGGACATAGTATTCCATTCCTTTGTTCTTCTGCTCTACTTGAAGAGAATACTTAAATTTTATCAATACTATTTCCACATATTCTTTTATTATATGGCCATATAAAAGTGATGGTCCTATAAATTTATTTAAAACCCTCTATTTTCCTCTAGTGAGATACAGCTTTGGGGGCTTAGGTGAGTCCTGGAAAATCATAAAGCCATGTGAATAGAAACCTGGCATGAAAATACAGTTTTTAAACTGGCTTTATTTCCCCAAGTTGAAATATGTTCCAAAGCCTGCCTGAAATGAGAGCTAGAAAGATGTCATATGACTACATTCGTGAAATGCGAAAATTTATGAAAATTTGATCTAGTCACAATAACTGGTTGATGTCAAGTAAATTAAATCCAAGGGAAAAGGCAGATGAAGTGTCATATCAATGAGGAAGAATAATCACAAGAGTGATTTAGGCAAGACATATAGAAATATTCCCTGATACGTAAGGCTATTAAACACTGTTTTGGAGAGAGTGGCAAGGAAAAAGTCCCAACCTATTACTCAGTGAAACTGGAATGCCTGCCCTCGGATTACAGAAAGTTATGGTGTTCACTCAGGAGAATTGGAAAATAAGTTAACAGTGTGCTAATTATGAAATATGGGCTTCATGTAATTAATAACTAAAATAAAAACCAGAAAGGACCTGCAATATTTATATCAAGATGATTCTCTGGAAGAAGACTAAGGAGATAATTCTACTTGTCTAATCTAGAATTGCCACAAAGTAAATAAAAAGATTTGCTCAGAAGCAAAAGAGAATGATCCCCAAAATGATTGCTAAAGAAAATGAAAGGTCTTCAGAAACCAGGAAAATAAGTGTTAATTTGAAGTTTAAGACCACATAGCTCAGTATGTTTCTATAATTGTCTAATGTCCTTTAGGAACTTGTGGCTAATTACAAAAAAAAAAAAAAAAAAAAAAAAAGACTCCAGAGCAATCTTAATTTGTTTTCTGTTTAAATAGCACAATCTCTTAGGTTTCCATGTTTCTAACTTGAAAGAATTTTCTTTCTTTTTCCTGAAAAAAAGTCTTACTCTTTACCACAAAAAATGACAGGTACAAGGTCAAATTCAAAGGTAATTTAATGACATGTCTGACTATTCTTCTATCTAAATGAAATAAAACAGACACAGGCTCTTTTATAAAGGACTTAATAGAATCAACCTAATAAGCAGGAAACCATTTCATTTACTTTAGTTGATTTGGCCTTGGTTTTAAAGGTGACCAGCAGTCCTTCATGTGTGGTGAGGTGATAGTTGAACTGGTTTTGTTTGCTGGTCTCCATGTTGCCTTCTCTCATGGGTTTTGGTTGTGTGTGTGTCTGTGTGTGTGGGTGTGTGTGTGGTGTGTGTGTGTGTGTGTGTGTTTAACTGTGCACCAAAACATCTTCAAGAAAATTCTTTCTCCTCTCCTATTTGGTAATCACATCATAGCAGATGCCCAGTCAAAATCAAATGAATGCACAATAACTCACCATGATTTTCTCTGCAACAGTCTAGAAGCACACACATTGTCTTTGTGCTGGTACCCTGTATTTTTTGATGGTCACACCTTACAAAATAATATATATTAGGCTAATAAAAGCACATTAAAAGAAATGATGTGATGTGCATTTACTAAGTTTAAAAGATCCATGACCACTTTGGTGCAAACCGTTGGTGCTAAATAAATAGGCATTGAATCAGTTGTCATTACAGAATACAGCTTTGCTACCACTCTCATGAATAGAAGCACACTTTCAAATTGCACCCTGTTAAATCTTCTCTCATCTCTAACTGTCCTTAATAATATCTTTTTCTACTCTGTTGTCTATCAATTATCAGTCTATATTGCATGAGGACAGCTGAAACCAATGTTTCGCCATTACCTTGAGGAGTCGTTAGGCAATATGTCACAATATTACGCAGTTGTGGCCTTTTTTGAACTGATCATAATATATCCTAACTTTAATAGCAGGTGACCTTTATTTTCAAAATTAATTTCAGGTAGTATCATTGTGATTTAATATTCCACAGGAAGTTACCCATTCTCCAGAAGATGATAATGTTAGCAAAGTGGGTCATGGAATGATGTATATTACTAATGCATTTTGAACTTATACAACAACATACCAATATTTATTGTTATCATGATTGTCCTTTTGAGTCTGTGCCAAAACTTGTAGAACATGTTGTTCACCAATATTTTTTTCTAAAATAATTCAAATTCAGACACGCTGATTATTCCAAAATGTGTGTACTGTAAAGCTTAACTTTTAGAAAATTGGGAAACTAAATGAAGAAATTTTTCATACAAAAATGCTTCATCATACAAGTAGTCTTTTTATTTTTTCTATTACAACCGCAAAGGTAGTTTACATTTATTATGTTGCTTTTCAAGTAGGGCATTATTTCACATGCTTTCAATATTTCTTGCTACCATCATATGAAGTCAATACTATTATTATCCTCTTTGACTGAGAGAAGAGGAACCTAACCTTGGAGAAATGAAGTAACTTATCCTGTGTCATATGACTGAAGGACGGTCCAACCTGAAAGCCTTCAGTCTTCAGGACAAATTGCTTCATTTCTAGAAAGTTACTTGTTCACCAAATGCTGCATTCTAGGTTCTAATGCAGTCTGAAGTTTCACAATGACGTAGGTGGTATGCCTTTCTTTCTATTTATCCTGCCTGGGAATTTTCTAGATCCTGTCTTTTTCAAGACTGAGGATTACTATCGTTCTTCAGCCGAGAACAATTCTCAGCCCCTTTTCTCTCCAAATAAAACTCGTCTCATCCTCAGCTCTCCTCTGGTGTCTAACGTATACTCAAATCTTTCAGCCCGTCCCATATATTGTTACATTTTCCTCTGTTTCCCATCTTTTTATTTCTTGAAGCTTTGGTCTGAATTATTTCTTTGTCTACATCTTTGGAGTTCTATGTCTTCTTACATTTGTCCATTGGATTTAGTGGTGGTTTCTGAGGTTTTGTTTTCTAGAACAAATTTGAGGTGATAGTCTTTTCAGATCTTCTCTGCAGCTTTTTACAGTTCCTATTCCCTGCAGCTCTTCTCAGCCTTGCCTTTTACTTCCTTTATTGTGGTGACTGTTTGAATGTCTCTTGCTTATAATCCCAATGTCTGAAGTCTGTAGACATGTCCCTTCTGATTAATGTTGGTCCTGGCAGTCTTGCAGAGGGCCTTCTTCCTGCTGTACTGAGTCATGGGGATTCCTTGGGCTCTAACTCAGAGATGCCTTCCTCCAAAAAAAAATTATGTTGATTTTTGCCAGACATCTCTTGGAACCATCTCAAATCAAAGTTTCATAGGAGATACCCAGACCTCCAAAGCAGTGCATAGGGGAGGCTGCAAATCTTTAAAAATATTCGCAAGTTCTCTAGGACAGGTTATTTTCCCTTTTCCTTTTCTTTTTTGCTCAACAATGTGCCAAATCCATCCTCGCTACAATCCTTTAGGAGCAGGAGTTGGAAAGGCAAAGACATTGTTACTGCTGGTTTCCTTGTCCTTTGAGGATTAGGACCCTTTGGGGCCCCAGCTCAACATAAGTAGTATGTCCTTTTCCATTCCCATACTTGGAGACCTCAAAGGATCTGCCAAAGTTATAACTCTCATTTGACAAAATATAGAAATATCCTTGGGACACTGGCAACTTAAGAGCTTCATTCTCTACTCACCTTGCTATATCTCAACTTCTTCTTCAATTTTGTCTTGTAGGCTTTACCATCTTGTCACCTCTTAGATGCTTTAAAGAAAATCTTTTTTTTTTTTTTTTTTTTTTAGATTTTATTTGACACAGAGAGAGAGTGCGCACACAAGCAGGGGGAGCAGCAGAGGGAGAGGGAGATGCAGGCTCCTGGCTGAGCAGGGAGACAGATGTGGTACTCAATCCCAGGACCCTGGGGTCATGACTAGAGCTGAGGCAGATGCTTAAAGAACTGAGCCACTCAAGCACCCCCAGAAAACCTTTAAATACAGATTTTGTTTTCAACGAGATTTCTCTGAATGATTTAACCTTTATGGAACCATTCAACATTCAATGATGCAGACATTATTGAAAAGAGGAGCCCTATAAATAATGGGACAATGTCTTTTTCTTAAGAGGGATTGCATTCTAGTCAGAGAATTGTACCAAGAATGGTGTAAAAAGAAAAAGTGATTCTGAATTATAATATGAACCATGAAGAAAATGCACAGTGAGTAGACATAGATATTAATGGAGGGATGCAGAGGAGTAGATATTATATAAAAGCTTACTGTTTTTCCTAAATTCAAAGGAACTTGGAAAACCAACAATAATCTAGAAAGGAACTTAAGATTTTAAAGAGGTTAACATCAAATTAAATGCCTTGTAACAGATGACTCAGGCACAGCATGATTTAGGGTTTAACAGTAAGAGGACCAGATGGGGAATGGGGTTTCAGGGATGGAGCCCATGAGTCATTTCCCTGGTGAGTATTGGTCTTGGAAAAGTCATCTGACCTAGACAGTGTGATTTAACCACTAAATCATTGCACAGTTTTTGCGTTATCTATAAACGCAAGGCACTGGGCTTGGCACTAGATGGAGATGGTCAAAGAAAGTCAGTGTGAAGGTGAGCAAAGCAGGGTTTCTGCACTTCCTGCAATATGGAGCTAATATACAGCCGGGGGAAGGGGTACTCTATGTATAAAACTTCACATCTGCTAATCCGAATTCTAATCTCAATTCTGTAGTTTGACCTCGAGTCAACCAGATGATCTGGATAGTGTAGATTAAGATGGCAGTTTTCACACCGGGCTCCCTGGAAGAGTAAGTGTTCTGCGGATTCCCTCTTCCTCACTCTTGCTTGACGCTACCCAAAGAAAGGGAGGAGGGTACATCTGAAACTTTGCTTGGAAATCAACACTAGCATTCCCCATTATCCTTCCAAGTATTGGGTTTTCCTGTAACATTTCCTGAGCATGCACAAAGAATGGGAAGCTCACAAACATTTGAAAACCTACTGTTTTTTTGGTTTATTGATTTTTTCGTTGTTGTTGAAAAGGTAAAAGAGTTATAAGAATTGTGTAAGACTGCTTTTCATTCTGACGGTGAAAGCACTAAGGGGGAATTGCAAATTATCACAAAGGATTTCCACTTGGAAGCATGGACGAAACATCAGCCACTGGCAGAACATATTGGTCTAAAGTGAAAGGGGAAAAAAATCTATATATCTAGATATAAAATGTATAAAGACTATAGCTATATAATATATAATTCTATAATTATATTATAAAGCATACAGATATGTAGATAAAATAGAGAAAGAGTTAATATATACAGAGATACATTTTGAGTTTTAAGATAGAAATAATTCATGCTCATGAAGCAAGACTTCAAACAGTCTAAGTTATAATTGAAAAGCAAATGCTCCTTTCCTAGCACACTCATTTCCACTTATTCTGTATTCTTCCAGAACCTTTCCATACTCCTCTCCGACAGACTTGTGCAGTTTTTCAAACACAAAGGAAATTATGCTGTACATATAATTTGATATTCTCTCTTAATATACCTTGGATATTTTTCTGTATCAATACATCTTCCTTTTCAATACTGTAAAGTATTTCATGACGTGAGTGTAGCATAATTGATTTAACCCGTCCACTATGGGCAAACACTTAACTATGTTTTTATAACCTGTCTCCAGTTGTTTCGCTATTACCAGGATGCTGCCCAAAACACTCCATTTGCCACAAACACTCCGTTTGCTACCAGCTCCGAACAGAAGTGGGAGCTGCTTTCGATGCTGTGTCATGTATTTTCTCAATCAAGAGATTATTCAAGTGCAAACACTCATGACAATTTTTGATGCTTACAGGAAATCCTCATGTAACTTGGTAACTACTGGGTCAGAAATTCGTTTTGAGCTTAGTTTAGCATATGCTGTTTTGAAGTATAACAGGCAATCAAGTTTGTTAACAAATGAGGTAAATAAATGCCCTTATCTGGGACAGACCGGAATTGATTCACTGATGCAGCAAACTCGTTTTCTGAGCACTTGTTCTGTGCTCAGCATTGGCACTACACGAATAAGATATGGTCCTGTGCTTGTAGCACTTGTGGGAGAGACAGTCATGTTCGCATAAATTGCAGTACAATGTAGCGAGTGTTGTCATAGAAGAGGTGCCCTGTGATTCCGCCAGTTTAATGTGAACACTGAAAAGGATGGACTAGAGCTGCTGAGCTCTCTACCCGTGTCTGCAGTCGCTCTTTAGGCATTTTCAGCAGCTGTTCGGTGTTATCTGTGGAAGAAAACAACAAAAACAACAGAGAATTTGGCAAACAGATTTAGTTTTCATGTGCTTTGTAATCATTTCCTATCTGTGGTTCATGTATTTTTTTCCTCCAAAATGAAGGAGGGATCTATCTCCCTCCTCTTACCTCTCTAGCAAGTCCTCTGTTCCTTTGTGTATCTTTATGTGCCCTTCAAATGCAGCAGAGGTTTCTTCTCGCAGAAGTCTGTCTATGTTAAATTCAGATTAATAAGTGACAATTTAACCACTTACACTTCACCCTCTATGCAAACCTGTGCCACCACGAATGCTGTGTATTCTTTTCTCTGATCAGAAGGTGCCTATTTGGATCCCTCTTCTAGAGCAAGTATTTTTATTGTGGTCAAGAAGCTTTGGAATATATCTAAAATAGGGTGCCTGAGTGGCTCCTTAGGTTAAGATCTCCTTTCAGCTCATGTCATGATCCCAGGGTCCTGAGATCGAGTCCTGTGTCAGGCTCCCTGCTCCGGTGGGGGAAGGGGGCTGCCTTTCCCTCGGCCCCTCCCAACTGCTCATTCTCACTCACATGTGCTCATGTGCTCACTCTCTCTGTCTCTCCCCCTCACAAAAAAACAAAATCTGTAAAAAAAAAAAAAAGAAGAAGAAGAAGAATACATCTAAAATAACAATAATAATAATATAAATAATAATAGCAACCATTTATTAAATCCTTACCACCTTGATAGTGCTTTACATACTGCACTAAGCACTTCATCATCTTATTTGATTTCCATAGCAATCAATTTCTCTGATTTACTCATGAGAAGCATGAGGCAAGGAAGAGGTAACTCATGAAGCCATAGAAGATGCAAACTGCAGAGCCAAGATGGAAATCCAGGTCTGTCTATTTCTTTGTGCAGACTTTCAGCCACTACACAATACCTCCACAATTAAGGATTGTTTTCAAATCTGGCAGGTATTGATTTTTTTTTTAATTTTTTTAAAAGATTTTATTTATTTGACAGAGAGAGAGATCACAAGCAGGCAGAGAGGCCGGCAGAAGGGGAGGGGGAAGCAGGCTCCCTGCTGAGCAGAGAGCCAGATGCGGGGCTCGATCCCAGGACCCTGCAATCATGACCTGAGCCGAAGGCAGAGGCTTAACCCACTGATCCACCCAGGCGCCCCAGGTATTGATATTTCTAAACCACATGCAAAAGCACCAAATGTATACTCCTCGCCCTTCACCCCAACCCACCCCCATACCAAAACAGCAATGTTTCCTGGACTTAAGAAGATACTTCCTGCCTGGATACAATGAATAAAAATAAAGTTTATTTTAGGAGTCAAGTTTTGAATATATTTGAGATATTTAAGTTTTATACCTATCTTCCCGTGTTACTTTGTTGCCTAAGGGTCTTTATGGATACTAAAGTCTCACTATTTTTACCAATTTCTACTAAATTATGCTGGAAGAGAAAGCTAATGCTAACAAAGGAGGTAGCTTGACAGATAAAGCCCCAAGGAAGAAAAAAAAAAATTATCTATATTAAAGTAGTATTAGCCTAATCCCATAACCCAAAATACTGTACTTGGATTAACCAATCTCTCTTAGATAAGGAGGATATAAATTAGCAATGGAAGGGTTGGCCCAACCTCTCTGCTGGAAGCATATTATTAAGAGACCATGCCCAATAGTATTAGGGAGAAATGTGTTTGACTACAATCTTGAAATCCAGTGGGAAAGGTGGCCAACTGGCATGGTTTCTTTTTATTAGTTCAGCCTCTCCTGCTTATACAGTGTGGTGAGGGTAAAACTTTATGTTTCATAGTCAGTCATCTGGTATAGACCATACCTATCATTGAGTTAGAAAATCTTTTGCAAAACCTCACTTTAATATAATCTATCTCATTTTATTGATCCAAAAGTTTTTTCTGAAAACAGACAAGTGTAACTTTTTGTGCCCCATCCAACCAAATCACACTTTGATAAAATTGTTTTCCTCTTCCATTGTTTGTACACATTTTTTTGATTGTCTGATAACATCTGCACATGGGAGTGTAAATTTCAATATTGTTGATGTTTCCAAATAGTTATAAGTTCCAGCTGTTAGTCCTTTTCTCTCCAACTGAGATCTAACATTACAAAGGAAAAGAGGAAGAAAAATATATATATATAACTAGTTCCCTGGCCTCTCATTATGGAAGAGATAAATTGTGTGGTAAAAATTTTATTAGCAATTACATTTTTAACAAATCAGAAATTCTCAGCAAGCTGTATATAAATATTCCCAGTTGTCTCTATCATTTTGAGGTGGGGAGATCAGTGATTATAACCTGAGTATGCAGAAAGTTCAGATAAAACACAAAATTCCATGCCCCAGAAAAATCGTTGTACGTACATAGAATTTCATAGATATGCATCAATCTACCAATTACAACTGAGCACCTTTTATGCTATTTTGAGTGTTTATAAAAACTTGATTTTCTGGGAAAAAAAATCTTTAATCAAGTCAGGAAATGTCTTTGTCATCCATGAAGTAATTAAGCAGCATCATTTTCAACTACCTGCTTGAACCCACTGTGCATTCGTGGATTGCCTGTTTAGGGGAATAAAACCCACATAATTATGCCGCATCTTTAACTTCTAAATTTAATGTAAAGTAAGTACAAATATACATTATGCTTAAATCCCTAGCAGCATTCTCTCCTTGAAGATAATCACTCTTTCAACTATACAGAGGAAATAATACAATAACCAGGCTTTCTCTCTAAAGGATTAAAAGCAGATTTTTTTTTTCAATTCCAAGGTAGTAAACTGAATGGATATGAATTGGCAACAAAGGACTTAATAGATGGATAGACGGCATGGTTTCTTTGTAACTGAATTAGTCTTTCTTCATCCTCACAGACCAGTGAAATCTGGCTCTTGTCTTGGCTAAATGAGAAGATAACTATCTTCCTATACCATAAGGTTATGATAGGATTCTCACTGTTTTCTTAGACTGGTGCTTTTCCCATTGAGTGTGTCATCCACAAACAGACTACACAGTGTCTTTGGGAAATTGAGGTCAGGAGGGAATATGCCACTCTGCCTGCCAGGCTCCCCGATCTGTTATTTCACCTGCTGGGTACAGAAACTTCTCTCCCGAGTTCAACAAAGAAAGTGCTTCCTTGATTAATCACATACGAGTTCCTGCACCCAGGGTCAATGGGTGATGATTCCTTGATACATAGCAAGAGATTCCACCATATAAAGGTGATATTACTGTTGCCATCAACCCTTCTGGTATACATTGTTCTAACCTGCAGGTTCTAACCACAGCCAGCTTGTTTTAATAAAATTACAGAAAGAGACTCAACTCAAGACTGCAAAACACACTGGAAAAAAATCTTTAAATTCCCTTGTAAACTTCCTATCCTCCTCAGAAACAAAATAACTCATGTTTTTCCTTTTAAGCAGATCTTGTTTTCTCCATTTTTCTGACTCTTATATTTCCACATTTACTATTTAAAACAACCACGAAATGGTTTTTTGCACAGATCACTCTTTTTTTTTTTTTTTTTGGACAGAGATCACAAGTAGCCAAAGAGACAGGCAGAGAGGGGGATGGAAAGCAGGCTCCACACTGAGCAGAGAGCCCGATGCAGGGCTCGATTCCAGGACCCTGAGATCATGACCTAAGCCAAAGGCAGAAGCTTAACCCACTGAGCCACCCAGGTGCCCCTGCACAGGGCACTCTTACTCACACAGCTTCCACCCTGTCTCTGAGAGGCAACTAAGCTTGTCCCGAACTACTCACCACCACCCCCAAACAGCCTTGGCAGGGACCAGTGACTTTTGCTTATTTATCTGGCAAATGTTTTACCAAGCCATTATCCCACTCCATGCTGGATATCATTCTAGATATCAGAAGTAAAAGAATGAGCAAACCAGAATTAGTTTTTACATTCATAGAGCTTTCCATAAAATGGAGAAGATATTCATATTTTCAATCATTTTTTTAAAAATCTATGCTAAAAATGGTGACTTGTATAAAACAGAAAAGTTCACATGGCTGAGAGATGATCTAACCAACAGGTGTAATCTACTCAGAGGAATCAGGGAATATGTTCTTGATGAGATGACCTTGGTAACAAGCAATTAATTCCAGAATACTAACAATAAAAAATATCCACTGGAATTTGCATAACACTTTTCTTTAATGATAATACCTCCAGTTCCCCTACCAAAATTAGTGGTATTGTCAAAGAATTCAAGAAATGTGTACTGTTAGAAAGGAAAAATAGGTTTAAAAATAGTTACTAGACAAAGAAAATACACATTTACATGCGTATTTGTGTTTCTATATTTTGGTCTTTATCTACCACTCTTTCCTAAAATGTCAGAGATTGTAGATAAAGTCAGTGTCCTTGTTTTTTTATCAGAAGATCTGATTATAGTATCTTATTTGGCAGTTAAAAGTTCATGGCCAGACCTCATGCCCTATTAGCTCACCGTATAACACAGTGAAGCTTCTGGGCCCTGGAATTAACCTTACAAAATACGAACCGCTTCTCTACCACCTACTAGTATTCAGGGAAATTACATCAATTTGGGGGACCTCAGCTGTCTTGGCTTTAAAATGAAAACAATGTGCTGTTTTTTTAATCAAAGAGAGTTTTGTGAGAATTAAATGAGCATGTGTTTTAATAAACATTTATATAGTGGTTATTGTGTCTCAAACACAGTTTCAAGAACTTTCCCAATGTTTATTCAATCCTCATAACATAGCAATAAGAATGGCTCTATTAGGACACTTTATCACATTTTACCTGTGACCTGGCCAAGGTGATACAACTAATAAAAGGCAAGTCTCACCATCAAACCCAGAACTGCTCTCTCCACCATTACACATGGAAGCACTAAATGAAAGTGCTTTATACATATCCACAGGGGGGAAAAAAAAATGTGAATTCCTATTCACTTTGATTATGTATGTCTCTATGAGTAGCAATTACAACTTTCCCCAAATTACTACTATGTTCTAGATGCACAATTAGACCTCCTCTTCCTTTTCTTCCACTTCTTCCTCCTTACTCTTTGGACAAAAATGTCATTCTCTTTTTCTTCTCTCTTGTATGTGTGCTCTCATTGATTTCTTTTAGTGGGCAGATATGTGACCTCTCCTTATTTTAATTAAGCCAGGAGTATTATAAAATGCTTATGGAAGTGTATAATATCTGAATTGAGTATAAACATGGCTTAGGTAGCTAAGATTCTAAAATCCCATGTTTATATTCTAAGACAGTTCTTCAGGCATTCCTCAATAGGGTTGAGATTTCAATACCCACACTAATCATCCATTGTCTTCTCATAGAAATTACCAGGTTAATTTATGCCACAGAACATAAAAGAGTTACAAGTACTTTCTGAGGAATGCCCAGTCAGGGGAGGGAAGGGTGGCTGAGAGCATGCTCAAAATTAAATTTCATTGAGATATTATCACTTACTCAACACCACAAGGAAATCAGAAGAATTAGGTCTTCCTTTGGCATCTGCCAATGATTCTGTGTGAACTTAGAATTGGATCATCTGCTCCAGATAGGACAAAACCTGGACTTAAGTCTACTTCTACACATTCAGGGAACTATTTGGAATATTGAAATATACTATTTCATACCTTAAAGAAAATATATCACATCCTCAAAATAATAATAGAGACTATTTTCATAAGGTTTTTTCTACTTTCTAATATGTTAAAAAATCAACTGGGCCATCTCCTCCCCTCTGGGGGGGGGAGTCATTGTGGAATCATGATTATGGCATGTAAGGGAATTGTTCTTATATATAATACTTTTATTTCATTTCCTTTTAAAATCCAATAAAATGTTATCTCCTCATGAAAAGTTATAAAATTTTAGTCCTCTTGAAAAAGATTATAATTAATCTGAGGTTTCAGACGCATATTTAATCTATTAGTAGAAAAATGTTCCATCTCTACTATAATTATGTTGAAAAAGTTTGAGATGAGACTTTAAAAAATCTTTACCCATGCATTAAACAATTTTGAATATTGCTCTCTTTTTCCAAGAACAGACCAAGGGGAAATATACTCTTAGCAGCAGTACAAAAGATTTAGGCTAGTGAGAGAAATGGCCTCTGGTAGTTCTCACATCATGGAATTTTTTTTATCAGTGGAAATCACAGACCCTCTGTGTTAAGGGCTTCACAATAGAATTTTCACCTTTCAAATACAATTTAGGTTTAACACTGTTTTGAGATAAGGCGTGAACTGAGAGGCATCTCAGCATCTTTTGATCCCTCACCTTGAAGGGCTGAACCAGACCATAATAGCACCAATCTTGAGTAAAGAAGTGGAACCGATTTTGCTAAAACATCTGAAATATACTCTTCCTAAATAGTAACACCTGGTCATGCAGAAAGTCCCAAGGAGTCTTTGTTCCCAGGAGATTCCCCAACCCAGTTTTCTGCTGCTCGAGAGGCTTCAGGAACATGGCTCAGGTCAACGAGGTGCCGCCATGGGTCTAGTCTCTGGGCTGTTCTTTAAGTAGAATTGTTTCTCTGACTCTCCTCACTCTCAAGTTTTGACTACAGTGCAGTTTCAACGAGTCCTATCGATATTTTTCTGTTAATTAAAAATAACAAACACCGTTGTTGTCTGAGAGAAGTTGTGCTTCTCCCTGGTAGATGCCACCACAGCCCGAAAATCACTGACTTTAGGGAAAGCAGAACCCTGCGCCCCAATCAGCAACATCTGCAGTATGAAAGGGGACTCCAGAGGTTAAAACCAATTTAAGCTTGTCAGTCTCTAGGCAAATGCCGCAGAATCTTCAGAAACAGCTTGTGATGGGGGAGTGTTGAATGGAAATAAGCTCAATCAACCTTCCAGTTTGGATCATTGAGAAGGCTGGGATTTTTAAAAATTGTATTTATTTATTATTGTTTTGTCATGTTTTGGTTTGGGTTCCATTTGGTTTAAGCTCCTTATTCCTCGTCTGGTGTTGCTGGAAGAAATGTGTGTTCCTGCAAGATAGATTTCCTCCCCTGTCCAGAAATCTTCATGGAAGAGAAGTTCATTGCTACCATCTGTATTTGGTTTAGGAGAGCTTTGATTAATAAGGACCACCCTATTGTTCATTTGTCTGACATGTGGAAATATTTGTAATCTGTTCCTGGTGAGAGAGATTTCAGCAAGGACCTGGCTTGACTTTCAAACCCACGTTGCCAATGAAAACCAGCCTCCTGAATCCAGAGGTCAGTGGGGAACAAGCAAAGGTGTTTTATCCGCCCTTCACCCCCTCCTGCAAACACCAACACCTGTTAGAAGTGAGGTTGAAACGATCCTGTTGGAACTCTGGGACAGAGACCCAATTCCAACCTGAAAGAGGCTCTGATGTGTGGTGTATAATGAGAGCCGGAGACTGCCCACTGCTACACATCATTATCATTCAGATCATGAAAGAAAATGAAATGGTTCAAGCAGATAACAGCTGTTTTTATTCTGCTTTTCAAAAATTCTCTTAAACAACCTGATCTCGTTGCTTTTATTTAAGGGTGAACACCCAATTGTAAACATAGGAGAGATGCATTCTCATGATGTCAGTAATAAAAGCATGTATAAAGCAGCATGTGTATTCTGGAAAGCTAACTAACCATTAAAGCCAAGAAACATAGTCTGGCACAAATCTTATTATGTGTCCAAGAGGACTTGATGGTATGCACATAAGAAAATGTAATGAAACAGCGGGAAGGGGAAAAGAAGGGAGGGGAAGGAGCCAGAGGGTTGGGGGTGCGTACTTTTTTTTATAACTGTGAGATGTTAGCAAAATTAGAGGAAAGCAAAGCTGCCAAGATCATCTGAGAAAAGGGTTAGCATAGCAAGTAGAAATGCAAGCAATTGGGTTTTTATTTCATTGTATGTTGGATTACAGAAACACCTCTTCGCTTTTTTATCTATTAGTTATGGACAATGGGGCAGTTAACCAAGACACGGACAGGAAAAAGGAAGAGGTCCAGTTTTCCTTTTATCAGGAGTTCAGATCTCACGTGGGCAACATGCATCTTTTGTGTTTATAATTGTTCCAATGGTTATGATAAGTATTCGGGGTAGCTTGCTTCAGGGATTCAGCATCTCACATTGGTCATCAGAAAACTTATAAAATTGATAATCATCGTGATTCTTCATTTTTTGCAAAAATAGAGCAAGAAAATAGGCAATCTCTCCTAGGTGCACTATATGATGACGGTGTTCACTTATTAATTTTTTTTTAATTTCAGCACAATAGGTAGCATCCTTTATGAAATGGATCCTATGTGTTAATAAAAGCAGAAATAGATCCCTTTACTAGACTTGATAATAAAAAGGGAAGCCTATGTATGTGTAAACTTTGAATATATACATTCAAAGTTTACACCTAACCTTGGTTTATGACCTGCATAAAGTATGACATTCAACCAAAAAAAAAAGAGTTCAACAAGCAATTTAAAATGGGAATCTGGGGCACCTGGGTGGCTCAGTGGGTTAAGCCTCTGCCTTCGACTCAGGTCATGATCTCAGGGTCCTGGGATCGAACCCCGTATGGGGGGCGGGGTCTCTGCTCAGCGGGGAGGCTGTTTCCCCTTCTCTCTCTGCCTACTTGTGATCTCACTCTCTCTCTCTCTCTGTGTCAAATAAATTATTTATTTATTTATTATATGATTATTTTAAAATAATAAAATGGGAATCTAATGTTCATAAGCTTAGACTTGTGCTTTATAAAAGAAAGGAAGAAAGAAAGAAAGAAAGAAAAGTAGAAAGCATTAAAAATGTCAGCTCTGTAGACTTGCTGCTAAAAAAATTCTTGTTCACCTGTGCATAAAATACAACCACCCCCAAGGGTGTGCAATTTTACAAAGGCGAATTAATCTTTTATCTGCCCAACATTCAAACTACAATGTATTTCAAAGTTGGAGGACATAAACCACTAAATATGAGATTGTTTTAGATAGCTCTGCCAAAGAAAAACTATAATGCATGGCTTGGGGTCCTGAATTATAGCTGAATTTTCTGCTCTCAGACGTTCATTAGTTTATGTTCAAGGGGCCAAGGAAAAGTAGCAATACCTTGCACCACCCTATGACATTCTATTCTTTGAATCCAATCGGAAATAATGTGGCAAACCAGTGTTTTGAAATGGCATTTCCAGATCAGTTAGGAACAGTGTTCAGATTTAACTGCAAAAATTTTTCATCAGTGTGAAAAATGTGGATTCCATGGGCGTATGTTAAAATATAGCAGTAATGCACACACACACACAAGTGATCATTCCTAATGGCTTAAACTGATACTCAAATAGTCTATTCATTATCAACTATGGCTATGTTAGTTTTCCAGGTTGTGAGTTATCTGCACCCCAAGCTCCTTTTCTTCTTCTTTCCTCCTAAGCACCTGGGAAGGGTCATTCCACTCACTGCTGTGCCTACCGCTGAGAAAGAATTGCAAATAAAAAGAGACTATAAAGAAGACACCCATCACCATGGAGAGGAACACAAAGTGTACACAGATTTATGCTAATGAGTGGCACTAAATCTCTGAAGAATACATGGTTTTAAACAATACACCCAAATAAGGAACTTGAATCGGCAAATACATCCGGAAACAAGAAGCCCCGTAGGCTAGACAGCCAGGGGAGCCAGGGGAGGCCAAGGGTATTAGCCCTGAAATTCAGAGTCTTGTTTCTATTTATGGCACATTAGATAGTCATGTGGCTTTGAGACATGAGTTTGGAGACCAAATGAATAGCAAGTTTGAAGGCTGACTGCCAAATGACTTGAAACATCTGAGAAGTGAAAATATCCCTGAACCAAGGCACGCTACTGTATTGAAAACAATTACTGTTCTTGATCATTTTTCTGCTTTAGATCAAGTTATGTCTCTTTTGGTGGGAGCAGGTGTACTCATGGCTTTGGGAACAGTAACTAATCAAATCACATATGGACACAACACCCCCCCACGCACACATTTTTGGTAAACCCATGCAAACGAAATCACAACTTCTTAGCATCTCAAAGAAGAAGAAGAAGAAAAAAAAAAAACCTGTGATTTGTTACCAAGGAAGCATAAATTTCACCTTCCCACTTCTCTGAGATTCGTAGTAATCCAAAATCAAGTGAGCAGAGACACATTGAAAATCTGCTCCTTTACCCCCTGCTTTTGGGATATTAATGACTACAATATGTCTACCGCTTATTCGAGCAGGAAGAAGAACTGCTTCCCAGAGGGAAGGAGAAACTGGGAACAGACCCAGAGGAGCAGTAAGTTTGTGGACAGGTCTAAAGAGCTCTCAATATCAGCACGTTCCAGAGCTTAGTAACAAAGCTTAGACTATTGCATAATCTGTCCATCAAAGTCAGCACACACGATTTCTTTCAATCTTACTTCTAGAAGATGACTTCTTTTTCATAAATGGGCATTTTCCTTACACCGAAATTTATTGTACGATGCTAACAATTAGTATCTGCCACTGCCTGTTTTGTCCTGGTCATAACAGGGTTTAAAGAATCAGAAAGAAGGGGGAAATGTATATTTGAGGCCATGTAGTAAATGTAGTTTCCTCTTTAAAGGATGGGGTAGAACAGAAATGTCCTGCTTTCAAAATGCTTATTTTGATTTTGAAGGGTCCCCCTGCTCAGGTGCCACTCCTTTTTCGCTTACTTTTTTCTCAATTGTCTCGCTTTTCTCCATACATCCCTGATGTAGATTAACACAGGCCTCCGAGCCCCAGGCATCAAAGGAATTAGGTCAGACCCAGAAGAAATCAGGTTGCAGGCAAGAAAAAAAAAATTAATAAAATAGAAGCTATGCCAGCCTGGTACTTCTGTATTCCTTCAGGCAGACTAAGGAGCTCTGGCCTTAGATGTGACAGTATTAAGTAATAAGGACGCGGGGGGGGGGGGGGGGGGGGGGGGGGAGAAAGAAGAAAAGATGTTGGAGAGACCAAAGATTTTAATAGCACTAGCAACATGATGATAGGCTGAATTTCTTTAAAACTAGACTGTATATACTGCTTGGGTAGGGTGAGTTCTCAGCCTTAAAACAATATTGTCAACCAAAATATAATTCCAGGAAAGATCTAGTGCAGCATCTGTTTTCCTGTGGTTTAGGTTTTGGGAAAAAAAAACTATTTGGTATTTGTATTCCCCCTGAGATCAGTGGTCTTTTAAGGTATATATTATCTACCTCCAGGAAAGTCATCTTATATTAGCATGTTTAATGCTCACTTATTCAAGTAGCACTATTTTATGTGTTTTTGGGTTATTCTAAGGACAAAAGAGAGAGAGAGAGATTTTATTAGAAGATGTCCACGCTCAGTTCATTCTCCAGATGACCATTTTAGTTGCCATTATCATTCCTGCCGAAATGATTGGAGGAGTAATTCGAATTCAACCTATCACATTATCCAAGGGCATTCTATGAATAGCAGCCACCAGAGCAAGTTCTGGCAAAGCTGCAAAGGCAGCCTATCAAAGTCAGCAGTAATATTCGAGAGTGTTTTCCAGAGTTAGCGAATGCAGAAGAGAATATTTATATGTGATCTCTCAAACTATAGAAAGTATTTTGGGAGAGATGTTTTTTCACAGTCCTTAGATTAGCCATTATGCATTCTCTAAGCATTCTCAAGGAGTTTGGGGAGGATGCAAGAAATCATTGGATGAAGCTAGCCACACTTACACCTGTTATCCCTTTGGGTCCTCCCTGAGGGAGATCTTGGCGTCTTTAGTGCCTCCTTGTGTGATAAGAAAATGCGGCACAGGCATTAAGCAACTTGTCCAAGACCCTAGAAGGCAACAGAAATGAAATTTGAACTCAGGGCATTGAAAAGAAGCTCCAGTGCCTTCTTCCCCGTGCTGCGAGCAGTTTCAAGTTTTAGAAAAGGCAAAATCTTCTTGGGCTTCTGACCATAGTAAATCTCAGCTCCTGAGAGCTCTCAGACGTACCTTCAAAAGGTTAAAAACAGAACAAAAACTATTGTCATTTTCAGCCCTATTCTTATCAATACAATAATTTTAGCCAAGGAAAAATATCATTCTAACTAATATACACTGAGAGATTATTTCATGACAGATACGGGTGTATTTCTTGCATAAGTTAATGTAATAGCCACTATACAGGACAGGACATAATATTATTATTCCAACTTGAAGAAAGAGCAATTGAGTCTTAGAAATGTAGAGTACTTTCCCCCCAGGTTATCAGCTAGAAAGGGATAGAGCCAGGATTTAGACCAAGTTGTCTGGTTCCAGAGACAGTATAAATAACCACCAGCTCTATTGCTTCCTCAGGTCATTGTTAATCGAATCATTATATCACACTGTACGTAAAGGAGTGGCATTTCATTACATGATTATGTTGCGAATATAAATGAACACCAATTATTAAGAACATGTTTTACATATGCATATCTTTTGTCCAGAATTACCTTTTCTCTTCCCTAGCTACCTCATTCTTCTTGCTTGTCTTTTAAAATCTGGCTTTACCATTCGCCTTCCCGGAGTCATCAGTGTGATTTACAAGCCGCTCTGTCCTTGCAGAGTCGTGCCGTAATGAGATCTGTCACACTGGGCTGTATTGATACACCTGACTTTTTCTCCCACCGGACTTGAAGCATTTTGAGGGAAGGCACTCCGTCTTTCACATCATTTGGTCACTGGTAGTAGCGCTCGTCATGTAGAAGGTGCCCAAAACAGGTTGCATTGATGAATGAAGGAACGAAGAAAGAAAACAGTGTGTAAATACTTGGTTGAAAGAGAGAGATGATTGGATGAAAGATGGATGAGAGATGCAGGGGTGGAAATAGAAAAGGACACCTAACACATGCAGACAGGAAATTCATGGATCCGTCCAATGGATGGGCCAAACTTCAAATGAACAGAGCTTCTTGGGTGTAGGTCTTCAAAAAAAATCCATTTTACTATCTTACCTTTGAATACTGTTCTTTCTGCTAGTGTTTCCTTTCAGTAGTCATTAACTATGATTCAGCCAGTTAGTGGTAAATTTACTCTTGGAAATTTTGGGTTTTGGAGCTGGATTTCACTCCTCTGAAGTCAGACACCCTAGATACCTTTGGATAGAAGAGATGCATCACACTCTTGGCTGCCTAGCTTCAGCTACTCCATAGTTTTCTCCACCATTTGCCTGGCAGATGGTCCCTGAAGATTTAGCCTCTGTTACCCCTACAAGATTTTAGCAATGAAAATAGCATGAAATCCTAAACTACTGCCAAGTGTGAATCTTCTACTTCACAACAGATATTTCCTCCTGGTCCTAATAAGGAATAACCCACATAATATCTCTGTATTTTAATATTATGCCATTCCAAATGGCAGATTATATTTACCTACCTGTCAGAACAAGGAAAAAAACAATGTTTTCCTCATTAATAATCACAACATTGTAAGAAAACATTAATTTTGCCCCCCCCCCCCAAAAAACCCACAGAAATTACAAGCTACCTTCAGATGCCTTTCTGATACCATTTATGAATATAATTCTCTGTTTAGAGTACAATTACCAGAGAAAAATTTTTCCACAAAGGATTTGGGGCTGTTTATAACCAGAGATATAGCCACTGCTTGGAGAGTTGCACTGGACAATTACTAGTCAAAGCTTAAAAATATAAAGGCAAGTAAAGATTGGTCTTTTACTTAAAGTCAACAGTTTCCTGATTCTAGTCAAGAAAAAGAGTTTACTGGACTTCCTTTGACACTATTAAACAGCTTTTCATTTTTGATCTGATAGACTAATTATTTTTCCAAAGTGGTATAATTTATCCCTTCAATTATTTCTTCAGATGTCGATAGCCTACTCTTTGTCAGGCACCACAGTGTAATGTATTTTCTGACTAGTGGTTAAATATCTTGTTTCTCTCTCACTATGTTTTTGCCCTCAATGACCTAGTGTTTATGACTACACAAACTAGCCGGTCAAAGTCTCCAAATAAAATAACATTGGGGGCAAAATATACATGTGTGGGAGTTTATTTTAATTAAGAGCAATAGCAGTCTGCAGCTTACATAATTTTAAGCTATTAGAGATCTGAGTCAGCTTTAGAACACATAAATTCAAATTGTTGTTGGTTGCTACTGAATGGCAAGAGAAGTAACTGGAGTGTTGCCATCTTTTGGTTATGTAAATGAGAAAATATGCAAAATCTCCACTCTTGTTGGGCCAAATATTTGTGTATAAAATTTAGGCACTGTCACAGAATCAGAGTGTGTGTGTGTGTGTGTGTAAATATGTGTGTGTATAAATAAATATAAATACATAAAATATGTATTTATATATGCCTATGTGTTTTATATGCATTTATGAATATATATGCATATGTATTTTATATATTTAAATATTTTTAAAACTTTGACACTATATATTCACAGTAGATGTGTTCCTAAACCTCTACAGGATACAAACAGCAAGAAAACAGAGCCACTGGGTGTAAAAAGTTTGTCCGAGAGGCCTAAGACAGATGGACTCATGCACAAAAGTCCTCACAATTTTGAAAAGTACCAACGTAAATTTTTAAACCAAATTAAAAATTACAAGTTGGAAAATGTTTGTGGGTTATCAAAACATTCTCTATGTCTGGCCTGCTCTGCACTGACTCATATTCTTGCAAGTCTCATGGGACACCTCTTAAACACACTTCACCTTTCTTTCTTTGGTTTCAGGGTAGAAAGAGTCCCTTTAACTCCTGAAGACAGTAAATCACAGTTTGTGTGGTGGTTCTCAGAAGACACTTAAAGGGCTGAATTGGATGCTCTACATAGCACCCTTGCCAAAAGAGTTCGGAAATGACTTCCAGCTTCCCACAGTAATAAAATGGCACTGTTTGGCATCTTTAAGGTAATAAAAGTGAAATTTTTTCCATTCTAGTAAATGAGAAGAGAGGCCTGGTTGTTTTAAAAACTGATTAAAATTCATGTGTTTTCCTCAAATTATAGAGCATGATATGAGCACGCTTACACGTGAACTTGGGACCACCTCAGAGCTCTGTTAGAGCCAGCTCTCTGAGGGAGACAGGATGTGCTAGTGGGTCAGTTGCAAGGGAGCCTGGGAAGGACCCGTCAGGTGCTGAGAATACTGAGGCCATGGATCAACAGGGGGCACTGTTCCCTCTGAGTCCGTGGTGAATGCATTCAAAGTGAGCTCTTTGGAGGGTTGGGGTTTTTGTGTTGTTTTTTTGTTGTTTTTTTTCTTTTGGCTTGAAGGAAGCGTTGTGGAAGTTCGTAAGTGCTTCTGGCACTGTTAAACAGCTGCTGAGTCTCATCACAGACTCTGGTTGCATTTTGGTTTTGGGAAAAGCTCTAGCAGACAGGTTTCGTGTCTTTGAGAAAGAGGCTTGTGCAAGGAATTATCGTCATTTGTATACGAGACATTTTAGATTCAGTCGCTCTCCAAAGTTTCAAAGGAAAATCTTTTGTCATTCCTTTGACTCATAGGGTCTAAGAGGAAGTCTGATCATCTTCCATTTCCCATCTGGGTATTCATAAGGCACCTGCATCTCTGGGATTTCTCCTAGACTACACAATGTTACCAACTGACAACAAACATTGTGCAAAGGAAGACCACCCTTCAGGAAAGGCACCTGTACGTTAGAAGCCTGTCAGCCAAAGGCAGGGGATGTAGCTTCCTTTCCTTAGTCCTTATTTCAGCTGTACCAGAAGTAGAAATTATAATTGTGGCTGGAAAACTGTGGCTGGCTGGAAAACACAAGACAGATACTTTTTACATGTAGGCTAGCCCACATTCGTCTTTGTTTAATATGCTGCAATTACAAGACTATTACAAACAAATTAGTAGTATCACGGAAGAATTTTTAATGACTTACTGATTTCAATTATTGCCAAATACCTTCATCTAACCGTCACATCCTTAAGTAAGAGACACCAGCGTGTGTGTTTATATAATCTCTTTGTTAAAATTATGCAGTGGTGGCCTCAGCAGTTAGGGGCTGGTCCATTCATTAAGTAGACACAACCATCAAAGAGGTTAAGTCGATATTACAATAGAAGCAGGATATGGACACACCCAGTTTAACAATAGTGGGGAAGGAGGTGAACTTAACAAAGATATGATAAGAGAAAGGGGAAATATTGCTGCAATGCTTACTGATGGTCTGTAAACACTCCAGTTCATGTTTATTAAGCCTCTGACAGCTCACTTCAACAAAGACAGAATTAGATGTACATGCTAATGCCTTTTGCTCACAAATACTCCCAATGAGTATGACCCAAATCAGAGCATCTGACTTCAGTGGGTAACCATCTGTGATAGAGAGGGGAATGTTTCCTTCTGGGCTAGCCCAGAAATACCAACGGAGACAGGATTCCTGCAACTAGTCCTTGATTTTCACCTTCAATAAGTATTTACCTATCAAATTATGTGGTCTCCAAGCAGACTCATGCAGAGGTTTTAGAAAGAAACTTATAGCCCCTGATACACTGCTAATCATCCACAAAATATGACATGACATGTTTAAAGACCTCTGCTTGCCCTTATCCCTCTGTCATGTGATTTAGCCATTCCTCTCAATACTTTGAGCTAAGAACTTTTAATGGCCAGGGAACATATTTAACTATGCGCAGAATAGTCAGTAGTCAATCAGTAAATATTTGCTGAATGAATAAGTAAATGAAGAAACATGTAAAAGTTAGTTTCTCATTTTTCTCGTTGCTAAAAGGAAGTAATCTTACTTGGGTAAGTAAGACAATTCATGTTCTTGATTTTTTTTTTAAGTGTAATTAATTTATCCCTAAAAATATAAACTACACTGTGCTACCCTAAATAACCTTCCTGATTAAGAGTAGTAAGAGTTAAGAAAATAAATAGCTAGCAAATTCAACTTCTCTAACTCTTATATTAGCAAGAACTTTCTAAAGAGTTTCTAGTTGTATTTCAGTCTGTCCCCTCATCTCTCACTTCCCACCTCCTCGTAATTTATTCATCTTCTATACTCCAAATATTCCTATACACTTGTAGTAAATAAAATAATCAGTATCCTTTAAACATTTCTAATTGTGATCTTCTATTCTAACGTATCTATTTTGTATTTAATGGATAAAATTCCATTTATCCATTCACTTCACATATATTGGTGAGTGTCTACCATGTGCAAGATAACCTACCAAAATTTAAGGATGCAACAGAAAACATTCAGTTTCTCTTTATGCCACATGTTTCAGAGTTCACCTAATCCCACCGGTTTGCTTTGATTTGGCCAGTGGTCCTAAATGATCATATAGCCTGAAGACGTGCCATTATGAGAGTGATTCTGAATGTTGTCCATGTTGTCCGTACCTAGGAACCTGTGACCATGTATGTAGTAAAACAGGTTCTGAATTTCATTCCCTTAGAATCAGGCTCAGTAGATCTGGCACAGAGCCCAGAAATCTGTGGCATTTCTCACAAGTATCCCAGGTAATTCTCAGGCAAGTGGTCTTTAGCACATACATTAAGAATCATTGTTTTAAGAATTAAATTTCCAGGTACAACATGTATCTTCTTTTATTTCCTCATTATTTTTTCTCTATAAAACACAATTTAAATATTCCTGAATTGTGTTCAACAATTACAGAAGAATCTGTTGTGATCCATGAGGACTACTATAGTATTTTTTTGTCCCTCTAAAAGGATGGGGATTCATGGGGATTATTAAATGTAATTTTTTTTTTTAAATTCACATTTTGATAAGAAAAATACTTCAATTGCCATCATCCAATTCTAAATTGATAATTTATTGTGAGGGAAATGATGGATTTTTGGTCATTTACTTTAACTATCATTTTACAGAATAATTTTCAGAAGTTTCCACTAAGTACTTTTTTTAACAATTTCTTTTGTAATTTTCCCTCAAAATATTCCGTTGGGTCCTAATATAAATCTTACCTAGGCCTTTAGAAAAGAGTAAGAGAAGTAAGATCTATTTTCCTTCTTATGTCAATAATGCCTTACTTCAAACTCTCTGAATGAATTATTTTTCTCTATAAGTCCTTCAGTAATATAGCATCATGTTACGGGTTGTGGACAGAATGACATTATTTAAGGTCAGAATAGTTAGAAAATCTGTGACGAGCCTCTACTTCTTCTATTAGGGTCTATCATCCTCCCTTAGAAATGTTGGCTTATTATTTCATAATAAGAGTTCCAGACATGATTTTCTTGCTACTAAGGTTGATAGGTCATTTCATTAAGAAAATCTGATATAGGGGCGCCAGGGGGGCTCAGTGGGTTAAGTCTCTGAGGTCATGACCTCAGGGTCCTGGGATTGAGCCCCACATCCGGCTCTCTGCTAGGCTGGTAGCCTGCTTCCTCCTCTCTCTCTGCCTGCCTCTCTGCCTACTTGTGGTCTCTCTCCCTCTGTCAAATAAATTTAAAAAAAGAAAAGAAAAAGAAAGAAAGAAAGAAAAGAAAATCTGATATATTTCTAACCTTTTCTAATTTGAATGTTGTCATTGTAGGATCTGGTGACTTTTTATTTTTCTTAATTCAAGGGTTTTTTTTTTTTTAATTCAAGTTTAATGAATATATAGTGTTATATTAGTTTCAGGTGCACAAGGTAGTGATTCAACAGTTCTATCCATTACTCAGTGCTCATCACAATAAATGTATGCTTAATCCCCTTTATCTCTTTTACCCATCCCCCCCAGACTCCTCCTCTCTGGTAACTATAGGTTTGTTCTCAGTAGTTAAAAGTCTGGTTCTTTGTTTCTCTTTCTTGCAAGTTTTGTTGTTGTTGTTGTTGTTGTTGTTGTTGTTTAAAATAAATCAGTAATCCCCAAGCTGCTTTAGGAGATTTCAGTTGATATTAGCCTAAGGGCAACCTTCAGTCAAAGGTGGCACCATTTAGACACTTTCTTTGCATAACAATACACATTTACTTTTTTTTCCCCCTTTTTAAAAAGAACTTGTTTTAAGAGTCTCACTTGCAAACAGCTCATAGTAACAGACAATTTTGAAATGTTCAGATTCTCTAAGTGCTCTAAAACATTCACCTGAATAATCCGGCTCACTAAAGACTGAAAACCATTCTAGCTATTTGTGAAAACATTGTGTCCAACACCTGGTTATCCAACAAATATGTTAGGACCAATCAAAATAAAATGAACCATAACATCTCCCCCTCTAAAAACAATCAAAAAATGGATTTTAATTTTGAAAATTTTAAAGACTAAATAAATTTGAAATGCTGTTTTAAAATATATATTTCCACATGATAATATGCCCTTGGGCCTGGAAACAATTACAATAAAATTTTGTGGAGAAAACCCCCCACTGGTTTTGTGGTGGCATTTCTGCCATGGTTCCAATTAGAACTCCTATAAATCTTGGAATTGAGCAAATAGGGAAATAAAATCCTCATAAAATACTTGTCTGTATCCAAGCCGAAAAAATGAATTTGGATAGGATTCCAAGTCAAACTTTCTAACTTGTTGAAGTTGATCCATTATACCTGTTTTCCAAACTGTGGCAATTTACCTAAACAGTTCCATGTTAGAATATATACTTCGATCTTTCCTTTTTAAATGAAATCATAATAATTTTGACCCAATGTAGCCATTTTGACCAATGTAGCCATTTCCCCACATATGGTTCTGTTAGGAGGCACAAATAAATAAACAATTGAAATAGTTCCTCCACAAATAATGCTGAGGCAGAGAATGCAGGGATTCTGGGCACTGGGAGCCAGGGCCAGACCAAGCAGTGGAAGTCCACCTCAAAAGTGGACAAAGAAACTTTTGATCAACACCTTTACAATAGTAAAATGTAAGGTAGAGCACATTTACACTTTTTAGGACTGTTGAGCAGCAACCTCATGAAGAAAATCTTTATCTTTTTAAATGTCATAATTGCATAATTATGAATGCTATGCAAATGATCTATTACTTGCTGAATGATGAATCCAAAATACTAAGCATCCTTAAACTTTGGAAAACACATGAAAACCTTTAGGACAGTGTTTTCAAATGATGGATAGAGGTAAATACAAATGCTTTCTGGAACCATGGGCAAAGCCTTTGAAGAAACTTTTTTTTTTAAGATTTTATTTATTTATTTGACAGAGAGAGAGATTACAAGCAGGCAGAGAAAGGGGGAAGCAGGCTCCCCGCTGAGCAGAGAGCCCGATGCAGAGTTCGATCCCAGGACCCTGAGATCATGACCTGAGCCAAAGGCAGCAGCTTAACCCACTGAGCCACCCAGGTGCCCATGAAGAAACATCTTTAAACAGGAAAATCCCCTGAGGAAAGACCTGACTCACTTTATAAACGAAAAATGCTGTCAAGAGGCAGAGAGAGTCCATCTTATAGTTTCAGTTCATCTAAGCCCATCAGAGTTGACACCACTAAAGTATGTGTCTCACAGTGAAAGCATCTCACCAGTGAAGGTCTACCTGCCTTCACTGTCTTCTAGAAATATGTTACTGGAAAAGGAAAGTATTCTTCATCTACCCTAAGCAGTCCAGAAAGTAAATACACTCATAACTAGGCAATGTTTTTGTCAGTAGGCCTGTGATTGTAATGAAAGTTCATAATCCTTTTCTTTTCTTGTAAATACTCACTTACAGATATTAAAATTATATACAGACAAGGAAAGAAAATCAGAAAGAAAAAAGAGAAAGAGAGAAGAAACCACTGGCCTATAATCTGCTTTTTGATCATTTACCAATAATGCCAAAGTGAAAACAGATAATTAAATTAGATAATGCTTTGGATTGGAAATACACATTTAAAGCACTCTGTTTGAAAACGTTAATATCATAATTCTCATCAGCATATTAGATATCATCCTTTCTCCAAAAGACTTCAATCTCATGTCTATCTTCTATGCTTCAGTTTTTGTGAAAGGCTTTTTGTTGTTGTTGTTTTAAGTTGTTAAGTTGTTGTTTTAAGTTTTCTATCTGTCCTCTGTCAACAATCCATCCACCTATGTAAATGTCTATATCTCTATATTTATCTAGATACCTTCTAAAATTGGAGGAAAGAAGCCTTTTCAAATACCTTACCAAAAACCTCCCATACTAATAAAATCAAGTCAAAATTGTAAGAAAATGAGTTCGTCTTCTAGGTTTGCAGCAGGAGACACCTCTACCCTTTTCACAGACTTCAACTCAGCATGATTTTCCATGTTTTCTCAGTGTTCTTTTGCTTATGAGATAAAGTGTGTTGTCTCATCCACCAACATTGCAGTGATGTTAACACAAGGAGTTTTGATTTAAGAATCTTTATGTGGCATAATTATACATTCTGTCCAGGATGCTATTGACGGGAAGCAAACTATTTCTCTCCTTCCATTGTCACGCTTGGTGGAAAGGCCAGATAGGTCCAGTAGCTAAAACTACAAAAGAAGCTCTCCCAGGTCATTGGTAGGAAGTTCAGTATTACTGCATCCCCAATAGCGGCTGCTTCTGTTTGAACTCAGGGTTATGAAAGATGAACTACATTAAAAGCTAAATCATTAAATATCCACTGAGTAAAAGCACTGTGGTGTGTTCCCTGCTTAAATCACCAGCATCTGTCTTCTCACATGCAAAGAGTTGCTCTTTACAATCATGTAGTGAAAACACTGACAGAAGGGCCAAGGCTGAAACCGCACAAAAAACCTCAAACAGCATCTTTTGGGTTTTCAGTTGGTGAGTAAACGATCATCAGCAAATATTCAGCGGTGGAACTAAAGCACAACATTGCATTTAACACAGCTATAAAATATTTAGGAATGCATAATCCCTTTAGAGCCTCAGGTTTTTTTCCTTCTATTATGTGTTTATTCTTCAGGAAAAGAAAAACAACTGTTTAAATTATGTCCACATAATACCTCAGATTTACTGCAAAGCCTACAATTTGCTGGTTTCCTTTTACTATTGATCCTCCTGTTACTTATGGGGATGTGAACATCGTAACCCGAGATATAGCTCATACTTATTCAAAACTAAAACTGTACAGTAATAGATGCCGTAAAGTAAGGTTGCAGGACCGTTAGAAAAATTAGACCCTTCTCATCTACTTGAATTAGGTGGCAGAATCATCTCAAATGGCAATTATAACTATGCTATCCACTCCCCGCTCGGCTCAGCTTTAGAGTGGTAAGTACACTCACGAGTGCAAGCCGTGTCATAAGACAAAGGTCTTTATCTTTATGCCGCACGTGCTTTCATGGTGCCTTGACCCACCGTGGGTTTGTACTATCCACCCAAGTGTTGGACCTGTCATGCCGGGGTCGTACTAGCTGCCAGTGTCGTGGCAAGATACTGGAGGTAACCACAGAGCATCTCAACCACGTGCTCTTTTCCCCTCCCCTGAATATACAGTCTACCGATCATTTTTATGATATGCTTATTTTGAAAATGTATCCTGTCATGTCTTTCCGACACTTGTCTCTGCTGGAAACATATTACTTTCTATAGACGGTAGAAAGAGGGCCTCTAAAGTGTTCTGAGTAGTTATACTTACAGACTCATTTCACTCAACAGATGAAAGGAAGAATTTTCTTTTCATTTCTATTAAAAGATGTCATAAAATTATTTTTGCATCAGTCATAGAACAAATGAAATTGAGAGGAAAAAATTTTTCATGAGTGCTCTACTTATTTTAAAAATACCTGAAAGTTTAAAAGAGCACATATTTTTATTTTTTTAAATTTATGTTCTTTTTTTTAAAAAAAAGATTTTATTTATTTACTTGACAGAGAGAGAGATCACAAGTAGGCAGAGAGGTAGGCAGAGGGAGAGGGGGAAGCAGGCTCCCCGCTGAGCAGAGAGCCTGATGTGGGGCTCGATCCCAGGACCCTGGGATTATAACCTCAGCCAAAGGCAGACGCTTAACCATCCAAGCCCACCCACGTGACCCAAGAACACACATTTTTTTAAAAATAATGATAAAAAGATGAAAGACACACATTTTTATATCTGTCAAACTTCTTTTTATTGGAATTGTGTTATTTTTAAAAAAAACACATTTTTTAAATAATGATAAAAAGATGAAAGACACACATTTTTATATCTGTCAAACTTCTTTTTTATCGGAATTGTGATGTATTTTATCATAAGAACAAATCTACCTTTTCATTGTTCTATTAAATGGCATGTACATCCAGTAAGAATACCAGGGAATATCTTATACACATGATGCACTATTTTCTTTAGTGAAGAAGGAATTATACTCTTGTAATGAACTCTGAGGACTTGGAAGATCATCTTATTGTGTGACTTTAGGAACATATTTATCAGCTATTGGCCACCATTTGCTCATTAGTGCTGTGGCAATAATAGTGCCAATCTCATATATTTGTGAGAATAAAATAATAAAATAAGTAGTTATCATAATACCTGGCACATATTAACCTCTCAGAATAAGTGAAATGTTGGTTTTGTTCCAAAACACATATAGTATGTTTCAAAACTTTACTATGCAGTTTACCATGTTTCTTACAGCTTCTTCTCCTTCCCTGCTTTGCTAGGCATTTCCTAAAAAGACTTCTTTTTATAGCTTCTCATTCCACATGTTTTATCCACTGGAAATCTTTCTGAGACCAACCAGTGAGACCAACTTGCAAATATATTAACAGAAAACATATATGGCATGCGGTTACCTCTTTGGGGACATAAATAGACAAATAGAAAATGTCACTAATGTCACAGTGTCATGTTTTAGAAGAAATACAAATCTCTGTGAACTGCTGGACATGATTTTGCTAACACAAAAAAGAAAAGACAATTTTCACAAAATTAAACTTAACCCTCTGGGACATGGTTATCCTCATGTTTGCTGCTTTTAAGATTTTATTGGCTTATACTCACATTCAGGTCAAACTGAAGATAGTCAAATATTATTTAGTAGCAATAGAGGGGGATTGAGGGTAAGGCAGGCATGCCCAGGACGTTGTCTAGAGCACAGAAGCACGATATATACCTATTATTCAATACTGTCTCATCATTGTGTTAAAAAAGATACATCCAGACAACCCAGAATGTTCCCTGGACAGAAATGAGGTTTTAGAGTTTGTGTCCTTAAGAGGAAGAAACATGAGTTGGTCATAATTTATAATGGATTCTGTAACACAGATTCTGAATACTGATACTCTAGCACAACTACAAGAATCGTTCAGTGCAGTGTTTCGAATCTTTGTCAATCAACTTCCTCTTATTTTCCCGTCCCCATAATAATGTTCTACACATCCACGTGCTGTATAAATAACAAAGATAGAAGCATAAGTATTTCACGGCAAAATGTTACCTGAAATGTAAAAAAAAAAAACCACTTAATTAATTCTTAAACCACTCAGACTAATTTCATCAGAGATTAAGTCATTCAACAAGTCGTGTCATTACTGAAGCCAAGGTTAAATTGCTCTTTCTAAAAAATATAAAGCCAATCTTTAAAGAGCTTTACAAAAATGAAAGAACTGATTGATCTTGCCTCACTCTCCTGCTGAAAGAAAAGCGATCTAACCATCTACCCAACATATCAGGCTCTCTATCTAGTTACTTGCTTTTTTCAGTACTGGTTACAAAGTTTCCAAGGACAATACATTTGAGTATGATAGTGCACATTCATTTCATATGGACACATCAGTTTCTTCTCATTTTTTGGAGGAGGATGAATTTTGTCACTGAACATTCCAAACGTATGTTGCTCAAAAGGAGTCCATTGCTCACCAGCACTTACGGAAATCCTGAGCTTAGGTATCCGAGAGCCTGCAAAAAAGGATGAAGCATCACCCCACAACGGCCATCTGTTGAGTGTTTTCCCGACAGCTGTATCTCTTGGCCATCACAAATATAGAGCATCACAAGAGGCACGAAGGAAGTGCACAGCCGTCAGACACAGAGGAAAATTCCATGTTCATCTGTGAAACAACATTGCTTTTAATTGCCCCATAATGATTTTCTAACAGACACAATGGTATGTAGTGCAGTCTTAGAGTTGATTTAAAGCACACAATAAACCACAGTACAGCTGAAAAACCAATTGAGACTTCTTAGTGCCAGGAAGGTTTTTGTCCTACGTGAATACTTAAGAGCAATTTTCACCAGCTACTCTGTCCACAGTCCACTTTTACCAAAAATAACTGCCTCTATCATTGTGCCGGGGCAGTTTTGAAAAGTAAGTGCACATTTTTATTTCAAATATCAGTGAAGTTAAGCTTCGGTTTCATTTTTAATCTTTGGGATATACAATTCTAAAATAAATTCTTTGGCGAGGTGATGGCCCCAAATCTCACTTTTCTGATTTTTTTTTTTTTAACAGTAAAAGTTTTTATTCTTAGCCTTCAGTGTAAAAGTCCAACCATCATCAGACTTTGCTTCTTCCGGAACATTCTCTGACACAATAATTGAGGTAGTATTGAGATGGAGGAATTGACTCCTCAGACACTGAAATCCTTGCCTTTTTAATGCGAGTCATTAATAACAACACTAGAAACTATTATTATTTGAGGCCCCACTATGGGGCAGTCTTCCTCTGAGGACTTCAGAGCCTTCTGGAACTTGAAAAATTCCAGTCAAAACGACACTTTATGCGAAAGTGTGATACGCTGTTTCTGGGAATTCAGTTGTCAGAATATGATGGATTAATCAGCAGAGGCTTTCTAAATCCCCCGCTCCATTCCATTCTGGAGCATAAAAGAAAAGAGAGACACAGAAAGACAGAGAGAGAGAGAAAGAAAGGAACTTCAAAAGATCAACGCTTTCACACTTTCCTTTAATCGCATCATCGTTATTATAATAACCGACATATGTCAACCCTATCACATACATACACTGAACACAAACATACACGCGCACATGCACACACACTCACGCATGTACTCTAAACTCTTGTTTTCTTCACCAATTGCCAGATCGCACTTATTTGTACACTGTCATGTTACAACCTGTAACTGCTACTCAGTAGTGTGGCACCAAGAGGTATTTGGTGCCACATCAAATATTGTACCCAAATTAAAAACAAAAACAAAAACAAATCTGTGCAAAGTGCATTAGGTACATCTTGGACTCATTATTTTTCAGGGGAAGAAAATCTATGCCAAAATGAACCCCACATGCCATTAAGTGATATTTTTTGAGAAAAAAAAAAATCAGAGTCACCTACCCAGGATCCCAGATGGCACAAAATCCTGGAAAATACACTTTTGACTCCTACTACCTACATTTGTGAACTCTTCATAATGCATTCCACAAGCAGCTTGTTCTCCAATGCCCCGCTGTTTTTGGTAGTAAGGCCCGTCTATGGACCTAACTTCCTGGTTCCACTACTTCACTGTGAGTAACAGTGACAGACCATAGCTATTGTGTACTATCACGTGGATGCTACTATTACTTCTTTTTTTAATCCAATAGATATTTGCACTCTTATAGTCTCTTATTTTCGGAAAACATTCTCTTGTTTAAAAAAAATTGGGGGGTGCCTGGGTGGTTCAGTGGGTCAAGCCTCTGCATTCGGCTCAGGTCATGATCTCAGGGTCCTGGGATCGAGCCCTGCATCGGGCTCTCTGCTCAGCAGGGAGCCTGCTCCCCAGCCCCGCGCCTGTCTCTCTGCCTACTTGTGCTCTCTCTCTCTGTAAAATAAAAAAAATGGAATATCTTAATATATATATATATATATATATTTTTAAATTGTGTACACAATCCAAAGAGCCAAACCTAGACTATTCAGTAATTTGGGAAGGGAGGAAGAGGGCATAGATAAGGCCTAAATCTGCTCAAAGAGTACTCCTTGTCCCTAAATCAGTAGTGGGACAGGATTTCAGCCCACCCTCAGTGCCTTGCCCATCAGAAGCACAACCCTCACTCCTACTGGGCAAAATCAGTTGCCTAAAGAACGCATACATCAAATATCTACTTCCTTCAGAGCAATCCTCATCTATGACTAAAGCATTCTTCAATTTCTCTCTCTCTCTCTTTACATTTTATTTATTTATTTGACAGACAGAGATCCCAAGTAGGCAGAGAGGCAGGCAGAGGGAGAGGAGGAAGCAGGCTCCTTGCTGAGCAGAGAGCCTGATACGGGGCTCGATCCCAGGATCCTGAGACTATGACCTTAGCTGAAGACAGAGGCTCAACCCACTGAGCCAGACAGGCACTCCCAATCTCTCTCTTAAAACAATAGTTTCCGTACACCAAGCAATGCAGGCACTGTGGACTTTTTTCTAATATGAGGACAATAAGGACCATGAAATTATATGCATCTATAAATGGAACGAATAAGTACAGAGTGCCTCACAGGTGCCAGCAATGTTTTGGATAGTGGAGAAAAAGGGGCAAACACATGATGTAAAGCCACCGACCTTGTCTATTTTATGTTGTTAACAGGAGAGACAGATGAGCAAACACTAGCCCGGTAGTCGCAAATACTGAGCAAAGATTAAAGCTGAGTAAGGAAACAGAGAGAAATGGAAGTGGGGAGGAGGGTTTGCGGGCCGGGGGGCTGGGGGCTGGGGGCTGGGGGCTGGGGCTTTAAACAGTGTGATTAGAGAAGCCCCGCCTCTTGTGGCTGGGTTTGAGTGTAGAGCTCTGCCAGTGTCGCGGGGAATAGACTTCCAGTCACTGGAACGGCGGGTGCAAAGGCAAGAAGGTGGGAAGAGGCATGGTGTGCGTCAGGAACTGGCTGTTTCTGAAGGCCTTTGTGGCCTGTTGGTGTACAAATTGCCAAGGCTTCGTTCTTGTAAAGGCTGACTCGTATTCTAAGATTAGGGCTTTGCTCCTTCCTCCCACCCCCCACTGATGTTAACATGTCTTTTCTTTAAAGAAATGATGTAAGATTTCAATGTTAGTTGTGTGTGTGTGTGTGTGTTTTAAATAGCCTGACTTGGCAATATAAAATGTTGGCAACCTTATGTTGTTCTTTTTCTTTCCTTCCCCCAAAGTAATTCATGAAATACAAAACTCTGTTAAGCTCTGGCTTAAGACGACATGTATTTAAAGTGCCAAGTCCCTCCCGGTCCCCACACCGGGCCCATGGAAAAGTCCATCTCAATGGGATCCTTCGTGTTTGTTTTATTTTACTAATGTTCGAACATAGTTCTTATTTTCCAGGTTTATTCTGAATGAGAAGGGAAACACGGGGCTTCAAAAACGCACATTTTGTGTGTTTGGTTTATTTTAGTTTGTTTTTAACATGAAAAAGCGGTAGTAAAATCTATCCCTGATTCTTTAATAAAACAGCATGTCAGCAGAACATGTACGGGAAATGGGGCCCTCCCAAGATTTTTTATAGTCTGATATCAAAATTAAATTGGGATGTTGAGAACATCTGGGCCTCTCCTCCTTCTCTATCTGCCCCCAGGATTTCCAAGGGATATCCGTGTTTGTTTTGTGTTTGTGTTTTGGGGGTAAGGTGGAGAGTCTGGAACTGTTTTTTGCTTTTTTTTTTGTTTTGTTTTTCTTTTTTTCTTCAAGGGGAAAAGGGAAAACCAGATATTTTCAAGGGAATTGACTAGTAGTGGCCAGTATAACAAAGAAACCCCACTAAGCCTAACCACAACCTGACAGAATGAAAAGTGACTCCAGAGCTGCCACTCACCACAAATCCCCACGAAACATGCCAGGAAATCAGCTGAAAGCAGTAGAGAGGCTGCTTCTCAAGGGCCACAAACATGACCCCCAGAGATTCTTCTGGTCCCATTCAAATTCAAAGCTTCAAAAGGAGGGGGCTGCTGGTGGTGGTGGAAACTGGAGACTGAGAATTAGCAGCCCTGTGATCACTTTCAGGGTTATGATGAAACTGATTTAAAATGCAAAACCGCGTTCCATTGTAAACACCCAGGCAAACTGGAAGCTGAGGAGAAGTAGGATTTCATTTAGTGATTTTCAGTTTCAGGATTGCAACCCTGGGGAGGGTGGAAAGATCCACACTATTTATTTTTCCAGAACTGAGATTGCCTGTTCTTTTTTTGTAGGATCAGTGAACATGGACTGATGCATTACTTCTTTGGGCTTCCATGCTAATAAGGCATACTTCCCACAGAATCTGACAGAAAGGATGAATACCTTGCCCTGCTAATGGTTAATTTGTAGTGGCATGTGTATTTCTTGAATGTTCATGAAGTTTTCTAATTCATCAGCACACAATTGGGCTTTTTTTCCTCTCTTTACACAGAATGAAATGCCGAGAGGGCAAGAGGTTCAGGGTGTTGTATTATCCCTCAGCCAATGTATTTACTACCCAAAAGTTATGGCTAATTTTTTTTTTTTCTACCTCAGGAACAAAATTGTTTTTCAGCAAATAATTTAGTACTGACCACACTTTCAAATGTTTATTACTGTCGAATCTGTCGCAGATTGCATCAAGCCACAGAGATGCTAATCTATCTCATGTATTTGAAACTCCTCTGGGAAACATATATTCGGGCTTACTGCTGAGTGAACATGACTGTTAGGATTATAGAGACCATACAGAGTGAAGAAAAGCAGCATCGCTTTTCTGACTGGAAAGTAAACAATAGGGTGATTGTTGGCTTACACGTTGGGGCCAATAGCCCTACTGCTGAGGAGCTCTATGTAAAAACCAGGATCAGCAAGCGGTCTTGATGTTTTCTTCTTGGAGTTGGATGTTGTCAAGGATTCAGATGAGCCACCCCAGTGAGTATGCAGGAAACAAAACAGGATATTCTTGTTTAAGGACTGCTTTCTGTAATTATGTTGATTTTTTATGCGACACTTGAACTTTTAAAAACTCAAGGATGCCTAAGAAGCACTCCAGAGGAGAATAAATGATTGGGATTTTGTCTTAAGTGAAATGTTATCTTGCGTTCTTAACAACATTAACTTGTTTGTATTTGTGAGGGGGTCTAGGAATTAAGTATACTTAGACTATGCCTGTTGTGTCTCCCTACCTTTCCCCCTTCCACCACCACCACCATTTTCAAACGGGAGGTCAAGCTGTCTTTGGAACATCTTATTTCCTGCTTGGAAAAGGCACTGGATTGTATAATTGTCTGACAGGAAAGTTTCAAGAATACCAGGAGTTTCCCCTGAAGGCTTGAGGGGGTAAATGTGCAGCATCTATAAAATTCTTTCCTTTGAGCTATCATGAGCTGTTCCATTGTTGTGTATACAAAGTCTTCAGAATGGAAACAGCTAAACTAAACTGTAAATACTCTAAGGAAAAGCGGCTTTGGAAATCTGTGCTGTGGGCTTGCTTGGAAACATTGTACTTTTATCTGTCCTTCCTTGCTGAGGAAGGAACATCTGGTTCAGCCACTTGCCGGTGAATGCTATCATGCTACAGACATCCGGTTACTCCTTTCCCACCCAAATATCAGTTCTGTGTATTAGACACGGGATGTAACATATTTGTATGACAAGAAATCTGATTTGGTGACAATTATTTTGCCCTTTATTTTAACAAAATTACTTCATGCTCCCTTTCTTTAATCAAAATGCCATGCAATTTCCTATTTCACTTGAATAATTCTAATAATTTTACAACACAATGAAAGGATTATAGATTAGCACAGGTCAATCTCCTCCATATTCTCCTTATTTTTCTTAAGATTCCAATCCACAAAAGGTCTTGGACCACATAATACTTCCGGGTCAAGGACACCACAAGGTCTCTTTGCAAAAGCACCCCGCTGAGCAATCATATTCCAATGGCAGTGTGCCCTGAGTTTTAACCATTGTGATTCAATGGAGAAAATGAAATGTAAACTAGATGTTAACTGCCGACTTTAGTCAGGGACACGCTGAGAATGCTGATTTCACTCTAGGGGTGAGGCTTATAGGATAGAATGTAAAATGGAGCTTGGGGGTCACCCTGACTGGGTTTGAATGCCGATTCCACCATTCCGCAAGCAGATTACTCAGCGTTTCTTTCCTTTGGTTTTCTCCTTTATAAAAGAAAGATCATAATCTTTCTAATTATGCATTGCTGCATAACAAAACATCCCAAAACTTGGTTTAGACCATGTAGGTTTATACCAGCAATTTATTATTATCCTTCACTTTTCTATGAATGACTACACTCCATTGGGTGGGTCTCATTTGGGGTTGGTTACTTCGGGGGGTCAGATACTCACTGGATAGTAGGCTTGTGGGGGCTGGCCATCCAATATACTTCATTCCCACTGTGGGCTGACAGCTAACTTGAGACTCACTTTACACCTCCCCTCTCTATGTGGCTTGAGCTTTCTCACAGGACGAAAACCTTAGTCTGACTTCTCACATGGCAGCTCAAGGTTCCAAAGGAAAAAGGCTGAAGTCCAGACCTACCCTATTGTCTCTTCTGCCCTATTTATTCATCAAGCAAGACACTAAGGCCAGCTCAGACTCATAGGGAGAGAAGATAAACTCTACCTCTCAATTTCAGGAGTAGCTAATGATTTCCCGCCATCTTCAATCTACCGCAGATACCATATCTACCACATAGAATCTTGTATACGAATTAAGTAATTCATCTATGGAAAGTTCCTAGACCAGTGTCTGACGCTGGTAATATATTTTCAATAAAAGTCAGTTATTTTTATATTCTAGTCCTGACACCATTATATTCTTCTTCTTCACATTTATTGCTCTTTGAATTTACTTGTAATAATGTTTGTATTTATGTATATATGGGTTTATTTTCTCTCACCTATCCAAATATAAACTTCACAACCACAGTGACTTCAATTTTTTTCCCCTCAGGACCTAGATAAATGCCTGGTATATAATAAGAGTATCATTAATGTTTGTTGAATGAATAAGTGAGCAAAACCCTGACAAATATAGAACTTGGATGTTTGGTTGTGGAAAATGGGAGTGTGATTGGGGTTGGGGGAATATTATGATCAGAGAGAAGAGTCAGAGAAGACTGACATTCTGATTTATTTAAATGTTTTAGAAATTAAGATATCATCTGTTATCTGGCATAGCTTTTAACTGAAACTGTCTTAAGAAACACAAATATATGAACAAGTCCCACTTTGCCTCCAGAACAGCCAACAACTGGCACAATTTGAAAACTGCCACCCATGGGCCTTAGAATCTGAGAGGCCTGGGTTTAAGTCCCTGCTTTGTTATCTGCTTATCTGCTTGCTTAACGACCTGACAAGTTTTTGTAAACTTCTCTGTGTTGTAAATCTGCAAAATCAGGCAACAAGGCATACCTCATGGGGTTCCTATGAGAATTAAAAACAATTGACAAAGGGTTTCAACACAAGTACAGGACACAACTGATAAACATGTACTAATATCTAAAAATATTGATGATAAAGAAACTATTGATATGACTTTGAATATACTTGTACTTTATATTAGAGGGGATGGCTTTTCAGTTTTTATTTTTCAAAAAGTCCTCTTATGTTCCAGACCCATTTTAAAACAATATGAAGTTCCCTTTTGATGAATTCAACATTCAATCTGTAAGCGTATCAATCCGTAAATTAACCCCTCTGCTCCACCCAGTATTTGACACAGGAACTGAAACAGAATATTGCAGAAGTCTTAACAACCATGTTAAAAATAAATATTTACATTTATCAAGAAAAATTGTGACATCAAAGGAAGTAAACATCATGTCCAAGGAACACTTCCTAGAATTCAAGGGGAATGCCCCCGCCCCAACCCCTTCATGAGGATGTCCAGAAGTCAGTTACTTAATCAACAGATGGTACTGGTTGAGAGCTCAAAAAATTCAAAGCACTCAGAACTTTAGGGAATTTTTTTAAAGGAAACCACTTCTTGGTTTTCAGTGTACTTATTTAAAAATAAATTTGCCAACCAAGATAAACTGATAAATATAACAATTTTGTTTCCTCAACATACACACACACAAAATCAATTCAAGACGAGCAATTTATGAATACACACACATACTTCTATAAATTTATAGTGAGGAAATTGGACAAATTGTTTTCTGTTTTATTGTTTTGGAAAAGCTCTCAAATATTTCCTACATTGAAAAACTGCTCTAGAATATGTGGAAGATAGACGCTAGAAAAAAAAGGACTTAATAGAGAATCAGTCACATGTCTTTGAAAGGACAATATTCAGCACTGATATTGCATACGGCCGGCAGCTAGAGAGTACAGCACATATTCCGTTCTCCAAGGAACAGAACCCTAGAGCGTGCACAAAGCAAGCCCAGTTCAGTCCTCCAACATGAAGGGGAAGGTACTTGCAAAAGTCACAGTACAGCATAGTAAAATGTAATTGATTTGTTTTCCTTTGGGCAGGGGAGGATGTACAAATACAGGTTTGATACCAGATAATGGCAACATTAAAATTACATGTGCCTGAGAAATAATAGGTGGTTAGTAAATATCAGTTTTCTTTCCCTCTTTCTTCTGAACTATATTTTCTTTTTCATCTATTACCTCAATGCCCGAGCTCTTAGCTACATGGGCTGGTATCATCCTATGGTTCTTTGTTCTCAAGTAAACAAACCTAATCTCCGTTAAGCATTAACAAGGACCAATGGCTCAGTCAAGAACCAATATGCGGAAAGCAGAAACTCATTTGAAATAAATACAAATTAAATTCATCTGAGTATTTCCATCGTTCCATGTTTAGTTTCTTCATGATCCATATATCACAAAGAGAAGCATACGAGAGCTTAACATGAAAGGCAGAACTCTCGTTATTCCCTATCACGATCTGATTGGATCAGAATTATATAAGGCTTCATGTGGGCAGAGGTTGAAGTTCATGCCGCCACTATTTTACTATCCAGATGTGCTGACGAAAAGGAATTTTTGTTTTGTTTTTTTTTTCCTCCTTCCACGTTTTACCCCTTCCAAAGATTGCCTCTAGTTCTACTCTAAAACAGTAAATCCAAATGGCATGAATTCTCCACAAAAGGCATATCCAAACATTTACCTCTTGCTTCCATAGTTATAGTAATGCTCACTAATACCTATAGTTTAGATTGTCATTTACTCAATTTATCCTACCAAGACAAAAGCCCTTTAGGGGAATTTAACTGTCTAGTCTACTATTTAACCTCATGAACAAAAACACTGTGTTGCCTCACTTAAAAAGATTCATTGCAAGGGTTAAGGGCAGATGAGAAGGGCGTCTGCAGTCTCCTGGAATCACAAATGTACAAACAAGAAACTAATTTTTCTCTACTGTTTTTACAAAAAGGGGGAGAGGGGAAGCTTTTTTTCACACGAGGCAAACAGCAACTCGTTTAGTCTCTTAAATTTGCATCTCCTAAGTAGTGTCAGTATCCCGGCAGATTAGTTTAACAGGCCTTGTGTTATCATCCAAGAGGGAAAAAAAAAAGGAAAATATATCCAAAGTCATCTGGTTAATTGGAGGAGGTGGGGAGACGAAGTTGTTTCCATTAAGTTCTTTTGGAACTGTTGCAAGATCCACAAAATCTGTTTTTAGCTCAGTCATTCATCCTCTTGGATGTGTGATGTGTTTTCAATTTAATGATAATTGCCCTTTCCATTTCTTTGATAATTGCCCTCTCTATTATCATTTATGGAGATTCAAATTATAAATCAAGACAAGACAGCCAGAAAAATATTATGATTGTCCCTTCTGAGGCCACAGCAACTCAAGTAACACTGCCAAAGTCTGAGAGTTTGAGCCATTTTCATTTGCATGTATCTGAACATTTTATTTTAAGGTCCGGTGGTTTTCCTAAAGAGGAGGTTGCATGACAATCATAGGACTGAACGATAATGGATACAGAGAATATAAGTTTAGCTTCAGTGCAACAGTTATAAATGTGTATTTGAAACCAGAAACTTGTTCTCCTATTTGAAAGTGAAGGTGAAAAGTGGACCAGAAATGTTTGCCATCAGTCACCTGGTGTCTCCACGGCTGACACTGCTGAACAAAGAACCATAGGATGATACCAGCCCATGTAGCTAAGAGATGGGGAGCATCTCTTCCCAGTTGTGCATCGGTAACTTGGGACACATGAGTAGCTTAAAATCCATGATGGCGATTATACTGCTAATATAAAAAGGTGCTACAAATCGTTACTTGTTCCCCCAGAGAGCTAGTAGTTAAAAATTTTGCCGCCCAGCTCTGGACAGTAATAGAATCTTGTGAGAGGGAGGACCTTGGAGCTGGGATGATCTTGGTTTCCTTGGGGCTCAATTAGGAACTCTAAGATCTCGGGCAGTATCCTTAAACTCTCTGGGCCTTAACTTGTCACTCTCCTGCTTAATCTCCTTCATTGCCTTTCCACTACTCTTAGGATAAAGTCCAGAGTCCTTAGGGCTTCGTCTCCCTTATCTTTGCCCCAGATTTCTTTACTCCCTGAATCCTGTAAGTTCCTCCTGCCAAAGGACCCTCACATCTGGAATGCCCTTCTTGCAGATGTAAAAGGTAACCTTCTCAAGGTAGACTTCCCTAATAGCAACCCTCTGTGTCTCCCACATAGTAGGTTAGGACACTCGCATATAGACTTTCACAGAATCCTGAGCTTGTCCTTACAGCACTTGTCAAAAGTATTAACTAAACTGTTTCATAGGTCATCATTTGCTTAATATGAAAGCCCTCTCTGTTGCCCATGTTTCTTATGCATGTGGCTTTACTTCTCAAGCTCAGGCCTATGCTTTGCTAACCTAACCACTTAAATTTAATCTGTAAAATAATCAGTTTTAGTAAAGAGCAACCCTCTTTTCATAATCCCTTGTTCTGTCTATGAGGCACTCCAGCATAGTCTTAAAGACAGGGTCTCTGAGTCTCTCTCTCTTATGAGCTGTGTGGCCTCAGCAACCTCTCTGTAGCTCCATTTCCTAATTTATGAAGTATGGTTAATTACAGAATCTGCTCATTTGGGGTCATTGTGAAAATGAATTGAACTGACTTCCCGTAGAGTGCTGTGAGCAGTGTCAATGACGAAGGAATCAGTATTTAACTGTCTGGTGTTATTTCTACTTGCCTTCCCTCTTTCCCTTTCCCCTAATGACATAATTTCCCAGAATCCCCACATCTATGGAGGCCCCATTCTTCCATTACCTTGAGGATTATAGACGATCCCACAGCTTTAACTGTCTATCAGAATAACACCCAACTCTCTTGCGCTAGTTTCTCTCTTAATTTATACTATGACAGTCCTAGCTACTTATGTCACCTCCACGAGAGTTTTTGATACAGAAAACACAAGGTACCACACCCAAATCCATCATTACCCCATCACACGAGTGGGGTCTGACATCCATATTTCTGTTAACAGCATCCTGATTTCTCCAGTGAGGCTCCAATTTTCTCATTTATCTATTTCTCTTCTCTCTCCCATACTGCACATCTCAGCAGTTGCCAATTTCTATTGATTGTCTCTGAAATACCTCTTGCCTCTTTTTCTTCCTTTTAATTCCCACTGCTCCCACCTCGTCTTGGTTCTCATTCATCTCTTTCTTGTCTGGACTATAACAATAGCCTACTCTCCAATCTTCACAGCTCTAGACTCAGCTTAACATAACAAGTGCATTCTTCCAGAATCAGACACTCTTAAAACACATGTTTCTCTCCTCCCTCCCTTCTTCTCTCTCAATTGTGTGATGTTTTATGTCTGTCTTTCATCTGTGAAAGCAGAGACCTTGACTAACAAGTTCACCTCTGTATCCTCAGTATCTAATAGTACCAACAAGAACTGTTTATTAAACTTAGTACTACTACTATTAAATATTACTATAGTATTAATATACTATAGAATTAATATAGAATATCACTATTAAAATATACGATCAAATGTTAAACACTGCTCAAAGTATTTGTTGAGTTAATTATTGAAGAAATCTGTTTTCTGTCCTTGCTCTGATCTATAGTACACACACTTCATCTATTTAAATTGGATTTCTAGTTAATTCACTCCCTTGCTCAAATATCCTCAGCCCTTCCCAATTGATTGCCTACCGCCGTATGTCCCCTTCCTGGAATATGAGGCTCCAGTTAGGAGGCCAGGCTTGCCTCTCTGAAAGCTCCATTCCACGCAGAATATTCGGAGTTGCTGCTGTTTAAATTAGGAAACTGATAATATTAGTTGTGACCTCAAAAGCCTCCCCAGCCTACATCATGCAGCAGAACCAAGAAAGCAGCCCAGCTAATCATCCCCAACAATTACACTTGCTTCTGAAACCGAAGTTGCAGTTAGTTAAGAATTTTGAGTTGATCATCATAGTTCCAGTGGGAGCCACGGAAAAGGGATGTACCTATTTCAAGATAACAAACTATTAAGGCTGCGGAATTTTCGCAAATCCTACCAAAATAATTTTGCCTTATTTAGATGCAAAAGACAAAAAAGATAAGACTAGAAATTTCCTCTAGTTTACTTAAATTCATTACACTTTGCCTTTTTTTGTCTAGATAAGATAGCATCGGATGCACTTTTTCTCTAAACTGGCTTCTTTTCATTCTTGAGCTTTTTCTCATATTGAATTATGTACTCTCTGCTCGGTATATACTCAGAATTATAGTTTCTCCATTTGCATCTTGATGATCAAAATATTGTTTTCATATTACTTGGAATTTATTTCTTCTTGAATCTCATAAATTTCCCCCTAAAGCATGGTTTAAAGAATACTCATTCTAAATTGATTGTTAAAGTTCTGGCCTTGCATTTTTATTTTATTTTATTTTATTTTGTTTCTTTTGAGTGTTCTTTTAATATTGATACCACTTCTATAGCCTGGGTAAGAGTTACTCAGATAATGGGTCATCTGGGTGGGCTCAGTGGATTAAGTCTCAGGTCAGGTCATGATCCTAGGGTCATGGGATTGAGCCCCGCTCTGCAGGAGGCCTGCTTCTCCCTCTCTCTCTGCCTGCCTCTCTGCCTTGGGATCTCTCTCTCTGTGTCAAATAAATAAATAAATAAAATCTTAAAAAAGAAAAGATATATAAACTTAATTCTATTTCTGTAATATTCTAAATTATCTGATATAGTGTACCTCAAAATTTTAAACCACATGTCTAAACTGTCAATTAAACATTGAAAAATTTTTGAACCCTGCATTTTCAAATATAAATGCCTATTCAAAAAATAGAAGCCTGGCTGTCTGTTCAAAAGCTATACTCATTACTATAGTTATCAACAATTACTAAGTTACCTTTGATTCCTTAAAGATAGCATAGTCTGATAGCCAATATTACTTCATCCTACAAGATAAGCTTCTTTAAAAAAAAAAAAAAAAGATATTTTATTTTTAAGTAATCTCTACACCAGAAGTGGAGCTTGAACTTACAACCCTGAGATCAAGAGTCTCATGCTCCACTGACAGACCCAGCCAGGCACCTCTAAAATGAGCTTCATTACAGATGAAAATATCCCTCTTTCACAAAATTACATAATCAGGTGTCCATTATTTCTACGTTAATTTCATTTCTACTAGCTAACGGTGAAATGACGAAATTGGCAAGAAAAAACTTTAGTGCTAACTTTATTTCTAAGATATTATGCTCATCTGGAGGTGGACTTACCAAGGACATTATGAAGCCTGAAGATGAGTCTACCTAGCAAACTTGCCTTCGTTACTCATTGTAGAACCCTTATAGTTATGTTGGACCCTCATCATAAAACATGGTGCTAGGGAGAAATATTCAGTGTTAGACTTGGTTGAACTGCATCCAAGAATCGTCATTTTGATGCAAGATCACATGGAAGAAGGGCGTATGTCCATTTTCCATCAACCATCTTAAGATCAAGCTTTGTAGCCTCCTTCAGCCATCTGGTCAAAGCCTTATGTAGTCATAAAACACTTTTAAAAATCCTGCTCTGTTTACCATCAAACTTAAAATTTGTCAAAAAACTAAAAATTACTGGTCTCCAAAACTTACTCTCTTGTTCTCTTACTAGTAATTTATACATATAAAAGTGTAAGAAAACCATATTCAGGACACCTGGGTGGCTCTGTTGGTTGGGTGTCTGCCTTTGGCCTGGGTCATGATCCCGGGGTCCTGGGAGTAAGTCCCTCATCGGGCTCCTTGCTCAATGGGGAACCTGCTTCTCACTCTCTGGGAACCACATTCTCACTCTCTGACAAATAAATAAATAAAATCTTTAAAAAGAGAGAGAGAGAGCCCTGTTCTTTGCCACATATTTCCATCAAGGATACAAGTGATATTTATAAGTCCCTTTACATTCAGGAAACAACTATTACCTCATCTAGCCTCCAAAATACATAATAGTTAGCCCATCTTGGAATTCTATTGTTTAAAATTCACTAAATACTACTTTTTTAATAGGAAGTCATTTCTTGGTCTGTTCCCTTATTAAATTCTGTCCCTTTTAGGCTAGAGACAGTGCTCGATTTTCTTTTGCAGGTATGAATCACTTGATGGAAAACCTGTCCATCTACACACTGCTGCATTAAGAATTAATCTTAAGTCTTCAGAACCTACAAATAGTACCTTGACTTTTAGAGCCTAAAGTGAGCATAGCAGAGAACAGTACTTAACAGAACACGAGTTGGATTTACCATCTCAGTGTTCTGAGAAACCATAGCTAACTGCCACATAGTACCGTTTCTCTAAGTTAGCATTTCACTCCTTGCAAAATGTTTTTGACTGGAATCGACATGTAAAATAGAGAGAGAGAGAGAGAGAGAGAGAAAGCTATTACTGGTAGTAAAATAAATGCTCACCGCTTGAATGGTAATAATCAATAAATAATAAATATGTCTTCCATCAAATATGCACAAGGTAAATTAAACATACTCATTTTATTAAGAGAGAAATGAATTCTTATCTTCTACAGAGATGGAATGAATGGTCTGGAGTCTTCCCATCACGTGTGCAATGTGGGTTAAACATAGTGTCAGGGGTGAGAAAATAGTCAGGAGGCCCATTTATGGTGCCGTTTGCAGAGGTTCAGAGAAGTAGCCACTGGCTTCTGAGGAAAAAGATCCCATTACCAATATAAAAAATATAAAGTTTCTTCCCTGTCCACCAATGGTTCGCAGGCGCTTTCTTTGTTTTAGGACATGTGTTATGTTTCTTTTGAAACTTTAATCACTGTCGACTGATCCTAAAACGAGCTGGGTTAACCTTTCCTTACGCTTTTGGAAAAGAAGAATGGACAACTGAAAAACACACGTGACTCCCAAAGACCATGAAAGCGAACACAGAGTTTGTGTAATCTGTGTGTTTTTAATACATGGCTGTGGCAGATCTGAGGGATATGGTTACCTAAAGAAAGAAGAAAAATCCTCTGAGCCATTTTATTATATGCATTTTAAATGTTTCTTGCATTCACATTAATATTAACTTATTACCTACTCACATCGTGGTATAGTCATTGAAGAGGAAACCATGCACCCTCCCTTCCCTGGGTAAAGACTTGCTTTCTGATTTGCCCTCGCTCACATCTGTGCTTACCAAAGGAACAGATGCTCGGCTTCCAAGGGTCTGACTTTGGCCTTTTCCTTCCTATCAGTAGAGCAGAAAGAAAGGGAGTTCCCAAGTGATGGTGGCAGCTTTCCAATGGCTGGCCCAGGCTTTCACATTTAAAGTAAGCAGGTGGCATCAATGGACAGTCTAAAGACTAACAAGATAAGAGTGCAATTGATCTTTTTATTAACCAATGCCCCAGGTTGGGTAAGGGGTGGAGGGAGGGAAGCCTGCTCCTCCCTCCTGAGTTCAGTTACTTGGCTCAGTTCCAGAAACATCTTAAACCCCTTCATGTTTTTGTCTGAGCTGATTCTCAAAGCGTAGGGACACCGACACAGATACCCCATATCATCTAAATTCTTTCTTCTCTGAGACTCCAAAACAGTAAATGCCTTTATAATTTGCATCTGACTCAAAGCAATATTTTACGTACATTGAGAATGTATCTTTAATCCTACTGACATTCTTTCCATGTTGAATTTGAACGGTGGGTTGTTTGTCTTCCTTCTAGGTCTCAGACATCTCAACTCTGAGAGACACAACTAGTTCTGAAGAATATGGAGCCTACGTAGATTCATAAGGTAAATGATTAATTTCAAACTATGACACAATGGATTCAATTATAGGATGAAATCCAGCATTGTATAAATGTGTTGTTTCTCATTCATCTGTTGGAAATTGGGTTGTGCTTTAGGTTGGCGCTCTACAGAGTCAGGCTCTGTACTGTGTGTCACTTAAAGCTTGCTATGTACCTTGAATTTTTTATAATTTTTTTTTATGATCTTAGGGGGCACCTGCCCTGGGGTATGCCAGGACATTACAAATCACATAGTCAATTGGAAAGTGACAAGAGCCGTTATTTTCATACAGGAAGCCCAAAAGTATTGGGATGCATTCCTGTGTTGAAGTAGTGGGGTTATAAAATATCCTTTTAAGACCACCTCTACCACAGGTGAAGTCAGACGAGGAAGTACCTGGTAAAGGAATTTATAGAGGATGGCCTCATATTTTTGTTTCTCTAGATCAGTCATCATTTGCTTTCCTGCTTGTTAAATGATTGTTCATTTCTAGAAGGTATCAAATCTAGATGAAGGTACGTACAGGATCTTTGATATCACCTACAGCGAAGTGGTGAGGAGCCTGGGCTTCAGAGCCAAACCAAATTCAAATTGTGGTTCTGCCATTTACTGGCTATGATACAGTGGGCTTCTGTTTTCTTAGTGCCAAAGTGGGGGAAACCAGAAGACTTGCTTCCAAGCGCTGCGGCACAGTATAAACAAATGAGTAGACACAAAACATTTGAAATATTGCCTAGCACCTAGTAAACACTGAATTTACTGATTAACGAAAGGGCTTTCATTCTACCTCCTCATTTTATTTCAGCTTCTTAATTTTCCTGTCCAGAAACTTGGTGGTTGTGGGAAGTACTAAGGGAAGCAAACTCCCAATTCGCTCTTAGCAGCCTCTTTCCTAAAGGAGATATATTATACCTTTCATGTAAATGCCAGGAAGGGAAATAATTGGCATCCCATTGCCCTTTGAATGGGTCCCTGGCTAACCCTAGGTGGTGTGACGTGTAAAGTGACCTGAAGGCAGGGTGCCTGTCAGCTCTCCAGCACAGTGGAGTGGGAGATTCAATTAGAAGACTCATAGCCATTTCAGAAACACGCAAACATCAACTGGCATAGAGTTTCAGGAAGCAGAATAAAAAGGGATCTACAAAACAAAAAGCCTTTCAAAAGGATGGAGGCACCGTTCTTTCAAATCACAAACGGATGATTATGATCCCCATTAGAGCTTAATGAGCCTATATATGGCTAATGACTTCATCTCTCCAGTAGATTTGCCAGTAGTCTGTGTTTCCACTGGTATCCATCCTTCTCTTCTAATGAACGTAACCATCCTACTAGTTGGTCAGAACAAGTCATTGGATTTCTTCCTCCTCCATGAGCAAAAGCATGTTTCTAAAATCTGCCATCCACCAGTTTCAGAACTGAAAGGAACAGAACACAGAAAAGAAAATAAATAACATCAGCGTATGGTTTATGGAACCCTGGAGCACCTAGCTTCAGTTCTGGGTCAGTAACTGCTCTCTGACCTAGTTTTCTCAGCTCCAAAATGCAATTGATCACTATTCTATTTCTGAAGATAACTTGGAAAATGCAAATATGTGCAATTGATCTTTTAACACACATAGGGGAGATGGTTTATTTAACATAATTTATATATTTCTTACAAATGCCATCATTGATTATGACTATATTTTTATTTTAATAACCATATGTAGAAAATGGTAATTATAAGTTTTAAACAAGTTATCTGCTGAGCCATTTAGACTATTAATTTGAAAAAGAAGGAAGACCTAAACTGAAGTTAGAATCTTTTTTTAATTTACCATACTATTATAATAGTTCACAGTGATACTTAGTGTTAAAATCATTTAAATGGGCAATATTTGGCAAAGTAGAAATAACAAGGTATCTTTTAAAGAATAGATATTAATAATAGGCAGTCTATTGGAAGAGAAAATTTCTTGTAAAAATAATAGAGACCATTCCGCATCATGATTTTTACTCATATGTTGGTATGAAGCTTTTTCATTTTCCTATTTTCAAAAAAAAATCCAGTAAATATAGCAGATTTCAATCTAGTCTTGAATAATGACCACTCACGTATTATTGTCTTAACATAGTCTTGAAAAAGATCACCTCAGTGTAATATTGAAAATAAGGCAAGTAACAGTTATGGTGGAAGCAATATTAACTATTAAGACAATGCTTTAGTGTAACACTTCAGAAATTTTAAATTGTTTTATCTTAAATTATTCCAGCATAATTTTGGGGGGTCTTTATGCTACAAATAAATGTTGATTGCTATGGTAATGTAAGAGACATGAGTGGATAATGTCTATTCCCTGTAACCAGCATTTCAGGTAAGTGTCATTGTGAAAGATACATGGCTGGGATAGCATTTTTGAGTTCTAGTCCCAAACCTTCTACTGAATTTCCCGAGTGATCTTGAACAATTAACAATGATCTAACAAAATTTTCTTATATAAAATTTGAAAAAATAAATAAAGGAGTTTCAAAAGTGAAGGCTGATTTTTTTCCCAAGGATTTTATTTATTTATTTGACAGAGTGAGAGAGAGAGACAGCAAGAGAGGGAACACAAGCAGAGAGAGTGGGAGAGGGAAAAGCAGGCTTCTGGGTGAGCAGGGAATCCGATGGGGTGCTCGATCCCAGAACCTTGTAATCATGACCTGAGCTGAAGGCAGCTGTTTAATGACTGAGCCACCCAGGCGCCCCTGAAGCTGATTTTTAAGAAAAACTTTCAAGCAACAAAAATATTTAGTGAATTCCAACAGGCACCAAATCCACATTCTGTTCTCAGGCTTTCCTTCAACCTCTGCCCTTTCCTCTTGCGCCCGGATCCCATCATTTCAAGAATGAACGGGTTAGTTTCAAATGAACCCTGTTCACATTCATTAGAAACCTTAAAATCACAAAAAGCACGAGCTAAATATATTATTGCAGTCTCACTGGCTAGATGTTTAGAAACTGCTTTTTTTAAAGTAATTTAACTAATTTTATTGAGGGTCTCTAACATCTCCTCAACTGTTCCACAAGGGAGTACAAAAAGAGTAAAAACTGTGATCGTTGCTTTCTCCAGTTTATTTATAAAAGTAAAATCAACATATAAAAATAAATATATCATCGCAAAAAATATATGTATGTGTTCATTCCAGTATTATAAATGATCAATTCTGTCAGCGTTATGACAGAAGAGGTGGGATCCAAATGGGGATGTTAATAATGAGTAGAGCTTGGGGCGCCTGGGTGGCTCAGTGGGTTAAGCCGCTGCCTTCGGCTCAGGTCATGATCTCGAGGTCCTGGGATCGAGTCCCGCATCGGGCTCTCTGCTCGGCAGGGAGCCTGCTTCCCTCTCTCTCTCTCTCTGCCTGTCTCTCTGACTACTTGTGATCTCTCTCTGTCAAATAAATAAATAAAATCTTTAAAAAAAAAAAAAAAAAAAAAAAAAAAAAAATAATGAGTAGAGCTTGGAGACGTAGTTCTTCTCAGGACCAAATAACCCATGGTCCTATATTTACATTATCCAGGGTCTATATAATGAGCTACTTGACCCCTAAAAACAAGACAAAGGAGTAGTCAGATGAAGGGGCTGATTAATTCACCATGAAAGCCAGGTAAAACCCAGCAAACAGGTCTTTCTTTCACTCATCTGTGCCCAGTGAAACCGAGAGTAGACATCCTACCAAAATCCCAAGCTTTCCTGGACTATGAGACATGCCCATCACATTGCAACTGCAACTTTCTATCCATCTTGGATAGAAAGAATTCCTTCCCCTCAGGAAGAACTACAGTTATTGTAGCTAAGTTCAAGTCTTTAAGACCCAAATGTTGGGCTTGGGCATAAAGCTTACTGAGTAACCTCATCTATTCAAAATAAAAACCCAGGGTCTCAGAGGTTCATCAAGCATAAACATTCTCTCCCTGAAGACTCATTCTCCTCAGCTGTCCCTGCTGTCTTTGGGTTTCTGACCAACCACAAAAGGAACCGATTGAGAAAGAGAAAGCTAATACCATTATTGACATTCATAGAGAAAGACTGGAGAATACGGAAGATGAGTCCCTGAATTAGTTCTATGAATTAACCATTTGCCATCTAAGGAAAAAAATAAGAACATTTATATTAATAATCCAAAACTTGGCTCACACAAAAGAAATTAAAATTAGATACTGTTCTTGAAACTCTAAGTCGCATTGTGTTGTGAAAGTAAACTGTGAGTATGTTGATGGCAGTGATATTTATAGCTACTGTGGATAGAGTGTTTATTGCATATGTGGCATTCTGTCTATGCTTTAATTTATGTATATCTCATTTAATCCTCACAAAATTTATATACAGAAGAAGGTATTGTCCCTGTTTTAAAGATAAAGAAATGAGGCTCAAAAATTTAATTTGATCAGATTTAACAAGGAGCAAGTAGCAGAGTCAGGACTCAAACCTGTGTCTATCTGAGGTCAAGGGGCATGCTCTTTCCATTATGTGTACTACCTCTCAGACAGTGCTGCTCACTGTTTAATGATGCTTTTCTTATATACTCAGGTAGACCAGGAAGATGACTAAGTTGACAGTTTTATTGCATGTATGTACATTAACATCAACCAATACTTATTATTTAGTCCCATGAAGTCAATGAATGTTTCACAAGCAGATAGGCTACAGATTCAGAAAGATCAATGAGTATTTGACTAAGCAAGTGAATTATGAAGAGTAAAAGCATCATATGTGCTTTTTCTTGGAAGTAAAGGGAAAGCTAAGATGTTAATAAACCGGACCCAATGCTAATAACTTCGAGTCCCCCTATCCCAGTAGAAATCAATCTAACTCTAAGGTTGATTTTGCTCATTCCATAGGTTTATTTCCCAATGGAGTTCCTTAATTTTGACATTCAAAATACAGAGTTCTGTCGTGGCTCTTTACTTTCAGATTCAAGGCCAGTTTACTTCCTAATCTCTTCTCATTTATTATTCACTTTCATATAAAGCTCACTTTGTCTTGTTTCCACATTCCTCATGTTCTTACCCACTCTCTAACCAACTGTTCTTATTGTCTGGAAGATCTTCCATTGATCTTACCTTTTCTTCTCATGTCTCTTAAGTCTTCACTGTATTCAGCTTCTAAGATCGGTAGTTCTGATTTTGCCTAAAGCTTTCCCATCTAATTAGATATAAAACACTGTAATCCTTCTATGGAAACCCTCTTTCCTCTATAGCCAAAGGCGTTACCAGTGGTAAAATGCATTCGTTTTGTATAGAACAGTAATTTCAACCACTAGATTGTGCTTTCCATTGATCTATTTTTTTTTCTGGGTAGAGTAGAAGTGCTATTGTTGAAGATTTATAAATTTCAAAATATACAAGAAAGAAAATAAAAGTCATTGTTTTTGCCAACACCTCAAGAAAAACATGGTTAACATTTTGTTATATTTCTTTCCAGCTTTTTTCAACACATTTGTTTATACTTTATTTTTAAGATTTTATTTATTTATTTGACAGACAGAGATCACAAGTAGGCAGAGAGGCAGGCAGGGAGAGAGGAGGAAACAGGCTCCCTGATGAGCAGAAAGCCCGATGCGGGGCTCGATCTCGATCCCAGGACCCTGAGATCATGACCTGAGCCAAAGGCAGAAGCTTAACCCACTGAGTCACCCAGGTGCCCCTCATTTGGTTATATTTTAACTTCAATTCTCCCTGCCTTAATATATTCTTATCCTGCTTTGTTTCTCCTAAAATTAGAGCCTCTAAGATTTGGATTCATAAAAGCCAAGTGACCAGTCAGAGGGTTGACCCTTAATGCCTAGTGAAGCATTGATTCATAGAGGTCAAGAAGTAGTCCTAATTCTGAGCTTGTTTACAAAGATCAGATCTTATGTGAAACTCCTGGATAATTCTTTTTGCTTCCATTATGTGTTAACCTTCTGTTAATTAAAACTACTCTTGTTTTATTGCAGAGAAACTAGAAAAATATATTAATATTACATTATATAAGCCATGGTATTATAGGGGTGCCTGGGTGGCTCAGAGGGTTAAGGCTCTGCCTTCAGCTCAGGTCATGATCTCAGGGTCCTGGGATCAAGCCCCACATCATGCTCCCGGCGGCACCTGCCTGCCTCTCTGCCTACTTGTGATCTCCGTCTATCAAATAAATAAATAAAATCTTAAAAAAAAAAAAATGACATGGTATTATAAAATAATACATTTATCTTCTTGATTTCTAAATTAAATTAAAGACCTAAAAAACTATTTTGTGTTCATCTAATGTTGTAAATGTTCTTTGTGGGTTTTATCTCCTGCCTATAGGCCCATCTTAACTACATGGAAAATGAAATTTTCTTGTTCAGATATCTAGCCTTTTTATCACCTCAGCTCATTTTATCAAGAGTGATTCATCGGGATTTTATCTGGTGAACAGACATTGTCTGAAAACTTAACTTTTTCCATGCAACTTACCTGACCAAGTTTTTGGATTCAAGTTTTTATCCTTTAGACAGTTAGGAAGGACTTTGCCCTTACGTAATTGCTAAGCATCTCATTTCTTCCACCTATTAAAAATAATAGTTGATTATTCTCCCCAGGTGTAGACACTTATCCAATTTGGGTTTTTTGGTAACCAAATTTGTAAGGACACTAACCAACATTTCCCCTAAAAACATTAAAATGTGACCTCATAGGAGAAACAGCTTTTCAGTCTTACTGAATACCTTCCTCACAATTCCTCTGCTATCATAAGGTGTATCCTTAGCAACTAGCATGAATTATACCATCATCAGCTATTTGTAAACAAATAGCTTTGAAACAAATGCCTTTCAAGACAACAAAACCCATCCCCAAGCTAACAGGACAAAGGTTATAAAGGCTAAAAGTTTCCATGGCTTGCAAAATCTTTTTGTTCCAGAAACCACTTTCTTAAATGTTACCTATAAGCCTCTTGTCCTTGAGAATAGCATTTTTCACCCTTCCCCAACCCCTCACAACACCTAAAAGAGATAAGAGGGACTATTCAACTTAAATCCTGAGTCTAAAAGTACTGAGAAACAGCTAAGTATATTGATGGCTCTGTAGTGTAGATTCTACAGACAACAAAGTATCTTCACCAAGATGGCCCCATTGTCCCCATCCATGAGGCTGAGAACTGAACCGGTCTGGGTGCTGAGGTTCCCCCAGGCGATGGGGGTTCAAGGGCACTATCATGAGTTGTCAGAATAATCAAAACACCACAATATTTTAATCTGCACACGTTCGACATCAGAGCAGATACTGCCCGCAAGAGGTTTGTGTTTTATTAAAATCTAAACTAATTCCCCTTGTTTTATGCTACTGAATGGTTCATTTGCTGTGGGACCCTCAGGGGGTAAAAGAGAGGGAAAGAAATTAAGTCAAAACTGCAAAGACTTGTTAAGACTGCACAAGATGTATCTAGCTCTCTTATTGTTACATGATATGTTGGGAGAAAAAAAAAATCAATCTGTGGGAAACCCACCCTGACTGATCAAGGCAACCTTTCAAACCTGCAAAAACACTGAGAAAACCATACGTAATACACAACAGCACAAACAAATCGCTTCACTTTCTGGAAATGGTGTTGTCACTAGGATGAGACGTGGATGAAAAAATTCCAAGAAAAGCAAAGACATCTCTCAGTAAATCAGTAAGTTTATTGGTTAATGGAGAGCCAGGCTTTGCTCTTTAAGACTTGATGCTTAGTGGCTATGAGCAGGTCTTTCCATAAGGGTTGCCACTGATGAGTGCTAATGAGGGACTCGTATATGTGCCTGGAGAAAAAACGAAATAGAAACATTTATGACTTTTGCACCACCCAACATACACAAAAACACACCCTCACCTAATCCCTGTCTATAAAAGTTTATTTATGTAGTTGTAAATTGGAAAATCTCAAGCATAAAACTCTATATCTATTAAATATACAGTGGTTTAGTGTACTGGAGACAGGGCAGCCTTGCTTATTTGTGCTTTTTCTGTCAGCGATGACATGAGATCATAGGGAATCCATATCTCTAAAGCCGTAGAATAGCTCCCAGTCATTTGTGGCTTCATTAGCAACGTCGTGATGTCCCTTAAGGACAAAACACATAAATGTTCTCCTGTCACTTACAATTGTGTCAAGGAGAAAACCAAAATGAACTTGCAAAGTCATGCACCAGCTCAATTTTGGAAGGAAAAAAAAATCTTCTTTGAAGGAAATGAAATCAATCCCCAGTTCAAATTAAATTTGGGCTATTCTGTGAAGCTCCGATACGTAGCTCCAATAACAATCAGTACTTATGGACTTAAAATGCAGGCAAATAATGTTTCATTTAAAAGAAATTGAATGAGGGTTAGTGACAGAGAAAGTTTTAATGCTATTTTATCATTAGTTAAAGTTAAATCATGCCATTATTGGCTCAGTCGTGAACATCTCAATCCCCACTCCCCGCCCCCCCCAAAATGTTACTAGAAGCCCTTTGCCTGGTTGGGCTTGTGTTTTCATCTTATTAAAACCTTGTCATGCAAATGTATCATAAGTGTAGCCTGAAGACTTCTGTCTCATGCAAAATTTAGCTTGAATTCTACTGGCACGAGATACTTTGTTATGCACAAACCTTCTGTTTGGTTTGCTGACATTCTTCTTAGTCTGCTCTCATGGTGATTCATTATCTTGTGATATAGATTTCTAAGTATCATCTTTGTATTGATTTTTATATCTTTAATAACCACTCCACAGAAGATGGCTCCACTGGTGTCATTGATCGCATCAAAAATTCAAGGCTTACAGAAATACTAGAGGGCTAATTGGTAGCAGAACATTTCAGACTTAATCTTAATGCAGTCTTAATCTTCTGCATTAAACCTACCTGAAGGTTTCCTTTTGGAGTCAACGAGGGGAAGTTTAGTGCTTCGTTGAAAAACACCTGGTGAAAGCCTGCCAGAACAGAGCCATAATAAATGGACTACAGACTTGGGAATGTCACTTCACAAACACTCCGAAATTAAGAGCACTCCCTTCATCTGGGGCCCTCATCATCAGAATGCTTTTTGCTTTCCCTTTCCCTCCGTAGAGCCAGGTTTGCTCATACGTTTCTGTAGCAGAAAAGTCGCCATGATTCTGAAGTACTTGTGCCTCTGGGATTTGAGAATTTCCCAGTTTACCAATAGAAGGGCTTTCTCTGCAGAAACCTAGAGTGAATATCCTGTTTGTGTAAATGAGTTTAAACAAGAAATTTAGGACTGGGTCTGTTAGTCTGGAGTCCCCGTATATGACCAGGTATATATCATACTCTTAACTTCCTTCTCGAACCCTGTGCGTAGAGCATGCAGATCTGTTTGAGGTAACAAGAGACTGAGAAGATGTAGGAGCTTTCTGCAAAGCTTAAGGGTAGCTTGATTATAAAGCTGGAACGGGGTTTACTGTATTCTTGCCAAAAATTTTTTATGAACCTCCTTCCATGCCCATCCCTATATCGAAGCACAGCTGAGGAGAACCTGATAGCTGCCCTAGAGAACCTTAGCTTCAGAAGTCAAGGGGCGGAAGATGGAAGCAGACTGAGACATATGTGATAAAAGACTAGAAGGCAGAATATATAAAGATATGGCTTTGCAATTGGCCACACCTAAATTCTATTCCACATCCAACACTGTGTTGTGTGACACTCGCTGTCTCCCTGAAAAAGGGGTGAAAGTTACAAGTTCCTTCTCTTGAGAATTAAAAGTGACAGTGCATCGGATGCGGATTAGGAGGGACCTCATCCAGGCACCTCAAAGGCATGTTACTTATTAGAAAATGATTAAAGAAGAACCCATGTGGTGGTGTTTTATCCTTTGCGTGGGAATTGGAGAAGTCCTTTAAGAGCAGGTGGAAAAGAGATCAATTCAAAAAAATTGTATATATTCTTCTTTTTTGATGAAGTTTAGAAGAAAGAACTAAACGTATGTGTATACATAATTTCAGCACTAGGGATGTAGCATCCAACACTGAAGAATAGAATTTTTAAGACTTTTGAAATTTGAGTCAAGGCTTTAGAAGGGCTGGGAAGGAAAAGGGACGAATCAAGAATGCAGGCCATCGTGAGATTTTCCTAAAGTCATGGTGTGTTTTTGGTGTGTAGCACTCAGGTACTTGAACCTTGAATTCAAATAACTTTTAAACCACCAGATATTACAGTCACAAATTTCAAAGTTTCTCATTTTCAGAATGAGCTGTAAAAATCTCATAAACAAAAGAGTAAATATAGAAGGGTCTAAGCAATTGATTTCAGTGTCGACGTACTGGTCGAACTTATTGCCGAGATTATCTTCAAAGTATTACGTTTGCAATGTAAGCATGGATTTCAAGTAACTACCTAGTGATGAAGTCCCAGAACCTAAGTCAGGTTCAGTGGGGTGAGGAGGTTCGGAGCCGACGACTAAAGAAAGAATTCTTAAGACGTTGTTGGTGCAAAATGGTGGTTTATTAAAGCACGGGGACAGGACCCGTGGGCAGGAAGAGCTGCTGCCCCGGGTTGTGAGGGTCGGCATGTTATATACCTTGCGGTTGGGGAAGGGGAGGGGAAGGAGTGGGAGGTTTCAACAGAGTTTTCACATGTTAAGGAGGGCCTACAAGGTGCCGGGGGGAGGCCTTGCCCTTATGGCCTGATCAATGTCGTCTTTAGGTCAGGCACTAACATCAAGCTAGTTGGGAGATTCTTGGTGGGGTGTTATGATCCTGCTGTCATTTACATTCCCTTCTACCTCAGCCTCCTCCAGTTTATGGTGGGAGGGAGACATTAGGGCTTCAGGAACCGAGAGTTACTTGCCTCTGGAAATTTGTGCTATTGATAAGGTAACCTCCCTGTTTAGGTCTCTAGGACATCTGTAGAGCAAGGGAGATTCCTGTTCTGCAGGATTGCGATCCCTGCAAGTGAACTATTTATCGTTTTATGGTGGTCAGGGGTGCCTGAGGAATGCCACACATATGGAGGGGAGCGGGTGAAGAGGGGGTGCAAGGCGCCAGCTCTTGCTCTGTCCTCAGCCAGCCTCCTGCTCCCTCATCACTAGGACATGACCCATAAAGAAATAGCAAATGTTTGTATGATACAAATTATTTTCCTTTTCCAATCATTATTCATGTTGTGTAGGTTGTTTGCCTCACAGAGTTTAGTCATGTCCCTGGTCCATAAACACTCATTTGTTGAGGAAACTCAGTTGGCACTTGCATAGCACCCCTTTCCCAAATAAGGAACATTTTCAGGCGGCTTCTTTATGGATGTTTTTATTTCATTGTTGTGTATCTCTCTTTCAAGTTGCCTTCCCACAAAATAGTTCCTAATTTTATAGTTTCCCAAAGAATTTATCCCACTTGCTGCCTCCTTCTTTTGCCTTTTATTTTCTTCCTTTTTGCTCCCTTCTTCTCCTTTCCTTCTTTGCCATCACTATTTTTTCTGTTACCCCTGCTTTTCCCCACGTCACTTCCCTGCCTCCGCTCCTTCCTCCCTTCCTCGTGCCCTTAGTACATTATTACTTGAACCGAAACCCAGTGCACAGAACTGTAAGTTTGACTCACACTTTATTTATCCTTTCATTATTTTATTTTTTAAAGATTTATTTAGGGGCAGCTGGGTGGCTCGGTGGGTTAAAGCCTCTGCCTTCAGCTCAGGTCATGATCCCTGGGTCCTGGGATCGAGTCCCACATTGGGCTCTCTGTTCGGTGGGGAGCCTGCTTCCCGCCCTGCCCCGGCCTGTCTCTCTGCCTACTGTCTGTCAAATAAGTAAATAAATTCTAAAAAAAAAAATAAATAAAAGATTTATTTAGGGTGTTTGTGGGTGGCTCAGTCAGTTAAGTGTCTGCTTTTGGCTTAGGTTATGATCCCAGGGTGCCGGGATGGAGCCCTGCCTTGGGCTCCATACTCAGTGGAATGTCTGCCTCTCCCTCTCCTTCTCCCACTCATACTCTCTCTCATGCTCTCTCTCTCTCATATAAATTTAAAAAAAAAAAAAAAGATTTGTTTAGGGAGAGAGTATGTGCATGGGGCTTGCAAGACCTAGGGGAGGGGCAGAGGGAGAGGGAGAGGGAATCTCAAGCAGACCCCTGCTGAGTGTAGAGCAGGACATGGGGCTGAGATCATGACCTGAGCTGAAATCACGAGTCAGACGCTTATCCAGCTGAGTCACCCAGGTGCCCCATCCTTTGGATGTTTTAAATAACAATCCAAGGAATCCCCCAGTGTGACGCTAAATTCATTTTCCATCTATCATAAGAAAGGATTGATACAAGAAAGGGAACAAGAATTCTACCAAACTCATAAGCTGCAAAATGCAGTAAGGATAATTTCTTTTTTTCTTACGCCTTACCTTTTTTTTTTTTTCCTTCAGTGTAACAAAAATTCAAGGTCTTTAAGTCTTTGATACAGAAAAAAAAAAAATGCTTTTACTCAATAGTAAGTTAATATGGAATACAAACAGTAATTTTCCATTCTCTATTCTTAAAAACATCAAAATATTACAGAAGGAAAACATAGGTCTCTACTTTTAATACACTAGAAAAAAAAAGACATTCAATATTAACCAGCTTTTTCTGAAAGTTTTTTTTTTAATAGTATTATTCCTTACCGTTGTCAGGGAATTAAGTTTTTGTTTATTAATACAATAATACTGTTAACAGTATTTGATTCTTGACCAACAATCAAAAGATTGGAATACAGTAAAATATCTCTGACAAAAATATATTTGTAATTCTTCCTGTTTATTTCATTCCCTTGTAATAAACATAAAAAATAATTTTAAAAAACCTTACAAAACAGACTTAACAGAGATTTCCAGCCATGTGAATTTTTAAAAAAATATTGGGCTTATATATAAAATGGCCCAGAGGTGAAATAAAAAAGTTTTGACACTTTCAAAGTGTTTCCTTTTAAGGGCTTTCTTCTTCTGATCACAGCTCAGTACTGGTTACAGTCTCCAAATGGAGGCCCTGTATCATTCCACAATGGGAGCCACCTTTGCGATTATTATTGACCCTAGGCCTGAAAGCATTCCGCACATGCCTTTCAATTTGCCACCGTGGAATTGATGGAACTTCAAATTATAAATTGAATGCCCGATGGACGAAACTGGCTTCCTAACTTTTAGTCCCATAGTAACAATAACTGCCACCTTTTAAGCAACCATGATGCTTTTACTTGCATTATATTGAATTCTAACAAAGACCCAATATGAGAACTAGTATTGCCTTTATTTTAAAGATGAGAAAACTATGAATCAGATATGTAAACCAATGTCTTCCAAAATCACACAATCACTAACCATCCCGTATAAACTTTCGGTTCTGTTTGGCAAACAGCCATGTCCTGCAAGATTGCAGTTGGCCAACAATTAGTGAATGGTTTGGTCTCGTTGGGTTCATTTATTGCAGTAAGAACATTTAACATGACATCTGGCTTCTTGACATATCTTTATGTGTATAATACAACAAGAGGCACAGGGTTGCACAGTAGACCTCCAGAATTTACTCTTCCCCCTAAACTGTATCTTGGGCAGTGGGATTGCTGTCTTCAACATGTCTCCCCCTACACAGGGTGGATTTCCCTTAGGGGATTGAAGAATCACTCCTTTCGGGGCGCCTGGGTGGCTCAGTGGGTTAAAACCTCTGCCTTCGGCTCAGGTCATGATCTCAGGGTCCTGGGATTGGGCCCCGCATCCGGCTCTCTGCTCAGCAGGGAGCCTGCTTCCCCCGCTCTCTCTTTCTGTCTGCCTCTCTGCCTACTTCTGATCTGTCAAATAAATAAATAGATAAAATCTAAAAAAGAAAACAAACAAAAAAAGACAAAAACTCTGCCTTCGGCTCAGATCATGATTTCAGGGTCCTGGGATTGAGCCCCGCATCGGGCTCTCTGCTCAGCAGGGAGCCTGCTTCCCCGCTCTCTCTTTCTGTCTGCCTCTCTGCCTACTTCTGATCTGTCAAATAAATAAATAGATAAAATCTAAAAAAGAAAACAAACAAAAAAAGACAAAAACTCTGCCTTCGGCTCAGATCATGATTTCAGGGTCCTGGGATTGAGCCCCGCATCAGGCTCTCTGCTCAGCAGGGAGCCTGCTTCCTCCTTCTCTCTCTCTGCCTGCCTCTCTGCCTACTTGTGATCTCGGTCTGTCAAATAAATAAATAAAAGCTTAAAAAAAATCACTCCTTTCACTTTGTAAATGATGAACAAAATGGTCCAAGGTGGGGCTCGAGACATTTTCTCTCCTGGGTCCTGCAACTTGCCTCTGAACGCCATACTAACCAGGCAAAAGACCCATCAAGACACAAGCTATTCGATACACTTCCATGGCTTCAGTCTTCCCTGGGAAAATGCTGGAGCTTTTGAGGCTTCGGGACCATCTATCTTGCACGCCTCAGTCAGGTGTACGTTTTATGTCCAGTTCAAGAAGCAACAGCAGTACTTCCGCAGATGTATGGCAGCATATGGTCAGGATTTAGATGAGTGAATACTTGCACCTGGAAATCAAATACGAGCACAGGCAGCCCCCTCCCGCTCGCCCAGGGCAGCGGCCACCTAACCGGGAGAGAGCCATCGGATCAAACGCAATCCAGATGTTTATCCCGTCTCCTCCTCTTCCCACACAGCCTTCCATTGTTTCCCTTGTCCTTTGGCAATATTTCTACATTTCTAAAGGAGTCAAAGGGCCCAGAAAATCGGAAGAAATATGAGTGTAAAGCCGAACAGACACACCACCCATTGCGCAGTGAAGGCGTTTTTGAAAAATTAGCTGTTTCGGCTTTTTAAAAGGTTGGTTTTCATCATCTTTTCCAAAACCATCCGATTTTTGTAGCAGTCTTGGTCAAAGATTTAGAAGAAGAGTATCCTTAGCTTAATTCTCAGATTGCCAAGGCAACTTTTGTGAATGTGCCATTTTGGGTGTCCCTGGAGTCAATAAAGTCCCAGCCACCCGCCCGGATTCTGATGCTTGCATATTGCTATCTGCCGATTTATTGTATTTTACTCGGAAATCTAGTGTGTTGCTTGGGGTTGCTCTCCAGTGAAGGACCTTGTTTTATCTTTTCAAACACTTGTTGTTGTTGTTTTTCTCCTGAGTCTTGCCATGTACCCTCTTTGTACCTTAATATCTCTATACTTCGGAGAGAGAAAAAAGTGAAATACTGTAAATGAGTTGAGAACTTCTGATCACTCTGAAGCTAATTAACCATTCAAAATCTCTGATGGAAAGATAGATACCTTTATAAAACAGGCCAAAACAGGGTGGGGGGAAGGTGGACATGCCCAAGAAAAGGAATAAATAAAACTAGCCCGTAAGTGTGAATTCTTCAGAGCATAGCCTTGCCGAAGAACGGAAGAGGAAGGAAAAGGGGAGGAGGAGGAAGAGGAAGAGGTACAGAAGAGGAAGAGAGAGAAAGGAATGGAGAAAGAGAGAGAGGGAAGGAGGAAGGAAAGGGGAGAGGAGCAAGCAAGCAAGAGAATGTTGTCTTTATTAGTCCGTGGCTGCCCTTCACAGTATGTGGACAAAATGCCCACTTAGAAGCAAACTTCAAGTAATGAGAGGTGGCAGCTCTTGGTGATTAATTTTTTCCCTGTGTGATCTACAAATGTGGCATTTGACTTAAAGTTATCAGGTAGAGTAGTCTGTCTAATTCTTACTCAATTATTCTGTTACTAGAAATAGGCCTTGTTCATATTAGCACCTTGCTCCTGGATTAACTGTTTAAATATTTGATTTTATGACTTTCTGGTTAGTCAAGATCTCAAAAAAAACCAGACTCTTCTATTTATTCTGTAGAAAATCATTACGTGGTGGGAGGGCAAAGAAAATTAAGGTACAAAAACAAAAAAATTGTGTCAACTTTGTATAAAAATATTAGTAATCATTGTCTCCAGGATGAGGATGTAGCAGGGGGAGAGTTGGTGTGGACAAACATAGACTGATTTCTTACCTGCTCCTTCACTAGCTGCACTGTTGATCTCTCTGAGGCTTGATTTTGTCCTCGGTAAAATGAATATAAAATTTTTGTGTAGGTTCAATCAAGCAGGAGAACACAAAGTGCTTGGCACTCGGTTCACTCCTGTTAAATGTCATTTCTCTTTACTAATTTTTTTTTTCTTCAATGTGTTAGTAACCATGGTTCCCCAAACTAAGAACTTTTATTACAAAGTTGTTCCAAACACAGCCCTGGGAGCTTCAACCAGCAGCTGTTGTGCGATTTCAAAATGACCAGAGGTTCTCCTCCAGCTTCGTTCCCCACCTCGCCGAGCCAAGGTGGGTGTTGGGAAGAGCGGAGCCTTGTTTTTATTTGTCATGGATTCTCCTTTTGTGAGATAGTTACCTAAATTAGCCCGTAAAATATACAGCCAGCAAATGAACCAGAAATGCAATAATCCTCTGTCCAATCAGCCCCGAGCTACTTCACAAGGTGGCACGGAGACTGTAGCAGGAGATTGATGTGTGTGAAAACAGTTTAAATTCTTTGCGGGAAAGTGTCCTTCGTGTCAATATTTATTACTAGCAGGAATGAAAATATCACTAATGCTCTCATTAAAGAACTTTGTATTGAAGCCCACTTTAAATCTGTTTCTCGGATTTGTCCTGATATTGTGGAATTGGGGAAAAAAGTTTTTTTTTTCTTTTCTTCTTTCACTCTCTCTCTCTCTTTTGAATGCAAACATACCTAAATAAACCCTATTAGTGCTCCCATATCCAAAGGAAAAGAATTGCACCCATGCGTGCTCCTAAACACACACACACACACACACACACACACACACACAAAATCATATTGGTAGTAATCCCCATCAGGAAATCTTAAACTGATTGATATTTAAAGTGTTATCATCTCAGGTGGAAGCTCCCATCAAGAACACATTTATACAACAATTGCATTTTTTTCCTTTCTCTTTCTTTTCCGCAAACCTGCTAGCCAGCTTTCTTTTTTCTCTATTCAGTGCCTTCCTCTTCTCCCCCCACTCCCCTCATTACGCAGCCCCAATTTGTACACACACTCTGTCCTGCCCCACCCCCACCCCCATCTCTAGTGGTGTGAAAATAGAAAAGCATCTGAGTATCTGGGCAGCCTATCAGTTTGCTAAGGTTCATTTTAGCTAATCCAGACATCCCGTACAGCAGGGGGAAAACTGCTGTATCTAGTGAAACAAGAGCATGAATAATTAAAACTCTGTTATTAATGAACTTCCAGTCGTTATGTAAATGAAACTGATTTCAAGTCTAATTTGTCAGCCTGAATTCTTTTTCTGTTCTCCCTTTGTCTAGGACAAGAACTCATCATAATGGACTTGATAATAAAACACTAGTAGACAAGCTGTGTGCAGTGCCCATCTGAGTTAGAGCTTTTAGCCTGCTTAATTGATACAGTTACTCCAGAACAAGTCTATAAGGCATTTTGTATGGCTCTACGTTTAAAAGCCGCTCTTTTTCCCTTTGACAGAGCTGCCTATTATTCGCACATACCTCATTATCATTTACCTTTACACGAGGGGTGGCATATAATTACTGCCTAGTAAATAGTTTCTTTTGCAATATCCATGATGTTCAAAGACAGCAGAGTTCAAAAAGGTCCAGGGGAAGGGAAGTCTGTAGTCTTTGGAGAATAACAAATAGCCACCAGGGAGAGAAAATAAAAGGAAAGAAAAAGGAATACTTGACAAAGCTTGAGACCATTAAGTACCAGTGGCCCAGTGTTCCACCGTCAAGTGTCACTCACGCTATTGGTGGCTTTGTCCAAGTGATACCCCGATGTCTGTGGCTACATATTTCAGCGGCATTGTTTAGGTCCACCGTATTGTTTGTGAAACCGTTCACTATTAGGGTGACAGCTTCAAATTCTACGATCTGACTTCCTGGAGTTACAAATATTTTACACAACATAAAAGCAATCATTATTTTGACAGAGAGCTACCGGGCAGTGTCGACTCACTGAGAATTTCCTGAGCCAGAGTCTTTACGTTCGAATTTGGAAAATGCTCCCATACTATTTTTAGGGAAATGTGTAAGTTAGATATCAGAATTATAGTTTGGATAATTGGCAGCTGAGTTTATTTCTATAAGGCACTGTGTAAGCAGGATAACAAACATGAACTCCTATTTTGTATACCCGTTCCGCTAAAATAATCAGTTTGGGTCCATGTTTAGAAGGAGGGAAAAATTCATTCTAAAAAATCCTAAATTTTTAAGCTGCAGATGCTAACTGCTACCATGATTCTTGCTAATCCAGTAGATTTTTCATTAATGGAATCCTAGTTCACAAGAATATGAAGAACTCAAAAACTTCTTTAGTCCCCCCAGATATTGACGTCCTAGCTCCTAGCGAGTTTTGCATGCCCAAACCAACATCTGCTGCTCTTTGGCACTGGTGAAATTAGAGAAGTATTGAAGGCATTGTTTACTTCTGCTATCTTCTGTTATTTTGTAACATTGCTTTGTGTATATACCAAAGAATAAATATTATCCTAATTGCTTTTGTCCAAACAAAGAAAAAATGGACATCTCAGCATCTGCCCAAATGATGTAATCAGTCCTTCAGGAATCAGAAACTCACAACACACATTTTCAGTTCCTTAAAATATGCCAGACACAGGGCTAAGCAATGGAATAAAAAATATGAAAAGGGAACAATTGTTTTTAAAAAGGAGGAGAAAAGTCAGTTAACCCATATTCATTACTTGTTGTGAAAGGTCATATAGATATACACACGCACATATATATAATGGTATGTATATATGCGGTATGTATATATATATGGTATGTATACATAGGTATATATGTAAAATATGAATATATAGTGTATAAAGAATGTGTTAATTGTCAGAGAAACCAAAAGTAATTTAATTCCCTAGGAAGCCAGGATACACGATGCTTCAGAGAATAACGTTCTCTCTACTTAGTCTAGTCTCAAAATTTTATCTAGTCCGAGCTGCTGTCAGTGTTGTCCAATGCAAGGTCTGGTGTCATTTGATTCCTTTTCTTCTAGATGCATTATATAGCAAACTATGCCTCAATTTTCCAGCCAGTAAAAGGCATACAGTTATTCCAAAACATGTCTGATCTTCACAATGTCAAAATATAAGTCGATGGTGCCCTGCAATTTCACAGGGACATGGCTAGACCTGTGTCATCACAATAGGAATGGCACAATTTAAGGTCTGATGTCACCCAGCTTCACCCTGCTCAAGGGACTGTCCCACAACATAGGGCAGGCTTGCTTCGGGGCAATCTTGTTCCCATTGTATTTATTTATTTATTTGAAATAAATAAGTTTATTTATTTATTTCAAATAAATAAATAAATAATTTCATCATTTGGGGCCTGGCTAAAACCACTGCTCACTTTGAAATCTTGATAAACCTTGAAATTCCTCTGAGCCCATCTAAACCTAAATGAGTACCTACTTGAAAAGACAGGAGCAACCCAGTGATGAGCACAAGATGTGGGATGACATACGACATGCGAGAGCGCACACGCATGCACATGGGCACACACACGTCTCTGCCGGCTTCCAATGGGTAATACGGCTCAGGGGGCTAGCAACTGTATTCCTCCCTAGCAAACTCCAGAAGATGTCATAAAAATACGTAATCTGGAATTAAAGTCAATTAAAGTACGTTGCTTCTTCGGAAAGTTAAAAGGAAAACACACATAAGTAATAGAAATCAATTATTGTATATTCCCAGGCCTATTCTTATAAGCCGGAGAGGTAATCAATCACTCTAGAGATTTCTACAAGGTAATTACTGTTTATTCTTTAATGATACTACCGTCTTCCTCTTCTTTCTTCACACCAGCCCCCTGCAGCTGCCACCTCACAGAAAGCAAATAAGCTGCAGTTAAAAAAAAAAAAAAAAAAAAAAAAAGAGGGAGAGAGAGAGGCTGAAAGAAAGTTGGTGTTCTGCATAATGTGGACAATAAGCCTGCCGAAACTTCATCCCTCTCTGTGACCCGAGGCTGCAATACTTTATGGCCCATGCTGTATGTACACATCATAACTGCTTTTTAGTAATAAATGTGGCCGTGGCTTTGAGAGAACACTGCTGCACAGGGAGAATTAATGGGAAATATCCTTCTTGTGGATGTCTAGTCACTCCAAAGAACAAGATGTCAAAATAATAAGCAGCTGAATAAGAACGTGGACCAATTAAGAATTTAAAAACAACTAACATCCAACTGAGACTCTTTCCCCCTCTCTAAAAAGGAGAGGGGGCACCTGGGTGGCTCAGTCATTAAGCGTCTGCCTTCGGCTCGGTTCATGATCCCAGGTTTCTGGGATCGAGTCCCGCATCCGGCTCCCTGCTCAGTGGGCAGCCTGCTTCTCCCTTGCCCACTCTCCCTGCTTGTGTTCCCTCTCTCCCCATGTCTCCCTCTGTCAAATAAATAAATACAACCTTAAAAAATAAAGAGTGGAAGAAATAAGGAGTAAAAATAAATGCTTCTGCTCTTATCAAGGGCCAGAAGCTCTAACCAAGAGGTTTCCTAGTGCTTCAGTCAGAGCTAGGCTAATGAATATAAGTTACCTTTGCTGGTTTTAGCTGACTTTGAAATTAAAGTTCCAAACCCTTGCATGCAGGGAGAGCTGGATTTGAGCAAAATGGACTTAATAAACTCCATTGTGCAGTTAGATCCCTAGTGAGATTTCCTGCCCATCCATGACCAATCGGTATTATTTTTCAGTGACTGGTACTTTTGTGAGCAAGATTGGGGTTTCTGGGAGTGATTAGCACTTTTCACCATTGATTGACAGGTTCAAACAGAAATGAGACAATAGGAGGAGTCATTAGGAATTCAAATGTAAGGTTAGTGTTTGCAGGCTTTGCAATTGATTTTAATAGGAAAAAAAAAAAAAAAAAAAAAACCCTGTATGTAAGGAAAGGAATTAATGTTTGAAATGTTAACTTAGGAAGTATAAATCAATCTGTTCAATTTCAAAAAAAATTCAGAACTGAAATTAATAAAAAGGAGAAGATGAATTCAGAACTGAAATTAATAAAAAGGAGAAAATGAAATAGCAATATTATATTTTAGGCATTCTTTCTAGAAATGTCTTATGTCAGCCACAGATACATTTAGTTTTTTGCTGTGGATATTTAAGACCCAAAATCTAAAATCTTAGAGACATTCACAGTAGCAAAGGTTTAGATTTGGTTTTCTCATACATGAAAAATCTTGTAGGAAAAAAACAAAAACTGTTTTGCTAAGAAAAGAAAAGTGATGAAGCTCTCCATTATATCCAGGGAGGATTCCTCAGGGAAATAATTACAGTGAATGATTCTAGCATTGACCAGTAATTGATAATTGGCCACAAATAATTAGGGTAGAATATCTTTACTGGTGTAAATTATGCTAATAGCTCAGCCTTGTCCCTAGATGCTGATGTTGGTTTCTTATAAGTAATTTTGTTTTAAATTCACATTATAAATTTAGCATACTACACTTGAAAATTTAATCTTGTTTGGCATCAAAGCAAAGGCAGATACTACAGAATTAAGCAAGCCTAATCAAAGAAGAAAAGTAAGATGCACACCATCATTTTTCAGGATGTTTTGCTAAGGGTTGACTTCTCGTGGGAAAAGAAGTGTTCTCTGACAAAAATGCACACAAACTTATGTTTCTAAAAAAACAAAACCAAATCGGAGCAAACTGTGTGACTTGGAATCACCTCACAAATTCGGATAGAAGCATTTCCACTTCCTTGCAAGTTGTTACTATTTAAAGGACGACCACATAAATCCAATACCCCGTGCACGAGATAATCACTGCATCAGATTTTTATGCATATCCTGTGCGCAGCTCAGCATTCAAGCTGCATTTTTTGAATATGTTGTGACTAATTTATGCCAAGTTTTCATCAACCTAGCATTTTTCATTTTTCAATTGACATACAAAGTTCTGTAATTTGTGTGCTCAGTATGTTAATATCCTGAGATAGGAAGAGAAAATCCAATGCATCACGATAACAAAAATAAACTGTCAGGGAACCTCGGTAGAAGTGAGAGGTCAGGAAAACAAGCACAACCCCATGAATGGCTAGTGTTAGGATTTGCGTGGATCATGCATAATGCAGACGTCCATATCATGAGATGATTTTGGTCATTCTTTTTTAATCAACTCACTCACCATCTGCTCTTCAGTTTCCCTCCAAAAGTTCAAGGCATGCTCTGTTAATAAGTGGTTTTCACACTTTGCTGCAAATTGGAATCACCTGCTGATCTTTAAAAACTGTAGAGGCATGACTCCTACCCTACACACTCTGATTTCTTGGCGTGGGGCTCCACGTAAGCATCAGGAGACTTCTCGAAGCTCTCCAGCAGATTCTAACGTGCAGCCAAATTTGGCAAACAGCTGACAAGGCTTTTCTGCCTCAGTTTTCTCTGAATTGGTCTGAAGAGATGCCGATGTCCTCTCTCACACATAGTTTTTAAAAAAAAATGCTTTTCCATCTTGCTGTTGATTTCAGGCACACAGCTCCTTGATCTGCTGTCTTCTGAGAAGGATCACAGCACAGTGCTCCCTGCTTCCGGCAAACCCGCTTACAGCCTCTCGTCTGCTCTCGATTTCTTTCTCATTTTCCCTTTATACTCTTTCATCCCCAAACTACTACAGATCAGCTGTAATCCTCTGAGTTTCCAGTCCTTATCCAATTTCCTATCTTTAGCTATCTTTGGTACCTCATTGCCAGATTAAGCATGAAAAGGTTTCCTTAGCAGTGTTACCCATTTCTTTCTCGTTATCCGAAAACCCACAGGCAGGCTCTACTCCTTTCTTCAATCTTCACCCAAGAACAAAGTCAAGACTCTTAGTGATTTTTTTGGCTCATTAGAGTGAACATCTCTGTTCCAGACTGTAGTTTTCTGTCTCATCCCAAATGCTCATTGTTTTCTTGCACAAAACACTACTGTCAGACTTCTTGTCATTTCCCTTGCTCATTATGAACACCTTACCCGTGTGTTTCTTAAACACATCCTATCCAATTTGTCTCCCTATTCTCTTTCCCAGAGCCTCCTTCGGTTCCAAGTTAACCTCAGAATTTTAGATCTGGAGGAGTGTCTGCTTTGGGAATTGATAGAAATACTTCCTAAATGCTTGTATACCAAATGGAGGCATACAGAGGACTGTTCCACGACAGAAATGACCAAGAGCCTCTCTAGATTTCCTAGAGCTACTGTAAGCCTTAGAAATGCAATTGTTCCTCACCCCTGTTCTTCCTTTCCTCAACACATTTCATCCAGATTCACACAGCCGACATTGAGCTGGGATCACCCAAAGGGGCAGGAAGGGCTACATTGAACGGAGAGTTATATACATCTATGTCTGGACGAGGGGACTTGACCCGAAGCTGTAGCAACCCAGCCGCTAGAGTCACACTGTTCTGTCTTCAGGATGTTTCCCATGGCCAAAAATGCTCTAAGTCATCTCCAACTTCAAAGCATTCAGCAAACAATGGCAAGGCAGAGCAGCCAGAAGCGGACACCTGATTTCCATGACAAATATGGTAATGCTGTATTCACTTATGGAGCCACTTTCTGTGCTGCTGTATGTGCATATACAGCAACACACATTGGAATAGAATGGAACCTGTCCCCTGTTAGCAGAGGCACCCCAAAGGAATGGAGAGACCAGTAATCAGCCCAGCTGGTATAACACTAAATTATTTGAAAACCAATTCAGAATTGATTTCAACTAGAAGCACTGTGCACCCTTTAAAATAGGGCATGATTGAAGAAATAAAGTACATTCGGAACCTTAAAATATATATGTGTGTACATCTAAGTCTGTGTTCTAGTCTTTGTCAGATTATGCAAATTATACATTATTTGAAAAACTGTAGAAGGCAGGGGTACCTTTTTGCCTTCCACCTAAGGGCCTGTTTCCCATAAGAGCTGAGTTTTGTAAAATCCATCACTACCCCGTTTCTGTCCCCCACCACTGCCGCCCACCATTTCCCTCTCATCCGATGCTATACTCAGCTTCTTCCTGGGCTCCTTCTTCCCTTTCATGTCTCCATTACCCTCTTTCAAGTTCTACACTCTCATTTAGCAGGTCGCCACCACCTCGTACTTCTTAACTCCCTCCTGTAAATTTACTTCTTGCCATGATACTTTTCTATGATAGTTTTTCAAAGAAGTCTTCTTTCAGAGGAAAAGAAACAACTTTTTTTTTTTTTTTTTTTTTTAAAGTCCAAGAATCTATACCAGTGAGGAGAACCCTATCTTCTTTCTGGATGCATGGCATTTCGAAGTTATTCAATGCACATGAGTCAAATGATTATGAATGTCAATCCCGGAGGTAGAAACAAGCTCAAAGTAACACCCCAGAATAATAATGGCTCAAGAATCAATAGGCAAGATTCGGTTGTCACAAAATCACAGGGTGCTTTTTTTTTGTTTTCTTTTGTTTTGTTGGTTTTTTTGTTTTGTTTTGTTTTTTAAGTGAGTTCGAACGATGAATATGATTATTTTTAACTTGTTCATTTTAAAGGATGTCATTAGCATGTAGAGTTGGGTATTAATCACAGCATGGCTTCTCTGAGTTTGGACTTGGGAAGGGGATAGATTTGTTTCAAATCCGGATTGCACTTGTGCCTTCAGCAAGCAATTTAACCTCTCGTGGTCTGTTTCCTCATTGGTAACCTAGAGGTGTATATCATATCTCCTCTTCCGAGAGCTAAGTGAGAAAAGATCTGTTAACCACGTTGCAGGACTGGGGCATGGGAGGAGCTCCTGTAATGGTTGTTGACCTGTTATTGTTGATGTACCTTATGACACCTATTACCAAGTATCTAGGTGTTTTTCCTATATTTCTTGAACAGCTGTGATAGGATTCTTTTTCAGACCATCCCAGATCCATCCCTGGCTTTTAACATATCAACACAAAGAAATTTTATACTTTCTTACCCATACTTCAGCATTGTTCAGTATTAGGTATACTTTGCCCATTTTTCACTTAAGAACATTTTAAATGGAAAATATTAATACTCCATACGCTTTCAAAATAGTCTATCTGTTATCAGCCTCTATAGCCACTAGATGTCAATACAATGTTTATCTGGGAAGTTTAATAAAGACTCATTAGTATCCTATTTAATGATTAAGTAATGTATTTCTTTTGCAAGATATGTTAATATCGAAGTGTTTCAGAACATTTTGCTGTCATATTTATGGAAATCACTCCACCAACAAATGAAATGCTTTGCCTCATCCAGTCATAAATAGTTGCTGAATAGAAAGAGTTTTAAGCCTGAATCAAATTTAAATTGCTAAGAAAAATGTATATAGGCAGAATATAATTGCCCTAATTGGATTTTCTCCAGGTACTTTACTTGCAGAAAGACAATGAGATCTTTATTATTCATAACTGGATAAGACCTACATTTTATATTGCATTTTAAAGGTAACGTCTTAACTTTTCATAGTTACAATAGTAATTCTGAGGAAGAAATACTAATGTATTTCTACAACCATTTCCTTTGGGATGTTGGCTATTTTGCTATTTGGCTAAAGATCATTTAAATTCCTGTCAAAACTGAGCTTTGGAAGGCTTGAGTATTTACTCTTCAATCTTTAACCCTCAAATTAGAGTCAACAACTTTTTTCTGAACATACTAAATAACTATTATTTTTTGAAACCTCTTACTGATGTAGAGAAATGTAATTCAAATCTCCTTTCCTTTGACATTAGAGTGTCCTGACTTATATGTAAATTAGAAAAAGATCTCAAAACAAATAAAAAATGAAAATCAGATAAACAAAGAAGAAAAGAAATCATATTATCTTTATCTGGGAACATTATTAGATGTATGCTTTTTCCCTCAGTCCCAAATTTTTGTGTTTTTTCTTTCAATCTGTCATGTACCATATCTGCTCATTTTAGGGGGAAAAAAAGGCTAACAAAAAACTTGGAGATCTACTAACCTAAGACAGATTTTGAGCCTGATCTTTAGTCTCAATATTTTGTATTGTGTATCCTAGTAGTATCCAACATTGCTAACCCCCAACCTTAAGCAAAATTGTATTGTAATAACATTTTAAGACAGGAAATGATATTTTAGGACAATATTAGGAAGTTTCTATTTTTCCTTGCCTGTCTTTCCCCATCTACACTGCAAGTTGGTAATATTTTATGTAAGATTATAACTTAACGTATTAAATATTATACAAAGGAAGAAAGAGTAAAAACAGTAGGGAGAGAGGGAGGAAAGTGAGGTCAAGAGGTTCCACCTGAGACCACTCATTAATTTCCCAACCATTTTATGAAAATCCTCTTAACAATGAGGAGCCCAGTGCCTGTTATGTGATGGATCACAGTAAGCAGAGCAGACACAGGGAGAGTAGAGGAGGAGGATATGTGGATGTGGAACATACAGGGAGTGACGGAGGGAGCGGAGTGGTAGGCAGGAAAGATTTGTGTTGGTTCAGAATGTTCAATTGACCTCAGTGCCCCAGAGTTTTGCCTGAGGTCTAAAAGGCAAGAATAAAAAGTGATACCCTGCTTTCAAGGGAGGGACTAGCCCCTTGTCCACCATTGTAGGTACTAGGTACATGAACCTATGGAGCACTTGGAATGTGACTAGTTGAACTGAGATGTGCTGTAGGTATAAAATACATACCAGCGTTCAAAGATGTGGATAGAAGAAAGAATATGAATGATCTCATTAATATTTTTATTAGTTATGCATTAAAATACAATTTTGGATTTCTGTGGATAAATAAAATGTTTTAGTAAACTTCACCTCATTTCTTTCTTTTGGCTTTTTCACTATGGCTACCAAAAGATTTAAAATTATGTAAGTGGTTTGCACTGAGTTTGGATTTGGGAAGGGGATAGATTTGTTTCAAACCCTGATTGCACTTGTGCCTTCAGCAAGCAATTTAACCTCTCGTGGTCTGTTTCCTCATGGGTAACCTAGAGGTGTGTATCATATCTCCTCTTCCAAGGACTAAGTGTTAACCACGTTGCAGGACTGGGACACGGGACGAGCTCTGTAATGGTTGTTGACCCTGTATTTCCACCGGGCACCAACGCATGACACCACCCAGGAAGGCCTTTCTAACAGATAACAAAAATGATTCTGTCACCTTTTAGCTTTTACCATCACTCACCTCCACCTTAACATCATAAAACTAATTAGGAAAAGTGAAAAATGCTTTGAAAAGGAAAAGTTAAGGCCTGTCATCAGGAGTGACATCGTGGCATCTTCCTTCCATGGAGCAAGGGCTGGACTTTCTCCCCACTTCAAGTCAAGCAAGGAACTTCAAAACAGATCCATTTGTTCCAATCAAGATGTAGATCTGAAGAGGAGACCAACTCCTCACTCTAGGGTGCTGAAATGTTTAAGCCACTCTTTCTCCTGGTACCTGGAACTGAAGGTGGTAAGAGGTCTCTTAGAAAAACCACCCAGGGGGCACCTGGGTGGCTCAGTGGGTTGAGCCTCTGCCTTCGGCTCAGGTCATGATCTCAGGGTCCGGGGATCGAGCCCCACATCAGGCTCTCTGCTCAGCAGGGAGCCTGCTTCCACATTTCTCTCTTTGCCTGCCTCTCTGCCTCTCTCTGTCAATAAATAAATAAAATCTTGGAAAAAAAAAAAGAAAGAAAGAAAGAAAAGAAAAACCACCCAGTCTTCTTACAGTTGAAGGAATTCAGAAGCTCAATTAGTGATGGGAGAAGGGAAAACGAAGAGGTAGAAGGAAGAGGCTAGGTTTCCTGTCCCTAGTAGAGGTCCTGGTGTGGGCAGACTTGAGTTAGGGAAGAGAAAGGAGTTCTGAATTGGATGTGAAAGAAACATTTTGGCTTGCACAGTACTGTACTTTTTAATAGCTGAAAGTGACATGTCTAATTCATGTAAAAGCAAAAAAACCTATGGAATATGTCTGAGTTCTGAAGCAGTAAAAGACCTATTATATTTCTTATCTGTCTCCCCATTAGAATTTAAGCTCCAAGAAGGCAGGGTTACTGTGTCTGTTCTGTTTTATTTTCATTTGCTTAACCTAAGAGACCTAAAATAGTATCTGGTCACATAGTAGATATGCAATAAATATGGGTTGAATGGATGAATAAATTGGAGAGAAAATGCTTCCTTTTGTACTTATAGAGTTTTGCACATTCAATAAACTCAACACTTGGGCTAAGAAGCAATACCTGTGTCATTTAATGGGCATGAAGTTGCTGGTGGATAAGGGGAGGGATTGCTGGTCAGTTCAGCAAGTGCAGTCCATTTCAGAATTTACAGAGAATAGTCAAATCACTGCATGATGCTCTATCAAGAACTCTTGTAAATTTTCCTTACCAATACTCTCACATTAAGGCTGGTGGTGCTTAAAATATTTCCAGTGTTTTAGAGTTATTGAACTTCTTTCAGTCAGTAAGATCCCTTGTGAAATTTCTTCTATCATTCATGGCCAATTACCTTTGTTTTTTCAATTACTGGTCATTTTGTTTGAGATTGAGTTTTGAGTATGATGAACACTTTTCATCATTATTTTATGTAGATTCAAGGAACAGTGAGAAAGATTGTAACTTTGACGAAGATAGATGCTGCCACCTGCACGCTTCCTAACCTTCTCTAACAAAGCACCTTGTTAGATAGTATGTGATTGCTGCCCTGAGGACCAGGGCCTTAAAGCAATCAGCATCAGCGTGCTGGGCTCTTAGGTTTCTAAGACTTTAGTGCTCTATTTCGTCCGTTTTCTGGAACTCATGGACATCAGTTTTTGTACTTCAAAGTCAATAAGGGTATGATAAAACTCTAAACTTCTAGTTGAAAAAAGTTTGTGCCTGAACAGTTTTGAAAAATATATTTATGGGCATAAAAATATACTCATATTCTATTCACAGCTATTATATCTCAAAGTATACCAAAAATGGTGACGATTGTTTTACCTGGGTGTGGGTACTTAGCTAAAAATACGTGTGCACAGTCAGCCCCTACCTCAAGCTCAGGTTGACCATCACAGTTTCCATGACTTTGGTCCATGTCCTGATATCGCTTTCCCTTTCTTCCTTGCCCGACAACTTTGTTCAAAGGCCACAACTTGCCTTTAAGCTATATAGATGAGATCTTTCTCCAAAGATTTTAAAAGCATTTATGCATATTTTAAAGTATTTTATGAAAGAGAATTAGGATTCTCTATTTTTCTATTTCTTGAAATAAAAATTTGACCAATTTTAGTCCAATTGCTGTCCTCATAGACGGTGGGAAAAGAATGTTGTAATCTTTAATAATTTCAGAAATGATTTCGTCTTTCTTAAGGAGAAAAATGAGAGGGAGCTGTCACACTGGAAAGGATAATCTATGAGAGGAGTTGGGCAGAGTAGTACAGAAGACAAGGACAACAGTACAGGGATAAAGATGGGAGCAAGGAGATCAAATAGAAAAGGAGCCAGCTATAAGGATATCAAATTGTTGTCAACTCAAGCATCGACTTAGACTCAGAGTGACTTTCCTGGAGCCAGTTGTTTTGAAAATTTTTAAGGCTATTATAAGCTGTGGGCGCCTGGGTGGCTCAGTGGGTTAAGCCGCTGCCTTCGGCTCAGGTCATGATCTCAGGGTCCTGGGATCGAGTCCCGCATCAGGCTCTCTGCCCAGCAGGGGGCCTGCTTCCCTTCCGCTCCCTCTGCCTGCCTCTCTGCCTACTTGTGATCTCTGTCTGTCAAATAAATAAATAAAATCTTTAAAAAAAAAAAAAAAAAGGCTATTCCAAGCTGTGTAGAAAAGAGAGTCTTGATCACAGTGCAGGAAGGGGGAGTTGGGTCACAAAATCCATGTACTTCCAGACTCACCACCAATATCAAAGAACCCTAAGAACTAGTTCCAAATTTACTTTTTCCATTGAAAAAAGAAAACTCTTCCTCCTAGACATTTAAATTAAAACAAATCTATGGTTTGGAAAGAACATTAAAAAAAAAAAAAAAGATGAAGGAGGAGAAGGAGAAGAAGAGGAAGAAAAAAGGAGGAGAATAAAATCACGTGACGGTTTCAGACGAGTTCACATCTCTGAGGTCTCCATCATTATACTTTAAAGTACTGAGAAAGCTTGAATAGATGGGCCACTGAAAGAAAGAAAGAAAGAAAGAGAGAGAGAGAAAGAGAGAAAGGGAGGCAGGAGGAAAGGAATAAAAAAAGAGGGAGAGAGAGAAGCAGGGATGGGAGGAGAGAGAGAGAGGAAGGAAGGAAGGAAGAATGAATTATGGAAGTACAAAAAGTACTATGAATCTAGCTATAAGGCAAATATTCTTTCAGTGCTCAAAAAGAGGAGAAAAAGATGAATTGCATTTAGCAGGGAAAACAATGCCCTTTCTCTTCTCCAAAGTGAAAACCTCCACCTGTGCTCCCTCTTGTCATGCCAAGAGCCTTCCTTCTTCTCTAACTAAGCAAATTTAATGAAAGAATAGTATGCTCAGCTACCTTCCCTTTTTCATCTTCTAGGACCTCTTAATTCCTTATAATGGATTTCATTTCATTCCACTGGAATCTCACAAAATTCTTACATAAAGAATTGCTAAGTGTCCAGTTTGCAGCACATCATTAAATATCTTTCATTACACTTGCTTTCAGATAACATTGTGTTACTTTAATGTACAAGACCATATGTTTGCCTGTAGTCACCTTGTGTCTTTCTCAAGCTCCTCATCTGGCCCCTCCTGTTCTGACTATAAGTATTTTCTTAGATTCCATCCTCATTTCAGACACTATATGTTCATGACAACCATGAATTAAACCATATTTTTATCTCACGAATACTCAAGTCTACCTGCTTAGTCCAGACCACCTAAATGTTGATGTTGTGTTCCAGCTGCCCACTAGAAAGATCCATGGTTGTCCGTACATACTTCAGTTCAACTTGTCCAAAATCAAATATATCTTTTGTGTTCACAGACCTGCTTTTCCTTTGTTCTCTTGATTGGTTGACCATTCCTGGTGAACTACTCTTGAACCGATACTCAATACCCACTGTGCATTTTGCTAAGGTTTACTTGTGATGTATCATAGAAGAGGCATGACAACCCTCTGAGAGGGATTATGATAACCATTTTACAGATGGGGAGATGGAGGCACTAGTTGGGTAAGGAACTTGCGTGAGAAAATACTAGGTGATTATTAGGTTGTAGTGTCAGAATCCCTACCAACAATTACTATCTTGAGGCACAATAACATTGTGTGACCCTGAAGGAAACGTGTATGAGGAGAGGTGGGTTTACTCTGTTTCTACAGAGGGCAGAACTGGAACAATGAACAGAAACTACATGAATAAGGACTTCAACCAATTTATCAAAGAACTTCTTTAAAAGTGGTATTACAACACAGAGAAAAAAGTTTGTAGGCAAAATAATGGCTCCAGATTTAGCACTATGGGGGGGGAAAGTGTTTGGGACAGAGAATAACTTTAGATCACACTCACTCCTAAAATTCACTATAAAATAATGTTTCCTCCCTCCTTTGGATAATAGATTCAATAGTCTGCTTACTAGTCACATGAAAAACTAAACAGATGCCCATGAACATTTAATAGATACAGTGAATATTGGATAATCAATGTACTGTGGACTCAACAATCTTAATCATTTTAAATAGGAAAAAAAGTGATTTTTTTCCTTTCTTATTTCAGTGGTTCAGCTGCTTTAGTTTATGTCATGCTCTCTGTCTTTGAAAAGCAGCTTCCACAGGCTGCTGCAAGTATTTCTAAATGCTCCTGCCCTATAACGTAGCTCTGGTTGCAGCATCGCCACGCTGTGTGGTTTCAACAGGAAGAGGGCCAAGCGGGGTGAATGGAACAACTCTGAAACTGCTGGGAAATTGAAGAGAACATTCCTTGTGTGTTTGGGTATGATTCCTGCCCCCACCCCCCCAGGTGCAGTATATCTGCATTTTATGTAGTTTGGGGTTTCATTTGTTTGTTTGTGCTTTTTCAAGACTTTAATCTAGTTTTTATTGTTTTACTCTCTGCTGGCAGCAAGGGTCTGTGCTTAACACTTCGGATCACGTGATCGTTGTTACTCAGGAGAGTAGATAAATAGGGGGAGGGGCGAGAGGAGTCATCGTCTCCAACGAAAACCATAGTGGGGTAAAATAATGAAAGGTGAGGTGCCGTAAGAAAAATGCCGAAATTCACGCGTGGTTCCCGTGGCGCGGCAGGCCCGGCGGGATGCCCAAGGCTCTGGCTGAGTCCGCGGAGGCCGCTGGCAGGTGCCTACAATAAGACTGTTCATCCCCTTTAATTAGCACCTCATCACTTACACCAGCTTGGTGTCACCCAGCTGGCTAGAGCACGACGACACCTCCAGCTTGAACTGGGCTCCATTCCATTTTCTTGGGGCTGATGGAGACATGTGGTGCTTTCTTCAAGTGCAGCTGGTGCTGGCACTTTCATTGTAAATTTAAATCTCTGTTTGGAAAAAGGTGATAAGAACAGTTTGTTTCAAGTCCCTGGTGTTTAAGCCTTAAGCAATTCCCAGCAAATACATTCAAGGCTCCTTCTGGTTTGATCGGCTACAATTTGTAGTCTTACTAATAGTAGCAATGTTCCCATACTCCTTAATGATATGCACCTCAAAGGAAGGCTCTACACAGCCATCGCTGTCTCTGTGGTTCAAAGTTTGTGCTGATCGCTTTTAGCATTTTTGATGGTTCTTGTTGATCAGTGCAAGTTATGAGAAAAATGCTGGCATCTACATGCATTTATTGGAGATTCTTTTTCTTGTTTCTATGGGACAAAAATGGGAGGCTTTCTAGATGCTCTCCATTTCATTGCAGTGCTTCCTAAATAACACAGGTGCTAATATCCAAGACTGCACAATGAGCATGTAAGAACTTTTGGTCTTCTATTTTTCTGAACACTATTGTGCCATCATTCTTCAACTCATGTCTTATAAATTATCTTGATATGTATTGCACTTGAAAGTTATTACATAAATAGCATTTTTATCTATTTTATAATCAGCCTGTATGTCTCTTGGCTTTGGTCCCCAAGACAAAAATATTTGTCTTTTCTTTAATTTCTTTGAAAACCTTTTTGTATGCTCTTGAGGTATCAGGTAATAACTGAACTTTGGAAGTAAAGAATGAAAGTGCCCAAATAAAATAACTTCATTTTTTATGTAATAGTCTAAGCTCCCACCAGATGTCCTTATTAATTCTCTCAACTTCACAATCACCCTTTTTTGAAATTATCATTCCATGTCATAATGATACCTTAAATTGTATGCCTAGTGTTTTCTAGACACTATTTAATTTGGTTCTCATGATAATTCTGAATCTTACAGGTAAGGAAACAGAAATTCCGACAAGTTGCATCGTGGGCTGGGGTCACCCAGCTGATGACAGAGTTGGCAGATCCCAAGCCCACGCCTGTTCTATAACACAAGGCTAATCCGCTAGGTGACTCTAAACAGACTTACTTACCTTCATCCAGAATCTCTTGCTTAGTAAACCTCCATCAAGGGCAACTAACTAGAAGCCCTTACGCATTAAGAGGGGCCTCACACATCATCAACCATGTTACCTTGACCTAGTAATTGAATTTCTCAGACTCTAGCTTAGTATTTGTAAAATAGAGAAATGCTGCACTCATGTAACTAAAGACTAAATAAGGTAAAAGGGCAAATATTTAGCTTGGTAAATGTTAGTTAACTTCATTTCTCTTTTATACCAAAAATGTAGATGCCCAACCTAATATTACTAGGTGAAATTGTCTCAGTTGTTCAGCTAAGAACTGTATGACATTAAACTTGACAATCTGTCCTGAAGCAGTGTGAAATAAAAGTTTTAATGTCAAATAGAAGTTTTATTTTAGAACATATAGTGTAAGACTACCCTGCCTCTGTATAAAACAGATGAGAAATATTTTTCTAAAGAGCAGAAGGTATAGATAAACATATTGGTGGAAAGGAATTAAACAGTTTTTAAAGCTTTATATAATTAATAATAATAATGGTAGACTAGTAGCAATAGCCAACACTTATTATGTAATCACAAGGTGCTTTTTACAAGCTTATTTTATCCTCCTAACAAAATTATCTGATGTGTAGTTTTTATTAAGCCCATTTTACAGATAAGGAAACTGAGGCACAGAGGCAAGGCCATCCAGTGCAGGAATTTACACCAGTCTGCTGATCATGCCCATATATATCATTGCAATATATTGCCTTAAAATAAATAAACTATGACTAATAACTCTTCATCAGCATATAGATAACAGTAATGAAGACATGCTCTGAACTCTTGTGTTCCCAGATTAGAACTTCAGTGTATTGCAGCATTTATGTCATTTCTTTACTTGTTAACATCAATCATTGTCAATAGAACTACTCATTAAAGTTGAACATAAATACAGACTAAAGACACTTAATTTGAACTTTAGATAACACTAAAAATATTTGTTCATTAAAAATTTCCCGTTATTTCTATAATTATCTGTGACAAATATTTTAAACATACGAAAAATAACTGCAGATATTGGAAAACAATTTGTGACAATAATAAAGGAGCTAATTGAGATTTCTAAACCAAGAAACCCAATAAACTGTCAATAGGGAAATAATTTTACAAAATTCAAGGTCTAAGAAATACAACTTTCTTATTCCAATTCTCTAAGATGTAAAATCCCATGAGACATCTTGTCCCCATGGAGGTTACACATGAGCTCCATAAAGAGAGAGAAGAAAATTGGAAAAATACAATATTCAACATCACTTTTCAAGCTTCAGCCATCCTTTGAGGCTGTCTCCACTGCCATTGGTGAGGTTGCAGAAAGCACTGTGGCCCTTAGCTCAGAAGCTCCTGGGCAAATGGGCAATTGCCCAGGGCTGAACCAGCTCGGTCAGCCAGGAGCCGTCTTCCCCCTGATTTGGAAGAGAACCAAGAGTTGTGTTTTGCTAATCTGGGTAACCTCATTTTCCTCTCATTTAACTAGTGGGAGTTAATTGAACTACCTGCTGAGATCTCTGGCACATAGCTAAATAAGGTGAAATGAGGTTACAATGTTCCCTAACCCAGTTTTGGCCCCATTTACAGCATGGAGTGGTTTTCAAAGAGGGTCAGAAAACACTTTGAAAAAGGCAGATCGCATGCAACTACTTCATAGCTACGCCTGTAGAGATCCCTTGTTTTCCTCCTCCTTCTCTCCACCCTCCAACCTCCAGGCTGAGTCCTTCCCTGTGTCTTCCTTCCCTCTCACCCATTTCCCCATTTCCTCTTCCCATCTTTCCAAGCCAGTTGCTAGTGAATCCTTAGGACCTTCCCACATCTCTGTGTTCCACTGAGGTTTCCAGACACAATGGGTCCAAGACTTGTTTTCTGCAGCTCTCTGTCTCCTAACAGTCCTTGCTAATCCCTCTTTCAGTCTGTAAAGACTGAATCTATACAAGGTTGAATGTTGCCTTGGGGGGGGGGGAAATCCAACCCACATACTGCTTATATTATTATTTTTTTTTTTTTTAGATTTTATTTATTTATTTGACAGACAGAGATCACAAGTAGGCAGAGAGGCAGGCAGAGAGAGAGAGAGAGGAGGAAGCAGACTCCCCGCTGAGCAGAGAGCCTGATGCGGGACTCGATCCCAGGACCCTGAGATCATGACCTGAGCCGAAGGCAGCGGCTTAACCCACTGAGCCACCCAGGTGCCCTGCTTATATTATTTTAAAATATCAAGCTGTTCAATATTTTAACTGTGTTATGAGTACATTAATCAATTATCTGGCGTTCAGTAGAAACAGATACTGGTTATTTCTGACATAAAGAGCAGAATATAGTTTGTGGCCCCCCAAAAAAGTCTGAATAAGGCATTGCATGTTTCTGCCTTGTTTTCCCTTTGGGAAAGTGCTAATGGATTCATTTCAGTATCTCCTTAAAAATGTATATTCTTCTTTTACTACCCAAGTAATGCATGTTGATTGGAAAAAAAATTAATTTAAAAATACATAATCACTGCCTTTTTTTCTTGTCTTGAACTGGCACATATAAATTATTATAAAGAGACTGATAGCCATTTATAACTTGTTTGAGCTGTGTGATTCTGAAGATGAAGCCCAAATACCTGAAATTTCTGGAAATTTCCACTTCACACTGTGAGAATTCACTGAGTATTCTTCCTTTACTTAAAAAAAAAAATTATTGAAGTATAGCTGACATTCAATGTTATATTAGTTTCAGTTCCTTTACTTTTAATTTGTGTTCCATCACTATCAGTGTATTTTGCTGGGAGAATAGTAGCAATTGTAAAACTGTTAAAATGTATCACTGCATGAATACATCTTTACTTCGTACTTACGACCAGCAGATATTAGCTAATGTTCTCTTTCTAGATGTAACAAAATTCTTTCTAATTTATGATCATTCTAAGCCTTACGCCTACATTATACACATCCTTACGTTTTATACTGACCACATAGAGATTTATTATATACCACTCTATTTTTATTTAAACTGGTCACCATCTCCTCCTTGACTCCCCCTGCTCCCTCCAATCAATCTATCTATCTATGTATCTGTTTATCTATCTATCTATCTATCTATCTATCTATATTTGAATTTGCCCAAATTTGTGGGTTTATTTTGCTTGTTTGGCTTGTCTCCAAACTCCCTGTAGAAAGCTGACTACCACATGACACCACAAAGGGAAACAAATTGTCATCCTCAGGACCTAGACTCGCCAATAAAATGACTATCAGGTGTTATGAAACCTGAACTCAAACTAAAGGGAATGTCATAGAATTGTTCCTAAAACCATGTCTGTTTTGTGCAGCCCACCATGGAACATTCTTTAGACCTTTAAGTTCAAGTTAGGAGTGATCAATGACTTGCATATTGCATGTTATTTAATCCATTTAAAAAAGATTCATGGTTGTTACATCCTAGCAAGATAGGGCAGATGAAGCCGCCAGGAAGAGTAAAGAGCATCCAAGACAAATGCCCCAGCACTTTTGTGCATTTAGAAGCAAAGAAGTATATTGACAAATAATAGAATATTCCTGGGGCAAATTTAAAAGGCGAGGGAGTGGAGGAAGGAAGCAGAAGAGGGAACAGAATAGTATATAGAGAACCAATCAGTATCTGATAGCTATTTTTATTTCAGGGTAATTCATTCTTTCACTGATAACCCTAAGTAAAACCCAAGTCTGCATAGGATTATATATTATTTTCCAGAAGAAAAAAAAAATAAGTCTTAGCCATGTGTAAACAGAATCAAGACGCCAGGCATAGTGGTCTTACCGACATTTCCACACATACTGTCAAGCACAGCATGATTAGAGTATAAAAATAAGAGAGAAGTTGACCAGGCTATTTTTCACATTGGATATGACTTGAAGTTTGAGTTTAAACAAGGTATTTTCAAACATATTTCCTTTCATAAGACCTTTTAAAGACATATGGAAAGACACATGTTTAACAATTATAAGATAAGTTCATTTGAAACTCTTTAGAATGAGACTGAACTTCTCTACGTCATGGTGTCTCTGATTTTCAAAAGGTGAAATCAAATCCCAAAAAGAAAGCAATTGTGGAGTTAATTAAGACAACTTTGTGGCTATATTTGATCATTTTTAAAGAGTATAAGTTTCTAAAGGGTATAGGTTTTCATGTTTTAAATTGTGTAGGTCTTTAGTATAAAAGGGCCAGTTCCCCTCACCAGATGTTTGTGTATACCTGCCGGGGGCTACTTATACACGGATAACGTGGGGGACCCAATACCCTGATGATCTGGCTTTTATAAATTTAAATTTGAAAATAAATTTAAAGATTAACTGGGCAAAATCACACAATGAAATAAAAAATGCATCTGTGTTTTCCTTGTTAAATCTGATTCTTTACAGAATTTTTTTTTCTTTTTAAAGAACACATTCTTAAATCTTACTCTCTTTCTTAATTCAAAAGACTGATTGGACTACAGAGGAATGAAACAGCTTGCCCATGTCATCAGATCTTTTTATTTGGGCTCCAGGTTTCTGAATGAACTTCCACACATGCCCTTACAGACATCTGAACTGCATAAATCCACAGGTGTTTAAGGAGCCCTAAAGCTTGCGTCAGAGAGCAGACATGCTCCACTATGACTCTGTAAGGATTTCGTACTGTGTAAGCAACAGTTGCAAGGATTTCTCTTTACTGCTGGATAAAGTCAGTAGCAGGAGAACCACGTTTTATTTTCTCCATAACTATGATGTGGTTCAATAGTATTTCCATTATGAGCTCTGTAGAGTAGATTATCTTATCCACAGTGTAGGCAGCATTTTCATTCTTTACTTCACATACAGGACAGCCTGGCACAAAGCATCTTAAAAGGAAAAAAAAAAAAATAGCCATCTTAGAAGAGAAAATGTATTCTGATGTGCTGATTTTCCATCTTTCCATGCACTATACTAAGAAAACAATTTTGAAATGCCCAAATAGCATTTATTTGTTCTTCTTTAACACTGATAAGTTTGCATATCTCAGATAACCTTTTTGTAACGGAAATTTGAGTAAAGTTAGTAGAAGCAATTGACAGATTATACCCATAAAAATGTCTGAAAAATCTAGTTTTGTTATGTTTTAGTAATTATGCCTGAAACCAGATTTAGAGGAAAAATTCAGAAGAAAAACAGAGAACTTCATAGAACAATAAATATACGATATGCCCTGAACAATAAGTATACGATATGACAAACTATAATATTCAAATGTTGCTCAATATAAAAGTATTAGTTCAGCTTAGACAGAGAAATTGAGTCTAAAGAAGAAAAGCAAGGAATTAAAATGGGGAAAAATATGCTTGAAGAGTGAAAATAAAGTTACCTACCTTCGTGACATACAGTAATTAGAAACTAGGGGGAAAAAATCAAAATCTTAAGAGGATTTTTAAGATCAGAATAATTTAGAGGGGGAAATGATAAAGGTCTATAAGAAGAGGTTACTTGAAAAGGCATGATTACCTCAAATAAAAAGCCTGGGGGTGTCCATATTGCTCCTGTTTTAAAATTTTAAATAATTTCAGAAATCTATTTATGATAAAAATTTTCTATCATATATTAAAATGGTATACTTTGAACTGTATTTTAAACTGAAGCAGAATAAAAACAGGAACATCAAAACGTTCCTTTATATGGTCTAAATGGTATTTCCATGTTTTCCTTTAAATGCAGTATTTTCTTTTTTAAAAAGATGTTTCTAGGATGCCTCAAGAGCAATGAAGTCAGTCTCCTAGGGAAATGACAATTTCGTAGACAGTATCACTGTAGAGTACACACAGGTATCAACAAATGCCAAAGAGTCTTGTGACCTCTCTGCGTGAGAAGGTTGCCGAGGCACACTGTCCTTGCCTCCATGATGAATACACAAACATTTGGGAAAGAGAGAATCAGATCCACTCAAGTAAACATTGATTAGCAGTCCAGCCTGATTCACCTATCAATGAATCATGTATAAATGATAAATCAAATGAACGACTGAAGATCAAAGGCCATCGGCACGTACAAGTGAAGACTCAGAGTTAACCTCCACCTGAGATTAGACATCTACTGAGCCAGCACCTCTGCCCTCCACACACCTCCTTCGTGCTTCATGCCCGTGGGCAGCCTCGATAGCTTTCTAACAACTTCTATATTTAAGTCACTGTGCTAGCTTTCTTAGGAAAATGTGCCCAACTCTTTCCTTTGAACATCCTCAGCAGGAGGAGGTGGTAATTTCTGAGAGGGGTTTGGTTTTGAAAATAGGCAAGAGTTGCTTGTACCCTTGTTCGGGGAATCACATGAAAAAACAAACCAAACAAGGCACATGGGACCAAAACCCCTGTGTGCACGTCCTTGTGTCAGCCTTCACGGCAGCTGATAGATGTCATCCATTTAAAACGTCACTGATGGGTGCCTGGGTGGCTCAGTGGGTTAGGTCGCTGCCTTCGGCTCAGGTCATGATCTCAGGGTCCTGGGATCGAGTTCCGCATCGGGCTCTCTGCTGCGCGGGGAGCCTGCTTCCTCCTCTCTCTCTCTGCCTGCCTCTCTGCCTACTTATGATCTCTCTCTGTCAAATAAATAAATAAAATCTTTATAAAAAAAATAAATAACATAAAACGTCACTGATAGTCCCTCTAGACCATGAACTTCTCAAAGTCAGGAATCAAACTATTGCCATCATTCTGTATCAACTCCTAGCACATTGCTTATTGGTTGAAAATAACTAATCTGAGGCACCCGTTTGGCTCAGTGGATTAATCCTCTTTGGATCTGGTCATGATCCCAGGGTCCTGGGATTCTGCCCCAAGTAGGGCTCTCTGCTCAGCGAAGAGTCTGCTTCTCCTTTCATCCCTCACCCTGCTCGTGCTTGCTCTCTCTCTCTCTCAAATAAATAAATAAAATCTTAAAAAAAAAAAAAAAAAAGAACTGATCTTTTTGTATGGTTCATAAATTGCCTCTGAAGGCAATCCAAAAGAGAATCATAAAACGTGAACATCTTTGTAGTAAGTATTAACTATTTGGATGAATAAAACTACACATGTTCTGAAATTTTAAAGGCAAAATCCAATTATTTGTAGATCAATGCAGAATATCTACTACAAATTGATAAAATTTCAATAGTGTATAGTGCTGTTGCAAATTATTTAAAATGCATATCAAGTTCTATATCATTATTTCTTTTTTCTCCCCAAGTAGCATGTATAACTCCGAATTCATCTCTCACTTCCAGAGTTATAGAAATCTTCCTTAAATTGCCTTTTGTTCATTTAGACAACACAGAGATGTGGATGTTTTCCTCATGCTTTGCATATATGAATTAGAAAACCAACCTCACGTTTGGCAGACTTACAAGTGATAAATTTCTAATTTCGTTTCTAGTTCTTATTTAATTTTTAATTCTAGTTTGTTATTATTGATTCAACAGGGGAAAAGTAACCTCATCAAAATGTACACCTTTTTGAAAATATCTGAAGTCTTTTGGGGCACCTGGAGGGTTCAGTTGTTTAAGCATCCACCTCTTGAGTTTGGCTAAGCTCATGATCTCAAGGTCATGAGATGGAGCCTGGGGTTCTGTGCTCAGCCCAGAATCTGCTTTCATCTTTCTCTCTCCCTATTTCACTTTGCCCCTCTCCCTATACTTTCCCTCTCTCAAATAAATAAATAAATCTTTTTTTTTTTTTAAATTGTCTTAAGACCTTAGAAGGGAGGGGTGCCTGGGTAGAACAGATAGTTAAGATAGTTAAGATTCTTGGTTTTAGCTCAAGTCCTGATCTCCAAGTCATGAGATCAAGCACCTGGAGGGGTTCCATGCTGAGCCCAAAGTCTGCTCAAGTTTCTCTCTTTTTCCCTCTGCCCCTTGCACCTACACACTCATGTTGCACACTCTCCCTCTCCAAAATAAATAAAGATCTTAAAAAAAAAAAAAAAAAAGACTTTAGAAAGGAGGCAGGAAGTGATACAGCTACCAGAAAGAAGTAGCAGGGGGAGCTAATGGCTTTATCAATTTAAAGCTGAGTAAATAAATAAATGAAAATAAAAGGGGCTAATTACATCTGAAGTTCTACCAATAAAAGTCCACTTAAAGATAAATTAGAGGAGTGTCTCGGGTGGCTCAGTCGTTAAGTGTCTGCCTGGGATAGAGCCCCGAATTGGGATCCCTGCTCCGCGGGAAACCTGCTTCTCCCTTTCTCACCCACTCCCTCTGTTTGTGTTCTCTCTCTCTCTCTCACTCTCTCTCTCTCTCTCTCTCTCTCTCTCTCTGTGTCAAATAAATAAATAAATAAATAAAATCTTTAAAAATGCATTAAATAAAATTAGAAAAAAAAAGATATATTAGAAAGTGAGGAATATTGCTGGGGTACAAAGGAGCTGAAGTTGTTTATTCAATAATGCTGTCGACTCCTGTGATCATTCAAGGTTATATTCTAGAGTTTGAGGCAGAGGTTATCTGAATAAACCTTTACTTGAAAAATGGACAGGCTTTAGGAGATACAGAAAAATGTACACAAATGTCAGTCTAAAGTATATTTCCCTCACAAATGCTTAGATATTGCTGGATTTTTTAGCTACACTTGGTAATATCTTTATTTAATTCAGTGAAATAGTTCGGTAAAGAGCACATGCCTTTTGTTTCCGGGAGGATATAAAACAGCGAATCTCCAGTGATATTCCTTCCATCTTTTCCAATAATATTTCGGTTATCTTTACCTAATAGGCTGATTTTGCATAGGTGGTTTGAACTACTTAAAAAAAGAAAGACAGACAGAAAGAGATGTGGAACATACATAAAGGCATTTTTACATAAATGTCTTTGTAAAATGACCAAAGTAGTGAAGAACACTTTAAATTCTACTCACCTTTTCATATCAATTTTCAAGTAGATTTGTGTATCTTTCATAAGTTCAAAATTCAGTTAAATATAAAGAACTTTATTCTGATAATGACAATCTATTGACTGAGAGCACATGGGAGGGAGAAATGTAATACGACCTAGAAATACTTAGATTGTTTCTGGAGAAAAATGGGCTGTAAATGAGGGATTCTTGGGCCCAGACGTGCTATAGTATGAATGTGTTTCTAATCATTGAAAATCATCACTGTGCAACATTCAAACTAAGAATGCTTCGTTTCTAAACTTGGAAAAACTGATTTCATGTGAATAAAATCGTCCTCAAAATTGGATATAATGTTCAATAATCTGTGTTCAGAAAGACATTTTAAACAGCAAGGCATTTAATATTGCCATCCAGACACTGTCCTGATGTGCTGAGAGCAGTGTGCAGAGTGCGCTACTGACGTAGATCCGAAATTTGCTGATGCAGGAACTGGTGAATAGACTTCCTTTCTGGATTTCTTCCTCATCCAGAAACAGAACAGGAAGATCATCTGCTGGGGCGGGGAGGGGGGGTGGCACGGGTAGGAGGGACACGACAGGGAGGCACAATAGAAGAGTATGTGAAAAGTATAAAATGACTTCTTTGGATTATGATCTCTTCTGACATGGAATATGTAATGCATATTTTTTAATCTAGAAGGAAATATAAAATATATGTAAGTGATAAACAAAACCTGCAAAAAAAAAAAAATCCGTTTTAAACAACATATCTCTCTATGTAAGCCTAGTGCTAGTGAGAAATACCAACATTTAAATGTTATATGCTCTAACCATTACAAGAGGCAAAGTCATTCAACATCAAGGAGATGTATGAACTATATTTCAGGAGCAAGGAAACAAACAAAATCCTAAAAAAGTAAATGCAATCGCTTGATAGCTAAGCAGACATAATATCAGGTTGCCCAGCATGTCGCAATTCCAAGACAGTATATGACAGTAACCAAAAGCTAAACTACTAGCGAAAGAATATTTGCTGTCCATCAAACATAAGCCAATGGTTGCAATAAACATTTCTCTCCATATATCACTGGCTACCTGCCTATCTTTAATTTCAGGCCTTTGAAATTTTATCTCATGAAATATTAAGATATGCTTGTGCTCTCCTATTTTTAGTCCTATTTCTCAAAAGCATTCTATTTGTATAATACATCAAAAAAGAAGACAGTGGCTGTATGTTTCTTCCCTTTGTTGGGATATGTAGAAGGAAGGGAGTGGAGGTTATTTTGGGCATGAGTTTGTCTCTGGTCAGCCGAAACACATCAGTGAAGTAATTTCTATTTAAGTCTTGGCTTTGCCACTCCGTCTGTAACACGCCAGAACTATCCAACAGAAATCAGGACCCAAATCAGGAATGGTGGCCAGAGAAAATACACAGAATCAGAAGACTCGCATTCATCAGGTGGAGGGTGTGGTCAGTGGTCATTCACAGCACAAGCCAGCAGGCTCCACAGAAGGGAGGGTCGGTGGATGCAATAGCCTTGTTCAGAAACCTCATAACTGTGTAAAAGACAAGGGCAGCTGGGTTGTTCCCCATCTCATGCTAGATGGGGAGAAAATAAGAGGTATTATTGGGGGAGGTATGATTGAGGCGCTTTCTGGAACAATTTTACATTAATAGCTCCCTTCGCTTTTAAATGAGCTGAATACAAGAGAGTGTCAACATTCCCAAACTCACGTCTCCTTCATGTTTTGACAACGTTCACTGACCTAATAGCATCAAGTTTTGCAAACACTCTTGCCTACATGGCAACTCTGCATATTAAGTTAGCACTGTTTTGCTAGGGGTGTCAGAATCTTGCTGATTTTCTCTCACTGAAGTAGAAGACTTGCTTCTATCAATCAGCAACACCTTTAGCAATTTATCCCTTCTGTGTAAACTGAAGCAAGATATGGTGTCCCATTTTTAAAATTTCATCCATACTCATCATTTTTAAAAGTGTAATCAGGAGGCTCGGAGCCCCTCTTCTGAAGGTGGATGATTTATTTTGAAATGGCTTTTCCCTGGGCAAGATCAAATGCCCCTGTGAAAACCAAATCCATAAAGTAACTGTCCCATCATCTACAGTGTGTTTCATGGGAATAAATAATATGGCCACGCAATTTCACTGGTGGAGGGAACCTTAAATATCACCTACGACATTCATTTCATGTCACTGCAGAAGAGTATGCCATTCATTTCATGTCACCTCAGAGGAAACAGAAGCTCCAAGAAATTAAGTAACTTTCCTAAGAGAGAGAAAATCATGCTTTGGTGGCAGGGTACAGACTGGCACCCAGAAGTCTTCATTCTTAATCTGGACTTCTTGTCTGAATTCCTACAAATGTCACCCTAAAAAGTGTACATGATGACTGCCTTTTTGCTTTTTTGTTTGTTTGTTTGTTTTTGTTTTTTACAAATTTGCTCTCCTCTCTCTCTCTCTCTCTCTCCAGTTGTCCAGTTTCACTTTTTCTTCCCCTTGAGAAGTTTAGAATCAACAATTCTTTTCCTGGAATATTTTGTTTCAACACAAAGTATTATAGTTAGCTTTTTATATTTTCAATGCCTGAGCTCAAGGTCACTAATAATAAAAGTGTTCAAAACGACACATCCCGTATGATGAAGCTGCTAAACTGCATTACCATTTTTTTCTTTAATAAAATTAATCTGCTCATGTAAACCCTGGGTGGGTAAGTTCGCACTCAGAACCCATCCGAGAACCACACTGTGACATAGATAGATAACTATTAACTCCTTTTAAGCTTTCAAATGTCTCTGAATGTACGAGCAAAGGATCTAAAAACTGCTGATCGAATTCAAATGAGTCAGGATAGAGCAGATGGTTGAAGAAGGCATACAAGCAAGGAGGAAATCTCCTGTTCTCCCTTTCTGATTGCTTTGCCCACAGAGGAATAACGATTCAAAGAAAATCAGTAATCATGGCGTATGTCATTAGCATATTCCCGATAAGGGAGCTTACATAAAAATTCCCAGAGAAAAGGAATGACTGCTCGAAGATCAATTGCAAAGAGCACATTTCCAGCTGCCTGCCTTCTTCCGAAACATGAGCTATTTAAGACTTTTAAAAATTAAAGTTTGTAAAAAGTATGGGCAAATACTGAAGGTTGTTTAAATTAATAATGATGACGGTTGTAAACAAAATAAAGCTAGTATATTTGCAAGTTGGTCAGTGCAATGATTAGAATGCTTTAGTACCTTACCCTTCACATTTCTTGACTAAATTCCATTTGGGGCTGCAGCAAAGTCCAAAGACTTATTAAAATATTGAATATCCCTTTTCTTCTCACCCCTGTGTAATGGAGGATTAAACGAGCTGCAGTGAAGCACCTTCATTGCTTTATCGTGAATCCATGTGGCAGAATGTGTTTTCCCTCTTGACTGATGAGCAGAAATCATTGAAACACACATCTACTCTCAATAAAAACTTGCATGAAACAATTTTAAAAGGGGAAAAATTCTAATTCAGGTAACTATGGATCGAATGTGCCAATATTGAGAAAAAAAAAAAAAACCTTTTGGAGGATATGCTTTTAATGAAATGCTAAAATGCTAAGCAAGAAAACAATAGGTGCTTAATTAGAGTCCTATCCTACACACCTGATGAGACTTTGTCATTGGTATACATTCCTTGTTGCTTTCTCGTAGAGTCCCTAGATTTCTAGTTACTGAAGGGATACAAACATCCATGTTTTGTCAAGGAGAATATTTAACCCTCAAAACGAGACTAAAGTATTTCCCCTCTATAGGAAGAACAGCAGTCACCAAATATATAAACACCTTAATCAATAATAAATCTCCTCATAAATTAACCATGAGACACCATATTGGCAGGTCTTCTTGTTGACTAGAGAGGACCTAGGTAATGCTACTATTGATTGGACCAGTGGGAGGTAGATGGTTAAATAACACAATAGGAAATGTCACAATAGTTTTAATTTTATTATTGAAACCCAAACTTTCAATGGCGGTAGACAGATTGCCTTCATTTTTCATCCATCAAACAGCCATCTTGAGCATTTCATCAAAAAGAACTTTTCTTACACTGGCATTGCAACCAATAAAGCCTTTTATGCATGGCAAGTTGGCAGAAACTATTAATAAAATGTCTGTCAACTGCACATCTCTCTTTTTTTTCTTGAGCAAAAAAGGGGGGAAATCATTAATTACAGTTTCTGTCACACACAAAAGACGCAATGATTGTTCTGGTTTCTTAACAGCTTGAATTCACCTACTGACCACCTCTTCTGTTGTATTTGAAGAGGGATAGGTCCTTATCCATCTAAACAAAAAGCTACAGAGCCATCGGAACACATTGCCTGTGTCTGCCTGGGCAACAAATGTGGTATTTTAGGTTGACTCTGAAAGAGGATTATGAATATGGATAGAATGCAAATACTTCATCTATCTTAATCAGAATACAGGAATTCAAGCTGTTGAGGGAAAAAAAAAAAAGACCTTAGAATTCCCATACAAGGAAAGAAATTTTATAGTGCTTATTGAATTTAGAAGACAGAGATTAGAAATGAACTTAATGAATCCGTTCATCAGAAGGCAAGCAACAGACTTAGCAACAAGTGTAGCTCAATTACCCTGATGACAAATAAATATAATGAACTTTCAGAGAGGGAAACAACTGTTTAGCACAATTAAAAAAGAAAACGATTTTTTTTTCTCTTTGGCGCCTTTGCGCTGTCCTTGCCTTTCTACCTGACACTAAGTTTTTTCCTTCTCTCCCTCTCCATCATCCTAAAATGATGTTTCCTCACACAAGTTTTGCAGTGGAAAACAGAAAGCACAACTATGCGATTTCTGTTAACAACATAGAGAACAAAAGGGTCAGGAATGACTTGCGATAGGTTCCTTCGGAATTTGCAACAAGGCTGTAGTAATAACACAGTGTAGAAAGCTGCCAGTTTCTTTATTATTTCAATTTATCTGTTCAGAGTAAGTCAACTAAAAGGTCTAGGTGGCCAGGTTCAACTTGTCTGGGTTCCCTGTTTCCTTCACATTTAATGGATGCATTTGCTCCAGACACTGGAATATTGAAATGCAAAAGCTTTTTCTTTGTTTTTGCTTTTTTTTTTTTAAATTAAAGAAACTTTTTGATTTAGTGCACTTCTTAATATAAATACTAATAATTATCAGTCCATGATGCTATAGGCTTTTAAAATATACACTATAATTATTTTTATGAATTTTATGCATCAGTCTACAGGTTGATGACAACTTTATGTTATAACAGATCTGTATTAAATTTCCAGCTCAACTCGTTATTAGCTGCGTTACTTTAGGCAAGTCATTTAAATCTTTCTGGGCCTCAGTCTCCTCATCTGAAAAGGAGGAAAATACTAGTAGCTACATCATGTAAAAATTAAGTGATTTAAAGTATATAAAGTGCTAGAACACTACTGGGACATAGTAAGTGCCATATAATCATTAGCCGTTATTATGAGCCAGTCCATTTTCATTTGATCCAAAGCCAACAATGAAAAGATGTGAATTCATTTTAATGATAACAAGATTAGCGCAAACACTAAATCTTTTCTCATTCTTACCTACTGACAAATAGGTATGTTAAAAATTTGAATAAGATGGGATCTGAGGGAGACAAACCATAAGTGACTCTTAATCTCACAAAACAAACTGAGGGTTGCTGGGGGGAGGGGGGTTGGGAGAAGGGGGGTGGGGTTATGGATATTGGGGAGGGTATGTGCTTTGGTGAGTGCTGTGAAGTGTGTAAACCTGGCGATTCACAGACCTGTACCCCTGGGGATAAAAATATATGTTTATAAAAAATAAAAAATTTTAAAAAATCAAAAAACAAAACAAAACAAAAAAACCTGAAAAAAAAATTTGAATAAGAATTTTACGGAATAAAAGTAGGGACCCTTCAACTTGAAGGGGATATTGTGAGCAACTACTACGTTGGGAGATTGAAGACAACAGAGGACGATAAGATTGGTAACGTTCAAGGATGTGTTGTTTCATTTCTATTAGGAAAAAAAACAGCTATAAAAACCTGTCAGTATCAGAACTGATATTATCTTTTTTTTTTTGAAGATTTTATTTATTTATTTGACAGAGATCACAAGTAAGCAGAGAAGCAGGCAGAGAGAGGGGGGAAGCAGGCTCCTCGCTGAGCAGAGAGCCCAATGTGGGGCTCAATCCCAGGACCCTGAGATCATGACCTGAGCTGAAGGCAGAGGCTTAACTCACGGAGTCACCCAGGTGCCCCTGATATTATCTTCTTTACAAAATTTGAATCCAAGTTAGGAGATGACTGTGCTCTTTCTTACTCTATCTAATATATGCATAGGTATATATGATACATATATCATGCTTCTATGTAGATATATATCTCTTTATAGGTATAGATATATCTATATATAGAGTTATATAGAGAGATATATATATCTATATAGAGGCATGATATATATATAATCTTTTTTCAAAAACCTCCATTGAATAGAACTTTATTACCACCGGTTAAAAATGTCATATCACAAGAATCTGGCAAGCATTCAGAACAGTTTAATCTTTCATCAAGGTTTAATCAGAAGAGGTTTATATCTCTTTTGTGCATTGTCAAGTGCCCACCACAATTTGTCTCCCCCATACTGGACTGACAGATTGAGCGAATAAGCAAAGAGCCGGAACATTCGAGTATAATTGCAGTGTCAGCACTGTTAACTGTATTTATGAGAAGAGAGTTAACACTATGACATTAATAATTTCATCAGATTACACATGTTTGCTTGACAAACAAGCAAGCTATTCTCTTTAAATTATCTGTGACTAGTGCCGTTTGCAGCTGGAGAACAGCCATGAATTCCAGTTTAAAAAGAAAAATAAACTCACCAAAACACCATTCAACTTATTTTGTTATGTTTTGGGAGAAAGAAAGAAAAAATTAAGTCTTTAAATATTTGCATTGAGCCAGACTTCATAAATCCTGATTTCCTGTCAATAAGAAAGAAAAGTGGTAGGAACGTACAATAAAAAGGAAGGGCCAGGAAGTATAATAATTGTGTCTAGCTGTACTGTAGTTCAAAAATAGCTTCAGGCAGAGACATGAAGTCTTTTAGTTTGCCTTGACTTTTTAAACCACTAGATGCTCACCTGCAGTGGTTTCTGTGATTTGTGGCAGCTTACCAAAGGCACAGGATAATAAAGACAGTTTGTTACCCTCTAATTTTGGAGGGGCATAACACATGAAGCTTGTACAGCAATCTCTTACCTACATATTTCACTCCATAAGGGGAAACAATAAGAGAGAACATGACATGTATTAGAGAAGTAAATTACAATGTTATACTCTTTGGTCCAATAAACCATTGTGGGCTGTCATGCTCCTGACTACTGAAGTGTTGTTTTATGCTACAGCTTAATCAGCTGGGTGTAGGCTATGCTTTCATATGCCAGTGCCTTAGGCAGTATAAATGCTATGATTCACACTCATGATCGCAGGAGCCTATATAGTGAGGTCCGCAAGACCGGCCATGAAATTATTGGCCAGGGTGATGTATCTCCTTGCACTTAATTTAGAAGAGAGAATGGACTTGAACCCGATTGTGAAAATTATCACAAAACATCAAGCTACCTGTTTGTCTTATTTAATAGGAACATCTTGCTGGTGTTGGTTCTCACAAAGGTCATGTTTCATCATTGGAGTCTAGAATCTATGCCCTTGTGAGAACCTCTCAGGCAGAAAGCATCTGTATTTATGAAGCTTGTGTGAGGCAGCATAATGTTGACCTGAATGCAAAAAGTTAAAAAGAGATATACTGACTGCATTGCTAGTGAGCCCCAAAACAAAAAACAAAAACCCACCGCTTCTACAAATACGTACAAAATCAAGTGTCCGAAGAAAGTGTGTAGAGTACCCTTTTTATAATTCTGATAGTAGTTTTATATTCACTTTCATTATTCTTATGCCAGTAAGTATTGATAACATACCAAAAACAACATGGTAATAATTATTTATTTATTTATTAGATATGAATATTATACACACACACACACAAACACACACACACATAAACATAATCCCTGTTACAGACACATAGAATATTATCATGCTGTCTTGAACAAAACTAATAGATCTGATGAGAAAGAAGGAATAATACATTTTTGGACTGGAAAAAAAATACTGAATTCAGTATCAGTAACTTAGAAATAGTTATCACCAGAGTTTTATACAAAATGAAGAAAAATATTTATGAAACACAAAGGTAAAACAAGGTTTCCAACTAAAATGGCTATTATAAAATAACAACAACAGAAAACAAGTGGTGGTGAAATTGTGGAGAAATTGAACACATTGTTGATGGGAATGCAAAATGGGCATAGCCACTGCGGAAACAGTATGGTGGACCTCAAGAAACTAACCATAGAATTGTACATATGATCTAGAAATTCCACTTCTCAGTATATACCTGAGAGAACTGAAGGCAAGAACTTGCATAGATATTTATACACCAATGTTTATAGTAACATTATTCACCATAACAAAAAGATGGAAACAAATGTCCATCTACAGAGAAATGGACAAACAAAACGTGGTATATACACGACATGGAGTATTATTCAGCCTTCCAAAAGACTAAAATTCTGACACAAGCTACAACATGGACAAACCTTGAAGACTTTATGCAAACTGAAATAAGCAAGACACAAAAGGACAAATGCTATATGATTCCATGTATACAATGTAACTTGAATAATCAATTCATAAAGACAGAAAGTAGAATGGTGGTTACCAGGGGCTGGGAAGAGGGATGGATGAGGAATTATATTTTAATGAGTGTAACGTTTCAGTTTGGATTGATAAAAAAAATTCTGGAGATGGGTTGGTGGCGATAGTTGGCAAAACAATGAATGTACTTCATGTCACTGTACACCTAAAAATGGCCAAAGTAGCAAATTTTATGTTGTATGTATTTCACCACAGTAAAAAAGTACGTTTCTTAAATATATAGAGTCCCTACCCCGACAAAACTGTTGATATCCAGAACTAATAACTTAACTCTATCAGAAAGGAACTCATATAAACGTATTGACTTTAATTGTAGTAAAATCTCACAGTTGTGGATTGTCAATTGATGGTAACATGTTCGAACTAGATCAAAAATTCTTTGTATTGGATTCGTACCCTTTGTCCTAGAAACTAAAGGTGCTCTTTAGTACCCTCAGGATTAGTCTCTGCAGTGTTAATTGATTAAGGATAGATTTGATGCCCGTATTAGAGAAACGCCAGTATGAAAGTATTTATATTTATAAAATTGATTCTGTTCACTTCTTTTAAAAATGCAACATTTATCCCTCAAATTATGAGCAAATTTTTATGGGTTTGACTACAGACTTATGATGATTTGTCTAGAAGTCCCTCAGTAATAGTTCACTCTCTGTTCTGAGAGAGAACTGTATACCTTATCCTGTTTGTATTTTGGTTCGCTCATCTAGGTACAGAGAGGGTCTCTGTTTCAACGTGAACGTCAATTATAACAGCGGGGTCCTGAAGCCTGGAACTGAGAAACCCTGACTTTTTATTTTATTTTGTTTTTACTTTCTTACATCTACCTCCACTGCTGTTCATTAATAGGGGATCAATATCATTATGCCATTTTCATTAAAATCATTTAGAAAGCACCACACTGTGCACAAGGCCTAAATATTGCGCTAAAGATCATTACAGGTGCAAAGGGCCCTTTCCTTCTGCCTGGGGGCATTTCTGTTCTTATTCTGAGAGATCCAGACTGATAAGCATGAAGAATGATAGGAAATACAGAAAACAGTAGGGCACAGTAACCAAGACTGTGGCATTTACATCAAATACAGGCTAAGAGTAAACTTCTTTTAGTGTGAAATGCAAGAATATGATGAATCTGGAAAGAGCAGGACCCCAATGGCAGTACCTTTCTAATCAGCCCAAGAAAGGCTGTTTCCAAAAATTTTAAGAGCTTGAAGGGAAGAGGTGGATTTACTCTGGTACAGGGTTCATTTGCAATTCTGTGAGGTCAATAAATTATCACTTAAGATGACATTTCCCAAAATGTGTTCCACAGAATATGGTTCTACGTGGGGATAAAAAAGAGTCCCAGGGCCCAGCTGAGTTGTACATTCTATCTCTGCTAGAGATTGACAATGAACATTGAGCTATCAAAGGCCTATAAGTCCTGCAATAAAGAAGATAGTTATGTTTGTTTAATCCAGTCTTTCCCAAACTTCTTGAACCTTCAACTATTCCCTCTCTTCCCCCACCCCCATTCATCAAAGATAAAATAATTTAGAAAACTGGAAAGTTTACCTTATGGTATCTGGGGACACATCCCATTTTCCATTTCCTTGGTAGAGCACCTACTTCAACCAGGCAGCGTTCTAGGCTCTGGGAATACAGCAGTGAACAAAAAACAAAGTATTTGCTTTGTTCAACTATATTATGAGGAGAAGACTGAGACTGAACAAAACAAGTACTGTATATAATGTGTCAGAAAGAGTTAAGTGCAATTGAAAAAATTTTCAGGGAGCAAGGGGAAAGGGTTGCTTGCTTTTTTAGAGAAAGTGGTCAAGGTTGAGAGGACAGGAGACAGGTGAGATGTGCTGATCTGATCAGTTTCTGGGGGACAAATGGCAGCACACAAGGAATATGGGAACCAAACATTCCCTCTAGAGAAAGCCCCTTTGCACTTTCTCTTCAACAGAGGAGACTTAATATTGATAAGGAAGTTCTACATGGACACACTAGCTTTAAGCAATTCTATTAAGGGACCAATTTTACCAATGTGGATGGGTAAATGGCTTATCTCCTTGTGGTAAATTAACTATTTGGGGCTTCTAGGGCACTGTTCATTTACTAATTAATCTACGAATTGTTTGTTCCTTGGCTTCTAGTTAGTGACAGTTTCCTCGGTGACAGCATGTTCTGGAATCGTGCTTCTTTCAAGTCCTCTATTTCACATTGTACTATGGCTATTCATCTTGCTCCTCACAAAGGAGGTAGCACATGGGAGCCACGGGTCATACATTATTTGTCATAACCAGAAAGGTAGCTATCAAGTTGCTGAGCTGTGTTGAGGGGAACGATGACAGGGCACTGACATGTTTGCTGCCTGAGTTGATTCTTGAGACCAGAAGAAGGGGTTCCATTTACTACTGTTGTGATCAAGATTGAATGACTCCTTCCCAGATAAAGTAATTTAGAAAGCTGGAAAGTTTGTCTTATAGGACTTGGGGACACATCCTAATTTCCATTTCCCTGGTATAAGTATCTCCCAGTTTCAGAGCCAGCCACATAGTTTGTGGAGTTCCGTGCAAAATTAAAATACGGGCATATTGTTCAAAAAACTGGAGAAAGTGGTAGTAAAGGTCCTAAAATACACAGATTTCTTTTCCTTTCCTCCATAGCCTCCATTCTCGTGACTTACATTGGTGTTTATTTGCTATGTCGTGCCATTCTAAGTACATTTTAAATTAGCATGAATTTTACCGTTCAATTTTATATTGTGCAACGCCCATTTTAAATGCATATATAAGTGCATTTAAGTCACGTGGAAACATTGAAATCACACAATTCCTATTTTGTAGCTTAGATATGTATATGCATTTTATTTTTACCAGAACAGTGAAAACTAACTCAATTGTTTTCATTTCACTTCTTGATACATGCACGTTCTATAGTCACTCTGTATCTTACTGAAGAGTAGGAAAGTTTAAACAGGAAAAGAGCTACGTGTTGCCCTATAATTTATTTCCTTTCCATGTCATCATTATCACCAGAACCTCAGTGACAGATGTAACCCCCCTACCTTGTGCTCACTTTCAAATTCACTATTCTCCCACACATTATGGGCCCACTGGACCTGTGCCCGTTGAGGCATCACAAATGGTCTATGTGCATGGGAGATAAGGAACAACAGACTCACAGACCACATACATCTCCTCTGGTGTTGTTCATGCTCCATTGTTCTAGCGGAGTTCACTTCATACAACACAAGTTCCAAGATAACATTATTATTATTTTTAAAGATTGTATTTATTTATTTGACAGAGAAAGAGAATAAGCAGGGGGAGCAGCAGGCAGAGAGAGAGGGAGAAGTAGGCCCCCTATGGAGCAAGGGGCCCAATGCAGGACTCCATCCAAGGACCCTGGGATCATGACCTGAGCCCAAGGCAGATGCTTAACTGACTGAGCGAGCCACTCAGGCATCCCCAAAGATAAAATTATTAAGAATTTCATACAAAAAACTAAAAAGTTTCTGCACAGCAAAAGAAACAATTCACAAAATGAAGAGGCAGTGGGAGAAAATATTTGTAAACCATATGTCAGTAAGGGTTTAATATCCAAAATATATAAGGAACTCATAAAACTCAATAACAATCCTCCTCCTCATCATCTGTGTGGAAGATGGACAGGAAATTCGACTAGACATCTTTCCAAAAAAGATACAAATGCCGAGAGTACTTGAAAAAATGTTCTCAACATCCCTAATGATCAGGGGAATGTAAGTCAAAACTGAGATTTTGATTGAGATATCACCTCACACCTATTAGAGTTCTAGACAGTTATCAAAAAACAAGACATAACAAGAGTTCACGAAGTTATAAGAAAAGGGCGCCCTGGTCTGTAGGAATCTGAATTTGTATGTATATTATGTAAAACAGTATGGAGGTTCCTCCAAAAAGTAAAAATAGAGCTGCCTTTGGAGCCAGCAATTCCACTTCTGGGTATGTGTCTGAAGAAAATAAAATCACTATCTCAAAAAAAAAATCTGTGCCCTGTGTCCATGGCAACATTATTCATAAGAACCAAGACATGGAAACAACGTAAATGACACTGGAAAAAGAAAGTGTGATATCTGTATATAAGACAGATAGATATCATATCTATATAGCTATGAAGATATATATGGGATAAATATTGGACTATTACTCAGCCATTAAAAAAGAAGACAATCCTGCCATTTACATCAACATGGATAGACCTTGAAGGCATGATGTTAAGTGAACTAAGTCAGGCAGAGAAGGACAAATACTGTATGATATCACTTCTATATGGAATCTTAAAAAAAAAAAAATCCAAGCTCACAGAAACACAAAATAAAATGGGCTGAATGGACTGTGGGGTGTGGAGAAAATGGGGGCAGGGGATTTTGGATAAGGGTACAAACTTCCAGTGAGAAGATAAATGAGTTCCAGGGATCTAATACTCAGTGTGGTGACTATTGCTAAGAATACTCTATTATGGGGGGCACCTGGATGGCTCAATGCATTAAGCCTCTGCCTTCAGCTCAGATCATGATCTCAGGGTCCTGGGATTGAGCCCCACATCAGGCTCTCTGCTTAGGGGGAGCCTGCTTCCTCCTATCTCTCTCTGCCTGCCTTTATGCCTACTTGTGATCTCTGTCTGTCAAATAAATAAATAAAATCTTAAAAAAAAAAAAGAATATTATGTACTTGAAAGTTGCTAAGAGGGTAGGTCTTAAATGTTCTTATCACACACAAATAAAGCACAATTATGTGAAGCAATGGATTTCTTAACTAACCTTATTGTGATCATCATTCTACGATATATACATATCAGATCACCACACTGTACATCTTGAATTTAGACAACATCCGAGGTCAACTATATCTCAGGAAAAATGGAGGACAGAATGAAATTTACAGAAAGAGGCAAAAAAGAAAACCTAATTAATGGGAAATATGTCCTGATAAATCAAACTGATTCCAATATTAATAGTCAATTTATTTGTTTAAGATTTTATTTATTTATTTGACAGAGATCACAATTAGGCAGAAGGGCAGGAGGGGGGTGGGGGGGAAGCCGACTCCCCATTGAGCAGAAAGCCCGATGCAGGGCTCAATCTCAGAACCCTGAGACCATGACGTGAGCTGAAGGCAAAGGCTTAACCCACTGAGCCACCCAGGTGCCCCTTAATAGTCAATTTAAATAATGGAATTGGTTAATAGCATCAAATTTGGATTAAAGAAAGGGAGAAGAAACTAGTTGTTTCAATACAAGATATTCACTGGCTGATGCCATATTATATCCATCCGATTACACCATTCGTAATAAAGCACAGTCCACAATTTAAAAAAAAAAAAAAAAAGGAATTTCAAGACTGTGACAGCAGAGCATTAAATCCTGAGGCCATGTGCTCAGGTCGTATACCCTAGAAGCCGGCCAACTTTCTCCAGTGCAATGTGGAGACCACAGATGAGGGTATAGACACCTCACAAGAAATGTTGCACACTCTGTTCCTTCATTAATTTTCCAGATCTACCTCTGACATAACCTTTAGAAGGTGAAATACTCACCAAGAATATATATCAAATATTAGTTTGAAAATAGCTTCAGGACTTAGTTTGTACAACTAAGCTCAAAATGCTCTCAGCCCATGTGCCCTTTTCCTGGAGGCTCAACTCAAGAAATTTTTGATCCGCTAATGGAGGAATTCTTCCATCTTTTAATGTATGTGATATCATAGCTTCTCTTTCCCTCTTCTCCTGCTAAAATCACATTTTGATTAAAGTCGCCCTTTGCTTCCTCCTTTCTTTCAACCACTGCCACACTCCTTGTGTATCAAATCCCTGTCTTTCAGGATGATTAAAATCTAGAGTAATGGAGTGCCGCAAGTGCCAAAATGAATTGGAGATCAATGCACAAAAACACACAAAGCCAACAAGCCTGCTCGCAACTCTGACACCCCATTAACTGCATCTTAAGGTCTGGTGGCCTCTGCTTCTCTTGGGGGACAACATAGCCCTTGTTCGGCTCAAGGTGTACTGTCTTCCTTTAGTGGGAAATCACTTAGAAAAAAAAAATACATCAGTGACATGGCAAAAAAAAAAAAAAGATGCCGCCTCTCTTAGGAACACACAAAAAAGCTGCTTCCCGGCTCCTTCTTCAGCACTCTATCTGCCCGCCGACACTGTACTGACCTTCTGCCCCGTCCCCATACGCGCTTTGTCACCGAAGCGGAAGACCCAGCATTTTGACAGACAGCTCCATGCATTTACCATAAACCTGGGGCTTGCCTGCATCGTGGTAGAAATCATATTACCAGATTCCTAACAAGAAGGATTATGAGGTTAGAAACTGTTAAAAAAGAAAAAAAGAAGAAGAATGAAAAAGGACTCCTTCACACGGAGCCCCAAGAGCCAGCTCCTGCAACAAAGCCCTATTTTCCATCTTTTATGTAAAGCAAATGGATTAACAACGGGCACGAAGCTGAGCGGCCGCCCCGACTCACTGTGCCAGGCAGGCTCTCTGCGGAATTGTTTGCACCAGCCATGGCTTGTGTGCAAACAGGAGGAACGTGTCCAGGCGGCAGCCACTCGCCACGGTATGCGAAGAGTTCGCGAACGACATGCCCGGGACCGCTTTCTTCCCCCTGGCCAGTCCGCCCGAGTCAGGGCGTGCCAGGGTGACGACGGATGAAGGCAGACCCCAGGTCTGTCTTGGCACGGACGCTCAGGTCCGGGGGAGAAAGTTGGTGGAGCTCTGGTGTGTATTCAGTTTCTGTGCACTCAACAAACTCCACCGCGAGGAGCCAACGTGAACCGCCTGATGGTAGTACGCAGGCTGGGGCGACCCACGGATGCAAGCGTCCTGATGCTTCTTTGGAAAACAAAGGAGTTACCCGGCTAATGAGCTAAATTAGAGTAAACTAGCATTCGCCTTAACAATTATTACTTACAGAGCTAGCTGTGCTCGGCGTGGTAACAATAATGCCAAGGCTGAATGGAATGCTATTTCTCAGGTGCATATCCTCCCGCTGAAAGCCCACTGGACCAGGACCCGCGCGGCCCACTTCTGCAGACTGGAGGGAAGTTTTTCAGAGTCTGGACGGTAGATGAGGTCCTAGGTGAGCAAGGAAAAGAGGGCTGGGAAACAAAATTCCTTATTAAAACCAAAAGTGTTAACCTGACAAACATACTCATTGAATCTCTTTAATACTATATATGAAATACATATGGTACTCATTTTCCCTTAAAATGAGCCATGATAAGAAAACAATTTTATATTCTCAAGGCTAGAACCAGAGAAGATATGCATCGGTGATAATATAGATTTTTTTTTTTTTAATTCTACTGAAAGGCTATTACTAGACATAGGTTATAGTTACAATGAAAACCAAGAGCCGCTTTTAATCCGCTGGGGGGGACAAGTGATGTTGGCTCCTTTTTGTCACTGTCAAGGTGTAGAAAGAATGAAAAATACTTTGGTGGATTTCATTATTAGTACACATGAACAGTCTGAACTCTCCATTATTGGGTCGCCTTTTTTCATAGTCAGTGCCTTTTGCAGGCTCTTTTTAAAAAACTATTTGACAAGAAAAAAAATAGCTTTCAGGGTTTGATATGTGAGTACCTACAAGTTTTCACAAGTTTTCACAAGAAAGTAAATGAGGAGCAGGTCCTGCAAGCTTAATCATATTAACTCGGAACACAATCAAGCTTCACATCTTAACCAAAGCTCGGCGCTTCGTGCAAGTGTGAACAAAGACTGGATGGAGTTCTTTCCTGATCTTGGACAAAAATAATAATAATAATAATAATAATAATAAAATAAAACAGATCCCTACCTTTAAAGTAAACATTCTAGTAAATCTAAAATAACATGAAATGTCTCAGGTAGCTGCAGCCAAAATAAATAATCATTGGCAATCAGAATGCTACCAGTACCTGGAAAGAGACGTCGTATCCCTTCGACTAAGGGCACAACTGAAGAAGACCACAGACTTCTCAGTACACAGACGACTAGGGACTTCATCTCTCAGTCCTCTAACAGCATTACTGTTGATTCGTATCAGTACCCTGTACCTTTTATTTGCTTTGCATTAGGGAAAGGGATTTTTTTTTTTAAATTAGTAATCTCACTTTTTCCATCGAAGTTTGTTTGATACGATTATACTTTCTACATGTTTCTTCTGTGATGCTTTGTCTTTTAAGGCAGGCAAGGTGAAGCAGAAAGAAAAACATATTTCATGTGAATATTTAGCTTTGACACTATTTGGACCAAATTATAGAGAAAACAATGTTCTGGAAATGATTACTTTTTGTTAAACTTATGAAGTGTCGGGATAAGCCTGAGTGAATCAAGCAAGCACATTTTTCAAATTATTTCAGTAAAGGATGGGAGCTGTAAAAACAACTTCTTAAATCTCAACGACTTGGGATAGCGTTTTCCATTTTGGTTGTAGAGGAAAAGTTATCTCTTTAATATGGAGGTGTTTGTCCATGATGCACGTCTGTATTAACTCAGTATGGATTTTACCTCATCGTGCTAAATGAGCAAACCAAGTGATTTTAAACATGTGAGCCTCCTACATTTTAATATGTGGGTTTCCAGCCTGCTGCGGGCAGTCTCCCACAGTTTATAGTGTGATGTTTCACATCAATTTAAAAGAGATGAGAGAATGGGTTACTTGAAGAGTTTGTTTCCTTGTAATCAACTGTAAAGAGACCAAGGTCATGTAACAGATTTCTTCTTCTTTCTGTCTTAGCCAGGAAGACTATGTGAATGCAAATTGCTTTATTGGTGAAGGGAATTAAGATTATAAAAAGCTAGGTTTAAAGAAGTGCAAAATCAGGGCTGTGTCAGAGCAGGGACAACATAATTGTGGTATGGATTCCCATATGGGACTAAATTATCTAGATTTTAGTAATGTCAGCAGTTCTGTGGAGTTGCTGGAATGCGGCCAATGTGCCATATTTGCTTCATTTTTTTAAGATGGTTCTGATTCTACACAATTTTAAATATGCACGAAGCTAAAATTGTTTGGGTATTTTGGTGGCACTTCTCAGATATATGTCTGTGCCTGTCAGGAATTTTATTTGACTATGAAACAGGAAGTGATGCTGACGTGCCTTTATTTTTCTAAACAAAATGCCATTTATTATCATTTCTATCCAGGCTATCAAATCTTCCCAGTAGGGGAAAAAAAATACCCACTTCTGTGAGTACACATCAAGGTTGTCTTCCTTTACCGTGTACCATTCAGTAATACTGTTCTGTAGCAACTCAATAAAGCTGATAGTTTTTCTGGGTAATTACCCACAGCCCCCTGCAGGACAAATTAGCATTCATGACCTGAATAATGCTTACTAGAAAGAGTTCAATGGAATTTACTTAATCAGAATCATTGCTTTCTCTTCACTAATTTTTTTTTACCTAGTCCCCAATGCCTGGTAACAGCAAATATCTCTCAAACCAGTGTTTCATACCCGATGGGGGTGGGGAGCATGAATCTTTAAATTTGAAATGCAGTTGTGGCCTTGGAAAAAATTGTATATTTTTATATGAATAATTAAAATATCTACCTTCCTTAAAATTTTCTATTGTTTTCTCTTTTTAATGCTTACTGGTTTTTGAAAATGAGAGAGGTTTTTTTTTTTTTCATTTTTCTAATTATTTGCAACAGTTTTCCCATTTGTTGAGAATAAAACTTTACAATTGGTCATGCTTCTGGAGTGAATGCTTATACAAGCTCCATATTGCTGGGCATCAAAAATCAGATAATAGCTCAACAAAGTATGGGTACTGTTTTTGATGATTTTTTTGTTCATATTTGATTATTTATTTGATGATTTGTACCAAAATACCAGGCCATGTGGTTATTAGAATATTCAAAGAAATGAGAAGGAAGAATTAACACTCACTGAGCTTCTATTACGTACAAAACACTGCCAGGTAAACTGTTTTTTCTCTTTCTTATTCTTTTTTTTTTTTTTAAGATTTTATCTATTTATTTGACAGACAGAGATCACAGGCAGAGAGGTAGGCAGAGAGAGAGGAGGAAGCAGGCTCCCTGCCAAGCAGAGAGCCCGACTCCGGGCTGGATCCCAGGATCCTGGGATCATTACCTGAGCCAAAGGCAGAGGCTTTAACCTACTGAGCCACCCAGGCACCCCACTTTTTCTTATTCTTGAAACAGTGCCGTGAAGGAAGCACTAGTAGGTCCATATTTATAAAGAAGGAAAATGAGTTTCATGGTTTAAGGTAATTCTTCCAGTGTTTACATAGAGTTACCAAAATGTTATCCAAAAGCTAACACTTTTTTTTGTTTTGCTTTTGTGTTTATGTGTAACGATTTCACATTTTTTGGAAAGTCAAGCAAAAGGCAGTCTTAAACCAATTCCATGACTGAATCTCTAATTTGGAGATTTCTAACCTGAAGAAGGAGATTCCTGAAATTCGGTTGCAAATTTGTGTCTTTGAACACTAATTTGCTGTAAGTGTAGCTAAGGCTAGAAAAATCCACCGCAGTGCAACTGTCCTGCAAAGGTTCTGTTAGTCCACTTCTTCTCTCCATTACTTTTTGCGAATCCCCTGACCCAACAGAGCCACAGAAAGGTGTGAACTGCTGGAACATGGTTCCTCAATGGAACTTTAGTAAGGGTTGGAAAGCAATGCTATTAAATCAAGCGAAAGAATTCGGGTCAGAGATAAGAACCAAAATAAAACAAAGCAAAATCAGGGTGGTCGTCAGTGTTTCTCTGTACTTAACTTGGTGGAGACAGTAAGAATTTCTGTAGGATCGGAAAACTTGTCTGGAGACTTGGTTTGTGTAACAACTTTGAAGTTTTTACTTACGTGGTATAGTTGTTTGGGTTTACATATTATGTTTGTTTATTGTTTATTTATTGTATGTTTATTGGAGGTGACTTGAGGGGAAGCTGAAGGAGATTATAGGGACTAGTTAGAGCCCCAGAAAGAAACCTCTTGGCTCCGCCACTGATTAGATTCCATACTTCCAATGTACTAAAACCGTTCATTTGAACTGCAAAGGAGGGGTTCACTCATCCAGGCCCCTGTGCCACACAGCACTGAACTGAATTTGGTACCTAATTAAGTTTCCTGGGGTGCAAAATGGTTATCCCACTTCTAAATCTAAATAAATCAAAATGTTTTTTCAACTTTGGGGGTTTCAGAAAACCCGCAACACATTTCTGCACAGATTTTCCTTCCAAACACTAGAATATTGCAAGGAAAATTCGATCCATATGTTTCAGATTTACTTAGAGTTGTATCAGAATCTTGTGTTGCAATTGACATTTGATGTTCATGAGGTTTTCTGAATGCTTTCTATTTGCCTTTAACTCAAGAACAGAAAGTTGATTTGTCAAGCTTATATGTACTGAAACCCCAAAATATTAAATTTGGGTGGAAGACAACAAACTTAAAAAAATCGGCATAGGGCATAAAATTTAATAAGGCATGTGTCTTGCCATGTCTCCAGTGTTGGGGACGTGCAGATATGCCTCTCTCTGGCCATATGCTCTCTATAGATACAATTTTGATACTGATCTGGTGAAAGGAAAAGTGGGACAAGGAAAAGAAACAAGGCCAAATTTTTTTTATTATTATTATTCCGGTACTCCTACCTGATGTAAATATTAACAGGATATTATCTGCAATGGGAGGCAAATGATATGTGCAGTGACAGCTTCTACCTAATTTTCTTCCATCCTTCAGACACTCTCCGCTCAGTCTCTGACCCACACTGGAGCTCTACCTCTGCCACCAGGATGCGGGAGATGCTAGATTTTCTGGTCGGCAGTGTCCCTCCCCATCACCAGACAGATACCAGTGGAAGGAGGACAGGCAGGAGTGAAAATAAATAATTTAAACTGCAGCATTACGTCTTAGAGGAGGTAGTATAAAAGAATCTCCATTTGTGGCTGATAGTGCTATTTTTAGGGCTTCTAAAATAATGGCTTCCCTTTTTTCATGGCTAAGAATGTGGTTCTGCCTCTGCTTAGAACATGACAATGGTGCCTTCCAACCAGAAGCCGTTTGGAAAGAGGCATCATGTTTCCAAGGAGCCAAGCACCTCAGGAAAAAAAGAAAGTTTTCTGTTAGCAGAAAGTAAGTCACCATCTTCTGGTGATGGTTGACGGCAGTGTCTACAGACGGTGTGGGAGTGGGCCATTCGCTTTGTTGGTTGTGCAATCCGCATGTGCGCTTTTATTGTTTTCACTAGTTTTACTTCTAGTGTGTCCTCTCTTAGAACAAAAATGATATGGAGAAAAATAGTTTTTCAGTATAGAAACATAAAATGAATGCAACCGGAAGAAAATAAAAAATCCTGAAATCTCTCTTCCCCAAATAACTGTCACTTATACTTGCCATATATAGGTCCGTCTACCATATTTTCTATGCATAAACATGCATGCGTTCTGTTTTTACAGAAATGATATCATATAGGGGGCATGGGGACGAGTGGTCTGGGAAGCCCTTTTCAGTGCCACAAGGCCACACACAAAAAAGAAAGAAATGATATCATATAGCCCATACCTCCTTATTCACTGGCCATACAGAGTCACAGACAATTATGCCATATTTTAAATGTCTCTGTGGTATTCTACTGTTGGAATGAACTATTTAATCATCCAACTATTCAAATATGATTATTCCAATTTAATGATTCAAAATATTAGTTTTCAGGTTGTTCCAATATATTGGCTACTGGTCATATAAATAGCACAACAAATGCCATCTTTACTTAAAATCTTTGCCCATGTCAATAATTATTTCTTTAGGATAAATGTCCAGAACTGAGATGACTATTCAAAATGTTAAGGCTTATGAAGTATATTTACAAAAATAGAATGCACTTTTTTTTTTCTTTCAAAATAATAGTGGGTATAGGGCCTGTCTCCATGACTTCATCTGATCTTTGTCAGGACCAATCACTCACCTTTGCAAGATGGCCGGAAGGTTGGGAAGGTAGCAGGTGGTGGGTGGTCATCAAGTCCAAAGGGGCTAACATAGTGTAGTTCCAACACTCCCTCTTGAGATTCAGAGTCCTGTGCTCCCTCCTTCATCTTCCTGTATTATTATTTCCCTTTATCTTTCTCAAAACCGTTCTCACTCCTTGAAAGTATTACCTCAACTTTAAGGTCTATTTTAAGCTACCCATGAGCCCCATGTGTTTTCCACGAATGCAGACCATTTTTATAATGAATCCTGATGGTTTGATAAAATAGTAGTTAATTGTAAGGAATGTCTTCATTTCATAAAAATCCTTTTTTAAATTTTTTTTTATGTTTTGAAAGATTTTATTTATTTGAGATAGAGCACGAGGATGAGGAGGGGCAGAGGGAAAAGGAGATTCCCCGTTCAGGAGGAAGCCCCATGTGGGGCTCGAATCCAGGACCCTGAGATCATGCATGTCCTGAGCATGACCTGAGCTGAAGTCAGATGCTTAACTGACTGAGCCACTAAGGCACTTTCATAAAAATTCCTGTAAGTCCAGCATTGACCAGCTTCCATGTGGGGGTGTAATCTTCTGTGACATCACTGGGGTGAACCAGAATGAAGTGATCAGGGAATTCAATCACTCTATCCCTGCCTAAGAGACAGGACAGGACAGCCTTTCAGAAAAAGACCCAGTGTTGACACCGTGTGACTTTAAGCAAAAGGCTCAAGCTATCTGACCTTCAGCATCCTCTGTCAGAAGCTAATAATATCATCTTCATACCATTATGTAAGAAGTCAGTGGTGCTAGAGAAACACCTTGTATGCAACGAGTGCTTAATCAATAGCAGATCCTTTAGATATATTTAGACAGGGAAAGTGCAAGGTAGTCATCGAAGGCCATTTTAAATGCCTTTAGCCCATTTCAGCCAGAGGTCGTATTGATTAAGAATTGTATTCTGCTACAAGTAATAGAAAAAGAGTAACTTAAATAAATAAGGGACTTTTTCTTTCCCACATAATCCCACTCTTGGAGGTAGGGCTTGTTGGTGTTGATTAGTGGCTTAAGGATGTCAGAACCAAGCTGTTTGGGATTAATTTAGCCTTTTCCCTCAGCCATCAACATATGGCTGCTGCTGCTGTTTTAATCCCATGTCCTCATTTCTGAAAAGGAGAGGAAAGAAGTGACCAGAAGGGAGGTGAAGCACCCACCAGAGAAATCCAGAGCAGACTGTGAATGTCTCATGGGCCATTGCCACTCCTCACTGCAAGGGAGGTTTGGAGAGCTGGCATTGGCTTTCCCAAAGAAAACCAGAGTAATTGTCTGCCTGCCAGAAATGTCTCTTCCCCTCCCCCCACCCCATCCTTATTTTTTTTTTCTTTTTACCATATCTCTTTCTTTTACTTGCTTCCTGTCTGAGACAGAACAGGCTCAGTTGCGTGAGTTGAAGGATATTGCAGATCCCACCCAACCATCTTTCCTCACCCACCAGTTTCTGTGAATGCCCTAAATTTTATCATCTGTGAATTAAACTATCACCCCTATATGTCCAAATGCATTTATCTTTTGGAAAGAAAATCAGCACCTTACTTCATTTCTGTTATTAACACCTTACCTAGTCCATAAGTTCATTGATGAGAACCCTTGGAAGGGAAAACTAATAGAAACTGGGTTTTTAGCCCAAAGGATGTACAGCTTAATTCTGAGCAACAAGCATGAGCCAGGCATGTCCCGAGCGGGGAAGAGAGCAGGATGGGAGATGTGAAGACCCAGAGGGATCGAGGGATCGGATCTGCTGTAAGACAATAGATAAGCTCATCAAAGACAAATGCCACCTTCTCCACAGTTGGTCCTCGGGACAGATTGATTGCTCTTTTCTTGTCAGTCCTCAACATCTGTGAACATGTGCGATCATACACAAAAGAGAAAAGTAGCCCAACAGCCGTCAGGTATCCCCTTAGCTTCTGCTTCAAGTTCATATGGCTGCATTCAGGCCCCTCTGTCCAGGGGAAGGGAAAGGGTGGGCTCCGCAAGAGGCTACTTAACTCCAAGTCTTTTGATCTGATGTTAAGAGACATTCATCTTAGCATTTTTTTAAAAACACAGAGAAACACTGTAGTACTGTGGCTCAGCCCAGGCTTTCTGGAATCAAACTGCCTCTATTCAAATTTATAGTGACTGTGGGAAAGGTATTTAACATCCTTGCACCAGTTTCTTCATCAAAATGGTCATAATAATGGTATTTATCTCCTTAGGGTACTGTGAGGATTAAATGAGGTAATAGCACTGACGTCCTGAGAACTATGTCTGGAAGGTACAAGTATTTGCTTTATTAAGTTGAAAGCATTCTTCTTCTTTTTAAAATTTCTGACCTTTCCATAGATACTATATAATCATCTGTATATCTAGATTCCTTTACAATTTCCAAAGTGTTGCCTTACATATTTAGTCATCACCGTGTAGGTAGGTAGGCTGGTTCTATCATCCCCATTCTACAGGTGAGTGAATGGAGTCACAGAGATTATGCTCTTGCTCAGACTTACACAGATGGCGACAAGGCAGAAAGTCCGACCCAGAAATCTGAAGACAAGTTTGATGAACTTTCTGTTATGCCACACTGATTTCTACTGATTTCTGCATGGCATGATGAACACGTTTTAGGATTGATTCTGTTTGAAAGTATTAATGATTCCCAGAAGCTGAGTCTTCCTATATGTGTAGCCCAGTATTCTTGCCAAGAAAGTATAAGGAGTATTTGACTTCCTGATTTCTATGTAATTTTTGTGGTATCTCAGAAGGGCCATAATTTATTCTACTAATATTGAATGACCCAGTAATTATACTTCTAGTAGCATATCCAAGAAAACAATGCTAAACAGAGAGAGAGGAAAAACAGTTGTATAAAAGATGTTAATTTTAGGGTTATATATAATAGCCAAAAAAGAAAACTAACCCTAAATATCCTTTGCATAAGATCAGATACATCAACTCAAGGAAATAATAATAATAATAATGATAACTACCGTATATTAAGCACCCAGTATGAGCAGCACATTCTACTAGCTCCTTTCAAATAACATCTCTTTTGATTTCCTAGGACTTGGGCATCATTTCACCCCATTGCATAGATAATGCCACAAAGTCAAGGTCATACAGCAAGTGTGACAGATGCAACTAATGACTCATCCTTCAGCCATTCTGTTTATTGCTAATGGAGTGCTGATTTTATTTGAGAAGAAAGTTAAATAACCAGTCCAAACTGATTAGAGTAGTCCCAACCTCCCAAACTCCTTTGCAAGTAGTAAATCTAGGGATGTGCATATGATATAATCCTAGTCAATGAGATTTAAGAACAAATTTGCTGGGGGCTTCTTGAAAACAGCTTCCTAAGATTTTTCCCCTTCTTTTCTTTTTTTTTTCTGCTCCCTTTAGTCTTGTCTTTATACATTTTTATGTAAGTAGATGATTTTAGAGTCTGAAACAGCCATTTGGGGATCATGAAGGGATTAGAGAAAAAAATGAAAATGATGAAATAAACAAGGAAAATAATCTAAGTTCTTGCCAATTGCAGTGAGCTGCCAAGCCACACTGGTATTGCCTGCCTTTGAGGGGTTCTTTTGTTAGTTTTGTTTTCTTTTGTTTTTATGGGAACAATATACATCTTTTTGGTATAAACCACTGTTCATCTATTATTTGGCACTGAAAGAATTGTATTAGTGAAAATTAAATAAGGCTGCGAGTGACTTAGAACTTGTCCAACTTAACTGGGACTTACCTTTGTATAAAAGTCTCTATCAGAAAAGCCCATGGTGGTAGGCAGTCTGGGGTGAATATGGCATTCCACAAAGTCCTCAGAGACCCAAGTTTTTCTAATCTTGCTCCATCCCAGGAGTGAGTTTTGCCACTGGGATCAAGATGGCTGCTTGAGCTCCAGCCTTTATACATGCAATCCAGCCAGCAGAAAAGAGGAAAGGGCAAGAAAAAGCATGCTCATCCTTGCTTTTAAGATAAAATCTTACTTTTAAGATAAAGTTGAGAAATTTCATACACCATTTCACTCACATCATATTGGATAGAACTGCTAGCTGTAAGAAAGGGAGAACATGTTATCCTCGTCTTGGGAGGTCATATACTCAGCTAAAAATCAGCAATTCAATCAGTAGGGATAAAGTGTAAAACATACAGAGGAAAACACATATGGTTGATGAACCCACATCTGTCTGACTCTTAAGCCATGCTATAGTCTACTGTCTCTTGTAGCTAATTAGACTGTATAATGATGGAAGGAGTCTGTTATTTTATATGCTTTATTTTTAAACTAGTTTGCCATTCAAGTGTACTATAAAAAGGAAAATGGCTTTGATATGTTATGCAGAATAAAGTTTTATATAGAATATATATAGGTAAAATTATGCTCTCAAAATATTTGAAAGAGAGGTTGCATTGGAATTTAGGAACATGAATGAATCAGGGATTTGTTCCTACACTTCTCTATTTTTAAGTCTTCTTTAATAATCAAGTAATAATTTTATAATAAAAAGATCTTACACTCATATGTGTGTGTGTGTGTGTATTTGCCATATTAAAATCACATGAACCACACAGAAAACGTTTTTATATAGCCACTAAGCAGAGTGTATAAGTGTTGAATTTTATGAAGAAGAAAAATGATAAATAGCATGTCATTTGATGCTTCATAATTTTTGGTTTGTAACTTTCTGGGTCACTGATTTCTCAAAGAGTTTTCATTCTTTCCGCACATTAGTTAGGTGATTGAAGAAGGTGTCAGGCTACTGAGACATGGGAAAAGATGATGTGGAGGAATTAAATTCTTCTTTTCTTTTGGCTGAGTATACAAAATGTGCAGTGTGATTTAGTAGTCCTTCCCCTGTGTGTGTTCACCTCTGTCTGCTGTGGGCAGTGTTGAGAAGACATTGTCATTGGCATGAGATACATGCCAATGAGATACATCTTTTTTTTTTTTTTTAAGACTATGTGCTGATTTAATAAAATCAATGCCAAGATTTGGTGGAATGGTAAAGACCAAGAAACTTGAGAAAACGTTAGAAAAAATGGCTGGTTCATTGTGATTAAGGAGTACGTTGACATAGGAGAAGGAAGAAACATTATTGGAGGAACACTGTGAATATGCTGGGTCAGCTCAGGAGATCTTCATCTCCATTCAATTAGTGCGTGCACAACGTTGCCCAAATGGTAGCGGGAGTGGTCGCAGCACATATCAAGAAGGAGTAGAATACCTAGATTGACCTGCAATAAAAGTGATACACACCTTAAAAAGGGTAGGTATGTATAGTGTAGGCAGTACTTTTCTTGTCTTCTGTGTTTGCTTGCTTGCTGACTTTTTGAGAAAAAAAGGCACTAAAATTTAACATTTAAAATGATTAAATCAGTGAGCTAACATGTAATTATAAGAAAGATATAATTGATATTTTACCTTGTAAGTTGTAAGGATGATAAAGCTAATTCATGTGTGGTTTGTAGCCATTTTCCAGTCCAATAAACAGAATAGAAACTTGACCCAACGAGAAGTCTATGGCTTCATTTCTAGTCATTTATTTACATTCAAAGGCTTAATAGAAATTTCATCTCTGAACATGTTCTGAGGAAGATGCCATACTTTTCAATTTTCCAATTATGTCATTCAAAACCTATAAATTGTAGTACAATAAAAGTTTGGCTTCGCAATAGCAGCAGAAAAAAATCCAAAATATCTGGGGAAAAAATTAACCAAAAAAAGGGGCAAACATCATATAATGAAACTTTAAAAACTACAGAAGAATAGAAATGACTTGAATAAACAGAGAAGCATACAATCTGATGTTCTTCGATAAGAAAACACACATCATGAAGATGTCCATTATCCTAAATTTACCTATAAATATTGATCCTAATATAAAATATTAATCCATGGCTCTTTGAAACAAGATAAGCAGATGCATGTGAAAAAATACACAAATAGAGCCATGAAAAGTCTTTTTTAAAAATATTTATGTATATATCCATGTATGTATGTAAGCTCTACACCCAACCCATGCTTGAACTCACCAACTCAGGACTCTACGGATCCAGGTGCCCCACATTAAAAGTCTTACAAGGAAAAGTCATGAGGGGGAACTCCATCTTCCAGTTACCAAAATGCCTCATAATGCTTTAATAATTAAAACAGTATAATATTGGCATGCACGTGTATACACACACAAATGTGTGAACATGTGCAAACATAAATAGAACAGTTTTAAAAGTCCAGAAAGATATAAAACCATAGAAGAGTTTAACATGTAAAGATGGCATATCAACCCGTGGAGAAAAGAGTGAGAGTTAATAAAGGACATTGAAAAAGTAGGGTAGTCATATGAAAAAAATAATAATTTGGATACATAACTTATCTTTACCATATATCAAGATTTACGGGGCACATGGGTCGCTCAGTCGGTTAAGCGTCCAACTCTTGACTTCAGCTCAGGTCATGATTTCAGGATTGTGAGACTGAACCCCACATCAGGCTCCACGCCCAGTTTAGGATTCTCTCTCTCCCTTGCCCCACAGTGGTGTTCTCTCTCTCTCTAAAAAAAAAAAAAAAAAAAAATATATATATATATATATATATATATATATATATATATATAAAGAAAAAGGAAGGAAAAAAAGAAAAGATTTAAAAATTGCACAGTAACTATAATGTACAGAAACTTCATAGAAAAGCAAGCACTTTAAAATAAAACAAAAGATAGTATCATTCATAATCTGGGAAATAAAAATGAAAGTCATCCTGAGATTTTTGTTTTTCCAGGTATAACATTAGCAAAGATCCAAGTTTGGTAATACTGAAACTGAAATTACATTTCTAGGATTTAATCAAGAACGTATTTAAGACTATACATACACATATGCAAAAACACACATATAAAATGCCATAATGGGAACTTTGTGCATGCGTAAAAGCAAAAAATAGGAAATAACGTAAACAGATGCACACCAATAGGAGACAGTTCAGAAATATAATGGGACAGCCATGCTATTTAATATTTATGCAGTATTTAAAAGGACAAGGAAGTTCTTCCGGATGCCTGGGTGGCTCAGTCAGTTGAGTATCTGCCTTTGGCTCAGGTCATGGTCCAAGAGTTCTGGGACCGAGTCCTGCATTGGGTTTCCTGCTCAATGGGGAGCCGGCTTCTCCCTCTGCCTGCTGCTCCCCCTGCTTGTTCTCTCTCACTGTCTCTGGCAAATAAATAAATAAATAAAATCATTAAAAAAAACAAAAAAAGAATAAGGAAGCTCTTCATATATAAATGTGAAACATTTATCAATATGCATTAACAACAGCAAAAGGTGAAAAACAGTATGTATAGTGTGTTACCATTGAAAAATGAAGGAATGGGCTATAAACATTTGCATAGAATATTTTTGTGTAGATATACAACACAGATACAGAAACTGACAACATGGTTCATCTCCAGGGAATAAAACTTGGCTAGGATATGGGGGTGATAGACTTCTCACAACTTATGCATCTTTTGAATCAGAATCTTTTGAATATATTAATATTTAAAAACTAAATTGAAATATGATAAACTTTAAACACTTTAGCTTGTGACTAACAGTTATACCCCATAACCCAGTGTGACTGGTTTCAAGCACATATTTCTTAAAGGGAGAGAGTTAAAGGGAGAACCCCCAGTGGTGTGTTGGAACCAGCTCCCTTCAAAGAGGTAGACTTAAAATCTACACACCAATTAGAAAGGCAGGGTCTAAAAAGCGTCCAGAAAGAACCTAATATTCTACCCACAGAAAAATGTCAAAATGGACATCCTAAGTATACTTTTTGACATAATTTATAAAATATCTTCCCAGCTCAGCACTTCAGTGACACTGATGGACGCATTTATCCCAAGGAAATCAGCAAACACTACAAATCAGGGTACTATGAGCGTGAGCGACAGGGAAATCCAGTGGTTAGACACCTCCCAGCACAGCTTCGACTCAAACGTTCTAACTCTTGCCATGATTTTCTTTGAAACTTTCCGATTACGTGACATTCTTTCCTAATAACTGGGTTGATATCTACTTGATAATGGAGCTGATAAGGAAAGATAAGCATGGAGGGCTCATAATTACAAATATATCCCCACCTTGTTGCACAAGCAGGGGCACTCATTGAGAAGAATGAGAGTGTGGAGATGCTATTCGCTGTGCCTGCCCAGTTTAAATGTACAGAGAATGCTCTATGTCCTATTTGTAAGCAAGTATATAAAAACTAAAGAGAGAAAATTAAGCAGATTTGCAAGCTTATTTTGTTTCCTTGTATCATACAGTGCATCTCATTTAATATTTGCTTGTTTTATTAATAATTGAAAGCAACTTTGCAACACATAGGCATGCAGAATAACTTTTGACCCTATGGGAATTAATGTCTAGTGACAGTGGTCCAGAAATGATGCAAGTTATGATAATAAAAACTCTGGTCAGCTATTTTGCACTTTATGTACTGTAGATATTTTCCCTACAAGAATGCCCCCTTTCACATGGAATTCGCACAACCAATTTATCTAGATGTAACAGCTTGATAAGCAGCAGACTACTTGTAAAGAGACGGATGGCCATAAAATAAAATTAACCTTTTTAAAATAAATGTGATGAAAGAGAAAGCAAAATGTCCTATACATCTTCAAAGGAAAATTACTTTGAATGTGTAAAGAAAAAAAAGGAAATGTAATGTTTAACATCATCCTGTGTTAAGCTTTTATAAGCCCCAATTAAGAGTCCCTTCTACTGAGGGTTTTCTCTGAAGTAAATACATGTTCAAGAGGGAAAAGATTTTGTTTTGGGTGAATGTTTATCTTTTTCCTGCTTCAAAAACAGCTCCTGCTGATGTAAACATGCCTACCTTGCCATTACCTACAAGAGCACTGTCCAAAGGGCAGTCTACTTCAAACAGACAAATTCTCCATATTTGGGAAACAAAAATTAAATTGAACCCATTTCTATTTGTTTCTTACTAAAATTCTGGAGTAAGTTTGCCTAAGGACAAAGCTAACACAAGTTCACCTACGCATATGGCTTGACGCACACACGTACTTACCTTTTTTGAAAGAGCTGTATTGACTGTTTTGAGACACCTCTGACTGTGACATTCCTGGCTCTGGGGTTAAAGGATGCGTTTCTGAGGTATTAAAAAAATCAAAAGCCAATGGTCTTTCAATCACTCCTAGCTATAAAAGTTGCAAAAGCAAAACCAAAAATTTATTTACAAAAATCCAGATGTTTTTATTCGAGAAATTCGAATGGAGCACTTAGCTCTCTCAGGTACTGTTAGCATCACCAAAAACTCTGCTAACCATGGATCTATCCGCCCTTTAGGAACATTCAAAGTAGATCATTTGTCAGCGGCATGAAGCCGATGGAGTCACGCGGCCGCCTCAAACCTCAGTTTCCTCGTCTCAAAGTGATGTTAATGGGATGAAATAAGCAACGTGTGTTTTGTACCAAATTAGTGATGCAGCAAGTACTGTGGGGCTTAGAAAGGGGACAACTGAGACTAGTGATGCAGCAAGTACTATGGGGCTTAGAAAGGGGACAACTGAGACTCGTTAGAATAGACACAGAGCCTTGTTGTCCCCGGTAGTCGAAGTCCTCAGCATAGCGCCTGGCATGTAGTGATTGCTCAAACCGCTGTGGCAGGATTCAAGCCTTTGACCATTCATTGCTGGCTGATGTAGGAAGAAAATCTATGCGTAAAATAGAATTTTAATTCCATCTTGAAGGATGGGCAGGATCTGTACTGATGAGGAGAATAGGAATGTATATTCTAAGTGGGGAAAAGAGCAGAAGCCAAACTCTGGGGAGGAAACGAAGAGCGTGTGTTACAAGGACCACGAGTAAGGTTTCCAGACTAGAATGGAGAGCGTGTGGAGCTAAATGTAAACGTTCCTCGGAAAGGTGAAAAGAGATTTACGAAGAGCATTAAAAACCAAGTGGAGGAGTGTGGGCTTTATTGGGTAAGTAAATGAGCAGTGGGGGGAAGACAGGATGAAAACTGCTGTTTTAGGGAGTTAACCTGGTGGGGGGATGGAATTCAGGAAGGAAGTTGGAGCTGCCGGCCCACCAGGGGAGGTTGGAGCAGCAAAACAGCTGGTGGGGAGGTGAAGGGCAGTGGAAACGACAAGGGAGGAAGAGATTTGGGAGAGATGCTCAAGTAAGAACCCAGAATATTTAGTGACTTGTAATATGAAGCCCAAGGATGAGGAGCCAGGAAGATAAGATGAAAATGATGCTAATAATGGATCACCGCGAGAACATACAGTATGTTTTAGATGGGTCCTGCGACATTCTTCGGAGAATAACTGCATTATTTGTTACAGCGAACCATCCAATATATGCTGGGCACAATTATGTGTTTATTGGATGATTACCCTCTGTCCAGTCTATATGAGGTGCTATGGGGAATAGCAAGGAAGTGAGTCAATGACGTGGATGCCTCAAGATACTGATGAGGAGGCATATTAAGAATATTAATAGCAGTGTGTGTTGAGCACACAGTACATCCAGACTAGCTACATTAAATAGGCTGTCTTATTTAATCCTCACAACAACTTTATAAGGAGATGCTACAATTTATCTTTGATATACTTAACCAAGGGGGCACCCGTCTGGCTTTGTCAGTAGAGCATAAGACTCTTGATTTCAGGGTTGTGAGTTTGAGTCCCATGTTGGGTACAGAGATAACTTAAGGGGAAAACACACACACACACACACACACACACACACACACACACAGACACTTACACAGAAACTATGTCTTACAGTGGTGGGTTAACTTGCCCGGTATAACAAACTGGAAGATAATAGAGTCGGGAATAAAGTCCCAACACTGTGATCCCTGAGCTCACAATCTCACCATGGATAGAAGTCATTAATGGAACACCTGAATCATGAATTTTGGTTCAGGACACGAAGGAGAGAGACAGGGCTTACAAGAGAAGTTACAGAAGAAACTACACAGAAAGGAACGAATGTGGAAAGACTGGCCTGACTGTTGCATGAGGGTGAGTCATGAGGGGGAGACCATTGAAGTATAAATCAGGGCCACATGATGGCTGAGGGTTACTGCCTGGCACAGAGCTGTGGCTTAGCACATGCTGGAATCCATCAACTCATCGACACTCCCTGGTGACCAGTCATCTTTCCAATGGCGACAGGCCCAGGAGTTCAGGATGAACAGGGCTTCCTCTCCCATTTCCTGGGCTCCCGCTTTTCTTGCACATCAGTGTCATCTCAGGACACCATCCATCCAGGCACGTGCCTTATTTCAGATCACTTCAAGCTGCTCCTTTCTCCGGACGGCACCAACTCAAAAACATTCTTACTGTTTTCTTCCTCACACTCAGCCTCATTTCACTGGAACAAAACCTCTAGAGGCTCTGCGTGACCGGAGGAGAGTTTATTTTTGGTGTACAGAATGGATCGGAGAAGAAAAAGAAGAGAGCATAGAAGCAGAAGTGCCTCGCACTCTATCTGGTGCATACCTGGTATGCAATAAATATTTGCTGAAATAAGAAAAATGAAAGAGTTGTATTCTGATAATCAGAGTTTGAAGACACAAGGACTTGAGCTAGCAGAAAAGGGGAGTTAGGATTGAATCAAAAGATATTTCGGGGCGCCTGGGTGGCTCAGTGGGTTAAGCCTCTGCTTTCGGCTCAGGTCATGATCCCAGGGTCCTGGGATGGAGCCCCGCATCGGGCTCTCTGCTCCGCAGGGAGCCTGCTTCCTCCTCTCTCTCTCTGCCTGCCTTTCTGCCTACTTGTGATCTTTGTCTGTCAAATAAAAAAAAAAAAAGAAGAAGAAGAAGATATTTCACAGGGAAAATAAACACAAGAGACTAGATATGTGGGGAAAGAAAGAAAAAAGTCATGGATGCCACTAAGGCTTTTAACCTGCGTATTTGAGAGGAGGTGATGTAACAAACAAATTCCAAGAATTAAAAGTTTCTTTAGAGTAGGTTTATCTCTGTGGTTCTGTGTTGTAACCTAGAAACTAGCAGCATACTTAATACATACTAGACAGGCAATAAATAATTAGGGCTTTGAATAAATAATATGCAATATTAGTTTTAAGAAGAAAACCATTCTCATATTCTGATGCTGTGAGTTTCACTTCAGAACAATGACATTTACTGCCAGGAATTCATGTCTTAATGAATCACTGTCATGGAAAGGACCTTGTTGTATCCTTTCATAACTTAGAGCAGAAAAAAACCAAAATAATAATAATAGTAATTAATAATAAATTGAGGACCACTGTCCTAAGGCCTAGCACAAATACTTAGAGGTATTGTTGATTTAAGATTAAGATGAGAATCCTAACTAGAATGAAGGGCCTGGGTGAGGAGTTAGCTGTATTCCTGAAACCAACTAACTCTAAGATAGATTTATCAGGAAGGTCAGTGGATCCCTCACTTGCACAAGCCCCTATATCTAAATTGTTTTTGTTTCTTGAGTTTTTATAGGCTTCAGATCCCACCATACCTGGACCCATCTTTGAACCACAGCCACATATTAGGTTCAGCTGGTGCAAGAAACTGAATATTTCTGTTGCCATTTCATCATCCCAGATAACTGAAGTTTGCACCCTAGACTTTGGGTTGAGTTAGAACTCAATATGAATTCCAGTTAAGCCATTCATGAGCTCCATGGCTTTGGTCGACTATTTCTAATTTCCTCATCTGCAAATGGGAATACTAATAACTGCCCCTCGGGGTTATTATAAAGCTTAAATGTACATAAGAGTTCAATAAATTGCAGCTCTATTATTATTACTAATTAGTCCAGTGATTCTTATGCTCATTTTTCCCATTTCCCATTTAAAATTTTATATATAATTGACATTTTGTTATAAATCCTTAGAAGCCCATTAAATAAGATTACCATAACTTTTCCTTTACTTTTCAAGTTCTCCTGCTTGGAGAGCTTCGGGATATGTTGATTTGCAAGAGCTTTGTATCAAATTCAGAAAGCACATTTCCTTTTCTTAAATTTTTGCAATCTTAACATCCATTGAGGACAAGTCTGAGCTTAAGCACTAATCTTTTATGAATAATAATTTGGCCTGCAGATCTTATCCTCTCGCCAAACTATTCCAAGGAATTTTCAGACTGAAGGAAAACTCAAATCACAGAATAATTTAGGCTTACCACCTGGAAACCCCAAAAATCTATGTGAAATTAATGAATAAAGGAGTAATTTGTATCACAATAATGACCCACTGAAGAGTGATTAGAATTATTTGCATAATCATCTTTTAAAGAAATGTGGACTACTCACACACCTTTTAAAAAAGATTAATTTATTTATTTGAGAGAGAGAGAGAAAGTGCAAGTGGGCACACATGAATGTACACAGGGCCGCAGGGAGAGAGAATCTTCAGGTAAGAGAAGTGAGGTTTAGAGATTAAGCAGCTTGTCCAAGTTAGAGTGAATTAGTGTTTGAGGCCAATACCTAGTGAGGTCTTCTGATTCTTGAACTCATCCATTTCTGGCTACACCTCACTGATGCCACTTCTGTCAATCTAGGATTCTAGCATCTTTACATGGTTTGTGCCAGAGAATATTTGGTGTCTGATAAGAATAGAAAAATGCTGCCATTCTTTAAAGTTTTTTTCAAAGGTTACGGAATCACATGCAAGTTATTTTTAAAGATTCTTTATTATTTCGGATATTGGGTGAAAGCTGTGATTTTTTTAAAAATTTCAATGACAGGGCGCCTGGGTGGCTCAGTGGGTTAAGCCGCTGCCTTCGGCTCAGGTCATGATCTCAGGGTCCTGGGATCGAGTCCCGCATCGGGCTCTCTGCTCAGCAGGGAGCCTGCTTCCTCCTCTCTCTCTCTCTGCCTGCCTCTCTGCCTACTTGTGATCTGTCTCTGTCAAATAAGTAAATAAAATCTTTAAAAAAAAAAAAAAAAAAAAAAAAATTTCAATGACAACAGCATACATGTGAGAAGCTTTCCTTTCTCTCTCTTTCCCTCTTTTTTCTCTTAAACCCACAATCAGGACTTGCTGGTTCTAAGCTTTTTGGCATCTCTGAATGAATCTTAGTGATTTGAAATCGCCCCTACTGAGCTGTTGCTTAGTACTTGAGTTCAAGTCTGCTGTAAGTGTGTAGAGCATAGAAAGAGTTCTTTTCTGAGGATTGGGACTCTATGCTTCGAGAATTGTTGAAGGGTTTTGTTTTCCCAGAGCTGTCAGGTTTCTCTGAAAGAACTGAAAAGAAGCAGCAAAGGAAGATGTGAGAGTGATTTTAAAATATTTTAAATATCTCTGGTTTTCCAATCTTTTTCAAATTAAAGATCTGTGATTAACCGTTCCGTAGCTCAATGTCTCTATCTTTGGAATGTTGCTCTGTAATGACGTACCGTTCTTTACTGTACTTGTGTGTGAGTGTAAGAGTGTGTGTGTTCTGTCCTGTCCTTTTGTTTCCTTTTTTTCTTTCAGCATTTTCTCTGAATGTTAAAGTTTTATCAGAGACCAAAAACTTATCTTTGCGAAGAACTGAATTTGTAGTAAAATGGTTTGATCTATACACAAAGAGGGAGATGCCGTGAAATGTGTAACATTGGAAAAAGAAGAAGAAATAGACAGCAGATCCAAATGGTACAGCAGACCATGTTTAAGTGATTTACTTGGGGTTATGTGTTTTTAAAAGCAACATATAAATGCATAGCAGGGTTTTGGCAGATGAAATTGTGCTGTGTTTACTTTAAGGCGCTCGACAATGATAAACAGTTATTTAGTACAAGTAGTATGCCTATGGTGCAAAGAACACTGAATTAGATACAGTTCCTGCAAAACAGGTTTGAAATCTAAAAACAAATTGGAGAGGCAGAGTATAAAATACCCAGAAAAAGCCTAACATTCTACACATGTAAAAACGTCATCAGGGCATTCTAAGTGTACTTTCAGACCTAATTTGTTAAATCCCTTAACCGTACATACAGACATTGTAAATAGAGTCATACTTACACAGATCTGATATGTGTGCAGATGTAAGCACGTCGGTCTCAGATGTGCAACTTAAGGGTGATACATTTAGCTGCTAAATGCAGGCCTCCACCTGAGAATTGCTGTCTTTACTGCTCATCTACTTTACATTTTTAATTCCTTCCAAATTCTTTTTTAAATTATGAGTTTGCATTAACATGCAAACCTTTGTAGTTTCTGAATAATGTATGTCAAGCAGATACTTGAGTGACATTTACTCTAAATAATTTTAAAATTTTATATTTCATCTCTGTAGTTGCTGTTTGCTCACTTTATGAAAATTTTTATTTTGTTTTAATTGGCAAAATGGAAAACTGAAGCGCTATTGAGAAAAAGAAACCAAATCTTCATGTGAACAATTGTTTCACATTGATGTCTTGACACAAGAAAGATTTCTGCTATTTATTTACCAGAGATGAGTACAGATAATTTCATTGTGCATCGATTTTCTCTGCGGAGGGAGGAAGTGTGGTCAGCTAAAACAAAGCACTGAAATGGGGAATCAGCCACCACGACTTCTGTTCTCATCTCTGGCTTCAGAATTTGCTCTCTTAGAAACTCACTTGATTACCAAGATTCCAGTTTTTTTCATTTCTTTCTTTGTTTCCTTTGATTGTTATGTCTGTGTGTTTTTTTAATGGACAAGATCAGACTTATATGAGCGAAAGAGGTCAATCAGAAAAAGACAATCATCACATGATCTCTCTGATATGAGGAATCTGAGAGGCAGGGTGAGGGGCTTTGGGGGGTAGGAAAGGAAAAAATGAAACAAGATGGGATAGGAGGGAGACAAACCATAAGAGACTCTTAATCTCCCAAAATGAACTGAGGGTTGCTGGGGGGAGAGGGTATGAAGAGGGTGGCTGGGTGATGGACATTGGGGAGGGATATGCTATGGTGAGTGCTGTGAAGTGTGTAAGCCTGATGATTCACAGACTTGTACCCTTGGGGCAAATAATACATTATATGTTAATAAAAATAATTAATAAAAGAAGAATTCTGGGGCTCCCGGGTGGCTCAGTTGGTTAAAGACTCTGCCTTCAGCTTGGGTCATGATCTCAGGGTCCTGGGATCGAGCCTCGTATCGGGCTTTCTGCTCAGCAAGGAGCCTGCTGTCTGCCCCCTCTCTGCCTCAGCCTGCCTCTCTAACTACTTGAGATCTCTGTCTGTCAAACAAATAAATAAAAGTAAAAAAAAAAGAGAAAATTATTTGAGTTCTTTTGTTAGAATATTTTAATTGGTCTGTTCTATAATCAACATAATGATAAAATGGGAGTCAATATGAGTGTACATCATTCAGGAATATAATCATTCAACATTCATGTAGCCAAATATTTAGTGAGTGCTTACTGAGTGCCAGGCACTGAACTACGCACTGCATAAATATATTTGGTCCTTAAATCACAACATAATTATGCAACTGTCATTATGTGAAAATATAAATGTCCCAGTAGGCCAATACTATATAAATTAAGGATAATTATCCAAAAAAGATCATATTTCTTTAAATATGAAAGAACTTTATTTGTAAAAAATATTTGCTAAACACTTAAAAAATTCCATGTCCCTTAACCTGCTTTTATTCTGTTTTCAAATTGCTATTTTTAAATTTGTAAGATTTATCTATTGTATACGTTTGGAAACCTGGCATGGTAGTGTGCCTATTTGGGGATATTGGATGCTTATTTATGTAGTTACATATGTACATAAATAGAAGCATCATGCTTATGCCTGAAACACATGTGTCTGTACCTTTCTAAATTATGAATTATAACTCATAGGAACTATGAGTAACTAGTAGATACTGTTCTACCAGACTAGCGGCATGGTGAAATGAACCCCAAATTAGACACTCTAATTCTGGCCCTGCTGCTAATCAGCTTTGAGATCCCAGGCAGATCATTTCACTTCTGTGATTTGGTTTCTCTTCTGCAAAATGAGAAAAGGGTTGTTGAATAGGTTATTTCAAATTTCCATTCCAGAGTACCAGAGTATACTATAAAGCTTAGGACATCTTTTTTTTTTTTTTTTTTTTTCCTTGACAGAGATCACAAGTAGGCAGAGAGCAGAGAGGCAGGCAGAGAGAGAGGGGGAGGCAGGCTCCCCACAGAGCAGAGAGAATGATGCAGGGCCCAATCCCAGGACCCCGGGATCACGATCCAAGTCAAAGGCAGAGGCCTTGATGCACTGAGCCACCCAGGCGCCCCAAGTTTAGGACATCTTATGACTAAACTCTGTCTTGAAACTTTTTTTTCCCTAAAATTTTTCTATTTCATTCATTGTAGGTTATTGATTTGTATTTTCAAAAGCCATGCCAGTTTTACAAAGTACATTAAGAAACTAGAAGTTTGGGGTTTTTCCATGGCCACTGCCCAAGTCTATTTTAATTGGTCAGTGTTAGGCTGGAGCAGCTACTAAATATACTTTAATGTCATCACACCTTTGTACCAGATTGTTGCCATATATGTCCAATAGGGGGCTGGTTTTTGTTTTTTTGTTTTCTGTTTTTTGTTTTTTAAAACCTGTTCCCCAACTCAGTCTCATCTCTCCTCAACTACAATCCTAGTTGGAATGGCCATGGTCTCTTGTCTGTATTACTGTATTAATGTCCTATTCAATTTCCTGCTCCTACTCTTGGTTCTTCTTAATTCACACTGCACAAAGTGACCAAATAATCTTTTTTTTTTTTTTAACTTCCTTCACACATTTTTCCCACCTCCTCCCCGCCTCTGGCAACTACAATTCCATTCTAGCTATCTCTTGTCTTGTTTAGTCCCTGCTGTTGTTTTATTGAACTATACTGGACACAATGTTACATTAGTTTCAGGTATACAACATAGTGATTCCACAAACTTATTCCTCATCCTATGCTCAACACATCTGTAGTTGCCATCTGTCACTGCATCTGCAATGCTATTATAATATTATTGACTTTATTCCCTATGCTGTAATTTTTATCTCAGTGATTTATTCATTCCACAACTGGTAGCCTGTATCTCCCACTTCCCTTCACCCATTTTTTGCCCATTCCCACCAAATATGTTCTTTTTTTAGATTCCACATACAAGTGGGAGCATACGGTACTTGTCTTTCTCTCTCTGACTTATTTTGCTTAGCGTAATAACCTTGAGGTCCATCCACATTGTCACAAAGGGCAAGACTGTATTCTTTTTATGGCTGAATAATATTCCACTGTGTGTGTGTGTGTGTGTATTGTATCTTCTTTCTCCGTTCATCCATCAACAGACATGTAGGTTGTTTCTATATCTTGGCTATTGTAAATACTGCTGCAATGAACATGGGGGTGCATATATCTTTTTGAGGTAGGGTTATCATTGTCTTTTGATAAATACCCAGGGGAATTGCTAGAATTATATGGTAATTCAATTTTTAATTTATTGAGGAATCTCCATACTATTTTCTCTATTGGCAGCACCAATTCACATTCCCACCAAAAAGTGTTCCCTTTCGCCACATCCTCATCAACACTCGTGTTTCTCGTCTTTTTTATAACAGCCATTCTAACAGGTATGAGGTAATAGATCACTATAGTTTTGATTTGTATTTCCCTGATGATTAATTATGTTAAGCATTTTCTCATGTACCTGTTAGCCATTTGTATGTCTTGTTTGCAAAAACGTTTATTTGGATCTGCCCATTTTTAAATTGGATTGCATGGTTTTTTGCTTTTGATTTTATGAGTTCTTTATATATTTCACCTATTAACCCTTATTAGATACATGTTTGGCGGATGTTTTCTCCCACTCAGTAAGTCGTGTTGATTTTCATTGTGTTGATAGTTGCCTTTGCTATTCAGTTGTAGTTCAATTTAATGCAGTCTCCTTGTTTCTTTCTGCTTTGTTCTTTTCATTTTTTGGTATCAAATTAAAAAAAAAATCATTACCAAGACCTATGTCAAGGAGTTTATCACCTATGTTTTGAGTTTCATGGTTTCAGAACTTACATTTCTGTAAGTTCTGTTCAGAACTTACATTTCAATTTCTGTTCAGGATATAAAGTAAGGCCTAGTTTCATTCTTTTGCATGTTGCTGTCCAGTTTTTCCAGCACCATTTGTTGAAAAGACTATCTTTCCCCCACAGTACATTCTGCCTCCCTTGTAGTAAATAAATTCATCATTTATGCATGGGTTTATTTCTGGGAGAAAGACAGAATTTAATGAAAAAAGATTTACTCTGTCTTTGTCATATTTCCTTTAAACAAGTACGTATTGAACACTTACCATATGCCAGACACTGAATTACACACTGGAGATGTAATGGTGAGCGAGACTGGCACCATCTCTTCTCCCATACAGATAAATAGACAGAATACAATTGTAGTTTGTGGCAAGCACAATGAAAGAAATAGTTAAATGTCTAAACAAGAGACTAACAGAGGTGACCAGCTTTACATAAGACCAATCACAAAAGACCAAACAGAGACCTTTACATGAGAAGGAGCTGGCTATGCATATCGTGGGGATAAGGAGAGCATTCCAGGCCTAGACAACAACCTGTATTAAGGTCCTACAACCTGGGAGGAGGGGGTGGGGCTGTGGAAAGAAGGACCGGTGGGGCTAGAGACTAGTAAGGGGAAGGGGAGAGGGAAAGTGACTCAAGAATGGAAAAATAAATAGGGACCAGGTCATACCGACACGGATAGATCCTAGTAAGAAATGTGGATGTATTCCGATTTATTTCCAAGGAAAGGTTAAGACATTGAAGGGATTCAAACAAAGGAATTATGTGAACCAATTTTCTTTTTTCTTTTCTTCCTTTCTTTTTCTTTCTTTCTTTTTTTTTTTTTTTTCTGTTTCAAGATTTTTTTCCATGTATTTGACAGAGAGAGCGCACAAGCAGGGTGAGCAAGAAGCCTGATGTGGGACTCGATCCTAGGACCATGGGATCATGACCCGAGACAAAAGCAGTCACTTAATGGACTGAGCCAAATAGGTGCCCCTCATTTTTTAATTTAATGTCACTTTTGCTTTTGGTGGAAAAGAAACAAAAGAGAAACCAGAGAAATCAATAATCCAGGGAGAAAAGTAGCAATTAAGATAGAGAGGTGGCAATAAGAGAGGAAAAAAAACCAAAACCCAAACCAAAAACTTTTACAAAGTATAATTTAAATGCTTCATTATACCTAACACTACACACAACCAACCAACAAATAATCACTTTTTGAGGGCACACCATGTGTCCAGACAGAAATTATATGATGTATTGTGCCTGTCCTCTGAGAACTTATCATTTAATGGGGGAGGGGTGGATTAACACATAAAAAACTGTATCAGTAATCTCATAGAACCTCTACCTGACACCTTATGCAAGGTTATTCCTTTAGGTTAACAGGGAAAATATGTAGAAATCTGAAGATAATATTTTTGGGTTAGGTCACTGCTGTTACTTGTAATATTTGTAGCCTGATTTTCCTGTGCCAGTAACCAGAATGTGAGCAATGTACAAATAGGCTATTTTGCTATTTTCACCTACCATATTTTTCTTCATTTAAGCCAGGTTCTGGACAGGGGGTAGGCCCCAGATTGCAGCAGGCAGTGGAAAGATTAAAAGAACATTCAATTTGGACTTTGCCAGTATATTCCAAGCTCTCACTCACACCTGCTTACAGAGATCCTGAACTCTGGCTTCTTCACAAGACCCACTTTTTGCAAAGACTTCTACCTAAAGAGAAGACTGATAGCTATTTGCTTTCTAAAATTATTTTTTTTAAAAAAACTGATTTAATTGAAATCAGCAAAGAAGATCAAGTGTAGCAAATGATCTCGTTTAAAATAATCAGTGAGCCATATTAAGAATACCTTTCAAAGCAATATTTTGAAATAAACTGAGTAACTTGTCTCAGACTTAAAAGTCCTAGAAGGAAAGAACTATACTTTGGCTGCTTAAGTTATTCCTTGAGGGAAATTTTTAAAAAAATTACTGACATTGGAGAAATTCTTGTGATAGCCTCACATCAATGGCATGGGAAACTACCAGACTTTTGCATTCTTCGTGGTAATCTCAATTCTCATCCCCTGACTCCATTAGGATTAACTGGAACAAGAGAAAGAAAAGGAAGCCACTTGTGGCCATTACCATTCCCAGAGTGCCTTTTGCAGGAGTAGGGAATGCTAATTCTGATATCCTGGAAACATTTGAAACTGAGTAATAACACTTTGCCTACTTAAATGCCCCCTGTAGTTTCAATTAGCTGGGCATCATGCTTCTGAACATTCTTTTGCTGTTAGGCGAGGCATGGACACAGCCAGCAAGTGTTGCTTCAGCAGTGAATGAAAGGGTGTTGTCATCTAGAACCAACTTTTCAAACCTGTGCAAGGACAAGGATATAATTTAAACATTTAGGTCCTCATTTGCAAGGACATTTTCAGAATAGTAGGGTCAATAACCCTTGTATAATATTTCTACTCCTAGAAGAGGTATAAAATCCAAGAATATATTGGTCTCATATTGTGATGATCAATTCAATAAATGGAATCAGGGCATTATTGCGATTGAATGCCTAGTTAATAGCCACATGATAATACTCCAAAGCTCAAAAAGAAATATGAAAGATATTCATGTCAATGGATTAGTCAGATTGGATAGACGGTATCTCTCAGAAAATAATACCTGTTATAGAAATCATACTTTTCTAACTCAGCATCACTCTCACAGAAAACTGGTGTCCTTAGAGAGCTTTGTAGATGTCCATCACAACAGTTTATGTCACCTAACACGTTTGAGATGTGTGCATTAAAACAGTTAAAAGTGCTTTATTTTTGTTTCGCTAAGGTTTATTTTGACCTCCAAGAAAGGAGATCGAGTAGATAGGATTGTCTTTCTGCAGTTCGTGTGATTCTAGAACCCTGGAACGTATGTTACCAGATCTGGGATATATTTGCACAACTTATTCTCTCTGCTTGGAGGGGTCTTTCCTTGAGGACCATGGGGTTTGCTCTCTCATTTCCTTCCAGTGCTTTGCTCCAATGTTACCTTCTCGGGAGGACTGATTCTCACTTACCCATTTAAAATATCAACATCTGCCTGCACCCTCTTAGGCATTCTGATTCCCCTTATCCTGCTTTGCCTTTTGCCCACTGTACTTTATCATCTACATAAGTAAGTAATTTATTATGTTTATTTTCTTACTTATTCCATTAGGCAGGAATTTTTACTTTTCTTCTACTTTTAGTTCCTAGAATAGGGACTAGCATATACTAGGTTCTCAGGAAATATTTGTTGAATGTTGGAAAAAAAGAATATCTGCCATATGTTTTTAAAATCAAGATGTGTCATATAAATGATATGTTTTCTTTTTTCCTCTTAGAGAATTTATGATGTATGTTACAGCCAGTTATGTCTTAGAATCTAGGAAATATAAATCAGGGGACATTTGCATTGTTCTGAACTCATTGCTGCCAGAGTTAATTTAATATCTGGTAAGAAAGAAACAGCTTAATGTCATTCATGACTTCTCTTTCTCTAATTTTATCACTCACCTTCTTCTATCTGAAATTAATTTTTGCCAAGTTGTGAAGGCCTTCCAACTCTATTTCAGTAATAACTTCCTCATTAATTTCCGTCCCTCCTTCCCTACTAGGAAAGGCACATAGAGGGGGACAGCTGGCAATAATACTGAAGAGAAGGCCGGAACCTTAACATAGGTGGTCTTCGAGGCAATTAGACTTTCTGTGGGAAACAATAGAGAGCCGCTATCTGGAGAACTTTTAGAAACCTCAGAACTGGTAGAAAGATATCGCTGACAGTGATGTATCAAATGGCCTGGAGGTCAGTATGATTCTCAGTTTTTTAAAAAAAGATTTTACTTATTTATTTGATAGAGAGAGATAGTTCACACGTAGGCAGAGAGGCAGGCAGAGGGAGAGGGGAAAGCAGGCGCCCTGCTGAGCAGAGAGCCCGATGCGGGGCTCAATCCCAGGACCCTGAGACCAAGACCTGAGCTGAAGACAGAGGATGATTCTCATTTCTAATTCTGTACTAACTCTTGGTTTCCCTTCTCGTGATGCTCTTTCCATCAGTTTTGTATCTGCTTTCTCTGAGGTTATCTAATCCTATCCCACACCTGTGAGTTCTCCAAGAGAGTCTGGATATGCAACAGAGACACAGGCCCAAAGACGTTCCCATTGCATCTCTTCCGAGGTCTTCTGGACTTCTTACCCACACCGACCAGAAGACACCGGTCAAAGGAAGTAGGGGAAAGGTGATGAGCTTGGCATATATTTCTTATCATAATCTCTAGACACTCTCATGTAATGTGAGTTAGTCCCACTTTACAAACGAGGGGAAATTCATTTCAAAAAACTTAAGTATTTTATGCTGTTTCATGTAGGTAGTCAGGTTCAACACTAAAGCTGCTCTAGAGGATCAACAGATAAGACTGGCTGATGAACCCATTCTCAGCTCTAGGTAGTGTGACACATACTTTCCATGAATTGTCACATTTCACTTCCAACAGCCTCATGAGAAGCTTCAGTTCTTTTCCCCATTTTATAGGAGGCTAAAGTTAGGAAGATTTCCACAATTTGTTCACACAGCCCGGAGATGGTGCCTCTACGCACGGCAGCCCATTCCAGCAACTGCAGTGAGAGGTCCCACCCCCACACTGTCAATCAACTCCACTTCTTCCCACTGTATCATCTTGCCTCCAATGGTATGAAAAGCAAGGACACATGCTAGCCTAGCCCTGACCAGCTCGATGGTCTGTCGGCCTTGGGTGTCAGCGAGCCCTTTGCTTTCTCTGCTTAGCAAATGTCTGGGCAGCCATGGACCCTTCCAGTTGTGGGGGTGGGGTGGGGGCACGAATAGCTCTGGACAAATCAGTGCCCTGAACATAGAAGGTCCTTTTCCTGTTTCATTTTAATAATTTATATCCCCTCTACCTCCACCACCATCCTTCCTCTACAACTGTTGGGAAGAGACTAAACTCTAAAGGTCAAGGCACAAAAATTAGAGTTGAATTTTAATTGACTATCAAAGCAGAAAGATCCTCTGCAAACTTAAAAAAAAAAAAATTACCATTAATTTCATGTCCATCACTGTGGATTACACTGGGGCTGGGCATCATTTTATATGGAAACCCAGAGACTGGCTTCCCCCTTTTTCTTTCTTCAATATTCATTTGAGGTTGGTTCTATAGTTGCAGTTTGGGATAGAGACATCTTAATTAGTGGTTAATTTGTATCAGAGAAGCTGTTACTCAAAATACTCCATGACACAGAGACTGGAGCAAATAAAGTCTTAGAAAAAGCCAATTCCCACAGATATAATGATAGAATGCAATAATGATAAATCAGAAATGTGTTTTCACTCTGCTCAGATGTGCAGAGAAATGAGGATTCCTTACTCTTTTTTTAAATGATTGGGTTTTCACTACAATCCTACACCCACCAGGTGGTTTAGAAAAATTGTTTTAAATTGTCAATTCAGTCTTCCTTGGTAAATCAGCCCATCTCTTTACGTAACCCGGTTTCTGCTTAGATGAGTCAGGGAAATGCTCGTCAGAGTTTTGCCCTTTCCACCTGCATATCTGTAGGATGACTGAGGTGTATGCTATCTTAGGGGAGGAGGAGTCCTGGAGTGCCCGAGGGATCCTCTTGGTTCTCCTGGTTTGGTCTACTCCCACAGCTGGTAATATCTCAGGAGTGACTTATACATACCCTGGGCATTCTGATGCACCCACTGCTAAAAGCTGCTTTTCGAGATAATGGGTCTTATTTTGTTCACTCAACTCTGACAATGCTGTGGGGCACCATTACCTCTTGGAGATTGGGCCCTGTCTCCACTTTCTCTAATAATGTGTATCCCTGACAGAGGACGGGACTGTGACTCCAAGTTGGACTTTAGTCTGTGGCGGATGGCCTCATTCCCCTTAGGCAATCTCCTTAGGTGAAGTTGCCAGGCAGGTCCTTCAATTACTTTCAGCCAGATTCTTCTAGTTCATTCCATAGGACACTCAGGAACTTCTGGATAGCTTCACATCACACAGGAACTGAGTGAGACTCTAAGAGGCTTAAACTTAGACTTTTCTGTACAAACCTAGGTAAAGCCACTGAATTTAATTTGATATAACAGCCCCCAACTTAAAGCAGAAGCCTGTAGGCAATAGCTTCCAGTAGCCTCTTAGAGGGCGGCAGCCACTTTCTTCTCATCATTCCCCTCAGCCTCCCTAGAGCAACTCTCTACTTCTCCTCTCCCACTGAACCCTCACCTCCAGGAATCTGTGAAGAGTAGAGAAACATGAAACCATGCTTTCCTACCTCTCTTCCTTCTTCTATCCAGACTCCTGTGGTACCTGAGAAGCCAGGCACGTCCCACCTTCTTCGTAACTTACCTTGTCCCCCTCTCAGTTAAGACTCTCCGTTGTTGTTTGTCTGGCCAGCTTCTCAGTATGTTAAGGAAGAGGTAAAACAATTTAGAAAATCCTTTTCTTTGTTATAACCCAAATTTCATGACTGTTGTTTCAGAAGAGTTCGTTTATGAGATCTAAAACTGATCAATGGCTTCTTTGTTCTAACTTGGGAGAGCCCAGCTTCTTTCCTGGGGCTATATGCTCAGTAGGTAAAAGTTGGTAAGAGATCTTGATATAAGGGAGAAGTGTAAGTACTTTGATTTATTATTTCAAATGATTCAAATATGATTTCAAGTATAAATTGTACTGAAATAATAACAATATTTGTTTTTCACTATGTCAGACACTGTGCATCAACATTATTTTGTTTCCTAGTTAACTCTTACAACAACCCTCTTCTATCAGTCTTTTTTTTTTTTTAAGATTTTATTTATTTATTTGACAGAGAGAGATCACAAGTAGGTAGAGAGGCAGACAGAGAGCGAGAGGGAAGCAGGCTCCCCGCTGAGCAGAGAGCCCGATGTGGGACTCGATCCCAGGACCCTGGGATCATGACCTGAGCCGAAGGCAGCGGCTTAACCCACTGAGCCACCCAGGCACCCCCTCTTCTATCAGTCTTAGTTCACACCTTTTCAGAGAAGAAAACCGAGGCCCAGAATGATACCTACAGCTGATAAGGAGCTCTTGCCCTTATCCACCGAGGTCGAGAATAGTGTCTCTCAGTCTGACTACAATGCCAGGAAGAAGGACAATCTATGTCACAGTCAAAATACACACAAGAACCAAAGCAGAATTCCACACAAAACTTAAGCACCACTCTTTTCCTACATTCCATGCGACTGTGTTTCTCTGTCTCTCTCTTTCTCGCTTTCTGTCCTTCTTTTCTTTTTCATGCCGGGCACAACCAACAAAATCGATTTTACAGTGTACTAACGAACTGGAATTGACACCTGAAAAATGCTGCTCCAGCCTCTGCACTATCAATATTACCGAATTCTAATAGAAATTACATCAAACTATTTAGCCATTTAGAAATAAGCGAAGGTAATTTTTTGTGTACATGTTGTAATTGGGAGAGCTTGAGTACAAAAGACTTCAAGCAAGTAAAATAGTGAGTAAAATGTCAATTAAATACTGTTAAGTAGCTTTAAAACTACTTAGTAAGAGGAAATCCACAAGCTGAACAAACATAGATTTGTGGTTTAAACATTTACCACTTTTGCAAAGTCTTCTTCAGTTTGGCCTTCAGAACTTCTACCTAGAGATTTTCACCCTTCACTTTGATCTACAGGACTTAATTATTATACCCCAGAATTTTAATTTATCTTCCAAGGATTTAGATGAAAACATAGCCTTTGTTCCTTCAATATTGTATTCAAAATCTCAAAATAGCTTCAAAAAAGAAAGGCTTTCCTGAGTTCCAAATTTATAGATGACAAATAATCTGAGTCAACAGACATTCTGCACTTAGAATTAGCAAGGCAAACACAGGACCGAGGATGGCAATGAAGAATTTGCGGATGAATGAGTTATTTTTTTCAGGAAACAGAAGGTTCAGAAAATGTTCAAGAATTTCAAGATCATAAAACCTAGAAAAACTCAATAGATTTCTGCCTTTTTCAGCAGAGAATCATTAAAAGGTTGTGTGCTGAAGTACTTTGCTTTAGGCAACTTGCAAGTAAATCAAGAAATGAGGCTTCCCCCATGTTTATTGCACTTTCTAGTTCTCACTAAATTATACCTTTGACCTCGGAGACATTTGCAATAGCACCAGGATGTGGTTACAAATTGGATTAGTATTGCCGAGCAGATCCTCTCTGCAGGCTGGAAGCTCTAATCCTTCGGTTATCTATGGAAGCCCATGGATGACATTAGTAGCTCTCAGGGTTAGGTTTTTTGAGACATAAACATGTACTTTTGAAAATAGTGAAAAGAAGCTGTTCAAAACACAGTAAAGGGCACTTGAGAAATGCCCTGGAAGACCTGAGTTCTAGCCCTGCAACCACTGCAACTTAGTTTTGGAAGCCCCACGGTGGGTTACTTGGCCTTTTAAACTTCAGATTTCCCACCTGTATGTGTCCCCCAAAGCTTATCACCTGTCAATGGTCTCATAGTGACCAACGTGTGGCCAGATACTCAGGATCCATTAGTACCCTCACATGGCACATGAGATCAAAATCACCACTGCTGAGTCGTTTTTCTCAGTATTTCAGAGATTGCTAGAAATAACCATCCTCCTGGACTCCAGCAAATGGAGAAAAGCCTAGCACTTGTCCGTTTCAGGAGAGAGTTAAAAAAAAAAAAAAGGTATCAAGATTGTGGGAGGAGAAACTCCTATAGCCTGCAGGGGGCACTAAGTTCCTTTTAGAAGAAGAATCGTGCATGGACAGGAGAAGTACCTGTTACCCCAAGTGTAAGGAGGCATGGGAGAAGAAAGGAACAGAGAGATACCTTCATTTATCATTCCTCATATGGTTCTGTTACTCCCTGCCTTCCATCTCAAGTAGACTGCCTAGACAGCAACCTGTGATTATAAAAGATAAACTGCTAACTGATAGGAGAAGGAAAAAATTCCAAAAAGAGAAGCCACTTTCTAAGGGTTTGATGGATGAACATTTGCTACCTAATAACGTCAGGATTTACCATTTAATCAGGATTAGGAAATCCAAGAAGAAAATGTTCAGCGCTCATGACATATGATTATTGGCAGAGCTGTGTGGTAAATTACAGAGAGAATTCTAGGACTCTTGATTCTTTCTTTATAGGGTAGGGTCAAAAGGATATCACAGATGGAAGACTCAAGTCAAGGCCTTTATATTGCAAGATTGCTTCCCTGGAAGGAATGAATCAGATTAAGAATGATGCCCAGAAATGCCCTTAACGTTTGTATAATACTTAACAATTTGTAAAACCCTTTTATGTAGAAATTATCTCGCTTGATCCTCATGATGACCATTTTATATTTGAAGGTTTAGGGAGGTTAAGTGGCTTTGCCCAAAGTCACGCAGTAAATTTCAGAGAGGAGTCTTTAATGGAAATACTGATTTCTGGTGATTTTTAACAGATTGCTGGACTGCTCTGCCAACCAAGTGTGTTTTGGGGGACTTATTCACAATGGGAAAATTCTGTTACAAACCCAAGAGATGTCAGTTTATGTTTTAGAGTGAAAATCAAATGGCAGATAGTCACAAAGTAAAATAAGGAAAATTGCTCATCACAGGTTTTGGAGTTCCAAGAAGCTAACAGGAGTTTTCACAACATCGTGGAGCCAACACAAGCGGCTAATCTTAACAGCAAGCTAAACTGGCAGTCATGTCGTCTGCGTGATCAGCAAGATGCTACGCTGCTTTAAATTTATCCTGTTGCAAGTCCTCTGGGTAAAGGTATCGTTTCCAGAGGTCCCTCTCAGAAACGAGATAGAATTCTGGTAATAAAAGTTAATAGAAGGAGAACGGTGTACGCCTTCCATTTCCTACCCTCCCCCCAACACCGCACCAAAAAAATTAATTGCTGTCTGTCTTCCAAAGCCCCACAGCCCCAAAGCCGAAGGGAGTCAGGAGTCAAAACAGGAAGAACAAGTTTGGGCGTGAACTCCACCTGGAAGTCTCAGGTCTTGGATGAGACATAATGATGTCATGAGCCAAAGGAGGGGCTTTGAAGTAAGACCTGGGGTAGAAATCCATCTCTGCCCCTTGGAAGTAGTTAGACTTAACGAGCCTCATTTTCATACCTGTGAAATGGAAATAAAATACTGATCCTGCAAGGTCATGTGAGGATCAGAAACAGTTCGTATAAACGTATGGCACCTAACAAATCCTTCACGATGGGTAATTAGAATCTTGGGATCCTGGTGCTCGGTGGGAAATGCGGCAGAGAGCAATGTTGAAAGGCTTGAAGACAAGTTTGACTGCCTTCCAAGCCTACCTAAAGCTAGCCCTGCCATCAGGTCTTGGGTGGGTCTGCATATTCTCCAGGCCATGAGCTCTGTTAGTGCCATTTTATGTTCCCAAGTGTAAAGATTTATTGTACTTTGATTTGTACTAGTCCTCCAAGATCAAAGATGGATTCTGAATGTTAGTTGTCAAACGAGCGAACGATTGTGGAAATATAAAAGCAAAGCAATTCATGTTGCCTTAGGAATAGCTCATTTGCACAATCTAATATGCTATTACACTGACATAGTTCCTCATTTCATCTATTAAATCTTCCATTTTAACAAAACTAGTTTGTCACAACCCAATGCTACAATTATGTACACTTATGGACACATTGTACATCTATAGTCAGCCTAGAGTGTCTTAACAAATGCTGGGATTTGGGGGGGAAAAAAAAAAAAGGAAATTAAGATCCAAAGATGAATGACAACCTCTGTATCTCAAATATCTTTGAGTGTGGCTACATTTTTAAAAAGTGCTTCCAAAATGTCTAACTTTCTAAAATTTTAGTTCTAGCACATGAATCCATTAAACTAGAAATTGTTCTTAAAGAAATAAATAAATAAAAAGTCCAGCTGGAAAAGCTATGGACGTAGACATCATGAATTGAAATGCCTCAGGTTAAATGCAGTTTTTAAATGGGCACTGCTGTGGGATATGATCCTGGAGCAAGGGACTGGCTTTCCTGTTCCCGGAGCTTTTGTTCTAATCCTCCAACCAGGACTTGGCCGATTTTATTTGAATTTACTTGCCTGTGGCCTGGGAAAAATGTTTATGTAAAGACTGACCTCTCTCCGGGTCTCTCAGCAGCTTGTTTGTGGTGTGGATGAGGGCGCTCATTCAAGCTCCTGTGTTCACTGTGGACTAAGACCTTGAAGGGTTCTTCAGGCTCCACTAGGCCTGAGAAGAGCCTATTGAGACTTTCAGCTTTTTTCTTACTGCCAAGTTACTTTTTTATTAGGCTTTTAAACTCCTGAATTGTTGAAAAGCAGCTGTTCAAAAAAAGAGTTCGCTTATTCTTATGGGGTTTCTGGATGTCGGGGAGATAGATTTGTGACTGGGATCTACTGGTCCCCAGCACAGAGCTCTACCACTTCTCCTTCAGACTCTGACAAGGTTTCTGGAATGTGATGGAAACACAGTACCGCTTTTCAGAGAAAGCCATAGCCACTCAATCACTTTTCTTCCTGTGTCCCATCTCAAGGCAGGTATTTCTATATACAAGATTTAAGATTTCAGTAATTTGGTGCTCACCAGGTGAATGCTAACCAGAGAGAGTACATACAGCTTTGCTAAGAGAAAGAAGGGAAAAGAGAAGGAAAGAGAAGAGAGAGGGTCAGGAAAGGGTTGGGAAGGGAAGACAGGGGAGGGGAGGAGAGGGCAGGAGAGTTAGGGGAGAGAAGGCAGGGAGGGGAGGGCAGGGGAGGGAGGAGTGGGGGGGGGAAAGCAAGACAGAAAGCTCAGCCACAGTAACGTGAGTTCTGACTAAGGCTAAGTCTGGTCAGATGCCTGAAAGTCTTTAAACTCTTCATTTTCACATATTGCTCAAGTAAGCAAAACTAAAAGCATTTAATTTTTCTAATAATCTCAGACATGGTTTCCTCCTAATGTACTACACAATCTGTATTGATTACTCTGTCGGGGAGATACGCATTTAATAAACATGTATTCCAAAGTGAAGTGTAAAATCAAAGTTTAAATTACTCTTTTTCAAAGCCACTTTTTTCTCCCAGTGTGTCAAAACAAAATGTAGACTGGTGGGGGCAGGGGCAAAGACTTACATTTCAATTGTTTCTTGAGAAACGAATTCATAACAGACACTAATATGGACAGGGCACAAACAGGCAGCAGAGGACCACAGGAACACACTTCATACTTTTTCAAACAAGTTGGACATAGAAGTGTCATCTGCAAGGTCTTCTGAGGACCAAAAAGAGCTTAGTTGGAAGTTAGAAAAGAAGAATAAACTTTTACATTTCTGAAAAACAAATAAAATTTTCCAGTAATATTTTAAAAGTATTGACTTGATAAAGGTATTTAAATATTGATCTGCTAAATAGTCCATTTATATGCATGTAATAAAGATTAGATTATGAGCTTTTAGCATTATTTACAAAGGGCAGTATTTACATATAAGAGCAATTACTTTGCCAACTTTAAACAACCAGTTTCTGAACTTTTGTATCCCCCAAAGCAATATATGCAACTATGCAAAAAATTTTACACATTTTTAATGCCCTTGAGAAGAGTTCTATAGGAAAGGAAATTGTGAATGTGCAAATTGGTGCATAGAAGGGGTGATTAAGGGGGAAAGCAAATTTATGTTTGTAGTAGTGGAGGGTACCATTGTTTTTGATTTGGTATATGCCTTAATCTGGCACGCTATTTCACCCTTCATGACGCACATCAATACCTTCTTTATGTCTGGCTATTACCACTCATTAAAAAATCTATTTTACATGATTCTTTCAGCCAAAAATGGACCATAATGACACAGAATACAGCATGTGCTTCATAAATTCTGTAAGAATCAATACTTTGGCTGGAAATTTGTCAGTCTCTCAAAATTATGCATCATTAAACTTTACTGTTATTACAGTGGACTCTTCTTCAAAGTTCAGTACCTAGCTCGTATTGGAGAAACACTTTCAGAGCCAAGAAAGGTTGAGAGAAGTAAAAGCTACTCGCGATGGGATAGATACCCAGAGAGGATGCTTAATTTGCAAAATGCAAATAGAACAAAAGCTATTCTGCTTCTGTACGGACTGGGAGTTTAGAAGATTCAGGTTACGTATACATAAAGGTCATAGAGATGATATGCAAACAAGTTTGGAGAAGCTGAAGAATATTCATCGACGGAGCAGATTCTACCTTTCTTCTAATACTCTCACAATTATAGCATACAGGTCAAGAAAGAGATGGCATCTGGATCCTTCAACCATTTTACCCCGCTCTCTGACTCACCTGGAAATGAGAACGCCTATTGTTTTGTCCTCTGTGAGAGGCCCTTGGTGTTTGTCATGATGACTGGCCTGTGTAGACACCTGCTTTTTAGGCACACCTATAGGGATTCCAGCTGTAATCATGTCACCTACCAACGGCCTCAGGAGCATCCCAAACAAATATTGGTGCAGTCGCCTTCCTGAGCCGTCTCCTGCTTGCACATCCACTCTCATCAGACAAGGTCTCACCATGCTAACCAGAATGAGATACTGGAAGTTCCCAGAACAGACCGCACTCTTGCTGATGGGTTCAAGGCCTTGGCTCCCGCAGTAAATGTCACCTGACCTGCCCTTTCCCCTCTTAACCATTACTTTCTTTATGATTTAGAATCTTCGTCACCTTCTCCGGGAAGTTCTCCTGATCAACTTAGATTGAGTTCAGTACCCCTCTACTCTGGGGAGCACCCCTATATTGCCCTAGCCTGTATTTATACCTACTGAAATGTATTTATTTATTTATTGTCTGGCTTCTCCACAACAGTGACAACTTTGGCAAAAACTGCATCTTATTTCCCTTTGTACTCCCTCAACCAGTCCACCGCCTGACACATAAGTAAGAACTCAAAAAATCACCACTTCGCAAACGATTGAAGTCTTCCATGTGTCAAGTGAAAGGGTAATCACTAAAAATCTCAAAGAGTTCATATATTTAAAGCTTAGCTCCTATTCTTGAGGGGCTTCCAGCAGGGCAGGGAAAACAGAGCCCAGACATGGATTTTTTTTACAAGAGGGAGAAAAAAACTAAGAAAACATTATAAGAAATGATTTTTATCAGCTTCGAGAAAGTCTGACTTTCTTTGTAAGGATAGCCCCGAAAGATTATTTCTCACACCAGTCATTTAGAGACTACATGAATAAGTAAAACATAAACGGCCATTTGAATGAAGGAATTATGTGAAGCCGCAGCAGCTTTCGTAAGCATGTTTTCGCTTATTCCCGTGGCTGAGATGTCTCATCCCCTGGTTTGTTGACAATGCCTTCAGGGCCACATTGCTACATGGGAGACTTGGAGGTACAACAGCTCCTCTATATTCATTCCTTTACCCAAACTTTCAGCTCCAGCTCTATTTCCAAGTTGGATCTAAGCTCTTAGGATTGCTTCTTAGGAAAACACCCCAAAACCCCCCAAACCCCCAAAACCTGATTCTCACTCCTTCTGTGTGAATTTAGCAAAGTGCTCATGATCGTATCTGGCACCTCGTTAACTTTCCATATGTGTTTGTTTTTCTCATTTCATACCCCCTGATATCTTCAAATTACCCTTTCAGAAAAAAGGCTCGAAGCTTAGAAGCAATACACATGGGAAAGGAAAGGGATCTAATGAACCTTGAAGCCAATTCTGGGACTATTTTGTGCATTTGAAATTATAGTTCAGAGCTTAGTCATTTGAATTGGCTGCTAAACAATAGAAGGTGCTCCTGGTCTGGGGAGGAGTAAGCAAGCTGGAATCTGGCACAGAGAGGATCCTCACTAGTCCTTCACTCTGGCCATGTGCCCTCTTACTTCCATAATCTTCACCTCTGATTCTTCTATCCCCTTGTTTGGGGCCTGGAAGTAAGTCATCCTCCCACATATGCTGAGAGGCAGCCTGCCGTGGTGGGCTTGGGAGTCAGAAATTCTTGACTCAACCTGGCCCTACTAGTTAGCTTCCCCAAACCTCTTTTTTTTTTTTTTTTTTTATTATTTGTGAAGACACAATTAGTAACCAGTCAAACTTCAAAATCTTTTGAGGATAAGTGCTAATTAATATAAAAGTAATGGTATAGGTATGCTCTGATCCTGATGAGAGAAAATCCTCTTCTAAGTAGGTAACTGATTAATGTGCATTGTGATGGATATAAATACTAGAAAAAGTTGGTATCATGTACAGTTCAATACCGCTCTCATGCATAACAGTATACGTTCTGTGGCTAACAGACTATTGTCTGAATTTTTAAAAATATGTTCACTTGGGCACCTGGGTAGCTCAGTCCGTTAAGCATCTGCCTTTGGCTCAGGTCATGATCTCAGTGTGCGGAGTGCTGGGATGGAGCCCTATATCGGGCTCCCTAGTCAGCGGGAAACCTGCTTCTCCCTCTCCCACTGCTTCCCCTGCTCTTTCTCATGTTCTCTGTCTCCCAAATAAATAAATAAAATCTTAACAAATATGCCTACCATACAATTTTGCACTTGTTCAAAATTCAACACGTTTTTTAACTGAATAGAATTGATAAAATAAGAGATGATTCTCAAAGAATGACAAGAATACACTCTCTAAAACTTTAGTGTCTTTTTACCATTCAAATAATAATTTTCAACTTTGCTGAGTTATTTGAGTTCACGAAGATTTTGAAAGAGTCTATCAACAAAGCCCCAAAAGGCCTTATAGAAAAGAAATGAGTTTTCTGACCTACTATGAGTGTTGTATTTTTCATCTCTGGGGAGCAATGTTTTATTTTCTTTCATTTGGCTCATACGATGGTGTCATGCACACCACCATGGACTTCACTAGGGCATCACATCTAAGGGATAGTATTTACTTCAGAAACACCTTTAATATCTTGGCTTTCATATATATTCTATTTGTGCACCTGCAAATAAATTTATATATCTATTATAACCATTTCTCAGCAAAAGCGGTTAGATGACTTGCTCTTCAAAGATCAGAATATTACAGTAATTTTCCACCAGAAGAAAGTAAAGTGCCTTCAGGAATAGACACGTTTTTCTAATTCACACAAAGATACCTTGGAGGCCCACAGCTGCCCTCTGTCCTCAATGCCTAATAGCACTGAGAAGACAGTAGAGTGGTAATAAATACTTGCTGAATGAACAAGTGGATAAAGAAAACATCTCAAAGAGTATGAGTATTGTGAAGGATTGCAACAATAGAAGGCAGTATTGTGAATGGTTAAGATCCTAAACTGTGGGGTCAAAAACACCTGAGAACTTTTAGTTTTGAGAAGTTTTAGCTCTGTAGCTCACTGTCTGCATATTTTGGATGGGTTATTTAATCTTCCCATGTTTCATTTTTCTCATCTTTAAAATGAAAAAAAAAAAAATAGCATCCATTTTATAGGTTGTTGGGAGGACTGAGTGAGATACCACATATAGAACTCTAAGTACTGTATCATGTTCAATGGTGGCCCAGAGGGCCATATTCTACTGTCAGAGTCAATAGACTGTAGTGCCTAACACACAGTTTTGCACACATTAGGAATCCAACACATATTTTTGTATTGAATAGAAATGATGAAAAGAAGAAAAATCTGGAAATACATTCCTAGGGCTTTAGAATCTTATTATTGTTCAAATCAAGAAAAGTGTTCAGTAAAAAAAAAAAAAAAAGAAAGAAAAAAAAAGAAAAGTGTTCAGTAAATAAATGCCTTGGCAGTGAAGGTGACCTTGGTGATGGAGGAGGAGGCAGAGAAAAATAAGGCAAGGACACAAAATTGGCCAATCAGGAGTCATCCAAAATCAGTCTTCACAATGGCTTACAAGCCCCTCAAGATCACTTCTCCCCCTCTTTCCTGCCTCCGTTCCAGCCATATTCACTTTCTCACTATTCCTTGAATGCATCACACACACTCTTGCCTTAGGGCTTTCATTGAAGCTATTCTCTCTGCTTCAGACATATTTTCTTCAGATATTTGTTGGGATAATTTCCTTCTTTAAGTCTTTGTTCAAATGTCACTTTTTCAGCTTCCTATAAATACCAGCCAGGTCATGCCAACCCTCACTTTGCCCCCATACACACTTCCATTCCCTGGCTCTACATTTTCTTTTGTCTTTGGCACACCACACCTTCTAACACATCATATAGTTTATTTGTTATGTTTGTTATTTAGTGTCTCTCTCCCTTCACTCAAGTGCCCCCTCCCCATGAGAATAAAAGCCTAAGGAGGGTGGAGTTTTTTATTGATTTTATTGACTAATGTAATCCAAGGACCTGGCACAGTACCTGACTCATAATCAGTGTTAAATAAATATTAGTGGCATAATTTCTCATTTTTTAAAAATCCCTTTCCCTCTTGCTATTGTTTTTTCTTGCTGTTTAAATCCAATGACAATTTTCATTTTGCACCGGTATTACTTTGGTTATAGGATTTCCATGAAACAATTGACACTCTGTATTCTGTCCTAGTTCTAACATGAGCAAAGACCATACACAGCTTAAAAGAGCAAAATTCTGCTTTGCTTTGTTTTGTTACGTTCAGCCAAACTTCATGACTTTCTGGGCAAATCACAAAATACAAAAGTTTGTATTACCTATTTAAAAACACTCCTGATTCAAATCTTTCTTAAAGAAGCTGAAATAGTTTTTCTGCTTGTAAAGAAAAATACAATGAATAAATAATAGAAGATATGACAAATATGAATAGATTAGGGAACTTTTAGGAGGGGCTGTTTAGTTAAGATATACAGTAATTTAAAAGTCTTGAGACTCTTAGGTAGGTAAGAAAGGTAATTCAACTGGAAGCACCAATGACTTTGTTCTGTATATACATTCTCAAGTGTATGTATATATATCTCCACTCTACCCACACATATTTTCATTAAAAGAGTAGGAAATAGGGACGCCTGGGTGGCTCAGTTGGTTGGACGACTGCCTTCAGCTCAGGTCATGATCCCGGAGTCCTGGGATCGAGTCCCGCATCAGGCTCCCAGCTCCATGGGGAGTCTGCTTCGCTCTCTGACCTTCTCGCTCATGCTCTCTCTCACTGTCTCTCTCTCAAATAAATAAATAAAATCTTTAAAAAAAAAAAAAGAGTAGGAAATAGTTACACCCAGACTGTGTATGTTTAGTGTACTAAATAACAAAGATTGAGACGTTAACCCTTTTTTTCCTAATGTAAACATTTCTCTATATTTACACTTAAATTTTTCTCTTGTTCAATAAATGTAAATAAGTTTTGTTTCCACTTAAACCCAAATATTAAATTACACCCTATCAGCTGGAAAATATAATTTATATAGAGACTTTGTTAATTTGCTACTATTTCTTAGTAGATATTTCTATCTAAGAGTTTAGCAAATTTCATTTTTAATTTTTTGTGAACTGAATGAGTTTTTCAGTTTTTTGATTGTTTTTAAAAATATTTATTTATTTATTTTAGAAAGAGAGAGCGTGAGCAGGAGAGGCAGAGAGAGAGGGAAGGGGAATCTCAAGCAGACTTTGCACTGAGCATAGGGCCCAAGTTGCAGTCCATCTCAGGACCCTGAGATCATGACTTGAGCCGAAACCAAGAGTCAGAGGCTTAAGTGACTGTGCTACTCAGGTGCCCCTGCTTGTTTTTTAGACTCTATTTTTAATCTCTACACCCAATGTGGGGCTCAGACTCACAATCCCAAGATCAAGAGTTGCATGCTACAGTCACTGAGCCCTGCCAGGCTCAGTTTTTCAGTTTTCAAAAAAATATTTGATACCCTAATTCTATGAATCTTAGGAAATGTTTTTTAAATTTACTATCTGTCTAGTAGATTTGTTTAGGGATTTTTTTTTTATTCTGGGTTAACTATTATTTAATTTCTAAATTCAGGAGGTTAATGCCTGGACACTTAAGTATTATGAAAGAAAAATAAATATTTAAATTAATATTATTTCTATAATATTTCATACAAGCCTATCCTCCTGGAAAGCATTTCATTCATTATTCATTCATTCACCCATTCAACAAATATTTCTATATTCCTTTTTGCCAAAGCAATGCTTGACTTTTTGACTTTGATTTGTGGAAGTTCATTGTTAGGTAGATGCTACATTGTTCAGGAGGCTGTGATATGTTGTATTTAGCTGTCAATATCTATAAACATTTCTCAATATGACCTGTGAATGTTAAGCTGTTTACAGTATTTCCTGCAATTATCTCTTCAGAAATGTGACAGAGGAAATGGGTTCATGTCACCCATAGGATTTGAGAAGCATCTAATGAAAATCATTGTCGTTTGGCTTCTATTTTAAGACATTACATGCCAGTTATTATCATGCACTTACATTATTTTCACATCTTGCAAAATATTTTAGAATGGCTTCATTGTTATTCCTTGACATCCTTCTGGTGTTTAGGACATTATTATTTATATTTTTAGTAGGAGCTTTTGATTACCAGTTTCCTCCTATCTAAAGAAATGGCTAATATGTGTTCACTGATATTTACAAAATGCTTTTGATTGATCCTTTCCATAGGAATAAGAATGTTAGGAATGCAAGACCAAAGGGGTAGATGTAGTTAATATCTTTAAATTCAAATTATAAAAATAGCTAATACTTTCTGGATGTCTACTAGATACTAAACATTTTTGTTTTGTTTTCATAATCTAGCTTTAAAAGGCACTATGAGGTAGTATAGATAGATAGTTTTTACAAATGAGGAAAGGGAGGATCAGAGATATTAAATAACTTCACCAGTGTCTCAGAGTAGTAAATGACAAATCCAGACATAGTCCAGATGTTTCTAATCCCAAAGCAATGATTTTATCCACTATGCAGTTTTCATAGTTACTGACATCAAATCCATTTCCAGAAGTTATTCTGGATAGTAGGATGGGCCTTGTGTACATAAAGGGTAGGAAAAGGAATTCTTTTAATCAATGCATTTGTTATATATCACTGTGTAGCCAATCCTTCCACAACCTAGCAGTATGAGGCAACCAATAATTCATCTCATAGTTTCTGGGCCAGCAATTGGGGCTCAGCTTAACTGGATCCTCTGGATCAGGTCCTCACAAGTCCACAACCAAAGTGATCCCCAGAGCTGCAGTCACCTCAAGGTTAGATTAGAGGCTCACTCTGATGGTTGGTGACAAGACTCAGTTCCTTGTGTGTTGTTGGACTAGAGGCCTCCGTATCTCATGAACCATTGGCTGGAACCCCTCTCAGTTCCTTGCCACATAGGCCTCCCCATAGGACAGGCAGCCTGGAGAATGGCCGCTGGCTTCCATGAGGATGAGCAAGCAGAAAAACAAGAGATCATGGATAAGACAGAAATCAGTCTTTTTGTAAACTCATCTCAGAAGTGACACACCATCTTATTTACCATATTTTATTCAACAGAAGTAAGTCACTAGGTCCCTCCTCATTCTCCAGAGGAGGAGATTTTTACATGAGTACTAGGAGAAGGACATTACTGGTGCTGTCTTAGAAGTGGCCCACCATAGTCAAGAAACTGTTCTCAGAGGATACTGAAGACCAACGTCTCTGTTGACTCTGGTCTACGTCTAGGTTTAGCAAAACTCCTGAAGCAAATGTCCTTCAATAGCCTCCATCCAAATTCACACAGAGTTTAATGTTATGCAGATTACAGCATATGGATTTCCAGCATACCCTGAGAAACACTGTAGGTCTGCCTAGGAGTCACATAGGCCAAAATTCTTTTATTTTTCCAAAACTAAATATTCATTTAAAATATCAGAAAAAATAAAATGGTAAGTGTAAGTAGCCATTTTTGTTTTTTTTTTCTCTAAGTCAATTTTGAGAATTTTATTTATTTATTTGACAGACAGAGATCACAAGTAGGCAGAGAGACAGGCAGAGAGAGAGGGAGAAGCAGGCTCCCTCCTGAGCAGAAAGCCCGATGCAGGGCTCCACCCAGGACTCTGAGATCATGACCTGAGCAGAAGGCAGAGGCTTTAACCCACTGAGCCACCCAGGTGCCCTAGCCATTTTTGGCATATTATAATGAAAAGCAGGCAGTTTCTGGAATCTTCTGTTCATGTTTAAAGATACAGCTCTAATATGTCAGCTGTTTGAACACAGGCAACTCCCTTACCCAACAGAGCTTCAGTTTCTGGACTGTGGTTCAAGGACGTGCTAGCTCTCACAGTGCTACTATGAAGATTAAATAAGATTATCGGTAGGAGATCATTTTGTTAACTGGAAAGTACAACATATAAAGACAAATTTTGTCAGTACTCCCCTTAGCTACAGAACAGGACAGATTTTTAAGAACAGCTGCCTGGCATACTATTTAACTGTCTTATTAGAGCAATAAATATTTCTGGAATATGGATAATAAATGGACTGTGTTTTTGCCATATTCAAAATGTACCATTAGTAGCCACATTTGCTGTTGATTTGCTAAAGAGAGGGGAAAAAAAGAAAAGATTTCTAGCGTTTTTTGCTTCAGAGGCACTTGTGTTTTTAGAACTCACTTGCCTGACCACACTGCAGAGATTTCAAGGCAACGCATAAACTTTCTACAGTGTCAAAACAATCCGGCAGCCTGCACGTCCCTCAGCCGTTTTCCTTCATTCTACGCTGCCCTGGCACTAAAATGTTCCCCTCATGTGTGTGTCTTTGACTTGAGAGAAAACATTTTCCCATTTCATGTAAGAACTACATAGCGTTTAGGCCCCTGATGGACCAGAAGAGTACATTAGCCTTTCTTCTTTAGTGGCCCAGATTGAAATCTCATCTAATGTTTTCCCATTAGAAATGAGATGGCGAGATATTTTCTGGGAAGTGATTTAGGTATACTAAAACAATCTATAAGGATCTATTGATTAGAAGTAGACTTGACTCAAACTTGATTTGTGTGCAGTGAAGTACCTTGGGAGGGGATGTGATTGACAGTGCAGAATAGATTTGGGGCTGGAATAGTTAAGATACTGCAGCTCTTTATGGGATACATGGACAGGGCTTATCTGAAAAGAACAAAAATTGAGAAAGGAAAATGAGGAATTTAGAGTACTGAAATATTGCATATGCTGTGGATTTGGTTGCATATATAAATTCAGACAAACAACAAAAAAGGGATTTGCATACAGAGTTATAAGAGAAAGGAAATTCAAGGGTATTTCAGTGAATTTAAAAAACTATTCCTATTCCCACAAATAGGTATTGGTTGCCATTAGGTTATTCTTAACTGGCTTTGGCCAATCACAGTTTTAAAATAACTTTATCAGCAGATGATAATGGCATTACCCATTTAACTGGAATCAAACAAACAAAAGACCTTAAACTAAATGGCCTGCCCATAATCTTGTAATACAACATAGTAGGAACTAAAAAAAGATAAAATGATGAATTAAGAAGTTCATAACTAGAATAAAAGGATAAAATGTATATTAACATAATACGTTAAACCCAGCCCATTATAGAAATACAGGAGTCTGTTGCAGATTTTGTATCCATTCTTTTCTTTGACTCCACAAATTTACTTGAACTCAAGTCATCATGTAAGCAACACTTGAATAATATGATATTGTGTATTTCCAGGCATATTTTGCCTGAGACAAAGCTGAAACCAATATTTTACTTTTCCATATAACTAGGAAGTTAAGATCTCATAGTATTTTATTTATACTGAAGATAATTCTGAAAACTTGTTTGAAGAAATTTTAAACTAATCATGACATTGAACAAGACAGAAACCCAGTTATGTAAATAAATAATAAATTTGAAACAATTACATGTAAATTTAATTTTATCTGAGAAGCTCAACTTTTTGTAGAAAGCAGTTAAATACATCTTGTAGTGTCTGTATATGCAAAGTACCTCAAAAAACAGGCATTCCCTAGCAAATTTAAACCTGTAGTATTTAAACCCCCCAAAACAAAAAATTAAAAAAAATTAAAATAACACAAAGGTTGATCTTTTTTAGACATTATCTATACAGGAAATAAGAATGGCGGGAGCCACAAATTAAGATAGTCAATTGTTGTGGAAATGGCTGTCCTTTCTGAAAATCTGGTCAGAAACGCACTGTTCCCTGTGGTAGGCACGAACAACATGGGGCTACTTAAACTGAAACAAATTAATGTAAGTAAATTAAAAAACCTAGTACCTCGCTTGTACTAATCACACTTCAAGTGAACAAGGGCCACCTGTCGCAGCTGCATTCTGGGCCAGCACAGCGACAATGCATTCCCACCATCACAGAGTGCAATCAGACAGCACCAAAGTCTACTTCCCATTCTCCATGACCCCACATCTGGTCTGTGTCATGGGTAGAATCAGAAAACAGAAAACTATGAAGAGCACCTCATATTCTGGCTCTAGTGCTGATAATTAGATAGCATATCTCTTCCTTTTTAAAAGTTAATGAACACAAAATACTTCATGGCCCAAGGTGTTCCATTAAACTATGAAAGTTATAACAAAATAAGTGTTGAAAAGACATATCGGGTGCAATGAAGCGCTGATATATGCTTATCAAGTCTCCATTTGTCCTCTGTGTTTGGAAAGAAGTTAATGGAAAAGAGCATATTTGTTAAAATACATTTTACACTAATGAAACAATATTATCAAAGAAAGTCCTTAATGTGTATAAAGATTAGAATGTCACCGAAACAAAATACCTGAGAGAATGGAACCGCGTTTGCTTTACTTGGGGGGAGAAAAGAAAAAGCTTTTTCCTCCTCATGTTCCAATATTTTGTTCTTGTAAGACTTAAAGTGAATGTTTTTCAAGGTTCAAAGTCATCAATAATAAGATAAGTCATAGTATTTTTTTTGTATCTGAGCAGTTGCTATCTGAAGATCTCAAAGTAATACATTGTCTTGCTGTAAAACATTTTTTAAAAAGTCAGCAAGCCCAATTTTTTCCTAGCCTTTGCTGCCTGCTGTGGTGGTAAGTGAAATACAATGGTTTCACAAAGAAAATCAAGAATTCTGAAACCTCAAATTTAACCATTAATATGATGACTTAAAGAGAAGGCAGATTTTTTCCCAAAAAAAAAAAAAAATACAGTGGTGTTTTTCACTGTCAAAAAAAGAACAGCTGAGGCAGTGGCTTTTCTTCCTGTTATGTATTTCTAGAAACAGGGATCATTGTCTCTGAACTTTCTTGACCTTAGCCTGTTCTTTTTTGTTAAAGTCATTAAAATGATTAGAACCTCAAGAAGGGTTACAGTGTTCTATTCTTTGTTTCTTTTAACTTACACTGAACTGAACCAACCAGCTTAAATCCTGCCTACACCCTATTAATCCCATCTAGCTCTTCTGTCTGTCTGGATGAGTTTCTTCAACAGATTCCTTGAATATGCGTTAAAAAACATAAATCACTGGATTAAACTTGTAGAGAATGATGAAAGCTAAATTCATGTATATACATGTGGTGGGACAAATGGACCCTTTTATTATTTAACCTGAATGAAAGCAATAAATTTGAAACAGGTTTAACTGATGATATTGGTAATCCACAACAGATTTCCTAAGTGTTTTTGAATGAACATTGGTTTTGTTCAATAATCCCCTGGATTAAAGAAGGGTTAGATAACTCAAACAACCTGCAAAGCATCATATTATTTTGCTATTTATCTTTTATTTTTACCAAAAAACATTATGTGTGGTTTAGGTTTTAGCAAATTAGATGAAAAATTTCATTTGTCATTGTGTTTTTTAAAATTTGTGGTCCGGGTTAGACTATAGAATTTTACCTGTTTTCTTGGATAACAGCCTGTTCTTCATCCTCTGTTGTTTTTATACATAATATTATGCAGAACTAGTATATATCTTAGTTTTCCAAAATAATGACAATGGCCTTTTCTTGTAGTTACTTGCTTTACTGACTCCCCGCACCCCATATTTAGTTGAGTTGTTCTAAATCGTATAAACTCTAGGATGTGCGATAAAAGTCCTTTAAAGTTCTACTATGGATTCACTTAGTTGTCAAAAAAACAAAAAGAGGTCTGAAAGAATTCTTACTTGTAACTTGGAGCCCATTCTAATGGTAATTAAAAGCAAATAATTGCTAACATTTATGCAACAATTACTACCTCCTAGGAAGTCTTTTCACTCATTACCTCTTTGAATTCCTCACAACAATTCTATGATATTGATGTAAATTATACCCCCATTTTTCTAGATGAGAAGACTAAGTAACAGAGCTAATCATCTGCCCAAGGTCATGCATTTAGTAAGTGGTCGATCCAGGATTCAAACACAAGTTGTGTGACGTCAGAGCCCACATTCTCATACACCATGGTAGATTTTAAGATTTTTTTTAATTTTAGATTTATTTACTTTAGAAAGAAGGAGAGAGCACGCCCTCACATGTATGCAAGTGTGCAAGTGGCAGAGGACGAAGGCCATAAGGAGAGGGAGAGAATCTCAAGCAGACTCGCCACTGAGCACAGAGCCTGATGTGGGGCTCAATCCCAGGACCCTGAGATCGTGACCTGAGCGGAAACCAAGAGTAAGAGGCTTAATCGACTTAGTCACCCGGGAACCCCCATTGTGTTAGTTATCTATTGCTGCATAATGAAAATGAATTACCCCAAAATTAGTGGTTTTAAAACAGTAAACATTGATTATCTCATAGTTCTGAGGGTCAGAAATTCAGGAGTGTCTTAGCTGGATGGTTCTGGCTCCAGGTCTCTTAGGAGGTTGTGGTGGAAATGTCAGCAGGAGCTGTAGTCATCAAGGCTCAACTGGGACTTGAGGGTATGCTTCTAAGATGGCTCACTCACTGGATGTTCATGGATTGCCTCAGTCTCCTCATTGGCCATTGGCAGATGGCTCAGTTCCTTTTTCCAGGGAGCTGCCTGAGTGTCCTCCAGACATAATAGCTGGTTCTTTCAGAACAAGACAGAAATCACAATTCCTTTTATGACCTAGACTCAGAAGTCACACTCCATAATTTCCACAATGTCCTATTGATTACAAAAGTCAGCCCTATTCTGTGAAGAATGGGATAACACAAGGAAGTGGATATCAGGAAATAGATCCCCTTGGAACCTGCCTACAATATGTACTGAAGTATTCCGCCTGCAGAGACAAGTCCTATATTGCCAGCATAGAATATAAAAACTTAGACATAAAATTCAAACATTCTAGTTTTTCATGTCCATACTTAATATTGAACAAAAGAGCAACAGTGAAATGGAATTCCAACTGCTACTGACTTAGATCTTTAAGAATTTCCAGAATAATATTCTCATCACACTCCAATATAGGAACAAAAATATCCAAAGGGAGATGTTAAATGTATTTTTAGCGATCCACCATTTTGCTCCTACTTGAACTGCCAAGGGTTATCTATGCTACTTCCACAAATAGCCAGATAGTCAATATTTTCGACTTTGTAGGCCATACAGTCCCTCTTGCAGTTACTCAACTTTCCAGTTGGAGCAGTCACAGATGGGATGTAAGTGAGTAAGTGTAGCTGTGTCCCAATAAAACTTTACAGATTTGGCCCAAAGGATATAGTTTACCAACCAATGGTCAGAACCATTCTTTAGGTGGACTTTTGAATAGTTACTACTTTGATTTAAGGTAACTAAATTTACTTTAAATTTTATGTGATAGATCATATTACGTGGTTTTGTCCTGACCCATAAAATATTGTACAATTTCAGGAAAGTTGGCAGCCTTGTCAAGATAGAAACAGAGCAAAATAGATAAGACAAACAATTTACACATGAAATCATCACTCTAAAAATACTAAGCCATTCTCTAGTATGAACTAACTGGAGGGGGGGGATGAAATTTTGAAAATTCTTAATTCTGTTGATACCTGTCTGATGAATATTTCATATTTTTGTCTGACCTTGAATTGTCTAGACTATACTCTGTGCCCAGCATAGGATAGGCATTCAGTAAATATTTGTCAAATGAATTAAACATCTTACCTCTTTTACCTCTTCTATACCACACACTCACTCCCACGCCTTCACTGCCTTTTCTCTTCTCTTCAATGTGAAGTTTCTCAGAGCATATTATGATATATGAAGTTCACTATGAGTCTGCTTTTAAGAAGTCATTCAACAAAAAGTAAAGGGCAGGTAAAAAATAGCTATATGAAGATAATTGAAGATATAAAGACTTAAAAAACAAATTGGAAAATTACAGAATAGAATGAATATTGACTTCAAACAGACTGGCTAACAGAAGCAATGAAGCATCAGACAATAGAGTAATTGGTGAGGAATTTACTGGCCTCTGACAAAGCTATTAAAGACCAGTTCAGTTTAGCCATTCTCACTTTTACTTCTTTTATTTTTACTTTGAGGCCAAAATTACATTCTAATGTGGTTATAAACAAAATATAAAAAGATGTCTACTACAGTGTTCATTTATTCATTCGAACAAATATTCCCTGAGTGCCTACACTGTACTAAGCACCATGCAAGTCCTCATAGATACAATGGAAAACTAAATATGGACCCTAAAATGCTAAGGGGCTGAATACAGAAAAACAGGCACGGTAAACACAGGCAGTGACATGAAGTACAAGGTTCATACCCAGCTTCAATGAATTGTGCATTAAGCAGATGTACTAAATTTTAATATTCTGGTCCCAAAGTCAACACAAACCTGTAATTCAGCTATTTTTACTCTTCAAAACAAAAGCAACAACAACAAAATAATAAGTACTAATATTGGAATACACTGCTTTATAACTGTGTTCCAGAAAATGCAAATTATTAACAGTGTTTTAAGGAGAAAAAAAAAGTTTCATAGCCTGTGTGTGTGTGTGTGTGTGTGTGTATAAAATGCTGGATTCAACATAAACAGGTTTTGTTTTGTTTTGTTTTTTCCCATGCCAGTCTTCGCAGCGTCTATAATGTGTTAATAAGCTTTGTGACTTCCTTAGAGGGCAAATATGGTTTGGAGTCTTACAGTGTATTTGATGAGAGCATGCTTTTTTTAAGGAAGCATCAAATATCTAGCAGGACATTAGTGTTTCTTAGAACATAGTTTGAGAAACACAACCGCATTCAATTTCACAGACTTTAATCAAATCTTATTTATTATATTCTAGGACAGCTAATTCTTAAACTGAAATATTAAATAGATCTTTTTGTTAGGTAACAGACTGTTTTTGTAAATTTCTCTAATTCTGCATCTTTCAAATCCAGAATTTGGTTGCTTCGGTCTTTTTAAAAGAAACATTTGCCATGGTCCCATTAAAGACGATCAATTTTGCTAATCCTCAGTTAATTATGAAACATCATTCAGTGGAGTCAAGCTAGGTAGCAAGAGGCATTTGTGGCCTCAGCCTGCAGAGGAGGAGTAGAACAATGAGCTCATCAAGCCAACTGATGGTAGCACTCAACTTCAGCACCCCTTTTCTTTGCTTTCCCCCATTTTTTTCTCTCTTCTTAACGTCTTTTCTTTCTTTTCCTTTTCTTTATTTTTGGTTTTGTATTTTGTTTCATCTTGCTTTGGTTCTGCTTCCTTTTACTCACTTCCCTTAGGAATGACAAGTCCATCTATGGCCACCAAAGGTTTAAATTTAATCCTAGGGTGGTCATCAGCATTTTATACAGCATTTCAACAGCATTTTATAATTCATATGTGGGAATGGAAATAGTGAGGTAGGCAGCTCATTCATAGCAATGGAAGGGCTAAAGACACTGTCATTATCAGCACAAATGGACATCTGGTTTCCCAATCTCCTCGCTACAGCTCTGTTGGTACTGGCTGATCTTACACAAAGTACTTTCGGAAGATAAAACTGCACCATCTCAGTGCATGTGTGTGGAGGGGAACTTCTTTCCGGAATAGGTTTTAACTTATACAACACTTGCCTCCAAATTTGGCACCTGATACTTGAGTTGTTTGTATTTTAAGGTGCTTTCTCAAGCATTTATTTTGAACCATAAAGCACTGTTTGGAGAAGACACAGAGTTGTAAATATAACTCAAACAAAAATCATTTCCGAATCGTTAGGGAAGTCTTTAGTTGAACTGGTAAAAATAGGAAACAAAGGAAGCTAATGCAGAAAATATTTCTGGAGAGTCTCACTTCATAACTGCAAGTGATAGGTAAGGTAAGCAAATCTTTATTCAGGTTATTTAAAAAAATATAATAAGTTATTATGAAATTGAGATCAAATGGATACCTACAAAATGAGTTTTTGAAGAAGTTATATGCACTTTTTAAAAAGAAGCCTATGGGAATCCCTACAGGCTTAAGCAGGAAAATCATCTAACATGTGGTGAATACTTATAGAAGGGGGGGGCGGGGGCTATGAAATGAAAATGGTTTAAGCTAAAGAATGAAGGAAAATCAGGGATTGGTAACTGACCAAAGGAAGCACCTGCTTTCCGGAAATTAAAATCATGTATTAGGCAGCTCTGACTTAATTGCCAAATGGGGTGCAGCCCAGTCTCTAATGTAAAAGGGTCCCAAATTATAATTGGGCATCATGGATTAAAATTCAATACCTGAAAATTTCCTCAGAAATGAATAGGCTACTGGGACAGACTGCAGAGCCCAGTACAATATGCTTCCCGCAGCTGACACTGGCAGGTCACTTTATTTGGCACCAAATAAAGTTCCCAAGTGGTCTTTAAGGGCATTCAGCTGCTGAGTGCTTATTTCATTCATCCCTTATTGTGCTGCCAGTAGCAGATCCAAAGAAGTAGCATGAATCAGCTCTGTGGATGAAATTTTCTCAGGCTGAGGGATGGAGAAGCAACTGGACTAACTTCCCGGCTGTAGTGGGACCTCTGCTAGCCGCAAGCCCAGCCTTGTGGGAAATGCCTTTCACACAATACCGGCCATTCAGGGGGGATTCGGGGAACCGCAAGATAAATGAACTCTAGGATACTTCCAAACAGATATTGCTTAGGGAGGAAAAAGTCTTTTTAATGAGAAACTTCATACGGATTTTTTGGTGATGATCATGTAACTTAGAAAACTGGGAAACAAGGCTGCGGTTTCCCTTCGTGTGCACCTCCAGACACAGGGAAGAGGCTGACCCCTCCCATTTCCTGCTTTAAGACTAGAACTATGGCATTATAGTTCGCTCTTGTTAGCTGCTTCTTTTTAAGGTACCTAGAGGATGAAAAGTCAGTCCTCAATTTTTATATGTGCTCATTTCATGGCATGTACTCAATATGGGAATGTGTTCCCTTGTTTCTGTCAATTCTGGTAGAATTTTCTAATCATAAAATAGTATTTCGTGTCTTCTCCCATGCCGGCTTAAGAACTGCAGGAGCTACAAGCAATTCCACTGAGGTCATGAACCTGTCTGATGAACTACAGATGAATGTAAAATATTCTTCAGAGCTTAACAGGCCTTATTAATGTGCAATTCCAGTACACATTTTTTTATTTAAATTCATGGAAAGGTTAAAAGGCAGTAGTTTTTATTATTGTTTTGCCTTTGGTTTAGGACAAATTCTGCATGTATCTACCACAGAAACAGTCTGCTAATTATTTCATATAAATCACTGTTAGCAGCAGTATCTAATGGTGCTACTATTACTGAATATTAAGAGTCTTACATTTCCATTAGAATTAGGACCAAGGGCTAATTATTTTAGTTAAAGCTAAATTTGATCTAAACGGGAAGCATATTTGGCATTCAGTCTAGAAACCCAGGGCTGTTATAAAAAGACTGGTTGTAAAAAAAAAAAAAGAAAAAAAGACAGGTTGTGAATGTGGAGAGTAGAAAAGTATATACAGATCTTTTGGTTTTTCCATTTTTAGGAGAATAGTATCGTTACAGTGGGATCATTAACATAAATACAGTAATATAATTAATGTAAGATGTACTGTTCTCCTGTTTATAGCCAAATTTTGCAGCATAAAATGAATTTTCCCAAATAAATTTGTACAAGACCTAAAATAAAAGCCTCTCCAAATTAAATTTCTTTAAAATTTTTCTTTTTAAAAAAAGATTTATTTATTTATTTATTTATTTGACACAGAGAGAGAGAGAAAGAGCATGCAAGTAGGCAAAGCAGCAGGCAGAGGGAGGGGGAGAGGCAGAGGGAGAAGCAGGCTGTCTACCAAGCAAGGAGCTTGATGCAGGGCTCGATCCCAGGACTCTGGTATCATGACCAGAGCCAAAGGCAGCAACTCAACCAACTGAGCCACCCAGGCACCACTCTTTTAAATTTTTCTTATGGAAAATTCAAAATTTACACTAAAGTAAATAGAATAGTATAATGAGCCCCCATGTACCCACTATTCAAATTCTTTAACCATCAACACATTACCTTGTTTTCTTTGCACCCTAAACCTTTCCTTACCACATTTTTCCTCTTCAGCAGACGAAATGTGCAAGACGAATAGTTGGGGATTCTACAATTGGTGCATCTTAGTTTTTTTTTTTTTTAATATTTTATTCATTTATTTGACAGACAGAGATCACAAGTAGGCAGAGAAGCAGGCAGAGAGAGAGGAGGAAGCAGGCTCCCCGCTGAGCAGAGAGCCTGATGCGGGGCTCGATCCCAGGACCCTGGGATCATGACCTGACCTGAAGGCAGAGGCTTTAACCCACTGCGCCACCCAGGTGCCCCTGGTGCAGCTTAGTTTTAAAACTGATGCATTTCAGTTTCAACCATTTTACTTAAAAATATACTTTTTCTCAGTTTACCGAGGAAAGGAGTGGCATATTATACCCACAACATGAAGGGAAGGATGAATGAACATTTAGTAAAATCATACCACAAACACAAGTAAGTCAATGATCTGGGTTTTCATTTCCTATGCATTTTCTAGGTAGTTGATATGATGCGCTTTTTTGCCAGTGGAATTTCTAGTCTTTAAATCATACCGCTCCTCCAAACCTCTCACCCTTTCCTTTTTTCTCCTTATTTATTTTTGCCTCTCTATAAATCATAGATAATAATAGTTCCCACATCATAGCTTGTTAGATTTTAATGACAGCCTCCAAGGACAGGTGTCAGTTAAATGAAACATATAATTAAAATTTGTGCTATTCTAAAATTGGGTTACTTGGCAATACTCCAGTCAGAGACTAACCCCATTCAGATGACAGGCATGCAGTACTCATCCGGGTTACAGAATGTATGGCAGATTCCATCGAGGCCTGTCTTTTGGTAGGTGCCAAAAAATAGGATGGAATGCCCAGTACCACACACCCACATTTCAGGTGTTTCTACCTGGTCCCTAAGTAAGGGTTCTATGCCTTGGGACTTTGGTAACCTGTGCTATAAGCCTATATATGCTTACCAAGCAATTAATTTAGGTGTGGGGATATACGTATGTATGTATGCAATCCCCATACTTATGCAGTAAGTATGGTATTATGAAGTTCTTCAACCTCTAGTACTTCTTCACTCAGAAATAAAGAGGCACAGTCTCGGGATCAGTCCCATACACCCACATCATCTTGCTGGATCCCATGCTTGTCATTTTAGGCATGGTTATCCTTTTCCTACAAGGAATATCTTTCGAAATGTCCCAGCTTCCAGGAGCTCCTAAGACTTTTGGCATTTGCTCAAAAGTAAGCTCTCTGACTTTGTTCCTATCCCTGTTAATTTTGTTCATGTAACTCTTCAGCCTTTCATTGATTTTCTCTGTCTTTGGGTTTGCCATTTTTGCCCTGTTCCACTCTGCCGAGGGAGAAAGACATAAGCTCTAATAAGTGGGAAAGGTCATGATCTTGTTTGTCATCTCAGCTATTGACACCCTGCATGAATCTGTGCCGGGTGTTCATCCTCTTGGTCCCATTAACCACTGAGATGCATTCCCTTCTACTTATGGATTCCTGGGTCTTCAATCTGTCTGCCACCCACAGTTCTCCAACAAGAGTCACCTCTGTCTATACAGTGTCTCAGACAATATGTCAGCAGACCGGCAGGTCTTCTATCTAGTCTCGCCATGCTCCTTGGTGATACACAGGCTGGCAGACACATCAAGTGGGCTCAGCTCTATGTCGTAGCTGAATCTTGAGTCTCAGTGTCTCTGGCTTGCCTTAATTCTTAAACCTGGGCCTCTACAAATTAGCAGTCAGATTAGGACAAGTTCTTTTCCTCAACGAGGTGTCACTTGCTGGATTATCCTGTTAGGAAATTAGCCCCATCTCTATGTTCATGTATGCAGTTTCCCATTTCAAATCCTTCCCTTCTCCCATAGCTCCAGGCACAAAATTTTTTAGCGGGAAAAAAAAAAAAGAAAAAAAGAAATCAAGTTGCCACTGTTCAACCAGAAACACCTTTATTTTTAAATTATTTGAACGTTCAATCTTTCCTGCCTCACCGTGTGTGGGTTTCATTCTAATAAATGCACTATAGAAAAATCTAGATGTATATTTTCTTTGATTTTCTTTTGAATACATCTGGATTTTTTTTTTTAAACCAGCAAGAAAAGGCACAAACCATTAGGAAAGCATTCAGGGTAGATTAATTGCTTATCAAGTTTTCATTCTCTCTTCAAACTATTTTGAACCACTTGTTTTACATGAATTCCAAAGGCTGCCACTAGCTTTCACTTCAGGAAATAAATGACACAGGGTATTATATTTTAAGGACCATTAAAACCTTGAAATTGCACAGTGACTTAAAAAACAACAAGTTTTTTAGCCTGGATAGCTTTGTAATGGTTATACAATGGAGAAATTCATTGTTAAATGACCCTCCCACTCTAGCTTCACATATACTGCTTGGCAGGAAGAGGAAGGAGAAGGAGACTAGCATCCGGGTACACAGGATGTAGTATAAAGGACGGAGGAACATTCTGGGTCTGCGTACTAAATGGCTCAGGAAGAATGTACCAAGCCTTCCTCAGAATCTTGAGTTCATCGACCCATGGTTGATGATCAGAAACTATTTTTGCCCAGATTAATGAGGCTGGTTCGCCGCCGTTGTCATAAATCCAAAGCTCTATACTCGGTTCCAGAAGTTGCTCTTAACTACATGTTAACATGTTGGAGATAAACAACAGAAAGGAGCTGTAATATTGTTACTGAAACCATTCTGACACATGATTTTGGAATTATAGTAAGTGGCATTTGAATCTGATGCTTCTATTGTCTAATTTATCACCTTTCTAACCTTTTCTTTTACACCTTCATTAGAACACCTAGGAAGGTAATGAAACCTAGCTACCAGATTAAAGGCAGAACATGCCAAGTCCTAAAATAACAAGAACGAGAACATAAAGAATTCTTTCCAGCAAAATTATAAACCACCACCAACAATAAACAAGAGCAAACCCCACCTGTTTTTATGATGAAAACCAAACTGCATTTGGGTCTATAAAGAAGCAATAATTGCTTAACTAACCAAAGTGATACAGTTCATTATTTTTCTATTGCACGTTTACGTAGTTTTTCCCCCCTGAAGCACACATACAATTTGGGTGGATTTTTTTTTTCATATGATTTACATATGGCACTTGAGGAGAGATGCTTTAGAAAACCATAAAGTGTTCTTCCTTGTAAAAGCAATGTCCTTTCTTGTTAATGCCAAGGATGCTTTTCCCCAAGCTCTCATTCCCTGCTCAAGACAGTGTAGCCACTAATGAGGAAAACACAGCAAGTACCTCCATTGAATGTTTCCCTTTGTTTATCTACAGGGAGTTCATTCTGCAATGGGAAGAATCCCTTAGTATCAATGAGTCTGAAAGTGCTCAAATTCTGCCAAAAGGAAAGTTATAAAGCTTTGGATACCCGCAGTTTAAATTAATCTAAAGCGATGGAAAGGAACTCCATCATCCCAAAGAACATCAGCCACATTGTTTCCATTGTCTCCATTTATAAAATACATTCCTTCTTATTTACTTACATAGGTTCCGTTTGGGGTTATAGGGTCACTAGGCTGGCAATATTAGAAGCTGTACAACTAAAATGACAAACGTTGTTACTGGCACTTGCCACTATTAAAGGGATATGATGCTTTTTAGTCTATTTGGGGTTTCCAGAGTAGTTCCAGTTACTGGCAATCAGTGCTTGAAAAAGGACTCTATGCCCAATAATAATGAACACCTTCAGATGGATTTTTTAAAAAGATGGCATTAATTCAGAATATAAATTAAGAGAACACTTTTGATGGCAAAGAAGTACAAACTTACCACATATTTTGGTTTCATGTATAAAATATAAATAGCATATGAACTCTCCCTCATGTCCTCAAAGAGAGCTGCAGCTTTTTTTTCCTTCTGAAGAGTGTTCAAAATATGCTATATTAAACATAATAATCCATAAATAAAATACAGTGCTTGCCAAAATTATTTTTTCACCCATATATAGGACCTTTAGACACTGTTCTGAACTCTGATTTTCTCCCGAGATACAATTTAAGAGCTTAAAAAAATGTCTTTAAAAGACTTCCTATGAAATATGCAGCATTTGTTTTTAATTTGTGTTTCTATATGGCCAAATTGCTCTGTTGTTATAAATACTGTATGTAAAATTACCAGATTTCCTGGCATTCCATTTTTACAGGGGATACTGCATCATTAAGCATTGAAAGAATATAATATAACTATTGAAACTGCTTAACATATTTTGTAACCATAAATTATTATCCAAAAATATTTTTCAAGTAGATAAAAAGAGTTGTCAATTCTGCATAGTGAATGCCTCATAAGGGGCTCGTTTGTGGTTGAAAACTGAATAAAAGCAGTAAATTAAGACCAGACTTAACCATAGAGAAGCTGTAATCCACTGCAGATTTCCTTGGTGAATGAAGTATTGTTATGTGGATTTATCCTCTTTGCTTGTACAGTTAACCAGGCACATCTGGGGCCAAAGTGCTGTCTGTGCTCACAGACAACGTGGGTTCACTAACCCCGAGGAGGTAAGCCCACTCTGGTTTGCATTGTACTGATGGGCACAAAATAAACTTCACAGCCGTTTTACACGGGGGCTGCCTGGGCACAGGCGGAGAGGATACTGAACTGTGCTATTATTAAAGATGAGAGGGGTATTAGAAAATAAGCAGGCCCCGGAAAAACAGCAAGTGACTCTGGGTGTCCAGTTTTCTGATGGGATGGTGTTAGCTGAGGGGGCCAGGATGGAACCGAGTGAAATGTGGGTGTGAACGAAGCACCGGGTGCGTCTGGGCTTTCCAAGCGCAGGCAGAGCGGAGAGCTGATGGAAATATGGTATACATTAAAGAAGCATCACTCATCATAAATATTCAATTTCAAGAATTTAAATAGTTTACAGACATAGAAGCCCTTGATGATTATTTTATCCAGCATTGTTGATTTTCCTCTGTTGTTTGCTGGCAGCCACCATAATTAATGAATAAGACCCTGGAAGTCTTGACAATGAGTCGGTTTAGTCTTAAGTCTGTGTATTTTTCTTTGTGATTACATGCCAATAACATAACTGATTTGCCTTTTTGTAAATTAAGCTAGGGGGAGCCAAATAAGTCATATTTCTGCTATTTTTTTTCCCTTTCAGAGCCCAATGTTTCCAAAGGACATTAACTTTGATTTCTCTGATGAAGTCTTTTGTCTGCCTCTCATGCTTTACAAAATACTACTGCGTCAGAGCCGAAAACAAAACCGTAAGTGAATGTTATTTCAAGAAGTTATTTTTCATTATTAAGGAAAAATTTCCCAGATTTCTCTATAATTCATGCCAATAAGGCTCACTTGGTAAGAAATGTGGGAAAAGAGGAGAGACAGAGAATGCACACATGAAAACACCTTTTTATGTTATGGAGGATTCATATTCAAGAATCGTTAAGACCCCATTTTTTAAAAAACAGTATTTTATAAATATGGTCAGCCTTGCAAGGGGGAAAAAAAAAAAACACCTTATATTGGAACATAAGAAAGTACTTGTGCCTTACTGTTCGGGTAAAATGTATGTCATGGATGGACATATTAGGTTATTCCAGGACTTGAATCCTTCAGATCAAGAAAATTTTCTCAGAATTTTTCAAAATTGGAATATTGCTTCTCTTTAAGAGGGAAAATATTTAGGCTAATGAAACCTTTAACAGATTCAGTAGTTCTACTAAAGTATAAATAGGTTACCTGTTCCAGGAAAGACCACTGGGACTTAGAGTAACATGGATTTCCTTACATTAGTAAAGAGATCCCAGAAAACATTAACTCTTTCGAATATGTGCTGATTTGATTTGATTCCTGAAGAATAAGATTTATAATTTCCAGCTCTATTTAATAAAGAAAACCAGGACTTGATTATACCCATTACATCTTACAAAAGTGCCAGTTTCTGAGGAAGGCATAATCTTAAAATCTCTAACACCACAGGAGATATACATATTTTATACACATATGTGTGTATAAATATACATATATATATATATATATATATATATATATACTCCATCAATAATACTTCTGAAATTTCAAAGCTTTTCCTTCTAGTTAGTGAAAAAGGGTGCTGTGCTAGTTGTCTGTAAGTTAGTTCAAATTGCCTGCAAATATTTGTAAGTGCCTGAACCTAAAGATGATGTTTTTAAGTCAAATACCACTGTTTAATTCCCCCATCCCCTCCCCCGCCACACACACACCCTGGAAGCCAAAGGGGGAAAACTTCAGTAGAAACTGTTATTAGGAGTAAATTACGCTTTGGTGCCTTGGAATTCTATTTTCTAAAATGGTTTCAGCTTGATCAAAAAAATAATGATTTGTTGTTAGACTTTCCCATGGCTTCTGTATACTGCAACAATTTAATAAAGTAACACGACTTCCCCTTAAAAGAAAAGGTGCTCATTAGCGTTTGTAATTCCATGTTGTGTGGCATGGTAAGTGTTGTGAAAAGGTTATGGATCTACTCACTGTAGCATCAAAAGTGTAAAGGTGATAGGTGAGATTCTCTTTGTTGCAAGTGCTGAGAAATAATCATTTAAAGGTCAGTTGCACTCAAAAAAAAGAACATTTGTTTAATAAGTAACTCATTTTGGGATATGCTGCACTTTTAAAGGTTACAGAGTAGACCAATTTGCCAGTGATGTCAGCAAGGGGGACTATTAAAGTCATTGGTCCCATTAAAACAATCCTTCGTAAAATTCAGATTGCATGCCTTCTCACATAGCCCAGCACACATCAAAAAAGTGCCTAAGCTGTTTGTCTTGTGGTTCCTAGGGGACATTGCCTTTTGTACTTCACCTTACGAAGATGAGTACCTTAAGTACTCTTCTCTTAAAAGCAACAAAGGAGTATTAGGTGGGAAACATGTTAGTGTACACACACACACACACACACACACACACACCACTGCCCATCAGATTCAATTTTGCTTCATTCTTTCAGTTTTATTAATTTCTATGAACATGCCTATATGTCATGAATGATAAGAATTCTCTCTGTGTCATATACTGATAACCATCTTGCTAGAAACTCTTATATAAATGAAATAACTATCGAGTCAGCTATATATATGAAAAACTATTTCTATCCTTTCCTATTCCAAGAACAACTTCCCTCCTCAAAAAGACAGAGCATTTGCTTGGGCAATTAAATGGAATATTAATCTCAAGGGAGACAAAAGAGAAGTAACAATAATTACAATATGGGTAAAATTTGTTTAATACCAGAAGAGTTTGTTTGTTTGTTTGTTTGTTTGTTTTCAAGATCTGAATGAAGGTGATGGTTTATTCATATAGCTTTTGTACTATTAAAATCTTTGTCTTTAGGGAACTGACACACAAGAAATAAAAGTTATTTTGTTGTTTTTAAATTTAGCATTTTCGAAGTAGTGTTTTAACCTGGCAGTAATTTTCTCTGGAAGATTAGCTCTTGCCTTGAGATGAGTATATGAATAAAAAAGCTTCAGGAAAAACCTCTGCAGAAAGCAGTCCCTCTGAACATTTGATTGCTTAAGATTTACATTTACTTTTTCACACTTTACATAGGTTGCAAAGCTTCCTAATTGTGACATTTTGGTGGTAGTGGACAGTGAGTTCTTTATAAAACAGTGAGTTCTTTTTAAGAAGTTGATTTTTAGCGTCTGCTCAATAAGAAATTAAATTACAGTTTAAAACAATACATTTTCATGCAAACTTCTAAGGTTCATTGTTTAGACCAAAGGAACTAGAAACTTTATAACCCTATCCTAGAGTAAGAACTGTCTTTAGGTACAGAAGACATTTGCAATTAGAAGAAAATACGACACTCTTATTTCAAGCAACTTAGCAAAGCATCAAGTTATTCTCTTAATTTGCCGTGCTTTTCATTTGAAAGAGAGCAAAATCTATTTCCTGAGCAATTTTGCAGAGCAAAGATATTAATACGTTGGGGTTTAATTGTATCCTGTGTTTAAATACACTGTGGGTGAAACCCCAGACCTCTGCTTAATTGCTGTGAGAAAATAGCCTGATTTCTCTGAGATTAGGCACACGCTTATGTATACTTTGACCCAAGAGTGCCTCCTTCAGAATTAATCTTCTAAGGTAGAGGGATTTGCTTTTATATGTGCAGCAGGGCCATTCGTGACAAACGGGGCCTAATAAACTACCTTCACCCCCTCAGACCTTGCTTTTGCTGTCAACGTTTTTCTTCATCTATTCATTTCACACATCTCTTGTCCAGTGGCTTATTAGCAAAATGCTAAACTGGGCAGGAGGAATAATTTTTAATGGTGTTTTTAATTAGAGGACTTTCAAATTTAAATAAAATACTTCAGAACTGAAATTGTAAAAAAAAAAAAAAACTTTCATTTTTACTAATAAAACATAAAGTGTTCTAAAATAACTCCACTTAGGTAAACACCGTAGCCCTGTGAAAAGACAAACAATTCATATTTACTTAAAATTTTGTTCTGCAGCTGTATTTTGTTGGATTCGTCTAAGGCATGAAAGCACTTTTTCTTTCCCATCAGCTACATCAGAATTGTTTTTGCAAGATGTAACAGAATGTTCTGGTTTTTAAATATTTATATTAATCAAAGTTAGGGCTGTTTATATTTTTTGGCAATAGGGCTTTTCTTTAAAAGTGATGCACTTCCATTTAACTAAACAAAAGTGTTGAAATGGCCTGTCATATAAACTTCAACATAGTACAGTTGGTAATAGAAATTTTGAAGACAGGAAGAAAGGGGCACTAGTTTCTAGGCTTCAGGTTAAACATGGATTAATAAAACGTGCAACACTGGTAATTTCCAAGATTTTCCTGAGGAAATGTCATTCATTGCCACTTATAAACTATAGAGTTACCTGGTTGAAAGGTTTGCATTCAAGTTTCTTGTTCTGTTTTCTTGGGGCATTGGTAAGTCAGACCTAAAAACTGGCTAAAAACTGATAAACCACTAAAGCTTGGGGCTTACTAAATAATTCAATTCATTAAAAAAAAAAAAAAACCTCTTTTATATCTTATATATTTCTAAACTATTTTAGTAGTGAAAATTACTTCACATTATTTACCTGCAATCTTCTCTATTCGTGAGCAGAAATAGTTCAAACTGAAGCATTCTTCAGGTCAAATCTCCAACTGTTGTTATTGCCATAAGGTATGTCTGGTTAATACAGAACGGTGTGGTCTATTTAGACTCTTGTAAGGAAATGGATTCTTTATTAAAGGCATCTGAACAGCAAACCAACCTGGATGAAATTCATTCATAATCACATATAATTCTTTTTTAATTCAGACAATCCCAAATATTTTGGAAGCCTAATAAGACACAACTTGAAGTTGATTGGTCCAGTAAGGATTTTGTTTTTGTTGTTGTTTTCACTCAGTAGTTCAAATTATATCAATTCACTTCTGTGGACAGCCATCCTAAATAGGAAGAATGGGACCAGAGTACTTAGTTCCTAACTTAAAAGTTATAAAGGCTTTTATGTTCAGGGAGCGCACCTATCAAACAAACAGAAGTATTATTATGCATTGCAGGCAGAAAGGCTAAAGGTCTCCTGTTCGAACTTTTGGCCCTTCCAGAATCCTGATCCTTCATTATTTTGTTTAACTTGATGTAAGTCTTGACCAGTAGCTGACTCTGAGAAAACATTTCCTGACATCATTTTCACAGGTGATAAGGGATTATTATGCTTTGCCTTTTCATTTTGGGTTGAGAATGAAAAGTCCTACAGTGTTTCTGGTTAGTACTTCATACATGGTCTTTTAATTACCAGGTCAAGCTAATTCACTTGTTTGACCTTTAGCACTACAACTTCATTTTCAAACATTGGTTAAAATAATCAATGTACACACACACACACATTCACAAACACACAAATACATTTAAAGGGGCAAAAATGGGCCATAATGGAATAAAAGAGAAGAGACTCTTTTTAATTACCTCATTCATAATATAAAGTGGTAAGAGAAGAGCAAAAAAGGTCAGGGTATAATAAATATAAATTTAAATCTCTAAACTAATTTACCTTTTTTTATTATACCGGCTAAAACCAATGAGAATAAACATGCATTCCACTTGGTCACACTATTATGGATTATTATTAATATCTTGTTTCTAATTTTATGCAATTTTGGCATGATCCAAATCTGTGTATTAGCCTGAGTAGGGGGTTTTGCTTGAGGTAATTGACATTACATAGTCCAAAGCACAGAAAGAAGAAAACATATCTATAATCTTTACCCATTTCCAAACAGAGAGGGATAATCAGACCAATTCTTCTATTGTGTGCCCTCCTTCTTTATTCAGAGTTTCTTTTGAAGTCAGAGGGAGCTGGAGGAGCCAAGGCTGAGAAATGTGGCTGGAGGAAAAGAATGAAAATTATCAGGTCAGATTCTTATAACCAGGTTTTGTGCCACATTAACCATTGAGTTTCCTATAACACAGAGGCTTTTATTATCCTATTTACCTTCTTGTTTATTTCAAGATCACTAATAAAATTTCTAATATTATACTAGGGATTTTCTTAAGTATATTTATTTAAACTTCCAGCCCCTCAAAAATATAAAGAAATAATGGTTCTTCTAAGAAAACTCTGAAAACTTAAAAAGCACCATTTGCTGTATAAATGGAAATCTAGATGAATCTGAAACGCCAGTCAAACACACTGATCCCCAGGCTGACTACAGTGTAAAGAAGTTATGAAGTAGGTGGGGGGTTATCCTGGGAAAGCAGTGTTTTCTCTGTTCTCCTTTGCTTGCTACCTCTTTCAAGCAGAGATCAAATATAGGATTGCACTTATGTTACTGAGCTAAATTTCAGGCTGGCTCTTACCCTTTGGAAGTATATTTCTTGGCCCTGTTTTTTACAAATCACAGGGGACATGAACTTGTGTGAATGTGTAGCAGGTAAAGTTACCTAAACTCATACAATAATGGACTGAAGATGCGAACAGCTATTTGGTTTAAACGAACAGACAGTTGTCCAAAGACTCCCTTCAATTTCCAAAACTCCAACAAGAGGAAAATGATCAAAGGCAAGAACTAGAATAGAACTGACCAGGGATGTCTGGGTGGCTAAGTTGGTTGAGCGTCTACCTTTGGCTCAGGTCATGATCCCAGAGTCTCCGGGATCAAGTCCCACGTCGGGTTCCCTGCTCAGGGGGCAGTCTGCTTCTCCCTCCTTCCTCCCCTCAGCCTGCTCTTGTGCTCTCTCTCTCTCTCGCTCTCTCTCCCTCAAATGAATGAGTAAAATCTTTAAAAAAAGAAAGAAAGAAAGAAAGAAAGAAAGAAGAAAAAAAGAAGAAGAACTGACTAGCCTGTCCAGCCTGTCGGGTTGAGGAACTATCTCAGAACCAGTCAAATTCTTTATTCATATATATATTATATATATATATAATATATATATATATATAAAATATAATACATACTTATATAGTATATATCTATTAAGAGTACTATGTTAAGCAATGTTATCATTAGTACTGTTACAAAAACAAATTACACGGCCCTTGAAGAATTTTAATTTATGTGGGGGAGAAAGACATGTTAATGTTTATTAATGTTTAATCACAAAAAAATCGGACAAGCATCATAACACAGGTGAGTACTTAATGCTGTAAGAGCACAAAGAAAGGACTTACTAATTCTTCCTCGAGTCTGGAAAAAGTTCAGAGTTGGTCAATAACTGCTTCACAGAAAAGCTGATAAAAATATCTGTGTCTTAAAGTATAATCAGGCATTCACAAGTAGAAGAGGAAAGAGGAGTCATCCCAGGCAGAGGAATTAGCATGGATTTGAATCTGAGCATTCCTTATTCAGGGAAGAAGACTCTTTTCAGTCTGACTGTAGCATGCGGCATGTGGGCTGCGTGGTAGGGGGATGAGTCTACTACAATTCAGCTCAAAATTGCAACCCAATAAGCAAAGTCTTGTATGTCATATTAAAGACTTGAGACTTCATCCAGGAAATAGTGTAAGGTCACTAAATGTTTAAAAGGTTTAATCAGGGGAGTGACATGATAAGGATGGCATTTTAAAAGATAGTTGACATCAGTGTAGAGAAAGCCTTAGAGAGTAACAAGAATAGAATAATGGTCATCAGTTATAGTAAAGTTGAGAATTAAAAATGAGTGAGAGCTTTGTCATGTTGATAAATCAAGGGGAGATTTTAGAAGGTCATTTTTTTTTTTAATTGGCAACCTCAATCTGTATAACTTTTTATGTGCATACTACCAAGTTTGAGTTAGAACAAAATGGGTGAAGAAAAGATTGTTCCAGCAGGGTTAATAGCAGAAGATGGTATCTCAAGTCAAAACTCCTAGAAATAGGGCTTGAGATTGAAATACTTCTGAAAATAATTTATCAAGGGAGTGCTCCCAAAAGGGGAGCAGGAGAAGTCAACTAGGTGAAAGCACTTAGCCAAGAAGGATGTGGTCTCCGCTGAAAACCAGCGACAGCTTAGCCGGGTCCCCTCGGGGGACTCTGGGACATAAATTGTACCACAGGGTGAACGCCTCTCGTTCCCAGGAAGTGTAATTCTCCGCGGAGCTGGCACTGTTCAGCTGAGGGCAAATCTTTGTGAAGAGGAGCGCCATGAGCAGATCGCAGCCAAACACAGCCGCGGGTGGGTGGGAACGACGCCACCAACCGCCCCCGCGGTCCGTCCCTTCCGTGGCTCAGACCCACTTGCTTCTCAGATCAAGCAAACTCTTTCAGGCCCAGCCGCTTCAGGATTGTGGTTAGCCGCATTTTCTGGGCTGACGTGAAAGAGAAGAGGTAGCAGAGCCAATGAGAGCTTCCCCAGCTGTGGTGTGTTCCAAGGTCCAGTCACGGTCAGGATCTCCCTCCTCGATCACCCTTCTAGATGCTCCTGCTTACGGGTTGGTACTTCTGCAGGTCTAAGTAGATTGCGGAAAAGTAAACTGAATGATCAACTCTGAGGTCTCTGAGCCCTGGGCTCTCCTGCCCTAATCAGGCTGTGGTTGCTCTACTTGCCCACTACAGTTAAATAAGGGACAGGGACACCAAAATATGTCCCAACAGATCACTTGAGTGACAAGTACTTTGCTCCTTCTCTCTGATGTGTGTCATCCCTTCCTCCTTCTCATGACCATCAGGTCAGTTTCTCTGCCGATATAGTAACTTTTTTGTGGTGCCGGCTTATTTCCTGGCACAGGGAGGCCAAAGTAGTGTGGCAATAGTTTTATGTTTACTGAGAATCTTGCTAGATTCCCAGGGTCAGGTTTCCCTGCACTGGGGCCTAGAAGCTCTAGGCTCACAAAACCTAAATTTCCCGAGATGGCTTTCCCAAACTGATAATGAGTTAGGTCCCTTTTATATCTACCCTTTAATTCCTGGATTCATGTATTCTACCTATCAGGGATAGAGCAACATATAATAGCTAGTGGTTTAAAGTGTATACAGGGGCTCCTGGGTGGCCCAGTCAGTTAAGTGTCTGACTTGATCTTGGGGTCCTGGAAATGAGTCCTGCACCAGGGAGGGGTGATTCCTGCTCAGAGAGAGTCTGCTTGTCCCTCTCCCCCTGCCTGTCCCCCCACTCATGCTCTCTCTCTCTCTCTCTCTCTCTCTCAAATAAATACAGCCTTTTAAAAAAGATTTTAATATTTTATTTATTTAAGAGAGACAGAGATAGTGACAGAGAACGTGAGCCAAGGAGGAGAGGAAAAAGCAGGCTCCCCCCTGAGCAGGGAGCCCAACGCTGGGCTTGATCCCAAGACTCCAGGATCATGACCTGAGCCAAAGGCAGACAGACACTCCACCACCTGAGCCACCCAGGTGCCCCTCAACTAAATGAAATCTTTTTAAAAATGGAGTGTGTACAATACCCTGAAAGATGGTACCTATCCTCACAGGATATCGTCTCTAAGTCAGTGCCTTTTTTTTTTTTTTTAGTATTTTATTTATTTATTTGACAGACAGAGAACACAAGTAGGCAGAGAGGCAGGCAGAGAGAGAGAGAGAGAAGCAGCCTTCCTGCTGAGCAGAGAGCCCAATGTGGGGCTCGATTCCAGGACCCTGGGATCATGACCTGAGCCGAAGGCAGAGGCTTTAACCCACTGAGCCACCCAGGCGCCCAAGTCAGTGCCTTTTTTTACACCAGAGTATAGTAGGGCCAGTGAACTTTATGCTCACTATGTCCACTATGTCCACTATGGCCATACTTCCTTTGCCATAAAGTGAGTTCCTTGGTCCAATTAACATGATGTTATTCATATAGTGCACACACATGATGCTCTGCAGAATGTCCAGACAGTTCCAGTTCCTTCAGACTATATTTTGATTAAGCCAGAGAATTAACATAACATTAAGACAAGACCATGACTGCTGTTGTTCATCCATATGAATGTAGGCTGCTTCTGATCCTCCTTCTTGATGGGTATTGAAAATAACGTATTTGCCAGAACAATAACCACATACCTCATATCCAGTTAACTTGCCCCAGTGCATATGCCACATACTGCACGGCAGCTGCAATTGAAACTACCACTTGTTAACTTGGCAGCATTCCACTGTCATCTGCCGTGACCCGTCTAGTTGGTGTATCATCTAGACCATTGAATTGCATGGAGGAATGACGGGGATCCTCACCCCTGCATTCTTTAAATCTATGAGAATGGTACTAATCTGTGCAATTTTCCCCAGGATGTAATCATTGATTTTGATTTACTAACTTGGCAGACGAGATAGTTTCAAGGACTTCCACATGGCTTTTGCTAATGCAATAGCCAATCAAGAAAACAACAATAGAATTCTTCCAATTTCTAATGGATCCCTTCAATTATGCACTCAAGGATTCTGTAAATGACCACTGGGTGAGCATGTTGACCCAGCTGACCCACCAGGAAATGAATCTGGGGCATGACTCTATTTCCTTCCCAACATTTATGTATTCCCACTTTAATAGGGACCCATGAGGTGCTGTAAACCTCAACTCATACCTTGTATCTAATCGTCACTGAGATGTCAGGGTACCCCTTTTCCCCTAGGGTACAGTTTCCTGAGTAAATAGCTCTCGCCCCTTGGAGGAAGGACTAGGGAGCTACAATTGCCATAGTGTTGCAGTTCCTTTCACATGAGACCCAGAATTTCCTTCAGTCAGTGGATTCTGGGTCTTAGAACTGGCTCAGGTCTGAAAACAGAGCAAGAGATTAAGACTTTCATTCAGTTGCCTGACCTCAGCCTTTTGCCAATCTACTTTTTTTTTTTAATCTCTTTTGATTATATATACAGATAATACCCTGGTCGGCTGCCCATCCCTCTTGCCCTAACATAAGGTAACCATTTCCATAGGTACTTCGGAACACCTTCCACTCCCACCCATAGGACAGCCATCCCAGGCTTGCTTCCCTTTGTGGTGATTGCACCTACTCTGCTTCTGACAATTCAGTGTTGCCCTGTCATCTCTGGTAATCTGGAACCTACCATCCCCATTGCTATTCCATGGACTCCAGTCCTGTGACAGCATCTCTAACTATCCCTAGCCTAAAAAGAACTGTTCTTTTCCAGTGTTGGAATCCCCTTCATCAACAGATTCTTCAGCATGTTAATAAACAGACTGTCCCGCAAGCCCTCCTGAGGAACATAGTCGAATATGGATTTTTCAGTCTTACTTAATGGACCCATTTTTCATGTCTATTTCCTATCTGTTTTTTCCTTCTTCCACAATCTATTACTAGAGCGCTGGGATCCCTAATTCATTTCATGTGAACCATCACTTTTTCCAAGCAACCAAGCTCTCCCAGCCTTTATTAGGCATATCATCGAGGGCTTTGCCCAGGTGTTAAATTTAGTGTCATGGCGGAGTAAGCCCATATCAGTGAACAGCCCATATTGTCCCCACCTCGATCCAGATCCCTCAGGGTCCACTTCCAGGCATATATGTCAGCCAATACCTGGCATTCCCTTGGTATGTAGCTCGACTCCTCCCCTAGTAGGCCATTACTTTCCTAGTCAAGATGCTGAGATATGACCCAAATTATCAGTCTGTGATGGAAAGTACAGACAGATTTTGAAGCTTGTCCTGTAAGAAACCTGCCTCATCTGAGACTTCTTTATAGTCTTTAAAACAGAGGGTCCCTTTTCCAACAAGAGAGGAGGGGCTTACTAGTCACTGCTGCCAACCCAGTGTTCAGGAGAACATACAGAGGTAAGGTTCTCAACTCCCCAAATCCTCTTATCCCAAACTGCAAGATGATACTCCTTTTCTTTCAGAGCTCTGACTTCTGCCTAAGAGACTTGTCAAGGCTGAGAATTAAGCTCTCTTTTTTTTTTTCCTTCTTTTTTTCTTTTTTTAAAGTTCTGCCACTTTTACAATTATGATGTGAGCCTGATCTTCAGATGTGTCTGCCCCCTAGCTACAAAAGATGAGTGTCTCTTTAAATGCTTCTAATGAATCTTTCTGACTCCCACAGTTTGCTTTAAAGTCTGAATAATAGATCTGAGCCTATGTGGCAAAGAGACTCTTAGATGGCTCCCAATGAGCCCTGCCTCCTGGCATTTATATCATTGTATAATCTACTCCCTTGGGTATGGCCTGGCTTTGAGACTTGTCTTTAACCAACAGAATATGGCAAAGGTGATGGGATGTCACTTCCATGATTAGGTGACATCAGATTGTCACTTCCTTCTTACTAGCATAATCCCTCTCTTGCTGGCTTTGATGACTTAATCTGACATCTTAGAGAGGCCCATGTAACAAGGAACTAAGGATGGCCTCCAGCCAATAGCTCCCAAGGAACTGAATCCTGTCAAAAATCACAGGAGCTTCCAATGGGATGCTTTCCCAGTCAAGCCTTCAGGTGAGACTGTGCCCAAAATGATGCAATCATTGCAGCCTTCTAAAAGACCCAATAGCAGAGGACCCCTAACTCCTCTAACTCCTGATCCACAGAAACAGAGAAACAATAAGTGTGTATTATCTTAAGCTGCTAAATTTGTAATCATTTATTATACAGCAGTAGTAACTAATAGAGCATGTCATTTTCTCTCTTTAATGCATCAGTGATACTAACAGTTACCCAACACCACAGTCCTCATAGTTTCAATTTCCTTATACCTCTCAAGGCCAAAGACATTAAACTAGCTACAGCAATCCCTTCTACCTGTATCTCAATCCAACGTACCACCATGAATGAAAACTTTAGCCTGGAGCTAATTTGTTTTTTCTAAAAAGGAACTGATAATTAATATTTCAGGTTTTGCAGGCCATTCGGTGTCTGTCTCAGATACTCAGCTCTACTAATGACACTATACGATTCTAAAGACACAATACAATACCAATGAATGTGCACCACTGAAACTTGATTTACAAAAAGCAGTGAGCTGGATTGATCCCAAAGATCATAGTTTGCTGACCTCTGATCTTAATCACACTGCTACAGAGCATATCTACCACTGGTGACATAGAGGACTCATCTCTATCAACCTCCAGGATCCCATCTTAGACTCTGCCTCTTGGGACCACTTCTAGTATAATCCATCTTGGCTTGGGTTCTCTCAAAGCAGAATCTAAGAAAAAGATCCTTACAAAAATGATTTATTGAGGCAGAGCTCTTAGGAGAAGTTGATGGGAGGAGCCCGAGGTGAGTAAGGGAAGAAGCTAAGAAAAGATGTGTATTCAGCTGGAAATTGTGAGAGCAGGGTCTTACGGGAAGTCCTAGAGCACCAGAGTTCAATCCACTCTCCAATCCACCTTTTACATTCCATATATATCAGTTGATCATGGCTGCTGGCTGCCCCCATGGGGGAACATTCCAAGCAAGGCAGCTTCCCTTCTCAGAAAATAAAGGTAGTTGTGAGCTTTTAGTAACCACCCCTCCCAGCAGCTGGAGAATGGGTACTTCTCTGTTCCTCCCCTGGGGCAACCTTTACCCCAAAATCTTCTTAATAGCTTGGAAACATCTTTCATTAATTTCTAAAGGATAGAAATGAAATGGTTACAATACAAAGAATAGTGACGATGCTTAAAAGTATCCAAAAACGTTTCTGTTATATATTTTATAGTGTTGATTATCACTTTCCTTGGCCTTCTGTCAGACTACAACCAACATAGTTAAAGTGGATAGAATTGAGATGACAGTTTGGGGAGCAATTAAGGAAAACATGGGGAGTACCAAGATGTAAAACAAACAGCTCAAAGTTTTCATATCATCTGGTGTTCACTATCACATAGTATAACAGCAATCACCATGGAGACCAGCCGCTTCAGTTGCTCTCCCTCTCAATCCCATAATAGCTGTGTGAACCTGAGCAAGTTACCTAAATGTTTGTTTGTGCCTCCATTTTCCATCTGTAGAATGGCGCTAATATCACTATCTAGCTCCTGTGGTCACTGTAGGGGGAAAAAATGAATTAATATACAGACTATTAGAATAGTACTTGGTACATAGTACACACTTAGTGAATGTTCACTTTATTATTGTGTTGTTGCTATTATATTTATTGTGACCTCTAACTTTACTCTTATATTTAAGTAACTTTTTCAGTGTACCCTTAATTTCACTGTGCGTTTTGAGTCCTATTTCTTAGTCCTGCACTTCAGAATGCTAGAAAAGAGAATTAGATTAGCAAAACTTCAAGTCTCCTTTCTAAACCCCAAGGGAAATTCTGCAAAGAACCATATTCTTGTGTCCCTTCTGTAGAGAAAGCACTGGAAGTGCACCCATGCTTCTAAGTGAAAGCGAGAAAAAATTTTTTTTCTCTAACCACATCTGAGATAATTTTCCGTTAGTAATAAAACTTCAAGAGCCTCCAATTTTGGTAAGGTAAAATTATGACTTAATTTTCTGATCCTTATTGTCTGTCTAGCATTTGTACTTCTTCTCTTCATCTTTATAAATCACTACCTCTCTTCATCTTCATAAATCACTGCTCAATAAACAAGAAAATAGGAACCAAGCAACCAGGGAGATTTGGAAGAAAGATCACAATTATTTGACGAGTGAAACATCTGGAAAGGGATCATGGCCTCATTATCTTTCAAAAATAGTTAATGAATCTCTTCTTTTAGTTCACCGAAGGATTGTAAGTGGAAGTGCTTCATCAAACATTAACTAAGAAAATGTATGCCAATGCTTTGGATAAGTCAAGTTGTCATTCTGTTCCATAAATATTTATTCTGCAGATGGTTTTTAAACCAACCAGCTTCCTTTTTATAAGGAAAAGTTAAGTTGGTGTATTTATTTTAGATTATATTACAGAACTTTCAACAGTTGGGATTTTTAAAAACATTTATTCCATTCCTTTCCTATTGAAAATCAGTGGCTTGAATTGAACAAGTCATAATGTGGTAGGAATTATCAGGTGAAAGATTGGTCTCACCTATTACAGGTCTCACTGTTTCTTTGGCAATGTAAAAATCTCTTTTTAAAAAAAAATTAGAAATCTTTTGAAATCCTGCTCTTCAGAAAGAAAACATTTAAATCAATAAGCCATTGGACACAAACAGCCTTTGAAAGATAATTCAGCTAAAGAACTAAATTATTTCAACCTCAATGTGATTATGCCTTTCTGGTTTAAAAATTCATTCTTTTAATAAGAACTTAAGTATAATATAATAGGGAACAACTGGTGTCATGTGAGCCAACAAACACATTAAACATCAACACATTGCGTTGCGTCTATTTGATTCAATCACCAAACACTTATTGAGCCGACTAAATGCCAGGGACTGTGACAGGTGCTAACAATGCAAAAATGAAACAGTGGTTACTGCCTTCAGGGAATTCATAGTCTAATGCAGGCGACAGCCACTGCGGCAACTATCTGTAATCCAGTATGACAAGTGCTGTACTAGCAACACCAGTTAAATATTATGGGAGGAGGGGCAAGAAAGTGACTGCCCAAATGTGGTTTAAAATCGGGAAATGCAGTAAGAACTTTTTAAGAGCCAAGGATCACCAAAAAAAAAAAAAAGGCAGTGAGTAAATGAACAAAGATTAACAAAAGCTAATCTTTGTTCCTGGGACAAAGAGAGAGGAAAATTCTTCACTGTAATCTCCCAGGAAAAGCTGGAGTAAAAACACTTGAAGAGGGGGTCTGGGTGGTTCACTGGGTTAAGCCTCAGCCTTCGGCTCATGTCATGATCTCAGGATCCTGAGATTGAGCCCCACATCAGGCTCTCTGCTCAGCAGGGAGCCTGCTTCCCCACCTCTCTCTGCCTGCCTACTTGTGATCTCTGTCTCTGTCAAATAAATACAATCTTTAAAACACACACACACACACACACATACACAAAGAGCCACCAGATTGTGAGCACTGTCCCTACTTTAACATCTCAGGAATGTTTTGATGGGAACTAAATTGTGACTCTAATGACCGATCTCATTCTGTGCAAGAGTATCCCTGTAACTATGAACGCATTAAATTTCACTAAAATCATTAACAATGACAAAAGATCATTATTTCAACATGGCAGATGGCCACATGCTACAAGTAAACTAGCACTGTGGTGTATTCAATTCTGGAATAAATGTGGTCACAATGGATTGATATCAAGTAAGTTACAAAAAGTGACATGCTCAGCTCTTCATTCAGTAAATAAAACTGATTTAGTCGGCAAGATTTAATTGCACAAACCTGTAATATGAATGTTTTGCTTTGGCATTTGCTTTCATATCTTTGTAGGCTGTTAAATACATAACCACCAAAGTTCTTTATCTGATTTACTTCTCCTCCACTTTGCTCCCAGAATGCACAGATTTTACTTCTAGATGGGTTTCCGAGCAAGATGGCTAAAGGGTATTAAGCGATGAAAACCTCTGGGTTGACAATTTTTCCCCCCTTGCATTTTATTTGGGAGGTAACACACAAGGTTGAATAGTCTTTAATTCTCTGCCTCAATGGTCAACTTGCCTTTTGGTTGATAAGAGGCCACTGCCATCTAAAATCGCAGCTTCTTAAACTCTTCCCTCTGTCAGTCTCCAAACCATCTGTTTTTGGTCAGTAAGTTGTTTTTGGTTTTTTTGTTTTGTTTTGTTTTGTTTTTTTATCTTTCTGAATATTTGAATAACATGATTAACTTTTAAAAGCACTCTACAAAATAAAGATTTAAATACAGTCCCTGCCCCATGAATTTATAACGTAATGAAAAGGCACCTTCCAAACAAAGAAAAGATGGAAAGATATTCTTCCCTAGAAAAGTAAGTGACAATAGGGAAAGCCAGTTGTCTCTTTTTTAATCCTTTGTCTTTGACATCTGTCATTTTGGGGAGAGGGTTATGTGGGTGTTGGGTGGTATTACAGTAGTAGTTGAAAAGTTCTCTTCACCTTATGGTGCTAATTCTCTACCCTTTGTCAATAACTTTCTACCTTACATTATTTTTTTCAGATATTTTTCTCTTTAGCTCATATAAAGATTATATTTGCAAATATTTTACACACCTGAATTAAAGTTTGAAAAACACAATAGCAATGGCAATAATAATGATTAAAATTTTAGTATGAATTTATTTAGAGTTGCACAATTTTCAAAGCATATATTTGAATTGAATACACACACACACACACGCACACACTCAAGGGCACTATAGGAGGATACGTTCCAAGAACCTCAGCAAATGCCTGAAATCGTGGTAGTACCAAACCTTATGGAGAATGTTTTCTGCCATGCAACATACCTATGATAAGGCTTAATTTATAAATTAGGCACAGCAAGAGATTAACAACAATAACTGATAATGAAATAGAACGATCATAACAAGATCCTGTAATGAGGGTTATGTGAATGTGGTCTCTCCCTCTCAAAAGACTTTATTGTACTCACCCTTCTTGTGAAGACATGAGATGAAACACTTCCATAGTGAGCTGATGGGATGTGAATGAGTAGGCACTGTGACAGAATGTTAGGCTACTACTGACCTTCCGACAGCACCAGAAGGAGTATCATCTGCTCTCCGACTGCCATTGACTGCAGGGGATTGAAGCCATGGAAAGTGAAATCCGGATGAGGTAGGGAGACCATTGTAATTTCTTTGGGAGCTGGTCCCAGGAAACACGGACAGGGTGTGAGGAATGAGACAGAGAATGGAAGAAAGCCAATAAAAAGTGCATTTTCAAGACAGTTCCAATGTGGCAACTGGAGCTTAGCCCTACTGGGGACCCCTGAAGGATGGTGTAGAGCACAGCTTAGTATCAGCCTAGTCAAGGGGCAAAGAAGCTAGTATATTTATCTACCAACTCCCTGTCCATCTTTGGTTGAAATTGGCCTCTGAAGAAAACAATTCTAGGGCATTTCTGGCTTGCTTTATTTGCAAAGCAAGCTTACTTTCAGAGGGAAAAAAAAAAAAAAAAAAGTCCTCCCCTCCAGAGTCACAGGTGTTCACAGTAAGGAAGCCGTCTTCAGGTGCAGAGGTGGATGCTGAGTGAACATGGACAGGGCAGGACGAAGTCTGCTGACCAGCGTCTGCAAGAGTGGGGTTAATCAATCCCCAGCCACACAGTTGGTGTGAGCAAGGCCAGGAAGAGATGGGGTGGATTCCCCAATACTGTCAAAAAAGAAGGAGGTCCTTGTGTTCCAAGTGTAGGTTAGGAGAGAGAAGAGATACTATACTAAAACACGGAAAAGTATTCTTTGCAAAGGTCTTCCAGTAACTGAAAGTTTAGTCACCCTGTACTTATAATAAAATTATTCAAAACCTGCAGCTTTCATAGAATGCAAATATCGATATCAATACATGATCCTTTACGTGGCCGACATACTAATATCCTGCCAAGATACTTTCCAACGGAGGCATTTTGCCAAGGACACTGGAACCAATTTTAGTGTTTATAAGTGCCATCATACGTTTAAAGGACACGTATATTGCAGAAAAATTATGACACACAGGTGGTTAGGCAAAAGCCCTGTAGAAGGGTCACAGCCGACGTGTATGTGCCATCGCTTGACGGTCTCTTCACACTGGCAGCTCTCACTTCCCGACAGTAGTGGGTTTTCACAGTTGTGAAATATTTGCATACAGATGTGAAGGTATTCTTGTGGCTTACTCAATAAACCAGAATGGGGCTTTATGCACCCCTGAGTTTTCAATTAATGTTGTTGACAGAATGAATGGCTATTTATGCCCACCAGCCTTTCATGTTCATTCATGGTATACAATACCTAAATCTTAAAGACCTCATCTAAATGCCTTCCCTCCTAGGAGGGCGCTTATGGATTCCATTGTATATATAGGGTAGCATAAGGTTCAATGATTCTATCTAATCAGCAGAGTGGACCTTACATTTTAGCAAAGCCTGCTGAAGCCTTTGTTCTGCAATGGGGCATTATCCTACAACTTCTACAATAAGTTGAACGTCTGTACAGAGATCTGAGGCAACTGATGCCTGAACTTAACTTTCCCAAGTATAAATACCCCATCCTCACCATCTCCCAATACTCAGACTTTGGCGGGGGGGCCGGAAAGATACCTACACAGCAAAATTGTTTTCCTATGTGTAGTAAATCCTTAGTCCACCCATCTACCCGACTGTGTGAATAAGGGGCGAGAACATAGTTGGCTGAGCACATAGTGGGAATCCAATAAATGCTTGCCCAACTTAACAAGCAAGTTGCAAAGCTATCAGCTTTGACCACTCTATGTTCCACGCTTTCTGCAACATGGTACAGTTTCTGGGACAGGAAATGTAAAAGTGAAGACCCTCCCTCACCCCACCCATCCCACAATCTTTTTAAGCATGGAAAGTAATATGGAAATGTGATCTGAGAAAGGTATTCATGGTAGGTGAATGAAATACCACTTTTCTACTTGGTTTAGAAATGTAGAATTCCATTGGGTATAGTCACTATTCATATATCAATTAAAATCCAAACAATAATTTTCCTTCTATACAAATGTATTATTTTAAAAAGAACGTTCACAAATATATGATGTCTTTTTAGTGGTACATCAGCCCTGTGGAGTGACTATGGACCACTGTCTCTATTCTTCAGATGAGAAAACTCAGTCACTGAGCTTAAGTTATGGCCCCAGACTTACATATTTATGTAGAAGAAAAGTCAGAATTCCATGCAGATGACATCAGAGACTGGGATACTGATGCAAGCTTATCATACATAATAAAAAATAGCACATTTTAGAAGTTCAAACTATGTTTCCTAAGTTTCGAGATGCCACATAAAAAATGCAGACATGTTTGTTTACTTCTGCAAAGCAAATTAAATGTGTAGTCCATGCATTATTGATGTCTATTATTTTAATTCCTAAGAAGTATGTGTATCAAATTGCCTTTACAAAAGAAACTATTAAAACAACTTGTATTTACATGCCTTTTTAGTTTACTCTCAAGTATTTATTTTACTGCTAACTTTAGGACAGTGATATAACGTGACACTATCTGCAAAATCCAATGTACTGTTTCTGCAGCACAGATCAGTGCTCACACACCATGGGAACCCCAGCATGGGATGGGCAACAAGCAAAAGAGTCAGACCACATGGTCACCAGAGGCCTTGAACTGTTACCTAACCTCAGAGGACTTTTTTAGTCTTCACAACATTTGCCCAACATTTCTAGAAAAATCGCAGTGGTTCTAACCCATCTCTAACTTCTTCTTTTCAAATATAGTTCATTTCTCTTGAAATCTTTCTCCTGCTCTATGGCCAGCACAGACAAGTAGGGACAGACAGGTCCAGGATAGACCCCAGGCCTCTTAGAGCTAATTTAGGGCAAAGGCAGAAAGAGGCCTCAGGCAAATACTCACAGGGCTCTCAGGAACTCCAACAGTAGGAGAAATCACTGCCTGATTTACAGTTACACACTATTGACTACCAGAATTTCAACATGAAAGAGAAATTAGAGATTATTTAAAATAATATACTCATTGACTAGATTAGGAAGCAGGTCTCTGAGAACGTCTATGACTTGCCCAAGTCAATGGTAAAGCTAGAGATAAAACACACCACTCAGGGTGAAATAAAATATATCTATTTGCTTAAAAACATAAAACATAATCAAGATAGACCAGTGGGGAAGCTGGTGGACTGACTCAAGAGCACAAGATTTCCGAGTAAATCTTGATTTACTTAGAAGCCTTGAGATAGAATACAGCAAGTCGGTTTGGCCTCCCTGCCTAAATAATGAGGTTAATATTTATTTCTGAAAAGGCTTAGATCTATCATTTCAAGCCTTAAATCATATCCATTCAATGCCAGGCTTAAGCATTATAGTAATGAAAAGAAACAGCCAGTCTGAAACGCAGAGGCTGGTGATAGATGCTAAAATAATGAGTATGCTTCCACCCGGTGCATAGGTGATCATCGGTGAGGGAAGGGCATGACTAGCAACTGCTTTCTCCTTGGTGCCGTGTAGAGTCGAGCGGGATGATTTATAAACCTCAACACAGTGAAGACCAAAAAAATAAATCATTAAGTAGCATGGCTCATGATTCAACTTGCTTTTTTTTTTTTTTTCCTAACATGGGTAATAAATTGTGTGGGCTTTAATAATTTATAGGAGATGTTGTTATAATGTGAGAATATTAACTTTGGTGGGTCTTTTAATTTGCTTGTGATGTCAACAGTGGGCTTCTTCGGCACGACAGCAATGCCGCTGGTGCACAATTGTATTTTGACACTTCCGTCAGAGGCTCCCGGGGACTAGATGAGACAGTTCACTTTAGCACTGAGCTTATCAATTTGGTGCACGTCCCTCAGGAATTACATGCAACAAAGAGAATTAAACAGAATGGTTTGAAAGCACTTAGAATCGTATTAACACATTCACATACAACCCTTTCCCCCCACGTCCTTGTGGAAGCATAACCTGACAAAGGCCATTTCATCTCTGCCCAGGACTATTCCTTGTGTTTGTAAGGAAAAAAAAAAAATAGATAAAAGAGAAAATTCAAAAACTAACAGAATGCAATACCAGGAAAGCCACTGAAATATTCTAGATTCATCTGGGAATGTGGCCAATCTCTTCCCAGTTAATAATGTACTTCACAGATTCCCTCAGATGTGTGACAATAGTGACCCTCTTTTATTTCAGACATCATTCCTCACTGTCCTGCCTATGTTTTCAGTCTGGAAGGGAAGAGTCATGTAACCATTTAGTGAACATCAGAGCCAGAAAAACATACACATAGAGGAAAAAAGAGGCAGCAGGAGAGAAAAAGGAAGAGGAAACAGTTCAAGAGATAACGTATGAGAAAAGAGAGTGTCTGGGTGACAGGCCTGAAGAGGCTGACAGGGCCTGTACCCAAATTCGAACTTTAGTCTAGAAGCCACACCATATAAATAAAGACCTATATCACTTCCTAGTTCAAATCCACTTCTCTCGATATATAGACCTGAGAGATTAAAAATGAGGAAGAGACCAGAAAAATGACCAGCCCAGGAAGCCTTGGTGGTGAAGTGAGGAAGGCTGGTGTTACAGTATCATGAAGGTTTCAACACCACGTGATGGTAGGAAGTTAGTGAGCGAATGGAAAAATAAAGAGAATCAATGCGTTACACCTGCGTCCCTCCACTCTTTTATGTTCCTAATGGCTATTCCTGTGTCTTTGAATTTTCATTAGAATATCTTTTCTTTGACCTGAAATACTTGGTTTCTCTCTCCTAACCTGAACCTAACCTGAATTTAAGCTTTTTTCTCATAAGGTAACCCCAAGAAATTCTCATCAATCTCAGTTGGCTACTTGTTCTTCGACCTCAGCACTTTGTCCTGCTTTCTTTGTAGGGTCCAGCTCAAGGTTTGGTTCTTTCCAAAGATGGGGCATGTGACTGCGTGTGTATGTGTGTGTAATGATATATGCATTACAATATGGTTACTTGTTTTCCAGAAAATATAGATGCACTTATCTATGCAACAAATCCCTTTCATAACTATAATAATATTATAGTTATGTGATTATAGTAATCACAGCCTATAATAACACTAGGTTTCTCTGCCAACAGCCAGGCCCACAGGATAACATACATTTCTGACATATTAAGGAAAACTTTGAAACTGCAAGCTTTTAAAACTGTTTTCTCATACTTGACAGTCCTATCCCTTAATGAATCCCCGACATTCAGAAGAATGCTCACAAGTAGACTGTTACATGGTAACCTCTGCCATCAGAGAGAAAGGGAAAGATGCTCAGAAAGAGGGGACATTTGGAGAAAATATTTTACTAATTGCCAACATTTGACTACTAGTGCACTTTTTTTTTTTATACCCAACAAAAGAAAAGGCTATCAAAGGCTAGTCCTACTCCTTCCCTTTTCTTAAAGGCCAGTCTGGCTTTTTTATTAAAGTCTAAATAAAGTTAGCAACTTAATTACATCTATGGTTCTTAAACTTCATTTAAGGAACATATATTTTTTTAAGATTTTACTTTCAAGTAACCTCTGTGCCTAACGTGGGGCTCGAACTCAGAACACCAAGATCAAGAGTTGCGTACTGAACCAACTGAGCCATCCAGGTGCCCCTAAGAAACATTGTTTTGCTAGTCAATGTAATATAGTACCCAATATCTTATGCAGAATGTGGAGGAGCTACTTTGGTTGAAATGGTGAGAGGAACTCTGGAGCTCTCAGTACTTGAATTCCTGTGGCAGTGCTCTCCATGGACTCCTGGAGTGCAGTGAGCTATAGTCTGAAAACCCTCAGGTTAGAACCTAGCACAAAGGTAAGCATAAGTTGCGTTCCAGCAGAATCAAATAAGTAGGTAAGGTCAAAGCAGGTTGTCAAAGCAACAGGCAAGAGTGCCAACTGCAAGCAACCACCTCACACTGGTCAGTCTTTTCCTTCTTTCTTTCTTTTTTTTAAAATATTTTATTTATTTATTTGACAGACAGAGATCACAAGTAAGCAGAGAGGCAGGCAGAGAGAGAGGGGGAAGCAGTCTCTCCGGTGAGCAGAGAGCCCAATGTGGGACTCGATCCCAGGACCCTGGGATCATGACCTGAGCCGAAGGCAGCGGCTTTAACCCACTGAGCCACCCAGGTGGCCCTGGTCAGTTTTCTTGAGCAAACGCTAAGAAATGAGAAGCAATCAAGCCCCAAATTGTGGGGTTTGGGAATGGAAAATTTTCACTGCTAAAACTGGGACTGTCTTGGGCAAATCAAGACAGTTGTTTCCCCCTACCAAAGGGATCCTCTATGAGGGTCCAGATAACAAGTTGACTCATGTCTTTCGATGTTGAGAGGGTAGAAACATCAAGATTTTCCCACAGAGAACACAGCCCATTAGGATTCATCTGAGCCATGTGTGGTTGGCATTAGGGAGCTCTAGATTCTTTGATAGGGAAATGTGGGGGGGCAGGGCACAATGAAAAGGTGCCCCTGTTATAAACCACAACAGAGAGAACAGGTATACAAACACGCTCATACACTTTGAGAAAGTCTTAATGCGTTTATTCTTATTACCAGTTGGTTCTTCCTAAAACAGATAAATGTGTTGTTATGCACACATCATTACACACACACACACACACACACACACCCCAAAGACCAACTGGAGACTTTTCACTCCAATTTAGTGCCCAGTGTCCTACTAACCACATAATGTGGAGATGTGATTTAGGGTCACTGATGAGAATGGTGTAGGGGCAGCAATCCCCTCCGATGCTAGAATGTCTGCCATCCAAGGTCAACACAAAAGCCCTTCCCCAGGCTGCAAATCTTTCTGTATCCGCCCTGCCTGAGGAGACGGGGCTCTGCTTAATTACAAGGCTGAATTCTAAACGTGCTTGGTGTTTGTCAAGTCAGGAAGAGAGAAAACTATCGTGTCTGTGATTTATGTGTGCCCAATGACAAACTAGATTATTCAAGTGAGAAGAGCAGATGGCCCCAAAACAAGACAGTTATGGCCCACAATTATAATAATTATAGCACCCAATGGATCTCCAGGATATCAAGAGAGCAAGGAATCTAACAGTCACCCCAAAGACACTTAAAGGAAAAGGAGTTTAAACTAAGCCACAACTAATAAAACATGTCGAGACCCTTCTTCGTCAAGATGAAAAGGTTTATCTCCTCACAGTAGAAGACAGCACCACAGGGAGACTCAGCCGCAAGTAGACCATGGCCCCAGGCAGGACTTGCCGTTTCTCTGGGAATGTCATCAGCTACTTCTGTGAACATCAACTCTGTGAGCAAGGACATTGCGCTGATTTGGGTTATCTTGGGAGAAACCTAACTTCTCAAGGGCTGATTTACATCAGTCATTTTTGTCCCTTATTTCCATTGCCGACAGTCTGGTTCTATTGTCTGTGACGATTAGATTTTGCAGTCTTGAAAATAGCCATGCAAATTACCAAAATGTTTTCCATTTGAGACCTTATACATATTTGAATAAAATCAACTCTAAGCTGTTAAATGGAATTAAATGAAATAGGCTAAATCCGATGACTGAAATTTTAAAACTTCTGCAAGCGGCTCCCCCATCCCGACCCGTTTATTAATGGCCAATTGTAAATGACTTTTGCAAATGGAAACACCATTTGTCACTTTTTTTTTTAACAAGTACTGCTCTGTATGTCTCAACTCCCCCCCCACTCAATTTAAGCATCAAGATTTATAGCTCATCGTGAGCTCCTCGATCTTTCTGTTCCTTCTTTGTACCTCTCCAAATGCTCAAGCAGCTTTTTTTAGAATGAAGTGAAGATAGTTTGTACTGCACTCACACTGAGCATTCTGAGACTTGACTTTCAAAAATTTGTATTCTCCTCCGCAATGTAGTTTGTGCTCCTTCTCTCCTGCCCCGACATCATTGTATTCTATACCAGGCTATGTTTTCTTTCAAAGTTCCCACTCTGTATATTCTTGGGTTTTGTTCTGGGGTTTTTGCTACTTTGAAACCATTCTGTGTGTATAATCGTGATTGGCCAGTAAAGATTTACTTGTCACATAGCAACTAGTTACAGTAAAAATTCCATACTATTCCATTTCACTTCATCTTTCTGCAAGGTGTGACCACGTTCTGGTCATCAGCAAAGTGCTTTAGTACTTATTTTATTTGTACAGAGGAGAATTTTATCAAAGATTACAGACTTCTGATACAAAGTGTGCATAAGCTAATGAACACAGTGCATTACTAAGAAAAGACTCCTACATACATAAACACACACACACACACCATACCTGAGGCTTCAGTTTAGCTTATCTCAATCAAGTATCGATTTTCTTTCATTTAGTTAATGTATTTATACCAGGAACCCAGAATTCAGCTATGAACCCAAGTTTTGCTCTTTCTGCCTGTCTCTTTACTTTACTTTTCTTTTTTTTTTTTTTTTTAAAGATTTTATTTATTTATTTGACAGAGAGAAATCACAAGTAGATGGAGAGGCAGGCAGAGAGAGAGAGGGAAGCGGGCTCTCTGCTCTCTGCCGAGCAGAGAGCCCGACGCGGGACTCGATCCCAGGACTCTGAGATCATGACCTGAGCCGAAGGCAGCGGCTTAACCCACTGAGCCACCCAGGCGCCCAATTTACTTTTCTTTATTTCTTTCCTCTTTTCTCTTTCTTTTCCCCCTCTCTATACACCCTAATATAGCCATGCAAACCCACATGCAAATGAAGGTCTCGAAAAAAGAACATGTGTGTATGTAACCTAGATTGTTCAACTATTTGTTTATTTATTCTGTAGCTTTCACATAAGTATGTGACCTTTACAGTCATGTGACTACAAAACCACAGCGCAGACTGTACATTTCAATGAAACAAACATCTTAAACAATGAAATGCCTCTCAATCATCTAACTTAACCTTTATAACCAAAAACAGTGGTTTCATAAAGTGCATCAATTTCACAAACTTGCAAAACTCAAGATTACTTTAAAAAGTTTATCTCTTAGGTTTTTAATTTCTAATTTTCATAATTCTTAAACTAAGCTTTTCTTTGAATTCTGGTTAAATTACCCTGAAGCTAATCCCAGGAATATATCTTTCTCTGATGGCCGGTAGATATATGAACAAGGAATTCATATTTATGCTGATGTAAGTTTCCCCAAATGCAATTTTGGATATCAAAATGTAGGTTATGTTCTAGTTAAACAAAATCTATAGAATCAACTAATTTATTTAGCATCTTTTTTCTGCCAGACAATTCATTAGGCTCTGGGTACTAACCAATGAATGAGATATATGTGGTCCCTGACATTTTGGAGTTTATAATCTAGCAGTGAGTGGGCAATTAAATACACAACCAGATGTGATAAGGGAAGTTACAATAGGGACATCTGACCAGGTTCTTCCAGACTAGATAGCTGGCCCAGGAAAGACTTGTCAAAGTAAATGTCATCAAAACTGCAGACTGAACGATGAATGGTAATTAGCGAGGCAAAGACAAGACCAAAGAGCTCCAAGTGGAAAGAAAAGCCCATGTGAAGTTTGGGGCCTAAGAAAGAGCACATTATTTTATTATTGTTTCACCTTTGCACACATTCATATGTCCCTGGTGTTATTCAAACATGTAATGGTTTAGTCATATGCCTTTTGGAGTATTCATGTTTTAGGAATCTCTCCCAAAATGTATTTCCTTAATTCTCTGATTCGATTTGATTTTTAGTTAACTATAGATCATAAGAGAATGAAAATAGTCATCTCTTTGTGGCATTTACTGAGTCTAGAAAATTTAATTCATATGTTTTAGTTGCAATATTATGGAAAAGAGATAGAGACAAAATCCATTAAAAGTGGTTTTTCTTTTCCTCTCTCTCAATCCCTAGAGTTTATCCTCAAGGGCATTCTCAAGGCCATAAACTCATGAACCCTATTAAAGTGAAACACCTTCATAATATTTCTCCTAGGGCCAAGAAAAGGAAGCATTGAGCATGTGTGAGCATTAGGCTGATCTTTAAAAGGATGTGGTAAGTGGGTTTCACTGTACTGGCAACTCTCATGGGTTCATTTTTTCTGCTACACTGGGTAGCACGTTCATATCTGATTTTCAGTGCATGATTGCTCCTAGTTATCTCTCCGTATTCCTGCTTTGGGAAGGTTCAGCCATTCAGCCCATCTTCCTTTCTCTGGGTGAAGGGTGGGTCAGAAGGCAGAAGTAGACTGAGAGTTGCTTCCCTGGCTGCTTCAGAACCCAGTTGCTGATGCCCTCCATGCCTGAGGCGTGTGGGAAGGGAAGGTTAGACCCTTGCCCCAGAACTAGCTTCACAGGATAATGAAAGCACTGGTATTTTCTTTGCCGCTTCCCTATCTACCACCTTTATGTTTTTCTAAAGCCCTTTTCAGAGTTTGTTAATAAATGTCACAGAGAAAAAAAGAACCCCATGTTCAAATAAGTTTGAGAAATGCAGGGTAAAACAAAGTTAACAAGGTGTTGTGGTGTGTGTACATATGCCTGTGTATGTGTGTGTGTGCCTGTGTTCCCTAAAATGCCTCTCAGAGCTGTTAATATGCTAATGTGCATTGTGGATATTTGAGGGAAAGGTTTGTGTAGTCCTTATCAATCTTAGTGATCTACTCAATATGTTTTTTCTCATAGCATCTCACAGAGCCAGTATTCCAAGAAACACATGTTGGAATCCTAGCTCCACTACTTTTCTCTCCATTGCCTATTTAAGACTAAGGACACTTTTGTCCTCTCCATACATCTATTCTTCATTCTTCTCTCCAGTTTCCCGTACCCCTGTTTCTCGGTTCTATTCCCCTTTTTTTTAAGAGAGAGAAAGAAAAAGAGAATGTGAGCAAGCGGGGTTGGGAGGTGCTGGTATGGGCAAAGGGAAAGGAAGAGAGAGAATCCCACACAGTCTTCATGCCGGGGTGCAGAGTCCAACTGAAGACTCAATCTCATGACTCTGAGATCATGACCCAAGTAGAAATCAAGAGTTGGACGCTGAAGCCACTGAGCCACCCTGGTGGCTGTTCTATTCTTTTTACGTTCCTTCTCCCTTCCCTTTATTCCATTTTTGGAAATCTAAAATAGCCACTGAGTGACTGAAATAGTGACTTGGGTTCCAGGTTCTTGTCAAGGCTCTGGGAAGAGATCAAATAAGACTTCTGCTCTTGGGAGATTTACACTGGAGTCAGGGGTGCAGCGAGGAGATACTTAACAAGTAAACGAACATGCAAGTGAATTTTACCTACTAATTCTTATAAACCAAGCCGAAGTCCATTTGGGATGCACAAGTCTTGGGTTCTTTTTGATAGATAGCAATTACCATCATAAGCTTTGAGATAGGTAAGGGCGAGCTACTCCCCTACAACCTTGCCATTAGGTTATAAACAAAAGCAAGATTCACACTAACTCCTACCACACACTAAGGACTTTATTAAATAAAATGGATTAGCAAACAGTTAATGAAATCTGTTCTGTGGCTTGATGGTGTGCCACCTCTCTGTCCTTCAGATCTTCCCATCACTATCTTCCATGAAAGGTTTCCTCAAGATGGATGTGACAACATCCCAGAGGCATGATTCTGGTACCCTCATGATTTGCAGAAGGCACTCAAGTCTTCAAAACCAAAAGCTAGACGAGGGAGATTTCAAGATCAAGTTCTGCATTCCAATTCCAAAAAGAAAGTGCTTTCAAGTTTTCTAGGCCTTGTGCATGCCAGATTAGGAGATATAACCAAAACGTTTTTGACACATCCACCTTTAATTTTACCAGACTCTATCTCCAGCATCCATCATGTTAGTTAACAAGGCACTGATTTCACCAATAAAAATCCAGTTCTCGGGGCCCCTGGGTGGCTCAGTCGGTTAAGTGTCTGCCTTCAGGTCAGGTCATGAACCCAGGGTCTTGGGATTAAGTCCGTCTCTCTGCTCAGTGGACAGCCTGCTTCTCCTCCTCCTACTCCCCCTGTTTTCTCTCTCTCTCTCTCTCTCTGTCAAATAAATAAATAAAATCTTTTTTAAAAAATCCACTTCTTAAATTTATGATCTTAATTAGCAGAGCATTTTTAGCGTGAAGATAGTGAAGTGCTAGGAGTAGCCTCCTCTGGAGTGTGGCCTTTTGGAACAGTGTTAGCTAACAGCCTCCCACCCTCCTCTGGGAGTGTGAATTCCTGATGAGAGTGCTGTCTGCACCTGGAGTGTAGCTTCAACTAACTCACTGTTAGATCACAACACATAATCAAATACATTTTGTGTAAATTACAGTATGACCTCTCTCAGTCCTAGAAAGAAAACAAAACAACTTAGGTACTTGGAGTTTATTTGAGAAGGTCCCTGGGAGGAGAACAGGTGATATCTAAAGATACTTAAATTAATATTTGAAGGAGGAGAGCAGCTAGACTTAAGAACATCTTGGGGAAGTGCATTCCAAGCAGAGGAGAAAGAGTACAGAGTTTCGCCTGCAAAAGGAAGCCTGATGTGTTCAGAGCTGAAACAAGTTCCATGTGACTAGCATGGAGAGATGCCATTTGGAATGAGGGGAGATGAGGTGAGAAGGAGCAGGAGAACCAGGACTGCGGAAGGACCCATGTTAAGGAGTTTGGATTTTATTCCAAATGTAATGGGAATTCATCACCGAGTTGTAAACAGGGGAATGACATGGGATTTACATTTTAAAAGAGGTCTCTCAGCTAAGTGAGGAGAATGGACTGCAGGGGGCCAAGAGAGGAATCTGAGAGCCCTCTGTAGGCAGCCCAGGCAATTTATGGAAGAGATTATGGGGGTCTAATTTGAAGAGGAGGTAAGAGAGGAAGGTAGAGAGAAATGGAAAAATGTAGGATATATTTGGACCTAGAGCCAATTGGACTTAGTGATTAGTAAGAATTAGGAAAGAGAGTGAGGGTAAAATGAGTAAGAACCTCAGTTTGGACTGTCCAGCTAGACTGCTTGTGGTTCTATTTGCTAAAATGGGGAGGGCTGAGGGACAAATATAATCTTTCGGGGAGCAGATAGGAAGCAGAATCAATACCCTAGAACAAGATCTTCAACATGGAGATCAGGATCCGCCTGTAGGGCCACAAATTCTAAACCGGTGGTTCTCAAGACAGTTTCATCCAATGAGCCTGGCAGATTTTTTTTCAGGTTTGTGGAAATTGCTAGAGGTATACGAAAGCCTTCAGCAGCATTATGCCATCCATTTCGTTCAGCAGTCTCGCAATAAAAAATCCTACCCTTCTTATCTAAAAATCTAAAAGCTTTGTGAAAATGAAATGTAGTTCCCTTTCATATAAAGACTACACATCCTACTGTGACAGTGATAGACCACAAGGCAGTGACTGAAGGGCTGAATGTATCATGGCCTTGGGATTCAGGAGATATGAGATCAAATTCTGGCAAAGCTCCTGATTCACACTGTGACGTTGGACAAACCCAGCTGCCTCAGTTCTCTCATCTGTAAAAAGGAAATAATCAATGACATGAACATGAATAAAATAATATATGCAAAAGAATTTTAAACTTAGTAAAACTTTGTGTAATATTAGTCATCAGTTTTTTTATTATAAAAAAGAACATTCCACAAAACACAGACCTCCTTTGTGACTGTAATAAATATGAAACTCGTTCATTGAGCCCACTACATCTGAAGCCCCCATTTTACAAGTCTTTGCCGTGAATAAGTTACCAATTTTAACAAAAATACATTCTCCTGAGCCTCCAAGAAGTGAGCCTGGATAATAAATGACATTATCTCTTAGCTAAAGTCATTTCAATGGTATGCAGAAATTCACTACAGCAAATCACCTGGAGAGATTTCAAACACGGTTGCCCCAAACCTGCAGAATCCGAATCTGTGAATGGAACCCAGGGATCAATATGTATCAAATTCTCCCCTGGTGATGGTGATACAGCTAGCCCACAACCCAACACGTGGGAAGCCAGTTTATCGGTGAGATAACCAAAATGAAGAGAAGTAAATTGACTGACCCAATAACACGGTTGGATTGAGAGCCTTGTTTTCCAGTCTGGACCAACATGACTCCCATGCATGCCAGGGCACCATCCCGGGTCTGGGTCTTGCTGATCCTTCTAAATAAAAAAACCTTGAGAGGTAGCAATAGTCAGAGCTAATCCTCTATGGTACATGAATCTCTCTGTTTCATTTAATCACAAAAATAAGCAGGGACCCATGAGATTAAAGCTGAAAGTGAATCGGAATGGGCTCAAGTAAAGTAGATCAACAGGCCTAATGAACATTAGAGAGCTTGCCCATGTTGATGCATATATTTGGTCTCTGGCTTGCATTTAAGTTGGGGTTCATTGACAATTGCTGGAGAATCCTACAGACATTTTATGCCTATTTGTTGTCGGATGAGAATGCAAAAGGGTACCTCAAAAAGAGTGGGGGATGGAGAGACAGATCTGTATAATCTTAAAAAGGTTTCTCAACCCTCTAAGCCCCAAGTTCCCCAATATAAGCTAAAAATGATTTACCCGCTATGCAATGTTTGTGAATAATGCACACAAAAATACATGTAAATTTCTAAGCACACAATTGGCACTCATTAAATATTAATTATTCTTGTCCTTGTTTTTGTTGTTGTTGTTGTTATTATTATTATTATTATTATTATCATCATCATCATCAAGCTATGTGTACCATGCAAGGTACTGTAGATGCTAGGCGATTATGACACAGTCGCTAGCCTCAAGAAGTTGACACTAGTAGGGGAAACAGACAAGGAAACACATTTTTAAAGACTTATTTATTTGAAAAAAAAAAGATTTATTTATTTGAGAGTGGGAGAAAGAGGGGAAAACGGAGAGATACCTCAAGTAGACTCTCCACTAAGTGCAAGCACAGACTGACACAGGCTCGACCTCACAACCCTGAGATCATAACCTGACCCGAAATCAAGAGTCGGACATTTAACCAACTGAGCCACCCTGGAGCGCCAAGGAAACAAATTATTATAAGAGTATAATTTTTTAAAGATATGGAATCTGGAAGTAGTTTGAATCCCAGCTCTGCCACTTACTAGCTTGGCAATTTTGGGCAAGTTACTTAACCAAATGTGTAATTTTCTTATATATAAAACAGATGATTATATTCATCTCCTAAGATTGTTGTGATGGTTACAAAGACAATGCATGAAAATACATAGCCCTGAGTCTGGAACATAATTAAGTGCTCACTAAACATGGCCATCGTGGTGGTCAACCGGTTATGTTAGAAGTGGGCAGTGTGTGTGACGGCAGTGCCAAGGAACCAAACCAAACTTGGGGCTGGGGCTGGTTTATGTGTACAAAAGCCCATGAAAGAGGAGAGGCCAAAACTGAATCTTGAAGGTCATATGGAGATAACCCAGAAAAGAGAAAGGAGTGGCACATTAAGCAGATGGTGTGGTTAGTAATAAGGTGGGATGCAATCAGGGAGCTACAAATAATTCTGCCTGGATGCAGAAAGGAGCTCAGAGCAGACAGATATGTGAAAGAGGCCAGGAAGATGGACAAAAATAGCAAAGGAAAGGTTTCCTATAGCCCTAAGGAGCTTGGATTCCATCCTATAGAAAACCCAGAGCCTTTCATAGATTTTAATCAGAGGAATGACATGATCAGATTTGTATTTTAAATGCTAAAAATAAACAATATAATCCAGTGGAATAAAAATAGCTAGGAGTGGGGAGGGGGTAGCACTTATAAATGTGAGCAATGTCTATGAACATTTTCTGAGCTAAATGACTTTTAAAACAATTTCCATTGCTGATTTAAGATACTTTGCACAGATGTGAAAGCGCTTTTTTTTTTCCTGATGGAATCTCATTTCTGTTCTAAATTCTTTATATCCTTTTGTTTGCCCTCATTTGTGTTTACACCACCTGTCAATTTAGTATAATCTGTGATTTTAATGTGTTTTCTCCCTCTCCCAGATCATTATTAAATGCGCTAAATAAAACCAGACCCATCACTGCCCCTGGCACTTCCCTCCCTGAACACTTCCACCTAGTTCAATATGCTGATTGCTACTGACATAATACTTCTAAACTCCTTGAAATTTGCTTAGTACACTCTAGTCCGCATCTATGAACTAGGTAGATTTCACTAGGCAAGATCAGGGCTCTCTCTAGGCTGGTCCTATGAAGTTTGGCCATCTTGATTTAATCTCAAACAAGGGCATATATGCAGTCCAAAAAAGATGTTACTTGATGATGCATATGTAAATCAATGAGGTCTTGCTCCATGTCTTCAATGCAAATGTCCTAATGGATAGACCTAATCAATATCTCCACCCCATAGTACAGTGATTGAAGAGTGTGTGTGTGTGTGTGTGTGTGTGTTTCTGAGGAGGGCCGCCACCGCCTGTGTATATAACTTCGGCATCACTCTGCTACACTTATTAGCCTTTTTACTTCTGAGGTTTCGTTTTTGTCCTGAAGTTCCCCATTTCCCTTCGGGGCTGAAGTCACCTATAGACGGCATGTGAGCGGGCCTTGGGGACTGCGAGGCAGCGGGGGGTGGGGGGGGACCTGCTTCTGCGGCTGAGGGGCTCCGCCTGCTCAGCCAGGCCTCTCCTGGGGGCCCTGCGGGCCCTGTGTGTGTGTGTGTTTTGGGGATATGAGTTTCCAAAGCCAGATGCTATGGCATCAAAATCTCTTCTTTGCAGAGAAGACAGCTGTCTCCTCAGTGGCTCGGATATATATTTTTTTCTAATTTTTTTTTTTTTTAGGTGAGTCCGGAAGTGCATGAGTAAGTCACAGACATCTTCTCTAGCATTCCATTCACTGCTGCCTCTCCATCTCTCACCTCCACCTCCAGTTCTACTCCTAAATTCCAGCTCTTTAAGAAGTCAAAGCTGCCAGTGTGGGGGGGCATACTGGAATGGCATAAGAAATGATGTAAGAAAGAGGGGAGGCTGTCTCCATTGCAAGGGGCAATTCTCAAAACAGGTATCAGTAAGTCAAAAGGCAGTAAACATAAACACAGAATACTGCAGGCCATTCTAATCTTGACTGCTAGATTTGGCCTTCCCATTCATCCCTTCAACAAATACGTTTTGAGGCCCAGTCTAATTGTCAGGCCTAGTGTGTGCTCTAGGAAACCCCCCAAATTTTAAAAATCAAGATTGAAAAATGAAGACTAACTGGTCTCTAGCTTCAGGAAGCTAAATCTAGTTGGGAGGAATAAATGGGGAAAGCAATCCAGACCTTGTATTTTTGAGCATTTTAATTTTTTTCCCCATAATCAAAATGTTTCTATTTTGGACATGCTTTCGCCTAAGGGAGTTGGGAGTTTCAAAGCAGAAGCTTCAGATCACCTATGCCAATCATTCACTCCACCATGCCAATACCTTATCTTTTTGCATACCCATACCTAATGATTTCCCACTTCTGACCAAAGTCAAGACCTTAAACAGTCAACCTTGCTCACTGGTGCCCTAGTCAACTACAGAGCCATCCCCAGAAGCATTTGGAGCCTGAGCATCTCAACCAGTCCAGGGCTGATCCCAAATCATCAAATGTAAGAGGAAGCCACACTGTACACAACTCCTGCAGGCTCCCTAAGAAACTTTTGTAACTGAATTTTAATGAAGCTCAGAAAGGAGGAATTAGGTATAATGCATCCCCTTTCCCCATCTCTCTTCCAACAGACAACAAGCACAGGACACAGGGAAGTCGCCTCAGTTGTCCAAAGCAAGAGGCAGGTCTGATCATCCAAGTTCATCTACTATGTTTGGAATTTTGCAAAGTCTGGCTGTTTCTATTCTGTAGCTGCCTATTTTTCTCTTTTTGCCTACATTTTCTCTTTTCAGGTCCTGCCCCTTCACATTCACCTCAGGGAGGGTAGAACAGTTTTTCAGAGAAATGGTGCTTTCGTGGTTGTTGACTCCTTGAGGTCAATGTGCCTCAAGTGTTCCATTTTATAATGTTACTACTTCTAAGTCTTTAGCACTGTGAGCCCTTTCACTTTGTGAGGATGCCTACACATTAGTACACAATACTAGTTTTCAAAGAGGTCAAACACTTACTACCATGGGCAAGTTCATTGAACATCAGTCTATAGGACTACTGGAGGGACAGCAGGCAATACCTCTCTCAGGCATCTTCCTCCTGGGTTACCTATTGCCAATGTCCCAGATGACCCCCACAGCAGCTTTCTTTATTGGCTTTGGTAATAATCTCAGTTTTTCATTTCACATTTTGCTTTTAAGTACTTCATCTCCACCTGGGATGTGAGCAGCCATGGGTTTACAGTTATGTCATGGATTTACAACTATGTCATTGATATGGGGCTCACAGTCTACACAAAGAACATTTTCCTTTTCAAGAACAAGCTTAACTTCTTAGTTGTCCCAGAAAGGTAGCAGAGCTCAGATGCTATGTCAATGTTTCTTTAAATGGTGTTTTTGTTGCAAGCTCCATTCCTGTAGCATAATCTAAAATAGTCCCTGTGGAGTTACCTCCACAAACAAACACACTTCAGTAAGTAGCCCTTTGCCAGGGTCATTGCAACTAAAATGAACACAAAAATTCCACCCACTCTTATTTCTGATGGCGACCTAATATTACCCTTGAAATGTGGAAGGAGCAACACCCCAGAGCATAACCTTAGTTGGTTATGGATTCCCCTCTGTTATATCACTCCTTTATTTTCAATTGCTGAATTTTTACAGCTACATAACGAAAAGCTTTATGGTTAAAGGCCACATTGCCTGTTTTCCCTTCCAATTATAGAGACTATATCTTTGTCTTTGCAGCATAGGAAAAGTAAAGAGAGGAAAAGAGCATTAAGTAGGTATAGTAAGTGATTTATTTTTATCATAGGTAGTTTGGATTATGGCACTGGATATTGACATTTGACTATATCAAAGCATCTAGAAACAAAGCTTCAATAGTAAAGTTTTAGTAGAAAAATCAGTTCTTGGTCACCATATAATAGTTTTGTGGATCCCTTGCCCCTGAATCCCTTGCCATCACTCATAATACACTGTTCCCAGTCCACTCAGAGGCTACTGTCTAAACAAGATTGACTATTACAAGAGGAAGAACAGAAAGTTTCCCATGTAATGTCACCAATTTTTTTTTTACATTCTGAGAATCCTTCCCCAGGCACCAGCACAGTTTTAAAGGCAGAAAGGTGACCATATATTTATGACAGGTTTTTTTTTCCCTTGGTCTGAGGTTGGAGCACAAGAACAAAATAGCTCTTTTTGTTCATTGTACCAAGAAATTCCCTCCTGGATCTATCAAGTGTGACTGTTCACCTAGCAAATAGCTTGGACATATCCAGACATAAACACCATATGAATAAAACATGTTGCAATTGTTGGATATAGTTATGTTTTTACAAAGACAAGGTGTTCTGCTCTACCCGATCTGCAGAAGTTCAGGGTAATCATTCTCAACTGTGACATTTTGTCTTATTAGCTGAATAAAAATACTTTTAATTATCTCAGTTAACTCTGTTTATTGTGACAGTATATGCATCATTAATTTGGAAAAGTTTTTTTTTTTTTAACTGTTACTGTAACATAATGACATTCTGGGTTGGGTTCTGAATTCATTCTTTTAAAAGGCTGAACATTTGGTTTCCACATTTCCACTCAGACATTTATTTATATATTTTCTTTTCTGTTAACTTGAAATGAAGTCCTTTAAAATGAAAACTGTTTGGAGGGGAAAGATCATTAATTAGTCATACCTTGATGTTTTACTGATAATCAAAAGGTCTGGGAAATAAACAATTCTGTCTAATCCAAATTGCTGTACCATATATAAAGAAAATATAATCTCTAAAAGAAAACTAATCTAGGCCACACAGTGATGTATAGGCTGAGATCTGCATCTTCATTTGCTTGACCAGGTTGAAGAAGCCAGGGCATATCACCATTTATGAGTGGACTGCTGGAGCCCAGCACAGTTGTGGATTTTTTTTTTTTTTTAAGTCTGCCTTCAAACCACCTGCAGTGCCTTTAGTACCTCATTGCCCTGGGCACTGACCCAGTGGAGATTTCCCTATTCACCAACGATCTAAAGCAATTTGCACTTATTGACACCATAGCAACTAATTGGTCTTCATGACCTGCAAACTTTCAGGAAGGTCAATTTAAGCCACCTTTGTTGTGTCAGGGATCAATGTAAAATTCCTCAAATCAGATGCACTTCTGCTCTCTAACCCCCCACCTCCCCCAGAAAGTTGTCTGAAGTTGTTTTAGTTGTCTCCAGGAGAAGGCAACAGACGTATCCAGTCTGAGGCTTAAAGACTGATATAACACATTTCGTGATTCCTACATATGGATGAAACAAAATATACCAATCTATCTTCTAGAAAGATCACTAAATTGTACTGATTCTTTCTATAAATTAGGTCTGGTGCTAGGTAAGGGGTGTGTGTGTGTGTGTGTGTGTGTGTGTGTGTGTGTTGTATTTTGCTTTGCATGTAATCTTCATAATATCGGATTAAACCAGGGAAGCAGTGCATGAAGTAGGTAAGAGAACTTCCTCTGGAGTCAGACTGTCTGGGTTCAAATCCCGGATTCCTGCTTAGCAGGTGTGTGACCTTGAACAAGTTACCTAACTTCTCCGGGCCTTCATTTCCTTGTCTGAAAAAACAAAATGGATAATGACATAGGATTGTTTCGCAGATTTAATAAATGAATATATATAAAACACTTAGAGATTTACCAGACACCTAATGTTTAAGGATAAACACTAATTGTTACTACTATTGTCCTTATCCTGTATTTTACCGGCTCAGAGAGCTAAGATCTAGAGCAGATAGAGCCCTATTATGAGAATAGAAGTGTTCTGCACTATGCAAGTCATACCCCACAGGTTGGATACGCACTGTTGGTGGTACATGAATGTACCACTTGTAACATTTGTAGGTAGTACATGAATGATACTTTATTTCAATATTAAGTACTTTCCTGGGAAGTTGAAAAATGTAAAATGTATAAGTAGCATATGAAGTACATGGCCTCAAGGATACTAGTGTTTAGATTAAGGTCAAGTAATTAAAATATTATTTAAAGAAAAATATTATTTTAAATGTAGCATAAGATAAACACAAATATGGTCCTCAAATTAACTCACTATCCACGAATGTCTAGAGTTCAGGAATACTCCACTGGAACATACTGTTACATTCTCCTCAGAAACAATAGTCATCTGAATTCGAGTTAAGGACCACTAGGGAAGTGCTCCATCCCTATTTTCTGAGTTTAGCCAATTAATGAAACTAAATTATGCACTTGTGATACACTCAGAAATCTGGTTTGTGATAATGTAAGAACTCTGTCCTTGAAGAAGGAATGCTTCAGTTGAGGAGAAAGATCCAAAAGAAGTGAAAGGGAACTTACAAGCTGACTAACCTGCGAGGTAGTATTCATAAGTCAATCTTCAAATATAGAAGTTCAGGGTAGGGAGACATTAGCATGTACTGGAATAATCGGAAAAGGCTTCACGTGAACACAGAAGCAGAGTGGGGCTTGTAGAGGCTCTAAATATGTAAGGCTCTACACAGGTGGCAAGGTTTTCCACATGTTAGGGAGCACGGAGAAGCTCACCAGTACTCACTGTGGAACTTCAAAAAAATGGAAATACCCAAGGTTGTACTCCAGACTTTTATGTCAGAATCTCCCAAGGTGTGCGGTGGGATGTTGTGTGTCTTTTTTTCCTATGCCCCAGTGGTTTTGTTGTAGATACCGCTATGTCTTTTCTTGTTATTCCTGCTTTCTGAAGGCTGAAGAGTTTCTTCTCTTTGGCTCCCAAGGACAGCAACCCACACCTGAGAAGGCCTGAGGAGGGAAGAGACTGGTTTCAGGGTGAAGTCCATTTGTCCGCTCCTTCTCTCAGTGTTTCTCAGAAACTCACACTGTGCTTTGGTTTGGGCAGTAGGCAGAACTCCAAGGTGGTTCCCTGATCTCCATGCTCTGGCATTATGCTCTATCTCTCCTTGAGTGTGGGCAGGACTCTGCCTTGCTTCTAGCTAATAAAATATGTAAACATGATGGCATGCCACACCTCTCTAACATTCTGCCTTAGCAGATTGGAAAAAGAGGTTTTCCTAGAAGCCTTAGAGAAGCAGACAGCCATATGTCTGCTCCCTATGGAGAGAACCATGTGGCAGGGGACCGCAGGTGACACCTAAGGCCCGAGGGCACCCAGCTGACAGCTCGTGAGAAGCGAAGGCCCTGGGTCATATAGCTGCAAGGAAATGAATTTTTCCAACAACCTAAATGAAACTGGAGTAGGTTCTCCTTTAACTGAGCCTCCAGATCAGAATGCAGCCTAGCCAACACCCCAATTAAAGCGTATTGAGACCCTCAGAAAAGAACCCCAGTAAACTGTGGTCTCTTAATCTACAGATAACCTACAGATATATGAAATAAGAGATGTCTGTACTGTCTTAAGCCTCAGAGTTTGATGCTGTTATGCAGCAACAGGAAATTAACACTCTGACTTTCGCCTGAACAAACAGAGAGACAAATGACACCGGTATCTGAATCTAAGACAGCACTTGACTCCCTCACTCCCTCCTCTGCAACGAGTTGCCAGTTCACCATACACTGGCATTTTTCCTTTGGTGATCCAAGAACGAGTAATTCTGGGGTGCATGGCTGGTTCAGTCGATAGAGTGTGCCACTCTTGATCTTGAGGTCATGAGTTTGAGTCCCACATTGGGTGTAGAGTTACTTAAAAAAAAAAAAAGAAAGAAAAAAGAATACATAGTTCTACCATAGGTCAAAAGCGTCTTTCTCTTCAATTACCATTTTAAAATCCATTCCATTCCCAATATGCAAATAAACCTTAAAAAGCAGAGAAACATACATTTATATAGTTAGGATTTTTGACAACTTCCTTTCTCGTTATGACGGAATACATATGTGATCATTGCAAGAAGTAAATCGTAACAGGAAAGGAGTCATCTAAAACAGTAGCATGAAAACAATGCCCACTGTTAACATTATCCAATATTCATTAGTCCTTTTATATATATCTATACTCAAAATTGGCCCTATGTATACTTTAGAACTAGCATTTTTAAATTAGCAATACACCATGCATATTTTCTAAGTTATTTAATGATCTTTGACATCATTGTTAGTTTTGTAATGTTTTTTATATGACATTCCATTTTACAAATTTTATTTAACTTATTTAACCAATCTAGATAGAGGTAGATTTGAAAGGACTTTAAAATTTTCCAGGGGCACCCAGCTGGTTTAGTCAGAAGACCATACAACTCTTGACCTTGGGCTCATGAGTTTGAGCACCACATTGGGTATAGAGATTACTAAAAAATGAAAAATAAAAAATAAAATTTTTCGACAAACTATTAAATGGATATCAAATTTGTCCTAACCTACTTTAAGTTTGTCAAACTCTAAAGAACCTCACTTGGTGATCTCATTAAAATGCAGATTCTAATTTAGAATCAGAATCAGGTCTAGATAAGGCCCGATTCTTATTTCTACCAAGCATGTAGCTGAAACTGATGCTCCCAATCCTTGAATTACACTTTCAGTAGCAAAGGACTAGGTAATGGAGAGGCTGGAATCAATAACTAACTTGGAATCAAAGGGCTGGCCCAGGACATACACAGCGCAACAGACAGTAAAAGAAATTGATGAACATGGCCAAAGGACAAACAATGCAGCCTTATGACAAAGTGAATCTAGAGTATAAGAGTGGTAGAAGCATCATAATCATGTGTTTCTTGTTCCCAAACACCTCAAGATTAGTGATACCATTCAACAGAAATGAAGACAGTTTCAAAAGACTGTGGTGAAATTCATTTCAGCCATCTTGAATATGGCATAAAAGTAGGTTACTGTGATGGGTTGAATTGTGTCCCCCCAAAAGATATGGTGAGGTCTTAACTTCAGGTACCTGTGCAAATGATTTTATTTTGAAATGTGGACTTTGCACATGTAGCCAAGTTAAGATGAAGTCATACTAGATCGAAGTGGGTCTAAAATCCAATGACAGGTGTCTTTCTAAGGAGATTGAGATTTGGAGACATGTATATACACAGGGAAGTAGGTCATGTGATGACAGAGCCAAAGACTGGAGTGATAGAAGGTGCAAGCCAAGGGATGCCAAGAATTACCGGCAACAGTCAGAAGCTAGGAAGATGCAAAGAAAAATGCCTTCCCAGACACTTCAGAGGAAGTGCTGCCCTACCGACACCTTGATTTCAGACTTTACCTACAGAACCATGAGAGAATAAATTTCTGTCATCTTAAGCCATGGAGTTTGTGATCTTTACTGTGGCTGCTCTAGGAAACTAATATGGTTATCTAACTGTTAAGGTGTGAAAACAAATAGAAGTATGATATTGAAGAACACACTTGTCAGAGATAGTGGTGCCAATTTTAGAAACTTCAGAATGGAGACTATAGTTCAAGTTTAAATAGTTCAAGCCACTAAGAAAAGAAGTAGATACAAAGAAGAATTGACAACCTAATCTTGAAAATCACTCACAGTTGAGGAAACTAAGCAGGGAAGTATAGTAACCCCAAAAAGTGATTTAATGTCTCTAAATCCCACTATCCAATTCTGTATTAAAAAAAAAAAAAAAAAAAAAGGCTGAATTCAACAGCCTTTAGTTCTTTTGCAGCTCTATTATTTTACACTCCTCATTAAGCTCCCACTTTGGCTAGACACTGGGAAAATAAGAAGCAATAAGAAGGAGTACAGAGTATGTTTGGTGATAATGACAACAGTAGGAATACTTTGTATTGTGTCTTTCTGGGAAGTTCAAAACATTTTTATCTGTAATACACTATTAATCCTAACACCTTCACTATGAAACAGAACAAGCATTATCATCATTTAAAGGATAAAGAAACCGAGACACGGGAGAGTTAAATGAAAAAGAGTCTTCGGTGTAATATATTGTATGAATGAGGCAGAATGCTTATCAGGAGAAAAACTAATGACAATATAAAGAGCCTAGAAATGCTGCTAGAAGACGCATCACAATCCCCCACCTTCCCCCGCTCCTTTCCTCCTTTTCTCCCTACTCCCTCCCTCTCTCCTCTAAATTACCTTGCCCCTATTTGTAAAAATAGATTTTTGGTTACAGAATTATTTGACACTCAACAAAAGAGAAATAATTGACATGTTGGGTGATCAGGAAAATAGGTATTTTTCTTCCTGGTTATTTCAAAGGTTCTCCTTCTTAGGGTTAATGAATAAAGAATAGTTATGTTAGATACTCTATCATTTCTGTAAAGCTGTCAGTTTTTTCCAGTCTTTAAGGACTAGAGCAGCTATCAGTGGTATTTTCCTTATGGAAAGAAACTACAGAGCTGCCAAATCTATGTCATGAGAGTTGGGCCTCATTTTGTGCTTTAGAAAAAGTCAATTCCTAAGCTGTCTCACCCCTTCAAAAGAGACGTTCCTGATGTGCTTCCACAATATTAAAATTTTATCCTTTCTTATTATAGTTGCATTCTTTGGGGTGCTGTTACTGAAAAGTTGAAAAACAACAACCAACATCAAACAATTCTTAGGAAAACACATAGGCCATCAGCAACCATAACTTCCTATTGGAAGTTATTACCATCTTAAGTGTAAAGACTTAAGTTATTACCATCTTAAGAGTAAATTACACGTAAAAATCATGGCATGGTTTGCATGAGCTAAATTTGGACTAGATATAGTTAAAAGTTCTCTGTTTAAAAAACTGTCAGAGAAGAGTTTCCTTCTTTCGTTTGCCTTTGAAGAGAGACTAGCCTGCAGCAATTTCAGCTCTATTTTTCCCACTATGGCACAATAAAAATCCCAAGTGATACACCCCCACCCCCAAATGATTGGAAATTGGGTTAGGCTGCAGGAACTTGAGACCCAAAACCCAGTGGCTTAAACATCCTGCCACAGAACCCCGTCAGTGATGGATGGCTTCCTAACATAGTTTTCTAGTGGCGCTTCCCTGGAAGAACTCCATTCTTTTCCACCTCTTGCCTAGTAAATACCAATGACCAATAAACACCACCAAAGACCAAAGTAGTGGTGGTGTCACCAATCAGCGAACTGTTGAGTCAGTGACGTGCTTCACTTTCATAAAAGCTATAAAATAAGACAAATGTTATCATCATTTAAGACATGTAAAAACTGACACATGGGAAATTTGTGAGAAGATTCTTCCCTCTAACTTAATGAACTGGTCAGAGGAGTGGACCTAGGAGACATCCCAAGGCCTCTGGACTAGAGGGTACAATAAGGAATATTTCACTTCAGTGTTTTGACCAGTCCCTCCGAGAATGCATTTAATAAATATGTGCTGGTGTGGAAGTGAAAGCATTTGTATCTCTACTTTATCAAAAGGAAGAGAAAATTGGCGGTTACACAGTTTAATGATGCCTTCCACCCTCACGAGCACTGGACTAGGGAAGGGCCTGGTGGGTGGAGAGGCAGGGAGAGCTGAGTGAAGGATGGGGGAAGGCTCTGCTCTTTTTGCTTTGATATTTTATTCATTACAGTGATGTCAAACCAGATATACATACTACTCCGAGGGTTTTTATAGTACCCTTAGTAATTATCAGTAAATGTTAGCTATTATTCTTATTACTGTTATTTTATTCTAGAAGTGGGTAATGGGTTCAGAAGTCATGAAAACTGAATCCATCTGTCCATAACCAATGCGACTATAAAGGCACATGACCATTTAAAAAAAGTACTTGAATGTACATATCCAATTTATCCAACCAGTGTGGTGCCCTTAATGTCTTTCTCTTCTCCCACGGTATGAACTCAGAACTCCACAAATGTTTCTTACCCAATTAATAGTTGTCGAGGATCCCATTTTTTGATAAATATGCATCTGATTGAGCGGGGCTTCCTAGGCATTGAGCTGGGCACAGAGGTAGATCGGGTTGCTCTGAATAATAGTAATAATAATAATAATGATCTCTATAATCTATTAAGAGTTTACTATGTGCCAGGTGTCCCATTGCCCACTCTATTTTCAATATCTTATGTAACCTCACAACCACCCTACTGGAATGCATTATTACTACTTTCACTTTCCATAAGGAATCTGAGGTTCAAAAAAGTCAAACAGCTTTTCCCGTGATCATCATGGAACTGTCTCATTCTGAGTAAAAGTAGACTCTGAGATGTAAGGGCAAATTTAAAACAGTAAGACACAGAGCTTGAACTGGGTGAGAACTGTAAAACCAGCCATATCTTAGCTAAGACAAATTCTGAGCGTGGACCCTTGAGAGGTCCCTTAAAGCTCTAGATTTATACAAGCTCCCAAGTTTATACGCTCTAAGCTCTTGGCCTCAGTACACCACAAGATTTCAGAGCCTGGCTCTGACCTGCCGCTGGGGTATGACCCTGAGCAGCTGGGAACTGTGCTTGGCTTAATGTTGAGGATCACCTGCGGTTGTTTTTATCTCTACTTCTTGACAAGCCAAGCTGATCACCTAAGGATCATGTTACTCGCAGAGAATCAGAGTATTTTTCAGAGTTCCTCTTTCCGTGTGGTCCTCAGATCCTGTATCATAATTTTTTTTCCCAATGACTTAACCTTTTAAGGTTGAATTGGACTTTCAGAACCATGTAAACTCATTGAGATCTAAGTCTGATGAGAAAGGTACAGCTGGATAAATACTGAATAACATCACTAATAAAATGTGACTATAAAGTAAGATTTCCTCTGAAGGCAACTCCCGGAGGGGAGTTTTGAAGATGTTTGGAGTGAGAACATCATGACTGGGCTCTACGAGTGGCATCTCAGAGCTACTTTTGGGATACAGAAATCTCAGTGGGTATGTTAAACAATCAGAGAATTTTCTTATGGTTTCTGTGACTTCTTTTACCATGGATGTCCTCTCTTGATGAATCTTGATTGATATAGACTAACATTTACAGAGTGTCTACTGAGTGATAATGAGCCAGACATTCAACATACCATCATATATTTTTCTCAAAATAACCCTGCAAAGTTAGCATCATTATCCCATTTTACAGAGAAGGAAACTACAGTTCATAGGCAAGCCCTATGCCACACACTCCTTTGGTAGAATTAGTATTTAAATCCAGGTCACTCTTGGGAGGGTGCTTTCTTTCCACCATTCACAACTGCTTCGGTCTTGGCCTTTCTAAGTCCCTCTCCAGGAAGAATTATTTGTAGAAGTTATGAAACTTCATCATTTCTCAATCAATCAAGTGCAAACATATGTCATAACCTCTTCTCAAGAGGAAAATGATTTTTTCAAAAACTGAAGTTCTTTTGCTTCACAAATATTTATGGCCTATATTAGATATCTTTACTTCTCAAAGAAGTAACAAGAAATACTGTGATTTATTTTAGATAAGGTTTTAAAATTGTTTAAAAGCTTTTACATTTAGAGGATAATACCCGAATCACAGATTGTATATTATTCCCAGGTCTCATTAGAGTTTTCAAGGAGAAAGTCATCCTTATATCTACCAGCCAGTAGAGTATCTGCCAATAGAATTTATAGTGCAAGAGTGACCATTAACTCCTACTGCTTTAAAGCACATTTTCTCTTAGAGACCTTGACAGTTTAGACATAGAGCAAAAACCCCATTTATTGAGTTCTAGTTGAAGAAGATGAAAAGGGTATTTTGAAAAGAAATACTAATAAAAATAAAGGTTGAATCATATAAGCCTTCAAGGAAGAAGATAATAATACCATGCATATGTCAGTTACATATTTTTCCTCCATATTAAGTATTATATCATATTAAATGCCTGAAGGTATTAACAAAAACATCCTTAAGCCTTATAAAATCAGGCTCGACACTATCTAAGGCAATATTTTTAAACTAATGGTTATAAGTCTCAAGCACATTGTTAAATCAATTTAGTGGATCATGAACAGCATTTTTTTTTTAAAGGAAAAGACACAATAGACTATAAAATAAAATATTAGAGTAGAATACAGTGTATCAGCCTACAGATTTAACATGGTAAAGTTAAGTCTTCTGTTACAAATGTAAACTCCATTTTTACTGCTATTTCCCCATCAAATAGAACAGAGAACAGGATTTGGCGCATAATAGGAAACAGATACACATTTGTTGCTAATGAATGAATATGTATGTGTAGATATATAAATTTTTATTAATCTTCTATACTGGATCAAAATGTAAAATGGACTTTTTAACCTAGGGCAGGTAAAAATTTTTAAAAATTTTGCGTGTTACATACCCACACTTACATATACTTGCATATATACACATGTATATATATATATACATATATATATATATATATATATATAGTATGTGTACATACATATATCAAATATATGTCTCAGATCAGATTTCCCAGAAGCAGAGTCAGAGACAGGAGATCCTGGGCAAATGACATACAGAGAGCATTTTTAGGAGACACCTATAAGGTAGAAAGTGGAGAGAAAATAAGGCAAAGCTATGGTTTCAGAAGTCTAGCCTCCCAGTTTTTTCTAGGAAATTTCCCATCAGGCAAGGGCATCCCCCTTCCAGAGAAGGAGGCAGTGATAAGCTGATAATTATCCATTCATTTATTCAACACATACTTACTGAGCACCTACTCCATGCCAAGAATGGTGTTCACTTTTGAATCTGATTTCACCTCATTGAGATTATAGTTTAGTAGGTCAGTGCCCAATTGTAATTTTTGAAAACATAGACTACATATCATAAAATACTTTATAACAGAAAAAGGGGCCATTTACATTGCAAATCAGATTCCTTAGATAATCCTTATCTTTCTCTCCTTCCTTAGTTTTCCTGTATTTTCCTCACCCTTCACAGTGAAACTAGCACATGCATTTAGAATGAGGTGACATGAATGTGAAGGTATATATTAAGCTTGATTAGCAGCCCAGAGGAATTTCTGAATATACCAATACTTTCTTAAAATATGTAAAATGTGTTACAACTTTAAAGTTTGCAATTGTAAGAATAGTTATATGAAGTGGCAAAAAAAAAAAAAGTCAACTATTCTATTGACATGGAAATAAAAACTTATATTTCTGAAGAAAGGAACTTAGAGCATCTTAACAAAGCTAACCAAGCAAAACAATTTCTAATCTACTGTTGGTTTCTACATGTTCTAATTTTAAGTGATTTTTTAATATTTGGATGATTAAAATAATAAGCTACACAATCTAATTCTGAGAATTGTGGACATACTGCAATATTGAAGAATAGTGCAAAAACTACTGCTTATTCTCATTCTTTTACTATCCTTATCTCAATATTGTTTTTTTTTTTCAGGAGAGCATCAAGAATTTCTACCTAGTCAATCTGAATCTAAAATATTGATTTAATCATGTCACTCACCAGCTCCAACACCATCACTATCTGTGGCTCTTTTACATTCTGGAACCAACATATCTTTCCAATGCCATCTCCAACCAGTTGTCTACACTGGATTTAAACCTTGCCTAGATCCCTGTTCTTTTAACTGACCTCTTCTAAGGCTAAGACCATTTGTTCTCCATTTGAATGACCCCTAACCCCACCCCCACCCCCACTCCCAGGCTCTGGAACTAACTCTTACCAAATCAGAAAGCAGAGTGATCATAGTGGGTTTATGGTCCTCTGATTCACCTCAGAGACTTGAGGATTAATGACCTTATCTCCTGCCTAGCTCTGACCTTGTGGTCTATAATAGTGCTTCTCAAATTTCAGTCTTCACCTCTTGTTAAAAATGCAGATTCTTATTCAAGTACAGAGGGATGGAACCTTCAATTCTGCATTTCTAACAAGTTTCAGATAATGCTAGAGCTACCAGTCTGGGGAAGAAAATTTGAAGAGTAACCACAAGTTTACTGTTCTTCAAATTTGTCTGCACCTTGAAATTGCTTACTGGACCCACATCCTATCCCTAGACATCCTGACTTTAATGGTATGGGGTGAGACCTCATGATGGAGGGTTTTAAAATTGTCTAGTAGATTCTAATGGACAACAAAGTCTGAGACACTAATATTTACCCTAGTTCTGATAATTAGATCTTTGATTGTTCTACTTTGCCTGAGATCTAGTTTCAACAGTCCATACAATATGATTATTACCATTCTTTATTTAAGATATATTTATTTATTTATTAGAGAAAAAGAGCATGAGCAGGGGGAGGAAGAGGGAAAGAGAATCCTGCCCAAAATGGGGCTTCATCCCAGGACCCTGAGATCATGACCTGAGCCAAAACCAAGAGCTGGCCGCTTAACCAACCAAGCCACCCAGACGACCATGATTATTATCATTCTAACCTTTACCCCTGAATCAGACACTGGAGCTCTTTCCCTGAATGGCTAGTGGCAACTCACTAAATTTTGAGAGATTTCCTTCCTGATTATAGGGCCTGCCTGCCTAGCTCTTTGAATGTAGGCTCTGAGATTTCCTATCAAAGCAGATCTCTCCGACCCATCAAATATTTTTATGTGAATTTCTATAATATTCCATAGTCACATAAGAAATATTTGATGATATAAACTTCAAAAGAATCATTTTTTCATTTATTTATTCAATTAAATCCTTACCAAGTATATTTCATGTGCCAGGCAATTTTCCAGGATCTGAAGATATAGCATTAAACAAAATAGACCAAATAAAGTCCCTAGCCTATTGGTGCTTACATACTAAAAAGAAAGGCAATAAGCAAATAGATAGATAAACTAAACTCAAGTGGTGATAAAAATTATGAAGAATAAACAGAGTAAATGGAAAAACAATGACAGAGTCTGATATTTCACATTGAATGGTCCAAGGACCATCTCCTATGGTGGAAATATTTGAGCAAGACCAGAATATTTGAGCAAGACTAGGGGAAAAACCACACACATATCTGGGGGGGAAGAATGAAGAGGGAAGCAATTAGGACAAAGGGGAGTGGGCAACTTGGAATGTTTAAGACAGTTAGGATACTGATGTAGGTGTAACTGAGTGAGGAAGGGAGCTGTGCTGGAAAAATGGTATAGATGGGCAGGAATCAAGGGTGGAGACAATAAGATCATGTATAGTCAGGACTTTTATTTAAATAAAATGGGAAGGCTCTGGAGGTATTCATGCAGGGGGTTTAAAAAGGGCTGATTTGGGGTACCTGGCTAGCTCAGTTGGGGGAGCCTGCAACTCAATCTTGGGATTGTGACTTTGAGTCCCACCTTGGCTGTAGAGATTACATACATACATACATACATAAACAACAACAAAACCTTAAATAATAAATAGGACTTACCTGACTATCACAGATTTTTTTTTTTTACATCAAATTGTCTTTGATAAGGATACACTACTGTTTTGGGTGGCTAACCTGCCTGTGAACATTTTAGGATATATGTATGGGAATGTTTTTCAGCCCATATCATCTTCTCCTCTTTCCCAAGGGTTTAATGGTTAGACAACTATTCAGTTCTGCAGTCCCAATATACAGAGAGAAACAGAGAGTCTTTATTTTAAATCTTCTAAAATTCTTATTTATTTTAAATCTTCTAAATTCTTATTTAGTTTTAATTTTTTTTTTCAGAATTACTCGTTTTTGAGAGAGAAAACATGCGCACACACACACACACACACACACATTCGGGTGGGATTGAAGGGGTAAAGGGAGAGGGAGAGAGAAAATCTCAAGCAAACTCCCCCACAGAGCACAGAGCCTGACATGAAGCTTGATCTCACAAGCCTGAGATCATAACCAGAGCTGAAATCAAGAATCAGCTGCTCACCCAACTGAGCTACCCAGGTGTCCCCTCATTTAGCTTTTTAAATATAACTGTGGGTGATGGAGCCTCTCCTTTAGCACCCCAATACCTCACACATCCTATTGGATACTTAATAGGCATTTCACACTTAATGCAGTCAAAAGAGAACCATTGATTTTTCTCTGACAAATCTACTCCTTTGCATTTCAGTAAATAACACTATTGCATATCCAGTTGTTCAGGTCAAAACTAAGTTGCCGTCTTAGATTCCTCCTGGTGCTCATATCTAATCCATCATTAAGACTTGTGGGCTATTCCTCCAAGATGTTTCATGAGCCAACCACTTTTACCACCTCGACTGCTATAACCTTAAGCCCTACCACCACTTGCAGGGCTGAGGAGAATCAAGGGTTCTGTTTTTAACATGTTAGGTTTGAGGGGTCAGTCAGACCCCCAAATGGCAATGAAGCTGGTAGTGACATAAACGACTCTGGAGTTCAAGACAGAGGTCTGGTCTAGAGATATATTTTTGAAAGACTTATGGGACCCAGCTTAAAGACTTTCCAGTATTTAAAGCTGGAAAACTGCCCGAGATCTCCCAGGGAGTATATAAAGATACAGAAAAATGTCCCAGAATTGAGTCCTGAAACACTCCAAGAAAGGGGACTGGGGAAGAGTCCCAAAGAAGTGGTGGGAGAACCCAGAGAAAATGGTGTTCCAGAAGCTAAGGCAAGAAAGTATTTCAAAAGGAAGTGATCGATTATGTCAAATACTGTTTATAGATTGAATAAAAGGAAGACTAATAATCTACCACTGAACCTAACAGACTATGATCCTTGCCTGAACTACTGCAATGGCTTCCTAATCCATCTTCCTGCCTCTTGCCTTGCTTCCTTATAGGCCATTGTCCACAAAAACAAACAAACAAACAAACAACCCCCCCCTCCCCGCAGCTATTGCTCTTAAAGCTTGATCTTATCAGACCATTTCCCCACTTCAGATCTCCAATACTACTGCTTGCACATAGACTTAAAACTGGCAAATTTTAGACGTATCTGACATCGGCTTACCTCTCTGAACTCATTTCCCTTCATTTTCTCCCACTATGCTATGACCAAGTGAGCCTTGACTCATACTCGGTGAACAACAGGTGTTGTTAGTGGCCTGCCTCATTCCTCCCTGCAGCTGAAAAGTTCTCAGCACACTGACAGTCTCCTATCTTTGGCAACCATGTTTCCTTTTATTTGCCTGCGGACTTTCTCTAGTTCTTTAGGAATTTGCTTGACCTCCTCAGGTACAACCTAAAAATGCAAGAGAATGAACACCCTGAGGTTAATACTCAGTCTGTAGGAAAAGGGAGAAGGCACATACACACCCAGCCTCCCAGCCCTCTGGTTAGGATGACTGTGGAGTGAGTCCCAAATGATTTCTCTAAAGGGCTCCACCCCAGAGGAGATAAGCCCCTATTATGCATAACAATGAACCTCGGCTAACACAGCCCCTATTGGGTTTTCTCTCTCTTTGCCTATATTCTCCACTTCCTCTTTGGTGCTTCCTGGGGTGACCTCCCAAATAAACTTGTACCCTGTCCTTATCTCAGGGTCCACTGCGAGAAACCCAAACTAAAACACAAATAAGCCACTTCCATCCTCTGGCTTTTGGAAGTTGTTCTGCCTTCAACTTAAAAATCTCTTCCCTCAAACCTTTGCGTGGCATCCTTATCAGCGGGCTCCAACCTGAATGCTTCATCCTCAAAGAGCTTCCCTGACTGTTTAGCTCAAATTAACTTCTACCAGTCATTCCATCACTGTCATATCTTCTTCATAACATTAAAAAGTAAAAGTTATCTTATTTATCATTTTGTGAGTTTATTGGCAGTCTCACGTCTCCCCTCCTCAAGTTCAGCACAGGACTCACTCCACCCCATGCATCCATGACACACAAAGCTGTAAGAATTCCTTAAAGGCACAAACTCTGCCTTGCTCAGCTCCCAAAACAGTACCCAGACTAGAGAAAGCAGTCTGACTGGCTGACTTAAGGCCTTCCTTCTCACCCTGGAGTACATGGACTTCTCCCAAGTCTGCTTCATATTGTACAGGGATTCTGTGTTTATATACCCAATAAGCATGAAATATGATACATGATCCAGGAATATGAATTAAATCAGAAAAAAGTACATGTATGTATATGTGCAGGAAAGCACTAAATCATTTACTTTTCAATAATTAAAATTTTTATTTTTTTATTTAAAAAAACAGATGCCTTATGAAGTAACATGGGAGATTCTCATGGGCTTTCATGAAAAAAGTGAGTGTTCAATGTCCCTTGCTTTAGGGGTACTTAGATGGAAAAGTCTGAAAACCTTCCTCTAAGGGACCCATAATCTAATTGGAAAAAGAAAGGAAACTCTAATGGGAAAGGACTGTGACACAAGCTATCCCTATTTTTTTTCTCGAAGCTTTTCCCTGTTCTTAGGAGCCTTAAAGCCATTACCCATACTTCCCCATTTTCTGGCCCAGTTTTCCCCAAACTGAGTTCCTCAGAACCATTAACTTACATTCTCTAGAGATTAAAGAAAATCTGTGCTCAAAAAAAAGATTGGAAAACAACACATTAAGTCTCCTTGGAACCTTTACTATACTAATGTACATTTTCTTATCCCAAAGAGAGGGACCAAGTATGTATGTGGTCTTCACCCAAATTTACTTGACTCTGAAATCCTTTTTAGAGCTTTTCAAAATGAGGTTGGGAAATACTGTGCTGACCCACGAGGAAAAAGATGATATTTCAAATCCTGAGCACATTTCCTAGTCAGGTACCATGCTAAATGCTTTTCAAAGGAATTTGTATACCTATAAGGTAAATGAGTGACTATTTCATTTTCCTTTAATCCTAAGGAAAAAAAAAAAAAAAAACCTTCAAGGTAGAAATATAATTTTCAATTTCTGAAGAGAAAATTGGGAAGTAAAATAATTTGACCCAGCTAGAAAGTAGTGGGGAAAGAACTTGAAACCATGTTGATCTGGTTCCAAGGGCCCTTTTTCTTATTTAACACAGTTGAAAAAGACCTAGAAAGAGCATCTACTGAAGCTAAAGAATAGGATTGCCAGATGTCCCCGAAAAATAAGGGACTTGGCAAAGGGGAGGTGGTGAATAAAAAATTAAATATTTTAAAATTATTGCTTATTTCAGCTGATATTTTTATTTGCTGTTTGTAAAATATTTGCTTAGGCTATGTTCCTCCTAAGAATAATTATTTTCAACAATTTCATAGAATTTTGAAAAAAAGTCAAAATTTCAGTTTGAATTTATTTTATATAATCAGCCCACACAGGGTTTGTATATTGAAAATTAAATTTTTTCCCCCATGGAAGCATGTAAGAGTGAAATCATTAAGATTTCTAAAGTAATTAAGAAAATATTAACTTAAAATTAAACATACAGCATAACTAGTGTAGGGCACAAGGGCAGTGTACCCCAAGATGGGCCACTTTGGCATGAATATTATTTTGAGTTAAAAGAAATCAAAACTTAGCAGATTCAGGAGAAGTTCTTTACCTCCCCCTCAACTACCTACCTATATTTTAAAAAGGAGCTATTAACAGAAATTTCTCTTTACTAAATAAATTTATCCACATAATAGGGCAACCTGTGTTTCCAAACATCTCCTCTCCTCTTTCCACTAATGGTCTTTCTTCCTTTCGTATGTTCAGATCTCTACTCCTCTCCTTAGCTCATTTAAGCGTCATGTTATCACAGTGTCTTTGGAATTTCCCTGTATGTGTGGATTCCATTAAACTTGATTTTCTCCTGTTAGTCTGTCACACATCAACTTGATTATTAGTCCTGCTAGAAGGACCATGAATGGTAGAGCAACACTCAGCAACACTAGTGAATGCTGTTTGTTGGCCTAAGGAAACACTTTATGAAAGGTACCACATTTATCCACATACCAAAGTTATTATCATATACAGGTTTTTAATTCAAATTTTTAAATAGTCTAAATCATTTTTTAAAACTTTACATGCTCTGTATTTTTTTTTTCATTTTACCAGAAAAAAGCTAAAATACAGGACTGTAAAATTCTAGTTACTGAACATCTGGCAACCCTATTGAGAAAAATTATTGGGATTTTTTTTTTTTTTTTTAATACGAAGAGCAGTTTTCCGGTGGTAGAATAAGCTAGGTGGCATCACTGAATCAGCCCAAGTTCCATTTCCAAGTCTTTAACTTTTCTTCTTCCACTCATATTTTTAACCAGGAGACCTTGAGATAGATATATCCCTGTCCCTATTGGTAGTAAGAGCTGTAGGTCAATTTGATGAGCTAACAGACAGTGAAGGAGTTGATAGCACATTGTTGGGGTACACCATATAAACCTCTCCCTCACCGAGCAGCCATTTATACACAGTTTCACAGTAGATTATTTTCTGGCATCCTTTTGGGAAGCAAATAGGATGTCTACATTCTTACTTTCCAAAGAACCCATCACTAAACTTCCTGAAAAATAAAGCAACTGAATGAAACCATGAAGACCTCCCTATCTCCAACTGAGTGACTTTAAGCAAGTCATTGAACCTCTCAGGCTCCCCATTTTCTTATTTGTAGAAGGAGGCTGTTGGAATCACTAAAAATGTTTCTAAATTTCTATAAGTTCCAAAATTCTATGATTCTTTGTCTCAGTTCTCTAAAGTGTGCTACAGCATCTCTGTTATCCTCTCTGTATCTCATCGTTCTCTTTGTCTTTAATTTGCAGAAGTTCTCACACAAGAGTACTGAGGAATAGCATAATAGAGTTCAATTCAACAAGAATTTATTGTGCACTTTTATCAATGTGGCAGCTATTGTCAAACATTTTATCATATTTATTTTTACCAGCAACCTGGATAAGAAAATATCATTCTTCCTATACTATATTCAGATTTTTCATGCAACTTTTAAGGGGCAAACTGGGATATAACCCAGATTTCTTTATCTGGAAAGCATTTTCCACTACATTACCATAGAATGTCTTTTAGCTCTTTAATTAAACAAAATTTAATAAATTTTCTTTGCAAAAGCCATTTTCATTTTGTTGCTATCAGAGCTTAGGCTGGTATTATTAAAGTGGAAAAGCCACAAAGAAGACATCTAAGAGCCATTCTTTGCCTTAATCTCCCACACTTCTCAGTAGTTCCTGCTCTTATAGTTGAAAATTTAAAAGTAAGGTATAAAATAGACTCTTCTAACCCATCTGAAAGTGTGTGAATCAGGTTGTCAGCTTTTGTCCTTGAAGTCACCCTTTCTCACAAGTTGTCCCTGCCCTAACCCCTCACCTTATATCCATAAGAGTAATAGCATCTTGCATTTGCACAGCAGGGGATTTTAGCAAAATGTACTGGCATCCTAAGAGTGAGCCCCAGGTTGTAGAAGAGGTGCTAGAACCAAAGTCAGGAGATCCAAGATAGCACTCCATTTGAAGCACTAATAAGCAATGTGACCTTCAGCAAATTCTTCATACTTAAGAAGAAAGGGGTAGCTTGTGCTTGAAACCTTTTGAGCCCCTTGTAGCTCTCACATTCAATGATTCACTTTTGATTTTTCAGAGTGCCTATCAATTAGGTGTTAATACATGTACAGTGCATTCCTCCTTTTTCATATGTGAGTACATTCTAATAGAAAAATCAAACATTACAGTTCTAAAATCTCCTTCAACTACCACTCCCCAATCTTAGACCTAGAGTCATCACTTTTATCTATTTTAAGTACTACGTCTTCTAGTATATTTCTGTGCATTTCCATATACTTACAGATATGTAGATATAGATATAGATATATAGATATAGTAGGATTTAAGGGAGAGACACCATTTTTTAAAATTTCACAGTGTGCATTAACTCTCTTTCCATATCAGTATATATTGATTGTCTTTATTCTCTACAACTATTACTTAGTATGTCATAATATGAATGTATTCTGTCCCGTGAAATTATCTTCCTTTGCTGGACAGTTAGACTGTTCCTTTTCTCTTTTCCTATTATAAAAAATGCTGCAGGGATGACTGGGTGGCTCAGTCAGTTGGGCATCTGCCATCCTGGGACGGAGCCCCACTGGGCTTCCTGCTCAGCAGAGGGTTTGCTTCTCCCTTCACCCCTTGCCCCCATTTGTGCTCTCTCTGTCTCTCACAAATAAATAAATAATTAAAAAAAATAAACGATATATTGGACATCTTAGCATGTGTGTCTTTGGTCATATGTATAATGTTCCTTTGGTTAGATATTAAGATGAAATTCATTTTTAATATACTGTCAATTCATCCTCAGAAGTCACTGAACCAATTCACTCTTCTCACTAGCAAAGTCTGAAAGAACCCCACATCCTAACGAGTATCTGATGTTACCAAATAAGTCAAACTAAGAGGTAAAAATGTTATCTCATCCTTGATTTCAATCATTCTTTTCTGTACTAGACCTTCCCATCACAGTTTCTGGTCTCTATCCCTCCCAACTCCCCTGAAGAAGTTTGGTTAGTTCCCTTTTAGCAATTTTTTTCTCAGGAAAGAATCTGGTATCACTTGCCTTCTTACAAATGTAAGTCAATTAGCTACTATTCTTATAGATATTTGCATTCCAAACTTCATATCTAATTGCAAAATAAAAGACTGTGGAATGATTTTAAAAATTATATAAGAGGAGGGGCGCCTGCGTGGCTCAGTAGGTTAAGCCTCTGCCTTCGGTTCAGGTCCTGGGATCGGGCCCCACATCGGGCTCTCTGCTCAGCAGGGAGCCTGCTTCACCCTCTCTCTCTGCTTGCCTCTCTGCCTACTTGTGATCTCTCTCTCTATCAAGTAAATAAATAATTAAAACAAAACAAAACAAAATTATATGAGGAAAATTATTTCTTGGATGAGGGGTTTTTCATAGCTCCGGAAATCACATTATTAAAGGTCTTAGACAAGATCCACTAAGAGTGACTTATTGATGTGTGGAAAATCATGATGTTCTGGTTAGAAAACACTTGTTTATGCCAACTGCTATTCAAATCATCTCAGTATCAGAGAATTTTTCAAGTAGCAAATGCACTAAACTCTTTTCTAAAAGGCAACATGGTATGACTATTGAGGAAAGATGAGATGCTAGAATTCTGCAACAAAATTCATTTATATTAACAGGAACCCTGTTGAGGTGTGGTTGTATATTTATAGATCAGAAATATTTTCTCCAAGTTTATAAGAGAAGACAAACATTTCAACCACTCAGCAAGTCCATTCCTGGATTTATTAATAAAGCTCTTCCAGGGCTTTATTATCTGTGCCTGGCTGGCTCAGACAGTAGAACATGCAACTCTTGCTCTCAGGGTTGTGAGCTCAAGCCCCACTCTGGGTGCAAAGATTGCTTAAAAATAAAATATTTTAATAAATAAATAAAACCTTAAAAATAAATAAAGCTTTTCTGAATCTATTGTTAGCAAATATGCTACCTCTGAGGACTGCCTTTGGGTCAAGGATTCAGTTTGAAGAAATGTCTGACTCCAATCACTCTGAACCTCAAATTTCTCTTAAATGAAGGTAAAATGCCTTAACAGCTTCACAAGGTGATAAGAGATTGAAATGTTGTGCAATATGCAAAAGTACTTTTATCAACTGTAGATAGGGGCTGCAATTATTATTAAATAAATAAACAAATAAAACAATATTTTTGAATACCTACACATACCTGAGAGTCATATTTATATTCACAAAGATCCTATGAGGTAAATATTATTGTTCGCAAGAGAATGTGGAAGCTCAGGGAGATTGAATATCACATTTAAGGTAAACAGCACCAACAACAAAATTCACATAAAATCTTTGAGTCTAAAATCTAGATTCTACCCTGCACGGACTTTGCCTTCATCATTTTACAGTGTATCACACCTCATAGGTTGAATAACTGCATTTTAAGTGAATACATAAAGGAAAATTTAATGTGTTTAAATGCAGAACTCTGAATGCCATGAGATTTCACTTTATTTAAATATGCAAGTATCTAAGTTATAACATTAGTCGTATCAATATCCCTCACAGCGTGTAAGTTTCAAGGTTCACTCCCAACAAAACGGCATCTATCAATAGGTAAGGTACTGGAATTTGGACTCACGAAATGGATGGTAGGCCTGACAGAGCAACGAGGAAGTTGCTCTTCCACACAATTTCCCCAGGCTGGTGCCAGTACACATTCTGGGGAGATGTGATAACAGCACATTTTACATCTTCGTGTGTTGAAACCAATAAATCTTAGTCCTTGCAGAAGCACAGCCCTGCTCTGGGGTGAAATTGCAGCCACTGATCTACAGTTCGGCTCTGACTTCACTTTCTGCCTTTTGTCATGCCACCTCCACCGATTTAGATGTGGGTCACTGGGTGGCAAAATGCAGAGCACACTAAACGTAGGGAATGATAAGAGCAGTCAGGAAGCTAGCAGGTGGGGATTTCGGCTTCTAAATAGAGGCTGAAAGAGAGGGATTTCAGAGCAAATGCTTGTTATATGCCAGAACCCGCAGTGAGATAAGAATCAAGGGGCTGCGCCGCTAATTTAAAGCTGAACTGGAAACCACCTTGATAGCAAGGATGACTAGGTTGTGCCAACTCAGAGGATTAGAACTGCAGACCAACCGAATCCCACGCCTTCATTTTCTAGATCAGGTAGCTGAAGTCCAGATAGGAGACACAGCTGGTGGGATTCAAACCCAGAACTCTGGGCTCAGTTTAGGGATCTCCACCCCACAGTGCTATTTTCAGCCACCTGCCTCCCTCTTAGCTGTGGCTTCGCACCACTGATGTTGGAAAACCTAACACTTTATAAATCATTTCTGTTTGCTGAGGCAAAACAAAAGAAAAACACATCTTCCTTCTCCCAAAAGACTGGGCACAAGATCACACATAAATGCTATGGTTAATTGCAGTTAAAATGTAATGTCATCGGGAAGGATTGCAGTAAATGGGAAGAGGGGAATGAAGAGTTAATAAGCTCTAAAGAAAACCTCATTTCCGATCCTCCTTGAATGATGGGTTGGGGGGGGGTTGGCGGGGGGGGGGGGGGGCGGGGCTTCCCACAGCTCTAAGGATATATGTTACTTAGTGACATTTCCATAAGCCTCCAGTTTCATTCTAACTAAAGCTTTTAGTAGTAGTGGGGAGGGGGTATTCCTGGGTTTCCTAGCTTGACATATTTCAGAGAAGATGTGTAAAAGTATAATTTAAATAATGAATGCAAGCAGGTTTCAGGGAGAAAATCAGTTCTGCATTCCCCGGGATTCTGACTGTCCTACTGGACAAGTGTCTGCCCGCACAGTCCTTGGAGTTCTTGGACACTTGGGACCAGGGTGTTGGGCTATCCTGGAGGGTTTGCTCTGACCAAGTATCCCAGCTCAGGCCTCAGCACCATGGATGGCAGCGGTGCCAAAGGGAAGACAGGAGATGATTGTTACTGACCAAGGGGTTAACAATCCCAACCTCAATTGCAAAACAAAGGAAGTTTATTTTGAGCTCTCCCACATTTTCCAGATTCTTCTTCCCTCCTTTGGAATGCCCCACCTCCTATCACCAAGCACCTGGGGCCCTCAGGCTTCCACCATCCTGGCCAGAAGCATTCTACCTCCTATTCAGTTCTATCTCTTCTAGATCTACCCTACCCAAAGTGCACAAAAATGCTGTTCCTTCTCCTTGTTGTATAGGAGATCTCAAATAAGATATTATTTGATTAAAATAATTTATAACAGGCCGATCACTCACCAACACTATCCCTTTGCTCCTCCTACTCTTCAAGATCTGCATGTTAAAGCATCTGTTGATTTATCCTAAAGGAATCTCTCAAAGGGTAAAAAGGTATTTTTGTGCTGAGATCCCAGATTTCCTTGAACACCCCTACTAGTCCCAGCACTTGTTCTGACCAGGAAGATGCACTAAGTGGTGAATTTCCATTTCTCTTTTCCTAGAACATCTCATTTCTTTTAAGAATTCCACTCACCTGAACTTTCTGTGTTTTTAAAGAGTTCTGTAAGAAAGTTAACTGGTATTTCTGATCCTGGTGGAAGGATGGATTGATCTATCCTAGTTAACCCTTTCTGAAAATGGATTTTGTACTTAGCACAAATCTTTTATTACTCTTGCCTACAACCCTCTAAGGGGTATTCTATCAACATCTCCATTTTAGAAAAAAGCAAGTTTAGAACCATTAAGTAACTTGCTCAAGGTCATGATAAGAAGCAGACCTGAGTCAAATCCAAATGTTCAGATCCCAGAGCCCATGTTCTCAACCCCTGCACCGTTGTGAGAAAAACACTAACTCCCAGTCAGAAGACCCAGATTTGAGTTGTAGCTCTGCTACTAAAGAATGATAATCACCAATTTCCTTAACTTCTCTAAAACGCCTTCCTAATCTGTAAAACAGGCTAATAACAAACTTATCATGCTGGGTTAACATGAGTTAAATGTGAGAAGTGATTTACAAAATGGTACCAATTTCTCACTGATATAAATATGGTGCCTCTTCTTCTTCTTTTTTAACCACCTCTACCCCAAAGGAATTATTTCTACGTTTATGCGAATTCTACACCAGATGAACTTGGAACATTGAGGATAGCGTCCTGAGACCCTCTCTGTCTTGTTCTTCACTCAAGCTCTTCACTCAACAAATACTGGTTAAATAAGGGAATGACCGATTCTTGCATGGAAAACCAAAGAGGAGCATGACAGGTGAAGGGAGAAGGTTTTCTTAATTGAGAAATTGTCACTGGTATGAGGAAACACTATTGACTTTTATGGAGCCCTTTGTCGCTAAGTAGTAATAAGATATACTCTGATATCACATTAAAATGAATGAGATCTTGTGTTAGTTTTTAACAAATCAACAGGGTTTTCAAGGTTTGACTTGAAGCCCTACTTTGACCTGTGTTTAGCCCCCTTTAGGCTTGCTAAAGCTATCTTAATCCTACTTGAACTTCTGTACCCCATTTCCCAGTGATTTGCAAGTCTTTAAAAATATGGCTGTATGGAGAGTGTGTTTGTTTAGTCCAGTTCCCTTCCCCACCCCCACTCCATTTGCTATTTTCGGCGTTCACCCTCCCTTCTTGTACCTGGCATGTTTCCCAAGAAGTGCTTCAGTGGCAAAGAAGGAAAATACTGACAGTGCATAATTTAAATGAGAGAGATGTGCCATGCCACATTTTCATTAAAATTACAGAAAAATCCAAGCTGTGTGGAGTTTAAGGGAGATCAGAATAGAGTCCAAAGTGCTATCATTACATTTTGTAGTGTTTTTTTAGCTCAATAAAGCAGCTGTCCTATATTTGCAAAATAGCTTAGAAATTGTTGGTCGTGGAAAAGGGAAGATGCACACTGGGTTTTTTTTTTTTTTTTCTTTTTCATTTCAGTTTAGAGTTCTCTACTAGTTACCAGAATTAGAAAAAAAAAAAAAATCCAACTGCACAATTCCTACCATCTCTGTTAGCATCTAAATATCAAACCAAGAATATGTTGAAAACAGTTTGTAAATGTAGCTTGGGACAGAGCCTTGCTAAAAGATTAACAAATTCTTACTCTCAAATCAAATACTCCTCTGGTCAATAAGCTTAATAAAACTTGTTTATGGGGCACCTGGGTGACTCAGTGGGTTAAAGCCCCTGCTTTCCGCTCAGGTCATGATCCTGGGGTCCTGGGATGAAGCCCCCGCATCAGGCTCTCTGCTCAGCAGGGAGCCTGCTTCCTCTCCCCTCTCTCTGCCTGCTTCTCTGCCTACTTGTGATCTCTCTTTCTCAAATAAATATATAACATCTTAAAAAAAGAAAAAACTTGTTTATAATGGTATTTCAGGAAGCAAAATTTTCTGTGAACTTAGGCGAAGCAATCAAATAAAGATGTGATTTGGAAGACCTGAAGCAAATGAGGAGAATAAAGAATACTGAAACAATACCTATTTCCTCTGTCATGGTGAAGTTCCCCCACTCTTGAATTCAATCATCCTTTAGATCTGAAGGTTCATTATTAGGCATCAGTTTGTCATCTTTTGGAATTAGTTTGAATAACTGAATTTATCAGCCAGGAGATTTTCATCTCAATAGTTAGTAACTTTCCGGTATAGGGCTAATGCCAATTTTGTCATACTATCTTAGGGTCTAGACCCAAAGACCAAAGATATCAAATAATTAAAAAAAAAAAAACATTCTCTGAGCTATTTGGGAATCCAACAGAAAAAAAAAAAAAGCAAGACTGCTAGGATTGGGAGAAAAAGGAAACTTACAAGCTAGTTCATTTCACTGGTTCTGCAATAAGCTATGTTTCTATGGTTTCCTAACTGAAAATATGTAATAATGTGACACTGGACACATGTCCTTATAAATATAAATCCATCTTCAGCTTTATTCATTCATAAGTGGGATTGCCACTCAACATACATCTAGAACTTCCATTCTGCCAAATCATGCCCTATGTTCTATGTTTCAATATTTCATCTTTTAATGTTATATTTAACTACACAAATAGCACATGAATACATTACTGTGAAAAGAACAACATGGAAGGTGAAATTTATCACTCACTCGAGTGGTTCCTTAAATATTATAATATTTAAGTGTTGCCACTTTTCCATTTTTGAAGTCTCTTTAATCATAACTCCCTTCCAGCTCTCTCTCACTCTTTTTATTATTGTAATTTGTTGAGTAAAATAAATAATGTAATCATTTGTCCTAAACAGATCCCCTCCTCCCACTCCAATTTGGATTTTACTGATTGCATTCCTGGTGTTATCCAATATAACTGTTCTCTGTAATTTCTAAAAATTGATAGTTGATCTAGAGGCTTACTTGGAGTCAATGACATGCCAAAAATATGTATAATATATGTATATGTAAATAAATGTATTACTCATTCAAAATTCTTTATAAGTTATGGGGTATTCTTCATCAAGACATTGTCTTTCTTGGGGCATCTGGGTGGCTCAGCTGGTTGGGCGTCTGACCCTTTGACTTGGCTCAGGTCTTGATCTCAGGGTCATGGTTTCAGGGCCACAGTGGGCCCACAAGTCTACTTGTGGAGACTATTAAATTAAAAAAAAGACCTTGTCTTTCTTGCAACTTATTTTTTTACTTAATATGTCTTGCAGATTCTTACCTTCTCAATACATGTTGGTTTACCTTCTTTCTTTATTCCATAAAATGATTTATCGTAATTTGTATTATCTTCTTCCTGATAGACCTTATTTTCATTTTTATCAACAATGCTACATTGAACATCCTATCTACACACCTCTGTGCACATAAGTGAGAGTTTTATACGGCAAAGAGGTCTTTACTGCTTTTCCTTCTGAGAGCATTAAGAGACTCTGAAAAGGGAATTTTTCATTCATAGGAGAAGTAATTTTGTTCATCTGTTCACTTAGTTCAATGCAAATGCATTCAAGTCCCTTCCCAACACTGGAAAGGGGTCAAAGATATTGCAGTGGTCTCTAAAATGAGTTATATGCCTGTCATAGGGTACTCAAAAACGTCCTTCTGTTTGGGGGCATAGGAAAAATATTGGAATTCTATTATTTTCAACATGCATCTTTTATAAAGTGCAATAGTATATGCAAAGAATTTGTCAATAAATATATACAAATTATAGATGTGTAATACATATATACAGATATACATATATGTATATATTATGTATGCATGTGTATATAAAGCAAGTGTGTGCTCAGGATATTTAATTGAAAAGGATGTCCTGAGGAAAAAAGTTTAGATACTGTTGTATGGAGCTGCATTCCTGCAAAGCTGATTGCCTTCTGTGTATCTCCACCTAAATTTTTTGTCATCACCTCAAACTCTGTGAATCATCATTTTCTCCATCATGGTCCAGTTTCTCCCTCTGATCTGTTTCTGTTGATGACATCAGTCGTTGCTCCCTGTCACCCAGCCTGGAAATCTCGAGTCATGTTTCCTTGGCTGTGCTTACTTCAGTGGCTGCAATAGCTTTTACAACTCTGTTTCCTCCTTCATTCCCCACTTTGTCAGGCCTACTTAAGGACTGTGGCAAAAAATGTCTAATTGCTCTACACTCATTCTCTCTTGTTTTAAGCTAATATGTCCTAAAAGGTTCATTTTTCTGAATCATGTTTCTGATCACATCACAAGCTTATTGCAACTCCATATATAATTAAAAACTGTGAACTGGAATATGTCAAAAACAATGCCTAAGTATGGCATTCAAGAGCCTTCCTGTGCCTTGGCTTCAAACTCCCTGTCTCCTTTTCTATGCTATGATTTATTCACTTGAACCCTTACTCCTGACACTTTGCTAGTGTAGGGAAAGAAGAATAGTCCTCGATCCTCTTAGGGTCTCTGGCTGGGTCTGAAAATTAAACTGACAGAAACAGATTAACAAGAGAAACGTGCATCATTTATTTAATATAGAAATTTCACACAACATGGGAACCCTCATAAGGAAATAAAGACCCAGGGAAACAGACCTGAGTACATTTATGCTATGTTTGATGAGGAGTCAGCATTGTGTTCAAATATGATAGTTTAAGGAGAATGAAGTAAGTGTAATAGCTAGACCTAATTGCCAGGTTCTTCCTGGCATTTCTTTGCCTTATGAGATAAGGTTGCAGCTTCCCTCTGGGCAAAGGGAGGGCCCTCTCCCATGAGGATTTTATGACCTGTTTCAAGAGAAAAACGGAGAGAGGGGGGACCCTGACCTTCCTGCTTCTGCCATTTTCTCGAGCTCCTTCAGCTTAATATATTCAGTTTGGGGGTAGCATGTCCTGACCCCATCACTGGGACTATTATAGGTGTTAATCTCATTTAATTCTTGCCCATACTGTGTGAGGTAAATGGCTGAACTTCTAATAATGAAGGGGATTCCAGAACCAGAATCCCTGGATTCCAATCCTTATCTTATCAACTGTGTGACAAATGACTTGCTAAACAAGTTTGTTAACCTCTCTTGCCTCAGTCTCCTCACCTGCAAAATATGGCAGTGATTGCATTTACCTCAGATGATTGCTGTGAATTTTAAAATATTCAGACCCAGGCCTATGGTGCTCAATAAAGGTTACTATGTCCATTTACTCCTATCACGACTGTTATTAATACTAATATCTCCATCTTCCCGAAGAGTACACGGGGCTCCTAGAGGCTAGGTCAATTGCCCCTGCTCACACAACTGCCGATTGTCAGAACAGGAACTCTCAGCTACACCTGTCTGGCTCCACAACCCATGTCTTCACACAGTGTGTCACCACCCCCAGTTTCCAGACCCATCTTTCCTACTTCCTGCACATCTGTGCTCACGGCCCCAGTTGAGTCAGCTTATTCACATGCCTCAAAGATGCTTTGTACTTTTTCCTTTCCCTTTCCTTCTTTTCATGGTTTGCCTTTCCTCCTGACACGTTTCTATTGAAATGCATTTCATTCCTCTCCTTCCTCTTCAGTGGTGATCTCAGCCTCTTAAAATCCTGCCCATTCCTGTGAAAGGCCACCTTCCCTCTGATACCATCACTGACCCTCTTCTGCCCTTTTCCATGAAACAAGCAGTGTGATCTCAATCTCTGTCTGAACTGAACTATATGCTCTGTTATCATATTCATGCCTTTCAGCACAGATATTTGTGCACCTACAATGGAAACCTGGATTTTATGTCTGAAAATCCCCCAGAGATCATCTTGCCTGATTATGCTTTTCAGGGTCCCAGGGTTCAAAGGAGGTTCACAGGACAATGGTCCAGGGCGGCCAAAGGTGGCTGGGAAAGCCCGAGTGGGCGGACATGTGTGACCTGTACACACACCTACAGCGCTTCACACAGAATGTCCCCTTTTTATCTGTTCCACAGTTTGGGGTAAACGTCTAAACATCTCCTATTATAACTTACTGTCTTCTCTCTCCCACTGCATCTCCAACACTTTGTGAGAGGAGAGAGTCTTATGGAGAGTGTGTCTCCAACAGCAACTAGCTCAGGGCCATGACAGACTGCTTATTCAAGACAGGTCCACAGACGGAAGACACTGTGCTCAGCACTTTAGCATGGCCTGTCTCAAATATTAAACCTCTGGACAGTCGTGCGATGTAGGCTTTCTCTCCATTTTCAAAATATGTAAATGGAGACTAGCCTCACCAAAGTTAAGAAATCTGCCCAAGTTCACACAGCTAGTGAGTGATGGAGGAGATTTCAAACCAAGATCTGTCTGGCTCAGTTTCTGAATTTGGATGGACCAAGATTCAAATCCCTGTCTGTCTTTAGCTAGCTCTGTGATCTTGACAAAGTATTTGATGTTCCTGAATCTCATCTTTACAACAGGCAGAACCATACCTCTACATACTGTTTCCAGAATTAGATTCTGTATGCCAGATGTCTGGCTTTTAACCAATGTTGGCTAATGTTATTTCACTATACCGTCTACTGTAACATTTTCTGGGAAAACACTAGGTACCCTAGTCTCTGAATCTTCTTCAACAGGTACTAAAGAGCCACATTCTGAGACAGTTTACCATGTACCCCATGTAATTTTAAAATGTTGAGAGAGTCATGCAGTGTCTATGAGGGTGAGCCAGCAATTCAAGACTCCAATATAAACCAGTGATACAGAGAGTTCTGTTTTACGACACAGCTTGAAGTCTGGTGAATCTGGTCTGCTAGCGTAATTCCCTCATGGTTAAAATATCCTAAGAAAAGTAGCACTTCTGCTCTCTTCCTACTAAGCCCCTGGGTATCCAAATCTCAACTCTCTCGCCAGGAGGAGCAGTCAATTGTGAGAAATGTGTGTGTGTGTGTGTGTGTGTGTGGTATGACTTCAGTGCCTGTGTATCTTTATTTCACTGTTGTGAGGATGGGTAAGTTACTTATAAAGCATAAAAATAGAAAGAATGGCAAGACAACAGGCCTAGCGTACCTGGCAGAATGTTTTTGATAGGTTCATCGAGTTTTAACACATATTCTATAGCACATTAATTAATGTTTAATCATATCATTATTTATTTATATACACAAACACTGGCTGGCTTTTTCTAGTATAGTTAACACACAATATTACATTAGTTAAAGATTGTCTATTTTTAAATGTTTGCTTTTTTATTTCTTGAAATTCCATTAGTTAACATATAATGGATTATTGGTTTCAGAGGTGGAGCTCAGTGATTCATCAGTCTTATATAATACCCAGTGCTCGGTATATCATGTGCCCTCCCTATAAATGCTTGCTTCTAATATGACATTTGCTTTATTAAATGCTTATTAGTTGTAATTTTGAGATGAGAGTGATGATTGTTTGTTGTACCTGTCCCAAAAAGAACATGCAATAAGAATGAAAGAAGTACACCTTTAACTAAAAGGAAACTGGGAACTCTTCTGCAGAAGAATTTAGTATAAAGTTTTTTTTCCTATCTAAGTCTTCCACTCCTAGAATCTGGATTCTCCACCTGCCTGAGAATCAGGTAAAAATAGTGGGTTCCTTTTATCGACCTTCCCAGAGAACATGTTCATTTTTAAAATGGATTGACTGGCGATAAAAAAGGAAATTAAAAAAAAATGACTGACTGTGTGCCTGAGTGGGTCAGTCAGTTGGGCATCTGACTCTTGATTTCAGCTCACATCATGATCTCAGGGTCATGGGATCAAGCCCTGCAATGAGCTTCCTGCTCAGCACAGAGTCTGCTTGTCCCTCTCCCTCTACTCCTCCCCTGTTCATGCTCTCTCTTTCTCTCTCTCTCTCTTTCAAATAAATAAATAAAATCTTTAAAAAATAAGTAGATAAAAATAAAAATGGATTGGCCACAGGATGGGCAACATCTATGACCCTAGACCATTGCTCTTAAAAAGTAGAGTTTCTGGGCGCTTGGGTGGCTCAGTGGGTTGAGGCCTCTGCCTTCGGCTCAGGTCGTGATCCCAGGGTCCTGGGATCGAGCCCCGCATCGGGCTCTCTGCTCATCCGGAAGCCTGCTTCTTCCTCTCTCTCTCTGCCTGCCTCTCTGCCTACTTGTGATCTCTGTCTGTCAAATAAATAAATAAAATCTTAAAAAAAAAAAGTTAAAAAAGTAGGTATAGTTTCCTATTGCTGAATGACTAACAGATAGCCATTACATGTCACTGTTAGCTTCTTCAACAGTTTCTTTTAGAGCATCCAACTGGATTACCACGTTTTAGGAGAAATTCCTATAACTGGGGTGACTGGGTGGCTCAATTGGTTTAGCGCCCAACTCTGGACTTGGGCTCAGGTCATGATCTCAGGGTCATGCGATCAAGGCCACATAGGGCTCTCCCCTTGGGGTGGGGTCTGCTTCTCTCCCTCTGCCTCTGCCCTTTCCCCTGCTGACACATGTGTGTACAGGAGTTCTCACTCATTCTCTCAAATAAATAAACAAATCTTAAAAAGAAGAGGAAGGAGAAGAAGAAGAAGTTACCGTAACTGAATTTAACAGAATGTATCTAAAATATTTCTAAATTATTTTCTTTTTCTGGCATTAATTTAGGTAGTGAGCCATGAATCAATGTTTATTAGAAAAACAGAACTTCACATACAATGACGATGTGCTTTTGTGTGTGGGAAAGCACATTTTTGCAAAGAAAACCATTATTTCAATATACAAATATTTTCAGAATCTATCACCGTGGAAATGCTTAATGTGATCACTACAAATGATTTTCAGATTGATTTTTGCCATTTGACAGTCTATTATCAATATAACATGGCCATCTTTTCTTCCTACCAAGCACAGAGTCCAGTAATGAACTGGATGTATTCTCAGAATTTGGATTCAAAGTTTCCTTCACAATATGCCCGTTTTTGGAATTGTAGTCTAAAGGGAATATATGACAAAGGGACACTTCTTAAATTGACACTTGTTTGATGGGTTCAATTTTTTTTTTTTTTAGCCCTCTGCAAAGTAAGAAAGTGTTATCTTTTATGTACCAGATCTGCCATCAGCTGCTTGTTTTCCAATCTGTTAATAGGTTGTTCTGAGTAATCTGCACTCTCTTTGTGACCCAGGAGAACTCACTGAGCTTGGAGGTACAATCTGTGACTCTGGGGCAGTTTCTCTCTGTGTAAAGCTAATAAAACCTGCACCCTTACCTTATTAGTGCTGTCCTCTCACCAACTGAGCTAACACCTCCAAAAGCAAATAGATGATTTGCACAGAGCCATATTCACATCCAATTTCCAAACCAGCTCTTCCTGTGTCGCAGTGGAGAGGTACCCTACAGTGGAAATTTATAGAACTTTTAGTAGTTTTTATAAGCTTCCTTTTCCAGGTTTAGTGGAAAGGGGATTGTTGAAAAAAGTCGAACATAAAATTCTAAAGAAAAGAGAACCTGGCAGAAACCTAAGAAAGAGTATTAATATTCAAATAGAGGTATCTTATTCTGTCTTCCTAAGTCTGTCACCAACATGAATATATTTGGTAAAAAAATATTTATTGAGTATCCACTTCGGGTGAGACATTGTAATTTAATGACAGATAAAGCATAGTTGGGTCTTGCAAAACATATAGTTTAATTGGGAACATAAATAACGATAACAATTAAGTGCCATAAGGGAATTCAGGGGGAAGTTACAGGATTCTGAGAAGGCTTTCTGGAAGTGTTAGCAAATCATCAAATGTTGAAAGTTTTCCAGTCAGACACACTTTTCTTCCATTTTATTTAAATATATTTATCTGTACCCTTAATTCTGTATTCTAAGACGCTTTACTTCTCCTCTTTTGCCTTCTTTATTGTTACAAAGCTCTTGAAAGTGAGATATTTAAACTTAAACCTCTTAGGTGTTTTTTGTTTTTTTGTTTTTAAGGTATTTTTGTTTGTTTTTTGTTTGTTTGTTTTTTTAACAGAGAGAGAGGGATCACAAGTAGGCAGAGAGGCAGGTGGGGGGGGGGATGGTGGGGGAACAGGTTCCCTGCTGAGCAGAGAGCCCTTTGTGGGGCTCAATCCCATGACTTGAGCTGAAGGCAGAGGCTTAACCCACTGAGCCACCCAGGCACCCCTCTCTTAGGTATTTTTAAAGTATTTCCATAAGCCCTCCCCAGGAAATTAACAAGTGAGGCTATTATGTTTGTAGCAATGAGAAACTAAAGGTACAGTGAAGGTAGGTCCTACTTGGTGCTGGTTTTAAAATCAGAACAATATTCTGGGTTCCTTTACTCCTAGTCTAATGGTCTCTCCATTTAGCTTCAGGTTTCTACATCTTGCTTGTTAATCATCATAAGTTTTTGGTTGCCCAGGAAATTGTATTACTATGAGTGTTTTAGATGATAAAAGCTTTTAGAAAAATTAAAAGTGAAAAATCCTGAACTAGTCTTTTTTTAAAAGTATGTAAATACATGTCATTTAAACCAGAGAAAATACAGAGGAACAAGATGTTTTGAGTCAATGACATGATTTTCAAAGACAAGCTAACCAATTATGTGGTCCTAACTCTAAAAGCCTTACTTAAAAATTTCAAAAAAATAAAAAAATAAAAACTCTTACTTTACACAGATTGTATACAACTAATGTCACCAGTCTGTCCTAACTAATTTTAAATTGTCTGATTATGGCTAATTATTCATAGGCTGGTCATACATCTCAGTTTGCCTGGGATAATCCCAGTTTACACCAATTGTCATAATTGAAAATAACATCCTCTCTCACTTGAGAAGTACTGATTTCAATAATAAACCACATGATCACCCTAGTTATTCACCATATTCTGGTCAAATGGGTTGGAAATAACAGGTATATACCTCCCTAACCCACGCCAGCTCTCCACTGCCTATCTTCGTATTGTCTATGTATAATTTTGAATATCTTCCAGGTAAGTACTACCTGTGATAGAGTACAGGAGGAAAAAGAAGGAATGCAGTCTGCTTAAATGTTCTTCAAGTATTGGTGGCAAAATTACTTCCAAGTCGTTTGGTAATAGTACACTTGGTCTAATTCTTTTAATCATTGTATTTTGGTTGCTTTGTTAAGTTAGTCCTGATTGATTGCAAGAGGGTGTGGGCAGGTGGTGAGCATTTGGCCATTTGTCTTGCTGTTTGTAGGGTGCAACATTTGCTAACCATATTAATTGTTAAAGTCAAGTTTAGATGCATAATAAGGGAAGAGAAAATGTTCTTTAAGACTTGGCTCCTTGTTCTCATAGTACTTCCTCTATGTGATTTATAGGGGTTTTTGTTGTTTTATTTTTAAGTATGGCAAAAAAAAAATTTGGTAGATAAAAGTGAAAAATAAAATATTTAAACAAATATTACTACGGTTTTTATTTTCGAAGGGGAAAGGAAGGATGTCCATCTTAGGATTTGGGTAATCATATGTTCACACAGCTAAAAGGATCATTGATAAATTGTATATCTTGCTACCCTAAAGCATGACCACAGATTATAAAATATCTCAACAGTCAGAGGAAAATACTGTATCGAAAGAAGTATTTTTTTTTCTTTTTATTAAACCATTCTATTTTGTATTTGTATTTCTAAATTATCCATATCTAGGAAATCTTTACATTTTCATTGCCCAGCATAATACCTTATAACTAATACTTGGAGAAATACTTGTCAAATGAACAAATGAAAGGATTCTTCACATCTTAACAGATACCTCAGATTTCATATATATATATGTATGTACATATATATGATAAACTATCTCCCAGATTTAAAATAAAAATATTTTCTTACATTTTCATAATTCAAGGGTCTGTTAGCATCTGCATGTATATGTTCCTTCTTCTCACAAAAGCAGTAAAAGATTTTCCAGCAGAAAAACCTATAATTCCCTTCTGGTTCCGCTATAGTAATGCTGACGTGCTTCCTTCTGAAATGATCAGTTCCTTTAAACAACAACAACAAGTAGTGATTTGAGTATGCATTCCACAAATGGTACCAAAGCTTTTTGTGAATCAAATACTTTCAATTCTCAAAAGTTTTCCTAACCAGGCATAGATTCAAGATATTTCTCAGTGATTGCCTTGCTTACTAGAGGATGGTTGAAAAAGAACACATAGTAAGCCTCCAAATTCTGACAAACTTTTCAAGGGCACAAATAATTGAGACAATTTAAGAAACCACTTCTATTGGGGCTCCTGGGTGGGCTACACACTCTGTGCAGAATCTGTCTCCCTCCATCTGCTCCTCCACCCTCCCCCACTGACTCATAATCTCTCTCCCTCTAAAATAACTAACTAAAGAAATAAATAAAATCTTTTTTTTAAGCTATTTTCATTTCAGTCCATGCATGAGAGTATCACAATTATCATTTTCTTCTCTCTGTCCCTCTATAGTCCTAAGGTATCCATAAATATTTTGACTTTGCCTAAGATCATTTAATTTGTTTATTATATTTATCTGGGTAAAACTTTTGTCTGAAACAGATTTGATATATGTGATGTTCAGGCCACATTCATTTATTTTATATGTATTTATTGAGTCACTATGTTGTGCCAGGTACTGAAGTTGATGTGAGAATACAATAAAAAATGAATCTGACATTGGCCCTCCCATAAGTATATCATAGTCAGAGAGGGGAGGAATGTCAATAAATAATTAAAATAAATGCTGTGGCTCAGAGAATAAGAAAGAGTTGATCAAGGCACAGTGATGACACAGAGAAGAAAGTGATTCCAAATGAGCTTTGTGTGAAGTTTTAAAATAAATTTTCAGAGATAGATGGGTAAGCTGAATCTTTTAGAATTAGTACAGTGAGCCAAGTAAACATGAAAGCATTCCAGGTAGTGGACATGCAAATGTACCTTATAGAAAGATCCTAAGTATCTGGAAATCACAGAGGAAGTATCCTAGTATAAAAGTAGTCTTTTCCTTTAAAAATTTATATCTTACGTGCTTTCTATGCAAATGATAAAATAGTTGATCCTTTTTGACCATTATCTTTAAATAAAGTAATATCTAAGCTGAGAGGCACTTCATTTCTTACTTGCCAGTAGAGGCAATAAATTCTCATGAAGGAATTACTAATCCCAGTTCCAATTTTAAAATGTTATTTTTCATACAATTACATTTGTCTGCAAAATGAGTAGCCAGAGTGGATACTGGGTCTTCTGCCCTTATGAGTCTTAGTCTACAAAATGGAGGTTGTTCTTCCTTTGACAAACATGTTCCATAAATATCATATTGTCTCTGCATAGGATCTTCTAGATGTTATAAATTGTCAACCTCTGAATGAGTTATCACACCTAGAAACCCCCAATATTAACAACAGTGCAGGTATCCCTCTACACGGAGATGTTTAAAGTTCCTCCCATTTCTAGAACACCATGACTAATTGCCTTATGAACCTGTGGAGGGTCTAGTTTACATCAATAACCTCCAGGATACACCATGATACTCTGAGTGATCAAAATAACATTTTTTTTGACACCTTATAAAGTCAGCTGAACTCAAAGGAAAGAACGCCTGTGAATAATGACTTCACCTGTTAGCTCATGGATTTCCTTCTAGTTAGAAAACAGTTTCCTGCCTGAAGCTGAATGGCCGGGCTCAGTCAGGCAGGGCTGTAGAAAATCCCTAAACAAAGAAGCAAGCCCAACCAAGGAGAGCTACTGCCCGGCCAAACTGTAATGTGTCTTTTTAAATCAATCTTGAAATCAGACTCTCAAGAAAAGGAAATGTTACTGCATGTCACAACATCTGCTAAAGTGCATTTACTTCCAACAGAAACAATAGAACAACTCCATGTGGCACTTAGCTTATTGAAAAAGGCCGAATTGCTAAAAAATAAAATAAAATAAGTTAAAATAAGATAAAATAAAATAAAATAAAATTGAGATACCCTAAGTAGACACGGGAAAGGTTTGCCAACTCTAATGAAGTGGTTTCTGTGGACTGTGTGCTTTTCTGTGCCCCCTGCATCTCCTCACTCTTATAATAAGTAAGTAAGCAAATGAGAAAATAAACAAAACTACTAAAATGAGGGAGCCTGAATATAACCTTTTCAGCAAGAGATAAAAACATATTGATTGGTGCGTGCTGAAGGACATCATTAAACTCTGAATGTTTGATTTCATTTCTTCTTCTATTTATTTATTTATTTATTATTTGGTCGCCCGCAGGCATCTCTGTACTGACTGACCCTGCTAGTTCAACTATTAAAGAATTTTTCTCTCCAAGGAGGCCTGATGTAAACATGGTAATCTGTTTGGCGGCTCCTATGATGGTCCATGAATAAAACATATGACAACCCAGTTGGAGTCAAGCAGTTCACTATTTGTTACCAAAGAGAATGTTTGGAAGCTCATGGAAAGCTTCACCATGCTTAATCCCAGAGGCCTGGAATCCCATTCTTGGTTCAGACTAAGCCACAAGAATTGTGACTTAAATATTGGCCTTATGGTCAACCACCCTAGATATCTTACTAAACAGACTGAATGCCAGGGATTGGATTTGAATGTACCTCTAATTATGGCAGAAAACAAGTCTCTGCTTTTAGGATGTATATGCTGTATCCTTGACAACAAAAGAAAATGTTGACTAGGTGAGATTTGGAAAGAGAAGTCACCAAAATGAAAGAGCTAGAAAGCAGCTCTATTATATTTAAGAATGCACACACTGAAATCAGAAGGCAAAGATACCTACATGGGTCTTTATAACATTACAAAGAAGTGATTGGTTATTTTTTGCCCTTGATTATCTATACAACTATAACAAGAAAGGGTTGTGCTATAATCACTACACTAGCAAATCAAAGAGGCAAAACCTGTCCCTGTTTGGTGGATGCTGTTGGTTGGATAAAATCAGAGAGGAATTATTTAATGTGACCTTTCCCACACAACAAGAGAACAATTGTTGTTATAATTCAGGTTTGTTTTTAAAGCATAGTCATTAAAAAACTGCTTATAACACATTTTTTTCCTGGAAATCTCCCCCTTTGCGCATTGTCTCTGGCCATTAATTCTCTAATTATGTTCCTGCATATATTTAATTTTTGATCTCCTGTAGAAGGAACCATAAAGTGAACATTTTATATAAAGACAGTTTTATATTGCAATGTAACAGCTGCTATTGATGAAACAACTTTCCTGGGACTGTCTTTTGTCTGTCAACAAGTTCTCCTTATCATCTCTGACATACTTTGTACTTTTTACATGGTTATCACTATTCTTTATTTCAAGAAAAAAATTAAATGTAATTCTGGATACTAACAACAGTTGGAAATTTAAAATATACTTTTGCATTCATGGTATACTTTAAAGTAAGTGTGATTTTGAGAGTGTATGTGAGTGTAGTTTTTGTAAAATTCGGCATTCTATAAGAGCACTGCCAACACACAGGAGCATAATTAATGTAAAATTATAAATTAATGTCCAGGACACACCTACTTTTAAAATATTATAAATAATAAAATTTGCATCTACTACATATATATAAGATCTAGTCTATATTATTTATGCATCTCTGTTGTAAGATTTAGGTGACTTAATTTAAATATACTGCCTAACTCTCATTAAATCATTATTGGAAAAAAAGTTGGATATTAAAGCTTTATGAAATCTCTTTCCAACAATTCTTTGAAAAAATTAACATCTAAATACTCCTTATGATAATCAGTGAGAAGGGAGCACCTGGCTGGCTCAGTAGGTTTCCGCTCAGGTTATGATCTCAGAGTGCTGGGATCAAACCCCGCCTGGAGCCCCACATGAGGCTCCACATTCAGCGCAGAGTCTACTTGTCCTTCTCCCTTTCCCTCTGCTCTTCCCCCCACCTCATGCTCTCTCTCAAGTAAATAAATAAAATATTTAAATAATAATAAATCAATCAATAATAATATTTGGTGAGAAAATTGTAGTAATGCCTAATTTATCAGCTTCACCCTGGAATGTGATGTACCACACAAATTTTTCTGACAGTTGCAGTTTAGCCCCTCCTTTTTCCATTAAAATCAAGTGAGATAACATATAGAAAAGTGCTCTATAAACTTTAAAATGCATTATAACGGATACTATTATTTTTATTATGCTACAAACTTGTTTTCAGATAATTTATTTCTAAAAGCGTTTCCCAAATATTTACTTTTTCTGCTTTCTTAAACAACATACATGGAATACAATTTTTCCTATATTTTTTAAAGGAAATGGATAATTATCATAGTAATCGTGGGATTATGACATTTTACAAAGGCCCCCTCTGCAATATCTTGCCCCTGACAATGGCTCCACATTGATAGATTCTTTTTGTTGTTGTTGTTGCGATGTTTTTTCAGTTCTTTTATCTGTAGTGTTCTGTCCTCTTTCTCTGTGAAACTGTCCATCCAGTTGGCTTTTTTCACCCCCTCTTCGTCCTTTTTTTCTTTCTAGTTGACTACTTGGGTCTGTTGTAATTTAGGAAATCGGATAAACAATCCCTTTGGCTCTGTCTAAACAGTAAATAAGTCTGGGTGAGGGTCCAGTAGGTTCCTCTAAATTTTGGTGGATGTGTTTTATATATGAGTTTTTGGAGTCTATATTCAGGCTACTAAGTGTGAACTTATGTAACAAGTATATATTGAGTAGCCTGTGTGTTTCAGGTATATAATTATTCAGACGTAGCCCTTTTCTTCAGGAAGCTTACAGTCTACTGGGAGAGATAAACATAAAGCACATGATTAGCCAATTATTTAATTGGACTGGATAGGTGCTGTGGAGGAGAAATGCAGGAGGAGAAAAGTACACTTACAAGAGGGCACCTGAACCAATCTATGATGCTTTCCCATTTCAGCTGAGTCCCAGAGGTGGGGTGGAATTAAGAGTGCCAAATAAGGAAAATAAGCAGTGCTTAGAAAATATTTATTTCCAGAATCTTCTAACTAGGTAAAATGGCTAATTTTAAAGACCTCTTAATAAACTGTTAGCTTACTACATAATTTCTTTCACGGAATTTAAAAAATTCCTTTGATGATTGGCCATATCATAACTTACTTTTACTTGCTTTTCCTTCTAGAACTTGGGGGATTTCTTCTCTAAATTCTCAGTGCATTTGCTACTTAACAGTGGAGTTTGGCTTTTTTGGAACCAGCCACTTAACACTGCCTCACCTTGAGGACAAATTTCCAATTCTAGACTGTCCTCAGCTCTCAATCGGATTGTAGAACTCCCACTGATGGCAGCGGGAGCTGTGCCCGTATATCTAGGGAAAATACATTGCCCTCTGTGTCACTGTCAGCCTCCTCTGGCACAGAGCCTGGAAGCCCAAGCATACACGTGAATCTCTAAGGAAACGTTGCTCTCGGCGGTGCCACACTAGCAAGAGTGTGAATGGAAGGAGAGAAAATAGATGGAAAGGAAGGACATGGCATCAGGACTAGCACCTGTGATCCTGCCAACCAGAGCAGTAGGAGGAGTGGTGGAAGAAATTGCAAATATATATATATATATATATATATATATATATATATATTTTTTTTTTAAGACTAGACTCTCTATTTCATAAAATCGTCAACTTACAGTCACAGATTGATTTTTAATAATTACCATACTCCCTAACATCTGCAAGTCCTGCTGCCTGGGCAAATGGAGTACAAATGGAGGGCTGAACGGGGGCCCAGCCAGACCACCTCCCACCCCCTTTTGTTCAGGACTACAAGGGGCCTACCAAGTGCATGTCCAGCCTCTGTCTCTTACCTGTCCCGACCCCAGACAGCCACACCTTTAGGAGGACTGACCCAGAGAAGAGGCCTAAATTGGCCGTGGAAGCGGGCTTCAGGCTATTTGGACAGGGAATTTCTGGAAACACTTGCTCTTAAGCAATCACTAAAGTGTACTACCCTTTGATAATGCGGAAATTCATAATAGCTTGGAACGGAAGATGCATGGGTTTTAAGTATGAGAGGGCTGTGCAACTTTTTAAAACTTGCTTTTAGGTCAGTGCTTCTCAAACTTAATGTGCATGAGAACAGGCCAGGTATCTTGTAAAAATGCAGATTCTGAGTCAGTGAGTCTGGGGTGGCGCTCCAGATTCTGCACTTCGAATAAGCTCCCAGGTCACATCTGTCTATAGCCCACACTCTGGGTAGCAAGTCCCATGAGAGTTTTGGTGGTTTCTGTTGTGTATGGATGTGTTTGTGTGTGAACATGCTGCTGCTTTGGGATGGGAAGTTTTAATACTGAGTGTAAAAAGAAAAATCACACAGGAGCAAGAGTTTAAAAGACATAGCTTTTAGATGATCATTATTAAGATTCTTGTCTCCGATGATGTCCCAGACAACAGCCTCTCATCCCTACTTATTCCTCCTCCCAATTAATCAGATATCAGTGATGTCACCGAGTCTTATTTTTGAACCGGGCTCTCAGGTATGACTGTAGCAGCTTTCCAAAACCTTACAAATTTCTAAGATACATATTAGAGCCCATGGAAGACTAAATGTCTCTTGGTGTAGCAAAGAAATTTTGATTAGAATTAAACAGCTGTCATCTCTGAAATTTCCCACTCCAAATCATTTCCTACTCTCAACAAGCTCTTGTATGTTACTTTCTTGGATGGATGCTGTTCTTGGTACACTTCTAACTACTCATGTTAACTGGGACCTGTGGCATGGAACTGAGAGATATTTAAGAACATCTTCACAGCAAAAAAAGCACTTGGCTTAGAGAGATTTTACGCTGGTATCTTCTTTTCTATAATAACTATATTTCCTTGGATTGAGAAAAATTCAATTACATGAAGAAGGACAATGATACCACAGGTTGCACTGCAAAAAGCAGGTTTGAAGCCATCACAAAAGTTGCCATTTTCATTTTACTTAGATGAAGTGGGATCTGAAGTACGTATGTTTTCAAAACCAACATAATGTCAGTAATCAAGTTCCCCAGACTGGGAAGACATGGCAATTTAACAAGTTCACATTAACAAAGATTACATAATGGAAAATTGACTAATGTTTTAGGGGGTAGATATATTTCTAGATTGTGTTCGTCTACATTTTTAAAATAAAATGTGAAATATTCTGCTGGGTAGTGGACTAAATCCTCCCCCTGAGAATTTATAGATTATTAACTGAAATGGCAGTTTTCTTGTTAGCCATGATCAAAGAGATTTGGGAATGTCTAAAAACATGTGAAAGTTGATTACACATTTTATTACTGGGACCACATTGACTGGCCACCCATATGATGGAGCAATTGTGACTGTGGATTAGTTCCAACTAGCCTCGGGGAAAGAGCACACTGAGTTGAGACCTTTAGAAAGCATTTATTTGCCTGCCTCATTTAATCAAGTGACTTTTATAATTTTCCAGCTTTTACCCTTATTTATTCCACATAATAAGAAAGAAAAAATATCTTATTTCTGGCCTTTAAACAAAAGATATCCACCCTTTAAGATTCATTTCAAGACACAAATACCTATCTTTTTCAAGAAGTGTATCTGCTTTGTTTTTCAATGAGACAAAGCCATTCTTAAACAGAGGAATTCTACTTGATCTTAAAATACCCATTTTTGTCTTCAGAGTCATACCTCTTAAAATCCTACCCATGTTTTGAAGATCAGTAATATCCCTTCTCTTCCAGATCTGTATTCCTCCAGTCAGAATTAGTCTCTCACTCTTTTGTATTCTGAAAGTAGAATTTATGCACAGGTAATATTAAATCCTTCATATAATCCTTGTGGAGTGCAACTAGATATGTTTGGTATTAGAAGGTGAGCTCCTGGGGAACAAAAGTCATTATATATTACTTATTTCTTATTTAAAATATTTAATTTATTTAAATTTTAAAACATTTATTTAAATGTATTTTTACTGTTATTTTTTTCCAAAAGAGCATAATCCAGTGCTTTCTCATAATGAACGTATAGTGTATAATGCTTGAATTAAACCTTTCTAATTGTCAATGACTATGGATAAGTGCACTGTGAATGAATTTATTAAGATCACCCAATCATCATATTGACTTTCTAAGAAACAACCTAGTAAATGATTACTATAAAGTAATAGAGCCCTGGCAATATTTCAAAATTTAATATTTAAATACAATTTGGATAAGAGAAAATCACAGTTTAAAATATGCTTTGTGTCTAATGAATCTCTTTAATATGGATGTTTCAATCATTTTAATGGTGTTTTTCTTATTTTCAAAAGTTCATGGAACAATTACCTCTCTTGTTTTGAAAATAAATAGAATCATCTATACTCAATGTATAGCTCATAGGATAGCCGATACGTCAAGATACCTCCATGTGCATTCCAAATAGTATTTGTAGTTTGCAAAATAGTGTACTACTCTAGTGAACACATAAATAAAAACACACCCAATGATAATTTCTGTATGCTTTTTACTACTGTAGGAAACCAAATAGGACAGGCCAATAGAAAATCAGGGCCAATTTTAATGCCTAACCCCAGCTCATTTTTAACTTCCATTTATTGCAATAAAATAATAGGTTTATATACTTTCTTTTCTGCTTTCCTTTTTCTTTTAATGGGTGACCTTGGCAACTCTTCCATTTTCCCTATTTTTAGAAAATTGTTAACAAGTCCACCGGCATCAAAGGAAATACATTTTCTGGAGTATTAGAACTCAAGAAATAGTATAATGACAATCTACTCCTCCAATTCAGAGAACTCCTTGGCAATGGCATGAAGAACCTTTCAGATGAAAAAAATATATAAATTAATCATTTAAATTCAGGCACTGAAATGAGAAAAACTTGGGTTTACCAACCCATTCTCTCACTTACTAGCTGAATGACCTTGAGAAAGGTACTTCGTGTCCTCTAGGTTCAGTTCCCTAATCTGAAACAATGGAGGTGATAACAAGGCCTATGTAGGTTGGTTGAAGGATTCCTTTTTATCATTGATTTTTTTTTAAGATTTTATTTATTTATTTATTTGACAGACAGAGATCACATGTAGGCAGCGAGGCAGGCAGAGAGAGAGGAGGAAGCAGGCTCCTGCAGAGCAGAGAACCCGATGTGGGGCTCAATTCCAGCACCTTGGGATCATGACCTGAGCTGAAGGCAGAGGCTTAACCCGCTGAGCCACCCAGGCGCCCGGTTGGTTGGAGGATTCTAATGCATGTAAAGCACTTAACTATCCTGCCTAGTGGAGAACCCATCCTGAAATTGAGGCGACATGGTGTGCTGGGAAGATCTTGTCCCTGACAGTCAGACCTGGCCATCCATCAGCCAGTCAGGCACAAGAATGCCTAAGCCTGTTTGTCTCTTCACTGTTTCTGTTTTTGTTTACTCCCCAGCAAAAGGGGACACCACACTGTAGCAATTAGAAGAGAAAGTGAGAGCATTCAAAGTCAGAGAAAGAAAATCAAAGCAAAGGCTTAGTCACTAAATCTTCCAGAAGGAAGGAGAAAGAGGAGCTAAAGCTTGATGGATTACATTCTGATGCAGTTTCTTAAAAGGAATTTTTTGTGGTAAGGGACAATGGAAAGATACCAAGTTACAATACAAACCCAAGGGCAAGCCTCATGGAAATCAAAGAAAGTGACACTACAGGCACATTGTAGAATAAGGGAATATTTGAAAAGAGAGGGCTATGTATTTACCATTTTGCTTGATCTACATATCAAAAGCATCTTCCAACTGTATATAGAAGATCCTTGCAGGAAAATGTTTCATATGAAAAATAAAAAAATAAATAAAAGAAAGTAAAAAAGAAAGAAGAAAGTGCTGGAGGCCATGTCATTTTTTTCATCCTATTCTCTTTCACAGATCTCAGGCCAGGTGCGACTAGCTCATGCAAACGAATACCTTCCCTATCACCACAAAAGCAAAAGAAGATACTGGGAAATACAGCATCCACTATACTTAGAATGAGATAACTTAACTGAGAAATGGAAACGACAGGAAAATGAAGTGGCCTCAGCATGAAAAAGCACAGCTTTTTTTTTCCCCCATCTAATAACCTATTATGTAATAAATAAAAAGCACAGCTTTCCTCCCCCCCCATCTAATAAACTATTATGTAATAAATAAAAGCCCACTGTGCTTGTTAGGAAAAAAGAAACTTTTGCTCAGGTCACTATAGAAATATTTATATTTGATAATACATTTTCTTAAGTATTTTGAATCAGTAATATTGAAATACTGAAATTCAAATCTCCAATGAGTTGAAATCAAATGATTAGCTATTTGAAAACCCATTATTCTACTGATGTGTTAGGTCTCATCTCTATAGCAGAGCACTTTACGGTAGAAATTTTTCCTTAGCAAAGAGATGTCAATTTTTTTTTTTACTACAAACCAGTTAATGGGAATTTAAGTTTGTTTTCTGTTATGTTTTTGTTTAGCAGGAAAAAAAAAATCTAAAAATTTTTAAAAATTAAAAAAATGATAATAAAATAGTCTAGTTCTAGAAAAAAGAAGTCATTTCCCTCAAAATGAAAGTCTTAAATATGTCATAATACTCATTAGTCAAATTTGTGATTTATTTTGATTCAAAATTCATATCAGGGTTTTAACAAGGAAATTTCATTAATGTTACCAGCAGGTTTCCAGAAAAGTATAGAGAAGATGCAGATTCCAACCCTGACTCTACTGTGTTCTAGTTGGAATATGGGCAACTTTCTTGCCCATCCTGAGTGTCATACAAAATTCTGATAAAACTCCCTATTGTTTATGTCACATTGTTATTGTGAGAGTTGAATAAACTAACATATGGAAATAACTCATTACAGTTCCTGAAATATTTGGAAGACAAGAAAATGTTAATATTTCACCATAGGAGCACCACTATCTAGACAACTGTTCAAGCTAACCTCCTTCTCCCACATATTGTATTAATTGTTAGTTATCAAGTCCTTCATTTATACCTCCTTTCTCTCTAATTGCATCTTTTTAGTCTTCGTTTATACCTCCTAAGGAAATACCCTCATTGCCTTATACCTTGACTAATAGGACGACCATGTAATTAACCCTTACTTACAGACTCAACTACTGCTAACCCATTCTTTATGCAGAATTCTTTCTAGTAGAATAAATATAATTATATTATTTTCTGCTTAAAACTCTTCATGATTTCCTGATGCCCATAAAACAGAATTTAATTTCCCTAGAGATAAAGAGATAAAGAGAAAAAGGCATTTACCATTAGGTAGTTCAACATCATCTTCTACTTATCATATACACTATGTAATAAATGCACTATACTATCCTTTCCCATGGATTTCTATCTTTGCACTTACTGTTCCTTTTGCCTATGATGTATTTCCCACCCTCTGACAGTGGACAACTATTTGTCTTTAAGACACAGCTGAAATGTCATCTCCCACATGTCACCTTCTTAGAGCTTACAGGAAGAATTTATCATTTCTGTAGGACTTATATCTATTATACCACACCATGTTTTATTAATTGCTTGTTTACATGTCTCTCTCTACACAATACTATGAGCTCCACTGCTCGGCATAGAGCCAAGAATATGGTAGGTAGTGTTTGAAAAATATTTGCTGAATTAGTGATTGGGAAAAACAATAAAAAATCAATGATGTTACCATAGGTCTGCTCATGAATTAATGTCCCGAATTGGCAAGTACCTTCCTATTTTTACTGTATATTCGTAACCTCTTTCCATACAGGGGACCAAAAGAAATGGAGTTGAGATCATTTTTTAGGGAAATCTAAAACAAAACAAATAGGACAAAAAAATCTTTTGAATTAATTATATTGCTATTACAAACAAATATATCTTTGGCCTAAATTATCTCACATTGAAAAGTTCCAATTTATTCTGCTTATTTAGACACAGCAGGAACTCAGAGGTATTTTTATTATTCTTAGAAAACACAAATTTGAGATAGTCTATTTTTCTTTTTTTTTTTTTTAGAACTCAATGTATAATCTCATTTTAATGAAAATATTAACATGTCCCTTGAAATATATTTGGGCAATATACACTGAAATTTGGACCCTGATCATCACTGGCATGGTTTCCATTTCAAAATTATTTATTTCTATAGTGTTTTAATATTTTGCACTCATCTCATTTTCTTTTTATTTCAATTACTGATTTTTAATATTTAAATTTTTGCCTCTTTTTAATTTTTTTATTTATTAATTATTTTTTTAACATATATTCTTTGCGCCAGGGGTATTAGTCTGTGAATCATCCGGCTTACACACTTCACAGCACTCACCATAGCACATACCCTCCCCAATGTGCATAACCCCACTGAGATAGTCTGTTCTTTTCCTTTGCGGGCAACCACAAAGGAAATAAGACATGCATGCAACAGCAAACTGGTGTTTACATAGGACTTTATCAGTGAGTCTCAAAAAGTTCTCATTCAGCACACTTTGCACCTTGGTTCCTCTTTCTACAAAAAATACCTGTGTCCTGAAGTCCGTGGATCTGAAGAGTGACCTTGAATTTCTCCATCCACCCAGTTTACAAATTAGTGAGGGGTGGCCAGTGTGTGATCACATGCACAGCCGCTGGGTATTTGAGGGATGAGCACTGGCAATGCCTTGAGGTTTTGAGTGCTGAAGTGCTAAAGGATGGTGATCGGCAGTGTGGAGTTTTACAGCCGGTCACCGCAACAGCTCAGCCCCCATGGAGGCTGTTTTCCCAGAAAATGGTCAGCCATGCTGCGGCATGGATAGAATGTGGAGTTCCAAGGACCAGTGGCCACCATCCATTTGGACTGACAACCTAGGCTTCCAACAGCTGGTATGGTTGTGCTGAGGATCGGCTTAGAAGCCATACTTACCAACAACAGAGCCAACAAATGTGCTTGGCAACCTTTTTCTAGGATCCAGGCCCTCTTGGTGACATTAAATTCATGAGTCTTCTAGCATTGACCCTTGGCCAAAGGGAGTTTCTCTACTTCTTAATATTGTATAAATTTGTTCAGTTGCATGAAGGCTTGAGTTCTTTAAGCCAGAAACTGAATTCTTTCCCAAATTAATATTTCCATGCAATTACCATAAACATAAAAAAAAAAAAAGAAGAAGTAGCTATATCTTTAGGATACTGTGGATTTTAATGAGAAGATTCAATGGCTTTTTTTTTTTTTTTTTTTTTTTTTTGATCAAGAAAATAAGAGAGAAAAGTAAAACATCTTGGAGCCCGGCTTCAGTAATTAACTTCATTTAGTGCCTAGCATAGTGCTGACAGTGAATAAATGTTCCTTGCTGGTGATGAAATACTAAACATAAGAACCTGTGTTTCCGGTTCTGCACTGGCTTAAAGCTGCTATTATTCAGCATTTATTAGGTATCCACAGAGTATGAGGCATAAACATGACAAGTGGAAAACACACAGTCCCTAACCTCTAAATTACAAAAGACAGATGCACAGGAAAGTAGGTGGACCTCCAAATTGTTTCCAAATGCCTGTTTGTAGGAGGATTTAGAGAGCAGGAAAACTGAAGGGCAGCAGGGTGCGGTGGATTGGACGCAGTGTTAGGAAATGGAACGAGTAAGAGGAGTTAGTGTTTTCATAAAAGGATCAGGGTAGGAAATCAGGCCAATTTCCAGAAGTGTAAGAGTGAACAGGGGAGATGCACTGATGATACTGAAGAACCCAAGGGAACAATGAGGGAAGAGTTTTTTCTATTGTCTTTCCATGTTCCTTTTGCTGGTAGGGACTCTTCCTCTAGCATCCCTGATCGGCAAGAAGGGAAGAAGCATAATTATTATTATTTTTTTTAAAGATTTTATTTATTTATTTGGCAGACGGAGATCACAAGTAGGCAGAGAAGCAGGCAGAGAGAGGAGGAAGCAGGCTCCCTGCTGAGCAGAGAGCCCGATGTGGGGCTCGATCCCAGGACCCTGGGATTCATGACCTGAGCCGAAGGCAGAGGCTTTAACCCACTGAGCCACCCAGGCGCCCCGAAGCATAATTATTTTTGAAGTAAGACATTCCCATGCTAAATGAATGGGTTTGTCATTTACTGGCCTCAGTTCCCTCATCTTTAAAATGGAACAATAACACTTCAAAGACTTGACCTAAGAAGATGAAGCACATACATGGCCCACACGGGTGCCTTGTGCACCCTTCAGGAAGCAAATCCAGAGCCCCTGGAAACTTATGATCGTGTTCTCATCAGTGACATCCCAGTTTCCTGCTTTGTTTGCTTTCTCCTTCCTCTCTTTGTCAAAAGGAGGAAGATATCTTCTACGAGGACAAAATCAAGTTTAAGCAAGCAGTATTGGTTCGTAAATATGTAGACGGGATTTATGTTAATGATAGGCTCGTTTCTAACTGAATTCAGAGCCAGTGAGATTTTTAACCTAGTTAGTAATTTCTCCTTTCCCATCAGATGGAAACAAAACAAAACAAAAAAACAAAACACACTATCAGTGGGAGCCTTGTAAAATGGCTCCTGGGGCCCTCAAGGGCATTTCTCTCAGTCTTTTCATCAACAGAGCTGGTCTATATCATACGTCTTATTTATAAGGAGGCTTTCAGGCAATTTCACACTGCTTTTCTCTGATGCAGCCCCCAAAACATGTAAACCCAAGGGATTAGTAGCGACTTAAAGGGAAAATAGTATAAAGTTACACCATGAACTGAGGCAGTGTGGCTGCCTTGATGCACTATTCCCTTGGGCTCCTACAGTGAATGAAACTTATCTAAGTGGCCCAGTCCATTCCCACACTGCCAGACCCGGAGCCCTTTGTCACAACGTGCGTGAGAATTGCTCAATCTCAGGGGGGCAGCCGAGTCAGTAATGACCTGTATTGTAGAAACACACAGGAGTTCACTATCTAGGAATGAAAACTTAAATCTCCTTTTATATTTCTTTGTTGACAGTTGCAAGCAGGGCTGTGTAGTAAACAAAATGTTTATTCTGGCAGTGTTGCTTTCATAGGCAGTTCAGATACATTTATTGAATAGGGCAGCAGCCTGAAATGGAAATGAAATGGGAGTATCATCGGAGGACCATGGAGAAGTCCTGAAAAAGGCAGACTATTCCCCAAATGCAACCATCATGAGGCTGGCATACTTATATTGATGATCTCATCCAACCAATAATTAATAAGCGTGAATTAGGCTAATGAAATCAGATAGGGTAATGAAAGGCAGCCTCCTGCTTGTTAGCATTGCTATTTTCTTCATTATTTAATCTCTGACAGAAACTGAATTTGCTGCTCGAGGTTTAATTGGGCCTATTTGACTTCGAAACAATTTTTTAACGTGTTCCAAAGAGCATTTACGAAGGTGTAATTGTGAAAATATTAAGAATCTATAGGATAACATGCAACATCGGGAACATAGATCAAATCAGAACAACTGTAGGCATTTCCTGATCCTTTGATAAGACTAAATTGCAAGTAAAGGAAGTGAAGCGGGTTTTTTTTTTTTTTTCCAAGTCTGGGATTTTTAAAAGGCAGAGATCCTCCATCCCCAAACGACAGCTTCTTTAATTTTGCACACGCACAGTTTAGTAAATAATTAAACTGTAACATCTCTCTCTCTCTCTCTCTGAGGGTAAGCACTATGGTATGATTTGGAAAAGTAATGGGAATCAAAACTGAGTCCTTTGGTCTATAGAATGGAATGGTGAAGACTTGACCTGGAAATGGAACGGGAGACCACCTTCTCTGATGAGAATGTATGAATGCCCACTGTATCTTAAATCTGCAAGAAAAGGGTGTCTGATGTGATTTGGTTCTGATTTGAGGCTTCTCTTCCAAAGAAAGCTTGAGAATCTGCAAAAGGAATCAAGGGCGTTCTTCTTCTCATTAGCCACATGTGGATAAGGGGAGCCCCATGCTAAATGGAACTGTCAGAAGACCATTCCTGTGACTTCACTTTTTCTCATGTCTTCCGTTTGAGCACAAGTGCCAAAAAGGAGACAGGAAGTTAGCGTTTGTGAGTAAGGGGTTAAACCCGGCAGGATGTGTGATAAAATTACAGTATATTTCCTATTTGATAATATTGGATCTATTTTGAGATTACTTATCAGTTGGTTATTGTGCTAATAATTGCCATTAAAATTAATACTACATTTTGGGAATTAGGCAAAGAGCTAACAAGTTTGCTTTTACACAGAGCTTTCCAAAAGCAATCTGGGTAACTTGTTTCTGGAATGCAGCTGTGTAAGTTTTCATTAACATCTTGCAGGTGGAGCCTAATTTTAGTTCAGCCTTGAGAAGGGGGAATTGTTTTCCTCATGATAGGCACAGCACCACAACAGCAGCAAAGCAGGTGGGGCTTCACCAAGCACTTGTTTACTTTCCTGTTTTTAAAAAACCGATGATTCATGTGGTTAATCATACAGTTTCTATTTGATTTTAACATGTCTTTAACAGAAGATCTGGAGTACGTTTGACCTACAGTTACTCAAATGTGAAACAAAAGCAATGAAATGGAAAATGATAAGAAAATGAGCATTGAATCCTAAATATAGTGGAGGAGAAGCCAGTGAATGAAGTGAAGTAAAATTTAGAAATACATCTGTTTGGCTACAAAAGCATCTCAAAAAGCAACCTTCCAGATTCTAGTTTGGCAATCTGAAGTTGGCTCAGTTAGGAAGTTCAGTGTTTTTTCTTTCTGCCATTACAAGGAGGAAACTATTAGAGAAAGGAAGCAGTTGCTGGGGAGAGGGGAGACAAGGGGTCAGAAAGAACACTTGAGATGCCAATTGTTTTCTCTTGTAAGTTTCTCCCCACAACCCCTTCCTTTGCATCTCTGGGAATGGCTGGTAATCAGCTTAAATTTTAGGTCCAAGGAAAAAATATTTTAAGGATTCAGAGAGTGATTAATGACAGTAATTTCTCTTTTAATTTAAGAAATATCTTAAGCTCATGTTAGACTTCCAGGGCACAGACCCCCATATCTCCGCTTGGCTTAATGTGTTTGAGCACAGTGGACCTACTGTGTGGGACTCTTTGGATGGGACTACGGTGTGATATGGCCACAATACTATTGCACATCTCCTGGTCTTCTGGCTTAAACAAGCACCTTTGAATTCTTCTGCCCTGTGGGGTGTGCGTGAAAATTCCATTACCTCCCAGAAAGGGGGCAGCTCTGTGCATATTTGTTTCGTTCAGTTCAGTCTCTTGGAATGGATGGAATTTGTGATTATGCTGTATAGGACTCTACTGTTCTAAACCTTAAAATAAAACTGCTTTTTCCTTTTTTCCTTGAAAGCCCTCTTCTGAACCTTGCAGGTCACCATTCAAGGGCTTCGCCTTTATAAAGGTTCTTAACCTGGGATACAGGTTTGTCCCTGAATGAGCTTCAGGGTACTCGGGAACAAAGTTTCTTGTGGTTTTATTTCTTTAAAAGATTTTTTTGAATGTGTGTTTTCATCTCAGGATTGTCCATAGCTTTTCGTGGATTCCCGAAAAGAACTTATAACCCCCAAAATCTTAAGACCCATTGCCTTACGCAGAATGCTTTCAAGTGAATATAAATATTTATTTAACATAAAGGAAATACAGTAGCTGACTTGGACTAATGATTTTAACTAAAATATAGTGCTTGTCAGCCTTCCTCATGTCACGTATCTCAGTTTGAATTAGACCTAAGCTCACACTAGAAGTCTGCCCAGTTCCCTCCCCTGGGATATCATCATTCTTCCCTTACCTTTAACCTGTAACTATGGTAAATGAGCATCTAAGAGGCTATTAAATTTTTAGATGTGTTTCATTATTCAACATATATTTGTGAAGCACCTCTTACATCGAAGGTACTTCTAGATTTCAGAACTACCTGGCAGTCTCTCTTTTTAGGGTCCCAGACCTGTGGCAAAAACCATAAACTAGGAAAAGCAACTAAACTGACTGATCTGTTTGTAAAAGGGGAAAACATAATGTGAGGATTTTCAAGACATGCTGTACATCCTTCTTTTCAGACATACATACAAAGGTTAAAAACAAATGACTGTGACCCTTTGACAAGACCCGTCCCACACCCAAACCTGTTTGTTCTGCCACCCCATTCCACCACCCGCAGACTTGGCAGGAGAGGGGGCTGTGTGGGTGACAGAAGGGAGGAAGGGACCTTTACAAGTGGCTCCCATGAGTGGAATGGGAGGAAAGGTCATCAAAAGGCAAGGAGGAACCAGTTTGTTGGAGATTGAGTCTCAGTAACTATTTTTGACTGATCTGATCTCGCAGATTGCCTAAAATTCCATCGGATGGTGATTTTGCAACTGTCTTGAGGGTAGTGCTACTGGAGATTTCACACACACAGAGGCCCTTCCATTTTCTTGACCAGGCCCTGTCTCTGGATGAGATCTAGCTCTCCTGGACACCTGAAACTCAGGCTTTGTTGCTGTTTCTTCCCTTCCCCAACATCTGAGGCTCTTCTCACTCTGTCCCTAACTTTTCTTTGACTCCAACGTATCCGCGGGAGTAGGAAGACAAAGAAAACGGGAAAGAAGTTGACAGGAAGCAGGAATGGAGTACTGCCAATTCTCTCTTGTGATGACCCAGACTGCCAAGAGCAGATTCTGTAGGTTTGAACTTCTCACTATCCAGTTTGCTTTTAGCTTCATTCAGAATGTGAAATTCAGTGCCCAACTTCTATTCATCATGAAATCCGGGGCGATGTTGGAGAGGGTGGAATGGAGTTGCAGTCCTATTTCTGAAAACTATAAAAGTTGTTTTGGCTATCTATACAGAGGGCTCGGTTTTTGAACATTCCTAGTTAAAAATCATAGAATTGGCAAGCTGCCTTCCTCATTTCTAGGTTTTTCATTTCTTTGTAAATTTTTCCTACACTTCTCTCTAGGCAAACCTACACTTTTCCTGCTGAGATTCCTTAAGTCATAGAGTAAAATGTCACCTCCAGGAAACATGTGATTCATTTCACTCTTGCTGGTAGGTACATTCAGGATTCGACTTCAAGAGGGTTATTTCCCGTTTTTAATCTAAACCTTATTGTGCTGCCTGCGGTGGAAGCCTCGACCACAGCTGCTGAAATAAAGTCTTTATACAAACACTTAAAGAAGACCCGCTTGTTCTGGTGCTGCTTCTGAAGAAGTTCCAATCAGCAGCAGGGTCAAATTTATGGGATGCTTATGAGATTTTTGGTTTCTTAAAAGAGCACACATGCCACAGAGAATCTGAATACGTTCTATGAAAATTGTACAGGCCTCTCAACCAGAATAAGGACATGCACAGAAAATTGGAAAGGTCACTGTTTGGCAGGACCACACTCAAATCCTCCTAGACAAATGAGACAAATCCTGTTAAAGACTTCAAGTCAGAGAAAGGGAATCTGCAACTTCAACTGGGGAGCCTTGCCGGCATCTAAGTGTTATCTTTAGTTCTAGGACCCCGTCTTTAGCATATATTGGTGTCAGCCATGCGTATTAATTTTTTTAGCCTACAAATTGGGTAAGGATAAATGAAACTTTGTCCCAAATCTCTGTAAGTACATGAGAATCTCTACTTTGTAGAAAAGGAATAATAATTTAGAAACAGAGTCTATTTTGATAGCTCATACCAGTATGTTTAGGTATTGTCTACTCTCCATTTTCTTTTTTAGATTTTTGATAATCCGGAGTTATGAGGTTGAGACAAAATGGCTTTCATATGTATATAAACATATATACCCATTTATAGTGTCATCGAATTTGTTGATACATTTTAAAAGTGTTTTTACCCACCCTACAGCCAAGGGAGCCGATGCTCAACTAACTCGAATCAGGTGGGATAACACACATGCCAACCCACCTTCACTCAGCAGTGAGCAGTGTTGGATTCATTCCTCTGACGTCAGGCTCTAGTGTGCCTTGCTCCTTTTGGGATTATTGTTAGATAAAAATAAAGATGGGATAGAGTAAAGTGAGACACAGATTGGCTTGTTTAAAGACTCAATTGGGACACCTGGGTGGTTCAGTTGGTTAAGTGTCTGCCTTTGGCTCAGGTCATAATCCTGGGGTCCTGGGATTGAGTCCCGCATCAGGCTCCTTGCTCAGTGGGGAGCCTGGTTCTCTCTCTGCCTGCCACTCCCCCTGCTTGTGCCCTCTCTCCCTCTCTGACAAGTAAATAAATAAAATCTTTTTTAAAAATGAGAATTGCTGGCATTGATAATAATACAAGTGATATTTTAATTATTATAGCACATTATAATTTTTTAAGTTTTTATCTACAAGGTGATTTAATCTTTCTAATACTCTTTTGAGAAATATCGGGCAAGTATTGTCAACTCACTTCATAGAATAGAAAACTTACATCAGGACCTACAGAATGGTAATAGGCATTACTTTTGCCATGATAATATTTTAAAAACTTCAAACTAGTTGTCCATACTTTAAAAATTGGAGATTTCACAAAACAACAACAACAAAACTGGGTAGCTGACTTATCTGGGATAGTTGGAAGCTCTGCTCCCAGTGGTTACCACGTGGCCCACAGCAACTCAGTATAGCACTTCCTGTTGCCTTATTCCCAGTCTCCCTACTCATTAACCATTACTTACTAGGCCTTTTTAGGCATTTCCTTTTTGCACCCATAGTGTAAAAAGACTTTTATAAGTCTGACTCTTCAAGTCCTGACAGAGGTAGGCCTCCAGTACAGGTCTACTGCCACATTTTTTGATCATAAAATCTGCTAGACCATGTGGCTAACACTTTCTTCCCTACTCCAAGAAACTTCTGCTCCACTGAACTTCTTACAGTCACCCAAGAGGACCTGTGCCCCTGGGTCCCCATGTGGTCGATGCTCTTCCTTATATTTTTCACACTGCCGGCTTTCCACTGTCTCCTTTTTTTTTTTTTAAAGGTTTATTTATTTATTTATTTTTAGCGGAGGGGAGGGGCAGAGAGAGAGAGAATATCTAAAGCAGACTCCCCACTGAGCACAGAGTCCGACTGGGGGCTCGATATCAGAACCCCGACATCATGACCTGAGCTGAAATCTAGAGTTGGATACTTAACCCACTGAGCCACGTAGGCACCCCAGTCATTCTCCCCTCTTTTAACTAAATTTTATTCTAGTGCTCCACTCAGAGGTCTCCTGCTCTCTGCAGCCATCTCAGAACCCGCCTACAGTGTCCCACCCCTCTTCCTGTCATTTCTTCATCCTCTCATCTATTCAATAAATGTCAGATGAGTGGATAAAAGCAAGCAAAGAGTAGTATCATGCCAATGCACTAGTCTGCACTTGACTTTCTCTTCTTCCCAGGTCTCTGTTGGGGTGAAAACATTATAGTTTCTTCTCTGTTTCAACTATGGGTCACTTTGCTTAATAATAAAGACTTTTGGGAAGAATAATATTGAGCCTCATCTATCACAGGCACAATAGTCAAATTTTAGGCAACTTCTCTTTGGGGTAGTCCATCACAAAGCTTGTTGATTCCATATTTTTCATATATTTACTAAGAGTACTGCTAGTTTGAGCAGAGAAACTCATGTTTCCTTACCACTTTACTTTAGTCAACAGGAAAAACATTAATTCAAAGTGTAGAAAAGGCAGTACTCTGCTTTCCCCCAGCAGGAGACAAATTGGTGCCTGGCAGGGAAAATTATGTGTCAAAAAATGATGCAGAAAAGATAAGGGCTACCTCAGTTATTGATTCATTACACAAATGTTTGTTAACAGCTATTGCATTTCAACATCAAGGTAGGCCCCTCAGATAAGTAGATATGTAAATAAATAAGAGCCATGGATATTTTGGGTGTATACAGGCATCTGAACAGGGCACTGGGGATTCCAGAGAGAGACAGCAGTCAGCTCTGCTCTATGAAATCAACAAAATCCATAAATAACTTGACACTTGAGCTAGCCTTAACAGATAAAGTATATTTTACATTCACTTTGAATAGGATATATTTTTTAAGATTTTATTTATTTATTTGTCAGAGAAAGAGAGAGAGTACAAGAGGGGGAGCAGCAGGCAGAGAGAAAAGCAGGCTCCCAGCTCAGCAAGGAGTCCTATGCGGGACTCGATCCCAGGACCCTGGGATCGTGACCTGAGCCGAGGGCAAATGCTTAACCAACTGAGACATCCCTTGAATAAAATATTAAGAACTGGTTAGCATTACAAAATAACTTAGAATGATGGATTTTTCTTTCCTGAGGGCATACAGCATATGAAAACACTTAAGCACATAGCAGATACTTAAAGATAGTACACAGTAGATGCAAAATAAATGAGCAGTGTATAGTCTCCATATTCTACATGAGTTTTGTCCTGGCTCAATTATTTGCTAACAATGTGACCTTGGACAAGTTGCTTAACTTCTCTGTGTTTCAGTTGCTCCTGCTTTTAAAAGGAGATGATAATATTATCTACTTCATAAATTGCAGCAATAAAAAAGATAATGTACATGAAGTGTTTAGCACAATACCTGGCACATAGTAAAAAAAAAGTTAGCTATTAGAATTATTATAATATAATGCAGTAGAAGCCTATATAATATGTTGCTTTGAAATAGGCAGCATCAAAGAAAAGATCATATATTTCAAAGCACTTATTAATGAAAACTTAGATAATTAAAACAAAAAAGAAATCTAATACCTAATATGCTTTGCATCATTTATGTTTCAGTTTTGCATTTTATTCTCACTCATCTTGGATAATGAAACCAGACCAGGTCTCATAATTGCCCTTCTGCAACTAACTGTTCAGTATTCAGTTTCTTGAATTTTTCAGCGAGGTTCATCTTCCAGCTGTAATGCATTAGCATAATACTACTGTGCTGATGCTTCCAATACTGCATATTACCAAAGAGAAACATTCTCAGCAACAAATTTTTACTTTCGAGCTGATTAAAAATTGTGAATCTTTTTTTGCCACACACCTACACATATATACACATATCTCTTTTAATAATATAATATATAAATTATTGATACTCCCATCAGAATTAGTTTTATTATTAAACATTTGTTTTATTAAGAATATTTTAGGAATATTGAAAATAATATTGTATGTGTATGCACACATATACACTGTTCTTCTGGAAGAAAATGGTCTTAAAAAGCCTTTTTCTCCCTGACAGTTTTTTGGTTCTTTCTGTGAAATTCATATTAAAATGATGCTTTAGTCTTTTCTAGCTAGAGTAAAATAACATTTTTAAGAGCCTTTTATATCGGAGGACTTGACATTCTCTGGATGACATACCTTCGTTTCATTCTCTGCTTACCTACCAGAAATAATCTTGGACTTTTCTATGTACTAAAAATATATACTACTCCATGAAAGAATTAATGCAATTCTTCAAAATATAGTGTAATAAAAGTACAATTAGGGAAAATTCTATCAAAAGACTGTTATAGAATATCAGGGCTTTATTATTTCCTAATATCCACTCAAACTAGAATAATTAATGTTACCCCAGAGAAGGTCTTTCCTCTTTCAAAGGTATTTTTTCACTTTATAAAATTGGGATCATCCCTTGTTGTGAAGAAAAGGACTCTGTCCTCTATTATCATTTCCGAGTCCCCTCTTGGGCCAGCACAGCCATGTTTTGAGATTTGCATGTAAGCAGCTTCAGAATTCCTTCCTGTCTGTGTTCCTCTGTTGTATTCTGGCCTTTCTGCCATGTTCTTGGGAAGCCCCTCACATCACTACACTTTCATATCTCTTCCCTTCTGCCCATGTCCAAGTCCCACTTCCCAGACTGACAAATTGTTCATCATCTATTATAGGGAAATTTAGCACGCCTGTTAGCTAATGTTGCCCATCAGGCTATGTCCAAACGTACCTTGACTTTCTCAACTTGAATATCTCATACAGATTTCTCTAGTTGTTTTTTTTCCCCCCTTAACAAAAGAACCATTTATGTGTGATATTAATGTTTCTCCTCCCAAGAAGGCAAAAAATAGGGGTCTTTTCTTTTATATAAAACAAGATTGTAGAGCTTTTTTCCCTCTCCACTATGTCAATTTTTTTCCAACAAATATTTAAAAGTGTGTTCGACATATAAAACTTGGTACAGAACAATTCAGTCTTTACTTTCAAGAGCTCACTTTCAGGAAACAAACCCCAAGAAGGTGAAGCAGATAGCTACATAAATACATTATGGTGTGCTCAAGAAAGAAAGGATTTCAAATGTGTTCATAGAACCTCTACCAATTATTTCTGAGGTATCATGGAGAATAGGGAAGAATCAAGAAAACCGAAGATGAGTCTATACTAATCTGATTTTATTAGAAAGGAAAGATTGATTCTGTAAACTGCAAACCAGTGACTTCAACATCACTCTCTAGCAAAATTTGGACAAAATTATTAAAGTAAAAGTGAGCATTTTGAGACAATGTCAGTGACTTTTAAGAATCAATATGGGTTCGGTGTACCTGATTGGTTCAGTCAGTTGGACATCTGCCTACCACTAAAGTCATGATCTCAGGGTCCTGGGATCAAGTCTGTTTTTTCTTCTCCCTCTACCTGCCACTCCTCCTGCTTGTGCTCTCTCTATCTCTGTCAAACAAATAAAAACCTTAAAAAAAAAAAAAATCTTTAAAAAAAAAAAAAAGAATCAATATGGGTTCATTAAGAACAAAATAGCACCGGGTAAAATATATCACTTTTACTCTTAAGAAAAAAAAAGTATAACTGAATTTTGGCAAGTCTTTTAATCAAAACTTTCATGCATTCTTAGAAGATAAGTTAGATTAGTTTGTAGTATAGTTAGAAAGTTTCCAAGAATGACAGAATTACCTCTTTAAGAGTGATGAAGAATGAAATTTGGAGTCACAGAACCTCGGCAGTTCAAAGTAAAGCCCTGCAATTTACCAGATATGTCAATTTGTGCAAGTTGCATTAACTTTCTGAGCCTGAATCTTCTCAACTGTAGTGAGAGATTAAAGCTATCTACATCCTAAAGATGCTGTGCTTTTTAAATGATATAATGTACATGAAGTGCTTTTTACCTTTCTTTACACAAGTGCTCAATAAAAATGATAGGTGTTAACATTTTATTCTCATGAGCTAAGGGTGATTGAGTGTTGTCAATCTGAAGAGAGATCTCTGAGAATTGTACTATCATTTTTTTTTTTTTGCTAGTGATTTCAAAAAAAACCACGGAAGGCATAATAATTACATTGGCAGTGTCATTGTTTTGCTGGGAGCTTTCTCAGGAAAGTGACCATGTCTCCTTGCCTTTGGTATCATCACTGCCTGACACTAACATAGTGCCTGACCCATAGGAGCCACGCAGATGTCTTTCCAAAAATGACACAACACAAAATATAGTAACTAAGACATCAGGTAGCAAAATCGGGATTCAAAAATGCCTCAAGGAATGAGAACAATGGCTGGTACCAAATGTGAGCTCTAGTATGGATGGATATCAAGTCTTCTATTTCCATCCAAAGTTCAACGACAGTAAGAACACGTCCCGAGAGGCTGGAATGGAAAGAATTCGGAATGAAAATATTTAAACTTTTTCATTTTTAAAAAATTCAAAAACTAAGAGTATGATAATGATGCCAACCCCTTCTCAGAATGCATTTCCTGCCTCCATAAAATTCTGAATTATTAGAAATAGAAGGCAGAACAAGGCAGGCATCAATATCCATGTACTTTGCATAATTAGACAATGTCTCAAGTAATGCATTCGATTCTGATGTCACATTTAGAAGAGACATGGACAAACTGGAATCTGTCCAATATGGTGAGAAACCTTAAAAGCCATCTCATATTAGAATGATTAAAGGAATGTTTGACTGAAAAAAGAGTAGACTTAGGGAAAAATGATAGCCATTTTTCAAATAGTTGAATAACTTTGATGTAGAATAGGGATTAAATTTATCCTCAAAGCTTCGCGAAGCCTCAGAAAAAAATCATACCGAAGAATAGACAATTCAGGAAGATATTGGTCAAAATAAGGAAGATCTCTATCTAAAATCAGAGTGGATCATCTTAGACTTACTAATGTATTCTCGTCAAAGTTATTTAATTTCAATTTACTTAGAGAATGATTTCCATTTGTGTTTATATGCAAACCTTGCGTAAGCCCCGTACAAGAAGGAAACCTTCAAGAGTCTGAGGTTAGTTGATTTATATCATTTACAAAGTCCACATACACAGTTTTAAATGTACCACTAACTATTTACTTAGCAAAAATCTGTTAAATAGGGGTGCCTGGGTGGCTCAGTGGATTAAAGCCTCTGCCCTCGGCTGGGGTCATGATCCCAGAGTCCTGGGATCTAACCCCACATCAGGCTCGCTGCTCAGCAGGGAGCCTGCTTCCCTTCCTCTCTCTCTGCCTGCATCTCTGCCTACTTGTGATCTCTGTCTGTCAAATAAATATAAAAAATCTTTTTAAAAAAATCAGTTAAATATCATTATGTACCTATCAGTTTTGTGCTAGCTGGTGGGCAGATTGAAGAAAAGGCAAAGTTACATAAGAAATGTTTGCTTTGGGTAGGATATTGGGCCATACTTTGATATTTAAATTTAGACCAGTTCCCCACACCCCCAAACAAAAAGAAAAAAGAGTTTTCTTGATTTAAATGTCACTGAGGAATTGAGGAGTCTAAAAAAATTAATAGCCCACCACTTCCAGAGTACACTGATAAAATGGGTAGAAACTGTAATTCAAAGATATGCCATTTACATCTATTGAGCTCCTTATTTTCTAGACTTTGTTGTGATCATGTTATACTTACAATGATTAATAAAACATATAACGCTGTCAAGTTTCTAAAATCTTATCTAGTCACTTGCAAACCTGAATTCCATTTATACATACACCTAAAGATGTGTAGTCAATCAACTTTATAAAATACCACCAGTAATTAAAAAAGACTTTTTTGAGTACCAGCTATCTATTATTCCTTAAGATGTAAAGGATTCCCTTTTCTTACAAGGTTTACAGAACATTTCTCCTACTATCCTTCTCCCATAAGAAGTTAAAGAATCGTAACTAACAAATGTATTCAACTTGCTATCAGAAAGTTTAAGAGCAGAAAGTACAACATATGCGGTCATGTTCATTTTAATTGTTTGGGGAACTCTAATTTTCTTTGCCTTTTGTTTTGCATGTGCTTGCTTTTTAAAAAAAAAGGTTAAAATATAGTAATTCTCTATGCTTATAAAAGCTGTATTTTTAGGGAATGAACATCAAAAAGAATCTATTTTTGCTAAATGGTTAATTAGAAGAGGATGGTTTCTAAAAAGGAAACAAACAGAAAGCGGTAGAACTGCCTAGTCCTGCTCAGTGCAGCCCAATCCTGATTCAGCAAATAGGTATTTGCCAGTAGCAATGTGCATTGTGTACTACAATGACAGTGCTGCTTAACTCGATACTGTTCCCACACCTCTGTTAGTCGGACCCAGTGCGTGGGTAACTCATGAAGTCACCGAAGACCTGAGCGAGAAATTTTGAAAGCATGGAGGTTATGAGGGTTTAGAGACAGGTGGAACTGGCTACATGATCACGGCCACGCCCACCTCTTAAACTGCACTTGGCAACGAAATTCATGCCAATATGACACCTGTCTGCGTAGGAAATTCATGACAAGACAGAAGGGCAGGCTTCGGATCACAATAATAGTGACTGTGATCTCCCCAGAAGCCTCTCCGGGAGAAACTCAATGCTCCTTTCTCACCTGTATGCCAACTGGAATTGAAGGGAGCTTGCTAACTGATGTTCTATGTGGACCCAGAAGTACTACTGATAAGGTAAGGGCAATTATATCTCCTGGTTTGATCACTAGAGATTGATTATAAAGGATTTCCCTGCTTGATCTTTCCTTTCAAATGTAGATTACTAGGGCAATCTTCTTGGCAGTGTATTTCAGTGTCTTGAACTTGAGGGACAGAACTGTTTGGTGCCTGCTCTAAAAAGAGACATCCAGCCCCTGCAAATAGTTATCTGTGCGGTTTCTGGCTAATGGGATACAGAGGAATGAGGACGATGGTGAGCCGTAGTTGAGTGCTAAGGAGTGATTTCAGAGGAACGTGTCAAAGCAGCTCATCATCTCCTGGGCCCTACATGATAGTGTTTTTTAGTAGCCACCTGTATTCAGAGATTTACATTTATGAAGAGAGACTCATAATGATATCTTAATTGCTCTAAGGATGTCTTTTCAAAGCAATTGTCACAGAAACAGTTCCTTCTGAGGAACTGAGAAACCGAAAGGTGATGACTTTATTATGGAAGAGCTGAGCAAAGCCCATGTCCTAGAAGGTAACGTTTATGGATCTCTTTGGCAAATAATAGTCTCTGTTGCAATACTGCTGTGTTTGATGAGGATTCAAAAAGTCTTAATCAAATCTAGCAGTCATTCCTGCTTCTTTCTCTCCTAATCTTCCTGATCCTGAATTATGAGATCCTTATCTATGAAAATAAAACGCCATTTGTTAAAGCCTTTTCAAAATTAAGACAAAAGCCATCAAAACTAATTGTTTGCTACTATCAAACAAACAGATTTTTTAAGTTTGATGAATTGTTTGTAAGCACTAATCAAGTGGGTGGAGTCATAAAAGAGGGAGGGAACCGACTGAAACAATATATGTAATTTGTTTGCATTATTATTTGAGATAATTACAAAGCAGGCGTTCAAAAGCTGTTCTTTATCTTTATACCAGAAGGGAGAAAAATAGGGAGGAGAGGAAAAGCACAAGAACACCCAGCCATTGTCAGCTGCAGTCTAAAATATTGCCGGATTCACAGTTGTCGAACATTAGCATTACTGAGAATGCCAGGGACAGAAGTGTCACGTTGAATGTAGAGTGATGACTTCATAGGAAGGCAAAGCTGAGGATCTGACCAGTTTGCAGTCACAGAGAAATCAGCTTTAATTAATTTGAGTGCCAGCTCTGTGTATAATTACACAGCATGAGAGTTTGCATGCAAATGCGGAAATGCTGATTGTTCAAATACTTGCACTTGCTCATTAATACATTGGGACTAAGCAGGGCTGGCAAGCAAACAGGGTACGGCACACACGGTGCCTGCAGGCTAATTTGTATTATACTGTAGTTAGCAAACAGATTTCAGATGTTTCCCCTTTCTTTAAATAATAAGCACAAAAATATGTGTGTCATTTTCATCTGTGACATACCTTGTTTTCTTCTTGATTAAAATAAAATGTTTTGGGTTTTAAAAAAAACTGTTGAGGGTACACTAAACATTGCTGAAAGGCCTATTTATAACTCTTTGATGGCAGTAACATTTATACTGGTTATAGGCTATTTCTATTTGACATTTATGTAATTATCCAAAGAGGTCATTTTTCATAATTGGCGAAACTATCTTCAAAAAAGGTACATTGGTAATTAAATCCCGGGAGGAATAAAGCAGTGGTCACAGTTGAATTGTCTGCTTGTCTACCAAATCTAGTATCTTATGGCCAGCTTCAGCTAGGGCCAGAGCCTTTAAGAAAAGGACTGCTTTCTTTAGGAGAGCATCTAACCCTTAAATGTACTAAGGTGGGTTTTTCCAATCTGCCCACTGAATCTCTTAGCAGAGATCAATTTCTACCAATTCCTATCTTCCTTGACAATGCCTCAGGGAAAAATCTTAAGTCACAACCCCAGGAATATGTGATACTTTCTTCAGAAAATAATATAAGAAAATAAGAAATTTGCTTAAGTCCCCCAAACCTAGTACTATATCAAGTGCTACCTATATCAAGTGCTACCTCTTTGGCCACATTTCAATTCTACAAATATTTAGGGAGAACCTCTTTCTGTCAGAGGACGCAAAGTAAGCAAGATAGACATGATCCCTGCCTTTGCCTTCTCTTTTCTCTTGGGAGTTGTACAAAGGAACCTAACTCAGTTTCCCTGGGAAATACATGCTTTTAGCAGTTATTACCTCAGAGAAGCCCACATTACTGAAACTTGAATCTATGGCCTTCCATAAAGAGAGTTCTCATGGCCTTTCTGGGAGACTAACTCCCTCTCTGACTTTTCTTTGACCCTATTGTGTTAGATAAAGGGAGCTGCCTCTGCCCCCAGGGCTGAATGGACACTGTGAGAGACTTGTCAAACACTCCATCAGGCGAGCCCCATAGTCCATCTATAGAAGAATAGATTGAAGAGGAAGGCTGTCAATATCTTTTTCTGAAAGCCTATATCCGTAAGAATAGTCATTTCTCAAGGAGGCAAGTAGGACACATCCTGTGGCTGGATATAGGATGCTTCACACCATTTGATCTGACCAAAAGTAAGCAGCCATCTACATGTCTTCATCTATATGCTGGGGATAGAATGGTCGCTAACATGACCCTTCCTTCCTAAAAAGCCTATTCAAATATCCCATGGCTAAAGATTTCCTACAGATATGAGATATGCATGTGTATAAAGAAAAAAGGGGGGGTACCTGGGTGGCTCAGTGGGTTAAAGCCTCTGCTTTTGGCTCAGGTCGTGGTCCCGGGGTCCTAGGATCGAGCCCCGCATCGGGCTCTCTGCTCAGCAGAGGGCCTGCTTCCCTTCCTCTCTCTGCCTGCCTCTCTGCCTACTTGTGATCTGTCAAATGAATAAGTAGAATCTTAAAAAAAAAAAGAAAGAAAGAAAAGAAAAAAGGGGACAATGAAAACATCCATATACATCACGGAGGCTCTCACTTCACTTTTGGGGCAGTCCTAATCCTTTCACCTACATATAAAAAATACGCAAGGAAGGAAAGAGAAAATCCAGAGTAGTGCAAGAATTCAAGGGTGTCTCCATGATATGTACATGGTAATTTGGAAACAGCAGTTTTCAAAAGGCTAACTATGAATCCCAAGTACCATGAGCTGAAACAACTTTTCCTCGAAGCTCTATGACAATCAGACACCCATAAATCAGAAAGGAAAAACAAAAAGAAGCCAAAAATAAATTCCCAAAATATGTCTGCATCTCTGGCTGGGATGAAAATATTTTATACACACACACACACATTTGGGATGTAGATATATTGGTATCTTTACCAAGGAGATCAAAAAAAACCTTAGAGGATGTTGTCTGCAGAAAATGACTTCTAGTGTGGGGTTGTGATGATTTAAGAAAAGACCTCTATTCATAGAGGATAGAAGTGATTCCTTGCAACAATTATGGGGTTAGAAGGAAAGAGGATAAATGTGTAGAGAAGAAGGAAGATGACTTACTATGGAGATGGAAGGTGTTCAGGAAATCTGAGGAAGCTCTAGCTTGGAAGAGTTATGAAAAAAAAAAAAAGCTTGTAACCCAGTGTAGAAGCACAACCAGGATGATTCAGAAGGGTCTGCTGTGAAGATTATTACAGAATGAGAACCGTAGATGGGCTGGCAACAGCGAATGATTCAGCAAGAGTTAGGTCAACAAGAGCTGTTTCCACAGATTCAGGGGTACAAAATATGTCCTTCAAGGGCATGAGAAAAATGAAGGTATAATAATTAGAAATAGAAAATGTGTGGAATCTTTATTCAAAAAGTGAAAGGAAAAAAGTAAAGCAAGAAAAAAAAATTTTTTTTAGGAAAGTGGAGATTTGACCATGAGAGGAAGAGCTGCTGGAGCAGGAACAATTTGGAGTATAGGAGGAAATATTTCCTTAATGAGGCAGGAACTGGGGAGAGTCCAGCTTATAATGCTAGCTAAAGAAACTTGTTTAATTTTTTTTTTTTTTTACTCCAAGAAGAAAGAGGAAAAGAATATGGTGACAGAAAAAATCTGGAGTAAGAATGAGGGAAGTTTTGAGACTGTATGCCAGATGCCTCTGATCCTAGTGAAGACGTTATTGAGATCGTCTCCTGGGAAGGTGTAGGAAAGGGTAGACATGGCAGGGAGATAACAATGAATTTACTTTCTTACTGGAAAAAAAAAGGGGGGGTACTGCAAAATAAATGACAATGAAACTAGGTGAAGAAATGAGGGACAATGGAGAAATGGAAATGGGTTATTATAAAAGGTTCACTTAGACATAGACTCGCCCCCAGGTAAAGTGAGTGATAGGACTGGACTTGTAATTACCTAATAGTCTATAAGTTTACGTTCTCCACTATCAGTACACTTAAAGTAGTTGTTTCCAATGTAGCACTCTTGCATTCCACAGTGAGAGAGGAGCTCTGGGGAAGACATGTGCTCATGAAATAGAAGACACTTTCAATGCACAAAGGAGCTTCATCTTTGGGAGAAAACCTACCATCTCTCTGGAGCTTCCCTTTCCCTCTGCTCTCCTGCATCCTTGTTGGTGACAATGTATTTATTTAACAAAGGAGAAAGCTCTGTGGTACTGCCCAAGTCTCCCTTTATCATAATACTTTCTTCCCACAGAACCCAGATTCCTGTTGACTCATACCCCCTGGGTTAGGCACCAACAGCAGGGCAGCATCTTCTGAAAAACCAGAGTTTAATACAGTACCCATGGGTCATTTGGCAGAGAGAAGGCCCCAAAAGTCTAACTCTCTGCTTGATATGTATGGAATTACCATTAGCATTTCAGGACAGGTGCATTCTTAGGCTTAACTGGCTCTTCCAGTTTTCCTGCCAGAAGACAGGAGCATAGCACATCAGTCACTGAGTGGTTGCCAACAGACACAGGGCATCCCCTGGGAGTGGCAGGCCTGGGTGTGGTATAACAGGGGCACTGAGCACTCCATGATTCCTGGAGAGATTGGTGGTTGTGGTATGTGCACGTCTGGGCCCCCAAGGAACAGGCCACACTCAGCAGGCAAAAGAACAATACAAATATTGTCTGAGAATGCTTCCAGCTGCCACTTGCTGGGCTTCTCTCAATTTCCTTTTTGTTTGGGCCTCTTCCCCCGCCTTGGACTATCCTCTTGCCAAGCTTTCCCAGATCCCAAATCAAAGGGTCTGACTGACCAGGTAAAAGTTCGTGGGGTATAACAAATAGGGAATGTTGAAGGTTTCTAAACAAATGAATGATACTAAACCCAACCCCAAGAGCCCCTGGGTGGCTCAGTTGGTTAACCCTCTGCCTTTGGTTCAGGTCAGAGCCCTGGGATTGAGTCCCACATTGGGCTCCCAGCTCTGTGGGGAGTCTGCTTCTCCCTCTGACCTTCTCCCCTCTCATGCGCTCTCTCAATCTCTCAAATAAATAAATAAAATCTTAAAAAAAAAATAAAATAAAATAAACCCAACCCCCAAGTCAAAGATTTCGTGAGGGTCTACCTTATGTCAGTCACTACAGGGTATGTTAGAGATTTGAAGTAGACACATCAGGCCCTTTACTTATAGAGCTCACTAACAAATGAGTCTATCCTGTTAGATTAGAATACTTAATGATTTAAAGGCACCAACAAGAGAGAGATTTCTTCTGTAGGAAAAGGAAAATATTAGCGAAGCAAATGACTGAAGCAAACGCATTTAGGTAAGACAATATACATTAACATGAAAAAACTCTGTTTTAAAGAGATTTTCTCAGATGCCTGGATGGCTCAATCTGTTTAGCGTCTGTCTTCAGCTCAGGTCATGATCCCAGGGTCCCTGGATCAAGTCCCACATGGGGCTTTTCCCTGCTCAGTGGGGAGCCTGCTTCTCCCTCTACCTGCCACTCCCCTTGCTTGCTCTCTCTCTCTCTCTGACAAATAAACAAATAAATAAAATATTTTTTAAAATAGAGATTTTTCTGGCAGCAACATATAAAGTGGTTTAGATGTCGAAGAACCTAAAGAACATTTATGAGGTTATTGGGAAGTCTATAGAATGGCTGGAAAAGAAGATATAAATCACAGCAATATCTCAGAGGCAGTATTGACAGGGTTTTGTAAATTATTGTGGAAATGACCAAGAAAGTGGTCATACTTGACTTTGAGATTCCAAACACTGGTGATGACATTTTTTAAAAATAGGAAACATGAGGAGATAGAAATGTGATAGTTCAGTTTGGATATACTGGATAATTTCAGTTTGGATATACTGAGTTTTTTGAGGTGCCAGGGCCTATCTTCATAGAGAAGTGTACAGGTAGACACCTGTATCCAGCCCTTTGAGAGAATAACAGAACTATGGGGGTCACTCACACTCAAGGCCCAACTAGTAGATGAGATTGTTAGGAAAAGACAGAGAACAGGCAAGACGAGGGTTGAGGAACCAACTCTTAGAACGTGTGAAGAGGAAGGAGACAAAAGCTTCAGTCACACAGTTAGAAAGAAAACTAGGAGAGGTGCCTGGGTGTCTCAGTTGGCTAAGCATCCGACTCTTGGTTTCCTCTCAGGTCATGATCTCAGGGTTGTGAGATCGAGCCCCACATCAGGCTCCAAGCTGAGTATGGAGCCTGCTTAGGATTCTCTCTTTCCCTCTCCCTCTGCCCCTCCCCCAGTGAAAGAAAGAAAGCGAGACAGGGAGAGAGGGAGGTGGAGAGGGAGGGAGGGAGAACGGAAGAAAGGGAAGGAGGAAGGGAAGGGAAGGGCCGGGAGGGGAGGGAGAGAAGGGGAGCGAGAAAGAAAACTGGGAATGTCCATACAGAGGAAGGGCAGAGAGTTTCTAAAAGAAAGGACTGTTGAGCTGAAAAGGAGGATACAGAGACAAGGAAGATGAAATATGAAAACACTGGATGTCCCAATGAGTTAGTCATTGAGACCATTAGGAGAGAGATTTCACTGAAATTCTGGGAAGAGAAATCATATTGCTAAGTGATAAATCTTTACCAAATACCTTCAGTGTATTTGAATATTGAAAGTAAAGCAAAGCATTAAGCTTTCTAGGAGTTGGGTCTTAAATGAGAGGAAGAAGAGATAAAAATAAGAAGGACCTCAAAGAGTGAGGCAAGTGACACCAGTTTAACTTGGTTGGCTGCTCCATTTTACCCAACCAGTGCCCTGTTGTAATTCTCGTTTCTCTCAAGCTTTTGTTTCCTGTTGTTAGGGGAATGTGGGTGGCAGTTAATGGGGAAAAGTTGATGATGTTCAAAGATGACTAAGGCTGTAAAAGACAATCAGGCTCTTCCTACAATTCATGTTTAGGAATTAAAAGTATCTCCCCCACTCCCACCCCACCCCCCACCTTCCAAAAAGTCATCTCTACTCCACCCACTGTCCTTGGCTTATTTTATCTTTTTTAAAAAAAATATTTTATTAATTTATTTATTTGACAGACAGAGAACACAAGTAGGCAGAGAGGCAGGCAGAGAGGGGAGGGGGGGAAGCAGGTTCCCTGCCCAGCAGAGAGTCCGATGTGGGACTCCATCCCAGGACCCTGAGTTCATGACCTGAGCTGAAGGGAGAGGCTTTCTAACCCACTGAGCCACCCAGGAGCCCCTTATTTTATCTTTTTGAGCACAATTTACACTTATAGATGTGGGTGATTGTCTTCCGGGGCAAGACCATTTGAAAATACCTTGATAAAACAACCAGTTCGTTTAAAGGTGTGTTCTTCAGTTTCTAGTAATTTCTAAAGACTACAGAATTCTTGGAATAGCTTGACTATCTAAGTAGCAAACTCAGTGGTCATTCTCCCTACCTTATTATGCTTCTCTTAAGAAATAAGCTAACCTAGAAAATATTAAGCAAATAACATCTTTCCAAAGCTTTTTGCTTTGTTGTATCCACATGTTGTAGTGCTCAGTACTCAGACCTACCCAAAGCAATCAGATAACAGTGTCATGGGAGTAGAAAATTATTTTTAGAGCACCTGGGTGGCTCAGTTGGTTGAACTACTACCTTTGGCTCAGGTCATGATCTCGGAGTCCAAGAACTGAGTCCCAAATCGGGCTCATGGCTCAGCGGGAAGTCTGTTTCTCCCTCTGACCCTTTCCCCTCTTAAGCTCTCTCTCACTCTCTCTTCCTCTCAAGTAAATAAACAAAATCTTTTTAAAAAAAGAAAAGAAAATTATTTTTACCTGGGAGTAGAAAATATCTCTTGCCCTATTCAAACACTTTTATTATCAGACACCTACAAATCCTCTCAACTATATATTGATGCCTTTTTAAGTGTACAGCTGAGGTGTAGTATCTAGACTGTTGGGAGGGAATATAATTATGTGGTTACTTATGTAATACTCTCTGTTACCAAAGAGTTATGTATGGGAAAGATGAATTATTTGTGGGCCATATTATCATAGTGTTCCATTGCATATCGTTTGTGTTCTTTCCAAAATACTAGTGGCTATGTGATATGTCTAGGCTTTTTCTATATTTATTTTTAGTTGCAGGAAGATCTCTGTCTCACATAGTTCTACAGGATTTTTCTTTGTCTATATATGTATACACACACACATGCGTGCATGTCACACACACACAGGCACACACTGTCAAGCACTCACTCCAGCACCTTCATAAACTTGCCCTGTGTGGTTGTTGGTTGATCTGTCAAAGAAATTCATTACCAAGAGAATGACTTGCTTTATATGCTTACTAAATTTTTAAAAAATGTTTTTCATTATATTTATGCAAACGTACCTTGGCTAGCTCATAATTTACCAAATGTGAGCATTTGTCAGGGTTATTTCCAATCACTCAGAAAAATGTGCCTTTGTGTATTTTGATTATTTAAAGCAATTGTGTTTCCATTATGCATCTGTGCGGCCAGAAAAGCATGACTGTCTTGACTGAGGAAGTGGGAATGCTCATAATTTTCATACGTGCATCTGCAGAAGTACTTTGGATTGTTTAACCAATGTACAGATAGTGACATGGCATAAATGCTTTTGCACACATTTATTTTCCTTGACACTTCAGAAGAAAAGGGTGATGCATAGCAAAATTGCATATGTTGTTGTTTGCATAAAAATATATATAATCAGCTGTAAGCTGGGAATGTTTAATATTTTGTAACATAAAAATTAGGATACACTATATAGAAATCTCTGCCTTGTGATCACATCTTATTTATACATTAGCTAAACATCTGGATTTTTTTTCCTTTTGGGCCTGTGCAAACTTTATACCAAACTCTGAAGTTCTCTGGGATCAAATAGTGTCATTCAAATTTGCTTACCTTGCCTTGATGCAAATCAGCTTATTTGCTCTTTAGATGAAAAAATAGTAGTATTTTCCAATGAGACAGGAAAGGGAAATAGAACCAATTCAAGGCATTAAGGACCACTATCCTGATTACAGTGTCACCATATGACTGTAGAATCAAGTCTTATGGAGTTTTCTGAGAAACTATGTCTCTTTGAATTTAAAATGCTGTCAATAGTAAGATGCACCAATATTTTATATTATACAAAGAAAATTCAAAACTATGCCAATGAAACTGTGATATATCATTGATTGAATAGCCTTATCCTAATTTCAGAAATGTTAAAACAAAGGGAGAAAATGGATCTCACAATGGATAAAATAGCATATAAGAAATAATTACAGAGTTTTAGATCTTGGATATAGTATATTAACTACATCAGCACAACTGAAAGGCATTTCTTTCTTGGCAAGAGAAGATTTATTATCTCCTTCATTCAGTGGGACTAAAAATATGTACTGCGTATTCCAAACTGTTTCTACCTTTTCTCATTCATAAGAGTTATCAAGAAGATATTCTCCCTTTTGAAAGACTTTGACTTCTTTTTTCTAGCTTTTTAAAGTTCTAACTGACAAATAAAATTGTAAGCTATTAAAGCAGACATTGTGATGATTTGATATATGTATAGTGACAGGATTTCTCCCATTGATTTATTTAACACATCCATCCCTACACATATTTACTTTTTCTTTCCTTTTTTTTTCCTTTCCTTGTCTTCTTCTCCCCCTCTTCTTCCCCTTCCTCCTCCTCCTTCTCTCTCTCTCTCTCTCTTTTTTCTTCCTTTGGTGAGGACAGAGTTGACTTTGTCTTGAAGGAGGCAAAATAGTATATACAAAGAGAAAAAAAAAACCTTACGATTTAGAATTTAAATTCTGACATGATTCATGTGAGAGTTTAGTCTGTAAGTTAATCTAGTTGAGACTCTGTGTCCCCACTCATTCTATCCCCTCAGGTTTCTGTTTTTCTGCCCATCAAAACTCCCCCGCCAACGCAGTCTGGGACTAATAGGTATTCAAGCTTTTATGACAGGAAACTCGAAAAGAGGTGGGTACTAAATATTCCTTACAGCACAATGATAAAGCAATATAAAAAACAGTCAACCAAAATTTGTAAAAATCTTCAAAAGGTGTTAAAACTATTTTATCCCAAACATGTTTGTTGTAAAATATATAAATAAGTAAATTCTTTGATTTGGCTGTCAAATAATGAACTTTAAGAAAAATAAACTATTTCATTGTCCCTCTCATCACCATCTATATCCAACCTAGAGCCGGGCAAATAGTATTTTCCCAGTAGATGTCTCTAGAGTGATTTAATTAAATGATAAATTTTGACCAAAGAGTCATTTTCCTTATCTCAGTTTTGGAGATAGGCATTATGAGGCAAGAAACAATGATAGACAAATAATAATACAATAATACTAAACTGCATTGTAATGGATTCCTTATATATTGCCTATCAAGATATGTTCTATATAGTAAAGACTTTTGCGGCATTATATACAATATTCAGTTCTTTTATCAACCATCCATCTCTTAAATAAACCTGTATAAAACACCTAGTGAATAACAGACATTTTGGGTAGAAAGATGAATGGCACTGCCCTCTGAAGCAGTGATTTTTCCATTTTTTGATCTTGGTACCCATTTCCATCCTCAAAAATTATTGAGGATCCCCAAAGCTTTTTTTGTGGATTATAGCTCTTGATATTTTTCCTATTAGACTATTGAAAAATTTTAATATTTATTTCTTCAATTAAAAATAGCAATAATAAACTCATTGCACTTTGGCATAAAAACACATTTTGGGGGCACATGGGTGGCTCAGTCAGTTGAGCATCGAACTCTTGGTTTCTGCTCAGGTCATGATTACCAGTGACTTAAGATCAAGCCCGACCTCAGGCTCACTGCTTAGCGAGGAGTCTGCTTGAGATTCTATTTCTCTCTCTCCCCCTCTGTCCCTCCCTCTGTTTGCATTCTCTCTCTTACTCCCTCTCTAAAATAAATAAATCTTTTTTTAAAAACCCACATTTTTATGAAAACAAACTAAAATTTTGAAAACAAAAATGTAGTCTGAAAATTGGCATCATTTACATTTTTTTTTGCCAAGTCTTTAATATCTATGTTAAAAGAGGACATCCAAATTCTCACGTCTACTTGTATATCTAGTGCAATGTATTGTTTTGTTTGAAGTATATGAAAAAATTCAGCTTTACAGATATTAGTTGAAAGGAGGGAGAATTATTTTAATAGCCTTTTCAGATAAATGGGATATTCTTCTTTGGTACTAAACCAGACTTCAACAATAATAGTTCTTTAAAGGTCATTTGCAAGATGGAATCTGAAAGCATATCAAAGAACGTTTTAAAATCTGTTGCATTGAAACATATTGGTTTATCTTACACTTTTTAGAAGTAATCTCTATGACTAACATGGGGCTCAAACTCACAACCCCAAGATCAAGAGTCGCATGCTCTACCAACTGAACCAACGAGGAACCCTGGTTTATCTCACATTTTGAATAGATCTCTTACCCATGCATTACTTGCATGATTTTATAACATGGTGGAAAATACCGTTTACTGAATTATGCAGATTTCCCAAAAGTTGACATATGTCATAAGACTTATTTTTTTTTTTAATCACCACTGTTAATATCACCGCCAAGCTTACCAGAAAAGTACTGGGAAGTTGTCAAGTTCACAGTGGCAGATATAAATTGTTCTTTAGATTATAATTTTGGTATGAATGTTTGAATTTTATCATTGGCAATAAATATCATTGGTTGTTTTCCTTGTTTGCTTTCATTCATCTTTTGAAAAATATCTGTGAAGTACCCAACTCTGAATAACCATGATTTGTCTGTCAGTTGCTTTTTTAAAGTAAAAATGGTATTCCATGAAAAGAGAAGCTATTTCAGCTTGCAACCCAAACATTTATCTCACAAGTGCTTGACAATTATCATCCTTCGGTTATAGTGCGAGTGCTTTTTATACACATCCCATTTGGCAGAATATTTTGGCAGAATATTAAAGATGTGTATTCAGGAATTTGGACTTTATCAAATGAATGTTAATTTTCATTGTTTTTAAAAGGGCATTCTTAATTGAGATTGGTATGTTACTTTTTGTTCTTTGTTTGGTGTTGTTTTGCTTTTCTGTTATTGCAAGGGTTAGGTGATAAAGCAAGTTTGGTACCACTTGCCTTAATTCAAAATTTTAGCAGTTTTATACACCAATGCTTTTCAGTAGATATGTCCATAAAGTGAAAATGACAAGTAATGTCTTAGTATTATTTTGAAAGTAAATTTGACTTTGCAAATCCCCCTAAAAGGGTCTCAGAGACCTTGAGGAGTCTGCTGATTTCACTTTGAGAACAGTTATGCTAGAGATTGAAAGGTTAAGGGAGCAGATACATAAATGAACATTAATTTTCTGTGACTTGTGATAAGTACAGTGATAAAGGATAAAGCACAGGGTCTTTGAAGAACATTCTCCCCCCCCCACACACACACAAAAATGTGTCTGACTGGGATCCTGAAGGACGACTAGGTATCTACCAGGTAAAGGATGGAGTCTGGCTGATTGAATCCTGTACCTCACAACATTATTTCTGTTTTCATTTTACTAATGCTCTTTGTAAAGTCTAAAGAGATCTCAACCATATGGTTCCTATATGGCAACTGGATTCCAAAAAAAGGGCATGCCTAGTCAAGTAAGGTCATTAATAAGCTATTACCACTCAAAGCTGAGTTACTATGGGAATTTGAAAGAGAGAACCTGGATAGTTGCATGAGGCTCCGTGTTGTGTTGCACAGACATTTTTATGTGTTAAGCCAGATGTCATCTATTTTATGTGCTTTTGGGCTCTGTGTCCCAACAGAAATAAATTCAAATTGGTCCTCATCAGTGTGACCTGGTTAGGTATCATTAACCATATTACTAACACAAAAAAGAATTTAAAATAACCGACATGGATTGAATTCCTAATATGTGAGTTAGTAGGCTTACAGACATGATCACATTTCATAATCAAACAATTCGATAGGTACTTATAGTAGCCCCATTTTTTTTAAAGATTTTATTTATTTATTTGATAGGCAGAGATCACAAGTAGGCAGAGAGGCAGGCAGAGAGAGAGGAGGAAGCAGGCTCCCCGCTGAGCAGAGAGCCCCATGTGAGGCTCGATCCCAGGACCCTGGGATCATGACCTGAGCCGAAGGCAGAGGCTTTAACCCACTGAGCCACCCAGGTGCCCCAGCCCCATTTTTTTTAAAGATTTTATTTATTTACTTGACAGATAGAGATCACAAGTAGGCAGACAAGCAGGCAGAGAGAGAGTAGGAAGCAGGCTTCCTCCTAATCAGAGAGCCCGATGCGGGGCTCGATCCCAGAACCCCGAGATCGTGACCTGAGCCGAAGGCAGAGGCTTAACCCACTGAGCCACCCAGGTGCCCCATAGTAGCCCTATTTTTAAGACCAGGAGGCTGAGGTTCAGAGGAATTCAGTAGTATGCCAAAGGCCACAAAGTACATAAAATGCAGAACTAGGTTCTAAGCCAGCAGTACAAATGAGGGGGTCTCTGTTCTTTCTCAAACTGGGGTAGAGGTAACCTGGAAGCAGACAGAAGTGTATCAGGAGATAGAGAGCATCAGGAACACACACTACCCACCTCACTGCAGCCCACAGAGTGGCCTTGGTGGCAAATTTTTAAAACATTCTAAAATTCAAAACAGAAACAGGTATGTAATGAAATAAAGTGGAAACCACTTGAATAATAAAGAGTTAGATGGAGATATCTAAGAAATTTTCTCTCAGGAGGGAAGAATCAGGCACTTTCCCAGATTGTCCAAAAGTCAGAGTTCATACTGCTCTGCTTAGAGAGGACTTTTGAGATGCACTCTGAGATACTCATTCCTGTATCAAAGTGAACCAATGTGTCACCCCAGGAACTAGACCAAATGTTGCCCTGGTAGTTTTCAACACAGTGCCAGTCTAAAGTGCTAGGAAAGTGCTCCTAATTCCTGGATGTTATGGGGATATCTTCCACAGATGTGACTCGAGTACTGGAAAAGATGACGTTAGAAGGAGAGAAGCAATTAGCTCTAATATTTACTTACCAACAGCCACTAATGGCAGATGATAATGATAATTATGAGAATGAGTGTGACGAAAACTGTATTTTTGTGTATCTACCATGTGCCAGGCACTATGCATAAATTCATCATTTTAAGTTAACTGCACAACAATCTTATAAGGTGATCTTATTATCCCCATTTGTCTATGTACCCAGACATAATACTCTTGCATCCATGTGATCCCAACAAGTCTATGAGCTATTATTATCCATATGCTGTTGACGACACAATTGGTCTCAGAGTAGATAAGTAATTGCCCAAGTATACACAGTAAGTAAATGAAGGAAAAATACACAGACCCCCATGGGCTTGTCTCAAAAGCCTCAGATCTTTTCATGCCATGCTGCCTTGATACTACGTAGGGGTGACTATATAATTTTGATATAAACCTGGATGTCTTTGGGAGTAAAAGAGATGTTATTAATAATTGTACCAGAGCAAAAGATATAAATTGGGACTGCTCAGATAAATGGTTACTTATTGTTAGGCAAACATGGGGACTATATGGTATTAAACTTCTTAAAAATAATGCATTTTGATATTTCTTTGTTTTATAGTATTTACTAATCATTTTACCTTAAGCAAACTTTTGTGACCTAACGGTAAACACTTTTGTGTACGCTTGATAGCTGAGAAAAAATTTTTACCTAGCAATTTAAAAAATGACAGTATACTTTAAAAAATATGCATAATTTTTGATATGTTTTTATACACAATGAAACAGAAGTCAGGTATAAAACTCTAAAGGGGATAAAGACGATTTAGAAAACTCTAATTCAGTATTAGAATTTAATGAATGTGGCACTTGCTGTGTTCTGAAATGCTATAACTTACTGATTGAGGGGAGAAAATTCTGGGAAGCATGTTGCATACTTGAGTATTTTCCTATTTCAGAAATAATCCTGTAACAATAACTTGAGATGGTTTTATATAATTGTGGCAGGTAGCTACTCCACCTTGATCCAAATACAGGTTTGGGCATGTTTTTTTTTCTTCTTCTTTTATAGTTGCTTCTACTCCAATGTATCATAGGTGCAAGTCTTAATTTCTTTCCAGTAAAAGAAGAATAGCTTATAATTTCTTTTGTTTCTTTTTCTTTGATGCAAGAGTTCTCTCCTCCCAGTTTTTAACCTGCTTTGTTCAGTATCTTTTTTTCTGCTCTCATTTTCTTCCTCCCCCATAGATTTACATAAAGTTAAATGACTTAAGCTATTTATAATATTATTTTTGGATTTTACTGCTTCTTGCTTTGACTGTTCCAATCATATCCAGATTTATTTCCTAGAAGAAGCTAATTTAGTAAGATCTTTTGTTTTGGGGGGGTTGTTTTGCTTTTTGTAAAGTACTATAAACTTTCAACTGAACAGGCCACTCAAAAATACAGATTTGTTAACAAACAGATGTTATTCTTTTTTCTTTTCTTCATTTTTACTTATTTATTTTTAAAGGTTTTATTTATTTTTGACAGAGAGAGACACAGTGAGAGAGGGAACACAAGCAGGAGGAGTGGGAGAGGGAGAAGCAGGCTTCCCACTGAGCAGGGAGCCCAACGAGGGGCTCGATCCCAGGACCCTGAGATCATGACCTGAGCCGAAGGGAGAGGCTTAACGACTGAGCCACCCATGCTCCCCTCTTTTTTCTTTTTTTTAATTCTGAAGAGACATACATATATTCTTGAGTGACACAGTATGTATCCGCTTTGAACAAACATTTTATGCAGACATTAGGTCTAAACAAGAGAAAGAGCAACAACTCAGAGCGTCTTTTACCACCGTGAGATTTTGCTGTCTCTCTCTCTGTGTATCTTGTAAATTTTTGTGCTTAGAGTAGCCTTTCAATCTTTTTAAATCATCCTTATGAATCTTTTCAGTTGGCTGGACATAAGAAAAGAAGGCTTTTCTCTTGAACGAATATGAGAATTATTATGTTAAGCATAGAGTAAGAGTGTGCTGTGTACTTAATGCAACTTCACATGCACAGTACCCTCCCCCCCACAAGCCTACCTTCAAAAGGGGGAGACAGAGATAAATACAGATCTGCATACATGTCAAATTGCCAAGTGCTGGGAGAACTATCTCTTATCCCCCCTGCTTTCTCTTTTATTGTTTCTTTGTGAGACCAGGGACACATAACATAATGAGGAACAGAATTCAAAGGAAGCAGAGTTCTTAGGTCCAGGGTACACATTAGTAAAACCTGGTATTATAATTAAAAGCTAAGGTTTTGAGGCCAACTAGATCAAGGTAGGCAAGGCAGCCTATTCCCACAGATACCAGTAGGCTTGGCACTTCTAGCGTTAGGGATGGTTTGTTTCCTCCCTTCACTTAGGACAATCACTGCCAGACATCCAAAACCACAACATCACAATTGCTCAAAGTACTGAAATACATAGTATCATTTCACATAAAAATGGGACAAGAGTGGACAGAAGGAAGATGCAAGTGATAAGGAGGGAAGAAAGAAAGGCAGTTATGCTACTGTATCTTACGCTAATGATCTTCACTATTTGTCTCTAACAGAACATGTGAGATCCTAAAAGTTTATTTCTAGCCTAAAACAAAGTAGCTTGGAGGAGTTAATATTCCTGGATATGGAAAGCACAAGGTCCAGAGGCAGACAGATATGTGTTGAATCAGTTCTGCTACAGACTTTTTATAATCTTAAACAAGTTCTTAAAATTGTTTGAGCTCCATTTCGTTATCTGTAAAATGGTCACAAAAATAGTTACATGAGTGTTGAGTGAGTTTCTACACCCAAAGGACCTAGCATAGGGGCTGATATGAGTGTGCATACATTCACTGGCTGCTTTTTTTTTTTTTAATTTATTTATTTGACAGACAGAGATCACAAGTAGGCAGAGAGATAGGCAGAGAGAAAGCGGGGAAGCAGGCTCTTCGCCGAGCAGAGAGCCTGATGCGGGGCTCGATCCCAGGACCCTGGGACCATAACCCGAGCCGAAGGCAGAGGCTTTAACCCACTGAGCCACCCAGGCACCCCTCATTGGCTGCTTTTATTGTCTTTAAAAATATAATTATATTCCCAGAAATTACATTTTGTTACTGTCAGAGTCATATAGACCAACAGCAAAGATAGGAATCTCTATTTTCTCTTCCATATATGGTTACCAATTTTAAAGAAAAAATCTCTTAGAGGGAAATAAGAGCAGAACCAACTGTAATTGGCCAGGGTCGTACAAAGAGCTGCACGCTACCACCACCACCACCAACAAAATCATAATCTAAGACCTGAATTAAACCGAGTTAAAAAAAACCATCAAAAGCAGCATAAAAGAATAAAACTACAAAAACCAATGTGTACCCCAAAAAGTATGTATAAAGGGCAAATTACCTTCTTGGTGTTGGTGGTGGTGATTGCGTTGGGGAGGATTGAAGGGAAAGACAGTATTTAAAGTGGTTAAGAATGTTTAAAATCCAACTCTACTACACAGCATTTGATCTTCAGAAAAAATAGAGTGCTATATGGTTTTAATCCTCAATCATTTGTAAAGTAAATAGGGACATTTGTAAAATAGGGACAATAATAGACCTACTTTATAAGACTGTGCAAGGCTTATATGGGATAATGCATATAAAACAATAAGTATAAGCCCAAGTAAGCACTCAATATTCTTACCAGTGCTTGTGGGCATTTTGCCTCTGTTTAGCATGGTCACTTCCCCATTTTTTTTTTTTTTTTAATCTGGCTGTTTCTCTTAAGTCGTCAGGACTTCCTAATGTATAGTCCTGGACTGTTTACTTCCAGAACACCTGAGTGCATTTGAGAGCTCCATGACAGTGAAACATTTTAAAATGTAAATTATGAGCCAGTCATATAGGATTCTCTGCATAGCCCCACAGGAACCCGAGGCTGGGCTTCTCTTTGGAGAAGGGCATTGCATGTTCCCAAAAGACTAACTACAAGCCAAAGGTCATGCATCATGTTTTGACATTTCACCATCAAAAATCATCTATCAGTGAGACTCAGTTCATATGACTAATCTTGTTTGACTTGGCAATGAGGTGAAATGTCAATAGGCTTCCTATTTTGACTGAAATTGTTGAATATACCAAAGGGAATATTGCATGTATGTTAGTCATCCCAGAATAAAGATGAGTGTACTTTCCTAAAAAGTTCAGCTACACTAATGGGATAATGGATCACCAGAATGCTTTATTTTTGAAATGGGTACTTTGTCCACATTCTTGCTTCACTTGGAAAATTGTGTCATTGTTGCCAAAGTCTTAAGTTTCTTTTACCCCATGCCTGGATTCTCCATTGACACTAATGGGAATTTCACCTTCTAGCACAGACAGTATATGGAACTAAAATGACAATAGCAGAAGGTAAAGAATACATTTTCTACATTGTGCTACATAATATTTTTCTTGACTATTTCTGTTATAGTCATTGACTATTGCTAAAAAGATCCATTTGGAAATCTGAAAACATATTGTCTCTAGGGGCTAGTCTTTTGAAAACACACTTTTACCCATACATGTCATCACAAATTATATAAAAGAATACTTATAGATCAATCTACATAATTTTAATTTTGTGGTTAGTTAATTACAAAAGCATATCCCTCTGGCACTGCCATTAGTCTATAAGGTATGTGTGCTTTTTTTTCAGTCTGAAGTAATGACATTTTGGGGGAAAAAATTGTCCCTATTTTCCTAAGAAAACATAATGCAAAATTTGCCACTTGCTGAAATCTAAAGTACGATGAACTCTTTGTAGTTCATGTTCACACATTAGCAATAACCTGTAGAGCTATGAGCTGTTAGAATGTAGCACTAAAAAAGAAAACTTACATGAAAAAAAGAAATATAAAGCCCATTTTTATGAGTGACCAAATGTCAAAAATGTATTAAAGCAGTTTACAGGCTATCCTGTTCATTATTTTGCTGACTTAGAAACCTTGAAGTGTTTTTGTATCCATTTCATTATCTGCAGAAGTATGAACTGTAATGGAATTTACATAAAAATCCTGCTAGAGAGTGGGGACTTTACTGCATAGTCAGCTTTGCCTCCTAATCCAATCTTCCCCAATGCAGTTGGTAAGGCAGTTGCCAAATTCAAACAGCAGGATCTCTTTTATAAAGAAAAGTATGAATTTGAGCTGTAAAATGAGCACAACTATTTTTCTATTACTCTGGATGCTTCCTCTTGCTGAGTTTACATAAGAAGTTTAGCAGGAGGTGTTATTAAATAGCCTCAGAAATTAGCCCCAAAACAATTATCTTGGTTTAGCCATGGAAAAAGACACAAGAGGCTTAATAAAAAGGGCATTTAAATTTTTGTGACTGAATATCTGTTGGACACCTCTGTAGTTATTAACCCTTGTGGGCAGCATTTCAGATTTTTTATTATTTTTAATTGAATTGTTTTTGGAAAACTGCAGATTAAAAACTGTTTTCTCCCCTATGTTAGTCAGAGATCCCAGGGCAAACTGTGTAATAATAATGGGTTCTTTAAAAGTTTGGTTTAAGCCTCACTGCATGGCAAGGAATATACCCTTATTCAAGACAATTTTGAATTTACATATTATAGTAGATTTGTAGAAATACTAAGTAGGGGAAAACGTCTGCAGTTGTATCAGCCACCGCCCATTCCTTACAACCATCTTACAACACCCATGACTTTCTTTGTAGTTAGTAGTAAATTTGCCATGAGTTAAAGCTTCCTTCGGTCTCCTCAAGAGAATTATTTCAAAAGTTACTATTTGTGTGTGTTTGTTTTTCATTTTCCCCCCACATAGCCAGAATTTTGGATTTCTCGGTACTGCTTATTTTCCTGTGGTTTTTTGCCATTCCAAATAATTTCTCTGTCTCAATAGTATTTGTTATTTTAAAATATTTGTTGGCTCTTATCATGTCAGATCTTAAAAGTTACTTGATCCGTTGCTTTAATCTTTCCTCCCAAGCCCCCTCCCAACCCCACCTCCCCAGTCACTTCATCATTTTTTTCCCTCTTAACTCTCTCCAATCTTCTACATATTTCTGGAATTGAGTTTATCCAAACTGAATGCACTTTTCCAGGTGCATCATATATCATTCCCTAAGTCTGGGGATGTGATGGCTTTTTGTACACAGCCCAAATGCTAGTGGAGTTTGTGGAGTTTATTCTTTTTTTCCTGATCACTGTCAGCATGTTGACTCAGAGTGTTTTTTGAATATTTCCCACCTGTTCCTGAGGGAGCCCTTTTGAAAATGGGCTGTCTTCTACCTGGTTAGTCTGTTTAAGAGTTGTGAAATGGAAGAAAATGTAATTTTGTAAACTCTGTTAGAAGACACGTCCCGTTACCACACCCAATCCCCTGCCATTTTTAGAAACACATCTATTTTCTTGGCATTTCATCTTTGTTAACTATATTTCATTATGAAAATGGAATGGAACCATGGGCAAACAAATTGCTGCAAAAGCCATCAGAGCGAAAGTAGAGAACTCAGCTCAACTTGGGACATGATGATTCTCCTAGCTATATTACAGATATTTAAAGGAGAAAACAAACAAATAAAATACTTGACAAGACCTTCACTGAAATGAAATCATTCTTTATTTAATGATAACAAGCTGGGTATTTACATTTTCCTGACTTATGCTTTACAGTTCATTTTAACTACTTTTTTGGACCTTCAAAGCCAGTGATAGTAGGTGTAAATTAGGGGAGAAAAATAAGAGAAAAGAAATATAAATTAAGTATGGTACACCAAAATGTTAGGAATAAATTACACAAATTTCTTTCTATATCATCATAAGAACTAGACTAAATATGAAAAGACTATGTATCCAATTATTGGATAGAAGAAGGCTACACCAAAATGAAACACAAGCCACGTCAAGCAGTATACAAAAGATCATAAACATGGATACACAAGTAAAGCAAGTCTGAGAATGTATAAGTTGATGAATATGGGGGGAAAATTATTGTCCTCCCCAAGTTTTCTATATTCACATGAATATGTATCATGCTCATAGATTCTAAGAAGCTATCAATTATATGAATCTACTTCCACTGATTTGGTAACAGCTTTTCAGAGAAGAAATGACATGAAATTTACACACAAGAGTTCTGTTTGTTAATTGGCAACAGCTTACATATATCTATATAATTATATATCACTCTTGTATTTGAATTACAAAGTTTGACTCAAAATCTTTTTTGTATCCTTGGAGTCATTTTCTAATGTTGCTGGTGGCATCAAAGAGACAACTACCATGCCTTTCAGTTAATTCACCTTCGATTATATATCTCAGTCAATACTTCTTCAGTTACGTAACTAAACAACCAAACAGCCCCCAAATGATCTTGAGCAAAAAGGAAAATTATTGGCTTTTGTAACTTAAAAATCTGTAAATAGCCTTCAGTCACTGCCAGTTCATAGACTCAAGAAACATTACCATGATCTCATTTCTCTCTTCTATGCAGTTTCCATAGTCAGCAGGTTTGACCCTTGTGGAAACTGCACTAGCTCCAATTTCATATGCTTTTTTTTTTTTTTTTCTTCCCCAATAGCCCAAATAGAGTCATGAGAACTTCTCTCTTTCAACACTTACAAAAGTCCTGGTCCTGGCTCTCACTTACCTGATTGGATCATGTGTCCTCTGAACTCATCACTATGGCGAGTCACATGGGATTTCCCGAGTTACTTAATTCCACAGCACGATTCAAAAGAACTTCCTGTGATGGTGGAAATGTCTATAATTTGCACTGTCCAAAATGGTAGCCATTTGTCCTGTGTGGCTATTGGTTACCTGAAATATGCCTGATGCAACTGAGGAACAAAATTTTAAATTTTATTTTAAGCAATTTAGATTTAAAATAGTAGCCACCACGACACTGAATAGCGCAGCTCTAGAGTTTGGTTTGTGGGTCAAAACTACATGGATGACAGGAGTGGAGAGGGGGTTCCCCAAAGGAAAAGTTTTTGTAAAAAGCAGGTCCTATCTTCCAGAGTAGGAAATACAGATGCCAAGGGGTAAAAACAATAGATGTTCACTGTAATGTACCCTAAAACTTGAACTTTTTATTAACATCTTTTAGACTGACAGTTTAATTTCATATTATATGGCTTGCATTATATTACTCACAGTTTTTCTATTTTCTATTGTTTTGTTTTCCTTAATTAAAATGCATACAATGGAAACTTTGGACACAGAGCTGTTCAGGCTTGAATGAGAAACTATTGTTAGGGATCCACTAGCTTTAATTAAATTGTCTTTTAGGTACACTGTGCTCATCTTCTCAAAGGACACTTTAAACTATATATATATATGGATCCAAACAAGTTAAAATTCATGTGGCATTTCAGAAACAAATAGCTCAACTGGAGGGACAAAGGTATTAATCAGCTTATAGGCATCATTAATGTTAAACATGAACAGTGACAATTGTACTACAATGTACTCCTTTGCCTAAAGTATGGATGCTTTCTTTTTGACACTAACACATTCATTGATTCAACTAAGGCTCCAACACAGACAGATTCCTGCCCACATTGAACTCATAATTCTCAATCTTAAAAATGCAAAAATGTGAAACAGTATGTATCTTATACTTGAGGCAAAAAATACCAAACTATTACAGGTTTATTACAGAAAATCTAGAGACATGATATGAGCAAAATGAAGATTATTTATAATCTTATCATAAAGGCAACTACCATTACTGTTTTCACATATATTTCTTTTGATTTAAAAAACATATGTGTGTGAGTACTCATCTCACTATTAAACTATTTGAACTATTTTTCATAAGGATGAGAAACTACTGTAGTTACTCCTTTGTAACCTAATACTTAACCTAACATTATATTCTTTAAAAACAGGTGTTTAAGTGCAACATAGTATTTCACTGTGTGGAAAAAATACATATACGTATATCTAGAAACTACCACTTTTAGGTTAAAGGGATATGTACAGATTTAAACTTTTTGAAAAATATGTAAGTTCCATGCAGGCAGATTTTTGTCTGCAGATTTTTGTTCACTAAATTCTAGCACCTAGAACAGTGTTTGACACTGAGAATGCATCCAATAAATATTTGCTGAATGAATGAGTGTTATTGTATTTCCTATTATAATTCAAATACCCAAGTGTGAGATGGCCCATTTCCTTAAACACTCATCAACTTTAGGTTTTGGGGGGATTTTTTTTTTTTTTCAGTTTTGTAGACAAAAGATGGCATCTTATTACAGTTTTTCTTCTAACATCTGTATTTCTACCAGAAGTACAAATTGTGGCACATCAGGCTTACTTAGGCAAAAACATGTTATGTAGAGGAAGAACTTGAGCCTAATTTTGGGTAACTGTTTCAAAATCTTAAAGTTTTGATTAAGTAAAACCTGATAGGAGAATTATGTGATCGGAAATTATATTTTAGTCCACTAAGAAACCACTAAACCACTAAGAAAGACCTAGAGAAGTTACTAAACCTACTTATTTCATTATTATGTGTTAACATACAGAGTCTATAAATGCAGGTATCATGTTTTAATAAATTACCAAATAGAGTATTTTAAAAGAAATGTGATGATTCTGCCTCATATTTAGCTCCCCCCCCCAACCTCTGCAAAACCTTACCTTTCCTCCATGCCCTAAATTTAACTCATAGCCTAATCCTTATGCAAATTGAAGATTATCACAAAAACTATGGGAAAAGATCTCAGAAACCCAGATTGGGGACCAATCAAAGCTCATGTGAAACTGTAGCCATACAGAACAACAGAAAGATTCATGGGGCTGTCTCTCACTGAGTATCTGCCTTTCTTGCTTTTGCCCCTCAGCCTCTCTCTCTCTCTCATGCTCTCTGCATCTCTTTCTTCCTCCCTTTCTCTCAGGTGACTTTCTCTGCTTCTGCACATGCACATGCCCAAACATAGCCCTGAACTGGCTGCCCATTCTTTTCCTATTCCAGTCCTTAATTAACTGCTTCAGCTTCCAGTTCTCTAGAGAATCAGCTCTGCCTATCTTAGGGAAGATCTCTTTCACTCTGTCCTCAGTCCTATCTGCTATGATGACAGGGAAGGACCACCTCATTCAAATTTGGGACCTAGCATCCACTACAGAAATGGGACTAGTTTTTGAAGAAGAGGGTTAGGACTAGTAAACATCTCAAAAGGAATACATCATACATGCTTTTCACTTATTAGAAGCTGGGCTTATAAATATAGGTAGAATGTGGCCCTTATTATGTAATAATTCACTAATCTAACTTGAATATATAATTTTAAAATGTCTTCTGGACTTTACCATTTAAAAAATCATTTATGATCATCAGGATTTTGTTTTGTTTTCAATCTAGTTTTAATTCTATGTCTAAGCTCCTTTACTTTTCTTTTTCAACTTAAGGTTTTTGCCATTCGTCCCTGCTAGAGATTTTTGATTCCCTGGAACAAAACTTTTTTTTTCCAAGTTTATTTTTTGTTCTACCAAGGATAGCTTCCTATTTGTAACTATTTTTAACTGAGATGCTGTGTCTAGCAATTTTGCTACCTTCTACAGTACTGTTATTCTCAAAATTATTCTGACTTTGCAAAAAATATTTTAAAAAATGAACAGAACTACCTTCTGCAATGCCATATTTCAAGCATTTTTGGAGATAATCCATTATTAACTATGCTTTATATACTAAGCAAAATGATTCATCTGAACTAATGACTTGATGTGTGTATTTCTTCCATATTTTCATTTTCTTTCTATTTCATAATTTTTATATTTTTCTCCTTCAATTCTGATCTAATTTAAATCTGTTATGGGATAAACTAAATCATTTTCTCTTTCTTAGTTAAGTAATTTCTGACAGTTAATCTTCCTAGTCTTAACCATGGTTATTTTGAGGAAAAAGGAAATAAATTACACTTAAGTTATACCTGTGGACAATAAACTATTTAAATCAAGTCATCTCCATCATTAATATCCATCACCCTGGCCATTGACTCTAGATCTTGTAACATGTGATAAATGGCTAAATTTACGGGATTGGCCATGTTGCAGTTTCATTGCTTCCACTATTCAGACATGTCCTCAAATTATGGCAATATGCGTGAAATGACAGCCTTCCTTAATGACTGATGGGGAGAGTCTCATCATGGTTCTGGCTATGCGATGAGCATCAATCACAAAGACAGCCAAAGATGTCAAATCTGCTGAGATGCTCTTTAATCCTGTGATCCTAGAAAGTCACAACTGTCAGCACAGATCCAAGCAATTGTCTAGCTCGATGGTCCCTAACCTTTTCCAGTTATAAGAATGTATTATACCAGAAAACACTGTTGAAGAATTCCACTTTTCATTTTGTTTTAAAAAGCATACAATGACCCAAACCGGGAACATTGTAACAAATACTCTTTGACACATTTTGCACTGCCTTAACCAACCCCTTTTCTCTGAGAACTGCTCCTGCATCTACAGAAATGATACTTTGTGCTATATTTGAAGTCAGAAATATTTGTAAATGAAATTTTGATTTTCTAAGTATCATAACACTTATACTTATTCCCCAAAAGGTGTGAAACGTGTTATTTATTCAGTCAACAGATACTGCTTATCTTGGTTTAAACAGGATGATAACCACTGATCTAGAAAATGTACTCTTTATAAAACCCACTCTTACCTTAATGATTCAGGTAATAGAGGGAGAAGTTTTGTTTTATCGTTTTATTCTTTATTCAACATTATTGATTGATTTGATTCTCTAATTCACCTATACAGCCAAAGCCTGTGATTTCATAGAAAACCATGTCTCAAGTATTACAGTTACTGTCCCATGATTCAGGTAGGGTAAAATTATGAGTGTGTTTCCCTAAGGTGCAGTAAGATAGTTTATTTATTACCACTTCCTCAACGTCTCACTCACAGGTGGTTAGATTTTGAAAGATTATTAAGGAGGCTCGTGTAGGCAAGGACAACAATCTGACTGCAGGAGGCCGTTATCTGAGACAGCCTCCCTTCTGTTAGACCCAGGGGTATTATTTACAGAAATGAACCATTGCAGTATGCTTAATACATTCTTGGAACATTTCTACATACACTATATCAAGTTTTTCTGTTCCTCTATTGTATGAGTTCATTAGAAAATGTGTCCACATTATTCTGTCCCTTAATTCCATTAGGCATGTCAAGTTCCTACTGTAGCTTCCTAATCTATCAGGTTTGCACTTCTTACCAAATGAGAGCTTGCACTTCCTTCAAAACTGGACTTTTTGGAGCAAATCTATTTCCTCCAAGAACTTTTCACAGTATTTTTCATTTGATTTTGCATTTCCTCTGGAGACTTCCTAAGATTTCAAATGTCCTATCACTGGTGGTGGGGGGAGGACTGGGGAGGTAAACGCATAGACACCATGTTTATATATTCTGTTTGAACTGCTTGATGGGTTATGAGATATATGTAATTGCTGTTGTTTCCTTATTTCACAGATGTGTGTCTGTGTTTGCTCCTTTCTCTGCATCTTGATAATGCTTTGCTTGAGCCTGAGGCAAAGTGGCCTATGTGTTTTTGGGTTTTGTTTTAATTTCGCCAGATGGAGTTCAGTACCATTTATCACTGTTGACTAAGCAACTGATAATATTTTTCCTAATGAAGAGTGGTGATATATTTTTCAGTTTGCTCATTCACTAATTTACCCATTAAAAATTATTTATTGATCACCTCCTGGGTGCCTGGCACTGTGCTGAGGACCTGGGAAACAATGACAAAAGTGAGAAACAGTTCTAGACCCAAGAGTCTATTCAAAGCACTTGAATCCTGATGCTTTCCGGTGTCATTCCAACTCTCAGATGTTAGCCGTAGAGATTAGAGTATCAGTAGCCTTGTCTCCCTTGCTTTGCTCAGTAACCTATTTATTCATGCTAACACAGTGAAGAAACATGTAGATTGCAGTAACAGTGAGAAATCCATGAATTTTCAGAGGGAACACAGTGGTGGATCACATATTCATTGTCTTGACCTTGGAGCAGGTCAGAATAAACACAGAGGAAAGGAATGCTACCTGCTGCCAACTATTGTTAAGAGAGTACAATGTGAGATCCACCCCCAGAGTACTGGTTGATGTATTGCCCTAAAACCTCTAGGTATGCCAGTCATAAGTAATATGCCAGATAAATATCTCAACAATAAATATATTTGAAATGATACTTGTCAGAGAAAATCTTAAGAGAACTATATATGCTTCTTTAACTTAATCATTCTGCCTTTCTATTTTAGAGGTTGACAATATCATTATTAATATTTACTGTTAATTGCTTATGTATACTATTTGAATGCCAACATAGGCTTACAGATGTGCTGTTTTTAATGACAAAGATAATGATAACTGAATTGGTGATTAAAAATACACTATAAGCATAGCACCTTCATAAAACTCCCAAAGCTCTTTACAAAAGCAATAAAACAATGAGCTAAAATAACAGCTGTGCTAATCATAAGCTAGTTAAAAAAGATAACACTTAGGAGTTTAGGGTTTTTTCAAGCCCATAAATTAAAAGATGCAAAGTTTCATGCTCATGAAGGCTATTTTTAGAATTTGCAAATGGAAGATGATTGAATAGGTAACTTAATATACAAGTGAAATGGCTCTTAATTTGAAATGCGGTAAAATATCATGTATATGTCTTAAGAATTTTATTTTTACCTTAATAACCAAAATTGTCAATTAACCAGATTCTTTTTTAACATTCAGTTTGCAAAAGGAAAAGGTAGATCACAAGAAACAAACTGTCATTTTTAATCTAAATCCTCTGTACCTTTTAGATTTCATAATAACCATACTATTCATTATGATGGTCTGAGATACTACAGAATTTTAATTGTCAGGTACTTGACTATATTCACTGTATTTCACTTAATTCAGCTACAAAATCATGCAGGATTTCAGTAAAGTGGCACTACCTACTGTATTAAGTAGTATCTGAGCAGGAGGGAAGTGAGCTTCCTCATTGTAAGGCGACTGCAAACAAGGGATTCATGAGCACATGGTAAGAAGACGGATTCCAAATGATGAATCCCTAAATTCTACCTCTGAAACTAGTAATACAATGTATGTTAATATGAAAAAATAAAACATAAACACTGTATGGAAGGTGAAAAACAGAAAAAGAGAAGTCAGTTTCTTTGTGTAAACTGCTAGACCCTTAAAGAAACAAAAAAAGGGGGCACCTGGTGGCTCAGTCGCTTGAGTTTCTGCCTTCAGTTCAGGTCGTGATCCCAAGCTCCTAGGATAGAGCGCTGAGTGGGGCACCCTCCTCAGCAGGAAGTCTGTTTCTCCCTCTTCCTTTTCCCCTCCCCCCTGTTCTGCGCTCTCTCTCTCTTTGATTAAATAAATAAATAAATATTTTTTAAAAAAGAAAATAGGCCACTCGTTAATTTTATGTATTATATTAGTTTATGAGGGCAGCCTAACAAAATATCACAGACTAAGTGACTAAACAATAGAAATTTATTTTCTCAGAGTTCTAGAGGCTGCAGCTGCAAGCTCAAGGTGTCAGAAGGTTGGCCTTCTGAAGTCTTTTTCCTTGGCTTCACAAATAGCCACTTTTTACTGTGTCCTCACACAGAGCATGCTTTCCTCTATGCGTGTGCATTCCTGGTGTCTCTCGCTGTGTCCAAATTTCCTGTTATAAAAACACAAGTCAGACTAGATTAGGGCTCACACTAATGGACTCATTTTAATGTGATTACCTCTTTAAAGGCCCTACCTACCAAATGCAGTCACATTCTGAGGTATTGGGGTTTAGAGTTTCAACATATGAACATGGAGGGATACAATTCAGCTAACCATATATTTTATAGTAGAGCAAACTATGTTCCTTGATATGTCCACTTGGAACTTCAATTGATATGTCCACTTGGAACCTCTCAGTATGACCTTATTTGGAATAAGGATCTTTGCAAATGTAATTAAGGGAAAGATCTCCAAATGAGATCATTCTGAATTAGGTTGGACCTTAAAGCCAATGACATATGTCCTTTTAAGTAACAGAACAGGAGAAGACACACAGGACACAGAGAGGAAGGCCACGTGAAAACAGAGGCAGAGACTGGAGTGTTGTGTCTACAGGTCAATGATTACCAAAGATTGCTGGCAGCCATAAAAGTGAGGAGAGAAACATGGAAAGGATTCTCCCCAAGAGACTCCCCAAGAGTCTCCAAAAGAAACCAGCTATGCCAACAGTTTAATTTTGGATTTTTTTTTCTTTTTTTTTAACCTCCAGAACTGTGAAAGAATAAATTTCTGTTGTTTGAAGCCACTCAGCTTGCGATAATCTGTTGGAACAGCCACAGGAAATGAATACAGATACTGGTATAGGGAAATAATGAAAAAACCATGTACTGATGACTTCCATGTGCAAGGCCCTATCTTATGTATATATCATCCCTTAAATCCTCTTATCATCTATGTGAGATAGGTACAATTTCACCCATTTTACAATGAAGACACTGAGGCTTAAAGAGGTGTTAAGTAAACTTCTCAGGGAGGCACAGACAGTAAATGTCAAAGCCAGAATTCAAACTGATATCGGTTTGATGTGGTCTTGGGGTCATTCCATTATGGTGCATCAAACTGACAGATTAAAAGTAACTTGGAGCTATAGTGAATTAAATATTTTGTGCTGAAAGGGCTCAATTTATTGAGTTTAGGCAGTGACCCATGGAGGCAGTTACAGAGAAAGGCAACATGCAGGCAGAAGACATATCATAGGGAATTGATATTGATAGGGACTATTGTAGGGAAAGCCTTGTCCCAGCATCATCCCAAAACTAAGGTAGAGGAATGAGGTCCCCTTCTTTTCCAACCATGCTATGTCAGTTGGTGTTCCTATGTTTTATTACTTCCCTCAAGGCTCTGCTGAATTCAGTATCACCTGCAGTTCATTGTTGGGCAGGAATGGGCTCTTCCTTGATATGGCCATATTCAGTTTGCCATCTTGACTTTCTCTTTATACCCAGATCTCTGTGTTTAGTAACCTCCATCTGATTCCTAGCTGTTTCTTCAGTTTTCTGGACTCTACATATCATGAACAGAGTAGAAGTGGTCACTGAGGACAAATTTATCAGGAATAAAGATTGAGATAGCAGCTGGAGTTTTACGTGAGCATTCTTGCCCCATCTATTTATAAGATTTTGTTCTTCTCCAATAATATCCTAGAGAAAACTCCCTCAATCCCCATCCCTAACCCGGGTTCCAGCTGATGACTTCTGTCATGTTGATGGAACTCAGTTTTTCTAATTTTAAGTCTGAACCATTAAACAGGAAATATTTCCGTGGCTCAGATATTTTCATGTATTTACATACTTTGAGTCCATAGAATATGTTTATGTTTCATTTCTTTGAGAGTGTGTGATACTGTAAGGATGATCTGAACAAACAGAAACAGAAGTTGACTAAACAACAAGCAGGATACTAGTCATTGAGCTTCTACAGTCATCCTGGCAAGGGGAAACTTTCACGTGTGGCCTTTAAAATTAAATGTAAATTGTATCTATACAATTTATATTAATTTATAATATAAATTATTTATTTTTCTATTTATACTATATAAAATATTAATTATATATTATATTAATTATTTATTTATATAATAATATAAATAAATTATATTTATATATATTTCTTAATTTATATTAATATAAATTATTTATACAATTTATATTAAATATAAATTGTATTTATAGTTGCAAAACTAGATGTCCAAATTCCACAACCCCAAATATGTTTACCCTGTAAAATACTATTGCTCAAATTATCAAACTATCCTTTGATTCACTGGATATAACTAAAGCCTTGAAAACAAACTGAAACCCAGGTTAGAATTCAAAATTTGAAACTGTCTGGTAAGACAGATCATGGTGGCCTCAGAACGAATTATAAATAAATAGTGATGTCATAAACAAGTTCTGTGTATCCTACAATGCAGGAAATGTATCAGTGTTGCCAAAGTTTGTCTTTAGGGTGTCATACGATTTAGCAGGATCTGGATTTAGGTCAAGATTGAATGCTAAGCTACATTACAAACAATATATCAACTAATGTCTCCCTTAACCAACCAAGGCCCTAATTCTCAGGACTAGAAGGATGACAGATTCTCTGAGCTAGCCCTCATTCTTCTATGGTAGTTTCTAGTATGAGAGTCAGCAGCTGTTGAAGAAACTGTTCAGTCTCAGTCTGGTTCTCCATCAAAAGCAATAGCCCAACACAAGGAAGGTCAATGAAAATGCAGAGTGGAAAATGAAACCTTTCCACACATTCCTAGATGTAATTCTACAAGCTTAGGAACGTAGAACTAAAAGTGAGAGATTAGTGTTCACTATCAGAACCATAGAGAAAAAGTAGATAGGCTAGGCACAAAGGGGTTGCCATAGTAGCTACAGAAAATGCAGAGTGGAAAATGAAACCTTTCCACACATTCCTAGATGTAATTCTACAAGCTTAGGAACGTAGAACTAAAAGTGAGAGATTAGTGTTCACTATCAGAACCATAGAGAAAAAGTAGATAGGCTAGGCACAAAGGGGTTGCCATAGTAGCTACAGATGCAAAAGGGACCCCACCAGTGGACTATGCTTGCTCTGTTATCTGGCAGTTTGACCTTTCCCCATTCTACACAGTGAGCCTGAGCTGTGGTATGTCTTTCCTACCCCTGTTTTCCTGATGCAGTCTGGTATTCTAACACCTGTGTTTTTGACCTCCTTTTCCTGGTGCTCCCTTAGCCTTACCTCAGGCCCTGACCTCTGTGTTCTTTAGCTAGCACCCTTAACCTGGTGACCTAAGTGATCATTTCTCTAGATTCTATCTTCACAACAATTAACCTTGTTAGAGAGCTGTAGCCAGCAGGACTTAGGGATACTGCTGTCACGTCTTCCACTGGGTGCTTTTCTATACCTGCTGCCCCAGGGATCAGTGGCCTAGTGTCCTCCTGATAATGCTGGTATTTTACTTCTGGAATAATCAGGCCAAGAGAAAGAGCTTCACCCAAAAACAAGACAACAAAACAACAACAAAAGCTTTTGTGCTGGCAACTGTAGACAAGACAGTCTATTCAGCATGATTCAACCTGGCAAAGTAAGCCTGGCAGACAGAAAACAAAACAAAACAAAACCACAACTTCATACAACAAGAGTTGAATTAATTAACTCAGTTACCCTAGGACAACCTTACTTGCTGAGAGGGCAGGCTCTCAAGTCAGGGTTCCATCCCTGGCTCTACCACTTGCTGCATAAGCTTAGACAAATTTTTTAACTGATTAGTGCCTCAGTTTACCCATCCATCTGTGAAATGAGGATAGATGTGTTGGGAGCCTGAAAATGAAATCATTTATGTAAATATCTTCAAAAGTGCTGGCACATATGTAGTGCTCAAAAAATTATGAGTGCTTTGATAGAGTCCATCGACCTATTTCCTCTACCTTAGACACAAAACCATGAGCTCACTCGAGAAAATGCCCTGGCCGGAAACACTGAGAAGGAGACAGCATAAGGCCTTGTTAACTGTTTATATTAGGGCAGAATATAAACTAATTGCTTTCTACCCCAGCCCAGCCCTGTGGGCTGAGAAAAATCAAAAAAGAACCTAAATTGTTCATGATGAACAATAAATATTGATTGATAAATAAAGCAGGTAAGTGAAATGGGGGATATGCACGTCCACAGGGGCCCTATATTTATAGGGCTTAGACTCACCCACCTGCCTACCAAGCAAATCACCATGACACTATCAGTATTTCTTAACAGAGGAACTCTTGGGGTGAAGTTACTTTAAAGAAAAGAGTGTAGTTCATGGTTTTTCTTCCAAATAATTTTCTCACAAAATTCTTATTATGCAGTTTCCATCCATTTAAACAAGGGTTTATTAAATGCTACTGAATACATAGCAGTCTTGGATACATATCCACTTTAAAGGGTTATTTGAATCAGAACAAAGCACAGTGAGTTTCTGGCATCCTTGAATATGATTTCTAGTCTATTTAATAGCCACGTCTGAAGTGGCATCTTATTTTTGAGCTTTGAGTAGTTGTCATTCACACAATATAGCTTAAAAATCTTTTTCTTTCTTTTCTTTTCTTTTTTCACTTTTTGTTATTTTGTGAGCCTAAGTCAAACTCTTTGGCTTGGCAGTATATCTTTTACAACTTCAATGCCTTTTGGTCTGAATGACTGCACTGAATAATCTTAACAAAGTTGAGACAAGCGCATGATTATTCAGACACAGATATGGAGTCCAGACATACACAGGGAAATAATTCTAAAGTTTTGAGCCCCCATAGTGCTTACTGTTCGTACTGTACAGACTTGCCACTTGGCACTCCAGCCAACATTCACATTTAGTATTTGAAAGTAAAACCACTTGGTGGGCTTTCTCCTCTATATCCCCTCCCTGGATGAGCTATCTAGAGGATCAGCTGCCATGAACAGAAGTAGGGAGCTTTTGAGAGGAGACAGGCATGCAATATAGCAAAAGGGATGAAAGAGGTTCAGATCTCAAAGACAGTAATAGAGAAGGAGGGTCAAAACCTGCAAGTTGAGTGTGGAGAAGCAGAGTGATGGATTATAGAACAGAATGGAGAAAGACATGGGTAAAGGTTTCTATTACCACAGAAAGAAAGGCCTCAAATGGGAAAAAAATATATTATAAACTGGAGTGTTATGTTTTCAGTACACGGAATGGTCTTACCCCCCTTTTGTGTATTATAGGCTAGAGGCTAATCTCAGGTGAAGATGAGACAAGGGAATTCTAAGAGAAGTGACAGGTTATAGGATCAGGGTAAAGAAAATTACAGTGAAATGAAGAGTGAAGCCAAAATAGATACAGGAAATGGGAAAAAAAAGGAATCAGTGATAAAGAAAAGCGTATTATAAGGAAAAGAAAAGCATACAAAAATAATTTTACGCTTTCCTTTGAATTTAGAGTCATCTTACTTTTAGAAAACAGACCTTTGGGGCAGTATATTTTAGCAATTTTGAGTACTAACCACCAAGATACTGAAACTTGATCGAGGGAGATGTAGTCTTTGAGTTTCAAGATCCATATCCTTACAGCAACTTTAACATAGAATGATCATACTCAGAACACAATAATTACATACATTTAATTAAATTTCATTGAGAATTACCCTTACTTCTCACAAGACGTGGGATATTTTACATTTAAAATTTAAAGGTGCAAGTGACGTATTGCATGGAGCGCTGGGTATGGTGCATCAACAATGAATTTTGGAACACTGGAGAAAAAAATAAAATGAAATAGTTTGAGAAGAAAAAAAAGGAAAAAAATAAATAAAAAAATAAAGGTGAGGGTGACTGGGTGGCTCAGTGGGTTAAAGCCTCTGCCTTCGGCTCAGGTCATGATGCCGGGGTCCTGGGATCAAGCCCCACATCAGGCTCTCTGCTTCAGCGGGAAGCCTGCTTTCCCCTCTTTCTCTGCCTGCCTCTCTGCCTACTAGTGCTCTCTGTTTGTCAAAAAAAAGGGGGGGGGTGTCTTAAAAATAAATAAATAAATAAAGGTGCATGTGAAGTCTACACAAACCAACCCACATTTTTTCTGAAAGCTAACACACTAACGCCCCTAACTGAATTCTCCTTAGAAGCTGCATTTTTCTAAGTAAGAGAAATCAACTGAAGACAGTTTTAAATACATCTAACCAAGAAGACTGCAATATTCAATCAATTAATATTATCAGTGTGGTGATTATTTGACTATCTTTGATATCAGAGCCATGCTTCAGAATTTCAAGATTCACTTCACTTTGAAAAATCTAAGTATACATGCTTTTTACCTACTGTAATATAAAATATACATATTAAAATTTTATCAAAAAATTGAACACACAAAAGGAGAGTGCACACTTTACCAAGAATTTTGACAAAAACTTAATTTGTTTTCAGATATCTTAGTATCTATGAAATATATAAAACATAAGCTAATGTGAATGTGGTGTATACTGTTTGTATGACAAAGACTGCCGGTATACATTAGCATGAGAATTTTTAAAAGACAGAAGTATATATAATAATAATAATAATAATAAAAAGCAAACCAGGATCTGGGAAACCTATGTTTTAGCCTCAATCCTGCTTTTGTCTATAAGTTATGTCACTTGTTTAACTTTTCTCTCTCTTTTTTCTGTGACAAGCATCTTTTTTTTGGTTAATTATATTTTTATTGAAATATAGTTGACATACAACTTTTTCTCTCTTTAACTGGGAATAATATATTCCTTACCTAGTTTGTTGAATATAGAAATGTAGTTTTAAACAAAATCTATAAAAACATATGAAACATAATTTCATTATTTAAGTGTAATTTCCTTAGGGGTCATAAACAACTTCACTCACTAAACATTTGTTATCCAACATATGGCTCTCTCTCTTTTCTTCAAATTATCATACCTTGGACTTTTCTTCTACTGGGAGAAAAGGCAAGAAAGGGGAGGAAGAGATAAAAACATTTTATTTCTCCAATCCATCACTTTATTACCGTAATTTAAACTATTCTAGTTGAAGCTTTTGAGGGAAATGATACTGAATTCAATACTTAAAAACACGTGTTTGATGTCTCATGTGTATCTTTTGACTTTGAATGGTATCATGTGAAGAGTGAAGAATGAAAGCAAAGACTGCAACAAAAAATAGCTTATTTCATAAATGAATATGCCAGAAAGTAGATATTTTACTGTGTGGATCATTATCATCATCCCAGGCTCTAGTGTAGTAGAGAATCTGGGATATTTATTATATGAATGAATGTCTCTATCTTTGCAAGAAAAAAAAATAATTCCTATTCTTCATATACCTAATTATTTGCCATGGAGTCATTCTTACCACAAATTTTTCTCTGTCCCCCACATAATTGCTTTTCCTACGGTTTCTAAATTGGGATTCGTTGGCATTTTATCAAATGTAGGACCTGTAGTCATCCCTTAACTTGTTTGGCAAGTTCAGTGGTAACACATTTTTTCTACTTAATCAGGAGGTGAAGTTTCCAGAAACATCTCAAAGATAAAAAAAAAAAAAAAAAGGCACTGTCCTTGCAAAAAGTGATGTAAGAGGTAAGGAGGTAAGCAACAAAACTGAACAAATGAGTTTGGGGAGAAACCTAGCCTTTTATAGTGTAAAAGGAAACAGAAGTACTTTCCGCCGGTCTAATGAAGGGTTTTGAAATTGAGGGTCCTTAGAGGAAACCTGGAATTAGAACAAGTTAAAAAAGTTAAGAATGTAGGGAGTGAATGGAGAGGGCTTGTTTGTCTAGAGTTGGTGCCTTAATAGAAAAACGGCAGGCCAGCAGTAATGCTGCCGCTGACAAATTGGCATGTATAAGAATGGGGACAGGAAAGCACGGTGCTAATGACAGTTAGAGATTTTTTTTTTTTTTTAAGGAGCACATGAACTAATCCAAAGGAGTTACTTAAAATTACAGTTTGCTCTTTTTTCTCTCTCTCTCTCTCAGAATTGTTTAAAGAGAAGAGGGAGAGGAAAAGGAAAGGTGTAATTTATAGGATGTACCTTAGGAACTATTATTAGAAGAATAAAAAAGAGAACTACTGGCAAATGTAAGTGCATTAAAAATGCAGTAATTAAAAGGTTCTACAAGAAAAAAGGAAAATCAGAGCTAACAGTCTTCTATTAACCTACTGTGATTTATAACTCACATTCTACTTTTTTCTTCTAGTACAAGTTCTCTGTTACTGTGTATAATAGCCACAGCAATTTTCTGTTGTGGTAACCCATATTGGTTGTAGTGAGTGGATCTTAATTTGTTTTTAATGTGCCTCTAGTTCATCAGCTTCAATTTCAGGGGGAAATTTCTCTGTGCTTCAAATAGCACCCAGTGTAGCTACTGTGTATTTGCAACTGATGTCTATTTTGGTAATACAACAGTTATCAGTAAATAAGAAGAAACAATGAAATGTGTTACAACATTGAAGGAAAGGACAAGGATAGATATAACTGATGATGAAGTGTATTTATTCTGGGAAAACCGAGGTGGTATGTAAATGTTGGGAAGTGGGAAAGGATACACTAAAGATAAATCTAGAAAAATAAAGTGAGAATAAGATAAATGCAAGGAGTGTGATGAATCATTTCCTAAGGAAATTAACCTAAATTCCTGATGGATGGTTAAGCATTCTGTGAACACATGAAAGCACTTGTGTTTCTAAATGTTAAATTAAGATATGCTCAAAATTTCATAAGAAATCAATACCGATTAAAATGCTGAGCATATTTGGCAATGTTCTAAAGATTACGAGCATTATCCCACTTAAAATGCTTCTAAATAATATAGGTAGGAACGAATATATACCCTATGAAAAACTGATGTAAAGAAATATGAAGCTTGCCCAAAGTCACACAAGAAGTTAAGTGGCAGAAATTTCAAATGCAGGTGGAATCGGGTTTCATGCACAGGTTGACTCCTGAGGTAGGCACTGGTAGTCACAATACCCTCTGTGTGTACCCTCTGTGTCCAAGAGAACCATAAAGATACACTGTTACTGTTGCAGTTGAAATTTTTACAAGGAAACCACTAATGGAATTGAAGTACTTCATTGGACTAGCACACCTAGCACAGGTTGCTAAGAAAGATCTTCAGGTTCTTTCTGCCAAGGCTGAAGATGGTCTCTCCTGGCCTCATTGCAGTGCACCAAATGCTGCTCAAATGTGTCAAAGTGCCTAGCTTATTACAAGGGCATTGACAAAAGTAGAGCAGAAGAGAAAAAAATAATAATGAGAAGAAGAGCAACCTGATGTCTCTACTTAGTTTCTTCTTTCTTCTGCCATGTATGCTTTCTAAAATATCCCTCGGTCCAGCTCAAATTAAATCCCATGAAATTTTGTTTGAAGTTTATTGTGTGCTACTTGAGAAATGATAATGTTTCATCAATGTTTTTATGTTATCTCCAATAGCCCTTGCACCTCATCTGTCCCACGGACATCATGGAAAATAATTTGAGGACAAACCGAAGTACTCTCGCACCTTAATCATTTGGCATTGAGTTGATAACAGAAAGGGCAGGATGGATGACTGCAGTCACCCTGTCATTTTGGAGGGAAACATCTCAGAGGAGAGTAAATATGATAGCCATTTTATCTTGAAACCAAACCAAAGGCATGATTTCCTTGTAATCCTTGGTGATTGGAGAATGAAAGACCCAATATGACCGTAGGAAAAGAAGATTTTATGTTAACAGCAGAAATAGTTTAACATTTTAAGCAATATGAAATTTACAAAGTGCATAAGCAGATACAATCTCTTTTGATCTAACTCCCTGAGAGGCAGGTAGCTGTGTATCCACAGAAAAGTTGCTTGTTCTTTCTTAAATATCAGCTTTCTCAATTGTAAAGTGAGAAAAACAATAATTCTCCTTGGGCAAGTTACTTAACCCCTCTGTTCCTCAGTTTCTTCATTTGTAACATGAAACGATAGGATGAGGTTGAAATATAATTCTGCAGATATTCAACTGTTTTTCATGTACAGAAATGGCAATTTCATATGCTTCAACCTAATATTTGTAGTGTTGCTGTAAAGATGAATACCCTTAAAACAGGGCCAAGATCTTAGTACACACTCAGTGTTAATTTTATAAATATGATCTCACTTCATTCTTAAAACAGTCCTGTGACAGATAATTGGGTTCCACCTTTGGGTATAAATTTATGTGAAAAAACATATACTCTTTATGGATTTATAAGGGGGAGGAATGTAGCTTTACAACAAATACCACTGCAACATAACCCTTTGTCCAGTGCTTTCTAGGCTCCTCAATGTATATATACTGTATCAGCCGCTAACAAGTTCTCTGAGCTGCTTTTCCCTCCCATCCAAATTTGCCATCCACTGGATGCGTCACTAGTTTTGTAGTTGAGGTTTTAACAAATATTCATGGGACTTTTACCTTATAAAATGGCTTAAGGCCAAAAAAATGAGTAGCTTTATGCTCATCAACTTAGATAGGGGTATAAAAGCATGTCAGAGGAAATTTTTTAGTGGATTCAGGTATTGCTTGGTTAAAAAAAATAAATAAAGTGGAATTTATATAATATAATGTACAGGAAGAAATAAAATAAAAATTCAGAGTTATTTGTTTTTATATTCTGATATTTTTGTGGAAAGTTTTTCCATTTTGGTTTTAACTTCTAAAATATCAATCATAGTACATATACTAAAAATTGGAATGATACAGAGAAGATTAGCTTGGTGCCTGCACAAAGGATGCCATGCAAATTCATGAAGTGTCCCATATAAAAAAATTTTAAAATAAAATAAATAAAATAAAATATGAATTGTAAGGTCCTTGCCAGTGAACATTGTGCCTTTGCACATATGCATATAACATGTATACAATATGCATTATACACATGTAAATATGTATATAATATGTATACTCAATTGGTACATATTAAAAAGGAATAACTCATTAAAATTGAAAGTATAGGATGCTAAATATTATGGAGACAAAATGAGTAAAAGAAATACATTTTTGAAACTGTTTAATCTGTATTTTATAAAAATGCCTTTGAAAATGAACCAGAAAGATCACATGCATATTTTGTAAAGTATTCTCTACTGTGAATAAATATATTATATAAAAGTCAAGGGGGGCGCCTGGGTGGCTCAGTGGGTTAAAGCCTCTGCCTTTAGCTCATGTCATGATCCCAGGGTCTGGGAGCCTGCTTCCCTCCCACCCCCTGCCTGCCTCTCTGCCTGCTTGTGATCTCTATCTGTCAAATAAATAATTTTTTTAAAAAAATCTTAAAAAAAAAGTCAAGGTATTATTATAATTAACAAAACTTATTATTGGATTTTTTCCCCAATAATTTTAATAGTACAATAGTTATTTTGGGTCCCTTTCTCTCTGACTATGAGTAAACTAATTCAACCCTGTACATTATTATTTATTTGAGAAATAATATAAAATACATCAGAAATTTTTTCATAAAATGTATTTTTGCACATATGCAAAGTCTAAATGATTGAGATAGAGAGGTCTTTTGTGAACCCTACTGAAAAAACAAACATCAAAAGAGAAATGTAATGTAGCTATTTCTCCTATCCTTTTTTCTCAAATATAATCATTCGAGAGGATTATTATAATTTTTGAAAGAATCGAAACTAACAGAGCAGTAATCGTAGTGAATAGGAATTTTAATAATTGAGTATTCAACATATTCTCTTATTGGACTGAAAAATAATTTTTCTCTTAGTACAGTATGTGTGTACAGTGTGAGAAAGTGCATGTGTCAAAACACATGAGGCTGGTATTTTTTTATTGGGTTTGTTGGTTTTACTTCTAGGATTTTGTTTCTAAAATGGTGACTTTGGACATGAACTGACATCATCTTCATTATGCCAAAAAGAAGACAAGATAAGAAAATAGGATTTGTTTGCCCAAAGTTATGCCAAAAAGAAGACAAGATAAGAAAATAGGATTTGCTTGCCCAAGATTACCTATCTAGAATTTGTTTGCCCAAAGTTCAGATCAGATCTCAAAATTCCTGTCCAGTATTCTTTCTTTCACATATGGATGCTACTTACTTCTATTAACTAATTTATTCTAGAATTTAATCATTTTCATTTTCTTATTTTTCTTTCTGTCAAACTGATATTATTAATTCTTTAAATTTATAACAGTACCATTGGAGTAGACAGAAATCTACTGAGCTAAGAAATAAGATACCAAATTTTGCTTGAGAATAATAGAAGGGTTTTCAGCCATTTATCTATAATTTAAATTATTAAAGTCGAATCACCATTAATAGGAATTAGTAAAACATACATATCTGGAAAGTGGCTGATGAACAATAGAAAGATTTACAGACTTTTGTCCATCTCAATGACTTCATTTTCCATTCATTCTTGTTCAGGATACATAAGCTATTAGCATATTATTTGAAGTAGAATTCAACCACTATGAAAGTATTTTTTTAACAAAAATAGTTTTTAAAGATCATGAAGATATCAGAACTCACATAGAAAACCTAAGTAACATGAAGAAGATTCTTTTTTAATTTAAAAATCCACTCAAACTCCTTCCTCAAGTAATTCTTCCTTTCCCTTTTACCTTCCCCAATTTGCTATCTTGATTAATATCTACCTAGTCTGTTCAAAATGATTTAGATACAACTAAGAGTTTACTATAAATTTGACCCAAACATACTAAAGAAATCCAGCAAACAAATATGAGAACAATGTATTTCTCACCTTGAGAAGGAAAATCTCATTGGATAAATGACAAACTGATGGCAAGGAAAACTAAATTAACCATCTGTCTAAGGCAGCTCCCCTAGCTTTCTTTATTTTTCTTCTTGCACTTATAATACCTGGAATAGCACAAATTGCCTGTTTATTGACTTTTTCCCCCTCACTAAGATGCTAAACTCCATCAAAACAGGAACTTCAATAGATTTTCTTAAACAGTGCCTGACACATAGGTTTCCTAAATATTTGTAGAATGAATAAATAAATGAGAAATTGGTTGTTTGGGGAAACCAAACTAAACTAAAAATAGTTTTATGGTTAACAAAATAAAACAATATTTGTTGAAAATATCTATAACATGTCTCTAATGAGCATGGTAGTATTTAGACTGTGATTGAGTTTCATATTCCCTTTCAGGGTCATAATCCTGAATATCACTTCTTATTATATAGTATAATACGTAAGTCATGAGAATTACAGTAAAATCCATACTGGCTTTATGACTGACCTTGTTTGGAATAAATCTTCAATTTGGATGTGATTTCTTATAATGGGCCAATTTCCCTGAAAAGCAAGTAAGTAAAATATATTGATTAATTGAGAACTGTAGTTAATTGGGTTTTTACTAAAATTTATTTTTACTGGCACAGAGTAGGTACCTAATAAATATTTGTCAAATATGTGAAGTTTAGTTAGTTAAAGTAGACTTGTTATTTTGTTTTTAGTTACTCAATAAAAAGAGAATTTTTCAATTAAATATGTAATATGCAATGACATTAGAATTCACATAACAGACAAATAAGCAATTTAAAAATATTACAAGTTCTTCCCGTTCTCTTCTTTTTCATCTTCCTTTCCATCTTCCCTTCTCTTTACTTATCTTTCTTTCCTGAATAATTTAGACCCAAACTCATTAGATGGGGACAAGTAAGGTTAGCATCCATAGAGAGTATAGGTATAGGTATATAGACTCTATAGAGTATAGAGTATAGGGAGAACTCAGCAGCCTGAAGAGCAGTGTTGGAGCTCAAGAAGGATGAGAAGAGCATCTGGTGTGGGAAGGGAGGCCTGGGATGTTCAGCATCAATAGAATAATATACATGAGGAAATTGATCAAATAAATTTGTTAAGCAAAATTGGGAGATAGGGTTTCCACTGTTGTAGAAAGAAGTTACAAATATGAAAAGAAAGAAACTATGTTGGATCCTGTGGTGTTGGCTTAAAAACGCACATATCAGTGTGAATTCCTAGTGTATGGATATAGATAGAAGATATATGTTAATATGTGTATATATGGAAAAATAGATAAATAGATGGATAGATGAATTTTTCCTACATATATTTTCTTAGTTCCAAATCCTGAGAACAATGACACACTCAAACAATGGGCACACCTACCTCCCAAATCTTGGTTTCTAAATACCATTTCTGAATAAAAGAAACTAGGACTGCTTGGAGAAGTAGCTGTTTGCACAGCTGGGGCATGAGAAAGACAAAAAGAGCCTCTCTTATTGTACAAAAATATGGAAGTACTCAAAAAAATGCCAGGGACATGTCAAAGAAAGAAGAAGTCAGATTAAAGAAGATCATACTGCCCATATCTAAGACTATTAGAAGATCAAAGTGAATAATAATAAAAGCAAATGATAACCCGTTGGATAAAATGGATATCCATGAGCTTATATTAATCTTAGTAAGTCAGTAAGTTGAAAGTTAATGTACTTCTCCATAATATACTTACCAAAAATTCTTTTACATGATCACCTTAATCATGAATTAATACTAACTTCACAAGTTATGTACCAAATGATAGGATACTGTGAGATGAACAAAAAAATCCCTTTCATGATTCTTCAAAGACAGACAATTTAAATCCAGTAATAGGAAAGTAGAAGATAAACCTCAAAGAGCATCTTGCAAAATAACTAAGTCGTAATTTTTTTAAATGTCAAATCCATGAAAATTATGGGGAAATTGAGGAAATCTAGATTATAAGAGACTAAAGAGGCAGAATAATGAAATGCACTGCTTGATTCTAGACTGAATCCTTTTGCTATCAAGAGTATTATTGAAACCAGCAACAAAACTTAAATGCAGTCTGAGGATTATATGGTAGTGAGTATCTATTTTCTGAATTTAGTGGCTGCATTTCATTTATAAAGAGATGTCCATGTTTGTGGGGAAAATATGTTCAAGTGCTCAGTTGTTACTACTCTCAAATTATCATAATTTTCAGATCATTCAGGAACAATATTATTTGTACTGCAGTTACAACATTTTTGTAACTTGGAATTGTTTCAAAGTAAGAAAATAACTTAAAAAATTCAAATTCAACATCTTCCATGCAATTTTGTCATAATCCTAAAGTAGTGTTCAGGTTATAGAAAAGTCATGTATATTTCGTGAATTTGTATAATACAATCTGAAGTGTAGACTGCAGGCCTCCCCTTTTAAAATAAGGTAGGTAAATAATTAAAAAAGAACAATATGCTTTGTGGGGTTTCCATTGAAAACAATTAAGATTTCTCAGATGTTTGGTACTAATGGTTATAGTGATGGTTTTCTGTTTTCTTTTGTTTAAATGTGAAAGGTCTTTTTATTTAATTTAGTAGGAAGGAGTCAAATCTCTGATAGGTATTAAGACATCAATGAATATTGTCTAAATGGGAAATTATGAAGGGCACCTGGGAGGCTCAGTTGGTTACGCATCTCCCTTTGGTCTAGTCATGATCCCAGAGTCCTGGGATCAAGCCCCATGCTGTGAGCCTGCTTCTCTCTCTCCCTCTACCTGTCACTCCCCCTGCTTGTGCACTCCTCTCTCTCTCTGACAAATAAATAAATAAGCTTTAAAATGAAGTTATGATACTTCCTGAGGGGCAGAAAACTTAGCAGAAATAATATGTGGATAGATAACATTTTTATACTTACCCACATTACTATAATACAACCATTTTTAAATAGTATGGCAAATAATAGAAGGCAGAGGCTTAACCCACTGAGCCACCAGGTACCCTAATAAATAAAATCTTTTTAAAAAATTGAAAATTACAATATTAAGTTTGTGTGGCATAAAATATTCTACTTGTATTTGAATGCTTGTTTAGTTGGTCAATCAAGTAATAATTTTTATATCTGGCATTTAAAATAGCTGAAAGATTATCATAATTAACCTAACAAGGGATCACATAGGTTGACTATATCTTCCTAAAGGCAAAAAATATTTAAAGGAGACTATCCTTCGAATATTCTTTTCCCCTGTTTTGGAGAATACTCATTCTTAGGTAGAAATGAGTTGTGGGCATGAGGGGTTTGGAGTATGACTTGAGAAGTTAGGAGTATGGGAGCCCCAGGATATCTGAAATTTGCTATGCTTTCATAGAAAAAACATTTCCCCATGTCTAAATGTCTGCTAGTCTTGGGGATATCCTCCTAGTCAGGCATTGCGACGTACTAATAGAAGCAAAAATATAACAATAAGACCTCTTACATTTCATGGACTCTTTCTTAACTTGTGAGAAAATTAACTTTCCACAAATATGATTTGAAGAAATTTATGGTGTTCACTTAAGAAAAGAGAACTCTATATTACTAAAAACAAGTTAGGCTAAGATCAGTAACATGGTATAGAGGGTTCAAACTATAATTCTGCTCTATAAATATGGAAACTTAGACAAATTATTTAACCTCTTTGTGCCTCATTTTCTTCATATGTAAAACAAGGGTAATAATTACACCTAAATCATGGGATTATTATGAGCATTACATGAGACAGCACATGTAAATTGCTGAAAGTAGTACCTAGGACATAAGAAACACAAATTCCTATCTCTTATTATAATTATTTGGGATCAAATTTGCTATCAAGCAAAAATGGAAGCTACACTAAGAAATGAGGATTTGTGGGGCACCTGGGTGGCTCAATGGGCTGAAGCCTCTGCCTTCAGCTCAGGTCATGTCTTTCCATGTCTTCTGCCCATTTCTTGATTGGATTATTTGTTCCTTGGGTGTTGAGTTTGAAAAATTCTTTATAGATTTGGATACTAGCCCTTTATCTGATTTTATTTGCAAATATCATCTTCCATTCTGTTGGCTATCTTTTGGTTTTGTTGACTGTTTCCTTTGCTGTGCAAAAGCTTTTGATCTTGATGAAGTCCCAATAGTTCATTTTTGCCCTTGCTTCACTTGCCTTTGACAATGTTTCTAGGAAGAAGTTGCTGTGCCTGAGGTCGAAGAGGTTGCTGCTTGTGTTCTTCTCAAGGATTTGATGGATTCCTGTCTCGCATTGAGGTCTTTCATCCATTTTGAGTCTATTTTTATGTGTGGTGCAAGGAAGTATCGTATCATCTGCAAAGAGTGAGAGTTTCACTTCTTCTTTGTCAATCCAGATGCCTTTTATTTCTTTTTGTTGTCTGATTGCTGAGACCAGGACTTCTAGTACTATGTTGAGTAGCAGTGGGTGATAGTGAACAGCCCTGCCCTGTTCCTGACCTTGGGGAAAAGCTCTCAGTTTTTCCCCATTGAGAATGATATTTGCTGTGGGTTTTTCATAGATGGCTTTGATGATATTGAGGTATGTATCCTCTATGTCTACACTATGAAGAGTTTTGATCAAGAAAGGATGCTATACTTTGTCAAATGCTTTTTCAGGTTTTATTGAGAGTATCATATGGTTTTTGTTCTTTCTTTTATTAAAGTTTTGTATCACATTGATTGATTGTGGATGTTGAATCAACCTTGCAGCCCAGGTATAAATCCCACTTTGTCGTGGTGAATAATCCTTTAAATGAATTGGCTAGTATTTTGGTGAGAATTTTTGCAACAGTGTTCATCAAGGATATTGGTCTCTAATTCTCCTTTTTGATGGGGTCTTTGTCTGGTTTTGGGATCAAGGTAATTCTGGCCTCACAAAATGAGTTTGGAATTTTTCCTTCCATTTCTATTTTCTGGAACAGTTTCAGGAGAATAGGCATTAATTCTTCTTTAAATGTTTGGTAGAATTCCCCTGGGAAGCCATCTGGCCCTGGGCTCTTGTTTGTTGGGAGATTTTTGATTAATGCTTCAGTCTCCTTACTGATTATGGGTCTGTTCAGGTTTTCTACTTCTTCCTGGTTCAGTTTTAGTAGTTTATACTTCTCTAGGAATGCATCCATTTCTTCCAGATTGTCTAATTTGCTGGTGTTTAGTTGCTCATAATATGTTCTTATAATTGTATTTCTTTGGTATTGTTTGTTATCTCTCCTCTTTCATTCATGATTTATTAAATTGGATCCTTTCTCTTTTCTTTTTGTAAGTCTGGCCATGAGTTTATCAATGTTATTAATTCTTCCAAAGAACCAGCTCCTAGTTTCATTGATTTGTTCTACTATTCTTTTGGTTTCTATTTCATTGATTTCTGCTCCAATCTTTATGATTCCTCTCCTCCTGTTGGGTTTAGGCTTTCTTTGCTGTTCTTTCTCCACCTCCTTAAGGTGTAGAGTTAGTTTGTGTACTTGAGGCCTTCTTATTTCTTGAGAAAGACTTGATCTGAAAATATGCAGGGAATGATCCCAGTCTTTTGGTACTCGTTGAAACCTGATTTGTGACCCAGGATATGATCTAGTCTGGAGAATGTTCCATGCGCACTGGAAAAGAATGTGCATTCTGTTACTTTGGGATGGAATGTTCTAAATATATCTGCAATGCCCATCTGGTCCAGGGTGTCATTTAAAGCCTTAATTTCCCTGTTGATCTTTTGCTTAGATGATCTGTCCATTTCATTGTTGGGGGAGGATGTTAAACTCCCCTACTATTATTGCCATATTGTTGATGTGTTTCTTTGATTTGTTATTAATTAGTTTATATAATTGGCTGCTCCCATGTTAGGGGCATAGATATTTAAAATTGTTAGATCTTCTTGTTGGACAGACCCTTTGAGTATGAAATAGTGTCCTTCCTCATCTCTTATTATATAGTCTTTGGCCTAAAATCTAATTTATCTGACATAAAGATTGCCACCCCAGCTTTCTTTTGATGTCCCTTAGCATGTAAATTGTTTTCCACCCCCTCACTTTAATATGGAGGTGTCTTTGGGTCTAAAATGAGTTTCTTGTAGACAGCATATCGGTGGGTTTGTTTTTTTTATCCATTCTGATACCCTGTGTTTTTTGATTGGGGCATTTAACCCATTTACGTTCAGGGTAACTAATGAAATATATGAATGTCATGCCATTGTATTGCCTGTAAGGTGACTGTTACTGTATGTTGTCTCTTTTCTTTCTGGTTTGTTACTTTTAGGCTCTCTCTTTGCTTAGAGGACTCCTTTTAGTATTTGCTATAGGGCTAGTTTGTTGTTTGCAAATTCTTTTAGTTTTTATTTGTCTTGAAAGCTTTTTGTCTATTTTCAATGACAACCTAGCTGGATATAGTATTCCTGGCTGCATATTTTTCTCCTTTAGTGCTCTGAATATATCATGCAAGTCCTTTCTGACCTGCCAGGTCTCAGTGGATAGGTCTGCTGCCAATCTAATATTTCTACCATTGAATGTTACAGACCTCTTGTCCTGAGCTACTTTCAGGATTTTCTATTTGTCTCTGAGACTTGTAAGTTTTACTATTAGATGATGGGGTGTGGGCTTATTTTTATTGATTTTGAGGGGGGTTCTCTGTGCCTACTGGATTTTGACGCTTGTTCCCATTGCCAAATTAGGGAAAGTCTATGCTATAATTTGCTCCAATATACCTTCTGCCCCCCTCTCTCTTTCTACTTCTGAGATCCCAACTATTCTAGTATTGTTTAATCTTATGGTATTACTTACCTCTCAAATTCTCCCCTTGTGGTCCAGTAGTTGTTTGTCTCTCTTCTGCTCAGCTTCTTTATTCTCCATCATTTGGTCTTCCATATCACTAATTCTCTATTCTGCCTCATTTATCCTAGTAGTAAGAGCCTCCATTCTTTATTATACCTCATTAATAGCTTTTTTGATTTCAACTTGGTTAGATTTTATTTTTTATTTATTTATTTTTTAAAAGACTTTTTAAATTTATTTGACAGACAGAGATCACAAGTAGGCAGAGAGGCAAGCAAAGAGCCCGATGTGTGGCTTGATCCCAGGACCCTGGGATCATGACCCAAGCTGAAGGCAGAGGCTTTAACTCACTGAGCCACCCAGGAGCCCCTCAACTTTGTTAGATTTAGTTATTTTATTTCTCCAGAAAGGGATTCTCTAGAATGTCTAGTATCTTCTGTGTTTTTTTCTCTAGTAGGTTCTCTAGTATCTTCTGTGCTTTTTTCAAGCCCAGTTAGCACCTTGATAGTTGTCCTTCTGAACTCTAGTTCTGACATATTACTAATGTCTGTATTGATTAGGTCCCTAGCCATCATTACTGCCTCTTTTTTTTTTTTAATGTGAGTTTTTCCACCTTGTATTTTATCCATATAATAATGGATGAATGAGAGAACAAAATACTAAAAGGGTAACAATGACCCCAGAAAAATACAGAGTAACCAAGTCAGAAGAGATATAAAACCGGGGGCAGAAGGAAGGAAATATGTGTATATATATATATATATATATACTAGAACAGAGCCACACACTTGATTTTTGGTGTATTTTGGTCTGTTAAAAGAAACTGTCTCCATGGAGACACACACACACACACACACACACACACACATAAGGTTAAACATGATGAAGGGATAGAATATGACTGTAAACATGAAAAATTTAAAAAGGTTCTAAAAAAGGAATTGATAAGATAAAAAGTTGTTTAAAAAGAGAGGGGGAAGAATGTTATCAGACTGGAAACTAGAACAAAATGCTAGATTTAGGGTAATTTTGATCTATTAGAAGAAACTATATCCCAAAATTTTAAAGAAGGAAATTCCTATATGTTAAAAAAAGAAAATAAGATTAAATATAATGAAGGGATAGAATATGACTATAACAATGAAAATTTTAAAAGATTTTTTTAAAGGTATTGATAAGATAAAATATTTAAAAATTTTTAGAAAGGGAAAAAGGAAAAATATAAAAATTAGAATAAGAAAAAAAGTCTGGGGGCGCCTGGGTGGCTCAGTGGGTTAAGCCTCTGCCTTCAGCTCAGGTCATGATCCCAGGGAGGTCATGATCCCAGGATCCATAAAACAGGGAGCCTGCTTCCTCCTCTCTCTCTGCCTGCTTCTCTGCCTGCTTGTGATCTCTCTCCCTCTGTCAAATAAATAAATAAAATCTTTAAAAAAAAATCTGAAAACTTTAACTTTGAAAAACTAAAGAATCATGAGGAAAAGTCATGAATTCTATGTGCTGTATTCCTGTAGCTCTGAAGTGTGCAGTTCTCATTGATTGGTAAACTTGGTCTTGGCTGAATGTTCTTGTTGATCTTCTGCGGGTGGGGGGGCGGCTGTTAAAGTGATTCTTAAATGTCTTTACCAGAGGCAGAATTGCACCTCCCTTGCCAGGGGCCAGGTTAAGCAATCTGCTCATTTTTGCTTTCAGTGGCTTTTTTCCCTGAACGCTTTCCGTAGAGCTTTGGAGAACAGGAATAAAAATGTTGACCTCCCAATCCCTGGCTCTGTAAAGCTGAGAGCTCAGGGCCACAGTACTCAGTGTACCCTCAGAGAAAAGCAGTCAACCTCTCCTGTCTCCCTGGTCTCCAGCCACACTCTGAGCTCACACAGCCCATGAGCAAGCATTTCTATGTCTGGTCATGGCCCTGTTTGTAGTCTCCAACCCCAGCGAATTCCTGCAACATGCTCCCATACCACCTCTCACAGAGGAGGAAGAAGGCAGTCTACCCGGATCTGCCACTCGAAGAACGGTGGCCTGAATATGCCTTGGATAACAGTTTAAGGTAACCTCAAGCTGAGAGCCCACTGCTTGGCTCCATCTCTGCAGCCAGCTTCCCCACTCTGTACCTGTTAGCTCTGCCACATCAGACACCCCTGGTCTTTTTGTGACCTGATGGGTTCTGAGACCACACTGTCTCCATGAGGGCTCCACCCCCAGCTTAGCCTCTGGGGCAACGTCCCTCAGTGGAGCAGACTTCTAAAAGTTCTGATTTTGTGCTTCGATGCTCTGCCACTTGCCAGGAGCTGCCCCCCACCCCCGAAGTCTCTCTTCCTGTATATCACCTCAGATTCACTTCTCCTACCTTCCAGAAAGTGGTCACTTTTCTGTTCCTAAAATTGCTGCTCTTTTTTGCTTCGATCTCCAGTTGAGTTTGTAGATGTTCAGAATGGTTAAATAACTATAGCTGAACTCCTGGGACCCTATGATATTAGGTTTCCTACTCCTCCACCATCTTGCTCCAGACAGAAAAGATTCTTAAAACTAGTTTGAGAACATTGATCAATCAAGGCCACTTCCTGGTTGGTTCAGTGGCTACACATCTGCTCTGGCTTCCCCAGCTGCTGCTCCTTCATGCCAGCCTGAGCTAGTTCTCTTCTTTCCAGTGCTGGCCTGCGGGAAGGGCATTTCATCTAGCACATAGCTAGACACCCCCATTCCGAGCACACTCTCTTTGCACTCTGAGTAAATATATGTATTGGCCTATAACTAACGCCGTATTAAGGCATGCAAGTATTCCTTTTTTCCCCATCTGTAGAAATGGCGATGATAATAGCAGTATTCCTCACAGCATTGTTATAAGGATTTAATGATAAAACTTAGCAATTTGCCTGGCAGTCAAAAAACACAAGGTGTATTACTATTGTTTTATTATTATTATTATTATCTATATGATAAAATAAGATCAGAGTCTGAGACATACATGTGAGGGTACACTTACAATTTTATACTATGATAAGAACAGAAGAGCTAACATTTCAACTATTTTTAAGAAGGAATACAGTTTTTCCAGATGGAGAGGAAGGGAAGAGCATTCATGAATTCCCCATGTGTTTTATCTAAACTTGACTTGTTTTCAAAAAGTCAGTGGGCCCACAGTTATTCCACTGAGAAAGTACTTTTGAATTGACCATGTCCACACAAACTAATCAATCAACAAGTAATTGAAAACCAAATCTGTGAAATATGCAGATAAAGTGTAAGACAGTCTCCCAGCTGGTTTTCCTATATCCACATTCTTTCTTCCTTAGCATAAGGAACCTTATATTCATAAGGTTGACACACTAATCTTCTTTCATGCAGTTTTCATCATGCCAAAACTGCTGGAGAACATGGAGTAATTTTCAAATAACTGCTGTATAAAGCCCATATGACTGTGTCTAGACTCAAGAATCACCCATAGTCTTGCAATTCAGAATACAGCACCAGCACCAACATCACCTGGGAACTTGTTAGAAATAGATAATCTCATACTTCAATCCAGACCTACTAAATTAGAGTCTGCAGTTTACCAAAATCCCCACGAATGCAAACTAAAGGTTGAGAAACAGTACTACACAACCTCCATTAATCTAAACCAAATAAAATCACTATCCCATTACACAACCCATGGTCCCATCAAAAAGAATGAAGTCCTTTCATTAATATCTCTGCATCCAAACAATCCCTTTGTTCGTAATCTTAACACCACTAGAAATGTTTTATTTCCTTTCCCCCTTTATCTAAATCCTATCTGTTTCTAAAGGCCCATGGAAAAAATCCTATACCTTCCATGAAACCAACACCATTTTAAGCCACACTAACCTTGCTGAACATTCCTGCATTTAGGTCAGTACCATTTCATTCTTCTTATTTATTATCATTCATTATTCATTGAATAATCATTTTCTAAATGTTTAGTATTGTTTACTGGGCACTGTTGCATTGGTCAGAATGCAAACAAAAACACAGACTTTCCCTGCTTTCCTTAAGCTCACAAATGGAGAAGAAACAGTTCAGTAGAGATGCCTTCTGCTCCACAGACATATAGGGCAAATGGGTAGATGTGGAGGTGCAGGGCCATACGGGATAAAGCAACATGATTTGTGCTTTTTTGTTGTAAAAACTACCTAAATAAGGGAGTAGTGCTGTTGAAATATATTAAAACTTTCTGTGGCATCAAATAGATTAAACATTTTAACTGATAGAGACAAGACAGGGATACTGTGCTTGGTTTCATGTTAATTTTATGATCTTACAGATGATTAAGGGTTTTTTAATAGGATGGCAATATGTCTTTCTTTGTTCATTCAACAAATATCAGAATTTTAAAATAGCCCTTATTTGTCCTTTTCTGACTCTTTAGGCTTCAGACATGGTGTGCACTAAATAAATACTTGTTGATGGAAGACAGTCTTTGATCTCAAGTCAGGGACTAGGTTTACACACATGGAACAACCATTGCACAAATGCAGCCCTTTCCTCCTACTGCTTTTCATGACATAAGGAAATGTTCATGAATTTGCAATGACACTTTGGTTTACTAGCAGTGTCTTTTGGATCAAAAAGTTCCTCCAGGGTGCCATGGAAGTTTCTGTTTCTCTGTAGCTAATGTTTTTGTTCACCAGAGACTGTTTTGGAGTATAGCCAACCAAATGGAACTGGCTAGTAAAAGCTTTTGTGGGTGAGCAGTTTGGAAACAAGTTTCAAGACCATTTGCCAGCTAAACCTCAGCAGGTAGAATTTTAAACAACATAAGTTAATATAAAGGCTTCAGCTGAAAAAGCCTGGAGGAGCAACGAGAGAGAAAATGAAGTAGGTAACATCCCATATTCTTTGAGGGTAAAAATCAAAGTTAGCTTTTCTTATAGTAGCAAAACTACCCATTGGCTCTTTGGATAGAAACGGATGTTTCTGGAAGACAGTCACCCTTCAAAAGGTTGCATGCTCCAAACAACAGCACCAGAGTACATTAAGGTTAGATATTATGCAAGACCTTTTGTGAGCCTCTTGTTTTCTTCAGTGTGATTTGAGAGCAGGATCACACAAGGAAATTTCAAACCAAACTGAGTAAAAAGACTATAAATAACATAAACTAGAACGTTATAGGATCTGGTATTAAACAAAAAGTACCCATCACTTTGGTTAAAGAACCAGCAACTTCCTTTTATTTATCATTTTCAAATTAGTTACAACCTTCCCTTATCTTCTTCAGCAATCTTGGGGAAGGTGAGTATTCCCACATCCCGTGCAATTTTCTTTTCAATGTTTAATTTCTCTGGGTGCAGGGAAAAAAAAAAAAAAAGCTCTGGACCCTTAATTGAGCAATTATTATTTCTTAAGTGAATATAGAGTTTGAGGATAGTGCCAACATCTCCCTTTCATCCAGAGAACAAGTCTGACACAGTCAGTGGCATACGTTGTCTGGCAACACCCCAGCTTTAGGTAGAAGAACCAAGTGAAGACTGAAAGGGAAACTCATTCTTCATCCCTAGTCACTCCCTGGCATCTACTGAGGTTCTTGAAAGAATGCCAATTAGGACCGATTTACATGTCTCCTTGGAGGTTTTAGATAACTCTTCACTAAGAACTGTTTGTTTTTCTCATTTAGACCATTTCTCCAGAGTAGGATTTGCAAACTTGCTGCTGAATATGCTGTTTGCAGATCATTGCTTGGTTTCCATACTGACATAAAGCACTGGTACTTGAAAAATTCATTAAGAAGTGACTCATCTGAACTCCCAGATCTCAATCTGTGGAGTGATTTTACCACATTTTCTACAGTGTTGTTCCAGAATCCAAACAGCAGAAAATAAAGAGTCCGTATGCAAACAGTTTATAAAATATGCCTAGATGAGGAACTTACTGCTTCATAGCTTGAGCCATTGTTTGAGCAATTCTAATTGTTTTAAAATTTTCTTTATATAGAGCTGGAATCCACTTCTCTGCCATTTTTCTTGGTTTTCTAGATACTCACTGTCTCCTTTATATAAAAAGCCCTTTGAATATTTAAAGATAGTTTCCATGCTTCTCTTCCTCTGCAGGTTTCTCTTTAATTAAATTACTCTTCCTTCGGCTACTCCTAAGGTTATATGGCATCCAAACTTCATCATTAATGAGCAGATTTTGAACATAGTCTGTTAATAATCAGCTCAATTAAAATAAAAAATATGTACAACTTACTTAAATATAAATTTAAGGTTAAATAATCTTTTTTATGTTTGGTTAAGTTTTGATTGAATACTATATTTAATGGTCTATAATACCTAAGATATAATCAGAAATTGCTATTAAAATGTCAGACTAGTAGACCCAGCTGCAGAAAGCATCTTTTTGTTTGCTTCTGTTAATGAAAATTTTACTGGACACTACTAAGAGGTGATTGAAAAATCATGCTGAAATATTACTGTTATCTACTGGTGTAAAATTTCTCACCAGAAAACTATGAGAACTTTGGGATTAAATGTTTGCTATCTAAATACAAGTTTTAGCAGCCCCTAAAATTGTTAGGAACACCTTAGAACACTTTGCTTCTTAATTACAGTTTCCCCCCAAAATTATTATACAGTATCAAATTAAAATATAGTTACTATTTGAGAAATTTCAAGCATTTATGAAAATATAATGAGCTAACCTTTTAAATCAGACTTGAAGACAGTTTGAATATTCCTTATATGCCCACAAAAGTTTCTCTAGTCTTTTGCAAAATGCTAACATGATTATATTTGTCCAACAATGTAGATGGTTAATATTCACCCAAGTGACATCAACAATTTAATGCATCATGCTTTTTCTTCTCATTAAAATTGCTATTACTGAAGCTCGACTAAATTTTCTTCATGCTTGGCCTTCTGTATAAGTCTGAAACCCTACAGTTTTCCTCCTATACCATCACGTTTGGCTTTGTCTTCAGTTATTTTTCCTTCCTTCTCTTACCTGCTTTCAAGAAATAGAATGAGGCTCTTTAATGTGCCAATTCCAAGTATATTCAGATAAAATGCAAATAAATCAATAGGCTTCTTCAGGAAAGTTTACATTTGAATGTGAGAGGCTGTTTCCCTTACTCATTGGCTCTCCCACTGAGGTTAGATGACCCATTGCAGCGACTTGCTGGAGTGAGTTTCAAATTGGTTAAAAAAACTCCTAATAAAGGAATGGTGGCAGAAAGAGAGAAAAAAAAAAATCTGTGAAATAGGAAAGTCCAAATGTATATTCTTATCAAGTCTTATACTTGTCCAACAGTTACAAGCCTCTCTGAAAATATTTATATGTGTGGGTGGGGGCAAGTTGCCCATTAAATTGTAGGAAGTGTTATCAGATTCATCAGGACTTGGTTGTAAATTTGACTACACAGTTTTGGCTCATAGAGAAATAAGGAGGAAATATCTGATTAAAGTGTGCATTGCTGCTGAGGCAACTGAATGTTGCCATAGCAATTGAGATGAAATGTGCAAGAAGTGAGATAATTAAATCTAACCCCTTTAGTAGTTTTGACAGTCAATGCATTGCCAATAGGAAAAGTTATCTACAGTATTAAGATAAAACACATTCCTCATGGAAAGTCTCCTTACTAGTATTTTGTTGTTCCCTTTCTAACTACATTGCTTTAGGTGTCTAATTTGAATGTTCTCTTTTAATAATCAAATACAGTTTTGACCTTGGTCTACAGCTGCCTAGAATTTCTGCTAGTTTATTGTATCATGGGAGCAGACATCTATAAAAAATATCCAATTTTTTTCCCCTCAAGTTCTTTAAAAAAGTATACTAAAGCCAAAGCTGTCATATTTGAGCTTAGAATTCAATAATATCTAGAACGTGCTGCCCTCTTCAGGAGCTGGTGCTTAAAAATACTTTACTTTTTTTTTTTAGCAGTTTAGAAATTATAAATATGAATTATAATATCAAATATTGTATTGATAATTATTTGGGAATAAGCACGACATTAGTAAAATATTTCTAAGTTAAAGAAGTTTTTCCATTAAAATATTTCAAGAAAAATCAATAAATATAAATTTTGAAATAAATTATTAATATTTACAATTAAGTAAAAAAATAGTTTTCTTGAAAGAAACTACACTCATTGGCAGAATTCCTGAATCACTACAGAATTTCAGAGTTCCATATTTTCTACCCAAATATTTCTTTAAGAATACAAATGACTAAAAAAGATATCTTTGATGTCAAAATCTAAGTAGGACACACTTCAAATCTTAATTTTATTCTCTAGGAAAAAGCAAATTTTGTGAACACCAAAATTTGTCATTTAAGGGCACCTGGCTGGCTCAGTCATTAGAGCATGCAACTCCTGATCTCAGAGTCATAAGTTCAAGTCCTAGGTTAGGCATAGAGTTTACTTAAAAATATGTATTTGCCATTTGAAATTTTAGCTAGTTTTCATTTGTAGAAACATTATCTTTTTTGGAAATAATGATTCAGATTACTTAACACATGATAAATTTTTATTCAAATTTACTTCTTCAAAAATAATCCTGAAGGGTCTGAAATATCATTATTCAAAAATTCAAGTAAAAACCCTTTTCTGAGTATGTTATCTATTAAAATTTCCTTAGCCATCATCTAGTTTTGATAGAGAAGTTAAGGGAGATGAACTCATTGTGTTTTTCTCTAAGTTAAGTTTATGATATTTAAAAAATAATTAAGTAAAGGAATGGAAAATGACTAATATGTAATAACATTATCAGGATATGAGAAAAGCATTTTTTCTCACACCTGGACATGTTTCTTTATATTAGAATTATTGACATTAAGAAAGGTTTTTATTTTTAACTAATTATTAAATGTGAAAGTGTTGATTAAAAATCTTTAAAGAACACAATAAATTCAAGAGAAAATAGCTTTTTAAAATATGATTTTGCTCTAATTTTATGTGATGCGATTTAAAACCTTATTTTTAATTAACAGAAAACAATATAAATATATAAATAATGCTAATTTATTTAGTATGAAAAAGTAGAAGTTTGGACTCTAATTTTGTTTCTCAGTTCCTACGTTAGATTTCCAGTTCAAGATTCCAAACAGGAAACTAATTTAGATTTTTTTATAAATAGTCATTAATGTTGATTTCAAGAAAGTAGAATGACCCTCAGTTTCCCCTTCAAGAGTTTTAGCCATAGCTGTCCCATCTGTATCATTGAAAGATTCAACTGAGCGAAAGGGGAGAAGAATAAACAGTTAATTGGCAATATTTTCTTAATCCTATAATATTTGTTTGGGGAAAATAAAATGTTTTATTTCTGACCTTGAAATTACTTATCACAACAACTGCTTAGTCTTAAAGTAGCTCTGTCCACAGGCATGCAATACGTGTTCAATAATTCTTAGAACACTGATTCATGCTTTCTGCAATAGATTTACTTCATTTTTGTTTTGCTGCTGATGCATTACATTTGGTGGTTAGAACCCCTGTGGATGGAGGTATAATAAATAACAATATTTTCTTTGCTTTCCAGGGTATTTATGGCATAATGATAAATTTCATCTTTCCCAGAACGGTAAGTAAAGAACTCTTTCTATATAGGATAGTACTCAACACAAACAAGAAAAAGTGAATTGCTATAATAAAAGTGGAGTGGCATTTGCTAAGTATATTAAATGATCTGATAATTATAAGATAGCTTATACTCTTGAAATAAATGGATGCTGCATTCAAATTCTATAAGCATTCCAAAATTCTCACCATATATGCTACAGGCTCTTTGAAGGGAATATAAGGTTTCTGTTTTCTTGGTTGTATGGAATTTGAACACAGTGGAGTCAACATTTTGTTTTCTGGGGGTAATTTATTTTAAAATATACACAGATACAGAAATAAATTTGGTTTATATTCTATGAACATAGAGAAAAAGCATATCTGTGATACATATTGAGAGTGGGTGAGTAAGAGTCCTTTGGAATTTTTACTGTTACATAAAAACTGATTGTAATTTATGTTTGACCAGGGCTTTGCAGCATCTGTGAATTTAAAAGTGTTTGTTTTTTAAGAGTATATATCATAACTTCTCCTAGGCAAGCTAGCTACTGTATGATTTTGTTTAAACACATAGTTTTCTTGCCTTTACATTTTTATGATGCAAAAAGGTAATATTTAGTTTTAGTCTTAATCATAGCCTCTTTACAATTCAAATAACAATAAAAATTAATTTTATTGAATGGGAAAGGTCAATGTAAAGTGACATTTCTCAGGAAGTTATTACTGTCTCCTATGAAGTTTTTTTTCCCCCCAGTGGTCTTGGATAGTCCCTATAAAAAGTAGGAATTTCCCACAGTAGGAAAAAAATCTCTTTGAAATAAACCAATCATCAAAAGTGCTATTAAGTGAAAAATCAAGGCACAGAATACATATATTATATGTTGTGTACACATGTGCATGTGTATCCAATGGAGAGAAAATTGAGAGCATCCTGGTGGTAAGCTTAGAAAAGTTTCACAAAAGGTGCACAAAACAGTGAGAATATGGGTAGTTTAATAGTCTTCACTCCATCTTCATTCCGTATAATAAATATGTATTATGGGTGCCTGGGAGGTTCAGGTGGTTAAGCATCTGCTTTCGGCTCACGTCATGATCTCAGGGTCCTGGGATCAAGCCCTGAGTTGGGCTCCTAGCACAGTGGAGAACCTGTTTCTCCCTCTTTCTTTGCCCCCCTCCACACTCCCTACTTGTGCTCTTGCTCGCTCACTCACTCTCACTCTATCTCAAATAAATAAATAAAATCTTTAAAAAATATATGTATTATTTTTGTAATCAGAATGAAAGTATTATTTCAATAGTTAACTTAAAATAGTATATTTATTATTAATGAAATACGGATATATATAATAGAGGAAATACCACGTGTGCCAATTGCATAATCAAAATGATCTTATACAATTTTAAAAAAGGAAAAAACAAAAACAAAAAGACCCTTTCACCTAGCCACAGAAGGAGCCAAAATAGAAATTGAAGATTACTTGGATTTAAAAAAAAAAAAGGTGCCTGGATAGCTCAGTGGGTTAAAGCCTCTGCCTTCAGCTCAGGTCCTGAGATCGAGTCCGTCATCGGGCTCTCCGCTCTGAAGAGAGCCTGCTTTCTCCTCGCTCTCTCTCTGCCTGCCTCTCTGCCTACTTGTAATCTCTCTCTGTCAAATAAATAAATCAAATCTTTTTTAAAAAAAGACAATGAAGTATTTTAAATGAGGTTAAAGCTATCAATTTTATTAATTTTACTACAATACAAAAGTACTCCTAGAATTCAGGAAATGCATGTGTAAAAAATAAACATTTTAAAACTGTAATTTAAAAAATCTTTAGATTCACATTGGTGTTTAGTATAAAAGAATTTGATATTTTATGAACTTTTTCAGAAGAAAAGGTCTAAGGGCACCTGGCCGATTCAGTCAGTAGAGTATCTGATTCTGGATTTCACTGTTGTAAATGTGAGCCCCATGTTGGGTATAGAGATTACTTGAAAATAAAATCTTTTACAGATAAATAAAAATAAATTTTTTTTTAAAAGGAAAAAAGTTCTAGCTACATAAAAGCTAAAACATGAAGTTGAAACTTTTAAAATAACTCAAATTTTAAGTCAGTAAATCAAACTACTCAGTAATAATAAAAAACTGATCTAAAATCTGCATAATTTACTCATCTACAACCAAGAGTCATCTTTGCAAGTTTAATGTGCAAAATTATTTTAAGGTCCAAGATGAAAAGAAAGTATAATAGACAACTAGGCAATTATAAGGAATTTTTAGCAGAGTTCTTTTTTTAACCTAAATGATGTTAATAAATAATTTCTTAATCATAAACACAATAGTAGAACAAATAGAATATTTCTGAGATTAAAAATTTCTTCTCAAGAGTGACTTATTATAGGGTGAAAACTTAGCATATAAGTATAAATTGCTGTTGTATCTCGAATATCCAGCAACTTTGTCTGGACATAGGCCAATAATTTCAGAAGAAATTTGGGGAAGAAAAAAAGAGTGCTCTAGCAGGTATTTTAATCCTGTTTACTTTAATGCTTCCCGAATTCTCACTTCATCCCACTTGCTCTCAGTTTACATAAAATTAAAACAGAACTTGTTCTCTGCTTGTCTAGCTCACAAACGAGAAAGGATACTATAAAAGCCATGAGGGGCAAGAGAAATGAACTGAAAAGTTAGAGTCCCTTCATAACTATTCATCAGCTTTAAGAATTGAGAGACCAAAGACTAGCTGTATGATTTTGAGAAGATATATCCTGTACTTTGGGTTTAAAATTCATGATGTCTTAAATCAGAAAGTTATACTGAAACATTTTTTTATGAAATCTGAATTCCTTTCTAGCCCTAGAATTTTACAATAGAATGATGTATCTTTAAACTTACTATACAGAGCATAAGATAATATTGTGATATTTGGAGTCATTAGAATGAAAAGGTTTTAATGATTAAAAGGGTTATTTTCATTCATTTGTGAAATTCACTTTTTTTTTAAATTTTATTTATTTGACAGAGAGAGAGATCAAAAGTTGTCAGAGAGGCAGGTGCCCCTTTTATCCAAATTTGTTAAGCATCTGCCTCAGGCTCAGTCATGATTCCAGAATCCTGGGATCAAGCCCTGCTTCAGGCTTCTTGCTAGGGCAGGAAGCCTGCTTCTCCCTCTTCCTCTGCGTAATGCTCTGTCTGCTTGTGCTCGCTCTCTGTCGAATAAATAGATAAATAAAATCTTAAAAACAAAATCAAGCCCTCCAAAAAACACAAATTATATTGTGTAAATAAGAGACTATATATTGTGCATTTTCATAATATTCTTCTCACAGAACTACTTTTTAAATGTGCCTAAAAGGGGCACCTGGGTGGTGCACATTATTTGCAACCTCAGTGGGTTGAGGCCTCTGCCTTCAGCTCAGGTCATGATCTCAGGGTCCTGGGATCGAGCCCCACATCGAGCTCTCTGCTGGGTGTGGGGGAGCCTGCTTTCCCCTCTCTCTCTGCCTGCCTTTCCGTCTATTTGTGATCTCTAGCAAATAAATAAAATCTTAAAAAAAAAAAAAAGTGCCTAAAAATTTAACCTGAAATTTCTTTCTTTTTTTTTTTTTTTAAGATTTTATTTATTTATTTGACAGAGAGAAATCACAAGTAGATGGAGAGGCAGGCAGAGAGAGAGAGGGAAGCAGGCTCTCAGAGAGCCCGATGCGGGACTCGATCCCAGGACTCTGAGATCATGACCTGAGCCGAAGGCAGCGGCTTAACCCACTGAGCCACCCAGGCGCCCCTAACCTGAAATTTCTCACTGTGCTTTAAATAACACTGTAAATAATGTGAAGGAAAAATCTAGCATCAGTCTTTTCTAAAGAATGGGAAATCAAATTCATACCTATCTGTATATGGAAATATATATTTCTCTTTTTTTAAAGATTTTGTTTTTTTTTATTTGACACAGAGATAGAGACAGTGAGAGAGGGAACACTAGCAGGGGGGACTGGGAGAGGAAGAAGCAGTCTTCCCACCCAGCAGGAAGTCCGATGGGGGCTTGATCCCAGGACCCTGGAATCATGACCTGAGCCAAAGGCAAATGCTTAAAGACTGAGCCTCCCAGGCACCCCTGGAAATGTATATTTTGAATAGGTTTATTCTGTCAAGATGCTAATTTGATGTATTGGGCAATCAAAATTTTAATTCATAATTCTCTTTTTACATCTACTCATCTTTAGTACAACTGACATATCATGACATTTTAGGGGAAAAAAAATAAACTTTCCTCCATAACCTAGATCAGTTCAACATAACAACTTATTGGAAAACTAGGCCACCTGGGTGGCTCAGTGGGTTAAAGCCTCTGCCTTTGGCTCAGATCATGATCCCAGGGTCCTGGAAGCAAGCCCCACATCGGGCTCTCTACTCAGTGGGGAGCCTGCTTCCCCCTCTCACTCTCTGCCTGCCTCTCTGCTACTTGTGATCTCTGTCTGTCAAATAAATAAATAAAATCTTAAAAAAAAAATTATTGGATAACTAAAACAGCTCCTCATTCCAATTATTTCCTTCTGATTTGTAACTATACAAATTTAAGCAAGCCACTCATTTTCTGAATTATTACACAAACTGAATTGAAATATAAATATATATTTTGTTTGACATGTATCTATTCAAACTAACTTTAAAATAAAATAAATCTTCAGCATTAACAAGTTTTTCTAGTAGATTAGAGATAAATGCCAACTATTTAAATAAAGCAAATTTCTCAGTGTAATTAATCTGTACTTCAACAAAATAGATCTTTCCTCTCATTCCCAATTCTGACTTAATGAACAAAGATTGAATGCATATTTCTGTGAATAGTCACAGCATCTAGTCTTCAATGAATAATAAAATATATTTTATTTCTGAGAACATTAATAAAAATTTGTTAGTTATTTCATTAATGACAAAAATTTCATATTGGAGTTAACTATAGCCAAGTCACTTACGCATCATAAATTTTTAAGATTTATCTCTTAAAATTCCACAACAGTTTCTGATACATCAAATGTCAATTTTTAGGTCAGATGTAGCAATAGTAAAGAAATGTTAATTGGCCAACAGGTTGATTAGTTTTAAGATATTGAAAAAGTAAAGATTAAAAACAGTTCTCTCCTTTTCCTTCAATTAAAATTGCATGCAATTATTCTTGTAGATTATAGATCTCTTTTGGGATTTCTGGTTTCATATAACTTTTTGGTTCATTTCACAGGAATAATATTCATCTTAATTAGCAAAAAACAGTTGATGAGTTTTTATAAGAGGGAATTCACTCCATGCACTGACTACTGCCACTAGATTATTCTGTTTAATAATAATAATAATAATAATAAAGCTCTGCTTTTAGAGCAGTTAAATATGTTATCTGTTGATAACCATTTTCTTTGAAGACAGGATGTCTTTTTTGATAGGTGATTAATCCATTTTGTTTTAACCTCAGAATATTCCTAAGCAATATCCTAAATTGGCTTAAGAATGATTTATTACCGTATCAGTTAAAACATACAAATAAAAATTATTAAATAAAGAGACATTTCTCGTGTGTTATTGCATTACTTTTCAAAATTTATAAGATAAACATACTCGCTTCCTTTTAAAAAAATTTAAATATTTAGTAGCCAAAACATTTTTTCCATTACATATATAAGAAATATATCATGAATACCTGTGTCCCCTGTGACCTTTCAAGCTCTCTTTGTGCCTTTCTACAATTCCTTAACTTTCTTCTTCAATTAGAACTAAAAGTTATCCTAAATTTTCTGTATCCCTTATTTTTCTTGTAATTTAATTTCATGTGTTTGCACCCTTAAACATATTATTGTTTGGTTGACATATTTACAATGATACGTAAGTGAAAATATATGTATCTGTCTGTGACTTTTCCATTCAACATTAAGTTCTCCAGTTTCAAACATTTGCAGCACGTAACTATAGTTCATTAGTTCACACTGTTGTATAGTATTCCCTTGTGTGACATAATTTATTTGGCTTCAACACTGATAGATATTTGGGTTGCTTCCAGTTTTTTGGTTTTGCTTTTTACTCTTTAATAGTGCTGCTATGAACATTTTTGAACACGTATAAAGGGATATATACAAAGATTTCCCTAGGGCAAGATATTCTTAACCTGGAGTTATTTTGCCCTCACGCAATACCTGGCACTATCTGGAAATTTTTGGTTGTCATAACTTGACAATCAGGATTCTACTGGTTTCTTGCAGATAAAGGCCAGGAATGCAGGAATGCTTTATACACCCTGTAAGACACAAGAGAGTCCCACACAAAGAATCTTCTGGACTAAAATGCCAATAGTGTGAAGTTGTGAAACTCTACTCTAGAATATACACTTGAAAAAGAAATTGCTGAGCCACTGAGTATGAAGATTTCAAATTTATTAGAGAATTCTTAACTTGTTAAATGTATCAATTTTACATTCCTGCCAATAGTGTAAAGATAAATGTCCCAATAGTGATGTCCATCAACAGATGAATGGATAAAGAAGATGTGGTATATATATACAATGGAATACTATGCAGCCATCAATCAATTTTTAAAAATTGAATTGTAGGTAGGGGTACCTAGCTGGCTCAGTTGGTGGTACATGTGACTCTTGATTTTGGGGTAGTAAGTTCAAGCCCCACCTTGGGTAGAAATTACACTAAAAATAAAATCTTTTAATATTAAAAAAAAAATTAATTGTAGGGGTGCCTGGGTGGCTCAGCTGTTAGGTATCTGCCTTCGGCTCAGGTCATGACCCCAGGGCCCTGAGATCAAGACTTGCATCAGGCTCCCTGCTCAGCGGGAAGCCTGCATCTCCCTCTCCTTCTGCCCCTCCTTGTGTTCCCTCTCTTGCTGTGTCTGTCTTTGTCAAATAAATAAATTAAATATTTTTTAAAAAATTGAATTATAGGCAATATCTTTACTAATTCATTGTTCTTTATTTGTGTAATAAATATCTTTTTCTAGTTGTGGATTGCCTCCCCCCACCTACTTTTTTTAAAGAGCATATTTGAAAAAAAAAAAATAAAGAGTATATTTCACCAAATACTGATTCAAAAAGAGCAGCAACAAACCAGCAGTGGTTGGGTGATCCCTATCTTTTCCCTTTATTAAGTTCCCCTTTATAGACAGAACTCTGAATCTTAAAGCAGTTAAATTTAACAAAGTTTTCTTTTTTGCTGGTATCTTACATTTCCTACATAAGAAATTTTTCCCTTGATCGTTTAAGTATTTTAACATTTTACTTTTTATATTTAAGCCTTTCATCCTTCCGAAACTTTTGTGTATAGTATGAAGTAGAAATATTTTTTAAATAGAAATTATAGTCTTTACACCGTGTACTGAAGAGTTTATATTTTCCATAACGATCTTCAAAGCCAGCTTTTTCTTATATTTTATGATCTAGTTTTTAGCTTTCTGTTTTATTCATTTGTCTATCTCTTCACCAATATTATACTGCTAACTTAAAAATCTGGTAAGTTCTTCTCTTTGTTCTTCCTCAAGAGTATCTTGGCTCCTAAGTCCCTTTTCTTTTCTGTGCAACTCTTAGATTATACATATATTATACATATATATAATATATATAATATAATGTTTCAAAAAGGTTTTATTTTTACCGTAAGTTTGTTAGATATATCTCTAAATGTTATTTTATAATTTATTTTAATTACTTACTTTTAATGATTTTTTTTAAAGATTTTATTTATTTTGAGGGAGAGAGCAGGAGTGGTGGGGAGAGGCAGAAGGAGAAGCAGACTCCCCACTGGGCAGGGAGCCCCAAGTGGGGGTCAATCCCAGGAGCCCAGGACCCTAGGACCCCCGGATCACAACCTGAGCCAAAAGCAAACGCTTAACTGACTGAGCCATCCAGGTGCCCCAGTGATTTCTTTTTTAAAGTGATAGTTTCTGGGATGCCTGGGTGGCTCAGTTGGTTGGACGACTGCCTTTGGCTCAAGTCATGATCCCGGATTGGGCTCCCAGCTCCATGGGGAGTCTGCTTCTCCCTCTGACCTTCTCCTGGCTCATGCTCTCTCTCACCGTCTCTCTCTCAAATAAATAAATAAAATCTTAAAAAAAAAAAAAAGTGATAGTTTCTAATGTTTGCTTCTGATATATGGAAACACAATTTTTTGTATTTTTATTTTATCCAGCAAGTCAAGTATCTTAACTTTCTTATTAATTCTCATAATTTATCTGTATTTTCTTTTATATTTCCCATGAAAACAATGATTTCTTCTGTGAGTAATTTCAGATTTACTTCTTCTAGTTCTTATAACATTTTGTTTTTGTGTATTCCACCAAGTCAACTTCTAGCCCAGTATTACACAGAGATAGTGATAGTATGGAACTTTGTTTTTTCCTGAATTTTAAAAAAGAAAATGTTATGAAAATTTCACCATTAAATTGTATGGGTTTTGCAGATATCTTCTATCAAGTTAAGAAATTTTCCTTTTTTTTTTTTTAATCTTTGATGGGTATGAAATTTATCGTGTTTTTTCTACAGTAATTTAGAGGACAACACAATTTTTCTCACAAATGGTTGTTTAACACTGAAGTACTTCTTACCTTAAGGACATTTACTGAATGAGGTGAGCAAGAATTTTACTTTTCATGTTCTTGCTGGTACTAGGAAAAGTGACAAAGCCCAAGGCTTAGCGTTACGATCCAAAATGGATATATCCTCATCATTAACTTGGTCTACAAATAAATCCATCCCATAGAGGACTGCAAGAAAAACTGTAAGTCTTAAATGTATAACTAAAAAGAAAAAAAATTCTCCTCTGAAAAGTCATAATCATAAACCAGCTTTACTTTGTTTCTAGCAAAAATTCACATAATCTCAGTGGTCTAAATACTCAAGATAAGAATTTAAGCTGGTCCCTACTTGTGCCTTTTGGGCTTGGTAAAATCAAAAGAAAATCCATTCTAGAGAGCTCACCTTTATGCCATTACTCCAAGAATTTTAACAGATAAAATTCCATTAGTATAAGCCCACAGACAGAAATCACAAACACACTATTTTAAAAAAAGGAGGGCAAGGTGGGGAACAAATGATCAAGAATCAGGTGAAAAAAGATAAAAAGCAGAATCAGACCCACAAAGACTTCAAATATTGGAATTACCATTTTCATTCTTTTCTTTTTTATTCTCATTCATTGTTGCACACAAAACTAAATTCAAAAATATTTTTCTAGCATTTAATTTCCTCATGAATAACACATAAATTTCCTTTCTATAATGTCATAAATTAGTAATATAGCCAAGTTTAACTTGGTATAACCAAGCTAAGCCTGGTTATACTGAAATGGAGTTTGATCACATTTATTTACCAAGCTATAAGAATTCTGGAAAACAAAAAAGGAATAGAAATAAGAATAGGTACTTTTCTGTTCAGCTTAAACAAACCAATAAGATGGTAAATACTTTATTAGGATAAAAATACCAAAACATATATTGGTGGCTATTGGAAAAAATCTAGTTTTCAAGCTTTTTTTTTTTTTTTTGTAGACAGATTCCATTTAGTTAAATACTTAAAATAGGGATATTCTAAATTCTTAGAATATGCTTTATTTGCGTAGCATGTTATTTTCACCTAAAATCTCAAGGATTTTCAAATGTTTTTACATTTGTGTTTTGAAATTTTCTACAAAAGAATTGTATTCTCACTTGACCTTGAACTCCTGATTGGTCTTACTGTGCCCACTGGCCAAAGCTGAGCCAATCATGATCTGTCCTTTTAATTTTTTAAACTGGAATCATGGAGCCGATTTGTAGGCAAAGGGAGAACACATTGGTTTATGGATCCCAAGGAAGGCTGATTTTGAGACTTAATTCCAGTTATTAAACTTTCTAGGGATCCATGAACCAGTAAATTGCTTTGCTCAAGCTTGTTTGAGTTATTTCTATAACTTGCAACGAAAATGGTCCTGATAACTACACTTATATAAAGAAAATTAAATTCTGAGATGGTTTCACTGCATGCTGATAGTCATAGAAGGCAATGGATGAATAATACTTTTAATACCTTTTCCACCACAAGGGAAGGGACTTGGAAAGAGTGCTGGGTAAGTTCTTTTGAAGTCCTGCCTTGACCAGAATGTATTTCTTCCCTCTGATTTATTCTTGAGTCAGGTCAAAGTTAAAAGGATTACCTAAGATTATTCTTTATAATAAGGTTTAGGATCCCTATTATTTTGACAATTAGAGATTTTTACATGGCCTGAAGAGGAAGGGCTGAAATTTAAAGAAGAATGTAATATTTATTGAGCATATGACACTATATTAAAGACCTGGTTGGTCCATTTTTAATTCCTTTCCTCATTGGGTGTTATGAGCTGAATTGTGCCCCCCCCCATTCATGTATTAAAATCCAAGACTCTAGAGATGTCTGGCTGACTCTGTCAGTGGAACATGTGACTCTTGATCTTGTGGTCATGAGTTCAAGCCCCATGTTGGGAATAGTGATTACTTCAAAAAAATCCAAAAATTCCAGCACCTCAGAATATGGCTGTATTTACAGAGACAATCTTTGAAGAGGTTATTAAGATTAAATGAGGTCATATGGATGAGCCCTAATCCAATATGATGGTGTCCCTCTAAGAAGAGATTAAGACACAGACACACACAAAGGAAGACCATGTGAAGACCCAGGGAGAGGACTGCCATCTATAAGCCAGGGAAAGTTCTCAGAAGAAATAAGCCTGTCTATCAAATCTACTCATAAAATGTGTTGCAGAAATGTCTGATCTACTCTCTGTTCCCACAGTTATTGCCTTAGTTTAGGCTTTGTTTTTCTTACTTGAAATATTCCAGCAGCCACCAGCTTCTCATCACTCTAATTTAAACATTCATAGTCATGCTGGCAAACCCACTTAGTGAGAACAAGTTCTGCTCTGCGGTCTCTTCTTATCCCTAGGGTAAAGCCCATGGTTCCTGAACCTGGCTGTGCATCAGAATTTTGGGTGGCATTCTTTTAATTATAGATTTTCAGGCCCCAGACAATTTCTACTGATTCAAAATCTATGCGCATGTGGTCTAGAAAATGGTATTTTTAATATTTTCCTAAGTTGATCTTATGAATAACAGAATCTATTAAGTTTATTTGCCCATCTTTTTATTAATGATCATATGACAGCTTCCTCCAAACTTCTGACCTCAGCCTTTTGAAAATATATTTCTTACTATGCCTTCCAGTGATCACAGTGTTTCTTGAATAATATTACACCTTTTTGAAGTAAACTGGTGATTCTTTTACATTAACAATGCAATTTCAGAAATTTTCTTGTTAAAGGTCTATACCTATTGTAGGTTACAATATGTCTGCCTCCTGAGAAGCTACAAAAAAGTCATAAAGATACTTTAATATGTAGAATAGTAAAAATATATGAAGCCTATCTAGTTTGTTCACTGTAAAACCCTTCACCACTGCCTCCAACTATGTAAAAGGACTGGCAGAAACAATTACTTCTCTTGCAGTTAGTTATTCTGTGGCCTGGCCCTATTCATAGTGACACAAATTGTGTGGTGGGACCACACGTGAATGCAGGTTTAGAGTTCACCTTCGAAAAGGAAGTAAGATCTCAAACTCTAATGTTGTCTTCTGTATTATAAACTCGATTTATGTACTTATCATTTGGCAAAAATTGATGGCTTTATGCTCTGAGAAGAAAAATCATATTACTCTTCTTACCTTAAAAAAAATACTTTTGGGGTGTCTGGGTGGCTCAGTGAGTTGGGCAGCTGCCTTCGGCTCAGGTCATGATCCCACATTGGGCTCCCTGCTCAGCAGACAGCCTGCTTCTCCCTCTCTCTCTGCCTCCTGCTCTGCCTACATGTGTTCTCTCTCTATCTCTCTGTCAGATAAATAAATAAAGTCTTTAAAAAAATTGATTAAAAAAAAAGTTTCAAGGCTGAAGCAGTGGGTCTTTGTATCTACCCATAGATAGGAAACATGACTCTTAAAAAGAAAGATAACAAATAATGGCAATACTTAAAAGTAAACTACATTATCTACACTTGAAATCAAAAGCACTTTTTCCCCACCATAATTAGATAACAAAAGAAACACTTGCTGAATATATCTGCCAAGCCATTAATTTATGTGTTTTGTGTCTATGATATCAAGCATTATATAATATAGAAATATCAGAATAGATATTGATTCTTGATTTTGTGGAACTTTCAGTTTAGTTGATGGAAGTCCTGGTTTGAAAAAAAAATAAAATAAAAATAGTATCCTTATAGGAGCCTGAAACAGAGGCAGGGAAGGAGAGTGTGTATGAGTAGAGGTCATGCCCAAATGATACTTCCTGGAGGGACCACTTATTCTGTACTCAGACGTCAACAGCCAGGAGTACTTTAGAACTTGAATAAACAAATGAGCATGCCCTCTTTCAGTACAGTCTTTGCTATCTGTGCACACTTTGTAAAAAGTCTGGTACAAAAACTAAATATTATCCATGGTCTACTTTCCCTGTTCTAAATGTATACATTCATGTATTCATTACACAAATATTTTATTACAAGTACCTATAAAAATAAGGTTTCTTAAGCAGACTGAAAGGCCTTGGTATGAAGTGACATATTAACAACTACCTAGTCCTTGGCTTACTTTTTCCTGGCTCATATATCTAACATGGTTGATCCTTCAAATTGTAATCTTAACCACATAGAACAATAAAACTGTACTGTTTCTAGACTTGGGTTAGCATCTCCAGAAACAGAAAGATCACTATTTCTACAATCAAGATACTGCATCTCTGAAAAATTCTGACTGTAAGTGGTTCTGTTTTTAAACTGAATCATGCCTCATTTTACCGTGAAGCATCTTAATTCAGCATCTTGGGACATTCAGAATTAAGCTACTCTCACTTTCAAATAATAATGCCTTTAATTCAAAAAATATTGGTGAGACTTTCATGAAATTCGGATAGGCTTAATCATGAAAATTTGGAAATCAAAAGAAGTGGATAAAAGAAGGAACTAGTCATATCCCCATTACCCAAGACACCCACATTTAAAAATATCGGTGTCTCATTTCCAGGCTTTTTACTGTGAATAGTTTGGATTCTCTTCATTTAACATAATTTTATCACCACATATGTAAACACACACATACAATACATAATTGAGTTCCCATCTAGTGGAAGAAATCTACCATAAAAGATACATGGACAGGCACTGGGGAAAGACCTAGATTCAAGGTCAAGCACTATCTTGTTAGCTTTTATAACCTCAGACTTGTTACTTAATCTCTCTCAATCTCCATTTTCTAATCTATAACTAGAACCTACTTCTTGAGATTGTGACTAGCATTAATTAACACAGTATTTTAACACAGTATCTAGCAAATAGTAAATGCTGAATAATGATTAGAATTATGTTTATATTTATACTATTCTAATAAAGCCATCAAATTTAATAACTTTCAGACTAAAAGTTCCTCAATTCTTTTAAGCTTTTCTCATGTGAGATACTTTTAAGTCCCCTTAACCATGAAGGCTGCTAAATACCGGAAGTTTTATAACCTTTCCATTCGTATCTTCCTTAAAATGTTGCTCTGAGATCTGATTTTGGTAATTTGAAGAGCTTGAAATATAATCAGATTATGTCCTCCATTACTCTGTTCACTCCTAAATTTATTAATGCAGTTGAAGTTATTTCTTCTTCATCTTTTTCTTTCTCTCCTCCTTCTCTTCCTCCACCTTCTTCCTTGTACTTCTTCTGTAACCATCTTATACCATGGATTCACTGCCAAGTAAAGCTCTTCTTTTTTTTCCCCTCTTAATACAGTTAGTAAATCTCATATCCTTCAAATTGAATTTAGGCAGTTGGTGTTTTGTCCCAAGGCAGGACGTCACAATTATTCCAACCAAGTTATATATTGTTAGATTTTGCCGATTTTTTAGTTGTTAAGAACTTTTAGAGCTTGATCTTTTAATCTAATGTATATACTACTCACTCTTCCTATCTCATATAACCAATTTTTGACAAGTATGCCTTCTTACAGCTTTATCTCAGTCATTGATAAATATGTTTACATCAGACAAAGCCAAGGCCAAGACTTGTGGTATACCACTTGAAAAACCTTCCTCCAGGCTGACACAGATTCCTTAAAATTACCATTGGGTGCAATCATTCAGCCAGTTATGAAAACATATAATAGTACTATTCCTAACCTATATTTCTGTATCTGGTCCACAAGGATATAAAGAAAACCTTATTAAATGACTTGCTAGAATCCAGATGTCTATTTCTATTGCCCTAATATACTGGTTTATCAATTTTATAGAAAAGAATATGTAAGATTGAGCTGAATTGCTTATTCTTGTTGAATTTATACTTTCTCCTAATAGCCACTTAAAAAATGCTCACAAAATTCATTTGTGATTGTGATTTGTAACTGTCTTTCATAAGCATAACCGAGGCTATTCTCTTCCAAGCAACATTAGTTTCATGGATTCGAAGTTTCCAGATGTTGCCATTTTTTTTTAAACATAAAATATTCTTCTCTTTTTCTCTTCATTCTGTTCTCAAAGGTAACCAGCTAAGTACTCCATAATCTCACTTAGAAGGTCTCCGGTAATATTTCAGAGGGGTCCAGAAACATATTGGCACCTAGACCAGTCAGGTTCTCCTAGTATAGCACATAGGTGAAGGGCTCAAACAATGGGCTTAACTCTTGGCTCAAATCCTAGCTCTACATCTCTCTAGTTGTATCATTTGGGACAAATTATTCAATCTGATAATGATGAATGAATGATAATGCTTTATAGCTAGGATGATTAAATGACAAAATGCAAATCGGGGCTCCTGGGTGGCTCAGTGGGTTAAAGCCTCTGCCTTTGGCTCAGGTCCTGATCCCAGGGTCCTGGGATAGAGCCCCAGATCAAGCTCTCTGCTCCGCAGGGAGCCTGTTTCCTCCTCTCTCTGCCTGCCTCTCTGCCTACTTGTGATCTCTGTCAAATAAATAAATAAATTTTTTTTTTTAAAAGAAAAAATGAAAATCAATACATAGTGTATGACACCTTCTGGGTCACCAATAAATTTTATTTACATTAAAATCACTTTAGCTGTTTTGTCTTTCAATTTTTGGCCAATGGCTAATGGCCTTGACTTTATTCATTAAACAAATATTTATCGAGTTGTACTGGGTACATACAAGGTGCTCAAGATACTGTACTGAGCAAATCCAAACTTCTTGCACTCAGAGAGCTTACATTCTAGTACAGGAGAAGAAAAACACCAAAGTATTTGAAATAATGGCAGTCAATGATTGGAAGAATGAAAAGTTTAAGAATCAGAGGATGTCAGAATTATTTTATAAAGGATGGTCAGGGTCCACTCTGAAGAGATGACATGTGAACCGAGATACCAATGAATTTACAGGGAAGAAACAAGAGGAGTAAAGATGCTTTCCTTTCTTTTTCATGAATAAATGTTACATCTTCAATGTAAAAAAGAAAAAAAAAAAGGAGGGGGAGCTTATTCCTGTATTGCTCTTCTTCTTCATTTCGTGCTAAGGAAATAATTTTTGTTCTCCTTGGCATCTTTCACAAGCCCCAGCTCTTTTTGTGCAGTGTTGCTGATGTTATTTTTATAGGTCTATGTGCTACCTTCCCATATTTGTGCTTGATTCTGTGCCCCTTTTTACCATCTTTTGCACATGCTGTTTTAAATTCAGAGCGTGTCAGTTGGTGCCTGTGCTGCACACCGGTTTCTTTGGTTTCCTCCCCATTTTCTTGCTCATTCGAATCATTTGTGTTTGCATAGGCAGAACACTGCTAAAATCTAACTCTTGAGAGTGCATGGTTGCTTTTCCCCAAGGTTCCCATCATTTCCGTCTTACCTACTGGTTTCTGTCAGAATTGGGTTTAGAGTAGGAGTTCTTCTTACTGCCTACTTTGCCGTCTGGGAAATAAATTATCAGCAAGGTCAGTTAAGAAATTGTCGGTGTTTTGCTTTCTGAGGAATGAAAGTTTCTGCAGATACTTTGAGATAGAAATCCCTAACGCTAAGATATCTTTCTGCCCTGATAATTTTGTGGTCAGCACTAGAAAAACATCCTTCTTTACAGGAAGTCTGTGGTGCAGTCACATAGTGCTATCACTTCTTTGTGTCTTATTTATATTCATCTAAATTTTTCTCCAGTGTTCCCCCACCAACAGGTTCTTGACTTTTCACGTGTATTCACAACTTCTAACCAGTCAGGACCATTCTCACCTATTTTTGCAATTAGTTTGGTCTAATTATAATTAAAAATAGATTAGAAATTAAATTGAACATGACCAAATTGTACACCTAGGAAACCAGGAAGTTTCCCTACAGCTTAATATTAGCAAGCAGCACGAAATCATAGAAGGCTTTGGAATAGAAGGTAGATTCTATTCTTGACCAAGCCATATAGTATCTTGCTGTCAGAACTGAAAGTCCCTTAACTGAAGGATGAAAGATCTGGACTCTGCTTTCACTGAGGAGCAAACAGTCACCTCACATGGTTAGTTGGCTTGTCCACAGTCTCACAACTAGTTAGAGAGAGTGGTTGCAAGATAAGGTGTTATTCCCTTAGGCCAGTAAATTTCCCCCCACCAGGTTGCTTTCCATGAATGGCCCAGAGACTTACTTCCCCTCAGTAAAAGCCAAATACTGCCTGCCCGTTCCAACCTCACAGAGTTGTTGTTGAAAGGGAAGGAGCTAATAGGTGTGTAATGACAGTAACAGTGTAAAGCGGTATTATTATGATAATGATTTAATCTGTTGGTTTCTGTGGGCTTTTCCCCCCTTCTTGTTTGAGATTTGCATTTTAAATTTAAATCTGTAGTGAAATGTGCTTACTTTGTTAAAGATTTACAACAAATTGCAGGTTGCATCCTACAGAAGAGAATCTGGGTTTTGGCGCCCCTGGGACCAGGATGATAATCCTTTTCTGCCACTCAGGGGATGCATGGCAATACAACATCCTCTTAACTTCTCTGATTTTAGTTTTCTCATCTGTTAAAGGGCTAAACATTCCTATCTCTTTTTTTTTTTTTTGAAGATTTTATTTATTTATTTGACAGACAGAGATCACAAATAGGCAGAGAAGCAGGCAGAGAGAGAGAGGAGGAAGCAGGATCCCTGCGGAGCAGAGAGCCTGATGTGGGGCTCCATGTGGGGCTCCATCCCAGGACCCTGGGATCATGACCTGAGATGAAGGCAGAGGCTTTAACCCACTGAGCCACCCAGGCAGCCCCTCAACATTTCTATCTCTTGAAGTTGTGAGAACTGATTGAAAGTCTCAATATTGGTGGTTGTTTTTATTTGTTTGTTTGTTAATTTATTTTTCCTGTATATTTCTCTTCCCTCAGTTTATGAGCTTCTTGATGGCAGACAGTATTTATTTATCTTCATATTCTAAGAGTCTGGCACTCAATAGCTACACAGTATGTTTGTTGAGTAAATTATTTACCAAGGTGAACAAGAGTGGGTTCTGAGGGCAGCAGTATTTTGGAAGTCATTGTTTTTCCAACCTGACTCTTAAGAGCACTATATTAAGTTTCACGGAGGTACTTTGGGCACTGCTCAAAGTAGAGAAGGCGTAGCTGAGTGTGAACTCTTGGGCTTCATTTTGCTTTAATCAGAGCATACATTAATTGTTTATTTACAGATTGGTTGCTATGTAAGATTGTTTTTAGAGAAAAATGTTTTTCAGCTAAGAGAAGTTGAAACAAGATGTGTATGCTCTAGAGTCTCAGAGACACATCTAATACTTATTTTACTGTTAGCACCTCAGACAAAGTAACCTTTCTTTGTCACAATTTCCTCACGTATCCTAGAATTTACAGCACTTCAGGTTGGTTATAGATGGACCGAAAGATATCACATACACACCTGCCATTTCCCAATATTTAGCCAAGAATACCAAAGTGGATTCTGCTTGGATGCAGGTGGCCGTCTGTATCAGAAGCAGATGGATGCGGACACAGTATACCTTGGCTTTGCTTTTCTCTTCCTCTGGTTCCCTATGGGCCACACAGCTGCCAGAGACACTACTGCCAGGGTTGAAAAACACAGTTTTTTAAACTCAAACTTTCTATTCTAGAAGGATTTATACCGTAGGTACTTCCATGTAAGAAAATGCTTACTGATACACATTCTCCCAGTTCTAGAGCCAAACGAGAACAAGGGAAAAAACCTCCTCTGGGCAGGATGGGGAGAAGCAGGCAAAGCCAGGGTCAGGGGCCCCTGAATAGTATCTCCGCCTGGAGCTTCCTGTGTTCCTGTCTCCCTGGAGGTTTATCTTGAAGATTAAATAAAGTAAGGGTAACACTAAGATATTTAGCAATGTGTAAATGGTTGAGCTTGGGCACTAATAGATCAGAACAGATGCTGGTCATAAACTACCAGCAAGCCTTGCTCGTGCTTGCCAGATGAATGCCAGCCTTAAAACAAAATAACGTTAAAATGTCCTCATGCTATCTGACACACAGAGATGGTGTTTGATTAATGTTAATCTCCTACCCTGCTTCACAACTTCCTTTTGAACAAACTCCAGTGAAAGCAAAAAAGCAACTCCAAGAAGACATAGCCTCAGATAACCAGACAAGTCAAGTTTATTATTTTATGGCAATGGGATATTAATGGAGATCATTTCTCTTCACACCAATAATATCAAAATTCATTCTGTGCTCTACAGTAAAATGGATACACTTTAAAATGGATACACTTTTAAAAATATTAATTGTAAACTATTCCCTCAGTTAGAACCCAGCTGTTAACTATTACTATATCTTAAATTATACCCAGTGGGACCATTGTCTCTCTCCTCGGAGTTTATAATTTCCCTACTAGGAAGGGTTAATTTCTTAAATTTACTTAGATTCTACAGTTCTTTAAGGCAATGTTTCCCAGGTGTTGGCAGTGGAAATGGGGAACACTCCACCAAAACCACTTCCCCAAAGTCCTTCCAGAGATTTTGGTGTCTTCCTTTCTATTATGAATCTTCCAGAATGACTATTTATTCAGAGTTTGCTATAGCAGATAGTCACTAAGACTTGCATTTGGCACACTGGAGGTCAGGCTGGGGAGTGGGGATGCTTTATAATGAAAAAAGGGGAAGGCTTCAAGTAAGCACTGATTGGAGGCTGTTGGCATGGGAAAGATAGAGGTGGGTTAACTTGAAGTGAGAATCTCCTGTGATGGTTTGGGAAATACATTTGTCTTTTTCTGGTTGTCTTGAGTTAGAAGCAGGATCAAAAAAACAGCAGGGCTGGCAGTAGCTGATGTAGTTTGATCATTCTGGGTTGATTGCTATAGAGGTTGTGGGTCAGAGTTCTACTGTCATGTTTGGTCTGCCTATTACTTATTTGTATATTCAGTTTCTCAGACAACATGAACATATATGTAGGAAATTGGGAGGAATCTATTTAAAAGCTCTAGAAATAATGAGTATAGCAAGGTCTCATGATATAAGGTCAATACATAAAAATTAATTCTATAGGTAAATCCACAGAGATAGAAATAGATTAGTGGTTGCCAGGGGCTGTAGGAGGGGATATGCAGAGTGACTGCTAATGGGTATGGGGCTTCTTTTTGGGGTGCTGAAGATATTATAAAATCAGATTGTGGTGGTGATTGCACAGGATTCTCAACATACTAAAACCACTAAACTATATTCTTTAAAAGGGTGAATTCTATTCTATGTGAATTATATCTCAATAAAAGCATTAATTTTACTTGTATTAACCAGCAAAAAGTGATTGAAATTGAAAATGTAAAAAAATACTTATAGGAGCATTAAAAGATATGAAATACTAAGGGATCAATTTAACAAAATATGTGCAAGACCTGTGCACTGAAAACTGCAAAATATCTCTGAGAGAGAAATTAAAGAAGACCTAAATCAATGGAGAAATGCTCTCTTACAAGAAAAGAACCTGCCAGAATGAACCAACGGAAGTATGTATTGGATTCCTTAAGTAATTTGGCTTAAAACAAACGAACAAACAAACAAACAAACCCGCTAAACGAGCCTTTGGGGAGTTTCTGTTGTTATTGGAACAACAGAGGAAAGAAGGAAGGACACCTTTGTAAGCAAAGGCAAAATTGGACTATAAACTTCAGTAATGGAGAACACAGCAAGGAGGGATGGACCAGAAGTAGAGAGACAGGATGGAAGAATAAGTAATTGATGAGTATCACTAGTTAGTCAGGGTCCTCGCGGGTCTCACCATCAGGTCATGCATTTGCTGGGCATTGGGAAACTTGTAACAGCCCTTCTCTTTGTGTAGCTCTTAGACTAAAGGCAAAAATATAAAGCTGGTGTGCATATAAGCATACCTTGCCTGTACTTATTTTCCTGCTTTTTACTTTCCAATCTTTACTTTGTCTTTGCCTTGTTATTCTTAGTTGCTCTTATTACTTGTATTTCTATTTATTTTTAAATATCCTTAAATTTTTTAAAATTTTATTTCATTTTTTCAGTGTTCCAAGATTCATTGTTTATGCACCACACCCAGTGCTCCAAACAATATGTGCCCCCCTTAATACCCACCACCAGGCTTCAATTCTTTTTGGAATATGAAGGATTATAAATTAATAAATAAAAATTAGAGTGCTTCACAGAGAATTGTCATCAATTGTGTTTAGCTATTTCGGAGTATAATAAGCGTAACCAGATATTCTTCTAATGTTATGGATTTATGAAAAAAAATAAGCTTTTTTTTTATGGAGAAAGAAAAAAAAAAAGAGTGCACATGCATAAGCAGAGGGGAGGGGCAGAGAAAGAGGGAGAGAATTCGGTTAAGCAGGTTCCACAACTAGTGCAGAGCTGGATGAAGATTCAGGGCTCAATCTCATGACCCCAAGATCATGACCTGAGCTGAAATCAAGAGTCAGTCACTCAACTGACTGAGCCAAATAAGTGCCCCCAAATGAAGCACTTTTGAATAAAAAAGAATGAAAATCATAAGCTGTGAACATAACTAAGAGTGAGCGGTTTCTTCAAATTGTGAGCGTAAAGCAATCAAAACTACCAGTTCGTGTGACAAAAAATTTTATTTAGTCAACTTAAAGCTCTATGTTTAAAATCTGCTATAATACAGCCCAATATGTGAGAATATATAGGAATGTTCAAAATTGTTTCACACTAGCTCGTGCAGTTTTTTTTTTCTTTTTTTAATGATTTTATTTATTTGACAGACAGAGATCACAAGTAGGCAGAGAGGAGGCAGAGAGAGAAGGGGAAGCAGGCTCCCTGCTGAGCAGAGAGCCCCGATGGATGCGGGGCTCCATTCCACACCCTGGGATCATGACCTGAGCCAAAGGCAGAGGTTTTAAACCACTAAGCCACCCAGGCACCCCTAGCTCATACAGTTTTAGGCATTTATGAAGCAACACATTTTGAAGAGCGATCAACTGTTTTATGCTATTAATGTACCAAAGTAGTAGTAAATATTTGAGAACTGACTTACTATGTGCTAAAGACTACTTGTATTAATTTATATAACCCTCATGACAACACTATAAAATACACACTATTGTGATCTCCATTTTAGAAACAAGGAAAGAAAGAAAGAGTTAATTTAAAGATGAGCCTCCTGGGACACCTGGGTGGCTCAGTTGTTTAAGTGATTGCCTTCAGCTAGGTCATGATCCCAGGGTCCTGGAATGGAGTCCCGCATTGGGCTCCTTGCTCAGCGGGGAGACTGCTTCTCCCTCTGCCTGGCGCTCTGCCTGCTTATGCTCTCTCATTCTGACAAACAAATAAATTTTTAAAAAATTAAAAAAAAAATAAAGTAAAATAAAGACAAGCCTCCATAACTTGAGCAAGTTATGGAAGCGTGAACATGGTAGAGCTGAAACTTCTGGTGGTCTGGTCCAAATTCAAAGCTTTTAGCTTGTGTTCCTTTTTTATTTATTTTTTTTTTATTTTTTTTTTTTAAAGATTTTATTTATTTATTTGACAGGCAGAGATTACAAGTAGGCTGAGAGGCAGGCAGAGAGAGAGGAGGAAGCAGGCTCTCTGCCGAGCAGAGAGCCCGATGCGGGGCTCGATCCCAGGACCCTGGGATCATGACCTGAGCCGAAGGCAGAGGCTTTAACCCACTGAGCCACCCAGGCGCCCCTGTGTTCCTTTTTTAAACAATTTTTTCAAATACCTTAAAATTAACATTCATCAAATTAAGTAAATTTATACTTTATGAATCCCTTTACAGATCTTTTTCAAGATAAGGTAGAAGAAAAGTTTCATCTTCAACATATCTTAAAAAAGTAGGTCTGGGGGCACCTGGGTGGCTCAGTGGCTTAAAGCCTCTGCCTTTGTCTCAGGTCATGATCCCAGGGTCCTGGGATTGAGTCCTGCATCGGGCTCTCTGCTCAACAGGGAGCCTGCTTCCCTTCCTCTCTCTGCCTGCCTCTCTGCCTACCTGTGATCTTGATCTCTGTCAAATAAATAAATAAAATATTTTAATAAAAAAAAAAGTAGGTCTGTCTGTGGGTTTTTTTTTTTTTTTTGAAAGTATATGTCAAATGCTTCAATGGTGGTGTTTCAAAAACTTTGGCAGAGCTAAGTGATTTCAAATGGTATTTACCAAATTCTTGACTGTACCAAAACATAGAATTTTAAGAAGTGAATATAAACGATTTAAGCTAGGTATAGTCTCATGGGATGCTTATTAAGCATTAAGAAAAGAAATTCTACTCCTCAATGTATGTGTTCTGTTAAGAGTCAAAAACAATAATAAAAATGTTTCATACTCTTTAGTATGACATAGATTAAGTTAATTGATCAAATTAATTATCCGATTTTATGAATGGAATATACCTTTTGTCTTACAATTTGACAGGAAAAGTGAAAAGGGAGAAAAGACAAAATTTTTGAAATTAAATACTATGATTACTAGAAACAAATTTACTTTTGTTATTATAGAAGAGCTTTGCTTAGTGAAAAAAATTGAAAATTTCTAATATGAAAAGGATCCAATCATATATGTCAATATCAGTTTCTATTTTGCATGGGACATTTGAGGGTTTTTTGTTTCTTTTTAAATAGTATCTGTCTCAACAATTGCCATATATAATTGTTATAATAATTTTTTTTTTAAAGATTTACTTATTTATTTGAGGAGGAGAGGGGCAGAGAGAGTCTTTTAAGCAGTCTCCCTACTGAGTGTGGAACCTGATGCTGGGCTCCATCTCAGGATCTTGAGATCACTAACTGAGCCAAAATCAAGAGCCGGGTGCTTAACCTACTAAGCTACCCAGTTGCCCCTAAAATTTTATGAAACTTAAATAAGGACAACAGTATTTCAGTAAAACTACTGAACTAGTGAACTACTACAATGAGCACAAAAGGCTCTTTTCAGAAAGTGTGTATTAGGATTTTTTACTGAATACAAAGGATAGTATGCAAACTATAACTTATAAGAATTTTTAAAAACTGGTATATTTAATATAGGTGATTCTCACTTTATGGAGTTAATTCATTATCATCATATTTTCCAGTTGATATACTTACAAAAAATTGAGTTACATTCATATGGGAAAATGTTTTGACCTATAATCATAATAAAATTTTTATATATGAAAATATAAATTATAAAATAAAATTAGGAATTATGATAATAGTACTAATAATACTCAGAAATAAGAAGCATAACAAACTTGGGATAATAAAATAAAAATGTTCCTGACTCAGGTTCAATAAATTATCATTATTCTTGGTAAATTCTCTCTTTGAAAAATACACCCTAAACAAAGAATATTTTTTAAACATATCTGAGGCAATCAATTGCCTCTAGTATTTTTTAGTAAAGGCTTAGCTTGTTTGCCTTAAAGCATTTTGTGGTTAGCTTTTTCTGCTGTATTAGTGTGTCTTAATTGTTTTAACTGTTAAGACTTTAAAACCCTGTGAATTAATACTCAAAGGATATTTGTTTCCACTTGTTTGTTTGGTTGGAAAAGACTGATTCCTTTCATGTGTCCTGCCTTGGTGAACTACACTTATGGGATATTAGGTAATACAAAAATAATCAAAACCATCATTTGTTATTGTCAAGTTACCTCACCACGTAGGGGGAAACTGAACAGATCACAGAAAGAAAAGAATATGTAAGAGTAAACATCAGTGAAAGAATGCTAGAAAGTGTTGTCAAGTGAGGAGAAAAAGAGACAACTGGTGAATGTAGATATAAGTAGAGAGAGGATTGAGTTAATTGGTGGCAATGGGGGGTGCAGCATTGTAACTTCAATATCTTAGCTGTGCAGTAAGTACACAGATGAGGTAGTATATATACATACCCTTTGAATACAGCAAAGCACCATTACTACTATACAATACATTTCTTCATATCTTTCAATATATATTGACAGTGTGATTCATGCATTCACTCACATATAAGTTTTTGACCACTGGAGCTAAAAAATTAAAATGTTTATAGGAATAAGAAAGAAAAAGTGAGAGAAGGGCAGTTAGGTTAAACATATAGTTCTCTAGATCTATCTTGTTATTTCTCACTTTCCAAAGATATGGGTGAAGGCAGGCCCGGCTAGTTCAGTTGGAGAAATATTGGGCTCTTGATCTTGGGTTCATGGGTTCAAGCCCCATGTTGGGTGTAGAACTTACTTAAATAAATAAGTTAATTAAAAAACAAAACAAAAACAAAGATGTGGGTGAAGATATATTTCACTTTCCTTTAATGACACTTAAAGTAGAACACAAAACATTATCAATGATTAGATGATTCATGGTATAAGATACTTTTTAAAAATTTTTACTTATTTGACAGAGAGAGACACAGTGAGGGAACATGAGCAGGGTAAGTGGGAGAGGGAGAAGCAGGCTTCCTGCTGAGCAGGGAGCCTGGTGGGTACCTGGCTCAATCCCAGGATCCTGGGATCACGACCTAAGCCAAAGGCAGAGGCTTTAACAACTGAGCCACCCAGGCACCTGGGCACAAGATACTTTGCCTTAATTTTAAGGAGGTCATAGGGAATGGTGGAGACATGTTTTTATTAAAAGGGAAGGCTTTAGGGCACTTGGGTGGCTCAGTTGTTAAGCATCTGCCTTTGGCTCAGGTCGTGACCTAGAGTCCTGGGATCGAGACTGCATTGGGCTCCTTGCTCAGTGGGAGGCCTGCTTTTCCCTCTCCCACTCCCTCTGCTTGTGTTCCCTCTCTCTGTGTCTCTATCAAATAAATAAAATCTTAAAAAAAAAAAAAAAAAAAAAGGAAGGCCTCTCCTGCTGAATGTTACTATGAACTAACATCCACCCAATGTTATTAGACCTTTCCTTTTTTTTTTCTCCCAGAAGCTGGAAATCCATGTTTTGATCAAAACCTCCTAATTTTTAAAACTTGACAAATAACTGTTTAAAAACAAACAAACAAAATACTATGTAATCCAAGGTCTATGGAGCCAATAAGTTACATTTGTTGGCTAGATTTTATATAGGGCAGCAGTTCATGACCTCTGTTATATGCTGTGCTAAGAGCTGGCATAGAGAGTTTAGTGAGATTTTAAGGAGCTAACTTTTTAGTGCAAGAGGAGTAAATCAATAAATACAATGATGTGTAATAAGAGCTATGATAATCAATTTTCATTTTTATGGTTCTGCAACACTCAAAAATTGCATGTCATCAAAGAAAGATAAAAATAATATTCACTATGATTTTCTTAGATAGCAAAGTACTATACTAATATATTTTGAAAAGATTTTTTAAAAACTAGGAATATAAACAAAAAGAAATAGAATGCAAAGTGTCAGCAGAAAATGAGATCTTCTTTGGAAATTTTAATTAATTTACTCCTTAAAATAACATTAATAGAATTTACAAGTGATTTGGTAGGAAAAAAAATAGTTAAAATGTTTTTTGGGTCTTGGATGTAGGGTTCCAGTCCTTGCTTAATAATCATAAATGAACGAAGATGGAAATATGATACTTTTACCATAATGCATAAAATATCAGATGTTTTGTGTTTGAATAAAAGTACTAGGGTACAATATAAAACCCTTGAAATGCTTCATCTAAGTCTTATTGATTCTAATTTCTGAAGTTCCTTAGATACATCGTTACATTATATAAATTGTTGGGAGAGAACAGTAGAAGGGAGAAAGCTTGTTCTAGGTAATATAGAACAGACAGCCAACTTTTCAACTTCTCTGAATTAAAAAACTCAAACATATTAATTCCTGCCTTCCTTGAACTATTTCCCACCTCTCCAACACACATACATACACACACACGAAGATAATAGTGCTATATACTCCCTGAACAATTTTGTCTGTATTTATGATTCTCTTTACTTACAAGCACACTCACACACAAATATTGTCATTAATTTTTAGGAAAACATTCAAATTTTCATTGTAATCACCAATTTGTAAAGACAGTAAAATATTTACAGATGGTCTATAGAAATATTTCAATAAATTGACTAAACAAATGTGTTAAGTAAATTTATGTATGTGTGTTTATATGTACACTTGTGATAAGTATGTTTGTATAAGATTTCTAGGTTATTTGACTTGTAATATCCATATCAGCAAAGCAATGCTACAATATTTGGATAAGAAGTAGCCTTATTATTGAACTAAATAATATAGTAGTATTCATGATTATAGGCTTCTGACTCATATATTCTATAAATACTTTTCAATAACCAACTATAGCTCAGGTCCTTTGCTAGACACTAAAGGGGCCACTATTTTTCAAAAATCTGAGAGGAGGGGGTGCCTGGGTGACTCAGTGGTTTAAGGCTTCTGCCTTCAGCTCAGGTCATGATCCCGTGGTCCTGGGATCGAGCCCCACATCGGGCTCTCTACTCGGCGGGGAGCCTGCTTCCTCCTCTCTCTATCTGCCTCTCTGCTTACTTGTGATCTCTGTCTGTCAAATAAATAAATAAAATCTTAAAAAAAAATCTGAGAGTAGATAAAGTGTTGAAAAAATTACTTTACACGATTGGTGTGTACTTGTGGTTTTAGAGAGAAAGTTCCAAATAGGAGTTTTAGGCATGTAATGAATTTTTGAAAAACTGTTGTCTCCCCACCGTTAATAGTTGTATCAGTCCACTGAGAGCTTCTTATACCTGCTTACTAAGGTTTGAGTATTGTGGGTAATGGATATAAAACCATATTGTGTAATAACTGGGTTTATGGATTGTTGGGTAAGGGAGAAAAGGACTGGAGAAAATAGAAGCTTCAAAATTTTACTAATTGTCACAAACATAGATTGAGATTTTAATATGCATAAAATTAGGACCTCTCTGGTAAATCAAGCTAAAATGAATTTGTTGAAAGGATGGGTCACAAAATTCAAATAAAACCTGAATGAACCCATCAAAACTTAATTGAATGGACAGGGGTATAGCATCACAAAGGAAAAACTGGATGGAATTTCCGAAAGAAAGTAAAAACACAACATCCATCCTCTCTCTCTCTCTCTCTCTCTCTCTCTCTCTCTCTCTCTCCTTGTAGGAGATATTTAGGTGAAAGCTTATTTTCCTGCATGTTTAAAACTAAAATTGGGGAGAACCTTTCATAAATGTATTCTATAACCTTACCAAAACTGGGGAAATATTTCATCATTTTCATTATTTTTATAAGTAAAAATGGATCTTCAGGGAAAAAAGAACAATAAGACCTATTTGAGAGCAAATTTTGTGAAGTAATAGTCTGTGAAGAAATAGTATATAACTAAAATTCCTAAATGCCATGCACATTAAGCATATCATATAAATCTTTATGTCCTAGTTAGTTTTGTGTATTTGTTTATAAATTTTTGGGTATATTCTTACTTATTTTCCATGCATATTTGCCCTTTGCTTCCACACATGATTTATTTCTCTGGGGAAGGAGTGTTTACCACTTCCCACTAGCACCTAGAGCCCTGAATTGAGGAAAGCAAGTTTTCTATGAGTGTTGAATAATTGTCTTTCTTATTCTTACATTTTGGAAAATATATGTCAGCCTGCAATCTCAGTAAAAATGCAAAATTAAAAATGAGTATAAGAAATAATGTGCACATTTCTCTGACATTAAACCACCCTGTTATGCCAAATGTAGCACAAATGGCCCTCTAACAGGGGTCCTATGCAAACAGTGGGTGATCAAAGAACACTTTGCAGAAACAACAAGTCACACTGGTGGTGTCAAGGACAATGTATTCTGAATTTCTATTTCGTATTTCTTCTGTGATATTGTGCCAGAACACAAATATATAGACACAGATATATACATATACATGTGCATATATATTTTACAGAATTTAAATAATTCATTCAAATAAATTATTTAAATGATTTAAAAATTCCTTTGTCAAACAGATTAATGGAACCTTGTTATTCAAAAGATAAATCATTTTATATGAAGTGGCAAAGACTTCAAGGGCTAATAAAGGTTTTATGAGAGATAAACTTTTAATGAATTAATACTTTTGCATGTACTTATTTTCTATATACATAAATATACACATGGATGCTTACAATGATATTTATATCAACATTTTTGACTGACTTTTAAGGAAATAGTATTCAGAGTTTTGAAAATAAAGGGTTTTTATAGATCTGATTTTTAGGAGCTGATGGATTATAATTCACCAAGTTAAGTAGAAGAAGGTTTAAATAATAGTGCTATAAATGTTATAATCTGTGTAATGAGATAAAATAGGCTTTTTTTTCTATATGTAATTTATATGAGTCATTAATCCTGAACAATTTTATATATGTCATTTTTTAGGGTTTGGAATTTATTTAGCACTTACGCCGTTTTGCTGCACAGGTCTTCATCAAAAAGATGCTTTGCTCTAGAAAATTATGGTGAACTACTATTTGTATAACAAGACTTTAAGACCCTGGGAAAAAAGTTTTAAGGATTTTTATGAAGCTCAGTACACATTCTTCAGCCAAATTTTGGCACAGTTTCAATCTGAGACTCTAGTGAAATTCAACTGGTTTATTTTATAATTAAAAACAAGGAAATCATAGTAACAAAATTATATAATGTATAGTATTCATGTTTATAATAGAAACATCCATAAAGAAAGAAACATGTTCTAACTTTTCTCATTACTCCAAAGAGAATTGCATCTTTAATCACACAAAGCACAACTGCTTTCTAATTTTGTTTAAAGTGTTTCAATACTTACAAAACCCAGATCAGGTTATTATAAATCTAGAGCAAATTAGAATCGCTGGCCTCTGCTCAGCTCTATGTAAGGGTTCTATGTAAATCATAAATTTAATGGCATACTAAGAAACACATCTGTTTCAGTTTTGTAGAAGTTAATAATCTAACTATAGAGTATTTAAACACTTCTTTCATTAACTGGAAAACTGAGACAAAGATAGACTTTTCTTAGTTATAAGTTGTAATATTTTACCTACAAATTTTGATAAGTTATAAACTTACCTAAGTTGTTAAAGGTAGTTTTCTAAATATTCAATCTAATATTTATTTTTGACATTACATGATTCCCTCCTGTATAGAAATATTCATTATAAACAAACAGGCTAGCATTATCATCTCAAATCAACACCTGTATAAAACACTTTGATTTATATATATCATATCTTTGCAATAAGGTATTGGAGAGAAAGTAAATATTGAGTAATTATATGAAATGTCAAAATTCATTCTTTTAAATATTTTTCAGATTCTTTATTTGATTACCTATAGTTTTTTTTTTTTTTAATGATAAATGATTGTCTTCTGGGGATCCATATTATTTAAAAATATTTTATATTCTTGAATACTCAAATATTTACATTTTATACCTAACATTCTTACTCAACATTTCTCTAATTTTATTTTATTTTAAAATATTTTTCATCTTATCTCCATGACCTATTTCTTTGAGACATGTTACTTCATATATAGATGTAATCCAGTATTATAATGAATTATTGTGTTTCAATTATCATTAGATAATAAACAGGAAATTAGTTTTTCTTGTAGTGTATTCTTCATTGTCTGAACAATGAAATATATGTGGTTTGAATTTGGGTCATTAATTCAGGTAGTAAGGACATAGTTCTAATTAAATTGGTGTCATAAATTACATTCCCATAATGAAGGGGGGCACTCTTTTAATGCACTAAAAGAGTTATTTGTAGATATGTGATTTTGGTAACCAGGACAGCTGGATAAGAGGGTGGATAGTTCAGTGTAACACATCTCCACCACTGAAACAAAACCTTTCAAAGAATATATTGTTCAAGTGATAGTTCAGCAACTTCTTTTTTAATGTAGAATAGCTGAAGAGGTTATGTGTTTTTATTTTTTAACCTAAAACAAAAAATTTTCACTGAACGTAGTTCCACAAAACCTTATCATTTCCAAATCATTTCAGTAGTCCTTTGAGACATAAATGACATTGTAGCATGATTAGAAATTTGGATGCTTATTTTAAAGAAAACAAATTCTTTTCTAATGCACTTTTACTTATCAAAAAACATATGCCCATTACATCATTGTTTGGTCTAGGTCCTAGTGATTGATTTCATAGTGACCTTAAGAATGCACTGTAATGAGTTGCAATAAGTTAAAACTTAATTATAAAGATTTAAATTATTCTTGAAAATAGAGATGGCAACATTCTATTATCTTATCAAGAAACTATGATGAGAGCTAGGCTTAGGAGAAAAATCTTTGCAAATTGCTATTCTATTTTCCACATGCTTAGACAAATTTATGGTTACTGAAATATACATAATAAAGAAAGGCCTTTAAAAAATAAAGTAGTTAAGTGGAGTTAAAAAATAACTCTCATATTAGAGAACAAAATAATGAAAAGTGTTAGCAATAGGTTATTTATCTGATCAAAAGGATCAACCAAAGCCAAGGTCAAACATCTCGCTTTATACAGTTGTAAACTATATTTTCAAAACTGCAACAAAATCATTTTTTGTTGAAAAAATACTGAGATCATAGATTACAATTATGATTTTATTATTTCATGCTTATCATTAAGAAAATCATAACATTTTCTAATATGAAAATGTTATATAATTGTACCTTTGACTCACTATCTAAGGTGCAGGAGGCTTTCTGTCAGTTTGTTTTCTTACTTTTAAAAGCCTTTTGCAAGTTTGCTGTGCTATCATGAACAATGACATGAATAATCAAAATCATTCACAGAGACACTAAAAATTCTATTTGGACTTCTCTGAAATTGGTCTTTGGTAATCTTTGATAACTCAATAGAGTGGAGTTGCCTCTACTATGAACCACTGACTTGCTTTTGTTCTCATCTAAGATATACATGTTTGCTTTACGAAGAATTGCCCATCCAAATATTTTATATTTAAAACAAAGGGTTGTGATTTAGGATACTCTTAGTTTAGCTTCAATGTTTTTTTAAAAAATTAAGGAAATTTTATCTCTATTGTTGATACAGGTTTTCTGAATATTTTAAAAAGGCATGAGGAGACCTATTTTTAAACTATGGACTTTAATAAAATATTTGGATGTGAGTACAATGAACAAAAAATTACTATAAGAAGTTATAGACAGCTTTGTATAAAATAAGGGTTATTATAGTTATACTTCATGGTTTGACAGAAACATTGATAGTAAAAGATCTATAAGACCCAATTATAGAAAATCCTCAAAGTGCAGAGATTAACAAGAGTTATGGGAACAATCTATGGGAAAGAAAGACTAATTTAGAGTTGTATAAGACTCAGTGGAACAATGATTACGTAGAACATCTTATTTAATTTGCTTACTTTTGAGAATCATAATGGCAATGGTATAAAATTTTTATAATCTTTTATATATATTTATACATATAAACACTCTAAGTGCACAGTCATGCTACCAGTTGTATTGGTGAATTTTTAAAAAAAGTATTAATTAAAAAATGATAGGTATATAATAATAATAATAATATATGTGGTGATTATATACTTCTAAACAATATCATTAAGCACAGTTCACCATAATTATATGTATACTGTTGTTTAAATGTCATTACTTTTGGAGACTGCATCTCTACATTTTAGATGGAGTTTGGCTTTCTTGGACAAAGATTTACTCTGCCTGAAGAGAGCTGGGAGAATAGTTAAATTTATTGGCTTTGCCAAATGCTTTCATATGTTTCTACTCTCATGGAAAATGAGTTTTGATTTCTTCTCAGCCTCCATGCATGGCAAAGCTAAAATGAAAAACAAAGCTAGCAACTTTCAACCAGTTCTAGTTAAGTTTGGTATTCACACATTGCTTTGATCTGCTCCAGAGCTTTATAACACTTACTTTCTAGAGTAGGGAAAGCTAGTTTCAGCACTAAGCATCACTGAATAGTAAAGATGAAGAAATGGGAACTGGTTAACTTTAGGGTGAAATCTAGCGAATTTTATTTCTGTTTGTGTATTAGAAACCAGACCAGTTTCACCTGTTATTTGTTTACTTGTCTGTTTTATTTTAGAACTCACATCACTCTCATCACAGGCAAAAATATACTCCCCAAAATGAATACGGCCTACTCTCCTTAACAGTTCTCTACAGCTGCATAGCTCAAACTTAGAATTTTTGGCCCAGTATCAAGTCCCAAATCTCCCCACTCCACCCCAGCCCACCTCCATGTAGCCCCTTTTAGAACTGTCTTATCTATATCGGAGTTTGGCAGAGTGGGGCAGTGGAGAAGTTACTTACTGTTCTACTGGCTTGTACTAATCATAATATTTTAATGCCCATTTTCCTACTTCTTCAGATTCTTTAATTTGGTACCCAAACTATTGTTATTCATACTTGTATTTTGACAAGTACCTCATCACTTTCCTTTAAACAAAGGTGCTTAGATGGTAATAGCTTCAAAAATTAGCATAATTTCTGTATCAGAAATATGTGAACCCACAGAATAAGATAATCTAGTTTCCTAAAGTTGCTTAAATTAAAAACATGAGTTTCTAGAGTTGGAAAAAACATATATGGTTAAAATGTTTGAAGCCCATCAATCTCTCTAACCACGTAAGCTAACGAGTACCTTCTGTTTTCTTTGAATGAAATCACGAGTGGTTAGATGTTGATTTAACATAAAACAAATGGAAATGGGTGTTTCCTTTGTCCTTTGCAGAATTTATTTTTAAAAACAATTAGCAAGTATTACGAATAAATCAATGATTTTGCCATTACTTAAATAATAATACAGATTGAGTAGTTAATTTGATTGGATTTTAGGGAATGCATAATATACTCCAACTCCCCTTAACTTGCTAACATCTGCAGACATTATTAAGCTTCTCATTTCATTTTTTTCCCTGCCATAACACCTGTATTGTTATAAATTATGTTTTGAATTGTCATGAAGTGTCAGGCAAATTATGTTTTCTGGTGTGTATGTGTCATTTAAAGGTTCCTTTGTAATGGCAGGTTTGTGGCTAACAGCTTAATCTTTAATATATCAATGCAATTAAAAGCTCTTTTCAATTCCTTTTTGTGGACACAGAGAAGGTTGAACCATTATTATGGGTAAAGTGCAAGGAAAGAATTAAAAATTCTTTAATATTTAAAACATCCTAGAGAAGGAATACATTTAGCTGTATTTTTAAAAACACAGCAAGCTTATTATATCCTTTGCAAAAAAGCTTTGAATGCTTTGAACTCTATAAAATACACATCCTATTGAATTAAAATTAAAAACTTGTATGACGCATTTGCCACTCCCTATAGTTTTAACCCACTTCTGACAACTCTTTTCAGGAACATAGTGGAGAGTGACTTACTTAGGTCCAGAGCATCAAAGAATGTCAGACCTATGAAATGTAGACAGTGGGCTCTTCCAGAGATTCTTTCTGAGAGTTAAATAAATAAGTAAATGAGCCAACATATGGCCTGCTTAATTCAGTCAAAAATTTCTATTGATCACTTACTAAGCTCACTAAATAAAAACTTCAGCCCAGTTTTTGCCTCCCAAAAGAAAATAGGATTAGACTGATCTATGCACTCATTGGGGCTTTTTGTGAATCATGCCCGGATGAGTGAAAAACCTTCAAAGATGAACAAAGGAAAGGGCTAAAAATTTTCAGTAAATGTAGATTATTATTTGACATATTTTAGTTTATAATCTTGAATAAGACAAGTTTAAATTCTAGAAGAGACCAAGATATAAAAAACCTCTGAGGTCTAAGAATCTCATAATTTTACCTCTTTTCAACTAAAGAAGCCTGATTTAATTTTCCTAGGTAGATCTGTTGTATGTGTAATTTTGACAGATTTAAAAACCTTAGGTACATAGTAAGGTTTCATACAACCTCTGCATACGTGTTTTTTTTTTTTTCCCCAGATGAGGCTTGTGTCCTCTATCGATAATGTTTGAATTATGTTATCTATGAAATTCCAAATGGAAGTGTTTATGTAGTTTAAAACACAAATGTTCTGAGTGGCTCCTCTTATCTTTTGGAATGGTGAGAATATTAATACATCAATACATTAAGTACAAGGAAATCTGATCATCAAGGATTCTTGATTTGAGAAGTATAATGGATCAACAGAAAGAGTAGGTTTTGGTTATTTGCACATGTGTACTTTTAACTTGTGATTTTTTACAAGTTGAGAACAAACTTGACCAATAGCTGGATTTACTTTAATACTACAAATGCCTGGCTCTGTGACAAAATACTGATAGGTATTTAGAGGCTTCAAGTCTTTTAACAGTCTGCTGTTGACATTTTAATAACATTGTTGTTTGAAATGATTCCTGAAGTATGATGACTACAACAAACCCGCAGCAACAAAAAGTGCATAGTTTCTGAAAGCAAAGCAGCTCAAGTTTCATCCTATTTTCTAAAGGTTTTAAACCTTGATGAATCGGTTTTTCTTGAAAACCAATGCATACATGCTTCTTTAATTGAGGGCAGCGTTCATTAGTAGTATTAGTGATTGAGAAATACGTCTGAAAATTTAGGGAATTTCAGCTTAGAGATTTTGTAATAAAATTAAAAAAAAAAAATCCAGTTTTGACCTTCCTCGTATACAGAGGACACTTAAACTGGCTTTAAAATATTTTTCAAGCGTAATTTGTCCCGTCGTGGTCTGCTCTCTTCAGCTCAGGTTCATCGCTGGCGCTGCCTGGCTGTTTACTGACCCTACCATCAGAGAGGTGGCAAGGAAGTGTGGTCAGAGGACAAGAGCAAAAGCAGTTTCAATGTAAGGAAATGAGGGAAACAGACCTAACAGCACGATGAATGCACTTGCGAGTAAAGAGAGCCTTGTAGTCTCCTTTCCTTCCTTTGCTTATCCTGGTGGGTTTAATCAAAAACAAACAAAACGCTCTTGTGAAATATAGTCAATAAAGTCAAAGTTTGGCGAGGTCTCTGTAACTACAAAGAAAAAGTCACCGCAATTTTAAAAAATGTAACTTTCATTAACGAGCGCGCCGGAAATCTCAGGTATCAAAGACGCATTAACCCTGGAGCGTCCCCCGCGCGCCGCAGCCGGACGGCGGCGACCGCGGCGAACAGACGTTCTTTTCTCCTCGGAGCAGTCACACAAAAGGAGGGCTGCGGAAACTAAAAGTTTCGAAGCCTCTGGCTCGCTGCGTGGAGAAAAGAGAAAACCTGGAGACGGGGTGGGTAAAAGACGCATCCTGGGCGCCTCTCCGAAGTGCAGGCAAGGAGAAAGCTCCCGGGCCTGGAAGGAAGAGGGGAAGCCCCCCCCCCCCAACCCGAGCCGCTGGCCAGTCCCCTGCGCCCCGCCTCGGAGGCCCGAGCGCCGCACTCCGCCGTGCTCTCCCAAATACCCTTCACCCCGTTCCAGAAATAAAATAAATGTTTTTAAAGTGCGTGTGTGTGGACAGGATGGAGAGCGCGCGCCGGAGGAGCGTGCGGAGGACCTCGCGCGCAGTGAGTGGAGTTTGGGGGTGGGGGTCGGGGTGGAAGGCGTGTGTTGATGGTGGGAGGGGGGAGGCTGGATGCGAAGCCCTGGGACTGAACGGGGGGTGGCGAGAGCCGACGGAGAGGCAGAGGAGGGGCGCCAGCCGCCGCAGGCCGTCTCCGGGGCGCGTTCCGAGGCCGAGCGCGCGCATCCCTCGCCGCCGCTGCCCGGACAGCCCTGCGGCCGCCCCGCCGGCGGAGCCGGGGCCGGCCTGTCCTAGGGCGGTAGCTCGGCCACCGCCACCGCCACTCGAACTGCTCGAGCCCGTAAGTGTCCCCTTTCGCTCCCCTCCCCCCTGCTCGGGCGCACCGCCGCCGCAGCTGCTCAAATGGAGTGGAAAATGGCCATTGGGCGGCAATGAGTTATAGATTATCTGCTCCACGTTTTGTACTTAGCTGCCTGTAATCTTCTTTTGAGTTTGCCTGAGCCCCTTGCTGGAAAAATCAGGAGGGAGAGATTTGTCCTTTGCCGCTGTACACGCTAATGTTTATATGATTAGTCGAACTCGGGAAGGGGGGTGGGTAGGTGGGGATTTGGGGAGGAGGAGGAGGAGGAGGAGGAGGAGGAGGAGGAGGCTGGAGGTGACTCCAGTTCAGACCTCGCCGAGAGTCTGTGTCAGGACTTCGCACTCCCCCATCTCTCTCCCTCTCTCCCTCTCTCTCTCCCTCTCTCCCTCTCACTCTCTCTCCGCTCACACACACACTCGCAGAGGTGCCGGAGCGAAATCGGGAGCTTACCGGAGAATTCCTTGGGATTGTTGGGGGGCATCTCCCCTCCGTAGCTGTGCGTGGCGTGGCTCTTCCGTGCACCTCCCAGCTTCCCCGAGCCAGAGTCCTCGCCTTCAGCCTTTCGTGGGGCAGCGGCCACCGCTCAGCCTCGGGCCGGAGCCCCGAAATGTGAGGAGGGGGCGCCGCTGTCTCCCGCCCCAGGCCGCAGGGTCGGCGCGAGGGATGCCAGTCCGGCCGGCGCAGACCGCGGGCTGAGGGGCTTCGCCTGACAAACTGAGTTGGCCTCGCGCCGCCGGCGTCTGCCCGCCCCTCCCGCGGCCGCCGCTCCGAGGGGACTCCCAAGTCTGCGCACCTCTGTCGGGCTTTTACCTCCGCCACCCCTTTCGCCCTGATTCCCGAAATTTTGATTTTTCTAAGGGAGCGTGAGGTCTGGGGGTGTGCGCGCGTGTATAAAAGACCCCTCTCCGGAGCGGCGTGTGGGAAACTGCGGGAAAATGTTGACCTAACCCCAGGCTGCTTGGCTGGAGGAGGCGGCGGCGGCGGCCGAGCAGGAGGACGCGCCGAGCAGCGGCGCCGTGTCCCGCCGGCGAGCCGCGGCGCTGCCTCCGGCGCGGACTCGGCGACCGGCGACCCGCGTGCGGCCGGCCTCGGCCCTCACCGGCCCGGGTCGCCGCTGCCCTCTGCTCCTCTCCCCGCGCGGCCCCCGCGCCAGACGGCCCGCCCCCGGGGCGCGCTCGCAGACCGAGGTAAGATCCGCTGGAGCGAACAATGTGCCTCTGTGCCGGGCTTCGGAGACCTGTTTGCTTTGCGCCTCCTGCCCGGGGGTGGATGCTGGAGGTGGAGGGAGCCGCGGGTGAGTTGGGGCTCGCCGGTTTGTTTATGTTCGGCCGGGCCGAGGGAGAGACCCGCGCTGGCTCTTGCTGCGCCCCCTCCCCCCACCTCCTCTGCTCAGAAATCGATACGCAGAACTCCAGTCCCGTCCAGCCAGCTTCTCCTTTTCTCGGGGAGCGGTTGTAACGCTCTCTAGGCATCAGTCTGTTTGCAGGGGGCGTGGGGGAGTACGTTTGGGTTAGCGTTTTTTGATTTTCTGAAAGCTTGGGTCGGAAGGTGTCGGTCTCCCTCTTACAGCCCGTCTGGGGAGGGCGATGTGAGGCGCGCCCTCCGTGGGACCGCTCTGCTTGGGGTGCGGGGCCCCTCCCGCCCCCCTCTGCAGACCTGTCCCGGGCTGTAAGTGGAGCAGGGAGGCCGGGCTCTGGGAGCGAGTTCGGGGGAAGTGGGCGGTTTGGGGGGCTTGGGTGAGTTGTTGCGGGTTGTTGTTTTTTCTTGTCGGTGGTTAGGTGGTGTGGAGTGGCAAGGATGACAGCAAAGCGCAGCCAGATGTGGCCAGGCCGGCGCGGGGGCTGGCAACGATTAGGGGCGGCCCCACGGGGCGAGCTGGCGGCGGAGCCGGGCACCCGGCGGGCCCTGGGGAGGAGGGCAGAGCGCCTCCCGGACCCGCAGTGAGAGGGCAGCAGCGGGCCGCGCTGGGCCTGCGGGAGAAGTTACCAACCGTGGGCTCCTGGGGTGGCTGGGGCTGGGAACCTTGGGAAGTCTGGTTTGTAGGATGGGGGTGCCGGGTGAGGATCCACGGGGAGGAGAAGGCGTGGGAGGAGCGCGAGGAAAGGCGAGAGCCCCGGGCTAACCGAGCGTAGGCTCCTTGATTGGCTGGGGCGAGCCGACCCCTCCGGTGGGGAGGCGAGGGCGGGCGAAGCGACGAAAGCGTCTTAGCAGTGGGGAGGCACGCTTGCAGGACTGCTTCACTTGGGATCAGTAAAGTTTGTTCCTTTCGCCAAACTACGGGGCTTAGGGTAGGGGAAATCGCTGGAAGCTTTACGTTGTGCCCAAAGTGTCTCTGATCGGAGGCTAAGGAACGTATGCCATATATACATACATATGTATATATTTTTTTCCTCAATCTCTCTCTCTCTCTGTCTCCTCTCTATATATTTATCTTCTTTTCGTTCCGTCCTCTAAAAACGTAGTTGGAGGGGGAAAAAAAAAATCTTTTCTCGTCTTTTACGGACTCCTCCCCCTTCACCATTCCCCCCTTCCCGGGCCCTCTCATTCCGTTCTTCCTGATGCAAACTGTGTTGTCTCGGATTCAGACCGAGGAAATGTTTTCCTCCTGTTTCTTGAAAGGTGTCAGGCTGGTTAGCAGCTCCTCCAAGCAGCCTGAGAGCGTCTGAGCCGCAGCCACCAACCATATGGTTCCCGTTACAAAAGGCCCGGTTCTAAGGCACTCTCCTCCCTGCCCCCGCCCCAATTCTTAAATTTTCTTCTGCAGCCTTTACAGTATGTGTACTTCTCTCGTCCCCTTTCCAGGGGCGTAGATTTCACGGACGCTGTTTCATTCATTTCCCTGTCAGTGTTTGTGTCTGCAACGGGCCCCACCGAGTTTGCTCTTTGCTCAGCTCGAGTTGCACAAATGAAGAAAAGTCACATCCGTTTGGTAAATAATTTCCTGTCGGGATGTCTCTTACTAAATCAAGTTAGATCTTGGGCAAACCTTAAAAATTGGGTACTAAGGAGGCAATGTGCGTCCACGGCAGAAAAAATAGAATAGTTTGTGTGGTGTGTTGAGTAGTTTAGAAAAGTTGTTATGGGACTCTTGACCTAAGAGGTAACTAAAGGTAACTTGGTAACTTTAAATTTAGTATGTTTCTAATATTTGGAAAACGTTATATAAGAAAATCTACTTCTGTTCAGGTGTGTTGTGGAACTTTTTGTTGTCCCTCCCCTCCGCCCTCTAGGAAATTTATGCATGATAGAGAGAATACTGCAGAACAAATGTTCTGTTGTTTAGTTCCTTCAGACATTCCGATTCTCTCCTTTTGTTGCTTGCCTCTAAAAGAGGTGCCATTTCACATCATTCTGCACAAATTGTTTGAATTAATGCAAGTGTGAATTCTTACCGTTTGAAGGGGACTATTAGCATATCAAAGGTTTCTTAGCTTCAGCTCAATTGAGAAAACTTCAGCCTGTCTTCCATTTGCTTCCAAGCAGAGGCCCAAAGGGCAATGAGAATTGTAAAGAGTAAAAATAGGGAGGTGGATTCAGGCTGTGTTTCTGAACTTTCACTGTTTTGTAATTATGTGAGCGAAAAACATTGTCTATTGCTGTGGAGCCCTTGCAAATGGCAAGACAATTATTTTCTATTGATAAATGGTTTGTTCCTAGAAAAAGGGTGACCTTTTATTTTATGATAGTCACTGTTGCCTGTCTTTTGGGGTCCCTTCAGTGGAAGAGAGTGAGAAAGCTTTTCCTTCCAACTTCATACTTTTCTAGGGCCTACACTTTGTTATATTATTAAAATGGGTAGGGAAGACTTTTAATTAGAGTATAAAACAATAGAAATCTTGTGATTAAGGGACACTCATTTTTACACCTAGGAAACTTATTTTTAATACACTTGCTAAATTAAGGGGGAAAAATCCAAGGAGGGTTTGAATGTTAAAAACTCAGCATGAACTTTGTTAATGTAACTTTTGTAGGTGTAAATTTGAAAAAGGGTTCTAGGTGATACTCAGATTATTTGTGAATTCTATTTAGTAGTAATTCTTTCTGAATATTGATTGTTTTGTCTCAAAAGTTTTGTATTTTCTAAACACCGTAAGCTGGAGAATTCAGCTTACATTTGGTTTATTTTTCCTAATATTTATAGCATATTTGTTAATGCCTTTTTTACATTTGCAGAGAGAGAAGTTCTTTGAATTTCTTTTAACAACTCAATATCCATTAGTGAAGAAATAAGAACAAGTACTTGGGTCATTTGGGTCATTTCATGGCAAGCAGATGGGTCAAGGGAGAACTTTTTTTATCAACTTCTGGGGAAGTGTTGGTTTTATTTATTTAGCTTAAGATTTCCTAAAACCTACTTTTAAGATGAAAACGAACCTCAGAGAAGATTTTGGAACCTATATTTTTAATAGTTTTACCTTTGATGGTTAGTTGATTTTGAACAGAAGCTTATATTCTTTCATTAGAAGAGGACTTTTCTTTTTTTAAATAAACTGATGTTTGCAATTCCTTGGTTTTATTCTAATATTGAAACTTAACTCAGTTTTGGAGGGATAAATATCATTACATTAATTGCCTAACATTTTTAGTTTTTCGTTTAATAAGATACTTTATTTAGATTGAGAAGATTTTTTTTTAGTGGCATTCCTATTGTATATCATTCCCCTGAAATCATTTTATTATAGTTTATTTATCTGGTCCTTTCGGTTATCTAAGAAGTACTTCTGAGGTAAAAATGCCCACATTGATGTAATTGCTATTATTGCACTTAAGTTGCTGTTAACTAGTCTGCTTTGAATGCAGAGTGGTATAAAGAAAACATTATCCTTTAGAGCTATTAGTGATAATCTAAAAATTGTCTTGAAAACATTGTTCTTCATTTTATATGATGGTGAGCCTGAATTCAGCAAATCTCTGAAGGTGTAAAATGCAGTGAAAAGATTTTTCAACATCCCAATGACAAAATTGGACTACTTAGAGAAAAATTAATGTGTTGTAGAAGCACTTCAGCTGCCATTTTCAATCATTGTGGGTTACTATGTGTTGGCAACAAAAAATGATTTTAGAAATACAGATAGTTCTGGGACCAGGTAGCTGGAGAATCAGAATATTAAGTAATGTGAGGTAAAACAAACATTACTTCTGGTTTTGATTTGAGAATTTCCAATAAATATAATTTTTTAAGGCTTTGATTCTGCTCTATTAATGGACTAACATCAAAGCAGACAACAAAACTTCCAAATGTTATAAAAACTAATATTAAATATACGGATCTCACATGGAGTAGTACTACAGGTCTTAATTTAAGACAAGCAGTTGGAGTTTTTATTGCTGCAATTTTCACAATCAGCAGAAACGTTAACACCAAGCTTCTGGGCGTTTCCTTTCTTAAAATAAGCAAGAGGAGAGCTTTAAAACCAAGGTTTACTTAAGGTGGGATCTTTATTTGATCATTATTGAAGCCTTTTGTGTTTTAGCAAAAAATCTGACATAGTATTTTAATGTCTTAAGTACTATGGAATATGTGAGCTAAGATTGAGAAGTTGGGAAGGTCAAGAGGTAACTGGAAATCTGTACACCATAGTAATAAAATGTTATTGCTGTATTTTCTATCAAAATATTTATTTGACCTAAGTTTTGTGCATAAATACTCAAATCATGCTTAGTTTATTGACAGAAGTAGTATGAGATGAAGAGAGCATTATAATTTAGGTATGGGCTATACACACTAAACTTACCTGTTCTCATTTTAATAAGAAGAATCCATACCACTTGCTCAACTGCTAATATTTAAGAGCGCAGATTAACTGTATTTAGATTAGGAATGAAATACAGTCTTGGAAATTTGAAGAATTCAGTGATTGAAGAATTCAGGATTGCTCTTTTTACGAAAAATCTCAAAGACTATACACTTTGCCTCTTCACGTCCACTGTATCTGATTTTGAGTGTTGGAGAGGAACACATTTGACATCTCTCTGCTTTTTTATGGAAAAGGTTCCTGTAAAATTAAGGTGGAATTATTTTCAAACTAATAAATTCTAGAAATAAAGTGCATGATTATTTAGAAATGTTCATCAAATTATTTGCAAGAATACTTAGCTAAAAATTTTTGCAAATTAATGGTTTTGATCAAGTGTTAAAAATAACAACTTTAGCTCCTAGTCCTGAAAAGGCCTTGAAATCCTACTTATGTTTTGGTCATATCAGTTCTTCAGGTGATTTGTTTAAATATCAGTTCATATTACCTAAATAGATAACTGTTCTGTAACTATTTTCAAGAAAGTTTAAAACATTTTTATTTTAAAGATAGATTAAAATCATAGCTTAGTTAAAGTCTCTCTTACATAATACTAATTAGTTTATAGCCCCACCTAAATATTCATCTCTTCAAATAATTCTTGATTGAAGGTTGAAAGGTTGAAAAGTATTTAATCACCCCGATTACTGTAATTAGACTTGATGTTATCAGAAAAATTGAGACTATTCTCTGAAATCTTTTTGCCACTCAAGATTGGTCAAGTAGTGATTTTTTTTTAATGCTTTAAGAAAAACGCCTAGGAAATGGGTGAATATAGAGATAGTTAATGATTGGAATTGGGAAGTTAGAATCCTGAAATGGTGACATTTTTCTTGATCTAAGTGTGAATATCTTTTAAAGGAGAAACTATATAACTGGAGGTCTGTAATTTCTGAATTTTATTCAGGATGTCAGTGTGGCATTTTGACTTTTATAGATTTTGTTATGTGTATGTTATAAACAATGAAAATCTCTTAATGGTGTTTTGACATAAGTGGGTATTTTTTTAAGTGGATCACTGTGTCATAAAAGGTCTTAATCAAACAAAAAATACTTAAAAATCTTTTTACATCACTTAACTGATAGACTATATGTAAGCAATAATTTGCAGATATTTTCTAATATAGTCTTATGCAGTGATTTTTACAAAGTTATTTCTTAAGAAGAAAATAACCTCCCATGTATTGCCAATAAAAATTATCTTTAAAAAAGGTAGGTCGAGTGAAGGAACCTAGCGCTTAACACCTGCAAGTAAAGTACAGCTTACAGCAAAACACTATTGATTGTTTTGAAGCACAGAGCAAGTTTAAATACAATTTGTTTAATTACAACAAAAATGTAGTTTTATGAAGTAATATAGTTTGTCTTCATAGAGAATTTTATGCATTGTGTGGTGGTAAGTAAAATCCCATCACAGTTGTATAAGTTTGTTCAATTACCAGAATGGCTAAAAGAAAAAAAAAATCAATTTACATTGAAAAGCAACAGAAATTAGATTACCTTGGTTAGTAGGACTTTGCCAGCAATGTTTAAATTGCTTAATAATATCAAAAGCTACCATGTTTCACACTATAAGGATATTGTGCCTGTTTTAGTATGCATATATCTTGTTTACTTGGTGACTTCTGCTATGTAAACTTTTTTTCTTTTTGTTTTCCATTTTTTGGAAGCTGTTATATTTCATGCAAGAAGCCATTTCCACTTGCATATTCTAATTTTTTTTAGAGATTTGCTTTTTGTAATTGCTTTTCTGGGTTCATGGTATTTGTAATCTGCTGATATTTCAGATGAATGTAGTGAAATATCGATGTAATTTTAGACATCAAAAGAGATCTAGCCCATCAGTATAGATAGCTAGGTTATTATCAACAACAGAAACATATTTTAGAAATGTTTACTACTGACTCTAGAGTTATAAGGAATTTTAAGTCTTAAATTCTTGTAGCAATAAGGTGACATGGGATTCATCATAGCGGATAGCCGGGCACCTGTTTTATTACCACCTTGATTGATTCTGGCACCCAGATTTACCGAAGTGCAAGAACAGGCCACAACTGCTGCTCACAGCCACCCAGCTGTTTTTAGGTCATGAAGTCAACTTTCTGGAATTTCTGGGGAAACCAGTTGAAAAGGGAGGACAAATGTCACTTTAAATAGAGATGTTTAAATCAGATTTCTGCCTGAGGGTAAAATTTAGGTCTGTTTTAGCCCGGATGTAATGTCTCCCTCTACAGAGCACAGCATTAATCACTACCTGACAAGAAAACCTAGGCTGAGCAAAACGGGCCCCTGTTGGTCTTGTCATTGATTTTTCCAATCTGTGAGGAATACGTTATAAACATTAAAATTCACACACAGGGATTACATCTTAATCTCTGAATTTCAGTATTGAAATTAGTTGCTTTAAAAGAAGCCTACTTAAAGCTAAAACAGAAAAAAAAACTTTGGCAGACGTTTTGTGAGGATAAATTCAGTATTTTCATAAAAATAGAAATATTAAAAAGCAGGCAGGTTAAGCAGAAGTTAACATCCTAAACAATGACTTAATTTTGTTCAAGATGCATTAAGTAACTTCAAAAATGTGTCGGTTTTTGTTGTTGTTGTTGTTTTAATAAATCTGATACTAGAAAAAAGAAAGAGATAAAAATGAACTATTAGTTCTTGACCATGACAGATGAAAGAAGTTGAAAAGATGGTTAACTTTAGACCTAGATCAGTTCAAAGACTTGTTATTTTGTTAGAACAAAACCGGATAGATCTATTTCTAGATGAGTAATAAAATCTTTAGCCATTATAGCAGTGAAAAATGCACCATGAAGTTCCTCATAAAAGAAGAAGGATTAGTTTTGCTCTTTCAATTATTAGGTAATTCTCTTTAGCTCCTTTCTTGATCAAATAAATATATACACACCTGTACATACATAAGCATGGAATTTATATTCTGTTCCTTTGTATATATCAATATTTATGACTTTAATTGACCAAAAATTTTTGCAAATATAAGTTTAAAATGTAAAATATCTACGATTGAAATAGCTTTTTAAACTGATTTTGAAAATGATATGGCTTAGTTAATCTCTCTTTCGTTCTCAAAGGTCTTTACTACTTTTGGATCACAAAATGCTTGTACTACCCATGCTTTGCAATATTATGTAGGTACTTGACATCAGCCCATGCCTCAAACAAATTGTTGCCTTGTATTTAGATGATAAAATAATCTAACCCCAATTATTGTAGAAAATGATTCTAGGCTGCTAAGGGTGGGCTCGGGGACCTTGCTTTTGACTAATGCTTTCTTTTGTAGAGTACAGTAAATAGTGTCGATAAAGAGAACAAAAGAGAATTCTGGTTTGTTCATAAAGTAAGTTCTAATTTTAATCATTTATTGTTAAAATAGAATACTGTGACAGCAGTTCTTCATGTAATGAGGGAATCATTACAAAATTTTAGAAAAGGTCTTTAGTTGATATATTTCTCTCTTATGTAGATATATTTACTTAATTGGTTCTCAACTACAATTTACATCAAAAAATCATGTCGAAAATTATTTCCCTTTTCTCTACTTTGAGACAAATTATTTTTATTTGGAATTATTATTTCTTTATTCCGCTGGCACTTTCCATACAGAAATTTTATTCCTCTGCCTTAAAAGCCAACCATTTTTTCAGTGGTTATTACTGTGGTTATTGATTAGAACTTACAGAACACATGTTTTTATACAATATTTTCTCCACTCATTTTTGTGTTCTTAATCTTGTGATGCTTATGGTATTTTAATTCTTAAAATTCCTCGTCTTCCTACGGTTAATGTCCAAGACAGTTTGGGAAACATTCATTTTGGTGTTGTAGGTTTACACATCTGCATCCCAGTGATTATGCATATTTGTACAGAATTTGACAAAGCTTTAATGTATTAAATGAAGAATTGAAACACTTTATGTATCTTGTCTTGCATTCAAAAAAAGGTAAATCTAATTCTGAAATGTTTCATTTCATTTCATACATCAACAGATTAAAATTATACTAAAATTTGATGGTCTAGACATTTCATTTTTATTAAGGATGTTTAACTGTTTCTGTCCTTTCAAAGTTCCGTGAATGTCATGAGAAAGGTCGTATTGGGATATTGGTTGCTTCCTCTGGATAGCTCTATAGATGAGCAATAGAGACGTCTCCCCACCTTTGTTTTTTCTGCTGGGAATGCTGTGATACTCACAGCCTTCATGGAAGTCACTGTTCATATTATCATTGGTTTTAAACTAGGTCTGCAGCCTGAATATTTAAAAATATAAGTGAAACAAAATTTTATCTTTCTCTAAAGTGAAAAACTCACTACAAGTGCTGCTTATTACAAGTTGCCTTTACCCTTAACCTTGTTTTCTTTGTTCAAGTAGAAAAATTTAACTGGTTATCTCTGTATGACATTTTTGTATGTTTAGCACGAAAGTGAGCAAATCTTTTATAATTTATAGGTGTTTAATAAAGATCTTAGTTTAAAAAAAATCACTTTCTAAGCCTGTCAGTTCATTTATAGCTGAGTCAAATGGAATGCCTCAAATTTCTAGTCACTGCTTATATGCTATAAGGTGGTGCATACATGTTTGAAGGGGAAAATCAGGGGGACATCAAATTACCCAGTAATAATTTCTAGTAACACATTGCCCCCAAGAGCTTGAAAATTTTCTTAACTTGGCCTTTTATTCCCCTGCACCCTTGTCAGAGATGCACCTTGTATCTGTGTATACACAGAGAAAGGAATATGGTGAGGAGAGTGTGCAAACACAAATCTAAAACTGATTCTGAAAAAAATATGATGGATTTGTAAATCAAATCAGTTTTTCTTTTCGTATTGAATTAGTGAAAATAAATTTATTGTTCGAAAGTAAATACTTCCAGGTTCACATTTCAGAATTTTTTTAAATAAGAAAATACGGTAGTTACTGCATTTATTTGAAATTCATCTTTTATTTTTCACCATAAGTCGATCCTAAAATACCATCTTTGATTGTGTACTTTGGGATCAGAAGATGCATCAGATAAACGGGTAGAACAGCTTTGTTTTGGGTGGTCTATCATTTCAGGCTGGTGCTGTGTAAGCAAGGTGATGTTTTCTTTTCCTTGAAATACACTTTGTAAGAGTGGCTCTTGGGTGACTTTGAAAAGTTTGTCTATTCTGCCTACTCAAGCCACATTCTTAACCAAGCTGAAGGACAAGAATAATCATGTTGAACCGCAAATTTTCAAAAGCAGTTATTTTAATCAGATAATTGGTAAGGAGGAGACTCTAGATAATAGTATTTTCATACAATGGTGACCTGCAACTTTACCAGGCAACTGCCTACATGTTTCAGATATTTTTGCTAACCCTTGTTATTACCTGCAGAGGGAGCTTGTATATGAGATAAAATAATCAAGGCAATATCAATTGGAATTGCATTTTTGAAAATTGTATTTTTTAATGTATTTTTAAATTTTGTTTGAGAAAAATTGTTCTAAGGAATATAAAGCATTTGGGATTAACCAAATTGTAGTGAAATTTAATATACTAAGTGTCCAAGTATTTATCATTTCATGTATTCACAGCTTACGAATGTGCCTTTTACCTTTCCTTAATTAGTGAAAATAAGTTGAAAGGTAATGAAGATAATGAATCAGTTTTATTTTGAGATGCTAGCTGTTTTTATGATCAGCCAACACTCTGGATGACTAGAACTGTGTCTTGTTTAAATATCGAATAATTGTTAAAAGAGAGGTCGGATTTTTTATAAAATTTTCCAGATTATGTGAAATATTATAAAGTGATCACTGAACAATAAGTAGTACATTACATTCTTCTATATTTAATTAATAGATCAAAGTAGATGAGTTGCATATGCTCTTTTCTAAAAACAAAAATGATCACTTTGGATTAATGACTTTTGCTTTCAATAACGGACTGATTAGTGCCGTGACACTTAAAAACAGGGAAACCACCAGCAAAGATCTAATATTAAATGGTTTAGAAAATTGCTGAGTGACTTGGAAAAACACGAATGCAGGTAAGATAGGCAGTACTTAATTAAAAAATGGGATTATATTTATGAACACTGTGTCAGCTAAAGAAATTATAAGCCAGATACTCAGAAATATTTGAGAGTTTTCCGATCAGGTATTTTGGTAATCATTGTTAAAAGCCTTTAGGAGCATTTGGTTCTTTTCACTTAGCTAAAATTTTCACATCATATGCGTAATTGTGCCAGGAAATTTAGGGTAAGATGTTATATTAAATTATACTAAAGATGAACCTTTTTATTTTTATTTTTACATTTTAGTATAAAAATGTTATTTCAGGATTTGCTTGTTGGAAAAAAAAATAAAAGAAAGTTTATCCTTTAATGCATTCTTGAAAAGAGATATAGTTGTTCATTTTCTTTAGTTTACCAAGGAATGATATGACAAGTAAAAATAACTTATTTTATATTTTAAGAGGCCTTGTTTCTTAATGAAATTCGTTGTCATAGATTTACTGTTTTATTAGCTAAGCTTCACTAATGTGAAAAATCAGATTGTTACTCTTACACAGAATGACCCTCTGAGTAAGGAAACTGTTGTCTAATAAAGAGATTTATGGTACTGGCATGGGCTTTTATATAAGTATTAACCTCTCAGCATGGTCATGTATTATCTTAACAAGTCTATGCTACATTTATGCAGAGCATTTTCATACCAGGGTAAGAATATTAGCAACAGCAATTACACTTCAATAGGATTATGATGGTATGTTTTTACGCAAGTATACAAATGCTCTTTTTCGGTAAAATTACTGATAGGCATCCTGTACTGCCAACTTCATTGTCTTGAATAATATGATAAAAAAGATTTCTTATCATTGTTGATGCTAACTATGATCAGCACTGGAAAATAGAATCTGATATTACAGTTCATTACCCTTTTCCCTTGAATATCACACCTCCCTTCACAGAGAGGTAAGGGTTACTAGAGAATTCATTCCAGGAAAATTGTTACGTAAGGAACAGTAACTGTCACAGAGTGCATAACTTCTTTGAGGTTATTGGAAAGGCACAGCTAGGGTAAGTTCTACATGTTTTGTCTTAAATTTGGAGGTTAACTACTGAGTGTTTTTTAAAGCAGTGAAATTTTAATCCATTGCAAAAAACTGTTTTGTTGACAAGTTAATTAAGTTATTGTAAAAGTTATTGGTATTATACTGGGGATGTTATGACAAGGAAGTTAATTGGCAGTGCTCTTCAGTTTAAAATAACTGACATTCTTTGTAAGTTAACAAAGTCAAATATTCTTGAATGAATAATAAAACTATTAATTATGATATAATATCTTCTGGTCATTTGTATATATGTTGAATGAATGTGTATGTATTAAATTGTTTCTACATCTGTTTAAGCCGATTGACTTTTTAAAAAAAATAAGCTGTATTTTGAGTAAAATAAAATATGAGGAATAATTCTCGAGATAAGAGTAGTGTATGTTACGAATGTTTACTTGAAATAATCTTTTTAAATATACATCTTATAAAAGTGGAAGTTTCTATTAAAAAACTTGCTATGTTTTATTCTCTTTGAACCAAGTCAAATATTTTAACAGGTTAGATTTTAAATGGAAGTTAATAAAACATGTAAAAAAAAACCCTAAATAATATTTACTCAAAATTTATGTCTACCTATATGAAGAGTCTGGAATTCAAAACTAAGAATCTCCATGTTTTAATAACTGTTGGAAAAATATATCTTATATTGTCTTATTAATAGAATTAATTTAAAATTTAAAGACTCATTTTAATTATAATAATAGATAAATAATATTAGTTCCTTTTTCCTTTAAAATTTTTCAAAAGCATAGATTTCACCAAGTTGAAATCTAACAAAGATTTAAAAGACTACTTTTTATTATGTACATTTTATGTATATGCTTCTATGGCATTCATAGTTTATTGCTAATTCAAAGCTGCACTGAAGAGTGAAAATGTTAAAATCTTAGAATATCAAAATTCGATTCATTTTTAAAAAGAATCAGTTATAAGATAGTGTATCTTTTTCTCCAGTAATTTAAACATGATTGCATTACCTATATATAAGAATAAACACAAGACCTATGGATATAACTGGAATTCAAGATAAAAATATTGATACTTTCTATTCATGAATAATCTTGTCTCATATTTGATTGGTTTTCTTACTTTAATTCAAATACGATTTTAATATAAATTTAAATAATCTTTTTGGGACATAACTAAGGAAGCCATTTATTCATTGAATTTTTATTTTTATATAACATATAATGTTATATGTAATGTTCTTTAAAAATTAGTTTATATTCAATGCTCTTTAATTCAGAATACTGATTTGAAAGGCATTTTTGTTTTGACCAAATACCAGTCGAAGCAAAAAAGTAGTTGTTATTACTTATATCAGAGGCCTGAAGTTTCAAGGAAATAGCTTAGCCTAGTATTTTATTACTTGCCAGAGCATCATAAGGGATGCTTTGTTATCTCTTAGTAGTAATTACTGGCCTGTTGTAGCTGTTGGCAGATGCAAAAATAAGTACCTGGACCTCTGAAATTATTTGAATTACATTCAGGAAAATCTTTGTTTTAGATCTTTGCTACATGGGACTCAGATAACAGCTGCAATATATTAAGGTATTTAAGAGTACACTCTAAAAGCACTTTTCTTTGTCCTCTTCGTAGGAATTTTGGGTTGATTAGTGCTTATAAAATATTTTGTTGAATTATGGTGACATAAAATTATAATGAACTTGATGGTCAAGCATAATTTTTAATAGTGTAGTCTATTTTAATAGGGTAGTCACTCTCTCACACCTCCCATTTGTTTTGCTGTTGTTTTTTTACTAATATTCTTATATTGTGTTCCTGATATGTTAAGTGCAAAGTTCCCTTGACATTTCAGCCTGAAACCTATAATTGGTTTCATCACATGAGAAAAGATATTTTTCAAAGCATTTATTATTCAGTCGCTAATATTACATGATTAAAAAATTGAAGAACAAATCTTAGGTATCTTAGAATTCACATTTTCCAGAGTCGGCTTTTTTAAAAAAAAATTTAGATTTGATTTTTAATAGCTTAAGAGTGTTCTTAAAAAATTAGAACGCTTTAGAACAATACTAAATTGAATAGCCTTTAGTACAACTATTGCTTCAGTATTTGAAGAATATTGAGAATTTTATAGATTATGTACACTAATAATCTCATTCTCTGTATTGCCTGTTAAATCTGGGAAAATCAAGAACATTACCAAGAAAGTTACAATTAAATCACCACAATGTTAACGTTTAATTGAAAATAAATTAAAATATAAGCTTAATTTTTTAGCTTACTTTATTAAAATTGATTTTGTCTGTTTATGAAGAATAAATCAACTCCTGTGTATTTGTAAAATTGCTATTTACTGATTTTTTTAAATAGTTTTTTTTTTTTTTAAGATTTTATTTATTTATTTGATAGAGACCACAAGTACCACAGAGGCAGGCAGAGAGAGAGGAGAAAGCAGGCTCCCTGCTGAGTAGAGAGCCCGATGCGGGTCTCTATTCCAGGACCCTGGGATCATGACCTGAGCCGAAGGGAGAGGCTTTAACCCACAGAGCCACCCAGGCGCCCCTTTTCTGATGTTTTTATGTTTAAAACTTCTTTGTGTTTTGTGTATTGCTTTATAATATTTTTGGTATTTCCTCTGATAGAATGTTTTCATCCTTAATAATTTGATATTCATTTCTGAATTGATGGCTGAGGGTCTCATTTCTTTTTTAAAAAAATCACATTTTTATTCATTTGACTTCCCAAGTAAATGCTGTTTTACCTCTGAAAAAGACCAAGGTGTAAATTTAGTGATTAGTATTAATATATAAGTTTTTATTTAATGTGGAATTATGTGGTAATGGTCTTCAGATGGTTTCTATATGACTGAATGTGTATGTGTATGTATGTATATACACACATACATACCTCATTTTTGGCATTATTTAACTCCTGTAAAATATTCTTTTAATCTTTGTTCTGATAATCCATCTTTTGTAATGATATATGAGTGTATTTTAATACTTGCTTATTGTCTAACCTACAAAATAAAAATTTCAATCCATGTAATTTTACTCAAAGAAAATAATGAAAATTTTTATTGAGGCATCTTAAATGACAGTTTGAAGAACGTATATATTTTGCCATTCTTTAATTTGTGTTATGAATAAAATGATTTTATTTTATTATTTTTAAAAGATTTTATTTCTTTATTTGACAGACAAAGATCACAAGTAGGCAGAGAGGCAGGCAAAGAGAGAGAGAGGAGGAAGCAGGCTCTCCACTGAGCAGAAAGCCTGATGCAGGGCTTGATCCTAGGATCCTGAGATCAAGACCCAAGCTGAAGGCAGAGGCTTTAACCCACTGAGCCACCCAGCTGCCCCCAAAAAATGATTTTAAAAGAAAAAAAATGTTTGTATAAAGAAGGATTTGTGTGGGAATTGATGTCTTTGATTGGCCTGCCATTGTACTTTATTTTTATTTTTATTGCTTCAACCAAAATATAGTAAGGCAAATATGTTTATGTTAGTGGCCAAGGATTCAGCATTGTCTTGATCTCACTTTTGGCTGAAGAGTAGGCTGTCTGTTCTCTAAACTTAAACATTTTTGCATTATATCTAAGACCTAAGTATCTATTAATTTTCTCCTGTTAGAACCTAAGAAACCCTCTATAAGGGTAGGTATTTAGATAAGGAACTATATATAACACGGAGGAATAATTCAAGTAGTTAGAAAGCTAAACTAAAAATCTTAGGAAAAATTCCAGGAAACAATATATAATTTTGACTAAATAGTTAAGATTTTCATTAACACTGCTTATAAAGGTTAGCTTTTGGACAGAATTCACAATATACCATTCAGAATTTATAAAGCTCTGCTTATCTATTTGAAAATTAATTCCTTACTTATTAAATTGACTTCTTAATGCTGAGTTCTCATTAAAACTCTAATATTTTACATCATTTTAACATACAATCAAAAGTTGTTGAAATTGAAGTGTTTAACATCCAGGTTAAAATGTTTTGAAATCACCTGTCATGGTGATATAGAAACTGCTTTAAAAGTAGGACTTAAGTCCGCTTTTTTTTATTATTGCAAAATTTGTAAATAGGTTGAAAAATATTTTAATGAATAATTCAGTACAAATTAAAATCCCTATCTCTAGTAGTAAGCTTTCTTTATTTGGACTTTGAGTTTTATTGATTTTATGCAACAGATAAAGAATTGAATAATCTAGAATAGCAGTTTTTGGTTTAATGTATGTAAATATGACAAATTTTTAAAAAATTGAAAATTGCTCTTAGTTCTAAATATTGTAGAATTTCATTTTTATCTTTCAGAATATAGTGCATTTGGTATATTTAGCTGTTTAGGTGAAAGGCATCTTTCTTTTTAGGTGAAATTCCATCTTTGGAATTGTATTCAAGACTATATTCATCTAATTAAAACTCCTTATGTCAACTTTTCATTTATCCGGACATTTATAAGGCTACCGCTAAGATCATAAAGGTAAATTTGATGAGGTAAATCTTCATTTTTGGCGGCCTTGTCACCCTTCTATGTTGTGCAATTTATAGTTTTCTCAAGGCCAGAGGCTTTTACCAAGCCAGAGGGTTAAATTGTTGCCACTGTCCTACTTTTCAGTCCCAATACTGATTAAATTAAGTAGTATTAAGATGCACAGTACTAGAGATTTCTTACTATATAAAAATTTTTTAAGAGTCCAATTAAAATAAAAGTCAAACCCAAATTACCCTTTGAAAAGCCTGATATTTCATAAGTAGGTACATTCTCTCTTTTTTAAAATTTTTATTTATTTATTTGACAGAGATTATAAGTAGGCAGAGAGGCAGTCATAGAGAGGAGGAAGCAGGCTCACTGCTGAGCAGAGAGCCCAATGCGGGGCTCAATCCCAGAACCCTGGGATCATGACCTGAGCTGAAGGCAGAGGCTTTAACCCACTGAGCAACCCAGGCGCCCCAAGTGGGTACATTTTCTTAAAGTCCCTTATGCTTTTGTAGTTCAGAGCAGTCATTCTTGATAATGTTGCATGTGTGTAAGTGACAGATGAGGGCTTGGATTTACTTTAATAATTCACAGTATTTATAATACTTTGGATTTTACTTTCAAGATGTTATTTTTGGTTTCCTGCAGTGCCACAGGGGTTATTATGGCAGCACATGTGGTTTTAAAAATGTGAGAACTCCTACTACTGAGTTCGCCAAAATTGCCAGACCAAAAGTATGCATTTGCTTGAATTGGTCTTAAAGTCTGTGTTTTACAATATTGATTGTATTTTATCCTTTACAAGAACAGTTTTATCTATAAGTGCATTTCATCTAGTTATCCATCAACTTTTGGGCTTTAATTTTATTCATTTTGAGACAACAGCCATTTATTAAGGTCCTGCCTAGAAAAATTTGCTGTGTTAAGGACTGCTCTATAAAAGGCACTTACAATCTTGTGAGAGAAACAGGTAGTTCAACAAATAATTATAATATAAGGCATACTATAGCCACATGTCAAAATGAAGAGTAAAGTCTGCGGGATGTAGGGTGGGGTTAATTCAAAATGAGAAATATGGAAAAAAGAGACTCCATTGAGGTAGACTCGAAGGCAGAAGATGATTTTAGCAGGTTCAGGCTTTTTTTTTTTTTTTTTTTTTGAGAGGTGGACAGGTCAGAGGTAAAGGCACTGGAAAACGAAGAAATATGGTACCTTCAGGAGAATGTGTATGTAGGGTATGAGTCGTACAGAAAATGGAAGGAGATGAAAATGATATGTTAGTTTGGGACCTGATTTTAAAGAGCCTACTCCACTAAAATTAGACTTTACATGTGGGCCATAAAAAGCTGTTAATATTTTTGATTGAGAATGTGTTATATTTTTTAATTGCTAACTCTCAAGATGGTGTAAGCAGTGAACTAGAACAGGGAAATAATGGAGGAAATAGAACTTTAGAAGGTGTGGATGACAGTCCAGGTGCGAAGCAATGCCTATAGATGGGAAAATATTTGTAATGATGGGGTAGAATTTGGTAATTGAATGTGGGGTAGAAAGAGAGCTAGAAATCAAACCCAAGTTCAAAACATCGTTCATTCTTGCCATTAGCTTGCTTGAGAGCAAGGAGAAAGAACGAGTCCATTTTCTTGCCTGGACTTTGAGGGGCATGCATTATGCCTAAATAATACCAGTTGTCGAAAAAAAATTGCTTTAAGTTGATACGCATATTTTAAATGTTATATTTGTGAAAAAATAGTAATTATGCTTCCTTTACAGATGTTCCTAGAAATATTCTTGAGTATGTACCTATATATGTTTTAAATGATACTCAAGTTTCTTCAAGTGCTGATTAAAATGAAAAATTTTATTATGTGGATTTAAGGCTATAAGATGTAGGTTTTTGGTTTATTTGTATTTTGTGTGAGGTTTCTTCTAAGGTAAGCAAGACTTACAAAAGTCAGTTATTAAAATCTGGTTAGAGAGAAATCTTTTATTTTGTGAAAGAATACTTTTGGCTTTGTTGAGGGCCATTTTATTAACATTCTTAACAGCTCTTTCACAAACTAATTTGATATTCTTAGGTTTCCTTAGATGCAAGTCTTGTCCCTTTTTGGAAAGCTTTTGGAATTTCTATGCCCTCAAAGATCATTTTTGGTAATTCATTACAATTTATTGTGGCTTTCTCTTTTTGTTAGCATGAACTTACTTATTTATTCTGTTGGCACCTAGAAAATTTCCTAGCTACATCTTATTCATTATTAAGAACAATGCAATTATTTCCTCAATAGCTTTCCAATTCTTTAGACCCAGTAATAACTTTGGGGTTTTATAGCTGGTTAATTATGGGTGACAAGGCTGAACAACAACCACAAGCCCCTATCAGCACCTACCATCAGTTATTAATTCAGAGTAGGCTCTCAATATGTTTTTGAATAAATAGTTGTCATTTATGATAATAAAGATCACAGTAAACTGGGCTAGAACCTAACCAGTTTCAGATTCCTGTCATAGATGTAAGAATGATAATGGTAGTAATACAAGAGTTAGTACTGATTTCTCAGTGGTGATCTGAACATATTCTTACTTACATATAATAGAGAAAAAAATGTGTGATACACTTATCAGAGTTTAATAGAGCTTCATACATGGAAAGCTCATAGTAAATACTTACTATTATCATTATTGATGTGGATTAAATTTGGTTCCCATATTTGGTTCACAGTGGCTCCTGTTGTTTGGGATCCATTTTCACTCTTTAGATTTATTTTATTTTTTCCCTCATTTTTGTTGGGAGATTCTCTCTTCCTCCTTTTCTAAGTTCTGCTCAGAGTTTTCTGTTTATGTCGGTGTCTTCTTTAGGTGATAAATTAGTGATTGACCTGATTTGCCTTTATCAAAATTGATGTTCTGAGACTGAAAACAAATGTTGATGCCTACCCACCACCTAAAAACATCTGCTTCCACTTTTACTGTGTGATTAAAGAAAAAAAGATGGATAATTTTCCTCATTTTATTATAATCTGATATCTGATTGAATTACCATATGGAAAATATGCAAGTAGGACTCTTTTTTTGTAGTTCTTCCCCCTGACCTACAATCACAGTTTCAAAATCCCTGCCCCCAAATCATCGCAAAGATTAGGATCCTCCCATGTATTAACAGTTTTAAAAGGAAGTCAGTAGAGGCTGCTTGTCAGAACTGTGCCCTGGTATGAAGGCTGACTTCTTTTTTCTCCTGGTTGACCAGTTATGCTGAAGATAGATTTGCATAAGGTAATCAAAAGGAAATAAAGGGAGGTTAACTAAACGTGGGTATTGATATTCTAGTGTGAATTTTAGTTTTTTAATTGTTAAAGGAAACTGTAAGAATAATAGAAATGTTTAAAAAGATATTTTAATGGTCATGAGGTAAAATATATCAAGAAAAATTGTGACAAAGTATTTTAACAAATCCAATACTTTAACAAGTATTTTAACAAAATTGTGACAAAGTATTTTAACAAATCCATCTAGGCATTTAGCAAACCATGAAAAAACAGCATTTAATATCTCATGGAAGTTTCTAGTAAGGGTAGCCTAAATCCGAGGTTTAGAAACATTTTCTGGTATGTAAGGAGCCATTCTTCCTCAATTCCTTTACTCCGTGGGTATCACAGGTGGATAATTTTTATCTTTTAACTGTTAAATGATAGTGTTTTTGGAGGTTGGTCATGGTGGTTGTTACCTTCCAAAATGTGTGTTAGTGACTAACAGTAGATTCTGATTAAAATCTCATTGTGTTCTTGCACTTACAGCAGAAGACTACTATAAATTGCATTATATGAAACTGAATAATAACTATGATTTGATTTAAAGTATTAATAAATTCTAAATTTGCACATTGTAGCTGTAGGGTTTTAAGATTTTAATTTAGTGAAATGCCAGAGCAATTTCTTATATTCAGTTTGATGAGTGTTATGTGAGAAGTGCATCTTCCCAAATTAGGACAGACATATATATATTATACAACTTACAGAGTCTAATTATTAAAACCTGTTAAATTTCATATTTAATATTCAGATATCTTTCTGCAAACAAGCTGCTTAGATTTATTATCAGTGCTTGATTCATATAATTAAAGTTGATTAAATTGCAAATTTTGGTTTGAGGAAGGGTAGAAAGTTAGGATTTGGAAATTGCTGTGGTTTTTCAACAGCCTCAGCAAAACATAATACCAAAAAGAAATAACCTACAATGCCGCATGCTTTATAGGTAATATCAGGTAACTTAATTGCAGAGTAAGGCTGAAGTGTAATTCCCATTGTGAAATGTATTGTCTTTTCATTTAGAGGTGAGGTATAAGCCCTCAAAATGGCATTGAGTTGGAGTGCTAAGGTCAGTCTCGTAATTTTGGGAGAGAAAAGAGGTGTGGATTTTAATTTGTCCATTCTTTGTTCTGAATGGTGATAAAAGTGTGTTGTATCCATGTGTTGCTCTCTCTATTTAAAAGCTTTCACTTTTAAGGGAACTTTTACAATTAAAAAAAAATTATTGATACAGAAATAGCATTTCTCTAAATTCCAAAAGTATTTGGAATTTATTTATTGCTGGGCCAATGTGTAGATGTGAAGCCTACCTTGTCAAAAAGTTTTGCAAGAAAAAAATTTCTTGTATTTTTTGGTGTACTTTGAAAATCAGTGTCTATTTTTTTAGTATACCCAGTCTGTTTTTATTTAAAAGCTTACTTATCAGGCATTTCTAACATAATTTCATGGAGCTTCATACTTCATAATGCTTGAAGTTTTAAATTACTTAAAATATTTAAAATTACAAATTGTTTTCATAGATCTATTAAATTTTCAAGTATTTTATTTTACATAAAGATTTTTTTATTTTAGAAAGCGAGAAAAAGAACAGGGATTTGCGGGGAAGGGCAGGAGGAAGAGGAGAGAGTCTCAAGCAGACTGTCTGCTGAGCACGGAGCCAGACGCAGGGCTTGATCCCAGGACCCTGAGCTGAAACCAAGAGTTAGATGCTTAACTGACTGCACCACATAGGCACCTCAGATTTTCAAGTATTTTAAAGGAAAACTTCCATCAAGAGATTATTTTTCTGTAGTTTGGTTTTGGTTAGAGCTGATGTGTAGGTTTAGTTTCCCCATTAATTGTGACCTTCCTGTTTTGCTTTTATAATTAGGAGGCTCAGTTTATTTGGCTTCTATAAGGGATTAAAATGTTAAAATATTTTATGTCAAACAATGGCAAATTAAGCTTTCTGAAAAATATTCATTTTGTATTTTGTATTTTAAATAAGCTTTCTCAATATTTAATTAAACATTTAATTAAAAATCGTCTTGTAGAGGAAGAAAAATCCTTGAAAAACCCTATTCTAGGAGATTTTCCATTTGTTTCTACTTTTAAAATATTATGTTTCTTTCACACATTAGTTTCTGGGTTCCATTCACTTTTCTTTATTCTTACCACCATTCATGGTCTTTCCTTTGCATCTGTAGTTCAGTTTATTCATTCACAGCTTTCTCCTTTCTTCCCTGTTTTCCTTTCTTTTTGTCAAGAGCATTTGTTATGTGCTATTTGCCAAGCATTAGGCAAGGCTGCCTAGCACTGAGATTATAGATGCGAAAGCCATTGGTTCTGTTTTCAGTTAACTTACAATAATTTGAGATGATATTTTGTGATATAGCAGGTTGTGCTATGGATACAAATGGTAGTGCTCTTTTGTTTGTGCTAACTAAGGTTTAGGGGAAGGAGGGAGTTAGTTTAGTCATGGTCTACACTGAGTATTGGAAAAAGAATAGTCGTGGGCCAGGGGAACAAGTGGCAGAGGGCATTTTGGGAGAAGGAACACCATAAGTGTGCCAGGAAAGGTATAGAGGTGAGGGCAAGCCTCCTTTGGTTCAAAAACTGAATCTCCCTAATTTTTAAAGAGGAAGAACAGGAAATGAATGAATGATGGTCATTCTCAAGCTTAGATGTTAGCTAAAAAAGGAAATCCATTAAAAAATAGTGAGTTCCAGAAGCCTGTTTAATTTATTGTATATTCACTGTTGATCACCAGGATATTATGCTACATATCAGACTCGATTAAAGCGAGGACCACTTTTCTTAATTACATTGAAGTAATTTGTAGTTATTTGTTTCATTTCCTGATCTCCTGTATCCTTGTATTGCTTGTAGTATCAGCCTCAGTGTTTTGAACAAAGTATGTATGTTGGAAAGCAAACCTTCTGGTTTGGTTTGAAGAGACTTTATATTGAAGAAAGATAAATATGAGAAATTTGGACAAAAGAGGTTTTTAAAAATAGTTTAAAAGCTTAATTGAAGGGGGGTCCTAAGATAACCCAAGATCCCCTACCATACAAATGATAAAGATGATGACTATAGGAATTTGTGGAAGGAAAGATTTTTCCACCTTGAGGCAGTCAGGTTGGCTTTATGGTTTAGGTGGTTTTTAAACTTATGAAATCCGTATAAATTTCCTTAGGTGGAAAGGAGGGTGATGCTTTGTATATGGGTATCTTGGTAAAAATCAGTTCCAAGGGCATATTCAGAATTACTGAGCAAATAAATTTGACAGAAGCAGAGCATTTAAGTATTTTTGAAATTAGATCTATTTGGATTCTATTCCTAGTTCTGCTTTTTGCCACTTTTTATTAAACTTTCCATTTACTACTCCTTCAGCCCCCAGTTGTATTTTCCCTGTTAAAATAGAGATACTAGATTTGTTGTGATAATTGAATTACAGCAAGACAATATATGTAACTTAACGGGCAATTTAAAAAAACAGCAGTTCTGCGATCTGCCTTTGTCAATTCAAAACCCCAAGTTTTTTCTTTGTCATATGTATGAAGTGATCTCTGGGATTGGTTCCAGTTTTACACATTTTTATGTTGTTGAGTGAAATTAGGAAGATTACTCCAGTGGAGATTAGCAAGTTGGATGGAGGGTGAAGAATCACCTATGAGGTTTTTACACAAGTTTAGAGAGAAGGTGTTAGGGCCCTGGGAATGAAATCAGTGAGAGGGGATTAAGACATTTCAGAGTCAGCTGTGAGTGAATGTGTGCCACCTTACATTGAAGTACCTTTTATATTTACAGAACATTGGCTTACTGAAATTTATAATGAGTAATGTTACCGAGGGTTTTTGGTTTTAAAAACTATTAGAGACTGAGCTAATTTCATTTGTGTGTGTATATCTGCACATGTACACTCAAATACATTTAGTTAAGTTGGGTTCAAAAAAACCCCGTTACTTCACAGAGAATGCAATTTTTTCTTTTACCATTTCATACTAATGCATTTCTTTGTTGTTATAAGTCACCAATTGAGGGATATATGTATAATTCATACTAAATCAGTATATTGGTCTAGAAGGTTTTTTAGGAGACTAATAATGGAGTAGAGGCTTCTTTAATACATATGACTATATAAAACATTATTAATGTTAACAGATGTTGCACTTTAATCCCCTAGAATGATTGTTTGGTACCAGCAGGAGATTTATTAAGCCTGAATTGTGTGAAATTGTGTGTGCATAAGCTGCTACTTAGATTGTAAAAACGCTATTGAAAACTGTTAAAAAGTTTTAGCTATAATTGGCAGAGAAGTATTAACTGTGCTAAAAGAAGTATGTGTGTATGGTTGGCCCATGCGCCTTAACCTTTTTATCATTTATCTTCTTGTATTAATGTCACTGAATTATTAATTCATGAGCCAGAGTGGAAAGGGTGAAGGCACCATTTAAATGTGTGGCAAATTTATCCTTATCGCTAGAGACATGAAAAAAAGTCATTTTGTGTTATCTGTAGAATGGAAAGGACATTTTAAAATTTCATTTACAGTAATCCACTTCACTTTCAGTAAAACACCTAGATTATTACTACCATAATATAATGCTCTTATTAAAAATTTGTAACCTTTTCCACTCTTTTGTCTTATATATAATATTTGCAGAAAAGTTTAGCCTTCATGTATTTTAATGATACCTATTAATTGTAGCTTAGAAATGTTATTCTTACTCTTATGATATGTCATAGGATGGCTATTCAATTTTAAGATATATTAGATAGCAGAAAATAAAAATATTTATTGTATTAGTAACACTTAAAATATATTTACTGGGGAGAATCTAGATACAGGGAATTGGAAAGCAGTAAAAATGCTTATGTTCCAAAAGAAGTGTGTGTATTCATTGTGACTTAATAATTTTTTGGAATTAAGATTGGTGATTCTGGCCTTGTAGAATTTTTAGCTTTCTAGCAGAAAATCAGCAAATTAGAATTTAGCAGTTTCCTGTTGAATACAATGTGGAACTGGGGTATATCCAGTATTTCATATGGGTGAGTAGCAATGGTGACAGAAATTTCAGGAGTCTGAAGCCACTTTTACCAACAGCTATTTGAAACCATCATGCTAATGGTAGAATACCTCAGGGGTCTTGTCCAAACCTCATTATTTTTCAGTCTTCCATTACTTACTGTTTTGATTGGTTTTACATTCTCTTCTGCCAAACAAAGTAGCAAGATATGTTACTGTGGTAATGTCCTTTATTTTCTTTTCTGGAGTTTCTCCCCAGACAGTGTAAGCTGTACATAATGGCTTTGTTATACACACACAGTGAAACACTCATTTGTTTTGGTCAGTATAACGTTGCTTTGTTTTATTTTTCTTATTCCAGCATGCTTAATTTACCTTTACATTAACATTTAAATTAATTTCTTGAAATAACAGACTAAAATTGGTTTGGTTATGTTGGCAGACATTGATAGTTACTGGTCAATTCATTACTTGACTGAACTGCATTTAGTTATCTTCTTCCTGCCAGTTCATCTACAGCTGGGTTTGGCAAACTGTTGCTGGGTGACTGTTTTTGTGGTAGTTTATTGGCCCACAGCCATGCTCATTCATTATTACGTATTGTCTATGGCAGGTTTCATGCTATAATGGCAGAGACTATAGAGTCCTTAAAGCCTACAATATTTACCATTTGGTCATTTGTAAAAAATGTTTCCTGATACCTGCTCTGTCATATCAGTCTACACAATCCCTTGCTTCTAATCTTTACAAACATAATGGGATACTATTGATAAGTTTTTGCTTATGAGATTTGAAGACTCACTAGTTATCAGTGGTAGTTATTAAGTACAGCCTTTTGCTATTCTTTATATATGGCCTAATAACAATATATTTTGCTCAAAGTTTTCTGAATTGGAGATTTTAAAAAAATTGTTGAAATATTATGAAATACATTAGTTATTTATTAACTAAGAGAGTCTTGGGGCACCTGGGTGGCTCAATCAGTTAAGCCATCTACCTTTCTCAGGTCATGATCTCAGGGTCCTGGGATGGAGTCCTGTGCATTGGGCTTCCTGCTCAGTGGGGAGTCTGCTTCTCCCTGTGCTTCCTGATTACTCTCCCCCCCCCAACTTGTGCTTTCTCTCTCAAATAGATAAATAAAATCTTAAAAAAAAAAAAGAGTGTTAGCAAGTTAATTCAAGCTTCTAGTCAGTTTTTCTCAGCTGTTTAAACCTATATTTTTTATTAAACAACAATTCTTTTATTGCCACTTTAATATTATTTTAAATTTTAATAGAGGCTGTAAAATTATATTTTAAAGTTGCAAATCCCTTTTCTAAAAACCACATACCTCCCCCTACTCCATGATTGAGTAGTTAAGAAGCACTAGCACATACAACCTGATTTCAACTTTTTAATGAACTGGAGTTTTTATTTTGTATGTGTGTGTGTGTGTGTGTGTGTGTGTTTAACAACCATTTAGAATAACCCAGTCCATTACTACTTCTTAATAGTTGGTCCATGATGATTTTTCTTGCCTTCCCATCTAAGTCCTAATGTTTTTTAGAGGAGTCAGCCATACCAACTATACAGAATGTGTTTAACAATAAAGTAAGAGTCTATTCTGTTCTTACACTTAGGCTACAACTTGAATAGTGTTAATTAATTTTCAGAAATAATTGATATATATATTTTTACAATTCAGTAAAATGCTATTGTCTTGAGTTTTACTTGTACACACACATTAAATGGTATGGAACATAGGGTTTGATGGAAAGCAACCCTGGCTAAGGCAAAAAATTTGCTTTTTCTGGAAGAAGTCCCAGATGTCATCTTGCTTTTTGATCATGTGTAGTTTTCCAATGAAGTCAGAGTGTGAAATATGTGAGCTGAGTAACTTAGGTTATTATTATTATGGCTGCCAATGTGATCATGTATAAGTAGGTTTCAAAAAATGTTTTTCTGAAATAGCAACTCCTTTAGATATTTTTAGAATGTGAATTATTAGAATAATTGCTGAGACATATTTTGAGAGATGGGACAAGCCCTTAGTCAAACATATTGCAATAACCCCTAAAATTCTTATCTAAGATTACTTAAAGTGGAATCAGGACCATAAATGTATAATTGGAATAATTGGAAAAATAATGAGATAGTAGATTTATTGTCTATTCCTACACTCATATATAGTTGGTGGACTTTGGGACTACATGTTTGTGAATTGTATCAACTTTCACAGTGGTAGGTTAAGTCTGGATTCCAGAGTTTGCTCCTGATCTCAATTTTGGACTCTTGCTGTCTAGATGATGTTGGTTGATCTAGGTGCACATCTCAGGAGAAACACAGGTCCAGAAAATCCTTTTATTTCTCTTCTCTCTATTTTGGTATGAAATACATTTATTACCATAGATTTTGGGGGAATTATAACAATTATTAACTAATACATAGTTTGGGTCTTAGGTATTTTCTTCAGTTTCTAATTCTCCTTAGAAGATTATTAACTTTTTGAAGGTGGCAACCATATCTTAATCTGTATTATAATTCCTTTTGAACCTAACACAGGACCAACTAATAATATATAAGGTAAAAATAATTAACAAATAAGTAACATTCCTTCCAGTACTCAATTCAGAAATATCTAGAATGTAATCACTAGATATTCATTGACCTAAACTGACGAACATGTAATTATATTGTTAATATAATCTACTTTATTTTAGAAGTGAAAATTGTAAGTTTATATGACACTATATATTGACATAGCTTGCAAATGAGTTGTATCATTTATTGATTACATAAGGCAATGTGCTATACTTCACAAAATTTTCTTCAGCTTCTTACTCTGTATTCATAATAATTTTTCATATTTATTTTTAAGATCATTTGACATACTTTACTCAGATTACCTAATTATCTCTAAGAAACCTCTGATGGTGATATTGATGATCTAATATACAACAGATCCTAGGTCATTATTATTTCATTTAGTGGTTATATATATAGACCAAGAGGGAATCTGAATATTGATTTAGGGAATGACTAGTAACAATGATTTATGAACAAAGGATCCAGTGCAGTAAACCAAACATAAGATTGAATCTCATGAGCAACATTAGATTTTTTTCCTTTTTGTTTGTCTGAACAATGAATGATTAGTCCATAATATTATAGATGTTAATGTGAAAACATTCTTTCCAGGACTGTTAGGATTTATTATTAATTATAAATGTTGGAAATACTTAAGTTTATTATTTGACTTGTAAGCAACTTTACAAGTATTTTGGCTGGTAAGACTTACTAGTTAAGAATAGTTTGTTAATTTAAATAGCACTATAAATGAATGAAATTAAGATAGCTTGACTAGAAATAATAAAAATTAAGTTAACATTTAGCTATCATTACCTAAGGGATGTTAGGTTTACAAATGTAAACATTTTGAAAATCAACTCATTATTCTTTTGGTATTTTTTCATTTTCCCAATCCCAAAATGCCTTTGTTTTACTTCCATTTTTTTATTCTAAAGGGAAAGATGATAAAACATAAAGTAAGTTTATCTGAACTACTTAATTAGTGGCAATAGTGCTTTTAGAACATGGGTTTATATCCTAGCACTGGTATTTACTTACTGTCCTTGAACAGATTATGTGATGAATTTACGGCAAAATATCTATTTCTTCAAGTTGTGAAGATTTCATGAAGTCTTGTGAATAAACTATTTAGACCTAATTGTGTACCAGGCACTTACAACTTTTTTGGGGGAAGGTTTATTTTTGAGCTGGAATGTAATCTCCCAAGAGTAAGGAGTTTTATCTCTTTTGTTCCTTAGTACCTACCACATCATAGGTGCTCAGTAAATATTTGTTGAATGAATAATGTAGTGACTAGCAGAAAGAATGGATTTCTAATTAGCCTTAATTAGAATTCAAGCTCTGCTACTTGCTAGCTGAATAACTTTAATCGAGTTAAACTTTTCCTCTTTGAGGCTCAGATTTCTGATCTTTATAATATTGATCTCATGAAGAATACATATTCTTCATGAATATATGATGTATAATATAGTGTTTTGCCCATAGTAGGCATCCAGGAAATAATTTTAGGCTGTAGTACCCATAATTTGTATTTAACTAAAAAAATTTTCTAAGAATTCTGGACTATTAAAAAGTTATGAGGAAATAGAATGTCTTAAAGTTGGAGAGGACTGCCATTTAAAAATACCTTTCCCAGGGTGCCTGGGTGGCTCAGTGGTCGGGTGTCTGCCTGTGGCTGGGCTCATGGTCCAGGGACTGAGCCCTGCATGGGGCTTCCTGCTCAGTTGGGAGCCTGCATCTCCCCCTGTTGGTGCTCTCTGTCTGTCAAATTAATAAATAAAATTAAAAAAGAATAAAGATAAAAATACCTTTCCCTTTCCCCCAAATGGGGAAAAAACTAACTTCTTGTGTAAGTGGATTATAATTTAATAATAAATACAAAATATCTTCAACAAACAGATTTAACGATTTTTTTTTTTTTTGGTAGAAGAGTTGAGGAAGGCATCAACTTTTTATGATATAGGTGATATTTTGAACTGGGCATGTAACTTCTTTTTTGTTTGTTTGTTTTTTTCTTTTGAGACTTAATTTGCAAGTTTATGTTCAGTCATAAAATGTCCCCTACATTGATTTGAAAATGACAGTAACTTGTTTTTATTATTTCAACTGGAAGGATTTTAATGAAGAGAATGGCAGACTGCCCTACATTGTGCCTCCAGTGTCCACAGCTACAAGGCTCTTTTGCATGCTCAGCATGGCTGGTAGATGTTATAGCAGATTGCTGATGTAATTTTCTCGGAGCATTCTTGAGCTCTTCCCCTCTCTGCTCTGAGACCTAGAAGAATTTATTCCCTCGCAGTGCAGAAGTTTCAGTAAAGGGTAAGACCAGTAATGAATGTTAAGGGGACTTAGGCATAAATAGTTTAATTAAAGTACTCTGGACTTGATACCAGTGTCCACAGAAATGAAATGGAGAAAGAGGGTGGCAACTTGTGGTTTGCCATGTGGTTTTCAAATCTCTATCAGCATTCCCAGCCTCATACTATCTTTGTGAAAGGAAAGAAAATAAACTGAAACACAAAAGAACGTTGAATGTCTGGAGCTAAAATAAGCTCACTGATTACCAATAGCAAGGGTTTTCTTAGACAACTTACTGAAAGAAAACTCTCAAGAGTATCAGTGTTTTCTATGATGTTAACAAGAAGGGGGAGTTCTGGCCTGTCAAGCCGACACATAAGATATTTCTGGAAAGTGAACATCCCGAATGAGATTTAGATTGAAATTAAACTAATTTATTTTTCATTTTCTAAGACTTTGCTTGGGGGCATAATGGGGTTAGTATTATCCATTTTTGTTGTTTGTATGGGCAAAATATAGAATAGCAGCTCTCTTTTGCTAGTAAGTTCCATTTCATAATTATAATTTTATAGTGCAAATAAGATTAGAAAGACTGATTTTGTACATAGCTTCTTTGGCTTTCATTTAGTGCTGACATACATTTAGGGCATAGAATAAGCATTGATGTTTCCTTTTACACAGCATTAGTGTATATAATAGCAAGGATGGGTGACTTTGATAGGTCTCATACTTAGATGGTGCTTTTCTTTCCCTGTTCTCATGCTTTTAGTTATTTTTGGGTTTATCATCTAGTGGTCTTAGTACCTCAGTGTCTGTAAGTAGAAGTCAAAGACAAAGCTTTGTATATGAATCTTTATGTTGGCTTTACTCCTAATAGAATATCAGCCTTAGTTAAGCTGTGATAGAAAACCTTAAATTATCTTTTCCTTTTATTAATTTGAAGCATGGTCTAGTGTGCCTCTTTCATTGATACTTAAAAACAAGCAGGTGGTGTTTTTTGGTTTTTTGTTTTTTTTTTTTGGGTTTTTTGTTTTGTTTTGTTTTCTATTTTTGCTGAACAGGCATGTTGCATATGAGGTTAAATGTGATTTCCTGGTAATGTAACATAAACACCTGAATGCTAAAACTGGTTAGTAATACTTTCCTAATTTTACTGACAGTTTAAAGCATGGGATGTTTTATGCAACTGATAAATATAAGCAGGTTACTGTTTGAAGGACTACACCTGACTGTACATTGTAAGTAGTGTATAAAACATCGAGGGGTATAAGCAGTCCTGAGGTGTATTCCTGGAAGTCATTTTTCAGCTTTGGAAGATTTAGTAGTAAGGATGCATTAATTCACTTTCTACATGACAGTGTCGTAAGCTGTGTAGAGCTAAAAAAAAAATCTTGACTGAGGTTTGGTAGAACTAAGACTAGGATAAAATTGTTTTTATCCTTGTTTTAGCTTGGGTGGTTCAGTGGGTTAAAGCCTCTGCCTTCGGCCCAGGTCATGATCTCAGGGTGTTGGGATCCAGCCCCACATCGGGCTCTCTGCTCAGCGGGGAGCCTGCTTCCTTCTCTCTCTCTCTGCCTGCCTCTCTGCCTACTTGTGATCTCTGTCAAATAAATAAATAAAATCTTTTAAAAAAATTGTTTGAATTTTATCTTCTTATTTGAAGGATAAAAACAAGGTTGTGCATTAGAAGTGGGTTGGGATTTTAAAAACCATGGTCATTTATAGTTTAAGTAGAAGTGTTTCTGATTTTATTAAGAAATGAAACTTAGCATTAAGAGGAGTTTGATCTGTCTCCTGTGCCTTTATAGTCACAGTTCTTTCCTCACCAAAGTTTTTGGAAAGAGGTTTTCCAAAATTTAAGGACAAACTGGTTATTGGTATGGAGAGTTACTTAATCTTTTCTGTTCATTGAAAGGAAATTTAATAGCTTCTTTTCTGATCTCTTCCTTGTTTTTGTTTTGCATTATGAGAAGATTTTGCTGAGCTTCATTTTGCAGGTAAAATGTTTGGAGGAGTCTGTTAGCTAGCTACATTTATGCCTGGAAGTGTCCTTTGGCTCCATTTTGGTTAGGAGCAATGTTTTCCTAAGATTAGTTTCACCCTGTTTGATTATTTATTCATTCTGTCTTTAACTGATTGTGGTTTGTTAAGTATTTCAGTTTTCATTGACGTTTTTAAATGGAAGGTTGTTCTTCATTTGGATCACAGCGATAAAATCTTTGGACTTTAGTTTTCAAAATTGCATTTAAAGCTTGAATCTTCATAAATAGTTCTGTTTGATTTAAAGATGATTGGTTGTAGATTGTAGGGTGAGAAAAATAAATTTGATATTCTTTTTACTTATTGCACAGATGGACGTAAGCTTTATTTGCATAAAGAAAACCATGATTTTATTACATTCCAGAACTTGTTTCTTTTTGTTAGAAATAATCATCTATACTAAGTGTCATAATTGACTACGGTGTAATTTTAAAATTGTGTTTCACATTCTCAAACCTTAAAATTGTGCTTCACATTAAGATCCTTAAGAATACACTTAAATTTTTAGTATAGTTAGAATCAGCTCATGAAATATCTGCCTTGGCCAACGACCACAAAAGAGGTCTTGGTTGTGTGGTTTCCTCCTCATTTTCCCTTTACTAACAGAGGTTTTCCTATCTTGGCAGCTGTTTCCTACAAAGCAGTCATCAGTCTCTGATTTCTTCCTTCCCTTTCTCCCCACAAACAAGGACTCTTTCAAATAACAGATGACCGAAGACAGACTAAACTTGGATTGCTTTAAGAATGTAGAAATGTGTTCAAGAGTTGTGTGCATGTGGGCAGGCAGCCTGTATTCATGTCATTGAAATGAAAATACTCCTTACAAGCAGAACTTGGACTTGCTCAAATCAGGAGCAGTCCAGAGGCTGATTTAATTTCATGTGTACTAATTAATGTGCCTCATCCATAACATTAAAATTATTCTGATTGCTTGGTCAGATCTTTGAACAACATAGGGGATATAAGAAGTTGTTTCTTGGGGCGCTTGGGTGGCTCAGTCATTAAGTGTCTGCCTTCTGCTCAGGTCATGATCCCAGGGGTGCTGGGATCAAGCTCCGAATAGGGCTCCCTGCTGGGTGGGAAGCCTGCTTCTGCCTCCTCTATTCCTCCTGCTTGTGCTGTGCTCTCTCTCTGGCTGCGTCTGTCTCTGTCAAATGAATAAATAAAATCTTTTTTTTAAAAAGTTGTTTCTTGATTAGCCTTTTCAGTCTGACAGGTCATGAAATTATTGGACTTCTCTTTATGCTTTATATAAAATACCTCGCAGTTTTAAGGCAAGTACTTGACCACAGCGCTCATAAACTACAGGTTCGTTTGCGTTTTGTCTTTTGAATGGTCTTTGGGAGTTCAGTGTGAAAAAAGAATAGAGCTTGCCCATTTTACGAGGTTTTTGTGCCATGTTTCCCCATCAGATTAATTTTTGATATATCGTTTTTTGAATATTTTTGGTATTCAGGAGAGGAAGTTTGCTCTTTTTGTCTTATTTCTCTGGGCACAGAATCATCTGAAATGTTCTCAGAACTGGGTAATAACATTTCTGACTTCTTTCATCATGATACCTAGATGTCTTCAGTAGTTTCAGAGACAGCTAAAATTGGGCTGTTCTGGGTCATGGAGGGATGTATAGGGAAGCAGTTTCATCTCTGAAACTATAGGCATGCTTAAACAAACTGCGTATTATGGAAATATCTTGCTAGTTTCATCTGTGATTTTTATGGATCTTTATATTTAAACACCGGATAATAGCTTCAGATTAATTTTTTATATTCTTTTCGGTGTGGTTGTTGGTGAAGCAAGATAGCGACTTTGTAGGGTTATAAGTGTTCCAAACCATTTAGAATCTCACTGCTTTTCCATTGAAGTTACATCATAGTCAACTGATAATAGAATATAGTGAACTAATAATAGGATATAGTAAACTACTAATAGACTCACATGATATATGAAGCATGTAGCAAATGCAGAATAGCTCAGATAATGTGAAAGAACTACAGGGTTATCTAGGAACTTTTTCCTAAAAGTTTTTATGCTTTTGTGTCAAGATCTAAATTATATGAGTTCCTTTTTATAGATACAGCTTCAGAATGGGAGATATTCCCCTAACTCCCCCATTTTAAGAAACTCTTTATCTGTAGCAGATTAAGGGTAGATTGAGAGAACTTGGTAGGAGTATTATTTAGAAGAAAATTTCAGAAGTTGGTATGAAGAAACTTAAGATATCCCCTTAAGATTTTATTTATTTATTTGACAGAGAGAGATCACAAGTAGACAGAGAGGCAGACAGAGAGAGAGAGAGAGAGAGAGAGAGGGAAGCAGGCTCCCCACCGAGCAGAGAGCCCGATGCGGGACTCGATCCCAGGACCCTGAGATCATGACCCGAGCCAAAGGCAGCGGCCCAACCCATTGAGCCACCCAGACGCCTGAGAATTGTCTGCATTTATGTGTATTGTAGGGCTAGTATTTACTCTGATTCCTCACGTTAACCTAGGAAGAAGTGAAACACTTCAGTACAACCCAGGTAATAACCTGGTCTTATGTCCTAGGAACTGAGAATTCTGATTAAGTCATGCTTCTGAAGGTTTTGTAGCCTCTCCAGTTGAAGAACTGGATTCTTAAGGGCTAGTCAGAATTAGATTTGGCTCCAGGTTTTATATTCTTTACTCTTCTCCAAGTTTTTAGAAAAATAGTGTTACAACCTTGGAAAAGCAGTCATCATAGTCTTGGGGTTTTATTTGGGTCTAGGAGATGGACCTGCTCAAGGATACAGGTTTAATCTTACTAAGTTATACTTTGCTATAAAAAAACCCCAATATATGAAAATCTGAAACTTTAAAATGAAATAGTTAAGAGACCCTTTATTAAATTTCTCTGTCTATGAATAACCGTAATAATAGCAATTTGATATATGGTGTTTAAGAATGTGATTTTTTAGAATGTCATTATTATATAAATTATGTGCACCCGTGTGTCAAAAATTTTACATCCTTGTATAGAAAAATAAACTGCTTAATTTATCTCTAATCTGTCCTGCAAGATAACAGGATAAAATAGTTGATAATATTACTGTTAACATCACTAGAAACAAACAAAAAAATTACAGGTATTAATAAATTTTTAAATTCTATATATAATATATATTACATATATGTATTTAACCTATACTAAGGCTAGTAATTTGATTAAAAGACTGATGTGTGGCATAGAGAGATGTATTGTTCTCTAATGACTTCCTAAGCTTTTCAAAGAAAAAAATCGTTAGGGATTTATATTGCTGTTCTACGAATTCATATGTCATGGTTATCTATAAATGTTTTTCGAGCTTTGATTGTTTTCTTTATATTCTTTTAAGGCTCAGATATCCAGTATGTAGGAGCAGCTACCATATTGGATATAGAGTCAAAATACATACTGTTTTAAAATAAAATTTTATACTTAGGAGATGGATTGAGGCAGGGAAGGAGAGAGAGACTTATTATTTTTGCATTTCTTTTGTGACGTAACAGGACCATGAGAGTAAATGATGGATTTGTTTGTTTTTCAGATATGAGGATCAATGATGCAGACTGCTGGGTTCGATGAAGCTGGGCATTTATAACTAGATTCATTAAGGAATACAAAGAAAATATTTAAAGGGATCAATAATGGTGTCTTCTGGTTGCAGAATGCGAAGTCTGTGGTTTGTCATTATAATCAGCTTCTTACCGAATATAGAAGGTAAGATGCAATTTAAATTTTATTTTTAAAATCTGGGTGAACTTGGTTTAAACTGTGCAGTATTCTCTATACAGAAGTGGCTAGAATGAGTTTTATTTTAAAAAGTAGCTGTTAAGAAGATTTCCCGACTGTCAAATTCTTTTTTTGGTGGTTGATTTATTTTCATTACACACAATTATTGTAGTGAAGAAAGTGCTAGAAATCTGAATTTATGTTTCACATAAATTTGTAAAATATTATTGTTAATATCCTGAGAGAAGTAAATGAAAACTTTGCTTTGGTAAATATTTTACACTTAGTGACTAAATTTATTCCAGTAAAATCAAAATTATTTCATGTCAGTGTTTTTACTTCTTTAGTTTCCTTGCTTCTTAAGTGGAGTCATAGTTTAGTTCTAAAACTGCTAAATAAACTTTTTTCATATCTTCTGGAAAATATATATATATTTTTAATTTGTAGTGCTTCCTTTTGAATGTCATTTATATCGTTTTGAAGATGGACATGACTTTTAAAGAAATAAATACTTTTGAGGCTTAGTGAAATAATAGAAACCATCATTTATCAATTACTATGTGATTTTTTTAGTATCTTATTTCTTTAGTTTTACATATTATTTCCATGTGAAAATAACACCCTTTCAGGTGCTTTTTATAGAGCAGGTCAGAAGTTAATATGGAGCTAAGATATGTTAATTTTATAGCTACTTGATAGTGGTAGTTATGTATTCAGCGTGAAACTATATTAATCTTGTAAAATCTGTGGAGAATACAAAATCTCTGAGAAACACATGGATTTTTATTTGTCCCAATTAAATATTCTTGAAGAAAATACTTTAGAATTTTAAAATTGATTTTATATGTATTTTTAAGTGACCCTATTTATACCTAGTAACAAAATGATAGGTGGAGGTTAGAGGCAGCTCTCTACTAAGAGAAGCTTATTATTCCAGTATCTTTGTAATAAGCTTCAGTGTTAACATTTTATTTTGCTGAAAGAATTTTATTTGAATTGCTGTCCCAAAATTATATTTCATCATAATCTTCTTACCTTCCCAGTCCCCTCCTTTCAGTATTGACATAACTTAATAATTCAAGTAAATGACAAATTTAGGAATATTTTTAAAATAAATTCTGTATTTAGAAAGTAAATAATGTTCACTTGGATTTAAGTCAAGCTTGAAAGTTACAAATGGGTTAATATTCTGTTTTTAGAAGATAATGCTCTTCGCATCAGAACTGAAAGATATATCAAATCTAACAGTAAAATGCAGCATGTCTGAATGAATAGTACCATAATTATAAAGAACAAGCAGAAACAGAGTTTAAGAATATGAATCTCTGGGTTGGATTGTTCAGAAAATCTTGTGTATAGTCTATAATTTTGCATCTGTTTTTTTTGGGGGGGGTGGAAACTAACTGAATTCCTGCTGTTATGTTTGAATGTTTTTATACATTTAAAAAAGATTCCAGGTGTGGACCAATGGCTCATTAGTCCACATAATGAAAAAATTTCCAATCAAGATAGAGACCACTTTGCTGGCACAATAGCTTAACTCAGCGGGGGGGGGGGCTAGCAAACAGAGACTTTTTTCATGAGATACTGCAGTTTTATTTCTAGTGTCACCTATCAGGTCAGGATTCATATCGCTGTTAAGAGAAATTTCATTTTTGGCGCATCAGGCCAGGGGGTGTTGCTTTTGAAGCAGTTCCCTCCTACGGGTAAAAAGAACCTGGGAGGAATCCACACTGCTGGCTGTGAGAGTAGACACAGTTAATGCACACTGTTAGAATACTGATCCAGCATCACGTGGTTTTGTCTTAGTAAAGTTTTACATGACATGATCGTCTTTTATTGCCAGAAAGCAGATAATGTTCTGTGAACACCTATAGAGAAAACCAATCAAAGTTAGGTGTGAGAACACAGGAAAGGAGTTATAAATTTAACCATTCAGCCCATTAAGTTTCTTCAGAGCCCTTGCATGATGGTTACCTTTTCAAATCTCACAGAGATGAGCACTTTTTGTATTAGTTTCTGGATTCTTACAGTTATGACTTAGATAAAGTTTCCTAGGTGGTTTCTTCCTTTCTCATTTACTGAGTGACTAAACTGAGCCAGGTGCTAGGATTCTGAAATGCACAAGGCACAGTTTCTGCTTCTTGAGGAGTTCACAGTCCTGTGCAGGGGCAGAAACCTCAGGTACTTACTGCTGCCAAGCAGGCGAAGTTAACTTCAGGGCAGCAGGCCAGTGAAGGTCTGCAGTAGGCAGGGAAATGCTTGCCAGAGGACCCATGATTGCCATGCCAGAATTTAGCCTGGTTTTGCCAATCTTCTGACTTTTATGTGGAAATCAAATGTGGATTTTAAATAGTAGTAGCTAATTAAGATCAAAATAGAACAAGTGTATATTATATTTAGTGATGGACTTGCCTTTTTCAGAGCTTTTATTTTTCCTCCTCTTTGCAGTAGTGTTTCACTTTAGTATATTATTTTAAAATAGGCCAAACATAATTTTAGAGTTATTTTACATCTATACTTGTGAGAGGTAAATTTCCACATTTGTAAGGACTTACCTGTTTTATGTTCAGGTGAATATTATAAATATGTCATGTTTTGGGTACACAGTAAAGAACAAACTACGAAACAGTTTTTTTACGTTTTTAACCACAGTAAAATCTAATTACATAAAGATTTAATTGTTAGAATTAGCTTCTCTCCCTTTATCTCTAACTTTGTCATCTAATATTGAACAATCAAGTCTCACTCCTTAAATTTACTTGTTTTTGCAAAATAAGAACAATGTTTTATTTATTCTTAGTCTCTTTTCCCCTGTGTATTTTGGAAAGTTGTTTAGAATTTCCAAATAAAAATGATTATGAAAGATCAGACTTTCAAAATACTTTGTAAGTTTTTCTTCGAATTGATTTTATTCCTACAGAACTAATCTCAAGCCCTTCAAAAATCAGTTTTGTTGAGAAACTGGTGTGCTTTGATTTTTTTGGCCAATTTTTATAAGCAGAATAACCACTGTGGTATCATGTATCAGTAAGTAAGAAAGTAAATTGAATTTTTGTGTCCTAGAGAATTAAATTATGCTATATAATGGAGCCCTGGCAAGCATAAGTCAGACATGTGAAGGCTTGCTCAAGTGACAAGTTACAAATAATAGCAGTTCTTCAGCAAAGTCGGTTTTAAAATGGGTTTCAGGTTGACTTCTTTATGCAGTGAGTATTTAATTAGATTTCATTAGTCAAAATTTTAATTAGTTCAAATTACATTATTGTTTATCCATATTTCCAAAAAAAAATGTTATGTCCAAATAAATGCCAGCTATGCAAGATACAGCTTTACCTTTTAGTTTTATATACATCCAGAAGTTTTAAGAATATCGGTGTAGAAAGTGTCTTAACCAATTTTAAATGTACTTCTAAATTCTCTAAGCATATTTTACAATAACTTTTGTATTAATGATGTTTGGCTGTAGGGTCTTTTTGCTAGTTGAGTGACAGAAAAAAGTAGATCTAGGCATTAAGTATGAGTTAAAAAACTGTTTTAGTCATATAAATATTTCCTTCAGACTGGTCCATAATTTGGAAGGAGTAGTAGCATTTTTTTTTTTAAGACTTTATTTACTTATTTGACAGAGAGAGATCACAAGTAGGCAGAGAGGCAGGCAGATGCTGAGCAGAGAGCCCAATGTGGGCCTCAATCCCAAGACCCTGACCTGAGCCGAAGGCAGTGGCTTAACCCACTGAGCCACCCAGGCGCCCCAGGAGTAGTAGCTTTTTATCCAAGGTTAAACTTAAGGATTACAATAATTCAGACCTGTCTGTATTCATTTCTTTTATTTACATACACATATAAGAAAATGTGTAAAATATATATTCATACACACACGATGTCAGCATCACAGGGCAGCAGTTGTTTTTGTTTTTATTTCATCAGTGTGTCCAAGTGCCTAGAACAATGCCTGGCTTATAGTAAGTACTCATTTTATATCCATCACATAAAAAACCCGAAATTTTTGAGAGGTTAATAAACAGTTGTAATACCAGGGTAGTAAGTGCCATGATGATGATACTCATTGGGATGAAGGGGAGGAGGTGGCTGGATATATATCAGTAAAGGCTTTCAGCTGAGGTGATCATGATACTTGAGCTGACTCAGTATGAGTTGACCAAGCTATGTAAAGGCAGTGGTGAGCATGGGGATGGAGACAAAAAAGTCAAAAGACAGAACAGCATGGTGTGGAATAAAACACTGTAGTGATTCTTAGAGCATCAGAATTGCCTAGAAGGCTTAGGATGGGGCCTAAGCATTGTATTTCTGACAGATTTGAGGGATAACACTGATGTCCCTCAGCATTACACTTGACCATTATAGTATTGTATGTGTGTGAGTAGTTGAGCTGAGGTGTAGAGATGAGGTGTAGAGATGATGGATATGGATATAACGTTACTTTTTTGAAAGGGTTTTTGAAAAGAAATTGTGATTTAATTCACTGTGATCCCAGAATAGTAACCAGTTGATTACTAGGAGTTACTATCTGTATCTTTTCATATGGTGTTTTACTCCTCTGATCACGCTTCTTGGTCATAATTTTAGGCTCTAAAATGGGATTTCCCCCCCTCTTTCTTGACAATGTATTGAGAAGGAAAAAAAAAAAAGGAAAACTTGGCTCCAGATTATAAAAAACAGGACATATTTTCTGTTAAGGGAAATTGTTACATTTTCAGAGCTCCTAAACCCTTGCTTCAATTTGTCTCTTCATTGTGATAACCTTGTTCTTTTTCTTGTTGGGAATAACTATATGGCCATTGCTGTGAAAATGCTGAATTGACTTACTGTAGGGACTTTATATTTCCCAGTCTAGCAAAATTGACTACTTTTGTTCATTTCAGTATATTTTTGATTAGTTGAAAGCTAGCAAGTAAATTTTCAGCAAGGTATTTGGAGATTTGGCCGTATGACTCCTATTAAACTTAATGGGAGTCACAACTCTCATTAAATTAATAGGAATCGTACAGCGTATCTATGTTGGCTGCATAGCAAATGTAACCTTATTTTTTAAATTCACAAATTATGTAAATTAACACTGGTTTAAAACAATACATTTTTTAAAATAATGATTTTATTTATATGTTTAGTGCAGATCAATGTGATTTAACTCCTTGAGAAAGTACCCAACTATATTGCTCTTAGGACATTTTATTGTATTATATGAGTGTAATGTAATTTGATTGCAGCAGCTTTCCTCTGTATAGGTAGAGATGTAATTCAGTTTTAAACATATAAATATTAATGCCATTTACAAATTATATAATGTTGCTTCTTATCTTGTAAAAATCCAAATGCATTATTATATTACTACCAAGATTTAAGAATAAGGTTTATTTGTTCAGAATATGACTCAAAATTGAAAAAAATTAAGATTAAACTTACTGGGAGACACGAGCATCTTTTAAAAAGTTAGTTTAGAATATACATTTCTCATCTTATGTACCAATATTCAGTGTCAAAATATGCCATATTTCATATATTGGAGATTGAATTCCAGTGTTTGATTTCCCACTTTCTGCCCATCCTCTACCCTATTTCATGCTCTTTTATCCTCTTCCCATGTTAGAAAAGGTTTGTTTAGCCACACTCTATGTTGATTCACAGGTAGGGCTGTTGCTGGTGGAAAAGTGTTATAAATCAGTGTGTCACACACAACAGCCGCCCAGCAGACCTCAATAACAGTGTATTGTGTGGCTGTTCAATTTTTACAAGCCTCCGTTTTCTGACAGAAAAGATTGCATTAAATGCTAAATAAATAAATCTGTTGTTATGAAACAATACTTGGCTAAAAGTAAAGAGGTTATGAACTTGTCCATATCAGAGTAAATATTTGAAGTATTGATTTTACATCCATATTGGGAATTTATCACAGTTGTTATATTTTTTTGAAAGAACAGTGTTATTAAAGGTAGCTTAATTAAAAGCATAGGAAGCATGTAACGCATCTTAATTTTGCCAAACAGTAATTGTGTTAATTACTCCTTACTGAGTAATTTCAGTTTTGATGAATCTTTTGTTTCATTTTCTGAATTAATATAGCTTTTCACTTTTTTATATGTTATATACTTAGGTTATGGTATTAAAGAATACGATAATACAAATGACTGAGCACTTCAGAGTATTAATGTAGAACTGGTATGTCTCCAAGAACCGATTTATCTGCCGCATTACTAAGGGAGTGTTTTACTGAAACATATGCTTGGTACCCTATGGTACTCTTTATTTTCTTTTCACCTCTTGCATGACAGAGAATGACATATGACAGCCGTGCGGTCTACATGTATTAGACATCAATGTGGATTAGTGAATATCTCATGACATCTTTCAACCCTATTCTTGAACTCCTTTTGTCAACTTGACAGAAGTGATTTCAGGAGAATACCTAGCGCCGGCCCTGGGATCTCTTGGCTAAAATGTAAGGCTGAGAAGGGAATTCCATATCAGAGCTTCAGGAAGCAAAAACAACATTTATAATCCCTCCTTATCAGCATGGGACTCTACTGAGTTTGACTTTTATGTCTGCCATTATTCTTGTTTGAAGGGCTTTTTTTTTTCCCTGAAAGTACTTTTTCCCCCTTCTGATTTTGAATGTAATACATTCTCATGAGAAAAGATAAAAAATTAGGAAGTTGAAATAAAATGTTCATAATTGTAGGACTTTGACATAACCATGGCATATTTCTTTTTCTTTTTCTTTCACAACATACCTGATTTTTTTTTTTAATTTATTTATTTATTTGAGAAACATCTCAAACGCCTACACACGCACAAGAGAGAGAGAAAGGGAGAATGAGCCGGGGAAGGAGAGGGCAGAGGGAGAGGGAGAAGCCGGCTTCCAGTTGAGCAGGGAGCCTGATGTGGGGCTTGGTCCCAGAACCCTGGGATTATGGCCTCAGCCCAAGGCAGATGGCTTAACCGATTGAGCCCCCAGGTGCCCCACCAACTTGCTTGATATTACAGCTAAAACAAAATTATGATGTGTGAAGCAAAATTAGGTTTTTCATTTCCATATACTTTTATATTCTGATTTTTCATTTATATTATCATAACTTGTATTACCATGTCATTATATATTTAGATAATGGATTTTAACACCTGCATGGTTATTTATCATTTGTATGTCAAAAATGATATAAAATCCTCGGTCTATAATTGTTGACCATTTGAATTTAATTTCTTTCAAGTATAAGTAAAATTAAATATATATATATAACTTTTTTCTTCATACCTCATTATTTCCTGAGACTGGAATTCTAAAATTCTGATGTTGTAGATGTCTAGATGATGTGTACATCTTCCAGACTGGTTTTTCTGAACGATTATACCACTGTTCATTTTGATCTCCAGTGTCTCAAAGTATCGATCTTACATACTTTTCCATCATTGATTTTAAATTTTAGAAGAAGTGACACTTTGATAGGAGAAAAAGGGTATCTGTAAGTTAAATTTATAATTTCTGGGCTAATAGTGAGGAAAAAATTAGTTTTCATGGATTTATTTATTGGTTAGTTGTAATTTTAATGTGAATTTTTTGTGCACTGCCTTTGTCAACTTTTCTGTTTAGCTTTCTTGTTTTTAAACTTTGGTAATATCTTTATGTCATTTTTTGTTATGAAAATCCTAATTTATTTGCCTTATAATTCATTTCATTCTGTTTAATTAAAAAAATTTTTTTTAAAGATTTTATTTATTTATTTGACAGACATATTACAAGTAAGCAGAGAGGCAGGCAGAGAGAGAGGAGGAAGCAGGCTCCCCGCTGAGCCCAATGTGGGGGGCTCCATCATGACCTGAGCCCAAGGCAGAGGCTTTAATCCACTGAGCCACCCAGGCGCTCCATTCTGTTTAATTTTGTAACGAAAATTTCAAATAAGAAAAATTTATAAAATAACAACAATCACAGATTTAAAATTATCAACTTTTCATTTGCTCTTATTTGTCTTTTTCTTTTCTTGCTTTTTGATGTATTGCTCTTTTCTTTTGTGAGATCTTCCATTATTTTTATCTTAAAAGTTCTTATCTTGAGATTGGTTAAATGTTAATTCACTTGCATTTCCCTATAGCTCTTAAATTTTTAATTTTTAATTAAAAAAAATTAAAAATTTTTAATTTTTAATCCATTAGTAGTTAACTTTGTTACTAGGTGAGAGCTTTCGGCTCTCATTCAGTTGATTTGAAATGAATCAGATTTTAACTAACAAAAGTAGATAAAATTGGGACATTATCCATATAAAAAAAGGATAATGGATAATAAAAAAAAAGAAAAAGCAATGAACACAATTTTATATCTATACAGATTGAATTATGGATGAAATGTTACTGTTCTGATTTCAGTAATAGTGCTCTTCTCTGCTTAAATTTTTTTTTATCTAGTCTGTTTAATAAATTTTATTTTTAACAGAGAAATTTTGTGTGTGTGAGTGAGAAGAATGAATAAAAAGCATGACAACAGTAATTAAAACACCTCATAGTAAAAATAGAGTTTACATTTTAGGAATTCTGGAGTGTCAAGAAACACAGGAAATTTCTGGAAAAAATAGAGAAATTCAGAGATAGCAGAGTTTTGTTTGGCATCGAGGTTTAATCTAAAAGAGATCAAGTAAAATTCTCATTCATTTTGCTGGTTATTTATAGAATGCTACTTACTCCTGTCTCTTTGTGTGTGTTTATGTATATGTATGTGTGTTAATCATTAGTTCTTTCTCCTCTTTATTTTTTCTTTGTGGTATTTAAATCCAAACCATGTGGTAGACATAACTAATATTTAGGTTTTGATTAGAGACAATATGCTTATGAGTCAGGGACTTCGTAACTTAGTCAAGCATAATAGTCAAACACCATAGGAAGGATGACTGGGTTGTTCCTGGGGGTAGTGGGGAGAGAGCTGTCTGGGATTTTAAGAGAACCACATTTACATGGCAGAATGCTGTGCGGAGGTGATGGTGGCAGGGGATTCTCTAAAGTAAAGGAGACAGGTGGTATTTCAGTATACTCCATTGTTTAAGGAAAGTACTTTTTACAATTTTCTTTTTTAGTTGTTTTTAGTAGATAGGTTGGGTACCTGAATTTATTTCCAGGCAGAAAGGAAATGGGATCCAGTGCAAGGACAGAAAGACTCCTCATCTAGGAAGAGAGAATATGTGTGATGATCCAAGGAGGGGAAAAGTCAGGAAGAGATGTGTATGTGAGAAAAAGAAATTTAAGACAGACATGCTGGATGCTTTTAATCTTCTTGTTTATCTAGAACAATGCCCCTCAAAATTTAATGCACACATAAATCACTTGGGGATCTTGTTAAAATGTAGATTCTGACTCAATAATCCAGGATGGGCCTCCAGAGTCTGCATTTCTAATAAGCTCCCAGGTGATGCTGAGGTTTCTGGTCTGTGAGAGGACATCTGTATCAGAGTTTGGTTATTAAAATGTTTAGTCTAGAAAATCAGATTTTGTTTGACAGTGATTTCTACCAGTGCAAATCAAGTTTTTTTCTAACCTTAATAGCATAGTTGAAATACAGAAAAAATATCACTTTCAGTTTTGTAATTCATTTTATTTTAAAAAGGAACTAAGCTATCTTGAAACGTTACTGAACATTTTTACATTTTGTTGCACTTGTAACCCAATTTTATATGCTTTCTATTGACCTTTTATCTGATGATTTGTTTTAAAGATCCCTGAGTAACAATGCAGCCTGACCCTTACCCCCTAATATTTCCTTCTATTCCCCGTTGATCTGTCCTATTTTCATTCTGTGTTATGTGGAAGCGTTATTTTTAATAACATTTTACTATAAATGCATTTATTACTTAAAGTAACATTAAAAAATCATATAATGCAGGTTGTATATTTTCTTAACCTATCTGGAAAAAGTTTATATTTTACTAATTATTCAAAGTCCATGTATTTAAAAACAACAACAACAACAACTAAGAATTGTCACTTTCACTTCAATATTAACACCCTGACATGTTAGCCCCGTAAGAGAGTGAGGATGAGTACTGGAATGTAAACTGGTTATCAAAAACACCTTAAAGATTTTTTATTTGCTTAAGATTATTTAATGATTTTTCTACTTTGTTATACATAATCAAGGATTTTATTCATTTTTGGTAGTGGACATAATCTCCCTCTACTTTTCCTGTCAGAGATATAGATTACTATAATTATTTACTTTAGATTTATGATAATACAAATCACAAATTACATTTATTTCGTCATGAAGTTTATTAGATTCTTCCACTTTTTAAAGCCATCTGAAGAGTAATTAAAAAGCAAATTTTAAACAAAGAGTTTTACGCGGGTATCTTAGAGGTCAAAATTGTTTTGTTTTGGGGGATAGATTGAAGAATTATAGATGTAATACCACAATTTGAGATTAGTAGTTAGAAGTTTTCAGTTTATGGATGAAGAAACTAAGAAACGTCTGCAGAGTTCAACCCTCTGCTAAGCTCTATTTACTGCCAGTCCCTTTTTCTTTCTGGAGAACCTGATAAATAGCCTCAGGTCATTGGTATATTTTCCTACCTCATGAGGCTGTCACTCAGGAGTATTTAAGATATACTTTAAAGTATATTGCTTAACATTGTTTAACTTAATGGTTGTGATCGAAAAAAATCTTCTATTTCAGTTTTCTTAAACATTACCATTGCAGATTAAAAAAAGTATTAGCTAACTCTGCAAGTTTCCAATGATCTTGAGAAGTTATACAGCCATAAGGCATGTATTTTTTTCAAAAATCAGTTTTTCTTTGAAAGTACAAACTATTGCTAAGAAGGATTTACTGCCGCAACGCTGGAAAACTGAAATATGCCACAGTAATTTTTATTTTACTGTATTTAGTTTATCAGTTCACACTTATTAGCAGTCACCATTAAAATAGTTGAAGGCAAGCCTTTGGAGCCCCTCCTTCGCCTATGGGGTTTAGACATTATCCTTTTTCTTTTCTTTGCTTACAACAGGAAGTTGATTTAATCCTTTGCTTTGTTTTAGAGTTTAGGCAAATAGAGACCATCCTTGTTAGCTTTCAAAAGCTCTTACTTTTCCTGCATTAATGGCACTCAGGGTACATTCTGTGATCCCTCTTTATTTACCAGAAAGCTTGTCTTTGAGAGCTGTCACTCTCTTCTTTCATCCGTGTTGTTAATTGACTGATAGCGAAAATTATGTGGAGAACTGTCAGTGTCGAAGACTGGGTATAGGTGTTACTCCAGTCTCAAGGCTGGTGAATCATTGCTTCTTGATCCCATTTCTATTTGTACTAAAATACTAAATATAGACTAGAAGAACAAAGTACATTTAAAAGCATTCAGAAATGTTAAGCAACAATAAAACTCCGTAACCATTTAAATGACAGCAGCTGACTGTTTGAATTAACTTTGTGTTTGGCTTAATTTGGGGCCCTAATTATTCCTAACTTACGTGAGTAGATTTCAATTATAGTATCCTGCAGGGATTTGTAGCTAAGGCAACTAAAAGAATCATTTTACATAAAGTACTTTTGTTCAACTGATTAGGCAAGTTAAAACGTAATGATGTAAAATTGAAACCCTTCTGACAAGGTCCAAACAAATGTTTCTAGTAATTTTGCTTTAAAAGAAAAAAAAAAATAATAAAAGGGATTGAACTGAGTTTAATTTTAAATAATATTTTGGTCTTTTGGGAAGATTGACTTCCTGATGATATTGATAAATACATAAATGTGTCTTAAGATCACGTGTTTTAATAGAGTAGTAAAACATTAAAGACAAATATGTCACAGTGGAAACCTTTGTAAGCAATGTCTGCTTTATAAATCTTGATATATGTTTTTTGACAACTTCAAATATGTAGCTTTAGAAGAGAAAGATAAATTAATAATTTGAATGACTAGCACTTCTGTGTTTTGGAATGCATTTCAGTTGAACACAAATCAGAGACTCATCTCATTTATAGATTTGATACCAGTAAGCTATATACCAATTAGCCCAAGGACACCTGATAGGGTGACCCTGTGCCACAGTCAGTAGACAAATTGAAATTTAACACAACCTTCTTAAATACTCTTTCTCTGCACTACAAGATTCCACCCTAATTTTGAACACCTTTACCAAAGTAAACTTTCTTCATGGCTGTGTGTGGTGGATGCCACTTTGGTTCCTTACCAATCTGTGTCCTGGAGAAAAGTATAAAAGAAACACTTGTAGGCATCAGTAGACCATTCTGAGACTTAACTGTAACATTTCAGTGCAGTCTTATAGCTGTTTAATACTAGTTTAACACAGTGAACGAAGTTAAAAGTCTGCAGTTCTGTTCTCTTTCTTATTAGAAAGGACCATTTTTGGTCCTCTTTGTCCTCTTCCTCTCTCCTGACCATTTTTACAACTTTAACACTAAGTCTTTTATATATGCATTATTTCCTTTAATCATGTCAATTCTATGAGTTTTCCACTGAATAAAACCAAATCTAAAAGGCATAGCATAAAATTCAAAGACCTGAACTTTGATTTCAAAGTGAGGTTTTCCTCCCATCGCTCCAGCCACGCTTTGTTTACTATGTGTTCCTTAAAAACAATGCCACGCTTATGGGTAGGAAATAAACTGAGGGTTGCTAGAGGGCAAGGGGATGGGGCATGGGGTGACTGGGTGATAGATATTGGAGAGGGTATGTGTTGTAATGAGCATTTGGTGTTATGTTAAGAGTGATGAATCACAGTCCTGTAACCCCTGAAACATTTAATACATTATATGTTAATTAGTTGAATTTAAATTTAAAAAATAAATTAAAAAGAAGAAGGAAAAACAAATGCCAAGAAATCTACCCTCCCACCTGTTCAGTTCCTATTTGTCCCTTAGGATCCTTTTCAAAAGCTGGTACCTTTGCGAAGCTTTTTCTCATATAAACAGGAATCATTTGAATTTACATAGCAGCAGTACAGTAGAGTCAGTCACTAGTCCCCAGTGGTTATGGAGCACTTAAACTATGGCAAATATGATTGAACACGTACATTTTAATTTTATATTAATTATTTTACATTTAGGTAGCCACAATGGCTAGTAGCTACAGTAATGGACAGAACAGTTCATAGGCACTCTAGTTTTCTTTGTTCACTTGACCCCTACCCCTTTTTTGGGTCAGCTATTGTCTTTTATATGTCTTCGTGAATTCCTTGAGGTCAGGGAAAATGGTTTACTTATTTCTATACTTTTCATTGTGCTGTGGTGCTTAGAAAAATATTTCAGTTAGTTGAGAAATGCATTTAAGGTGTGTTAGTACCAAAGCAGTGGTTTAAATATATACTTCATTAATGGTAGAGCAGTTTCACTATCAGTGAAAGCAGTGTGTTGTGTTTGTGAATTTCAAAAGCAAATGTAGCTGTTTGCATAGTATGTAGCTTGAAGGAATGGAGTATTTGGGATTAACAGCTGAGTTTATACTTTTAGATGTAATGGTAGCAAACCCTAGTTGCTGACTGCAGCCTCAGTTTGTACATGATTTTGATAGGTCTTTAAATTATCTGGATGGTAATCTAAGTGAGCTAGTGTTGATTTCTGTTCCCTAATAGGGCTTCTGTCTTGAAATCTAATGATGAACTCAGCTGATGCTGCCATTTGCTTTCGATGGTTTGAGAAAATGCTTTAGAGGATAAGTAGTTATGAAGGCATCAGCTTAAAAATGATGAGTAATGTAGTCATTTCGGAAATTCTTGTGATCTTACCTTGTGAATTTCTTCTTTTAGCAATTAGAAAATTCCTTAATTTTAGCTTAGCTTTAAGACAGAGGGAGTTTTATTTTTAAAATAGATAATAGCCTTTAAGTATAATGACATTTTACATAAACTTATATATCACATTTGAAAATTATTACTATTTTGTTTAATATGTTTGTAATGACTATTATTAAAGTGTTTATAGTTTATAATATTAGAATTGATGGCTTTGCTGAGGAAAGATTCATAAAATGTCTTAATTATATATGTATATAATATACACATATTTATGTGGATCTATATCTTTATATATATATATACACATGTGCATATATATATGTGTGTGTGCATATGTATACCGTCATTCAAATTTCTTTTTAAATTTTTTTCCAATTTTATTGAAAAATAATTGATATATGTTGCTTACAAGTTTAAGGTATACAGCTTGGTGGTTTGATTACCATATGTTGTGAAATGACTTCCACAATAGTTTTAGTTAACACCCATCTTCTCATATAGGTAGTTTTATAAAGAACAGAAAAGAAAAAGAAAAAAGGAAAAAAAAATTGTGATGAGATCTCTTAGGATTTACTCTCAACAACTTCTCTATGCATTATACAGCAGTGTTAGCTATAGTCATCAGTGTTGTACATTACCAACATTTCTTATTCTCTTTATTTAAATAGCATTTGCAAATGGATGTTTGATTTAACATGCTGTCTGTTTCTGTCTACCTATTTCTGTCTCTAATGTAGGAAAATGACAAATTCTCCAGCAGCTAAATGCACAGTGCAACTTATGCAGAAGAAAATATTTCACTTATATTGGTGATTTAAAAAATACTTTATTTGGGACTTCTAACTATTCTAGCCTTAAACACTTTGTAATTAAAAGCTTTCCTCAGAGAACTTAAGAAGTTTCATTAACGTGCTCAGCATTGATTTGAGGTTTCTGGAGTGCTGGTTTATGAGCCCCACATCTAATAGTTCATTACCACTTCTTGCTTTATAACAGTAATGGTGTCTCTCAGATCGAAGCATTATTTTATTAGCTTCATTTCTGCATGATTTATATTTATTTTAGCAAGTCAGTTCATTCTTAAAATGGGTATTTGGTATCACTGAAAATAATTGAAAAGAATGTGTTGCCATTTCATACAGCAGGTGTAAGAGGAGAGTTCCAGAAATTCTTGAGCCATGGCTATGATAATAGAACAAATGAATAAACCTCCAGGTGACTTATTATGCTGAGATATTTTTTCATATTACGGGGAGAGATTTTTTTAATATTATCTCGTATACGTATGGAAAAAAAACACAAATAGTAGTACTTTAAAGGTATAGTTCATGTGTTTGCCTTTTAAATATGAAGAGAATAAAAAGTCTAAAATTTATAATTTCCTGAATATAACATTTGACTTCATTATCTTTATATAGTCATTTTTCAAACTATGATCATATGAAAGTATCTGGAAAATAAACCTGCATGGATTTAGGTTCTAATTTCTCTTTATTTTTTATTTAGCATTTGCAGATAAATATTCGATTACCATGCTGTCTCTGTGTGTCTTTCTTGCTTGCTTTTGTTCTCTTTATGTCAATTTAGAAAAAAAGATATTGTGTAAGAAAGTATTGTGTATCTTTCACAAAAGATACTGTGAAAAAAAGTACATTGTGTATTTAGTAGAAATATTTACTTTCATGTTTTTTGGCAGCTGAGCAATAATACTGCACTATATAAATTAGGACATACTTACCCAGTGAATTTTTTTACAACTTCATTTAAGTTATTTTTCTTAACTAAAGGACGTATTATTGGTATTTTTTTTTTCTGCATGAAGATCTGATACTTTTAAATTTACTCTCTAAATTTCAATTTTTTGTTGTTGGTGTACTTAAAAAAGTACCCAACTGTCAGTCCATTCCGAGAGTGAAGAAGGCAGATGCAGCTGGTCCAGAGGAGAGAGGGTCCAGTTGATGCATAAAAAATTCATGTCAGCATTTCGACACTGCATTCTTTTGGGGTATCTGTTATCACTGAATAGGAAACTGTTTCAAATTGACAGGCAGACAGAATGTTGTGCTGAATGTGTAAATTGGAATTATCACATCTAGCAGTTCCCTTCACCAGGTGCCGGCTTGAAGCTCCATTCTGCACTAATGTCGAGAGAGTGCCAGGAATAGTTCTATTTGCTAATTATCCCTCATCTTTTCCAATGTCTAGTTTTTTTAGTAAACAGCTTGCCCAGGTGTTTTTAGGAATGCCTAGCAGGACAATGCAAGACTGCAGGTGCTTATGTGGCAAGAAGATGCCATACAGAACACTGAAAACATCTATATCCATCTGTGTAGAAAAGATTATTGCTTTCAAGGGTTTTACTCTCTAATGTACTGAAAACAATAGTTGTCAGTACTTTGTTGGCCCTGAGATACTGTGGGGGGGGGGGGGGGAACATGGGAGTTAGTGTTTTTAGGAATGCTAGAACATTTAATTAGGCTTTATTTTGAGTCTCTTTAAAAACAAAAAACAAAACCCCAAACTTCCTGATATGCAACCTATGTGGATGAGCAGTGAAATTTTCAAAGATTTTAAAAAAAGGAAGGCAAAACAACTATTAGGGAATATTAAAGATGATTTTTTTGTTCCTTCAAACTTTTTTATCTTACTTCACTATTACATGGTATAATTGTCTTTTTCCCCCTATCTTTTTAAAAGAAATTCTTGTGCAATGTATTACTATGATATTTTGAAACAAAATTTAGAATTATTATGCTTTATGAATTTATATCACAAGTTGTTGCTAATATTGCTCAAATTAATTTGTGCTCGAAGCGTTTATAATAGTTACTTTTTTTGAAATTTAAAAACTTGAATCACAAAACTACCCTTTAATTAGTTCTGTTAATTGTGTTTTCTTGACTGTCATAAACAGTTTTCTTAAGAGTTTGTGATCTATCTTTTGCCTGTCCTGTGGGCATTGAGTTTTCTTCTCCATTGTAGATTGCTTTTTCATTTTCTTTTTTTCTAATCATTTTTCCATTATGGTAAGATAATGAAGTGCTAAGTGCTCAAAGTATGAAGATTTTATGAAGTTTCCTCTAGTTTGCCTAGGACTGTGAAAGTTGTCATGGCATTTTGACAGCCAGTCACATTTCAGTGATACTGCTGAACATTTCACAGGATTTATCCTGTCAGCTTTGATTTAGGATTAAACATTATTGTCTTTTGTATTGACTTGGTCTCTGTTTCCTTTCACTGACATATCCTGTAGTGAAATTACATTTATACCAGAGTTTCCCATGGGAGTGAAAAAGAGTATATAGTCAAAGGCAGCAACTTTTGCTATAAAGTCCATTGGTTCATATTCTGACTCTTACCAGCTGTGGGAACTTGTGCAAATTATTTAACTTGAGTCTGCATTTTCTTATTTACTATAAAGTTGGGAAAATGCCTACTTTTTAGAACTGTTGATGCTTAGAAATGAGATGTTTAAAAAATCATTTATTCATCAGTAATGATTGAACACCTGCCAAGTGCTAGGACTGTGCTGTGTGATAGGCACGGGTTCTGCCTTTAATGAATTTAACAGTAATTATGGTACATAACAACACCTACAAGGAACCAGGGAGACGTGCATAGGTGTCAAAGCCAGCTGAAACTAGATATGTCAAGAAACAATTTCTGGCAGAGATACCTGAATGAGTAAGAACTGGGCAGCTGAAGAAGAGAAACTAGAGTATGCAAAAACATTGCCACTAAAAACTGCAGGGAATTGTAGGTGGTCAAATGCATGTGTAAGGTGGCAGGGGTGGGAGCCAGGGGGCGGTGACAAAAGATAGCACTGGATAGAGAATATAGGACAGGTCATATGAAAGAGTTTAAGGTTTTATCTTGTAAGTGACAGGATAATTATTGCATAATTTCAAAGGTGATTATGGATTTTTATTCTGGATGCATTTGTTTGCATTGGATGGGATTGACTATTGAAAGCATAGAGAGGGAATGTTGAATGGGTTCCTGTGGGGCCAGGCAATTAATATAGAAAATTGAAACAGGCAGAGTATAAAGAAATGAACAAAACTGGAGAAATGCGTGCTTGTCTAAAGTAGACAGTTGCTACTCAGCTCCAGGTTATTATTTTCAGTGCATGTTGTCAGTTGATCTGATTTATTTTCCCCAACAGAAGTCAGAAACTGATTTTTTGGTAAGATTTTATTTTTAAGTAATTTCTACACCCATCATGGGGCTCAAACCTGTGTCCTGAGATCAAGAGTCTCTTCCGCTCTTTTGACTGAGCCAGACAGGCACCCCAGAAATTGATTTTGAATGATGTGTTTCCACAGTTTGAAACATTGGCAGGTAATTCAAAACACAAATTCAAATATGGTGGGGGTGCCTGTGAGTAGGCATCATCCTGTTGTCTGCCCATTTAAACTCTTTTTCTTAAGACTTCTGTAGTAATCTAGGTGAGAAAGAATGAGAAAAAAGTTGCGATGAGATTAGATAAAAAGGAATGAATAGATGAGATTTCAGAGGTAGAATAAAAAGTTGAATTGACTTGCTAAATCATTGATGAGGGATAAGGTGATTTATTCAAGTTTATTGGTAGTAAGGATGTGAAATTAATGGGGGGAGTAAAATAAACTGGACTCTCCCAGGGAGTCATACTGCCTGGTTTGTCCTGTGGTGGTTGAAAGATGCAAGGAAACTGGTCATATCCAGCACCTATCTAAGATCAGGAGCAGCAGGGGTTTGGGGGACTCTCTTTACTTGCTGTGGGTTCCCTTGGCATCCATTTACTCTTCTTCCAGAATCCAGGATTCCAGTTGGCTTTTCTTTTTCTCTTCTTCTTCTTATCTTTTCCCCCCTTTGCCTTAGGCATGATTTCTCCTCCCTCTCAGTTTTATCTTGGGATGACTTTAGTATACTCCACCCAGCCTTGTTCCACCTTGACAGCTTTAGCTCTTTCTTTCTTTTTTTTATTTTTTAAAATTTATTTTTATTGACATATAATGTATTATTTGCCCCCGTGGTACAGGTCTGTGAGTCATCAGGCTTACACATTTCATAGCACATACCCTCCCCAATGTCCATCACCCAGCCACCCTCTCCCTAGCTTAAGCGCTTTCTTTTAATTCTGGAATTAGCCCAGTTTTCCTAATCGAGATTCTTGAGAAAGAGAGAAATCCATGGGCCTCACTCCTTTTGTATGAAGTCACATACATTTCTGTTGAGATTACCGACTGTTCCTGCATTGAGGAATCATCTTTTTCAATCAGCTGTGGGTCTGGTTGCTGATAGGATCTCATAGTCAGATTGGCTTTGTCTTCTCGGCAGTGCTTGTAGTAAGCAGAGCATTTTTAGTTAAAATGAACTGAGTGCTGGCAAGAATGGCAGTTAATATTTAGATATGGTAAGTGATGAATGTGGGGAGTCACACTGAATCGTGAATTCACTAAGATGAGAAATATAAAAAGAGAAGTGGATTTGATGGGTAATTTGTGTGGTCAGTTTAATGAAGTTCCTGATGTGGGAAACAAAGGCAGAAGAAAAATTATTAAATGTCTTTACTACTTACAACCCATTGACAAATCCTAGAGTGACATTCCTCTAGGAACTTAGCTGCCTCGATATTAAAACTTGCTAAGGGCAAAAGGCCCAACCCCCAGGATCCTGTAAAACTACTTTAACATATAAAAATTCCTTCGGAAACTTCCTTTATCTCTGTCCCCCAAAATGCATGTTGGTAATTATCCTCCAAGCATGTGACCCACTGATATACATAACAATAACAAATGACCTTTTCCTAACAATAGCTAACCCCCTCAAGGTCCTGGAAGCCTGTTTCCAAAATACCTGGGAGGTGTACACTATCCATAATCCCTCCCAAATGGAAAGTATGTAATGGGCCACTTCTCATGACCCAGTGCAGCTTTCTGCCCCTTGTGCTTTAATAAAACCACCTTTTTGCACCAAAGGTGTCAAGAATTCTTTCTTGGCCATAGGCCTAGAACCCTAACATCTTTCCTACATCAGATGCTACCATTAGAAGCATAATAATAGTAAGTTCAGACTCAGACAAATGTGTAAGTGGGGCGTACATACTGAATTAAAAATATATTAGCGTCTTAATATTCCATGATTTATAATCATATAATATGAAACTTGCCTTATTCATTAAATACTAAAAATGAATAAAGTTTTGAAACTTTTATTCTAAGCATACAGAGACAACTAGTTTTTAATTTCTCTAGTTTGTGCTTTTAATTTAAATCTAAAAACAAGGGCTGTCCTGGGATCCTACTAGATATCAGAGACTACAAGATTCTTTTCTTCATTGTGCTGGATAATGTTTTCAATAGCTCTGTGGGGTTTGTGTTATTTTCTCAATTTTGTCCGTGAGGAAACTCACAGATAGGCGAGTTAGGCAGCATTAAAATCAATAATAAATGCAGAGAGGAGATGCATTGTCCTGAGACTGTGTGACACCACGTTCTTGATGATTTTTAATTTGCATTTTCATGAAAATCTACTTTCATTTTCAGTTTTGGAATGTTTCTAGATGTATATTGTGTGGTGCTTACAATTAAGCCATTTGTATTTTAAGCAATGCATATGGATAAAAAGGAAATGGCTTTTAAAAGTTTCATTGATGTACATGCACTGTTCAGACTCAGGCTAGGTCTGTTGGACACCAGAAAGCCTATTGAGAAAGTGGAATATGTAGGCATTCAACATATGCTTTTTGTCTCTGGTGCCAGACATCCTACTTAGCTTTATTTTTTTACTTCGTTGACTACATATTTTGGCATTGTGTTGACAAATCAGTAGAAAAGCCTCTATCAGCCCACAGATGGTTCCTTCTGGTGGCAGTTCTCTCAAATGCACCATCCATTGACAGCTTCTATTCAGAGAGAGGTCTATTCCTCATCAATAAATACGCAATTGGGTGATTATGTTGTGATTTGAATGTAACACTATTTTTTTAATTTTAAATTTGTGGGTTCTTGGTATAGGATTTAAATAAGTAATTGAAAAAAAGCAATGCAATTTTTAAAACCCTTTTATCACTTTAGATAGAATATTATTGGCTGTGTACCATTGATAGAACCATTTATGGACCTCTTAGAAAAATTATTTTTGTGCTTATATAGCAGTTAATCTTTACTTTCAGAACTGTCATTTAAATCTTTACTGTGATAGTTTGAGAAGTGGCCCTTGAAAATGTACAGGAATGGTAAAACATTTGATCTCAAATGGAAAATTAAAATTAGCTGTTAGTTTGCACTAGGGAAATAAGGAAATGTAAAGATAAAGATTGACTACATTTGGACTTATGGAGATGAAACTGGATCAGGGAGGATGAAAGTTAAATATTATAATACTCTAACTCTCTGAGGTAAGCAGTTAGTTCTTGCCATTGAAACCTGCAGTTACTCTCCTAGGTTCAGGCAGTGTTGGTTTAAATGAGGCTACATGTAGAAAGTCTGAAAGTCTATACACGGCACGTGAGACAGGAGAAAGCCAGACCCAATGACATTTAGGACAGAGCTAATGCCATTGAGCCAATAGTACTACTTCTCCTTGACTGTATTTATTCCTGAAGTCATTTGTCAGATTATTCAGCAAATGATACATTTTTTGAGTCTTACTGTGTGCAGGTTTTTGTTTTTTTTTTTAAGATTTTATTTATTTATCCGACAGATCACAAGTAGGCAGAGAGGCAGGCAGAGAGAGGGGGGGAAGCAGGCTCCCTGCTGAGCAGAGAGCCCGATGTGGGGCTTGCTCCCAGGACCCTGGGATCATGACCTGAGCCCAAGGCAGTGGCTTAACCCACTGAGCCACCCAGGCACCCCTGTGTGCAGGTTTTTTTTTTTTTTTTTAAAGATTTTATTTATTTATCCGACAGAGAGATCACAAGTAGGCAGAGAGAGAGGGGGAAGCAGGCTCCCTGCTGAGCAGAAAGCCCGATGTGGGGCTCGATCCCATGACCTGAGATATGACCTGAGCTGAAGGGAGAGGCCTAACCCACTGAGCCACCCAGGTACCCCTGTGTGCAGGTTTTTTTGCAGTTGGTGGTGTAAGGAACTGAAACCAAAAAGAATGAACATCATTTTACTTATTCCCATAAACTTTCTCTTAAGGCAAAAACAAACGTATTATGAAACTATTTAGAGCTAAGACCAAATGCAGGATTTTCCTGATCTTATCTTTGCTGTCTTTTGAAGCAGGGTATGTTCTCACCTCTTTAGAGATTCAGCTTGAATTAGAACAGGGTCAGTATTTGAGTTAGCATTTTACTTCCCAGATTATAAGAATTTAGGATGATTACTTAGATGAGGCCAGATTAAAATTTAACAATGATAGCAAATGGAGAAAGTCCTAAAGAAAAATCATTTACAAAACCTAAGACACATGAAATGAACTGTATACACATCACCCCCACCCCCACGTAATAAAGAGTAAGTTGTGGTATTTGTAAATTAGAGTGCTTATTTTCTATTGAATATGGGTGACTTTCAGCCTGCTATGGAGTTTTTATTTTAACATGCCATGGACTTCATAGTCCTATGATGTGTATTGCCATTTGTTTCTCTAACATTGGAAAATATTGATTGAATAAATAGTTTTGCTGGGTACCTCTATGAAGTTAATTGTGCAGAATTTAAGTAACTATGAACATTCATATTTTAATAATAATTGAGAAGGATTGAGAACATACTACCAATACAAGCTGTAAATAACTGGCATAGTTTAAGATGGGAAGTAAATTAAAGTAACTGAGTTTTATAATATTTTAGTGATTTGAGCATTGTATGATTTTAAAACATTTGCCACTCTAATTCTGATATGATTGTGTATAAATGTTCTTTAATTTTTATGAAAGAAATTGTGTTGTTGAAATCTTTTGAGTCAATTCAATAGTATTACTTTTATTTGTACTGTGTAGTATTTTTTAAATGTTTCATCCTTCACCCTTTATGTGATTTGAAATTCTCTTAAGTAAGAATGACCAAAAAATAATTTAAGTATTCTTTGAAATATTATTTGATAAATGCTCACTTTTGTGTGGGGCATATGTGTGTATGAGTTTTTTTATTTTTTGTTTTTTTGGTCTGTCATACTGTGTGAGGCTTTTTAAAAATATGAAGTATTTTGATATTTTTTAATATTTAAGATATTTGAGATATTTTAATATTTTTAAGTATTTTAAGTAAATTTAGATGTCATTAAAAAGTGGGGATAAAAAGGATTTGAAATCCTGATATCAACAAACTGATGTTTTCTTGAAACATCTGTTGTGAATTTTTTTAAGTTAAAAAAAAAAACAACAAAACACAAAAAACTTGTTGGGGCCCCTGGGTGGCTCAGTTGTTAAGCATCTGCCTTGGGCTCAGGTCACGATCCCAGGGTTCTGGGACCCTGCTCGGGGTTGTGGTCCCTGCTAGGCGGGAGGCCTGCTTCTCCCCACCTCCTACTCCTCCTGTTGTGTTCCCTCTCTCGCTGTCTCTCTCTCAGTGTCAGATAAATAAATAAAATCTTAAAAAAAAAAGGCACTAAAGAACCCTTCTTTTTCTTTTTAAAAAATATTTTATTTATTTATTTGACAGAGAGAGAGAGAGAGAACACAAGCAAGGGCAGAGCAGCAGAGGGAGAGGGAGAAGCAGACTCCTCACTGAGCCTGACCTGGGGCTTGATCCCAGGACCCTGGGGTTGTCACCTGAGCAGAAGGCAGATGCTTAACTGACTGAGTCACACAGGTCCCCCATATACTTCAGTTTTCTATATTTTAAAAAAACAAAATGATATGTTCTTACCTTAGATTTTTTTTAGTATACATTAACATGTTAAATGTATAACTATCTCTAGCAAATTTTATAATCACATATTTTATGGTTTCAGTTACATAGGTGTCTGTGTTAGCTGGAAGAATGTCCCATAGTAACATGACACAAGAGATGCTTTAGAGGAAAAAAAAAGCGTCTGGGAATCCAAAATTTTGGTTTTTGGTCTAACTTGGAGTGTAGTTAAACAATTTCTCTTGTCCAAATTTCTTAATACCAAAAGTTAAGAAATTAAATTGGGAGGGGGCCAGTATCTATGCTGACTCTAAACTTTGAAATAAAGTTAAGTCTACTGGAGCAATATATTTGTTTTTACCTTTAAAAACGTGCTTGCCTCATTAATTTTAGAACATGTGCACATTTGACTGACATTTTAATAGGATGATAAAGTATTTTGTCATAGTTAATTTTGCAAAGATTTTAATGTTTTCAGTAATATTAAATCAGGTAAGAAACTTCTCTACCACTTGTTAAGAGATGTTAGAATGTCATGGCCAGGGGGCCCCTGGGTGGTTACATGTTAAGCATCTGCCTTCAACTCAGGTCATGATCCCAGCCCAGGGTCCTGGGGTTCTCGGGGGGGGGGGGGGGGGGGGACAGCGCTGCTTCTCCCTCTCCCACTCCCCCCTGCTTGTGTTCCCTCTCTCTCTCTCTCTCTCTCTCTGTCAAATAAATAAATAAAATCTTTAAAAAAACAAACAAACAAAAACAAAAAACAAGACAAAAAAGAGTGTCATGGCCAGTTCTGCATGTTGGCTTAAAGGTGCTGCTATGCACTATTGAACAGAGAAATATAAATTTCACTGATTTATATGTTATATATTATATTTTATGGACTCTGTCAGTATCACTTCAAAAATACCTTTTAACATTTGATATTGTTCTTTATTAACAAATCCATGAATGTGTTTACTATAGACCTTTAACATATTCTGTGTGGTATTTTGTCATAAAAGGATTTAGTATTTTTGTGTTACATCAGTGTGTTTATGTACAGTTTTGTCATTATAGAGTACAGCAGAAGTCACTTTGTGAACAAAGAAATCCTATATTTATCCTCAAACTTTATTTCACTTGCCAAAGTTAAAACTAGCAAAGTTTGTAAATTAAGAGAATATTAATATGTACTTATCATACTATAGTATCAAGGAATTTTATTGTTAAAGAAGGAGTCTGAGGGGAGGAGAGAAAAGAACTTAAGTTTTGAAAAGTAGATTTTTTTTTAGAATACATTAACCATGTTTTTACATTATCCTGTCGGTAAATGCACTAGAAAAAACCATAATGAGCCAACACCTTTAATAACTCCTGCTTCCCTTCTAGTTTGTCACTAATTTTATAACTTTCTTTTAGCCACCTACTAGCTCCTATCATTTTTTTTAATCTTCCTCTGTACTTTACCATTCCTCTCTGACAGTAATGAGGTAACTGCAGTCTTTTCATATGATAAATAGATCTAGATTGAAGGGAGTTTTACTTAGCTTCTATGGGAAGGCAGGAATCATGTCTTTTGCCGGTGTGATTTTCAGACCTCAGGAAAGGGCAAGGCACAACAAATACATTTTAAATGAATAAATATTTGGTGAATGAATGACTAGATGAATGAATGAATGAATGATTATATTAACAGAGCTGAGTAAGCGTTTTTCTGGACTGGATTCACATTTTATAAACTCTAGAGAAAAGATAACAGTTTTTCATAGTGCTTTTATTCTTTGACCAAGAAAGTGCACCTGTCACTTCTCACATCTACTGATGTCTACTGTGCAGCCAAAGCAGGGTATGACCTAGAGAAGATACTCAACAAATATTTTTTGGTAGAATGAGTAAATGAATAATCCCTTCTCTATTTACACTATTGTCGAAATGGGGAAGAAGAAAAAAAAGCAGAGAGGAGAGAAAGAAAGACAGAAAAGATCAGACCCTGTTTTGGTGGAAAAAAACTTTCCATGAACCCAGATGACATAAAAACTATTCTGGTTTGTAAGTACGCAGTCACAGAGAAACATAAGCAAGCACTGGAAGACTGGGAATATGATTTTTAGTGTCATATTTATACTTTCTCATAGATACTGTTCTGTATAGATTTTACAAAAGCAAGGGGCCTCCATTTTGTGGGAGTTTAACAGTGCAGTTAATTTAGGTGATTTGTTTGTGACTAGTTAGAGATAACTGTTGTCAGAACAAGAATTAGAAGTTGGTTTGTATGATTCTTGGGCTATTGATCTTTGCTCTGTAGGGTTGTTTCCATTATGGCTTTAGGCCCTATTCATTTGAATTGAAGATGGACAGCTCATGTTGGTCTTCATATTGTAGCATGCTTTCGAAGTACCCACCCCACAGTACCGATTGAATGTGACTCGGGGTTGCTCAGTCATAGTATTTTCCTGTTGTCTTCTAATGTTTCGTGCCCGAGGAGCCTGGGGTTTTAAATGATAATCCCAGGAAGAATCTTCTCCTAGAAACTGAAAAAAATCATCTAAAACCATGTTTGACAATCCTTTTCCTCCACTCGTGCCTGTCCCACCACCCCTTTGAACCCTAAACAACAGTGACTCTCTCCTGTGATGATTCTTAAGTTGCCAGTAGTGGATTGTAATGAACAGATGAAAAGTTAGCTGTTTGGGTGGGGTGGGGGTATCTCAGTCTCTTGCTGTTATTTACATTTGATTTAGTGTAAAGTGAGATTTAATTGTTTATATTAGGGCTAGTTAATGGGGAAACCCAAGAAACCTGGTATCATATATTGAGAGCCTGATAAAGAATGAAGGAGCACGTTTTCTCACACAAAAAGATTGGAGGTAGTATTATATACATTGTATATAAAATAATGATGTTGTCTGAAAAAAATTAGAAGTTAATATATTTGACCCAAACTTATTGAATTATGTGTCACAAGTATTATATCACCTCCAGACTTTTGTAGTCCCTTAGTACTGGGAATTGAATTTATCTGGATAGCATCAGATACTTTGTTTTTAAACTGCTTTAGGTATTTATAGAAAAAAATGTTAGAAAGCCATTGTAATTTTCTGATACATGTAGCAATCTATCGTGGAGGAAGAATTCAAAATTCTGGAATTAAGTTTTTCTTTATCATATGTCACTAAAACTGTGAAAACTTACATTTTTAGCATTTCGGGACTTTTAATTTCATACTTTAGTATGCACTTATTTACTGTAAGTATGAGTCATACTTTACTGAGTATGGGTCAACAACAATATGGCAACGGTCACATGCATTCCAAAATAGTAACTCATCACATATATTTCATGGCTTAATTCCATATATCCTTCTAACAGTAAAGTACTCAGTGTGAGCCTCAGAACTATCAAGCATGAAGATTTTTTTGTATGCAAAATGAATTGCCAAGTGATGAGTCTGAAGGCAGCATACCACTTGGCAAATGTGTACATATTTAGTGAGGACCTCCTTCTGATTTGGAAAAAAAATCAGTGTGTTTGCTATAGCATTGAGACAGTGCTTCGAAGAATTCTTTTTCCTTTTCCTCCAAATAGCAGCCATTGACACAGATACCATATTGCACAAGTGAATGAATTGGCAAGTGGCTTATTACGATTAAAATTACATATGTGTATATACAGTTACATGATTATTGCATGTTTTCTATTTAATTTGACAGCCTCATTTGCGTTTTTGTTTGTATGAAAGTTTCAGTCACTATAAGTATATTTACAGTGAAGTAGGAAAATTAGATTTTCGCATCTCCCTGGATTTGACCATCCATTTTACTTTATTTCTAAAACTTGAGAAAACTCACATATACTGCTTTACAGGTAGCAGATTCTCCATATGTGCTATCTCCATCCTTTTTCTCTATTTACTATCACTCTAAACAAAGAGGCTTAACTACCTTAAAGGGATAATTTAGATTAAATGCTCCATTGTCTTTCGGCTTCCTAGATATATTTCTAAAACTGTAACCTTTTTTGTTTATCGAAAATTTAATTTAATTTCAGCTGGTTACACAAACCCAGTTGTGAAGCACTGGACATTTTTTTTTTTTCCAGTTACTTTCTTGCCATGTTTCAGTTCTTACTTACTAGCTTACTAGCTAAAATACAATGATATTGGTGAGTCAGCCAAATCATTCCCTAATTAGGCTTTTACTAATACAAAGATAAATGTGAAGTATTGAAATTGAAAGCATTTTATCAGCCTCACTACATTGTAGCTATTTTTTATCACTTTTATTTGGGAATATGGAACGTTCCCATCATATCTACTTTAATGATTATAATTTATTCAATTTTCCTTCCTTCCTTCCAATATAAAGAGATCACTTTACTCTAAACACTGTAGGTTAGGAACTACCTGTTCTAGGAAATGATCTCTAATTCTTCCTAGCTTCTTAGATTCCTCAAATGTGGGATAAGTAGTTTTAGCTACTGGTTTTGAGCCAGTAGTTTGTTTCTTCTAAGAAATACCCAGGGAAGTGTAGTGGCCTTTGTAAGTAACCTTTGTTGTATGCCCCACAGGCAGTGCTGAGAACAGAACTCCCAGGGAGATAGTTCCTCACCCTAAAGGGAGGGACAAAGGTTTACATCATCACTTTCCATGAAAACTTAATTATTTTGAAGGGCATTGAAAAATTTGTTTGAAATATATTTATTTAAAATGTTCTGTACAGATTGTGAAATTAAAAAAAAATTGTTTAAAATTCAGAAAGATAAAAGTGATGCCACTTTTGGAAAAAGGAATAGTTTATTGGGTATTTTTTGTTTCTGGAAGATTTTTTATGTTAATGGTCATAAAATATGGATCTTATTTTCTGTACTGTGTAGATTAGGGATAAATGGTCTAAGTATTTTTGTAATTTACTGTCCAAGATCACATAATTTTTAAGTTAGTACAACTGAGATTCAGATCCAAACTTTGCTCCAGAGTCCATGCTCTTACTCCTAAAGCACGCTGAACTTAGAGGAATAGGGAAGAAATGTTAACATTTTCGTACACTTGCCTTCTTTCTGTTTCTGGAACATGCCAGACTTTTTCTTGCACCTGGAACTCATTCCTTGGGTTGTCATATCACTGATTTTTTCTCATCCTTTAGGTCTTGGCTCTAATTAATGTCAACCCCCAGAGAGACTATTCATAACTATCTTATGGAAAGCACCTCCCAAGTTACATCATCCTATTTATTTTCCTTTTTAACAGTTCTAGTATCTGTAAGTACTTTTATTTGTCTGTCCCACTATAAGCTCTATGAGGACAAGGATCTGTCATTTTTCGCTTTTGTTTGCTCAAGTTTTATTTCGCCTAACAGTACTTGGCTTGCATTAGCATGTTCAGTCGCTGTTGGTTCAGTGAACAAATACAGCTGTTTATATATCTTGTTCCCTTTTAAATACGTAGAGATAAAGAAGTCCTATTTTCTCAAAAAGTTTTAAAGAAATCATTAAAACTGCACTTCAGTGTTAATTTCCAGTTGTTAACTGTGGTAGTCAGAAGATATTTTAGGGGTGCCTGGGTGGCTCAGTGGGTTAAGCCTCTGCCTTCAGCTCAGGTCATGATCTCAGGGTCTTGGGATGGCACCCCGCGCGTGGGACTCTCTGCTCAGCAGGGAGCCTGCTTCCCCCCTCTCTCTGCCTGCCTCTCAGTCTACTTGTGATCTCTGTCAAATAAATAAATAAAATCTTTTTTTTTTAAAAGGGAAGATATTTTAAAGAAATAATAACCTATATGTAAATTTCCATGAAAATTATTGGAAATTCTTACTGAAGCTATGTTTTGCTGATAGAAGACATTTTGTAATCTTGCATTCATTTTCCACACAAGATCCACTTCTGCAAGTGTATTTTAATTACTGAGCTGTTAACTTGATTGTATATCTTACACAAAAGAAAGTAATCTTTCATGGATATTTGGGATTTATGTGATTTCAGTTTTTGCATGAAATAGGTACTCTGGAGACCTTGTGCTTAGCATCAGAATCTTACACAAGTCTTAACAAACATTAACCAAAGGTGAGCTCAAAATGGTAAGTGGCAAGTAAATGCTTTCATTGCTAGAATGCAAGTTGCTACCTTTGGTTACAAATAAAGTATACTAAGCTATTTAAGGACTGCATTGTGCTTCTAGACAAAAGAATTTGAAATCTTTGTTACATAGAATAGTGATTTCTTTTTAAACTATGGAGAATAGGGAAAAAAAACTCCACTAATTTAAGTAGTATTTCTTAAGTAAATTTAATAGGAGTGATTCCTTTCTAGTCTAATTAGACAAGATAAATGAGATTAACCTTGTAAAATATTTCTAGTGATCTTATAGTAGCCAATGATTCTGCTTTAAAAATTACAATATTTTCATATCTCAAAATTCTTATGCATCTTACTTGATTTTGACAGAAGACTACTATTATGATTAGTGTTTGGTGATTGCCCCAATCTCAATGTTTTGAAATGTCTACTTCCCAAAAATAACAAAACATAGCTTGGATATCATAGTGTTTTGTGAAACTAGAGTGGACAAGGTAGTGTTGTTGCTAAGCCCCATGGGAAGAGGGGAGTGCTATTTTGGGTGTCTATAAAAACAAACCAAACTCCTTCCCTGGAGCGTTCTGACTTCCTTTGCTATGTGCACATGGGCCTGTGCCATTTAGCTCTTTTTAGATATGTACCAGAAAGTCAGAGATTAGGAGGTATCTCTACTAATATACAAGAGAGAAAACAAAATTGAGGCTGGTGAGTGAGTTTTGTATTTAATTCTGTACTTGAAAGAAACTTGTTAAATCACTGTAAAACAATATCTGATTATCTATAGATTAATACTTATACACAAACATTTTTAAAAAGTGTGATTGTGCACTGCTTTTCCTTCCTTGGAATTGCTAATAAATGAAGTTCCAAAATGAAATACAATTATAAAGGAAAACCAAATAATTAATTGCTGAGTCAAGAAAGTAATGTCTTTTTTTTTTTTTTAAGATTTCATTTATTTATTTGACAGAGAGATCACAAGTAGGCAGAGAGAGAGAAAGAGAGAGGGAAGCAGGCTCCCTGCTGAGCAGAGAGCCCAATGCAGGACTCGATCCCAAGACCTTAGATCATGACCCGAGCTGAAGGCAGCAGCTTAACCCACTGAGCCACCCAGGCACCGAAGAAAGTAATGTTTTTAAAAAATTTAATTCGTATGGTATCTACACTTCATTTGAGTATCAGATATTAATTGATGCATCTGTGAAGAACTCAGATTCTATTCACTGTTTTATTTTAGATTATTCTATGTCCTATGACAACTCTACCTTCTAGATTAATGGTGAGATATAGGCTTCAGTGGCACTTAAAATTTTGGAGCTTATAGACCCCCCCTGGAGAATATGCTAAAAGCTGGACAACAACTCCCAGGTAAATAAGAAGATTCACACAGACACAAAGTATTATACCCTTAGAATCTACTTAATAATGAAGTTCCACTTTGAGTAGATGTGTGTGTGTGTGTGTGTGTGTTATAAAAATTTTACTGACCTTTTCTTTTTGTCTTTAAGGCTTTCATTGATTATGTCCGTCTTTGCCACGTGCTTTATCCCATACATTGGTGATATTGTTGAAGAAAAACCAGACAAGGTTTAACTTACACTTAGTTAAAATCTGGGGGAGACCACATTAACTAAATAAATTACAAATGGGGTAGGTTCTACAGTGATGGTTTCTTGGTGTAGTGGCCACTTTCATCTGAGTCCTCCCACCCCCACTCCCTTTCCCCTGCTCTTTCTCCATTTATTCTCCACAGGTTAGCAAAAATGAGCTATATAAAACATAATTTGAGTCACTTTCTTTCCATATTCAAAATTCTTTTATGTCCTCAATTGGTGTAAACCCCTCCATGATGTAACTTGTGTTTTTCCTCTCTGGCTTTCCATGAAGCCACTCTTGGATAGACTACCTTGTCTTCAGGCTTACCAGTCTTATTTTAGTTCCTATAAACCTCTGAAGGCCTTTACACCTGTGGTTTCTTTGCTCAGAATTCTTTCCCCCTGCCCTATTGACAATTTTCCCTCCCCTACTTTTTGATTAAAATTCAACTATTCTTATCTCAGAGAAGCTACCTGCCCAGTTAAAATATTCTCTTCTCCTACATCCTCCAGACATACAACACTTTAACCCCTCATCTATTTCTTTATTAGTACTTTCTGCAGCATGAATGTGTGTTTATTTTACATCTTTTGAGAGGTAGATAGGTACCCATTATTTGCACTAATTTTGGCTCCATGCGGCAGGGAATCCTATCTTTGTATTAGCCAGCTCCTTGTACATAGTATGCTCTCATCCTTTAATAAATAAAAAGAAAAGTTGGAATGTAGGTGGGAATATTTGACCGAGTTAGGGGAGCCGTGTTATTCTTCTGTGGAGAATTGAAAGGTGCTTGACTCATTTGACTAATGGAAGTAAAATGTACTGTGTAAGCTGAGAGATCTTGTGTTCAGATCAAGTGGGACCCTATGGCCTATGTACAGGATTTTCATCTTTATGCTAAGAGCTGGTCATAACCAGGAGCTTGGCCTGATTAGATTGTGTTTGGAAAGGTCATTGTTGCTGTGAGGAAAGGGGGTGGAACTAAAATGTATGCGGGAGATTTGAGAAGATGTTATGAGAGCTCAGGAATCAAAATATCAGTAAGTGGATTATCTTGCTGAAAGAGACAAAGAAAAGGAAAGACATGAAAAAATAAATAAATAAAACATTAAAACCAGCCAGAGTTTGAGGCGGGAAAGCTGGCGTCAGGTGGATTCTTGGGTTTCTGGCTTGTGCAACCTATGTGGGTATTTTTGACTGAGATACAAGAAGACCACATTGTTGTCCAGGTACAGGTACAAATCTGTTTCTTGTGTTTTTCTCCAGGTCTCTTTTTTCTTTCATTTTCCTCTTCAAGGTATGTTTTCCAGTATTTTCAAAGACTGTAGAAGTAGTATTAGATCGCTCTGTATAATGACTTCCAACCATGGTAAATACCCTTGAGCATACATATAAAAGTACTATAATAGAAAATCACTAACATATAGGTATTCTTTCAATACTTAAACTATTCTCTCAACAGTTTATAAAGAAGTATAATTTCTCACTGTTGTGTAGAAAGGTCACATTTAATTTTGAATTCTTTTGTATTTATTTATTAAGTGTCCGTATCTTTGTATGACAACTTGTTAGTTATTTGAGCTACACTGGCAAATATTATAGCTACTAATCTTGAAAACTGTAGTGTTTCATCATGTTGAAATTGAACAGTAGGAAATGCACATTTTTCCTATATGGAGCAAAAACACAAAATTGGTAACATTCATTATGAGAGTTGTATGAAATTAAAAGACTTGGTTTGTGCCAGACAATTATTCAGAGTTAATTTCATACATATTGTGTATCTGCACATAAAACTTTTTATACATATTCATGAGAGTTTTTATGAAAGGAGAATAAAATGTGGTTAATTTATTAAAAATACGTTTTTTGATAACCTAACATTTGTTGAAGCTTATGACTTGTACAAAAACTTTTTTAACTTTAATTACCTAAATTGGAATAATTAGGTTCCTTCGATCTTATTTAGTACATCTAACTTAGTCTAAAAACAAGAAATTACCAGTGTTCTTTTCCCATTAGTACTTGAAATTCTCTAATAAAAAGTAAATACTCTGTTTATCCTTTCTTGCAACATCTTCATATATATTAACACAAAGTAACACTTTATAAGGTAACATTCTAATTGCAAGAATCAGTTTTCAAGTGAAACAGGTAGGCATAGGGACTTTCTCTTTGTCAATTTCAAGTAATGGTCTTGCATTTTGAAAGTACCCATAATGATAATTTAATTGGGCTATGAAATTATTTTAAAGATATAGGAATATAAACTACATTTAAGTTGTCGGAATAGCTAGTCCTAATGGAAACATTTTTACATTTGCAGGCAATATTATGAAGAATCAAGGTTCTGGTTTTTATCGATGTTATACTGTCAAAAATAGTTTCGATTTGTAGTATATTCATTTACATGTTAGCATAGTTAAAACACCCATAACCATACTTTTTATTTTTTTGGTAGGTTTTCTATTTTTCTGTTCGAGAATACTTTCATAGGCTTACATTCATTGGTACTTATATGAAACTACTTTTGAAAAACAAGTTGTTCCATTTTACCTAAAGTTATTACCTAATCATTAGTAAATGATAATCTTTTTTGCCTCTTTTGGAGACAATACTTTTATTGTCTGGTTCTGAACTATATACATAATTTTAAGTGACTATGTTATTGGTGGAATATGAAAAGTAAAACTACTTTTCAGGTCAAGTGTTTAAATAAGTCTTACTTCATTTCTCGTTGATTTTAGGTATTTGTCACTAGACATGGATAGGCAGAGAGATTAAAATTTTTAGAAATCAAATCTAGCATCTTTTTTATTTTATTTATTAATTTTTTATTTTATTTATTTATTTATTTTTGTTAGAGAGAGAGAGACAGTGAGAGAGGAAACACAAGCAGGGGCAGAGGGAGAGGGCGAAGCAGACTTCCTGCTGAGCAGGGAGCCCGATGATGGCCTCCATCCCAGTACCCTGGGTTCATGAGCTGAGCCGAAGGCAGATGGCCAAGGATTGAGCCATTGAGGCACCCCTTGGCATCTTTCTTAAAAGATGGGGATTTAGATTGATTTGCTCCCTACCTATTTTGTATTCTCAAGGAAATGCACAGGACCAAAGTAGTAATGAAAATCTTGAAAGTCAGGCCACAACTTTCTGAGTTGTAAGTTTTCATGGATATGGAGACAGTTTCTTAGAAATCTTGACTCTAGTGTGAAAAACTTCAAGTAGTAGAATCACCTCCCTTGCCTCAAAGGATTCTTACCAATTTTTCCACTGTGTAGTTTAAATCTTTCATATTTATTTATTTAAAAGATTTTACTTATTTATTTGACAGATGAAGATCACAAGTAGTCAGAGAGGCAGGCAGAGAGAGAGAGAGAGGGAAGCGAGCTCCATGCTGATGCTGAGCAGAGAGCCCGATGCAGAGAGGATGGATCCCAGGACCCTGAGATCATGAATGGAGCTCAAGACAGGGGCTTTAAACCACTGAGCCACCCAGGACCCCTCATATTTTTATTTTGAAGGTCCTTCTGATGCTAATGTTTTGAATGTTCCCTGTAACCTTTTTGTATTGACATATTCTTCTCACAAAGATTTATTTATTTACCGTTAAGTACTGATACTAACAGATTTTTCTGTTTTAATCTGGCTGTCCTAATACTCATTTCAGATTAAGAAGAAGGAGGCATATGTCTTTAGAAATTTTATTAAATGTTTTGTACTTTTGTTTCTGAAAATTCATTGCCAATAGATGACACGAAAATATTTTTATAAATACCTATGTAGGTATATTCTGGATATCTTAGGAGTAGTACATAGTCTATATAATCATGATTTTCCTATTGTGTTGGTGTCAAAATAGTTTTTTATTTTTTAAAAAAATGTTTTACAGTTTGTTTTTTTTTTTTTTTTAAGATTTTTGAGAGAGCAAGAGGGAGAGCACATGAGTGGGGAGAGGGGCAGAAGAAGAGGGACATGCAGACTCCTTGCTTAGCAGGGAACCCCCAGCATGACCTGAGCCTAAGTCAGATGCTTAACTGACTGAGCTACCCCAGGCACCCCCCCAATTTTATTTTATTTTATTTATTTTTATTTTTATTTATTTTTATTTTTATTTATTTATTTTTTTAGTGTTCATCAGTAAAAAGGAATGCTGGCAAGTCTATAGAGTACAAAAATAAATAAAATAAAATAAGACTATCAGAAACACTTACAATTTATTACTAGACCATTTTATTTGTTTTGTTAGCTTAAATGCTTAACTCTTGGGGAACGTGAAGGATTAAAATGAGCAAATGTATGGTATGAAACCAGAATGTGAAATGTAGATTAAAATAAGAACAAACTGTACTGCGTTTATTCTGTATTACTGCATCTTGTAGAGAAAATAATGAAGTTAAAGCTCAAGTTTATTTTTAATTCAGGGTCTTGACTGAAATGTAAAGGCATTTTAAGCCACCTACCTATTTCTGAGATGGTATGGATAGACCACCTGCTGTTAACACACTGTAAGGAAAATGGAGGGATGTAAATGAGTTTGGGTGATTTGCCTGCCTCTGAATATAAATGAAGCTGAAAATCTTCTGTCCTGTGCTCTCGGTAGTGAACTACTAGGCTGTTCAAATCTTTGTGCAATAGTGAAGGCTGTTATAAGGGATTACCATTAGCTCTTTTTTTTTTATTATGCGAATACTTGTTAACACTGGATAATCAAATATAATTTGGTTATAATACTCTTTAATATGTCTTTAAATATGGTACTTGGTGAAGGTGCTTTGACATATTCTGACTGAAATGTAGGAAAAAACATTTTATTCCAATACCATAAATGATAGATCAGAGTTACGGCTAAGAATGAGGAGGAGTAGCCTTTACGAGGTATACAAAGTCAGCCTAGCTAAGGTAGTAAAAATACTTTTAGAGTTCAGGTGCCTTCCACATGAGACAAGACTGGTAAAATTCGCTGAGTTTATTAAATGGCAGGAGGCTGGGAATTTTTTGAAAACTTGTATAGTATATTCTATGAATAGTATTGTAATACTTGAGTAGAGAAAGAAGGAATTTGAGATAATCACATGATTCTTAATTTTCTTCTTGATATGGAAATACCTAATTTTTTTTTTAAGATTTTATTTATTTATCTGACAGACAGAGGTCACAAGTAGGCAGAGAGGCAGGCAGAGAGAGAGGGGAAGCAGGCTCCTTGCCGAGCGGAGAGCCTGATGGGGGGCTTGATCCCAGGACCCCGGGATCACAACCCGAGCCAAAGGCAGAGGCTTTAACCCACTGAGCCACCCAGGCGCCCTGGAAATACCTCATTTTCACCAATGAACACATCCAAAGTGTGCTGGTATTGCTGAAAAGAATTTCAGTTTTAGTTATTGATTGATAAAGTTTACTGTAGGTTCGCATTCCTTCTGATGGTTATATATTAAGATGAGAAAAATGTACAAAGCTGTCTAATTTTAGATATAGGTAAAAAGATGGAATAGTGAGAAGTCATATTTGTGAATAATTCTTTATCTCCAGGTTTCTGTGAGACATTTGGGTGGTTTTATCTTAAGAATTCATAAAGACTTTCCTAGATCTTTTCCCACTCATAGACTTTCAAAACCACAAAACCATGATTCATTTTGGATGAGTGGCTGCTCCAACATGCCCTTTATACTCACCCATGACATCAAAAACCTGCCATTCCACTCTTTCTGCATGCTTCTCTTTGGAAACAACTTAATTGTATGAGAGTGTCATAATGTATCTTTAAGTCCTTCTGAAGATCATAGGTCAAGATGAAAATTAAAGGTGAGCCTTGCTTTATAGTGTCAATTACACCTTTTGGAACATTGGTAGAATATTGATCAAACATTTTAATAATCAGTTTCAGTGTGGATTAATTTATATAATGTGTAAAGTTCATTAAAGGTAACAATCAACATGGAATGAAACTGAAATTTTTGATCCTGGAGGTCTTTCCTTTTTTCTTTTAATGAAATTAGTCATAAATGAAATTTTTATTGAAATTTGAAATAAAAAAAAGTATAGGTTTATATTCTCCAGTTTTCCATAAATATTTCTCCAGCTGCTGTTTTCCAGATGAACTCCCATTATAAAACAGCAGAGGAGTAACATCTTAGCATCTATTAACATGGGCTTGTAAATATTATTTTGTGATTGTCTGTCTTTTATACAACTGTCATGTAGATTTAAAGGAAAGAGAACTTACAGAAAAGTCTTAATTTGTGATATAACTTTAGGTTTTTGAAATTAGTATTAAAGGAGAAATGTTTGACCTCCTCAATGGCCAGAAAACATTCTCTGTGGTTGTGATTTGCTCATGCTACCAAAAGAAAAATACCTGGCTTGCTTATGTCCTAAACTCTTAATTGTATAGGTAGCACATCCTTTCTTCACAAAATCCCTTCAGCCAGTGACCTTGTCAAACAAGTGGGGAATAATGGGAGGCAGCCTGAGGATAGTGGCTCATTTACAAGCAGCTGTTTGCTACTGTCAGAACAAAGGCAAATCAGAGTTGCATTAAAGGGATGTGACAGGCAGAGTGAACAACTGTCCAACTGCCAGCCCACTTCCCTAATAATAATTATCTTTTACTGTTTGGTTGAAAAAGTCACTGACTTAAGTAGTTTTTCTTAAGGGTATGGGGTGAAAATGGATAAGAAAATAAAGATCCATTTCTATCCTTTAAAAAAAAAATAGAGAATTATGGAGTAAAATTGATTAAAGCACCTGTATAATGCTTTTGAGTGACAGAAACATTGTGAATACATTCCATTCCATAGACTTTTAATTGCATTGTTTCTTGTTACATAGCATTTGAACTATGACACATTTGAATCTTTAGTATTGTACCATGTTGTGATTAGATCCTTGATGTACTTTATAAACTTGGAACAACAGTTCAATCTTATTCCTTAAAAGAGTAATTGAGTGCTGCAGCACCCTTCCTAACATGTTCACATGGAAAAAGATTTGCCTTTTATTTGTGTCCTGATACATACTTTCCCTTTTTGTTACTACTTTTGGAGGGGGACTTTGGTTTTATTGTGACTTAGGTGTTGATGTGAAATGGAGAGCTTTGCCTGTATCCAGCATTTGCATTTTTTAAATATTGCTTTTAAAATGTTCCAGAGAGGTACGTTTTCTTCCATCCTGCCTCTTTAATGCACAGTTAGTAATATGTCCTTCACTTGAACTTCTCCCCCATAAATCAATTATGTATTTGTGATAGTAGTTCAACTTTTTAAAGTACATAAAGGAGAATACTGTATATCAAGGGCTTGTGAAATAAGTCTTTATTCATTTGAATAAGAATCTAGACCTTGAAAATTTTCACATCTGCGTGTCTTTCACTGAATGGCGTAGGTAGTTTAAAAAGTTGACATTTTCTAAAAATTAGCATATTTGAGCTAATTTTTAAAATATTGAAAGCTAAACTATCAAAATGCTTTCACATATGATTGTATACAATATAAGTGAAATCAAAAGTATAAAAAGTTTTAATGCCTGGCCAAAGAGAAATTGAGGATGGTTTTATCATATGCTTTGTATGTGATCTTGAAATCTCTTTTAAAGCAGATACAGGTTCTTTTCTCATTTACTCCTGTCATAACTTCGTATTCTACCTTGGGAGGGAGACAAACCATAAGTGACTCTTAATCTCACAAAACAAACTGAGGGTTGCCGGGGGGAGGGGGTTTGGGAGAAGGGGGTGGGATTATGGACATTGGGGAGGGTATGTGCTTTGGTGAGTGCTGTGAAGTGTGTAAACCTGGTGATTCACAGACCTGTACCCCTGGGGATAAAAATATATGTTTATAAAAAATAAAAAATTAAAAAAAAAATAATAATAATAATAAAAAAAAAAAGTAAAAAAAAAAACAAAAAAAAAATAAAATAAAATTTAAGAATTCCAACATTTTTTAAGGCTATACCTTTGTATATTGTTTTCCATTATTTCGTTACAAAGCTCTTAATGATACTAAAATGGACAACATGTGATCTTTTGCACTAATGCAGATGTACTACAAAGTGAGTTTTTTCCATTGATTCTGTTAGACCATTTTGGACCACAAAAGAACTCTTTGATTTACATTTAACAGACCATTCATGTAAAAACAAGTGGAGTCACCTGACTATCAATAAATGCTTGTTTAACTTGAATGACAAAGATAAAGACTGTGGAATTTAAAAAGGACTTCAGAGATAATTTAAATCCAACCCCTTCATTTTTACTTGAGAAATATTTTTTGAGTTGATATTTGTTCAAGATAGCAGTAAGTTAGTAGCAGATTCAAGGTGACTCAAACCCTCAGACTTAGAGAAAAAAAAAAATTTAAAAATTCTTGACTTCCATTGTTATTCTCTGCCTTGGTTTTTACCAGCTAAATCTACTGATGAAAGCTCAGCTTCAAAAACTCCCAGCCACAGTTTCTAAACTGTGGACTGCTGAGGTTATGTATCAGCAAGCTCAGTTTCTTCTGTAGTAGAATGGAAAGTCGAGTTTATTCCTTTTCTGAAACAAGATTCCCTGGGTGCTCATCTTTTTTTTTTTTTTAAGAATTTATTTATTTATTTGACAGAGGTCACAAGTAGGCAGAGAGGCAGGAAGCAGGCTCCCTGCTGAGCAGAGAGCCTGATGTGGGTTAGATCCCAGGCCCCTGGGATCATGCCCTGAGCCTAAGACAGATGCTTTAACCCACTGAGCCACTCAGGTGCACAACCCCCCCCCCCCCGCCCCGTGCTCCTCTTAACCACTCCTGCTCAGCCCCTCATTCTACAATATTGAGTCTTAATTCCTATGCCTGTCTCCCTAATCAGCCTTTTTTATAGTTCTTACTTGTTTGTTTTGAGTGCCAGTGAAGTAACATTTGTTGTGATAGTTATTCTCACTTTAAGATGATGTGGATTCTCCAGACTGACTTTCAAACTAAAAAGTGTTTGCCTTTATCGCTGTGCATCAGAATTTATTGCTGTAATTGACATGACTAAGGTTGCGTGACACAGCGCTTAAGAGCATAGTCTAGGTCTGGAATCAGCCTGTTCAGTCTTAAATAGGAGTACTCTCCTGCACATGACCTTGGGCTGCTTACTTAACCTCTCGATGTCTGGTTTTACTTATCTTTACATGAGGGTTGATTACAATAGCACTGTTAGGAGGATTCAAGAAATGAATATTTATAAAGCACTAAGACACTTTGTTTTAAAAGGAAAACTTGGTATTTTGGGAAAAGAGGTTTGAGATGGATCTTAAAAGAAATTCTGCCACCAGCTTAAACAGATAGCCAACAGGATACCTTGCCCTTAGAAGTTACTGAGTATAGTGTAGCTACTTAATAACCATCAGAACCATTTGAAATGTTTACCAGGTTTTAATCATGAGTCAGGCTTGACAAAGGAAGTTTAATTGTGTTTGAAAGAAAGAAAAATCTCTATAAATCATGTTTACAGATTTTAAAAAAAAAAAAAAGCTACGTGGGAGTGTTTATAAAAATCTATAATTTTCCATTTGTTTTACTATATTAGAGTATTATATAGTTTTAATGAATAAGCATTTATACTTTTTGGTCCTGAAATTGTACTACAGTAATGGGTGAGGTTTATTCTCCTCTGGTAAGCTTCCATAGGGATTCAGGGGATCCATAGTTTTCTAAGTGAGTAAATCTCTTGTGTTCAAAGGCAATCCGTTAGGCATAGGAAGACTAGACAGTGACCTGCCCTGCTCTTCTTCCCTAACGTAACCTGAGATGACGCAGTTTCTCATAAGGTACACAGGTACCATATCACACATACATAGAAATTACTGTAATAGAGATCAGAAGTGTAGTTATTAATTGATTTGATATTCTTACAATTATTTATAAATAGACATTACTTTATTCCACTCATTGAATACTGATGACACAATTTTGGAAAATGTTTCAAAATACATGAAAATGTAGCAACATATAAAATCTAAGTTATTATGTGTATGTTTTTAAAATTATATTTATGTTGGGGACAGAGCCTAACTATGTATAAATAGATGGTGAAGATATCACATGAAAAGAAATGATAGGAAACTTGATTTTTAGCTGTTTACTTTGTTAATATATTCTTTACTTAGTGTAAAAAATAGATTTTGGAAGTTTTATTTATATTTTTTATTAAAGCATGCATTTAAAAATCATTCTTTTGTTTAGAAACTAAATAATGAAAAATGCTTTTTACATGGCACTGAATCAGTCTGTTAGTCATACTTCTTTTTCTGTATTTCATTTTAATGGTCCCCTTCTCACAGCAGAGGAGGACATTTATTCATTACTTTGCTGAGTAGTACTAACACACTAGCAGATGGTATCTTTCCAAGGAGTTTGTCTTCAAAAAAGAAATTAAAATATTGTAATACCAGAGAGAGATGTTGTAATGTGTCCCTTTTAAATTAACAGCTTATTCTTTCCAACTCTTTTATAATCATGAACTGGCTGAATGTCACATAAAAGGCTAAACACTAGAGTAAATGGCACCATGGGCAACTTGAAATAAATACAGCTTATAGTTGTATTCATGAACACACTAGGATGTATTTTCTTAAAAAGATAACATGTTATAATTGATTTATATAAAAATTAGCATTTTAAAATATAAATAAATACACATTCTGATGGAGCGCCTGGATGGCTCAGCGGGTTAAAGCCTCTGCCTTTGGCTCAGGTCATGATCTCAGGGTCCTGGGATCGAGCCCCGCAAAGGGCTCTTCATTCTTCGGAGAGCCTGCTTCCCTTCAACTCTGTCTCTGCCTGCTCTCTGCCTACTTGTGATCTCTGTCTGTCAAATAAATAAATAAAATCTTTAAAAAAAAAACAAAAGCAAAAAAACAAATGTGTTAACCTAACAATGACATAAAATATTAAAGTAATTTTTCTGTTTTTTCCTTTTACACTTACTGGACACTTTTCGGGAATGATCTGTATGTCTGCTTGACTTTGAAACCGTTGAGTCATTTCCAGCGTAGAACCACACCGTGAGAATCTAGCACTCTGGAGTTAGAAATGCATCGTATGGATAAGTAGATTCAGAGTCTGTGTGATTAGAAAATATCTGGGGAAACAGAACTGTTCTTAAAACATAGAGTTATCATTGAAGAGGCTTGGGAAAAATCTCAAAATACTTATAACTGTTTGAAAAGCTAGAATCATCACAGTTGAAAGTAAATCATTTGTTTTGACCTTTCCCTGCCACTAAACATATCCTTGGGCAGAGACTTATTATTTATGGACTATCGTTTTCTTATCTGGAACAAGGCCAGTTGGATTAGACATGTTTTTTTAAAGCTTTATAACTACTTGATTGGTGATTATTTACTCAATCAAAATAAAATATTTAAAATGAATTTGCCCAAGTGAGAAAGGTGTATCTCAATGTATTGCAATGAAATGTAACTGAAATGCAATGAAATGGAGCTCTTCTAAGTGATTGTTCTTCACACTTGTGGTAAAAAAAAAATCAAATGTTATGGAAGCTAAAATATAAAACAACTGAATTTGATTTCCAGTTCTAATTTCTAGTACTGTGAATAAAAATAGCCCTTTAAATGTGCTGAGATTTGTTTCCTCTTCTGAACACTAAAGATAATAATACTGCAGGTTAAAAAAAAAAATTATACTTCAGTTTGCCTCACTGTGTCTTCTTTTAAAGAAATTCCTTGATCCCCCCCCCCCCCCTTTTTCAAAGCATGATCACTTGCACATATTGTGGGCACCCTTGTTAGAATGCTTTCTGTCTTATTACTTAAACCTCAGATACTGTCAGGGCAGTTTTTTTTCTCAAGTACTTGGACATTTCCTGTCCCTCTGAGCAAAGGACATGAAACAACCTTTTTGATTGTTTTAGATAGAAGATTAAGTTCTTTTGGCGTTGAAAGTTTTTTTGTAGAGAACAATTTTAAAATCTCTTAGTCTTACCCCTTCAAACCCTGAATTGAACCAATAGCATCTTTCAGTTTTTAACATTGTGGTGGTATGACTCCCTTAGGCCCCCAGCTTCATTTCTTCATATATTTCTTTGAAATACCAGTGTACTCAAATTCTATATTATGGGATTAAATAGGTTTATATGTTAAGTGTAAAATTAGATTGTTATGAAACTGTATGGGGATTGATGAATATGGCACTCAAAATAATGAGTAATAGAACTTTTTTTTGGCAAGGTATTAATTCCTCTGTATTTTAAATATTAATCCCATGCTAATGTTTACATTGTTCCTGTCAAATCACATTTGTTATTTTCATGTTGTTATAAACAGCACATAAGAAAGATAGACAGATGTAAGAATAAGAGGGAGGGAAGGAAGGGGGGGAACGAAGGAAGGAAGCGAGGAACCCACCTTTTTTTTTTTTTTTTAAGATTATATTCATTTCTTTGACACAGAGAGAGATCACAAGTAGACAGAGAGGCAGGCAGAAGCTGGCCCCCTGCTGATCAGAGAGCCTTTTGTAGGGCAGGATCCCAGGACCCTGAGGTCATGGCCTGAGCCAAGGGCAGAGGCTTAACCCACTGAGCCACCCAGGTGCCCCAGGAAGGAACCTACTCTTAAGATTGTTCTTAACTTCTGGTTGTCATCCTTTCTATATTGTCTCTCTGTTCATCCTTGAAGGTTAAAAAGAGATTTCCCTTCCTTCATAACATCTTATTTCACCGTACTAATGCTCATTAATATTTCTTTACTTCCAATTTTTACACCGTACAGTCTGTGCTGCATAATTGAATGGAGATATATATATATATTCTTTGTATAGATCTGTTTCTTTGCTCCCCAAGTTATCCAAGGTGAAGACAATGTCTTATCTTAATCTTGCCTTAAATCTGCCTCAGACCCTGTGCTAAAGCAGCTAAGTGGCAGTCAGTGGATACTTGATTGATGCATATTTTCTTTTAGTGATGGTGAAAATTGTTTAGAGACCTACCCCCTTTTTCCTGAGTCTGCCATTAGACCTGACTTCCCTGCTTCTCTGATATGGCGACATAGATAGATGTACTGTAGAAGCCTTGAGGTTATACAGAATTTGTGCAGTTTGTTTTCTGATTTTAGGTTATTAGGAAAAATGATTCTAACTAGAAATGAGAAAGGTGATCAAGCAACCAAAAATTAGGTTGGTGCTAAATAGGTGGAGATGGTTTTTTCCCCCATAATCCTTGCGGTTTGTGAGTTTCCTGGTTTCTATCATATAGGAAAAAGAGATTGCTTTTTAGCAAATCTATGGAAGGACTTTGATTATGCCAAATATACTACCAATAATTAAAATGTCCTACATATTTTCTTGGCCCTTTCAGTATTTATCAGAATGGAAGTTAATTTTATCTAAAATAAATTACAGTAATTTCTTTTAAACAATATGAATTTAAGCTTCCTGTAAAAACATGTTCAAATAACTAGAGTTGTTTATATGGGTAATGACATAGTAAACAAATGGGAAAGCAGTTAGAAAATTAGAACATTGTAAACATACAAACTAGCTTTATGGTTAGAAGATACCCCTGAAGGAAAAGTTAACTGTAGCTTTTTGTAATCGTAGCATCTTTTAAACTTAAAAATAAAACTATGGAGTCTGTTTTTATAGGTTTTAAGGAGATTCTCTATTTACGCCTTTCAGTCTGTTCTTGTAGGTAATTAAGATCTAACACATCGTTCATATGTAATGAATCAACTTATTTCCAATGTATTTAAAATAGCAAAATTGGGGGATAAGACTCTCAATCATTTTAGGTAGGGCTTTATTCTCTTGTGGAATCCTAGCTGAAAAAAAGCTAAAAAAAAGTTTTATAAATCTCTTTTAACCTTCTTTTACATAAAATATTTCCCCACAAATATGTTTCTTTGAGCTTTTCCCCTCTAGATTATTCTTATCTGACCCATCTAGTTAGTGGTTAAGATATATTGATGGATGGTCTATTCCAAATCTGGTTGACCTTACTTGTTTTAAAAGTTTTAAATGTTGTAGCCATGTCTTATTGACAGCATTTTTTTCCATTTAATTATCTTTTGTTGACAGCTCAGACTGTCTCTGTTTACTTTTATTTAGAATACAACTGGCAACAGCAGTTTGTTTGTGAAACCAAAGCACGTAATTAACTGATTCAGTTAAGGTATGGTGTGTTTCCGTGGGACAGAGAGGATTTCATAGGGTATGTTGCTTTAGTCTGAGATGTTATGCAGTTCATTTTCGGGATGGTGTATTTTATATGAGAGAACTTAAGCAGAGAATAAGAATCATATGTAGCATTCTAACACTACTTGAGTACTTAAGTACTATAGAAAGTACTTATTTTAAGTTTATCAGCTGCATCAAGAAAATCAAGTACCAGTATTCAGTGTAACATTGAATTAACATGGTGGAGCCAATAGGAATGTGTGGGATCATGTTCTTTTTGCATCTAGTTGCATGATTAATTAAGCTTTGATTATATTACTTTGATGCACATATTGGAAGAAATATAGATACCCTCTTGCTCCTCCTCTTTTCAAGGACATTTTGTAGTTACTAATTCTAAAAGAAAATAAGTAAATCCATTAATTTGAAATAAGATAAAAATGGGGAGAAAATATTTAAGCATTAAGTTTCATATTGTGTGATTTTTTTTTTTTTTTTTAACATCCTGGCTACTTGCCCTGAATTTCTCTTGATACTGTACTAAACTCTGATTCCAGATCCTTTTCTTCCAGGTATTAGCTATTTTAACTTTATTATTTTTCCATTTCTAAAGCTCTGCCTGTGTTCCCATAATCATTACACTTTATTAGTTTTATTTAACTAGTTACTTTCCGTGCTTAGGCAAGACAAGGTTTTCTTTCTTCCGTTCTTTTTTTTCTCTTTCTTTTTCTCTCTCTCCCCCCTTTTCTTTCTTCCTCCCTCTAGATTATAGCTAGATCCCTCCATCTCTCTCTTTCTCCCTCCCCCACCCTCTCTTTCTCGCTCTCTCTTTCTTTCTTTTTTTTTTCCTTTTTTAAGATCTTCTTTTTAAATAATCTCTATACCCAATATGGGGTTCGAACTTACAACCTCAAGATGAGAGTAGAATGCTTTACCAGTTGAGCCAACCAGGTACCTCTACCTGTCGGGTATTTTAGTTTTGAACTGAAAATGGAAAGATTCCTATTGATGTTGGAAGCTAAAATTTATTGAATGCTTTCTGACTAAACAGGTATTGAGCAGAACTAAACACTATGCATGCGTTCTTTCATATAACAATCAGAAACTTTTTAAGACTTATGAGATAGTCAGTTTTTATTAGCTTTATTGCTGGTAAGTAATGAGCTTTAGAGAAACATACTGAGTTTACGTAAATAAGAAGAAAGATTGAGGACACTGAATCATGGCAGTTGTCCTCCTGGTGAAGATCATTTTGATTTTCATTGTAGACTGATAGAATCTGAAGATAGAATGGTAATATTGCTTTTTACTATTTAGTGGTTGAAATGAGTAGAGAGAACCTCAAAATTTGAAAATGAATAGAATTGTATTAGAAAACAAATACTTCTAAGGAAGTAAAAATAATAGAAAACCATGGAAGCAGTGTATGGAATTAGGGGCATAAAACTGCCAATTTACTTTAGGATTTTATTTTAAAATAGTTATTATTTGAAACATGACCAATATAAAAGAAAATAAGAGAGATGACTTAAGGAAACCATTCTGAGCCGGTAATACCTATTTGGCACTGTTCTTACTGCTTTACTAAAAGTATTTGGTTTACCATTATTAAATGTACTGTTTGTGTATTTGTGTTTATTTTACATACATCTCTTTCAGAGCTATAATCTGATCTTTATTTTCAGAGCAATCAAAAAATGATATTTAACTTTAAGATATTAATGATTGCTGGTTCACAAACAGGTCTTCTGATAATAAATTAGTAAATTAGTGAAAACTTTCTGTAAACACAGCTGTTAAGACCTGCCAAGGCGCCTTGGTCCCATTTCCTATCTAAAGCTTGATAGAAATATACTGCTGCTCACTAGTTAATTACTGTCTCTAAATAGAAAAGGAAAGGCCTTGAATTCAGCGTTTGTATGGTCGCATGGCCCTGTTCAGTCAAGCTCAATGCATGTTACATGATTGCCTAAAAGGAATAGAAAAGCTACTTTCTCAGTCTCTGACCAGAATGCATGATAAGGCTTGGTGTCAAAAAGGGCAAGATGGGGATCACAGCAATTATGGCAGAGGCAAAGTAGTTTCCTTGACAACCAGATTGAGGATTCATTGTGATTTATTATTTACTACTTCAAAACCTCATTCTGTGATTTAATTAAGCATTGGGATTTCCATAAATTCTGTCTTTTCCAAATTTGAATATCCTGTTACTATAGTTAAAATGTACATTGAGACAATTCCAAATTGTTGTTACTTTGAAACAGGGGCAAATTAGGCTTAGCCTGTAGCTTTGTGAAAATCTAGGCAGGTCACTTAGATAACAGTTAACTGAAATTAAATGGATCTTATATTAGTTGATGTTAATCAACATTCATTAATAACTTAGTAATGACCTCCCTGGAAATATTCAGTGCAGCATGGTTGCAACAAGTGAATTTTATCTTTTTTTTTCTTGAAAGCAGTTTTACATAGTTTGTACATGATTTGTATTTCAGTATATCATTTTAAAGGTAAACTACACATTACTTCTTTGCTGTTACAATTATAATTATACACCTTTCATATTGTTCAAATTGCAGGTTTTTTAATTTGATAGTAATCAGATGATTTTTCACCAGCAAGCAGAAGTTCAGCTTCTTAAAACAAGTTAGCCATAGATAATTTTCCATTTCCCAAATATTCCTTAGATTCCCAAATACTCCTTATTATCTTTGCGGATGAAGCTCTTAGTTGTCTACTTATTCTGCATCATTAATAATCAAATGCGATAAGCTTTTTAACATGTGGTTTTTATTTAAACAACAAAACCTGCCAAATAAAAATAATTTTAAACCTTCATTGAATTCCTATTCAAAATGAAATATTTGCATGTACTCTTTTTAATTAAAATAGCATCTGCTTAGCTCGTTTACATTCTTTCTGTCAGAATTTCTGCCTGAGGATTCTATATATAATTAATGTAAGAAAAACAAGATGGTAATCCCTTGATAGAAACTGGTAATGGATTAAAAGACCAAAGCTCTGAAATTCCAGGAATGTGACACACTTTCTCAGAAAGATGCACTTAGTCCTAAAGTCTAGAGATTTTGAAAAGTGCCCTCTAGTGTAATTAGCCAGAGATAGACATTGTGAGTATATACTGTTGTATGTTCAATAGGTATTGTTATACGTAAGTTTATAACTGCTATAAAATATGATTAGAAGAGAATCATTACTATGTCAGAGTAGAGCTTTAAGTGTTCATTGGAAGCCTCAGATTTCTTACTGAACCAATTGATGGAATACACAGATATGCATACTAAGAATATACAGACTAGTTGCCTAGGTTAGTATGACCAGTGTCTTAGAATATAGTGTCTAATATTAACTGGTTCAGGAACCTCAGGGAATTCATATAACGACTCTGAGTTTCATTTCTTAATTTAAGAATTTAGACTAGATCAGTGCTTTTCAGGTTGTAGGTTGCCATTGAATAACAGACTGTGAATACAGTATTTAGTGGGTATGCAGCAGGCAGAGGGAGAAGCAGGCTCCCCAGTGAGTAAGGAGTCCAAGGTGGGACTCAATCCCAGGATACTGGGATCCTGACCTGAGCCAAAGGCAGACACCCAACCGACTGAGCCACTTAGTGTCCTATGAGACTGCATTTTTAAAAAATAAAACTTACCACAAGCAGATACTTCTAGGAATAAAAAGATAAGATATAACAGTTGATATTCTGAAAGAGTAAAACTTATGTAAGTTGTAATTATTCCTAATCTCTAAGTGCGATAATTTAGGCCTGTATGAAAGCTATAAGAGCATAAAGAACAAGTGATTAGTTGTGATTGTCAGGCTCAGAAAATACTTCATGACATTAGAGTATATCCTTGAAAGATGAGTATGATTAGATTCATTTTAGATAGAAAATTGAGAGAGATGAGTCTGGACACTTTGAATGTGGCTAGAAAGTCAAGAGGCATTGCATGCCATACTTAGGCATGTGAAGTTTATTGTGAAGACCAGGGAGAGCGCCAAACCTATTAAGCCTGCTAGAATTAGATCTGCTTTTAAGAAAGAAAAAGGTAGCAGAGTGGTGGTTGAACCGAAGTAGAGAAAGATCAAAGTGTAGAGATGATGAGCTGTGGGAGAATTTCAGAAGGGCCATTCTTGAATTGACGAGGGTGGGGGCTGTAGACAGTAAGAAACTCCTTTTCTGATAAACAATAAAATTGATTAATTTTAGTCCTTACACAATACACTAATTGATTATATTGAGTTTCCCAACACATTGAGTTTTATTTTATTTTATTTATTTTTAAAGTTTTTATTTATTTATTTGAGAGAGAGAACATGAACAGGGGAAGGAGCAGAGGCAGAGGGAGAATCAGGCTTCCCACTGGACAGGGACACTGGGATCATGACTTGAGCTGAAGGCAGACGCTTAACCCACTGAATCCCCTAGGTGCCCGAGTTTTATTTTAGTATTTTGAAAATACTGGAGCAGTTTTTTATACTTTTGCAAAATACCCAAGCAAACATGAAATCTTGAGTGACAAATGACCACCTTTGTTAATTAAACAAAAAATGCAGTGAGAAAAACTTAGTATTAATAGGTTGAAAAAATGAACTTGATGTGGTCTTTCTCTAATTTCATTTCTGGCTAGACCCTTACCTGTTTGAGTTTGCATATTGTTGATACTGGGGTTTTTAAAACATTGTTTTCCCTGAGGAACTTTCCCTGATGTCCCTTCTGTCAAGACGGTTCTCTTTTATGAAGTCATTCACCTTCCCCTCACTATATGTACTCCTGCTTCGTACTTTTTAGACTGAGCTGCTTAAAACTAGAAACTGCAATATTCATTTTAGTATATTGTGTCTCACGTGTATGGTATATTATATGTACCACATTTATGTACATGTATATGGTGACCACTCTGTAAATGTGAATGAGCTACCAAAACTGAAATATTCAATAAAGTTAAGGGAATAAATAGGGCATTGAGTTTAAAAGATTAAAAATAGAATTATCTTGGGGAGCCTGGGTGGCACAGTGGGTTGAGCCTCTGCCTTCAGCTCCATCATGATCTTAGGGTACTGGGATCGAGCCCCACTCGGGCTCTCTGCTCGGTAGGGAGCCTTCCTCCCCCCCCCCCCCCCGCCCTGCCTCTCTGCCTACTTGTGATCTCTTTGTCAAATAAATAAATAAAAATCTAAAAAAAAACAATAGAATTATCTCAAGGAATTAAACTTTAAAATTTGGTCTGATAACATTTGGACATATGATGGTTGCTGTTGGCATGTTAACATGGATTTATTAAGTATCCACCCACCCACCTTACAAGTGCTGTGATTATGATTGAATGGAACAGAAACTGTGTATACATTCCTGTAGACTGGCCTTTTCATCTTTAGTCAGAGAGCATGTGAAATGCAAATTACAGCATGATGGACACTGAGAAAATGTCATAAAAAATTCCTAATTATACTTGAGAAAATAGTGGAGTTGCTTATTAAAGGTAGTTCTATAATTTCTGTTGTAGCAGTTACTGACATTAGACGTTTATCACCACAGTATCGACTGTTTTTGCAGACCATGTTCACGTTTAACATATTAAGTCTGAAAAAGTGAATGGTAAGACTCTTCAGGAATAGGGAGTGCCATATGATTATTTTGGTTCAGGTAAAATTGTTAGTGAAATTGGAGATTGAGAATGGGATTGAGGCACAATGACAATGCCTCTATTATAATATAAGCACATATCTTCCAGTTCCAGAAAGCATACTCCTCTTAAAGCTCTCTATGGCTTAGGAAAACTTATCTGGGCTTCCTGTATAGAATGATCTCTTTCTTTTTCATATCCACAGAGGGTACATCTTTATAGACTTTAAATATATACTTTCTAGGGGCGCCTGGGTGGCTCAGTGGATTAAGCCGCTGCCTTCGGCTCAGGTCATGATCTCAGGATCCTGGGATCGAGTCCCGCATCGGGCTCTCTGCTCAACAGGGAGCCTGCTTCCCTCTCTCTCTCTCTCTGGCTGCCTCTCTGTCTACTTGTGATTTCTCTCTGTCAAATAAATAAATCTTTAAAAAAATAAATAAATAAATAAATAAATAAATACTTTCTACAAAGTAATGTGAGGGCAAGCATATTTCCTCAGAAATAATGAAATGGGTTTTTAGTAAGATGATTAATTTATTCAACAAACTGACTTTGTGCTAGACACCATGAAAGCAAGGCAATAGACCAAGATATATAGAACCTTTTAGTCTATTTCCTTTGAATCCTATAGAGTTTTTATGCTCTTTGATCATTTGGTTTGGGTAATAAGAGATCCTAGCATCTGAATGCTCAGAAAAAAAATGGTAGTAATGTTATGTGTTATGAAGTTTTCATCATTATAATGTTTGTTACTAACGTTTGGATGGCTTTGAGATTTTGCTTATCAGATTTCCAAATAAATATTCTACTTGTATAATACACAGATGTGTTACTAGGTGAGAGAATTATATATTCAAACACAGTTTACAGAACAGCTTTAATATAACCTTTGGAAAATCTGAAAATAAAAAGTATCAGTATGTCCCTTTAATGTGTATTTGACGGATTTAATTTAAAAGTCTGGGTAAGATTTTGAGAAACTTCTTAGGATTGCAGTGATGCCCATGGTAAAATACGTTAAAAGAGTGTTGAAAGAGAGTGGTTTGGAATCTCAGAAAGTAAGTATTGACAGTTGGACTTGACAAGGTATGATGGTATATAATGAGAGGAGCCTTAAAGCCAGTCTTCAGATTTCCTTTGCAGTAATGTGACCATAGATCAATACCCCAGAACCTCTATTTTCTTAGCTCTAAAGTTAATATCATATCTATATTAAGTGTTTACTATAACCAGGCAATCTGCTAGATGCTTGGGTTAAAATAGGAGTAAGTATTCCTGCCTTCAAGGAAGTTTTAGTCTTAAAGGGGTAACACATGACTAGGTAACCTTGAAGCCATGTGATAATTTCAGAGAATGCCCATGGACACTTGGTCAGATTATGATACATTTTAGGAGATGAATGGGATAGCATGGTTAGATGGTCAGAATAGATTTCTCCTATCTCTAATGTTAAAAAGTATGAGTAAAAATTCACTATGCAGGCAGTATATTCTGTGGATGCAGCCAGGGTTATTGTGATAATTAAGTGAGATAATGTACTCTGTGTCTCGGCTTTTTCCTGACCTGTCTACCAGTGTACTCTGTGTGCACATAGAGTTGGTCACACATGCAGTTGTACCCGCACATTCACACACAGACCCAATTAGCAAGTGAACTTTGTGCTCTCAAAGAAACTATTGGGAAGAGAAATGGGAATGACACAGTCCAGCTTATTTCTATTACCTATAATTAAATATAATCTGCAAATTATCTACATGTAATGACTTATTCAATTATATCTGGTTTGTAATTTACCAGTTACGCTGTTTCCTTAGTTTATTGGAGGTGAACCCTAAAACCTATGACTAGATATCATGCATGAATCACTTAAGAAAAGTCTGTTGGCAAAATTGAGCACTTAGAATTGCCATGCACTGTTTTTCAATACTTTACATGTAGTAACTTATTTAGTCAGCACAAAACCCTATGAAGCATAAGAGCTATTATTATCTCAATTTTACAGATAGGGAGACTGAAGTACAGACTTTTCCATCTGAATAACATCACTCAGCTAATAAACAGAGGAGCCTAGGTTCAAATCTAGACTGTCTGTGCTGGACAGTGTTCATCTGAAAAATAGCATGTGATTAAGAAGGTCCTAGAAATAAGCATTCTTGTGCCAGAAGACTAAGATTTTCAAGATAAATGTGCCACCAATAACTAGGTTTCAAGGCACATAGGAAACAAATTAGTTTATGGAATATAAGTGGATACTTTTCCTACAAGATAATATGGCCGACAAGCTTGCAGAATACTGTTGTAAAGCTGAAACTGGAAGTCAAAATTCTCCGTCATCAGGGTAGCTAGAGAGAGCATCTCACTAAAGGGGAGTATTGGTTCTTTGTCTCTGCATTCTTGGGGAATCCTGAGGAATATGGATGTGCTGGCTGTACTCTTCTTTAACTTCTCAGTAAGACTCTCTGTACAGAGTGGTGAAATGTGGGTCACTGTGATAGCCAGTGACCCCTCCTTTAACGCTCTTGTTCCTTTGGCAATAAATTCTCTTTGAAAAACCTACCATTTATTAGTGTGATTTTGGGGAGTCTTGTGATTATAATTGGTATAAATGCAAAACTTACTATCCCATCTCTGAATCAAGTGTACCTTCTGTTCGCTTCTGAAGGTTTTTATTTTGTATCTTCTCCTAGGCTTTTAGAAGAGGGAAAGGAGGGGGTGGCCGGGAAACTGAGCATATAGGAAAGAATTCCAAGCAAGGGGAGTTGTATGAAAAAAGTTACAAAGTCAGGAATGCATATACTAGATTTTAGATGAAGAATAAATTATTTAAGACTCAATTCCATAGTGTAAACAGATTAGCTTTGTACATTTTAATACATTATAAGGAATACATAAGTTAGAATTTTCTGCATAACACCTGATGTCTCAAGTACCATTTGCTTCTTTCTTTTACATAAATAGTTAATTCCATAAAAATAGATTATTCATCTGCCTTTCAGCATGTAAAAGTTAACGCAAACAACAACAAAGTTGCCACCCTGGGATGTATTTGGAGGAAGTCTGGATTAAGTGGCAGGAAATTTGGAGCAAACAGTGAGAAGAAAGTACGAGCTGGGAGGGATGGGCAATAGGAAAAACCCATGGAGTCTATAGGAGACAGGCCCCTGCATGAGCAAAGTATTTCTTACGGAGTAAGTGTGTTTTGGCATAGATTATCCAAGAAATATGTATCCCAGTTGCAGTGAGGGAATTGTGAGGTAGGGAGGACGGATCTATGTAGCTTTGGAAAAACCACCAGGATCTCCCATGTCCACCTAGGCATCTGTTACACAAAGGCTGGAACTCAGAACCTGGAAAGTCAGGGAAGCACCCTCATTCTCAAGCTGAGATATGGTTTATTTTCAGATTGTTCCTGGAAAGGAAAACAGGATTTCTCTTATCTTCCCAGACTGAATGTTTTTTCATTCACTTGTTCACTTTAACCTGAGTACTGTTTCTTGGTATCTCAGGGTTGGTGGCTAGTTTTCTTCAGCTCCCAGCTGGTTACCATAGTGGTCACTGCTATGCCAAAAAGAGTTTCCACTTCTGGATTTTTTTTCCTCTAGGCATGTATCTGTCTGTCTGTCTATCTATCTATCTATCTGTCTGTATGGAAGTACATATATAATTCTTTTGTACAATTTTCTGGGAATACATTCCCAAGTCATTATTATTTATAATATTTACTATATTGTTGATTAGGTTTTTATCATATTCTATTTTGTCAGTCTACTTTTAAATCATTTCCCTAATGGGGACCTTGAGTTTGTCTCAGAATTTTCATTGTTACAAATATTCAAATATTTGGCAAATTTTTGGCTTCTTTTTAGAATGTATACTTACAGAAGGAATTTGATAAGGTTATTTTAGAAAGATTGTACTAATTTGTAAAGCGTCAGAAATAATATGAGGCTGTTTGTTTTATAATACTCCCAATAAATTTTTGGTAATTTATAGGAAAAGATTTGACCAAATTTTTATTTTTTGCCTTCTTTTTGTTCTTACCAGTTAAACTGAGCATTGTGTATGTTTATTTGTTACTTGTATTTTATTTCATTTTCTTTTATTTTTCTTTACCTACTTTGAAATTAATACCAGGATTTCTAAGCACTGCTTATATAAAGTATTTAACCTTTGATTATTTGTTTAGACAGTTTATCTTGGGATATGTAATCTTCTGAAACATTCCTGTTGTCATTATAAATCAGATTCACTTAAATTTACTCTCATTTTCTGATAAGAAACACTGCTTGTTTTTGAGATTCTTTCAAGTTTTTTTTGTTTTTGTTTTTTTGCCTTGAACAGTAAGGGAGATTTTTTTAATATGGTAAAACTTCAGCTTCATAACGATGAAATAACAAGTATTTGAGGTTGCAAAGGTAAAGAAACATTTTTCTTTTTTTAGAGTTTATTTGAGAGACAGAGCACAGGCAGAGGGAGGGGTAGAGGGAGAGGGAGAAGCAGACAGACTCCCCACTAAGTGTGTAGCCCGTCGCTGGTCGGGGGAAAGGCAGGGGACTCCATTCCAGGATCCGGAGATCATGACCTGAGCTGAAGTCAGACGCACTTAACCGACTGAGCCACCCAGGTGGCCCCAAGGGAAATCAACACTTTAAGTACCAGGGAAGTGGCATTAGAGTAGTACACTAGGACATAGCAACACTGGTTCAAACAGGATTTCTTAGAGCCTTTTTCCTGCCATTCCTTAGAATGTCTGAGTCCAGAAGTTGGAACTGCTCTTTTGTCTCTGCACTGTTGGTACCTGTAGGGAGCGAGTATGAAAGACAACAATGGGCTATATATGTAGGGGCAGGGCCTGTGCTTTTGGATCTGCTACCATGCTGTTTCTTAGTTCCCTTGATGTTTAGTTTGGCAGTTAAATATGAGAGAGGATATAATTTTTAACTCTGCAGAAAAGTAGTGGTATTTCTTTTTTAAGGCAGCATTTTGTAACTTTACAATGTCAGGCTAAACTTATTTCTCTCTCTTATTCTCTCTCTCTCCCTCTCTTCTTCTCCTTGCTTCCCTCCCAGAATGTTCTGGTGACACATATTTGAGAATAGTTTGTGTGTTCTTGGAAATCTCATCTTTTATTAAAAATGGAACAACCCTCAACAGCCCAACACAAAAATAATAACAGCAAAACTAACCATGAACTCGGTGATACGGTCGTTTAAGGAATTATTTGACAACCTTCATAGCATTTTGGGAAGCTGTTTCTGTTTTAACTCACACTATCACAGTTAGTAGAGGAGTGAGTACTTCTGTAAGTCATCTCTTTACTGCAGGGAGGATTTTTACCACTGTGTGGGCTTTCTGTAGCTTGGAGAAGTAGTGAAATGGCCTCCAACCTGAGAGTTGTTAGTTTCTTTGGCTTATTCCAAAATAGCCTGATGGAGGAATTCGAATGTGCTACAGAGACAAGTACATAATGGACGGATGGATGAATGAGCAATAAAGTGTTGGGGTGAGGCTGCCAAAGATGTTAGTAAGAGATAACATTACAGATGCTATTTTCATTTAGTGGTGGTTTGGGTTATTTTGAGTTTGTATTTTGAAGTAAAGTTCACAAAATGGGCTCACTGCTGTGTTTAGTTTCACTCATTTTGTCATTTTGCCGTTTTTAATTTGCCCAGGAATATTCATTGAAAAAAGTAATAGCATAATAGTACAGTGGAGTAATTCTGTTTCCTGTAGATGGTATTAGTCACGTGATTAGTTATTTCCATAAGCTCCATGTATCATTTAGAAATGTATCTTTACAAATTTTTCATGGGTTAAAAATAACCTTCAGCTTTAAAGGAAGTTTTACATGTTAGGAATGATAGTCCAGAGTTTGGGCTAGAAAAAAATTCACGTAGGGGCACCTGGATGCTCAGTCGGTTAAGCGTGTGACTGGATTTTGGCTCAGGTCATAATTTCAGGGTCCTGGGATCAACCCCTGCATCAGAGGGAGTCAGCTTGTGCTTCTCCTTCTGCTCCTCCCCCATGTGTGAGTGCATTCTCTCTCTCTAAAATAAAATAAATTTCTTTTGAAAAAAGAAATTCATGTGTATAGCATAATTTAGAATCAAATTTTAAGCATTATTTAAGAGAAAAAAGGTAGGAAATTTTAAAAATCAACTTTGGTGTCCTGAATAGCTTTTTTGAGATGGGACAGTACTCCTGTAAGCATTTTTCTCCCTAGAATCTTATTGGAAGATGCTTTCTCACTCCTGTAACAGAAAAGCCTTTCTGTCATCTTCTGTAGTATTACTGTGAGTAAACAAACAAACAAAAACCCAAAACAAAAAACTAACTTTCAGGAGTCCTTTGAGGTTTTAGGGAAAGAAGAGTACCTTTTACAGCATGTAGAGGAAAGACATGAAATTTCTCCCTTCTTCAGTAGGAAAAAGGTTAAATGGCTGACACTTTTTATTTAAATGATTGAAGTGTTAGTGTACGTGACATTTTGTGAAAAGTCAGGGTAACAGTTGAGACTGGTTTCAGGCTACATTAATCTTTCCTACCTGAAGTGAGAAATAAATACTTCATAGAAATGTATATGGAGATATAATGTCTTTTCCTTCTAGGACACTTTTTGAGTCACTGTCGTTGAATGTGATTACCTTTGGATTGCTGTTTGGGATTGAGAGAAATGAGTGGGTGGTTTCAGTGCAGTTTCAATGTAGTTAACTCAAGTAAGTTTTAGAATTAGTATTAATTTGGCCCCCTTATTAGATACCTTTAATGAGGAACCCAGTTGTTACACAGGTAACTTCTTTACGACTTTTTATATAGAGTTAATTGTTGTCAAATAAATGTAATTGACCTGGAAATCTTAAATTCATGTACATTGTTTTCCCTTTTTGAGTCTACTTAAATATACGTTTTGAAGAATGAAATAATGCCTAGCAGTTTTTGGGGGGTTTGGGGAGGCATTTAAAAAATATTGGTTATTTTAAATACACATGGCACTAAGAAAAAGACTCAGAATCCAAATTTTGACTCTCTTTGACCTGGGAGACCTATCTGGGGAGTACTTTAAATGAGGGCTCTGCTTCTAACTAGTTTTATTTGTCAGACTAATAATACAGTGACAGGAAAGGGATAGAATCTTTTAGCTAGTATGTTTTGGGGTAAGTCAATGGATGAGGGAACAAATCACAGTTTTCCATTTTTGCTTTTTGTTCAACTGCTTTTGAGAACAAACACTCGACCTGGTTGGGATTGGGAGTTGTTAATGGAATTTATAACAGAACAGTAAAAGAAAGAAAATTGTTAGAAAGTTGTGTTAATCAATGTGGAAGTAGAAATAAATTGTTGTACCTGAGGAGGTGATGGAATTTCTGTTTTGTTACTTATTCTGTGATTGTTACCTCTGGGTTTTTTGATGTCAATGAATAAATTATACAGAATTAGTTAAGACTTTAAATTGGATAATCCAATGTGACTGACTTGAGAAATTGCATTTCTGATAGTAACTTCATAATGTTAAACTGGTTTTAACTAGTTTTAAGAAATAATAAATGTAAAGAGTGTTTCCTATTTAGTGGGGTAGGGAAAACAGGGTAAAGTTGTTATTCTGGTTTTTGTAATGTTTTTACATGGATTCCTGGATGATTGTGAAGTCCAGCAGATGGTTGGTCATTTAGGGGTGCATTTCATTGCTGAGGCCCACTGATTTGGGGACTCCAGTGAAGATGTCATCTTTGTTACATTTGTATTCTTTATTTCCTGATATCTGGATTTTATTTTAAGTTTTAAAACATTTTAATATAGAATTGTGGTTTTGTTTTTTTCCCTTGTAAAAACATCTTCATTTTATGTTCCTGGGTGTATTTGACATCTTTTTGTATAAGGAATTAAGGTATAAAGTACAGCACTAAATAAAATTAAGTAAAAATTGAATGCCTATTGTGTATTATGCATTGTGCAGGAAACCAAGGATACAAAAGTAAATAGGATTCACTTTTTTCTGTTGAGTAGCTCAGAGTTCAGCGGGGGAGGAATATTAAGTAAGGAGACTCTTAGAAGCATGTTGCCTCCTCTGCCAGAGGAGCTCATAATTGTTCATTCACTTAGTTCTTTTGCACATCCATTTATTTAATACATCTTTATTTCATGCCTTCTATAAAGAGAGCCCCCTCAGCTAACTGTTAGGTTTTGGCATTGTAATGGTGAACTAGATAGATGTGATACCTTATCTCAAGGAGAACTCACTACCCATGTAAATTACCTAGGCACAGGGATCATTGTCATGTTTTTCACTGTTAACCTCTGCGCCTAGAAAGGTGCTAGACACATAGTAGGGGGGCAGTAAATATTATTGGAAGAAAAAAAAAATAGATGACCCAAAACCTGAGCTCAGATTCTTTTCCTCTTTGGGTAGAGAAGGCTTGACAGGATTTGGAGAGTAATTGTTGCCTAAGAGAAAAATGAGTAGAATATTCTACACAGAGGGCACAGTTTAAACATAGGCAGGGAAATATTGAGGCTTAATACAAAATTTACTAATTTCTTTTAGAAGTAGATCAGAATTAAAGTATCCTACATTTCTGAACTTTGAAGAAGTTATAGCTTTTACTGAAACAATTAAAAGCACCTCTTCATGTTGCATGTAATATTTCAGTAGACATGCTTATCAGGAATTTTTCTTTTCTAAAAGAATTAATATTAGTTAATTAATTAATATTAAGAATTAATATTAAACTGATAGTATTATATCACTAAGTTGCTGTATTTTAGTGGCACTTGTGATTTAATAATGAGTTTAAGTAAGCTCTCCACCCAACATCAAGCTTGAACTTATGGCCCTGAGATCAAGAGTCACATGTTCTATAAATTGAGCCAATCATGTTCCCCTACCAACAAAAGCTTTTTTTATACATCCTTGAATTTTAACATTGTCTTGATGACATCATGAATATTCAGAAAGAAATAAAAATGTTGAACCATTAGTGAAATAAATGATCTTTTAGGCTTATTTTTAACATTTTCTTTTCATCTGAACGAAAATGGAATGGAAAAAAAGTTTTCTGGAAGCTTGTAGGCTGTAGGTCAGCCTGGTTGAAACCATGTCCCCACCTATTAAGTAGTTTTCTCATTTCCATTTTAGGGGAAAAAATCATTAACATATATAAACAGAAATAAATCAGATTTCAATATGCCAGCACTCGTAGTAGACTGTGACTTGCGTTAATGTTTCAGTAGAGCTTAAAGTCACAGCCTCAGTTCCATAGAGGTCCCTGATAATCAGAAGACATGGTGCTTACCAGGACCCCAGACAGCAAGAGCAGTAGCATCCATGACAGGGTTTAGTTCAAAGTAATTAAGAAAAAACTGTTCCAGAAAAGTTGATGTTTTTATATTATAGCTTAGTAAGACTTATATAGGAATGTATGACTTTGCAGAAATCTATATAAAGAGCAAACTGAATGGAGACAATGTCAGAAAAGTAAAGTTTTTATAATCAAGTGCCTAAAGTTTATCACAAGTGTAAGCTTATGGCAGAGTATACTGTCGCCAGAGTAGCATCTATTCTTGCAAAAATGCTTATATGATGCAAAATCCAATGACAGTTCCAATTCCAATCTTACAGATTCACATCTCAAAGAAGTGCATCTGTTTATTAGGAGTTATCCTCTGAATGTGAATGATTTCAGTCCTAAGTCACCACACCTGTTGCTGGGAGATATTTATTCCAATCACTAGCCTAAAGCACAGAGAATTATTGCTTGACATTTTATAGCGTGGGGGGAAAAAACCCCCGTCTTTTCAAAATCATTTGTTCAGAGTGGAGAAAATGGAGCAAAACAGTTCATTTTACTCTAAGCACCACTATTTGGGGATATTCACATTTGCACAGCACAAAGCTGCAATATTGATTTTTTTGCTCACAAGGTCTCCTACAAGTTTTTTTCTTTGATTGTCAGGGTTGCACGATGGATTTGTTTGCTGGGATGCTCCCCCACCCCCACCCTGCTTTGTTGAAATAGAAATAGATTGAAAATACGACTTAGAATAAATGTCATAGTAATAGTATAATTAAAGGGCCTTAATTTGGGAATTTCTTTATGTTGATTATGTTGATTGGACAGTTTCATAGTAAGCTTAACAATCAAACACACTATTATTTCCTTTCCTGCTCTTCTTCCCCTAAGACTGGAAAGCACCCAGTACATCCTACTAACTAATTCCCCTGCCTCCAGGGTCTGCAGACCTGCTTCTAAGAGGCATTAAAGTAACATTTAAGGATATGAACTTAATGTATCTGCATTAATGTATCTCAAACCTTGATTTCATTCTTACTGGATGATATGATGATGGAAAAAGTAATTTTTCTGTGCCTCAGTTTCTTCCTCTTTAAAATGGTGATAATGGTAATATCACCTACTCCATACAGTTTTGAGCATTTTACTCAGTAAATATTCATAAAGTCCTTTGAGGAGCTTCTTCAGATGTTGGGGATGAAGAAGGTGGCAAATCCTCTCCCAAAACAAGTATAAATCTGTACAGAATTGTGAACCACAACAATTTAAGGCTGTGGAAATGAACCAGAGCCAAATAAGAAATTGGGAAGCATTTATTTATGAAAAGCTCTACAACTTCTGGAATGAACAATGGAAGTTCAAAGCCTTCTAGCCTGGGGCTGCTCCTACCCTCCACTCCTTACTAAGTCTTTGTGCTAGTTTCATTAGGGCAAGGCTGGCCTTGAAAGTCAGTGACTGCTGCCAGAGAGAGTTGGCTTGATTTGGAGTGGAGGATGGAAACCCGTGCCCAGCAGTGTTGCCAATGAAAGTAGTAAACACTGCGGAAAACAGATGGGAAAGACTCACAGCTCTGCTAGCCTGAGGTTGTAGTCCCTATTGGGGAGACTGGAGGGCCAGTCTGAAACAAACCCAGGGAATCTTTGAAATGAAAAGAGCCAAAGTTCTCTATGCATTCTTGACTAAGTGGGAAGCTACACACACATGCCAAAGAGATGTGAGAGGAGTTGGCAGAAAGTAAATAACTGAGGCTGACTTGGAAACTGCCTGAACCTTGCACACTCTCCCTAACACATACTCAGATCAGTCAGCAGAGGGTACAGACCTTGTTATGTGTTCATGGTGTTTAAGTTAAAGACTCTGCCCAATCATTGGCCCATCACTAAGCTATGCAGAGACAGGAATGATCCCTAGGAAGCCAGGCTAGAAAATAAAAATAAGAATTAAAATAACAATAGTGAGCAGAGTCAGCAGCAGAAGAAGATGGAGGGGACAGATTCTGTAGCTTAAATCCAGTCAAGATTCTAAAGAGAAAATAATTACAGTAGCAGCAATTCTCTGGGGAAGAAAATCTGGATCTCCAGTTGCTAACAGAATATTTTTTAGAATGTCTAGTTTCTAACAACAAAAAATTTACAAGATTTGCAGAGAAACAAGGAAATTGACCCATACTCGGGAGAAAAAGCATTGAGTAGAAACTGTGTCTGATGTAGGCCCAGATGTTAGATTTAGCAGATAAAAATTTCAAAGTGGCTATTATGAATATGTTCAAAGATTAAAGTAAAACTACATCTATATTAGAAAATTAAGAGGAAATATGATGGCAATGACTTAATAAGTATGTAATCTCAATAGAGAAATAAAAACTAATTTAAAAAGGCCTTGGAGAAATTCTTGGCACATATTAGTTATTATAGCATTGTGTTGCAAATAAATTAACATTTTCCTTCCCTAATACAGATACCCAGCTTTATCTGAACCCAGAAATTGTGATTCAGTAGTTCTGAATTAGGGCTTGAAGATCTTTTTAAAAACATTGACCAGTAGACTCTGATGCAAAATCATGTTTGGGAATGACTTATATAGTCCTGGCAAGTGACTTAAAAAAAAGTCCTAAAAATACCCACTTTAAACACTTAAAGGTTACATCATATACAAAGGAAGAAAGTGTGGTTAAGAAATAGTAGCCATACCTGTAATGTTTTATTTCTGTGACTCAATATAGTAAGTCATTAACGTGTTGTAAATAAAGGAGTAAATTAATGTATTTGGGAATAAGATCTGTTCTGTTTTATTTTTTCCCCATCACATTTTCTTAGTGAAAATGTTGAATTAAAAAAATTAATATCAATGGCAACAGTTTTATTTAAGACTTTTCCAAAGCTTCTCCTGTGTACCATTGTTGAAGAGACTGAACCCACTCCTTGAAGTTTTTAGGAAAAATAGTGTGAAGTGGCTGAAGAAGGCACAGCCATTTACATTTTACTAAGAAATTAATGTGAATTTTTCTTGTGATCCCATGTTGGCCTGTTTATTTTATCCCTTTGACTGTCCTTGATTAAAATAGTTAATCCAGAATGATGTCTGCTTATGATTTGTGTGAACCCTGGCTGCCTAGTCGTCAAATGTGCTTTGGAGAATTACCTTGACAGTAGTAAGCTACAGTAGTAAGTACAGTAGTAAGCTGTAGTAGTAAGCTACACAGACAGTAGTAAGCTACACAGTTGTGCCATGACACATCCATGTTAGCCTTCTCATGTATGTTTATATTTTAAAGAAAACAGCGAGTAATTTATTACTCGGTTACTGCTTGAGAATGTTAGAATAGCATGTGTTATCTGATAAAAAGGAACTTGCCTACTTAGAATCACAGATTGGTGAAATTTGATGCAAATTTGAAATGACTTTAATTCTTCAGAAAAAGAAATTATAACCCAGGAATGTAAAATGTTTTTGCCAAACCCACAAGCCTCACCAGACACACGTGCTTTAGTATCCCATGTTCTTGCCATGTATATTTATTTGAAGAGTGTAGGCTGTGCTCTCTTTATATTTATGGCATACTACACTACATTTCCAAAAATAGAATTTTCATTATTATCTATATGTTCTGTGAACCTTTCCCATAATTTTGTCCTGTCAAATTTACTAATATTCATTGGTAGATTTTCAGATTGTGTGAAAATTTATAAAATTATTATCAGTAAGGTGGCTTGAGAAGTCACACAATACTCTTCTGTTTATTGCCACTAAGAGCGTGAGCTCAGAAGTCTGAGAACCTGTGTACATTATAGACAAGCTTGTAGTAATCCTTGAGATGCCGAACTTTATGCCTTAGTTTCATATTCTGTAAAACTGGTATTATAATAGTAACTTACTCCGTTGTTGATCTTGATGTTGGTTAGCATTAAAAAAGTGATCCATATAAAGCATTTAGCACAGTGCCAGAACATAATAATTAGTGTTGTAAATGTTAGCTATTATAACAAGTTTTCTGTGTTCCTATTTGACTTTCTGTGTTTCTGATTGGAAAAACAGGGTTTAAGTAAATGAAAGCTCACAAACATGTTACTCACCTGTCTTTATGTTAAACATTAATGAACCCCAGCAGTACCTAGAAAATAATTGGCAGAATTTTTTTTCTTTTTTGAGGATGGCATATCATTTTCACTGATTATAAGTGATTTATCTGTTTCTAAATGCTAACTGTTTTTATTTCCATGACCAAAGGAAATAGGTATTATAGAGGGGAAAGATTGTAATTATTTATGGTTTTAACAAACACCAGTTCGATTTAGCTTTGGTTTGATAATACTTGTTGGAATTACGTGTCACGTACCCACCTAGGCATTGGAATTATAAGAACTCTATCATCATAGTCTAGCAGGGAAGATATAAATTAAAAATGAATATGCATAGTACTGTGTGGTAACAATAAGCATTTCGTGAAGAAGTATAAAGTTCAATGGAAACAGAGGGGAGAGAGCAAGAATTTGTAAAGAACACTTGTGATTCAAAACAATAGACATTGTGGCATTTAATAAAGCAATATTCACTATTAAGAACTCATTTAGTTCTCTGCAAAGCGTAAGCACCATGATCTCTCTTCTCCAGAAGATTCTACATTAGAAATCGAAATTATTAAAGTATACAGATCTTTCTGTCCTTTTCCCTTGTTTTTTTTTTTTTTTTCTTTTCTTCCTTACTTTACCTGTTTGGATTACTATAGCTAAGGTTTAAAAATCCTCTCACCGAATTACCGAAACAGCAGGACACTCAACAATGCAATTTCTTAAATATCTTTCAAAAGCAGAGAAAAATTAACTTAGAACCTTAATAACTGTAATCCTGCATACTATCAACAGCAACAAAAATTAAGGGCTTATTTTAAAAACCACAATGCTTCATAGTCAATCCTATATTTTTGACAAGTAGTGAAAGTTGTGAATTATGGCTCCTAGCCTGTCTTCTAATGTGTTCTAAAATTCACAGTACTTTCTAGTAATATGATTTATTTTCATTTATTAAGGAGTTATCATTACAAAATATATGTCTTTAAAATACTTTGTGCTTCAAAATTTTGTATGTTGCTTTTTTGAATTTCCACAAAGCTTTTGCCATTGCCCGACTTGGGGCTCGATCCCAGGACCCTGGGACCATGACCTGAGCCGAAGGCAGAGGTTTTAATCCACTGAGCCACCCTAGTTTTGAACTTGAAGTTCATAACTTGGAACCGTTTACTTCTGAAGGTCAGGTTTTTTTCCTACAAAAAGGGACTATAGGATAATTTACGTGATGTAGAGTAATTAAAAGGATAGAGATAAGAAAAAATACTAAAATTATTGCTAGTCTTTTATAACAGGAATGTTTGAGATGGTGACAGGTTAGAAAATTGAAATACAAAATTGAGGCAATGCTGGAGAAGTTTTTGATAGTGGTAGCTAACCATGGGTAGAACACCAGCACAGTGAAGATGGACTTCACTCACTTATCTTTGTCCTACGCTGTGTTGCTACTTCATGGGTCCCTGGTTGGTAACTTAAAATCCTAATCTTTTATTCCATCTGCAGATCTTTTTCAGCACTCATGAACAGAAGGTGTCTGCACTCTTTCTAATACACTACACTTACATTCATATAGCATTTTTAATTGAGCACGGTTATGTACATGATCTTATCTTAGAGTCATCCAGGTAGGAAAAGTCACATCACAGGTGTTTCATCTCCGTTCTGTAGATGACAAAAGTGACTCTTAGACAAATTTTGCCCTTCCTGGGTTTTTTCAGCTTGTCAGACGGGGGGGGGGGGGGGTTGACGCCTTTGAATGCCTAGCTGCTGCATGCGTCCATTGATGCCACTTTTAAATAAAGTGTCTATAAATTGACATAAGCTAATATGCCATAAGTATGTTGTTGTCATAGTATCTTCGGTTTTTTTTCTTGGAGGGGTGCAAAACTGCTAAGACAAAAGTATTTTTTAAGATAATGCTACTAACAGCAATTAATATGTCTACATTAAATGAGAAAGTCAAGTCATTATATACAGAGATTTTATTCCACTGTCTAAATGAAGATTGTTTCTTGATTAGTTGTTCCATTCTGTATTTGTAAATCATCATTATTTATAAATCCATTGATTAAATTGGTCATTTTTTTTAAAATTGGTCATTTTTCTTTGGATTTACTCAAAAGAGTCATTTAGTTTCTGCTTGTGATTAGATTATACAGAAAGTATTTTGATTGTGTAATTTTTAAATTATGCAGGTGAATAGTTCAGCTAAAGATACATATTTAAAAAACTAAAAAATTCTTAACATAAGGAGTCAAAGAATTATTTAATGTGTGAATGGGTGACTTAAAAAACATACTTTTCGTGACACCTCTTGAATGTAGACATGAATCATATTACTTGAAATGCCTTGTTAAAATAATATATTTCAGGGGCACCTGGGAGGCTCAGTGAGTTAAAGCTTACTCTGGGAGGCTCAGTGAGTTAAAGCTTACTCGGCTCAGGTCATGATCCCAGGGTCCTGGGATCGAGCCCCGAATCGGGCTTTCTGCTCAGCAGGGAGCCTGCTTCTTCATTTCTCTCTGGCTACTTGTGATCTCTGTCTGTCAAATAAATAAATAAAATCTTTAAAAAAAATAATATATTTCATAAATGTGTTGATTTTAATTCCTTTTTTCTTTCTTTTATTTTTAAGGTTTCAGCAGAGCAGCTTTACCATTCGGGCTAGTTAGGCGAGAATTATCCTGTGAAGGTTATTCTATAGATCTGCGATGTCCAGGCAGTGATGTCATCATGATTGAGAGCGCTAACTATGGTCGGACGGATGACAAGATTTGCGATGCTGACCCATTTCAGATGGAGAATACAGACTGCTACCTCCCAGATGCCTTCAAAATTATGACTCAAAGGTAAATACCTATGTGTTAATATCCCATTTTAGCTACTGCATCCAAACTGGTAAAATTATAATAATTCCAAAGTAGATGAATAGAGTCCATATCTCAGCCCATTTATTAAACTGAAAGAGGCTTTTACCTACTAATGTTGATTTCTCCTTTTAAGCTTTCAACATTTAAATCTCAATATCATTTTTATATAGTTTGACATATCAGAAGGAATATGTAATACCTTTCTTTGATTTTTATATATCATAAAATACATTGTAAGAATAATATTCCAAATGTAATCTTTTTTTAGGTCTGCAGGATTTTGGAATTTTTTTGTAACATTAAAAATAATATAACCCTCTGGGTCTTTGGCATAATTGGTCCTTAATTTTTTTTTTAAAGATTTTATTTTTTTATTTGAGAAAGAGAGAGAGAGAATGAGAAGAGAGAGGTCAGTGGGAGGAGTCGACTCCCTGCTGAGCAGGGAAGCTGATGTGGGACTCAATCCCGGGACTCTAGGATCATACCTGGGCTGAAGGCAATCCGATTAACTGACTGAGCCGCCCATGTGCCCTCATCCTTAATTTTTTAAAAAGGATTATTTAGGGTCATATGGGTGGCTCAGTTGGGTAAATGTTTGCCTTTCAGTGCAGGTCATGATCCCCAGTCCTGGGACAGAGTCCCTCATCAGACTCCCTATTCAGTGGAGTCTGCTTCTCCCTCTGCCTTTGCCTTCCCCCCGTTCATATTGTCTTGCTCACACTTTCTTTTTCTCTCACATAAATAAATAAAATGTTTAAAAAATTTTTTTATTTATTATTTTAGAGCAGGGAGGGGCCGGGTCAAAGGGAAAGAAAGAATCCTCAACCCTAGTCCCTGCTGAGCATGGAGCCTGACATGGGGCTCGATCTCATAATAGTGAGATCAACACCTGAACCAAAATCAAGAGTCGGTTGCTTAACTGGCTGGCCCACCCGGGCACCCCAGTCCTTAATTTTTTGATTAATATTTCTTACAACAAAAATGAGCAGAGAAAGTAGAGTTATCATACTTCTGTTGCTACATAGACACAACCTCCCCAGTTACTGACGCCCTGTGTTGGGGTGGCTCAGTTGTTAGAATAGATGATCCCACACTGATGCCTTATTATCATCCAAAGTCCATAGTTTACGTGAAGGTTTATCCTTAGTGTTGAGTATTCTATGGGTTGTGACAAATTTATGATGGCCTGTGTCCATCATTGTAGTATCGTACAACGTAGTTTTGCCCTTTTAATAGGTATATGGTGATGTGTCATAGCTTTGATTTGCATTCCCAGTGACATGTCATATTGACCATTTTTTAATATGCTTACTTGCCATCATATATCTTCATTGGTGAGTTGTCTATTCGGGTCTTTTGTCCATTTTTTAGTCAATTGTTCATTTAAGAGTTCTTTATATATTTTGGGTAACAATTCTTTATCAGATAGGGTTGTTGGCAAATATTTCCTATCAGCCTGTGATTTGTCTTCTCATTCTCTCGAAACAGCTTTAAAAAAAAAAAAAAAAACCAGCAAGTTCAGGTTAAGAAAACAAATAGTGTGCTTTCTGTCTATCTCTCCTTCCATATATTTATCTCATTAATTAATATTATGTTTTTTAAAATGGTGTGTTGGAGTGGCTCCATAAGTTGAGTGTCTTGACTTGTTTTCAGCTCAGGCCGTGATCTCAGGGATGTGAGATCAAGCCCGGAGTCTGGTTCTGAGCTCTCTCCCTCTCCCTCTGCCCCTCCTGTTACCCTCTCTCTCTCTCTCTTAAATAAATCTTTAAAAACAAAAAAAGATTTCTGAAAATGATGTGTGTTGGAAGGTGTGTTATAAAATTTAAAATATATAAATGATATCTCTTAAGGGGATAATTACCTTCCTACATATAGATAGAATACCAGAAAAACTGCTGAGAATGGATATTGCTTTTTCTCGGCCTTACTACAGAGCACCTAACTCCTGGCCTTATTTTTTCTCTTTTCTCAATTTTGCTACACTTGGCATCTTAATTAAAATTTTCTTATATATAAGATATTAAAATTGTGGTTAGTTATGGTCAACCGATACAATAATATCCTGCAGTTGTAGTTATTTGGAACACAGAAACTCTCTGAAGGAACATTTAAATATCACAGAGTTTATTATACATTATTGCTTTTGTATTTTGTTTACTAGGAAAACCCTTCATCTTTCCCTTCAAAGCCTTCACCCTTTTCTCCTGCTTCTTTTCCCCCACTGGACACAATATTTTGTCTAACTTTCTAGCTTATTTATTAATGTACCTTAAAGTAGAATAGCAAAATTTCTAGGCTGGGGTCTGGTTAGTATAAGCAAAATGAAAACATCAGAAGGTGCTAAGAGGCAATGAAGAAAAAAAAAGTAGAAAAACTGTTTTTTAAAAAATCCATGCGAGAGGCACCTGGGTGGCTCAATGGGTTAAAGCCTCTGCCTTAGGCTCAGGTTATGATCCCAGGGTTCTGGAATCAAGTTCTGCATCGGGCTCTCTGCTCGGCAGGGAGGTCGCTTCCCTTCCTCTCTCTCTGCCTGTCTTTCTGCCTTCTTGTGATTTCTGTCTGTAAAATAAATAAATAAAATCTTTAAAAAAAAAAAACATGTCATAAGATATGGGTACAAATTGCTGTAAAATCTCTGATTTCATAGAGAATAGGTATTGGCCATATTATAAGTAGCACATTATAAGTAGTTTTTCTTTAATGTTAATACTGGTCAAGATTTTTTTAAGAAACCAGAGAACAGATTTCATCAGATTCTTATTTTGGTTTCCATCAAAACCAAAGATTTTCCAACAAAATGATTTAATTCTGGGGACACCTGGCTGGCTCAGTCAGTAGAACATGTGACTCTTGATGTCAAGATTGTGAGTTGGAGCCCTACATTGGATGTACAGATTACTTGAAAAAAATAAGATCTTTTTAAAAAATTGTTTTATTTTTAGTTCTTAAGGTCTCATTATTAAATAGTTAAGACAAAATCTTATTTGCATAAATGGTACTTGAGAAAGGTTTTTCAAATTTAAAACAGAAGTTCACTATTGTGTACCATTTGGAATCTGGCCTGTGAAATAAACTGTAAAAAATAACTTACCTTCTTTGGAAGAATGGATTCTGTGCTCCAGTAAATTGTATTAGAACAATTTGCACATAGTATTTCAAAATTTGGGGAACTGTTCATACTGGAGAGACAGTAAAGGCAGCCACTAATAATGGACCATTTATCCATTCTTTACATGTTGAGCTGTTTAATAATTGAACAATTTGGGCACCTGGGTGGCTCAGTGGGTTAAGCCACTGCCTTCGGCTCAGGTCATGATCTCAGGGTCCTGGGATCGAGTCCCACATTGGGCTCTCTGCTCAGCGGGGAGCCTGCTTCCTCCTCTCTCTCTCCTGCCTCTCTGCCTACTTGTGATCTCTCTCTGTCAAATAAATAAGTAAAATCTTTAAAAAAAAATAATAATTGAACAATTTAATTTAATTTAGAAGTAGGCCATAGAGAAGTGGGAAGTAGAGAAATATGTGCAACTCTCTGTTTTTACAAAATTGACAAACAAAGATCAGAGGAGTTGGTACAAAGAGAGGGTTTGGAAGAGTTGGCCTTGAGGGGACTGTACATTGTAGGTAACTTATCGTTGTTTGTGGATGTCTACAGTTAAATACAAAGTTCAATATCTAACAAAATGTATAGGTCTACATCATATTTGTATCTAGTAAATATAATTACATATTATAGAACATGTAGAAGCTAAGTTATTTTTATTGTTTCATCATGTTATAAAAGCAGGGCTGCATTTTTTATAATACTTTAAAAGGAACTAGAGTTTTGGGAGTATTTAAATTCTTTGGAAGCATACAGTTGTTCACTGTACCCTTATTATCAAGAGTTTCGAACAATTTATGATGTACTAGTGCAAATAAGGGGTTAATTCCAAAACTAGCTGTAGGATCCCCATTTTTAAATTGTTGTATTATACTGGTGGCTTATAATTATTTAGTCAGCACAATAACAATTTAAACAAGAACACTTTAGTGAGGAAGACGATGTTAAGTGAACTTAAAAATGAGTTTCATAGTAGTAGCTTGTAAGTACTTCATTCTGCCTTTGTCAGAATATAAACTTTCAGTCTACCATACTTGACCAGTACGAAGTTACAAAAAACTGTAATAAAATATGCAGACAACATTTTTGCAGCTGAATTATTACTGAATAATAATTGAGTGCCCTGGGGTTTTTGTTTTTATTTTTGTTTTTAAAGTAAGCTTTATACTTATGCTTTATACTTACAACCTGGACATCAAGAGTCTTACACATCACCAACTGAGCCAGACAGGCATCCCATTGTTTAAGTATATCCCTGGTTTTTTTTTTTCTCATTGAAAAATACTTTCAGTGTTTACAGATAAAAAGTAAGAGTTATTTTTACCAAATTCCTAATAATTTAGTAAATTTTCTATTTATAATTGTCAGAAAATGTGATATTTGATAATATAGGAAAGAGACATTTTTTGCTCTGAGATAAGATAAATTCCTCTAGAAAGCTCTAATAAAAACACTTGAAGTTTTCTATTAAATTTCTAAACTATAATGATGGAGACAAACACGAATTTCAATACTACTGAAATTAAAATATGTTTGTGTTGTATTTCAAGGTTTTTTCACCCCTGAATGGAGGGTGAAATGGAGGTACTTTCTCCATTGTCATCACTTCAACAGTTGAAAGCCAAGTAAATAAAGACACTTACAATTTTGGCTGTTGTGGTGGTAAAAATATTAATAATTGTTCTTCATCTTTCGCTTTTTATTTCCTATTCACTCAAAAGTGTGAAACCAAGGCTCTATATGAAACTGATAGTACATTTATCTTATAAGTACAACAAATGGCTCATCTGAACAAGTGGGAAATGAAATTCGTCCCTAAAATGCTATGTATTTTAATAAACTTAATAAATTCATTAAAAATCAGCATGTGCTTTCTCTCTCTGACAAATAAATAAATAAAATCTTAATAAAAACAAAGGGACGCCTTGGATGGCTTAGTCGGTTGAGTATCTGCCTTCAACTCAAGTCATGATGCCAGAGTCCTGGGATTGAGTCGCTGCATGGGGCTCCCTGTTCAGTGGGGAGTCTGCTTCTCCCTCTACCTGTTTGTCCCTTGCTTGTGCTTTCTTTCTCTCTGTCTCTGCCTCTCTCTCTCTCTCTGACAAATAAATAAAATCTTTAAAAAAATAATAAAACAATGACCATTAAAGATAAAGTTATTAGCACTTTTTGAAGATAATTATCGTGAGATACCTTAAAAAATTGTACAACAGTTTCCGCTCTTTGCTTTCATTAAAACAAGAGAAACAAAAAACTTTACTACTGTTCTGAAGTATTTGATTAATAAGGAAATTAGAATTTCCCAATAAAATCGGGTTTCTGCAGCCTTCAGGTACAATCTAGTTTTTAAAGTGATGTGCTGAATTGTATCTGCGATCATCTTCCATTGTCATTTATGGCTGTTTCTCTGTTCATGTTCTTCACTCTGAGAGCCTGCCCATTCTGATCAAGGGAGTTTGCTGCCTTAAACGATGCTTTATAATGTGCCCTTAAGTTTTTAGCACTTTGGTTTAGAGATCTGAAAGTAAATATGTACTTTTTTTCAATATTTAATGTTAGTTGAACGGGCATGGGTAGGTGAGGTTTTTACATCAGATGAGTTACAGATTTAACTCATGCTACCAGACATGCGTCATTGTACTTATATCAATGCAAAGAGGTTCTGAAATTAATATGTGTTCCCCTCAAGAAGATAGAAAGGATACATGCCTCAGTTTTTTTCTTACTGTAGGAAAGGTTTATGTTGTGTAATTGATTCAAAAATAGGCTGTTGTCCTTTTGGAATTGCCCAAGGAGAATAAAGGACTGCCCTAGACATGCAGAACTAGTCTGGCTCCTTTAATGCTTCTGGCCAAAATTTTAGCCCACATGTAGACCCAACTGGCTAGAACCTTATAGCATAACTGCATGACGTTTCTTATTAAATAAAGGTCAGTGTATTTTTGGTTGTGCTACCCATTTAAGTTTCTTTTGGGAGCAATTTTGCATATAAATGAATAGTTCAACAAGCAGTTGTTTATACAGAATTGGCATTCACAAGACTAGTGAAAGAACATATAGATGAAGCAAACAAACGCAAAGTTGACACTTGTTGGTGAAAGGATGATGTCATGCACAGAGGTTCTATAGTTAAAGCATGCAAAAACTCAAGAGAACACCTGAATGTAAGGGACGGAGGTAAAGTTGCCATCAAAGGAACCAGGACAGGCACAAGAAGGTAATGTCTCATAAAGCCAATAGCAAAGTTAATAGTCATAGCAATAGTAAAATAATAATAGTAAAGTATAAAAGATGTACACTTTTTTCTTTTTTTAAGGTTTTATTTATTTATTTGACAGAAGAGAGCAAGAGAGCACAAGCAGGGGTAGCAGCAGAGGGAAAGGGCAAAACAGGCTCTCCGCTGAGCAGGGAGCCCGACGCAGGGCTTGATGCCCAGACCCTGGGATCATGACCTGAGCCAAAGGCAGACGCTCAACCATCTGAGCCACCCAGGTGCCCTGCCAAGGCGTACACTTTTTTCTTATTGGTGTTGAAGATCTTTATTTTATCTAGACAGCCCATATAAAAGAATACATAGGGTTTTCATGGTAGAGTTTGAGAATAGGAATCAAGAAAATGGCACTTAGCCTTGCCTAGACTAGAAGAATTAGGTATTTCCCTAGTCACAGAGCCCCCAATGAATAAATACATGACCTAGATTCTTAAAGTAGGGGTACAGTACAGGGACTTTTGTCTTAAAGGGAAAGGATCTGCTTCTCGAACTTGGGTACAATTTCATTAAATGAAGCTAAATATGTAGATGACAAAACTTATTTCAGAGCCTAGATCTTTTCCACATTGGTTGGGGTGATGAAGATGAGCTCAAATATCTAGGAACCAGGTAATCCCTTCCCGTCCTGTATCCCATTCAGTAACTTTTGTATCCTCGAATTTCCCTTTTTTAAACCTATCAGTGTCCCAGCCTATTATCACCGAGCATAATTACATTTTATTTAACATGTCAACCCAACAGCAACTCAAGTGGTGACAGTTCCTTGCGTGTATGAGGATTCGAAGGAACATGCTATTATATATGTAGGTGCATTACCTATTCTGTTCCATGCCTTGTTCCATTGTAGTGATGCAGAGTGAGTTTCGGAAATGTAGTGCGTATTCTCAGCATGTAGTTAGAAGGCTCCATGGAAAGGACCAGCATACCTTAGTCCGGAATAAGCACAAGAATCTTTCCTCTGCCTTTCCACCTCCCATTCTTGCTACCAGTCAGGGCACATAACGAGGGACCCTCTGTGCGGGTCAGTGGTGGGGACATATGTGATTGTTTCTATTTTAAGAGAGCTATTGAATAACATTGTTAGAACTGCTGAGGAACTTGGGACTCATCATATTCTAGTTCCCTTTCATTACATCAGGGAATCAACTTCATTGCATTCAGTACATTTTGTCCACACTGCAGCATGTATTTTCTCCTCACTTGCTTTAAAAATATACTTGGGAAGGTGTGACAACATGATATCCCTCTTTTCACTTTATGAACCTTCAGAAAGGTTGAGTGATTTGCAATAGGAACTGAAACTTCAATTCGTCTATACCTGGAATCTTATTAGCTAGTATCTTAATGGCATGAAAATTTATTATTAGTGATAACTAGTCTTAAATAATAATTCTGTTACCTAGGTTTTAAAAACGTGTTTCTGCTATTTTCAAGTACACTGGTAAGATACTAAGTATTTGTAAAATATTTAAAAGAGATACTTAAATACACACATATACATACAAAATTTTCCTATGAGAACTGATGGAGATTGGAAGCTTCTCACAATTTAACCAAGAAAATCCATTAGAATGCAGTCACAGTTCTGCCAGTATTCTCTGGGAGACTTCATGATTATAGATTTCGGTATGGGTTTATTTTCCTTCACATACAACCCTCTCAACTTTTATATTGATCATTCAGCCTTTATAAAGAAGCTTTGTATCCAAGTCAGAGCTGTATGAGAGTTTAATTATTTTTCCTGTTTCCTGGTCTTTCTTTATAGTTATCAATACATTTAAAACCTGTGCTTCTAAATATTCATATCCCTTTTTTTATTAATGGAACTTTTTTAGAAGAAAAAAATACGCCAATCTGCCTTTCCCCCTAATTTCATAGTTTGTAATATTTGGGGGTTTTGTATATTTTCTTCTTGCATTATTGTAAATACTGGTCAGGGATACTTTTCTCTTGTTTAGTGTATTTTTTCATTGAACCCATTCCTTCTTATAGGATTTAAGCCTGCCATTTCTGAAGAACTACATTCTTACCTTTGTACTGTTTATCTCAAGTGCTTTTATCTATCTGTGGTGTCAGATTTATCAGCCATTTGTCCATTAATGTATGAAATGTATCTGGGGAAAATGAATAACTCAGATGCTACTAACTCATCATCTCTGTGCAATATATTAGGTTATTTTCTGTTAGGTGATGCATTTCCACTAATTCTTTTACTCTTGGCCAAGCTGCTTTAAGACTGCTAACTGAGGGGCGCCTGGGTGGCTCAGTGGGTTAAGCCGCTGCCTTCACCTCAGGTCATGATCTCAGGGTCCTGGGATCGAGTCCCGCATCGGGCTCTCTGCTCAGCGGGGAGCCTGCTTCCTCCTCTCCCTCTGCCTGCCTCTCTGTCTGCTTGTGATCTCTCTCTATCAAATAAGTAAATAAAATATTAAAAAAAAAAAAAAGACTGCTAACTGAATTACAAGCATCTCTCTTTGGCCAAGGATTGGGAGGTTACTAGTATAGACTCTTGAACCTTAGTATAGGAATAAATAACCATTAAAGCTCTAATTGGTCTATCTAATTGGACACACACTTTGCATGTCACTTACTGATGGGTATTTAAACCAAAGCATTCATTGTAAGAAGGGGAGACTGTTGGCAGTAATAAACATGAAACATATTAAACATTCACATTTACTGTGCAAGAAAGACTAATAAATTGTAAAATGGCTTAGAAGACAAATAATCTAAATATCCCTTACAACCCTGCTTATCAAATGTAGAAGAAAGAAACAGTGTCACATCAAAGATTCTGCCCTACAGGGTCCTCTGTTTCTCCTTTTAAAATGAAAATTAGTGAAACAATTCTACTGGTTAATGAGGACTGAGAGAATAAGTGTGAATTGCCCACTTCTAGCTAATATGTGGGTTTTATCTTATGTCTTTTGGTCAAGGAAACCAGGACCAGTTTTCCTTATGATTAAACATTACTAACCTAGGTATTTCCTAAGGCTTATTCAGTGAAGTAAGAGGTCTGAATAATACTTTAAAAGTTTGAATTTGATTTTTGTTTCGGATTCTGGTCAGATGAGAGAAAAGGGAAGTTAGTTGAAGTTAGTTCTCAAAAGGAAAGACATCACATTTCAATTGGTAATTTTGCTTCAGTTTTTATTTTTAGAAGTTGTCTTTATTTTTGAAACCAAAGTGGAGAGGTAAAGAAATAAAATAAGAGCAAATGTGAACATTGTTTAGACATACAAATTTCAGTATCATTGTAAATAATCTGTTCATAATGCTTTTCATATTTTTAAGTATTATTTACTCCTGCTTTCTCATTTGAAAGATGTTTCTGATGAGTTTACAATGGTATCTCAATAGCACATACAATGTCGTATACCTTATAGTTTTTACTCAGAACATTCCTGACTTCATCACACTAAAATATCGGTTTCTATTTACAAAGTCAGTTTAAACATTAATTATGTTAATTGATAGAAACGAAGTCCAGTTTAGTGTTATATTACCTAAATGTACTACATAATCAATGTTAAATAACTAAATGAAAGCACACTGTATCTGCTTACATTAGACTAGCTTCAAATACCCGATGAGTACTTTGTTTTGTATGGTGTGATTTTTTTTTTTAGTGTATAGCTGTTCTCTGATGGCATATTACTAGTATCATATATAAATATGCTTAGAAGCGTCTTTTTTAAAAAAGTCATACTTTAAACAAAAAATAGATACTTGATCAATTATAGAGAATAGAAATGATATTTTAGTAGATTTTCAAATCAATACATAGTCACTGTTTTTTCTTTTTTTTTTTGGCTTTCTCTTACCACTCCCCATCAAAATGTCATAGCAAAATGCTACTGAAGTGCAATGTAATATGTATTTTCTACCATTATAAAAATAAACTGCGAATTTTAACTTCACTTAAGAATTTGGAGTTGTTTTTTATATGTAGTGCAACTTCTTAACAGCATGTTTATTACCAGGAAATTAATACATGTATTCATAAAGACTTTGACAAAAATTCACTGCCTGAAAATACACTGTTGATTATTTAATATATTTTATTATGCAATAAATGAGAATAAAATATAATTTTGAGTGAAAATGAGAATCTTCCATTCTAACTTCCTTTTTTATTTTATTGAAATTCCTAAGTAAGAAAAAGAGAAAAACTTACATGTTATTTGGTAGAGAAAAAAAATCCTTAGTCTTTGTTTTATTCCAAATCCTTACTTTATTTTCTTAGTAGGAGATGAGGAATTCTGCTTTGCCACACAAAAGCAGGTAGCAATTGTGAATCAATATCATTTATAATATATTCTAATGGCTAATTTTATCAAATATATAGAGAAAAATATTTGATATTGAATTATTTCAAAAGAGCTCAGCTGTCATTTATTATGGGCTTACTAATTTTTCTATATATCATATAATGAAATTATACCTGGACTATATTAACAATAGCAGCGGTAACAAAAAATACCGGTATCAATATACTACTCTGTATGTAGTCTAAAGAAAATTATTGTGGTTAATTAGGTTTCTGATAGCATTACAGATTTATCTGTCTTAGAGGCTTTAAAGACCTGTTCTTTTTACTTTGCTATGTATTTTCTTAAAAAATACATAGCAAATAAAGCAATTTAGTTATAGTTCTTAATGCTGCTTGCTATTCCACAGTAGGTTTGGACCTAATATTTCTGGTGTTTCTAGGAAAAATCAGGTTTTGAAGAAATGAAGTGAGCGATTCTGTAGTCTTGATAAATTTCATATAAAACAGTCAAGTTTATTGTTTAATGCATTTCCCCGTTTTCCCAATATTCTTCACGTCATATACAGCCAACACAGACATGATTTTAGAACTAACATAAACAACACTCCCCAGGCCTTAGAGTGTCTGAAATGATAGTTACTCTGTATAAGCTGTCTTGAGATTATAGCAGTGGTCTTTATTTTATCTATCTATCTATTTATTTATTTATTTATTTTAAGATTTATTTATTTATTTGAGAGCGAGAGGAAGGGGCATACTCCGCTCTTGAGTGCAGAGCCTGACTTAGGGCTTGATCCCACAACCCCAGGATTCTGACCTGAGCTGAAACCAAGAGCTGGACGCTCAACCAACTGAGCCACCCTGGTGCCCAAGCAGTGGTCTTTCTGTTCATTTCTTTCAGACCAGAGATCTGTCATTGTTATTGAGCTCGCCTGTAATTTGTGAAAATCTTACTTTTCCTAAAATTGGATTTACCATGAAGCTAAAGAATCTTAAATGTTAGAGCCGTTCAGTTGCCAGGCTCTTCTAAGACACTGCTGGGGCCCCTACCAGTGTGCTCAAAGGATCGTATGTTTTTTAAAGTTTGCTGAATGAAGTATGATATTCAAACACAATCTTTTAAGGGTTTGGTTTCATTCTCTGACTTCTTCTCTGTTACACTTCCCCTCATTTATGGTCACTTAGGAGTAGCCAAAAGCTACCAGGATTCTGTTAAGTCGAGGTTCAGTTGGTGATAAATTCAGTTTGGATTCAGTGAGGTATTTTTATGTTTCTGCAGACACTCATGTACAGTTTAGTTATTGCTAGCTGTTCTGGAGAAGAAATGGCCTCTAGAATTACTCCTATTATTCATTATATTGCCTTACTGATTGTGACATAAATGTGCAAGGCCAGATGTCATATTACAATTTGAATGTGTCCTATGGCACCTGAAATATGTGGCAAGTGGAGAAGAAATAATGTTTGAAATGTAGGGAGCCAGAAGCTAGTCTGTGGAATCTTTTCAGTTATTAATTGTGTTAAACAGTAAGTGGGGGATTTGGTTCTTATATATAACTAATCAAAACAGAAGATGTCTCTTATGTATTCTTGGGGGAGTACATGGACAACATTTCAGGTATAGCACTTAAAATTATAAAGACAACATATTGTTCTGTTTTTCAGTGAGTATCAGATAAAATAGAATTTACCAGGATACCAGTATTCATGGGGCATAGGCCGTAGCAGTTCAACAAACACAAGCCCCCGTGACCTTGTAGGCATTCATTCACTTCATGTATCCAAATCATCAGTAATAAATAACAAATTCTGAGCAGCTATTCTAGAGGAAAACCAAAATTATAGAAAGTGAATTTGTGAAATTGTTATGTATGAGACAATGGTAGGATTTGTGGTTAAAAAATTACTAAGGAAAATGTCATAAAGGAATGCCGGCAATTAATTTATTAAAATGTTATTTCAGGTCTCTGGATTTTGTTGCTTGTGATACACGGTTGTTTTGTGTTTTTTTTCTTTTCCTAAATAACTATTCACTTTGGTACCTAATTTTCTATATGTAATTTTTCTGTTTGTTTATTTCGTTAAAGTGGTACCCCTTAATTTGAGCTTTGGACCTCACAAAACTTGAATCTACCCCTACCATTTTAATTTATAATATGTTGATTTTGAGAAATTGGCAGTGTTCTACTTGACATTCACAGCTTGATGTATGCATTTCAGGACATTTCATTGTATCTTTTTTATTTTATTTCATTGTGTCTACATTATAGGCTAAAGATTTAGAATTTGGGATGAAAATGTGAAAAATTAAAAACAAATAAATTTATTAAGGGATATTAAATAGATAAGATAATAAATGTTATATATAAAACCTTTCTATTATGATGTAGGCTAAATGAGAGTTTTAAACTAAATGTGGTTTAAACAAATTTTTAAGAAATTGTACTAATAGGCTTTGCTTTTATACTTTTCTCCATTCTCCCCATTCCCCAATTTTGGAAGTTTCCTTTGCCCTCATCCCACTGTCCTATTATAGCCTTTATATGGAGAAAAATATATATTTTTTTAAGTTACTTTTCTTTAGTAATTATTTCATGGGTTTCTATAAGATCCATAATCAAAAAACGTTTTAGTAAATCAAACCTTTTTATTTTTCTTAGTCTTGAAACTTGCAAAAACAATGTAGTAAGAAGAGGCAAGAGAAAGTATGCCGATATTGCTAGGATATGTTATAATTTGTGGGTTTTTTTCCCTACATTATATTATATTATGACAGTCCTAAGTTGTTCTCATTGTTAATTCATGGATTTCTGTAGATATAATTTAAAAAATGTTTATAAGTAACTTTTGAAATCTGTTTGTGGGTTGTTAGGTGAATGAGACTATGCTATTTGAAAATGTGTATAAACAGGTATGTTAGACAGAAAGATAAATAGTGGTCATTACAAATACATTATCCGATAAGTTGATTTGAGACCTTTATATGTGCATTGCCATTTATTTCAACCCTTGATGAGTAGACCTTTATTAAGCTGTGATGATTACTGAATATGAAATGTAACCAAGATTATTTTTTATTCAAATATAATTTAAATATTCATCAAAGAGAAGTTATGCTTGAGACTGACAGAGACTATTAACATCAAAAAATATAATTAACTGCATTGGGTATCATGAAGCAGAGTTAGCCAAATAGCCGAGAGGTCTAATTGCTCTAGAGTTTGAGAAGCAATGGTTTTATTTTATGCGGTAGCTGTGGAATTAATAGTAATGCGCTTGCCTATGTGGGCCAATTAAAAGCTGCCTGTTAAGGTTCATTGCTCTATAGGAAACCCATTGAATATCGCTTAGTAAACAGGATTGACATGTCAGGGTGTACAAGAAGATGAAATGCAATAAAATCTGTGAAAATGAGAAGTATCATTAAAAGAACTGTTTTTGAAAACAATTCATTAAACACTTTACAATAACGGTGTGGTAGTGGATGTTGTGGTGTGCCCTCAGATTCCCCATTCAGGACTGGCCAATCTTTCCCCCAGCCTGCTGTTGGGCTCCCAGTGAGTCCCTGCCCAAGACTGCCTTGGGCTAAAGGGATCTGAAACCCTTCTCCCTGGAGGCAGCCCTCACTGATTGCCAAAGTACAAAGGCTTGGCCTCCTCATCCTTTGCTTCATTTTGAGACAGCTCTGAAGGGCACTCTCCTAACTCCAGAGCTCCCTCCCTAAGGAATTTGTGGCGCCTTTGTTGCAGCCACATTAGACTCTATCCAATTCTGCTTCCCTGATAGTTCCAAGAGTACAGAAAGCCTTCCAGAGATCTCCACTTCCGATTGTGCTTCCCATGTTACCTAACCTAAGAAAGGTACTACTAGTAAATATAAAAACAAGTCCTGTCAGTGGGACTGGGTACACACATTGTAGGAATACAGCAATTAAAAACTAAAATAGTTTTACCCCCCTCAACCCCTATAACCCCCCCCCCCATTACCCAATTCAGGTCTACAGATGGCATTTTATCTTTGTCATGTGATCCTTTTTCTTTAATAAAGGTAATATTCTGACCTTTGTGGTATTATTATGCTTTTTAGCTGAATGCAGAAAGAAAGCACTCCTGATTGAACTCAAAAGATTTTGCCTTGCCCAGGCTGTAGAGATTTAAAAGTGGGCCAACATTCTCATGGCATTTTGACATTAATGAGGTTATTGAAATGGAAAAGTTGAAGGGTCAAAGATAAGAATAGTAGCAAGCTTTTCTAGTGTTTCTTTTTCTTAATAGTGATATCAAATACACTTAATAAATTGACTATGATTCCTAACATAAAATCTGTAATGTTATGTGTTAAGTGTAGAACTTTAAGGATTAGAATTTTTTTTTGCAAATAAAAATAATTCTAACACTCCCTAGCTATGAATTACACAACCTCAAATGCAGTTTACTAAATTAAGATATTACATATCTCTATAATTTTTATAAGATGTGTAACAAATTTTAAATAGCTTCATAGATATTAATATGTACAATGTAATAAGGTATACATTGTGTCTTTAGTCTGCAGTGATAAAGATGGTTTCCTAGACATTCATTATCGACTATGCTCCCCCGTTTATATCTGTGGCCTAAGACGGCATGTCCGCGTTCAGAGGAGTGATGTTGCTGCTTCACAGCACACAGCCCTGTACTCCCAAGCCTGTACATGGTGTTAGTGGTATTAAAAGCTCTTGAGTCTAACATTTTATAGGTCACGATGAACTGAGCCTTTCAGACAAGTTACTGATATGAAGCTAATTCAGGCTAGGAGTGTAACATGGAATGGAAGCGTCTGCCTTCTTTGTTTTTAAAAACCTACACAAACCATGTAAATCAGGAAAGTTTTGATTTGGTTTCTGTCATATGGGTATGGAACTATACTTCTGAAAATTATATTTTATCTTTCATTCATTGACTGATGCTCCCAGATAATTCCTGAGCTATATGATGTATAAGCGAATGTGCCAAACTCTGTAATGGTATTTATGAAGAACTGGTAAGGATAAATATTTGTAAGTCTACAGACAAATGTTTATGGAGTTAATAAATTGTGGAATAAGTCACAGCATTATGCACTGCATGTTGTCAGAGATTCTTAAAGCAGGCATGAGCCCCTCAAAGATGTAGTCTGGTGATGAAGATGAGATGTGTGCAGAAATAAGTATGATACCAAATCTCTCAGCACAATAAACTACTAAAAACTGATGGAGAAGGGAAAGTGATGAGTAATGTCCTGAGGTAGGAAGATGTGCTATATGTTGAGGGAATGCTGAATAAGGTCTGTTTTAGGGAGTTATTCAACTTCTGACCTCACCCTTTCAAACTTCCTATACCATGGAGCAGCATCTCATAGCTTTCTTCTTCTTGGGCACTGTAAATTCTTTTCTTGTACTTAGGCTAAGGAAGGAAGGATCTTTCAAAGATTGTGTTCTTCATGTTTCTCAAAATTCTATAAAATACATTTTAAAAATTATTTTTAACCTTGTAATGTGAATATGGAAAATGACACTAGGGCTTTAGATCCTTTATTAATTCAGCAAGTAAGTTCACCCTTTTTATGGCAGAGAACTATAATGCATAATTTCATATTCATTTGTTAATTTCCTTCTGCATATTGTTTGGATGTGGTATATTTAGGGTATTTCTATACTTTTAAAATTGTACGTATTTCTATATCTAGACTATAGCAGCATATGTCTTACATTGCTGTTTCTAGTGACAGAATCACAGGTGGATATAAAATTTTCATTTCCTTCCTCCCCTTCTCTCTCCCTCCCTCCAATCCTTCCTTCCTATTTGTCTACTTTCTATCTCTACCTATCTGTCATCTGTTTATTGTTTGATAATTTCTTGCCTTTGAGACTGAGATGTAGTAAGAGGACACTTCCCTTGATCTGTGCGCTTTTTTTTTTAAGAGCACTTGGGTTAATATGCTGAAGACTGAATGCTTATGAGTAGGTGTTCAGTTATCGAAAATGCCATGAGCAATGCCTTGTTGCTTTCTTATCAGCTACTTCCTGCTGTCAGCTTGGCACTTATTTCAATAGAAAAGGATTTGCATCAAATGTAATGCCTTATTATATACAGCTAACATGGGGTTTTTAATTGTGCAAACACATGAGACTCCTGCAGTGATAGTCAATTTGATAAAAGGATTAGATTATGAATATTTTGTCATGATTAAAGATTACTTCTGATTTATCATAAGTAAGCCAGTGAAATTTGCCATATTATTTATCAGTCAGGTGAGACTGCCTTAATTTTGAGAGTGTATGAACCACACAGTATCCACCTCTTTATAAAGAGCCTCTAATGAATTTGATTATTTATATTCAGATTATAGATATTAAGCGTTGTTTTTAGCTTTCTACACCTGATCTACTGCTGAGACTAACCCAAGATTCTATGGTTCCAGCTTTTTGTCTGTATTAATTTTCATCTCTTGTCTTACAGAAAGTTAAGTGAACATCTATACAAAATTCCCACCTTTTTTATTAAAGAAATGACAAGTGGTATCTATCAACAGGAATATTTTGAGTTGTCTCTTTGATTTAAAAAAAAAAAAACCCTTCATAAAATAATAGAGGAATGAGAATTCTGATATAGAAAGTATTTATTGAGTGAGTACTTTTTGCTGTTAACAGGACTAGGCATTCTGATGGATTTAAAAGAAGCTGGAGAGCTAATAATAGGGCCCTACAACTAAAGGCATTGAATGAGACCTGGAGACCTGATGCAAATAAGTGTCTGGCACTCTTAGGGGGTATTTGGGAAGAATGTAAACAAGAACATGAGAAGTTTACCAGTTAATTCAAAACATGCAAAGTACTTGCTGAATTAAATAAAAGCTAAAATGCAAAATATACAAGAGATGCCACAAAGCAGAATGTGATTAATTGCCAAATTAGTTACATAGACAATTCCTGCTATAGGGAGAGAGACAAAGATCACTTCAGGTTCCGTTAATCAGGGATGAATATAATACTGTTGACCTGCATCGTTGATGTGCTGGCTTTCTTTACACCTCCACCTTAGATACTTAGATACTTCCTGCAAATGTGTGTGTCTCCCTCACACTGAAGTACATGGCAACGACTTGCATAGAGGCACGACTGAAAGATGGAAAACAAAAGTTTAGCAAACAAGTAGCCTATTGTCCTCAGTTCTAGAAATGTTCTACCTCAGAGACTTAAGGTCCTTCCAATGGTCTTCTTGTTAAGAAGAAAATAGTTCAAAGAAGTATATACAAATAGTTATTTCTGTTCTGATGCATCTTTCTAGATGAACAAGAACAACATAAAGAAAACACAGATAGCAGTTTTTATGGGTGCAGAATTAAAAAGAGATAACTAATAGAAGCATGTTCATAACTTTTAGATTAATTATGTAGCACTTTATTTTTGGTCACTTTCTTGACCCTTTGGGGAAATGTTGACGAAGTGTTTTCCCTGAATTAATTTATTAGTTTATTAATTTATTGATTTATTGATTCAAATCCTATTATTAAGACACTGCTCACTCATGCTTTTACATCCCCTTTTATGCAAGGCCCTCCTATATTTTTGTTTATAAACTATACCACATATTTTATTACTAAATATTCCATAAGTTGCATGAGGAAAATAAATTAATATAAAAGCTATACAAGAAAAGTGTATTTAACTGAAGATTTTTTATGAGAAAATAATAGTAGTGAAATATGAAAAAGATTTTATGCCAAAAGAATTCACTTCGGGTAAAGAATAGCAGTGCTTTCTTGCCTCTTGATCAAAAAACAAAACCCAGGCATGTAGAGTAGAATATGGTCATTTTAATAAAAAATGAAATACTTCTGAGTCATTTAAATACTTCAGCAAAAAGTTGTATTTAGTCTTAAGTTTTTTATAGATGGAAATTTTTTAAAAGTCATGCTATCAAGTTTTATGATTTTATTTCTTTGCTTGCCATTTGATTTGTATAGGAGTTCTGTGAACATTTGTTGGCTGTGCTGTAATCAAAGTGAGGTCTGTAAAAGCCGAAATTATATTAGCCATCAATTAGATTAGATACTCCTTTATTCTATATGCAGAGATCTATAATGCTGACCAAATGATGCCCCATCAAACATCTTGGGAGGCAGAAAAATGTATTTATGGCATAATTTTCTTGTTTTTCAAAATCACATCCAAACCAAGGGAATAATCTTTTAAGGTGAATTTAAAATTGCAATGACAAAAATCTAGTTTACTCAGTGTTGTCCTCTAAAGCTCCTTTTAGTTGCAGGTTCTTTTGCATTATTTCAAACTCTAATCCTCTGAGCGGGTAATTAACGGACCAGAAAAGCCATTTGTGAAAAAGAAGAGCCATAAGGGTGGAAATATTTCTTCACCGAATGATCTTTAAGAAGTAAATAATTACAAAAGAAAAAGATTTGGGATGACCAATCTAAATCTGAGGATAATTAGAAGGAATAGAGTATGAAAATCAAAATGCTTGGCATGTACAATTCTCGTATCATAACAAGACTAATTAAATATTTAGAAACCAAAAATCCCCTCACAATTTGAAGAAAAATAACCCACGACAAAAGGGTCTGCAACTTTGCAGATAATTAGCAAGGGTTATAGAAAGGAAAAACATCACAGATTGGCTCCAAGGCTCTGCAAGGTCATGTCTTATTACGCTGTGTCTTTTATATGGTCTGGTAACAAGTTTCTTGCTAATTTAATCTAACTAGGGCATCCCAAAGTGATTTCCCATTTCCCTTGTTAAAAATGTGATAGTTTCTGCAAATGCAAACTGTAGTAGGTTAACATTTTTATAAATAATTGCTCTTAATTGATACAGGTCATAATAATTTTTTGAATTATTAAAAGCAGAGGTCTTGAAAATTTGGACACAGAAGCTATATTTTTTAAGTATTCCAAAATTTTATAGTTTTTATCCTGACTTAAATTATCTTACTCCTTTCATTAAGTAGTTAGACCTGATGACCCTGTGAATGAAACTTAGTCTCAGTGGCATGCTTTGTAAATAAATACTTCTTATTTTGCTAATAAAAGCAAGCACATTTATGTTGAATGTGCATTTCTGCAAACAAGAGATTTTGTACTGGATTAATAAGGCTCTGAATGAGTCAAGCCTAATTTGCATTAAACTGACCCCAAGGTCCAGTAAAAACTGCAAGGAATTTCAGAGGTTTCTAAAACATAGTAAGTTATTTTTAAGCAAATCAGCATTGCCATTTCAAATGCTTATTTTAGGAATTAATGTGGAATTTTTGAGGATTATTAAGTTTCTCAGATGCACATTTAACTTGCAAATATTGAAGTATGCAAACTGGTTATAATTCCTAACATTTTATTCAGACACAAAATGATTGTGGAAGGTATCACCTTTATGTTATTCCTGTTTTTAATATACTGAAAAATGGAATGAAAATATTTTAGACATGGGCTTAAACAGGATTTGACTGTCAAAGCTTTTGTTCACTTGCTGTGGGTTATCTGATATTTATTTATTTTGACTTTCTATTTCTGTTGTGTACTGTACACTTTTACAGCCAACTAGGTTTACATTTATGTATTGATAGTACTGAAAGAACGTTACTTTGTGTTTTTGCTCTTGGTTACTTAATTAATCAATTGCCTTTTTCTATACCTTTTTCTTTTAAATACAGTTGCAGAGATGTAATCACAGTTAGTTTTTTGGGAATCAGATTTGTATTTAAAAATTTTGAAAACACCCGCATATTGGAAACTGAACAGAACAGAAATTGTTATTTTTTCCAAATTATGTATTCATGTCGTGTACCAATATTCAAGAATATTTTCCTAGAGATTTTACTAGTAACTTTATTTCTGTAATTTAGCTTCGTTTCAGTGATTTCAAAATACTTCAACCAACACATATTCTGTAATGCTTTGAGTATAATGTCTTAACATGCCTAACAATTAAATACTATATGATGGATTGAAATCTACAAGAATGCACAAGTTACTAAATAAATTATGAGAACATAGTTATGTGACAAATGGGAACATTACTACAGAACACCTCTTCTTTTTCCATAATAATTACACACCATTTAGCTTCCTAATGTTATGTTTACCTAGCAATTAGTTAGGCTCACAAATCATCATTAATAAATATTTAAAGAAAGCGGGACCCACTTTTCTTAGCTCTACAGAATAGAAGTTTAGATACTAAAAAAGCATTATACAATAAGAAAAGAAGAGGTTTGATGTGATATTCGCCTCAGTTTCCCTCTTTGATTTGTGAGGATCATTGTCACCTTTTATCTTGGAACATAGCTTCTTTTTATCCCCTCGGTTTGATTACTTTCCTTGAATAAATCTATTCTCATTAGATCTTACCTATTCGTATTTTAAGGTCACCTGCTATATGTGTAAAAATTTATTCTTAATTTGGACTCAGAAGGTCAAGAGTTCTAGTGCCTAGAGTACTGTACATTCGTTCTTGGTCATTTGGAATTGTTAGTGTTTGAAGTGATTTGGAAGTTTAAAGGGTACTTTTTTCCTCTGTCTTTAAATAGTCTCTCTCCTAAGTGCTTTTATCATTGGCTTTCATGATACAAAATTATGTCCAAATTGACAGAATTCTCTGAGAATCAGGTACAGCTGCTTGAAGCAGAATTGGATGTCTGGTATTTATTTTCTAGTAACTGTGTTTATTTATAAACAGAAATAGCCAGGCTAACTACTCATCATTTATTTCATTCATTCAAAAACAATTACTGAATCTCTGTTATGTGAGAGGCATATAATCACCTCCAATAAAAATGTAGAGGTTGACAATATCTTTTTTCTTTTGTTCCTTTTTATGTTTGCCCTTTGAGGTAACTTTTCTAATTTTTTTTTTGAACTGGTTTATTTGAGTAGAATAAAATTTACTTACAGACATACAATAGGTTTGTTTAATTTTTGTTATGGTTTTAGTAATTGAGACTCAGGAATTAATATCATTCCTACTTATTATGAGAGAATGGATTCAGTTGCAGTAATTCAACTATAGATGTTGGGTTCATTAAGAAGAAATTATCCCCCATGTGTATGTGGTTTAAACTCTTCCAGGGTACTCTTGTGAATGTTCTGCTTATATATGGCACTTTGGAAAGGAGTGTCATTACATTATACCCTGGTACCTTGAAAACATGTAGTTTGTTTCCAAAAAAGTGAGCAGTTTTAACTGAGGTAGAAGAAAGAAAACAGACCCGTTACTGCTAGTATTTTATAATTGAATTTTAAAAGTAACAGATGCCATGAAGAAACTGAAATTGTGGAAGCAATCTTCACTGAACCTACAGGCTCAATAAAGAATTGGACTAATTCTAGAGGGTGACTCCAAATTTACACAAACATTAATTTTTAGTTTCTGTCATGAGCTTTTCTGTTGAATGCTGGAGTATTTGTTCAAGTCGGTAGATTTTGCATTTTTAATCTTCCTTAGAACTGTGGTGAATAATGGCCCCTGGCAGGAGATAATGAAATTTTCTTAATTTATATTTTCAAGCAGAAGCTTCAATTGAAAATGGCGTCCTATGGCCTGGAGACATAGCTGTAGTGCAAGTTTCAGGGGAGATGCAATAATAATGCAGTGCCATGGAGGCAGGGAATGATGGGACAGTGGAGAAGTAATTTAAGGAAGAAAAGAGAATGTACCAAAGCTTTATTGTAGCATATCTAATGATCTACTGAAGATTCCCAATGGTTTTTGGAGCATGACTGGAAAAACTAATGTTATCTTCCCAAAACAGAAGCCCCTGCTTAATCAGCAGAACAAGACTATTGATTAAAACACCTCTCACAATAGATTACACATGGAATCTCATCTCCATACCTTGCACTTGGTAAAGTGTAATAATGAGCATAAGATAATCAGAAGAAGAGTAAAAGCAATTTGCTGGGCATTGTACAATCCAAGGTTAGAATTGGAAAGGAAACAAATTGCATGAATAGTTGGCCTGTTTTTAAAACTGTACATAGGAAATCTTATGCACAGGATAGGAACTACTCTGGAACAATAAAAGATATTCTGCCCCTAGTCAGATCCCCCTCAGGTTTGCAAATCTATGTCCACCTTATGTAAGGGAGTACTTATTATTGATATTTTTGGTATTTCATTTTTGTTGCATTGTGCAAAGAGTTCGCCTGCATTATCCCATCTAACCTTAAAGATAAACTTCGAAAGAAGGTTGTAAGCTTTAATACATTACTTAGGGGCTCCTAGTAAAGGCAACAAACAAACTGGAATAGAAACCCCAGTTTTTTCTGACTCTAAAGTGTCTGCTTTTAAACACTAATTTTCCCTAATAGCAAATGATTTTGCTTCTGAACAAAGTCAAATGGTACTCTATATTGTTGATTCTTATATAGTTTATTTTCAGATTATAAGTAATGTGTGCATTGAGCTTTCTTTCATTTACACTTCTAAAAGATGAAGGAAAAGCAACATATTAATAGTTTGTTTGCATTATTAATATTTCATTAGTGATGAATCAGTACCGTCCCCAAAATAAAAAAAGATAATGTTTCTTCAAAGTACTGCTAATTTGTGCATGACAATTTCTAAGGTAATTTCCATATATATATGTAAATTAATGATAATACACATTTATAAATTGCCTTTTCAGCAATTATACATTTTGGTGACAACGTTTAACTTAATTTCAAAAATGACTGTGGATGACTTAAAAGTTAATATTGAAACCTGAGAATATTGATTACATCTGGAAGATAGATACACAGTATTAATACTTTTAACTTTTACTGTATGCTCATTGTGATTGTTAAGAGAGTCATTAGATATTTTGTAAAGTATTTTTCTATTATATATTATGCACAAACCTAGACATTATCAATGACTTTAAATATCATACTCTGAATTTTGCTGAGAAACAAAGGTATTGTCATTCCCTTATGCAAAGGATGTAAACCAATTGGTACTAATCTCCAAAATTATGTGGTTTTATTTTCATCAGCTCTTGAGATGTACATTTGGTTTCATTCCTAAGTAGAATATTTTTTTCCATTTAAAGTAGAAAGACTTGCATAAATTAGTTTTAAACTAATTTTTAAAATTCAGGTTTTTTGCTCCATTTAAAGCAGCTTTTTGACCTATAAAGTAGGATTTAGGATTTTCATCATTGTAGATGATGGGTTTTATGATTAAAATGTAAGTTTTACGTATATTAATATCAGAAATAATACTTTTCTTCTGGTGTTTGAATTTGATAATGTTACAAAGCATTTATTATTGGATTTATTTTAGTTAACATGTGGAATTCTCAGGATGAGTGTTGTAGTCTGTATATTTTAGATTAGTAAGAAAATCAGTAGAAAAAATATTTAAAATGATAGAAAGTTACAACCTAAAATAATGTGTAGAAATAATACATAGGTGATCTTTTTAATAGTGGTTTTAACACAGTGATGTGAAATAATAAGCCTTTTGTCTGTACATGCCAGCTTTGGGAAATTTTTGGAAATGTGCTTAAGTATTAAAAACGATTAAATGCTTAGACTTTGAGACTGAGTGCCTATTAGGTACTTCAACATTTATCTACTAGTTTGTGTTAAAGCATACATTATACCCCAGAGATTGCTTAGACGTTATTTGCAAGGGTTGCCTTTATGCCCTTGAGTTCTAAAAACGATTATTTTCTTCCTGTAGTTGAACCACCTTATTAAAATTTGTTTTAATAAAGAAGTCATAGGTTGAATATAGAAAAATTTACAGTGATTAGAGTGGATCTTTTTTGTTGTGACTATTTTTAATGACATTCTCCTAGGAAGCATGGTGTAATTTCACAGATTGTCAAAAGTTTTATTTCCAGATTTATTTAGTGTTAGAAATTTTAATTAGCTAGCAAATATTTAGGAAAAGATTATATCTTCCTTCTGTTATTAAAAATGAGTGTAAATGAGATGCACCTATTTTTAACAACCGTATTCTTCTGCCTTGTTTTCATTCATACTTAATTTTTTATGCTTAACATTTAAGAAAAGTATAGATTTTTAACAATGAATCCATATAATATTACCAAAATAAGCCGATAATCTAATAGTTAATAGAAGCCATGCCTTTGCTGATAATCTTTTTCTGTGGGGGAAGAGGGAGAAAATTAAGCCAGGAACTATGCCCAAGACTGAGAACACAAGCAACTGAAGGCCTTCTTTTCTTGGCTTAGTTGTACCTTTCATTTTCATTAGAATGAAAACTTGAAGCAGAGCAGTTGGTGAGAATTTACTTTGCTTCTGTGGCTAATTGCTTTCTCTTTCCCTATCTTCTTAAATGAGAGTCCTTTATAGCTTTACAATCTTACTAACAATATACTGGTTAAGGAATTTTCTGATTTTTCTCAGTCTTAACAGCTCTTATTTGGTATTTTCTTTCCAGTTGTGTCCCCACACTTACTGAATTTGAAAACTTCAGGTTCTCACTTCTTCATTCATAAATGAATGTATATAATTGTATTTTATTTCCATCACTTTGTTCTCCAAAAGCTTAGGTATTCTTTCCCATGATACTGGTATGCAAATCTGATAGTCTTATTCTTTTTACAATTGCGTTTCTCTTGCCGGTCTTGTTTTAGCCCCCAATTCCATTTTTTTTTTCTCAAATTCAAGTTCTAGTATTTCCCATATATAAAAAGAATATTTTTGACATCTTGGGAAGCTTGAATTCTAGAAATCTTTATAATTTTTTTTTCAGGAACTCCGTTAAGTCTTCTTACCTTCATTTTACTTAAGATTATAACCCTGTAACACTTTCTGCTTTCATAAAATAAATGTTTTGTACAGTGTGATTATTAAAAGACATAAAAATCATATGGTTGATATAAACTTTGGTAATTGCGTTTGACATTCATTTGAACTTGTATTTGTGGTCAGATGACTAATGCAAAAAAGTTCAGAGAAAGTAAATATGAATAGTTATTCTTCATTTTATGGTGTTGGTCTCTCTTAAAATATAGTGGAAGAAGGAATTCTTACCCCTTGTATACCTCTTGGAGACATCTGTGGCATTGAAAAGTATGAAATAAAAGATATTTTTTAAAGAGTTTAATTTTTTTGAGAGAGAGAATGAGAGAGAAAGAGAGCATGAGCAGGGGGAAAGGGCATGACCTGAGCCAAAGGCAGATGCTCAACCAACTGAGGCACCCAGGTGCCCCAAATAAAAGACATTTTTGATCCCATATTATATTCATATTTATTTATCTGATCATCAGGGGGAAGATGGATAATTGTCGATATATTCTTTGTTTTTTAAAAGATGTATTTATTTATTTTAGAGAGAGAGAAAAAGAACACATGCATGGGTTATTTATTTATTTATTTATTTATTTATTTATTTTATGATGTAAATTCCTAAATCCTTTGGGCTATACCCTCTTTCACTCTGGTCCAAAATCCTTCAGTCTTGGTCCATTTCAACCTTGAGTGCAACTCCTTTACTCTGGCCATGTTTTCCCGAAAACATGGCAGGGTTTTGTCGAGTAGCTATAAAAGGCACATTAAGGGAATATATAACAGGGATGTCAAGTCGCAGGAGATTAGATTTCCTGTTTCTGATAGGTATGGGAGTGAGAAAACGGGAGGATCCTTGGAGGTGTAAGTCAGTATAAGGAAGGAAAGGACCAGTAGTGGTTGAGGATTCCTTGAAGATCAAGAACAAAGTGGGGAACTCTCTTATTGTTGTAAAATTTAAGAAAGAAGAAAATATGAAATATTAGATACTGATGTATTGTCAATTCTTAAATTCATCAGTTGTTTAAAATTTAAAGATATGAAATTGGTTATGTGGTTCACGTTAAAATAATTCATTTACACTAAATGGAGAACCACTGACAAATTTCTTCAAATGATTGAATCAGTTTAAGAGAAATGCAGATAATGGAAGTAAAACATGATGTTGCCTAAGAATGTGACACTGCACCATTTCCATTGTCTGTGCTTTTGAAAATTATTCTATGTGGTATGTTTTTTAAAATAAATAGCATACACTACTCTAGATGAATTGTGATAAAAGTTATTATTAGTTTAATATCTGTGCAAGCAGTATTATAGTTTATGTAATATTTAGGACTTTTGTTTGAAGTTTTTGAATATACTTTGACCTATGAAACTTACCTGTTTGATCCTGTAGGAGTTTTCAGGTCTTGCTGCTCTTCAAGGACGAAACTGCCTGGTTTGAGTTGAAATGGCTGCAAGGGTGCATGACTTAACATACCTACCCCTCTTTAATGCATATCTCCTTCCACTATCTTCATTAGTTGTCATGCTAAAAAAAGACATAGCTGGGTTGTTTTGTTTTTTTCCATTTTTTATCGGCCATTTTTAGTCCAGTTATTTTACACTCTAAGAATATTTGGTATTCAGATTGTTAAATAAATTTTGTTATAATGCTCTTGTTCTGCTTGCTTTGCCTTCTTAATTTATGCACTATCTCAAAATATAATAAAATCCTGCAAACATTACATTCCGTTGAGTTGTAATCAGGGCAAATTGTAAAGGAAAATGGTTCTTGCCTTTATAAAGCTTATAAAAAGATCATTTTGAAAAAATTCATAGAACTTAAATAAGTATCATCTTACCTAAAATTCTACCTTAATCCTAATAATCTTGATGAGTAAGTGACAACATAAAAATAAAATAATAAATAGGACATTTTAGACATCATGTTAGTGCTCTTCTCTTTAACATTCTATTTCAGAGAGTATTAATTTAAAAGAACCTAGGTTCATAGTCATGTTGTATTTCGTATAAGCATGTGGGGAATCAATGAACATGACAGGAGTAAGAACAGTCTTAGACACAATATGTGCCAGGCACTGTGCTCACTGCTCTAAATGTGTTCTGTCATCGATCAAGCCAGAGCACTGAAGGTGTGATCTGTCAACTTGCTATCTGTTATGGAAGAGTGCAGAAAGTTCCTGTAATAGAAAATGTAACACAAACTGGATTTAATGGATAAACCTAAAAACCTGGCTTCTTCTTTGTTTTAATGTGTTCTCAGAACTTACTTCCAAGCTATTCAATTTCTGACTGTTTCTGTTTAACCATAGTATCATTTTTAATTGTTATTTTAGTTCTTAAACATGCAAAATATACTTTTTTCTTAGTACATGTCGAAAATGCTAAAAATTCCAATTAGATGTATAGTAGAATAATAGAGAACTCTTCCTTTCTTTTTGCTTTGAATGAAAATATAGTGTGGCCCGTGATAAAGAAATAGAACAATATAAAATAGGATTTTTATGTCTCTGTATTTAATAATGTGGAGCAACCTAATATCAGTTGAATTTTTTTGTTTTACGGTACTAGTTGCTTAAAATATGAATCAGTTCTGTCTTAGATTTCTTTATTAAAAACAAACTAATGATTACGTTACACAAGTTTGGTTTGTTTTGTTTTCTAGGTGCAACAATCGAACACAGTGTATAGTAGTTACTGGGTCAGATGTATTTCCTGATCCCTGTCCTGGAACATACAAATATCTTGAAGTCCAGTATGAATGTGTCCCTTACAGTAAGTATGAAGTTTGTGATGTTCACTTTCTCCAGCATTCCTCGTTGATGCTGAAAGACCACACATGTGAAGGAAGCATATGTTTATGGCCTACAAAACCATTATGCATGCAGAGCACTAACAGACTCGGGCCTCCAATTAGCTTCATGAAGTGTGGAAGGAAGCCACAGTGTGATGCTGGCCAAGTGTCTGTCTGTGTTCTTAAGTGTTTGGCTTTTAAGACTAGTGTTTTTCCAGAAAACAAACTTGAATTAGCTATTCACTAGGGCAGATAGAAATCTGTACTTTTGCCCAATACCAGTTGCTGACAAATTGGTTTGGCTCACAGTTTTCTAAAGAAGGAATTGAATGGCTACCTGCTGTTGTGGTAACTTTAGTGCCCGGTAAAAGCTACCATTGTAATAAGTGAGGCAAGTGCTTTCCTTTTTTTGTTTCCTTGTCCTTACACGAGCCTTTCTTTTACCAGATTCAGTGTTAAAATCTTAAGAGTAAATAAAATAGATAGAACAAAACCTTGCATATGCATCTATTTTTAATTTGACAACATCCATTAGATCCTGTAGAGGGATATTTAAAATTCAGGTGGAAGTTTCATAAGTACTCTTCAGTTCCTGCTCTAATTCTGTGTAGTTTTCCTCCTAACCTCAGAATTCATACTGCTGAATTGTATTCTGCCCTTTCAGTAGAAAAAAGCATTTTAGACGACCAGAAGTTTCAGTATGTTAGGTAATTTTCATAAGCTAGTTTGTTTAATAGTGTTCTTCTTTACTTTTTCAAATAAAAAAAAAATGTATCTTGTAACCTGGATTCATGGGCATTTAAATTGAAGTCTTTAGCAGCAATTATCTTTAGCAGCAATGATCTGAGAAAGTTTTATACACTTCCCTCTTTTAAAAAGGTGGATTTGAACTAAATATGAAATTGCCTTTTCTAGAACCTCAAAAGCTAGATCACTATTCCTGATAGATTTCTATGTCCAAACTATCAATATTTTTAAAACCAAAGGACTGAATTCAGATAAATATATATCCAATATACTAGTAGTACATTCTAACATGTCCTGTGAATGGTGCGGGCTCTCTCCTCTCTGCCCACAGTTTGGATAAATTGTTTTTTTGTGGGTATCAGTTAAAGGCCAAACACAGATTATCTTTTCTTTTCATCCCCGCTCTGTGTTCCTGTGTTACAGTGAAATGGATGCTTTTTATGTTTTCAGTATTTTCTATACCATTTGTAGGATTGGAAGCCTACTGAGTGCACTGATCTTTATATTATTTCTCTTGTGTGTAGTGTTGGTGGCTTACATAATCATTCTCCTGTGCCACTAGAGGAATATTGTATTCTTTTGAGCTAACCAAAATTTTGTTCTGTAAAGTCACTTCCATTTGAATTTATTATGGTTTCTGTCCTCAAATTAGAAAAGGAATACAGCATCCATTCCCAAACAGTGGAATCAGTCAGAGCTGCCAAGAATTGTCTTTCTGGAGCCAGTTCCTGTAACCTAGTCTATAGACCAAGAACAGTGTTAAGCAAATATTATTTTCAGACTCTTAAGTTATTTTTTGTGCTGTTTTAGAAAGGAAAATGTGGATATCTTCTGGAACATCTAACTTTCAAAATTTTACTTTTTCAGTTCTCCAGAAGTATTGTATATTGTGCACTAAACTTGCAAATAGCTATATTCAGAGAAGTATTTGTTCTTTTAGTTTGTGTCCTTAAAAAAAAAAAAAAAAAAAAAAACCCACCTGTAATTAATTCGCTGTTACCTTTCTAGATGTTTGCACGAGGCAGAAATAAGTCTGGCTTTTTTTTTTCCCCCAAATTATTCCATGCTAAAGAATAGAATTATAATTCCTATATACTGTACAGTAGTGACACACTGTCTATTGCATGATTTTCACTAATACAGAAATTTAATGCAAAGAATCATTTGAATTGTTTTGACATTAGGTATGATTCTGTATTTCCTTATCTCTTTTCCTTATTTTCTTCTCCTTTTGTTTCTTTATGTTTCTGTTATACCCATCCCTTATACTTTTATTTTAAACCCGTATTTTCCCCTTTCCCTTGTATTTTTGTTTGTTTGTTTTTTTAAAGATTCTATTTATTTGTTTGACACACAGAGATATCAAGAAAGGGAACACAAGCAGGGGGAGTGGGCGAGAGAGAAGCAGGCTTCCCACTGAGCAGGGAACCCAATGTGGGGCTCTATTCCAGTATCCTGAGATCATGACCTAAGCTCAAGGCAGATGCTTAACTGACTGAGCCACCCAGATGCCCCTCCTCCTTGTTTTAGTACCTTGTATAATTTGCATACCCCCTTCAAACTTTATATAGTTGATAAAAATTGTCACTAAAACATTAATTATATGTCTTTTACCATCTGGCTTTATGCCAGTTTCTATCCAGAGCAAATTCTTGAGCGGTTTACACATCTAAATACTTTACCTCCTTTTAAAAAAAAATCCAGAAATTTTCTATGATTTTTGAAAATTTTATAAGAAATTTATCCAACAGAATTTATTAGAAATGTCATTGTTTGTTTTACTTTTTATGTTTATAGACAGACACATGTAATACTACATGTGACATTTATACCTACCCAGATAATGCCTGTGTCAAAAATGTTATGTGTCCTGCTTATCCTTTATCATTAACAGAAATGTTAGTAATTGAATGTGTATGTGTTTAAAAGAAATCATAAAGATCTTATAGACTAAATGAAAATAATTATTAGAATTTCGTACCTTATAGGCAAGATTGGTTTTGCTATTTGTGCCCTATTTTTCAAATTATCATTAAATTATACAAATTATACCATAATTTTAGCTATAAGTTTTGCCTGAGAAAATAACCATTACTATTAATTAAATTTTTTAATGAATCTATGTGAGATTATTCAAAATGAAATAGTGTGTCACTTCAGATACAGAGTATGTAGGCTTAAGTTTGTTTGGGGCAATTTTGTTTTGTTTTTTGCATATCCATCTAGTCCTCCTCCACTGATGTTAGTGGGTTGTGTATTTATGTTTGGTCTATAGAATAGCAAATGTATTGTTATGAATTAATTCATAGTCTTTTAAAACAAGTTGCAATATACATTTGGCATGTGATGAAGAATGCTAATTTCATTAACTTTATCGTATTTTTATATTCTTCTGGGTTGATGAAGTTTTGGCTAGTTTGACAGATCTCTGTCCTTTGGGTTTTCATAAAAATCATAATGTAAGGACTTTTGTTTTCAATATCCATATCTTACATGATTCATCAATCATCAAACTTTTATTTAATTATTTTTTATTTTTACATTTGGCTGTTACTTCTGTTTTCATCAGTTTTAAATTATGTTTTTTCAAGTGATTAGTTAAATCACAAAGGAAGACTTCCCTATTTAATATTGTGCTAAGCAAATGCACGGTCATTTTAGTGTATCACATAATAAAGCCTAGCCATTTTCAATGAATGGAAAGCAATATATTTTTATACATTCCTTAATGAACTTGTTTTAAGTTCTGTTTTAAATATGTAACATATTTTAAAATGTATTATTCCCATCCTACATTTAATTGATTCACTCAGTAAAATCATTCTTTCCTGAAAAAAAGAATATGGCTGTATATAAATATAGTCTGAGAAGTCACAAGACTAATAATTTCTCTTATCCTCATTTTCCCACCACGCCCTTCCGTTATTGATTCTAAACAGGTATAATATTGATCTTCGTTGAGGAGTAGTTTTAGGCCTACTGGTTTATAAAAACGATCTGTTTCATATCAGTAACGCTGAACTTACTTTTCCTGGATATAGTCAGAATTACACATTATAGGGCAAGTATGTTTCCTGAAAGTGGTCAAATAAACCAAGTTGGATGGGGAGGTGGTATTGCTTAATGCAGAGGGTTATATGCTATTCCTGTAGCAAAATATTTGTATGGCATTTCTCCCTGAGGTATTTCAGGAGGTCAGTATTTAATCTTGATGAATTATTGTAATTTTTAAAAATTAATCAAGCTAAGACATCTTAATGAAATGTGCAACTACAGTGTCTTTGAGTAATCAGTTTGGAGATAGAATATTAGCACACCCTAATGCATTTTAATAAGGAAAGAGGGAGAATCACAGACATTAATCTGGTCACTTTATGAAATTCAGGCAACATACTTCATAGCCTACATACAATCCAAAATAGTGTTTTATGGTTTGTAATTATTAGACTTCTATTTACCAACAGGAATCTTATATAGCACCCTTCCTAACTGTATAATCCGTTTCTTTAGACTTCTTGGAGGGAGGATTTTTTTCTCTCATATAACTGTACTAATCAGGTTTGTTTTATGAAAGCATTTACCTCTTATGGGGTCTGTGGAGTCAAGGTATTTGCTTTGAATGCTTGGTATGATTGTCGTTGCATGCTAGCTTGCTTTCTGTGTAAATTGATGATGGTAGACAATGTCATAATAAGCTAACCATAATTCTTTCTTCCTTTTTCTCCTTGCCTACTGTGCTTGCTTTTTCCTTGTATGTATTTTTGCTTACTTTTTTTTTAAAAAAAAATAGACTTAATATAACAAGTTTGAGATATGTAATATAGGGAATTTAGTAAGAATTTTATTTTGTAAAGTATATATAAACCTAAATAAGCAAATTTACTAAATCTTGGTGGGAAAGAAAGACACTACGTTACCCCACCCTTCAGAATCCTTACTGGGATAGCAGGGGAGATTTATATATCCTGCAAAGGAGGCATTTTTTTTCTTATAATTAAGATGGATTTTTCTAGAAATAGAAATTAATAAAGAGACATTAAAAAGTACTAAGATGCATAATTATATATTTATTCTTACATAAATGTCTTTGGGAGAGTGTTAAAATATAACCGTATCAATATTCATTAATTTTGACCTAAGGTCCAAAATTGAGTTTCGTTTTTTTATGATATATTTTCCTGTTGTTATGTTTACCTGATTTTAGTCAATTTAATAATGAGCTCATATAATAAGATAGATGGGGATGATACACCTTTGCATGCATTTGTGTCTGTAGCATAAGTATATAAAGTAAAACTGGATAAAAATGCTGAGTGACTTTAGAAAGGCAAGAGTATATATACCATGCATTAGTGAAGAGTTTCATTATTTATTCAGGTACACTAAGTGAAGCAACATGCCAACGTATTTGTATTGCCTCCTTAATCTACTAAAATGATTGATCCATGTTCCTTTATGTAACTTTAGAATCTTTCTCCTGCTAGGTTTTCCTGTTGTGTGTTTCTCTTTATCCAAAGTAGTACAGCTCTTATTCTTCCTATATTTAGCATCTATTACGAATTCAGTCTTAGACTAATAGTCAATTTATTTTAATCTTTTTTCTTTTTTCCTCGCACTTTTTTTTGTTTTTCTTCCGATGCTTAAAATAGAAGTGGAGCAAAAAGGTAAATAACGTATACAGTCTGAACCCCAGCTCCCTGTTATGTGCCTTATGGATGTCACCCCTCCTTTCCCTCCCTCCACAATACTCCTGACATCAAAATAATCAGCAGGATCTCATAAATGCACCTCATAAAGAAGTCAACTGTTTACGATGAAATTACATGACTGCTAAATCTGGTGATGGGGTAAAAATTCTGAAGTCGGCGAGGGGGAGCTGCTCCTTTCTGGGTTTCTTTTTCACCCTTTATCTCTTTTTTCGGACACCCCTGGATATTTTATTATTTACGTGTCATCCTGCCTGGCTTCCAGAACCCTCTCCATAGCATGCCATGGTTACAGGGTCTCCCGGTTGTTTCATCACTGCTTTCCTTGTATTTACTTTTCTCTGTTCCTAATTACATTTCCTGAATATTTATGTTTCTTCAATTGAAGCACCTTTGTTTTCAGTCTGACTTCTATAAAAGTTCTAAATAAGCCTTCACATTGGGTTTTTGTTTTATTTCCTTTATTTTAGTGTTTTGCTTTTGGGGGTTTGTAAGTAGGGTAGGGAAGGGAGGGGACACCGTTGGGACTAAATTAAAGTACTTTTTACGCTGTTACACACAAAGCTCAAAGTTTTGAAATATTAATTACCAGATTATAAGATTAAAAGCTCGTAACAAAAATGCACGTTGTCAGCTCAGTTATGGATGGTCTTAAACTTAGGCTTGTATGTGTGAAAATAAACCCCAGCCACTTTGTATGCTGCTACATTGATTATTGTAACTTAAGGAAAGAAGGGTGGTACTGTTTTAAGTATAAATTTTGGTTACATCTAATGTTAATAAAACACTTTTTTTCTCTTCTGAGTTGTGATCATTAAAATTTGTGTTTGCCTATTTCATTTTTTAACTTGGCTTAATTATTGTCTTTTCTCTGTGACTGTTAGTTTTTGTGTGCCCTGGGACCTTGAAAGCAATTGTGGATTCACCATGTATATATGAAGCTGAACAAAAGGCAGGTGCTTGGTGCAAGGACCCTCTTCAGGCTGCAGATAAAATTTATTTCATGCCCTGGACTCCCTATCGTACTGATACTTTAATAGAATATGCTTCTTTAGAAGATTTCCAAAATAGTCGCCAAACAACGACATATAAACTTCCAAATCGAGTAGATGGTACTGGATTTGTGGTATATGATGGTGCTGTCTTCTTTAACAAAGAGAGAACCAGGAACATTGTGAAATTTGACTTGAGGACTAGAATTAAGAGTGGAGAGGCCATAATTAACTATGCCAACTATCATGATACCTCACCATATAGATGGGGAGGGAAGACTGATATCGACCTAGCAGTTGATGAAAATGGCTTATGGGTCATTTACGCCACTGAACAGAACAATGGAATGATAGTTATTAGCCAACTAAATCCATATACTCTTCGATTTGAAGCAACGTGGGAGACTGTGTATGACAAACGTGCTGCATCAAATGCTTTTATGATCTGCGGAGTCCTCTATGTGGTCAGGTCAGTTTATCAAGACAATGAGAGTGAAACAGGCAAGAATGCAATCGATTACATTTACAATACCCGATTAAACCGAGGAGAATATGTAGATGTTCCCTTCCCCAACCAATACCAGTATATTGCTGCAGTGGATTACAATCCTAGAGATAACCAACTCTACGTGTGGAACAATAACTTCATTTTACGATATTCTCTGGAGTTTGGTCCACCTGATCCTGCCCAAGGTAAGAATGTTTGCTTGCTAATGCTTTTGGCTTTAAGCTTATTTTTAAAAGACTTGGAAGTTTTTTTCCTGTCTGTTTCCTTCTCCTTTTCATAGTCAAAGCTCAAAGGATAATGTATTTCATGCCGTCACATAGCGGGTAGGTACATTTTAGCCTTAGTTTGGCCTATTTTCTTTCTCTGAATTTTTTTATTTAAATGTCGATGACAGAAAATTGTAGCATCATTTGTCAGTTCAGTTTTTCATTGCTAAAAATATAATACCAGCTACAAACCTGTTAGCTTTGTGTTTTGTTTTGTTTTGTTTTTTTCCTACCTGACTTCTGAATTGATTACAATCTATGTGTAGACCTTTTAACTTCTTGGCGCCAGTGGTTAAGGGAAATGTGTGTTAGGAAATCCCAGGAGAATTGCTAGGCTTGATGTACAATGTCAGGCATAAATGTTCTGCAGTTTTGGTATCTGCTGTCTGGATAGGAGAGGGAGTCATCCAACATCCTCCTACTAAAATCACACATTTATATTTCCTGATAAATTAGTGATGGTTTTAAGTAAATATTTCTTTGACTTTAACTGTCACACATAGACTAAGCATTAAATGATCCCACGTGGTGATTTATGAAGATGGATCAGCTAACATTTTCAATTTGTGTTCTCTTTAGGTATCTTTGTGGAGGATCATTACTTTAGAAAGTAATGTAAAATCTTGGGAAATATATTTTAGTTGATCAACTGAATTCAGTTCTGTGGGAAACAATTTATGAGGGTAAATTAAATGAATATTTCATTAAAACAAGATTACCTCATACTCATGATAAAAGTAACCTATTCATATGTTGTTACAGAGCTTGTACTAATTATAAGTCTTTTCTATTTGAACAGTAATATTTGTGTTTTAAAGATCTGAATATTTCAATATACTCAGTTATTTGGAATTTTCCAAGTATTAAGTTACTTGAAAATTTTAGGAACCAAGAAGTTCTTTGGAGTGACTAAATCAATCTCTTCAACAAGGTGAAAAAGAAATTAATATATCTTTCTGTCAAAGCAATACTCACACTCTACACACTTAAACATAATTACATGTACCTAAACATTTTTTAAGATATACTGTTACTAAGTTCTAAATATTGTAATAGGGTCAGGAAGGACCTTAAAAGCAAAAGTCACAACTTGTTATAGTTGACTTTCTAATTTGAATCATTATAGTATACAAAAATATGTGATTTTTTTTCTTTAAAAAGTAAGAGAATAATAACAAATTGACTTAACGCAAGACCCCTTTTATTCTAATTCATGTATGGCTGGAATTTTTTTGCATTAAATTTATAGTAGTAATGCCCATTATCAAATTTTCAGCAATTAAATCTTCAAGGATAATAGCATAGCATCATTTACTTTTTTAAATTTTTTAAAAGATTTATTTATTTATTTTAGAGAGAGAGAGAACATGAGCCAAAGGGCAGAGATGGAGAGGGAGAGAGACTCTCAATCAGACTGTGTGCTGCTCAGAGCCTGACATGGGGTTCCATCTCAGGACTCTGAGATCACTACCTGAGATAAAACCAAGACTCAGAGACTTAACCAGCTGACTATACAAACAAGCGGCCCCAGAATCATTTACTTTTAAATTTAGACATATCTTTTTCTCATAAGGCCAGCAATTTGGGACGTTTTCTGTATCTCAGCTGTTTTTCTTTTTCTTTCCTTGTTTTATTAACATATAATGTATTATTTGTTTCAGGGGTACAGGTCCGTGATTCATCAGTCTTACACAATTCACAGCACTCACCATAGCCCCCAATGTCTCGGCTGTTTTTCTAAAAGCTAGTACCATTCTTCTCCTTTATCCTATAGGTTTGTCAAAGGCAGAATTCAGGAATTGACAAAATCTGACATTGTATATTGATTGCTGCGTTAATCTTTTTTGTAACCTGTGTTACTCTCACACAGCTGTTACATTTGGGGCAACAATAAATCTCTTCCCCCTCCATTAGGAAAAAGAGAAATAAAATACTTTTAAAAATGCAAATTCATAATCAGGCAACACCTGAAAGACTGTGAATAAATTGAGGACAAACTCAATTCAACAAAGAATCATTGCCCCGTCTACTTGTCACAAAGTACTTTGTGAATGCAAGATGAGTACTGATGTAATTTTCCATATGTGGCTTATATTCTAGTAAATAATTTGATCCATTTCAAATGAAAAAGTCTTCAATAATTTAGATATTTTTTGAAAACCAGTTATCAGCTTTGAAAATGGGAAATGGGCATATTTGGTAGTTGTGTTTCCACAACTGGGTTTTGTTACCCAATATAGTTAGCCACTCATAAATATTCCCAGAAAGTAAAAATTCTTATTGTCCCCGTATTAAACTCTTAGTGATACCAAGTTTTATATGACCTAAATCTCTCTTGCTCCTGATTGAAACATATTCTCTTTTCTCTCTATTGTGATTTATCTTCATGTGCTCTTAGAGACTCCTGTCTCTCTCAGATGGCCTGATATCTATATGCATGTAGATGGGGCCTTGCAGAACTATTCTGGCCCATCAGTTTAGGTCAAATCAATAAGCCACTGTCAGCTTTTCTGAAGCAAGATCCACAAAACTGATAGGACAGAGCAGTCAGAGAATTCAGATCTTTAGCCGTCATAAAACAATGATTGACTGGTTGGCTGTAGTTTAGCCTTATGTACTAGATTTGCTACTGTGTATGTTTCTAAGGTATACAGCATACTATAAAATTACCATTCCTTTCGATTTTTGTTGTGGACTGTTTCATAGTCTATTAGCTTCAAAACTTTTCCCCTTTTATAAACACAAGCCTTTTCCTTCCTAACAGGGCAAGTATATTATTTCTTTGCCCTAATCATGGTTTTCAGATACATGGTTTTTTTTTTTTCCTTTGAATTTTTAACCTTATGTTATCTCTACATAGTTCAGTTGCTCCATATCTCTAAACTAGCTCTTTATTTCCTTTTACCTTCTCCCCCTCTAAAGTGGGCTTAGGAAAAACCCTTTCAGTCCTATTTCAACTCTGTTTCTTAATCTGAATTGCTTTATATTTACTTTGTCTGCAATGTTATTTTTCTTAAATATTTTTTTTATTTATTTGAGAGAGCGAGCACGCACAAGCTGTGGGGAGTAGAGAGGGAGAAGGAGGCTCCCCGCTGAGAAGAGAGCTGACTTGGGGCGCAAGCCCAGGGCCCTGGAATCATGACCTGAGCCAAAGACAGACACTTAACTGACTGAGCCACCCAGGTGTCCCTCCCAAATATTGAAAAGATTTTGTGTCTTGGGTTTTGGCAGTTCCTGAATATTTGTCTTAGAATAATTATGAAGTAAGACACTTCAGTAGTATGAGGGAAAAATTTTTATCAAGAGAACTAGTTAGGTTTATTTATTTAGGGAGTGTTTAGCGTAGAATATATACTTCTTGAAACATTTCTCCACTGATAATGATTGCTCAATAAAAGATGCTCGTTATTTTTAGACATTGAATAAAGGTAAATTTAATGAATACGCATTTCTGCCTTTCCGGGCTACAGACTCATTGTAACTAGAGTTCATTCAGTGAACAATGAGTGAGTTCTTGGACCCCCGTGAGGGAAGCACTACCCTTAAGATAAATGGATGCTGTTGTTAGTAAGCACTACCACAGTAAATCGAGGCATTCTGTATGTGTGGTTTGTTGAAATTTTCAAGGGCAGTTCTTAAATATGTTCATGAGCATTTTATTAGTACTGTTTTTGGGTCTCTATACCCAAATGACAAAAGTAAGCAGAGTGCTAAGTCACTTAATCTGGATGCTTGATATGACATTCTGATAACTCTGGGACAGAACTTTGTAAAATAAGGTTTAGATTTGAGATATAATTCAGCTGTGAATTGCCATGTTTTCTATTACGATTTATAGGACATTATGCCATATAAGTTACATTATGAAACTTTTTGTCATCTGTTGCTCTAGTATTTTATATTATCTTCCCACATCTTTTCTTGTTTTAGAGATTTACACAGAAAAGTATCAGTTAGATGCTCCAGAATAAGGGCAGATTACTTTGTGGGATGCCATACTTTTTCCAGATTCTATGAAAATTTTTTGCCTAGAAAAGTAAGATCATAACATTCAAGAGTATGTTCGGGTGACCTTAAGCAAATTGCCTAACCTTCCCCATGGCTCAATTTTCTCATCTGTAAAAGGAAGATAATCATAGTGGCTACTTCATGGGGTTGTGTGGTAAGGATTAAATAAGATGATCTGATGATCCATGAATGGTGATTAATATAGCATCTGGTACATAAATGCTGAATAAGTGCCGGCTTTTATCACTATCAGATGCCCTGTTGGGACCTGTCTTCACTTATGGAAGAAATGTTAATTTTTAGAAACAACCTCTGCGCTTATGGCTTCATCATTAGAAAAAATTGCTTTCTGTAAAGTTGCAAAACTTCAGCTTTGCAAAATTCCAGAAATTCTGATGGCCTTTCAAAAGGGTTTAGTTTTGCCACTTACAAGTTTACTTTTAGGTTCTTCATGATGTCCCAATATTTCTTTGATTTATCTTTGAAGAAGATTGATTTCCTTTAAACTTTTGATGAACAAAAGGTGAAAATGTATGAAATTTATTATCAAAAACACATGCAAACCACAGTATCAACCAGAAGCACTACTTCACATGCTACAAGAAATTTTGTGCATTTACCAGAGGTCATTTTATTACCTACCTTGATTCAGTTATCATGATGCTTTCCTGATGCTTAGCTAGCAGATCACTAATTGTAGTATTATTAAGACATATTTCCATGACTAAAGACATAGTAATTAGTGCAGTGTCAAGGGATACATAAGGTGGTGTGGCACTAAACCATTTTCCTCTGTCCTTTTCGTTTATGCTCCGATTTCCCACTACTTAAGATTTGATTCAGAGGCAGTCATTTGACAGTTGTGTAAAAGAGGGTGATGCTTTTGACAAATGTTAATTGAGAAAGCACTGAAAGCCTGGCTGCATTGTAATCAAAAAAAAGTTACAGAGGTTTAACAAGATGTCAGGAAAGTGCTTTACAGAAAAAGATAGACAGGTTTGAATCGGTTTCTGCAGCAGCTGGGTAGACATGATGTTTGACACAGCATCTCTCATATGGTCAATAAATTATGCCCTGGAAATAAAACACATGATTAAAAAATTTCTCTTGAGGTAGAAGGAAAAAAGTGTAGAAAATGTCTATGTCTTTTTTTGACAAGAAGTTTCTCACTCTTCAAGAACTATAAACAAGTACAGACTACTTTTTGTGATGGACTTAGAATATTCTGTCAGTAGTATCCATACTATATAAACAACTACTTTTGAACCAAAACTTAAAATAATGAGCATATTAGTGATAAGATGAACTTGTTTTTTAAGTTTTAATATTCTGGTTTGTTTCTTACATTATAGAGAAAGCATTAAAAAAGTTAATGTTTAGAAAATAGTTTTTAACTTGTTATACTCTATTAAAAGCATCATATGTATAAGGTTTCAAGAGCCAGTTATCTGCAAATGTTGATGAAGCTTTAGTGTGAACACCTAATAGATTTTAAGTGATAGCATTAAAGTTTTACTGGCAGAATTTTAGTTGTTAAAACTAATTAAATGGCAATCAATGAAGGAAACATTAAGCTCCATTTTTTTTTTTTTTAAACCTGGTAGATTAAACAGTTGGAAGTGATGCTGGAAATAAAAAATAACCTTTTAAAATAATTTCAAATGTGTAACTGTAGTTCCTTTTACACTCTGTATTGTCAGTATGGTATGTAGGGTTGGTTTCAAATTAGGCATAATTTGATCTAACCTGTTATCCTGATAAGAGATTACATCGTAACCTCTGACCAGAACTAGTTGGTTGCATTTTCTACCTACGTTTTCAAATGTAAATATGCTTAATAAAGCCTCAGATGTTTCCTTACTAACACAGCACAAGCATGCCAAGCCTATCTTCTGTTTGGATCTAATCAGGCATGCTCAAAAATCTCTCAAGCAAGAATGGCTGCTGGGTGGAAAGATGTCACAGTATTTATTTTCCTGCAAGATGTAGAGTGGGTGACTGATTTTTCTGTTGTCCTAATTATATGTAATTCTCAGATTTTTATTGATGCTTTGAATTTGATTACTTACAGGGTATGGGCTTATATAAAAAAAGAATTTTTCTATATTGTTTCATAGTGACATATACCTGGTCTAGACACTAAAACTGTCCTTCAGTTTCTGTTGGATGATAAATGATGAAGTATACTTAAGCTGTATTATCAAATATTTCATTTAGAAGTAGACTTAAGACAATTAGAGTCATACAGAAAAATCCATAGTAAAGTCTAAACTATCATTACTTAGCCAACAATATGAATAAATTGGAATAAATGAGGGGATTTATTCTTGCTCCTCCCAACTGGTATTCCCACTAATTCTCATTTTAGTGGTTTTGGGATAGTTGGTTGGGAGGGGTTTTGTGTTGTGTGTGTGCATATACACATTCACGTGTGTGCCTGTATATGAGTGCGAGTGTGTGTGAGATTAACATACTCATCTTTTTTCCGTAGTGCCTACCACAGCTGTGACAATAACTTCTTCAGCTGAGCTGTTCAAAACCACAGTATCAACCACAAGCACTACTTCACAGAAAGGCCCCATGAGCACAACTGTAGCTGGATCACAGGAAGGAAGCAAAGGGACAAAACCACCTCCAGCAGTTTCTACAACCAAAATTCCTCCTGTAACAAATATTTTTCCCCTGCCAGAGAGATTCTGCGAAGCATTAGACGCGAGGGGGATAAAGTGGCCTCAGACACAAAGGGGAATGATGGTTGAACGGCCATGTCCCAAGGGAACAAGAGGTAGTTCTTGTAAAATGCCAAACTTATATTTTTAAATTTAGTGTGAGTAGGTTCTGAATTACACTGAAGTGATTTCGAGGAAAGAGAGACGTTTATGATAGCTTATTTTTTTACTATTTTTGTTAATTTTGGTAATAGAGCATTGGTAGATAACTTACAGGCTCATGGACAGTAAAAGTTATTTAAGGTCAGGCCCGAATTACCTCTCTCCCTGTTGAAGACCTATAGGGGTCAAGCCTGACATTTTTTTGCCCATGGACTCCAGGGAGGCTTCCTTACTGCTGCCTTTCTCATTGCATGTATCATTTTGGATAAGTCCCAAGAAAATCAAGGGCTCTTTGTTTGTTTGCTATAAACGTCTGATATTTCTATGCTGACTTTATATTTACTGTTTATAATCTGCATTATACCCTACTCTTTGTCAGTTTCTGTCAACCAGTTCCATTGGTGTTCATTCAAAATTTAACATGTAGTGTAGTATCATCATAGCTGATTTCCTGAATGCATGCAGAAAAATAGTTTTTCACTGCTGTTTTCTACATCTGTTGTAGGAACTGCATCCTATCTCTGCATGGTTTCCACTGGAACATGGAACCCTAAGGGCCCTGATCTTAGCAACTGTACCTCACACTGGGTAAATCAGCTGGCTCAGAAGGTTGGTTGGAACCTTTTACTATGATACACATTGATGATTAAGGGTGTTAAGGTCTAGCATAAATAATTTAGCTTTGTATGTTGAAACTGGCTTCATCGTTCTTTGTTCAGTAGAAAAATAAGAAAATCATGTATAGTTTTGTCTGTAAACTATTTATTCAAAGCTACATATGTTTTGGGGCATGCTGTTTTCTAAGTTAAGCTTTTTAATGAGTAGATACTTGCTTGATTTCATTTATATTCAGTTTGTTCTGTTTCTTTTGATGTTTGTAAGATGAATAGCCCATCGGCCCAATAAATCAAATACCATTAAGTTCGCAACTGAATCCACAGAATGCAAGCAGATGTTTATATCACAGATGATTATGATAGAATAAGTAAAAACGACTTTAAAAGGCATTAGTAACTTTAATATTACAACACAATGCGGTGGCATTTTAGTTTCCTCTTTGTCATCTACCTTTCTGAAATGCAAGTGAAGAGTAGATAATAACTCCCAGTATCATACTGATTACATTCTAATTTAAATTTCTGGATCATTGGAATAAATAAATAAGATTTTTAAACAGCAGTTTACAAATGGGTGGCGGTGAAATGAGAAAGCTATCTGAAAAACTTAAAAAAAGACTTCTGGTTTTCTTTTTTCCTTTCATTCCTTTTAAAGGTCTGGTTAAGAATTTCTTTTGTGTGTTGAGGATCTAAGAACCTTTAATCATATGAAATGAGGAGAAAGTTATTGGCCTCAATTAGTTGCAGATTTTGACATATTTGCAAATATTTCTCTCACCACAACAAAGATACTCAGGAAAAGAACAAGAAGCCGCAAACAGAGCAAGAAATCATACTGAGATAATATAAATTGTCATTTCAGATCAGAAGTGGAGAAAATGCTGCTAGTCTTGCCAATGAACTGGCTAAACATACCAAAGGGCCGGTGTTTGCTGGCGATGTGAGTTCTTCAGTGAGATTGATGGAGCAGTTGGTGGACATTCTTGATGCACAGCTGCAGGAACTGAAACCTAGTGAAAAGGATTCCGCCGGACGGAGTTATAACAAGGTGGGTAGGAATTTCCTGTTATTTAATCAGACATTTTATATGGCAGCTCTTGATTCCTCCAGCACTGGACTGCCAAACCTCTGGCCCCCTTGACATATACTCAGAAACAAAATTTCTGATATGGTTAATTTCCCAAGTTGAAAAAGGAACAACATGGGGGGGTGGGGAAGGTAAAATTTCTAGGGAGATTTTAGTTGGTGGCAGACATTGCCTGATTGTGGTCGGTATTCCCTCTTAAGAATGCATTATCTGCACTTGGAGAAAGTGCGTGTTCTACGTCTCATATACTCTGTACACTAATACATGCAGCTTTTGTGGTTGCACTAAAATTGTAATGCACAGAGGAATGTTATCCACTACAATATTGCTTTCAATTGCAGGTTTTGGGAGAAGGGCACGTTTCCCTCTCTAGGAGATAGTATATTAGTGCCATTAATTTTTTCTAATACGACAAAAAATTGATAGTTATTTTAACCATACTACCCAACAAGCATAGGAGATTCATATTAAGCCAAAATCTGTGGGTAATATGGTGTTATAGGGTTAAAAAACAGACATTTTTGTTCTGGTTTTATCGTGATACTTTGGATTAGTACACTTAACAAAATGCAGCTATGAACTATAAATATGCAGTTTTGGCAATCAGTGTAAACTCACAAAAATCCAGAGGACCACCTTGCATAACAAACTTTGAAATCAGGAACACCAGCCTAAGTTTTGAGGATTTCTTTTTTTCCTCCTTTTCAACAGACAAAATCTAACCTCTGATTTTCTTTTCTTTCACTAAAAAGCTCCAAAAACGAGAGAAGACATGCAGGGCTTACCTTAAGGTATCTCTCCTGTGCTGTCACCCTGCTTTCTCCCTTCTTCAGCCACGCTTTATCATCTTGCTGCATGATCCAATGTATTTCAGTCTTTGATAATTATATAATGTGCCCCATATCAGCTGTACAAATGTTGACTTTTCTCAGGTATATTACTCTCAGAATAAGCAAATAATTTACCTTTATAATTTTTGCTTTTTTTCCATTCATCCAAACATACAAGAATTTAAATGAAATATCCTCTGAATTGGAAAGTAATCCTATAATCTCTTTGTTTCCTGTTGTCATCTATGTGGATTTAAGAACAACTTGAGTTAAAACAGCTATGATATATTCTTGGCAGTTTATCATATCAAAGACTGTATAGTCATAATGTATGTGCATGAAAAAGTCACTGCTTTCTTATCCCTGTGGTGTACTCTTAAATAAAATAGGCTTTGTCCTGAAATTTTTAGGAGTCATTTCTAGAATCAGGTTGATACATGGGGATGGGTTACTAGAAATGGAATATACATAATGTGACAGAGTTATCAATGTATGTTCTATGTTGGTCTTTATCAGGCTAAGAGAAACAGAAAGTCACTGTTTGGCTCAGAATCCTTGTTCACTCCAGCAGGTTTTTCTCCCTGGTATATCCAAGTAATAGGAAGCATGCTGAGGCTGACGGTAGACTATGCCATTCTAGTTCTGTGTGATAGATCAGAATAACATTACCAGCTTGCATTTGGTTTTATTATGTGAATTTTAGATGTTTCTTTTAGGGGGATGGTTATTTTCTAATCGTACTCATCTGAGGACCATATCCTTAGTAAATCAAACCTTAAGAACTAACCCATATGAGTATGACGACAAAACAAAAGCAGCTTTTAGTTTTGTGGAATAGAGGTTATTCAAAAGCCATGACTACCAGTTTCGGTCAGCAAGATCTAGAAGGAAATAAAGAACAAAAGAAAGAAGTCATGTCCCTAGTTTGCAAATAGACATTGTTGGACTCGAGAACCTGACAAGGAAAAGTGGTGGGAAAGTTCGTTTTTAGGTAGTAATATTCTGAATGTCCTTTTTAGCCTGTTTAATGGGGGCAAAGAAAAAACTGCTGAAGTGTATAGAATTTGTCGTACTGAAATTTTCAGTTCACCTTTAAGGTATTAGTTAATGTATGAAATGTAATAATTGGTATGTTGCCCGGGACGTATATCTTAGTGGCAAGAGAATAGCTTTTTCTCTTTGGCAGGGAGAGACTACTTAAGGAATATGATTAGGCTAATGATCGTTTTTGATTCTGCTAGAAAAGTACAAATGGTAATAAATAAAGAGTGTTTCAAATTAATAAAAGCATGTCATCAGCGAGTTATGTGTCTATGTAGTAAGTTTCAGCATGACCTTAATTTCTGACCAGTGTCATTTTCAGTATCTCTCAAAATGAGCTTCTCTGCTCAGATAAGACTAATAAAACTTCTTAAATTACAAATCAGAAGCTGACTTACACTATGCAAATGAAGCGAGTTCCCACTTTGTGACAGAGGATTCATTTGTAACTTAGATTAGAGACTCCAGTCTGTATTTCTTGGTGACTAATGAATCTGGCCTCCGCAGACCAATTTCTGTTCCACTCTAGTTAATGGCTGCAGCAGTATCACTGTGTGCATTTTGACTATTCTGTCTCCCATTAGAGAGAGGGAAGAAAAGCCTTTAACGCCACTTGGAAGTATCTTCCACATGCCAGGAAGGTTATGGGGGCTCACAAGGCAGATAGAACGAGGATATTAAGATGGATTAAGCTAATTACTCTTATTCTGACAGTAGCTTCACGCAACTTTTCCCCCTGCTTATTTCAATGTCGTACCTCAAACTAGCAATTTTTGTTGTTGTTCTTTGCACAATGTATGTTCTTTTCCCTCAGTGATTACCAATAGATTAAAACAATTTATTTACGATCTTAATGACATGTTGTGGCTGGGTACATGGGGTAGAGTAAGTAAACTTAGTGATTTCAGGTATTCAAGCCATGGTCAGTATATAGCTATACTAAGTATCAGTACAAAGGCCTGCCTTCAGTTGCTTAGCTGACTGGGTCTTATTTTTTATTTGTTATTTTGCATGGTAGTAAACAAAACCTACAAATACGAACATGTACAACCTGGATGTTTATGAAGACCTTATTCTATTTTTCTTAATAGTTCATTAAAATTTTTCATTAAACTATTAGTTTTCATTAAATTGTTCAAATGGGCTTTAAACGTTTTGATCTCTTGATCCTTCTATAAAAACAGATCATTGTCTATCATCTAAGGTGTACTCTCAAGTGCTTTCTAGCTGGATGGAGAATTGGAAAAGTGAAATATTCACAGATAATATATGAACTTTGAAATCATCTTGGTTTTTTCCCCAATGGTGTAATAAGTAGACAATGTTCTAAGGCACAATTTTGGCTATTACTTTAGTTTAGGTTCCAGAAAACAGTATGGTGTAACTTTCAGGCATAAATAAAAGGCTATTCCAGGGACATCAGTGTTTTCTATCTAGAACATTTAAACCTTGAGGTTATAAATAGGAGTGACCATGCATGTACCAGTAATACCTCAGGTTAAGAGTTGACATTGGTTGGGCTTCTCTTTGACAATGGAGATATTGTTAGGTAAGTATCCACAAGGCATCTGTTCACATTTACCCTTTATAATCACATAGCAATCTACTAATCTTCAGTTAGTTTTATTTTGAGATGGTAAGATATGTTCCTAATCAGCCAGGTGTATGTTGTTCAAGTGTTCTTCCATCTTGAAGTAAGAGTAAATCATCATGACAGATAAATACTACAGTTGTCACTAGTCAGTGATTGAAAATCACCTTGGTACTAGAAGCAGTCAGAACTAATGGTGGTTTTCTAATGGATGTAGGCAATTGTGGACACAGTGGACAATCTTCTGAGACCTGAAGCTTTGGAATCCTGGAAACACATGAATTCTTCTGAGCAAGCTCATACAGCAACAATGTTACTTGATACATTGGAAGAAGGAGCTTTTGTCCTGGCTGACAATCTTGTAGAACCAACGAGGGTCTCCATGCCTACAGAAAATATCGGTAAGTGAGTACATTGTCAGGATTAATTTTGATTTAGAAGATAAATGTTTAAGAGAATGATGCTTCCTTTCTGAATCTGTTCTTTCCCAGGGCCAGACTTCTCTTTCATCAAATTATTATTGATCACACTTTATAAAATTAATGCAAAAGCCGAAATCTGTCTATATCTTTTAAAAGTTGGTTTTATGTAGGGTTTCTCCCCACCCCACCCCCAACTGAAAAATCATTAAAGGAAAGAAGCTTAGAGTACTTAAATGCCAGTATATGGATTGCGTAAGTTATGAAAGTACTTGCTATGGAACTCTGGCAAATGCTTTTCCATTTTATGTAATATGTTCCTAATGAATTTAAATTACTTTCTGTAATCTATTCTCCAAATCAAATATTTTAGGCACACAGAATTTGAGCCAAATGTTTATACTAAACACAACCGCCTTCATGTGAAAATGTGGTCTGCGAACTACATCTCCCATAATGCAGACTGTCCATGCTTCATAGATTGCAAAATAGCTGCAGATAGTTTCGAAGCATTTAAATTTGGCATTTAAATGCTGTCCATGAGAGGTGGGAATTCACTTTTGATAATATTTGAAAAATTACAGTAAGTACAGTAAAATTATATTCATTTAGGCTTGACTGATGTAGAATTGTTGGTTATTCAGAGAAGTTGAACTCAAGCGATATTTATAATATCTTTTAGTAAAGTAAAAAAGTTTCCCAAGCATTCAAGTGGGGAAAAAAAAGCCAGAAGAGAACACAGACAACTTTTGCAGTGAAAGAGTGCATTGGCACAACAGGTACTGAATAAGGTATTGCTCTGTGGGACGCCCTATCTCATTGCTTAATTGTGCCTTCCTAAGTCTTGGGAATTTGTATTCTAAAATGCAGAAAATAAAAGTGTATAGAATCTGGGGCGCCTCGGTGGCTCAGTGGGTTAAAGCCTCTGCTTTCGGCTCAGGTCATGATCCCAGGGTCCTGGGATCGAGCCCTGCATCAGGCTCTCTGCTCAGCAGGAGGCCTGCTTCTCTTCTCTCTCTGCCTGCCTCTCATCCTACTTGTGATCTCTGTCTATCAAATTAATAAATAAAAATTAAAAAGTATAGAATCAAATTACAATAACGGAATTTAAATTTAAAACCTCAAGTTTATTTTAAGTAGCTGAAATTTTAGAAAGAAAAAATCATTATGAAAATCATGTTTTTATGTACTATGAGCTTTAGGGATGATAGATAACTCAGTAACTTCAAATTAAATGAAGTCAAGATACGTAATTTGGCTGGCCATGATCTGGGATACCAGTCATAAGGAAAGTGACGCTCTACCATACCTTTAGCAGTAATACAAAATGAAGAAAGCTCCCTCTTTCTGTCTAAAGCTTTCATTAAATTTGGCTAATTTATTAGCTGGTCTCATAAAATCCCTTGTGCATTGAATCAATGTGCATTGAACAATTCTTCTCAAATTTTCCCAGCAATGTACCTGTACGGATAAAAGAGTGTAAACTTGATCATCTTAGAGAGTGAATCATAGAAAATATTGTTTGAAGTGACATTTGTTTTCCAAATCTTCCAATCGCTATCTTTTTTAAAACACCTGTTATTTCCCTCCTACACCCCCTCTCAGAGTGCAAGAATATTGGATGGACCAGCGCGACGTGCTATGCTCCCATGAGCCTCACATATACAGGATGCGCTGTTCTTCAATCTCTGAGATATTTCTACACCAGCTTGAGGCAGAGTCTGAAAATGTTAATGTCCAGGAAAATATTTTTTCTAATGCCTGTTTTTCAGAATTATAAGGGATTAATCTTCACTCTGTTTTTTAAAAGAAAATTTTAATTAAAAAATATTGGGTGCCTGGCTAGGTCAGTCAGTAGAGCATGTGACTCTTGATCTTGGGGTTGTGAGTTTAAGCCCCACATTGGATGTAGAGATTGCTTAAAAAACTAAAATATCTTTACAAAAATTTAAAAAGAACATTGTGGGTAAAGACTCTTACAGTATGCAGTACACATGTTACTGACTTCTCAAAAATAATGGCCTGAATTTACCATATGCATGTAGATTACCCAAGAATTATCAGTATGAAAGTCATTTTACATTCTCTTGCACAGTTAGGACTTTTTGTTTGTTGCTAAAATATAATTTTGTGGCAAATACAGTCCATGCTTTAGTATGAGGAAAGCATTTACCTTTTTCCTAGGAACTGTTCTTTTTTTAGACATGAGGACTAAAATAGCTTATTATTCCTTTATATCCTCACTTTTCTGAAGTTCTTATCTAAATTTAGGGCATGGTACACTATCTTAGGTTATTAAGACAATTTGATTTACTCCTTAGTGATTTCTGCTTGAATCCTTAGTTTAACTTCATTGTGTGATTTATCCTTATATGACCTTTATATGACCTCATAAAAATGGTACAATTATATCTGTCATAAATATATCTGATTATAGCTTTTTTAAGTCAACTTGGAGATAAAATATATATATAATAGTTGTCATACGTGTATAGTTGGTGAGTTCCGACAAATGCACACTATGTGACCCACAGCATGGTCAACATTCTGTCACCTCAGAAGGGCCCTTTATTCTCTAGCAGTAGATCTGCTCAAACCCTAGCCCCAGATGACCAATGATCTGTTTTCTGTCACCGTAATTTATTTTTGCCTACTCTGGACCGTTAGTTGAATGGCATCATACAATATGTACTCTTTTTGATCATGCATTTTTACACAGAGTAGTGTTTTTAAGATTTGTCTGTGTTGGTAGGAGCATCTGTAGTCCAGTCCTTTTTGTTGCTGAGTAGTATTCCATTATAAGGAAACACCACTCTTTGTGTTTTCATTCTCTTATTAGGGGTTTGCATCGTTTTCCCCTTTTCACTGTTACTTGTAAAGCTGCAGTTTTCCCAAGTCGTCATACCATTTCATACTCCTGACTGCCATGAGACTTGCCTCACTTACATTTGGGATTGTCAGTCCTTTTAATTTTAGCCGTTCAAGTGGCTTGTAGTGTCATCTCATCTTAGTTCTATTTTGCATTTATAGACTCGCTGTGGTTCTTAGGGCTGATAACTATTCAACTCTTATGTGCTTATGGGTCAGTCATTCATGTATTTTTATGTAAAGTGTCCCTATAGTTTCCCCATATCTATTTGCTCTGTTTTTCCTCTTAATAATGAGTTATGAAGATTTATAATCTATCCCTTATATAGTAAGTCTTGCTGACTGTATGAACTGTGAATATTTTCCCTCAGCATGTGACTTTTCTTTTTATTTTCTTAATGATGTCTTAAGAGGAGCAGAAGTTTCTCATGTTGCTAAAAAGTTATGCACCTTCCACAGCGTCTGGTTAATCTTATTTCACTTATTCCTCTCACCATTGCATTTTAAAGCAAATTTTAGTATCATATTACTACTGTAAATACCTTAATATGCATCCCATGCTTAAAAGAACAATAATATCATTTTCACACATTTGAAGATTAACAAAAATAGTATGTTCAAAAATATGTCTAAATTTACTTCATTTTGTAAATTTGTTAATACTTAATTTGTTTGACCAGGATACAGACAAGTCCATGTAGTACATTTGATAACATTGCTTGAGTCATTTCTCTCTACATCTTTTTTATAAACTTTTACCCTCTTTTTGAAGAAATTGAGCAGATGATTTGTACTATGGAATTTCCCACATCCTATATTTGGCTGTTTTCATCCCCGTGATACCATTTTACATGATTGAGATGTACTGTAATTGGATCTAGAGGCTTAATCAGGTCAGGTTTAAGTTTGTTTCTTTGTTTATTTTCTCAAAGAAATTGCTGTTGCATCCTGCAAAAGAGGCACATGTTAGGTTGTCTTTCTTTGTGATCTTATGATTGATTAGGTGACTTAGGTTTTATCAGCCTAATCCATTTGTTATAAAATTCTGTATCATTTATTTTCCCAGTGGGCTTAGCAGCCAACATGATTGTCAATTTAGACTTAGTTGTATTGTGGTAACAAAACCCCCAGTCACAGCATCTTGCAAGAGTGAAGGCTTATACTCCTTCACACCGCATCACCACTGAGGTTTGGTTCTGGCTGTGCGACTGTCATCTTTAGTCAGCTCCATATTATTTGTACCTTGGATTCAGGCTGATGGAGCCTAGAATGCTGCAGGTCTTCTGGCACACATCATAGATTTTCCTGTATGTTCTCTATTCTTCCCCTCTTCTTTCATTGGAGCCATTACTCAGAAATGAATCTGAAAAGTACATGGATAGAAAAATATATTAAAATATGATCTATATCATTGGTTGTGAGGGAGGCTTTCCTATGAATGAAGTGTATTCAGTGTCAGGAAATCTGTGGTACAAGGCATATATTATTTTAAGGATACAGAAAATATCATAAATAATTTGTATTCCAGTCACCCAGCTGAACCACATCTTAGTATTGTACCATATTCGCTTCACATTTTGGGGAAAATAAGGAGTTATCAATAATGTCTAAGTCTTCTGGGTCCTCTATTTCTTGATCAGACCAAGAATGGTGTAACCTTTCCTTAATAAGCTACCCCCCCAACTTGGTCTACAACTATGTACATTTAACAGTTGCTTTTTACACTTTTAACATTAATGATTTCACACTATAGTTGTGGTTGTATAATTGTCCCTTGCCATTATATTTTTATTCTTATGCATGTTAATATGTTCATCTCTAGTTAATTCTTTTGTTTGATCTAAGGTACATCACAGTTATTTAATATGCCAATGATAGGTTTTTTAGTGGCGTATGCTTTTTGCTAATAAGAAGGAAAACCGTGAAGGTTTTTGTATGTCTTTGTTGTCATGTGTATGTGCCTTTCTAGACATATATGGATATACATACCTAGAAATAGAATTTTTGAATGATGGAGCATGCCCATCTCCAACTTTATTAAATACTGCCAAGTTGCTCTCTAATATTGTTTACCAATTTACATCCTCTCCTGTTAATGCCATTGTTCTCTCCCCATCAATCTCTTTGCTAAATAACACTTTGTTATTGACATAAGTGTTATTGTTCTAATGGGTTAGAATTGATCACATTATTGTTTTAATTTGCAGTTCTCAGATTACTTAATGCCTTTATTGGTTATTTCAGATTTCTCTTCTGTGAATTTGTTCTCCACGACTTTGACGTATGCATCTGTTTCTTTGTAGTTCATACGTTCTGGACACTAATTCTTTGCAGGCTGTATAGTTTGAAAATATTTTTTCTGTGCATGCTTTCTCTTTTTTACTTTGTTTATGGTATCTTTTGTTTTACAGAATAAAGTCAAATTTATCAGTCTGTTCTCTTAGGGTAGGTGCTTTTAGGGTGTTATTAAGCAGGTTTCCTTTTTGGTGTTCTCAAGAAAATTTTCTCTATAGTTATACCTATAACTTTTTAAATGATCTTATATAAGACTTCAGAAATGATAAAATTTTGCCTTTTTATAATTTTGTTTTAATATCTGTGTTTTTAATAATTATGTTTTGTTTGTGGTATGACGGAAGAAACTAATTTGGTTTTTGTTTTCTGGAGTTTTGGGGGGATAATATGTTGTTTCAGTACTTTTATTTCATAATTCTTAACTTTTCCTTGTGGTTTGTAAGGCTATCTCTGTTGTTTTCTATACACATTAGAAGTGTGTTATGCATTGCTCCTTTTGTTTTTGTTTTAATGATACTGCTATCTGGTGAGTTCTTTCATTTCTGCTCCTGGAAGAATTGCCTTAGCTGCTTTTGGCATGTCTTCTCCATAAAGTCAGCCATCGAGTTCCACAATCTCAAAAAAATCTTTTTTTTTTTTTTCCTTACAAAAAGTCTTGTTGGAATTTTTATTAGAATTAGGCTGAAGAGAAGGAAACAAACCGTAAGAGACCCTTGACTGTAGGGAACACATTCAGGGTTGCTGGAGGGGAGGTGAGTGGGGGGTGAGTTAAATATGGATGATGGTCATTAAAGAGGACACTTGTGATTAGCCCTGGGTGTTTTATGTAAGTAATAAATCACTAAATTCTACTCTTGAAACGAGTATCATGCTGTATGTTAACTAACTGGAATTTAAATAAAAATTTGAAGAAATTAAAAATAAAATATTATGTTAAAAAAAAGAATTAAGCTGAGTTTGTAGATTGATTTTGAAAGAAGTTTCACAGATTTATTTACCTGTTGAAGTATCTCAAATAAGATCTCATATAATTCTGCATTTGTTGTTAGGTCTTCTAATGACGTTCTGTATTTTTCCCATTAATGTCTTGCACTTATAAAAATCAGGTTTATTCTTAGATAACTTGCACTATTTGTTTTTATTGTAAAGTATCTTTTTTAAGGTTACATATTCTAATTGTTGCTCAGTGTATAGGATCACAGTGTATAGGATCACAGTTGATTTTGCTGATTGCACCCTTGCTAAATTCTTTTACTTCCAATCATATGGAGGCTCTCTAAAAATTGCTATGTAGTTAGTGATATCTTCTGTAAATAAAAAGCTTGCTTTTTTCTTCAGTCTTTACACCTTTTCTTTTCTTTTTTCTTAAAAAATTTTTTTATTTATTTACTTATTTATTTGTGAGAGAGGATTAACAAAAGAGCATGAGCCCTCAAGGGTAGGAGTAGAGGCAGAGGGAGAAGCAGGTTCCCTGCTGAGCAGGGAGCCCAATGGGGGCTCTGTTCCAGGGCCCAGAGATCATCACTTGAGCAGAAGGCAGAAACTTAACTGACAACTAAGGCCACCCAGGTGTCATACAACTTTTTTCTTGAATTACTGCATTCGTTAGGTCTTTTAGTACAATGCTAATAAATAAAACCCCTAATAGGGGTCTTACTGGCTTTAGAAAGAATACTTCCTGAGTTTTTTACTTTGCCTGTAGATTTGGTTAGATAAAACTTCATCTGATAACAAAACCTTTCCCCAGGCAAAGATTTTTTCTTTTCTTTTATTATTTTGTAAACTGTTTTTAAATTGAATTGGTTTTGGTGTTTGTTGATTTCTTTTGGTTAATAATTTTTTTGTGTGCTTAATTTCTTAATTTGGTGAATTACATTAATATATTTTCTAATGCCCTTTAGACTTAACCTCAGTTTGTTCAAGATTATACTTAGTGTCCATATAATTTGTTAAACATTTTTACAACCTTTTAATAAGAGAATATTCTGTAATTTTTTCCTTATGCTGTTTTATGCATCAGGATTATACAAGTCTTATGAAATGAGTTGAAAAGCATTCTTTCTGTATTCGGAACAGTTTTTTAAGATTGAGTATGTATTTAGCTATTATTTTATTTTCTGTAATGGTGATAAACTGTTAGAGCTTTTCATATTTTTTTTTCCGTTTTGTTGTTTCTTGGAAGTTTTCCCTTTTGTCTGTTTTTAAATTTACTTATTTATTGATATAAATTTATTGATTAATATGAAGTTGATTATTGATTCTCTACAAAGATCTGTATTAATGATCCTTTTAAAATTCAAATTATTACCCTTTTTTTGCTATGGATTTGATTTTTAAGCTTATGTAAATATACATTGACTGAAATTAAAGTTTGATCAGAAATATTTGTTGAACACAATTAACTCTTTGGGGGGGTGCCTGGGTGGTTCAGTGAGTTCAGCATCTGTCTTTGACTCAGGTCATGATCTTAGGATCCTGGGATGGAGCCCCCACATCAGCTCCCTGCTCAGTGCAGAGTCTACTTCTCCCTCTTGTTCTCAAATTAATAAATAAAATCTTTAAAAAGAAATTAACTTTTTGTACGTATATGTCTATATTTGGAACTTTTCATGAAAACTCAAAAGATTTCAGTTTTTTACCCTGTCTTCTGTCTTGCTTTAAGAAAAGTTAGGAATTGGAAAAAAAGAGAAAAGTTAATAACTGAGAGTCTCTTTCAGTGTAAAAAGAGTGAGGCATACATTAGATGTATATTTTTCTCTTTTCTTCCCCTACTTTTCCTTCTTCCCACACACATGGGATCTGATATGATGAATGAAGGTCACCTACCTACCCACCTGCTTAATGTTTCTAAGCGTAAACCAATAAAATAAATATTTTAACCAGCTTCTGCAGCTTATAGAATTCTAAGATTTTATAACTGTCATTATAAATTTGTATTTTAGGAGCTTGACACATGAAAATCTTACAGTGTTCTGATTTCATAGATAAAACTAAATCTATGTGTAGTTTACACAACAAATTTATGAAAGATTTAGAAGAATAAATTATTATCCAAAAGTTACTATAATAGTATAAGTTCTTATCTGTAAAAGGAAAGGGTTTGGATGAATTAATCATATCTCTGTGTATGTGTGTGTGTCTACAAACACATATACTCATCTTTGTCTATGTATGGAAAGAGCTATACAAAAATATATACCAGTAGAGTGAAGTTCAGAGAAAAATGTATGAACTGTATGTATTGAATTATTTAAAAAGTATGTGTTACTTTTAAAAATGCTAATATATGAAACTAATGAATTTTGTATATAATTCCTCTCATTTCATCAATAAAATGGCATAATCTTATTATTAATATGAAATAGTTGACTTTAGCAGAAACAATAGTACTTTTCCATTCTTTTTAAAAATTATGTGAATATGATGAATATTGATGTAAAGTATTAGAATCTTTATTGGAATTATAGTAGATATGTTTATGTTGATGACTTAAATTATGTGTGTGTGTGTGTATGGAAAAAAAGTTTAACATTGGTCTTGTTGATTAGGTTAATGTTCTTAGTGTTATATGTCAGCTTGTTTGCCTTTCCATGAATTTTTGAACTTTGGAATATTAAGTACAGTAGTTGAGTAAACTTTTACTATAAAGGCCCAAATAATATATATCCTAGGCAACTACACCACATGGTCTGAGTTGCAAACGCTTACCGGACATTGTAGCAACAGGCAGCCATAAAGAATGTGTAAATGAGCATACATGGATGTATTTTAGTAAAAACTTTATTTACAAGAAAAGATGACAGGACAGATTTGGCACACAGGGCCTGTTTTGCCCAACTTAAATATGTAAACATTTATAGTAACTAGTGAGAATTAATGGGAGGTTTTAACATAATGCCAGACATTTTCTCATAAAATGTTGTGCTGTACTGGTCTCACCATGTTTAGAAATCAGAGAAAATCAAGTATTGCAAAATTGAGCTATGCAATCTCATTATCTATTAAAATGTATCCTATGCAAAGAAATAAATGTATACATGTAATAAAGGCACTCAGATTTATGCTTCATATTTCATTTTGCTATTGTCAAGGAATGTTCATTGAAAAGTTATTTAATGTACAGAGCCAAAAAACTCATTTTGAAATAGGTTTGTTTATTTTCAATATAAATGAAACTTTGAAAGTTGTGCACTTTCAGCTCATACACAATTAGCATTCCTAGGGACAATGTCTGGAATTAGTTGATGACAAAAGATACAAAACTATGAAAAAATGTTAAAATTATTATATAAAAATTTTTAGAGTGTTCAAGGTTTTAGACCTCCTCGAGTCATTTAGTTCATGATTTTATTGAAATGTAACAGTAAAGTTTTGTAAGTAGAAAAAAAAGAAGCAGTGGTTTTCATGCAATTATCATTTGCCTCTTTGTAGTTTAAAGAATGCCCTTTTCTCCTTCCCCCTCATCCAGTTCTGGAAGTTGCAGTACTCAGTACCGAAGGACAGGTTCAAGACTTTAAATTTCCTCTGGGCATCAAAGGCGCAGGCAGCTCAATCCAGCTCTCTGCAAATACTGTCAAACAGAACAGCAGGAATGGTAAGATGGAGCAGAGTCTTTTAAAAATTGACAGGTTTTTTGTTCATTTAACTCTATTAACCCTAAAATGCCAACTATTTGACTCCTAATGTAACAATGCTGCTTACCATTTAAAAGCAGATTTAAAATAATGCTTTACTCTTTCCCAAGAAACTTAATCTATACAGAGTCCATAAGGACTTTTTTCCCTTTTATTCTTACTTGAATGTATTTTATTTTATTCATAAGCATATTTCCTGGAAAGGCATATGACTACTTTTACCTTCCTAGGGCTTGCAAAGTTGGTGTTCATCATTTACCGGAGTTTGGGACAGTTTCTTAGTACAGAAAATGCAACCATAAAACTGGGTGCTGACTTTATTGGTCGGAATAGCACGATTGCAGTGAATTCCCACGTCATTTCCGTTTCACTCAATAAAGAATCCAGCCGAGTTTACTTGACAGATCCTGTGCTTTTCACCCTGCCACACATTGATGTAAGTTCTATGTTCTGATGAAGTAGTGGAAGGTTATAAAACCAGTGAGGAAAGAACGCAAAACTTGACATGCTGGGGATGGGGAGAGAGGGAATGGGAAGATTGCGGAGAGGAGAGGAAAGACCTTTCCATTTGAATTTGAATTTCAAATGTTGGATTAGGTCAGACATAAGTTTATTTAAGTCTGTGAACATAAAATTAAATGAGCCTGGTTCAGTGATTATTAGAACTTAAGTGTATTCTTAATGAAAGCTAATTCAGTAATCAACAGGAAAATGTAAATGACTGTAATTTGTTTGAGAATGAAAATTAACTCTTACCTTAACAGCAGGATAACTGAACGTTAACTCTTAGGACTCTGCCTTTTTAGTGTGGCAGACCTTTTTGTTTTTGTTCTTTTTGACTTTACTGATCCTATGTGATACAATTGTTATCAAGCATTGGGTTTTTTTTTTTTTTTTTAAAGATTTTATTTATTTATTTGACAGAGAGAAATCACAAGTAGGCAGAGAGGCAGGCAGAGAGAGAGAGGAGGAAGCAGGCTCCCTGCTGAGCAGAGAGCCCGATGCGGGACTCGATCCCAGGACCCTGAGATCATGACCTGAGCCGAAGGCAGCGGCTTAACCACTGAGCCACCCAGGCGCCCATCAAGCATTGGGTTTTTAAAAATCTAGGCTTGAAGACGTGATTTCTCTGCAGTGCCTTAGAATGAAGTTGGTTTAAATTATTGCACTGTGTTGGAAGATAGCAGGATTTTGGCTTCTGTTATAAGCAGAATGAATAAGTGCCCACAGACAGCCCAAGTGTATCTCCAGAATCGGCAAAGAAAAAAAAAATTCGTGCAGCCATTCTCTTACATCTGCTGCAGTTGGTTCACTCTCTTAAAAACCCTGATATTGCTAACATGTCACTTAGAATAAAAATGGGCCCCAAATCGATTTTAAAACACTTGATCCTTACAGAATTTTCTCAGGACAGGACAAATTCATGGGTGTCATTTTGTCAGAAAAGAAAAAAAAAAATGATTCCAATGTACCATCAGTATGTAAAATCATAAGATGGAAATTGTAATTGTGTAAAATGGGTCTTTGGTAATTTGGAGTACACTTTAGAATGTTTCGGACTATAAAACCCCTTTTAAGTTAGATATCTGCCTTGTATAACATAGTCTACAATTTTGCTGATGAAAAACTTTATAGTCCGAAACATGCAAAGTTTAATCTAAATTACCTTTTACACATATTAAACAATTGCTATTGCCATCTTAGAGTGTAAAATCCTAATTTTATCTTGTCATTTTATTTCCCAGCCTGACAATTATTTCAATGCAAACTGCTCCTTCTGGAACTACTCAGAAAGAACTATGATGGGATATTGGTCTACCCAGGGCTGCAAGCTGGTTGACACTAATAAAACCCGTACAACGTGTGCATGCAGCCACCTAACCAATTTTGCAATTCTCATGGCCCACAGGGAAATTGCAGTAAGTATTTGCACTTCTAATTAGTAGCAGAGAAAAACCTCAGGAGATTCAAAACAGCTTTATAATAGTCCCTTCTTTGGGTGCTTATCGTAACTAAAAAGCAAACAAAGTAGTGTGGATTTCTAAATGTCATTACACTGTCTGTATATTTTTTTGAACGTCTTGGCACTCTATTTATTGTTACTTCTCAAAATCATGTGTTTTGCAGATTCATTCTAAATTTTTCTCCTTTGGGCAGGTGTTTAGCAGAGGCAATCGGGGATTTAAAAAATGAATAGCGATGGGTCCTACAAAAGAGACCGAGGGCTCTAAAATTGAACACACTCTCTTCATCTGGAATGTTTGAATTTGTTTTTCAGCTTTTAAGTTTTTCTCACAACTTTGCACACTGTGCAGAACTGCAGATTTTAAAGGTCAGGATAGCTTCTGGGATGTTTCTTCATATTCCTTTCTGTGATGAAGGGAATGATAGCCAGAAGATAAAAACATTTTAAGAAATAGAGCACGAAAACTCACAGGTCTATTGTGTATTTGACTCAGTATATAAATAAATATCAAAACTCAAGGGGGAAATGAAAACTTAAAATTTTTTTGTTAGCCAGGAAAGTCATTAAGATACCAATTATTTTTAATCATAACTGAATATCCTTTATCCTATTATATAAATATCTGGGTTTACATAGGTAATTATTTCAGCCGTTATTTTGAAATGATTGGATTCTTGCATTATTTTCTAGGTAAAATCTTTCACTTTCTTAGGTCATTCTTTGGATATAAGATAAGATTGATCTGTTATGTGATCAAGTTTTCATTTTAGCTTTGAGCCCTGTTTGAACACATAAGAATATTCATAGAGTTTGGTATTAAAAGATGAGCTACCATGGTGAAAGCTATCTTAACCTTTTAGTTGAAGCAATGCAGGAATACTAATGTTTCTCATACTATTTTTGTTTTCAGTACAAAGATGGAGTTCACGAATTACTCCTTACAGTCATCACCTGGGTGGGAATTGTCATTTCCCTTGTTTGCCTGGCTATATGCATCTTCACCTTCTGCTTTTTCCGTGGTCTGCAGAGTGACCGCAATACTATTCACAAGAACCTTTGTATCAACCTTTTCATTGCGGAATTTATTTTCCTAATAGGCATTGACAAGACGAAATACATGGTAAGCACCCCTTCAGCTTATCGCCCTTGGATCTCTGACAATTACTATATCAGGTGTGAATCCACACACGATGCCTATATAGATATTTATTTGATCTTGTAACAATAAAGTTGACAGTGGTAATCTTGGCAGATAATTTTTAATAAAAGCGTAATCATTAGGTATTATTATTATGAGCGAACTCATTTCTTGCATTTATTGCAGATAAAAATGCTTTTGCATTTTTCTGGGTCGTTATTAAGACACGTAATTTGAATAGAAGAGTGCCAGGGACACTGAAATGAAAAGATCCTATTTTTACAGTTTTCATTTTGCTTACATAGTCATTCTGGTCAGTGATCATTTCTTCGTCTTCTGAGCAATTTGTTCATCATCAGGAGGCCTCCGTGTCAGAAATAGTACTTAATCAGTAGTTAATGCTTTACCCTGTATTCATCTGCACCGGAATGAATTTTAAGAATGCTCCGCATATGACAGGAAAAGAATGTTAGGAATTAGATCCAGGGTATTCATCACTAAAGTGAATTTTTAAATTCTGTTACTGAAAAAATAAAAATAATATACTTGGAAGCAATTGTTCTAAAGACATATGGAGCAAATAACCTGTAAGTAGAATATTCAGATTTAATAGTGGATAATTTAGAAAGGAAATTTACATGTATTTTCTTATTTACACTTAATTTTACTAAAAATAGTTGGGTCTCACAGTGATGAAATTTCTAGCACACCTGCCATTATGCTCTATTAAGCATTAAACTCTTCAAATTTGTAGTGTTTAGAACTCATTTCCATTTGTTAAAAAAATTTTTTTTTTAAGAAACATTTACTCTAAATAATGTTGTATTTTAAAGACAATCATGAGCACTGTCAGTGAATATTGCATCATTTTGGGGTGCCCTGCTTGTATTCATGTGTTCTCTCTTGGGTTTTTTGTTCTTTTCCTTTCTAGATTGCTTGTCCAATATTTGCAGGACTTTTACACTTTTTCTTTTTGGCCGCTTTTGCTTGGATGTGTCTAGAAGGTGTACAGCTCTACCTGATGTTGGTTGAAGTGTTTGAAAGTGAATATTCAAGGAAGAAATATTATTATGTTGCTGGTTACTTGTTTCCTGCCACAGTGGTTGGGGTTTCAGCTGCTATTGACTATAAGAGCTATGGAACAGAAAAAGCGTAAGTAATTGCAAGCGACCTGAGTGTTTTTCAAGTGAATAATTTTTTAAAGCCTGTTAGCTGTCAGTGCGGGTCCCTGACAGACTAAAATAGCATCTGAAAGCTTTATTGGTAAGAGAATGGGCATGCCGTGCACAAATTACAATCAAGTCTTTTGTAATTTTCTAGGTTCAGAGGATTTGTACTCTGGCAAGGCAGATTCTAAATTATGGACTTTATTTTTAACACAAAAGATTGACCTGAAACAAATTGAAAAAGTAAATAACTTTTTGGCCTTAGAAAGATATTAAGTAAAAATTCTTCTGAACTTAAAGCATCTGACAGGTTTAACTACTCAGTTTTAACCTAATGCTTCATTAGCTCTCTTTGTGCAGCCAACCCTCTAGCTAACTCTCATTCTGAATTGCGACAATAGCACATTCCATCCCATATGTTCTACTTTGATAATATTTTGTCAGGCAGTTTAAAAGGATTAAAATAAGTCACTGTCTTTCATTTATAAAAAATATAGATATTTATGGAAAATGACAGAAGGTAGACATAGCCATATTTATAAGGCTTTTATTTGCTAGGAGCATGAATTTGCCTCCCAATTCTGCTTATATTTGCCTTTGATAAAATTAGTTATATAAAGATTCTTTGGACTAAAGAAAGCTTTTTGACTAAACAGATGATGAAAGACAAATAAAAAAAATTCAGTGGGGATTCAATGTTATATGAAAAATGAACCACTAAGTAAAATCTGTCTTAATAAGTTTATGCATCATTTACTCTAATACTATATGAGTGCTATGCTTTGATTTTTTTTATCTCGTATTCATCCATTCCCAGTTGAGGTATTATATTTATGCTGTGCTGTTTTGAAACAGGCATAACAGCTGAATATTTTGTCTGTTTTGTTTCATAGGGTTAAACACTGTCGCTCAGATATTGATCTGAAAGGCAAATTTTGAAGATAAGAACTTTAAAATGATGAGACCATTTGGAATATTGAGTTTCAAGTTTTCCTTGATATAGTCAGAGGTCTTAAGATTTAGGGATTGGGGTGTGGTGGGGTTTATTGTTTATCCCATACGAGCAGAATAATGAATGCCTTTACCAAATTTAAAACCTGAAATGAAAAACAGTAAGCTGAAGTAAATAACTACTCTTTATATCAAAGCCAACTCAGAATTATTAAAATTGTTCTTAGCCATGACAAATGAATTTTCAAAGGCAGATATAAAGATAGTTTTGTTAGATTTTTAAGAATCCTATATTTTTGGTAATGTTGAGGATCCATTGAAGCTACTTAATACATAACCTTCTTTTCATAATAGTTGCTGGCTTCATGTTGATAACTATTTTATATGGAGTTTCATTGGACCAGTTACCTTCATTATTCTGGTAAGCAAACTCTGTTTTCCCTTCATTTTTAGCTTGCTACTTTTGTAGTGCCACTGAAACCAAGATAACTGGTTTTATTTTTAATTAATCTGTGCATTCAAGGGTTTATAAACATGTCTAACCTACAGGATAAAACTGCGTGTATACCTTAAATGTTATACCATTATTGAGAGTTTATGTACTTGCTGATTGGTCTATTTCAAAAATCCTTTTTCCTCTAAAAAATACTTTTTCTTATCTAATTTAGTTTGCTACAATGCATGTCATAATCTAAAAAAAATATGTAAATTATGTTTAGATTGCATGATTCGGGCCTAGTTTAATAATTAGAAAGGAATAACTGAAATGTATAGTGTGTTTTGGTTTTGGATAGTTGAGTTTTTTGCTAAGAGTTGTGGTTCAGGAGTTTTGTCTCCAAAATCTGTAATATTAGCCCTGTATCAAGTTATGTGGCATTTATAAATTAAACGAATGTTTCATGGAATTGAAAGAACATTAGCTTAATACTTATTATATTAATTTCCACATAATAATTTAGTGCTTTTAAAATAAATGTCCACACCCTAAGCTTTTTAGAGCACAAAAAAAATTTTTAAGCTTAGATTAATAACTGAGTCTTAGATCAATTTTTAACTCAAAAGAAATAAAGTTACTTTTCAAATGCCAAATAAAAATATTGGTCTTCAAGAAATTTTTAAAAAATAAATTGTTTACCCATTAAATATAACATGACATAGGTGTTTTTTAACTGCTTACATTATCATTAGTCAAATATTTGAAATATAGTTGAAATAAAAGGATGTAGCTAAAATATTTGGTTTTTGGTATTTAAAACTTTTCACTGAGTTTTAGCATTATGCTGTTACAGATAGATGCTACTGACCATTATAAGATTGAAAGGGAAACATAAGCAAGTTTAAATATTTTCTTTTAAATACCTATTTTAAGGACTTTTTAAAAGAGGTGATACACATGAACTTATTAGGATATTTCTGTATTTAACTAGTCTTTCATAAAATTGAGGGGAAAAAATGTAGTAGTTCAAGGAAACTTAAAACCACTTCATATGTATGTACTTTTGTCTTTAAAATGAATTATACACTTACACAAAGCAAAATGAAAATTTGAGGTGAATGCCTGTATGAATCAAGCCAGTAAATCATTCTCAAGTCTTCCTAGGAAAGCTTATTTCTCACCAGAATTACTCAATCCAAATGATTACTCTCGTTTTAGTTCTCGGTTTATTTAAGTTAACATAGCCTAAACCACTCTCAAATTAAATGGTAAACAGCTGAATTGAAGTGGCATGATCCTTAAAGACACACGCTTCTCTTTTTTCCCCCCCTGAACCCTTAGCTAATCATATTGATAACTTTGAAAATTATAAAGACCATTTCAGAGATAATCTAATCTATAAAAGTATGTGTTAACTTCTGTTGTACTAGTTTTGTTTATTTCCATCTAAAAATAAATACTGACTTTAGAGTATTAAATTTTTTTTTTCACTTTAGAGTATTAAAATTTCTTTCACTTGGACAAAAGACATTAATGTTCACATATACTGTTTCTAGTAAGAAAAGAAGTGAAGGACATTATATTGCCCATTTACAGTGTGAACCCTACTGTTATTTATTAGTTTTGTCGTCATTGTTATCCTGTACCCAATCATTTAGGTTGAAATGTGAAGGGCTTTGAGGAATAGTGTTCCCAACTTTAAGGGGGGGAAAAAAAACCCAACAAAACCCAAACACAGCAAGTAGCTGTTTTGACAATATAGATCCTAGGAGTAATTGTCCCGCAGCTGCTTTGTCCTCTAATTCTCCGGACGCAGAGAGGCAAAGAGTGGTATAGAGGTGTAAAACATCATGCATAACCTAAACCGAGATATATGATTGTTCAGCATGTTTGTTGAATGTTAATATATTTATAACACATACATCCTTCTGATGAGAAAGGATATTTAAAAGTCAATACAAACACAAATCTTAGTAACATAAATTCCATTATATACTACCCTTTTAAGGAGTACTCTTAGAACAAAAACTACTCATTACAATTCCCGGAAGGGGATTGTGTTCCTTTTGGAATTTTGCCTTTCCTACTTTTCTGAATTGAAGCCATTTAACTTAGTAATATTAAGTAAGTGTATGCTTTTTATAATGTTCTATGAAGAAAAATAACATGCTATGGAAGATAAAACTTCTTGCTTCTGTATTTCTATCGACTGTCTTGCCTACAGGCACTAGAGTTATTATATCTATGAGAAAAGTGCTTGTAAGTAATGAGCAGTGGGAAACCATTAGTATGCCTGAAATGGTTTAATGAAAGCTTGGATCATGACACGTCAGGAGCTGTTCTTATCATTTGGACAGCTCCATCTGCATCGTTAATAATTAATTCAGTTCAGTAAGAGTTCAGCTCACACACTCATTTAGAAGTCTTCTTCAGAGAACACCTCTTTGGCTGCTAGTCCCAGGGAGAAATAGGCTTCTGCTCGGCTAACAGGAAAGATCTGGAGATACAAGTGCAGTTTAGAGTTGCATTTGCTAGGTAGCAAAAGCTCCAGGGAGGACAAAAAGGGTCAGAACATGTGCAGTTCAGTTAGGTTACTTCAGAGTGGTGTTTCTGTTCTTCTGTCTTATCATATCCATGTCAGCACTGCGAGCTGTGGAATGAATTTTAAGCTGCTAAGCTCAGACGGATGTGATTCAATTGAGCAGGTTGATGACTCTAAAACAAACGGTGCGCTCCCGCCATCATTGGTTCCCTCTGCTTGTTTCCAAGTCCTTTGATTTTCGTGACCCGGTGTGGGTGGGTAGTTGGCTATGCCCTGTCATCAAGCAGCAAATGATACTGGCAGATTATCTGTACTGGAACTCATGAAATTATTATTTTGAGATAAGTGAAAGAGTCTTATTTGTCATTACAAGAGAAGGAGTACGCCATTTGGCAATTAACTCCATTTAGCTGAATAGGAAAATCTGTTTCTGAATTTGCCGTCTCTTTCACGTAGAATTTCATTAAGAGATGCCTGTTTACCTGTGTGTACACACATAAACACACCACACACAGCAGAGATAAAATTGGATTAATTCCTGGATGAGTTGCTTCATCTCTAAAATTAATCATCAGTGTGGGTGTTAAGCTTGGTGGGTTGGTATTTCGTATGTAACACAGTCCTACAGCTGTACTTACTAGTAACTTCTCTGTGAATGATTGAGTCATGACATGCACTTTCCAGGTTCTTTGTATACAGAGTTGTAACTCCGTCTTTTTCCTTTCTCACTGATGCGTAATGCCTTTCAACCTATCCCAAAATATGTACTCTGTTTAAGGTTACTAGTATTCATGTTGGAAAGAAAGAAACAAAAAAAGCAAGTGGACAAAAATTTGGAATTTGAGGGGAGAAGAGCAGCACTTGGATGATAGAGACATTCTTCTCTCCCTGGCTTTTTGCCTGCTTTCCAGGAAGAAATAGGAGAAATTCCTTTGATGGTTGGGATTTCTTTTATTTTTTAAATGCATACCAAATGCAGAAAAATAAATTGAGAGGAAATAAAAGTGAGGAGAAAGAGATCACTTACTCTAATTAGAAAGGGAGAAAAAAAAAAAAAAAGAAGAAGCAGCAGCAGCCCAGAAGTTTATGTCTGGAAAGAGCCATTTGTGTTATGGGGAAAATGCAAAGAAGGAACAAGTCAGATTTGCAATCAGTAATTCATTTGAAACTAACTTTTTTTTTGCCTGTGACTGTTTGGAATGATAGATTTAATCAAAGATATTTCTATTTGCCCTTCGATTTCTTGTTCTGATTCCCTTAGTTACTTTTTAAGAGAATGGCAAAGAAGAGAGGAAAAAAAATATTTTACTCTACAGAATCATGACTCTTATGAAGTGTTATCACCTCCTGAAAAAGATCACAGCCAACAGTATTTTTTCTATGAAAATATATGTATATTTTTTAGCACTGGAGAGAAAGAAAGAACTCTAAAACTTCTTTTTAAAAAATTGTTTACATTTCAGGATTTATTCTATTTAATTCCAGAAAGCATTTTACTGTCATACATATTGGTGATAATATATTAAGATATTCAATACCTAAATGACATAAGTATCTTTTTCATTATTTTAGTAAGACTAACAAACACATTATCAGTGAAATTTTTTTTTTAAAGATTTTATTTATTTGACAGAGATCACAAGTAGGCAGAGAAGCAGTCAGAGAGAGAGGAGGAAGCAGGCTCCCTGCTGAGCCAGAGAGCCCCATGTAGGGCTCAATCCTAGGACCCTGGGGCCATGACCTAAGCCAAAGGCAGAGGCTTTAACCCACTGAGCCACCCAGGCGCCCCATCAGTGAAGTTTTTAAAGTGGATTTGGGGAAAAGAAAAGTACCTTGTGTTTAGCTTTTGTTTTTTCCCTGTTGTGTTTTATGGTTTATAGTATGTCTTGTGTGCTTTTTTTCATAATTAGTTTTTTTTGAAATGATGGTATTTTTGTCCTGTTGAAGACCCCATTGCTTCATTATTTGTATATTTTCAAGTTGTATTTCGAAGTCTAAATTAGTATTGGATTTAACTATAAATTTCTTGGCAACTTAAATTTTAGAGTGCTAATCATAATTCTTCTGTTTGGCTTTTAAAATTGGAGAAATCACAGATATTCGTGAAACAATTTGAGTGCAAAAATCTTTCTGTGGTTTTATGATTATTTTTCTACTATTTTATTGTTTTTTTAAAAGATTCTCTTTTAAAACATCTTTTGAAACATTCAATTCTACTATGTTAGAAATGACAGTCCTTTTTTGGATTCAATTATGAGTTTGTGTGATGTTTAGTTATGTGAGTGGAACACAAACAGGTTTGAGAAAACAGAACTAACTGTTAAACATACTGTTTGTCTACTGGGAGTAGGAGTGTGTGGACACTTTAGTCATTTGCTGATCATGGGATGGTAGTGTTTAACAAAGAAATAGAGAATTAGTTATTCTAGCAAGTCGATCAGGTAGAAGTCATTTGAAGAGCACATCCCTTATGTTCAGAATTTCCTTGAGGCTGTATTTTGTATATGAATTTATTATTTATCTTCAACTCACTCATCATCTCTGAGTGATTTCTAAAATGCATGACTCTTTCTAGATGTAGAATCTTTTTTTTTCTTAAATAAAAAACTAGTATGTTTTTGCTTTGCTAGGAGAGACTCTTACTTTTCTCACCAGAATAAACTGGTTAATTCTATCTGTAAAGTTGCTGGGCTATGGAGCCATCACAAAGTGTATTAAATCCCAGCACTGATATTATAGCACCTAAGTAATCTCTGGCAAGGTACTTAACATCTTAGAATGTAAACTGACTCTCCAAGTGCTTCCTGTTACCTCTGGACATAGGATTATTTAAAGTGAATGTACTATATTTGTAACTAGAAAGAAGAACTAAACACATATATAATGTTAACAATCCTCAGTAGAGAGATACGAGAGGAAGAAGAGGTATCTATCTACCAGGTTGTTTTTTAAGGATTAAATAAGATAGGCTTTCTGTGTCACATTCAACTTGGTTAATTCTCAGTCTTAAAAAAAAAGAAAGAAAGAGAGAAAGAAAGAAAAATGGCTTTGTATCATACTTAAATTTAATTCTGTTCTTCAGTGGGTGAACTCCATTTCCATTTCAGTTTTATTTGAAAATGTGTTAGTTCTGAAGTAACTATTTTACTTCAGAATTTTAACATGGTCATCTTCATTGAAAAATGTTGGTATGTGTTCATCTTCAAGATTTCACATTTTGTACTCCTTTTCTTTTCATAACATAATACTTTATACATCCACATTTTTCCAAATTCGCACACAATTTTCTTGTAGTTTTTACATTATACAATTTTATAAAGAAGTTGTATAACTTTTTCCTTCCTGGAGTGTACTACCACTACTATTTATTCCTGAGGGGTTAATCAACATGCTTAGAAAGTGATGAACACCAAACTGTGGCCCTATATGTTTTATGAAATTGTATAAGAAAAGGAAGGGGGAAGAAATAACCCAAAGTCTAGAATTACGGAGTGAAAGAAAGAAATGGTTATATTACGACATTCAAAAGGAAGGGTCCAGAAGTTTAAAGGATTTTAACTCTGAATCTACAAAGCAGCTTTTTTTCCCTAAGAGTTGCATCAGTGTTTACTTGCATTTTGTTTTGTTTGTTTGTAGAATATTTGGAGATCTTATTTGTAACCATTCTCTAATTTTACTAGTTAAGACCTAGTGTTGCATAAAATAAAAAATAAAAACACTGTTGATTTTGCCTTTAAAAAATTAGAGATGTACTGTACCATCATCTTTAGAAACTAAGTCAGCTATTTACTGTCCTATCAGAAGGATCTCCCTAACTTTTCAAAGGTAGAAATTGTATCTTACGTGCAATACAATAGGCACATTCTTGTATGGAGCAGTAAGGTCAATACATATTAGTTGAATGAATTGCATTATATTGTAATATCTCTGAAAATGTAAACATTTATTTATATGTGACCACCTGGAATAATCATTAGAATATAAAGCTAGTGTTTCTACATATTTGTTTGCTTTTTCTCTGGACAAGTTTTTTAATAAGTTAATGTTTAAGTAGGTGTTTTAAACAGAGAGTTTCTTTTGTCCCTCTTTTGTTAATATTAAGTAATTAACATGAAGCAATAGAATGCTATCTGCCAACACTTGCAAACTATAGCCATTGACCTCATTTTATCCCTTAAGAGGAAATTCTACATCTAAGAGAAACAATAAGGCACAGTTGACAAAATGAGTGATAAACAGCTTAGATGAAAGCCTTCACTGTGTTCCTAAACTCCTCATTAGGAATGACTTGGAAATTTTATTTATTGCCCTATATAAATTTTCCTAATTACAAAATCAGAAGTAGTGATGAATGAGTAAAACAGCATTATCATTTTATCCGATGGTATTGTGACTCAGTAAAAGTGATCATCTTATCATAACAAAATCATGTTGAATGTTTGCCACCAAGGAATTGTCTTTGTCCCTGTTTGTCCTTTCCTGAACACACCATTGGGGCTTGCACTGTCTAAGCCAAGTAAAGCTCACAAAATATAATTCTGTTTTGTCTTTTTAAAAGTAATAATCAGGAGTAAATAAAATGTAAAGAAATCCAGGAGTGATCAGGCTTAGTTCTGTTTTTAGAGCTAGAAATGGAACTGCCTTCCCTCTGTCTAGGTTTCTGTACAACCAAATGCAAAATGGCAAACATTATCTCTCTCCAGTCAAAACTTGTCTTTTTTCTTCTCAGTTCACTCATGTTGACCTCCCAAACCTTCCTTCCATGTCTGGTTCCATCTTCCCTCTTTTTGCTTTTGTTTGCACCTAGATTCTTTACACAGCTCAGTGTTTAGAGGGACTCAAAGCAGCCTTTTTCTTCAGAATTTACCTACGCCCATTCATCAGAGAGGCATAAGAACAATAGGACTGATGGCTTTTAACCATTTAGTAGCAAATATATAAATATTTTCAAAGTTTGTCTTTCTGGAACTAATAAATATTTTTCATGTATTTTTTCATAATTTTTCATATATTTTATTTCATTTGATTCTCACAATTACCTCACAAATAGATCATACAAATGTGATTATCTTTCTTTGATCAGTCAAAATCAAAAGCTAGACTCTCAGCTAAGTCGTAGGGTCCCAAATCCCACAGTCCTTGTAAGCTACATGATGTAAATGTCCCTTCTGAAGAATTCACTTCAGTATTTCCATTAGATGGCTTTTAGGCCGTGGAGTACCTCTAGCTAAAGAAACTAATTTAGATTTTCTAATTTATTTAATCATCACCACATGATGCTGATTTAATGAGGTTGTAATTTCATGTCAAATGATCTATTAAAAAAAAACGATCATACATAGCTGGAGTATTTTTTATTTAGACTCAACCAGATCATTGCCTATGTAAAACTGAGTCAGTGAATGTCTACTATATACTCATGTCATTGATATTTAGCTGCATTAACTCATTAAGTGTATTTGCAAAACTTGCTCATTTTTTTACTCTGTGGTTACAGTGGTCTAATTCTTTATTTGTTGTAACAGCTAAATATTATCTTCCTGGTGATCACATTATGCAAAATGGTGAAGCACTCAAACACTTTGAAACCAGATTCTAGCAGGTTGGAAAACATTAAGTAAGTATTTAGTATTTGAATTTTAGTGCTTGACAAACTAAGTGAAAGATACCCTCCACAGAGAATACATAAATGCTTTCCTTCAACTGTAGAAATTATTCAGAATGAAGTTTTACTGATCAAGGTTGAGTCTCACTGTTAACCATGTCACAGACATTGGTCAAAAATTAGATAATGATTTCTCTCTTGATCTAGAGCCAAGAAATTGTTTCAGTGGCTTTGTAGAAATTCCATATCACTGTAGCAGTTTCATTTAAATTTAAAATGCAGTTCAAAATGATGTTGCTGTTTGCAAGGCTGATATGATATTAAGTTTGTTTTGTTAAATGACTTTTTTGATTTAAGGATTCTGAGCAGTTTCTACTTCTAATCTTGTTTTCCTAAGATAATTTACTCTATTACTATTGTTAACTTGGAGATTATCTGTTGTTTTTCATGATAATTGAAGAAATGTTTACTTTATTACAATATTGAATAAAAACTACAATATCCTATCAATGGCAAATGCTATCTAATTAAATAATTGATCGCTGTTGATTCATTAAGTCATTTATGGAAGGATTTTCAGAGTTATCTTTTAGATATGAGTTAATTTAAGATTTGAGGAGGTATTATTCAAGTTGGTTATAATGGGATTGTGAAAAATATTTGTAATGTAAAAAATGGCAGATCTCTAGTAAGGGTAATTTTTCTTTTAAAAAAGTAGATGTTTTAGATAGGTTAGTGCCAGCTTCATTGCATGTTGCATGGTAAGAGAGAGAGCTAATCTTTAGCATCTCTCTCTTTTCTTCCTTTTCCTCTTTCTGTCTTCTCATCTACACCAGTAATTACCGTGTTTGTGATGGCTACTATAATACGGACTTACCTGGGTAAGGTAGAACCCTACATTAACAAATTTATGGCATGATTTATATTTTTTACAAATCCGTCAATATCATGAATTGCCCTTAATTTTTATAGTTATTTTGGAATATCTAATTTGCTGTAGTATTTTAAAACTATAATATGCCTTTATTTTTTAATTGCTTGCCTCTGCATTTTGACTTTCTTAATTTTGACTAATTTATAAAATATATAAATGCTTTCTTATTACTTTCTATTTTAATTCTGTCTAATAATTTTGTTTCTCTTTTCTGCTTATAATGCTTTCTAGCTATGAAGATAATAAGCCATTTATCAAGTAAGATCATTAGTTAGACATGGAATGCACTGACTTTAAATCCTTTCCATTCCGTCCTATTTTCTACAGTTCTTTTCTCCTTAAGCTATTCATGATGAAATCTCTCCAAAATTATTTTATTTTGAAGTTGTTCTCATATTTTTGTCCCATTTCAGCAAGGCTTCTTCATGCTTTAGTTAAAATACCTTAGGCTCACCTAAGATCAGTTTATTAGAATCTGCAGTTTAGGTGTGAAGTGATTATCTGCCATTTAACCTTTCTGTATGTGTCACATTATTCAGTGTCATGAGTGCACCACAGGGATAAAAAGACAGGAGTAAACTCATTAAGGACTCCTTAATTTCTTTGACTAAAATGCACATAAAAGACAATAAAGTCACGGGGGATGTTTTACACCTTGTATTTTAATATAGTTCTGATACCTTGTTAATGCTGGAGTAAGAAAAGGTCATACCTGCTGTTGCTGTTTTCACTGGAGGCTGCAGTACTAAATGCTATTGTTCTTTCTCTAATCAATGAAAGGTTAAAGCCAAAATGCTGTTGAATTTGAATGTGAATATAGAGAAAGTCAACCGCTACTACTGATATGTTGATATTTAAGTGTGATGTGGTGTTCTCTCATTGGACTTGTTAATAAAATTCACTTTATTTTTTCAGGTCTTGGGTGCTTGGCGCTTTTGCTCTCCTATGTCTTCTTGGCCTAACCTGGTCATTTGGGTTGCTTTTTATTAATGAGGAGACTATTGTGATGGCATATCTCTTCACCATCTTTAATGCTTTCCAGGGAGTGTTCATTTTCATCTTTCACTGTGCTCTCCAAAAGAAAGTAAGTGAAGACACCTACGGATTCTAGTTGTTTGTTCTTTGGTTTGAAAATCAGAGATGAAATGGAGAAGATTTTACAATTTTACAGCTGACATATTACGAAATAGAATCATTTTTAATCATAAATTAATTGTCACTCATGTCTGGAAATTCAGGCTTCACATATAAAATAAGTCAATACCTATCATCTTTTTGGATCTCACTTTGAAAATATTAGGCACTGATGTTAAGATTTCTTCTTTGCTAGTGGGGTCTACAAACATGCTTTGTGCAAACGGTATATAAGATGGGGGCCCCTCGGTGGCTCAGTGGCTCAGTTGGTTAAGTGTCTGCCTTCGGCTCAGGTCATGCATGATCCAGGGTCCTGGGATCGAGTCCTGCATTGGGCTCCTGGCTCTACAGAGAGCATGCTTCTCCTTCTGCCTCTCTCTCTCTCTCTCTCTCTCTGTCTTTCATGAAAAAATAACTAAAATCTTTTAAAAAAAGTATACAAGATTTAAAAAAAAAAGGTTAAATAATCTCATTTTTTGCTTGATAAAGGGAATGCAGTGTTTCAAAACGAAATTGAACATAGGATAAATGACCTTGACTTTAAAAGCACCAGACATACAAAAAATTAATATTAATGTTACCTTTTGAGTCGTTGTGAAAAATCTAAAACCCAGTAATTTAATATCTCAGATCTTATTATTTTGTCCTGATTTTATGTTAACTGGAGTCAGCAAAAATGATTCAAAAATTAAAGTTAAAGATGAAAAACTTGCAAGAAGATGTAAACCTTAAGAGAATAGCTTAGCCGCCTTTTAACTAGGTATCATCTTTTCTCTGCCTGCATATCTAATATAGTCTTTTTATTCTGTTATTACTAGTTGGTCACTAAATTGAACAGCGAAATAGAATTTTGAAAGTGAAAACTATTATGTTTTCAGTCCTGACAAGATGATAGTGTTGTTACTTCCATCAGTTGTTGAGTAAGCTATAATTTTGAGATAATGACAGTGGGATGTGCAATACTGACAGATAATGTACATTCACAGCAATATAGGCATTAGGCAAAACCAACACTGGAGTGTATTATTTGGATAAAATACCATTTTGATTGCCATAGACTTGGTCATACAGCATTTCAGAGCAGTTAATAGCCGTGAAATGTCCAAAAAAAAATTTTGTTGAGGTATCAGGTGTTATTTAATAACACTGAACTTTAGTTTTCTAAACATTATACAGGTATAATCTTGTAATTACTTTGGGTTTTACTTTACCTTACACAAATGAGCCTTTTGTATACATGTATAGGATCACATATCATAATTTCTTCCAAAAGTGTTTAACATAAAGCATGAATTATTTCCTCATACAGGTTATGTGTATTAATTGAACAAAGAGATTTTGCTGTGCTTTTTATTTTTTTATTTTTTTGTAAAGATTTTATTTATTTATTTGACAGAGATCACAGGTAGGCAGAGAGGCAGGCAGAGAGAAAGGAGGGGAAGCAGACTCCCCGCTGAGCAGAGATCCTGATGCGGTCCACTGGGATCATGACCTGAGGTCCACTGGGATCATGACCTGAGCCGAAGCCAGAGGCTTTAACCCACTGAGCCACCCAGGCACCCCATTGCTGTGCTTTTTAATTAAAAATCACATTTTTTGAACAATGTGTTAGACTTCCCTTTGAACACCTTCTACCTAGTCTTGGGTATGTCCTATTGGGTGCTGCCCGAATGAATGGCTAAGAATATGATACAAAATGAGTTTGTTAAAATCATGCTTCTTACTGCTTGAGTGAGCATATTTAGGCCAAGAAAATGCTTTGAAAGCTCAAGCCCATTGTTATTTGTTCTAATAGGTGTAGTTAAATAAGGCTAACAGGATGAAAATGCAAGTGCACTTGGGTTTAAAAAGTTATCTAGCAACTTTAATTCTGTAATTTTTTGAAGGAGTAATTGTCAAAGTCCTGGGTCTGCAAGCAGATCTACTGAGAGTAGAATGGTGGTGTGGGGTGGGGGAGGGAGGTGGTGTGGGGGGGGGGGGGGGGGGGGGGGGGGGGGAGGGAGGTGAGGGGGGGGGGGGAGGGAGGTGTGGGGTGGGGGGGGAGGGAGGGTGGGGGGGGGGAGGGAGGTGTGGGGTGGGGGGAGGGGGGGGGGGGGGGTGGGGGGGGGGGGGGGGGGGGTGGGTGGGGTGGGGGGGAGGGGAGGTGGGGGGGGGGGGGGGGGGGGTGGGGGGGGGGAGGGAGGTGTGGGGGGGGGGGGAGGGGGGGGGGGGGGGGGGGGGGGGGGGGGGTGGGGGGGGGGGGGGGGGGGGGGGGGGGGGGGGGGGGGGGGGGGGGGGGGGGGGGGGGGGGGGGGGGGGGGGGGGGGGGGGTGTGGGGGGGGGGGGGGTGTGGGGGGGGGGGTGTGGGGGGGGGGGGGGGGGGGGGGGGGGGGGGGGGGGGGGGGGGGGGGGGGTGGGGGGGGGGGGGAGGGAGGGGGGGGTGGGGGGGGGGGGGGAGGTGTTCTCTGCCTGCCTCTCTGCCTACTTGTGATCTCTGTCTATCAAATAAATAAATTTAACAAAAAAAAAAAAAAAAAGGAAAGTAATTTCTTACACAGAGTTCTAATTTCAGTCTGGCTCTAAGCCAGAGCAGAACTTGTTCACAGGCCAATAGAGCTGCACAAAATCCAGCCCTCTTCTCCGCTCCTCCCAATTCTGCATCACCTTCCTAAATGGGGCCCTATTCTTTACAATTTTGGGGGATTCAGTTTTTAAAGTTGACTTTAAACTTTCTTTAGGTCTAACAGCTTTCCTATCTATTCATATATCCTAGCTTCAGGGGAAAAGGGAAATTACATGGGTAACACATTAATGTGATTGGAAATTGCATAAATAGTTCCCTTGTGTGCTAATGAAGTGAATAGGCATCTTAGACTCTCTACACTAAATGTTAAAGCTAGACACATCAGAAAATGAAGAAAACATTCCATCCTAATTAATAGCATATGTATCAAAGTCCTTTTCTTCTTTATTCGTGTGCCAAAGTAGTCTTGTCATTATAAAGAGGTTATCCGCGAAAGTGTGCAATCCGGTAAAAGAAGTTTATGTATTGACCTACCTAAAAGGACATGAAGCGTATGAAACTTAAATGACTGGATTATGAGTGGTTAAATGTAATTAAGCAGGAAAATTCTAATTTTTTGTCCTTTTTTTCTTAGCATAAAATAGAAAATCTAAGTTGCTAAGTATATGGATAAAGCTTTAAAACATTATTATGTATGTATTAATAACATTTGTGTAACAATAGGCATCAAACATTTTCACATATTACATCACATTTTGAAGCTCCTACTAGTCAGTCTGGGAGGCAAAGATATTTTTCTGATTACTCTTTCAGCATTTTCAGTTGAACTTGATTTTAGAAATTCAATTTATTTGCTCCACAGAAAAGTGTTAGTGAACTTACTCTTCTTAGTTGTTTCCACTGCTCATTTAATTAGAGTGACAGAGAGAAGCAGGTATGTTTGTGTTCATCTCTCGGTCTCGTGGTTATTCAATGCAGGTACGAAAAGAATATGGCAAGTGCTTCAGACACTCCTATTGCTGCGGCGGCCTCCCGACTGAGAGCCCCCACAGTTCAGTGAAGGCATCAACCACCAGAACTAGTGCTCGGTATTCCTCTGGCACACAGGTAACAAAGAATTTGACAACATCTTTAATTAACCTTCTTTATCGAAAGCCTACCGAGACATGTTCTGTTCACATGCACTAATTGTCTCCTCATTATAATGATCTAGGTAGCAAATACTTGCTCTTTTAGTTTTTTGGTCTTAATTTCTTCTTAAGTATTTATTCAAGGTGTTTCTTTAGGCGTGAGCATCATTGTTGAGAAGTGTAACTTCTTTAAGATGTATATGATCATTTTGGGGATACCCTGAGGTCACATAACACGGTACTCCTGGTGGGTACTCACTAAACGTTTGTTAAATAATCAGTCATCTCCACGAAGAGTGGAGGATTAAATATTCGTTCTTCAGTTCTAGACTTCCTTAGTTTTAGACCAGAATCAACACACATTTCTTTTTAACAGCTACCAGATAATCCTCCACAGATTGCTTAGGGTAGATCTTTATGTGTCTTTCATAAGGTGAGCTTGGGGAAACTAACATAACATATGTCTTGCTATTTTATATTAATAGAGTCGTATAAGAAGGATGTGGAATGACACTGTGAGAAAACAGTCTGAATCTTCTTTTATCTCAGGTGACATCAATAGCACTTCAACACTTAATCAAGGTCAGTTACTAGGAAAATTTGAGTTTACAATATAAATTTTGTACCTTTTTGCCAATTTACAATAACTCTAGAGAAACTCCTGATTTTTTTCCTCTCAAATGGGTTTATCTCACAAGCTATTAAACCTGTTGAGTCAACTTTTATCCTTTATGAAAGTACATATAAATTCGTCTTACTCAATAATGTAATGCAAAAAGTAGAATTTTAAACTCCACAGTAACAGAATAAGGGTGAAAAAAGTAATTACTAAGAACATATTTTGCCACAGATTAAAAATATTTTCCTTTAGTGAATACAAATTTATCTTTTCTGAGACATTTGTGGAAGTTTTCTTTTTAAAACATTAATATAGTTAGAATAACTACTATTCACATTAAACTGCCAATTTTATGGTGAAAATTCTTATTTGTAAAATTATTTTACTTTACACTTCTTTCCAAAAGTAAAAAAGTGTCAAAAACATTTATAGTAAATTTTCATAAGCGACTGGTTAAATAAATGAGAATTTATAAAGCAGTTTTTTCTATTTGAATTACTATTTTTAAGGTGTTTACAATTTTAAACTTGTATAAATGACGAATTATTACTTAAAATAAGCTGGCAAATAAAATAATTAAGCAGGATGAGGACACAAGTGCACATAGACACACATAATCCTGAGTGCAAGCTTAGTAAATTTGAATTTGATATGAAAAAAATAATGTTATTGTGTATATATATATATATATATATATATATATCCTTAAAAGGTAATTTATCCAGGTAATTTGTTTTGATATATTGATTTGTAATATAATAGAACATGTTCTATTTTATCACAAATATTAAAGACATTTTTCACTGTTGACATTGTTCTGATGAGATTCTGGTTTAAAATGAAGAAAGGAGTATGTATGGCATCAAAACCAACTTGAATTTTAAAGTATTTTTAGTCAAATTACATTAGCTATGCAAAACATATGTTTGATAAGTATTGAAAGGTTTGTAATTTGTCAATTAGAATGAGTGAAATGTGTGTTTATTCCATTGCTCTGATGTTTTACCTAATTCTGTTAAGATGACTATCAAAAAGGAAATGAATTATTCAATGATTCATTTTTGAAACCTGGCAAATAAGATTATGGAATGAAAATTCTTACTGTATGGAGTTTGTGAATGGTCTAATAATTCATCATACACACAGTCTCTTTCTTCCCCCTTGGCATGTGTGCTCTCGCATTTACTAAGAGAAGCTTTGTGCAGTGTGTTGTACTTTTTACTTGTTTGTGAAAGTTGTTTTCCTCCTGCTTGTGTCAAAGTTGATATTAACACAGATGTTTTCATGAGGGATAATCCCACACCTGTAAATCTGAAAGTTTGAGATTCCCTCTTCTGGGCCTCAGTGGTTAGGTTTTTAATATTAAGCAGTAACATCTTGAAACATAATGTTGATCTCTGTGCATTTAATTGCCATTTTTGTTTAAAAGTGATTTTGTATAAATTAGTAAATGTCATCCTCAGCAGGTGTTTACTTGAGGGACTTAGAAAGCACCTGTGAATTACTGAAATTTAACTTCCCTCTCCCCTTTCTCCTTCAAATTAGTAGTTCAAATACAGTCAGAAAATTTCAGCAGATAATCCATTGCCAACTTGTCTGCTACCCTTGATGAATACAAAAAGTACTTTACTGCAACTGTAACACAAAAATAAGAGAACTGATGTATTTTTCTTTTCTGTTTCTTTGCTTTAGGAATGACTGGCAATTACCTACTAACAAACCCTCTTCTTCGACCCCACGGCACTAACAACCCCTATAACACATTGCTCGCTGAAACAGTTGTATGTAATGCCCCTTCAGCTCCTGTATTTAACTCACCAGGTGTGCTTATACTTACGAATAAAACTTCCTTTCTTTGCTGCTAAACAGAGCTCTGATCTTTGCCCCTTTTCTAGAGTACTCAAGTTGCCATATATTTATTATTACATCTTTAATTTCTCAGTTTAAAGAACTACGGTATTGCCCATGCCAGGCTTCTAAAACTGCACTATATTATAGTAAAAATTCAGTCATGATAGTATTTACCAATAATTATCCATGTTTTTAACACAGGTGGCATAAATCTTAATATATTATTACAGGACTGACATCACATGGTCCGAGAGCCCATCTTCAAGATTTATATCATTTAGAGGTATCCTATCTATGTAATATACTGTTCAGTTTACCCTAAAGCTTGCAGACAGAATTTGCTTCTGGAATGAATTAGCTAATAAAGATAATTTGGATGCCTAGGTATAGAAAACTACACCCAGCATTATCAATGTAACCAAACTATAGTATAGTGCAGCTTTATGGTAGTGGGTTTTTTGTTTGTTTGTTTGTTTTTTCCTTAAAAAAAAAACTTTGAGAATGAAGTTACTATTAGTCAGTTTATACCTTTAGTTGTTTATTGGGGGAGGGGGAGAGATTGTCACTAACCCATCCTGTATTACTATGTTTTCTAATAGCTTATTAAAATAAAAAGCATTTAATATTAACACAGTTTGCAAGACTTCAGTAAAAGTTATCACATAATTATTGTTAGCACGTAAAATTTATTTGTGATTGATATTTGCCACTAAATTAAAGAACTTTGTTTCCTTTTTTTTTTCTTAAATTCTTTTTTAACGTAACTGCAGTTTCTCTTTTCATTCTCTTGTTTTTCTTACTTTCCTTATGCTTTCCTCTAGCAACCTACAGAGAGACAAGTATGGGAGTCAAACTTAACTTTGCCTATCAAATGTAAATTTTTTCAGCATGATTTTTAACCGGCACAATTAAAACATAACTAGCAGTCATGAAGTAGACTCAGCGGGCAAGTGGTTCACAATTTCCAACTAAACTGGTACCAAATTCAAACAGTACATCTGTACTGCCTTTTGTCAGTAATAGAGGTCTGTAGCAAATGCTGTCCATACTTAAGTATATGCAATGCTGAAATAATTTGCTCTTTAAAGCCTGAGGTGCTGTCAACCAGAAAGCTTAATAATTGACTTATCATTTCTGCATTCCCACAGTAATCTTGCTACAGGCTGTGGAAAGTCTTCAAGTGAATTACCTGAACTTGGGCAGAAAAAGTTGCCTCTTCAAAACCAGTCAAAGATGTACTTAAATCTGCAGTATATCATAGAAAACACCTTTTGCATTACCCAGTATATATTTTTATATTTATTAAGCAATGGTAAAAGGAAAGAAAAATGGCACGATCGAACCTTGATAGAGGAAACAATTGCTAGAAAGTGATCTGTGTGTCACCTAGAACTTAAACACCAAATGTTTTCTAAATAAAGATGGTGGCACATGCATGAATTAGGTAGCTAGACAGTTATGTGAATCAAACTAAAGGAAGCCTTACAGATACTATTATAATAACTTCATTTTGTTATATGTGGAGCCTGGTAAAAATGAAATTGTCCGTTTTTCCAATGTAGACGTTGGATCAGAGTTTTTTAAAATAAAACCAGTCACCAACAGGTGTACCCCCCCCCACACACCTACTCATTTTCTGCTAATGAGAAGCTATTGAACAGTTCCCACATATTTATTGGTCATGAAATCGAGTTTTCTAGGATAATCTGCAGCTTTAAGAGTGGAGTCAGCACGAGAAAGGGAAATTTCCTATTTTTTCCAAGAATGAAATTTTTCCTCGACTCCTCCAAGCCTTGCATACAATGCAGCAGCCTCACAGTGGCCAGTGTCATTCAGTAACATCATTTCATTCTTTTTTTTTTCCAGACCTATCTGTAAACAAGTGATTTTTTTTTTCTCTAGGATTTTGAGAATGAATAACCTAACTTACCATGGTGCAGATCATTTAATTTTCTCTAAAACTTTTTATTTTCATTTGCCTGAGAAGCACTGTGATGTCTCAGTTTACATGTTTATGTGTCTGTAGAAATACAACTCTGATTCCAAGAGAGCATGTTACCATCTTTTTTTTCCTTCTAAACCTCTTTTCATATCTTCAGCAGACTTATCCAGTCTTTCATTCCTTTAGAGATAAATATATATTAGCCAAGGCTGACACCCTTTCCCCATTCCATAGTTAATATCTATTATTGGTTTGATTTCTGTGACCCATACTTAAGAAATCTCTAACATTTCTGCGTCTAACCTCCATGCCCATGGTGTCTGTGGGCCAGTCTCGTACAGTAGACTCTGCTGGTTCATTCGGTGCTGTCACTGTGGCTGATGCAACTGCAGGGCTGCAGGCAAACTTTGACCATTAGGAGCCTGGGGCCGTTGCGATTAGAGAGAGTATTAGTACCAAAAGGAAACAAAAAAATCAAAACGATAACTATTAAATGAAAAAGCAAAAGGCTGCTATTGCTGGTAATCTAATTTGTTGAACCCTTGCTCTGACTAAGTTGCTGAGAAGCTTAGAAATTCTTCATCATGTTACAATAAATCATTTTACTTTCTTTTATATATCAGCTACTCTTAGGCCAGATAGCCTGAGCAGACAGACATGATGTGAGTTGTCCAAAGTGAGTCATTCCACCTGCTGTCTTTCGTGTTGTCGGATGGTGCTTGTGGGCCCTTGGTCCCGTCAGTGTGAGAGATGGCTGTCTTCGTTGAACATGATTCTTTGTATCTGTCCATTTTTTTCATTCTTTTTTTTACTCCATCTCCAGAAAAAGGAAATGTTAGAATGTTGTTTAAAAAGTTGCTTGCCAGTTATGTGGGTTTATGTTGTACATTTGCCTTCGGTTTTTGTATGTGACTTATTCCTTTTTTAATTTAGTGTTGTTTAGGACAAATTCTGTTAATTTTATTTTTATAAACCATAGTCTCGTACTTTAAAATGTAAATGTCACTAATGAATTGCTTTGCATTAACTATGCAAGGGCATGGAGTGAAGTCTTCCTTGTAAGAGTGTCAGAGATTTGACCAAAAATCAATTGATAACTACCGTCTCCCCGAAATTGATCAAATAATATTCTGTATGCCATCTTCCCTCCCTGGAAAACAGTATTATTCTTTCACACTTCTTCCTATTATCTAAGGGGTTGCAACTGTTTACCGTTGGGAATGCGGGAAAGCCTGGCACTGTTCAGGTGTTAGCTTTCAAATACAACTTTGTCCTGAACGACATTAAAAAGTTTTGTACAAAAGAAGTAAAGATGCTTTGGGAAGGAACAGCGGCAGTAACGGAAACCCCCCCTTTCCCGTTTCAGGACATTCACTGAACAATGCCAGGGATACAAGTGCCATGGATACTCTACCGCTAAATGGTAACTTTAACAACAGCTACTCACTGCGCAAGGGGGACTATAATGACAGCGTGCAAGTCGTGGACTGTGGACTAAGTCTGAATGATACCGCTTTCGAGAAAATGATCATTTCAGAGTTAGTGCACAACAACCTGCGGGGCGGCAGCAAGACTCACAACCTCGAGCTCACGCTGCCAGTCAAACCCGTGATCGGCGGCAGCAGCAGCGAAGACGACGCGATCGTGGCGGACGCTTCCTCTTTGATGCACGGCGACAACCCGGGGCTGGAGCTCCACCACAAGGAGCTCGAGGCGCCGCTCATTCCTCAGCGGACTCACTCCCTTCTGTACCAGCCGCAGAAGAAGGTGAAGCCCGAGGGGACTGACAGCTACGTCTCCCAGCTGACCGCGGAGGCCGAGGACCACCTCCAGTCCCCCAACAGAGACTCTCTTTATACGAGCATGCCCAATCTTAGAGACTCTCCCTACCAGGAGAGCAGCCCTGACATGGAAGAGGACCTCTCTCCCTCCAGGAGGAGTGAGAACGAGGACATTTACTATAAAAGCATGCCAAATCTTGGAGCTGGCCATCAGCTTCAGATGTGTTACCAGATCAGCAGGGGCAATAGTGATGGTTACATAATCCCCATTAACAAGGAAGGGTGTATTCCCGAAGGAGACGTTAGAGAAGGACAAATGCAGCTGGTCACGAGTCTTTAATAGAGCAGCTAAGGAATTCCAGGGGCCACAGGCAAGTATTAATAAAGACTCCGCTGGCCCAGTGCAGCTCCCTCAGACTCTGCTCGGAGAGATGGCTCTGTTGACCTGTGGTTCTCCAGTGTAAAAAGATGACTGAACCTTGAAGTTCTGTGAATTTTTATAGAACGTACAGAAACTTTGTATATACACAGAGTATACTAAAATGATTATTTGTTACAAAGAAAAGAGATGCCAACCAGGTATTTTAAGATTCTGCTGCTGTTTAGAGAAATTGTGAAGCAAGCAAAACAAAACTTCCAGCCATTCTACTGCAGCAGTCTGTGAACTAGATCTGTAAATATGGCTGCACCGTTTTTGTAGGCCTGCATTGTATTATATACAAGACGTAGGCTTTAAAATCCTGTGGGACAAATTTACTGTACCTTACTGTTCCTGATAAGACTTGGAAAAGCAGGAGAGCCATTCTGCGTCAGTTTGCAGTTCGTTCGCTGCAAATCTTTTACATTAAGGCAAAGATTGAAAACATGTTTAACCACTAGCAATCAAGCCACAGGCCTTATTTCATATGTTTCCTCAACTGTACAATGAACTATTCTCATGAAAAAATGGCTAAAGAAATTATATTTTGTTCTATTGCTAGGGTAAAATAAATACATTTGTGTCCAACTGAAATATAATTGTCATTAAAATAATTTTAAAGAGTTTGAAGAAAATATTGTGAAAAGCTCTTGGTTGCACATATGTTATGAAATGTTTTTTCTTACACTCTGTCATGGTAAGTTCTACCCATTTTCACTTATTTTCCACTGTACACAGTGTTCTGCTTTGACCAGTTAGTCTTTATTCTTACATTTAAATTTCTTATTGCCAAAAGAACGCGTTTTATGGGGGGAAAAAAACTCTTCGAAGCCAGTTACGCCATGCCTTGCACAAATGTGGTGAAATCTAGAAAAGAGTGTGTGTTACCCCTCTGTTTATTCTTGAACGGAGGGCAGTGAGGGCACTGGGCACTTCTCACAAACTTTCTAGTGAACAAAAGGTGCCTATTCTTTTTTAAAAAATAAAATAAAACATAAATATTACTCTTCCATATTCCTTCTGCCTATATTTAGTAATTAATTTATTTTATGATAAAGTTCTAATGAAATGTAAATTGTTTCCGCAAAATTCTGCTTTTCTTTTCATCCCTTTGTGTAAACCTGTTAATAATGAGCCCATCACTAATATCCAGTGTAAAGTTTAACACGGTTTGACAGTAAATAAATGTGAATTTTTTCAAGTAGTTATAACGTGCACTTTTATGTATGAGACATAACTGGCTTTAACACACTGGTGTTAAATGGTGTTCCCCCATGGCATACGTGGGTCCCTTCATAATAATAACCCACGGGTATGAGAAAGAATACACTTAAGCTGCCTTGATGGTTCTGGGTGTTGTTGAGAATATGTGTGTATTCAAATTGCCCATTTCCCACATACAGGATCTGGCAGAAAAGTTTCAATAGAGAAATCTACTGAAAGTACTTTCTTCAAGTTGCATTGTGTCAAAACTAAAACAAAAATTACAAAAAGAAGAAGGGTAGGAAATTCTACAAATTTTGGCATCGTAAAAAAATTAATTTTTCAGCAGAATTTTTTTTTAAATATTTTATTTATTTATTTGAGAGAGAGACAGTGAGAGAGAGCATGAGTGAGGAGAAGGTCAGAGAGAGAAGCAGACTCCCCATGGAGCTGGGAGCCCGATGCGGGACTCTATCCCAGGAATCCAGGATCATGACCTGAGCCGAAGGCAGTCATCCAACCAACTGAGCCACCCAGGCGTCCCTTTTCAGCAGAATTGAGAAGACATTCCTAAAGCATACTTTTACAATTTTAAACTATCCCTATAGGCTGCCGTGAATGACAATATTTGTTATCAGAGAAAGGTTCAAAAATCATATAATTGAATCTCAACAAATAGATTTTTCCTGTCTACATCAAAAGGATTTATACCAGATTCTTCTAAAGGGTAGTGGCTCTCAAGTGCTTCCGCTAAGTTAGAAATAGCTTGATTTTTTAATGTGGACACACTTCGTCATGCCTATTGAATTTAAAAAAAAAATGAGAAAAGTTTTTTCAAGTATATATTGATATATCTAAATGCAGATATAGTTAGGCAGGCACTGTATGATATGGTATCCATAGTTTAATAATAGAGTAACAACAGAGGTGTGTATTCACACATAGTTAATATTTAGGTTGGAGACTGACTATAAAAAGTTGTATTAATATTCAAACAGATTTAATAAATCTTTTAAAAGGGCATTTTTATTTCTTTGGCTAAAATCCTTCAGGAATTTACAAGACTTTATTTGGGGCATTATATAATCAAACATTTTAATTTTCTATTTTGTTACACCTTTTTCCTATCAAACTTATAGTGTTGTATGATATGTACTTATCAGTATATAATCCAACTAGGGCTGGGCTGGATGAATGAATTAGCGTCCCCCCTCCCCCCCCCAAAAAGGCACTGATTATTCAGTTAGTACTCATTTCTTTCTCTTGAAGCAGTTCTTAAAACTGGTATGATGTGAACAGGTACGTAAGTACATAGTACCTACACGGTTACTGTTCTCTTTAGAAAATGTAATTTATTATGAGTCTATATTAGAGAATACAGTCTGGAAGATATCTTTCATCTTTGTCACCAAAAGAAGAATCATTTTTAAAATGGATTTCTTTTTTAATGTACATAAATGTTGCCTTAAAATCCATTCAGGATGTCCCCTAGTACAAATTAATTTCTTACATTTAAAATTATTAATCCATTGACCGACACATTAGTCTGTTTATTAACCCAGTGATTTCTTTGGATGTTCTCGGACTTCACCTGCATATAGAATTTCCACATCCTTGATTGTTTCTCTTTACAATAGTCACAATTGTAAACTTGTTCACATTAGTGTACCTGGTCTCAGGGACAGATACAACTGGTCTACTAGTAATAAGATTTTTTTTTTTTTTGCCGTTTACTTTAGACACAGCTTGATACAGGTTAATTCAGATTGAACTTTATTTTATTTTAAAATATAGGCTCGGTTTTGTTCTTTTATACACATGCATACACACACGCATAGGTTGTCTTACAGGCTTTTAAAATCACTTGGGAATAAGGAAGACAATCCTTACAAATCTATAAATTACTTAAATAGTTGTCAATTCAAACTCCTCCTCCACATTCATTTGAGGGTAGTTATTTATAATATTTTAACCAATAAAACAACAGCTGCACATATTTGACAAAATCACCATCACTATCCTCTCTCCACAGAGGCATTATGCACAAATTCATTAACAAATTTCAAAAATAAATTCATGTGCACTTATTAAAGGGGTGTATTCGGATGTCTGCTTTATTTATTTAAGAAAGAAGAAAATGTATGTTAACATCAATTCAACTTCAGACTTAAAACTGACCTTCAACATGTTCTTTTTTTTTTTTTTTAAGATTTTATTTATTTGACAGACAGAGATCACAAGTAGGCAGAGAGGCAGGCAGAGAGAGAGTGGAAGAAGCAGGCTCCCTGCTGAGCAGAGAGCCCAATGCGGGGCTCCATCCCAGGACCCTGGGATCATGACCTGAGCCGAAGGCAGAGGCTTTAACCCACTGAGCCACCCTTCAACATGTTCTTGTAGGATAGAGTGTTTTGTAAAGAATTTTAACTCAGAAAATTTTTATTGCAGTTTTAACCTAACTAGAAAAGCTTGAATGAATTCATACAAGTTGAATTTCTGCAGTGAGAACAGCTCTTCATATTTGGTTGATATTGAAATTTTCTTTAAAGACAGTAATCCCTGCAGAGTTTTTCAAGTAAAACTGAGTACCAAGTGTTCACACAGTCCTCTGTTTCACATACTTCTCTTTCCATGAAATTGTTGCATTTAATCTCTCACATTAGTATGAAGAGTTATGAGCATGCTGAATACAGATGAGGACTGCTTCACAGGGTAATCAAATTAGTGTACTTTTTGGTGAAAACGCTGTATCTCGCGCTTCCTGCTGGTAAGCACCATGTTGATTTTGAGTAGTCCTTCAATAGTATGCACTGGCAGACTGGAAGCACTGGTGGTTTGCAGATTAATTCATAGCAGTCTTAATTATCATTTGAATGGTATGGAATGAGGATTTTCTGTTATGTCACGTTGGGTCTTTCTCCAAATGGTCATAGAAACACATTATGTTAGCTAAATGCACCAAACAGAAGGAGAGAACACACTTAACCAACGTGTACCTTGTGCATATTATTGGTATTTTGTTCCAAAATGTTTGGGACTGGTGGAAATTTCTGCACATTATCCAAGTTCATTTCAAGGCACTGTGGCCACTGAACTTTCAAGGCCAGGGTAAAATATCTGTCAGAATGTATTAACAGTAAGCTGTAGGTGCACCATATAATGAGGCTCACTAAACCTACTACAAACATTATAGAGCATTCCCTGTTTTAATAAGGTTTCTCTGGATTCCTCCTCCTTTTCCTGATGGCTTTACTGTTTACTGAGTGTGCAGGTTCTGAGAAAGAAGTCTTCAGATGTCAGTTTGATTTTTAAAGCCTAATGTTTTAACTGGTAAGATTTTTCTGAATTAATAGATTGTGAAATGCTGTCAGGTGTCCTAATATTTAACATTCGAGACCATTGTATGAAATAAGAAACAAAACAGATAACCCAGCACAACTGAACTGACCAAAGTCTACCTGCTACGAAAAAAAAAAAAAAAAACTGCCTGTTAATCTTTCACACATTTCCCCGATTTGCTTATTGAAAATTTAAGACCAAAATGCCTTAGAAATGTTTAAAAGACATAGTTAGTCTTAAGCAAACCAATGTTGTCTGAGCCTAAGAGACCAGTGATGAATGATCAAGGTTTGAATAGTTTCCTCAATGTTTTTCACAAGCATTTAAAGTCCTATGTCAGAACTAAGCTTTTTAAAAAGCATTTTGGCAGTCACAACAGCATGGCTTTGTTGTCTGATTTTATTAGGCATAAAATGACCAACCCTTTGATACTCTCTTAGAAAGGCTGACAGCTACTATATAGAACACCCAGGAATAATAATGATAGGTATCAGAGATATTGATTAGATGAAAGATTCATTTATGTTTTTCTGCTGAAATATCAATCCTAATAGATAGCTTTTACACCAAAACATAGCACTAGCTCACAGTAAATTCTTTTAACGGTATAATGAAGGAACTGTAAGAATCACTGTGTAATTTTTAAAAGATGTCTCAGACTAAATGACGTCCCATTTACTAATTTTTACATATTACAACAATAAAAGTGCTAGTCCCTACCAGCCTACATTTAATAGATGTCTCACATGTGCCAGGCTCTGTGCTAAATATTACGTGGTCCATTGCACTCTATCCTCTCAACAGCCCTCTGAGAAGTGGACTCCTTATCCACATTTGCCAAAGAAGATAAATAATTTGCTTAAGATCTCACAGCTGGTGGGTAGCCAGACCTGAGCTGGCGAGATGTTTGTTTGGCTACAGAGTCTGAGGATTTAGCCAACATAGGTCACCTCTGGTTTAACTCGGAGTTCCAAGAATATTTTTTTATTTCCCGGACTCTATCTCTGGTGGTAGTCAGAGGGGTTTGGCTGGTTGGTTGGTTGGCTTTGGGTTTCTAGGGCTGTAAAGAAAAATGAAGTAAAGAAGTCAGTTAATTAAGTCAAAGTGCTCAGAAGAAGATAGCCAGCTAAAAGACCACTTATTTACCTCAAATTTTAGCAGAAGTGGGCATATTATCTAAGTGGTGGTCTACTGGAAAGTTTACTGGTTATTAACTTACCATTTCCCTTGGAAATAAAAGGTCATCATGAGGGAGTTGTGACAGGAAAAAGAAGCAAAAGAATTTGATTATGGATGTCGAATTTCTAATCCTCGCCTGACCATTAGAATAATGCTCGCTCATTCAGTCAACAGCCACAAAAAATGAAAAATAGCTTAGTCAAGTACATGCTTTTTCTTTTCCTTCACAATCAAGTCATAATAACAATGAAAAAAAATGTGAAAAAATCAAATTATTTGAGTTTCCTTAACTCTTAATATTGTTTTAAATTTAAATGGTGTGTAAGATGAGGTGAGTGGATGTGTGTGTGTGTCTGTGTGTGTGTGTGTATTTAGGGCTTTTCAAGTTCATAATGTAGCACTGTCTTTCACATTCGGCCAGCAACCTATTCTTTTCTTTTGAAAAATGAAGAGTTTGTTGGAAATGTAGTCTACTAAGGCAGGTATTATATGAATCTTTCTGATTTATTGAATTAATTCTCACAACTGTTGAAGGTAAATAAATATTCTTACAAGTGAGGAAACTGAGTTACCTAAGTACATCAACTTAGCCAACTACAAGCAGTGTGTGGGAATCAGAACTCAGCTTCATGCTTGAGCCCAGGCACTTAAACACTGTCTGGGGACCGTCAGTCCGCCTCAAGCCATCCCCCACCTCCATCCCAGCAGTTGGGATGTACTAAAAAGTACCAAAAATCACTGACTTTTCTGCTCATTAAGTAGCTGGTCCTGGGGTGACAGAGGAAAGGGAAGAATACACAAGGGATCTGAGACTGTGTCCTACGGGCTCCTGTCCACTTAAACACTGTCTCTTCCCTGCTTCCCCCAAGCCCCCACCACCCCCCACGCCTGACCACCACACCTGAGGGCTGTCTGAATGGCCTTCTTGGTGCTGTTCCTAATGCTGCTGGCACCTGCTTGCCTCCCTTGGTGCCTTATTCTCCCTCCTTTGTTTTCTCTTCAAGCTTTTTGGTGGTGGTGGTGGTGGTGGTGGTGGTATGTATTTTATTAGGAAAAACTATTTTAGTTCTTAATCATATCTACTTTTATATATCATCTTTTCATTTAATGGACTTTAGCCCTTTTTCTTACTAGAGCATATATATTTTAGTCTGTGGATTTACTCTTTAATCTCACCATCTTCTAGCTTCATATGCGTTTTTATAAATCTCATAATTTTATATTATTTTTAGTATTCACTTTATTGGAAATAAATTGCCTACTTTAAATTTCTTTTTAATTTTACTTTTTAATTTCCTTCTAATTTTCTTTTTGCCCTTCACATTCCTTAAAAAAGAAAAAAAGACCCTCTGTTTCTCTTTAATTTCTTTTTTGTTAACTTTCTCTTCCAGTAGTCAGCCAGAGTTACTGCCATGAAGATGGCTGCGTTGAAAAAGTCTCCAGCATGTCAGTCCTACTTGTAATTCTTATATATTTATCCCAATTTTAGTGTTTATTTTATATAAGATATTCACATAAATAATTTAATCAAATAGAGGTATAATGGTTATGGAAACTTGAGATTCACATAGACATAGGTTTAACTTTGCTCTCTCTTGGGCAAATTGCTTAACCTCTCTCAAATTGTTTCCGCCTCTGTAAAATTGGAATCAGCCTACCTTGCCAAGGGTTGCTGTGCGGATTAGAAGTAATGTATGTAAAGTGCCTTAGCACAGCGTCGGCACGTGATAGGCACTCAATAGATAGTAGCTTTTTTCCTTAGGAAAATACTGTGAGTAGCATAAACATCTCCTGACTCTAAGTTTTATGAAAATAATCAGTCATCAGGACTTCAACTGGATTGTCATTATCTGCCTCAAGCCATGTGGCTAGGATGTATCAGTCACACTTTTGGACCAAGGCACCGGCTCCCGCCTGTGAGAGATGGGTGACTCTAGGGAACGCTCAGCTCCCTGCAGTGATGTGGGTTAATGAGAGCAAAGGGGACCAGGTCTCTCAGTCTCCTTCTGGAATATTAATTTAGCTAATTAAAAAAATATTTATCTTATGCAGAGAAGTGTGTCACTCAGTTTTCGACTTCTGTACTTCCTCTTTTCCTTCCCTTTGCCTTCTTGCTCTTGCCTACAAAGCAGTAGACAAATCTCTTGCTTTACTGATTGCCTCTTTCTTTAATGATATTGAGTATCTACTATGTGTTTTATAAAATTGGTGGCAGAACACAGAAATGAAGGATGTCTCCCCTTCAACTAATAATGGTAATAACTAACACTGATCACCTACTGTTTGCTAAATTCTGTATTTAAACCCTTCATGAATATTATTTCATTTAAAAATTCTGATTTTTGTAACATTCCTGTAGAAACTATTATTACCTACATTCTTGTAAGTGAGGAAACAAAAGCTTAGCAAGGTGAAACAACTTGCTGAGGATTAAAAATCTAGTCACTGGAGAACTTGAGAACCTAAGAGACCTTGTTATGATACAACTTACACAGCTTGAAACCAAAACATATTTGAAAGGATAATTACAACATAAGATAAAGGCTTAACTATTGTGAGAGCACAAAGGAGAGAGTGATTGACTGAAAAGAATCCCAAGAAAGGCTTTATTGAGGAGACAGTGTTGGAGCTGGGCTTTGAAGAAGAAGTAGGAGCCTGCTAGGTGACCAAAATAGAGCAGGAGTATTCTAGGTAGATGGAAGATCATGTGAAAAGCAAACAAGTGTGAAAAAACATGAGCTGATTTGAGGGAGAAGTTCTGCGGGGCCGGAACATTATAATGTGTCTGATGGGTGTGTGGTGACCAAAAATCTAGGGACGTAGATGGAGACCAGATTGAAAGGGACTTGAATGCCCCTGAGGCGCTGGAAATGATCTGTTGTTTGATAACCATGTTGGAAGAAGGGAAGGGAATTAGTGTTTAGTAAGATCTCTATTCCCTTATTTACATTATTTCATTTAATTCTCACAACCATACAAGGAAGTATGTGATTATTATTATTATTACTTAAAGCATACAAATGATAAGAGTAGATCTTACTAAGTTTTCACAAAGTGAGCACACTAACATAGCATGCAGAATGGGAAATAGAATATGGAAGTCCAAAAACTGCCATGTGTCCTCTCCCAGTCATGGCACCTTACTGGGGTAACACTACTTGACTTCTAACACCATAGTGTAACCTTGCCACTTTTGAACTTTAGAATATGGCAATATATCATATGTTGTGTATGGTTTCTTTTCTTCAATACTATGTTTGCAAAATCCATTCAGACGGGCATATGCAGTTGTAGTTCATTCCTTTTCATTGTTACATAATGTTCCATTGATGACTACGTCATAAATTCATTATCTAGACTCAGAATAGCTAATATTAAAATGACAAAACTTGGGGAGGTTAAATAACGATTTTTTAAAAAAGATTATTTATTTGAGAGAAAGAGATGGGGGGGTACAGAGCAAGAGGGACAATCTCAAGCAGACTACCCACTGAGCATGGAGCCTGATGTGGGGCTCCATCTCTTCACCCTGAGATCATAACCTGAGCAAAATGAAGAGTCGGCTGCTTAACTGACTGAGCCATCCAGGTGCTCCTAAATAACTAGTTTTAAATCACAGAGTTCGAAAGTACCAGAACAAAGTCTTTGACCCAGGACCATCCCATCCGAAAGCTGGAAGAGCAGTATAACATGAGGTTTGAATCATTGAATCTCTAGTTAACGATACCTTATTGAGTGCATTACATAATAGTTCACTGTGTACCACGGATCCTTCTGGCTGCTAAGGACGTAGTAAGGAATAAAACCCTCCCGATAAATATTTAGGTGAGAAGAAGGTAGAATTGGGCACTCACAGTACTATGAAGAAGACAGTAAGAAACATGCATACAGTGTGAGTTCGTAGCATGCCCTGTTCTAAGGACTTTATCTGTATTACTTTGTGTGTTTTTCTAAACAAATCCATGAGATAGGTACAGTAGTTATTCTCGTGATCCTCATTTTACAGATGATGATGCTGAAGCCTTGAGAGGGCAAGTCCTCCCTGGTTCGTGCCCCGGTTTGTAAACGGAAGAACCAGAGTTCAAATTCAGACGGTTTGGCTCCAGGGTCTGTGCACATAACCGCAGAGCTAGGAGGGGTACAATGATAAAGAATATGGTGATGAGAAGCCCGGTCTGGTTAGCATGCAGGGAAATGCTGCCCGAGGAAGGCATGTCTGAGCTGAAGAACTGAAGAGTGAAGAGGTGGCATTTGTTTGAAGCTCTGGAGAGAGAACATTCCAGGCGCCATGAACATCAGGTAGAAAGGCTCCCGAGCCAGGGACGGGCTTGGCGGAGGACAGCGGAGAGGAAAGCAGCCTTAGCCACGGACACGTTAGAGCTATAGAGACATGGGTTCAAACATCACCTTCAACACCTACCAGAGGCATTTTTCTTTCCACACCGCTCTTTCATAATCCACTGCATTAGTCTTTCTGTGGTGATCTACAGAAAGGCTTAGAACACCCACAAAGCAAGTAAGAAGTGCTCACATTTCCGTTTCCTCTTGTTCGTGCTCTCCCCTGCCGTCTCTACCTGAGGGCAGTGGTGCGACCAGCAGCTGCCGGAGGTGGTCAGTAGCTCTCGGGAAAGGTCTGCGACAGACCATTTTCTCAGTCTCCTGTCTTTTTCACTATGGAGTGTACATCGCCAAGTAGGGCCTCTTGGGTCTGAATCCCAAGGGAGAAGGATGCCACAAGAGCTGGAGCCTCAGTGAGACCTGCCCGGGACACCTCTGAAGTCCCAAACTGCATTTCAGGGACTGCCAGAAGTCTGTCAGGAAGCATTTCCCATAAGAAAACAGCCTCTGTTTGCGATTAGTTCTTACTTTTGAGAGAGGATGCTCCGCTCTGTTTCAAGGTGAGACAATGTTATGTGCCGATCGTCGGATGAGTCGGTTCTAATTATATGCCTCCTTGATTATTGTTCTGCAGATTGATTAGAACCATATTCAAGACATTTGTAGATCATAGTTCCTGGACACTTCTATATGTTAGCAAATCAAGTATAATTTATCCCTGGAATTATTGGTTAGGGACGGCTTCTTTTTTTCAGTGCATGTTCTCTCTAGCTTATAATTTTAATTAGTGCTTGCTCCCAGTTCACACCGAGAATAGGGATGATTGTCACTTCAGCACTGATGCACAGCCTCCGCTTGTAATGCAGCTTTGACTTCTGCATTCAGATTCCTTCATCAGTGCTGGATGGAGGTTGAGAGGACGCAGCTGAATTAAAGTCACAGGGCAATGGGAAATGGAATCGCCCTGCTGCTCGGGAAGCGAATTTGAATGAGATCACTGATAGCACAACTAGATCTGACAACCTGGATATCCTTAACGACCATGACCAATTTTGAGCAAAGATTGTCCTCCTCCTATGCCCAGACCCAGTCGAGAGGGACTAGAGCCACATGCGGGACAGGGTTCCACGTTCCTGGGGAGACTCTGCCGCCAGGCATCTTGGTGGCCCACAGCTTCTTGAGAAAGTGAACTGAGGCTACTATTGCCATGCGACTGTGAAGCTTTTGCTGATCCGATCACCTCATCAGGTGTCCTTCTGCCACAGAGAGACGCCAGATTTTCTCCTCCTTTTCTTCTACATTGAGGGAGGGAAACAGAGGCTTCCCTGCACTCCTTTCTCTTTGGGGCTGCAGCAAATGTCTGTATGTGAGGGAAGGACAGTTACATCCTGAAAATGTAAAATAACTGTAAGAAAACCTGCTCTGAATTTCTGATTACCCTCTTTCTACCCAAGATAATATTGTATTGTTTCTTGAAAGATCTAGTATCTTGAACAAGATAATTATATTCCTCCTAATACTCAAGTAGAATTTTCCCTCTGTGAAATACAAGAAAGCTACCTATTTCAGAATGATGTAAGTTTAAATGAAATCACGTTGTCTCTGATCTTCAAGTGAGATTTAATTATCGTTGTCTTGACATACACTGACTAATGTACAAACAGTGCCAATGAGTGCGAAAAAGTGGCAGTGTGTGCTGAAGAAAATGAAGAGTTGAGAGGAGTTTGACAGAAGTTTGGAAGTGTCGAGAATACAATCTGATTCAGCAAGTTCAAGCTCTTGCCTTCCTAAAGATGCAACCGGTATTAAAATGCAATATTGCTTGGCAGTGCAAATATGAATATTTAACAGTAGCAAGCTGATGTAGTTTAAATGTTCCTGGGCCCCAGTTTAACAGAGGTCTGTGAGGAAGATTTACTTTCATGAAGTGAAAGGAGGTGTTTGCAATGAAGTAGAATATCCTTGAGGATTTTTATCACCCACTAAAGCTAAAGGAAGGCTGTTTCATCACAGAGTTGAGTTTGATCATCAGAAAACCGGTAGAAACATTGCCCTTAACAAACAGGCTAGGGAAGGAAAGAATTTTCCCAAGGAAAAATGTTTTGATATTTGCTATGTTAGTCAAAGTTCTCCGGAGAAACAGAACCAGTAGGATGTGTCTCTGCATGAAGAAAGCGATGTGTTTCAAGGAATTAGTTCACACTACTGTGGAGGGCAGCAGGTGCAAACTCAGCAGGCTGGCAGAAGATGGGGAGAGCCTGGGGTGACCCAGTGCTGCAGCTTAAGTCCAAAGGTTGTCACGTCAGGCCACATAATTCGATTCCGTTCAGAGGAGGTCAAACTTTTGTTCTATTCAGGCCTTCAGGTAGTTGGAGGAAGCCCACCCACAATCTGCTTTACGCAAAGTCCACTGATTTCTTTCTTTCTTTATTACTGAGGCATAGTTGACATTCAGTATTATAGTAATTTCATGCTCTTTTTGTAGCCAGAGTCAGGAAGAGCCAGGATCTTGGTACATCTTGCAGACAGCTGCTTTTCATGAACCCTGTCAAACCGAAACAACCGAGGTCTTGGTACTACCTGGTCTCGCTTGGGTATTGCCTGGTCTAGGAGAGCTCTTTCCCAAGAATACATAGTCATTTGGATTTGGGTTAGGAATTATTTATATCAAACTGCCCACAAGCTGAGGATTTCAAGGGATTGCCCCCGGGGAAGGCAAAAGACTGGGAAGTCAATCACAGACCCTATTGGGTAAATGAAAAAAAACAAAACAAAATGGTGCCATGATAAAATATTATAGCAAAAGGGAAAGAAAATATCAGCCTCCTCTCTTATTGAAAAGGGATGTCAGTTTTGGTGTTTCAAAAAAGTTCTGGAGATGAATGGTGATGATGGTTGTAGAGCAACGTGAATCTACTTAATGACACCAAACTGTATACTTAAAAAAAAGGTAAAGTGGTAAATTTTATGTCACATGTATTTTGTTATAATTTAAAAACTTATCTGGAGTGTTTTCCCATGTTTAATCTCCTGTTTATTATAAAATATCAATTATTTAATTAAATATTTATTTTACCTATCTACAACTGGTTTAAAAGAGACCCAGTGACTAATTAAAAATAGGGTTTTTTTTTTTCCTATAGGAGACCTTTGGTCTATATGACACCTTCATGTATTAAAAATAATATTTTACTACAGGAAATATTTTACTTTTGGAGAAAAAAAAATAGAATCTTACCTGAGGTGACATGCACAAACAAACAAACAAAATCATGAACATTAATGAGTTAAAGATAAAAGTTGGATGTTTTAAAGTTAAAAATATGATAGAGAGGCTTAGATATAGAAAGATTTTATAATCATAAGATCAATGAAGGAAAAGCAATATAATATGATTAGATCACATGAAACATAAAACTCTCGATAGAAATAATGAAAATAAATACAAAAAGCAATATTTAATAAAAATATTAAAATACAGGGGCACCTGGGTGGCTCAGTGGGCTAAGCCTCTGCCTTCGGCTCAGGTCATGATCACAGGGTCCTGGGATCGAGCCCCCATCGGGCTCTCTGCTCAACAGGGAGCCTGCTTCTCCCTCTCTCTCTGCCTGCCTCTCTGCCTACTTATGATCACTCTCTCTCTGTCAAATAAATAAATAAAATCTTTTAAAAAAATATTAAAATACATGCAAGTTTACTGTATCAAGCAGACATAAATTTTTACCTGGGAGAACTCATCAGGTAGCAAAATAAGTGCAACATCACAGCAAAGTATCTAACTGAAGAACCCGAGTTACTATATTTACTGAATTTGTCAATAGTGAAACCACAGTTCTCTGCATTGTTTTAACCTTTACAAATTTATGTAGGAAATTTCTAAGCAAGCTCAATGAAGAAGCACAGGGATGATTAGATTGTAAGACCTACATAGCAAACTCAAAGAAACTGGTATGTATTAAATCTAAGAAAAAGAATTGCTTAAAACAGTAGAAGTAGAATTATTACTATATCAAAGGGTACTAACTGGATCACTTCAATAGAAAAAAGAAAAATAGGAAGTAGTACTCACAGGATAATTTATATTGCAGTTGAGAATTTTGGATATTCTGAGATACCAATTTCGCAGTAGGTTATGAAAGATGGAAAATCTTTTCAGATGATATTTTAAAACAGAAGAGATTTTCTTCTATCTCAGGGTGCTTCTGTTTTAGGTTGGAAGCTCTACTAAAAACCTTCTCAAGGACCACTCTGGAGTTGTGATTCCAAATCCAGACCTTATGCAAGATAGCTTTAAAAAGGCATGTTTTAAATAGACCTCGATGCTCAATAAAACCAGCTTTCAGGCTCCAGGCTAAAATATTCCTCTATCTTTATAGCTTCCACTTACACACAGTACTTGATTTGTTACAATATCAAGCAAACAGAACAAGTTACCCTCTCCACTGAAAGAACCCTGTGGTTCTATGAAAATTAAATATTCTCTCAGGGTCCACCTGGAGCAGATTAAATAAGGTAACAATGTGAACAATGTGAAAATTCCTCACCCAGATTCTGATCGTAGCAGTCACTTCAGCAAATAAAACTGGGCACTGTAGTGAACATATAGTTGAGAATTAGGAAATATATATATGTTCAAATATTGAAATCTGGGTTTACATTAATGCTACAAATAATTATAATATTAATGCAGAGAACGCTTACTATGTTCCAGATACTTAATCCTTCAATAACTCCCTGAAGGAAGCAGTTAAATTTTCTTTTTTAAGATTTATTTATTTAGAGAGACAGAGAGAGCACAGTGAGGGGAGCTCAAGCAGACTCCATGCTCAGGGCAGAGCTGGATGCAGGGCTCGATCTCATGACCCTGATGTCATGACCTGAGCCAAAATCAAGAGTCGGTTGGTTAACCAACTGAACCACCCAGGCACCCCTTCTTGTCCTTTTCTGAGATGAAGAAATTAGAACACAGAAGGGTTAAGACAAATGTGGAGATGTGTAGGGCCCTGGAGGACAATCTGGTTGGAAAATAGTCTGAGGGTAGATTGTGGGAAACTTAGGACACTGTGATACAGGTTTGTATTTTATTCAAGGCAGGCCTTCGTGAGCTTTTGAGGACAGGAATGACTAACTATGGAAGTGTTTATAGCATCGTGCGTAGTTCTTACTCCAGTGGTGAATATGTGCCAGGGTGAGAACTGTAGTCTTGAGGTATTGAAGTAGCTTAGATGCTAGGTGGGGAAGAGAAGAGTGGGGATGGGCAGGAGGTCTTCTTAGTTTGAGACATTATGGAGAAAGGATACATAGAACTTAATTGCTAACTGTATGTCATGGGAGGGAAAGGAAAGCTGAGGGTATTTTCTTTTTATCAATTTCATAAATAGGTAGGTGAATGCATCTGCACAATGTATCGTGAATAGTATCTGCATATAGTTGACCATAGTTTCTGAAATGTGTTAATTCTCTAGGTCATCAACTTTCATAAGTTTTTAATTTGTTTATTCAGATTTTAAATATCCTGCCAAAACCCTGGTCTCTTAACACGTGCAAAATGAAGCCAAGGATATTTTTGAATCTGTGACTAAATAACAAAGAGATTTAAATCAACTCAGGCAGTTAAGGGAATAGATTATTTCAGTAAATGTCTCTCAAATGAATGGGTCAAGCAGGTAAGCTGACCTTTCTCCCAGACCTTTACAGAAAATTGTTCTAAAGTTGAGGACTTTTTGGCAACTCACCTGAGTCTAATCAACAGTTCAAACACCGAAATGCCAGCCACAGGATTTGGATATACATAGCTCCAAGAAAATAGAGGAAGAAAAGAAATTTGAGAAGCAGTACCTCCAATTGTACATGCAAGTAAATAGCACCGTGTGTACTGGAGTGTGAGCAAGCTGGTGAGACTCTCTCATGCCTTCTTCTACTCCGTCTAGTTATTCTTGGCATCTTTTGGCCCATTCTTCTCCCTCCTCCCATACTAATCTCCTTACCACTCAGTTCAATTTTCCACCCTTCATTCAGTTTCTGTTCTCCTTCATTCTGGAGACACCTCAATTTTCTTCCAATTGCATACCTTTATGCTTTCCAGCCCCCATGTCTACAGTGTTTCCCCTTCTTGGATTTGCCAAATACTTTCCCTCACTGTCTCCAAAGATGTCTTTCATTTCCCTTCCCCCCTGTAGCCCGTCAAGTCCGAGTGTGTGATAATGAATCTTTCCTTTATTCTCACATGCTACTTGCTCACTCCTCAAAACTCACAACTGCTGAACTCAAAACATAATGTAATACTTATTTGGAATTGGCTTGCTTTGGCACTAACATTACCCAGGTTGGATAATTCTATTTGACTACACTAATATAGCGTGGTCTGAAATGTAAGCATGTAGACAACAGGAGTTGATTTTATTTAGCTCGTTTAGAAAAGCGTAAGGGTAGCACAACGGGACTCAATGCACTATTAAGAAGTACTGCAGTGGGTACCATTTTGCAGCACTGATAGGAGGAATCAGACTCAGGCTGTGTGCAGAACGGCCATAATCCGTCTGTGTATATTTGCGCTTCATGACACAAGGCTTGAGCCTAGAGGTCAGAGACTGGGACAAGAAAATGAAAAAAGAAGAGGAAAATCACATGTGTCTTCAGTGAACTTCACCTAACAAGCCTGCCCCTCACCCCAAAGGGAAGGTGTTATTTCTCCCTGAACCCTGGTTCAGGCTGCTCTTATTATTTTCCTCTCATACACTCTCCCCTCTGCTTCATTAGCTAATCATGGAGCAGGAGCCGTTCCACCAGCATGCACTGTTTCTTCCAACTCTGCAAGTAAAGTTAACACTCACTGCTTAATCACTTCTCTCTCAACAGGTAAGGATAATAAAACAGTGGGGAAAATGACAAAATTTAGTGCACCATTTTCTGTGTTAGGAGTCATGCACTAAGTTTTACTTTGACATTCAGTCACTTATTGGAGCACAGCGAGAAACACGAGAAACACTAGCAGGTGCGACATCAGCATCCTCATTCCTGAAATTGGAATGAGGGGTATCCTCCAGGTCAAATCCTGGGCGGACGGCGCCCACAGGACTGACTGCGAGATGGCAGTAGAAGACTGAGCAAAAAGTCTTGGGCAGTCTTTTTATAGCTTATCCTAGGTGCCCAGTGCAACTGAGGCAAACTTATGAAATGGAAATTCTGGAAGGGACTCTACTCCCAAGTCCTACTTGTAGGTCAAGAAACTAAGGCACAAGAGGTTGAAGTGACTTTCCCAAGTGACTTTGGATATTGAATAATAATGGGCATTGAGTCATCGGACTTCTGTGACAGATTACTGAACCAAGTAGCATCAGTGAACTCTGATAAATAATTCAGATTTGGGTTTATTATTACCCTGGTAAACACATTTTTGAACATAAAACAATGACAAGCAGTAGCTACTTCAGATGTGTAAATTATAAGTAGGTTCTGATTGATTATAGTTGACAACACCAGTATTTTTCAGTATGATGTCTCTTCAGAGAACCACTGAAAGCTACTCTTCAGACTTTCTTACAACTGGGTGAAGACATATGACTAAGAATCATGCTCCTGAGTGGAGGCAATGAACATTTGCATGATTTTTCCAGCTCTTTCTCTCCCCCTTCATTGTCTACAGTAGAGGCAATGGGTTGAGAAGGCAGAGCTACAGGATTGAAGCAGCTTGAATCCTTTAGTTATCACATGGATGATTGACTGCTATGGAGAATTGTCTGAAAAATAGTTTATATTTTCAGGAACGGAGATTTGGGGATAGTTTGTTACTGTGACAAAAGTATAGCCAGCTCTAACTAATAGAGAGATATTGGTGTTTTTATAAGTTTGTTTGCTATTATTCTTTCACATTTTGTTGTGTTGAAAGGATGTACTATTACTTATGTTAGATAAATAGTGATCTGAAAGAAATTTTTCTTGACGTATGATTTATATTTTGTGGTACTCTACCAAATAGATCCTTTGGTTACGATTCTCTGATTCCCTATCTGGTCTATTCCTGATGGCTTTCTCTCTTAGGATGGATTTTCTAGAAGACAAAACCGGAAGTGAAAGCTTAAGTATTAGTAGTTTATGGAAGTGGAAACCGAGGGAAGTAGAGGTGAGGCAGAAGGAAGGCAAGGCCAGGAAAGAACAGATATTAAGGTGGTACAGAGCTGGCCATAACTTTGTGATAAACTGTTTGGTTTCTGAAGATGTCTTCAGAAAAGCTGAATGAAGTTACCGTGCTTCCAAACAGCATGGAGGATAGACAAGAAGAGAGAAAAATATATCTTCTCACTTCCATCTCATACTGGTCAACATTTGCCCTATGAGATTTGAGCTCCCAGACATTTCTGATTTGTGTATGCATGGATGTGGCAGAACCTCACGCCTCAGTGGTGACAGGGAAGTCCAGGAGCAACAGAGGAGGCTGCTGGGCTATGAGCAACACGTGGGGTGGGGAACACCTGCCACAGCAGACCACAGAGACCAGCTCATTGATGGCGGAGCAGCCCTCCACATTTGCTTTAGTCTCTCCAGCTAGACAGCACGGCAAACAATCAGACCTTTGGGGATGCATAAACTGAATCGGTTAGAGTTTTATAACTCTAAAAGACAATAATAGTATAGCTTGTTGAAGGCTTAAAAGATATGATGCATACCAAGTGCTTAGCATAGGGCCTGTCACAAACTAATGGGTAAATGGAGCGCCTCCCCCCAACAATCTGGTAATAATACACCTTGTTAACTGTACATAGGACTTTTACACATTTATTATTTATTGTTCTTTTATTACATCCCTGAGTAGAAAGGGTTGCTCTCATTCCTATCTTACTTGGGGGTGGGAGGTGGGAATAAAAGCAATGGAGGCATTAAATTATTTCCCAAGGCCAGTCGGGCCTGAAAGATCCAAGAACAGAAGCCCAATTTCTTATTACCAATAGGTCCAGTTCTCTTCCTTTTAGACTATTTTAATTCTTAAGTCTTAATTTTTTCCCAGAAATTTAATTGAGAACCAAAGGAGCTAGATAAGCAACAAAAAACCAAACATAACTGTTATGCTAGCATTTCATCCTGCACTTGATACCTGGACTTTTAGTAGCTATGAAGAGCTGAATGCTCCTAAAAATAAAGAATTTTTCTGTTCCTTTTTATAACTTAAGAAAAGGTGGGCCATTGGGGTGCCTGGGTGGCACAGCTGGTTGTGTATCCAACTCTTGATTTCCACTTGGTCATGATCTCAGGGTCGTGGGATCGAGCACCACCCTGGATTCCGTGCTTAGTGTGGAATCTAAGATTCTCTTTCTCTCTCAAAAATTAATAAATAAATCTTTTAAAAAATATGTTAAAAGGAAAGTTGGACCATCAATTTACATCTGATCTATAAGGCTGAAGTATCTAGAGAGCTTAATTAAATAAATATTGTGGAAAAGTAAAATTAAAATGCATTTTCCAATCGCTTTTTCATGAAAAAATGTATAAAGAAATGTGTAACTACTGTTTTGAGCAAGTAAGTAAATGGAAATCTGGGGTAGCTGAGAAAAATGGGTGATGAGGCATTTCTCTGTGGATGTGGACACTTCTAAATAATTTTTTCATAAAATAAATATTTTGGCACTCTGGACATTTCTATATAGTTTTTTCACAAATGTAATTTTTTGTTTATAAGACATATTATTATATAAGAAAGTAAGCTGAGATAAGCAAGAATTGATATGCAATCTCAAAAGGCAGAATTAACTTTATTTAAAGATCTCAAAATCCATTTCCTCCTCACTCTCCCTTCCTTTCTTCCTCTCTCTCTTCTCTCCCTCTTCCCCTCAGGCTCTCCCTCTTTTTCTTTTTTTTTTCCATATAAAACTATTCTGTCTTAACTGGTTGTTTATACTCAACATTATAGACTTTAATACTATTTTGAATTTAAGGGGAAGTTTTATTTCTACAAATTTCTACTGCCTTAGCAATTTTATCTAGTAATCCTCAGAACATTTCTAACTTGAGGATTCCACCCGACAGTTGTACAAGCTACACTCAAAGCCTGTTTTGCTAAAAGTCACGTAAGCTGATATTTTAAGAACTTGGTTGCATTGGCTCAGACAGTGAGAATCATCAGTTCAATTGACTCCCCCATCTGCACTGGGGATTGAGTGATGCAGAGGCACTGACCCTAGTCACTCACCATTAGGAACCACCCCAGCGATTTATATCCTTCATCATGAAGTATCGAGTTGCCCAATCACAGAATTGTAAAATCGCAGGTGTGTTATTTTCAGAATTTCAGAGATTTCAAGGATACTACTAAAATTGATTGAATAGGCTAATTAAAAAAAAAAAATCACACCCTAGGAAGCGTTGGTTAGTAAGAATCATCAGCCCTGCAGAATGGAAATCATTTATGGAATATCCCTGAATTATAAAACAAAACAAAACAAAAGATTCCTAAAGTAAATTTGGAATAACACATTGTCTTCACTATGTCTGTGGCCTGTGCCATTCTGTCTGCGGTCTGTGCAGACAAGGAGCATCAGGAGAAAACAGCTCTTACACTGAAAAGGTGCAGAAGTATAATTTATGACACCTTTGCAAACACACTGGGGATTGGGACATCATTTCACTTTCAGCAACTAGCGTGCAGGAAGAGCAAAGCAAAAGTATTAATGTGATACATCATTGCCTTTGGAAATTGGAAGAATAATTAAGTTCCTCCCTGACTCCCATTAACACAGTTTGCCATTTGCTATAACCACCCAGCCCCTACACACACCGTGGAGTGATACTTGCTGAAAGAAACAATGAGGAATCCCAAAACTTGAGGCAAAAATTCTACAAAATGCAACCTGGGAATGCCATTAGTAGCCCAGCAACATTTTTGGTGGCCCCCAGTACATCTCATTTAATGGTCACAAACTGCAAATGTGAATTGCAACTGGATTTTGTGTAGTCGATTCAGTATAGCAATGAAGCCTGTTGTTTAAAAAAAAAAAAAAAAAAAAAAAAACGGGTGGCAATTTAATTCAATAATGTTGCCAATTCCATCAAAATGAACTAGTTATAAATATATCTACAACCACGGTCATATTCCTTAAGCTTCTCCTGCTATGTGTGTTACTTGGAGCAAGAGAAGGCCAATTCCAGAAGCATTTATCAAATGCCTACTACATGTTCTGGCTATGTACGGGTGCACCTCAGAGATACTGTGGGTTCAGTTCCAGACCACCAGAGTAAAGCAAGCATCACAATAAAGCAAATCAAATCTTTTTTTTTTTTGTTTCCCAGTGCATATAAGGTTAGTTTACACTAACTGTAGTCTATTAAGTGTTCAGTAACATTACGTCTAAAAAAAAAATGTAGATACCGTAAATAAATAATATTGCCAAAAAATGCTATCATCTGATCTTTCGGCACACTGTAATCACTGATGACCATAACAAATATACTAATAACAAAAAAGTTCGAACTCTTACCAGAGTCTGTAAAATGTGACATAGAGACATGAAATGAGCAAATGCCATTGGAAGAAGGGGACAGATAAACTTGCTCAATGCAGAGTTGTCACAAAACTTCCATTTGTAAAAAAAAAAAAATCTCAGAATTTATGAAGTACAACAAAGTCAAGTGCAATAAAATGAATGACACCTGCACTAGTAAGAGAAGTATAGGACAAATTGTTTGTCCTTGAGGGGCTTTCAACTGATATTATTTAACAGTGGTGAAGAGGTTATGAGAAATACAGTGCACACTAGAAGTCCCAGATAGTGGAAATGTTGGAAGAATTTAGAAGCTATTGAGGACCGGCGCTGCGAAGTTGTCAGAAAAACCTCGCAAGAGAGCGAGGCCTGGGTGGTCCTTGGGCTGGTCCTTAAATTATGACTGTAGGTCAGAGATGAAAAATAACAGTGGGGAGTGGAAGGTAGAGCAGAAGTCACAAACACACACACACACACACACACACACACACACACGTGCACACACAACCAAGAAGGAGCAAGGCATTTTTTAGTTTTCTCAATTAATTTGGCAAATATTTATGGAGGGAGGTCTGTGTGTCCCACATTCTGCCAGTGGCTAGAGAAACCGACTAACAGGGCAGACATTGTTTTCTTTTCTCATGGAGATTTCAGGTAACCTAGTGGAAAGCACTCTGGCTGCAGAGTAGAATGAGATGAAGTTGGAAGAATATAGTAAGAGTCGGGACAGAACCAGTCCTCTCATAGCATATTTCATAGCCCCCCCCACCACCCCCCATCCCCGCCGCCCACAGCCAGGTAATACATGCCTGGATGGTTTAAAAAACATTGACACTGGGAACAGACCCACAGGCCAAGGCTCAGTGATGTGTGTATGTATGTATGGCTTAAGGTGGGCAGATAGAATTACAGTCTCACATGAGCAGGTAGGCATCCCTTTGGGTCTGCAATGTTGGTGAAGGTGAAGGAAAGAAGGGAATTTTTTGACCTACTGTGTCCAAGACACTGTACTGGGTCTCTCATCATCACAGCAATTTAATTAATGTGATCACAATAAAACTATTATTGTCATTATGCAGATGAAGAAACTCAACTTTAGAGAGATTTAGTAGCTTCTCTGAGAACGTATGACTAGTGAAATGGGGGAGCCAAACTTGTAACTCCGATACAATTAATTCCTCTGCTCATTGTCTTATCCACAATTACTATTCTGCTATATTGCTATTGAGAAAAATGAGGGCATTAGGATCAGAAACCATTTTAAGAAGGATTATAATGAACTTTAGCAATAGAATTTAGAATCCTATTTCTGTTCTCAGATATAAACTTCTGGTGTAAGGGATCTGGGTTAATAATAATAGGTATGTAAGAGGAAATAAAAAGAAAAGTAAAGACAACCCTAAGGGTAGTAATAATTAAATTTTAACAAGAAAGGCCTATGTAGACAGAAACCAATTACATTTAGCAAAATATACTTGTGCCTTTTGAAATGATTTCGAAGTATGGTTTTGGCTTTGAACAAAAACCTAGGGAAGTCTACTTCTTTCTTCCATTGGCAAAAGCCATATATAGTAAGCAGACTAATGGTTCCCCAAATATGCCCATGACCTAATCCCCAGAACCTGTAAATATGCTAACTCACCTGCAAAAGAGACTTTGCAGAGTGATTAAAGTACGAATCTTGATATATCTTGGATTGCACATAGGCTGAATGCAATTACAGGGGCCCTTAGAAGAGGAAGGCAGAAAGGCAACAGTCAGAGAAGTTGTGTGACAATAGAAACAGAGTGTTGGAGGAGGTCATTTGGAGGATATAACTACCTGTTTACCTGTGAGCTGAACCAGGCACTCACCTCTTCTGTTCTTGGAATGTGCATCCTGCTTGCCTTCCCTGTGTTAGAAGCCAGCCCAAGGACACAGCCTTTAGATAGTAAAGTATTGTTGATACCATTTGGACCACACACACGGCTGAACCCAGTCAAGGTCTCTATATAAACTCTTAAGATTATGGTGGGTAGGTGTAGACACTACTAGTAGAGTCTTGTGTACACAAGACTAGTAGAGTCTTGTGGTCACCCACGACAGGCCCTTGTTAAATTCCCTTGATCAAAACTGTCACCTACCATTCTGGATTGGTCTGTTTCTTTCTCCCATCTCTCTTTGCCTTCCATGTATGGTCCTCAGTTTGCAAAGTAACATGGAGGGGATGGAGGAAATACAATGATATTATAAGGCAAGGAGTGCAGTCCTCTTCTAGAAGCTGGGACAGAAAATAAAACACATTCTACCCTAGCACCTCCAGAAGGAATGCAGCACTTTTCAACTCATTTCAGACTTCTAAGTTTCCAAACTGTAAGAAGATCACTGCATTGTTTTTAGCCATTTAGTCTGTGGTGATTGTGACCAGCAGTAATAGGAAACTAATGCTCTACACAAAGTACCTAGTAAGTAGTAAGTTTGGGGCTGCAATGGTTTCTGATACCAGCTACTTGGACTTGGGCCAAACTTCACAGCTTAAGGCCATAGTCCTCTATACGATTGCCACCACTTCAGTCATAAGCCTGGGGTCCACAGGCCACTCTCACTCTGACCAACTAACTACAGATTCAGGATTTCATACTAACCCCTCAGTTTTGATAATTGCTAGAACAACCGATACAGAACTCAAGGAAGCATCATACTATGACTATACTTCTCTATAGGAAGAGGATACAAATTAGAACCTAAGGGAGAGATGCACAGAGTGAGGTCTGAAAGGGTCCCAAATGTGAAGCTTCTGCTGTCTTCTCCCCATAAAGTCAGGATGCACTATTCCTCCAGCACATGGATATGTGACAATAGCAGAGTATTGCCAATCAAGGAAGCTCTCCCAAGCCTCAGTGTCCAGAGTTTCTGTTGGAACCTTATTATACAGGCACAACTGATTAAATCACTGGCTATGTGGTTGACCTTAATCCCCAGTGGTCTTCTTATCCCCAGAAGTTGGGCTAATATCACACGGCTCAAAGCCCCAGTTCTCTAATCATGTGGGTGGCTTTTCTAACATGGCCAGCTCCCATTCTGAGTCATCCTGTTAGCACAAATGATTTAAGGGCCAGCTCTGAATCATTTCATTAGCATAAACTCAGGTGTGGTCAGGTTCACCATGAATAACACTCCTCCCACTCAGAAAATTCCAAAATTTAGAAGTTACCTCTCAGGAACCAGGGACTAAGTCTAGCTAAATTATTTATATGTAGAAGCTCTGTCTAAAATGTCTTCTGTAATCACTAAGCCTATGTTGACCTGGGGGTGAGACAGATGCTGTGCCTACAGGGTCTGGGACAATGTTGCACATGAGTAATATTATTACCTGTCTTGGGCATACTGAAACTTGATCTGTCGCAGCAAGATTAATTCTTGAGCTGGGGAGCTCAGTGATCTGCCCACCTTGGCTAGGATTGGTTAAGGGCTCTGTAAAAAAGAAATGAGAAATGAAATCTTTGGTAGCTATGATGTGGGCAGATGGGACTATCGTATCCACTCTGCATCTGACATATCACTCATTAGAGAGAAATGCCTTCTTGAAAGTGTCCTGAGATTTAAAGTAAAATGCAGCAAAATCATTCAGTGGTAAACTGCACAAGTGAAAATGTTGAATACTCTTTATTTTGCCTGTTGGGGGCTCATGAAAAAAATCTTTCAGTTTGAACAAATGCTGTAGATTTTTTCCAATGTGTTTTTTTCTTTGAAGAAGCAATGGCAGCGGTTTTAAAGGACTTGTCAACATGGAAAAAATGTCCTAGAACAGTGTGGGGGGGTTCCTGATATCTGAGTGAAGTCCAGATTTATGAAAAAAAAATTTAATTAAAAAAAAAGTTGGGGGGACCCTTTCAAACCTAACCTAATAGGAAAAACATGTTTTCAAGACAGATGGGAGGAACCAAAAAGAGGGGACATGATTTCAATAGGTTCTCCTGAAGGATCCTGTAACAAGAGACACATGTACTTGCAAACTGCTAGGTTACATTTGTGCCAAAACAAGAAACCAGGAGTAACTGATGGCCCAGGACATTAGCAGTCTAAGGCTGGGTTTTCTTCCATGAGGCTGTTGCTAACATAAATCAAAAGGTGCACCTCTCAGAGCCCTTTCTTTCCTGGACTCATGATCACCGTGATTGGGACTCTGCAATGGCATCAGAGATTTGGTGTGTTCTAGCCCCTGTCCCTGCAGTGACAGTATTGAATAACCATTTAATGGGGATGAGTGTATGAGTAAAAATCCTTGGCAGGTGACAATAGCAGGTTGACTGGTGGCCTCCCAAAAGATAAGTCTCTGTTCTAACTCCTGGAAACTATGAATGTGGTCCTATTTGGAAAAGGGGTCTTTGCAAGGTATAATTAAGTTAAAGATGTCAAGATGAGACTGTTCTGCATTATCAGTCAGGGTGCCAAATCCAATGACAAGTATTTCTAGAAAAGACACACAGAGGAGAGAGGCACAGAAATGAAGGCCACAGGAAGACAGGGGCAAAAATTGGAGTGACCTGGCCATAAGCCAAGGAATGGCCAAAGCCACCAGAACCTGAGGCAAGGAAGGACTCTCCTTTAGATTTTGAAGGGAGCATGGCCCTGGTGATTGCTTGACTTCAGACTTCTGCCCCCTAGAACCGTGAAAAAATAAACTTCTGTTGTTTTAAGCCACTAAGTTTGTGCTGATTTGTTATGGCAGCCCTAAAATATGGCAGACCTAGCATTAGACCTGAATAATACAGTGACCATATAAGTACATTATAAGTACACGAATGCAATGGGTGTTTAAAATATATTCCTCTTATACTATAAAATGTATTAATGAATTTGCTTTCATAGATTTCTGGTGGCAGTTACCTTTCAGCCCTAACAACTCTTTAGATTATAATTATTATAAACAGCAACAAGAACACAATGTACTATCAGTAATGAAAAGCCAAAACAGTAAGACAAGATGAATAAATCTATTGTTCTGTCAGCACTACAGAAGATGTTACTTTTATAATATTTTTACAGAACTTAAAGAGAGTCATTAGTAGCTTTGAATTTCCATCTTAAACATGTTTTTAAAGTGTGGAATAAAGGACTAAGGCTCATTTACATATTAGTAATGTATTTATTTTTCTACTTTGGAACTGGAAGTAATATTTTTATTTTTTATTTTTAATAAACATATAATGTATTTTTATCCCCAGGGGTACAGGTCTGTGAATTGCCAGGTTTACACACTTCACAGCACTCACCATAGCACATAGTCTCTCCAATGTCCATAACCCACCCCCCAAACCCCTTCCCCCCAACAACCCTCAGTTTGTTTTGTGAGATTAAGAGTCACTTATGGTTTGTCTCCCTCCCAATCCCATCTTGTTTCATTCATTCTTCCCCTACCCCCCTTAACCCCGCATGTTGCATCACCACTTCCTCATATCAGGTATTTACCCTAAAGATACAAACGTAGTGATCCAAAGGGGCATGTGCACCTGAATGTTAATAGCAGCAATGTCCACAATAGCCAAACTATGGAAAGGACCTAGATGTCCATCAACAGAAGAATGGCTAAAGAAGATGTGGTATATATACACAATGGAATACTATGCAGCCATCCAAAGAAATGAAATCTTGCCATTTGCGACGACGTGGATGGAACTAGAGGGTATCATGCTTAGCGAAGTAAGTCAATCGGAGAAAGACAATTATCTTATGGAAGTAATATTTAAAGCTTATTAAAAATGAAGCTTTAGGGGCACTTGAAGCTTTAGGTGGCTCAGCTGGTTAAGTGGCTGCCTTCAGCTGAGGTCATAATCCCAAGGTCCTGGGATCAAATTCTGCATCGGGCTCCCTGCCTAGAGGAGAGTCCACTTCTCCCTCTCCTTCTGTGCACCCCACTCATGTTCTCTCTCTTAAATAAATCAAATGTTTTATTTTTTTTATGGAGCTTTAAAATTCACAATTAACATAAACCATAAATATATAAATAAAATGATTTTGGCCCTTATTCAAGAAGCTCAAAGTAAAACTTGAATCTGGATAATTAATGCTGCCAGGAATATTTGGGTTATTTTGGTAGCCCAAATTATCTACTTGAACTATGCTTCTTTTCTGACTTCTAATTTCATATGTCAATTAATTATTTTTTCCATTTTAATATAAGCAGTAATTTCTTTCCATCTTCTAAATCTTTGTTAAATGTCACAGATAAGGGTTTACCAGCTTTCTTCTGGGGCAGCCTCAGAACATCGCCCTGTTCTATGATATATTGTCCATGTCAGGTCATTCCATGCTATAAGTGACAGAAAACATCAAACCCTCTATGTAGAAGAGAAGTAGATTAAATTAGTGGATAATCTTCATTTTGACTTAGTATGAAAAAGAATCCCTCATCTTTAGCTTAATATTATATTTAAAATTTTGAATTTGGAGAAGCTTGTTATAATTTTTGGATGGTGGGTGTACCACTAAATAGAGGCTCAACTGATAGGTTTAGGAAGATGGGCACTTTGGCAATTTTGCCACTGATGATCCAGTTTGCTTTGGGTATATCATCAAACCTTTCTGTATTGTAAAACGACAATAACAGTACCATATTCCTAGCTTCCATGACTTTGTTTTAAGGCTCAAAGGGTAGAATGAATGTGACAAAAATATTAAATATTAGAGATTATTGTCATTTGACAGCTAATCTGATTGTGTAATTAAAATGCCATGTATTTACCCCCAGAACACTCTCTGCACAGCAGATTTAGTTCATTCTCAGGTGTGATGATCTTTTGTATTTAATAAGTCATTTGCGGTTCATTTAAGAGCTCATCATAAGCACCTCGTTAATTTTCCTGTAAGCTATTGCTGATGTCAGTGAGTGACCAAAATTCTAATAGGGCAAATCAGGCCTTGGATGAAAAGAATCTGTGATATTTCTAGTTCCTCACTGCCTTTCATAGTCACTCTCACGTAGAGTCAGTGGGTTTTTCAGGGGAAATCTTGGCTCCCAGAAATAGTCAAGGCCTTCTCAGTGTCTGAGTCCGGCTCAGGTACACCAACCAGAAGAGGCCAACCCAAGTGTCATTGCAGATGCCTTCTATAATCACAGTTGTAGGAAAGGAGAGTGGACCCTGGCGGACTCACTCTGTGCTTTGTGGGTCTTCTTCACGGGTCTCATTTTCCCCTCTTCCATCTTTTGAACTGTTGTCAGTCTGTCAAGGCTCAGCTGTGACCCTGCATTCCTTGCCCATCTTGCTTGTAAAATAAAGCCCTCATGCCTCTTGGTGTTCACATCCCTTCCCATGGTATCCCGGCAGATCACTTATTCCCTTGGGACGTGATTACAGTGGACTCTTCAACAACCCATGAATTGCATAAGTCCACTGAGACACAGATTTCTTTTGGATACATACAACCCAGTACTGTAAATGCATTCTCTCTTATGATTTTCTTAGTAACTTTTTTTCTTTAGCTTACTTTATTGAAAGAATACAGCACATAATACATATACAAAATATGTGTTAATCAACAGTTTATGTCACTGGGAAGGCTTCTGGTCAACAGTAGGCTATTAGTAGTTAAATTTGGGGGGAGTCAAAAACTTCACGATGATTTTCAACTATGTGGGGGCTGGCATCCCTGACCCCCTATTGTTCAAGGGTTGGCTGTATGTTTTCATTGCTGCCTCACCCTTTACTGTCGAGCTCAGGGGCTATGTCTTTTGTTTATGTTTCCCCAATAGTGACTCTCCAGGGATGAACTCAATCTAAACTGAATGCTGAATACTTGAATGCATTCCTTCTACTTTTATAGTAGCAGTGTGTTACGGTGAATTTTTGACTTAGGTTTTGTTCGAATTTGTTTAATGAATAGCTAAATGAAAACATTTCACTGGTTTCTGGTATTTTTTAATTAAACTATAACCGTGGAGGTAATTTTTCTAAAAATCAATGTAGTACAATGCCCCAAAGTAATGACTTTGATTTCCTGATACTTTAGATTATAGCTTCAAAAATCGCTAATGCAACTCTTTAATTTCTTCAGCCAGGAAGGAAGGTAATTTTTATCCCTGATAAATTGAGAAGACACAAAATAACAAACAGTACCATATTATTCTCCCCTAAAGCAAGTAAGCTTTTATTCCAGCCATGGAAAACTTGTTTGGACGCTGAGAGTTTGGGCAGTTTTCAGGGCATGTACAGAGCGTAATAATTTTAAACCTGTTGGCAGCCTTGTCACTGGCTTGAGGTTCTGGTAGGCTCCTCTCTGCCTCCCTCCCCCAATGGCCCTGCTATACTCAGTGGTTCCACCACTGTTCTGGGATCTGGAAGATCTCTTTTCTCTTCTTCTTTTTAGTCATACCCTGGGTCACTGTCACCATCCATCAATCTTCTCCATTATTCATGTTATCCTGTCTTTCCTGCACCTGCATTTAGGTGCTCGTGCATAGGCACAAAACTCTCAGCCTTAGGACTGCACCTACCTGGAGGGACACACATCATCTCCCTCCACTTAAGTGGGTGGCTCTGGATGAATCCAATCCACAGAAGACAAGAATACCCTAAGAACGTAACACATGTCTCAAACAGTGGACACATTTTCCTAAAAGTCTGCTGAGCTTACTGGAAATGTGTATAAGCCTGTCTTAAACCATTTGGAACATGCCATTCCTATATCCTAATAGGTTTTTAACTCAATTTTCACATTAGAATGTAAAATATTCTATAGGAAAAAGGGAGCCTTGCCAATATAATTTCAAGGTGACTGCATCTTTTATGTAACATATGTCTAATACCCTGGGTATAATAACTACCACTGTGTAACATCCCTTAAATTCCATGGGTAATTAATTGATAAGTGCTCTGTGGATGTTATATAAACCCTTTATTAAAACACATAATTCAATAATGAGAGATTTAAGTCCAAATCAAGTGAAGGACAGCATTTGGTTTTCTTTGCTTTCCTGTGCAGCTAAATTGGGGCTGCCAGGTGAGGACTATTACCCTCTTCAAGGATGGGGTGCTCATTCTTGGGGAAAAGAGAGAAACAACCAGCCATCAGCCTTTTCATGTAACAACCTCAAATTAAACTGTGAAAAGCACAGCCAGTCTGGAGGCCTGTCCTCTGGCTGGGGTTAGCCTCTGTGGTTGGCACTAGGAACTTTCTGTAATGAAAGACAAATTAGCACACTGCACTTACAAACAGGGGAATCAATGAAACCAAAAGAAGCTTCCACAGGAAAATAAAAATTAAATGGGAGATAAAGAATGATGTCCTCAAATATTGGAAATACTCCTCACCCAACAAAAGGCTCCTTTGTATTGTTTTGCTAAAGCTGACTGTAATTTCGATGTTTCATAAAAATTTAAGTGGAGATTTTCTTTCCATGGCAGACATAAATCTCCTGGAGGAAAGATTTTATATGTAATTCCAATTTTGTGGTGCTAAGAAAACAAAGAACAGGTGAAGATTTTACTGCAGGTAATTTTGTAAATTATTAAAGAAAAAACCTCCCACAGCCATGCCATAAACACACTCTCTATCAAAAACTAAAATAGGAAATCAACAATACCTCTTTTAGGTACAAAGCTCAAACCCTAAACTAGAAATAAAACTGCCTATAAATATTTACTGGTGAGATGGCTCTGCGATAATAAATAGCTCTTTCAACCCAATATAGAAAATATTGAAAGCCTGAAATATCCTTTTGACTAGATGGGTAAAAGAAGGGCAGCACATACCAATGTGTATGCTAAAGCCTTAGTGAAAACTTCATCTTTGAGATTTTAAATTATTTAAGGGGCATGAAACACCTCATTACAAATCTGTTTTTAAGAAAGTACAGAATTAGATATATAATGGGTTCATTCATAAAGTTTAGAAGGCAAGTTTAAGAAATTTTTTAATCAATTTTTTTTAACATGGCATGTGTACAGCTCAAGGAAGTTCTTTCCCATGTGTGGGAAACAATATCTACACTTGGCAGTGTGTTAGCTTCCACCTTTCCAAAGAAAGTAAAAGAACACTTGGCATAAAGAAATATCGCTCGAAGGAAATGGAAAGGCTCTGTGACTGGTTTATCCACATCTTTATCTTTTGACACAAAAATTTATTGCAGTAGATTGTTTATTCCCTCAATTTTTAGAGAGCCATGAAAGGAAATTCTGGTTGAGTCTCATTTTATTGCTAGAAATAGTTTAATTCTGAGAGTGTGTGTCCTACTTTGGTCAAGAACCCACAGGCACTTTTCTATCAAATGAAACCATTATTCCAATAACCTAAACCTAAAATATTTTAGAGGATCGTGGCTGTAATTCCAGAGAAATTGGAAATATACTGAGAGAGAAAAAAGAATCCAGGGAAGGCAGCAAGGCAGAAAGGCAGACAGGGAGAGTAGGCAAGGAAAGGCAAGTGATGAAGAGAAATGGAGGCAGAGACAGGAGTGGAAAAATCTTCCTGGTGTTCTACCAAGTGTCTAATTGTTGCTTTCAAAGTTAATTTAACAATCCTTGCCAAGGTAGCATGAATTTAATGTAATTGGTGGCCTGATTCCCATTTTTGGTTATCATGTGATTATGAACACATTTTTGGGGCAATTTATTATGTCAGTCTGTTGCTCACCATTTTTCATCTTTGGATTTATCTGCACAGCAGGAGTTTAAAAGATCATGGAGAGGTGCCTGGGTGGCTCAGTCCATTAAGCATGTACCTTCAGCTCAGGTCAGCTCAGGTCATGATCCCAGGGTCCTAGGTGGGGGCCCTGAATGGAGTTCCCTGTTCAACAGGGACCCTGCTTCTCTCTCTCCCTCTGCCTGCCTGCCACTCTGCCTGATTTTGCTCTCTCTCTCTGTCAAATAAATAAAATCTTTAAAAACAAAACAAAACAAAACAAAAAGACAATGGAAATTTAAATATAACCTCACTCTGCTTCCCCCTGCTACTCCCCACCTCCCCTCCCCGCCGAAAAGAAGCACATCACTTCGTGTGCTTTAAAAACCTAGAGGCTGAAGCTTATTAATGTGAAATCAATCTAGTGCCTGGTTCACTCAGTCAGGGCCCCAGGAAATCTCATCAGATGTTGGCAGCTATGGTGTTTGAAGAGACTGCTGCAGCTGCTTCTGGTAAGCATCTCATGGAGCCTGGTGCCAACTTGAGTTAATCTGCCCGTTGTTTCCTACAATCTAGGGTTACCTTTGGAGCATCCTAATTGGAGTACTTCACCTTGTTCTTTCTTTCTTCCTGTCACCTGCCAATGCATACATTAGCCAAAAGGCCAAGAGGAAGTCCCACTACTCAGGACAATCTTTGTGAAGCTGGCTCTAGAGCACATCACAGAGTAGCTAGTGTTACACTGAAACGGAATTACTCATTGTGCATTTTAGAGGAAGTGGTGTAGAGTCAAGAAATGTCAAGAAATAGGAGCTGCTACAGTATACAATGTCCTTGTGGATATTCGTTGGTTCCAGTAATATGTTCATAAATTCCAAGTGACACCCCTAAAACCAACCCAGCCCTTGCTAAAATCTCAGGGTACCCTGGTGCTATAACTAGGGGTGTAGACTATGAGCACAGTCATTAGATTCATTTTCACTATGAGAAGGTAAATCCTGCTCCATGCTTTCCGTATAGACAATGCTTTTTCACTTGATCCTCTGTCCAATTTTATTAGAATTGATTTGTTTGTTTGTTTTTGCTTTTTCTCATACAGATTTCACTATTTTATGAATAGGTTACTTTATGTGGGAAAGGCATTTGAAAAATTTCTCAAGTTCCCATCTAAAACATGGCACCCAAATCCCACACCCTTCTTTGAAACTTGTATTTCTAGAAATTTCTCCTAAATTTAAAATTTCAGGCTAATCTGCCTTTGTCCACACTGCTGTCTCTAAGGCCTTCTCTGCTTGGCCTCTGTGGCCACACCTACTCATGTCTGAAGACTTGGTTTTGGTTTCACCTTTTCCTATCATCTGTTCTGACCAAACTCTTCTCTACTTCTTGCCTGGTAGCATAGACACTTCAACTTCCTACACATTTCCCAGGATGGAGCTCTTGATTTCCCAAGGCTTAGAGTATTATCTTAGAAGGATTTGCATTCCCCTTATATGGCCAGAAACATAGCAGGTGTTCAACAAAATGAATGGATGAATGAAATAATGGAAAGAGTTTAGGCTTGGTCTTAATCAGATCTGTGTGTGAAAATCTAACTTTACCTCTTATTAGCCATGTAACTTTAGACAAATTACTTTAGGTTTCTGAGTTTCACTATAAACATTTGTGAAATGGAGCTAATAATAATAATACGTGCTTCCTAATCTTTAGAAGTAAAGATTAAAGAAGATAAATATATCAAGTGTCTAGGACATAATAAGCACTAAAGTATAGTCCTCTTTCCCCTGTGAATACATAAATGTGTGAATTTGTGTTTGTGGGGCAGATATTGAAATAGCCAATCAGTAGGAGGAAGCATCTATAAACCTGGCATCTTGGTCTTTTCTAGAAATCTCTTTCCTATCTTTCCTCTCACCATGAGGGGCTTTTTCTCATTATTTTGTGCAATGTTTGTATAGTTATTTAAATAAATTTTTGGATTTAGCGACTTATATTATTAATGCTTGAAAGAGGTCTGATTGGCCTTTCCATTCCTAAAATGGTGAATTAAAAATTAATGTCTCTAGTCATTTATTTCAAGAAGATATCTGACTATTATGTTTTTAATTTTACAAATGTCATGATCAATTTTCTTGACACCTCCACAACTTATTCTTTCATGTGTGGCTTCTGGAAATTTTTATCATTTGACTGACTGTATTTAGCAGGTAATAATAAGAAATAACCAGTAATACTCACATGGAAGCCAAAGAGGGAATGTTTTAAAAGTAACAATTAAAAAAGAATCTGAATTTTAAAAATGCTTTATTCAACAACTAAGGCATCCAAACTATCTAAGAGATTTAATGGCTCATCTTATAGAAAGAAGAAAGACATAATCTATTCATATGTGGCCCTGAATACAAAACAGTAAAGACACAAAGCTTTATAATATTTTAAGCATCTTTAGTTTGTGTTCTGGAAGAAGAGATGGGGCTTTACATTGTTCATAAAGAATGGGATTTTTTTTCTTATTTTTTATTAAAATAATTTTATTCAATTTATTTAAACTAAAAATCCCAATTCACTCTTCTCCCCAAACCCTGCTCCCTACCTCTTGCAACCACCAGTCTGTTTTCTGTATCTATGAGCTTGTCTTATTAGATTCCACATATAAGAGAGATCAAACAATATTTGTCTTTCTCGGAGTTATTTCACTTAGCATAATGCCTTTGAGGTCCGTGCATGTTGTTGCAAATGGTAAGATGTCATTCTTTTTTATGGTTGTCTAATATTCCACTGTGTGTGTGTGAGATGGTGAGATATATACCTCACAATTTCTTTATCCATCCATCTTTGATGGATACTTAGGCTGTTTTCATATTGTTTTCTTCACTCTGTGACTTCTATTTGGTAGTTTCTTATATTTCCCACCTGTAAGCTCTCATTGTGTTTTCACATTCCTCTCCCCAGTTCAGTGAGGTCTCTTTGCGACCATTACTTAGAACTCTTTATCAGGTAAGCTATTTGTCATTTAAGTGTCCTCCCCAACACCGGAGTTTTATTTTTTATCTTGTTCTTTCATTTGGAACATACTTTTCTGTTTCTTCATTTTGCTTGACTTTCTGTATTGCTTTGTATAGAGTAGATGAAACCACCACTTGTTCCAGTCTTGAATGAATGGCCTCCTGTAGAAGATAAACCTTTTTGTTCAGTCCCACCCCAGCTCTTGATCATTTCTCCAACCTCTGTGCTTGTCCAAGCAGCCTATTATATTTTTAATAGCTTCCAGTAGCTGAGGATGTGCCAATACCTGTCAGTGTCCCAAAGGGAAGGACCTCAGCACCTAGATTCAGGTTGGACGACAGGCACTCAGGGAACAACTTTTAAGAGGCTACAAATATATATGTATAGTCCCAAGGGGCTGCAAGTACATCCCACTTGTCATTAGAGCCAGGTGATCTGGAGGTTTCCTCTTGAGCTACAACAATCTGGGCTCCACATGATCTAGAAGCTCCTTCCTGGGAGATACTGGGGAGCTACAGCTGGGCACAGGAGAGTGTCAAGATGGCAGCCACAGCCTGTGTTCCTTTAAAGCAGCTCCATAGGCCACTAAAGGTGTGTCAGACCTGAATCCTGCTTCTCAGTCTGAAGCTCTAGGACAAGCCCAGTGGCAAGACTGTGGGGTGTTCCTCAGTCGGCTATGTATGCAGTGCCCTAGGGGTGCAGCCTATCCACATCAGGCCTCTGATTGCCGCCTCTCCATGGAATCGCGCCGCGTAAGCCCCTTCAGTCACCAGAGCCAAGTCATTGAAGGTGTCCCCTGTGAGTCAGCCCCACGTAAGGCTGCCTTCCAGGAGACGCTGGCACTGTGGCCGGGCAGAGGACGAGCAAAAGAAAGCGTCCGTCTTCCCAGGTCTCTGTAACCGACTACTGTCAGCCCCGAGAGGTTTGAAAAAAAAAAAAAAAAAAAAAAAAACCTCCTGCGCCTCAGGTCCCAGCGGTGATCATTAGCTAATAGGTCTCCTTCACAGAAGATCAAGCTCCCAGGTTTGTTGCCACCGGGGTGGGGTGTGGTGTCTGCGTAACAGACTTTTATTTATTTGAGAGAGCGCGTGAGCACAGAGGGAGAGGGAGAAGCAGGCTCCCCACGGAGCAGGGTTCCTGACCTGAGCCTCGATCCTAGGACCCAGGTGTCACGACTGATGTATCACGACTGAGCCCAAGTCGGACGGTCAACATACTAAGTCCCCAGGTACCCTTTGGGTCTGTTCCTCTTGCTGCGCCTTGCTGACAGTGGCTGTTTATAAACTTTCTCTGCATTGGTTACAGTCCTGTGAGGCGCGGGAGCAAATCCCGGAGGCCATGAGAGACAAGCAATGGGGGAGGTGTCTTCCAGCAGTCACGAGAAGGGGCGCGCCACATAGGGGTGCTACAAGTTCCTTTCTGGGTGACAGCCATCATTCCAGTGTCCTTACCTGAACGCAACCTCCCCGGCCTCCAGAGCTGAGCGATCCCGAGGATGCCCTGAGCCGCGGGGGCTGTGGAGTCTCCCGCCTGCCCAGACCTGCGCTCTGGAGCAGGCGCAGGAGCCCCAAGATGGCGCCGGCCGGGCTCCTGTGGAGAGCGTCCCAGCAGCCTCCCAGGTGTGTGTGCTGAATGAGACGCCTGTCCTCAGTCCACCGCTTGAATACAAGTGGCCAGCCTCTTTCCCTCGAAGTTCGGATGGGATCTGCTGCCCCTGCGTTGGGCTCTGGGCCTGGTGAATCCCAGCGTGTGAACCGTTTAAAAAAGTTGGTACTCAGATGGCTACCGTGTTGTGGGTCTTGGGATAAGACACCGAGATCTTCAAAGTTAGATATTTGGGGGGACTTGTTTGTCAAGTGCATGTCTTAAATTTGGGGGTTCTCGGTGTGGGGTTCAAATCTTTGGCTCCTCAGGGAGAAGCTCTCGCCTTTTTCCTCCCCTGGTGGGTCAGTGCGCCAGAGGTGGCGTGTGTGCTGAGATTCGGGTCTGTCCTCGCCTACCCGCTAAGATGTAGTTTTCTTCGCATATGCTCCACATGTGGTCATCCCTCAGCCAGCATTTAGGGTTTTGTTTTCTTGTAAGCTTTTATTTATTTATTTGAGAGATCCTGTATGCATACTAGTGGGGAGAGGGAGAGAGAGAGAGGAAAAGGGACATAATCCCAAACTGACTTCCCACTGAACTTGGAGCCCAGCCATGTGGGACTTGATACCACCACCCTAAGATCATGACCTGAGCCAAAACCAAGAGTCTAAACCTTAAAGTACTGAGCCACCCAGGAACCCCAGCATTTAGGTTTTTAAAGAGATAATTTTTCTGTATGTAGCTGTAGACTCAGTGTATTTGTGGGGGGAAGTGAATTCGGGATCTTCCTACATCGCCATCTTAAACTTTGCATCTACAATGGAAAATATTGGAAAATCAGAGTCTGAATAAAAAGAATTATTAATAAATTCTTGCAATTATAAAGTACCTTTCATTACAACATCCTAAGGAGTTTAGTATTTTTCCCAAAGGCACTGTTTAATGCTCCTCTCATGCAATTGACTTATGGCACACTGACATGGTGAATCAGAGGCAAAATAGCACTTAAGGCTGAAAGATTGAGCCACTGCGGCAAGACCAAACACAAAGCTCATTCTAGTAAACTTTGCTTTTTTTTTCTTCTTCTTTAGGAAATATTGTTTTTTTAGAAGCCAATAAAGCCAGCGAAAGCTTTTAGCCTCTTCCCACAGTCAGTGCTTTGCAACTTGGACTAGCACTTTTTCTTGCCACGGTAAGTCAAATCTTTCATTTTTATGCATAATCATGGCCCTTCTCTTTGCTGGCCCACTGGGACATATATTAATCATTTTTTAATAGCCCATTAGGTATAGTCATATCCTGTGGCAACCAGGTCTCTATTAATTTCAAAGTCTTTAGCTTTATGCAGCATATCTAATAATACATTTCTCCATCTGCTTGGGTGAAGAATGAGCTTGGAAATAATGGTCAAAACAGTGTTTTTTAAGTTTTCATTAGATCATATGCTTTTTCGGGGGTGGAAGGCAATACCTTAAACTATATGTGTAAACTCTATAGAATATAATAGGATCATTATTGCTAGTCAATGCCAGTAGACTACTCAAATCATAGTGGCTAGGTCACCATCTATGTAATAGATACAAAGTTTGAATAAATATACATACATTATATTTCCATTTAGACCTCAGTAAACCTGTTTCTAATAAATAACAGTCTTGCCGCATCTAGATGTCCCCTTTTTTCTGAAACCTGATTCCTAGACTGCATAATACTTAATATTTGTAAATGGGATATGGTATATATTAAATTTGAACATGCTAGTAACAATTTGGTTCTAAAGAGAATTGGCATTTATTGAACATTGCTATGCCTGGCACATCATTTTAGATAATTGTCGTAATGAGAGGTTGGGATTATTTTCAAAATCTGAGATAAGAAACTTGAGTTTCAGAGCAGCAAATGGTTTAATTGACTGTATGATGTGCCCAAGATTATAAACTAAGAAATTAAGACTAGCTGAAATTTTTCTTTGTGGTCAAGATATTTCCTAACTACAATATAATCTAAAAGCAGTAAAACTTAGGGTGTTTAAACTAATCTAAATTTAAATTACTTTAGACTAGCGCTTTGCTATACAACTCCTCTGGAAACTTCAAAATGTCAAGGATTGTGTCTGTTTTATTTATCATTGTATCCAAATGCCTACCCAGTACCTGGCACAGATTAGGTGAATAAATATCTGTAGAATAAATGAATGCCATCTTTTATGGTCTTGCTTGTCACCTTGTAAATGACCACACATGTAGATATTTCCTAAGTTGAGTTATGCTTTGATTTTATCCTCTAGGGAGATATAAAGCTCATTTATTATGTTAGAAATATCAGAATAAATCAGTCTTCATAAATTAAATGAAACATTGTTGCTCTTTTTGAGAAGGCTTACCATGTTTCTGATGGATTGCACACTAGTACAATTTTGATTTCATGAAATCAGCAGATACTGCTTTGTTGCTATGCTGGATAGTAGTTTCATAGAGATGAATAAAATAGTGGCCCTACCCTCAGTAACTGGCATGACATAATGGAAAAACAATTGAATGCAGGGATTAGAAAACAAAAACAAAAACAAAAACAAAACAGCACTAGAAACCTGTGACTTTGGGCATATTATTTAGCTTATTCCAGACTGGCTTTCCTATTTATCCTATTAACTGTTTACTTTCTGTTTTCTTTTCTTACATTTTAGGAATATCTTATATTGCATATATCTGAATTTTCTTTTAATCTGTACAATAACATTTTTATTTTATTTAGAAAGCTTAGGCAGTCTACATGGGTATATTTGAATTGTTTCTAGTTTTTATTTTGTGTTTTCCATTTGTCCCTTTTTTCCTGTTACTTTTTTAAATTAAGACTTTTTTTTTTTTAAGAGCAATTTTAGGCTGACAAAAAAATTCAGGGAAAGGTAGAAAGATTTCCCACATACCCCTTAACTCCACACATGCATTGCTTTTCCTATAATCAACCTCTTCTACCAGAGTGGTACATTTGTTAAAATTGATGAACTTACACTGACACATCATAATTACTTGAAGTCCATAGTTTACATTATGATTCACTCTTGCTATTGTGGATTCTTTGAGTTTGGGTAAATGGATAGTGATAAGTGTCTGCCTGTTACTTTTTTCCTGCTCCTGTTTTGCCTTAATTTAGTTTGTTTGTTTATGCTGGATGAGTTTCCAGTCAGCCTACCCCTGCCTTCCCTATTCAACACCCCCACACCCCAAGTCTTCCTCCTTTCTTCCTTCTTTAGAAATTGTACAGTTTATATTTACTCCCTTAGTGGTTTTGTTGCTAATTTAAAATGCATACTTAACTAAGTCTAAAATTATTTGATATTTTACCCATTGCTCAAGCAATAAAAGGATTTTAGAAGGCATTGACTCTTACCAGCTCCTTCCCAATTTAACATGCCTTTATTTGAAGTATTTTTGACTTAGCTTGTTTCTTGTTGCTTCTACATTCAGCAAATTAGTCATTATAATTTTTTTTTTGTATAGTATTTTATTATCCAGGTTCCCCAGAAAGCAGAGCCTGAGACAAAAGTTTATAAGCAAGTAGTTTATCTGGGAGTAAAGTGAGATAGACAGAGGGAGAGATAGTATAAAGATGGGATGTTGAATTAACCACTACTAGAGGTAACTGCATATGCAATCTTTTAAGACCATGGGATGAGCCTTATTGAACGAGTCTCAGATTCTGGGAAAGAAGTAGAGGCATTATTTGTTGGTTCTTAGTCCCCATTGGTCAAAATTTCCATTTATCCTAGGTTAGGTAAGTGTAAGAATTCCCGAACAGGAAGTGAAAGGTTCAGAGCTGTCAGGCTACAGATGGGTGAAGTTGATTAAAGTTTGCATACAATTGGCTGGTGTAGCTTTGGCTGGAATAAAAGGTTTGACCAAGAGAATTTGAAGAGGTACACAAGAAATATCCAACTCAGCATTTCTTCTTATTTCTTGGATCATTTCTTTCTGTTTGAAGAAGACCCTTTGTAGTTTCCCTTAGTAAAAACATTTTTCTTGTGGTAAAAATATCAGTTTTTGTTTTTCTAAGAATGTCTATTTCTCCCTTCTCCTCAGTTCTTGAAAGATTGCTTCCATGTTTCAACATAGATAAAACTCTATGCTGTAAGTTATTTTCTCTCAAAATATCAAAGATATTGTTTTATTGCCTTTAGATTCTGAAGTCAGTTTAATTACTTTATTTCTTTGTTAATGAGCTGTCATTTTTCTCTGGTTGCATTTAGGTTCCCTTTTTAATTTTGTACCCTATAGTTTCATTCTGAGTTATCTAGGTGTGATACTCTAATAATTTCCTGTGTGGAATTTTTTTGGAGTTTTCTCTATCTGACTGCTAGTGTTTTTTTCATCAATTCTGAAAAGTTTTCAGCCAGTATGTCTTTGAATATTGTCTCTTTCCTATTTTCTCTATTAATTCCATCTGGAACTTTGATTATACTGTCTCATTTTTATTTCTGTGAATCTATATGTCCATATTTTCTATTTCTTTGTTTCTCTAGAGTATGTTCTGGATAGTTTTTTAAAAATTTATCTCCAGTTCACTAATTCTCTCGGCAGTGCTATCTATTCTTTTGTTTAATGCATTCATTGGTTCCCTTAACTTAAGTAATTGCATTTTTAATTTATAGAAATTCTGTTTCAATTCTTTTTCAAATATGTTTGGTCCTCCTTTTTAATCACTCATTCACTGATCACTTTTCATGTTTTGCTGTCTTTTTAAAAATTTCAAACACATGTTTTTTTCATTTCTGTGCTGTATATAAGTGTCAGTTTCTGAAGTCCTTGTGGTCCTGTGTCTTATTTCTGCTATTTCTTATGATTCCCATTCATTGTGTCTTCTCTTTGGGTATGTTTTGTGATGTGATTTTTTGTTTTGATTTTTACTGTGGGTTATCTATTTTTCTTACATATTCAGTTATATTTTTCAAAGACCAGGTTGAATTTTAATTCTTTTAAGGAGGATTTATATTTGCTTCTAGCAGTCATTTGTGGCACTAACAGCTCTGGATCACTTTATATTAAATTACCCACTTTGATATTTTATGATCATATAGATAAGATATAGATATATAGATATATAAACACAAATTTGGATCACTAACCTCTTTGTGGGACAGTTGCATTTAAAAATGGTGAGAGAAATCTGTTTTCTCCCCACAGAACCAAGGCCCTGGCAGGAAAGCCTTTTGTTAATCACCACTCTACAGCATATTTCATTTCAAGGTTCTTACACTGAGGATAGAGATCTTTGGGATTCCATCAATGCAGGTATCTTCTACTAGATCATTCACCTTGAACCCTCTCCAATTTTATTTCCTATCTGTTGCTCACACTGTATCTAAGATGAAGAACTCTTGGGGCAAAGCCAACTTTACTCCAGGGTCCTATTACTTTGTTTTTAGTTCCCTGGTTTTTAAAAAAATATTATGCTTGCTTAATAATATATTAAAATAATATTATTTTATATTTTATCTATCATCTTAGTTGTTTTGATTAGGAAAATTTGGAAATAGGAATATCTTCTTATTGTTATAAATGGTTGTTGCTTTCCATTTTTTTCTTTTAAATGTATCTTTTGTTTAAACTCAGTTTGAACACCCCCATTCTCTCCTTTCTGGTTCCTTTTCTTCTTCAGGTTGTTCTTTCTTTCACTTCTTCGATTTCCCTGCTTTTTATTATCCTTTTTCTTCTCCCGTAAAACAAAAATGGAAAAGAATCTAGTGTCAACAATTTATACTTGGTGATTGATTGATTACATTTTAGTGTGGTTTTAATCTTTCAATCACTTACCTTGTACATATCCCTTTCTGTTATATAAAGAAAAGACTTTCTTCCTCTTGTTTGCTGACATTTAAAATTCTTTTAATAGGAGACAAATTGCTTTTGGACCTGAATACTACTAAATCTCATTTTCCACAAGTCTGTACTGATGGTAAATGTAATTTAATATTTTAGTTATAATAATAGGTCCCTTTTATTGAACACTTGGTATTTTCTGGGAACCATGTTAAATGCTTTACCTACATATTCTCAAATTTTCAAATCACATGGTAAATTAAACACCTTTATTTTATTGATAAGGAGGACTAAGGCTCCAGTAGGTGAGGTAATTTAGCCAAGTTTAGACAGTAAGATTCTCATTCTGGCTTATCTGGACTGTAAGCCTGTTTCCTCTTTCCACTGTCTCTCACTGTCTCTCTTTACTAGTTGGACTTACAAAAACGGCTTCATGATTCTCTCCTCTTGGATGACTGCTAACTTTTATAGGAAAAATGAGAAGGCTTGGTTATAGTTGTTTCTGGGTGACTTATTTCTGGGTTCTGAGTAGAGCCCAGAAGTTTTGAGATGAGTATATTGGGCCATATATATTTTAGCTATACATGTTTCTTCCAATAACTGGAAGCCTATATAATTTTTCTGTTTTCAGACATCCTCAAACCCAAATTTTGCCCTCCTTTTGTCATAAGATCTTTGATTCATAATTTTATGTTCTAAAACATGTGATATTATTTCTGTTAGTGTTGATGATATGATCAGACCATAATTGGGTCCTTTACTGACATACCAATTTATATCCCTAATGCCTCATATATTTTGAGCTCTGCTAATAAGATTTCTGACAATAAAGTATGACATTTGAGCATAACTTCTTCATTAATAGAGGTAATATTTTGCTTCCCTAACAAAACCCTTTTTGAATGAAAGCCAAGATGGACCAGGCCTATACTGAAATCTGCTATATTTACTCCAGAGTGGTTCCAGAGCACTGCTGTTTTTTAACTCAGTCACTGACTCACTGGCTCTGTCTTCCCCTCAGCAAATGAGGGCAATACTTTGCCTCTCCTTTCCTGAGATGATGAGGGTGTGAAGAGAATAGATGGGAAAGCTAATTAAATGCTTTGTATTTTTAAGACAAACTATCACAAGCCAAGCTACCCTGGTTATAAAGAAGTTTATTGCATTTTGCAAAGAACGCATTTAAATAAAGAGTAGAAATTAAATTTAGCATGCATAGTTTATATAAATGCAGTATTAAACTATGCGAAAATAAATATCTATATAGTAGAACATACTATATGATTGCAACTCCCTTGTGTTAGAATGACATCTTTTAAGCTGCTTACCCACTTAAGCTATTTTCTGCCTTCTAAGGAAAGTGAGAAGAATCAAAGGTAGAAAAATTTGAAATTAAGCAACAGGAGAGCATTCTCTGAGGGGCCTTATGTGTGCTGTTTTGTGTTTTCAGCAATCACATATGAGAGTATTGGTACAACTCTCAGGACAAGCAGTGATTAGCTGAAATGGCAAATTTGGCTCTGCAATATTGTGGTTGTCCAAGATGTATGTTATTCATTAATTTGGGAAGAATTAATGGTGTACCTATTCTGTCTTGGCAGCTGGGGATTCAAAGGTGATTAAGATGCCATTGTTATGAAGGAAGAGATATGGCACTAAGTTACGGTGAATGTGGGGGTAAGCTCTTCACTAAACTCTGGATGAAGACTCGAGACAGGGTTGAAGGGAAAATTCTATCCAGGGATATATTAGGGAAGGTGAATGCAGATTACTATGAGTAAAAATGTACTGTAATACTAAAATCAAATCCCCTGCTGTTTGTGCAACTGGGTGTTGTGCCTAGCAATAAATCCACATTTAATCCCCTTAATTTCAATGCAGGAACACAAAGGAAACAAAATCAGCTATAACTAAAAACCATCAAAATTCAAACCCAATGTTTGTGTTTGAAAGGAGGAGGGAAACTCAGTCTTCTCCAGCCCTCAAACCTCTTAAAGGAGTTCCGTCTTCACAGAGAGGTTAAAGTGTGGCACAGGTGACACTTGCTCTAAACATAGACCCAGTGACCAGGCTGTGAAAGCAAGCATTGCAGGCATTTGACTCATTAATGGCACGCTTTCTCCACTGTTTCCACAAGGCAGCTCTTCTCATAAAGGTTATATCCACCCACATCAAAGGTGGAAACAAAGTCCTTGACTCTTCACACATCTTCCTGAAGGACATCTCCTCCTTTCTCTTCCCTTTCTCAGTTCTGCTGAGCTAGGGGAAGCCTTCCTTCACTGACCAGAATTCCTCAGTTTGGTGGATCATATGAGCTTTTCTCCATTCAGATGTCTGGCAGGAAATGCATTAAGCTGGACTTCATGGGAAGTCTGCCAAAAATACCTTTTTTTAGTGTAGGGATATTTCAGAGAGGAATTGAAGCTGCTAATTTTAGCCCATTTCCACGTGAACATGTTTGCATGGTCCAGGGTGATGGCCCTAGATGTCTCTTTATAAAGCAAAAGCAAGGGGCTGTTAGTGGTCTGAGTGTCAGGGTTTTGCTGTACTTGTGTTTTGGCCTATGCTGGGGGACTGTCTTTCCTTAGATGGAATTGATATAGTGTCCTGTATCTCTGACTGGAGAAGACCGAACAGGAAAGGACACTGGAGGATATAAATAAAGGACCACTTATCAGATATTTATTTTTCAGAGGGACCCTGAAGACAGTACATTGCTTGTCTCCAGAGTCCTGGTGTCTTCTTTCAGCAAAAGCTGGGTGTTTGGATGAACTTTAAAGCTTCCTGAGTTTTGATGCAGTGCTGAAACAGAAGCTTTGATGCTTCAAGCTGCTGACTGCAGAGGAAATGCAGGGTTTAAAGCTTATCAGTGGAGCTTTCACAATGGAGAAAGCGTGCCATTAATGAGTCAAATGCCCTAAGATGTACTGAACATAGACTATCCAGAAAATTTTCTCCCCATAGTAGAAACACTGGGATTCCATAGTTTCCACGATTACAAAGGGCAGACTAAATATGTTGCACTGAGTACTCAAGGGCTGGGCTCTGACTCCCTATCATGCCTTGGCTCTCTGCTTTCCCCTCCTCTACACTCAGGTCTTCACCACGCTGAGCTCAAACTAGCCAGGGGAGATGTTTTATTTTAAGGCATTTGCCTTTTTGATTTTCCTTACCTGTATGCTCCTTTGTTTTTGTTGTTGCTGTGTTTGGTTTGGTTTTTAGTTTTTGGTTTTTTTGTCCTGGCATGTTAGTTTCATAGGGCTGCTTTAACAAAGTACTGCAGATTGTGTGGCTTAAAACAACAGAACTCTATTTTCCCACAGTTTTGGAGACGAGAAGTCTGAAATCAGGGTGTTGGCAGGGCCCTGTTCCCTCTGAAACCTGTATGTAGGGGATTTCTTTGCCTCTTCCTAGCTTCTTGTAGTTTGTTGGCAGTCTTTGTTGTTTCTTGGTTTATAGATGCATCACTCCAATCCTCCATCTTCCCATGGTGTTCTCTCTCAGTGTCTACACATCACTTCCCTGTGTGCCCATCTGTCTCTTTGTCCAAACCGTCTCAGTCACATTGGGTAAGGGTCTACTCTAATTATCTACTTTTAGTTTGATTATCTGTATACTCTATAACCAAATAAAGTAAAATTCTGAGGTGTTGGGAGTTAGGACTCTAGCATATCTTTCTTTCTTTCTTTCTTTTTTTAAAGATTTTATTTATTTATTTATTTGGTAGAGAGAGAGAGAGAGAGAGAGACAGCAAGAGAAGGAACACAGGCAGGGGGAGTGGGAGAGGGAGAAGCAAGCTCCCTGCAGAACAGGCTGCCAAACGCAGGGCTCAATCCCCGGACCCTGGGATAGTGACCCTATTTGAAAGCAGACGCTTAATGACTGAGCCACCCAGGTGCCCCCCAACAGATCTTTCTTAGGGGGGCACTGTTTGACCAATAATAGCTGGCTGGTATGTTCTCCGAGAACTCAGCTTTTAAGCAGTCTTTGTGATCCTCCAAGCTGAGGTTAAGTATCCTTTCTGTGAATGTAAAGTCTTGGTATTTCCACTATGATGGGACTTAGCATATTTTATTGTCTGCTTAATTGTTTGTCTTCTACAGTAAAGGGTCAACTGCTGGAAGCTGAGGACTCCGTTTTGTATCTCTAATAGTACAGTGCCAAGCACACAGGGAGCACTCACTCAATTCACACCAACATATGAAGTGAGAAAAAATTTCTACACATGTGAGTTGGCAAAATATTTAGCATTTACAGTGATATTTAGTATTAAATAAGAAAACAGCCTGCCAATTTACTAACTAGATTATTTGATCTGAAAATGACTTAGTGAGTATAGCTGGGAAGGAGGCTTTGCAATGAGTCAGAGTCAAATTTGAGAAGTGAGAGGGGTAGTTTGAGTGTTTCCACAGCCTGTGTTGTAGAAGATGAATTGGACAGGGCTCTGGGACAAGTGTCTCTGTAATAATGGGGTGTGTGGGAATGAATGTTGTTGAGGTGATTAGAGCATGGGGCAGCTAGTCCAAACAGCTGGCTTCTCTTTTTAACTCACCCTGGATTCCCTGTGACCTCTGGCAAATCACTTACCTTCTGACGCTCTTTTAAGTGAGCTTTAAAATTACGATGGCAATTGTGACCATGTAAACATATGGGCTGTGATGAGAACTAATTTTTAGGTTAGGGTTTAAAGAGATTTTCCTGAAAGCTACTATTTACTTTAAATGTTATGAGTAGTATGAAGGAGCAGACTGGTAATGTTAGCTAAAATTTAAAAAGGTAAGCTAATTTGAATGAGTAGATTCAACTTCAGTGAGTTTAGAAGCAAATGTCCTTCTTCCCTTCCACACCCCACCCCCTTGTAAATAAAGCCAAATGTATAGAAGGCAAACTGTTTTACAGGAAAAAAAAAAAAAAAAAAAAAGATTCATCCCAAACATACTTTTTTTCTCTTGATCTGTTTTGTTTTTTTCTATAACATGTTAACTGGAAAGTTGATCCTTGAAGAGAGGTTGGATGGGAACCAAAATAGCAGAAGTGGGAATAAGGGAAATGGAGTTGACTTTACCAGTCCCTAGAGGATTTTGACCCTGAAAATAGAAGCAGAAACCACACTTTATTATCTGAATGAATTTCAGAGGAAAGTAGCAGAAGCAGCCCCATGATTTCTGTCTGTGAGGCTCAGTGGTGGTACTGATGTTGGAAGGGGTGCTGGTGGCCAGGATGCTTGAAGTTGTGCTTATGGGGAAATTTATGTTAAACTAGAAAATTCAGGTTAGACATTTCAGATGATAGTGGGGTGGAACTGATAGAGATTATAGAAATGTTCATAAAGCCTTCATTTCTCTCCTTAGACATCCTATAAGCTGCCAGTAGGTAGTAGGACCCGTAAAAGGAATACATGCAATAGAAACCTACAAGTAGGTGTGCAGATCCATCCCAGTTGGGAATGATGCTTGCTATTTTCTTTTGGAGACTTTTGAAGGACATATACTCCTGAATTTCTCCCAACAAAGTTGCTGATTGCCTCTTGACCTATGAATCTAGTAATTTGATCCATAATCTAAATGTAGGCATTGACCAAATCCTATTTCTCTACAGTGTGTTGAGTGGTTGTGGGGCTATTCAAGAAGGGAAGAGTAAGAAAGTATGAGACAGGGGCACCTGGGTGGCTCAGTGGGTTAAAGCCTCTGCCTTCGGCTCAGGTCATGATCCCGGGGTCCTGGGATCGAGCCCCGCATTGGACTCTCTGCTCAGCAGGGAGCCTGCTTCTTCCTCTCTCTGTGTGATCCTGTCTGTCAAAAAAAAAAAAAATTAAAAAAAAAAGAAAGTATGAGACATTATATCTGCTATCAAATTGTTCATAGTTGGTTAATTGAGACTAGCTGCAATGGAAAGAAGCAGTTGTCAGATAATACAGGAAATATAAATTCTGTAATGAATTCTGAGACAGTAATAAATGTTGAAGCTGGTTATGAAAGGAAAGACCTTATGGAGAGACCTTTCCAGAGTCAAGAAAATTATGGAAAATGTGAAACTATAGCTGAACCTTGAGGGACATTTGAGTTAGCAGAGGGAAGGGGTAGGCCAGGGATGGCAAATACATGTTCTTTGCACAATTACTGTCTCCTCCTTTGTCCATGGGAGACATTGTTAATTGGTCATCCCATAACAGGTCTGTCTTTCATTAGAGAACTATTCATGTACTGCTTTCTTATATTAAAGCATTGGTTAATTTTCTTATCACACTATAGTCTAGTGTAAAGTTTAAGCCTTGTTCATCTCTGAATCTGAGTTAGGGACATGGAAGAGGGTCATTTCAGCCATCTAGAGGTGCACTGCTGGGTCTGATCTCAAGAAAGAACTTCCCCTTCAGCTGTGAGGAATGGTTAGCTGACACTTTCCAGTTGCAGTGGTTTGGAGATCTGCCTCCATGGACTGCAGCATTTGAGCCAAGGCCAAGCTCATTTTGTGCAGCCCCCAGCCACTGAGCATGGTGGGGGTGCTGGGGCTACTCATCCACTTCTGCTATTTGCGCGGCACCTACAAAGGACAGTGTTTGCTCTGGAGCTCCCCATTAGGTTAGGCTGGCTGAGTGTCAGGTCTGCAATGCAGTCTGAGACTCTCTGCCCAAGTCTTGCTTCCTCCCCCTTTATCTTTCACAGGCAGTATCTGCCGGTTAACCTCTTGCACTCCTAATGCAGTTTCAGTGTCTGCTGGCAGAAGGATTTGCACTGACTCTGCAAAAGTCTATGGGATTGGATGGAGCTGGTGATAGTAGACCAACCATTTTGTTCCATCTAGGTCCCAGTCGAGACTCATTGTTCCATTTTACAAACATACATGTTGGAAATTCAGAGATGACGAAGGGTGATCCCTATCTTTGACTAGACAGACTTGTGTGTGTAAGAAACTGAGACTTAAAAGATGAGTAGTTTGTTCAAGGCCAGTCTTCTAACTGGCCACTTGAGTTTTTAATCCAAAAAGGGGTTTTGGTTCTAAAGTACGAATCTGTAACAGAGACAAGAGAACTGGTACAGTTAAATGCACTACATTACTTTGTCCCCATTCAGAATTCCCGTAGGGAATTTGTTGGAACACTAATCCCTCAGGCCTGCTTCATGGAATGAACATGTTAAATATATTAAACTGGGTTTCTTGATTGCAGTTTAGGGGACTCTCTTGTGTTTTAAGGTACATCGGAAGAGTGTTTGTAAGAGCAGGTCAGGTGGCCAAGGTTTCCAAATTTATTTGGTTCAGGAGTTGTTTTACAGTATACCTTTGAGGAACGCTGTCCTATTCAGTTAAGTCAGTTGATGGGTTACTACTACCAGCACAGGCTAACATCCATTCAGTATTTTCTATCTGCTAGCCACTGCAGTTCTGTGAAGGAGGCATTATTATTGATGCCTTTTTTCAAATGAGGGATCTGAGGCAACAGAGGCTTAAGTCACTTGCCTAAGGTACACATAGATGGGCAGCAGAGTCATGCTCTGTCCCACTACCCTACACTCTCCTGCTTCCCAGGGGCTTTGATGTGTGGAGACCAGTGAGCCTGCCCCTTTCAGAGAGAAGGGGTCATATGTCAGAAATTTACTAAGGACATAGAAAAGTGTGTGAAAGAATTACAGCCTCTTTGCCCATTCACAGGCACCATGAGTTTTGGACAATTCAGTGAGATATATGCACGAAAGTTCTGAGAAGAAGGTTGGTTTGGATGATGTTTAGTGGGAGGGCTGAGCAGGCAAGCATTAATGCTTCCATCTGGCAGTCTGGCAAAGAGGACTTCTCCCTTCCGAGGACATGTCTAGTGCTCTCCAGTGCCCCTCCACCACCTTTCTCATCCTCATGTCTGTTTTCCAGTGCCCCAGCCCTCTGTTCCTTGTACCCCAACACATACTATCAGATAGAAGCTGATAGATGGAGCAAGAGCAGGGGCTTTACAGTTAGACACCTGGTTTTAGATCTTCACTGTATCACTTGTCAGTTGTTCAAGTTACTTAATCTTCCTAAGCCTCAGTTTTTGCAAGTAACAAGGTACTAAAAAAAATGTCTACATCATAAGATTATTGTAATGATTCAGGAAAATAATGTATGTAAAATACTTAGTACATAGTGGCACTTAATAAATGGTATTGGCTGTAAGTCTTATCTCTCTAGCTTTCTGGAATTAAATAGTGACCTCTTAAACTGAATATCCTTCCAAATGTAAGAGGGGGGAAAAATCAAATTTCAGGCATCATGCAGTTAGTAGGGAAAGGAGGGAATATTTTGCAAGAGAGTGGGTGGCTTTTAGAATCTTGACAAATAAACTGCCTACATGCATGCTTACTGCGTGTGCCCCTCACCTGTAAAAGAGAGCACAGCTTTGGTTTACTTTGTGATGACTTGAGGCACCACAGGACCAGGTCATCTGCATACGGTTGTGGGTTTGCTGGTCCTTGGCTTGTGTTTTCTTAAGGTTTTCTACTGTTACCAAAATACCTTGCTGGTAATTTGAGTCTTTGAAGAGGCAGACAATGAGGGTTTTAGTTAGCTCTGATGTCTATTCTGTGGCTTTATTTCCCTCTTTCCCAAAGATTGAGCATTTGTGTCTATGGGCATAAGATCGATTACTGCATTGTGTAGTGGAAATGAAAAGGAAACATTCTTTCTTTCCTCTTGAGCTCTGCTGGGCATTGGCTGCAGCCAGGGCCTTGTCTGAGCAGGCACATGCCACGAGCGCATGGACACGGCAACTCTAATTGTACACTTATCTCGGAGACAAGAAATAAATGAAGTTGCTATCGAATTTATTGAGATGGCTCTCCAAGTGCAGCATTTCATGTACGGATTGGATGTCCAGGAACTAGAAAGTAACTATGAATGCTTTGTTAGGGAAATTACTTCAGCACAAAATGAACCCCTCTTTTTTTTTTTTTTCTAACCCAGCCACAGTAACCAATAGCTTAAGATATAAGATAAAAATAACATATTTTGTAATTAATATTTTAATTTACTAAGAAGGGCGCTAAATGGTGACTAGACTGCTCTTCCCCTTGATAATAATGAACCCAGGCAATTTCAAAGAAGGAGAGCAGCCAGGAGTTTAATACCTTTGATTAAGAACATGTTTCCACAGCGGCTATTATGTTCCTATTTAAAAGAGCAAAACAAAACTCTGGCTTATTTTATTTTGGAACTGCAGGGGGTCTTATGGCATCAAAAGAAGAGGAGAAAATGTTTAAAGATAATTAAAGGCAATTTGCCTCATCAGGCCTTTTTCCTCCTCCTTTTTCCTCTTCTCCCCTCAATACTTGCTAATTGCTGCTTCAGTGACCTGAGGATTTTTTTTTCCCCCCCTTCAAGTAACTTGCCTATTTGGCTGTTGCCCACACTTATAATTGACTGCATAAATCAATGAATCTCCATTAGTTCATTTAAAAAAAAAAAAAAGAACATGAGTTACTCCCTGTCTTATCATGCAGTCTAGTTAGACATCAGGAAAGCCAAAGGCAAGAAATGAATAACATGTGTTAATTCATTTAAACTCTGAAAGAATGCCATGAAGTCCCTGAGATAGAATGGGAAGCCAGAGCAGTTTGCTTAGGGTCCCACGGCTTAGGGTGAGATTGGAACCCTAAGCTTTGTTTTTACTTTATTACCTCCTTAAGTTAAGCTCTCTGTTCCTATGTTCATTTAAAAACTTTCCTTTTAGAATTTTCATTGGTTCCTTCAATTTAAATGCCCCTGGCATGCACTTAGGTTGCAAAAAGTGAACTTGGCGACTCTCAGAAGAGGCATTGTGGAAAGTCATTCACAGCAGCTTCCCCCGAGACTGAGAAAACTCAGTCACCTCCAGGAAATTTTTAGCTAAAGTTTTAAAATAACAGGACCCAGGGTAGGAACTGAGCTCCTAAAATGCAAAGTGTTTTAATTCGGGATTATGTTTTCAACTGTGAAAATGGTTAGAAAATGGCATCACACTCCCAGATCAAGTGTACCTTCTGGGAAAAAAAAGTGGCCCACAAACTTTTGACCTCAGAGTTAGCACAGGATTTCTTTGAATTCAGGTGAATTGAGTAGTGTGGACCCAAGTATCACACACTAAATAAATGCTAGAAAAATACAGACTTAAGTAATGGGTTAAGTTGCATTATAGTAGGAGAACCCACAATGGCCATGAGTCCAGAATAAGGTTGTTGTACTGCTGCTTTGGGGAAGGGTGGCATAGGAAACGTCGGGGGAAAGAATAATGGTTGCATATTAATTCTTCAGCTAGATAAAATTTGAGAAAAAGGGGGGGTGGAATCTGAGTCTGATCAAATAAATGTGTAAGCCTCACAGAAATAAGAAATAGTATAATTCCTCCTTCTGGTTTGTTTTCTGCCAGCAACTTCCAGCCATCTTCAAATATCCAGCCACACCAACTTCAGACCAATGGATGTACAGAGGTTTCAGGGTTTTCCACTTTTGTTTTTATAGCTTTTATTTTCAACTGCATTTACACACATAAACAGCCAACTATTTGCATATAAAGTACATTCTACTCTAAACTCCAATTTTAAAATAACGTAACAGAGAATATTAGAGATAAAGAAAGGTTTTGGGTGGTAAAATAGACAAGAGGCCTGGAGAAATTCTTAGAATGCCCTGGGGTAACCTCTCCTTCTTAGATTTTAGGAGTAAGGAGGTAGGGCATAACTAACTTTAAGCTTTAATTAACGTCCTTAGAGAGAAAGCAGAGCAAACCAGATCCTAGCTCTGGTTCCTCTACCATTCTTTATTTTATGCCCCAGGAGATGTTTTCAATTGCGACAATCCTGTAAAATGTGTTTTATCTACTTAGTTTCTGACTGGTTGGATCAAAGTTAACAAACCGTATTTTGAGGAAATATACAAGACACTGGGATTAGTTAAAATTATAGGTAAACTTGTGGATTGGGAAGTTAAGATACACTTTGAATGATAAACTGGAAATGAAATTAAAAATTTTTAAAATTGCATTAATTCTGAAGTCCCATGCATCCTAAGTTTCATGTGGTTTTGGAGGAAAGTATCTTTATGCAGAGTGGTGAATCCATTCCTTCAGACTGGCTTTTTTCTGTACCCCTCTACCCCCCAGCCCCATTGCCTATGATTCATCTTTTTACTCACATCCAGTCCCATTGGCTATCTTTCTGTTCCTCCAACACGCCAGGCTCCTTCACACCCAGCTCCTTCACACTGTGTCCTTAGCCTAGGACAAAGGCTCTGTGTCCTCTGGGTCCCTGCAATTCTCTTTTAGGATGAATTTGTGCTCATCTGTTAGGGGACTACTTAAAATGTTCCTTGTTTTGTTCTTATACCTTTTATATGTTTCTTCACAGGACATATAAACATAGTTGAAAATCACTTGTGCAATTCCTATTTTAATGTCAGTCTCTACAGATTACGAGAGTCATGAGAATAAAGGCTGTAATTATATTGTTGATTGTTATATAGTACTTCAAGGCCATAGCTGGTCTTGGTAAATCATTATTGCATGAATTAATGTATGACTGGTATTGGACTTGAAAAATAGGGTAAAAACTGCCTAAGGCACCACCTCATACCAGTCAGAATGGCTAAAATTAACCAGTCAAGAAATGACAGATGCTGGCGAGGATGCGGAGAAAGGGGAACCCTCCTACCCTGTCGGTGGGAATGCAAGCTGGTGCAACCACTCTGGAAAACAGCATGGAGCTTCCTCAAAAAGATAAAAATAGAGGTACCCTATGACCCAGCAATTGCACTACTGGGTATTTACCCTAAAGATACACACGTAGTGATCCAAAGGGGCACATGCACCCAAATGTTTACAGCAGCAATGTCCACAATAGCCAAACTATGGAAAGAACCTAGATGTCCATCAACAGATGAATGGATAAAGAATAGGTGGTATATATACACAATGGATACTATGCAGCCATCAAAAGAAATGAAATCTTGCCATTTGTGACAACGTGGATGGAACTAGAGGGTATTATGCTTAGTGAAATAAGTCGATCGGAGCAAGACAACTGTCATATCACTCCCTGATATGAGGAAGTGGAGATGCAACGTGGGGAGTTAGTAAGTTAGGAAAAGAATAAATAAAACAAGGTGGGATGGGGAGGGAAACAAACCATAAGAGACTCTTAATCTCACAAAACAAACTGAGCGTTGCTGGGAGAAGGGGGGTCGGGAGAGGGTCGTGGGGTTATGGGCATTGGGGAGGGTATGTGCTACGGTGAGTGCTGTGATGTATGTAAACCTGGCGATTCACAGACCTGTACCTCTGGGGCTAATAATAAATTACATGTTTATAAAAAAATTAAAATATTACAAACAAACAAACAAAAACTGCCTAAGACAACTGACATGGAAGCCACATCTCAGTATTGAGGATGAAGGAGATTTTAGGAATGTAAATGCTAAAAGTAGAGGAACCTGGATGTTGATCATAAATTGAATAGTGAGGAGTGCTGGGGAGATAGAAAACAAGCAATGCTGACTTTGATATTTTTGGCAGAGAGCAAGACTGTTTACCTAAGATCATTGCTGGAAGGTAATGGGAGGGGACTGGTGGGTTAAATCAACTTAATGCTAGGTTGTTGAAAGCCTCTGGTATCAAGTATGCTATTCATGGTGACCCAAGTCTGTCAGTGAAGTAATTTCTTGACCATCTCTCAAGGCTGGGAGCTATGGATTCATGGTTATTTGCCCATACACATAGAATGCAGTACTTCTCATCCTTCTGGATTTCTCTGATACTTAACATTCTGTAACCTTCTCTGGGAAATTTTCTGAGTCATGTCCCCTTTCTTTGTAACCCCAAATATCTATAATTGCATGTTACTATTTGTTTCCTCTACTAGACTACAAGCTTCTTAATGGTAGTGATTTTCTTATTTGCCTGTTTTTCACGACTAGCTTAGTGCCTAGCATTAGATACCCGAGTAATGTTTGGCAGACTGAATGGAATTAAACTAATTTTAATTAAATAATTGTTTCCTTTGGCAAATAAATCATTGGTTGGGAAATGGTTAAATATTTATTCATATAAGGGTGCCTAGCAGAGCAGGTCTTGTAGTCAAACTTAACAAAGTTTGTTGTTGGACCACTTTTTGCCACAGATCCTTTGGTTTGATTTAAAAAAAAAAAATCACCTCATCATTATGATGTGTTTTTGCAGCATCTCACATCAAGAGTCTCTACCCAGTCCTTGAATCTTGGCTGGTTTTAGAATTTGCTTTGGCTGGTAAAATGTGACAAAAATGATGGTATGTCAGTTCTAAGCCTCTGTCTTCCCTCTGCTCTCTTGCTTTGTGAACAAGTCTAGGCAACCGTTCCAGCTGAGGTCATCCTGGACCAACTGGTTCCCAGCTGAGTACAGATGCATTGACTGAGTCCAGCCAAGGCCAGAACTAGAAAGCAGCTATGCTTAGCCCAAATTGCTGACCTGCAGAATTGTGAGCTGAATAAATGGTTTTTTAAAACTATTAAATTTGGGGGTTACTATGCAGTAGAAGTTAATTATTATAGATATGTCACTTTTTTAATTTGCTAAATTAAAATAGCTGTTGCTATATTTTGCTAAGATCATAGGTGGTGAGATCTGACATACACATGGGGCGTTTCTTTAAAAGGAGAGTCCTAGATGGAATGACCTGGGCAGTGGAAGACTTGAGACAGTAGATATCTTGAGTAGGAGTTGGAAAGTGACAGAAGAAAGTATCTTCTTTAGGGAATGAACAGTGGCTAACAAACAGAACTCATGAGGCATCTTATACAGAGTGCAAGCTTCCTCAGGATTAGGGGTGATTTCAGGGGACAGAAGAACTATGCAGATGAACTGACTGATGGTATTCAGGGTCAGCAAGCCATTGTATATACACAATGTGGGAGGGAACCTGCATGAGTTAGTGATAATTCAGTCTGTCGATATTTGGGAAGAATAAACATCATAAGCAAATAATTACAAGCCATGGGATAAAAGTTGGGCATGATTTTAAGAAGAGACTTAAGAAACAGCATTTTGAAGGATGAAGAATGTAAATAGCCTTTTCAAGGTGGAGTATGGAGGTCTGAACCTGTTTTATATCATTAGCACTATTTGGCTTTGAGAAAGTCAGTGGGCCTTGGATTCTTCAAATGAAAATTTGGTTCCTGTAACTACTTCATAGAGAAAGTCAAATAAAATAAACAGGAACACATCTAATTAATTTTAGAGAGCTAGAACAATGGTTCTTAATGTCTAAGGTTGATATTGGAAACTATAATTAGGTAATTTTGAATGAATGATCAGCTCATGGACAGTCATATAGGATTTTTTTTTTTTTTTTAAATCCACGGCATCTGTCTTTATGTCAGCCTCTCCCATTGTCCTTCTTCTCACCTCCACAACAGCCTTGCTTATTGCAGAGAGTGGCAAATCCTTCTTTTTGCTGAAGTTGGACGTTCACTCACCCCGGAATCAGGATGATGATAAAGCTCCACCTGTTTGAAAACGTTTTTGCTTTTATATTCCTGTGACATGCTCTAGGCCACGGGATTGCAAAGGTATGTTAGAGATCAGAAGTACTCAATGTCATTTTGTTACCCAATCTTTTGGAATTAATTTTTTTTTCTTTTTAAAAAGATTTTATTTATTTATTTGACAGAGAGAGCAATAGTGAGAGAGGGAACACAAGCAGGTGGAGTGGGAGAGGAAGAAACAGGCTGCTTGTTGAGCAGGGAGCCTGAGGCGGGGCTCCATTTCAGGACCCTGGGATCATGACCTGAACTGAAGGCAGATGCTTAACTGACATAGCCACACAGGTGCCCCCAGAATTAATTTTCTTTTTAAAATTTTGGGGCAAAGAAGGCATGATTTTGAAACTTCTCTTCTGTATTTTTAATTCCCTTTAGTTCATTGGCTTTATAGTTCTGTCCATTGAGTCATGATATCCATTGCTTCAGGGGGAGGGCAGGACTCAGCCAGAACAAAGGAAACAATGTTCAGTTTTTGAATTCCAAATCATGCTCTTAAAGCTAATTTCAGAGACAATAGTTGTGAAAAGCCAAGGCATTCACTTGCAATACCTGGATTTGTTGAAAGAGAAATCAGAAGCTTTGCTTTAAATATTAACTATTCCTTTAAAATATTAAGAAGTTACAGGATTGAAGGAAGAAAGGTGTACTATAAGCCACAGAATACAAAATACGCAGAATGTAACACAAAATTCATTTTCCAATCCCTGAAAAGAAACAAAGCAAAACAAAACTGATGGGGAGGAGTCTGGAGAGAAAGAATAAGAGGAAAGCAAGAATGTGAAGTCCTGAGTTAGGTCGGATTCCTGGGCCTGGGTGAGTCAGAGACCCTATGTGACTTTAACAGTACTGATTAAAGGGAGCTTGGTCCTCACATCTTGCCTGGAACACTAAATGGAGGTGATTTCCTTAAAAGGGGCTTCCTTGGTAGAGAAGAAATTAAGGTGTTATGTGTGTGAGATGATCAGGCCTGAGCCGACCCATTCTCAAGCTGTCCTTCAAATTCAGAGATGAGATCCAGGAAAGTCCCTAAAATTCTTCAAATTTGAAGCAAAGGAAAATGAGAATTAGAAAATTGCATGTCTGCCAGGAGGCTGCCACAACTTAAATTGGAAACTACAGATTGGATAGTCCAAAACAGGGGCCCCATGTGGATGGATGTATAGCTAAATCTCAGAATGTCAGTTGTGGATGTTAGTGCTGAGGTGAGAGATTGAGTCTATTGTCAGAGAAACTGAGTTACCTGAAAGCTATCACCTCTATGCTAGGGAATCAGACCATAGATATCGGCGTTATACAGTTTGGTGCAGTGATGGATGTGGTTGGTTCTTACATGCCAAGCAAGAGCTAGATATTCTTTCTCTAATGACAGGACAGGTTTTTTTGTTTTTGTTTTTTTAAGATTTTATTTATTTATTTGATGGGGCGGGCTGGGGATGAGCACAACAGGGGGAATAGGAGGCAGAGGGAGAGGGAGAAGCAGGTTCGCCACTGAGCAAAAAGTCCAAAGCCAGAGGACATGGGGCTCGATCACAGGACCCTGGGATCATGACCTAAGCTGAAGGCAGACACTTAACCAACTGAGCCACCCATGCACCCCAAATGACAAGACAATTAATAAGCCACTTAGGGATAGGAGAATGATGTTGGGGGCAAGCCTGAAATTTGGCTATCCAGAAGAGATTAAGCTTAAAAAAGAAGGGTCTAAATTACTTTGAAAGGGAAAAATCTGGTTTTTGCTTCTATCATCAATTAAGCCTTATAGGTACGATGAGTCTGATTTTGTATCATATATAAGTTTTGACCCCACAGTGCCACTATTCCCAGGTGTTTGGGTTCATGTATCAGTTTGGCTCTCTGATACGGGGTAATGCCTTCTTTCTAAAACCACTCTCTGCATTGCATTATGTGTGAATATATCTGTCTCTACCACTTGATTATAATCTTTATAGTGGCAGGGACCACACCTCATTCGTTTTTATATTCTCAGCTGCTGGCACTGGGTCTGACATGTAGTTATGTCTTGAGAAGTATCTGTTGATTAAATCCATAAGTCCATGAGGACAAGCCAATCAGGTAAATTGTGAACATTTTTACAAAAAACTATCTAAGATTCTAGAAAGTCTGATGATTCTTGCTTTGGTTTATCAGAATCAACTATTTTGTCTGTGCTGTGAAAATATATCCCATTTATTATTATGAAATGCCTACTATGTGTATTACTCTAAGCACCTTTCATGTAAAATTTTTTTAATATTCCCAAGGATCCTATGATGTTAGCCCTATCCTCATTTTATTGATGAGGAGACTGAAACCTGAGGAGTTTAAGAAACTGACTCAAGAGTCCATGGCCATTAAGTGGGCCAGCAAGGATATTAGTCTGGCTCTAGCCTATGTTTGCAGTTACTACATATGTATGTCTCTAAGTGTATATGAGGGTTCTCATATAGAAGTGGTTAGAAAATTTGTACAGATGATCCCCAACTTAATGATGTCTGACTTACGATTTCTTGACTTTATGATGATGCAAAGGCTATCTGCATTCAGTAGAAACTATACTTCAAATTTTGAATTGTAATCCTCTCCTGAGATAGTGATACATAGTATGATACTGTCTCATGCTGCTGGGCAGGGGTGATGAGTCATAGCTCCAGTCAGCCATGAGATCATGAGGGTAAACAGCCAATATACATATTTATACCCATTCTGTACCCATGCAACTGTTTTATACTTTGCTTTCAATACAATATTAAATAAATCACATGAGGTATTTAATACTTTATTATAAAATAGGCTCTGTCTTAGATGATTTTGCCCAACTGTAGGCTAATATAAGTGTTCTGTGCACATTTGAGGTAGGTTAGGCTAAGCTATGATGTTAGGTAGCTTAGGTGTATTAAATGCATTTTTGACTTAAGATATTTTCAACCTATGTGGGCTTACTGGGATGTAACCTCTCTGTAAGTAGGGTTACACTGTAAAATCTGTATTAGTCAACAGTGACAGTATAACATTCCCCTGTACAGTGCATATGATTTCATGAATGTGTACACTCAAAGTATTGTTTTAGTGTTCCAACAAGTGATATGAATTCTCCACAGCAGTAGGACAGGACTGTCTCTGTATTTCTTTGAGATAATAAGTACCACCAGGATACAATAGACCAGATTATCCTAATAGATATGTTCAGAACATTCCATCCAAAGCCAGCAGAATACTCATTCTTTGGAAGTACACATGAAACATTCTTTGGAATCAATCATATGTTGAGCCACAGAACAAGTCCCAATAAATTAAAAAAGATTGAAATTGTATCATGCATCTTATCCAACTATGGTGATATGAAACTAGAATTCAGTCAAATTCCACAAAAAACACATGGGAAGAACGCAAATACATGGGGGCTAAATAACATGCTACTAAACAATGAATAGGTCAAACAGGAAGTCAAGGTGGAAATTAAAAAATATATATATATGGAGACAAGTGAAAATGAACAATAGTCCAAAATATTTGAGGTGCAGTAAAAGCTGTTTTAAGAAGGAATATTATAGTAATAAAGAGGCCTACCTCAAGAAACAAGACAAAGCTCAAACAACCTAACCTTACATCTAAAGGGACCAGAAAAAAGAAGAACAAATCCCAATCAGTAAAGAAAGGAAATAATAAATGTTAGAGCAGAAGTAAGTTAACTAGAGCCTAAAACAACAATGGAACAGATCAATGAAACCAGGAGCTGGTTATTTGAAAAGATAAACAAAACCAATAAACCTTTAGTCAGATTCATTAAGGAAAAAAGAGTGAAGATTCTAGTAAATAAAATAATAAATGAAGGAGAAAAAAAACCAACCAACACCACAGAAATACAAAGGATTATAAGAGAATATTAGGAAAAATTATATTCCAGAAAATGGACAACCTAAAAGAAATGCATAAATTCCTGGAAACATACAACCTTCCAAAACTGAATCAGGGAGAAATAGAAAATTTGAACAGACTGATTACTAGCAATGAAATTGAATAAGTAATCAAAAAACCCCCCCAAAACAGAAGTCCAGGACCAGATGGCATCACAAGTGAATTCTACAAAACACTCAAAGAAGTTAATACCCTGTTCTTCTCAAACTATTAAAAAAAAAATAGAAGAGAAAGGAAAGCACCCAAATTCATTTTATGATTACCCTGATACCAAAACCAGATAAAACATAACAGATACAGGAACTACAGACCAATATCTTTGATGAACATAGATATAGAAATCCTCAACAAAATATTAGCAAACTGAACCCAACAATACATTAAAAAAATCATGCATTACAGTCAAGTTGGATTTATTCCAGGATTGCAGGAGTGGTTCAGTATTTACCAGTCAACATGATATGCTACATTAGCAAGAAAAGGGATAAAAACTGTATGATCATTTCAATAAGTACAGAAAAATCGTTTGACAAAGTACAACATCTATTCATGATAAAAAGTCTCAATGAAGGTATAGAGGGAACATACCTCAACATAACAAAGGCCATGTATAAAAACCCCACAGCTAACATCAAGTTCACTGATGAAAACCTGAGCACTTTTCCTCTAAGATCGAGTACAAGGCAAGGATGTCCACTCATCACTTTTTTCAGTGTAGTACTAGAAGACCTAGCCACAGCAATCAGACAAGGAAAAAAAAAAAATAAATAAAAGGCATCCAGATTGTTAAGGAAGAAGTAAAATTTCATTCCTTGCAGGTGACATAGCAGTATATATAGAAAACCCTAAAGACTCCACCAAAAAACTACTAAAACTGAATAAATTAATTTAATAATGTTTCAGGATACAAAGTTAATATACAGAAATCTGTTGAAATTTTCACACTAATAATGAAGCAGCAGTAAAAGAAATTAAGAAAACATTCCATTTACAGTTGCACCAAAAATAATAAAGTACTTATGAATAAACTTAACTAAGGAGGTGAAAGACCTATCCTTCAAAAACTATAAAACACTGATGAAAAAACCTGAACATGACACAGATGGAAAGATATTCCATGCTCATGAATTAGAAGAATGAATATTGTTAATATATCTGTATGATCCAAAACAATTTACAGATTTAATGCAATCCGTATCAAAATACCAACATTTTTTGTGGAAGTAGGGCAAATAATGCTAAAATTTGTATGGAACACCAAAAAAACCCCAAATAGCCAAAGCAATCCTGAGAAATAAGAATAAAACTGCAGATATCATTATCTCAGATTTCAACATCTACTACAAAGTTGTAGTAATCAAAACAATATGGTACTGGCACAAAAGGAGACCCATAGATCTAACACAGAATAGAGAGCCCAGAAATAAACCCACAATTTATGGTCAATTAATCTATGACAAAGTTGGGAAGAATATACAATGGGGAAAAGACTGTCTTTTCCATAAATGGTTCTGGGAAAACTGGACAGCTAAATGTAAGAGAATGAAACTTTCTGACACCATGCATGAAAATAACCTCAAAATAGATTAAAGACCTAAATGTGAAACTTGAAACCATAACACTCCTGAAAGAAAACATAGATAGTAATTTCTCTGACACTAACCATAGAAATATTTTTTCCAGATATGTCTTCTTAAGCAAGGGAAGCAAAAGCAAAATTAAACTATTGGGACTCTACCAAAATAAAAAAGCTTTTGATAGTGAAGGAAACCATCAATAAAACAAAAAGGCAACCTACTGAATGTAAGAAGATACTTGCAAATGATGTATCCAATATGCAGTTAATATCCAAAAATATAAAGAACTCATACAACTCAATAGCCAAAACACAAATAATCTAATTAAAAATGGGCAGAGAACCTGAGTAAACATTTTTCCAAAGAAGAGATACAGATGGCTAAGAGACACAAGAGAAGATGTTCAACATCATTAATTATCAGGGAAATGCAAATTAAAACCACAGTGAAATATCACCTTACACTGTAAGAATGGCTAGAATCAAAATCACAGGAAATAACAAGTGTTTACAAGAATGCAGTTGGTGGGAATGCATACTGTTGCAGATACTGTGGAAAACAATATGGACATTCCCCCAAAATTAAAAATAGAATTATCATATGATCTAGGAATTCTATTACCAGGTATTTACCCAAAGAAAACAAAGGCACTGATTTAAAAAAAAGGGTGGGATGCTTGGGTGTCTCAGTTGGTTAAGTGTCTGCCTGCAGTTCAAGTCATGATCCCAGGCTTCTGGGATCCTGCCCCGCATTGGGCTCCTTATTCAGGGAAGAGTTTGCCTATACCTCTGTCCCTCCCCTGCCCCGCATCTTCTCTCTTTATCTCTCTAAAATAAACAAACAAATATAATCTTAAAAAAAAAAAAAAGACATATGCACCCCTATGTTTATTGCAGCATTATTTACAATAGCCAAGGTATGGAAGCAACCCATTAGCCATTAATAGATGAATGGATAAAGATGAAGATATATATCTATATCTTCTATCAATCTATCTATATATATATCTTCATGGTTAATACTATATATATTAATATTGTATACATGTATATATGAATATTATATCTATCTATCTATCTATCTATGAATATTACCCATAAGAAAGAAAGAAATCTTAATATTTGCAACAACCTGGATAGACCCAGAGGGTGTAATCCTAAGTGAAATAAGTCAATCATAGAAAGTCACATACCATGTGATTTCACTTATATGTGAAATTTAAGAAACAAAGGAAAAAAGAGAAAAACAAAAAAATGGACTCTCATATATAGAGAGCAAACTGGTGGTTGCCAAGAGTGGAGGTGGATTGAAGGTGGGTCAGGTAAGTAAAGGAGGTCAAGAGTTCACTTACCCTGATGAACACTGAGTAATGTTGAATCATTCTATTGTATATCTGAAACATATAACATTGTGTATTAATTATAATTAAAAAAAGTAAAAAGTATTAAAGTTAAACAAACAAAAAAGTACTACTAGGATCAGTGTGGCAGGGTTGGCTTGTTTGTTCTTTCAGAATTAGAATGTCTTAGTGAGGTCAGACGGGGTATTGAGCCTGTTCTATGGTTCCTTCTGTGAGTTTCCTCTTGCCCAGAAAGTGACTGTGGGCTCCTGTACCTCCACTATCCTGGGAAAAGCCCTGGCTTTCTGTTCATTTAGTAGGACCCTATTAGGAGAGAAAGAAGGAGTGGGGAACCCAATTCCACAGGTGACACTGTGGAATTGGGTTGCCTGCCCTTGCTCCAGTTCCTTCTGGGAATGTATCTATCCGAAGAGAGGGGCTCAGAGTGGGACTGGGCACTTCGATCTTCTGACTTCTTTGCTCCTTAGCAGAATATGGAGTAGAGTGAATATCTTTCTCTCTGGATAAATCTGGGGGTAGCCCGTCATTTTGAGGCACTGTTCTGTTTTTGTGCATGTTGAGTTTGACTGGGATAATGTACGGTGGCCCCAGGCTTGGGATTCCATGCAGTGAAGGACTAGAGGGGCCTTCAGCAAATTTATGAGATGATTCTGGAAAACTAAACCAGCTCCTTGGATTTATCCCAGTACAAAGTAGAAAAATAGTCTTTAGTATTTGGGGGTTACCTCAGTAGGACTTTAGGCCATGCCATGCCAATAGTACCAGTGTGAGTATAGTTGATTTTTATGTGGTTTGGTTGGTCTGTGTGGGTGCCACATTGGCTGTTTCATAATGGTGAATGTCGCGTCACCCCTGGCCTTAGGAGAAGAAAAAATGTTGCCAAAACAGAACTACATAGAACTTCTATGAGAATATACTGAGACACAGCCTTTGTTTTGCTTCTAAATTTTTTTTTCAAAATTTTCTAGCTTCACTGTAGGAAGGTAATAAAGATCAAAGCTGGCATAGTCAATGATCCCTTTCCAGAGATATGACCAGACAAGCCTCCTTTCATTGGGCTCTTGGGGAAAGTGCATTCCCAGAAGGGGAGAGGAACATTAAACCCTGTGTCACTCATTCTGCAGGAATGGAAATGTTGGTTTTTCCAGTTGTAATAATTTAGAGATTAAATGTTGAACATGTGACTGCAGGAAGGCTGTGATTTGTTTTTTAGATAATAAAATATCATTTTCTATTTCTAATCCCGTATGCATCTCCTTTGGAAAGCCATATAACTTGTCCAGTGTGTCATTGTATGGCATCGAGTCAGCAAGTTTGTGGTTCTCTCCATAAATCATGTCATGTAGAGACTCTTTTTCATAAGCCAATCCCCCACCTGGCCACAATGCTCTGAAAACAGAATGTGCTTTGTTACATGTGATTGCAAGCTTCCAAACTGGTCTTGGCTATTTTCTATTACTTAGGTCCTTCTACCTTTCCCTTAGCTATTAGAAAAGTTGTCTTTACCAGGCTCACTAGGATCTAGTGCCCTGAAACTTTATCACAGGGAATACTCACTAATCATTTTCAATTGTGGGAAGGTTTGGGGCCTGACTTCCGATAACCTGCAATACTCAGTACCACGACCCCCTTTTATTTTCCTGCCTACTTGTCACATCCTACTTATTGGAACATGATATTTGTGGCTTGAAGAATCCCAAACCTAACCAAGTGATGGATGTACTGTTGATGATTAATCCACATCTCTAGGTAGTTTTGAGTCTATTGCTTTTCGATTGATTTGTGCTGAGGTTTAAGCAACTAACAGAATGGCTGCTAAGGTTTGATTCTTAACTGTAATACTTTTCCTAGGTGTTTGGGTCTAAATTCTCTTGAACCTGGGGTATTATAGACAAAACAAAACCAAACCCCACATAAACTGAGAATATACTGTCCAGTTAATGTGCTAGACATTAGACATTAGCACATTAGCATTAATGCTATCTCTGTGATAGCCAGAGAGTGCTATCTTTCTCTCTCTCTCTTCCTCTGCTTCTTCCCCACCCCCATCTCACATGCTGTCTAATTATACTCCTTGGTTTCTAGCAGACAAACTAGCATCTGTTTGGTGCAGAGAATTTCTCTTACTTGTTTCAACTTTATTCCCTTTTATCTCTATAGCACCCATTCTCCTTAGAGAACAGGCAGCTAGAATGGAAGAGCTTACAAAGCCTTAGTTTGGGCATTTTAGCTCCCACAATTCTTGGCGATCGAAGATGGCACACAAGGTAATCTGAAGGGGATTCAGCAAATTCTTGTACTATTTGGATAGTTTATTGAAAGGTATTAGTTCCATTACCATAGGCAACTACTTTCTAGTGCATCTTTTTGTTTCAGATTGTGTTTTACTATTTTGTATATACATTTTGTAATTTATGAAAATGGTACTGGATAATGTTCTTTCATTCTGTTTTTCTTTATTTTTTTTTTTTTTTTTTTTGATCTATCCATGTTACCTTGACCAAATCTCATTTGGTGTTTCTGTTTGCCACATCATGCTCCATGTTGTGCATTCAGCACCTTGGTTCATCCAGGATCCCCTTCCCATTATACCTATCACTGCAATGAAGTGACCAAAGTAAATATGTATACCAGTTAACTGATAGGTTTTCTTCTTTAATGTGTCTTTCTTATGTTTATAAAAAGCTGAATTTATGAGATAAATTTTAGTTTTTGTTTCAGTTCCTTTTTACCCTTTAAAAAAATCGTTTAATATTTTACATAATGCTCCATAGTTTAAAGGTTACTTATAGATTAGTCGTGCCCTTTGCTCAGAATTGATCTGTTTTCTCTTCTTGCTTAAATTCACAATTATCATAGTTTTCTGTTGTGCTCACTGGGTGACCTACATGTTTGAGAGAATAACTCAGTTTGCATTTTTGTCATGGTAACAGTACCATTTCTGTAATAATTCAAAATGTAAATTATCAAAACCCAATACTATAACAAATAGTGACAATCTGTAGAAGGTTGTAGGTGCCATTAAAAAAATCTAGGAAAAAATTCTATGCATAATGGAGATAAAATGGCTAGAAGATGTGTGTCTTACATATTTTTCTTTGTCTTGAAAAACCCATCTGTTAGCTGTGCCATGGGTGGCTAACCCTACAGTTCAATATTTTCCTACTCTCTAGAATACTAAAGCCAACAGTAAACTGAAAATAATGAATGCAGCTCTACTCATGGAAAACACATTCACAATACTATTTTGGAGAAGAATCTATGAAACTGTGAGACTTTGTCTCACCCAAAGCTGCCTTCAGAGCTAAGCTGCCAGAGGTGAGTTACGGGGCACAAAGTGTCATTAAGACCTTCCACAAGTGTGGTTGTGGCAGGCTGTATTAGGATTATGTGCCTGACCAAGGCAATCATGAGCAGGTTGGCTTGTGATCTACAAAGGGACCCCATTTGAGAATTTAGTTCCAAAGAGGTGCTGCAGTTCCAAAGAGGTGCTAACTGGAACCAATTAGATCATCTGTATAGTGGTTCTTAAGCCACAGAGAGAGACACTGATAATGGAATAAAAAGAAGCAGCTGATAGAGAAATAAAGTAGTTTAAAAAAGAGAATAATAGGTTGATTTAATTTCTGTGGCATCCTTAAAAAGGCTCCAGCTTTCTTTACCTGTTAGAATATTGAGACAGTTTTTTTCTGTGATTCAATTCTTAGAACATACATTACAAAAAAAAAAAGCCAAACACATTCCAAATATACATATAAGAAGCCAAACAACATATAAGAAGCCAAAACCCAAAGTTGAAAGTGGTAGTGAGAACAAAGTAGATTCTAATTTTAGTAATTTATATTTTAACTATAACTAAATAAAGAGGTTATTGAACTAGTGAAAATATATTGGAACTCTTGAGTGGCTGTAAAGGGAATGACATATTCAGCTCCGATTATGTCCATGTGTTGAAAATGGAAGGAATGATTCACAACCGATTTTTCAAATACAGCAGCTATTGAACACTGCACTTGGGACACTGTAGTCTGCTGATGGAGAGTGAGGGTGTTGACCAAGGTTGAAAAGTTTGAAAGTGGTAGAAATGTGTTTCACAGGCAGTAATACTAACCAAATAGCTATGTACTCAGCTATATTTTATAGCCTCCTTGTAATTAGTTTACATATGAGCTCTACTCAGTGGCCTGTGGATGGATGTGAGATGTGTCATCTCCAGACACTGATGGTCATGATCAGTTGTGAGTGCTTTCTGCTTTCTCTTTGCCTGTCTTGGAGATCCCAGAAGCCCTGTGGCGAGATGATGAAGTCACAAAAAAGAGCTTGGGAAGTCAGCTTCCTTGGAGAGTATCTAGGCTTGTCGATAATAAACTTTTATGTGTAAGCAACTGAGGTTCTTGAGGTTGCTTATTGCTTACTACCATGCTCATACTGAGTAGGATTTGAATCCTGGGCAATCTGTTTTACTAGAAATGTTACCTTCTTCCTAGTGCATTGAATTAGCTTTAACAAAGTGAAAGGCTCTGAGATAGAAGTCTTTCAGCTTTGTCATATCAAAAAAGTATGGGGAAAATGAACTGTACCCAATAGGAGTGTTATAAAAGCTAAATGAGGTGACTTTTAAAGTGTAGATTTTATTTTTATTCTTATATGGTGGGGTCAACAGATCAGGATCTGCCATTGAAAAGATACTTTGTTACTTACAGTTCCCAAGAGGAGAAGGTGCATACCATGTAAGGCCTCATGGGGAAGCACCAGGCTTGGTCAAGCAGCAGAGGGAAGGTCAAGCAGATAGTACAGGGTGTACTATCAATCTAATCTACCTCTATAATGAAAAGAGATTCTTCAAAATTGTGTTGTTGATTATGTTCATTTCTCTTTTTTAAAACCCTAAATTATTTTATGCACTTCTCCCTGTTTGCCTCACTTTAACCTCCATATTTAGGAGAATTAGTCCTATTTATTTTATAAGTCTCAGTGAATGACATTTCTTCTGGGATATGCTTCCTTAGTCTCACCTATCTCATCCCCACTCTGTGCCCCTTCCCCCTCAGGCCTGTGTGGAGGGCCCCCTATGTACCCACACATCACTGTTGACATGAATCATACCTGATATTAGATTTCATATTTGTCTGGCCACATGAACATGGAGATATTTTGGGAACTCCCTCCTCTAGCCAACATTAATTCCTCTACTATAAGTTCTCTTGGCACCTATATTTCTCCTTTGTAACTCTGATAGTTTTTTTCATGATAATTCATTCAGTGTTTGTCCTGTTTTCAACTTTTGGCTCCAAAAGAGTCCATCTTTTTTTATTGCTACAATTCTAGCACCACAGCACATAGTCCATGCTCCATGCATGTTTGTGGAATGTCTGACAGGCAGGACTTGAATCTGTCTTATTCTTCATAGTGCTTGAGGCTTTAAAACAATGCCTGGCCCATTAGAGATGCACAGGAAAATGTATTTGAATAAAAGCAAGTATAAATCTTCATAAAAATCCTGTAAGGCACATCTTGTTATAAGAACTTCTAAGGGTGATCAAATAGGTACTCAGGAAATGAAGACTTACCTGCCTAAGATGCTCAACAAGCTGGAAGCATAGTTGGGACTTCTGAATTCTTCCGACTCCAGTGCTTGTTTTTCCTCTGATGATGCTCAGTCTTAATTAGCAGGTTGATTTGACAACAGTGGAGCATTTCAATGGTTGTTGGATTTTAATGTGCATAGAAGTCATCTGAGAATCTTGATCAAATGCAGATTCTGAGTTAGTAGACGCCATTCTGAGATGGTGTCTGAGGTTCTGCATTTCTAACAAGCTCCCCCCAGGTGATGCCCATGCTGCTGGTACAGTGACCACATTTTGAGTAGCAAGGATAAAGATTACCTTGATTAATTTTCCTATCATACATGCTTATAACTTCAACAGAGAGGATAAGAAATAAAGAAAAAATTAATCAGTGTATAGGCTTCTTATTAAGGGAAAGAGTATTCAAGCAAGATTAGTTGTCTAAATTGATAAAATTCAAAAGACAATTGTTCAACTCTACTTAATTTTGCTGCTTGGGAAGAGAGGGTGTATAATTTTAAAACCAGACCCTTGTTTTTGTTTCATCTTCAATAAGAAGTTGAAAATAACACAATTTCAGTTACAGTGAACTCCAAGATTTATAGTGGGCTTCTCATGTGTTGGTATGGTTTCATTACCTTAGGATGGGTGCCCTGGAAAATAGACTTTGAAGCAGAGATTTGCCTGTAGGAGGTTTACTCAGGAGCAAGGGAAGCAGGATGGGTATGGGGAGAATTTGAGCAGAATGTACTTGCAGCAGAGCCCTGGCTGATGCTATGGGCAGCTCTGGAAATAAAATGGTCCTCTCATCTGTCCCAAATCATAGCAAGAGAGCTGGGTCTTCATGCCCCCACTGAACCACCCCAGTCTGGGGTGCAGACTGCCACCTCAGAAGGGGAGTGAGGTGTCTTTGACCAAGGGTGATGCACAGAAAGGGACTCAGAGAGGGCAGTCAGCCACCCTCACATCCAGAAACAGAATGGGAGCCTCAGCACAGAGGGGGTCCCACAGCACCATATATTGTTTCTGGTACTTAGGCAGTTCTAACAGATATCTTACAGTACCATTTCAGGGTTCTGTAAACATTGTTCTGCGGACTCTCCAGAGAAACAGATTTTTTCTGATGCAAAGAACTGGAGGTCACTAGGAAAGAGTGGGGCCAGGGAGAGTGAGTTAGACAGTGGTATTCTACTACTTAGATCTATTGTTATTTATATTCAGAGCTCTTTGAAATAATTACTATTACAAAAATTTCATTAAACTCACACTATGTCTGTTGGATCCACCCATATGTCTGCCTGTTATATTTTTCTAACTATCCCTTCTCGGTTTCTCCATTATAAAATGTGGACTCTCAAACAGATGATCTATAAAATCCCAGACAGTTTTAATAAAATTTTGATTATATAACTCTTTCTCCTTCTAAATCCCTGCCCTTATCAACTGGCTTAGAGAAGAGAAACTTGGCTTAATCCAAAAATGTTTCTTTGCCCACAAACATCTATTCCAAGAAATACCTAAAAAAGAAAAAGAACAATTGGAATAAGTATGGGTTCTTTTATATCACACATCTCTTTTAAACTGAAAAATCAGGTCAAAATGTATTTTGACTTCATAGAAAATTTGGAATATAGAGAAAACAAAACGATCTTCACTTGTCTTTTAACATTTAATTGTGTTTTCTCTTTTTACTTTCTATATACTTTAATCATAAAGGTGCAATTTTGTATCCTGTTTTTTTTTTCATTTAACATTGAATATCCAAAGAATTCCCATATGTACTGAATGTTTTTGTAAATAACTTTTAAAAATAATTTAGAATTTACTTAGAACTTCTAATTTGGGAGAGTTCTTGTATTTTTTAATTTGCTTTAATGGATATGGTTTGCAAAAATTTTATTTATTTATTTATTAGATTTTAAAAATAATTAACATATAATATGTTATTTGTTTCAGGGATACAGTTGTGTGATTCATCTGTCTCATACAATTCAAAGCACTCACCATAGCACATACCCTTCCCAATGTCCATCCCCACTAACCATCTGATCCCTCCCACTCCCCTTCCCTCTAGCAAACTCAGTTTATTTCCTGAGTTTAAGAGTCTCTTATGGTTTGTCTCCCTCTCTGGTATTGTATTGTTTCATTTTCCCCTCCCTTCCCTTATGATCCTCTGTCTTGTTTCTCAAGTTAATGGATATAGCTTTATTCACAACATTTCCCTCAAATTTGGATGATGTCTTAGGATAGAATCCAAGAAGTAGAAAATGAATCAGGTTTAAAGGTTGAGGGAAAGCAGTTAAGATGATCAGACCAACAGAAGAGATCAGGCCCCAAAGTATGTTATTTTATTAACAGGGTCTGCCTTCTTCTCTCTCTCAGTTTGAGGATGACATTTATTAATGACCAGACCACAATCTGATTATTTTTCATGGTCCAAGAATGGCAGTAAACATCATAAAACCTAATAGAGAAGAAAAGGAAAGAAAGAAGGGAGGAAGAAGTTACAAAAGAGTGAACAAATCTTGATTATCCTTACACATTTATGGGTTTTGTAAATTGATCTTCCACTTTCCCCTTAACTAAATGACACTTACCTCATTTGGGGGAACATAATCAAACAATATTGCTTTGTACTCTACTTTTGCAAAAGTCTTTGTGTGGTGAACAAGGGGGCGGATTTGGGAGTCATTCTACACCTCAGGCAGAATATTATTATTCTAATATGTGGTTTGGAACTGGGGTGTGAAATTCTCCTTCATCGGAGACTTAGAAGAGAATGGAATGTTATTTCTCATTTGGGAACACAGTTTTGGAAGAAGAATGATCAACTTCTCAAAACAAAGTCTCTTCCACTTCTAAAAATGAAAAAAATTAAAGCAAAAGGGCAAACTCTTAGATTTAACCTTGTATTTTCCTTTTTGTCTCTTATCAAAACTGCCTCGTGTTCTACTAAACATCTTCCCTCTCCCCTGAGAATGTCTGTGTCCCTATTTCTCAGTTCCCTCATTTCTCTCCTTCTTCTTTTTTCTGTTTGCCAAAGGTGACCAGCAATAGCAGTTAACCTTTGAAAATAGCCTGGGAAAATTTCCAAGGTGCCTAGCCATAGATAATGCAATGAATTCCCTCTGCCTACCTGGTAGAAATAACAGGTTAACCCCAGGAGTCCTGGAGAAGTTCTAATTGCTTTTTGGCATAGCTCAACCAAAGCATGAACCCTCTTAGCAGAATTCGGACTTGGTATTCATAGATTAAACAGTTTCTTGTTTATAAATATTCTCAATTCAGGTCAATGCAAGTCAACCTAGAGAAGTAAAGTTAGTATCAGGGGGAAGATATATAAATGAATGAATGAATGAATGAATGAATGAAAAATGTCAACTATTGCAGTTAGTGATCATCCTACCATTGACTCTTATCATTCTGTGGCTTTTAGGGAATGGTAGGCTCAGGAGAGCTAAGAAAAGCAGGGAGCATGATTGTGAGTTCTTTTTCAGCAAATGTAGATAACTCCTTTTGAGCAGAGCACTGAAGCCCTTAGAGTTTCAGTTTATGGCTGTGTAAAAATGAGTCCAACAATACTAACTGACCTCTGAAGTGATTTTGTGCAGTACTAATAAGAATTATGGAAAGCAAATATCAGATGCTAGACAAACATTTAAGGATAATTTTCTCCTGTTTAATGGTTTTGAGTTCCTGGTTTTTTTTTCTTTTTTCGGACTAACCTTTTCCTTCCCTGCATCCTCCTTTGTATGCTAAGGGCAGTGCCTCAGCAAGACTATCTAAACCATTTGTGTTGGAGATTTCAGCTCTTCTTCTGTAATGTTTCTGGTATACAGCCTGTAACATGCCCATGAGTGACCTAATTCACTACTACAAAACTCAAGAGTATACAGTTTCAATGGAGCAAGTAGTACAGGCACAACTATCCATTGACTTTGCTACTTATATGAGTCAATCTAGAAAAAATACTTGAAACTGGTAATATAACATTTGAAATCATTTGGATTCTAGGAAATGCTTATTTCTGAAGCTCTCATTGATTTATTCATTCAACTGTTATAATATTAAGCTTGTATTTGTATTCCTTGCTTTTCAGTTATAGGAACTGAGGATATAGGAGTAAAGAAGAGAAGTAAGGTCTATGGTCTTAGTTGGGAAATGTACACATTATTAAGAAAACAAATTATATACCAATTTCAAAAAAAGCCACAAGTGCGATAAACGTAGTGAAATAGGGTTGTATGGGACTCTGTGAAAGGGAGAGCTCCTTAGATTCAGTGGTCAAGGAAGGTTCTTTGAGTGGTGGCAGCTCCTCTGAGACCTGAGTGATAAGAAAACATAAACCATCAGATGAGATATTTTCATGTGCTGCCACCACCACATCTATCCACCTCATGAACTCTGCCCTACTCCCTAGTGCTGTGGATTCACTCCCCCTGCTTGTCTCCCTCACTTGTCAACTGGATTCCATCCTCTCTTTCCTATTCAAGGGAATCAGACAGCAGTCATTTCTTTGATCTCTTGCAAAACCAAATTTTCACTTTCTTATAGTTCATTCCCATCCATACATAGGCAGATTGTAAATTTTTTTTTTGATCTTAAGAAATGCTTGACTCTGCATCCCTCACCAGTTACCACCTCAGTTATCCACTCCCTCTTATTGGAGATGTCTTAAAATCTTTCCTCTTTGTCTTTACCACTCCACTTTTGGAGCCACTCCAATAATGTTTTCACCCTCAGCACTCATTGACGCTGCTCTTATCGGTTTCACTGATAATCACAATGTTGATAAAGCCTGTGATTATCTAAACCTCACCTATCAGTAGTGGTTGACAGGGTCCATCGCTCTCCTTCTCCAAACACCTGCTTCACTTGAAGTACAGGATATTGCAGGAGCCAGAATACCTACCCCTCCACACCACCTGCTCCTTTTCACATCCTTTAGTAGCTTCCTCTTTTCTTCTCTAGATTTTGGGGTTTTCTAGAACTCAGTTCTCACATTTTTCCTCTTTTCCATTTATACCATTTAGATAATTTTATAGATTTAAACTCTGTCTCTGTATTGGTATCTCCCTAATATATCTCTCCAGGCTGGAGGCCCAAACTCTTGTATTCAGATGGTTGTCTGATATATCCAAAATGCAAGCCTAATAATATTTCAGCTTAACGTGTCTCAGAAAATCACTGTTGCCTTAGAAAATGATTTTTCCCTTTGACCAAAAAGGGAAACATGGGAGAAAAAACAGTTTTGTGATAGAAACCAAAGCATTCAGTTTGGGACCACTGTATCCAGGGTCACTGGTCATGTTGGGTGAAATTTCAAGAGACTGTGGGGACCAGAGTTAAAGAATTAGGGGAATGTTTCTAATTTTCATGCAATATAGCTGTCAGAGATAAGGTTTTTGTTCTTCTCTGACCGTCTACCAGTGTGATCTTGGGAATCTAGAAAAGAACAAAAGACTTATTGTTCTTGTTGTTTTTGGTGTATTTATATTCTGTTTTTGAAATAGCCTTTGTCCTTTGGTGGAGGCAACAAATGATAAATAGATTTGCTTATCCTATTCATATTGTAGTATAAGCATTTGTATCATTTATGCTATTTTAAGTATTTGTTGAATCCAAATAATCACTAACATTGTAAAAGATACTGAAAAATCAAATACTATGATGTATCTGATACTGAAAAGCTTACCATCTCTTAAGACCTATAAAGCAAGTACCATTAGAAGCAGAAATAGTAGTAGGTATTTCAGACACTTCAGCAAGCGTGGTTTGATAAGAATAAATTTTAGCCCTAAATAATGATAATGTATCAGGAGGCTATTCCCTTATATTACTTGAAGGGTGTGAAATTTGCTATTGTAAGTCAGTTAACTAAACTATCTCCTAAAATAATTCAACAGAGAAAAAAACTGTCTAATATGCCAAATTTAGATATTCTCTTGGTTCGTTATAAAAATTAAATTGCTTTATATTGGTTAGATTGATATTGAATATGATATTCAATTTGAAAATGTCAGGGGGAAATTCAGAAAATCAAACTTGTAAGGCATACATCCCATGCAATTCTAATTAGAGAATTATTTTGTATCCTGTTTCTATTTAACACAAAACAAAACAAAGAACATTAACAGTTTACTGCATGGAGAGATTTAAGGCAAATAAAGAAATGAGAAATTTCTACATAGGTGAGCTTGCTCCTTTTAATTATAATTTTTAAAGGAAAGAGCCAATTAGAGTGCATTGAGCTTAGAAAAACCAAAACATTTGGATACCACATTTGTGTGTGTTTTTTAAATGCTTCAAGTTCCCCAAGTTTATGAGCCCAGAACAAACACAATTAAAGCCACTGGGGAAAAACACTTAAGGAGTTATTTTGTGATACGCACAACTTTTAATAAGTCAAAAATTGATATATTCGGGATGCTTAGCTTATGGGACATGAGGTTTTAAGGGAGAGGAAATGGGGAATGAGGAAATGTGGGGATAGAAAAGTTTATAAACCATTGAGCAGCATATGCATCACTCCTGTCATCCTTGATAATGCGTCCATGGTTTATATTTACAAAGTTTTGGCCACTTGGCTAAGCTGAGAATTACCAGCTGCTAAATCATGTACCCCATCTCATTGGTTTTCTGGTGGAATCCTCAGTAGGTTTGTTTTCTGGGGGTGATGTGCCTTCTTCTCCCCTTTCAGTATCTCATGGGTGTGCAAACAATACCGACTTCCCCTGGAAATGGTTCCTATAGCTTGAGCCAGCAAGGGGAACTCTCAACTTTCTCTTGTGATAAATATCTCCCTCAGCCCTCTTTAGTGACTTTTCATCTCTTGTGGCTCTCCTGGCAGCCTCTTGACATCTGCTTCAACCCGCTGCTTCCTGTCTCAGGAGGGAAGCTGGGAATTTTGATTTGTAAAGGGGTGCTTTTCACTGAAGCCAGAGTTCCTTTGTGGCTTTCATCTACAATCTTATCTGCCTCCAGAAATGTGATCTGCATGATAGATATGAACAAATGAGTTGAATGATGTGCAATTTCTTCTCTCTGGATCATCAGTTTTTCTTTCCCTAGTTGACTGGCAAATTTGCAGATTTTTACCAGGCTGACACATTCATTGGGAAAGGAAGAAGTGAAGTCTCAGGCTATGGCTGGCTGGAAGCCTGTAGTGGGCCAAATGTTACAATACATGTTGGAAATGCATAATACAAAAGCAGAACTTTCTTCTTTCCAGGATGTGCTTTTATCAAATTGCCATTTGCCTCTCCCACTGTCCCTGTCCCACTTCTGTTTCAAGCTCTATTTTTGTCCTTTCATTCGTCCCAGAGAGACGTAGTCAAACATCATGAAAAAGCTTTGGGAAATAAAAAATGCCTTCAACTGGGAGGGCTAATCAGCAGGGATTCAAGATTTCAAATCTCTGCCAGGAAGTGGCTTCAGACACTTGGAGCCTGAAGATGGAAAATCCTAACCCTTGGTGTTGCTTTAGGTTCCAGCAAGTAGGGAAGGAGTTCCCATAACACGGAGCCGTGGTCACTGCAGAGTGCAAAGGGTTAAATGGGCCTGACCGCAATTGGACAGCTTGTACTGCTGGTCCCGTCTTCCGAACCTGGTGATTCACTGTCTGCTCCAAGTCTCTTCCATCCTTTTGACTTCCTCTGCTTAATTGTAAATTATCCTTCCTTCTCTCCTTTTCCATTTTCTTTGTGTCAGTGAAGCGGTTCAAAGAACATTGCCGGTACTGAGTTCCCACTGGAAAAAGAAAAAGCAGCGCTCAGTGCCTGTGAGGGCCCACTCATGCTGGGCACTGGAGCTGGTGACATTAGGGAGCTTGTTAACTTCAAATCTTGTTCGTTTTACATTTTTTTGGTGATACATTTTATAGAAACCCACCCCGGGGAGAGAAGGGCCAGTTGCCTCTTTATTACACTGTAGAAGAGCCACATTAGCGTTCCAGTCTATATATTATGAAATTAAGTGGATACCCTTGGGGTTAATTCCTTGTTGTAATTGTAATGAAAAGAAACAATTTCTAACCCTCCATTTAAGATCTATAACTATTAAAATCCACTAGTCTTAGTGACTCCTGGGGCCAGTGGAGTGCTTCAGTGTGTATGAAAAAGGGCACTCCTACAGTGTCCAATATCAGTAATTTAAGAAATAACAACCTCCAAGAGGGAAAACTAACAAATGAGTTTTCCATTTAGCCCCTCCCTGCTGTTTACCCATGGTGTGTTGTATTCATCAACTGTGTGAAATTATATGCATATTAAAATTACGGGCCTGGGTTCTAGGATTTCCACTGGACCAGAGGAGGGAAAAGGTACAGCATGGTGGTCTTCAGGATAAAATTCGGAGTGAATCATTATAAAGGATGGAGTTGAAAGGACTGGGAAAAAGGACAAAAAAAAAAAATCCCAGTACCTTCCTTGCTCTTCTGCCTCCTCCAGAGCCTCTTCGGCTTATCTTAGAGTAGTTTCAACACAGGCTTTCAATTGCAAATGGATACATGTGTTCCTTTATAGTATTTAGCTTGCTATAATTCAGTTTATTGTTAGCGGCAAAAAACGTACATTCTGCATATGACATCTGATTTAATTTCTTTATTAGAGCTATTACAGCCATTAAAACACCAAATTTACTAGTGTATTATCATCTGACACAGCGTAAATCACTGGTTGGTACATGCACAGGGGACGATGACAATAATTTAAAATAAAAGAAAGGGACGTTTCAGTTCATAATAGAGTTAGTGTATGAAAAAGAATGAGACTTTGTGAGGCTTCTAAGATTTCTGGTGGGAGTTCTTTTTAATAAATGTATTTGTTCAGTTGTGGTTGACATGATCATAGCTCTTTTTATTTCTTTCCTTTCACTCATCATAATATGAACTGCTTCAGAAGAAAGGAAAAGCAGTTGCATGCTTGACAGAAAAGGAGCAAACTAAGAAAAAATTGTATTAAAAATTTTTATTCTGTTGCCTCAAGAAATGTGATGAAAAGTTCCATTTAGAGATTTTTCTTTTTGATAATGCATTGCATTGCATGTCGCAACTTAGTGGTGGAAAGTTTTATTTTGGGCGAATAATCCCTGTTAATTCATGCAGCATAGCTCCTGGTGACTTTATGTTGTGTGTGTGAGGTGTCTCAGAATGCTCATGAAAAGTCATTACTCCTCTATTGTTCTCATGTCATTTGCAAATCTCATTGTTCCCAAATTTGTCTTCTATGTAGTCATTTCAGAATGCCAGCAGAGGGCTGGTAATGGCCCATCATGTTTAGGTCACTGGCTTGTATCCGAACCAGGCAGGTGGTCTGAGTGAAATTAGCAGGCCTGTCTCACAATTCAGTTCCCAGCTTTCCCCGGGGCCGCTCTATCAAAACATTTGGCCAGTCTTATGACTGAGCTTCCCACTTGTCCCTAACTGGCCACTTTGGAGAGAAGCTTTTGAGAAGCTCAAATATGACTATGGCACTACAAGGGAGAGCTGCTTTGCACTGAGTCAACCTGGGGCTGCCTAATTCCTGCTATGATAGATTATTTTTTTTTTTAAATTTTCAATTGCTTATTTTGAAACAATTTTAGACTTACACAGATTTGGAGAAACCTTACAGAAAGTTCACCTATACTCTTTACCCAGCTTCCACTAATATTTAAACTTACTTAACCATGGCACACTTGTTAAAACGTCTGTCATGGTATTAAATGAATTATAGTTTAATTTTTTTCACATTCAAGATTATTTAGATACCATCAGTTTTTCCTTTAGTGTCTTTTTTTCTGTTCCAGAAGCCAAGCCAGGATACCTACATTGCATTTAGTTAGGATTTCTTTGTAGTCTGCTTGAATCTTTGACAGATCCTTACTCTTTCCTTGTCTTTCTTGACCTTGACATTTTTTCAGAGTACTGGTCAATATTTTGTAGATTGTCTTTTGAATTTGGTTTGTCTGCTTTGAATTCAGTTTTTCCAACATTAGATTAAGGTTATGCATTTGTGCAAGAATACTACAGACATGACATGTGTTTCATATCTAGAGTACGTGATGTGGCTAAGTCTTGTTACTGATGATACTGATCATGATCACTTGGTTAAGGTAGTGTCTCCTGGGTTTCTCCACTGTGAAGTCACTGTTTTTCCTGATACAGTATTTTCAGTATTCAAAATTTTAAACAGTTTGCAAGGAGGTTTGTGTTTGTATGTGCATTTTAAGGAGGAAGAAAGAAGAGCTGCCTTTCTAAGTTTTGTGTTTAAGTAATCCTAACATTTTTTCCACAGTTTTCATTTTGCAATCCAGTTTGTATTGAAGAGGCTCAAATAATTGATGTAAAATCATCCTTGGTGCTATGGCCTTTACAACAAGAACTGTAATCGCAGAACATGAGAATGGTACAACTTGTGGCTTCTACTTGGAGGCAAGGAATCTGTTTACCTGGTCAGTGGCAGATGTTGGCATTAACTTCTGGGCCAGGCACATGACTGAAATCTGGAGTATTATGAAGTTTAATAATCTGAATTATATTCCTGAGATGACTTCTATTTCACAAATTCGTAGTGTTTTTGTTTTTGTTTTTTTGTACATGTCTATTTCTCCCACTGTATTGTGAGCCCTAGGAAGGTGGGGATTGTATAGTCTATGACATTGTTTGGGTCTGCAAGCTTCCTTTAACCTTGTAGCATAACCTGTTCACAGGTTCCAGAAAATAGAATGTGGAAGACTCCCACATTTATTGGGGGACTGAGTGAGACTAACATTGTTAGTAGGAAACTAATAATATGAGTAAAAGAAATAATACCAAGAGGCAGGGACCTCTTTCTGCTATTTTTTGAGGGCTTGTAACATACTTAGTGCTTGCACTTGGTATTTTACACGTTATATATATGATGGGTTTTATTTTCTCTATTTTTCAGATGTGGAAACTGAGGATTAGAAGGCTTATGTAATTGATCTTCATGCTAACCCCTTCTCACTTAAAAATTTTGATCTAATACTTAGAGCAAAGGAAACAAATAAGATGGTAAGGTTTCCCTCTAGCTTAATCCCCTTTCTGCTTTTCTCTTATCTGTCATCTGTTTCTGCTATCTGCTTCTCTGTTAGACCATAACCTTTGAAGCCTTGGAATGGTAAGTCAGAATCAAAAGGTAAAAATAGCTATGGATACTATAAATTGAGAATATAAAATAAAATATTTTTAAAAATATTTTAAGTGACAAGATACAGATAAGAGAAATAGAAACACTGAACTTCCCTCTCAGGGGTTGTAAGTCTTCAACAGTCATGTTTCCCTCTTCAAATTACATAGGTTGCCTTGGAGCTGGAATAGATCTGGAACTGAATTACTAAAGGAGGTTAATTATGAAATTAATGTTATTGCATTTCATTATTGTTAAGCCACAGGAAGAAAAAAATTCTGAGAGATCTTAAATTCAGAGAAAGTTACAACCACATTAAAAATTTGCATCAAGTTGTTATAGAAACTCGAAAAGCTCGCAAAGGAGGCTACAATCATAGGATCATACAATTATTACAACTAAAGTTATATTTATCAGGGTGAGCAAAATTTTCTTCCTTTTGGACTAGCGTGCTGAGACATCATTACTTCCTCTCTTAGTTTTTCCTGTTTTTGCTGGGCTATGTCTTCTATAGCTACCTGGTACTATTGACATCCTCAGGGACTAGCAATCGGTGAAATCTATCCAACCATTGAACAAAGATCCTTCTGAGAGCAGCTAACAGATTATGTATCAGATCATTCTGATCTTCTGATATTTTGATACTCTGATATTCTGCCAGATCAACTGTATGGGGAACATTAGATATTTAAAGGCTGCCTTTCATTTGTTGTCCCTTAATTCGGGGCATAATATTTCTGACATGTACTTCAGCTATTGGAAATTGTCTCTATTTCCAAATATTAGGGCTGCAAAGTTCTCTTGAAATTTTCCTAACTGCAATTTATTCTCCTGTGTGTGTGTGTGTGTGTGTGTGTGTGCATGCTTGATCTTCAGATCTTCTTAAATGAAACTTTTGATAAATGACCTTTTTTTATATTGAAGTTTAAACACTGCTTACGCATAATTTAGATTAATCCCCTCTTCCCTTTTCCACATGTACATGTATAGTTTGTTTGATCTTTAAACTGGCTACTCCATTGAACAAAACCAAGTGGTTGATGATTATGCTTTTCTAAATTGACTGGCCAACTCATTTAAACAAGATTATGTTCACTGTATATGCAGACACTGCTTAGCACATCTGTAAAATTGAGTGAGCCAAACCTTTCTCCCTTAGAAAGGTGACTGTATTCATTAGATTTCTCGAGAAAAAAGCAGAACTAGTAAGATATAACTAATAAGATATGTATATATAGGCACACACACAGAGAATGAAAAAGAAAGAGACTTATTATAAGGAATTGACTCATTTGATTATGGAGGCTGACAAGTTCTAAGATCTGCAGGGTGAGTTGGCAAGGTGGAAATCCAGGAGAGCCAATTATATAGTTAAAGTCTGAGTCCAATGTTCTGAGAACCATGATAGTAAAGGTTTTATTTCCCATCCAAATGGTGTTAGGCTTAAGACTCAGGAAGTACTGATGTTTCAGTTTGGGTGCAAAGTCAAGCCTTCTGGTTTAAAGGCCATTATGCAGGAAGAATTTTGTTACTCAAGGGAGAGTCAGCATTTTTGTTCTATTCAGGCCTTCAACTGATTGAACAAGGCCCACACACATTCTGGGAGGTAATGTACTTTACCCAGTCTGTTGATCCAGATATTAATTAATCTCATTCAGAAAAGCCCAGAAATATATATTTTTATTATTATTTGTATTAACATATAATGTATTATTTGCCCCAGGGGGTACAGATCTATGAATTGTCAGGCTTAGACACTTCAAAACACTCAGCCACTCAGCCATATCATATACCCTCCCCAATGTCCATAACCCAACCACCCTCTCCATACGCCCCCTCCCCTCAGCAATCCTCAGCTTGTTTTGTGAGATTAAAAGTCTCTTATGGTTTATCTCGCTCCTGATCCCATCTCATTTCATTTTTTCCTTCCCTACCCCCCAAACCCCCCACTCTGCCTCTCAAATTCCTCATATCAGAGAGATCATATGATAATTGTCTTTCTCTGATTGACTTATTTTGCTCAGCATAATACCCTCCACATCGTTGTGAAGGACAAGATTTCATTTCTTTTGATGGCTGCATAGTATTCCATTGTATATATACCATATCTTCTTTATCCATTCATCTGTTGATGGACATCTAGGTTCTTTCCATAGTTTGGCTACTGTGGACATTGTTGCTATAAACATTCAGGTGCACGTGCCCCTTTGCATCACTACATTTGTATCTTTAGGGTAAATACCCTTTAGGGTAATACCGTGCAATTGCTGGGTTGTAGGGTAGTTCTGTTTTCAACTTTTTGAGGAACCTCCATGCTGTTTTCCAGAGTGGCTGCATTCTCACCACCAATGTAGGACGGTTCCCCTTTCTCTGCATCCTCTCCAACATCTGTCATTGCCTGACTTGTTAATTTTAGCCATTCTGACTGGTGTGAGATGGTATCTCATTGTGGTTTTGATTTGTATTTCCCTGATGCTGAGTGATGTGGAGCACTTTTTTGTGTCTGTTGGCCATTTGGATATCTTCTTTGCAGAAATTTCTGTTCATGTCCTCCGCCCATCTCTTCATTGGATTATTTGTTCTTTGGGTGTTGTTTGATTAGTTCTTTACAGATTTTGGATAATAGCCCTTTATCTGATATTTTGTTTGTGAATATCTTCTCCCATTCTGTCAGTTGTCTTTTGGTTTTGTTGACTGTTTCTTTGCTGTGCAAAAGCTTTTGATCTTGATGAAGTCCCAATAGTTCATTTTTGCCTTTGCTTCCCTTGCCTTTGGCGATGTATCTAGGAAGAAGTTGCTGCGGCTGAGGTGGACTTGGTTTCTGCCTGCCTTCTCCTCAAGGATTTTGATGGATTCCTGTCTCACATTGAGGTCTTTCATCCATTTGGAGTCTATTTTTGTGTGTGGTGTAAGGAAATGGTCCAGTTTCATTCTTCTGCATGTGGCTGTCCAATTTTCCCAACACAGTTTGTTGAAGAGACTGTCTTTTCCATTGGACGTTCTGAACTTCCTGCTTTGTTGAAGATTAGTTGACCATAGAGTTGAGGGTCTATTTCTGGGTTCTCTATTCTGTTCCATTGATCTGTGTGTCTGTTTTTGTGCCAGTACCATACTGTCTTGATGATTGGAGCTTTGTAATAGAGCTTGAAGTCTGGAATTGTGATGCCACCAACTTTTGCTTTCTTTTTCAACATTCCTCTGGATATTCAGGGTCTTTTCTGGTTCCATATAAATGTTAGGATTATTTGTTCCATCTCTTTGAAACAAAAAAATTGGTGGTATTTTAGGTAGTATAGTATATATAGGTAGTATAGATGTTTTCACGATATTTGTTCTAACAGTCCATATGCGTGGAACGTTTTTCCATTTCTTTGTGTCTTCTTCAACTTCTTTCATGAGTTCTTTATAGTTTACCTGAGTACACATTCTTTGCCTCTTTGGTTAGGTTTACTCCTAGGTATCTTATGGTTTTGGGTGCAACTGTAAATTGGATTGACTCCTTAATTTCTCTTTCTTCTGTCTTGCTGTTGGTATATATAAATGCAACTGATTTCTGTGCATTGATTTTATATCCTGACACTGAATTCCTGTACAAGTTCTAGCAGATTTGGAGTGGAGTCTTTGGGTTTTCCACATAAGTATCATATCATCTGCAAAGAGTGAGAGTTTGACTTCTTCTTTGCTGATTTGGATGCCTTTAATTTCTTTTTGTTGTCTGATTGCTGAGGCTAGGATTTATAGTACTATGTTGAACATCAGTGGTGATAGTGGACATCCCTGCCATGTTCCTGACCTTGGGGGAATAGCTCTCAATTTTTCCCCATTGAGAATGATATTTGCTGTGGGTTTTTCATAGATGGCTTTGATGAAATTGAGGTATGTACTCTTTATCCCTACACTTTACACTTTGAAGAGTTTTGATCAAGAAAGGATGCTGTACTTAGTCAAATGCTTTTTCAGCATCTATGGAGAGGATCATATGGTTCCTGTTCTTTTATTAATGTATTATATCACATTAATTGATCTGCAGATGTTGAACCAACCTTGCAGCCCAGGAATAAATCTCACTTGGATTTGGTGAATGATCCTTTTAATGTACTGTTGGATCCTATTGGCTAGTATTTTGGTGAGAAGTTTCGCATCTGTGTTCATCAAGAATATTGGTCCGTAATTCCCTTTTTTGATGGGGTCTTTGGTTTGGGAATCAAGGTAATGCTGGCCTCTTAAAGTAAGTTTGGAAGTTTTCCTTACATTTCTATTTTTTGGAACAGTTTCTGGAGAATAGGTCTTAATTCTTCTTTAAATGTTTGGTAGAATTCCCATGGAAAGCTGTCTGGCCCTGGGCTCTTGTTTGTTGGGAGATATTTGATGACTGCTTCGATCTCCTTAGTGGTTCTGGGTCTGTTCAGGTTTTCTCTTTCTTCCTGGCTCAGTTTTGGTAGTTTATAATTCTCTAGGAATACATGCATTTCTTCCAGATTGTCAAATTTGCTCGTGTATAGTTTCTCATAATATATTCTTGTAATTGTTTATATTTCTTTGGTGTTGGTTGTGATCTGTCCTCTTTCATTCATGATTTTATTAATTTGGGTCCTTTCTCTTTTCTTTTTAATAAGTTTGGACAGGTGTTTATCAATCTTATTCTTTCAAAGAACCAGATTATAGTTTCATTGATTTGTTCTACTGTTCTTTAGTTTCTATTTCATTGATTTCTACTCTGCTCTTTATGATTCCTCTTCTTCTGCTGGGTTTAGGCTTTCTTTGCTGTTCTATCTCCAGCTCATTTAGGTGTAAGGTTAGGTTGTGTACTTGAGACCTTTCGTGTTTCTTGAGAAAGGCTTGTATTGCTATATACGTTCCTCTCAGGATGGCCTTTGCTGTGTCCCAAAGACTTTGAACAGTTGTGTTTTCATTTTCATTTGTTTCCATGAATTTTTTGAATTCTTCTTTAATTTCCTGTTGACCTATTCATTCTTTAGTTGGATGCTCTTTAGCCTCCATGTATTTGTGTTCTTTCTAACTTTCCTCCTGTGATTAAGTTCTAGCTTCAGAGCATTGTGATCTGAAAATATGCAGGGAATGATCTCAGTCTTTTGGTACCAGTTGAGACTGGATTTGTGACCCAGGATGTGATCTATTCTGGAAAATGTTTCATGTGCACTAGAGAAGAATGTGTATTCTGTTCCTTTGGGATGGAATATTCTGAATATATCTTTGATGACCAGCTGGTCCAGTGTGTCATTTAAGGCCTTTATTTCCTTGTTGATCTTTTGCTTAGATCTTTCCATTTCAGTGAGGGGGTGTTAAAGTCCCCTACTATTATTGTATTATTGTCGATGTGTTTCTTTGATTTTGTTAATAGTTGGTTTATATAGTTGTCTGCTCCCATGTTAGGGGCACAGATATTTAAAATTGTTAGATCTTCTTTTTGGAAAGATCCTTTGAGTATGATATAGTGTCCTTCCTCATCTCTTGTTACAGTCTTTGGCTTTAAATCTAATTTATATGATATAAGGATTACCACCTCAGCTTTCTTTTGATGTCCATCAGCATGGTAAATTGTTTTCTACCCCCTCACTTTAAATGTGGAGGTGTCTTTGGATCTAAAATGAGTTGCTTTAGACAGAATAATGATGGCTTTTGTTTTTTATCCTTTCTGATGCCCTGTGTCTTTTGATTGGGGCATTTAGCCCATTAACATTCAGGGTATCTATTGAGAGATATGAGTTTAGTGCCATTGTATTGCCTGTAAAGTGACTGTTACTGTATATTGTCTCTGTTTCTCTATGATCTATTGATTTTAGGCTCTCTCTTTGCTTAGTGGACCCCTTTCAATATTTGCTGTAGAGCTGGTTTGGTGTTTGCAAATTCTTTTAGTTTTTGTTTGTCCTGGAAACTTTCTATCTCTCCTTCTATTTTCAATGATAGCCTAGCTGGGTATAGTATTCTTGGCTGTATGTTTTTCTCATTTAGTGCTCTGAATATATCATGCCAGTTCTTTCTGGCTTGCCAGGTCTCTGTGGATAAGTCTATTGCCAATCTAATATTTTTACTATTGTATGTTACAGACTTCTTTCAGGATTTTCTCTTCGTCACTAAGACTGGTAAGTTTTACTATTAGATAATGGGTGTGGACCTATTTTTATTGATTTTGAGGGGGGTTCTCTGCGCCTCCTGGATTTTGATGGTTGTTTCCTTTGCCATATTAGGGAAATTCTCTACTATAATTTGTTCCAATATACCTTCTGCCCCCCTCTCTCTTTCTTCTTCTTCTGGAATCCCAGTTATTCTAATATTTTTTTCATCTTATGATACCTCTTGTCTCTTGACTTCTCCCCTTGTGGTCCAGTAGTTGTTTTTCACTCTTTTGCTCAATTTCTCTATCCTCTGTATTTGGTCTTCTATATCACTAATTCTCTCTTCTGCTTCATTTATCCTAGCAGTAAGAACCTCCATTTTTGTTTACTCCCTTTAATAGCTTTTTTTGATTTCAACTTGGTTAGATTTTAGTTCTTTTATCTCTCCAGAAAGGGCTTTTATTTCTCCAGACAGGGTTTCTGTAATATTCTCCATGTCTTTTTCGAGCCCAGCTAGCACTTTGAGAATCGTCACTCTGAACTCTAGATCTGACATATTATCAATGTCTGTACTTTTTAGGTCCCTCGCCTTCATTACTGCCTCTTGTTCTTTTTTTTTTTTTTTGTGGTGAGTTCTTCTACCTTTTCATTTTATCCAGATAAGAATATATGAACGAGAGAATAAAATTACTAAAAGGGTGGCAAAGGCCCCAGAAACATATACACTAACCATGTCAGAAGAGACCCCAAATTGGGGGGAGAAGAAAGGGGGTAAAAAGAAAGAAAAAAATATATATATTTCAATGAATTTTGGTTGATTATACATACATATAGTGTAGATATATGACAGGTGAATATAACAGAGCCACCCACTTGATTTTGGGTGTATTTTGGTCTCTTAGAAGAAACTACCTCCTAAAATTTTACAGAAAGAAAAACTTATATACACTTACAAGATAAGGGTAAACATGATAAGGGATGGAATATGGCTGTAAAGATGAAAATTTAAAAAAAAAATTCTAAAATGGGAATTGGTAAGTTGTTTGGAGAGAGAAAAAAAAAGGTGGAGAGAATGTGCTCAGGTTGGAGACTAGATTTAGGGTCTATTTTGATCTATTAGAAGAAATTATGTCCTGAAATTTTTTAGGAAAAAAAAAAGAACAACCCTATATGTTTATAAAAATAAGGTTATATACAGTGAAGGATCAAATATGACAATTATTACATTATTATGACAATAATAATGAATGTTTAAAAAGATTTTTTTTCAGAAAGGTATTGTTAAGATACTAGTTTATAAAGTTAAAAAAGGAAAGATGAAAAGTTAAAAAAATAGAGTAAGAAAAAAATAAAATTAAGAGAAATTTAATTTAACTTTGCAAGACTAAAGGATCATGGGGAGAAAGCCCACTTTTCAGTTCTGTCTTTATGGAGCTTCCCTGGTCTGATACCTGTGAGCTCTGCCACACTCAGACACCTCCGATCTTTCACTGACCCCACGGGACCTGAGACCACACCATCCCCTCAAGGGTTCCACCCCTGCTTAGACTCTGGAGTGATGTCCCTTAGTGTAGCAGAGTTCTAAAAGTTCTGATTTTGTGTTCTGCTTCTCCACCGCTTGCGGAGAGCCAGCCCCTCCCCCTGCAGTTTATCTTCCCGTGGCTTTGGATTCACTTCTTCGCAAGTCCTACCTTTCAAAAAGTGGTTGATTTTCTGTTCCTAGAATTTCTGCTCTTCTTCTCTTCAGTCTCCTGTTGGGTTTGTAGGTGTTTGGAATGGTTTGATAACTATGTAGCTGAACTCCTGTGACCTGATGTCATCTCAGTCTGCTACTCCTCTGCCATCTTGCCTCCCCTCCCAGAATTATGTTTGACCAAATAGCTGGACACCCATAACCCAGTCATATTGACACAGAAAATTAATCATCGCAGCATCGCAGGTTATTTTAAAGTGTTTAAAAACACTATATTTTGCTAGTTATGGAACTCAATTCCAGGACACTGTCCAGGGAACCTCTTTTTTTCCCCCCTTAAACATTAGAATGTGTGGTAGAGTCAGGTAACATCAGTAATTGAAGGGACAATGAATGACAGGATATTTCCTTCCTTGTTCTACATGAATCTCAAGGGCTAACGGATTTTGCTCTTGCTTCATTAAAATCCGAGAGACAGAGTATCTGGCAATTATGGGCAGTGATATTCCTTAGTTTACATGTTCTTTTGAGAGTAGCCTGTATTCTTGATGAGCCACATTTGCAGGGTACCTCTCTTTGGTGCCTGGAAGTCCTCTTGTGTTTGCCTCTCCCTGTGACTCCATCAGCTCTTGCTGCTGGCTCATTGTCATTCTGTTGACATCTGAGAAGAGGGCATCATGGATCCTGTACCTAAATGCTGCAGAAATGATGATTAGAGGGAGAAACATCAGTGAGTTGTTGTGGAAAATGATCTTCCTGTAAGTAATAAGGGGAGATGTGTTGTTGCAGTTTATAAACTGAACTATCGCATCAAGACCCCAACTATTTAAAGTACACCTGCTAGTTTTCAAAAGAAGAGATGAGCTCAGTGGGATTCCTGGGTGTTATACATTTTATTTTAAATGGATTTTTGTGGGAAAAATACCTTTTGGTTATTTTAAAGAGTTTAAGGTGCCAGGGAAAATATACTTTATTTGTAAAAGCTTGAAGTTTTGAATATTCTGCCTGCATTTTCAACATTTATCTCATTTACCCTTATTGATCAACTTATCTCCTTCCTCAGAGTATTTTAGTAATGATCATTTTAGAGCATTAAAACCCATTATCCCACAACCCTTCCACCCAAACACAATTAACTTTTCTTTATGATCTATCAAAAAATGTATTTGTGTTCTCTATAATTCTGTATAGCTATGGTAAAAAGTCATGTCTTTTTAAGTCATTATTTTTTCTTTATCTAGCCCCTTTGAAAGTCATCTTTTTTCCTTTGGGAAAATTTTCTCTTCCATTACCAGTCCTTATTCAGTGTCAGCCATGACAATATGGTAAAACTGGTGGTATACGAGATAAGCAATCATTTTCTGAGTTTCTATCACTATTTGAAGTATAAATATGAGGTAATGAATCTACTGTTATAGAGGCAAACAAAATACTTTGCAAGACTCATTCAGTCAAATAAGTTTATTGAGCTAAGCAGAGTAATGTTCTTATGGAATAATATATATGTGTATATATACAATATTTTAAAAATATACTTTTATGGAAAATCTGTCATGTGCTGAGGTTACATCTGGTTTGGCCTTTAAGATGGGTTATTTTAATACAAATTATGTTTTTAAAAATAGTCTTTTAGAAAGGAATATGGTAGACCCCGTATTTTATTTTTAAGACAGTGCTGTTCTCATGACAGTTATTAAACTCCCCAGGCCCAGTGATGTTTCTGTGCTTAGTAAAGAAAGTCACGTGTGTTAATAGCTTTTAATTGGCAAATGTATTTTAAATAAAACAAATTTTGATTTTGGAACGTGGTGCCAGAGGATGTCATTGAAGGTAGAAGCATATGGCCATCAGAATCCGGATAAAGGCCCTGAAGTTTTAAAATCCTAATGCTTCCTGCATAACTGAGCTCTGAGAGGGGAAATGAAGGAATTATCCTTTCTTGATACTCCAGAGTACCACACTATCAAGTGCATTATGGTGGTTTTATACCTCCTCAAGAGGATCATTAGTCTATTTCTCTACAACAGTTTTTATGTTTTTTAATGTACATCAGTGTGGAAGGAATATCTAACTAACCTATTTATAAGGATCATAAAAGATTGTTTTCCCTCTTAAAATTACATTATAAAAAAATGAATCTTCCCTATGCTTTATTGCTGGATATGTTTTCAAGATTTTTCTCTTTGTGAAACATTTATTTTCCCTTAAAAAATAGTCGCCATTTTACTTGTCCTCTCTCATTAAGGGAGAGAGAACAATTTTAAGAGTGGTTTGAAAAGAGAGCAAGCTCCCAAATTATCTCCAGACACAGTGATTTAACCCTTGTCTACCTGAAAATCTAGTATAAACTACAATAGGGACAGTTTTCCTATTCATAACTAAAGATAAATCTCCATAGTTACAATGTAAGAGAATCACTAAAAAGGTTTAAAAGTTCTGAATTGGCAGTAAGCCAATCATGTAAAAGACTCAGTCTTATTCCTATTCTAAATCTGCCTAAAATGCTTGATTTGCACCTATATTTTAAGTACACTGTGATAAATACACATCCCCTAAGGAATTAACTTCCTGCTGTGACTTTTGGAGACTTGTTGTGTTATTAAGTGATAGATAATGTGTGTATCTCCTGCAATGCTCAAGTTATGTTGTAGTAACAAACAATTTCAAATTCCCATTGGCTAGATATATCACAGTTTATTTCTCTTCTAGTTGCAGGGCAACTGGGAGCTCTGCTCAATGTAGTCACTTGGTAACCCAGGTTATGGAGGTTTTATCTCTGCTGTGTTTCCAGTGCCACCCATGCAGGATTTAATCTCTGTAGCCATGCTAGAAAGCAAGGAAATGCTAAAATAAACAGAACAAAACAAAACAAAACAAAATCTTAGTATTTTCTAAGGGGACACATAAGAGTTCTCAATGGCTAAATGTGGAACAATTTGAGCAAAAATGAAAAATTTTTTAAGCATTTTCCCTACTTCCTGGATTGTTGCAGAGATTAATTTTCTAGAAAGCTGAGTTAGCAGTCCATATTTTCCATCTGCTGAAATAACTACGACTATTACACTTATCATGTTTTACTTTCCATTTTGCTGCTCCGTCTTTTCTTTCTGAGAAAAATAGGAAGGTCTCAAAATGCCTGCCAGATAAGTTGGTCATTTAAAACTGCCACTGACTTGAGGTGCAGTGAACAACAAAAATCCTTTTTTCAGAAGACATTACACATTCCAAAAGGAAAAAGATTCATAATGCTGAAAGATCTAGTTTAGCTAAGATAGTCATTTCTTCCCTATAAAGACTATCTCATAGCCATGGTTATTTGTAGCGATAATAATCCCATGGTTTCTTCTACTGACCATGGTGTTTCCAGGAAAGGGAACCAAACCTATATTAGGATATTAAGTGTACTGATTACGGTTTTTCTAATATAACATGCTGTTCTTTTAGTTTAGCTTCTATGTACAATGCATCGGTACTGCAATTCAATATTATGTATTATAATGATAATTTTTATATTTGCTCTGGATGGCTAAGGTTTTTTAAAAAATCATTCCACCATTTTTGTCATATGATACTAGTAGAATGCAATCTCTTGCTCTCTCTGTTACAAAGAAGCTAATTGCTAAAGCTATTCATATAAATGAAAGGCTCTTTATCAAGTGTGTGCTGTGATTTGGTTCTGTTGCCATAGCATGAACTGTCACTATCAGCTTGGGTCATAAAGCTTTTGGATAACTGGTAGACAGTAATCACTGCCAATCTGGGCTAGATGTTTTAATTGTCAGTTCAGGCCTAGAGAGCACTGACTTGCACTCCATCTGCCAGCAGATCTCCTTAGGCATGGAACTATCACTGCTATTGGAATGTAATTTCTCATGCAAAAATATTAGAAGTATACCAAAGAGGCATGAGATAAAGTGACTTTTATTTTAATTGAGATAAGGGACATTGAATGGAAACAGTGAGGAATGGTCGAAAACAGTGGGGTTTCTTGTTTACAGGCAAAATAGTTCAGAACTACTTCACACTGGAGAGTGCTCTTGGAATTGGATGAGAAGAGACAAGAGCTAGGAATAGACTCTCAGGCCTGCAAACAAACATTTTCTGGAGAGATTTATTCTTCCTTTTGTGCTGTAGAAAAACGAAGGGAATGTGGCTCGACATGTGCTATCAGTTGGTTTCCTCCATAACTGAATCCCACATCATTAAGGGCCTTGGAAATACAACAGCATTTTATATTGGCTGCTAAGTTGTACTTGTAGCCAGCAAAGGGAACAAAGGTTTTGGGTAAATGTGTTCTTGGCGGCATATACTGCCTTGTAAGAGGGTTGATGTTTTCCACACCAGATAAAAATTCTCTGTGACCACCTGTGCCATATGCCATTACCAATCCCCTCAGCTCGAGGACCCCTTTAGCCAGTACAAAAGACCTCTTTACTATCATTGGAATTCAAAAGACTTGAAAGGCCTCCAGGAGGCACTATAGAGAATCTGCAGTTAGAATTAAATACCTTTTAGTTGAGGAGAACCAGTTTCACACTGGTCTCTGAACTTGGAAATCTTAGCATTTTTCCCCCGGGAGACAGGGTATTGAAATCAGATTGCTGAAGCTGTGTTACATGAATGAGAGCTTAAAAAAAGATTAAAGAAGTTTAAGGCAAAGTTCAGATATATCTTTACTATCTTCCTCAGCACATTGACACAAAGGATTAAATGCAGTTTAACAGAAAAGTGGAAAAATGATTTTAATAGAATATGGTCAGAATTTGGGAACTCAAGGATTGTTATCTATATTCCTGAAAGTAGAATATTTTCACATAAAATTGAGAAGTCATTGAAGTTGTATTCTTCTGTAATGACATACAGAAAAATCCCTATTTATTTTGACCTGAGAGAAGGAGTTAGGGGAAAAAAAAATCTCTCCTAGGAACCAATATCTTATTTCACTTTCTTCCTGACTCACAATCACACCTGATTTATGGTTAACATCTACCGGTGGCTGAGGGTGTTAAACACCCCTGAGCTGTGCTTGAAGTATCATTTATAATAAACACAAACTTTGTATATAATAAATATTCCTAACTGATATTAGTATAGCTGGGTTGTAAAAAAAAAAAAAAACTATTGAAGATAGAATCCTTAATATCTAATGCATATATGATCAAGAATTTAAATGAATTTGCTTTCCTGGTACTTACTATTAAAAATTAAATTAAGACCAAGATGACACTCTAAGACATTGTACTTTGATGGTACTTGGTGGAGGGAAAAATGTTCCCCAAGTGCCTAACTTGAAGAGCCCCAGGAGATTCTGAGAAATATACTTTTTGAATACTTCAACTTATAGTGTCTTTTCAGTACTCAATTAGCATAATTTGACACAATTACAGGTATAAACATTTTATAGGCACTTGGTAGCAGGAGTGTCAAAAAAGTGTTGATTTCCATCCACTTATATTGGCAACACTCACCTAGTTCTAGCATGACACTTGAATGAGCAGTGAAATATGCTCCCTACTATTAATAAAATTCAAAGCATATTTCATCTTGACACCATATCACAAGTTTGACACTGCGGTTCCTCTCTGTGGAATTTTGAGTCATGGAGACATCCCCTTGCTACATCCCCATCTCAACTAGATGATAATTTGATTCAGACTATTTCAATACATGCCAATATGTATATCTCCCATGCAAAATGGAGGCATACCCACAGAGAAAAGAAGGAATAACTGACAGGTCAACATCATTTTTGTGAAGTCGTACCTTAGTGGTTTAAAAAAAAAAATACTGAAGTATGACTTTTACTAATTCTCCTCTTCTCACACTTTATCAACAGGACTTTTAAGAATATGAAGTTGCATGAAACAAAGAAATTATTCTTAACTGTCTTAATAAAATTCTATTTTTAATGAATAGCTTTTTTAAAATTTCAGTCATGGAAGAGTTAGGTTAAGCAACTGTAAAGCATTTCCAAATTCAGCAGCATGGGGGATTTATTGACATCGGCAACTTCCAGCAAGTGTTTGGTTTGATTTGTTGTTTTCTAGACAGGCAGACCTTTATGTGTATGTGTGTATGACCAAAATGCCTGAAGAAGAAGAAGAAGAAGAAAAAAAAAATGATAAGTACAAGAAATATGGGAGAAAGAAACTCAATCATTAGGGAAAAGAGGATGAAAATGATGAGATTTGACATTCCTTCAGCTCTATTTTCTCTCATTGTTAATCATTTCAGGTTTCCCAGAGTTGAGATGAAGTCCATTTGTTTTGGCACCCTCTTACCTGTAATTTAGCAGTTCTGATTAAAATTCATGCCGAATAAAAACAATCTGATTCATCATAATACAATGGAAAAGAGAAAACAAGGTCCATATCAGTCAAAAGTATTTTTGGTCAACATAATTTAACTATACTGGTTAGTTTAATTTTTCAATGTTTTTTTCTTATATTTGTACTTATTTTTAGAAGTTGGTTTTTAGAGACATATTGTCTCAAATTTCCTCTGTAAAATTTTGCCAAAACTAGGTGATTTTTTTTATTTTGAATTTACATTTCTCAGCCTGATACTGAGAATAAAAACCATCTTAGGGATTGTTTTTATTTAGACCTTTAAAAGTAAGAAGAGCAAAATACTGTAAATATTTCTTCATATCTATACATTGATATATAGTTTTTGAAATACTTTGATGTTATTTCAGTTGATATTCATAATAACACAGGTAGGGAGGACAGTTCTGAGAGTATGTGAAATTGTTTTTCAATATTTGGAAACTGAAATATGTTCTTGGAATTCTGACCATATTATTGACCTATAGTACACATTTTATATACCTCTTAAGGCTAGAACAATTGTTATCCCAATTTTATAGATGAAAAAGCTGAGGCTTGGAGTAGTTAGTAAGTTTATCAAGGTTAGGAGGTAGTGAGTGTAAGAGTTCTAAGTTGAACTCAAGACTCTTCTGATTCCAGAGTTTAAGATTTTATTTTATTTTTTTAAGATTTTATTTATTTATTTATTTATTTGACAGAGAGATCACAAATAGGCAGAGAGGCAGTCAGAGAGAGAGAGAGAAGGGAAAGCAGGCTCCCCACTGAGCAGAGAGCCCAATGTGGGGCTTGACCCCAGGGCTTTGGGATCATGACCTGAGCCAAAGGCAGAGGCTTTAACCCACTGAGCCACCCGGGTGCCCCTCCAGAGTTTAAGATTTTAACTTGTACTGGAAGCTGTTTCTTTTGAGAGAAGCTCACTTAACTCTTCCTTTTTTTTTTTTTTTAATTATTTTTTGGAGTAATTTTAAGTTTACAATAGAATTGAGGGAAAGGTACAGTAATCTCCCATTTACCTCCTGCCCCCACACATGCATAATCACCCCCATTATCATACTCACTTGCTAGAATTTTTTTATGAAAGATGAACCTACATTGACATATCATAATCACCCAAATCCACAATTTACCGTAGGGTTCACTCATGTTGTACATTCTCTGGGTTTGGGGCAAATATATAATATATATATATATATACTTCATCATAACATCATATGGAGCATTTTCATATCCCTAAGAAGCCTCTGCTCTGCCACCTTCCTGCTTAAGTCCAGGCACCAGTGATGTTTTTATTGTCTCCATAGTTTTGCTTTTTATAGAATGTCATATAGTTAGAATCATTTAGTATGTTTCCTTCTCAGAATATTTTCTTTTACATACTAATATGCATTTGTTTCCTCCATGTCTTTTCATGGCTTGAGAGTGCATTTCTTTTTTAGTGTCAATAATATTCTGTTGTTTGGAGGAACCCCATTTATTTATACCCTACTGAAGGACATCTTGTTTGCTTCCAAGTTTTGGCGATTATGAATAAAGCTCCTATAAGCATACACATCCAGGTTTTGTGTGTGTGCATGGATGTAAGTTTTATTTTTTTTAAAAAAATTTTATTTATTTATTTATTTATGAGAGAGAGAGAGAGAGAGAGAGGTCACAAGTAGGCAGATAGAGACAGAGAGGGGAAGCAGGCTCCCTGCTGAGCAGAGAGCCCGACTCCAGGCTTGATCCCAGGACCCTGAGATCATGACCTGAGCTTAAGGCAGAGGCTTAACCCACTGAGCCACCCAGGCGCCCCATGGATATAAGTTTTAAACTCCTTTGGGTAACTATCAAGGGAATGATTGCTGGATTGTAAGAGTATGATTAGGTTTTTTAGGAAACCACCAAACTGTCTTACAAAGTGGCTCTACCATTTTGCACCCCTACCAGTGGTAAATGAGAATTGCCACTGCTCTGTTTCCTCAGGAGTGTTTGGTCTTGGCACTATTCTAGATTTTGGTCATTTTAATAGGCTAAACTCTTTCTTTCTTTTCTTCTTCTTGTTCTCTTTTATTTAATAACCTGAATCCTAGACAGGCAGTTTTTGAGACCCAATTCTCAGCCATTTAGTAGAAAAACTAGAGTTCAGATCTTGATGTTAGGTTACTGATGGTACTGAGTTTCTGTAGCTACATTGTTCTCTCAGTTGTAAAACTTCATACATGGATCACTGCATAGGTGAAGTAGTTACTTAACTCAAATATGTTTAATAATTAATGGCAACTAGAGGTGATTTCTTACCTGTGCTTCATGAATGAGATATTTCAGAGCTGACAGTAGTATAGATTTATTCCCTAGCTCAGATGGGATTTGAACTTGCCGTGATCACTCAGCTGTATGGATCAAATCATACTTTCTGAATGCCATTCCCCCTTAATGTGCTATCCCTTTACCTACACTGATCAATGGGCTCCTGGTTACAAGGATAGGATTGGAAGTGGTTTTCTTTCTTTCTTTCTTTCTTTTTTTTTTTTTTCTTCTTCTCTTGATGCTTTCAAAAGCATTAAAGGATACTACTCCTTTTGTGGGCCCTTGGGCTAAGGGTGAGGCTATGGTGCACATTATAATAGCCAGCCAAGGCCAATCCTGACCTTTCTTTGCTCTTCCTTGAATGAGATTTTGAAATAGACAGAGATAAAGTGGGAAAGACAAACTGTAGAACAATATAACTTTTAACATCTATGATACACTTTGGAAAGATCAGAGAGGAGCTAAGGCAGAGGGAGGAATAGCAACTTTTTTTTTTTTTTTTAAGAATAAAAGATAGTAAATGTGGGGAATGAAGGGAAGGAGGATGGCACAATGGGGTGAGATGCCAGCATGTCAGGTAATTAACTGAGTTCCTCTTATAATTAAGTGAGTTGACCTTTACCTATCTCCAAGTCTTTTTGGTTTTGTTCTTTTCTGGGAAAAGGTATGTGACAGTGCAGAACCAGTGAGGAGGTATTAGTTACCTCATAATGAGCTCCATTCCCAAATGGGATAGGACAGTTTTCGCAAATGAGAAGGTTGTATCAATGACTTTAAAGAATAGTAGAAATACCTGTCCACTCTCCCTGTGAGTATGAGCTGGAGAAACCAGAGGATTCTTACTCTGCTTGCGTAATAATACATCATTTGCTGGTCTGTAGTTGTACATAAAGGCTTAGTGAATTTGAGGGAGGAAGAGAATCTTGAGGACAGAGAGAGAATCGTCAGCAGGCTCCCTGCCCAGCGTGAGTTTGATGCAGGATTCAACTCACAACCCTGAAATCATGACCTGAGTGGAATCAGGAGTCTGAGGCTTAACGAACTGAGCCACCCAGGGGCCCTGAGCCTTAGTAACTTTTTCTTTTTAAAGATTTATTTATTTATTTGAGAGAACATTCATGAGCAAGGGAAGGGCAGAGGTAGAGGAGGAAGAGGCAGAGAAACAGACTCCCCTCTGAGTACAGAGTTGGATTGGGAGTTGGATCCCAGTGTCCTGAGATCATGACCTGAGCTGAAACTGAGTGGGAAGCTTAATCGTCTGAGCCACCCAGGCGTTCCTGGGCTTAGTCAATCTTAAAATGAAATGGAAGCTATTTATGCATATTCATTTTAAGGGGTAAAATAGAAAAAAATTACTATATTTTGTTCTTATGCACTTTTTTTCACATTTAACATAGTTTAAGTTAGAATATATTATAATTGATGGAGTTTTACATTAGCTATTGACGAAGTGGCAGTTGTAAGGAAGGTGTCACTGTGTGCATGTGTGAGCCTAATTGTTATTCTCTGTGGCATGCCTGGACAGTGGGAACCTCTTGACATTTCAGTCAAAAACCATCAGGATTATTTGAGGAAGGAATATGAGTGCAAAATGGGAGTCAGTTTGAAAGAAGAGGCAGGGGACAATTTTAAGAAATGCTGCGTCACCAATGCTCTTGATAGCACAGAGGTTACTATCCTGTAATGTAATATCTATGACTCTGAGATGAAATGTAGCTCAGGAAGGTTGGATTCTAGTGCAGAAGTTTTTAAGCTATAACAATATATTATGTTAATATTTTTGTTTTAACCTATGAATGAGAACATTGCATGATAAAAATCTATATGTAAATGAATCTGAGTTCCTTCAGGGGCGCCTGGGTGGCTCAGTGGGTTAATGCCTCTGCCTTTGGCTCAGGTCAGGATCCCGGGGTCCTGGGATAGAGCCCCACATCCGGCTCTCTGCTCAGTGAGGGACTGCTTCCTCCAATCTCTCTGCCTGCCTCTCTGCCTACTTGTGATCTCTGTCGGTCAAATAAATAAATTAAAATCATTAAAAAAAAAAAAGCTCCTTCACAAAGTATGAAATAAAACCCCCATGTAGTAAGAAAGCATCGTGTCCTAGTTTGTTTGTCAACATTTGTTTGATTTCCTAGTGGCGTCTTACAATTAATGGCAACTTGATTTGATGAAATACTGCAGTTTAAAAATTACATGTTGGGAAAAAAAAATTACATGTTGGGGAAATAAAGTTTTCCTAAATTATAAATCAAAGGTAAACTCAAGAAATTAACTACTGAGTATCTAAATCACATGAGATTTGAGAAGAGAATGGAGAAAAGTGGATGTTCCTCTGAAGTAGAAAATCTGAGCGGTTATTTTGCTTTTGATACTGAGCAGCTGTGACCTTGGGCAAATCACTTCAATTCTCCGGATCTCTGTTTCCTAACCTGTAAAATGAAGAGTTTGTCTAAAATAATCTCCATTGTGCCTTTATGATCTTGGATTCTACATATTCAAAACAGAAATGTGGTGGATAAAAGATTAAGTTTACCCACTGCCTATTATTTTATCTCCTTTCTCCTAATGGAATTTTGCCTGATGTGCAACTGATATTCCTTACATTTTAGCTTAAACTAAACCAGGGTTCATTTAGCTGAACTCTCTTCAGCTCCTATGAGGTATGGGAAACAAGAGGTCAGCCAGCCTCTTCTCACTAATTCTATGCATACTTGAAAAACTTATGAATAGGTACCAAGGATTTCTCCTTCTCTAAGAAAATAATCTTAAGTTCTTTTTAAAAAATTAAAAAAAAAAGATTTAGTTATTTGAGAGAGAGAGTGAGAGAGAGGGAACATGCGTGGGTGTAAGCAGGAGGAGGGGCAGAGCAAGAGGGAGAGAAGCAGACTCTCCCCTGAGCGTGGAGCCCCAGATGCAAATACATAACGAAAGAAGAGTTTTGAATGAATTAGATGGTGTGGTGTGTGGTGGATTGCAGGGGAGAGGATGTGAGGCAACAAGACTAGTGAGATACTTCGGCAGTAGATCTGCTGTGATGTTCAAAGGGCCAGATATGGTGGGTGGGAAGTCATGATACACAGAGAGGGACAATGACATGAAGAATGGAAGGGGCTTATTGTTGATCAGCCGAGGGCATCAAAGGGAAGAAGCATTTCTGAGTGATATGACTCAGGAATGGTAGGGCATTTTAGGAATTGACTAACAGATTTAGGAAGAATGAGAAACATTTTGTTGAGTGCAAGAGTGGCATCCAGACAGAAATGCCCAGCCAAGATGAAGGAAGTTAGGTTGAAGCTTGCAAAGGGCTAAAGTGAAATCCTTGGTAAGTCTTTTGTATGAATAAACAGGATACATTATCTTTTTCTTTCCTTTGAAATAATATCAGAAAGTTATGGGAGAGCAGTGGCTTTTGAAAAACACTTAGCCTTATGGGACCTCAGTTTCCTCTTCTCTAAACCTGATGTTGGATGATCCCTATGGGACAGTTCCCAAATTGAAACAGATATGCGAAGTGTGAATTTAAGGATTAGCTGTGTTGGACTGAGAATTATGTCATATCAGTATATATTGTATTATACTTTACCTAGCTTCTTTTTGAATTTTAAAATCAAATGTTCTAGATGTTTAAAATGCTTAAGATATTATTGAAAAAGCAGTATGTTCAAAAGGTAGAAAACCTGTTTCCTTCCTTACTATACTGTGCTCCCAGATCTGAAGCAGGGTACAGAGATACAACCAAAGAAATCGACAAACGATAAACACATAGTCCAGCAGCCTAAGGTGTTTATATAATGTATGTAATAATGCAGAAAATAAGATTAACTTCAAAGGAAATCTATACAAGGGGGTTATTTGTCTGTACCAGAAATAGAAACCATAGGTGTAAAAATAGATATGCATGAAAACTTTACAATTTATATGTATGTGTAAACGATTCTCCATGAAATATATGTGTGATGATTAAGCATGTAAATTTGAATTGCAAGCACAGACTGCAGTTATGCTCACCTAATCATCCATTATATACACAGTTTACTGATTTGCATGCTCAGTATTTGATAGGATCAAATATCTGGATGTCACTTAAATGTCCATGGTTTGTAAGTTTAGAGTTGTTCAAAATAAAAAGGTTCACTTCTCTCACTGGCATACCACTTTACTGTGCTCTGCCTACATTTTAACCAAGTGCCCATAGCTTTTTTTCAAATTTCTTTTGCCTTTAATTCTGTAGAGCTAAATCTGTTACTTTGTGATTTACTAAAAAGAAAATTTATTTTAATAATGGCTGTGCTGATCATATTAAGCCATTATATCTCTACTTGTTCCACAGGCTATGGAACTATATTTTAATTTTTTTTTTTTTTTGTGATAGCTTGATTTGTAGAGTTTTATCTCTCTGTAGTGGGGCATTTGAAACTTTGAGGAATAGTTTTATGTTAATGATTAGATTTGACATTTATTCTCCTTACCCACATTTTATCATCAAATATTTATTTTAGTATGTGTTATCTTTGATTCTGAGGTCCCATAGGGCTGAGTGTGCATGGTTCTTGGCAGAAAATTTTGGTCGAAGAGATGTGCAGGAATGGACTTATGATTAGTTGTAAGGATAAAATAGAAAAAATTTGGAAATGGGTGTAAATCACAGTGTTCTCTTTAGAGATTTGTACAAGAAGAGTTTCTTTCCCTTTTGCTTCACCAACCTGAAGTATTTGTTTGGAGTTAATTATACCTACCCCAAGCAGATGTTGACAGCATAGTGGTCAAGAGCTCAGTCTTTAGAGTTCAGATATGGTAATCATCAGCTAGATTTCATAATCTGTATAAACTTAGGGTTTTTAATGGAAAGAAATGTTAATCTCCCAATGGGTGTATAGTGTTGATGGTGCAATGCATGTGAAGCACTTGGAGGTAGCAAACACATACTTGTTATCTTGGGAGTTGCCATTTCTTCCTTATATGTCAGTGCTTCATCAAAATTTTCGTGGCTTAGCCAAATGGTACCTTTTAAATCAGAGGCAAACCTATTATTATTCTCTTTTCACAGCTTTTAAAAAGTTTAAAAAATTCTTAGAAATATTTGCTTTGAGAATATTCAAGCACACACATAAATGAAAAACAAGTAATACTACTGGGGAACTTTGGTCCTGCACTAATGGTCCATTCTCATAAGAATATTTACCAGGTACTTTTCATGAAATACATATTTTAAATCTGACAATAATCTGCAAAGTGATATTACTGTTATTTGTATGTTATTGTTGAGAAAATTAAGACTTATTGTGGCCAAATATCTTTCCCAAAATCAGAAAGGTAAAAAATTGTGCATTCTAGGATATATCATTGTACAAAGACTAGAACTTTTTGTGTTTGTTACACGAAGTTGCTTTTTTAGGTGCATTAAAGAAAAAAATCACAACCATTTTTGAATTAAAAAAATACCAGGAATGACAACTATGTACTCCCAGCGTCTGACAACAACTCTAGGTTAAGCATATTTATTGATCCAAAATATTATACTATGCAAGTCAAATGAAGTACATGTGAAAACAATCCTTCATCAATTTTGAGAATATAAACATTCCTCTGAAGAGGAAAAAAAAGTCTACATTTTTCAATTTAACTACATCCCTTAAGGAATTTTCTCCCTTAGTTTCTTTTTCTCACTCACTGAAATGTTACTAGGTTGAATATCACTCAAATAAATAAATAAGCCTGTTTCTTTCCATTAACTTGCCAACGTGTAAAAAGACTAGGAGATTGATTTACTTTCAGGAATCAATTCAGAGGTAATTCTTTTAGATCTAGTGCACTTTTTATTCTTCTAGTCTCTCTAACTATCAAGCCAATAATATCTGTTTTGTATTTTTGGCCTTGAAATTCCTTTGCAGTGAGCTTCAGTGACTGAACTAGATATATCTCTACTATTTGTTTGTTTTAGCAAAAAATATTATTGATGAAAAGGAAAAAGTAGGAGATATAATAACAAGAAATTGTTCAATTTTCATTAGTTTCTGCTCTGTATGACATATAGAAAAATGGAGAAAATACAGAAAAGTCAGTAGTAGAGTCTTTAAAGGTAAATTTGGTTATCAAAAAAACAACAGTGGGGGTCACTTGGGTGGCTCAGGCAGATAAGAATAAGCATCTGCCTTTGGCTCAGGTCATGATCCCAGAATCTTGGGGTTCGAGCCCCACATCCAGCTCCCTGGAGCCTGCTTCTCCCTCTGTCTGTCTCTCTTTCTCTCAAATAATAAATCTTAAAAAAAAATCTTGAAAGAGAATAGTGAATATATATGAAATCAGAAGTATATATGGGAAGAGAGAGTGAGGAAGAGAGAGCAAGATATTAAGATTGAGAGAGAGAGATAGGGAAAAGGAAGGAGAGAAAATTCAAAATAAAGAACTATGTCCTAGAAGCTGGACTTTATTTGTCAAAGAGCCCCTACCTTTATTATTCATGCATATGTTGGAACACTGTAGCAAAACTGCACATGCTTGCGGAAGGACTACTTCAGCAATATAATGTCATATAGCTGTTTCATTTGATGTGTAAGTTAAAAAAAAATCTTATCTATCAGAGTAATCTTTTTGTAGCTATACCACAGATGTTATAAGACTCACTCAAAAGATGGCATCTTTTAAAATCTGAAAACGTCAACTCTGCCAATTTACTCATTACTATTAACAAGATAAAATCATAGCAATATCTAACTCAGCAGGCATTTATTTATTGTTGCTGCTAAAAATGTCTGGCACTACAGAAAAAATAGGGCTTGTGAAAATAATAATACAAATGACAGCAACTCACAGGGAACCTACTATGTACCAGGATTTTATAAACGGTGTCCCTAAATACAACAGCTCTGCAGTGAAGTTTTTATTTTACAGACAAAGAAATGGAGGCTTAGAGAATTTAAGCCTTTTTTATTTGTTTTTACAATTATATAGGAATATAATCCTAAATCCTAAGTGAGGGGTTGAAGTCTTACCTGTCTAGCGGAACAGACTTTGCTTCCTGGCTCTCTATGCTAAGTTGTTGTACCTAAAATAAAATGCTGTGTATATGTAAAATTATATATGTAAAAAAAATCATACATATACAAAAAACTCTCATATATAACCATATTCATATCTGTATCTAAACAGACATCCACCTATACCTACCTCTATCAATTTCTATATCTTTTTATCTATATATTTCTCTGTCTCTCTTGCTCTCTCTTCATCTGGGAACTAATGATATATTAATCTATAAAATAACTTAAAGATATATTAGAGTGTGATATGAGCAAGTATACTCTGAACTGAGTAAAATGTGAAAAACTTTCAAGAAAGAAAATGATAGAGGTCGTTGTTTGCATTTACCAGAGTGAAAAAAAAAAAGTGTTACTTCACACTTAGTCTTATTGGGAAAATGGGGCCAATTGTGAATAGGAGAGGGAAAGAAAGGAGCAGAACATTTTTTTTAAAAAAGATTTTATTTATTTATCCGACAGAGAGAGCCACAGCGAGAGAGGGAACACAAGCAGGGGGAGTGGGAGAGGGAGAATCAGGCTCCCCACAGAGCAGGAACCATGATGGGGGGCTCGATCCCAGGACCCCTGAGATCATGACCTCAGCCGAAGGCAGATACTTGTTAACCGAACCACCCAGGTGCCCCAGAACATGTTTTTATTGAACACTTAGTATGTTCTAAGCACGGGAAAGACAGCCTGTTTTGTATACTGTGTGTAATTACCTTGTTATCGCCACTTTACAAATAAGGACAGTTCTACTTAAAAGAGATGAAGCAACTAACCCGTAACACAGTGGAGGACTTGAGCCAAAGTCTGTGGGGGAAGCAAATGTTGTATGTTTTTCCTATTACCGTGAGATCAACAAAATTATATTAAGTGAAAGTTGGCCCGGAAGCAATATTTAGATAAATTGGAAGGGGGAAGAGACTGAGAATGAGAGGATTTTTTGAGAATTTAATAAAGTAAAGCCAGAGCCGAAAAGAAGAAGCCTTAATTAAGGTGATACTACAGTTAGACAAAAGAATAATGTGATTTTATTTCTTCTGAGTGTAAGTGATGCTTATTAAGTCTCTTAAATGCTTTTAGTTTCCAGAAGTTCAAAAGTCACTTCAGGTCTTTCATTCATTCGATAAGAAAAAGTTCATCTAAATTCATCTTTGGAAGTACTTACAAGTGCATGTAGACTATTACATAATTTAAGAGTTTAGAAATGAGCAAATGCAGCATGCAGAATTTGCTGGGTGTGTAACAGATCAGACTGATAAAATAGAATGGAACTCAGTGAGATTAGGTTAAGCATTTCTCACTGCGCTGAGTTATGGTGCAGGTGGAGGGGGAAGATCCTAGTATTTTTAAATGAGTTCACATGTACTGATTCAGTGGGATTTTTCTGAGTGGTTTTCAGAGTGCTCAAAAATGAGATTGCTGAGCAATTTTCAGTGATTTTATTGTTAAAGAATTATGGAGACAAGGATTTGGCAAACTGGAGATAAGCAAATATCACTCAGAGTTTTGAAAAAGGGAAGAAATACTTTGCAAACTATAGAGCGACCATCTTCATTGATCTCTCGCAAGACCAGAATGAACTAGAGGAAGGTGGTTTCACACTTTAGTTAGAGGAAAAGGTGGTTACTAGGACTCAGTGTAGACTCAGTAAGATCAAAGCATGTGAGAAGAATACATTTCATTTTTGAATGAAATTGATTTTCTGCTGCAACAGACCAACGTGGTGACGTTTCTCTAGGCATATCATCCATCTAGTTGCATGATTATTTTACATCTGCCCTGACTAGAGATCTGCAACATCCCATCTGCATTTCTCACTCTTACTTGAGGACCTTAGTTCTTTTTTCACTGAGAAAATGAAAGATACCAGAGGAAACTTCTGTGAGCTTCTTCTGCCAGAATGCTACCTCTTCCTGCACTTGTGCCCGCACAGTCTGCCTTTCCCCAGCTCCTAGGGATGAACTGTCCTGCTCCAATGTAAAATTCACCTTCTCCCCTGTGCTCTGCATCCTATTCCCTCTTGCTGATTCATGGCCAGCATACCAGCAGTTGGTCCTTCTTGCTCTGATGATACAAACTTCTCTTCTCTCAGATCATCCTCACCAACACGCAGACGTGTTACAGTAGTTCCCATCTTAAAAGACAAATGAAACCAAACACCAACCAAATAAAACCTTCTTTTGTCTATGAATCTACTTCCAATGCTTATTTCATTTATTCCTTTTGGGCTAAACCTCCCTGAAAGAGTTGCTCATATTTTGTTTCTAATTCTCTTCTTCCTGTTTTTTCTTGAACCCACTTCTTTCAGGTTTTGGTAGCTGTACTCCAGTGGAGCTGCTCTTATTAGTATTATCAATACTGATGCCCAGAGGCTTTGACTTAATTAGTTTGGGATGGGGACTGGGACTTGTTATATTTTTATAAGCTGTCCAATTGATTATGGATTGTAGCTGGGACTGAAAACTGGCCCAGACCTTCCAAGCAGGGACCAAATCCCTTAGCATGCTCACTCCATCATATCACTGGCTGCCTCACAGGGTTTGCCTTAGACATCCATCCAGTCGGTTTCTCTCTTTGCCTGTTTTGTAGATAAAATAGGGTGATTGTTTTGAATTATTCTTTGTAAGAGTTACCGCAGAGTGCCCCTAAATAGAAAGCTTGCAATGCATTTTAAAATAAGATTATAATTTACAAAAAATTGATTCATTCCCGAATTTTATGAAACCTAGCTATTGCATTAGGCCAGGTACATATTTATTTCTCAGTCTTTTGCAGATGCTCGTATGCCTTTATAAACTAATAATCAGAAGAAATATGGGACATAAGCAAATCATTATAATGATAATATAAAACTTTATTTTGTCTCGTACAAAACATCTTCTCTCGAGCAATTTAAAGTATTTTACATCTTTGTAGGACAATACTTGACATGTTGTATTTTTGAATTGAAATATTTTCCCAGACTACTAAAAATTCATAGATGCCCCTAAGCTCAGGGTTCTTATGTATGTGTGCACAAAAACCTTTGAGGAGTTAAGTGTTATGTATTGAAAATGTAATAGTGAGCAAATTTTCTATCAATCAATCTCTGGATCTGCCATCTACTTCTACGGTGCTTATCACCCTATCATCCATTTTCTACATATTTTCTCAAGATATACAGTTTGTGGTTTTTCCCCATATTTATGGCACATAATGATTTTTGATGTTTATTTATTCTTATTTCTCTTTTGAGAAAGATCAGGATAACAGCAGTGCACAGTAATGGAAAGAATGAGACAAATAGTTGACTTTTCAACATTCCATAAAATCTTTGAAGATCAAATCAGCAGTTCAATAATCTGAGAATTTTTACAGGCAACCTAGTACTGGACTGGGTTTCCAGTCTTAGCTTGGCCACTAATTAGCCACGTGACCTTAGAGGAGCCTCTAACTCTTCCAGGCTTCAATTTCTTCAACTCTTAAAGGAGTTTAACTTTTAGGTTACTTCAAAATGCTTGGGATTGTACAAAGATTTTTATAGGTATACTTGGGAAAAAATAATCTTTAATTTAATAAGGATTTTATTGTTTAATAAAAGAATGGGAATAAGGTTATATTAGCTGTGAATAAGCCCCGTTTTAGTGAGTGCTAAAATAAATGAATTTGGTAGTTTTTCTTTATGAAAATTATCAGAGAAATTAGATCTGTCTTTGAGCACAAACATGAGAGTCAGAAGAACAGTAAATGTAATTTTAATTTCATTCATCTTTTTTCAGAGACTGGAGTCAAACTTGGAACTTTTCCAAAGACCCAAGTAAACAGAGAGGAAATTTTGGAAGATTGAATCAGAGCCAGAATAAACCAGGATTTCTGTTTAGGATGGATATTACAAAAGGATCTGAAAAAAATGATTCAGGGAGATACATTTGGATCTGGAACCAGGCAAAGTTGTTTGAATTAAAATTTTTAGAATTAGAAAATTAACTTGTATCAATATTAATCTATATGAGAGACTACTGAGGACATACAGAAAGGGCATTTGACTAATAACACGTTTATACTCCCTAGTATCAATACTAGGATGATGATAGAGATATCTTCTTAGTGGGGGGGGGTCATATTAACTCCATGTAATTGTTAATATAGTAAAATAAAATTTGTGTTTAAAAAAATATATAGTTTCGGTGTTGTCCTTAAAAATAAATGAAAAAGAAACATTTCTACTTCTTAATATAATTTTAAAGAAAAAAAAAAGTAAGTTGTAGCAAAGGCACTCAGAACTATTTAAAGGAAATAGTGATCAATAGGGTCAAAATACTATTAAATTAAGTCTTGATGTCTGATGTTTAATTGACATAACAGAAAAAAAAGTAGATTGGTGAGATTATCTAGGCCATGGTGGAGTTCTGAAGGAGCCATCCTTTACTCCTACAGTGAAAAGTGATACTAATTATTCAGGTTGATTTTATTACTTGTTTCTGATCGGATTTGCTTAGAGTCATTTAATGTTCAGAACATGTTTTCTGTCTTGTAAAGTCTGGTCAATTGAATAGCAATCTCAATTTTACATAAAAAATTGAGTTGTTGGGGCACCTGGGTGGCTCAGTGGGTTGAAGCCTCTGCCTTCAGCTCAGGTCACGATCCCAGTGTCCTGGGATTGAGCCCCACATCGGGCTCTCTGCTTAGCAGGGAGCCTGCTTCCTCCTCTCTCTCTCTGCCTGCCTTTCTGCCTACTTGTGATCTCTGTCTGTCAAATAAATAAGTAAAAATCTTAAAAAAAAAAGGAAAAAAGAAAAAATTGAGTTGTTACCAATTTTGGAGAATTATAGACTGGTGGGATACTATATTTGAATGAGATCTCAGCTTGTATGTAATCTGAATTTTTTAAGAAAAGATTTTATTTATTAATTTGACACACAGAGAGAGTGAGAGAGCACAAGCAGGGGAAGTGGCACAGGGAGAGGGGAGAAGCAGGCTCCCCCTGAGAGGGAACCGGATGTGACATGGGCCAGATCCTGGGATTCCGATATCATGTCCTGAGCCAAAGCAGATGCTTAACCGACTGAGCGACCCAGGTGCCCCTGTAATCTGATTTAATAAGAATTAGAAAATTCTCTTGACTTTTAGGAAAATGATTGAAAATCTTGAATAAAACAAGAACCGAAACAGCAGCAGTAAACACTTCTCATTTTAATGCCTCAGTATGTTAGGGGTGTTCTGCAAAAACTTTTATACTAGTGAATAGCACAATATGCTTTTAATTCTGGAGTTACTAGAAAATAACTTTTTTTTTTTTTTAAAGATTTTATTTATTTATTTGTCAGAGAGAGAGCGAGCAAAAGCGAGCACAGGCAGACAGAGTGGAAGGCAGAGTCAGAGGGAGAAGCAGGCTCCCTGCGGAGCAAGGAGCCCGATGTGGGACTCGATCCCAGGACGCTGGGATTATGACCTGAGCCGAAGGCAGCTGCTTAACCAACTGAGCCACCCAGGCGTCCCACTAGAAAATAACTTTTAAATCTGTCTGCTATTCACCTAGCTGGGGAGACACTAATCACATAAATTGAAGTAGATGAAAATTATTTTAAGATATTGGAATTGTCACTTTTTAAACATTTATTTGAAATTTTAAGGCTTGAGCTAGATTTTATAGTTATTTATAATAATTTTGATAATGTATGTCACCAAAGTTACTTTTAGTGAGATGTCACCTATTTTATAGAACCAAATGTGAACCTCATTTATTTGTTCAGTAAGTATTTACTGAGTGCCTACTCTGGGGAGGTGCCTTATTAAATGATGAGTAATTTTCTACTCTTTCCAATCTTTACTTAGTATGAAACTTATATTCTATTCTTCATTACTTTCCACTAAATGTGTTTTGGTTTTATGCTGACATCAAAAAATATATGCTATAGGAGGTTTTTTCAAGATACATTCTCATTTTCTAACTTTGAGCAATATATTGAATTATAAGTTTTGTTTGGGCTTCTCCAGAATTCTGTTAGACTCACCTGTTCCATTGACCTCATGCAGCATTGCTCATATGGAAACAGAAATGTGAGGCTCTGCAAGGGTCACCTGGAAGCTTGACTAACCTCGAATTCCTTCTTGCATAATAATGTTAGAGTTCCGTATCCTAACTTTTGTATGCATACACATTAGGAATGAAAATTAAATAAAATGGGAGTAAAAAATTCTTGGAGAAAACAATGTCCATGAATTTGTTTGCCTCATATGTATTATACCTATATAATTGGCAGCGTTGATGTCTTAAAATTTTGCAGCTAGAGATTAAGGACTCATAAAGACACAAAATTTCCGTGGCTGGACAGGATTGTGGCAAATCCAACCCAGTATTTGGTGTCTTTTAGTACTAAGATTGTAAGTTAAAGGTGCTTAAAAACTTTAATAGTAGCAGGGAGGAGTCAAGATGGCGGAGAAGTAGCAAGCTGAGACTGCTTCAGCTAGCCGGAGATCAGCTAGATAGCTTATCTAAAGATTGCAAACACCTGAAAATCCATCGGCAGATCGAAGAGAAGAAGAACAGCAATTCTGGAAACAGAAAAACAACCACTTTCTGAAAGGTAGGACCGGCGGAGAAGTGAATCCAAAGCGACGGGAAGATAGACCCCGGGGGGAGGGGCCGGCTCCCGGCAAGCGGCGGAGCAACCGCGCACAAAATCAGGACTTTTAAAAGTCTGTTCCGCTGAGGGACATCGCTCCAGAGGCTAAACCGGGGCGAAGCCCACGCGGGGTCAGCGTGGCCTCAGGTCCCGCAGGGTCACAGAAGGATCGGGGGTGTCTGAGTGTCGCAGAGCTTGCGGGTATTGGAACGGGAAAGCCGGCTACAGAGACAGAGCCGACAGTAAGCTCGCAGCTCCGTGTTACCTTGAACCGGTCGCAGGCTCGGTGAGCTCGGAGCGCGGCCGGAGGTCAGGCAGACGGGAGTGACTGGGCGCTGTTCTCTGAGCGCGCACTGAGGAGTGGGGCCCTGGGCTCTCGGCTCCTCCGGGCCGGACACCAGGAGGCCGCCATTTGTATTCCCGTCCTCTGGAACTCTACGGAAAGCGCTCAGGGAACAAAAGCTCCTGAAAGCAAACCCGAGCGGATTACTCACCCCGGCCCCGGGTAAGGGCGGTGTAATTCCACCTGGGGCAAAGACACTTGAGAATCACTACAACAGGCCCCTCCCCCAGAAGATCAACAAGAAATCCAGCCGAGACCAAGTTCACCTACCAAGGAGTGCGGTTTCAATACCAAGGAGAGCAGCAGAATTCCAGAGGAGGAGAAAGCCAAGCACGGAACTCATGGCTTTTTTCCTGTGATTTTTTTTAGTCTTGCAGTTAATTTAATTTTTTCTTTTTCATTTTTTTTTTTTTTCTCGCCTTCGGGTAAAATTTTTTTTTAACTGTTACCTTTTTCTTTTTTAACGATTTTTTACTAGTTTATCTAATATATATATATATATATTTACATTTTTCTTAGGTGTTTTCTTTTTTAAAAAATTCTTTTCTTTTCTTTTCTTTTATTTTTTTTTTTCTTTTTTCTTTCTTCCTTTTTCAACCTCTTTTTATCCCCTTTCTCCCCACTCACGATTTTGGATCTCTTCTAATTTGGTTAAAGCATATTTTCCTGGGGTTGTTGCCACCCTTTTAGTATTTTACTTGCCCCTTCATTTACTCTTATCTGGACAAAATGACAAGACGTAAAAATTCAACACAAAAAAAAGAACAAGAGGCAGTACCGAAGGCTAGGGACCTAATCAATACAGACATCGGTAATATGTCAGATCTAGAGTTCAGAATGACAATTCTCAAGGTTCTAGCCGGGCTCGAAAAAGGCATGGAAGATATTAGAGAAACCCTCTCGAGAGATATAAAAGCCCTTTCTGGAGAAATAAAAGAACTAAAATCTAACCAAGTTGAAATCAAAAAAGCTATTAATGAGGTGCAATCAAAAATGGAGGCTCTCACTGCTAGGATAAATGAGGCAGAAGAAAGAATTAGTGATATAGAAGACCAAATGACAGAGAATAAAGAAGCTGAGCAAAAGAGGGACAAACAGCTACTGGACCACGAGGGAAGAATTCGAGAGATAAGTGACACCATAAGACGAAACAACATTAGAATAATTGGGATTCCAGAAGAAGAAGAAAGTGAGAGGGGAGCAGAAGGTATACTGGAGAGAATTATTGGGGAGAATTTCCCCAATATGGCAAAGGGAACGAGCATCAAAATTCAGGAGGTTCAGAGAATGCCCCTCAAAATCAATAAGAATAGGCCCACACCCCGTCACCTAATAGTAAAATTTACAAGTCTCAATGACAAAGAGAAAATCCTGAAAGCAGCCCGGGAAAAGAAGTCTGTAACATACAATGGTAAAAATATTAGATTGGCAGCTGACTTATCCACAGAGACCTGACAGGCCAGAAAGAGCTGGCATGATATTTTCAGAGCACTAAACGAGAAAAACATGCAGCCAAGAATACTATATCCAGCTAGGCTATCATTGAAAATAGAAGGAGAGATTAAAAGCTTCCAGGACAAACAACAACTGAAAGAATTTGCAAATACCAAACCAGCTCTACAGGAAATATTGAAAGGGGTCCTCTAAGCAAAGAGAGAGCCTACAAGTGGTAGATCAGAAAGGAACAGAGACCATATACTGTAACAGTCACCTTACAGGCAATACAATGGCACTAAATTCATATCTCTCAATAGTTACCCTGAATGTGAATGGGCTAAATGCCCCTGTCAAAAGACACAGGGTATCAGAATGGATAAAAAAACAAAACCCATCTATATGTTGCCTCCAAGAAACACATTTTAAGCCCGAAGACACCTCCAGATTTAAGATGAGGGGGTGGAAAAGAATTTACCATGCTAATGGACATCAGAAGAAAGCAGGAGTGGCAATCCTTATATCAGATCAATTAGATTTTAAGCCAAAGACTATAATAAGAGATGAGGAAGAACACTATATCATACTCAAAGGGTCTGTCCAACAAGAAGATTTAACAATTTTAAATATCTATGCCCCCAATGTGGGAGCAGCCAACTATATAAACCAATTAATAACAAAATCAAAGAAACACATCAACAATAATACAATAATAGTAGGGGACTTTAACACTCCCCTCACTGAAATGGACAGGTAATCCAAGCAAAAGATCAGCAAGGAAATAAAGGCCTTAAATGACACACTGGACCAGATGGACATCACAGATATATTCAGAATATTTCATCCCAAAGCAACAGAATACACATTCTTCTCTAGTGCACATGGAACATTCTCCAGAATAGATCACATCCTCGGTCCTAAATCAGGACTCAACCGGTATCAAAAGATTGGGATCATTCCCTGCATATTTTCAGACCACAATGCTCTAAAGCTAGAACTCAACCACAAAAGGAAGTTTGGAAAGAACCCAAATACATGGAGACTAAACAGTATCCTTCTAAAGAATGAATGGGTCAACCGGGAAATTAAAGAAGAATTGAAAAAAATCATGGAAACAAATGATAATGAAAATACAACGGTTCAAAATCTGTGGGACACAACAAAGGCAGTCCTGAGAGAAAAATATATAGCGGTACAAGCCTTTCTCAAGAAACAAGAAAGGTCTCAGGTACACAACCTAACCCTACACCTAAAGGAGCTGGAGAAAGAACAAGAAAGAAACCCTAAGCCCAGCAGGAGAAGAGAAATCATAAAGATCAGAGCAGAAATCAATGAAATAGAAACCAAAAAAACAATAGAACAAATCAACGAAACTAGGAGCTGGTTCTTTGAAAGAATTAATAAAATTGATAAACCCCTGGCCAGACTTATCAAAAGAAAAGAGAAAGGACCCAAATAAATAAAATCATGAATGAAAGAGGAGAGATCACAACTAACACCAAAGAAATACAAACTATTATAAGAACATACTATGAGCAACTCTACGGCAATAAATTTGACAATCTGGAAGAAATGGATGCATTCCTAGAAACATATAAACTACCACAACTGAACCATGAAGAAATAGAAAGCCTGAACAGACCCATAACCAGTAAGGAGATTGAAACAGTCATTAAAAATCTCCAAACAAACAAAAGCCCAGGGCCAGACGGCTTCCCGGGGGAATTCTACCAAACATTTAAAGAAGAACTAATTCCTATTCTCCTGAAACTGTTCCAAAAAATAGAAATGGAAGGAAAACTTCCAAACTCATTTTATGAGGCCAGCATCACCTTGATCCCAAAACCAGACAAGGATCCCACCAAAAAAAGAGAGCTATAGACCGATATCCTTGATGAACACAGATGCGAAAATACTCAACAAAATACTAGCCAATAGGATTCAACAGTACATTAAAAAGATTATTCACCACGACCAAGTGGGATTTATTCCAGGGCTGCAAGGTTGGTTCAACATCCGCAAATCAGTCAATGTGATACAACACATCAATAAAAGTAAGAACAAGAACCATATGATACTCTCAATAGATGCTGAAAAAGCATTTGACAAAGTACAACATCCCTTCCTGATCAAAACTCTTCAAAGTGTAGGGATAGAGGGCACATACCTCAATATCATCAAAGCCATCTATGAAAAACCCACCGCAAATATCATTCTAAATGGAGAAAAACTGAAAGCTTTTCCGCTAAGGTCAGGAACACGGCAGGGATGTCCATTATCACCACTGCTATTCAACATTGTACTAGAGGTCCTAGCCTCAGCAATCAGACAACAAAAGGAAATTAAAGGCATCCAAATCGGCAAAGAAGAAGTCAAATTATCACTCTTCGCTGATGATATGATACTCTATGTGGAAAACCCAAAAGACTCCACTCCAAAACTGCTAGAACTTATACAGGAATTCAGTAAAGTGTCAGGATATAAAATCAATGCACAGAAATCAGTTGCATTTCTCTACACCAACAGCAAGACAGAAGAAAGAGATATTAAGGAGTCAATCCCATTTACAATTGCATCCAAAACCATAAGATACCTAGGAATAAACCTAACCAAAGAGACACAGAATCTATACTCAGAAAACTATAAAGTACTCATGAAAGAAATTGAGGAAGACACAAAGAAATGGAAAAATGTTCCATGCTCCTGGATTGGAAGAATAAATATTGTGAAAATGTCTATGCTACCTAAAGCAATCTACACATTTAATGCAATTCCTATCAAAGTACCATCCATCTTTTTCAAAGAAATGGAACAAATAATTCTAAAATTTATATGGAACCAGAAAAGACCTCGAATAGCCAAAGGGATATTGAAAAAGAAAGCCAACGTTTGGTGGCATCACAATTCCGGACTTCAAGCTCTATTACAAAGCTGTCATCATCAAGACAGCATGGTACTGGCACAAAAACAGACACATAGATCAATGGAACAGAATAGAGAGCCCAGAAATAGACCCTCAAATCTATGGTCAACTAATCTTCGACAAAGCAGGAAAGAATGTCCAATGGAAAAAAGACAGCCTTTTCAATAAATGGTGCTGGGAAAATTGGACAGCCACATGCAGAAAAATGAAATTGGACCATTTCCTTACACCACACACAAAAATAGACTCAAAATGGATGAAGGACCTCAATGTACGAAAGGAATCCATCAAAATCCTTGAGGAGAACACGGGCAGCAACCTCTTCGACCTCTGCCGTAGCAACATCTTCCTAGGAACAATGCAAAATGCAAGGGAAGCAAGGGAAAAAATGAACTACTGGGATTTCATCGAGATCAAAAGCTTTTGCACAGCAAAGGAAACAGTTAACAAAATCAAAAGACAACTGACAGAATGGGAGAAGATATTTGCAAATGACATATCAGATAAAGGACTAGTGTCCAGAATCTATAAAGAACTTAGCAAACTCAACACCCAAAGAACAAATAATCCAATCAAGAAATGGGCAGAAGACATGAACAGACATTTCTGCAAAGAAGACATCCAGATGGCAAACAGACACATGAAAAAGTGCTCCATATCACTCGGCATCAGGGAAATACAAATCAAAACCACAATGAGATACCACCTCACACCAGTCAGAATGGCTAAAATCAACAAGTCAGGAAATGACAGATGCTGGCAAGGATGCGGAGAAAGGGGAACCCTCCTACACTGTTGGTGGGAATGCAAGCTGGTGCAGCCACTCTGGAAAACAGCATGGAGGTTCCTCAAAATGTTGAAAATAGAACTGCCCTATGACCCAGCAATTGCACTATTGGGTATTTACCCTAAAGATACAAATGTAGTGATCCAAAGGGACACATGCACCCGAATGTTTATAGCAGCAATGTCCACAATAGCCAAACTATGGAAAGAACCTAGATGTCCATCAACAGATGAATGGATCAAGAAGATGTGGTATATATACACAATGGAATACTATGCAGCCATCAAAAGAAATGAAATCTTGCCATTTGCAACAACATGGATGGGAACTAGAGCGTATCATGCTTAGCGAAATAAGTCAAGCAGAGAAAGACAACTATCATATGATCTCCCTGATATGAGGAAGTGGTGATGCAACATGGAGGCTTAAGTGGGTAGAAGAATAAATGAAACAAGATGGGATTGGGAGGGAGACAAACCATAAGTGACTCTTAATCTCACAAAACAAACTGAGGGTTGCCGGGGGGAGGGGGTTTGGGAGAAGGGGGTGGGATTATGGACATTGGGGAGGGTATGTGCTTTGGTGAGTGCTGTGAAGTGTGTAAACCTGGTGATTCACAGACCTGTACCCCTGGGGATAAAAATATATGTTTATAAAAAATAAAAAATTAAAAAAAAAAACTTTAATAGTACTGAGATTTGTAGTAAAACAGATGTGGGTTTGAATTCTGGTTTTACCATTTACCTGCTATGTAATCTTAGGTAAGTTATTTCATTTCTGTAACCCACAGAAAAGATTGGTAAGATAGATGTGATATTTCTACCCCATGTAATTATTGAAGACTCAATAATTACAATAATGCCTGAATCAATAATATCAACAATACCCGAATCAATAATATCAGTAAATCTGAATCAATAATTACAAAAATATTTGAATCAATAATAACTGAAAACAAAGTGTTTGTCACATTGTTTAATCTGTAGCTTTAAAATTTATTTATGAAATTCTATCTATGTTGGTATGTATTCATAAATGTCATCATTAAAACTTTTTTGGCACCTTTTATATACCAGGGTCTCTGCCATATATCAGAGGTATAAGGTTAATTAGTGTCTGTTGTGGGGGAGAAGAGATTGGTAGTTATGATTAAAAGTACACACACACACACAAATCATACTGAATTTCATTGCATGCATAGAATTCCGCTTATGGGATGGAAAGCACTTTCACCTGTTTTCTCTTTCTTTTAAACACCTTTCTCAGTAAAGCCATGCAAATCTTTGTTTTATACTATGTTATGTACAAAGACAAGATAACAAAGAAATTAGAAGCAGAGCTCTCAAATTAGACTGCCTGGATTTCTGTTCTGGCTTTATCACTTACTAGCTGTATGACCTCAAGCTGTTTATCTTTCTTTGTCTCCATTTCCTCAACTGAAAAAGCAGGGTAGCAATACTACCTGTTTCTTAGGATTGTTGTTTGATCTAAATGTTAAAATATATATAAAATTCTCAGAGCAGTTCTTGGCTCATTGTGAGCACTCAAGAAGTGTTGGTTATTCTTAACATTATGCATCACATGCTATTTAAATATAGTTAAAGATGTGTGTGTGTGTGTGTGTGTGTGTGTGTTAGGGCTTAGAACTATGAAATATTATATTAGGTAAAATAATACCAGTATTTTGTATTCCACACATTTATCTTTACCAGTTTTAATAATATATCCAATAACTATCTATGTTCAGTAATATTACATTTAGTCATAGGGATAATAGTGTCAGGTATAAATGGCGCAATTAAAAACGCTACTGAAGCTAAGTTGCTCAGAAAGTTGCAGTGCAAATGTTCTTTCCTAAAGCCTTGCAAATACCCGGTGAAAAAGAATGGGGGCATCTTTTTTTATTCCCTGGTGGGAATAAAAAGAGATTAAGGACTCACATCAGAAACACTACATAAATCTGCACATGGATAATCTCTGCTGGGACTCCCTACCTCATCACACAGGCCTTCTAGAGAAGGAAATTGGTGGATATTGATTTCATTTTGAAAGGAATCAGTCATTATAAGTCTAAGTTAAAATAGAGATATTTTGAATATATCTAGTTTAAAGGTACTATATCGAAACACATTAGAGTTGCTTACATATCACTGTGAAATGAAATTTCTCTTACATCCAAAAAGTGTTTCAAAATGACATTTATTCAGTTTATTCCAGGACTATGAAATACATTCATTGATTCATTGAACAATTACTTAGTAGGTACTCATGAAAATTCAGCACTTTACTGGGCACTGAGATACAAACCTGACCTCAGATAGTGGTGTTGTCTAATAGTGGAGAAAATGGAAAGAAAAGGACTTTTTAATAGAGGGTACTATGTTAGATTTATATAGAAGAATTGAGAGGACAAAAGAATGGTTTCTAATTAAGACCAGGGGAAGCATCACCAAAAGCTTCGGAGAGTGGAATCTTTTAAGTGCCGGCCTAAGCTGATGCACATATATATATTAGGCAATGTGGTATGCATGAGTGGTGGGGGAAGACCAGCATATTCTACTCAAAGGGAAGAGCTTGTGTAAAGGGACAAAGGTGTGAAAAAGCAGGAACTGTTTAGGGAACACAGGTGTTCCTGTGGATGGGGCACAAGAATTGATGAGCTTGTGGAGACATTTCCCATGTCCTCTTACAAGCAGGTAGGACCTGGGTGCTGGGTGAGGCTGGGGGACAGTGTCAGGGGAGCCTGGATCAGGAACTGTGGCCGCATTGCCCCCTGCTCATGGGCCACAGTGTGCAGCAGAGCACGAGGGGTGATTAAAGAGACCATACTTTGGAGAGATTGAGAAATTTAGAGTGTGAAGATCTGACATCTAAGGAAGCAGACAGGCAGTGTTCAGGATGGAGGCAGAGACTGAGGGAAAACAGGGACTTAGATGAGAGCAAAGGCTCAAAGCTGCAACCTGGGTGTGATGTGGGGCTTGGAGGAATTTCCTGAGCAGCCGGAACATAGCTGCAGCAGATTTTTATAGGGCACTTGCAGCCTCCTGAATTGCTGAGGAGGGAGCTGTTAAGGGCACTGATCTGGCTCAGGCAGAGGGCCTTGAACTAAACGGATGAGTTTGAACTGTATCCTTAAAGCTTTGGGGAATCATTGTGGGGGTTTAAGCAGGGCAATGGCATGATTGGATTTGCATTTTAAAAAGATCTTGTTGGCTGCTGTGTATGGATAGATGCAAAGTTTGTGAGCCTGAAGGTATAGAAATCAGGGAAGAAGATTTTTACTCAAGAGAGATGGTGAAAGTCTGGTCCAAGGTGCTATAATGGAAATGAGCTATGGAGGAGACATTCTGGGGACACCTGGAAGGTGGAGAAAAAAGACTGGTTCAGAAGAAGAGGAGAAGATCAGAGTCTAGGAATCTAATGTTTTTGCATTGGATACTTGGGATAGAATTGGGTTCCTGCCATTCTTTGCAGCAGGGATCCCCCAGAGGAATTAGAAAGCTGATTTCACAGATGGAGGTATGGAGTTTGAGGGTCTTCTGAAAAGCTGGATGGGGGATAATCTGAAAGGAGTGATGCATAGGTCTAAAACTTAGATAAAAGATCTGTACTCGGAATAGGGGTTTGGAGTTCATTAAGATTTAAGGGGTGACTGAAACTGATGGATTTGAATGAAGAGTGGGGAGTAGAAAAGGAGAAAGCTCTGGTAGATACTGACATTTAGGAGGAACAGGAAGAAAGGATTTATGAAATCGAGAAATAATGGCCAGAAAGGGAGAAGGGAAATGAAGAGACAGTGGTGATATGAAAACTATAGGAGGAAATAGTTTCAAGACCAAGAAGAGGTATAGAACTGTCAGTGTGATGAGTAAATTCTACTGTGAATGTAAAGGGTAAGACAACAAGTGTACTCACTTTGCCAGATACTTTACATATGATAGCTCATTTAATCCTCAAAACTATGGGTCCTATGATTTTGTCTCCATGTTACAGATTAGGCTGCTAACACACAAAGAGTTTAAGTCATCGGACTCACATGATAAAACAAAACAAATATTCATATCCACACAGTTTGATGCCCTAGTTCAGATACGTAAGAACCAGCTTTGACAGTGCTGAAGAATTACAAAACCAAAATATAAAGCTGAATTGCAGTGAGATGAGGAAGTGTAGGGGAAATCAGGAAGTAGAAATAATGAGTAAATACCTTTCTCAAGGAATTTTCATAAAGTAAATTGGAGAGGTCCTTGCTAGAGGTAAGGTGAGGCTGAAGGAAGATTTTTAAAAAATATTTATTTAAAGATTTTATTTATGACAGAGAGAGAGATAGTGAGAGAGGAAGCATAAGCACGGGAAAGCTGGAGAGGAAGAAGCAGGCTTCCTGCTGATCAGGGAGTCCAATATGGGGCTCCATCCCAGGATGCTGGGATCATGACCTGAGTCAAAGGCAGACGCTTAATGACCGAGACAACCAGGCGCACCCCTCCCTTTTTTAAATTGGAAAGATTTGAAGTTATTTATGCATTGAGTTACTTGAGGTGTATATAAATGTGGAAAACAATGAAGTGAGTCCTTGAAAGCATCAAAAGGGGTTAGAATCAAGAATCAAGAATATAGGTACAGACATTAGTAGTGAACAAATATTGAATACATAGTACATACTTGTCCCTAATAGGTGTTGTATTTATAAAGATGTGTTATGTATATGTATGTTATATACACACACACGCACACACACAAATACATACAAACACACACACACACAAATATGTGTGTGTAAAATATGTGTGGCTATATTTCTATATATACATCCACCCACCCACCCATATGTATATACACACAAACACATATTTGGTAATTTGCTGTCAGAGAGCTCCAAGTTCAGTTGGAGCAGTTTTAATGGTGCATTATGACATCATGTGCTGTTATGAAAGGGGCTGCTGATAGACTGACTTCAAGAGGATGGGATCCAGAAGTTTAGGAGCAGAAGCTTATGTTCTGCCACCTTAGCTCAAGGTTTTATGCTCCATTCACACTGACCTCCTTTTAATTCCTGAGCAGGCAAACTCTAGTCCCAAGGATTTGCATACCTGGTCCCTTCTCCTCTTCAGGTTCCAGTTGGAATGTCACTTCTACTGAGAGTCCTTCCCTCAACACGTATCTGCATTCACACTTCCCCATACTTTATTTTCTCTCACATCACCCCATTTACTTCATGGCCATTTTCACAGTTTATAACAGATCATTCCCGATTTACAATGGTTTGACTTCCAACTTTTTGACTTAATGGTGGTGTGAAAGCAATGCACATTCAGTAGAAACCATACATCATGTTGTGAATTTTCATCTTTTCCTGGGCTAGGCAACATGTGTATGATCCTCTCTCATGATCCTGGGCAGTAGCAGTGAAACTTAGCTCACGGTCAGCCTTGCTGTCTTGAGGATAGATAACTGATATACTGGCAACCATTCTTTACCCACACAACCATCCTGTCTTTTATTTTCAATAGAGCCTTCAATAAATGACATGAGATATTCAACACTTTATTATAAAATAGGCTTTGTGTTACCTGGTTTTGTCCAACTGTATGCAGATACTAGTGTTCTGAGCATGTTTAAGATAAGCTAGACTGAGCCATGATGGTTAGTAGGTTAGTTTATTAAATGCATTTTTGATGTAAGGTATTTCCAACTTTAATGGGTTTGTTGAGTTTTAACCCCATTGTAAGTCATGGAAGATCTGTAATTATCTTGTTTATTTTTACTTTTGTTTACGGTCTGTCTGCTTCCAGAGGTAAGCTCCCAGAGACTGGGGGCTATCTTGTTCACCATTGTCTCTCCAGTGCCCAAAGATTAATTGGCATATAGGGGATAGTCAGTATACTTTTGAACAAATGAATGAATAAAAGAAATAATATTTGGGCAAAGTCTTTATGGGTAGCTATTAACAGTGTAGGTGAGGCAGAGTAGGTTGTTTTAAGTAAATGGGAAGGCATCTGCAATGTCCTAGAAGTGTGAGCCAGGATGATATATTTAAGTAGCAATCAGTCATTTGGTATGTTTGTAGCATCTCATGAACTGGCTTAGTGGCAGTGTTGGTGAGGATGGAGGTCATAAAGGGAGTGATTGGCCACAGAATGGTACATTGTGACCACACAAGGAATGCCTTTGAATGCCAAGTCAAATAGTCTGTTGATATGGGCAACCCATTGAAAAAATTTCTAATACTGTGAAAATGAGATGTTAAAAATCAGTTCCATATGAACTTAGCATTTATGCCTAAACTCTGAATAATTAGAAACTCTCCTGTTTATTAAGCTCCATATTGATGTAATTATGATCATACAATATAAATTATTGACCTAAATCCTTTATTACAAGTGAGATTTCTGTGAAAAATTAAGGTTTTCTGCTTAGTGTGTATCACATATTTTCTTGTGATCATTGCCCAGTAATTTAGCAGCCAGAGAATCAAGGGCTTTGTCATTATATGAGGACATCCATATTCATTAAAATAGTTGGGCTGATCTTTGTAGGTATGGTAATGGAAATCTGCAAACTTGTTTAACCAAAGATCAAACAACCTAATTAAATGCTAGTCATTAATAACAAAAACCTCATTTTTACTTTTTAATTTTTTTTGGTAAGAAATGGCAAATGGTAGAAATGCAGCACAAAAAGAAAGCAAGCAACATTCACTGAGAAAACTGTTCTTTGTTTTTTATTAATTACTAGATTAGGGAAATGACATTTACTGAGGAAAGTAACACATCATTTAATGGAATTGCCAAAGGTCTTTTGAACCTCCAGAGAATTGAAGAAATGAGCCAAATGATCAAAACTAATGCTAGGAGCTAGGACTCTAATACTTGCTAACGTTTTTGCTAATTTGATAAGTTATATGAACTTCTAAACAACAGGATGAGAGCAGTGAAGGAACCGTAATGGGGAGAAATACTTCATTTTACATCACTATTTGTTGTTCTAGTTACCTGAGGTTATTTCCATGAGATGATAGTATTGGCTTCATGGGAACATTGGTAAGATAGACATCACTAGGTATATGTGAAGAGATAATTACTATTTATCCCTTATTTTTAGTCACTTGCTAGAATAATACGTCAGTGTAAGAAAATACAATTTTGCAATTTGCATAATTACTAACCAAAATAAAAACTACACAAGTATTATCTTTTCAATTTTCTAGCATATTTAGTAAATATAGTCAATTCTGGTTTTGAGGTGTATGTCCAGCTTAATTCTTTCCATTTGCATAGAAGCATATAGCTCTTTAAAAGTGGTACAATTATCCCAGTCATCTACTAAACTGAAGGCATCTTATTTTGAGATGAAGGTTGTAGTATCTTAGTACTTGGGGTGTCTTTCCTTTATTTAGCACAGTTGATAAAACTAGACCTTCCTTCCTGGCATATGTCTTTTCAAGTCACAGCGAAGTTTAAGGAAACTCCTCATTGCTCCCTGAAGACAAACCCTAATGGATAAAGATGGTGAATTTTCAGCTTCTATTCCTGGGAGAATGATCATGCTTCTATTTCAGGGTTGGCAAACTATGGCCCACTGACTAAATATGGTCTGCTGTGTTTCTGGAAATAAAGTTTATTGGAACACAGCCACACCCCTTCATTTACATATCAATTAAAATTTTTTTGCTTGCTGCAGAGGTAGAATTTAGAGTTGCTACAGATACCACAGTGGACTGTAAAGCCTAAAGGAATACTTATTTGTTCCTTTACAAAAAAGTTTGCTGACCTTGCTCTAGTGAAAATTTCCCTAAATATTTCCATATAACAAGTGTTAAAAGGAATTTTAATGGGTGGGGTTAGTCAAAGGTCAGATAGTTAAGGAAACAGTTAGTAAAACAAATTAAATTTTTCCTTACTGCAGGATTTCTCCTGATTAATGTGCTAATATGCATTTTGACCCTTTTAGAAGGAAACGTGTTAGTATTTTCCAAAATTACTATTCCTACTACTCATACTATGTGTGAGCTTAGTGATTTGCAAAGCACACTTTGAGAAATGCTGTAATAAATGAATTTTCTTTATGATTGTCTATATCTAAATTCTCTTTACTGCTTGAGAGGACAGTCAGTTCTCACTTTTCTCCATAGTATAGATAATATGAGTTATTTAACTTAATATAATGTGTACCTTACCTCTACTAGTTCAGCATGATCCCAGTATAAATTATTTTTATGTGTGACCTCATTTTTAAAGGAGTGTTTTTTTCATTCTTTTGAACAATTTTAAACTCAACTTGAACACAGTGTCTGTTGAACAGTTATGTAACCACATGATTTTTCTCCACACTGCTGCACTTAGAAAATATTTGAAAGCCAGCTATATAAATTAGCTGCTCTGGAAAAATTAAATGTACATCTAGCATTTTCTTCACAGTTGGACAGTCTAATAATGTATCTTTCTTTAGGTAGACGTAATTATTTACAGAAAGGAAATGCTCATGGACAGTGTATTCAGTAAGATAGTGTGATATTTTTCCCCTCCTAAGTGTGAGTTAATTTTGATCAATAAAAGCTGCTGATTGCAGTTTATATTTATGTCAGCTAAACTGATAAAAATTGGGACTCTTGTTTGTTTCAGGTTTCTTCAGTCATATAACACAAGGTTTCTCAGCAGAGAATATGGTATAAATGGAAGGTTTTGGTGGGTCACTTCAAATAGAGAGAGTGGTATGATCATGAAGTGGTAAAGAAGAGTAGTGGGTGTGGTGGGTTTGGGTTACATGGGTAATGCAGTTTATTCCCAATGTTATTAAATTGTTTATATTCTGTGTGCAGCATTATTAGATGACCAAGTTTGGACAACTCCCATGGGAGGATATAGATTATAAAATGTTTCCAAGAGTATTTCAGCAGCATTGGTCTACATGGTTGGGAATATCATGATATTATAACCAAATTTAGAATTTAGGCTCAGACTGGTAAATGTAAACTTTCCCACATCTATTCTTTAGCAAGTATTGTTCACTCTGGGGAGAGTTAATTTCCTGTATTACTGCTTTGCTATTGTTGCATTATAGCAACATAAATTACCACAAATTTAGTGGTTTAAACAACACAAATGTATTATCTTAAGTTCTGCAGGTGAGAAATCTGAAATGTATTTCACTGAGCTAAAATCATGGTGTCATCAGGGCTGCGTTCCTTCTGGACACTCTAGAGAAGAATCTGTTTTCATTCCTTTTCCAGATTCTAGAGGCTGCTTGCACTCCTTGGCTTGTGGCCTCTTTCTTCATCTTCATGCAGCGTAGCATTTTCGAGGCTTTTTTGGATTTTGGATTTTGGATTTTGCTGTCATCACATCTACTTTTTCTCTTACTCCCCTCATCCTCTCTCTTTCTCAGTCTCTCTTTTATAATGATGCTTGTAATTATATTTGGCTTACTTGGATAATAAAAGATAATCGCCTCATCGTAAAATGCTAATAACTTAAATAATTTTTGCTAAATCCCTCTTGCCACATAGGGTAACATAACTCACAAATTCTGGTGAATACCATGTGGATATGTTTGGTGGGACATTAGCCTTCCATATGTAGCAAAATGGAATGTATTCTTCAGTTTAGACATTACCCCCACCACCCAGAATGCATTGCTTCGCATGACCTCTACCACACCAGACTAAGTTATATGTCCCCCAAATGGGCCCCACTAATAAAACCTCATGTTTACTCCTACTGTATTACTTATGCTGTATTATTCATGCCTGTTCCCAACCATTTCTTCTAGTAGACTGCAAGTTTGTTTACTCTCATACCTGCAATACTGGATACAATGATGAGGGGATCATGGATATTCAGTAACTACTTGATGTCTTCCAGGCATGTTTTGACCTAGGCTGCAACTATTTAATTTACTTCATACAAATTCCTCTTACTTGGAGTCTCCAATTATTTGCTCAGTTCTGTGGTTCAGTCTGATTACTTGCCTTCTGAGCAGCCATCATTCGACTCTTCCATGTCATAATTTTTTCCCTATTCTTATATGTCTTTGACCATTCCTGTTATTCCTTTTCAAGGAAAACTCTTTCTTCACTTACTGCTTAACTGTAACTGTTTTACATGGTTTTATCTGTAAATCTTATCTTTCTCTTCTTTGCATTTTTGGGTTCTTAACCAAAACCCAAGATATTACTACCTGGTTTTTTTTGGTAACTATGTTAATCTATTCAACTCCTACCCGAGCCACATGTCCAACCTTTTAACCATCTCTTCCTGAAGTGCCACAGAACTTTATACTCTTTACAACTTGCACACCTCAAGCATCAATCACTTTTTCTATCCAATCTATACACCCAATTCTGTACACCCTCCTCAACTTTCCTGTCTGGATTAATTAAGTTGAGACCCATTCTCTTCCCACTTCTGCTGCCACAGTTCAGGTTTTTAGCATATATTTATTTATTTATTTATTTATTTTGGATAGGACTATGGCATTGATAACTAAAACTATTAGAGTCTGTCCTCCCTCTGTCTTTAGGGTAATCATTCCAAAACATATTCATCCTATCCAAAACAGAGCATTTCAGTGGCTCACCAGTATTTGTAGATAAAGTCCAGTATCATTGCCACATTATACAAAGTTCTTTGTGATGAATGAATGATATTTCCAAGAGCTGTGCAGAGTTATTACCTGTGTGGCAGTGGGCAGTGGTCCTGATGTAAATGTTTAAGCCCTGGAAAGAGATTTCTTGGATATAAATCCTGGATCCATTACTTATGAACTCTCTGACCTTTGATAAGTTACTTTGTTTTCATCTTCTTTATTGTCCTTATATATAAGACGGGGAAGATAATAATACTTACCTCAAAGAGATTAAGTAGATATTAAATCTTAAAATTTGTAGAAGTTCTTTAAAAAGCGTTTGGCACAACATAATTGCTCAAGTAAATTCTGCATACTATTAATATTATTAATTAATTCATATTAGCTTTATGTGCTCATGAAACTTAGTATCTTTTATATTCATTCTATATTTACCGTGGTAAGCACCTGGAGGGTAGTATAGGCTAGTGTTACAGAGCACACGTTTGGACATTAGAAAGATCTGGATTCACACCTTTACTTCTGACACTTAATATCTCATGTTTGAAATCATGAGAATATTATCTCTTAACTAGAGCTGTGTGAGAATTAAATTTGAGTATATATATATATATATATATTTATATAATATTATTATAGTATCTAATGAATATAGCAAATACCCCAAATAGTATCTGTTATTATTTCTGTATCATAACGCTTTGCATGTATAAAATATTTAATGATTGGTAAGTAGTTTTCCAGGTTCTAATTTGGAGAAAACTAGCTTGATTTGAGAAGATGTAAAGGGGTTGTTTCATTGTCTTTACTTTTATTTTTCCTTGTTTTTGTCTTTGTGTCTTAATAGAAGTATTGTTCAGGACCCTTGGGATCCAATATGAGACTGTTATGAAACTCAAACAAAATAAGGTCAAGATATTAAAATACGGAGTAATCATATACATCTTTCCATTTGCTAGTTCTAGCTTCTAGCTCCATCTTTACCTTTGAGGTACTAGTCTGATATTTTGTTCAATTTGCTCAGCCTCTCCGTATCATCATTTTGATTGAAAATATAAAAATTTTGGTTTACATAAATGAAACAAAACTTTGTTGAAAACCATAGCTTTACTTAGTTTTTTAATTAAACTAGGTCTTGTGGTTTATGGGGTTTATTAATTTATTTGCATGAGTTATGCATTCATGTCTGTTCCACAAACTGGACCATAATTCCCATGAGGCAAAGATTTGCTCCATTTGTATTATGTGCTTGGTTCCCAGTAGGGTCTCACTAATTTTTGGTGAATGAATGACTTTCAATTATGTCTTGCAACCCTTTTAACTGACCTAAATAAGGCAGAGATTTAAAATTCATCCTATGTAGGTAAATGTATCTGTATATATTGATTTGATTTTGTGATCATTTTATATGAGAGATTGGCGAACTATGGCCTACAGGCAAAATCTGGCCTGTTGCCTGTTTTGTGCGGCTTGTAAATTTAAAATTTCTCTTATGTTTTTAAATGTTTAGAAAAAAATCAAAGGAGGAGTAATATTTCATGATATGTGAAAATTGTCAGAAATGAAGATTTTAGTGCTCATGAACAGTTTTATTCAACACAGACATGTTCATTCATTTCTGTATCATCTATGGCTGATTTTGCTCTGAGTGGCAGTTACATAGCTGCTATGCAGACTGTAAGACCTACAAAGCCTAAAATTTTGACTGTCTGACCCCCTACAAAAATATGCCAACATCTGCTCTAAAGAAAAGAAATAAAAAGAGACACTATGGAGTTTGTCTTGTTTTTGATTTTGGAAGAATCAAGATAAATGACCACATGCATATTTTAGTCCTCTGTTTAGCTATAAATTATACTTAGATAATTTTCCGTCAGTCATGGTTGTAAAGTGATAAGCTGTACAGTTTTTAAAACCAAATCTCCCTATAAGGACATGAACCAATATTGATAAGATTCATGATTGGTTAATATCAAATTTAGTAATTCTTATTTCAGAGCTTTGTGTTCCCACTTGCTTTCATTTATATACCCTCAAAAATGACTCATATTTGTATATGACTATGAGTCATTTTGAGGGTAAAGCATTTAAAATCTAAAGTCTAAATTCAGCTTTGTGAGTTATAATTATTCTATGAATTTCAGAAATATTCTTTCTTTTTTATATATCTCTCTTCCCCTCTCTATCTTAGCTCTCAAGCATTGGGTTAATAGCTATCACAATTTGAAAAAAAAAACAACTCTGGATAATAATAATGATAGTAATAATAACAACCCTTTATATTTCAATAGTATATTGTATTTTTTAAAATTTTCCAAAAACTTTCACATACATCAAGAAAACCTAGTGAGCTTGGTCTAAAACCTTACAAGTTAAGACACAGCATATTTTATTCTTGGAATTGGTGTGGGGCTTACCTATAACAGAGGCGAAGTCTTTAACCCTGCTTTTGTTTTCTAGTTGATTAATTCTTATACTAATATCAAGAACTGTTGACATGAATAGATAAATAGAAAATAGAAGGCTTTTTAAAATTTTAGTAGATGAAAACAATACCATAGGAAATTGGAATTATGTTTTAAAAAGATTTTGTAAAGAAATTCAAATAATATATGTTCATTTTTCCATTTTTTTGTGTGTGAAATAACTCTAGCATATTAACTAGAGTTAAATTTGTCATGATGTGTTTTGTAGTTGCAACCATGTGCCCTTTCTCATTTATTGAGTGTTTTCCATCACCACACCTGCCATTTTTTCCCTCCCTAATAGGAAGTGTTAAACTGGGTACAGGCTAAAATTCTCTAACAAAGAGAATTCAAAGTAGTCTACTTCTCTTACAACAATCCAGACTTTGTGATCCAAAGCTGGTAAGAAGATGGTGCTACCGTTACATATCTAGGTTCTCTGGTACCCTGGTGGCCACTCCAGTTACTATCATTTCCCAACCAGAGAGAACAAAGAGCTTGGGAGTAGATGTATGATCTTTTGTCGGGGAGAAATCCTCAAACTGGAATATATCAATACATATATATATATAGATCTATCTATCTATCTATCTCTTCTGCTCTGATCTTATTCCTTAGAACCTAGGCAAATGGCCATTCTAACGGTAGAGTATATCCTCTATAGCTGAGAGGACTGTTGGCAAGCTTAGTTCAGTCTTATTGTCATAAAAGGAGAGAGTAGTTATTGATAGATAACTAATGATTTTTGTTACAGAAGTGATGCTACTATACACACACACACACGCCATTTCTTTTATTAAGAGAAAAACTGTGTAGACATAAATTTGCTCAGATTGACTTGGTTTTCTGTGCCATTATTTCTACAGCATTATACACAAACCACTGAATATCCCTAAACACTCTTTAAACTATTATGTGACCATTTCTTAACCTTGAACCATTATTCATGAAACTGATTTGAGTAGTGAGCACCTCAGATTAGAAAGTATCCATGACTTTAGGCCAGTTATATTAAATAACCCTTACTAATGATATTTTGCTAAGTTAAATGTAAAACTTCACAGTTACTTTATATTATAAACAACCTAGTTTAGAATAGAGGGTTGAAGGTCCTATAAAGAATTAGTGGCTGATTTCTATTGGGTTTATTATTTTCAAATGTTATTTAAAAACTGGCTTGCAATTTTTAAGAATCCCAAGATACTGTATTCCCAATTAATACACATTTTAGGTAGTATTTTGGTAATTTTCAAGTATAAACTCAGTTAGTAAAACTCATTAATTTCTAAATTTTAAATGATTTGCACTGGCTATGCTTCTTTCTTGGATGAGTAGTTCCTCTAGTAAGGACCCTAATATTAAACTGCCTCTTGAATTTTTAAACTGACTTATTAAAAGAAAAGGCTCAAGTGAGAAAAATCATACAATTACAAAGCCATCCTTCCCACTTACTATTAAGCTAACAATCTAAGCCCAATATTTAATGCTATTAACAATGCCCCAAGTCAAAGTTTTGTGATTAAATGAAGGATACAAAAGGACTGCCATTTTTAAAACATCACTTAATTTTTTTTAGAAGAATGTAAATCAAAGACTAGAATTAAAGCCCAAGAGAAAATTTTATTTAAGCATATTTGAATTTCTTTTCAGTTCCATTTCACCCTCAATTTTTTTTTCTTTCCTTCTGATAAACTTTTGCCCTCTAGCCTGCTGTGAAAGGAACAATGAAGCAGGCACCAATGTTCCCTAAACTCTGTAAATGACTCTTTCTGAGTTATTATCCTTCGGCTTCTATAAGGAGCATGAAAAATCTCCTTTCTACCTCTCCCACCAGGAATCTGGTGCAAAGCATTGCACTTGATGTCTTGTAGAGCGGAAATCAAGAAACGTAGGGCCCATCTGTGTACCTCTTCCATGCCGAATGGAAAACATCATCACCATTACAAATTAATGAGAAACCTTTATCTGGCCAAGGCTCTTTTCCCACACAATGTAAATAATGTGGCAAAGATCTGAGACTTCCATGAAATGCTTGCCCCAGTCTGGCCTCTTCTAGTGTTAAAGAAGAATGGGAACCTGTTCAATTTTCAAGGACTTATTTAAGCCATGAATCTATTTGCTGGGCTGGTGAACACTTTGTGTTTTAAGTTTTCAGCTTTTCATCAAAAGAAGAAGAAAGGCAAAACCAGACCCCCCCCCCAATAAAATAAAAACAAAAAAATTAAAAAGGAGAAAAAATCGAAAGCAACAGTTTTAATTTCAGAATTAAAGATTTGATACTGATATTTTCTCTCTCCCCCTCCTTTTTTGTTAAGAAGCCAAACTTATTTTCATATATAGTTTCTCTGCTTCTTTGTCAACTCATTAGCCTGTGAATCCAGAATAGCTTTTTATCGAAGGAATCAGGCTTCAAGTCCTAAGGACATCAGTGATTCTACAGGGTGGTAAAACCCTTATCCAAACTCTGCATACTGCCATCTAATTAGCTGGCACTCTCCTTAGGAAATCCAGAGTTTTGCTAGACACCATTGGTCTTAGATTCCTAATGTAGTATCTATTAGCATATGGAGTCATTCATCATTTGATAAGCAGAAGGTTATGAATCTAAAACAAAAACTGGAGGAGAAATATGTATTTAACCTGCTTACTAGCAAAGGTACATGCTTTACAGATGACATATCTGGGTATCTTGTGTGAAAAATACTTTCCCACTTCATCTTGTGTCTTCCACCCACCTGCTTTCTCCTTTTAATTAGCCAAATTCTCATTCCTGACCTTTTCTCTTTTTTACTCTGTTTACCTACTGTGGATGCATCTTTTTTCCTCTGCTGCAGTAAATCCTTGAAACTACCTCCTAATTAACACATGGTAAATCTCCTCTATAAAAATATATATTTGCTAAATTATACACAGGTATTTTGTTCTGTAAATCTCCAAGGTGGTGAAGGGTCTCTATTACCTGTCACTTATATGACAGTAAAGTTAATTACAATTGCCACATCACCTGTGGTGTTGTTCTGTCTATCATTATTAGTTATTTATTTACATCCATGCTGTAAATTTCTGAGGATAAGCCCATGTTGTTTTTCTTTGTGGAAAGGAAGGTGCCAGTACTCTTGTATTTCTCTTCCTACTTTGTACTCTTCTTATTTTTCATCTCCATCTTTCTCCAATTTCTAATTAAGATATAAGTTAAAAGATTAAAAAAAGTTCTTTGGGGTCACATGGGTGGCTCAGTCAGTTGAGCATCTGCCTTCAGCTCAGGTCATGGGTCCTGGGATCAAGCCCTGTGTCCTGCTCCCTGCTTGGCAGGGAGTTTTACACCCTGTCCCTCTGTGCTTCTCCTACCTCCACTCATGCTCTCTCTGTCTCTCTCAAATAAATAAAATCTTTAAAAAAAAATCTCTTTGAATAAATCTATTAATTTATAGGCATTTCTCCCAGTGGTTTTTTTTTTCTCTTTCTTCCCTTCAACAGTGGCTCATGCTAAACATTGATTTACAGAAAAGCAGCTGTAACTGCATCTGTAAATGTTTTGCGCCATGATTTTGGCTCAGAAATTATAGCTTCCATAAAAGTTAATTATTAAAATGGCAGAACTTGAAATGATGTTGCTTAATTAGTGAATGTGGTATGGACTGACTTAGTTTTCAGATACTAATATTCCTACTTGATAGAAATGCACAGACCAGACCAGTGAATATCCCCAGCACTCTCTATAACAGCTTATGATGGCAGCCTTATGAATGAATGTAACATCATTGGAATTTCACATCATATCTTCATGATCCATAATTCTGTGGTTGCAGAAGTTTGGTTTCAGCATTTTAGGTGTTGTTTCCTCTAACTTCCAAGGCATGAGTAACCTGAAATTAAATGGCAAGTACCCAAGGACATGCAAACCAAAATGAAAGAGGAAAGTGATTTCCATGTAGCAAGCTCTCTAAGTGTGAAATTATATTATGCAACTAGGTAGATATTTCTGTTGCTGAAATTATTCCCTCAAAGCTAAGCTCCTTACTCAATGATAGACTTGTTTACAAATATTAACGCACCTTAGAAAGTTCAGTTTAAGAGTGTTAGGGCCTGAAACAAATATTTTGTGAAGCTCAAAGCATATTCTTTTTCTGCTTGAAAAACTTGTAGTGATTTATCCCATTCTTTATCTGTAATATAAAATATTGCAGTCATGTTTTGAGCTTGGTTTACAAATCTATATTTTTAGGACAAAACATATATTTTAGCATGAAATAAATAAGATTAGCATTTGATAGTTAAACATCCTATTTAAGTTTTTAAAATTATTGTTAAAATTGCATATTTTAATTAAATAAAAAGTACCAGAGGAAACTGTAGTGTAATCATATGATATTAGCAAAAGTATGGTTTGTAAGTTTCTTCTTTGTATGAAGTAATAAAAAAATTCTAAATTTATATTCATCTTCTCATGACATTATTTTCAAGTAAGTTTTTGTGTTGTTTCTTTTTTTCTTTTGAGAGAGAGAGAGTGCTTAAGTTTGGGGGAGGAGCAGAGGGAGGAGGATAGTGAGTCTCCAAAGCAGGCCTGTCACCTAGCACAGAGCCTGAAGAAGGGCTCAATCTCACAACCCTGAGGGCATGGCCTGAGCTAAAATCAAGAGTTGGACGCTTAACCAACTGAGCCATCCAGGCACCCGCACCCCCCCAGCCAATTACTTCTAATTAAGACAAAAGCTAAATATGTGAAATCATTCAGAATAAGAATGTGAAATTATGCTTTAAATTTAAATGTCTCTTTTATAGGCTAATAAGTTTGCCATGATTAGGTAAAAAATGGATACCAAATATACAGTATCTATTTTTAGGCTCATTTTCAAGCAAAAATCCCAAAAGTAATCATATATATATATATAATTAAAATATGCATTGCCCAGAATATACTGAAGAAAATTAAAATCCATTAGTTGTTAAAGATTTGAAGTGTTGTATAGCTCTGGAAAGGAAGTTCCATAGTTGCAAATTTTTTATTTATTCCTTAAATAAAAAGGAAGTGTATACTGATAAAAATTACTTGATATTAGAAACTTTCTCAAAAGAAAAAATTTTAAAAATCAAGTGGATAATGAGGAGGGAGTCTTTGAAAATCATGCGTGCCTCCTAAGTCAAATGAATAGCCAATAAAACTTATACAGACATGGGATAAGCAAGGTTTGGTCTAATTTAACTATTATTACTCTTATTTGGATAGGAGATTAATGGATAATAATGGCAAAAAATATCTGCAAAGTTCCAAATTAATAAACTTCATTTTTTATAAAAATTAAGTCATATATTTATTTTTATAAAAATAAGCCATATACATATATATACACGGGTATGTATACGTGTGTGTGTGTGTGTGTGTGTGTGTGTACACACACATACATATATATGTATATTTATAGCTGTATCTTTACATGAGATTAACTTGTTTGCCCTGGAAGTTTGAATTAAATATTGTGTTTTCAATGTCTCATAAAATGTATTTTAATTTCTCCTTAAAACGTTTTTCTGAAAATATGCAAAAAAACCTCTTAAATGCCTTGACTGAAATAAAAAGATCTATATGTGAGAAAAGTTTGTTATCTTTATCAAGACTGATGAATGCGTGCATGGATTGGATTTTCTTTTCATGAGTATGTGAGTGGTTTGACTAAGTTTTGGAAAGCTCTGCTAAACTCTACAAATAGTTACATAAGAATAACGAATAAGGATGTTTTGCTCAGATGCACATTTACCAAGCATCTACTGCGTACCAAACACATTATCCCCCTGCCAAGAATATATACAGTCATACTTTTATTGAATCATGGTCAAGACCAATGTTTTATGTAATCATTGCATGAAAATCAATCTTAAATCATTCAAGTTATATTTCAACACCTTCCTGTTGAAATAATAATAATAGGAGATACTTTTCAAATCAGATATTTTTATTGACATGACCCATACAACATCTTTTTACTTTGAAGAATTGTATTATTTGTTTCTGTTAAGATTCTTAAGCAGTAGATCTAAAAACAAAGAAATGGTTTCCCTGTATCGTCTGCAAAAGCACTAGATTTGGCCTTAAGTGCTCTGAGTTAGTGATGTACAACTGCCACCTGTCCCTAAGCTGACTTAGGCAAACCACTTAACCTCTAGTTCTGGGTTCCTTGTCCTTCAAGTGAAGATATGTAATTTACCTCACATGGTTATTGTGAAGATTTAATGAGAACATATGTGTTAGAGCATTCTGCAAACTGTAAAGGGGCTATTTGAATGTGACATATTTTAAGTGTCTTGGTTGTGAAATTGTGAAAGAGTCCCAACATTTATGGGGAAAAGTGTTGAGTTTTCTGAGATAAGGGCGTGTGGAGCAGCGAGTATGAGGCTTTGCCAGTTCTGTAACTGGAAACGAGGATTGTGAGCCAAGACTTCTGCTTAAGGGGGATGACAAATGTGAAAGCAGCAACTGGCAAGGAAAAGACAAAATATAGTGATGAGATTTTATTTTATTGTTGATAGAATATCATTTTCTTGGATATTAGGCTCATTTTCTCTCTGTGTATGCTATGCACTCATAGAGCAGGTATTTATACAAATTGGCTAAATTACAAGAACCTCGTTATGGACCATGACGACTTAAAGGGAACATGAGAAAGTTGAAGAGATTTCTAAGGAGAGTCATAAATACAGTTAAAGGGCTTGGGCATGAGACCTATGGGGAAAGGTTCTGGGATTATTCAGTTTGCTAGGGACAAGGCTAAATGTAGAAATGTGGGAATGTGTAATATACTAGGGATAAAAGAACATCTGTTTTTTATGTCTAAGAAAAATCTAAAAGGAAGTGGGCTTAAGCTATAGGATAACAAATTTAAATTAGCAACAAGAAAGAATTTCCTGACTGTAAGGGTTATTGGGCATACAAGGACTTGCTGGAATTGCTTTTGCGCATCTTTGAAAAAGTGTTTCCATTAAAATAGAATGGTGTAGGTGTTGACCTTCCTGAGTGCAGAACAATGGATCAGATAATTTTTAAGATTTTTTTTTTTTTTTTGACAAAGAGAGACCACAAATAGGCAGAGAGGCAGGCAGAGAGAGATTGGAGGAAGCAGGTTCTCCGCTGAGCAGAGAGCCCAATGCGGGGCTTGATCCCAGGACCCCGGGATCATGACCCAAGCCGAAGGCAGAGGCTTTAACCCACTGAGCCACCCAGGCACCCCAGGATCAGATAATATTTAAATACCATTTCTAGTTATTGTTACTCTGGTAAGACAAAAGAGAATTCTGGCAAAGATTGTCCAAATTAAAAAGGGTTTTTATTTGTGTAGAACAAAGAGAAAATGCATTTTGATTATAGTTATCCTATATTGTATCATTGTACATGGCTAAACTGTTGCTTGAAATATTCTAGAATGTTTAAAAAGATGTAATGGAAGACTTCTTAGAAATTCTGTGCACCTGAATTCTTTCAGTTCTGGAGTCACATGGAATAGGGCATACAAAGTGTGGGAAAGACTATTATCTATTCATCGAATTCTTATTTCTTATTTTTCCTGCACTAGACTGTATTTCCCTAACTGTTTTGATCTGACATGTAACAATATGTTTGAGTTCCTCCAGTGGAATATGAATAGGGTGGATGTTATGTGTGCCATTTCTAGGCTTTTTAAGGAAGGGTATGCCCACCTTCACTCTGTCTCCTTTTCTTCCAGTTATAAGCAGACCATGATGAGGTACTAAGGGTGGGTGGGACACAGCTTGGCAGGGGCCTGGGTCTCTGAGTTACCTTGTGGTAGAGGTTCGGGAAGGGGTGCTGTGTCATCTGCTAACAGGAACATCTCAGTCTTTTATGCAAGTAAGAAAGAAGCTTCCCTTCTATTTGAATCATTCTGCATTTTTTAGATTTGTTTCTTCTGCAGACTTGGGTGAGACGATGAGTAGCCAGGCCCATTTTACTGGGTTTATTTCTTCTCTGATCTTGGACAAAGACTTTTCTTCTCCTTGTTTTGGATTCTCTTCCATAAAACAGTGAGAACAATGAACTCACACTTTCATGTGTGAGTGTATGTATTGGAATGATGAATGACATTGCCTCTTGAATTGTAGTTTTATTATTTAACCAAAAGCTTGAAAAGATTTTTCTAGTAGATGAATAATATCAGAATGTACTTGTTTTAATATGGAGATTTACAAACCACTTTATCTTCAAAGAAAAACAAAGGAAAAAGCTTTAAAATATAGGAAGAGGGCTAAAGATTTAATACAAAGAATTGTTTGGAAATGAATTCTTTAAAGTCTGTTAAAAATATTTTGCCATTTTTACTAGAAAGATTTTTTCAGTATGCTTAATAACAGTTATTCACAAGAAAGCTGCATTTTAGTTTCATCTGTAAGTTAGAATTTTACCTTTCATTCTTTTCTACCAGAGACCATTTCAAATAATACCTATACAGAGAAAAGCCTTATCTGCATGATATTGACTATGAAACTGAAATATAAACTATAGGAGATTTAGTGAATTTTCTAATTTATCTTCCCGTCTGTGGACACTGGAAGTCACAAATATGTAGAAATATTTGCATGCTAATTAGTGGAATATATTTCTCTTCCATGTCTTTCTCTTCAGGATTTTGAAAACTGACAATATAAATTTAATAAATATGGGTCTGTATGTAGTTCAAGATAAAGATATGGGGACTTGTTTTAAGATTTTAAGTATATAATAAATCATCTCAATCTATTCTGGCTGCCTAGTTCTATTTGAAATCAAATCATTCATTTGGAGGTAAAATTGTGTGTTATTAGGAGTTTAGGCTGTGGAGCTAGATTACCTGAGTTTAAATTCTGGCTCTGCCGTTTACTGACTGATGGACCTATGGAAGCATTTCACTTCACTGCTCTGTTCTCAGGTCTGTATCTTTCAGTGAGGCCTGTAATGGTACTTACTTCACATAGTTTTGTGTGAAATAACACCTTAGGGCCTGGTACACAAGCAATCAAGAAACTATATTATTCAGTAAGTATTTATTGATGATCTGCTATAGTAAAAACTGTATTACATTAAATCTTATAGGTCAGACAAAGTACTTGACACCTTAAAAGTTGTCTCAGTAAATTCTAACCACCTCTCTGTGCGGTAGATATTATTATGTTAATTGCACAAGTGAAATAACTATGTCTCTGAGAGGTTAAGTAACTTGCCCAGAGTCACACAGTTAGCAAATGGCAAAACCAGAATTTAAAACCAGTATGCTAAATTCCAAAGCATTATCCAGTGAATCACAAGGGTAGGTGCAAAGATAAAAATGATGCAGCCCAGAAGAAATCAGTTTAGTCATGGCAGAGATATTAAAAAGTATATATCTTGCTAAGTGTTAAAAATATCAATGATGTACCATGGGAAGAAACTTAGGTTTTTTGTTTTTTTTTTCCCCATTGTCGTTATTGCTGAGTAATGTATTTTCCTGACATTGGTTGGTTAGAGTTTGTTGCTAATAAGATAATTGTTAGGGCTAAGTCATTGACTGGTCTACTTTGTGTTCTCTGATACCATTCTATATGCCTGCCCTACCTCTGCAAATTGTTTCATGAATATGTGTCTTGGGTCCAAGAAGAACAGTGAAGGTATTTGTGGGTGGAAATGAGCAAGGGTATCACTGCTATTGGAAAAGTCATTCAATATGGAAAAGTATATCAAGAGTGGAGTACTCAGATGCACATAGACTTGTCAGTTGTTCACCTAGATCTGACGTATCTTTGGCTGGATTTTACAATGGGACTAACATAGATTCTAGATCAAGATGACTGTTAACAGTTCTCTGCTTACACACTCCTGGCTATGTACAAAAAACTTGATGTCATTTAATTTGATCCCTCTGCCTGCAGTTGCACTAAGATAAATTTAGTCATTTCTTCAGCTAAATTATTCACGGAGGTGAAAGTGTTAGTAACATTAGTTAGTCATAGAATTATAAAGTCAGAAAAGACCTCGGGAATCGTCTGATCCAGTGTCCTCACAGTACCAGTAAGGGAACTGAGACCTAGCAAGGGTCAACAGATTAATTTGGGTCACACAGTCTGTTGTGTACAGAGCTGGATATAAAAGTTAGATCTTCTCATAATTTTGCTCACCCGCCATATCAACTTAGGCAACAAGTCCAGTTATTGATTCTGCTTATTATTTCTGATATCCAAGACCTCTTCAACATTTTCATAGTCTCTGCCCTTGTTTTAGCTACAACAGGAAAGCCAGCTGGGTGTGGGTTAGAGAGAATAGAAATGGCTAAAATTAGCAGGACTCTTTTAGTTTATAAAGTGATAGCAGTGCTAGCTTCATTTTTAGCTGGCCTTAGCAAAAGTCTGTAGCAGCCAGACTTTTCTCCTTTAGATCAGAGTTGGGCTTGGTTCTAGCTCTGTTTAGGCTCTATGCTGGATCTGTTACCTCTGGAAAGATTTGATGAGAGAAACTGCTTTTCAGACAAAAGAAGAAATATGATGAGGAGAAGCTTCAATAAAGTTTCAGGATTTAAAGCTATTAGGAAACTAAGGATCAAGTCATCTAGCTGTCTCATTTTACAGAGGGTAAAATAAAGTCCTAGATGAGTTGGGTGACTTCTGAGGCTATAGAATATGGGCTAGAATTGGGTTCCTCATTCCTAGTGATTCCTGCATTATAATAGAGCCATAGTTGGTAAACTTATTGAGCATATACTCTGTGCCTTGCATTATGGTAATGCATGTGTTTTATACTATATAAGATAATATATATTACACCATGTAGCATTAAACTCTTAAGGCTGGCCCCACCTGACAATGGAGTCTATATTGATGCTTAGAGAGTTTAAATTACTTTCTTAACATCATATAATTTGTAAACAAAAGAACTAGGATTCCGATATGGGCCTTGTCAAGAGCTTTGAAGGGCTATGAAGGAACTTTTTAATTTCCTTGCAAGCTGAACAAGTTAACCTTTTTTCATGGATGCTGGCAGAAGACCTAAGACTCTCAGATTAGAGACAAAGGACTTTACTATTCATATTAATAATAGTACTCATAGTGTCAGTATTTCTTTGGGCTGCATTTCCTACAGAATGGCAAGAAGAGGGCCAGGTGTAACTTGCACAGGCAGTGAGCTGCAGTATAGGACAGGATGCCTGAGTCGAGGAAACTGATCTTTTATAATAGGCAGTAAGTATCACTACCTTTTACTCTGGAGAGAAATGCTATCTCAGTCTTACAAAAATGTTTGCTATTTAATCATGTTTGAAGAGATAGTTTGGAAGAAAGTCATTCAGTACTGTTGCTTGAAAGACATGCAGAAATGTGAAAGACCCATGGAGAATTGTCTCCCAATATACTTTGGCTATAAAACTTGTATTATCAGCCACTATACAACACTGACTCTGTGGCAAATCATGTTGGAATGGTTTGCTATTGGAATGGAAGCATTTCTGTAACATGAATTGGTTCCATTGGAAGGACACTGGCAGTCAGGCCATTGAACCTTGGAATAAATCACACTGAGTGAGGTGGATATGGAGCCACAGGTATATTAATTGGGGCTGACTTTCTAAAACTCACCCTGTCCTTAGGCACCCCCCACCCCTTCCTTAGCACCTACTTGAAGGAAGCAAGGAAGGAAACAAGGAAAGAAGGGAGGGAAAGAAGACAGATTGTAAACTCAGTTTGAAGAGAAGAGCGTCCCTAGGCTTCACATTGTGTTCTGGTGTCATTGTGTGTCAGTCCTTATGGCTTGTTGCTGAGGCCACGTGGGTCTGTTCATAATATCAAAAGGGATGGGGGCCATCAAGGTGGAAAGGGCAGTTGGATCTCCTGAGTTTAAATAAATTCTGCTTACTCGCTGGTGTCCTTGGACAAGTTTCACCCCTGTCTCTGGGAGTTTCATTAGCTCTAAGATGAGAGTGACCCTTGTCAAACTCAGGACAGTTCGTGGTCAATGATAAGCAGTCAGTTAATGTTAATTATTATTATTAAAAGGAGTAGAAGTTTGACATGGCTAAAAGTATTACTGAAAGATGCTTTTAATACCTGGAAACCCCACAAGATATATCACTTTGAGCTAAAATCAGCACAAGGAGGAATTTTAATTTGACAAGATGAATTTTTATTATTTAAAAATGTAGAAATAATATTTGTGATGATAATGTTAATGCTGCTGCCTTTGAATCCCAGACTGAAACTCAACTGCCTTCATTTATGCATTCCCCCCAAAAGGAACTCTTTTGTTAAGCCCCACTTAGTCCATCTTAAAGCACCTTTCAGTCAAAGAACAGCTTCTCATTAAGGGAAAAATGATTATTAACACCCTCATTTTGCTTCCTCTCGTGAATTATTTGCATTCAGAAATGGCATGGCATTAGTTTCAGGGTAAATGCAAATATTACAGCGGGACTTCTCACCAAGCTCTTTTTTATTATTAGCTCTTTTTATGTACTCCATTTATTATTCCCTCATCATTTTTCAGATTGTATTAAAATGTTAGATTTCTTAAAATAATAATATTTCTTTCATTTGATAATTGTCTCAGCCCTGTCTACGCCAGTCTACATCACAGAGTGCCCATCTATAATTTGGAATGGCTTATAATGACTGTTCGTCTTTGCTTCGGGGAGGTCCAGGAATTAGCTATCACGGTAACTGAATCCCCTCTCTCCCACTGAGAATGTGATTACTCCAGGTGAGGTTCATGGGCTTGGGAAAGAGGGCGGTAGTGTGAGAAAGGCTTCTGCTGTGAGTGCTGGCAGTGTATTTACAGTCTGGGGCTTGAAGATAAATTAAGAATCCTCCCCCCCCACCCCCTCAGCTTTGAGCAGTGTCCATCTCCAGTGCTTTTTAAATACAATAGCTCACACTTTATTTTTCTTTTGATGTTGTGATGTCGTTTTGTGAGAAACCTTTGTTTGCTGCATTCAGTGTCCTCCCTGTGTGGAATGAATGAATTAGGAGGCTAAGTATTTGTCCAAGGGCAGTGGTTATAGCTTGGCTGGAGTGGAATCAGGGACTCGGGTATGCTTTCCGCCAGGGTCTGCCTTGATAAACTGATTATAATTATTTTGTTTTTCCCTGATCATAAAAAAAAGGTAATAGATCTGACTAATAAAACGAAACTAATAAAATCATTTGATCATTTTGATTCACCGCACTTCACTGTACAAAGCTTCCCTGTTGACTCACAAATTGTTACTGTCAAATCATTTTATATTTGTTTCTTTTGGATATGACTTAACGTCTCTTTTTCTCTCCCCTTGTTACTGTCCATCATTTCCCTTCTTCCTTCCAGGGAGCAGGGGAATGATCAATGATCAAGTCTTAAAGCAAGCGATCCAGTAATCAAACAAATGCGTCTGTTCTTAAAATGGCATACTATGTGACATGTAGATATTTGTAAGGCTTTTACCATAGGTTCTGCTTCTTGGTGCATTATGAAGTACTAGATACAGTAATTAGCTTTAGTACTTTTGTTGTATGATACGCAAATTTTTACTTTGTAGAGGTTGAGATGAGAGAGTATTACCTTCACCATAACCTAGAAGTCAGTAACAGGAGCAAGTGTCCAACTCAGAATTCTGCTGGTACAGGCCTGCAGTTAGACTAGTTCTTCCACATATTTAATAATGGCTACCTTGCACCAATTTTATTAAAAATCCCCTAGTGGGTAGTGGGTTAGCATATACCAGCAATATTTGGCAGGAGGAAAAATGGGTATAAAACATTTCTCACAACGGCTGATGGGCTATTGGGTGGCATATATCATTCAGCCTAAAGCAGGTAATGTTAGTTTTGAGTGGTTATGATGTACCTAGCACTTTGCTAAGCACCCTACAGACTACTTCATTGATTGAAAATCAAAGACGTTTATCAGAACTGCCTGACTTTTTCAAGTCCTAGAACACTGAGACTATTATATCTGTGAGGCACACTGAGGAAAGGAGATTAGGATGCTTTCTATTAGAGCCAGTCAGCTGAAGGTTCTGGGCAGACCCATGTCCGGGCAAACCTGGAACCCTTTCACAGCACAGCAGTGTGCATATGATGGGAATCTGCATATCACCGTAACTGGTGAGATTTTTCTTTTGTAAGAGGGGGAAGCTGCTATTTGTTTTCCTTTTGGAATCATTAGTTCCTATGGTTGGCCTTTTTTTCTCCCTAAAGAGAAGTTCATTTTTTTTCTCTGATTCATAAAACTAATTTTAGGGTATGGAGAGAACCAAATGACTGATTCTGGATTTTAAACTTCTGGGTTCATGTACTGGCACTGTTCATGTGCTATGCTCTTATTCGTAATCTGCAAGTTACTTATCCTCTTTTCCCTTGAGGATCATTGGAATTGAACTACCCCTTGGATTTGTTAGAAGTATTACCAGTAAACCACTAAGAACAGTGCCTGTTGCCCAGAAAGTACTCATAAATATAAACTATTTATTATATTATGAATATTAGCATTTTGTTACTTATTTATGGATTTTTTTTTCTAGCTATCTTCTTCTTATCAACTTTGTGAAGTTTTTGATATATATAACTTTTGGTGATGGGTGACTTTGAAACAAATTCATAAAAGTTAAAAGTAACTTTAAAATGCTCATGTAAGGGCACCTGGGTAGCTCAGTTGGTTAAGCATCTGCCTTCTGTTCAGGTCATGATTCCAGGGTCTTGGGATTGAGGCCCACGTCGGGCGCTCTGCTCATGGGGGAGTCTGCTAATCCTTCTGCTCCTCCCACTGCTCGTGCTCTCTCTCTCTTTTTCTCTCAAATAAATAAATCTTTAAAATGCTTGTTTAAACATAGGTATGTAGGTAATAGCAGTGAAAAGGTATGTTTGTAAAAAGATACAACTATTTTAATGACATTCCATTTTAGTTTTGTATCTATTATCCTAATGATTTCCTACAAGGGAAGAAGCAAATAATCCATGTTACATTTACCAGTTCATTTCTTCAGGCTTTTCCCCTTATCCATGTTCATCTTGTGGCAGTCTGGAATGGAAGAAAGCATTTTGATCTCAGAGGAACTGCAGGGCTCAGGACTATTTGACTTTAATGTCCTCACCAAAAGGACCACCTTCACTCGGAGGTACTCAGTGTCATCACTCAAAACCTTGTTCAATTGCATTAGGAACCCTAGCGCACAGGGGTTATAGCAACTATTTAACTGCCACCAGGCAAACCCCCAGGGGGACTGGGCCACTAGATTGAGAGATGGAACCGCTGTTGAAGGATGGTCCCTCTATCAGTGTTGCTATATGTATTATGTGAAGGACAGGCTAATACAATTCCTCATCCATAGAGAGCTGGTAAGAAAAATGTATTCCCAATGGTACCAGTAAGAACCATCATTTGGTCAGAAGATAAATTGCCATCATCTTTTTAAACCTAAAGTAATGGTTTCTTTCTGATCTCTATATTTGAAAGATAACCAGTCAATTAAAAACAGACTTGACAGAATTGTCCTATTGTTTTGTAAGCCATACTGTATAGGATAATTTTCCTATTTGGAGTATCTGGCATTTTACCTCTGAGGAGAAGTCCAGGTCCCTCTTCCCTACCCCAAAAAAGGAGGAACTCCACAATGAAAAGCATAGATACCTCAGAGCTCTACAAGTGGTGATCATGTTAGCTTGTATTTTAATAGTTTATTCTTTAGGGACCTCTGGAACTTAAAAAGGCTTATATCACCCCAATATCCAGTATGTACACTTAACAACTACACCTGCCAATGAAGAAAATTGTATATGCCAAAGTTTTACATGCCAATAAAAAAAATTACCACATTGGGAGAGTTTTAAAATATTCTTATAATAATTAAATATCTTCAACCAATAAATATAGTTAATCAATGTTTGGAAGCCCAGGAAGTTGTCCATATGTTCTCAATTCTCCAGGCGATTCTGGCATTATCGATCAAACTCTAGGCCAAAGATTCCTTCAAGTCACATGGATCTGCCAGATAGGAACTGGCAAGGATCTTCTCACTTTGTCATAACCTGGCTGAAGGCCAGTGTGAAAAGCTGTATGGATAAACATATGAGTAAATCTTCTGTCCATATCAAAATAAGGTGGCTACCTTCAGTATAATTTTGGTCCCTAGGCAATGCCTGAATAGTGTGGCTATTTGACTGGTGGTGCACTAAAATACAGTCATTCCTATATTAAGAACTTAAGGGGTGTTATAATTATTGAATAGCTCAATAAATACCCGTCTGGATTGATATTGATGCTTGCTGATTTATGCACATCCAAGTTAAATGTAAACAGATCCCCAAACCACCTCTAAAAGTTTCATATGAGTAGTGCCTGCATCAACAGATTAGGAAATACACAGACAAGTGCCAACACCAACCAAAAAATAAGTTGAACCACATACCTATATGGTATACAGTAGTTTGTACATTGCTTACACATTGCTAGGAAAGTGAAATTTGAGACATGAAATTTGCGTATCAGAACTGCTATTGAGAGATAAATAATCTCATGAATTCCAGTTACTCAGAGGATTTTTTTTTAAAGATTTTATTTATTTATTTGACAGAGATCACAAGTAGACAGAGAGGCAGGCAGAGAGAGAGAAGGGGAAGCAGGCTCCCTGCCAAGCAGAGAACCCGACGTAGGCCTCTATCCCAGGACCCTGAGATCATGAGCTGGGCCGAAGGCAGAGGCTTAACCCACTGAGCCACTCAGGCACCCCTCAGAGGATATTCTAATGCAATAATTTCACTCTTCCTTCTTCCAAAAATAAATCTTTATATTTTGAGGAGCTAAAATAACATCTGGGCTATAGTAGATGCTCAGTAAAATTTTTGTAAAAAGGAATGAAGGAAAGATAAATTTGGAAAGAAAGAGAGCTTCAGGTATGTGTGGTTGAGAAGATTTAAGACCTAGGAAAAATGGACAATTTGATTGAAGGTCCTGAGAAAATATATTCATTAAACAAAATAAGCAAAAAACCATGCAAATAAGAAGAACCTTCGGGAGATGAGCGGTGGAATGGATAAAAAAAAATTCAATTTTAATTAAATGCTTTGCAGACTTTGATAATATACTTTTCAGTTTGATTGTATAAAAACTTATATTTGACCAACATAATTATGATTAATTTTAACAGATGGAAAATAACCATAGAGTACTTCTCTTCATTTTAGTTTTAATTTAAAATTAAATTGAATTCTCTTTCTTCTTTGGAAAGGAAGAATCTTTTTGCTTAGGATGATACAGGAATGATCTCAGGATCTTTAGTTCTCTCTGTCTAATGTCATGGATATAGGAAAACCTATCGGAAGGAGTCATAGAGAGTGAGAACCATGAATTTTCTCTTGTCAGATTTTACCTTCGTTGTGATGTGTAGGAGCTTTGTTCCACACTACTGGAATCATGCACTGTCAGGTGGGGGAAGTTTGAATTCCATAAGGCTTGTGCTCAAAAGGAAGTGTGGCTAATTGTAATGCCAGGGTTGTCTTGAGTGTGATGTTGAGACATTCAGCCTGGCCAGACAATAAGGACAGTGAAACTGTTTGGACTTGTAGGCTCCTTCCAATCCTTCTAAACCCCCAAAGGGTCATAGTGTTTAAAAGAAGGAAGGAAGGAAGGAAGGAAAGAAAGAAAGAAAGAAAGATAGATAAATGTGGAGGGAACCACCATAACTACTTTGAAGAAAAAAAAGAAGTTAATAAAACAAGCCAATGATACTGCATTCTGATTATAACCAAACAACAAAATCTTGCTCCTCAAAGTGGTTGTTTTGAAAAACAATGTATTTTGTGATCTGATTTTTCACTTTCTGCTGCTTCTTAGATTAGGTTTTCAGTATCCTGTCAAGGAACTGGAGTGTAATATAGGACAAATCATTCCCCACCCACAGAAGCTTGCGACTTGCTTGAATTAAGAGAGCCTGGTCTTTGGATGCATACCTAAATTTAAATTCTAGTTTTGTTTTTTACCAATGATGTGACTTTAGGCAAAGCTACTTAACCTTTTAGAGTCTTACTTTCCTTTTCTATAAGATTGGAGATGATAGAATCTATCAAACAGGATTATTGAGAGGATTATAAAATCACCTCGCAGTAGCACCTGAAAAATCTTGGGTTCCCTTCCAATAAAGAATCTACTTTTTGAGAGAAAGAACAGATTACTTCAAGTTTCTATACATTTTTATAGTTTCAGAAATATAGTGAAGCTTGATAATAAGCTAAACTCAAAAATGTAGCCAAATGATAGAATCATGATATTGTACAAATATTTATCTAAAAGAATGTTGTCATTTTGTTCATAATGGAGAAAATTAGAAATGATCCACATATTCATCATGGGATTGCTTGAACAGATTATGGCAAATCCATTTGATGCAATACTAAGCTGCCATTAAAAATATCTCATATCTGGATACTTAAAATTCTGGGATTATTTATAGTGTTTCACTGAAAACAAAAAGACCAGTTTCATCACTAGAGGTGTCTAGTTTTAAAATGGAAAATAATATATGCATTAATAACACAGAAGTGATCCATCTGCATGTTAAAGCTATTATGTTTTGGGGATGTCTTGTGTGTGACTTTATTTATTAATTTTTTTGTAATTCTTGGTGTTTCCTGATCAAGAATACTAAGAATTTAATTTTGTAATTGTAAAAATGTGTTTAAAAATCATTAGTCTTTGGCTTATACTTTAAATAATAGGACAATTGATTAGTGTCAGCGTTCTCTAAATTGTTGAGTCAAAGATAACAGTGAAATTATTTAGTGGATTATATTTCTGTATATGTCTCTAGAAAAGTAGGTGAATTCATAGAGTTGATGACATAATAAGGTTATCTGGCTTATTTCTCATTTATATTATACCTTTCAATAACCACAAGCATTTTCATTTATATTAGAATAAACTCTTTAAATGTATCAAGATAGAAAGGAGACTCTTTAAATGTATCAAGATAAAAAGCTTAGGTAAAATACTTGGTTTTCATTTGGTCATTTATACAGAGGGATTTCTTTTGGCTGAGATTAGTAAGAAAATAGGTATTGCTTTTATTTAGAAAATTAAGTACATGTGAAATCTAACACAGAGGCTAAATGATTAATATATGCTATTGAATCTGAATTCAGTAGAAAATAATAGTGGTTTTTAAAATGCATTACTCTATCTACCCCTTCATTTATTCTCTCATTAATTATACCTTTCTTCTATTCAAATGTAGCTGAAGTTTAAAAGCATCTAATAGAACATTTAAAATATCATTTTAAGTGTAATAAAATAATCTGAGAACAACAATATTCTTACTATTTTTCAGCCTCATTTTTAGACTAATTAAGTCACACAACTAAAAGAAAAAAATATCTACTCATTTGCTTAAAATTGATTCCATTAAAATTTTATAATAGTGGCCTTCGTTGTAAGGAAAATATTTCGTGAGTCCTATTAGGGTAGTTAATAATTTGGAGAATTTAGAGGACCAGATTTCATTATGATACTAAAGTTATAAAATCTCTCTTTAATTTGAATCTGTAGTTAGCTGATACACCACATTATTTGTTAGCATCACTGGGTCAGTATGTTAGGTGTTTTGCCAAAAATTTGTCTTCACAGTTGATGAATGATTATTTTTAGTTATTTATTTTTCTAGGCAGTGTCATGATTTATTTTTGCAGAATCACTTTTATTAACTATGAAGTAAATCTGATTTGTCCACTTGGAAGACTGAAAATGGATGAACATTCTGAAATTCAGCACATATGTGTAGGGCTTAAGATAGTGATGAAAAATACACGTGAATGTGTACTGATGAAAAATACAGTAAGAAGTGTGGACATGGCCCCTAATAAATACCCTGTCTCATCATCTTTTGATAGTTGATACAAAAACAGAATTCGTGGGGGACATAACTCTAACTACAGTTCACATTAGTTATCATAGATGTCTTTGGCTGATATCAGGTGTTTAGTGGACAATTCAATACATTCTAAAAATTATTGAATTTTACATATACAACATATGTGTATATATACAATAATTAATAATCTTTACTAAAATTTAAAGTTTACTTCTTTTGAATTTTAAAAGCAAAATATTCAGGTTTGAAGAAAATGGAGAAATACAATATATTACGGAGACTAGAGAAAATATTAAAGGGAAGAGAGTAATCATATGGAGGTAATCTTCTAACATTTTGGCATGTTCCTTCAATCTCTTCCTCCCATAAAGAAACAATTACACACACACACATGCCTCTACACACATACTCATCAAATTCATGTAAACATTTTAACCTACTGAGCCACCCAGGTGCCCCCATATAAACATTTTAAATAATTCAAGTTATTCTTATAATTGTAATTCCTCCTTTTTATTTGCATATTATATCATTTGATCTATTACATAATATCAACCCATACTATTGGACGCTTAACTTCTTTTTTCCATTGAACATTTTTAATGGCTACTTACTAGTCCATTATATGGGTAAGCTAAAATTAACTATTATAGTTTGACATTCAGTTATTATTCATTTTATTATTACAAATAATACTCTGATAAACGTATTTGGTCCAAATCTTCATATATTTCTAATGATTTATGTGATAAATACATTTTCCTTCTTAGGGTCTAAATTAATCTCCTTTTGAGGCATGACCAGCATGGGATATGTGTGAATCACTTTAAAAAACATTTTTAATTTTTTTTTTTTATGATGACAAAAATTATACTTAGATTTAGCCAGCTGGACTCAGTTTAGATGATCCCAATTTTGTTGGCAACATCCAAAGCATCATAGTCAGGGGCCGGTTGAACATATGAAGAAGATGGGAAGAAGAAGTTCTTCCCATCAGGCCTGATCAAGGTGTTGACCTTGGCCACATCAATGTCGTAGAGCTTCTTCGCAGCCTGTTTGATCTGGTGCTTGGCCTTGACATCCGCAATGAACACAAGCATGTTGTCTTCTATTTCCTTTATGGCTGATCTTGAAGATGGCATAGTGATCAAGCTTGTTTCTCCTGGCGATGCTTTTTTCAGGGTATTTGGGCTGCCTTCTGAGATGCAGAGTATTGGGTAGTCGGAACTTAGGTGACCGGCGGATCTTTTTTTTGTGACTGTGAATGCCTTTCATCACTGCTTGCTTGGCGTTCAAAGCCTTTGCTTTGGCTTTGGCTTTGGGAGGGGTGGGGGATTCCTTCTTAGCTTTTGGCACCATCTTCATAAAACTAATTTACTTATTTATTTTTTACTTTAAATGTACCTTAAATAGAATGATAATGCTCTTCATTCATTTAAATGTCTGTTGAGTACCTGCTGTGTTAGCACTGTTCTGGATGCTAGGGATCCAGCTTATTTTTTAGTGCTAATTTATGCTGAGGTTGTTAAGACTGCTTTTGTCAAGGTCACTGTTCACCTGTATGTCTCAAGTCCAGTGATCAATTTTCATATTTTTTTAATGGACTCATCAGTAGCATTAGACACAGTGGCTTAACACTTTTTTCAGAACACATTTTTTTCTTTGTATCAGAGATACCACTCACTCTTGGTTTCCCTTCCATTTCATTGGCTCCTCTTTCTGTGCTTTTTTAAAGTTTGTTTTCCTGACCTATACATACTCACGTGACCTATACATACTCAAGTGATCCTTAAACTTGCTTGGTATTCACAGCCTGGATGATCTCATCTTCCCCATTGCTCTAAACATCATCTCTTCTCTAATAAGGGCTATCCTCTAATAATTCTCTATTTTTTTCTCCACATTCCAGACATGTACTACCAACTTGCTCTTTCCAGTTGAATATCTTGTAGGCATTTCAAATTTAACATGCCCAGAACTGAACTACTGATTCACACTTTTCCACAAACAAAACAAACAACATGCCTCTGTGGCTGTTCCTAGGGACATTCAGTAATTAGTAACATCATTCATCTAGTTTCTCTGTTCAAAACCTTGGAGGTAGAGACACCATATTTATTCAACAAATAATTACTGAGGGTCTGTTATATTTGCAGTCTCTATTAGAAATGCTGTAGGTCAGTCAGTTGGACAAACACACATACACCCTCTCAAAATAGTTTATATGCTAATGAACTTGACTTCTGTCTCTCCTCGCGCTATCATTCTATCAGTAAATTCTGTTTATAATAAATCCAAATCCGACCACTTTCCATAATCTGTATCCCTTTTCCATCCAGTCCATGCCATCATTGTCTTTCTCCTAGACTGTTGCATTAGCCTTCTAACTGGTCTTCTTTACTGCTCTTTGACTCAACAAAGATTCTTGTCAACTCAGCACATCTAGAATGATCTTTTAAAGCCAGATCATATCGCTCTTCAATTTTAAAATCTTCCCATTTCTACTAGTTTAAAAAGATATATGTGCCCCTATGTTTGTTGCAACATTATTTACAGTAACCAAATTATGGAAGCAGTCAAGTATTCTCTGACTAATGAATGGATAAGGAAGATGCGGTACATATATGTACAATGGAATATTACTTAGCAATAAAAAAGAAAGAAATGTCATTTGCAACAACATGGATGGGTCTAGAAAGTGTAATGCTAAGTGAAATAAGTCAGCCAGAAAAAGACAAATATCATTTGATTTCAGCCATATTTGAAATGTAAGAAACAAAACAAACTAATGAAGAAAAAAAAAGACAAACCAAAAAATAGACTTAACTTTATAGAACAAACTAACTATTACCAGAGGGGATGTAGGAAGGGCATTGATGAAATAGGTGGTGGGGATTAAGAGTACACTTACTATGATGACCACTGAGAAATGTATAGAATTAGTTAATTATTGTACATATACCTGAAACTAATATAATATTTTATGTTAATTATACTGGAATTAAAAAAAAAAAAAACCCTTCCCATTTCAAAGAAAAATCCAAAGTCCTTACCATGAACTCCTTGACCATAGTAGCAACTCAGCAAATACCTAGTATGAAAGGTTGGATGTGAGGGTGAAAGGCTATGACCTATAGGCCCTATATAGATAGCTTCCTCCTTTACTCCAACTTCTAAAACCAAGGTGAAGCTTGTTAATATGGTTGTCTGTGGTGGAGGAGATGGAGTGCACAGGACATAGAGGTTTGAGTATTTGACTGACAAATAGTCAACCTAGTTTTTGACAATAAGACCAATCTGGTTAGACATGGCCATGGATGCTCTAGGAAGAAGAAAATTCTCAAATTGTGAATCTTTTCAGTGGGAGGAAGGTGATTGATTTGACATAAAGGCTTTACTCTTAGCCTTTTACCATCCTCTTTTATGTGACATTGAAGAACTATGAATTCAGATGCTCAAGTTATGATTCTGTCTATCCATATAAAATTCTTGATTTATTTGAATCATATGTATCTATTGCCCAATAGTTACGGGTATCAGTCTCTCTGCACCCACCTCATCTGTTATCGTTAACAGTAATCGGTTGACCAAGCTTGGCAAGCTACCCAGACTTTAATCTGTAAGGGGAAACAAGGAAAAAAAAATCAATTATTTTTGGTTTATATGTGTGAAATTAAAACACTTCTAGTTTAAAAACTCTGCTTGGGCTAAAAGAACTAACTTTGCCTCACTATCATTTTTTTTTTAAACAGAACCATTTGTTACAACTTTCCTGTTAGTGTGTTGATCAGTAGCAAATTTCTCTTAGTGGTATTCAGTATTAATTTTAGTAGCTAAAATTAGTGGCTCTCCTTACTAAAAGGGCTATTTGCTGCTTTCTTTCTTTTAAAAAATGGGAGCAATTATTTGTGCTTATGAGAGCGATGGGAGCAACCAAATGCTAAAAATAGAAATTATGAAATGAGCCACAGGCAAATTACAGAGCTGGGACAAGCCATGAACATTCTCTCTGACCGGCCTGCTGCTGACCTCCCTCTTGAAGTGGACAGACCATTTACTTGAATGGATGACATGTTGGAGAACCATCTTCTCTCACTTGGTTCTATGTCTCTTTAGCGCAAAATGCCAATTGAGGGTTTAGTTTGATGCTGCACTTTGGTTCCAGAGACAAACCCATTAGAACCATAGCTGAGAGTAGAAAATGCATTTTGTCAGGGCCACCTGTTAAATTTGAGCCATAACCTTTGGACTGGGTGACAATTTTGTGGTTTTTAATTTTACTTTCATGTCTCTGAACATAAAGCTGTTTGGAATTCTGTGCAGAGTTACTCTCAGTTGATATATTTAAAGCAGGAAAATATTTTGAATTGGAGAAGTGATTATTGTTCTTACTACCCTCCCCAAATATATATGTATACCCTCTGTTCCACCCCCCGCCCCAAACAAAAAAGAATCTGATTCATCTTTGGAGAAGGGAAGTAGGAAAAAAAAGCCATCAGGGGGAAGAGCTCTAAGCAAAATCACATTTAGTGATCAGATTCTCTGTTTTCTTGGCTGCTGTTGCCAAGGCATCTGCAATTATTATCCTTTTTGTATCAGGATGAACACATGGAAGCAAACAGAGCCTGCACGTAGCGATGAAATATAAGAATCATTTGAGTGTAGGTGGAAAGGAAGTGATAAAGTTCAGAGGAACAGATGTTCTAAGAGTTATAAAAACTTTTCAAAATGAGATCTCATGCCCTATGTCTAATTACTGCATTGCTCTTCTTGTATCCTGATAAATCAGACCTGTTAAAAATCTTGGGGAGAGTGAAGAGTAATGGACATGGAGACCAAAGCAACTTGGCACCGCACCACTGATGACTTTCAGCCCAAGCCATGTTGTTGACCCTCTGTTCAGCTGAGCATCTGCAGTGGCATAGAACTGCCCACAACAGGGCCAGAGAAGAGCACTTGAGCACTTGCTTGTTTTGTATTCTTCAAGTACATTGTTTGAATTCCTTATCTGAACCCCCCCCATTACATTATTGTTCTCAAAGTAAGTGCTCTATGATTTATTTGACTTTGTGTTTGCAGTACCCTAAAACAGATTTCATTTTGTTCTCCAGTACCAAGTTATCTGAGCATGCACTTTCTTTCCATACAGAATTAGGCTTTCTGCACCCATAGATTGGGAGCTAAATGCTTCATATTTATTATCTTTAAGGTGCTGTGTTAATGAAAGAATTTTAATCATTGACATTGCTCTGTGAATTATGTATTACAAAAACCCCTGCTGGTGAGTTAGACAAAATTAACCTACTGTAAGGGGCATTAAAAAAAAATCACAGCTAATTAGTAAGCCAACAGGAACAAAGAAAATGTAAAACAAAGATGTTGAGAACAAGACGTTTAGGTAGGACTGCTGTCTCTGCTTCAGATGTGGCTCTTTCATTCAGGGTACATTTGTAATACTGCCTGCCCTTGCTAGAATCTTCCTCCAATCTGATATATTCCATTAGACTTGAGCATTTTTATGTTTTGTAATTAGTTTTCTAAGCTACAGTCTCTTCCTTCTTTCAAACTGTGGAAATCCAAAGGCTCATAATAGAAAATGGAAGATATTTTTAAATGCTTTTAAATTATTTCCCAGGCGATCTATATTAGAGATGTAAGGCAATTCACGGGGATTATAATGGGAAATGATTTCCATCGCTTTTTTTTTTTCCTTTAAATTACTCTGTATGCTCATCATATATCCCATATCCATTCCTGTATTCTAAAGTAGCAAAGCTTTGTCCAGGCTCCCTTCCTGATGCAATTCCACGTGGAGCGGACAAAGGCAGGCATGGGTTTAAATCACAGGCCGCTTGCCTCCTTGGTTCCTCCTCATGCTGACATCCAGGGGCTATGCATCACTCTGCTGGTGCAGGAACTGGGGAGGAGACAGTTGACCCTGAGAGGCTGGCAGAGAGGTGCTCATGCTGGGTCCCATTTGTTTATAATTGCTCTTTCTAAGTTATAGGTGGAGATAAAGCAACAAAAATGGGACAGGCAGAGGCAAGAGATGACACTAATGTCTATTTCAATGTTTCCCTGCTCAACAGAGGCCCCAAGCATTAAAAAGGATAGGACAATTCCTTGACCTTTTGTTTTCTTCTGGATTGTTTCTTTTTATTTTCTTCATGTTAAAATTTCTCCACTTGCCTAGTAGTATCCACGACCATTGTCTTTCGGATGAGAATCTGATCCGTTGTTCTTTAGAGAGAGTGTCATTAATCCTTCTTCCATTCTCTTAGTTTGCTGTTGGAGTAACCTCTGATTCTTGGATAATTTAAAACAAAAGCAACTGGAAAAAAAAAAGCAAATGGAATAAATAATTTTGTAACAATCTTGCCTTTATTTTAGGCAGAGGGAAATGGACAAAGTATGTACAGCAAGGAGGGGTTGCTACTGGAGAAGTGACGTAAAGCATAGAGGGTGCAGGTTGTCGGGCTCAGGATGCGAGCCCTTCCCGTGGGGGTTGCAGCTCCTGCCATATTCAGCTTTGAGTAGCAGGCATCTCTTTCAGTTATTCTTCTGGACTTAAAGAACTTAGAAGGATTGCTCTACCTTCCAGTTCAGATGAATTTTCTCTTTTACTATAAGCTCAGTGAAAACAGTTTGGAATACTGTAGTAAATTTGAATTTTCTTGAGTCTGAGAGAGCCCTCTTCCCACAGATTTCTGCTTCCATCTTCATGGTTAGAAAAGGAAGCCCCAGAAACCTACCTTTCCCATCACAAGTCTTTCTACCACTATCTGCCTTGAACCCATCATACTTTTTCCTGATTATGTCAGTTACCTCAAGAGCCCAGGGTGCAGGTCACCCCTTTCTACCATACTCTAATCCCCACAAACTCACCTATATCCCATATCCTTCCTGCAAACTCCTGCCATTCTTCCAATGTGATTCTAATGTAATATTAGGGAAATATCCTATGCTCCCAACTTTATCTCTAAATTTTCCCTTCATAGTTTCATTTGAATGAAAATCTGGTTTTGTTCTAAGGACAGCTTTTCTTACATCCCTTTCAAGTGGGAGCTCTCCTTTTCTCCCCACAGTGCTCTCCCCACTGGCCTGCAGGTAGAGTAGGTGCCCTTGATCCTCCCTGCCCTTTTCACATCAGTCTCTCTCCCCTCCCCTCTAAAAATCCCAAGTTTGATCTCATTTGTCAGCTACTCCCCATTGTTGCTGTCATCTACTAACTTCCGGGTGATCCCCTCTTAGCACAACAATTTTCATACATAGCTCATTGCCCGTCTCTCCAGTATTACTTCCAACTTCATGGTTTCATTTGTGATGACTTCAGTATGCACAGGGGTGATCTTTCTAACACTGGGCTCCTCAGCCCCCTACCCTACTCTTGTTATATTGTATTCACTTGAGGAAAACCATGACTTTTGATTCTTTACAACCGTTTGCCTACTTTATGTTCATAACCATACAGCTGAAAGAGATTAGAGACAAACCCAACATCACACAGAATGGCTTCACTTCAAATTCATCACAGAGATCTTCAAGTGGGCTTTTAGTGCTGCTGGTAAATAATACCATAATATTATAATGCTGTGATATATTACTGATATACTTCTGACTCTCCTGGGTGATGCACACTTTCTTTCTGTGCTATTTAATCTCATGTATAATGTCTAAATTGTATCAGACCACTGGCCTGTTCATAAAGATGTTATGATTATTTAAGCCTTCCTGAGTGCTCCACTACCTTGTAGCTGTGTGATCTTGGGCAAGTTGCTTGACTTCTCTGTACCTCAGCTTCCTCATCTATAATGTAAATATATTATACCTACATCAGTGGATTGCTTCATTGAAATGATATCTGTAAAGTTTTATTACTTGAAACATAGCTGGGCTAAAAAATATTAGATAATAATATTATCACATTTAATTTTTCAGGCCAGTAGTTCTTTTTTCCTGCTTCTAGAAATTCCCACCTATCTTTGAAGGTCAGGACCTAATTTTCCTTTCTGATGAATGTGCCATGTCTTGTTCGATTCTACCATGGCACCCTGTGCTGGTCTTTTGCAGTAATCACACTGCATTATAATTGTTTCTTACACGTCTGGCTCCTTCCTTGATCACACTTCATATGTTTCATTTAAATTTGCATCTGGATGCTCTAGCCTAGTGACTGGCAAAAGAAAAAAAAATGCTAGTTGTGTGAATAAAAGAGCTAGTTAATATGCCAGTATAATATAATACTTCTCCTGTGTCTAGATATATTGCCAAAATTCTTCTCAAATTAAAAAAAAAATCCTTTTTATGAAGAATTTTCTTGAGAACAAAGACCACTGTAGAATATGAATCCTGCCCAACATCCACATACAGAAAAATCACATCTAGTTGTTCAGATAGTTGATTGGGTTTATCAATTGGATACATAATCTGTGACCAGCTCTGAGGCAGGACCTAAGGTCCTATTTTCTAACTCACCACCCTGTCACACCCAGCATAGTCTTGGGCCTGGGGGGTACTGAAGTGCCTGTGTCAGAGTTCAGCTGTTCCCATGTTTATTCTGCAACACACATAACACACTAAGACATGAATTGCTTCCCTGTATCAACTCAGCTTGGAAGTCAGTATGAGAGGTATCTATCTGTCCTCCCCGTAGGGGTTCTGTGATGTTCTATCCTTGAAAAATTCTCTGCTCCTTCAGAGTCATCAGGATTATAAGATGCTAGTAAATTAAAGGTTTATTTTGAGGCTGGCTGGGAAAGGGATATCCTGCTGCTGTTCTTTTTGATGTATTTGTCCTGTAAATCTTTATATTTACCTCTTTAAGAAGATTAATTAATAAAAGTCATATGAATCAATGTTATTGTATGCATATAACTGGTGAACTGTGACAAAAAGAGGACTCTGTTGTTTGCCTTCATGTGAAAGTAAGCCATCCTCAGGTCTGGGCATAGCTGTTCCGGGGCCTTAACACACTTCTCCTTGCTGTTTTGAATTTTCATCACTTGGGACTTGACTCATGTAAGAAAGACCTACTATTTCAAATTTATGTTTGGACATACTGCTTTTTTTTAAGGGAAGGTGCGAGAACAATGAACAAACTGTCTGTAGATGTTGTCACCACTTATAAACAGTTTTGCTAAGGGCATTACAAGGTGCGAAGAACTGTCAGCTGAAAGAAGATCTATTGGTTCTCTGGCTTTCCAGCATCTGGGAAAGAACTGAGCAGCTAGTTGAAACCACATACCATGCAAAATTGTTTAGATTTTTCATAGTTAGCGTACTCCCCTTCCCATTCTGAATGGAGAACCCCTATAGGGCCTTTTCCTAACCCCTTCCACATGCAGCCTGATGGATCATCTGAAACTCTCTGGGGCCACTTCCTAAGGAATTACACAAAGAAATACTGTACAAGGAAAAATGCCAGTAGGTGACCATGCAAGTATCTGTGCACGTCAGAACTTGAAAAGTTGGGGAATGCTGCTGCCAAGATGTAAGTCTATTAAGTAAATGTTAAGAAACTGACTAGTCCTTACGGTTGATCAGTTAATCTGTGTTTAACAGTAAAAAGGCAAGGAAAAGAGCACCAATTCTGCACCAAGGCAGTCTTTGTTTTGTAAACTACTGTCGTCCACGTTGAAACTACAGTTTGTGTACACTGAACCACAGAATGACAAAAAGACCAAGACTGCTAACTTTGGGCAACAGAAATCCAAGGCAACAGCACAGACTTGAGGCCACTCCTCTTGACACTTAATGATGAGAATAACATTGTTATTAGCGACCACTGTTGTTTACCGATTGAACTCCAAGTACTAGGCCCTGTGCTCAACAATTAAATGCACATAGTTATCTCATTTAATCTTTGTAAGAACCCTGAAAGGTTGCTGTACTTTCACGACTTTACCAAAGTGTAAACTGAAAACTCACAAAGGTTATGTCACTTGCAAAGTCATGTAGAGAGTAAGGATGTGTGACACTGACCCAAAGCCTGTATTTGTAGCACTTTTCTCATTCTGCTTCTCAAATCTACAGATTTCAAATCTCTTCTCAAAGCTACAGAGCAGATATGCTCCATGACCAGGAAATGGATTTGGGGAGTCCAAAGTAGCAAGTGCCCTCATAAGGTTGTACTCATAGGATGGTAAATTTTAATGTCTGCAAACATTAGGTCTGAACAGATATGTACTGGATATGATCCCAAACCTGGTATTGTGCTAAATTTTGGATGAGAGTGCTTGTGGGTGTGGGGAAATTTGGATCACTCTATCCCTTTTCTCAGTCCTCTGCCAAAGAGCAAAGAATTAAGCTTCCCTTCTATCCCCAAACATCTAAGAGCATGTTTCCCATCCCCAAAGACCTCAGCATTTATTTGGGTAGGGGAGGTCCACAAATTCCAGTTTTCCCCAGTGGCATTGATTTACACCCATCCTCTTGGCATACATACTAGCACCTGTTAGCATTCTCAAAAATGTTCTGATCTGGGCAGTAAGTTATACAATCATCTTAATTTTATTTTTTCACTAGTTATAGGGAAACAAAATATTTAAAGAAAAAAAAACCCTTATAACTCATTTCTCTAAGGTAATGGGTTTTTCCCTGGAAAACCATGTGGGAAAGGTGTTTGAGGACACATGGAGTCCCTGGGCAGTCTGCATTGCTGAGTGCTCTCCCAGCCCCTTGCTCTGTCCCCCTGGGGCTTGCTGCCTTGGCTGATATTTGTGAGGGCGTAGGGAATTGCATGCCTTTTAGCTTTCAAAGATCTGTAAGGGAGATCTGTTGCCCAACTAAGGTGGGATATTTTGATTAAATGAAGTTCAGAGTACAGTTTCTGATGAACCATGCAGGACTCCAAATTGACGCTGAAAACCCTTTCGAATTTGAAACTTCGGCAGCATCTGTGCTCTTAGAAACAAGCAAGCTAGTACGCATTCCACCCCTTCTGCTCAGAGCAGCTGACACCGCAGCTGGGAACACGCATCCTGCCTTGGCCTCCTGTGCTGGGCAGTGGTGTCGGATGGAAACACTTGTGGGGTTTTCAAGATACCTTTTTCCTTCCTTTCCCCGCACAGCTATCCACCCCTAGTTCTTCATAAAACTCCAAGACAACTTCAAAGGAAGAACAACTAATTGCTCTATTCAGGACGAACATAGGATTTTTTACATTGAAAAATAAAGAATTAAAGCTTAGTTTGTGGAATTCAGAAATAATCATGGTTCTGCCAAAATGCCACCTTCGTCAGAGGCTTAGGTTGAAATGTCAGGATTCTGTTTGTAGTCTGGGTGAGTATTTTGAACTGTAACTAAATCACCTCTGTGACTGTTTTAATGTGTTTTTGTAAAGCCTGGCGAAATTATATAAATAAAATGTCTTCAGATTTTCGTCTTTGCTCAGCTGTTGTTGCAAAGGGGTAATCGGACCCCACTGTAAGCGCTATGGAAAAACACAGCTTAGCTGACAAATTAGTGGTATTTGGTGCTAATATTACTAATTCAACATTTGGAAGCGTTGCTCGCTGGGGAAAAATAACATGTTCTATAAGTCACAGGAGAAACTAGGGAGATAGTTAATGGGTGTTGGCTCCACTGCACATACTGCTCACAATACTCTTCAAACTGCTGCTGACTTCCTGCCAATAGACGTGGAAGTAATTGTCAACAAGATTTATTGTTACTTTCACATTTACACAGTGAGAGAGGAAAGGTTGAAAGAGTTCTGTGAAGTTTAGTGCTGACTTCTACTGAACCATAGCAACGCTCTCTGATTATCGCTAATGTGTGCCACAGAAAGAATTTTGGATCATTTGAAGCCCTAAAATCATTTCTTGTCAGGACAGATCCCCCCACCATCTCAGGAATTTCTTCTAAGATCAATGAGCTGAGTGTCTGTTTGTTTTTTTCCATAGTAAAACAGTTGTTTTGCACGTGGTGAAAGCAGTGACCTTCAGCTACGGAATTAGGAGTCAGATTTAGAGCGCGACCAACGAACCCCATCCTATGGAACTACCAAAAAAACCCAACTCTGGAAAGAGAAGGGAGACACTAATTTTGAAATGGAAGATTTTGCTTGGCAATTTAGAAGATGTCCGTGAGGGAATGAGCTTGGTTAAAGTTGCTAATGAATACTCAAGAACTTCTATAATAACCTATTCTTTCCATTTCAACTGTTCTGTAGGAATACCTTGTATTCCTTGTACCTGTTTGTACAGGCTTATGAAGGAGTTTATCTTTCTTCCAAGTGGCATCTAGCCCTACGAGAGTGAAATTAAGATTATGAGATTTCATTTCCTATGATTTGGGTAGATTTTTCTAAGAGCAGGAAGTAAACCTATGGATGTCAAGAAATATGTCAACAGAGTATAGGCTTCTCAAACCATGCATGCAATTAAAGCCACACACATCACTAACACACACAGAAGATTATCTCTTCCTTGGATTTCAGATGGCATTTCCAGGCACAGGAGGCACCTGTTGGCAAAATTTCTCTCTGTAATGAAGGCCATCTGGATGGGAGACAAAAGTAGGGTATGAGGACTCTGGTAAGTGGAGAGAGAGCCCCTAGTACTGATTGAGGCAGCAACTGCTCTGAGAACTGTTAACAACTGTGGGGGAACAAATACATTGGACAAGGAGCCATTTATCTAAGCAGTATTTACACAGGCAGCAGGCATTCAAAAAGGAATGGATTTGGATTATGAAACCTCTTTTTTGCCTATAGGCATGTTGCGGGAAATCTGAAACCTCTTGGCGTTCCCCCTTGCCATTTGAGCATTTACCATGGTGCTTGTTTTCATACTATTGAGTGCTTATCCCATGATTACTTTTTGGAGAGGGAGGAGAATAGATATAAAGCGACCTATCATTTTAAATGCCACCTTTCAAAATGTAGATAAAAGTGGGGCAGAAGCGGTATTATGAGAACGCTGGTACTATTAGATGTCAGAGTAGAACATAGAACATGCTGTACTGAATCGATGACGCGGCCTATTCAGCTTTGTGTTTTGTATCTTAGAGTGACACAAAGGAGAAGGATTTCCTGGAGGCCATGGTGGCTTTGCATAGCAGAAACCCTGACATCGAAGTAAAACCCTCTGAGGATTAATCATCCAAGAATACACAAACACTGTTGTTGTTGTTTGCATATGTATATTTTTTTCTCTTCCAGAGCTCCATACCTTGGCTAGAAGATATTTATTAATTTTTTTAACAAACATTTATTAAGCACCTGCTCTGTGTCGAGTAATTGCTTCAGGCACTGAGGAGACCAGATAAAAATCTCTTCCCTCCTTGGGTTTATACTCCAAAGGAAAGATCATCACAATAAAAACATTAAAATAAGTGGAGATAAGTGAGCTACAGGGCAAGGGAGAAGAAAAGGAGGGAGGGTGGCATTTCGGGTCTGGGGAGAAAGAGATGATGGTTCTAAATTGGGTGGTCACATAAGGCCTCAATGAAAAGATGGCATTTGAGCAAATCCCCAAGGAAGGTGAGGAGTAATCCATGTAGCATCTAGGGGAAGAAAGTCTCATGTCTAGGGAAGAGGAGATGCCAAGGCCCTGGTGAAGGAGCAGGCCTGGTATTTTCAAGGAAAAGCAAGGAGGCTGCATGCAGTGGATGAAGTGGGGGGATATGCGGGGCCCTGACTGGACAGCCTTGTGTTGGCCAATTAAAGAAACTCGGTGTTTGCTTTGGGATGGGAAATCATTTGAGGGTTTTAAGAAAAGACTGGTTTTAAACAGTTCGTTTGCCCTGTTGAGAAAACCCTGTAAGGAGGCAACATTGGTAGTGGAGTGATGAATTAGGCTACTGACATAACTCAGGTTAGAGAGAACCATGGCTTAGACAAGAAGGTCAACCGTGGAGGTGGTGAAAAATAGCTGGGTTTGGAGAATACTGGAAAGGCCATGGCCCAACAAGATTTGCTGATGTATTGCATATGGAGTGTATACATAATGAACTGTGCTTATATCATCCTCGTTCAGCTTCTAGGTGTGGGCTTGTTTGCCTTTGTCTTGATTTTCTTAACTTCTTGTCTAGTTTTCTTGATTTTTTAAGATATTTATTTATTTATTTTAGAGAGAGACAGCCTGCATGCAGGCAGGGGTAGGGGCAGAGGGAGAGAATCTCAAGCAGACTCCTCACTGATCGTGGAGCCTGACGTGGGGCTCCATCCTCAGACCCTGAGATCATGACCTGAGCTGAGATCAAGAGTCAGACACTCAACTGACTAAGTCACTCAGACAGGTGACTCTGTAGTTTTCTTGATTTTGTAAACTTTGATTGAGTTTCCCACCAAAGCTGTCACCTTTCTAGACTGAAGGGCTTTGAACATTGTTCTCCTACAGTAACCTTCTATCCTCACAGGCATTCTGCCTTCTCTCCCCTTGACTTCTTTAAATTTTGTTATGATGGCGTTTAGTTGAATGGAGTGTTTCAGGTGAGCTATAGCATATCTCAGTGTGCAAATTCATATTACATCTGTCCAGAAAAAAAATGTATTACTACTTCTCCATCCTAGTTCCATGTTTCCTCCTCCCTCCAAGGCATAGGCAATTCATTTAAATGTAAAGATGATCAGTCAGTGTCAGTTCTCGAAATGCTTTATTTACTTAATGGGTACTGTGGGCACTTCTGTCAGTTAGGATTCCTTCAGTAATTCTGATAATAGAAATTTAAAATTATATTTAAAAAGCCCTGTTAGTAGCAAGGACCTGTTTGAGTGCATTTATCCTTATTTTCTCATTTAATTTTCATAGCCATTCTCTGAAGTAGGCACTAATGAGGAAAGTGAATTTTAGAGAGAGTAGGTGCTTTGCCTAAGGTCAGACAGCTAGTATATTTTATCTCTGGGATCTGCAGCTAATTCTATATGTAATACATTCCTGCCTCCGACTTTGGTATCTTTGGTGTGAAAGTTAATTTTATGTGTCAACTTGGAGGGTGTTTTTGGATCATATTAACATTTGAATCAGTGAACTTTGGATAAAGCAAATTGCCCTCCATAATGTGGATGGCAGTCATTCAATCAGTTAATAGCCTGAATAGAACAAGACACTGGCCTCCCTGACCAAAAGAAAATTCTCCACCAGACAGCCTTGAGATGACCTGGAACATTGGCTCTCCTAGGTTTATGCCTGTCCAGCTTTGGACTAGAACTGCACCACTGGCTTTCCTGGGTCTCCAGGCTACTGGCCCACACTATAGACTTTGGACTTGCCAACCTCCATAATCAACTGAGCCAGTATGTAATTTCCATATATGTTTTTAGACACACACACACACACACACACACACACACACACATCCTATTGATTCCATTTTTCTGGAGTATCCTGACTAATAGAGTTGGTATTATTCTTTGTTTAAAGATTTATTTATTTATTTTTGAGAGAGAGAGTGTATTCATGAGAGAGAAAGAGACAGTGCCAGCAGGAGGAGGGAGAGAGGAAGCAGACTCCCTGCTGAGCAAGGAGCCCAATGCAAGGCTCAATCTCAGGACCTTGAGTTCAGGACCTGAGCCAGAATCAAGAGCCGGACACTCAACCAACTAAGCCACCCAGGTGCCCATGGAGTTATTTTTTAAGTGTTGATTGGGTTGGAGTTACGTTTTGTTTTGTTTAAAGATTTTATTTATTTCTTTGGCAGAGACAGGTCACAAGTAGGCAGAGAGGCAGGCAGAGAGAGAGGAGGAAGCAGGCTCTCTGCGGAGCGGAGAGCCTAATGCGGGGCTTGATCCCAGGACCCTGGGATCATGACCTGAGCCGAAGGCAGAGGATTAACCCACTGAGCCACCCAGGGGCCCCTGGAGTTACGTTTTAAAGATTATTTTATTTATTTGAAGGACAGAGATCACAAGTAGGCAGAGAGGCAGGCAGAGAGAAGAGAGGAGGAAGCAGGTTCCTCACCGAACAGAGAGCCCAATGCGGGGCTCGATCCCACTACCCTGAGATCATGACCCGAGCTGAAGGCAGAGGCTTCAACCCACTGAGCCATCCAGGTGCCCTTGGAGTTACCTTTTAAAGTACAGTTATCATTAGAGGTTCAATTTAGGACTGTTGAAGTCTGATGCCAGAGCATCAGCAACTTAATGGGATGCAGGATTTCTACCAACAGAAGAGTAGTATCTGCCTCCTTTCCGTCTTGTTCCTAGGCTAATTTGGACCCAAATTACAAGGCTTTCATACCAAGTATGACACCATTTCCATCCTTTCTAATGATGACCACTTTACATAGCACCACTGTGTTAATTAAAAACAACCCATTTCCTTTTATTCGTTTTTCTGCTTAATGACCTATTATGCATTTCCCTTTTCATCAAGTTGATTGAACATTTTCTAATAGTTTTTTTTTTTTAAGAATAATAAAACTGTGGTCAATTCACTATTCTAAAAGTGTTGTGTGATGTTCCAACTAGAAAATTCAAGCCATGGTTTCTAATTACGATTGGATATGACACTGTAAAATTTCCCTTTACAACGTTTTTAGTTAAAAGACCAATTAAAAAAAAACTACCCCGTAGGGAATATTATCCTTTCCATGGACAGGTATCTAGGTGAAGTTTTCAGGATATGGTTGCATTCCACCCACCATTAAAAAAAAAAAAAATGCTGCAAGTCGGAATTTTCAAAGCAGATCTTTCAAAGGTGACCAGCCCTGGATATTCTCAATACAGATCAACAAGTATTGGAATAAGAGAAATTAGTAGGAAGAGTATGAGAAAATGGTAAAGTTCTGTATTATTTTTAAAAAGATTCTGTTACAATTATAATTTTTATTTGCACAACTATGTAAGAGAAAGAAGGCATTTTTCTTCATAGTCATAGATGATTAAATAGTATAAAGTCTATGAATAAATTAAACTTAATATCATCTATCAACTGTATAATGAATAAATATACTTTCCTACAACAAACAAGTAAAACATACATCATAACCTTGAGATTAGCAATATATAATGCTGCAGCTTAAGAAGTGAGAATGTCCCAAGAGAGTTATCTTATAACCATAGTAGTTAGGATTTAATTTCATAATGCTAAAACACAGATTAAATATAAAACTGATGGAACAGTTTTTAAAAGGACTTTATACCCAGTCTAGCTATTAATTATATCCTTACTGTTTTGAAGTATCAGATGGGCATGCATTCTCTAGCCTTCTTTTCTATTCTTATGAGAAGACTGGTCAAAGGCCAGCTCAGTGCTCTGTATTCTAAGTATTTTGGTCAATAATTCAGTCTTCCATTCTCTCAAAGTTACTGCTTTTGAAACCAATTATCTCTGGTTACAATCCATTTAAATGAAAAATATTTGAAAGTGTTATTTTAAAGTTTCCATAAGTGCTCTGGCCTTGTGTATCAGGCAGAGTGAGATGCAGAATGAAAGCTTGTAAACAAACCATTTGGGTTTTATTTATTTATTGCTTGTAATTTCTCTGTAAGTTGCTACATGTTTAATTTTTGTCCACTTGATCTGTCCAACCCCCCCCCCCCTTTTTTTCCACTTCTAAGGGTTCCTGGGAGAATTGAATAAGATAATTTAGGTTGGGATAAAGTGGCAGGCAAATTGCAATAATTCAAAAACAATTAGACTTGTAAGATCGTGGGCTACTCTAAGCCTAGGATCCCAGTCTATGGTTTGGGATCCTAGGTTTATAGCCTGGGATCCATAGCCTGGGATTCAAAGCCCATCTGCTGCCTTTGTAAATAAAGTTTTATTGGAACACAGCCTCACCTATTAACTTACTTATTGTCTGTGGCAGCTTTCACACTTCCACACTTTAAAAGCAGACTTGAGTAGCTCTAACAGAGACTGTCTCGCCAGCAGAGCCTAAACCATTTACTGTTTGACCCTTTATAGAAAAAGTTTGCTGGGCCCTAATAAAACTGGTATTAAGATCACTATTAAGTAAATAGTTAACCTTCTCTTTCCAAATCATTTGAAGATTTTGAGGAGTTGGAAGTATATTGATATTAGAAGTTCTGTTCCTATGTCTATAAAAACTGTAGGGAAAGAAGATAAAACAACAACAACCAATAATAAACTAAGAGCTCTCACCCCCAAACTCTGTAGCAGACTAGAACATGTATGTTGCTAGAGGCAAGGGAACTCCAAGCTCACTAAATTTGGAACTTGCTGTTAAATTTGGCGTCACTAATTTTCGGGTGATTCCAAATGCAACAAAATGCTTTCTTCCATAATGATATATATGTGTCTCTTTGCCTGAACTGCATAATGAGTATTAATTAAGGTACTTTTCTGCACAAACTTGTTCCTCAGGGAGGAAGTGAACACCCTCACAGTCATTTCACTGTCCTTCGATTTAAAAAGGAAGTGATGAGCATAAGGGTCAACAATCTATTTTATTAGATTTAAATCTGTTTTTTCCTGTACTTAAGACCAAAAATTTTTCTCCTCCCCCAGCCTTTCCCTCACCCCCTTAATCTAGCATAGCTGAAGTACAGAATAGCAGTTAAGTGCAGACTTGGGCCCAGCACTCCAGTTTCTATATCCTGCCTCCATCACTGCTAGCTGTGTGCCCTTTAGAAGTCATTTAACCTCTCGCATTCCCAGTTCGTCACTCATTGAACAGGGATAATAATGGTACTTTCCTTGTAGGATTGGTGAAAGGATTACATGAGTTAATATATGCAAAGTGCTTTGAACAGCATTTGGCTCATAGAGAGCACCAAAATGCAATTTGCTATTATTACTATGATTGTAGTGCTTAGCTGTTTTCAGGAGACATTTGTTCCAAAACTTGAGACACTTCAAGTTGTGTTCTTAGGTAAGATGTGGCTCACACTTTTAGTAAGAGAAAAACAATCACACTCTTGTCAATTGATATGAATTCAATTACATGAATCCATACAGTGGATATTATTTACTTAATACTATACCAGATTGCTGGAGATTAAAAGAAAAAAGGTGACATCATTCCTGCTTTCAAATAATTTACAGTCTAGTAGAAGAGATAAAATATACACACAGGAAACAATTAGAGACCAATTCAGCAGTAACATCAGCCTCATTATCTCATCACCCAACTTCTAGTTATTGATCACTTACTCTTGCCGGACTCTATACTTGCTTTTTTACATACATTACCTCTGTGAATTCTTACACACCAGTCCTGCAATGAGATGTTATTTGTCCTATTTAACACGTGAAGACATTGTTGTTCAGAGCAGTTCTATGTCTTATCCAGGGCCACACATGTAGTAATACTCTGCAGACAGCCATTAAACAATACAGTTTCAAATATTCTTCCTCCCCAGATATCTCAGCAGTGTTTTTAAAAAAATAATATTAAATTCGTTTTAAAGATGACTCCTGCTTTTTTGAGTGTTGTTGAGGAATATTGAAGAATGTCAAGGACATGTAGCCTGTCCCTTTATAGAGACTTATTATAAAACTGAATTTAGTCAGCTTAAAAATAAGTAACATGAACTACATGCTTTGGAAGTTAAAAATAAGATTGTGGAAGGTTGGGAAAAATTGATGGGCAGACTTTGTGAAGGTTTTCGTGATAATTTTTGTGATTATTTTAATTCAGCTCCATCGCTTTTCTTGTGTTCAAAGACCTGCTCTTGAAGATCAGACATACATTTAAATATACCCCAAAGAGCCAGTAAATGTCACTCTGTTATCCCATGTGGATATATTTTGCTTTATACAATAGAAGTCTTTTTAAAATAAATTGAAACATGATCTCTTGGCATATAGTGGGTGCTTAATAAATAGTAGCTAATAAAAAGAATGGATGAATATATTTACATTGAATTTACATTCTAATTTCAGAGCTGCTTTATTTTCATTTCTGATTGATATTTAATTGGTTGTGGCCTTGCCACTCTAACTTTAATTATGTCTGTCCCAACAGACTCTATAGCAAGAGGTATTAAGTGATACACACTTAATACTGAGAACTGAATACTAAAAACTCAGTATTCAAATAAATCCAGAGTATATCCTTTAGAAAAATAAATACCTGTGTAAAAGACAAAACAAAACAAAACATACCTTGACTTGTCTAGTCTCTAGCTTCAGTGTTTTTATGAGTTGTATTTTCTTAATTATCTGTTCTCTGGAATATTGGAGTAAGATTGAGCAAGCTTGCTATTAAAATGGGAAAAAATAGGCATATTTGTTTATGTGTAAGAGCACAATTTTTCAGCTGTAAAAGAGTATGTAGGGAGAAGATGTGATATTTAAAGGAATCTACAATGATTTTTGTAATGCTATTGAGAATTTCATATGAAATGGAAGCACAGTATTATCAATTGTGCCTTTAGCCCTGTGTTTCTCCAAGTGAGCTTTTAGACATACGCCCATGAGGATCACCTGGGACATCTATTAAAATGCCCCTTCTTGGCCCTATCCCAGATATATCGAATCAAAATTTCTGGGGTCAGGCCAGAAAACATATTTTTAACAAGCATGCCAGGATATTTTTATACACATTATGAGTAATAACCACTTCTTCAGTCCTAAAGAAGGCTGAAAAACAGATTAGCTGGACTCATTAAATTTTCTGAAACTGGTATTTGAATCATATGTTTAATAATATGAAATCTTTATTATACTATGTATCAATTTATCTGTCTACCTACCTATCTATCTATCATCTCCAGAGCATCAGAAATATCACCTAACTAAAAAGTTGACACATTGACTGGAATATGGGATAGTCAGTGAAGAACGAAGAACCTAATTAGAATGAGGATGTACTGATTAACATTTATGTCTGAAATTCAGATATTGTCAAGTTTTGATTTGTGTATCTTTACCATAACCAGGATTAAACATGAGGGGGTGAGAAATTTAATTCTGGCAGGTGGCAGAATTAGTAGTCTCTAACTCCTATAAAAGCAGCTGTGTTTCTTTTTTAAAAAATCTTCAAACGTATTTGGCTTCTGCTCAGTATGCGCATCATTATTATGTAACATTTTAAAGAATAAAAGTGGTTGTAGTGGTACAAGTAAGGTTATAGGTCAGTGTCAGCATACAGTATTTTCTCTTATAAGGCCTGACTTGGTGATTTTGTTTTATTTTCAGTGACACTTAGGAGGATGATTTTTGGCAACCTCTCAAAGAGAGACAATGATGCTATGTTTATGATGTTAATGTCATAAGTACCTGTTGGGTACTTATGTTGCATCAGGCTGTCTGCTTTGCATATTTTGTCATTAATGCTTATTTTTTTCAGTGGCTTCTGAATATCAGCTTCCAAGTACCTATTCCTATTAGGACGTGCAGAAGAAGAGATGGGCATTTAGAGAGGTTAAATAACTCATTCAATGTCACACATTCCTCAGAGGCAGAGTTGGGAAACAAATTCAGACATAGCTGTATCTGGAGTGTGGGAGCTTTAAAATGCATCCTGCCATGTCTGATAACCTACTCATAATTTGGTAACAGGACAGTGGCATGGGACTTTAATGAGCTAAAATAAAAAAACCTATCTCCCCTCCTGCTTAATCCCTTTGTCTGCTATTTTCATCTCATTAGTCTCATTGGCCAACCTGGAGAACTTGTCATATTCGACGTACATATTTGGAATCTAACATGCCTGGGGTTTGCAGACATGCAATGGTGCGTTTTTGTCATCTAGAACTATTTTAAGGAAGAATCGAATACTAGGGCATTGACATTCATCAGGGCAAACTAAGTAGACCATAAATGATTTTTAGGTCTGGGGTAGACTCTGGAATCTGTTTATGCTACAAAAGTGCCTGAATTGTGGAAGGCTGAGTTTCATCAGGAGTTGTGACATAACGATTGTGGCACTGGGCCTAGTTCCTATGTTGTTCCTGCCTTGGACAGTCTCAGTGTTATATTTCCTGTCACAGTGTTGAGAGGGGGGAAAAAAAATCTTTCTCAGGAGTGAAGTTTTCAACCAAGTATCTGAGTAATAATCCTGACATTTTTCCAACTGGAATGAAAAGCTGACTGAACTCCAAGGGAGTCAGAAGGCAATTTGAGGGAGGAAGGTTAGAGGAGCAGACAAAGTCATGATTTCTGGAACAGAAAGGGTAGGGATAGGCAAATTAGCATAACTCCACATTCTGATGAAAACCAGCTGAGTGTATGACCTGGAATGGCATTCAGGATATGTACAATTAAAATGAATATAATTGAATAATCGAAAGAAGAATGATAGGTAAAATAATAGCCAATGAGTGAGCAAAATGGAACATAGAGCATGTAAAGGGATTAAAAAACAACAACAACCAAACCAACCAACCAAACAAACAAACAAAAACAACACAACACCTCAGAAAAGTTCCAAAGGCAGATTTTTCTGAATTATGGCAATGCATCAAATGAGATAGAAGCTTTCGGTGGTTTATAATACAAAGTTTGTAGGGTTTGAACACTAACAGAAATTAAATGTCAGTAGCTTTCCAACACCATGTAACTGTTAAACCCAAGATGTCATTTCCTTGGACTAATTTCTATTCACCAGAGAATGTAAATTTCCTGTAATGACACTCAGCAAAGACAGGGTCTGTCCTTCGAAAGCTGATATGAGATTTTCATTGTAGCAGGCATTCCAGAGATGCAGACACATTTCTGTCAACTTTTTTGACTGGGTAGTGACTTGAGGTTCAGGACCACAGTATAACGGAAAGACCAGGCATGCCTTGTCCTGGAGGCTCCAGTAGACTTACTTATATCTTAGGGACCCTTTGAAACAGTAGCTACCAATGACTTTCTCCCATTACCCAAAGGGCTTGACCTGGACGAACAGGGCTAATTTAACAGGAAGTTTTCCAGGAAAATAAGTTGTCTGGGGTCAGTCTTAGTGTGATTCTTTGGCCAACATTATCTTCACTTGTAAGTGAATTTGCAAACAAAGTCATGCATGTGAAATGTTTTCATGGAGGAAAAAAGCCTGCTTTCTTTCTAAGTAAATTACTGTAGCTTGTTCTATAAATAGAATTTATGCTGTTTATGTACTAGAATTTATATTACAGATGTACTTTCTAGAAAAATTGGCTAAAATGAGAAAAAAAAACCCTGAATCACCTATTAATATTTTTAAATTATGTATTGAGACTAGGTAAAGGACTGTATTTGACACTAGGAAGCAATTATCACAATAATCTGGGGAATTTGCCATTTGAAACACACTGAGATATCATAGATGCAACATGTTATGCTCCAAGATAGCTTAAATGTGTGCCAGGTCATCTGGATGATTAAATACACATTTCTTTAAGTTCTCACTCAAAAGCCTAGTACAGTAAAGGAATTATTAAAAAAGAAAAAATAAAGCACACATACACATGAGAAAAATAACAGAAGAGAAGGCAACAGTATGAATTTGGGGAGAGAGAGGATTGAGGACTGAATCTGATTTAGGCCAAGGTGCAACAGAGGATACTGCAGAAAGGGGATTAAATTTCCTCTGCAGAACTCCAGAAAGGAGGCACTGGCCACCTCAGAAGACATGAAAGAGGCATGGCAATGCACATAAAGGGTCTGCGTATGGACAGTTAGGCTCCCTGGGTCACCTTCCCAACATGATCCCCTCAATAACCCTGATTCTTACGCTCTACACCCCTATCCCCTGCCCCACCCCACATCTCCAGGGTAATCTGTAACTTTCACTCATGACTAAAGGTTCAACTTCTTTTGAAATTGGACTAGCATGTCTGATTTTAGGTACCGCAGACCCAATTGGAGGTAGGCTCAGTTTAAGTGATGAAAATAGGATGAAAGATTGACATTTGCATATTAAACGGTGGGGTAGCCAGCTTGGGGCTCTGCTTTCCTGCACTTGCACACATACACACTCTCTCTCTTTTTCTTATTTTCTCTCCCATTCTCTCATCTATTAGAATGCAGAGAGCCAGAAGGACAGCCCCCTTCCACTCCTATACCCAGGTAAAAGCCTGGAGAACTTTTCTTTGAAAAAGCAGAACGGCTCTAAAAGAATAAATAATAATCTTTAAATCTTGACATTGGTGGGATCTTCCACAAAAAAATGTAGCTTGTCACTCAAGGTTCAACACTTACCAAGACCCACCCTAACACATAGAACTTCTCATGAGTGTTTTAAATATCTGACTCTTAAACATATAAAAATGGACAGGGAAGGTCGCCAGTTAATGGAGGAAAGTCTCTGCCGTGAAAGAGAAAAAAAACAAAATAATCTGTAAAATGGAACTCTTAGGAAGCAGAGCCATAAGGGAAGCAGAAAATACTTGAACAAAGGCTCTGTCATAATATTCTTAGAACAAAAACTAAAGATACTGTATCTGTGAAACAAAATAGGATTCTAAAAATAAAGAAGCAATAAAAAGAAAGAGGCTTTAGATGTATAGCATTCAAAATAAAAGTTCAGTAGATAGTTGAGTTTATCTCCCTGCAATTAGAATAAAAAGATAGATGGAAAATGGGGGCTGGGGAGTGGAAATAACTAAGAACATTAAAAGACCAATTTTAGAGATCCAACAATTAGTTCCAGAGAGAAACAAAAAACAGAGGGGAGGAAATTATCCAAGAAATTATACAAAGGTGGATTTCACTATTGTTAAAGAAAGGTCTCCATGTTCAAAGAGACTACCACGTGCTCCTAACAATGACCATGAATGAATTTATGAGGAAACGGATATTGCTTATCATACAGTGTTTCTTTTGCTGCAAAGGCTAAAACAATAGTGACCAAAATAAGATGGAAATTTGTCACTCAAATATTAGTCAAAGCACAAGCTGCTTCATGGTATCGTGAACCCAAGCTGCTTTCCTCTTTTGCTCTTGCCATCCTTAACATGTGGTTTCCTCTCTTGGTTTGATGGCTGCTTTAGCTCTCATTGTCACGTCTGTTTATAGCTAGCAGGAAGAAGAGAAAGGGGAAGTGAGGCCATTTGCCCGTCTTTTTTTTTTTTTTTTCCAGGGCCCACTCTAGAGGCTGTATATAATTTCTGCTCATATCTGGTTGGCCCAGAGTTGGTCACATGGTCATCCCGCCCACAAGGGAAGCTGGGAATGACAGTCCTTAGTTTGGGCTGCCCTGTGCCTGGTTAAATCTTAGAGCTCAAACTACTGAAGGAAGAACAGAGACTGAAGTTAATTACGGAGCAACTACAGCCTCTGCCACACCCAGAGATAAAGAAAAGAACTTAGAAACTCACACAGAGAAACAACAATGACAAGTAATGTGAAGGGTAAAGGAGAATATTACTTGGTTACTCATTAGCAGCACTTTAAGCTAGAAAATAATGGAGTGATTCATTTCATGTATAGAAGGGAAAGAATTTTCATTCTATATAAAAAGGAATAAACTAGCAATCAGGTATGAGAGTTGGAATAAAGAAATTGTCAAACCTGCAAATTCTCGGAAACAAATTCTCTAAGAAATATACTAAAAGCTGTTTCAGCACAGTGATAGAAAAATTAAAAGAAAAAATGTCATAGGATTTAGAAAACAGGAAAATCCAATACAGGAGAATCATGAAGTGAAAGCCCAGCTGAACAGGAGGCCTAGAGAGTAATGAGTCCAGATTGGAGCAAGACTGAGCATAGGATTTATTTTAAGCTTTAGATGTCTACAACTCAAGATAATGGTGTAAAAGGAGTTTTCACTGCCTATGAGAATGGAGAGTTCCTAAGGCTGAGAGAACCTTGAGCAAGGGAGAGATTTTGTGGGAATGAGACTGGAGATGGAACATGCTTAGGTCCTTCAGGGATCCAGGACTTCAGAGACGGGGATGGGAAGACAACAGCAAGGGAGAAACCTTAGCAGGATTGAGAGAAAAATCTAAAGTAGAAAGGTCTTGTTTGGAAATCTGGAAAGACATACAGGCACGTGAGAACAATAGAACAGTCAGAATTTTGTTTGTGTAGGCAAAGATAGGGCTTGGCTACCTCAAAATTTCCCTCCCATGAAGGGTAGAGTAGAACAGCACATAGTTTTCTATGCCATTCCTTTGAGGGGTGCTGAAAGTAGTGCTGGAGGGTGAATTTATCTAGATGGCTTGGCAAGGCAAGAATTGAAGTCCTTTGTGCTTCAGGGGGACTTCTCAGGCAGGGTCTTAACCAGGAATTACAGCCAGACCACAAAGTATCTCTTCAGATTTAGTCAGCAGGGAATGTGCTGAATTCCCAGGGTGTGTGGCTGCGTTCCCTTGCAATAATTATGGCAGTTACTTTTTTAGAGAGAAACAGACCTGAGCTGAGTTTGAGAGAATTATGTGTGTGTTTGTGTGTTTATGAGACTGTGTGTGTGTGTGTGTGTGTGTGAAAGAGAGAGAGAGAGAGAGAAATGACATTGAGGAATGACATATTGAAAAATGACAGAAATGGGAGGTGTGCTTTAACTTCTTTACCTTTGTATTTCTAGTGCCTGCCATAGTATCTGGACCATAAATATTTGTTAAGGAATGGTAAGGAACACAGAAAACAGGCTAAAGAGAAGGACCTAGAAAGAATACTAAAGATGAGAGAAAATAGTTGGGCAACATATCCAGTTTATGATATTTTCTGATTTTTTAAAATATTTTATTTATTTATTTGACAGACAGAGATCACAAATAGGCAGAGAGGCAGGCAGAGAGAGAGAGGGAGAAACAGAAACAGGCTCCCTGCTGAGCAGAGAGCCCGATGCAGAGCTCCATCCCAAGACCCTGAGATCATGACCTGAGGTGAAGGCAGAGGCTTAACCCACTGAGCCACCCAGGCACCACCTGATTTTATTATTAACAATGTATTGTGATGTTGCATTTTTACAACAGAGGCATACATGGCAACATTGCTGTTTGATATTGACCCAAGAACTAGATAAAATAAATCCAGGCTTACCTGGATTCAACTTTTAAGAAGGCGATTTCCCATTCCTGCTATGTATATGCTAATTAGTTAAGAAAATGTTGTTTCTACTTGAATGTGGATTAATCATCTGTGAAAAACTACATAAATCATCCTTCATTGGGATTAAGGATGACAATACTAAAAGATAGAAGGAAAAATTTTGTTACAGGTATGAAACATGGGTCCTAAAACCTAGGATATATGTCAGAAAAATACTGCATATAAAAATAAATAGTATTCTCCTGAAAGATTAAAGACACAAAGCAGCATTAGGATTTTGATTGAAGCACACGTTTTAACAGTGAGGGTTTGGAGAGAATAGAATTTAAGCTAATAACTCAGTCTAGGCAATGATTTTAATCGTATATGCCAGAAATATAAGGAAAAATGTTATTACAGAATTTTTCTCTCAGTGGAGACTAAGGAACCCTAAGGATTTTATGAGAAGTCTACTTTATTGAGTGTTTTGTTGTTGTTGTTGTTGTTGATGTTGTTTTGTCTAAAGAGTCTGCAACTCCACCCCCATTGAGATTTGCTCATCAGTAGTTGTTAAGCCTTCAATATATTTTGACAATAGAACACAATAATAATTATTGTATTACATGTATTTGTAGCAGCCTCAACTATGATATACAGAAAATGGGGAAGAGAAGCAATCATTTTGTGCACTTTATTAACTCATTCATTATATGAGGTGACACTGGTTATATCAAGATTGTATAATAATAGTCTACTCTAAAGTAGGGTATTTTTTCCCCCATAAACCAGCATGAGTGTATCATGCCAGAGTAATATGAATGTGAAAGAATATCCATCATAGAATAATAAAGGAAGGATAAAATCATTTTACAAAATGAGACATAGAATTCATTTGCTCAAGTAGCTGCCAGTTGGTTGTCTGATAAAAGAGCTAATGCTTAAGAGTCAGGCTACAGACCTAGTAGTAATAGTTGAGATGGTATTTCCGTCTTTGTGGGTGGTATGCCACAGGCACTACACTGTGTGTGCAGGAGTGGACTGCTGAATATATCAGCTCTGCCTGCAGTACAGGATTCTAACTCCAACAGCTTCACTGTGCAGGCTTGACTATTCCTAGCACTTTACCTCTCTAGGCTTTAATGAGCCATAGTTTCTTCATCTGTGAAATAAGGGGGTTGGGCAAAATCTTTTCCACTTTAAAAATATTATCCTGCTATGACTTGAACAAAGGAGAGACACAGTTAATAACCACAGCTCAAGGATTGACTATCTGCTGATCAATTTCAGGAACTCAATCTCTACCTAGTAGGGAGTACTGTGGGAAATGCTTACAAATGATCGTGTAGAGGATGTCTGAGAAGGAAAAGGAGACTCAGTGTCACTGACTGCTGGGGAGTATTAGAATCTGTTGGTTAACTTTGGCAATGTTGTATTGTGAGGAGGTCATTTAGAAAGCTTTCCCTGGATTAAAAAGCAGGAGGCAGAGGATCTTGCAGCAGAGAAAGCAGAGTGAGGGGATGAGAAGCCAAGTGCAGAGTGTGTGTATGTGTGTGTACGTGGGTTTGAATGTGTGAATGCACATTCAGACAGCTCCATTCCTCTGTACATGTGTGCATTCTCCACTGAGAGATAGACATCTAGCTAAGCTGCAGTTCTTTGCTTTCCCAGTAATGCTTGGCAGAAGTTTTACTTGAATACTAAAAGTTGAAAAAAGTTCAGGATTTTTTTTCTGGTGAAGCATAGATGCAGATAAAAGTTTCCTATTGATTTCAGACCATTGTTACAATTGCAGGATTTTAAAATCCTGGGTTTTAAGAATACACTGAAATCTGTCAGTCTTTTAAAAAAAATATGTCTCTATGTCCTTTCTCCTGCATTGGGCAGGTTAAGTGTAAAGTTAAAATGATGATACAGAAAAAATATCTCTTAAAATAAATTATAATCTGCAACAATGGACTAAGTCAGATGGAAAATTTAACTCCTGAGCAATTAATTGGTCGGAGGTACAGTGAGCTAAAGATTATGCAAGTTTGAAGGAAGAGTTATGGAGTTTGAGTTATTAACACAGATTTTGTATCACATAGATATAGTTTGAATTCTCTCCCTATCCCTTTACCAACTGTTTGACTTTAGGCTATTGATGTTTTTAAGCCAAAAATTTCCCATATGAGAAAAGAGGATTATATTTCCTGTCTCATAGTGTTGTGAAAAATGAAAAGATTATGTATGGAATGCACTTAACCCAGTGCCTGGCACATAATAAGTGGTTGATAAATGGTCATTACAATCTTTTTTTTAACACTCGTTCCCATACAGTAGGTGCTCAAGAAGCATTTGTTTAATGAATGTTTCCTGTAGTCACAGATTAATGAAATAAAAAAGTCATGTTTGTTATTGGCATGGTTAATTGCAACTTCATAAAAATTGTTAGTCCCTTACCAGTCCAGCAAAGAACATGGCACCTCATGCTTTCTTCTGTTGTGTCTTCTGGGGATAGACACACACCACACCTCATGAAATGGCTTTGAGTTGTGGGAAGGAAAATTAGAGGCATACCTCCAAGATTTTGCAGATTTAGTTCCAGATTACTGCAATAAAGTGAATATTGCAATCAAGTGAGTCAAATGAGTTTTTTGGTTTCCTAGTGCATATAAAAGTTATGTTTACATTATACTGTAGTTTATTAAGAGTACAGTAGCATTATGTCTAAAGCAGCAATGTACATACCTTAACTAAACAGTGCTTTATTAATTAAAAATGCTAATCATCATCGAAGCCTTTAGGGAGTCACGATCTTTTTGTGAGGGTGTTTGCCTCAGTGTTGATGGCTACTGACTGATGAGGATGGTGGTTGCTGAAGGTTGGGGTGGCTGTGACAATTTCTTAGGATAAGGTAGCAGTAACATTTTTCATGTCAATTGATTATTTCTTTCACCAACATTTTTTTTTCCTCCTCCAGCATGTGATGCTGTTTGATAACATTTACCCACAGCAGAACTTCTTTCTGAATTGGAGTCAATCTTCTCAAACCCTGCTGCTGCTTTATTAACTAAGTTTATGTGATATTCTAAATCCTCTGTTTTCATTTCAACAGTCTTTGCAGCATCTTCGCTAGGAGTAGATTCATCTCAAGATACCACTTTGTTTGCTCATTCCTAAGAAGCAACTCCTCACCCATGAATGTTTGATCATGAGAATGCCACTGTTCAGTCACATCTTCAGGCTCCGCTCCTAATTCTAGTTCCTTTGCTGCTTCTACCACCTCTGCAGTTACTGCCGCCAGTGAAGTGTTGGACCCTTCCAAGTCATCCATGAGGGTTAGAATCAACTTCTTCACTTCCTGTTAATATTGATATTTTGACCACTTCTTGTGAATCCCAAATGTTCTTAACAGCATCTAGAATGGAAATCCTTTCCAGAAGGGTTGACTTTGCCCAGATCCAGCAGAAGAATCATTATCTATGGCAGCTATAGCCTTAAGAAATGTATTTCTTAAATAATAAGACTTTAAAGTCAAAATGAATCCTTGATTCCTGGGCTGCAGAATGGAGGTTGTGTTAGCAGAGATGAAAACAACATGGATCTTGTGGTCCATCTCTACCAGAGCTCTAGGTTCATTGTCAACGAGCAGTAATATTTTGAAAGGAATCTTCTTCTGAGCAGTAGTTCTCAACAGTAGGCTTAAAATATTTATTAAAACATGTTATAAACAGATGTACTGTCATCCAGGCTTTGTTGCTCCATTTCTAGATCACTGGCAGAGTAGATTTAGCATCGTTCTTAAGAGTTCTAGGATTTTCAGATTGGTACATGAGCATTGGCTTCAACTTGAAATAATCAGCTGCATTGCCCTAAGAGGAGAGTCAAGTTGTCCTATGAAGCTTTGAAGCCAGCATTGACTTCTCTTCTCTAGCTATGAGAAGTCTGTCTTCTTCCAGTATAAGCCTATTTAGTCTACATTGAAAAGCTGTTGTTTAGTGTTGCTACCTTCCTTAATTATTTTAGATAAATGTCCTGGATAGCTTGCTGCAGCTTCTCTATCAGCATTTGCTGCTTTACTTTGCACTTTTACGTTATGGAGAAGACTTCTTTCCTTAAACCCCATGAGTCAACCTGTGCTAGCTTCCAATTTTTCTCCTGTAGCTTCCTTACCTCTCTCAGCTCTCATAGAATTGAAGAGGGTTAGAGGGTTAGAGGGTTTGGGCCTTGCTCTGGATTAGGCTTTGGCTTAAGGGGATGCTGTGGCTGGTTTGCTCTATCCAGACCACCAAAATTTTCTTCATATCAGCAATAAGACTGTTTTGCTTTATCATTCATGTGTTCACTGAAGTAGCACTTTTAATTTCCTTCAAGAACTTTTCTTTTGCATTTATAACTTGGCTAGCTGATGCCAGAGGCCTAGCTTTCAGCCTTCTTTGGCTTTAGACATGCCTTCCTCATTCAGCTTAATCATTTCTGGCTTCTGATTTAAAGTAAGAAACATGTGATTCCTCCTTTCACTTAAATACTTAGAGGCCATTGTTGAGTTATTAATTGGCCTAATTTCAATATTGTTGTGTCTCAGGAAATAGAAGACCCAAAGAGAGGGAGAAAAATAGGGAAACAGCTGGTCAATGGAATAGTCATAGCACACACAGTATTTATCAATTAAGTTTGCTGTCTTATATGGCACAGTTGTGGTGCCCCAAAACAATTACAGTAGTAATATCAAAGATCATTGATCACAGATACACATAGCAAATATAATAATAATGAAAAAGTTTGAAATAGTATGAGAATTACTAAAGTGTGACCCAGAGACACAAAGCAAGCATATCTGTTGGGAAAGCATTGCTGATAGACTTGCTAGATGCAGGATTGCCACGAACCTTCCATTTGCAAAAAACGCAATATCAGCAAAGCACAAAAGAAACAGAATAATAAAGTGAAGCACAGTAAAATGAGGTTTGCTTCTACAAGAAGAGTTCAGGGTGTGGAGAGTTTGACAGAGAGCAGGACTAGTGGGAGGTGGACAATAAGAGAGGGAGGCTTCTCTTAGGTAAGAGGGGGAAGCAGTGGAGGTAGAGGCTTAAGAGAATGTGAACATGACCAGTCACACAACACTAGCTCAAGACCCATTCTTTTTCTTCTTTCTCTCCTTCCTCCTTCCCTTCCATCCCCTTTTTCTTGTCTCCCTCCCTCCCCCATTCCATCTCTTGCCTCGCTTCTCCTCCCCTAGCCCCTCCATACCTTTCCTTCTCTCCCTTCCTTCTTCCTTTTCATGACCTTCCATTTTCCTTATGCCTGTTCTCAGCGGGTGATTTTATTTGGGAAGTGACAAGCCAAACAGTTTGACTATGCCTTATGTTGGGCTAGGTGTTTTGGGGATGTTGGTGTACTTTCGAAATGCTTTCGGCGGCTCCTGGGTGGCTCAGTCGTTAAGTGTCTGCCTTGGGCTCAGGTAATGATCCCAGGATCCTGGGATCCAGCCCCACATCAGGCTCCTTTCTCAGTGGGGAGCCTGCTTCTCCCTCTCCTACTCGCCCTGCTTATGTTCTCTCTCTTGCTGTCTCTCTCTGTGTCAAATAAATAAACAAAATCTTAAAAAACAAAAAAACAAAACTGCTTTCTGGGGAACCTCCGGTTTCTACAAGCTGCTTCTATAGAGTTTCAAGTTTAATTCAACTAAAAATTATATTTCATTATTTTAAAAGCTGTAATCAAAACCAAAGCAAAAACTTAAAGCTGAAACAACAGACTCTACAATGTATCTGCCAATTTTTAGCACTTTAGAGACTATGGAACATGTCAGGTACACAGGGTTTATTTTGTATTCATGCAGATTTTAAGCTATGGTTCCTTTTGCTTATTTATGCATATATTTGTCCTCCCTACAAGTGTGTACTTTAGTAGGAAGGAAGGAGCTTTTCTCTGATCTTTCCTTGAATTCAAGCCTGTACATGTCTGCCCATGTCAAATGGTACAAATGAGCTCACTAGTTCAGCACGTGTGTACTGTGCTCCAGTAAATGCCAAGCAGGGCTCAGGCACATCTGCTCGCTCATGCTCTCATCATGGCTTATTAGACAATTGTGCAGTAACAGGTGAACTCTACACACTGCGTCATGGCCCTACTTTCCAAATGAAGTGTCAGATGTTACTTGCCTAAATTAAATATACACATAAGTGTAACTGTGAAAATTGAGGTGGGATAATTGCTGTTCAAACTAGAAATCAATCACTAATTAAAAACAGGAAGTTTCAAAGAAAATAGAATTTCCTGGCTAATACTATGAAAATTATAAGGATAACATGACACAAGTTAAGTTACATCAGGGCGCCTGGGTGGCTCAGCGGGTTAAGCCGCTGCCTTCGGCTCAGGTCATGATCTCAGGGTCCTGGGATCGAGGCCCGTGTCGGGTTCTCTGCTCAGCAGAGAGCTTGCTTCCCCCCTCTCTCTCTGCCTGCCTCTCCATCTACTTGTAATTTCTCTCTGTCAAATAAATAAATAAAATCTTTAAAAAAAAAAAAAAAAAAAAGTTAAGTTACATCAGCCCCAAACACAGTGTCCTCTACACAAAGTCTTCATTGTGTTCGTGAAATTAAAATTTGCAAAGTTCTTTGTTCTGTGAATTCTGATGTGTTCTTAAGTTCTGAATTGAAAGATTGACTAAAAAATAAGTCTCCCAGCATCTTTTAGTACAGTTTGAGCCACCAGTTAATGTTATTGAAAAATACACTTAAAAATGTAAATCTGTCAGTAAAAATGTATTTACAGCACCATTTGAAGTTATCATGTAAGTAAAGGAAAAAGCACAAAGTATCAGGAAAAGACTCATTCAATCCTATGCTATTGATTTTGCTACAGTCATGGTAAATGAGCAAGAAATGAGGTACACACTTATTGCCATTCCTTTAAAATACTGTGTGAAAAAGATACCAAGAAGCTGCTCATAAAGAATTGTTTATTTCAAAAAGTGAAATATGTGAAACTATTTTAATTCACCTGTTTCAAGGTATGAGTACTACGCATTACACCAATTTGTTGGTAAGATAGGATCAAACAAATAAACACAAAGGATATACATTACTGAATAAGATCCTTGAAGCACATACAACAGGGAAAGTGTTTAAGTTAATTTTAGTTAAAAAAAAATTCCATCAAGTCAGTTGTCAAAAATGGATTGGTATGCAATTAGCATTGAGAAAGTAATGGTTAGAAAAACTATGGGATTTGTAAAACAGAAGCAGTTGCCAAAATGAGTTCAAATAATTGTGGTATATTGAGTAGACAATCATTTGCTATGAAGTAGGTTAATAAGCATCTTTCAAACAATCTTTTTTTGATAGAAATTGCCAAATTTTAAAGGTGTACTCTTTGTAATGCAGAATTTTTAGCATTGTGTGTGTGTGTGTGCGCGCACACACGTGCGCGCAAAATGAGTTCCAAAATTCCCTTTTCAATTGAAGTTACTTCTCCCAAGGCTAAGTGCTGATACAAATCTTTCAAAAGAGACAAGAACTCTTTTTTTCCCCCCTCCTTCCTGGTAATAACACCATTAACAGAGCCTCTCTTAAAACATGGTTTTGCCTGCTTGTGTCTCTTGTTGACATTTTTAATAAGCTGAAGAAACTCAGTATGACAATGCTAGCGTGCCTTGTTAAATCTCATTTACAACTACCTATAAAATCAGCAATAAAATTGAAACTTAAAATTTGGATTCAATGTAAAAACAAAGCAAATTTGATTCTTATAAAACTGAGTAAATATGTGATTGAGATGGGCATTGAAATGTATAATATTCTTCAGTGACATTACTGAATTTCATAATATTTCAAGAGATGTATATAATGTATATACACACACACTTATATACATATATATATAATTTTAAACTTGGTGAAAAACCATCAAATGTAATTCTGAGATATTACTAATTCATATTACAAACACAGATTTTGTACTACTCTTCTTTCAAGATTCTGGATGTGTTTAATTGAAGACTTCTGAGGTTACAAAGAAAGATGTTAAAATAATTTACTCATCATCTGTGTAAATCAGAATTTTCTTTAGCCTCTGCAACCAAAACAAATGCAGAAATAAATTGGATACTCATGCTGAAATTAGATTACAACCATCAATTGTGGTGCCTCATTTCAAAGTTTCATGTACAGTCCAGTAATCTTGTTTTCTTATCGATTGTCTCACTGAGTGAATATTATGAATTCAAACTTATAAAATAAATTCATACCTGAGCATCATTTGTATATTCTTTATACTGGAGTTTCTGCCCAATATTTTATATTGTTTCATTTCACTTTTCTCTTTCTTTTCACTTTTATGGCTGTACTGCCTTTCATTTATATTCATTGAGCATCTATAATGTTCTAGGTTCTAGAGATTTAAGTGTGAACAAACCAGAAAAGATCCTTGATCACATGGAAACTAGCTTCTCTTAAGGAAAAAAAACAAAACTGCTATTAAATTTTTGAACTTTTGAACTATGATCCTAGATTTTAATTTCTACAACAAGGAGGATCCAACCTGAATCCGCAAATTCTTCCTTTCCCATAGATGCTCTGTGGAGCAGACTTCCTAGAGATGTTTGGAACTAAGCATTGAGCAGACTTTAGAGTAGAGGTGGAGAGAGCACTGGATATATTTGGTTCAGAGTGAGTTGTTCAGGACCTCAGCTTTAAAGCCTGAGGTTTTCTTTATGAAGGCGGAAGGAAATAACAAAACAAAACAAAACTCTGTATTATTTGCAAGCTTTGCAAGTTCCCAAAACACATGTGCAGTAGCTGCAGTTCGTAAGTTTGTAATAGTTTCAAAGGTCTGAACGTGACCTAGAAAGATCAGTCAACAAGTATTTTTTTTTTTTTTTTTTTTTTTTTTAAAGATTTTATTTATTTATTTGACAGACAGAGATCACAAGCAGGCAGAGAGGCAGACAGAGAGAGAGGAGGAAGCAGGCTCCCTGCTGAGCAGAGAGCCCGATGCGGGGCTCGATCCCAGGACCCTGAGATCACGACCTGAGCCGAAGGCAGCGGCTTAACCCACTGAGCCACCCAGGCGCCCCAGTCAACAAGTATTTTTTAACCACCAGCACATTCTTAGGTATTCTCTGAGAAATAAATAAGAAATATTAGATATTTTCTCTGTCCTTAAGAAGTTTGAGAACTAGTTCTAAAAGAAAACTAACCATTCATCATACCGGGCACAAATAGACAAAACTATCTGTAAAGTGACACTTAGAATGGTAAGATAAATCAGCTGTTCCTGTTCCTAAGGCTGGATGTAGCCAGAGATTATTAATACAACATGGAATATAATATGGCCATAAAAGAAAGACTTTCAAGCAATGTGCCGTTGACTTCAAAGCTGTAAGTGTTTTGAAAAAGAAGAAAATATGGGATAAAGTGGTTGGGAAGAAAATTCTGGGGAGGTAGAAGGACACCATTTGGGTCAGTGGTATGCTGGAGCTAGCTCATGCCATCGCCCAGAGGCCAACTGTGGGTATTTTTCCCCTAACTCTGAATTGAGTGTTGCCATGTTGGTAGTGAATACTGGTCACAATGGAAAATATTTATAATGTGGAAAATGGTAAATACTACAAATCGTGCCTTTCTCTTTGTTTTTATTTTGTTTTTGTCTTTTAGCGGAGACTTGCTTGATAAACATTAACCAGTTTACCACTGGTCTATTTGGATGCATGGTGGAAGGTTAGCTAGTGGTTAGGAGTGGAGTTCCAGTTGCTGAAGGGGATCATTGATCTGTCTTAGTCACTATTGCCTAATAAGCTTAGCAAATTGTTGTGCATGAGATGGGTAAGTTGAAAAAGTAATAGGAGAAGAAATTCTTGGGCCCAGACCCACTCTGAGGTATTCAATTTCCCATGAAGATACTCCCTTGTGCTTAGATACGTAGTGCCCCTATATCTCCCTAAAAATGTTGAGCCAGTTGTTCCCCATCTATGCTTCACTGAGAAGTGCCTTCCCTTCACTCTCCCTCATCAGTTGACCCTTCTGAGTCCCTTTGGCTAACAGGTTAATTTCATCACGTCTTATCAAAGTGTCACTAGATTGTAAGCGCTCAAAGTGGAAAGCATTTTCTTGGATTATACTTTAGCATTCAGTAGATTTGGGCTCAATCCTGGCTCTATTTCTCCTTTACGCTGTGACTATGGGCAACTTGATAAGGTGAGTTGGCTTCAGTTTCCTTATTTGTTAAGCAGAGTTAATAATATCTTCTTCGTAACATAAAGAGACACCAATGAAATGGTACATGGGTGTAGAGATCTAATGACGTTCCTGGCAGCCAGTAAGTAGGAGCTATCATTATTTTGTGTGGTATTATATATAAATATAAACATATAAACACATATTTATTTTTTTTTTTATTTTAAAATATTTTATTTATTTATTTGACAGAGAGAGATCACAAGTAGGCAGAGAGGCAGGCAGAGAGAGAGAGAGGGGAGGAAGCAGGCTCCCTGCTGAGCAGAGAGCCCGATGCGGGACTCGATCCCAGGACCCTGAGATCATGACCTGAGCCGAAGGCAGCGGCTTAACCCACTGAGCCACCCAGGCGCCCTATAAACACATATTTATAACTCCTCCAGCATCCCAACTTTTTTCTTTTTTAAAATTGAGTTGTAGGGGCACCTGGTTGGAGAGTCAGTTAAGCATCTGACTCTTCATTTCAGCTGGGTCTGATATTGGGACTGTGGGATCGAGCCCTGTGTGGGGCTCTATGCTCAGTCCCGAGTCTGCCTGGATTTCTCGCTTCCTTTTCTTCTACCCTCCCCCCTCCTCCCCTCTAAAATAAATAAAATCTAAAAAAATAAAATAAAATTGAAATATAATTGACATATAACATTGGTTTTAGGTGTAGTGATTCAACATTTATATATATTGTGAAATGATCAGCACAGTAAGTCCAGTTAATGTCTATTTTACACACATAGTTTTGATTTTTTTTCTTGTGTTGAGAACTTTTAAGATTTAACCTCTTAGCAACTTTCAAATATATAATAGAGTATTATTAGCTGTAGTCACTATGCTGAACATTACACCCCCAGGACTTATTTATTTTATAACTGAAGTTTGTATGTTTTGACCCCATCACCCATTTTGCCCACCCCCCCCACCTCAAGCAACTACATATTTGCTCTCTGTAACTGCTTTTGGTTGTTTTGTTTATTAGTATTAGATTATACATATAGATGGCTTTGATGATATTGAGGTATGTGCCCTCTATCCCTACACTTTGAAGAGTTTTGATCAGGAAGGGATACTGTACTTTGTCAAATGCTTTTTCAGCATCTATTGAGAGTATTATATGGTTCTTGTTCTTTCTTTTATTGATGTGTTGTATCACATTGACTGATTTGCAGATGTTGAACCAACCTTGCAGTCCTGGAATAAATCCCACTTGGTCGTGGTGAATAATCCTTTTAATGTACTATTGAATCCTATTGGCTAGTATTTTAGTGAGAATTTTCGCATCTGTGTTCATCAAGGATATTGGTCTATAGCTCTCTTTTTTGATGGGATCCTTGTCTGGTTTTGGGATCAAGGTGATGCTGGCCTCATAAAATGAGTTTGGAAGTTTTCCTTCCATTTCTATTTTTTGGAACAGTTTCAGATTATACATATAAATGGAATCATAGCATTTATCTTTCTCGGTCTGACATTTCATTGAGCCTAATGCCGATAAGGTCTGTCCATGTTGTCACAGATAGAAAGACTTCCTTTTTTTAATGGCTGAATAATATATATGTATATTACTACTATTTTCATAGTGGCTGCACCAATTTACATTTCGACCAACAGTACACAGTGATTCCTTTTCTGTACATCCTTGCCAATACTTGTAATTTCTTGTCTTTTTTATAATAGCTATTCTAACAGGTGTGAAGTGATATTTTATTGTGGTTTTGATTTGTAGTGCTCTGATTAGGGATATTGATCATCTTTTTATATACCTGCTGGCCATTTGTAGATCTTCTTTAGAAAAATCTCTATTCAGATCCTCTCTCCATTTTTAAATTGGTTACAATTATTCTTATTTGCCACTGAGTTGTATGAGTTCTTCATATAATATTTTGGATATTAACTTCTTATTAGATATATGTTTTGCAAATATTTTCTCCCACTTAGTAGGTTGGCTGGCCTCCCAACTTTTAAGGAGGGTTTTTGCAAATTTGTTATCTAGCTGGAGATTTCTTTTATGTTATAAATATGACGCAGTGACTTATTTCCCTCCATTGAGTTTTAGAGCAACAGGAACAGTCTCATTTTTATTGAGATATATGTGGAGGGGAGGGCTGGTTGACAAAACATTTGCCTGACTCCCCCCTTTAAAAAAAAAAAAACAAGCAAACAAACCCTAAAGTCTGTACAAGTATGCTGCAATTTCTATTTTCCTATACATCATGTGCATGATGATGCACATTAATGCAACTGTGATAATACTTTTGTGATATTAAACCAATGTATTTGTCAGCTTAAATCATATTCCCTTTTAGCATTCCATTCCTAAGGCTGAGAGGTGAAGCTTATTGCTTTAGGGAATGAGAGAGAATGGCTCCTTCCTGGAACCCATAAGGTCATTGATGTGCTTTGAATCTTAAGGCTGGCTGTTGTGAGTACAAGGCTGTAATAGTGATATCCAGACAATCTCAAAAAAGAAAAGCATTTTCCATTTCCTTTGGCCCTTATTTACAAGACCCAGACATGCATTACTAGAGTATAGAAGTTACTGTTTTGTTTCTGTTTTTTAATGTGTCTGGAACAAATAAAAGAACAGGATATAAAGAAGATCTACCCCTTATTGCGCTCTTGAGTTATGGGAAAAGTAAGACCAAAGTAAAATGAAGAATTATACTTGGTGTTTTATTGTCCTTTTTTGGGAGAGGAAATTGAAGGAGGAGTATCACAGAAGTATCTACATGTTACCGAGGAGTCCAAGAACATGGCTGAGAATGTATGGTTGTGTGTGTGTGTGTGTAGTAGTAGTATGTAGTAGCATAACTTCCTTGGGTATACAACTAAAGATTGCAAACATATAGAGCATGGATTAGCAAACTTTTCTTGTTAAAACTCAGGTAATATTTTAGGCTTTGTGGACTACATAATACAAATCTGTAATAATAGCACAAAAACTGCCGTAGATAATACATAAATGGATGGGTGTGTCTGTGTTTCAGTAAGACTTTATTTATAAAATCAAGTAGTAGGCTGGATTGGCTTTCAGATTATAGATCACCAGCTCCCACTCCACAAGACACCTCAGATGTGGATATTTCCAGCATGTCACAGGGCTTCTGTGAGGGTGGCCAGGGGTGCCATGAGAACTGGTAGACCACCAGAGGACTGAAATAAAGACAGAGAAGCTACTGTTTCTAGGGAACAGTGACAGGAGATTAGTGGTGTGCAACCTCCAAAATTCCCACTCCCAAGCCATATACTGATCCTAGAGGAGGAGCATGGACAAGGAGAGACTAGAAATATCTTTCATTTATTTCCACCAGCCAACAATACTTTGCTGAAGTTTACTTTTTGCCTTTAATATTAGAAATTATTATTTTTTTAGGGCACCTGGGTGGCTCAGTCAGTTGAGTGTATGACTCTGGTTCTCAGCTTAGGTCTTCTCAGGGTTGTGCGTCCAAGCCCTTCATTGGGCTCTTCGTTTTGATTCTGATACTCATCTGTGGTATATTTTTCTTCCATGATATTTAGTCATTACTCCCTATCATGTCTTCCTTAATCTTTATCTACTCTCCCCATTGTTCAGCTGGTGGAGAACCACTCATCTATCTATATACTACTCAGTCAAGGGCAGGTGATATTGCATGGTGGAAAATAATTTTCTAGGAAACTTACTTCTAGATTAATAGATCCTCAGTGTTTTTGGAAAGAGTTTAATCCCTGTTACAGGTTGAATTATGCACTCCCCCCAAAAATATTTTAAGTCTTAACCCCTAGTATTTCTGAATATGACCTTATTTGGAAATAGGATTTTTGTCAATGACCAAATTAAGATGAGTTCATTAGGGAAGGTTCTAATCCAGTGTGGTTGGCATTCATAAAAACGGGGGAAGTTTTGACACAATTATAGAAGGAAGAGAGTGTGAAAGCACAGAGAATGCCTCACCTATAAGTCAAGAAACATGTGAGATGAAAGCTAGCAGGGAGGCATGGAATAGATTGTTCCCCTCAATCCTCAGAGGGACAGCCCTTCTGGCAGCTTGATTTTGGACTTCTAGACTCCACAACTATGAGACAATACATTTCTATTCTTTAAGCCAACCTGATTTGTGCTACTTTGTTTTGGCAGCCCCAGGAAACTAACACAATCCCCTTCACTGTTTCCCTTTGGAGAATATTCAAAAGTTAAAGACCCAAAGCTTCCAAATGAGCACACATAACTAAGATGTCACCCTAACTCATCCTGTAGCTTCTGGTTGGTTCTTGCCAAACATCCTTTTGAACACATAGAACTAATTCTACTGACTTCGTTTTAATTCTAGATAAAATTTCATTTTTAATTACACTGTTATATAACTATATTTAGATCACAAATGAAAAGAATCATCAAATGCTTTCTGGTATTTTCAAGGCAGGACCCCAGTCATCAATCTGGATTTTGATGCTGGCACCCAAGGTAATGTAGGGAGGTTCTAATCCTGATAATTTTTTTTCCTCTATTAAATTCTTAGTATTGGGGCACCTGGGTGGCTCAGTGGGTTAAGGCCTCTGCCTTCGGCTGGGGTCATGATCTCAGGGTCCTGGGATCGAGTCCCACATCGGGCTCTCTGCTCCATGGGGAGCCTGCTTCCCTTCCTCTCTCTCTGCCTGCCTCTCTGCCTACTTGTGATCTCTGTCAAATAAATAAATAAATAAAATCTTTAAAAAAAAATTCTTAGTATACCATGGGGGCACCTGGATGACCCAGTTGGCTAAGCATCTGCCTTCTGCTCAGGTCATGCTGTCCACATCAGGCTCCCAGCTCAGTGGAGAGCCTGGTTTTCCCTCTCCCTCTACTACTCTCTGTGCTTGTGCTCCCTCTCTCTCTCTCAAATACATAAAATGTTAAAAAAAAAATTCTTAGTATTTCTCCAGGAAGCCATAAAACAACTCTATGTCTTTAGAATAAAAGAGAAATACAAAGTGGTAATTATCCTGTTAATTTTAAAGGCATAATTTTAGACCCCGAGGTGAATTATTTTTATTGTAATCATCCAGTTAGGCTAGATAGAAAAAGCCAAAGAAAACACAAGCGTGACAAACTTTAGTTTGGTTTCAAGTCTGTGGCTTCTGCCCTCTCAGAGAGTGATTTGAGCTTTGAGGATGAATTCTTTGACTTGCCAGGTATTCTTTTAGTGTACAAGGGTATTTTTGTGCTGTTCTGTAGCTTATATGCAGTGGTATTGTGTAAGCTGTACTATAGGGAGAAAGACATGATTAAAAACATTTGTGGCTCATCGTTAAATATAGAAATCATTATAATTGGATTAATTTAGGAAATACACCATGATGCCTGAGTTTCCTCTTGAGAACCAAATATACATTGAGAGCTACATTTTCAAAAAGCACAGAGTTGGCTTTCTCACATTAAAAAATACAGATTCATAATTCAGACTCCCTTAGTCCCAGGCCTCAGTTAAAGAAAGTGTAACATCTGCATGCCACGTTAGGTGATATTTTGGCTTGAGTCAAATCCATCTCTGGAAATAGTGAATACGCTTTTCCGCAGGTGATTATAGCAGTGCTCCATGAAGCTTGGGTCCTAGAGGTACAACTGGAATTTTGCAAATGCCACTGGAAGCATTACATCAATCCCAGTAGGAGAAAGGAAAGTAGCAGATGTAGAAAATGTAAGTGATGGAATAGTCATGTAACAAAATACGTTCAGCATATCTTTTGTTATGTAATGTTACCCATGACATGCCTATCAGTAATATTGTCAGAGGCTGTAATTGAAGAGATATATTAATTATTATCAGTCACCTCCAGCACTCTTATGGATGGTAGAGTGACGTCTTCATAAAATAAAGACAACCATGTCTGGTGTGCGGGAGGCTATGGAGACAAGATTTTTTTTTTTCTTTTCTTCTTTTTCCAAAGGTCTGTAGCTAAAGGTGCTCCAGCTTGAATTTCCTTTTAGCACCGTTCCTAAATTCCTGGACTGAAAAACTACTGGAGATGTAACATCCAACTTTCCACTCTCTTTTCTCTCCCTCCTTTTGGTTCTGCTCTGGGAAAAGAAAAATTAAGGGCACAGCATGGTTAAGAAGCCCAGTGCCATAGTCTGGGAGGACTAATGTAAGTTCCAGCCCTTCTGCTGGATTTCCCCTTCAGTTTGTCTGAGGGGGTTAGTTGCCTGCCTCTCCAGCTCTGTGTGCCAGTACGAAACAGGTTCAGACAAATTAAGGCCTTTGGAGCCTGCCCTTTTTTTTCATTATCTCCACACTTATAAGCTGCAATTTTGTAGAGAGAAGTAGGAGGTTGTTACCAGAAAGCAGTAGATTTCCCACAAGTTGGAAAAGACATATCTATAGCTGTCGTTTTTAATTGGAATTGGCAGAATATGTTCAGAACAAAACTCGATTGTTTCCACCTTCATTTTTTCCCCAACAATTTGAGATAGTACCTGGAATTATAATAGACTTTCATATCCCCTGTATAGGTCAGAGTCTGTTTGGCAAAAGTGGGGATCAAAACAGTTCTTTCAAACTTGCGGCAACAGTGGGATATGAGCACTGCTAGAAACATTTCCCCAAATTCTGTGACATGATTCCAGCAGAGTGGGATGAAAGACAGAGAAGGGCTGCTAGGAGGAGTGATCCCTGGAGCAAGGAATGGGAGGGCTGATGGGAAAAATCTGTAAGTCTTCTTTAGCAATTCCTTCTACTTAGGTGGATGTGGATTTTGCTGGAACCACATGTATGTCGTTACCTTGGGGTAGCTCCTGAAATTCTCCAATTATTGAGAACTCAGATAAATGAGATAAATAGATTTGGAGGTAAGGGTTCACTTTTCTTGTATGAAAGGAGACTGGAGAGCAACCCCCAACCTCCCCCTGCCCCCCCCCAAACCCCTAACTAACAGTTGGCTCATGACTAGTTCTTGATGATGACTTTGTCCTGTTTAGATGTTATCTGACTTCCCACTACTGGTACTTTTATTTGGTTGTCAAAATTACTAGCCTAGGTTGTTAACCTAATTATAAGATTATTATATCATTAGAATTTGATCTTTCACATCTCAGGCTATTTTGAATTACCTATCAAACCTGTATATTAAAAAAAAAAAATTCCAGATTCGTTTATTTTTGAAGGAGTAATTTTTCTACTGAAGATTATGTGCAAATGTTGGAGATTTTCAGATAACCTTTGCAGTCTTTTGTGTGTGTCTGCAGGTAGGTGCTCCCAGCATAGAGATGTCATTGCTGCCACATAACTTTTTCTTTCCGCCCTCTCGCATCTCACTCACATCCGCATGCAACAACGTACTACCTACCAGGGATTGTCATTTTTTGCTGATTTTGGCCTAGAGTCTCCCTGGCTGTAAAGTGTTTTTATGGTAAAGATCATCATTCACATCAAAGAAAGGAGATTTTCCTAAGTATTTAGTATTGAGAAGCTTCCTTTCTGCAATCTAAATGTTCTAGTGAGATTTGTTCAGTATCATTAAAAATATTAGCCCACTATAGTCTTTCATGTCTTCCAGAGGAATTTGGGAAGTAATTCTGCTCTTCAAAACCTCAGAACATTTCATGTTGTAACTCTTACTTAAATCTTCACTGTAAAACTCAAGGAATTGAAAAATTAAGTTGCCTATCCTATTTTTTAAAAACGTGTTTCCTCACACGAATGCCTCTTCTTTTCCACAGCACTCTTGCCTTTTATGGACTAATTTCTGTCGGCACACAGTTTGTCTTGACTGGACGTGATATGCCATTTGGAAAATGTTGAGCAATCAGAAATAGCTGATTATAGGGATCCCTACATCCTTCGTTCTCAATTCCTGGTTTTGTAATGTCACTGCATTCCCACCTTCAAATTACATTATGGCAATTCAGTAGGGCCAAGAGGGAGTATAGTGTAATGGTTAAGAAAATGGATTTTGAGGTTTGAAAGGCCAGTTTAGAAATGCTGCTCAGTTCATCTTAGGCAAATTATTTAATGTCTTTCTTTTTTTGGTCATCTGTAAAAATGAGGATTATAATATCTGTTTCATTGCCATGAAGATTAAGTGAAATATTATGAGTAAAGTGTATCACAGTCAGCACTCACTGATGGTTAAGACATTAATAAGAGACTGGTTTATCACTAAAAAGGTGCTAGAGATTCTGTCCAAAAATAGAAATTTCTCAGTTGGACACATTATTTTACTTTCCTACTATAATTTACCATTCTATAACTATCATTCTAAATTAATACATAGTTAATCCTGATTTCTGATATGTAGTGGTGTTTTCCAGCTATAATGGGGAAATTGCAATATCCACAAAGGTAATTGGATTACAAGGAACATGAGAGATCTGAGGGAATATAGATGAACATTTCTTTGAGATTTAAAAAAAAATTTTAAATTATTTTTTTACTATTCTAACTTCAGGGGCGCCTGGGTGTCTCAGTTGGTTAAACCTCTGGTCATGATCTTCAACTCAGATCATGATCTCAAGGTCCTAGGATGAGCCCCAGGAGCCCCATCCCATGTTGGGCTCTGCTCAGCAGGGAGCCTGCTTCTCCCTGTGCCAAGCTGAATTGATTAAAATTCATTCAATGATTTAACAAATTTTATCAAATCTAAGATGATTTTGATTACAAAAAGGCACCCCAATTTCAGAAATATGCATTGTAGAGTCCATGAAATACGGTAGCATTAATTTTCAAGGATTTAATCTCTTTGGGACCTGAATATGCTTTGTAATTCAAGTTCTTCCTCTCTCCTCGTCACCAGTATAATTGGCTGATTGGCACTTACAAGGATGAGAGCGCCTAGGAAACAAGCTTTGGCAAATATTTGTGGATGCCTTTGTTGGCAGATCCAAAAAAAATCCACATCATTTCTAGAGCACCTATTTTAATACTACATTGGGATAATTTTGTTTTTTAAAAAAGGACAGTATAATAATCCTTTCTATTAAATATAACTGGGTGTAGTCATTCTTTTTTGTCTGAGTATAGAATGATTCAAAATAATGGTTGATACATTTAATAAAAATACATTTGATAAAAATGGCCACACTGTAGACAAAAATTGTTATAATTATAACAAGTTTTTTATATAATTATTCAAAGTACTTTATTGTATTACTATTAAATCAGTTATTTATTATAATTTTAATAAGCACTCTCTGTCAAATAAATAAATAAAATCTTTAAAAAAAGGAGGGGGCGTCTGGGTAGCTCAACTGGTTAAACATCTGCCTTCAGCCCTGGTCATGATCCCAGGGTCCTGGGACCAAGCCCCACATCTGGCTCCTTGCTCGACAGGGAGTCTGCTTCTCCCTCTCCCTCTGCTGCTGCTGTTGCTGCTCTTTGCCTGTCAAATAAATAAATAAAATCTTAAAAAGAAATATATATATATATATATATATTTATAGTGAGTTTAATATATATGGTGTCTCTTACCCAGTTTCATAAATGTAGGAAAGTACATACATTTGTAACAACTTAGTTTGATATAGATGGAAAATGCATAGTTTGTATGGAATCTGGGCCTTTGATTTTACTAGTGCTTATGGGTTCCAGATCTGAAGCTCTTGTCACATGTAGTTCCTTTTCAGTTTGTGATAGAAATGTGAGCTGTGGATGCTTTGACCCTCAAACTTCTCTATTCAGTCTCATCCAATCTGTTGCTACCTCTGTAAATTTAAGATGACCAGTGATTCTGACAAATGGGCTATAGTCTGGAAAACAAATGCATAACACATAGGGAACTAGACATTTTTGGTAGAATTATAAGCTAATTTGTTTAAAATTATTATAAGGGATAATATTTCACTACATATATGCACATATACATGTGTTTATACTCATAGCAAAATATATTTAATATCACATGTCAAAAATGGAACTATTTTCAGAAAAAAAAAATTAAAACCACTGTGATAGAGAGGGATCCTGTAAGATGGGTGTTAAGGCATAGCATAGTAAACGTTGTCCAGGCTTTAAGTCAGACAGATGTAATTGAAAAATCTTACTTCTTGTTGAGAATTAGCTGTGATCTTAGACAAGCCACTTGACCTTTCTGAATCTCAGCTTTTTCATGTGTGAAAAACTAGTAATACCCTTCTAATAGATGTATTAAGAAGTTGATTGAGATAAAGTATGTGAAAACAATTAACTCCACCTCTCAGACTACTCAAAAAATTGCTTTGGGTTCATTCTCTCTCAAAATCAGTATTGTGCATTGGTTATTATGTAAAAATGTCTACATACATAAAAATGCAAATGCACTTAATATCATTATCTAATCAAGAACATCAAACAATAATTTTCTGTGTATAATATAGGCCTTCAGTACCCTCCCCCGTGTTTTGTGTCTCCATCAACAGTAGTGGAGACTCGAGACCCTACCTGTTCTCCCAACTGTCACTCCAGTCTCACCACCCTTAGCTGCTCTGAGACTCACAGACCAAACCATGTTATACTGTGATTTCTGTTATGTTTGCTCCATAAAATGCCCCAGAATCCCAGGCCACCCTTCATCTCCTGCACTCTAACACCCTGTATTAGTTCAGGAAATCCTGCCATAGGGCCCTGAAGAAATTATGGGTAATGAACCTCAGAATCCCCTGTACATTCAGCACATTCTTGAACACTCACCTCACCTTCTCCCTCTGACTGGCCACCTGGTTCTCAACACAGCTACTTCTGCAACCCTCTCTAAGTGGATGTTCAGTTTTTTCCTGCTCCACTTACATAGCTGTATGGTAGGTATCTACCCTGTTCCTCAGGACTGTTTCCTTTTCTCCTCCCGGCTTTGAGTCCCATGTCATCTGTCGTTTTACCACCTTTGCTTTGTTGAAGTCAGCTCCCAATCTCGGGTCATACCCCTTCATTTCTTAAAGATTTTTGCTCCTGGCTCTTTGTTTCTCAACCCAAGGCCATCCTCAGTCTCAGTGATTTTTATTTATATATTTATTTATTTATTTTTTAAATTTTTAATTTATTTATAGCATAACAGTATTCATTATTTTTTCACCACACCCAGTGCTCCATGCAGTCCGTGCCCTCTATAATACCTACCACCTGGTACCCCGACCTCCCACCCCCCCGCCACTTCAAACCCCTCACATTGTTTTTCAGAGTCCATATTTATTTATTTATTGATTGATTGATTGATTTAGAGAGGGAGATGGAGGGACTGAAGGAGAAGGAGACAGAGAGAGAAAATCTTAAGCATTGAGGGGAATGCTGGGCTCCGTCTCACAACCCTTAGATCATGACCTGAGTCCAAATCAAGAGCCGGCCGCTTAACTGACTTTGCTACCCAGGCATTCCAGTGATTTTAATATTATTATAGGTGATCATTCCTATAATGTGACCTCTCAGTTCCTTAACCTCTTCCTTTACTGTTTCTGTCTCTCACCTGATTGCATCCATTCATTCACTCTCAGGGTCACATCCTAAATCTTCTCATTACTAAAAGCCTTCCCATAATCCTAAATTCACACAGTGGCCACCACCTCCTATATTCTCGTTCAATTCTTCTAATATCTTTACCCCAACAATCTTTCAGTCCTGCTGAAATCTACATCCACTGCCTCTCCTGTTTTTACTGTCCATTACGTATCTTGTGTTCACAAGTCCTCCCTAGACACCTTAAATTTCATGTTTAATTAATAAAATTACCTCCTTTCATTCACCCTCAGCTCTTTCACTGAGTTATGAAAAGATTGGTCTGGTAGGCTTGAGGAGATGTGTTGCTCAGATCCCCCTTTGAGAAAGAAATTGTCAAATGGTAGGGCATATAGTTGACTGGTAGTCTCCAGCTTTTGACAGCTATGGGTCTGCCGTGAACTCTTTGGAGTGGTCCGATGCTTCCAGCCAATGACTGAGCAAATGATGGTCTCAAGGTCTAGCCATTTCCACTCAATGCAGGACTTCTTTAATGGGCTTCCTATTCCACTAGTGGGGTTTGTCCATCTGTATCAGGGTCTGCCGGCTCCCTCTTTCCATTCTTGCTTCCGTCTCTTTCATTTCAGAGGCATTATTTCCCAAAAAACTTTTACACTCCAAATTCCATCTCAGCATAGGGAGCAGCTGGGAAAAGTACAATAGTAGTTAAGTCCATCTCTGCTGATTTTGTTCCTGTACCTGGACTTTGCCATTGGTCTCGCTTTAAATTTATAATCAAGTAGGTAAGTGGGCCCTTTGTGTAGCTAGGCAGTCATAGTGAATTTTCTTAGTCCATTTACTATTTAACTCTCCTACATCATTATTTCATGTTCTCTGTTTTTCTTCCACTATCTGTGTATTTACAACTCTCAAATTTGTATCTCTAGCTCAGTCCTCATTCCTAAATTCCAGACTCCTTATCTAGCAGCCCACCTACCATCTCTATTGAAATGTTTAACAAGCACCTCAGTAGACCCGCAGTAAAACTGATTCCCCCCACCATCTTCTCCAAAACTGCTGCCTCTGTAGTTGTCCCCAGCTCAGCTAATGGCAGCTTCATTATTCTGATTGATTTACCAAAAATATTATAGTCATTCTCCATGCTTCAGTTTTTTTCTTATAATTTACATTTAAGCTGTTATTAAATGCTGTGGTTTTAGTTTCAAATATATCCTGACTTCGACTACTGCCTGGCATGTCTTCTGCTGCCACACTAGTATAAGCCACCATGCCTCATTTCTGGATTATTGCTTAAGTTCTTCTATCTCCACTGTGTACTCTTAGCATAGACACCATACTAATGCACTAGAAATATTAAAAAATAGGTTAGATCATGATATTCTTCTGCTCAGCTCACATCAGTGTCTCCCACTCAGAATAAAAGCTTGTAAAAGCCAATGTTCTTGAAAGGATCTAAGTGTTTGACCTGATAGGGCGCACATTACCTATCTGACTACTTTCCCCTTGCTTTCTTGACTCTCACACAAAGTCTTTTTGCTGCTCTTTGGACTTCCCTGCAATCTTTTCACCATATTTTGGCTTCTGCCCAGAATTTTCTTCCCTCAAACACAGTGCTCACTCTTAAACTTCCTTCAGATTGTTGTTAAAATGTGCAACTTTGTTGTCTACCACATTTCAAGTTAATTGCCCCTGTCTTGCATTCCACATTGCTTTTTGATGCTTCAGTTTACGTCATATGACTCATCACCATCTAGCATCCTTTCTATTTTATTTATTTATCTTATTACGGCATGGCTTTCTACCTAGACTGTCAGCTGAATGTGGATAGGAATTTTTGCCTGTATTCTTTACTACTCTATTTTTAGTACACAGAACAGTGATGACATACAGCAGGTACTCAAAACATTTGATGAATATTTAAAGAATAAATGAATTATATAATTCTTTGTCCATTATATGTCCATTATAGGTTTCCATCATCCTGTTCATAGTTCTAGGAATTAAAAAAGAAACGCATATCTAGTATGCCTTTGACCTTTTTATTACCTAGCTGGACAATTTTATACTGCCTTTGCATATACAAGTGAATTCACATTTTATTATAGCCCCAATAAGAGGGGTTTAGAAGTCATAAGGATGTTAGAATTACAGGCATATTATCCACTTTTGTACCACAAAGCAGCATTTATTCTTTAGTGTCATGCCTATTAGAACTCAGTAATGTTTAATTCAACCTTTCAATTTATATGTTTTGTCATGATTATTTAATAGCTTCATATGGGTAATTCTCAATTCCAAAACAATAACATAACAGTCTATTTGAAATCAAAACTGTGTTTCTTAATCTAGACCAAAGGATATTGTAGGCATCCAGATTCTTGAGTATTTGAGTTAATTAAAATGATTTTCTGTAGTAGCAACTCTGATTAAAGCAGAAGGTCTAAATAATTAGCTTTCAGCATGGAGGTTTAAATAGAAAACAATTCACAAATTTCCTTATTACACTATTACCATTTATATAATTATGACTTTGCAACCTTTATCTCCAGCCTACATCCCTTCAAAATGCCTTAGACGCATATACTTGTCTATCTACATCCCTTCAAAATGCCTTAGACGCATATACTTGTCTATCTACATCCCTTCAAAATGCCTTAGACGCATATACTTGTCTATCTACTAGATATTTTCGTCTGTTTGTCCCTTAACATCTGAAATACAGTCTAGCTCCATATGCCTGTAGCTCCCTTTATTTCTTGTTTCAATGAATGGCATCATCATCTACTCAGTTACCCAAGACTGAAATTGGGTGTCTTCACAGAATCATCTCTGTGCGTTTAGTACTATGCTAGATGCTGACGGTGCAAAGTTGATTAAGATACAGATTCTGTCCTTGAGTAGGTTATATCTAGGAGGGGAAATTGACATAAAATTACAATTTCACTTTTATTGTGGTCAGTGGTAAGAACGATATAGGAAAAAAATCTTTTTAAATTGGGTTAGAAATTTATTGAAAAATTCTTTTTGCTGAGTTTTGGAGAATGGATCTTGAAGTTGAAAAGGAGGAAGAATATATCAAGCAGAGAGACCAAGCAAAGCAAAGCAAAGACAAGGGTGAATTAACAGAGCTTAAGATTGAAGTGTGGTATGTGTTATTTGTATAACAATGTTGTATAATACAACAAATATAATGTTTATGGCAGTGAGAGTGGACTATGAAGTATGGGTAGATCGGGTCATACCATTCTAAGAAGCCATGGGCAGTGGGGAGCTGCTGAAAATTTTTGAGTAGAGGAATAGTTAGACTTAATTTTAGATCTGTCACTTTATTGTTGTGGGGAGGATACAGCACAAAATAGGGAAAGCCAGAGAGAGAGATGCATTAGAAAGAAGTCTATTGCTTTGGTTCAAAAAAACGGGGAATGATCTGGATCACTGAAAATAAGAATAGAAAGCAGGTATTATATAAAAGAAATATTCAGGAGAAAATTCTAAGTATTAGGTGATTAAGTACATGGTGATAAATGTAGAGGGAGTAGGAATGGTAGGTTTTTCCTTTGGAGATTGAAGAAAATTTCATGTTAATATCTAAAAGGAGAATTGGAACTTTTTAGAGACACCCCCCCAACACACACACACGTGCGCGCGCGCGTGCCAATCAATTTCATATACAAATCTGAAACAGAGGTAAGGCAAAATAATTGTTGAGATGGAACCCTGAGGGAAAAATCAGAATTTGAATAAAATAGAAGCACATGAAGGATATAAAGAAGGAACAGTCAAACAGATACAGAGAACCATGAAAGGGACTAGAATGAGAAAATAGTAGAGCTAAATCCCACATATAGGTTTACTAAGATGTAGTCTGAAATATGTCTGTTGAGTCTGGGATTAGCATTCATAGATAACTTAAAAAAAAAGAATTTATGGATGACTTGGACGAAAGCAGTTTTAGTTGGGGGGGTAGAAATGGCTCTTAGATTTTTTGTATGATGGATTGATTTTATGAAACTACAAAAAAATGAATATAGACTATTCGCTTAAGAGGCCTGATGGGCAAGAAATTATATGATGTTACGTTTTGGGTAAGAGGGATTCCAATTTATGAGCACTCCAAAGACGAGGAAAGCATTGCTTATAAACATCAAGTAGTTTTCCAGGAACACCTAATTTTAAGGGTTACACCCAAAGTCATAACTTTGATTCCAAAAGCCTACTCTTGTTTTGAACTGAATAGATGTAGCAACATCAATGATGTAAATAACAAGGTGATCAATACTATCATCACCCTATATTCTCTCCTTTTCAACCATACCACATTGGATTGCACCAGTATGTGCACCTCATTTTAGAATGCTATCAATGGCAACAAGAGAGGATGGATTGAAGGGAAGAGGGACTACAGGTGACACAACGGAAGCTGGGAGGAAGAGTCATCAAAGATGGCTTCAGGGTTTGCAGTTTGGTTGACTGAATTAATGGTCTTTCTTTAAAAGGAGAAGGGGGACCCAGCAAAGGAGCTATATGTTGGGAAAGGAAGGTGGAAGGGGGTACAATGGAGAAGATTGTGGTGAATTTTTACAGTTCTTTGGCATCTGCCAGTCTTGATGTACTGAACATTCACAACAATGTATTTGAGAATTCTGCGACAATGGACCAGTTTTTCATTAGTGAAAAGAATTTCTGTATTCAGTGTGTATCAACTAAAAAATGAACCAAAATAAAAATTTATCAGAAATTGGCTAGTTTGGAACCATCTTACCTGGTTATTGGTATCACTTGTTTGCTGAGATTTTTAAGTGGTAAATGGTCCTGAAGGGAAAAAACTATAAATGAAGTCTTTTTTTGGCTACATCTGTCTGAAGTGTTATTTATACAAAGTAATGACTTTGTATTTGTACAGAATGACTTGGTTGAAATCACTGGGGAAAATTGTATGTTGCCTAGTCACATGAAGACCCTGTTTTTCCCTCTAGAGAGAGAACCTCGATACTTTAATTGTCATGTTTATCAGAGTCCAACTATGACATGAAACTCCTTAGTCTAGGTGGCAGTGGGAAATTTGCAGAAAACAATTAAAGAAGAATGACAGATAACTGAAACTATATAATTTGAATCCACTATTCCATCACTACAACTAGAAGTTAATTTTAGAGTTTATACCCATTCTTTTGAATCTTGAGCCTTGAAAAATAGTTATCCTTTCAAACTATTTAAACTGAAAGACTAAGTAGAGGAAGACCAAGGAAGAATATGCCCTGCCATTAAATTTAAAAATAATTTAAAAACTACTATCTCCGACTTCACATCAACAACTCCATTAATAGATGCTTCAGAAATCACAAAGTGAACAAAAACGGAAAATGCACGGCTGAAATTAAGACTATTTGACAAGTGTACTTTTTGCATTATTAACCTTAATTGGGGAAATGGTGTTTGAATACATGGTTCCAACATCTTAGAAATGAGTTTGAGTAAGTTCTGATATTTTCCTTATGTTTGTAAAATGTTTATATATCCTGACAGCCGCATCTGTACTCATGGCCTTTATTTCTCTTACCCTAAAGGATCCGGGTCAGAACAGGAGTAGAAATCATTTGTAAGGCAAAACCTGGGTTTTTAAAAATTTTATCGATGCATTTGTTCTTCTGATATTCTGTCCTACAAAATTGGTAGGAGAGCTACCAGTAAAGAAAGGGTCAGTATTAATTACAGCAGGTTTAGCTTTCCTGCATATTGCATGAGACATGAGGATAATAATAGTCTCCCGGCTTCGTACTTTTACATTATGTTAATGATCGTCAGTAAGGCAATGTGCCAGGAAGACTACCCAGCCTTCTCCTTCTGCCTGAGGTATCTGCCTTTTAATCCAAAATATCTATGTTTAAATTCAAATCCCAGAAGAGACTCAAACGAGTCGACTCTGTCTTATGAAACACTTACTTGTGCCAGTGAGTGGATTTTCACGCTGTGGTGCAGTTTTACAGCAAGCGTTCCTTAAAGAGATGCTTCTGCTCTTTGCTTCCTCACTGGGTAGAGCTTTGGCACTGGTCCAGGGAGACTGAGAAAATACTCTCAAATTAGGCACGGACTGGTGATAATTGCTAATTATTGAATGTCAATGGGTGAGCAAAGAAAAATCCATGTAACGGCAAAGGGATGGCACATAAAAGTGCCAACCACACTGTCTTAGAATTAGATCCATCAGTCTTTATAAAAAAAAAAAGGGTAAATTCAATTAGGCTAAATAGATGGTTATTTAACAACAGTCAATAAAATATTTCTTTACCGTATAGTAAATAGGCTTATATTTAACCATAGCTCAGTATATTCCAATGTTAATACCAGGGCAGTTTGTTTTCATAGCTTGATCTAAACAGCACTTGATGTTGACACTTCTATTGCGTATTTAATGAACTCATATCAAATATGCATGGCAAATAAATACTATGTTCCCGGTAAACCTTTATTCCTGCCCCACTGTCTTGATCTTTTCAAGTAAAGTAACGTGCTTTTCACAATATATTTCTTCTCTCATAAAAATGCGTATCACAACAGTGTAACTAAATCTTATTTCAATATTTTTGCAAGGCAGAAAAGAGAAATCTAGATCATTGTCAGTGCAGACTTGCCGCTGTTTTAAAATGCAGCTCGGAACTCTACCTCAGTTGGCCTCTGAGCAGCCAGTCTACTGAGAAGTGTGCTTCTGAAAGAAAGGATTAAGGCTTCCTGGAAGTCCTTAATCTGCTGCCTATATGGAAAAACACTGCAGCAATGCATAAGATGCTGCCAGTCAGCATCAGGGCTGGCACTGATGGCTGCCCTTAGCTTTGTGTGTATGAGAGCACATAGAAAATGGAGCTGCAGTGTGGCTCTGCATCTGGGCATGGGGGCAAGGTATTGTTAATCTCTCCCAAGAACAAAGTCAGGAGTATTGGAAGCAAGAAGTTAGGGTGGTTGGACATGTGTCTTTACTGTTATGGGACACTTAGAAAATAGTCTTACAAGTGACTTGCATTTCAAAGATTTCAAAGGGTCACATAATTGGCAGGTCCTTAAGTCTCTTATCTAATCCAGATGTAAAGCACAAGTAACGGCTGAACGGTGGAATGAAGTAGATGAATACATGTATAACGTACTGCCTCCTGATTTCTGGCCAAGTCATCTTTTGATTGTGTTCCTGCCACGAGTGTCACTTTCACTGAGGGAGGAGAGGATGGCAATTTGCTGCCCAGGTTTTCGGAGATGGCATGTTGGTTCAGCTAAACTGAGAGCAAAATAGTGATTTCTTCCTTTTTCTGCAGACAAATATGACGGCAGAAACTGCTTTGCAGTGTTTGTCTTGCTCAGAGACAGAGTGTGTGATCTGTAAAGGTTTTCCTGGTAATTAAATTTTGAAAAGGATATGAATCCCTTTATTTATATTGGGTAACTTTGAGACCAGAAATAACAAATGTTTGATTCTTTAGCTCAATGGACTTTGAAATAAATGCTTATTTTTGTTCATCTCTAGCTTTGGGTGTTTTTTGAAATGCAGCTTTAAAGCTAGCCTTCCTTGTAATTCACTATGGGATGTCTTTATACACTGCTGACAGTAATACAACTCATTTTGGGTGATTAACTTAACCCCCAGTATTGCAAGTGTCGTGCTGCATTAGCATATCTTTCAAGGAATAGTTGCAGTGTGAGAAAATTGCCTGTAGGATTATTTGCAACTAGGAACCTGTGAAATGTAAAATAAAATTGAAGACTATAAAGTAAAACATCAAAGCTACCTAAAATATTAATAGCCAGCACTCTAAAAAGTAATTTAGAAGATTGCATGAGGTAGTGAAAATTACTAATTTAAAAACAGAGTTTAAAAAAAATAGGCAGGAGTTTAGAACAAACAACAGACAATAGAAATTCATTTTGTTCATACTGTAAGAGGAGTTTAAGAGATATTGAAACCTTATCAGTTGAGAGGGTCTAAAGTTCAATATTTGACCATCCTGAACTTAAAGAAATATGAAAGCAAAGCTGACATTTTCTCTACTTCAAGACTGAAGGGAAAATATACTGTACCCTTAGTAAAATATTGTAGTGGATTGAAAGAGCATTTTCAATCCCTCCTGGAAATTTTGTTTCAGTGAAGCATTTGTTTTTTAACTTGTTCTGTGATATCTGCCTGTGGTTCAGAGGTCATTCGATTGGCAATTTCTTGGGCATTTTCCAGGTTCGAAGCCAGTTTTTTGGTCGTCTGTCAGTCTCACTAGGTATTTGTTTTGAAAGGAGAGGTGTCAAGTGACATGGTGAGTGTACTTCCTTTTCTTAAAGTATAGAATCAGCGTTGTAGGCAGAATGGATGGGTTTTGGAGTCATACATGTCTGGCTTCAATTGGCCTGCCACCTACCAGCTGTGTGACCTTGAGTAACTTACGTAACATTTCTTAAGTCTTTGTAAGTAGGTCAGAATATCTACCTGAATACACTGTCAAAGATTCTATGGCAGATTTTATGAGACAACACTCATAAAACTTTTAGAATATTGCTTGCTAAGTAGCAAACATTCAGTAAATGGTAGTTACTTTTATGATTCATTATTCAAGATGATTGTTTCAGAGGTGGCAGTTAAAGCTCTTGCAAAGTGGTTATCACATGGCAGATCTGAGGTGCCTTTTATGGTACTTTTCTACACAAAGAACAATGTTCTCTGCTTACATCAGTGATGCAGCTAAAGGGAGAAGGGGAAAGTGGGAGCGAAGGGGTGTATGGTGGAGTAGGAGACGAGGATTATACCTCTTGCCTCTGGGAAATGGGGACTCAGTGCCCATGCTGGGTGCCTACATTTGTTGAACATCTTTTAGATAATGCCTACCTAATACAGATTAAAAAAAAATAAGTTAAAACTGGGCATTTGAGTAAAGCCCTAAGTGTTTACGAGTAGTTCAAGATGTCTGATGAAGTGCAGAAGTGTACTCAGAGTAGAAGAGTGAAGTTAAAGCAAGACTGGAGCAGGTGAGCATATTAAAGAAAAACAACAGGAAAATAGAAAAAAGTAGAAAAGATAGAAAAGATGAAAGGAATCACACATGTGAAAGAGGTTAAAAAAAGAACTAAAATAAACAATGGGAATAAAGATGATGGCGATACTCATAACGATGATAATACCATTTTATAAATACTGACTATTCCCAGGATCTGTACTAGGCATTTAAGTTTAGGCCCCCTATTTCTTTCCTTTTTTCTTCTTTTTCTTTTTATCCTAATTCTTGAATTTTGACAAAGGTATTACTATTCCCATTTATAAGTAAGGAAATGGGTTCAGGAAATTTATTTAACTTGTCTAAGATATATAATATTTAGAAAATTCAGGAGTTTAGGAAATATGATGAAAATGATTTTTTAAACCATAGGCCTCAAATGAGATCATGTATACCTTGAAGAAATCAGAAAATAATCATAGGAAAAGTCACTGTGAAAGTCATTTGAAGTTGAAATTAAACCATATAAAGTCCATTGAATTATAGCAGGAATATTGTTATTATAAATTATATATTTATCATTTCATATGTATCATATATACCCTATGTGCTATTAGATTTGTCAAATTATTTTAGCACAAAGAAATCCCATCTTTAGTTTAATTATTATACTTACAATCCGGTTTTCTAAAAATACTAATTGAGCAGTCATTAGAAACATACCACTTAAAAAATGCTGGGGAATTAATAAGATGGGAAACATAATACCTTCCTCTCCACTTTGGTACCAAGAACTATTCTTTCTCAAGTTATATTCTGTGTTTAGCATTGAACTAGGACTTCGTGTTCATGAAGGAAGAAAAACTGTGATCTGTTTATCACAAGCTCATAATTTAGTTTGGGACCATGACATACATAAAACACTATAATATAAAAATATTAAGAAAGCAAATAATTATAATAAATGATGTGAGCCAGTCATCACTGGAAGAATTCAAAACCAATCCATCATGACTGGAATATTTGGGGAAAATTGTTAATAAATGTTAGAAACTAATTTGTAAGAAGTCATGTTAAAAAAAAACAATAAAAATACTAAAATGAGACATTGAAAAATTATCCTAGGAGTTTGAAAGGTCTAACTATGATTGAAAATATAGAAGTCAAAAAAGAAAAGATTTACTGTATAAAATGAAGATCATCTGCAAAGTGAAAAAAAAAAAAAAAAGCCTTAAGCAAAGGTAAAACTCAGTGGGCAAACAATTGGTCAGTACAACAGTATATGAGATAAAGGGATCAATCTTTCAGCTATAGAGAATGCTTACAGAAATTGTTAAGAAAAATCAAATGACCCAAAAGAAAAAATGGACGCAGACTATGAACTGACAGTTCATTGAAAATGAAATACAAATGATTCTTTAGCATATGAAGATTTGCTTAACCTTGCTAATGACATGAACACAAATGTAAAATATACTGAAATACTATTTTTCAATTATTTAAACTGGGAATAGAACCCCAAATAATCCACACAGACTAGTCAGAAAGGTGGAATCTCCAAAGAAATTTTGGTGTAATCATAGGAAAAGCGGAATGGAATGCTGGGTAGAAGAAAAAAAAATCAACTATCTAATATAAATGCTAAAACTACACCATATCGTTATTTCACCAGGAGCACATTATGCTGTGGTTGTTTCTAATGAAGAAGTTATACATTCTGTAGAGATTCCACATATTTTGTGTATTCAGATATGTTTTAAGATCAAGATGTTTTCAATCAAGATGGAGTAATAGGACATCAGATTTGTCCTTCCCAGTCTAGAAAGCTGAAAAAGTAGACAAAATGTATTAATTTTTTCAAGAACTTGAACATTAGAGAATGAAGGGCAACGATTCTTAAGAGTCAGGTAACATATAAGGTGAGTCTTATAATTGTCCCAGCTTATTGGTATAAGAGGATTTTCAGGCTGCAGTGCATGGAAGGGAAACCCAGACAATGCCTGGCAGACTTTTTGATTTGGGAGGAAAGGAGCTGAGAGTCTTGGGAAACTGAGGTATGCAAAAACCCACGAACCAACCAAATGAAAAATAATTGTAGGTATCTGTAGGGAGTCCTCCTGGAGTAATTAGGAAAGTACTGCTCAGCAAATATGTGTGAGAAAACTACTGGAGGCCAAGGGAAGAACTAGCTGATAGCATTAAAAGCAACAGTAGTCAGAGCTCACCCTAGGCCAAGAATATTGCTTATTTCCCAGCCAGACTGGAAAATCATCTAATTCAGAGAATTGGGTAAATACTCAAAAGGGTCTTGCCTCAGTAGAGGGGAAAAATGAGACATCGACTACTGTTTTACTTCAACTTAACAAATATTAAGAGCAGGATCCAAAAGGATCAAACTGTTTCCAAGTGACTTAACTGGATCCCAGAACAAAGATCAAGAATTTTAGAGGTATATAAAAATATCCAGCATCCCAAAAGTTATGACTTATATTCTGGCATATAATCAAGAAATTACCAGTCACGAAAGGACGCAGGAAAATTAAATATATAAAGAGGAGAAAAATTAATCAATGAAAAGCAGCCCAGCTCTGAAGCGCAGGTTAGAATTAGCAGACAAGGACTTTAAAACAATTATTATAACTATACTCCATGTATTCAAAAAGCCAGAGGAAAATAGAAAATGTTATACAGAGATATGGAAGATAAGGAAAAGACCAAAATCAAACTTCTGAAGATGAGAACTCTAATGTCTAAGATGAAAAATACACTGGATAGTATTAATTGTAGACTAGACATTGCAGAAGAAATGATTAGTGAACTTTCAGATCTATCAGTAGAAGCTATGGAAAATGAAAAGACACGGAAAAGACTCTAAAGAAAACAATAACAATGAAACTAGATCATCAGAAGTTGGGAGACAACTTCAGGCAGACTCACTATCTAGACCAGGAAGTTCGTAACCAATTGACTGCTTCAGATGGTCATTGATTAATGTCCTTCACCCTGGAAAGGCAATAGCACATAAGACAGAAATTCAGGGGAAAACTAGCCAAAATGTACAAGACTGCACCAGATGTCATATTTGTATTTGGATTCAGAACCCATATTGGCAAGACAACTGGCTTTGGCATGGTTTATGATTCCTTGGAGTATGCAAAGAAAAATGAACTCAACATAGACTTGTAAGACATAGCCTGTATGAGAAGAAAAAGACTTTAAAAAACAACAGCAAGAGGAATGCAGAACAGAGTAAAGAAAGGCAGGGAGACTGCAAAAGCCACTGTTGCTGAGAAAAAGAAGTGAATTAGAGATTGGACAAGAGGAGAAGTAAAGGTGCTGCCATGGCTTTATCTGTGGCGATTGTGTAGGTTTTTCATGAGAGGATTCATAAACTAAGAATACTAATGTGGAAAAAAAAAAAAAAAACCTGCCAAGGAAGAATTTTGTAACCAGGTCATCTTTTATTTCAGCTTAGAGATGGAGAAATCTGGAGATAATAGGAACATGTAACATGCAACAAGAAAATGCAAACTGTAAATTAATGATGTTTTTTGAATTTACCAGAGAATTGCAATGGGAATTGTTGGGGATAGTAAGACAACTACAAAGAGAAATAGGATCCAAGCCTTTGCTTACCAGGGGCAGGCACCATTGGCTGCTTAAAAGATGGTAAGAGGATATCTAAAAATTTTTAATAAATTGCTAAAGATGGAATGAAGGTTGGCATCAGAGCAAAAAGGTCCTGGGACTTCAGATACTAATAATATGCTTACACACTTACAAGTAAAGCCTTAACCCCACAAGGCACTGAGAAGGATAGCAAGAGTCCTGAAATAGGTCTTCTTATGGTTCTCTTTGGGGGAAGGGAAGGACAGCCATTGCCAAAACTAGGCGCGCAACTATTTTTCCTATTTCTCTTTCTGATCAAAAGCCTTAACCTTTGAGGGTGGGTAGTGGTGGTGAAGAACAACAACAATGCCATAATTGGAATTCCAGAAGGAGAAGTAAGGTAGTATAAATATTTGAAGAAGTAAACGCTAAAAGTTTTGCAAAATTAGTGTAGTGACCTACATGCAAACTAGTCTGAGAAGATAAGGCAACATGAAGTAGGATAAATATCAAAAAACCACATCCAGAAATTTTCTGTTTAAGACACCGTAAATGAAACACAAAAGATAATCTTGAAGGCACCCAGAGGGAAAAAGATACATTATGTATGGTAGAATGAAATAATATTTACAGCAGACTTCTCATCAGAAACCATGGAAGGAAGAAGACAAGTGTGTAAAATCTCTAGAATGCTGATAGAAGAAGAACAAAAACCTGTTAACCCAGCATTCTATGCCCAGCAAAGATACCCTCTATACATGGAGGAGAAATACTTTCTCATACATACAAAAATGGAGGTAATTCATTTCTAGTAGACCTACTCTGCATTAATGTTTTAAAGGAGGCAAGGTTTTTTGTTTTTGTTTGTTTTTTGTTTATAAGGAGGTTTTTCAGACAGTATTATGATATCAATTAGAAAAAATGAGGCATATTGAAAAATGAATAAATAAAGATAAAATGAAATTTGTGTTTTTCTTACAGCTTAGTATCTCTAAAAGACACTGATTGTTAAGTCAGAAATAATAATGGTGCCATGTGTGCTCTAGTGTATATATTTTAAAAATATGACAGTGGTGCAAAGGACATGAGGGAGATATTGGGGATATAGTTTTATAAATCCTAACATTACAGCTTAAGTGATATATTATTTGAGGATAGAGTCAGATAGTTTGAAAATGTACCTTGGAAAACCCTATGGCAACCATCAAAATGGTTAAAAAAGATACAAATCATAATTCAACAGAAGAGATATAAAGGAATCAGAAAAACTGATCAGTTAACCCAAGAGAAGGCAGAAAAAGTAGAAAACAGAACCTGAGGACAATATGATCCAGCTCTTCCACTTTTAGGCATTTATTCAAGCAAAAGGAAAACATATACCTGCAGAAACATTTGTATACAAATGTTCATAGCTGTTTTATTTGTAATAGCAAAAACCTGGAAATAATCCATATATCTACCAACAGATAAATGGATAAGAAAATTGTGTTATATCCAGACACTGGACTATTCAACAGTCAAAAGTAGTGAACCACTGATACACGCAACCATTGATATATACAACAATGAGAGCATAGAAAGCTCAAATCAATGATGATAAATGAAAGAAATCAGTCAAAAAAAAAAGAAAAGAGTTTGTTTTTGTTTGTATAAAATTCTGGAAAAGGCAGACTAAAGTGGCCAAAATAGATTAGTGGTTGCCTAGAAATGCAGCATGGAGTAGCAAGAGAAAACTTTTGGGAGCATAAGAGCATAGGATATGTTAATTTTGATGAGATGGTTTTGTATGTTTGTGAAAACTTAAGGTGATTCCATCAAATATGTGCACTGTATGTCAGTTATATCTCAATAAAGCTGTTGAGAAAGTATGTTTTATACAGATTTATTGTAACACTTTCCAGTTTGCAACAACTGTATTTTAATTTCCTTCTAACGTGACAATGCTTCCATAAATTTGTTCTTAACACTTTACTGATGCAGGATCGGAATCTCACACCTAACTTCATTTATGCAAAAATTATGGCCCAAAACTGTAAAAATTTACCCTGCATCATATACTATGATGAAGTACCACAAAATCTAAAACTCTGACTTTCAGTTTCTACCTACTGTTCTTTTTACGAAGTCATCTTGCGGCTAGCTGCTCATCAGATCCTCTTCCTCATCTTCTGGGCACACAGCTGTATTACATTCCCTGTCCTTTTGCAGTTAGATATACCCTGCAACCTAATTCTAGCTAAAAGAATGTAGGCAGAAGTGATAGGCACAACTTTCAGACCCGATCCTTCAACGTCCCTTGTGTGTGATCTTTCTTGCCTTTCCTTGATGACCCTTCCAGGACTCTATAAGAAGACAGAGCCACAATATAAAAATGCCTTTATCTGTAAATTAAAATTTAGAAAGCTGCATGCTCACCAGAGACAGTGGAATTAGACTGTAATGTGAGCCATGAGTTAAATTTTATTGGGTTAAGCCTTGAAATTTGGCAGTTGGTTTGCTACAGCATCCATATTATAATAGCTAATATACGTTGCTAATTTTTTTTTAACCAGCATTAGTGGAGGTAATAAAGGTGACCCTTAGCATAGCAATGTCTTTTCCTACACAATTCTTTTTCTTTTTTCTTTTCTTTTCTTTCTTTTTTTTTTTTTTTTTTTTTTTGAGCTGTTTTTCTACATATACTCTGGGGCCAGAATCACAATAGATATTTAATAAATGCTTTTTAACTTTCTTGGACTTATTTTTTCCATTGTCTTTTTGGAATACAGGAACAACAAAAAAGAATATGCATTTATTTGTTTCAATTAGTATTTCTTTATGAAAAAACTAAAAGTAACTTTCAGAAGTTTTGTCAATACACATGTCTCACAACTATACTGTCACACAGTAGCTTTCTGTATTATTTTTAAGAATAAGAATCATAAAACACTGTGATTGAGAGAAATAATTACTATTGAAATAGAGTGCATATAAGGCTTCATATAAGTTCCTTGCAGAAAACTTATTCACACTTTTGATCAAAATTCCATTATACAATTCCAAATTATGTTTTCAAAAACAAGTTACAAAATACTTTTAATTTGTACAAAATCATCTTGTAAAAGGATTATTTTCATGAATTGGGATATTTCATTTCAATTTGTGGGTGTTATTTTCAAAGATACCTAAGTGGCTCTCTTTCTCCACAGGATTTACTAAAACAAACTTGACCGCATGAGTACAGATGCGATAAAGCCATTTGGTTCTGCTATTCAACTAACTGATGGTTGTTAGAAACGCTACCATGGCGTGCCTTTTCTGGGTAGATTCAGAAGATGTGATAGCACCTCCACAGGGCACTCAGTCCCCCGTTCATGTAGCATAACCACGGCCCTGAAGTACACACATCCCAGAAGAGGGAAAAAGGGGGTGCTTTTCTCAAATTGCGAGAAATAGCCTTTCTAGAGAAATGACTGCAATCATAGAAGAATTGCTGTTTCCTTGAGGAATAAGAAAGGAATGTTTGTGGGCAGTTGGGAGTCTGGTTTAGAGTGGGAGATGTGAAATAACTACTCTAACATGTAGAAAAGCCCTTCCTTACAGCACATTTTTGAATCAAGCTTTTACTTGACAAGTACAGATGGGCTAGGAAAAAAAATATGAGCTAACTCAGTTCAGAGGGTAGTGTTACCTGGGGGCTATGTACTTCACACACTGAGATCACAGATGTTCAATGAGCATTGAGATATTCTTGATGAAACTCTGTCCTTACTGCTTTATTTGCTTATTTATTGGACATACCTACTAATTAGTGAAGTAGGCACATGTTTGGTAATGAATAGACTAATTCCATAAATACTGAAAATAAAATCTTCATCCAAAGAGTGGAGGGGTTAAGAAAGATCTTGAAAAGGTTGAGAATACCCCAGAGAGAGGTTGAAGAGAGAGCCTTGAGGCAGTTCACAGGTCACAGACCTTCGCATGAGTGAGGAGTCATTCAAAACCCTCCTCTACACCTTATTCAAAATATATCAATGGGCTTAATGTGAATAAATCAACTCCATTTCTCTGCCCTGGAAGATCATAAATAGAAAATCAAAGAACTAAAATCAGAGGGATAAGAAGGACTTAGAGAAGTCACAGAGTTCACCAGTTTGCCTCCCAGCATAGGATGGCATCTAAGTCTAACAAGGCAGGTGATGAATATTCTTAAAGGTGGCTGGTGGTTCACACTGTTCAAATGGATGTCCAACTACCATTTATTAAAGGAAAGAGATTTTGTTCCCCTGCTGATATCAGTGGCAGAACTGTTCTAACTAAAATATGTGTTAAATATCAGAAGCCATCAATGCACTTACGGAGGATTATATTTCTTGGACTTCACAGTAACATTAGGCAGTGTGATTTAAAATTGTAACTTTGGGGGCTCCTGGGTGGCTCAGTGGTTAAAGCCTCTGCCTTCGGCTCAGGTCATGATCCCAGGGGCCTGGGATTGAGCCTTACATCGGGCTCTCTGCTCAGCAGGGAGCCTGCCTCCTCCTCCTCTCTCTCTCTGCCTGCCTCTCTGCCTACTTGTGATGTGTCTTTCAAATAAATAAAAATCTTTAAAATAAATAAATAAATAAATAAATAAAAGTGTAACTTTGAAATTAAAAAAAAAATGCAGGTTTCTTCACCACTGATAAAATTGGGGTTTAATTTTATTTTACTTTACTTTTTTATTTTATTTTATTTTTTTAACTGCTCAGTTTGATTCCCCTTGGTTCATCTACACTCAGGCAGAGAGTGCCCAAGTGGCGGGTCTCTTGCTCCCTCAGTCCTGCCTCCGAGATCCAGTGCATCCCTCTTCGGACCGCAGCACCAGTGGTAGCCTAAACTGTGGCTTTTAAATATCACTTATTTGTGCACTTATGGGACAGATTTTTTAAAAAAGATTTTATTTATTTATTTGACAGAAAGAGATCACAGTAGGCAGAGAGGCAGGCAGAGAGAGAGAGAGAAAGAGAGAGAGAGAGAGAGAAGCAGGCTCCCTGCTGAGCAGAGATCCTGATGTGGGGCTTGATCCCAGGAGCCAGAGATCATGACCTGAGCTGAAGGCAGAAGCTTAATCCACTGAGCCCCTCAGGCACCCTTGGGACAGATTTTTTAAAACTGTTTTGCCTTTACTTTTCTCCCTGTCCGAAAGTAGTTGTAGCTGGATTCTTTCTAAATTACTGTTTTCCCTTCTCCCTCTATCCTGAGACTCATGATTTGGACTTAGAAGAATCTGGTATAATGACGAGAACTGGGGACCTCTGAGTGCAGGAGGTGTGAGTCAACAGTTTTAAGGTAGTGTGGCAGAGGATTTAACAGAGTCACCTGCAGCAAGCAAATCCCCAATGGGCTCTTTTAGTGGAGAGTCGGGGAAAGTATCTTGGAAGTGATCTGGCCAAGAGAAAGGATGGGTGAAGGGGTGTTAGTGTCCCACAGAGGAAACAGCATACATAAAGTAGTGAAGCTATTACATACCGTAGTCCATTCAGTGTGTAGTCATCACTTGGTCGTTACTGAAGTTTAGAGTGGGTAGCAGGGAAAACCAGAAGGTAGGTGTAGGCTAGGATATGGAGGAACTGAAGTCATGGCAGAGAAATTTTTGGATACTACCTCTGACATGTTATTAGGTCTTAGTCTTTCTAGCCGTTTCTTCTTCCCATGAGAGTAATACAGTAATTCAGTAGCAGGAGAGCCACAAAGGTTAAGAGGGGCCGCTATGAACCAAGTAGTAGGGCTACTGAGAAAGCAACCAAAGAAAAATAAAGACATTTTTATAACCCTGCCAGGCTGCTTTTTCTTGCAGTGATGCATTCTGAGGAGCCATCTTGCTCCTGAGAACCGTCGTTATCTGTAAGGCTTAAACAGCTATGTTTGTCATTTAGATTTTGGTGCTAAGACCTGCTTTAATTCAGGTCAAAGAAACAAGGTTGTTAGATAACCAGAAGACTAGCTGGCACAGTGGTGTTTTCCTGCAAGGAAATGTCCACTGCTTTAGATCCCAAGCCATTCAGGAGACTGTGTTCTCTTACCCTCTTCCAGTCTAGTGCAGTTTAGTATTCCATCGCTTCCTGGATGTGCTGGTAAGGGTCATCTAGCACTCATTCATCGTCTGAACTGCCCTTTTTTAAAAGCTGATCTGAGCTACACAATAAGTTCCAGCATTACTGGAACTTGTCTCAAGTTGCAAAGTCAATCTCCCTTTAATTATGGTGTATTTGGTAGCACTTATTCCATAAATAAGAACAAAAAAAAGTTGAAAATGGGTTTCTGAGAGTTCGTGTAGCAAAGAAGTGGAAGCCCCAGGTGGATTTCTTCATTGTTATTACAGCAGCAAATATGTTGAAAGTACAGGTCACTGTGTGAGTTTGTTTCCATCTTATATTTGTTCATTCGTTCATCTCGTATCCCATCTTGTATTCCAGGGTGATGAAGAGGGAGACTCTGTTTCAGGTTAAGCAGGGACCTGAATAGTGAAGAGTAGTGCCATGTCAACGCTTGTCTGGATCTTCCCCAAGATTTGTGTTTTCTCTAGTATAAAGATGTTGAATAATGTCAGTCTGGCTTTAAGCTTAATAATGAAAACAAGACTTACTCCTTGGCCTAAAATAGAGATAGGTAGATAGATTGGAAGAAAGATAGATACATACATTTCAAAAAAAGAGAAAAAGAAATAAGGAACCAGTCACCCATCTGAATCCCATCTTCTCAGAATTCTGCTAAGCCCCAGTTCAGGCCTGAGTTTCTGCTTTGCTACTCTTGCTAAATTTCTGTTCTCAGTGCCATATTCTCCTGTACTCCTGTTTTTCTTCATCCTCTACTTTCCATGACTGTCTAAAACATGACTGGATAAGAATGAATTTTCAGGACAATGGAATTAGCTGGTGTAGAGAAATACTTGTTGTCAAGTGTCCCATTTCCTAGCTTTATTCTTGCTCAAGTAGAGAGGTTACTACCCAACTATGGACTTTTGGTCTATATAAACCCCTTTCTGTGAATATCTTCCAAACATGTCTGGGTCTCCAGAAATAATGGGCATATGGAATGGTGGATCTGAAAAAAGGAGAGTCTGGTTTGCATGGGAAGATGCTCCAGATTAAGAACCTGTTCAAGAAGTCTCTGTTTCACTTTTTACCATGTAAACAACAGGTCAGTGATTTTTTTTTTTTTGAAATTAAAATTTATTGCCCGAAATGTGTTCCATATAAAATGAATCCATTTGAGATCATATTTTACAGTTCATATTAACAACTTAAACTAATAATTTTGAAATTACTTTTTTAGCATTGTAGTTTAAGAAACATATCCTCAGGTGCCTGGGTGGCTCAGATGGTTAAGCATCTACCTTTGGCTCAGGTCATAGTCCCGGGGTCCTGGGATAGAGTCCTGCATCGGGTTCCCTGCTCAGAGGGGAGCCTGCTTCTCCCTCTGCCTCACTCTGTCTCTCATGAATAAATAAATAAAGTGTTTAAAAAAGTCCCCTTAACTTTTAATGGGTATGCCGTGTTCTTTGATACTTGATATAAGAAGTAAGTTATTTCCCATATCACTGTAGTCTTCTTCAGACACAGGATCAATGTAAGATCCCTCAAGTTTTAAGACTGTGGTTGGTGCTATTAAGATTTATTCAGTTAGCTTTCAGGTTATTGTTTTTGTTAATATGATTTTTCACAAACTAAGTGGTCCAAAAATAAGTAATTATATAGTGTGACAAAGTATGTTTGTACATTTCTCACCAAAAGTGTTGTGCTGAAAGCACAATTTTCATTTTGTTTTACACATGTAAGAATTAGAGGCAGATTTTAGGACAAATAACTGCCTTGACTTCATATAGCTTTCTTCTCTGTTTGGGGCTCTCATTGCCTATGACAGATGAAGCAGGTTCAGTAGGACAGTTCTATTGTTTAATTTGATATCCTGACATTCTAATGGTTGCATCACGACATTTAGTTGTCCCAGATCTCTTTATGCTGTTTTCTGGGAGTGACAGAGTCAAAAAAATATGCCTCTTTAAGCTGTCATTCTGCTTAACTCCTCCTCTGCAATTACATTTGCATGCATAATACATCATAACAAATTAGATGTCGCACAGACACACAACAGGAATTATGTGAACTTGCGGTGAGAGCTGTGGCTGATGTAACAGGCAAGGAAAAGATTGGAGGGAAAGAAGGGAGAAATGAAAAACAACTAATGAATGAGAACCACCGTAGAAGATAGCCGCTGAAATTTATCTTCTCATCTTTTTAAGGGCAGTAATCAATTGCAGAAAAGTAAATGAAAAGGGAAAATTCAAAACCAATTTGGTTACTACCAGTCTGATAGGAGATTAAAATGAAACAATAGTATTTTGTTCTAGAGGGAAGATATTCATTGGTTTGGAGGCAGTAAAAGTAAGTATGACAGAGGAAATCTCTTTATTTCACATGTTAACCTGGAAAAAAAAAAAGATATTGAGGTTGTAATTCAAGCTTATTGGAAGTGTTTTCTAGTAGACTGGAAGCAATCTTCTTGACTGAATGAACCTAGGCTGAAATTACAGCAATACCCATAAACACCTCAGCCACTCTGTTTGGCTCCTACCTTATAATGACTGGATTAAAGTGTTTTTCTTATGTGATTGTATGTCTTCTGGCCTCCTGACACATGAAATTGGCCAATTTAGAGGCACTGGTACCTGATGGTCATCGAAAGGCCATTGTCCCTGAAGTGCTATTAGTGCATGTCATACCTTGGCCAATAACTGGCACAAGGACCAGGCCCTTCTCTAAAAGGTTGGAATAGCCACTTTCAAAATGATGAGAATCAGTCAATATCAGCTGATGATTTTCAAGGTTTTACTTAGTCTGACAAAAGAAGGAGAAACAGGAATTAGACTCCTGCTTCCCTTTGTTTTTGTCCCCCTCACCCCCCATCTCTTTCCATCTTTCGTACTCATTTTGGGTCTCTTTTCTACTAATGCATAAGGGAAATAATGTATTTTCAGTAGCACGGAAGTTGGATTAAACTCAGGAGAAGCCAGAAATATGAGTGCGGTTACGGAACACGCTGCAAATCGTTGCTCTCTGTCCTGCCCTCCTCAGCTTCTATTTCCTTGGCTTGCTTCCTCCCTGCCCTCTTGCTTCTCCTCTGATCTCAGGCCAGGCGTCCCACTCTGCAAGGAGGCACATAACAGATTGCTTCAGTGAAGCATTTGCCGTTCTCCAGGTTTTCTCTCATCATTCTCTTGCAGCCTTTTTTCCAATGCTCCTGACAATGTGGAAGAGCTCCCCAGCCAATCATTTTCTGGCATTCCATTGGTTCCATGGCGAGATCCGAGGAAGCCCATCAGCCTCTGCTAGGCTGATAACCATCATTGCTTCTAATGTGTGCTTCGGCATTTCTCATCACAGCGTGCATCTGTTGGGGAGATAAAAGGAGAGATTTACAAATATATAATCAGCAGATGTATGAAGGCTGTCGAAGCAAAGTAGACTAAGAAGGAAGCATAACCACATTTTCTTGGGGTACGAGTAGATAAATATGCTAGCTTTTGTATGATTAGGTCATTACTAACACCTGGAGGCTGTCTTGGTCCTTGGAGGGAAACCATGGAGAATATTTGGTAGCGAACACATTTGGTTCACAGAGGGGGTTATTCCGAGCCAGATTGGAAAACATTTTAAAATGGAATATTGCCTGCATAAAAGAGGCCGATATCTCAGCTTTGCTTCATAACAGGAGTTCTCTAGTGGATCCTTCTGCATAATGGAGCCGTATGGTAGGTCTATAGAATGTCATACTCTGATGTCAGGAAAGCATACATATCCTCAGCCAAATGTTTGCATGCGCACTGGAGCATATAAAGTATTATTTCATCACTGTCTCCCGGGCTCTTGCGTATTAGCTCCCCAGCCCCAGTTGTATAAGGAAACTCCCTTAAAACCAGTGGGGTTTTTGAATACGAGTGAAGAGTTTTCATAACTTTAATCCTTTAAATAGTGTTCGAAGTCTATCTTTTGCTAATCTCTAATATTCTTCTCCCCCGACTCCAGAAATTTCCTATGTGAGAAACATGGACATTTTGAATAAATGTCAAGATTATTTCATCTTTGAGGCTTGCCTTTACCTTAACTCATGTAAAACTGATAGGTATTATTTTCAGTCTTCATAAAACACATTTTATTGATGACTTTCTCCAGCACATGTGTTAGGAGAAAAAGAGAAAAAGAACAGATCATAAACCTGTGGGGAAGGAAACAAATATCAAGAAATTAATTACTTAGCCTTTGCTTAACAACAAGAAAAACAGTGTAGTGATTTCTCACCATGGACCCAGATTTCTAGAAAACTATACATAACCAAGAGAAGCTCTGTGGGTCACGCAAAGTCATCAGGATATTGGGAGGTTGCATTAGGGTGACACTGTCCGACAGAGAGGAATTGCTTGCTCCGGAAAGAGATTAAAAATTTAATACTGTAGGATATTATATCATTCTAGGTTTCTCTCTATTCTTTTCCACTTTCTCTCTCACACTGCCTAGTTGTTTTCTCCTTTCTACTCTATCTATGGTGACTACTTCAGGCTGAAAAAAAATTTTTTAAGGGAATCTTTCAGCTTTTTCCTTTGTAAACTTCAATTTTGTGGGCTACATTTTCTTAAACACAAAGCTTTCTTTTTTCTCTGCTGGAATTAGAGGAAAGAAGTCATCTGGATACTGAATACTGTGTCTTTGGTAAAGCAAAATGGCAGTGATTTCTGGACAGAATAAAATTAATAGTTAAGAGACACTAAAGGAAGAATGGCACAGAAGAGTGTGAATGCCAACATCACACATGCAGGCTTCTTTGGTTGAACATCACCTAAACTATTCTGGAACACAGCTACATGTCTTTAATGATTCCAAATCTTCTTTTGTCTCCAGAGTGAGATGAAAAAGAAATTATATCTGTTTTTCTTCATTGTCTAAAAGGTATATGCATAATCTATATGATAAACATGTGGCAAACAACTGGCACATAAATAATTCAGTAATGTTGAACAGGGGATGCATAACAGAATGCCATTCTGCACATCCCACCTCACCCTTCCTCTTCCTGCACTATTCAATACCAGCATGACCTCCACGGAGTAGGTATAGTCCATTAAATCTAGGAACTTCTCAATTTCTGTTATAATTCCAGATACAAAACAAAACTGAATGAAAGGAAACTTGTCCTTTCGTTTTTAAAGTACTATATTCCCTTTGTAAGAGATAAGTTTACCCCCCTCCTACTCAAATGATTTTGAAATTCAGATAAAGCTGAAATTAGGATTCTCTCTCCCTACTTGCATCCTACTTCGCAGAATTTCTGTGAGTCATATTGTTTTAAAGGTTCATAAAAGAATGCACTTGGTATTGTACCAATTTAATGTTCCAAAGGAAACATTTGCCCTAGAATTTCTTCTAATATGTTGTATTTGGATTCAATGAAAGAGTTTATGTGCCTAACTTTTGCTATCTTACGGGTGTTTGTGTGGTCTGTCTGATGGCAATGTTGGGATGAGAAAGAAAATGAAAATCAATATTGTATTATCAATTTCTGTTAATCACCATCATCAGCCTTCTGTCCCTCCCCCTAACGCATTCTCATCCACCTGCACAGATTCCCCTTTTATGGTATTAGTATATGATAAAACCTTACTTCACAGCCTAAACATAATACTGTGGAAAAAAAGAAAAAAATAAGCCATTTCAGAACAACTATTGGTTTTGTAGCCAAACTTCTCTTCAGTTCTTGATGCAAAAAATGCAAATTGTAACAATTCTATTTTTCCCATACAGTCAATAGCTAATCACATTACTATTTTATGTGATAGATATGACTGTTCTGTGTGATCAAATGACTTTTCAATTCTTAATTTGGACATATCTTTTGAACACTGAAAATAAAATATTAAAAATATTCAGAAGTTTATAGTATTGTAACATCCTCTGTGCATGCAGCTTTCCCTCTGTGTTGGTATTGGTGAGCAGATACTAACAATAACACTTGGAGAACTTTATTATCCAATTTTGTGTGCATTCAATAGGATTATGAGTTTTTGATCATACAAATGCAAAAGAGATTTGGCAGTAGCAGGAAGCAACATAGTTCTAGAAGCAAATTTCCATTTTATTAATCTGAGATAGAACTACTTTTTCCAAATTGCTACACAGCTTGAATTATCCGTTCAGCTTTCTGTTTATTCTTTGCACCACTAACCTCAGAATGTTAGTGGTTTATATAAATTCACAATCCTATGAAATCTGGGGACTAGAAATCTTTGGATGCCATCCACACGACTAAGATGCAGCCGATAAAATTTTTAGCTTTCTTTGTAGGTGGTCTTTGTTAGTCTTGGTTAGTGACCTGTGTAAGTTAGAACCGAAGAAGACTCTCGAGATTTATTTAAGGTAAATAATTTTAACAGCTCACAAATTTGCTAGAAAATTCTTTAATGCACCTTTGAAATCTCTGTTGAAATCCTCCTATATGAGAAACTTTAAAAAAGTGAGGTGTCTCATTTACTTCAGAAACCCATCCAATTTTTAATTCTACCCCACATTAGTAATGTGGATGGCGAGGTTCCATTACAAAAAGGTGCAAATCTGGAGCTTTTCCACAGACGGCATTCTCCTAGCTCTCCCATTGCCTCTTTCACACTAAGCCAACTTTACCCAAAATAACCTGAGGCTCACGCTGTCTGAATGAGCTTCTGATTATCATCTGCTGTGTTCTGGTCACCACATCTTCCTTTTCTTCTTCTTTTTAATTCTTTATTTAAATTCAATTTAAATAGCATATACTGCATTATTAGTTTCGGGGTAGAATTTAATGATTCATCAGTTGCATGTAACACCCAGCACTCATGACATCAAGTAATCCTTTATGCCTATTACCCAATTATCACTTCCCCCCACCCACGCCCCCTCCAGCGACCCTTAGTTTGTTTCCTAGAGTTCAGCGTTTCTTTTGGTTTGCCTCCTGTCAGCATATCTTCTTACTGAGGAAGTTGACATATTCTTACAGTTCTTTCCCTACCCCCACCACAGATAATGCACCTGACAACTAATTTCAGTATTTAAAAAACAAAACAAAACAAAACACTTTGCCTTTTAACAGTCTTCTCCCATGGCCACAACTGGCCTTTGTCAGTACCCATGACTCTTCCATTCTATGAACCCACTCATTGGCAACAACAAGACAACTTATTAGCCTCCCCAGTTCCTTTGATCCCTAATTCCACTAAAATTTCTCTTCCATCTTATTAATAACCTCCAGTTTTTTGAGAGTCTATCATTATCTCTTTGCAACTTCATGTTGCAGTAACATACAGGCCTCTTCTGCTAAACCCTCAGATTTCACTCATCTTGTTCTTTTGACAAATCTATTCTATACTTCTCCAACCTAAGGCAGGGGTTGTGTCTGCTTGATAGCAGTGTTGCCAATTGTAGTGTTCTGGCTCAGTTACTGTTTGACTAAGTTGAATAGAATGAAGAGATCAGCAGGAGATTTCAATGAGTGAAGCTTACTCTTCAGCTTCAAGCCATGATGACTGGGTTAGTACTAGGACCACTGGAAAAAAATAGAAACTTTTGGGGGGTGGATGTTTGTGATGGGAGTGGTGTGGAGAATTGTCAGCTCAGTTGTTAGAATTTGAGGTGAATGTGAATGTTCTATTTGAAGTGTCCCTTAGAAATTAAGAAGGAAGACCAGAAATTGCTGGAAAGATGAGGACTGCAGACAGTAGTTTGAATAGTTAGTTGTCAGTTCACAACAGCAGCCGTAAAGGAGATTGACTCCACAATTCCCATGGTTTGTATTTTGCCACAGGTTCCTTTATAAACACTCTCATTTAACCTTCATAGAAACTGAAAGGGAGAATGTTGTCATTCCTATTTTATCAATTAGAAAACCAAAGCTTAGGGAATCTATGGATAGAGCTAAGATAACTCAATGGGAAAGTATGGAGGGAACAGAGCCCAAGTGATACAGACAATTTTAGGGTACATAGTTGCTCAGCAGACACTTGCTGGTTAATTGGTATAATAGAATCACATACACACAAAAACAGGGAATTGAGAATTTAGAGAAAAACAAGGTTGGCTTTCAATGCTGAATGCCAAATGTTCCAGGGAGATAAAAGGATGATTACTAAGAAGAAATTGTTGGCGTGATATTCTCAGACTACTCACTGGTCATCCTGAGGAAGCAGGATTGAAGTCAGTCACATGACACGAAGGTGACAATATAGAGAAACATTGCAGTGAATGGATGGTGAACTTGAAGGGTCAGGAGGTTTAAATGAAGATTGGACTTGTTAGTTTCGTGGGTTGTATTATAGGAAGGTAGCCTTGGTGAAATCCTATTGGGTACCATAGGAAAGGGACCCTTTCAAGAAGTCACTTCAGGTGGTTACAGCAGGAAAGCCTCATCCATGCAGCATCTCAGCATGCCAACCAGTTTCCTGGTTGCTCAGGGAGCAGAAGAGAGATTGTAGGGGACTCACAACTAGTCCTAAGTGCATCAGACCATGGCATCTCTTCAGCTCCCAGCCTGATTTCCTGAGGAGTCAGTGGCCCCAATGTACCTTCAAGAGAGGCTGGAAAATGTCAGGGAGCATGTACTGTATTTGTTGAGCATGCTTCTCTCTACTTGAGTGAAGGAGGCCATGTTGTCTATTGAGGTATTAAAACAATAGCATGCAGGTTAGGCTTTTTAGCTATTCCTGGACTGTTTTAGTCAGAACCAGGTAATCCTGGAATGGCTTCCAAGTTCCATGTGGGGATTTCTCCAAGTTAGGCATACACACGACCTTCTGTCTATGCTTTCCTCCTTTAGCAAGTTAAAACTAGGAAAATTAATTTTGAAAGACATTTATTTACAAAATATATGGTAACATTTAGCAGCTTCATGGATGCCTGATTTGGCATAGAATTGCCAGCTTGCTGGACTGGGGAGGGAAATGTCGAAAGGTGGCATTCCACCAGGAACAAGAAAAATAGATAGAAAATAACAAATGGATCAGCAACACTGGCTCTCTGGAGATTTTGGGATTGACTCCTCGGGGAATGAACTTTTACTTTACCTTCTTTTATTACCTTGTTTGCCGAGCCCACATCCAGTTTGTATCAAGGTTAGCCTTCATTCAGCTAACCTGAGGGACAGAACATGAGGTGGGTGAGGGAAGGCAAGGCTGTGTCCTTCCTACTTCCTGTGAGCCAGTGGGCAGGCACTCACACTGTTTCTTGTCTGAAGACAGAGCTCAGCATCCAGATTTCCCCAATGTACGGTGTGTATTATGGTTGTTATTCCTCTCTCCTCAGATCTCAGAACACCATCAACCATCCTGAACAAAGCCCTGGAAGCTGCAATAAAAAGGTTTTAAAACCTCAGAAAGGAGAGCCTGAGGATGTACCACCACAGTCAAGGCAGATTAGTGCTGCCCAGTGGAAAAAGAAGGCCCTCCCTTCCATAAAGAGGGTACTCAGAAGCCTGCCTCCTGAGGCGTCACAGATTTCCTGAGGCCTTGTGGACTAGTGAGGTAGGCCCCATTTTAAGACAAATGATCTGATTTAATATGATGATCCGTGTACAAGAAGTCAGCAGAGAAAACAGCGATAAGCTCTCAGAAAACAAAACACAGCTCTGTGGCGGGGGGGGGGGGGGGGGGGAGAAGAAAATGTGGATGAAGGCCATAAATAAACAGCCTTGTCACTCATTGAAGATGGGAACTCTTTCTCTTTCTCTCTTCCAGTCTTCCGGCCTTTCCTGACTTCAGAATCCTTCTTACAATGATTCTTATATAGAAGCCAATATATAAACTAAGAGTGTGCCTGCTCTGTCTTGGTGGCAGGTTGGTTTGTGGATGGATCGATGTGATGCTGTTGGCCTGTAACACTCCTCCCAGCCTTCCTTCCTGTACCTAGCCCACCTCAGATTCCTGCTGAGGCAACTCTGGAGAAAGCTAGGCCTCCAGAGAGCATGGTGTAAACGTCACTGATACAGGGTGAAAGGGTCTAATATTAAATAACATATTTTTAATTTGTTGCAAGAACATATTTTTAATTTTATACTCAGATAAAAAGAAATCATGAGTTTATATTTGCAGTCTGGATTGCTTTCTGTGTTAAAGATTTTAATACTATCCTTATGGAATAGGGATATCTATTCTATATCCTTGATATCTATACTCCTGTGGGATCTTACCTTTTCCTACATTTTTAATGTCACCCCCAGCTCATTTCTGCCCCTTATATGCTGTGTCTCAGGCTCTCATCTGTTCTGCTTTCTGACTGCTGTCCTACCTGTTGCATGTGTCTGGGTAGCTCCTACTTGTCCTTTAGGTCTCAGCTCATGTCATTTCCTTTCAGAACTTCACCAAACCCTGAAATAGAGCTTAGGCTTTGTTTTACGTTCTCAAAATGTACTCTTCTTTCATAACATTTGTCATGATTTTAATGGTCTAATTAGTTATGTGATCATCTGCTTAATATCTAGCCCCCATTAGACTCCAAGCTCCATGCAGAAAAGTTTACATATGACTTATTCATCACTTGGTAACTGGCAGCTAACAAAATAATTGAGAAATGATGAGCATTGAGTAAAGGTTTGTTGAATGAACAAATGTTAAAACCAGAAGAGGCTTCCCATTAGCCTCTCTCTCTTTTCTTTTAATTGAAGTGTTGTTGACATACAATTGGTACATTAGTTTCAGGGGTACAGCATTGTGATTTGAAAAGTTTATATATTATGCTCACTGAAACTGTAGCTACCATTCATCACCATATAATGCCCATTAGCTTCTTGTTAAGGTCATAAAAAGGCTGCATTTCAATATGCTAGTATATGTTTCCAGTTTAAATCTCATGAACATTGGGTTGATGGTCTAACAACCAGATTTTTTGGGGGGGGAGCATATATAACAGTCTTAGGTATTTGGATGGTGCTTTTATTAAAGTAACTTTCTGCGAATGGCAACATTTAATCTTTATACCAACCAATCCTGTGAAGGATGTAAGCCAATCATAATTATTATATTGCGCATGAGGAAATGAATAAATCACCTAAGAAGCTGTATCTTGCCTTTGCTTCTAAAACTAGCTAGTGACAGAACTAGAATAAGACCCACAACTCCTAGCCCAGTGGCAAGTTTTTTTGTTTGTTTGTTTGTTTTAATTATGTATATAGGAGCATTCCAACTAGGAGCCCATTCTGTGAATAGTTAAAGAAACCAAATACGTATAATATATTTAATACAAGTTGGTGCCATTGGTTCATGTCTCTACTTTAGGGTTTGGCTTCTCTAATGGAGTGAAAAAAATAAATGTCTCCTGTTCAAGAGGGTTTCTGGATATACAGTGAAGTTGTCATTTTTTAAAAATTATTTTTTTAACATATAATGTATTATTTGCCCCAGGGGTACAGGTCTGTGAATCGTCAGGCTTACTGAAGTTGTCATTTTATATGCATCTTTCTGTATACAGAAATAGATTGTTCTTTCTTCACAGATTTCAATGTGGCTATGCAAAACTGGCTCTTTTCTATAATACATGACAATAACAATTGGGACATCTTGTTAAATAGCTGCATCCCAATGCTTGGACAGAAATAAGATTGAGGTGGCTCCTATGAAGCTACTCTGTTAAATGGAGTTTCCGTAACCAAAAGGGTTAAAAAGGGAAAATTATTCAGAGGAAACCTTGTTAAAGGAATTAGTAATGGGATACGGGAGCATGTTATCTTTAATTTGTGGGCAGGAATCCAAACTCAGTTATTAGTAACCAAAAATCTATTGCATTTGGGAATTTTAGAAGCTCTGCTGGAATAATTTAGGTTGAATTCGTCTGCTTAATGGATCATTGTGCATTGACATTTTTACTTTTAAGAACAACATTTCCATGTGCATGTGTTTTCTTTCCTGACTCCTTTTGCTTACTGCTGAACAGGTGCTTCTCATGACTTACTCTTCTGACATGGTTTCATGCTAAAGATCATCTGTTCACAATACATTGAAACTCCACTTTAAGACTATTTGCCTCTGAAAATACTTTTGTAATTAAAGCAAATCCTTTTTGGATCCCATCCAAGAGAATTTAATTGCTAAAACAGCAATTACTTATTATTTCACACAGTCTTATTTCAAGAAGATTCCAAAGTCTTGAGAGTCCAAGGACAGCTTCATAAGAAAGTGTCATCACATTCTTGTAAAGTAGCACATTATGTAGCACATCAAGATAGAGATGATTTTGAGCTCTCTTATATCACTGGTCCATCCCCTAAGACATTTACTGTTAGGTGGGAAAGGGTGCATTCTGCCAAAGAAAAGGTCAGAAAGCCTAGAGAAGAATAAGGCCAGGCCAAGAAGAGAGCTGTTGGCACTGGCCTTGTCCTTGCCATCCTCAACACATAACCTCTGTTTTAGTTGGAGGGCAATGAGGAATCCCTAGACTGATGGCTCTGGGCCAAGTACAGAAGGAAATGAGTCAAAATTGTATGAGGTAATACATTAGAGAAGTAGTATATTTATTTCCAGGCTTAGCTGATTCTGAAAAATTACCATTGTAATTGTTCATTTTATGAATAATGTCAAGGAATAGACCAAGAGAGGTTACAGAGGCTCAACTTTATTGATCCTTAAAAAATAGAGCATCTAGATTAAGCAGAAGGCATACTTGTGGACTTTGGGGAAATTTGTAATGCTTTAAAAGCCACTCCCTCTGTTGCACCTGTTCACTGGTGAAATAGAGGACTTCACTTAGGAAAACAAACACCTTCCATGAGCACTCAGTTTAGTTGTTTGAAAAAGTAATTGGAGAAAAACAAAGAGATTCTTGTTCGATCTGAAATTCAGAAGAAACTCTTGCCAGCTTTATGAATGATGACAGTTCCACTTTCCATATAGAAATTGCTGGCCCTGTTGTTGATATCCATAAATTAAGCAGCTGGGTTGTTGCTGTTTTTTTTTCTTTCCTTCTTGCAATTAAGTACACAGTGCTCACAATGCACAATAGGTCCTTAGAAGTGCGTCTAATCTGCCTACTCCCATTAAAAAAAAACAACAAAACAAAACTGGATATAGGATCATAAACAAAGAGTCAGTTACAGTACATCTGTACAAAGCTGGAGAGTTGAGTTCCAAGAGGATTTATATTGGGAAAATCCCCAAAGCAATAAAAAGAGACAAGCACAAACGTGTCCACACTCCAAATAGTGAGGCAAAGCCTTCTCTCAAGCCAACATACTGATTCAAAGGATTGGAAAGCTTGTGTTTAATAAAACATAATTCAAATAGCCATGTTTACAATATGAAGGGTTGCTTATAATGATGGTTCCAAGAAGGAGGAGGGACTACAGGAAATTATTTTCTAATGCAAATTGCTAATTTAAGATTTCCACCTTCTTGCTGTAATGGCGTAAGGATTTGAAGACCGTATCAACCAGCAGAACGTTGATTTCCCCCACTCCAGGAAAGTCTCTGAAGAGACCTTTAACTAAAGCTGTGAGACTCTGTGATAATGATAGCCCTTAATCACTATATTATCCCTTTAAATTTTAGAGTAACAAGCACCATTAATATCCTTGTGCAGTTTTAACTACTTATTTAGCAAAGAAGTCAACAGCCGTCAGAGTCATCCGGGCTGGGAGTTATGGCGCACTCTGGTTCACCTTCACCTCCACATGACAGAACAGGCAGCAGCCTGGAGCATTCACTGGGGGATGGGGCTTGGCTGTGTTTATAAGTAACACCTGTGTTTATCTGTGCTTTGAGGTGCCAGATACCCCTTTGTCAAAGATAGCAAAACTTCCACCAATATGCTAGTCATTTCTGAAGAGGGCTTATGGTATCATTTTATTTTCCTAAGCAGTTTTCTTTCTCTAGCTTTCTACATTGGGTTTGGTTTAAATAGAATTAGAAGTGTTCAGATATCAGTCATACTGGAGCTGAGTTTCTAAAGCTAAGTGATCGAAATAACAATTTAAAAACAATAATCCTCTTAATTTATTATGGAAAGAGATTCCTTTCTTTTTTATCTTCATTCTCACCCTTTCTTTATTTTTCTCCAAGCAATCATGCACATGTTTTTGGAGGCATAAGCGCTCTAACCCATCCAGAAGCAGACACATTGCAATGCTTCAGTATTGCGATTGCAGTTCAGGATTTACTTTGGACCTTGAGCTCATTAGGGAAATATTTGACATCTCAACTCCAATTATTTAGTAGTCACCAAGCTGCAAAGGCCACCCATAACTGCCTACAACTGGTTGTAATTGGAGAGGATCAGAAGAATGATAGCAGAGGACTGCATTTCTCTTAATCTCCAAAGACAACACTACCTCAGGTCATGGTTCCTTTCCAAAGTATACTGAAAGGCTGGAAAACAATAGAAGTCCTTTCAGATTAGAAGCAACCAAAGATTTCTTTAGAAATATTATTGAGTCCTCTCAGAAAAGTTTATAGATCTTCATTTGTCTGCTTCCTTCCTTCCTTCTTTCCCTCCCTCCTTTCCTTTCTTCTTTCCGCCTTCTTTGTGCAGAAAGCATTCTTACTTTTTTTCTGAAAGATTCAGTTTTTGGATAGCTCTCTGGTTCTTCCTCCACTTTGTTCTTTCCATCTCTTCCATGTCCACATTCCAGTCTTGATTCTGAATCAGGCTGTCAAGGTGTTTCATTGCCAGGGACAGATAATTCGTTTCCCAAGGGTTTTGTTTGTGAAAAGAAACCATTTCTAAACTTATAATATTTCTCTAGCAAATTATTCATCTCTTCTAGTGTTCTGAGTTGAATTATCATTATCAGCATATCAGCCTTCTTTATCTTCTTGGAGGTTTTACTTTACCAATACCTGCTTTACTCCCATGGAGGAATCCTCATGGCTTCTATAGATAGGTCTTATGCAAAGGGTAATATTTATGTACCAAGGATTGCTTTTTCATAATAAATAGAGATCCCAATTTTTTTAATATGTATTCATTCTACATGATTTCAACTATGTGGCATTTTGAAAAAGGCAAAACTATAGGGACAATAAAAAGATCAGTAAGTTGTGGGAGGAAAGATGAATGTACAGAGCACGGAGGGTATTTAGGGCAGTGAAAATACTCCACGAGATATTGTAATGATGGATCCATATCATTACACATTTGTCTAAACCCACTGAATATACAACACCAAGAGGGAACACTTAGGTAGACCATGGGCTTTGGGTGATGACCATGTATCAGTATGGGTTCATCTTTGGAAACAAATGTACAATTCTGGAGAGTGATGTTGATATAGGGGGAGGCCATACAAGTGTGGGAGCAGGAGGCTAATGGGGAATCTTTGTACTTTTCTGTCAACTTTACTATAAACCTAAAACTGCTCAAACAAGTTAAGTCTTTAAGAAATTATACATTATGCACATTTTGCTGTGTTTTTATGTATTTTTTTCTCCCAACACAAAGCTGTGTTTCCTTTCCTTTAAAACTGTGGTTTAAGAATTTCTCTAATTGTTTTTAAAGAGTATAATCAGCTCATGTACCTATCACCCCACTTCTACAGTTATCGCCATTTGACCAGTCTGTTTCCATCTCATTTTTAAACCTTATAAATACAATGTATTAGCTATAACACCATTTACATACCTTTTCCCTTACTGTTGGATATTGTTGGATTATTTCTAGTTTTCCAGTGTTAGGACAAATGCTGTGATAAACCAATTTTTTAAACATGCTTTACCCTCTCACATTTAGGTTTATTTCCTTGAGTTCAAAGGCAACTTCCCGTAGTCTTGACACATATTACTAAATTACTTTCCCAAAAAGCCTTAGGAAATTTATGCTCTCAACTATGTTTCATTTTACATAATTAAAAAGTTATTGATTAAAGATGGATTCTCTTTGATTTACTTAATTTTTTTTTATTAGTGGAAATCCTAAATAGTTTTGAACAGTTTTCTTGTGTTTTTATTCTAGTTGTGCTTACTCATTTGTAAACTATCCTTGTTCTTTGCTCATCTGTTTTTTTGGGATCTCAGTACTTCTCAAGTTTTTCTTATGAGGTTTTTAGAGAATAGTAACTATTTGAGAGGAGGGGCTTCTTTAAAGGACAAAACTATACATTTTTTTTTTAAGATTTTATTTATTTATCAGAGGGAGAGAGGGAGAGAGAGCAAGCACAGGCAGACAGAATGGCAGGCAGAGGCAGAGGGAGAAGCAGGCTCCCTGCTGAGCAAGGAGCCCGATGTGGGACTCGATCCCAGGATGCTGGGATCATGACCTGAGCCGAAGGCAGCTGCTTAACCAACTGAGCCACCCAGGCGTCCCAAAACTATACATTTTTTAAGTGAAAAGTTTTTAAACCTGTAGAAACTTGAGTTGGCATGGTTTGAGCAGATGCGGGTGAACACAGTGGATGGTTTTATGGCCTCAGCAGTGTTCTTAGAGGTAATATTTTTTAGGACCATTGATAAATCTTTTATTTCTTGACACTGGAATGTCTCATATATATAAATAAATGAGAATATGTAGACAAGCTTAGCGAAAACTGTATAAATTTAGTCCTCCCAATCTTGAAATTGTTATTAAAATACATTTTAAAATAATGCATATCCCAAATAACTACCCTCTTTTTTTCATACTCTATTTAAATATAGGGTGGTTCAGGGGGAGTCTTCAGAGAAGAACCTGTGATAGGTTGTTTGTGATTCCAGGAGCTATTTCCTGATGAACTATGCTATTACGCCTGGCACCAGTCCAGGACCTGCCTTTGATATTTAGGTGTGATTGTTTACCCACAAATATGCAATTATTGTTTATGAGTGGAAAATGTACCTTAGCTGCCACTTCCACTTCATTTGCTCCCTGTTAAAAGAGAAATGGAGAACAGAACTTGAAAGAAGGAAAGGAGACAGAAAAACATGCTTTATAAAGTCATGTATGGATGGCACTGTATGGAAGAAAGAGCCCCATGAGACTGAAAGTCTAGGGTCACTGTGGGGAGATGGGGCTCTGCTGAGAACAAGCCATTCTATCACTATAAAATGTGAAAATATCTGTTAGAGTGTTTTTTGCATTAATGTGTTCAGTGGCCATTTCCATCAGCTCTGAGAAGAATCTGGCAAATTAAATTCAATGTATGTTTTAAGAATATGAAGCCCATGAAAGCTCTTAGCATTTCCTTCCTCCATCCTCTGGTATCAAACTTACCTGTTCTTGTTCTTGGTGATCTAGTTCTTCAAGTACCTATTAGATGATTACAGTTAATTAGTTAAACAGGATTGTAGAATGACATTAATGACTTATAATGACTGAATGTGATACACCCCAACCTCACATAGTAGTTTTAACAAGAGTCTTTGATGCCTCAAGTCAAGAATATGACTCATGGTGGAATTAGGGAACTGTGAAATCCTAGTGATAAGTATGGTGATGGTGGCAATGTGGTCAGAATTTTGACAGAGGGTTTATTCCTGTCTTTCAGAGTTTCTATAAAGGAAGTCACCTGTTCATCTATTGAGCAATGATTTGCTTAATGTATAGATATTTATATAGAGTTTCTCAGATTTCTGTGTGTATGTGTGTGTGTGTGTATGCAAAAAATTATATGGGCTAAAGATGCCTGTAAGAAAATTTAGTTTTGACTCTCTTTTACTCCAGTACATATGATTTTTTTAAAGAAACTATTGTTAATTTGCATTAAAATAGACCAATTCATTAATTCTCACTTCAATTTTAAAGTTAATTCTCTATCTCTATGGAAAAGTAGATCTTTACTGATAGAGAAAAGAATTGACCATTCTGCCAATACCTAACTTATAATCTGGTCATATCCTTTAATGCCTCAGGGCTTTTAGTTTACTTACCTGCCACACAAAAAAAAAAAAAAAAAAAAAAAAAAAAGAAGAGATCAATCATACCTTTCATAGGAGATTGTTTGAGAATTGTCAACATGGTAAATGTTAATACACTATTTACATTTTAATAGGCTGCTGATGGCATAATTGATGATAGAACTGGCATATGAGAGTTGCAATTTAAAAAAGAAGAATGTGGGAATTCTGACACATTGAATTCTTTTTACTGTTTGCTACAAATAGTTATATCGAAGGCTAAAAACCACAAGGCTAAGATTTGTTAAACAGTTGGCTGATGACCTCTAAAAGTTATATTTACTTAGTCAAAAGGATTAAAGGAATAATTTTTTAGTGGATTTCATTTCTTGTATTGTGTTTACTGGAATATTACGAGTTTTTTCCTAGTATCTCCCTGTCAGGAGAACTGACTTGTTAACAAATTTCAGGGGCAGCTGTGAAGACGAAAGCTGTCAGTAACTTCCCATTAAGTTCCAAGCTTCAGCCTAGCATGGAGAATGTGCTAGTCTCTGTGATGGATGATCCTTCCCAAATGCTGCATTTCAAATGGCTTTCTATTGTGAATGGTTAATCTTATTGAGTTCAAATGGAGACTTTCTCAGAATTCACGTATCATTTTAGTTTTGTAAGCTTATCCAACTATAGCTGGGATATTTAGGACTCGATTTTTAAAAATCATACTTTTTACAGTATTATGGAAAGAGATATTTGTATAGGGCAGTATTTTCTCATTCTGCAGAAAAAATAAATTATTGATGTGATTTTAGATGAGGGCTCTCTACCAGATCAGTGAATCTATTTTGAAGACGGAATTATTTCATTGCAAACACTTGAAATAATGCCCCAAATAATGGCAGTATAATAATCTACTCTACTTGATTATTGTAGGTGTGGGCCTCCTTAATTATTTTGGTACTGGCATTAAAACAATCTCTGCGAATAGTGTAACTTTTCAGGGAGACGGTCCTCGTTTGAAATTGCATCAGTGGGATATTCCTCATCTGGATTGTGGAGTTTTTCTGTCATGTCTATGGATTGAAGAGTCAAGTTTTTTCATATACTGGATGGATTGCTGTGGTCCAGTTCTGCTCACCAGGTCAGCTGAGTTACAGTCTTTTTATTTTAGTGAAATGAATTCATCCTTCAGGTCCTTTGGAACTTGACTGGTAGGAGAGCTGGGTGCAGCTTGGTAGCGCGTCCTTCAAAGGCAAATTCTTAATCATCATCTAGCAGTCAGCTATTTCCCTACAGCATACAGTAGAATTCAAGGTTTTCTAGATAACATTTGCTACGATGGGTACATGAAAAGAAAGGGCTCACTGGACGGTGATCCTACAACTCCTGAGATTTAATAATGGGTAGAATTACATCATGGTTAAAGACTGGGGCTTTGGACTCAACAGGCTTTAGTGCAACCTTGCCTCTATCACTCAGCTACTGAGTGTGTTTGGGCAAATGGTTTACCACTCTCCCTCTTTGTTTTCAGTCCACAAAATAGAAATAACAGTTCCTACCTCTGAATGTCTTTAGGATTAAATAAATTCACATGAAGTGCCTACAAGTATGCTAAACTATTGTGGTATGTAATAAACCAAAGTTTCTTTGTGTACATATTTTCTTAGGTAAACTTTTCCCCTCATTTAATAATTCTCTCCCTTTTCCCCACTATTACGGACTGCCAGAAAGAATGCTATTTGGGATATAATAGAACGTCTTTCTCAGATTTTCCTCCCACAGAGAACAAAGAATATAGCAAAAGGACCTCTATTCTTGGGCCATCATTATCCTCAGTGCCTGACTGACGTGGAGCAAATGCATGGCCATATTTGAATGCCCCGCTATTTCCTACAGCAGCAGTCAAGGTCAGAATGATACTATTGGCCATCAAAAAGTATAATCTGTTGGATCTTGAAAGGCTTTAGCTGGAAATTCTTCCCCTTCTCATATGCACCATCCTAAAGGCCAGTCTCAAAGCTTTTTAGTTTCTCTTTAGACTTTTATTTTTGGTCCTGCATGCTGTAAGTGTGCCTTGCCTTGAACTATTTGAGGTTCATTGTTTACTTTCTTCTTCTTTGGAGTGTATTTCAAGCATGTAATTCTTAGTGGTCTTTTGTTAAAGCTCTCAGAGGCCTTCACACTCTAAGACAACAATGAATTAAAAGTTAATGTGTTATTATTTTTCACTTGCTGTAATTCCATCTTAGTATTTGAAATGGCTTCACCCAGGAGTGCAAAGCTTTCAAATGTCTGACTCTAAACCTGCCACAACACTTCAAATGTCTCTCAAAATTTACAAAGATCCCTAAATGAACCAGGAGAATGATTTTCCCAGTGTTAGAGTCTGAACCATAAAGCTTTTAACTCCTGAAAAGTTGTATGGGGAAATCCTATGCAGAATGGTAAATGTTGAACTTTCCTGGCACAGTAATGTCATTTGACAGTTGATGGCTTCTTCTATATTACTTGCATATCTCCCTCATTGTATTTTTAGTAAATGTTAACTTCCTTATCTTTCTTTCTTACAAAAAAATAAATACTCCTTCCTTAAAATTTATCTCCAGCTACATGTGATACTAAAGAATGATCAGGGGTTTTTTTTTGTTGTTGTTGGGTTTTTTTTTAAATATTTATTCATCAGGAAGCCTGATGTGGGGCTTGATCCCAGTACCCTGGGATCATGTCCTGAGCCGAAGGCAGAAACTTTTATCTACAGAGCCACCCTGGTGCCCTAGAATAATTTTCTGTAAAAACTGGTCATTCTTGGGGCACCTGGGTGGCTCAGTTGGTGAAGTGTCTGCATTTGGCTCAGGTCATGATCCCAAGGTTCTGGGATCAAGTCCCGTGTTGGGCTCCCTGCTCAGTGGGGAACCTGCTTCTCCCTTGTCTCCCCGCTCCTGCTCTCTCTTGCTATCTATCTTTCTCTCTCTCAAATAAATAAATAAATAAAATCTTAAAAAAAAAAGAAAATTATTCCAACCTGTAATATTGTAGCATGTTTACATTATAGGACTTTTGATTCTAGTGGAAGATGGTTCAGATATTATAGATAATTAATTTTAGGTACTACAGAGTAGCTTAATATATTTTTAATGTTTAAAAAAAAAAACTCAGAAAAAGGTAGGAAGAGAATTTGTTATGATTGTGGCCAAGGTTGAAGAGTTGGAATTAAATTGTAACTGACTGTAATTATAACTAATTGTAACTGATCTATTTGTGATAAGTGCAAGACAACTGTGATTAATTCTTTGCTCTCTTCTATAACTGGCTGCCTTCCTCTCTACTTCATTTCTAGATCTAGACCAAAATGTTCTAATGAAAATTCTTCTTCCATTATATAACCATTAGCATACAACCAATCTTGCAATGGAATTTTATAAAGGTCTATAATTTGCAACCATCGGTATTGGAATATTAATGATTCATTCACCAAAGTAGTTACCTTAAATGCACCCCCTCCTAGTTTTCTTTATCTGTATGTTCAGGTCTTTTTTGAGGAGGAAATTTAAGAGGTAGTTTTGCTTAAAGTTTATACAATCAAATACTGTTGTAGACAGAGTCAGTAGACCAGAAACCAAGAATCTTAACAAAGAAATTTGTAAATAATGTTTAGTTTTGTTTAGGTTGTTTTAGAGAGCAAAGGAAGGGAACACCGATATTTGGAAACTTCTCACTAAGTAATAGTTTGATGCAATCTCAGGAAGAGTTGGAGAAACAACTGTATGTTCCAAATAGTTGTTTACATAAGATTGTTAGTTGACCTGTTATTTTTTTCTCAAATGTTTATATATTACACTCCACTTTATAAATGAAATAAAACACTTGAAGGCATACATAAGAGAAAAAGCATTGCTCTCAGCTTTACACCACTTTCTAGTTTATTTGAGACTCTGTCCTCTACTTAGACATTGGTCATTTGAGATCTGTGCCAGGTAAGTACATTAATTGAGTATAAATGTGTAAAGCCTTTCTATCACCTCTTGAAAATAATGAAACTCTAGAAGACAATAGAACTTGCAGCAGTAACAGTAAAATGGCTTACTAAAGTGAATTAGAAGGTTGCACCAGATTTCATCTAGCTCTTTAACATATGTTTATCTATCCAGCTATCTATTTATCTATCTAATGTGTGTGTTTACACACAATGCATAAATGTTATGCAAAATGTATATAGAAGCAGATGCCTCTCAAAGATTAAATGTTATTTTTTATATGTCTCTAAAGTCTGTGTCTCATATTAATACAATGGATTGTCAGATTTTTCCATTGTTCCACTTCAAAGCATGCAATTATATTGCCTTAATTGGAAGCACTGATGTGTTTTCACCAAGGATGTTTATTTGTATTCTGACTACTGAGATATAAATATGGGACCATTTGCTATTTTTAGTTTTCCCCTAGCATTTTTTTAACTTTTTATCTTTATAAACAGACACATTGAGTTTATTGTCAGTTCAAAATTCTGAATTTATAGCGGATTCACATAAGAAAAAATCTTACCAGTGGTACTGAAATGAATCTTTATTCAAGGGTTGTGATAATACATAGCGGAAAGTATAACAGACAAATCCAGGGACTTGCTGACTTATGTATTACCATAAATCCAGCTGGCATGAATTTTATCCAAGAAGCTTTGGTGTCCATTTGACCAGAATACCCGTAAATATCTTGTTATATCTGATCAGTTTGGGCAGCACGATTTAACACTTGATAGTCACATGTTGCAGTGAAAATAGTTTCCTCCAAAACTTTTTAAGGTTATAACCTCTGCAGGGATTTCAGTGAAACAAAATTTTCATCTTGTCAAATAATGTAAGTGTTAAATTACACTAATTCTCACTAAATAGAATTATAGACTTTAACCCCGTGTATGACAGCAGGGCTCTATTGATCAGTGCCACACAGATGCTGCCTTTCCCCACGTCTGGCTTCAGTGAGATGAACCAATCAGTTAACTTGAAATAGTCTTTGCTATAGACTGAAGTATCAAATCTTTTAGCACTGATTGTGTTCCAGGTACCATTCCAAGTACTTTGTATGTATAAACCTATTTAATCTTTATAACGTACACCATGCACTTTGATTGGTTTTCTTAATTTATAGTTAAGGTAATCAAGGCAAAGGGAGGTGAAGGTACTATGTGCTCTTATAGTACTGAGGCTACTGGTCTCTAACTAATGAAAATACTACACCAGATAATTACTATGTATTGATGACTCACCCTTATAGTACCAACATTTAATTTACTTTTTCATAATAACTTTCTTCAAAACTAAGAAAAGAATTGATGCCTACCAGTACTTCATCTAAGTGGGAGTGCAGCCAGAAAAGCTTCTTAAAAACAGAAGCAGTGGGCGCCTGGGTGGCTCAGTGGGTTAAGCCGCTGCCTTTGGCTCAGGTCATGATCTCAGAGTCCTGCGATCGAGTCCCGCATCGGGCTCTCTGCTCAGCGGAGAGCCTGCTTCCCTCTCTCTCTCTGCCTGCCTCTCCATCTACTTGTGATTTCTCTCTGTCAAATAAATAAATAAAATCTTTAAAAAAAAAACAAAAAAAAACAACAGAAGCAGTTGTCCCTGAAACTAATAATACAGTATATGTGACCTAAATTGAATTTAAGATGAAACAAAACAGAGGTAGTTGTGAAATTACAATAGTTTGTGCATTCATTCATTCCTTCAACAAATACCATATTTATTTTATATCTGCTGTGCACCAGGTACTCTTCTGAATGTATATGAAAGACACAAAGATCTTCAAGCAGACTCTATTATAATACACAGCCAAATAAAATCGTTACAGATTGTGTTGTGTGTTTAGAAAAAAAAGGAATAGGTGCTGGAATAAAAAATACAAAGGACTTCCTTTAGGTAAGGATAGTCAGAAAAGGCTTCTCTGAGGGAATAACATTTCCAATGAGACTGAAGAACAAAGAATAGTCATAAGAAGAGCCAAGAGAAAGGTACTTGTAAGAATCTGGGGAAAGCGAGGAATCAGTGTTCCAACTTAAGGAAAGCCAGTGTGGCAGGAACACAACTGTGAACAAAGGTTATACATCTAAGATCAGGCTCAGAGGGTGAAGTGGCAATATCTCGCCACAGTAGCAGAGGCAGCTTGATTCAGCACTCACTCTGTCAACCATCTGATGGGATCCATAGCACAACATGACCTCAGTGGCATTGGCTTTGTTCTTGGCAGCGGAAGGAACATGATTTACCAGTGGTATCTTCTGTGGTAGTCCCTGTTCTGGATATTTTACATATATATATATATATATATATATATATATATATATATATTTTCTCATTTGATGCTTACAATCCTGTAAATAAAATGCACCTATATTTATCTAGGTAAACAAGCAAACAAACAAAAAAGCATCCAACATAATAAAGTAACTTACCCAAGGTTACATGGCCATGAGAGAGAAATGGAGACTAGACCCAACCCCAAACTTGAAGTTTTTCTACATACCAAGTTTTATCCCTCTGATAGTGACAAGGCAGGATGGAGAGGATGAAATTGAATGATCCCCATAAAAGTGTCCGATATGGAGAAGGAGCCAGAAAGTTCCACGAGGATGTGTTGGCTCCCTGACAGAGATTTGCTGGACATGGGAAAATTGGGGCCTTAGATATTTGTGGAAAGGAGATGCTGAGACTTAGAAACCAGGAATCAGAACTTCTTTGGACCAGAATGGAGGCTTGGAGAGGATAGTCGCTTTGCTTATTTCCCTGGGGCATATGTCCCTGGACAGTGTTTGTTAGCAAGCATGGGGAAGAGTGCAGGTAAAGATGGGGTGTCATGTCATCAGTGCAGTTTCAGTGAAACTAGTCTAGGTCTCATCCTGAATTTCGTATCTCTCCTTCTGACCATGCAAAGCTATGACGTACATGAATGTAGGCAAGGCTCAGAGATTGTTGTAAGAATACGGCATTGGTCAGTGTGTAGTGACATTCTGAATAGACCTAAGGAACTAAGTGGGGATTTCTTGGTTTGGGACTAAAACGGTGGAAGCTTTGTAGTTTTCCCTCGGCTTTAATGTAATCTTCCCTTTTGTATTCAAGTTACATATGCATTATTATTTTTTAAAAAAGTAGGACCACTGCTTTCTCTTTCCAGAAATCTGAGCACTGATACTGTATTATAGTTGTTTCATGGGAAAAGATGGATTACAAGACTGAATTCAAATAGTGGCCAGTTGCCGTTTTTCAAATCACCAGGATCCCAAATATTAATTTCACATGTGCACATCTTAAACCATTATTAAGTTGAACAGCAATCTGCTGGGAGAGTCCATCTTGGAGTGCACAGACCTTTTTCTCAGACTCCTCAGGGATGCTATATTTTTCTTTTCTTAGTCAACATTCTTTATTTGATATGTTATTTTGGATTATGTTTTTCCATGAAGTAATTTTAATTCAGGAGCTTTTTTTTTTTTTTTTTTTTGGAAAATGTGGGGTTACCCACTTTTGGGCCAGTGTAATAGGATGGAAAAGTTGTGTAGAGAAGTGAAGAAAGAGATATGGGAGGCTTTTTAAAAAAAACAACACCAAAAAACAACAAAATTCCTGGCTGGTGAAATACTGTGTGGATTTATTTTATTGATTCTTTTTAACTGATTGAGTCTAATAGAAGAAAAGAGAGAACCAGAAAGAGAGAACAATTGTGTTACAGTTATATATTTCTATTGTTTCTTTTTTTTCTAAATTGTTTCTTTTTTAAACAAGTGTGTGTAGCTGTGAATTGACAAAGTTCTTCAGGCAACTACAGTTTCCTAGGACACTGGCAAAAGAAGACATCAGACTTAGGGAGACTATCAGGTGAAGAGGGTTTAGGATTTGGGTAAGCATGTCATCAGAACCTTAGAGCCTGTTCCAGTTGCAATCAGATTTCACCCTGAACTTCAGGTCATGAATGCCTGGTGAGAAGGCACAGTAAGCCATAGCAGTAACAACTGAAAATGGTGGCTAGCACATGGAAATGGCAGCAATGTACATGAAGGTGTCCCTCCAAACCCAAACACAGTGTATCTTCACCTCAGTTTCCCTTACAAGTTTATGACTAACCAATCATGAGGAGTAATGTGGCAGATGATACCTGTAAACCCAGAGCAGAAAAGGCCTGTGAACTTAACTGGTTTCAATTAAAATGCCTTACTTTTGAAATTTTTACGCAAAACATCATGATGCAAACACATTCCTAGGTCCCCTCCCCTCGCCTTGAAGGTGCTTATTCCCAGTGAGGGGTCCTTTACTAACTTCACAGTAAATTCACTACTGCAGTCATTAGCATCTTCATGAATCTAATAAGTGATTATTAAATACTTATTTAACCAAATGATAATATTTTGAATTTTATTAATTCTAACCTGCACAGTTTAGCATATCTAAAAATTAGGACCATCTTACAATAAATGATGTTTTATAAATGTTGTTTGCCATGCGGCAATTCATAGTAAGATTGTCATTAGCTCTGTAAACATGAACATCAACAAATGCCAGCATCACGAGGTTGTGGAGGTATTCTGTAATTGATTTGATAATGATTACATAGGTGTATACATACGTAAGGAATCGATGGTGTGGGGACAAAGTGAGGTAGTGCAGTACAGATATTTAGTAATATTCCCAAAATGGGAGTAAAAAAATCTGGCTAGCTGTACATAGTGCAAAACTAGATGAAGAGACAAACATCAGAGGCTTTTAGTATTTTGAGCATTCTTTTATGAAAACATCACCGTCAGCATTCTGGCTGGTACAAAGGATGACCATGTGGAAAAACATGGATAGTAAGACTGTCAATCAACCAGGTGATTTGTAGCAGTCAGAATCTGAATTTGAAAAAAATCAGATATACCTTAATAATTTATTTTGTTCTATATTTTCCAGTTGAGTAACAAAGTATGACTGACTGGATGGCTTAAGGATAGAAATTTATTTGCTTACAGTTCCGGAGGCTAATAGTCTAAGATCAAGGTGTCTGCAGGGTTGGTTTCTTCTGAGTCCCCTCTTCTTGGTTTGTAGGTGGCTGTCTTTATTCTGGTTCTTCACATGGTCTTCTCTCTGTGCCTGTGTGTATCCAGATTTTCTCTTCTTATTGACACCAGTCATATTGAGTTGGGGCCTACTCTAATGCTCCAGTGACCTTATTTTAACTTGGTCAGCTTTTCAAAGACCCTGTCTATAAATGCAAGCACATCCTGAGGTACTAGGAGTTAGGTCTTCAGCATATGAATGGGGGTGGGGCGGGGAATGCACCTAAATACACTCATCCCACCTAAATGATTCAAAATTTCTTTTGTCTTAGGAGGAAAATATAAGATAGTGTTGTTTTCTTAACAAATTTTGCTTACCATCTATACTTTTGATAAAAAAAAAAAAGGCAGAGAAGAAGAGAATCTGAGAGAGAGAGAGTGAGTGAAAAATTGGAGACAGTAAGTAGACTATATTTAAAGGGAGGAATCTTATAAAGGGGATGGGCAGCAGCAGTCATTGGAGGGGTGTGCAAGGAGAAGTCATAGTTATTTCTTTTCTTCTTTCTTTTTAAAAAAGATTTATTTATTTATTTTAGAGAGAGAGAAAGAAAGAGAGAGCACAAGTGTGTGAGGCAAAGGAAGAGGGAGAGAGACTCTCAAGCCGACTCCACACTGACCACAGAGCACAGCATGGGGCTTGATCTTAGAACCCTGAGATCATGACCTGAGCTGAAACCAAGAGTCAGACGCTTAACCAACTGCACCATCGAAGCACCTCCATAATTGTTTCCTTAATAGTAGTGTGTATGTTTAGGGGAATGATCCAAGAGAAAGAAAGAAAGTTGATGAGATAGGTGATTGAGCCCTCCTCTTGAGAAGGGAATGGAGCTGAATGGGTATAGAGTATCTGGCTTCAGAAGACTCAGTGAATGTGGGTCCTGATGCAGAAGGCAGATGTGGAGGTAGGAACTTATAGAAATCTTTTGGATCATTTTTATTTCTCAGTGAAATAATATGCAGAGTCATCAGCTGAGAGTGAAGACCAGAGATGGATATTGGTACTTTGAGGAAAAGGAAAATTCGTGAAATAGTAACTTAAGAGAGAGAGAGTGAACTGACTGGCTAGATGCTGTAGGATTGCTAAGGGCATGCTAGAGTTTAGTGATCATGAGTCCACAGTGAAGCCAGTCAGTAAGTGGTGATTAATTAATGCAAGGGATAAGAAATGTGGAGTAAGAAAGGGAAAGCACCTAGAATGGTTCCCAAGTCTTGCCTTGAACTGTGGTTAGATATTGTTGCATTGAGTCAGGGGATGCAGGATTAGGCATGGATTAGGGAGTAGAGATGGTATGAACTCAGTTTTTAAGATGTTAATGAAAAAGAGCCTATAGGATATGCATTTAGACTGGTATTCAGCCAGAATTAAAATATGTAAGTTCTTAAAAATAAAGGAATGATTAAGGCTTGGTGATATCAGTGCACATCAGCAATACATGTAAACATGAACTGATGGCCACTGGTCAGGTATAGTGTTTAGAATGAGTCTAATAGTAGTGTTTGTTGGTTGTAAGATGTCTGTTAAGGGGTGCTGAGTTATTAAGGAAAAAGACAAGAGGAATGGGGAGGCAGAGAGAACTTTACTGTGGAAGATGCAAACATAGAGCTTTGTATACTATCCGGCTGATGAGCTGTGCCCAAATGTTGGACTGAGGGTACTGTGGCATTGATTGGGTCCACTAATCTGACGACTGCTCTGTACTTGTGCTGCTTTATTTATTTTTTTAAAAGAAACCTATATTAGTTTATTTAGAAAAAATTTTATTGGAGTCAGATGTCAATCGAACAAACACATAATTGAATATTCTTCCAGCTTACAGTGTGTAAAGAAATATTTCTGTTACACAGAAGATATTTAATATACATGTAGTAACTGATTGAATATTTAAAAGGACAAAGAAAAATATCTACCACATCTGTTATGTTAAAAGTCTATGACTTTATTATTATTTTATTTTGAATGAACTCTTTGAATGTTCCATTGTAGATGTTTAAAACCTGATTCATAAATATACCATTTCCCTTAAGTTTCTCAGATGTTTATTTATTTTCACCTCATTTTTTAAAAACATCAGAATTAGAATAAATTACAATTTATAAATACTTCTCTGGTTTAATTACGGGAACATTCTGAGATATCTAACATAGTCATACAGTTTAATTGTGTATCACATACTTAATAAAACTAAAATCTTGAAATTTTCATAGTTAAATAATCTAAAAAGCGATTACAGAAATCAATAGTGTCAAGATAATGTTTAGAGAATAAATTAAAGCATTCGGTCATATGCCAAATAGCAGAGAAAAAAAATGCTTTAAAGGGAACTATGTTAATACAATTTTAATAGTATTCTACATCATAATATGTAGTATTATGAAATTGATCAGATTGACTTCATATGGTAATGTATTTTGCATACTTTTATTAAATTATATTCAAATTCAGTGCCTCATAATCATTTAAACAGAAATGTCATTTTAAATTTTATAATGTGCTAAATAGTTAAATAATTTAATATGAAAAATTTAATGTACCATTTTGATAATGTATCAGGATTTACAGAAAATTAGTTTCTTTTATCTTTTATTCCTGAATCCCTAAAATAAAGAGTGTCAGCATATGAAATGCAATTTGTATTTTCATTTACAAAGATTTATCTTCAGTAGATTTAGAATACAATACTTTTGGGGATTAAATAAATTTTTCAACTTTGAAAATTAAAATGTGTTCATTTAATTATGGTTTTCTGATCAATAATATACATTTATTCTTTTGTGCCATATTGAGAGAGGACTTTATTCGACCTCCGGGGTAGGTCATGCACAACACAGTATTGAAATAGCCTGAAATTCCTTGCTTATTTGTGATGTGTTTGCTTGGGAAATGCTCTTTCTTTTCTTTTTTTTTAAAGATTTTATTTTTAAGTAATCTCTACACCCAGCTTGCAGCTTGAACTCACAACCCTGAGGTCCAAAGTCAAATGTTCTACCGACTGAGGCAGCCAGGCACCTCTGCTTGTTTATATTTGTGTGCATAACTATGGTTAATACAACTTCACATAATCTTATTTGTTTCATGTAGTCCTTCACTGTTACTAGACAGAGATAGCCCCTGCTGTATTTTGTATACATTTTTTTCTTCCTCCTGACATGCCACCTTTTCACTACAGAGTTGGTATATAATTACTGGGCAGATTCTTTCCTTTGCATCTGCATACCAATACAGCTGATTATCTAGTAAGTTTTGGCTCACTGTATATACTTGAATAGCTTTGTTGTTAACAAGGCAAGATTTTTAGCAGGTCAGAATACAAAGTAAACTTTGGATTTAGATAATTTTGAGTTCACTCTGCCATTTTCTAGCAATGTGATTCTGAGTAAATGAGTTAAGCTCCCTAAGCCTCACGTTCTCATTTGTGAAATGGGATAATAATACAAAAGAGGATTCCTACCTCACAGGATTATCATCAATATGAGTTAAATAACATAGGTAAAACATCTAGCAGTATGCTTTGCTTATAGTAATTGGTTATTATATTACCATTATCTTAATTAAGTTCAATTGAACTAGTTTCTGAGACCCAGTCATATCTATCTACTTAGATGCTATGGACATGGCTTGGAGTGTCTTGTTAGCAAAGTGTAATATCCCCCTTTCTCAGAATGGTCCCGTTAGTCGGAAGTGCATTCTGATGTGGTTTCTTTGATCAGAATTAGTCAGACTAGGAATAGGACCTGATTTAAGTCATGCCAGACAAGGTCCCAATGTAGACATTTTCAAACTGAAGCAGAAAGAATAAACTTCATTGAATCTGCCTCTGAGGGAGAAGCTAAATGCTGTGATGCTCAAAAAATCCTGGCAGTTTGGTACCATACCATGTAGTGGGATCATTAGACAGAACGTGATTGAAAGCAGGAAGAAGCATTGCTTCAGTCTTTTAGTCTATGTTTGTTGAGCACCTGGTTGCTGGATAGTGATAAGCATTAAGGGCACAATGGCGAGCAGAACCAGTCAAGTTGCCTGTTCCTCGGGGGGCTTAGCTGATGAAATGTCTTCTGTTGGAGATAGGCACTGAAGGACTAAATACAACAATGAGTGACTGATTATACAGTCAGCTATGAAGGAAGGAATAGGGCCCAATGACAGAAGGGACTAAAGAGTTAGGAACGTGTTCTGTAAGTCACGCTTGAGCTGATACAGTGAATCAGAAGTGACTATTGAGGCAAAGATGGAGAGGAAGGTGGTGGAGGGGGAGATGTATGAAGAAAGTGAAGAGGAACAGGCAGTATTTAAAAAAACTAAATGAAAGCTAAATTATGAAGTGGTAATTCAGAGTGTAGACCTAAATGACTTGGTTTTTAACAAAGAACTACCAGTAACTAGCTGTGACCCTTTGAGCAAATTATTTAACTATGTTCTGCAATAACTTTATCAAATGTTTAAGGAGAATCACACAAGTTACATAGCAACCTCAAAGTGGTTGGTGAGGACTAAGTGAAATGATATGTGTAAAGCACATGGCACAATATGTTCAGCATATGCTAAGATTCAATGTATATTTAGAAGGTAAATATGAGAAGATAAATGTAACTCAAGAAGAGACTGAGAAGTAGCCAAGAGCAGGAGAGATTATCTGATTCCTATTTTGGAAAGATCTCCAAGTCTGTAGAGTTGAAAAGATTTGACAGAGATATGATTAGATGTTAGGAAGCAATTCTTATGCTCCAAGGCTAGGTGATAGGAGCTTTGATGCAGGTGGTTGCAGTTGGGGGGACAGATTTTAGAGTGGGAAGTGGAATCTATAGGACTTGGACATAAATTGGAAATGAATGTAAAGAAGAAAAAAGTATCAAGAGTAGCAAAGAAGTTCTGAGATGGGGAGTTAGAAGGACAGGACATACACATAAGAACAAAAAATGCAATGCAAGTCTTATTGGTGAGATAGGAACAAATTGCTAAGTGAGAGCAGAGGAGGGCATGTATTTGTAAACAATCTGAGGATTTTTGGAAATCTCCATTATAGAGTTTGGGAGTTTGACACTCTCTTTCTCTCTCTCTCTTTTTTTCTTACAAGCAAGGTAGGGAGACTGAAAATAATATTAGGATTATTTTCCTATGCTTCCCTATGAAAAGTCAGGTTGTTACTCACACAAAGCACAGTTTTAAAATAGCTGTTGAATGGTTTATCTTTGTTTTATTATTTTATCAAAATTCTCCTATACTTTGAAGTACATTATTCAGTGGTTATTTCCAAAATTAGAAAAAGTGAGCATTTCTGATAGGCAAACAATGGGAATTAGACCCTGTGATCTCACCAAGCCAAGAAAATCTCTCTCTTCTATGGGGGAAGTATGCTGAGGGGAAAAGGAACAGGGTGTACACTCCATGCTCTTTGTTTTTCTCTGGGAGAGAAGAATTTACTTTCTGTCTCTGGAAGCTTGAGAAATAAGGATGGCTTGCTGTGGAGGCACAGCAGATGATGTAGCAAGCTGAAACTAAATAATTGATTGACGTTTCTGGAAATTGAACTTCTGGTTATATGGGTGTCATATTTTATTTTGAATAAAACAACAAAAAGTTTTGGTATAAGAACACTTTCTTCTTTACGAATTAGAGTAGGCCAGCAAAAAACAGTGATCAATGAATATTTCTAAAATAAAAAAAAAATTGCTAATAATTTACAGCTTTCAGTTGGGCTAAAAAAGGCAGCAGATAGAAGCAAAGGTGAAGATCAAAGAACAAATTTATAGCAAGTATGTTAAGAAGAAAGAACATTTTAGTCATAAGAGAGATCAGATGGATATCATTTTATCAGATGGATAAAAACCATGCTATTTAGCTATCATGGCTATAATGGCATTAGCGGTATGTATATATATTTACCTTAATTTTTTAGAATCCACAAGGTGCTGGGCTAATGCTTACAGAATGTAACAGGACAAGAAGTACTTTCTATATTATAAGAGAAAGAACATGCTAGAAAAGATTTTAATACAAATTTCATAGTAACTGGCTATATGACTATGAGTGAGTAATAAACTCCCCAAACCTATGTCCCCATCTGTAAAATGGAGTATTAATACCTAACTGTAGGGTATTAAAAGTTATTGAGATAACATAGATATTATGCTTTTAATAAACAATGATTATTACTATTATTTGGTCTTCACTTGTTATTTTCTATAAGATTGCATTACAGTCATAGAGCCAAGTCACATCTTTGGTTCAGAATGGACCTACCATTAATTCAAACTGGAGCTTTTTCACAGGAACTAATTAAAATATTTCTTAAAATTTCTTAAAAAATACATATCATTGATGAATAAAGATGAGCTATAGTAATAAACTATAGTTTTATTAAAATGATAAAGTTCTTTGGAGGAAATAAAAGAGGGGAGAGCAAGATCACTCAATCTTTACTTGGGATAATGAAAAATAAATCACATTGTGAGCTCCCTTAGTATTGTTGAATATGCAAACCTCTGCTTTCATTTTTTTTTAAAGCTCTGGATTATTTTAATTGCTTACTTATTTGTTTTATATCATGAGTTAAGATGTCAATTCTTAGAGAATTTATTCTCTAAAATTTTAGAATTTCAAAATTTTAGTTTATGTCGATACCATGAGGACCTATAGTGAAAGTGAATTTTGATCATTTTAACACTCACTAATAAGTATTTATATTGTATATATAAAGACAGTATAATATCAGTTTCTTATGATGCCTTAACGAATTATCACATACACTCAATGACTTAAAATAACGCTCATTTCTTATCTCACAGTTTTATAGGTTAGAAGGCCACCATGGTGTCACTGGGCTAAAACTACGATGGCAATAGAGTTGACTTCTATATAGGCTGCTCTGGGGGGGAAGTCTCCTGTTTCCAGGCTCATTCGGGGTCTTGGTAGAATTCAGTTCCAAGCAGTTGTAGGATCGAGATCACCGTTTCATTGCTGGCTTTTGGCCAAGAATCCTTTGTGGTTTTCTGGAGGCTGCCCAGATAACCATCTTTAAAACCAGCAAAGATGGGTGGGGCTCTTTCCTACTTACCACTGACCTCCTCTGTGGCTTCATCATCCTTTCTGTTTATTCTTCTAAGTTTCTTTGACTGCATCTGGAGAACCGTTTTATTTTTAAAGGCTCATGTGATTAGATTGGGTCCACTTGGATAATCCAGGATTATGAGAATCTCCCTATTTTAGGGTCCATAACCTTAGTTACACCTATAAAGTCCCTTTTGCTATGTAACAATGTTACATATTCACAGGTTCTAGGGATTAATTAAGTGAATTTTTGGTGAGCCCATGGATTCTTAAATTTTTTACTAGTAAACAATTAAGAAAAATATGTAACATATGCACTGCATTTTCATAAGGAAATTTGTAAATCATACTTATATTAGCTAACATTGTTTTATTTCTTCAATTACCATGAAATTACACATGTTTGGTAACTCCCTTTGAAGTAAATGAGCAACATTTATTCTCAATAAAGCTTCCATTTTAACTAGGCACATTAAATATCATTAGCACAAATTCATTATAAATTACATTCCAGATTTCATACAGGGTTTATTTACCCAGCACTTTTTATATAGGATAAGTTAACTAAGATAATATTAATGTTAGTTTTAGCAAATGCCCTACAGTTAACTAGAATCTATTTAATATGAGAAGAAATTCTTGCTTTCTTTTGTAATGTTCACAAATGGACAAAAATCTAATCCATGTTTAGTTTATGGTTATTAATCTAACCATTCTAATTTATTTTTGTTCTAATGATACGTGTAAATTCAGAAACAAATTTAAAATAGTTGGACTTTAAATTTCAAACTAAAGTGTTTTATGTTATTGATTATGTTAAAAGATGCATAAATTCTCTATAATTACCCAGCTTATCACTATTTTAATATAACATCTTTTAAAAATGTAATTTGAATTTTTGGCATTAGTCCTTGATTCTTATTTTATCCAAGCACCATAGTCTTGGCTATCCCCTGCAGAGATGGATCCATTCCTAACAAGGATCTTTTTTTTTTTTTTTTTTTTTTTTGGAACTTGGTAATGATTATAATACAGATGACAATCCCTGTCACTCTTTTTAGGCTGTAGCTTTTCAAGGCAGAGTGGTGCTCCCTGATCCTTCTTAAGCCCCTGTTTAAATGTAAATTAGAAGAGACCAGTTTACATTACTTATTCCAGGCATCCATATGCAACATCAGATTGAAAAAAAATATATTTGTAAGAAGCTATCCCTATATTTATCTTATGACAGTCATCACTCTGACATTTTAGTGCTTAAGCCACCAAACTAGAAGCATTTCAATTACCCACCTAAGGGAAAAACCATCCAAAACAGACAGACCTTTGTCTGTTTCAAAGCTACATTGAGCAAGTGGAGAGCAAGCGACTTTTTAGTGCTCTTGGTCTAATTAGATAGCAGTTTGGTCAAAAAGTTATTTGCATCTTTTCCTGAATAAGAGAAATTAAATACCCTTAACTGGATTTTGAAAAGCAGATGGGACCTTACATGGCCTAATATCACTGGAGATTTTAATTTTAAAAGAGTTCCATCTTTAGGTAAATGAGAGGACTTTAACATTGGCAGAAGGTAATTATTAGCAGCATTCAGGGGCACAGAAGAAAGAAAAGTAGCAAGACCATCCCCTTAACCTTTTAACAGAAGTTAAAAGAAAGTGAAACAAACAAACAAACAAAAAAGAGCTTTACCTATGAAAGGAGAAAGTTCCTCTAAATTTCCTTCGAGTTTTCTAATTAAATTTCAGTGATTTGGTGTCCTATTAATTTAGTGCTTGGCTGTAGAAGTTTTTTTTTTTTTCTTTTCAGCAGAAGTGCAGTTTATTATCACCAAATGTCATCATTTGAAAACAAAGAGCTAAAAGAACAGAACACTGTCCTTGTTGGTATTCAATGAATACATAAAGTTTAAATCATATCACCTACACAAGATGTCCCCTAAAATCCTGGGATCAAATCTCTCTGCTTTCCCATTTATAGTCTGTGGAATTTTAATTCCTTCGAGCCTAACTATTCTCAACTGCAAAATTGGATCAATATTGCTCATTTCATCAGTTTGTTTTAATGGCTAATTGAGATAATGCTTGTGAAATCTTTTGCATGTTTATTATCTAAGTGCTCAATAAATAAAGATGCTGTTATTTATTTTACTTTATGCTCATGGCAAAGCTGTGAAGCAGACAAGGAAGACACTATCATTATCATTTCACAGTTGAAGAAACTGAGACAGGACTAGTCAGAGAATTTCTTGTACATGATGGAATGTTCATGATTCTTTCCACTACTCAATGCTGCTTCTTAGCCATACAGTTGCCCATCTAGATGTGAAGGATACTAAATTTAGAGTGTCTTCTTCTTCTTCTTTTTTTAAATATTAATTTATTTATTTGAGAGGGAGAGAGAATACAGTGGGGAGGGGCAGATGAAGAGAGTCCTAAGCAGACTCTGAGCTCAGTGCAAAACCACATGACCCTGTGATCACAACCTGAGCTGAAACCTACAGTCAGCCCTTAACCGACTGTGCCTCCCAGGCGCCTCTAGAACATCTTGATTTGAAGCTGTGTGGTAGCATGTGCATGGCACACTGTCACACACACACTGAGGGAAACAGAGAAGCATACTTGCTTTATACACTGCCTGTTCAGTAGACAAAAGGTCTGTCCTTCTTGGCTCAGAGAGTTGACTCAAAGCGTAATCATGGGGTTTAGGTCACCATAAATACAATGCTGCCGATAGCATACATTCCGTTACATGTTAAGGACTTGGTGTTAAAGCTGGTTTCCTTCTCTATTTGATAATCACTTCTTATTGCCCATTATTTCCCTCCCCCCCTTTCTTTTTCATCTAATGGACTTTTATGGGAACACAAGCAATTAAGCCTGACCTCTCTTGGAGATGAATGCCTTATTTCCCTCATGTATTTAGTTTTAGTGTCTCTAAAAAAGAGATATTTTTAAAGTGATGGGTTAAATTAAGGGAACTGTAGATGGCTTCCTTACAAAATTTTTCTTCTGTCATTTTTACGACACTTAAGCTAGCATTGTCTTTTGAGTGACACGGGGAGGTAGCTGGAAGGTCCCTGCATCCTGCATATGTTGCCTTGGATCACGTAACATGCTGACATGTATGATTGGTCTCAGTAACATAAGGATATAGAGAATAAGCAGGTAGATTGAATTAAATATTTGCACGTTGGAGTGTCTTCTATGTATGTGTGTGTGAATTAGGTGAATTAGAGCAGAAGGGATTAAGAGTGGGAAAGAGAATAAAATCAAGATAAAATGCCTCACACAAAGAATCCAAATGCTCCAAACCCCAAGCCCTGATTGCAGTCAGAATCCAAAGGAGCACACGCTTCTTATGTCTCTTGCTATGTTTTTTCTTGCTCTGCTTATCATTCCCCTGCCATTCCATTAGATCTGGTTTAAATCTGTTGGGAAGTAAGACGACTCTACGGAACTATATTTTCCCCTCCAGTTTTATTTCAATATGAGGTCTGTATAACTGGAAAAATCTGTTTGGAGGCAAATAGCATGACCCATAGCATGAGAATATTTCTGAATGATAGAGAACTGGATTTGTTAGAGCAAATTCCAACACCTGTCTTTTCTGAGTTGGTTCCTTATCGCTCAGTCTTAAAACATTTATCTATTTGCCAAAGGGACAAGGGCTAGTTGTCTTCTTCTTCTTTCTTTTTCAAACTGAAATTGTATAAGAATGAGACAGGAAATGGCTAGCATGCCCATTCAACATGTAAAATGGAAACAAAAAACCAAAACCTTTTGAGATATACCTCTCCATATTATTGTGAAAGCTATATGAGATTGTCTTTATTCCTAATTCTAGATGTCTGTTATGTTTTATAATCCAACAAATCAGATGGAACGCAGTGTGCTACTTTGTTAAGATAGCTCCATGGGATCATAGGGACATTTCCTTTCATGATAAACTGTGATTGTATATCTGGATTTCAAAGATTTTATTTATTTGTTTGACAGAGAGAGAGAGAGAGAGATCACAAGTAGGCAGAGAGGCAGGCAGAGAGAGAGAGGGGAAAGCAGGCTCCCCACTGAGCAGAGAGCCCGATGCGAGGCTTGGTCCCAGGACCCCGAGATCATGACCTGAGCCGAAGGTAGAGGTGTAACCCACTGAGCCACCCAGGCGCCCCATATATCTGTATTTTAGTTGGAATGTGTCTTATATACCACCTAGATTAGCCCCCATTTAATAGATACATTAACTAAATCATACAGAGACATGGTAACTTGCCTAATTTTGCACGTTAGTGAAAAGTTCTGAATAAAAACAAATGTAAATCTCTAGCAATTGTATATATTTGAAAAATCTAGGCATTTTGAGGGGAAAAAACATGATAAACAATCCTAAAATTACTGTTGAATGAATGACAATGTGGATGCTCTAATTTAACTCATCTAACAATAGAAGCAATCCAACTACTCTTTTCAGACCTCAGTGATGAGTGGCTTTCTTTCCAGTTCTTTCAGCTGTACCTCCCCAACATGCCTCTTTATGGTGAATGTCACCTCACAGCTGAAGCAAGTTTATGGGGCACTGCCGTTCCCCGGGCGTTCTTTGTTCAGTGGAGAACCAGAGAACTTCAGTCTCGGGGACTGTGAATCCACCAGCTTTCATCAGTCTGAAATGCATTTTAAATCAGTGTCAGGCTGGCTGCAAAATTTATGTCACCAACTTCATAGTAACTCCAGCTGTCCCACAGTCCTGTGAGTACCTATACTAATTATATATGATAAGACCTAAGAAAGGAGCAAAAACAATGGTTTTATGCTGTGTTTGAAAAGAGAGATGAAAATGCAGAATCAAAAACAATGATCCTAATCAGTGCCCTAGAGGAAAAAACCTTCCGGGTGTATCATCATGGATGTAAAGAAAATATAGATATATAGAAGCTTTACGGTATTCTACATACCAAAGTGAAACTATTAGATGTTGGTGTCTCCCCTTGAGAATGCTGAAAACCTTTCATTTTCTTTTGTCTGGTATTTCTGAAGCCATCTTTTCTCACATCTGAGTTTGGTTAGTCACTATTTCAAACATTATTATACTGAAAACGTTATTATACTGAAAATTCAAATAAAATGATTTTGCCTTTAGGTCTCAGATTCCACACAGGATTCTTTAATTATTAGTGAAGAGGGTTTGATTTTTTCCATATTGAAACCAGTCTCCTTAGTGCTTCTAGGACTGAAGTATTTTTGGTTTTAATTTCATGTCACTAATGTAGTCATCAGAATTGGTACATTTTGTTCTTCATAATTTCCCTGATTGGCGATTACCTGGCTGAAAATGGTAAAGCACTTCATGAAGTAGTACTTATCAACAATTTGTCTGAATGTATAATTTTGCTAAATGTGGTTTTGCTATATATATTGACAAATTTGAACATGACTTGATGGTCTGAGACTGTCCATTGGCTAACTGGCATTGCTGGGAAAATTACTGACAGTTTGGAGTGTTGCAAGATGCTTTTTAATATTGTCCTAAGTGAAGGGGAAAGTAAATGCTGTTTTTTTTTTTAAATTTTATTTTTTTTTAAGATTGATTTATAAATAACAGAGACACAGCGAGAGAGGGAACACAAGCAAGGGAAGTGAGAGAGGGAGAAGCAGGCTTCTGGTGGGGCTGGAAGCCTGATGTGGGACTCGATCCCAGGACCCTGGCCTGAGCCGAAGGCAGACGCCCGCCTAAGGACTGAGCCACCCAGGCGCCCAGTCAATGCTGTTTATAACCAGAGGGGAAAGTAATAAATAAATAAATCAAGGGGAAAAAGAAAACGTGGCTCTCTGAGAAAGGGAGTGGAAAACAAGTTTCACATCCCTCTGTTGGTTGCTTGGGAGACAAAGGGAGGGGATATTGGGAACAGAGTTTCATTCAAAACATCAGGAAGCAACAGAGGGCACTAACTAGTTAAACGTGTAGTTTGTGGGGCCAGAATTCCTGGGCTTAAAGCTTATTTATTTTTGTTTTGTTTTGTTTTCCTGATTCTTTGTTGTGTGTTTATTTTTAGTTGGGGTAAAATACACATCACATGAAATTTACCTGCTTAAGCCTTGTTAGGTGCAAATTTAGTATTGGTAGGTATATTCACAGCATTTAAAGCTTATTTTTAACACTTCCTGGTGTGGGAATAATGGCAGACTGCTTAATCTAAACCTCAGGTTACTTAGTTCTGCTACCTCAAATTCACTGGGAAGATTCCATGAGATAAATCATGTCTTGATCCTTAGTCCAGGGCATGACCCATTCTAAATGTTAGCTGTTATTGTTGTTAAACCTCAGGAGTTTGGAGTGGTTTTGTATGGGGGGAACTTGAAGGAAAATTATAAAGCCAGAGCCAAAAAATACAAAATTAGTTTTGTTGATAAAAGGGATTTGATAAGGCATATATGCTACCATAGCTACAATGTAAACTTGCTGGAAATAGCTTTGAAAGAGTGTGGGATTGCGACAGCTGACTTCAAGTTGGAAGAAAAGCAGAGTTATTATTTTTTAGGTCCAAATAGAATTGCCTAATGGATTCCATACATTAGTAATGTAAGACTATATGCCTGACTTACTTTCCCTGGCTCCGTTTGAAGGGAAGGGAACGAGAGATCTAGTAGAAGGTGACTTGGCATACAGAGTAGCACAATCTTATGCTCATTGTCTCCAGAGATCCTGGTGAGACAAAGAGATGCGGAAGTTTCTGGAAAGGAGACAAGAAGTTTTTATCCATTCCTTTTAGGCCAGAAAAGTCTTGAGCCGTGATTCATCACCAGACTAGGTTTAATTTAAAAGCAGCTTTGGATCCCTTAGCTTTGGTAGTTAAACTGTTTTGTGGAGACTAAGTGGTAATACACAGAGGCACTTCAAACAGGGATAGATGGGCAGATTGCCTTATAAATTATAGTTTCTATATATTTAAAATTATTACAATCACAACTTTCTTACTGGAATATTGTAAGAATTAAAAGATATTACTTATTTAAAAAAAAAACTACCTAACACAATGTTTGGTACACAACAGTTGTGCTGTAATTGTTAATTTCCTTTCCTTCATCTATTTTAGAATTTCTTCATGATTCTTCTAGAAGCTTTCTTGCTTCTACCTATTGTGACATCCAGTTGAGAGTATGATGAATTCTCATTAATTTCTCTTGCATATTTAGTTGGTAACCCATTGCTTTTCCTTGGACATTTTATATCTCCTTTGTCTACTTCCTTGGTCCTCTGACAGATGTCCTTTTCAGTTCTCTTTTGTGCATAATATATTCTGTTGGCTCCTCTAGATTCATTTGCCTTCTTCTCTACTCTGCTCTGTTTTAAATAATGGTCTACATCAATGACCCCCATGTTTCCTGGCTTCTATATGTGTTTGGCCAGTGAGGAAAGGGTGCTGAGGGAGATCCTTGAGAGCGTGTGATGACTGCTTGGCCCATGAACTGAACCCCAGCAATCAGAAGCTCCCTACCCCCTCCTCTGTCCTTGGCACATGTGTTCCACTTGTTTTCCCTGTTCCCAGAAGCTGCCCCAGGGAGATAGTGATGTGATACTAAGACCACTAGGATGGTATATGTGACTGAATCCAGTTAAGGGCTCTACATAAACTATTAAGATTTTGTAAGCAGGTGCAAAGATGTATGCTCTGTGGCTGCCCAAGACAAGCATCATATGTAAATTCCTTTGCTTATTAAACCTGCCACCTACCAATCTGGTGTGGTCTGCCCTTTTTTAAAAAAAAAAAAAAATTTTTTTTTTTGGTCTCCTTTACCCTTTGCTCAAAGGGACTAGTTTTGGAGTATATGAGGGGAGTTCCTGAGGAAGTTGTGACCAACAAAGGGAAAAGGGATTATGAGGAGATTATTTCCTCAGTTATCTTCCTATGGGATCAACCAGGTCTGGTTGCATCAAGTTAGGGGTTCTCTCCATGTGACTCTGTCTTCTCATTCATGCTAATACCTTCTCTCTACTTCTCATCAGACCTAGGGATAGCTCCTCACTACTACTAGCCCAAGGTATTTATAAATTTCTCCCTTTTAAACTCTTCTCTAATTACCTAATTTAAAAGCGCTATCTCTTTCCAGCTAGGATGTTTGGAAGGATATACTGCCTCTGCTCTTGGGTTCTACCACTCTTGATCTTTTTTCTCTATATTAATATAAGCACCTATCTTACATCTGGAAAATTTCAAATTTATAAGAAAATCAAAGCACATTTAAATAATACATATCTCAGTATAGATCACTCAGGTTTCCAGGTTTCACTGGTCTAATTATTGGATGCCTGAGTGGGTGAGTGTCTAACCTCCAAATACATTTTTCATGTCTTAATATATAGACTGGAAACGGGTAATGAAATAATACATATTTTGGAATTTGATATAAAATGGCTTTCTTTCAAGATCTCTTGTTTAGATAGTAGTGGCTAATTGTCAATGGACTTTATAAATACGATGCTCTCAGTTATGGACCTCCAGGATAGAATTATATTGAGGTTTTATAAAAGTTCCATGTGTATTTGTTTAACTATACATTTATATCATTAACCCAAACATTAGATGAAAGATTAAGTTATTTTAGTAAATTGTAAGTGGAATTTGTTATTGTTTTAATTTTTTCATCACTTAAAATTCCAAAGATCTGAAATCAACACCTGAGTAGAAATATATTCAAGAACAGAAAATATACAAAGAAAGGAGGTTTATTAGAAATTAAATGTACTCTTTAATTAGGTCTGGTGTTCACATCTGAGGAAAATCAAATGGCCTTTAGCAAATATTTTACAAGCATGGTTTTTGTATAAGGAGAGGTAGGTGACATAATGATCAATTATGAGGCTGACATGCTATTTTCTTTTATCTTTGGCTGCTCTGCTAAAATTCAAAGTACGGGGTTATACTACAACATATCTTTTAGGAGCCCTATTAGATGTGTATTTTATTTGCTAATTAGTGTTAGTAGTTCCTCAGTTTTTAGCCAATAGGCACTAGGCATTGGATCAGAAAGATATGAGACATGCATTGACATGTACTCTTGTAAAGCAAAAATTAAATGTATTGTATTTTCTGTTTCTACAGAGAGTAAAAAAAAATTTCTTTGATTTATATGTATTCTATGGGAAAGATAAATGTTAAAACAAAGTCTCATACTCTGGTATACAAAAAACTGTATGTCCTTGCCTGTATGCTCTCTAATAACATCAATATAAAAAACTTAGGTAAAATTCCACAAAGGTTGTCCAAGTGCTGTCTTTTTTCTAAGTGCAGTATTGCATATGTAATGTGATATTTGTGTCAATCAGTTATGTATTAAATTAATGTAACATATATATGTTATGTTATGCACATATATATATATCAAACAAGCAAACAAACAAGCAAGTGAATTGACTGAGTCAACTGTTCTCCACTGTAACGCATTCAGGAGGTGCTCAGAAAGGACCTGAGCAAGGTATGCATAATGACAAGTTTGCAGAGGGCACTTCGTGGGCCCTCTGGACCTCCCAAGAAAATGTCAAACATTTTATTAATTTTACAACCATTATAAAAAGAAATGAGAAAACAATAATGGAAATGTAACAATTACTATAATGTGATAATGAAAATAAAAAAAATAAATTTTTAATGGCACAATAAAAGGAAAACATGGTAGAAAAATGTAATAGAACTACATACACTATAACCCATAACCATACATTTAAAAAGGCATTAAATTGCAACTCTTCCCAGCATGGTCACCCAAGTCGAATATCATGAAATGGCTAATGGTTCACTTGATACTTCCCAAAGTTTAGAGAGCAGCAGGGGTAGAAAAATTCATCTGTCATTTGAGCCTTTATGAACGCCTACGAGAATTGCGTTCTCCTCCACATTCAGCTCGCAGCAGCAGGAAGAGTGGGAGGCAAGCCTGTGACATCCAACGCGAGAACTGAAAGATGTACAGCTGTTGGTGACGGAAGGGAATGTTGTCATTTAGTGTTGGCAGAGAAACACTATCTTCTGGAAGGGAAGACAGGATCCTGGCAGGAAAGAATTTTAGATCACATAATACTGAAATCACTGATGCTGAAAATAGTACAGAAGTAGCCTTGAGTCTGCTCTGTAATAATCAACCCAACATTGGTTCTCCCCATTCCTCATGCATATGTTTGCAGAACCACAGTGCCACAAGTAGAGATTGGTTATCATACGTGACTGCGCATAACCATTCATGAGTACGGGAGAACAATTTTCTTCTAAAAGAATTTTGTTTCATTAATCTGAAAGATTGTTTTGAAAAACTTTACAGGCAAAAAAGCAAAACAAAACAAAACAAAAAGAGTGACAGGATATGATTGATAACAAATTTAACAGAATTTTCATAAAGCCTTTAAAGATTAAATAGTGAAAGATCAAAGGTCGAAGGTACTGTTAGGTTCCACTTATTGAAGGAAAACAAAGAACAGAAAGACGCTATGGGCCTCTGGGTACATGATGCAAGGTAAATGGATACTCTGAAGACTCTACTGTGAGTGGAGCGGTTCAGTTTATTTATGATCTGGGGGCAGGGGGTGGAGAGAGAAGGAAGAGAGGAAGGGGTGAATTGCAAATTCTGCTAGTGATAAAAGACTGTGTAGACTGAGGATTGGTAAAAGCCCAGAACCTAATTTCAGATTTAATTTTTTTTTAAATTCTTAAAATACGTAAAGACCTTAAAAATTCTTTAGAGTGCATACACATAAGAATAATTTTATTGCTTACCTCATTCAGTAGTTATATTTAGTCTCAAATAGGCTCGGGTTTTAGTCACTGGCCAAGAAATTTCTGTAAAGTTTGTGAGGTGCAGAAATCCTTGGGATGTATTTTACTAGGTGCTTTAAATGTAATATATAAAGCATTAGTGAGAAGAAATTATAAAAATTATAACCCTGTAACCCTTTCAATTTTAAAATGAGTTATCCGTATATTAAGTGCTGATGGTGTAAGTTAAAAGTACATAGAGAGAGCTTAAATATATGAGTAGGGCACAGAATGAGTACCCTTATTTTTCATGTTCTCTGGCCACTTTCAGGCATAATACAGATCAATTAACTTTCTAATCCATTAATAAGGACAGGTTCTCATCTGAGTGTACTCAAATGAAATTCTAAAAATATCCCAGTTCAAGACTGCAGTGGTTTCATATTTTTCCTAGTTGCTTTGACTCACAATTTATTGCTGAAATCAAGTCATACTCTATCCAGGTGTATCCCTTGTGTCCTGTATTCGGGGGCATAAATGTTGTATATCTTCTTAGGGAAAAGAACGTTATTTTTGTGATTGTGGATTTCGTGATACTGGCAAATTTATCCAGAAAATTTATAGTAAAAAGGCTACATAGGTTACTGGGTGTCTAAGGGAGATGTGATACAGCATGGAGTGTTAAATGTGCTGGAATCTAGAAGAATCACTTGCTGAATGTGAGCCTTGCAATGTCAGTCACATGCCAAAACTAACTTCTGAAAATAAAGTACTTGTATCCGTTAGGAAAACAAAACAGATGATAATGTACTAAAGTGGTGGAATTGTCCAATTAAATGGTGTTATTATGAACAAATGATGAAAGAATTCTCTGAGGTGCAACTTCTCGGGCATTTCTGCCAGCTGTTATGGAAGAGAAACTTGAAGAAATCATGTGATGCTCTCTGAAAATAGAGATCAATTTTTAAAAAGGAAAAAAAAAATAGAGAAGAAAGCTAGGAGGGGGGAAAAAAAAGCTGGGGACCAGTACTTTTTAAGATTTAAGTGTAGGAGCTAAGCCTTGTCAGTTTTTATTACTTAATAAGATTGAGGAAATAGGTAGCAAGTATAGATGGTAAAGAGACTATATTCTGGATACAACCCTAACAGCCTTCAGAGTGTATATCTTTTTCATGATATCCTTTTTCCCCCTTCCTTGACACTTTCTCAGAGGATTTAGTCCAGTGTTTCAAGTTTAACTTCCACCTACGTCCTGACGACGCGTCTAGATAAATATCTCCAGCCTCAATATCTCTCAGAAGCTCCAGTGCTGGATTTGACAGGACATTTGTACTCAGAAGGCATCCCAGACCTAACCTCTTTGTTGCTTTCCCATTCCCTCTATTTCAGGAATTCCTGTGTTCATTAGTCTAATTAACGCACCTGCCATACACCCAATCGCCCAAGCTAGAAGTCTTGAAGCCAAGCTTAACCCCTTTCCTTTCATAGTCCGCTAAATCCAGTTTATCAGCAAATCTTTTAAATTATATTTTCATAAAAATTAACCAAGCCCGCTTCTTCTTTTTCTTTCTTTCTTTTTTTCCCCCCTGACGACATTGCTCTAGAGACCTTTATCATTTATTTCCTAGACAATTGCCATAATTTCCAGTTAACTGTGTTGAGTCTGTCTCTTTCTTAGGTCTGTGTTCCACATTACTCCCAGGAATATTTTTTAAACAGACACACACATGTCTCTACCCATTCTTTGCAAAAACCTTTCATGGTTCTTAGATTTGTAGAAAAGTAGTCCAAAATCCTTAGCTTCTACTTGATGATCACTTCCTCTTTCTTGAAATGATTTCTTTCACTTCTAGAACACCACATTTCTTACTTCTCTAGGAACATTGGACTTAGTGGTTATTTCATGAGAAAGGAATGATTTTTTGCCTCATTATCTTGCTCTAGAAATTCTCTCTGCTTAGAATCACCTTCTGCCCAGTCTCTTCTAATGGAACTTGTAACACTTACAGTTACCTTTTAACTCCCAAACCAAGTAACACCTCTTCTGTCAGATTTTTCCTGACTTTCCCCTTACAGCGCTCTTTACTCTCCTGTACTTAATTAATTTGCTTAGTACCTTTGTTAAAACATGAACCAAATTGTATGAGGTTGTTTTGTTTGTTTGATTCTGTTTATATTTTTCTCTGTTCCATTATTTTCCCTTGATTTGTTTTTTTAATCCTATTCTCTTCCTTTTGTGAACTCTTGAGATCTTTGAAGTCAAGGACCTTTGGATAACTAGTGCCAAAATCAGAATTAAACATACAGCATTTTATCTTCAGTAAAGGTAAAATGAGTGAACCCAATAATCTTAGAATGAGAGAAAAACATGAAGATAGGAACCTAACAGATTTGATCAGCCACTGCAGACGATGGGGGAAAATTGTTGAAAAGAATAAGTAAAATAATTTCTGAATGATACTGAAGTTCAGCAAAGATTGGAAACATTTACTGTGCACATAGTCAGTGCAAGAGTTAAGTGTGATGAACAAAAAGGGGAGGAAAGAGAATTGAAGGTTTTAGTAACAATGATATGGTCAAAATGATTGTCCACAAGGTGCCAGAGAGTAGTCAGATAAATGAATCAAGATTGAGCAATTGATCAAAGTGAGCCTGAGAACATGAGCATTCATTCTCCACTTGCATCAATTTCTGGAGAAGAGGCACCATCTTGGGAAAATTAGTCCCTATGTAACATTAAGGGATAGAGGTAGTATTCTAGGAAAAGATTCTCATGATTTCCAAATTTGTTAGCAAACAAATGGGGGTGCTTATAAAATTGGTGGCAGAGAACCCAGAGAAAAGCGTGCTTTGGATTTGGACTTTTGATGATTGGACTGAGTAAATTAATAGGTAAATAGGAGCAGCAGTAAAAGTGTAGTTCACAGGGGGAGGGATGGGCTCGGTGATTGAACTGGGAGTAAATGTTACTGATCTCTTCATTTATTTATTTTTTTTCCTACTGGATTCTTCCCATTAGCATAAAAATATTTTTTCAAAAAAAAATCTAGTTTGTCTTTGTTTAACTCTCCACCTACCACCTCATTTCTTTCCTTATTTTTGTAACAAAACTCCTTGAAAAATTATATTCATTCTGTTTAATTCTTCTTTTCCATGTCTTTTGATCCCAGGATTTTGTTCCTATGACTTCACTGCAACTCATCTTTTCAAGTTCACTAAAGAAATTTCAGTTACTAAATCTAACTCACAATTTTTTTTAAAGATTTATTTCTTTATTTGAGAGAGAGAGAGAGAAAGCATGAGTGGGAGAGGGAGAGGGAGAGGGAGGGAGAGAATCTCAAGCAGACTCTGTGCTTGACTCTCATGACTCTGATATCACCACCCTAGCCAAAACCAGGAGGTGGATGCTCAACTTACCACATCATCCAGGCATCCCAAACTTGTAATTCTTGGTTCTCTTTGTAACTAAACTACCTGACAGAGTTGATCACTTGATGAGATGATCACTTCCTCTTTCTTGAAATGATTTCTTTCACTTCTAGAACACCACATTTCTTTGGTTTTCCTTCAGCTTCACTGACTGGTCCTTCCCAGTCTCCTATGCTTGTTGCTCATTTCTATTATAAACCTTTGAGTACTCTGGGGATCAATCCTTGGATGTGTTCTCTGTTTCATTAAATTATGTGCATCTCCTAGATTATCTTGTCTATTCTTGTGGCTCTGATTGCTATCTATCACTGATAACTCCCAAGTGTATATTTTTAGTCTCGCCATCCCTTTGAACTCTAGACTCCACTGTGTACTCTACATCTTAGAAAAACAATTGGCATCTCATATTTACATTGAAAACCACATTTGCGATTTTAGTCCTCAGCCTATGATTCTTATAATGGTTCTCATCTAATTTAATTGTAATTCTCTTTCCAGTTCCTTAGGCTAAAGCTGTTATTAATTCCCTGGTTCATCTGTTTTCCTCACACCTCATATCTACTCAGACAGCAAACTATATTGACTCTAATTTTAAAATATATCTCAAATCTTACCACTTGTTACCATTTTGCCACTCCCTGTCTGATCACAGCCACCAACATCTTTCATCTGATTATGTTGCAGTGGCCTCATAAATAGTTTGTTGCCTCATTTCAAACTATTTTCAGTATCACCACCAGGATGAACTTGTGTAAATCACAGTCAAAAATCCCAAAATCCCCGTACCTCAAATCCTCCACCAGCACTTTATTTCCCTTTCTTATTTCACGTTGATTTGTCTAATGTGCCTCTCATGCTCTCCCTAGATACACTGACCTCCTTAGAGTTTTTCAAACCTACTAGACAAACTCCTTCTTAAGTACTTTTGTACTTGAAGATGTTTTTTGCCTAGAATGTTCTTCCATGAGTTATCAAAACAATTTGCTGTTTGACTTCTGTCAACTCTCCGCTCAAATCTCACATTCCCAGTCAGGCATTCTCTGCCTACCTGATCTACAATTCTAAAACCTCATGCCTTTCATCTTCCCTGCTTTATTGTTTCAGTTAGCACCCACCTATTCAGCAAGCACTTAGTCAGGGTTTTCTATCAACAAGGCACTGTTCTAGGCTTTACAGAAAATATTAGCTTATTTAATTATCATAACAACCCTTTGAGCTTGGGAATATCATTAGTCCTATTTTACATATGAGAAAACTAGAACCAAGATTAGTTAAGTGACTTGTCCATTGTCAAGATGGATTCAAACTCTGGTCACCTGGCTTTGTAAGCTGTGCTCTTTACAACTATATTAGGCAGTCTCTCGCCATGTATACATTCTCTCTATATTATTTATTGATCTTTTAGATTCCCTATCTCACCAAGTGTTGGCCAATATGCTGTAGGCTCAAAGTGATGGGTACAGCTTCCAAGCTGGGTCCAAAATAAGAACAAAACAAAAAACACAAGGAAATACAAAATTCCTGATAATACTTTATTTCCCCTCTTTTTCTCACAGAGGATCTAGTGAAGAATTCTGAGGACTTCATGGATGGAATGGGACAATTGTGGGAGAGCTGACCAGGGAGGTGACTGACCAGGAACATCTGGGTGGGGTCATTGTATGAGCAATCCAAAAATTTAGGGGTTTGCCATCCATGAATAACACAGGAATTATTCCTATAGAAGGGGTGGTTGATGATAGTGATTAAAATCAAAGACTCAAAGGAGAATTGAAGAATAAAGAACTAAGGGAAGAGTCATGAGAAACACAACTGAGGAACATAAGAGATTAAAAAGCCAACCAAAGAGGAAAAAGTAAAAACTTAAGATTGCTCTTTGCCACTGAAATCAAATCATGAAAGAATCTCCAGAAAGGAGTAGGTCAGGATCAGTCAGAAAATGCCATTTAGAATTACTAGAAGGAGGTTATTTCTAATTTAATGGAACATAATTGCTAGAAATTTACTTAAAACAACAGTAACCTTTTTAAATTTGATTTTTTTTTCTTTTTTGGTGTTAAATTATAAGAGTTCTTTATATATTTTAGATATTAACTCCTTATCAGATATATCATTTGCAAATATCTTTCCCCATTTCATAGATGGATTTTTTGTTGTTGTTGTTGATGGTTTCCTCCACTGTGGAAAAGCCTTTTAGTTTGATTTAGTCCCAGTTGTTTATTTTTGCTTTTGTTTCCCTCCCTTGGAGAGACAGATCCAGAAAAATATTGCTAAGGACAGCATTCAAGAATTTACTGCCTATGTTTTCTTTTAAGAGTTTTATGGCTTCAGGTTTTAAATTTAGGTCTTTAATCCATTTTGAACTTATTTTTTGTGTATGATTTAGAAAGTGGTCCAATTTCATTCTTTTACATATAGCTGTCCAGTTTTTGCCCATACTATTTTTTGAAAAGACTTTATTTTCCCCATTGTATATCCTTGCTGTATTTGTTGTAGGTAAATTGACCATAGATGTGTGTGCTCATTTCTGACTAGAGGACTTGAATAGACATATTTCCAAAGAAGATATATAGATAACCAACAGACACATGAGGTGCTCAAAAATCACTAATCTTAGGGAAGTGCAAATCAAAACCACAATGAAATATCACCTCACACCAGTCAGGATGGCTAGTATTGAAAAGAAATAACAGATGTCTGCAAGACTTTAGAGAAAGGAATCCTTGTACACTATTGATGGGAATGTAAATTGGTGTAGCCACTATGGAAAGTAGTATGGAGTTTTCCTTAAAATATTAAAAATAGAAATACTGTATGATCTAATAATTCCACTTCTAAGTATTTACATGAAGAAAATGAAAGCATTAATTCAAAAAGATGGTGCACCCCTATGTTTACTGCAGCATTGTTTATAGTTGCCAAGATATGGAAGCAACCTAAATGTCCATTGATAGATGAATGGAAAAAGGCAATGTGGTATATACAATGGAATATTACTCAGCCACGAAAAAGAATGAACTATTGTGTTTGTGACTACATGAGTGGACATAGAGAATATTATACTTAGTAAAATAACTAAACAGGGACAATTTCCATATTATTTTGCTTATATATGGACTCTCAAAAACAAAGAAAAACCGAATAGACTTATAAATGCAGAGAACAAACTGGTAGTTCTGGGGTGGGCACACAAGGGGAGGTATATGAAAGAGGTGAAGGGAATTAAAAGGTACAAATAACTAGTTATTAAGAACAATAGAAAAATAATAACCTGAACCTTTTTGAAAATGGAAGCATAACAACCAATATGTAAAGGTTAACTGAAGAAACAAGGGAGAGGCATGTATTATTATAAAAAGTGGGAAGGAATAATGTTTATAGTATAGGTAAAAGGTATAAATTAAGAGGAAGAGAGAAACTTTCTTTGAAGGGACAGATAAGAGAACAGAGAACCATCTTAGTCAAAACAGGTTTTATGTTCCATTTTTTTCAAGATAATAAAGAAGCAGTGTTCTGACTGAATTTTGGAATGTAAAATAACACTTACATTGGTATTATGGATTGGAGCTATGCTGTGAAAGGATCATGAGAGAATGCTAAAATCTTCTTGATGTGAACTCTGACAGTTTCCAATTACAAACAAAAATGTCGAATCGAAGAAGAAAAAAAAATGTGCATGTGCCATAATATATTGTGGACCCATTTAAAGTCCATCCATCTCTTCCAATTCTAATTAGGCAACTAATTTCACTTGGCTAGCTATATTGGTGTGAAGAATTGTGGACAAGTAGCACACAAGACATTTTCTCTTTTATCAAGTAAAATGTCCAACAAATGACAATGATAAGAAAAGCAATTCTTAACCTAATGTGTTCTTATTCAAGCATAATAAGTTGACGAACAGTAATTGATGATGTTTATCACTTACTGTTGTATTTTTCTTCTTGGAGAACATCTTCATTAAGCTATAAGTAAGATTAGGAAAATCATGTGTTTGGTAAATTAAAGGTAGAATCAGACAGACACATTTGGCCTCTGGATCATAGTAGATTCACTAATCACCAAGGTCCACTCAAGGTATTAAAACAAAACAAAACAAAACAAAACAAAACAAACAAACAAAACCCACAATAAACACAACTCTATAATTCTAGAGGTAAAACACTTCATTTATTTTAAACTTATAGAAAAGATTACTTAGATAAAAACAGATAAGCAGGTGCCCATTCTCTGATGTTAGAGGAAAGAAGTATAATATAGCATATTTTCTAGACTAAGATAAGCATGAGCATCTGTTAAGTCTCCTCCTCTTTTTTTTCCCCTCAGACAAGGACTAAAGGCTACTTCCTTCATATCTTAAGATCTCCAGAAACAACCTAAATGCTAATCCTGATTTTGAAAATGTTATTATTTTGTTTCTCTGGTTAATACTAAATGACATTTAGGAAACTGCTGTCGAGAGGAAAGATACAAGTTCTTTGTTTATAGACAAGATCAATATGATAAATGATGTCGCATTTGTTTTCTAAGTAACCCCTGCAGTGTCTTGAGTGATTATACAATTTGTGTGCAAACTTGGGAACTAATAGTATTGGTATTCATAATACAGCACAGTGTCTACTTAAAGCCTAATAGAATTTCCAGTAATATTCTGCATGGCATAAGGAGTGTTTCAGAAACTGACTCGTCTTTTACTGTAAACTAGCTATGTCAACTCCAAAACTCTTGTTTGTGTTGATAGAGAGGTCATTCCATCTTAGTACAAACCAGAATTTTAATTGCAATCAGTTAACATTAACTGCCACAATGCATTTCAGAAATATATATATATATATAAAAGCCTAAATAAAGGAGCATTTTGTTAAGAAATTTTGTAACAATAAGCAGCAATAACACTGTGATTTATTAAATAGAAATCTTACAAGATTTGGCTTAGCAGTAAAAAAGTACGTTAAGTCAGGAAAAACTGCAAAGGGGATGACTTCAGCCTTGATCACCTTGTTCTATTCTTTTTGTGGTTTTGAGGAAATGAAATAAACCCTGCTAGGGAGCAGACCAAAAGGTTAGCAAGAGGAGAGAGCATCATTCTCTCTCCTGATTAGTCTATGAGGGCAATTAAGCAAGAGCTATAAAGTAGAATTTTTCTTTTTCTCCTATTTTGGGGGAAAATATGGCATGTTATGTAATCACGATCCTTTTGAATGCTGTTTTACATGTTGATATGCCTAAGGTCCCTTACTAATTGGGAAATGTTTGGATGGGACTCATGTTGGGATGGCATAACTTGCTGAGGGGACCATGTGGGGTATAAGAAAGGCAGTATGATACTTTCTTACTTTTATAATTTCTCTGTGCACTCTAAGATTTGCATAGCTCAGTTAAGTCCTCCATCTGTTATTAAACATAGGCCAGATTTGCTTTTATTTGTTGATTGTACTTCAAATCTGACATTATAGATAATATGCAAGGGGTGGTTGCCTGTCAGATGCATGAGTCTGTCTTTTGGCCTGGTGGCGTAGGTGAGGGACCCACATGGCCAGGACACGGGATTTTTTTTTTTCTCTTAAGATTTATTTGAGAGAGAGAGAGAGAGAGAGAGAGAGAGTGAAAGCGAGAGCAAGTGGGGGAAAAGGGCAGAGGGAGAGGGAGAGAATCTCAAGCAGACTCCTGCTGAACGCAGATCCCGACTCTGGGTTTGATCTCACGACCCTGGACCCTAAAATCATGACCTGAGCCAAAATCAAGAGCCGGACACTTAACCAACTGAGCCACCCAGGCACCCTGGGAATTTTTTATTTATCTGAAAATTACTACATCAAGCCAGGGGAGAACACCTCTGTTTCAAAATGTGCTTAAGACTGACCTAAGTCATTCCATCTTCATGTAATAGGTAGAAAAACATTGGTTTGGATTCAGGAGACCTAGATTCCAATCTTGGCTCCATTATGTAAAAGCTAGACAAATCACCTAATTTGCCTGTGCCTCAGTTTTCTCACTTATAAAGGGAGGATCTAGTCCTTAGAATTGTTATGAAAATTAAAGGATGAAATCATAGAAATTTATTTAACACCATACTCATTCAGAAGATGCTCACTCTGAATCCTAAGGGAGTTCAGACTGAATTTCCCTTTCTGGAACATATATAATTATCTGTTTCTGCTAAGAGAAAGGCAGAGTTAGGGTGCCAGCAGGGGGGACCCCCTTTATATAGCTGGAGACACTGTGGTCTATGGGAAATGGATGGGAATGGCTGAGGCCAGAGTGGAAGCCATAAACAGATTTTGATCTGATGAGGCAGGGTTTGTTCACCAAGGAGGAGTTCAAACTAGGAAGGAGGACATCATTAATAGGAAACAAGAGGATTTTGATTAGGAGCTTGGGTGCAGATCAGAACTAGCACCAATTCAAGTGCACCTTTAAAGATGACGAGGTATCGCTTGTGATGAGGATAGGGGCTTTCTCACCTTTGTTCTGGTTATGAACCACTCTCTCCTGGTGTAGGGAGATTGAAGGTTTTGGGCCCAGGCTGGGCAGACAGAGATGGGATCCTGGTATTGCCAATAGTAACAATGAAGGGCTATGCACTCTGAGTGGTTTTCCCAGTTGACACAGGCTTGGCTAAGCTGTTCAGGTTCTCCTGGGATCTTACATGATAGAGATTTCTGAGTTAGAGGGACTATTTCTGAATTAGAGGCAAATGACCTCTGGAGTTGACTCACTGGAACATTCTCTTATCCCGGTGTTAAGTGGTGATTGGCTGCATCTCAGGAAACAGTTGGCATAAAACTGGAACAATAAGCATTAACTTAATCAACTAAAATCTGTAAGTATTAACTAATGCAATTTGGGAAGTGGAACAGACATATATGAAAAATGACTCCATTTAGCATCATTTCTTCTTTGGATTCTATAGATTGTCAGGATAGGATATGGGCATCCCAAGAGCTAGAAGATGCTTTCTCAATTGTTCAGAGTATATTATTTAAAGATGCATAATATGCAATTTCAATTGTATTCCCATTTGCCTTCAATAGCTCTGTGTACTGCGTACAAACCTATCTATATAGCTAAATTGTCCTTGCCATACCGACATTATTTAAATATTTTTCCAGTGCAATTAATATTGTTTGCTAACGAAAAAAATGGGTTGATTTCAATGATGAGGGTGAGGTTTACTGACACATTTGCTCTCCTCTTTTTTCTTTTCTTCCTTCAGAAGTTTTGTAAGCATTCCTATCAGCATGATAACAGGTAAGGATCCCACTGGGCACAGGGTAATCCTTGTGGATAAAATGGCGCATATCAAAAAAATCTGTTGACTTATCATTTAGCCACAGCTACCCAACTACCTCTTTCCCTACTGTGAGAATCACTGGCTGAATCATCAGAAGTTGATTGATAATCAAAAAAGTAGAATCTTCTAGGGTGTAGGAAATAGGCATTGTACAACTGAGAATGAACTGGCACAAGTTTTTTCTGGAGAGGAGTTGGTCTATACATTAAATGTTTAAATATGGTTACTCTTTGACCTAGCAGTATTACATCTGCAACACTATTCTAAAGAAAAATCAGATAATGTGCAGATATATAGGTGCAAGGATGTTCACTGCAGCATTGTTTATAATAATGGAAAATTGGAAATTAAATGATCAATAAAAGGGACCTGGTTATGGCACTTTTATTATGACAGAATAATATGTACACATATAAAAATGTTTTTAAAATGGCATAATGATACAGAAAAATATTCATGAACTAATGTCAAGTGAAAAAGGGAAAATAGAAAACTATGTTTACATAGCATTCTATTTTTGCAATAAATATTTCTGTTTATATACTTACAAAGAACTATAGTAACATGTATCAAAAAGCACAAGAGTTGCATTAGTGCTATAGTGAATTTTTTTCTTCTTATGCTTTTGTGTCATAAGCATGCTCTAATTTTGTAATAACTTAAAGGTAATTGTTATGTCGAAAGCATCCCTTTTTTCTAGAATCGCAAATGCCATTAGCAGGGATTTTTATCTCTTGTACATTGCTAAGTGCTCAACACCTACAACAATATATAACTGTAGTTAGTACAGTAGGTACTGTAGTACCTACTTCGTGAATAAATACTCTGTTCTACTATTCTCAAACATTACTGTACCAGAGCTCTAGAACCTTCTTAAGACAGTTGTGTTGAAATGAATAGGAGCTCAAAATGAGTCAGTTCCCCGAAGAGTCTTAATATCTAGAATAGAGGTTGAAGGTAGTATTTTAATACTATAAGACACCCCAATGTAACTCTCTAATGCTCCAGTTATTGTATATTATTTGTATCATATAAGGTGGAGACCAGGAGTCAAAACAAAGAAATAACAAGTGACTGTGCATTAAAAATGTAGTTCCTCATTCATTTATATTTTTTATTCAAGAAAAATGATCATATGCTTATTTTTATTGTGTGTACTGAGAAAAGTTTTGATGATACTATGACAAATATGTAAATACTCATAGTTTATGTTTGTTGCAGTATTGTTTGCTCACATCTCATGAGTACCCTTTTTATGTTTAGGGAATCTCTCCCCTTATGAAATCTCAGTCTCCAAGGTAGATGCCAGAAACTTAAATTTTAAACTTCTTTTACAACTAGAGCTCAAGAATATGATGTAGATTTCTCCTATCAAAGGTTTCCAAGCAAGATTTTGGTTAGGAGACAAATTGCAGAAAGATGGAAGCAGAGTACAGTGCTTATTTGTTTGCTGAAGGTAACTGACAGATAGCCAGTGTTTTATGGGTTCCACCAGCTGGACTTGGGGATCTATAGGCAGGAAAATCTGGGGTTCCCAAATGCAGTGGAAAATTATGTCCTGTGAGCAATTGTGTCATTGTAATTTGGTAATTGTCCTGGTTGGATAGGCCCCGATGATTCTTTGACCTTCCCAATGATCCTGTGAATTGCCTACTATTCCATACTGTCCACAGTATATTTTTCCTTCTAAGAGAAATACAACACCCAATAAGATGCTTCTTATGATCTTGTCTTCTGCCTCACTGTAGCTACCCACTCCTACAGTCACACCAAACGTTCTGCCACCACCAAAGCCTCAGTTTGAGATATCCCATTCTTTACTCCCCACATTTTTCTCCAGGATACTCCTTTAAGTTCTCTGCTTCAGTAATTCTTCGAACCCTTGGTCCTACCCTTTTCATTGCGTATTACTACCATTTGTTCTCACTTCCTTCCTTTATTGGTCTATTCTATAGTGCATAATTATAAGAATTATTTGCATTTGTCTTTACACAGGTGCATGCTGATTGATCTCACTTTGTACTCACAACCCAGAACATCAAAAGTTCTGTTAGTGCTGCTCAGTTAGCCTAATATGTCTCTGTTCAGTCAGCCACCTCCTGCACATCTGAGGAAATACCTTGCCACAATTCTCTCCTATCTTCTCCCCATGTATAGAATGCCTATCTGGTTATACCACAAAATCTACTACCCCACCTGTACCTGCACCCAAATACTCCACATCCCTGTCCACTACTATAGTTGAACTATCTGTCACTGGTCCACAAAGGCCACCTCATTTTTTTGCATCCTGCATCCCACCCTCTCTCACCTACTAAAGGACATGGCAATTAGACCCTCTCAACCCTGTATTATCAACATTTTCTTCTTACCTGGATCTTTCCCATTGGTGTAATGTGTGCTATAATATATCATAGTGAAAATTATCCATTGACCTCACTACCCTCTCCAGTGAATTAACCATTTCTCTTCTCTCTGCTGTAACAAACTCCCTTAAGTGTTGCCAAGGTTCATAGTTTTCACTTCCTGCCTCTGCAGTCATCCCAGGACAAGCTTCCACCACCAGTTTCCACCTGGACCAATGCAGTAACCTCTTCGATATCTCTTTGCTGTCTCACTGACAAGCATGCACTCTATTCAAAGAAGCCAGAGTGAACCTTTAGAAATAGAAATAAAGTCAAGTCACATCTTGCTCAAAATTTCCCAGTGCTTTTATCTTACTAGAATAAAAGTTACAAGTCCTTGCCAAAGCTTAGAAGAGCATGCCTTGGCACCCAGCTACTTTCTTGACCTTATCTCCCATTTTTCTCACCCTCTTCCCCTCCCTCTCTTCCTTTTATTTTTTTCTTTAAAACTTATAGATCTGCTTTCACCTCCAAACCTGTGCATTTGCTGCCCCTTTTTCCTTGGATGCTATTCTCCTAAGTGGTCACTATCTTCCCCATTTAATTCTGATATTTGCTCAAATATTCCACTGTTTTGGTGGATTTTTCTCCCCACCTTAGACACAACAGTGGTCTTCTACCCCTAATACTCTTTCTTACCCTATTTTCTTTTTCTTTAGAGAACTTACTACTTCTTCTATATATCATGTGCTTATCTGCTTATTATCTATCTGCTCCCATGAGAATATTATCTCCATGAGAGCAAGAATGTTGTTTTGATCACTGCCATATTCCCAGTGCTTAGAGGCATTAGATAAATATTTGTTGAATGAGTGCCTGGGGTCTTCCAAGAGCAAAGAGGAGGGAGTGTCATATTATTCCTAGGAGGTTCTTCTCAGTGTGTGATTCTGGAATAACTATTGAGTAATGGGACTATGCCAGGCAATAAATAAAGGAGCAAGGAGAGGACATTATAGAAGAGAGATGTTCAAAGGCACAAAGAAATGGCAGTTTTAATTCTAGAAAGGAGAGTACTTTCTTTATAGTTGGAGCATAAGAGTGGTTGGAGTAGGGGGTGTGACAAGAGTTTTCAGAGATAAACCTTGAATGGTAGACACTATGATAAATGTATTAGGCTTATTCTTTCAAAGTTTAGCAGTATAACTTATGAATACTGTACCATTCCAAAGATTTTTTTCTACATTTTTCCTATGCTTATTTTATTGAGTATTGGAAAGAAAATTAAACCACTCTATATTGCTGTGGATGAATTGATGCAGAACTAAAAATCCAATTGCCTAATTTATGTTTTCCTTTCTGAAAAAGCATTGAAAGCTTTTAGTATTTTTCCATCTCCACAAAGTGGTATAGTCTTGTATATAATCTGTGTACATGAGCTATGGTCATATGAAGTGGCAAATCAGAGATGAACTCATTCTTTATTTGAATGAAAGTTTGTTGGCTTCTGTTGATCTGATTCAAAAATAATAAAAGAAAGGATTTATTTTCTCATACATAGTAGCTCTTAATCCTTTGAAACTGATAAAAGTTATGGATAGTCCACCTAGAGAAATATGCATAAACACACATAAGCAGTTTTGAATAAAATTTCAGGAGGGTGTCAGATGCAACCCCGAGGCCATTTATATCACCCTTATGTCCACTGGCTAGGTTACCATCCACCTTTATAACACATAGACCATGTTACACGTATGGTAGTTAAGTCAAAGAAGTAAGAAATGAGTCAACTAAATATTTTCCAAATTAAACACTTTGGAGATATTATTATCATATGAATGCTTTTTATATATTGGATGTCATTATTTATCTGCTGTGTTTCTGAATGGCTTATAAAAACTGGGTTCTCTAAATATATAAAACATCTTGGAAAATAGTCTCTCAATTAAAAAATGCGATAATCATAAAATATTATTTTAGATTAACTGGATTAAAAAAACATAGGCAGGATTAGGATATTCCTAAATTATTGTTAAAGTGGAAAAAAAATAGTTAAGTGGAAACTTAAGATATTTACTCTCAAAAGTTTGCCATAAAGACCAAATGTATGTATGGGAGATTTTATTGGTTAGGATATGTTTGGCTGCAAGGACGAAAAATGTATCTTAAAATGCTTAACTCTAGAGAAAGTTTAACACTTTGCATGTAAGTTATTTGGATATAGGATGACTCCAAGGTCAAGTAGTTAAGCAGCTCAACAATATCATCAGAGATTAAGGTTCTTTCCATTTTCCCACTGCCACAGTTTCGGGGAGCTGCATCGGTCCTCAGCCCAGCTGCCCTCGTGGTTGCAGTGTGGGTCCCACAGTTCCAGGAGTCACATCCAGACAACTTCAGCATCCAGAGGAATAAAACAGCAGTCTCTTCTTTGTGTTTCTTTTGATCAATCCCTCCCCTTAGACTTAGGAGACCTCTCTTTAGAGCTCATTGGCCTGAATGGGTCATATGTCCATTGTAAACCAATCATTCTTAAGGAGATTTTTATAAACTTGATAGAGGTATGATGTTCAGGATTTGCTCTTGAGCTGAGAACAGGATTATATTTTCTTTTTTTTTCCCCCTAAGGTTTTATTAATTTATTTGACACAAAGAGAGAGAGAGATCACAAGTAGTCAGAGAGGCAGGCAGAGAGAAAGGGGGAAGCAGACTCCCTGCTGAGCATAGAGTCCACTATGAGGCCTTGATCCCAGGATTTTGAGATCATGACCTGAGCCGAAGGCAGAGGCTTAACCCACTGAGCCACCCTGGCACCCCAGAAATATATTTTCTAAGTTATAGGTACACGGATAAAATTGGAGTTTCTTTGACAAATAAGAGGAAATTATGGGTAGATAATCATTAATCTCTCTTTCAAGAGTTGAACAAAATATGAAAGAAAAATATTATCTCAGCAAATTAGATTTAGAGTATGTGTCTACAGTATTGGCTTCAGTGGGTGATGAAAGAAAAATCTCATGAAATCTTTAGCTATTAGGCATTGATTAATATGATTATTGAATACCAGTAGAAGCAATCATTTCTCCTCCCAGAAATATCTATTAATATTTAGGAAGTATTATGTTGTGGGCCCTGGGTGGCACAGTTGGTCACAGTTGTGACTATTAGTTTATCTGCAGGTCATGATCTTGGAGTCCTGAGATCCCCTGAGCCCCCATTGGTCCACTCTCAGCGTGGAGTCTGCTAATGTTTCTCTCCCGCACTCTCTGCCCCTCTTCAAGCTCTCTCTCTCTCTCTAATAAATAAATAAATCTTTAAAAAAACCTTTTTTTGATTGTGAAAGAAAGTATAATCTTACATTATAAACCAATACAAGTGTGCATTTGCATGCACATGCACTACACATGTATCTACTCAAATATATATAAAACAGGTATAAAATTATAAAAAATACTTTAAAAAAATTTATTTCTCCATTTGTCAGAGAGAGAGAGAGAGAGAGAGAGCAAGCACAAACTAGGGGGGAGGAGAGTGAGAAGCAGGCTTCCTGCTGAGCAAGGAGTCTGATGCGGGACTCATTCCCTCAGAATTCTGGGATCGTGACCTGAGCTGATAGGAGATGCTTAACTGACTGAGCCACCCAGGCATCCCAACATACTTAGTCTTCTGTGTGCAATTAGTTCTGATATTTTTGTTGTTGTTGTTAAATTTCACTAACACATTTATTGCAATCTATTAAATTGATTTAATGAGCAATCAAGAGATTGTGACCCATAGTTAGTAACACAATACCACTACTGCTACTACTGGTATAAAAACAGTGAAAAGAAGGTAACCTAAAGACTTTGGGGCTCTATCTGGTAGAGGTCCTATAGATGTGTTTTGTTAGTGTGGGCAGGTTGTTTGTTGTTTGTTTGTTTGTTTGTTATTATTGGTTTGTTTTTATTAGCCTAAGCTTCAGTGCAGAAGTACTGAATCATGATATCTAAGATAAGGCCTACACATACATATTTTGGAAAATTCTCACAAAATAAATCATTTTGTGAGTAATTGTGTCTAATACCCTGATCTTCCAGCCATCAATATTCTACTGGACTGGATATATTAAACTCAGCATATACTAAATTGAACTTGGGATCTCCAAACAAACTCATCTAGCCCATCTCTCCCTTTTCCTTCCAATGTACCCACACCCATATACAGATGTTTTGTCCTACAAGAGTTTCTAGGCTCTACATTCGTATCAGTAGAGGACATCACCGTTACTCAGCAATAAGCCGGTTTCCTTTCACTCATCTTTCCTCCTTCTTCTTTCCTCCTTTCTTTCCTCCTTCCTTAAATTAATTAATTAATGTTACTCATTATTTCTGCTATCAGTGTCCCTGTCGTAGTTCAAGGCTTTTTCATTCTTTACCTGGACTATTGTATAATCACTCTTAGCAGGTTTCCTTATCTCTCCTTATTCTCTTCAGATCAGTTCCTAATGCTACAAGCCAGAGAGACCCTCAAAGTCTTTGCTTAAAGTGTTTAATGGCTCTGTTTCCCAATAAGATAAACTCTAAACTCTTTTTGGGAGCAAAGAGCAAGGTCTCTATGACTAGGCTTCCATGAATTTATTTCTTTTTAACTTTTTCTTTTTTTTATTATTATTTTTAAAAATTTTTAAAGATTTTATTTATTCATTTGTCAGACAGAGATCACAAGTAGGCAGAGGCAGGCAGAGAGAGAGACGAGGGGAAGCAGGCTCCCTGCCGAGCAGAGAGCCTGATGCGGGGCTTGATCCCAGGACTCTGGGATCATGACCTGAGCTGAAGGCAGAGGCTTTAACCCACTGAGCCACCCAGGTGCCCCCATTTATTTATTTCTTGCATTGTAATAACTGCAGCTCCCCTTTATACGTATCTTTAATTGACCATGTTCCCAGTATGTACTGGGCTAGCTTATGCTTCTGCACCACAGTGGACCATGGTCAGAGATCCCTCACTAGCTCCCTCATTTAACCCCCAGGGCTGGTCTTTTCTTTCAATTCATATTCTGTATATCCTGCCTATTGTTGGGAGACACCTTTGCATTCGGATTCTGTCTCTGTCCCCTAATCTTTGTTGTGATCTTTTTTAAAAAAGTATTTTTATTAACATATAATGTATTATTTGCCCCGGGGGTACAGGTCTGTGAATCATCAGGCTTATACATTTCATAGCACTCACCATAGCACATACCCTCCCCAATGTCCATAACCCAACCACCCTCTTTCTAACCCTTCACCCCGAGTCACCCTCAGTTTGTTTTGTGAGATTAAGAGTCTCTTATGGTTTGTCTCCCTCCTGCTCCCATCTTGTTTCATTTTTCCCTTCCCTACCCCTTAATGCCCCAGCCCTGCCCTGCCTCTCAAATTCCTCATATCAGAGAGATCATATGAAAATTGTCTTTCTCTGATTGACTTATTTCACTCAGCATAATACCCTCTAGTTTTATCCACATCATGGCAAATGACAAGATTTCATTTCTTTTGAGGGCTGCATAGTATTCCATTGTACATTGCCACATCTTCTTTCTCCATTTATCTGTTGATGAACATCTAGGTTCTTTCCATAGTTTGGCTATTGTGGATATTGCTGCTATAAACATTCAGGTGCATGTGCCCCTTTGGATCCCTATATTTGTATCTTTAGGGTAAATACCTAGTAGTGCCATTGCTAGATCATAGGGTAGCTTTCTTTTCAATTTTTTGAGGAATCCCCGTGCTGTTTTCCAGAGTGGCTCCATTCCCACCAAGAATGTAGGAGGGCTCCCCTTTCTCCACATCCTCTCCAACATCTGTCATTGCCTGACTTGTTAATTTTAGCCATTCTGACTGGTGTGAGGTGGTATCTCATTGTGGTTTTGATTTGTATTTCCCTGATGCCAAGTGATGTGGAGCACTTTTTCATGTGTCTGTTGGCCGTCAGGATGTCTTCTTTGCAGAAATGTCTATTCATGTCTTCTGCCCATTTCTTGATTAGATTATTTATTCTTTGGGTGTTGAGTTTGAGAAGTTCTTTATAGATTTTGGATACCAGCCCTTAATCTGATATCTCATTTGCAAATATCTTCTCCCATTCTGTCAGTTGTCTTTTGGTTTTGTTGACGGTTTCCTTTGCTGTGCGAAAACTTTTGAACTTGATGAAGTCCCAGTAGTTCATTTTTGCCCTAGCTTCCTTTGCCTTTGGCAATGTTTCTAAGAAAAAGTTGCTGTGGCTGAGGTCAAAGAGATTGCTGCCTGTGTTCTCCTCAAGGATTTTGATGAATTCCTGTCTCATATTGAGGTCTTTCATCCATTTAGAGTCTATTTTTGTGTGTGGTGTAAGGAAAAGGTCCAGTTTTATTCTTCTGGATGTGGCTGTCCAATTTTTCCAACACCATTTGTTGAAGAGACTGCCTTTTTTCCATTGGACGTTCTTTCCTGCTTTGTTGAGGATTAGTTGACCATAGAGTTGAGGGTCTATTACTGGGTTCTCTATTCTGTTGCATTGATCTGTGTGTCTGTTTTTGTGCCAGTGCCATACTGTCTTGATGATTACAGTTTTGTAATAGAGCTTGAAGTCTGGAATTGTGATGCCACCAACTTTTGCTTTCTTTTTCAACATTCCTCTGGCTATTCGGGTTCTTTTCTGGTTCCTTATAAATTTTAGGAGTATTTGTTCCATCTCTTTGAAAAAAAAATTGATGGTATTTTGATAGGGATTGCATTAAATGTGTAGATTGCTTTAGGTAGTATAGAACAATATCTGTTCTTCTAATTCATGGGCATGGAATGTTTTTCCATTTCTTTGTGTCTTCCTCAATTTCTTTCATGAGTACTTTATAGTTTACCTGAGTACAGATTCTTTGTTCCAATTTTAGTATATGTGCTGCTGAAGCGAGCACTGAGTACAGATTCTTTGCCTCTTTGGTTAGATTTACTCCTAGGTATCTTATGGTATTGAGTGTAATTGTAAATGGGATTGATTCTTTAATTTTTCTTTCTTCTGTCTTGCTGTTGGTGTATAGAAACGCAACTGATTTCTATGCATTGATTTTATATCCCGATACTACTGAATTCCTGTACAAGTTCTAGCAGATTTGAAGTGGAGTCTTTTGGGTTTTCCACATAAAGTATCATGTCATCTGAAAAGAGTGAGAGTTTGACTTCTTCTTTGCTGATTTGGATGCCTTTTATTTCTTTTCATTGTCTGATTGCTGAGCTTAGGACTTCTAGTACTTTGTTGAACATCAGTGGCAATAGTGGACATCCCTGCCATGTTCCTGACATTGGGAAAAAAGCTCTCAGTTTCTCCCATTGAGAATGATATTTGCTGTGGGTTTTTCATAGATGGCTTTGATGAAATTGAGGCATGTACCTACTATCCCTACACTTTGAAGAGTTTTGATCAAGAAAGATGCTGTACTTTGTCAAATGCTTTCTTAGCATCTATTGAGAGGATCATATGGTTCTTATTCTTTCTTTTATTAATGTATTGTATCACATTGATTAATTTGCATATGTTGAACCAACGTTGAAGCCCAGGAGTTAATCCCACTTGGACACGGTGAATGATCCTTTTAATGTATTGTTAGATCCTATTGGCTAGTATTTTGGTGAGAATTTTTGTAACAGTGTTCATCAAGAATATTGGTCAACAATTCTCTCTTTTGGTGGGGTGTTTGTCTGGTTTGGGATCAAGATAATGCTGGCCTCATAAAATGAATTTGGATGGTTTCCTTCCATTTCTATTTTGTAACAGTTTCATAAGAATAGGTATTAAATCTTTAAATGTTTGGTAGAATTCCCCTGGGAAGCTGTCTGGCCTTTGGCTCTTATTTGTTTGGAGATTTTTGATGACTCTTTCAATCTTCAGTCATCTTTTGATGACTGCTTCAATCTTTTTCTTTGGTTCTAGGTCTGTTCAGGTTTTATATTTCTTTCTGGTTTAGTTTTAGTAGTTTATATGTCCCTAAAAATGCATTCATTTCTTCCACATTGTCAAATTTGCTGGCGTATAGTTGCTCATAATATATTCTTATAATTGTTTGTATTTCTTTGGTGTTGGCTGTGATCTATTCTCTTTCATTCATGATTTCATTAATTTGGGTCCTTTCTCTTTTCTTTTTGATAAGTCTGGCTAGGGGTTTATCAATCTTATTAATTCTTTCTAAGAAACAGCTCCTAGTTTTGTTGATTTGTTCTACCATTCTTTTGGGTCTATTTCATTGATCTCTGGTCTGTTCTTTATGATTCCTTTTCTCCTGCTGGGTTTAGGCTTTCTTTGCTGTTCTTTCTCCAGCTCCTTTAGGGGTAGGATTAGGTTGCATACTTGAGACCTTCCTTGTTTCTTGAAAATGGCTTGTATTGATGTATATTTTCCTCTCAGGACCACCCTTGCTGTGTCCCAATGATTTTGAACAGTTGTGTTTTCATTTTCATTTGTTTCCATGAACTCTTTTCAATTCTTCTTTAATTTGCTGGTTGACCCATTCATTCTTTAATAGGATGCTCTTTAGCCTCCATGTATTTGAGTTCTTTCCAGCTTTCCTCTTGTAGTTGAGTTCTAGCTGAAGAGCATTGTGGTCTGAAAATATGCAGGGAATGATCCCAGTATTTTGGTCTTGGTTGAGATCTGATTTGTGACCCAGGATGTGATCTCTTCTGGAGAAAGTTCCATGTGCAGTAGAGAAGAATGTATATTCTGTTGCTTTGGGATGAAATGTTCTAAGTACATCTGTGATGTCCATCTGGCCCACTGTGTCTTTTAAAGTCCTTATTTCCTTGTTAATCTTTTGCTTTGATGATCTGTCCATTTCAGTGAGGGGGGTTTTAAAGTCCTCTACGGTTTATTGTATTATTGTCAGTGTTTTTTTTTTGATTTTTTATTAATTGGTTTATATAATTGGTTGCTGCCATGTTAGGGGCACAGATATTTAAAATTGTTAGATCTTCTTGTTAGACAGACCCTTTAATTATGATATAGTATCCTTCTTCATCTCTTACTATAGTCTTTGGCCTAAAATCTGATTTATCTGGTATAAGGATTGCCACCCCAGCTTTCTTTTGATGTCCCTTAGCATGGTAAATTGTTTTTCACCCCCTCACTTTAAATCTGGAGATGTCTTTGGGTCTAAAATGAGTTTCTTGCAAACAGCATATTGATGAGTCTTGGTTTTTTTTTTTTTTTTTTTAATCCATTCTGATACCCTGCGTCTTTTGATTGGGGCATTTAGCCCATTTACAATCAGGGTAGCTATCGAAAGATATGAATTTAGTGCCATTGTATTACCTATAAGGTATATTGTCTCTGTTCCTTTCTGGTCTACTACTCCTCTCTCTTTGCTTAGAGGACCCTTTCAATATTTCCTGCAGGGCTGGTTTGGTATTTACAAATTCTTTTGGTTTTTGTCTGTCTTGGAAATTTTATCTCTCCTTCTCTTTTTAATGGCAGCCTAGCTAGCTATAGTATTCTTGGCTGTATATTTTTCTTATTTAGTGCTCTGAATATATCACACCAGTTCTTTCTGGCCTGCCAGGTCTCTGTGGATAAGTCTGTTGCCAATCTAATATTTCTACCATTGTATGTTCTAGACTTCTTGTCCTGAGCTGCTTTCAGGACTTTTTCTTTGTCACTAAGACTTATAAGTTTTACTATAAGTAAAACTTTTACTCATTTTGAGGAAGGTTCTCTGTGCCTCCTGGATTTTAATGCCTGTTCCCTTTGCCATATTAGGGAAATTCTCCACTATAATTTGTTCCAATATACCTTTTTCCCTTTTTCTCTTTTTTCTTCTTCTGGAATCCCAATTATTCTAATATTGTTTCATCTTATGGTATCATTTATGTCTCGAATTCTCGCCTTTTGGTCCAGGAGTTGTTTGTCTCTCTTTTTCTCAGCTTCTTTATTCTCTGTCATTTGGTCTTCTATATCACTAATTCTCTCTTCTGCATCATTTATCCTAGCAGTAAGAGCCTCCATTTTTATTGCACCTCATTAATAGCTTTTTAAAATTTCAACTTGGTTAGATTTTAGTTCTTTTATTTATCCAGAAAGGGATTCTTTAGTATCTTTCATGCTTTTTTGAGCCCAGCTAGCACCTTGATAATTGTCAATCTGAACTCTAGTTCTGACATATTGCCAATGTCTGTATTGATTAGGTCCCTAGCTGTTGGCACTGCCTCTTGTTCTTTTATTTGTGTTGAGTTTTTCTGCCTTGTCATTTTATCCAGATATGAATATATTGATGAGAAAATAAAATATTAAAAGAGTGACAAAGACCCCAGGAATTATATGCTAACCAAATCAGAAGAGACCGGAAACTAGTGGGAGAAGAAAAGGGGGAGAATAAAAAAAATTTATATATGTGTGTGTGTGTGTGTGTGTGTATACATACACATTACAAAGGTGATTAGAACAGAGCTCCCCACTTGATTTAGGGTGTATTCTGGTCTCTTAGAAAAAACTACCTCCCAAAATTTTAAAGAAAGAAAAACTCATATATGTACACATGATGAAGGGATGCAATATGACTGTAAAGAGAAAATGAAAAAAAAATTTTTTAAAGGAATTGATAAGATAAGTTGGTTTAAAAAAGAAAAGAAAAACAAAAGAGGAGAGACTGTGATCAGGATGGAGACTAGAACAAAGCCATGTTTTAGATTTAGGGTGTATTTTGATGTATTAGAAGAAATTGTATACCCAAATTTTAAAGAATACAAATCTATATGTATACAAAAAAATAAACTTAAATACATTGAAGGGATGGAATATGTCTTTAACAATGAAAATTTTAAAAGATTAAAAAAATTATTTATTATTATTTTTTATAAACATATAATGTATTTAATCCCCAAGGTACAGGTCTGTGAATCACCAGGTTTACACACTTCACAGCACTCACCATAGCACATACCCTCCCCAATGTCCATAACCTCATCCCCCTCTCCCAAACCCCCTCCCCCCAGCAGCCCTCAGTTTGTTTTGTGAGATTAAGAGTCACTTATGGTTTGTCTCCCTCCCAATCCCATCTTGTTTCATTTATTTTTTTCCTACCCCCTCAACTCCCCCATGTTGCATCTCCACTTCCTCATATCAGGGAGATCATATGATAGTTGTAAAAGATTTTTTTATAAAGTCATTGTTAAGATAAAATAGTTAATGCTAAAAGATGAAAGAGGAAAAAGTTAGAAAAAATATAAGAAAAAAGTAGGGGCGCCTGGGTGGCTCAGTGGGTTAAGCCGCTGCCTTCGGCTCGGGTCATGATCTCAGGGTCCTGGGATCGAGCCCCGCATCGGGCTCTCTGCTCAGCAGGGAGCCTGCTTCCTCCTCTCTCTCTGCCTGCCTCTACCTGCCTGTAATCTCTGCCTGTCAAATAAATAAATAAAATCTTTAAAAAAAAAAAAAATATAAGAAAAAAGTAAAATTAAAAAAAAAATTCACTTTGTAGGACTAAGGGATCATGGAAAAAATGCCCTGTATTCTATGCATTGCTTTCTTCTAGCTCTGGAGTACCAATTCTCATTGGTCTTGGCTCGATGTTCTTGCTGATTTTCTGGGGGAGGAGCCTCTTGCAGTGATTTCCAAATGTCTTTGCCAGAGGCAGAATTGCACCACCCTCCCCAGGGGACAGGCTAATATAATAATCTGCTTGGGTTCACTCTCAGGAGCTTTTGTTCCGTGAACACTATCTGTACAGCTTTGGATGGTGGGAATGAAAATGGCGACCTCCCAATCTCTGGCCTGGAGGAGCTGAGAGCTCGGGGCCCCACTCCTTAGTGTGCCCTCAAAGAGAAGCAGTCAGTACCTCCCATCTCTCTGGTTTCTGGCCATGCTTTGTGCTCACCCGGCCGGAGACCAAGTGTTTCTATCTTTGGTGCAAAGCCTCATTTGGAGTCTCCAATCCCAGTAGATTCCTGCTACATGCTCCCTTGCTGCTCCTCCCAGAGGAGGAAGGATGGGCTCTCTCTGGATCTGCCACTTGTGGGGTCCCTGCTCGAAGAGCAGTGGTCCAATTGTGCCTTGGATCACTGCTTAAGGTAACCCTGAGGTGAGAGCTCACTCTTTGGCTCTGTCTTTGTAGTCGGTTTCCCTGCTCTGATACCTGGCAGCTCTGCCACACTCAGACACCCCTAGTCTTTTTGTGTCGCCACAGATCCTGAGATCACACTGTCCCCACGAGGGCTCCACCCCTACTTAGCCTCTGGAGCAATGTCTCTCAGTGGGGCAGACTTCTGAAAGTTCCGATTTTATGCTCTAGTGCTCCACTGCTTTTGGGGAGCCAGCCCCACCCTCCAGGGTCTATCTTCCCATTGCTTAGGATTCACTTCTCCACACATCCTACCTTCCAGAAAATGGTCAATTTTCTGTTCCTTTAATTGCTGCTCTTCTTCTCTTCTATCTCCTGTTGAGTTTGTAAGTGTTTGGAATGATTTGATAACAACTTAGCTGAATTTCTGGAACCTAATCCTGTTTTAGTCTGCTAATCCTCTGCCATCTTGCTTCCCTCCTCTTTGTTGTGATCTTAAGCAAGTTACCTTCCTGTACTTGAATTTGCCCTTTTGACTTCTAGGGATCTTGCAAAGTTTAGACTTAATGTAAATTCAACAGCACAATTTCTGGATATCTACACAGCCATCTCTAACCCTTGATTTCATATTTGTGAAGTTAAAACTAAGTTTTATATAGCAAAATTAACACACTTAAAATTATTTGGATCTAAACAAATAATGTATTATCTAAAAATACACATTTAACTCTATGTTTACTTATTGAGTATCTGCTTTATGCCAGGTCTGGAAGGAAAAGTGAATAAACGATTGGTGCTTACAATCTATATTTTTTTTGCACCACTGACACAAACTCTAAAACAGTTACTAGATATTTATATACTTATGATAATAGTCATGACTTCTGTAAAATATTTTTTAGCATGATATCTGTTTTTTCCCCTTTTGAGTGCCCTCAAAGCCAACAACTTGATAACTGGCTTAGCTTTGTAAACAAAACATTGCAGTGCTTTAAAATGGCATGAATTGATCAATTTGAAGAGGTAGTTAGTATACTGTAGCATTAACTTCACTCTTAGTGAAAAAATCTTTAATGATCTATAAAGGGTAGTAAATAGCATTTTAATGAAATTTGAAGGCAATGCCAATATTTGGAAGAAAAGGGGAATCATAAAAATGGACCACACTGTCTTAGAACAGGAATTGAGCGTCCCACTAAGTAAGATACAAATGCAAAATGGGACAAATCCATCAGAAACCTAGATGTTCAATAGGCAGAAATGGCTTCTGGGGGTGAAGAGAGATAGCTGCAGAGGCTCATGGACAAATCTCTCCCTAGTTTAGAGAGTGCTAGAATTAGGGTGGTTGAGGAGAGGCATTACCTTTTGCAAACATCTTCTGGACACTGTCCTAATCTCACCCTCTTGGGAAAACAGTGCACACAGAGCATTTGGCACAAAGGGAGATACATACTTGGTATATATGACCAGCCACTGGATTTATCTTGGATGAGTAATAAGAAGCGGAGAATAATCCTTGGAATATTAGTATAAATATACATAGCAGAGAGATTTTTTTTATACAGGATCCAGGGAATTTGAATGAGAGAGAGGAAGAAAAAATTAGCAAAGTCAAATTTAAGTTCTGCCTTTAAGGGAAAACAACTAGCATCTAAGAATTCTGCTATTTCAGAAATAAACTGCTAAGAAAAGCAGTAGAAAGCTGTGACACAGAGAAGGCACTAATTTCCAGATGACAGAATCTAAGATGTATTGCTCTAGACTGATCCTCTGTCAGAGCAAGATTGAATGGATAACCTATTTGGTCTTTGCCATCTCTAGCTCTTTTTCATTTCCACTTCCATTATTCTATGAATATACAAGAAAAGGAAGTATAATATTGTTAAATCTCAGGTATGATTTATTGAGTCACTGTATCTTTAAGATAACACATGTACATTGTGTTGTTATACTTGATAGCACATTCGTTTTCATGAATAGTCGTGAATAGAGTAAACAGACTCATAAAGCCTGTTTAAAGTGTCAGCATGTAAGTTACTGCCAGTGGTGTCTTGGGGCTGCATTAACTTATACACGTAATTTCTCTTCCTTCCTGTTCCCTCTCCCCTCCCTCTTTTAATTAATAGATTTTCTTGTTCATGAGCATTTAGCATCACCCTGTTTGCTTGATGCAATTCCCTTTGGGGTTTCCCCTGTGGATGTAGTAGAAGGACATAGGGGAAACAATTTGATGAATCACAATTTGTTGAAGGCAGTTATGGTAGCAGTGATAGAGAAATAGAATATTTACAAAATGCCAGAGGTGAAGGAATAGGACACACATGATTAAAGTTGCCATAAAATCAAAGCTGTCAAAGCAACAAAAGCCGTAAAAAGAAATAATTCGGGCAACATCAGTCTCCCCACATATTCAAGGGTGCCATGAAGCATATTACTAAAGAAAGTCCATTAGGAGTAGAGGAAGAAATTTTTCCCATTGACTATGAAAACATGTGTTGAACTATAAATGTTCTCTGCCCCAGGTATTTTAGCATGAGCATCTGGGGACTGCAACCTTAAAACACCAGTCAGAGAACAAACACGGGCAGCACTATTTGAAAGGCTGAGAAAAGAAGGCAGGGGTTGGGGGGAAATGAGGTGGGAAAGGTGAATTGAGGAAGGAGATTCAAAGGTTGGGGCTGATTTGGGGGAACTGCGGTGGAGGATCTGGAATCTTGCACTGAAAGGCGCCTGTGTTGTCCTTTCATAGAGATAGTGTTACCACGGAGCTGGAAGTATGGAAGATGCCTCCATTTCCTTCCCAAAATCCACAACTACGGGGCAAGTGGAATCTTCTGAGTGATATGTGAAGTGTATGTTTAGAGAACAAAATGGGTATTTTCCCTTATCTGATGAGATCCAAGCTACTTCGTTGTAAGTGGTTGGTTAGAAAAGGAAATGATCCAAAAACTTCATGGAGTCACCTAAGGACCTAGAGAGGTATCAGGAAGAGGCTGCTGTGGTTATTTTTGCTCCTTTGATGGAAAAGCACAATCTGCCTGATTGTGAGGTAGTCTTCTAACATGAGAAGCTCTAAAGTTATGGTCAGGGTTTGAGTGGGACAACAGAAAACTAAGCACCTAACAAAAGAATAGATTTGGAGTTTGGCTTTAAGCAGAAGCAAACTGTTATATAGCTCCTTGTGTGTAAAATATATATATATATATATATATATATATATATATATATATATATATATATATATATATATATATATATATATATATATGTATATATATATATATATATATATATTTTACACACAAGGAGCTATATATATATATATATATATATATGTAATTGTTTAAAATAACACTATTCCTGCCAGGCTAGTAATGGTATAGTTTAAAATACTTTCATGAAGACATAAAAGTCCAATGGTCCCCAGGTATCCATGGGGGATAGGTTCTAAGACCTCTAGTAGATGCCTGAAACTACAGGTAATACTGAGCACTATGTTTTTTCTACATATACACACCAATGATAAAGTTTAATTTTAAATCAGGCACAGTAAGAAATTAACAATAAGCGTTAATAAAATGGAACAACTATCACAATAATACTGTAAAAAAAGTCAAATGAATGTGGTCTCTCTCAAAATATGTTACTGTACTATACTCACTCTTTCATTCTTGTGATGATGTGAGATGATAAAATGCCTATGTGATGACTTGAAGTGAGGTGAGTGATGGAGGCAGTGTGCCACTATCAACCTTCCAACTGTATGTCAGAAGGAGGTCCATCACAGTGGAACACAGGTCACCGAAACCAAGGAAAGTAAAAATGTATATAAGGAGGAATTACCGTATCCCTTGGATGCTTGCTGAACTTGATTGCATTCAGGCTTTTTTACACCATGAACCCATGACCATTTTCTAATGAGGCACTCATTTTCCTTTCCAACAAACTTTTTTTTGAAATCTCCAGTAGGAACAGTGTTGAGGGAGAGAAGGTAAAATTCAAAGTTAGAAGAAATTGGAAAACCCACTTGTCATTCATGTGCTCTCCTCCCAAAGGGGCACCCCAGAAGACTGAAAGTCAGGAAACACTGTGCTGAAAACTAGTTATTGGGACATCAGATATGCCTCAAAAACCCTCACAGGCTTCAATCTTGGGCAGATTCTTTCTGTTAGTCACTGTCTAAACATCCCAGGAAGATTTCTTTTACTGACACCTATGACTACTTGAGACCACTTGATTGCTTCAAATCTTATCAAATAGTGGCCAAAAGATAATAACATTTCCAAAGACTGGATTTATTCCTGATGTGGAGTTTGTGCATTGAAGACCCCATTCGCCTATGCAGCTCTCTGTATAGGGCAGTCTGGGGAGAGGCTCACCGCCTCCTCGATGTTTGATCTTGGGAAAGTCACCTTTGATTTGATCATCAAATCTCTTACTTGCAAAACAAAGGAACTGGGGGGCATCTGGGTGGCTCAGTGGGTTAAAGCCTCTGCCTCCAGTTCGGGTCATGATCTCAGGGTCCTGGCATCGAGCCCCATCTGCTTGGCAGGGAGCCTGCTTCCCCTTCTCTCTCTCTGCCTGCTTGTGATCTCTGTCAAATAAATAAATAAAATCTTTAAAAACAAAAAAACAAAGGAACTGGTGCCAGACATTTCTGTAATGACTTTTCTCATTGAAAAACTTAACAATTTTAGGTAAATCAACTTCTCTGAATCTGTTTTCTTATCCATCTTATCTGTAAAATGGGAATACTAAAATTAAGCCATCCTTGGGGCTCCTGGGTGCTCAGTTAGTTAAATGACTACCTTTGGCTCAGGTCATGATCCTGGAATCCCGGTATCCAGCCCTGAATCTGGCTCCCTGCTCTGTGGGGAGCCTCCTTCTCCCTTTGACCCTACCCAGTCTCATGCTATCTCTCTCATTCTCTCCTCATTCTCTCTCTTTCAAACAAGTAAATTAAGAAAAAAAAAAATTAAGCCATCCTTCTTCCTATGGTGGTTGTAAGCTATCCTGTTGCAAACTTTTACAATATTACATACTAAGAAGGAATCATTATCATTAGTAATGTAGTTATCATCACCACTGTCACATTGTCATTAACATTTTCCTGTAAATATAAAAAGTTCCATTTGGGAATGTGTTCACTTTCTTTGAATGGATAAAAGAAAGCAACACAATGAATTAAAAAAAAAGTAAGAGTTTGCTTTAATTTTTCTCTTTATAAATATCTGAACTCATCTTGCAAGAAAATATGTACTTGTGTGATCGTAGTCATTTCCATGGTAGCAGATCAGGGGTCACACACAAAGGTCTCAGACTTGAGTATAGGTTCAAGCAGCAGGAGAAACTGGTTTGGGACCAAATAAGCTCTTATTCAAGTAAAACTGTCGAAAAATACTGCCAAGGGAATACAGAAAATAACTGGGGAAGGAAATTGCTTTTGGAATAAATGTTCTGTTCTTTCAAGTTTGCTCTGGTAGAAAAGTGCCCCTTTGAAGAGACTTAATAGAACCATTAGAAGAACCAAACATGAAATATCTCGTGAAATCTTAAAAGGTTTATTTTATAACCATTTTTCCTAGAGGTGTATGTAGAGGAAAAAGACACCAAGGAGATAAAATTTGCACTCTTGTACAAATGCACAAAGCTATTTGTTGTAGAACAATTACTTCTGTCTAAATCTTTTCCAAATATGCTATCTGATCTCTGCTTTGCTGTTGTTTATGCATCTCTGCTTCCCATATGTCTGGACATCAAACTGAAGTGCTTTATTTTTCCTTGACTTGCTCATTCACTGACGTTTTGCAGTCACACATAGCTCTTTAATTATAGTCAGTTGAAGTTCCCTTCAGTATTGGTGGAAGTTTTGACATAACCTACCTTTCTTTTATTTATCAGTTACTGAGCATCTAGTACGTACTGGATACTGTTCATTTGTTCGCCGAATATGTTGAGTACTTGTTCTAGACCCTGAGAATAAAGGAATGCATAAAATACATTCCCTGCTTGCAAATAATTTGCAATTAGGAATTTTAAATTTAGACCATTTGAATACAACAATAAGGAGCTATGTGTCTGTAATCTACGAGAAACAACTAATTTAGCATTGCCCAGAGGAGAAGTCAAGATTGTTAAGGAAATTAATAGTTTCACTGAGGTGTGAAATACCAGCAGGAATTAGTCTGTCCAGTGTGGGGATTGCAGAGGGGATGCAGAAAAGGCAGAGTGGTATTTCTAGGCTCAGAATGGAAGAAGGGTATATTGGTTTGCTAGGGTGACTATAAAAGAGTACCACAGACTAAGTAGCTTAAACAGCAAAAAATCAGTTTTTCACAGTTCTGGAGGCTAGAAGTCTAAGATCAAAATGTCACCTGGGTTGGTTTCTGTGAGGCTGTTCTCTTTGGCTTGCAAATGGTCACCAAGGTCCTCACATGACCTTACCTCTGTGTGCATGGACTCCTGGTATCTCCTCCTTTTCATATAAGGACACTAATCTTAGTAGATTAGGGCCCTAGCCTTAAGATTTTATTTTACCTCAATTATCTTGTTAAAGTCACAGTGGAGGTTAGGGCTTCAACATAGGAATTTTGAGGAGGGTATGGGGACACAATCATCCATAACAGAGAGGAAAAGTCTTATTTCAGCAGTTCAGTATTTCTTTCTTTCTTTCTTTCTTTTTAAGATTTTATTTATTTATTTTAGAGACAGAGATCACAAGTAGGCAGAGAGGCAGGCAGAGAGAGAGAGGAGGAAGCAGGCTCCCTGCTGAGCAGAGAGCCTGATGTGGGGCTCAATCCCAGGACCCTGAGACCATGACCTGAGCCGAAGGCAGAACCCCACTGAGCCACCCAGGTGCCCCAGCAGTTCAGTATTTCTTAAGTTTAGTCAATGAAGTACAGGAATGGGAAAGATCATAAAATGCTTGAATGTCAGACTGTGTGTCTAAGTTAATAAATCTTAGGGCACTGGAGAACCACTGAAGGATTTTGTCAGATGAGCTACAGTGATCAGATTTGCCCTTTGTATGGATCATTCAGGCTACAAGATGAGAGATGAATGGAGACGGGGTCAGTGGCAAGAGACAGATCAGATGCAGAGAGACTGGTTAACAGAACATGGCAGCCAGCCAGACCAGGGACAATGATGGCCTGAGTCAGAAGTGGATAAATTAAGAACTTTAGGAAGTAGAATTGATAGGAATTGATGTTAAATTGTGTATAGAGAATTAGGAAAGAAAAGTGGTTGGTGTTGGCTTTGTAGTAAGTAGATAATGAGATAAATATAGTAAGAGTTCTGGGATTTAGGGGTTAGGTAGGAGATGATGCAATCAGCTTTGACATGAAGAATTTAAAGCCTGTGAACATCTAAATAGAGATGTCTAGATAGATATGTAAACCTGAATCTCACAAAAGAGTTCTTGGATGAAGGAAGTTTGAAGATATTGAGGAATATCAGCAAGAGTTAGAGTGTGAGAGAAAATTACCTAATTAATATAAACTGTGAAGACAGCAAAAAACATCTCACATGAATAGAAAGATAGGAAGCATTGTGATTTAAGGTATGAGTCGAGGAAGACAATTCCTTCCTTCTTGTTGATGGATGTAAAAATATAATTCAAATAATACCTTAGTTTTGAATTTGACTCAGTTCTCCAAACAAATAGCAAATTATATTTGTATTGCATAAATTGCCTTGGAAAGTTTTATTTCCATTATATTTAAATATCTTTATTTCCTTTGATTTGAATTTCAATCTGTGATTTGATTTTCAGCTTAAAATCTTTTAAAAACTAATCACAGGTTGCCTGGGTGGCTCAGTTGGTTAAGCGTCCAACTCTTGGTTTTGGCTCAGGTGATGATCTCAGGGTCCTGGAGTCGATGCTCAACATAGATTCTGCTTGTCCTTCTCCCTCTGTTCCTTTCCCACTCACTTTCTCTCTCAAATAAATAAATAAAGTCTTTGAGAAATTTTTTGAAGAACCCAACTAATCATTACTTTAATTGCAATAACCTTCCTAGTCTTCCAGGTAGTGTGAAGATTAAAACCTAAATTCCTATTGGAAAACTCTCTAATGGAGTTTTGAAATTTTGAATAACTCCATAATACATTCAAATTTGGGAAAATTTGACTATCTAAACATGGCATTGTTCTGTGCTTTTGACTTCCAGTGGCATAACTTTAACAACTGTATCTTAAAAGGGTATGTGGAGTTGCTAATTCATATTCTTGGCTGGGATATTCATCACTGTTGTGTCCCATTTATAATAGTCACACACACATGCACACACACACACAGTGTATCTGCTCAAGGATATTTACTGCGGTTGTATGATTGGCTTCAGGGAGACTATGGGAAAGGAAGAGACCCAGATAGCTGGTAACAGTGATTCAAGAGCCTTGGCACATTCATTCTTTGTATATCTATTTATTTACTGTCTCAGGCACTGTCCTAGGAGCAGGGAATACAGAGAATAGTAGGAAACAGAACTTAAATCAGACCCCATTCTTTCAGAGCTTACACAGTGTATCTGCTTGTGAATGTGCCTGAAAATAATGCTATAAAGCCTTTTCCCTTACAATGTAAGAATGGGATGATGTGGCACTTTTGTTGCAGCTGTTTATGGAGTGGGCCATTATAACTCAGGTCTTTAATTCTATCAACTGTTGTTGAAGGTAGCTAGTCTGTATTCCAGATGTTCCCTCGCAGTGGTGTAAGTAATGGCTTGGACCAAGATCAGCAGCCGTGGAATCATTTGTCACTGGGCCCATTTGGATAGGAATAAAGGTAGTCCTTGGGTTTTCTTCAACCTTTTTTCTTCCAAATTTCTGTTCTCCTTTTCCAGCCTTGAATATTCAAGAACAGAGAAAGCAGTAGATGAGGGAGGAAGAAGGATGAGGATGGTCTTAGTTAAGTGAAAGTGACAGCCTTTTGAACTCTACAAATGTTCCAAGGCATTCACCACCACTTGATTATTGATTTCCACAGATTTTTCCATCATTGTTTTAAAAAGCCAGTCTAACGTAAGGTAAGCAACATTATCTATACTGCATATTTGTCTTTAAGGAAATGGAATGGCATTGACACATACAATGGAAAAGACTTCTAAAAATACGTATTTTCATACAGTGGTTGAGTTATTAAATAACATTTGTTGTGCCTCCATTTAGAATATTTGGATAAAGAAAAGCCTATAAAATTTTCATATTAGTTTTTCTTTCTTAATATATGAAAAGAGAGAACTGTTAAGTAAACATACCATCATTTTAATGAGAAATATTTCCAAATGTCGAATATTTTCATTGTCCATTATTTTTCATATTTACCATGCAGCAGACTAAAAAAATACACTTAGGAAACTTAGAAATGATTGAAACTGGAAATGCATATTATTATACTGGCCTAAGAACGTCATTTTCCCTCAGGGGCTCACTAGCACACCTTGATAGAGCATAGATGTTAGGTTATTATCAAATACTGACAGAAGAGGCTGTGATTTGAAAGCTTCCTTAAGAATTCTATCTATAATTTCTGTTAACATTTGACAGAGTTTCATGACATTAGAACCACCAAGTTCATTGAAATTCAACATTGGCTGAGTTTCTTGCATACGCTTCTCATTTAGAGATAACACTTCTGTCTCCTGACATAGAGATTCAAAATGAATACCTCAAGAAGGAGAAAAAAAACCAAAATAAACTACAAAAAATTCATTTCAAAATAAAATCAAACGCACCAGAACAAGTACCATACCGAGAAACATTTTAAAGGCGGGGGGTGGGGTGGGGGGGAGAAGCAGATTTAATTGATAGAAAACAGACTTTCACACTCAACTTCAAACAACTCATCTTTTCTGTCCTGTCAAGGCAATACCAAATATTTTGGAAACTAAATAGTAGTAAGCCAAATTGCCCTAGGACTGTTTTGTCAAACTCAGTAGTTCTTAAATTTATGATTAAAACTATACCTATCTCACAAATATTAACCTTTCAGTAGCTTTTGCAACTTGTTTCAAGATGCATGTATGTAGGAATTTTCCAATCTATTGACTTTCCCCCCCTTGCTATCCTCATGTGGGCATATTTATTCAATTTATGTAAGCAACCACTTTAAGGTAAACTGAGAAAAATTGATTCAATTTGACAACTCCTAAGTATGATCTTATGTACTTTTCATATAAAGCTGAAAAATAATTAGAAAGTCCACCCCATGGGGTATTGAGGGGAAAAAAAAGAAAGAAAAGAAAATATGTATTTGTAGATACTATATCTTTTGAATTAGTCACATGGCCAGAAAAATGCCACAGAAACTCACTGGACCAACATATGAAGTAGACACTCAACGTGCCTGTTGATTTTTAGAAATTGTATTTTCTTAGAAAAGATGAGCAATACTATCCACAAAGCCAGGCAAATATTTATTTGATGGAGCTTATGAAAAATAAAACATCAATAGTTAAATAAGTTCTTCTTAATGGGATTCTACCCATTAAAATTGCTCAGGACATCAATAGTTAAATAAGGTCCTCTTAATGAGATTCTACCTATCAAAATTGCTCAGAGCATTTTAATCAGTATCATTTTTATACTTCCTAAAAATGACAGGGTTTTCTCTGTTGGGGAGACATGAAAATTTATACAATGAATGCATATTGCATGCCTATTATGTGTCAGGCATGATGCTGTTCTAAATAAAAATTTTAAAATGGACACATAGTCTGGGAGCGGATCTTCCTGCACTTCCCATGGTCTTGCAGTGTCCCGTGTATCAGCTGTAATCTCCTACCTCTAATATGCAATGAACGAGAAGTTAATTTTCAGGTTACAGATACCAATTGATAGTTGTATTCTGAATGTCAGACTTGGAAGTTGCTGATGAAATAATGGTTTATGCTCTGGGAACAAAAGGATAGACCATTTGTAATTCTGACTTTCCTACACAAACTGAAGACCCCATCCCGTTGAACCACCAGAAAAAAATGCCCTTTAAATTGTTGTGCGCCCCTCCTCCCCCATCCCTTTATGAATGTTAGAATTGTAAGAGAAAGGCCACTGCACCTTTGAAATGTCTCCTGTGAAAGAGCCGAGTTTCTGGTTTCTATTTTGCACTTCTAAGTGTTTTCTAGATCCTTTGGAATGCTTTGCCTGCAATGGCTGTGCCATTCTTGCAGCTTAATGTGTGCCTTTCTTGCAACTTTATTTCTAATTAGTTGTTGCCTTCTTAGAGATGAAAGCCCTTTTGCACCTTGAAGGGCGATGTGAACTTAATGAAAATATGCTGATACAAGTTTAAGATGTTTCCTTATGCGAGTAAGGGCATTGAAGGTTAACCCTGACCTTCTCAGAGGAAAATTGCTGTACTAGGTTTCAGCTAAGATTATGTATTACCATATTTCTTTCAGCTAAACCAGGCACATAATTTCAGGGTGAAAAGAGTTGTTTTCTTTAGAATCACCTAAACACAAGTTGGCTTAAATGGATAGCTGCAAAAATAAATCCTTGGCAGCAATGACAATACTAGGAGAGAATGTGGAGTGTTATCAAGAGTCACATCGGTACAGAGGATCCGCCTTCCCATTTGTTTTTCTTTAGCTGGGGAAATAACGTCCCCTCTGGCAATAGCTTCTGAAGTTTCTTGATGTATTTTGAAGCATTCATAGTGGACACTGTGATGTGCTGCCCAGATGCCTCTAGAAGGGGCACTCGTCAGCCCAGCTGCTGGGAGCTCTGCAGACAGAAGGCTTTCAGGAATCCCCTTTAGGGACTGCCTCAGGTGGAGAGTGACCCTGCTCAGACCATGCTTTGTTTAGGTCAGCCCCCATCAGATGACTGATAATGTGGGTGGAGGGACGCGAAAGCCTGGTCACCTTAGCCCAGCTTGGAGCAATTTCGAAGGGCTGTTCTAGTCTTAGAGTGAAAAGATGAAAGAAAAGTACAACGAACAGGCATATAAGCATCTCTTAAATTCACCCATTTGCCACATTTATCTTTATATATGTATACATACATGTGCAAATTGCTGGAGTTTCAGAAGAATGTATCAGACGTTATGATGCATCACCCTGAAGTGTCAGCATTTATTTTCCAAGAATAAGGACATTCTGCTGTGTAGCCATGACGATATTGTCCATCTCAAGGGATGTAACATTGATACACAACTGTCTGATACGCAATCCATATCCTAATTTTCCCAGTGTCCTAATAATATCTCTGATAGCTGTTTCTTCTCACTGAGGATCCATCAAGAATCACAGCTTGCATTTGTCTCTTTAAGTCTAATTTACAACTTTCCTCTTTTTTAACCATATTTTTTAATAGTTTGGAAAATCGCTTTGTGGAATGTCACACAATCTGGGTTTGTGTGATTGTTTCCTTATGAGTAAGTTCATATTCAACACTTTTGGAAATAATACTAAATAGGTGATACCCTGTCCTTCTCAGTGCATTGCATCAGAAAATACATAAGGTAATTTTGCCTCTTTCTAGGTAATGTTAAATTAATGACTTAGTTGAGATAGTGTCAGTTGAGACTTATTCGCTATTAGGATATCTGTTATCCTTTATAAGTAATACATAATCTGTAGGGAACTCAGTTTCACCAAAGCTTTAAGACTTTGGATTTTATGTTCTCAATAACCTTCTTTAATGGTTTTACTATCCATTGAAAATCCTAGCCTAAATCTATTTTTACACTGGCATTTGCAAAATAGTGTTTTTACATTTTTCCTTCTACATATATTAGCTGGGAGTGTTCTATAAAGATGAGCCTTCCTTCTTTCCTTTTTCCTCCTCTTTTTTTTTTTTCCAGAGGTAGAATTCATGGATTTTTAAAATCTGATGTGTTATAATTTATTAAAATTATTTTAACTTTATATGCTTAAATTTCCCCAAATTTAGTCCATGGAAGCGTCTTAAATCCTTTGATACTTTTGGGGCACTTTCAGGCATAAAAAGCCTTTTATTTTTATTTCTTTGCCCACATTTGTGATCAGTTATTTCTTCAAATGGTATTTACAAAATAAAATGGCATTTGCAGATCAAGATCTGGTGCCAGTCTGTTCGTTGTTACTGGGATTCCATTTTTAGGGCTTTTCTTTGCGCAGAGCCAGGAAATAAACAAAAAATAAAAATCATGTGTGTTTACAGGGACCTCAGTTTTTCCCATCTTTCTCCCATAATTTCTTCTCTCAGTGAGAATTCTGATTCCCAGATAACATTAATCTATTTACTCATTGCCACTCTGTCTGCCTATCCACTCATTCATCTATCTATCTATCTATCTCCTCATTCTCATTCTTCTCCATCATCATCATCTTTCACTTATTAATTGAAAGTTTTAAACAAAATCCTGCAAGCCACAACCCCACTGAGCAAAGATAAAGCTATTTTTGCTGTCTTTGTAATTAGAATATATCCAGGATGTATAGTTGAAATAGTACAGTCAAAAGATAGTTAAATTCGTTGTGTTATTCCTATGTAATTATATTACCCATTTGATATGGTTGCATCCATTCGTTTCTGTGTGTAATTAATTTTGCTGCCTTTATTACAACTTTATTCATTTATTTTTGAAAATATAAAATGTTTTCATTGCTCAAAATTTATTATTTTTCTTTCTTTCTTTCTTCCTTTTTTTAAAAATATTTTATTTTTAAGTAATTTCTATTACCAGTGTGGGGCTTGAGCTCACAACCATGGGATCAAGAGTCTCATGCTCTTCTGACTGAGCCAACCAGGCACCCCTAAGTTTTATTTTTTCTTAATCCCTGCTCCCTTTATTATTTTATGTAAGAATTGTTGGTGATTTAGTTTCAATTTCTTTTTCTTTAGGCTACGTAATATTCAAGTTTGACTACAATTGTGTTTGGGAGTAATTAACACTGACCAGAAATGTATATCGATATAATGAAGACTGTGTTTACCCTTTTAGGGCAAAATGAAAGAAGAGTCATATCTGAGCGAGGGCTAGGTGCATAAAATGTTAACACATCAAATTCATGAAAGCCTAAAAGTGTTACTTCACTACATAAGATTTCACATATGTTTAGGAACATGTGTATGGCCATTGAGTAGCCAAAGTAATGGACTGTGCTGGCTATTTTCTCTTCCTCCAAACACTCCCTAATGTTCTCTGTGATGCTGGCACTCTCTAAACTCTGTATCACCGTTGCCACTTTTTGTCCTATTAGTTTCTACTATAGAGTGTCACAGGAGACTGGAGAAAAGAAGGAAGATAGGAGAAAGGGCTGGTTTCTTCTTGTTTATTTGTTGTTTCTTTCTCAGTTTCTCCAGCGACAACCCTTTATCCAGACAGTGGGAGATCTTTCTAGTAATAGTTGTTTCAGCCTATCTCTTCTTCTAATACTTTTAGACTAGTCACTAAGAACACTATTTTTTCAGTGGTCTGAGTCCCAATTTCATGATGCCTCAGAGCTCCTAAGGTTCTAGCACCATCTGGGAAGTGCCCTGCATTCAGAAAAATGTATTCCAACTTTGTAAATTTCTTCCTTCAGTTTCCTTCCTTTTCTTCCAGCTTTTTGGGTAGGAGCTGCTCCAGGCATTTATAATCTCTATGTTACCTTAGTGTTCCATGGTTACCTTTTCATTCTTCCAACATTGATCTAGATAAGCTCCTATTTTGTCAGCCTAGTTTACATGGTTTCTGTTTTCCTGCCTGGATACTAACACATATAGGTGTGCTAAGAATATTCTTACTCATTCTGCAGCCTTTCTATATCCACACACACCTGTGGGTAACCCTTTTATTATATTTCACTATATCCTTCCTATATTTCATTTGAAAAAAAAAAAGATGTTTATATTTATAATTAAATCTAAACCTACTTGCTTTTTAAATTTGCTTATAGTGGTTTTGTTTTGTTTTATTTTATTTGTTTGTTTTTGCCATGCAACATGTTTTAAATAGTCAAAACTATTACTATTTTACTTGTATTACTTCTAGATGCCCAGATATTTGGTTAGATATTACTCTGGATGTTTCTGTGAGGTGTTTTTGGGATGAGATTCATCTTTCAGTCAGTTGACTTTGAGTGAAGCAGATTGCCCTCCATAGTGTGGGAGGGTTTCATCCAATCAACTGAGGCATTAACAGAACGAAGACTGACCTCCAAACAAGAAGGAATGCTGCCAGCTGACTGTTTGGGCCAAACTGTAACTCTTTCCTGAGTCTCCAGCCTGCCAGCCTAGCCCATCAAATTTTGGACTCACTAAGCCTCCACGATTACATGAATTAATTGTTTAAAGTAATTCTCCCTCCCCGTTGGTTTTGTTTCTTTGGAGAACTCGACTAACACACAAACCTTATCCATTTGGAATTTATTATGGTGTTTGGTGGTATGCATCCATTCTTGTCTGTTATCCAAATGGTTATCTCATACGTCAACACTATTTATTAAAATGTCTATCATTTTTCAGTGATTTGAGAGGTCACCTTTATCATATATAAACTTTCATCTGTACTTAAGTCAATTTCTAGATAGTCTGTTCTGTTCCACTGTCATATGTATTCTTGCAACAGTACCACTTTACTTGATAAGTTTTAGAAGCATTATAGTATGTTTTCATTTCTGGGAGGGCTATTGCCCTGCACTTCTTTTCTTCATCCCCCTACCCCCCATTTTGTCATCATGAAAACATTTGAAATGTTAAGAAAGGTTGAAAAAATTTTACAGTGAACACCCATAACAACCACACATATTCAAACAATAATTTTCTTCTAAGCTCACTTTATTCTTTATTTGTTCATCTATCCATCCCTCTGTCTGTCCATCAGCCCATCTTATTTTTTGGGTTCATTCCAAAGTAAATCACTAGCAGACATCACTATCATCCTCCTAAATACTTCAGTATCCATAACATCAAATAGAATTAAATATTTTTTAGAGTTTTCTCTTTTTTTATGATAAATTTTCTTAAAATGAGATGCATAAATCTTTAGTATAGCATCCAGTAAGTTCTCACAACTCGATATACCTTGTGATATAGTAAAGTTCTCTCATTCACTCTCCTGGTAAATCCCCAGTCAGAGTCTAAAGACAATTATTATGTAGGTTGTTTTTTTTTTTTTTTTTCCCCACCATAAATTAGTTTTGCCTGTTCTTGGGCTTTGTAAAATTGAAGTAAACTTTTGTTTCAAGTTTTTTTTTTTTTTAACTTGGCAATATGTTTTGATAGTCATCCATATTGTGTGTATGAGTAAATAATTTCTTTTAATTGCTGAGTTGTGTTCTATTCTATAAATATATCATACTTTGTTTAATTTTACTGATAAACCCTCAGAGTTTTGGGCTATTACATATAAAAGTAACTTTGGGAGAATGTATGTTTCCTTTCTCTTAGGTAAATACCTAGCAGTAAAATTTGGGGGGTGTGGGGTAGATGAATGTTTAGTTGTATAAGGAATTGCCATTCTTTTACCTAATGTGTGTGAATTTCAGTTGTTTAATCTTTGTTTTTGATAGTGTTTAAATTTCAATTACTCTAGTGAGATTGCAGCAGTGGTAGTGTTCTTCTTTGTTGGGCTTTATTTTTAGTAGTTTTTCTTACATTTTTCCCCCCAAATGAACTGTAGGATAAAGTTGTCTAGCTTTCAAACAAAAACAAAAACTACTCATGTATTTTTGAGAGATCATTTTAAATCTGTATCATTTGGAAAAGATAAATTTGAAAAGTAACCTTTCTAATGATGAGGAATGCTTTCTATTTGTTCAGGTCTACCTTTGTGTCTTTCAGGTGTGTTTTTACAGTTTTCTCTTTTATTCCACATTTTTTACTAAGCTTACTCCTAAATATGTAATTTTTGTGCTATCATTATAAATGGCTTTTTTCTTCAATTGGTTATTTCCATCTCTCTTTATGTGATTTTATATACTAATATATAGTATTAATTCTCTTTGGTTTTCTAGATATATTGTCATGCCGTTTGTACAGAGATAATCTAAGAGCCTTATTCCCCCCAATTCTTATGACTTTTAATAGTTTTCAGTTTTTTTATTTGCATTGCCTCTTTTTATTTTTGCCCTGAATGTAACCTTACATAGTATTAAGACTGTTAATCCTGCCTTATTTTTCTTTGCATTTTCTTTGTATGTCTTTCCCTATCAGTTTATTTTCAATCTTTTTGAGACATTTTGTTTTGGTTTCTGTTTTTATAAGCTTTGCTCAACCCGAGATTCCTTTTCTTTTAATAGGAGTCCTTAGCCTACCTGTATTTATTGAGGTGACAGATTTGTTTGGACTTAGTTCTTTCATAGTCCTTTATATTATACTTTCACTTTTTATGGCTTCTTTGATTGTTTTTGTATTATTATTTGGGAGTTTTTCTCTTTGGTTTTGTCTTGTGTGTAGACTCTTTCTGATAAATTGTAGGTTGTATCTTCATTGTCAGTTCTTTTAGTGATTATTTATACCATAATTTTATATAATATACTTACTACTCTGTGTCTTTAGGTAGTAACTTTTGAGTCTCCATTTTGTGGAATAGCAAAATTGCTGTAATTCCTCAATCTCTTCTTTTTTTTCTGCTTTCAAACTACCGATAAATAGCACCTTTTTCTTAGTCTACTCTCTACCTTTACATATTTAAAAACAGTTCTATTTCTATTGTTTTTCTATTTGAAAAATATTTATTTTATTTATTTTATATTTCTATTTCTATATATTATACTTATATTTTATTTTTATATTTCTATTCTATTTCTTAAAAAATAATATTTTAATCACCAGCTTAGTAATGAAGAAATAAAATACTTATATTTCTCTCTCTCTTATTTCTTCCTTTTGCTTCAGATTTTTTGTTTGTATATATTTGCTTAAATTTTGTAGTTTGTGACATTTTCTTCTGCTCTTACAGTTTTATCAAATGTTTGGTCTTATTCTTACAGTTGAATGAATCCAAAGTATTAACCAATTGTTTCCCGTAGTTTCTTTATTAATATTTTCCTTGGCTCCATTGATTTCCTTAAAGAAGGACTCATGGGAGTTGGAATTCCTGCCTATCTTCTGCCTTTGTTTTCATCCACAGTTCACGGTTTATAAAGTTTTTGTGTTATACTTTCTTTCTCTGAAAACATTGTAGCCATTTGCAAACCTCAATTACCATTGAAGAATGCTGATCATAAGTCTCCAAGGCTGGCTTGAATCTTCACTTTGTTGGTGACTTTATGTTTTTGACTTAAGGCCCAACAGAGCTTTTCTGTTTTGTCTTGTTTAGAGAAGACTGACACCTGTATGGTCTATGTTTCAGTGTTGATCATTCTGTATCCATGTTTTCCTGCACAGTGTATATCTTTTTACTCTGTGGGTTAGTCTTACAATTCTAGAAAATATATTTGAATTACATATTTGATTATTTTTCCATCCTGATCTTTGCTACTGCTTTTAAAACTCATTGTATCTATATATAGCACGTTTTCTTTCTTAATCTTGTTCTCCATTTACTTGTTTTGTCTGTTTAGCATGATGTTTTCCTTTGTACTGTGATCAGTGATGCTTCACCAATTTTTTTTTCCTCCTCAGCTTCTTTCTTGAGCTCTCTGCTCCTTTTTCTTTGTACCCATCATATATGTTCCTTAAGCCCTACATACTGTACTTGCCTCGAATTCTTTGGAGATTTTATTAATTAAAAAATAATTATTTTTTTGTGATTCTTTTTGTTTTCTGTTTGGTTGTTGTTGTTGTTACTTTTCCTGGTTGTTGTTTCTAGCCTTCATTTATTGTTTTCTAGTATTTGAGGGGGAAGATTCCATACTGTTTCAGTCTGGTTGTTTGAATGAATTCTTCCTGGCCTGGCTTTTTACAGGAAATTTTTGTGAGAAAGAGAACATGGTAGTCCTGTGGGGTGGTCAGAATTCACCTTAGTACCAAAAGAAACCCAAGATGAATATGTGAGAGATTTATTTTAGTCATGACTTCTCCAGAGCCAGTAAAGATCAACAGTTACAGGAGCTTTCCAAATCCTCAGTTTCTCTCTTCTAGTATGCCACCAATCCCTCCAGTCATGCCAAATATGTTTGTGCATTTCCTTGTGGACTTTCTGATACATCTTGGTGGCATATGGCATTTTCTCACTAGCCTAGGCATTCCATTTCTTTTGTTATAACCAGAAGAGTTTTTAAAGAAGATCATTCCTTTTGCTCCTTAGATGAAGTTTTTATTTAAGAATAACTGTGCTCTGTTGGCGTGTTTGGGATCTGTAGACTTTCTCATTGGTGCTTTTCCACACTTGTCCCCTCTTTGGTACACTTGGCAGTTCTTCAGCAAATGTTATGGTTTAGTGTTATGATATTCTGTAATTTTGGAAAGGTAAAAGTATTTGTGATTCTGTTTCCTCAGTTATACTCATTGTTTTTCAGTGATTTTTAAAGAGGAGGTAGAAGCAGGACTATAATCACTCTGTTCCTTGACTTTTTAATCCTGGAAGCTACAATAAATGTCATGAATCTTCATTAATGTAAAGAATCCAACAACAAAGATGATGCTGAGATCTTGAGGTATTTGTATCCTATGAATCTGCTATCAGTCTCAGAGGTGCTTGAGGTATATAGCACAGAAATTGAGGAATTAACTCAATTTTGGCCTCTTGTATGTCTTTGTGAGATATAATTTACCTACAAGAAGATTCACCAGATCCTAGTTTTATCCTAACCTTTGCTCTTCACAGTTTTTCTTTCTCTCTTATCTCATAATCCCATTTGCTTTTATCTTACTTGCTACTGTGTGCTCTATCAAATAGGAAGCTTTAGCTCCAAGTAACAGAAAACCCAACTCAAAATGACTTAAGCCAGTAGTTAGCAGTCTTTAAGGGTCCATCAAGATCACCTGCCCCGAGTCTGATTTAGTAGGTTTGGGGTGGTTTCTGGGAATTTGCATTTCTGACAAGTTTCCAGGTTATCTGGATGCTGCTGACTTGAGAATTATACTTTAAGAATCACTGACTTAAACAACTGGATGTATTGTCTTGCAGTAAAGGATGGTAGGTATCCTAATCAGGATGGCTCACTAATGTGACATTTCAACAATAACATTACTCTTTCTTCTCAGAAACATGGATCCTATCCCCTCATGGAGTAAGCTGGTCATAACATCTCAAGGCACATCAGTGTTCGGAGGCATGGGGGAAAATAAATGCCTAATCTTCTTGTCTCTTTCAGAGCTACCTTAACACGAAGCACTCTCATAGGTAAAAATTAGGCAATACAATCTTTTTAATGTCTACTTACTACAAGGAGGTTGTAACTAGTATTCATTGTTGGATTGGACAAATCTAGACTTCCTCCTGGATTTGGCCCCAGTCTAGATAACCAAATCAAACGGGGTGGGGTTGGGGTGAGGGGTAGAGGTGGTGGTGTGCTGAAACTGCTGGAGGTTAACTTGCCTCGACGGGGAAAGTGATAATGGTGGAAATTAGTGCATACACAGGTTTGCTGAGGCCTTTTTATTACCGTTTGGGCTCAGTCTTTCCCGTTTTATTTTCATCTGTTCAGGAGCTAAAATCTAAGCATTAGATGCCACATTAACACCTCTTTGTTAATTAGCATGAACAACAATGTCTCAATTGATTCTTTTGAATTCACAGGTTCTGTTCTTCCTGTCTGTTAGAGGAGTCAATCTCTGTACAGTTTTTATGGTATAGTCGTCTTCAATATTTACCTTCGTTTTTATTTTTCTGTCCTGCTTTTGTAACAAATACAATATTTTTTCTGATTCTGGAATAAACTTGGAATAACCTTTCCTCAACTGAAATTCTATGCTGCTCTTTTTGTGTTGTTACAAATATTTCACTGCTTCATTTGTTCATGATTAATTCACAATGACCTGTTCTCCCCAGGTCATATGACACATCGACTCATTTGTTTTAGAATAAAAGGGCCAGAGAATTTTGTAACATATCCCAGCATGTGCGAAATAATGATCATATCTCATATTATTATTATATGGATATTTTACTGAAGTGTGGACACACACACACACACACATAATTAGCTTGATAAAAAATGAACATACCCCTTTTACCACCATTCAGATCAATAAATTGAACATCTTATGAATCCTAGAAGCTGCTTACATATCCTAAGCAGTATCTCTTCTTTTCTACGCCAAAAGTAACATAGATTAGTTTTGCCTATTTGTGAACAGAATATAAATGAAATCCCATAGTAAGAATGTTTTGTGTCATGCTTCTTTTGTGTGAGATTGAACCCTGGGTTTTCAGATGGCTAAGCGGTTGCACAGATGTGCACTCCCAGTGGTGAGGGGGTGTTACAGTAGCTCCATATTGGATGAACACTTATTTTTTGTCTTTTTAACGTTAGCAGTTGGGGTGGGTGTGTATAGTACTAATTTGGTTTTAATTTGCATTGTTCTCATGGTTAATGAGGTGAAGATTTTCATTCCGTGTTTAATATCTTTAATACATACAAGACTATTCAGATTTCTGGGGGTTTTCCCATCAGTTGTGCTTAGTTATGTTTTTATAGTTATCTGTCTTTGATCCTAATCTTCACATAAGTTGACTTAAAGTTGTATATAACTGCTTCTTTTTATATTTTTAATCTATTTCTGTATTGATGTCTGTTTTTTACTCCTAATATTTACTATTTATATTTGTGTGTTTATTATTTTTTGCTTTTTTTTTTCATAGAGTCTTGCTACTCTATTTGTCCTTCTAAGAACATAATTTGGCTTCATTCGTTTTGTCTTCTGAGGGTTTTTTTTTTCTTCTATCTATTAACTTTCATCATTTTCTTCTTTTTACTACTTTTGGGTTTAAGTAACTGCTTTTTTCCTAACTTTTTTTGGCAGTTATATACATAGTTTATTATCAGCCTTTTTTTCCTTCTTTCAATATGTATATGTAAGTTTTAAATTAGTTTTGATTTTCATTTAGTTAAAAGTATTTCTAATACTTACTGAAATTTATTCTTTACCTATGACTTATTTAGAAGTGTAGTGGTTAATTTCCAAACATTTGGGGATTTTTTTCTTAACTTTTTGTTACTGATTTTGTTACTGATTTCTAGCTTAACACCACTGTATTTCAGAAACAAAAGATGTATAATTTCAACCATTTGAAATCCGTTGAACTTGCTTTATGTTTCTTATTATGGTCAGTTTAGGAAATGCTCTGCTGTTGTAAGATACAATGTTCCATACAACAATTATATCATTTGTGATTCATGTTGTGCAGATTTCTATATTTTCACTGTTTTTGTTTGCTTGTCTTATTATATAGTGGGAGAGGTGTATTAAAGTATCTTTTCAGGATTATATATTTTTTATTTCTTCTTTGATGTGTGTCAAATTTTGTTTTATGTATTTTGAGATCATGCTCTTAGGGGAATATAAATTAACGTTTTTCTATTTTCCTGATAAATGTAATCTTTTGTTATTAATAACTCCCTACTATTACTATTTCAATATAGGAATTTGCATTCTTCAAATAATTAGGCTATAAACAACTTTCAAAATATATAATTTGGGTGATAATTCCACAATTTTCCAGGATTATACATGAAAGAATTGTGCTTCAGTTCCCTGGTGATATTCAGCTGTTTGTTGGATTTTCTGATTGTAGAAGCACCCTAAATTACGACTTCCTTTGGCAAAATCCTTATGGTGAATATTTGCCTTTGAGACCTTCAACTTCAAATCAGTCATGTCATCTCATAAGCATCTGCCCTAGTCTACTTGGGTGGCCATAACAAAGTACCATACACTGGGGAGCTAATAAACAGAAATTTGTGTTCTCACAGTTCTGGAGACTAGAAGTCCAAGATCAAGGTGTCAGCAGGTTTGTTTTTCCTTGAGACCTCTGTTCTTGGATGACAGATGACAGCTTTCTCATTGTAGCCTCACATGGTCTTTCCTCTTGTGTGCATGGATCCCTCTTCTTTCTTTGTGTGTCCAAATTTCAGCTTCTTAACAGAACATGAGTCAGATCAGATTAGGGCCCATCCTAATGCCTCATTTTAATGTACCCAAATCTTTAAAGGCACTATCTCCAAATACTATCACCTTCTGAGATATTGGGGGTTAGATCTTCAACCTATGAATTTTGAGGGAGCACAGTGTAGCCCCTAGTTGCATCATAGCATACTATCTCCACTACTTAAGTTAATAGAAAGAAATTTTATTATGTACTTTCTTTGTTGTTAAGTGTTTCATAAGCTAGTTTATATGATGTTTTTTCTTATGTAATACTTTTGTGTAATTAAGAAATTTCTGTCTGTGTTTCAGGTGCAGTTTAAAATTTTACAGTATCTTACATCTAGATTTCCCATGACACTCTTGTAATATTTAACAACAATTTTTTTTCCAGTAATCCACATGTAAAATTCATTGACAGAATTGAAATGAAATATTGAGATAGTTCCCTGTATCAAGGTATTAAGACAGATCTAAATAATTAGAATATTTTCTTAAATTTTAGATAGCTTAGAATCCAAGTTGTCACCCATCTTGATTTAGATCTATTTAGATTCATTAAAATAATGAAAATTATAGTGTTTTCTTATGAGGCTAATAAGTCAATTCTCAATAAGAATGATGCCATGATTAATAATACAGACATCGGTTTTCATCTCTTCTTGCTCATATGTTATGTTTACCAAAAGTTGAGTGTTATAAATTCCAGCCTGAATGAAAAAACATCTTAGATGGTATGGCATATCACTTTGTGTTTTTTAAAAAATAAAACCCTTTTCTTTCTTCCCAGCCTCCCTTTCAGTTGGTTGGTTCATGTGATTGAATTCTAGCCAATGGAGTTTAGACACAGATGATGGACAGTGCTTCTAGGCTTCTCCAATTAAAACCTTCTATAGTAATCCTCCTCTTTGCCTGTTTTTCTGCCAAATAGGGATCCAGAGGAGGGCAAAACTGTAATACAGAAGGAGTCTGGCTCCGTGATTGCCAATATGGAAGGCTGTTCACTGACCAGGAACACATGATTTATGTGAATGAAAATAAACTTTATTGTGCTAAGCCACTGAGATTTGGGGTCTGCTTGTCACAGCAGCAACCATTTACTTAATGCGTACATATGGTCAAAGTGCAATTTAATATAACTCATGTAACATTCATTGCTGAAAAGCTTTCTTTTTGAATATCTTATTATAAAGCACTTCAGAACACTTTTCCTTAATTTCTTTCTACTTGATTAAAATGCCATCCATATTCTATGTGATGTTCATGAAAAACTGGATATTTCTCCAACTTCCCCTTCTCCAGTCTTAATGTTCTTCGCTTCATTTTACATTATTGTGCCTCCAGTTTGACTGAATTTTTCCATTTATTATTCTTCAAACATTCAAATAATTCCCTCCTCTATACATTTACTTTCCTGATATGTCTTCTCCCACATTTTTACTTAAGACCCGCATTACCTGGGAAGCTTTTGTCACTGTCCTAATCCTCAGTGAATTTTCATGATCCTTATTTTCTGAACAGTTATTTTGGCACCTATCAAATTGATGCATAGTGTTAGGTGAAAAGAATTAGTCTTTATCAAGTGTGTCTAATATACTACCAAGTATTTTAAATGTATTTAGTGGCTACAATCAATTGAGTGTTCACCATGTGCCAGAAACCTGGTAAACAAACACTCATTTAATCATCAGAATAACATTATGAAGTAGACATTTTTCACTCCCATTTTATAGAGGAAAAAACTGAGGATTAAGGAGGTGGAGAAATGTATAATCCAGTTGGAATCTAATTCCAAAGATTAACCTCCCCCCCAAACACCATGCTACTTACCTTTTATCAATAGCTTATGTTTTTTAAATTAAACTTGAGACAGATCCCTTCTTGTTTTTTTCTGTAATCAGAAAGTGTGCTGTGCACTAAAGTTGTTTAATAACTATTTGGTAATTAGTAACTCACGTTGGTTCATTTTAGAGTGGGTCTTTATTTGAGGAAAAGGTACTTAGACTTACCCCTTTGCTTGACCTCTGGGTCTGCTAAAGTGAACATCAGTGTCCAAATGCACAATACTGTAATTCGTTTGTCTGGAACCCTGGGATTCCCACGAGGAATTTCCTTATATTGTAAGCCGCATTCCAGATTCAGGTACTGGAAAACAGAGATTTCTTGGGATTATTCCAGTTTTTTTAGTAAAGAGGTCAGTGTGCGCCCAGAACAAATCTAGACGAGGACTACACTGTTAATATTTGTTGAAGTTCAAAGTTCAGATATTTACTTGTAGGAATCCATCTCGATATTCCAACCTCTATGCAATAATAAACCCTCGAATTTGCCTAGTTGATTACATAATCTTACACCAATTTCAAATCTATGTTTTTCTGTAAAAAGGAATTAGAAGATGTTTAAATGAAGATCAAAATGAAGAGAAGCTAATTAGGCCTACATCCAATTACAATCCTACTTTACTTATTTAACATTATTTGAAAGCTCATCTCATATATTTTGGCTGCTGAAAAATACTGAATTATTTTAATTCTTAATAATATCATTACGTTCACAATCTGTTATCAGGTTTTCATGAATTTTACATATATTTATTATTTTATGCAATTTATATATTTTATGCATTCCAGTTTTCAGCAGAAAAATGGGTTGTAAATAAAGAAAGATAATTGCTAATATATATTCCATGACTTTAATGGCCTTTTCTTCCCTGTGGACCATTATTAGTTTTCTCCTAAAACCCTTTTAATTAATCAAAAGAAAATGGGAGATTTCCATTAATATCTGAGCATCTTTTTACCTTAATTTGTTCTGAAGTGCATATGCATGATGAATTGTGAATTTCTGGGCTGATAGGGGAAAAAAAAGGAACCTCCATATTTTCCTTCTTGGGGTGGTCATTTCATGATCTGAAAGATTATAATATTGGTTTTGGCCTTTCTTGTAGTAAAATGTTTATCCATTTTACCATATCCAAAGGCTTCTTTGCCCTTTTTTGCTTGGTAGCCCCTGGGAACAGAGTGCTCATACATGTAATAATAACAGATTCACTGGCAGATTTTTCAAAATTTTCTAAATTGAAGTCATACCATTTGAACATTTCATTTGGGTGTCGGGAAGAAAATAAGCATGCATCACCAAGAACTTCACTTTCGAGTGTATACTTAGCCAGCAGAACTACAAATAAAAGTAAATAAATGTCATTAGCCTATGGATTTCAGAAAAAGAAAACAATAAACGGCCTCTGGGGATTTTGTTCATGGGAAGGATACTTTATTTAAAAATTAATTCCTTCTCCTGATGCCAGGAGTTACAAAAAAGATTGTAAGGAACCCAGTGAAGTACTTGAGAATACTGAAGAACCAAAAGAAGCAGCTACACTTACATGTGTTTTTCTTCTTTCTGATTTTAATTTGTATAGTTCCTCAAATATAAGAGATATTATCACTTAAAAACGTAAGTGTTCAGGTGGAACAAAATCCCAAATGAGGAGGTTATGGAAACATCAGGAGAGTAGAGTCCATTGTCACTGGGTATTGAGCAACCCACAAACGAAATTACCTCTAACGTATCTTATATCCCAAACTGAATTCACTGGAATAGCAGAAGACAAGTGATAGTCTTTCTGATTTCCTGACTGGAAAGATGAGTGTGAGTCTGTACCTGGAATCTAATTACAGGCAAGCCACTAATAAAACCACAAGATACTTGACAATATGAGAGGGAAAATTGTACAAACAGAAAATTTATGACAGTGATCCATAGCACCACTGCAATAAAGGAATCTAGTTTGAGTGACACTTCCTGAATAGTAATAAAAAATTAGAAACCCATTCAACCACCCGGGATATTATCAATATTTACTTCTTCTTTGGTTGTCAGTTTCATGTCATGTCCCCAAACCTCCTTTAAGGGAGAGAAAAGAAATGTAGGTTCTCCTCCCTACATAAATTTAAAGCATAAGTCTTTAGCCTTTAGGACTTTTTTTTTCTTCTGCAGGCAAAGGCAAGGGATTTGCTTTTGTTACTCTTGAGAAAAGCTGCTTTGTAGTTAAGAACACAGTTTTAGAGACAGACAAGCAAAGATTTTTATTCCAAATTTTCCTTATGGTAGAAGAATGTGATCCTACCTGTTTATGTATTGATTTTCTCATTTTTAGTATGAGGAAGATAATAATTACTTGAGGAAATACTGAGAGAATTAAACTAGATATATTGGCCATGAAGTACAATGTCTTACAAATAGTAAACTCTCAATACATGGTAGCAAGAAGAGATAGAATGATTCAATTCTGGTTCTGTAGCAATTTTTCAAACAATATGGTCTAAGCATTATCCAAAAGGTCTGGTCTACTTAAAGCAGAAGTAATGGATTACATTATGCAAAGTTATAGGTAAAATAATTATTTTCCTACAAAGAATTCTAATTTACTACTGGTGTAATTGCATAGTTTTAATTTAACAACTTTATAATTGAAGATTGATCCTTATTTGTTATTGATCATCAATCGATGAGATTCCTAAGGACATTTCCTGACTCTCACAGGAATGTATAAAAGTAAAAAGTTAGATACACTGGATGGAAAACTATATAAAATACCTGTTTTATGTAATGAATGATCATTTCTTTAAGAACAGTTAATCACCGGTTAATATTTTTGTTCTTCAGTTACTGAGAATATTTTTTCCCCCAAGTGGATTTGTAAATTTGTATCTTTTCCCTTTCTTGGCCAAGGTTGAGACCGAAATCAAACTTTGTCAAGAAAATGGCACCGGTCTGGGACATTCCCATCATTTTAGGTATTGGTAGAATCTTAGAAGACTTTACTGACTACTTAATTTTGGGAAGTAGTATCACATTTGATAACTGATTGAATTTCAGGAGGATTTACTGAGGACTAATATCATGGGTTGTGTAAGAAGTGCAAACTTTTGGTCAGAAACAAAAATCTAGAAAATTCTAAAATTCAACTGCAGTCTAACTGTAGGCTGAAGTAAAAGTACTTCTGATACACATGGTGTTTAGCATGTAAAAACCAAACAATACAAAAAAGAACAAAGTGACATAAATTAGATCTCATCCTCCACTTAAATATAAAAGCCATTCCTACAAACTTTCACATGACATAATAGGTACATGTATCAATTAATTAATAAACAATCAATTAAGCAATTACAACTTCTTTTTCCCCTTCTGTACTCACTGTGCTTGGCTAATGGGAGGGAACAAACAGCGAGAGGAAGCAAAGACTTTGAAAGAAGAACAGCAAAAATTCATAATTCCACCATCTTGTTTTTCCTTTTTTCTCATCAGTGGTTGGAGAATGAGGCCCCATAAAATCTATTAAGGAGTTTAGCTAAGACCTGACTTAGTTCTCAGTTGTTAGATAGGAAGCTCGTTGTAGAACTGTATCTCTGGACCTGTGTTTTTCTCCACACCATCCTTGAGCCTCACGTGGGCAACAGTTATCTTCCCAACTGCATGGAAAAATAAAAGTAGTAAGTCATATATTTAGTTCTTTTATGAAATGTCTTGCAATTCAATACCTATTATTCCAAGGAAATTGGGCTATTTACTATAATAAAGTGTTGAGTTTTTAAGGGGCAGCAAAATTTTTTATCTTTAAGCAAATTTTAATTTTTATCTTTAAACAAAAGCTTCACATTGCTAGAACAGGAAGACCCCAATTCTGTATTCCCATAAGAGAGTTGGCTTCCACAAAATCCTTGAAAACTTTGTAAAGCTTCTATACTATACATGTACATGAAACTCCTGCAGTATTGAGGAAGGATGTTTCATCTTCAGAGCATCTTGATTTAATAATGACTTTCAGTGGCTACTTTTTTGGGTAGTCACATTTGTTGAAATATTTTTAGGTGTGTCTTTTAAAACTTGCATTCATTCTGCTTTCTTGCTATTGACTTGGTCTTCGCTTACTGTTCTCTAGTTCTTTGTTAAAACAGAGAACCCTTTACATTCCCCAACTTGGAATGTGGGATGCAAGGAATAGTTTGGAAACTACTGCTCTACAATTTCTTGTTCTTCCTTTTAATGTGAGAGGGAAGAAGTTTTCACTGTGTAGATTGACATAAACCAATCCCAAATTAGAGGGGTCTCTAGAGATCTAATCTCTAACCAGATCTCCTTATACTAGAAGACTGAAGGATTCTGGCCTTGCCCTCCTGCCCCTAGTTTACTGAGCTGAGTGGAAATCTGACCTGGCTAAATCAATCAGATTTGATTGAGAACACATTTGGAATTAGGATTAGGAGACTTTAGTTAGGTTCTGATAGTGCTAGTTCAAAAAGAGGGTCTTGATAATTCAGAAAAGCAGGAAAAGGCAGCAAACTATTTTTCATTAGACCATGTGTTCTTTACCTTGCTTATCTAAAATTGGAGAAAACTGGGGCACCTGGGTGGCTCAGTTGGTTAAGCCTCCGACTCTTGGTTTCAACTCAGCTTATGATCTTGGGGTTGTGGGATGGAGCCTCCTGCAGGGATCTGTGCTCAGCATGGAGTCTGCTTGAAATTTTTTCTCCTCCTGCCTCTCTTCTCCTCTCTGCTACTAGCATGCATTCAGGCCCTCTCTCTCCTTTTCTCTCAAATACATAAATAAATCAGATCTTAAAAAAAATAATAAGATGAAGAGAAAATAATCTTAAGAGTTTGGGAGGTATTTATATTTTGGTAAAAGCTCCCAAATTCTTGCATGGGTTAAACATGCTGGACAGAAAATGGGTCTGTTGCTACATAACAGCCATGACATGTGAATACTGAAAATGGCTAATATCAATCCATGAGAAGGAGGTGATCATAATGACCATGATCATTAAAGTGACAAACCAGAGTTCTGTTTCTACTTGAATTCTTAAGAGTGACATATTAAAGAAAGGTCTTTTACTTTTTTCAGTGTCATTCACAGCTGAAAAAGTGCCAATGCAAAAACAAACTGACTTTTATTTACACATAGTCAATAATGGTATAAGAAAGGAAGATAAAGCCTTCTAAGTCAGGGAGAGAAGTCTTCTAGGGCTTACTTGGGAAGTTTTATCCTGCTTATGCCCAAATCCAGATATGAATGTTAAATAAAATCTGGTCCATGAATTTGATAATCATTCAGGTTATTTGCCTTTGTCTCTGATACAGCATAAGCTGATATAAACTCTGATACAGCATAGATATTATTTTTTTTAAAGATTTTATTTATTTATTGGACAGAAATCACAAGTAGGCAGAGAAGCAGGCAGAGAGAGAGGGGGAAACAGGCTCCCTGCTGAGCAGAGAGCCCACTGCGGGGCTCCATCCCAGGACCCTGGGATCATGAGCTGAGCCAAAGGCAGAGGCTTTAACCCACTGAGCCACCCAGGCGCCCCCAGCATAGATATTATTAATAGACAGACTTATTACATATGATACATATACACAGGAAAATAGTTGTAATGATGTATAGATGTGTATATGTGTGTATACACATATATAGTATGTATAATAATGTGATACATATATATGTGAATATAGATAATATATAATATAGATAAAACATGTGAATATAGATAATATTTAGATATGTTTCTAGTTTTTTCCCATTAAAGATATGAGAATTCGAGATTCTGGTGTCCTCTTTATGTGTAAAATGCTATTTGGGAAGTCTGGAGGGTAAAACAACAGAAAATGAAACATGTTATTCTTTTTTAAGAATAGCAGACTAAATTGCCATAAAAAAAGTTCCCTGGCATAGCCTGATTCAAACTGATACAAGCAGATTGATTCAAACAATTCATGCTATACAATGATAAAGATAAAGATGCCCCAACATTGTGTTTACTTCAAATGTAACTAAGGATATCTTTCTCCCCTTCTTAACACCTTTAGAAAATGTGGTATTTGATGGGATTGGGAGGGAGACAAACCATAAGTGACTCTTAATCTCACAAAACAAACTGAGGGTTTCTGGGGGGAGGGGGTTTGGGAGAAGGGGGTGGGATTATGGACATTGGGGAGGGTATGTGCTTTGGTGAGTGCTGTGAAGTGTGTAAACCTGGTGATTCACAGACCTGTACCCCTGGGGATACAAATATATGTTTATAAAAAATAAAAAATTATATTAAAAAAAAAAAAAAAAGAAAATGTGGTATTTGAAGAAACAGCCTGGTGGCAGATCAGTAAGTTCACCAGCGGAATTCAAGGAGGTGAATGAAAAAATGTAAGAAGACATGGAAGCAACAAAGGGGAATTCTGCAGGGAAAACTGCCTTGTTGAGAATCCTGATGGAATCTGGAGGTTCTCTTCTGAATAAGGGACGATTACCAATCCATTCAATCACACCTTAATCCGCCACTGCTGGGTTGGACCTGGAGCTACACAGATTCTTCTGTACCCCCTGCCAAGAGTCTAATAATCCACATCCTTTCTTTTGAAGGGTAGAAATCTCAATAGGATTGGAAACAAGTCACGGAAAAGGTGTCAGCAGGGGGCTTGTTTCATTATAATAACAAACCAGCTCCTGTTCAAAGAGAAATCACACTGAATTCCTTGCTGTCTTGTCCTAGTTGATTCTTTTTTTATCCTAAATATTTACCTTAATCCCTTTAAACCAAGGCCCTCCCAAAGGAATAGCTACACTTCTTCAGTATCTGGAGACTATTCTCTTTTGTGGGATTCCTTTAGTTGTTGCTATGGGTTCACTCTTCTCTCTAGAGAGGTTTTTGTTGCTTCTTTACTTCCTGGCTGTACATTTAATTTTCATTTTAAACTGTTAACTTGAATTTACTTTTCCATGTGGGCTTTTTTGGAAACCTGAATATGGAATCCTTCCGATGTGGACCATCTGAAATAGCTAAGGAGGTTAAATAGTTACCTATATTATTGATGTAGATTTTGGTCAAACCCTGAGAGAATAAGACATTCATACTGGGCTTTCTGCTTAGGTCATTCTTGATTTAGCCACAGAATCTTTGTCATCTCATGCCAATCAAGTAGCAACGGAGTCTACTAGCTCTGAATATATAGCATCCATTCTTCTGGGTCCCCTGCTTAGACCAAATTGTCCTTCTGTGAAGATGAAGTGAATTCTAGCTTCATACTGGTCCCCAGCTTACTGAGGCTGGTCGACATCTAACCCAGCCAGGGTGGATCAACCAGACTGGATTGGGAAGACCTTTGGAATTGGGATTTGGAGATGCTAGTTAGACTCTAGTGGTATTTGAACTGAGTGGGAAGGCTGCCCTTCTGGACGGCTACATTCTGTGCCTGGTGAAGCAGTGAGAACTGATCTGAAAGGAAAGAAAAATTAGCGTAATATTCAGAAACTAGCAGGGAAGAATGCAGGGGTCCCACAAAGACAGAAGAAATCAATCAATAAACTTGTGACAGTCCCAGTTCATAGTCCCAGTTCCTGGTATGGAGAAAAAGTATGGAGACCCCCATACTTCTTTACTTTGGGACTTAGGAGATAGCTTTGTATCCTTCTAATAAATCTGCCTATTTAATTACACTTCCTTGATTGGGTTTCTGTTACATGAAACAGAAATACCTAGGAATAAGACAATGGGTTTCCTGATGGTTGTGGAATCATACTATCTCCTAGACCAGACAATAGATAGCTCATTGAGCTCACTCATTTTGCACCTGAGAAAACTGAGGTCTGTAAGTAGAATAATGTGCTTATGGTTGGAAAAAGATAATTAATGGCAAAATGGATAGTAGAAATATAGATGAGTGATAAGAAAAGATTGGCAACACACCATCCAAAGCATGACTGGGGAAGAGCCCTGAAACTCAAGTCAGAATGTGAATGCTAGACCTTTCTTAGAGACTCACTAGCTGTGTAAGCTCGTGTTTGTTTTTGGAGCTTTGAATTTTTATCTGTTAATAAGGAGGTTGGGACATATATTCTATCTGGTCCTTTCCCACTCTAAAATCATAAGATTCTTAGCCATGTCCCCAAACACAAAGTGAATTGGGTATCGTAAGTAATGATCCAGAAAATGTGAATATGAGTATGGTTGCTTGGGGAGGAAATCAACAAGTTCACACCGGTGCGTGTCTGAGGGTAGAAGTGGTAGCACTGTTTTGTAGTTCAGAACTTCCTACTCAAGTCAGTCAGGGGGTCCCCAAAGTGGTAGTGTTACTTGGTGGGTTTTTCGTATCAAATAAGTAGTAAACTGAATATATGTGCAGTCAGTGAGTTTGTATGGAGAATCTGTCTGGAAAGCATCTAGAATCAGATGCATGCCAAATCAACATTCCTGCTTCCAGATAGGAGGGAGATTGAAAGGTTAACTGTAAGTGCATTTGGGCTCCTTGCTCTTTGAGGAGATAGAAGGAACCCAAATAAACCAGTCTCTCTCCCCTCCTTTCCTTCCTTTCTCATTTCTTTTTCCTGGCTAACGATATGTTTGTAAAACGAGTGAATGTATGAGAGCTTTTCTTATTTTTACTTATGAAGGCAAAGAATAAGGAGATTGTCAACGGAGTGAGAATTTTCCTTCTCCAAAATTTTAAACTCCTGACAACACATAAATATACATGGGTCCTGGAACAGCATAAAATCACCTCCATAATATATACTGTATATCTTCAAATCCCCTCCTCTGGCATATCGAGATAATTTCCCAGTGGCTTACATCTCTGTCTGGTTTCCTCTCCCTGCCCCTTCCTGCGGCCCTTTTCATCTGTCTCATGCTTTGACTAGTCTACTGAATTGTCTCATTTGTCAGTCAGTAATAAAGCTCTGAGTTACCACATTCAGTAAACTTTCCTCAGGTTGCATCTGCCTCCTCACGTTTGCCGGTTTGGTACATTTGCCACTTTTCCTTCTCAGAACTCCTTAGCTTGTGCCTCTTTGCAATTTCATAATTCAGTTAAATCCGATTACTCCTCCTTTCTGTCTTCATCAATCTCTCTTCCTCTTCTTATTCCCTAAATATGGCCATTGTTGAAAGTTTCCCTTGTTCTTTTCTACTCTATTAAGCTCTTTGGCTGTCTCATCAACTCCTGTGATGTACCTTCACTATTCAGTGAAGTGTGGAGGAGACTGGGTGTACGTGGGAGAAAAAGTAGTGAAGATTTTGGAGGCCGCATACCTCACTCTTGAATTTAAAGTCTTTGGAAATCTTCCTTCAGCTGCCTTTAAATTCTCTCTCCTGCTACCTGTTCCCTGTTTTAGAAACCTAATCTCCCTTTATCATTTTGTTAATATGTCTTGTGTTTTTAGACGTACTGCTCTTCCTTAGAGTCCCCTCTCTGTCATCTGCTGTTCAGAAGTCCTACTCCTCCTTGAAGATCCAATAAAAACAGGTTTTTAATCGTTTTATAATCTTTTTCAAAAATGCTTACTGTGTTGCAGACTTTGTGCAGTGTGCTGAGGAAACAGATTAATGGCATTGTCCCTATTAAAATAGAAATGTACTATATGATGTAATTTATAATATGTAACATATAGCTGTATACTACAAAACATATATTATCATAAGGAGCCACAATAGCACACTTCCTAATCCGGCCTGGGGCAGGCCCTCTGGGATTATGACACTAAAATGTAGAAGTCTACCAGGTTCCCGGGGAGAGAAAAAAACAGTTGGGAGGTTGGAGATTTTTTTCATGTGAAGAGACAGTAAGTCTATTAAAACACATGAATTATATGAGAGAGCACAGAATTCTAAGAGTACATTAAGCAGTTTGCTCTAGGCAGAAACGATCTTTTTCCCTCGCCCGAGTATTATTCATGCTATACATACGGCATTTTTAACGTGCTCCTTGAAATTTGGTCTTGTCTGTTTCTCTCCAATTCTCATAAACGGCAGTGATTATGTTGTATGTCATTATGCATGTGTCTCTTCCCAACATAGCAGTATATAGCATATATTCAATATGTGACAAATACCAGTTGAAGGACTAAAAGGTGGCATGACTGAGTATGTTAGTTGTCATCCACAGAGGTATTTTTCCAGCTAGTCCCCCCACAACACACACACACTGGAAAATAAAAACCTGACCTTTCCAGAGGCACTGTGTCACTCAGACAAAAGTGTGAAACTATAACCAAACCTTTTTTAAATTAAATTAAATTATTTTATTTTATTTTATTTTTATTAACGTATAATGTATTATTTGCCCCAGGGGTACAGGTCTGTGTATCATCAGGCTTACACATTTCAGAGCACTCACCACAGCACATAAGCAAACTTCTTAAAAAGAAAGGTGGAGGTTTTTGATGGATTTTTCACTTAGGCAAGAGGGTACATCAGAATCTGAGGATTTTTAAGTGGGGCTTTTTGTTTTTTTCCAGTACGGAAATTTAAAAGTTATGTAGAAATTTAAAGTCATTGTGACTAGCTTCTTGGGGGGGAAAAATGACACCTTCAGCATCTTCTTAAGTGTAGGAATGTCCTAATAAAATTTCTATTACTGGAATGCTGTAATTTTAAAGTTATGAAGTTCTAAAGGTTAGGAAGTTCATACAGAGGCTGACCAAGCACCTTAATTCTGCCACTTTGGCCACTGTTTTGGTTACTTATAATCCACCTTTGGAGAAGTCAGTGCCTATTAAGCTTATTTTGGGGTGTTATAAAAGTGAACTGAGGTCCTCCTGATATATTGTTTTGTTACATATCTGACATTTTCTCTTCAGACCAGAAGAACAGAATATGATGAAAGCAGAATAAAAATTGACATTTTATTATGTTCACATTTTTCTCAATTCTACCACCAACCCTCCTCACCACCACCCCACTGAGGCTGTGAACCCAATGTCAACCCAAGACCATATCCCTGTCTTCTGGTTGGTGTTTTTAAGGCTTTCAGGATCCCAAGGGCCTCAGATATTGGTAATTGATGGCAACTAACCTTGAAATCAATAATTGCTTTCATGGAGGAAATATAACTTAAATATTATTGAATGTGAAGAAATCAGAGAGGGAAACAAACCACGAGAGACTCTTAACTCTAGGAAACAAGCTGAGGGTTTCTCTAGGGGAGGTTGTGAGGGGGATGGGGTAACTGGGTGAGGGGCATTAAGGAAGGCACATGATATGATGAACACTGGGTATTACATGCAACTGATGAATTATTGAGTTCTACATCTGAAACTAATGGTGTACTATATGTTGGCTAATTGAATTTAAATAAATAAATAAATAAATAAATAGACTCATGGACCCATGAATTGGTAGACTAAAACCCAAAAAATCAAAGAAGGATATAAATAAAGATCAAAATCTGTAAATTTAAATAATCTTAAGACTATTTTCCTCACATACATATAGAATCTGAGCAACTAATAGTATGATTACCTTAGGTTTCAAGTCTGAGAGGTGAGTATGTAAGAATCTGAACATGTATAATGCTGCTTTAGAGTGTTCCTGCTTTTCAACATCATATAGCAAGTTTTATTATTGTTGATTTTTTAAAAAATGCTATCCACACATTTCCTGCTCTGCATTTGCAGTTAGTTAATCAAGAACTCACTCTATTGGATTTTGGATTGTTCATTAAAAATCTCTCTTCTGTCACATAAATTAAGAGCAGGGTGTGCAAGTTTGTCAGTTTTCCTTGCATTCTATTTGTATTCCTAGTCAAGGTGTATCCTGATCGGCTGCCATCACTGTTTACCTTCTCTGCTGGGCTGAGTTGTCAGGTTACTACCATCTGTTATTCTAGGATTCCTATTCCTTAAAGTGTTTGGGTTATCTAAGACTTAAATTTAAAGTACTGTGAGTGCCAGGAGGGCCCTCCCATTCCCATTCCAGGTTGCTAACCATGGGGACTCTAACTGTTCAACTCCAGTTCCCTAATTGCTTGTCATATTACAACATTCCCTTTATTTGTTACTTAAAAATTCATCCTCACTGATCACCTTAGAGTTTTTTCTTATAATAATATTATCCATAACTGTGGTCAGAATGCTTAATAACATGATCATAATTTTTTGTCCATTTTTTTGGCCTGTTTTTTAAAGAAATACTAATCTGTGAAAAATAGGGAGAAAAGGGAAAAAGGCCCCCAGATAACTGATAGTGTAAATTATAAAGGTTTAAGGAGAATGACCTTCTTTATGTCTTCAAAGATAATATAACATTATATCCCTTCAAGTATCTACTCTGAGTCATCTACTTCATCTCTAATCCTTGCAACAGTCTTGCAAATTCAAGGATTATTCCCACTGAAGGGTTAGTGGTTTGTAAGGGGTGAGGGTGCAGAACTAGTATATGCCCATATCTCCTCTTATTCTCAGGTGTGTCTGATTCCAAATTTTGTTCTCTGTCCATCATGGCACACAACCTCCATATGTCTCATGTTCAGTCAAAAGGACCTTAAAAAAGGGTCCGGCCCCATCTAGTTGGGCCCTGGGTTAGGGGAATGTTGACTACACACATTTCTTTGCACCATTCTTATCTTTACCATCAACAGACACACAAAATTTAAAAGCTTTCTTCTTTTTAGAATTCCTCTTCTTTCTTTTCAGAGTATTTAACAGTTCCGAATTAAAATCAACGGCAAAAACAACAACTTCTACAGAAAGAGAACTTCAAAGTTTAAGTGATTTGGTGAGCATATGGCAAAGTAAACCCCGTGGGCTATGAGCAGTTATTACAAAAAGGAATAAATAATCTTTTAAAATTATGAGCACAAAGGCATAACCCTGAAAGTAGCATAAAATATTTCAGTAAGTAGATTTTTGAGTAGTAAGACACCTAAACAGTAATAGGTATTGGGGTAATCCATAGGAAATGGAAATATCCATGTACTAAAACAAGAATAACTAGACTTAAGACTTTACAGTCTCTATTCCACTTGTTCAAAAACTAAATCTGTATAATCATTATGAATAAGGTTTTGTACCCCTTAAATAAAATAAGGAGCTTCAAGTTTCATAAGTTAATTTTTCATTAATAAAAGCAAATAGTGCCAGAAAGAGAAAAATAAGAGAATTAAAATCCTGTCCTATGACTTACACTAAATTTAGTAAAACATATTACAAAAATGTGTATGATAGAATCAGACTACCCTTAGTGTGTTTAGAGATCAGGGTCAAGATTTTGACAATATTAAAATATGAGACAACCATCCCACTTGTCTAAATCAGACCTCCCCCCCACCCCATAATACAATGTTTCTATCTATGCCTTCAGGGATGAGAAGAGTTTCATGGCATAGTCAGGAAATGACATCAATGTATACAGTGAGAGGGGGTCATGAGCTAAAGAAAGAAAAGGTTATTCAAATTATTCTCTCTTTTCTGAGTTTAGCACAGTGCCTAATGAGAGTAAGTATGCCTTAAATATGGGCTGAATGAATTAATGAATAGTGGACATCTATCATGTGTCTGTCATTGTTCTAGGAATCAAGACAAATTAGAAATACAGTCACTGACTTCAAAGGGCTTATAATCCACTCTAGGAAATAAAAATAAACTATAAAATATGATGCAGTATGCAATTTATGATAAAGTTATTCACAGGATACTAAGGAAGGAGGAAATTTAAGTAACCTAAATTGCAGCAGGAGTCTTGGAATGGTTTCTCTGTGTTTGAGCTGAGTCTTAAAAAAAAAAAAAAAATGTGTAGGTATTAACAAAAGGGAGGAAATGGGGGAAAGCTGTCCAGATGGAGGCAGGAATGATCAGCGTGTTTTTGTGTGGCTGGAATATAAGTGTATGTTGATGAACGGCCAGAGATGAGCTTGAAAGGCAGTCAATGATTAGATCATGAAAGAAGTTACTAAGAAAAAAGAAAAGAAAATGATTTTACTTTCAATATGATTGGGGAGAATTGAAAGACGTAAATTCAAGGAACATAATCAGATTTGTATCATCCATGGATCATTCCCTAGGCCATTTGTGGTGTTACGAGTTCAAGACTCAAGGGTGAGACTTCTGAAATGACCTAAGGAAAAATTATATGAATGTTCTATGCTAAGACAATGGCAAAATGTAGAGCAGAAAAACCTGATTTCCTTCTGTAAAGAAAAGAAAAATCTACATGTTATCAGTTATTGAAATTTTAGGGGTAGTTTTTGACTCAGTTTAAACTAGCACACACTGAATACTCCAGAAGTTATTGAAGAGAGGAATGCTACTGAAACAAATAGAAAATTAAGATAGATGGGATTAGTTTGATGTGGGGTCAGTTGGCAGGTGTCAGGAAACTGACATCAGAGGCTAGAAGAAAGGCAATCCATGTTTTGTGGTCATGGAAATTTGATAGGATGTTACTAGGGATACCAAGGGAAGGAAGATGATAGACTCCACAAGTTTGCAGCTTTCAGGGAAAGAAATGGTATTAGAATGTTGGTAGGATATGTTGACTGTTTTTAGTGGCATCTGACAGCATTGCCCCCCATTTTTTGTCTTCATTTTTTTGTGCATCTGACTGGTGGTGTCTATGGCTGAAATGGTGTGAGAGAGAGATAAGCCTGGAAAATAACTGCTCAATTTGCAAATAGGATTGAAAGAATATAGAGAGATTCTTAAGAAGAACCTTTTATACTACAAATACCTATTAAAACTCATCCTAGAACAAGGATAAAATCAAGAACTTGGTTATCAAATCTATGGTTAAAACTTCTAAAGGGATTAAGAAGTACCTAGTAGATCTTTTCAGTTCAAAGGAAAATCATTTCGGGAAAGAGATTAGGGTGTGGCTCTATTCCAGAAGCCATACAACTTGCAGATATATGTCACTAAGTCAAGACCCTGAGACATGTCTTAAGGGGAACTGTTGGTGCAGCTGTCTGCTCCTGCATTTATTGAGCAAAAAAAAAAAGAGAAAAGGACACCAATGAGTAAGAAACTAGTACCTGGATTAACAAGATTTAATGACTGCTTCATACTTAAGATGACCCTATGGCCTCCAACTTTCAGTAGGTAGGAAGAGGACTGGAAAAGCTTCTTGGCCTACAAATTTGACCTGTTTATTGATGCCTACTTAAAAATGGGCAGAGAGTATAGTGGACAGAAATCAGAACTAAGGGCCGTGGAGAACCCTGAACTAAAGAACCTTTTCCAGGGGAAAGAATTTCAGCCTACTCCAAGAAGTACCCCGTACTCCAGGGTAGAGGCTGTAGATCAATGCATGTCTGGTGTGGGTCTCTCACTCCCACCCTTTCTGAATAGGGGTGTTTATTGCAATTATCTTGTTCCCGTTCCAACATTTCATATTGGTTGTGGAAGATATGGATAACTTGGGTTCTTCATGTATAGTTCTCTAGATAAAGAGAATACCAGTTTGGATATGATGCACCTATTCTTGTATATAACCCCAATGTAGAAACCACCAGGTAGAGCCCAAAGCTTGATGCTATGATATATGGAATTTGGAAGTTTTCTCACCCATAGTAAAGATAAGCATATTTTTCTGCAGAAGGAAGGATGAAACAAAAATTTGTTGATCCCAGAAGGGTAGATTATAGTGGACACTATTGATATTTGTTAAACATTACAGGTTCTCTTTCCTTCTGAGTACATCCTGGTTCCCTTGTGATTGCATTGACCCACGTGACTACTCCTGTCTAATCGGTCATGAATGGAAGAGCATTCCATTATTTTTAGAGTGGAGACCTTTCTGAAGACAGTTTTTTGTCCTCTGATAGAATGAACAGGAATATCCAAAGTGTTCTCTATTTTGTCAGCCTGAATTCCAGAGTGAAAAGATCCAGAGTCTCCAGTCATGGTGGAATCTTAGCATGAACATGCAATAAAGCTTTCTTGTTCTAGGTTACAGAGATTTAGGGATTCTTTGATACTGCAGCATAACTTATCCCATCATCCCTGGCAGACAGTGAGTCATCAATACATGTATTGATTTCAGTTCTTTCTTTGAACATGTGGAAAGAAGCTAACAAATACTGTTTTAAAGAATGAATGAATGATGACCTATAGTTGCTCTCACATTCACCTTAAAGGGTTTGATATTTTTCTGTGGCATTGTGTTTAAAATTACAGGTTCCTTCAAGGGAATGTTGCCCATAGTTGGTAAGTCCTCTCGAATAAATAAGAATTGACCTGTCAATTTTTGAGCTAATATTTGAATAAATTGTATTGAAATTTTCAAATGTTTGAATAACGCATTGCCCCCCATTTTTTGTCTTCATTTTTTTGTGCATCTGACTGGTGGTGTCTATGGCTGAAATGGAATGGGAGATAATGCTTTTAGCTGGCTCAGTGAGGAATGTGCCAAAGTTGAGTAAGCCATGCAGCTGTATTGGTGCCAGTGTGAAAAGGCTCAAGGTAAAAAGAGCTCAGTGTGGCTGAGAATTGCCTAGCTGCAGAGAAGAGGGAAGAGCATTGGTGAGAGATGAGATGGAGAAGCCTCAGGGATGATAATGTAGGCTCAGGAGTTTCATATTTGTCTAGAAGGCAACAGGAGTCACTCAAGGACTTCAGGGGGAGAGGAGTGGCCAGTTTCAGACTTGCCATTTAGAAAGATGATGCTTCAAGTGTTTTGCATATTCAGCACCTTTGCTACCTTGCAGACACCAAGTCCTCAGACCTATTGAACACTAGTAACTAAGTACAAACCTCCTTGAAAGGGAGTAAAGAGGACGGGCCCTGAGTCTGCTTCCTCAGATAGAGTATCCATTAAAAGTGCTATGGAAAGTCTCAGTCTGGGTTTTAATGGTTGCTCTACCCTGATTCAAAGTCACAGTTCAACAACTTGAGATTTTAGTATTTCCTCTCATTGTCAGAAAGTGAGGCATCTGAGCTAGCTGCAGCTAACCCTTGCAAACAAAATCGCTCCTTTGTTTTGTGTAGTCGTGGCACTGGTGCTGACACTGTAAGGACTGGTTTATAAGACAAATGGGTCCTGTGGGACAGGGTCAAGGATGTCTCAGTAATGTGCTGCCTCTTTATCATGTTACAGTGTGGAGGCAGAATATGATAAACTCATTGCAAATCCTACATTTTTGGACTGAGTTGTTATGGGTCATGCAGAGATTTAAAATTTAAGGTTGTGGCTTACTCTCTATAAACTGTAAATCGTACCAGAAATCTCTTCTGCATGGCAAATTAATTTGACAATGATGTAAAAATCAATTGATCTAAACTAAGCACCTGAGTATTTGTTCATAGAAATGAAATTTAAATAGAATGCCATCAGTTAATTTGGATACTGTTTCTTGGCATCTCAAACTGGCTTGGTACCTTTTGAACTCAGACCCTTTTAAGGCAGTAGAGTGAACTGTCACCCCCTCCCCAAATTCATATATTAAAATCTAATTCCTAAGGTGATATTACTTGGAGGTGGTGTTTTAGAAGGTGATTAAGCTATGTGTCCTTATAAATGGGCTATTGTGTTCTTATAAGATAATCCAGAGAACTCCCTCTCCCCTTCCAGCATGTAAGAACAGAGGGGGAACACAGTTATCTATGAATCAGGAAACAGGCTTTCAACAGACACCAGACATCTACTGTGGGATGCCTGGATCTCAGATTTACCAGTCTCCAGAACTGCAAGAAATAAATCTCTGTTGTTTATGAGCCACCCAGCCTATGGTAATTTGTTACAGTAGCCTGAGTGACTAAGACAGTACTTAGACAGTTTCTTGTATACAATGGTAGAAAGAAAGGAAAAGAGAAAAATTACCCATATTGCCAGTATTAAATAATATGAAGATGTTACTTGTCAGAATGGATGTGAAGGACAGTGAGTTTTGGGCAGGCTTGAAGAACTAAGAATATCTGGGGAGTTGAACCATTTTGGATGGAGAAAATTGTGCATATGCTGTTGACAGGTAAGCCTGTTCGGTGATAAGAATATTTCATTTCTACAAACTGGTATCTGCAGGATTCTCACTGTGATTTTAGCCCATACGGAGTTGCTGGATGAGTTCAAGAAAGACCCATTTATGACCTAAGTCCTGATGTTCAGCCAAGGATTAGAGCTTCTGCCATAATGTAAAGGGTCCTTGTCTAGGAAAGAAGACCCATGTTCTATTATTCCCTTTGCCTGTATCACTAGTGTATGAATTTGAGCAAAGCTTAAATCAACCCGGACCCTGGGATACTGGACTCTTCCCGCCCCCCCCCACCCCCGCCTTAGTCCTTTCTTTATTCTTTCTAGTTCATATTTTGAGTAGCAGCTAGGGGAGGGGAAAAAAAAAAGTGTTCTCGGCAGGAGTTGGCATGGTGAATTTCAGCAAATCATCTTTTCTTTTCACGATTAAAGTCCTGACCTTAGGCAAGTCTTCTCATACTGTCTTTTCTCTTAAACTGACATAGCCAGTGCTCAGCCCCAGAATAGCTTAAGATATTGAATATGTCTCTTTTTCCTCCACTTAGTGCTGTCAGGACAGAAGTTCAGGTCTCACTGTCCCTTGCACAGTTGCTAGCCCAATTAGCGTAGAGCCGTATAAAGATTACAAGTCCCTGTTCTGCCCCAAGTGTCAGTGATTTAATCAGCCTCTTCAGGTGGAATGCAAAACCACAAATTCCGTGGCAGACGGTGGTGGGCGGGGGGGCGGAATGCACCCATTGATTTCCACTTATAAAAATAGTTTTCTTTGGAGAGTGACTCCTTAATTACTCTTTGCCAGTGTCTAGTAGGCCAGCTTCCTCATGACAGATTAAATTTACCACATTCTGTTTCGATACCAAGTGAAAATTTCTGAGTCATTCTGATTATCTTTCTCCTTCTTTCTGCTGTGACCCTTCATTACCCCCTGTGGCCTTTCCTTCTGTTCTGTTTGCAGGTGCTTCGACTTTCTTTTCCTATAATTTTCAATTATGCTTCCACTCTTTTTTTTTTTTTTTTTTCTTTTTTAATGATGGAGAAATACAGATGTTATCCACCAATTTCTTTGAAAGCTTGACAGGACAAAAATAGATGAGCTCTTTGAAATAATCTCTTAAAAATATATTTAAAGTTCACAAATCCAACCCAGCTCTAGCCTAGCACAACTTTTAAAATAGTAAAGAATAAAAGTTGGGACAGAGCTGTTACATGATTGGATATTCAGTTAATACCTTCCTCACTGGAGAAAGAAGAGCTTTAGAAAATTGTGTTTTATGAATATTGAATCTACACAGGCTGAGAGACTAGCACCTCTCTCTTTACTGTCTTCACTTCTTTTCCTTCTTTCTTTTCGATCTGGACTAAGAGCTCAGTGCAACTGCGTCTGACTTCTGGCTGTGTCCCAAGTGGGACTTGAGGAGGTCACTGAACCTTTCTGGGCTTACTTTTCTTAGTTTATAAATTGAGATAGATGGAATAAGCCCTTTTTGGCAGGTCTCAGAGCAGAAGCATCCTGTGATTCCATGAAAGCTCTGGAGTTGAAAGAATATTCAGATCATGGATAATGGTTTGTCCCAAGAAGCACACGGTAGGGCAGGACATGGAAGATTTTGCTATATAGCAGCTTTGATGTAAAAGTCATTTTTTTTTCTATAACAACAGATTAACAGTAGTAAAGGTATATGAGGTTTTAATAATACTTTTCCCTTCTTGAATTCAGTGAACTATATGCTAAATAACTCTTGAATTGTTTCTTGTTTCATTCTACTTTCATGCAACAGCAGGCTCATAGTAAATTTCACATTATTTGACTTGCTCACACAGTAATTTATCACATTGGGGAAAACTGCATCTAGCCTCAGCAAATTAAAGCCAAATTTGATTTAATCATTTTCATTTTAACAGAAGCCATTAGCATGGCAGGATTAAGAATAAATTCTTTGTTTTGATTATTTGTGTTGAATAAATTTATTGGATTCCTTACAAAATTACTCTTTACATTCTTTGCTGCTCTGACCATGATTTGTTTATTAATGATTGAGGTTACCACCCAATTTATGAACAAAAGCATCTGTCCTACTCACAATACCTCTCATGAAAATTCTGAGTGTTTATTGCCTTGTATGAAAGCACTGATGGTGATTAGTGTCAAGTAAGCCTCTAAATATTTATAGATTTGTTTCATAAAAGTGTCCAAAAGGTGAGTTTTTTTGAAATTTGAGCTTTTGTAAGTGTGCTAGTTATGTTTTTCGTAATAGTTATTTTCTGATGCCCAAAATACAGTTGAGGTATACTGGATATTGGAGTGGACCTTGGAGTGGATATCAATACTTAAAATTCATTGAGCATTTATTATGTGTCATGCATTATTCTAAATGATATAGATGTATTAATGTATTGGATTTTCATGGTGATCCTGTGAGGTGTGTGTTTTCTGAAGCCCAGTATATAATGAAGAAACTAACACCCAGGTTAACTCACATAATGCCCAATAGTCAATGAATAGAGAGCCAGAAAGTATTGTTAGGCAATCTGGTAATAACACTTGCTCTTAGCCATTCTACTATGCAGTCTTGACCTACATAAAATCCTAGCTGTACCCTTATAACTTTTACTATGTGCTGGGAACTCTTCAAGTCTTTAAACTTTAACCATCACAACAATCTAGAAGGGAGGTATTATTATTATCTCTATAGATAAAGAAACTGAAACATAGAAAGTTTTGTTAACTTGCCCAATGACACATAGCAAGCAATGGAGCTAGAACTGGATGTGTCTAGTTCATCTTCTGAGCCTGTGTTTTTCAATACTGATTTGTTCAACTTTTCATAGGATGCAGGTGTTTTGTAATTTACTAATTGTGCATAATTTTGAAAAGTATTTTCTCACATATAAATGGTCATAGAATACTTTGTTCACAAGGTTGTTATGAAGATTATTAAATCAGCATTGATATAGTACAGGGTTTTGGAAAGTACAGAACGAGATAGTGAACTTGGAGATATCTTGGTTCCACTCCTGGCATCCCCTCCTTCTATGTAGATGACCATCATGAGGCACCTAGCCCAAACTCTCAGGCCTCTGTTTTTCTCTAGTGAGAATGCTTTCTTTCTCAGTGTTTCTCTGGACCTTCTCCAATCTCATGACTGTAAATACTATGTGTACATGGATGACTCTTAGTGTATAGTTTTTGCCTAGACATTTCCTCTATAGTTGCAACTCAATATCTCTGCTTAGGTGTCCAATGATCCTCTCAAACTGAACACTTCCAATACTGAGCTCTTGATCAAATATGCCTTGTTCACCCCTCACTGCCTCTCCCTACCAACACCTGACACCTGGCCCTTTCCCAACTTTCCCCTTTTAATGGGTGACACCTCTGCTTATTCAGTTGCTTAGGCCAAAACACCTTCTTGACTCCTCTCTTTCCCTCATACCCACATATTGATTAAGCAGATTTTCTCCCCCTTACTCTCAACAGATACACTGCATCCATGACCACCATTGACTACTCTTGTCCAAGCTGCCATCATCTTTCTTGCACCTAGGCTACTGAGCTGACTATTTTCTGTTGTCACTATTGACCTTTTCAAAATGCTAATTGAAGTTGTTACTTTCTTGCTTAAACTTAGACCAGCTTCCTTACCTACATGGCCTTACATAATCTGAATCCTGCCTCTCTCTGCTACCTCAGAATGCCTTGCTGATTCTGCTGCAGAAGACTGGTTTTCCTGATTATGCTCAAACATGAAATTTACCTGTTTTTCATGGGTTTTCTCCTTTTGTTCTCTTCCCGTTGATGGTCTCAGGTCTAGTTCTTTAAAGTTCATTCCTGTCTATGCTCAAATGTTCCTACCTCAGAAACCCTCTCTTTGACATTCTCCTCTCAAAGGCTTTATGCTTCCTCCCAATATTTTCAAGCATTACTGTTGGCACTAACTACCATTGAACAATGTTTCATGTATTTATTTTTCTATTATCTGTCTTCTATAGCAAAACATAAGCCTTCTGAGGTCCAGACCTTTGTCTTGTTCTTCACTGTATGTGTAGCAGCTAGAACACATGTGTTAAATTGTATGAGTTCCTTGTAAGTTATAACACAATAACTCAATGTGTAGCCCATGGTGATTGCATAACCTATAGGCTGTCAGGAGGGGAAATGCCACTTTATATGTCTGGTGCTCTTAAAACACTCTCTTTGTCAACTTTCACATATTCTGTAGCCTTGTTTCTCATTAGTAATTCTGGTGTCACTCATGGATTGGCTATCTTCCTGACTTTCAATTTCTGGCTATGTTTTCTGGCTTCCATTCCCAGTTGTCCATTCATTCATGGCATCTCTGTGGCTGACAGAAACCTCCCTATTGGGTGTAGCTCCAGATCTCCTACCTGGAATATTGATTGCTCTCACAGTTAGCTCCTGCCAAGAATTCCCAGCCCTTCTGTATATCTTGAATTGCTAATCTTTTGACTTCTAGGTAAAGAGGGTTTAACAAATCTTAGTATATGTGCTGCCGAAGCGAGCACGGGTTTAACAAATCTTAGTCTCACTTTTTTTCTGGATTAAGATAAAGATTTTAATGTCTTTAATGTCTTTGTATCAATACCTGTCAGTATTTAGCTGCTTCAAGTCTGACGTTTCTTCCCTAACCAATGTTTGCATCACTAAAAATAAAGTATAGTGCCTTATTAGGAACTTATTCCCAACCGTATGTGTTCTGTTACTGTCCTCTAGTATTCAGGAGAATTGTCTTTTTTTGCTGTTTACTATTTATTTGACCTTGAGCAGATCTCATCATTTCAGTTTTCACATCTGCAAAATGGTGATTACAAATACTCACCTATCAGGATGAATGTAAAGATTAAACTGAAGTTGATATATTAAAGATGTTTATAAAGGTCAAAGTTGTGGGTTGTGAAGACAGAAAGATTGGGGTCTGTCTCTTATTAGCTCTATGTTGTGAGCTGTATGTCCCCAAATGTTGTGAGAACTGAATAGGAAAACTTACACAGAACACCAAAGTGATCATCATATTTTTTCTTTCACCCCATATGTCCATGCCCTGGCCGTATTTCTGATTTGCATTCTGGTTCCCTGGGAAACCTCCCCAGGCAATTTACTAGATCCTTGCTATTCTCCTTTTCAGGGAGTTAGACCCTGCTTATTTATCTCCAGCCAACTCTTAGATCTTTTTCAATTCAGTTATCCTGGGCTTCCTCATAACTTAGCAAGAATTTTCTTTGTCCTTAAATCCCTACTTTTGACTGCTTTCACAACACTGAACTCATATGTCATTGGTCACTTATTTCATTCTGAAGTTAGCTGTATACCTGAACTTTATGGTTTTGAATATTCTCCACCTTTCTCCCTAGCCTCAGGGAAAAGTCATGTATCAGGTTCTTTCATGACAGCCAGGGAAGCCCAGCATGCCACATGGATATACCTATTGGAGGCATAATTATCACCAGATATTCAAAAGATAGCCAGGAGAAGTATAAAGGTATCTATTTCACTTTAAATTTTGCTTAATTTATTACTCCCTTGTTCAGTGATCCATAACATTTAAAAATTGCACCTGTATATATTTGAGAATAAAGTTCTTCCCTGCATTGTAAAGGAAACCTATTGGTAATTTATACTTTTCAGTATGGGACTTAGAGCAATTATCTAGCTGTTGACTTAGTTTTTAAAAATCTAAGGTTGCATTAATTGGATACTTCCCTTCACTGGAGCAGGAGGCCAAAGAGCTACCCCTGGAAACCAACCCCACAGATGCCTACTTTTCACATCTGTGGTTTTTGTTTTATTTTTTTTTGTTTGTTTGTTTGTGGGGTTTTTTTTTGTTTGTTTGTTTGTTTTTCCTCCAAGTTACTACCCCTTTAAGCCTCTAAGTTTGGAACTGTTTGGAAATTGTCACTGCCAATTACATATAAATGTTATTGTGGTTAGTCTGTAGGAAAATAAATTGATGACAATGAGAATGTAGTGTTTATACATAAACATTTTACTTAAAACTGGAACTTCTGGAAGGTATGCACAATTCATGCAGATGGGACAAATGAATCAGCAGCTTTGGGGTTTAGAAGTATAGGTAAAAACTTATGTTTTCCCTGAAGACATTTTCTTTTTCTTTCTCTCTCTGTCTTTCTCTCTCTCTGGGTATGACATCTGGGTGGCGCAGTCGGTTGAGCATCTGACTCTTGGTTGCAGCTCAGGTCGTGATCTCAGGGTCATGAGATTGAACCCTGCTTTAAGGCTCTGCACTTAACATGGAATCTGCTTGGATTCTCCCTCCCTCTGCCCCTCCCTTTCAAATATATAAATAAATCTTTTAAAAAGTACTCAAAAGAATTTATATTTCTGAGAAAAAATTGTACAGAGAACCCTGATTATTTTATTGTATTTATGTATTCAAGTGACCCTTTTCATAATTCATTGTAATTAATCCTAAAATCAGTACCTGATTTTGGTGTACAGCTTGGAAAAAATTAGACCTTGGGAATTACTTGCAAAGAATGCTTAAAGTAATGTCAAAATTGTATAAAGTTCACTTAGAATCTATGATATTGAGGTTATAGTTGCCTTGGTACTATTTACCAATGGCAAGACAAGAGTTTAAAACTTATGTAGAAAATCTCTGCCCTACTTCAGTTTGACAAATTCAGAAACTAAATAGAATTACAACCTAAAAGAACTAGATGCATATTTTATCCACAGTTAATCTCAAAACAATGAAATATAATAAATAAATTAATATGTTTGCTTTATGGGGACCATTTTAAAGATTTAAAAGAAATTATTGAGTAATGCTTTTAAAATTCTCATGGGAACTATAAACCATAGTGAATTACTCTTTTGAGATACTATTATCATTAAAGAATTGCAGAGATAGTATTGTTATCTTATAGAGGAGATAATATATGGAATAAAATGCATACCTGTCTTAATGAATAAGTTAGTCAAATTAGCTTGTAATAATTATAAACATCTCCTTAAGTGTTTTTTTTTTCCCTTTGACCATAGTTTTTCTAGTACCACTCACTTTCATGAGATGATAATCTTGTCCTCCTAATGATGAGTAGGTTATTTTGTGCTTACATCATTCCTTTCATCTGAACATCTCGAAGTCTATTTAATTATCCCATTTTACAGATGGAGGATCAAAACTCTTAAAGTGTAAATGACTTGCTCAGGCTCACAGAGAGTCAGAGCCTGGGTGGCTCAGTGGGTTAAGCCTCTGCCGTCAGCTCAGGTCATGATCTTCGGGTCTTGGGACGGAGCCCCACAACGGGCTCTCTGCTCAGCAGGGAGCGTGCTTTCCCCTGATGCCACTGCCTGCCTCTCTACCTACTTGTGATCTCTGTCTGTGAAATAAATAAATAAAATCTTAAAAAAAAAAAGAGTAGAAATTTGTTGCATTGGTCTAAACAGAAGAGATTGTTATCATTCTCAATAAATTTCCTATACTATACTTAATAGGGCAAAATGGGCCATTGTGTTCGATAAACTGCAATGCGTATATAATCAGTATTCATTCATAAGAATTATTTTGTTGTCAGCGGAATGCTGCTCTATTTGCATCTGCCAGAATCATAGCTATAACATATGTATGAAACAATTAAAACTTGAATCAATCAATGTCTCTGTGGACGACAGATCTAGTATTATTTAAGTGGATAGGAAAGTAGAAAAAAAGAACACATTTTTTTCAAGGCTGAAATGCTCCCACTATACATCCTGGAAATTTTCTGTAATCTCAGGTTAGCTTAAGTGAAGTCATAACCTAATTGGCCTAGGGTGTACACATGGACTTTCTCACACCTCTGCTAATGTGGTTACTGTCCCTGTTCAGAGACTAACTTGGCCAATATCAAAGGGAAACAACACTAAGACTTTTATGTAGCCCTATCTCAGGAGGGGTTAGTCGGCTTGGTGGAAGTCGTTTAATTAGTTTTCTTCGGTCATGGAAAGGATAGTGCTTTGACATAAATTAAAACTTCTGAATATGGATTTGCCTTTGCTGCCCACAATCCTCCCATAATCACCATCATCCATTGATCGTTGAAATGTTTCATTCGCTATCATGGTATAGTATCCAATATTACTTAAGACCAAAAATTATATTTTACATTTAAAGAAGGATTAGCAGCAACATATAGATAAAAGGGGGATGGACAGAGAAGAAATAAAAGAATGTAAGAGAGGAAATTACTATATATTTAAAAATACTCAAAGCAAGGAAAAACTACTCATAACTATTACAGTCCTCATTTATTATATGTATAACCTTTCTTTTCCACTCTGTATTACCTTTATTATATGTATAACCTTTCTTTTCCACTCTGTATTACCTATTACCTTTCCTCTGCTAAGGTTGCCTTTTGGCACACCTTTACATGGAACATGAATATCTTTACATTCTGTGACCAATCAGAGAAATCTGTGTTCATATCATTCCCTCAAAAACTTCCTTGCCATTAGCTTTCCAGTTTCTTGCCTTTGGGTGACTCAAAAACGTCACTTCGAAATAGTCTGCGACATTAGGGTACTTACCTATTTTCCTGCCTGTTATGGAAGTTTTACATTTACTTTTATCATAAGATAAAATCTTATGATATCATATTATATCATGGAATGCTTATAGGTGCCCAAGATGTTCTGCTTTGAGATGTACTCCTCTGTGGCTTCATTATGTAGAAGAACGACACCGTTTCTTTTTTTTCTTTTTTTTTTTTTTAAAGATTTTTTATTTATTTATTTGTCAGAGAGAAAGCGAGCGAGATCGAGCACAGGCAGACAGAGTGGAAGGCAGAGTCAGAGGGAGAAGCAGGCTCCCTGCGGAGCAAGGAGCCCGATGTGGGACTCGATCCCAGGACGCTGGGATCATGACCTGAGCCGAAGGCAGCTGCTTAACCAACTGAGCCACCCAGGCGTCCCACCATTTCTTATTAATAATCGGAACCTATCACCAAATCCAGCATAATAACAGCCCTTTTTCCATTGAGTTCAGTAACATCAGGAGCCTACAGGTCTCAGTTTAATGGAACCATTGTTGTGTTCCCTGGTGGAACATACCATTTTTGGGAATTAAGACTTATAAACCAAACAGAGCTGTAAATTGCAAGAATGTGAAATACACATGTCATTAATTTATAATTAAGACTAATAGTGGAAAGAATTACTCCCATTTCTATTCTTCAATTCCCAGACATGAGAATTTGAGGTATGAGTGAAACTCCTACTTCGGTTACTAATTCAGAGTGTAGACCACCTCCTGGAGAACATTACCCATTACCCTAGCTCTGCAAGACATTGTCATCCATTTGGTGCTGTAACTAATTATTCAAGTGGTCAGTTCATCATTCTGTCAGGTTAGCTGCCTCAGGGTGATGGGAAACATGGCAAGACCAGTGAATCCATGAACATGAGCCCATTGCCACACTTCATTTGCTATAAAATGAGTTCCCTGTTGAGAAGCAATGCTGGGTGGAATACCCAGATGGTGAGTGAAGCATTCTGTAAGTCCTTAGTGGTGGTTTTTGCAAAAACATTGCAGGCAGGGAAGGCAAATGTATCCAGAGTAATTCTAGTGAGAACTAAGTTTTGTCCCTGCTATGATGGAAGTAAGTGGTCAAATGTAATCTCCCTGGCAACGGTAAGTAGTTTGAGGATCTCTACCATGTGGGGAATGTTGCCATACGGGGTCTTACACTTGCCTCTGATGTTGGCCAGATAGACACTTGGCAGTGCCTTTAGCCAGATTGGCCTTGATAAGTAGACATTTGTGTTTCCAAGCCTGTGTGTAGCCTCCATCCTTGCCACCGTGGGTGCTTTGTTCATAATCCTGTTGGGCAAGAACAAAGGTGAATGGGGAAGGTGTATGGTGGGTACTCAAACAGGTTACTATGTTTCTTTGAGTATTAAGACTTTCCTCTGCTAAGGTTGCCTTTTGGTACACCTTTACATGGAACACGAATATCTTTACATTCTGTGACCAATCAGAGAAATCTGTGTTCATATCATTGCCTCAAAAACTTCCTTGCCATTAGCTTTCCAGTTGTGTTTCCTTTAAGTTTCTGACCACTCAGCATGAATCAGTGTAGATTCATACCTCTTGCGATCAGTCCTGGCAAGAAAAATTAACAACCAGGTACACTACTTGAAGTTCCATTGACTGGTGGATTTTCTTTCATGACTATTCTTCAAAGTTATCCTCTAGAGGGACTACAATGCTTTCGTCATCCACATTAAAGCAGTGCCAGCATATCATGTGAGCCATCTGTAAGCCAGGCCTGGATTTTTCTTCTTTTGTCATTTGGTTCCAGGAAACTCTCCATTAAGTCATAGGCTTGGGTTGGAAGAGAAAAAGCAAGGCAGTAGGTAGGGACTGTGAAAATCTGAGACACTTATTCATGTAACTTTATTGTGCTTTTGGGATTTGCTTAAGCTCAATCCTACATAAAACACTGCTTCTTGAGGGTGCTTGCACAAATAGCTGGTTGGGTGAGACAACACTGAGTTCATAATGGGGATCTCACATTGCATTCTAACTTGGTGTCCTATGACCAAGTATTGAATTTCTACTACATCTCAGTAGGAAACCAGAAGCTGTTTCTTCAAGGAGAATGAGTATGTGTAGAGCGTAACTTTGCTCCAAAATCCTAAATCTGTGAACTGTGATTTACCTACAGAAGGAGGGCCAAAGGCTTAGTACCTTATTTGCTTTCTGTTGTAGATGCTTCATATACCATCTGATCTGCTGGATCATATGTGACACTCAGAGATGTATTAAAAAGCTCAAGCTCATAACATAGGAATAAGTACATGAGAACGAGAGAGAGAAAGAGAGAGAGACGGAATAGATATATCTGTTTCCCATCCACTCCAAGGCACTGGACTTGTGGTGAAGCAATTTTGGATATTTTTTTCACCAGCCACCAACTGAATATAACCTCATGAGTGACCCCAGCTAATGCTATGTGGAACCAAAGAATGGCCCAGAGGAGCTCTGCCTGCATTTCTGACCCACAGAATTATGAGAAAATAAGGGTTATTGTTTTAAGCCATTAAGTAGTAGTGCCTTAAGTTAATTTGCCTTTTGGCATGTTGATGGATTCCATATCCATACAACAATTACCTCATAACAGATTTTACTTACATGATATCAGCCAAATCCTGGCTTTTCCTATTTACTCCTGCTATCAAATAGTCACACATTGTGCAATGTGTCAGCCTGTCAGCCTGTTTTAGTATTTCTTTCAGAATATATACTCCCCTTCAACTCTACTTTTGAATTACTTGGTAAGATAGTAAGATGTAGTTTATTAGGGACGCCTGGGTGGCTCAGTTGGTTGGACAACTGCCTTCGGCTCAGGTCATGATCTCGGAGTCCTGGGATCGAGTCCCGCATCGGGCTCCCAGCTCCACGGGGAGTCTGCTTCTCTCTCTGCCCTTCTCCTCGCTCATGCTCTCTTTCCCTGTCTCTCTCTCAAATAAATAAATAAAATCTTTAAAAAAATGTAGTTTATTAGCTAATCTTTTAAAAATGGAATTGATTATTAAAAATCTCCAAAGTATTACCTTTTTATTTAAATAAAGCAAATAAAGTAAAATGATGATTTAAAATTCAATTCATGATAATTTAGGTACATATTTGAAAAAACCCTCCCCTTGTTTTGATACATATTTTCAGCAGAAAATTCAGAAGATTCTATAGCCTCATATTGTTGTATATTGTTCTCTACCCAATCAGGTGTCCTAAGTGTTCTAAGTATGTATTACTTGTTTGTATGAAAGTTGCTTAAAGACACCTTGGATAAGCACAGTTGCACACTTCATAAAATTAATAGCATCAAAAGCATTATTATGAGAGTGTTGCCTGTTCACATGAAAATTAACTTATGCAGAATTTCTTCATCATGACACCTAAGGCTACACCTATTTGCTGTGCTGCATCCAGACACAGTCTTTATTTGCTTAAAAATAAGAATGCAATAGTGTTTTCCTACTGTAAAATTATGCATGCCCATGATAATTAGTTAATAAATTTTTTTGAAGAAATTAAAAATCACCTATAATCTCTCTAGGGAGAGCTAAGTAATGTTAACATTTCTATGAGTCTCTTTTTTTTAAGTATCTGTCTTTATGCACACAGAATTCATGTGTATACACACAATTTTACATTCTATATATATTATTCTGTAACTGCCAGTCTTACATGGAAATTTATTAAGAAGCTGTTTCTTTGCCTTAAAAATATACATTTTATTTTAATTGCTGACTAGTGCTCTGTTGATTTGATATACTATCTATACTATATTTTATTTTATTAATTCCTTATGAATGATATTTAGGGTGTTTTCAAATTTTCTATTATAAAATTGTTTCAGTGAGCATTGTTATAAATGTACATACATACATGTGCAGATATATAGATATATGTGTGTATTTGTGCAATTTTGTTCTCAGGGCATATTTCAAGGGAAGATATTCGTGGTTATTCTACATTGAAACATTGACACGTTACTAAATTCTTTATCAAAAGTTTGTGCCAATTTATGCCCCATGGAAATTTCATGAGAATGGTGTTCTTTTAGTAAGACATTTATTTAAATTAAAAGGATATTATAGTGGAAAGCTTTTCAAACCTTTAAGAACAGAATTGTTTGATCAGCTTCTTTCTTTCTTTTAAACTAAGACTTCCTTTTAAATGTGGAAAGACAATAAATAATCTTATTCCCTAAATGGCTTTGATATGTGGCTAAAACTGGGATAGATTCAGTATGTTTCAGACATTTTTTATATTTCTCTATTTTTTTTGGCATTCTGTAGGGATTAACAAAACTTTTTAAAATGTAATTTCTAAGTTTCTTTTCTTGGAGAAAGAACTATACTCTGATTTTCTGGTAAGTATCTGAAGCTTATCCATCTATTCCACATCATTTAATAATACTCAGAGGCACTCTTATCCATAGATATGATGGAATTGGATTTCTAAGTCAGCAATAGGGAACTTTTGAGATAAACTTCTTTTCCTAGAACTGAAACCTGAAAGAAAATGCCTACAATCGTGAGGATGTGTACATACTATGGAGAGGAGTAAGTGTACATAGAGAGAATAACCATAGGAAGAAGTACCCTGAAACTGTCAGGAGTGAGTAACAAGGAAGAAGAGTGAGGGGGAAAGTCACCTTTCAGACTAAGGCACAATGTTTACATAATAAAACAGTGAATTTACCTGAAGTTTTAATAAAAGAAATGAATGCATTTTCTTGAACAAAAGTAAGTACTGCGTGTTTTTCAGATTTGTCATGATTGTACTCATTCAAGACCAGGCTGCTAAAGACATTTGACCAATTCCTATTGTTACAGTCTCCATTGGTCTTTTTCTTTCTCTTACGATTTTTTCAAAACAAAATAGTATTTTCAAGCCACTGGTCACTTAAAAACAGTAGAATATTTGTTACTTTTAGCTTCAAAGATCATTGTTTGAACATGGAGTACTTTATACTGGCAAAAATGGTGCCGTCTTGCAGTGGTATTAGCAGACTATCCCAAGTCCTACTTTCCGTAGGCTCTTCTTGCCGAGACTCCATTTCCTGAGAACCCAAATGTCTTTCTGCCTGCCAGAAAGAGCCCCTCAAGGCTGGTGATTAGTGATCAGAAAATATGTGCCTTCATATTCACCATCTCTGACACTTCTCCCTGTTTGTTTTGTTTGGTTTTATATTTTCTAGAAGGCTGTCATTTTGAAGTACTTAAACCCAAGCACAGAGAAATGGAAAATGCTTGGACAAGGAAACAGGATGACTTGGGCTAGGACGGCCTTCTTTCTTGTCTCTTTTTCTCTCTGCTTACTATTCTGTGTTCATTCCTTTTCTGTTTTGCTATCTCACTTCTCCTTCCCTCAACTTTATTTGCATCTCCAAATTTGACTCTGTGTAACCTTTCAGCTCCAGAGTTTATAAGAACAGACTAAATACAGTCAGTATCTGCAACTCTATGTTCATTTTTCTCAAGAGAGGAATCCCATTGGGCTGACTTCCAAAGTAGAAACTTCCCTGTTGCTGAAAGAATTCAGGCAGAGACAGGTTGGTCATCAGTCAAAGTAGTAGAGAGAGTTCTAGTTTGGGCATGGAAGATGAACCAGATGACCCTTAATTCCTTTCAGCTCTACGATTCAAGTAATATATCTTTGCTTAAAGCCCTCTCCCTAAAAAATATCTTCCAAAATAAACACCTACATCATTACTCTTTTTTCAATCTCTGTCAGAAGATTTGCTACTGTCATTGTTGAAAAACGATGAAGAACATTCCAACAATTTCAGTTCCTCAAAATGCCAGATGTTATGTTATTAATCATTTATACATAAATATAATGCATAAATAGATATGTATATATGTATTTATATATGTGTAGTATGAGACATGCATGGCTCTACAGTGCTAGGTAAATTCTTTCAAAGAAAGAACTTTGTAGTGTCAAAATTTTCTATTACAGATTAGCAAAATCCTACAGGTAGTCCCCAAGTAATAATCTCGGAAATTTAGCACTCCATCCCTGTGTGGCTACTATCATAAGTTTGAACTGGGGCCTTCATACATAGGGGTAGCATTGCTAAGGAAGCCATTCCCTTGGTATCCACCTGTGATTAATCAGCTTTGTCTCAGTTTTGTGTCTGACTTAAAGGTACTATATATTTAAGATAAGATTAACAAGAAATTAAAAAAAAAGACAAAATAAAACAAAACCCCAAATAACTTTATTTTTAATTAACTGCCCTTTAAAATGTGGATTCGTGCAAAAGTTTAAGCAAAAATATGATGATGTTGTGTCTGTGTGTCAAGCTTCTGTCCCTTCACCTACAGTCAGCACCAATTGATTAGACTTGTTCTGTTTTGTTTCAGAGAAAAGTAGTTCTACTATTTTTATTCTACCCTTTGTCGCTAGAGGTAAAAGGATGAGTCAAGCAGTATGCCAAGATTCTCTAGGGGTGGGGGAGAGGGAGTCAACACCCTCTTCAGTCTTCTTTTCGTTTTCTCTTTCTAGTCCAAGACTTTGGAATCTGCCTCTATAAAACAGTTAAGTGTTTCTTCGAGAAGCTCTTATGCAGCTTTAAAAAAAATTACTTATTTATTTGTATTTTTTAAAATTGAGAGTGAATTCACACACAGCAAAATGCAGAGACCACAAAGATTCAGGTTGATGTATTTTGACAATCGTATAGTAAGTCAACTTCTTTTTTTTAATATTCCCTTTTTTCTCTTATGTGTTTTTTTTGCTGTACATGTATTATTTTTAGTGATTTCTCTAGAGATTTGAATATTCACCTGCCCTTATCACAGAGTACCTTCAAGTAGTATTCTAGAATTTCACAAACAAGGTAAGAGCTTTGGTATCTAAACACTTTTCTTTTTTCTCTTCCTACCATTGTTCTTCCCTCTGTTGTCATTTATTATTTTTTCTTATATACTGATTATTATTATTTTTACTTGAGCTGGCCAATAGTCTTTTAAACAAGAGGCCTATACTTTTCCCATGTATATACTCTTCCTGTTGCTTTTAGTTTTTACGGATGATCAAGGTCTGTCCTCTGTCATCGATTCCCTTCTTCCCAAAGCACTTCTTTAACATTCCTCGTAGGGCAGTTCTGCTGTGAATTTTCTCAGCTCATTTCTCAATATTTAAGACAATACTTCTGTTTCACTTCATAATGGATGGATTTTTTTTTTGGTGTTTGTGTAGCTTCAGGTTGTTTTGTTTCTTCCTGCTCCTTTTGTGTGTGTGTTACCCAGCTTTGTCCCAGCCTCACTATTTGTGATGGTAAGTCAGCCATCACTGTTCTTGTCATGTCTCAGTATGTAATGTATCTTTCATCTTTGGTTGAAGTTTTTGGTTTCTCTTTTACCTTGATTTTCAGAACTTTGAAATCCCTAACTAACTGTGTGTTGTGTTGTTTTGTTTTTCTAATTTGTCCTGGTTGGTGTTCACTGTGCTTTTTGGATCCCAGTTTGACATCTTTAATCAATGTTGGAAAATTCTCAGTCATTTCATTCTCAATCAAACATTCTGCTCCACTTTTCTCTTTCCTTTCTGTCTTAGATTCCAGTTCTTCATATATTGGACCATTTCATATTTTTATATTATCTCACAGATCTTAGACACTCAGTTCTGGTTTTTCATTTTTTTCTTTTGTATTCTGATTTGAATAATTCCTACTGCTCTGTATTCAAGCTCAGTGATTATTTTCACTGCTATTTCTAGTTTCATATTAAGCCCACTGAATATATTATTCATCTTGTAATGTATTTTATATTTTTTTGTATTTCTATTTGGTGTGTGTGTGTGTGTATGTGTGTGCAAGTGCACGCACACACATGTCCTTTTGCTCAAATTCCACAACTGTTTATGCATGTATCCACTTCCCCCTAAGGTTCTTTAATGTATTTAAATACAAGAACCTAGCATTTGAAATCCCTGTCTCATATTTCCAACATTGCCATTTCTGGGTCCACTTCTATTACATCCTCTCTTAATTGTAGGTGACATTTTGTTGATTCTTCACATGTCTTTACATTTTTAAATTATATGCCACACAGTGTGTATAAAAGAACACTGGAGACTGAAGTAAATACTATCTATTTCCCTGAAAAAGTCATATTCCCTTCTGTCATCTGCCAGTGTGTCCAGTGGTGTCGATCTAATCAGCTAATTGGTCTAGGTTTGGGCTTTGTTGCAGCTTTATGTAGTTGTACATTAGCACCAGCTTCAAATGTTTGAGGAACTACAGAGATTTCTTCATGCTTCAGAGTTCTTTTGCTAACTTTCCAAACTGTAGGTGTTCTCTCTCCTGTACATGCAGCTGTTTGTTTCGTTAGTCATTGGTGAGTTCTTTTTTCCATCCAGTTCCATGCTTGGCTTTCTGTACCTCAGGAGGACTTTCTCCACTCTGCTTTCCTGCACTAACCTTTGGGAGACCTCTGCATTGCACTGGATCAAGGCTCCGAGTGCGTAGGAGGAATTTTATTTTCTTCAGTCCTCCAGTTCTTTTTCAAATCTTTCACAGCCAGGACCTACACCAGATGAAGGCTCCGAGTGTGTCCCAGAGGGATTTCCCAAAGCTCTCCTTCACAGCCCTACCATTGACTTATTCTAAGGGAAGGTCCTACAAACCACAGAATTTGCCGGGCCCCGGCCATTGGCATATTATAGCTGTGTGTTTGGTAAAGTGTCATGGAAAGAGCTGGCAAGTAGATACAGACCCCCTCTGTGGTGTTAGTGATTCTCATCCATCACACCAGCCCACATGTGGTCACCACAAGTTTGTTAAAAGTTTGGCTGGTTTACTCTTCCCAGCTCGTCTCCTACTCTAACAGCGCTGAAAGCAGCCGTAGTTCTCTTCCAGAAAATTCATCACTTTCTGGAATTTGGTTTATTTTTGTTTCCCCAGCTCTCATATTGGTTTAAAAATCTATGATTTTGTAGTTTAACTGGCTTATTGTTAGGGTGGGAAAGTTTGTACTTTGCAACTCTCTCTGTCCTGACTGAAACTGGATGTTCTCCCTGGTCCCTTTTTAATGTCATTAAAGAAATGGACTAGTTATTTGAGACTGTAAGTGACCCTGATATTTACAGTATACTTTTATTTCCTCCCTTTGTTACCTAGCTGTGTATATTATGATGTATAAAGCCAAAACAATGCACAGTAAGGTGATTAGATTCAATCTGCGATTCACGTACATGCTGACGAATGTTCAGCATGTCTCTTTATATATGGCAACCCAAGCCAAAAAACCTCAAAACATAACAAACGCACCTAATGAGCGTAGAGTAATTCCTAAGAAAGCAAAATGAGCTGTAAGCATGGGGTTTTTGTCCCCAGTGATTCTTGTGCAATGTCAGATGTTATCACCTGTGCTGTAATCCACAGCATAAGAAGTAAGCTGTTCTTGCTTGAATAATGGCAATGGCTTTCTTATAAACAGTCTTGCCAGTAAAATAAGATGTCATGGCAACTCCAGAATGGCCCTCTCAGAGGAACATCTTCTCTTTGTGTGAATTAGGAAAAAAAGAGAACATAGGTTGAAGGCATATGAATAATAAAATCTAAACTCTGTGACTTCTTAAATGTAAACAAAAGAGACAAACTAAGCACTACTATTACAGCGTGAAAAGTTAGGGAAACTTAAAAAAGGACTGGGTCACACACAAGCACTCCGTGAAATCTCTCTTCTATCACTTCCGTCAGTCTAAATAGGAAGCCACAGGGCTTTGTGTGTGTAGAAGAGTGTGCAGCACGTGGACCTCTCTCATTGGCATAGTTTCGAAGAGACTGGAGATGATATATACTTTGGAGGATAAAGGGCAAAAATTTCCAAAAGCAAATGGCTTAAATGAGTGAACGGAAGCTGTGTGTGGAGCCCATGGTAACAAGAAATGGTTTAAGTCAGAGAATATGAATCAAATGAGATGCCTGCAGACCTTTAACTGTAGCAGTGCTAGCAAGGCCTCTATAATACTTAACACATAAAACAAATTATAACAATATCCTTAAGATTACCACACAAGTAATAGTGCTACATAAAAACTCATAAAAACGAAATGTATGACTACAATAACCATATTAAAACAACTACAGTTTTCCTTTAAATAACCGTATCACCCATGCTTGGAGGATATTATGCTATTTAGTGATTAAGCTCAAGAAGCAATGTCTTCCAGCCATTTGAAACTGAAGAAGAAAACAAAAGGCCAATTTCTTCCTTTTCTCTGGGTCTAGGGGATAATGACCTCACCTGGGGAATGAGAGGAGTCGAGAGGAGCAGCGGCAACATAGAACAAACTTCTCTTTGATCATTTCTTTTCTGAAGATATGAAAGAGCAATTCTTTTGATGAAAACCATAAACACACACACACATACATCCCAAAACCAGTAGAACCATTTAAATATGTGAGCAGGAAGACTTTTATTTTTAAGGGAGTGTACAGTGAAGAACTGCATAATTACAAAACACAGCAAATCTACCTCACTTACTGAGTATTTAATTGCATTTTTTCTTTCTCTGACCTTTTCTGATTTGCTGTTGGTGTAGGAGATTTGATCTCTAAGATGAAGATATTTCTGTGCTTCTGGCAGAGAAAGTAAGCAAAAATAAATACCCGTGATAGTCATTTGCAGGCACAGCTCAAGGATATTGTGTGATAATTGCATTAATTTGCATTTGTAGAGGATGTTGGAGTTTTGAGGGAGGCTATTAATAATGTACCTCTTCTCTACCCAAGTTTGGAACCGTATGAGAAAGAAATAGAAAAATCAATAAGTTAGAAGAAAAATTAAGTTTTGCTATGGCTGAAAGCTGAATATATAGGTGGCCACAATAGATTTGCTAGTATTTTACCTTCTAATTAGATGAAGTTCCTTCCAAGTCATGGCATGCCTAGATGGTTGCAGGCCTCTGCCCACAGAGGCCGTCTCTTTACACTTACAGAATGCAGTAGAAGAGAATGGATGCGCCGTCTGAGTGGCTGCTTCCAAGAGAGACAGGGCGGTCACTTCCTTCTCTCAAACACCTCAACTGGATAAATTACTCCTCCTTCCTGGGTATGGATGAGAGCGGGAGAGAAACCAAGAGTAATATTCTACAAGAAATCTTTTTTCATGGAGGTGTGGAGGTTTCCATAAACACAGGTCATTTAATACTTAGAACAACCTTATGAGCAAAAAAGTTTCCCTTAAGTTACACGTGAAGAAACTGAAGCTAAGAGAGATGAGATTGATGAAGTCCCAGAACCTAAGTCAGGTTCGGTGGGGTGAGGAGGTTCAGAGCCGACGACTAAAGAAAGAATTCTTAAGACGTCATTGGTGCAAAATGGTGGTTTATTAAAGCACGGGGACAGGACCCGTGGGCAGGAAGAGCTGCTGCTGCCCCGGGTTGTTAGGAGTGGTTGGTTATATACACAGGAGTTGGGTAGGTGAGGACAAAGGGGTGTTCAGAAGGGCTATTGGGGCAAAGAATACTATCAGGATATTGAAGGCTTAGTTGCTATCAAGTAAAGACAATTGGAAGTCTGGTGGAATGTTACATTCCTGCTATCAAGCATCCTTGTTAATGAGATTTAGGTTTAGAAGAAATTTAACTTTATTTACTTTTCCTTCTACCTCCACCTCCTTCGGTTTTTTATGGAGGGGAGGGTGACATTAGGGCTTGAGGAACTGAGTTCTGTGTCTTTGGAAATTGGGCTATTGATAAGGTAACTTCTTTGTTGTAATCTCAAGGACATTTGCAAACCAAGGGAGACTCCTGTCTTGCAGGATTGTGATCTCAGCAAGTTAACTATTTATCGTTTTATGGCAGTCAGGGGTGCCTGAGGAATGCTACACCTATGGAGGGGAGCGGGTGAAGTGGGGGGGTTGCAAGGCGCCAGCTCTTGCTTTGTCCTCAGCCAGCCTCCTGCTTCCTCATCAAGATGATTGGCCAGATTTAAAGAGCTAGTGAGATACAGAGCTTAGACTTGAGGTATTTTTCCATCTACACTTGTGAAAAACAATCCTTTTTTGACTTGTTTTCAGAGAGACCAACATGTCTGATGGCCTTAACTACACTTCCCAAAATATTCTTAATTCTAAGTTTTAAAAGTGATACTTCTTTTCCACCTTCTCAACACATCTTTTGTTTTTATGGATAGCTTTGGATTCTGTATGCTATGTCAAAATATGATATGGAAATCATGGATTGGGCAAATCCATTATATTCTCTGATGCCTGTGAACAAAGGATCTTCGCCGATTTTGATAGTGTTATCTGTCAAGGTGACGGTATAGTGGGGGTAGAAAGCATACATGACCTTATTGCAGGTTTTACTGCTGTTCTTATGAATCTCAGATCAGCTACAGTTTCACAAGCTGCCCTGAACATGGCAGGCCTCTCCACACAGGGACCTGGCCCTCTTAAAAGCAGTGGCTTTGGAGAACAAAACATATCCATCCTATAAGCAGCCTCTCAAAAGCAAGCGAAGAGGAAGAGTGTGGACTGCTCTAGTGTAGTTTATTCCTGTATCTAACGCATCATGAAGTAAGTTCCATCCCCTCCTTTGGGAAAAATGAGTAAAGGAGACATGAGAAGCCAGGAGTTTTACATTAGGTGATTTCGTCAACAAGGAAGGAGTCCTTTGTATATGTGTAACAGTGCACAGCTCTAGTCACACAGTGTCCTGACACAAAAGCAAGCTCTGTTGTTTCACAAGTGAAGTTTGAAATCCTTATCTTCTGTAATGCAGATTTTCCAGGTTTATATTGCGAGGATCCATTGGTAAACTCAAGACCCTGGGTCCCATTGCTCATTAAACACTCCACGGGCTTTCTCACGTTTGTGACCGTGATCTCATTAACAAATATTTATTGTGCACCTAACATGTGCCAGGCACTGTTTTCGACAGTTGAAATAAATCAGTGAGAAAAAACATACAAAAGTCCTTGCTATTGTGGATTTTATATTCTAGTGGGAAATGGATAATAAACAATATATATTGGAAAAAGTAAACTTACAGTATTTTAGAAAGTGATATGTGCTCTAAAAATAGAGCAGGATAAACAAAACCAGAAGTACCAGGGGCAGTGGGGAGAAGAGGAGACATTTTTAAAAGGGTGGTCAAGGTAAGGTTCATTGAAAACTTGGCATCTATGATTAGTTTCCTAGGGCTTCTGTAACAAATTACCACAAAGCCAGCAGCTTACAACAGAAATTCATACTTTCACAGTTCTGAAGGCCAGAAGTCCAAAATCAAGAAATGCTAGCAGGACTGCACTCTCTCTGGAGTCTCTAGAAGAGAATACTGCCTTGCTTTTTTCATCTTCCGGTGGCTCTAGGTATTTTTTGGCTTGTGAGTGTATAACTCCAGTCTTTATTTCCATCTTCATATGACCTTCTCCTCTGTGTGTTTTCCTTCTCTTTCTCTCTGTCTGTCTGTCCCATTTCTCTCATTTTTCCCTTTGTTCATGTGTTTTGTTTCTTAAATTCTACATATGAATGAAATTATGTGGTATTTGTCTATCTCTGAGTGACTTATTTTGCTTAGCATTTACTCTCTAACTCTATCCATGTCATGGCAAGATTTCCTTCTTTTTTGTGGCTGAATAATATTCCATTGTATGTATATTATATATACCATATCTTCTTCTTCTTTTTTTTTTAAGATTTTATTTATTTATTTGACAGATAGAGGTCACAAGTAGACAGAGAGGCAGGCAGAGAGAGAGAGGAAGGGAAGCAGGCTCCCCACTGAGCAGAGAGCCGGATGTGGGGCTCGATCCCAGGACCCCGAGACCATGACCTGAGCGGAAGGCAGAGGCTTAACCCACTGAGCCACCCAGGCACCCCAATATACCATATCTTCTTTATTCATTCATCACTCGATGGACATGGGCTACTTGCATAGCTTGGCTATTATAAATAATGCTGCTAGAAATATAGCGGTACATGTATCCCTTTGAATTAGTATTTTGTATTCTTTGGGTAAATACCCAGTAGTGCAATTGCTAGATCATAAGGTAGTTCTCTTTTAACTTCTTGAGGAACCTCTAGACTATTTTCAACAGTGGCTGCATCAGTTTGCATTCCTACTCACAGTACCCGAGTATTCATGGATAGAGCTTATTTTAGATTCATCTTTGTATTCCCCACAAGATTTAATATAGTGCCATATGCGTACTCCATGGTCAATATTCACTAAGTAAATAAATGAACCCTAATTAGGGACATATAACCATAATTTCTATCTAAAAAAACAGTTCTGTCTTCTTTAGGTACAGATCATTGTCAAGCTAAAGCAAACTATTCTTCATATTCAGATTTACTCACTAAGGAACTTTGTTGAGAACTCTACTGCAGTATTATTATATTCAGCACAGATCTTCAAAAAAAAGATTTTAAAAAGGAGATATTTAGGCATATAAAAAAGAAGAAGAAGAAGAAGAAGAAGAAGAAGAAGAAGAAGAAGAAGAAGAAGAAGAAGAAGAAGAAGAAGAGAAGAAAAGAGATACTTCTTTTTCCTTGATCCTCTTCGGCTTTGTCTTATGGATGTCATAGCACCAAAACTATTCTGACCATTTTTACCACCAGAGAGGAATGACGGCACATTGACATACAAAATTACAGTAGTTTTACTCATATTGTGACTAACCATAACAATCAAGCACCATTTGCTTATAGTAAAATTATCTGTGGCTTGTCATTGTGCGAAGGCAGAGTGAGACATTAATGAAGTGATGGGAAGGGGAGTCCATATGGGATGGTTCTAAATTTATGGCTGTATAATCGCTATCTGGCAAGCCAGTACAGGCAAGACATTTTGGGCAGATTCAATGACAGTGATGCCTATGATGCCCCAAAAGAGAGAGAGCTGGCGTTATCCTCGTGGTACTTAGTTGCTAAATCATAAATCATGTTTGACCCTGTGTCCTCAATCATTTTCAATGAAAAAGCTAAATTTTGCTTACTGTATTCATTTTCCTATTCTGTCAGAATAGAAACATTTATTAGTAGAGATTATTCCTTTTTACTTCTTTGCCCATGTTTGTTCTATTATCTCACAGCCTAACTTTAAAGACAATGTAGACAGGTTTGCAGGTACTTTTTCTCTGATGTTGATTGAACTTCTATCCAAATAGTGTCTTCAGACACAATCTTCTACTGGGGTAATGCTTGGTGAATGAGCATTCCTCTGTGCTGGGATGCTTGAACTTTGTCACTTGGGATTGTTTTCTGTCTGCTTTGCCCTTCTCGCCTCCCTTAGTGACTGAGATCCCTTCTTCCCTCTGCTTACACTCCCCATAATACTCTTCTCTATGTGGTCCCCACTTAAAGTTTCACAAGGAGAAGGCAGAGAGGAGGAGTTATTCTCAGCAGATTGTGTCTACCACATGGGGTGATTTCTTAGTTTACGCCAGGAGCTCAACATTCATGGGGAAGGTGGCCAGACATCGCAGGCTTTCAGCTTCCTTTATAAGCTCCTGTTTGTCCTGTGGTTGTTGCAGCTTCTCAGACTTCTCTTTGGGTTCCTGTGCCTCCGTCTGCTGCAGCACTTCGGGAGAAAAAGTCCCGAGTGCCTGTTTCTTTAGTTCTCCAGGTGCAGGTGCAGCCTTTTAGGACGTCACACCCCATATTCATGTATTCAACTTATTATATTTAACTCCTTATATTTATATTATATTTAATAATATAATATTATATATTATATTGTTATATTATATTATATTACATTACATTACATTACATTATATTTAACTCCTCCATAATACTTTTCATTTCAGTCTCTCTCTCTCTTTTCTGGAATGAAACACAGACTGATAGACTCCTAAACATTTTCTTAGTACCTAAAGTGTATCTTATGTTGGGCTGGACTCTGAGGCTGCAGAGCTGAAGATACTGGTCCTGCCCTCACAAAGATGAAATCTAAGGAAAAGACTGAAAGTGAGCACACAGTGCAAATAAGATTTGTAGGAAACTGGGGCCCCTGGGTGGTGTGTCGGTTACACTTCCCACTCTTGCTGTTGCCTCGGGTCATGATCTTAGGGTTGTGAGGTCAAGCACCACATGGGGCACTGCTGTTAGCAAGGAATCTGCTGGGGTTTCTCTCTGTCCCTGTCCACTTTCTCTCTCTCAAATAAATAAATAAATAAATAAATAAATCTATCTTTAAAGTGAAGGGGGGAGAAATATGAATTTGTAGGAAGCTCACCTAATGCAGACTGGGGAGATCAAGAAGTACCCTTAGGAAGAGGGAATACCTACACTAAAACCAGTTAGGTCTCTTGCTATGCATTACTTCCATAGCAGAAACTTATCTAAATTTTCATCTCAGTTTTCAAAATCAAAATATTCTGATCTATCTCTCTGAATACAGTTTACTTGGGATGACTTAAATGTAAATGTATTTGTCGATAATAGCCGATAGTAACAGTTTCTCTAAAATTATTCTGAACACGGAGATAATTGAGCATTTCAATTTTATCTCTGTATGCAGAGTTTTGGAAAATTTCCACACAAAATGCCTCAATGTTTCCTCGCCTTGTTGGAAACAATGCAATTTCCGTCTAAGGAATCCCTGCACGGGGCTGCTTCAAAGTTCACTCAGTGACTGAACACTCCCACCCAGGATTGTATCATCAGCACAAAGATGCACAGTACAGTCAGAACACTGCCTTGTCAGCTCATTTATAAAGATCATAAATAACAATGGTCCAAGGACTGATCCCTGAGGAACCCCCATAATGACATCCATTAAATCTGACATGACACTGTTTAATAACACAAGTGGTGTGTGCCCTCTTAAGTAGCTAGCACACCAATTAATTAAGGATGATGCTATACCTAGTCTATTCCATTTATCCAGCAAAGAAGTATGCACTACCAATTAGGAAGTAAAATGATGTTTGAAGCAACACTAAGTTATTTATCTAAGAGATCTCTTGACTTGAGCTGCAACCCTGTGATAAGATGACTATGTGTGCACACCCTCTCCTTCAGAGAGCTGTGGCAGGGTTGACAACTTATCTTAGTATGGAAAGAGAGGCTTGATTTTAACTTGGAAATGACCCTTTGACATCACATCCAGGATCTTCTCAGTGAAGGCATACTTAGACATAATTACAGTAGATGAAGCTTTGAAGTAATCATCTTGCATGCTCACTTAAATAGTTAATAGGACAATCTAGTCCACTGATACTTCACAGGAAGTCATTTCCACATCTTTACAACACTGAAAGAAATGTAAAATACTGCCCAATGCCAGCTCTCTTTGCCAGTTTGTTTTCATTCGAGGGCCTGAAAATAATTGCTGGTGAAACAAATAGAGGGAAGAAATGACCGAAATTGCATTGGCAGTGTGTGGTATGGGGGGACAGGGAGAAGAAAAGAGAAAATAACTTTTTCTCGTGTATTCAGAAACAGGGAAGTGAATGGTGAGAATAAAGATCCTCTTATCTTGGAAGCTGTGGGAAAGAAAGAGAGGAAGGAAGGAACATGCTTCAGCATCTCCAGCCGCCCGAGATAATGATGATGATAATGCCACATGATTGTACTTAATGATGTTGAATCAATTTATGATGATGATGATGATGATGATGATGAGTTTTAACTCAAATCATGTAATGTCCCTTTATTAGGAGGAAGAGAGAAAGAAGGGAATAATAAAGAGAAGGGAAAGGAAAATAGAAAAAGAAGGCAAAGGAAGAAGAAGCAAAGCAAGTAAAGCGGGAAGAAGAGATGAATCAACTTAGTATTTTCATTGTCAATACTAGTTATTAGTATTTTTATTATCGTATTAGCATGGGCATCTTTCTCAAACCTTTGTGATGCATTTGGTAAAGAACCAAATGCATATTTCTGTAGGAATATTTCTGTAGGAATAATAGTATTTCATTGCATTTATTGGGGAAAAATAGGAAAAAAAATAAGTAATGTCTTTGTCCACTTGCTTTTCCTTAGCTAAGAGTCCAGAAACAGGGTCAGACTAGAGAATAAAAAGACTCTGGCAGAAATATGGTCAAAATGTTCTCCTTCTTGCAGTAAAGGCCAACTGAACAAATGACTCTTTGCCCCATGGGTCAGTACTCAAACCTGGTTAGAGTAAATCCTTTTCTAATATCAGAAACTCTCCCATCCTTAAACGTAGCTGCATTTTTTTTTTTACTGGAAGAGGGGGTTCCATTGAGTGCTTGACATTTAGAACCTGCTTGTTTCCTCAAAATCTTCAGATTTCACAAACAGAAAAGTCAGACGTTTTCTATAATTACTATCTGGGGGCAAGTGTGAATTGGCTATAGATTGCAGAATTGCTTCTGCCAGATTTACCTGATATTACAAGGGTTTTAAAAATAATAACAAGGATGCTTGTGTGAAAGCACTCTCCATGTTAGGATTTCAAAAGGTTTTAGAACGTTAATTGCATAATTAGGGACCTCACCCACCATTAAAAATGAACCTAATTATCAAGCTGTGCTAGAAAATTAAGGATAGCTATCTTAATGCCACATAAAGGGAAACTGAGGTGCATAGAGATTAAGAGATTGAGGTCAGACGTCTCAGCAAACCACTCTGAAATTAAGGACCCTGGTAACTGATTGCTTGTGATAAATCTGAATTTACAGGAAACCTAAATGTCCATGATATGGTTGCATATTTTAGATCAGTGCTGCTCAGGGTGTGGTCCATAGACCAGCAGCATCTGCATCAGCTAGGAGGTGATGGAAATGCACAACCTTAGGCCCTGCCCCAGACCTACTGAAATCAGAACCCTTGGGAATGGAGCCAAGAAATCTGTATTAACAAGCCCATTTTCCCGGTGATTCTGTTCATTCAACTTTGAGAGGCTCCGGACATATTTTAACTTATATTTATTGACTTTTCTCTTTCTTACAACTGTTACTTACTACCATTACTTATTACTCATACTTACTGGGTTTTTTGTTTGTTTGTTTTTGTTTTTGTTTTTTGGTATGGATTGCAAGTTTTAATATTCTCAATTGTTTTTTAAATTGTTATTTAAATTATAGTTAGTTAACATGCAGTGTGATATTGGTTCCAGGAGTAGAATTTAGTGATTCTTCACTTACATATAACGCCCTTTGCTCTTCATAACAGGTGTCCTCCTTAATCCCCATCACGCATTTATAAATGCCCTCCCCCCACCCAGCTCCTTCCAGCAACCCTCAGTTTATTCTCTATTGTTAAGATCAGTATTCTTTCATTACTCACATCTAAGTCTCCCCCTAGAATGTGAATCACCTGCTAGTGTTTGGGAATTTCATGGATGCATCTTCAATATAGTCCCTTTTTTTCAAGGAGTGGGTTTTTGTTTCTAATCTGTTTTTCTGCTATAGGTATGTATTTCCTACCTGCACCTCTACCTTCATCTGGTCCTGATATGTACTCATGTATTTCTTCAGAAGTGAGTTCAGTCTTGGCTTCCCCCATCCCACTGTAGATTCCTAATGACAAACCTCCACATATTTAACAAACTTCAATCTGTCAGTAGCTTCATTATCAACTCTTTGTAGCTGTCAGTAGCTTCATTATCAACTCTCCGTCTACTCTTCTCTCATTGATTTCGAAGACGAGGATGAGAGCTCACTTTCCCTTCAGCGTGCTCAAGTGCAATGTTCACGTGCAGCCTCTAGCTCCCATCTCATCCCTGTCCTCACCAGCAGAAGACAATAACGTATCATCTGTGGCTTCCACAGCGTTAAACACAGAGCTCTTGCAAAACCTCAGTAGCATTTCCTTCTTTTCTTTATCACTCCTGATTTTCTAGTGTCTTTCTACTTTTTAAAATCATTCTTTTTGCCAGCGTTACCGAACCGATCTGACACCCTCAGCGGTGGGCAGAAAAAATGAGAAAAATCACCCCCAGGCTTTGGTGGTGGGTTACCATCCTGTGGGAGGCCTGTGACCTTTCTTTGCCATTGTCGGGGTCGCTGTGCTGCAGTAAGTCCCTCTTTAGAGATTTTCTTTAGTAGGTTTTCAAAGATTCACTCAGTGGACTGAAATTGTCCCTGCTCAATAGAGATTGATTGTGAACACTGATTCTGAGAGGCTAATACAGGAGACAGCCCCCCTGGTGGGAAAGCGATGTCCTACTGGGGGAGGCGTGTTGGCTGCTATGATATCTGATCATTTTCCTTTCCCTTTTTGATTTCACAGAGGCGAATCCCTACACTTGTGAGGCTGCTTTTAAACTCCTCTGTCCACGGGACCTTGATCAGTTGTTTCACCTTTGCTGGTTTTACATGTGTTAGAGTTAACATGGCTCCCTTCTCTCGCCTATTCTTTTTCCCTATGTCCTATATTCTTTTTCCTTTATTCTTTCAATCTGTACAAGGCAATATCAAAGGGCAAATATTTATATTTTCCTTCTCTTGCATTGTATTTAAGGAAATTGGATCGAAAGGAGGATTTAATGTTTTGCTGAGCAGCTGGATGAGAATTCATGTAAGAAAAGTAAAGAAATGTTGAATGCTGATGTAGAAATAAAAAGGTGTGAGGTGGGGGTAGACAAACCTGGAGGTAGTCCAAGCGTTCTGGAAGAAGGGAGGGAGGTGGAGTAGACCAAGAATGAGCAGGGGCAGGGGCAGGGGTTGAGGGGTAGGTGTGGAGAGAAGGGTTGTGGAAGAGAAGGGGATATTTGCAAAGAGGTAAACTGAGCAAAATGAGCAAAGATTCCAGGAGGTGTTTAGGAAATCTTGTAATTTGATTTAAAACGTAGACATTCCGTACTCCATTCTATGAAAGGGTCACTAAAAATTTAAGTTACTTTTCAATGCTTTGCCCTCAGGGAACTTTATTTCTTGAAGAGAATATTGAGAGCTTTCTCAGATATATTTGGGTTTAAAATTTCCCTTTCCATGGAAAAGATGTGTAATTTAAAATAAAAAGATACCAACACAAATTGAATGGATATAAATCTGTGCGTAAGTGCTCGCTTCAGTAGCACATATACTAAAAATAATAAATCTGTGCATAAAATGGTTTTAGATGTGCTATTTCCAGTGAATTTTTTCTTCTTTTACCTTATTGAGGTCTCTCCTAGGAGATTGCTTGTTCCTAGGACATATGTAAGTTTTAGATTGAGAAATCTGTTATTAAAACAAATAAAATCTAACATCACAAGCGCTACATATACTAACCAAATATTTATAATCCTCATTACTCTTGGGTAATATAGCATCCTTGGTGTCTATGTGAGTGCTGTGTAACATTTGCCCCATGGAAGCCAATGTGCAAGTGAGAGCCTTATGAATATCTATTAATGTTGATAAGCAATTATAATTTTACAGTTCATATGACAATTGCTATAAGTGAAGAAATGCTGCTGAAATAATTCAACATTGCATTTTGGAAACAGCAGCATAGATGAGAACATGTGATTTTAGTTTCATTTTTTAAAGCTTCACTGTCTTTATATAGATCATTATATGAAAAAAACCCCAATATTTTGACAAATTGTTTAAAATATCTATAGGTATTAAATTTAAAAAAAGATAATGTTAACCTTACTCCTAATCAATCAATTACATTAAAATATATGGAATCTACCAGTTCTTTGGTAATTTTTGGGAACTATTGATGCAAATATTTCTACATTGTATTTATGGATTCCTTTCCATTGTAGACTGGTGGTATTATTTTTTAAAGATGTTATTTATTTATTTCAAAAGAGAGAGAGAGAGAGAGTGCACAAGGACAAGTGCAGGGAGGGACAGCAGGAGAGGGAGAGAGAATCCCAAGCAGACGCCACCCTGAGTGTGGAGCTGGCCCTGGGCTCCATCTCACGACCCTGAGATCATGACCGGAGCTGAAACCAAGAGGCAGATGCTTAAGGGACTGAGCCACCCTACGGTCTTGGACTGAGAGTATTATTAAGATCATATGTTTTAAAATACATCCTGATTTGTTCCTAATATTTTGATATGTACTTTGATGGAATTCTAACTCTCGAGAGCCATATTTCTTTATATAGGGCTATTAACATTAATAATTTTCTTCTGAACTCAGATACTTCCTTATGATACATTTTATGATACTCTTAGATACTTCTTTTTTAATCCTCTTAAATGTGCTTCCAGCATTTGCAGCCAGTTTAGCACTGGTGGCAGCCAACAGCAACTTATATCACACTATTAGTTACTACCTGTCACTAAATGGTGATTCAGTGGACCAGGTTTAAGGCCCCAAGTCATCTAGATCAAAAGGAAAGCAATTGCATCATACGGATTGCTTAAATATACTAGAATTATATTTACTATGCAGTAAAGAAAAGAACATTTTATTTTTTGAGGTCTGAAAGTTGTCTGCATTTTGGCTCTGCCTCCACAGCTCCCTAAATAACCTTGTCAAAGTCATTTAACCTCTTAGTGTTTGTTTTCTCAGCTGTAAAATGAGGATAATTATCCTTACCTATCTCATAGGGATGGTGTTCAAATTAACTAATTAATGATTAGAAAGTGCTACAAAAAAGCTTGGTATTATTAAGGAAAACCTAAGTATTTTTTAGTGCCTTTGGGTAGGAGTGCTACTTAGCAGAAATGACTCCCAACAAGTGTTTGATAGCCTGGTAAGTTGCCAGCTCCTTCCCTGAGGAAAGACGACTGGTCCTGGGACCTTGTCCTTCATTGCTGCTTTGTTAGCTGAAGAGCACAGAGGCTGCCTCTGTTACAAAGAACACAGGGCCAGTGATACATTTCCCAACTCTGACACATTCGAAGAGCTGCCAAGTGATAGCAAGATATGACATTTCAGCCTGAAGAAACCATCTCTAACTACCTATTCAGAACACAAAAATGCCTGTGGGATGTGGTTATAATTGCAGCTTGTACCGTATCCTCACACAAAATGCATTCAGCTGTGGATTTTCTTTATAGGTTAACATCTTTAGATTTTACCTTTTGCCAGGCAGACTCATCAAGCAATGTTTATAAGGTTTTTCTCATTACATTTTTTACATAGGCATTTGTGGTACAATGGGCCAAATTGCCTCTTTGATCCCATCTTTCTGAGTTTTGGATCTCTTGGTGCTCAAGAGTGAGAGACATTCCTCAGGGCTTTACCCAGTTCTTTACTTGATCTAGGGATGTATCTAGATTCTATGCACCCCTTCGTTCCATTTTCATTGCTCTATTTGGTATTTCCTTCTCTTGCTTTGGTCTGCTGTGCCTTCACTCACTGCTCACCCTGTTTCCAGTCCTTTATACAGGCACCCGGGTTGTTTTCTTTAAAAAGCCTATTGTTTTACTCTCTTGCTTCAAATGTAAAGTGCCTCTTAAGTGGCTCTCCTTACCTTTTGGGACAAAGGCCAACCTACTCAGGATGACAGCTGAAGTCTTTCATACACAGGCTACAATCTACCTTTCAGCATCATTGCCCACAACTCCAGAATTACCGATCCTAGAACCTTCCATTTGTGGGCACAGCTCTACACAACTAATGGTGTTTACTTTGTCTGAAATGTTCTTTCCTTCTGAGTTAAATGCTATTAGTCCATGAAGAATTTGTTCTAACGTCAGCTTTTCTATGAAAACTCATCATTTTTTTCACTTAGAAAGTGCAAAGTCCATTTTTCTTGCAAGATCCATTATACTTTTGGGGGGGAAATTTCACTGGACTTCAGTCCATGTCATTTGTTCTCTTTAAAGTGTGTGGTGTTGAGCACTCTCCTTGTCTCAGCTTCCCGTTGTATTAATTGATGGTGTCAAGGATAATAACTTACCTACCAAATGGGTTTGTTATCAGAATGAAATGAAATGAAAAAATGCATGTGAAAATTATTTGCAGCATGTAAAATGCTATACAGATGTAAGTTATTATAGTACTGATCACTTTGTATTGTAGTTGTATAAATGCATGCTTCCCCTGATGGATTATATATAATCACATCAAGAGAGGAAACTGTTTTGTAATTAAGCTTTGTATTCCCCAGCATCTATAACCATGCCTGGGATAAAGTAGTTGTTTAATAAATATTGGCTGAATGCATGAGAGGAAGCAAGAAAGAAAGATAAAAATTCTATGCCTCTTTCCAGTTGCAGGGGGATTCTTTCCTTTCTAATGCCCTCGCTTTTTTTTTTTTTTTTCCTCATTTACCCATTCATTCACCAAATACAGTGTAGAATGCATTATCTGTAAGGAAAGGAGCATTGTGTCATGTCTTCAGCAGATGTTCACTTTACCTTGCTACTATCCAGAATAAAGAATAGATTTAATTTTTTTTTTTATATTGAATCACTCTTGGGGTTGTAATGACAACCGCTTTTGTGGCTTCCTTATTTTCAGGGTGTAATTAACCTATAAAAATTACTTGATCAAAAAAAAACCTGTCACACTGATGGAAAAATAAATATTCACTCATCATCAGATATAATTGACTGAACAAGTCTTAACAATGCAGTGAATAAGACTGTTTAGGTCTTAGGAGAATTGTTGATCTTGTTCCAATATCTAGTGGGCATAAAAAAATCCTCTTGGCAACTATACTTTTCAAATTACCAGAGAGGCTAAGGGAGAAAATGACACTAAAATAGAAACTTCCTTTTTTTTTCCCTGGGTTCTATTTACAAGCTTAGCCTTAATCATAGCACATAAATGCTTTAAATTTTAGGTGGTAGCAAATGGAAAAATAATTAGAATATTCCATGTGTGTAGCTGATTGCTTTTCTCTACTGTTTTGGGTTTCTTTATTTGCACTATTAAATTTTTTTCATTGTCAACAGATATGATTCATATTTTTAACATCACTTCCTTCAAAAGCTTGTCATGTTTTAGATAGTGGTGGTTTATTCAACATATCATGGAAATTATTTTTAAAAACTCAGGAAACAGGTTTGTCACAAGGGGAAAAGTTACTTGGAAATATGTTTCTTAAAACTTAAGAAATTATATTTTGCATGATCTAAAATGCTACTGAGTTCACCATTTGTAGGGCTACTGACAAAGCAATTTTTTTCAAGATGGGAGAGTAATTTAAACTTTTCATTAAAAGCCTTTTCAATCTCAACTGAATAAAGCCAGCTGTTCTTTTCACTTCCTCTTCTATAGCAGCACATCATAAACATTGAGACCAGAGTTCTGGATGACACCAAAACTGCTTATCCACCACTGTCTCCTTCCCAGAAGTCTGACAGAGGATAGGAGCTGGCAAAAGATACAGACGAGATATATTAATCAGAGCTCTGCCAGTTGCTTGATTTGGAGGAGTTTACCACCTGTGAATAACAAAGCAGTACTGTCTTAAAAGCAATGTTTGCTGGGTGGAGAAAAAAAAAAAAATCATCCTATATAACAGTTGCTCAAGATACCTCTGTGTTCCTCTAGAGCCTCTGGAACTACCGAAACCTAAATCTAGAATCCACAATTGCAACCCCAGTGAGGATGGCAAAAGTTCATTTCCTATCCACTCTTATCAGTCCTTTTCTCTGTTCCTTCCTTGTCCTTCTCTGGTTTCTCTTCACCCATTGATCTTCCTAGGTGAAAATTTTCTTTTACAGTAACTGTTCCCGTAGGTGGACTCATCCTTTGGAAGCCTTTAACTGGGATCCCTAAGGATGTAACTCCAAAAATTTTTATTCTCTCCACCCTGATTTTTCTTTCTGGCCTCAAGCCTTGTCTGATTCATTGTCTTTTCAATCTCTCTTCAGTGTCTCCTCTGGTCTAATCCATCTAACACCCTGCTGTTCAATGAAATCACCCTGAAACATATCTCTGATAAAGTCACTTCCCTGCCCAAAACTTTAAGGTCTCTTTACTGTTCAAAGTAGAGAATCCAAATGCTATAAGAGAAGATTCAAGATGGTTCTCAATTTGTCTTCTGCTTTTTACCTCCAATCTTATTTTTTCTCTTTTATGTATCCACTAGGACCATGCTGTCCAATGGAAATCTCATAGGAGCCAGGTATGTAACTTGGAATTATTTAGGAGCCACATTAATATAAAAATAAACATGAATAGGTGAAAATACTTAATAATCTATTAGATTATATATTGATATGTATATAACTTACTATACAGGTCTGTATTTTATGTTTATATTTAAATATATTTTATTAAGTACATAAATGATATAAATGATACAAATCATAGAGCCAATATTAAAAATCAATAGTTATATATCTATGTATACATATATATGTAAGGCTAGCCTATGGTGTTTATATGGTGTACTAGCTAGCTTCCAAGATAACCCTTATTGATCTCTGCCAAGATCAATGGCTCTAGATTACCTCTGTGTAATTCTCTTCCACACTATAGCAGGGTTGGTTGTTATGACCAATAGAGTATGCAGATGGTATGTTACCTCTCAGGGTAGGTATATAAAAAGCCTTGTGGCTTCTGCCTTGCTGTCTTTTGCATCATTCATTCTGGGAGAAGTCAACTACCATGCTTTGAGGGCACTTAGGCAGGTCTGTGGAGAGGCCTATATAGAGAGGAATTGAATCTTTTTGCCAACAACCAGTGAGGAACCAAGGTCTCCTGCCAATAGTTGCAGAAATGATCCATCATGGAGCAGATTGTCCAACCACAGTCAAGCTTCAGATGACAACAACCCCAACTGACAGCTTTATTGCAAGCTCATAAGCTGCATCAGAACAACAAAGATAATTCACTTCCATATTCCTGACCCTCTAAGACTGTGTGAGATAATAAATGCTTGTTGTTTATAGATACAAAATTTTGCAGTCATTTGTTACACAAAAGTTTAAGCCAATGCAGATCTGGGTACTTGCCAGAGGAGCGCTATTGTACAAAACAAAACAAAACAAAAAACAAAAAACAAAACAAAACAACAACAACAAAAAACAACCCAAAATGTAGGAGTGGTGTTGAAACGAGCAGTGGGTAGGAGCTGGAAGATCTTTAAGAACAGTATTACCAAAACCTCAGAAAGCTTTGTAAAATCTTGTTAGAAACATGTTATCCTTTGAGGAGCTATGAATGAGGGCTTAAACAAAATTGAGGAAAGTCTTGTTATAAAATGTCAGAAAGTTGATCAACACTGTTGCTCCCAGTAACCTGGAAAGTAGAAATTGTGCCCAGTGAATTGAAAGATCTAGAAAAGTGGTGAAGATGTAAGCTGGATTCTTCTTGCTGCTTGTAGTAAAGTGAGGAGGAGAGAAGAAAAAAAAAAAAAAAGAATGACTTAAACAGGACGGAACAAGAACTTGATGCTTTTGGAAATTCCTAGCCTACTCTGATGGTGAATGGAAATTAGGAAATGTCTTATGAGTGAAGATGCAATCCAGGATACTGTCAAGAAAACATGGTTCAAAGATGATGTTGTGGATGAGACTGTGAAATCCATTGTGAAGACCTCAGAAACATCATAGGTATTGCCTCAGAGAGTAGTACCGTTCAGTCCGACCAAAGTCTCTCTCAAAGGCTTCTCCAACTGGACAGCTTCTAACACCTAGGGATCTTGTCCCTCAGCCATCTCAGGAGAAACTCAAGGTAGCAAAAGGACTCATTTTGAAAGGTGTTGTGGGTGTGACTTTTCTGTAATGGAAAGAATGTATTAAGAATCACAGGAGATACACAAAGTTTTAAAGAAGAGTATATTCAAAGAAACACTGCCAGCTTGGACTAAAAGAGATAAAATAAAATAAAAAGAGATCTTTCAAATCCTGGAATTCTAACAGTTGGAAGGAGCCTAAGAAATCTACATGGCTAAAAACAGGCTGCTTTCTTGGAAAAGGAAGGATGAGTGACTGGGTAGAACCAAGAGGCCAGAGAATAGAGCTGAAAGCCATGGACAATGTTTCCCAGGAAGGAATGGGACCAAGTCAAGACACATCCCAAATATGTCTGGCTCAATTTCAGGAATGTTGTAGACTCATGACTTCTTTGCGCTTCTTCCTTCTTTACAATAAGAATGTCTCTCATAGTGAACTTATGCCTGCCCCACCATTGTGTGTTTCCAGTGTGGAGACCATATAACTTGTCTCTTGTTCATGGGTTTTCTGGTAAAGGGGAAATGCACTGGAGGATATGTTCTTAAGAAACTAGACCCACATAGTTCTGTTGGCACCTACACATAATCTAGAAGATAAGAGTCTAAATTTAAGATGCTACTGTGATATGATGAACTTCGGGGATCCTTGGGAAAGAGTGCACATATTTTGCATGTGAGAAGAATAGAATAATTTGTAACCAAAAGGTGGACTGTGTTCAACATATCTGTTCCTTTCAAGAGGTAGAGCCAAATTGCTCTTTGCTTGAGTGTGGACTGGACTGAATGAGTAGTTTCTACTGGATAGAATAAAGCAGAGGTGATGGTTTTCAACTACAGGGACTAAGTCATAAGTGGTCTAGAGAAGAAAACTTTTCCTCCTTTTTAGTTTTTTTTCTTTTTTGGGGGCGGCTAGTCTAATAATTCAAATGACATAAGACAGGTTAGCAGGAAAAATACAGTTAATTTTGTACGTATGGGAGCTCATAAAAATATGAGACTCAAAAAAGTGACCGAAGCAGGCAGTTTTTATACCTAATCACAAAGAACTATACATTTGTGAAGAATGGACAGGACAAAAAAGTTGGGGTTGGTTTAGTAAATTAATGAAGAAGTAGCAAGGTTTGTGTACGTAGCCTTCTTGGCCCTGAATTCCTGATTGCTGGTGAGAATGATGCTTTCTACCCTCCAGGTGCTGGGAAAGTACCTTTCACTTGGGCATTTATTTCCCACTTTCGGGGGGACAGAAGAGGGTCAGAGTGTCCTTGTGTGGGCTACTTCTTAAGTTACTTTAATTCAAAAAACCGATATGCCAAAGTGGCATATTTTGGAGTGGCCTGTCCTGAACCCCATCTCAGGTTCTGCAGCTTTCTATTTGCTTTCTCTCTTTGATCACTCACTCTATGGGGAGCCAGCTGCCATGAACTGAGGACCCTTATCTTTGGTGATGGTTGATGAGGCAAAGAGTTGAGGTCTCTGAGCAACAGCTAGCAAGGCACTGAGGTCTGCCAGCAGCATTGCAAATGATCTGTTGGGACGGGGATCCCCCAGCCTCCCTCAGGCCTTCATGTGCCTGCAGCCCTGATGCATCTTGTTATCTGTATTGGGAGTTCGTAAGCAATAATTACTCTCAAATTCCTGACCCACAGACTTGTGAGATTTTTAACGTTCGTGTTTTAAACTACTGAATGTTTTGGGTATCTTGCTATCCAGTAATGTATTGTAATACATTTCACAGTCTTTTAAAAATACTTTAAAAATCTAGTGTATATTTTACACTTAAAGCACATTTCTATGTGAATTCACTTTAGATGTTCCATAGCCATATTGTTATTAGTGGATACCATTGTAGACAGTGCAGCCCCAAAAGAAGTGGCTGTGTCTACATGACTTTAATACACTGAGAATTTTCACATTTCCAGATGGAGTCGTTGTTGACGTCGCTGTTGTTTGTTTGCTCAGAGGGTCCTTTTATCCTTTCTCCATCTGGTTATAATCTCCACATTCGTAAGATCTCATCCTATTATTAACGTTTTTATAATTTCTTTCAACCACTCAGAATTAATTATTCCCTTCTACTCTCTTAGCACAGTGCTTATAATTGGTTACATGTGTCTCTTTTCTTCTAGACTGTGAGAATCTTGAGGGCAAGATTTATGTATTTGGTTTTTTCAGAAAATCTTTGCATGTGCTTAGCTGACTGCTTACACTTAGTGTTCAGTAAATATTTGTTAATACATAAATGGTAGATGCTACACAAATACTTGGCCATGATGTTGTAGAAGTGGCTCTTGCATTGCATGAAAAATTGACCTGCAAGATTCCTAACAATTGTCAATATCCTATAAAATGCATCATAGAGAGATGTAGTTCCCCCCGAGGGCATCTAGACAGAGGGCATATTTCTCTCCTCCCAAATAATTGTGCACAGGTTGGTTATGCAGAGCATCAATAATTGAGTGAAGAGGGTTGTCCATTAGTTACTGAAGACTGCCTCTATGAAGAAACTCTTGTTGCACAATTCCTTCTCTCTCTCCTTGGGAAGTGGCCCTAGTTCCAGAATGAAAATTGTGCTTCATGTCTTCCTATGAGTTGAAGCCTCTACTAAGCATTTTCAATATTTTATTGTAGAAGCATGAGGCATAAATCAAACAGCACAAATCCTAGGTCAAGAGAGAGTTACTTCTTTGTTTAATGAGAAAAAGATCTAATTCTTGTTTTCTGTGGGTGAATATTGTTCAAATGCAGGGATAGCTTAAAAAAAACAAGTTAAAGAACAGGAACCCAGTTTTTCAGATATAGCATGACTAAGCAGGATGTAGAAATTATAAGAATGTTACCAGAGGATTGCCTATCAGTAAATAGATACTTTATTTTTTTATTTTTTTATTTTTTTTTAATTTTGCAGAGACAGGAAAGCAGATGGAGGCAAAGATATGAGTCTCATCCTGGTGGGTTATTGTTCCAAACAGTAGCATGAGAGTATTATCTGACCACTTGAGCCGTGAACTTCCTCTCAACATTGTGGGATGACCCAGATACTGAACTTTTGTCTCCTTTTTACCCCTTTTCTGGAACAGACAATGCACTTTCAACTGTGAGATGATAGTTCAGCCCTGGGGGTGGGGTGGGGGAGGTCCTTGACATTCCTGGTAATTTTTACTAGTAAGCTACAGTTTTCAGATTCCCCCCACCCCCACCTAAAGGAGGGATGCCAGAAGCAGCATATCTTGTTCTTGTCATGTTAGTGAATCATAGATATATTAGCATCCTGGATGAGAAAACTATGAAAGCCAGGGGCTGAAAGCTCAGTGATCCATATGGTTTACAATATACACCCTTAGGCAGGGCTTATGGATTGTGGTTGTTTAAAAGAAAAAAGGAGAGGAAAAAAAAACAACAACTAAGCTAAACTAAACAAAGAGTGAAACATGTGAAAAGTGATTTTCTTATATGGGAAATCAGAATGGGAGGCTATTCTTTATAGCTTGATTTCCTATGCCTGCAGTGCCCCTAAGCTTGTCACCCAATTACTCATAGAAGGAGTCTGCACAGGCTCACATGGGCACCCCCACAGGAAGGGAAACTGCGAGCTATTTCCGTGTCCACCTCGTATTAATTTGTACAAGGGAAATTACTGTGGACTAATGGAGTACCTTCTTTCCATTTGTGGCTTCTCTGTCAGTTTTCAGCAGGGAAAGCATGGGGCAGGAAATTTGCTTTATAAAAACCACCTAAAACTTTTCTAAGTACTCTTAACTCTGAGAGCTTAGAAAATTAGGATTTCTTTTTTCCTATAAGTTCATGTTAGCTTGTTTTCAAAGAAAGTTCAGGTTTTGTTCCTCTCACTGAAAATTTACTATTGAGATAATACTGAATATAGTCTATTCCCTGTCAAAGTTAGGCTGTGATAGAAGGATAATCTTGCACAGTTGATTGTAAGTTCAATAACACCATTTAAATTTCATATCATAAAATTCATATCATATGAATTTATACTTGTACAAATAGCATTATTGCCTAAATTTATGTGAGGCAGAAAAATAGAAATATACTTAGATGTTGTATAAGAGACCACTGACTAAGAATATGCAGGTTCACTTATTTGGTTATATGAATAACCTATTTATGAAACCCATCCATGTTTTGTAGATACTAATACTTACTATGCTTCTTTCTAAAGATTTATTTTTTGTTATAGTTCTTTGCTAACACTGTAAATAAAGATTATTTATGCTATTGTTTATCCAGACCTTTAAAATGATCAACATTACATGATTTTGCTCTTCAGTTTCAGAATATCTTAAAAATACCCCTTTTTCCTTTCACAGAAGTTTTTCTTTCATAGATGATCTTGTTTATCTAGACTAAAAAGTTAGTTTGGAAGAAAAGTTAAGCCACTGGATGAAAACCAATAAACACATAGAGGAAAAATAACCATTTATTTTCCAGTTAGTGGTCTCTTGAGATTGAGGTGGCCCATTGCTAATCTTGCATCTAAAAATAGGTTGAATCAGTCTAGAAAGTTTGTATTTTCTGTTTGGTTTATTTTAGGATAATTTTAATCTTCTGGATGCCTGTGACCTTCTAGGTCTCCTGGAATCTAATAGGTACTTAATTAGTTAATTAATTAGTATCATCTTGATGATCATGAGGTTAATCAGAATTATAGGAAACTTAACATGCCATAAGGGGAGTCCAAGGTTAATGTATGACATATCTGATCTTAAAGATCTTAAAACAGTTGCTATCAGGACCTGAAGCAGTGGGTGACATCATATAGAGTCCTAGAACTAATGGCAAAAAATCCTGCCTAGTTCCTTCATCTTCAGAAAGAATGGTTAGATATGTTATTATGCTTTTTGAAAATACATGAAATCCTGCTTACACGTGCATACCTATCAGTTAGATATGTGTCAGTTCTCACAAAGGAGAACCGGAGGGAAAATATACTGTCAGTTGACTATAAAACTAAATCTGAGTCCTAGAAATTAGTTTTTAATATGCATCTTAGACTTACTGAGATTAAAAAAAAAGTTTTCACGCGTGTGCCTTGATTTTCTAAATTAAAATGAGGAATAGATCTGATCTGGTTTTTTTTTTTTTTTTTTTGAGTAAATTAACTTCTTAAGCATGAGAAGAGAAATTCCCTTTTTAATTTTTGGTATCTTGATTCTTCGATATGACATAAATCTGAATTCCTCCCATATTCCCCAAATGGAACAATGATATTATTCCTATCCCCCCAACACCTTCCCACATACACCTGTAAAGTAAAGAAAAGTCACATCTGAACCAGTTGGTTAAGGGCCAGTTTCAGGCTCTGTAGTGAGCTTTGTCCAGTTGTGGGGAGAGAGATGCTAGAAGAGCTCCAGATGGATTGAAACCATGAGTGGGCAATAGGACTTCTCAACCCTGATGGTTTCAGTGTCTGAATGATATCTGGGCACTGAAAACCAAAGATGGACATTTTCAGTTTTATCCCCCAATCCAGCTCAAAGCAGGAAACACCACTTACCATATTACATTGAAAGAATCGTAAGATTTTTGTTTACACAAATCGTATTTACTTATATAATCATTTTTTAGACATAGCAGGGAGCTAAGAGTTTGCTGCAAGGTTTACGAATGGTTATAAAGAAATACAATTTTTTAAAATAAATCCAATCCTATAAACTTTCAAGGGGTAGTGGAAACCTCCTCCCTCTCCCTATCGGTCTCTTCTTTCTGGCTATCCTGTTTTTCGGATTAGCTCTCCCTGTATCATTTACTGCATATATCTGAAGTGTGATTTGGGCTCTTACCAATGAGGTTGGCTTCCAGATTTTATAAATGCCTCTCACTCATTTTCTCCTTGTATCTTTACAACCATATTAACACTCTTGTTGGTGGGTAAGTAATGATGAAAGGTAGCAGGCAAGTGACCTCTTGTATATTTCTGGAGAGGTAATTAGTGAGTTGGACCCCTAGAGACATGGGTGATATATTACAGCTTGTAGGTGGTTTGGCACCACAGATACTACTCCACCCACACAGCTCTGATCAACTTATGTGTTTTAGAGCAGAGGTAAGACAACAGCAGCAGATGGAAGAAAATGTGTTTATAAACAATGTATGTGTGCTTTCTGGGTTGACACAGAGGCTCTATATACATTCATTATATACCTAATATCACAGAGACAACTGATGATGGAAGTAGATAGATTTCAGTAAACCCTTTAATATAGGTTTCAGTAAACACTGATAAGGAACACTGAGCTTGGATTTCACAATCAGAAAAAATAAATAATGCAAACTAGGCATACTCACTCTTCACCTTCCCCTAAAGGTAGCCACACTTGATATTATCTCCAGAGACATTTACTGTGGCATAAGTGTGACCAGAAAATTGAACTGCAGAGCAGTGTATGACTTAGAATAGTAAAAGTAGCAGTGCTTATTTCCATGCAAATGTTCCATTTCCTGTTGACAATGTCAAGCTAAATATTTAATTGATCTCATTAAACATGTTAAGGTATTTTTACATCACAGGTTGTGAATTTAAAATGAGACCATATTGATTAAGATAAGGCACTGGAATAAAAATTCTTCTAACCCTGTCATGAGCTCTCATAAATATCTTGGGTGAAACCACTTAGCATTTCTATATCTACAGTTCTCAGGCCAATTTCCAAATTGTTAATCAGGAATGATGGACAGCATGTTTGGCCTGGGTCGGGAGCAGATATTGAGCTCCTGTTCCAAAGAAATGTATTTCTTAATCCCATAATGGGAATGAATGGAATGCTAATTCAATCCCCCATACTATCTTCCTATCAACTTTCTGATTTTTGAAGAGTAAATGCTAATACCTAACATGCATTCCACCAGTACCCATTCAAAGCCTGACTCACATCACTAATTGATCATAGCACTCTTGGCTGTTTGACTCACGAGTGGTGTCAGAATCCTTAGCAACATAGATCTCTAAGCCACTCTTAATAGTTCAGAACTGGTTCCTGAGATGATCATTGCCATTTCAATTCTGAACAGCCATAATGCCTTCTTAGCTCCTTATAGACAGACCTTAAATCCCCACGACGTATAAGAAAAGCTTATATGGACCTTCCTTGACTTCTGAATAATTGGAAGCAGATTCTTGTCTGTTTTTGTTTGTTTGTTTGTTTTCTATTTGTTTTCTTTTCTAGTAGAGGATAGAGTCCAGGCTATCTATCTTACACTTTGAGTACCAATCTGCTTCTCAGTCCAATTATTAGTACCAGTAAAATAAAATAGAAAAGCTACTCTTTTTTTGAAAGGTTTTATTTATTTATTTGACAGAGAGAGAGAGATCACAAATAGGCAGAGAGGCAGGCAGAGAGAGAGAGGGAAGCAGGCTCGGCACTGAGCAGAGAGCCCGATGCAGGACTTGATCTGAGGACCCTCAGATCATGACTTGAGCTGAAGGCAGACACTTAACCCACTGAGCCACCCAGGTGTCCCAGAGAAGCTACTCTTAAAGGCCAAAACATACTCCTTGCTTTAACCTCTGCTTTTCCTATTAACTATAGTTATAATCACTTGTAGATCTCACTTTAGCAGAAGGTATCAGTTGTCTACTGTATGCTTCAGTTCTCCAATATTCTGCTCTCATTTTTCTTCTCTGAATAACAAAAGTCAAATAAACAAATGTCACCCATGTTTCATGGGGCTGGGAAGGAGGATTTAGGGAATAAGTGCGTGAAGAGTAGTGATGACCTCAGCTTAGTTTATATTCATCCATCCACTAACTTATTAGGTAGCTATCCGGCACCTGTGATATACCAGCAGTGGTGAGCCTAACGAGAATGCCAGAGTGAGGCAAAAGACTTAAAAAATTTAGGGTTTAAAATGGAAGGGGAGGCTGAGGAGTCAAGATGGCGGAGAAGTAGCAAGCTGAGACTGCTTCAGCTAGCCGGAGATCAGCTAGATAGCTTATCTAAAGATTGCAAACACCTGAAAATCCATCGGCAGATCGAAGAGAAGAAGAACAGCAATTCTGGAAACAGAAAATCAACCACTTTCTGAAAGGTAGGACCGGCGGAGAAGTGAATCCAAAGCGACGGGAAGATAGACCCCGGGGGGAGGGGCCGGCTCCCGGCAAGCGGCGGAGCAACCGCGCACAAAATCAGGACTTTTAAAAGTCTGTTCCGCTGAGGGACATCGCTCCAGAGGCTAAACCGGGGCGAAGCCCACGCGGGGTCAGCGTGGCCTCAGGTCCCGCGGGGTCACAGAAGGATCGGGGGTGTCTGAGTGTCGCGGAGCTTGCGGGTATTGGAACGGGAAAGCCGGCTACAGAGACAGAGCTGACAGTAAGCTCGCAGCTCCGTGTTACCTTGAACCGGTCGCAGGCTCGGTGAGCTCGGAGCGCGGCCGGAGGTCAGGCAGACGGGAGTAACTGGGCGCTGTTCTCTGAGGGCGCACTGAGGAGTGGGGCCCTGGGCTCTCGGCTCCTCCGGGCCGGAGACCAGGAGGCCGCCATTTGTATTCCCGTCCTCTGGAACTCTACGGAAAGCGCTCAGGGAACAAAAGCTCCTGAAAGCAAACCCGAGCGGATTACTCACCCCGGCCCCGGGTAAGGGCGGTGTAATTCCGCCTGGGGCAAAGACACTTGAGAATCACTACAACAGGCCCCTCCCCCAGAAGATCAACAAGAAATCCAGCCGAGACCAAGTTCACCTACCAAGGAGTGCTGTTTCAATACCAAGGAGAGCAGCAGAATTCCAGAGGAGGAGAAAGCCAAGCACGGAACTCATGGCTTTTTTCCTGTGATTTTTTTAGTCTTGCAGTTAATTTAATTTTTTCTTTTTCATTTTTTTTTTTTTTTTCTCGCCTTCGGGTAAAATTTTTTTTTTTTTTTAACTGTTACCTTTTTCTTTTTTAACGATTTTTTACTAGTTTATCTAATATATATATATATATATATATATATATATTTTACATTTTTCTTAGGTGTTTTCTTTTTTTAAAATTCTTTTCTTTTCTTTTCTTTTTTTTTTTTTTTTCTTTTTTCTCTCTTCCTTTTTGAACCTCTTTTTATCCCCTTTCTCCCCACTCACGATTTTGGATCTCTTCTAATTTGGCTAAAGCATATTTTCCTGGGGTTGTTGCCACCCTTTTAGTATTTTACTTGCCCCTTCATTTACTCTTATCTGGACAAAATGACAAGACGTAAAAATTCAACACAAAAAAAAGAACAAGAGGCAGTACCGAAGGCTAGGGACCTAATCAATACAGACATCGGTAATATGTCAGATCTAGAGTTCAGAATGACAATTCTCAAGGTTCTAGCCGGGCTCGAAAAAGGCATGGAAGATATTAGAGAAACCCTCTCGAGAGATATAAAAGCCCTTTCTGGAGAAATAAAAGAACTAAAATCTAACCAAGTTGAAATCAAAAAAGCTATTAATGAGGTGCAATCAAAAATGGAGGCTCTCACTGCTAGGATAAATGAGGCAGAAGAAAGAATTAGTGATATAGAAGACCAAATGACAGAGAATAAAGAAGCTGATCAAAAGAGGGACAAACAGCTACTGGACCACGAGGGGAGAATTCGAGAGATAAGTGACACCATAAGACGAAAACAACATTAGAATAATTGGGATTCCAGAAGAAGAAGAAAGTGAGAGGGGAGCAGAAGGTATACTGGAGAGAATTATTGGGGAGAATTTCCCCAATATGGCAAAGGGAACGAGCATCAAAATTCAGGAGGTTCAGAGAATGCCCCTCAAAATCAATAAGAATAGGCCCACACCCCGTCACCTAATAGTAAAATTTACAAGTCTCAATGACAAAGAGAAAATCCTGAAAGCAGCCCGGGAAAAGAAGTCTGTAACATACAATGGTAAAAATATTAGATTGGCAGCTGACTTATCCACAGAGACCTGGCAGGCCAGAAAGAGCTGGCATGATATTTTCAGAGCACTAAACGAGAAAAACATGCAGCCACGAATACTATATCCAGCTAGGCTATCATTGAAAATAGAAGGAGAGATTAAAAGCTTCCAGGACAAACAACAACTGAAAGAATTTGCAAATACCAAACCAGCTCTACAGGAAATCTTGAAAGGGGTCCTCTAAGCAAAGAGAGAGCCTACAAGTGGTAGATCAGAAAGGAACAGAGACCATATACAGTAACAGTCACCTTACAGGCAATACAATGGCACTAAATTCATATCTCTCAATAGTTACCCTGAATGTGAATGGGCTAAATGCCCCTGTCAAAAGACACAGGGTATCAGAATGGATAAAAAAAACAAACCCATCTATATGTTGCCTCCAAGAAACACATTTTAAGCCCGAAGACACCTCCAGATTTAAAGTGAGGGGGTGGAAAAGAATTTACCATGCTAATGGACATCAGAAGAAAGCAGGAGTGGCAATCCTTATATCAGATCAATTAGATTTTAAGCCAAAGACTATAATAAGAGATGAGGAAGGACACTATATCATACTCAAAGGGTCTGTCCAACAAGAAGATTTAACAATTTTAAATATCTATGCCCCCAATGTGGGAGCAGCCAACTATATAAACCAATTAATAACAAAATCAAAGAAACACATCAACAATAATACAATGATAGTAGGGGACTTTAACACTCCCCTCACTGAAATGGACAGGTCATCCAAGCAAAAGATCAGCAAGGAAATAAAGGCCTTAAATGACACACTGGACCAGATGGACATCACAGATATATTCAGAATATTTCATCCCAAAGCAACAGAATACACATTCTTCTCTAGTGCACATGGAACATTCTCCAGAATAGATCACATCCTCGGTCCTAAATCAGGACTCAACCGGTATCAAAAGATTGGGATCATTCCCTGCATATTTTCAGACCACAATGCTCTAAAGCTAGAACTCAACCACAAAAGGAAGTTTGGAAAGAACCCAAATACATGGAGACTAAACAGTATCCTTCTAAAGAATGAATGGGTCAACCGGGAAATTAAAGAAGAATTGAAAAAAATCATGGAAACAAATGATAATGAAAACACAACGGTTCAAAATCTGTGGGACACAACAAAGGCAGTCCTGAGAGGAAAATATATAGCGGTACAAGCCTTTCTCAAGAAACAAGAAAGGTCTCAGGTACACAACCTAACCCTACATCTAAAGGAGCTGGAGAAAGAACAAGAAAGAAACCCTAAGCCCAGCAGGAGAAGAGAAATCATAAAGATCAGAGCAGAAATCAATGAAATAGAAACCAAAAAAACAATAGAACAAATCAACGAAACTAGGAGCTGGTTCTTTGAAAGAATTAATAAAATTGATAAACCCCTGGCCCGACTTATCAAAAAGAAAAGAGAAAGGACCCAAATAAATAAAATCATGAATGAAAGAGGAGAGATCACAACTAACACCAAAGAAATACAAACTATTATAAGAACATACTATGAGCAACTCTACGGCAATAAATTTGACAATCTGGAAGAAATGGATGCATTCCTAGAAACATATAAACTACCACAACTGAACCAGGAAGAAATAGAAAGCCTGAACAGACCCATAACCAGTCAGGAGATTGAAACAGTCATTAAAAATCTCCAAACAAACAAAAGCCCAGGGCCAGACGGCTTCCCGGGGGAATTCTACCAAACATTTAAAGAAGAACTAATTCCTATTCTCCTGAAACTGTTCCAAAAAATAGAAATGGAAGGAAAACTTCCAAACTCATTTTATGAGGCCAGCATCACCTTGATCCCAAAACCAGACAAGGATCCCACCAAAAAAGAGAGCTATAGACCGATATCCTTGATGAACACAGATGCGAAAATACTCAACAAAATACTAGCCAATAGGATTCAACAGTACATTAAAAAGATTATTCACCACGACCAAGTGGGATTTATTCCAGGGCTGCAAGGTTGGTTCAACATCCGCAAATCAGTCAATGTGATACAACACATCAATAAAAGTAAGAACAAGAACCATATGATACTCTCAATAGATGCTGAAAAAGCATTTGACAAAGTACAACATCCCTTCCTGATCAAAACTCTTCAAAGTGTAGGGATAGAGGGCACATACCTCAATATCATCAAAGCCATCTATGAAAAACCCACCGCAAATATCATTCTCAATGGAGAAAAACTGAAAGCTTTTCCGCTAAGGTCAGGAACACGGCAGGGATGTCCATTATCACCACTGCTATTCAACATCGTACTAGAGGTCCTAGCCTCAGCAATCAGACAACAAAAGGAAATTAAAGGCATCCAAATCGGCAAAGAAGAAGTCAAATTATCACTCTTCGCAGATGATATGATACTATATGTGGAAAACCCAAAAGACTGCACTCCAAAACTGCTAGAACTTATACAGGAATTCAGTAAAGTGTCAGGATATAAAATCAATGCACAGAAATCAGTTGCATTTCTCTACACCAACAGCAAGACAGAAGAAAGAGATATTAAGGAGTCAATCCCATTTACAATTGCATCCAAAACCATAAGATACCTAGGAATAAACCTACCCAAAGAGACACAGAATCTATACTCAGAAAACTATAAAGTACTCATGAAAGAAATTGAGGAAGACACAAAGAAATGGAAAAATGTTCCATGCTCCTGGATTGGAAGAATAAATATTGTGAAAATTGTGAAAATGTCTATGCTACCTAAAGCAATCTACACATTTAATGCAATCTACACATTTAATGCAATTCCTATCAAAGTACCATCCATTCTAAAATTTATATGGAACCAGAAAAGACCTCGAATAGCCAAAGGGATATTGAAAAAGAAAGCCAACGTTGGTGGCATCACAATTCCGGACTTCAGGCTCTATTACAAAGCTGTCATCATCAAGACAGCATGGTACTGGCACAAAAACAGACACATAGATCAATGGAACAGAATAGAGAGCCCAGAAATAGACCCTCAAATCTATGGTCAACTAATCTTCGACAAAGCAGGAAAGAATGTCCAATGGAAAAAAGACAGCCTTTTCAATAAATGGTGCTGGGAAAATTGGACAGCCACATGCAGAAAAATGAAATTGGACCATTTCCTTACACCACACACAAAAATAGACTCAAAATGGATGAAGGACCTCAATGTACGAAAGGAATCCATCAAAATCCTTGAGGAGAACACGGGCAGCAACCTCTTCGACCTCTGCCGCAGCAACATCTTCCTAGGAACAACGCAAAAGGCAAGGGAAGCAAGGGCAAAAATGAACTATTGGGATTTCATCAAGATCAAAAGCTTTTGCACAGCAAAGGAAACAGTTAACAAAATCAAAAGACAACTGACAGAATGGGAGAAGATATTTGCAAACGACATATCAGATAAAGGACTAGTGTCCAGAATCTATAAAGAACTTAGCAAACTCAACACCCAAAGAACAAATAATCCAATCAAGAAATGGGCAGAAGACATGAACAGACATTTCTGCAAAGAAGACATCCAGATGGCCAACAGACACATGAAAAAGTGCTCCATATCACTCGGCATCAGGGAAATACAAATCAAAACCACAATGAGATATCACCTCACACCAGTCAGAATGGCTAAAATCAACAAGTCAGGAAATGACAGATGCTGGCGAGGATGCGGAGAAAGGGGAACCCTCCTACACTGTTGGTGGGAATGCAAGCTGGTGCAGCCACTCTGGAAAACAGCATGGAGGTTCCTCAAAATGTTGAAAATAGAACTGCCCTATGACCCAGCAATTGCACTATTGGGTATTTACCCTAAAGATACAAATGTAGTGATCCAAAGGGACACATGCACCCGAATGTTTATAGCAGCAATGTCCACAATAGCCAAACTATGGAAAGAACCTAGATGTCCATCAACAGATGAATGGATCAAGAAGATGTGGTATATATACACAATGGAATACTATGCAGCCATCAAAAGAAATGAAATCTTGCCATTTGCAACAACATGGATGGAACTAGAGCGTATCATGCTTAGCAAAATAAGTCAAGCAGAGAAAGACAACTATCATATGATCTCCCTGATATGAGGAAGTGGTGATGCAACATGGAGGCTTAAGTGGGTAGAAGAATAAATGAAACAAGATGGGATTGGGAGGGAGACAAACCATAAGTGACTCTTAATCTCACAACAAACTGAGGGTTGCCGGGGGGAGGGGGTTTGGGAGAAGGGGGTGGGATTATGGACATTGGGGAGGGTATGTGATTTGGTGAGTGCTGTGAAGTGTGTAAACCTGGTGATTCACAGACCTGTACCCCTGGGGATAAAAATATATGTTTATAAAAAATAAAAAAATTAAAAAAAAAAAAAATGGAAGGGGAAAATTAATCAAATGACACATAAATATGTAAATACGGACTGTGATAAGGCTGTGAAAGAAAGGTAGAGGGACTGGGGAAAACAGCAGAGAACAGATGTAGTCTGGCAGGTCAGAAGAAGCTTTTCTGGGGAATGTAAGAATGAATCAAAAAACTCTGAAGGCTCAGTAAGATGTAATCAGGTGGAAGGCAGGTGCAGAAGAAGTAAGAAGACCTTTGCAGGCAAAGGGAGTAAATGTGCCAAATCCTGGAGCCAAGAAGATATATGGCACCTTTGAAGAACTGAGCGTAAAGAGAGAGTGGGGTCAGAGGGGATGCCATAATGGTAGAAGATGTAGCTGGGGAGCTAAGCAGGGCCAAGATGGGCAATGGAGGGCTCTGTGGATCAGGTTACTGGGTGCAGCGTAAGTGCTTTAAACAAAGATATCACACAGTGGGTTTTTTGGTAGTTGTTTGTTTGAGATCACTACAGTTTGGGGGAATAAATTGGAACAGGACAAGAGTGAATATAAATAGCCAAGTTAAGAAGCTATTGCGTTGTTCAAGCTGTGACATGATAGTAGCTTGGACAAAGGTCAAGGCGATGGAGATGAAGAGATTTAGACAGATTCAAGAGGTGTTGAGAAGGAAAACTCAACAGATTGTCTATAAGATGCTGGTGGTAGAGGGGATAACTGGAGAAGTAAGGGTTAATGATGATTTTAAAACACTACTTTGCACCTTTGGATTGAGTATCTTCTTATTCACTAAAATAGGATGCCCTGGGGAAAGACTAGGTTTTGAGGATTTGGGGCATAGATTTTGTGTGATTGATGTGCCAGTAAGTTTTCCAAACAGAGCTGGAAAACAGTTGGATGTACTGATCTGGGTCACTATAGAGGGAAATTCAAATATGAGAGTCATTGACACATATCCCTTCCTTTTCTGATTAACTTCCAGAAAGATTCATTCAACTCAATTAAAACTTCTTGCCTAACTTGCCATACATAGGTTCGGTTTCCCTATTACAAATAGCTTTTATATTTTGTAAAGGTGGGTTTGTTTCTAAATGGTAAGGTAGACAAGCAGACGGTAGGAATGCGGGGAGATTTACTGACCTGTGTTGAACAACCTATGTGTCAAGTACTAGATTAGCTACTTTAAATGTATTATCACATTTAATCAATCTCACACCCGAGGAATATGCACCATTACACAGGTGAGAAAACTGAGGCTCAGAGAAATTGAAGAACTTAAGTCCCCTCAGCAGTTAGAGTGTAATTCTCCTTCCGCCGTGACAAGTTCTATCTCACAGGCTCCCAAACTGTAAATGACTGTATGACAGCACGTAAGATATCCAAATGCAGTGTTTCAGATACCATCTTTTTTTCTTCTGCTTAGAATGTAACTTAACGCTGAATCATATTTTAAATAAATTTGCTATAAAAATACAATTTATCTGAGTGTCAGTTTAAAAATATTGGTTCACCAAACTTTTATTGAATACTAACTCTGTGCTAAGGAACTCTGTATTACTGGTGCCCTGGGAATACAAATATAAGCAATTGATGCTCCATGCTCTCAGGTTACTCCTCCTTTAGTAGGAAAGAGAGAAATATGGCATTGATGTTTATCAATAGTTACGTAAGTGCCAAGCATTGTGCTAATTATTTTACATGGTTTTTCTCATTTAATCCTTCTTATATGATTCTGAGCTAGATAGGTATTATGTTCTTTGAGTCATAGATAAGGAAAATGAGGTTCAGGGTCACACGACCAGTAAGTTGCAGAGCTAAGTTTTAGATTCAACTCTGTTGGGGTCCATATCACAAATTTGTCATTAGATTTTTCTTTTTCTTTCTCTGTTTTTCTGTCTCTCCTCTACACTAATAGTTGAATAGACTGTGTAGTGGGTTACCCTAGTTACCTGTATCACATAAAACAAAACAAAACAATGAAGGATGAGGTAGTCATGCTAATGTTAATTTCTGGAAAGAGAGAAAATACTGAGTTCTATTTTTAAAAATGTTTTAAAGTTTAACCTTATAGGGAGGAGATACATGTATGTATTTACTAAATGTTGATAATAAAATCTTATATGTTCTCCCATGAGATTGACAACTGAAAACTATTGTAAGAAAACGTATTTTAAATGTCCTTTTTAGCTCAGAATCTAAGGTTTCATATATTGCCTTCCCTATGAGGACCATGGTTTATTTTATCGGTTTTGTGCTACCTTTTATTTTAATTCAGTCTTACAGATTTTAGAATTTTTCCATATTTATTTTCCCTTAAAACTAGACATTGTCAAAGCACACATCAAATTTTAAAATGATTTTCTTTCTATTTATCAGGGGTAATTTTGAAACTAAAGATATTCCAATTTAAATAGCTTATATTCCAATTTAAATAGCTTATATTCTGAAGTTTGACTGTTGCTTTGTTTGGGCTGTCAGTGGGAAAGAAGAAAAGCTCTCTTTAAATTAGGTTGATCACCTGGCTATAGCGAATTTCTATTTCTGAAATACAAAGGAAAATGTTAGTGAAAGAGGCCAAAGTTCTTATAATGGCTTACAGATATGGCTTTTTACATTTAAAAAGTTCAACATTAATGCTTCCTGAAATTGAGTGTTGATACTATTCAATCATAGTCTGAAGTTAAGGGGAGCTTCTAGTTGCCCTTAACTATCTTTAGAGCCAAAGCAACATATATTTGAAAGTAAGATCTTTCTTCAGTAAAGCTTTCTGCTACTTTCTAGTATTTTGAATCGTATGCATAAATGTGTGGATATACAACATTATTTAAGACCATTTCATATTACAAAAGGAGCATTGTGCGTTTGACGTTGTACATCTGTGCACTGGTACCAGACACTATGCTTAGACAATGTCCACACAAAGATGGTGGTGTATAATCTGTGTTCCAGAAGCTCACAGTCTATTGAGAGAGTGAGGCAGATAAAATGAGCACTCTGATACTGAAAATTAAATAATCAATCAAATAGCATGACTAAGTTGTATATCATATACAGAAAGCAGGGAACTAAAGGGTAAAGAGAGGGAGAATAGAAGTGGGAGATGGGGAGGGGGAAGACAGGCAGGAAGCTAAGAGGGAGAGAGACCTATAAAAACACAAGTATTACTCCCATCCTTTCCCCCAAATATGTATTTATTACGTTCAATCATGATCATGTCTGCTTTGCACCTACATGTGGGTATCTTTGGGGTGCATTCACAGAAGTTCAGTTAATGGGTTTCAATTGGCATGCTTAATTTAACTACCACTGTGTCGTTTTCCAGAATGACTGCATTGGTTTACAGCCCAATAGCAAACATGGCAGGAAAAAGTTCACATTCCCCCATTCTGAGCACCACTTGCTATTTTTATTATTTGAATTTTATTTCTCTTATTTCTTGTGCAGCTGTATAGCTCTTCAAACACAAATTAGCCCTTTTTATTTTCCTATAGTCAACTACTCAGATCTTTTTGTTAAATTTTCTGTTTTACCTACGAATTCTTTGTCAGTTATGTATTTTTTTTTCCAATTTTAATTGTGTAGTTTAATAAGCGTTGGCATTATCTATAGCCATGTATTCACGACCACAGTTAAGAGTATAGCACGTTTACAACAATTAAAAGTACCTTGTGGCCCATTCTAGTCAATGCCTTCCTCCCAACTCCAATCCCAGGCAACCATTGATTTGCTTTCAGTCATGATGGTTTGCATTTTCCAGAATTTAATATTAATGAGATCATACCATATATGGTCTTTGTGTTTGACATATTTTCATTTGTCTTGGTTAATTATCTATATTGTTGTGTTCTGTGGTAACTATTGGTTGAAATATATAAGTCCACATTTAAATCATTTCTTATATGGTGCAAAGTAGGAATCAAAGTTAACTTTTTTATGGGGATTTATACTTATCCCAGGAATTATTTTTAAACAATTATTTCTCCATTGAGTGCCTTTGTACCTTTATTAAAATATGTGGGTCTACTTTTGGGCTATCTTTCCTGTTCCACTGATGAATATGTCTACCTTTTTTTTTTTTTTTTTCCCCAGTACTACATTGTCATGATCACCTGGTCTTAATACCAGGTTTTGTGAGTCCTCCAGCATTGCTGTTTCTTCTCAAAACTATTTTGGCTAGTGTAGTTTCTTCGTCATTTCATATAGATTTTATAATCAGTTTGGTAATTTCTACAAAAATCCTGCTGGGATGTTGTTTGGGGAAAATTGGTATCTTCCCAATATTGAGTCTCCTAATCCATGCAGTACTATTTACAATAGCACCAAAAGAATATGAAATGCTTATGTATGAATTTCCCAAAATGTGTGCAAAATCTATATGCTGAAAACTGCAAAACACTGGTGAAAGATACCAAAGAAGGCCAAATAAATGGCAGTTACATATTTTGCAATACCCTTCTCCTAGACCCCTCATATTTTTTTTTTTTTTTAAACTCTGTCTGTGGTGGAATGTACTTTAACATTTTGGATATACATTTTATTCCCCAAATTATATATTTTTATAGTTTCTTTTTTCCTTGGTCTTTAAAATTGCATCCTGTATTTCTTTATCTGTATTTAACTATTCCAATATCTGATGTCCCTGGTTGAATCTAAATCTGTTGTTATTTTATATTTAAGGTGGCTTATTACCTTGTGTTCTTGGTAGTCTTTGGTGCTGAGTTCACTGTTACACCTTAATCTGTAGGAATCCTGAAGGCCTAAGGAGATAGTCTGCTCCAGAAAGGATTTTCATCTGCTATTTTTCCATGATGATTGTACAGTTGCCACAGAATGCAAAAATGTCAAAGTGTACCTGTGTCTTCAGTCACATTTTGGATATTTTCAGAGAAGCTGAATTTAGTCTGATCATCTTAAGTGAAAATAAAATCTCTAGTGGCATTTCAGAAATTTCTGGGAAATCTTTAAAAGCGTACTGAGAGTTACCTGAAAGGCATGACTATAGAGCATCAATGGAAGCATGCTAAATTCCAAATGTGTTAGCATCTTTTAAGAACTGGTTCTTCTGGACACCAGGCTGTGTGGAAAAAATGTTGCCTATTGAAATAGTTTGCTTGATCTTTGGAGTAATGTTTTCTAAATTCTTTGCTGGTTCTTGATGCTGATTTGGTAATATTTTCTGACATTTTATACTTTTTTTTTTTTGGAAAAAGTGAGATTGATATAACAGAAAGATATTGAATTCCTACATTTATTTAAAAGTTGTTAAGAAGGGGGGCGCCTGGGTAGCTCGGTGGGTTAAGCCTCTGCCTTCGGCTCAGGTCATGATCTCAGGGTCCTGGGATCGGGCCCCGTATCGGGCTCTCTGCTCATCAGGGAGCCTCCTTCCTCCCCTCTCTCTCTGCCTGCCTTTCTGCCTACTTGTGATCTCTGCAAAATAAATAAATAAAATCTTAAAAAAAAAAAAAAAGTTGTTAAGAAGGGGCGCCTGGCTGGATCAGTGGGTTAAAGCTTCTGCCTTCAGCTCAGGTCGTGATCCTGGGATCCTGGGATAAGCCCCTCGTTGGGCTCTCTGCTCAGTGGGGAGCCTTCTTCTTCCTCTCTCTCTCTCTCTTTCTGCCTGCCTCTTTATCTACTTGTGATCTCTCTCTCTGTAAAATAGATAAATAAAATCTTAAAAAAACGTAGTTAAGAAATTAGAACTCAGAAATTAAAGTGTTCATAATAAAAGATCACCAGTAATACAGATACCTATGGAAATCAAAAGCCAAAAGAGGACTGTGAACATGTATTTTTCTCTCTTGTGCCATTTGTAACTCTTGTGACTTTAAGTGCCATGTTTATATTTTAGGGGGTTTGCTTGGACTAAGGTTGGAATAGCTCTTCCTGTTCAGATGACTGAGGTCCAAGTGACACTGAAGGAGAAATCCTGAGGAAGTTTGGAGCCAGTTCGTAGTGCTTAAGCATAAAGTCAAAAAGAAACTGTAATTTGATGACCCTCTGAAGTGTGATGATACAGACATAATGCTTGATGATGGGTGGAGAAAAGGGAGAAGTGAATTAAAAACCTCTGATTTTAGGCCAAGGGAAAAGAAACATGTTGAGTTGAAAATAACAGATTGAACTCATCATTGCTGGGGAAAAATTTAATTCTCTGCTCAGTTACTACAGTGATCTAAATATTCTCTTCTCTCATATTGTTCTATTTATTTCCAGTAGATTATTGTGTACGCTATTGTGCATGCTAGCCTCCAGATCGTCACTCTAATGCTATCCTTCACTGAAAGGAGCTAGGGATCCTGGTAGAAGAGATCATTCTATAATTGGGGCAGTAGTTTTTAAGAAAAATGTTTAAGTGTGTTAGATAAAAGACACGTCTGTGTATCTGTCAATGTGATCATTTGTTTGGTACCCAGGAGCTCATGTGTACACATCTCTCTCTCTCTCTCTCTCTCTCACACACACACACACACACACACAGAGTCAAGAGTGGCATCAAATTATTCAATAAGTAAAGGACAGTGAAAAATTTGTAGGTATACTTTGTTTTATTGTTCTCTGCTTTATTGTACTTCACAGATAACTGTGTTTTTTAAAAGTTGAAGAGTTGTGGCTACCCTGTCTTTCCAACAGGGTATGTTCACTTTGTGTCCTCTGTGTCATGTTTTGGTAATTTTCATAATATTTCAAATTTTCCATTATTATTAAACTATAATAATATAATTTATGACATTATACTATTCCATTATTACTATATTGATGATCAGTGACCTTTGATGTCAATATTGTGATTGTTTTGAGATGCTGTGAACCGGGTCCATGTAAGATGACAAAGACTTGATTAATAAATATGATGGGTATTCTTACTGGCCCACCAACCAACTGTTCCCCCATCTTTCTCCCTCTTTCTCAACCTCCTATTCTCTAAGACACAACAATATTGAAATTAGGCCATTTAATAACCCTATTATGGCCTCTTAACTGTTCAAGTGAAAGGAAGAGTCACATGTCTCTCACTTTAAATCAAAAGCTAGAAATGATTAAGCTTTGTGAGGAAGGCATGTCAACAGCTGAGAAAGGCCAAAATCCAGCCCTCTTGTGCCAGTTAGTTAAGTGGTGAGTATTAAGAAGAAGTTCTTAAAGGAAATTAAAATTGCTATTCCAGTGAACACATGGTGATAAGAAAATGAAACAGTTTTATCACTGACATGGACAAAGTTTTAGTGGTCTAAATAGAAAATCAAACCAGCCACAAATTTTTTTTTAAAACTAAAGCCCAATCCAGAGCAAGGCCCTAACTCTCTTCAATTCTCTGAAGGCTCAGAGAGATGAGGATGCTGCAGAAGAAAAGTAAGAAGCTAGCAGAGGTGGGTTCATGGGGTTTAAGGAAGGAAGCCTTCTCTGTAACATAGAAGTGCAAGGTGAAGCAGCAAGTGCCGAGGGAGATGTTGCAGCAAGTTCTCAAATCAGGCCATGTTAATTAATGCAGGTGGCTACACTAAATAATAGATTTTTAGTGTAGACAAAAATTTCCTTATATTGGAATAAGGTGTCATCTAGGACTTTCGTAGCTAGAGAGAAGTCAATGGCTTGCTCTGAAGCTTCAACGAACTGGCTGACACTTTTGCTGTGGGCTAATGCGGCTGATGACTTTAAGTTGGAGTCTGTTCTCATTGACCAATCTGAAAATTTGGGGGCCCTTAAGAATTATGACAAATCTACCCTCTCTGTGCTCTAGAAGTGAAACAACAAAGCCTAGTGATAGCACATCTGTTTACAACATGATGTACTGAATGCTTTAAGCCCACTGTTGAGACCTACTGCCCTGAGAAGGCAGAAAGAGATTTCTTTCAAAATATTACTGCTCATTGACAATGCATCTGGTCATTCAGCAGCTCTGATGGATATGGACAAAGATATTAATGTTGTTTTCATGCCTGCTGGCATAATATACATTCTGCAACCAAGGAGTAGTTTTAACTTTTAAGTCTTCTTATGCAAGAAAGACATTTTATTAGGTTATACCTGTCATAGACCATGATTCCTTTGAAGGATCGGGGCAAAGTAAATTGAAAACCTTCTGGAAAGGATTCACCATTCTAGATACCATTAAGAACATTTGTGATTTAGGGAAAGAAGTCAAAATATCAATATTATGAGGACTTTGGAAGAAGTTATTTCTAACCCTCATGGATGACTTGGAGAGGTTCAAGACTTCAATGAAGGCAGTAACTGCAGATGTAGTGGAAACAGCAAGAAAACTAGAATTAGAAGTGGAGCCTGAAGATGTGTCTGAACAGCGGCAATCTTGTGACCAAACGTTCATGGATGAAGAGTTGCTTTTTTAAAAAAAAAAAAAAAAAAAGATTTTATTTATCTGATAGACAGAGAGAGAGGGAACATAAGCAGAGGCAGTGAGTGAGGGAGAAACAGGCTTCCCAGCAGAACAGGGAGCCCGATGCTGTCTCAACCCCAAGACCCTGGAATCACGACCTGAGCAGAAGACAGACACCCAGTGACTGAGCCACCCAGGCGCCCTGAAGAGTTGCTTTTTATGGATGAACAAAGAAAGTGGCTCTTGAGATGAAATCTACTCCTGGTGAAAATGGTGTGAAGGTTGTTGAAACAATATCAAAGAATTTATAATATTACATGTATTTCATTGATAAAGTAGTGGCAGGGTTTGAGAGGATTGACAAGTTCTACTGTGTGAAATGCTATCAAAAGCATCACATGCTGCAAAGAAATTATCTGTGAAAAGAGGAGTCAATTGATGTGGCAAACTTTATTGCCTTATTTTAAGAAGTTGCCACAGCCATGGCAAACTTGAGCAACCACCACCCTGGTCAGCCAGCAGCCATCATCCTCAGGGTAAGGCTGTCTACCAGTAAAAGATTACCACATGCTGAAAGCTCAGGTGGTGGTCAGAATTTTTTAGCAATAAACTATTTTTTAGTTAAGATACATACATTGTATGGACACATACAATGTATACATTTAGGTATAATGCTACTACATATTTAATAGACTATAGGATAAACATAATTTTTGTGTGACATGAGAAACCGGTAAATTCATTTGACTAGTTTTATTGCCACATTAGCTTTATTGCAATGGTTTGGAACAGACCTGCAATATCTCCTAGCTATGCCTATATTTGTTTATATGATCCAGTACTGTCCCAGTTGAGTAGGTTGAGTTGATGTTTATATCTGCTTAAGAAGTACGGTAGTTTACTTGCTGAATTGACCCTCTAAAAATAAAATTCAGAGAAGATGACAGGAGAAGACTTCAAATATATCTGAGTTGGGGCCTAAGTGAGCTCCCCCAGCCACTGGCTTTCATAGCACCTTGTCGAGCAGCTGACCCTCTGGTATGTTTTGGACTGGTTTTGCACTAGGGACTGACTTTTGATTGATGATAGAGCAGACCTGCTGTTAGAAGTCCCTACTTCTCTGGGTAGAACTTTGGAATACCTGGGAAGCTTTACCCCTGTCTGGACATACTCTGCTATTTCTAGCTTTATGGATATGTCCCTGTAATTTTCTGCATCCTTTTTAAAAAAGACACTCTGCTCTGTGCAGGGGGGCATCTTTGTGTACGACATCTTGGTCTCACTGTTGTACGTACTACATTGGATCCCCAAATGGATTACCTATTAAATGTCAAGTTCAGAGGCCCAGTTTTAAGGTCAAAGGTGAAAAATAACATCATGAAAATGTACTTTGCATATTACAATTAGATACCAAGTTCACTGAGCTAAAATTGTATAAAAATTGAAAGAAGCAAATAAAAATAAACTCACTTAAAAATTGACTTATTTTAGTGCAAAGGTCATCTGGTCATATATGGTAATTAATTGTATTGTGTGAAGTGATACAAATCTTTAGAAGTTGATAAGAAGAGTGTTAATTATTATGAAAATGAAAGACATGTTTCTGGACATGTAATACTGAAGAAGGTTAAGATGAAAATGGCCCACTAGAAAGGAATACCATAAAAGTAATTGACAACGTCAAAGAACATCAAAGGAACAACAACATTTTATGAATATGAATGCCAATCTACTTAAAAACATTTTATATACCTAAGACCTAAGAAGAGACGCAAAGACATACAACGAAAAAAGAAAAAAAAAAAAAAACCAGTTATTGAGGAAGGGGATAAGGTTTATTTAGCTGAAATCAAAATGAATTATTTGCTTGAGTATTCCCCAAAGAAGAGGAAGGTAGTATTCCAGAAACTGCAATGCATTTTCCTTAGGGGGAAGTGAGATGTTAAAAGGCTTTACCATCACACTAGAGCAGATAATTAGGCAATTACAACTATTAAATTTGACAGAGCATTAGTTTAAATGCATTACTCACTAGAATTCTGAAGGAAGTAACAAATAGTATAATTTTTAGTGAACACTTTTGATAACTCATTGAGGACAACATCTTACCAGAGGGCTGAAGGGTGCTAATATAGTCTTGAATTTGAGAAATGCATGTATGTGCATGTGTGTACGCCCACGCGCGTGCGCACACAAACACACACATGGTCCTGCCAAAAAAAACATCCCAGGAAAGTCTAAATCTTCTGAAGACTTTTTCCTCTTTTATATGCAATTATTGCAGTATACTTATAGATTTTAATCCACCAATCATCAAGAGACCTTTCAAAAGTAGGTGGCAAATATCACTTCAAAATCTCCTACCTTGATTTATAGGCACTAAAACAGAAACAAAAAGAAGTCACCTTGAAAAGCAGTGGACAAACCCAGTCTAAGATTTAAGTTATTGACAATTACCAAACATTTGGTAATGCATAATTTAGTAATACCAGAGTCAGCTTAGAACACTGTCCTTACCACCTTGCTACCAGTCTTTAAATGGATTACTGCTGCATTTTTTAAAAAAAACATGAAATATTTCTACACTGAATAATAACTTAGTAATCACATAATGCTTATCATTTACTTTCCAAATTCCACATGTCTTACAGGTATCACAAGATCCATCCAGTATTCATATGCATTATTGCTGCTTAGAATGCAATAAAGAACTTTTAAAACAATAGTTCTGCCCATTGCATAAGAAGTCCCAAACACTATGTTTCAAAAGCAAAGCAGTCATTCAGTGGTATCTTTGGCACACCTTCTTTCGTCAGCCACTCTCACTGCATGGTTAGGGAGAAGGATAGTCTAGGTGAGTGACAGACAGATGGTGGTCACGGTGCATCTTAGCACAAGGGTTAGATCTTTCAAGGATCTTTGCTTTTTTGGACACTGTCTGTATTCCCTAAGGTGGGCTCTGAGGCTGGATTGAGGATTCAGGGGTGGGTACCGTCTTTGTTCGCTCGTATCTATGTTCTCTTACCATATCAGTGTACTAACTCTGTGTTAATCCTTGCTGGTTGAAGAAATGCTTAATGCTTCCATTAAGCTTTCTCTGACATTCTCCATGGATGAGTTGGGGATTCTTTTTACATAATTCCATATTGGCTTCTATTGCAGTGTTTACAGCCCTGCTTTGCAATTTCTAGTTATAAGTCTGCTGTTCCTGCAGTCTGGTAACTGCTAGTTCTCGCCTAGCCACATGCTCTGCTAATGATTATATATTCAGTGCCAGTCACATAGCAGATGCTCAGTAAATGTTTGCTGAATGAATAAATGCATGTGTTCCTCCCTCACCTCTATCTGCAAACATATACCTCTCAATAAATGATAGCAATAATGCACATGTCCATACATTAAAAAAAAAGTTAATATTATTTCTCATATGCAGCCACTATATAGTTAGTGGCTAATGGCTGCATCTCAGAGATGTTTGTGATTTTATTTTAATTCTATTTCTCAAATACACTACCATACTTTTTCTGTGAGTGTCCCTGCAATATTTGATATGAACATGAGGTTCATATAGTTTGTGAGTTCATAAACAATTCAGAGTGAATTCATCGAAGGAGCAGTGTGGATTTGAACTTAGGAGACCAATGTTCTTGTGTTGGGTTTACTTTGAAGAAATAAATTAACCTCTGAGCTGAACACCATCATCTCTAAAGTTGTGGGATTAAAGTGGGTGATATCTAAAATATCCAACCTTACTAACTCTAAATATCAATTATTCTAGGACAAATAAGCTGAATAAACATTTATGGGTTGCGTAATAGCAGGGTACTAAGAGAGAAAGAACATTCAGAGAGAGATAGTCCTTGTTGGGATGTCTAGATTCTTTAGGGCAGTGCTTCCTAATAGAACTTCCTGTCATGGTTGAAATGCTCCACCATCTGCACTGTCCCACGTGGCAGCCCATTAGTACGTGTGACTGTGGAGTTCTTCAAAGGGTGTTAGTATGATTGAAGAGTGTAATTTTATTTAGCTTTAATCAATTTAATTTTAAAAGTCACATAGAGGTATATGGGACAGTGAAGATGTAGGCAGATACATGAAAAGATAACTAAGACTGTAGTAAATTTAAAAACAAAAATGCAATAAGGGACAAAAGATCACATTCAAAGAAACTTCTCTGTTTTAAAAAAATATATCAGACTTGTGGCTGGCTTAGTCGGTAGATCATGTAACTCTTGATCTCAAGGTTGTTAAGTTTCAGCCCCATGTTGCATGTAGAGATTACTTAAAAATAAAAATAAAAAAATAAAAACTAAAAAGGCATGTCAAACATATATAAATAAAGTGGATTTGAAAAACTACATAATATACATTGAGATTAATTGGCCATTCAAAAATTTGTGTATTTTTTTAGTAGTGTAGAATGACCTTAGGTAAAGAATTTTTTCAAAACATCTAAAGCTGTTTATAGCACAGATTTTTAGCTAAGAATTAGAAAATACTGAGGAACAGAGTAAACATAATCATGTTTTGTGTAATCGGTTTATGGGATTCCAAATGACTGTTATGATCCCATATAATATAATGAGTACAGGGATAGAAAATAATCATAGAGGCCAAAATGAAAATTAAAGTACAATATAGACTCTGGCTTGAGGAAATGACAGGGGGAAATGATTGTGCAAGTGTAATAATTTATTGAAAAATCTCACTATAAAATACGTTGGTAAAAATAGAGTGACAAAATCTATGTTTAGAAACATTTAAGAAAGAGAAGATGAGCAGTCACAGCATGGATTCTAAATCAATCCAAATTATTTTGGCAGGTCATAGTGAAAACGAAACCATGCTTGGAATAGTATGCTAGGTACACTTCTGATCACCATTATTATCTTCTTGAAAGAATGTCACTGAAATTATAGACATAGGGTGGAGGGCAACGCGATGAACTTAAAATTTAAAAGGATAGAGCATTTTTCATGAAGAATGATTATCCAGCTTAGCAAATGTGGCCTTAAAAAATAAGATGAAGTGAACACCAAGAGGAGTTATAAGGGACAGCAAGGAGAGGCTGGACTGATAAGAATCTGAAATTGAAAAGGGGGCAATGTAAATTCAGAAACACTTCCTAATTGAGAGTCAGCCAGACAAAAAGAAAAGCTCGCTAAGGAAGATGGTTGAAGTACCATTACTAAGGATATTTTTTAAAAAATTGATTAAATTATAAATTTAACCCTTGATAAAACTTTACAAAACTTTACAGAACTTTATAAACTTTATAGTCTAGCACTATAATAGTGGTTAACAGGAAGCTGAGAACCTTGGATATAGCCTATATATTAAAAAAAAAAAATTCTTTAGTTCTGTCCTAAGCTTCAGATGGGCAGATGCAAAAGAAGCATAATATAGTAGAAGGGGCATTGACCTTGGAGATGGAAAGACTCGTATTTGGATTTTCATTCTGCCACTGATAACTTCACTTGAGTCACACTGCTTAACCTCTCTGAATCTAAGTTTCCAAAGTTGAAACAAGTTTAATGAGACCTCCTTAAGAGAGTTGTTTTGATGTTTAATGAAGTAATATGTGGAAACTGCCTAGCATTATGCCTAGGTATTCTTTTCTTCCTTATAAACATGGGTCTCAATTCAGTCAGCTGTAGTATACATGTACACACCAGTCAGAACAATTCCTTCTAATATTTTTTGAGGACTACCCCGTGAGAGGCATTCTCCTAGGTACCAGCTGTATAAATAGAGGAAGGAGGCTGCATTCTTTACTGTCAAGGAATCACAGCCTAATCAGGAAAATAGACTCATAAATAACAGTTACATAAGTCAAACCATGAGAAGCGTTCTAAACAGCCATAAACAAGGGCTATGGGAGAAGAAAGGAAAGATTGGAAGAGGATGCGCAGGATGACAATCCATATAGATTAGGACAGACTATTTTATCTTGGTGTTCGTGTGTCCTTGTCACTTCATTGGTTTTAAGAGTTCATTCATTTATTTCTTTCACGAATTTTCATGTAGCACCTACAGAATTTCAGGCTCTGGAATACAAGGATGTAGGAGGTATAATGGTGCGTGCCCTCACTGAAAATATAATCTGGTCTAAAATGAATTGGAGAACTGTGCCACCTTTCATTACAGGTGGTCCATTTGGGTATATGGAATCAGGGGTAAATTTCACTGCAAGGCTCCATGTTTTACAGTCTCTAGATTATAAGAAGCCCCAAGAGTGGAGTGCCTGGATGGTTCAGTCAGTTAAACATCTGACTTTTGATTTTGGCCCAGGTCATGATCAGACCCAAATTGGGGGACGTGCTTAGCAGGGAGTCTGCTTAAGATTCTCCCTCTGCCTCTGCCTCTTCCCCTCCCTGCTCTAAAATAAATAAATAAATCTTAAAAAAAAAAAAAAAAAGAAGAAGAAGAAGAAGGAGAAGCCTCAAGGGCAAATCAGAAGAGTAAAAAACTTCTATACGAAACAATGTACAGGAGTGCCCAGGTGGCTCAGTGAGTTAAACTTTCCTTCGTTTTGGCTCAGGTCATGATTTCATGACCTGAGATCAAGTGAGATCAAGCCCTGCATCGGACTCCACACTCAGCATGGAGTCTGCTTGCGGTTCTCTTTCTCTGTCTCCTTTGCGCCTTCTCCTGCTTATGTTCATGTTCTCTCTAAATAAAAAAATAAAAAGCAGCAGTATACAGACTGAAGGATGGATATGTGGAAAGGGAGAAGGTCAGTCCTCTCTGTTTGGGTTAGTGAAAGAGCAGAATGGATTCTGGGCACCAGGGAGAGTATTTGGCTTTAGAATAAGGATTAATCTCGACTTTCTCTTCATACTAGGGGACAGAGTCTGCCTTTTTTCTCATCTGTTGCCCTCCTGGTATAGGACTAATCTTTTTAAACCTCAATGCCAAATAAATGTTTGTTTAATAACTTATAAATACATGAATACCTTTAAATTAAAAGGCATACATTTTTATTCTACAATATACATTGTTGGTAATTTATATTTTAATATTGTACTTTGTGTCGAGGTTGACATTTTGGTTGCCCTTCTCAGAGATCTGGTATTTATGAGGAAATTCAGAGTCATCTTACTGCAAAAAGTAACTAAATATTGAACCTACATGCTATTTCTCCTTTCTTCAGACACCCTCTTAACCTCTTCCACAGCCTGACTGAAACATTTATGTCAAAAGATGGTATTTCATGGATATGAGGGAATTTTTTTTTAAATGCTTTGCCATTTGAAATTTGAATGCCCTTCTTTGTCTTCTTGCCCAGAAAGCCCTATAAAGCAGGTAATGCTAACAGCCATTAGAATGACCTAGTGCAGTTAAGGCCACATAAGCACTTAGCCAGATTTATTTGAAGATGGTTGCATTTAACAAACCACCCAAATATGAGTGAAATGAGCTATGGTTCAAAACTGAAATAGTCCAATACTTTGCTAGTGCTTACAAATAAATTGGTAGCAGATAAGAAGAATCCATCACACTCAACAAAATGATCAAAGGGGTTGACCTTATGTTTTAAGAAAACCAGAAATCAGATACAGAAATACTAACTTTCAGTTAGTTAATTAAAAAATCCCAATCCTGGGTGTGTTAATTAAAAAATGATGGCTTAAAAATTGCAAATTGATTTACTAGAGAGCTTCCATAATCTGTATTAATTTTCCCCTTGTTTCTAGAGAGTCAACACATATTCTTAGAATTTTCTCCAGCACAGGGCTTATGTTACTTACTCTCTGTCTCTCTCACACAGTTTCTAATTAACTTTAGGATGAAATTAAGGGTTTTGTCTGTCTTTTTGGTCCCCTTAGAGAAAGAGAGAGAGAGTAAGATTTGAACTCAACTTTGACTTACTTAGCTTCAGACTGTGTGATGAGAAAGCAATACAAATTTTAAATGCTTTGTAATTTGGTATCAATTGTTCAATATTTTTGAGAAGACAATCACAGATAACACTATGGGAGAAAATAAGGAGAAGATGTATTGAAAATAATTCTAGGTTTATAATAATGTCTTTCTCTTCTAACTATGATTATTTGTCAGGTCTTCAGAAATATCTTAAACAATGAGACTTCAGGGGTAATTTAATATCCCAGATTCGAAATGTGTTTAAATAGTGAATTGTTTACAATGAGTTTGAGGCACAATAAAAATTTTGTGTTTTAGAGACCCAGGTCATGCTTTTGCTGATAGACTGCCTCTCACGGGTGAGTCACTGAACTCTCTGATTCTTTTGTTGTCCATCTGTCACAGAGTGAATGACCTGCCTTATTCCTTGGCAAAAGGAATAAATAAACATTTCCTAGGTTTTTCAAATGCCAATTTGATCCAAATCTTGAATGCAACTGAAAACAAATGCTATAAGACAAAGAAGAAGGCTTTGTCATTATGACAGCTGGAAGATACAAAACATCAGAATACTGTTTGTCCCACACACAGTGTTAAATATTGTAGCTGATTTTCATTCATTGAATAGATGCTTTTTCTGGCATTGTGTAAGCAAAAGCAATTAAAATTTTTTTTAAAAAATAGGATTTTTTGTGCATTGAAATTGCTAACAGATTATTAGTAGAGTTGACTTTTGATCTCTTTTACCTGTAGTGGTGATACATTTGCAGTGAGCCAATAAACTATCTATACAGTCTCAACTGATCCCTATTGTGATTGAAATCTTTCTGAGACAGCTGGCCAGGATTATTGGAGGCATAATATGTGACTGAAGAACAGATGTCTTCTTCGTTTGAAGTTAACTGGTCTGCTTGAAACCCAACCTTTGACCTTTTCCTTATGAGTACTCAGAACTAGTCGCATTAACAGGCCCCAATTTCCTCCTCTCACAAACACCAGAGAATATTCCTAAAGAAAGTATAGGATTTAACAGGTGTTGTGATCTCTACTTAGGCACTATTGATTGTCTCAAGTTCACTTTTCCTAAGTTGCAAGAACATAAAATCTAGCGAAATATTTTAATACTGGGCTATCATTTATCTTGCATTGTACTTTGACTAGATAGGATTATTGTCTTTTAAACTTTCTATAACTCGGTGATAAATTGCCCTAATTTGATTCATCGCCCATAATTTTAGATGTGGTTCTGTTAGACAAATAAAATTAAAATGCCAGAAGCCCTGGTGCATGTGCCCCTTTGGATCACTACGTTTGTATCTTTAGGGTAAATACCCAATAGTGCAATTGCTGGGTCATAGGGCAGTTCTATTTTCAACATTTTGAGGAACCTCCATGCTGTTTTCCAGAGTGGCTGCACCAGCTTGCATTCCCACCAACAGTGTAGGAGGTTCCCCTTTCTCCGCATCCTCTCCAGCATCTATCATTTCCTGACTTGTTGATTTTAGCCATTCTGACTGGTGTGAGGTGATATCGCATTGTGGTTTTGATTTGTATTTCCCTGATGCCGAGTGATATGGAGCACTTTTTCATGTGTCTGTTGGCCACCTGGATGTCTTCTTTGCAGAAATGTCTGTTCATGTCCTCTGCCCATTTCTTGATTGGATTATTTGTTCTTTGGGTGTTGAGTTTGCTAAGTTCTTTATAGATTCTGGACACTAGTCCTTTATCTGATATGTCGTTTGCAAATATCTTCTCCCATTCTGTCAGTTGTCTTTTGATTTTGTTAACTGTTTCCTTTGCTGTGCAAAAGCTTTTGATCTTGATGAAATCCCAATAGTTCATTTTTGCCCTTGCTTCCCTTGCCTTTGGCATTGTTCCTAGGAAGATGTTGCTGTGGCTGAGGTCGAAGAGGTTGCTGCCTGTGTTCTCCTCAAGGATTTTGATGGATTCCTTTTGCACATTGAGGTCCTTCATCCATTTTGAGTCTATTTTTGTGTGTGATGTAAGGAAATGGTCCAATTTCATTTTTCTGCATGTGGCTGTCCAATTTTCCCAGCACCCTTTATTGAAGAGGCTGTCTTTTTTCCATTGGACATTCTTTCCTGCTTTGTCGAAGATTAGTTGACCATAGAGTTGAGGGTCTATTTCTGGGCTCTCTATTCTGTTCCATTGATCTATGTGTCTGTTTTTGTGCCAGTACCATGCTGTCTTGATGATGACAGCTTTGTAATAGAGCTTGAAGTCCGGAATTGTGATGCCACCAACGTTGGCTTTCTTTTTCAATATCCCTTTGGCTATTCGAGGTCTTTTCTGGTTCCTTATAAATTTTAGCATTATTTGTTCCATTTCTTTGAAAAAGATGGATGGTACTTTGATAGGAATTGCATTAAATGTGTAGATTGCTTTAGGTAGCATAGACATTTTCACAATATTTATTCTTCCAATCCAGGAGCATGGAACATTTTTCCATTTCTTTGTGTCTTCCTCAATTTCTTTCATGAGTACTTTATAGTTTTTTGAGTATAGATTCTGTGCCTCTTTGGTTAGGTTTATTCCTAGGTATCTTATGGTTTTGGGTGCAATTGTAAATGGGATTGACTCCTTAATTTCTCTTTCTTCTGACTTGTTGGTGTAGAGAAATGCAACTGATTTCTGTGCATTGATTTTATATCCTGACACTTTACTGAATTCCTGTATAAGTTCTAGCAGTTTTGGAGCAGCAATGTCCACAATAGCCAAACTATGGAAAGAACCTAGATGTCCATCAACAGATGAATGGATCAAGAGGATGTGGTATATATGCACAATGGAATACTATGCAGCCATCAAAAGAAATGAAATCTTGCCATTTGCGACAACATGGATGGAACTAGAGCGTATCATGCTTAGCGAAATAAGTCAAGCAGAGAAAGACAACTATCATATGATCTCCCTGAAATGAGGAAGTGGCGATGCAACATGGGGGCTTAAGTGGGTACGAGAAGAATAAATGAAACAAGTCACCATAAGTGACTCAATCTCACAAAACAAACTGAGGGTTGCTGGCGGGGAGGGGGTTTGGGAGAAGGGGGTGGGATTATGGACATTGGGGAGGGTATGTGCTTTGGTGAGTGCTGTGAAGTGTGTAAACCTGGTGATTCACAGACCTGTACCCCTGGGGATAAAAATATATGTTTATTAAAAAAAAAAACACAAACTACAAAAAAAAATGCCAGAAGCCCTTAATATAACCATGGGTAGTAAGATGTTTTCCTCCTTTGCACTGAAATGCAAGAGGACTTCCCCCTTTGTCCTAATTCGGAGCTAGGGTAAGAGGTGATAAGGAAACCTACTTGATAGGCTCAGTTACACAATTATTATTTCCTGGTTTTAGATTTCTTATTAGGATGTTCCCTTGAAGAGTGGGATTGTGAAAGAACAAGTTAAGTAACTTACCATATGCTGCAGACTGACTATTTGTCTTCCCAAATTCCTATTTTGTGACAGTATGTGGAGATGGGGCCTTTGGGAGGGTGGAGCCCTCATGAATGAGGTTAGTGCTACTATAAAAGAGACCCTAAAGAGCTCCTTTACCTCTTCTGCCTCTTCTAGTAGGAAGCAAGCATTCAGCAGACACTGAGTCTGCTGGGGTCTTGGTCTTGGTCTTCCCAGCCTCTAGAACTGTGAGAAATAATGTCTGTTGTTGAAGCTGCCCAGTCTAGGGGGTTTTCCTTACAGCAGCTGAAATAGGCTGAGATACTACATATCTCTGGCAGCTGACATGGTTTAGAGTTATTCATGCTACTGTCCTGAGACAATCATCCAGGTATCATAGTATTCCTGCTTTTATATTATTTAGTTTATACAGATCAGACTGACAAAGGGATGTTATGAGAGTACTTTGAAAAAAAAAATCTTCACTTTGATGCCCTTCTCAAGTCAATCAGTGAAGGTCAGATGAGGATAAAAAGCTAAGACTTTTGACAATACTGATATCTTTCACACAAGACTCTTCTGCTTTGATCTACAACAAGAGGAAAATGTAGTTCATCTACTATGAAATGCACTTGGTAAAGAAATGATCCTTAAATATATTCTAGGATGGATTCATTCCCCTAATCTGTTTCTGGGTATTCTTGCATTAAAAAAGTACGCAACTTTATTAGTTATAGCATCTATTCAACTTTAATGTGAAAAAAATCCACTATAATCAATATTGGATATAACTTTGGCTGACATTTATCCAAATTATGTTTCATTTTGCTTAAATGTTAATATGAAAGTTGTATGTTTTCTATTTACATTTGAATACAAATAAGTACTTCTTTTTGTAAATGTGTATTATCTAGGCTTTTAATGTCTTTAAATTTTTTGGGATCCTATGGTCCACTTCAAGGTAATATTAATCCCAGGCATTTCCATTCACCTGAAATAACCATGGATGTTTATGCTTCTTGATGTTTTTATCCCACTACTTAGTAAGACCTACTGAAATTGTTCTAATTGTCTCAGATTCCAAAGTTTAAGAGAATAATTTCTCAAATTTATAATTAGCTAGCATAAAAAAATTCTTTATATGTATATTTTCATCAAAGACTAAGCTCATAAATGTAATAATCAATAAATATTATTTAACAAAAAGATAAAGAAATACAAAGAATTTAGAATGTAAGTACTTCTTAAGCCACTATTCTTTATTTAATTATATTACATGACCTTGTATATCTTTAAGAGTTTATATTCTTACATTTTTTTGAAGAACGATACTGTAGGGATGCTTGAGTCACTCACTCAGTTATCATCTGCCTTTGACTCAGGTCATGATCCTAGGGTTCTGGGTTCGAGTCCCACATCAGGCTCCCTGCTCCGTGAAGAGCCTGCTTCTCCCTCTGCCTGCTGCGCCCCCTGCTTGTGCACGCTCTCTCACTCATTCTCTCCCTCTCTTAAGCGAATAAATAAAATCTTTAAAAAAGAAAGATACTGTAAAACTTTTTAAAAAAATAAGAAAAATAAAGACATAAAAGTAGTTAAACTCACCATTTCTTTGAGAGACATTGAATGGAATCAGTGATCAAAAGTAAACCAAAACCAAAAAGAAAAACAAAAAGAAGAAGCAGCAGCAGCATTCAAGCTTTAGCTTTGCTAATTCCTAAATATGTAAACTTGAAGAAGTCATTTAAATTCTATAAATTTGGAATAGCACTTTTTCTCCAATAGGTTTATTGTAAAAATCAAATAAAATCATATATGTAAGCTGCATAATGGAATCTCTATTCTCATGACCATCATCAGTTCTGCCAACTTTCATAGGTGCCCTTTCATTTAAGTGCTCTCTTCATAGGCATAACCTCTCCCTTTATAAGTGGTCGATTTTGGAAACTGGGAATAGATTACTGAAATACACAATTAGAAATTTGGACATGTTGAATGAATGTAGAAAAACCTCATAGGTATCAAAAATGATAAAGAGTGTGGAATCTTTTTCTGAAAATGTGGCCCCATTCACAGATCTTAGGTAATGGAGACCCTATTAAACACTGTAAGCCATATAGAGCTACAAATGTGTGTGAGTGTGTGTGTGTGTGTGTGTGCGCATGTGTGTGTAAGTAAAAGGAGGAAAAAAGGAAGGTGATTGGAGAATAGGGAATGATCTTTCTAACCCTGTCTACCTCACCTTTATTCTCCCAGGGGAAATTAGGCCAAATAGAGAAAAACAAGCTTAGATAAAAGCCAAAAGGCCAGTGTACTACTAATTAGGTAAATAAACAGTATGCTATAAAACCTTTTTAATTTGTTACCAGGATCATTTAGAATAGCATGAAATTTGAAATAAGAGCTATTCCCTAGCCTACTAGATAAGATTTCCCCATTAAAATTAGTCATTTAATCTGAAGTACAAAAATATATATAATTTGAGGTGGAAATTGGATCCCAAGGGTACTTTAGGTTGCTAAATTGGTTAGATAACTTGAAGTGAATGTCACTAAATAGCCACAAGTAAGCCATAAGTGAAAGAATGATCCGTGAACTACTCTGATTACTTGTCAACAGCAGAAGAGGGAGCAGCTTAGACTATAAAGGATGTAACCTTTGCAGATGATTTCCTCATATTGACAAGTAATCTGGACAATTTATTGCTTTTCTTTGAAGGGTCATACATGCACAGCTATCGTGCAGGTCTAATGAGAGACAGACATCTGATACTCAAACCCCTTTGCCTCAGAATTACCCTTCTATTCTAATTAACTCGGTTTTATGGTATTTTTATTTGTTTTCTAGCCTCCTTTTTGGCCTTAATTAAAAGAGACAGTATGATAAAATGGCTATTTCCTTTCTGCAACACATTCAATGATGTTTGCGAGTTTAACTCAGGCTTCTGGATGAGAGCGTGGCACATGGGTTGGAACATGCGTTACGTTCCAGATATCAAAGTTAGCTTTAGTTCGACTTTGTGAGATTCTAAGAGCAGCTGCGCTTTGTTGCACTTGCTTAGATCCCAACAGTGATTTAGTTCTGAGGATTATATATTTGTCTCTTATGTGTCAAAAGTCCTATCCCTTGTGACTTTACAACTCTGTTTTTGTATTTAATGTAAAAGCATGATAGCTTCGCATTGATGATTGTCAGCAGTTGCTATTTATCATCTGTCAAAATTTTTCTCATGGGAAGACAGAAAATCAAATGGATTATGGCTGTTTTTTTAGTTGCTTCAAGGAATCTTACATGACACAAGACAAAAAAAAAAAAAAAAAAAAGTAAAATGACTCCTTGACAAGTAACTTAGCATTCAGATAAATCTGTGATTTTATGCACAGAACAGAACTGTCATTCACCCTGACGAAATAGCATATCTTAAAGTGTTATGTCAATTTGCTTGTTTGACCTCTAGGTTGCTTTTCCACCTGGCCTGGTAGTTACATAGTTTTACAGTTACTTGTTTCTGGTGAAACAAAAAACTAAGCTGGTTTGAGGGCCCCGCTGAAGAGTGTGAAAGGCTGTTCCCCTTTCAGATCTTCCCTCTAACCGTTGACGTTATCATTAGATTCTAGTAACTCGTCCAAATTGGGAAAGTCAATCTCATTGAAAAGAGATGAGTGGAATTTTAGTAATTAGTTTTTATTGACCTGAGATGACTTGCATTTGAAGATATAAATGATGATGTTGGAAGTCAATGGTTCCATGTGGAGGAAGTCTGTGGAATCAACGACATAGAAAGTTTAGAATAATAAACAGGCAACCATAGAAGCATGTAAAAATGCAAATCATGTTTTAGGAGTCATCATCTTGACCAATAGATAGGGAATTTATAGGACTACCAGAGTCCCATGAGACACCTGTTGTTACCTCTAGATTTTCACTTTTTTTTTTTTTTAAGATTTTATTTATTTAGCCAGAGAGAGAGTGCACGCATGGGCGAGAGAGAGCAAGAGTACAAGCAGGGGGAGTTGCAGGCACAGGGAGAAGCAGGCTGAGAAAGGATTCCTCCCCCTCACCCCCCATGTGTGATGTGGACTGGATATTAGGACCCTCAGATCATGACCTGAGCCAAAGTCAGCCGCTTAACCAGCTGAGCCACCTAGGCGTTCCTGGATTTTTACTTTAGACATAAATACAGAGGTATATTCTAGCCCACAGTTTTTCAGCCTCAGCAATAATGATACTTGGGCTGAATGACTCTATGAGAGGCTGTCCTTTGCATTATAAAATGTTCAGTGATAGCCTGATCTCTTCCCACCTAGACCGGTAGTACCCCTGGAGTTGGGGGCAACCAAACATACCTCTTGTAATTGCCAAATATTCACTGAAGGCAATTTTTTTCCAGGTTGAGAACTACTCATTCATTCTTTTTAACAGGGCTTTGAATGAAGTTTTTCTTGTCCTACAATCACAGCTAGCACACTGAACAGAAAAATGACTTCTTTGAATTCTAAATTTAAGGAATTACGGTGGATTGGGTACACTACTGCTCTGAGGGCTTACTGGAGGTCCGCTTAAAACTACTAACTCTTGGGGCGACTGGGTGGCTCAGTAGGTTAAAGCCTCTGTCTTCAGCTCAGGTCATGATCCCAGGGTCCTGGGATCGAGCCCCATATCGGACTCTCTGCTCAGCAGGGAGCCTGCTTCCCTTCCTCTCTCTCTGCCTGCCTCTCTGCCTACTTATGATCTCTGTCAAATAAATAAATAAAAATCTTTAAAAACAAACAAACAAACAAACAAACAAAAACTACTAACTCTTACCCCTAACAGCAACTGCTCAACTAACCAATATAAATGGAACACAGAAAGAATTTTGTTTTTTTCTTTAGGAGGTTAGTGTTTACGGTAAAATGTTAGATTCTCTTCTCTTCTTGGAGAAGGGAAGATTGTTTTATCCTTCTTCCAGATAAAGGGAAGTTTTTCAAGAGAATAATTCCTAACTATTGGGAGTGGCTACAGTCGCGGAGACTAATGTTTCATTCCTCATCTCTGTGTCCCAGTGGAATAGAATATGTTGCTGTGTTCTGAGAGAGCATTCTGGAAACTTGAACATTTTGCCACATTGTCCTTTCAGTTCCCTCCTTTGTCATGGAGGAGAAAAAAACCCAAAACAATGAAAAACCATACCTCTTATGTATTTTCTGAAATTTGGGAGCACTTTTGAATATCAAAACTGCACAGTTTTGTTCAAAGGACATCTATAGCTGGAAGGTACTTAGATGCTTAAAGATACCACAATATTGTTTGCCTTGAAAAAGATGGAGGTAATCCCCACCTTGCCCTGTTGCTCCATGGTTTTTCATGACATCACAGAAGGGAATACAGAGGTGTATGGAGCAGGTAGAGGATATGAGGTAGTCTGGTTGGCTTCTTGCCAAGTGATTGAATACCCATCTCAATAAGGGGCTTAGAAGACTGTAACTTAATGACAGAGGGAGCCCAGGGTAAAACTATAACACCAGCAGCCTTAGATCAATGACCCTTCTGGATTCTTCTGAGGGAGACCACTCCATCACTACATGGAGCCAGGCAGGACAAGGAAACCTCTTCTCCTGTCTCCTTCCTTTCCCCAACATTAAAGGAAGACGCTCCTAGGAAAACTTTGTTTCCACAGCAACCCATTCATAATTCTACTGGAGATGCTGTTTCAGCCACTGTCTACCATTTTGCTCTCTATTAAGAAAAAATTATATTGGTAAATCTGGGGTCTTCTGTGCCCTATCTCTACTTAGAGGTTATTGTTTGATATGTATCTGCTACTTTTATGACCACATGACATTTATCCATCAGTTTTATCTTACAGTCTTCTGAATTCAGGTATCATTGGATATTTACTCTGGTTGAGAAAACTTTTCTTGAATTAGCTATTGATGAATTCTTTCAGCACAGTCTCTCGTTCACATTTTTTTTTCACTTTGTTTCTTTTTTTAATGTTAATTTTTCTAAGAAGAAGAAAAAAAACTTTCCAAGTTGTATCTCCACATAACAGAGGACACATATGCCATCTGGATATTGTCCGTTCTTTCTCCCTCTCTCCTTAATCTGCTATTTCCCAAATTCTGTTTTCCTCTCCTTGTACTGATTTTGCATTACAAAAACCCAGCAAACCATCTGGCAACAGCAGAATCCTCTTTGGAAAGAGGGCAACAAACTAAGAGTGCAAAGGCCAGATCTCTCTTTAGCATATAAAGAAAGAAGAGATTTTTGGAACTCAAATACATTAATAATTTTTGTTTGATGACTTTCCTTCTTTTAAGGATGTGGGGTCCTTGAAAAGAGATGAACAATATTTAAATATGCTGTCCAAACACACTCTGTTTTTTTAGCCCATTACTCATTTGTCATCTTTTTCTATTGGGAACTTGCATACTGCCTCTTATGTCTTTCTGCAGTCATTCTGGCTCAGGTCATCACTGCTATTTTTATAAGCTTCAAGATAGGGAATTAGGGCCTCAAATATTCACCTCTGATAATAATTGGTAACATTTCTTGAGTATTTACTATGTATAGACTGTTCAAATTTAATGTGTATTTGGGTGAGCTTTTATTAGAATCCAATATAAATACACTTGTAATGGTTCTCAGATGATGCCACAACCTTCATACAATTTCAATCCATTTATCTGTTCCCTTGTATTATATTATTATTGTCATGCATTTTAATTCTAAATATAGTTAAGCCCAACAGAACATTATTATTGTTTTGTGCAGTCTTTTATATATATGCACAGCATAGTTACCATTCTCATTGTTTGTTTAGTTTTTTTTTTTTTTTTAAGATTTTCTTTACTGATTTCTCAGAGAGAGAGAGAGAGAGGGTGCACAAACAGGGGAGCAGCAGCAGAGGGAGGAAGCAGGCTCCCCACTGAGCAGGGAGCCCCAGGTGGGGCTCCATCCTAGGATCCGAGATCGTGACCCGAGCAGAAGGACACCCAAGCCTCCTCTCATCCCCTGTGTTCTTTGTTAACCTCTTACCTTTCTCTGTTTCCATCTATGCCAAGTTCTCCTCCTTGAAGAATAACTGTGGGCTGCCAAGAAAAGTTATCTCTGTGTTTTTCTTTTACTGTCCAAAGCTATTTTCTCTTAACTTTGGAAGGATATTTTTATCAGGTAAAAAATTTTACCCTGCCGCTTATTTTCTTCCGATGCTATACAGGTATCCTAACGTTTCCTCCCTTCGATCATTTTGTGGCAAAGTTAACTGTCACTTCTATCTTCTCTCGAAGGAAATGAGTTTTTTTCTTGCTACTTGAAATTTTTTTTTTTTTTTAATCTTTGGTTTTTAAAAGTTCTACTGTTGTGTTCCTAGGTGTGGTTTTTCTGTATGTATCCTGCTTCTAGGCATTCTGTGTCTTGATGTTTTTGTGTTTAATTTGGAATAAAACTCAGTTATTATCTTTTCAAAGTTATTCTACCTCATTTTGTCAACTCTTTCGAGTATCTTAATTATACATTAGAACTTTACATCAGTTCTCATATCTCTCAAAAACTCTTTTCTATATATTCAATCTTTTTTCTCTCCATGCATCAGTCTTGATATTTCTTACTCATGTATCTTTAACTTCAATGATCATTTCTTCCATTTCTCTTATGCTATTGAACCTATCTACTGAGTTCACATTTTATGATATTGTATTTTTCAGTTCTATAATTTGTATGCTGAAGTACTTCATCTTGCTCTCTATCTTCTTGAACATGTTAATTATAGTTTTTCTAAATTCTATATCATTATCTCAAATTCCATGTCACCTATGGATTTCTTTCTATTGTCTGTTTCCCCACCTTTGGTCTATGTATGAAAGCTTGATCAATTTTTAAGTGAGTAACAGACATTTTTTATAAAAAGCTTATCTACCTATCTATCTATCTATCTATCATCTATCTGTTATCTATCCATCCATTCATACATCCATCCATCCTCCTATCATTCTTCCCCAGGGACTATATAACCTATTCTCTGCGTAGCTAGAATAAGGGTAGATGAGTTCAATTCAAAGTCTAAACTGACAGGCAATTGGGATGAAATCTTTTTAAGAGTCAATCTACCTCTGCTTCATCTCCTTTCCTAAGATGTAGCCCTCCAGGGTTTCTTACTGAGAGCCTAAGGGTCTTACCAGAGCCCTTTCTCTTTTGTAGGAAAAATAATTTTTATTTTTCTAGTATCTGGTAGTCAGAATCTCTGCTCAGCTTCTCAGCTGATTTATCCTTGATTTCTATATTTTTCCTGGCAAACGCATCATGAAGAAAGTTGGTTCAAATTGTTATTCTTACTCTTCTGCTCCTTCTTTCTCCTTGGGATCTGGACCCCTCAGATTTTCTGCCTTTAAACCAGGGGTTATTAACCATTATTGTGGCATGGAAATCTTTTTTCTTTTATTTATTTGTTTATTTAAGAGAGAGAAAGAGAGAGAGAGAGAGAGAATGAACAGGGGAGGGGCAGAGGGAGAGAAAGAAGCAGACTCTCTGCTGAGTTGGGAGCCCTGTGTGGCATTCAGTTCCAGGACCCTGGGATCATGACTTGAGCCAAAGGTAGGTGCTTAACCAACCCAGCCACCCACATGCTCAGAAATCTTTTTTTTTTTTTTAATTCGATAAAGTCTGTGGATAACTTCAAAGAATTATTTTATACTTATACACAATAATAAAATAACTTGGCTATAATAGGCACTAATCATATTGAAACGCTATATAAAAATATATATTTAAATTTAATGTTTTAATATATATGATTATTTTGCATTAAACAGTGGTATCTAGCAGCAGGCTTAGCAACCATATTTTAAAAGTATGGTGTACTATGCAGGATTTTCCAGAGAAAAAGGAACCAATAACACCTGTATAAATAGAGATCTATCTATTTTAAGGAGTTGATGCATGTGATTATGGAAGCTGGAAAATCCAAAATCCACAGGGTAAGCCAGCAGACTGGAGATCTAGGGAAGAACCGATATTTCAGTTCAAGTCCGAAGAGCAGTCTTCTGGCAGAATTCCTTCTTGCTTAGGAGAGGTCAGTCCTTGTTCTATTAAGGCCTTCAACTGATTGCATGGGGGCCACCTGCATCATGGAGAGCAATCTGCTTTACTCAAAGTCCACTGATTTAAATCTTAATCTCATCCAAAACAGTCTCACAGAAACATCAAGAATAACAGTTGATTAAATATCTAGGCACTGTGGCTCAGCCAAGTTGACATATAAAATTAAACATTATATAGAATAAGAATAAACTATCTTATTTCTTTCTTTATGATCCTTTTTATTTATTTTTGTGGGTTTTTTGGGTGCTTTTTAAAAAAAATATTTATTTATTTAATTGAGAGAGAGAGGGTGGGTAAATGGCTAGAGGGAGACTCCTCACTGAGCACGGAGCCCAGTGCAGGGCTCGATCTCACAATCCATGAGATCATGACCTGAGCTGAAACCAAGAGTCAGATGCTCAACAAACTGAGCTACCCAGGCACCCTTATCCTTTTTATTAACAAGAAGAGGACTGGGTCAATTATTGGAAAATTGATATGCTTTCAGGTATCCTGGCCTATGACTCCCAAACAAGTCAATCTGCTGTTAGTAGTCAAACAATGATTTGGGGATTTCATCCTACAGATTGGGGAAATCCAAGTCCCTCTTCTTGGATCCCTTAGAAATGCTTACATGTTCAACACATCTGTCTTGGGGTCACTTATCATCTCTATCAGCCATTGTTTTTCTGAAATTCACATATTTCAGAGCACTTCAGATTATCATTATTTTGTTATTGTCTTTTCCCAGTTCTTCAGTCTTTATAAAAATTTACTCTAAGTGTGAGTTTAGAACCCACCTTTAACTTTTTAAATCTGAAGCATAGTTCAAGCCAGTATACTGTGTTTAACAAATTGGTCTGAGTGCTTAGAGCCAACAGAAGTACAATAAAGACAGGAATTAGACTCTTACTAGAAGTTAGTTATTCTTAGGCTCAGTGGCCCAAACCAACCTCTAGATATGGGCCTAACAGGTTTTCAGAAGTAGCAGCCCAACCTAACTCTCATTGATGAGAATGTCCAAACACCTCTACAGTTCTGAATTCAGCTCCCAAATAACTTTTCATACCCCAGATGAAATCTTCTTAGCCCCGACCCCAACCCGTTTATCTTTAACAAACACAGTGTCTTTGCAGAACTGAAGCACAGATTTTGACTAGACAGAGATCTATATCTTTCCTCCAAGTATTTCTTCATGAAATTTCAGAATGGAAACAAGAGATACTAGTGGAGCAATCCTTCCTAAAGGAGACAATTTGAAAATATCTACTTGTGTCACACCCCCTGATTTAACTAGGTAGTTGCTTATATACTCTGAATGTGTATTCTTCCTCTTAAGAATGGTACAGGTCTGGCCAAGCATTTTCACTAAACAGAATAATTAATACTTAAATGTATAGTATCTGGGTTCTGATTGTAGTGCCACCACACTTTTTTCCAAGAACCATGGGTGGATATTTGCCTTACATTTGTGAAACTTAAAAGGCCCACTTACTGATTTCTTTAAAAAGTTTTGTTTCTTCTCTAATGTTAAATTGATGTCTTTACCATCTGAAACCAAATACTGCTAGCAAATTTTAAATGGCCATTCTCCACAAAAACAAAAATGAAACCAAACAAACAAGGAAATGTAAGTATGAAATCAATGAATCAATATAATTCTTCTCTTTTCCCCATTGTACTTATTAACGTTGGGATAAAACAGCTTTCCTTCTTTCTGATCTGAAGCTTGGTGGCTGCCTTTTCTCTGTAGCAGTCTTCTGTCAATAAGCCACATCTTTCTGTCTTGCAGGGTCAGGGCCCTCTGCTCCTCAAAATAGGGAAGGGAGATACTTCTTCATCATTTTACAAGAGGAAAGGGTTCAAAATGAAAACAAAACCAAACCAAAAATCGTGGAAAACATGGACGACATGATGCTTCCTGTGAATTCCATTATATGGCTCCCCTTTATCCCTACATGACTGGGAGACAAAGTCCAGCGCTTTTTCAGTAAAGGTGTGATGCCCCCGTGATAGCACTTAATGCACGGATTCTTGTTTATTCATTGTTTGTAGTCATTACTGAACTATACCTAGTATAGTACCTACCACATACTTAGTACATACTAAATATGTTGTGAATAAATGAATGTTCAGGGCATATGAAATACCATGTGGATTATTTAGCACTAGTTTGAAAATTCTTTTCCACTACCTGGGCTAGAAAAAATATCTATATAGTCAAAGAACAAAAAAAGGCAATATAGTACGAATTACCAAGTACATAGCATAGGCAAAATTCCTACTTGGAGTTGTGAGACCTATTAATCTATGTGTGTATATATGTATACACATATATTGTGTTCCAAATGTATTTCAGATGGCTTAGGAGAGCACACAAAAAAATAAGATGATAACACATTAGTTTAAAATGTAAGAAAAGGGACACCTGGGTGACTCAGTTGTTAAGTGTCTGCCTTCGGCTTAGGCCATGATCCCAGGGTCCTGGGATGGAGCCCTACATTGGGTTCCCTGCTCAGTGGGGAGCCTGCTTTCTCTCTTCCACTTCTCCTGCTTGTGTTCCTGCTCTTCACTCTCTCTCTCTTTCTCTCTGTGAAATAAATAAATAAATAAATAAATAAATAAATAAATAAATATCTTAGAAAAATCAAATCTGAGAAAAAGGGAGAAATATAAATGAATAGTGCCAGAAGGTCCTAGTAGCTATGAGATATTTCATGGGGGGGGGGGAGACAAGAATTGATTTGAGCCTTGAAGAAGAGATTTAAATGTTTAGAGTGAAAAGCAGAAAGAAGAAGTTAGGAAAATCTGGGGGTACTCTGTTTAAACAAGACAATAGACTTAATGTATTTAACATACAGTCAGGAGAAGTTAGAACTCTTTGCCGGTCTCTTTAAGGAAAAAATAAATAAAATTATGAAAACAAAGTTAGGTCAGCCGCCTTCAGGGGCCTGCACGAGCAAGAAGCCCTGAAGTTTAAGGTTCATGAGTTTCTTGGTACACCTGTCTATGCAGGTGGCAAAGTATCGGAGCAAAGTAAGATTGAGGACGTTTTGGTAGGAACAAGGAAAAGTGGGACTAGAGAGAAGAGGTAAGATGAAAAGAACTAAGATCCCCAAAAGTTAAATTTAAGCTTGATTCTATAAGCAATGACAAGCTATTGGATGCTTTCCTGCAGTATCATAAAATGTGGAGACCGGTGTCTTCAAAAGATTCAGTAGGGAGAGAGTAGGTGTGTGAAAGAGTGGAGGCAGGGAGACCCACTGCAAGAATCTCTGTGTAATTTATGAGGGGAGAAACATTTTAACAGACTTTATGCATTGTACCATGTTAAGAATCATGTCTTATGTGAAAAGTATACTTTTTAACTGGAGTTAAAAATTACAAAATAGAGTATTGTGTCTGAAGAGAGAAGTTACATGCAGGGAGGATATGATTTTTATTAAAATAGTTTTATTTGATGAGGCTTTGAGAGTGATAATGAATTGAAACATTTATAGTCCAGTCTAATCGTTATTGGATAAGTTAAGCATAGTATTTTCCATTTGAGGTTTTTTTTTTTTTATACCAAATGTTAAAATTACTAGGAATTTTTCTTTTGTTTTGATTTTGATTGACACACATGTGCAGAAAGACTGGGGACCCAAGTCTCTTATTGCACTCCCCTCTGTGCTCAGACCTCCTAGAGATTTCACTGACAGCTTCATGCAGATAGAGTCCCCAAGTCTTAGGAATCTGTGAACGGAAATTTAGGCATGCTCTCCTCGTTCTTCAATTGGCAAATAAAGCTGCAATTCAGTTTTTTGGTATCCCAGGAAAACAGTATGTATTCTAACAAAATGTCGAGATATTTTCTTGAATTACACAAGGTTGAAATTAAAGTATAAATGCTCTGGAAGAAAGAGTTTTCCAATGACTCATAGAAAGTCCTAAGAGCTGTTTTTCTAAAGAAAAATGAGCATACTCTACTAGATTTGCTGTATTATGTCCAGACTTTTGGACGGAACATGGAAAAAGGTAAATATTAAGTGAACAAAAAGTAAAAAAATGTAAAAAAAAAAAAAAAAAAAAAAAAAAAAAAAAAAAAAAAAAAAAAAAAAAAGATGGAAATAGAAGGAATTAATTGAAAGAAGTTGCGTATAATGTAAATAAAACCTTTAACAGTGAAAAAAAAAAAAAAAGTAAAACTGGGGAGACACTTTTTAAAGTATACATATCAAGGACCATCAACAAGTGATAAAATGCTTGGAGAAAAATGTTGGGGGAACAGAATATTCTTTGATACAAATATATCTCCTTTCAGATTACTTCCTAGTTGCAGCAGGATAGTAAGATATCATGTGCAATTTAGATTGGAATCGCTTAAAAAAAATATCCATGTAGCCATTAAAAAAATTGAAGGGGGATTGGAATGGGGAGGCACATGGAGGCATTTGAGTATAAAACAGCTACTAGGAATTAAATGTAATGTTATTTAGATATCAAATTTCAGTAGGGGCTACTAACTTACCATTATTGTTTGTGCTGATATGTTGTGTGTATGTGTACTAGTAGTAGTAGCAGTAATCGTAGTAGTAGCCGCAGCAGTGGCAGGGAGGGATGGAGAGAATGAAAGAATCTTTCTAAAGGACACCATTAGGATAGTGTACACCAAGGACGTACAACATAAAAGATGTTAACAGATAAAAGAGAGATGGGATGTTGGGCGCGCAAAACAAACAGCTGTTTACCCCACCATTCCCCCCACTTTATAACCTCAATTTTCTGGAGTTTGTTCTTCCCCGTTTTAAGATAACATTTCTCCTACCTCTCTGTTTCTCTGGGGGTCTCCTTCAACTTCTTCTTGGAGCTGCTAGAAAAAAACACAAAAGCTTATGTTCCTCTTTTACATAGAAAAAATAATAAGCTTTCCGACCACAGCAACGTTGTCTTTCACAACCAAAAAGGATTGTCAGGGTATTTCCTAAGAAATTAAAGAATAAAGATAGAATTTTAAAAAGTTTCTATCTTGAGTCTCCACCTTTAGCAGCATAAAAAAAGCAATCAGAAACCTTTGAAATTTGAGCCTTTCTTTAAAATGATTTCCTTTACCACATGTTGTCTTGGTATAGGAGATGGGGAGCATAAAATCTTTTCTTTCTTTGTCTAATAAAAATCGGAGGTCCTGAGGCTTCTCCCCTGCGTCCCCATATCCATAGTATCCCTATACTGCGTATGACCTGTGATTCATAAATACAACTTGCATTTCCAGTTTCTGGACTCTTCTTGCCCACTACTATCTTTGGTGCGTAGATTTGCTTTTCCATTTACCTTTTGGATTAACCCCCTATTCTTCTGTTTATTGGTATTTCACTTGTCAAGGCCTACAAGTTCTTTTTCAATAAATGCTAAGACCATAAATGCTTACACCATGGTAAAGCCATGGGGGTTGTTGCTTGGTGGCAAAGATAAAGGTAATAAAGATCTAGGCTTGTTCTGGGTCCCTGGGACACAGAACTATTGTTCCTACTGTACAAGCCTCTGCTGAGCAGAAGTTCTGGACGACGCCTGATATCATGGCCATGGCATACCTGGGAACATCCTCTTTTCTACATTTTTTGAGCATACAATTTCTTTAATTATATCTAGAGCAGGCTATTTCACTGCATTTGAGAAAATAATTGGTCCATTTGTTGATCTGTCAATAAAAAAGTTCATTACACCATGAAAATCAGTCTTTCGTTCTACCTAACAACATTGCTCTCAGATAAGTATCATCACTACTATTACCTATTTCTTGGGTGAGGAAGCTAAAGATTGGAGAGGTGAGAAGACCTAGGGTCACAAATCACACTGGTAAGAGAGGTAGGCTCCAAAATCCAGAGGTTTCCTGCCTCTGGATTTTGTTACTACATGACGTTAAATTTTATTTGAAATGTTATCTTTATGCTTGCACACATCGCCTTCGATTATCTTCTCCAGCCCCTATCTCAAGTGGGGTCACTTGACCCCATTTACTGCACTGGGCAGAAGGATGAGAGTAAGACCTTCTTTTCTGTTTTCTGACCACCATAAAACTGTCCTGCTCCTGAGAGTTTATGAGAAGCTGCTCCCTGAGCCCCTTGGGAAAATAATCAGGGTCAAAATTTTAACTAAAATTTCTTGTCACTCTCCTTTAACATAAAAGGCCTTTTTTTCCTAATAAAATATGGATGTAGGATAAGTTTTCAAGGTAGTATAAGAGCCTTGAGCTGCATAATATGAGTATTCTAAATCGCTTACACTTCTGCTACCTTAACCTGCATTAACCCATCGAAGAGCCCTAACATCCATGTCCTTGCACCATTTTTTGTCCATCTTATTCTAGAGATCAGTGTTACTGAAACCATCTCAGAAGGGAAATCTGAAATTTCTGTAATTGGATTCAAAGTTAAGGATATCTCCTCTTGGTTTATTATTTGAATTTCCCATTATCTCTGTCCTTTAGTGAATCAAAACTGATGTGTGTTTTTGAGTTCCAATTAAGTTCTCTGTGCTGTGATTGGATATATAAAAGAAGCACAAGACTGTAATTGCCCTTAAGATATTTACAACCTGGGTTGGAAGATGAAATTAGCTTAACTTAAAAAAAAAGAGATCAGGAGAATAAAAATAACCCCATGGTAAGATGGTAAACTACGCAAATGCCTAGAAGTAGAAAGGATTATGGCAGTGATCAGAGCTTGGGGACTGATGGTGATGAACAAAACGGAAGAAAAACTTACATATAAAGCTTCGTACATAGGGGATTAGAATTTAGTGGTACCTAGGAAAGGAATGTGAATACAAGGGAGTGGAGTCAAGTTCTATGTGTGAGAGTTTATAGATTGTGAAAATGATTACTGCATGTTCCTATGATCCCAGTGGCTGGATTTTCTTTGGAGTTCTTCAGATAATTTTCATCAGTTAAAATGTGTTAACTGGTCTATTCCTGAAAATGTGTATTCATTTGAGAAGGAGTAGAGTAAGCAAATACTCTCAGATCTTTCTCTCCCAACTCCCTTAATGACCATCAATTTGATGGCAGCACTAACAAATTGTCAATATCGGTGAAACAAGCAATTTTTACCATGTGTCAAACTACTATTAGAAAGTAGACTGATGAACATAATTATTCCTCTCCATCTCAGGAAGAAAAGGAGGGAAAGTTACATTAAAAGTATCTTTAGAGAAACTAAACATGTAATCCTAGAAACAGGCATTTGAGCATTCAAAAGACAGAATATACTTCAATGTATGTCCTTCAGAATTTTTGTAAGTCTTCAGAAATATGTTGGTAGCATACTTCAAAAAATGTAGACCATTTTAGTCAGTGGACCAAACCTTCACTGATGAACTGAAGAGGTTTTATGCTTGTAGTAATAATACAGCACTTTGTACTTCTGATAATCTTTTTATCTGCGGAGCTCAAGGCACATTAAAGGTAAAACAGAAATAGGGGGAATGGAAGTAATAATAGCATAGTTAAAGCAAGTGTAGATCTAGTCTGTATAGATCAAGGACAAGAATTTCCAAAATGGTTACAATAATGTAACTACATACTTCCTAATCTCATACACAAATGTAGCGTCCCCTGCAAACTGCAACCGAAAACCTAGTTTAGAAATTGAAACTACAAAAATATTCTTCCAAAGAACTTATGTCTTCTTACAGCTCTTTAGGGCAATGTTATATCTTTGAACTCTAGTACAATATCTTGTCTATTCAATAGTGAACTTTTGAATATTACTATTCAAACAGCAACAAGAAAGGATCTGTACTAAGTTAACAAGATTTAGTACCAGAGCCTCCATGAGGACAGTTACACAGAAATGCTGACAGAATTCAGTCACAAAGAAAAAAAACACAATTTCCCAAAATGTTCTGTGAACTCCTGTGAAATTTTAGTAGTCATTATGGCTAGAAGTATATGTGGTCAAACACTTAAGAAAGCCTGTCCCTAGTTACCCTTTGTGGAAACTCAAAAGACATTTACTCAAATTTACATACCCTTTTCCCCCACCAAACACTTAGTAACATCTCTTGGGACACCTGTGCTTTTAAAGACACAATTTAAGAAAAGTGGTGTGGTAGACATAAAATTTCTCTAGTCACTAGAAGAACAGGTTCTGATGTCAACCACTAGATGTATGACTATAGATAACACGTTTAGGTTTTCTAAGTCTCAGTTTATTTGTCAATAAAGTCAGGATTTTGCAGCAGCTAGCATAATGTTTCATTTCTTTTGGTAATAAAATTCTGTGATTCCATTTAGAGCTTAACACCTATAAATATACCATATGGACTTTATGTTAAATTCACCAGAATTTATAAGAAAGTTGAATTCATAAGAAAAAAAAAACAGGATAATGACTCATCCATTCCTACACTTACTTGTTTAGGTGAAATTCCTTATTTTTGTAGAGGAAATCTTCATTGATTTCCTTGTTTCCTCATGAACACCTTATTAAATATAACTTAATTTAACAATAAAATTTACAAAAGTTTGGTGAAATGCAATCTCTAGTTGATGGTACTTTTCCTGAAAGACCAACATGTTCGGTCCAAGGAGAATTTCTAGCAGTTAGCAACACTCCTTCTAGGTGTAATTTCTAGGTGTCAGTAGCAAAAGCTGTTAGCCAATTTATCAGTGTATTGAGAGCACACAATGTTCATCTTTGCCAGAAAAACTGCTGTAGAATATGATAATGCTTCAAGGTCCTGAGTGCCTTCTTTACTGCTTCAGATTCTGCTTCTGCTCAGGCACCCAGTGTTAGAGAACTTGTTCAGAGTTTTAAGATCAAGAAGAAAATTCATTCCAATAATCTTTTGGAGCCATCTAAACTGAAGGCTATAATAGAAACTTCCAAAATCTCTTCTTAGGACATTTTGTTAATTCTTTAAGAAAATACTCTTGTATTTCTGCTCTATGTAGATAATATATACTCCACTAAAGTGGTTTCTAAACCTAGGTGCACCTCAAATGAACTGAAAATACTTAAAATAAAAATTTAGGTTTCAGGAGGAACCAGAATTGGGGTCTTTGAAGGTGATCTATTTTGTGAAGTTCCTCAAATAGACTTTCCCCATCTATCTGGCACCAGTATGCAGACTGATGATATGGGAGCAAGAATCGAACACCTTGTGTTCTAGGATGTGATCTTAGACATACGGTTTATGGGAAAATGTGCAAATTCTGAGAGTTGTATAAGGTAACAGGTGGTAATTTGGGGCAAGCTATGACATAGCTAGTTGTTGCCATTGCTGATCAGTTATAGTTCTTTTTTTTTTTTTTCCAAGATTTTGTTTATTTATTTGACAGACAGAGATCACAAGTAGGCAGAGAGGCAGGCAGAGAGAGAGGTGGAAGCAGGCTCCCTGCTGAGCAAAGAGCCAATGTGGGGCTCGATCCCAGGATCCTGAGATCATAAGCTGGGCTGAAGGCAGAGGCTTTAACCCACTGAGCCACCCAGGTGCCCCTTAGTTCCTTTTAAATGGAACTTAAAAATGACACTTTGAACCATTTGTAAATCATATTTTGTGTCTATAGTTTATTTATATATTAGAGAAAATGACAAGCCTGGTTTTATAAAAAGAATACTAACATCCTTATGTATGAGGATTCAGACTGAAAAAGAATGATATATATGTATAAAAAGGCAAGAAAAGGAAATATTTAAATTTCTATGACAGTAATGGTTTGCATGTCTTTGGATAACTCATATGAATCCATCTGACCTTCAGTCTCTTTATCAGAGGAATGAGAATGGATGGGGGCAGGAAGAGAGACTAAGATGGGAGAGATGGTTGTAGTTACTGCCAAAAGGAAGGGACAGTAAATATTTGAGTGCCTATTATAACATCCCGACCCATTTCCTGGTACTTCTACACATACCATTTCATACAATCCTCATAAGAGCTCTGAGAAATGTTCATTAATACTCTCATTAATACAGATGAGTAGCCAGCTAATCAAGGGGCCCAGAGATGGCAGACTGAACACACATATTTACATCAACTCCCCTGAAGCCCTACTAATGTAGTAGTAAAGGCAGTTCTTAAAAAGACTTACACTCACGGAAGTAAAAAGAAAGAAATAGATCACCCTTATATTTAGAAGCTAGCAAGCAAAAGGATGAGTGATAAGTGACTTAGATGCCAGAAAGCGATATCATAAATCAGCAGTAGCAAACTCTAACAAACAGAACTACTTAAACCAAGCAGCCTATGAAAATCACAAAAATTAGCTATGACAGTCACTTCTAGAAGAGTATGAGGCTGCTATTAAAAAGGAGATTGGTCAAAAGCTCATATATACATTATTTAGTCTCCCTGATCCATTCAACCACTGTGTGTAGCTAGGCAATTGTGCCTCCTCACCCTAACAGAAGGCTGGAAATTTATTCTTTGGAAAATGTTTAATGGAGAGAGTGTGGCAGATAAATATGTTTGAGAGTAAGCATATTGTATTGATAGTCCAGATATTAAATGAAAGATTACATATGGAAAGTTGAAGTCCTCTCACATTTTTATACTGCCTATCTCCCAGAATGCTGGCAGCTAGACTCCTACCCTCCAGATAGAAAATTGGAAGAACTTTCTCCATTAAATTTAATTAGCCCAAGAGAAAAAGACTTAAAGATAATGACATTTGGATCCTCTATCCTAATTGCCTAGCCAGACCACCTTATAATGAACCCAACAATGAAGAAGCCCTACCATGGGCAGAGAGCTTCCAATCAGCTGGAAAGTGCTCACTTTTCATTATGTGCAGGCAGCCAGGAATCACCAGACAATGAAGAAATCTACTATTAGAGTCTAAGACAAAATCATGTGAAAAGGAGAAAAAGTCTTTGTAGGAAACTGAGACTTTGGAAGAAAAAGATTTAAAAAAACATAAATAGAGAGATAGGAGAAGATATTGCATTTATGAAATAAGAACACTATACTGCTAAAGTTTAATATGTAGAAAATTTTAAAAAATACTACTTGGAAATTAAAAATGCTATTGTGGAATTTTTTTTTAAAAAAAAGTTTGGAAGATAAAGCTAAAGAAATCTTCTCTCAAAAAAGAAAAAAAAGGAAAAGGAGATGAATATAAGAAAGGAAAGATAAGAAAATTAAAGGGCCAGCTTAGAAAGAGAAATACATTAAACGGGGAAGGTAATAATCAGAGAAATAGCTAAAAAATATTTTCTAGAACTGAAAGACATATACTCAGGTTAGGACACTCTGCTGAGTACCAAGAACAATGAAGAAAATGAGATCTGTGCTATGACAATTGTCATGAGATCTTAGAACACGGAGGGGGGGGGAAGAATATTAACAATTTTCAAGAAATAAGATCTCAGGATAATGATAAAAATGAAAATGAATTAGACTTCTCAACAACATCAGTGAAATCTTAAAGATAGTGGATAAATGGTTTAAAAATGTTTAGGGAAAATGAGTTCCATAGAAGGATTCTATACCAAATAATGTGAAGAAAATATACTATGTTAAAACATGAAATAAATGAAAATACGTCTCAAGCAGGGAGACAAGGAAGGGGTTCAGAGGACACTGGATTCAACTGAAGAGTTAAGTAAGGAGAATCCCGTAAGAAGGGAGGCTCTACAATGACAGCTATTCTCTACATTTAGACTAGAGTAAATCAGAGGCTATAGTGATTGTTGCAAAAAATGAAATAGAACCCATGTGTTTTACTTCATAGAAAGGGATCAAATGATTGACAGAGTTTGTATTTAAACTAGTGATAATGTAATAAAAAAATTAAGCAAGCTATAAACAAGACTATTATGAATCCCAGGAAAAACATTAGGTTGGGCAGGAAAGAAAGTGACACCATTTATCATATGACTCAGGGTTGACTTGCTTTGCATAGATGAATTAACATTGAATCTAGACAAATTATGATATGTCTACACTAGGAGAGTGGAGGGTGGAGACTGCTAAAATGGTGGGACACAGGTGGAGGAAGCAGATTGAAAGAGTGAGATTCTCATCTTCCATCGCTGGAAATCAATAGCTAATGCCTAAATCTGAAATTAAGCAATTAAGTGGATGTCTCTGGTCTCAGGAAACAAGCATGGTGGTGGGGGTGGCAGGGAAATTGATCTTTTTCAAAACAAGCCTTGTGGAAACATTGGACTCTTAAAACTATGTGATATGTTAATTTCATAAGAGAGCATATTAAACAAAAGTCTGTTTTTGAATATTGAATCATTTTCAATCTAGATATTGTGATTTGGAGATCAAGTAACACAGCTTGATATTGTTATTGGTACACATCCACGGAAATGCTATAAATCAATTTACATTAGCATTTCGAATGTACGAAGTCCTGTAAAAGAGACTGTGAATTTCTTAATTCTTCTATTGCACAATGATGATTTCACAGATAAAGTAATATGTTTGTGTTTGGTATTGCCAAATATGCAACTTTGTTCTTGTAGGGGTGATATTTCAAGAAAAACATAGCTTTCAAAATGAGGGTTCAATTTCTAAGGATTATTGGCAAACCGTTTTTAGGTCAGTTTTCTTCAAAAGAAGATTCTGAGGGTGCATCTAGGCATGAAAAGTAGGATGCTGAAGGCATAAAATACTCTTATTAGTAAGGGGAATAAACCCACATCCTGTTTTATGTGCTGATATTTCTGAAGACCTCATTAGAATTCAGGAAACTAATAAGATTACAACTTTTCAACTTGTTCAAAATTTGTTCTTAAAATCAGCCCACCGGGTTTTCATACCTTTCTTCCTACATTCCAGTTATGCAGCAAGGATGCTTCTAGTACCTTACAGAAATATAATACTAAAGCTTGGTTCAGGATTTCTAGTCACTAAAATTCTTATCTTACCACAGCCTGGCTTTTATCACATAGGACTATAGTCTTTGCTCATTTTCACAGACTGTTGGATCCTTAAAAGGGCTAGTGGGAGGGCAACACCCTGATCCTGATCCCCGAGGACAGCCTGCCTCTGGAGTAATGTTCACTCCATTCTTCTCTGAAGAAACTTACACATTTTCAATTTTGGCTTTCTAACTAACTTTCAATGTCAAGCTCAAGACTCTTTTCATCCACAGCTTATCATTTGATCATTCTACCTATAAACATCTTACTTCTTATATTGCTTTGTAAATTATTTTAAAATTGTTCTGTGACTTCTCATGGTATAACATTAGATGTGAATCACTTTGTGTTGGTATTTACTTTTCACTCCTATTTATGTTCATTTCCTAAACCAAAAAGCAAATTCTTTGAGGGTAAGGGCCATATCTAAGATGTTTTTATATGATTTCTGTAGTGTCTGGATACCAGCAACATTCAATAAATTATTGTTCATCTAGTTTCATCAGTTTTTAATCAATGTGGCAGTTAGGATGTGAGGACATAGCTGTGAATAAAGAAATCGTAGTAAACCCTCATAGAATTTCAGTCTATTGGGGAAAGTAAACACGGATAAAATTATGAAAGAAATACAATTATAAGTAACCCAAATGAGAGTATATGTTGCTTTAAGACCATCTAGTGTCAGGCAATTAGTGAAAGCCTTCCTGAGGCTTGTGCCCATCTGTTAATTGGGATGGATTATGTTAGGGTGCACAAGAGTTGGGATTTTTCACAAGATCATGTCATATGAAAAAGTATGGAGCATTCAAGCAAATGAGACAAACTCGGTGTGTCTAGAGTGCAGTGTGCTAGAAGGTAAGAGAAAAGGGTTGAGGGAAATAAGTTAAAGATCTATCTTCAAAGATAGAGGAAGGTATAACTATGCAGTGTCTTATAGGTATGTTAAAAAATTTTTTACTTTTCAGGTTAAATACAAAGAAAACCTATTGAAGTGTGCTGAACATTGGGAATGTACGATTTGTCTTCCATTTTGAAAAGGTCACTTTAGGGGTGCCTGTGTGGCTCAGTGGGTTAAAGCCTCTGCCTTCAGCTCAGGTCATGATCCCAGGTCCTGGGATCGAGCCCCGCATTTGGCTCTCTGCTAAGCTTCCCTCTTTCTACCTGCCTCCCTGCCTATTTGTGATCTCTGTCAAATAAATAAATAAAATCTTTAAAAAAAAAAAAAAGGAGGGGAGCCTGGGTGTCTCAGTGGGTTAAGCCGCTGCCTTCGGCTCAGGTCATGATCTCAGGGTCGTGGGATCGAGTCCCGCATCGGGCTCTCTGCTCAGCAGGGAGCCTGCTTCCTTCTCTCTCTCTCTGCCTGCCTCTCAGTGTACTTGTGATTTCTCTCTGTCAAATAAATAAATAAAATCTTTAAAAAAAAAAAAGGAAAAAGTCACTTTAGTTGAAGTATGAATAATAGACTGAAGTGTTTAGAAATAAACTCAAGGGAGGAAAAAGTTAATATATTATTTAAGTCATGCAGGCCATAGGTAATGTTATCATGGACTTGGAGGGTGGGAGGAGAGAGGAGTGAAAGAGGAAGAAATGGAAGAAATTTAAAAAGATATATGAAAGAGAATTATCAGGGTGATTGCGGATGTAAGGATATGATGGGGTGGAAAATGTCAACAAAGAGTCTTAGAATTCTCATTTATACAATCGAAAATAAACTGTCAACATTCATTGAGATTGGGAACACTGGATAAAGGCCAAGACTTAGAAGAGGGAGAGTGTGAGGTGGGCTTTGAGACATATAAATGGAATATGATAGTCGTATGGTATGGAGCATAGGAGAAAGATCTGGGTAGAAACACAAATCTGTGTCATCTTCATATTGGAGTTAGTTGAAGCTAGACATGAAAATGCAGTTTAGAGGAGGACCTAGCAAAAACTGAGAGAACCTCCAATAGTTGAGAGTCAGGAGAAGGAGGAGTCAGGAGAGGAGAATTATCTTATACGAGACCTAGAAAAGGAGAGTAGAGAGATAGGAAGAAACTATGGTGTAACAGAAGTTGAGAGAGAAGAATATTTTCAAAAGAATTGAGGGGTTGATAGTATTATGCTGTGGAGAGAGAAAATTTGATGAAGATTTTAAATTAATGATTGCATTTAGTGGCTAGGAGAGCTATTGTTAACTTAAAAAGTGGTAAACTGTGACATCAAAAACAAAAAGAAGGGGCGTAAAAGCTTAAAGTTTTTGTATGCAATTAAAATGAAGCTGCTATCAGTATAAAACAGATTGCTGTATCCATAAGATATTTTATGTGAGCCTCATGGTAACAATAAAGCAAAAAAACACCATACAGTAGATTCATAAAACAAAAAGACAAGGAAATCAAAGCATACAGAAGTCCACACACACACACAAAAAAAGACACAAAGAAACTACAAGACGTCTAGAAAACCTAATGAGGTAGCATTAGGAAGTCTTTATAATTTTTGTAATTACTTTATAATTACTATAAATGTGAATGGATTAAATTTCACAGTCAAAAGACATAGGTGACTCAATTAGTAAAAAATCAAGACCAGACTATATGCTGCCAACAAGAAACTCACTTCAGCTTTAAGGACATACAAAGGCACAAAGGGAAGGGATGGAAAAAGATACTCTATGCAAGTATGCTCTATACTCAAACCAAAAGACAACAGGGATAGTTATAGCAGACAAAATGATAGTCAAAAACAGAGGGTCAGTATATAATGATGAAGGGGGGGTCAATTCATCAAGAAGAGGTAACAACTAAAAATATATATGCAAGCAGTTGGTGGAACATGCGGGTGGCTTAGTGGTGGGCTCTGAAGAGGCCAGAGCAGGGGCCAGGCTGGCCTCAGTGGAGGTCACATGCTGAAAGGTGTGCAGCATGGAAGCCCAGGACTGCCAGCCTAACTCCTAAGCTCCTAGTCGCTGGGGAAACTCAGGTAGCCATGTAGGCAAGTGTGGCGCCTGCATTGAGGGGGCAGTGGGTGAGACACCTGGTGCTCCTACCCAGGACCAGTGGGCAGTGCAAGCCCCAGGGCCTGGTGGAGATGCAATGCCAGTGGCTATGGCATTTGCAAGCAAACTGCTGAGTTCACACTCATTTTGCCTTTTTGGTCACCCATGGAGGATGAGATGGTGTCCAGGTTCCTGACCCCACATGCCCACCACCACCAAGGGATGGTTCAGAAGGAGCTTACAGTGAATGGCAGCTCCCTGGCTGTTAGATGCTTTTGTTCCAAATTTACATCTGCCCCATCTTCTATCAGTTTCCCTTGGTGATATAAAAGATTCGAGGCTTTGGGTCCCCACCTCCATGAAGGCCCAGGAAAGGGAGCTGAGGCCCAACTTTTTGTCCCCTTCTAGGCAAGGCACAGGGAGTTGATATTTGGAGTAATTACCATTTTGTTATCAGGGTCTAATTTTTTTGCTTGTACTCACACTTGGTGTCTCTTGGAACACTTGTTTTCTTTCCTTTTGATGGAGTAAGGGGCTCTTAAATGTTTGTTCCTGCAGAAAACAAAACTGAGCCACTAAACACACACACACACACACACACACACACACACACAGAATGAACTAAAAGTTGAGACTGCCACCCAGCCACTCTGCACTTCTCACGCTTCTGAATCAATAGGTGAAAAAGGGAGTTATTGTGTTGGCTGGGTTGTTGATCCTGACTACTAAGGGGAAATTGGACTGCTACTCCACAGTGGGGGAAAGGAAGACTGTGTCTGGAATCCAGGAGATCCCTTAGGGCATTTTAGAGTATTACCAGACCCTATGATTAAGATCAGTGAAGGATCATAATAACCTAATCTATGCAGAACTATTAATGTCCCAGATCACTTCGAAATGAAATTTGCATCCCCAGGTCAGGTAAAGAATCACAACGAGCTGAGGTGCCGGCTGAAGGCAAAGAGGTTATAGAATGGACAGTGGAAGAAGGTGCTCATAAATATACAGCTACGCGACCAGGTACAGAAATGAGTGTAAATGTCACGAGTATTTCCTGTTTATTTTGTTATAAATATGTTTGTGTGCATATGGCAAATATCTTTGTTTTCTTCCCTTTTTTATTCTCATATTATGTAATATAAGATGGTGACTTTATATCATAGTATTTAAGTTTTATTTGCTTTACATAGTAGTATTGAAACTATGGTATACCAAGAAGAAGAGTGAACACCTCTTAAGGACTTTGCCTCCTTCTTGCGAAGGAGTAAGTACATTTTTGGTTATACGCAGGACAGTTGTATCATGCTAGGTGGAATTACGATCTTGTTATTGGCTTTACTCGGAGATTAAGTGTGATTTAAGGAGATGGTACCAAGTTGACAAGAGGTGGATTTAACAAAGGTTAATTTTAGGTATCAACTTGATTGAGCCATGGGGTACCCAGATATTTGCTTAAACATTATTCTGGCTGTACATGTGAGGGTGTTTTGGGATAAGATTAACATTTGAATTAGTAGACTGAGTAAAGTAGTTAGCTCTAATGTGGGGGGCCCTAATCCAATGAGTTTGAGGTCTAAATAGAACAAAACGACTCATATTCCCATGAGTAAGAGGGAATTCCTCTTGCCTGACTGCCTTGAACTGGGACATCAGTCTTTTCCTGCTTTTAGACTCAGACTGAAACATGGGCCATTTTCGATCTCAAGTCTGCCAGCTTTCAGACTGGAATTTATACCATAGGCTCTCCTGCTTCTCAGGACTAGACTCTGTCTAGAACTAGACTTCTGGCTCTTCTGGGTCTTCAGGATATTAAGTGCAGATCTTGGGACTTCTGTGTTCCCGTACTATTATAAGCCAATTCCTTATAACATATTTCTTTATACACACACACACACACACACACACACACACACACCCACCCATTGGTTCTGTACTCTAGAGAATCCTGACTAATACACATAGTTATCAAATGAGAGATATCATTTCTTATTAAGGCTGAGAAGCTACTAGTCTGTTAATTTAAATTGTGGTCATCTATCACAATATTTTTTTTTAAATAGAAATAAAATACAATTACTGAGAAAACAAGATTATTTATATGATTTTTTTCAAATTGTCCTACAAAATGAGTACATTCTTAGTTATCCTCTTGTGCTTAATTAGAATTTAAGTTCTCTGAGAACAAGAGTTATGATGCATAGATCTCAGCAGGTTGTAAATCACTACCTTTGGACTAATTACTTAATTGTGCCATTGTGGAGTTTATATACAGAGAAAATCTGTCTCATGAAACAAGGAAATGAAGACTATTCCTCAGGCTGTATTTAAAGAGTACTGATATAGGTAACTATACTTGGTAGTACAAAAATGCCTCATTGGTATTCTACAACTTAGTTTACCATGCATCTAGAATTCTTCCTCTAAAGAAAAATTAAGTTTCTTCAGATTCATCTAACAAGTAAAAATCCAATTTTAAAACACCAAACAGAAATGGTTCATTAGGTGTGTTGGTTTTCCTACGGATGGCATAGGAAGATGTGGTCACACTACGAAACCTGACTTCCTTCCGCTAGGCAGGTTTCTCTGCACTGCGTAAGCTGAAGCTCTACCACCCACAGAGATAGGCTGGCAAAACTAAATAATGCACCAGGATGTCTGTGGGGAGCCACACACCCTATGAAGGCCAAGAGAATTCTCATTTCTCAGAAACTAGTTTCCCCCAGTCACTCACACATCAACTTCTGTAATCAAAGGTGAATGCTTAAAGATTTACACAACAGTAGAACGCAATGCAGCACCTTTGTTTTGATGTCTCTAGTCTGCAAAGAAAAAAACATCCAAGATCAGGGATCTAAGGTCCTTATCTGCAGCATTTGGGACTACTGAATCTATGTCGTAAAGTATGTGTCTCAATTTCTATTTGTATTGTCTCTTTCTAGGGAAGTGTGTACAATAATTTTCCCTTTTTTTAAGGGGTGAATTCAGCATCTGGTGAATGCAGAATATGGTGATCATGTGCCTTTTGTGTCTATGGGGATGTTAACCAGGAAAAAGAAAGTAGTGTTAAAACTGTGCATGACTTGTGTGGCCAGCAAGTAGTGACACATAAATCCTTACAGAGGTCCTTGATGCTTTTCACATAAGTGAGAAGGAGGTTCCTTTGGAAGACAGGAATGGCATGGGTGGGGTGAGGCATGTCTGAGTGTGGTGCTTTTCCTATGGGGAAATTGCATGAATCCCTCTCCATGTGGCATTGACATATACCATTGTTTTATGTTTGCTGAGAATTTAAAAAAAAAAAAAAAAAGAATGTATGTATGAGAGACTCTTGACTCTGGGAAACAAACTGAAGGTTGCTGGAGAGGAGGTTGGTAAAGGGATGGGATCACCGGGTGATGGGCCCTAAGGAAGTCATGCGATGTCATGAGCCCTGGGTGTTATATGCAACTCATGAATCACTGAATATTACATCTGAAACTAATGATGTAGTATATGTTGGCTAATTGAATTAAATTTTAAAGAAGGGAAAAATAATGTATGTCAGTAAGCATATACTTTTAAGAGTTGACAGTAGGGAATTTAAATATTTTAATCATTATAGAATTCTTCTAGTGAGCAAACGATATTTTTTTAACCTTAACAACTATAAACAGCTTGCCCCTTTTAGTTAGTCCTCCCTAGGTCTTTTGGTTGATATTGATGAATCTACATCCCTGTTGTATGTTTATAGACTTTGCTTGTGAAATGTCCAGATGTTGGAAGTGGTTTGGTAATAGGAGTTAATAAAAAAATTTTTAATAGTTTGCTCTTAAATGAAGCAATTATCAATAAAATAGCTAACTGGCTAGAGATAATTTATTTTTAACTCTGTATTTACTTACTTCTTCTGCCTTAATTTATCTGTGCGTATATCCTAAATAGAAGCCAACAGGGCCTTCACTCAGGGCCAACTTTGCATGCATGTGTTGGTCTCTTACACCGCAAGTGCCATTGTGGGTACCCAATAAGTAATCACTTTCAGAGAATATCCATCTGTAGCACTTGGAGGAAATTACAAAACCTTTGAAGCAGCCACCATTGATGTGTGCTGCAGATGTTGGAAACAAGGAGTGATCCATAGAATATGCACTTTAGGGTTCTGAGCTTTGAGCCTTTCATTTCGTTCGTTTCCCTGGATCTAGCACACTGTGCTTGGTGTAAAGTAGATGCTTCATAGATGTTTTCATAGGCTGTATTAAATCTGCATTAAGGCTTTGGTTGTTGTAGGAAACACAGTACAGAGGTTAGAGGCTATACATCACAGGAGAGAAAATTCATATGTAAAATTTTCAAGTGTACTCAGAAGCTTCTGAAGCAAATCTTGCAGGGAAATTTCTCAGTGCAAGGGATAATTAAAACAAATGAGGAATTCCTAAGTAAATAAAGTAATTAAAGGGATATATATGATTTTGTTTTAATAAGTTTTTACAACAAGCTTTATTTTATTGTTATATTTACTCTTAATTCCTAGAACAATTTTATTTTACCTTTGCTTCCAGCATCCATTATATAACACTAAGTTTATTTATGGCATCTGTAATGTAGTCATTGTACATTTCTAGGAATCATGAAGCCAATCACAGGCAGTCTTGACTAAGTGGCATGCATAACCTCCCCCCCCCCCACTGGTTATTTGGAAGATGACAAGAGTGAATTAGTAATGAACTAATAATGATGGGATAATTTCATATGATGAGTTTTATAATGTTAATAATAAATTTAGGGTTTGGCCCATTTAGTCTGAAGTAAATAGGAATTACTTAATAGGAATGATGAACTTAATAGGAATCTTAAGAATTTGCACATATAACATTAAGTTGGATCGTACATTAGATTCAATGGAACTTCTTAAGATAAATTTAAAAAATGGACTCCACATACCTGGATCATAAAAAGCTGAACAATACCATAATTCCTTTAAAGTCCAGGAAGATATCACAAGGAGATCGATGATAAGCTTGTACGTACCCCTGCAGACCAGAAAAGTAGTTTAAATAAATAGCAAAATAGACTGTTCTATGAAATAGGACACACCCACCAAAACTGGCCAGTGACTTATGCATGTTTTTAAAACCAAACATCAAATAATCTTTTTGACTAAACGTGAAGATTTATTTAATACTTTAGTATACCTTGAATTGATTATTTAGCTAAATTAACTAAATAAAACTATTATTCTTTGAATCTTCAAATTAACCCAAGAATTACTGAATTCTTAATGAAATTTCCCTAAGAGACTATTAATCTTAACTATTGGTATGAAGCTTGAGAAAAATAATTAAGGCAATCGATAGGAAGTGCTTTATCTTAAAAATGTAAATTGATGGCTATTTATCCAAAATGGTTTAAAAATCATTCCAGTAGGCAGAGAAAAGAATTTATAGAGTTTTCTACAAAGTACCTAATTTCTCCAGTCTGAATGTTCTAGATCATTTTTCTCAAAATACACTATTGCTCCTCAAATATCTGCTAACCTCTCTGTCAGTTATGTTCTTATGAGGTAGGCAACATATATTTTCTGTGCAGCTTTTGCAACTCACAGTAAAAGCTCATATTTTGAATAGTCTTAGCAATGAAATTTAGTAATTAGTTAAGGCACCTAGAATCGAAGCTAGAACCCAGGCACCGGTGTGGGATAGTCCAGAATACTGCCCATTTGACTGGGCCATTTACTGGCTACAATTAATGGAAATAATTTGCCTCAGTTAAAATCAGCATCAAAGGTCATTTTACTTTAATAAAGATAGATGGAGTGAATAAATATTTGTAAAATAAGATACTTAAGTATCTTAGTGGGAACTGAAGTATCCAATGGGAATTAAAGGTAATAATATCAAGGAATTTTCATTACTGAGTACTTACGGTGATTCAGGGCATTATATGTAGGGGATGGATTGTTTTCTCTTCTCCCATCCACTGCCTTTCCCACCATCCCTCCCAGCCTCTCCCCTACCTCACCTGACTCTGCCACCCTACACCCTTCTGGCTCCAAACAGTCTGAAACCAAGCCCATAGAGTAGAGGCATAACCTAATGCTATGGGGGAAAAAAAGGCCTTATTTTATATTGGTAAATGTTTTTTTCTTTTTTAATTTTTTTTTTAAATTTTTTATAAACATATATTTTTATCCCCAGGGGTACAGGTCTGTGAATCACCAGGTTTACACACTTCACAGCACTCACCAAAGCACATACCTTCCCCAATGTCCATAATCCCACCCCCTTCTCCCAATCCCCCTCCCCCCAGCAACCCTCAGTTTGTTTTGTGAGATTAAGAGTCACTTATGGTTTGTCTCCCTCCCAATCCCATCTTGTTTCATTGATTCTTCTCCTACCCACTTAAGCCCCCATGTTGCATCACCACTTCCTCATATCAGGGAGATCATATGATAGTTGTCTTTCTCTGCTTGACTTATTTCACTAAGCATGATACGCTCTAGTTCCATCCATGTTGTGGCAAATGGCAAGATTTCATTTCTTTTGATGGCTGCATAGTATTCCATTGTGTATATATACCACATCTTCTTGATCCATTCATCTATTGATGGACATCTGGGCTCTTTCCATAGTTTGGCTATTGTGGACATTGCTGCTATAAACATTCGGGTGCACATGCCCCTTTGGATCACTACGTTTGTATCTTTAGGGTAAATACCCAATAGTGCAATTGCTGGGTCATAGGGCAGTTCTATTTTCAACATTTTGAGGAACCTCCATGCTGTTTTCCAGAGTGGCTGCACCAGCTTGCATTCCCACCAACAGTGTAGGAGGGTTCCCCTTTCTCTGCATCCTCGCCAGCATCTGTCATTTCCTGACTTGTTTATTTTAGCCATTCTGACTGGTGTGAGGTGATATCTCATTGTGGTTTTGATTTGTATTTCCCTGATGCCGAGTGATATGGAGCACTTTTTCATGTGTCTGTTGGCCATCTGGATGTCTTCTTTGCAGAAATGTCTGTTCATGTCCTCTGCCCATTTCTTGATTGGATTATTTGTTCTTTGGGTGTTGAGTTTGCTAAGTTCTTTATAGATTCTGGACACTAGTCCTTTATCTGATATGTCGTTTGCAAATATCTTCTCCCATTCTGTCAGTTGTCTTTTTGATTTTGTTAACTGTTTCCTTTGCTGTGCAAAAGCTTTTGATCTTGATGAAATCCCAATAGTTCATTTTTGCCCTTGCTTCCCTTGCCTTTGGCGTTGTTCCTAGGAAGATGTTGCTGTGGCTGAGGTCGAAGAGGTTGCTGCCTGTGTTCTCCTCAAGGATTTTGATGGATTCCTTTCGCACATTGAGGTCCTTTATCCATTTTGAGTCTATTTTCGTGTGTGGTGTAAGGAAATGGTCCAATTTCATTTTTCTGCATGTGGCTGTCCAATTTTCCCAGCACCATTTATTGAAGAGGCTGTCTTTTTTCCATTGGACATTCTTTCCTGCTTTGTCAAAGATTAGTTGACTGTAGAGTTGAGGGTCTATACTTTCAGGGATCATTTCTATACTATGGTAAATGTTTTTTTGGGAATTTACTAAATGTTTATTTATTCTCAGGCTTTGTTTATTAATTATAAGATTAATAATAAGCTATTGCCATTTAATAGATGTAGAAATTAAGACTGTGAAAGAAAAAAAATTCAGTTATTTTTTTTCTCTTCCCATGTAGAAAAAACCCAGTTCTTCCCTACTATGTTTCTTTCCTGTGAGTCTCCATCACTACTCACATAGAATACTACTGGCATTTCTTGTCACGATATGTGTAGAAGTTTTCTCCCACACCAACAAGTTATTCTCTGTTACACCAGATGCATGTCCTGTAATTTAAGTCAATTCTAACACCTGGACATAGTGTCAGATACCACAGATTAAGGGCTCAGTTCCACAAAACTGCTCCCAATCCTACTTCAGATGCCAGTTCTAAACTCAGATTACCCATGCTTAGGTCCTATTTGGTTACAAATTGGAGGTTTCCACACCCTGTCTTCAGGTTCAGTTAATTTGCTAGAGTGGCTCACAGAACTTAGGGAAACACTTATGTTTACCAGTTTATTAAGGTCAAAAAACACAGAGGAACATTCAGGTAGAAGAGATGCACAGGTTGAGTATATGGGAAGGGTTGGGAGCTCCTATGCTTTCTCCCGGCATGCCACTCCCCAGCACCTCCAAGAGTTCACTAATTCAAAAGCTCTTCAAATCCCCTGCTTTTGAGACTTTTTTGGAGGCTTCCTCAAATAGGAATAATCAAACATTAGCTCCATTTCTAGCCTCTCTCCCCTCTCTTTAGGACTGGGGCAGGGATGGATCTGAAAATTCCAAACTTCTAATTATGGCTTGGTCTTTCTGGTAACTAGCTGTCATCCAGGAGTCATCCATGAGCCCATCTAGAGTCACCTCCTTAGAACAAAAGATGTCTCTAATGCTCTTATCACTTATGAGTTTAGAAGAGTTCTAAGAGCTCTGTGCCAGGAACTGGGAGCACAGACCAACAGGTGTTTTCTGTTTTCTAAAAGAGCTATAAAGAGGTTAGTATCTAGCCCAAATTTATAAAAATCAGATTACACATCCTTATCTCACATGATAAAAGAAATAATGATGGAGATGTTCTAAAAGATTCCAGCTTTTAATCATAATACATATCTTTCTCAACCTATGATGGGGTTATGTCCCAAAAAAACTCATTGTAAGTTGAAATATCATAAGTTGAAATGCATTTTTTAAAAGATTTTATTCATCCATTTATTTTAGAGATGGGTGGGTGAAGGAGCAGAGGGAGAGAAACAACAGACTCCATGCCAAGTGCAACATGTGGCTCGATCCCAGGACCCTGAGATCATGACCTGAGCAGAAATAAGAGTAGGATACTTAACTGACTGAATCACCCAGGTGCCCCCCAAATACATTTAATACACTTAATCTACTATAAACATGATAGCTTAGCTTAGCTTAGCCTACCTTAAACATGCTCAGAACACTTATATTAGCTTACAGTCGGGCAACACCATCTCACACAAAGCCTATATATTACTTATAACCAAGTGTCAATACATTGTATAATGTATTGAATACTACACTGAAAGTGAAAAACAGAATCGTTATGTGAATACAGAATAGTTTTAAGTTTGTCAGTTTTTTACCCTTGGGATCACGAGGCTGACTGGGAGCTGGGGCTTCTGCCCCTGCCCAGCAACACGAGATAGGATTGTACCGCCTATCACTAACTCAAGACTAAAATTCAAAATGTGAGATATGGTTTCTACTGAATGCATACCTCAAATTTTGAATTTTGGTCTTTCATACCATCATAAAGTTGAAAACTCATTAAGTTTAAGTTCGTTAAGTTGGGGACCATTTGTACAAATATCCTTTCCATTGAGATGTTGACACTTCCTAGGAAAGGAACCCTAAAGTTTGGGGACAGCAAGTAAAAAAAGAAAATTGAAAAGAAAAGAAACTGTTTTATATAGTTATTACCTCATTTAACATTAAAACTACCAATAAGGTGTCAATGACATAATTTACAGATAGATAAATATTTTAAAATTCATAGAAATTAATTTATTTCTTTGAAATCAAGTAACGCTTAAATGAAATTGGATAGATTTGAACCCTGGCTTTTGTAAAACTCATACATTTACCTACTATCTAATAAAATTGTTTTACAAAAATACAGTTTAAAAAAAAACCTTGGAAATGGGAGAAGTGATCCCAGAACATCATTTCAGTGGCATGCTGGGTATTGCTGAACTGACTCTAGGATTTCTCTGGTTCTGCATGAGTGTGTACTACTAACTGTTTCCTCTTGAGTTGGCTGTATTATGCTCTTTAAGGGTAGGTGTTAAATTATAGAAAGAGGACAGTAAAGCAAATGAGTCTGGTCCATAAAAATACAAATTACTATTGTGTGATATAGATACAATTGATTTCTGCCTTATGGAAAAGAGATGATCAAGTATTACATTTTATTGCTGTATGGTAGCAGTCATCAAACTCTGGCTTACAGGCCAGTTCCAGTCTGCAACCTGTTTTTAAAATGGTCTGTGAGCTAAGAATGGTTTTTAAATTCCTAATGAGTTGCTAAATCCCTCAACCACATACACACACAGAATAAGAGTAAGAGTATGTTCTCAAGACAACATATAGCCCGCAAAGCCTAAAATACTTGCTTTACAGAAGAGGTTCACTGACCTCTACATTTCTTAACAAACTAATTTCACCGTTTCTGTTTATATATTACATAGACTATATATACATGTATAATCAGTTATAACATCTTATTGGTTTCTTCATTAAGTAATGTAATATAATCTTTGACTTGTATTCATTTTATATTTTTATAAATTGTGATTTTCCTTTTATTAAAATTTAGCAGCTCTATGCACTATTTTTAATTTCTATAATTTATTCAAATTAGTAGAAATTGTATAGAAATTCTTACTCAAACTAGAAGGACCTCACTAATTAATATATTATAGAAAATCTAAGAAAAGTGATTTAATTTGCTTCTCAGCATTTTCATGATAGGATTTTTTTAATGAAAAATAATTGTATTAAGCAATTCTCCTGTTAATGTATTTCCATTGATGAACAACAAAATGCAATTTTAAAATCAATAATCTGGATTCTGACAAGTCAGTGTTTATTAATTGAAAACCAAATACATAATAAATTTAATTTACAAACTAGGAATAAAAATGAACATAGAAAATTATTTTAATTTTTAGAAGTGTTTCCCTATGTATGAATTACAGTTATCAAAAAAAATTCTCTCTGGGTAGATAGTACTTACATACTTTAGTCTGTTTATTGTAACCTTTAATTGATTTGAGAGTTATTGCTAAATGTGTGTTTAATGTTACTCTTCACTTGTAATTCTTTTTGCAGAAAAGTGAGAGAATGAAAAGAAACTACACATTAAATTCTGTTACTATATGTAAGGTCACGATTTACTGCTCATTCAAATAAAACCTATGCCATCTATTGCCTAAGTGAGTGCTGGCCATTTATATAATGGTGAACACATCAATGACCATTTGGACAGGAACCCAGGATTTTTGCATTAGATTGACCCGATGGCCTTTGAAATTTGAAAAATAAGTCAAACGGAGTATCAGATTTTCCATTGCCTTTCATAGTGCTTAAGACACATTCACAAAAGCTTGATAAATTATTATTCAAATGAATGAATTACAAGCCTATAGTCTGAGTTTCCAAGTATTTCTTAATTCTACTGATGAAATTGGTATATTATAAAATACACAACGTATCATCTCCAAAATTTAGTATCATATCCTAATATTGTTCTCTGCTCTATAAATTGTCATTTCTCACGTAGCCTATTTGTTTTATAACCCAACTGTTTTCTGCAAGCAGAAATTTCTTTTCAGCTTAGATTATGTTTTTAGTATTGTTTGTGTTGAAGTCAAAGGTAAATTGAAGTAGCTTTCCTGCAAAGTAACTAAAGACTGAAGATCATTGAAACACAACAAATTAGGAAAGTTGTAAGGATTTGTTCAGATTCTCAGTGATGTATCCATAAGGAATCGAGTGAATTAACATTGATCTAGGAAAAAAATAAACACAAACTTAACATCAAAACACTCCTTAGGAGAGAAACTAGCAAAATATCGAATGTCATTTTTGCCCATGTTGGAATATACATTCTTGAAACACACAAAATCAAGCACACAAAATTGTGCTGTAAGACACTTTTATGCATTTATAATTTGGGACCTAAGTACTGACATATAGTACTGAGAGGTTTCCTAGAAAAATGCTTCTCATCCAAGGGACAAAAATCAAGGGAATCTTATATAAGATGTGAGGAGAAAGTATCAGTGAGGGAGACTGAGTGGTTGACAGAGACATAAACTTCTAAGAATTCTATAAATTGTGGATCTCAAGTTGGACATTTCCTCCAATCAGTGTCTTTTAACTTATATGTTGAGATCAAATATCATGACCAAAGAACTAAAATTGAAGAGTGGAGTTCAGAAATTGCTCTGATGGTACTGTATTGCTTGTGAATATAAAATTAATGTTATATGAAAGTTGTTCCCTAAAACAATTTGAAATGTAGTATTTAATTATGGGATGTTCTTTGTTCCAGATGAATGACTAAAACTAAAATAGTGCAGGGCACAGTAACAAAAACAATCAAGGAAAAGAAAGGATTAATATGGCACCCTAAATTAAAAATATATAACATATTAATTGAAATTACATTACAGCTATAGTTCCTGTTTTAAAGGATTTCATCTCTTTACTAAATTGCTAATGCATAATGTATAATGAGAGAAAATATACTACAAAAATTTTTAAAATTATGAAGAACTAATTTTTGATTCTAGGGCGATGGATGGCGTTCACTTGAAATATTTAGAATGATTTACAACTGCTTAATTATTCTCCTAGTATCCCGTGGAGTACTAGGATTGTAGGTTGAAACTCAGAAAGAGAAATTTAAGACACTTCCTGACATAGGAAAATATTGGGTTACAGAATAGTCTTGTAGGAAAAGTGAGTGATAGAAGCTTAATCACCAGGGACATACAAAAGTCAACAGTACTAAAATATTAGAAGGTTTATTTTAGGAAGCAGTTTTCCCCTGCTGGGCTGTGTATGTGGACTGGATTGCTTACTTGATCTTTCCTCATCTCTACTGTCCATTTTCATGCCTAAATTTGAGGACATGAAGCAGCATCCTTAACATTTGAGATTACGTTATTGATCTGATGCTGCCTGACTCTGACACCCAAGAAAAACATGAACACAATTTTAATTGTTTCTCTTGATAGCTACCCAGTTAAAATACATCATTTACCTGATGTTCACCACCCTTTCAAATTAGAAAATCATTCATAATAATCTGTGACCAAACACAGAACACCATTATATGGAACAGAATGTACTTTAGTGAATGGTTCTACATGGGAAACTTTTCAGAGACTGTGTGAGTTCATTAAGGCAATTATGCCTTAAGTTCTGGAAAGACACCACTGGCTTGGTCATGGTTAGTGTTAGTGATTTCCTGTGGTGTTGTGTTTATGATAGTAGCATAAGCCCAGCATGAAGTTACATTTGCCTGGGGGCAATTGTAACTTAAGTGCTTGCTTTTTTGACATTTGTTCATATTCTTTAGGAAGAAAATGTATTTTTGTTGGTTTGTTTGACCGATCTTTACTTAAAAAAAAAAAAAAAGGACAGTAGAACCTATATGGCTTAGAAATGTATATTACAAATGTGGTTGCCAGGGGAAGTAGAATCCTGCTGTGTTTGGAGAAAGCAGCCTGTTATTTTGTACAACATGCTCCTAATGTTGAGATGATTTAAATTCTCCTTTTTTCTAAGGAGTTGTATTCTCCAAATGGTATTTCTCTTTCTTAAGTCAAGAAGTCATGAATAAATAATACTGCTTTGAGATCCAAGAAAATTGATAAAGGTATGCTTACTGCTACAGGGTAGGAATCTTTCAGTGTTGATCTCATCAAGGGCCATTAGGCACAGAAGGTAATCCTTGCATATTAGTTGTATCTGATTGAGTTGTATTTTTCGAAATTTATTCAACAAGAAAGGATAGCTCTTGTTCTCTCTTCTTTTTGTAAAACTTAGGATTTTATAATGAAAACTTTACCATTTATAGTGTCATCTCTGTCAAAGACTTCATTTGTATACTAATAGCAGTGCATGCAGGTTAGAAGAATTTCCTCAATAAGACCAAATTGGAAGAACTTAATAGCCATTGGCTCTGCCTCTGACAGTTTGTACATGTAGAACAGATGGGGGCTTTAGAAACTGCTCATTCTGCGTTTGTTCAGTTACAGTTGGTTTGAGGCTTGTCTAAATCCTGATAGGTCTGGTTTTCTCATATGTCACAAAATACTGTCAATTCATATAAATATCCATCTTTTTTAGGACAAGTGAAATCGTTACACTGATGTCTAGAATAAACAGTCTACTAGCTCAAAGTTTTGATTCAGGAGTCTAAAACTGGAAAGCAAGGCTTTTTGTTTTTGTTTTTGTTTTGTTTTTTTCCTTCCAAAAGTGATTTCACACAATTTGTTTGGACATTTCTGAGTTCTAAATACCAAGCATAGTAAGGGAGACATTTGGTGATATCAGATGTCATTCTTTATTTATGTGCATTGTCAAATCGCAAGTTGGATAAAAATACATCAATTTTTGTGGATCTTTTCATTGGCAAAGTTGAATGTACTAACGGAACAGTGAAGCTTTAAATAAGCCCTGTGACATACTTACAATCTCTGTACTTAAAAGATTATGCATTGTAAATCTTTTGATAGGGGCCAAAATTAAATAACCATGAATTATTCAGTGACAAGCTGAAGGATCCAAGTGTAGATTGGTTCAGGGTCCTATTTATTAAAGCTAAACCAATAAGAAGGTTTGGCAGTGTGCCTTCTTCCTCTGCTTGTGGGTTGTGACTTTTTGAGCACTCTGAACCATCTACTGCCCTTCTGCAGCCATTGGCGGTGCATTGGAGAGTAGCTCAGTGAGAAAAGCAGCATAGTCTTGGAAACTATGAGCTTTTGAATTGGACCCAGGGAAATCCCTGGGAAATAACAAGACAGCATCATTTATCTATGATAAAGAGACTTATTTATAACAGGTTTAAAGGACTGAATCCATTTTGCAAAGCATAGTTAAGTAAAATAAACACCAAATTTTAAAACAGAATAATCAGTCAATCAATCAATCAATCAATCAATCAATATATAAATAATAACAGACTCAGTACTAGTGGAGTTGTACACTGGTAACCTTCCTTAGGGTAAACTTACTATTACCAGGTATTTATCAGGTAAGGCACAGTCCATGAAGTCAGACAGACTTGGGTTGAGTTCTGTTTGGCAGCTTTCTAGTTGTGTTGGCCTGAGCTTCACCTCTCCGAATTTTGCTTCACCTCTCCGAATCTGAGAGAGTGTTTAGGTACTGTTATTGCTCGTGAAAAAAATGATACTGCTAATAGTTATCCAAAATTCTGCTGCCCCTTTCCTCACAGTTACATGATCAGAGGAGTCTGCTATCATTTTCTTGTTTGGTTAGTCTGAGTGCTGCTGTCCTTCAGAACTATCTAAAGCAGTGTTAGACTGCTCCTTCTGCCTCTTCCCCATCTCTTCCCTTTGATTTTAATTGGCAAAGTCCACTATCAATGGTACTTCTTGAAGCAGATTTCTAAAGTCAATATCTACATTTAAGTCCTTACAGAACAACATACTTGTGCTTAAGGCTTTTCTAATCTATTCTATGCATTTATTGATAAATTGGATTAATATTTTAAGTGTGCAAAACTCTATAGAAAGTGCCATAAAATCTATAAATAGACATGAGCCATGGTTTTTACTTGAAAAAATATATAATGAAGATGTATTTATTGGGGCGCCTGGGTGACTCAGTGGGTTAAAGCTTCTGCTTTCGGCTTAGGTCATGATCCCAAGGTCCTGGGCTCTCTGCTCAGGAGGAGGCCTGCTTCTCTTCCTCTCTCTTTCTGCCTGCCTCTCTGCCTACTTGTGATCTCTGTGTGTCAAATAAATAAATAAAATTTTTTAAAAAATGTATTTATTTATTTGAGAGAGAGAGAGCAGGAGAGAGAGAATGTGTGTGTGCACACACATACACATGTGCATGTGCACAAGCAGGAGGAGGGGCAGGCAGAAAAGGAGAGAAGCAGACTCCCTGCTGAGCCCAACATGGAGCTTCATCCCAGGACCTCAAGATCATGACCTGAACCAAAATCAAGAGTCTGTCGCTCAACTCACTGAGCCACCCAGGCACCCCAGGGACATATAATAAAGTAGAAGTTAAAAAAAAAAAAAAAAAAAAAGCCTTGTGAGAATTAGAACTACACAGTAGGATTTGATAAAAAATTTTAAGTATTTAATATAATAATAATGACGATAATGATATCTAATGTCTAGTGCTGAGTCATCCCCTGCCTCTATTTTTCTAGAGGCTTTGTATGTATTAACTCACTTAATTCTACCTATAATGTGATGAGATTGATACTATTCTAATCCTTATTTTACAGATGAAGAAACTGAGGCACAGAGAGTTTAAATAATTTTCTTAAGGTTTAATAGTCCCTTAGGAAGAAGTGCTGGGTGTCTTGGTTCCAGTCAGGCTCTTATCCACACACTGGATCCCAGTGCAGTGTGGCCACCAAGGAGCACCATGCCAAAGTGGAATTGACTTGCTATCTGTATCTCACAGCTTTTTATTTAACTGCAATATAAGAAAAGAGCTCTTAATTTCAACTGGATTGTTCAGGTGACATTTCCTGGAGAAGGTAACTTCTAAAAGATTACTGAAAGAGCAGATGGAATTTTTTTGGTAGTATTCAATTTTCCTGACAATAAAAGTGATACAAGCACACTGCAGAAATTTTAGAATATACTAAAAAGCCCATGGAAGAAAATAAAAATCACTCATCATATCTACACTCAGAGTTAATAACCGTTAACATTTTGGTGTGTATCCTCTGGGTGGGTGTATGGGTAATTTTTCTTCTTTATCATGCTATGATGTATTTTTCAAATGTTTCCAATGCAAAGAATTATGTTTATAATAAGAAGGAGATGAAATAGCACAATACTTAAAAAATATTTTTTCACCACAAATTCTACTTTTAGAAAGATTTCCATAGGGAAAAATCAGGAAGAAAGATATATATATATATATATATATATATATATATATATATATATTTCAGATAGTCTCTCTATTTTTTAAAAAATGTGATTATAATATTATTTTATAACCCCTTACAAATTTGTTGGTGTAATAAATATCATATCACTACATGTTTTTCTGTGACCTAATATTAATACATTTACTATATGTTTTTAGCTAGTAGTATGTCTTGAGACATTTAAATAGAGTGGCAGAGAAGCTGTCTACAAAGGCTGAATCCCTTCCCATGATGTTGAGATGTTACTGAGAAGTCGCTGATCAGCCTGGGACTCCAATTCTCAGCATGCCTCTGAATCTTGGTAGGACCCTGTGACTGGTTTCTGCTAAAGTAGAAGTGGACAGAAATGATAGGTACCACTTACAGAACTCATCTTTAATGGACTCCTTCCTCTTCCCTCCTCTCCTTTTTGTCTTTCCCTATCCTCTGCTGTAGAGAGCAAAGTACTCTCAAGATATAAGGCATGACATGACACGTGATGGAAATAACAGAGTCTGTTTTACCCCATGGAAGGTGCCCACCAAACATCCTCAGTGAACCTGAGCAAGCAATAACTTCTGTTATAATTCACTAAGATTTGGGAGTTCTTGTGTTACCTTATCTATTACAGATAGTTTCCCAATTTTTCTTCTCTTAAATAAGTTTAAAAATATTTCATGGATTTTTTTCCTTTTATTTTTTTTAAGTTTTTATTTATTTAAATTCTAGTTAGTGAACATAGATTATAATATCAGTTTCAGGTGTACAGTTTAGTGAATCAACACTTACATACAACATGTAATGTTCATTTATGTTAATGATGCTCATTACAAGTGTACTCCTTAATATTTCATTGACTTTTTTTCTTTTAAACTATAAAAGCAATATACCCTTTTTGCAATGTGCCCATCAGCCTAGAGATGTACTAGGAAGTAGCCAATTTTTTTTTCTTTCCTCCTTCTTCTCCTTTTCTCCCACCAAATTCCCTCTCCTATGCACTCCAAGTGTCTTATGATCAATATTTGGTATATACCTTCCACACTCTTTTTTTTTTTTTTAAGATTTATTTATTTATTTGAGGAAAAACAAACAAGAACTTTAAACAGGCTCTGCACTTGGTGTGGAGCCTGATGGAGGGCTCGACCTCATGACTCTGAGATCATGACCTGAACCGAAATCAAGAGTCAGACACTGAACCAACTGAGCCACCCAGATACCCCCACATCTTTTCTTTATGCTCATTTACAGTGTATATAAGCATGACTACCTAGCACATTTATTCATAACTTTTTCCCAATTTTTGCAACATAAAAACAAATTTAAAATAGGCTGCAGAAAAAAAAAATTAGGTTGCAGAGTATTACATATCAGTCCATTTTTACAAAAAAAAAAAAAAAGAAAAGAAAAAAGAAAAGCCTAGCATTTTAAATATACATTCTTATTATGCAATAATTTTATACATCTCTGAAGAGTATTTTATTAGGATAAAAGATCATAAATGGGGGTGCCTGGGGAAGTCAGTTAACTGGCTCAGTCAGTTAAGCATCTGCATTTGGCTCAGGTCATGATCCCAGAGTCCTGGGATCAAGCCCCATGTGGGACTCTGTGCTTAGCGGGGAACCTACTTCTCCCTCTTCCTCTGCCTGCCTCCCTCCTCCTTGGGTGCTTTCTCTTTCTCTCCATCTCTGTCAAATAAATAAATTAAATCTTTTTTTAAAAAAATAAATCAGAAATGGAATCAGTGGGTGAAAGGAAACTCACAGTTTCAAGTGTGTTGATCTACATGGCAAATTGCCCTACAGAAAGATTAGACTGATTTTGCTCTTTAGCAGTGTCAGAGCTGCACCTGTTACTTGTAATGTGCTATATTTAAGATCATCACAGAATTGTTAGTTTCCTTATATCAGTTCAATTCAGCTCATTTCTGTTTCATTTCAGTGTGTTATTTTATAATTATTTTTTTAAATTTCAGAGAATCTTTGTTTTTATTTTATTGAGAACATAGTTTGGCTTTCAATTATGTATCAGCAATTCTTAATTATATAAGCCTACCTTGATTTTTTTTTTAATGTGGAGTATTCTTTTCATTATTCCTAAAGGTTTTGGTTTTATTTATTTCTTGGTTGGCCGATTGATTGGCTTTGTTTCTCTCATTGTTCATTCTTGATTCTTGGCTCGATATTTGCCCTTAAATAGTGTATGTCAAATGTTTCTGAGGTTCTTATGAACCTCTGGGTGATGTATAAGTCTCCTGTCAGAACTGAAGCTCTACAAAGGCTGGATAAGTTTATATAACTAGATCATAGATGCCTGAGAAATGTGTGGGGTGTATAAGGACACTTGCCATCCTAGTGGCAGAGTCTCCTCTCTGCTTTCAAAGAAACCAAGGACACAAATAAAATCAGCTAAGTAGTAAAATAGTGCATTTTTAGTCACAAGTCCAGGTCGTCAAGGGGAATATCAAGAGAGAAGCTGAAGTTGAAGGCCGATGTAGAGAACCTTGAAGATGACAGAGAAATAATAACTAGCATTTGTATTCTGCTTTACAGTTTTCATAGTGCTTTGACATGCACTACTTCTTTATGCTTCTAGCGGCCCTGAGAAATACATATTATCTTTGCTTTTCAAATGAGCCTCAGAAAGTTTATGTTCTGTGCCCAGGTCATTCAACTAGTAAATAGAAAAGCCAGGAGTTAATACTGAGCCTTTCTGGTTCTAGAGCCCATGTTCCACTACCCTCTGCCATGTCAAAGAGAATTATAATCAAAGATCCATTTTGTACAATGTATAATCCTTTGATAATGTGCATGACAGACAATAGAGAGAAGATACTAAAAATAAGAGAGAAGATACTAAAGAAGCTCCTTTCTTTTAATCAAACTGTTGCAAACATGTATCATAACATAGCAATGTGTTTGAGTATGGGCTCTGGCGCCAGACTCCTTAGGTTTTCATGCTCATCCGTCTCTTCCAGGCTGTCTTTGGCAAGGTACTTAACTTTTTTGAGCCTTAGTTCCTCATATTTAAAGCATTTACCTCATATAGTTATTTTTAAATTAAGTAAATGTATGTAAAGTGCTTAGGATGATACCTAGAACATCAAAAACTCTTAGAAGTTGTGGCTATTATTATTTTATAGTACCAACTATAAGCCAGGCCCTTTATGGAGCAGTCTGCACACATTAATTTTAACCTCATAAGTAGTTATTTCCTCTTTTTCACAGAGAATGAAAAGGTCTGAAAAGAATATTCTAACATTCTCCTGTTGACCCCTACTATTTTGAATGATTATAGCACTTATCTTAATTTTTAAAATTTAGATTTCTTATACTCTCAATTATGTGAAAAGACACTGGATGGAGAGATGGATCTTTTTAATCTCTTGTACTTGCCTACTATGCCTAGTTCTATTGTTTAGTGCCAAGAAGGTAGGAAGTGTTCAGTAACTGTTTATTGATAGTAGTAATGATGAGAATGATAGATTAGGAAGCAGAGTGACAGAGAACTTTTGTTTGTGTCAAAAGACAATAACTTACAGGCTTCTTCTAGCCTGGGAAAGAAGTTCCACCACCTTACTTCTCCAAAGAAAACATTCCCATGGAATTTTCTAGAATCTACCTTGAAATGATGTACAGAAAGTAATTTTTCACTACTTTGCTTATTGCTATCCTGTGGTCTACAGAATTTGTACAGTTTTTTTTTAAATTTTTGTTTGTTTTTTTGTTTGTTTTTTTCCACTAGAGAAGGCATTCTAAAAAGCTGAGTGAATTTCTAACATGTTACAAAAATTCAGTGGAACTAGCTAGCATTTGTTGTTCCTTTCTATTGCTGACACAACCATGTTTGGAAAAGAAACTACATCAGAAAGAAAAGGGCATTTATCTCATTTTATTGTTTATGTCACATTTTGCACAGCACTTGAAATTAAGGGTGAGTCTGCAACCAATGGTTAAGGAAGACATCACTTATTTCTGAAGACAACTAAACTTCCAAGCAGGGGGTAATTCTTGGTATGTCACTCATGATTGTCTAGACTTTCTAAGGTCCTTTGAGTGAAGGCAGGGATATATTACAGGACATTAAGTAAAAATTAAGGAAATGTGAATCAAGTACAGACTTCATTTGATAATAATGAATCAGAAGTCTATACTTAATTTACATTTCCTTGGTTTTTACTTAATGTTCTTTTTCTGTTCTAGGGTTCTATCCAGGATACCACATCCAGGATTGTGTTTAATTATTACATCTCTGTAGGCTTCTTTAGACTGTGAATATTTGTTAGACTTTCCTTATTTTTGATGACCTTGAAAGTTTGAAAAGTAATTATCAGTTATGCGTAGAATGTCTTTCAATTTTAGGTTTTGTTATTGTCTGATGTTCATCTCATGGTTAGACGGAACTTATGGGATTTTTGGAGGAAGACCACAGAAGTAAAATGTCATTTTCATATTATCATATCAAAGATACATAATGTTCACATGACTTCCCACTGTTGATGTTGACCGGGATCACTTGACTTAAAGTAATGTTTTCAGGTTTCATCGCAATAAAGTTAATTGTTTTTTTCCTTCCTTTTTCCTTTGGAGGAAAGACACTATTTGCAACCAAGCTTAAAGGATAGGGAGTTGTGCTCCTCAAGGGGATATGATCTGCACGAATTATTTGGGAATCTTCTGCATGGGAGATTTGTCTATTCTCATTTATTTGTTTAATTTTGGAATTACAGGCCAATACTACATTTGTTTATTTTGTTGCTTAGATCATTCCAGCTTTCCTAGTGAGACCTCTTTCAGTTAACTTCTGTGTCCCTTTGAAATACCCTCATCATATGTAAGCAGATATGTTCATATATTTGAGTACTATCTTACTTTCTTATACAAGATGTTCAAATTCGTCTTGCATGTGCCCTATGCTAACTCTAGAATGAGCCACTTTTAAGAAGCCCTCATTCCTTTTATTAAAGAAACCAAGATCTGGTCCTTGAGTGTTCTCATTGCTGTTGAGATCTCATTGTACTAGCCCCTTTCAGCTAACAGAGCAAGCAAATACAGATGCGTATCACTTATCATCATTTTGGCTGTTATCTTGCCAATAGACTGCAGAAACAAGGAACCCAGGGAGGAAAGTTTTGTTATAATCCAGGAAAGAGATGATAGAGACCCAAAATAGGGGTTGTTAGAATAAAATAGTTCTTGATCACATTCATTATTGATATTTAGGTGTCTACTATCTAAATAGACTCTCCCATACTTTTGCAAGCTATCTAGTCACACAATAATTGAACACTTAAAGCAAGATTAGTGCTGGGCACAGAATACAAAACCCTGTGTAAGACTTGGTACTTTTACATTTATGGCCATGTGTAACAATTTATAGGCATTATTGGTATTGTTGGAAACAAACATGTCAGTGATGTCGGTAGGGATGTGATACACAGAGGTTTGATGTGGTGACAGTAGCCACAGAAACAGAGGGATATACATGAGAAGCAAATGAACAGGGAACCAACAAAAAAGGTATTTAGCTAGGTATTGGGAAGTAAGAGAGAGATTGATCAAAGATGAGTTCAAATTTTGTAGACCATTCGAAAGATAGTGACATTCACAAAATTTATGGATTTCAGAGTTGCAATTTATTTGAAGGGAGGTTAATGAGTGCCATTTTATGAAAGTGTAATTTGTAGTAACATGAAGGTTTTTAAGTATATTTAAGAGGAGTATTCAGCTGTCCTTTAAAAAAGAATGAAACCTCATTTGAAGACAAATCAAGAATCCGGTATTTTAAAAGTGTGTAGTTTAAAATATCTGAACCATAGACACTTAAAAATCTGTATGCTCTTGTATAGGAAACCTTTTTTTTTTTTTAAAACCCATATGTGCATGTATATTGAGAGCATAAGGACTTCATATTTTAAAGGTTCATCTTGACAGGTAAAAATCATTGCTGAATATAATTGATAGGAGCACTTATCGAGAGTGACCAAGCATTTAATAGTTTTGCTCTTTATCTCCCTAGAACTGTAGGAAAACAGAGGGATTGTGAATGCCTGGCCTGTTCTGGTCCAGTTTTATAATTCGCGTATTATGAAAAATAGATTGAGACAATGAAGTTGTCAAACGATGCCATGTTAGTTTAAAGATCCAGTTAATGTTTAATAGTGTCTACATACCTGGCATGAAAAGCCATGGATTGACTTGATAAAGTCTAACAGCTGCTCAGATCTGGTACTTTTGTAATGTCTTCAAAGGAAGTGGATCAGAAAGGAGTTCTTCAATAGAGCACTTCACAGTAGTGTCCTTTGGAGGAGCCGGTGCAGTTGACTACATTCTGTAGATAAACCCTCAAATTCATCTAAGAAACTGATGTGACTAACCCCTACTGTTGTTCAAATATAACAAGGAACTAAATGACATCACGAATGTGTATACTTTGCCAATTGTGCATATAAGTATATTAATACCATCAATTCTTGGGGACTGTAAGACTTGTATCTGTAAAACGATGTTAGCTAAAAAAATTAAATATTACACTTGTGGAGACTTTTGTAACTGAAATGCTTTTTTTTGGGGGGGGGTTATACATAGTCCCATATAATCCTCACAATAGCTTAATATTATTAGAAAAAGAAATATTATTATTTCTGATAATAATGATTACTTTTAATTTAGGAAGATAGGTAATTTCTCTCAAATCCAAAAGCAAATAACTGAACGGCCAGAATTAGAACCCAAGTCTTCTGATCTCAGGCCAGTATATTCACCACTAACCTAGCTTATTAGAATTCAGAACAAATAAAATCATGTCGTATTGTTAATAACCTTGGACTTCAGTGTTCTCATCTGTAAAATGAAGATAATATTAACTCTCCTATCCATGTCACAAATTATAATTAAATATGAGTTAAATCCCAAACAATTTAATTATTTCAGAGCTTACAGATTATTTAATTTTTGAAGGCTCCCTCTTTCTCCATGTAGGTCCACATTTGCAAGCAAATGGATCACATACAATTTTAGAATCTGACCAAAAAGTAGCAGTTTTCATGCCCACGTTCTACATAAAATAAAGCCCAACTAAGAGTTTACATATTATGGTGAGGACCCAGCTTAAAGGAAGGGAGAGTCAGGAAGCATTAGATTGTTCTAGGGATAAAGGGCGACTTGTTACGGAGGGGAATTTCCTGTGCTGCAGGGTGTGTTCCATACTGAAAGCCTTCTTCACTTACCATTCCAGGATGCTTTGTCAGTCTTGGAGAAAGGAAGAGATAACAAAAATATCTTTTAATTCTTATGATGTGTGACAATTCTTCTTCCCTAGAGATCTGGATAGCACTTTAAGAATCTGAATTTTATCATTTGGAGTAAACCTAAAACTTTCTAAGATTTCTAGAAACTCTTGGAAAATTATTTCTCTGGCTCCTGGAATGATATCAATTTTATCTCGTGTCAACCTTAATACAGAACATTACCACTTTCTCAATAAATCCAATTAGTCAAGGCTTTTGGGAAATCTTACTAGAATTAGCAAACTGAATTGAAGATTTGGGGGTTATTGAGAGAGGTCATCTAATACTGCACAGTTTTCTTTCAATCTATTTTTTTTCTTCTCCCCTTTTCATGCTCCATTTTTTTCTCTTTCTCACTCCTTTCTGGTCTTCTGCATCTTCCAGTGTTTTAATATGCCCCTAAGGTCTCAGTCTCCATGCTGATGGTCCCAGTAGAAACTTATCAAAATATTTCTTTCCAATTACAGGGTTCTCACTGAAAAACTCAGTTGAAAAAACATTTATTTCAGTTGATTACATAGTCACATCAGTGAAATCTCACCTATGACACAGAGAATAAAGTGGCACACATGCTTTGTACTGTATAGAGCAGAGCCAAATGGAACACAAACCTGGAAGTAGGAGTTTTGTCTTCCTACAAAGAGGTGATGTTAGTGGCACAGACCTGAACCATTACTAGCAGCAGCAGCAATAAGAGACAGCCACAGTGGTCTAAGCTACTCCAAATCATACTACAACTCCTGTGACAACCAGAAAAATCAAGGTTTATGAGACCAGTAGGAGGGGAAGAGGACAGCAGCTTCCTTTCCTTGGTGTTGGGTTCCAGGTCTGAAATGAAGAACTGGAGACTTCCCATAACTGCTGTAGCACAGGGCCAAAACTGCTATATGACCTGGTGATTCAGTGTTATGGTGCCAGGAGTGGGAGAGAAAAAGGCTATTATAGGTTAGATAGGAAGATTACATCCAGCAGTAAACATGACACATTCCCTGGGGAATTCCTGGATTAGTCAGAAGGAAGTTGAGTGTGAGCTAGGGTCTCCACAATACTATGGATGAGAGCTAAGCCTGAGCAATGCCATTGTGTTGCTGCCTTTGTGACATTGTTCTACTCCTCAGTTGATGTCATCCAAACAAACATGCATGGGTTATACTTGCGTGGCTCCTAGGTAACAATTAGCCAGGATCTCCTGCTCAATTCAGTAAAACCTGTACTTTCTCTCCGGAGTCACAAGTGTTTTTTTGTTTTGTTTTGTTTTTTAAAGATTTATTTATTTATTTATTTGACAGAGAGAGAGAGAGATTACAAGTAGGCAGAGAGGCAGGCAGAGAGGGAGGAGGAAGCAGGCTCCCCACCAAGCAGAAAGCCCAGTACGGGGCTTGATCCCAGAACCCTGGGATCGTAGACCTGAGCCCAAGGCAGAGGCTTTAACCCACTGAACCACCCAGGCACCCTGTCACAAGTGGATTTGATTGCCACTGCCACCTTTCTTGGAAGAGTTCAGACTCTACTGAGTAGTGATTTTCTTACAGTCTCAGAGTCCTGTTACCTTCATTTAATGGTTATGACTGGAAGGAATATTTACAATAGCGGAGAAAGACAAAAGCATGTGAAACATCTGGGGAAATTTAGTCATATTTCAGTGCATCACGTGCCATTTTTACTATCTCTTTTGTTAGAGATATTTCTAGATATTTCCTGAGGATTAACATTTGAAACCTGGCACCAGGAACTTTGTCATTATAGTGAAACTAGTCGCTGGAGACCCATTATTCAGTTTATGAATTATTTGCCTAGCCCTTTCCCCTCCTCAGTAATTCTCTTTCCAATTTTTTGGCATTTTCTTTAGCTTTCATTATTATGTGGCTGGCGTTCACTAAATAGGAATTCTAATAGCTAATACTTCAGGATATTTATCAGGTTCTAGGTGATTTATATATCTTGTATCTTTTAATCCTTAGAGCAAGACTTGAGATAGTTATACTGCTACCCTACTTTGAAGTTGGGACCTAAGAAAGGTTAAGTTCCCTAATCTCCCGTAGGTAGTAAATGCCAGTGCTGGGATTGCAAACATGGATTGGTCTGGTACTAAAGAGTTTACTATTAATCGTTGTGCTTTATTGCTTCAATTTCAGTAATAGAAAATAGGAATGCAACTGTGGAAAAATGGGCAAAGCAGTTGTTTTGCATATTAACAACCCTGGTTTGTCTCCCCCTCCAGTTTCCCCCAACTCACTTCTCTTTGCCATTTCCCAATGTCAGAGGGGGAGCCAAACCATGAGAGACTGTGGACTCTGAGAAACAAACTGAGGGTTTGGGGGGGGGTGCGGTAAGTCTGGTGGTGGATATTATGACGGGCATGTATTGCATGGAGCGCTGGATGTGGTGCATAAACAAGGAATTTTGGAACACTGAAATAAAATTAAATCAAATTTAAAAAAAAATGAAAACCCTTAAAAAAAAAAAATACCCAGAATATGGCGGCTTTTTCATTTTCCCACTCGGGTAAATTGGAACTACATTTCCCAGAATCCCTTTCCTATTGGCTTGTCTGAAAGAGGCATTTAATAAGATTTGGAAGACAAAAGCAAAAACGCAGCCATGATTTTTGGAAGGTCTGTGTGGCTAGACTTAATGAGAAATAGATCCAGAGGTGCTGGCAGATCCAGTTTCTGCTTGTTTTCACCAGTGTTTTTTGTGTTTTGTTTTTGGTTTTGTTTTGTTTTGACTGACATTTTCTAGAAGCGACAAAAACTGGAGTGGAAAGAATGGCTTTAGTAGTATGAGTGAAGAGGCAGTGGTTGAGATTAGGCCAGAGACATAAAAGGAGACCATTTCACAGGACCTTGTAAGGAATTTGGCGTTTACTGAAGATGAAATGAGAGGCCATGGCTACAGGTGGGACTTGGAGGAGCTTTGTGAAATGTTGATATGATCCTGCTCATCTTCTTAAAGGTTGACTCTGGTTCTTGTGATAAACAACTCTAGGGTCATAAGTAAGGCTGAAGGTGCCACTTATTATGGGGGTTCTTACCATATAGATGGCACTTAAGGGAAAAGAAATCATGACATGAATGTCAGTAGACGTGTGAAGAAATGGGAAGACAGCCTTCAGACACCCTGTTTTGTGGTAAAGAAGTCAACAAAAAACCAGCAAAAGAGATTGAGAGGGAACATCCTGTGAAGTAAGAGAACCAAGAGAAAATAACATTCTGGATGCCAAGTAGAAAGCACTCATGAAGGAAAGAGTGATCAGCTTTGGTAAGTGATGCCAGTAAGTTGAGTAAGATGAGTAATAAGAATTGACAGAAAATAAATCATGTGCTTACTAATAAAAAGCAGACCTAAATTTCCAAAAATATAAGAATGAGACAGACTGTTACAAACAGTATATTACTTCTTCCTAGAGAGCCTCTATCCCCTCTCTTTGATTGAAACCTCTATTTGTCAGGAGATATCAATTCAATTTCTCCTTTTGCAGAATGTATCTTCTAGGAAGCATGGACTGTATCTTATTTTGTTATTCTCAGAGTCTGGCACATAAAAGGGTGACTAGATGAGTGAATGTTCACATGTGAAGGAAAAGTTTAAATGGAAATAACATTTACTGTGCACCTAATATATGCCAGAAATCTTGCAAGGAGGTTGATTTTTTTCAGAGTAAGTTATTCTATATGATTAATATTATGCATCCAATCCACTAATTTTAACCACATTTTACAAATTAGGAAGCTGTAAGTCTCAATATGAAGCATGCACACATACACACAGAGAAATAACCTATACCCTGATGGCAGAACTGGTATTTGAACCATTTCTGACCTCAAGGCTCTTCGTATTTCCACTAAGTTATGCTGAATAAATAAATGAACAAAGGAAGGAATATATAGGACTTTTCCTGCTTGATGTCACTTACTTGAAGGTGTTGCTACATATCAGCTCAGCCCCTCCATAGACATGATGACATCACCTTGGTTAGCAGCAGCAACATTAACCTTTTCCTCATCAAAATTTGGATCCATGTTTATGCAAACTGTTTTACAATGGATATTAAAAGAAAAACAAACAAAAAAACCCCCCAAAACGGTGGGATGAAAGGTTTCAGGCAAACCTCAATTTTTTTTCCCATGTCAGGCCAGCCTGAAACTTAAGCATCTCTGACTATGCTGTTTTGCTTCCCAGTTCTGTTTTGCTTTCATATGGAAATAGCCCAGCTTTCTTTTATTTGCATCGTCCTCCATCTTGGGTGGCTCCCTTTCAGGAGTAAAAACTTATTCCATCAGCTTCTAGAAGGGCTGCCAGCTGAAAGCTCTCCAGTGACAGCCTCTTACAGGGGTTGCCTCACTACAGTGATCTGCCTGGACCAAGGTTCCACTCTTTCCCAGGATATCTTGTATCCAACAATTGGTAATTGGTAGGGAGATATAAAGACCCTAACCTTCCACTTGAATTCTGAACAGCCCTGAATGGTCATCACGTCCTCAGAACTTCCTGAAGAACTGGCTGAGACATTGTGGAGACTGTGTTGTAGTTGTGTAGTTGGCTTTCTCCCTCTGTGCAATGCAGTGCCTTCTAAATCTTCTACTTGTTCATCTTCATCTTGGATCCTGGTTCCCAGGGAACTCAGCCTGTGACACCCCTGAGTTTAAATGCTTTCACTATATGACAGTGCATTCAGTCTCAGACAGTACATGGGCTGAAACTGCACATCTACCATTTATTAGCTGTGAGACTTTGAGCAGGTCACTTCACATCTCTAAGACTCAGCTTCATCTGGAAAATGTACTCATCACAGATTAAACAAGAAAATACTCCTAAAACACTTAACAGACCGTGGGATACATAGGAAGCTCTCAACATATGAAAAATATTTGGGTTATTATTTTTTTTTTTTTTTTTTTTTTTTTTTTTTTTTTTAAAGATTTTATTCATTAACCTGACAGAGAGAAATCACAAGTAGACGGAGAGGCAGGCAGAGAGAGAGAGAGAGAGAGGGAAGCAGGCTCTCCGCTGAGCAGAGAGCCCGATGCGGGACTCGATCCCAGGACTCCGAGATCACGACCTGAGCCGAAGGCAGCGGCCTAACCCACTGAGCCACCCAGGTGCCCCATTGGGTTATTATTAAGGGAGACATCATACCACCTTTGACATATTGAACAAAAGAGTCAATGGTGATGATCTAATCTGTCTTAATTTCACAGATGAAGAAGGATTAAGTTATTTGCTCAAGAGGCTAGTTAGTTGGGACAGACTTGAAATGAAAATGCAGGTCTCTTGAGTCCACTGCACCATGCTTACTTTATCTTTTAACCAAACATCTTGGCATGTAAAAATGGTACTATATCGCTCTCGTTTTATTTTGTACATTTATATTTAAGAACAGAGTCCAGAAGAAATGACTGTAATAATCTTTGGGTTATAATTATAAGAGACCATAACTCAATTAAAATTCTTAATTCAAGTGAACTTTGGGAAACATTTGTATTTTTTCATTGTCTCTGTTTCTGATCCCAATTAATTAGAAATGAAAAATCTGAAGACTATGGCTAAAATATTCTCTGTTTTTCTGAAGTGTCTCCAGGACATGATTCAGATGTACTAAGAACTTATGGCTCTATTGACCATCCTGTTCTCATAAGATTATGAAAGTCTTTCTACTCCCGAAAGGTAAATTAAGCTTTATTTTTTTTAACCCTAAAAAAATTAAAGCTAAGAAAAATAAGTTTTAAGGAGACAGTTACTTAAGACAAAAATCACCTCACTCTATCTGGATTTTAAATTGTGTGAGTGACCGTAATACTCAATCCAAAGATTATTTGAGCCACAATTACCATGTATCTACGTTTAAATGTTTTCCTTGCTTTGTTTAGTCAACAACTTAACTGATCAATAGATATTTATTTAGCATCTACTGTAAACTGGGCAGCATCTATCCCTCTTTATTTCCCTGAGGAGTAAAACAAACCTGTTCCATTAAAATTTGAGATCTCACTGTCATATATACACACAAGACATTTCAAGTGTACATTCCAGAAGAGGTCCTCACAGCATTTGCTTTGCGTAAAAGTGAAGAACCCACATTTCATAAGAACTCCCATCTCTCCATTAACACTCACTCAAAGAGCATATCTTGATACATAACAATAATTACAGATACAATTGATAAGGCACTTACTGAAAGTGACCAAGCATTTAATAGACTTTCTAATACTTAAGACTCATGTTATGTATTATAGAGAATGTATTTTCTAAATGTGGGTAAGCTTGATAATTCAACTAGCAGTAAATATGATTCACACCAAAATGGTGTCACAGGTGAGTGGCATTTGGATGCTCTTTCTCATTTCTGAACACAGAGCAAGATATACTGACCCTATTATAAAGAATAAACATCAATAAAACAGCAGGTCTCTGATAAACAGATATAATTACCAGAAGGATCTGCCTGTTTACACATCAGGACCGCTGTCCTCCTATATCTTATCCCATTACATAATTATCAAATAAAAACAGTAATTCCAGAATAAGTAATAGCAATCACACAGAGTACTGCATGGTTAGACATTTTTATCTTGCCTGGAAGACATTAGTGTATAATATCTAACAAAGAACTTCTCTGAATAGCTAAACAGTGAACTAATATCAGACTGCTGTCTGAAAACCAGTCCCCAGCCAACTGACTGAGAGGGCTTGCTCTCATGATCTTAACGTGGTTTTCACCTCTGTGGAAAAAAACAAAAAAACAAAAAACAAAACTGTCTGCTTAAAGACAGTTCTAAGATGGTGTTTTTCACCTAATCTTTTAGTTTGGGGAGGCTTCCTTATATCAAATCAGAAGTCCTTAAGAGAGAGAATTTGGCACTGCGACAAGAGCTTCTTTTGCTTCTCGGGCAAGTATCTTGGTATTCTTTATCTTCCAGTGCTGTGATGGGCACACTAAGAGCAGTTCCTTGCTGAGCTTTGCGACTCCTACAGATGAGGACAGCAGGAGACCAGGCAGATCGCCAAGGCAGGGAGCAAGGAGAGCGGAGACCGCAGCCGGCTGCAGTAGGCAGCCTGCTGCCAACAGGGAGGAAGAGTAAAAGGTCTGCTCTGAGCTCTAAGGTGCTCCGGAAAGCCTTCTGTTGAGGGCACTCGCCCCCAATTGACCTGGCTTTCTACAGAGCAGGAAAGAGCTTTATTGAGATGCCTGGTTTTGAGCCACAACTTTGCATCATAATAAGGTCCATAAAGTCTCCCTGATGGAAATAGTGCGCAGGAGTATGGAAACCTTTGGGTTGATTGATAGGCCTCTTACTAGCTGCCATTCAGAAGATACTTTCTGTCCTCTCATTGAATGGGATTTTGGCCCATTTCTCCCCAAGCAGTTTCCTTTTCTTTTTTTTTTTTTTTTTAACTCTTTTTTTGTCCTTTAGGATTAGTGCCACTGTCCTTTAAGCTGAGCAAGATGGAGCATTTCAGTGTCACTCACCAGTCAGTCAAATGGTGACAAAAGGCAGTCCCTTCCCATCAGGATCTTGAAGAGAAGAGGAGGGGGCGCTCCGCGGGGCTCTCTTAGCAGCACTTAATGCCTTTGGTCCGGAGAAGAAAAAGCGGGAAGGAGCAGGAGATTGGACTTAAGTCACCTCCAAATCAGCACAGAGTTCAGTCCTAGTTGGTGTTTGTTTATAAAATAACTCTCTGATCCGCACTCTGTTTCCCATTTAACCTCTTGGACACATGGCATTTGGCCTACCGAGGAGATTTTCTGGATTTGTTCCTAAAAGTGCTTAGTCTGACACCAACAGAAAGGAATTTGGGGTCAGAATTACTATTTTAAACTTCGGCCTTTGGGATTTGGGAAGGATGTTTCCGATATGCTAAAACAGCTGGATGAGCCTCTGAGAAGTCTAATGGGAGGGAGGTTTTCCTTCATTTGTATGATAGGTGAGGACAACCAGGTTCTGGCGAGGCCCGGCTGACTTCCTCCTGCACCTTCAGAATCTGTGAGAACATCTCGCAGTCCCTAAGGCCCGGAACTACTGAAAGGGAGAGCAGATCCCTGCACACTCCAGACCACTCCCAAGGTGAAGTTGCACTTGGTGGGGGGATTCCCCTGTTGCTCCCTGTTCCAGCTGAGGCTGTGTCAGTCTTCACCAGATAAAAAGAAACATTCAAGGTCATTAGCCCAATTTTTCTCTGTGAGGGTGGAGCTGGGATTGGTTGCAGAGCTATTCTGATGACCCAGAAATTACATGTACTCATTTCTTTCTTTTTAGATAAAAGCATTTCTATTCCAGTTTTTCTATGGCTCCTTTTCAAGAGAAGAGGGGGAAAAAAGTCCCACATCTTTGCTAGCAGACTCTCCTTTTCTATGTGCGGTCTTTTATAATCTATCTTGATTCCCAGCCAATACCTTACCTTTTTTTTTTTTTTTTTTTTTTTTTTTTTTTGTACTTTATCTCTTTTAATCACCTAAGGAATCTGACTCAGTGTCCTTCCCTCTGGATCACAGGCTACTCTTCCTTTATCTATATCTCCCAGGAGGAGAGGGAGAGGCTGGAAACCTTTTTTTCCTGTGTTGGCTCCAGCCCTGACAATATAACTTCCTTCTCTCCCAGACCTTTTTTGGACTGTTATTCCATCCTGAGCTTGGTTTTAAAGCATTATTTTTATGTAACAACAGGAAAATGTCATAAGAAGTTATCTTATTATTAAAACAAGCTAAGAACATGTCTCACATATATGTGTCCACAAGTGTACAGCAATGTGTATATAAATGTATATAACGACACAAATGTATATCCTATAAGATCATGGAAAACCCTTTCTTTTTTTAAGAGCAACAAATACAGGCCAAAAGGAAAAAGGAAAAAAAGAAGTATTAACATTCACTAGATCCTTTTTCATAATTTTTCTTTGGGGAAGGATAGGCAATTACGTGACCAAATATTTTCTACTTGGGTCACAGTGCATTGGAAGCCCTGTTCATAACCATACTTTGCAGGTCTTGGTATGACAGAAGTAAGATAGATATAGTTATAATGAAAAATGAATTAGCAATCACTAATACGCGATGAAGGTCATTCAAATATGAAAAATATAAAAAAAACAAATATGAAAAATATCAGTGAGAGAGTTAGGATCAAACCTCGTTCATTTTAGTTCTTGATTATGGTTTTGACTATAAGCTTCGGATTTGTGGGCAAATTTGTTTTGGGACAGAAACTTTTCTGCTCATGTTCCAACATTTTTTCTTTAGAAATTATTTTTCTGTTCTGCACCTTCCAATTGAACACATTCTTTTTTGGCAAATGTGTGAAGGTTTATATAAAACAATGAATTTGGCAAATCATAGTCTCCTTTAAGTTGGCATTAGTAACCTGACAGTGCCGGGTACCAGCTGATGTTAGAATGTTATGCTGCTTTTGGTTTTCTACAAAAAATAAATTATTAAGTGATGAAAGAAGCACAGTTTGAAATAGCCATCCCAATAAAAACACAACTTCCCTCTTACATTGTCTGGTTACTCCTTTGATTTATACATTTATCCATGAATCTCAGTATGTGAAATTTCATATCTAGAAGTTAAAAACACAACTACTTCGACTTGTTTCTAAGTCTCAGTAGCTATCCTAATTCTGAAAAATTTGTGTTAATACATTCTTGCTTTTCTCTCAGCATATCTTAAGCATTTATGGCACCAATAGTGAGGGAAAAAAGGAAGATATATATATTTTTTAAATTATTTTTTGAGAGAGGGAGAGATAGTGAGAAAGAGTACAAGGTGGGGGTAGAGGAAAAGTGGCTTCCTGCTGAGCAGGGAGCTGGACGCAGGACTCAATCTCAGGACCCTGGGACCACAAGCCAAGCCAAAGGCAGATGCCCAACTGACTGAGCCCCCGAGGCACCCCAAGGAAGATATATTCTGAATAAGACCGAAGAGACTATGTGTGAAGGAAAAGAGTCAGTGCATGATACAAGAAAATAAAGGCCACAATGCTATGCTGTATCACACACACACACAATCTTCATATTAGGGCACAGACTTAATATTTCTGAAACTATATAAATTCTTAAATTTTTAAATATATCATATAGGAAGATCTTCAAAGCAATCATGAGAAAACAGGGAATTGCTGAAGATTTCCTATTGTAAGATTCTTCAAACTTCATCAGATTCCTGTGTAAAAGTTCTGTCTCTGGTGGCTTCTAATTTATTCATTCATTTATGTTATAAACTAATTGCTGATTGCAGATTGTGGATTAGCACTATAATGTGTACCAGGGATTTGATGCAGAGTTCCCACCTGTAAGGAGCTTACAGAGTGGTTGAGGAGATGGATGGTGAAATAGTCATAGGTAAAGTACAGCCCGAAAAAGTGTTGGAAAGGAGCATGGTTCTTGTGTGTCTAATCTAGGTGAAAAATATTGAGGTGGTAAGAAGACAAAGGATTTTTTGAAGAAATCAGAGTGGAAGTGTAATTTAAAGAATGGGTAAAGGTAATAAGAGAAAATGATTAGCTGCCCAGAAAGAGGAGATGATGTGGGCAGTGACCCTTCTGTGAGAGGAAGCGTAGCCCATGCATGGAACATAAGGAGGCTCACGATACTGGGACACATAGAAGGGGCAGAGCGTTAGTGATACAGCTGAGGCTCAAGAGTTAAGCAGGAACCTTGCATATCAATGAAATCACTAGTGGGCAGTGGCCAAAGAGGGGCAGAATTATAGTGGGACTCCGGTGGTGGTAGTAGAGACTGAGAAGAGGGACCAGATGAAGAATATGTAAGAGGCAAATATGGCCAAAGCTGTTGAGTGGGGGAGAGAGAACAACCATGGAAAACTCTTCAGGTTCCACGTATAAGTGATTCCGACGCTCAGCGCTCAGAAGATGGTAAAATGTAAATTACATGTGAGAAAGCCAATTCTGAAGGTTACAATGATGAGTTCAGATCTGGACACGTTGTGTTTAAAGATGGTTAGCAGGCTTTATGATAATGATTCTAAACATCTGGATAGATTGTGCTGCAAATACACATTTGGGAATTTAACATATAAGTGGTATTTGGAAGCTTGAGAGATGGATGAGAATTTTAGTGAGAGGATGTCCAGTAACAGTAGTGTGCTAGCGATGGAATCCTGATGAATACCAGCATTTAAGAAACAGGTAAAGAAACAGAAGCTTAGGAGACAAGAGCAGACAGTATGATCATAAGAGAGGGGGAGAGTGGTGATGAAAGTCACGGCAGTGAGACAACAGTGTCAAATGCAACAAAGCTACCCTTAAAGATCCAGGAATTAGGGTGTTTGGCAATCAGGAGGTAGATACGGTCCAGAATGAAAGAAGTAGAGTGAAGAGAGGCAGAAGTCAGATGACTTGGGATGGGGAAGTGAATGGGAGGTGAGAAGCCAGAGGAGTTTGGGAATGTAAAGGTAAGAGTGTGAGATGAAGGATTGAGGGGCAGTGTTATTGTTAAGGATCGGAGTTGTGTGTGCGTATGTTGGGAGGGATCCCAGGGAAATCAAAAGGATGAAGTTGTGGTAGAGCTTGGGAGATCAACAGAAGAACTAAGGCTCTGAAGGGTGACAAAATAGACAGGGTTGAGGACTCAAGGAATGAATTGCTCCTTAGTAGGGAGTCTTTACTTTGGGGAGAGAGGAAAGACGTTAGATACACAGGAATGACCGATAGTTTGTTTACCCCCTTTCATTGGGGGTTTCTTCCACTAGGCAGGATTTTCTGCAAGAAAGGACATGTAGATAAAATAATATTCTTTAATGTGGCAGATTCCAGGGAAGAAGGAGTGCCAATGTGTGTCATTGAAGAACACATGCTTGGAGTACATAGTTCACATCCGAGAACCCCTATTTCCTGTCCTTGTAACCATGAGCACACACATACTTCCATGCATGCGTCTGCACATGCACAGAGACACACACACTTCTAATTTCACAGAGCTGTTGCATCCTGTGTGATTATCCTGTAGGGTAATGATGCCTTCTTCACAATTTTGTAGTTTAGGTTAATCAAGATAGTATATATGTTTATTACGTCAGCCACTATCCAATCAGGAAAACAGACATCATTCAGGATATTTCAGACAGAAAGAAATTACAACATGAAACTGGCTACACAGGTGCTGGGATAGCTAAGAAGCCAATAAAGGAATGGTGAGACAACCTAGAGATTAGACAAAGGATGTAGCCACAGCCACTTTTATTCCTGGAAAAGCAAAGGGACACAGTGGCTTTCCTGGAGCTTTCAATTGAGGGTAACTTGGCAAAAGAAGAAGCAGGGGGGACCTGCTCAGCAGTAACTGATCCTCTGAAGAGAAGCTGTCTTACGGAACTTGGAACAGCAGAGGAGGCTCAGATGCTTCCAGAAATTCCAAGGGAAGGACACCAGCAGCCTTGTAGCAGTGCCTCTCACTGGCCAAACCCACATGGAAGTCAGAGGCAATGGACGACTTGGAAGTGCAGTTTCCTGTGAAACAGCACAGCAGCAGGAAATCAGAGCAAGGGTCTGAGAGCAAAATACACAAATGGCAAATCACAAACATGCTAATTTATCTAACAACATAACTGGCACCAAGTAAGCACTCGGTGCTTGCGTTCTTGGTTATGTCAAAAATGTGACGTTCTCGGTTATATCAATCCACTTTAATGAACAGAGATGGCACCAGTTAGTTGACAGTCAAGAGCAAATGAAAAGTCAAAGAATTAGTTTAGAGTAGCTGCTTCTGACAATTGAGTTGAGTTTGGCTCTTGTTTATGAAACAGCTGAGATAGTTTTGGTTATTGAAATATTTGCAATCCTTATTCCATCCCAAAGTGGAAAAATCTATTTTGGGGGAAGCTCTCTGAAGACTTTAGGAGTATTTTAATCATCTCTTCAATTTGACGAAAACCTCTGGCATTGCCCAGCTCCTTGCGTTTTATGGCGAGGAAGTAGATGCCTTGTATTCCACTTTTCGGCTCCAGTACCTCGTGGCTATTAATATAATATCATCACTAGCAGCGCAACAGGATGTACTGCTTGGAGAATCTTGTCTTTGAAGTGAAATGAAACCCTAAAGCTTTCATTTGCCTAATGAAAACCTCAGCCAGAAAATTTCCCCTTTTCTAATCACATATGGAGTCTTCTACACTCAATCTGGCTTGGGACACCAGATGCTGGTCCCACACATGGCATTCTCGTCCAAATTTGGAGCAGGTGCCAATGATCAGAACAGGAAACATATTCAATCCAAGGAAAATCCACCACCACCCCTTGGTTATATAAGAAGGGAAGTTCGGTGCTAAATTATAAAAGGATCCCTATTAACTTTACTGCCTTAAGTACCGATTTATGTGGGCTTTTGTCTACTCCTTGGGCTATGACTTCTCGGGACCTTGGGCACAAACATTCACATCTAACATAAGAAGGCTTTATAAATATGAATGTGATTTTCCCTAGATCTAAAGGTGGCTTTCATTAAAAAATAAAAAAATAAAAAAGCAACATTAGACCATCCTGATAGCCAGCATTGAACGAAGAAAAATATTCTAAGTAGATCTGAGTAAATGGGCACCAACACAGATGTTTCTGTGTAGGAGCCTCTGCCCTTCCTCCCTTTTCCAAATATACAGCAGTGAGTGGTGGCTGTCAGGGTCACGGGCCGAGGAAGTTCTCAGATGCCAGTGCAAAGCAATAATCTTCAAGTGGATGCCAGGCCGACAGGGATGTGGTGTTAGTTACAAGGAAGTCAGGAGGCCAGGACTGAGAGTCAAGGAAAGTTAAAAACAAAATCAGTACGAGGGGAAGGGTCACAGAGGGAAGCAAAGATGAGAGTCAGAAGGAAAACACCTGTAGGCACTGTGAGAGCTGATGGGGAGGGGAAATGGCCAGAGCACATTTTTTCCTTCCCTTTCTGTTGCATGTGGCATGGTTTTGATATTCTCCCATTTTTTTTTTTGTATAATAGTCACAACTCAAGACTACTGATGTGTGGATATGAGTTACTCTTTCTAAATGGAGGGTCACTAAACAAATGTTAGCACTCACCTACTCCTCCAGTGCTTTCTCGGTGCTTCTTTTACCAGATGCCGCCGAGCCAGTTCAGCAGCTGCTTGGGCCACATGAGCTCGAACTAGTGGGAGCACACCCTAGCCACATCTCGCTGTGTTACCCCAAGAAGACATGGGGTGTTATCTTCTTTTAGTTCGCTCAGTAGGATTTGTGTTTGCTTACTACTGAGAGGAATCTGGAGAAGCAAATAAAGGGAGTGTTTTGTTGGGTCATATTTTTAAATATGCACTCTTCATTTCATATCACATTATCAACGTAAGCCCTCTTTTTCTCATTTGATTTGAGTGGTTCTGTGTTTCCCCTCCATCTCCTATCCCCATTTCTATCTTTCTCCCTTCCTGTCGGCATCCACACTAATATATTTGATTTTGATCTTTTGATATGAACGTCTCCTTATAAAAATAGATAGGGATATTATAGACTATTTTAAAATATAAATCATGTTGTGCTGTAGCTTTCTTTCCGCTGCTTCTTTTTTCCATGCTATACTGCATTTATAAGGTCTGTGCATTTTGCCACATGTACCTTTATGTATTTATTTATTTTTTAACTGTGACGTCATACACTACAGGATTCATCTACCACATTTCAGTTATCCATTCCTGTATCTATTCCCTTATTCTTAGGCTGCCTCGAAGTCTCTTCTCTAAAAACTGCCATGAACAATCTCATACAAGCTCCCTTTGGGATCAATGTGAGAAATCCTCTAGGATATATACCCAAGCTAACGATGACTGGGATGTTGGCTCCGCACACACATTATTCCCCTCACTACTATCAGATTGTAAAGCAAATATTTTGCAATTCTCCTGGCCATCTGGTTTCCATTTGACCTCTAAACTGTACAAAAATTTCAAATCAATACTCCTTAGCCTCATCTCTCATTGTTCCAAAATTTCCTGTGTAAATTTGTTTCTTCCTACCTGTCATCTTTAGTAGAACCACATTATGGCCTGCAGACATTCTGCTGCATCAAAAATAAGTCTGGGCTTACTTTTGAAACGTTTGAGTTAGCTTTATTAGAATTGATATGGATTGAGATACCACAATATGATTTTTAAAGCCATTACTAACCTGATCATTAAACACTTGAATTAGCAGCATTTCAAGCTATACCAACAGTCCCCGGTGAGATGTACTTCATGCTAGGGAATGTAGGTAAATAATTCAAGTTCATTTCAAAGTCCTCCAGTTCTGCATGAAACCCTGCATTGGTTCTTATAGCATGAACAGTCACAACCTCTTCAGAAGATCAAATGATACCATTTCACTAACAAAAGGAGCAAAAGCTGTGAAATATGATTCTTTCCCCTGTGGTTTTGGTATAAAACTTCTGAAACTCTTTCCCTTTAATACTCATCAACAGTTGGCATTGTTCGATGACAAGTATAAATATTCTACCTAAAAAGAAAGTCTCGGCTACACAGTCACTCCCCTCCTCTCCTTGCTCTCTTCCTACCTTTTCAGTCATCTTTGCCAGCTTCACCTTTTGGCCTCCTGGGCCCTTTTTTTTTCTCTACATCCTCTCCTTGAGCTGACTGTGACCTCCGTAGCGGTTTCCTACTCAACCAATATAAAGTAGTCCTATAACTCTCCTCTCTCCCTCGCCCCTCCAGTATATGTTTATAGGACATATTTTGGCACCCTCCCCCATAAAGTACATATTCCACAAAAGCAGGATCCTCATCTACCTTGCCAACCTCTGTATCTCCTGTGCCAAGCATAATACTTTTGTCGACTGAATGAATAAATAATGGTACAGAGAATTTTAGTGATATGTACAATAAATCAAGGCAAGGTCTTGATAATATGACCAGAGAAAGAGTAATGTTTGAGTCCCACCACAGAGTCTAACCATTTCTCCTCATGATGCACTCAAGAGAAGAATTTGTGGACATGACAGTGACATAGGAACCACACAATCACTTTATTTGCATCTGGGCTTATGGTCAACCCCAGTGCAAAGTTCTACTCTCAAATCCTTAAGATACTCTATTAAATACTAACCTAAATTGTGCAGCACTTGCATATTCTAGTTGGCCATTACAGAATCTTAGGAGACTAAGATGAAGGGAGGATCAGTGTTTAAGATGCGAGGGGAGAAGGGACAAGATGGCCAGGACTACCCTCTTATGCTTTAGGCTTTATTTACAAGGCAAGAGGAAAGAACAAGCCACATCCTGCGTGCCCTTTCAATGTATTCTGAACTCTCTCATGAACTACTGTGGCCATACATGTCCTGGAATCAGACTAATCAGGCTATTTCTATCCTTCTGGAGGAGATACAAGAATGGAAGTGTAGAGTTGGTGACCAAAGGGTCCTCCTTCTCATATGCCTTCACTTAATCTCCATCTTTCACCCATTCTGATCATTGTCCACTCTCCAGCCGTCACTTTGAACTTTTGAGGAGAAAAACGAGAGATATGTTTTAAGCACTCTACAATATTCAAAGTACTTTTGCTCCAAAATTATCTTCTTCGAATATTACTACAACCTTCAGAAACTATACTTTCAGAATTAAGAAAATTTTGGTCCCATGCTCAGGAAGCTTTGCCACAGCTGTTGGCCACATGCAATAAAGCTCTGTCTCCTCTCTCCTTTCTTTCTCATTACATCTCGCATATGTCAGGTGGCTAGGCTGCTGGAGTCTGTACAAATAAGGGTTTTGTACTTGGTATATCAGTTTTTATGGTTGATCTTATTAATTAGGTGAAGGTTGGTAAATTTTGCTTATACAGATAACAGGTCTTCTGAAAACCCCAAAGCACAGTCTATACATTTCTACCACCTTTCTCCCTCATCCCTGATGAGAGAAAATTGAGAAGGTTCAGGAAAACATAAAAAGCAAAATACACTTGTCTGCTGGAGAACAGAAGAAAACATGTAGGAGTTTATAGTCTATGTAGTCATGGTTGGAAATTTTAAACTTTCCATTTTCTTATGTTTATGCTGAAAAGATGAAAGATCATTTGGAAATCTTGTCTACAATTTGCTCCAGAAAATCTCAACTTCCTTGAAGTAACCAAAGTAATTCTCTTTCTTCTATGAGAAGGAAATACAGTGTTTACAATTCTGTAGACAGAGGTCCTTAAAACACAGAAATTCTATATCCTTAACGTTATATTAAATACTTATAGTTAGATGTGCATTAAGTTGCCTGATTTCAGTGAAGCTTTGCATTTGTGCTGATCTGTACCATGTTTCTTGGCTCGAACTGAAGCTAAAGCAACAGGGAATGTGCTTTATCCCTGAAGGATATTACTGTGTGAGGCTCCCTATAAAAGTTAAATTTATTTAATACTTGCAGCAACTCAACACTTTTATGATTAATATGGCTATTGACCACAACCTATTTATATACTATTTCAAGTTTGTGTTTGAAGATCTCAATAAATCATCTAATTTCACTGAGTTTGGGGGCCTGACTAAGGAACTTCAGTCCAGTTTATTGAGCCACATACAACAGGTTTGCCATAAATAATAATGTCTTATTTATGGCTTTCTCCATTCCACTTAATAAAACATAAAGACAAATGATGGAATAAACTTGGAATAATAGTAGTAAAAATTGAGTAAATTCTTACTATCCCAACCAAAATAGCTGTACAGAGTTACTGTATTTCAGATTGGCTTGTTGGGGTGTGTGTGTGTGTGTGTACTATCTAGTACACGGCATCTGTTTTATCTGACACATAGCAGTTCACTCTTATTATATGTGGATCAATCTCATGTATTGCTGACTTTTTTACCTTCCTCGTTTTCTCTTACTTATTGATCTGGTTAATTTGTGATTTTGTTGAAATCAATTAAACAAATAAATACTTGAAGAGGATGTCACTTAAAGGTCCTATCAAAGGCTAATGTTACTGATCGACCTGCAACCAAGGACACCTCTCTCTGTGTAATTAGCAACCTCTTTGGCTATGCACAAAACATTTAGAGAAGGACACACAAAACTGAATGGAGTGGAGAAGCAGATGAGAGCAGTCAGCCTTTTTCCACTCTTCTGTGTACTGTTACAATGTAAGAGAGCTGCATATCAAAAAGAGGTGTCTTGGAAATGAAATCATGAATGTGGTGTCTTTTCTAAGGAATGGATATGAAAGCTCTTTCACCTGTTTATTTTCATTGGCTCAAGAAATAAGCAACATTGATTAGCTTATAAAGGAAAATCTACATCTAATAGTTTTCTCTTGATTTTGAGTTGCAGTATCTTAAACAAATGAATATCAAATTTCAATGCATCTAGCACAAAGATGACATAATGGAAGATTTAACAAATATTTATTGAATGTGAATGTGTGGCTTTATGATTATTTCAAAGCAACTTTTAACCATCAGGTTTCCAAATAGCAATTTATTACTATTTTTATTAATTAAAATTTATTTATTATTTCATATTATTATATTATCAATTTTTACCAGTACTTTATATATAACATTTATTAATATATAAATAAATATATAATATAAATAAAATATATAAATATAAATATTATATACTACATGCTTACATAAATCATATAAAATATAAATAAACAATAATTAATGATTAATATTAAATTACATATTATTATTTATTAAAATTATAATTAAATATTGCTATTTATTACCACACTGTATACTTGAAGCAAGTGTGGCTGACTCAGTATCATAATACGTTGTTATTTCAGTTTGGTGCTTTTGCTCCCAGATGCCCTAGAAGATGGGGTTTAGGGGTGCCTGGGTGGCTCAGTGGGTTAAGCTTCTGCATTCAGCTCAGGTCATGATCTCAGGGTCCTGGGATCGAGCCAAGCATTGGGCTCTCTGCTCTGTGGGGAGCCTCCTTCCCCCTCTCTCTCTGCCTTCTGCTCGGCCTACTTGTGATCTCTCTCTCTCTGTCAAATAAATAAATAAAGTCTTTAAAATACTAAAAAAAAAAAAAGAAAAAGAGAAAAAAAAAAGGAGGAAGATGGGGTTTATGTGTTTATTACAAAGGAAAGGTCCAAGTTGTCCAAATCACTGCTACTCAGTGAGAAACCTCTAGTTCAGGCATCTTTCCTATGAGGACTTCTCTTCTCTTCAAAGCTACTATGCAGGTTTTCCATGTGTGCACACAGTGTAATCTGCTTTAAGAGTATTGAGTGGCTTTTCACTACCACAGTGCCCAGAATGGGAATTCTGTTCCACAGAAGAATAGCTTTTTTTCTTTTTATAATATCATCATTTTACATATTTATATATTATTATAATATATATACTTATTTAATATATATAATTTTATATATTTTATTATTATTATTATCTGAAGCAAGGGCAAGATTTAAGTTTACACACAATGTTTCCTGGTCACCTTCTGGAAATAAAACGTTTTGAGAAGGGAAACAAAACTTACATTGACTCATTAAATTCTAAAAGTCTATGAGGTAGAAAGGAGAGCTGTTACTATCCCCATTTCACAGGTGAGGAAGATGAGGCTGGAAGAAATTAATTCTACAAAGGCACCACGCGGCCACTTTATCAGTTAGGCTCCTGGCAACATAGAGACCAAACTTGGTAATTGGGGAGAGTTTAATAAAGGGGCTCTTCAAGAATTTGTAAGCAATCTTTAGGAAAAGGAATAAGGAACTGTGCTCTATCTTGAGACTGGAAACAGCTGGGAACGATTTCCATCCTTCAGCCTGCAAGGGGAAAAGGGAAAGAGCCATTCCTGGAACCCAACAGTGGGCCACCAGATAAACCATGGGTCTTGGGTCTTTTCAGTCAAAGAGCACAAGCCAACCCAGTTACCTGAATAAGAGGAAGGTATAGGAATGAACACCTGGCCCTCCTTTCCTCCTGTCTCTGACTGGTTGAAGTCAGAGGGAAGAGGAGTCTAAAGAGACATCCCAGCTATATTAATTTGGGACAAGAGCAGCCAGTGGGGGCAGAGTTGGAGTTCAGCTCTTTCCATTATAGGTTGCTACCTTGATACTTGTCACAGAGTCTCTGCTAACTACTAATCATTTTCTCTTTCTTTTAAGGTGGGCAAAAAAGATCTAGTCATTTTGTTCCTTCCTTAAACAGGTTATGACCAGCTGACTTTCAGGTCACAAATGGAAATAGTAATGATCATGAAGGTTGATTTTAATATTTCTGAAGACAACAAAAATGCCATTGATAATAGAAGGACAAAAATAATCCTTCCTCTCTTTCCCATATAAGCGTATGCCAAAGACTGATTCTCAGTAAGTTATTTAGAAGTTATTGATTAGACACCTATTATAGGCCCAACACTCCGTTACATCTTGCAGGGAATACAAAAGACTACAATGTGTAAAGCCAGCCATTGCAAAGCTCACAAATCTATTTAAAGGCTACATGTTATTGTTATAAAAGGTGTAAAATCAAATTTGTTTTTGATTTGGTTTGGATCTACACTTGTTCTAAATAGTGGTATTAGAGGGTTCATAAGTCTTGTGTTAAATTGTGTTAAATTGTTCTTTGGTCATGTAAGCTTAGGGAAAAATGGTAAAGAGAAATTAAACAGTTTATTGGCTGCAGGTATTTTCAGATCCTTAGTTATGTTAATATGCTTTGAAAATATTTAGAAGTCAGGAAAATTTTCTGAACTTATTTACCAGAACACTTTTCTCCCCCATGTATGAAGTCTATGAACATTACTTTCTTCCATCATTTTTTTTTTTGAAAACTATGATCACATGACCACATATCATTTCAAATTGTGTGAAATCTATACAGAGAGTCTTCTAATATTTCAGCTTAGGTTGATGTCCTATAGGCCCTCTGTCAGTATATTTTTGAGCAAAATACAAACAATGCAGTAGGAGAACTGGTTTTTAAAGAGGGTTTAATTTCTAAAAATATTGTATTGATATAAATAATTGTGCTTTGGTTTATAGTTTGTATGTCTCAATTTTATTTATCAAATGTCTTTTTTTTTTTTTTTTTTTTTTTTTTTGAGAGAGAGAGTGAGCGAGAGAGAAAACATAAGCAGGCGCAGAAGGAGAGGGAGAAGCAGACTCCCTTGCTGGTGGGGCTCCATCCCAGGACCCCACGTTCATGACCTGAGCCGAAGGCAGATGCTTAAACAACTGAGCCAACCAGATACCCTTTCTTCAAATGTCTTAAAATGGGTTATGTCTGCATATAATTTTAAGGGTTTAAGAGAACCTGTCACTTGTCTTGTGTTTCACCTTATAAAAATGAAGTGATCAGCAGTGACTAAGTATAACTCTCTACTCACGAGCATATGACTACAGACACACACACATACATACCAATATACACATACAATTTTTAGAATAAAGGCCATTAATATTTTTCACCAGAATGAGGCATCGTCATTGCTTTTTCTTCTCTGCTGACCTTCCTCTAGCTCCACTCTCAACTCTCATGCACTGACATAGAACCTGAACCCAGGACTCTAACTGTACCTATATTGCCTTGCACATAGACCTCACCTGACCACCTTTACTACAAGCTGGTGGAAAGAAGAGTTGGATCTGTTACTGTGAGGCCCTGAACATTCATTAATCGGAAGTAACTTTGCTAAGGCATTTTTAAAGATAGATGAGTGTACAATGGTGTGATGTGTTCAAATGAGACTAGATTTGGGAATAAAGACATGAGGGTCAATCTAAGATCTGCCCCAGGTTAGTTGTACAGCTTTACTAACTCTGTAGGCTGGACAGAGACATGAGGGCATTACAGATAGCCTCTTCAAATCAATCCTCCAGAAGTCTTTATTCCCCATTTACTTAGAGGAGTAATTGTATTCTGTTCAGGGTAACTGAGGAGAGGGAGGATCACTGGTAGGATGGCCCAGCTTGCAGACTGAAAGTCTTCTTTGCAATAAAAGGACTCATTTCCATAGTAAAAAGTTTATAGGTCCAAAGTAGTTTCTAATACCACTTGATAGTTTTAATCTTTTCTTCTCTTCACTCCTAGGTACTCCATGTGATTTATTGCCAGAATATTTCATCTATATTCCTGGTACACACTAAAGAAGTTTTCACATAATTTCTAACATATTTTTTAAGATTTTCAGTGATATTTTAGTGCCCATAATGTCTTAATATTTGTTATAGATTGGTGCTTCCAGAGAATTGGCTGGCTAGCTAGAGTTTACTCAGTTCTTCCAATTAGGGCCAGTTTTTGTTTTTTTGTTTTGTTTTTGATTGTTTGTTTTATCTTATGAATAACCTGGTTGGGTGAGATCATAGTTATGAAACCTGAGAATCAGAATCATCTAGGGAGATTTAAAGACCAACTGAATCAGAGGATTCTGAAAGTGAGGACTTGAAATATGTGTTTTTATAAATCCCCCATAGATGATGCAGACACAATGGGTCTGTAAGTAGGTGCATGATGTGATGACTAAGTGATTTGTGATGATTTTCTGACTCTAAAGACTTGATCTGGAAGTGAAAGAGAGTAAATAGAATATATGCTGGTTAAATGCACCATTACACTCTGCAAGGAGATTTTATTTCTCACTGGGTATGTCATCACCACTTTAAGGAACCCATGGCTGTCATTTTTACCTTTCTGATTCTAAAGACTGTGACCTGGAAGTGAAAGAGAGTAAATAGAATATATGCTGGTTAAATGCACCATTACACTCCGCAAGGAGATTTTATTTCTCACTGGGTATGTTATCATCCCTTTAAGGAATCCATGGCTGTCATTATTACCTTTCTTTTACCACGGAGCATTCAGAAGACCACAGAAGGTAAAGGACTCACATAAGTTCATTAGCACTGGAAGAGAATATGTAGCTTCTGACTTCTAGTACAATGATCTATAAATTATAATTTAAAGTTCTAATGTGTGGAACAACGCTGAAGAAGGGGGCTTTAAATGTCGGTATGAACTCATTAATGCTTTCCCCCTCCTGCAATTCTAGGCTAAGAGAAAGAAATGACTTCTTCTGGGTACGCTGTGGTTTTCCTATTTAAATGAGCCCATTAAAATTGTCCTCTCTTCTTCCTGCCTAACTAGTCTCTCTTGGTTCTCAGTGGATGAAATAACGTGTACTACTTAAGATTCATATTTCCTTTCTAACTATGCCTTGAAGGAGCAGGATTAACTTTCTCAGCTTCTTCTTCAGCAGTAAACTCTAATTGGCTGACAGCTTTCTCAGACAAACACATAGCCCCTGAGGGCTTTTATGGTAAAAGAAAAGAAAACATGGTCACAGATCCACCATTTCTCAATCCATCTCTCCCACAAACTATAAAAATAGGACTGCATCAAGAAGGCTGAAACAAAGATGTTAGATACTGGCCAACAATATTTGACAATGGCCTCCTATCATTCCTTCTTCCTGAAATATTCTTTCTATTGTCTCATATGAGAAAATATGCTCAACTTTATAAATTCCAATCACGTATGACCATGAACACAATGCTTTGTTGAATCACCCCAGCCAGAAATCTTGGAACTATCTAGAAGCTTGGAACTATCTCACTCATATACTGCCTATGTGTTTGTCTTTGTCTGTTTCTGTGTCTGCTGGAGACATTGCTAATATTCTCAATGTCTGTATATTGCTTTTATCCTGCATAGCAGTAATGGGTTTTGAGGAGAACTGACTTTATCCACAAATACAGCTTCATGTCCGTGGACACTGATTGATTCAAGTAACTCAGGCCTAAACAACTACTGGATGGCTTGCATTGGCCAGGGAAGTAATAAAGATATTAAGGGGTATTTCAATTAGTTCAAAATCCAACACTATTTCTAGAAATTTGTCATAGGGACACTCTTTCTGGATTATATGGGTTCCAGAACCCTAAGTTGCTGCAACCATTTTGCTATTATGAGGCTTCCCACAGATGAAGAGGATACCATGGGAGAAAGCAGAAATAAGAGAATTACATAGAAATAGTGCCAGAGCCATTTCTAACTATCATTTCTACGGTAATAATGTGTATTAAAAATATCACTCAGATCTGGGATTTTTTATTTCTATTCTCCATTAAGCCAAGCCTAAAAAAGGGTTTTAACAGGATTACTAAGTAGATGAAGAAGATTCATAGAATCAGAAAAGCTTTTGGCAAAGTCTCTCATGAAACCTGCAAATCCTTTGGAAAAATATAGTTTGGGTGAATAATCAATCTAATGCCAATGTCTTCATGTCACAAGGCTCTGGCATGTGCAACATTCATGTAACTGATTAGAGTGAGGAAATAGAAGGCATACTTAGCAGATTTACAGATTTGGGTGTAATAGGTATTATGTTTGATGGTTAAATCATAATTTAAAATTATCTCTATGGTCTAAGATGAATAAAAAAGATTAAGTACATATATATAAATTTTATGCACTTAGAAAGTGTTTGAATAAGGACGATTGGGTATGGAAAACAGTAAGGTAATGAAAAAGCCCTGGGGATTTAGTTGACTACAAACTTCATAGAAACTCATAATATAACATGCTATTTAAACAGATGAGACAGTTTAAAGCTGTGATTAACAAAAGTATGTCTAAGAAAATAAAAACCTATACTGCATGTTTTGTGGTTAGAGAATATATGGAGTTGCAGGTTCAGTTTTGACATTTTAGCAGTTATTAGGTTATGCTTGAGAAGTAGTTACAAATTGGTGTTTCTAGAATTCTTATGTATCGTATGACAACTTCTTAAAAGAATTGGGACTTTTTAGTCTGCAAAAGTAAAGACTGATGGAGGCCAATAGAGCAATCTTCACATTTGCATTCATTAGATGAATGGGTAATTAATATTTATTAAATGACTGGAAATGTGAGAGATTCTGGAGGTGCAAATGTGGACCAGACCTATAGACGGTTTAGTTAAAGATAAAGATACAATATAAGAAATTATAATATGGTAAGATTAGTATTGAGAAGCAGATGGAATATTCTACCATACAGACAATAGTAATGAAGCTAACAAACTAAATTTGGCCTTTAGTTTGTGTCTAGAAGGAGGAGTACGAGGTTCCTGTATATAGCAAATGTAAGACAAAGAGATATGAATATTTTATAATTAGGCCATAGAGAAAACTCGTGGTGAAGAAGTGGAGCTTGAAATAAGAGAATAGGTCATTTAAATAAGATAATTTGGCTGAGGTGTAAAAAATGGATTAGAATCCATCCAGGCACCTGGGTGGCTCAGGTCATGATGATCCCAGACCCTTGGGATGGAGCCCCACATCAGGCTCCCTGCTCAGCGGGAGGTCTGCTTCTCCCTCTGCCCTCCACCCCCACCCCCGTACACATGCTCTCTCTGTATCTCTCAAATAAAGAAATAAAATCTTTAAAAAGAAAAAAAGGATAATCAATCCAACTTTGAAAATAAAAAAAGAAGAAGGAAACCTAACTACAGTGATTGAGAAAAAAAAATAACATTTAGCATTACCATTAACAGAAAAAAAGAAATCCCAGAAACATATATAAAAAGTTAATATGTGAAAAAAGTGTTATTTTAAATCTGTAGGGAGAAAAAAGGAATTATTCAACAAATGAACAAAAGTTTCTGAGGTAATTGTTTAAATGAGAAAAATGAAATTAGAACATTATTTATATGTCTAAATAAATTCCAAATGATGCAACAATTTAAGTACAAAACATGAAATCTTAAAACAACTAAAAAAATACATAATTACTTCAGACTAAGGAAGGTCTCTTTGAACATAAATTCAAAAGGGTAAAAAAAAAAAAAAGAAACCTATAAAGGAAATGATTCATATATTTGGTTCATCAAAGAAGGAAGAAAAGAAGAGAGAAATAGAAGAAAATCAATAAGAGACATCTGCCCTAGTTTCCACCCCACTACATCCATCAGCACACAGACTTCTTCCCCCTGTGTTTCTCATTTCAGTAAATTGCATTCCCATCTACCTAGTTACTCAGATCAAACCTTTAGAAGTCACCCTGAGGCTCTCCTTTTCCCTTATTCTCCACGTCCAATCTGTCTGCAAGTATTGTCTGCTTTACCAATCAACTTGGGTTCCAAATCCATCTACTTCTCTCCATTTCTCCTGCCATCACTTTAATCCAAGTGACCATGGCTCAGATTCCTGTAATTGCCTCCTAAGTGGTTTTCCTGCTACCACACTTTGTGCTTTAAAATCCCATTCTCTGACATCAACCAGGGTTTTTAAAATGCTGCAGGGATGTACACTCCTTCCTTACCTAATATTTATTGAAAACCTACTATGTGCCAGGACTATTCTGAGAGTTGAGGCTAAAGCAGTAAGGAAAAAATTCAAAATATCTGCTTCATGGAACTGACATTTTGGTGAAGGCAGGGGCCAGGGGAAGGCAATAATAAATCAGTCAAACAGTATTTTAGAATGTAAGTACCATGGAGAAGTATAAAGCAGGAATGGGACATAGGGACTGTCTGGGAAGTCCTCTGTAGTGGTGTGTTTTGTGCACTGCATAGAAGGTTGGCAGAGGGGATTGAAATCCCAGGGAGGTCATTTTTCTAATTCTTCCGCCCAGATGGTGCTCATTTTCCAAATACATCTGCCCATAGTGAGTATCTTTTTCTAATTTACTCAAAGGCACAGTTCATGGACCATATAGATGGTTCTATTTTAAGAGGATCACTGACTGATACATGACACAGTACAAGGGTGAAAACAGGGATGTAATTTGAGAGTACTGTAAAATTCCAGCTGAAAAGTTATAGTAGCTGGAGTAGGACTATGTTGATAGAAGCTCCGAGAAATGTTCATCTTCTGAACATATTTTTCCCAGTTTTACTGAGAAATAATTGACATACATCATTGCATAAATTTAAAGTGGACAGCATACTGACTTGATTTACATATATTGTGAAATGATCACCACAGTAGGTGCAGCAAACATTTATCTTCTCATATAGTTACAATAAAAAGGAAAAAAATCATTTCTTCTTTTGATGAGAACTCAGAGTTTACTGTCTTAAAAACTTCCCTATATATCATAGAGCAGTGTTAGCTATCGTCGTCGTGTTGTATGTTACAGTCCTAGTACTTGTAAGTGGAACTTTGTAAACTTTGACCACTTTCTCCAATTTCCCCTCCCCCAACTCTCTGCTAACCCCAGATCTGAGCTTTCCTTCTTTGACTTCCATTTGGTTTTGTCTTTGTTTTAGATTCTACATGTAAATGTGATCATACAATTTTTGTCTTTGAGTTACTTCACTTAGCGTTTTGCCTTTGAGTTCCATCCATCTTGTTGCAAATGACAAAATTTCCTTTTTTGTGGCTGAATAATATTCCATAACTTCTTTATCCATTCATCTGTCCATAGATGCTTAGGTTATTTACATATCTTGGCTATTGCAAATAATACTACAATGAACACAGGGGTGCAGGTATCTTTTTAAGGTAGTGTTTTAATATCCTTTGGATATATTCCCAGAAGTGGAATTGTTACATGGTAGTTCTTTTAAATTTTTTCAGGATCCTCCATACCATTTTCTATAGTGCCTATCCCATTTAAAATCCCCCCAATGGTATACAGATGTTCCCTTTTCTCCACATCCATACCAGCACTTGTTGTCTTTTTGATAATGATCATTCTAACAAGCATGAAGTGATATCTCATTGTTTTTTTAATTGGCATTTCCCTGTTGACTATTGGTGATGAGCATCTTTTCATGTACCCATTGGCCTTTCATTTATCTTCTTTGGAGAAATGTCTATTTAGGTCCTTTGCCCATTGTAATTCATTTTTGTTGTTATTGTTGTTGTTTTGCTGTTGAGGTAGTGAATTCTTTATATATTTTTGATATTAACCCCTTATCAGATATATGGTTTGCAAATATTTTTTCTCACTCTGTGTTTTGCCTTTTAACTTTAACTTTATTGATGATTTTTTTTTTTTTTTTTTTGCTACATAGAAGCTTTTTAGTTTGATGTAATCCCACTTGTTTATTTTATATGTCGTTGCTTGTGGTTTAGGTGCGATGGCCAAAAAGTTGTTACCAAGATCTGTGTAAAGATTTATTCCTGTGTTTTCTTCTAGGAGTTTCAGGTTTCCAGTCTCACATTTAAGTCATTAGTCCACTTTTAGTTAATTTTTGAGAGTAGTGTAAGATATGGGTCCAGTTTCATTTTTTAACATGTAATATCCAATTAATTTAGCAGCATTTATTAAAGAGACTGTCTTTTGTCCATTGAGTGTTCTTTGCTTCCTTGTTGAATATTAACTGTTTGTTTTGCTTGGGTTTATCTCTGGGCTCTTGATTCTGTTCTGTTGGTCTATTTGTCTGCTTTTATGCCAGTATGATACTGTTTTATATCGCTTTATAATCTAGTTTGAGATCAGGAAGTGTTATGCCTCCTGCTTTGTTCTTTCTCAGAATTTCTTTGGGGTCTGTAGTTCCATACCAATTTTAAATATTTTTCCTACCTCTGTAAAAAGTGTCATCAGAATCTCGATAGGGGTTGTATTGAACCTATAGTTGATTTTTGAGAGTACTGACATTTTAACAATATTAATCCTTCCAATTTACAAACATAGGATACCTTTCCATTAATTTGTATCTTCTTCAATTTCTTTCATCAATGTCTTGTGGTATTCACTGTAGAGACTTTTCATCTCTTAAATTTATTCTTAAGCTTTTTTATTATTATTGTTTTTGGTACTATTGTAAATGGGATTGATTTCTGTATTTCCTTTTCAGAAAACTTATTTTTAGTGTATAGAAACGCTAGTGATTTTTTTTTATGTTAGTTTTATATCCTGTTTCTTTACTGAACTCACTGATTAGATCTAACAGGGTTTTGCTTTGCTTGTTTTGCTTTTGGTTGAAGCTTTAGGATTTTCTACATATGAAATAATGTCATCTGCAAATGGCAACAATTTTACTTCTTCCTTTTCAGTTCTAACACCTTTAATTTCTTTTTCTCTCCTGATTGCTCTAGTGAGGACTTGTAGCACTATGTTAAATAGATGTGATGTGAATGAGCATCCTTGTCTTTTTCATGATCTTAGAAGAAAAGATTTCAACCTTTCACCATTGAGTATGATATTAGCCTTGAGTTTGTCATTTATGGCTTGTATTATGTGGAAATATGCTCATTCTATACCTAATTCATTAAGAGTTTTTATCATGAATGAATGTTGAATTTTGTCAAACGCTTTTTCTGTGTCTATTGAGATGATCATATTATACATACATTTCATTCTTTTGATGTGATGCATCGCATTAGCTACTTTGCTTATGTTGAGTCACCTTTGCATCCCAGGGATAAACCCCACTTGATGGTGAATTATCCTGTTAATGTGCTGCTGATTTCTTTGCTGGTATTTTATTGAGAATATTTACACCTATATTCATCAGAGATACTGGTCTATAGTTTCCTATTCTAATAGTGTCCTTTTAGACTTCACATTTAGACTCATTGAAATCTAACAGCCTTACTCAATTTGAACTTTCCATCCTCTTGGACATTCATCTTTATCTGTTCTCCCTGGTGCTTGCAAAACTTCAAAGGTATTACCTTTCTCTCTTATCCTTAAGGATTCCTAGTCCATCCTTGATCCTGGGCTTTTACACTTTTTCTTTTCTACCATGAAACCCTCTTCCCTCAGACCTTTGCATGGCTTATGCATTCTCATCAATCCCTGAACTCAACTGTTACTTGTATAAAGAAGTCATCTCTAACCATATCATCCCAAGGCACTCATTACCTATCTCTTAATTTGTTTTCTATACATAATTTATCATACTCCCTAATAGGTAATTATTTATTTGTTTATTTTAAGTCTTACTAGAATGTAAGGTCCATGCCTTTAGGAACATTTTCTTGACCTAGAACAGTAGATACAGAAGTTGTTGGAGCCTATAGACATTTACTTAGAACTTCCATTATCATTCAGTGTTTTGACTGCCTCCTAGAAATAAAATTCTTCTCACTTTTTAATGAAATTAAGTGGTAATGAAGTGGACTTACATTGTACAAATTTGTGAAGAGGGTGAAAGTTTCTTATTTTCTTCCGTTCCATTTCTTCTGGAACTGCCAAGGGCATATTAGGGTGGATAATGGTATCCTATTCATTTTAAATTTCCAGATGCTCTACTTTCTCACATTGAACTTGGAAATTATCTTATATTGATAGTGCCCAGTTATGTCACAGATTATAAAAAATTAGGAAGATAAAAATAAAGCAAGCTTACATTAATCAGAGGCAATCATTTAAAATGAATGTTAGTTCTGGTGTTGATAAATAACATTTTGTTATCACATACAGAACATCAGTTATGTACATAAAGGGTACATAATTGTCTATTTCTAAGTCATGCCTAGGGGTAGTTTAATTCTATTGCCAAGCTGCTAGAAATTCAATTGATGCAGTACAAATTAATGGTCAATGCTAATAATACAAAGTTTATGAGATTTACATCCAAAACAGAGGCTGTTACAAATAACATTTCAATTATTAGTTCTCCTAGTGGTCTTTAATAAAAGAGATGAAATAATTATCATTGTTAAGCCCTAGTTAGATTTAAATTTTCCTAAATGTGCATGCCTTTATTAAAAACATTGCAGAAGACTGTTATAGTAAATTTTTAAATGTAAATATCTCAGTTATTTCAGACCCTTTGTGTGCTATCTAATTGACATATAGGAAGCAATTTCAAATGATAAGCCATTCTCCAGATACCTACAGTGAAATAGACATTTATTTCTTTCTATCTTACTCCGAAAACATTGACATGATCAGAATCTTTACCTTAGAAAACAACTCCTGAGCCAGCAATCACTAGAAATGAGAGGTTCAACCCACTCTGAGTAAACTCAGAAAAGAAAAGAAAAAAAAAATCCACTCAAAAAATAGAGTTAGGATGAACTTCAATAGAGTTCATTTAAAGTTCTACACAGGGTGAGAGGTTGGGGGATCAAGGTGGTGGTTATTGGAGAGGGCACGGATTGCATGGAGCACTGGGTGGGGTGCAAAAATAATGAATACTGTTACGCTGAAAAAATAAAAAAAAATCTTTAAAAATTTAAAATTATTTTAATAAATAATTTAATAAATCATTAAATTAATAAGTAATTAATTTAATAAAAATAGAAAAATAAAGAAAAATAAAAAAATAAAAAAAGAATTCACTCCCATGTAAAAAAAATAATAATAAAAAATTAAAAAATAAAGTTCTACACATATTTAATGAACTTTGTATGAGTGAGCAAGGAGATAAGGAAAGCTATAAGTGTGCACAACCATGATGGCCAGATGAATTTACCCTGCAATCATCTACACGTGATCTCACATCCCACTGACGCAGTCTCCAACTCATATCTTACCACAAGGGCCTTCTATCTAGTCTGCCTGCCTCTAGTCTACTTTTACTTTCTTAAAATCTATCCTTCTTGCTAAAGCCAAACTAGTCTATTTGTCAAGTCATATGAAATTATCACCCAGAAGTTATATTCTCAAAGAAGCCTTTCCTAACCCCCAGCTTTCATCATGTATATCATGAGCTTCCTTCTATAGTCACCATATTGTACTGGAATTAAGGATTCAGCTCTCTTTCTCTCTGTGTGTAGACTCCAAGTTCCTCAAGAACAGGAGCTGTCCTATTCGTGTATCCTCAATGCCTAGCAGAGATAGTGGCATAGAATAGATACCCCAAAAGCTCTGTTACACTGAACTGATATGATTAAAGCTTTAATGTTATAAGTTTATTATTTTTTGTTTTGGTTTTCAAAATTTTTCAAAGATGAAAGCAGAGGGGGGCTTGGGATGAAAATGTTTCCCCAATTTACATGCACTTCTATAAGGACGATTTTAATATTTCAGTTTTTTTTTTTTTAACATGAGGTGGTCTCGTTCTGCAAACTTTATTTAAAAAATTTTTTAAATATTATTAAAATATCTCGAGTTCAAAACTTAAAAGGTCTCAAAACCATCACTGTGTGTTTTATCTCATTACCAAGAGACTTCAGTGCAGAATGTCTGTTTTGTTTCATTTCTTATATTTGACAAAAAGAACAGTGACTACCATGGCAATAGGAAATACATACTCTAGAAGATCTTTGCTTCTTGGCATTTTATTGTGTAATTAAAAAATCTAAAGAACGGATGAAAGTCTTAAAAGATATGCTTTGGTATTTACCTACGCAGTGATAATTCTGTGATTAATGTCTGTGCAAGATGAATGAGGTCCTAAAAAGTCGGATTTCCTTAATTGCTTCTCCTGGACAACCACCCAACTGTAGTCTAGGTGACTTGTTTTCAGCTGCATACCTTCAGTCCCCCATTGAGTTTGATAGAATATCAGTGCTCCTTCTTAAGGAGCACTGCATGATTTTTGTGAGTCCCTGGAGCCAGCCATTGACTTGCAAGTCTCCATAAAGCTCTACAAAGCATCAGCTACTCTTGAACAAAAAGCATTGTGCATCCACTGTCCCAGGAGAATGACGGTATAAACAAACCTCTCCTGGAGATCAGCATGCCATTGAAATACAATTTGCACCTGGTGGCAAAAGTTGCAAAAAGTCAATACTTGATGAGGGAGAACTTTTAAAATCCTTGAAACAGCAGAGTGGCTCAAGGCTATTTGTTGTATTTGCAATAAAAGTGTAATCCAGTGTAATATGCAGGTAGTTACCAACTAGAGAAAGCCAGCTGTGATACTATTGAACAACATCCCTCTCTCCACCAAATGAGCTGTTAAAAGAACAAACAGAACTGGTAAAGGACTTATAGGAACTTTGGAAAAATCTTCAGAAAAGGTTACACATCAGAGTTATTCTAGAAGCTTTAACAATTACAGAAATCTTGGTGATTCTACAATGTACATTTCAAAGACTTAATTCTAGGTTTGGGAGATGCCTGAAGAGGAAAAGCTGTTTGTATGCTGAAGAAAACTTTGGTGGGGAAACATTAAACTATACAAAACTTATTTATTTAAAAAAAATTGGAAACAAGCATGTTTGTTAGAAATACTGCGTTTTGTGTTTTTATAAACCTTATGTTACTACCATCTGTAACATTCTACTTTTCTGGAATCTAGCTGGTTTAATTTGGAGTTGATGTTAGTTCACTATACAGATTTTTACATATAACACTCCCTTATCTGTAGTTATGTTGGGTTTCTGAATAATATTCTATCATTCCATGCAAATGATAGAGAAGACATGTTGTTCCTTAAAATGTCCAGTGCTCTCAGAGGTAGGATTTGTATAATGAGGTTCTGAAGGGCTTAGAAATGATTAAATATCTAAAAAGATAAAGAAAACCTAAGGTTTTAAATTCATATGTTGATTTTTCTTCAGTTTAGTAAAGGGTGGGGTGTCTGCCTGGCTCAGTCCCTGGAGTCAGTGACTCTTGATCTCGGGGTTGTAAGTTTGAGTCCCACGTTGGATGTAGAAATTAATTCGGTTAAGGGATAGTGCTTCAAATGAAATTTCAAAAAATGTTCTAGTTCCTCTGGTGTGTATAATTTCTGTTTTTAAATGAAACTTCAAGCAATGAAAAAAACCTTTTAGTTCTATGGTTAAGAATACACAGTAGAACGCTTTTAAGCACTTAAATCGGAAATTGCTTTTGTCTTAGCTAATTAATCACTGGTTATTTTTCTTTTCTATAAATCTGGCAAGTTTTATTGAATTGTGTGATATTGAAATGAAAATTGGGTATAGGAGTTCTGGAGTTGGAACATTCTTTGATATAGGAAGTATAAGTCAAAGAGCAGGACCCTAATAATACAGGTTTTTCTGTTAAAGGCAGAATAGCTGGAAGTAGAGTTGGTTTGGATGATAACAAACTCCATGAGGGCGGGTTGAGTTTGAGATTTGGGGGGGATTTTTGAGTTTAAATACCTCAAAGGCATTTAAAATATGAACCTAGAAAATAAGTATAGAAAAATGAGTATAGAAATGACGATGAGAGATGATATTTATTAATATAATGTATTAATTATTTATTAATTATTAATAATGAAAGTCAGAACCCTGAGGGAAAATCACTCTGCTTGTTGGATAGAGATTTTTTTTAAAGTAATAGACGATGTCAAAGATTAAAGGATATAAACAGGAGGGTGCAAAGTAAGAAATATTAGAGATAGAATAGCTGGTGGTTGCTCTGAAAACCATTCAAAAGAAAAGTTCCAGTTGAGAGATGGCCATTATCAGAGCTCAAAGGTGAAATTAGTGGAATGAAGAGAGAAACAAAATTAGAATAGATAATCAGAGTTGTTTATAATCTTCAAGAACCTTTTAGTAAAATGAGAAGTATTTTCCTTCTTTCAAACACTAAATAGAAGTCATGGATTTGCTGAGAGCTGTTGTCTTCTGGAAAAGAGTTACAGAAATAAATGTCAATTTTTATGATTTTGCCTTGTCTTGTTAAAAAGAGTATACTTTTTGACACTTATTGGTAAATCATTTGTAACATGAGATAAGTCTTGTATTTATTGAGTTGTTTAACCGTCGTAACTACCTGGTTCGAATATTATTTGAATCTCAGCTACAACTTTTTGAACATTTTTTCTTTAAAGAAATAATAGTGAGTGAAAATTGATATCACTAGTACATAGACATGATTCTCTGAGTTGGATTTGCCCAGTTTTTGAAAGGAGTAATTTAATTTAAGATTTTACTCAATAAAGTAGTGACTAGGCTGTTGGATTTATATTAAAAAGTTTTTCAAGAAGGCATGGCTTTAGAAAATAAATCTCTTTAAATTTCTTAAAATGAGACCAAATGATGACATTTTTTAGCGGATACATATTTTCTTCTAAAATTTTCTATTTTCCATCCCTTCCTTTTCATGTCAAATTGGCTTTTATATAATTTTTTATTATTTTTAACCCATGAAAAAGTACCTGGGGCTATCATTTTTTTTTATAATCTTAGAAAGAAATAAGGAATCTTAACATTTGTTGTGGTTTCTTAAGACTGAAAGATATAATAGAAGTAATTTCCCTCCCCAAACTCCCTTCTATACATCTTTTCCAGAGAAGATATAAATTCTCCCTATTTAAAAAAAATACTTTAAAAAAAAATCTACTTTATAGTGTAAAGAATTGTGTTTTAGAATTATGTTTTATTCTAATATTTTAATTTTTAAACACTCTGAGGTTGTTTTTCCAGTATAATGTTATGCAAAATCCTATAATTTTCAAAGAAGTATTCAGAAATCTTGTTTCCATGTTAACTGATACCTTGATCATTTCACTTGACCATCAGTTTTTGGGAAATGCTCTTTCATTTATGTAAGCTCAAAGGCATACACAGTGCCCAGTTGATATATAATATGTACCTGATATTTGCTGAGCAAATCGATGAAATAAAGACCACTTGTTTATATTTTACAAAGGTTATATATGTATGTATACATATACACACAATAATATACATATATATGTACACATATGTGCATATATATACACCTGCACATGTATGTATTTATATATATTTCAGTATTACTGAATACTGTAGTAGGGTTTTAATACATTTTTGTTGAATTTAAACCATCTATTTTAAAAGTATCACACAAAACGGCTTTTCCTTTTTACCTCCTTAACTAGACTTTCCCCTCCCACTCTACAACACAATATATTTTTCTCGTTTAATTTACAGCCATTGTTTTGTTTATTAGAGATGATATTCCATTTTGTTTAATTTACCATATCTGAAGCAATTTATAAATATACTAACTATAATCTTTATTGAACTCTGAAGATAAGCCAGTACCCAAGCATAGAGAGAGGCATTAACAAAGAAACAACCAGAGGGTGCCTGGGTGGCTCAGGTCATGATCCCAGGGTCCTGGGATCGAGCCCACCTTTGGGCTCCCTGCTCTGCGGGCAGCCTGCTTCTCCCTTTCTCACTCCCTCTGCTTGTGTGCCCTCTCTTGCTGTCTCTCTCTGTCAAATAAATAAATAAAATCTTAAAAAACAATTATCACTGAGGGAATCTTACTGGTCTGCTGAAAAGGATATTTCACCCCTTGATCTTCTGTCTTTCCACCTGCACACAAGAAGAAATTGTACACATCCTTCTCAACTCTATTATTGTATCAAGTTTTAAGGAATAGTAATAGTAATAATAATAAAGTAGTTAATTCCCAATAGAAACTTTGTTCATAAAGCTTAAAAAAAAAACTAAATTAAATTACACCCTACATTTCATAGGCCTTGTATTTTATTTTTGTTCATTGAGTGGAAAAATTTTGGACACAATCTCTTCTGAAATGCTCCTGATAATTTAGCCAGCATGTATTTGATAAATGACTTATGTTTCTAATACTAATTATGGCCAGAGGCAACATTATGGGTGATTGTTTCAGATCTGAAAACAAATTAAATAATATGTAATTTCCAAATAGGTTTATCTTCTCAAAAAGAATGAATTACTTTTTAAAGTTTTATCCTTTACTTGTATGGGAAAGTGTAGATTTATATTTGGTCTTATCTCTCTTAATAGAGGTCTCATAATACAAGTTAACATTGTGTTCAGAGAATTACAAATCTCATATAGCTGTCTAACACTTTCAACTTCATATGCTTTCACACTTATTAACTCATTTCATTTTCCCAAAAAAGACAAAAGAAGTAAATAGACCAAGTATTAATTTTACTGTTTATAAAATGGGGAGACGGAGGCATAATGCATATGAATAATTGTTCTGAACAAAGTCAGGAGTGTAGCCTCTCTTGATCTGCAGATCTCCAGTCCAGGTCCTTAGCTTTAATTCCAACTGAAACCAGTCTGGATTTCACAGTCTGAGACATTTGCAAAGCTAGTATACCTGGAGCAGTCAGAGAGAAGAATAGAAGTAGGTGTTAAAGAATGTGAGACTCTTTTAGGAATTTCCAGAAATAAGAAGGGTCCAACAGTCATCACACAGGCATCAAAGGTCATTGTGCTGTGCTGTGGGCATTGATATTTTAAGTCCCTCATTTGCACACATAGAGCAGAAAGGCCTGGGAATATTCTTGGTGACAGTTAGTGGACTGGATTTTTGCATACGACAAACCTCCCCATCTTCAGTTAATGGTCTCACCATGAGAGGAGTTGTCTCTTTTGGGTAGTATAAAAATACTTTCATCATCAAATTTTTTTAGATGGAATAACAAGCACATTTACCCTCAGTACTCTCTGTTTTTCTGTACAAAAATAATATAACCAGTTTAACCGAAGTTGACAGCAGCACAGTGAGTTTTGGCCTTCCAGAATTTTAGAGTTGGCTATCGGACCAGTTCCTAGAGGTTGCTTATGTAAAGCTCATGGCAACAGCAGCTCATGAACTTTACACTTCATTGTGCAAAAGCCTATTTGGAAACGTTAAGCCTTTGGCAAGACACAGGATCACTAAATCATCCTTGCATGGTTTAGAAATTCTTGTTCATGAACAGAACCAATAACAACACTGTGTGCCATATTTTCAGCATTGAGGCTGTGTTTCATTAAAGGAAATAGCCATGTCCATATCCTGCAGGGGGCTACATTTAAGTTTCTATCACATAAAATGGAATATTCAGAGTTTCAACAATTTTACTGATATAGTATCTAGAATGGGGAATGAGCAATTAGCTCTACCAAAATGCAGAAAAGAGATTCTGATCTGACAGGATTTTCTTCTCTTACTATGTGATAATTAGAATTGGCTTTTAAACATTAGAAATGTATGTGATTTATGTGTGACAAATATCTATCCTTCATATACAAGCATCTGGAGTGTCAAAAGGGCAAGGGACTTCAGCGTCACACATACTGGGTTTTGAGCACTCTCTATGTCATCATTTATTCTGGTGAGATTTGTTGGGCACCGTCAGGCAGTGAGTCAGCTACCAAAATCACTGTGATGTAATTTTGGTACAGAGGCACTGTTTAGTGTGTGGGGGAGGTTGTATTAGACAGAATAATCCCACAAATAGTTTTATAATTGAAATGTGAAAAGTGCTTTCAAGTTTATGTACAGGCTACTATAAATACGAGATGGAGGCGACACAGAAATTCAGGGTGATGTCTGCCAGATAAAATAAAGACTGTTCCAGTTAAATTTGAATTTCACGTAGATAGATAGTAAATAATTTTTAGTATAAGTATGTCCCAAATATTGCATGAGAGATACATGTACTAAAAATTGTATATTATATTATCTATAACCCCTCCACACCCCTACATTTGCCAACCCTGGGAAGGGAATGCTAATCTCTAGAACATGCACATGTAAGGAAAGTCAGGAAAGACATCTCTGGATGAAATGGTTTTTTAAAGATTTTATTTATTTATTTATTAGAGAGAGAGAGTGTGTGCGCATGAGCAGGGGCGGGAGGAGCAGAGGAAGAGGGACACTCTACATATACTGTTTGCTGAGCGTGGCACCCAACTTGGGGCTGGTACAGGACCCTGAGATCATGACCTGAGCCAAAATCAAGAGTTGTGTGCTTAACTCACTGGGCACCCCCACCACCGCCACTGCAGGTGCCACCTGAAGAAATATTTAAATCAACCCTAAGAGTTGTTTGGCAACTGGTACAGAAACAAGGGAGGGAAGAGAATATTGCAAATACATGAAGTATTAGATTAGATTACGCGAGAGTTTGGCAGCGGCTCGCTGGGGGCTGTGGGCAGAGGGAAGGCTGGGCACCAGGTGTGCCGCACAGGCGGTCAAGGGTGAGACCCCAGATCTTTCAGGACCTTTCTAATACCTTCCACCTCCTCTTCTCCGTTTTCCATTTGGATTCCAACTCTAGTAATGACCCAGGGGCGGAACGTAGGCATGACAGGAGGTGCAGAGCTGACCCCGAACGAAGCTTCGTTGAGTATGTCTCATCATGTTCACCCTGGCTGGAACTTCTCCTGTCATCTGTGGAGATTTTCACTGTTTTATTTTGTTTTGTGTGAGGTGTTTTCCACTGGCTTTAATTTTCCCCCAGCTTCGGGGGGTAGGTTTTCGAGATAATCTGCTCCCGCTTTTGTGCTTCGGTTGTCTGGTGTATTACCATATCACATCAGAAGTTAGGCGCAGTTCTGCCCGTGGGAATCTATATATCGCACAAATGATTATTTCTGGGTTCTCCACTTTCTCTCAGGGAGATAGCTCCCGCACTGATACCAGCCCCAAGGATGTTCATCTTCCTTTTCTAGTATACGGAGAATTTTCAATGCATTCTTTTTTGGGGGGGTGGGTATTTTGTAACCACTTGAAAATGTTTCTATGGTTTTCAGCTCAAGTGTCATCATAGTGGGGGGAAAAATGTCTCCTTTCCTAATATCCTGGCCTCCTCCCCTCCACTGCTCGCCACCCCAGAGACGACAACTGTCTAGGACTCCGACATGCTGATTTTGAGTGAGCACGTCGGCCTGGGAGTGGCAGCGCGGGGCCAGAACTCTCAGTGATGAATGTCAGCACAGCGTCCACAGTCTTTCTGCCAGACAGGAGGCTAACAGGCAAACGGCAGGGAGTTCACAGGCTTGGAGGGGCTTGTTAGACAGGGTTCAAAATTCTCATGAACATCACTCTGCCACTCCACGGAACAGCTGCAGCCTCAACAGTGGGAGTCTTCACACTGATTTTTCAAAAAGCTCCCCCTCCAGAATGTAATGTCATATTACACTGTTAAGCGCCCTGCATCACAGTATATTGTCATCCATCATAATCTGCTCTCACCATTTGCTGCAAAGTTGCTAATTTGGCTGGAGAATATTTCACTTATTAGAAAGAGTTTTCTCTCTCATTCTCTCCTTTTCTGAGAATTTGTCAACTTGCTGCTTTCAGAACTTCTCTGTGTGGCTCAAACACTGTCCGTGCTTTATAGCCGTATAGTTATTAGCCACTTTAACTTAGTTCATATTAAATAAGGGACTTCTGAGGGGAAAACCTCCTAAGAACTTATTAGACAAGAGCGATCTACTTATAAAAATATTTCTTCCCCTGGATGAGGTTACAATGCGTGAATTCATTCAACATTGAAGTTTTGCGGGGTGTCTCCCATGTTTCGGTTCTAGGCACTGGAGCTAAAACAGTGAATGAGAAGAAGTCACTGTCCTTCTTTAGCTTGCATTTTCCTAGAGAGACAAACCAGATCTCTATAAATAGATAAAACACATAATTTCAGATGCTGGTAATAGCTATGAAGTTAAATAAGTGCAGGATAAGGAAGCTCTGATGGGGGCAGTGGTGGGGGTGGCTTTTTCTTGATACGGTCGCCATGCAGAAGCCCTCCAAAGAGGTGATATTTCAGTTGAGATCTGAGGGCATGCATGTATCAGGAGCACATGCAAATTTGGGATTTGGGAGCATTATTACAAAGAATGTATTGTATAAAGGGGGTGACAGCTGACTCTAAATAAACATTTGTTGACTGTCTCTCATAATGTTCATGCTATGGATATGAGGTTGGGTAGTATTCTAGGTATAAGGATAGCAAATATAAAGAGCTGTGCAAGTTAGAATCTCTGAGAAACAGAGAAAGAAATTAGTGTGCAAAAGTTTTACTAGTGAGTATTCTTAAGATCAGTGCCTGTAGAAGAGAAAAGCAGACAACAAGAAGGAGGCAGGTTGGGGCAGAGAGAGATGGAGGGCTGTGAAGCTCTGTTGGGGCCAAGCTGACCTTTGAAGGAGCTCTAAAAATGCAGTGATCTTTCAGAGCCATTGTGCCTTAGGGCAAGAGGGTTAGGCCTTTACCTCCCTGTGTGAATCTGTCCTTCTATTTGGGTTATCTCAGGAAGGGATGTGACCCTGTTGGGCAAGGTGGTACTCCTCAGCCTAGGCTTTCCTGAGACGGACTGAAAGCTGAGGGTTACTGATCAGTAGAACTCCCAGCAGCAAGGTGCTGGGAGATAATTCTCCGTGAATCTCTTACTCTTCTTTACAATCAGAAGCACTTCATTCCTGTTGCAAGTTCTTTAGGATCTGCGCGGTGAGGTACAGGTCCCACCAGTAGTAGTGTGAGTAGGCAACTAAATTTCATCTGGGGAACTCCTGGATTCCTTCAAGCCAGACATTCAAACCCTGTGTGTATCACATGAGTGTACATAATCTCTCTATTTCCTTTGTATAGTAATATGAAGATCCTGATCTGCCAGATATGAACCATTGTGTAAGTGCTTTATTAATTCAGTTAAGCCAATCTTTTTTGATGTGCTTGTAGAATGCTTTGTCTTCAAAGAGCTTAAAACCTAACGGAAGAAGCAGATAGAAAGCGAACTCAATATAATCCATAATGCAAGAGCAAGCAAGCTGGGGTAAACAACAAAGTATTTTGAAATACAAAGCACAACATATTTTTAAGTGAAAGGTAATAAAATTAAATAGAGGGAATGTCGAAACGCAGAGGTTACCCTTAAAGTAGAATGTTGATGCATTTGGAATGGGAGGAAGTCTTTGAAATTGAGTCAAGCAGGAGAGCTGGCCTCTAAGCAGGGAACAGGATGGTGACTAGGCCGGCTGGCTTGGAGGAAGGTTGTGCAGGGATGTATGGAGAGGTAAGATGGAAACCATAATTTGTACTTAGAATGTTGCAGACCTTGAATGTACTACTGAAAAATGGGGACTGTATTCTGTAGGCTAGAATCTTAAAATATGGCTTATGAGCACCTGCATTGGGATGCCATGGCTATTTAATAAAAATTCAGACTCTGACACTGCATTCCATACTCTCTGATTCAGAATCTCTGAGTTAATTCCCTGAAATCTGTACTTCTCATAAGCTTCCCATGATAACTGGAGGAACTCTGCTCCAGATAATGGGACACTACCGAAAACTCCATTCCCTACCTCCATAATTCTGTAGAATGCATGGGGGATCTTCCTCACACTTAAAGTGTCAAACTGAAATATCCCGGGAATGATGATCTTGAAGTATTTTATTTGAAACAATAACTTAATAACTTAATATACTCATACTCCATTTGCCTATTTCTGCTAATACAGAAAGCCCCAAGACCTTTCTCCTCTTGTCAAAAATACTCAATTTTCTAAGATGCTCAGAAACTGTCAGTCTCATAGTTGCTATTCTCCAGTTCTTAGTGAAACAACTTCTTTTCTTCTGATCATACGAATCATTTTTACCCTAGAATATAAGAAGTTTCTTCAGGGCCCTTGGAGACTCTTGTTTTCTGAGTTGCAGTTATAGCGAAGAGCTTATTTTTTTGTTTATGATCTGTAAATTCCTTCCCAAGTCTCTGAAGCTTCAGATCCCTGAGAAGCCAGTCTCATCTTTTATTTTCCACTTATAAGTCAATCCAGTAATTTAATTTTTTTCCAAGGAACTTTTTCCCCTTGCTTCAGTCACAAATATTTGTTTTTCACCTGCTTCATTTTAGAAATCCCTTGTTAGTATTTTCTTTTATGTCAGTCTTCCTTTCCTTAGGAACTTTTGTCAGGGCTGTGCACGCTGATGGTGAAGTGATGCATTTTATAAAACATATCAGATTCCTCCCCTTTCTCATTTATTGCTAGTAGAATTGTCACACTACTAATGCAAATAGTATAAATAATGGTGCTTCTCTTTCCTCATTTTTCCTTCCCTAAATCGCATCTGACTGTTTTTACATCTATTCTCACATTTTGTTTCCCCAGAGTCCCTTTGTGGTAGGAGAGGAAGTCATTACTCTCCCTTTGCAAAACAGTCAAACACGGATGCTAGTTAGATTAAGGAAATTTCCCTCAGAGCTCTGCGGTAAGGGGTTGGGTGAAAGGGAAAAGTTGAAAAAAGTCATGCCTTCTCTGGCTATGAAGGCATAGTAGGTCCAAAATTAATTAGTGATTATTTCCAGCCTTTCCTTCTGACTTCTAAAGGAAGTCCCACTTTCACAGGACCCAAGATGCTTAAAAATAAAAAAAAAAAAAAAAAGGAAGAAGAAGTTTAAAAAATAGAACAAAAGGGAGTTCAGAAGTGAGGGTTAAAAGATTAAAAATGTGGATGAATATGTGAAGAAAATTGGTTTATTTTTCAAAAATTTTAAATGAAAATGTAGAATGGAGAAGTAATAAATCTTCTATACATGGGAGGGATATGGATATAGGAAAATAATGATACTTTTAAAATGTTGTTTCCTATAATTTCCCTTCTGTTGTGTTTCAGAATGCACTTTGGTTTTTCAGCCAAAAACAATTTGGTTTTTAGCCAAAACAATTGGTTGCTGGTGTTGCATGTTTGGGACTGTGATTCTGCTCTGAATCTGGCCCCGCGGGTCTCTGGGTTCATTGTTGCTAACAAGTAGAACTTACAAAGCAACTGTAAGCAAATAGGCCTTGCATGTTAGAGCTGTGCAAATGTCTCCAGAAAGGGGGAGAATTCGTTCATCCCTGAGGCATGAGGAACAAGTCTTCCCAGGGATGGCTGTTCTCATCTAGACTCAGACTAGAGGGGACTACTAGGGCCACCTGGAAAAGCCATGGGCTAGAAGCCATGAGCATGGGACCCAATGACCACAGGTAGGGAGTACAGCTGTCAGTAGTAGTAACAGTAGCAGTATGAACTGTCTGCCTGAGACCTGAGATTTTCTGGGCACAGAGGAATAAAGAAGTGTTGTAGCGGGTCAGTGGGAGGAGGGCAGGTCAGAATTCTAGCAGTTATGTTGTTGAGTTGGTCATCAATGACTGGTTTTGTTGCCACTGGAGGGGTTGCAAGTCCTCAAGTATACTTTCTCTGGCTTCACCTGTGGGACATACCACACCTGTTCCTCCAGACAAAGCAAACTGCTGTTACTCTGGCATCCCATGGTTGCACTAGATGGATTTCTCAGAAACATGCCCTATGGATGATGACTCCACTTTCCCGATCCCTCTCTGTTCCTTGCCACCCACCACCAAACCCACCACCAGTTGCTAGTGACTTTGTCATCAGACTTCATGCACAATATATTCCCTACTGTTGCCACCACCACACGGACTCCTGCAGGATCTCTTCTGGTGATCGATCCAAGTGCCCACCTAGTGTGATTGCAGGGAGAAGAAGAGTAATGGTGGCAGAAGGTGAGTGCCAGCTGCCTCGAGAGTTGTGTTTGTCACTGTAAAAGCATGAAAATGTTGTTCTCACTGTACATGCCAATCTTGTAAGTGTGGTTCATGTGAATCTGTCTTTGAGAGATCTCTCCATGCCTGGTGAACTGGGGAAAAAAAACCAAAATTACAAGCTTGAAAGACAGAGAGTGAGACCAGAACTAGGTTCTCTCCCTGAGGCACTGTCCAAAAGGAGTCTGCCAGTCTGTCCACCCTAGAGCAGTGCTGTCTCTTTGCTTCCAAGTTCTGTAGTCACAACAGTGACTTCATCCTTTTATTTGACCTATTTAACCAGGTAACTTGCAGGGTAGGTGTTCAAGTTCTTTGGACTGCTTCTGGGTTTATTTCAAAGAGCTCCTGCAAATCACTACCTTCTTGTCAAAGATAATTCGTTGAATTTCAATAATAGTAAGATGTTATTGGACTGGACTCTTTAACAGTTTTGAATATGGCCCATTTCTGATTTAGTGATGCTGATAATTGACTTAGTTACAGTCAAAACTGCATATTTATCTGAACTTAATATTCATTAATACTGTAAAGGAAACAGCCATCTCTAATGGCTTTTATTTTCATCAAATCTCAAAATTTTCAAATCATCATGGGGTTATGGGGTGTTCATCAACCATTGTTACAATCTCATCCTTATTTTACTTTATCTTGTTTTTTTTCCTTCCCTTTCCTTTTTCTTTTCCTTTCTTTTTTTTTTTTTTTTTTTGAATTTGCGTTTCTTAATCTAGGTGCTTCATATAACGTTTTAAAAATTTCTTAAAACCACTCTGATTTTATTTAGTCATTACATTTTAAAATATGTTAAAGTATATTATATCCAATGAGAAGACACTGCTTCTCTTAAGATATAAAATTATAGATATAGATCTTCTAGCATTATTTTTAAGTGGTTTCCTGTAATATTTTCTAGCAGAATAAAACAAAAAACTTGGCAACTTGTCCCATTTTAGTTTTCACTGTTTTACTTATTCTTGAGCTATAATGTAATATATATAATTAAATGCTTCCTAGCTGTGTTAGGGTATTGGTTTATTCAGGGTTTGATAAAACTTAGTTAAACTACATAATAACTTATTGCATTAGTTATATATACATATATATGTGTCTTACATAATATGAAGTAAAATGGCTTTCTTTTTAAAAAAATATTTTATTATTTGAGAGAGAGTGAGAGTGAGAGAGAGCATGAGAGGGGAGAAGGTCGTCAGGAGAAGCAGACTCTCTGCTGAGCTGGGAGCCCAAAGTGGGACTTGATGTGGGACTCCATCCCAAAATTCTGGGATCATGACCTAAGCCAAAGGCAGTCGCTTAGCCAACTGAGCCACCCAGGCATCCTGTAAAATGGCTTTCTAAAAGATCCATAGCATTAATGAGACCTAGTTTAAGAGTGACTTTTGAGCATGAGCAATCATTAACTTTTGAAATTCTTTACCTTTGAGACACTTTAAAAAAAATTAATTAGCTCAATAATGTCAACCATTTAAATTAACTGTGCATTTATATTACCTTGCCTATTTACTTATGGAAATCTTCTATGTATATATGCTATTCTACCATCACCTTCTATATTACCAAAGTAATCTACAATAGTAGCTTTGATTTATGCAACACACTATTTCTAATGAATTAGAACTATTTTATATCATCTTAATTCTTTTAGCATTGCTATGAAGTACAGAATGAAATGAGTGACATTTATTAACATATTCATTTTATAGTTAAAGAAGCCAGATGAAAAGGTGACTTAGTTTTCCCCAAATTAAAAAATTGAATTGGTTGGATGACAGAGAGAGAGAATTTTGGATTTCAAGTTTCCAAACCTTCAACCAGTATATAAGCTACAGCTTTGTTAAAGTCACTAAAAGATTTTGCAAGTGCACAAATATATGCAAATACATTTTCACATCATGTATGTGTATATACATATATATCCCATCCCATTCCATTTTAGTACAAAAAAGTCATAAATGCAACAATGTTCGGGTAACATTTTAGCACTATGAAAAATAAACATATTCTTCCTCTCTCTCATTAATCTCTGTGTGTGTATTAAAGTATGTACCTCTCTAACTTGACAGCTTTCAGTTCTTAAAAACTCTACAACTCAAGGAAAAGCTACTAAATGAAAAAAAAGTTCATTAATTTTAATGGAGAAATTATGAGGCATCACATCTGCAAAAAAATTCCCAAATAATTTTCACAGAAATAAAAATATATTGACTGAACAATAAAAAACAAGTCATAAAAAACAATTTGGAAGTAAATTCAGTCTGTTCGTAAAATAGAACACAGTGAAGGCTAATTATACTTGTTCTTTTTTTCTGTACTATTTTCATCACAGATATTTCCACTTTTGGAGAGCTCATAGTTATCCATTTCAAAATAAAATTGTAGCACAAAAAACACTTTTAGGTAAAACTGAAGGCTATGCATAGGAAGGCTTTTAAACACTGAAATTGCTCACATACAACAGCTAAAATAACCCTAAAATACACCAACAACACAATTTGGGTTGATCCAAAGATGGCATGTTATTCAAATTTATTTCCTTTTTAATAGAAACTGATATTTCATGTAAATTGGTGAATGTATCTTTGCCTGAACTCAAAATCTCAAATTATCACTTTTTAGTGTATTTATTTCATGGAGTGTGTGTGTGTGTGTGTGTGAAAAGTGATAATAATCCCCCAAATGAGTAGTTTGAGAAGTTTTGTAATTTTTCAAGGGCCATTGTATTGAAAAATTGTTACCTGAATGGTCATTTTGTGAGTCCAGTGAACTCAGAAATCAAACTTTTCTTAATTGATTAAGATGGGCCCTAGGAGAAGAAAAAAGTAGTACTCCCTGGCAGGAATCCTAGCTGTATTGTTTAAAAGAAGCAGGCAGGAGGGTTGCCTGGGTGGCTCAGCTGGTTAAGCATCTATCTTCAGCTTATGTCATATCTCAGAATACTGGGTCAAGCCCCTTTTCAGCCTCCCCACTTGGGGACTCTGCTTCTCCCTCTTAACTCTGCCCTTCTGCCCCTCTGCCTTACCCCCAGTCATGATGCTGTCTCTCTCTCTCTCAAATAAACAAATAAAATTTTAAAAAGAAAAAAAAAAAAGAAGAAGAAGAAGCGGGGAGGGTCAGAAATTCACAATGTCCAGTATATAAGAAGCGACTGGATCAGAATGGCTCTAGTTGTAGAAACAAGCATTTAACACAGTTTGAGGCTGAGCCTTCACTTAAGCTGCTGAGTTATTGAAAGTCATCATTCTAGGCTAGTGATAATCAGCTTTGACTGACCTGCGGTTTCCAGAGTTAGAAAGTGATATTCTCAGTAAATAGATGTTTGCTGTAAATTTATGAAAGACAGTATGGCCCGGAGCACAAATCCAATCATTTTTCCATATAAGCAGTGGCTGCCTGTGAGAAAGGTGCTTCCAGTTTTCCTTAGCAAGTGAGGTCAGGCAGGGATGCAAGAATTTAATAGAACTTATTCAATAATAATCTGAAGAGTTTCTGCAGCTGGCCCGAAAGCGGTCATCCACATAACTATTTGGTGCAGAAAAAGAAGGGTGCAGATTTACCAGACCAAATTTCAACTATTATACTTTGCTAGAGGGGCGTAGTCAAGACAATGAAAGTCATTTACTCAACTGCCCCAGAACTTTTGGTTAAAGCAGTTGGCAAGTTAACAAAGCTGCTGCTGGAAAGCTTTGTATGGACGTGGCTACTCACATTAATACAAAGGACTGCTGGAATTTTTTTGGTCCAGATTTCTCTTTTTTTTATTTTTCTTCTTTTAAAAAGATTTTTATTTATTTGTCAGAGAGAGAGAGAGCCCAAGCAGACAGAATGGCAGGCAGAAGCAGAGACAGAGACAGAGAGAGAAGCAGGCTCCCTGCTGAGCAAGGAGCCTGTTGTGGGACTCGATCCCAGGACCCTGGGATCATGACCTGAACCAAAAGCAATGGCTTAACCAACTGAGCCACTCAGGTGTCCCAAGTCCAAGTTTTTTCTGTAGGATAATTGTAGGCCTACAGGAAACACATTAAATTTTCATTTTACAAGAAATCAACAAATTTTCTTTCATGTAGCCACACAGTCTGATTCACAGTCTGATTCACATTTGAAGACACAGACTTTTTTTTTTAATTTTTTATTTTTTATAAACATATATTTTTATCCCCAGGGGTACAGGTCTGTGAATCACCAGGTTTACACACTTCACAGCACTCACCAAAGCATATACCCTCCCCAATGTCCATAATCCCACCCCCTTCTCCCAAGCCCCCTCCCCCCTGCAACCCTCAGTTTGTTTTGTGAGATTAAGAGTCACTTATGGTTTGTCTCCCTCCCAATCCCATCTTGTTTCATTTATTCTTCTCCTACCCCCTTAACCCCCCATGTTGCATCTCCACTTCCTCGTATCAGGGAGATCATATGATAGTTGTCTTTCTCTGCTTGACTTATTTCGCTAAGCATAATACCCTCTAGTTTCATCCGCGTCATCGCAAATGGCAAGATTTCATTTCTTTTGATGGCTGCATAGTATCCATTGTGTATATATACCACCTCTTCTTTATCCATTCATCCGTTGATGGACATCTAGGTTCTTTCCATAGTTTGGCTATTGTGGGCATTGCTGCTATAAACATTCGGGTGCACGTGTCCCTTCGGATCACTATGTTTGTATCTTTAGGGTAATAGGGTAGTTCTATTTAGAACATTTTGAGGAACCTCCATGCTGTTTTCCAGAGTGGTTGCACTAGCTTGCATTCCCACCAACAGTGTAGGAGGGTTCCCCTTTCTCCACATGCTCGCCAGCATCTGTCATTTCCTGACTTGTTAATTTTAGCCATTCTGACTGGTGTGAGGTGATATCTGATTGTGGTTTTGATTTGTATTTCCCTGATGCCGAGTGATATGGAGCACTTTTTCATGTGTCTGTTGGCCATCTGGGTGTTGAAGACACAGACTTTTTATCTTGCAAATATGTTGTTGGCATCGTTGTGTTTTATCTTCCTTTTGTTTTAACCATAAAATATTATTTATATAGGGACTTTTTCTGGAAAAATAAATGAAAAGTTTCCATTATCTATTTCCTTCTAAAGTGCCCCTCCCTGCATAAACAATGAATCTTGGAACACTGAAAAAATAAAATTAAATTTAAAAATTAGTAAATATAACTAACTAATAATAGTAAGTTTAACTATTTAAATTTTTATTAGAGTTTTAATTTATGTTAAATCTAATGAATTTTATCATAAGAGACATTAGCATTCCCTATATAATTAATCTTGCAATGTATAAGGACATTAATTTCTTAATATGGTATTGAGTACTAGCCTCCAATTTGGTCTCGGAGTCAGGGTATATGACCTTCTAACCTGCATCCATCTCTTCATGGAGTGGACCTTGGACATGTTCCTTAACAGCATGCTTTAGCTTTCTCATGTGTGAAATGGAAATAATGATAGTACCTGCATTACAGTCATATCAGACTTAAATGAGCTAATCAAGGTAAATGCTATTAAGGTTCCCAGCACATAGCAAGAACTCAATAAATTTTAGCTATTACTACTATAGCATGGACAGATTTCTTTCCACAATTCAACTGTGGTAGAACTACTGTATTTTAAATTTTTCTTAGATCAACTTAATTTTAAAATCTTGAGCCTCCATTTCACTGAAAAATGCAAAATTTTGCTTCATTCCACCATGGGGAGTCTATCCATGTCTGAGGTCCATCAAGCTGCCAAGACTCTAAGATGTTTGGTAATATGAGAAATGAAAGTCAGAAGATTGTTTGTCTGTTACCTGGTCACATTAGTTACCATCGAGGTACCTGTTACCTTGTGCCATCCAGCAGTGCTCCTTCATCTCCACTGCTCTGCTATGACCTGCTTTAGGCAGAGGAATCTCTGGCAAGTCTGGGTTCCCCACACCTTGTTCACTCTTTGATGAACTCTAGGGTAAATTCTTTCTTCAAGCTCCTAACATATCTTCTACCCTGTGGGACCCATAGATCTCGTTCTGTTTTTCTCTAGTTGTGGAAAGCCTTTATTTTTTTTTATTTTTATTTTTATTTTTTTTTAAAGATTTTATTTATTTATTTGACAGAGAGAAATCACAAGTAGATGGAGAGGCAGGCAGAGAGAGAGAGGGAAGCAGGCTCCCTGCTGAGCAGAGAGCCCGAAGCGGGCCTCGATCTCAGGACCCTGAGATCATGACCTGAGCCGAAGGCAGCGGCTTAACCCACTGAGCCACCCAGGCGCCCTGTGGAAAGCCTTTAAAACAAACAAGCAAACAAACCTGTTACTGACTTGAATGAAGAAGTGAAAAAAAAAAAAAAAATTCAAGGAAGAGCATAGATTGGATACATCTAGAATGTTTTTTAACATTATTTTAAAATGAAATTTAAATATCTAAATTACTTTCAAGAAACTTTACCCTCTGACCATGTCCTCACCTACCTAGCACACCTTATTTTCTCTTTATTGCTTGAAACTTTCTGAAATATTTTTCACATGGTATAATAAAAGGAGTCAAGGAGTCATCCGTGAGTGAGTGCTCTGTGATTGCGCTGTTGCTATTCCCGCCTTAGCTCCTGTTCTCTTCTTTGCCTCCCACTCCACCACCTCCTACTGATGAGAAATTGGTGGAATGGCTGTCTGTGCCAGTAAACATCAAATCTAATACCTCCTTGTAGCTCCTCTGCTCTCCTGCCAGGGCCACAATGATACTAGAGTGGAACTGGCTGCCTCAAGTCACATACAGCAAACAGGAGAGAGTTGTGCATGATAAAAGAAACCAATGTTGACTATATTACATAAAGACTCCTTAAAACGCACCTAAGTAAGCTGCATTGTTTAGTTTGACTAGTAAATGACATTACGGTGCATTGGTGAAGTTTTTCATACAGGATTATGGTGCATTCTCTCTCAAAAAGAGTGTATCTCAATTTTACCATGGCAGAAGAATAGGAAATTTCCCAGAGAAAGACACTTCAAATGCGATTATGCTTCTAAAATTAAGAGAAAGTGAAATTCTGTATTTTTTAGTTTCTGTCATTTGAAGAATTTTGCCTTTCAAGTGACTACGTGTATTAATGATAAAAGCATTTCCTTTGTGTTTATATAGGGGCTCAATAATCCCAGATGTATTTGCTAGCTCCTATCATTTGATCTTTGTAACATCTTTATGCGATGGGCCGAAGAGGTATTAAACTGATCAGTTTTAAGATGAGGAGATCCAGGTTCAGAGAAGCTTGATCAGAGATCTGTCCAAGGTGACAGAGATTAGAAGTGCTGGGTCCAGAACCTCCAACCTGGCCTTTTTGATTCAAACCTAATACCCTTTTCATTTATAACCTGAGGACAGGTTATAAATCTGGGTGGCAAATAGCATTCACTTTGCATGCCAACCCTGATAAATTGGAAAGTATGCTTGAGATAATTTGTGAAGGACACATAGAAGATAGCCAGGTGGGAGTGGGATGTTTCTGGTAGATACAACCACATATTTAAAGACTCAGTGATAGAAGGCCGCATGCAGCATGCAACGATCTCCAACTGTTTCTCTTTATTTAAATTCAAAATGCTTCTTTATTTTAAAATTGTTTGCTTTGCCTTCTGACAATGGAAGATCCTCTTTCAATAATGCCAGGCTCCTTTGAGCCTCACCGTAGCTCACTACAGCTGGGTCTCCACAGTCATGTCAGTCCTCTGGATCATTTATTCAGACTTACTGCCAGGTTAACCTGATGGCAGTTACCCAGTGATGTGTCTTTCTAGACGTTTGTTCTGGATAATTAGAGAAAGGCTTCATCATGCCTAGTGACTGACTATGAAATATTCTCAGATTTTATACCAAATCATGAATAGGATGAGTAGACCCCCTTGATAATGAAATTCAAAATGTTGCTATTTAATGAAAAGATTTTGGAGATTTCCCCATATTTTCAACTAGTAATTTATGATAGCCGGGTCTCTGATGAAATTTAACATAATGGAACAATTACTATTATCTTAACATTATTTTGCCTTTGCTATGTCCCATGAACTTCTAGAGAAATTTACACAAATTATATTACTTTTAATCCTTACAGTAACATACTTATCTCCACTTTATAGATGAGGTAAGTAACCTGATAAAGTCACAGAGCCATTAAGAGATGGAGCAGGGTTGTGAATTTACGTCTTTCTGTTCCCAAATATCAGTGTTCTTAACCATCGTCTCTTGTATCATAGTTGCTTACCTTTAAAGGTAAAATGAGAAAAGCAGGCAAGAAAAATAGTTTGCATCCACAACAGTATCTCCAAACCTTTCCATGGAGAAATGTCACCTAATAATGGTAAATAAAAAATCTTTGCTCAATACTATTTATTAGCACGTGTAAACAAATCAAGTTGATTAGATTATATTCAGTCCATTTCTCCACTATTTCTTCTGGTACCTTTACTTACAATGATCCCAGTTCATATTTTGACCCAAGAGTTGCTTTGGAACAAGTTGGTCTTTTAAGCCATTTTTACCACAAGAACTTGCTAGAACTTCAGTGAGAACTTTCATCAGAAAAATAAAAATGTTCCCCCACCCCCACCCTCCCGAGCCTGGCTTGATTTCTATAAAGAAAACTGGACTATAGATCTTAAGTATTCAAATGCCTTTTTGCTTTTTTAAGGCTTTGTCTTGTTTTTCCAACAGTAGTTATTGATCTGGTTTCCTTTGATTTCCAGAATATTGCCTGACAGAAGATTACCAATATATTACCAATATAGATTTTCTGGTCAGCATTCAGCTTTTTTTTTTTTCCCCCCAGTGAAGATCTTCTGCTGTATATGGGGTTATCCTGATTTAGAGCGAGCTGTAGTGATTAAGAATCATTCCCACATCTACTTCTGCCAGTAAGAGATTATGACATGGTTATCTGAAAGATCATGCCTATGTTCTAGTCTTTTATTTTCTATTTTATTATTTTTCATTATGATAAATGTATTCTTTAATCTCATCCCTTATTTTCCCCACCTCCCCTCCAGTAATCATTAGTTTGTTCTCTATAGTTAAGTCTGTGTCTTGGTTTTTGTTTTTGTTTTTTTCTCTCTCTCTTTCTTTCTTTGTCCATTTGTTTTGTTTCTTAAATTCCACACATAAATGAGATGATATGGTATCTGTCTTTCTCTGACTTACTTATTTCGCTTAGCATTATACTCTCTAGCTCTATCCATGTTGTTACAAATTGCAAGATTTCATTCTTTTTGTGATCAAATAATAATAATAATATATATATATATATATATATATATATCTCACATCTTATTTATCTATTCATCTATTGTTGGAGACTTGGGTTGCTTCCATGCTTTGGCTATTGTAAATAGTGCTACAATAAACATAGACATGCATGCATCCCTTTGAATTAGTGTTTTTGTACTTTGGGGATAAATACTCAGTAGTGTGATTGCTGATTGCAGGTTAGTTATATTTTTAATTTTTTTAAGGAACCTCCGTACTGTTTTCCACAGTGGCTGTACCAATTTATATTCTCACCAACAGTGTAAGAGTGTTCCTTTTTCTCCTCATCCTCACCAGTATTTGTGGTTTCTTGTATTCTTCATTTTAGCCATTCTGATAGGTGTGAGGCAATATCTCCTTGTGGTTTTGATTTGCATTTAGCTGATGTTGAGTGATGTTGAGCATCTTTTCATGTGTCTGTTTGCCATCTGTATGTCTTTGGAGAAATGTGTATGTCTGTGTATATTTTCTGCCCATTTTTTAATTGGATTATTTGTTTTGAGGTATGGAGTTGTATTAGTTCTTTATATATTTTAGATAATAACACTTTATCAGATATGTATTTGCAAATATGTTCTCATATTCAGTAGGTTGTCTTTCAGGTTATGTTCTAATCTTAATGAGCAGAAAGGTGCTCAGAAAAACAGAAACTGCCATAAATTTCCATATTTCTTGTCTTAAAATGAACATACTGATTGCTTTGGAGTATTAGGTATGATACAAGTGCAGTACTAACAGAGTACCTATTCCAAAGTATGTGACCAAAATTTTGCCCCATTATCTTTAATTATTTCTTCAAGTAAACCACTTGTATTATTAAGTGTTTACGTTTTTAGGGAAACTTATTTAGTGTCTATTAAAAGTTTGCCCATCTTTGATTGGCCCATTGATAGAAGTATAAAACAAAAAAACAAAAAACAAAACCAAAACACCAAAAGACAAAAATCTACTACACTGTTTTATTCCTTTAAGTCTTTGGAAATGACTGAGTTTTGAATTCTGTCAATTTTAACACTGTCATGCAATTTTAATAAACCACACTTTGAAGCCAAAATTAAGTGCTTCCTGAAAATAGTGTGTTATAAGATAGATGGATTCCCTATGCAACGATGTTAGCTTCCTCTTGACCTGAAAATTCCTTTGTACCTTAATTAAAGAGTAGAGCAATGAACACTAAGCAAGGCACTGACAAAAAAAGCAAAATACTTTCCTTCAGGATTGCTAGTTTTTTTTTGTCTAGGGCTTATCCAACAAGCCATTTTCCAAGTGTTTATTAAATCAAGCAAAACAGTGTTTTTCACATGTCTTAGTGCTTCTAGAATCAAATCAATTCAAAATAGGTGAGAAAGAGAAGTGTGTAAATCACAATTTACATTGAGAAATTGATTCCTTTCCCCAAATGAAACCATGCTCTCTGTCAGAGTGCAGGAACATCAAAGCAACTATGAACAATGAGAATGAAAACAGGGGTTTTGAAATGGAAATTGAACTTTAATGCTTTGCTTATGGTGTATAGGACATTACTATGGGTTAAAAAGTCTCCCTTTCTGATTTTTCACATCAAAGTAAATTAGTAATTTTATTAATTTCCATTGCTCTTTAGAGTAACTATATTTGTATTCTCTTACCACGTAATCTTTCAAAGATCTTGAGACTTTTAAAGAAAAATCAAGAAGCTTTAAATTAGTGGTGGTTTTTATTTTGTTGTTTGGTTTGAATACTTTTTTATACTTTTATATACTTTTAGTTTTTAAATTTTTGAATACTTTTAATTTTTAAAATGCCTAATTCTATAGGGATATAGACTCACTGACTTTAGCCAGCCCCAGGCCTGCCGTGTAGTCTCTGTGGCCCTGGAGAGTCAAGGGTCTTCTCCAGCCCTCTACCTTTTTGATTTGGGCTTGTGATGTGCGATTTATAAATATGTTATATAATCTAGATTCCAAATAAAGATTAGATACTTATATCTGATCATCATTTTTGTTGTTGTTGTTGTTGTTGTTGTTTAAGTGGGCTCCATGCGCAGGGCAGAGGCCAACATGGGGCTTGAACTCATGACGGTGAGATCAAAACCTGAGCCATGCCAAAATCAAGAGTCAGATGTTCAACTAAATGAGCCACTCAGGCACCCCCCGCACCTTGTTCTTAAATTGTGGTTTAAGCTTAAGAGAGTTCAAGGTTTTTTTCCTATTTGAAAACATTTTAGAACTATAATTTTTGTAATGTAATGATTATAAAATAATCTTACAAAAATTCATGTGGCAAAATTGATCCCCATATTTTATGTTTTGAATATATAGTAGCACATCATTTATCCTAGTATTTGAAAAAAAAAATCTGTTGCCCTATTTCATTTTGGTGAAATGGGGTTTTCTGTGAGGTGTGACAGCAAGGGCAAAAGATAAATAACCATGCTTTAAAGTTCAGATTACACACTTGGCCACATTTGTTGTCAATCCACATAGCAAATAAAAAAACATTGTCACTAGCTGAAGGGCTTTTAGTCCAACAAATACAACACATGTTGTATACAAACTATATTTTGTAATTATATTTGCATATTAATTTTAAGTTGGTGTGTCTAGGTTGGAGTATCAAAAAAGTATCAGAAAATCTTTCAAGAATATTTTGGCACTTGAAAATATATCATAAAAGAAGAATAGTATTTTCTGGTGATAATGCAGTTAGATGTGTGTTATTTTGTTTAGTTTTTGTATTTTCTTCTTTTTTTTTTTAAAGATTTTATTTATTTATTTGAGAGACACAGTGAGAGAGAGAGAGAGAGCTAGCCAGCAGGGGCTGGGAAAAGAGCCAATGTGGTGGGGCAGAGGGGGAAAGAATCCCAAGCAGACTCCTCGATGAGTACAGAGCCCCAAGCCAGGCTCAGTCTCACAACCTTGAGACCATGACCTGAGTCAAAACCAAGAGTCTGACACTCAACCAGCTGAACTACTCAGGCACCCCTAGTTTCTGTATTTGCTTTGCAACTACTTCTGTGTGTCAAGGAGAATCATGTATGATTTGTGTATCTTCTATTTTTTCCTCAAATACACTCTAACCCAGCTCTGTGCCCCCATGAGACTGACTGTGTGGCCTACAAGGGAGGGCTGCCTTTCCCACTTATTTCATGTTTAGTTAAACAAATGAGGGTCTTCAGCAAGAGATCAGAGGAGGAGCAGAATGAGGTCCTCTGTTTCCTCTCTGTGGCTTGCTCAGGGCTAGCTCCCCTGCTTGACCACAGGTAGAAATTGCTGACAGACAGCCCTCTCCTCATGGTGCTCCCTTTCCATTTCCATGAACGCAACCTCTCTTCTCTGCTTGAGGTCTACACGTGGTAAAAGCATCTAGTGCTACTAGACCCAGGTTATTGCAATATCTTTTGTGCTTCCCTACATCCTAACCACATCTTTGCAAGTAAATGGTCCCTTTATTATACTCTGTGCAAACTGTACCATTTGAATATGTCACTATGTCTTGTCAATACCAGACAGATGTACACACTCATGTGAAGACAGTGGAATAAATTTAAGTCTCCTTTAATCTGTGTCTCTGCGGACTGGACAATTCTTTGATTCTAGGAAACTGATGTATATCCGCTTTAGAATTACCTCCCTCAACTCCATGGCTGCTCCCTCTTAGGCATTCATGATTTCCCTTGGAAGTTCTAGTTTCATCTCTATTACTTTGCATTAGACCTTTACCAATAAAGTAAGTCCAGCTCAAGTGTATCATCTTCCCCAGAGCTGTGTTCTTTCTTCCTGTGTTCCTAGTCAGAATTAGGTTCTCCCTCTTGGTGTTATCTTTGTAGCCTTTTGTTTAAAACAGCTCCTAGAAATAGTCTCATTTCCTGGAGTATCAGAACTATGTCTTTATTTGTAGGTGTCTTGAAACTACAGACTTTCAACACATATGTATTGAATATCAGACAAGAGACTGTGCTAGATGCATGGGAACAAGGATATGAAAAAGAATAAAAGGTAGTGTTTGAAGATTCACAATTCCTACTGAGTTGCTCTAGAAAGAAAGCCATCAGTACCCATTGCTCGGATTCCTTGCTAGTACTTGTCTCCAAACACAAAGGTAAACATATTACTATACACTCCTCTGGCCACTCCTCCGGCCACTCCTCCCACCACCGCCAAAGAAAACTCACAACTAACCTTTGGTGGAGACTTCTGATTGCAAAATAAAACTTCAATTCCTGAGTATCATATGGGAATACTCAAAGAAAGGGACTCCAGCCAATCGTTTTCGTTTTCATTGCACATTATCACCACTATTAACCCCGACCCCACTGGATGGCACAGTGTTTAGTCCAATGCCCTGTGCCTCTCAAGTTGCTCGCTTTTATTTTTCATCTTGCCCTTTACCATCACTTCCATCTGTCAGAGGAAAGGTGTTCCTGTCAAGGTCCAGCCTATCTGTCAACTACCCCACCAGATCTTCCAGCTCCAGTGAATGGCATTCCTTTATGAGTTTTCCTTTTATTGGTGTTAATGGCATGCATATAGTCTTCCCAATTAGATTCTAACCTCCTTGGGTGAAAGGATCAAACTCATTCATACTTGCAGACTGACGGTGCCTGTGGAGGCTGCCTTTACACATGCATTTTGAGCTCAGTAAATATTTCTAAAGTGAAATGACTTACTAGTGATGTAATTAAACTTACTTCGACCTTTCTTCAGATGGTAGCTGCTTGCAGCAAGAGGGGTAAATATAAAGTTAGGTAAGTTTGCAAATTTTAACTTTATTAGTCTTCATTTAAATTAAAAACTGAATTACCTTAATTTCTGTCTCTGACAGAAGACTCTGGCTACCATTTCTTCTCTTGCCAAGTTAGAATTACTCTCAGTCCCTGCAAAAGACAAGTTATAGGCAGTTATCTTTTTTACTCCTTTTGAATTTTTCTTTCATTTTCAAAACAGAGAGCTTCCAAAAATTATTGGCCAGCAATTTTAAATAATTATGTATTTGAACAAAATCTGAAAAAAAATGTACTTGAATAGAATGCAAATATCCACAATTCATAAGATAAAGGATTAGTGTGGGCCCAATTACTGCATTTTAAAAGTACTAAAGGGGCTTTTTTTAAACATCTAAGGATGTTCTTTTTTTTTTTTTTTCAAAAATAAATCTCCAAAGGTACCTATGGATTTATTGAAATATTTATGATAAAACGGAATCCAAATGCTTTAAGTTGGTGGCATCAGAAAGAGGTTGAGTGATAGACAATGATCTGATTCTTAGGGTGAATTATTAAAAATATATTCTTCTTTACAGATCAAGAATTGAAAGATCAAGCAGCACAGTTCAAAAGTTGAAAGAGATTAGATAAAAGATGGGTTGTGCAGAAGAATCCAAGGAGCAGATGAAACAGCTGGTGAGGTGGTCACTGAATCTCATTGCACCATGTATGTATGACAGAGAGCAGAAATTCTTAAAAAGAGACGATTCCTGTGTTATTGGTGACGAATACTATATTTATAATTGTCCTCTATAAATAAGAGAGATGATTTCTTAATATTCCCAATTTTGTAACAAAATAAACATCTAGTGCCTTTAAGCCTTTATTAAAGGCCACAGATATTTTTTCCTTTAATCCATGTAAGATCTCCAAGAGGACAACACTGTTGTTACCCCTATTTTTAAAAAGAAAAAAAATTGAGAAATATTTTATAATTTGCCTAAAGCCACTAAAAACTTTTGACATGGGGTTCAGGGTACTTCCTCTTGGTGAACCAACTTCTTCGCTTCCTGGGTACTCAGTCTGAAAACTGGCAAGTCTGGAAATCAGGCAATGGATCATGACTTTTTATTATGGCCATTTCCTTAGCATCTCCTGGTCATCCAATCTTGACTTCTTTTGATTACTTTAGATTGATAATACCCTTGTTGGCTGCTCCTCTTCAGTGCCTTTGCAGGTATAATGTTCTATAAACCATCTCCATAGCTGTCTGTGAGTCAGTACTATCCCCAGACACCACCACTGGAACCTGCTGTTCATTAGGATAACTGTCCCCATCTTGCTCTAACTTGCTCTGATTGTCCCCATCACTTGTTCTGAGTTAAACACTCCCCCCAGCCTCCTTTATTATTATTTTGGATTCTCTCATCCCCATTATTACCACAAAGCCCACTTTCACAATAGCATCTCCTGTAGTCAGTCTTGATCTACAGGGGACAGCTACCACTGAGATTCCTGGGACATTCCTTAATAATTTGATAGATGTGTCCTCTGAGACCCCTTGTAGAACATGGTTGGCTGATGGTTATTTCCAGTCTTATATAAAATGTTTCTGCCACACTAATTTCTCTGAGCCTTTTAATGACTTCTCCCATCACTTTTCATACTAATTTCTGCATTTCTATGTCACTTTGTATTCGTCCTCACTTCCTCCCAGTTTCCAAGAGCCATTCCAGCAGGTTTGCACTATCTCCTAGGGCTCTTACCAAGATCTTAATTCTTCTATCAAGAGAAAGTGCTCCCATATCGACAAACTCTCTCTTATCCAATTTTGTTCTACCACCCCCTTTCTGAACCAGAACTCACCTGATCTAAAACCACACAAACTTCCCTTACCTCTGTAGATATATCTTCATTAAGTTCTATAACTTCTTTGGGGTATATTTTCTTTCCCTCAGTAGCTGCATCATGTTCCCAATAGAGTTATATTGTACCTTGACTTTCTTTATCTGTCTGCTGATCAGAAGGGGAGGTGAAAGTAAATCCTGAGGGACATACCCATTGTCTTGCAAGACAGAGAAACACTTTGACTTGTCCTCAAGTGATAGTTAGCACAAGCCTTTGAGAGGAAGATATAGACCATTTCTGGAGGTCCAGATGCTTTACCAGAATCTGAGGATTGAAATTTTGAGTGCATTGATCCAGATGTTCTCATCTGAAAATGTCAAGTTCCATTTTTTCTTAATCATGGCCCTTATTTTGGCAGAACAGACTTGTGGAGTTGAAATTCAACCTTCTCTGGATCTCAGCTGCCCTTACCATTAAGATTGGGCTTAATCCTCAGCTTTTTCCACCCCCTGCATCTACAGGGGGTGAGATTCTTTTTTTTTTTTTTTTTTTTTAATTTTTTATTTTTATAAACATATATTTTTATCCCCAGGGGTATATCATGCTTAGCGAAATAAGTCAAGCAGAGAAAGACAACTATCATATGATCTCCCTGATATGAGGTGAGATTCTTTTTAAACACAACTTATGGCAATGCCTGCAGAGGGGCTCAGCTGTGAGCCATCAGTAGTACTTCCGGCAGCTAGCAGAATGAATGTCTATGTTCAGAAGATGGCAGTCTTAGCGATTAGTCACAGCTTCCAAGAGAAGGGAGGCCTTCTTTTTTTTAAGATGTTTCAGCATTTTAAGTACTGATGAGAGGGGTCAAAGTTGAAATTACAAAGAGTAAAAGGAAAATCATACAGTGCTGTTTTATGAAGAATGGGATAAATGGGCTTCAAAATTTATGCAAAGTCCTTGGCCTTAGATTGGAGAAAGGACACCTAATGTGTTGAATTAGAGAGAAAGAGAGAAGATGAATGTAGATACAGAAAGGTTTTTAGGCTTGTTAACAAGCAGTACCATGACCCTTATCTGATGGAAATACAGTAAGAGTCAGAATCAGATTTTAAGAATGAAAGAACCATGAGCCAGTGGTGGTTTAGGAGAATGGAGAGGCATTGGAAAGCCTTTATCTACAGAAATTTTTTAATTGTGTCTGTACTGTGTGCTGTTCTGGATAGTAGGGAATGGACTATCCAGAGAAACATGCTAAAACTGTCAGGCATTATAGAGGGCCCAGATGACATGGTCGCCAAGAATATTTTGTAGAGTGGCACCTGGGTGGCTCAGTTGGTTAAGCAACTGCCTTCAGCTCAGGTCATGATCCCAGGATGGACTCCCACATCAGGCTCCCTGCTGGGCAGGGAGTCTGCTTCTCCCTCTGACCCTGTCCCTTATCATATTCTCTCTCTCTCTTTCTTATTCCCTCTTTCTCAAATAAATAAATAAAATCTTAAAAAAAAAAAAGAGAGAGAGAGAGAGAATATTTTGTAGAAACAGCCTCCCTATGCTGTGGCTTTTCCCAGTAGTACTCATCTGATCCAGTACACACTTGTTAATCCAGGGCTGAAATTTTGCTATACAGATTCTGTAAAAGTAGAGGTAAGTGGGGGTATTGATGAAAATGTTACAAGCTGAATGAGGAAAAATATAATAAAACAAGAAACTAATGGAGTGACTCATAATAGACAGTCATAATTACATGTTAGAATGGCTGCAGTAGGAGAAATTGAATGTGAACCTGGAAATAGAGGAGCCATTTTGAAAAGTGACCTGGGAGCAGAAGTAGATTAGATGATGAGGTCTAGGGTGACTCTTGGAGTAGATTGACAAGGGAGGAGTACAGGAGAAGTCATTTCAGTTGAAGAAGTTAGAGAACCACTTACCATATAATCAAACCAACAGTTTTTTCTGTCTTCATCATGATTGGTCTCGGCAGTATTAAATACTACTAATACAATTTTTTCCTTGAATATATTCCTACCTTGGTTTCTGTGTCATCACACACCACTGGTTATCTTTCACCTTTCACATGTGTTGGTTCTTCTTCCTGCATTCATAAGCTCTTCATGACATTCATAAGCTCTTGTTATTCAGTCTTCTCTATATTCTCATGGGGATTCAAGTACTTCTACACACTAATGATTCTCAAATTTCTTTCTCTTGTCCAGTCATTTCCTATGAGCTCCAAACGTATACATCTAATTAGGTCATCCACATGGATATGTGAATGCCTCACCTTCTCTTCATGATCTTCCTCATGAAACTGGTCCTCTTCCAGATTCATCTACCTAAACGGATCACCCATTGCTACATTTATCTTCATCTTCACATTTTCAAAACTGAATTCATGCTCTTCCCCATAAAGTTGATCTTCTGATTTGCCATCTCAGCAAATGGTGGCAGCATTCACCAAGCTGCACCACCCAGGCAACTACAGTCATTCTTGACCACACTCTTCTGGGTGGGAGATGTCAATTCAGCCACCAATTTCTCTGGCTTATACCACTTACTCTGTCTTAGAAGTATACAGTCTCTCTACATCCTCTGGCACTAACCCATTCTAATCCTTTTTATGAAAAACTGTAATTTCTTAACTGTTATTTCCTATTTCCTTACTTAGGTCCAGTCTGATCATGTAGATTTGATCATGTCTCACCTCTGCTTAAAATCTTATAATAACTTCCCATTACTTTTTTTTTTAAGATTTTATTTATTTATTTGACAGAAAGAGACACAGACAGAGAGGGAACACAAGCAGTGGGAGTGGGAGAAGGAGAAGCAGGTTTCCTGCTGAGAAGGGAGCCCGATGTAGGGCTGGATCTCAGGACCCTGGGATCATGACCTGAGACGAAGGTAGACACCGAACAACTGAACCACCCAGGCACCCGACTTCCCTTTACTTTTAAGAACTAAACTAAGGCCTTATGAATCTGACCTCTGACTGTCTGGTCATCCCCTTATGCTTCTTATTCTTTTGGTAGTTATCACCAGTCTTTTTTCCCTTTTCCAATTCTCTCCCATCTGGACTTGGTTATCATTTCCCATACCATCTTGGGTATATTTTGTGTGCTTTTGTTCTGCCTAGAATTCACCCAGGCTATTTTAATTAAGCCTGTTAGTGCAGCTAAAATACACTTCAAGTGAATACTCCTTGTAATAATAGGTCTTATCTCCTGGTTATAAACACTGAGTTTATAACTAAGTCTCTTTCTTCAAGGCACCTTTCACAATTTTAATTTGGTAATTATTATAGTTAATATATCTTCCTGTTAGACTCTGAGATTCATGGCAACAAGGCCATGGGTGTCTTTTCGGTTCTGCACCCTGGTATCTTTTTTTTTTTTTTTTAAAGATTTTATTTATTTTTTTGACAGAGATCACAAGTAGGCAGAGAGGCAGGCAGAGAGAGAAGGGGAAGCAGGCTCGCCGCTGAGCAGAGAGCCCGATGCGGGGCTCGATCCCAGGATGCTGGGATCATGACCTGAGCCAAAGGCAGAGGCTTAACCTACTGAGCCACCCAGGCGCCCCACCCTGGTGTCTTATATAATACTTTGTATCTAGTAGGTGCTCAACAAATACAAACTAAAAATTTCATAAACAAACAATCAAAAGCACAAGAAAGTGGCCTGAGTCAAAGATATAAGCTTAGTTGTCAGCAATAATACTAGAGGTTCTCATGCTTTTTATCTACCTCGACACATTTGACAGACTTCAGGATATTCACATCAAGTAAAGTCACTAATTGTACCTGTACATCTCAAAATAGGAGTGCAGCATATTAAATTACCTTTCCAGTTTTTCTCATCCAGTGCCTTGTGATTTTGCAGTGTCCCTTACTAGACATGAAGAATACTCTCCTAGCCCTTGATTTAGTGCTCAGCCTGTGACTTGCTTTGACCAACAGTATTTTAGTCAATATGTTGCAAACAGAGGTATAAAATGTGTTGTCTTGGCTAGGCTTGCTTTTTTGCATTTCTGCCATCATTATTAGAAGAGCAAACCCCAAACAGCCTGCAAACTTCAGGAAGATGAGATAGTCATGGAGGAAACCTGTCTCAATCAACCTACAGACCTTCAGCATAAAGGAGAACTACGCTGCCAACTCAGACTCAGGAGTATGAAAATAACTCTTCTAAGTTACTGAGTTATAGTTTAGAGGTTTGTTGCTCAGCACTATAGCAATAGCTATAATAGCAATAACTAGCTGCTACAATGAGCATATAATAATTTTTGGTATAGTGAAGGTCAAGGAAGATTAATTTGCAAAGGTATCCTAGGTGCTCTGATGTACCCTCATACTTCTACTAAGTGTTATGCAACCACTACTGCTTCCCTGACAATTAGCCTACTAGTACCCCAGGTTGGAAAAGAGATATGATTATAATTGAAGTCATGCACTGAATATGCTTTTTCCAAAAGGGGGTGAAAAGATGTAGAAAGTGAATTTCAATTTACACTAATATTTATATTTGGTCAGCATAAGAAAAACTTTTCTGGAAGTGTTAGGAAGCATAGTAACCGGAAAGTAGAAGGAAAATTGTGACTGTGGTTCTTCATAGAAGACAGTCAAAGGTAACTCAAGTGTGAAATAGTCGTAATCGAGCATGAACATTATATTCTATGACATGATCAACATTAGCAAAAGAAAGTTTGTTTCTGTTGTATCACTATGAATTATCTGGATGAGCTAAAGTGTCTTTAGGAGGATGTGATGAATCTAATATTCACTCTTGAAAATGGAACCAGGACGCTGGGAGAAGGGTAGAGTTGTTGAAGAAGTCAGAGGGAAGTGAAAGGTAAAGGAGACCACATGGGAGGCAACAGTGACCTCAGGACACCAGTGCACAGGGCACCCTGAATCAGGGAGAGGCAGAATGGCAAAAAGGTAAGGGGCTGAGCACTCAGCTCGGACTTCTATCCCTACCAGCTCTGTGATCTTGATTCACCTTATTCATTTAAGAAATGGAAGTACTTACCTCATGCAATAGTTTTGAATATTATGTGAACTAATACAAATAAAGTGCTTAGAACTGCACCTGCCCTATAATGAACATTCAGTTGTGGTTAACATATTATTAGTACAGACCTGTAATATAGACGTATTACATATATACATCTGTGTACTGTTAGATGCGTGAGAGAATGGAGGTTTTTAGTCAATAATCATTTCCTTCTTTTCTTAGGTGCGGAGCTCGATTTCATTTCCCAGCTCCACTCACAGTTATGCATGGCTATTTATACAGTTCTTGCCAAAAGAGTGTACAAAAATGACCAGGTCAACTTAAATCAAGGCTTTTAAGAAGGTTTCCCTACTTCATACTTTCTTGGCTTGTCCACCACTGAAGTGCAGAAGACAATGAGACCCTTAGGAAACAGTGGAATTATTTGAGGGAAGCTTCAACCCTGTGTTAAGGAGATGCTGCTTAGGAACGCCATCTCCTATTATATGAGTAAAAAAATAAACTTTTATTATATTTGACCCATTATATATTTTGGACAGTGTTGATTACTATAGCCTGTCTTTACCTAAGAAAATGTAGAGGGGGAAAATAAGATGAGCTTTAAACCATGTTCTGGATTCTGGTAACCTACATGTTTCCTAGAGAGTACAGGCCTAAAAGGATTGGCATAATTCTAAGCAAATCACACATCATTTGTCATATAAAAACAAAAAGGACACTGCTCCTCAATTTGTTAAAATATGTAGGGCAGAAAAAGACTGTGTAGTATGCACCAACATCAGATATTTACAATGCACTGAAACATGAAAACTTCAGTGAAGAAAACTATAATGTTCTCAAATTTATTTGGCTAAAGAAAATCCTTTTTGTAGCACTTCTATAAACATTCTTGAAGATGTTGTTTTGCAGACATCAATTTGGTTGATACAGAGGAATAGCTATTTTCAAGCACTCTGGGTAAGAGTGTAAACTGACAGCCTTTTTGAAAGGCAATTTGTTAGTGTCTATGAAAACATTTAAATTGGTAACTGTACTACTTAGAATCTCTTTTAAAAATTAAAAACTCATAGAAACATGAGTATTAAGGGTGTTAGCACTATGATATTAGCAAAAAGCTGAAATCCATTCACATTTCTTCCCGTAGTTGGGTGGTGAAATAACTTATTCTGGGTTCATACTCTCTGATGTATTGTAGTCAGTAGAAATGAAGAACTGACACATTGAGGAGAAGGAAAGCTTCAGCAGGGAGTTTTGGTTCCTTGATTATCTCCAGCAAATAGAGAAAGGCCTGCTGTATTATCAGTTTTGGGGAAGTATTTGGTAAAGAATGAATTTACTATGTAATTTTATGGAACATAACTATGATAAATCATTAAGTAGAAAATAATCAAGTTCCAGGACAATTTACTGGGCAAGTTCTAATTTTTATTTTTAAGATTTTTATTTATTTATTTGACAGACAGAAATCACAAGTAGGCAGAGAGGGAGACACAGAGAGAGGAGAGGCAGGCTCCATGCCGAGCATAGAGCCTGAAGTGGGGCTGGATCCCAGGACGCTGGGATCATGACCTGAGCCTAAGGCAGAGACTTTAACCCACTGAGCCACCCAGGTGCCCCAGAAGAAGGGCCTAATTTGTGCTCACAGAAACAAACAGAGATACAGAACCAGAACTATACCTGTGAAAATGCCACCAGAGGTTCCCTCTGAAATGTGGATAGGAGTGGAAGGTATTAAGGGGAGAGCTTCATTTTTATTTCAAGTGCTTAGTCATTAGAACAAGCATATATTCATGCATCATTTGAAAAAAAAAATCATCGTAAGTCATTTAAAAATCATTTGAAATGATAACCTAAAGTTATATTTCACACATTTATATTTTGTGGGGTTTGGGGTTTGTTTTTAAGTTTTTATTTAAATTTCCATTGGTTAACATATAGTATATCAGTTTCAGGTGTACAGTTTAGTGATTCAGCACCTCAATACAATACCCAGAGCTCATCACAGCAAGTGCCCTCCTTTATCCCCATCACATATCTCAGCCATCCCCCACCCACCTCTGGTAACCATCAGTGTGAACTCTGATGAGTTCACAAACTCTTAAGAGTTTGTTTCTTTGTTTGTCTTGCCCTCTCTTTCCCCCCGCCCCTTTGCTCATTTGTTTTGTCCTTAAATTCCATTTATGACTGAAGTCAAGGGACTTGTCTTCCTATGACTTGCTTATTTCATTTAGCATAATGCCCCATCCATGTTGTTGCAAATGGCAAGATTTCATTCTTTTTTTGGTTGAGTAATATTCCATTGTACTCAGTTGTTGGACACTTGGGCTGTTTCCTTAACAACTTCTTCTAGATATGTTTACTGACGCAAGGGAAACAAAAGCAAAAATAAACTATTGGAACTTTGTCATAATAAAAGTTTCTGCACAACAAAGGAAACAGTCAACAAAACTAAAAGACAGCCTATGCAATGGGAGAAGATGTTTGCAAGTGACATATCCAATAAAGGGTTAGTATCCAAAATATATAAAGAACTTCTTAAACTCAACACTCAGAAAATGAATAAGCCAATTTAAAAATGGACAGAAGACATAAACAGACATTTTTCCAAAGAAGACATTCAGATGACCAACAGACATATGAAAAGATGCTTAACGTCACTTATCAGTCAGGGAAATACAAATCAAAACCACAATGAGATATCACCTCACACCTGTCAGAATGGCTAAGATCAACAATACAAGAAAGTACAGATGTTGGTGAGGATGTGGAGAAGGGAGAACCCTCTTGCACTGTTGGTGGGAATACAAACTGATAGAGCCACTCTGGAAAAAAGTATGGAGGTTCCTCAAAAAGCTAAAAATAAAAATTACCCCACCACCCAGCAATTGCACTACTACATATTTACCCAAAGGATACAAAAATACTAATGCAAATGGACATATGTGCTGTGATGTTTATAGCAGTGTTATCTACAATAGCCAAATTATTCATTTATATTTTGAAGAAAAAATAGTAATATTAGCCAAAAACCTACTGACTGTTGATCATGTGGCAGACTGTTTAAATACTAATCATCTATTAACTCACCTATTCTTGATTCATTTAATCCTATGAGAGAAGTATTAGTACTATTTCTGTCTTGCTGATAAGGGCACTGGGGCTAAGGTGCTTGTTGGAAGCTGTGTAGCTATGGAGTAGTGAACTCAGGATGCAAGCCCAGGCAGTCAAGCTTCAGAATTCACCATCTTCGCAGTTCCATTAATGCTGTATTTGCATAAAATCCATGTTCTGAGCCAAAGAGGACCCAATTGAAATAATGGGAAAGAATAGAGAGGCACGATAGATCCATGATGGTTGATAGCAACTCTTGAAATGAAATGACATATTTGGGTGTTTTGTTCTGTTTTTGTGTCATTCTGTAGAATAATGTAATTATGAGCTCCTATAAGGATGTTGATATTTTTTGCAAGGAATGAGGGTGGAGTGCCTAGAAGACAGTAAAAAAGGCCATGTCATCCTATCTAATATATGAGAGGAAATGATAGAAATAAAATATTCCAAAATCCATTATTGAAAACAAAGATGACCATGTTTGGCAATAGATGGCCATAACACTGATGGATAGAGATATCAAAACTGACCGAATTATGTATTTGCAACAATGTTGCTATTAATAACAATGGAGAAGCTGAAAAAAGACTGTTTCTTCAGTAAAGCTGAGGTCATTGGGTCCTCTTGCCAGTTCTAATTCACATTCCAGGCACAATGCATACTTGAACACCTCTGAAGTATTGCTCATTTTCTTGGCTGGGAATTCTCATTCTCCCACTGAACTGCCACATTCCTACTCATTTTTCAAGGTCAAATTCAAGAGCAATCTCTTCTCTAGAACCTCCCTTGAATATCTCCCATGGAAGAGATTAATCATTCCTTTCTATGTGTTTACTCACTTCTTCAGTCACTTTTCTACTGTCATACTTATTATGTTGTCTTATTGGGAGTTATTTATGTAGTTATTCACATTTTCCCTGTATAGATTCTATATGTTCTTCAAAATCTAGAGTCTTAGTGTATTGGGTCCTTGTTTGCTAAACACCAGAACCATGTCAGGGAGAAGAGACATTAATGAAATAGTAATTGAATGAATGCATGTATATTTATGTATTGACTTAATTATACCTTCACCTGATTAAAAATCATTAAGATGTTTGTGTGTGTGTATCTTTGTGTGTATACATCCCCGTAGTATTTCATTTCACTGTTTTTCCATCCAACCTCACCATTTTCCCACTGAAGAAACTAAAACTAAGAGAAGTTAACTTAGCTAAGTTCAAACAAGTCATAACTCTCAAAGTCAGTCTTCAAGTTTAGGTCTGTTTGACTTCAAAGCTAATGATTTCATTAGGTGAAAATTAAAAGCCATGAGAAAGATAAGCAAAAGCAACAGAAGTTTAAGAAGAACAAGTCTTTTGATTAGAGCAATGTGATGTCTCCTACTGGTCTAACAAAACACAGTGATAACTCTTGCCCATCCAATGTGCTTCTTCAAATTTCCATGCCAGTTTTTCTAAATAAACCAGGAATAAACCAATGACTGTTGGTTATAGCAACACTATATTATTCTTTGTACTTATACTAAACACTCATTTCATTCCGTTCATAAGTTTTTTTCTTGTCTCGTCCAGAAACTTGCCTTTATTTTCTCTAAGGTAGACATAGGCTAAAATAACTTTAGACATTGTTTCCAGATTAAAAATAAATAGAAACTCTAGCTGTAAAGCATCAGGAAAAATAATATTCTCTATTAACTATTACCCCTGAGTCTAGAAATACCTCCTAAGAATCCATCATTTGAAGCTAATAAATTCTAGACAACTTCCTATGCGTGTTGTCAATGATTTTGTCAGAGAAAATATTCCTAAGAAGAATTAACTGATATAAATGCCTTTTGAAGACCAGTCACAGCCAAGATCAGATTGTCTTATACTAATATTTCATATTTAGATAGATATTTTATCTCGATAATGAACAGGGTGAAGAAAAATTCTCTAGAACTTGGAGTCTTTAATCATTCCCCCTAACATATTCTAAGTTATTCAGGGAAGTATTTAGGAGCTGACTATTATTAATTTGCTTAGTTGGTGACTAAAGCAGCATGGATCCTGCACAGTAGAGTTTTTCTTTAATTACTGCAAGGTTAGCTGGAGATGCGTCAAGTAATTTGAGGGGACTCCTCCCCAAATTGGTTGGGGGGAGGTGCATCATTCTCATGTTTACAGAAGAACTGATCACGAACAGCTGATGCTGCATCTGCCTCTGGTAGAATGTGCTTTAATAAAAAAAAGTAACACAAATGAAACAATCTCCTTACTGGATAAGATAGTGGATGACCTGATGCAACAGTAAAAATCGATCGTGGTCATTTTGCCAAGCATTAAATATTTTGTAGGTCTTTCTGCTGAGTTGCAAAAAAAGAAAAAAAAAAGTTGGGTTTCATATTAAATTTTGCCTTTGGGCATTATTACTTTGAAAGTAATCCAAATATTTTGTTTATACTGGAAGGGTTCAGTGAGACATAGTTGACTGTGAATAGAATTCAAAACAATAACTCTAGAAAAGAACCATTCCCTTTGGTCAAAGGCTATTGTGTCAGCGGTTATGCCAAGTCAATCAAAAAGAAGAAAGAGAGAGAGAAGGCCAACTGGAGAATGGAGCTGTCAAGCTGATTGAGTAGATAGCAACACAAAATTTGAAACGTTCTGTGTCATAAGATAAATACTCAATTTTTACCTCAGTGCTGGCAAAAACTAAATACAACTTGAAAATCCTGCTGAAGTGCCATGATTGAGAAATGCAGAAAAACAATTGAAAATAACAACAGAAATTATTTATCTCATGGCACTCTTCCATACTGTAGAAACCTTTCAAGAAGAGTTCACTAAATTTTAGAGTTGCATACATGCTTGTAGTGACATTGTTCTTTTCCACAAATTTGTCACAGTGGCTTGTCAAATCTACATGTTTTGTTTGAGTTACCCCCCCAATTTGCGTTTTATGTGAATGACTTAATCGTTAGGAAAATGTTTTAAACTAGCATAGTGGAGCACTGATGAACTTGTTTCTCTCTCTGTTGAAGAATAGCATTGAACACAATAGAAAATAGAATTTATTTACTTTGTTTTTTATTTATGTTGCAAATTACTCTTCAGCTTTTTGGGTACTGTCTCTATTTGACTTTTCTCATGTTGCCAAGAATAAAACATTAGGGACATCGTGCTGGTAGGCATTTGATGACTCAGTCTTCAGCAATAGTCCTGCTGCCTTGGGCAATTAGTCAACAAAGAGTTCAGTGAACTGATGGTTTTTTGTAATTTGCGTTTCTTCTTATTCTTCCCTTCAAATCTTGACTTACCACTCATTCTCTGTTTGTTTGCTTTTAGCCTATACATAGATTTTGATTAACTTCTGTTTTGAAAATTTAATTAAAATGGGCCATCTCATTACATTATCCTTCACCTTCTCTGCTTGCTGATAGATTTTGTTGTCAAGTCAGAATGTTTTCCTTCCTATCTTGAACATTTTTTTGAATCTTTTAAATTAAATATAAAATGGTCCTTATTTGGCTTATTCTATTCCTCTGCTTCATTTGCACTTGCCTTCATTTTGAATTCCATATGTAAACTTAACGTTCTAGGTTTTAAGTTAACTCTTCTCTGTGGATGATACATCTTTATTTTCCAATGTCCATTTCATCCATTTGTTTAAAATGCCCCCTGAAAACACATTTTCTTCTATTTCCTGTTTTATATGTTCCTGTCTACATGTCAGTATGTTGATAAAAGTGTTTTAAAGAGCATTTCTGCCTCCCTTTTTTTAAATTTTATGGCTCAGTATATTATTTACTCTTTAACGTTTTTCTCAAGAAAACATGTTTGTTATTGTTATATCATTACCCCAATTGATGTCTTTGTGACTAGCGAACATGTCAATCCAGTGTTCAGTCAACCACATTAGAAAGAAGCTGAAAAAACAAGTCTCTACAATTTAGACTCACTGTTGAAAGAAATTTCAACTGCACATTTGAAAAAAGATCTCTTCGGCAAGGAAAGAAGTTAAATATACTTTAACATTTCAAATGCATTTTATTCATTTGTGGAATACCCTATTTTCTCAAATTCATTACTTGTGTTTATTTTATTGAAGAACAGTGGAAGTTTTAAAATGGCAATCAGTTAGTAAGTATCCTGTAGAAATTTAACCACTTACTATAACTCCACAGTCTTTTTTGTAAGCCGCTGGACACTGTACCTTGTTAAATATACATCGTTTATTATAATAATTGCAGTATATGTCATTATGTAGTTATTTGCTATAATATATAATATAACTTATTGCAGTAGTTAATCATTCAATAAAAACTTTAATGCTGTTTTCAGTACGTTGTAGGTTAACTTGCAAGGACTAGATTTCATAGGGAAAGTCCTGCCAACTGCGTTGTTCTTTGGATACAGTGTGGTATTTAGAAGCCCTGGGAATAAGAAAAGACCTGTCTTCTAGTTAGCTTTGTGATCTTGAACAACATATTTATTCTTTCTGGTCTCAGTTTCCTGTGTTATAAGATGAAATGATTGGATTATATAACTTCAAAGCTCTTGACAGCACTAAAATTTTAATACCCTTATAATTCTACCACCATTTTTAGAGATTTCAGATAAAATGGCAGTCTTTGGGGGGAGTTTTTTTAAAACTATGTACCTTAAAACATGCGCATGACATTCATAGTATATAGGAGTCTAGTATGCAAATGATTTTGTAAAGTGTAGCATGATTTTGCAAAGTGTAGCATGTTTCCTTTGCAACCATGGCACTTTAAATTAGTATTTTATATTAGATTGATAAATATGGTCATTTTAAAGACTTTAAAGTTTATAGTATAAAACTATGATTAACCAAATGATGTTACCAAATTATTCCCTCTGTCTCTGCTCCAAAAACTCATGTTAGCTGCTCTTGATTAGAAATGGAGATAAAATTAATTGCCTGATTTTTGATAGGGATGTTCAAAAGCTTAGCAGATTTTATTAGCTAATCCAGACAACGCCTATGTGAGACAACCCGCCTCCTCTTTTCTTCTTCTCCTTGCTTCCCTTCCCTCATTCTTTATAATCTGCATCTGGAATAGGAGATTGACAGGGGAACACTGGGGCCAGAGAAGCTGGTGCTTTTTCTTTCACAGAGTCCTTGTTCCTTTCATTTTTGGCTTATATTCTAACAATCAAGAAAAAGTCAGCATTTCATGTCCCAAGAGCATGAACTTCCTGCCCTGCTTTGACTCGGGCCAAGCACATCTCTGGGCCAAGTGTTCTCCAGCAGAATGGAAGTATCCTTACAATTTCCATCACATGCCCCGCCCTGCAGGCTCTTCCTTAGCACAACTGCATGCTTAGCAAATGCACAGATGTAAAAGAAACCTGCCAGCGCCCTGAAGGGAGATCTCAGAACATCAGAACACATCACGCTGAAAGCCGTGTAATAAAAACAGGTATTCAGGTTTGAGGAAATAAGAGAAATCGAACACCACAAAGACGAGGACAAGGATCTTTAGTTCGACTCCTCAGCAGTCAGCTTTGGCATGTGAGAATGTAAAAGAGGGTGCTACACCTCTTGCTTTGAATGTTTCGCCAATTGATTCCCCTGGCTGCCTTCCCAGAGTCTATGAGTATCATAGTCCCCTAATGAAGGCTTCATTGCATTCTTTTGAACTGATTCCTGCCAATATCAAAGAAACACAGCAGAAACAAAAACACTGCTGTGATGTTAGAAATCACAACTGTTAACTTTGAAAAGAAATCTGGTATGTAGGTTAGAACAATATCCATGTGGTTCAAGTAGTAGACTGATGAATTCACTGGAAGTCTCTTTAACAAATCAAGTGGCTGGGAAAGAATACTACTCTTTGTCTGGGTGCCTATTTAGAAAAAGAGAAGTGGATTTAAATGTAATGATACCATGTTAAAATTTTAAGCCATTGGCTTCTTGCAGGGGACCTTATAGAGGAGAGGAAATGCAAAGATACATTAAAAAAAAAAAAGAAGTTAGCAAATTTTGTTGTCTCCTTTAGCTATGAAACACATAAAGAAAAAAATTTAAAAATTCTGACAAATTTGTGCTGTCTCTCGAAAGATATAATATAATCGGAGCAATCTCATTGTGAAGATTGTAACATCCAGTGGACAATATTCTACTGTCATAATTCAGGAAAGTTCTCACATTAAACTTGACGTTCCTGGATTTGAAGTGACATTGAGAAGCTATGGATATTGTATTTTTGTTCCAGATTTCTCCCTCAGAAGCTAATTGTTGATATTATTAATCACTGCCTTTCCCATTTTTAAGACTTCTTTCATTTTGCTTTAGAGTATATAACAAAATGATCTTACATGTCTGTTGTTTACTGGTAAACCTGCTGTACTCAACACTTTTTAAATGTATTATACCTGGCACATGTTCTTATCCTATAGATATAAGCTCTCATTTTATTTCGAAAATAAAGAAAAAAGCCAAATTGGGATGGAAAAGCTTTCTTAGGTATGTGTAGGGCTATTTGGAAAAGAAAAAAGCTTTGCTATTATTGCAGACTTATTAATGTTTGCAGTTGTCCTGATTATTCTAACACAAACCAAATGGCATTTAATTTGGGAGAAATTGCTCTGGACGTGCAATCTAAAGAGGCGAGAAATGGAACAGACTTTCTTTATGCAGTGTTTGGGATGTGGTTAAATTATTTTAGGATGTTCAACAGTGTAGTGCAAATTCAAATCCTGTGGGCAAAGCTAAACAAGCAATGCTAGGCAGCTTAGCCACTTAATCTTTTGGTGTTCAGTCTGTTGGGTCTGAGCTGTGAAATGGCTCCTGTGGCTTTCATGTGGAAAATGAGAATGTTCTGTAACGGCTGATGAGGGAATAAAGAAGTAAATACAAGGAAACTCTTACAAGCTCTTAATATTAACTGCACTAAGTAAGTGTAACTAACTGCATTAAGTTATTGATTTATCAGGGCTTGACCAAATACTATTTCACTTTGTCCCTTTTGGAGACAAGGACAAAAAGTACAAGGAAGTTAAATGAGCCAGTTGTTAACTGGGTTACTGGTGAGTGGACTGATTATTCTTCTAGCTGTCCCAGGAGAAGATCCAAGGAGCCATTTACAATGGCCAGAAAACTAAGACTTATTGATCCTGATCATGTTAAGTTTTGAACTATCAACCGATGTATTTTTCTCAGAAATTTTGTATCTTTCCCTCTGCCTAACTCAAGACATACTATAGGACCAGGTGGACCAAAAGCACAGATTTCAAGGAGAAGCCCCATTGTCTTTTATTTTCTCTCTCTAAAATTTGACCAAGTCACTATAACCCTGGTTTATAGTGATGAAAAGAAGCTTCGCCTCTTTTACATTGACTAAATGAAATAAACCATTAACTGGTAGATAAACAGTAGATTGGTGTTTAGGGATGAAGTTTAACACGATATATTTAGGACATGCAAAACCACACTTTGATTTCAGTCACATTTGAGTGGGTTCCAGACCCTATTAAAACTGACAATGAAAGCAACTTTATTTACTTAGAGATGCGAGGGGTGTTCTTGGGGTCTTCTCTGTAACTGCTAGACTCAGAGGAGCTGCAGTATCCTCTCTATCGAGTTGGTAATTAGACTTTTGGACCATTTTAAAGGATGCAGAGGGGGTTTCTCTGTAAGTTTCTAAGGCTTTTAAGCACAAATCCCAATTGTGAGCTTCAACACACGTGAATTCTGATTACGTTTTCAGTCCCTAATTACCCGAGAATCAGGTTATGGGCAAACACTGTTAGTAACAACAAAACCAGAAAATGGTGTAGCTGGTTTCCTGTCTGAAGAATGAGCTGACCTTCTGTATAAGGTCATAAATTATTTAGTAGGTCAGAAACACTCAACCCCTGCCCCCCCAAAATAGGCAAAACAAAACAAAAACACACAAACAAAACATGTTCAATTCCCCAGCCCAGTTCTCCTCATAAAACTTAAGATGTATTTAGGCAGAAAAAGTGGTCTTTCCAACTATCCGATTCTAAAGTTAATTTGAAGATTACTCATAATGCACATTTATAAATCAGGTATTTGAATGACTTTGGTTAAGGTATTCCATTCCTAGTGTAATCTTATAAAGAACACAGATATTCCTACTACATCTTTTTTTTTTTTTTATGTTAACCATACTAAAAGAATTTCCCCAAACAGATTTTCTTGATGATAGAGACCATGTCTTAAAATTTTATATATTTTGCCCAGAATATAGTAGGAGGTCAATGATAATTTGCTAGCTGATCTAAAATAAATATATGTTTGAGTATTATTTATCCACAACTCTGATTATCCTCTTAAAGATCGCTGCATAAAATGTTAGGTTTTGAGATCATATTTCAGAAGTTACAACCAAGAATAGAATTTTCCTTCCCAGAGGGTTTATAAAAGAGCACAAGAAAGACTGCTTTCTGCTATTTTATTACTATGGAATATTTATATTTTTCTCTCAAAATATGCTTATTCACCCCCATAAAAAAAAAAAAAAAGCTGTTTTGTCAGCTTACGTATATTTGCACTTTAGTTTTTCCTGTCTGCTCCTGCTGTGGCTGTGTTGATATATATTCAGTGTTTCCCAGACTTTTCCTCACTGAATACAAAGGCTTTAAATATAGGTTGCAAAGGTCTAATGGATTTTTAAAAATTTGTTGAAATAATTTTGAAGGGATATTATATAGGAGGATTGAACAAGTATCTGGTTAATAATTTTGAAGAATAACTAGTATTTAAGAATTACATTCTTGTGATTGAGCAATCATCTCCAATCATTTACCTGATAAGATATTGCTAATTTTCTCAATAACAACAATAAACAAAGCCAATTTTTCCTCTTTTTCTCGCTATTGGCTTTCTCAGTAGCAGAAAATACACTGTTACACCTCACAACTTAAAAAAACGAATGCAATTTTCACCCTTCTAATTCTTCAAATTACTACACATTTATTATCTTTTTCTTTCTTTCTTTTTGCAAAATTCTAGAAAAATATCCCATTTTGGCTCTTCTAATTCCTCTCTTCCTGTTCTTTATTGATTCCATTCTAGTTAGACTTTGGCTTTTACCGCTGCAACAAGACTGTTCATATGAAGGTCAACACTGACCTCCATAATGCTCAATCCAGTAGTCATTTCTAAAGCAGGTGACTTCTGTATCCTGACACACTTTCTTCACTTAACTTCTAGGGCACCATGATGTTCAGGTTTCTTCCCAACTCTCTAGCTGCTGCTTCTCTGTCTCTGTTGCAGATTCTTCCCTCTCCCTAAATTGTTAAAGCTTTGTCATTGGATAGATAGCTTGTCTTTGCCACCAGCTCTTACATTTTCAATGAACTCATCAAATGTCATGTATTTAAAACTTTCTCTATATTCAAGACTCTCAAGTGTTTAACTGCAGCCTTAACTACGTCTGCCCCACTGACATTTTCTCATGTCTACTAGGCATCTCACATTTAACATGCACAACGCCAAAATCCTGACTTTGCACCCTGCACCTGCTCCTCCAGCAGGCATTGCCATCCCAGTTAATAGCATCTCTATTCTAGTGACTTAGGCCAAATCCCACGAATTAATCCTTCTCTTTCTTCATGATCTCACACCCCACATTCAAAACTTGAGCAATCCCTACTGGAATAACTTTCCTAAATAGCCAGAGTCCATCCTTCCCTACCATCTCTATTGTTATCATCTAGACCAGGCCCACCATGGTCATCTTGCCTAGATTTCTATGATTGCTTGTTTTTGTTTTTGTTTTTTGTTTTAAAGATTTTATTTATTTATTTGACAGACAGCGATCACATGTAGGCAGAGAGAAAGGAGGAAGCAGGCTCCCTGCTGAGAAGAAAGCCCGATGCGGGGCTCGACCCCAGAACCCTGGGATCATGACCTGAGCTGAAGGCAGAGGTTTTAACCCACTGAGTCACCCGGGCACCCATCTATGATTGCTTGTTTACCTGACTTTCTAAGTATACTCTCACCTCCTGTTTTAGGTTGGGTATTCTCTCAGGAACAGACCTTGAAAGATTTGAGTACAAGTAGTCCAATTGGGAGATGATACCAGGAAACATCCACAGTGAAGTGTAGAAATGAGAAAAAGCAAAAAATATTCATCAGAAGACAGGTTACCACAATAGGGTTTGACTGCTCTAGTGAACACTGTGAGAGATATAACCTGTCCCACTAGATATTTGGGGGAGCAGAGACCACTTTACATTTCCCTCAGTGCCACATGGACTGGGTGGACTGTGAAGGATCAAAGAAAATTCTCAAGCACAGTTAGAAGTAAACTCAGCTGCATAATTTGCAGGGTCAAATGCAAAATGAAAATGTGAGGTCTCTTAATAAAAAACGGTTAAGAATTTCAAGAAGGTGACAGCAGAGCATCAAATCAGGGCCCTTTGGATTACAAAACCCTGTGCAACTGCACAAGAGGCACACCCATGAAATCAGATGCTGCAGTCAGTGGAATGTGTTGGGATAGGGGGAGTGGGAATGAGTGCCTAAGGCAATGAGTAGTGGGTACCATCTGCAGGTACCAGCCTGCTCCACATCCACCCAAAAGCATTTAAATTTCAACTACAGTTGTGATTTTTTTTCAACTTGGTGCCTATAAATTGAATTGCAAAGTAAAAAGCATATGAATACATCTGTGATTCCTGACATTAATTGCCAAAATCTTTCCAGGAAGGTTACACAACTCATCTGAATAGTAGTTCTGTTTACTACTATAAGTAGGTTACCCTTACTAACATTAGGTATTATTCTAGTCTATGGCCAATGGTTATAAATGGTTCATGGACCTTTTTTATTTTTTTCTTCCTAAGATTCTATTTATTTATTTGAGAGAGAGAGAGAGCGCATGCATGAGAGAGAGAGAGATCAGGAGTATGGGGGAGGGGTAGAGGGAGAAGCCAACTTCCCACTGAGTAGGGAGCCAGATGTGGACCTGATCCCAGGATGCCAGGATCATCACCTGAGCTGAAGACAGATGCTTGACCGACTGAGCCACACAGGTGCCTGAAGGTCCATGGACTTTTGAAATGAGTATGTAATCTCTACATTCTTTAAAGCTGAAAAACTGATTGACTGCAGTGTTCATCAAAGCACTTTTCTACACAAAATTCTACTTTTTCTAATAATAATTATCCTAGGTTTATTTTTTTGTAAAATATTAACCCAATCTTATCTGCTATCATATTAACCATAAATTTGCTGATTATTACTTACAAATGGGGCTGTATGTGTGTTTGAGCCTGGACTTCAGATGAATCTATGACCAAAAAGATACGTGTTGGATATTTTCTCCATCACTTTATCATTCAGACAACAGAGGGCATAGAAATAAACAAAAAAGGATCAAAATCAAAATTATCTGTAATTATCTTCAACTTGTCTACAACATTTATGTTCATAGTGCAGAAGTAGAATGTTAGGTGTCATTTAATGTGAAAGGCAACATCTTGGAGTTTTAGAAATTCCTGTGAGAACTCAAATTTGAAAGATATATTTGTACAATGTCCTGCAAACAAAAGGTGAAATAGGACAGAATATATTAATGAGATTTATCTTTACCTTTTCAGTGGGTCGATTTCAGTCTCATAGAAATGTTTGGAAAGTTGACAAGCTTGACAAAGTATTTTTCTTTTTATCTTAAATCATCTTACTTACAAAACCATCTCACTTAAAATAATAACAAGAAAAACAGTAAATGAAAAATAAAAGCTTTTTTTTTTTTTTTTTTAGGTTGTCTTGGGCAATCAGCTATTTTCAGTGACTGGTTATGTAGTAACAGCTACTGTTCAGGCCAATAATGAGACAGTGAATACCCATATTTAGAACATTCAGACTGTAGTTCAGTGATGAGGCAGTACCTGTCCAACATAATTTTCATATCTATGTACCCAGACAGGGATTTGCTTTTTTTCATTTTTATGCTATAGAACAATGGTGAAACTGTTATAAAAAGCTCCTACTGCTAACTTCTGAGGTAGCTGTGTTGTATTTAAAAAAAAAAAAAAAAAAAGAGCGTTAGAACTAAAAGTCAAGTTTGAGATTTAGTTCTGACATTGAGAAAGTCATTTAACCATTAAGTTCCTATTATTATGTTATTTGTGATATGAGAAACTTCTGGAAAGAGAAACTGAAATTTAACAAGAACATTTTCTTTTCTAGGCATGATATCAGTAGTTTTTTCACACATTGATTTATGTAATCTTTACAATAATCTGAGTGTTATATGTGATTATTCCAACTTTATAAATTTAGAAATTAATGTTTTTGGAAGTTAAGAACCAACCCAAGATCTCACAGCTACTAACTAAGAATTTAGATCCAAACTGTAATCTGATTCTGAAACCATGCTCTTTTTTTTCTAAAAAGTATAATAAATATGTCTAGTTTTATTATAATTATTTTAGCAATTAAAATATTTGTCAGGTTAAAAATGCATGAATCTTTCTTCAGATTCTGTTCACTAATAAGAAAATATATAACAGATAGTTGAAAATCTCTAAGGACACTAAATAAATCTAAAATTTGGCTACATCATTACTTTATAATGTTCATGTACCATGGAAATTATAGTAATAGCAGTCAAAGGGAAAGTTTATTGACTGTAAATGGTTTAGACCTATTAAATTTCTGGTATCTCAAGGTATTTCCTGGGTGGTGGAGCCTCTACTGCCCTGTAGTATACTGCAGGCACACTTACGTTCATTGCAAAACTTGCAGATTTGGAATGTAAATGCTACTGTGTTTGGAGGCTCCTTCCTCAATTGTCTCACACAGATTTTAGCAGACCAGAAAGTGTCATGTGACTTACAGTTCTTTCAAGATAATGATTGTAAAACTTTCAAAATAAAATAAAAACATCTGTGAACTTCCTTTTCTAGGAACAGTGGAATAAGTAGTACTATATCTGCCATTTGTCTGTATATTGCTAGAGAAAAATGAACAGCTATATGGAAAAAAAAGGTGTGGTAATTTATAAATATGTTGCCAAACAAAAAAGCCATTTTTTCTTCTTTAAAAAGAAAAGAGAGATAATTGACTTTTAAAAACAAGATATTAATACTTTGAAGTGTTTAGAACAAATCTCGAAAAAAATGTGTAACAGCAGAAAACCACACGGTGTGTAGAAACAGAAGGATATGATTGTGAGGTTCTTATATATATGTGTAGTGGTTTAATATAGTTTTAGAGACGACTGTAAAAGATAAAGGGACATATTGTAAACAGTAGAACAGCCACTAAAATTTAAAGAAAAAATAAGGTAAAGATAAGAAAAAAGCTGATAGAACAACAAAATATGCTCAATTAAGCCAAAAGAAGTCAGGAATGGAGTAATAAAATAAAAATAGTAACAGGTACGTGACATAGAAAATTAAAACGAAAGACTTAAAACCAAATACATTGATAATTTCATTGAGTATAGACAGTCTAAATACAAAAATTGAAAGTGGTTTCCAAATTGAGTAAAAATTAATACTGACCTGTATTCTTTTATATGCAATTACTCTGAACACGAAGATAGATAACAGTAAAGGAAGGAGGGGCGCCTGGGTGGCTCAGTGTTAAGCCTCTGCCTTCGGCTGGGGTCATGATCTCGGCGTCCTGGGATCAAGCCCCGCATCGGGCTCTCTGCTCAGCAGGGAGCCTGCTTCCCCCCTCTTTCTGCCTGCCTCTCTGCCTGGTTGTGATCTCTCTCTCTCTCTCTGTGTCAAATAAATAAATAAAATATTAAAAAAAAAAAGGTAAAGGAAGGAAAAATGATATACCATATAAACACTAATCATAAAAAGTTGGAAGGACTATTGTAACATCAGACAAAATCTATTTCAATACAAAAATATTAAAAAGTAAATATTAAAAAGAGTCAAAAAGCTACATTTCATAGTTATGAATGGGTCAATTCATCAAGAAGACAAAACAATCCTAAATGCATACACAGCTAATAACAGAATTTCAAAATAAAAAGCTAAAGTTATGGAACTAAAAATGAAACAGACATAAATATAGTCGAAGATTATGATAATATCTTTCAGTAATTTATAGAATAGTAGGCTGAAAGTATGCTGAAAACCGGTAGGAATATAATAGCCTGGATAACACCATTAATCATGTTGACTAAATTGAAAGTTACATAGCACTATAAACCAAAAGGACAGAATCCTCAAAACTGTTCATGTATACAGAGTACCTTCACCAAGAAAGACAATATCTTGGGCATAAAACAAGTCTCAATAAATGTAAAAAGTCTGAAAAAAATGTAAAAAGTCTGATTCAATAAAGAGTATGCTTTCTGATCAAAATGGGTTAAATTAAAAGTTAATAACATTAAGGTAACATATATGGAAATTAAACAACTCACTTTTAAATAACCCATAGGCAAAAGAAAAAATCTAAGAGAATATTAAAAATATTTCAAACTGAATGAAATGAAAACACAGTATGTCAGAGTTTGTGGACTGCAGCTAAAACAGTGCTTTGAGAGAAATTGAGACCTTTCATACTTACATAAGAAAAAAGAGAAAGTTTAAAATCTGTGTTGAAGCTTCCACCTAAGAAGGTCAAAGTAAAGAGCAGATTAAATCCAAGGTTAGAAGGAAGAAATTAATAGCATAAATGAATAAAATTAAAAAATGGATAAATAATACAGAAAATTGATGAAATAAAAAACGATTCCTACAAAGATCGATAAAGTGAATACATTCTAGTAAACTAAGAGACAGAGCAAGAGAGAGAACACATATCAGGAATAATGAGCAGCCTTAACTAGAATTACTATTTTTAAAAGGGAATATCATGTCAATGGAACAGAATAGAAAACCCAGAAATGAACCCACAATTATCTGGTCAATTAACAAAGCAGGGAAGAATATCGAAATAGAAAAAGTAGCATCTCTTAGGAAAACTGGACAGCAACATGCAAAAGAATGAAACTGGACCATTTTCTTACACTACGTACAAAACTAAATTCAAGATGGGTTAAAGACCTAAATGTGAGACTCAAAGCCGTAAAAATCCTAGAACAGGCAGTAACTTCTTTGATACCAGCTGTACCAACTAATTTCTAGATATGTCTCCTGAGGCAAGGGAAACAAAAGCAAAAATAAACTATTGAGACTATGTCAAAAATAAAATCTTCTGCACAATGAAGGAAACAACAAAACTGAAAGGCAGCCGATGCAATGGCAGAAGATGTTTACAAATGACATATCTGATAAAGGATTTGTATCCAAAATATATAAAGAATTTATATAACTCAATACTCAAAAAATAAATAATCCAGTTAAAAATGGGCAGAGGACATGAACAGACATTTTTCCAAAGAAGACATGCAGATGGCCAACAGACACATGAAAAGATGTTCAACATCACTTATCATCAGGGAAATGCAAATCAAAACTACAACAAGGGGCACTGCGTGGCTCAGTCAGTTAAGCATCTGCCTTTGGCTCAGGCTGTGCTCTCAGGGTACTGGGATCGAACCCCACATCAGGCTCTCTGCTCAGTAGAGAATCTGCTTTTCCCTCTACTCCCTCTGTGATCTCTCTTGCTCTTGCTCTCTCTCAAATAAATAAAAGCTTAAAAAAAACTACAAGGTATCATCTCACACTTGTCAGAATGGCTAGAATCAAGACCACCAGAAACGGCAGGTATTGGTGAGGATATAGAGAAAAGGGAACTCTCTTGCTCTGTAGGTGGGAATGCAAACCAGAGCAGCCACTGTGTTTCCTCAGAAAGTTAAAAACAGAACTACCTCATTTTTTGCTTCTTGTGTTTTTCAGTTTCCTTTTATGCACATCTTAACTTTTAAAAAATAAATTTTTTAAAACCTAAAAAAAAGAAAAATAGAACTACCCTATGATCTAGCAATCACTCTACTCAGTCTTTACCCAAAGAATACAAAAATACTGGTTTCCAGGGATACATGCCCCCTGATGTTTCGAGCAGCATATCTACAATAGGCAGATTACAGCCCAAATGTCCATTGACTGATGAATGGATAAAGAAGAAGTGATATATGTATATGAATATATATATATATATATGTGTGTGTGTGTGTGTGTTTGTGTATGTGTGTAATGGAATATTACTTAGCCACAAAAAAAGAATGAAGTCTTGCCTTTTGCAATGATATGGATTGAGCTAGAGAGTATTAGGCTAAGTGAAATAAGAGAAAGATGCATACCATATGATTTCACTCACATGTGTAATTTAAGAAATAAAACAAAATAGAAACAGGGAAAAAAAAAAAAGAAAGACAAACCAAGATGCAGACTCTTAACTATACAGAACAGCTTATGATTATCAAAGGGGATAACAGCCCTACATCTATTAAAGATTTTGTATTTGCAATAAAAAATTTTACGTGAAAAAGTTGCAGGCCCAGATGGTGTCATTGGTAAATTCTATCAACTGCTTAAGGAAGAAACAGTAACGACTTTCGACAAATGTTTTAGGAAGTAGACATGAAAGTCCCTAGTTCATTTTATGAGGCTAGCATTATCCAAATATCAAAATCAAAAAGAGGCATTTTGAAAGAAGAAAAAGAAGGGGAGGATAAGAGGGGAATAAAACAAAAGAGAACAAACCTGTATCTTTCTAGAACCAAGATGAAAAAATCCTTAACAAATGTTATCAAATTAAATTCAGCAATAAAAACAGATTATAAATTATGACCAAGGGAGATTTGTCCTGGAAATGCAAGGCTGGTTCAACATTCAAAAAGCAATCAATGTAATTCAGTCCAATGGACTTAATAAGAAAAATATGATCATTTCATTTGAAGCAGGAAAGCATTTGACAAAATTCAATACCCACTGATGAAACTCTCAGGAAACTAGGAATAGAAGTAAACATTTTTAATTTGATAGAAGATATCTCCAAATAAACTTATATGTAACATCTTAAGGGAATATTAACATGGGGAAACTTAAGAAATACATAAATAAAGCAGTCATAGTATGAACTGCTGCCCCTCCCAGGGATTGCCTCATCAGGGCCCGTAGCCGGAAACATTTCTGCATATGGAAGGTCAATGCTGAGCTGTCACTTAGCCCCATATTGTGCTTCTTTATTAAGAAAAACTCTTCCTCTGTTTTGAATATGCAGTGAACTTCCTTGTACTCACTAAGTATGTGCATTCTATGGCACCTGGCCATCAGGGTATCTATCCCCCACAGGAAGGGAACAGAGTCTTTGCCAGCAGCTCAGGTGGGGTATGTGCAGTCCATTCTTTACCCTGTATCTGCTATTGGGAGGAACCCACTGGCCATGGGAGAAAGGCACACACTACAGATACTGAACTTGCTGAACTTGCTGGGTCTACTCTGCTTTCTCTGAATAAAGCACTGTTTCTATCAGTCTTATGTGTTGACTCATCCTTGGCAACTCTGAACCTGTAGAAGAGGTAGTGGACCAAGTAAGTGTGCTACCAGTTGTTGGCTGACGTTGTATTCTTCGATATTCTCACTTGGGGTTGATAACCGTTCTTTTTGCTCTACAAAATGCTTAATGGGGAATCAATGCTTTGTCCCTAAAAGCAGGAACAAACCAGAAATGTCACCTCTCACCATTTCTATTCAACACTGTACTGGAATTCTTAGCCAGACCATAAGGCAGGGAAAAGACATAAAAGCAACCAGAGAGAGAGAAACAGGAAAATTTGTGTTTTCACAGAGAGCATGATTGTGCATATAGAAAATCCTAAGGAAAGACTATTAGAACCAGTACGTTAATTTTAAAAGTTTACAACATCAAAATCAATAAACCCACATCAATTACATTTCTATATATACTCTTAGCAAACAATTGCAAAATCAAATCAGAAAATATTGTCTATAATAACATCAAAACAAAGAGATAATTTGGTAATAAATGTAACAAAGTATGTGTGTGACAAACACACTAAAAACTACAAAAGAGAAATTAAAGAAAACATAACCACCCATGAAATAGAGCACTCAATTTTGTTAAACTGTGAATTCTCCCCAAATTGAGCTATACATTCAACTCTATCCAAAACAAAATTCCAGCATATGACATTGTAGACTTTTGATAAGCTATTTACAAAATTTATATGGAAATGTAAAGGACTTAAAAGAAGTGAAACTGCTTTTGAAAAGAAACAGTTTTTGTACTTAATACTACATATAAAGAAGAGTCATCGTGGCAACCTAAGGTTCACATACAATTCAGGTACAGATCAATGAAACAGAAGAGAGAGCTCAGAAATAGGCCAGTACTTACGTGGTCAATTTGTCTCCACCAGAAATTCTAAGGTAATTCGGTGGTACAGAAAACATCTTTGCAACAGTGGGTTCAGGAATACTGGAAATATATGGATAAAGAAAATCAACTTTAATCTTTACTTCACACCGAATATGAAATTGATTCAAAATGTATCATAGACCTTAATGTAAATGCCAAAACTACCACCAATCCTCTGGAAGAAAAGATATGACAATATCTTTGCAAATTTATAAGTGGCAAATATTTCTTAGAAAGTACATAGAGGTACTAAACAAAAAAGAAAAAAGGTAAATTGGGTTTCATAAAAATTAAAAATGTTGCTCTTCAAAAGATGATTAAAACAAAATGAAATTTCAAGCCACAAACTTGGAGAAAATATCCACAACATGAGTTTTATATAACTTAATAGTAAGAAAAAGTCAGCTCAATTAAAATTAGGCAAAATATTTGTACAGACACATAAAAGGCAGAAACATAAATGATCAATAAGTATATTAAAGGTACTCACACATCATTAGTTATTAGAGAAATTCAAATTCGTCCCACAGTGTTAAATGTTTGACCCACCAGAATGGCTAAAATTTAAAATGTCCTAGCAATTCCACTCCAAGGAAAGTATCCAAGAGAAATTCCAACATAAGATCATAAAATCTTTTCATAGTAGTTTTATCACCATAGCCCAAAACTAAAAACAATCTAATTATCTAGTAATAGGTGAATCTGTACACATCTTAATTTAGGGCAGTGAAACATGCCCATTTAAATTTGTTAGAACCCACAAAATGTACAACATAGAGAGTGAACACTAATGTAGATTATGGACTTCAGTTAATTACAATTTATCAATCAGTATTTGTTCATCAACAGTAACAAATGTACCACACTAATACATACACTAATACATCTAGTTATCAACGAGGGAAGCAGGCTGGAGGGGGATGGAAGAAAGGCAGGAGTAGCAAAGACAGAAACATGAGGCTGAGTGAAAGAAGCCAAGTATAAGAGGATGAACCATCTGTGACTGTATGTATAAAACGTTAAATGGGCAAAATTAAATTACAGTGACAGAAGTCAGATGATTGGCTGCCTATGATTAGCCAACTGGTGTGTGTGTGTGTGTGTGTGTGTGTGTGTGTGTGTGTGTTTTATCAGCAAAAACCTGAAAACGCTTTTAGAATGATAGCAGTGTTTACAGATTCACCAACATGTAAATTCAGAATTCATTCACCGAAGTATATATTACAATGTTGCCTTTTTCTTTTTCTTTCTGAGCGAGAGAAAGAGAGAGAGAGCATGCACCGGAGAGAGAGGTACAGAGTTAGAGGGGAAAGAGAATCTTAAGCAGGCTCCAAGTCAAGGGCAGAGCCTGACGGAGGCTCCATCTTAGGGCCCTGAGATCATGACTTGAGCTGAAACCAAGAGTCAAACACTTAAGCAACTGAGCCACCTTGGCGCCCCAAAACGAGTACATTTTTAAGTGTACTTATACTAATGACATTGATTTACAAAACAAAAAAATGAACAGACCATGCAGTAAACAAATACCAAACAGACAAAAAGTCATTTAGGTTCATGAAAACCAGCCTGAGCAACTAATCATGGGCTGTTATCTCAAGCTTATTACATCTAAATGCTGTGTAAAATTCCAAATCTATAGGCTGTAAGTAAATACTATCAAAGATATAGATACTCCAAAGAAAAAAGTGCTTCCCATTGCTCACAAAGACATTCTTGTTGTGGTAGACAACGTTAGTATAAGTTTAACCCTGGGTAAAAACAAAGAGCAAGTTATATTAATGTTATGTCCGGGGTGTCAGGGCAATCATTCAATTATTTATTTAATATTTATTAACCACTTATTCTGTGTCTAAGCACAAATATTCATATTCTTGTCCTTAAGAATTCACAATTTAGAGGGTGGAAAATGAGTAAATACATTGCTATAATGCAATGCAATAGAGATATATAGTCCTTCTTCATGAATGATGAAGAGCAAGTATGGAAAACATGAAGCCATTCTCATACATATGACTTTCAAGTCTATGCCATATATTGCTCTCAAAAAAATTACCTTTCCAGAGATGCAAATATCAGACTGGCATTGTGCTAAGCGCAGTGTGTATTTTTCACCATTCAAAATCTCAAGTTACTTAAAGTGTCTGAATCAATTGTTCATGTGATTTCTAGATCTGTATTTGTTGCAGTGGTCATGGTTTAAAGACTTTTTAGCTTCATTGAATAATCATCAGATAAATAAAACAATTCTGTGAAGTTTGCTAAAAAACTGATGTATGAGACTTCTTGTCAGGACTTCTGCTGACTGTGTTTATAACTCTATAGCCGTGGTTATAGTGGTGACCATGGACTGTGTGGGTGTCTTAACTACTTGAGAAATCTGTTACTTCCTCCTTTCTTGTTATTGATGAAGGTCTTGAAAAATTTTGAAGTTTCCACTGCCAGTATTTCCCCTCTATTCGCTTAAGAATTTCTAAGCCAGGCAGTTCCCCTCCCCCTTTAATCATTCTCACTGACATACATACTGATTGAGTCTTCCCACCGCACGTGACATATTTGAATGATCCTAAGGGGTGTGTGTGGGGGGTGGTGGTGTCCCTACACATCAGTTCCCTTGATATAACAAAAAGCTACTTTGGGCCATAGTGATCAAACTGAAAACTCCATCATGAGGGGCAAACTTAGTTCACTGGATTAACAAAGAACTAAACCTGCATTTTTAAATACTGATGCTAATTTGCAATTGACCTCGGTTTCATCTGATTTCTTCCTTACATCATCCTCAGGAAGAGTACATATATGTAATCAAATTATACTACAGGTTATAAAAACATGAAATTGCAAGAATTTTTCAAGTCTAGTGTTTAATACAAATCTTTAATAACATTACTTACTGGTAGGTATAACATTTCAAATTTTGTGGCTGAGAAACCAGGTGTGCATTTCAAAGGAATCATGACAGAATTTATAAGAAAGACCCTTAGGTATGGAAAAGAAACCACGTCTTAGGCATTAGCTAAAATCTAAAATTAAAAAATATATATACTGTCGTTTTGAATGATGAGATCATTTATGATAACAGTCCCCCTGAGGTCATTCAGAAGCCACAAATCATACAAGGTGTATAGCTTTCTAGTAAACTCCTCATGTTAGAAGTGAAATTCAGGAGATGAAAAATTGTGGCAGGTGCCAGGTGGGAATGGGGAAGGTAAACCCTTCTCATCTTGCTTCTCTTAGCTAAAAGGCAATGGAACCTGGTTTTGTGTGATGGCTAAGTTCTCCTTTTGTCTTGTAAGACTAATATGTTTTGTATCCATGGTTCCATCTGTGCCTCTTATGTGTTTATAAGAGGTCTGCGTCTTTCAAATTCTTAGTTCTAAAAGGAAAAAACTAACCTAAGTATTGGCCTTTATGAGTGTTCGTTTTTATAAGGACACTAGCTAGCTATCTCGACTATTTTTATGTTCTGTCATACCACCACTTTACCCCTGGATACCACACTGTGTTATTTTCCAAAAAACAAGAGCATTATACTATAATGCGATTCAAAATAAGGGAACTAACATTAATACATTACTATACTGCATCTAATCTAAAGGTTTTATTCAAATTTTGTGAATAGCATCAATGCTGTCTTTATAGCAAAATGATTTTTTCTCATTCACTATTAGCTCTAGGGTCACATGTTCTATTTAATTGCCATGTCTCTTTAACCTGGACCACTTCCTCAACATTTTGTTGTGTCTATTGATTTTGGTGACATTTTTGAAGTGTACAGATACAGATTTTTTTCCTTAAAGATTTTGTTTGAGAGACGGAGGAAGAGAGAGAGAGTGAGCATGAGCAGGAGGTGGGGGTAGTGGGAAAACCAGACTCCCCACTAAACTGGGAGCCTGACAGAGGACCCTGGAATCATGACCTGAGCTGAAGGCAGCTGCTTAACTGACTGAGCCACCCAAGCACCCCCAGATTTTTTTTAAGTATATTGTTCAATGTGACTCTGTCTAGTGTTTCTTCAGGATTAGATTAGCGTATGCATTTTTGTCAGAAATAAATGGAAATGAGGTGTACTTCTCTAGGCTTCCTATCAAAATGCATATGGCAGCCAGTTACTCCATTATTAAGTGCTCTTAATTGTGGTCACTTTGTTGAAACGGTGTCTATCAGGTTATCTCCACTATTAAGTTACTACTTTTTCTTTTGTAATTAATATGTACCTTTTGGAAAGATATTTTGGAGTTATGTAAGTTTCTCATTATTCATCAAACTTTTGCCCACTGATTTTACCACCCATTTGTAATATTTTGCTTGAAATGGTTATAGCTATGGTGGTTGCCAATCAGTAATATTTAAATTCCATCATTTGTGTGATTACATGATATTTTACTCTAGAGAAAACTGTTCTACCCCCCTCTTAATTATTTATATCACTTTGGTCCTATAGATCCTCATTTTATTCTATAAGATATAACATATTACAACCATTATTTATTTCAATGCTTAAAATGACCCAGGTCTGGTCAAGTTAATTCCTATGGTCCTTCTGACAGAGTTCTATCATTTTTTAAGCAATTGGTTACTTTCTGGCACACCAAGATATCTCGGGTTTATTTTAAATATCCTAGCCCCATCCATGGAACTGGGATTTCCCCCAAGGAGTTTGGCTTCCTTTCAGCAGATATTAGTACTTGAAAATCAAGATCCAGGCTCAAGGTGTGAGCTGAACTTTAAATGATCTTTTGCCCATCCTTTGTGGGCTAATAGGACAGATGATAATTCCGTAGCATCTCAGTCACAGACCAAGGCTTTGCCCACTTGCCAGTTCTCTGTGGGCCATTCCTAAGGAGGGCAGTGTGGTAAAGGCTGAGAGCAAGAGAAAGGGAAGCTGAGAGAGATCAGTTGTGAGACTTTGCCCAAGTATGATGCAGCCATCCTCTGAGAACATGGTGCAGGACAGAGACGTCCATAAGAGGCACTATGGGCTTCCATCTACAGAAGACAGGGTACCCAGTAGGAGCGCTGAGAGAAATCAATTGCAGGCTATCATGCCTTCACCTAACAAATGGCAAGGTAGGTAAGAGAACTGGAAGAACTCTTCTGCGATCCTTTAAATTTTCTAAGGCTGGGGCAGGGCAAGAAACTTACAGGAGATACCACCATCACATTTTGAATATTCACAGGATCTGACACCTGCCACAAAAAACAGAGATAGGGCAGCAGAACAGAGATATCCACAAACTGGCAGAAAGTCTGGGCAGCACTGAGGATCAAAACAATGTTGCCACTTACCCCCAAAAGCTGGCAATAGGAGTGAAAAATCAGAGAGAGAGAATGGAACAGAAGAAATCTTTGAAAGGATAATGGCCAAGAACTTATTAAACCTGATCAAAACTTCAACTCACAAACCCAGAAGATCATTGAACTCTAAGAAAGAAAGGTACAAAGAAACATCATTGTCTAGAAAAGAATGAAATGATTTTTAAAAGTGCTGATAGAAAAGAAAAACCACAATAGCAACAACAGAACATTAAAAGTCCATATCCAGTGAAGATGTCCTTCAAGTGTTTAAAGCAAAATAAAGCTAATTTCAAACAGGAAAAAAAAAAGATAAGTTCTTTCTATTTGCCTAAAGTTAAAGAATATTAAAAGTCACTCTTCAGATGGAAAGAAATTGTTATTATACAAAATTTTGAATCTGTAGGCAGGAATGAGGAATAGATGAAAGAGTGAATATTTAGGTAAATATTAAAGACATCTTCTAGTAGGTCTGTTTTAATATATATGAATATTAATGGCCCCCAATTCACCATACTTGCCAGTATCAATGCTTTTATGCTCACATCCATCCTTGGCACGGCCATATAACTTTCTTTGATCAATTCACAAATATGACATAAACAGAAGCCTGACAGGAGCTGGCACACAGGTGCTCATCCTCTTGGAATGTTTCTTTATGGAGCCCAGCTCCATGTTAGAATGAAGTCTGGTTAGACTACGGAATGATTTGAGGTTATGTTGAGACATACCCTGAGGGATGAGAGGTCACCTTGGGAACTCCACCTCCAGCTAAGCCGACAGTAACAGTCAGCTACATCAGTGGCCCACACCAATATCCGTGAGTCGAAGTATTGCCCAGTTGAGCACTCTAAATTCCTGAACAACAGGATATGGAGAATCAATGTCATTATTGTTTTAAGCTGCTAACTTTTTTTTTTCTGAAGCAGATATATATTTACAGAAATGGAAATATGTAATGAGATGTTTATCTTGCTCATGAAGTTTCATATATATATATATATATATATATATATATATATATTTTAGATTGTTCTACCACAAAGATGAACATTTTAATCATAGGTTACTACTAAAACTACAAAGAATTTTAAACCTCCTTCCACCCCAAAAGAAGAAGAGATAAGATGGAATGGTAAACGATCCCCAATTAATTCAAAAGAAGGCAGGAAAGGACGGAAAAGAATAAATGGGACAAGAGGAAAAAGCCAACATGGTAGGTTTAAACACAAAATGTGAATTATTACTATAAAAATAAAAAAAAATCAAACACTCAAATTGGAGGTAAAGAATATAAGATCGGACAAAAAACCCATTTAGATTCTGTTTATAAGAAATAGATGTGGATGACAATAAGAAATACATTATTTGAGTATGTTGGATAAAGCTAATGCAGTTATTTTTTGGAAATTTGTATTCTAAAATGCTTTTAAGAAAAGAATACAGGCTAAAAATAATGAGCTAAGCATGCAGCTTAGAATTCTGAAAAAGGAAAAAAGTCCAGAGAATGTAAAAGGAAGGAAACAATAAAACAGAAAGCAAAAATACATTAGAGAGAATCTAGTGTGTAGTTCTTTGAACAACTAAAAAAAAAAAAATCTATGAATCTCTGCATGACTGATTAAAAAGAGAGACAGCAAAAATAAGCAATATTAGCAATGAAAAGGGGACAACTCAGAAAAAATTTTTTTGAAAAGGGAGAAATACTGTGAATAACTTGGTAACTCACCTGACAAATCAGATGAGATGAAAATTTTCTAAAACATTATAAATTACTAAATTAAATCAAGAAGGTCCAGAAGACCTTAGTGGACTAGTAATCTTTAAATAAATTAAATAATGTATTTAAAATCTAACCTCAAAAATAAACAAGTCAATTGGAGACATATAAACCTATAAGGGCAATGAAGGCAGTATGAAATTGGTATAAGGATAGAGAGGGGAAGCTATGAGCCAAAACCCATGAACCTAAATTTGACCTCTGAACGGCAACACCAAGAAGGCATTGACTAGATGCCTGAGGTCCAGGCAGCAGGGCAACAAGCACACACAAGAAAAGATTGACATTTTGAATCAGGCAAGATGACTGGCAGGGCTAAGCAATCTTGGGAAATTCCCAGCTCATTTCTTCAGTTATAGAATGGCATATATATATATATATATATATATATATATATATATACTCATTTCTTCAGTTGTAAAATGGAATACACACACACACACACACACACACACATATATATATATATTTTTTTTTAATTAGAGAGAGATGAAGCTAGTGTGGGAAAGAGTGTAGGGAGAAGGAGAAAGAGAATCTCAAGCAGACTCTCAAACCAGTGCAGAGCCAGAGGCGGGTCCCATGCAGGTCTCAATCCCAGGACCCATGTGATCATGACCTGAGCAGAAATTGCCAGTTCATGGCTTACCAACTGAACCACTCAGGTGTCTCTTAAAATGGGATATTAAATCGCATGTCTTGCACATATTGAGTGAAAGGCTTTGAGAAAGAATAAGTATTCAAAATGTTCTGAAGTAGGTGTTGTTAACCATTTTCCTTCAACTGACATAACACATTAAAAGAAGGTGTCTAGTTGTAGAAGATGAGGTGAGGGGAGAAGAGACATTTGCGTCGACGACTATGTTCTTTCTTTACCTGTGCATATTCTTTCTTTCTTCATGTTTTTGAAGGTACACTGGTTTTAAAAAGTCAATTGCAAGGAGCAGTCTTGAATATTAATTTTAGACTTGCTTGTAGAGTTTACTTGTAGTTATCACTTTTAAAATTTCAATTTTTCATGTAAAAGTGATATATATCCCTAATGAAAATTTCGATCAGGAATTAAATGCATATTAAAAATACAAAAAAAGAATCTCTCTCTCTCCTTCTCCCTCTACCCCCCCACCATGGAACCAGCTCTTGCTAACTCACACTAAAATAAACAAAGTCTAAAAAAAAAAAAAAAAGTCAAACTTGATGAAGTAAAACCTGTATCTGGTAAAAATAGCTAGTTTTCAATGTCCTTTTTCACTCCTCCCTCATTTTTTTTTTCTTTTGAAAAGAGTGATTGCTATAATTTTCATTAAAATCATACAGCAAGTGGCAGTATGCAAGCATGCCTTAGGCAAGGGACAGAGGGACTGAGAAATCTCGCAGGCATAGTACAATCCGGGAAGCTGTTTTATTGCTGACTTCTTTGCATGTTAAAATATTCCCAGTCGATATTTGAGATAATGACTTGCCATGACTCTTTTAATTAATTAATTTTTTGTTTGGATTTTTAAAAATTATGTCTTTTGTTTTAAAAAGCCCCAGGGCATGAGTAGATCTTTAAAAATCATTAATTAAATATTCTAAACAACTGACGGTAACCTTAGTAAAAGGAAGAGGAAAAATTAAGCTCCCAGGAAAACACTCAGTAGACAAACTATCTCGTGCATCAAGATCAGAAATTGTCAGCTTGCTTAAAATTCAATACTGGACACCTAAAACGGTGTCAGGGAAGTCTATACAATAATGTTAGAATTCTCAGCTATTCAGCAATTCTTGAGGTCCTCAGAATGCCAAGTGTTCACGTGCCACTATTTTGACAGAGTTATAGAGACCTGGAATTAACCTTATAAAGATATTCCTGTTTCTTCACGACAAGGATAGAGTTGACATCTTGTGACTTACCATTATCTGCTTTGTGAGTGTTACAGCTTTTTCTAACAAGCTGAAGCAGGGAGTTTTCCGAGTACATCCAAATTATATTCAGTAATATTTGCCGTTGTGAATAGTAGGTATGACATTTCTGCCAGGCAGTTTAATATGCCACAGTAAGATTAATGAGCAAACATCTAATAAGTTTATTATTATTATTATGTTCCTCTTTTGGTTAACAAAATGGAAAAATGACTCACAATGTGTTGTCACAACTATTTTTCCACATTAATTCACCTTCTCATCTTCTTCCTATTAATTTTCTCTTGCCCTGTAACTCCCACCCAATACATAGAGAATAAAGGGGAAAAAAAAAAGGGAAATTAACACATATTCTGTACTTACCATATATAAGAAACCATGTTCCTTTCACTTTAGTTATCTTTTAATTCTTAAAATAACCCTCTGAGATAGTCCATATATTCTTCTTGCCAGTGAAAAAAATAAGACTCAGAGAAGTTACAGCACTCTTCAGTGTCACACAGCTAATAAGCAGTACAGGAGGGTCTGAGTCCTGCAAAGCCCAAATAGAATACTTAATTACACACTAATTTCACATCCCTTATTTATTACAAGATACCATACAGCGACTCAAACTTTTACATTCTATTGATCCTGCTTTCTGACTGAGTATCAGGAAATTGAAGCAAAGAACAGCCACTCATCCTTCCTTTATGCTAGGCTGGCTGTACTCTCTAACAGCAGGACTTTGAAAAGACAAGGATAAAAAGGTACGGAGTAAGTAAGAAACGTATCCAAGGTTACACGGATAGTAAATATTGAAGCCAGACTTGATGTCTTAACTAGAATGTGGTATACTGTCTCTACTACATTAAAGCAGCAGAAAGCTAGTTTAAAAAGTGGTGAAAATTTTTCGTTTTCATTTCCATTCATATCATCTTAATTATCATCTTTGTGATAAGATCTATAACATCTTAGCATCTAGGTGGACTGGCTCAGAGTTACTACTACAGCCTTAGCCTCACGTGAGGCATCAGAATGCCGCTGTTTTCTGCTATAATCAAGCTCAGATTGGAAGCTAGAAGAACCCCACAAATTCAGATAAATGTAGATAAAAGCACAGGGGTACATGAGAAATAACTCTATATAAACTGACCGGATGCAGGAAACACAGCATCATATTTTAGATTTTTAAACTTACCAGAATATTATTACCCCCACACATTATCAAAAAAATAAAAGTAGGTTCAATCTTTCCAATAATGAAGTAAATATACTAAAAATATTTAAAGTTGTTTTTAATAAAGTACATATTTTGCACATTATGAATATAAAAAGAATTTTGATTTACCCAATAGCCCCAATAGCTGATATCATTAATATCATTAGTATTTTGGTGATTTTTTTCTCTTTTTTTCTATATGCAATTAATAATGATGAAATTATACTGAATGTGTTTTGTTTCACGCCTTTTTTTTTTCAATTACTGTTCTAACATATGGATTTTCATCTGCGTTTAGTTATCTATTGCTACATAAGAAATTACTTCAAAACCTAGTAGCTTTACACAGGAATTTTTTTTGTCAAAATCTCGGGGGGTTGGGAATCCTTAGTTTTGCTGGATGGTTCTGGTTCAGGGTTTCTCATGAGGCTGCAATCAAGTTGTCAGCCAAGGTGGCCGTCAGTTGACAGCCTCATGGAGGCTCTAGGATCTGCTTCAAAGATGGCCTTGGGACAGAGCTATTGGCAAGAAGCTTCATGGCCTGGCTGGCTCGTGGTGGGAGGCCAGGGCTCCTCCCTATGAGGATCTTCCTACAGGACCACTCAAGTGCCCTCACTACATGTTAGCTGGCTTTCCCCAGAGTAATCAAAGAGAACAGAGATTGAAGCTGCCATGTCTTCTATGACCTAGACTGAGAAGTCCCCCTCCATTGTTTCCACACTCTGCTTCTGGTAATAGATGTCAGCTCTGTTTAACATGGAAGGGGCCTACACAAGAGTATGGATACCAGCTACTAGGATACAGAGATTACTGTGGTCCAACTTGGAGGGCAGCTATGAGGCTCTTAAAACTACAACAACTTTCATGTGATGGTATAAAGAAACATTCTTGTTTTCCAGGAAATGGCTTCTCAAACCTACAACTGAACACAAAGGCACGTAGATATATGCCATTTTGAATTAGAGAAACACCCAGATCTTGACAAGAGACTTCTGTGTCCCATAAGTCCTTTGAGAACTGTTATTTCTCACAATTGAGAAATTGTTTCTCAGAACCCCTGCATTATCCTCTAGAGGCCTGGCCCAAGGGGTCACCAAATTTGAGATGCGGTGGGACCCTTGTCCCCAATACCTGTTGGGTCTTAGCTTATCCCTAGCAAGCACTTAGGGAACAACAAGCAGAAAAAGGTAGACTTCACTTTATGTCTTTCTCTTTTCCCCATCCTAACCCTCTCAAAACTAGAAATAAATGAAAGATGAGGAAAGATTTATTTGTGTGTGAAAGTCAAGCAACATCTGTATGTGGGTGCCCTTGGAAGTGCTCAGTGAAATTACAAATGAGATCTAAATATTGTGTATCAACATGCATTTACTCTGGAAAAGAGACATACACCCATCATTCTGTTGTTTTAAAATCCTCAACTAGAACAAGTCAGACTGTGAGGATATAGAACAAGAAACAAAGAACTTACAAATGTGGTAATAAGAAAATATTTTCCCCTTAAATCCATTCTCCAGTGCTTTCTTTATAGCAAATCACTTGGCAACACTCTGAACGTCAGGCAAGAAATAGACATCATGTTATCTGTTGCAGAGAGATACATTAGCTTTAATCTGTTTCATAACCCCACAGTGATTAAAAACAAAACAAAACAAAACACAATTTCGATTTACTTTTGCAGAGAGAGCTAAAGGGACATTGGGGTCAAGGTCACTTAGGAAGAGGCATGTATTGCTGATTTTTACTATTTCCAGCTTAAACTGTGGACTTCTTAATGGTATCTGGTTGGAGGCAATGTTCTACTAAGGGCCAGTGCAGGGATAGAGTCCTGAATCTTAGGGTCTGGGCCTCCAGAGTAAAACTTTTGAGTTCCTGAAACATGATGTCTAAGGATTTCGTTATTTCACATTTTAAAACTAGACTCTTTTGCATTTTCAGAATGTTAATACACACATGTCAACAGATACAAGAGGGCTCCAGAAACAGCTTTTACTCCAAATATCCAGGAGAGGTTGATGGACAAGTTGATATAGGGCAAGTGGGTATCGGAAGGCAAATCATGAAACACTGAGATCAATTTTGTCTTTATTTTATTTTCTACCCTGGTTTTTAATTTTTGCATTTTTACCACATGAAATGTGTAAAATGGTATTTTCCTGAGACCAAAAAAAGCAATAATAATAACTGTAGTCACTAATACAGGGCCAACTATATGCTAGGCACCATTCTAATTGCTTTACCTGTATTAATCTCATTTAATATTCCCAACCCCCCGTGATTTTTAACCCTATTTTATAGAAGAAGAAAGGCACAGAGGAGGCATGGGGAGATGAAATAAGTTGCCCAAGGCCATGCAGTTGCTAGGGAATGGAACTAGGATTCAAAAGATGGGTGAGTCAGGGTCCAGAGTCTAGGTTCTTAAGCACTCCTTTCTGCTGTCTCCTCATTACAGAAAAAGTGAGGCATATCAAACAGGTAACATTCTCGGAACCAGATTCATATGATGATGAGCAAAATGTTCACAGTGGCCAAATGATGCCCGATTCTGCTATATTTAAAATATTAAGAAACACGTGGGACAAAAATTATGTGTTTTGAGCAAATAGTGATGCATAGGTACATAATGTCTTTCTCTTCGGGACCAACATCTGCAGTGCGGGTTCTCCACTGCCCTCCCAAGTATCCCTCCTGCCTGCATACATAACAACAGCTGAGGAGTTGCTCCAGAGACAAAGGATTCTTGAACCAAAAATAGTTCATTTTTTTCTATTGTATCCTTTTGCATGAAGTCACTAATTTGAGACTGAATGCCTTTTTGTTTTTGTCAGAGCAGCCTAAGGAAATTTCAGTACTAGACAGTACTTGGATTTGTCTTCCCTCAGACTCTGAACTTGCAAATGAGGGCAAATATACAAATCATTACATTTAAGAGAAGACAGATCTCTTATCAGTGTCAGAAAAAATGGAAACTAAAAGCTCATAAAAATGCTAATGATCATATCTTTCCCAAATGCTCTGGTTTAGTACAAAGTTTCTTTCTGATAACACCATATAATGCTCTCTTCCCTCTTGCCTGTTAATCTCCATTTCTCAGTGTGAATTTAGAGCAAATAACATAAATCTATAAAAAGATACTCTGAATTCTCTTCCAAATAGAATACTTGGATAATAATGCAATTGTTGGGCAAAGTAGCATGCTTTGCTCATTAGCAATGAACGCAGATGTGAATGTTCCTCTCTCCCAGTGTTTTCCTCATTCCTATTACTGTCCTCCAGCCGCGGTCCTGGGAGCCTGCTGAGCACATCTGATGGAGGAGAGGCCATCTCTGTGCGTCTGCACCAGTCTCTGTCCTTTGCCTGCAGTAGAGTTTCTTGAAGTCCTTCCTGAAATAAGAGTCAGGAAGAATTAGTTTTTGGAGAATTGGTTTTTTCAACTGTGCAGCCGTTGTCAACCCTTTAGTTTATAAGCCTGAGTTTGCTTAAGTGAATAAATACGGCCTGGTGCACTGAGGCTACCAGATCCACTGAGAAGAAATCTATGGCCTTGTCATTTGCATATAGACTAGTTCTACCTGTTTGAGTAACATCCATTGACCAAAGTTGAAAAACATAACGCAAAGTAATCAAAGCACATAATTAACTCTGAAGCAAAGGAAAGCCATGAGATAATTTTTATTGATTGTTAGCAATAAGTCTTCTCCCTAGATAACAGATATTGTCTTGTTCCAGGAGAGAAAGAAACTTACTAATCCACAGTTAGCCTATTTTTTAGCATAAACTCCCATATGTGACATCAAAAAACCAGAAGGACTGTCTGTTTCTAAGTCAGATGAAAAAATAAAGTACCTGCTTACAGAATAATGAAAAGCTCCTGTTTGAGGATGTTTGACCTGCTGTTATCCAGGAGTTGAATCTGTCAATTACACTTTAAAGGCTATAACAATGTAATGATGGAACAATAATTATACAGCAGATTATGCAATATTTCACTGCAAAATTGAGTTCTTATATCTGAGCTTCATATTTTGGCTTTTGTTAATTTTTTGTTTAAAAAAGGACTCACTGTAGGACGCCTGGGTGGCTCAGTTGGTTAAGCAGCTGCCTTCGGCTCAGGTCATGATCCCAGTGTCCTGGGATCGAGTCCCACGTCGGGCTCCTTGCTCAGCAGGGAGCCTGCTTCTCCCTCTGCCTCTGCCTGCCATTCTGTCTGCCTGTGCTTGCTCTCTCCCCCTCTCTCCCTCTGATAAATAAATAAAAAATCTTAAAATAAATAAATAAAATAAAAAAGGACTCACTGCAAAACAACATAGCAATTGAAAAATACTACATATAATTTTGTTATGGTTCCAAGAGTTTCAAAAAACATTTTTAGATAAATATATGATTCTTATTTTATGGAGTTTTTTGTCTTTGTCCTGCTTCTAACATCAGAAAAACTCTGTAGGTCAGGGAAGAGCTATTGATTTGTCCTGGTTCATGCTACCCTAAATGAAATTTAGTTGGAGATTTAAATTTCCAAGTGTTAAAAAAATACAAGCCCTTAAATAAAGCCTATTAGAAACATGGTTTCTAGAATGAGAATTTGTTGGGTGGAACATTAAATATGTTTTGTATAGTCAATCCTTGGCAATCTGTACACTGTCAGATGCCTTCTGTCCTCTGACAGGCTCTGTGACTTTCCTGGGTCATATTTTTCCCATTTCCCTAATTTCCTGATGACCTTCTTCCTTTCTGAGGCAACACAAAGCAGAGTGTGTTTGCTTGCTTCATGATCGACTCAATCTCATATATTGGGTAGGCATCTGTGGACATTAAAAATTGAAGTTGCAAAGACTTTCTAAATCTGAACACTATTTTTGCAATCTACGGATAAGTTCATAATGAACTCAGAAAACTCCCTGGATATAGAACTGATCAACAGAACAAAACAAATCAGCAAGCTATAGCTTGCTTTTAGCAGGTATGGTATGTTTTTGAGGTAAGAGGTTTCTCAGCAAGAAATAGCATACAGAGTCTCTAACTTGTGGTCAGGCATGAGATGGCATCCGCTGGCTGGTGTTCAGTCCATTCAGTGGAAGACCAGCTTTGTAATAGCTCCAATGATCTCTGATTCCTGGTGTTCACACCTTGTGTAGTTCCCTCCCACACTGGCCCAGAGGTGATCTGTGTGTGTTCCCAACACAATATGCCAAAAGTTATGGTTTGTCACATCTGAGATTGGTCTCTGTATCTCTCTCAAATCACTTCCTTTGGGGAAAACAAGCTTCCATGTGATGAGCAACCCTAGGGAGAGGCCCACATGTTGAGAAACTGAATGAGGCCACTGGCCAATAGCCAGATGAGTGACTTTGGAAGCGATCTCCCCAAACAATTAAACCTTTAGATGACCACATTTCCTGCTGGCATCTTGACGGTGACTTTGTGAAAGAACCTGAGCCAGACACATACTATCTGTATGTTCCTAGACTCCTGACCAAAAGAAATTGTGTGACATAATAGATGTTTGTTATTTTAAGCTGATGGAATTTGGGATAATTTGTTACACAGCAATAGGTAGCTAATACAAGGTCTACTGCTAGGTACATGGGAAAAAGGAAAGTTCCTTGGCTATAAGAGTTGGAAAGTCAGTGTTTTATGCCACCAGCTAACAGATGGGCCCAGGGCAACACTCATTGCAGAAGAAAAACAGAGTTGAGGGTTTAGCTTCATATCCCAAGGTGGAACCAATATTGGCCAGTTGCTAAATTAATCTCTGTGAATATACTCACTCATTTAGGCTAACTCAGAGCAGTTTAATGAGGAAGGTTTATTTTCTCATTTTTACACATGAAAAAAGCAAGTCTCAGCTTGTCATAACTTTGAGAACACACAGAACTCAAGTAGCAGAGTCAATAAATCAATCTTAGTTCTGTTTAACTTTTAAGATCACACCCTTACACTGGCATAGTTTGTTGCTTCTGATAATTGCCAGCATTTACATAGCACAGTATGTGCCTACTAGCATGGCACCTCTCTCTGTAGCAATAAAAGAATCTCCTCTAATCCTAAAAATCCCCTGCAAGAAGCATACTACTTCTGTAAATAAATAAATAAATAAATAAATAAATAAATAAATGGAAAGGGCCTTTTCAGAGTGTGTATATTAACATGGGAAAAGGAATGATTTTAAGAATTACCTCGTTTTTCAAACTCTCCCCCATGAATACCTCCCAGCTACCTACTTATTTTGTGATTTCTCCAAAATAAAGACTCTCATGCTGCTGCTATCAGAAGGATGATTTCCTTTTCTTAATCATTCTCTCTTCTCCTCCTTTCCATTAACTGGGATAATGAAACATTACCTGTGTGCCCTTTTTGTAAACACACGTTTGAGAAAAGAAGAGACCAAAGCCTCTAGAGGTGTCTGAGAACATTTAGATTGGAAACTCTACAGAAGCCATGCCCTATCATCAAAGTATCAAGAAGATGTTCTTCAAACCAGGAAATTGGTTAGCAGCCCTGGAACAGACAATAAAAATAAGAGAAAAGCTCGAATTCAATCGATGATTGTTATTGACTCTTTATTTTATAACGGACTTGCTGTTCAGGTGTGCTTGTTAGTGCTGGTACTTAGGGAAGACATAGGTCATGGTATAAAGAAGGTCATCTTAAGGGACAGAGATTAAGTATGTCTTTTAGCCCTTTTTTTTCTTCTTTTTTTTTTTCCCCCTGAAAACTTCACCTCTATTGAAAACAGATATTTGGTGGAGTCCTATAGACGTTTAAGTTAAAAGAGATATGTGGTGGAAAAGATCACCCTGTATTAACTTTAAAAGGAGCTGCTTCAGATTCTTCTCAGTGTGGAGATGTTACTGTGCCATGCAACAGATACACACACACACACACACACATGCATTTGCACACACATTTCTTATTTTTCTTCCTTTTTTCTCTTTTAACTTTAGAAGTAGCTGGCTTTTCCCCCAAAGTGCACAACGAAGAGACTCTCACAAATTGTCAACACCTGGAAGGCATTTTCTCTTGGCAATGGGCAAATAAATATCTCTATTCTGAATGGGGAAAGAGAGCAGATCTCCGTCATGCCTGACTTGAACATTTACTTGGTATTAACCTAGTTTCCTTAATTTCAGTATCTAAGGATTAGATACGTTGAATATCAAGATTGTTTTCCCTTGTAAAATAAAAGTGAACTTCTGCTTTCAAAATTTTCTCCTTGCTGCAGTAGATAATGGATCCATGCAACCTTAAACCTTAGTACGTTTGGAAGCTTGTGTGATAGAAGCAAATGTTAATGGTTTGAGGAAGCATGACAGTAATACTCCTACATCCGGGTTTTGATAGGATCCATGTTAACTCTGATTTATGTTGTGACTTAATTTTCCAAGTTGTCAAAACATTCTTGGTTGCTGTCGAATGAATCTAACCACCCTACTCTTGACTCTCGTCCCAAACTCACCCAAAGAATGAGTTTTCGATGAGTCAATACTTACTTATAGTTTGCTGAACCACTGGTACCAGTGAAGTTATCAAAATGTAAAGTTGGTTGAGAACTTAATAAACATCCTGGATATCTCAGGGTAACATGCTTTGGGCCATTTTAGGAAAATAAAACTTGCCCCACTTGAAGAAAAGGAAAATTAGTCCAAGAAGTGACAGGACTGCAAAAGAGCATATCAAATGTAATGTCTTCTAATGACACTTCAAAAGACAAACGGAAGTAATGATCACAGCGGCCATGGATGTTGGTGGTGATGCTGTCATAAAGTTATCAGTGACTCGGTAAAAGCTGATTTCTAAGCAGTCTTGCAAAATTTTCATTATGCTGTATACTCTTCTACACCCCCGAAATGAGCATTGCTCCCATTCCAAAGTAGCCCTGCCAAAATGCTGTGATAAAACTCAAGAACTCAGAAGTGCTAATCCGACAACTTTCAAAACTTTTCAACAGTCCTATATCTGGCCTGCTCTCCCATCGTACGCACTAGATAAACACTCTCAAATTAACCAAACTGCTCCGATATAATTTAAAATTAACTATCTATTTTGAAACCCAACTCCATTTTGAAATCTACAATTTGTCTAATCCTGTCTTCCGTTGACACTTCCTCACACTCTTCTACTCCTTGTTCATGTCATAATATTACTTCTGTGCATGTCTAAGTCAATTCCAGTAGATTATAAGCTCCTCAGTATGTTAGTCATCTTTTTATCCTTCATTGTATCCAACAGAGCATTTTATGCTGAAAATGTGATGGAATCCTAAACGTGATAGCAGATGCAACCTGCTTTATAACTGTAAAGTAGGAGTCGTAATTCTATTTGTGCTGCAACCATATATAAACATCACGCGCTTTCCATCAAAATAGAAAATCAAAATTTTTAAAAAAATCTAGAAGTCCCAGGGAGTTTTCTTATAGACTTGACCTATTACTCCCAGGTCTTAGTTACATTAAGCTTATTATTTATAAATGGTGATGATGAAAATAAATAGGTAGATAGACAGATGACGAGTACTTACATAGTACTTACTATATGTATAGCAGTATTCCATATACTGCTATAAGTGCTTTACATATTAATGTTCATGGCAATTCCATGAGGATGGTATCATGATTATGTCCATTTACAAAATGAATACATGGAAGCACAGAGCAGTTGGATTGCTTGCCAAGGCCACACAGGTGGCAAATAGAGAACACTGGACTCGATGCCATAAGACCTGACACCAGAGTTCCCTGTAAGGGCAGAGAATTTATGAAATCTTAGATACAGTGTATATACCATAGTGGTTGAAAATAAAATAGGACATACGTGTATCATCTCTCCTGCTCACCGGCTTCTTAGTTGTTAAGTATCAGGTGGTCATTATTTCTCATTTGCAGGAAGAAAGCAGAATAGAGACTGAATAAGAGAAATGTTACTTACCATTGTATTGTTTCTCCTACATGGACATAAATATGAATATCTAGGATTTCCATAATTCTTTGCTATTCCAGGAATAATTCTTAAGTCGGGTTGAGGCCAGCGACATTTGGAAAAAAATCATCTCTCTTATCCACAAGACTAAGCAAAAGGCTTTACCCCTCTGTGCAAGTTTCTTCTTCTCTACAGGCATTTCCGAACTTACACTTTAAATATATCACTGTTTATTCTTTTAACATTAAAATCTAGTGTCCAAAATATACAGATAAGATAAGCAGCATCCTTTTACCAAAAGGATCCTGAGCAGAATGAATGCCCATTTGGGTGAGCCAAGACTTCCCTCAGTTTCTATATTTCTTTCTGTAAAAAACAGACTTTTAACAAACAAGCCGATCTTCAGGTATTTAACTAGGTCTAATCAACACTAACCCTTGGTAGATACAGAGAATCTGGCTGTAGATACACACTAAAGAGATTTGATTGATTGTACTTTTTGTTTCCTCATTGTTCCGAAGGTGAGCAAAAGTTAATTAAGCATTTAGGCCTATTTGCTTGGCTATAGGTGTGTTTATTATGCTCCAGCTGGATAGCACATTGTTTAGTGAGTACTTTCTTTGCATCCCTAAATCAATTCATCTGTTAGACAAAACCAATGATTTACCTGCTGTCGTTAATGCACTGAGAGGTCACAGAAGCATTGCATGAAGTATGCTCCCGGAGAAAGCTGATCCTTTCTGCAGAATGTCATATTAGGAGAGGAGCTTGTAAGAGCATACCTCTATTTCATACAGCATCTGGCATTCACCCCAAGTGGCCACAGGACGCCATCCTTACGGGAAGGATGCTGTTGTATTAGCAAGTGATTTATGAACTCCATCTAGGATTTAGGCAGGAAATATCCCCTGATATAGACAGTAAAAACAAAGGCAATCCTTTAAAATTGATTTTAAAACAATCAAATCAGATCAAAATCCTCAACTTAGACTCACCATTTTAAAAATAAAATTAATAACTTCTTATTCACCCATTTAACACTGTTTCAGGCCCTGGGAATAGAATGATAAATTGTCAATTAAACATAAATTTTCACCTCAAAATGTTTCAAAATGAACCCAGATCTCAGACGGTCAGAGTATCTAATTTTTGTTTTCTATTTTTCTAAACATTTAATATTTGAAATGTATTTTATTACACAAACACTGTGTTGGGTCTTCCATAGATACTTTTACACATAACAATCTGTTATGTCATTATCTTAATTTTACAGATAAAAGAACTGGTGCTCAGTTAGGTTAAGTGACATTTCTATAAAATGGTTGGGGCTTGATTACCATGTTTATTTTCATGACATTTGCACAGAACAGTTATATTTATGCCTAAATATGCCTTTGTTTAGAGGCCAAAGTGAAACTCATTTTCTTTGTTGTTTATCAGGAGTGTTTTTCTAAATAAACTTTCCTCTCAACATTGCCAATTAGGTATTAAAATATACACTACAATTTCTAGAACTTTCCTGGCATCTAAAGCTTTACTATCCTGTTTCATTTTCATAGGGAGATTTCCCTTCTTAGGTAGAACCCCAAAGCACTAGAGAGTAGATTCTGGGTTTATTCAATAGGACTTCTGTTCATCTTCATGCTAGTATTTAGAAGTCAGAGCTTGTATCTTTTTTTTTAATATTGTAAATTTAAATTGCACCATTTCCTGTCCTGAGGAAAAGAAGTGAATTGATTCCCTTGAATTCAATCCACATTTTTAGGTTTTCCTGGTGACAGCATAGTCTAATAAGTCAGAAATTAACTTTGAGATCAATCTCCTTTCTAAAGTCTAAAAGGTAGTCATCAAGTTCTATTGATATTTTTTCTCTCATATCACTTTTCCAAAGTTGTATTTTCAATAAAACTTTTTTGGATTCACAAAGGTGCCAGAATTCTCTTTCTTTTCTACGAGATTTTATTTTCTCCCCAATGGTGTTCAGGAGAATGATAATAATAATGGCCTCAGTTTCTGAGGATTTGCCAACATTTTTAGGAGGAATGTGATAGTCTGGGCCTACAATCATTTCCACATGTCCTAACTCTGAAACTGAAGGGAATAAGTGCCAATCCCAGTTGCCTTATCTTAATATTCAGTGAGCCCTGGAGGTTGCAGACAAATTTGCTTTAGATGCAGGCACTGTCATACATCATGGCAATTTCTCAGCCCCTTCATCACACTCGCTCAGGATTGTACTCAGATAGCCAGAACAGCTGTTTTATGCTATATACTGCACTGACTCAAAGAAAGATCTGTCTTTGACATGAAGGCAATCAAAGCCCAATTTGGAGTTTCTTAGGCCTTCAGTTCGGTGGAGATAAAATTTTAGCTGCTATGACCATATCATTAATTCTTACAAAGTTTAAGTTGCATGATTCTGTTCTGATCTTTAGGGAAACAAAATGATCACTGGTATCTGTTTACTTAACCTACAGCTGCACCCCCGTATGCCCCCTTGGCCTAGCTTCTACAATCCTAGTATTTTTGTTTAGTTTGCACATTCTGACAGCAGAGAATATAGTCATCATTCAATTTTGCCTTTTGAGGATGCACATAGGAAAGAGTAAACAATGTTGAATAAAATGACATACTTTACAAGGCAAATATGTACAGTGCATAATAAATTTGGTTGAGGTCACATTTTGCACATCTATTAATAATAATAAGGTTTATGATTCTAACAGAACACTCATAAACTTGGTCTTTCATCTCCGTTCTTAAAAAAAAAACGTCTCAGTGTGTCAAAGTTGGCAAACTCTAGCTGGACTAAATTGCACCATCTTATATTCTTTTGCTGTTCCCTTTCATGGTGATATTACATGCACTGCCAGAACTTACTACATTGCAAAATGCTCATCTTTCTATGCATAAGGCTATAAAAAGGAATTCATCTTGCAGAATATGTCATAGACTCATTTGGTAGTTTATATCAGATTTAAATTAGTACCTTTACATAATTATTAGAACCTAAGATGCATAATCCCTTCCTCACCATATGGAACAAATATATGCCTTTAATGTTGTAGACTTGATCAAGGTGCTGTTGCTTGAAATAAATACCCTTGAAAGCTGTTCCTAAGAAAATGAACATTATGGAAGAGAAGGGGAATATTTCAAGTTCATCTCAACCCAAACTGCATGTTTTTCTGGCTCAAAGGGAAAAAAGAAACTCGTTTGTCCTAAATTGAGATATACCTAAAGTATGGTTCTCTGCCTTGGGGAGAAAAGGAAACCTAATTGGATTATGGGACGTAAGTATGGTTTGGGCTTTTCTTAGAAGGGGACGGTGGTCTTGCTGCCAGTTTGGACTACTACTACTGAATACCTACTTACTCTACTCATTTGCCCTGGGTCAGGATTCTTTGAAAAGCTCTTGATCTGGAAAGATGCAAGTGATGATATTATCTATATTTTGAAAGCTCTGTGTGGCAGCAGAGGAAAATTAAAGGTACTGAGAGGCAGAAGGATTACTTAAGGGGTTTAGGGTTGTCGGGATTAGAAGTGTGGCAGTGATAGAGGAATGGAGAGGGTGCAGAGGTGTAGATGAGAGTTATGATCTGTAGATACTGGGAAAGTAGACAAGCTTAAAAACCTTAGCAGTCAAAGGGATGTGTGTTTGCCAATCTCTGAGGAGTTTCCATAAGATATATTTACTTGGTATTAGCTCTGGTCTAGCTTTATGACTTGTTCAGGAACCTCACATTACCAAGTTTATAAGACCACCGCACTAATATGGGAGGATGATTTAATAATTTTCTTTGGGAATTCTGTCACAGGAAGCAGATTACTCAATCATAATGATCTGCACATCTTCTTCATGGGACTTCTCTGGCAAAATACAGACAACCCATATTAAGACAGCTTTCTTCTTTCCTTTCTTCCTTCCTTCCTTTCATCTTTCCCACCTTCTCTTCCTCCCTCCCTTCCTTCTTTTTTCCTTCTATCCCCCTTTCCTTCTCTGTCTCTCATTTTCTTCCCTTTGGAGAAATAATCTTTATTGGAATTGGACTGGAAATTTATTTCCCCAAGAATTTTCTCTCAGTAGCAAATCAAGCCAAATAACAATCAGAATATGGACTTTAAAAAAAGAGAACTATAGCAATAGAATTCTTATTGACATCAGCCATTAACTTGATTAATACACTATTCTCACAATAAGATAATATTGCCAAAGGAACTAAATTACGCAATACCTTTTGGGCAGCCCTAGGAAGGCATTGCCAATATTTGTCTTGGTGATTTGTTTTTTTTCCTAGCTTTCATTGGATGCCTTCCAAATGGCACAAAAATGGTGGGAGTTTACTAGTAAGACTTCCAGATTTGGGAGCTGTTCTGTTTCTTTAGAATAACTGTGCCTATTTCTGATTTGATCCAGCATGTGTCTCAGAAGCCAATCTCATTTAGCCAATTTTTAAGTTCTTGAGGAAGGCCTCTCTGGAATACTCATGTACATGGTTCAAAGGACAGGTGACTATTAGTAAAGCAACAGCAGGAATTAAAGTTGATCAGGGAGTTCCTATTCTGTGCAAATCACTACTGAGGTAGAAGACATTAGAAGAAAAACTACTTATCCAGGAAAGATAATGTATTCAAGATTTTAATACGTAGAGTTTTAGTACTTCTAAGATATCAATGGTATAGATTTAATTTGATAGTTGGAAATGGCTCTGTAAGTACAGTGTCTTTAGGATAAAAGAGAATATTATTCATAGTTTCTCCCCATTTTTAGTTCATTGGTTCCTCTATAATGTGAGAAAGATCTGAACTAGTGATATTTATCTTCAAATTACCTATTAAAGATAATTGCTTAATTTCGGTTAGGGACAGAGAACTAGGGAAGAATGCTGACTCACAGTGATCTGTCACAAGCCCTGGTTGTGCATGAACAAATTTTGTTTTATTCGTATAGTGTTTAAAAACTTTTCATTGGTATTTCTCTTAGAAATCCCAGTCAGGTCACCACAATCCTCCCTACATTGTTTTTCTATACAAAGTTATTTCACTCATTTTTCTTTGCTGCCTGATTCCTAAAATTATTAAAGATTATGTCTATGAGAACAAGAAGTCAAGGAAAAACAATTCCTTGAACAACACTTCACATTTTAGCAGGAAAAAAGCAGCATCCGAAGAAAGTGATTGTGGATCCTAAGAGGAACACCAGATGGATATTTCCTATCCGATCCAAAGGAAGAGAGAAAGATGATGAAAATCATGTGATTTGGCAAGAAAGTAAGTAAAATGAAGTGCAGTACGTTGAGAAGGTTGTTAGAAGGATACTGTTGAAACCGGAGAGAGAAATTTCACAGGATATTTGAATAAAGGAGGCAGATTTTGGAGACATGAGGAGTGAACACAAAGGTGTGAATAGTAAGAGAAAGTAGAGATAGACACCTCCAAGAATACCCAAGCACATTCCACAATCTTTCAACTCATGCCAACATTAATATCTGTATAGCCAATGTCTACTTGGCTTGGATGTCAAATTAACAACCCCAAGAAAATATACCTAAATTAAATCCTTGATTTTGTCATGCAATGTGTTCCTCTCAAAAGATTGCCCGTTTCCGTTATTTGAATCTCCATCATTCCAATTTCACAGATCAAACAATAAGCTGCAGAAGCCATTGAGAGAAATGAGGATACCTACCTCACTTCCAAAACCTGAATTAATGCTTCATGGAATTTAAACAAATAGCAACAACAAAAAGAACACATCCAAAGTGGCCTGTGTGGAAAGTAGTGTCCTCTGGAAATAGCCGAATACCGACTTAAAAAAAAAAAAAAGACAAATAGAACATTTGGGGGAAAATTGAGAATATATTCAAGTTTAATGATGATACATCTTAATTTGCAGAAAGTGTAAGAGGGGATTCAAACGATGATATTCTCTATAGAGAATGTGGATACCCTCTGTACGATGACTACACAGTAGCTATGTTATTGAGTAATGTATATCACCTACTGGTGTCTTAAAATCCTCATTATAAAATTGAGATAAAGAAAGATGCCTCATAATATTTGTCTTTGTTTGTCTTGTTTTGGTTTTGGCCTCCTACATGTGAAGCTCTACAAGTAATCAGGAAGATGGAAAGTGGTGGGCTCTCAGTAAATGTTAGCTGTTACTTTCTTTATGGAAGTAGTTCTTAGACTTAATTATCATTCATTCATGATCTCATCTTCCCCTTGATTTTTCCAGTGTTGATTATGTATTACATACATTTGTGCATTGTGACATTGATATGTATCATAATTATCTCAATATGTTGTGAGCTCTTACCAGACTGGAAGTTCTACTTCTTCGTGCCCTTCATGACCTAAATCCATGCCAATGCTTCCAATAAACTGTTTTATTAATAACTGTTTTCACTACCCCTAGGGAAAACAAGGAACATTCTCTTTTAACTCAATTTCTCTTTAATAATATCTATTATGCAGGGTTTCTGTGAAATAACTTAAAATGCCCCACACAATATCAGCCACGTTAAGTATTACATGAATGTCTGTTCTCATCTCTTTTATATGATATTCAATAAATAATTGTTGACAGTGGTAATGACAATTATTTTCTAAGGTCTTATTAGCATCAAGAGAGCATAGATAATGCATAAAGTGGAGAAGGATGTCACAGGAGGCGCCTAAAGGAAGAAACTGTTCTAAAGTGGTCCCATGTTATTAAATAAGAAGGAGTAAATGATAAAAAGACAGTTATCTGAGGTGTGGTGAGACACCTTTCATTATTCACAAAACCACCATATTTTCTCTGTGCCTATGATATTTTCTGTAACAGGAAAACTGTTTCAAATATAGAGGTATCTTTTGAAGAAAGCTGCTCTATTTTAGAATAGTCATCCAAAGTTTTGTCTCAGTAATAGCTTCCTCTTCACCTGTCCCAAATCATGAAATCCATGACAGGTCACTTTAATCCACAAGCTTTCCGTCTTTTCTTTGAACCAGGTGGTAAGAGCAATCCTGTTCCTTCAGCTGGAGAAGGTGAGCATCGCCTGCTGGTGAGGCGGTTTAGCAGTTCTGGTGCTCGAAAGCACACCAAGTTCTCTCCAGACAGCAGCTAAAACAGACTAAAGTGAGAAATCCATTATAATAACATGCTTTCTGAGGAAAGGGGATTACAGGTAATTTTCTTTTATTCCCTAGTAACAGGGTTTTAATACAGTGCTGAGACAGTAGTTGAAAATCAAATACCTCATTGAATTAAGGTGAAAAACAGAAGAATTGTCTCATTTCTTTTTCAAGGCTTTGGAAATGTGGAAGTTAGAGATTTTTTTAGTGAGTCATTTTTTGATCATCAGATATGCTTCAATATCTGGAAAGCACATTTTCCCCCAGGCATGATGCAACATGAACACTTGTAAATTCCACGAAATTCTTGTTAATAGGGTTTTCAAAACAGAGCACTTGAAAATGACCACATACTATAGGAAATAAATATGCATTTCAGTGAGCATATACTTGCACCTGCAAGCAAAATTTATCATGTCTATCATTAATTTTTTTGTTCTGAGGCAAGTCTAAAGACATTTAGTGAAATTCTAACAGAGATGTGGTTCTGTTGTCCTTTACCACTTTTCTTTGATGGTTTGCCTGCTGATTGGTGACTCTGGCTGCTATTAACAAAGTCTCTTCCCTTATTGTCCTGTAGTCATTACATAAAATGATTGTTTGTAAAATGGTAATTAGGCAGCCTTTGCTGTTAATTTCCATAGATGAGCAGCCCAAGTTTCCTGGAGCTCTCTCCATATTCATAGATGTGAATCCCTGAATAATCATTCTGTATAGACCGTATGATGTGGTAGACAGATTGTTGAACAAAGAGCCATCTCCAAATTGACCAAGTCCAAAGAAAGTCACACATCCCTTTTGGGGCCTTAATATTTTAATTTAGAAAATTGGGAAAATCTAGTTTCAATAACATTTATGGTCCAAACTATCTCTAATATTCCATGTTACACACACACAGACACACACATACACACACACTCACTCACATACACACACACACACTCCACCTTCACAGACAGATAGCAGCTCCCTCAGAGTATGATTTGTAAGTTCCTGGCACATGAAAGATGATCAATAAATATTTGTTGAATAATTAAAAGAAATCTGTACATATAAATTTTGTTAAATAGCAGAGCTTACTAAGATACCAAAAATAACTCATTTTCTTCCAACTCCTATTTGTAGGTTTCAATGCTGCATGTATAATTTTAGATCTTCCATGACGCGAAATACTTACATATTAAACCTTGAAAATTGGTTTCTACTGGAAAAGCCAACTGACCATTAAGTCGAGGGATATTAGCAGTATGTCCTCTAATGGCACATTTATGAAGAGCTGATTGGCACATGCTGTGATTATAGATCGGTGAAGAACTTTCTACGTTAGCCCCTTTTGAGGGCTTGGACTCTAGGCTAAATTGTTTTGAAGCCCAGCTTTGTATTACTCCTGATTTTGCTGAGTGAGTAGAAACCTGAAATTATATGGTTTTCCTAGGAATTTACTCAGCTCATCTTTCATATCACTGTCAATACACAGTGTTTTACAGTTGGAATCCCAAAAGTAAATATAGAATGGTATCAAATTTTTAAAACAAAGTACCATTAAACTCAAGGTTGGAAGAAAAAAGGTTTTCATAGCTAATTAAAATTAAGCAAGGCAAACAATATCATCTACTTGCAGAGGACAGTTAACATTTGACACAGTGCAAACAAAAATCCTGATCACACTGTAGAACCACAGGGGAGAAAATATTGACATCATGGTTTGGCAAAAGAGCATGTGGGATTTTGCAGGAATGGTGGCCTATCTTTGCTGCTGGTGAAGCTGAAATTAACTGGACCAATGCTTCTGAGTACAAAATTTCTCTCTACAAGTTTCAGAGGGACAAAAATGAGGAGAAGGAGGGTTATCTCAAATGTATTGGCAAACTTCCTTAATTTTTGCTTATGAATTCCAGCATAAATCAAAAAGCCAATAGAAACTGATTGAAGTGGAACTGAAGCCAGATGGTGACACAGAGGAGGGAAGGGTCCTCAGCTGGCACTCACTACTACCCAACCATGCCATGATGACAACGCAGGGAGTTGTTGGAAAGAGAAATACTGTTTTTCTCCCTGTCAAATGCAATTTCAATCATGGCTGACTTAAGGCATATTACAGTTTAGTGGAATTTCCAATGTGTTATTTATATGGATTTGTAAATTGCATTCATTTCCTTATAATACATAAAAGCATGTATTAAAATTTCACTAAACTTGTCTCTCACATGAGATAACACATTTATTACTAATATTTATCCTCATCATTTTCCTTAATCACCAGGGACAGAACAACAGCTGGGGATTGCCTTTAATCTATCAGATATCATACCAGATACAAATGCACAATCTTCTGAATCATTTCATCAGTTTCCAAAACAAAAATATAAACATGAGTTATCATCTGTCACAATAGCTTTAAGTGATCAAGCCCTTGCAATTGATCAAAATTAAGCTGTTAAGCAAAATTATAATAAAGGAAGTATATGATAAAAGCATCCCTGTATATCATGAATATTCTGCAGCCATAATAGAATTCCCCCGAGGGTATGACTGTATTTTATCATGTTCTCAGGGCTCTCTAATACTCTATCCCTGGGGCAAGAAATTAGGCCTGAACCCAATAGAATTGTTGAAGCCTCAGTGGCAGAAATTCATAAGCCACACAAATGTGAATCTATTGATACATTTTTCTTAGAAATAGCATATGGGGACCCAAGTAGGTGATCTTTAATCAGGGATCTTTAATCATTTTTTATGAAAAAAAGGAACACACCTATATTGTCCTAGAGTCATTATATATACATATGATGAAGACACAGAGCTAAGGGAGAGAAGTCCATCCCTGTGTTACTATGACTGTAAAACGTGTCCCTACTGAAGTTAGTTGGATAATAGCACAAGCCCAGCAATATCCTCATGACTAGCGATTGAGTTACTTGGAATCAGAAGACAAGGTTGAGAATTACAGTCTCTTCTTGATTGCAAGGAAACAAGACCAAGGCTAAATTCCTTTCCAATAAATGGCAAGTATATTTGGAGAAGTGACAATGTCATGAATCCCCTCCACTCCCATGCCCTACAGGGATTCAGCTAGGGTTCATGGTGACTGAAATGTATGCCTGGAGCTAAAATAAGCATTCAGGATACTATGTAAGACTCAGGTTACTTTGTGGGTATCTCCTCTGCTGCTGCCAGCTGTTATTTCCTCTGCATTATTTCAGGAATGCTTTTTCTGGGATCTTGATACAACTGCCTTCTACTGATATTCAATCATTCATTCATTTAAATATTTGAGTACCCATTCCTATGCTAGATACTAGGGATTTATGAAAGCAAGACAGACATGATCCCTACTATCATGAAGCTCAGAGACCACTGGGTGAAGAAAAGTATCTAAGTACAGTTCCATAATTAAGAAAAATCTAATAAAATAAAGTATAATTTTCTATGAGAACAAGTAACAGGTGTTTTTTACCTTGTATCTTTTACTTATTTGTGCTCCCTACTATCTCATGGCTCCTGCTAAATGGGTCTTATTTTAGATTCTACCTGTTAATCATGACTCAATATTCTGTCAGAGGAAAATTGATCTGGTCACTATCAACTTAGAGAATCTGTTTCTGGAAGAACAAATATTTCCAGAATATCTCAAAATCCACTGAACATTTATAAGCCTGCTGGGTCTCCAGACATCATTCATTTGTGTTCCAGATGAAGGGGACATACAGTAAAAACATGAAGACATATTGATAAGAATTCCTTGGAAGGGCGATAGGTATAGCAGGGACTCCAACTCTTCCATTGGAAACAGATAGGTTCCCTGTGAGACCTAGCCAATACTGGAATATACTCATCTTGTCTTTGTAATGGCTGTCTGCCTTCAGAAAATTTCCTCACAGACTGTTCAAGGTCCCTTCCACAGGCAAAAACAGCACCTGTAATTTGTACAGGGAAAATTTATTGTAAGGAAGTATTAACTTAGCAAAAGAGGATTAAATACTAAAAGGGATAAAGAGAAGACCAAAGAATAGAGGGATAATAGAGGTAGGAAGCATCACTACCTCCAGAGCTGAGGGAGAGAACACAAAGGAAACACAAACTTAGAAATGGATGCCTCCTAATCTCTACCACAAAGCTGATACTCAGAGTGTCTGAGAGAATTGGGGGAGACCTCCTTGGAAGGTAGAGAAGTTCTCTGAGGTGCTGCAGGAAATCATAGCTGGAAAGTGGGTAAAACTCACTAGGAATTTATCTCACAGAGTGGCCATCAAAGTTGCCAAGAAGGTGCTGCTAGGAAGTAAGAGAGCTAACTGGAAAACTGTCTGCCTTGGTGCTGGTGAGACCAGCTGGGATAATGGTGTAACTCACCTGGAAGCTGAGGTGGGTGCTCCTCCAGCACCTGTACCATCACTCGGCAGCTGTCAAGTAGACAGGTGGGCAGGGTCCATCTCCAGCATCATCAAGTGTGAAAGGAAAGCTAGATTTAAAGTTGAGAAACAATAAACCGATAACTAGCATCCACTCAAAATTAGAACTGAAACTTTTGCTTTCCTTACTACCATGGTTTTCAATTATGTTGATGCTTTTTGTGATTCTCCAATGAAAACCAGTCCTTATTTTAACATATACCCTGAAAAATGATTTATTCTAAAATAATTTACTCAATATCACAATCTGAATGCAACTCTATGTGATACCATACAATGACAAATTCATAGTTTCTATTATGTCTACTTACACATGGATCTATTCGATGTATACACCTTCAGAGAATTTGATAATTCAACTGAATGCAACAATTGTTCACTACCTACTATGCTCAAATCTCATAAAGATGCAAAGATTTAAAGGTGACCCTGTTCTCCTGATAGTATAAGTAAGAAAAATTCATGCAAAAGTAACCAACACAACACAAATTTTTGTGTATTTATTGTATTCAGTCATTTGATACATGTTGTTGGGCAGCCTATGACCAACCCTGTAACATACTATAGTTACAAAATATGAAGGCATTAGGGAATTCCCTGGAGGACCCAGAGTTCCTTCATAAAACTTGCGACTTGAACTGTGCTTTGAGCTATAGAATGAGTCTTCAGCAGCTGAATTTGGGGATTGAAAATGAGCAATGAAGACAGAGATAGCAACCTAAGCAAAGGACAGGAGGAGGGTATTAGAATTCTTCCGTTTATTATGTTCAAATCATAGTCAGCCTTCAGTATAAATAGATTCACTTGTCCTCTCTCCCTGGTTTAGTTTTCCTGCACACTACAGCTACATGAATCTTTGACCAATGGAGCTTGGATTATATTGTTATTGCTCAAAACCTCAGCATGTTCAAACCACCACATGATGACTTCAGAATAAATGCCTTCTCCTATTTTTCAAGGCCATCTGTAGTAAAGCCTTCATCTCATACTTCAGCTTGCTCTCCCAACCCCCCAGCAGACAATTCAACTAATTACCTCAAGTACCATTGTTCATATGCACCCCTTTCCTGGGGATACCCTTCAGAATTCTGTCAAGGAAATGCTAGCCTTTTTTTTTTTCCCACCCAAGCCCATTTTAAATGTTAGCTTTTCCACAAAGATGATTTTTAATCTCTCGATAAATAAAGTTCCTTTTCTGAACCCTGGTAGGAGTAGGGGCAGAGGAAGGGCTGGTACGATCAATGGTAGCACCTGACTTGTTTTTACACCTCAGAGAAAGTGATGAGGATCATGGTAAAGCTATGGGGCTATAGAATATAAGATGTCTGGTCCAAGTAGCTGTGACTAGAAAGGATCAATTGTTATATCCAGAGCATTTCATTACCTCTTCAGGAGGAAAATGGGTCCCAAACCTCAAAATCAAACAGATCAAAAATAAATAAGACATTTTCTCCTGGATCAGAGGAATAGCCTGTGCATTCCAATATTCTTCTCAGACTTTTCTAGAAGTAAATGGCTATCCCCTTCACGTCAACTTCAAAGGTCAGGGACATGCTCCCACAATATCCTGGATGCCTTTATGAAACATCAGTAGAAAGAGAGAAAGCCAGGAGCAAATTTATTGTCTACCTAGAGTTGCCTGATTATTTATACCGCTTCATTCTTCCCGGCCTTCAATGAATAGTAAATTTGCTGTTGGCATCGATGCTTGTACTTCAGGGGCTGTAAATCAAGACTGAAGGGTTCCACAATTTAGTTTTTTAATGATCAAATGTTGGCAGTCGTGGGGTCTTCTTAAAGAAGGCTGTTTTTATTATCCAAGTGAAAAGCTTATTATAAATATTAAAATACAAGTTAGATTCCAGAGGTATGTGCAGACAAGATTGGAATAGGAGAATAAAATGGTATGGAAGACCATGATCCAATTCTAATTTCACTCTTAATTCCTCAGAGTTACCTGTCTGTCTTGACACACTTTTGAAATGTAGCATCTAAGGATGCAAGGATCCTTATGCTGGAAACCACTCCTTTTGAAATGTGGCAGAGCAGAACTATATGGCTCTGTGGTCTCTGATGACTTGTTGTGGATGAGGCATACTATATACCTCTCACTTCCTTTTCTTTCTAGAGAGTTGAGCTTATTGAAGTGTAACTGATTTTTCTTTATAATATGTCAAACTGGCATTTTATTGATGTAGGTAGTGGTGTAATACCATAATACTTTTGATGCAATTTCACACTATAGTGGGACTTGGGGGGAGGATTGCTCGCTGATTCTTTTTTTTTTTTTTTTTAATGTACAACTTAATATAGATTTGCTTCCTTTGAAACTTAATAGAACAACATATTTAGGTCACCAGTAAAATAACCCTTCTGAACTTTTTGCTGATTAGCCTCTCTACCTTTTAAAGCTGACTTGAAGAAACTCTAACCAGTCATTTAAAACAAAATATAACAACCCCCCAAAATAATTATTCTCACTCTTAGTCTTACTTATTAGGGCTTATTAAGACATAGGGCCATTAGAGTATGTAAATTATACATTAATGTCAATTATAGTGAATAATCCTTTCCCTGATTATTAGAAATAACTCTTTTCTTCAGTCTTTTAAAAGCTTAAATGCTTCCACGTTAAAAAGCAGTAATTAAATTATTCAAGCTCAGCTAAAGGCAGCTTTAGGTTTACAGTTGCATGGAAAGTTTCGACACAAGCTCACCACTCACCAAAAAAATGGAACATTTCAAAGTATCAACAGTTAACTGCTTAAAAATCAACTTAAAAGATCTAACTTTAAAAGTACATGCACAGACATTTATTGTCTCCAAGACTGGCATCACACAAGTGAGACCGGCTTTTTATTCTTTTGCTTTTCACTCAGGGCACCTTTGACTATGAAGACCATTCATCACGGCCACCATTGTCTGGCACTTTAGAGATCTCACTACCAACAGGAGCAGCAGGAGACTCTGGTTTAGAAGAAGAAACGCTTCCAAAATCATTTTTAAAGTATGTGAGCCATTTAAAATTCTTTGTATTTTGACTTGTTCTATATTAGTAACAATGTCAGTCCCACTATTGTCGATGTGCTCTGAATACATACTGATTAAGGGGCAGCTAAGACATTAGAAGCTATAACTCTGAAGGTTGGCCTTCTTTTTATTCTTTTGCCAAAGGGTTGTGACTAAAAGGCCAGGGGCTGGCATTAGTTGTGCTGGTGTCTGTAGCATCTAAAATTGATGGGCTAGCTGAGTCCAGGGAACAAGCTGGGAAGAAGTCTGGTACTAGTAACGATCCCTGGTCTCTCCATAATTTTGCAATTATCATATTTTGAGTTCCAGCAGGAAATTTTAACTGCTGACAACTTACTGAAAACATTTGAAATTGCACACTTTATTTCTAAAGATGAGCCAATATAGTTGTCAGGATAAAACTTCTCTCGGGCCAGAGTACCTGCATGTATTTTGAAGGCTTTTGATAGTCCTTTTCTGATATTCTTTCTTTCTTCTGATAGATTAGGCTGAGAATAGAGGATGTGGTTATTTTATGATGTTTTATTATCTGGGGTCAAAGGAAGAATGATTTTTCTTTTAACTCAAAAAACAGAGTGATGAGCATCGTGCAGGCATTTGTTCAGAATTTTTGCATCACGAAATTAATCCTGAAATGGCTTGTGGTCTACAAGATTTAAACTGGGGTAGGGGGCCAAGGGTCCTGGGTCTCATTTCCCATATTGTTTGACCTGTTGAAAATGCTGAGATGGCTGGGTTTCTTGACCTGCTGGATCAAGCTTGGAAGTTTTGAAACCGACATCAATTATGTAATCGCTCAACCCTTTGCTTTGCTTTGGATCGGCATAAATCTGACCTAACAAGGGATAAACGAGACTGGTAATAGATTCCATCTTCTTTTTAGCAAACACACCATCAAGGGCAACTGCACATGGTGTTCAACTCTCTAAAGGAAGTTATCTCAGGAGAGCTACATCCCTCTGGTATACAGGCACACTCACAAGATTTTGTGGGTTCATTTCCAGAATGCCTCACTAAAATGAGTATCAAAATAAGGCTAGTCAACTGGATTATTTCGCTTCTCAGTGCATATAAAACTTCTGTTTACACTATGCAGTAATCTATTAAGTGAGCAATAACATTATGTCAAAAATCAATACCCATCCCTTGACTAAAAAATACTTTGTTGGGGCATCTGGGTGGCTCAGTGGGTTAAAACCTCTGACAGGCTCAGGTCGTGATCCTGGGGTCCTGAGATTGAGCCCCGCATTGGGCTCTCTGTTCAGCAGGGAGCCTGCTTTCCTTCCTCTCTCTCTGCCTGCCTCTCTGCCTACCTCTTGGCCTGCCTGTGATCTCTGTCTGCCAAATGAATAAATAAAATCTTAAAAAAAAATTCTTTATTGCTAAAAAATGTTAACCATCATTTGAGCTTTCAGTGAATTGTAATAACTGATGCCACTGATCACCACAACAAATGTAAAAATTATGAAAAAGCTGGAAATATGAGAATTACCAAAATGGGACATAGGGACATGGACTGAGCAAGTGCTGTTGGAAAATAGTGCCAATGTCCTTGCTCAATTCATGATTGTCACAAACCTCCAGTGTATAAAAAATACAATACCTGTGAAGCACAGCAAAACAAGATACGCCTTCATATTCTTATTGGAAACTGTGCTTTTCATTTAAAGGACTTCCACAATTGTACCTTAAATTTTAAAAATGTGCAATTATCCATTTAGGGTCTGTTTTTTCCACTGTGCTCTGCATTCTAAGATACAAGGAATTCTATCAATATTATTCTTCATTGTGCCCAGTATGATGTCTAATATGTAATATGAGGACTTAATAAGATTTTGTTCTATGACTAAATAAATGGGAAACTTAAACTGAAAAACATCAGAGCTCCAGTGGCCCTAAGCTTTGGGATCCATAAAAAGGAGGAAAATATAAATGGGGAAGAGGAGGAGACTGTTGGACATTCTTTCCTTCTAATTCACCAATGAACAGATAAAATCATTACTGAAGTCATTTCACAAACATCTGTTTGTAATTGATCAAAATACTCAGATATTTTTATAATGATAGTGATTTATATTCTAATATAGTCAATCTAATTCTCAAGTTTATAGACTGGCCCTTCTACCAACATCAAGAAAGAGAAGCATGGCTAAAGAATGAATGCTATAAGTAATGGCTGTAATGAAAAACACAATTTTTAGAAATCTAGACACTTGAGACAGAGAGCTATGGATTCTCCTTTAATTACCCGGTTGACCCATTCATTCTTTAGTAGGATGCTCTTTAGCCTCCAGGTATTTGAGTTCTTTCTAACTTCCTTCTTGTGGCTGGGTTCTAGTTTCAAAGCATTGTGGTCTGGAAATATGGAGGGAATGATCCCAATCTTTTGGTACCGGGTAAGACCTGATTTGTGACCCAGGATGTGATCTATTCTGGAGAATGTTCCATGTGCAGTAGAGAAGAATGTGTATTCTTTTGCTTTGGGATGGAATGTTCTGAATATATCTGTGATGTCCATCTGGTCCAGTGTATTATTTAAAGCCTTTATTTCCTTGTTGATCTTTTGCTTGGATAATCTGTCTATTTCAGTGAGGAGAATGTTAAAGTCCTCTACTATTATTGTATTATTGTCGATGTGTTTCTTTGGTTTTGTTATTAATTGGTTTATATCGTTGGTCACTACCATATTATGGGCATAGATATTTAAAATTGTTAGATCTTCTTGCTGGACAGACCCTTTGAGTATGGTATAGTGTCCTTCCTCATCTCTTACTATAGTCTTTGGCTTAAAATCTAATTTATCTGATATAAGGATTGCCACCCCAGCTTTCTTTTGATGTCCATCAGCATGGTAATTGTTTTCTACTCCCTCATTTTAAATGAGGAGGCGTTTTTGGGTCTAAAATGAGTTTCTTGCAGACAGCATATCGATGGGTCTTGGTTTTTTGTTGTTGTTGTTTGTTTTGTTTATTCAGATTTTATTTATTTGTCAGAGTGAGCACAGGCAGACAGAGTGGCAGGCAGAGGCAGACAGAGAGGCAGGCTCCCACTGAGCAAGGAGCCTGATGTGGGACTTGATCCCAGGATGCTGAGCCGAAGGCAAAGGCTTAACCATCTGAGTCACCCAGTCGTCCCGGGTCTTGTTTTTTAATCCATTCTGATACCTTGTGTTTTTTGATTGGGACATTTAGCCCATTTACATTCGGGGTAACTGTTGAAAGATATGAATTTAGTGCTCTTGTATTGCTAGTAAAATGACTGTTACTGTATATTGTCTCTGTTCCTTTCTGGTTTGTTACTTTTAGGCTCTCTCTTTGCTTAGAGGACTTCTTTCAGTATTTGCTATATGGCTGGTTTGGTGTTTGCAAATTCTTTTAGCTTTTGTCTGTCCTGGAAGCTTTTTATTTCTCCTTCTATTTTCAATGACAGCCTACCTAAATATAATATTCTTGGCTGCATATTTTTCTCATTTAGTTCTCTGAATATATCATGCCAGTCCTTTCTAGCCTGCCAGGTCTCTCTAAATAGATATGCTGCCATTCTAGTGTTTCTACCATTGTATGTTACAGACCTATTGTCCTGAGCTGCTTTTAGGATTTTCTCTGTCACTGAGACTTTTAAGTTTTACTATCAGATGATGGGGTGTTGACCTATTTTTATGGATTTTGGGAGGGGTTCTCTGTGCCTCCTGGATTTTGATGTTTGCTCCCTTCCCCAAATTAGCAAAATTATCTGCTATAATTTGCTCCAATATACTTTCTTTCCCTCTCTCTCTTCTTCTTCTGGGATCCCAATTATTCTAATATTGTTTCATCTTATGGTATCACTTATATCTTGAATTCTTCCCTTGTGGTCCAGGAGTTATTTGTCTCTCTTTTTCTCAGCTTCTTTATTCTCCGTCATTAGGTCTTCTATATCACAAATTCTCTCTTCTGCATCATTTATCCTAGCAGTAAAAGCCTCCATTTTTTACTGTACCTCATTAATAGCTTTTAAAATTTCAATTTGGTTAGATTTTAGTTCTTTTATTTCTCCAGAAAGGGATTTTATTTCTCCAGAAAGGGATTCTCCAGTATCTTCCATACATTTTTTAAGCCCAGCTAATAACCTCGATAATCGTCATTCTGAACTCCAGTTCTGACATCTTACTAATGTCCATATTGATTAGGTCCCTAGCCATCAGTACTGCCTCTTTTTTTTTTTTTTTTAAGGTGAGTTTTTCCACCTTGTCATGTTATCCAGATAAGAAAAGATGAATGAGAGGACAAAATAATAAAAAGGTACCACTGACCCCGGAAAAATATACATTAACCAAATCAGGCTCAAAACTGGGGGCAGGGGGAGAAGAAAGGAGAAAAAAGAAAAAAATATATATATATATACATATAGTTATACTGGTGAATAAGACAGAGCCACCCACTTGATTTTGGGTATATTTTGGTCTGTTAGAAGAAACTGCCTCCCAAAATTTAAAAAAAAAGAAAAACTAAGAGTAAAACAGTAAACACAATGAAGGGATGGAATATGACTGTAAAGATGAAAATTTTAAAAGAATCTTAAAAAGGAATTGATAAAAAGTTGGTTGAAAAAGGAAAAAAAATGGGGGTAGAAGAATGTGATCAGGCTGGAGACTAGAACAAAGCCAAGCACTAGATTTAGGTTATATTTTTATCTGTTAGAAGAAACTGTATCCCAAAATTTTAAAGAAAGGAAAACCTATATGTATACAAAAAATAAGGTTAAATACAATGAAGGGATAGAATATGATGATAGCAAAGAAAATTAAAAAAAAAATTTAAAGTCTTGATAACAGAAAATAATTTTAAAAGTTTAAAAATTTTAAAAATAGAATAAGAAAGAAATAAAATTTTAAAAATTTAACTTTGAAAGACTAAAGAATCATGGGGAAAGACATGAATTCTGTGTTGCATTCCCCTAGCTCTGGAATTTTGCAGTTCTCATTGATTGGTGAACTTGGTCTTGGCTCTGTGTTCTTGCTAACTTTCTGGGGGAGGAGCCTGCTGCAGTGATTCTCAAACGTCTTTGCCCAAGGTGGAATGGCACTGCCCTTGCTAGGGGCCAGGCTAAGTAATCTGCTTGGGTTCACCCTCAGTGGCTTTTGTCCTGAATGCTTTCCATAGAGCCTTGGAGGACGGGAATGAAAATGGCAGCCTCCCAATCTCCAGCTCATAGGAACCAAGAGCTTGGGGCCACACTCTTCAGTGTGCCCTCAGAGAAAAGCAGTTGATCCCTCCCATCTCCTAGCTCTCAGCCACACTCCATGCCCACCCAGCCTACCAATAGTTTCTATCTCTGGCCCATGGCCTTGTTTGGACTCTCAAAACCCAGGAGATTCCCCCTGTGTGCTCCCGTGCCCCTCCTCCAGGAGGAAGAAGGTGAATCTCCTTGGATCTGCCACTTGTGGGGTCCCTGCTCAAAGAGTAGTGGTCCAGTTGTGCCTCAGATCATGGTTTAGGGTAACCCCGAGCTGAGAGCCCCCTCCTCAGCTCCATCTCTGTAGCCAGCTTCCCTGCTCTCTGATACCTGGGGGCTCTGCCAACTGAGGCATCCCCCATCTTTCTGTGACCCTGCAGGTCCTAAAACCACACTGTCCCCATGAGGCCTCCACCCCCCTCTTAGCCTCTGGAGTGAAATCCCTCAGTGGAGGAGACTTCTAAAAGTTCTGATTTTGTGCTCCACTGCTCTGCCACTTGCCAGTCCCTCCCCCCCACCATGGTCTCTCTTCCTGTATATCGCCTCAGATTCACTTCTCCATACATCCTACCTTCCAGAAAGTGGTTACTTTTCTGCTCTTCTTTGCTGCTCTTCTCTTCAATTTCCTGTTGAGTTTGTAGGTGTTCAGAATGGTTTGATAACTATCTAGCTGAACTAAGACCTTATGATATTTAGGTCTCCTGCTCCTCCACCATTTTGCTTCTCTTCTGAGAGCCATGGATTCAAATCCCAAGTTATTTTAGACATGTTACTTAATTTTTACATCAAGTAGGTAATAGACCTGACCAATAGGATGCTATAAGGATGAATTTAGATAATACACGCAAAGCACCTATCATGGTGCCTGATGTATAGTAATGCCCCAGAATATTGTCTAAAATGATCATATTTATCATTGTACTTTTTATGATTATTTGAGCATCCCAAATTTACAAAAATAAGTTCTATAATATGCCCTCTAGAGCTCATTTTCTGTGAACAATAAAGTTCACAGTCTCAGTGTCATCTGTGACACTGAGAAGGTCACAAGCTTCTCACACACACACACAGTGTGTGCCTCTGAAGCCTCTGCCCCTGTTCTCAAGTAGACATCTTTGCTCCCACACCCTTATGTATTATGTGTGTGTGTGTCAGAAGCTTGGCTGCGTCTGAAGCCTCTGCCCCTGTTCTCAAGTAGACATCTTTGCTCCTACACCCTTATGTATTATGATGCCTAGAGGTACCCTTCTTGATTTTCAGCTCTTGAGTTGACTTCCCCACTGCCTATCAATCAAGGCAGTGTTAAAGAAGGGTATGCCATAACATTATGTCACCCACTGTGGTTCCTTGTGCAGTTATCTACAACCTCACCAGTATGGTCCTCATTCACAAAATGTTTTGGCAGCTTGCTCACTGTCTTCCCCTACAGAGGAATCCTGACTCGATTCTTGACAATTTCAAAAATCACAAAGATGATTCATCTGGTGCTGGTTTCATTTCTTTGACCATACCACCAATTTTCCCCTACCCCCTCTTTAGATATCCAATCTTATGGTTGTACATTAGAATTTGCTACCAGCGATAATGGCCTCACTTCCAAATGCCCATATTCAACCATCCTACATTCTTGCTATCCTCTCATAATTTACACAGTTCATTTTCTCTTTGAGCTCCATTTCAACTACACAGGAGCTCCAATCTATGGTCCCTACCACATATTTACTCTCTGTTGTCTTTGTCCACATCTTTATTTCTTTTACTTATTAGCTTAGACTCCATAGCCCATTATTAAAATCATTGAAATATCTCTTTCGCAGAATAACTCTAAAACCCCTTTCCGCTCCTCACTCATATCTGGTCATCAAAATATTTTTAAAATTTTATTTTAATGAGAAAATAAGAGTGTAAAGAAAATAATCTCATATTTCTATCACTAAATCTGTTACTCACTTATAGGCTTATTCTTTACATTCTTTTTTCTCTCATATACAAACCATTTCTGCTTCCAGAGAGAATTAACCTCTTAACCTAAGCTCCAGCCCCTTTCCTCTTACTCAAAGGCTTTGCTCCTAAAATTATTTCTTCTCACCCCTTTACTACCATTTCCCTTATTTGTTGGATCATTTTTTTTAAAGATTTTATTTATTTATTTATTTTACAGAGAGAGATCACAAGCAGGCAGAGAGGCAGGCAGTCGGGGAAAGCGGGCTCCCCACTGAGCAAAGAACCCAATGTGGGGCTCCATCCCAGGACCCTGTGATCATGTCCTGAGCTGAAGGCAGAGGCTTTAATCCACTGAGCCCCTTGTTGGATCATTTTTAAAAGCAAAACTGAATGGCCTTATCATCAAAACCCCTCTACTTCCAGCTGCCATCACATTTCTCAGTAACCTTTGAAACAAATTCCCCAAATGATTTCATGTTCCTTGGTTCTTTGTTCATTTCTAATCTCCTTATTAATATATGATCATCAGGATTTAGTCACCATTATATTATTAAAACTGCTCTTAAGGTCATCGACAAATCTATGTTATGTAAAACCCAATAATCAATTTTATTTCCTCATTAAGTTCAAATGCTCAATAGCAGTGGACACAAATATTTATTCTTTTGTTCTCAATTGATGAATTCCCATTCACTTGGCTTCTAAGAACCAATACCTTTTGTTTTTTCTCACACTTCATTGACTATATTATTCTTTCCTTTTCCTTTTCTTTTTTTTTTTTAAGATTTTATTTATTTATTTGACAGAGAGGGAGAGATCACAAGTAGGCAGAGAGGGTGTCAAGCAGGCTCCTTGCTGACCAGAGTGTCTGGTGCAGGCCTCGATCCCAGGACCCTGAGATTGTAACCTGGGCTGAAGGCAGAGACTTAACCCACTGAGCCACCCAGGCACCCTCTTTTTCCTTTTCTTTTTTCCACTTGAAATACTGTAGTGCCCAAGGTCCCATCCTCCCCTTTGCTTATCAGTACATCTCAAAGCAATTCCACTTACTTCTGTTTGAATACAGTAGAATTTTATGTCAACTCATAAAACTTTATTACCATCCCTGAACTATAGATCTGAAAAACCTATAGATCTGAAAAACCTATAGATCTGAAAAACCTTCCTGATCACTGATTTTATGATTTCTGATTTCTACCCATTTTATGATAACTACTCATCTTCCTGCCCAAATCTGATCCTCCTAGCTCACCCCATCTTAATAAAAGACACTACCATACATTCAGTTGTTCAGGCAAAAACCTTAAGAATCTTCTTTGATTTCTCACTTTCCTCAATTCTCCTTATCCATGCAATCAGCAATTCAACTCCCAAAGCAATTAACACATGCTAAAAAAGGAAAAAGAAAGAAAATATTGTGGTCTCCTTCTTCAAGATTCTACATCTTCCACTTAACCTCAAAACAAATCCCTCAAAGTCTTCCCATCACATTATAGATGACATAGGAAGACTTCTGCATTGATTGTATAAACCTTCAGGTTACAATTCCTAATTGTCTTTACTCACTCAGTCACCCACTGCAACAACATGGACATTGTTGATGCTTCTTAAATGGGCTGCGCTCTTCTCCATCTCAGGACCTTTATCCTGACCCACATGGAGTCATCTTTGCTAGATCCTCACATGATTTTCTCTTGCCTATCATCTGAGTCAAATCTCATCTCCTTAGAAAAGAATTTCTTGAATGCTTTATTTAAAGTACCTCCTCCATCCCCAATCATGTATGGTTCTTTTGTTGTCTCCTTTTTTTTTTAAATAGTTTTGAAATTGTCAGACTATGTGCACATGCGCACACACACACACACACTATATATATATTTATATAAGTATATCTATGTTTATAAATATAAATTTTTCTGCCTCCAGAAATAAATAAGTATTTATATGTAAGTATATAAATATTTATATATAATTATATATTTAAAATATATGTTTATTGCTTTCTCCTAATATAATTTAATATTAAAAATTAATCTTCTTCAATGCTGTAATTTCATGGCCATAATAGTACCTACTACATTTTGGATACTCAGTAGTTGAGTGAAATTGGAATCTATGGTAAAAATGAATTATCTATAATGATTTGGATTTTGCTTATTCATACAGTTGATTAAAACAAAAATGTGAGGGTAAAATAAAATGTATGATTAAATTCTACTATTGCACTGAGAATATTTTATTCTCTTTCATTGAACATTTTGGTCTTGTTTAGTTTTTTGTTTTTGTTTTAGAGGGAGTGTAAGGAATATAATCTCCTCCTGTCAGCATGCTGTGCTGCCTGCTATGCCAACCCAGAAATATCTGCTTAGAGATGATCTTAAGGGTTTTGAACTTGCTGATTTTTTGTGTGCCTGACAATTAAGAATACATTGGGGCACCTGGGTGGCTCAGTCATTAAGCATCTGCCTTTGGCTCGGTCACGATACCAGGGTCCTTGGATCGAGTCCCTCTGCTGAGCAGGGAGCCAGCTTCTCCCTCTGCTTCTTCCCTACCCATGCTCACTCTCTCTGTGTCAAATAAATAAATACAATCTTTAAAAAAACATTAAAAGCATGTTACAAAAGCAGTAATAAGAAATAGGATAATTGGTTCAATAATTCCACTTCGGTGTTCAGTTCAAATGCCTCCATCTCAGTCCCCTCTGATTAGTGAAAAGGCATTCATTAGGCATTGAATCACAGCTCAGTTTTATTGAGAAGAAGCTTCTTGGTCAATTTATAAAACAGTAAATATTAATCCCCTACAATATGTCAAGTACTCATCAAGACATTGAAAAATCACAGTGAAGAAGATGAATTCTATTATTTCCAACCTTCATGAAGTTCATTGTTTACTGAGAAAATCGTTTTTTATCAAGAAATGTTGGGCCTGATGGGGAATCACAGGGTGCCATCTTGTGATGACCTTTCTAAAACAGTCCCTCCTCAGTTCTTGATGGTCTGGATGCCTTTGGCTTCTCTTTCTGCCAGCCTATGTTCTCACACTTAGCACTCAGGATCACGTCTGTTCCTCTGGTATCTTAAGAATTCTGGGTTCCTTGTTCACGAAGAAGTCCTTTTCATCCTGGGCCAGTTGTACTCCAAGGCCCCAGCCTTTGAAGATCTGAAAAGTCAGACAAAGTTGTGTTATGATTTCAGCTTCCTGGAAACTTTTCCCCTAACCCTTTACCTAACTCCACCCTGTAAACAGAGATATTTTTATTTATCACTGAATGCTCACCACTAATTGTACCTAGAAAATATCACCATCCCATTTGCCTAATTGGCACTTGTCAATAAGACTCTGGACACAATAACATTCTTAAATCACTCCCTCCAACTCCAGTCACCGGACCAGAATGGATCACTATTAGAATGTCTATGTGTCAACTTCAACTTTTTTTACGGATTATGAAATAGTGACTTACAACGAATTTTACAATGCTACAGAGAAAACATAGATGGTGCCAAATTATTTCATTTTTTTCATCTTGTTTGATTGGAGAAAAAGTGTTTAAGAGTAACATTGAAAATGGTTTGATATATTGTGAACATGTGGCTGTGTTATGTTACACAATACCAAAAAGTAAGAGCACATATTCTGATTTTTTTCATTTGAACATTTTAAAGTAATGTTGTTTTAATATTTGATAGATACAGACATCAGAGCTTGAGATGAAAAAGAAAAAAGAAAATTACAGTTGCTTCTCATCTTTTATTTTTGGGCACTTTTAAAGACCTTTAAGATTTGTTATTTTTCAAGGTTAACATATTCAAACTAAAATTCTCACCAAGTATTTGATTTCTTGAATCAAGAGTTTCAGTGGAATTGCTGAACCTCTTCTGGTGTACATTTCCAAAGTAAGCGTGGTGAAGCAAAGCAAAAATTGTGTCTCTTTTGTGAATGGGAATGCCAGCTCTCCTGGCAGAACACTTAGCTTCCAAGATGGATATGCAATTGACACTGGATGGAGCACATTGAAGCTTTTTTCCTCCTGCAAAATAACTGAACCTCACTGTGATTTTAACTTAATTCTCCAGCTACTTGAACTCAACACATTGTAATCCATTGGCTGTAAGCAGATTTCAGAATTTCATGTCAGAATGAGATTGAAAATAATTGCTTTGTTATGAATGAATTAAACTAATTATGGGGGCTATAGGATACAAACACAGCTTAAAAAGTCACGTATTATTAAAGAACTTAGTTTAACTGGATCTGCTTATGATACACCTTTTTAAATGAGTAATTTTATTAATTACTGAGAAAAAACGTTTTCTACAATATGTGACGCTAAAAGAGAACATTTGGTCTATAGAAACTTAGAAAAAATTATCAAGCCCTATTTCAAGTCATGAGGCATTACCTTCTGTATTTGTTTTTTAGATTTATATCTTACCTCCTAGTATCAGTGCTTTAAAAGCATTTCATTGTATTTCCTTATGTATTATTATTCTGAATGCTCATTATTTTTCAGTGAAGAGACTTTGTAGAGGCCTTAAGTAATGAGATTTTTGAGATACTAGCTTTTTATTAATTATATCTAAAATAAGTCTTCCCAATTGACCAAGATTCTCAAGTACAAATAACGTGCTTATTCTATTTATATTAAGAGATATATCATAAGCACAGAATTACTTAATTTTAGAGAAGAAACTCCATCTTTTGTAACATTAAAATTCCAGGTGTTAGACAAATTTCTCACTGCTGTATATTTGCATACTATCATTTCTAATTTATAGCTATTTCCAATTATAACTTTTTGAGGTGGGGGAGGATCAGAGGGAAAGGGAGAGAATCTTAAACAGGCACCATATCCAACACGGAGCCCAGCAGGGACTTGATCTCACCACTGACCCTGAGATCACGACCTGGGCCAAAATCAAGAGTCAGACGCTTAACTGACTGAGCCATTCAGGCGCCTCTTCAATTATACTTTTAACATGTTTGAAAGTTATCTCTTCTGAAAAGCCTCTGCTACATAATACTAACTTATTTGTGTTCTTGGAAGCATTTATATTATTCTAGAGTTTGTGGAAAACCTCAAGACCACTACTCTTCTGACATAAAATCCAGAGCTTAAACTCCCTAAAAATAAAGCTGAAGGTTCATAATCTCATTTACTGACACTAATGCTTACCCTTACTCTCCTTTATTACACTAAGACCAATAAATTGTGTCCATTCAACTACATGGAAAAAGCAGATATATCCATTGGAATTTTCCTGAGAGAAATCTATTTTTAATATCTTATTACCTGATTGGTTTTTATTCATTTCATTTTCTTGGCTGCCTTGCTCCCCAATTAGTCCCACTGTATCCAGCTTTATCTGCTCAGGTTTTTCATAACCTGACCTTGTATAATATTCCTCCTCCTCCAGCTCTTATTGCCCATGCTCTACCTGGCAGGATTTTATCCATCTCATTTTATATAGTTTATATTATGATAATAATAATGATTTCTCATATTTCTAATAAAAAGTTGTATAGTATTTTAAATGTGTTTTGTACAAAGCTTCTGTTTCTATCGTTCTCCTAATTCCCTTTGTTTCAAGAGAGGAAAATGTATCTGTAATGAGCACTGAGTTATATGTAAGTGATGAATCACTAAACTCTCTCTATGCCTGAAACTAATATTACACTGTATGTTAACTGACTACATTGTAAATTTAAAAAATTGATACAAAAAAGAGAGAGCGCATGAGAGCAAAATCTATCTCTTTCTAAGAACTGACTTTAAATATCTCTGATTATGATAGTCAGGCATTAAAAATGACACCACTTCACCATTTTTTTCCTCTTTCCTCTCCCTCAAAGTATTTTTCCTTAGACATAAATCTGCATTAAAAATTTCTACATATTTTTATAAGTAATTACCAGGTTATGTAGAACATATTTATGGCAGACTCACCACTCACTTATATGTTTCTTAGAAAACTTTTGTTTTTTGGTGGGTTTTTTTTTGTTTTGTTTTGTTTTGTTTTTGTCTCATGAAATGCTCATTAACTTTTAGGAGAAGGCTTTTCTTTTTCTTTTTCTTTTCTTTAATTTTTTTAAGATTTTATTTATTTATTTGACAGAGAGAGATCACAAGTAGTCAGAGAGGCAGGCAGAGAGAGAGGAAGGGAAGCAGGCTCCCCACTGAGCAGAGAGCCTGATACGGGGCTTGATCCTAGGACCCTGAGATCATGACCTGAGCCGAAGGCAGAGGCTTTAACCCACTGAGCCACCCAGGTGCCCCAGGAGAAGGCTTTTCACATAAATAAGGCCAATACAATTAAACTGAGTGGTAATATTTGAAATCATTCACTGGGTTTTCTAGATAATCATATCCCAGTAGTTCTGCTTTATGGAGTGACCATTCCACCTCCACATCATAAAGAACAACAATTCTTCAAAGCTGATTGAAAGAATCAGGAGGAAATGACTTATACTTTATAAAAAGAGTGGTCCCAACCTTTGCAACACATGCATTTACACTCAAACTTTGGAGATAGTATTATATTGAATATTTTTCTAAATTAAACTGTTTCCTTTAAGACAAATTGCATGTGTGTTTTTCTGTTTAATATTCTAGAGGAAAAAGCAGGCTCTAGTTAATTCTGCAATACTCCTGACTGCTATTTTGTTTCTTTTTCTAAAGAAAATGTCCAGATTATGGAGATGACTACCAAAAAAATCAAAATCTGAAGCTCTTAAATATTTAGTTAGCCATATTCAACCATTCACAACAGACCTTTACTGCATTTAGTTATCTAGATTCTTATTTTGAGCTTAACTTTCCCCAAAGTATTTTCCCTTCAATGAAGTCAATATTAATATTTGTCTTTAGCCATGTTGTGAAATGGCAGTATGTGCTTTACATTTTTTCTTTCTAAGTAAAGTTTAAAAGAATCGTGTTTCTAAGTTGAAACTTTGGAGTCTTGAACATTGATTTTTCTGCATATTGAAGTGAAATCAGAATTTAGGAGGAAATTTTGCAACTTCTCATGCTACTTCCTCTAGCAACCACATGTATTGGTGAGATTATTACAGGAGTCCTGGGATAAGCTCATAAGAAGATAGCGACTCTGCCTTCCCCTGGGGTGTTACATGACAAGCATAGTGCACGTGGGGTTTCTGTCTGATTACATAACCTTGAATTCACCATTACTTTCTTAAAAAAAATGTGGCTGTACAACAAATATTCCTGGAAGAGTTCACAAAAATATGAAATTTATTCACTTGAGGAGTTTAAAAATTTTATGTGCCAAAGTGTCACACATGGAAATTCTGATTCTATAATCTTGGAATAGGACTAGAACTCCCTTATTATTTTTTTAAATCCATGGTTGATCCTGAAAAATAATTAAGATCAAGAAGAACTTTGTTAGGTACTTTAAGTTAACATTCCTGAATCCTGTTAGAGAAACTCAAATCCCCACTGCCAGAGCAAGCTGCAAATTTGATGTTTAACTTTTTTAACAGCTAAAACTCTGAGGCTGCACTTAGAATAGTCCTAGCTACCCTTCTGGAATCTGTTGGGTTTTCTTGTATTCATTGGCTCAAGGTAGATCTTGAGCATTACAATGATACAGAACGTAGTGCCCATCAGGGGTACTTCATTAATGTGATAGTGTCTAGGGGCACCTGGGTAACTCAGTCATTAAGCGTCTACCTTCAGCTCAGCTCATGATCCCAGAGTCCTGGGATCAAAGCCCTTTTTGCTCAGCAGGAAGCCTGCTTCTCCCTCTCCCACTCCCCATTTGTATTTCCTCTCTTGCTATCTCTCTGTCAAATAAATAAATTAAATATTTTTAAAAAATGTGATAGTGTCTAGACCTATGTAGCAACAATGAGATTCCCAAACAGTTCCAAGATACTCTTCCCATTGGCCTCAACTCCATTTACACCACTGTGAAAACTTCCCTGTTTCCTCTGATGGCCATCTGATGCTGGTTCTCACTGAGTTTTGTTTAAATCTCTATTAATAGAATTTACAATCCTGATGGGTTAGAGTGAGTGAGTCATCTGTTTTTCAGTACCTTCATGGATCTTTCCCCCTCGAGTTCATGGACATTGTCTTTTAAGCACTCATATTTCCATCAGCATCCAACATGGTGCCTTTCAACAGGGCATGCTCCATGAAAAGATGCCTCCAAAACCCAAATACAAGCTGAGTTGCAGGAGCATAACTGATATAATTTTGTTTACAGGGTAAATGCACAATCAGGAACAACAACTTCTCTTTTGTACTTGTTTTCTATTATTATTATAACAAACTGCCACAGGTTTAGTGAGTAAAAACAACACAAATATATTATCTCATACTCTGTAGATCAGCAGTCCAGGTGCACTTGGCTGGTTCCTCTGCCTAGGACCTCATAAGACCAAAATCAAAGTGTCAGTTCATACTTACTTGAAGCTTCTGGAGGAGAAGTCACTTCCAAGATCACTTAACTTCTCAGAATTCAGTTTTTTGTAGTTGTAGGCTGAAGTTCTAAAGAAGGTAGGTCGAAGTTGTAGGTCATTTTCATGTAGGTTGTTGGCCTGGAAGCTCTCTCATCTCCTTAGGACCACCTGCATCCTTGGTCCTGTTTGCTGCTCTGTCTTCAAGCCAGTAACCATGAATCTTTCCCAGATTTCCAATTCCTCTGATTTCTTTTATTTTTTGATGCACATCTTCTGCCTCCAGCAAAAGAAAGTTCTCTGCTTTTGAGGGTTTATGTGATTAGATTGAACCAGCTAATCCAAAATAATCTCCCTATTTTAATTACATCTGCAAAATCCCTTTTGACATAAAATATAAGATGTTCAGAGGTCTCCGGGATTAGGCCATGGACATGCTTAGAGGAAATGGGTACATTCTGCCTTTAGGCTTTTGTGTACTTGTTAGCACTCCACGTTTTCCCTATCCATTTTATATTGCTCACTCTAACTCATAAGGAGTCTTGCCATCATGTATCACTTGCTTTTAGAGTTGATCAGGCAAACACTGAATCAAAAGGCCAAAGAGATGCTGCAACTTTAGAAAGATTCTGTATTTGTTTGGAAACTCAATACCACTGCCTCTTTTCCTTCCCAAAGACACACTGACACTTTGGAATTAGTTTTCCTTTTTCTTATCCTTATTCCTTATGAGCCATATCACACCATGATCCAGAACACCTTGACTTCATGTTTAATTAACTCTGAGCTCATAACTTCTCTTCCCCTTAGACATTGCAGAGAATATTTTTTCTCTATTTATATAAATATTCTTTCCTATTAACTTACAAGAATGAGCATGAGCAATTTAAAATGTGTGATTCCCTAGGGATTTAAGCTATAATTTGTTTCCTTAAATGCAGAAAAATAAATAGAATATTGGGGTGTGTGTTCATAGAGTATACTAAAAGAAAATAATGTACATCGAAATCACAAGTTCAAGATTTGTTTCACTTTTAAAAGAGGCTGGTCTATCTTAAAAAGACAATAGTGTTTTGTGCTGAAGTTAAAGTACTAAAACACATCTCTTTAAAATCAAGTCGTAAAAGTCTCCAGAGCTGTGTCTGATCACACTCAGTTTTCACCAAAATATGGTGTTGTGTATAGATGGCAGCAGTGATGTGATGTAATGTATGTCGAGAGTATTTGTTAGGGGACCACTGGGGGCTGACACTTTATAGCAGCTGCAGTCCTTCCTTGGTGAGCGTAGTTTTAAAAATGATTTCTCGTCCATTCAGGCAGGTTCTCTTGCTGAAAGTCTCCAAAGACTATTTCATTATCCTACTTTTTCAATGACTTTCCATAAAAAAATACAAGATGTGAATCTGGTTTTAATAAGTACCATTTAAAGTAGTTATCAATGATACATTAGTCATTCCATCCACTGCCCCTGTGAGGTGAGTGAGTGAATAATTACAGGTGACCTTCCGACAAGAGAGGATCTAATGTAGTCTTGAAGGCTTCTAAGTATGGGGTATTTTGTCAGTTGGGTGAATAAGCACTGAGTCATTAGCATGGCATTTGAGAGATCATTAGGGATTTGTAACTAAAATAAGCCTATTTTTCTTAGTCAGGATAATGGGTTATTCTTACCTGTAATGCTGGATTTTTTAAATTTTTCTTTCCTTATTTCAAGATTCATCACTTTATGGTATATTTTCCTTCAGGAAAGGACATAGAGTATAACTACCAAAGGAACATGTTTGATAAAAAAGACGTCAGAAGTTGGAATATTTTTAAAAGTTGAGAAAAGTATGGATTCCTGTTTCCTAATCCATGGCTAATTTGAAAAAAAAAATTATCATTTCTGAGCAGTTCTAAAGGTTTAAACCTGGTTTATAAAACTGACCAGCTCAGTTGCCTTGAACGAATAATTTATCCTGTTGGATACCACATTAAATCTGTCAAAATATTAGTTCATAAGCAGTGTATGGAAAGATCCTCGTCATCCATATTTGTTTCCCTGATGCCCTGTGTGGAGTGGGTGCTTAACACAGATTCACTGAATAATGTCAATTTTTTTGTATTCTCTTCTAGTCAATAATCTCTTTCTCTCTTCTTACTTCAAATTGGTGGGAAAGAGACCTCATACAGAGGGTGAAAAAAGGGTTTCGCTACCTTGGATACTCTTTCAAGGTTGAGTCACATTCAAGAAAGCCAAACAATTCAGGCAATAAGGGGTCAAGTGCATATCACGAACACCTTTGCCAAAATATTTCTTTCTTGTTTATGCAATGCATAAAAAAAGGATAAGACATTTTAAAAAAGGATAATAAATAAATAAATTCTTACTAATTTATTTAATGTCTTTTTCCAGTTTTTTTTTAACCATTTTCACCCTTATTCTGGCCTGTTAACATTACTTCTTTTGGCATATTTCCCCATTATTCTCTTCTGTAGCATTTTCCCCATTCATGGCTTAATTAACAGGAGACCCCATGATAACAACTCTCATCTTTACTGACTAATTGTTTTTTTTTTTCCTTAAACATGCAAAACTAGGTAGGCATAAAAATATACATCAATTGAGATGTGAAGGTTAAAAATTACTCACTTTTCTTACTTTTCATCTTTTCATTTTCTTCATGCATCTTTTCCCCTATTTATGCTTTCAATGCCCTTCTTTTTTTTTTTTTTAAAGATTTTATTTATTTATTTGACAGACCAAGATCACAAGTAGACAGAGAGGCAGGCAGAGAGAGAGAGAAGGAAGCAGGCTCTCCGCTGAGCAGAGAGCCCGATGCGGGGCTCGATCCCAGGACCCTGGGACCATGACCTGAGCCAAAGGCAGAGGCTTTAACCCACTGAGCCACCCAGGTGCCCCTCAATGCCCTTCTTTAACTTTATTTGGTTTTCTGTTCTTTAGAGATAATTAGTAGCTTGTGTCTTTTTTTTTTTTTTTTTTTTTTTGGCTCTATCCACAAGCCCAAAATCTACATCATAATTGGTGTAATAGTTATGCCAAGCTAAAATAGTCCTTGGGCATCCCCATAGTTAGGTGCTGGAAGCAGGTGGTTAAGGACTTTATTCGGTATACAGCAGAATCAATGTGGTGTTGATCTAAATTTCTTTATTGCAGCAACACCTGAAAACAAGTTTCCACTTAAGGCAAAACACACTTGTAATCAGATGGTCAATAATGGCAACAACTAAGAGAAATTGAATAGCTTTACTCAGAACTTGCATCATTTATTAAAGAGGGGTGACAATGTGACTGAAACATCTTTTCCCCCTTTCAGAATTGGCTTGAACTAGATTAGGAACAACTACAAAAGACTAACCGGAAGAACCTTTGCCATTTCACCTAGAGTAGTCTTACAAGGTCAGTTTCCTCAATTGACAAAATCTCTTACTTAAACATTCACTCATTCATTCAATAAATATTTATTGAGCTAAAAGCATGTTCTAGAGCACTGTGATGAGGACTAAAAGCCCATTTTTAAAGAGATTTTATTTATTTGTTTTTGTGAGAGAGAGAGGAGCAGGGAAGGAGAGGGAGAAGCAGACACCCCGCTGAGCAGGGAGCCCCACATGGGAGGGGATTCCAGAACCCTGGGGTCATTACCTTTGCCCACGGCAGATACTCAACCAACGGAGCCACCCAGGGGTCCCACTTAAATACATTTTTCTTGCTTCCATGATCTCATGTGTAGCTGGAGTGAGGGAGATATGGGTCAAGACAGAAATATACCATCAGAATCCAGTGTGTAGTAACAGTGTTGTGTACAAGGCACACTGTAACACAAAGGGAGAACTGATTGGTATTGATTAAGGGAAGAATGGAGTTGAGTGAAACTAGTTGAGAGGCTTGCCCCATCCTGATCCTGGTGACCACCCTTGGGTGAGACCCTGTCTGTCTTTAGATTTCTGTTATCTCATGTGCCCAAAGAAAGTATAAATCTGATAGCAAGCAATAGCTAAGTTTATCAAGGAGTTCCTATGTGGCAGATGCTTTTTGACAAATTTTACTTATCATAACTGATCATTTGCCCCAATCTCTGAGTTAGCTACATTTAATATGTCAGCTTTATTTGGTGGTGAAACTGAGGCCCTGAGAAGTTAAGTAATTTTGGCAAAGTCACCAGTTAGTAAGTAGCAGAGACAAGAAAACGCTACTGACATTTTTTCCTATGAGTCCAAAGTGAAAATTCTTGCTGTAAAAATGTCCAAATTCGTTTAATTAAAAAAGTAGCCAGAGAAAATTGACCAAGCTTAATACAAGCTAAAATGGAATTTTCTTACAGCACATTTAGTGTGTGTGTATGTGTGTGTGTGTGTGTGTGTGTGTGTATTAAAGCTCTTTTAAACATGATTGTGTTAAGTTTCCATGAAATCTATGATCATGTGGAGAACATGGCATACTTTCTGAAGCCAGAGGGTTAAATTCTTTCAAATATCAGACATTGGAGTTAAGGCAAGGAGCAGGATGACTAAATTAAGAGTGGACAGCGAAGGCAGTGTGGATCCTGGATGGGGGAAGATTGTGGCCTTAAAAGATGTTTTTAAAGACTCTCCTTGAGTAGTAGATACTACCATTTCTAAAGCTCTAACTTCACCACAGTAAGAAGACATACTTTCATCTAAAAAGAGTTACTTTTAAATGTTCCCACCATCCCAACATTTTCTCTCCATTTCAGTTTCCCTCCTCACAGTCCTACAAATACGGACAGACAACGAAACTTAACACTGCTGGGAAGTATGTTTCAAATGCATTTTCTTCCCTCTCTCATCTGTAGGAATTCGTATTTCTTATTTCTTAAAAATGGGTATCTTCTGGTGTGCCTCGTAATGTTAACAAAAAATAATCAGACTTTGCAAACTCCAGTTCAAATGTAATGATGCAATTTAATTTTCCCAATCCTTCAATCTGAGGGGCAAGCTCTGAGAATGGGAAAGTATTCAATGGTTAGCTGATGATCCCATTAGAGCTAAGTTTATGTAGCTTTTAAAACCAAGTTAAGTTTTGATATTTTTTATATAGCTGGCTCTCTTTTAAAATGTTTTTTTAGGAAGTCATAAATGAATGATGTCTAAATATACTAATGAATGCCAACATTTTTAGGGAAACCTATATGCAATTCTGAAGAAAGACTCCCCTTTACTCTGTAAGCTTTGAATTGGTATTATAACTCAGATGAATAAACAAATTAATAAAGATCAAATAGTTTGATGTTACTCTCACCTCTGCTTCTATCTCTGCAATAAATGTTAAAGCCAGTTGCCTAATGATATCCTTCTCTATCTGTCTAATATGAAAACAACTGGCATATGATTCTATTAATATTACTCATGATTAAAATAAGAAATAATCTTCAGAATATGAGTAAGCATGCTTAGACTTATTTAAACCTGAATTTTAACATATATTTAAGCTTTTGTGACTAGCCAGAAAAAAAGTGCTTACCTTTTTGAGTAATCAAGTGTATTTTAAATCTAACAAGACACATTCCAGTGAGATATTTTAAAGCAAATAATACTGTGTCCATGCAAATAAAGGCAACATTACATAGTAGGTTTTGGTGGGGTTAATTCAAAATTCTGACACTTAGTATTTCAAACCCTATGACTTCAATTTAAAATACCTTGTATTTGTAATGCACTCTTGTGCTTCACAATTTATAAAGTAGTTTACATGAATTTTCCTTAAGAAAATCATTTATGGGTAGTAAGGCACGAATCCATACTCTCATTTTCAAAATGAGTCAGTGTTGGAAATGTGATGTGCCATGCAAAACCTCACGGTTAGAAGAGTCTAGCCAGGTACCAGAATTCAGACTTAGAGATTCCAAAATTCATCTTTGTTGCATTAGGGTAAATGGAATAGCTGTTTATCCAATGAAGACAGAAGGGATATTTTTCTTGACTTGCCTTGTTATTTAAGACTGTAATTTTTTTCCTCTAGAAATGCTTCAGATTCATTCTTCCCTTTATTTTATAGTCTGAACTCTTCCCATATAAAGCAAATAAAACTGAAGAAAAGCAAATAAACTGAAGGAAGAACTGTCGGCTCTAGAAGAATATATGGCAGGTTTAATTCTGTCAATTCACTCTCCTACAGTCAAGTATGGTTGTGTAGAAACTAGCCTATGAGTTCACTAGAATCCTAGCAAAATGCTTAACAGGTTATCAGTGAAACTGGCCAATTTTTTCTGCTTTGAAATTTTCCTACATGTAAAATGTGGATTACAAGGATACTTCAGATAAATGTATGATAATTAAATAAATCAATATTATTAAATGATTATTCATGGCGTCTAATAAGCATTTTCAGAATTAGCCATCATTAACTATCATTAATAAATGTTACAAGGATAACATGTATTAACTGGTGTTTTATTTAGTAAAAGACTTTTAAAATCACCTACATTTAAATAAATTTCCATTTTTTTCTTTCAAAGGTCTTCACAATATCATTTTAAAGGCTGAGATTCTCGAACAGCAAAGGTAATTTTTATTAAGATTAAATAACCTCCAGGTTGGAGTTCAGAAAAGAGGGTGAGTGCTACAAATCTTGAGTGGGTTTTGAACTTACAGTTAGTCAGACATTTTGACCCAGAAGCATACTGGCGGTTTTAGACTAAGCATAGGGTGCTCTCTTTCTTCAATAATTGGCACTTAGAGATAATAATTACATCAATCATGCTGTCAAGAAACATACAGTATTTAGACTTAATGGGGGGGGAACACAACTTATTAAGAAAGAAAATTCTATTAATAATGTTAATCTCTCTTTGTAAGCCCCTGAGCATGTATCAACACAAACGGGTAATCATATTTGAGGGACTAAAATGTCTCCTCAGGCCATTGCTTTTCTCTGTATGCCCATAACAGTGACACCAGTCTTTGGGGGAACTGACAATTTATTATTGGCTTTCCATTTTGACATGGTACCTCTTTTTTAAATGATGTTTAGGTAGAAAATAGATCAATGGTTAACTTTAAAGGGAGGAAGAAAGAGAATTAAAGGGAGGGAGAACAGATTTAGATCTCTTTAATTTTATTTTGTAATTTTATTTCTTTGAGAGGGAGAGAGAGAGAGAGAGCACATGTGGAAGCACTAGACAGGACAGGGGGAGAGGGAGGGGGAAGGGAGAAACAGACTTCCCACTAAGCATGGACCCTGTTGGAGCCTGACTTGGGGATTAGGGATTTTTGCTAAGCTTGTGGGGGGTGCAGAGAGGACTAGACAGCAGTCAATAGGCTGTAGAGTGGGATATCACTCATGAAGTATGGATGTCTAGTTTTAATTCCCAAAGAGGAAAAAAAAAATCTAAAACCACCAGCACCTGGGTAAGGAGAAAATTGCCAACTCTGAGAAGGCACTATATAGTGTCCGGGGACATAAAAGGTATTAGTAGGAGAGGAAATAGCACTCAGTCAGTAAAAAGAAATGAGATGGGGCCTCAGTTCAGCTAGGAGAAACCAGAGAATATAACCATCTGTAAAAGAATTTCATCTGATTTCTTACACTGGTCAAATGGACATCCAACACCTAAATTGTCTCCTATTACAAAAACCAAACAAACAAACAAACAAAAAAAACCAAAACTAAAGATTTACTGAATGGAAGAATAAAGAATATCATTTGCTTTCCATTACTGATTTATTAACATTAAAGAATGAAAAATTTTAAACAATTTTTAACAGTCTATCTACTAAATAAATCTCTGCTAACCTTACTAAATTAATGCTTTCAAAAGTGACTGAGAATAATGTAAACTTGGAAGTAAGTAATTTCTAAATGAAATACATGGCAAGGTAAAAATATAAAATATAATGAAGAAACAAATTGCTGTGGATCAGTTTGAAATGGTCTTTTGCTCATAATGAACACTAACAAATATGTTTAGATGAATTGCATCTTACAGTATGGTAAGTTATCTTACTTTCTTTGGTGGTTGAAGATGGAACATTCTAATATATGGCATTCATCACCTTTTATTTTTTATTTTTTTAAAGATTTTATTTATTTATTTTACAGAAGTCACAAGTAGACAGAGAGAGGGAGAGACAGGCTCCCCGCTAAACAGAGAACCCGATGCAAGGCTCAATCCCAGGATACCGAGATCATGACGTGAGCCAGAGGCAGAGGCTTAACCCTCTGAGCCACCCAGGTGCCCCTACATTCATCACCTTTATACTACAATCATTTTTTTTTATTTGACTATATTTCCGCCTATGCATAAAATGTACTCCAATACCACATATGATTATGCTTAAAGAAAAATAGGAACTGTTAAATTGCATACTAATTGGCATATTTATTTAAATGAATTCCACTGAATTGTATAATGAGAATTTGTACATAGTGGTTCTTTTTGATCCAAATATCTCCCAACATGAAATTATTTTGCATGTTTGTCAATATTTCTAAATTCTGAATGTAGTTTGTCTACTCAAAATCATCAACATCAGACCCATGAAGCCTGTGTTCCTCTCTATAGTCGTTCTGTGTTTTTCTATAAGCAAAATTCTCGTTGCATTAAAGACGAGGTTGTCACAATCATTCTGACTCATATCCAGTTGATATTAAAAACAGGGTTTTTCACAAGGTAAGCAACAGGGAAATTACATTTCCTAGATTCAAGTCCCCTGCACAATTTCCAAGTGATGTAGCATCAACATCAGGCAAGGAGTTTAATTTTATGACAGTGTGTTTACAAATATATTAAGGGTGGAATTTCCAGCACCCTGAATGGGATTTGAGATGCATTTCTTGCTTATCATAACAGTGGATGCTTGTCTGTAACTGGGTCTCTTGACAATATGATGAAAATGAGTCCATTGTTTATTTTTGTTCCTCTTAGGTTTAAACTACCACATCTCCCCCACACAAAAACCTAGTTAGGGGATATTTTAAGTGCCAAAAGGACACATTAATTAAATGTCAAAAAATAGATGCTCCAGAGAGGATGTCATTCATACAAAAAACTTCAAAAAGGCGTCGATTTTGAATACTGAGAAGCCCCCAATGAAATACAATATAAATTACAGTGATTCATCAAAATCAACACACACCTAACAAACCATTCAACAATTTTGCATTTCATCATCTGAAATTAAAATCCATATGTTTTTGGCTAAGGTCTAGTCCCATTTCTCATACATTTTTGATGGGTAAACCTTAGTGGGTTATTATTACTTTTTGTAACATACTATTTCTAGGTTTTATAGAATTCTGTTTTATGGTAAACTTTTTGCTTTTGATGATGTACAATTTATAGGGATTCATTTAAGGATTATGGGTTTTTTTTAAAAAAGTTAAAAATTAAGGTCAGTTACATAGTAGTCTTTAATTAAAAAGTTTCCTGCAATATTGTTAGTTCAAACAAAACAATAGAGGCGAGTTTATAGACATTTCTTGATAATGATGGTGACTCTAGAGTCTGTCAGTGTAGCTTCAGTGTAGACAGTTCCCTGTGCTGGTATATATTTTAGAGAGATTAATAACCTCTTGTCTTGCTTTGAGTTTATCCTAGGTTATCTGGTACTTTCTGTGCTCTTCTTCATGCAGCCCACTTTCTTTACACTGTGGTGGATCTATATCAGTAATGAGAAAAAGAAAATCAAAGTAAAATGTTTCTCCACCTTAAAAATAACTAATAGTTTTGTCTTCCGCTTCGCTTTATTATGCTAAACTTCCTGAAAGAAATTTGAAAACTACCAGAGAAATGTGTCAGCAAAAGGCAGGACCTGTCTAATAACAGAACTGAAACTTCGATCTGAGGCTCTGGTGGTTTATTTTGTGAAATTATCACATGTGTGGTATCAACTTCGAGGGCTGAGTAGGAGCAAGAAGAGAGCTAAAGCATTCGGGAAGTACTGCAAGACTTTTGAAGTGAATGGAGGTAGGGATTAATCCATAAACAGAAAAGAAAATAGCTAAAGAGGAAAAAGAAGAGTAAGAAAGATGTCTCGTGTGTTGAGGGAGAGCGCTTCGGGGGGTACTTTTTATTCTACTTGATGTCCATAGCCCTGAATAGGGCTTTTCTCCTTCTACATCAGGGGGCAAAATAATTAGCATTGCTCTTTGTTGCCGTTGCCTCTGTTGCTATTTTTCTCTTGAACCAGAGAGACTTGGGTTTAGATTTAGTACTTCGCACTCACCGTGTAACCTCGGGCAGTGAACAAATCTCCTTAATGCTCACATTTCTCACTGGTAAGGGGAAGCTAAGGATACGCACCTTGCAGAGATTCTGGGAGGAAGCGAAGGGACATGTATAATGCCGAGCACATCTGAATGTCTAATAAAAGGGAACTATGTGGTTGGTGCAGCTGCTGTAAAGGATGGAGACCAGATAGAGAACTGATGCCAGCCCGAGGGGGGAAATCCTCATCCCAAGTTCCAGCACACTCCGGCACCTCGGGGAGTTAATCATTGATGAGATCCTGGTCCTCCAGGAGAAAAGAGGCTGGGAGAGGGCACTGACCTGGGGTCAAGGATTATATCCAGGGGTGTCACTCACCTGTGCCTGGATAGTCAATGATGAGACATCTCAGAGGCCCAGGGAGCATGAGTTAGAGCCGAGGGCATAGTACTCTCCAAGGAGAGAGTCCAGCCTTCGGAGCGGACTGAGTACACATCACCCGGGAGCTCAGAGGTTGAGGGCGTACGTAAATTGATAAAGATCCAACAAAGGCAGTGCACAGCAGAATTAGAGCCAAACCTTTCCCCGCTAGGAAACGCCAGATTTTATACAGAAATAGAGCATATCTAGCCTGGCCTGAAAGGACTTCCAACATCCTGGGGAGGCGGGGGGACTTCTTTGGCAATTCTCATTTGGGGCCATTGCGGTCCTTCTCTCTCTGAGCCCCGGCTGCATGGGCTCTGAGAAACTTCAAGCACCTTGTACCTTGTACAGATGCCTTTTTGTTTATGCAGCACTCACAGATATCTACGCACCTTTGATCTCAGTTTAATGTTACTTCCTCAGGGAATTCTTACCTACCCAAATCCCTAATCTTTGCCAGAATAATATTTTGCAACTCTGTCCTTTTCCTCCTTGTCAGTAATTGTATTTGTGAAGTGACTACGTGTTTAATTAGTGATTTAAAGTTTCTTAACTTACCTTTTTTTTTTTTTTTTTTTTGGTGAGAGAGACTTTTGTGTATTGTTTTCAGCCAGTGCTCATTTGATTGGTGCTTAGCGTGGCAGCTTGCATAAGGTGAGAAATTAGGAAGTATTTGCTAAATGAGTGAATGAATCATAATCAGACAGACAGACTTAAGAGCCGGAGACTACAAGCCTTAGCAGCAACAATAGTTGAGGATCAGGAAAATCCGTTACCTGGGAACAAAAGAGAAAGGGGGAAGAAAGGGCCCAAATGGAGAATTAAATAGAACCTTCCACCAGTCTACCTAGTGCTAGAAGTTTATCTATCTATTAGGGAAATACTCTTGAGGCTTAAAAATCCTGCACTACTGGGAGGCTGGTAATAAATAGATGAAGAGAATCTGGACATAGTTCGTCCTTGTATTGTCCTGCTTTTTTCTCCCAATAGATCCTGGTGATTGCTGAACTCTGATTCAGATAAATTTTACTTATAATATAAGCAGACATCTGAACTGTGTAGAGCACCTTATTAGTGATATCTTTGAAAAGAGTGATGCTTAATGTTAATGTCAGCTGTTGAGCAATTTCATTTATTTTCTCACTTCCTCCTATTAACCCTCTGAGATAAGCACTATTTGACTTTAGCAGATGAGGACCTTGAAATTTGAAGAGGCTGAGTCATTTGTTTGAAGTTATACAGCTGTAGGTTCCTGCCCCGCTCACAATCTCAGCTTGGTGCTGTACTAGACACAGCAGAACCAGTGAAGGACTGACTGTGTTTGGGGCTTTATCAGTTTAGTCAAGAGCTTATAAAATGGTATCCAAATGGGATTTTTTTCTATGTGTCAGAAAGCCCGAATGTTACATATTCTCTCTCTACACAGCAGGTCAAGCTTTTATCTATGTAACTGCTCTTTTCTTTATTTCTATTACTTTTTTAAGTAAATAAAATGAGACATGTATACAAACAATTTGAACTAGCTGAAATAGTCTGACAGGAAATAGACTTCGTATCAGTAGATTTGGAACCAAATTGAAGAATTTCCAAAGATGTTAACAGATTGCCCTAACGTTTGGTACACTAGAGAGAGTAAATCTAAAATGAACAAATGAACAAAACAAACAAACACACAAACCTAAGGTATGTTAGTTGTGTTTCAGTTTATTTCTTTTTTCTATCTTCTTGTCTGTCTTATAGTCTGGCTTCTTTCATGTTAATTATATCTCATCTGCTTCTATTCTTTCTCCTTAACTTAATACAAATAATTTTCAGATTGATGTCTTCCTGTGTCTCTTTCTAGAATAACAGGTTTTTTCAGGTCAGGCTTGCATGTTTGCAAACTTGCTTCTCTCCAACTTTTTGCCCATACATTGCTGTGAATTTACATAGTCTTCCCCTCCCTGCCAAATACTGAATCTACATTACACTAATAGTTATTCTTGCTTGAAATTATGTAATTTTCAAGGGCACTACATTTTGTATTTGTTTCTAGTTCACAGTCAACTACCAAATAAATAATATTCTTCCTTCTGCAGTAGTTAGATAAAAGTGAAGGAGTTGATTTCTGATTCTTTTATACCCATTATTTTTTTTTAATTCTCTTACTAGAAAAGTTTGCATAAAGTAAAATGCACAAATCCTTAAGAGGACTTTAAGAAGAGGTGGTTTTTGTTTTTGCTTTTCCTTTAAGATTGTATTTTTAAGTAATCTCTACATCTGATGTGGGGCTTGAACTCACAACCCTGGGAACAAGAGTCACATGCTCCACTGAGAGAGCCTACCAGGTGCCCCTAAGAAGAGTTTTGATAAGTGCATAAACTCATATAGTCACAGCCCTATTAAAGTATATCTGTCATCCCAGAACGTTCCTTCATGTTCCTTTTCCTTCAATCCTCCCTAAATGCCAAAAGAAAAACTTTGCCATTTTTTTGCTGTAGTTTTTTTTTCTTTTTCTTTTTCTTTTTTAAGATTTTATTTATTAATTTGAGAGAGAGAGAGAGAGAATGAGCAGGGGGAAGGAGAAGCAAATTACCCACTGAGCTGGGAGCCTATGCAGGGCTCCATCCCAGGACCCTGGGATCATGACCTGAGCTGAAGGTAGACACTTAACTAAGCCCCCTGGGAACCCCTAGTTTTCTTTTTCTATAAATTAAATAAATGCAGTCCCACAGTAACTACTCTTCAATATCTGATTGGTTTCATGCAGTAAACTATCTGTAAAACTGATTCATGGTGTTGCTTATAGCAGTAGTCCATTATTTTTTATTGGCAAATAACAATCTCTTGTATATAAATCGCCAATCATTTCTCATTCTCCTGGTGTTAGGATTTAGATTTTCTTCGAGTGTGGGGCTATTAAGAATAAAGCTTCTATTTGCATCCAGGACTTTTAAAGATGGTAGTTTCTCTTTCTCTTGGGTAAATATTTAGATGTGGAATTTTTGGGTCATGGGATAGGTATTCATGCATCTTTATAAGAATTACAAAAATGTTTTAGATTCCTAACAGCAGAGTGTAAGCGTTCTGGTTGTTACACATTCCCATCAGCGCTCGGTGTTGTCAGTCTTTTATTTTTAGCCATTCTCGTGGGTGTTTAGTGGTATTTCATTGTGATTTTAATTCAAATTTGTCTGGTGATCAATGACTTGGAGGACTTTCTGGGTGCTTATTGACCTGTTGTATATCGTCCTCCCAGAATGTGTATTTTAGTCTTTTGTCCTTTCTCCCAGCCTGTGGCATACTTATTCATTTCCTTAGTACATTATGAGGAGAAGAAATTTTTCATTCTAATAAAGTTTATTTTTTAGGAGTATTGCCTTTTGTGCACTGTGTACAAAATCTTTGCCTAATCACAGATTGAAAGATAACTGTCCCTGAGTTTTATTCTAAAACCATTTTAATTTTAGCTTTTCTTCATTCTTTGTTGTGAATACAACATTACACCTTGCAATGGGTTGTAGATACTCAACAGATGTTATTGTTATGTCAGTTATTATTAATGTATCGTACTAACTCTAACTCATTTGCAAGGAATTGACTCCCTATTTCCCTCTCACATTCCTACTCTAGAGGGAAAGAATTAAATAAATATTATATATGAGTTAGAGTCTAGTCAGAAAGGAGAAACCATCTTTAATATTTCAGACTAAGAGAATTTAATTCAGAATTGGTTATGAGGATGTTGTGGGGACTAGAAGAGCAAAAGTAGGAAAAGTAAGCTTACCAGAAAAGTGACTATGGGAACCAGAGCTGGAGGAGCAAAACAGAAACCGAACTTTCCCAGAACCCGAGATCTCTGTGAGGCTCTTGTCCTTAGAGACAGAGAACTGGGTGCTGCCCACCAAGGTCTTTGCTCCTGTATGTGCAGTCATTCTTCCTGATTCTTCTCCAGCATTGCTGTTGATGCCCCCTGGAAACAGGAGCAATGAAAGAAGTCATTCCTCTCTTCCATTATCCTCTTCCAGTATCCCACCCATGCCTTTCATTGGCAGAACCTCAACAAAAACTATTAATGGTGTCTGGGGAAAAAAAAAAAAACAAACAAAAACAAAAAACAAACAAAAAAAAACAAACTCCAGGTTTCAAGCTATGAAAACATAGAGCAGAACACATAAAGATAGGAGTTTAGATAAAATCACAGAAAGAATTAACCAACATATAAGACATCAAGTCTGATCTCATTAAATTGCTTTAGGGGCTGCAGGACTTCAAGTCCACACTCATTGTGTTAATGCAGATGACTCGTGGGCAGCATATATTTGAGGTGCTTGCCCTGATCCTCTAAGATTCTACACAGGCTGTTTAGGTCATAAACCAAACTAAAACCTCAGTAAAATACTCTTCTTACTCTTACTCCTCCCACAAAATATAAAACAGAACGTAAGTGAGAGCCATCTGCTGAGGAAGTACTGAGCAAGCAGATTCCCAAGGTCCACTTTCATCTATATTCACAGCTCCAGGGTTTCCCTTGGGTTTGGGGTCATTGGACTGCTGACTGGAGCAATGTCACATACTGATGTAGCCAGAAAATATGTGTGGAAGACAAAAATTATACCACCAAGAGCCCTTTCCATATATCGCTACTGATAATACAGACAAGGGTGAACCAATTAAAAACATCCTGGAGAGGAAAAGCACTCCAGAATGGTAACATGAGAAACTTTGCAAACCCTCTACCCAGAAAAACAACTAAAACAGATAAAACTAGGAAAACAAACAAACAAAAAAATCAAGTCTCTGGAAATTATCTTAAGCAAAAGAGAAATATTTATTCATGAATAACTACTAAATCGTGGTAAGAATAGTGAGAGTCTATGGAAACTAACAAATGGCCAGGTCCCTTCCCCCATCCAGCTCAGTGTGATAAAAATCTTACTTAAGGCAGGCACAGTGAAGAAGAAGAAGGAGAAGGAGAAGAAGAACAACGTGGGGTACCCTTAGGGGTAGGACTTTATTTGGGGGAAAAAAAGTATGAGAAGTTCAGCCTAAAGGCAATTCCAAACAATGGAAATTTGAGTTAACAACTCTTCTGGGGTCTAAGCAGGTTTCAAAGACTGGAATTTAAGACTACTCCTACAAAGGATCACACTGTGGAACAATTTATGCTCCAGGTTGTTAAAAATCAGAGCATAATCAGCTAAAAATTAGTCAGGGCTAATATCTGGGTGTGATACCAAAAGAGACAAGCCAGAAACTTACAGGGAGATGAGGGAGTTCTGGGAAGACACAATTGAATAGCTTAGATAAAACCACTATTATCTTTGGGGATGGGAGTAGGGGACATCATGACTACATGCCCAAGACTGCACCCTCTGAGGAGCAACATAGGCTGTACACTGCAGGAGAAATACATAAGACAGAGCCCTGAAATACATAAGGCAGTAACTGACATAATTGAAGGGAGAAGAAGACAATTCAAATATAATAGTTGAAGACATCAATATCCCACTTTCAATAATGGATAGAAAAAGAAGAAAGAAGATAAACAAAGATATATATAAGACTTCACCAGCACCATGAACCAACTAGGCTTAATAGACATCTCCAGATCACTCTACCCAACGATAATAGAATATATATTTGTCTCAAGCACATATGAAAGATTCTCTAGGATAGATCATATGCTAGGCCATTAAACAGACTTAAGCAAATTTAGAAGTATTGAATTCATACAAAGTATGTTCTCTGACAACAAGAGAATGACATTAGGAAAAAATACAAGAGGAAACAAGAAATTTACAAATATGTTAAGTTTAGTAATGCACTTCTAAATAACCAGTAGATCAAAGAATAAATTACAAGAGACATTAGAAAATGCTCTGAGATGAGTAAAAATGAAGAAAGAACATATAAAATTCATGGGATACAGCTTAATCAGGGCCCAACATTGCAATTTATAACTATAAACACTTTTATTAAAAAAGAAGAAAGATGTGCAAGGGGATGGATTAAATAGATAGGTGATGGTGATTAAGGAGGGCACTTTTGATGAGCACTGGGTTTGTATGGAAGTGATGAATCACTGAGTTCTACACCTGGAACTAATATTACACTGTACATTAACTAACTGGAATTTAAATAAAAACTTAAAGAATTTTGCATTTAATTTCCATGCCTAAATGGATGCTATAATAATTGATTCATGTAATACTTTAAAAAAAGATCTCACATTAATAACCTAATCTCCCATCTTAAGAAATTAGGAAAGGAAGAACAAACTAAACCTAAAGTAAGTGGAATGAAGGAACTAATAAAGGTCAAATCAGGAATTAGTGAAACAGAGAACAGATATACAAAAAAAAAAAAAAAAAAAAAAAACCACAATAAATAAAAGCAAAGAAACTAAAACTTACTGGTTGCAAAAATCAACAAAATCGGCAAAATTTTAAGGAGAATAGCCAAGAGAAAAAGATAGAAGGTGTAAATAAAAATTACAAAGAGATAAAACTTCACACCCACTAGGATGACTAGGAACCACAGGAAAAAACAAAATGTTGGCCAGGATTTGGAGAAATCAGAACACTCATATATTCCTAGTGAGATTGTAAAATTTTACAGTCACTTTAGAAAACATTCTAACAGTTCTTCAAAATATTAAACAAAATTACCATATGGTCCCCAGGAATCCCTCTCATGTGCATATACACAAAAAAATGAAAATACATAACCATTCAAAATCTTGCACATAAATATTCTCAGCAGCATTATACATAATTGCCAAAAAAGTAAAAACATCTGAAATGTTCATCAACTGATGAATGGATAAATAAATTGTGATATATTCATACAATGAAATATTATTCATCAATAAGAAGAAATGAAGTAGACATAAGCTCTAACATGGATGAAACTTGAAAATATTATTTTAAGAAAAACACCAGTCACAAAACACGACATACTATTATTATCTTGACTTGAAATATCCAACATAGCTAAATACATGGAGACAGAAAATAAATTAAGCTATGGAGGTTATTTGGGGTAGGGGGATGAAGAAATATTCTACAATTATGTAGTGGTGACAACTGCAAAAATCTATGGACATGTTAGGAACACTGAGTTGTACACTTGAACAGATGAGTTTTAAGGAAACTTAATTATATCTCAGTAAAGCTTTAATAACAAACAAAAAATAAACACCTGGGAATATTCCATTTTATTCCCAAACATTGCAATGCTTTTCTTGACTCTTCTCAATTACATAAAAACCTGTAAGAGCCATCATGACTGCACTTTACATATATATTTTTATTTAATCTCACTTAATAACTCTGGCAGCTCCATGGAGTGAGTATATATTATCTCTGCTTTTTAGATAACATAACAAAAACAGATAAAATGAAAGTCACTTGTTAAATTCACATCATTGTTAAGTTTCATAGACAAATTCTTGTTCTTAACCATAATGCTATGCTACTTCCCTTTCCCTCAAATATGGTACCTAACTACTTCTGACGGTAAAGGGCCAATACACTATTGAGTATTGCACACAATTTCTATCCTCTTTGGGAAAATATCGAAATTCCAGGCTAATATTGAAATGCTTGTATCACAAAGGGAATTTTAGCTGGAAAATAGTAAATTTGTAGTATTAACACACAGATTGCTTGTTAGCTGTAATTTTTTGGCATGAAGGGAGGTGTGATAAGCACGTGGGATAATTCACACTCTCTGTGATTTATCTTTCTTTTCAAATATGACAACACATCAAATTAGATTCATTTCTAGTGTCTTCATAGATTCTCTTCTGCTATTTGCGCAGTGTGTGCTCAATGTAGGTTGTAAACACACAGAGCATAATATTAAACTCAAGTAAAAGAAGACATTATCAATACCAGCTAATGACAGTCAACAAAATAAGGAGTGATGAAAAGTGAATCAACAGATGACATCATGTACTCTTCCAACTGGTAAGCAATTTGGTTTAGGTTTACCTTTATGTGGGGTCACTCATTTATAACACCTTGAAGTCTTATATATAAGGATTCAAGGAGAGGCCCAAACAGACAGATGATGTAAATCTTTACAGATGAAAAAAGTCATGGTTCAAAAAGTCATTCTTTGTCCAAAGTCACAGAACTAAGCAGAGATAGAACCAGAACTAGAATCCAAGTCTCCTGTTTCTCAGCCTGGTTACAGTGTTGCCATCTCCCATCTAATCCTCCTGGACATAGAACATTCAGTTAACGTGGGTACACAACCTTTATTATACATGACAAAGTGAGAAAAATATTGTTATCAAACACTGAAGTAAAAGGAATGCTAGTTAATCATGTTTTATAAAGATTTATTAGTTTTGTCCCAGTTGGGTCTTATATTTATTTAATCATAGATTTCCTCCCTATTTCTCCAGAAAACAATCTGTCCCTAGATCCCTGTCTGTAGCCCCCACATATAAAAGTTTACTTTAATAATAGTATATAATTAAAAATGACAGTTAAAGATTAGGGAAAAGCATGCTGTAAGAGATCACTGGGGCAGTCAAGAAAACAAGATGATAAAAACCTAAAACATAGTATTCTTACAGATATAAAGTAAAAACCTCACTTAAAAATAAACTTTGAAATTTAAATGCAACTCTGCTTTTTCCAGCAGTAACAAAAAATTTTAAAAATCCCATTATCAAATACAACAGGGCAACAATACCTTCTGTGATTTGACATTATGTTCTTTAAGTTCTTGGATCAGAGAGAATGTTTTCATGAGAAACTGTTTATGTTACATGTTAAGCTCTTTCAGCATTAATTCTGGTTGGTTTTGGCATCAGTTCTAATTTACAGAATCAACTAGGATAAGACACTGGAAGCTCTTATTTTTAGGATTCCTAAATGTGTAACATCCTTTGGTTACTATTTTCTACTTGTTGATATATTTTTTACATTTTAAATGCTTTGTCTCTCTAACTAGATTGTTTCTTTTACTTCTTAATCTGAATATGGTTAATAGATGGTCACAGATTAGTGGAATGTGCTTCTGATATCATCTGTAATCATTTATTTAGTTAGTGGCAACAGACTCTAATCTTAGAATCTGATGGTCAATCTATCATCCTGTGTCCAATCCAATGAGAACAGTTAAATGAAGAAACAAATTCAGTTAAAAAAAAAAAAAGAGAGAGAGAGACATTTTTACAAGCTACCACCACTCTGTATTTGTGGTTCCCACTAACTTTTCAAAAGGAAGAACTGTAAGACATCATTCATTCATTTACAGCTTTGTCATTCTTATTGTTTTTTATAAAAACCATATAAACCACTAAGTTTCAATGTTCTCATCTTGACCTGCTTCTCACCTTCTCCTTCATTAATGCTGAAATCAAGTAGAATATGAGCATAAATATGTATGATGAATGTTTCCTTGGACTTCCTAGACTGACTTAAACTATATAACTATTTATTTTTTATTTTTATATGCAATATAATTACATTTTTTTACAAAATTACTAAATGTTCATTATACAAAATGTGGGAAATCATAAAAAAGTATTTTTAATCATCTACACTTTAATCACTTAGAATTAACCAATGTTAATACTTTTATTTCCTTCTAGCCAAAATAAATAACTATCTCAAATAAAGATTATATGTCTACTCTCCATGCTTATCATAACCAACTGGAATTGTACTACTTGCCACAGAGTCAGGATAATATAAAGATCATTTTCTAGCAGAGCAGCCAATTAATATGATGAGAAGTCTAAGGGTAGCATAAAGCTTGATCTTTATGAATTTGAAGTGGCATGTTCAGTTTAGACAGATTAATTAAAACAACCAGGTACATGTTGTTATCATATTCGATTCACATCTTCCAGTATTAAGGTTGTATTAGGTTTATAAAATGAGGAATTAATCCAGAGAGGTGCTAATTAAATGTAAATAAAGGCCATTATGAACTTCTCAATGGAACTCAACTGGTATTATTATATTAAATAAAAGTGGTGTCAATCAGATGCCCAGGTGCATGGCTTTTCTTAACTTTCAGCTTTAGGTTTTTCAAAGAACTATTATTAACTAGATAAATTTAATTAAATATTCACAAAAAGGTTTGCTGACCATTTACTTGGACACTGTGGAATATTCTGCAACATACATATTTATTCCCTCAAAACAAAGATTTATTTCATCAACAAAATAACTTTAGACTATCATTCATATCAAGCTGTTTGGTTCACCAGAACATTCCTGGAGTATAATTTCAATTGTGGATCTTTTCCAGGAAAGTGATCCAAGCATATTTCACAGTTTGCAAATGAAATATGTTCATAGTTCCCTTTCCCATTCAACTTGTTTTGAACATATCTAAGTGTCTATAGGTATTAAAAATAAATCTTTAATATTGATTTAATAAATGCATGATAACAAATTTATGAGAAGAAAAAATATTTAAGTGGTAGAATTCTAGTCTTGAAAGTAAGTGCTTCTGAAAAATATTTTTGAAATATTATAATTAATAATTATTAGCTTAAGCTGACAGAAAGGTAGAAAGTTGCATTTATATTTCTTGTGCTCTTACTTTAACTACTCTGCATCCCTTGCCTTAGGCATATGGTTAATTACAGTACTGGATGAATTTGAGAAGTTTAGGTTGCCCACCCACATGTCTAGGACCCAAACTTGCAAATACTTTGTGATTTCTCAACTAAACTGTGATCATACTTAGTTGTTGGTGTCAGGTTAGAGTACTTTATGTAATTGAGTTGCTTTTCCATATCTGACATTAAAGATTTGACTCCTAAGTAACATTATTTTAATAATGTACATCCAAATAATACTTCCAACTAATAATATTGTAACTTTTCTGTAGATGTTTATTATTTTGAATAGAACTTAGAAGAAACAGATTAAACTGCCTACTCTCAAGTAGCTTAAATTTCTGATAATGAGACTTTTAAAAAAAAGCAAACACAAATAAAAAGGAATAATCCCACCCCCTTCTCCATTGGGGAGGGTATGTGCTTTGGTGAGTGCTGTGAAGTGTGTAAACCTGGTGATTCCCAGACCTGTACCCCTGGGGATAAAAATATATGTTTATAAAAAATAAAAAATTAATAAAAAAAGGAATAATCCTGATACAAATAAAATCTGAGACATTATTAGAAAAATGAAGGCATTGCATAACCCTACATACTAGGAAGAAATCTTATCTTTGTAGTATGTTTCTTTCCTCTGAAAATAGAATCAATTTTCTATGTGTTTTACCCATCAGTGTTTAGAACTGAAATAATAAAAACATGTCTTGTTATTGGAACAATCTATCAAAAGACAAGCAAATACTAAGTTAATTATCTGTAGAATAATACTTTCAAGTTGGAATTTACATTAAATTAACCTACTGTTTGAAAAGTTTTGCACTATGACATTTTTGCCTTTAATATTATTTGACTAGTGTGTGTTTACCATGTTAACTATGCCAACAAAGAAATTCTGGCATATTCATTCTGTTGCATACTTTGAAGGATTTTTCTCAGTGAGATAAACTCACAGGTCTAATTTCTTTCAAGGATGTAGGACATTTTTCAATTAGATTTCAAGCCAAATAAAACTATCAATAGCATGTTTTTGAACCCAGGGCCGGAGATTTTGGCCCAGTCTTTAAACAAGACAGCTATCAGATATGTTGTTTCCCTAGGTTGTTTGTCTTTCCTAAACCCATTAATGAGAGTTTCACCAGATGAGGAGATTCCTCACACAATAACAATTCTAAAATCAGAATTTCCAAATGTGATGACAGCATTTTATCAAAGATTGTAAGCATGTTTATGGTTGAAAGCAAATAATTTTTGAATCAATTAAATCTAGGTAGAAATCTTATGCCTGCTACTTACTAGATGGGTGACTTTAAGTAAATTGTTTAACTGCTTCTAAAATATAAAGATAATAGAAACCACTCTCTAAGTTTATTGTGAGAATAATATGTAACTGCCTAAGATGGTGCCCAGCATAAAAAAGATGATCAATAAATTGTATCCATATTCTTAATTGATCAATGTATGACAGGTATTTAATGTTTTGAGAAAGAAGTAGGTCATAGTTACATGCGTACATTATTTTTTAATAACTACAAAGTATACTACACAAGAGCCAATTTATCAAGAAGATGTAACATTAGATAGTATTTATGTACTCAACATAGAACATCTAAATATATAAGACAAAAATTACAGATCTGAAGGGAGAAATAGCAATATAATAATAGTAGGATGCTTCAATATCCCATTTTCAACAATGGATGCATTACCCAGACAGAAAATCAATAAGGCCATATTGGAATTAAACTATGTGTTAGATCACATGAACCTAACAGATATTTAGAGAATATTACATTCAATAGCAGCAGAATATGCATTCTTCTCAGGCACACATGAAACATTCTCTAGACAGATCATACGTTAGCCACAAATAAATCTTAATAAACTTAAAATTGGAGTCATATCCAGTATCTTTTCCAACCACAATAGTATGAAACTAGAAATCAATAACAAAAAGAAAACTAGAAAATTTGCAGATATGTGGAGACTAACCGACATGTTACTGACCAGCCAATGGGTCAAAGAAGAAATCAAAAGAGAAGTAAAAAAAATAACTTGAGAAGGGATGCCTCAGTGGCTTAGTTTATTGAGCATCTAACTCTTGGTTTTGACTCAAGTCATGGTCTCAGGGTCTTGGGATTGAGCCTCTTGTTGGCTCAACTCTGGACTCACTGGAGACTCTGCTTCTCCCTCTCCCCTAGCTACTCTCCCAACTCAATCTCTCTCTCTATTTCTCTAATAAATGAAATCTTTAAAAAAGAAAACATATCTTGAGAAAAATGAAAATGGGAACACAACATACCAAAACTTAAGGTATGTAGCAACAGCAGTTAGAAAAGGGAAGTTTATAGCAATAAATACTTACATTAAGGAAAAGAAAGATCTCAAATAAACCTAACTTTACACTGTAAGGGAGCAAAATAAGCCCAAAGGAAGAGCAAAATAAGCCCAAAGTCAGTAAAAAGGAAAGATATAATAAAGATCAGAGTAGAAATAAACGAAACAAGGACTAAAAGGACAAGAGAAAAGATCAATGAAACGAAGATCTGGATTGTTCTGAAAAGACAAAAGCATAAAATTTTACCTATACTGACAAAAAAAAAAAAAAAAGAGAGAGAGGACACAGATAAATACAATTAGAAATGAAAAGAGAGACATCACAGCAGATACCACAGAAATGCAAAGGATCATAATAGAATAATATGAATAATTTATGCCAATTAAATTGTACAACCTAGAAGAAATGGATGTCTAGAAACATACAATTTACCAAGACTGAATCATGAAGAAATAGAAAATCTGAACAGACCATTATAAGTAAGGATATTGAATCAGTAATTAAAACCTTCCCAAATGAAAAGTCCAGAAACAGTTGGTTTTCCTGGTTAATTCTATCAACTATTTAAAAATTAATGTCAATACTTCTCAAACTCTTCTAAAAAATCAAAGAGGAGGAAACACTCCCAAACTTATTTTATAATTATTCTGATACCAGCTCCAGATAAGGACACTCAAAAGAGAAAACTATAGGCCAATATTCCTAGTTAATATAAACACAAAAATATTCAACAAGATGTTAGTAAATGGAACTTTCAACAGCATTTAAAGGATTATATACCATGATCAAATGGAATTCATCCCTGAGATGCAAATAGAATTCGAAAAACATAAATCAATAAATCTGTTGTATTGCATTAATAGACTGAAAGATAAAAATCATATGATCACATAATTAAGATGCAAAAAAGCATTTGACAAAATTCAACATTGTTTTATGATAAAAACTCTAAATAAATTGAGTCTAGGAAAAAACATATCTTGGAGTGCCTGGCTGGCTCAGTTGGTTAAATGCCAGACTTTATTTTGGCTCAGGTCATGATCTCAGGGTCTTGAGATGGAGCTCTACTTTGGGCTACCCTCTCAGTAGGAACTATGCTTGAGAGTCTCTCTTTCCTGCTCCCTCTGTGCCTCCCCCTTGCTTACACTTTCTTTCTTTCTCTCTCTTTCTCTCTAAATAAATAAACAGTCTTTAAAAATTAAAAAAAGAAATAAAAACACACTTCAACATAATAAAAACCATATATGATAAACCCACACTAAAACTAAAAGCTAAAACCTTTCCCCTAAGATCAAGAATAAGACAAGAATGTCCACTCTCACTACTTTAATTCAAAGCAGTATTATAAATCCTAGCCAGAGCAACTATGCAAAAAAATAAAAATAAATAAAATGCATTCAAATTGAAAAGGTAGAAGTAAAATTGTCTCTAGTTGCAGATGTCATGATATTCTACATAGAAACTAACGGTTCAACCAAAAACTGTTAGAACTAATAAACAAATTCAGTAAAGTTGCAAGATACAAAATCAGTATATAGAAACCCTTTCTATATACTAATGGCCTACCAGAAAGAAAAAATAAGCAAACAGTCCCACTTACTGTAGCATCAGAAATAATAAAACATTTGAGAAAAAAATTAACCAAGGGAATGAAAGATCTATACACAGAAAACTATGACACTGATGGAAAAAATGGAAGATGATGCAAACAAACGGAAAGTATTCTGTACTCAAGGATTGGAAGAATTAATATTATTAAAATGGCTACTCTACGTAAGGCTACCTTCAGATTCAGTGCAATCTCTATCAAAATTCCAAAAGCATTTTTCACAGAAATAGAACAAATAATCCTAAAATTATATGGAACAACAAAAGACCCCAAATAGCTAAAACAATCTTGAGAAAGAAAAACAAAACTGGAGACATTGCAATTCCTGAATTACAACCATATAACTAGGCTATTATAATCAAAACATAAAAGCCAAACCATAGATGAATAGATCAGAATAGAGAACCTGAAAATAAACCTGCTCATTATGGTCTTAATTTTTGACAAAGGAGCTAAGAATATATAATGGGGAAAGGATACAGTCTTTAACAAATGATTTTGGGAAACTGGACAGCCATACATAAAGAATGAAAATGGACTCTATCTTACACCATATACAAAAAAATAAACTCAAAATGGATTGAAGATCTGAATGTAAGACCTGAAACTCTAAAACACCAAGAAAGAAAATATAGGGGAACATTTCCTTGATATTGGTCTTGGGAATGATTTTTTTTTTTTGGATTTGATAACAAAAGCACAAGAAAACAGAAAAAATAATCAAGTGGGATTACATCACGTTTAAAAAGTTTCTGCACAGAAGGCATGAATAGACAGTTTTTCCAAAGAAGACACATGAAAAGATGCTCGACATCTCTGATTATCAGGAAAATACAAATCAAACTATAATGAGACATCACCTCACATTTGTCAGAATGGCTAAAATCAGTAACACAAGAAACAACAGGTGTTGGCGAGGATATGGAGAAAGGGAAACTCTCTTGCACTGTTGGTGGGCATGCAAACTGGTGCAGCCACTCTCGAAAACAGTATGGAGGCTCCTTGAAATGTAAAAATAGAACTACCCTATGATCCAGCAATTGTACTACTAGATATTTACCCAAAGAAAACAAAAATACTAATTCAGAGGGATACACTTACCCCTATGTTTATAGCAGCATTATCTACAAAAGCCCAATTATGGAAACAGCCCAAGTGTCCATTGACTGACAAACAGATAAAGAAGTTGAGAGAATATATGTGAGTATATATATGGATGAAAAAGATGTCATATACACACGAATATTACTCAGCCATCAGCCATAAGAAGAATGAACTCATGCTAATTGCAGTGACATGAATGGAACTAGAGAGTATTACAGGACATGAAATAAGTCCGTCAGAGAAAGACAAATACCATGTGATTTCATTCATATGTAGAATTTAAGAAACAAAACAAATGAGCAAATGAAACTAAAAAGAGAGAGGAAGGCAAACCAAGAAAGGGACTCTTAACTATAGAGAACAAACTGATGGCTACCAGAGGGAGATGGGGGGGGGATGTGTATAGGTGATGGGGATTAAGGAGGGCACTTGCTGTGATGAGCACTGGCTGTCATATGGAAGTGATGAATCACTATATTCTACACCTGAAATTAATATTGCACTGTAAGTTAATTAAATGGAATTTACTTCTTAAAAAAGATTTTATTTACTTATTTGAGAGATAGAGTGAGAGAGAGAGGGAACACACAAGCAGAGGCAGAGCGAGAGGGAGAAGCAGGCTCCCTTGCTGGGCAAGGAGCCCGATGTGGGGCTTGATCCCAGGACCCTGGGATCATGACCTGAGCCGAAGGCAGACGCTTAACCGACAGAGCCACTCAGATACCCCAACTGACTGGAATTCAAATAAAAACTTAAAAAATAAATAAATAACTTATGCACAGCAAAGGAAACCATCAAAAAAAAAAAAAAAGAAAGAAAGAAAGAAAAAGAAAAGAAAAGAAAAGAAAGACAACCTACTGAGTGAAAGAAAATATTTGCAAATCATTCATCTATAAAGGGGTTAATATCCAAAGTATCTTGAAGACTCATACAGCCCTAACAAATAGAACAAACAAACAAACAAAAACAGAGAAAATGAGTAAAATTCCAACTATGTGATACTATTTTTTGTTATTTTTCTATTGAGGTATAATTAACATGCAATGTTATATTAGTTTCAGGTGCACAAAGTAATGATTCAACAATTCTATACGTCATTCAGTGCTCATCATGGTAAGTGTAATCTTGATCCCGTTTATCTATTTCACCCATCCCCCAACCTCTCATGCAATTTTACAATCTTCTTTAAAGATTAGGGTATTTTGGGGGTGCCTGGGTGGCTTATTTGTTAAATGTCTGCCTTCAGCTCAGGTCATGATCCCAGGACCCTGGTATGTAGCCCTGCATTAGGCTCCCTGCTTGGCAGGAAGCCTGCTTCTCCCTCTCCCACTCCCCCTGCTTGTGTTCCCTCTCTTGCTGTGTCTCTCTCTGTCAAATAAACAAAACAAGATCTAAAATAAAATAAAGTAAAATAAAGATTAGGGTATTTTTGTTGGAATATTTACATTTTATTTATTTATTTATTTATTTATTGTTTCTTCTTCTCCTTTTTTTTTTTTAAATTTCATTACATTATTAAGATGTACTCTTAGTATTCCAAGAAATGATGTTGAGTATTAGAAAGTACTCACATTCTTTTAAGCAGTATCAGTTGGGATGGAAATAGGAAATTGCGCTTACCTCATGGCCTTTTAAATGGACACTGAAGCAACAAGTAATCCCACAAGCTGTGAGACCCTTGATGAGACCCGAAGAAAATTTGTCTGCCTAGTGATGACAGGCTGCAACACGGGGCCAATTGTAAATTATATTTTATATTTTATATTCAGTGAACATGGTGAAGACAATGACCATCAGAAAAAACATCTGAAACATTAAATCACTCAGCCAATCAGAACTAATTCTGTCTTTACCAGAGCAGATACAAACTTTGTACGTAGAAGGGGAGCGTCCAAGCTGATTTCACCAAGTCTGATAATAATAATAATACCTAGCCTTTAGAGCTACTCAAAAAACAACACAAGGTAGTCTCTAACTTCTTTACTATGTCCAAACTCCCACAGATAAATGAGAAAATGTCTGTATTTGAAAAGTCATTATTTTTATTTGTCAAAAGAAAATTTGTAATACTTTTTCTTAATATAATGCTCTTTATATGATATTCCATTGGATTTCTTTTCCTTTTAAATCATTTTTTTCTTTTATAGCATCCATATCTCTAAATACATAGTAATAGAATTGGATTGCTATTTTGACAGGACTAGAAGGAAATGTGAGGATAATATGTATTGCAGCTTGTGATTGGCTGAAAGTAGGAAAGATAATTATGCAAGTTACAGTGTAGCTTTTCATAAATACAGCTCTCATTTACCTTTTCCTTTAGAAGCTAAGCAATGTAACTGTCTGATTGAATATGTACTATAAGAGTAAGCAATTAATGAGTCAAGATCAGAGGCCACTCAATATTGACCTTGAAAATAATGAACCAAAAAACTGAGGAAGTTTACCAACACACTGTAGTAGTATTTCTTATAATTTTGATATTTTCTGAAAGCAAGTTAATATTTCCATAATTCTTGTAACTCATAGCTCTCAGTTCATAGAGAGGACAAATGTCTTATCTCTGCCTAGAATCTCACCTTGAATTTTGGTTACCTGCTGGGTTATAACTGCTATGTATTCATCATCTACTTGACACATTTTTTGTTGCTTCAAGAAACCCACACAAAGCCCTTGTTTGCAGACTTTCGGTTTCACATATTTTATATGTCATATACACATTGTAACTAAAATTATGTGTTTATTCCTGTTTACCTTGAAAATGTCTGTTTTGACAACAAAAGTTTACTGTATAGCAGGTCTGTTATCCTTCTAATATGTAAATTTCTATTTCCTTTTGGTCAGCAGTGACAAAAAATAGGCTTACTTCATCTTAAAATTATGTTAACTTACGACTCTTTTAATTTCTCATTCTTGATTCAAATATGTAAATAGCAATGATTTCCATTTCATATGCTTCAGTGGTTTCTTAGTAGTCAATAAAAGGAGCTGGTAAGTTTCATCAGGCTATGTTGGAAATTATTATAGAACATTAAAGTCTTCATAAACTCCGTTAGTTGTGGCAGAGTTTACTATTCAGGGCTTGTGTACCTGGGAATAATACTGGGGTGAAGCTTCACCTGAAAATGGCCCTGAGGGTATAGAAAGTTTAAAGATTTTGCTTCTGTTTTTCAAAAGATTCCATAGCATTCAACAGTTTCTTATTGTCAAAAAGATGAAGTCCATCCTTTCTGACACATAATACTAGATTCTTCATAAAATGACACCCATGCATACTTCCCTCCTCTGAGTCTGCTTTCAGTACTTCAGTTTGTGAAAATACTTGGGAATATAGTGTAGAACAAAACAAACAAAATCCATGCCATCGTGGAGTTTATATTCTTGTGGGAGGAAGTGGATAGTGCACAAATCAGTAAATATATGGAGTGACCCAGGGTAATAAGTGCTGTAGAAAATGAAACCAGGACCATAGGGAGACATATGGTTGTCTGTGTAGGAAGAGCGTGCCAGGTAGAGGAAGCCACAATGCCTGGGTCCTGAAGTGGAAGGCTGCTTGGATTGTTTGAAAAACAAGGCAGCCAATATCTCTAGAGCTGTCCAAAAAAATATGGTCAGGATAATAGTAAAAGAGAGGGACTGGAGATTTTAGAGCATCTGAGAGGCCATTTTCTGGACTTTGGTTTTATTCCGTGATATCATTTTTTTAAATCATTACTATCTGATTTTATTATAGAATATTATTCTGGCATATTTATTCTTTGATTTTATTATAGGAGTCATTGGAAGAGTTTAAGCACATTAGTAACATGACCTGACTTAGATTTTATAAGGATCTCTTTGTCTACCATATTTGGAATAGACTTTGGGAGACAAGGACAAAAGCTGGGAGATAATTAATCTGCTGGAAAGATCTAGGGGAGAATTGACAGTGGACCAATAGCCTAGGTTAGTAGAAGATTAGGTATTTTTTGTGTGTGCCTTTTTGGCCTGAAATGTTGTTCTTAAGCTGTGGTTATCTCCTTTCCCTAGTCCTTGCCAAAGGTACATTCATTTTTATGTGATATTATGCTGATACTCTAGTTTGATGCTACAAATTCTGCTATGTTTGCTTAGTCCTTTATGCATGCTTTGGGTACAGTATTTACAAGAGTGTCTTCTTAATACTTGTTAGTGTGTTTGTCTTCCTAGTTAGATTATCAGCTCCACAAAAGTATTATATTTTCTTTAAAGATTTTATTTATTTATTTGAAAGAGAGAGAGTGAGAGAGAGCATGAGAGGGGAGAAGGTCAGAGGGAGAAAGAGACTCCCCATGCAGGTGGGAACCCAATACGGGACTCGATCCCGAGGCTCCGGGCAGAAGGCAGAAGGCAGTTGCCCAACGAACTGAGTCACCGAGGCACCCAAGTATTATGTTTTTAAAGTAATGTAAATCCCTTATACCTATCACAAATTAAATATAAAAATATATGTATTATATATATTTACTATATAGTTATTATACATATATACATTATTATACCTACACACACACACACACACACACACACACACACACACACTGAGCACTCCATATGTGTTTGTAAAATGAGTGACTACCTCCAAGTGTAAAATAAAAAAAAATTTCTTGATGACTTCCTAATCCATGAGCAGAAAAGCCTCTTAGGGAAGGGATATCCAGAAGGGATATCTCAGGAATTTAGAAGAACATACCAAAGCCGGAGTACTTTGAATCTGTTACTTGACCAGAATATGGACCATGCTCCAGTGTCCTTCCTCATAGGTCACAATAAAAATATAATTTTGAAGGCAAAGGATGTGTCATTGTCTGAAAATTCACAGAGTCTCTCTTTGAGTTCACCAGTATTGGTACAGAATAAAGGGAATGTCTTTACTTTTCTTCCCTTGAGGTCAGGTGAGAGAGATGAGTGGAATGGTAAGTGAGATTCCCAAAACCATATCATTTGGCATTTCTCTAGGTTTCTAGATGGAGGCTTTATGATATACGTACTGCCAGCATATGGATTTTTTGTGTGTATTTTGTTTATTTTAATAATAGGGTTACTATTTAGCAAATTAGTGAAATGCTGTAACCTTCGGGATTTGACTAGTATTTCATGGCACCTTTGATTATAACTGAACTGAGTGTTAAAATTCTCAGAGAATTTATAATTGGCCAGTGATCATATCCAAAATGTATTATTTAAAAGACTGGCATTAACCACTAACTCCATCACTTTCAGCACTCCAGATATTTCAAGGACATCATTGATAGTAAACTTCTCACAGCATGTGGATGGTAAAAACCTGGGAGAGTTAGCTAACAAGAATCTGAACTAATGTAGTCAGAATGGAGCAATGGGCTGAATTTACAGGTGGGAAATTATTAGGGATAAATGCAGCCCCGTTTTTAAGTTCTAAAACCAGCTGTTAAAGTGCATGACAGGGAAAAAAAATAAAAACAATTTCTAAGAAATATATTTAGAAGCATCTTGAACTATAAGCTTATTAAGTAGTTAAGACTGTGATTCAGCTGCCAAGAAAGCTAATTTGATCTTGGGCTACATAATGGAAATTTAATGTCCAAGAAAAGAAGTAATATTTCCCCTTTACCATATACTAAAAAGAATTATCTATGGAGTATTTTATTTCATTAGGAATCACATTTTAGGAGAAAAAAATGATTAAAGCAGAACACACTCCTAGGAGGGCAGTTAAAATAAAAACGAACCTAAAACAAGGTTATCTGAGAATTAGTAAAAGAAACTAGAAATTTTTAGCTGGATGAAAAAGAAAAAAAACCTGATGGGGTGTGAGGTAGACCATGGAACATGATACAGAAAAAGAATTAGAGGGTTCTGAAAGAATGTGGAGAGCAGAAGCTGAAACGATGGGTTCAAGATTACAAGTGCCCTCATTTTTCCAAAATTCACATTATTCCTGCATTAATACCTGTTTTCGCTAAATGAAAGGAATCTGAAGAGCATTTTTGCTTTCATCAAAAAAAAAAAAAAAAAAAAAGTGAACAGTGCCCAGGATGTGTTTTGCTGTAAACATTACAGGGGCAGCGCTCACCCCAGCCGTGAGAGGGACCTTGCCAAGCTCCTTTCCCAGGACCTACACTCAACATCCAGCTGTCACAGCTCTGAACTGTGTCCGTAAACATTGTGCTTTCTCAGGATTTATTTTGTGCATCCCTTAGCAAGACATGTCCTGAGGTATCAGAAAAGCCTAAGAGAAGTTACATTTGAGGTCTAGGAATGCTCTTTTTATTTTTATTTATTTTTTTTAAAGCATGGAGGGTGCCTGGGTGGCCCAGCCAGTTAAATGTCTGCCTTCGGCTCAAGTCATGATCCCAGGGTCCTGGGATTGAGCCCTGCATCTGGCTTTCTGCTCAGCAAGCCTGCGTCTCCCTCTCCCTTTGCTGCTCCCCCTACTTGTGTTTTCTCTCACTCTCTCTCTCTCTCTGTGTCAAATAAATAAATAAATAATCTTTAAAGAAAAAGAAAGAGATTTTTCTCGAAATGCTCTACTTTTGGGTAGCAGGGGAAACCTCTAGTGAGTAATTTCAGGTAAATGTATACAAAAACTTGCAGATATTTTAAAATAATTTTACTGACAGGAGCTACGTCATAACAGAGTGATTAGATCTTCATTGGAGATGTTCAAAGGTGGTTTGTTATAGTTGGGGGTGTTGTTTTAGTTCTTCTTTGTTCTTTTTTTTTTTTTTTTTTAATTTGTTGTTTGTTTTTGCCAAGAGCAGAGAAGTGAAAAGGGGAAGCATTTCTTGGATTAGAGGTTGGGGTGGATTTTCTCTCGGGTCCTTCTGACTCTAATGTTCTCTGTTTTTACTATTGCTGTTTTCTTGAATGAAATTCATTCCTCACCAAAAGTTGGGAAGCCCTTTTTAGGTTATGCAGAAAACATTAACAACAACAATACTGATGAGACTACTTATCATTGGTAGGTTTCAGACACTGTACTATATTTACATTGGTTAAGTCTTATAGCAATATTATGAGTAGATGAAACCCCCAGATCCAGCCCTTATGACATAACCTGTTTCTTTACCCATGGGCTATGTAGGGATTTTTTTGCTTCTTAAGGGTTTGTGGAATCACCAACCAAAAAATGATCCTTAAGCAAGAGCAAGAACAGCTAACACTTGTATGGTACTTAAATTGTGTGAGACCCTATTCCAAATTGTTTGCGCCTAGGGTCACACAACAAAATTCCATTTTATAGATGAAGAAACTGAGGCACAGAGAGTAACTTGATCATGATCATGCAATTAGAAACAGAGAGAAAAAAAATCAACTCCTGGTGGTTTTACTCTACTGTTCATATGCTTAACCTCCACACTATACTACTTTCCTAATCAAAAGAAGACTTCTTACTCATAGTGGAAAATATATTACAGCAGTGACAATAGACAATGCAGACAAGATGGGGCAAGGTGGCTAGAGCGATTCTATTAGCGATTCAACTTATATCTCCCTCCTCTGGCTATTTGACTATGTTGGGCCGTAAACTTCAGAAGATTGTACTGTGACAGCGAATTGACTATTTTAACACCCGATCTTTGAGATTTCAACTGTTTCTACATTTGAGTTAGTTTTGTAGCTTTGACAGAAATGTTAGGTTGCCACTCCACATGGTAGCTAGCCATTTCTGCACTGGTAAGCTCATGCATGGGTGAGTGGTAAGCAAAAAAGAGAAAGCACTGCAATTGGCAACTGGCAAAAATTCAGTCGGGCAGTCTGAGCTTAACCATTTCCATTGCTACAGTTTTAAAATGTTGAGGTTAATTTGAGGATAAGCATCGTTCATGCAAACTTCTTTAGGAACTAAATACCTGGACTGGCTCCAAGCATCATGTAGGCAGGGTCCAGGCAGCTTTGGCAGTGACTCATGATGTTGACCTGCAATCCTTTCTGTTAGCGACGGTGGTCTTCACAGGCAAATGTTGCCAAGCTAATTGCACTGGACCAAAATGTAATAATTGCACAAATATTCGCTGGGCTCCACACTGTACATTGTTTGTGATTTAGCAATGCAAAAAACTTTGAAAACTTCTATCGGCAGACCAACTTTCTGTTTTTCTTTCTCATAAAAACTGAAATCCAAAGAGGCTCTTCAAAATTGCAGCCTAAGATATTTGAAAAAGTGTGTCAGTGTGCTCAGAGGTGCCTTCTTCCACTGACTGCTGAGTTCAGCCACATCTCAGGAGTACCCTAGAGATATTTCTCCTGCCCATGAACTTGATTTGGAAATGATTAACAGAGAAAGGCTGGAGACCACAGTGGCACTAGTGGAGTTAAAAAGTTCAGTTCTTAGAATAAAGATTTCATTAAGACCATAGAGTTTGGATATAGACCTGTCACTTTAAAATATGCTTGCTTGACTGCTTCCACTCTGATGGGTCTTCGAAAGGCTTCTGTTCCAGAGCAGAAGAGAAGCAGAGCCGCCACACACATATTTTAAAGTGACAAGCCTGAAGTTTTAGTGTGAATGGAATCACTGTATCCTAAACCCAAAGTGAATGTGGGAGCAGAGAGGAGATGCTCTGTCAGTCTAAGTTTTCGAATAAAATTGTCACTGGGAATTGCCCAAAATAGCCAAACCTAATTGCTGAAATGGACTACACCAAAATGAGGGAAGTGTGTGTAGTAAGCCATTTATACTTCATGAACCATTGGTCAGCCTTGTCTCTTTGTGAATTAATTGCTCATGTTTAGTTTACCACGGAAAGGGTATCCTATTTATTTTGTTTGATTCCTATATATATTAGCCTTCATGGCTTAATGAAGTTTGCAAAAATTGATGCATAAAATAATATGAAATCTCTATATAGGTTATATGCAAGTCCCATGGAAGAGACGACTTATGCCCCATAACCCAAAGAAGAACCTAAGGCATAATTGGGGTCACTTAAGGTTTCCTCTTTTTTTTTTTAATTTTATTTATTTATTTGACAGAGAGAGATCACAAGTAGGCTGAGAGGCAGGCAGAGAGAGAGGAAGGGAAGCAGGCTCCCTGCTGAGCAGAGAGCCCGATGCGGGGCTCGATCCCAAAACCCTGGGATCATGACCTGAGCTGAAGGCAGAGGCTTAACCCACTGAGCCACCCAGGCACCCCTTAAGGTTTCCTCTTAAGTGTGTGTTTGCATGGAGGTGTCATAGGGCCCTATCTTAGGTAGTCATGCTCCCAGATCTACTTCCTTAACATTCTCATGCATGAATGGGCCTACATTTAGTTGACATCCATGCAATCTCTGCAGTATCTATAATAGAGAGAGAATGGAAACATGGAAGGGCCAAAGTTTGGGAATTGTTACTGTATGACCAAAAAAAAAATAAATTTATTTCTAACACACACACAAGAGGAAATGGGCATTTTGTGGACTAGCAAGGAAGTGTTAAAAGGGTGGGAGAAATGAAAACAACTTAAATTTCCATTTGTGAGGGATTTGCTCTTTGTTCAATCATTGAGAACAGAACAATTCTTGGCTAAGAAGCCTTGTCAACTTGGGGCATCTTCCAGCTTCTGACATGTGTTCGCTTTTTATCTTCTTCTCACTGTGGAAAATCCCATCTGAATCTACCGTTTCAACTTCGGTTATGTGGAAACACCCCAAAAGCATATCTCTAGCCTTGGACTTTGTTGAACTACAGATACAATGTATCTACACTGCTTACCATACTACTTTAGTTAAGAGTCATTAAAGCAGCCTAACATGTTCACAACTAAACTCAGCTCTCTCTCTCTCTCTTTTTTTTTTTTTTTTAAGATTTTATTTATTTATTTGACAAGAGAGAGGCAACAGTGAGAGAGGGAACACAAGCAGGCTTCCTGCGGAGCAGGGAGCCCAATGCAGGACTTGATCCCAGAACCCTGGGATCATGACCTGAACTAAAGGCAGACACTTAATGACTGAGCCACCCAGGTGCCCTGAAACTCAGCTCTATTTGTTTGTTTGTTTTTGTTTTTTGTTTTTCTTTTAATTTTTATTTAAATGAACTCTACTCATTTATCCCAAACATCTCCTTCTCTATTCCATGTTTGATCTGTCTAATTAGAAACCTGAACTCCTCTGTATTCCTTTACTTCCATACCATATTATTTCCCAAGTGTGCATATTCTACCTTCTGAATATTTCTTGAATGTACACACTCTTCTCCAATTTGGTTTCTATTTCCTCATTTCAGAAGACAATGTTCATTTCTTGCCCCAGAGATTATCAAACTTTCTCATTGTTCATCCTACCATAAGTCTAATTTCCGATATTTATCTGCCATCGTGAGGGTTAATTTTATGGGTTCAGATGTCATTATTTCTGGGTGTGTCTGTGAGGGTATTTCTGGAATAGATTAGCATTTAAATCAGGAGACTAAATAAAGAAGATCCAGCTTCACCAATGTGGTTAGACAACATCTGGTTCTTGGAGGACAAAGAAAAACAAAAGACAGAGGCAGGACAAATGCTCTCTTTTTGAGCTGAGATACTCATCTCCTTCTGCCTATGGACATTGAAGCTCCTGGTTCTTGGACCTCCAGAGCAGCCTTCCTCACTTCAGGTCTCAGGCTTCAGACTTGGCCTGACTCATAGCACTGGCTCTCCCAGGTCTCCAGCTTGACCCCAGGAGACTACAACACTTCACAGCTTCCGCACCCACTGGGGCCTTTCCTATGATAAATCTCCTCATAGATGAAGATATCTTTACATATCTGATTGGTTCTGTTTCTCTGGAGAATCCTAACTAATATAACCCACAGACTGTGATATTCTGAACACACAAATTCACGTTGGGAAGGAATGTGAGGGAAGGAGTATAAAGGGCAAGAAGAAACTTTTGGGACTGACTGGTTAGATGGTTAGCTTGATTGTGGTGGTGGCTGTATGGGTACATACTATATGCCAAAACTATCAAATTATACATTTTAAGTATAGCATTTTATTGTATATCTATTTTACGTCAGGAAAGCTGTTTTCAGTTAGAAAAAAGTGCAAGTCCATGGTCACCAAGATTTTAAGGATAACTTTAAAAAATTCTTGTTGACACATAATGTTACATTACTTTCAGGTGTACAACATAGTGATTCGACAAGTTTATACATTATGCTATGCACACTGTAAGTGTAGCTGCCATCTGTCCCATTACATAACTATATGATACCATTGACAGTATTTACTATACTATGCTATGCCTTTTATTCCTGAGACTCACTCACTCCATAACCGGAAGCCTGTGTCTCCCTCTTCCCTTCACCCATTTTTCCCATTCCCCCATGTCCTCCTCTCTGACAACCATCGGTTTGTTCTCTGTCTTTATAAGTCTGTTTCTGCTTTTTGATTGTCTGTTAATTCTTTGAGATTACACGTATGAAAGAAATCATACAGTATTTATCTTTCTTAGTCTGATTTATTTCACTTAGCATAATGCCCTCAAGGTCTACCCATATTATTACAAATAGCATGATCTCATCCCTTTTTGTGGTTGAGTAATATTCCATCATATCTATCTATAGATAGATAGATAGATAGATATCTATATAAGACTTCTTTCTTATCCATTCATCTGTTGGTGGATACTTGGGTTGCTTCCATATCTTGGCTATTGTAAATAAAGCTACAATGAACATAGGGATGCATATGCTTTTTCAAATTAATGTTTTCATTTGCTTTGGGTAAATACCCAGTAGGGGAATTATTGGATCATGTGTATTTCTATTTTTAATTTTTTGAGGGACCTCTGTACTGCTTTGTACAGTAGCTATATCAATTTACATTCCCACCAACAGTGTACAAGGGATTCTTTTACTCTGCATCTTCACCAACATGTTATTCCTTGTCTTTTTGATTTTAGCCATTCTGACAAGTGTGAGGTGATATCTTACACCTGTCATGTGTGATATTTCACACCTGTCCTATGTGATGATCACATGTGAGGTGATACCTCATTGTGGTTTTGATTTCCATTTCCTTGATAATTGGTGATGTTGAACATCTTTTCATGTGTCTGTTGGCATCTCTATGTCTTCCTTAGAAAAATGTCTACTTGGGTCTTCTGCCCATTTTTTAATAAGATTGTTTGGGCTTTTTATTTATAAATTCTTTATATATTCTTATGTTAATTCCTTATGGGATATATCATTTTCAAATACTTTCTCCCATTTAGTAAGTTGTCTTTTTGCTTTGTTGATCATTTCCTTTGCTTTGCCAAAGCTGTTTATTTTGGTGTAGTCCCAATAATTTTTTTTTTTTTTTTGTTTCTGAGATTTTATTTTTTTTAATTAAATTAATTTTTTTTTCAGTGTTCCAAGACTCATTGTTTATGCACCAAGTGTTCCACACAATACATGCCTCCTTAATACCCAACACCAGGATCGTCCAACCCCCAAAACCCTGCCCCTCCAAAACCCTCAGTTTGTTTCTCAGAGTCCACAGTCTCTCATGTCCACAGTCTCTCATGTCTCCCCCTCCGATTTCCCCCAACACACTTCTCCTCTCCATCTCCCAGTGTCCTCTGTGTTATTCCTTATGCTCCACAAGTAAGTGAAACCATATGAATTGACTCTCTCTGCTTGACTTATTTCACTCAGCATAATCTCCTCAAGTCCCATCCATGTTGATACAAAAGTTGGGTATTCATCCTTTCTGATGGAGACATAATACTCCATTGTAGACATGGACCATATATACATGGTATGGACCATATCTTCTTTATCCATTCATCTGTTGAAGGTCATCTTGGCTCTTTTCACAGTTTGGCAACTATGGCCATTACTGCTATGAACATTGGGGTACAGATGGCCCTTCTTTTCACTACATCTGTATCTTTGGGGTAAATACCCAGTAGTGCTAACAGTACGATAGAACAAATTAATAAGAGAAGAAAGAAGAACCACATGTTCCTGTCAATTGATGCAGAAAAAGCATTTGACAAGATACAAATCCGTTCCTGATTAAAAGACTTCAAAGTAAAGGGATAGAGGGAACATTCCCCAACTTCATAGAATCTATCTATGAAAAACCCACAGCACATATCATTCTCAGAGGGGAAAAGCTGACAACCTTCCCTTTGAAATCAGGAACACAACCAGGTTGTCCACTCTCGCCACTGTTGTTCAACATAGTACTAGCAGTCCTAGCAACAGCAATCAGACAACAAAAATAAATAAAAGGTATTCAAGTTGGCAAAGAAGTCAAACTCTCTTTCTTCACAGATGCTATGATACTTTATATGGAAAACCCAAAAGACTCCACCCCAAACTAATAGGACTCTCACAGCAATTCAGTAATGTGGCAGGATACAAAAATCAATGTACAGAAATAAGTTGCTTTCTTATACATTAACAATGAAAATATAGAAATGGAAATTAGAGAATCAATTCAATTTATTAGAGCACCAAGAACCATAAGATACCTGGGAATAAACCTAACCAAAGAGGTAAAGGATCTGTACTGGAGGAACTACAGAATACTCATGAAGGAAATTGAAGAGACACAAAATAATGGAAGAGCATTCCATGGTCATGGATCAGAAGAATAAACATTGCTAAAATGTCTAAACTGCCTAGAGCCATTTCCACTTTCAATGCTATCCCGATCAAAATTCCACCAGCATTTTTCAAAGTGCTGGAACAAACAATCCTAAAATTCATGCAGAACCAGAAAAGACCCCAAATTGCTAAGGAAATGTTGAAAAAGAAAAACAAAACTGGGGGCATCATGTTGCCTGATTTCAAACTTCACTACAAAGCTGTGATCACCAAGACAGCATGGTACTGGCACAAAAAGAGACAGACAGACCAGTGGAACAGAATAGAGAGCCCAGATATAGACCCACAACTTGATGGTCAAAGAATCTTCAACAAAGCAGGAAAAAATATCCAGTGGAAAAAAGACAGTCTCTTCAATAAATGGTGCTGGGGAAATGGTCCAAATAATTTAATTTTGCTTTTTCCCATTTGCCTTCAGAGACATATTTAGAACAGTGTTGCTATGACCAGTGTCAGAGAAATTAATGCCTGTATTTTCTCCTAGGATATTTATGGTTTCAAGTCTGAAAACTATAAAATATTGATGCAAGGAACTGAAGGTGACACAAACAAGTGGAAAAATATTCCATGCTCATAGATTGGAAGAGTAAATTTTATTAAAATGTCCATGCTTCCCAAAGCAATCTACAGTTCAATTCATTCCCTATCAAAATACCAACAACATTGCTCACAAAACTAGAATAAATTATACGAAAATTTGTATGGAACTACAAAAATCTCTGAATAGCCAAAGCAATCTTGAGAAAGAAAAACAAAGCTGGAAGTATCATAATTCTGGATTTCAAGATATACTACAAAGCTGTAGTAATCAAAATAGTATGGTACTGGCACAAAAACAGACACATAGATAATGGAATAGAACAGAGTGCCCAGAAATAAACCCATGTTTATGCGGTCAATTAATCTATGACAAAGGAGGCAAGAATATAGAGTAGAGAAAGAAATAATCTCTTCAATAAATGGTGCTGAGAAAACTGGACATCTACATACAAAAGAATAAAACTGGACCGCTTTCTAACATCATACACAAAAATAAACTCAAAAGGGGTGAAGGAAACAATTTTTCAGTAAGTGTAGGCACTACCTACATTTCTAGTCTCATTTTCATCATCTTCCTTCACATGTGTATGCTACTTCACACATACAGATCAGCTATTTCACATTTTTAAACTTTCAAACATGGTGTTACTGTCCCTTAAAATATCCTGTGCCCATTAAACAACTGATTACTCGTTTAGAACAGTCCAAATCAACCTTATCAAATATGGCCTACTCAAAATCCCCATTCTAATTAAGATAAATCACTCTGTCCTCACCAGACCTTGTTCAAAGTTCTATCACAGCTTCTGACAATATCACACAATAATCATATTATCATTAATTTGCTTGTCTGTCTCCCCAGTAGACTAACATTGCTTTTCATTTTAAAATACAGATTTTTTCATTTAGTCAACTTCCTCAAATAATTAATCAACTCTGCCAAAAAATAATTACTGAATTATTTCCTAGATAATGTAAATTATAAACTACATTATTAGGAACCAAAATAATTAAGGACTTTCACCCCCTCTCTTTTCTCCTGAATTTCTTGAACCTGCAAAAGAATAAGCAAGCCTTAATCCTAGAATGTCTTCTCTTTTCTGTCACACAATATCACTTTGGCAACTTCATCCATTTTCATGGCTTTAAAAATGATGTACACTAACGACTCTCACCACCCCTCAAAAAGCTTCCTTGACTCCTTCCTTTATCACCTCTCACCTGTCTCATCTAGATCATCAGGAAATCTTATTGATCCCATCTTCAGAATCTGTTAAAAAATTCAAGTATGTCACAATACTTCATTAATATCATCCTGGTCCAAGTTTCTTTTGTCCTCACCCAGACTGGTTCACTTATCTCTTAAGTCACTTTTCTGCTTCAATACTTGGTCCCTTGAAGTCTATTAGTCCAATAGCCAAAGTAATGCTTTAAATATGAAGTTACTTTATCTTGCTCCTCTTCAACAGCTTCTTATCTCAAAATAAACCTTACAAAACTTATAAATCATTGTGCAATCTGATGCCCTTGAATTTGTCTCCTACTACTCTCCTCTTTCACTCCATGTCAGCCACAGTGACCTCTTCATTCTTTCTCCAACAATACTGCCAGTTCTCTGACTCAGAGCTTTTGTACCTACTGTTCCTTCTGACCAGGTATCTTCCTGATGTCCACGGTTGGCTCCCTACTACCTTCAGGTCAAACATGACTTCAAATGTGACTTTCTCAGTGACACTAGCCCTAGAGATCTAGTGGTTGAAATTTGAACCATCTCATCCTCAACATTTTCTATTCCTTTTTCCCCACTAAAATCTAAGTTCCTTGAGATAGGAACTTTAGTCTGTTCTGTTCATTGTGGACTTCCAAGTGCCAAGAGAGTATTTGGACAGAGTAGACTTTAAATAAAAATATGTAAAATAAAAAGATATTTGGTAGAAAGAAGAAGTTTACTGACTACAAAGTGGGCAGGGTAGAATTCCCTCAAATAATAGTTAAGAGTTGACTGATATTCTGGTACTTATTTTAAAGGCATTGGACATTTTTTTTCCCCTTCAGGGTAGACCTAGTTTCCCGTGGTGGAACAGTAAGATGGAGTTCTTTGCTTTGCAAATGTGTTTTTATGAAGAGTAAAGAGAGATGGCCAGCAATAACCCTTTAACTAGATTATACAATGTGCATTACAGTGTAGTTTTCAGTCCTGACAAGAAAATTTTAAATTCTGTCTTCTAAGGAAAGCATACTTCTTGATTCCTAGACCCTCTTATCTCCAAACTGCATCTTTTCTAAAGATTTTCCTTTGCCTCTTTCTGCTTCTGGATTATAAAAAACAATTTTGCTATTTTTTAAAATTCACCTAGAAGGTTCTATTTTTATTCCTATGCATCTTAAAATCAGTATTTATTATTTGAATGTTTCTTCTGAATTTAGAGACATTTTATTATAAGCATGTAGTGCTTGATTCTGGATTTAGATAAGTAGTTATGCTTTCTTTATAACAATGTATTATTTTTAGAGTATTAGACATTTTAAAATAATGGAACTTGAAATATCTGTCCTCAGAAGGTAAGAACGTATCTGTACCTTACTTTGTATATCTGCCTCTGAAAAACTCTACAGTATTAAGGTGTTAAACACCTTCTCTGCAAATATTTTATTAGTTAGTACTTTAACTTCAAGTGTAAGTTATGATGACAATGGTTTCCACTAGAGCAAAATAACATGCACAGACCACATGTTATAGGCAAACAGACAAGCGAAGCCTACTGTGCATTTTGAAATTTAGGACAAAGCTTCCCACAGTTTCAGCAATAATAAGCATTGATAGATGGTTTTTAAATTATTTAGTAAAACAGCTTTTCTTTTCAAGAAAAGGAGGGTAGGGAAAATGTGACATTTGAATAAAGTTTTACATTTTGAACAAGTAATAAAAATAAAATTAAAGGTTACATTTCTAGAGTCATGATTGATAACAATTGCTCAGTTTAACTGCATTTTATAGGTTAGGTAAGCAGTTTAAATTAAAAAGTGACCTACACAAATACACAGTCTTGAAAAGAAATGAAAGTTAATAGCTTTTCTTTGCAACTCTAAGAAATCTGGTGGGACTTTGAATTTCTAGAGATTTGAGAAATTAGAAGGATATATTTGGTAGTGCCTTCATATGAAACATGTTTGAAGATTCGTTTTTCTTGGAATAATGTTTCTGTTATGACTACTAAAGCATTCCCTTGGATTTTGCAATATGTTTGAAATATAGTTTATTACAATCAATTATATTGTAAGACACCATAGATATTCTCTGAGGATGAGTTTATAAAATACACCCTCTGTCTATAGATCCTCCACAATTAACAATTCCTCCAGGGAATCACCTGGTTACCTCAATTAGGAGAGCTAGTGATGGTTCTGTAACTCCGAGACAACAAAATACAATGCTATATTCTGTAACATAAATTTTCAGTTGTTGGCAATGGACTTGCAGATAATCCAAAATCTAGTGTATTATTTCCATTATGTTTTTCTTAGCTGAGTATTTAAAGTGAACTTACATTCCTAATCAAACATCCTGCAGTTTTAAGAGGCATTAACCAGAAGTAAGCTAAATGACAGTGTCTATCTCTATATGAATTATATATTTAATACACGTGAGAGAGGTGTTTGTTTAGTTTTTCAAAGAGACTTTCCACATATCATTTGGGGTCCGAAAGTTTTGCTTGCTCCTCAATACTGATACAGATTTCATCCCCAAATTACCAATACCCATTTTTCAAATCATTGTTTTATTTCCATTGTAGCTTAATTTATAAGGTCGATGAACGCATTTGGATATTTTGGTAGCATTCACTTTCTTTGAGGGAATGTCTCTCTCCAAAGCTCCTTTACCACCAAATGAGTAAGACAATTGAGAATGCCTCAGAAATCTTGAAATAAAATGATTTTTATTATAAAATGAATAAATTTTCCAAATGAATCATCTGAAAAAACTTAGTGCCTCCTTCAATGTGTGTATGATAATGACAGTGGGGTCTTCTTAGACTTTCTCTTTTAATCATACATTTTAGGAAACACACATACACAGACACATTTAATGGAAAGAAAGACAAACTGTATTAAATACACAGTATATTATTAAAACACAGTGTATCTCAAATTTCCAAATGTGTTTAAAACAGTAGTGTATGTGGGTATGTATATATATACATATATATATATATATATATATATATATATTATTAATGTAGAGTTGACTTATTTGTGGGGATCAAATTTACCTCCTTAAATGTCACAGTCATTTATTCATATATTTAACATCAATAAATGTGTAAACCAAGACTTGGCATAATATATTTTATTTTAAATATACTGTAGCAATTTAATATTTAAAGTCTTCTTATGGTGAACATATTTGTAGGACACTATATCTTCTTGTGTCTTGAATAAGTCATATTGCAAATTATCTCTTCTGTACCTGTGGCATTTTTTCTAGTAATCTTAAAGTGAAACATTGCTGCGTTAAAAAAAAAATGGTTATTAATTTCACTTAGTAAAACTGCTCTTGATTTTGAAAATACTCAAATTCATTCCAAGAATTTTTCCAAAAGAAATTTAATTTACCAAGCTTCCTGACAGGCTGACATATGGGGAAATAAGAGATGAAATATAATTTTCGAAAAATTGTTTTCCTTTGTATTTATGGCAAAGAAGTGGAAGTTTTAGTTTTGTTCAAATTATGAAATCTTAAAATGTTTAAAGAATAAGGAAGTGAATATGTCTGGAAGTCTGCAGGTTTTAGTTAATGATTTTATATCAAACTATTTTTGAGAAACTACCCCCTCCCCCAAACTAGGAGCAATCCCTAAATGCCATAATCTTCCCAGTCCTGTTCACCTACTTTTCTTTTTATGAAATAATCCCCTCTGTTTGACTCCATATATAACAAAGTTTGCTGCCTGAAAAATTAGAAATTAATCTAAATTGGTCTAATCATCTAATCAATTTACATTCTTTAAAGGTTTATTCTTACCTAGTGCGAACAATTAACCTGAGTAATTCTCACCAGTACATCTAAACTACCCATTCTTCTTAACATATGCTTTCTACAGCTGGATGTTCCATGACAAGTGTGAATGGCTCCCCTATGTCAAGTAAACAATTTGTAGAAGTCCCAAATACGTATTTCTGTAGGATAATATCTTTATGCATTCTCAAATTTATAAATTATATGATAATGGTAATTTTTATAAGTCTTGGAGAGAATATTCAGATATTAAACTGAAAAGATTATGAAAAGAGCATGAGCTATATTTATAGTAAATCAATATTCTAATGCAGTGTGGGCTTTAAATAATTATTTCTAGTATTTAAAAACTATTAAAATTGCCTTAGAGAAATTAATAAATTTTAACATATAAATTTTACACATGAAAAATAGACTAAAGGTAAAATTCTTGAATAAATGATTCCCTTTAACAAATTCCAATGCTCTCCTGGCACATTTTTTTTTATATGCTATTTTTTCTGAAGATAATTTCATATCAATACATAAAGGGCATCTTCTTTCTTTTTCATGGCTGCATAACACTTCATTAAATGTATTTTATTAACTTCTTAGTGATGGACATTTGGGCTGTGTGTACAAAAATCAATACTAAGTACAACAATTGATACTAAGTATCCTTGTACATATGTATTTTGCATGAGTACTTTACATAATTTAAATAAAATCCTCTCAACAACTCAGTAAAGAGGTGCATATTATCATCTTTATATATAAGGAAACTGGAACTCAATTAAGTGAAGTAGCTTTTTCACATATACATATTTAATGAGAATAAATATAGTATTTGAAAAGGGAAAGCTCTCTTTTTCTTTTCTGAAAACAAAGCGAAACAGAGGGAAAGGGAAAGGTTATCTGGCTGCTAAAGAGCTATACAATATTGTTTGGATTTGTATGATATCTTCATGGTATTGACTAACTCTCAGGTGCTCCAACATGGTTATATCATATGTATGATTGATAGACATCTAACTTAGTGTGGGTCCTTAATAAATATTATATAATGAGAGAAGATATTCTTGTGTACCTAAGATCAGAAATTTTAAAAATTACTTTCACTTTTCAGGTCATTACTATTCATTTTAGAAATATACAGGTTATAGAAACAATTATTAGAAGCTCCATTATTTAGGAATACTCTAATCTTATTTAGTACTCATGTATTTTCTCCTGGGAAGATGTTTCTCAATTATATTTCTAAGATTAAAACTTTCAAATGGTTTTCTTAATATATTTCTGAATACAATAGCTGTTACTGTTTAAGTGATCTAATCTACATGAATAATTTAATTGTAGTAATTTAGTCCTCTGAAATATAGAAAAATAATTTGATTAATTTACTCGTCATTAAATAGAAGCTCTCATTTCACTGGAAAAACATCAGTTATATTTGGAAACATATATGGCTTTTTGCTTTGACAACTGCCAGAGCTACCATATTCAAAGGCTTGATGATCTATTACTGAATTTGAAAGGGAAAACCACAAAAAATTTACAAGCACACTACAGAAAGATGTCAAAATTTCCCAGAAGAGGTAGATGTGACTGAATAGTTTAAATGCACTGTCATGAAATTCTAGACACATCGAACTTAATGCAAACGAGTAAACTCATGAATTGGAATGAAGTAACACTTCCTTAAGGATGCAAATTAAAAAGGAAACATCAAAATAATGAAATCTGCCATTTTTTTCCTCCACTGAGAAAATTCTTTACTAGACCTCAAAAACAGACTGGGCTCTTTGGAAAACAATGATAGAAAAAAGGTATTTGATGTAGGAATGGGTATTGAGAATTCTCCCAAGACACTCCAGTTAGTATTTTAATAACCTTATAGGAAAACTACTGTAATTAGTTGTATTCGTTACACATAGTTAAATATTCATTAAATCAGAGCATATTGTAGAAGAAAAATGAACTTATTTTCAAAAACATTGTAGAAATCAATGTCACTGTTTGATTATCTCTGTAGATTGGAATAACTCCTTTGTCTGGATATATGAGTGTCAGTGAAACTTTCTATCAATTATGTGGCTCTGATGTTTCAGGATTGTACATGATACATTCTAAAACTCAGAAAAACTTGTCAGCTAAATTTTAACTACTTTTTTTTAAGATTTTATTTCTTTATTTGAGAGACAGAGATCATAAGTAGGCAGAGAAGCAGGCAGAGAGAGAGAGAGAGAGAGGAGGAAGCAGGCTCCCTGCTAAGCAGAGAGCCCAATGCAGGGCTCCATCCCAGGACCCTGAGATCATGACCTGAGCTGAAGGCAGAGGCCTTAACCCACTGAGGCACCCAGGTGCCCCAATTTTAACTAATTTTTAAAGAGCTATTTTTTGAATTTCATTTTATTTTTTCAGTGAAGAACTATTTTTAATACAAAGATTGTATGTGTGCATTATTGAGAATTTGGAAATCACCAGAAGCTACAAAAGAAATAAAAGTTCCCATAATGCCATCACTAATGAGTAACCATCCTTAATAAGTTGTTATATGTTCTTCCAGTATTTTTACTACATATGAAATACAGTGTTAAATTGAATTGGAATGTAGGATGGTTATGATATAAAATGAATGTAATTAATCATGTAACAATCATGAAAAAATTTTCATGGAAACATTTCTTCCATGAATCAGTTTTTATTTCCCTTGGGTAGATATCTGGTAGCAATTTTAGAAGAAAAAGGTTGAAAGTACATGCATGGGGAACAGGGTAAAGGTGTGTAGTGCGGTCTTGTGCTACGTTCATAGTCCTTACCAGCTTTGTTCTTTGTTGCCCTGAAGCAATAATTCTGTCTTCTGTTTCTTTTATTTATTTAACTGCAGTGTAGACTGCACCCATATTTTCTAAGGCACCATCCATCTGACCACCTGCACCATCAGCTCCTTGAGGACCTCTTCAAATACGTATTTGAAGGATCATGCAACATTCACTATGGGAGGGGGAATAGGTTTATTTTTACACATTTTAAACTAGCTCCCTGGATGCTGTTATGTGACTTAAAATTTGAGAACCGCTGCTGGTGTAGCTGTGACTATTCTTAATTAATGGGAGGAATCTGGAGCTTGAGTCTCCCCCCCACTCTCTTTTTGACTCAGAAAACATGAAAGAACTCATTCAGATTTATTTTGAATCCCAGATCTACCACTGGCTGTGTGACTTTGAGCAAGCTTGTGTTTGAATTCTCATCTGTCCAAACGAAGATGATAATACTGCCAATATCTACTCAAATGATTTTTTTTTAAGATTTTATTTATTTGATAGAGATCACAAGTAGGCAGACAGGTAGGCGGGGGTGGGGTGGGGGTGGGGGAAGCAGGCTCCCTGCTGAGCAGAGAGCCTGACACGGGGCTCGATCCCAGAACCCTGGGATCACGACCTGAGCCAAAGGCAGAGGCTTTAACCCACTGAGCCACCCAGGCACCCCTCAAATGATTTTTTAAAGAATTAAATATGATATGTATTTGAGATTTCATACTACAATACCTGATCTACAGTAGGCACTCGACAGTATTAGTCTCCTTACTTCATTAGAAGTATGAGAGTTGTTCCTAGGAAGATGTTGCTGCGGCAGAGGTCGAAGAGGTTGCTGCCCGTGTTCTCCTCAAGGATTTTGATGGATTCCTTTCGTACATTGAGGTCCTTCATCCATTTTGAGTCTATTTTTGTGTGTGGTGTAAGGAAATGGTCCAATTTCATTTTTCTGCATGTGGCTGTCCAATTTTCCCAGCACCATTTATTGAAAAGGCTGTCTTTTTTCCATTGGACATTCTTTCCTGCTTTGTCGAAGATTAGTTGACCATAGATTTGAGGGTCTATTTCTGGGCTCTCTATTCTGTTCCATTGATCTATGTGTCTGTTTTTGTGCCAGTACCATGCTGTCTTGATGATGACAGCTTTGTAATAGAGCTTGAAGTCCGGAATTGTGATGCCACCAACGTTGGCTTTCTTTTTCAATATCCCTTTGGCTATTCGAGGTCTTTTCTGGTTCCATATAAATTTTAGAATTATTTGTTCCATTTCTTTGAAAAAGATGGATGGTACTTTGATAGGAATTGCATTAAATGTGTAGATTGCTTTAGGTAGCATAGACATTTTCACAATATTTATTCTTCCAATCCAGGAGCATGGAACATTTTCCATTTCTTTGTGTCTTCCTCAATTTCTTTCATGAGTACTTTATAGTTTTCTGAGTATAGATTCTGTGTCTCTTTGGTTAGGTTTATTCCTAGGTATCTTATGGTTTTGGATGCAATTGTAAATGGGATTGACTCCTTAATATCTCTTTCTTCTGTCTTGCTGTTGGTGTAGAGAAATGCAACTGATTTCTGTGCATTGATTTTATATCCTGACACTTTACTGAATTCCTGTATAAGTTCTAGCAGTTTTGGAGTGGAGTCTTTTGGGTTTTCCACATATAGTATCATATCATCTGCGAAGAGTGATAATTTGACTTCTTCTTTGCCGATTTGGATGCCTTTAATTTCCTTTTGTTGTCTGATTGCTGAGGCTAGGACCTCTAGTACGATGTTGAATAGCAGTGGTGATAATGGACATCCCTGCCGTGTTCCTGACCTTAGCGGAAAAGCTTTCAGTTTTTCTCCATTGAGAATGATATTTGCGGTGGGTTTTTCATAGATGGCTTTGATGATATTGAGGTATGTGTCCTCTATCCCTACACTTTGAAGAGTTTTGATCAGTAAGGGATGTTGTACTTTGTCAAATGCTTTTTCAGCATCTATTGAGAGTATCATATGGTTCTTGTTCTTTCTTTTATTGATGTGTTGTATCACATTGACTGATTTGCGGATGTTGAACCAACCTTGCAGCCCTGGAATAAATCCCACTTGGTCGTGGTGAATAATCTTTTTAATGTACTGTTGAATCCTATTGGCTAGTATTTTGTTGAGTATTTTCACATCTGTGTTCATCAAGGATATCGGTCTATAGCTCTCTTTTTTGGTGGGATCCTTGTCTGGTTTTGGGATCAAGGTGATGCTGGCCTCATAAAATGAGTTTGGAAGTTTTCCTTCCATTTCTATTTTTTGGAACAGTTTCAGGAGAATAGGAATTAGTTCTTCTTTAAATGTTTGGTAGAATTCCCCCGGGAAGCCGTCTGGCCCTGGGCTTTTGTTTGTTTGGAGATTTTTAATGACTGTTTCAATCTCCTTACTGGTTATGGGTCTGTTCAGGCTTTCTATTTCTTCCTGGTTCAGTTGCGGTAGTTTATATGTTTCTAGGAATGCATCCATTTCTTCCACCTTAACTAGAACATACTTTTCTTGGTGCCAAGAATCTTTTTTTTTTTTTAAAGATTTTATTTATTTATTTGACAGAGAGAGTCAACACAGGCAGATAGAGTGGCAGTCAGAGTCAGAGGGAGAAGCAGGCTCCCTGCTCAGCAGAGAGCCCGATTTGGGACTCTATCCCAGGAGCCTGGGATCATGATCTGAGCTGAAGGCAGCTGCTTAACCAACTGAGCCACCCAGGCATCCCGATACCAAGAATCTTAATTAATAAAATCTGATGTTTTCTTTATTTAGGAGAAAACATACTGGAGATCCATCCATCCATCCATCCATCCATTCACTCATTCAGTATGTTTTTTATTTTTTATTTTTTTATTAACATACAATGTATTAGCCCCAGAGGTACAGGTCTGTGAATCGCCAGGTTTACACCCTGCAAAGCACTCACCATGGCACATACCTTCCCCAGTGTCCATAATCATTCAATATTTACTACCACTACAGCATGAGGCTAATCACTATCAGAAGAGAAATAAACTGTATAAATTCAGTGTCATCATGAAATCCATATTCAGTGTATTTTTTAATAATTATTAGAACAAATGAAGCATATGTGTAAATACAGTATGTCGGTATAAACTGGTGGGGAAAATGTAATACAGTTATCAACAAACTATGGACCCATTAATGTGAACATGGATGGGTTTAGGGGAGAAAAGAGCCAGTAGCCAGCAGTGTAAATATGGTTAGATTAAGCCAGGTGATGACTGGAGTTTTTCGCAGAGGAAATAAATCTTGATGTGCTCTAGGCATGCCTACTAACTAAATACACAATTGCATACATACACAAAGAGTTTTTTCCTTTATGTATAATGATGCTGTGACTAATGATGATAATAACTAATGCTATAGGTTTTTTGTCAATGTTCATTGCCTAAATTAATGAATTCTTAAAACAACTGTGATCATACAGGGTGGAAGAGGACAACCATTTTGACATTAAAAGAGATTTTCCAAAAGTTCCAAAACATGGAGAAACACTAGAAGTGCATCAAACATATAAAGAAAGGAGAAATCATGTGTATATGAGATTGACCTTCAGGAAAAAAATGGGATTTGGGTTGGGCCCCTAGCAATGACTAACATTTGTCTGGGAACAGAAAAAAATAAATGGGCATCATAGATGGAATTAACATAAACAAATTTTGAGCCTCTAAGTGCTTTGTGATATTCTAGGTATTTTACATGGTAACTCGTGTATTCATTAGAACATCACTATAGTTTGGTAGGAATATCCCTACCCTAACTCAGAGAGATGAATTAACATGTTCAAGGTACTACACCTACTAAACAATGGAATGGGATGTACTTAGGCCAGCAACAGGACACATGTCTTTCCTTTACACCAGGCATTCCCAGGTATTTGGGCTATATAATTTACTACTAGTTTGGTTTGTTGGAGGGCATTTTTTTCCCCAGGATCCAGTTTATTTTATTATCCTCATCATTGTCATACCTCAAAAAAAAATATTTCATGGCTCTCTATGCAGAGATAAAACATATAACCTGTCATCGTGAGTGGTTTACAATATCCCTTTATTCAAGACACAGGCGCCCAGACATGGTGGCCTGTTTACCATGTAGAAAAGATACCAATAAGAATGCAGAATATAGGGTGCCTGGGTGGTCAGTGGGTTAAGCCTCTGCCTTTGGCTAAGGTCAAGATCTCAGGGTCCTGGGATGGAGGCCTGCTTTGGGAGGGAGCCTGCTTACCCAACCCCCTTCTCTCTGCCTGTCTCTGTCTACTTGTGATGTCTCTCTCTGTCAAATAAATAAATAAATAAATAAATAAAATCCTTAAAAAAATGCAGAATATAGGGCAATAAGTTCAGTAGAGCTATAATAGCAATATAATATAATATAATATAATATAATATAATATAATATAATCCTACGAGCTCAGGAAGGAAAACTGATTTCTGATGGGGAAGAAGGAGGAAAAACTTTATAGAGAAAGTGGCAGTAGGTTTAAAACCCAGTGATAATCCCGAAGTGAGACTTACCAGCAGCACTTCAGAGTAAATGGGGCAGACTTTCCTTCTTGCCAAGCTCACAGAAACTTTCTCTGGGGAGGGGGGCAAACTTTTAAGAACAGAATATGATAATAAGAATATGTTGGTATAATAAACCAAAAGAAACAACAGCAACAACAAAAAACTCAGTTCAGATTTGAAGAATTATTCACATTGAAATTATAAAATTTTCCATGATAACAACTCCTTGCATACCTTTTATTTAGAAGATCTGTCTTTCACTACATTGTTTCGGCAGTTTTTAAGCAATATCTTGTCCAATTGTCCATATTGGACCAATAGTTCCTCCAAAAAGGACAATCCTTTAATCAGTCAGTTGATAACATTTTCTAAGGGACCCAGATGTGAAGAGCAAGATCCAGAATATTATAAAAGGAACAAAGAAGCCCAGTGCGCTCTTCAGGAGACCATGTCCCCATGAAGACACAAGGTAGACCTGTAAAATTAGAAACTCGAGTGACAGAAACATCTGCAGAAGGAAGCCTGCAGCTATAAAGAGACATTTAGTAAGTATTCAGTATTCAGGGAAGTGGACAGGAAGAAGTTTAGGTGATTTAAACTAAAAGAAGCCAAGTGGGGTTAGTTTAGAGATGTTTCATGAAGGAATGGATTTTTTGGCTGGGTTATGAGAAACATGATCTGGCTGCATAAGACTCTTGTATTTCTTTGTGGTATTCCCCAGATGAGCTCTATTAAATTGGCGTGATTATGGTTGCCTTTGGTTCCCTTCTTCCCCCATTTTCTTTAGAGAATAGCTTTACTGAAGACCCCAGAGCTGTCCTCCATTCTAACACTAGGATTCCTAAAGCTTTAGTAGTCTCCCTCTGTCTTATACCTGAGTCTCCTCTCATGCCAACATCAGGGCATGTGGCCAAGTCTCTCATGTTTCTACTTACTTTCAATTCCTAGCAATAAGAATTATTCAATTGTCTCTTCTACCATTAACGACCTCCAGAAAGATTTTTTTAAAGTAGTGATCGGAACCATATATAAAGTAACAACAATGGGAACCATAGATTTGTATTGTATCAGTTTATCCAAGTTGGAACTATATTTCTCAGAATTTCCCTCCCTGTGTACCTGTGAGTATGCATGGGCTTCCGAAGGGGACAAGAGAAGCAACAGCTATATTCATTTCATATTTGGAAGACCGGTGCGGGCTGTGATACGCTATTGCAGTGCAAAGCCAGTTCTCACAAAGCTGCTGGTTTACCTTATCAACATGGGGCAGAAGCTGTACCTGCAGATCCCCTGGCACTCACCTGATCACCCTTCAGTTTCTGTGAATCTGGGTCAGGGGTGTGCTTAGCACTGTAAGAATGTAAGCCCGCTTTTTCTAGGTCACCAGTATTCATCAAAGGTGAAAACTTGGAGAAAGTGAGCGGAACAAAAGTTCCAGTCTGAAAGCTTGGGCTCTAGCTCACTTTTGTGAGTTGTACTTTGTCCTTCTGCTATTTCATATCCATGTTTCCTTCCACCAACCTGCTCTGTACCAGACAATAGCTTCTCATAGACTATTCAACCAGCTACTACGATGCTATCAGAACGAATTTTCTTAATAAATTAATTCAATATGTACATATGAGGATATATATGACACATGATAAACATCTGTATATATTATATATTATGCATTATGTATTATATATTGTATATGTATGCATGTGCCTATGTATTTGTGTGTGTATGTGTATATATGTATATTTGCTTTGACTGGTACAAGTTCCTTCAGCTGGGTTTCTACTTGTCAATACATTTCTCTTTTTAGCCTGGGTCTAAAGAAATGAAAAGTTCTGAACTCTCTGTACCTAGCTAACTCCTTTCCCTACCTTCAGTGTGAGCTCACTTGGTCTTTTTCCTTCGAAATCATCCCCAACTTCCTTACAATTCTTTCAAATGACACTTTGTTCTCCTTCATAGAAGTTTCCACAATTTACAATGTGCATAAATATAAATTGAATTTATTTGTTTAATGTTAGTTTTCTTCAACAGATGGTAAGTCATGAGAGGACAGGAATCACTTCTGTTTGGTTTGTTGCCTTTTCCTAGAGCCTAATTGGATGCCTGGAGTATAGTAAGTGTCCAAAGACTGAATACCCATTCCATATCCTCGCCGTTTTTCATTGCCCTCTTTCACCCATTATTGTTGGTTCCAAAAATGCACTCACTAATGGGCATAGAGATGTTTGTTATGTTTGTTCATTCTATGGCAATAATTGCCCCCTAACAAGCATGGCACCTGGAACCCATTAACTTCCAGAGAAGCTCTTCCTCCATCCTCATATGATATCTTCTTCCTTTGGTGTCTTGTTATCCAGCTACAACCCCTTTATCTATCTTCATCCGATTCGTCTCCTGACCATCTCTCTGTTGCCCCAGTATCACTTTCCAGAACTAGACTTTCATCATATTTCCATGTATTTATTTGATAGATATTTGTGAGGTATTGATGATATGCCAGATCTGGTGACCAAATAAGGAAGGACTCAATCTATCTATTCTCTTGGATTTGGGAAGAAATCTTGAGCTGTTTCCATTTAATGCACACAGAGATAAGTCCTAGGGGCATTCCCTCCATATTCCCATAGTCTCTCTGGCCAACTCAAGTCCCCCTTACTGATTCTTGCTGCTACAGGGATCAAGAGCTTTGGAATCTGGTGAGAGAGGGATTATTTGGATGATCTAAGAACGTCTTGAAGCACAGATGCCTTGAAACCGTAGAGAGGTGCTATGCAGTTAGCTCTTGACATGGGCCTTCTCCAGAAAGCCACAGCCTACGGTAGCCCTCAGCACAAGCCAGAGCTATTCTCACATTGTACTTTCCTGTGATTCACACTGGAGTCCAATTCTTGATCTGTTTTCTGCCTAATCTGCTAATTACCTTTGATAATATGACAGGCCATTACTGAATTGTGCTTTTTCTTTTCTTTCTTTCTTTCTTTCTTTCTTTCTTTCTTTCTTTCTTTCTTTCTTTCTTTTTTTTTTAAGATTTCATTTACTTATCTGACACAGAGAGAGATCACAAGTAGGCAGAAGGCAGAGAGGCAGGCAGAGAAAGAGGAAGAAGTAGGCTCCCTGCTGAGCAAAGAGTCCAAGGCAGGGCTTGATCCCAGGACCATGAGATCATGACCTGAGCTGAAGACAGAGGCTTTAACCCACTGAGCCACCTAGGCACCCCTGAATTGTGCTTTTTCATTTGCAAAATGGTTTTTATGTTTGTCTTCTTACTAAAAATCCTTACTTTTATTAATCATAAGTCTTCATTTTCACAGCTGTATTTTTTTTTCTAGAAATGAGCTTCAAGAGCCCAATTTTAAGGTAAAAAGCTAAATATTGATTCTCTTTTTTCTCCTTGCAAAACACTTATCACAGCACTCCTGGGTGACTCTGGCTCATTAGAGAGAAAGTCATGGCAAAGGAATTCTAAGAAAGAACATTAATATATTTCAACATAGTTTCCCCACACTATGGTTGGTGATTTGTGCCATGAATCCCCCTAAGGTTAAAGAACATGAATTTGTTCAAACAAAAATCTTCATGGTTATGTGAAGTCTTCTTGCACCCAGCTTTCTACATGATATGGCAGAGTTCTAGAAGAATTGCAGTTCAGTTTTTTGCTAGGTAATTAGGCCTAGTGATGAGTATTCATGTTATCAAAAGTACTAGTGAGGGCGTGATTTAGATTGTAATCCATGCAGTCCAAGATGGACAGGCAGAGAAGTAGAGACAGACAAGTAGGAGAGGCCAGGATCAAACAGCAACTGGGAGGGAATGAAGTAATTAGTAGACTAACCATTTCCATGGCTCTAAGAAATTGTAAAGGGGTATGATAGAGTGAGGAAGATGGATGAATGTCAAATAACTGGAAAATAATGGATAAAAATGTCCAACAAAGACAATTTCAGAATCCGAGCAGGGATAGTAATGAATCTGAGTGGACAGTGTAGAAGAAATTGTCACTATAGTTAAAGAGATAAAGAAACTGTGAAATTAACATGCATGATTATAACTGCTTATTTAATTTTGTCCCGATTACACTCTAACTCCTGTGAAGACGGGTATCATACCTGGCTTACTCATCATTATAGCTATAGTCCGTAGCATAGTGCTTAATGCACGGTTGATAATTAATAAAAAATTTGTTGGGAACATAATAAATGAAGGAATCCTTAATATAGGCAATGAAGACATCCAACATGTGGTATTTGAGCAGTATCTGAGTCTGACCACGTTAAAACATTCTTTTGCCAATAGGACTCTCCAGGCCCCTTGTTTTCTGACTGGAGAAAAAATGTGTTCAAACCTCATCTCACTAAAATATATTAATTATTTGGAGCTCAGTTTAGTGATCAGTTGTTATAGTAAGTCTTTTCTGTTCCAGTATGTTTTAGTTACCTATTTTTTCTTTGTTTTTTCATACAAAGCATTGGATCTATTCTTGGACTTTCCTACTTGCTTTTTTGGTAATGTTTATGCCATTTTAATAGTGTATGTATATTAATTATAAAGGCAAAAATATCTTAATAAAATGAGATTCAAGAAACTATTTAGTGGTTACCTTTTGAGTTGAGAGACTAAGGGTGTGCAAACAGATATCACTGGGTTTTTTGTTTGTTTTTAAAGATAGCTGAATTTTGCCAAGAGTAATTTTTACTTTATACCACAATTCCCCACTGTTTGATTATTTTAACCTTGTAGTAGCTTGTTCATTTTAATTACCTCAGATTTCACAACAGAGTTATCTACATCAGCACCTGTTTTCCCCAGTACTCCTTTGGCTTTTAAAGCTTTCCCTCAATGAAGCAAACACGTCTGGTCTTCACCTCGCTCTTCAAGGTCAATCCCTAACCCTTACCAGATGTTGCTTGTGTCTCCTAGTTTATCAGGAAAATAGAAGTAATCAGTGTCCAAATGGATTTACTACCTTATACAGGTATTTATAAGAGTACCCATCTTTTTCTCTATTTTTAAAGAAGAGCCCTTCCCCTACTCAAGGCTAATGCTTTGGATTTGATCTCCCTCACAAATTACTTCCTTTCTCTCTCTCTCCCCATTGGATCTTTGCCCTTACACTATAAGCATGCTCTAGTCTCTTTCCTTCTTTACACACACATACACATACACAAACACACATGATTAACAAATAATCCTCTTCTGACTTTGAGTCAGTACCTCTTTTCTCAGCCAAATATAGATGATGCCTGTCAACTCTGTTTTCCTGATTAATAATTATTTCTCAATTCACTGACATATGGTTTTAGTTATCAAAATCCACTGAACATTTTCTCTAAAAATCACTAACGCATACATTTCAAAATGGAGTGGAATAAATTCAATCCTTATCCGTTTCTCTTCCTACCACACAGAACACATTCTTACCTGAAAAATCCAGCTTCTGTTATTCTTGGACGTCTGAGCATTCTTTCTCAACCTTTTTATAGTTCCTTTCTCTTTGGCCAGCTCTTCAGATATAAAGTGCAACATGGTATTCATCGTTACATTTCTGTAGGTCCAGAGTTTAAAAAGGATTTGAAATCATAACCAATATTTAATAATTGTTAAATTTTACATAAAAATTTGGAATTTACCATTTCTCATGAGAAACCAGAATATGTGGCAGTGACAGTGTGCCCACATACCCCATGCCAAAAATTGGCAGAACTGTATAGACGCTGCCTCTTTACACAAGTCATGCAGTATCTATTTTTCATTAATTTTGACTTGCAGTCTGCTCCACACTTTATATTACTTGCCCTAATTCTGTAAACTAGGTAACTGTAAACACTTGGATTGTGCAACGTTATAGTAAAAATATTCCAGCATTCTCCATGTATATATATTTTTACATATAAATTATATTCTAATAGTACATTTTTAATTTCTAGAAGTTTTCTTTTATTCTTTGACATATCTTCATTTTTTATTGTGTCATGTACTTCACTTGTTTTTATTTCCTCCTTTTTATACATTTTAGAGCCTTATGATTTTGTTTCTTTATGATTTTAATGATTTCTTATAGATGCTCCAATTGTTCTGTTATTGAAGTTCTTGGGTGGTCTAAACCTTCTATTTATCATATCTGCTTTCTGTCATGATTGAATGTTTTTCATGTGTTGTATGATTTTGATACTTTTTCACATGTCCAATGAGATTTTTCTGTAGGATCCCATAAAATTTAAGTGAAGGGCATGTCTCTTCAAAGCACGTCTTTTGCTTCTGCCAGAGCTCCAAGTATATAACTGGTCTGAGACAACTTTTATGCTGATTTCTTGTTTGGGGGCATTCCAGGATTACTAGGTAGTAAAAATTCTCTGACAAATATTTATTTTAAAATAAATTTTATTTATTTTAAACAAAAAACAAATTCTCTGACAAATATTTATTTTAAAATAAATTTTATTTATTTTAAACAAAAAATAAACAAAGTCAGATTACAGACCCATGCATTGACTAGGCCTGTGGTTAGAAACTCTCAAGGACAACCACTTCTTTTTCATCCAATACATAGTTTGTAGGCTGAGAGACACAAGCTTCCTTCTGGTCTTTCTGTGATGCTGGTCAAATCTTTCCTAACTTACCCATCAAACAGTCCGACTTTTATAGATGGTGGCATCAACTCCTCCTACTACAAGCATCAAATCACAAGATCTTGTCTTACAAAGAACTGGCACAGCACCCCCTTACCTTCTCTCCACCATGCTTTAAAGATCCCTCGTCTTTTTTTTTTTTTTTTTTTTACTTTCTGGGGCATAGATTTATATCTTTAAAGGATATTTGTTATGTGACATCTACCTCTTCTAGGCATCCTATAGAAGAAGTCTTTTCAGGTGATTTGGTCCACCATATTTGCAGAAACAGAAATCCATGTTTAAAAATTATATGCAGGCACTAGTGGGTTAATATACTGCATATCTTATAATCCACAGACAAAATGAGAAATTAGGAAAGGATGTAAAAACTCTTATAATTCATGCCAAAATATTTTATTTCCCTAAAGTAATCTTTATTTTTAGCAATATCATTGAATTTGCTTAATTATTATTTTTTAAAATTTCATTTTGGGTTACCTGGGTGGCTCAGTCAGTAAGCTCCAACTCTTGATTTCAGCTCAGGTCTTGATCTCAGGGACATTAGATCGAGCCCCACGTCTGACTCCATGCTGGGCATGGAGCCTATCTGAGATTCTTTCTCTCTCCCTCTCCCACTCTCGCTCCATCTTTGTTCCCACACACTCTTTCTTTGGAAAAAATATATAAATAAAAACGACAACAACAAAAAATTACATTAAGAAAGAAATAAACTTTTGTTTTAAATCTCTTTGATATAGTGATTTATAGTTTGTTTCAAAACTAGTTTATATGGCTATCATAGTGGAAAAAATACTTCTAAAAATCTAAGAATACTGGGTGCCTGGGTGGCTCAGTGGATTAAGCCTCTGCTTTTGGCTCAGTTCATGATCTCAGGGTCCTGGGATCGAGCCCCACATCGGGCTCTCTGCTCAGTGGGGAGCCTGCTTCCCCCTCTCTCCCTGTCTCTGCCTACTTGTGATCTCTTTCTGTCAAATAAATAAATAAATAAAATCTTTAAAAAAAAAACTAAAAATACTTTCTAAAAATCATAGATCTAAAAGATCCATGGAAAAAATACACTTTCAGTAAATTCTCTTTTGTTCCCTCTCAAAAATTATTCTAAAATTTATTTTTAAAAATTTATTTTAATTTCTATCTTTTTTTTTAAGATTTTATTTATTTATTTGAGAGAGAGACAGTGAGAGAGAGCATGAGCGAGGAGAAGGTCAGAGGGAGAAGCAGACTCCCCATGGAGCTGGGAGCCCGATGTGGGACTCGATCCCGGGACTCCAGGATCATGACCTGAGCCGAAAGCAGTCGTCCAACCAACTGAGCCACCCAGGCGCCCCTAATTTCTATCTTTGATCTAAACCAGTTCTTTTTGTAAAGGATTTAATAATACCCAGTAAACCCTGTCATTGGAAGATTTTCTAAAAATAGCTTTAAAATTTTGTTTCCAACTTTTTAAAGCATTCAGACATGAGAATATTAATGAGAGACAAACACCATTTTCATTTATGAAGTCATATAACAATGAAAACATTTCCAAACATTCTCAATGCTATTTTCATAACATGGAAATGTTTTGGTGGTGTTGTTTTTTTTTTTATTAAATGGTTTCTGACTTTTTAAAGTATCATCTTTACCTTGAAGAAAATAATTGGGTATATTTACATTTTTCAAAAATAATTGCTTGGATAGATCCTCTTGACAACAATTTATAATAAAAGTCGTCAATTTTAAATTCTTGGTTTTTTTGATAAATAAAAACATTTAATGACTAAAAATTTTATTTGTGGAAAATATGAAACATTCACAAAAGTAGAGAAAGTAATACAAAGAATTCTGTTATATTAATGACCCAACTTCAACAATTTTTATTTTTGTCTATAACTGCTTGTATTTTAATTTTAGTATTTTAAAGTGGATCTGAGATACCATGTTATTTATCTACAAATACTTAGGAATGTAAATCTAACAGATATATATTTTTTAGGATAACTGTAATGTCCATAATACCTAACAAAATTAGCAATTTATTTTTTAAAGATTAGAAGTATAATTTACATATAATTAAATTCACCAATTTTTAAGTATGCAGTTTGATGAGGTTTTTTTAAAAAAAGTTATTAGGAATTAATTTTAGATTTACAGATGAATTTCAAGACAGTATGAAGAATTCTCTTATATTCTTCATCTGGTTTCTTCTGATGTTAACATCTCATACACCATGGTACATTTATCAAGATCAAGAGTTTAACATTGGGGGGCGCCTGGGTGGCTCAGTGGGTTAAGCCGCTGCCTTCGGCTCAGGTCATGATCTCAGGGTCCTGGGATCGAGTCCCGAGTCAGGCTCTCTGCTCAGCAGGGAGCCTGCTTGCCTCTCTCTCTCTCTCTCTGCCTGCCTCTCTGTCTACTTGTAATCTCTCTCTGTCAAATAAATAAATAAAATATTTAAAAAAAAAAAAGAGTTTAACATCGGTATAATAAGCTATATTTTGTATCAGATTTCCAAAGTTCTTCCACTAATCTCCTTATTCTCTTCCAGGATTTAATCTAAAGTTTACAATGCATTTAATGGACATGTCTCCTAGTTTCGTAATCTATGGTATTTTCTCAGTTTTTCCTTGTTTTTCATGACCTTGGTACTTTTGAAGAAAATGAGGCAGTTATTTGGTAGAATGCACCTCAATTTGGATTTTTCTGGTTTTTTTTTTTTATAGTTAGATTGAGATTATAATTTTGAGTGAAGAATAGCGCAGAAGTGTCATGCCCGTCTCAGTGCATCACGTTAGCAGGTACACGATGTTGGTATGTTCTATTACTGGTAATATTAATTTTTATCAGTTGTCTAAGTTTTTCTACTATAATTCCTATGATAAATTTTGTTAAATGTGATTTTGGCATCTTTAGAGATGATAATACTTTTTTTCCTTTGCTCTATTAAATGATTAATGGATTTCCTAATGTTGGACTACCTTTGCATCTCTGGAAGAAACTTCACTGGGTCATGAGTCAAAGGCTCTTTTTAAGTATTTTGCCAATGAGGTAACCAGAAAATCTTTTTTTAGTACAGTAGATTTTCAAGGTCAATCCCATCTAAGTAGAAAGTATTATAGTTCTATTATTTAAGATAATATAATTTGGAAATCCACTCAACAAAACACGACTTTTGATGATGCAATAAACAAATGAATAAGACCGAGTTCCACTGTCAACCCCTCCTCACTATGGAGCTCCCACTTCTGCTTCAGGGTACTGAGGTGGAGTTCCTGACATCTGATCCCAGGACCAGATGAGACTGATAGGAACAATCTTCCACTACCTATTAATAAGACTTGACTCCCTGCTGAAAACTCATCTGTGGCTTACAACCCTTATTGAACTTAGCTCTTTACTATGCCCTGTGGGGCTATGTAAAATTGGCCCTTAGGACCTCATCAGTCTTCCCCATTGTTACCAGGTTTAACTTCAGATGGCCCCTCAAGAGTATCATGCCAGTAAAGAATATATTTTTCTTAGGTTATTGTCTCTTTCTAGAATGCCTTCCCTTCTTCCTTCACCTCATTTTGCAACACTCCATCCAATCATTGTTGCCTCTGGAAAATCCAGAGATCGCCAAGTTAAGCAAACATTTTTCTATTGTCTGCCTCCCACACCTAGCTGTAATATCGTAGAGGCCAAGTTTTGTTTTGTTCATGATTTCAAATCCAAATCTTAGCATAATCCTGGTGCATAAATAGTAGCTATTTAATAAATATTTGTTGAATGGTATTGAATCAAATCCGATGCTTAGAAAAGGTTTGTGGATTTGATTTTGTTTGATATAACACAGCTTTTATGAAACCACCAATTGTCTGGGAAGAAAATGCCCCTTAAAGGAGGAATATTCTTGGCATTCTTTTTCACTAACATTTGCCTTTAATTGACTTATTTAAAGTCATCCTTTTGTTGGATATTTGCTCCAGAAAAGGCAAGTCCCTTGACAGCCACATTCCTTTTAATTTCATTTTCTGAGTGTGGGGGAAAAAAAAGAAAGCCCTTTATTTATGAACCTTACAAAACATTCTTATAACATCTGATGCACAAATATTGATCCAGGAAGGTGTTACCTCCTGTGGTTACCCTGTGGGTTTCCACTTTGAATTGCCAGGGAACTCACACTGAAATAGGAAAGTAATGTCATGTTATACGTCCTTTTTCTAATACTTAGCCCTGAAAGTCATATATTTTTCAAGTTCACAGTAACATCTGCGGACATCTAATGTCAGAAAAATAAAACAGCACAGTTTAAGAAAACTCTTGACTCTTTTGGAAGTAACTTTTTTAGTTGGCACAGAAAAAGTTAGCTAATTAATCTGTGAATAATTAATGCCTGAAATTTAAATTGACAAATTTATTAATAAATAAATAAATTTATTTGTTAATAAAGAATAATTTTAATGGTTAAACGACCCATCATTTACTCCCTACAAAATAATGCTTTGTTCTTACAATCTGTGCATTTAGCTGAGAAAAGAAGGATAATATTTATGTTCAGAGGCAAGAACAGAAATAGCAAGAGATTTTATTTTTCATCTACTGCCTTTGGACAGCTACTTGGCTTTTGGTCAGTCACAATCAAACCCCCCATCAAGAGTGTCAGACTACTTTAAATTTCTTTTTAGATAAAATCTGTTTCAATTTTTTTTAGTGACATGGAGCTAAAATTTAAGAAATGTTCCAATCATGGTTACTGTAAATTTAGATACAGCAGTTTCAAGCTAGAATAAGGCTAGCAAATGAAGTAATTTTAGACAATAAAATGTAGAATTCCACATGTTTACAAAACTCCAATAGCATAAATAGATGAATGGGAGTGAAGGAAAGTGTCCTGACAGTTAACAGTAGACAACAATGTAAAAAAACTGCCCCAACAAACCAATGTCACAGAGTTGAATTTTATAAATTAATGCTGTAAACTCTCCCTTGCCCCAAGCTTGGGTCAGTGGTTAAAAATAAGAGAGAGGTTTTGATTCAGTGTAAGAAAATACAAATTACTATGCCTAAAAAAGGATAGGTCTACTTTGAGAAGGGAGGAGGTCCATTCATTAGGAGAAGAGAAGAGTTTGGAATATGGTACAGAATTCATCAGATGGGCAAGAAATTTTACTAGAACCCTGGTTCCTAAATGTATTCATCTTAGGACCACTAAATCACTCTTAAATATTACTAATGACCTCAGAGAACTTTTGTCTGTCTGTATGGGTTATAGCTACTGATATTTACTATATTACAAAATTAAGCCGAAAATTTTAAACTATATTAGTTATCCATTTAAACATAATAATAACATAAATTGTGTTTTTAAACAAGTTTATATTTTTTAAAAAATTCGTCAGAAAGTAGCATTGTTTCACATTTTTGCAAATGTCTTTCTTAAAAGAAAATAGCTAGATTATCATCCCTGTTTCTTTTTTTTTTTTTTAAGATTTATTTATTTATTTTAGAGAGAAAGAGCACTCACGTGAGCTGGGGGAAGAGTTGGGGGGAGAGGGAGAAAGAGAATCTCAGGCAGACTCCCTGCCGAGCATGGAACCTGATGTGGGGCTCAGTTTCAGGTCCCTGAGATTATGACCTGAGTTGAAATCGAGAGTTAGATGTTCAACCCACTGAGCCATGTAGACACCCCATACCTGTATCTGCATCCAGTCTATTGTGCTATCACATGTATGTAGCCTCTGGAAAACTCCACCATACACTTGTAAGGAAATGAGAGGTAAAAAGCTGAATAATATCCTGGTATTATTATAAAAATGATTTTAACTATAGATTTTCTGGAATGGTCAATGCAACCCCAAGGATTCTAAGATAGACAGCGTTTAGAGATCTGTAAGTTCTTTCCAAACATCTTATTCTACTGATTTTACTCCTACCAAGTTATCCTTCCACTTTTGAGTTCCTGAATCAAAGTAATATATGATTATCTTATTATTTTTTAAAAAGGAGAATTAAATATAAAGGTGAGTAACCTTTTTTTTCCCTTTTGGTTTTTATAATCTGTGATTTTAGCAGTGAAAAGAAACAAACAAACATATGCATGCAGTGAGTAAAATAGATTATGGCTCAAAGAAAAAACCCTGAGTTACATTTCTGTCTCCAAAATTGATTAGGGATGTTACCATAGAAAAGTCAGTTCATCTCAATGACTACATGGCTCACATAGTTGTTGGTAGGATAAAAAAATAATAATAATGAAAGATAATTTCAATGATTCTTATTATTTCTGTGTGTCTTCTAAATGCAATAACAATTTTGTAATTTCTTCAGCTGGATCTTCTCTTTGCATTAGTGTTTTGTTACTTCTGTTGTGTTTTCGAACTGACCAGTGAATATTTACGCAGACTGACATAGACCCTGTAAGTTTGGCACAGGGTACATTTATACAGTTGACTCTTGAATGACACAAGGTTTGGGAGCCCTGACCCCCACCATCTACAACCAAAAATCTAGTGTATAACTTTGACTCCCCCAAAAATCTAGTGTATAACTTTGACTCCCCAAAAGCTTAAGCCTACAGAAGCCTTAACCATGACATAGTCAATTAATGCATATTTTGCATGTTATTTGTATTATATATTGTATATTGTATTATAATAAACTAGAGAAAAGAAAATGATAAAAAAGAGAAAATACACTTACAGTACTGTATTTATCAAAAAACTACCCATAAATGGACATGTGTGTTCAAACCTTTGTTGTTTTAGGTTCTTTGTTGTGTATACACACACACACACATACACACGCACACACGCACATGTATATATATCTTTACTGATAAGAACTATCAAAAAATGCAAAGAACATTTTCTGTCTTAACTGTGAACCCTTGAGGACAGGGACTTTGTCTGTTTTGTATACTGTTGTATTCCCAGGAATAAACTAAGGCCTGGCATAAAATAGGTACTTAATTATATCATTGTTGAATGAATGAGTAAATAAATGGTAAATTAGTTAAGAAACTTATTTTTCAAATCTCTATACCTAGTAACTTTTCTCATTTTTCCCTGGAATTTTCTAAATATAAATGTTGTGTTAACTTCAAAATAGTACATCCTAATAGAATATTAGTGTAAAATGAGACTTTAAGGATACCCATTTTCTCAATTCAGAAATTCTCAATAATAACCCTGACAAATGGTCATCTGTTTTCCTGTTGGAAATTAAATAATAGGGAACCCACCCCTCAAAAGCAGCTTGTCTCATTTGACAAAACGACCTCTCTTATGGTGAAAATCTGTTTCCTTCTGTTTTCTGATACTAAATTCTAAGTTTGTGTATTTTCAGCTGTCTGAAATTCCTGAGCAGATAAAGCATTATGAACATAACTGCCACATACAAATTGACTATCCTAAATCCATAAAAATATTTTCTGCCTGGTTATTTCTGATGTGTCTATATTGCTTTTCAGAAACCACAGCAGAGACATAGTAAGCTATTTGTGTGCTAGAGGTGAGACAGTTTCCTGCCCTGCCCTGGAACCACCACTACATACCTCACATGTTTTCTCTGATTTTCTATTCATTTCCACTATCATCCAGTTGGAAAAACAGGAGGCGTGTGAATCTGAAAAAAGTGAAGAAATTGAAACCCACCTCGACAACATAAAAAAGTTCTACTTCTGTCTGAGATCTGAATAGTCATGATTTTTGCTCCAAGTTTCTATTTAGTGGAGAAGAGAGTCACACCCAAATATAACTGTGTGTAAGTCAAGGCAGACTTTGAGAAATAATCCAACAGGTAAAAACGAATGTGTGCAAAAAACAAGGACTTAATTCTGAGTGGAAGGGTGACAAAGAAAAAGGTTTATGGATTGTACGAAGTGTTGGAATTAAGTATTAATGTCAAAAGAGTAGTAACATAGATTAAAATAAGTATTTTTTGAACACCTAGTTAATAAATCCAGTGAATTCCTATCGATTTTCATTCCACTGAAACTTCTTGCATGATTTGACACGTTGGCTTCCCTTCCGTTCCTTTCTTGAAATATTGCTTTCATTTCCACTCCCAGGTCACTTCATTCTTCTAACCTTCCTCCTCTCTGTCGTAATAGCAATGGTTGCCAACTCTCTCAATCCCTTGGGCAAAGGAAGCGTCCTCCCTGAGCAGTCTCAATAACCAGATCACAATCCATCCATAGTCCACTACATTTTAGCAATATCGGTAGTGTCTCTTACTAGAGTATCTTTCTTTTCCTGAATTTTCAGCCAAGGAATTGCAACACACAAATTGAATGATATCAGTTACAACACAGACAACAAATAAACTGTTACTAATGAGTTTAAATATCAATGTTCCTAAATAATCTATCCTTTTAACAAATTGTGAGAAATGCTTAACCTTTCAATAGTCTCACTATCTCATAGTCTAAGTTGCCTTCATGAGTGGACCACAGTTGGTATGCTGGAGATTACATAAAACCCTTTAGCCTGCCTCATCTTGTTCTGCACAGTTTGCTTTATTTTCCTGAATATGTTTTTGGGGAAGAGTCGCCAGCATGTTGGTGATGTTGTACACATGTGTTTGGCATTTCTTATATGCGCAACACACGGTGGCATCAATATTTACTACCTCTTGGAATAGGTCTAAGTTGGAAGCTCCAATACTTTCCGCAGCTTGCTCGTAACAATTTTAGTCAATCATATATGATGAGGATAATATAAATGATGTAAGACTAAGTTAATTTTGTTTTAGGGAGCAGGTGAGACTATGACACAGCCTAAGCCCATGATTTATCTTTAGTCATCTCTTCTTTCTGGCATACTTTGTACTAAATATGTTTCCTGATTCCCTCCTAATTCAATTAAATGAGTAATCTGCCACATGATTAATCAACCGGGGTAAAAAAGTCACAGTCTGTTTGGGGTCTTTGGCCCAGTAACAGGATTCACATCTAGTTAACAGAGACACATCTATCATATATACTCTAAAAAGTCACACAACAAATGAATGGAAACAATCTGAAAAAAATATATATTGTTCAAAGGCAGAATTAATTAATTGGGGTTAAGTTCATCACTAGCAAGATGTCAAATTGCTTGCCAATATCCATGATCAGTTATGTACACGTGACTGTGTAAAAACACCAGTTTTACAAATTGATGAAACAACTTCAGCAAGATGAGTTTCACATTTTTCCCCACATCCTTCCTTTGCTTCATAAGGAAAAGATTGACTCTCGTAAGACATTGCATAACTTAGCATTTATTAATGAAAATATAAAATTATGTGATGCTTGCAATATTTTTAAAACAATAGTAACTTAGTATACATTTTTTTAAAAGTAAAATTCTTGTCTCTAATGTTCTCAGATTTGAAATACTCAATCTCTTCTGAGCAAATAGGAGATAAAGGTATCACTTTGTTTTTTAACCACTGAGAATTTCCCATAGCAAAACATCTGTCTATATAGATATCCAAGAGCTGTTTTTAGTCTGTTTCATAATGAATGCATCAATGAATTGGGTGTAATAAAGAATATGATTTTTAGTATCAAAAAACTTGTAATATCCTTTAGAAGTTTTCTTAAACCATGAAAAATAGCATAATCCAATACAGGACAAAATTTATTGTCAGAGAGTTGCTGAAGCTGAATGTGTTGTTTCTGGAAATTGATTATTACTCTAGAGCTAAATATAATGGGGATTTGTATATGTTTACCCCGTATACGTGAACTGGAAATTTAGCCAATATATGGTCTATTTGCTCAAGCTAGACAACCAATCTAGAAAATGCAGGTTCTTTAGTGTCCCAATTAGCTTACTGTCTCCCTGCTGATTCCATTATGGGAGAACTGCCAAATCTCTACTTCATATGGTGCTGTGGACACAGCCTTAAGAAAAATGTATGGGAGTTATTTTGTTGTAAGTTTTTAATCTTTTAAGTTTTCAGTGGAAACTTGTTTCATTAAAATGGGAGAAACCTGCCAGAAAGCTGCCTCTGTAGTTTGCATTATTTCTTCAGATTTGGTGATCTGCTTTATGTATAGAACTCACTCCATGACGGTTCGTTGTACTTTCTAAGCCATAACTTTTCTGGCCATGTTTTGAATTTGGAATGACATTGTTATGATTTAATTTGACATCTAATGTATGTTTTAGATTAGTTTGATTCTCACTTAAGGTAATACTCAATAATAGCCTGAAAATTTGAAAGATTTTTTTTACCAGTCATATATATAGAATAGTTACTGGTGATGCCAATTTATGCTTCACACACAAACTCACAAATGTTATTTATTCCTTCAGTATCTGCTAATTTGTTCTTTTAAAAATGAATATTTTGACTGGAGGCAGAATATGTCCTTTTTCTTAGTGAAAAGCTATTTTCAAATTTTACCTTTGATCAAATTCACAAATACTTTAAAAAATAGATCATTTTTGTATGGTAATATTATTCTCAGGAATATAAATGTGATGCTTCACTTAGTGACATTTTCTTTGGGAGTAGAACATTATAGCATGGCAAATGGAACTTTCTGGGCTTTTTAACTTGTTTATATTCATTTGCTTCCTATATTTGAGCTAAATCTAAGTTTATCTTTTTTGGTTCTCCTTTTGCCCTATACACAAATTCTGGGACTTTTAGATGTAGGAGCACACAAATAATGTATAGGTTGTGGTCAAAAGCATTATTTAGGTATAAAAAAGTTTTAAAAATAATAATAATTTAGATTATCATCAGCTTTGCGCCTCTTAACTTTTCAGGGGAAAGTAAACTAGAATGTAGAGATTGATATCAGAAAATTAATTCAAGGACACTCAGGGAATCGAGAATGGGAATTCTGTGTACTTAATAGTCTACTAGTCTTAATGGGCCTTCTCAATAACTATGATTGATGGATTATACTTATTAAATAATATATATAGTAAATTATTTCAAAACTTTAAATTTAGAATGAAATACAGTGGACTTTAGGCATGGTGTCTCTTTTTTTTTTTCCCCTATAAAATTATAGGCCATTGGGTAAAGGAAGCAGCACACAAGTGTTCCATTTAAGAATCATGAAGGTCTTCATTCATTCATAGGAGTCTAGACACTGTGCTGAAGATTGAGGCTGCACAGATGGGTGACTTTCTATCTTCTACCTTTCCATTATTTTTATTCTCAAAGAGAAAAGCCTAATCAAAGAGATAGTATCTAACAAACACTTATATTGAAAGGACAAGATGAGTGAAATGAGAGTGTAATTTAAAAGTATGTTGAAAAGTGAAAGATCTGTCTGTATAAATAGTATTTTGTCTATATTTCAGCAAAAGTCTATTTTACATAGATGGTAAGATTACTGCAGGTGGGGCCTACCCGTTATACTGTTTTTTGCAGCCTCCCCAGGACCCAGGTGAGGACTACAGGAAGCAGCCGTCCTGCTCATCTGTAACGCAGGCTCCGACTAACTTCAGCATAGCCAAATTTGAAAAATTCTCCAGGAAATGTTTGCTACCGAAGCAAGTGCCATACATTTTCTAGCTAAAGACTCACTTCATCATGTTGATCACCTAGATTAAAATAACCCACAACTCAGAAAAATTTCACGAATATACATTAGAGATCCTTTTGCTCATTTACAAATAACCAAAACTTAAATGTTGCATTGTCAGCTATCCAGATAGCAGAGAGTCAATGAACATTTGATCATTAAACCAATGTACTCTCCTAAAGGTCATACATTCAGGGTTTATTTCTACAATAAATTATGAGAAAAGTGTAATTAAAAGTATGAAGCATAGAGGGACATATTTTACCGCATTAGCATCTCTGACTGGTTTGAAGCATTTTTATGCTTCTCCAATTTATTTCACCTTCAAATTTCTTGAAATTCTAGGCTCTTATTGTGGAAAAGTACTATCAACACCTTCTGCCTTCCCTCTCTGGGGAGGGGAGGTATTCCACAATACTGGAAACCTTGCTATTCTTGAGCCTGGTGGTAAAAGATTCAGCTCTAATGATTTACCCTGAATTCAAGCTTGGCTTCACCATTAACTGAATAATTTTAAATCTGTAAAACTTAATCTCACTGAACTTCACCTCCTTATCTGTAAGATGTGGACAGTAACATGGATATATAGTCAGTTACCTTATAGTATAAAGATTAAATGAGATACATGAGAAAAGTAGACAACAGAGTGCCTGCCTAGAATGGGTGGTCATATTCTCCTGGTGCTCAGGGAGAAATATGAACATACTTGAATTAAGAAGTTGGGGCATGGCATTCAATTTAAGCAATATTTCACAATGTTCAAAAAACAGTGTTTTGATTCCCTTTTGTCTTATATAAAATAAGTACTCAATATATGTTTTGAATGAATAAATGAAGAAATGAGTGTGCACAACTAAGGAACAATCTTCAACAAAGTGACCCTGATATTCTATATTTAACTGCACGTTAATTTTGCTCAATCTACAAAAATAAATAATACTGTATAAAACGTTGTAAAAGTTGCAAATAAATTAAACATGTACTCTCTAGAGATACAAAGACCAAATTCTGAAATTTATGTGATTTTTGCATCCATTCAAAATATGGACTGGTAAAAAGCGATATTCTTCCCCCCAAAAGGGTAGTTATTGACTCATTTCTTTAATTTTTTTTGAAGCACCCAATTATCCACTTAATCTCCATGGAAATTGATATTTTTCTTTCTAAATATTTGCCAGAGGCCAACATGGTGCCATGTTACAAGAATATCTTGTTAGAATACACAGTCTAGGGGCTCCTGGGTGGCTCAGTCAGTTAAGCCTCCGACTCCTGGTTTAAGCTCAGGTCATGATTTCAGGGTCTTGAGATCAAACCTCATGTTGGGCCACATGCTCTGCAGAGTCTGCTTAAGTTTCTTCTCTCCCTCCCCTTTGCTCCCACCCTCACCTGTGTTCGCTCGCGCAAGCACACGTGCTCTCTTTCAAATAAATAATCTTAAAAAAAAAATTCACTGTCTAAACATCAGTCCAACAAACCTTAGGTATAGGAGTCACAATCCCAAACTGACAGAGCGAAGATATTCAGAGATGTCAGTCTATGCTACTTTAAGAGGAAGAGCTGAGATTCAAATCCAAGCTTGCCTAATTATTGCCCATAGACTTTCTGCTACACACTCCACTGTATTTTGTAATCAAGACAAACAAGCCGGTGAATTTCTGGCTTCCAGGAGACTTTGCTTTTGAAGACAACCCCCTCCGTGACAATACTCAAATGTGACAGTTCATTATAACTGCATAAGGTTTTTGCTATCAACTTTACAACTTAGTGCTCTTAGAATGATAATGACTGTATTACCCATGATGTGGTGTTTGTTTAACTAGTTTTCTGAAACCCAGAGGCCAAGGGTGATAACTTAGTGCCATCTATTTCTGAGATAACTGTGAGAAGAAAATGAAGCCTCTGTTTCTAATACAAACCCAAATGAATTAAGAGAGGCTACCTACTGGGGCGCCTGGGTGGCACAGTGGGTTAAAGCCTCTGCCTTTGGCTCAGGTCATGATCTCAGTGTCCTGGGATCAAGCCCTGCATCGGGTTCTCTGCTTGGCAGGGAGCCTGCTTCTCTGCCTGTCTTTCTGCCTACTTGTGATCTCTCTCTCTCTCTCCGTCAAATAAATAAATATAATCTTAAAAAAAAAGAGAGAGAGAGGCTACCTACAAATATATTTACACTCCATCTTGGATGAGATCATTCCCAGAAAAATTGTCCAAAAAGAAATGGCTGAACACCTAACTTCACATAATCAGTTCATTCTTTTTCCTGTTTTTTTTTCTTTCTTTCTTCTTCTTCTTCTTTTTTTTTTTTAGAACATACTTAATTAGAAAAGGGGAAAACATAAATCCTCAAGCAACAAAGTCAGGGTTAATGTTTTCCATCATTAATAGCTTCTGGAAAAATACAAAATCATTATGTGACACAAATGATGTGCAAATTTCAGCATCATATTTAAAATGCACTAAACTAGGATATGAAAGCGTCCATGCTTCCAGACGAAGTAGTCATGTGTCTTATCTCAAAACCCAGTTATATGTAGCTTTCCGCTGGACTGATTGGAGAGAACAAAAAAGCTGAAGGAATTTCCTGAATAAGAAAGAACAAATGACAAACATGTTATGATACCAAGAGTGAAAAATAATTAACTTAATAGGAGCTTTGATTCTGTGGAAGATGAAAAAGTATCAGGCTTGCTTTGAGCATGTTGGTGAAACTTTATTTGAATTAGTAATTTCCTGGAACTCTGTATTTGCAAGGAGAACATTTTAAATGTCAATACAGTGCTTCACACAATGCCTTCAACATGGAGGGCTCTCAATAAAATGAAAGAATAGAAAACAATTCGTTCAGGGAATCTTTCTTATTTCCTGTTTAAAAATACATTTCAGACTATAGTGTGCATTCCTGATGAGTTCTTTTTCCATGGGACATGTTTTAAACGTTTTTCTCTCTTATGTGGCAGAGGAGGCCCGTTTTGTTTTGTGTTGTGTTGTTTTGTTTTGTTTTTGAAGTTTGCACATGTTGAACATCTGGATGTTGTAGCATCAAAGTCAGTTGACACAGCAAGCCAATAGACATGATTTTTGCTCATAACCAAATGAGATGCATGATTGCCTTTTATCAAGCTTCTTCTTAACTCAGTGAGTAGAATCAGTCTCTGATCAATAAATAACAAATCATCTGTTTCATAAATCAGACCTGTCAAGCAAAGCAGAGCTTCGTGCTGGGTACCCTCTTCTGCATTTGCTCAGGCATGGTAGCATCTGGTGAATCAAAAGGGCTTCTTATATGTTTGACAGTTGTTTGGATATTCTATTTCAGCACTGTTCAAGTTCACCAGCCATTTAGGCTTCCTGTCTTCCCTCCTCTGTACTTCTGAGCTGAGATTCTCCTCTCGTGTGAAGGCAAATGAACTGGAGAGAAGGGAAAGAGAAGCACATACATAGGCATTCGGCTGCTGGTTTGATTTTTTTTTTTTTTTAAGGTTACTTTTTGCTAAAATCACTGTATTTCTTTGAACCACATACAGTTTCCTGCCACCAAAAGGACCGGTCATGAATCAACAGGTAGTCACTTGTGTTTTCAACTCAAGATTTTCTTTCTTTTAGATTTATTCCTCTGTTAATAATAATGTTAGCTGTTAGCATTTATTAATACCCTTCTTGACATCACTGTTCTTGGCTCACGGTGTTAAGCTGACCTTGTAATTCTTATAAAAATCTTTTGGAACAAATGCTGTTATCTTTATTTGAAAGATGAGAGGCAGAAGTTAAATAATGTGCTCAAAGTCAAGTAGGTAGTGTTAGAACCCAGAAAGTCAAATTTCACAGCCCGCACTCCAAGCCACTGTTTCTTCAGTCACTCTTCCTATCTTGCCTCCTTTCCAACTCAAAAGCAATACTTCTTGCAATGCCCACATAAGCTCCTTTAAGAAAGCACCCCATCCATTCTATGAGGGTCCAGTTCCTGCTGCCTTGATAGAGACAGTATACACAAGACTTTTTCTTTTTTCTTTTTTTTTTTTTTAAGATCTTATTTGTTTATCTGATGCAGAGAGAGAAAAAGAGAGAGAGAGATCACAAGTTGGCAGAGAGACAGGCAGAGAGAGAGGGGGAAGCAGGCTCCCCATCGAGCAGAGAGCCTGATGCGGCGCTCGACCTCAGGACCCTGAGACCATGACCTGAGTTGAAGGCAGAGGCCCAACCCATTGAGCCACCCAGGCACCCCACGACTCTTTCTTACTCTTGAATCATTCCCTAGTTTATTCATGCACGAATTCTGACGTAGTCTGTTGTACGCTCTTTTTGAGTAAGAGCTACATGCGTTGACTTTCTTCATAACCTTGCAGCATCTAGTTGAGGGTAACCCATTGACTGTGTGATTAACGGTTTATGTGACATTCGTATTTCATATTATATCTATGAAAGATCCTGAATATTATGTGTAGTCTGCTTTGTTTAGAGTATGTGATTTCTGGAATAATTAGAGTTTTTTACTCCATATGCCAGGTCTTTCAAACATTTCTGGATTAGAGTTATATTAATGCATTATTAAATAAAAATTATTTTAACAACATTAATTCAGTGGTTAAGAATGGAATCTGATGATTCCACATCACTAGGTTTCCATTATCATGAGTGGCATAATAATAGTATTCATCATAAAAGAAAATGAACTAAGCTTTTCTTCTTTTTCCCCTTCTTTGAAATCATTGCATTCAGTTTTCAATCTTATATTCAAACATTTTAAGGATGACAGTTGAGTACCTTGCTTCCCTGCCTTATTATTCTGGACTACAAAGTAAAACTCTTGCAAAAATTCCAGAGGGGAGGGAGACTCCTTTCTCTGTTCCTTTAGGATGTTCATCTTTTTTTCTTGTCTCTAAAAATCTTTACCCATTTCCTGTTTCATCGGTCATTTTATTTCTCTGCAAAACCCATTCTTACAGAACTTACTTCCCAGCACTTGACTATAAGTAGTGAGCTTCGAATTTAGACTATAGGTTAGATATAGACATATAGATATAGACAGATAGAGATACAGGAGCAGTTAAGATAATAGACTTACATCAGGCTGCCTGTTTGGCTGTGTGACTTTGGGCAAGCTACTTAATCTTATTTTGCCTTGGTTTCCCCTCTTTAAGCAGAGGATTATAATACCCAGGCAAATAGGGTATAATAAGAATTAAACAAGCTAATAGTTTTAAAGCATTTACATCAGAACTTGGTACATTGTAAGTGCTGTAAAAGTGTTTGCTAAATGAATAAATAATATTAACTCTGTGTTGAGAATTTATTCAAAGCCTTCTATGCATTTACAAACTAAGCTCCATAATGCCACTACAAAGTGATTCTATTGCTTTATATTTATTTCACAGTAGGTGACAAAGCCTAAAAAGCGACTTGAAAAAGACGTCTGGTTTTCTCACTACCATTCTTTCACTCCAGCACTTTTCCTGTACAATTAAAGGTTATTTTCTGGAGGTATGGGACAAGTCATCTTTCATGGAGAGTTTTATCCAGTCTTTTACATCAAAACAAGCAGTTAAGGTTGAAAACCCTTTGCTCATGTGCTTCAGGGTGTTTGTTGCCTGTGAATCTCTATTCCCCCAATGTCCTTTTGAGAACAGGGCTCAGGAGGGCTTTGGGATTAAACACTGTGTATTCTATGAACTCTGACACGTAGCTAATTGTACCTGGCACATGCCTCTTGTTGTGTTAGCTTTCTGATTTTGGCATCATTGGTATTGCCTGTCCGTTTCCTCCTGAATTTAATCCATCTTTGGAGACAATACAGCCCAACTATTTCCTACTATTCATTGTATTCTTTGAACTTAATTTACTTCTTATTAAATTTGGCTTCTGCTTCATTCGCTCCATTCATTGACTCTCCAAGTAATAAGTCACTTTAGGCAACATCATATGCATTATGCTTAGGTAATCAGAATTGATGGTTTCCCCTTCTAAGTCATAGATGGTTTCAACTATATATATATATTTTGTAATTTGGAAAACTTCAGAGTTAAAGCTGATCCCACATGGCACTTGCAGAGCAGTCTTGCACAAATGACTCATGGCAGGTGCATAAATATGCACTCTCTCCATCCAGTTCAATGTGCCAGAGCCCATTTTTCTTATCACTTATGGTGATGCTTTTCTACTGAGCCAATTTGTTCAGTATATCTTCATTCAGTCAGAGCCTGAAATACTCCCCCCACCAGTTGTCTGGGTCAATGTTTTTCAAAGGAGAATCGTTTTTTATTCACTTCAAGTATATTGTGTATTTTTATCTACATTAGAACATTTAAAAACATCTCATGAATCCTTAAAAGCTATAAAGGGGTGTGTTGTTACCACGTTCCAGTAGTCCGAGCTATGGCATATTTGGCGTTTATGAAACCAGATTTTGCACATTTAAAAATATAAGTGTGCAGAAGTCTAGAGTCCAGTAAAGATGCTAGAGTTTAAAACAAGTTCTGAAAGAAGAATAAAATAAAACATGCATAAATTTGGGCGAGAACTAGAGATCAAAGCAGGGCTGACTGTATAAGAATTCCTAAATTTATCATTTCTGTAAGCTATTTTTTTTTTTGAGGTGGAGTGTGGTGATGTTCCATCTTATACCTTGCAAAACTCTTCTTGATATTTTGAAATCCCTTGTATTCTTTATTGCTTAAATCTTTATTGCTGCTTTTCTCCTCACTTCAAAGTCTCAAGCCCACCTGATTTCTTTTCTACTGTTATTATAGAAAGCTTCAAAATACCAAAAAGTTTAAAGAATAATTTAATGAATGTTGATATCCCAATACAGAGCTTTGAAAAGTTTTAATATTTGTCATATTTTCCCCAGATCTTCTTCTAAAACAATGAAGATATGTTTGCAAATTCTTTACATATGTCTTTGCAATCCCATTTTGCCCTTCATCTTTACTCCAACACACCCATCAACTTAGGTTTGGTATATACTCTTCCAATGTGTTTCCGCCTTTAACATATACTTGTACAGCCATAATAATACGTATTATTGATTTGCATGCTCTTAAATTAGATAAATCGTATCATAGCAAATGCATTATTTTTTAATTTTTATCCAACTTTGTGAAGTGTATCCATATGGAATGTGCAACTCTAATTCATCCAGTTTAATAGCTTTATGATCTTCAATCACACACACTTACCATAGATGCTTACTCAGTCTCCTATTGAGGGATAGTTATTCCCAATCTTGACCTTTGTGTACAATGTTGTTAATGACTGGTCTTGTTTGGTTTCCTTGTAGAAATGCTGAACTGAAGGTTTTTGAGGACTGGGATTATTGGGTTGAAGTACCTATTCTGCTTTTCCTGGTGATTGCTCACCAACTGTAGGTTCACAACCCTTTTAGGGTGTGCTCTGAATCTGGCCCCTGTGCACAGAGGTCAAGGGAAGATTGAAAGAGGAAGGTCACTCCAGGTTGGCAGGTGGCAGTTTTAACAATATCAAAGGGAGCTTACATACAAGGCTTGTCTTGGGTAGCAGCGAGATGAATGGATTTCTGCAGCAGCCCTCCAAATCTTGAAAGCTTACAACACTTTCTTGTAGTTTTTAGCATGTAAGTTTGCACTATGTCAATTGAACTGATTGCTAGATATTTTATTCTTTCTGCTATTATAAATGTTAATTTTATTTTTGGATTGGTCTTTGCTAGTGTATAGAAATACAATTGATTTTTGTATAGTGATATAGTATCCTGAAACTTTACAGAGCTTGTTTATCAGTTCTAACAGTTTTTTAGTGGATTTCTTAGGATTGTCTATATACAATATCATGTTATCCAGAAATGAAGTTAGCTTTACCACTTTCTTTACAATATGGATGAGTTTTATCTCCTTTTCTTGTTTAATTCCTCTGAAGAGAACCTCTAGTATAATGCTGAATGGAAGTGATGAGAGTGGACATGTTTGTCTTGTTCCTGAACTTAGGGAGAAAGCATTCAGTCTTTCACCATTACATCTGATGTTAGTTGTAGGTTTTTGATTATGCTTTTTATCAAGATGAAGAAGATCTTTTTTCTTCCTTGGTTTCTGACTGTTTTTATCATAAAATGGTGTTCAGCATTGTCAAATAGTTTTTTGGGAGCTTTTGAAACAATCATGTGGTTTTTATTCTTTATTAATATAATGTATGATTTTCCTAGGACTGCTGCAAGTTACCATAAGTTATTTGGCGTGGTGCAATAGAAATGTTTTGTCTCAGAGTTCTAGAGGCCACACGTCAGAAATTAAAATGTCAGCATTGCCACAATCCCTCTGAATGCTTTAGTGAGAAATCCTTCCTTGCCTCTTCCAGCTCCTGGTGCCTCCAGGCATTCCTTGTCACTCGGGGCTCTGACTCCATCACCTTCTCCTCTTCTAGCTTCCCTCCCCTTCTGTCTGTCTGAAACCTTCCTTTCTCTTTAGCTCATAAGGACACTTGTCATTAGATTGAGGGTCCCCAGGGATAACCTAAGATCTTTAACTTATCTACATCTTCAAAGACTCTTTTCCAAAATAAGATCACATTCACAGGTTCTGGAATATGAACATATTGGGGGAGAAGCACTATTGAATTCACTACATCTAGCATAATATATTGATTGACTCTGGGTGTTAAAACAAACTTGAATTAGAACTCTGGAAATATGTCAGAGCTTTTCAAAGCCCGATACACATCTTGCTCTCCAGATTTTCCTTTTAAGTTTTAGCCCGGGGCACTTGGGTGGCTCAGGCAGTTAAGCATCTGCCTTGGCTCAGGACATGATCCCAGGGTCCTGGGATGAAGCACCCCCCACCATCCCGGGTTCCCTGTTCACCTCCCTGCCCCATGACTGATCTTGCTCACAAGACAAGATCTTTCTCCTGTCCCTCTCTGTTTCTCTCTCAAAAATAAATAAATACATGGGGCGCCTGGGTGGCTCAGTGGGTTAAGCCGCTGCCTTCAGCTCAGGTCATGATCTCAGGGTCCTGGGATCGAGTCCCGCATCTGGCTCTCTGCTCAGCAGGGGGCCTGCTTCCATCTCTCTCTCTCTCTCTCTCTCTCTCTCTGCCTGCCTCTCCATCTACTTGTGATCTCTATCAAATAAATAAATAAAATCCTTAAAATAAATAAATAAATACATACATAAATACATAAACTTTATTTTAATTAATTAATTAATTGATTAATTAATTGATTTTAGCCACGCTCCTGTTTACCTGAACTGGTATCTTGTGTTTCAGCCTTAAACAGTTACCATATTAAATGATTTCTGCTGAATAAGTTTACCTCAAACACTCAAAGTCCCAACCAGGTCAAATAATTACAACACACTGTGAATGGGCCTTTTCCCGGAAGCTGTCAGATCAAATAGTGACAATGCCACAGGGATAGACCTTTTTGAGGACCAGATTAGGTCTCCCTCTTCCAATAGTTAGACAGCTTCTGGTTTTCACAACTACTGTGGTTGCAAGGTCACTGGTTTTCAAGAGTTCTGCAGCACTGGGGAGAAGGGAATGGGAAAAGGCAAAGTTACAGTACCTCAAACCCTGTTGTTCCTACCAAAGCTCAGCAGCTTTTCTTGGATACATGCACCTCATATTTTTTCAAGTCCTTGGCTAATCTCCAGAGTTTGAAAAACATTGATACTGACAATTTTTGCCAAAGTCTTTGTTGCTTTTATAGAAGAGTGGATTTATGGAGGACATTGCTCCACTATCCCCAGAAGTTCTACCTCCAACTCTAGGATTAATAGCACTAAAGTTTTTGTTTAACTAAACTGTCCATATTAGGAACAAGCTATGAAAAAGCCCTTGTTCAGAGACTAACATGCAGGTTAGATGTAAGAACATAGCCACAGCCTTGAGCAAACATACCTTTAATTGGCACAAATATAACCTAAATACAAATAGTGAAGTATTAATGAAAGGCAATATATGCCAATTAAAACAAACACAAAAACAAAACACTACCAGTCTTGTTGGCTTAAGCTGAACTAACAAGACTACTGAAGTATAGGTTACACCAGTGTTCTTCAGGGGGAAAGCCAATCAAGATTCAAGATAGATTTAGAAGGAAATAAGTGTCATGAAACACCTGAGGGAAATTACTACTTTGCTGTTAGCACTAGGATATCCTAACCCTACAAAGTTTTAACAGTAGAGGTGGCTCTGTGTAGAACATACAATTTTAAGCATTCTGAATAAATATTCCTGAATGTATATACTAAGTCATATAGTATCGCTTACATAATTCATTGTTTCTGGGTTTATAACATAATTGCCACTGGGCAGCTTGGAGAACATAAGGAAGTATGTTTTCAGCGAAATCCACAAAGGAATTTTGTTTCAGGACACAAAATGAGGCTTTTCCAAGTACACTAGGATTCTGGTCTCATGTTATTTCTCTTAGATAGAACATTGGACTATTTTGCCTGAAGAAATAGTCAAGACATAGGTTTAGTTATAGCAAAATGATTTTAAATATTTCAGCTAATATTAATCTTGCTACAGCCTACTGCGCCATATTCCTGGAATGACCAGGCTCTTTGTGTTTGTGACAAACTTCTTATCTACAACTATTTTTTTCCCCCAAGAAATTATTTCTTAAATAAAATACCTTTTAGGGTTGTTTTGGGTTTTTTTGTTTGTTTTTTGTTTTTTGTTTTTTTTTTTTTTGCCAATCAACAGGTAAAAATTTGTCTGAATATAATTTTTAAAAATTTGATTGCTGGATACAAATCCAGAATTTTGTTCAAAATGGTTATTTCATTTCAATTTATCAAACTTGATAGTAGCCAAATAACTGGTTTTTATCCTATATTGATAATGAGTATACTCATTTTATGAAAATTAACTTTATATTAGCTCTTTGATTCTGGATTTCTTTAATTATTTCAGAATTCATCATTAATGATCTTCAAAAATTTTGCAGTAGCTTTTAATTCCTACAGATTTTAAGAACTAATCTTGTTCATAAAGTGAAAATTACAGAATTGCATAATTCAAAACTTTTTAGAGATCACATAGTCCAGTTTACTCATTTCATGTATGAGGCTCTGTAGCCTGAAGAACTTGAGAGACACGGCCATGAAGATCACAGAGTCCATTGCATTTCCAGGCTAAAACTCAGCTCTTCTCTTCCTGCAATGATCCAATACATTCTGAAAATATGCTTGTTTTCCAAAGTAATAATGTTAATCACTTGTTTGTTATTACTGACTTTTAAAAATCCCAAAGCTGAGGTATTTAAATAATAGTGATTCTCTTTCCTTCAAGAGGCCTGGGATTAACTTGGAATTGTTGGAAAGCTCTTTATATAATAGGGGTCATGGAAGTTTTCATGGGGTTAAGAACAAAAGTAGGCTGCATGATCATTAAATTGTGTGACACTGTGGATGATTTGAAATATTAAAATCATGTCCACAACAATCTGTAACTATTATCATGTGATTGGGAAAAAAGTGATCCCCAGTGCATCGATTACTGGAAACTGTGAATACATGACTTTACACAGTGATAGGGACTCGGCAGATATGATTAAATTTAGGAAGCTTGAGAAGGGAAGATTGTTATGGATTACCAAAGTGGACTCAAACTAAACTCATGGTTCCTTAAAAACAAGAACCCTTCCTAACTTCAAAGAATGAGAAATATGGCAGCATGAGAAGAACTTGACCTGATGTCGCTGGCTTTGGAGGTGGAGGAGGGAAACCGCAAGCCAAGGAATACAGGAGGCCGCTAGAAACAAAAGAAGGAAAGAGACTTTTCTCCTAAAGTCTCCAGAAAGGAATGCGGGTCTGCTGATACCTCTGTTTTAGCTCAGTAAAAGCTATATCTCAATACATTTATGTTGTGAGGCAATACATTTATGTTGTGTAAAGCCTATCTTCATGGTGATTTGTCATCATAGCAATAAAAAACTAATACGTACTACAAATCCTCAATTCCTCAACATGACAGGCACACTGATTCATTACAGTTATTCCAGATTTAATTTTTCTTATCATATGAGAAGCATTCATTTGAAACCTAATTTCAAAATGATGCAGAAATTTTAAAAAATAGTGTGATTACTGTTGCTACAGGTGTCAATCACAAATCTGTTAACATAGGAACCAAAAAAATGTACATTTGTACATTTTCCTTTTTTACTTAAAGATGTTATTTATTTATCTGAGAGACTGAGATTGCAAGTAGGCAGAGAAGCAAGCAGAGAGAGAGGGGGAAGGAGGGTCCCCGCTGAGCAGAGAGCCCAATGTGGGGCTTGATCCCAGGACCCTGAGATCATGACCTGAGCTGAAGACAGAGGCTTAACCCACTGAGCCACGCAGGTGCCCTGCATTCATACATTTTCAAGTCAGGATAGAGCTAATAATAAAATCGAGAAGGCTTAGATAGCATGAAAGATTATGAGCTTTTACCTTGCCACTATATTCCATATTTGTACAGAAAGTTCTGGTAAACAAGTACCAAAAGCAGTAAGAGCTTGCCAGAGCAAACCTGGGTCTGCAGTGGAGACCTCGGCATGCCACTGAGTGCTCTCTTTCTAGTTCACTAAAGTTAGGATAGGTGCACATGACTTTCTCTGAACTCTTGACTCAGTACATTCTACCTGTGAGGAAGATCAGGACTACATTCTTAGTCTAACAGGTAGCATTTCCAAGTGTGTAAGTATGAGGAGTATTTTGTTTAAAGGGTTAATCTCTACATTTGATATTAAAATATTCATGTCTTTATGTTCTCATTATTTTTTTAAAGATTTATTTATTTACTTATTTATTTTAGAGACAGATAGAATGGCAGGGTGTGGGGTGGTGGACAGATGGAGAGGGAGAGAAGGTCTTAAGCACACTCCACCCTGAGCACAGAGCCCAACATAAGGCTCCATCTTATGACCCTGAGCGGAAGCCAAGAGTTGGACATTTAACCAACTGTGCTACCCAGATATCCCTAAAATGTTCATATTTTAATGAAAACTCATATTTCTTCCTATAAAGAGGTACAAAAAGTTATAAAAGACATGAATGTCCTGACATCTCCTAACTTGAAGTTTTTCTCTCTCTTCATGTTTAATGAGAAGAATGAACACTGCACAACTATATTAACCCATGCCCTAAGTGGAGAGCTCTATGGCACTTGATGCCAAGCAATTGGCCTCCTTCAGTCTCTTCTGATCTATTTTCCCACCTTTCCTGTAACCTTTATGAACAGTGGATGATGTGTGGAAATTGAGTTCAGCCCAAAATCAATGTCATTGAGTATGCTATGTGATCTCTCAAATATTATATTAGAAGAGGAAATCTAACTGCATCATTACCACCAAAGCTGTATATATTCTATTTAAGAGTACTTAGATTGGATTTTATTTTTATTGCAAATTTGAAGGAAACTAAAAAGTTATGATTTAGCCTATCAACCCATCAATTATTACAGAAACGGGACCTTTATACTGCTTTTTCCCCCCAATATCTACAATAACTCTTCACATACCCATGTCATCTTTCACCAAGGGTTCTCAGAGCTCTTTATAAATATTTGTTTTCATATCCCACTCCTTGTCCAGTGACTTAATATTTGTAATCAGATGATGAAATTAAGGCATTATTTTAATAGTAAGATTGAATAGTAACTTTGTAACTGGAATAAACTATGAAATAACTCAATACTTAAATCTAAAGCTATCCATACATTCACTGTTAAGATATAAGGATACTTTATTACAGAAATAAGTTTTAAAGGTATGGCTGCTTATATTTAGATTGTGTTTTCTTTTTTATCCTTCTGCAGAGTAGAGAGACCAAGTGGGCGTTAGAACATTTATTTGCCTAGTCAAGATGACTGGACAAAAGAGCATGGCTGACATTCTAACTGGGATAGGTGATGGGTAATGAAGGGGTAGAAGAGGCCAAGCAATCTGAGAGAGACATACTCTGCATTTTAAAAGAGTAACACCACCCTTTTCCTTCCTCCTTCTCTAACATTCTTCACACTTCTTATGCTCCATGGTCGGAAGCATGTGTATAAGATGACCCAATCACAAAATGTATTCCCAAAGATAATGGTATATTCTCTCTACTTAATGTTTTCCATTTAGAGAGACTGGAGGTCTGGGTCCGTTCAAACACCAAAAAATACCCAATTAGATACATATCTGTTTCAAACTGCTGTTAAATTGTATTCATCCAATGAAACAATTCATAATTAAGCCAGTTCATAGACAGAAAGTTTGAAATGACCATGAGATACTAAGTTTTCCTGGAAACTTGTTTACCACCCAATTTCAGATTTGCATATTTTGGTGCATTTTTTCTTTGTTTCTGTTTTGTTTGCTTTGGCTTACTCAGGAGAGGGGCCTATCAATCTCTGCAGCAAAAGATGTTGAATAGAAATAGAAAACCATTATGGTTTTTCCTAACAATTCTGGGTTCATTTTTAATTATTTGTTTTGTTTTACTTCAGTTATAAATAAATTCCTCTCTTTACTTCACTTCTTCCACTTTGGTCTGGTAGGTAATATTGCCATGATTAGCAGACTGAATGGAGTTTTAAATTGAAATCCTTCAATTCTCATATTTTGTAGTTTTTCATCATGTTCAAGCATAGTTCTGTTTTCCCTTATCCAAATTTGGTATCTAAGAGAAACTGTACTTTAGGAAGTTGTTTTAGTATGCACTGATTTTCTGTTTATATACTTTTATGGAGAGTCGAATTTTCTATCACTGATGATGAATAGAACACTGGTTTTGTTCTCTAGATGCTTATAGTAATTACCTTTTGATTACTAAAAAGATAAATAAGATAAAGGAGTGAAATAAGCAGAATTTTCTACAAATTTACTTCTTAAAATGAATTGATGAAGCAGAATTATTTCTCTTTCTTGCATGTATAAGAAATTTCTCTCTAAAAGAATATGAAGAAGAAGGTTTCACATTTATTGTTAAAAATGGTCAAATCTGAAATTCTTACATGTCATAGAGTATTATAGAAGAGGTGCTAGGACATTTTTTAATGGTGTAGTCACCAAACATATGAGATTTTATTGGTCTCCTTACTGCACACAACACAAGTTAATATTTTATGAGGTTCAAGCAAACTAATGGGCAGGATTTCAAGGAATGGTGCAAACATAAGTACCCAAATACTTTTATTACCAAAATTGGAAAAGTCACTGAGAGTGAGGGTTATGCAGCTATGGAGTCAAAGCAATCAAATCCTATTAGAAATTGATCTAAGGATAATTCTAATTAATAAAAGGAATAATCAGGAGAGGAGTCAAGATGGTGGAGAAGTAGCAAGCTGAGACTACTTCAGCTAGCAGGAGATCAGCTAGATAGCTTATCTAAAAATTGCAAACACCTGCAAATCCATCAGCAGATCGAAGAGAAGAAGAATAGCAATTCTAGAAACAGAAAAACAACCACTTTCTGAAAGGTAGGACTGGCAGAGAAGTGAATCCAAAGCGACGGGAAGATAGACCCTGGGGGGAGGGGCTGGCTCCCGGCAAGCGGTGGAGCAACAGAGCACAAAATCAGGACTTTTAAAAGTCTGTTCCTCTGAGGGACATCACTACAGAGGCTAAACCAGGGCAAAGCCCACGCGGGGTCAGCATGGCCTCAGGTCCAGCAGGGTCACAGAAGGATCGGGGGTGTCTGAGTGTCGCAGAGCTGCGGGTATTGGAACGGGAAATCTGGCTACAGAGAAAGAGCCGACAGTGAGCTCACAGCTCGGGGTTACCTTGAACCAGCCATAGGCTCGGTGAGCTTGGAGTGTGGCCGGAGGTCGGGCAACAGGGGTTACTGGGCGCTGTTCTCTGAGGGCACACTGAGGAGTGGGACCCCGGGCTATCGGCTCCTCTGGGCCAGAGACCAGGAGGCCGCCATTTGTGTTCTCATCCTCCGGAACTCTACGGAAAGCACTCAGGGAACAAAAGCTCCTGAGCGAACCCGATCAGATTACTCAGCCCAGCCCCTGGTAAGGGTGGTGAAATTCCGCCTGGGGCAAAGACACTTGAGAATCACAACAAGCTCCTCCCCCTGAAGATCAACAAGAAATCCAGCCAAGACCAAGTTCACCTACCAAGGAGAGCAGCAGAATTCCAGAGGAGGAGAAAGCAAAGCACGGAACTCATGGCTTTTTCCCTGTGATTTTTTAGTCTTGCAGTTAATTTAATTGTTTTCTTTTTCATTTTTTTTCCTCTTCTTCTGCTAATTTTTTTTAACTTTTATCCTTTTCTTTTTTAATGTTTTTTAACTAGTTTATCTAATATATATATTTTTTCTTTTTTTTTAAAGATTTTATTTATTTATTTGACAGAGAGAAATCACAAGTAGATGGAGAGGCAGGCAGAGAGAGAGAGGAAAGCAGGCTCCCCGCCGAGCAGAGAGCCCGATGCGGGACTCGATCCCAGGACCCTAAGATCATGACCTGAGCCGAAGGCAGCGGCTTAACCCACTGAGCCACCCAGGCGCCCTATTTTTTCTTTTTTATACTTTTCTTCATTCATTTCCTTTATTAATTCTTTTTTTATTATTATTCTTTCTTTCTTTTTGAACCACTTTTTATCCCATTTCTCCCCCCTCACGATTTGGGATCTCTTCTGATTTGGTTAAAGCATATTTTCCTGGGGTTGTTGCCACCCTTTTAGTATTTTACTTGCTCCTTCATATACTCTTATCTGGACAAAATGACAAGAGGGAAAAATTCAACACACAAAAAAAGAACAAGAGGCAGTACTGAAGGCTAGGGACCTTATCAATACAGACATTGGTAATATGTCAGATCTACAGTTCAGAATGACAATTCTCAAGGTTTTAGCCAGGCTCGAAAAAGACATGGAAGATATTAGAGAAACCGTCTTATAAAAGCCCTTTCTGGAGAAATAAAAGAACTAAAATCTAACCAAGTTGAAATCAAAAAAGCTATTAATGAGGTGCGATCAAAAATGGAGGCTCTCACTGCTAGGATAAATGAGGCAGAAGAAAGAATTAGTGATATAGAAGACCAAATGACAGAGAATAAAGAAGCTGAGCAAAAGAGGGACAAACAGCTACTGGACCATGAGGGGAGAATTCGAGAGATAAGTGACACCATAAGACAAAACAACAATAGAATAATTGGGATTTCAGAAGAAGAAAGAGAGAGGGGAGCAGAAGGTATACTGGAGAGAATTATTGGGGAGAATTTCCCTAATATGGCAAAGGGAACAAGCATCAAAATTCAGGAGGTTCAGAGAACAACCCTCAAAATCAATAAGAATAGGCCCACACCCCGTCACCTAATAGTAAAATTTACAAGTCTTAGTGACAAAGAGAAAATCCTGAAAGCGGCCCAGGAAAAGAAGTCTGTAACATACAATGGTAAGAATATTAGATTGGCAGCTGAATTATCCACAGAGACCTGGCAGGCCAGAAAGAGCTGGCATGATATTTTCAGAGCACTAAACGGGAAAAACATGCAGCCAAGAATACTATATCCAGCTAGGCTATCATTGAAAATAGAAGGAGAGATTAAAAGCTTCCAGGACAAACAAAAACTGAAAGAATTTGCAAACACCAAACCATCTCTACAGAAAATATTGAAAGGGGTCCTCTAAGCAAAGAGAGAGCCTACAAGTGGTAGATCAGAAAGCAACAGAGACAATATAGAGTAATAGTCACCGTACAGGCAATACAATGGCACTAAATTCATATCTCTCAATAGTTACCCTGAATGTTAATGGGCTAAATGCCCCAATCAAAAGACACAGGGTATCAGAATGGATAAAAAATCAAAACCCATCTATATGTTGCCTCCAAGAAACTCATTTTAAGCCCGAAGACACCTCCAGATTTAAAGTGAGGGGGTGGAAAAGAATTTACCTAGCTAATGGACATCAGAAGAAAGCAGAAGTGGCAATCCTTATATCAGATCAATTAGATTTTAAGCCAAAGACTATAATGAGAGATGAGGAAGGACACTATATCATACTCAAAGGGTCTGTCCAACAAGAAGATTTAACACTTTTAAATATCTATGCCCCCAATGTGGGAGCAGCCAATTATATAAACCAATTAATAACAAAATCAAAGAAACACATCAACAATAATACAATGATAGTAGGGGACTTTAACACTCCCCTCACTGAAATGGACAGGTCATCCAAGCAAAAGATCAGCAAGGAAATAAAGGCCTTAAATGACACACTGGACCAGATGGACATCACAGATATATTCAGAACATTTCACCACAAAGCCACAAAGCAACAGAATACACATTCTTCTCTAGTGCACATGGAACATTCTCCAGAATAGATCACATCCTCGGTCCTAAATCAGGACTCAGCTGTTATCAAAAGATTGGGATCATTCCCTGCATATTTTCAGACCACAATGCTCTGAAGCTAGAACTCAACCACAAGAGGAAGTTTGGAAAGAACCCAAATACATGGAGACTAAACAGCATCCTTCTAAAGAATGAATGGGTCAACCGGGAAATTAAAGAAGAATTGAAAAAAATCATGGAAACAAATGATAATGAAAATACAACGGTTCAAAATCTGTGGGACACAACAAAGGCAGTCCTGAGAGGAAAATATATAGATAGCGATACAAGCCTTTCTCAAGAAACAAGAAAGGTCTCAGGTACACAACCTAACCTTACACCTAAAGGAGCTGGAGAAAGAACAATAAAGAAACCCTAAACCCATCAGGAGAAGAGAAATCATAAAGATCAGAGCAGAAATCAATGAAATAGAAATCAAAAAACAATAGAACAAATCAACGAAACTAGGAGCTGGTTCTTTGAAAGAATTAATAAAATTGATAAACCCCTGGCCAGACTTATCAAAAAGAAAAGAGAAAGGACCCAAATAAATAAAATCATGAATGAAAGAGGAGAGATCACAAATAACACCAACGAAATACAAACTATTATAAGAACATACTATGAGCAACTCTACGCCAACAAATTTGACAATCTGGAAGAAATGGATGCATTCCTAGAAACATATAAACTACCACAACTGAACCAGGAAGAAATAGAAAGTCTGAACAGACCCATAACCAGTAAGGAGATTGAAACAGTCATTAAAAATCTCCAAACAAACAAAAGCCCAGGGCCAGACGGCTTCCCGGGGGAATTCTACCAAACATTTAAAGAAGAAATAATTCTTTTTCTCCTGAAAATGTTCCAAAAAATAGAAATGGAAGGAAAACTTCCAAACTCATTTTATGAGGCCAGCATCACCTTGATCCCAAAACCAGACAAGGATCCCATCAAAAAAGAGAGCTATAGACCAATATCCTTGATGAACACAGATGCTAAAATTCTCACCAAAATACTAGCCAATAGGATTCAACAGTACATTAAAAGGATTATTCACCACGACAAAGTGGGATTTATTCCAAGGCTTCAAGGTTGGTTCAACATCCGCAAATCAGTCAATGTGATACAACACATCATTAAAAGAAAGAACAAGAACCATATGATACTCTCAATAGATGCTGAAAAAGCATTTGACAAAGTACGGCATCCCTTCCTGATCAAAACTCTTCAAAGTGTAGGGATAGAGGGCACATAACTCAATATCATCAAAGCCATCTATGAAAAACCCACCGCAAATATCATTCTCAATGGAGAAAAACTGAAAGCTTTTCTGCTAAGGTCAGGAACATGGCAGAGATGTCCATTATCACCACTGCTATTCAACATAGTACTAGAAGTCCTAGCCTCAGCAATCAGAAAATAAAAAGAAATTAAAGGCATCCAAATCGGCAAAAGAAGTCAATTATCACTCTTTGCTGATGATATGATACTATATGTGGAAAACCCAAAAGACTCTACTCCAAAACTGCTATAACTTGTACAGGAATTCAGTAAAGTGTCAGGATATAAAATCAATGCACAGAAATCAGTTGCATTTCTCTACACCAACAACAAGACAGAAGAAAGAGAAATTAAGGAGTCAATCCCATTTACAATTGCACCTAAAACCATAAGATACCTAGGAATAAACCTAACCAAAGAGGCACAGAATCTATACTCAGAAAGCCTAAAGTACTCATGAAAGAAATTGAGGAAGACACAAAGAAATGGAAAAATGTTCCATGCTCCTGGATTGGAAGAATAAATATTGTGAAAATGTCTATGCTACCTAAAGCAATCTACACATTTAATGCAATTCCTATCAAAGTACCATCCATCTTTTTCAAAGAAATGGAACAAATAATGCTAAAATTTATATGGAACCAGAAAAGACCTCGAATAGCCAAAGAGATATTGAAAAAGAAAGCCAACGTTGGTGGCATCACAATTCCGGACTTCAAGCTCTATTCCAAAGCTGTCATCATCAAGACAGTATGGTACTTGCACAAAAACTGACATATAGATCAATGGAACAGAATAGAGAGCCCAGAAATAGACCCTCAACTCTATGGTCAATTAATCTTCGACAAAGCAGGAAAGAATGTCCAATGGAAAAAAGACAGCCTCTTCAATAAATGGTGTTGGGAAAATTGGACAGCCACATGCAGAAAAATGAAATTGGACCATTTCCTTACACCACACACGAAAATAGACTCAAAATGGATGAAGGACCTCAATGTGCGAAAGGAATCCATCAAAATCCTTGAGGAGAACACAGGCAGCAACCTCTTCGACCTCAGCCGCAGCAACATCTTTCTAGGAACATTGCCAAAGGCAAGGGAAGCAAGGGCAAAAATGAACTAATGGGATTTCATCAAGATCAAAAGCTTTTGCACAGCAAAGGAAACAGTTAACAAAATCAAAAGACAACTGACAGAATGGGAGAAGATATTTGCAAATGACATATCAGATAAAGGACTAGTGTCCAAAATCTATAAAGAACTTAGCAAACTCAACACCCAAAGAACAAATAATCCAATCAAGAAATGGGCAGAGGACATGAACAGACATATCTGCAAAGAAGACATCCAGATGGCCAACAGACACATGAAAAAGTGCTCCATATCACTCGGCATCAGGGAAATACAAACCAAAACCACAATGAGATATCACCTCACACCAGTCAGAATGGCTAAAATCAACAAGTCAGGATATGACAGATGCTGGCGAGGATGTGGAGAAAGGGGAATCCTCCTACACTGTTGGTGGAAATGCAAGCTGGTGCAGCCACTCTGGAAAACAGCATGGAGGTTCCTCAAAATGTTGAAAATAGAACTGCCCTATGACCCAGCAATTGCACTACTGGGTGTTTACCCTAAAGATACAAACATAGTGATCCAAAGGGGCACATGCACCTGAATGTTTATAGCAGCAATGTCCACAATAACCAAACTATGGAAAGAGAACCTAGATGTCCATCAACAGATGAATGGATCAAGAAGATGTGGTATATATACACCATGGAATACTATGCAGCCATTAAAAGAAATGAAATCTTGCCATTTGCGACAACATGGATGGAACTAGAGCGTATCATGCTTAGCGAAATAAGTCAAGCAGAGAAACACAACTATCATATGATCTCCCTGATATGAGGAAGTGGTGATGCAACATGTGGGCTTAAGTGGGTAGGAGAAGAATCAATGAAACAAGATGGGATTGGGAGGGAGACAAACCATAAGTGACTCTTCATCTCACAAAACAAACTGAGGGTTGCTGGGGGTAGGGGGGTTGGGAGAAGGGGGTGGACATTGGGGAGGGTATGTGCTTTGGTGAGTGCTGTGAAGTGTGTAAACCTGGTGATTCACAGACCTGTACCCCTGGGGATAAAAATATATGTTTATAAAAATAAAAATAAAAATAAAATAAAATGAATAATCAAATTAATCTTTATGCCTATTACCTTGTGTTACATTGTAAACTCACACCTCAGGAAACAGACTACCAATTACCAGAATTTTGTCATCATTTATTATGATGATTTCAACCTAAATATGTTTTCACTTAGATCAGGCTAAATGTCACTGGGCAAAGGTGTGTAGAAAAACTGTTAGCTTTTTATTTTGTTACAATATGCCTTTGGAAATGCAGCATGAAATCCAGAATTCTTTCTCAAATCCCTTCTAAAAAACAGAAGTCAATAAATAAATCCACAGAAGAGATTTTTCAAGATGCTGTTGGTAATTACTAAAAGTGCAAATGATCCCTATATTTTAAGAAGGTGGATACTAAAAAAAAAAAAAAAAAGTAGGTAGATAATCATTCATATAATTCCAATGCAATAAATCTCAGTGATAAGGAAATCTCAGATATGGGAAGATATTTTTAGTCTAAATTACCTATGCAATTACCTCAATTCTCATTTTACTTGAGGGCATAAATCTGACTTTTGCAACTGAAAATATTGTTATTAAAATAGAAAATGGGAACATAGGGCAGTGTTAAGATTACTGTGGTGGTTTTCATTACAGGCTTCAAGGAGTGGATAGCTAAGTTAAATATTTTACTTATGAAAGACTTTAGGTTAAAACTTCAAAAATGATCTTTTTAAGTTTTCACTGAATATTCAAGTCTGCTCCAGTGATATATATTTGTATATATGCTCAGAATTTCCTCTTACTCTTACAAATATGCTAATAATATTTCTTTAATAGTACTGTATTTGGATATCTGTCAGTGAATTTAAATGTGCCCTTATATGTTCAGGATGGCCTACTTCTAAGACCAAAAATAAATCTTGACTTTGTCCATAATGAACATGGCAATATATTTGTTTCATCACTCATCAAACTTAGTCTTCTCCCAAGGTAAGAAGACTGCTATATTTGCTACCCCTATTTGCTGTGGAAAACTTGTGTTGGAGAAGAAAGTGTAGTTCATCAGATTTTCCCCAATGTCTGACCATGCTCCTACTGCTGTCATCTATCTCTGAATGTGGGTTATACTCCAATACTTTTGTTCTTAATGTCCTGGAAGAAGTTGAATCATTCTTAATGCCATCACCCAATCCTTTAAATCTGACCTTTGAAACTGTAGTAGTCTTAACAAAGCTTACAGGAACACATCTCCTGGACAACATTACACATATACCATGATCCATATTACCAGTCATCCGTTTGTTTTCTATTTTATTTTAACCTTTTGGTTTTGGCAAGAAGTCTCAACTTTGGGTCTGATTGTCTTCTCCTTTTGTGATTGAGAAATTCCCTTTAAGGTTTCTTTTGCATTTGCTAACAAATTAATGATTTCCACTTCTTTATAAGCATATGAAACGATCTCTGAGAAAATTAAGTGTACAGTGAGATGTCACTATCTATATACCTATCACAATAGGCTAAAACTTGTAAACATAAACAAATAAATAAATATTTCATTCTTGCTGGAAAGAATGTGGAGAAACTGGATTTTTCATCCATTGCTGATGGGAATTTCAAGTGTTAAAGTCACTCTGCAAAACATTTTAGCATTCTCTAAAAACACTAAATAAGAAACTTCAATATGACCTAACAATTGTACTTTTGGGCATTCACCCCAAAGAAAAGAAAAGTTATGTTCACACAAAAATCTGTATACAAATGTTTAAAGAAGCTTAATTCCTTAGAGCCAAATATTGGAAGTAGCCCAGACATTTTTTAGTGAATAGTGAATGGTTAAATAAACTGTAATGTGGAATAACCATATTAAGGACTACTGCTCAGCAATAAGAATTAATAAACTATTGATACACACCAACAATCTGGGCGAGTATCCAGAGAATTATATTGAGTAAGAAATGTAAATCCCAAAATGTTACATACAGTATGATTTCATTTATGTGACATTCTTAAAAGACTGAATTAGAGGAATGGAGAATAGAATGGTGGTAATTGGGGATTAAGGTGGAAAAAAGCAGCAGGAAGCTAGAGAAGGATAACATGAAGGATCTTTGTGGTGATGGAAATACTATGTACTTTTGATAGTGTAGATATTCACATCCTGATTGTGATACTATCATAGTTGCGGAAGACGTTACCATTGGTCGATACTGGTAAATGCTACAGATTTCTCCATGTTATTTCTTTCTACTGCATGTGAGTCTATATATCCCAAAACAAAATGTTTAATTTAAAAAATGGATATGGAATAGATAATTTTAAAGGTAGTATTTATACAGCACCTCCCATGAGACATGCAACATTCTAAGTGTGTTACAGCAATTAGCTCACTTAGTCCTCAAAACAATCCTGTGAAGTAGGTATCTCTTATTCTCTCTTGCATAAATGATGAAGTGATTATTAAGTAACTTGTATAAAGTCACGGAACACTTATGAAACAAAATTTGTTTTGTTTCACTTTAGTTTCAAAAAATTTTAACAACTAGAGAGAATAATAATATGAATTCATCATCTGGTTTTGATAATTATCAATTTATGACCAGTCTTATTTTATCCAAATCCCTACACTCTCACCACCCTCTGGCTTATTTTGAAGCAAATTCCCATATCACATATTTTAACTGTAAATATTTTAGAATCTAGCTCTAAGAGATAAGGATCCTTTTAAAATACTTAACCCCAATACCTTCACCACGCCTATAAAAATAAACAATAATTCCTTAGGATTATCTGATATCATGAACAGATGTTTTAACCCAGGCCATACGACTCTCAAATATTTTAATCAATGGGTCTTCTTAGATGGAAGTACAGATTTAATACCTTAAAGCCACCAACAGCTAGATAGAAAAAGGAATGTTCTTAGAATATTATGGCAAAGCATGGCCTTACACAAAAACAAAAATACTTTATGTCCTTTATTGATAAAATAGGGTATGATGATGAAAAAATCCAGTTCTGCTCTGATCTTTGATCTCTCATGCTTTTCCATATACAATTATATTTTCTTTGTTAGATTCATATAGTTTCATTTAATAATTATCTCTCTTTCTAAGTGATCTCTTATAGATCTCTTCATTGTCTGTCTTTTCAGGTATCATGCTGCTCCCTAGTTCTTGATCTTGAACCATGTCACTCCAATATTTCATTTTTCTCTCAGATTTAGACCCCTGCAAATCCTCCTTATCTTTACATGCTCAACCAACAGGCTAGTACCACAAGTCTGGTGTACTTGTGCATGATAGTGGCTTGGTATTTTGAAAATTCATGTCCTCAAATTTTGGTTTATATACAAATTTACACATATTCAGAAACAGCGCCATAATCTCAAAGACCAACAATGAGAAACTCTCATTAGAAAAGTCAAAACGATGTGTTTTTAGACACATTTCACAGAAACTGAGGCTCAGAGTGTCAAAGACATGGACTCACATCCTACAAGATAGAATTCAAGAGTTAAGAGACTGGGTGCAGTGTTTTAAAGCATATCCTTAAAAGACAAACCAAACAAACAAATGAAAAAATGGTGACAGTGATAGGAAACAATACAATACAATTCAAAGAAAGATAGAAAATGGTAGTTAAGATTTAGATGTCATTTAATTGAGCTTACTCAGAAGTCCAGAATACTTTCTAGAGCTCAATGATGTCAAAGATCTAAGTTCTATTAAATCTAACCAGTGAGCTGCATTTAGAGTGCCCTCCCTAGTTAGCCTTTCTGTAAAATTAACATTTCTATAAAATTCAAGTCCTTGTCCAAAGGTGTGACTGGTGTAATGTATATATACTTGAAAATCAATTTGTACCCTTTATAATGTTTAGGTTTAGATAAAGGGAAGTTTGAGTACTATTTGTATTTATGAACTAAAAAGGCAGTTGGTTATTGGACTTGATCCAGCTAGGCAAATGAACACCATCTTCAGTATTCAACAATTTCAACTGAGATTTCCTTTTCTAGGGAGCTCATGAGACATAATCCATTGCTAATTGCTTTGATTATGGCTTATCTAACCTCTAATTCCCAATGACCTTTTTCAAGTCCACTTTCAATTTAATGAGCCAAACTAATAAAGTCTACACTGTCCTCTTGATAAGGTTTTCTTTTAGAAAAATGTCCTTATAAATTAAGATATTTTTTGTTCAAACTATGCTCTGTCATACTAAATGAGGTTGAAGAGTTGACACCTTTATCTTAAACTTTGCCATCTATTTGCATAATTATGCCTTGAAAAATGTTTATGTCTCTGGGCATTTAAGTCTTTCAATGCTAAGGTTTTTTGTTCTCTCATTATTAATTTTCTATTGCATTTCACTGCTAACACTGTAAAAACTTAATGCCCAACAAATACTAATCCAAATAATGACCAAGAGCCACAGAAATGAAATTGACTTCTATACCTGAAACAACTAAAAAAAAAAAAACACAAAACACAAAACAAACAAACAAAAACAGGAAAAAATATTTAAAGTAACAGGACTGGAGTCATCAACATCAAAAACAAACAACCATAATTCCTGAAAAATTCTGAAACAAGGTGAGTCCTATGATTGCCCCAGCTTATGGACTAGAGAAAGTTTCCAGACTGTTGTGCAAGTGGGGGATGTCCTATGGTATTTCTGCACCAAGGAGACAGAGCTGTGAGTCCACAGAAGACAAAGGAGTGAAATCCTAGGACAGAGTACCAGAGACAAGAGAGCTACATGGAGAGAGAAATCCGCAGATCTGCAAAGAGTCTTTCTGGGACATTCAGTTGCGAGCTGAAGCAAATTTGTGAAGAGACCATGGGTGGGAAAGAACCACTCAACTGGATTGAGAGAGAAGTGTCTAGAGTTCACACGAGACCAGGAATAGTATCTGTTTCCAACAAGTGTGGAAAACCTTGTAATTCAACAGTTATTGGTAAGAATACTAAGAAAGGTCTTGCCTTTTTAGTATGGAAGCTGGATATTGACCCCAGATTAAACTCAGCTCTGGTTTCATCTGAAAACAAGACCTCAAATGACTGTTAACTCAACCACATCCTGAACAAAACTAAAGAATATCTGTAAGAACACAAATAAGATAAAATTCATAATCGCTGATAATCAATCAAAGACTTTGAGGAATGTAAAGCAAAAAAAAAAAAAAAAAAAAACCACTAACCATAATAAGGAAAGCCGTCAATCAAAACAACCAAAAGAGGCACTGATGTTAGAATTAGCAGATAATGACATTAAAACAGATATTATCATTATATTCCATAAGTTCCAAAGATTATATAAAGACATGAAAAATATTAGCCAGGACAACAAAAGTAAATCAAACTTCTAGACATGAAAACTTCAATGTCTGAGATGAAAAATACAACATATGGGGTTAATGGCATATTGCAGAAGATTAGCGACTCGAAGACATAACAATAGAAATGATCCAAAATGGAACACAGAAAAAGACTAAAAGAAATTGACAAAGCATCAGTGAGCAGTGGGTTAACTATAAGTGGTCAGCTATATGGAGTCCCCAAAGGAAATGGGAGACAAAATATACCTGAACAAATAATGGCTAAAAAAATTCCAAATTGGAATAAAATTATAAACTCACAGATCCAACAAGCCTAACAAAGCTCAAGCAAAAAAGTATGCAGGAAACGGGGTGCCTGAGTAGCTTTGTGGGTTAAAACCTCTGCCTTTGGCTCAGGTCATGATCCCAGGGACCTGGGATCGAGCCCCCCATCGAGCCCCGCATCGGGCTCTCTGCTCAGCAGGGAGCCTGCTTCTTCCTCTCTCTCTCTCTCTGCCTGCCTCTCTGCCTACTTGTGATCTCTGTCTGTCAAATAAATAAATAAAAATCCTTAAAAAAAACATGCAGGGAAAAAATCTGTATCAAGACACATCATAAACAAATGGCCTAAAATATGTGGTAAAAAAATTCTTAAAAGAATACAGAGAAAGAAAGACATTATTTATAGAGAAACAAAGACAAGGATGGCAGCAGATTTCTTGCTAGAAAAAAAACAAGCTAAAAGACAACAGAACAACATATTTAAGTATTGAATTTAAAAAACTGTCCACTTAGAGCTATTTAACAAAAGTAGCTTTCAAAAAGTGAAGATCAGTGACATTTTCTATATAAAAGTAGAAAAAATTCACCAGCATATCTCTACTATAATATTATATATATGGCTATATAATGAATAACTTTAGTTAACCTTGATGATATAAAAGTAAAAGTACAAATGTCAGAATTTCAGGCTTGGTAGTTAAGAGCAGTCTGAAGAACAGATTGGACCCTGATGTCCTATTTTTCAATGGACAGAATCAGAAAAATATTCGGTATAGCTTGGGAAGGAGGAAATTAAAGTTGAGCAGTGTTACTTATAGATGCAAAGATAATTCATGTAATTAATTTTAGCGGGAATAAAACAGTGACATAACCATACTGAGACAAGGAAGGAGAGGCAGAATGAACATAAGTAAAAGTCTCTTCTGTTATAACAGGTAGTCAAAAAATTTAATGTTGATCGTTTAAAAAAGAGCTATATAAATACCATTTTACTTGTTATCCCCCACTGAAAAACATTAGGGATTAAGACATTGGTTGAGGCATAGGAATTTTAAGCTTTTTCTTTTGTACAGGCAGTTTTTGCTTTGCACAATAATACAGGATTCTGAAAATGAATATGCTAGCTGAAATCATGCAAGGCTATTTTCATAATAGATGGGAAACATTACAATTGTTCCATGACCTTTAAACATTTTGTCAAACATTAAAAACTCTCTTACTGTCAGCAATCAATGGATAGAGAAATAAAACAAATACAGTAAAAGTAATGCATGCTTACATTAATTAGTTAACTAATAGATCAGAAACATCGACAAGCATTTTATTCCTTTGTAAAATAATTATCAAAATTGTTGCACAGTGTTTGCCTTCTTCTCATCATGTAACTTACAAGGCAAGCACCTTTTTTTTATGTCTTGGCAAATTGTCACACTCCTTTCTAAGTTTGGATTAGTTCCCAACATTTTATCCTATGTGCTTTCAATGTCATGAAACATCTTTGAGAATCTTTAATGGGAAGTTTTTTGCTCGTGTCACTTACTCTGGGACATCTTTGTCCTTCACGTCAAAACCATTTTTCTCATTTATGTCAATAAATTCACCTTTTCTAAGTTCCCCTGGCTGCATATCTAGTCTCTGCAATGGCAACACTGCCAACAGGATCAGCTACTTTTCTCACTCGTTACATTCAATTCTAATGTCACTGTCAGCATCATCCCTTTTTGGTTCTTTGCTGCATATTCATGTTTGTTGCCCAATTCCCTGTTTCAATTACCCGTATTTGTGTAATGTCATGTGGGTTTACCACTGGGAGACAAAGAGGAAACATGGCTAAAGGCTTTACTGTCTGTAAGTGAACTGAGTAACAGACGAGCAGTGATCAATCACAGACTTTGAAAGATGTGATGTGAATGGTCAGCGATCATAATGTGCATCTGTTTTTTGTGTAGCAGTTTGTGGGCTGAAGAGCCAGCAGCCCACTTTGTACTTTGTGCAATTACTTATGGCTAATAGACTCTGGTAACTGAAATTTGAACCATTTGTGGAGGGGCTGGCTCTATTTAAGTAAACGTGAAACTATAATTTGCATATTCTGGAACTGCAGAGTGAGGGCTGCCTGGGATTCTACGTGCATTAGTTTTCTTTCTCTAGTGGTATGATTATTCATTTGTTTTCACCTGTTAACATTGTCTTTTTCTTATTCCAGTTTTATTGAAATGCAGTTGACATACAGCACTGTAAAAATGTAAAGGGTGCAGCATAATGATCTGACTTACACCTACACTGTGAAATGGTTACCCCAGTAGGTTTAGTTAATATCCATCATGTTTATTGCCTTTAAGTTCCATGAGGGCAAGGACTCTAGCTGTTTTATTCACTAATGTTTACCTATCACTTCGCACCTCGGAGGTATACTGCAGGAGCTCAGGAAATAGCCGTAAATTAATAAAAAAACGTGCATTCTGTGGATTCAGGAGCAGAGCTACCTGCAGGCCTGTGTAGATCTTGTTGGGGGCATTACGGTGCAGTGGTTAAGACTGTAACTTCTAAAGATAAATTAGTAGAATGAAAATGAAATTCTGGATGAAATCCCAGCTTTGTCATTTATTAGATATATAATCCTGAGCAAATCTCTTAACCCCCTTGTGCCTCAGTTTTCTCATCAATGAAAAGGGAATAATGATGGCACCTATTTCACAGGATGTTATAAATATTAAATGAGTTGATGTAAACAAAATGATTTGACAATGTTAAAATAGCAACCGCTGTACAATCGGTAGTTACTATATTGGCGGAGATTAGATTTTTGGAGCAACATGATATATTAATACCAATGGATAGAGTCACTTTCTATTTCTGCACATAAAAGGGCTACTAGAAAATGAAAAGGATACTAAGGAAAATCAAGTTGGCATTTTTGTTTTGGGGGGTTTTTTGGGGGCACAATGAAAACCAGAGATACTCATTGAATATGGTTGCATTTTAAATGCCTTCCTAGAAACTGAAAGCTGACATTGAACTCTAAAATGAATATGCTCATATCTTTTTTTATAAATATTTTCATGGAGGTGTGATCTATTTCTTTCTTTAGTAATCGAAAATTATTTCCAGAGCTTCCTGTTGAACGACTGAATTAGTAAGTAGCACCGAGTGTGTTTTCTTTTACTTTTTCCTCTCTTCTCTTTTTTCTTTTCTCCTAAAGAGAAAGAAACAAATGTCAGGCTTCAGCTTTAATTAAGCAATTAACTAAAATGTTGTATAGAATAGACAAGAAAAAAGTTCTATTGTGTAATTTAATTTTAATTGAATGAAATAAGTTAGCAAAGACTAGCTGCTGTTTCATGAGTCTTTTCATAGGGCAGAGAATGGATTTTAACAGCAGAGACAGGGGGTAACATTGAGTCTAATTCCATTTAATTAGCAATGTCCAACCTTTCTCAACAGAAAAGCAATACTCTTATTAAATAATACCAAAAGTGCAATGGATTTTGGCCCAAAGTAATGAAGATGTGACCTCTACAAATACACATTTCCCAAGAGTGGATTCTGCATGCATCCAAAAGGGTATGTTCAAAATCAAAAAGTAATTACATCACTTCCAGTTACTGCAGGACCTACAGCAGCATAGATATCCCCCACCGCCCCCACCATAAATAAGACATACATTTTTTTCCAAACAAGATAAAAGAGATTTTAATGTTTAGCCATACTACAGCCATAACTGGCCAACCATAACCATTTATGATTTGTATTTTTAAGTGAGCTCTTAATTGGAATACAACTTACAGATTATGAGTGTACCAGGTGACTGAATCTCACAAAGTTAGCACACTTAATGTAGTCAGTGCCAAGAACAAGATCCAGAAGCACAAGGCCCTGCCCAGGCATTACTGCTCTCTTCACAGATCATGTCACCCCTTTTCTTAAGACTGAACAATGGATCCTTCTTTTACTTAGAGCGAAGCCAAAGCTCTCGCCTGTTTGATTTCATCTCCTAATCTTTTTGTTCACTCCACGCCTGGAAGAATTTCACTGTAAAATGAAGAAGAAAGCATTGATAAGGTGCAATATTATAATCATAAAAGTACTGATATTCATAAATAAAAACTCATGCGATCTTGCTTTTTTAAAAAATGCTGTTAGTTAACATTTATAGTAAGGTGATTTACTGAATAGGCAAAAGTTTTGCATAATAGCTTGCTTCCTCCTCCCCCTACCCCGATTTGGCTAGATGCATCATAATACGTTTGATAATTTGGGGTTCAGTTTCAGCCTCCAAAGAATTAAGAAAAAGCTCAAATTTGAAGACTGTAGAGTATATGAAGTCTAAATAATGTAAGTTTCTAGTCATATCTTATTTGAAATGTCATAAGGACAGACTATGGATATGATAGGATGAGAAAACTCTCAAGACCAAGGACCCATGCTGGTTTTTACCTTTGTCTTTGCTAATATTCCCTCTTCTTCCTCCTAACCCTGGTGAATTGCAACAGTTAGGGGCTTTGGAAACTCTACTAATGATATAATTACATAAGGCTCTTCCTCTAAGTCAGGTTTAGGTGTTTGGGGTTTTTAAAAAATATTTTTTTTATTGGGGCACCTGGATGGCTCAGTGGGTTAAGCCTCTGCCTTCGGCTCAGGTCATGATCCCAGGGTCCGGGGATCAGCCCCGCATTGGGCTCTCTGCTCAGCAGGGAGCCTGCTTCCCCCGCTCTCTCTTCCTGCCTCTCTGCCTACTTGTGATCTCTGTCAATTAAATAAATAAAATCTTAAAAAAAATTTTTTTTAAAGATTTTATTTATTTATTTATTTAACAGAGAGAGAAAGAGGGAGGGAAAACAAGCAAGGGAGCAGCAGAAGAAGAGGGAGAAGTAGGCTCCCCGCTGGACAGGGAACCCAACGCAAGGCTCCATCCCACAATCCTGGGTTTATGATTGGAGCCCGAAGGCAGACACTTAACCAAGTGACTGAGCCACCTGGAAGCCCCCCTGCAGTAGTGTCTTTCAGTATTGTTTTCCTTATTTTTATTCTGGTTTCTAATTTTAGGAAAACTAGCTTTCACAGATTGAAGTCATTTAGTCCATTCTTCTTCTTATCAAACTATAACCTTTTCTCCTATTATTCTCATATTTTTGTTCTCTCTATTTTACATGGAAAGGTTGTGAAATAATTTAAGTGTGGTAGGAACACTTCCACAAAACTCAAATGTGAGTTGAATTTTTTTTTTTTTTTTCTGGATCCATTTACTGGATTTCTTGTTGTGGTTGTTGTTGTCAGCCTAACTCAGTATAACTTAAAATAGTTTGTTCTTCCTTTAAGCCTAGAGAGATGATTTCTTTCATTGAGTTTGAAAAAGTCAGGACACAGAAACTATTTTCTTAAGTTTCTGTTTAGCCAAAACACAGAGAAGCATGAACATTTCTTTATTTTTAAATAATGTTTGATTCCTATGCCCAAAAGAAATATTTTTGGTTAATCTATTTCTGTTGGAAGAAGATGAGCTCTAAGTCCAACATGTTTCTACAGAGTATCCGACACTCGTATTAGCACCAGTCCTCCTTTGCCCTTCTATCTCTCCTCATCTTCCCCTTCACTCTCTTCCTAAAGAACTGCTCTGTCAGGCCTAAAATCAAATTCCAACTTAGTCACTCACGAGTTTTATTTTCCCTCTGTTTCCTCATCTATACAATGCAGATAAATGACTTCCTATCTTCAGTAGTAATGTGACAATGGCCATAGAATGGCCATTAGTCCATACAGTAATAGTAATTAATAATATTAAGAATTATTATTAAAATTAAGTTATAGAAGAATCTTAATATCATTACTAAAATATATCTGTACTATACTATATTTGTTAATTCTTAAGCAGATGCATAAAGAAAATGAATAATTTGATAAAGAACAAAATAGCCAGCCCTAGTTAGTTCAGAAATCATTTTTATCCATTGGAATTTGGAGTGAACAGTCTGCTATGTTCAGTGACACTGATACCTCAGTCAACAAGATTAGGTCTTATTCCTGCCCCCTTAGTGATAGACCTTATAATCCAGAATACTAATTATTGCTGGTATATTCACATCAGTGCCACAACTAGTGAATATTTACACCACACTTTGACATTTGGTCTTCTCTTTTCACTGGTTTCCAGCACTTTTTTTTTGTTTGTTTGTTTTGTTTTGTTTTGTTTTTGTCCATATATATAACTCCATGGATTTTTATTATGCAAACTTTTGGTTATTACTAATTACTGTCACATTAACAAGAACGTTCCATTCTGAATTTTAACCATGATCCCTCCCTCAAAAAAAAAAAAAAAACATAGTTGTCTTTGTAATATAGGCAAAATTTAAATCTGTGGAAAACTATGACCTTCATCTAGTTAGTTAATATATGTAAACATACTGGTTGCTTAACTTCCACAAATACTATATTTAATTTAGAGTACTCATTTCATATTCAACAGTTCACACATCTCATGCATTTGAAAATATTTCTTTCTCGTTTTAACTATAGAGAGCTATTACACAGCAACATATTCAACTTTAAAGGAAAAAATGCCTTTGGAGTTTAACATCCACAATAAGCAATACCACCTTATTTGATACCATACTCACTTATACTATAGTTTATAGACTGAGCTTTCGTAAGTAATGAAGGAATGCTGCACTTTTCCATAGTATTATCATTTAAGATGGCTTTTGCATACTTTAATAAAAGTTTTTTGTTGAGTTTTATTACTTGCAGTTAAAATCTTGTACATTTGTCATCATTGCAATTTTCATTTCATTAAATTAAATATCCACATTAAAATAATTTATATTATGACTAAATATCTCAAGAAGAAAAGGACAATGGGATATGATAAAAGAGGTCTTCTCTCTTTGCCTCTTCCTCTTACTAAATCATGATAGTAATTATTCAAAGGAATTTAAGATAAATTATTGTAAGAGTATTCATTAATTTTTTTTAGATAATTAGCAGAAATTCTGTCATCTTTATGAGAGGTTTGCTTGGCCATTGTGAATCCAAGATGATAATGACATCCAAATGAAATACTTATTTTTGTAGGATTTAAAAGATTAAAGGTGGTAGAACCATGTTTAATTGACTGGCTTTTGTCATAAAATATTAGGTAAAGGATGGTGTTATTTCTGAATACTGAAACAGTATTTTATATAAGAAGAGTTGATAAGACTAATGTGTGCACTGAGAGAAAACCACAAGCACTTCAAGAATTAGATTCTATTTCTACTTCCAATATGAAGAGTAACCATTGATTAAGTAAAATGTAATACTTAGGTTAGAGGCTTCTGAATTGTTATCTCTACCAATGAGAATAAAAAATCCACAGAAATAATCCCATTGTTAAAGTTAAAAACCCTTTCATCATAAATGTGAATCAGAAATAACAATATGAATTTATGACTAATTTAAACAATAACCAACAAAATTTTTCTTAGTTTTGTCCACTGAAAGGCTAATCATATAGCAATGAATATCTGTGGCACCTGTAATGTGGTCTCCGAACACCACTTTCACTAAAAAAGGAACCAGGGTGCCTGAAGAGACAGGTCACCCCAGACCTGAAGCAAGAATTCTACAAGATGAATCTGAAAAATCCTATTCTACTAAAAATAAAGGGAGCTAAGACCTCTGGGTCTTTTTGACATGTCTTGGAAGCCAACTTTAAAAACAGATCAATTTGACCATCAAAAGAGCAAGGACTGCCATGGATTTAAACACATCAAATATGTTAAAATTCCTGAGTTTATAATGATACGGAAAGAAACCAAACAAAACCAAAGCAATCTTCGGTTCCCTGCCTTAGGAATCAACTCACTCTGCCAACATAAATGGAGGCTATGAATCCAGCATCGCACCTATCTTTCCTGAACAAACTTATTTTCATGTAAACAAACAAACTGATCAGGAAAGTTGTTCTTTACAAAAGAACTCTGTGAGCAGAAGTAATGAAAAACGCAAAGCATTACGATCTTATAACAACTAATGAATTGATGGGTTCCAGGCAATAATCATCAATGACTGCTGAAACCATGCAGCAAAGGCAAACGAACAAGTGCAATGAATGGATCACGATGAAAGATCTGAATCCATTACTCAATATTGATTAATGCCTAAAAACAATGTGCTTCCTGGGTGGGGTGCCTGGGTGGTTACTCAGTTAATCATCTGACTCTGGTTTCCCTTCAGATCACGATCTTAGGGTCCTGAGACAGAGCGCCATGACCTGCTCCACGCTCAACAGGAGTCCACTTGAGACTCTTTCCTCCTTCTTCTCCCTCCCTCTTTGTGACTCCCCCAACTCATACTGTAAAATAAATAAATGAGTGAGTGAATGAGTGAGTGAATGAATGAATGAATACACTCGATCTTAGCCAAAAGGCTGAGAAGTGATAAAATAAATAAATAAATAAATATATAAATAAATACAATCTTTTTTTAAAAAGACAATATGCTTCCCAATATAATGCAACAGAAATTATACAATACTACTTATAAATTAGATTTGAGAAAAGAGAGAAAGGAAAACACATTTTTATTCTTTTGTTCACTTTTGCACCCCCACATCTAGAATAATACCTGACAGATAGTAGGTCCTAAATAAGCGTGTGTTGAATGGATGGATGGATGGTTGGATGGATGAATGATTGGTTGATTGAAGGCAGACAGAGGACATCATTAAAACTTGAAACACAGTCATTTACTTTCTGTCACTGATAACTTGATGCAAGTCAGAACAGCTTCCATCAAGTGAAAAATTTTAGAATAAATGTATGAATAGAAGTCTTACGTAGGGTTTTTGTCATTGGTAAACTCTCATGTACTTTTGTTTAGTCTTTAGATGTAGTCCTAATTCTCAATGAAATGGATAAAGATTAAGTTTTTTACTTATAATTTTCTTATCATTGATACCATTTAACATATTGTGTTAATACACATATATATAATTTATCACTTCCTTCTTCCTATCAGGGATTTCATATTGATGTCCTTGGAGGAAACTAATTGCCCCCAAATCACTCTCCTTTTCAGTGTTTTGTTGAATTTGAATTAAGATTCCCTATAGTAAATTGCGAAGTTGTTCAAAATTGACTCCAGGCATCCTAAGAACCCTAAAGCTTCCAAGGGACCTTGTAAAATTTAAAAACTCAATATCTCCTGAAGGAAAACAAGATCAGACATTTTATTCTGTGCCTTTTTTGGTGGGGTTTGTTGTAATTCAATTTGAAATCAAAAGAATATAGTACATCCCAGTTACTGTATTATATCTTTAACATTCATTCTAGTAACAATGCAAACAAAATTAGACTGACTAATATAATTAAAATAATATAAAATTCAAAACATTTACAATACATATTGTATATTATGTGGTTCTAAGTCACATTTGCATACAGCAATACTCTTTGATCTATTGCTTGAACACTGACATAGCCAAAATAATTTTAGAATCAGAGTGATTAAATTTCATTATACTATGTCATAGACTTATCCTTCATTTTCATGACTCATATTTCCTATCATATTGTTTTGATAATGATGTTTATATTTGCAAAGATGAAATTCAACATTTCAATTATTTATGAGCAACAAGTTGGTTTTAGGCTTTCTTTTCCTGCCTTAAAATTTAAAAAACAACAAAAATTATACCAAATTGAAATATATAAGTGAAAGAATAAAAAAAATATTTTATTGCTATCCTTACCCAAATATGTCTTACAGGTCATAATATTATCTACTGGATTAGAGACAAAGAGGATGTAAAGCTAAGAGGATAAATACATCTCCTTTGATTGTAAATTACTAAACACAAGAACCAGGAATGGAACTAAAGCATGTCTGCCTGTCTAGTCCTTAAACTATATCTCACATTGCCCATTTCACGGACAACAAGCAATTTGAACTGATCTTCTTTTAGTCCATCAAGCATGCTAGCCACTATCCTGCTTTGTTCATGATGTTCTCTGAGTCAGAAATGTTCACCCCTACTCACACAGTCTGTAGCTCATCTTCTCATCCTAGGGAGGACTTCCCTGGCCACACAACAAAAAAACCTTGGTCCTCCTGCCCCAGTATAACATATCAGAGTACTCTCGTTTTGTTCATAGCACTTTTTGCAATTTGTAGTGTTATAATTCATTTACTAGCTGTCTCCCTCCTCAACCCCGAACGCCCAACCCCTTGGACTAAAAACTCCACCATGGAAAGTTTGTATAGGTTTCTTCATCACTGTCTTTTAGTACACTTAAAGAATTTCTGAAAGAATGAATAAAAGGCCAACATTTCTCCTATATTTTGCATATCCTTTAAAACCTAAGGACAATTGAAATTATGTAAATGATTCTATTCCCTTGTAAGTATTAAATATTAGAAAGCTTAGAGTCTTTTTTTTTTTTTTTTATGGCCAGGTTCCTACTTGGCATTTAGGTTCTCCTAAGTGCTTATAGAATGATTTAATAAGTTACTATAAAGAAATTGATAAATAACTGAAAAAAAAAAAAAAAGGCTGACGAGGGCATAGAAGCAAGACGTAAATCCAGGAACTTAGGATAAATCTCAAATTAGAGCTGTAGCATATTTACTAAAAACTACTGCTGTGAAGTATACCAGCCTTGATAGTTTTCAAATTCATTGTGCTTAAACAATTCACTAAAGCAGATAAATGGTGCATTGGCTCTCCTTTCTGCACCCGTAGTGCTCCCTTTTTCTACTGCTTTGCACTTAGTCAGATAAATACACCTCAAGCGTGTTTCTGAGTAGGTCCACTTAAAGCACACAGTACAACTTCCATGGAGAGACAAACCAGAATGAAGTCTATGGCATTTCTCATTAGGCCCGTTGCCTGATTTTCATTAGGCCTGTTGCCTCTGTCTCATTAGGCCCACTGCCTGGTTTTCATGAGTCTCCATGCGTAAGATTCATTAGGCCCGTTGCCTGACTTTTATTAGGTACATTACCTGATTCTTATTAGGCCTAATGCCTGATTTCTTTTGGATCCTTAGTATGTGGGGCCAACACTTACTGTCATGGCTGGTCCATTGGTTGGTGACCATCTTTTCTCAAATCAGTGATAACCAGAACTCAAAAGTTTCTTATGCCTGATGAGAGGCACAGGTGAAGAGAGATTTTCACAACAAAAGCATTTCTGAAACCAGGCTTGCCCCCCTCCTCTCCACCCCCCATTCATCATTAGCTTCTCTGGATTGCAGCTGATGTGACATTACCTTTTTCAAATCAGTACATGCCACATGAAACACTCTTACAGCAGAATGAGTAAATAAAAAAGGATGCCATTAATTTGAATTTGTTTGAATTGGAACAAAAATAATTTAAATGATGTTATTAGGTTAATTAAATATTTTATTTTCTATTACATTTATTTATTATACATTGTGAAACCAGTGACCTCTGTCACAATGTCTCTTTTGTAATTACAAAAGGAAATATAGTTTAGTGCCATTAATTTATTCATATGAGAAATGAATTGATACAGTTAAACCATTTCAAACCAACCCAATGTATGTGTAAATAGAAAATAGTATATTAAACACATAAAGTATTATGATTTTATTGAAATGTCATTCTATGTAATTTACATACATAGCACCCAGCAATAAAATAATTTTACATTTCACATAAGACAGCTCTTTATATATTCTTAGATTAACTGTTTTAAGTACAATTTAGCAGATTTAAACATTAAAAAATTTCTGTTCTCTTTGATATAGTTTTTTCTTTGCACATATAATATGTGCAATTGGCATGCTCCATATATTAGCCAATAAAGTTGACATGCTTTCTGTCATAGAAATACATGTATAGTTCATAAATAAATGGATTTAGGTTATTAGCTTCTAGGTGTTACTAATGTCATAACATATAAATAATATTGAAACACTTAGGAAGGGCTTTGACTTCAAAGTCACATTTTCAAATTATTGACTACTTAATAAGTTTAAATAATAAAAGGCAAAATTTGAAAGTTGTTCATTTGAATATTTGAAAAAATATCATTCATTCTGATCAAGGAAACATTAACATTTTCTGAGGTTTTACTATTTATGAAATTTTATAAACTCAGAGAATAAAATGCTTTAATTTACTTAAAAAGTGTTGAGGGCAATGTATGGAACAAATTGTGCATATTTTGTGTTTATAAGTTAAATTGCCATAATTTCTGACTCAACATCAGAAATTAGCCCTGAATGTCTGATTAATGCACATCTGAATGATCTTCTATTCAGTCCTGGCAACACGATGAAAAAACATTTTCTAATTTCCAAATGCTATCCTCAAATATTTTAGACAATGGACTGACAAAATGGAGGGAGCATATTAAATATTGTGTAGGATGTTCACATGATCAGATCTGGAGGTGCATTGTCTGTTCAAAAACCCATATCTCATACATTCACTGCTAAATCTGTCCTAGACCTTGAAAGCTTTGATCTTGAATTTGTCACTTTATTAATCACTTGCATGTGGGAAGCTGACAGCCAATAACATTCTCTCTTGACAGTACTGTTTAGATGAACTGTTCATTAAACATTTGGCCCAAGAATTATGACAGACACATTGGTTTGAAAGACATATCTTGACGAAATGTTTTATTGGGGTGATTCATATACACCCATGTCCACATGCATTGATTTATTTCTTGTCTAAACATTAGCTTGCCAACACATCGTCATGGGCTTCTCTGGATTAAGTCGTATTTAAGCACTCTAGAAAAATAAGCACTTTCCTTACAATTCTTGTGGGAAGGAAATGCTAAAAATGGGGTAATCACCTACTGATGTTGACTTTGACACCCACATTAAACTACATATTGTACACATCATTATCATGTTGATTTAAAGAGGAGAGTCTGGAATAATTAGACCTCTTCATTTATTTATAGAGAGCTTAAAGAGACCAAACCACATTCCTTACAAACATCTTCACCCTAAATAAGCAAGTATGGTAAGTTTCATTGCCTTTAGAAAATCTGCCTCCTGAGAATGTTGTTGGTGTTTCTGTTTTTTTTTTTTTTTTTCTATTTCTATAATACTGGAGCAGATCAAATTTTATTTTGGGGGAATTTAACTCTTAATGCCAAAATAATTTGAGATATGGAAAAAAATCTGAAAATCAATGTAAAGAGAAAAAAGTACCACTCTCTGTACAGTCTAATTCTAATAGTGAAGTACTTGTTAACATTAAGCTCCCATAGCTTTTATTTAATTTATTTATTAGTTTTTAAATATTGGTCATAGCATCATATTCAGGAAAGTTGGTGGATACGCCAGGAAATTCTTTGTGCCATAAGGCCATCAAAATCAAGGTTGAATCAATTGATTGAAATGCCAGCTAGCAGAAATTAGATAATGTGGATACAAGGTGGCCCCCATCGTCTCCACGTGCACCTTGTTAGATCTAATTGCATTGAAAGGCACATTATTCATAGTTAATCTAAAGCAGCTGAATACATGGATCATCCCACAAAAGGCTTTTCACCTGTTTCTGACTCTCCGGGAATTATTTCAGGATGTAGACATAAAGATATACAACATTTTTAAAAAGAAAAGAGAACTCAAGACTATCTGCTTGGACTTCCAGAGATTGGCCATAGACTTCAGCTCCAACAAAAGCATTCCTCTTTCACTCAATTCAACACATGGCTGGGGAACTTAAGCCTTAAAATAAGATCACACCCAGATGGCTTTGAAATGGGATGGTTTCATAGTTTTTGCTGCTGAGAAACTTTGAAGCATTTATTGAAACAAGTAATTCTATTATGATTCTTATAAGTGTCAAAATGTATTGAATAAAATGCATAGAATAAGTAACTCCATTCCCAAACTCCCTTCCCCACAATCTGAATTTCCATTTCTTGGAATGTATCCCAGGGTTTGTTTTTGTTTGTTTGTTTGTTTATTTGTTTCTTCAGATGTCTTCTTATCTGCTCCTTCCCACTATGCACTGGGGACTCCACTTCTCATTAAATCACGTATGCAGCCTTTTCCCCTTATGCATCTTGGCCATTGTTATCGCAAACTTTTGCCATCAGCCAGGATTTCCTATTTCCATCATTCAGCTCTTGTATCCTTCAGCATGTTTCTAAAATCTCTGTCTACTACCAGTTTGTAATGGAAAACACATCCAAATCCTTTAGGTCAAAAATTTGAAAGACCAAAGAAATGTTCTGCGTTTAAAAAAAAGAAAAGAAAAAAGAAGAAGAAAAAGAAAAATCACAACTCATCTCTTTTGTTAGTTACCTTAAGGCAATCTTTTCTCCCCCCCTTCTTTTATAGGCTTAAAAAAGCTTGCCATCAGTATATTCTAGTTATTAAAAACCTGTATTCTTTCCATGAATACTTCTTTTCCATTTTGTAACATCTCTTGCTGCCTTCTAAGAGAGGAAGCTCCTTCTTGGTTTAACATAATTGTAAGTTAAAAATCTGATTTCAGCAGTTCATGTTCTCATAATTACCTGTTTACTCTTAACGTCCATCGCTTATAATTTCTCAAGAATATATTAGTGATTTTACATCAGTTTGTGGATAGCAGTCAGTGTCTGGTTCACAATGTTTTTTTTCCAACTTTCTGAATATTTCTCAAATTCCCTTTTCGATTTTGGACAGAGCTGTCTGGAAATGTTGACAGAACTTTTGGCAAAGACACCATAGTCATCTGATAACCCAAATTCAGCAAATACTTGTTGTTCACTGTGCTAGGCTTTCTGCTAGAGGCTGAGTGAGTGATAAGTAACATAGAAGATGGTATCTGTGCAGCAGAAGACCTCATAATTTTCAAGTGAAAATGAGATGTTTATCTCACAAAAGGAAAACAAAAAATAAAAAAACAAAAAAACAAAAGGGTTCCATAGGAACCCTTGAAAATCATAAATATATCATATGCATTTTCATGTTCAAAGTCATGTTTAAATATAACCGTTAGTTCTTTAATGTTCCATAAGACAGAAATATACTTAGTTGGAGGATCTCCTATCGACAAATGTATTTTCTTAGATTTTAATTTTACATGGATTAATCAATGTTACATTCACCAAGTACTCCTGCATCATCACCCACCTGAAGAGATCTTCAGCTGTCAAATCCTAAGAGATGTTAGTGATCTGAAAATTTCTTTTTATTTCCTCAGTTTCACAGTATTGGATTAACTTTAGGGATCCTGAGTTAGACAGTTTGACAAATTAAAAGTCAGCTGTGTAAAAAGCAGAAGTGTGATTCTTGAGACTTGCAAACCTAGGATATACCAAATATCTTATACTTTGGGGAAATACTAACATTAATACTGAGTCTTCGTGTACTTTGATCTATAGTGCATGCTTTGATTGTCCCCCATTTCCTAATTCCATGTACAATTCATATCTTCTTGGTGTCATTTTAACTGACTCAAATTCACCCCTTTTGAATGAGATACTGTAGTATCCATATTGTATGGTTCTATAAAGGTTTTGATTCATGGTGTTGAAGGCTTTCAGTGAAAGCTCTTCACTTTAGTTGGCTTAAGTTACAACTTTAATATTGTCTTTTGAGTGTGCTTTTCTTGTTTTTTTATTAAAAGAAAAAATGCAAGAAAAATATGTCATTGAGATTGATTGTAATGGCCAGCTGTTATGATCTCAATGGAAGTATTAGAGCCCCTGCCTAAGGTGCGTTGAAGAGTGCCAAGCCTCATAGCAACTCAGCTCATCCAAAAAAGCACCATGGCCTGGAGTGAAAGCTGCAATTTAAAAATCTCCTAGAGACCCATTATTTGCAAATCATTGACACAACAAACTGTAACAACCCTGGTCCTCCTTGTCAATGCATGCTTTGGGAGCTTTTCATTCGCACAACCTTGCATGCTCAATAACTTTCCATACTAAAAATCCTTATGAAATTTTTGAAGAAAGGGAATAACTGCGCATGGGCCAGAATCCCCTTTACATGTTAAATGAGAAAATTACAGTCAACTACCCTGTTTGTTGGTATCACATGTGGGAGAGAATCCTCACAAGTCCAAAGTAAGTTTACATGTTACCATATTGCTTAAAATAAAGCCAACTGGTTATTCAATTTTCTAGCAATAAAAAGCATCTGAAACATCTCTGTTGGCACTCCTTCCCCTTGTCTGTCTTCTAAGATCTTAAAAATAAACTAATGGCTTTCCCTCTAAATGTGAGAAGAGGAAAATATCACTCTGGAGTGTCAACCTTTCTGCCAAGTTTAACCACAAAGAGAATTTTCACAGCTGAGACATTGACTTTAAAACAAAGGATTTATGGCATAAACATAGAAACAGTTTTAACTGTTAGTAGCCACTGCAAGGATACTATTCTTCAAAGAGGGATGAATTTGGGTTTTAGTCCTTAATATTTTAATACATGGTACTGGTTAGCTATTACACAAAGGTAATTTGGTTGGGTCGTGTCTTATTACTAGAGCTGATATTGCTTCTAAGTGTAGTGTTATTGGGAATCCTCTCCAAAATTTGCATATAGGAGAATTGTATCCTTTTGGAAGACAAAGAAATAAAAGTTATCATGGACAAAGAATAAAATCTTAGGGCCACTTGGGAGAAAATAAGTAATATGTTAGATTCCTAGGGATTGAGGAAAATGGAATAGAGAAATCCCTTAAGAAGACTAAAGAAAAAGTCAAATTTGAAAAGGAAATGCCCCAGGACATTACAAGAAAAATATTTGACTCAATTCTACAAATATTTGTTTGTCTTGTACTTTCTATGGACCACTATTTTTATCCATGTATAGCAATGGATTTGTCTTTCCCCAAAATTCTTCAGGGTTCAGGTTACTATCCCTGTGTTAGCAATTAAGAAGTGAAACACTGAATCTATGAAATAAATGACTTACCTATAGTTATCTGTCATCAAATTACCAATTTACCATCCTATGTCAAGTCTCCTGGCTTTGGTTCTTTTTTTTTTTTTTTAAAATAAACCACTTCAGCATACATATAACATTAATTCCTGCGTTTGGACAATAATTACAGGATCAAATTGTTTTATTATCACTTCTATTTTTATTATACTATCGTATCTTTTGTTTTATCTTTGTCATGTTAGCTACAAATGGGTTTTTCAAAGATTTTCATACCTACTACCTCGTTTCAACACAGAATATAAAGTAGAAATTATCATCTACATTTTACAGAGAAATCCTAGTCCTGGGTAAAGTAAGTCATCCATCAAATTCTGGCTATAGACTCTGATTTCTTACCTCTGAACTCTTTTAATTGAGACAATGAAAGATAGGGATACAGATTACATGTCCATACCTAGAGTGGATATTAGGTTCTTACGGTAGATGAATTTGTTTTCCAGGGGACTTTTGGTAGTAAAACAAGGAGAATTTGTTGTCTCCTCTTGAAAGAAGGAGGATGTCACTGGCATCTAGAGGCGAGAGACCGTGGATACTACTAAAGATCGTACCATGCATAGTACAGGCCCTTATGAACAAATGTCTGGCCCCAAATTTCAATAGTGCCAAAGATGAGACATCTTGCTATAGAAGATACAGATGCTATGGATATAGTTAATATAGCCATGAATGATACTGATATTGGTGTAGACATAGATATAGACAGACATGGATTTAGACATAGCTGAGATGTATATAGCTACATCTAAGTATTTGCTCTGGATTCTCTGAACAGATGGAATCAACCTTACTATAAGTTTATCTATTTTACCAGTCTTCTAGGAGGACCAGCTTCCTCCCTACTCTTTCTTTTTTCCCACTTTATTGAATATACTTGACATATAACACTGTGTAAGTTTAAGGTGTATAATGTTATCATTTGATATTGGAATATATTACAAAACAATAACCACAATAAGCTTAGTTAACAAATCTATTTTTTTAAAGATTTTATTTATTTATTTGACAGAGAGAGACCAGAAGCAGGGAGAGCAGCAGGCAGAGGGAGAGGGAGAAGCAGACTCCCCGCTGAGCAGGGAGCCTGTTGTGGGACTCGGTCCCAGGACCCCGGGATCATGACCTGAGCTGTAGGCAGACACTTAGTTGACTGAGTCACAACAGGCACCCCAACAAACCTATTTTTTTAACCATTTTTCCCTTACTTCTTTTGTGTATGTGGTGAGAACTTGGAAGATGTTTTCTCTTAGCAACTTTCAAGTACACAGGGCAGTATTTTTTTAAAAGATTTTATTTATTTGTCAAAGAGAGAGAGAGAGAGCACAAGCTGGGGAGTGGCAGGTAGAGGGAGAAGCAATCTCCCCACTGAGCAAGGACCCTAATGCAGGACTTGATCCCAGGACCCTGAGATCATGACCTGAGCCAAAGGCAGATAGATGCTGAGCCACCCAGGCGTCCCCACAGTGCAGTACTGTTAACTACAATCTCCATGCTATACATTAGACTCCATACTATACATTAAAACTAGGACATCTTATAACTAGCCCTTTGACCAACTTCATCCATTTTCTCTACCTGTTCCTTGCCTCCTGATTCAGCCCTGACAACCACCAACTTACTCTCTGTTTCTGTCAGTTCAGAGTTCAGTATTTTTAGATCCCACATATTTAATGAGATCATACAATATTTGTCTTTCTGTGCCTGGCTTGTTTCATTAGCATCATGCCCTTCAGTTTCATCCATGCCCTCACAAATGCAGCATTACCTTTTTTTTAAGGGATAAATAATATTCCATTCTACATATATACCACAATTTCTTTATCCATTCATCTGTCAACAGATACTTTGATCCTTTCCAAGTCTCTGCTATTGTTAAGTAGTGTTGCAATGAACATGAGGCTGCAGATTTCTTTTTGAGATAATGATTCCATTCCCTTCAGGTATATACTCAGAAGTGGGACTGCTAGATAATATGGTATTTTTTTTTTTTTGAGGAACCTCCATACTGCTTTCCACACAGGCTGTACCAATATATACCCCTACCACCAAAGCAGGAGGGTACCTCTTCTCCATATCTTCACCAGTATTTCTTCTCTTTTTGATGATAGCCACTCTAAAAGATTTGAGTTGAAGTCTCATTGTGGTTTTGATTTGCATGTCCCTGATGATTAGTGATGCTGAACATTTTTTCATGTGTCTATTTACCATTTCTATATCTTTGGAAAAATGTCTATTTGAGTTTTTTGTCCATTCTTAATCTTGAGTTACATGAGCCTGTTCTTTCTATTTCATTAATTTCTGCTTATATCTTTATAGTCTTCCTTCTATTTTTCTTAGGTACATTTTGTTCCTTTTTACTGTTCCAACTGAATACAAAAATGATTCAATTAATCTTTAATGAGTGCATTTAAATCTATGAAATTCTTTCTCATTTAAAAGCATCCTACATATTTTAACACATGATTCTTTTGCTTTCTGTGTCAAATAATGTAATTTTCATTTTCTCTTAAAACTCATGGTTTTAAGAATGTATTTTTAAGTTTCCAAATTTACTATTAAAAAACAACTTTTAATAGAAGTTTCTTATTTCTTTGCATTGTCCTTAGTTTGGTTGATGTTAATTCTTTTGAAAGTTATTTTGTTAGTGTCTTGATTATCTAAATTTTAAGGTTTAGTATACACATACTATTTATTGATTTACAAATAAAAATACGAAATGTTTGATTAAAAAATTAAATTATTTTTCTCAAATATTCTCTATTTCTTGAAGGTAGGGTTCTCTCTATGTGTATATGTGTTAGGTCAAGCTTGTTCATTTTTTTAAAAAATTCTAATATCTTTATTTACTTGACTTACTGTTCCCAATACATATTAAAATCATAAACGAGATCATGAGTTTCTCTTTATGATTTTCTGCCCTCTTGTTTGATAGAATTCAAATAATATGATCAGGATATATTATAATTTTATATATTCCTGGTATGGTATTCCTTTAATTATTATGCAATGTCCTTCTTATTGCTTTAAATACTTTGCCTGAGAGTAATTTTGTTTTTTGTTTGTTTGTTTGTTTTAAAGATTTATTTATTTATTTGACAGAGAGAGACACAGGGAGAGAGGGAACACAAGCAGGGATAGTGGGAGAGGGAGAAGCAGGCTTCCTGCCCAGCGGGTGGCCTGATGTGGGGCTCCATCAGGAGCTGGGATCCTGACCGAAGCTTAATGACTGACTCACCCAGATGCCCCAAGAGTAACATTGTTAAGGCAGCTTGCCTTTTCTAGGGTGTGGTAGATAGTTTTATTCCCATTCCTTTATTTTTGCTCTTTCAGGAGAAGAGGGGCTCTTTGAGATGCGGATCAAGTATATAACATACAACCGGATCTTTATTATTCGTTTAACCAGATAATTTTGGTCTTTTTAAAAATGGGTTTAATCATTTACATTATTTTCAGAAGAGTATTTAGATTTTCTGTAATTACCATCTAATTCCCTTTTCGTTTCCTCCTGCTTCGCCTCCTCCTCCTCCCTCCTCTCCACCTTCTCTTATCCTTTCCTGTCTTCTCCAGAGGTTGACAAGTTTATCTTTATTACCTTCCTTTGCTTCCTTCTACTGTTCGAAACAAAACATTGTATTTCTGGCCTTTGAGTGAGCAAACTAATTTTTTAACATACTAAACATTTCTTATTGAATCCAAAATTGAAAATACCACCAGGCCAGCAGGTGGCTTGACTCAATTCCTACTGGTCCTCAGCTTCCCATCCCCTAAAGTCTTATATGACTGTAGTGCTGGACCACATTCTAGTTCATAACTTCACGCCTCAAGTTCTGGTCCCAAATCAGGCATGGTACTCCACTGGCTTTCAGTATGCAACACATACCAAATTCCCAGTACCCACTGTATAATTCTGGGCTCAGAAATAGAGGCATGTGGCTTCAGCCTTATTTTCTGTTTCATTTCTGGCCTAGTCAAGATTGAGCATGGATTTCTTATGCCATCTTCCCTGATGTCCCCATCTCCCCTTACCCCCCCCCCCATTTGGGCTACCTAAATAAGGTTGATGTTGATCTTTTAGCAAAACTACTTTACATTTACTTTAATATAGACTATGATGAGAGACCAAGGTTGAGGTTGAGACATGTAACAAAATAACTGTTCAGGAATCACTTGAATTCTTAATAGTAGCCACGAAAAGAATAGGAACAGTCGAGGAGCTATTATACAGTTATAGAATGATGAGCAATTGCCCCTGGGAATGGGAAAGAAGAAGAAATAACGGGGCATGCCGTAGCTCTCTACTGAATGGAGAAATAAATCAATAGATTATTTAGAACCAAGGAGAGGATGCAGTAGTGGAGAGCAACAAATAATTTCCTTTCCGTTTAAAGTAATTTTACATGTCACACTATTACTCTGGTATACACACTTTGAGAAAATAGCTGTTGTTTTTGAAATAGATCTGTGAATCACTTTGATGTGTTTTTTTATTTTGTTATATGCTATTTTTTTAATTTAGTGTAACTCCTTGTAAAATAAATGTGCTGCCTTTTCTTTACCAAAAAAAAAAAAAAGCACATATGCAAATATGAGCCCCATATTTAAAAGAATATTCTTTTCCTTCAAATATGCAGACACAAAGGGGTGAGAATTGGAAGGGAAGAGGCTTGAGAAAATTTTCCAGATAAAGAGTCTGGATCTTATCAATTTCACAGCCCAGGAAAGTCCTTCACATTTGGGAGTTATATTTTATTATTGAGTTGAAACAAACAGTGAGAAGGTAGATCACATTACAGAATATAAGATATTTTAAAACTTCTTCCCATGCGTAAGACCACATTTTCCTCTCTAAAATTATAAAATGAATTTCATGCTCACAAAAGATGGCAGACTGATTGCCCAAGAGAAAAATCTGCTTTCTATTTGTCTAACAGGTCTAATACAACTGGCTATACCTTTACTTCCTGGTATAGAAACATTTTGCAGGATTGGACTCAAACACATTCAAAGGGTAGGATGAGCTCAAACAAAACATATGATTAATTATCAGAAATTGCCACTCGCTCGTAGTGGGCTGGCTGACAATAGTAAAGCCAATAGGTCAGAGGCCAGTGAATTTTTTCCAAAAAGGGCGAGATAGCAAATATTTTTGGCTTGGTGGGCCACAAAGTTTCTGTTTCGACTATTTAGCTCTGTGATTATGGCATTAAAGTAGCCAGAGCCAATACCTAAACAAATAGGCAGGGCTGTGTTCCGACAAAACCTTATTGGCAAAATCAGGGGGCAGCCTGTATTTGTCACAGGATTGTCTTGTAGCTCTGACGGACGACAAGATAAAGCAGTGTCTTTAAGCAGATAAGTTTAACATTATACCATTCTCTTGTTTACGTAACTGGTAAAATACAGATATGAGAACCCAGTTTTCCTGCCTTCTGGTACAAAAACTAGTACACGAACAAGTCCTGATATCCAATTGCTAACAATTCGAGAACGATGCAGAAGGTAATAATATTTAAGCCATTTATACTACGTCCTCTGTGACCTTTAAAGCATTATCTCTACCACTTTCTGTTTAAAATTTCTTCTTTACCCAGGTTTATAGAGCCTGAAGTAATGTGGAAAACTGACAATTTTATGGTACATTTAACTGATGAGGAAAACCAATACAGATAATTTAGGTCCAAAAGTGACTATATTGTCCTTAAATTTCATGGTTTGCCTATCTACATATCCCAAATGCACAGAATAATTGCCAACTTCATTTTGTGCTTACTACATCTTGTATTCTAAACTTATCAAAAGCAAAGTACAGAATCGATATAATTGTTCAAAGAATTGAAGTCAACTGATCCGCAATAGAATGTTAGATTAAAGAATTACACAGATTCACCTGTAAACAATAAAGACATCACCACAAATTGTTCTGTCCAAATATTTGACCTGTAGATATGAGAAAATATTAAAAATTCCAGCATAACTTCACCAGCATCAAAGTCCCAGCAAAGTATACAGAGCAGAAAACAGCAGCTTATTACCAGCCAATATAACCATAATGCTCATGTTCTTACAATTCTCCCCTAAATTCCAAACTCCAAAGGAATAATCTATTTTAAGAGATGGAAATACGAAAGAGTACAAAATATGAATAAAAATTATATATATTAAATTGTAAAATAATTTTATTTTTTCTATGATATTTGTTATTCTGCAGTTTTGGGAAGATAAAAGATATATGGTTTGACATCCATGCCGTCTTGGCCCAATCCAGTTTCAAGCTGTGAGGTTGGAGAGAGAAGGGCACAGGAAAGGAAATTTCCTCTTTATATACCACCCAAACCAGCCCATTCTGGGCTTCTGCTATAAAAAGGGAGCTGTACTCTTTAAAGGAAACATGAAATGACCAAGTTTGACAAAAATTGAGGGAGGGGGAATTTAGAAACTTCACTTTAGCAGAAGAAACAGTAAAATTTGACTTTTGATCCAATCTAAGTAGAGATTAGAAAAATAACTCCTTTATTTGACCCCGTTAACTGACAGTAACACCCCATATGATCATTTGGTTTCTACTTCAGTTATTCTCACATGGACTTTGTTTTTTTGCAATATTCCCACTTTAAAAAGAAGTATAACATAAGTGCAAATATCCAGACAATTTAGATCCAAAACTTGTTTTTGTTAGAATTGTACAAGCAAAACCATTTAAAAATTACCTGGGTTCCCTGGATAATTGCCACAATACCTTTGAGAGATGCCATTTTACATAAATAGAACATGAGCTATTTATTTCCACAGATATTATATAAAGGATATGAAGTAAAGTGTACACTGGTAAAACACCTCGAGGGACAGGGTGATTATATGGATGGTTAATAACCATCCAAACTTCTTAACATTAATCACCATGTTTCAGGTAAATTAAATCCTCAGCTTGCTATAGCTAGGTAAATATCTCTATTCCATTTTTCAAACAACTGATAGAGAATGTGGCTTGCTGTGTTTTTGTTTTTTTACAAATATGCATTTCATTTTTTAAAATTTTATTTTATTTTTTCAGTGTTCCACGATTCATTGTTTATGCACCACACCCCGTGCCCCATGCAATACATGCCCTCCTTAATACCCAACACCAGGCTCACCTAAACCCCCCCCCATCCTCCTTCCTTCCAAAATCCTCAGTTTCTCCGAGTTCAGTTTCTCCTGCTTCATCTCCCCCTCTGTTTACCTCCAGTTCACTTTTCCTTTCCTTCTCCCAGTGTCCTCCATGTTACTTGTTATGCCCCACAAGTAAGTGAAACTATATGATAATTGACTCTCTCTGCTTGACTGATTTCACTCAGCATAATCTCCCTCAGTCCCATCCATGTTGCTACAAAGTTGGGTATTCATCCTTTCTGATGGAGACATAATACTCCATTGTATATATGGACCATATTTTCTTTATCCATTCTTCTGCTGAAGGGCAGCTTGCTGTGCTATACAACTTTTATTAACCTGATTTTATCAGTTCAACAATCAGGTCAATGAATAAGATGCAACTTAGCTGTTTATAATGAAGGAATTTGTGTACAGTGTGGGAAATCACCAAGTTTGAGATAACTTGTTTTCATATCTTGTGGTCTGTCTTTTTATACAGGTAGACCTGACATATGTAAGCATTGTTTTATAGATACAGAGATAGCTATAGCTATATGACATGGTATCAGAAACTGGATAATCCTTTAGAATATATTTTCTATATTATATAGAAACATATTTTCTATACTATATAGAAACATATTATATGTATAATATTATATATTATTAATATATAATATTATACATATAATATGTTATATATAATAATATATATATTATATATATTAAATAATATATATTAATATAATAATAATATATAATATTATATATTAACAATTTTTATCAGCTTATTTCCACCCTGAGTAAAGACTTCATATTTCAGCCGTGAACCATAGGAAGTTTTGCCCCATAACTGCATTCTAGTTGATGAATAAAAAGAACTCTACTATGGCAACTAAACTAAATAAATAAATAAATAAAGTGTGTGCTTTTGTTTCCCTTTCAAGAGCAGGAAGAGCCAGGGATCCTACCGTGACTTAGCACTGAGAATGGAAGCGCACAACAGAAAGCCAGTTCCTGACAATGGGAAAACCACAGCATCCTTGGACTGGTTATAATCCAGAGCTTTACATGAAACAGAAAGAAGATTCTTTCCCCCTTAAGTCACTATTTTTTAGGTCATACTTATAGATATATACATAAACTACACAGTAACACATATAATTGGGAACATACTCTAAATAATGTTTTGTAATCACCATAGATTAAATATGAGTGCATTTTTACTCTCTGAATAATGCAGTCACCATTAATAAGGTAATTAATTTTAACAGTAGATTTGTAGTCATGGCTCCTGAAGATTAGATTAACCTCAATGCCTCTGAGAGGGAAGGCGCTGGCTAACACATTGTTAACATATTTTAGTTCCCTGGAGTCTCTGTGTCCATTCATAATTCAAAGTCTTTCCAAATTTTTTGCCTTTTCTCTGGAGCCTCTTCCCTTCCCTTCCCTCTTCCTCTGGATACATTTCTTTGTTGTCTTCCATCTGGTTTTTTGAAAATGCTTCCTCTTTAAGCCTACCCTAAATTCAAATCAAAAGTGTTTGCTAATTTGGTCCTACGGCAGCCCATATTTCCTATAAATAGCAAATGCTCTAATATAGTGAAGTTGCCTGTTCAAACTTAAAAGAGAAAACTCCCTAAGGGCAGGAACTGTGTCATACACATAGTAGAACCTTGATAAATATCTTTGGATGAATTATTGTTTTCATTTAAGTTTTATTGTTTTAACTCCTGCCACCATACCAGAAAATAAGAAGTGTTTTTTTTTAATTTCTTTTATTTTTTAAAGAATACTCTAATGTTACTTTTATAGCTTCCTTTATCTATCTCTCAAAATATCATTCCATAGCCATTTTAGCTTCTCACTCTTACTTGGCTTTCAAAGCATCTCTTTTCTCAACTTCTCTAATAACAAATCATGATTTTAAAATTAGTTGTACTGATTTATGTATTATTTCCTTTTCTTTACACATAGAGACAAGGATGGGAAGTTAAAAGATAAATCCAAATAATTGAACATAGGACAACATGTTGAAGTGTGTGAATGAGCATCTCTTGACTCTCAGCACCTTGGCAGGTCATGTGATGGAGTGACAGCAGTATGACAAGGCTTGAAGTTGGAAATACATCAATCATCTTCATTATTGCAAAGAAGAAAGCAAAATCCTCAACAAACTTTTCTGGTCCTAAATCCTGAGAACAATTTCTCATATGGGACAATTTACAGAGGACATTATACAAGTAGTGAGGACCATCATCCAAATTTGTGCAGAAAGAAGAGAAATTAAATTTATACAGCCAACTCTTCTAGCTGCATTAGATAAAAATGAAAGATGTAACAATGATGTAAAATTCAGTAAATGTGACTGAGTGATGGTGTCTAAATTGATCAAAGAAGAACATTTGATTCTCCAAAGAAGTGGGTGGGTGACAGGCAATTTGGAGACCTTTCCCTTTGAGCTTGCCTTTGAGGGACTGTTGCTAAGAACCAAATAGCAATTAGTTCAAGGTTTTCCTGTAGGACAAAAAGACTGAGTCATTACATTCTTAACAGATTTTTAAGGATAAATGCCCAAGCTTTAAAAAACCATGTGATTGCTATCACTCCTATTAAGAGAAGTAAGGATTCTCTGCGTTTTCTAAGTAGAATGGAGAACCTACCTCCTCTTCAAGAAGGCACCTACAGAAAAGACAAACAAAAAGCTTGTTTTGTTTTATTTCATATCAGAAAGTCTTTCAAACACAGCTCTCGAATAAATTCTGCATAAAAGCTGCAACTTTTCACAATATGGCAAGTCAGAGGGATAGAGAGAGAGTTTGCAATTCTGACCAGCTGATGCCAACCTTCCAACAAGGCTAAAGGAAGATTCAGCCACAGCTCTAAGCCAAATGTATAAGGAAAATGATCTCACAACAGTCAGGAGGAATGTAACTCTAGTAAGTCAATGCATTATGCAACTCTATGCCTTTTTTGATACAGATCACATAACTGTTGGAGAATGTCTGGCAGAAATAACAAGCTTTGTTTCACCAAGACTGTTTTGCTAGCTAGAAGGCAGCTCCTAGACCACACCTAAGACTATACCCATCTACTACACAATAAGGAATCTATATCGTTGGCACAGGGGAATACATTTATCTTCTTATTCACTCTGGCAGGCACTGCTTACTGTGGTCTACTCTGGATAGACACACTTAGATAACAGGATACCACCGATTCCTCTGGAAGTAGTCAACTTTCATGTAGTGGCCTTTGGTCATTCCACTACAAGGATACATGACCTCAAACTCAAATGCCACTAATTATGTTCCTGATGCTTAAATAAAATCATTTGTCCTTTAAAACACACAAAGATTTTCTGCCATTTTGTGACCATTATGAGCCGCATTTTGGAACTAAATCAACGTATTGTAGTTTGCTAAGAATGCTTTAGTACTTAATGGGTTTTATACAATATAGTTAACATTTCAACGGTGATAGAGAAGTAGAGTAAATATTAATCTCCCTAGTCAATTAATCTAAACAGAATTGTCACCCTAGAGTAAATGAGTTTTTACACAGCTGTGTTACTCTGTGTCAAGAGGAACAGCATGAACAAAATCTGCAGTTAGGCATTTGGCAGTGTGTCAAGCATCTGGGACACAGGGCCTTTCTGACCTTTTAAATGTATATATTTTTGCCAGATCCAAATTATTTTGCAGTTGATACAGATGGAAATACTACTCTAGACAGAACATTGTATAGAAAGATAGTGTCTCCAGCCCAAGAGAAAGACAGTGGGCGATATGCCTAAAAACTCAGTAGCTGCCTCTCTTTTTTATTTGCTTGTGGCTAGGTGTTGGTATTTATGCTTCTGTCCTGAATGTAGCTGGAAGGAGAAGATCATGGTTACAAATCTAAGCTATCTGGGGTCAGTAGGAAGCAGCAGGCATAAACAGGGAACACCAAGAAATGTGTGCCAAGGCCTATGAAAATTAGCAGAGGGAAGCAGGATGTATTTATTGATATTTATTGATTCTTAAGTCATATTTTCAAATTGGCTTTCAAGGATTTTATTATATTATTATAAATTTAACATGTTGTACTAAGTTTTCTATGATGCTGAAACAAAACAGCACACATTTATTATCTTATACAACTAAGAATTTCTATCTTAAGCAACATACATTTATTGTCTTCTAGCTCTGTAAGCAGAAGTTCACTACTGGTTTCCTTGGCCTAAATAAAATCAAGTGGTCAGCAGAATTGCATTCTTTCTGGAGGCTCTAGGAAAAACTCCATTTCCTTGCCCTTCTGTGGCTTCTAGACCTGCCTGCATTCCTTGTTTCATGGACACATTCCTCCATCTTCAAAGCCAGCAACATTTGACCAATGTTGGTGAAATGCATTCATTTCTCCAGTTTTTTCTCTTCTGCCTCCCTTTTCCGTTTATATAGACCTTTATGCTCATATTGGGCCCCTTGGATGATCCAGGATCCTCTCTTCATCTCCAGGTCAGCTGGCTGGTAGCCTAATTCCACCTCCTTTGCCCTATCTCATTATTCACAGGTTCCAGGTATTAAGAGGTGGACATCTTCATGTGGGTACAGAGGAGTCATTATTCTATATACCATATGTACCACCTGTGTTAAATGCATATTTAACTATGAAGTCTCCATTCCTTTAAACCTTTTATTGACTCATCCTTTTTAACAGAATGTCATCCCACACCTTGCATGGGGCACCTGTCCCCACCTGTCATTTCAACCTCATGAAGCCCCAGCCCAGTCACAGCAGATCACAGCAGATCACTCACTTCCACAAACAGAAGCTGAAATTTCATGACTCTGAATCTGCTATAAAGACAGTCCTTCCCCACCATCAGAAGAAGCCCAAATATTATTGGTTTCTGCACCCATTCATCTATGTCCTATTTGACTTCACCCCAGAAACATGATGTAGTTTCCTTACACTAACATCATGGGCATGTCAGTATGTAACACCCTACATGTCTATCTCCTCCTTTACATGGCTACTAGAAAACAAAAACTGCCTATACTTCATATTCACCTCGTTGGCACATAGTAGGTGTCTTAAATAATGTTCTTAGTAGGAAAATACGTTCTCTGAAAAGTGACCTGATCTGTGTTTCTTGTGTTTAGACCAGGCTCACATTGCAGAATATTATTCATCCTTGGGCCATCCTTCAAATGCATTTTATGAATTTTTATCACCACGGGAAGACAAACTACACAATCAGGGGTCCTATTACCTCGGAGTTCCTCTTTCTCCAATGAAGTAGAGACTCAATAGAATTCATTGCCGAATGAAAGAATGGCCATGGGTCCCATGGGTGACCCAGAAATTGTAGACAGCTGTGCGAATAAACCAGAGCTAGCCAAGGAAAGGGGATAGAAGAATAAGAGCTTAAAAACCAAAAAGACAAAAAACAAAAAACTGAGTAAAAAGGAGCTTTAGAAATTGGAGTTAGAAGAACAAAACATATTTATAGATTTTGGTTCATGTGAGACAGGGGACAATTCATAACCAAACCAGGATGAGGAAAGTGAGACAAATATTTCATCTGTCTACCAGATGGGCATATTAATATTAACCTCTTATTCAGGAAATTCTATTGCTTTCTTATAAAATAGTTCTTTAGCTATTTTAAGATCTTGATTCCATACCTTTTGAGGCATGTTTGAAGGAAAGGGAAGTGAGAGTGGAAGGGATAAAACTTTAATGTTGAACGTACTGGGAAAGTACTTATATTTATCCTCAAAACATTAAATCAGGACCAGCTACATAATTTTTGGGACTCACTAAAAAATGAAAATCTGTATCACTTGTTCAAAAATTCCTAAGAATTTCAAGATGTGAAAGACCAAACATGGGGTTCTTCTAAATGCCGAGTCTGTAAACTGCACAGATGATTTACCTGGAAAGTCAATCTTTGATTTTTAACCATAGCTTCCCAGAATAACCCAAAATGTCACTAAAGTTCAAGAATATTGCCTTATAGTTTTTCATTATGCTAGAAGACTGAAGTACAGCTTCATATTTGTCAAATATTCCTAGTTTTTTCATTGAAACAAAATTAATACTTATTTCATCCAACCAACTATTTAAAACACCCATAGACTTTGGGGCCAAAATAGGGTACAGTCCCTATCTCTTGTCACCCAGTAGCTATGTGAACTTGGGAAACTTGGCTTTTGTTTTGTAAAAGTTAAGATGTGGACATCTTCGTGTGGGTGCAGAGAAGTCGTTATTCTGTGTACCATATGTACCACCTGAGTTAAATGCGTATTTCTATGACCGCTTTGTAAAAGAGTAAAAACTGTAGTATCTGTCACACAGGTATTAATGAGGGTTAGATGAAATAATACAGATAAAATATTAGAACAGTTCCTGGCATACAGTAAAGCCTATTTAAATGTTAACTATTATTGGGGCGACTGGGTCGCTTCATCTGTTAGGCGTTCTACTCTTGGTTTCGACTCAGGTCATGATCTGATCTTGAGGTCGAGCAGCCCAGCATGGGGCTCCACACTCAGCCCTATGCATGGGGCTCATTCCCCTACCTTCTCCCTCTCCCTCAGCTCCTCTCTACCCTCCTGCTCCTGTGTGCCTGCTCTCTCTTTTTCAAATAAATAAATAAAATAAAAAATTAAATGTTAACTGTTATTTGTTGTACCTAATTATAAAAATAAGGTCCAAACTTTAAGTGATTTGACTACCATCTCACCAATAAAAGTTAAAAAGAACATCTCACTAAGTAGAATTCTTTCCGTGACAAGACTATCATAAAGTGTTCCACTTAAGGAAATGACTTAATTTTCTTTTTAAAACAGGAGTTGCCAGTTAAAGGAAACCCTTGCCAGGAGTCCAAAATTTAAATGCAAACTTAATGATGTACAAATGGACTCTTTTTATTTCTTTATTCATTCGGTCAATATGTGTTTACTGAGTGTCTCCTTTGTGTAAGATATGGTGCTAGACTTTCTTTAAGAGTTCAAGCTATAAAGTTGATGGGTAATCAGCATGCGATTTAGTAGGTAAAATGCGCAGTTATCTGTAATACCAGGCTATGTGAGCTGTCATATGAGGGGTCTACTGAGTTCAAGGACAGGAAGGAGGAAGAGTCTCACTTGATTGATTAGGAAATTCATCCTGCAGGAAATGACATATGGGCTGGGCCTCCATGAAGCATGGACAGAATTTCAATAGTAAATACTAGGATGAGAGACGACTCCAGAGGGAACAGCATGAACAAAAAATAGAGAGCTGGGAAATATGATATTTCAAAGTTAGGGTATTTTTACTTTTTTATTCTACTTTGTTCTAGACAAGACTTAAAGTATCCCACAAGGATACATAAATTACAATAAGGTAATATGATTAACAATTATATTAAAGAACCACTTCAGGTTTTTCTTGGTTGAGTTTAGCTTGCTAACAGTAAGAAGCAAAGTTGGAAAAGTGAATTGGGATTAGAGTTTTAGCGGGCTTGAAATGCCAATATAAGAAAATTTTATTTTATTCATAAGCAGTCAGGAGCCATAGAAATTGTGCAAGCTAGAATTGAGAGGATATTAACCGGGCACTTGAAAGAGCACCCAGGCAGCAGGCTTGAAGATGGGTTGAAATGAGGGGTAAAAAATCAGAAGGAGAGGATTAATTGCAGGAAGGAAATCTAGATGGGGAGTGAAAACATTCCATGGCAAGACTGTGGCAGTAGGAATAGAAAGGAAGACAAAGATGTGAGAGAGAGAAAAGTAGAAGCATTCCGGGGTAGAAAAATTATTATTATTATTTTTTAAAGCAAGAACAGAAAGGAAATGTCCGTGCAGAATATGTAGGGTTAATTTCATTTTCATTTGCTTGTTTGCTTTCAATTCAAGATAAATTTAAATTCTCAGGGTTGTTGCTGGTGGTCGTGACCTCATCCTCTCCAGCACAAATGCCCTCAGCCGGGTCTGGGGAACAAGGGGGAGGCAGGCAAGCAGGCAGACTCCCTCTTCATTTAAGCAGGAATGAAGGACTTTGGGGGGAATACAGATGTGTGCACACAATAAATCTCAGCAGAGCTGTCCCAGAGAGATTCACAGCCCAGGATTTGGACTAGAGAGAAGAAAATAATTCAATTTGGCACTCTGTAGCTATAAAGAACCTTTCAACTGAGAATGCTGAGTATATTCGACTTTCAATTAACTATGCTAATCAACTGTCCACATTGTATAAAGAGCAAATAACATAAAATAGCAGGACAGTCCCCTTACTTTAACATGTGATTTTTAAAAGGTTTGTGATTACCACCACCAATGTTTAAAAATAAGGTAAACCCAAACACACAGCAACACCTACTTCTCCCAAACGAAAGAAAGATCTTTTGGGGGGATGACAGGAGCACCTTGAATATATGGAACTGTGAGACATGTTGCTTAAACAGTCACATGACTACTTATATTTATTAATTTAATTCTGCAGACTTAAATTTAAATATTTTACAAAACAATATGAACTTCTAAATGTTCCCACACTTGAATTTTGTGAAATAAGTTTATCAACTTTTTACATGATCTCTAACTTTGGCGACTTCCCCTCACCAGCATCCCCATTTAAACCCTCTTCTTTAATCTTCCAAAGCACAGAGCACTTCCGTCAAAGTCGTTTCAGTTCATTCTGAATTCGTGTATGATGCTTTTCCCAGAAATTTTATCTATAGTTGCAAGCACCCATTCACAGAGCACTTTACCTTTTCTAAATAAATAAATAAATACATAAAATAAATTATCCACAAGGTATATCTTTATTGTCTCTACAAGGTAACAATTTACCATTAAAAAAATAATTTAATAATAAATTAAAGCCTTAATAACATAAGGCTTTTTTACAGTGAGATACAACACTTGCAATGGTGAGATAATTTGTTCAAATCTAATTAAATGTATTTGCCTCCTTTTTTTAATGTCATGTGATATCTAGGAATATCTCCAAATAAAAAATAAAATAAATAAATAAATATAAGTACCCCAACCAGTATTTTGAAGTTATCCCAAGCTAATGTTAAAAATAAGATAATTGAGAGATTAGCCCTTAATTATGACAAGCTCTACAAGAATTCAATATATGACAGCTTACTCTTTTAGTGTATAGATTTTGCAGTAGCAAAATAAAATAAAGTAAAATAAAATAAAAGGCTTCTTTCTGATGGTAGGTGGTAATTGGGTATGAATGTGTCTAATGTGTTATAAATTTATGTTTCAAGCTAAAGAATGAAACCAAAACATAATAACTCTGTCTATTCTGATTAACTTTGCTAACCGCCCATTATTATTATTATTATTATTATTATTATTTCTTCTTTGCTATCCCCCTATTGTGGAGCAGAGAAATAAATAAATCATCCTCACAGTACCAATTACATATTTGTGGGGCCAAATGCAAAGTGAAAATGTAGAACTTTTTGTTAAAAGATTATTAAGAATTTCAAGACAATGATAAGAGAGCATCAAGCTTTCCAAGTACATTGCAGTACATTGCAGGCTCACAAAGCCAGCCTTGATGTCTACCACTGTCCTGATTCTTAAGATAATTGTGGAGAAGCAGGAAGGTTCAAATGCACTGACTACTTTCAAAAGTTGCTTGTGTGTAAAGGAGATTTTCATTCCTGAGGGATTAATATATATACACACACACACACACACATACATATATATGTTCTATTTCTGGAATATTTCTTCTTTCATTTGGATTCAGAAACAACAACTGGCGAGAGAGAGGAAGACTCAGAGAGAAAGAGAGAGAAAAAAGAAAATAAAATTGAAACAAGATTAAGCTTAAAAGGTAGTGTCACCATACATTGCAAATTTCAAAGTTTATGGGTAATTGGAACTTTTCAGAGAGGAAAAAAAAATTCTTTTACTTTATTATTATTATTTTTAAAGATTTTATTTATTCAACAGAGAGAGACACAGTGCGAGAGGGAACACAAGCAGGGGCAGAGAGAGAGGGAGAAGCAGGCTTCCCGCCAAGCAGGGAGCCTGATACGGGGCTGCATCCCAGGACCCTGGGATCATAACCTGAGTTGAAGGCAGACGTCTAATGACTGAGCTACCCAGGCACCCTGGAAAAATACAAAATTCTTACTCATTAGTTCTGTAAGGCGCAAGTCTAGAAAGCATTTTTTTTTTCCAATGGATGCTAACTAATCATATCTCCTGGTCAGTTATTTGTCACGGGTTTATTTCCACAAAATCACATACTTCTCTTCACAAGAAACTTTTAATTTAATATGAAAAAAAATGTCATTAGAAAATCTAGTCATTCAAATTATAGAGGTTTTTCACAAGTTGAACAAAAGCTATTGCTGTGACTTCAGAAAAAAAAGTCCTGTCCAGCTGAGGAAAAATCAGATGAACATTTCCTGTTACATGTAAAAGTAACAAGGAGACATGAATTCAGAGAGGAAAGATCAAAATGGGAAATGTGAGGAGTATAGCGGGCTTAATTCCTCTGATGGATTATTTTTGGAAAGCTAAAAATTTATACTGCTTTAAAATTAAAATTTTAATTAAGACATTGGAACCTATTGATGTTAGACAATTATTCAACTAAATATTTTTACTAAAATCTTAGAATGCCCCACCATGAAAATAAAATATATCGAAGGGAGCCATGTCACCAAAATCTAATATTTCCCTTGTTGGCATAATGGGTCAGCAGTGAGTTGATGAAAGACAGGGTGAGCTTCTGGGAAAAGAGTTAGATTTAACCATTTGCAACTAAAGGAAGGGTATGTCTGGGTTCACCATAAAAGCAAAAGCATGAGATCTTGTGAAACTACAGACAAATTAATTGTAGGTTGTGTAGGACAGTATCAGTTCCAAAAAATAGTTCAAAAGTATGAACAGACAATAATTTGGATTAGCAAAGTGGTAAACTTTCTTTACAGTTTCTTTTACTAAAAACCTGTATCCCCTCACTTTGCAGGAGTAGTGCCCGAACGTGCAAAGCAAACTGGCAGCGCAGAAAACAATGACAGATGAGGCAGGCCTCACGAAGGGACAGACTGTGGAGCTATCCAGGACCAGACCAGGGCCAACAGGTGTGTTGCTTTTTCTCCTTAAGCCTTGTTTTCCTCATCAGAAAAAGTAGATAATGATCTCACAGGGTCATTATAGAAATTAGACATAACATACAGTAGCTTACATATTCCAAATCATGGATAGCTCACATTTTAATAAATCAGAAATGGGGGATGTGTCTTACAATGGGTGATGATTCAATAAAATGTGTATGTAAAATTCCTAGCACCTGGAGGGATTTACTAGCTATAGATTACTTTGATCAGCTTTGTGTCACCCCTCTGCCTCTTCGGTTTCAGTAATCTCATGCATTTCCTATATGCCACCTACACAATGAAGTTTTGCAAATTTGTCAACATCAGATTCAACTCCTAATCTGAATTTGACCATAAAGTTTAAGCCTCCCCAGCCAGCTGACCATGGGGAATATGATTAAGTTGCCTGCATCTCGGTAACTAATATGTAAAGTAATGCAAACACCCGCTTATAGGGTCATTGTAATGATTGTATGAAATGAATTATGGGGTAAAATACTGACCAGAGTGCTTGAAAAATGAGTGGGAAAGTAGGGTGAAAGGGGTGTGCTGTTTGGAACCTAACAGGCCTGCAAAACCAAGCAGTCTGTTCATTCACTAGCTTTGCAAATTTGATTATTTACTTTCTCTTTCTGAACCTCTAGGTTTAATTTTCTCATTTGTAGAATGTGAATGCTAATAAAACCAGCAGAAATTCATTTATTAAATGAATTAATTAATATATGGATGATATATAGTAGATTTATTGACTTACTTTAAATGTGTATATACTTATGTAAAATACATATACATATTTTATATATATATATATCTAATGTCAGATAGCATGTTAAAAATGATATATATGCCATATATAATGTGTGCATGTATGTATATATGTTTTTGAGCACCTATCCCACAACAGGTACTCTTCTAGGCCCTGGAGATTTAGACATAATATGTGTCAAGTTCTCGGTTTATAACCATCCTGTGCCTCTGTCTGCCTTCATTTCTTCATCAGTGAAGAGACAGTATTACCTACATCAAAGGATTATTCTAATGAGCTAATATGTGCAAGTGCTTAGAAGAGTGGCCAACAGAGAATAAGATTTAGCAATTATCATTATTATTAATTATCATGCTATATGATGTAGTGGTTAGGGCAGAGGCTCTAGAAACAAACTGGTTGAGCTAAAATTTCTGGCCCTCCATCTACCAGCTGTGTGACCTTGGATTATTACTTAACCTCTCTGGGCTTCTGCTTTACCAACATAAGGTGGAGATAATAATACCCACCTTATGGTGATTATGAGGATTAAATATTATATTTGTATAGCACTTAGTGTCTGGCACATTAATAAGATCTATATAAGTATTTGTCAAATCAGGTTAATAAATAAAATTGTACTTCCATTTATATGAAGTTCTAGGAAACTTATTCACCGTGATAGAAATTAGATCACTGATTTCCTACGATGAATGATGGGAATGGATTTATTGCAAAGAGGAAGAAAGGAAATTTTTGAAATGAAAGCAGTGTTCTATATCATGATCAGGATGATAGTTACAAAGGTATTTGTCAAAATTCATCCAATTATATACTTAGAAATGGCTGCATTTTCTTACGTATATATTCCATTTCAATAAATTTGACAAAAATTGATCCAAAAATGCTTGCTCCAATAGCACGTAGGCTAAAATTAAACAGATCAGGGAAAGAAGAACGTGGTCTTATGTAAGATCAATAAGGTGGCCATACTTTGTATGAGGTCATCCGCTGGGTGGTTAAAAGCAGTGACTTTGAAATCTGATGGACCAGAATATAGTCTAAGATACTCATGACACTTATTAGGTATGTGATAAAAGAATAAACATTGCTCCCATGTAATTGATGAAACAAATGAAAAATGTGCCCTTGGGTTTATCACATCAGTCATCTGAACACTATTCTCCATTGTGAGTTATGGGAATGGAGTCCTTCCTGAGGCCTTGCACTTCTAAAATTCTTTAGTTCTGTGGCTCAGAAATACCAAGGTAATTAGTCAAAGATAGAACTAGAAATACTTTCTTTTCTTTCCTTCCTTCCTTTCTAAAACTTTTCAGCATCAGGGTCAGTACTAATTAAGGGCAATTTAAATGAAAAGAAGAATGAGCAATTTTTCTTTGAATCATCACTTGGTGAACCTATAGAGTTAAAAGCTTTATTTGTAAATTGGTGGGGTTTTTTTAGTTATTTCTTAAAACTGCTATTGTCTGTGAATATGATGTCTGATTCACTGAGGTTTAATTTGCTTTGGGGGTCTTAAAAAAATAAACTGCACAGCAGTACCATTAGATTCTTCAAATTCCATTTGATGTAGCACTCATTATCAAAAGGTTAATGCCAGAAATAAAGCTAGCCTCACATGCCATTACTATATGTTTGAGTGATGACAGGTGAGCTAGTGCTTCTACTAAAGACAACTTATTCTGTTTGAAAAATGTCGGGAGAAGCACACTGCTCCAATAATTGGAAGCTATTTAATAACAGCTTATTTTGGCTATCACACATTTAATTTATATTTACACACAGAAAAGTAAGATTTTTAAAAATCTGTGCATGATATATAGAGCAAAGTTGATTTTTTTTAAACAGAGTTGCTTTCCTCTACTTTTTGCACAAAAGCTTTTTTTTTCACCCTTATCTGCAGATGAGCTTTTTAGAATTGTGCAATACAAGTTTTTGCACAGATATTTAAGACAATTATGAAAAATAAGTCCCGTGGTATGTCATAACTCTGTCTTACTACTGTGCAATATAAATGAGAAATTTTAGAAGAATATAGCTTTGCACATAAGACCATAAATATATACTAAGCACTCTTTTTTTTCCAGTAATAGTTCCAATTACTTCATTAATATTTGTTTAGACGCAGCAAGCAGAGACTATACTTTGTAACATCTGTTTGTTGAACGGGTTTTCACTGAATCACAATTGGCCGCTAATAGCTGCAACAAAGAAAATTATGAGAAGATTGTTTCTAAAGCACAAATGCTTTTTGGCTGTTGTTTTCCAACGGCGAATATGCTTTTAGGAAAAAAAAGAAAGGAATAAACATTAAAGAGAGAAGCACTGTAGTCTCCCCGGCTGTGTGTGTTACATATTCTGTGAATGGGGGCATCATTTTGTTACTGGATAGCTAAGCAACTGCTTAAGTGATCGATAAAGAACATTATCTTAAATCATAGCATGAATTCCCAATATCATACATAAAATCAATAAAACACACAAAGAACAGGACTGAAATTTTCCACTAAAACATTGCCTGCTGCTTTGGAAAATAATATTTAGTAGGTTGGATTTTTTGTTGTTGTTTTACTAATTATGAGCTCAGTGGCAGTTTATTCTGCAGTAAATCTGCTGGTGTGAGATTAAACCTGTTATTGAACAGAGTTTTGAATCTACTGCAAGGCACTCATCACTGCTGGAGAGTGAACATTGCTGTTATCTCATTTAAAAGTTGGCCAGCAAAGCAGCCCATTTGTTTAAAATGCAATTAAGCTGGTGTCTTGAAGAGAAATTAGCAAGGAGTACTTCATTTTGGAGGCATAAGAGGTCTGTTCGTAGACACATTAATCCTGTGATTTGGGACATCATTGCAATTTGGGACTCTTCCGAAAGGCTGTTGGGAACACACAAGCACAAAAAGGGAAAGCTGGGTGGGGAGAAGGGTCAGCTTTGCTCTTGATCAAAAGGAATCACGTACAAGTGTTCACATCCTAAACCCCCAGCACAGCCTTGAATTTTATGTGCGCCAATTGAAGAAATTTAAAAAGCAAGTCTAATGAATGTTGCTGCTGAACTGAATAAAAAAGGCCAGCCATTTTTCACATAAATGTATGTATGATACGACCTGTTTTGAGAAGAAATATATAGTAATTTCACTGCTGGATAATTGTTTTAAAAATGCCTAGTATCGAGTCTGTTTTAATTTCACGTTGCAATGATTACTACAAAACAATGGGTGAGTATTTGTCATGAAATTTCCTAGAGAATCAGTTACATGAAGCAGAAAACTTTTTATTTTATTTTTTTTTAAACCAGTACACTTTCAGGTTGTTTTGTGAATGTTGCTTCTAATTCTAGGGGAAAAAAAAAATGTCTTTGATGCTATTACGAAATATAGTATTTTCCAAAAACGAAGATTTTAGTTTGCAAAAAGCAAAAGAACTTTACCATGTTTTACTTATTTCTTCAGGTAGTAGCAATAATAAACTATAGCAAGAGATTAAAAAATAAAGCAGAGATGAGGTAATTACTTAAATGAGTCAGGCAAAAACAATCTAAATTACGGTAATCGTTCACAATAATAACAGATTTTTGTGCTGTCTGTAATATCAGGTGTTTATTATCCTCATTTCTGTATGACTTTTCCTAAAGTGACTGGCATGTAGGGTATTGTGTGCTCTAAAAATTAAACGGGTGCCTATTGTCCCAGCCACCCATCTTTATTTTGGTCTATGTTCCCAAAGGTAGTGGAATAAGCAGCTCATTTTAATGTTTCAATCAATCCTGTGCGCAGAAGTAGCGTATGCAGTGAAATTTCAGCTCTGTGGAGCTCTCTCCGTTGACTCAGAGAGAGAGGAAGAGAGAGTTGCAGATTAACTCTGTAAGAGCCAGGGTTGTTTTTAAAATCAGTGTTGCCACAAATCATTCTAAAACATACCCTGTACTTCCTCCATCATCTCCAACAGAATAGACTAACTCAATTTCACCACTTCTTTGGAATCATGAGGGTCATTAGAAACGTCAGTTGCTGGGATGTACTGAGACCCAGCACGAACAACGGCTTGTGTTTTCAAGGGCGCTGGGTTGACGTGCCCCAGGCAAATTTAATAAAATCCTATTCAAGATGCCGACACCATAACCGCTTCAACAATATTTTATTCAAATTATCAGCTAACCTGTCTAAGCTCCTTGAAGGCAGGAGTGGGCTGCATCTGTCTTTGTCAAACTAACAGGAAGCACGGTGCCTGGCTCATTTTGAACATAATAAATAACTGATTATTTTTCACGCTTTAAAAAATGCGGGCTGCTCAACACAAAACAAAAACAAACAAAATAAATGGACTGCTTTTTATTTTTGCTTCCAGTTCTAATTAATGACACCCATCATTTCTGATCTTCTCCAAAATTTTTTGCTATTTTATTTCCTCCTTTGTTGTGATTATTTTTTTGTTGGTTTCTTTTGACCTTGCCCAAAATGCCAACCGTTAGGGGCTGTTAGCCTCGGGAGGACTTATTTTCTCTCTATTCACTAGCAATAGGAAATCACCTCTCTTTTTTTCTTTTCAGCTTGTACCTTGTTACAGTAGAAACTGGAGTTTTGCTTCTCCAGGAGGGTTTTTCTTTCTTAATTTAAGCTACATTTAAGTCTAAATCACACCAAACTATCTGCAATATTTGAAATAACATATTTTTTCTTTCTTAATTTTTATTTCTTTGATTGTGCATGTTTGGACTTTTCCTTTATTATTATTTTTTTCTTAACAACTACTAAGTTAACAACCAGTAGGATTTCATGGTTTGTAAATATTGTTTTCTAATTTTTTCTGTATTTTCTACTAGGACCTTAATGTGTTTCCTAATTGTTCATGATGCTTATGTATTAAGAATTTAAGAGTAAGTATATACTCTCTGTGCGTCATAGCTCTTGAAAATATTTTGTTCAGTTTGCTTTTTCCTGTTCAATTCAGTTTGGGTTTAGAAGTTCAAAAGTTTCAAGTGATGGTATAGATAGAGCTAAATATCTTTCCCTTTGCTATTTCCTTGTACCTTAAGAAATCAGAAAAATATTCATGAATATTATCTTCCAGTTCTTCATGGTTGGAATTTTTATATTAACTCTTTGTTCCACTTGGAACATATTTTCATAAATGACTGGAGAATCTGAATGGATTTTTATCCAAATAACCAACCAATTGTCCCAACTCTGTTTATTGAATAATCTTTTCTTCTCCCCACAGATGTGTTTTGCTTTCTTTATCATTCATGGTCTGTTACTGGGCTACTTGCCAGTCACCTAGGAACCATATTTTTTAAAAAAGAAGACGGGATAGTGACTATAAGATACAGAAAAAATAAGGATGTGCATGCCTAAGCCTTGGAATATCTAGAGTTTGCTCTGAGACACTGACGTGCCTCAAATATTCCATATAGCTTTTTGCCTGGTTTTATCAACATCTCGGCTGCATACTTCATGCAACAAAGCTCCACTACTCCGTGCAATAATGCTTCATTAAGAGAGAAAGTTAGGGAACAATCAGGAAATGGAAAGTATGTTTAAAAAAAAAAATCTGTAAGTTACAAGGCAGGCTTTCAGCCCATATTTACACTTAGGGAAGGTTCGTTATCAAAATATAATTGCCTTGCATTCCACAAAGCGGGAAAAAAGATTTACAATACATTTATCTGACAAAGACTTGTATTTAAAAATCAATGTGATAAAAATAGACAACTTAATAGAAAAATGGGAAAAGATTTGAATGTACACTTCAATAAAGAAGATATACAAGTGGCTAATGAGTATATGACAAGGCGCTCGATCTCACTAGTCATTAGAGAGATGCATATTAAGACATCAACGAGATACACTATCTCCATCAGAACAGCTAAAAATAAAATGAATACCAAGTATATTTTTGGTGAGGATATTAAGAAACTGCAACTCTTGTATCCAGCTGGGGAATGTAAATTAGTATAACCACTTAGATAACTGTATGGTAATATCTACTAAAGCTGAACAAAAGCGTATCCTATGACCCAGAAATTATACTACTAGGTATACACCCACAATAAATGCATTTTCATGATCACCAAAAGACACGTACTAGAATATTCATAGCTCTTCATAATAGCCTCACACTGGAAACAGCCCAAACGTCCATCAGCGGTGGAATGATAAAAATATAGTCAGAGAAGGAGATGCTGTATCACAATGTTTCTGAAAACTAGTGTCTATCAGAATCGCCTGGAGGGTTTGTTGAAATACAGAAGGCTGTGCCCCACCCAGTTTTTAATTCCACAGGTCAAAGCTCAAGAACTCGCTCAGAAATTTGCATTTCTAACAAGTTCCTAATATGCTGATACTAAGGATCTGGGGACACATTTTGAGAATCACTGTGGCCAGTAATGAGAACGAACAAGGTACAGCTACCACGATAATATGTATGAATCTCATGAATCAGGCACAAAGAGTCAGGGAGAAACAGGCAAAACAAGTGGTGTTACAAGTCAGAACAGTGGCTACATTTGGAGGGGGTCTTGTAATAAGGAGGTCAGATGAGTCCTTTAGGGGTGTGGACGCTCAAATTTTTCTTGTTCTAGATGTTCAATAAACAGATCAATAAATCTCCATACACCTACAGCACATATATGTCTATAGGTCAATACAAACTCTAATGGAAATCTAAAAATCCAAACACAACACACCTGTCTTCCAGATTAAATCAAACGTCATGATGCTGATGAATTCTAGCCCTGAGTCTGTGTGCATGTAATTAATTGTCGGATATTTACATCTCAACCCAGGATTTCTGACTACTAATGAAGAGGGGACCAAGCCTGGCACAAGCGCCTGCCTGCTTCTGTTCCAGGTCTGCTCAGCTGAGAACCCTTCCAAGGGTCCCTGATAGGAGAGCCCCCTGAGCCACTGACCCTTCCTTTAGCCGCTTTTAGAAGGAAAGGAGGACTAGAAAGAAGGAAAGAAGGAAACAAGAAGATGAAGGATAAAGAAAGAACTATTCCAGGAGCCAAAAGAAAGAAAAATGCTTCCAGGCGGAGGCAGGAAGACGGAAAGACCCTTGCCCGGGAAGGCACAAACACAGAGCTCCGTCTCAGGAGGAGAGCAGGGACATTTTATCACTCCCATGCCCTTTTCTTCGTGGGTATGCCTTCATCTCATTCCAAACTCTGAAGATGCTAAAAAGGCTCCTAGGAGTTTATGGCCCTTTCTACTTGGCCGCTGCTATTGTTTTCCTCCCAGGGTCATTCCTCTTCAAAGCCGGGTTAACAAGACAGAAGTAGATCTTTTACAAGGTTAAAGTTGCCTTGGGGTGGGGGGGGTAGGTTGGGGGGGAAAAAACCTTCCCCTAAAGATCCTAAATTCCCTCCATCCACTTTCCCTCCCAGTGCTCAGTATTTTTCACCTGCTTGAAGGTTAACTACCTCCAGCTCCTGAGCCCCCACGTCATTTCCCCCAGCCTCAGCTGCCGCTGAGCCCCTTGCCTTTGTTGTTTTTCAAAGCAAGATGGCAGGTACAAGAGGCTAAATTCCCTTAGCAAAGGTGGCAGAGGTGGCAGATCTAAGAGGCTAAATTCCTTGTATGTTGGTATGTTAATGTTTTATCCCAAAACACTGGGATAAAATTAAAATTATAAGGAAAAAAAATGGAAGGGGAGGCGAGGTATGTTTAATGGGCCCCTCCCTTTTCCATTCACGTTTTTGGCATTCATGTATAAACTAGTGGTGCTGCTCATCTGCATCTTAGGTAGGAACATTGGCTCTTGCACAGCCCAAATGTGCTCTTCTTTCAACTACTGAAAGGGAGGGAGTAGAGGGAATGTATAGAGGAAATACTCATTGTAATTGTGTATTTTACATCCCAGTGCTTGGAAATCCAGAAACCAGCTCTACCAATAACAGGTGTAAACTATGAGAAAGAATGAATGCTTTTGAGTGCAGAATTATAAATTATTCAGCAAGTAGACCTGTAGTATTGTCCTCGATACTATGAGGGCATAGTGGGTATATGTGGGTAGACACAGTCCAAAAAATAAATGAAAGGTAAGATGTCTTCCCTCAATAAATTTACCAACTAACAGCAAACAATTAAGGAAATTAAAAAAGAAACAAGAGTCCCAAGGTTAAGAGAAATAAAAGAGAAATAAATACAGGAGAAATAAAAGTGTATCTGTATTGAATAAGACTCTCCACTCAAACAGCTTGAGATCCCAAAGCTACTGACTGGTTCAAGTCAACTTCGTTTAAAAATGACATTCTCCTGTCTATGAAGACCTATTCTATTAACTCATTGATGACATTCTCCTGTCTATGAAGACCTATTCTATTAACTGTCATTGTATTTTTCAGAGCCATATCTTCCATACTCTTTCTCTAATTCCTCAAAAATGTTCAGAACTAAGATATATTCCTGTCACTTACTTATTATTAGAATTTTACCACCTCCTCCTTCCCCCCTCCCCCCAACAAAGTAAACAATTATATTGATTATAAAGAGACATGCAGAAAAATAAAATGAAAATTGCTAAGCAAGAAAAATGGGGCAAAGGGAAATGAAGAGAAGGAAGGTGACATAGAGACAGGGAGAAAGTCAGTGACTGAAATAATGCCATCAAGGGTTACAGAATGAGCAAAAAGGGGGCTGAAAATTTGGCCTGTGCTTCCTGGGAGTCTATTCGAAAAGGGAAACACAATATGCCCTTCACACGTCAGCTGTGAGTTCTTTCCAAAACAGGAGTTTAATCACGTCAAACTATCTCAACATGCTTAAAATCTCCAATGACTTCCCATCTCCACTTGCCCTTCTTCCCCGACCTCACAAATGGGTCAAGTTCCTTATTCTATGCCCTAACGATATGATGGAACTCTTCTTCAGAGCACACATTGTGGCTTCATTTCAACATTCTTTAATAGACTAATATATCTTATGCATCCCTTGCTTATTAAACTCTAGGTTCTGTGAGGTTGGGAACCGTGTCTACTTGTGTTCATCAGTGTGTGCCTCTGGCCTGTTACAGTGTTTGGCGTGTAGTAAAAATTCAGTTAGGCTTTGTTTAAAAAAAAAAAAAAAAAAGAGTGAGGGAGAGGCAAGCATTATTTCATATGGAAACCGATAAAAATGTCCTTTTATAGATTCTCATAAAAGAAAGTGTGTGATATGGGAAACACTGCCCTCAACAACCTCATTAAAATTAAATGTAGGGTGAGAATATTTACTCATAAACATTCGTCCACCAAACTGCATGATACCAAGTCATAGATTCATACAGCGGTTCAATAACAATGCAAATGATCCAAGGATGAAATTAGAACAGATTAAAGAAAGACTTCATATTCTTCAGCTCATTCATCACAGGTATTTTTTACAGCCAACCATAAATATAGAGCATCAAAGAGAACAAATACTTGGGAGTGCAGATATTTTTAAACTGACAGCAGAGCCATACCTGTAAGATTCAGTAGAGCTGAGGTAAGCTTGACATTTGCTTATGAAAACTCAGGAGCCCAACCAAGACACAGTCTGCAGAGGAGTTGGAGCTGGTTATATAAACAGCTGTAGTTATATATATAGCTATTGCTAATGGTAGATATTTGGCATGTAATCATTGAATGATTGAACAACTCCTTGCTCCCTCTCCAAGGATCTTTTATCAACCTCTGCTTAGGGAAGCCTATAGTCCCGTGTGCTGAGTGAACTTAAAAGACTGGAGGTTTCTGTGAAAAGATCTTTGCACATTCTTTCCTAAAAAAATATCAGTTAAAATGCTTCAAGATTTATCTCCTGAAAATTAAAAGGCATAAGCTTTCATACGTCTTCTGTGGTGAACCAGATCTGAAACTTCTAGCAGTCAACAAAACTAAGTAGAAAAATAAACGTAGGGGATTAGCTGCTAATCAGAAGAGCTGATGTTGGAATGGATATCATGAGTTGCCAAGAAAGCTTTCTCTCAACTGGAAATGAAAACTTAAGAGGATCTTGCGTGGCCCAAGATGTCGAGCAAACAAAATCTTCAGGAAATGTATGGGAGATAAAACAGTCTCTATTCTTTTAATCAGCTGGAAGGAGAGGAGGAAGCATAGGGACATCACAGGGCAGAATCATTTTACTCAGATATTAATGAGAGGTGGAGATAATAATTTCTTTGTTTGTCTGTTTTTTTTTTTTTATTTATATTGTTCTTCTTTCCAAGAATGTTAGCAGATGGAGGATGAAGGAGGGTGAAGGTGAGAGGTGGGGCCAGAACTATCCTGTAAATTTGATTACTCTCTAAAAAAGAGTACGTAGACAGAAGTATGTACGCAGTAAGAATTTTCTGATTATGACAATGGGAAGTGTGTAAGCTTTGACATGACTTTTCTGCCAGCCTAGTGTTTAAGAAAGGCAGTAAGCCCATGTCCTGAGCCCTTGATCCTGCTGAATCTTCACCCAGCATAGGCTGCACTGCACCAAATTTTAGGCAAGCCACCATGAACAATTTAGATGTCAATGGGGAGGGGGTGTCTGTTCATATGTCATCCACATCTTTCTTACAGCTTGTGAGCTGATTTAGTAGAAAATGGAAATGAATGAATACCTAATAGTGCAATTGCTGGGCTGTAGGGTAGCTCTATTTTTAACTTTTTGAGGAACCTTCATGCTGTTTTCCAGAGTGGTTGCACCAGCTTGCATTCCCACCAACAGTGTAGGAGGGTTCCCCTTTCTCCGCATCCTCGTCAGCCATCTGTCATTTCCTGACTTGTTAATTTTAGCCATTCTGACTGGTACGAGGTGGTATCTCACTGTGGTTTTGATTTGTATTTCCCTGATGCCTAGTGATGTGGAGCACTTTTTCATGTGTCTGTTGGCCATCTGGATGTCTTCTTTGCAGAAATGTCTGTTCGTGTCCTCTGCCCATTTCTTGATTGGATTATTTGTTCTCTGATATTGTCTCTTACTACCCTCCTCCTAATTACCTAGGTCGTACTAGCTACCTTCCTGTTCTTTGAGCATTGCAATTATGGTCTCACCTCTGGGCCCTTGCATTTGCTTTTCTCTTTGCCTATTTTTCCTATAGATGTCTCCTTGATTTGTTCTCATGTATTTACTTTGAGTTCACCACCCTATAAGTAAGGTCACCTCTTAGCACACTATATAAATGGTCAATGGACTTCAACCCTTGTTTTCCTCATCTTTTTCATTATTCTTCACAATATTAACAACCTGTGGTATACTGGAAATGTACTTATTGTTTGCCTCCCTCACAAAGGTATTCTTCCTTGTCGTATGGGTACTACATGAAGCAATTCATTCCAGGTTCATAGCAAGCCTTCAGTTGGTATATGCTAAAGAAATACAATTCACAGTGGAAGCTACTGTCGTGTAGGCACAGATCGCTGTCTAAACCTCTGTTCCCACCTCACAGCTCTGAATTTCACCTATTCTGGCTTCTGTCAAGTTCTTGGAATATACCGTTCTGTCCATACGTTTCTCTATGCTTGGATGCTCTTCCTCAGTTCCTTTCCCTGACTGGTCCCTACTCAGTTAACCTTACAATTGAGTCTAAATGTGACTTTGTCAGAGACGCTTTTCCAGATCAGTCCCATGTCACTCAATAAAACATCTCATTTGTGTTCTTCATAGAATTTAATACTCTTGCAATTTCCATCAATGGATTATCTTGAGAATTTTTGTCTCAAGGTTTACCTTTTCCACAGGTGCAAATCACCTACATAAACACAAGTTCTGTAAAGGTTTGTAAAGGTTTGCCTTATTCATCAGCATATCATCAAAGACTAGAAAATGGCGGGCATGTAGTGGGCATTTGAAAAAAAGATTATTAAATGGATAAGTGAAGGGAGTGTATTTTGGCAGAAAAGAACTTAAAATAAAGCAGTTCCCGTTTATATCCTAATCACTTATACTTGGATAAAGTGGATTTGGCTTTCCCTTCCATTCTTTAACTGTGGGAATGACCCTGTGTCCTCATGTCACACATTGTTGGGGACCCGATTCCTAAATGAAGATGCACACATTTCACAGGAAAAGGCAACAGAATCAGATTCATATTTTAGAGACGTGCAGGGATTATTTCAATGTCTACATATTTTTTGCCATCGCTATTGAAAGTAGGAATTATTGAAGTTCAAATGGAAGAAAGCCTTCATGTGGGTGGACTACCCAAAAACAGTCTCCAGGTCTCTGTGGCTGACCCTGAGACCCCTCACCGGGGGACATTGTTTTTGTGAATTCACCATGGTCCTTGACCTCACAGTTGTGACAACAAAATCTTATAAGTAAACACAAAAACAGACCCTTAGAGACAAACATATCACAACTAGATTAACTTGAAACTAACAGGTGAATGAGAAAGCTTAGTAATTAACTCCCAAACAGGGAATATTACTTTCTGGTGACTAAGGTGCTTCTCTTTCATATTCAAGGTCATGATTTTTTCCATTTATGTGTGCCAGGTAAGATGAATTGTCAAATTGAAGGACAGCTCAGTAATTGCAGAATCAGAGCAAAGTGTGGTCAAAGGTGTTGAGGATGGTTTGTCCAGATCTTACAAGGTTGGTGACCAGCAGCTCATGACTCTCCCGTCTCTGTGCTTGTATCCTGAATAGTGCGGACCACCTGCTACATGGCTGCTCCCATTAGATGATGTATGCTGACTGCAGATGTGACAATTTCACTAATTAAGTGATATTCGAGTATGTTCCCATGGAACTAGAAAACATTTTGCTAAGTGTTGTTTTCGAGTCATTTAATTCTCACAGGACAACCTTATTTCCCTTTTCTCTAAGTACTTGGGGAGGCCTCATTGCTCAATCCTGAAGGCTTGGGACTACATGGAAATAAATTACTCTTACCCCCTCCTAAGGCAATGAAAATGCATATAACTCACTAGATACTACGGGGGTATTTCTAAAAGTTTTTGTTCTATACTAACATTTTTCCGACTCTAATGGGAAAAATTGCTCATAAGCCTCTGTATTCGTTCTGAATAATAGCTAGAAGAGAATCCAGGGTATCGTCAGGAAGGCTGAGATACAGATTAGAGCTAGGAGCGTGTGTGGAACACATTCAGCTTTTTCCATTAACCAAAAAAAAAAAAAGGAGATTCATTCAATTGTTTCCTTGAAATGGGAAAAGAGGAGGCCAGTGAAGCAGGAGAGAGTGTGTGTGTGTGAGCACGCACGTGTGCACATACATGTGTGTATGCCCTGTGTGATTGCTTCCCTTTCTGACATGTGGGTCACGAGGCACTGTCTCCTTCCCAATGGTCATGCTGCCATTCTGGATGAAAATCAACCCCTGGTTCAACAGGATAGACCTTCCTAGCTGAGCCTGGCTAGTCATAAATGTTAAGGCCTCTTTCAGTGGGTGGAGAAGAGGGAGTCCCTGCTCTGACTGTAGATTTGGGCAAGGAAACAGCCTTCCTCTACCTCCTGGTTTAGCTCTAGGCTATTCCTCTTTGAGAGAAATGCTATCACAAATGGGCCGAGAAACACCACACAGAGCCTCTGTGTCTGCTCTTGCAAAGGGACAGTGGCAGACCAGGCCATTTTAAAGCCTTTATCTGGTGCCTCCCGAGTCAGACTGAATAGGTCTCAGCTGAAATTGCCAATGGATAAAAGCTCTCTTTAGAAATGGCCCTTTGATGAAAAGTTTTGGAATTCTTAGGATTATAACCCTTCAGCCAAATCCCATTATGTTCTATTTCTTCCTTTGAACTACAGGGAACTACAGAGGTAAAGCCCTTCCAGAGAGAAGGGAGGGGAAGTTTGCTGTGAAGGGGAGAGAAATTACTTAGTGTTTCTATCTTCTATCTTTGGGAAAAAAAAAAAAAAGTTTAATTTTTTTTTTTTTTTTTAACAGAAGTGTCTATGAAATGAAAGCAACCCTCAGGGGGAAAGTTCAGACGCTGCTGTGATTGGGAACTTGGCTAGGATGGTAGCCTCTCCACGAAGCAGGTGTAGAAGACCCTATTGTCAGTCGCCGTAAAAGCTTGGGCCAAGCTCTGAGGTATAAGATCAGGCAGTCAGCAATTACACAGTGCTGGAGATGTCTCTCATTGCTCCTCTCGAAGTAACCTTTGTTAATTTTTCCCATTGTGACTACAGGCCCTTTACTGTCCATTTTTCTCCTTATTTACCATTGTATTAAGCATTTCCTTGCCTTCTATCTTCAGAGAGCTTAATAGTCATTAATCGGGTAATTGTCACATTACTGCAAGGAAATTCAATACCAATGTCAACAGATGCCAAAAGAAGGAAATGGGGGCATGGAGAGGTTAAGTGAATTGCCCAAATTCACTTACGCCAGTAACCAGAGCAGAGGGTGAACACTCTTAGCGTATGATTCCTTGTCTGTAGTGAACCCTGGGAATGGGTGGCCACTTTAATTTAAATTTTTACTTTGAATGATTTTTTTTTTTTTTGGTCACATTTGTTATCCAATTTTCCTCCATTTTCCAGATGAGTAAGAATCTTCCAGAGGCTTGTATAATTATCTCTGGAGCAGGTGCATTTCCCGTCATCACATTGAGAACAAGGCACATTTGAGAAATTACTGCTGGGGAGTACTAGTACTGCAGAAAAAACGGCAGACATACAGCTTCAGAAGTCCTCTTTTATACCTCTCTGCATGGCCAAGAGATGGATAGATATGTCAAACTCAGTACCAGAAGAAAAGTGCACACAGAACACACTTGTGCACACACATTTGAAAATCCCACACACACGTACACACACAATTTCATCCTAAGCCGCTGATGTCTAGACTTCAATTACACCGAGTTAGTAGATTATGGATTGATTCTGATATTAACTTGAAACAAAAAACTAGCTATTTAAGTTCCCAAACCCAGCAGTTTTTAATATTCTCAATAATATACTGCAAAGAACATTCATCTTCCAGATTTTTTTCTTACCCCTCTTTTCTTCCTTTGGGAATCATGACACGAGTTCATGGAGTAAGATGTGGCCAATAAATAACAGTTCCATAACACTTATAAATATTACTAGCCAATAAAATCTTTTAAAGAAAAAAAAAGTTAAGCTCTCCTATGATGCTTTGCCTATGTTTAATTTAGACAGTAAAAAAGGACAAAGAATTATAATAATTGTAAGATCTTCAGTAAAGCAAAAATGGTACCATCTTAAGATCTTTTTCATGTTCCAGCTCTCCTGACTTACTGGTTCTCAGAGTAACTCCTGGAAGGGATTAAATAAAACAGGCTTACAATGAAATTTGGAATTACAACCTATTCAAGTAGGAGAAAAAATTAAAATGGAAAATACGTTTATTGTATTTTATCTAAAATAAGCATGAGCCAAGAACATGGGCCTGGGATAAAGTGGTGCATAAGAACTCAATTAATCTAAGCTAGCCTCTGGATATGGCCCTCATTTGAGAACTAAAGGGAAGTAGTGGATTAGAGAAGAGTGGACAGAGAAGAGGAAGCAGCATTGTCTGAAGATCCGAAGAGAGAAAGAGTAACACAAATGGAGGACATTCAGTGCAGCTGGTCTCCTGAGTGTTCAATAGAAGGGTAGAGAGAGAGATACAAGAGCAAGACAGGGAAAAGGGAGGCAAGGGTCAGACCCAGAACCACAAAGCACTCTAGTGACGGCGAATTAGTTGACTGGGATGTTACTATGTTTTGTTTTAACTCGGCAAATTGGTCACAAACATTTACTTTTGACGGACTAAAAAATTCAAATATTTTCATACACATATAGAAATATATATGAATTGATTAGTATGTAATTTCATTTGTTCAACAAATATTTGTTGGCTGTGCGCAGTGTGCTGGACACCTATTTAGACCCAAGAGATGACGTGGTAAATAAGACACAAAAGATCTTTGTCTCGGGAACTGGGTTTGTGTGTGTGAGTGTGTTGGTGTGTGCGTTTGTTTGACGTTTATCCGGACCATGGGCTCTAAAATGTTACACCGCATTCTATTTACTGAGAAACGAGGTTATATTATTTACCCGTCTTAATTGTACTGTTATCCAAAGGAAAAAATAAACCTAAACCAGGGGAACACCATAGGAATCATTATGCTCTATTGCCAAGTGATTTGGGGGAAAATGAACAAGATAGACAAAGGAGACGAAGCAAGCTGAGTGATGAATGAGATGATATTAAAATTTCTGGCAGAGAACATAGGTCATGCTAAACACAGAAAGGAGAGATTCATTTTGGTACATAAAAATGTGGCATCTCCATTCATGGGAACTACTCCCTGCATTTGCTCTATTACAAAGCTATTAACTTCTATTAAAATAAAAATTAAATTCTCAAGCTGAAAGAAGCTTATGGAATTAATTATGATGATATGTGAAGGGAAAGAGGGGATGTTTCCATGGGGCTGCAAATGTATGAAAGAAAATGAACAGAATGGAAGAAACCTCTGCATTTGGGGTTTGTAAAAAGACTTTCCAGGAGGAATTATTCAGATATTTTAAAGATGGGGTAAGTTTGGTTTTTACATATAAAATAAGTTTCCTCAGGTAATTTCATGTAAATTGTAAAAATACCCTTCCCACAATTCTTTGGGTGTTTCCAACAGGACACCCTCCCTACGGGGATTTGTGAGCTGGGTGTGGAAATTTTTCTGATGGAATGATCCCAGAGGATCATGCTTCACAATGAAATGAAAATGAACTCTCTAAGTGGCTTTCAATCAAACAAGAAAAAATGAAGCAAAAATGTGTGACACAAAGTATTATAGATAGCACTTGGAGATTTCCAAAACGAACTCTAAACTCAAATCATCAAGGGCAACATATGAATGCTGATTATAAGAATTTGTTTCCTTTACCCATAGCCCCACATTCACTGGCTGAGCCTTCATTTTGCTCCTTGTTTATTTGTTTGCCAGAAAGACAGATCCACTAATCATAAACAATGGGGGAAATGGCAGTCTGAAAACAATAAAGTAAAAAAAAAAAAAATCATGAGAAATTGAAACCAAAAGATGAATGTTTATAATATAGATCAGGGCAGGGGGTAATCCAGGCAGACTCGATCAGACACAGGGCAATGAGAGTGACTTTATTAAAGTCTTCAAAGAGTCTTTGGGGCCTTAGACACAAAGAAGTCACCAGAGGCCTAAATGTGTTATATGTCATGACTCTGAAATTGAGTCTCACACCAAAAGGCTGTGCCTTATTAACACAGACATTGGTCCAATTGTCATGCAATTTTGCTGAAGAGTATAGAAAACTCTATGTGACGCACAATATATGAAAATGGTATGATAGCGATCTTCAAATCATACCATGTACACAATAATTTTTACTCCCAGTAACACTAATTTTGCAAGTACTTTTAAAAGATGAATTTAATTTTCATGACTTAATAAGAAACATAAAACCTTAATAACACATAAGAATGTTCAAGCTTCTCATAGGATAGACTTCAAGTATGAGCAAAAATTACTTAAGGTTTTAGGACGGTCTCCAAACCTTAGAACAAACACCCCATGAGATCTTTAATGTCATTACAAAGCAAAAAAGTCTAAGTTTATAAGTTCTCATCTGAAACACCCTAACGCAGTGAAGTACGTGCTGGTTGATTTATCCCTTCTGGAAGAATGAAAGGTTGCGTTGGACCCGGTGAGATTTTAACCTGTGATCCTAGAGAATCTTCCAGAGCTTCAAACCTCAAGTTTGATGTGTAACCTACTGGTTTAAAGGGACCTATATATTAGTACTGGAGAGTCTGACATAGTGGGTGGGTACATCAGACATAAGAAAGAGCAATTTAGTCAGCAAGACACCTATATTCCCAGTTCTAATCATAAAAAGAGATGATCTTTCCAAGAGTTACCACAAGAATTTCGATACAAACTGAGTGAGAGCAAATCACGTTGCAGGAATTTTCCTTTATGGAACTTCAGCCTCAATTTAGAAAAGAATCTCAATTATTTCTGAGAATGTGATGCCTTCTTTTATTAAGAAAATGTCTGAGATGTACACTATGCTCAAATTCGTGTGATGTTATTGTTGAATATACACCCTTCTTGAGTTCAAAGTACAAAGAACTTATTTATCTTGATTTAATTAATATTCCTCAGAATCCTACTTCATTATTATATGGATTCAGGCAGGTAAACGACATGCCCTGAAATACAAACCAGCATACTAAATGACACTTGATGAACTGCGATAGCATTGGTTCTTAAGGGGAATATTGACAAATCACCTTGCCACCTGTCACCACTCCACATACCTGTTTCACCAAGAGGCCAGAATCCCAGCCAGTAGAATAGACTTTCCCATTTGCTTCCTTTCCTGGCTGCTGGTTCTAAGCCAAGCTTCTCTGAATGTCTTTTTACATTTTATGCTTTTATGTTATTTTCCTCTATGAAAGAGGGCAAGAGAGAGGAGCATGGAGTGGAAAGTAGTTTCAGAAGGTAAAAAAATAAGATCAGTCTTGTTGGACTATGATAGAAATCTCAGTATAACCAAGTTTTTCTAATCAGAAACAGTATCAATTTTTGTGGCTATTTACTCATTAAATTTGATTCTTTTTTCAGCAACTAGTACCAATTTTTGCCCTAATGATTAAGTTTGCTTTGGAGTTAATCCAATTTGGATTTGCCAAAGCAAACAGACAGCTTAAAAAAAGAAAAAAAAAAAAGGGGGGCAGACAGCTTAAAAACAATCTATGTAACATATAAAATTCAAATATTTTCTCTTTCCAAGATCACCTTGTCTTTATTTTTCTTTCCTTATCTCTGTTCTTTTACCATCTTACTCCCCTTCCCAAGAAAAATGAGTCTACCTTTAAAATTATGGTTTTTGTATTGCAATATTAATGCCAGGAATAAAAGAAAAATTTACTAACATTTATTATGTATAGTGTCCTCTTATTTCCCCAACTCTCCCTATAAAATGAAATTGAGTGAGTCTCAAAAAAGAACATTTGACACATCTATACAATTCATTGAAAAAACATTTTGATAAAAGTTGCCACTTTGCATGTTGGCTGATTTCACTGCCTAGTGACAAGACATACCACTTAAAATGCATATTGGGAAAATAAAATTCTCCTATGCCTGCAATTGCATATTATTTACTATACTGAGGACTGACAGATTAAATACAGGATGCTCAGCAACATTTGAATTTTAGAGAATTTTAGATAAAGAAGAAACATTTCTAGTATATGAGTATATTAAATATTTCATGGAACACTAAAAATTAGCATTTGTAATTTGAAATTCAAATTTAACTGAGTGTCCTTTTATTTGCTAAATACAGTAAACCTCACTGCATGCAAAGATGAAATAAAAAGGTGTGAATGACTTGTAATGTGGGCAATATTTTTGATAGGGCAAGTTTTTGTGGAATTGTCATCTTTAATTTCAATAAACTGTTTTTTGAGGCTTGATTAAACAAACTGTTGTTAACTATTGATACTTATCTTGATGACTACCCAGGTATGGGTGTTTCTTCTCTAAATCTTAGGGATTGTCATTTTGAACCTGTATCCATGTAAAACTTAGATTTTTTAAGACTCAAATTCACATTTTAAATACTACTATCATAGCTATTATCATAGAAAATGTGTTAGGACTGCAAAGAGTGTGGATTTCTCAAAACTTCTCCTTGGCTCTTCCAAGCCAAAGAGACCAAAATGGGCATTTTGTTGGAAAAGAAGGGCTGTGTCTTGAGTCACAAACCTTAGAAATGGGCTGAAACTGGGAATGAGTAGCATACCCCTGTACCCTGTGGTTTGCAACTTTACACTTCCCAGTGTTGGCTTCAGTTTCCCCTTGCAGATTCTTCTTGGCTCTTAGCATTCCACATGGTGAAACAGGGTGACCCCCAAATTTTAACTTTACATGTACATATGTACTCACAAACAAAACCTTCATCTCATTTCCAATTCCCTAAGGAAAAAGAAATATCACTGTCTCAACATACAACAGATGAACACCTCTGTGTTAGTAAACTGAGATCAGGGATGGTGTTACCCAGCATACGGCCAACTGATAGTGGTTTACTCTTGGCTGGAGAGTAATACATGTAAAAGAAAAAAAAAATCTAGCCGTTAGTGTGTGGGCCAGTAGCATACCCCAATACATCTATTACAAGTTCTAAATAAATTCTTTTTTTTTTTTTGTCTTTTAAATTATTTATTTATTTATTTGAAAAAAAGGGGGGAGGAGCAGAGGGAGAGGGACAAGCTGATTCTGCAGTGAGCGTAGTGCCCAACAGGGGGCCTCATCCCAGGAACCTGAGCTGAAACCAAGCATCTGCCACCCAGGTGCACCAAGGAAGGGAAGTTCTCAAGTAAAAGGAGATTCAAAATAAATTTTACAGCATAGGATGAGGTCAGGTGTGAGTCAGTTGATGGAGTTATTGAGAATCTGGGAATAAGGGTACAGCAAGTACAGGTGAAGATAAAACCAAGGAAAACTTGGTGTTACACAAGAAATGCCAAAATAAAATTTCACTTTAAATGATTTGTTTTTATACTTTAGAGAAGAAAAACCTAAACATGTAGAAAATACTTAATATGGGAAACATGCTATGCTAATTGCTCCGAAGTTGTTTTAAAAATGGGAGTAGGGAGGGTAGTATGTGGATTTTCTATTTTTAGATTTGGGTGTTTATTCATGGTGGTATTGGTTGGGAAGGTTGAGTTTGTTCAACATAACACTAATCTAATGAGAGTTTTAACACTTTTTAGAAGAAAACGTAGCTATTAATTCATTATTTTGTTTAGAAGTAAAATGCAATAGTTTTATTTCATTAAACTTTTGTGGAAGATTTTTGGCACTGTTAGATCCAGCACTTGCATGAAGTTACTATTTAAAATCTTAAAGAATCTGTTCTCGCTGATGCCTTCTAATTCTTATAGGAGCTTTCGTTAATAATAGCCAAAGGCGACTATAGCAGTTAAAGGGCAGATAAACTGAATTGACATTTTCAAGATAATACTAACTACTCTTGAAATAAATTTTGGGTTTGAGGAGACAAACTGAATATATTTATTTTTTTTAAATTTTTAATTTTTAATTTACTTATTTTTTAAACTGAATATATTTCATGTTAATCATGTACCAGGCACTGTTCTAGGACTCAATGCTTAGCACACTTAAATTCACGGATACCACATTTTATTGCTCCTCTCTTCATTGTACTTCTCAGAAATTGCAATTTTTCTTGTAACAATCTGAAGGTTTGTGGTCACTCTCTTTGCATGGAGCAAGTCTGTTGGCATCATTTCTCCAACAGCGTTTTCTCAGTTTGTGTCCTGTGTGTCACATTTTAGTAATTCTCACAATACTTCAAGCTTTTTCCTTATTATTATATTTGAAATGCCGCAATCTCAGGATAAAACTTCAAGAGATGAGGAATTGCTTCTTGTGAATAAGCAGAGAAAGTGGTTTCTTGAGATGGAATCTACGCCTGGTGAAGATGCTGTGAAGATGATTGAAATGACAACAAAAGATTTAGAATATCACATAAATTTAGTCAATAAAGCAGCGGCAGGCTTTGAGAGGACAGACCCCAGTTTCGAAAGAAGCTCTATGGTGGGTAAAACGCTATCAAACAGCATCACATGCTACAGAGGATTGTTCCTGAAAGAGTCAATCCATGTGACAGACTTCATTGCTGTCTTCTTTTAAGAATGCCAGAATCAGGGACTAAGGAGGGTACTTGTTGCGATGAGAACCGGGTGTTGTACACAACTGTTGAATCACTATATCATACACCTGAAACCAATAGAACACTGTATGTTAACTAGCTGGAGTTAAAATAAAAGCTTAATTAAAAAAAAAAGTTGTCACAAGCACCCCAAACCTTCAAAAGCCACCACCCCCAGCAGTCAGCAGCCACCAACATCAAGACCCTTCCCCAGCAGAGATTATGACTTGCTGCAACCTCAGCTGATAGTTGGCATTTTTTAGCAATAAAGTATTAAAGTACATACATTGATTTTTTTTTTTTTTGACATACTGCTATTGCACTCTTATGAGACCACAGTACAACATAAACCTAACTTTTACATGCACTTGGGAAACCAGAACAATTCACTGGCCTTGCTCTTTTGCAATGTTCATGTTATCTGGTGGTCTTGGAACCAAATTTGAAATATCTCAGATGTATGCCTTTGTTACTTTAACTATTAACTCATTTAAACCTCAAAACAACACTTTGAGGTAGATGGTATTATTCTAATCATGCAGGTAAAGAAACTGACGCACAGAGAAGTTAGGAGATTTTCCATGGACATGACTGTTGGAACCAGGGTTCAATTCCATGCAGTGTAGCTGTGGTCTGTGCTCCCTATCACTATTGTGTGCTCTCATTCAACTCACACATTAGCACATTGATTAAATCATAAACACAGTATTTTGAAAAAGCAATAGCCAAGTATTAATATGGTTGTTCATGCTTCAAAATAGGCATTAGGTTTATTTGTTTTAAATATTTGATATGTTCATATTTATGACTTATTCCCCTTTTTATGTTCTTTTACCTTTAAATAAATATTTATTATATTAAACAAAATGTAGCATGGAAAAATTTCTGTAAACACAGAATAATTCTGAATGAATATGTTAAAAATTCATTATTAAGAACTCATACAAGGGAAAGGTATAAATAATTTCCAAAGTCCTCACAATCATTTACTTAAAATAAAGATTAGAGAAATATTATATTATAACAGGTTAATAGCACTCTTATAAAAGCTGTTTTCTCAATTTGATTTCTCCTTAATTAAGGGCTGGTGATATTTATGCTAATAAAAGTATCTGGTATATGACTAGGATATTCTTTTTAACATGAAAAATTATACAGCCTGACAGTGTTCCAAGAAATAATCGCTTTAATAATGATAGAAAAAAAGCCTGGTTATTAAAAATAGCATAAAATAAAACTGTTCTTAATTTTGGCAGCAGCCTCAAAATCATCAATTATATTTCAAATTCATTCTAAGTTATAAAACTATCTTGGACTAAGTTTGTCTGTGTCATTACATAATTTCTATAAACTTTAAACCCCCTTTCCACAGCCCCCCAAGCTTTAATAAAACAGGCAAATATACATCTCAATGGCAGATTAAGGCTTTTTGGTAGCTAAGCCTAATTAAAATGGCAACATTCCAATGGTTTCTTTACCAGGGAGCAAGGACATCTGTAAGGGATAAAAAGATACCAAGCATTTTGATGCATTTGTTTCCAGTGTTTAAATGTGGCAACAGAAAACACGGATTGATATTGGCTAAGCTACAAGCAACATTTGAGTTAGATGTTTAAAAAGAGCACAGGAAATCAAAGCAGTTAAAGGAATTTTTATTTTAGGTTGTTGCTTTGCCTGCTATTTCTGCCTATTTGCATAGAATTCCCCGAAATGTGTCCCACCGTATCATAGCCCCTCGTGGAAATTTCTTATATAGAGAGAAGTTCTACAGGAAAGAAACTGGTTCAACTTTAATTAACCCAGCATTTCTCAAACTCACTGACCATGAAATACTTTTCTTTTTTTTTTCTCCTTCCCAGCATCAACTCCATTCCCCTTTGAGCATCTTTTAGGAAGAGTTGCTCTAGCTTACCATGCCATGGCATTTTAGAATGTCATTATTAGTCTCAAATGTTTTAAGTGCTTTTTGTGCCCTGAAATTACTTCACAGCGGCCATGGATATTCGATGTATGAAGGTGCCAATCCAAGTTCCAAGAGAGAGATGCGTTGAGAGAGGAAATAAAGCTTCCCATGCCAGTGAGAGGAAGTGTCATGGCACTTAGAAAAGCTGCTCGTTTGTGTGATACTGACTTGTGTAAATTCCCTGCTTCCACATCTCCAATCATCGACTAAAAATATTTTGAGGCTCCAGATCACACTAGGCAGGCTCATTTCATAGCTCTTCAACTGAGCACTATTGCTAGAGTACAGGAATCTGCCAATGAGTATTTGCTGAATCAAATTCAAGAACTTAGATTTCCTCAGCCTATTTATCATTCTGTAGCTCCTAAACCTTTGGAATTATACTAACTAAAAATTGCCCCCCACTGCTTTTTTTTTTTTTTTAACTTTGTGTTTATGGTAAGTTTAGCAACAGGTGAACTAACCGTGAACTCTAGTATCTAGATGAGTTCAGTGATAGACATAAGCCAAGTATGTTTTAGTTCATAATTTGATTCATATACATAGTGAAATAGAGGACGCTGACAGTACTTTTTCTGATGTTTTTCGAATTTACTTTATAAAGAATGAGACATGCATGTTTCAAATGCCTATTATCCACTGGGTGTGTAGATTTTCTTCTAATTTCATCATTCTAAAAACCTAAGGATTTTAAAACCCTGTGAGAGATATGGAGATGTTGCTTGGGGTCTTTTTCTTTGGGGGCAAATATTTCAAATGAACAAACTTCACTTAGAAATATTGTGAGCAGACATTTGTTTATTCTCAGGTTACATTTTTCACCTGCTGTGTGGTGTAACATGAACATATAGAAAGTTAGACGTGCAGGATTGAGCAAAGGCTTTCTTTCACAAATAGTGGAGCTTGTGCCTCAAGCTAATTAAATTCTGTTCTGACACACAGATGATGAACGTGTCCTTTAATATAGCCATATTCCTTTTCTTGTAGACACCATTCCCTGAAAATAAAAGTGAAACTAGCATTCATTCAATGCTGAAGCGAAAAAAAAAAAAAAAAAAAAAGGACTTAATGAGTAAGATAATCTAAAAATTTGTCACCTGATTTACTAGCACCTGATGTTTTGGACATAACTTAATAGTTAAAATAGCCTGACATTTTCTACGGAACTCCCAACTTTGAAACAATTTAGCAGGACAAAACTCGAAACTTCAGCTAAGTACTCAACCAAGTGAAAAATCTCCAACCAAGTGTTTTGAGCGTCTGCCAGGTTAGTAATGACAACACTTATAATCAGACTTGTTAAATATTTTGGGTTTGAAATTTCTAAATTTCACAAATTATCCACTTCCAAATGAATTTTTTTCTTTTATTTGTGCACATATTTTTCATTATTTTGACTTTTGTGTACAAACAATTTCATTTATATGGTAAATAAAAATCACAATGCATTGTAAATTTTTTACAATGGCATTTATATATCAAAGTATAATAATTAGCTTTTGGTTAAGGAAATAAAAACCACTCTAGGTATGACAAGCAGAAAGGATTCAATAAGGGGATTAGTATTGTAAAGAGGCAGGAGAGCCTGCCCCCTATCTTCCCCCTCTCAAAGGCATCAGGCAAGAGCAGTGGTGTTACCTGCTGGTGGATGGTATCATGGAATAGGAAGTTAGGGTCATTTGATGGTAACCTGTCATGACAGTCTATAGGAAGTTCCTATGAGGACAGCAGGTTGGGGTAGGATGACAGGAATGTCCCAGAGGCAGTCAGCAATGGCGGTCTATGAAAAGATGTGTTCAGGTAAGGCAGTAAGTCACACTGAGCTATGATTAGCTGTTTTAACGGAACTGAGCAACTAGGCAAATGTATTAACTCTAACGGGAGCAGGTTTCTCACGGAAGGAGAAGGTACAAATATAGAAATGAGGAAAACTGTGGCACCTGGGTGGCTCAGTCATTAAGTGTCTGCCTTCGGCCCAGGTCATGATCCCAGGGTCCTCAGATCAAGACCCACATCGGGCTCCCTGACCGGCAGGAAGCCTGCTTCTCCCCCTCCCATTCCCCCTGCTTGTGTTCCCTCTCTCACTGTGTCTCTCTCTGTCAAGTAAATAAATAAAATCTTAAAAAAAAAGAAAAGAAAAGAAATGAGGAAAGCTTAAATAAACCCTGTGATGTTCATCTGAAATTGGAGTTACATTGTAAATTCATAGTTTTCAAGATACAGAGATAGATGACAGTTGATTGACAGATAGATAATGGCTAGATGATAGATGTGTAAAAACAGACAGAAGGGTATGTATCGGTGCGTGAGTGGTTAGTGTGTGTGGTGTGGGGTGCGTGCATGCATACATAGATATATCTACTTCCAAGGTCTGTCCAATGAGAGGTTTTCTGGATACAGCAACACCCCAGTGACAAAGACTATATTGGTTTAAACTAACATGAATAAGTAACAAAATATTCAGAGAATGAACAAGTTTTGAAGGCAAGGTTTTGAAGGCAAATTGGACAAAGAAACAAATTTGAAGGGACTCCATCTGGCCAAATATAAGAAATAGAAGCATCAAAGAAAATGATAGAAATGTACTTTAACTCACTGAACAAAATAGAAATCCTTGAATCCATATGGATAAATACAGAGAAGAAAAAGCTGTTCCTTACAGTAATATAAAAACAAATGTAGACAGATGATTAAATTAGTAACATCACCATTTTGTAATCATCATAGAGCTAATTTAGATAAAAAAATATCAATGAATACTACAACTATTGGGTGAAAGTGGAATGAGAAAAGGGCTATTAATCCAATCTCAAATATTACTACATAACACATTATTATTAAGAAAGCAAAAGTTTAAAAAAAAATTGGAGCAGAGACTGCTGGTAATCAAAACTTTAATCTAGTAATCGAAATTTAAACCACTGGTAATGGGACAAACCAACGTTGTGTGCTACCAGACAGGATGTAATGAGAAGACTACTGCATCACTTCTGTGTTATTCTTGCCCCAAATCCAGAACATTGGTCTAATCATGAAGAAACATTGGACAAATCTATTTGAGGAATATTCTACAAAATTGCTGCCCTATAATCTTCAAAAACATCAAGTTCATAAAAATGAAAGACTGAGTTCCTCCTCCAGTTTGAAAGAGACTAAAAAGACAATCGGATACAAGCATAATCCTTTTGTCATAAAAGAAGTTAGTGAGGTTATTGGTGAGGCTTCAGTGGGATTTCTAGGTGAAGAATATAGAGGAGTTTGCTATAATATTTTTACGACTTTCTGGGACCTTGAATCTGGTTCAAAATAGAAATTTAAAACAAAAAGCCTTAGAATGACTGAAGAATACAAGTGAAGATGATGACAATTTTCAATTTCCGACTAAGCATTTAGAAAGCTGAAAAGCTGTTGCAAAACACCACATGTGAAAATTCACACATCTATCACTTGCTGTCAGAGAAGCAGTCATAAGGCTTCTGACTGTGCTCTTCCTTCCAAATCTCTCGTGAGTGATCCTCTTTAGAACTAACCTGGAATACTGCTAGCAAGGGCTTTTGGGAACTGTAGTTCCCAGACTTTAAAGCTCTATATAGAGGGGTGCCTTGGTGGCTCAGTGAGTTAAAGCCTCTGCCTTTGGCTCAGCTCATGATCCCAGGGTCCTAGGATCGAGCCCCGAGTCCCGCATTGGGCTTTTTGCTCAGCAGGGAGCCTGCTTCTTCTTCTCTCTCTGCCTGTCTCTCTGTCTAATAAATAAATAAAATCTTAAGGAAAAAAAAAAGCTCTGTATAGAAAGTGGATAATGTGAACAATCTGGCATGCAAAGCATCACAGATCAATTCAGTTAGCACTGACGTTAATAAATGACCTTTTGGTCATTTATTAACGAGCATAGGTTTGTGGATTGAAGGTAAACTCACTTTTCAAGTGAATTTGCACATTTATTTATTGTTCAATATGTTTCTTTGGTTTGAATTTCCTTTTTTTTTTTTTTGGATGCATGTAGTACAGAGTGGTCTCCATTATAGGTGTTAGGGATTTGATGGTCAGCAAGTCCAAGGTTTTGGGTCTCTTCCAGTCTATAGCTTTTATAGGGCCTGGAGAAACAATAAGCAAGTTAGTAAAAGACAAACGAAAACCAGACAGGTACTATGAATGGAATACATAGGGTCTTGTGATAGTACCTGGGAAGGACGAATGAGGAAGTACTCTGTGCAGAAGGTTGAGAATGAGCCATTCACATGAGACCTTGGCAGAATGAATGGCATTCTGGGAAGATGGAGCTGCCAATAGGAGAGCCCAGAAGTAGGAGGGGTGAAGAGGTGGCTGGAAAGAAACGTGTGGTGCTAAGAAGTCTGGATACTTCTCTAAGTGCAAAGATAAGGTAATTAAGCAGAAAAGTGGTATGATGAGATCTTTACCTTAAGACCGTAATTCTGGCAACTTTATAGACAAAGGAAAATCAGGGATTGGGAGAAAGGTACAAGCAGTGAGGAAGGAACAGTGGGTTGTTTTACAAAATGAAATGAGAAATGATGGTAGGCTCCAGAGATACAGGAAGTGAAGGGAGGGGAGATATGTCTTGGAGATAGGACTGGCAGAACCCTTTTTTCTTTCCTTATAGTATGTACACAATGTTTTTTGGTTGCGTGATTGGTTGGTTGGGTATTTCAGGAAAACATTCTGTATGCTTCACCATGGATAAAGCCATAAATAGGACAATTAAAATTTTAAGGCCAATGCATTGAACAATTGTTTTTGTCTACACAGAATCCTGTTACCATCAATGGAAGTCAATGGTAGTCAATGGTAGTCATTGGAAGACAATGGTAGTCATTGGAAGTCAATGTGTCCTTCCCTGTAACACATACCCCTGGTGCTACCATCTGGCACTTTATTCCTACCTCGCCCATCCTATCGCAGCCCCTCCAGTGAATGAGCCTGGGACCCTGTCTAGCCCAGTCATTGTTTCATCTCCCAGAACTGTGATTGAGCAGAGAAATGATACAGGGAGTGGGGAAGTGGAGGTAAGTTTTTCTAATAGAAGTGTTCAAATAAACTCTCAGTGAGTTCCCAACTCCTGATCTTTCTTGGGTTGAGTGTATCAGGTTTTTTTTGTTGTGGTTTTTTTTTTTTCCAATGTATGAGTTTTTCAGTGCAGTTATCCTTCCAATAAATTCTTTCTAAATTTACTCATCCAGACTCAATTTCTGTTGCTTATAACCAAAGAATCCCAATCCATGTAATTTTCCAGTGTTTAGCTACTCTGAACGTATAGGGTAGCTCAGCAATTGTCAGTTTAAAAAGACAAAATAGATGGGGCGCTTGGAAGGCTCAGTTGGTTAAATGTCCACAACTCTTGGTTTCAGCTCAGGTCATCACCACAGGGTTGTGAGATTGAGCCCTGCCTCGGGCTTCACACTCAGTGTGGAGTTGACTTGATTCTCTCTCTTTGCCCCTCCCCTGCTTGTGCATTCACTGTCTCTCTAAATAAATAATAAATAATAAATAATAAAATCTTTAAACAAAATTAAAAATAAAAAGGGAAAATAGAAAAATAAAGACATTTAAATGTAACTTTTCTTTACTAAAAATCATGTAAAAAAACCAAAAGAGCACTTTTACCTAACTTCACTTCTAAAATAAATTCAGTCTAATCTCTGTATTATCAAAACATATATATAGTAATACAGAAGACCTTATGAGAAGCAGCAGTCCTCTGGCTTTAGATTTCTGGTTGTTTCTTATTTTTACATAATTTGCTAATTCTACTGTCTCTGATTTTTTAAACTATGAATATTAGCTATCACATTCCTATTATGGCATATGAAAACTATTTGCATTAGCACTTTTGCTTTCCACTATATTTTAAAACTATATACTTGTAAAAAATAAAAATAAATTTAAAAAAACTATGTACTTATATTATATTTACTTATTTCAACCAACTAAAGAGAAATATCGTGATTGGCAACAATACAAAAGGAGGATTTCATTGTCCCTAAATTTCCCTTCAACTCAGTACCTGCCATCTATTTATGTACTTATGCATTTGTGAGGGTGGTGAATTTCACATTTAACTCAGTAAACTTATGGTTATTGAATTTTGCCCATAAATCAAATTTAATAGTTGAAAATCAATGTACAGCATTTTCATTATTATGACCCTTACCTGGCTCCATGTCTCCCTCCTCCTTTTTCTTCCTTTCCCAAGTTCTTGAGTAGCACTTTTCCTTTGTGCTAACACTGTTCTAGGTGTTGGGGTACAGTGGTAAATATTGTTTACGACATCAATAGTGACATGCATTACGTTTACTATCTAATATTTTAATTTTCCTTTAGTTTGTGATCCTTTTACCTACCCACAGAAACATGTGTCTTTTCTTTTCCTTTTTGCTTTATTTTTGTCTTTCTTTTTCTTCTTTTTACTGTTTATTGTGTCCTTAGGTGTGCATACACTCAGTTTATTAACCACTCCTCCTTGTTGCCTCAATTTGTTTCTCCGTGGACACAGTTCCCTGGAAGCCCTCCACCTTCTTGCACGAATCAGACGGTGAGCAATTTATCATCCCAGTCCATCTGCTGATTTACATATGCCTCTTATTGGACCCATGACTTGACTCTCTATTTCATCTCTTACTACACTGTAGCACATCTTTCATTAACTTTGTCAGAAGGTAGGCACAGAACGCAAGACACAAGTGTCAAAAAAGTCTTTCTTTGGTATGTACCATTATATGTGATGTGAAGATTTGTTTCAATATAGAATTTAGAGGTTTAAAATTGTTTTTCCCTAATTTTAAAGACATTTCTCCAATATTTTCTAGTGTCTGATGTTACTGATAATGCCTGATATCAATCTCATTTTTGCCCCTTTTTAAAAAAAAAAGATATCTTTTCTTTTCTTTCTGGAAATTTTCAGAGGTTTCTCTTTTTCTGGCATCCTGAAATTTTACAGTTATATTTAGTTTATTTTTAAATTATTTATTTTATTAATAATTTATTGTTATAATTTTTCCCATGATCAATATTCTCTGGGTCCATGTGTTCTTTCTTTTCGGGGAATTTTATTCAATATTTGTATGATAATTAAATTTCTTCTTTTTTTTTTTTCTTTTTTCAAATTCTGTCACTCTTCATACTCAGATACTAGGCCTATGGGTAGAACAATTATCTCTCTCTATTTCCTACTGTGTTGTCTTTTTGTTTTAAATTTTAATTGATTTTCCTGACTTTGTATTTTTGCAGTTTTACAGATTTAGCAATTTTAATTTCCCATTTTTAATTTCTAAGGCTTGTCCTCATCTTGCATGTCCATTTTCATAACATCTTATTTTTATTTTATGGATGAAATACCTTGACTTTCTCAGACTATGCTAGAGATTTACTTTCTACATTTCCTTTCCAAGGGAGAATTTTAGCACAAGAAAATTCCACTTCCTTTGGGGTACATTTTCTTATTTCATCTTGGTCTTTCTTTATGCTACAGGTTTTCTTCACATGACTGGTAGTTCTGGTTAAATAAATGCCTACTTAAGAACGAAGGTGCTGTGAGATGGCTCAGAAATCCTGCGCACGTTGGTGGGTTTGTCCAGTGTTAGGGCTGTGGGCAGAGATGTGCTCCTAAGCCTGCAGTTCCCCGAGGGCTCTACTTGCTGGCTCATCAGCTATAAGTATTCATCTTCCCCCCACACACTGTGGGATTGCTTATCTATGTGCACGTCTGTGTGTTTGTGTGCACACATACACGTGCATACATGTGTGTGCACGCGGGAGACAGACCTGGAGTGGAAAAAGGTAAAAGACTCATTTTTCTATAAACTGATCTTTAATTAAGCCTCCATTCAGCCCCCACTCCCACTCCTGCCCTCCAGGGTGGAAGGTCCTGGGGTCCTGGGCATCTGCTGGGCGGCAGGTGGGACCCCACTGTAGCTCCTGGGTGTGCTCCCGGCTTCCACTCCCCCCCTCCTCTGGGCTCCATCAGCCTCCCACCTTCCTGAAATATACTGAAAATCCCCCTCAGTTACTGGCTGCCTTTGTGTTCTTTTTGTTGTGGTGGGATAGTATCTTTTTAAAATTCCTTCACTGGCACTGTAACAGAGACATGGGTAAATGAAAAGAAGCTCTACTCACCTGCATTCGCCTTCCTGAAGAGGAATTTAACTGCTGGTACTTTTTAATTATGCTGAAGAAGTATAATTTTGTTCAGTTCTGTAGGTGAAAGGGCATTTTTTAATGTTAATTATAGTTTATATTTCAAATTTTCTATATAGGTAATTTTGAAAATTCCTTAGTGACTTAATATTTAAAATTGTGTAAAATCCATGGCTTTTAGGCATAGATTTAACTATTACAAGTAACACCTAATGTTTTTTATTTTGCATTTTAGAATGTTGCAATCTCTCTGACTCTTAAGCCAACTTGCACGTAACAGACAAGTCATCAGAGGTAAAAACACTTAAGAACAACAGAAAGTCAGTCACTCTGGGGAGCATGCACAAAAAAGAAATTCTCCAGCGAACCTCTTCTCCTATTGCACTGGCCCAACCTCTTGTCACATCACAGGTCTACCCCCAAAACTAAGAGGGCTGCTGGGCTCTAATTTGCATGAGTGAAAGGCTACCTCTTGTAGTCAAGGCTAATGCCTCATGAGGGAAGGGAGGGTGTGGAATGAACAACTGTGAACTTCTTCAAGGAAGGAGAGAGGAAACATGAATATTGACAGGCAACCAAAATCTCCTGCAAGCTACTTACTCAACCCATCAGTTAATGACAATACATTCAAGTCACTGTACCATGGAGGGATGGGATAAACTTTAAACCATGACCTTGGAGATATTGAGGTTATGGCAAGCACAGAGAGAGAGCGGCATGGGCCAGGAGTCTTACGAGTCATCTTGAGGAATGTGGATGTTAGTTTTATAAACTGGAAACCCGTTGCGGTGTTTGAAATAGAGGAGTGACTGAATACATCTTGCATTTTAAGATTATCACTCAGGGACAGATGTTTGTGGCTGGTCTTGCGAACCAGGGGGCGAGAGTCTGAAAGGCCATTTAAGATATACATCCTTTCCACTGCTTGCCTTCAGAGTCCTGTATGACTTGTCCCTTGGCATCTGTTGTTCTAATGATTGTTTTTGAATGTTAATTACCTAAATATAAGCCTAGATTAATTAAGTGATATGAACCTTACTGTTAACCACAATCATCCTTTTTACAATGTATTTTTTCATCACAGATGTACCAAAAAATCACATTTCTGCCATAGAGAATACTTCAGAAATGATGTCCCTTTTCCCTTGCTTCTATTTCCTTGGATAGGCTTCTATTTAATTAATGTTTATGTCTACAATATGGTTAATTCACACACAGTGTGTGATATACATACATACCACTTTCTCTTAAGTTTTTAAAATTATTCACTAATTAATTTACACTTATTCAGGAATTTTGTTGTTGTTATTTGTGAAAAATTTCTAGGAAATGAGTTAGTTAAATATAGTACTGAAGTAACAGAAAATTCATAAGCAAATCCAAACCGAGCAGGGGTGCCTGGGTGGCTCAGTGGGTTAGGCCTCTACCTTCCGCTCAGGTCATGATTCCAGGGTCCTGGGATCGAGCTGCCCATCTGGCTCTCTGCTCAGCAGGGAGTCTGCTTCCCCCCCACCCCACCCTGCCTGCCTCTCTGCCTACTTGTGATCTCTGTCAAGTAAGTAAATAATATCTTAAAAAAAAAAATCGAAACCTAACAAAGTATGTCTGCCTCAAACTATGAAATGATTCTCTTAAACTTCCACTGTGAATTTTACTCATTTTACCTAATCTTGATTATTTTTTAAAGTACATCTGCTTTGACTTCAATAGTGTTGCTACAAACTGGCATTTTGATTTCCCAAAGAACTATTTAAAATTTAGGTTTGGCATCTGTCAAAACAAAACAAAACAAAACATTGTCATCCTATTGGATCATATAACATACCATCTAAGGACCGCTGAAATTTAACCAGTCACAGAGAATGACAGGGGAAAAACACCCAGACAGAAACTTTATGTCAAAACTATTGAGGAAAAAACCAAAAATAAAAGTACTATAAATGAGTGTGTCCCTGGTATAGTAGATTTTTTTCTGATTAGCCTATGCAAAATTTATGGTGCCAGATAACCAGCAAACAAGGACAATAAAATCTTCTTTGTAAAGTACTGTCAGAAACTTGTACCGTGGTCCCAGTAATATGATCCAGGCCTGTCTGACAGTCTAGGACATAGATAGCTGTCAACCCAGGAGCAGGCCGAAGATGATTGTTAAGGGGATTTGGTACTCCTTCTATTTGCCTAATAGAGAGCCTTGTGCTCAGCATTTCCTGAAGCAAAAGAAGACAGATGAAATCTCTGGGCACTTCATTGCTACTGCCTCTCAAAGATTTCCTGTCAAAACGGGCCTATAAGGGGAGAAAGGTTTTCAATAACATTTTTTTTTTTTTTTTTTTTTTTTTTTTTTTTTTTTTTTTTTTTACCTGGCAGGATTTTCAGCCTTGCTCTGAAGAGTTTGAAGGCTCTGTCTTTGTTAAAGAAAAAGAAGAAGAAGAAAAAGATGCTGCCAAACTATCAGATCTAGTTGTGTTTAAAAATAAAAAGGCAATAGAGCAATATGACTCATATTATCATAGCATATGTAGAGAAAAGTTTTGATGGACATTTATCAATATTTTAGGGTGTTTCCCCCCCAAATGGTGGAGGTGACCTTGATATTCTTTTTTCTCAACTGAAATACAGGAAGTGTGTTTGTTGTCACCATTGTTAGGACTCTTTTAGTAGCTTGTGTAGCAAATGAGGAGCTAAGATCTCATTTTTGCCAAAGGGATGTTTGCCCATCTGCCTTCCTCCTTATTAATGCTTTGCTCCTTGACTTCTCCTGCCTTGTCTATCAGCCAAGCAGTCCACAGATGGGTGATAACCTGTCCTTGAGAGCCTGATATTCTTTGGGGAGAGACCATTGCAAGGGTGGGAGTTTTACAGGTTTCTAGGAAAATGCATTCACACTCTTATTTTTTCTAGTAGCAACAAACAAGCCAGGAACCCCATCCATGAGTTATCTGTTCTTGCTCTCAGAGAAGATGTTTCTGTCACTGTTTAGCATGGTTCCTTCAGCAATCGCAACTTGCTACATATCTTCCCCCATATTGCATCCTTCTGAACAGAACAAAGGCAGAGAATGTGAATAAAATAAACAAACAAACAAAAAAAGGGAACAAAATAAGGACAATAAGCAGGAGACCTGAAGTTTTCTCAAATTGTAATTTCCAGCTTGTGTCTTGGGTGCTAATTTGCCCAGACATCTTTGTTCTGTTAATTGGTATGTTGTTACCAAAGTGAGAACAGAAATCTAACACAGAAGATAAAACCAAAACAAAGAAAACAGTAAGACTTCAACTGTCTGTAGCATTTAATATAAGGGTGCATAGGGCAGGAGCCCTAAGAATAATAGAGAACGGAACAATTGATTTTTACAACAAAGACCCTCAAGTCATTAAGAAACTGTTAAATCACATTGCCCATACATTGTCAGATGACATATGAAAACATGTCATAAATTTAATAGCATCTTAATCAAATTTATATACTATAAGTAGGTATATAAAACGTGTACCTTTATGTACTGAAAAAATTATTTGTAGGAGACACTCCATCCCACCAAATAAACTGGACAAGTAAGATGTTACTAAATAAAGCATATTCGATTTAAGATTTCTTTCATAAAATTATGGTATTTTTCTTTCTGTAGTGAAGTTTTAGAAATTTATGGATCAAAACCCTATAACTGTAACACATAACTTAACACAATAGGTGCCAACAACAAAAAGTTTCCCTAAAACAGCAGCTACAGTTCTGGTAGAGAACTAATTGGCAGCCTGTAGGCAATGTAAAGCCTTTTTTAATGGGAGTTCCCAGGTGGAGGGAGCTAACTCTTAGAACAGCAGCAGCTTTCAACAAAGGATTTTTTTTTTTTTTTTTTTTTTTTTTGCTAGGAAGGAGGTGAAGATGTGAAGCAAGAAAAGTCATAAAATACATGGTCATGAGCTAAGGAAAAAGAATACCATGGACTATTTCTGGCAGTGCAGGGACATGAGCAAAATTATGTGATGACTCAATTATGTATGTATGTGTGAGTAAACATGTATGTTTTATTGTTTAGAAAGGGCTAAGCTCCTGATGAAATAATTTGCAGAAACTCAAGACCAATTCCTTTTATAACAAACCACTGTGGTAATGTCTGCATATAACAAAATGTTGCCAAGTGCCAGCAGTGAAATAAATGCTTTTTTTAATGATTATCTATTAAAATCAAATATCATGAGGACAAAAGGTACCCCAAACAATAGTGGACAGTCTCTGGAAGTTGTAATAGGGTTTGAAACCTGAGCAAAAGAGAGAAGCATGACAAATTTAGTGAGCCAAGTTTCCAGACGATAGCCAGCTCAGACACTGTTCTGAGGAGGGACACTAGGTTCTCTTCAACGGTGGGACGGTGTGGAAATCAAAGCAAAACTTATAAGTTAATTTGAGTATTAGAAACGGAGACATAAAAGCCTTGGAGGATAATCACAGGAGAGATTTTGAATCAACTGAGATCGTGAAAATCTTTTTGGTGGTTGACTTGCCTTTTTTCTTAGAAAGATAGTCAATGATACACATTTTCTTCAATTCTGATTACTTTTTGAGCTACCATTGACATTCTTCATGAAGCAATGTCAAACTAGCCAGGTTGAAGAGGCTAACATGCTTACATGAAGCAACACAAAAGTTAGTGTGGCATTCATGTTAAATCAAAAGATCAGAAAGCAACATCAATTCTTCGATCTACTTGGATCCCTTAATTCTGAGTATAAAAATAAGTGTTGGTGAGTTTGTGATATATATAACCTCTGTCCACTTGTCTATTGGAACTATAAGCATAGGAAGAAATCTCTGACAGTGAGTCAATAAAGATTTTGTAAATGGAACTAGATAGAGAGCTAAAAAATCTCCGGTTTCAATTCAATGGAGATTTTTTCTTCCACAGCTAATGGCTCAAATGTTGAGAACAAAAGCAGGAGGGAGATTTGGCTTTGCCTCCTGCATTTTGGTGCCTCATTCAGTTACACACTGCTATTCTAGAATTAATGAAATATCAAAACCAAGCTAGTGGAATTGCTGTTAATTTGGTGTGTAATGAAACAAAAGCATCTAAAATGCATATGCTCCCACTTTCATACGAAGAGAAGACAATAAAAAAACAAAAGAACAAATTACACTTTGTATCTTGGGATATGAAACAATTACAGGAGGAGGAAGGTGGAGACTGTAAGACTCAATGGACCCTTTAATGAATAGTAGCAAAATATCCACCCAAACAAATGGCATTCTTCATACCTTAAGAAGAGAAATAGCCTGCTTCCATTCAAAGTTTTGTGAAAGGATCTTTATAGATTTTTTTCCCCCACTGACTTCATGTCAACTTTTGGAATTAATTGGCTTTCATTAGGGGACAAGTACATGCATCACAACAGCTTTTATATTTTTCCAATCGTCACTTCATCTGGGACTGAGCTCATCCTAGGGAGTTTCCACATTCATCTGACATCAATTATCCCAGGCTCCTGCTGATATCCAATTCATGTCATAATAATTAACTTGTATCTATTACAACCAAGTTTCATAATTAACATTTTATTCATCAAAAATTTTTCTTATGGACATGTTTTAAGATATTGCAAATTTACTACCTTTCAAATGTTCTATTTTCTCACTGATAGCAAGATTCAATTTCAGTTTAAAATTCAAATGACCATGCACTTTACTTCTTTGTCCAGATCTAAAATACCTGGACATATTTAATGATGAAGGAAATAATAGTGGAAAGTAGATTTCCTCAAAATACCCTAGGTTGCCTTAAATGTAAAGAATCAAAAAATTTTTGAAAAACTTTGAAAAAAAATTAAAAAAAAAATATGAGCCAGTTCTAAAGGAAATGGAAATCTTGCATCTTGCTCTCTTAATTATCACCTTCAATTTTGAAGAATTTTAGAGATAGTCATATAATGGCCAATATGTAATTTATAACAAGGGCATGGAAACCAAATAAAAATAGGATTCTGGCATTTTTAAAATACACAACTTACTTGGTATAATGATAGCATGGGGTGGGGGGGAAATGGTTGAATACTAAATCTGAGGAATTCAGAATTTGTATCAGACACTATCACCTTTGGAAAAAAGAATATGAATATATGCTAAAACATGATTGTTATCATTCACATAATTCTCTCATCAGTCTCCTAAGTTACATAAAATATCAAAACAAGGTATTGAAAAGGATAAATTCTCTTGATCGAAATCAGGTGGGTGATTGACAGTAAATTTGATAACTGCCTCTCAGTTGACAACTTGAAACAATTATCTGCTACATACTGATAACTTTGTTCCACCTAAGGCTAGCTAAAAACTGCAATTTGGCCTTTTTGAAAAAAAGTTGCAAGTTGAGCAAACAGTATCCTCTAGGACATAAACATATTATTTAAAAAATATATCTATTGGGGCAAATGGCCATTTAAAAAGTTAACGTGACTATTCTCCAGGTAGGTTTCTTCTCTCAACTGTTTGAAGACCTATAATTCAGCTACTGTATTTTCATCAGGCAAAGAATTTACTTAATTTCCTAAATTCTAAAATCTGCCATTTGTACCTTCCTCATTCCAAGAAACTGTTTGATCAAAGATTAACTTCTTACACTTTTTCAATCAATATCTCCCATAAAAGTACATAGGAAGTTATAAGGCAATTAAAATGTATTAGAAAGTGAAAATAAAACTCTGTGTGGCTTCCTAGGAACTAAGCAATCAAATAGTAATTCTAACTATATTTATGTAGCATTTTACCATTTACATAGCATTTTTAGATGTATTATCTCATAGAAAAACAGGATATATTATCACACAGAAATAGGAAAAATGGGGGAAATTTAAGGAACGTGATTTGTCTTTCATAGCTACAGAATAGTAGAAAGTTTGGAACTCAAATACAGACCTCACTCTAACCCTGTGTCATCATTCATTTCAAAGAACGGAGACCATACAAACATATTCACCAGTGACTAATGGAATGGAAACACACCCTGATAGGCTCAGAAGTCCGTTAACTTATGGTTCTCTGTCACTGGGAATAATTCATCCTGATTACTCCTTTGAATACCTGGAATGACATCTCAGAATCTCCTTTTTGCTCCTGTGTTCCCACCTCCTTTCTACATTGCTATTATATCCATCTATAAGGGATTCTCGGATGTCCAGTCCATCGGGGGGGGGGGGGGAACAACCAAAAAATGCTTCAGTATCATCTCTTTCTCCAAGTGATAAGAATCCCAGGGAAGCTCCCAGAACAAAACCAATCACTTATGCACTATCAAACTATGAAACCCACAGCGAAGATCTGAGACCGGTATTTGTGAGTCTGATCCAGCAGAAAATCATGCCTGGAAAATGCAACACGAGGCTCTGGGCACCTACGGACTTCCACTGGTGTTCACGCAGGAATACAGACTGCTACATATGCTCACTGCAAATTTTGCTTCAGGGAGAAACGAAGGACTGTTTAAGGGACTCCTTCTGCACCTTGAACTGTCTACTTATAGAAATGCCATACTAATTTTAGGGAAGCTCTCTGCAAAGCTCACTTGAGTGGAGAGTGAGGATAAATGTCCCCAATTATTAAATATCTGTTTCATCAAACTTGGCAACCAGGAGGTGATTGATTTTGTACTCACCTTATCCACACACCGTTATTTATTATGTACTATTTCGGAAGGTCTTCATCCTCTCCTCTAAATGTGAAATATTTTTCTTCTTCTTGAACAGATAATGAAATATGCTATTTTGGGACACATTAGATTTGTTTTAAGTGGTAGAATCTCTGCTGCATGAATCATCTTTTTAAAAAATATATATGATTCATCATACTTAAATTTATGTAATATATTGGGTGTATTCACATTGGGCTACTATTTTAAAGCACCGCCTCCAAGAAGCATTCTGCAGCAGAACCTAGACACAGAGAGAGGCACAGCAGCAATCAAAAGACAGCTTCTGGTGTCCTAAATACACCCCTAACCACTGAACCGCCATCTTCCCTACTAAAAGTGGTTACAAAATGGAGGCTCAAGGGCACTCATGGAAACCAGAAGGCAAAGCAAAAAAACAACAACAGAAAACAAAAGTTTAGGTCTCTTTGATAAAATACTTGCAAAACTAGCTTTTGAAATATATATATAATTTTTTTTCAAAGTTTGTATTTAAAGTTTGGGAAAGTTGACTTTTATCTTCCTTAAAAAATGAGTAGGGAAAAAAATAAAAGAAAGAAAGCATCTGCCAGGTGGGTTTTCCAAGTCTTGATTATTAAACAGTAATTTTCATCACATTTTAAATGCTCCCATCCATAGCAAGATTGTAGACGGATGATACAGCTAAATCACTGCTGATAGACAATTAGTTGAGTCTGCTGTCTCAAGCCAAGATTGGCAGAGTCTACTACTCTTGTAATCAAATTCCTCAGCATTCAATACAGCAGGCCTGAGTTTTCTAGTTAATGTTATGAAGGCAGCATTGAATAAATACAAACGACTTAATCTTCTTCTGCAGTCATATTCTTCTACCCTGGTCTATGTAATTAGGAAAATACTACATCTCATGTCCTGAAGAGTGAATACAGCAGACTGTTAATTATTATATTTAAATGGTTTTATAAAAAATATATTTAGATTCAAGAGGACTGTAAGATTTTCTTTAAAGAATATTAATATATGTATAATACCTGAGTATATGTTATTGTGTCTGTAGCTTATTGATAGCATTTATAGGGCTTTCTTAAAACAATCGTTATATGGCAAAAATTCAACAATTCAAGCAGAGCAAATGTTGAAGAAAAAGTGCATCTATTTTAGTTCATATTATGTATATAATAATATATATACATATATACGTACATAATAAAAACAAGTTTGAAGTTTGCACATTCCAAGGAAGAGAGACATTCACATATAGATGAAAATAGAATCCTACATTTCAATAAAAATGTGACACATGAAAATGTATCCTGAAAGTACTTCCAGTAAAGCCTGTTTTATAAAATGTATGGTAAACTGTATTTTATCTGTATTTTACACCAAAGTAATATTGATTTCCTACAAAAACACATAAATAAAAGATTTATGAGGAGTGTAGCAAATCTCATTTGGCCAACAAACCGTAACTCTTTTGTGTCTGCCTTATGAACAGGAGCAAAAATGGTATGCTTCACATGTTTCAATAATTTATCAAAAATATACAAGTGTTCATCATTTAAAAATAATTAAGAGAATAAGAATAATAATGGTGACTAATAACAAAGCACTAAGGACTTACTTAACTCCTTTAACACCTTTACAAACAACAACAAAAAATTTCTGTATGTGTCTGTGTACAAAATATAAAAGGATGTGCAGTTTACACTTTCAAAAGTGAGTTTACAAAAAATAAACAAGGAAATTAAGAGGCAAAAAATATGGCTTTTGAAATACAATAGGGTTTTGAGACCTATCAAGCAATAGCGATTACTTAAAAAATACAAAACATAGCAGCTTGAATCTGATTGAAGTGGTTCCACACTGTGCAGGCCAAGGAGGCAAGAACCTAGAAGCGTGGGCAGAGGACAGGGAGAGTATGGCTGCAGAACACAGACAAACTGTTCCCCTTTTATCTCTATAACCTCCACCCTCTCTGTTTCACCTTCCAAAGTTGTAACCCTGAACTTGGGACAACAATCGAGAGACTTCTGTTGAAGCTGTTCTTCCCTCCCCTAATCTATTCTTTCACATAATTAACTGCCTGACTTATTTGTCCTCTGATTTTTATCTGAGAAGCTGGCGAATTTCACTAATTCCTGCAGTTACCACATATCAATGTGAAAAAAGTATTTAATTCCCAAGATGAAAAGCAAACATTCAGGGTATGCACAAGTAAGACCAAAATACTGCCAAGTTAATAACACTTGTCACTCTTGTAGCACCTTCCAGCCAATGATTTCAAAGCCCTTAGAAAGTAAAAGCTTATCACTCTCGTTCTGCTGAAACTGAAATCCAGAAAGGTTAAGTGATTTGTTTATTTATTTATTTGTGATTTGTTTATTCTGCCCTGGTAAGTCAGTAATGGAGCTGGGAATAGGAGACAAAATTTCTGATTCCTTATTCTCTTTCAGACCACTCACCTTGCTTAAATGCTCACAGTGGAGGCTGGTGACATTTACTTTTACAAGGCAGGCATCGTCATTTTTGAATGGGCATGCCTACCCTATGCTTAGAAAAAGTCTGAGAAGTCAAGGGCCATTGCTTTGGAGCACAGAGTTCAGAGCAAAACTACTTTAACCAACTAGAACTTTAGAAAGCTACAGATTTAAAGGAGGTGTTTATTAGGCGAGGGCCTGGTTTTTGTGGTATACCATATAACAGGCACTGTGCTAGGTGCACTGAGCTCTTTAAATTAATTAAACCATGTAATAGCCTTATCCACAGGTAATGCTGTTATTCAAATTTACAAAGAAGATTGAGGAATAGAAAAGAAATTCACCCAAATCACAAGTTGAGTGAGTCTGCTGCATGGCTTCAGCTTCGGAGCCTACGATCTTTATTACTGAGCAATACTGCCTCTCTTTTTGCATCCCTGTAGGACATTAGGAATTGAGAGCAGGAAACATGCTGAGTAAAAGTACACAAAATAAGCTGCTAATTCAATTGCGGGCCTGTCCATCAAGCTGCATAACAATATTCTTTGTTTATTATTAACAATAATTAATATTCTGCTGCTTAACAATATTCTTTCTTATTAACACAATTACTGTGTTAATACAGTATAAACTCCTCTCAACACCAATTAAAAAAAATTCAAAACCCATAATTTCCAATATTGATCGGAGAAAATACAGAGGAAGAGGGGTTTAAATGGGAAAGGGGGGAATGGTAGACAAAATATTTTGAGAGAAGGCTGTTCCAAGCAAGTGAATTATTTTGACTAAAACAGTTATGTAACTACTAAAGAGTCAATTTAAAAACAATTTATTTAGATATTATCTAAGGGCCAGATATATGTAACAGGATCTACAAATTATAAGTTTAAAATAATATATTTATTCAAAGTAAGTTAGAAAATAAAATTTTAAATAATATATTTTGTGGTATAGTAAAGAGAAAACTGACCTATTCAATTTGGATGTGGTTTCAAATTCTGGCCCAACCAGAGATTGCCAGGACCTTGGATAAGTTATTTAATCTTGCTGATCTCTAGTTCTCTCAGTTTTAAAAGAGGGATATTCCTGCCTCACAGTGCCATTGTGAGGATTCAATGGCCCATGGACTCTTTGAGAGAAAGATGCATGTTTGTTTTACTTACCACATCCCAACACCCAGGCCAGCATAATCCGTGGCTTGCTATAGATGCTAAATAAACATTTATTGAAAATATCCATTGAATCTGGCATGTTAGGTATTCAATACTTGCTATCAATTTTTTTAACTTCATCATTCATGTTATTAGTGTTACTAATGTATATGCAAAAACTAGGAAGACTCTCAGATTTATACTACTTGGGAGCTAGTCTGTTCACCTGACATTTTTTCATGGGTGTGAGGGGAGACACGGGACTCCTGGATCAGAGACAAAGTGTAGTTTGTTAATTACAGCAATAGCCATGGTCAGGGTATGACCATTTTTGCATCAGTTGCTTGAACCTTCACTTCTTCAGGGCAAGGTGAAGAGGGCAAGAACTTCTGCACCCCCAATGGTTGATATTACAAGAGAACGATCAGTAAGCAGGACCGCGCTTTGCCCCAGCAGGAGACACGATGTCTTCCAAGGCTGAAGGCAAACCTGCCGTTTACTTTGAAGAGGTACACTATCTCTTTCTAAGACTGTTCAATAAGCATCCAGTGCCTCACTGGTAAGATATGCAGAAACACAGAAGCTCCTTGGAGAACTGCTATCCAATAGGATAAAAACATCATGCAGGTATGCTCTGCTCTTCTAAAGTTCACATTTTATTTTTATGAAGGACCTAGGAAGGACCTCTTTTTTTTTTTTTTTTTTTTTGGTAGAGACAACTGCCCTTTTATGAAGGACCCATGTTTTTTCTAACCAAAATAAATCCAAAGAGAATTTTCACTTTGATTTTAAAAAGGCAAAACCCCGGGCACCTGGGTGGCTCAGTTGTTAAGTGTCTGTCTTTGGCTCAGGTTGTGATCCCAGAATGCTAGAATCGAGCCCCATGTTGGGCTCCCTGCTCTGTGGGGAGTCTGCTTCTCCCTTGCCCTCTACCCCTGCTTGTGTTCCCTCTCTCACTGTATCTCTCTCTGTCAAATAAATTAAAATAAAATACAAAATAAAATAAAATGCATAACTAAAATTAGCATTCGGCACTGTTTTATAGTGAACTTCCATGCGGCCGCATGTACCCTGAGCAGCAAGAGTGGCCCTATTAAGCTCCTTCCCCAGGAAGGACACTCAGCAGCCCTGCATCAAGCATCCATAGCTTTGCATCTGTGAGCTTCTGTGTTTTCTGTCGATTTACTTTGTGCATCTGTTGGCAACATGTATCCTAAGGCATCAGAAAAGCCCAAGAGAGATTGCTTTAAAAAAAAAAAAAATTGGGGGGGGCGCCTGGGTGGCTCAGTGGGTTAAGCTGCTGCCTTCGGCTCGGGTCATGATCTCGGGGTCCTGGGATCGAGTCCCGCATCGGGCTCTCTGCTCAGCAGAGAGCCTGTTTCCCTCTCTCTCTCTCTCTCTATCTGCCTCTCCATCTACTTGTGATTTCTCTATGTCAAATAAATAAATAAAACCTTAAAAAAATTTTTTTTTAAATGCTCAAAAATGTTTCCATACAAATTAATGTAATTGCTTTTTTGCTTTACACCATTTCAACTTGGCAAAATTTTCATAGGAACGCTGCTTTTGGATAGTGGAGGAAACCTGTATATTGAAAGGTGACTAGAATGCGATTGTCGATTATAAAACAACAGTTCAGAAAATCGTATAACGTTACCTTATTCTCTTCAGAGAGTTTGATGTTAGATTTGTCAGTTGTCTTGGTATCTAGATTAATTTACATTTTAAAAAAATGTACCTTTTTTTTGGGTACCAATGGTACCAATTTACCATTCTCTGAGAACGTGAACGTGAGCAACTGAGTCAGAAATGTGCTTGCTTTCACTACTACTCTGTTCTGAACAAAGACACGAGAGAGTTTATGAAAGAGCTTGTGTCTATCAAAAACATAGAAATCATGAACTTGAAGTAATTATGACAGGGTTCTATGCAACCAGACAGGAGAACCTTCTATTTCCATATCGGAAATAGATACACAGCTGTGGCGCATGGTGCATCTCGGGCAGCAGCTCTAACAGCGACAGCCTTGCAGTTGTGTCTGCCAACAGCTTTCTCAGATGATTCTCCTGTTCTTTTACGCCAGTCCCTTCTCACTCTGGAAGGGAATGGTTTACAACTATTGCATTCACTTCTTCAATGCTCATTCTTTCACTCTTTAATCACTTAATGTCAGTTATCAATACCAACGGCTCAAAGGAAACCCTTACATATCAATAATGAACTTTCATCACACTCAGTGACTCTTCTGAAGTCTCTTCCTACTTGTGCTTTTGCTTTGCTATCAGCCTGTCCATTTTGACAGTCTAAGCCTTTCAAATTCTATGCCTGTTCTGTTCTCGAATCTCTGATAGATAATACTTGGATCTACTCTTACCTGGTTCTGTTTCTTATTCCAACTCTTAAATGTCAAGCTTTCTCTTGGCTCTTTTGTCCTTTTGTCTCTCCATGGTCTCTCTCTACATGAATGGTTTTCCAGCATTAGGCCTCTACGGATGGCATTGAAACCTACTATCTCTATTTCTTAATTTTCTCTTGATTTAGTCTATTTTCAGAGATCTGTCAGACACTCCTACCTTCATGTTCCAATAGTATATCATACTCAACATATTTATCACTGAACTTCTGTGGATCCAACCAAATCAGTTCCTGCCCACAAAAACCCAGTCAATTTCTTTTTCTTTTTTTTTTTTAAATTTTATTTATTTGACACAGAGAGATAGAGAGCGCACAAGCAGGGGGAATTGCAAGCAGAGGGAGAAGCAGGCTTCCAGCTGAGCAGGGAGCCCGATGTAGGACTTGATCCCAGGACCTGGCATCATGACCTGAGCCAAAGGCAGACACTAAGCCGACTGAGCCACCCAGGTGCCCAGAGAACCCAATTTCCTGTAAGGCCGTGCTGTTGTGGAGTGCGGTGCCATGTATGATGTGGAGCGCAAGATGATGATGACTGGATGGGAAACATGTATTACGGTTAAGCCTCAACATCATGGCTTAACCGAAATACATGTTTTCCATCCAGTCATCATTATCTTGGCTTAGAGCCTCTAATTCATCCTTTGACAACAACAAAAACAAAATCATGACTGGTTTTCCTACTTTGAGGTTCCACCTCTCCCTATATTCTGTTTCCCTTCTTCCCCTCTAAGAGGGACTGCTGGTAACTCCGTGACACTCCCTGGGCAAATTCATACCCCGTAGTGTGGCATGAAGTCTCTCCACAACCTGGTCCTTGCCTGCTTTCACTCAACAAATGTTTAATGAACAAGGATCATCTAGAAAGTGGTGCCTATTCGGGGTGGACTCGGAGGGAGGGAGAATGAAGTGATCTCAAACAATAAATAATTCGATGTATTACTACCAATCACAAAATTCATGGGAAATGACGTTACAGAAAGGGCTTTTTCGCCCCTTATCTCCTGCTACTCTCTTCCACATACCTGATATTATCAGCAAACTGGATTGAGATCTATCAAAATTGTCTTCCTTTTCTGTCTCAAAAATACACTAATGTGTTGTATTTTTTATAGCCTTTCCTTTTTCTCTTTCTTCTCACTAGCTTTTGAAATCCTTCCTATTCCAGGCAGCCCGGCTTAAATGTCATTGATCCTAGAATTCATCTTTGATCATCTTAGCCAGTCGCAGAACAATTAGAGCGCTCTGTACGATATTTATGACATCCGCGCTCTCCACATTATACAGTGGTTCAGTGGACACAGGTAACCTGCCCCCACTGTGCTGGGAAAGAGCTGAGGGGTGAGTACCATGATGTAACACATCTTTATAATCCCTACATGCCTCAAATATTAGCTGCTTCATAGCAGACTTTCAATATTTGTTGAATGAGGGAATACATTAGTAAAATCACCCCTCATATCCAGGGTATTTCCTTTGGCATAGACCAGAAAACTCCTACAAGCTGCCAATTTACAAAAAAAAAAAAAAAAAAAAAAAGCAGTCAGTGGCTGGTGTGACAGGAGACTGAGCCTCTGCTGGCAAAGAAGTTAACAAGGTATTATGGAAAGCAGCGGTTCCATCTGGAAACTCTCCTGTAGAACCCCATATCTCCCACAGAGCAGTTAGGAAGGAGGTCAATTTCCCAATGGGGTGAAGAAAAAAAAAATCTACAAACAAATTTCACTGGAGCAGAGGTGCCCAGAGCATAATATTATCACCTCCTTGGGAACACAGTATTTCTAGGAAGGATATCATCAAATATCAATCACTCAACAGTTCTGCTCTTGCCATATGATTCTAGGAAATGCTATTTGCAAACAGTAAAACAGAGCTTTGCTAAGTCTCCAGATACTCCTCTCTTAAAGCTGGGGTCTCCAATTTTCTAAGCTCATTAAACTACTCTCTAATTTTATGCCTATAACACACTGCTATGTGTGTGGTTTAAAACAATCATAAGATTTGGCATATTTTATCTTCAGAGCTCTTTGCACACATCAAGTAATTATCCGTATAACAGCCCCATGATGTAGGTGTTATGATTCCCATTTTATAGATAAGGATATTGAGACACTAGAGATCTAATAATTTGCCTTCGGCAGTACAGCAGGCCAACTGCAGAAACTAAATTAAAATAAAATTTTCTGACTCTTTGTCAGAAAATTTCATTCTGAAACATTGTACTAAATACCAGGCTTTCCTCGATCTACTCGCTTTAGAATATCTACATGGCTACATTTTGAATTACATATGGGTTGCACAAAACAAGCATCACTATTATTTAACAATAATGTAGATATTTCGAGATTAGGCTGCTTTCTGCATGTGAGGATAAGAGAAATAAACATTATCCCAGTATGTTTGGGAAATACCTATCAATGGCATAATTCTGTTTAATAATCTGTCCTTCTTAAAGGTGAAGATAACATTCCACACAGTTAGCAATTTTAGTATGCTCGCAATGAGATGATTAGAAACAAAATGGCTGGTCTGAAAAATATTTCTGAGTACCTTCGTTTTGTGCTGTAATAAACACCTCACTGAACGAAATGGGGAGGACACGATAATCCTGTACCTCATGCAAAATCAATTACATTTTAGTTCAAGATTCTCAGTGGCTGAAATAGGATATTATTTTATGTCCCGAACAATATGTTGTTCCAGTTACTAGGGAAACCAGAAGCAAAAACTAAGTTTACAATGATGCATTCTCAAGAAATTGACTACGATGTCAGTCTCTGGGGCATCATTACAAAGGGCTGTTTGCATTTAAATTTCTTATAACCCTTAAGCAACTGATTTGTTTGTTTACAAGCATGAGTATGCATTTTTAGCTCTGGAAAAAAATTTAAAACATTTAACCAATACATCGATATTTAACCATTTAGAGAGCTCCCCGTTAAGTAGGCGATGTCTCTTGCCGAATTATTATGTGTGGATTTGTGCCTCCGTGGATTTCCAGTGAGACCTCCCGAAAGCCCGGGCATATAATGTGCTCCTCGTTAATGAAAGCTGCACGTTCTGTCTCACACATGGCAACAAATAGGTGAAGTCATGTTGACTTACACTGTTGCATGTCACAAATAACAAGATTCTACAGGAATCAATACATCTATTTTGCACACAAGGTTTCTAGAGTCTACGGCTATTCAAGGCCGACTCCAAGTTCCTTAGGGAAGGCAAGGAAACCCCAGATTTTTCTTGACAGACACTTGCCTCTTTTGTCAAAAAGAAACAACAAATATTCTGATGAGTTACTGATGCTTTTATAGTTGCAAACTCTCCTGACAAACTACTCTCCTGACCAGAGATGACAAGGCCTTGACATGCTGCCTCTTCCTTCAGAATACACAGAAATGCTGCAGAAGCTGATCAGACTGAATCTGGCCATAGTGAATGGGAGCGTGATGGACATAGTACAGCCATAGGGACAGTGACTCTGGGCTGTTTTCCCTTAGTGAAATCAACATCCATCCATTGTCTCTCTGAATTCACTTCCAGCCATATCCTTTGTCTTGAGGATTTACACTTAGAACTGTGTAATTATTTTTGCAAAGAACGTGTTTTTTGGGCTCCAAATTTATTCCATATTTAGCAAAATAAAACCACCCCAACAGTATAAAATGAGCCTTTGCTGAACATGTCACTTTTATGACGAAGCAATTGCCCAAATTCACCCCAAGGAACACAAAAACTAAATAGAAGAGACAAAATTTCTATTAGCAACTGCAGACAAGGAATTACAAATTCAGCCCTCCATAAGAAAACACATTTAATTAAGTAATATTCTAACTTTAGGAAGTATGGTCACTGATTTAAAGCAGGGTTTATTTTTCTGGTATTTTTGTTTTTGGTTTTTTGTTTGTTCGTGTGTATGTTTGTTTTCTGAGGGGTGAGGTTCTTTCCAGAAAATTATTTTAGCACAGTTATTGTAAGCCGACTAACCTTTCGTGTTACTCTTTTTTTTTCCTTCCCTCCTACTCAGCATTGGCATGCATGGTAAATATATTGCTCCTGAATAGTAAGAAATTATGAAAAGTAGAAACAAAGATCAAGCTTTCCTAGGTGGCTGGGAAACCAGAACACTGGAGGCTAATTTTTTGTAAGGTTTCTTTTATTCCCCATCAATATGCCATAAGCCTGACCTGGAGGATCCCCTTTAGTTGAAGCAAGAAAGTAATTAAGTCTCCAGGCTCATCACAACCTGTGCAATCTCATGTGCAAAAATTGTGCTTTAAGTCAAACAGCTTTTAGTTTTATGACAAAGACTCCTGTAACGGAGGGTTAACAATTAAAGGCAGTCAGTGTGTTTCTCTCACGGGGGCTTGATGCTCACTCAAGTGCTGAAATCACCGATCTCCTTTGAAAAGGGAAACTGGTTTAAACCCAGACTTTTTGTTCTTTTTTTTTCCTTTTCTTTTGTTTTTACTGTCCCTTTTCTTTTTTTAAGGTTGGCTCTCCTTTGCTTCACCTGTTTAGCCATCTTGCTTTCCATGTGCCCCTGTTTCTTCTTGTTACACTTGGTCTCTACCCTTAGGAAATGTTAGGGAGCCTTCCTCCTTAGCAGGAGTCACACAATAAAAATCAACCCCTTGGTCAGTGTGTGGACTGTTTACTGCTTAGGCTTCAAAATCTCAAAAACAAAATATATCATTGGCGGGGATAAAGAGATCTCCCGCAGCATTTGTAGGGTACCAGTCTGGCTGAGTTCCTGGCCAGAGTGACAATACACACCGATGTGTACACACCCTGAGCCTTTTCAGTGCATTTTGTTGTTGGCTTGTCTCCATGTGGAGGCGGCGTCCTCCTCATGAAACAACACAGAAAGAAAGGCTTACCTTACTTGCCCCTATTAGTAAGGGCTGCCTTTTTCTTCAGTCTCCACATTAGACATCTGCTTGCTTTCTGTGACAACCTGCATCTTAACACTTCAGTGTGTGCTTCTAAATTTACATGTTAAAAGGTGTGTCATTTGTTTCAGGACTAATGACCTGGCCATCTCGAGTTTGTGCAACGTATTATGTTGCTAATATAAAGATTGATTTAATGAATTAGCTCAAAGAATGTGCAAGCATTTCCTGAGGGGGTTGGGGGGGTAGGTGGCAGCAGTCCTGAACACAGGCAGGCAGGAGCCTTCGAAGGAACATGTATCTGTGACCTTCCATCAAGTCCATGTGAAAGCTTGGGGAAGAGTATCATATAATTTACAGAAACACATTTTTAGAAGCTGGAATAGGGGCCAGTTTTTTTGTTTTGCCTTTTTTAAGGGAGACTTTTAATATATAAATCTTCTCAGTGCTTTAGATCATTAAAGCTTTCTTTTAGTGAACTTGAAAAAAAAATTGTGACTGTCATAATTTTTACTGTTGCAGAAGAACAGAATGAAAACAGCTGAGAAGGGAAAATAAAGGTGACAAATACAGTTCAGAACGCAGTGAAAAACGTGTCCTTCTTCTGCTAGGGCTTTACCATTGAACACAGCATCCTGAATGAAATGAAATGTGTCCCCTGTGTGGTGCATCACGCTTGGACAGCCTCACGGTAATGTTACCAAATATTCTTTAACATCTATGGGGCATTAGCAGCAATCTTTTTTGTTTTTCACAAATTTCTGCTACTTTTTTCTGGCAGTTATTTTCGACAAGGGCAGTGGATGGAGCCGCTCAGAGGAATGCCTGTGCAAACCAAACAGGAGAAGCTCCAGCCTGCCCGAGCATTTTACCCTTTCTGTGTCGCAGGCGGGATTTGCTGATTTGCATACGTAATTGCAGGAGTTAAAGGTGTCCACACCATAATCACAGCACAAACTCGAGACGCAGAAGGGAGAGCACGGGGGGTGACAGAAGTCGGCCTCTTTACTCAGGTTCTTGCCTGGAGTAATGGGAAGGGCCCCCACTTACCTGTTTTTATCAAATTCTTTCACCTTAACTCTGCTTCAAAGTCGTAGAAAAAACTCTTCTATCTTAACCTTGGCGTGAGGTCAGGAGAAAAGACTTGGGAAGGTGCATTTATGGGTTTTTATCCTCAGTCTCAGGGGACTGTACGTTCTCCAGCCAGCTGTACCCTGTGAAACTTCACAGAGGTTCTATACTCTTTCTAGTTATAATTTCGTTTCTTTTTAAGAATCCATCCTGATTAGTTAGCAACTTTTTTTTAACTATTTCGCCTGGTACAAGTGACTTAAGCTATATTGTTTCTTATCAGCTCTTCTATTCACAGTAAGATCATCTTTCCTACAAATCCACCTACGCTGTCCTCAATATTGATTTATTTGTATCTCTGGTCAATATGAATATAGCAGTAGAGTCCATAAGAATTTGCATAGGTAGGTTGGTTCATTCTTGTTTAAGATAAATGTGTCAGAAAGGAAGCAAGGCATTGTCATTTTTAGATGTAATGGTGTTATATCCATTGAATTCTGTGTTTGAAGCAAGAAGATAGCATTTAAAGCAAGAAACATACTACCATAAAAGTGATTTGACCATATTTCAAATGTGACTAATTTGCATGAGACCTAATATTTCTACCACCTACTTTTATGTGAACGTCTGTTGTTTCATCATGCCTGAAGTACAAGGAAAAAAGGAAGTGATACTGCCGCCCTCATAATTAATGCTGAACACCATAGGATTGTACTCGCCCGCTCCTCATTCGAGGGCTGGGCTTCTCAGCTCCAGCTCAATGTTAAGTCTAGGTGGAAAGGCTGAAGTCAAGGTCTTGTCTCAGTATAGTCTGCCTGTCCTCACCCTGACACCCAAGCTCATTCTGACACAGCACAAGACTAAAACTTGCCCTCTGAGATGGTAAGTTATGACCAGGAATGAAACTTCTACATATCTTTGCAAAATAACCAAACAGGAGAAAAACTGAACATTAACTTTCTATGGCTAAGAAAAGGAAACATTAATAGCGTAACAATCCATTTCTATCTAGTAATAAAAGAAGAATATTACCAAATAGAGATATGGGCAATTCAATGTTTATTTTCTTTGCTAGATTTAAATTTAGCATAAAGCAACAAAATAGAAGAATCATGTGAGGCCTCAGAATTACAGAAGAGAAGGTTCCCGTAAATAATTATAGTTTCAAATTTGATTTGGGGTAATTGTCCAAAAAAAAAAAAAAAAAAAAAAAAACAAGGAAGTTTCACAGGAACTGTGCCAATGAGAAACATAAAGGAAAAAACACTGTTTCAAAGGGTTCACTGGTTAACGGGAAAAAAGCTGTGTGGTTCTCTATCAGATTCATGAAAATGCAACTAAGTGAAGTGGAGAAAGGAGGAACATTTTAATCTTGTCAGCTAACCCCACTGTAGGGCATCCTCGGATTATCTCTCATGACACAAATTCCGGGCACAACTTGAGTCTACCACCCTGGTCAAGAACTAGCGAATGTCGCCAAGTGGTAAGAGAAGCAGCTAGAACTCCGGTTGCCAGCATAATCAGGCAGGCAGGCAGGCTCACAGGAGTCCACTCCAGCCCGTATCCGTCCACATCGCCTGGTCCTATCAGTGCACTTGGGAAAGGAGCAAGTTATATTGTGGGACAGCTTTTAAATAACAATGAGATTTTCTCAAGGCAGTAGGTATTTATTTTGAATCTTAAAAATGCCTCCCTCTGCTAAAAACAAGCAAATGAACAACAACAAAAAAAAACCCAAACTAAACAAAAAACTCCAAAACCTACCAAAATGTCTCCTTTCTTTAACTTCCTAAAATTTATCCAGATCTGTATCAGAGAACTAAAACCTTTTTATTTTAGAGAATCGGGCATGTCCTGTCTACTTCAGTAAATGCAGACCCTTTAAAACTGTATGAGGCTGAGATAAAGACCAGTGAGTCAGAGCACCAGTCATAAATACATGCTGGGAACCTCCTTAGCTGTGTGACCCTGGATAGGTAATTGTAACTTCGTTGGATTTTAGTTAACTCATCTGAATCATGGAATATCAATACTACCTCATGAGGTTTCCTTGTGAATTAGATAATGCATGTTAAAGAGTTAAGATATAACAAATACGAATTCCTTAAATTACTAGTTTTTAGCAGAGAGCTTAATAGCTACTCCTCAATAATCAATATTGCTCAATTGAGAGTGAATGGTTTTTATATCTCTGGTTTGTTTGACTTATTTATTTCACTAATTTTTCATGTTCAGCCAGCTATATATAAACGCAAAGTAAAATACAGAATATGTAACTAGATAATGATTTAAAATATATAACAAAAAGCCTTATAGGGAAATTTAAGAGTCTTAAATGAAGATTTGCCGTAACTTTTAATTATTCAGCTTAATGTCACAAAGAGTTACTTTGTTAGTGATTTAGCATATTTTGAAACGGATATTATGATATAAAATTAATGATAATCCTTAGAACACACATGGAAGCGATAAATGTCTCATTTTTCTTTTTCTGACACCGAGTGTAATCGGTATAGAGCTTTTCTCCTCAGACCACTTTGAGGTGACTTGGCAACACTGAAATGTTATTTCATTAGGTGAGTAAATAAGAGACTAAAAATACAATAGACTGCAGAATCTTCTATGCTGGGATTTAAGGTGACAATATCCTTTCCAAAAGATATCCTGGAAATGACCAAAAAACAAAAACAAAAACAAAATAGAGAAGAGAGTCATAGACTATGGTAATAGAAAAGATTAGAAAATCTAATTGTAATCTTCTCATGTTAACGAAGAAAACACCTAGGTCTGGAAAGGTTGATAGTTATTAGCGTTAGTACTTAGCAAATTAGGAACGAAGAGAGGATGAGAACCTAGGTCTTCTTAGATTTCAGACCATCAGTTTTACAAAAAGAAAAAAAAAGTTTTAAATGTAATTTCTCTCAATTAAAAAAAAAACACAAAATTCATATAAATTTAAGAGCAAAAAGGTTATACAAAAAACTAAAATTTATCACAAAATGTTAGTGCAATAATATGCCTTACTTTCACCTTTATTCCAGTACTTATTTTTATTTGCTGGTCTTACATTTCTCCTAAGAAATTCTAGTGTTCAATAGTATTTCAATGTAATCTGATGATTTGCATCAATGCAAAAGAAACAGTTTCAGTGTCTTGTGTCAGTTTATAATTTTCTGTTTAATTTTTTATTTACTGTTCACCAGATTTGCATTTGAATTTTTCTGTTAAAACAGAATTCTGGGTTTCCAGAATAGTTGCTGTATGTTTACCTTATTTTTTTTTTAAAAACCCTTCTATAAAATATACCAGATTAAAAAATGTTTCATCCATTGTACTTATTGATACTGGGTCTTAAAATTGACAGAATCTTGAAATCACAATAAACGGGATTCAAATCACGTTTATGAAGAAAACAAAGTTATTCAGAGGTTAGGAAGGCATAATAAAATCACAACTTTCTGAAATATCTCTAGAAGGTAAATTACATTACTTAAGAGATTGTATTTCTAAAAACTTGTAAGATAGGTAAAGTAGATACCAAATAAGGCTCTCTTTCTAAGATTGAGGATTTTGTTTTGTTGTTTTTTTTTTAATTGTTTTTGTTGGTGGTGTTGTAGTATTTCAGTATTTAACACATTCCGCACAGCAACTGAATTCATTTCATGTGGACTTCAGAGACCTTAAAACTGCGGCCTAAAAATACACGTCTTTTTTGACTCAAATGAGAATAAACAAAATAAATGAGACAAATATCATCTCTGTTCTTCATATAGCACCTCTACAGATGGTGATATGTATTAACCACACAGAACAGTAAGAGAATCGTGTAATTATGAAAACAGATACGAAGAAACTTGACTTTCATTTGATTCCTCTGTCCAGCTTCTTGTAAGATGGCATCCATCTTACTTCTCTATCACACCAAAATGGAAACAGGCGGTGGTTAATTCTAGACACTGAGACAAGGTAACAACTGGATACTGTATTAGTTCTTGGCATATGTGCCTATGATACAATCATACAGTAACTTCCCTCTGGGAACACCGAATTCACTCGAATACACAGCAATGAGCCAGAGTACCTTACTTCCTATGTCTGAACATTTGACCAAACTTAAGAAACAACACCCCAGCAACCTTGTCATTTCAATTTTTCACACTTTTGTCTGTATGTGTTTTATGTCTCAACAAAGACTTATCTCCCCAACCCACTGCCACAGGATAATTCTCTGTAACAAAGCTCAGTCTCAATCTCCAACCAAATGAAAAAAAGGGCAAATCCCCAAAGAGAAAAGTAACGGTCACAGCCATTTCTACGGGTCCCAATCTCACAGACCAAGGAGGAACCAATGACAGTTCATCACCGCCATAAACTGGCAGAATATGCCCCAAAGGGATTGGAGCTTCTGTAAGGGGATTTTGTACGAAGAATATCTTTTTGAGCCCTCCAACAGAGAGAAGCATTTTTTACAAGTAAGGAAGCTGTGTTGGCACAACAGACAACATTTTCAAGCTGGGCGGAGATGCAAATAGCCACTAGTGTGAGAATGTTGATGTCTGTCATATACACAACTTCCTAACCGTTCTTCTTCCCTCTGTCTTTGTAGAGGAATGTTCAGAGGGAGAATGAATACAGCATCTCGGAAACACTGTGGCTACGTGTCACCACAGCATCCAAAACACTGATATTTTGGAGGGACCTCCAAAAGGGCTTGTTTTCCTCTCCCGCTAAGGGTTAGGAGGCAGTTAGGCAGCCACGTGAAGAAAATGGGGGAGGAAAAAAAGCGATAGTTGGCCAAAACGTGGAGCCGTACTTAATAGTGCACCTGGAACATCATGGCCCATTTCTCCCACGCTTCCGTTAATAAAATAAAACTTTATTTTGTGTAGTGTCTTCATGCCAAAACGCATCCCCAAATACTTTTACAGACTTAAATAATGCATTTACTACAACTGCCGCATGGTGTTACGGTGCCCCAGATCACTAGGAGTCTTGAATTAATACACTATAATGATCTCTCCCCGGAGATAGCTGGAAGTGTCTAGTTGCCAGGCAGACTATGGAAGGGATTTGAGGTAGCATAATTAAGGGGAGGTGCTTGATAGCTGGCATTCCGCAGAGATGCTAATTTTCCTTTCTCTACTTTAAAAATATGTAAGAGAGTATTCTGTGGGCCAACTACAAACTAGAGAAAAATTGCTAATGTGAACAACCATCCAGCCATTTTCCGTGAAGAGGCAGAGAGATAGAGGATGATGTGACTATGATGGAGATGAAATGTTGACTCCGACTTAGCCTCTTGCAACATCTTTCAATAAGAAGGCGAAGGCTTAGCCCTTCTTTATCTCAACATCTTCAGTATAAACGAATACCACTCTGAGCCCAATATGGGACGATTTCAGGCAGTTTCTATTACACCTAGCATGTGACCTTCTAAACCCCGCAGTCCCCCGTGTGTGGGGTCGTCCAAGTAATATAGGGGCTTTTGTCTCTTTCCATATGCTTCCCTGTCTCTCCAAGACAAAAGCCAACTTTTGAAGTGCAAAATAAATGCGTTAAAGGGCTTTTAAACTCAACTCACAATGATATAATCATTTAAAGGAGTTGATGTAATCATTACAAGCAATTTGTCCTTGCCAAAGATTGAAAAATGAATCCTGAAAGGGGAGCGCTGGTGCAGAAGCCGGCATCTTGCTCTGCATAGAAGGGCAGAAAATGCCTCTGCTACATTTTTGCACAAGTTGTTCCACTGCCTAATTGGGCATGAGAGTAGGACCGCATTGATGTTGATGGCTCTGAGTTCTCCTCAGCCACAGGTGTAGAGTGAGATTGGGATTGTCAACAAGCTAATTTTGGTCTGGAACCCGGTTTAAGCATCTCATTGCTAGCGGTTGGAGAGCTGTCACACATTCTCGGGCAGCAGAATGTGCTCTTCTCCTTGCCACAGAGATTAGCCACAGCCTGTGATGCTGGGACTTTGCCGGCAGGAATAGGACAGAAGCTCCACTGCTGTGTTATTATCTGGGATCTATTATGTTTTTACATTTTTCAAAAATCTTTAAGCTAGATCTTTGACATTCAACTGCCTATAAAGACATGCACCACCTGATGAGAAGCTTTGATGTGCATTTTGAGGATTAAATAATCTAGATAGAAGGCAATGTGTTTCCAGCCAAGAAGAAAACTATGGAGAAAATTTTGCCTCCTGCCGCTAAGCTCTGTTGGCAGTCAATACCTTTTAGCTTACCCTCTATATTTGATTTCATACATATTTACAGACTATTTTTCCTCTTACTGCTAATTCTTTTGAGACCAAATTAAGAACAAAGATAGCAGGAACAGGCTTCATCAAATAAAAATGTAAATATGCTGCATCTCATTTGTGCTTGAAGAAACTTTATTTAAATATTTTTTGTGAAGTGGAGTAGTCTGGCTCTATCATTATTAGCAGCAACTGGGGAAGTTAAGAGCCTAAGGAGTCCGTGTAAACCACGGAGGGGAAAGTAAGGTTGTACATTCCGGTAATGTGGCCTACTTTAGAATGAGATTTTCCTGTAACTGCCGAGAAGAAAGCAAGAGTAGTGCTGATGTACAGAGTCGATGACAATTGTCATGACTGACTTTGTGAAATATCAAGTGAAATTATTTTGACTTTGACTCCTGGTATTTTACAAAGCAATGCTGACATGATATCTTCAAATGAATGAAAGGGAGGATAACTCCAGGATTTTTGTCTTTTTCTTTAAATTTACTGTATTTCCATTTTTGGAGAATAGTATGAGATAGTGCCAAATAGTCACAAGCTAATTAGACTCTGCTTATTTTTTTTTTCCCCTGGCTGGGTCAAAAGAATGCTATCCCATTATCCGTGATACCTCGGAAGTAAAGCTAAGAATCATTCTAGCTCTGTAAAGCATGCTATCAGTTAAATAATGCAGTAGGAAAAGAAAAATATTTTTAAAAGACTTTCAAAGAAAATAATTCTAAATCTCGGTCAGAAATTAGTTTGCAGTTCTCGAGGCATCGAAAACCTAAACTTACATTTCTAGTTATTCTTTCTTTAAAATGAAACATTAACTACATTCCAGAAAGGGGCTCTTTTTCCTGGTTGTGGACTGAAACTTCACATTTAAACCAAATGGATTTTTTGAATAGAATTTGGAGGAGGTCGGTATAATGGGTCACCTGCCAGTATGTTATAAACATCTGAGCTTTCCTTCATCTTTAGGAAAACCTTCCCCACCCCCTCCCAACACAAACACATCTTACTTATTTATTTACTTTATTCTTAATAAAGGGCACAGGTTGGGAGGGGCAGCTGTGGACAGGACAAAACACAATCTCTCCTCTGTCATTGGATATTTTATCCTATCTTTTTTTCAGACATTTGCCCCAAATACCAGTTATTCAACTCACTTAAATATTTTATCCTTAATGACTTTAACATGAAGGGGGGAACTAGTCAACCTTGGAGAACTGAGGAGAGAAACTAAAATCCATGACAGACTGCTATATTCAAAAACCGAATGATTCCATGGCATCTATTGCTATTAGAGGCCGTATAGTTCACGTATAGTTCACACACAATGAACTCCTGCTATAAAGCAAGGAGGAAAGATTGTTTCACTGGTGGGGGGAAAAGGGGAGTTAGGACTGACCTCTAAGAGAAAATGCTTCTTACTAAATACTTTCTTTTTGCATGTGCTGGAATGACTGTCCTCTACAGCTCTGCAGAGGAAAAGTGTAATGCTAACAGACAGAACTTTAAACACCTCAAGTATGAGAATAATGAAACTAGGATTTCTCATCTACAACGTTATAATCAAAAGACTTGGAAAATACTTTCCATAATAACTCTGAAAGTGATTTATACAAATAAATGTCTCAAAATCTCAAAGGTTCCACCACAGTAATTAAAGGTGTAACTTTTGCATTTATTTTGCAATTCATGTCTCTGGAGGCTAATTTAGGGTACTTTTTACACAACAATATTAATTTATTTCTTTGTGCTACATCTTACATGATTTAAAGTTAACATCTGTGGTGTCCTTGCTTTCAAATGTAGATTTTGCCTTTCTAACTCCAGCTTGCTAGAGCTGTCTATGAAATGCTTTCACACCTCAGACACACTATTTTCACACACACCCATTCATGCCCACACACTCAGAATCACAACACACAGAGAAACAGACGCTCTCTTTTCAGTGTAATACAGGCATCTTTTTGAGGTTTTCAGGGTGGCCCTGAAGATCTGAAATAAATAACACACTCAGAAACCTGAAAATCTTGAGATCATTGTCTTGAATTCAAGTAGATTCAATGTTAGTTAACTGTTTGAAATTAGTAGCTAGGATTACTCAGATATCTGGCTTTTTTGAATATCTAATTCAATCATATTACATCTATGTTAACTGGATATAAACTCAACATTAAGAAATTGCAAAAGGAAAAAAAAAAGTGGCCACAATCAACAGCAGACCCTTCTGTGTACTACTACATTAACTCATTTTAGCCAACACTACCTTACGGACGGTTTCCAGAGAGTTGCTGAGAAGTGCCCCCTTCTTCATGGACTTTTGTTGTCTTCTGGAAGCCTCCCTCCTGGCTCCCAGATTCCCAGTAACCTAGTTAGCATATCTCTTTGCATGTAAAAAGGGATGTACACTGTAACCTGAGGCCAGGCCCACCTTAATTAACATTTCAAATCAGAGACTCTAAGCAGATATTTTACCGAGGTACAAAAAGGAAAAGAAGCTGGCAGGGTGGGATGAAGGCAAGCCTATGGAGGCCTAATTTACTGAGCATTATTAAACAAAGATTTCCTAAAGAGACAGCAAAGAGAGAAATGGATTTCTACATAGAGTAATGAGCATTAGGATACTAAGCTCTTGTCTTTCAAAATGGGAATAGCTGTGGCTGATTTTATTCTTGTAAATAGGTTAGACCACAATAAGAAACTAGAGGGTCACTTAATGGGGGGGGAGCTTCTGATCTTTTGAATGGATACTCACCCCTCCTCCACAAAACCCTATTTTAACCCTTTGAGTTCTTAAACTATTTGTCTATACATGCTTCTTCCCAGATACAAATAAATATATGAAATTGTAGAGTGAATTGAATCAGTGTAGACATGCTAACTGGATTAATCAGGTCTGAGAGTTCTGCTGTTGTTTGTCTGTTTGTTTTAACTTGAAGTATTTCAATCGACCATTTTATTCGGATGGTACCCTAGGATCCATTAAGCTGTGGTAGTCTTTGGATGATCCTAGCCAAACTAAATGGGATGGAAATACTAAGTATAATTAATTAATATACCTTGTTACTGCGCTTCCAAAACTGATCAAATGTGCATTATTATTACTTTTTTCTTTGATGTAACATATGTTTTGGAAGCAGGTGGGGTATAAATTATACATAAGTAAGTAAATAAAATACTTGTCTCTGTAGAATTGGACCTACTGAATGTTTCAATCCCAGTATGGTGTGCCTAGAGTCATAAACCCAGTCACCACCCAGGAGAATAGCTATAGAAATAGTTTTTAATTATTCAGTTCCCATAAAAAATTTAGTTGCCCCAAAAGTTTCTCCCATTTCATAATCCTATTTTCAGGATTCTAACAATCTATGGATTTTTTTTTTTAACCAAAATTAAAATTTTGAGCATACAATGTCTTCAGGTGTCGTGGACTCCAGAGATGGGAATGTTACCTTTTCTGTTCACACAATTACAGTGATAACACTGATGACTCTTTCAAGATGTTTGTTACTCTGCTAGTAGCTAGTAATTGGAGACAGTGTTTGTAACAGTTGGGATAATTAAATGAGTGTCAGTTCAACTTCTGGAATAATAGGAGCTGATAGTTTCCTGGCAAAGGCAGAAATACATGTATGTTTCCCACACTTATACTTAGCAGCATTAACAGGCTATCCAGCTCCAATAAAGCAGCTGAGGTAAGATATTCGAATTAGAAATTCTCTGCACTGGATTGCCAGGGTAAAAGAAAGTTGAGACTCCAGACATGACACACTGCTGGCAAGTGTATTTTTTGTATACCTTCCAGTGTCTGTGGCAGACATCATCAGTCTATCACAACCTTTTCTATATGAGCCTCAGAATCCTTTATTTTGCAGTGCTTTCCAGATTGCAGAGAGTCACAAAATACTCCCGTACGTTTGTCATATCCACTGCTATCAGTAATAAGTAAATATTATTTACTCATTTTTCTTTCAATTGACAATGATTTCACTTTTCTATAAGAAAAATGTGTTATCTATGCTACCCATAAAGCCATGGGTTTGATATGTTAATGTATTTTTTTGCTATAGATCAAAGTAAATTATTATTAAAATATATAATATTAACTTGTACACCATCCAAGAATCAAAAATGGCCTGGAAAATATTGTTCTATAGAGCTGTCAATTAATGGGCCATCAGATGTGAGAAAACTCATTTTCTTTCTTTACTCAAGAAAACATATGCACCGGGGAAAAAAAGTATTTCATATAAAATGATTTGATTAGAAGTAATCAAATAAATATTTATTGTTTACCATCTCTAGTTATGAAGGGGAAGTGGGAAGGAGAGCTTGCCAAATCCTGGGAAGAGAGACGAAGTGAGTTGCAGCCTTTAGTGGAAGGAGACCAGTCGGGGGAACCAAACCCCCAACGATATCCTCACCTTCTTTTTTCTTTTTTTTTTTTAATTTATTAATTTTGGAGAAAGTCTGTTTGTGCAGGGGGAGGGACAGAAGCAAAAAAGTCTCTTAAGCATACTCCCCACTGAGCCCAGAGCCCAACTCCAGGTTCCATTTCACAACCCTGAGATCATGACCTGAACCAAAATCAAAAGTTGGACACTTAACCAGCTGAGTCACCCAGGTGCCCCCTCACCTTTTCAAACTCATGTCAGGATCTTCCTTTAGCAGAAGCCAATGGAAAGTCATGGCAAAAGAACCCACTGATACAGTCCATAGGGATCAGTGTTAGGACACGGATTTTTGGGGTGTTGAAGGGATCTGGAGGGTAAACAGTGGATGGATATTATCCTAAGGAGATACAATGAGGAAAATAACACAAAGCTATGGTTTTGTGGGTAGACAGAGCAATAAACAAGCACTCTGGAGTTTATATGCATATGGTGCATGAACATGGACACTTAATGAGCTCAGGAAACTCAAGAAATCTACCCAGGGTAGGTAACATCATCCCCAAGAAGTAGGTGCTTACACAACTCAAGGGGATAGATAGGCATGTGATATTTTCCAGAGGAATGCTACAGGAACTGGACAGTATTTAGCATCACTGGGCAGGGGATAGATTGTGAAAGGAAGGAGAAAGAGAGAATTTACAAAGGGAGATGGAAAGAAAATCCAGCTATATGAAGAGATTTCAATCGCATATCAAGGTATATTTAATTTTCAGGGTAATGGGGAACCACTGAAAGAAGGTAGTGAAATTGTCATATTTGTGTTTTAGAAACATTGCCCCGATTAAAGAGACACATGACTGGAGTCCAGACCAGTGAAGAGCTCAGTATTTTGGAAAAACAAGTGGCAACTGTGTGAAGAATTGAAATTGTTTCGGGGGGTACAGTTACAGTTACAGGCATATATAAAAGGTTCTACCAACAAGTTTAGCTGATCTGTGGAAAATGAGAGAGCAAGAATGTCTTCTCATTTCGGTTACCCCAAACCTCACCGAGTCTACTAGGTTCACATATGTTTGGGACAGATAAAAAAAAAATATTCCTTAAAAGTGTGAATTATATATGGTTTCTACATATGTAAACTTTTTTTCCAATTTACCTTTCCTTAGAAAATTGGGGATGTAGTCTAATGTGGGTGGCAGGGAGAACTGATTTATTTATTTTTTTATTTTATTTTATTTTTTTTGGGGGGAGAACTGATTTAAAAGTAAAATTTGAAAGTCCTAAAATTTGTATGAAAATGTTTAAAATAGTGGGAAGAGGCATGGGGGGAAAGTACCTGGAAAATATTAAAATATCTGCATATAATACTGCAACTGTATGTTAATTGGTCAGGTTATACAAGGGAGATAATTACAATGAGCTCTTTTGCAAGTTTCAGCAATACATTTTTGGCATGGGGCTGAAAATAGAGCCATCTCAGTTCACACACTTAAATGAAATCACCGGATAACAAAACAGATTAATGGATTATTTTCAGATTTGATAGTTAAAAAAATAAGAGAAAACGGAAAGTACATCATTTCTAGAATTCTCTTCCCCTTTCTCTTTAGAACAAGGAAACCTTGTTAGGTGTGTTGATTCTACAACTTAGAGGGAGGAGATCCCTACCTTTGGGAAGTAAACAAGGTAGTCTTTGTAGACAGGAGGACATAGGAACAACGCAAGAACTGACTCAAAATATTGCAGAGAGTAAAGAAATTAAAATTACATCCACAGTAATTCTGTGCATTAGTTTCACATGTGAAGCAAATGTTATCTTCTTCATTTTGCAAATAAGGAAGCTAAAACTCTGTGAGATTTAATAACCTGCTCAAGATTAGTTAGTAATTAAATTGGAGGAACTGAGACTTGAATCCAGGAAATCAGAAATGTGTAGGGCTCTTTGAGGACTATCACATGGCTTTCTACACTCAAGACTATCTTAAAATGTTGTTACTAAATTTGTTTATTTACATAATTGTTTATTAATTAGCAGATAATGGTTGTTAATTCAAGTTTTAAAATTCTTCTTTGGAATTTCTAAACTTCAAAATTTCTAGCATCCCTGCATTATTTCCAGCTAAGATCTATGTATTGTTCTTAGTGAGGGTTAAAGATCTGGTGTATGAAAAATTTTGAGGTGGTACTTAGAGCCTGGGAATTTCAAAGCTTTTGGATTATATGCCAAAGCATAAAACCAGTAATTTCAGTTAGCACATTTTAGAAGTAACAGATGTAACTGTGCAGAAATCATGTTAGCTATTAAAAAATATTTCATTTCCTCCTTAGTAAAATTTTTAAGAGTGGTGTATTAAGATTCTCCACAGAAACAAAACCAATAGGAGATATCTGTATTTCTATCTCTACATATGTATGTATGTATGTATCTATCTCACTGGCTAGCTAGCTATCATCTACAGACTTATTCAAAGGAACTTTCTCGTGTAATGAAGGAGGCTGAGAAATCCCATCATCTCCCATCTGCAAGCTCAAGACCCAAGAGAGCTGGTGGTGTCATTCAGCCCAACTACAAAGGCCTAAGAACCTGGAGTCTCTTGAACAGAAGAAGGCTGATGTCCCAGCTCAAGCAACTAGGAAAGAAGGGCCAAATTCTTCCTTCCCCCATTTTTTGTTCTCTTCAAGCCTTTTTTTTTTTTTTTTTAAAGATTTTATTTATTTATTTGACAGAGAGAGATCACAAGTAGGCAGAGAGGCAGGCAGAGAGAGAGAGGAGGAAGCAGGCTCCCTGCCGAGCAGAGAGCCCGACGCGGGACTTGATCCCAGGACCCTGAGATCATGACCTGAGCCGAAGGCAGCAGTTTAACCCACTGAGCCACCCAGGTGCCCTCTCTTCAAGCCTTTAATCAATTGGACGATACCCCCGCACATTGAAGAGGGCAAACCGCTTTACCAAGTCCACACCACTTCTGAGTCTGGCAAAAAATATTCAGTACAAAATAACTGAGGGGGACAGAAGAAGTGTTGCAGAAGGTTGTGATCTGGTGCCACTTTAATGTCCTTGGAGATAGGGGATTAAAGATTTAAACCCATGTTTGCCAGTTTCATGATGAATATGATATCACTCTGGGGCTAACACATGTAGCCTAATCCTTTAATACATTTATAACAGTTGTATTCTGAGGTTTTAAACTTTATAATTTAGCATTCAGCTATACCCCAGATTTAAATTGTTACCTCAGTGTCTGAGACAAGAATTATTCACATCCTCATTGTCCAACTATTAGGTCAATGGTACAAGTAAGCAGCAACTGACCAGCTCAAAGCGTAATAATTATTAGAATAAGGCGAGAAAGCAAAAACGGCACTGAACCTCAAAATTCTAGAATCACAGTTGCACAATCAAGAAAATTTTTTAGGACAGATGTACGAGATGGAGAATCAACTGTATCAAGTAATATGTAATTTGATTAACATAAGGAAATATTTCAGTCTCTCACCTGTCACATCCCAATATCAATGGACATCCAAAAGTCATTTTCAGAAAGCCTAGTTTTTAATTAGTATCCTGTTTGGCAGATAGGCTAATTCAAATAGTTAAATGTTATGCTAGTTTCTAGAAACTGGTCAACACTGTAATACTAAAGATTTTTAGATACAGTCAGCTTTTTACCTCAAACTTTGGGGAAAAAAATTATAGGAAGTAATTTGGCAGGAGTCAAAAGAAGTAAATTTGAGTCATGATTAGGACACAGTTATGACACTGAGATACAAAATGAATAATAAGTCCTTATAAAAAGATAATATCTTAAGATAGCTTATATGATCAGCCTTAAGTGTATGATTATGAATCCCAATCCATTCAACCTCCATTCCTGTGGAGAGAGCCCCATGTCCTCAGAAAAAAAAAAAAAATATATATATATATATATATTCTATACAATATAGTGTGACTAAGATGAAAATAAAAAAATTTGTAACAGTAATACCAATTAGGAAAATGTGTGTGTGTGTGCGTGCGCACACACGTGTAGACACTCAGACTAATTACCACAGTGGTCTAGACTCAGGATAGTCTAAATCTGAGTTTGTGCCCAAGATACACAATCAGGAATTACTAAACAATCTCTCTCTCTCTCTTTTTGTTTCTCTCTCTGAAATGAGTCCTTCCTCATTAAGAAATCTAAGCTAGCCTGAGGATAAAAGAGAAGTAAGTCAACAGTCCAACAAGGACTAGGACTCAGCAGTGATATGAGAAACTGGGACCGCTCAGAATACAAAAGGATGGGGATGTCCATCTCTCATAGACATTATTAACACCTGGCCTTACCCTAAACTTCTGAGCGCAATAAACACAAGCATCTACTTCTCCATCTTGCAAATATTATTAAAATTGATTTATATATAGGAAAAACAATCTGTATCATTACAGAAACATCTATGGCTGGTTAAATTCTTATTGGTCGACATAGAAGCCTATCTATAGACTTAAGGAATTTCTGTAGAATATAGTACATAGGGGAAAATATGTTTGTTACTTGAGAAAAAATATATATACTTGGTCTCTGCCCCTGATTCCTGAGTCAGAGCTTCTAAAACCCTTGGGATTTCCTAAGAGACAGTGTGAGAGGAACATCTTTTGTTACCCTTAACAAGCACCTTTCAATTATACCTGAGTTCATGCTAATGAGGTGACTCTAATGGGCCTCTAGGTAGCCTCAGAATGGGGCTGGTTGCTAGAGGAACCAACAACATGATTGGAGATTTGGAATTTTCAGCCCCATCTCACAATCCCTGGAGAGCTCAGAGGGGCTGGAGATTGAGATGATCACCAGTTGCCAATGATTTAACCGATAATGCCTATGGAATGGAACCTCCATACAAATGCTAAACTAAGGAATTTGGAGAACTTCTGGGTTAGTAATAAGCCCATGACATACATATATATATATATATATATATATATATATATATTTTTTTTTTTTTCCCCAAAAAGAGAAATAAAGGAGGGAGATGGGATGATATGGTAAAATGTGAGACTAACAAGATAGATCCAGGAAACTTAGCATGAGATTAATCAAAATTCCCAAACTGTAAATTAAAAAGGAACAGATGGATGATGGGCAATAATTAAACAAATCAATAAGGAAATTCTCCAAGATGAAAAGAGAACTGAACTTATAAATTGAAAGGGTTCACTGTGTTCCAAGAAGGAGTGATTAGAAAAGACACACATAAAGATATATACAGGTAATATTTTTTTGAATTCTAAAAATAACGAGAACACGTTATATAGTTCTTGAGAGAAAGGACAAGTTTCTAACAGAGGCAAAGAATCAGTCTGGAATCAGTCTTCTCATCCGCAACATTTCAAGTTATAACAAAGAAAACTGTCTACAAGTATCTTACAGATTTCCAAGGAGCAGAAATCCAAACCAGTAGCTCTATAAACAGACAAATTATTATTCACCTATTTTGGTAAAAAATATTTTTGTGCATATGAAATGCTTTTTAAAACAATTACTTAAGGATCTCAATCTAAGGAAATAACCGAGACAGGTGTGAATTAAATAAACAATAAACCAGAATAGATATCTTAAAATGGGAAAAGATTTGTTCATATAAACATGCTATAAGCATAGAAAGAGACAAGTCAGTGGGTAGGAAAAGAAAATGAAGAAATAGATTCCAGTACATATGGAAATTTGACATGATCAACAGGGCATTTCTATTCAGTAGAAAAATATAAGATTATTTAACAAATTGTGCAATTAAAAAAAAAGTTACATGACCAGTCATCTGGAAGATCATAATATTAAACACAATGTTTTCCTCATAAAGTTTAGTTGTACTTATGCTGAAGTCTTAAAAATATTAGATAAGTATTCTGCAAAATCATCTGTATAGATTACATATAAAAACCAGGGGTAGGATTGGTCTGCTTTCTAACCCTGGAAATGCAGACGCTGTAAAACAAAAGTCATACTTGACTACATAAAAATTCTAAAGATATTTGAATGGCAAGTCATATCATAAATAAAACCAATAAGCCAAAACATAAATAAATACATATATATAATACAGAGAAAGGCAGAGGTTTAATCCTGTAATATATAGAGAACTCCTTACCAATTCACCAGATAGCAAAAAAACTCTTTTAGAAAAATAAGCCCATGATGTGAAGAAGCAATTCATAGATAAGTAAACCAAAGTGGCCGATAAACATACAAAGCTGCCCAAACATGTCAATCTAAAAAAGCAATAAGTGTTAATGGCATATCCTCACTTTACACCTATTACACAGGAGAGTACTGCAGCAACTGAGAATACTGTTACTGGTGGGCAAGTGAAGAACGTCTCTCTCACACACTGGCAGTGAGTGTGCAGACACACAGCCTTTAAAACAAGCAAACAAACTATTAAAATTAAAGGGCACATACAAAGAGTATCAAAGTATACTCTTTGATACAGTAATCTCACTTCCGGGAATCTGTCCCATTGAAAGACGTTTTTAAAAAATCACGTAAGGATTTATACACCTAAATGTACACACGTATGGCATGAAGGAAAATACACAAATACAACTCTAATGCAGTGAATAAATGATTGTTAAGGGGATGGTTTTAATATATTAAAAACACAAAATGGGCTAAAAAGGAATTATGAAACTTAACCCAAGAAATAAAGTAGTCATCAATAATGGGACAAAATGACAAAATGGCATTATGTTCCTATTGGTATCACCAGATTGGCGTCCCTGCCAAAAATGCTTAGCCCATGGTGTCTGGATGGCTCAGTCAGTTAATCCGCTGCCTTGGGCTCAGGTCATGGACTCTGGATCCCAGGATCCAGCCCCGCTTTGGGCTTCCCGCTCAGTGGGGAATCTGTTTCTCTCTCTCTCTCTTTCTCTCCCTCTCCTCCTCCCCATAGCTCATTCTCTCTCTCTCTCTCAAAAATGCATAAAATCGGGGCGCCTGGGTGGCTCAGTGGGTTAAGCCTCTGCCTTCAACTCAGGTCATGATCTCAGGGTCCTGGGATTGAGCCCCACATCAGGCTCTCTGCTCAGCAGGGAGCCTGCTTCCCTCTCTCTCTCTCTCTGCCTGCCTCTCTGCCTACTTGTGATCTCTCTGTCAAATAAATAAATAAAATCTTAAGAAAAAAAATGCATAAAATCTTCAAAAGTGCATAGCCCAAATCTGATCGTGAGGAAATGACAATGCAATGTTCTGCATTCCACCACCACAGACCTGATCAACTCCTCAAAAAAGTCAATGCCATGAAAGTTAAAATTGATTAGAAAAATCTTTAATATTCAGGAAGAATATAGAGATGTGACGGCTAAATGTGATGTATGATCTCTGCTTGGATCCTGGATGGAAAACAAAGCAACAAAGAATATGTGAGACAGCGGAGCACACTGCCTAAGAATTACTTTAGATAATTGCATTAATGGGAAATATCCTGGGTGTGATCATTGTCTTGAGGTTCCATAGGAGGCTGTGCTTATTCTTAGGAGATACAGGCTGAAATATATTATACTATACTGAAGTATAATAATGTTAACAACTCTCAAGTGGTTTAGTTAAATGTTAACAATTGGTTAATGTAAGAGGTAGATGAACGCTCGCTCTGCTATTCCTATAACTTCTCTCCGGGCTTAAAATGCTTCAGAATAAAAAGTTATAAAAGAGCAAAAAAGTTGAAGAATGGGTGAAGAAATTACCTAAACAAAACAAAACAAACTCTCTTGAAGAAAACCAAACCAAACCTCTACTACTGTGTTACCTGACCCCGAAATTCTGCAGTGGGAAGGTTCTAATCCCTGGGAAACTGCAGGCTTCTTCCTTGTGATCACGAGAAATGTAGTCGCTTTGTGCATGAGAGGGAAAGAAAAAGGGACAATGGGTTCAGACCTCAGCCCTGCCTTTTCATCCCTCCTGACTCTTGCACTGCACAACCAGTGAGATTGTTTTTATTATTCCCTGTACTCTGATAAATGTAAAATATAAGCTCCAGCTTCACATAGTGTCCACTTGTAACGGCCTCTGTTTAGGTGAATCTGAAACTGATCTTGAGCCAGTCAAGTCTCCCTTAGTGATATTTGAGATAAAGCATGGTGACCATGCTAACTAGCAAGGTGGAGGGAAAGAAAGCAACCGCGGGCACGAAATCGTACAGGTGCTTAGTCATGTTGTCATAAGAATCTTTTAAAAATAATCAAGTTAACACTAAATTGAATGAATTTGTACCATATGAAAAATGAGATAATTCATTTGAAAATGCACCAGGCTTTCTTTGAGAAAATGGATACTATATATGTATATATTCACTGACACCTGGCACGTCTGAGATCATGTATACCAAATTTTAGCCTAGAGGGAATTTTTACCAAGAAGTTATAAACCTCTGAAAATAGAGGTTAATAGGAAATGCTGAAACATCCTTAATGACAGGGTTGCTATGGCAACAATATAAGCTTACCACTAGCATCAAATATCTGCTGCATTTAGGGCTCCTTGTCTCCTTTGATAAGTTTTCCCTGAGTGAAATAAAAGCATCAATTGACTAGCTCAGGAAGACTTTCCTCCCTGTGTCATAGAATCGGTGACTTACTGTGTAATTAGGTGAGCTAGTCAGACAGGAAGAAGAAGATTGAAAGCGAAAGAACTAGAGTGTGCCCACACTGCCCTTTTCCAGTGGAACTGGGTTGCACTAACCCAGGTCATTCTGAGGAACACTTTAAGAAGCAAGACCAAGGCAGAGAGAAAAAATAAAACAGCTGAATTAGCATGCAAAAAGTAATCATGTACAGTCATTGTTTTTGGAAACGGCTCAAAGAATAGGCCAGGCACATTTCTAAAGGATTTTTGAAAATCCATTTTTAGTATTCCTAGAGCTGTGGCTCACAGAGTGTGGTCCGCAATGCCCCTCCAGGTGATCAGCAGCCCAGTCCCTTGTGGAATTGAGGTTTCTCATGTGACTATGGGGCCCTTCTGTTCCTGGCAACTATTAATAAAGTATTTGCTTTAGGTAATTGAAACCAGCCATCACTTTATCGGCATCCCATCCAAACCCTCATCATCCCTTTTGTTAATCCCAAAGAGAGACGCTGGGCTTTGCAAACAGAATGGGGGTGGAATTACTGATCTAAAATGTTTTTATTTTTACCTGATTGAAATTGGTCATCTTAGAGTAACACCAATACGTTGTCATGGAATATTAGTCCTTTCTCTCTATTTAGTGGTCTCAGAAGGCATCAGAGAGTGGTGTGGTTCTTATTTTATAGATGATGAAACTGAAATAGCAAAATCAAATGGCTCCCCTAAGGTCCAGAACAATGGAGCCTAAAACACAGTCCAAATTCTTGAGGCTCTGTCTTTCATGACTGATACACTGCACCGAGTCTAATTCTGAGCTCCAACCCATTTTGCAGGACTTTCAAGCAAACTTAAGTCATGCAACTTGAGAAAAGAGTGAAGGGCGGTTCTACTTAGCATGTTATGGAAGTCATATGGGAAAGCATGGGCTAACAGCATGTGTAGATAGAGATCTGGCCTCTACAGGACAGTGGTTTTAAAAGAGGCTTACAATAAGTCCCGTGAGCAGAGCTCATAAATTGTTACACAGAGAAGGGTTATTTTTCATGACTTCATGACTGCCCGTGGGGTCCATGCCGGGCATGATAGACCATACCATTTAAGTTAATGTAGCCTTTTGGTGGCAAAGGCTGCAGTTGTCCACCAAAATCCATCCTTTCAGCTTCTAATGAAATCCACGCACTTTCCACCCTCTTCTGTTCCTGGAGATGGAACTTGAGAGGAAAGGGTATGTACCATTTCTAGGTCTGGCCCTTAGGACCCTAGTCTGCACGACTTCATGTTTATTTCCTCTTCTGAAGAGCTGAGTGAGAGTCAGCTTGGATCATGCAGTTGACAATATTCTAGGGGATGACAGAGCAATGGCATGGAAGAAATCTGTATCTCTGAATGAACGTGTGGTCCTTACCTCTGACCTACCTGCTTACCCGAGGTCTATTATGAAAGAGAACTAATTTCTATTTCTATAAGCAACTGTATTTTTTGGTCTCTTTTTGTAGCAACCCACCTCATCTTCATATTCCTTTCAGTGGTAGGATTTCTAAAAGATAGCACAACTAGGATTTGCCTTATTTCTATCTTTGCTGGCATATGGGCAGCTCTGTACTTTCTGAGTTGTGCAAAAGTAGGAAGGAAGTGACCTTGAGAAGCCTATTTTAGCTATGGCACTTCTCTTATCTATAACCAGATAATAATGTGCCCCAAATCAAGTGGTATTTTTTAAATGAATGTCCAGAATGATGGAATCGAGATCATGTGTGGATGACATTAAGTGGTTGGTATTGCTTACATCTTAGACTCTGGGAATAGTTCAGTGTGAGCTTGATAAATTAGGGAAATTGGCAGGAAAAACTAAGAGAAAGTAAAATAGAGCAAGGGCAAGATGTGACAATCAGAAGGCAGAAACAAAATGCAGAGATTAAAGATAGGGTCTGTCTGCCTAAGCATGACTACAACAGAGAGTCGGGAGCGACTGCCCTCCTAGGAGTGAAGGGCAGTCAGCAAAACAGGGCTGTTATTTAAAAGGCTGAGATAGTAATATATTAACAAGAGTATGACATGCCAGCTCCAGGAAGTAATATTTCCTCCACGTTGGCATTAGCAAAGACCTTAATAAAGGATGGTGTCTAGTTTTGTTCTCAATTTGAGGAATGTAGCAGAACTGGAGAGAATCCAGCAAAAAGTAACAAAAATGATAAAAGGGTGGGAAAATAGAACCTGAGAGGAAAGGTTAATAGCTAGGATTGTTTAGGCTGAGGAAAGAAGGAGGCTAAAGAGGGACTTAATATCGGTTTAAATAGATGCCCGGCTATCATAATGAGCACGCTGACTAGCTCTTCCACCGGGAACTAATGACATAGGAAGGGGGCGGGGGGCATTTACACTGCAGCTGTACATTTGTATTAGATACAAGAGACATTTGGGGGGGGGGCGCCTGGGTAGCTCAGTGGGTTAAAGCCTCTGCCTTTGGCTCAGGTCATGATCTCAGGGTCCTGGGATGGAGCCCCGCACCTGGCTCTTTGCTCAGTGGGGAGCCTGCTTCCTCCTCTCTCTCTGCCTGCCTCTCTGCCTACTTGTGATCTCTGTCAAATAAATAAACAAAATCTTTAAAAAAAGAGAGAGAAAAGAAACATTTTAGGGGGAAGGAAAAAAAAGTTGTTCTATACAGAAACACTCTATGAAGGGATTTGGTTCAATAGTTTTTCTTCCGAGTATCTAAGACTGCAGTGGGACTGGCATTTACCTGATGTCAGGCTGATGAGACTGAGCCAGCCGCACACCCCCGCCCCCCCCCCCCGGAATGGTCACATTTACGTTCAGGAAGGATAAATAGAAAAGGCTCACTGGGCGTATTTTAAAACACTGCTGCCCCAGAGGGAAAAATGTTTCTATCCATTAATCTCATGTCCACTTTCAACCCCAGTTTTGCATTTATGATTTGGGCGGAAACAGTAACAGAGAAGGATAATAGGGATTTGAATCTGTACTCTCCCATCTGCCATGGGGAGCACCAAATGTTACCCAAAATCTTGGGTTTTGCCCTTTGGCTAACCCCAGTCTAGAGTAATGGTTCTCAAAATGTGACCCCTAGAACCCCTGGGTATAGGTGAAATATTTTCAGAAGTCTGCAAGATCAAAACTATTTTTATATAAATAGTAAGATATTATTTGTCATGTCCACTGAAATAATTTTTGGCTGATATAAAAACAATGGTGGATAAAACTAATGGCACCCTAGCAGGAATTAAGGCAGTGGCACCCAACTATAAAGGGGGTCATCATGTTCCTTGAGGTACTCAATGTAAAAAAACAATGTAATCATTTTCTATTACATACGGAAATGTATCAACATTCAGACAATTTGCATTACTTTATGAATCAATATTTTACAAACCCCCAATATATTATGTTACAGAATCACGAATGGATGAAAGATCCATTCAAAGTGCAAGTTAGCCAAATAGTTTTGCTATTGTTTTTATTTTTGTTTTTTTTTTTTTTTTAGTCAGATAGTTTTAATAGAGTATGAAGAGTTTATGAGATGGTTTCAGATTCTATATTGCAAATAAGTTTAAGAAACTAACATATGTCAAGGAATGGTATAATCTCAAAGAATATTCATAGTTATCTACTGAAATATACTTCTTTCTTTTTCCAACTACAAATATGTATGAGGCCAGATTTTCTTCACATGCTTCCAAACAGCATTTTACAAAAGATGAAATGCAAAAGGAAATATGTCACTCTTCTCAAAATATTTTGTTGTTGTGAAGAAATATTTTTAATAAGAATGTTACTTATGTTATGTTCTGGGTTTATTATTACAATTTTAAATAAATAAATATTTTGAAAATTTCTCAGTTTTAATATCCAATATGGTGAATATTGAGACATATGGCTCCCATTAAAAAAAAAAAAAAAGCTTTTTAGACTCCTCTGTTAATGTAAAGGCTACCTGAGTCCAAAAACTTTGAGAACACCTAATTTAGAGATTTACTTTATGCCTCAGGCTTCTCTAGGTTGTATCATTGGACTGTTATTCTCCGGTAGGTTTTGATGAGCTACGTTCTCACATGTGTACTTAAGTAGAGGTATAAGGAGTTGTGTTAAGTGGTTAGATCATTCTTCAGCTGATACTTTATCTCCCTGGTATGAGCACCGAATGTTTGCACTCTGAGCCCTGGTTGAGTAGGTATCTGACAAATAAAAGGGGCGTCATCTTACCAGGTGGGTATAAATCCAGAATGGGTAGAAATGAGAATAGCACTAGCTCATTTATCAAATACTCTGTTTACCCATGATACCTAATTGCTGCAGCCGCTTTCCTTTGGCTACCATGGGATTCTCAGGCATGTCCCTTTGCTGTGAGCACAACATCTTATCATGGAGTTTGTGAAGTTACATAGTGTCATCAGCATGACCTACCTTCCAACTACAGGCAAGTTTTAGAAAGTCAAATTTGGGGTCAAATTCCCCAATTACTCACAGGTCTTCTAGGTTATATTAAGTGCTGTAATAGATAGGATCCCTGGTTCTATAGATATCTTGAATTCTACATTCTTTCTTATGTCTGTAGAAGTTGACTGAGTTAATACGGTCATATGGAGGAAGGTCACTTCAAAATATTTAGGAGGCTGATTTTGAACTTTAAGCTTTGGCAGAGAGTGTCTGATTTTAAAGCTATGTGTTGAAAATGTCTTCCCAATTATTTTCCAATATTTTGATAATAATGGATGTGGTAAAACAGGTTTCCAAGGAAACAGATTCTAAAAAAGAGAATTGCATGTGGATGTTTTATTTGTAGGCAACAATACCCATCAAGGTGAAGGAGATAAGATTGAGTAGAAGAAAAAATTACAAGAGCAACCTCAGACAATTCCATGGGAACCTCTGGAGATGGGATAGGGTTTAGAGTTGCCTTGAATTAAGGAAAGAAGGCCAACCCAGTGACCTTAAATCTAACAGTAGGCTGTGTTCAGGGAGGAGGTCAGAAAGGGATTCAGCCATGAGAAATCAGCAGTCAACATTCCTAATACCTGGGAGAAGGAGTGCCTTGGTCCTAAAGAAACTGGGTGACATACTACAGCCTCCATTACAATGGACATTCTATGTTTTCTTTTACCTTTGATTCCCTTATAAATTAAGTGGGTTGACCCTGAAAACCTGAACCTGCATTTCCTGAGAGTGTTTTTCATCTAACCTTAGTTTTGGTTCTTGTCCAACCTAGCAATAAGGATCAGAAGGAATTACAAAATAGAGTGAAAAACAAATGACAAATTAGAAAAAAAAATCCCTTAAAAAATTTCTACTTGAACAGAAACCAATTTCACGTGCTGTTTTGAGGATGCTGAAATGGGGAATAGTTAAGTTTTAGGGACAGACTCATGCCCAAAATTTAGTTTCCCAAATGTCTATTGATACCATGAGATCATTAAGATTCGACAAATCAGATAGGCTGTTTCACCTTTTAATATTACTTGGGCCCCGTAAGTAAGGAAAAGGAAGCTGTAGTAGTGGTAACAGACAGTTTAGAAGTTAGAACTGGAGGGGACTTTAACAATTTATCTAGCCAGGTACCTTATCTACAGACAAAGAGATAATGGCTATTTATTAAATGTGCGTTGTTTCTAATGTTTGTATTATTCAAATTGCTTGGATCCTGTCTCATCCTCACCATTTTTCTGCAAGGTAGTTAGTGTTATGTTCGTTTCACAAATGAAGAAAATGAAACTCATAGAGTTCAGGGTATATCCCCAGGTCATACAGTAAGTAAATAGCTAAGCTGGAATCAATACTTAGGTCTGTTCTGTTTGACCCCTGGAACTGCACTGAAGTACTGAAATATGAACTTGGACTTGGACAGATAGCTCAGGAGGTTTTTTTTTTTTTTCTTTTTTCTTTTTCTTTTTCTTTTTCCTAACTTAGGAATGGTACTGATATCCATGTCTAAGTAAATAAAACAAATGTATTAACAACTTGACTCTTGCCATCTGATGAGTTGTTTTCTGGGGTCATTTTACAATTTCTTTTGGAAACACAGAATACTATAAATTCAGATATGCTTTTAATGGCAAATGAACCTCCAAATAGTCTTATCTATAGTGCAGTTATACATTTTGGCCAAATATAAAATTTTCTCTAGAATATGGATAATCTAGGTGTCCTGGAGATTCTATGGCTACTTTGGGCACCAGAAGTTTGGAAGGATTCTATGAGACAAAGCATTCAATGAAGAAATCAGTGAATCAGGCTAAAAAATTTTTGCAGGGCTCATTTTAGCCTACTAAGCCTGTTGCTCAGACTGTATGTTACCATCTTTTCCTCTTCTCATTTAACCCTGTCCTCATTGAATTTTTTTTGTTTGTTTGTTTTGTTTTTTAAAGATTTTATTTATTTATTTGACAGACAGATTATAAGTAGGCAGAGAGGCAGACAGAGAGAGAGGAGGAAGCAGGCTCCCTGCTGAGCAGAGGGCCCAATGTGGGACTCAATCCCAGGACCCTAAGATCATGACCTAATCCGAAGGCAGAGGCTTAACCCACTGAGCCACCCAGGCACCCATTATTGATGTTTTTAAAGAAAAATTTATTGAAATATATTTATACAGAAAAGTATATTATACATACATTTTATCATAGTATATTATACACGCAGAAAATATGGTATATTGTATACACAGAAAATCACATATACCATACCTGTACAGTTCACTGAAATTTTAGAATCTGAATACATCCAAGTATCCAAATACTTTGTACTCTTTTATTCAGACATTACATGTATCAACTTCATCAGTTTGGAGAGGCAAAACCACATCATGTGATTTATCCTGCCCATCTCCCTGATTTCCCACCTCTGGTAAGAGTAAGTGGCTGGTAATCTTAGGTTTTATAGGGAGAAGAAGAACAAAGAGCTCCTTTTGAAAAGATGAAAGTAGAAAGAGCTAAGAATAAAAATTGGGACACATTAAAGTAGACCTTGATAATCCCAAGATGTAAAAACATTGTCAGGAAAAAGACTTGAAAGAGAAAAAGTTAGGAGAAAATTATATTAATCCACTTCAGTAGTTCCAGAAAGGATAATTTCAGATAGAGTATAAATGTGAGAAATACTGCAGACATGGAAGCAATAAACACATCAACTATTGGTCATAAGGCACAGAGGAGAGTGAGGAGACGAGCATGGCTCTGGAGTTTGCATCCTGGGTATCTGGGAAACTATGGGTACGGCGGAAATGAAATGCAAACTGACAGAATGGTTTTGGAGGGATTGTGGTAGAGAACTTCAAGACAGGGCAGTGCCAATACCAACAATTGCTTTACAAAGAACAAAAATGGGGAGGGTAGAAAAGTCATCTTTGAATTTACTTATTGGAGTAGAAAGCAAGGGTGAATGGGAGGCAAAAAAAAAAAAAAATTGGAAACACTAAGCGTAAACTACACTCACCATTCAATCAATTTTTCAAGGAAGGAAACAAAATAGCAAATCCAAGGAATGCCTAGACCAGGGGAAAAATGCTAAGAAATGATGTAATAAAGTCTTAGTGAAAAATGAAGGGGTCAGCTTAGTGAAATCCTTATCATGGGAGATGGGACAGTACTTTCCTATGAGATCAGAAAGCAAAGTTGAGCTTTCACACAGAGAGAAGAAAAAAAGAGGGATCAAGCACCAGCCTTGACTTTCTCTAAGAACCAGGTGTTCATATCATACACACACAAAACCTAAGAGTGGGAGGAAATCTTGGAATTGACACCACAGGGAATCGGGAGAGCTGTACATCATCCATAAGAACAAGTACTGCCAAACAGCACTGAGAGCCCAGCTGACTTCAGAAAGCTCGAAACTGCAGTGGAACCAGTCAACCTGGCTCTGTGACTTTCTTAGGCAATGTTTGGCAGCCTGGGACTAGGAGTCGGGACGGCAAATGATGGTATTTACCCATTCTTGGGGATTGGAACGGCAGCTCTGGGGCAAGAGAGTGTGAAAATCTAATAAAATGACTGACCCCAGTGTCAAGGCTGGTTAGGCAAGCAAATGAGGCCAGAAGAGGGGCTGATGAACTAAGACAATAGTGAGCTATCAAGGGATGGGGAGGGGAGGAATAATAATGCGACTGAGAAACAGATCTCATTAGAAGTCTGGAGATGAGAGACTTCTAATGATAGGAGTTTGTGGTCAGAGTTTATTGTAGTTTCATTCAGAGAGTATTAGAAGAGGAAGAACAGGGACAAACGTGACAAAACTAGGGTCTGAAGCTTTGGGATGGAATCAGCCTTAACTGAAGTCTGTTATTCTTAGAGTCATTTGTTTCTTTTAAAATCAACTTTGTATGAACCTTGCAAATACCGTCACAAGGACTAGGTATCTGCTGTCTTACCACTGTCACCCACAACTATCTTTCAAATTTGCAGCTGAGTTTACGCTTTCATAAGGGAGGCAACTTTCACACACAAGAATTCCATTAATCCTCACAACAAACCAGAGTCACTTCCTTTTAAAGATAATGAAATGGTAAATCAGAGCAGTTTAGTAATTTACTTGGGGTCACAAAGAGAGTACAAGGCTGAAGGGGGTACCCTGAGCAAGCCTTTTGACTCCAAGGCCAGAGTTCCTTCAAGTTTGGTACCCAAGGTATAGGAAGGGTTGTGTTATCCACCTTTGTTTTATAACCCTTCAGCAGTTTCTTTTGTGCGTGGGACCAGCGGGCAGGTGCTAATTTACACAGCTGACTTATTCCTAGTTCAAAAATAAATACATGTTTAATTACACTCTCAAATTTTAAAATATAATTGTCAATTTGTACTTGATAAACAGAAGCAGTATCAATTTTCAGACGTGATTATTTGAGTGCATAAACTTTATCTTAACAAGTACTTCAAAGCAGAGAAAATAAGAATTAAAAGAACATATTTATTTATAATAGTATCAACTTGACTGATGTGACTATAGTAGATGCAATACAAATACCACCGTTAATTTTTTTTCATTTTGGGTCAGGGGCAAGAATGCATGGCAGCAAACAGGTCTGCCTATCTCTCCACATGTCAAGGTCATGGCAGATTATAGAGGAGTGTGCAAATTCCCACCTATACTATGGGAAACTTCTTTTTTGACCAATCTACTGAGCTTCCTGTCTACAAAGGAAGGGTAGATTCAGAAATACTCAAGAGTGTGATAAGCTAATGGTGAGAGAAACATTTTCCTCAGACCTTGAGGGTTTTAAGACTCCCCTTGGTCACTTTTTAAAAGGATATTGTGTGTAAGTGATGCTAAATTCGGTTTATATGTCAGTATTGTAAAGCTGGAGAAGGTTGCTCTTCTGGATTGAGCACCCAGTGATTGCCAGATGTCACAGTTATGGTATGTTGACACTAATGGATGACTATTTCAAAAGTGACTTAAGACAGACAATTTTCTAAATGTCATCATAGCCTGAGCAAACACAAAGATTCAGAGTAGGAAGCAGAAAATGGTGGGAAATGAGTAGATTTTTCCAGGTCATGGAAAGATCTGATAAGTCATCCTTAGTAATCAGAATACAAATGTTAGCTCTTCCCTTCCTCTCCTCCCACACATTCTCCTAGCAAATTAATATTTCTTTCTCTCTGCTGGATAACAAAAACATTTCTTTGCTTGACCTTACTTGTAAAATGTTGACTGCTTTTTATTTTTGTGCATGTATCAATATTGCAGATCAAGGACAAGACAAACTACTGCTGATAAAACTTTCAGGGGTACATCTGTGAGTACCTGTCATGGTACCCTGAGTACCCCTCATGTTCTAGAAACCTGTTCTATGAATTGTGTTCTAGAAACCCCTTTTGGTTTCTAGAACATTTTTTTTTAATAAGGGTAAATGCCACAGAGAAGTCATTATGAATGAAATGTGATGGATAATCAGAAGAAACATGGAAAGCAAGAAAAATAATGTGAGGCATGAGAGTGTGCAGATTCAAATAATATGGGAAGAGTGACTGGGATATAACTTACCAAACAAAAGTGGGAACTAGCCAGATATTATTTGATGATACATCCCCCTATGGAAAATCATATATCATTTATTCATCAGAAGCTTGGAAAACCTTAGTTAATACTTAAAGACACTTGTCATTATTACTTACTCACATTCATAGAAGTAAAGAGTGATTTTCAGTGAAGTTCCAAATTTGTTTTTCAGTAAAGTTTCAAATTCTTCCCTTGAATTAAACTTCTATAATCCATTGAACTCCCTGTGTTTGCCTGGGTAACAGAATCTAAAGTGGGCAAATTACCCCATTGAATCAGAACACATAATTAAAAAGTACATCAAACTTAATTGGGAACTGCTTTTACTTCTCCGGACCTCATTTATTGATAGAGAGCACTGGACTTGTTAATCTTTGCCCTTTTAACATAAAATCTCAATTACCTTTTTATTCCAACTGTCCTCACTCAACCCATGTGGCAGCATGAATGAAACCACTTCTTAGGAGCCAAGATGCAGGGGCTTTGGACATCATCAGCACTTTGGTCCATTCGGGCACCTGTGTGGATGAAACCACCCAAATTGTCATGATATAAATTTATTCCATGGTTTTGTAATGGTCCTTGCAGCTCTCAAAATCTATGTGTTTTATAATTTCGGGGTCATTTGTACCTTATGAAAAATTGGAGGTTTGTCTTAGATGACATCCAAACATTCTTCTAGTTCTGAAATGTCAACGAGTTTAGAAAATGACTTTCTTTCTTTCTTTCTTTCTTTCTTTCTTTCTTTCTTTCTTTCTTTCTCTAGCTGGTTTCAACTACATTCAGTTGTATAGTTGTTTTGTATTTTCCTTTAAAGAAGAGAACTACATAAGTTCAGATTTAGGTTTTTGCAACCCAATAATTTCAGTCAACCATCAAATTGTTTTGGTGATTTAATCATTACATGAGGATACCCAACAACTGAATCTTTTTTATGCCACTGTTCTTTTGGATATTTTGAAAACCTGTAATTAGTTTTTGAACCAAGTGAAATACCAAAACCGGGGGGAAAAAAAAAAAGTTAAATTAGGGAAGTCATAATGCATATCATGGTAGGGGTCCAATAAATTTCCTTTTTCATTTAAAACTAAAGAAAATAATTTGGAAAGTAAACATTAGAGAAAAAAATTAACTATAACATTTTATCAATGATAAAGCATGCTGTATATGCAAATAATTTCAGTAGTAATTTTGGTAGCTATCTGATTAATGGCATATACAAAATGATATAGGTACATGGCATCTAGAATTGTCCTCATTTTTTATTATTGCTATAGGGGACTTGTCTTTCAAAAAATAATTCTAAAGCTCACAATAATTAAAGCTAGGGATGTAGTCTCCTGAAAAAGGCAAATACCAACAGAAAAGGTAATATTTTCTCAGATTTTTCTGAAAGTGTTATGTTGAGAGATTCATTTAATAACAATGATAAAATGAGCTTGATTACATCACATTTGAAGAAAAATGAAATTGAAATAATTTTTAAATAAAGATATTCTAAGTGAACATTATTGATAATTTTTAAATGTTTATTCATTTTGAAATATTAAGAACTTAGCAAAAATAAGACTTTTAAAGGGTTGTGTATAACTTATTAGTTTATATTAACATTTAATTTTATAATTGAGTATTTTTAAATGCATTGTTACGGTTATAATTTTGTCTTCCCCTTTTAGCATATTAAGACTTTGAGTTCAAAGATTCAAATGATAATTTAGGTGTTAAATTATAATTACAATTACATTTTCAGAATGTTTTTACTTTACTATAAGAGCTGCAGGTTAGTGTGTGTGTGTACTTTTTCTGATAAATTGTATCTAAATTCATTACATTGGATATGTGATAGGTATTTGTTTGTATATAGTGATGCATAGATAAGTATATAGAGACCTATGTACAGAATACACACACACACAGGCACACACATACATTGAACTTGAATCTTTAGGACTCATCTCATGTATTTATGGAACTGCAAAATATGCTAGAAAATACCCAATATTCATGATCATAAAAACAATTAGTTTTAATAAGTGCTTAAGTATTATTAAAATAATATAAAGTGTTAAAGATACATGCACGTCTTATATATTTATGTATGACTTAAAGATCAGTCCCAAATTATGGAATAATCATTTATAACACGACTTTAAAAATGCCAATTTTCAAATATTTTACTTCAATGACTTTGCTGTCTCAAACTGAATGACCTTTCAACATAGCTCATTGCATGGACGATATAAACTAGTTGGAGTCCCTAGTTTTATTTTAGCAATCATGCTGTTGCTTCTACCAGCAGCAAACTGCTAATGGTCGAAGTATCAATGTTGTCCTTCTAATTTATTAAAATGAAATGCCCCAAAAAGACACTAAATAAGGATATACCCTCTGGTGTGCATTGAGCCCTTTGCAGGGTCTTATAAAGTATACATAACAGAGTCAATAATTTTTTTACTTAGCAACATTTCATTTTCGTACGTTTGCTAATCATTTCAAGCATTTACCATCCCGTCACCATGTAGTGGTAGATGGTGCAGTTATGTATGGAATGAAAAGCTTAAACACAAGAAAAGTTTCTGCAAATTTGACTTCTCTCAATTTCACATTCTTTTGTGTTCAGTTTGTGGTGCCTGGTTTCTGTGTGAAATGATTTCCAAGTTTTCAAACGAAAGCAGTTAAGAAACAAAATATTTACACCCTTCTAACTCGGGCTTCCTGTATAGCTAGATACAATACAGATGCTAAGTCACTGGTCTGAAAGAGCTTCCACAAATCTATAATAAAATAATTAAATTAGTGAGCTGCGTTTAGATCAGAGACCCTTGGTTGCCAACTCCTAAGAACTCGGGGAATTCAGAACCACAGAAGGATCATTTGGACTCCGTTTGGCAGAGACGTCAGAAACTCGCTGCTCCTGGGAACATCCTTTTCCAATAACATTTATAGCTCTAGATGGAAGCGAAAAGCACCATATGTTAAGAGTTTCCTGCAAAGCTTCCTGGTAAGAGAGGAAATAAATTCAACTTGTCACATCTGCTCGTGGGCCAGTCAAGTAGGATTTTATCACAGCCTTAAGTGGTTTACAAAACTGTCCTGTTATCGACCGAAGGGGCTTTACGTCTCAGGTTTTTTCTTACTGATGTTCATAATCTAAATCATTAAACTATTTTTCTTCTTTGGACTTGAGCAGCATGCATCATCATTTGCTTCTAAGCAAGGAGAATTATTCAGAGCAATTCAACTAAGAATCATGTTCCCCTTGCTCAGTCTCCATATCTGCTAGGATGCCTCTGGGTTTCAGTTCTACCTCAGTTTCGACCCGTGGGTCCTTACATTTTGCATAATTTAAGATGGGAACTGCATTTAATCAGGATAAATTGATTATCCACCATTCTGAAAAGTCCCGACTGGCTTAAACCATGGCAAAGACCCATAGGGTCAGAAAAGATTTTTCTGCCAGAGATATAGGTAATCACAGGAAAGGTGTTAAAACTTGCATTGTTAGCCCCAAGTTTTCTCCCAGAGTGATCCATCTTTTTATCCTCACGATTGAAAAAAAAAAAAAAAGTTAGAGTCAGTATGGGCATTTCAGTTTTCTATCATAAGCAAAATCCTTTTTAGTTTGCAAATCTATGGAAGATGGAGCACCGTATGTAAGCGTTATCTTTTCCTAATTAAGCATAAGTTAAATTGATAGCAGTTGTTCCAAAGTAAAAATAATCTCAATTTACCAACTTGCAGTTTTATATTCATGTCTTCTTGCAAGAGGTGATCAAGCTTTTTAATGGATTTCCTTTCATTCTAGAAGTTTAAATAAATAAAAATTGTGATCTTTAGACATTTAATTATTGTGTATCAAGTAAATGTGATAGAATTTCAGAGTGCCATGCTTGATGAAATCTCCAGCCTTAGTTTATTTGTTGGTATACACGCATCATTCCTATAGGTGTAAAAACATGCAAAACATGTAAAGAATTAACTAAATTAGAGTGAAGGAAAATAATATGGAGTAGCAAGATGATCAAAGAAACATTTAACACAGGAGCCCTATAAATTCATTCAGGCTGTGGATTAAGCTGAGTTTCCTAGTAACCAAAACAAAACAGCTAAATGGTTCACCTTTCTATCTATGGGAGAAAAAATTGTCAAAGAGAAGATTTTACCACCAATGAGGTCTAGGAGAAGTTTCTCTGAGGATCTTCATAGAATGCTGAATGATTGAGTCAATTACATCTTTTTTTTTTTTTTTTTTAGGAGTTTATTTGTTTATTTGACACACAGAGAGAGACACAAGTAGGCAGAGAGGCAGGCAGAGAGAGAGAGAAACTGGCTCCCTGTTGAGCCGGGAGCCCGATGTGGGGCTCGAAGCCAGGACCCTGAGATCATGACCTGAGCTGAAGGCAGAGGCTTAACCCTCTGAGCCACCCAGGTGCCCCTGAGTCAACTACATCTTAATACTATCCCCCCAAAAGCATAAAGACATTGAAATGTTTCACTGAGCTATTTCCTGTAATATCACTCAATGTAACTTGTGAACATTATAGCTCAATTTAATGCAAAACAATTCTACCAGCTTTGCTACAATGCACAGTTCTGGAGGTACTGTTCACACAGATAGTGCTGAAACAGGAAGCAAAAGCATTGAGTATTATCATAGAAGAAAGGTTCTGATTTCATCAACATGGCAATGATAGCAAAATCTGTGACGGGGCCATTCCACAACAGCTACAACAGCACCTTTCTACTATCAGTCATTGCAAACAAATATACAGTATGAAAGAAACTTGGAGACATTAGTGATCATGTACTATGCTCCCTACATTCTATGGATGAGGCTGAAATTGTCCCCCTTTAGATCTGCTCTCCCCTTCATTATTTAGTAATAGAACCTGCAGGCTGTCTTTCTGGTTCTCTCTTACACCTAGGTTTGGCCTTTCTCATCCAGGTTTTAGATTTTCTGTGTGCAGAAATAGTATGTGCAACTTCTTAATCATTTCTTAAAATATATTTGCCATGGACTGTCTGCTTTCCCTCCTGACTGGGAAAACATGATACCAGGGTTAACTCTGGAAACCACTTTTTTTTTTTTTTTTTGGTGAGTCATAGCTCAACTATCTATCTATTTATTTATTTATTTATTTATTTATTTATTTTTATTATGTTCAGTTAGCCAGTATACAGTATTTCATGAGTTTTCTATGTCATGTTCCATGATTCATTTGTTGCATGTAACACCCAATATGGAAGCCACCTTTTGAAGATGGAGGCATTGCTCCACCATCTCTGTATTGCTTACCTCTGTCTGGACTGTTTTGTCTCTCATGTGATAAAGAATTAAAATTCTGTCTTGGTGAACACTTAGGGTGTTATGTCTTAGGGTATTTTTTTTTTTTAATTAAACACCTTAATCGAGTACAATAGCAATGTCATCATTATCCATATTTATATTTCCTTCACTTTTGGATGAGAGAATTGAAGAAAAGAAAAATTGCAAAGAAAAGAAGAAAAGGAGAAAAAGATATTGGCTCTATTTTAGTGGATTCATCAGATGACCAAAGAATCACTCACTCAATCATGCTGTGAGTCTTTGAGTTTTTCATCAATAGCAATAATAGAATATTGGGCAGAATATTATCAGTGTCACTTAAGAAAGAATGCTGGGCAGAATATTGAATTTGGTGCCAGCCATATCTGTATTCAAATCTTGGTTTCAACATTTCCCTGACTTTTTGACCTTAGACAACTGACTAAAACTTCTCTTCCTCATTATCCTCTTTAGTGTGATTATGTGAATTTAAAAATATCAGCTAGCATTTCCTGTGTGCTGGATCCTGGTCTAAGTGCTTTACTTGTGTTATTCCATTTGATCCTTTTGCAATCCGTATCTGAGAAATGAACATTGTCCTTGTTTCCTAAGTAACAAAACTGGGGTAGGGGAAGATGAAACAACTTGCCTAAAGTCAAAAGCTGGTAAGTGGTGGAGCAGGCTTTTTTTTAATTTTTTTTTTAAGATTTTATTTATTTGTCACAAACAGAGTGAGAGAGAACACACGCAGAGGGAGTGGCAGGCAGATTGAGAAGCAGAATCCCCGCTGAGCAGGGAGCGAGTCTCAGGACTTGATCCCAGGACCCTGAGAGTATGACATAAGCCAAAGGCAGACACTTAACTGACTGACTGAGCCACCCAAGCACCCCTTAGACTTTTGGTGCCAATATCTTAGCTCTCTAAGAGACAACATTTGTGCTTTTCTAAATTAGAGGATCTTTAAAATATCAGTGCCCAGCTTGGCTATCCATGATTTTGTATCTATAATTCCCTTTTAATAGCAGTTTTCTGATAGAAAAAATAGTGACCATAAATCATAATGATTTTAGAAAATGTACAGTTCCACAAAAAGCAATTCAGTTACCCATATTTCCTCCACCCATAATCACTGTTAACATAAGTACATAGATTTCTTTTAGTACCAGGCCATTCTTTTATTTTTACTGAAGTATAATTGACATCCAATATTATATTAGTTTCAGATGTACAGCATAGTGATTCAACATTTATGTACATTAAAAATTGATCATCATGATGTCCAGTTACCACCTATTGGCATACAAAGTTATTACAGTATTATTAACTATATTCGCAGTGGTGTACTTTACAGTTCCATGACGTACTTATTGCGTATTCTTGCCTCCTTTGTTGTGGACTAACTGACCACATAATCATGGTGTATTTCTGGGCTTTCTGTTCTTATCCACTACCTTTGTGTCTGTTTTTGTGCCAGTAGTACACTGTTTTGATTACTATAGATTTGTAGTATAGTTTCAAGTATTAAAGCATGATACCTTCAGCTTTGTTCTTTCCCAAGATTTCTGTGTCTGTTTGGGATCTTATGTGGGTCTCTACAAATTTTAGAATTATTTGTTATGACTCTGAAAAATGCCATTTGTATTTTGATAGGGATTTCATCGAATCTGTAGATTGCTTTGGATGGGCTGGATATTTTTAACACTATTAATTCTTTCAATCCACGAGCATGGTACATGTATTCACTTATTTGTGTCATCTTCCATTTATTTCTTCAATATCTTATAGTTTTCAGTGTATAAGTTCTTTACAGTCTTGGTTATATTTATTTCTAGGTATTTTGTTGTATCGATGAAATTGTAAATAGGATTGTTTTCTTAATTTCTTTTTCTGATAGTTTGTTATTAATGTATACAAATAGAATAGAAAGAAGCACCTGTGTGGCTCATTTGGGTAAGCATCTGCATTTGGCAGGTCATCATTCCAGAGTCCTGGGATCAACTGCACATGGGTCTCCCTGCTCAGTGAGGAGTCCTCTTCTCTCTCACCCTCTGCCCCTCCCACAAGTCATGCTTGTTCTCTCTCATGTACTCTCTGTTTCTCTCAAATAAGTAAATAAGTAAATAAATCAGTCTATGTTAATTTTGCAATTTTATTGAATTTATTTATTAATTCTAATAGTTTGGGGTTTTCTAAATATAGTATCATGTCCTCTGCAAATAGTGACAGTTTTACTTCTTCTTTACCAATTTAGATGCCTTTTATTTCTTTTTCTTGACTGATTGCTCTGGATAGTTCCAGTTCTACATTGAATAAAAGTGAAGACAGTGCTTATCCTTGTCTTGTTCTTGATCTTAGAGGACAATCATTCCATCTTTTCATTATTGTGTATGATGGTAAGGGAGAGATTGTCATAAATGGCCTTTATTATGTTGAGGTATGTTCCTTCTATACCCTCTTTGTTGAATTTTTAATCATAAACTGATTTCAAATTTTTTCATGTTTGTATACATCTATTGAGGTGATCATTTGGTTTTTACCTTTTCATTTTGTTAATGTGGTATATCTCATTGATTGATAGGCAGATATCAAACGCTCTTGCATCCCTGGAATAAATCTCACTTGTTCATGGTGTATGATCCTTTTAATGTACTGTTGAATTTGTTGCTAATATTTTATTGAGGATTTTTGCCTCTATGTTCATCAGGGATATTGGCCTATAATTTTCTTTTCCTTCCTTCCTTCCTTCTTTTCTTCCTTCCTTCTCTCTATCTCCTTCAATTTTTTCCATCCCTTCACTTTCAGTTTAGATCTATCTTTTGGTCTGAAACCAGTCATACAGGCAGCATATAGATAAGTCTCTCTTTTTCTGAATCCATTCAGCCACACGTGCCTTTCGATTGAAGCATTTAGTCCATTTACATTTAAAGTAGTTATCAATAGGTATATATTTATTGCCATTTTGTTAATTGTCTTCATGTTGTTTTGTAGTTCTTTGAGTCTTTCTTCTTTTCTTGCTCTCTTCCATTATTGTTTAACAACTTTCTTTAGTGTTATGTTTGGATTCCTTTTGCTTTATTATGTATCCACCATAAGTTTTTGATTTGTGGTTATCATTGGACTGATATACCATTATACATATTTAGCTATGGATTGTAAGATGATGATCACTTAAGACAGAATGCACTCTAAAAACACTGTATTTTACCCCCCGCACAACATTTTCTGTTTTTGATATCATGTTTCACATCTTTAATATTGCATATTCCTTCATTAATTATTGTAGATAAAGTTGAATTTATTCTTTTTATCATTTAACCTACATATTATCTTTATGACTGGCTGATCCATTATGTTCACTATATGTTTGTTTTTATCCATGAAGTTTTTTCTTTCACAATTTTCTCTCTTCTCTTTCTGGGATTCCTATAATACAAATGTTAGTGCACTTGATGTTGTCCTAGAATTCCCTCAAACTATCCTCATTTTAAAAATTCTTTTTTCTTGGGGTGCCTGGGTAGCTCAGTTGTTGGTTGTCTGCCTTTGGCTTGGGTCGTGTTCCCAGGGTCCTGGGATTGAGTCCTGCATTGGGATCTCTGCTGGGTGGGAAGGCTTCCTCTCCCTCTCCCACACCCTGCTTGTGTTCCCTCTCTTGCTGTTTCTCTCTCTGTCAAATAAACAAACTCTTAAAAAAAAAAATTCCTTTTGCTGTTTGCTATTCAGCTTGAATGATTTCCACTACCCTTTTCTCCAGATTGCTGATTCATTCTGCATCATCTAATCTGCTGATTCCCTCTAGTGTATTTATTTTTATTTTAGTTATTGTATTCTTTATCTCTGAGTTGTTCTTTTTAAATTTGTTTTCTATTTGTTTAAGTTTTCACTGTGTTCATCCATTCTTCTCCCAAGTTTAGTGAGCATCTTTATAACCATTTCTTTGAACTCTTTTATCAAGTAGATTGCTTATCTCCATTTCATTTCGTTCTTTTTTTGAGATGTGTCTTGTTCTTTCATTTGGAACATATTCCTCTGTCTCCTAACTTTGTGTGACTCTCTGTGTTTGTTTCTGTGTATTAGGTTGGTCAGCTGTATCTCCTGGTCTTGAAGGAGTGGCCTTAATTAGAAGATGTCCTGTGGGACGCAGAAGCACAATCCCCTCTGATCACCAGAATCAGACAGTCCAGGTGTGTCCCCTGTGTCTTCTTGTTGTGGCTGAGCTGAAACTGCTAAAGGTACATTGGTGGTGGGACTGGTCCCTGTCCCAGCTGGCTATCATGCCTGTCTATAACTGCTATGGGTTCACTGATGGGTGGGGCTGGTTTCCAGCATGGCTGGGGAGACCCACTTATGGCTGCCACAGATATGCTGGTGGGCAGAACTGGCCTCCTTCATGGGTGGGAACTGCTTTGAAGGAGGTCTTGGGTCCAGCTGAGGCTACTTGCTGGGTACAGTGGGGTGGGACCCACCTTGGAATCATGCCTCTGGGTGGGTAGATTGGGCAGAGTGTGTCCACAGGGGAAAAATGGGAGCCAGCTGAGTGGGGTTAGCAAGGCAGATGGAGAATATCAGAAATGACACCTGCTAGTACTTCTATTCCCAGGGAAAGTTCCTGCAAATTCCTGCCCCTCCAGCATGGGCCCTGAAATAGTTAATAAGTCTCCATGTATGGATCAGGTGTTTTTCAAACTGCTGCCTTTGAGCTGGGTCTCAGAACAAGCGAGTTTGTGCACAGGCCTTATAAGAGCTGAGTCTTAGTTTCTTATAACCCTCTAGCTATCCTGCAGTTAAGCCCTGATAATTTTCAAAGCCAATTGTTATGGGAGCAATCTTCCTGGTGTTAGGGTTATCTGATGTGGAGCTTGAACCCTTCACTCATTTGAGAGAACCTCTGTTCCTGTGATATCCCTGGAGTTTGTGGGTCACTATGCCAGGGAGTGGATCCCAACCAGACTTTGTCCCTGATCTCCTATCCATCTCAAAGTGGCTTTTTCTCAATATTTTTAGCTGTGAAAGGGCTTTTCTGCTCATCTTCAGGTCATCCTCAGAGACTGTCGGTCTATATGTAGTTGCAGCCTTGGTGTGTCCATGAGAGTTGAGCTCAGAATACTCCACAATTCTGATTCTCCCAGACTATTCACAGAATTGTTTTCATCACTTGCTAATACATAACCCAAGTGCCAGCCTTTGTGCCCACATCCTCACAAAAAATCACCACTTTAATTCATAATATGCACTACAAGGAAGAATATATCTTTTTGTTGAGTTGGTCTAAGTAGTTCTTTGGAGCCAGTTTTCTGCTGGTCTCCATTGCAGTTCTAGAACATACATAGTTTCCCTTTAGAATGCTGTTCCAACCCTGAAAACATGGTGGCTAACTGTATGTGTATGTTAGGCTACACCTTTCCTTGCTTTTTGGCCATTTACTTTGCAAGATTATCAACTCAAGTCCTTATATGTATAATTGACTTTTTCAGGTGTTAGGGTAACTAATTGTGATTACAGTGAAAGGGAGAAAATTGTAAAAATTGTTTATTCAATTTGACTTTCTCCTAATTTAAGAAAAAGGCACCCAAGGAATTAATCCCACTCTTGGATTCAAGGGCACTCTTCTGTTTCTGACCTTGTTCTCCTAAACTCCAGCCTGTGCCACTCTGTGCAAATGTGAAAAGCAAAACTCTCAGTACTTTCCTCTTAAGATGTTATGAGGATTACCTGAATTAATAAGTGTAATACACTGTCTGGCATACAGTGAGTGTTGCCCACATGTTGTTAGTATTATTGCTATTGAGGAATATAATAATAGCTCTTTATATTGTGCAAAGTAACCTCTCTGACTTTAGAGAAATCACTTTGCAGTATTGGGCAGAAAAGTATGAAATACTTTTCTTTATATGTACCTCACCTTTCAAAGTATGACCAGTCAGCCTTCTGGGTACAAGAAACATAACACTTTAAGTCAAGTACTTGTTACAAATACTTAAGGTACAGAAGACTCAACTAAAGCTTTTAGATTTGGACTATAAGAAATATATTCGTAGAAAATGTGCTTATTGAAGTCTCTACCTTGAGAAAGGCAGGAGACTAAGCCAGTTTTATTCTTACATAGATCATGTGAACATTTCCCACATAAGTGTATAGTTTTTTAAAGTTTGATTTCGATTATGAACATGATCAAAGGAATTGTTGAACTAAAATCTTCTTACTTTTGTGAATTAAGCAGATTTTCAAAAATCTTTAAGAGGAACCATTGTCTTTCTGTACCCTTCATGACAGTTTGCAAAATGATCCACTCTTGATCTCTAACATGCTTTACCTAAGCTAATTGTAGACAACAGTTGTTTAAATAACCTACCTACCTAGCTCAGAGCACAGATACAATTGAGGAAAAATAAATGGATATGTAAAAACTAAGGTAAATGATTATTTCAATTCAACAGTCCAGCAAAAAATATTTTGAGTAACTAGTTACTATATACCAAGCTTCTTGGCCTGAATATACAAATATGAATAAGACTCCATCCCTGCTCTTAGGATGTACCTGGCAGAGTGAGAAGGAAAGACTTCAGTTAAGGAAATGATGAGTTTGACAAGGATTTTTACAAGGCTTCTACTTAAACCTTATCACCATTTTAGATGTTACCAAATACAGGAAAAGCAGAAGGGAAATGATCAGATTATGCTGCGATAATCTGTTCCATTTACAAAATGTGAAAAATAAGACAGATTCATTAACATGGAATGATCAGGAACTAGGTAAGGGATCATTTCAAGGGAACAGCAAAATTTATTATGCAACCTGTAAAATAAAGAAAGGGTAGATCCTTAAAGTGTAGTTATAGACCCTTTCTCAGAGTAAGGAAGCTTATTCTCTTAAAGAAATCTGTTTTAAATGGGAAAAGTTCTATGAGTGTTTCATCCATTAGACATGTCAACAACCCAATGACTGTAGCAGTACCGTCTACTGTATTATTTTTGAATGTGTGTGTCTGTGTGTGGATAAATGTGTGTGTGTGTGTGTGTGTGAATAAACAAGTTTGCCAGGTTGTGTATACTTGCTATAAGGAAACTCCACCTTATTTAAATTCTTCTGTGAAGCACTTAATAAAATTTAGTAGAAGTAAAAAAGTTCACATCATGAATGAAAACTGAGTCCGGTGGCAAGCCCTACTTCAAAAAAGCAGCAGTTTGCATTAATTTCCTGTTATTTCAGTATCTGTATGTGAGTTACTTTCTGTTCCTTTTAATCCTCTTTTTCACTGGTTCATCCTAATACCATTTCTAGAAAACAACAGTTTAAGCAAAATCTACGGATCTTTTAGAAGGCAAAAAGTACAGCTATCAAACACAAAGCCTGTTGATGCGCATGAATTGATGCTCATCTTGCCAAGTGTGAGGCTGCTAGAGCTAATGTTAAAGAGATGGAAACATATTCCCAATTATTCTATTTTTGGAAAAAGTAAGTGGCCCATCACCCATGATGAATGATATCTGGATATAAATAGAGTACATGGCTGCCTATGTTTGTCTATTTGTCTGTAGGTATATTTACACACCCTCTCATTCAGGGATACCTTTGGCCTCAAAACTGACAATTACATATATTCCTTTCAATGCCTCAAAGAGCCAACAACCTGGATTCTACAAGCAGCAGGTGTTCCAAACCGGCAAATAACATCAAAATATCTGTGTAATGTCATGGAATTCAGAGAGGCAATAGCTAATATTTATTAGCTTACTCAAGTATGTTAATATGTTAATGACATGCTAGTTATTATTCTAACTGCTTTGTATATTAACTTCCTCAATCCTCCTATGAGGGGGTCATATTTGCATCATATTTCACAGGTGAGAAAACTTAGGCATAAAGAATATAAGTAACTCTCCAAAGGCCGAAGAGCAATTAAGTGTCAGTCTGAGATCCAAATCCACAGATTTCTGCCCCAAGGCATCTATTGTTCACACTGGGTTAATGTATGTTCTTACATCTAGCCAGTCTAAGATTGATACGATGCTTATCTGGGAATGGGGAGAGGAGCTTGGAAAGGAAATGGCTTTGAATTGGTCAGGCCTGTGTTCCCCTCCTGCCTCTTTGCCTTTCTTTTGAAGATATTAAGTTTACACTATAGGTCTTTGTACAGGAGACCTACTGGTCTTGGCCTTGTGCTGCCACTCCTCCCTTTCTTATATGAAAGATACCTGGAGGGAATGCGTAAGTGACTGTCAAAACAGAAAGAGTATTATTTTTTTCAAAATTTTTAGGCTGAGCAAAACAATAACAGTGTTTTAAACTCTATCATCTTTCACCCAGTGCTGCCAGGGGTAGAAGGTGGCTTGCATGTTGGCTGTCTGCATTTACATTCCTTCTTTGAACTGTTTGGAATGTCAGACCCATTAAGAAGTAATGTGTTCATTCAGGAAGCACAATCAAAATAATTGAACATCTTCCCCAGGTATGAGTGTATTAATTTTTTCTTCTTTGCAGAAATGTGGATGAAAATCACACCTATTCTGCTAAAGAGTAAAAAGTAATCAGTTCAAACCTATCACAAAATAAGCATTTCAAAAACATGAAGTTGGGAAATTATAGCATGAGAACAACCAAGAAATTTAAATCACAGGGTTTATCATTTGTCTAATTCTTTTCTTCTCTTGAATTGTATTAATATAAAAGAAGAAACATGCAGGTCAAACCCTACTACAATGAGTATCATTATCATAAAACTTCTGTCTAACCAGAAGACAGGAAAAAAGAATCAACAAGGGCAGCATTTCAAAGCTTCAAATGCAATGACAGTAAATAAAGAATGTGGAATATTTCTTAAACTCTGTGGTAAATTGATTTTAATTAAACATTACCCAAGTGCTTGCTGGACTCTAGGAGTTGACTGTGGCGGCACAAATACAAAAGTGACTTGATTAATACCTTGAGTACTGATGACACACATCTAACCGTTACGGACTCCATTATGTGATCAGTGTCTTAAATCTTACTTTAATTTCACAGCAGCATTGCGCCTGTCTAATCCAAGGTGCACAAAGTTTAAAAATCTGGTCTGAGTCTCCACAGCTAGGAAATTGCTGAACCAAGATCCAAGGTTCTAACATGTGAGTGCCTGTTGATGTCAGGCAGGTCCGTAGAGCTCACTGAGGAGAGAGGAAGTTACCTGAGTAAGCTAGCTCCATCTTGGCTGTATGAGCAAGGGAAGAACAGAGAATTGCAATACTCTGGTTATTCAGCTTTGGTCATGCCAACTTTGAGTCAAGTGCAGAGCCACATGCCTGGCAGTCCTGAACGTGCCACAAAACGAGGTCCTGTCATGTTCTTTGCCCTTCACGTTTGACTTGGAGGTTCTCCATTAAACACCTCAAGACCAAGGTCCCAGATGCCAAAGAGTCATTTGCATCAGGAGGAATATGTCTACAGCTCATTTGTTTACTTTATTGTCTCCCTTTTTTAGCCACTGGATTTCATAAGTATCTTAACACATTTAGCGTTTTTTTTTTTTAATTATATAACATATTTTAACATTTGTTTGTATTTTTAAAAAATATTTATTTATCTGTTTATTTTAGAGAGAGAGAAAGCCGGGTGGAAGGGCAGAGGGAGAGGGAGAGAAAGAGTCTTAAGCAAATTCCACACTGAGTACACATCCTGACATGGGGTTCGATCTCAGGACCCTGAGATAATGACCTGAGCCCTAACCAAGAGTCGGATACTTTAACCTACTGTACCACCCAGGTACCCCTGTATTTACTTTTCTAAGACAGTGTGGGTTTGAATATTAGCTTTGCCATTTACTAACCAGGTGATCTTGGGAAAAATATCACACCTGTGTGTGCACATAGACACACACGCACAAATACACATATGCATATGCGTGTTCCTTTTGTAGGTCTCAGTGTGCTCAGCAGTCAAATGAGAATAATAAGCCTATCACTTTTTGACCTGAGAGGATTAAATGATAAAATGAAGGTAAGGCCTGATATATAGGAAATGCTGAAAAATTCTAGCTATAATTTCTGAATTTTCTAAATTTCTTATTTTTATTTAACTTTGATGGAAGGAAGATTAAGATGAATGCTATACTGCATATCCACATATTAATCTGTACACATTTTTAAAGAAGAAAGATGCTCCTCTAATAACTGGACTTTTATGGCAATTTAGTTCGAGTATACCCTGACTTGGGATAATAGGGCTCCACTTCTTTCAGCGATGTCTTTGCTTGGAGGGGTCCCCATGCCATCAAGAAGGGGATGCTCAACACTTTTTTTTTTTTTTTTTTTTTTTTTTTGCCAGAGTATAAAACCTAAACTCGAATGATTTGCCTTATGGCACTTTTTCTTGCTAAAGGAGTCTTTCTCTGGCTACTTTGTCACCCTCTGCTAGTGGGCAGGAGGTTTAGCTAAGATGTTTTGGTGATAGTTGTTCAGCATATATATAAGGTAGTTGCTTCTGACTTTTGCAACAATCTTTTTTCCAGTGAACTATTTCCAGGGCTTTAGGACAGATTTAACCCACCACAGGGACGAAGCCACAATAAATACACATTTTAAAATACACACATGCCCCACTTTATTCATTAGGGAGTTGGGCAGCTGGCAGGAGCTTTGAGGCTTACAGTTATTTAAGAAGGGAGAGAGGCTGAACCTTGGAATATGGGTGGCACTTCAATAGCTGGACATGAGAGGGGAAGACAGATAAATTCCAGAGGCAAGTCGCAGGCAACTGCTAGTGCCAATAGGTATAAATAGACCCAAATTCATTTTCTTTCCTAGGTTTTCATCTTTACTTTAAAAATGTACTATTAAAAAACATTCAGTTGTTACAGCAGAATCTCCAGCATGTGATCTCCAGCATGTGATATGGAAGTAATTTCTTAAGGTTGCAAGAAATCATTTAATAAATTACTGAAAACGGATTGAAAGCATTAATAGAGGTTCTTATATATGCTTAAAAGATCCAACAAGAGTAATGTATTCACTGGGACAACAAGTTGTTCTGATAAAAAAAGAAAATCCATCTTCACTTTCCTAATTTTTGATGATCGCTTCCATCAAGCAACCACTGAACTCAAGGGCAAGTCTCTCAGGAGTTCCTGACATTAGGAAATTCTTGAGTGGTGGGAGATAGAGAGGCCTGGGGTGGCCAGCAGTCTGTGGAAACATTTACAAAAGCATTCAGCAGTCCCTAATGGCCTGAAAGCAAATGGATATTTGACGGCAACAATGAAAAGGAACATTTCAATTTGGATGCATTTGCTTGTGAAACAAATGTTTACAACAGAAACCTCCATTTGGGTTGTTGGAACAGGTCAAACAAACTCTGTATTTACTGAAGAATCAAATACAGATTCTCACCGTAAGCATCACCTCTTTGGGGGCAGGCTATAACATAAAGATAATGTGCAGGATAACAAAAAGGAAACAGAGCCACAAGATTGTAAAGTAATGGACAATATGTGTAAGACTTACCAGCTATGGAAGAGCAGCTTTGGGAGGAAATGTGTATTAGTTAGGATAAAAATAACAGCTGCAGTAAGACCGAAACCCATATTAGGGTGATGTAAACAAGACATCATTTGTTTCCATCACTTGTAACAATTTACTTGTCAGCAGTCCTGAGTCTCCCAGCTTTGGTTCCAGCGTCCACCACATTTGGTTTTCAAAGTGTGGTCCATGATGGTTGCTCTGGCTATAGGCACCATCTCTGCCTTCAAGCCAATGGAAAAGGGAAGGGAGTTGAGGGACGGACTGTTTCTTCCCTGAGCAGTAGTTCTCAGCTAAGGTGATTTAAGGAGTGTTTTCACTCCTCCCCCAGAAGTTTCTGTTCCTCACAACATGGCAGTGGGACGGTGGGGTAACACTTCTGAATTCTAGTGGATAGATGCCAAGGGTGCTGGGAAACATCCTACCATGAACAGAACAGCCCCTATAATAAATTATCAGGCCCAACATGGCATTATTGCTCAATTTGAGAAATCCTACATCGTACTGAAAGATTCTTATTGACAATATTTGTGGGGCATAGAAACACTGTTTCCACTACTCTCCAGCTGCTTTCTCTGTGAATTGCCTGGCATAAATGAGCATACTATTTGGCAGAAACCAACACTGGTCTCCAGTGTCTGTTCTCTTCTTCTTGTATATTAATAGAATTTTAACCTGGGCCAGATAACAGTTTTCCAGCTTCTCCCCAGTTGTAACAACCAAAAATGTCTCCAGCCCTTGTCAAATATCCTATGAGGATATTCTATTAAGAAATGATTCTCAGCTGAATGTCCTTGGGCAAGTCAATGGAACCTTTGGAATCCCGGTTTCCCCAAAAGTAAAAATATGAATAATACTTGTTTTTCCAGATTATCATCGTAGGCAGAATTTTAAGATACCTTTCAAGATTCCCGACCTCTGGTGTATATCCAACTTCTTTCAAACATTCAAACACTGATCAACATGCCGCTGTAAAGGGATCTTTTAAGGCATAATTAAGGTTCCAAATCAGTTGACTAAGAAAAGAAAATTGTGCTCCCTGGGCCTGATCTAATCAGGTAAGCATATAAATGGAATGTGACTCTCCTGGCAGAAGAGATTCTTTTGAAGTGTGTGAGGGATTCTATGGAAAGGTGATTCTCCATTGCTAGCTTTAAAGATGAAGGGGGACCATGTGTCAAGGAAGGTAAATGGCCTGTAAGAGCTAGACAACCAGGCTGACAACCAGCAAGGAAACAGAGAACATAGTCTTGTAACAATGAATTCTGCTACAGTCATATGAGCTCAGAAGAAAGCCGTAAACCCCAGATGAGAACACAGCCCATCTGATCCCTTTATTTTAGTTTTGTAAGACTCTGAGTAGAGAACCCAGCCACTGCACGTCTGGACTTCTGACCCACAAACATGTGAGATAATAAATGGGTATTGTTTTAAACTGCTATCTTTGCGGTAATTTGTTACACACAATAGAAATCGAATAAAGTTATTATGAAGATTGATTGTAGTAATAATAGTTCCCCTTAGTAAATGTTATTATGCTCCAGAAAACTAGTAGGCATTTTAAAAGAATTATTTGTCTTTTCAGTAACTATTGCTAAATGGGTGTCATTTCCTGTATTTTAAAGCTGTAGAAAGTAAGGCTTAGGGAAGTTTCACATTTGCTTGATATCCCACAGCAAAGAATAGTTAAACTGGATTTTTTTTTAAAGATTTTATTTATTTATTTGAGAGAGAGAGTGAGCATGAGCTGGAGAGAGAGGGAGAGAATGCAGAGCACAGAAACTTGACACGGGGCTCAATCTCAGGACCGTGAGATCATGACCTGAGCCGAGTTAGCTGCTTAAGCAACTGAGCCACCCAGGCCCCTAAAATGGAATTAAAAGCCCAGCTTCTATGTCTTTTCTTCTGTGCCTATATATAAAGTGTTTGCTATATATAAAGTGTTAGAACAAAAGAAAGTATCCTTGTTTTATCTATTTTGAATCCACCACAACCCAGTCACAGTCTAGTGAACTTTGTGAGAGATGGTAGACACCCAAACATTAAGCTTGTGCAGTTACACACATCCTGAGGTTTCATTTGGGAGTTCATGGTAGTGACTAATTCAAGTAATTCTCACTTTCCAGCTTAATGGCACCTTTCCTTATTTATTTTCTTGGCTGACATCTATGTCCTTTTATGTAGAACGCAACCAGCAGTGGGCCCCTTTGAAACCCAACTATTCCCTGTCTTTGTTTTTCAGAGAATATTTGAGAGAAGATTTTTAGACTTGCTACACATCAAGGAAAGGAATGCCAGAAGCCACCTATTTAAATGTCTACCTAAAATGATAGTAATTTTGATAACTGTCACTTATAAGCATTTATTATGTGCCAGGCACAGTGCTGAGTGCAGGGCATTAGATAATCCTCAGAGAATCCTATGACATAAACATTATTATTATCTTAATCTTACAGATGAGGAAACGGCCTCAAACTGGTTCAGCATCGTGCATAAGTAAACTTGCAAGATGACAGGAAATCCATGATCGGTTAGACTCTGTGCCACACCCCCACGCATATGTTGTTCCTGATCATGGAATCTCACGAGGGGCCTCCAAATGTGCCCTCGGAACTCATGGGCTTTCTCGGGGCATCTCCAGATGAAAGGGAATCTCAAAACCTGGTACCTGCTATATACCCTCTAAGGAGTATGCCTGCAGATGCGGTTTACATAGTAATCTTCAGTGTACGCTCTGCGTTCTTCAACAGGACCCATCTGGGGTGCTGCTTCTGGTGGATCCTACGTCACGAGGGAGCCTTACGGCTGGTATGTGTCTCTGGTATGTGTCTGACGGGGAAGGCTTTTGCTGCTCTACCCATGCTTTTTTCATCCAAATCCTTAAAGGCTAAGGCACTTCAATACAGCTGGTGAAGATTAGGGTATATTGTAAGGCAGAAGGCTGAAAACAGATTTCCCCATGCCATCTGCAATGGCTAGGCAGCTGTGGTGCCCTCACACATCTGGAAAGCTGCTGTAAAATAAGAAGCTAACATTTGGCGAAGGCAGCAGATGGCCTTGTTATCAGATGCGAATAGAAGTAGAGTCAAGTTGAAGACTAGGAAGAGGCCAACCACCAGCCCAACAAAATATTCAGAAAGGAAGAAGAGCAACGGACAGATAACAGCACATCCCCAAATGAGCAAGGTGTGTGGGAAAGATGGCAAGAGAGTAGGAGGAGAATTTTTGCAGATGTTAAATAAAACAACAGGTTAAAAAACGCCTCGATTGTCAGAGTAATTAGAAACCGTCAGAATTGTGCTTAGTTAAATCTGGTCCATTTGCTAGACTTGGCAGTGGAACTGGTGCTAAATAAGGGTTGCCTCAGACAACATTTGGTGTGGTATGTCCTGGGGGCACTCCATCATTACTAATTGAGTAAATGACATTAACAGAAGAGATGGACAAGCCTGTCTCTGCTCATTGTGAAGAATCCCACTGCCTTTTAAGGAATCTTGCCAACCTCAGCTTTTCTTCGATGGAAAAAAAGTGGTGCTGGAAGTAGCTTTAAGAAGAATTGGGTCAATAAAGGGGGCAAACAGATTCCTTTTCTTAAAGCATGGCTACCCTGTGGTCAAGTCCCTTTCAGTGCTTTGTAATAAATTCTCCCAAAGCCTTTGATTTCTTCCAAGAAGTTTTCAACAGATGATTGATAATAGGATCTGCTCCTATAAAAGAGGCAGATTTCAGAGCTGGGAGAGAGAGCCCATTAAATGGCAGGATGAATGCAGAAGGAAAGCAGCGAGGCCACACCACAGTGGGAAGCTTGGTTTTGCTCTAAGTCATTGGCATAGAGCTCCTATTCTGGGTCTTGGTGCTCTTTTTAGTCTTAAAGTAGGAGCCTCGCAAGTATTCTTTTTTTTTTTTTCAGGTTGAGTTGACATCGAGGAAGCAAGCTGCTCCAGTTGGAGCCCAACCAGACAACCTGCCCATTCTGCTAATTGGATTTTGGGATCTGTGTTGGGGTAGCCTGAGCTGGAAGTTGATTCACCTCTGCTCTGATGCCAAATCCATTGGCCTAGGAGTACATAGAACCTAATAAAGTAAATGAGCAAAATGGCTATGTCATGGACATTTCCAAAACGTATATCTTGTGGTTGCTCTCAGTTGGGGACTCTTTTATTTTTAACTGATCAATTAAACTTGTCTAGCTACATGAATTGTTCTAATTACTGAGTTTTCCCAGAATTAAATACTCTAAGTTAAATCAACTAACATTTAGCAAACGGGAGCTACTTCTTCTGCTTCTCTCCCTAAGAGCCCTCCATAGAATTAACAGTTAGGTGCTAATTGCAGATGATTAAGTGCTCACCAGTCTTGGAGTCCTTTCTTTAATATTAATGAGATGGATTAGCATGGAACATGTCTTCTATTAATATTATAAATGGATGTCTGCGTGGATCACTGAATGCTGTTTTGTATTATAAGGAGCATTTAGTTTAAAGGAGTAAAAAACAGTACACCCCTAAAATGTATCTTCCTTTCAATTGAGAAGTAAAGTTACTGAGGGAAATGTTTAAATATCATTAATTTAGAGCAACCATGTAGCATTTTAGCAATAACCACAGTAGCAAACTTTTACATAAAACTTCTTTCATTAGTCTCTGTGAGTAGGCATAGCACATTAAACCAGAGTAGACTTTAAACTATTCCATAAAGTATAGACACACAGAGAAACACTCATCATTCCATACCAATAAAATAAATTAGTTGGTAATTCAGAACTATTTTCTCATACCTGAATTCTCTTCCAAGACCACCGCTTGCCTATTTAAAAAATGCTAATTGATTTCCTTACCCCATTTGGAAACAGCAAACTGCTACTTTCTTTTTTGGAAAACAGACACAGTTAATAATTACTTGTTCCTTCTTGCTTTTCCTAAGAAGATGCTTATTAAGGAGTAAAACAATATTTCATATGTTGCTGTTTTAGAACCTACCGTGAACTAGATTGAGATAATCTCTAAATTCTAGGAAGGATATTCCATTTTATTCCACGAGGCTTGTTAGTTAAGGCTATTGTTCTTTTTGATAAGTGCTACTTAAGAAGTACCATGAGAAACACTGAAATGCAAAACATTTCTTTTAGATCATGGTATGACCTAAAAATGACCATTTTAGCTCTTTTGTCAGTTGCTAGCATTTGCAAACGACAGAATAAAAGCATATGCTTTCAGAGCCTGTGTTAATGTAATATGTGTCACACTTTGATTAAAGACCTGATCCTCTGAGTCAGACTTCTACTTTTGTCCTTACTCTTTGACCTTAAAAATATGTACACATTTACCATTTGCCTTAGATAAACATATTTGCAGCCAAATAATACCATGCAGTCACTACTTACATAGTAATAGGGCTGCTACTTGTGTTTAGAATTTTATATATTAAAAGTGATCATGAGTCATAGAGGATTTCTCAGATCATGGAAAAAATTGAAATATATAGCTAACACCTAACATTTGACCTTGCATATGTTTGGCTTAATTTAGAATATGCATTATGTGTTGGTCAGTTATATTTCTGCATAAATATATTCAGATGTTGAGATTGTTTTTCATAGTCTCAAACTTTATCTCTATATAGTCATAATTTATGGTAACTATGATACATTATCTAGCAAGAATTTACTTAAAATATTTAGTCTTCTGAGATAGCTATAATTATTTCAATAAACACTAAGATATACAATCTGCAGAATGAATTCATGAAAATTGTGGTACATAGAATTCTAAGATAGTCTCCAAGATAGATGCTCCTTGGTGTGCACACCCTCTATAATCTCTTCCCCTTGAGTCTGAGCAGGATTTTTTTTTTAAAGATTTTATTTACTCATTTGAGAGAGAATGAGAGAGAGAGAAAGTGTGTATGCACGTGAGAACACATGAGTGTGTGTTGGGGAAGCTGGGAGGTAGAGGGAGAGGGAGAAGCAGAATCCTGGGTGAGCTGGGAGCCTGATGCAGGGCTCCATTCCAGGACCCCTATGATCATGACTGAGCCCAAGGCAGATGCTTAACCAACTGAGCTACCTAGGCCCCCTGAGTCAAAAAATGTCACAGAGATTTTCTCCTGCTGAACCAGAGGAGAGCAAATAGCCATGATGTAAAGGTGGAGCCAACAGATAAGAAGGCCAGTCTCTAGGAACTGAGAGAGTTCTCAGCAGACAGGGAGCAAGGAAACTGGGACCTCAGTCATACAACTGCAGGAAAATGAACCACTCCAGCAACCTGTGAGTTTGGAAGAGGGTCTCAAGCCTCAGATGAGATTACAATGGCGGACACCTTGAATTCAATCTGTGAAACCCTCAGCTCAGTACCCTACTACCCCATGCCTAGAATCCTGACCCACAGAACTATGAAATAATAAATTTGTGTTGTTTCAAGCCACTGAGGTTTATGGCAATTTGTTAGTGGCAATAGAAAATTAATACGAAAAGGAATTTGGTTTGGTCCATGCAGAATAAATTTAACTAAGAACAGCCACTCTTCTCATTTAATGAGATCTAGGTGCAAGACTTACAATAGTGTGCAAAAATTGGTATCCTTCATGGCAAATGAAAAAAATTATGGAGCCCCAAGTAATATTGCTAATTAAAAAGGAAAACAGAGGTTCATAATTTCGCTTCCTTCTGTTCTTTGGATAAATGCCATTATCATTGTCAGTGACACCACCAATCACTCTTGGATGACTTTAGAAGAAATTGGTTAGGCATCTCTCAGAATTTGATTCACTGTTCATAGGTTTCAGACTCATAAGAGATGCTAAACCTTCCCTAGGTCGCAAAAAATGTGCATTGCCCCAAATACCACTGGGAAAATGTTGGATTAGTTTCCTTCTATGAGAGTTCAGTCTCTTTTGACAATAGATTCTGTTCCCAAAGCCCTGGAAAAGGTCTACAATTAATTTTAGAATGTTTGTGTTACCCACTCCACAAACTCAGCTTTCCCTGTGTGATCCGTCTTGAATATCAAGAGCAGACATCAGACAAAAATTCTGAATAACAGTGTTATTTCTCCCTGCTTCCCGTGGTTTCAAGGGTTCTTCTTGGAAAGATATTAAATCATACAGATATTTGCCTTTAACAACTCTTGAGAGTCCAAAGCCGAGAATCGTTTAATATGCCGTAAAATTTGCCGGGGTCTATAGCACATTGAGCCAGTATTTAAAGGAAATGGCTAACAAACATCTGCCATTTTCTTTTTCCTTTTTCCCTATGGGAAGATTCAGAATTTCCAAGTTCAGGTCAGAAAAAAAAAAAAAATGTGTGATAAAAGCAAGAAAATTATACAATATAGAATCTTGGCTGTGCATCCTAATAATGGAATAGTTACTGCAGATCAACAATTAAACACACACACAAACACACACACACACACTCAATGTCAGGGACACATTGACTCTTGCCTAAGAATTCTTACTGTTGATCAGTTTTCTTCTCTTCTAGACTGTTGTATTATCCTGCAGAGGGAAGAGCTACAGCAGAGACTATGAGAGAAACTATTCTCAATCTATCTCCCCAGTAAACCACGATTATGTTATTTCAGAGAATTCTCATGAGAATATGCCTTTGTGGTAAAGTTTACTGGCCAGGCTGGGGCAACATTAAGTCATTAGTGAATCTGGCTTTTTCTTTCTCTGCTGAGAAGATGAATGATAGTCCTGGCTAAAGATTCCTTTAACACTATAGATATTTATCATATATGTAATTATAAATTCTATACTTAGGTTATTGGTTCATAAGCAGCATGAATAATCTCAGTACAGTACACCAACAACAATGGAGCTCATTTCACTGTGCCACCTCCTCTCATTTTAAACCCAAGTCATATTTTCTCCCATAAGCTTAAGCCTGAAAGATTAAATTGGTAGATCAAGCTCTGTTTTGTTCTTGAGAAAGTGCTAGAATAAAAGGCCCAAGTTTGAGGTTCAGACCCAACTCTTCTTGGCAGCTTGAACTTTTAAAACTCCAATGGCCTTACCTTTAAAAAAAAAAAGAGAGAGAGAGAGAGAGAGAAAGAAAGAAAGAAAGAAACAAAGAATCCTTGGAATATGTCATTTAGGCCATACAGTGGTTGCAAAAATCGAATGATGATTGCTGTGCCTGCCAATTACATGCTTGCCCTCTGATCCAGTCTCCGCTCTTCACTTAGTCCTCTGGGCTGCGGGAAACTGTAGATGTGCCCTTGTTTTCCAACTTTGTAGTTTCAGCCAAGGGGACGCAGATTTAAAAAATTCAATGAGGAGAGTTATGGAAAGGCCTGGGATATTGGTCTTCTGTTCCCCTTCTTTAGGTGGCATGTCTGGTGGGAGCTCCTCCTTGGTCCCAGCCTGCACCAGATAGCCATCTTCTCCATGGTCCCACCTCTGGCAGGACAGGTCGCACTGGGTGGCATTCTTGCCAGATGGTCCTTCTTCCATGGTCTGGTGTTATCACTTCCTCCTGTCGTCCCTCTAGCCCTAGGAGTAGAGGCTTCCAGCTTCTGCCCATCTCTTAGTCGCCTCACCCTCTCTTATATAGCTTCTTAATTCTCTTATTAGCTATATACCAAATTCACTGTATTAAATTCACTCACTGCGGAAAGAGCAAGAGTGGTCTGTGTTTCCTGGCTGCACCTGGGCTGATACTAAGGGGTAAATACTTTAAAGATGATAAGGATTTTGTAAATGGCAATTTATTAGTACTAGAGTCACTTCAATAATTAGGTCATACTGCAAAAGTGATATATGTAGTTAGTCTGCTATTTTGGCACTCTCCCATTATTACCTCCCATAGATAATCAATAATCTATGCTACAAAAATATCTATGGAGTTATATGTATATGGATGGAATGTTATGCTTTGTTTCTGATATATATTCTTATATGGAAAAGTGTAGAATTAGAATTGGAATACTTTGATATGTGTTTGGATGTCTTCAGTATGGAGCAGTGGGAGTGGTGACAATTTCCTTTCAACTAACTACCTTTCTTATTTCATCCTCCAATTTTGTTAAAGAATTTATTAATCCTCAGAAAGAGACTCATGAAAGCAAACAGAAGAAAGCATTAGAAAGAAACACTGATTTGGCTTATTCTGTCCAGAAACAAACTTACGACAGTTTTCTCGACTTAAATACGTACCATCATCTACCTTCTATTTACCTACTTACTTGGAGAATTCAGATGTTATCTGCTTGTCATGGAAATGAATATTAACATATTTATATGGACTGAAAAGTCAAGTAAGGTTGCTGTGCTGGAAATTAAATCTGACTTGGCCGTGTGGTTTGAAAATAAATACTGGCCATAATTCGTACCAATCAGGTTATATGATGTGCAATTTCCATAAACTGCATGAACTCAATCTGTAACTGCCAGCTTTTGATAAAATTGTATTTAAAGCATGTGATGACATAAAAGCATTTTTAGGTATGATCTAATTTTGTGTTTATCAAGTTAAACAAGATACCTCTAAGTGGAAGAGGAACTGTCTAATTCATAGTTTTTTGGTAAACTGTTAGTAAACTCTTTGCTGAAACAGAGAAAGTCAAAGATTCTGACTGAAAAATATGCATTTATGGAACCATTTGTGGCATTCAACAAAATAAAAGAAACACTTAACTGAATTGTCATTAAAAATGATCATTAAAAATGATGATAGATCACAACGGGATTCTTTATATGTACCTCAGAAAATGTTCAAAGAACTGAGTAGTGTTGCTAAAAGAAAACTCCTCCTATTCACATCTCCTTCTCATTTTCTCAGCAGATGCATCTTGAAAGCAAACAATAAGCCAGGAATAGAACTGCTATTGATTCCACCATCATTTTATAAATAATTTATATTCGTTTATGACACTTGAACTAATTAACAATGATCATGTACCCATTTCATTAAAAAATAATGTCTAGTAGTTTACTTTTTGTATTTAATAAGTAACTCAAATGGTATAAAATGAAGTCAAAGAGATCCTGTAATACTAAGTCCAAGTTGGAGTCAAAGACAATTTAATAACAATAAATTTCAATTTACATTTTCATTTACATTTTGTGACAGGGAAGATAAGCACAGACTATGTTACATTAAGATAGGATTGTATATGGTGATTGAGATGAAATGTGAATCCAAGAGGTGGAAGATAAAATGTGAAATTTCTGATTCAGAGGAAATCTTACTTAATAACTTTTTACATGGCTTTGTTTGGTATCAGATTGGTATGATATTTAGTTTCTTTCAGATACCTTTTACCAAATGATCTGGGTGTTTTATTTAATAAATGGTCACTCTTATACCAGAAGTTATATTTTATGCAACCAATGAGCCTTGATGAATAGTCTTTTTGCCAGAAAGTCAGAAAAACTTGTTTGAAGACCTGCCCATGCTATGCTGTTTCTCCTCTGAACTGTGATTGTACTCATTCTGTTTATGTGTATCTGAGCATGTTAATGCATTCCATCTTATCTTAACTAATTGTTTCCTCTTCCTCTGTCTAATCTCCATTTGGATCAGTGAAGGTGTCCAGCATAAACTTTTAATGTGTGAGTCATCTCAAAACCAGATGGTAAACTCATATAGAGAAATATCATCTGATTTTTCATTATCTTTCTAACCTTCTGAGAGTGCCCTATTTGGGGCCATTTCCCCCTCTTTTGGCTGCTGTTTTGAATACCCCCCACATCCTCTTTTACAGTCTCTTAATTCCTCCTATTTCAAAGCATTTGAATTTAGGTTTCATATTTGGTAACTACCAAGTGAATCATTTGGATCCTGAAGAATAACCCTAGGTCAATTTCTTTTATTTCTCCACTACACAGTTTCAAGCCTGTTTTAGTTCTTCCTTTATGAGGGTATTACCCTGGCATGCATTCCGATTGATAGGAGATCTCTAGAAAAGAATGTTAAATTAAAAATATCAGTTACTGGCTTACCTCTTAATGAAGCAGCTGGCTTAAGAAGCTTTAGGTTTAAATTATCTGCCCCAGTACTATTATGCTGTCTTAAGTGAGGCAGTGCACCAACTTCCCTATAAGTAATTGGCTGAAACGAAAAGTCTGAGGTGCCTCCATTAACAGATGGATTAGAGATATTATTGGTACTGGAAGAGGCAGTTCTTTTAGACAAAGTCAGTTTCAGTGCTTTGAACAGTCCTAAGACTGAAATTTATAAAATGAGTGTTAAATTAATTTACAGTGGAGCTCATACAAGTGATCAGAGAATCGGTGCCCAAACTGGTTTGATGGATGTTCTCATTATGATCTACTGTATATCAAAGGGTTTTCCATTATGTGACAAAATTCCCATAGTGCCCATTTATTCTCCTTGCATGAGTTGTGCCAGCGCCATCGTATCTTTCATTTTTTTGAATGAAAATTTCTTATTTTACATACAGAAATTATTTTAGATCAACACATTATTATTTCACTTTTCTTGTGGTTTAGGGAACTTGTGTAGATTATCTACTCTTGTATCGTCATGAGGGGATCCAGACTCCTGGACATTTCTGGAAGAACAAAGTACACGATCAGTTGACATGTTAACGTATATGTTTTAATATGACCCTTGAAAGCTGAAATTTATCCATCAGTAAGTGCCTGTACTTAGGAAATAAAATGAATTCGTTAATCTCTGTGGTTCTTTCCCACCCTGGCCGTCTATATTGTCACATTCTTATTTAATATTTAATGTGTGCCCAGAGCTAAACATGGAGGTCTCAGAATAAAAAATAAGTATTTTATCAGAGAAGGTATTTATAGCTAAAAGTATTTCCCTTACATTATCAGTTGTGATTGTTATATTAGATAGAATTATATCGCTATTTACAGACTTTTTAAGAATACAAGTCTCAGAAAATCTAAATACTCACTTAAGGGTATAGGCCTTACATTAGAGTGACCACTGTCCATTCAGAGTAGTACTAGGCTTTCTGTCTCTTCTTTCAGTGCTTGCTTCGCTATAGTAAATAATGTGATTCCCATGCTTAAAGGTCCTAGGATTTTGTTGCATGAGTAAAACTGTAACAGGAAGAAACTTGAGGGAATAAGAGAGTACTCAAAAAATACTTAACATTTTATAGAATTGTTTTAACACAGTGAATCTGCAGTTTTATTTTCTCTCGACCCATCCAACAAATTAATAAAATAGATATTTTTATTGATATCATTTTATCATTTTATAGTTGAGGAAACTGGGGTATAGAGAGAATAGAAAGTGAGTTTCCTCTAGATCATATTAAGAATTTACTTGAGCCAGAGTGAAATAAGGAAGTTTAATAAAGAAGAATGATGGAATTGGCCAGGTAGGTTTTACCTCATGAATGGCATTCATAATATGCAAACTCGTGTCCTCAGTGTTCAGTAAGGTGTCTCCAGTGGACAGAAACTACAAAACTGCTGTGTTCCTGAGCATGAAATCATATCAGAAATATTTTCTTTGCCATGTTTATTGCCACTTGTAAACCTTGTTAATGTGTGGCCTATATCTAGGACTTCCAGTTAGGGTAACTGGGAACCAAAGGAGAAAGTAAATTGGAAGCCATAGTCTCTTAGGTATAATAGTGTGGTCCCTCCAAAACTGTAATTGGAAAAAGACCATGAGGTTCCATAGATTTCAGAGCAAATGCTGTTAAAGTGGAATTTCAGGATATCAAGTGTACCCTTTTAAAATCTCATTAGGTTTAAAACAAAGGTATTTCCTAAGTAAAGAGCTTAGGGTCCTTAGAATGAAACAAATAATCTAGGGGTCCCTGAGTGGTACAGTCAGTTAAGCATCCAACTCCTGGTTTTGGTTCAGGTTGTGATCTCTGGGTTGTGGGGTCAAGCCCTGTGTTGGGCTCCATGTTCAGCGTGGAGTCTGCTTAAGATTGTGTCTCCCCCTCTCCCATGCGCTCTCTCTCTCTCCATCTCTCTCTCTAAAATGAACAAATAGTTTTTAAAAAATTATCTAATCTAATGTTTCACTTATTATAGAGATAGAAATTAAGACCCGGAGAGACTATAAGTTGTCCAAGATTACAGACTTTTCCTAGTAAACTTGAGACTCTAATTCTGATCCTTAGATTCACAATGATTTTGACTCAATTCAGCAACAATATTAGCTTCTGCAGATGACAAAGCACTGTGCTTTGTGTAGCAATGCTGAAGCATCGCCAAGCCTTCCTGTATACTCTAAGCATAGAGCAGTTTGGGTCCCAGTTTCTTGGGAAGTATAAAGGTGATTTAGCCCCAGCCATTGGGGATTATAGAAGGGAAGGCAGATTTCCAAAAATATCTTAGGAATAAATTATTACAGCAAAAGAAAAAAAAGAAAGAAAGAGGCATTGTCCTTTCTGAAAAATTTTAACCCAGCTGTATATATTATTGGAGACAGTGCAGATTTCAGGTCTAGTATGCAATTATTACAACAGTATTTATCAAATACCTCCCACATGTCTAAAATTGTTTTAGGAATTGCATCTACAATACAAACTACATCCTGGCCTTACTGAAGCATTCTTGGAGAAGAGCAATGAATTTGGAGAGAAAGAAGGAGAAGGAAGACTTAGGGGCAAGATAAAAGGAGCTAAGAAGACAGCACTGAGAACAGACTACCCCTGTTGACTTTTTTTGCTACTCCTTTAATAAAGACTAAAATTTATTGAGCACTTACCATGTTCCAGGCTAAGTGCTTTACATTTATTACTTTATTAAGTCCTCATAGCCATTCCACTGGCCCAATGAAGTAGATCATTTTATTAATCCAATTTTGCAGATGAGGGAAAAGGTATATATGGAGGGTCAGTAATTTGCCCAAAGTTAGAGAGCCTTAAGAAATGCTGGACCCAGAATTCAAACATAGGCAAGTTGACATCCAGAGCCCATATTTTTCACCAATAGATCTCCACACTCATCTATTTCTGAGGTTATTATTTGTTAAGAGCTCTCTAGGACTGCTGTGGTTATAATCACTGCTATCTGATTTTGGACAAGCTAGTTAAATTCTCAAATGCAAAGCAAGAGTGGTTGACTAGGTCTAAGGTCCTTGAAAGTTCTAACATCCTCTGTCCCTGTGATTTCATATAGGTCAAGTCCATTCTACAGGACACAGAGCCACTATCTCCTAGAGAGTATTATTTTAGGAAGCTATAATTTCCCGTGTTCAAGCCATCTCTGCTCCAGATTTCAGATTCTGTCATAATGTCTGAAGTTGCTGAAGTTAATTCACTCCTTCCAGTCAAGGCATTTTCTATCAGAAAAGGACTTGAATTAATTATCAATAGTTATCAAGTTATTAAGTCAGTTGGGTCCCAAGGGGATGATGGTGAGGGCATTTATAGAAGGATCCCTATCTGGCATACCTTACTCAAAGATCTAGATAGCCACATTCCTGGAAACTTTGGAACATGGGATGATAAATTTAAAGAAGTGGCGGTTGCCCGATTCTGTTTCTGCCTTCATGATTTTATCTAGAGATAGCCTTCTTGCATGTACTAGATCCACACGCACTCTATTTCTTTTCTTCTCCTCACCTGCCCCCCCAACCCATCCTGATGTAGAGCAGAAGACATGCAGAGGTGTGCTTCCCAGCAGCTAGTTTTCAACCTTTCTGAAAGGGGATACAAATAAAAAAAAGAGATAAAGAGAAAAATAATAGGTATACCAAAGAAGCAGTTGGAACACAGAAGAGCACTTGGAACACACTAGACTTGCTGATGTGTATCCATAAGATTATAAAAAGAAAGATATATCCCTTATCTTCAGTAAGAGGGGCATGTAAAATGTGGCAACAGTGGAGAGGAACAGACTTACAGGGGCTATTTAAGTAAAAAGTAAGGACAAATGAAGCAGAAATCACAATGTCCTTTTCCCCCCTCCTGTTTTGCATCCTATCAGGTCATTAAGTGGTTAGGCCTTTCCCTAAGGTATAGTCGTCATCAATACCTTTGCTTACCTCAGTCAGCTTGGTGCCCCTGCTGCTATGGATATTAATGATGTTGTGAACTTATTTAGTATAAGTGTGGCTTAATGTGTGTTATTACATTATCCATCAGTTGTACGTTGCCCTTAGCAACTGGCATAAAGTTATCTCTAGTCCAGTGCTAATTTTATATCTGTCTTTGTTGGGTCAGCTTTGCTGGTCTCTTTGCTTCAGACTGCTTTCAGGGTTACAACTCATGACAGTGTTATAGAAGTCACAACCTTATTACTATAACCATAAGCACTGATTACAATAGACCAATGACCCTTGGGTGTGTGGGATCATAACAAAGGTCTTTTGTGGCCTTCCGTTTTTGTTCTTAAGGCATTCTTTCGGTAATACAGTTTAGTGTAGATAAAGAGCACAAACCTGCCTTGTGTGAAATTCTTCATTTTGAGGAATCTATGCATGGAAGCTAATTTTTTGTTTGGATGTCTCTCTTCCTTTAGTATTTGAAAACTGACTTGGGGGAGTGTCTGAGTTAGGATGGAAGACTATATAGCTTTTCTTGGGAGAGTTTTAACAAAAATACCAGTAAAATAGCTTGTAGATCTAGCTAACATACATCAATTAGAGAAATTTTGTAGTATGATCATCGTGAGAAAATGTAATTCCTCGTATTTAGGGTTGAAATCTGTGCTTGATTGGTAAAGCTTACGGTAAAGTGTATATTTTAGTCAGTCTCATGGTGTAAAAATCATTTTTTAAAGAATTATTTGTTTATTTGTTTGACCAGATGTGGAGGGAAGTGGGTGGTAAAAGCCATTCAATCTGTGTGAGAGCAAATCATCTCAATTTCACATTTTGCTCTTTAACCTCTCTGGGTCTCTTTCCGCAACTGTAAAATGAAAAGATTAAACAGTTGATCTCCTAGGTTCTGCTTGGACTGTTATACAAATGAATGTAATTTCTTCCTTTTCTTCTTATAGTTTTGCAGTGTGCGTGTGTGTGTGTGTGTGTGTGTGTGTGTGTGGTGTGGGTGGGGGCACTGGCAGGGAGGTCCCGTTACTCTGTCACATAAAGAAAGCTATGGTTTTGGAATAAGACATTGTGAGTTACTGTTGATGATGATGATATTATTACTATTATTATTATTGTTATAGGATTTAAAATAATGTATGCTTATAAAATTTTTACAATGAACTCAGCTTTGGTAATAATTCTGAGATGTAACAGTAACTACTTCCTATATCTTAATTTTTTTTCTTAATGACATTGAACAAAATTGAATTAGATGCTTTTAGTGGACAGGGTACTTTCTAGTTAAATGGCAGGATGCCCTGCCAAAAATTCCTGGCATATACGTGCTCAATATTTGATCCATGGTAGCAATTAGGCATCTTTGTACATTACCTATTAGACCATTAGTATACATTGTAAGCATGCAGAAGGAATTTATGTAATTAAACTGAACAGTGTCTCACCTCATTTTTGGCTTAAATGGTCAGTTGACCAGTGTATATCCACTGTATGTTTTGACACACGAGGTCACACAAAAACTTTCCTGAAAGAATTTGTGTTCCTTGCCACCTCCATTATTTGACCCCTATAGTAAAGCCTGAAGATATGTTTCAGTTGCTTTATGAATACTGTTTTGCATGTTTCTGCATAGATTTGCATGCTAAATTAAAGGACTTTAATTCCTAGGTTTGTGATATAGAATTCAATTATAAGTTCAGGCAAATTATTCCAATTATATTCAAAACCAGTATTCAAAGTTGACATTTGAGACTCAAGTTTGAGTATCTTCTTAGCTTTTGTCTCTTGCCATTTCAGCCCTCAAGTAAAAAGGCAAAAACAATGGGAAGAAAAATTCTATGGTTTCACAGACACAAATTTATAAAACTCCCTTGCATTCCACAGATAATCAGCCCACGTCTTTATTGTGGTCTATACGGCCCTATATGACATGATCTGCCCCCAAACTTTATTTTGTTGATCTCTGCTATGGAGATTCCCGCCCCCCCCCCCCCCGCCTCAACCCTGATACTGAAACCTTAACCCCCCAGGTGACTGTATTTGGAGATAGGACTTAAGGTGGTAGTTAGGATAAAATGAGATCATAAGGGTGGGGTCCTGGGAAAGGAGGCTTTATAAGAAGAGGAAGAAAGAAAGATCTCTCTTTCTCTACTTATGCACTCACCAAGGAAAGGTCATGTGAGCATACAGTGAGAAGCTGGCTATTTATAAGTCAAGAAGAGGGGTTTCACCAGAAACTACCTCTGCTGGATCTTGATTGGGGATTTCTGGCTTTCAGAACTGTCAGAAATACATGTCTGTTGTTTACGCCATGGCACATTTCTGTCGTGGCAGCATAAGCAGACTAAGGAATCATATCTTCTACTATCCTGTACTTACTCACCCCAATCTAGAAACATTGTCTTCTCTCCTGTTCCTTCTGTGTCTCATGTGTGCACCTGTCTTAGAGACATTGCACCAGCTATTTTTTCTGCCTGGAATTCTTTTCTGCCATGTATTCTCCCTGGCTGGTTTGGTTATCTGCTTCAGATCCTTGATCATATGTCACTTTCTCAATGAAGTCCTCTGAGCTCAGACCTACCACCTCCTCAGCCTGAGCCCCCTTGAGCCCCTTTACACACTGCTCCACATTTTACCGATTAATTTTTAGAATGGCCATCACCTTCTACCAAGCTATGAATCTATTTGTCTCTTATTTGTTGTCTTTCCTTTTGTACTTTATTTGCTGATGTATTCTGCCCTTGTAGAATAGCACTTACACACAGCGAGAGCTCAATACACTTTTGGTAAATGAATGAACTTGTGTTTATAACACAACATTTAAAATATACTTCTTGGTAATGCTCTGAATATCCCTTATTGGACTTAACTATAGCACTGTGGATAATACTAATTCATTTTTTATTTATTCATTCATCTATACAGCAATATTTCTTAAATATTTTTGGGCAGTAGTGAGAAGTAGGGATGGGAGGTGTGAAAGACAGGCATAGTTTATGATCTAATGGAATTTAGAGCTGTATGAGATCATAAAGATCATCTTATTCAATGGTTTTCAAAGAGAAATTTTAGAAGACCCTTTAGTCAAACAAATTTACATAAAATTTCAGATAGAACATAAATCAACAAATACCACTTAATTGAAGACAGGGAAGAAGTAGGAAATAGACCATCTGGACTTGGAAATCATGGATAACTCTTTTCATCTTATAGCTTGAATTCATGCAAGACATGAATGATTTGAACGATTTTTGGTTCCTGCAGAGGAAAGCAAAAACATACTTGGCTTTAGGGTAGTTGGAGTTTTAGGTCATGAGTTTTTACTGTGATGTACTAAATTTGCACACTCTTCAGACATTGCCTTTTTGAACTATTTGAAGTCATCTAAAGACTCAGAAGAATGTGTTGGGTTTTTTTAAATGCAATTTGTTGTTGTGAAGGCCTTTTACATGCTAACTATCATTTGTAGGCTCCTATCAACTGATGCGGGTGAACCTGGTGTTTTCTGCAATATCACAAATAAATGTCCTTATACAACATTCTTACCACATGGGAAAGTTACTGCTAGGTCTAGGAATTCAGAAGCAGCAGTGACCTGGACCATTTTCCCACTACTGGCCTGGGCAAGTACTAAAATTATTCCATGGCTTTTATACAATTTAGTTTTGAGACAATATATTACTAAGAATATCTCAAAAGGTGTTTCATGTCTTATCACACTTTACTATTCAAATTATAAATTTCATGTGAGTTAAGAAACAACCTGTATTCAAGTGTGTAATTTCTGTTTCTATAAAATTCTATATACAACCTTATTCATTACAGAAATGGCATTATTTAAAATTCTCTGTCATGAAACACTGTTACAAATGGATACTATAAAAATATGGAAATAAAATATGAAAAGCAATACTCAAAAATATAAAGTCCATTGTTTAGAAGAGACTGTAATACTCACTGGATCTGATAGCACTTCTGTATCACGTCTGCATATCAGCTATCTAGTTTCTACAAAGATAGTCCAGGTCATAGGGACCTCACCACAGAGAGAAAACTCAAACTCATTTCCTATTTAGGCTATTCTTGTTTTGTTTTTTTAAATATCTATCTATCTATTTATTTATTTATTTATTTATTTATTTATGAGAGAGAAAACACTGGTGGGAGGGGCAGAGGGATTCAGAATCTGAAGCTGACTGTGCTGAATGTGGAGCCTTGATACAGGGCTTGACCTCACAACCCCTGAATTTGCAACCTGAGCCAAAACCAAGAGTCGGCTGCTCAACCAACTGCCTCACCCAGGTACCCCTTATTTAGGCTATCCTGATAGTCAGAAGGTTCTTCCTTATATTACTCCAAAGTTTACTTCACTGTAATTCTCCAAAACTGATGGACTGAAGACCAATTTTCTTCACTCCTGAGTCTCTCCGCTAGGATAAACTTTTCTCAGTTCTTTTGCCAATTTTTGTAAGCTCCCTCTTCCATTTTAAGATCATCAATATTTTAATCACCATGCTTTGAGTTGGATATATTAAGGTTAAGACTAATACATTTCTTAATTTAACTTCTTGCCTTCCTTATAAACCTATTTCTGATTTATGTTGGCCTTCTCTGAACCCTCCAGCACTTTTTTTGTTTTATTTCATTTTATTTTTTAAAAGATTTTATTTATTTGACACAGAGAGAGATCACAAGTAGGCAGAGAGACAGGGGTAGCAGGCTCCTCGCTGAGCGGAGAGCCCGATCTGGGGCTTGATCCCAGGACCCTGAGATCATGACCTGAGCCAAAAGCAGTGGCTCAATCCACTGAGCCACCCAGGCATCCCTTGTTTTTACTTTTAATGTATAATTTCCTGTGTTTTATTGAGTAACTCTACTTCTCTGATAAGACAGTATAAGATAATTTTTTAAATCCTTTTGTCTTTTCAAGATGTTTAACCAGTTTTAATTTAAAACATGTTTCTTGCCTAATCAACTTTCCAGACCCACTCTCTTGGTGTAACATCAAGCTAAAAAATGAATTCTAAAGCTTTTGATGTTTAAGTGTTGTGTCAACAGGAATATACCATGCCACCATGCTTAAAAAAGGGCAAGATTCCGACAGCTTCTAAGACTCTTCTTTCTCATGTTTTGCCCCTCAAGAATCTAATAATTTTTTCCTTCCAAAGGACTTAGGCAATCAGATAGCAATTTCCAACAAATTACCAGAGCTTTTATCAAGCTCTTTAAAAAGCCTGTTTTCTCTAGTAAGTTTGCTTCCTCACATACGTTCGGCAATTCCTGGAATGCATTTTTTGGGACTGTTCTCTTGGTTAAAATCTTCCCATGCATTTTTCAATGATCAGCTCAGCTGTCACATCTATAAAAAGTCTTCTATAAAAGTTCAAAACTCCAGACCAGTTTAACTGTCTTTTCTCTATGCACAGGTTTATCATGGAACATGTGATAATACTATAATGTAATTTCTGGTGTGCTTGTCCATAGCTATACTAGATATTGAACTTTTTGAAAAATCAGAATTGTCTATTCAATTTAACATCAATAAAATGACAGATTAAAGACATTCAATGACTATGTGTTAAATTAATATAGGAGTAAACTAAATTTGGATGACATCTTATTATTCTTTATTATGAAATATACATATGACAGCATATAAAACATGTGTCTATTACAGTTAAAAAAATAATAAAATAAAATTTCCTTTTAGCTATCACATAGCCAAAGAAACAGAACATAACTAGTCATTTAGAATCCCTCAATCTAACTCCTATTTACCAAAAAAGTTTACTCTTTTTTCTGAATATCATTTCAAGCATCCTCTTGTTTTTACTTTTATTTTTTTTACATTTGTATTAAACACTAAGTAACATAGGGTTTAGTTCTGTCTAGGTTAAAATGGATACAAACAGAAACATATTCCAATTGGTTCATAATTTTTTCTATAATCTACATAGATGTATAAAGTTGAAATTTAATTTTGTACTAATATATAATATCCAATTTTATGATATTTCAGATGCATATCTTTATTTTATGCTTGCTCAGCATTTTAACTATTCTAAAATTTTGTTACATTAAACGAAGCTTCCATAAACTTAGAAAAAAGTTTCCATGGATTCATACAAGATTTTCTTTATGGCATATCACAAAGTACATACTGATGATGAGAATGTACAAATGTCCAACTTCATTAGGTGGTGACCGAATATTATTTCCAAAGGGTCGTACAATTACACACATCTCCTGGATATGTGAGAATTCCAGTCAACTCACATTCTAGCCAATATCAGCATTGTCCATATCAGTTTTTCCCTCACACTTTCTTGCTTGATAACCAGGTGGAGCATATTTTCGTATGATTAAGAACCTGTTGGGTTTTCCCTTCCGTAAAATGTCTGTTCCTTCTTTTGCCCAATTTTCTACTGAGTTGTTTGTCTTTTTTTTAATGACTTGTGGATATTAATTCTCTGTGCACTGTATATATAATAAATGTTTCCTCAACTTGTCTTTTAACATTTGTATAGTTTGCTAATCACAAGTTTTTAATCTATATAGAATTGATTTTTGTGCATATATGAATTATGGGTTCAACTTCACTTTTTTATGGGTAGCCAATTATCTTAGGATGAATTATTTTAAAATAAGTCTAAAAAATATTCTTCCCATTGTCACCTATAATGTCAATATTGTCATAAATGAAATTCCCATGTAAGCACATGTCTATTCTGGTATCTGTTCTGTTCCATTTGAATATTTGTTTAGTACTTTGTCACTACACTGTCTTAATATCTTAGCTTTATATGAGATATTAATATTTATATTTTTTCTTTATATCTTTATTCTATCTATTTTGATCTTCTCTCTCAGAATTATCGAAACTATGGTTTTTCAATCTTCCATTCAAATATTAGATTCAGCTCTTTAAATTCTGTAAAATTTTATTTTGGAGTTTGGTTAGAATATCATTGAACTTAAAGAAAGTATATTTTTTATGGCATTGAGTCTTTCAATCATAATCATTGGCTATATTTCAACTTAATTAAATTTTTTAAATGTATTTTGATAAGACCCAGTACCTATTGACATCAAAAGCTTGCATTTTTTGGCTGGATTTCTTTCTATGCACTCTAACAGTTTGATATTAAATGCAATATTTTATATTTGAAATATATTGTCTAACATATTGTTGCTCTTGAATACAATTTAATATATTTATTTATTGATTTTGTATTCAGCCATCTTGCTAATCCTCTTATTAATTCTAGTAACTGACATATAGATTCTTCTGCAATTTCTACATTGACTGTCATATTATCATTCAGTAACTACCAGTATTTTTTTCTTTCTTTATAATATGTATTTATTTTATTTCTTTCTTATTGTGCTTTGCAGATCTCCAATCAAGGGATGAATAAAAGTCATAGTATTATTACTGATTTTCTTATTTCTACAAGTCCTTGGATCATTTTCAAATCCATGTTATCATTCTTTACAGTCTTTTATTGCATACTCATACTTTGAAGCTTGACTTTATTTCTCATTCTCATATAAGCTAACTATGTAGTGGTTCACAGATCCTACCTATGTAATAGGTATCTTATTAGACATTCCATCCTACAATTTATTTCCTGTTCTTCCTTGTTCTCCAGCAACACGAAGTCACAGGTTTTCTAAAGTTGGGCAGAAACTCAAGGGCCAACCAAGTGCCTTCCTAAATGTCCTGCTTTTATATTGTTCTTAGCATCTTTGAATTTTTTTTTTTTAAAGATTTATTTTATTTATTTATTTGACAGAGATCACAAGTCAGCAAGAGGCAGGCAGAGAGAGAGGAGGAAGCAGGCTCCCCACAGAGCAGAGAGCCCGATGTGGGGCTCGATCCCAGGGCCCAGGGACCATGACCCGAGCCGAAGGCAGTGGCTTAATCCACTGAGCCACCCAGGCGCCCCAGCATCTTTGAATTTTTGTATGCCAAGCTGATAATGAAATAAATATATGCCTGCGTGTGTACACATGTGTATCTATATACGGATGTCTATTATATACCTATATCTTACTGCAATAGAAAGATTTATAAGAAATACATACTTGATCATTCAGATGACCAAACCATATTTTTTGGCTATATTTGATCTTCATCTGGATAAACTTTAAAGCAATAAAGGCACGATGGGTATCTTATTATTAATGAAGGTGATTTGGGGACCCCACCCAAAGGTGGGGACTGATTGCCCAGGGTGAGCCCAACCCTGTGATTAAGGCTTCAAACTTCCGGTCCCAACCCCTGAGGTCTGAGGGTGGGAGACGGGCTGGAGGTTGAATCAGCCAATGGCCAGTGACTTAGTTAACCATAACTAAGTAATACAGCCTCCGTAAGAACTCAAAGACAGCTTTTTGGCCTTCCTTCAGGGAGCGTCCACGCTTGGGGACCCAGAACATTCCTATCTGCCAAGGAGTCTGGCTTCGAGCTCCATGAAGATAGAAACTCCTTTGTTTAGGACCTCGCCCTGTGTATCTCTTTTTCTGGCTACGATTGGTATGTTTATTATATCCTTTAATAAACTGGTAAATGCTGAGTTCTGTGAGCTGCCCTAGCAAATTAATCAAGCTTAAGGAGAGGTCATTGGAAACTTTAACCTAGCTCATTAATCAGAAGCACAGGTAACAGACTGAGGCTTGTCATTGGCATAGGAAGTAAGGGGTAGGGGGTTGTCTTGTAGGACTGAACCCTTAGCCTGTGGAATCTGATGCTATCTCTGAGTAGACAGAATTGAAGTGACACCCTTCTGGTGCCTGAGAATTGCTCAGTGTTGTGTGAGGCGGATACCCTCCCATGTTGGAACTGGACCTAGGAACTCTAGAAGACTTAAATATAAAATATCTAGATATATAATATATGAGCCATCTCTCTCTCTCTCTTTCTCTCTCTCTCTCTCTCTCTGTGTATCTATGCATAAATACAATACATCACACATAGGTGCATGCATTATATGTAATTCATATGTATTCTCTATTATATGTGTAAATAGATTTTATACAAATATATATACACAAGCATACAATTTTTAGTCCCCAATTATTATTATTTCTGTCAGAAGCATTCAGAATATCTGCCAGCCTATCAAATATTCAAGTCAGTTTACATTTATGAAACTAGCACATTTGTATGTTATAATCTTAAAGGTCAACAGTTACTAGCTGCATAACATTGACTAGTTGACCATGAAATAAGAAAGTAGTTGAATCGTCATTTTAAAGCCAAGCAAGGCCGACTATTTCTAAAATTTGACTCTACTAAGTATTTCTTTACATATTACTTGATAAGAACAATGATTTGCATTTGCAGAGCAGGCTTCTCTGCCTTTGCTACTTTGAAACGCTTGCTTACTCTTTGTGATAGGTTAGCCTGCTCTCTATCTCACAGATAAGACAGTCCCTAAATGACGGGCCCCCAAGGCCAGAGAGCAGGAGAGGGATAAACCTAGGCCAGCAGTCTTGGTACTTCAAATGCAGTGCCTCTGTCTCTTCAGGAGTACTAACTCTCTGAATGCTAGAGATTTTTTACTTCTCTGCCCACAGCTATACTATGGAGGGTGTGTGTGCGTGTGTGTATGTGTGTGTGTGCCTGTGTAGAAAATTAATTGCTATATAGTAGTCCTCCTAACAAATGATAAAAAATATAATCCCACTATAAGTTTGAATTGCAAAGTGGACTTGTAAAGTGTGAAATGTGTTCCTCACAGTGCCTAATTCGAGTGCTTTAATTTCCAACCCATCAACTCTTTTTAACCACATGCACAAGATTGAGCCACCTTTTATTTCCTCAGCACAGATCTGTACCCTGTATAGCTTCAAAGAGGGCAGTTTGATCACCAGTCTATTAGATACATATGCACATCAAAAATAGACAAGAATTTCAGAAAGGAAGAAAACATGTTCTTATGGTCTAAGGGCAAAGGTCATTCACTCAAAGACAATATACTGTACATATGTTATTTATATGCCATTTTTTTACTGTTGTTCAATGAAAAACATCTTGTTACTATAGCAACTGCCACATTGCATGCTATCTTTGAGACTACTACATCATTGTACTAGACACACAGAAAGATATTCACTTCCTTGAGCTATTTCAAAGTCAGTCATTGCAATAAAGTTTAAAGAAAAATAATGAGTATGTGTTAGTTAGCCCCTTTTTACTGTTTTGCTTTAGAACCACTCAATTTTGCATGGACCTTATTTTTTCCTTAAATTTTCACTGATAAAGGGAATGTTGACAATGTATATTTCACCATGTGTTAGGGGAAGCAGACAACTAAGTCTTTTAATGAGAAAAAAAATTACTATCTGGAAGTTCTGCTAGATCACATCTATTTGTGTTTACACCGAGAAGTTCATAGCCTGTCGCAGCAGTGATATCTCACTGAGCCATAATGTGCTGTTGTACGTACGTGTTTTCATTCTTCAATACAGACTGTAGACATGCAGTCATATCTTCCCGCTTAATCCTCATTCTGCAACTATTGTCATCAAGTCCCACTGATAAGGTTTATCTTTACCTGAAAAGGTATAATAGAAATGTGTTGCCTATAAAATTTTATTTTGGTCAAATGAATTGTAATTATAGCGAGTAGTGGAAAATTATATTAATAATGACAATCACTAATGTTTGTTGTTTTCTATATGCCAACCACAATGCTAGTACTTTAGTCATTATCTAGTTCAATCTTCAAATGATTTAACGAAATTGGTGCTATTATTATGCCATGTTCTAGGTGGTAAAACTGAGGTTCAAAAAGTTAAATAATTTCCCCAACTGGCTGATCTGGGTTTCCCACTCACATCACCCTGGCCCAAGGCACAAGCTCTTTACCTTTGTGCTATATTGAGTTCCTTGCTAGACAGGCTGGTAAAACTATTTGAAAAGAAAAAAAAGAAAAAGGAACTTTTTATTCATCTAACATTTTCTTAATAATTCCTTAATTTAAAAGTTCTGATATATTTTTTTAAAGTTCTGATATTTTTAAGAGTAAAATCTTGCAAAATCGCAATGAAATGGTGAAACTGAGTACTTATGAATGGTACTCCAATCAGATAAAACATTCCTCTTTCTATTCCACATACCCCCTTGTGATTCTAATAGTGTTTCCTTTAATTCTCTACATCATTAATATAAGAACCATAGAGATCATGATAACAGGTTCATGCTAACTCTTAGTAAAATTGTTAGGTGGTCTTGGATTTTTGTCAAAAATATTTACTGCTAACAGTAAAATTTCTGACATGAATTAGAAATGAGGCCAACCAAGTCAACTAAATAGTACCCAAGGATTCCCTTTATTGCCTCCCTAGAAGAGTTCAAGGGACTCCAGGTCTGAGACAGCACTGTGGTTTAGATCACACAGTAAAAGTGGAACTCATATCTCTAACAGTGGAACATCTGCTTGGATAGGGTACCTTCTATAAATTGCCATTGTAAACTCTATTAACATCACTTTATTACAAATGCAGACATAAGGAAGTGAGGAATTGAGAAAGTTGAGGTTCACTATGTCATGCCCACTGAGTATAAGCACCCTGTGACTACAGGAAGACAATTAAAAACTTTGTAGCTGAGAGATGCCTGGGTGGCTCAGTTGGTTAAGCAGCTGCCTTCAGTTCTGGTCATGATCCCAGGGTTCTGGGATCGAGTCCTGTGTCGGGCTTCTTGCTTGTTGGGACCCTGCTTCTCCCTCTGCCTGCTCTTCCTGCTGTTCCCCTGCTTGTGCTCTCTTTCTCTCTCTCACAATTAAATAAATGAAACCCTAAAAAAACCCAAAAAAACAAAACCGAAAAACTTTGTAGCTGAAAATAATGTGAAATACAAGGATAGCTCTCCATGTATTTGAAATTGTTTTCTGTTCATATATCTGTGTGACTCGAACATTCCACTAATTAAATTATTTTGATTTTGTATTTAAAATCTTAGTTGACAACCTAGACTACACTAAATATTATATAAATTATATTTAAAAATGAAAAGTAATTTTTAAATAATTATCACTTTTTTAGTTCCTACTTGGTGTGGGATACTATACTATTCTTGCCACCTAAATTATTCCTATTCCTTATATATTCCAAATATTTGCGTATTAGACTATTCCTTATAATAGTCTTGCTCACTGAAATAGGACCAGAAAATTTAGTACAGTTTTTCACAATCACACAGACATAAAATAATTCAATTTGGATCAAACCTAAGTACTAGAAATTCCAATGTCCTTTCTTTTTTTGGTAAAAAAAAAACTGTTTTTCAGAAGGATATAATTCCAGTCCAAGTTCGTTTGTTTGTTTCTAAAATTCCATGCTTTGGAAAAAAGCGGTAAAAATTTACTTCATAAATATCTGTCTAAGCAACTTATAAATACTTAAAAAATTAGTTAAATAGTTATAACTGAATTTATTTCCACAATGTTAATTTTTCAGAAATAATTAAAAGACGAACAGATATACAAAAATTTTGTTTTGGTCACATCCTGAAGCCACTTTTCCCTTTCTTCTGTACTTATGAAATGAACTGAAATAATTATTTTAATAATTTAAGTAGCCTGTGAAATAAATTTACTTCATAGCAGCCACTTTTTTCAGAAGAATATGTTCTTTTAGTACGAATCATTTAAATGACTGCTTCTACATTACTTTGTAAGCATACACAACCAACATTTCTCTTAAAACATTAACTATAAAGAGTAGATTAGCTTGCATATTTAGACTATTGTGCCCGTAAATGATCTGGGTTCATAATGAATTAGTGCAAATGCATCGTCAGAACCAGTCTGACTTCTGTGAGCACCTGAGCCAGATAGGGCAATGTGGCCTTTTCCCTTCCAATTTCATTAGTTTAACTTTGGAGGTTATCTTTAGGGGGCTGGGCACAAAAAGACACATGTATCCAAACACAGCATTCCATTTATGCGTAGGTTACTCTATGATGGGATTTATTTTTATCTAAAGGAACAGTTTTAGTAAATAGTGACTTGATAAGTTGGCACATTTATGAATCACATTTATTTTATTAAATTTTGACAAATATGCTAAAAACTGCAACAAAATGTGCCAAATGCCATGCATGCATATATACATTAGATAGTTTACCCAGAAACATTTTCTGCATACTTATTCTTTAGTTTGATACTGCATTAAAATATTTGGGTAAATATTTAGGATTTATGACCGTACATATAGGATAATGATAGATGTATGTACAGTTTGTAAGAATTTAGCATTAGGAATGTGTATCATTTTGGAGGTTAATGTATGTTAACTTCTCCAAAGACTGTAATTAAGCACAGGTTTCCTTCCATCCTTTGTGAAAACCTCTGTTAATTTTCTGGGAAGTCATTGATTGTGTTATTGAGTCAAAACATACAAGGCTAGACAGATGGCTTAATGTCACAAAGTTATTGGCTCATATAACTAGATTTTTATTACTAAGTTTCAGATGGAAAGAGAAAGAGCTGTGAATAATAAATATAAAGCAAAATCATGTATATTAGATCAGGCTATTCTCCAATATTAAAAATATGGCACTGAAAGTTTTAAGTGAAAGATTTGTAAGGGTAGAAGAATCAGATCTGAATATGTATGACTAAATCTAATCCCAGTGTATAATGAGAGTGAGACGCAAGTGCTTGTTGTGTATAACCTTGAGAAATACTCTGACCTTAACCCACTGTCCATGTTACATGATATACAGGAATATTTTGACCATTGGTTTATTATGGAGAGTGAAAGTGATTTCTAAACTTGTGAACAGGAAAATATTCATGGTGTTCTAAACTCCTTTTAAGGTTTAAGATGGTCTTTATTTTATATAGATTTATTAATATTTGTAAAAGAAATACCCAATAGTTGAAACTATATCCATTTGTGTTCATTTCTATATATTTATTTCCAAAACATAAATCAAACATGTTACCTTTATACCTCTGTGATTATTTTCCTATTAACAAACTTTGCAACACACTTCCTGTAAATAATCCTGCTCAGAATATTCCTATGTATCCTTCAACATTGCTAATTAGTTAAGAATGCCGACAGAGTCTTCAAGGTTGTATTCAACAACAACAACAAAAAAAACATTTTTTCCTTCTCTTAATGCCCGTTTTTGACTTTCTATGTTCTTGCCACATATGTTGAGCTACATGAGGTAGAAGATTAAACACAGTTATTTGACTATATTAGACAAATTTTTCTTTTCTCTAAATAAATTCACATTTTCCCATTCTTTATTGGAAAATTACTCTTGAATTTGCTTAAAGGAAAATAAAACAAAAGCAACATCAAGGAAAGAATGCCACTGTATGCTTTTGCTTTTAGAAAACCTGAGTCCTCTATGTCCATTTTCCACCAGGAAACTGATGTCATAAACACACTTTTTTTCTTCCCTTTTTTATTACTCTGCATTTTAAAACATTTTGATCTGTCTCCAGAAATTTTCCAATGAAGTTAAATTTCTAATGTCTGGTCCAATATGTTCCAATGTAATTTTCACAGAATCGAAGGATGATTGTTGCTTTTTTCTTTCTCTAGTTCTTTTTAAAGACCATTCTGTATAACTTTCTTTTCAAAAGAGTTGACATTTTTTTTCCAATAATTATAGAACTTAATACAATCCTTAACCCTTGATCTTTTTGCCTTGACTTCCTCCTCCTAAGTTATCTCCCAGTTGTACATGTGAGTCAGACACAAGTAAGGGAAATGGAATGAATGCATGGAAAAAAAAAAAGTGGTTTTCCTGGTAAGGAACAGGCATGTGAAAGCTTTCAGAACTTTTTTGATGATTGTGATAGCATGGGTAGTAGAAACAGATGCTATCAGATCTATACTTTTTTGGCTCAGGATAAAGCGAGCAAAGGCTAACAGAATCATGCTGTTTTGCAAACTGACATACATACTTCATCTTTCCAAAATATATCTGTGTAAAGAAGCAAATTGTCAGGCTTGATGGGGCTGTGGATTCCACTGTTCCTTTAGTTAGGGGAACATTGAGAATGGAGATTAGAACACCGACCAGATTATCAGTTTACGGTCAGCAGAGTCAGCTATCTCTACTATGTCCTGCAGCTGCTTTTAAAATTCCATTTCTCTGAATTTTAAATCTGTATGCAAAACATTTCTATTTCCAAAGGGCCTTTGAATGCTATTGCTGCCCCTGGTTGGTGGTAATGGCAGAGTTTTTTGAGAACCAGCACAGAAGGCAGGAAAATCCAAGTTCCCTTCTGAGTTCTGTCCTTGATTATTTTGTCCTTGAATGAATCATTTTTAACTCTAGTCTCAGTTTCTCCATTCACATAACCAGTACATAATTGTACTATGACTCATGCTGCTTATCTCATGTAAATGTGATCTGAATGTTTGTGTATTACTTTACAATGGAGAATACCTAATTAATTAAGCTTCCTTTGTGGCTGATAAGGCTTCCCATTAAATATATGATAGACATGATTGGCTGATAGCTGTCATATGTTGTATCAGTAAGCTGGTAATGATAGCAATTAAAAGTTATTTGGTTTTGAAGGCGATGTTTCCAAATAAGCCCAGCAAAAATCCTGAGACCACAGGATAGGATCCATTGAAAGATGATGAGAAACTAAGAGACAATGTCCCTCAGGATATAAGCTCTGACATCACTTTTTTTTTTTTTTTTTTTAATGTCTTTGGTTCTCCAAGCCACATATATCAAAATCAGGAGAGCCGAAGCCATCTTGCTATTTATGAGCTTTGCTTCAACTCTTTGGCTCCATCCTCTGTGCTGTCTCAAGAGTTAAGAAGCTGTGAGCCGTAGGATTTAGACTAGGGGTACCACAGGCTGGATCCTTATCAGATAAAATAAGCTAAAAACGTGTTGTTTGTAAGGTTTGTTGCCATCATTGTTGTTACACTTGGTTTTGTTTAGAGTTGTGAGCACAGTTCCCCAGCCGTATTGACACCTTAGTGGCTTACCAGCTGCCATTTCACACTTTTGGGTTTGTAGCTCCTGGGCTTAGGCAAATGGAGAGCCAAGAGTGGGGAGAGATACATCTGGAGTCAAATCAAGGTGGCAAGAATATCTGTGATTTATTCAAGAAAAAAAAAAACAATACAGGAGAACAGTAAACTTGAGAGAAGTTTTTGGTTAGAGGACTTTAGAATCACATTTGAAAAATATTAGAACTCTAATCAACAGAAAAACCTTCTACCGCAACAAAAATATTATCATATTTAATTCTCTGCTACCATTTCAAATTGGGTAAGATTTGAGGGAAGCAACACAGGATTTGGATGTAAAAACACAATTTCTTCATCCTTACCACCTTGTTCCATTGCTCCAGAAGACAGTATTCATGTGGCATCCCCAAAAAAAGACCTTTGTTACTTGGGATGCAGTTTTGATAATAAGGAAGTTGTCCTGTGAGACGGGCTGGATATTCCTAGCTTTATTTATTTTTTTTAACTCACCTTTTTTTAAAAAATGTCCTCTGAAATGTTATCTTTCTGGGAACAGGAGCAAGAAATAACCTGTGTATTGCTAAGATACACAGATCATCAAGATCTAAGATCAAAGAACCTTTGTAATTAGACAAAGTCATCATTATAGCAAAGATACTATGAGTAATACATAGTTTTTAAGTCATTATACTTCCCTTAAAATATAATTTTGTAAAATACAGTGTCACATGGAGCCAAATTAGACAGGAGTTTTCCACTATAACTTTCAATTCCTCAACTGAAGAAAATTAAATTTATAGACAAAGCTGGGTTAAAATCCATCTCCAAGAAAAGTATTTGAGTTCACTTTCCTTGTAATTTGTATTTAAAAATTTATTGTATTTTATAATTGTTATTCATGAGCAAGCTTAAGCAAGCCACTAATAAAACTAATGGTATGCCACAAGATGCAATTAAAATTGCTTAGGTAATAGGATGACCATTAGAGCTTCCTTTGGAGAAATAACAAGTGCCCAATAGTGAGAGTGCTTGTTGCATCTTGGCTAATTAGTGACCTGAATTTGACAGGCAGTTACTTCAGTTATGAGAGCCCTGTGGTTTCTACATTATCCTTTTTCAAAGGAAAATAATGTGACATGAGGACTATTAACAGAAGGCTCACTCAGAATGCAAAGACACAAAAATAGAAGGATATCGTTTTTTTCCTTTGAGAGTGTGTCCCAGCTGGGACTTGTTCCATCTGTAGGCTTGAAGAATAAGCCCTTTCTTCCCATCCCTTTCCTCTCTCCCGTTTTCTAACCCAAGACTGTCGAGCCAAATGGCAGCCGATGCTGTCTCTACTGAATCATGAATCTTCATACTTCACCTGAAATAGGCAAGAATTAATCAAAGTTCTACGATTTGAAGAAAAAAGAAGAAATAGAAGGTGAAATTGTGAGAGTGAGAGAAACCAACCCCTACAGGCAGATTCTCATTTCTCTTGGAATGAAGGTGGCAAAGAGTAGGTGGAAGAGAGTTTTATGAAAGGACCTAAACAATAATGAAAAGCAACGATGACAACAACAACCGCTGCCACAGCAAACAAAACTCTCTGAATTTAAGTTTCTAGGAGACTCCTGTACTTGGCTTGCTCTTGCAAAAGGTCTAAAGTCCAGGACTAAAGATGCTCTTTGCCGGGCGAAAATTCCTTTTCATTGAATTGGCAGCATGATGGCGGAACACCTAGAGTCTTTTTCATCTGCTCATCTCCCTACCAGTTAGGCTCATGCCTGTGGATTTGCCGGCTCGGGGGAAAAATCTGAGGTCTCAGAAAGGAGGATAATATTACTCTCTGCTAACTGGAAGCTCATCAGACTTTTAGAACACAGCAGAACAGAATCCGTTCCCTGAGGCCATCTATGGAATCCACAGAAAGCAAGGGGCTTATGGTATCTTAAAAATGTAAAAAAGTTGTTGAATATTTTTTGTGTTGTTGTTCTTACACAGTACTATCAAGCAGGAAGTTTAGAAGCAAGTGACATTGTATGGTGGTATTTATCTGTTTACTGCCAATTTGCAGGTTTTGTGAGTTATTATCTGTGCGTGAGAACATGTGAAGGTTGCTCGGGTGGTGGATGAAGAAGGTTTCTTCCAGGTTCTTAATGAGAAACTCTTGTGAATAGTGAATAATTAGAAAACTAATTTATCTTAATACAACATCCATCCTCCAATCGGAATGTTTAGAATGGCATAGCTATTTCTTCAAACATTAAAAGGATGGCTTTCTCCGAAGCCATCATACAATGAAAAAAAATTTTTTTTGAACATTTATGCTCATAACTCTCCATTTGCATTTAAAAACTGGCTTCTATCAGTCAGCCAGAGAGCTGGTTAGGGACCACTGTCTTTGCACGTTACCTAGCATATAGAGACAGAAATAAAAACACTTTGAAGTCTACTTGGTTTTCCCCCATAGAGTTTCACATATTTGGCCACACATTTGACGTGTGAAACACAAGCATTGTACTAAAGAGGAAAAGCTTTTTTTTTTCTTTTGTACAGAATTTGTTCAAACTTGTCTCTACACATCTGTATGTATTGTAGATGAATGCAGCTTCTTTCATGAAATCCCATAAGGTGTTTCCGCGAAGAGCAACACTCATTTAACAAGTGCACTCTGCCATGCAGGCGGGACCTGCCAGGAGCAACAGCATGCCTGGAACGGAAATGTTGTTTAATGAATATTTATTGATTATGAATATTCATTAAATTAACATCTTTATGGCCGGCCTCAGGCTTTGTAACTTCTGTGGCAGTAAAGTGGTTAAGTAAAGTTTTCGATCTAGTCTTGGAGCTCCTTGAGGCTCAGATAACTATAAAAATTACCAACACTAGGTTTTCTTCTGGAATGGAAAACAACTCTGAAATATTCTGATGTGGTCATGATCGGTATCGAAGCCTTCGGTTGGTATCGAAGCCTTTGGTTTTCGAAATACAAACCATCACCAAAGTGAGGGGACCCTTTATCTCAAATGTTTTCATCCTCTTCCTGGCAGATTGCTCTAGGGATAAACTCACCATGCTTTTTCATTTTCTCAGTCCTCTTGCTTACTCTACTAATCCTGGGGTATCTTCATGTTTGGCACGGATTAGTAAACCAGTTTAGTTCTCCAGATCTCTTTGAAGGCAGACTTGCCATCCTCCAACCCATTTAGGAGAGTGTGAGCTTCATAAAACACACTACTGATCATATAACACCCCGCTTGAAATTCTTCAAAGATAGCCCATGGTCTTTAGCATTAAATCCAAGGTCCTCACATTGGAGAGGGACCTTGCTATCCTTTTAGCTTTATGTCTGAACGCTTCTGCTCTGAATTTCCTTCAGCCATCATGAAAACCATGCTAACTCTTGCCTATAAGCCTCAGAATACATTTTACTTGGGGCCTAGAAATCTGTTCACTGTACCCTAACTTTCAATCTGGTTTACCTTCTACTTATCTTTCAGATACTTCTTATGTCTCATTTCTCCTGGAAACAATTTCTAGATCTCTAAAGGGCATAGATGTCTCTGCTCTGTGCTTTCATAACATCCAGGTTTACTCCTATTTTAGGACTCACCACACTGCACTGAAATTTTCTCTTTAGGCTCCACCATAAACTTACAGTCTCTCCTTGTAAGTTAGGACTGCATCTTGTTCAACAGGGGAACTCCAGCACCGAGATAGGTGTCCCAGCCAATCACTTAAGAGGTGCTTCAAGTATGAGTAGGTTTGCTAAAGTGAACTGAATCAACATGCTTGATTCTGCCAGAAGGCCTCTCTGAAGGGTGCCATCCCCCCCAACCACCACAGGGTTATGCAGGGCTGTTCAGACTAACTCCAGCAAGTCCTGGTAAGAAACCATAATTTTACATCTGAAGTTGGTTCTGTGGAAAATCTTGCTCAAAAGTAGGAGCACAGCTGTATTCTATAGTATGTAGGACTCTAGTTATCCATAACAACAACAAAAAAATATCCAGATTAGATTAAAAAAAGAGAGAGAGAGATTTATTAAAAGAATATAGACATAGGTCATGAAAAATACCAGATGGCATGTATGGGCCCTTCATCTGGGAAAAAATTGGAACTCTAAAGTAAAATTAAAACCATAAACTAGAAAGGATTCTGTGTACCTCTTATTTGCCTCTTTTTGCATTCTCCTCACAGATTCCTTTCTCTGAAGGCTTTTCCTCTGCTTCTTGGGCCACATGGCAGATGCCTAAGTTTCTATCATCCCATTCAGAACACAAGCCCAGAATGAACTAGAATTCTTTCTGCTTAATTTGGATGGGAAATATAATTACTATTGGAGACAAATATAAACAAGGTTATCAGGGGCTTGTTTCAGAAGGTAGGAGCATCACCAAGGAATTTGTTTCTGAGTTGAGAAACCAACCCAAAAGACATAATTTCTGAGAAAAATGTTGCCCAACTTAGTAATATAAAAACCACCAAGAGGAGTATGATGGGGGCACCAGAGTGGCTCATTTTGTTAAGTAACTGCCTTTGGCTCAGTTCATGATCCCAGGGTCTTGGGATCGAGTCCCACATTGAGTCCCACATCGGGTTCCCCCTGCTCCGAAGGGAGCCTGCTCCTCCCTCTCCCTCTGCTTGCCACTCTCCCTGCTTGTCCTCTCTCCCTCTCTTTCTCTGTGAAATAAAATCTTAAAAAAAAAAAGTATTATGAATGCAAAAATTTTTTTTTCATGTTTGGCTTTACTTGAAAAATTCTCTACCCTAATTTTAATAACATTTCATTTATAATCATACAGCTATAGAAAATACCATCAGCTTTTCCTTCTGTGGGTGCTGTACCAACATTATTGAGGTTATTATCTGATGTTTGGACCCACACAATTCCTATCCCTTTCTCGCACTAGGGTTATGTACATGTCCATCAGGATCTATCTTAACAGTCAGAGAACCTACCATTTGGTGATTTATTTCCATTAAACATAACTTGACCCTTGACATATTGCAATCCATGTGTGTTTGTTTTGTTCTATATGACTGTGTCTGTGGTTGTATTTTTTTTTTTTTAATCTGGGGTTAATTTCTTAAGTATTTTGCTCCCTCCCCTTTATCCAGTGGGTCTATAAATGGGTAATTTTTCTAATCATAGAATCAAAATAATGACATTCAGCTGTTAGTTGCCACACCTTAAACCTTGCTCTCTGTGCTCTGTTCTCTATGTCGCAACTTCAACTTCAGCTGAAAACCTGTCACTGAAATTTTGGAGGAAAACAAAATTTGTCCTTTTTGGTAAGGAAAATATTATCTTCAGCATGGGTCCCCTTCTTGTGATTGAACCCTGAGTTCACTAAGATCCCCAGGGTTGCTGTCCCTACAGCAGGGCTTGTCCGCCATCTTGGGAGCTATCTCTGAGCTGCCCTTAGCTGGATGCTCCACTGTGCTCACCATCTTCCAGGCTTCTTCAAGAATTCTTTAGTCCCCCATCTCTCTGAGCAGGTCAGAACAATGCCTTGGCGTGCAGACTTTCTGCTTCAGCTTCACTAGAATCAAACTATTCCAGTGTCGCTGAACCAAACTGCAAATATAAGATACTGCCTTACAAAGTACGTCGGAGACATCAATCTTTCCTGTGCATGTCAGAATACTTCTGCCTCAGGCTCCCTTGGGCAAGTCTGACCCCATTTGCAGTTGTTTCTAGTTTCCCTGTGGAGATGGGCCTCCCTGTTTAATGTTTAACAAATGCTCTACAACACAGGGGTCCAGCTACAGCATTTTCTCTAATCAGGATGATGTCATAGCTACTCCCAAAGCTGCATTCCCTCTGAGGGATGGTCTGCTTCTGCCGGCTCTGCTTCTGCTATGATGGGTACCTTCATGGATCGGGGTTCTGAGAGTCTGAGGATATAGGGCTTTAGGTACTGAAGGAGTTTCACGAGAAAAGGGAAGTAGACCTCTCTTGGTAAGGCTGGGGGGAGAATGAAGACAAGTGAGTAAAAGTTATTAGAAGGCAGATTTAAATTCAACATAAGGAGAAAACTGAATCATATATTAGATGTATCTAACAATAAAAGGGCCTGGGTTCCTTTTCACTGTGATGGATAAAGAGGAAGGTATATGAATGGTATTGGGGAAGAAGGGATTACCAAACTGATGATCAAATTGGGGCAGATCACTTCTAAGGTCCCTTCAGTTTGGGGACTTTAATAGTTTTCTTGAAGACTTCTCTTTTTCCCTCTCTCCTTCCTTTCCTCCCTTTTGCTTTCCTTTCTCCCCCCCTCCTTCCTTTCTTATTTTTAAGTGAATTTAACTGTTTGAAATTAAATTATACTCAGATTAGTATCATTGTCTCCAAGGTCAGCAGGAACAGTAAAGAATGAATCTCTTTTTGTTTCTCCCCACCCCCGCCTTTCCATCTCAAGAAGTCAAAGTAAGCTATCAGGTGAATGATCCTACTCTCAGAATATTTCACTTTCAAGGTTTTTACTTCGCTCCAATATGTATAGCCAGTGGAAGAAAGCACATCAGTCTTTGAACTCCAGGGCTGTCAAACATCTCTCACAACACCAGCACGGAGGTTTCGAGTCAGTTTTCAGTAGCTCATCACAGTTGAAAGTGTGAGCAGGTTACCTTTAAGATCTTTCATGGTCTAGGAAGCCCTTGCCTGCAAGTATAACTGTGTTCCTCCTCATAGAAATTCAGATTAGTAAATGGTCTTTTAAGCTTTCTATTACAGAGCTAGTACAAAACCTGCTTACTGAAGAGCTACTATTTTAGAAGTTGGCTTTCCACCAAATTGGTAGAAATTCAGAAAGTTCTGGTTTTCGCCTTTTCTGCCCAAGTGTTTTGCTTTTCGCCTTCATTCTCTGTTTGGATCCCTTCACTTGAATTCGAGGGCTCATTGCGACTTTGCTAGGACGACGTGCTAGCCCACCCGGCATTCAGAAGTTGATTCTTTTGTGCCACGACCTCCAAGTAATTTCTCTGAGAGGAAGCTATCATCTTGGGGTCATACTTTCTTGGTAGGAAAGCAGAGAGGTGGTAATGAAGCAGTGTCAAATGAAGAGCCTTTGGTATTTATCTTTGTGTTTCTCACTGGAAGAGCGTCAGTGTGTTCTGTTTGCCAAACATACTATGTTGATGGGTGGAACCAAAACAACTTTGAAGAAACAATTCTGTTGTACTGCCTTTTGCCAAACTGGAATGTGTCCAACAGAGCTATGGCCATCTCTTGTTTATTGGCTGCTACTTCCAGCCCCCAGGTAACACACCTCCAACAACTGTTTCAACAATGTTTTAAAGATCCTTTTATTAGATTCATAATCGTGTTCCATTAATACATTTTTGTGATGTATTAATCTTATCTGGAAAAACAAACAAACTCACAGCTTGTGATGTATGTCTGCAAATTTTGATGTCATTTCTCTCTCTCTCTCTCTCTCTCTCTCTCTGTTGGAAGTCCCATGGGCATTTTATCCTCCATGTATTGAAAACGGAACTTATGACCTCCTCAAATCTGCCACTTTTCTGGGCTTCTTTTTCCTAATAAATGCCACTTCTTATGCCTTTTAAATACTTTAAAATTATCTTTATGCCTTTTATATTTAAAAAATTATATAATATATAATTGCTTCTTATGCCTTTTATATATTTTTAAATTATATTTTAATATAATGTGTAAGTGTATTTATATGTATGTGATTATTTTTTAATTCTAGTCTAGGCTCTGAGGTCTATAAAAGCAAGAGCCTGGAATGCAGGAGTCTGTCAATGAAAGTTTGCTGAATAAATAGTATAAATAGAAAGTCATTCCATGATTTATTCATTATTTATTAGTTAATCATCATTGCCTATGATTCCTCCATTTTTTGAACTTGTCAAACCATGTAATTTAACAAAAACACAATGATCTCTGACCAATCCTTAATGAACACAAAAACTCATCCAAAGTATTACAATGATGTTTCTTTGAAGAAAAATTAGTAGATGGGGGAGTTCCAATAATTTCCACTTGCTGTTTCCAAATAGAAAAGGCAATAATCTTGAGGGTTATGTGGTGGTTCTCTAAGTTACCAAGTTTTTCTATTCCAGTTATGTACTAAAGAGTCAGGAAAATAACTAGGGAAATTTGGAGGTTTCATTACACTCATTTTAAGATAAATGCAAACCAAAATACAGTTATCATTTGACTTTTACAACTTGCTATTTTAAATTAGAGCCTGTGTATGATAAATTCTGAAAAAATGGATAATTTTCTTTCCACTGATAGAGTCACACAGTGACGTTGGTGTAGTGTAGACCAAACTGTCTGCTGATTGATCTCGCCAATTTATTTAAAAAAATTTTTTAAGACTTCTGTATTTATTTGAGAGAGGGATATGGGGATAGACAGAAGGAGAGGGAGAGAGAATCTCAAGCAGACTCTGCGCTGATCCCGGAAACAGATGTCACAACTCCATGACTCTAAGATCATGGACCTGAGCTGAAACTAGGAGTTGGATGACCAACAGACGGCACCACCCAGTTGTCCCTAATCAGATCAATTTCATCTACGGATCAGAGCAGAGTTCATCGCACTGTATGTGTACAATGGCATGCAGATGACACAGGTTGCCATAAAAGCTTTGAAGTCCCTCTAGCCACACAGATTATTAAGCAGAAACTTATTTGGCTGCTTATTATAATCAAATATCAAAGCCACCCAGGAATCAGGATTACTATTTCTTAATAGAATAAAAGATACATGTGGGTAAAAGTTTTTGTTTTGTTCACTGCTCCTTTACCCAATGCTTTAGGATAGATTCTGGCACAGAGGGAGTACTCAATAAGTATTTATTAAATAAATTAATAGGACCATTGCAACAGCAATTTTTTGAGTTGGCCTATTCCCAGCTCCTTTTTGTTCCATCGCTTTAGTCGCTATTTAAACTTAAATGGAATTTCAACCCTACTGAAATATACCTTCCCATTAAGCCTGGTCATCAAGCCAGGTGTGGGTGTAGGACAATAGGAAGTGATTCAAGGGTCTGATGTATGAGGTGTCTTGAACCCTTTCAGATTCCACCAAGTCCTCTCAGATGTCCTAAATGAAAGAGTGAACCTGACATTTTTCTCAACCAGTAGTCTGTTCCTCAGGACCCCCAGGGGTTCATGATTCCTGTGAGAGACTCTTGGGGTAACTATAACTATCTTTTATCTTTTTTATCTTGCTTTATCGTTTTTATCTTGCTTTCATTTTGATTCTAGCAACTGGGGAAGTAAATTTATTTACTCATGCAGATTTCTTGGTGCCATAAAAGGTATCCCAGAAGCTCTGCATTCCCTCACCCTTATTTCTTTATGTCCCGTTAAGATGGCAGCTCCTCTAGACCTCAGTTATACTCTTCAGCTTATAAGCAAGAGGGTAGTTACCATCTATAGCACTGAGACCACACAGGATTACTTTTCAACAGGAATGACAAGGAACCTGTTCATCTCTTCTAATTTGCCTGTTCTTTAACCCACTGACCCACCCAGGCGCCCCTAATTTGCCTGTTCTTAATCTCTGAAGATTCTTTTTTTTTTCTTTTCTTTTCTTTTCTTTTTTTTTTTGGGTGTGTGTGTGTGTGTGTGTGTGTGCATGTGTGTGTGTGTATACATTTTAGCATTTCAGCTCCATTTCTAATTCTTCTCAGTGTTGGTTTAGTTACAGGAAATGACTCTGAGAACCAATAGGGTTATTTATGTTTCTAAGTAAAAGGGAATACAGAAATCAACCTGGAAGAATCTTTTCCCCTTCCTTTCCACACCCTCCTTTCCACACTTTCCCCTTCCTTTCCACACTCTTCCACACTAGTCTTGTTTTGATTACCTCAGCATGGCTTACGGGATCTTAGAGATTTGGTTTTTGTCAGTCTATTTAGCCTCATCCGGAGCCACTTTTCCCTCCCCACCATATGCTAACTCTGTTGGCCTTTTATTTCTGTTGTGCTCTATTCTACTCCTTCTCACACAATACCTTTACAACTGCTGTTTCCTCTTTCTTCCTCCATCTTCACCTACCAGCTCCCACTCAAACCTTAAATGTTTCTTCTTCAGGGAAACTTTCTGTGATTGTCCAAATTTCTGTTATTGTCCAAAATTGCCCTAGTTGCCTCATTACAAATTCTCACAAGCTCTCCACAATTAGCAGGCTCACCTAGGGTTATCTTAGTCAAGCTAAGTAGCACATTAAGACACCAGGAGCTGTATTTACCCCCACTGTACTCTGGTGATTAACTGACTTCTGGTTTCTCAGAGGGAAAACATAAGGATAATACAATTGTCTTCTGTCTGACCTTATAAATTTGGTTAAAGAAACTCCATCAGATCAGCTAGGAAATGATAAAAACAGAACTTATAACAGTCAATAGTACTTACTGAGCATTTCCGTGTGATGCTTCATACTAAATTGTTTAGATTGTACTTATGATCCTTGCACAGACTTTCTGTGAGACACATGAGCCCCATTTCAGATGAGAAGAAACTGAGACCCTAGTGTTAGTGTTAAGTAACTGTTACAGAGTCACAGGGCAAAGAAGTGACAGAGCCTTGATTTAAACCTGGAGAATCTTCCTTCTGAATTAGCTCATGCTGGTACATTGCCTCCCAATCTGTGGAATATTAGCCATCCCCATCTGTTTGTACATTGGTAACTGAACTGCTAGATTTCTCCCAAAGGAGGAGTTCATAACAGACACTGGGCCCAGCCTTGCCATTTCTGGTAAACCCTTGCCACTCACTGTGATTCTACCAACTTCACAGCTGAGCCCTCATAGGATGTGACCTTGGCAAGGTATGTCTGCCTAATGACTGGGAAGGAAGGATTTGCCACTGAAAGGAAAGAAGATTTGGGACAAGAAGGGTAAGTGTAGTATGGGGAGACAGAGAGTCAGCTAAGTAAAGGAGGAGTGATTATCTTCTCATCTAAGAAAGATTGGTATAAATGTAAATTTGAAAATTAATCATTTTTCATGTTTCTTTGAATATTTTCTGTGTTCAGGAGAAGGAAGGAGGTAAATAGTTTCATGTATCTAAAAAAAGTGAAATTAGTGACCGTGGGGACATCATCTTGAGAGGGAAATAAAGACAGGGACTGGTAGATAATGGAATTACAAGGAAAATCAAGTAATAAAGACATGTTCTCTTCTGAAGTTTGTGCTTGAGTAGGAGGCCATTTCTTGTCTTTTGGTCACTAGTTGCTTTGGTTGAGGAATTACTAGCCTCAAAATCATAAGCTAAAATCATAAGCTACAGGAAAGAAAACAAATAATCTTTATATTATACTTCTGTTCATTTACTGCTTTTCATTAATTTATATATATATATATATATATATATATATATGAGAACCCATTGTAGAAAAATGAGAAAAAAACATGCAGATAAAATTTAAAATGCTAACAACATACATAATAGAATGTGAAACTTGGAATATTTTCACTCTTTTTTATGTATATGAATACATTTGGAATGTATAGCATGTTTCTGTCTTTTTGAGATTTCATTTTTTAAAATTTATTAATTTTTTATTTTTTTATAAACATATAATGTATTTTTATCCCCAGGGGTACAGGTCTGTGAATTGCCAAGTTTACACACTTCACAGCACTCACCATAGCACATACCCTCCCCAATGTCCATAACCCCACCCCCCTCTCCCGACTCCCGTCCCCCCAGCAACCCTCAGTTTGCTTTGTGAGATGAAGAGTCACTTATGGTTTGTCTCCCTCTCAATCCCATCTTGTTTCATTTATTCTTCTCCTACCCCCCTAACCCCCCCACGTTGCATCTCTACTTCCGTATATCAGGGAGATCATATGATAGTTGTCTTTCTCTGCTTGACCTATTTCACTAAGCATGATACCCTCTAGTTCCATCTACATTGTCGCAAATGGAAAGATTTCATTTCTTTTGATTGCTGCATAGTGTTCCATTTGGTATATATACCTTCTCCTCTTTATCCATTCATCTGTTGATGGACATCTAGGTTCTTTCCATAGTTTGGCTATTGTAGACATTGCTGCTATAAACATTCGGGTGCATGTGCCCCTTTGGATCACTACATTTGTATCTTTAGGGTAAATACCCAGTAGTGCAATTGCTGGGTCACAGGGTAGTTCTATTTTGAACATTATGAGGAACCTCCATGCTGTTTTCCAGAGTGGTTGCACCAGCTTGCATTCCCACCAACAGTGTAGGAGGGTTCCCCTTTCTCCGCATCCTCGCCAGCATCTGTCATTTCCTGACTTGTTAATTTTAGCCATTCTGACTGGTGTGAGGTGGTATCTCACTGTGGTTTTGATTTGTATTTCCCTGATGCCAAGAGCTGTGGAACACTTTTTCATGTGTCTGTTGGCCATCTGGATGTCTTCTTTGCAGAAATGTCTGTTCATGTCCTCTGCCCATTTCTTGATTGGATTATTTGTTCTTTGGGTGTTGAGTTTACTAAGCTCTTTATAGATTTTGGATACTAGCCCTTTATCTGATATGTCATTTGCAAATATTTTCTCCCATTCTGTCAGTTGTCTTTTGGTTTTGTTAACTGTTTTCTTTGCTGTGCAGAAGCTTTTGATCTTGATGAAGTCCCAATAGTTCATCCCCCTCAATGGGGATGAAGTCCCCATAGTTTTGCCCTTGCTTCCCTTGCCTTTGGCGATGTTCCTAGGAAGAAGTTGTTGAGGCTGAGGTCGAAGAGGTTGCTGCCTGTGTTCTCCTCAAGGATTTTGATGGATTCCTTTTTCACACTGAGGTCCTTCAACTGATCTCATTTTTGTGCTTATTTTGTTACAATATTCACATACTTTTTAATTTTACATTTTTAATTTTACATTTTCATTTTTCTTCTCTATAAATTAGTTATTCTAAATTAATTTCATGTGGCTAAAATAAAATAATACTAATATGACATAAAATAATACCAATATAGTAAAAAAAATTAATATCTTCCCCTCTATTCTCTTCCCTTCTCCCAGGCCCAAGAACAACTATTCTGAACTCTGTTTTTTTTTTTTTTTATTTTGTTTTTGTTTTTGTTTTTTAAGATTTTATTTATTCATTTGACAGAGAGAGAGATCACAAGTAGGCAGAGAGGCAGGCAGAGAGAGAGGAGGAAGCAGACTCCCTGCTGAGCAGAGAGCCTGATGCTGCTTCTGGGATCATGACCTGAGGTGAAGGCAGAGGCTTTAATCCACTGAGCCACCCAGGCATCCCTGAACTCTGTTTTTTAAGTGATACTTCTATGTCTCTAAATATGTGGTTGTTGCTTTTTATTGACTTAATTATTTTAGATATTATTTAATAACTATCCACGGACAGATGAAGATTTATCATTTGAATAAAACCTTCCTTACATTTCCTTATCTTTCCAATATAGTTATATTGCTATTTTTAGTTAAATCAATAAAGACTATTCACGTTATGATGATGTGGGTGTTGTTCTATTCCAAGGCAAATTGTATGTTTGCATTTCTTTACTTGATATTTTCCCCCCAGGAATTTCTAATCACTTTTTACTTATTCATGCTATGTCTTTCTTATATTCTTAGTTATTTTTTTCCAATATGATCATAATATCTTTTTTTTTTCCCTCAGAATAATTCCCTATAGGTCCATGTGTTTAACTTTTCCAACCCAGGATGGTTGTTTCTAGACTTTCTGCAAAGCTGTCATCCTGAGCATCCTTTAGCTACTTCCTGAGAAGAGTTGTCTTCCCTCTTGGACCCCATATCTCTGTTATTCTTCCTTTTGTTATCATTAGCTTTCTATTGCTACTATAATTAATTACCATAAAATTAGAAACCTAAAATAACATAACTTATTATCTTATAGTCCTGGAGATTGAATTCCAAAATCGGTCAGCAGGACTGCATTTTTTTCTGGAGACTCTAAAGAAGAGTGTTTCCTTGCCTTTTCCAATTCTTAGTGGCCATTTGCATTCCTTGGCCCATGGCCTCTTCTATCTTCATATTCAGTAGCATAACATCAATGAAACACTTCCTGCCTCCTGTGTCCCTCCCACAGTCTTGTAATTACATTGGCCCACCTGCCTAATCTTTCCATTTCAAGATCCTTGACTTAATCATGTCAGCAAAATCTCTTTTGCCAAGCCATATATAGTAACGTATAAGGGAATAAGGCATAGGCATCCTTCAAGAGCAGGGAAATGGGGATGCATTGTTCTACCATAGCTGTGTTTTGTTTTATGTTTATTATCATTTTTTTTTCTGAATATCTTGAAAAAACTCCTTAAGCAAATGTGCATAAGCCATACATTTTCTGACTGTGCATATTTGAAAATCTCTATAATCCACACAGCTTGTACTGAGATATAATATAGTTCAAAGTATTGACTTCAATTTAAATTTTATTGGGCTTGAATCATGACTCTCTACTTACTAGTTCTGTGCCTTTGAGCAAGTTAAACGTTCATTTGCTCAGTTTCTTTATCTGCAAAGTGGCTATATTAATAGCATCTATTCATAAGATTGTTAGAGATTAATAAACCTTTCATTAGTTCCTGCCCCTTAGTAAGCACAGGGTGTTGGTAACTTCACACTTGATTACTAGGATGGCTAGGCTTAGAATTTCAGGCTGACCATTGTCAGAATCTGGAATTCAGTCCTTCATAGTCTCTTAGTATATACTACTGCTAAGAGAAGTACTACTTCTAATTGAGAAGTCCATTGCATTTTGATTCATGTTCACAATGTTAACATGTTTTGCCATGTGAAATTTTTAAACTCTTGTCTTTATATTTAGTGTTCTGAAAATTCAGAACACCCAAGTATAAGTGGGCCATTTTTCGTTAATTTAGTAGGATAGTTTTCAGTGTAAATTTTGGGTTTTTTAAAATCAGTGTTCAGAAATTCTCTTCCACTTTTTTCTTGTTCTGTTCACTTTCTAGATTCTTCATTTGATGTTGGCCCTTCTTATCAATACTTTATGTCTATTATCTTTTCTGTCATACTTCTCAGCACAAATAGTCTATTTTTTTTTTAAATCAAGGTGAATTTTTTTCAAAGGATGTTTTACTGTTAATACCTTATTATTCTACAATTGTTCCTTTTAAAATTAAATTTGGAGAGCTTTTAGTTTGGGTCCTCTGAGAAGCAGATGTCAAGGCAGGATAAGATGTGCAAGAGGTTTGTTGGTAAAACACTGGTGCAGGAAAAAGTGGAGGTAGGGACATGGTCAGACAGTGAGATCAATCTGAATCCTTCCATAGAGAAAGGGAAGGAAAGAGCACAAGGGAAGTAGTCTCAGATGATTTTTTAGTTCTAAGTTTGACCTTGCCAATGGGGTGTTCTGGAGCAAAAGATTCACTTTTAAAGAGTCCTGCATTTCACAGGATTAAGCTTGCATTGGAAGACCCACTGAACTCAATCATTAGGTTGAATCAGCCCAAGGATAGTGTGGCCCTAGTGTAAATATGACAGTGAGAACCACAAGAGCCATAGCTAAGATCAATCAAATCTGCTTACTACAGCAGGAGATCTGACCAGTGTCTTTAATTATCACCATAGTCCTTCCCATGTGTCTCACAGATCTGTAGTTCAGAGAGCAGCTCTTCTATGGCTCATGTGGGCTTTTCTTCGTGAGGAGAAACAGAAGACAAAGGTTAAAAGTCTGCACTGTAGCCTCCACTATTCAGGTAGCCTCAGGGTCACAACTGGAATTCATTCTCTTCTCTTCTACTATCCATCCAAATTATCTTCACTCTCTTATCTGTCCCCTCAGGAGGTGTTGGTGGCTTACCTCATGGCATGACAGAAACCTTCAATTCTATGGGATCTGAGCCCTGGGTTGCTGTTTTAGTTTATGCTGCTTTAACAACTCGCCATCACTTGAGCGTCTTACACAACAAATATTTATTTCGCACAGTTCTAGAGGTTAGAAGTCAGGGATCAGGATGTCTTCATAGCTGCCTTCTGGAGAGAGCCCTCTTCCAGGTTGTGGACAATGGACTTCTCCTTGCCGTCTCATATGACAGAAAGGAAGCTGGCCCTATGGTCTCTTCTTAAAAGGACACCAGTATCATTTATGAGAGCTCCGCCCTCATCACCTCATTAGCTTCAAAAGGATCCACCTCCGAATACCACCATATTGGGGATTACATTTCACATATGGATTTCAGGGGAGCATAAACATCCAAATATTTGGCAGTCATACCCTTTAGGCTGGGGTGGCTGCCCATGTTCATCACAATCACAGTATTTCAAGAGAGTACTGTGCCCATTGTTTAAATGGAGTCCTACTTTTGCATGCTGATCAGAGTCAATTATTCTTATTACAATAGTGACTCCTTTCAGCTGTTAATATCTAGATACAAAGAGGTCCTAAGTGTCTTGGCAGCAGCTATAATGTACAATTCAATGAGACCCTGGCTCTCACCGTCCTTTATATCTAGCATTCCTAATTTCTGTCTGCTCTTGGTTAGGAAAAATAAATTGGCTGAGGATTCCTTACACTCTTGACAGAAGTTTCCTCTTGCTTGTTTCTTGTTTACTCCTCCTGCACTTGCTTTCCACATTCCAGAAACTTGATGAAATCTCTTGAGGTTTATTTGTCATTCCTGGCCTGACCCTGCACCCAATTCTTCAAGTCACTTTGATTTAAATGATTTTATTTCTTTTCTATCATTTCAAAGGCATCTTTGGTAAGTAAGAAATAATATCTGTGGTCAGTATGCATTTCTTGAAATGGAAGTTTTTATCTTGAATTAGAAATCTACAAATAAGTTTTTTTTTTTTTTAAAGATTTTATTTATTTATTTGACAGAGAGAGATCACAGTAGGAGAGAGGAAGGGAAGAGATCACAGAGAGAGGAAGGGAAGCAGGTCCCCTGCTGAGCAGAGAGCCCGATGTGGGACTCGATCCCAGGACCCTGAGATCATGACCTGAGCCGAAGGCAGTGGCTTAACCCACTGAGCCACCCAGGCGCCCCTACAAATAAGTTTTAATACGAAGAATTTATCTTTTATTATGGTCTAAGAGTCTAATTTTGTCATTTTATTTTTTTTAATTTTTATTTTTTAAAGATTTTATTTATTTATTTGACAGACAGAGATCACAAGTAGGCAGAGAGGCAGGCAGAGAGAGAGGAGGAAGCAGGCTCCCCGATGAGCAGAGAGCCCGATGCGAGGCTCTATCCCAGGACCTCAGATCATGACCTGAGCTGAAGGCAGAGGCCTAACCCACTGAGCCATCCAGGAGCCCCTAACTTTGTCATTTTAGTGTCCTCTTGAACCCAGTAGTAATTTAAGGAAGGATTTTATTGGTACTCTTTTTTCAAAATTCTCAAAGTTGTTGTAGTGTGTGTGTGTGTGTATGTGTGTGGGGGGGGTTGTTTGTAAGCCTTATACTTTTAAAAATTGTTTATTTTATTACACTGTCATTTCAAAAATGTAACGAGAATTTACTCTCTGTTCTTTTTGTTACTTGATGAATTTCTGTGGCACAGTGTAGAGAATTTCTGCTTCTCAGTGAAATAGTATCAAGGATTTTTCCAATTTTGAAAATTGTTCTAACTAAACTGCCTAACAGTTTGTGAGAATACTTATTTCGACATGTGCCGGGATTCCTGGTGGCTCAGTGGGTTAAGCCTCTGCCTTCGGCTCAAGTCATGATCTCAGGGTCCTGGGATCGAGCCCCATATCGGGCTCTCTGCTCAGTGGGGACCCTGCTTCCCCTTCTCTCTCTGCATGCCTCTCTGCCTACTTGTGATCTCTCTCTGTGTGTCAAATAAATAAATAAAATCTTTTAAAAAAAAAGTGCCAGCCTGCACTGATTATTATAACTTAAATAAAACACAAAGAAGCCAAAAAATTTAAAGATTAAAATAAAATTTTACCATGCTTACATATAAAATATATAATATATGTTCTCCCTGATATGAGGAAATAGAGATGCAACATGGAGGGGTAAGGGGATAGGAGAAGAATAAATGAAACAAGATGGGATTGGGAGGGAGACAAACCATAAGTGACTCTTAATCTCACAAAACAAACTGAGGGTTGCTGGGGGGAGGGGGGTTGGGAGAAGGGGGGTGAGGTTTTGGACATTGGGGAGGGTATGTGCTATGGTGAGTGCTATGAAGTGTGTAAACCTGGCGATTCACAGACCTGTACCCCTGGGGATAAAAATATATTATATATTCATAAAAAATTAAAAAATAATAAAATAAAATATATATTACCATGTTTATAGATAAAACCATATCATCTTATCATTTAAACTGGGTTCTAGTCATTCACATTTTTGATGTGTGTGTGTGTGTGTGTGTGTGTGTGTAGTGTTTGTCTATTTTTAAATTCAATTCTAGTGGGTTTTTTTTTCTTTTAAGGAAACAAGCTTATACCTGAATTATTGTTATAATTATTTTACAGTTTGACATTCTGGTTTTAATTTATATTCTGATGTTTTTGACAATCAAGAATTTAAAAATATATGCCATCAAGTGTGTCTGAATTTCTAATTTAAAATACTTTCCCTATTCTGATATAGAAAGAGAAATACATTTAAGAAATTTCTCTTCCTTCTGTTCTCCCTTGATTCCTCCCATTCACCATCTTTGGGACATTCAGTAAAGTATTGGTACTTCATACTGTCAGAGACCACTATCCTCTCTGCAACATATGAGTTTTGATGAAATGTATTGCAAAATAGAGCATGTTAAAAATGCTAGACTATCCCTAGAAGTTTTGTGTTGATTGTAGAACCAAAGAGGAGTCATTGAAGACTCCTCTTTATAGATGCTTAACATTACTAGTTACAGGCTTGGTGGAATAGAGGTTCAATATGCCATACAGGGTATTCCAGGAAGGCTGTATGCTAGTAAGAGAAAGCTATGCCATTGGCATCAGTGGCATCATTTGATTCCTTTCTTCTAATGTAACTGACAGAGCATACTACATCACAGAACCTAACAAGGCTATAACAGAACAGGTCAGAAATCTCTCCATTATTCACTCAATAAGTATCCATTGTGTTTTTTACGATACAGCCAGTATATATAGTATGTGTGATGCTAAAAAAAAAAAAAAAAAAGTATTTCTTGTTTCTTAAAAGTTTAAAATCTGACCAGAGTTGTCACTTATGTATGTAGATAAATCATAACACATTAGAATAAGTATAATGGCAGAGCTATAAAAAATGTATTATGGGAAAACAAAGGAAGAAGTAACTACATCAGCTAAAGGGATTAGGGCCTGTTTCAGAGAGAAGATGGTATGTCAAAGGGATCTCAGAAAATGAGTCATGAAAGCAGATCTTTTCATTGACCACTGACAGACTTGCACATGGATTTTTCCACAGGGAGTGAAGGCAAAAGCCACTCAGTGAGTGGATTATTCCATGCCTTGGGGAGGAAATAAGAGATAGAAAAAGTGGCAATCAACTCCACAGTTTCAAGAGCTGTGTTTCTGCTGCACAGGGAGGATGGCAATAGCCACATGACATGTCTCTGAGACCCTCTTATTTTCTTGAACAAATTCTGGATTGTTTGCGGTTTTTTCATGGCCACATGCCCAGTAGAGTTGGTACCAGAGGAGAAGTTGTGTTAGGCTAACCTCTATGGTTTGGATAAGAAGCAGACTCCTTTCCTCTATGCAAGCAGGAGCATTCTTTGCTATTTTTCTCAAAATCAGGGAATACTTTGAGGACATGTAACATCCACCTTCAAACCCAATGTATATTATCTGAACTCTACTATGTGTCAAAAGCTTTCCTGGATTCTTCCTCTTATATCTTCTTCTAATCAACACAGAACCATGGATTTTCAGCCAAAACTCATGCTTCTCAGCCAAACAACAACAACAACAACAACACTTCTTAAACATGAAACTTTCTTTCAGTTGCATACCAACTCCTTGGATCTGTACAGTATTTTAGTTACTAAAATATACATTAAGGCAATTGGACCTGCAGTCATTTTGTTCTGAAGCTGATGGGCAAGCATTTTGTTGGCAGATGGCTGAACTTTACAGGTCCTTTTGAAAAACTGGTTTGCATTGTGAAGTTAAGACTGTGGGGGAATCTCTCTCTCTCTCTCTCTCTCTCTCACACACACACACACACACACACACACACCCTTCAAGTCCCCAAATCACTTAGCTTCAAAATAAATACTAGAAATGTCAACTGCTGACTCTCAGAGAAAAGACTATGTCTTCCTTCTACACCTGCTTGTGAGGACTCTCTCAGTAGTTGTGTAGGATTCACTTGTTGGCCAAGTACAGCTGAGATAAAATGAGGAAACAGAAAGTGGAAAGCATTCACCAGTTCCTGAAAGCGGAAATCACTTTATATCAATTTTAAATTAAATGTAAAAAAAAAAAAAAGAAAGAAAGAAAATGGTGCAATATATTTTCCTCTGCTTCATTTCTTTTACATTGCCTTCTCCTGGGCATTTTGCTATGTAGAAGGGTAATGTGTTTATACATTTTGGAACTAAGCAGTCATAAAGCTGTATAGGCACAGCTTGGAACCACCATGCACAAATTAGAAAGCTCCCCTAGACTTGCCTATTTTATAAACACTTTATGAAGAAAGATTAAAAAAAAAAAAAACAAAAATAAACAAAACCCCAGTAAAGTGGCTTAGGTTTTTCTCCCCCACCCTTCCCCATGTAACTCCTAAATAGTTTATTTGATAATTATACAGCACAAAAATATGATACAAAGCAATGTAAATATGAACTCTCATTATATAAGGGAAAATCTTTACAACTTGCCTTTAGCAGTGTCAGCTGGAATTCAATAGACTCTATACACTTTTGAAATAAAACCCAAAATGCACTCTATTTTTTATACTAAGAGGCAAAGACTAATTGAAAGAGGCATCAGTAAACACATTTTTGTTTTGTTTCTAAAATATTTTTCTTGTTGTGAACTAAAGACTTCAGAAGTCATTAGTGGTCAGAAGTAAAATTATCCTTTCCTAAATCTTTTTGACGCTGGTCTGTACTTTCTAAACAATCTTCTTGCTATTTGACCCATGTGATTTCAGAAAATATGCTGAGAGTTGGTGGCTTTGACAAAGACTCTAATGCTTTGTTTCTGATGTACTCCCAGATTAAGATGGCAAGTCATTTGCATCCAAACTGTAAAATAAACAAAGTTTAAGGCATTGCATGTTGGGAGTGTAACTCCGTCAACAAAACAATGAATAACTTATTTATTTGCGACAGAAGTAATTTCCTTGAGATTGCTGCCTCATCACTGTAGGCACTGAAATGATATTAAGTAGAACAGTATTAAGTGCTGCTTTTGCTTTAGATCAGATGAAAATAAAAAAAAAAAAAAACAAACTTGGATTAAACATGCAAGTAAAAAAGATAAGTACATATTGAAGCACCGTTATTTCAGGCTATGCTGAATAAGTTTAAAGACCCAATATTCTACTAGTACACATGCTTCAAATAAGAGATTTTCCATGTTTTGTAGCTTGCCAAATTTTGTCATCTAGCTCATCTATCAACAAATGACAAATTGAATTATGGTAAGAGCTGGGAATGGTTGTGAATGCTGGTCAAAAAATACATGGTGATAAATAAGACTGATTTTAATACACTACTCTATTGAAGACCTAAACATGTTCCAAAATTAGACTATGTGCTCGGCATATTGTAGCTACTTAATAAATATCTGCTGGATGAATGGATAAACTTTATTCATTGCAGAAAATGCCAAAATGGTCCCTAAGGAAAAGAAAGTACTGTCTGTTACGCTTCTGACCTCAAGTTTCATTTCATAGGGAACTGAGCATTCTTTTAAGAGAAACTGAATGTTCTGTAGAAGTTTGGGGTGTAGGTAGATTGATAACCACTTTTGATGCTCAGCAGGGAACTCATAAATAGTTAAGCATATGCAAATTACTTGAGAGTAGTTGGTCTTCATTTGTGGTTTTAGGTCAGACTAATGATTTTCTCTTTCAAACAGAACCAAATGGATGTGTCAAAAGAGGTAAAATTCTTAATGGGAGTGGACATAAATAGTTTCTAACCCGCTGCTAAGGTTACAAATGTCACTGGTAGTTGTCATTATAATAGAGCAGAGGGTCCTTCATTATTTCAAATGCATTTCCATATCCACAGGTAGTCGGATAAGTGACCATTACCACATGTACCAAAAGGACAAACAGATGGTGTTCAGATCATTCATTTTTTTGTGTGTCTTATAGGATTCAAGCATTTTGGAAGTCATTCAGAGTCATGTGTTTTATATCAACTTGTGTAGAAACATTTACATATATTGAACCCTTGCCCTCCTACTTCTGGCTTTGTTTCCTCCATCCTCTCTTTCTTATATCCCAAGTGAGCAAGTGTGAAAGAGAAGTATAGACTTCTCCCCAGGGTGATTGGGAAATCGTCCACTGAAGTTCTAAGTGAGCATTTTCAATTAATCTTCTGGCCTCCCAGAAACTTCCGGGCATAATCAATAGCCCAGTCCAGATTGTACTAAAAGCCTTTCCCCCTACTTGAGTTTTCCACATTCAACAGTTTTACCACAGAATTTGAAGTGAGGATAATGACCACATTGACAGAACACAACAGATCACCCTGGCATAGCTGATTCAGAACTTCTCGACAGTTCTCCTCCAGCAGAGTTTCCAACGGATTGTACCCGCAATCCAAACAGGCAATGGATATGGCCAAGGAAGCAGAACTGACTGGGCAGAGTCCATTTTAGGGTTGTTATGTTGTGCCTGGTCATATAGATAAAGCCAGTGGGTGTCATTATGCATGGTCTCTTCCACATCTCCAGCAATTACTATGCTGCAGCCCACCATAGAGCAGGTTGTAACCTTATCTGGCCCAGCCAAACCCAGCTAACACAACTGATTTGGAGTATTTTCAGATGTTGTTGAGAATTGTGGATTTGACAGCCAGGCATAGTAGTTCTGGGAGAGGGGAATGTCAGATTTTTTTAAGGATTGATTGTTTTCACCTGCAACTCTCTCCGACTCATCCCTCAAAGCACACACCCAAATAAAGTTGCTCAGAGGGCCTTGAATTGATTGACCTGTTCAGTAGAGCGACATCAAACTTAGGTTTTTCTGGCTCAAATAATGCCTCACCTTTTTTTCCCTAACCACATTCCCTGTCTCAATTTATGACCTAATCCATTCTTCTCTTTAATTTGTATTTTCTAGTTAGATTGCCTGATTGAAAATACAGTAGATTTCACACCTATGAGTTCAATTACCACCTACTAAGTTCAATTTTCAAAATTCAACCATATCAAAGCCTACTCCCACCTGGTCCTACCTAGTTGAGAAAGGCCTTTTAGGATCAGCTTTAGAGATAAACCAGTTCATTTCATATTTAGGTCCTAAAGAAATTAAGCTATGTGTATCACCTGTTCAACAATCACTGAACTTATCAGAGCTTGTGGAAACTACTTTTCCTATCTCAACATTCTTTCCAATATATGAAAAAATTTAGCAGAAAGAACAAAAAGTTCTATACAGAAGTTTACTTAAATCAGTAATATGCATTTCAGTAATCTGGGATGTTTGAACTAATGCACCATATGAAAAGCATTAAAGAAGCCCACAGCTATGAGTAAATCAGAGCATGTGAAATTTCCTTATGTAGTTTTTGTTGCCACAGGATTTTGTTTTAGGTTTTTAGAACTTTTTGTCATAATGAATATTTTTTGATGTTGCTTCTCTACTTACGTGGAAGGATAATACTATGTCATTTGAAACGAGTACCCTTGGTGGAATCATCAGTGCATCTCTGGCTCCAAACCTTCCTGGTCAGAAAGACTGTATTTAGGTATTACCAAGTTACTGAAGTTTAAGAATGTGCTTTTCAATTCAGAGAATTTAGACATTCACATTTCTTTAGGTCCTGACTAAAACCTTTCTCTGGTGGTGTGCTATGGATAGTATCTTTCCTTATGCAAATTTCTCATGTGAATAGTCCTGTAGTCTTGCTTCAGAGAGAGGGTGTTGGGATTTACATGATGGAGGCATTTCCCCCACCCCGCAACTTTTGTTTTAAGTATTGTATTATTATGGATCACAAGAAATGTTGAACCAATGGTAGATAGTTCGATATCTCTCTTGTCATCAACTTGCATACTTTTCTACTTCCCCATTTTCTTTAAAAGGACTCAGTAGGAGAAGGATGGCGTGGAACAAGAACCTATTCAGTTTAACTAGATAATTATCTTTCTTGTCTTGCCCAAGATTCCCCCCTCACACCAGATACAGTCCAAAATATGAGCTAGGGCTCTCAGTTATGGAGAAGAGGCTGCTGAATCATATAGTCACTAGGATTGGGAGTGAGGACGTTAACACTAGACCTTAATGCACCTGTGAGAATAATTTGGATGTGGATAGACCTGTTATTTGGATTAAATATGGGCACTTAGTCCATAGAGTTACACTGATTTCTCATTCATTCTTCATTCATTTAACAATATTTATTAAGTAATTTCTATATGCTGGTCATACCACCAACTGCTAGAATTAAACAGTAGAACAAGAGAAACTTTCCTTCAAGGTACACATATCTTTTCTCTGTCTTTACTTATTATTTGATTATCACTCATAATCCATGACTATCAGTCAGTTTCTATCTGTGACTTTTTCATCAATCTCAATTCTTGCCATGCCTACTATTCTTTCTTCTATTTTTCTTTAAAGCACTACTTTTAATCCAAAAGAGACAAAGTCAAATAATCAAAGTTTAAACAAACAAAATATTTGTAATCCTCAAATCTCAAATTGAACCATTTATTATTCCCAAGAAGTCAGTGTTCTTTTTTCTCAGTCTTATGATTTCCTGAAATACTGCCACATGCATTGCACATTGTAAGAAATATGGCCAACTATTCTCAATTTTCATTCCACACAATGATAATCATTATAGTGCCTGGCATCATATCATATACTCACTGACACCAACAAAATTTAACTCTTTTTAAGAAATACATTTTCATAGGTATCAAATTTGTTCTAAGTTATTTAACATTACTCAACATGATAAAACACTGAAACAGTGGTAAGTAAATAGCATTGTTAATTTAAAAGCAGATTTCAAGAGATAATTACTTAAAGATAATATAAATGTTTATCTAAAAAAATTTATTAGTAGAGAAGCTGAACGAAATAGTTAAGTCATTGAAGTGGTCCAACATTTGGTTAATGTAAAAATTTGATATTATAAAAAAATATATATATATAAAATTTTGATAATGTAAAAAAATAGCTTTCTTATATACTACTAATAGCAACTTAAAAAAGATAATAGGAAAATATAATAAGAAAAAAACATTATTGCAGCATAAAAAGAAAATAACATATAAGATAACTACATAAAACCCAGGACCTTAAAGAAATATTTATATAAATGTAAGATAAAACAATCATAATATTTATTTAGTAGGGAGATTCAATATAACAAAGATTTCTATTTGCCCCAAATTAATCTATAAACTTAACAGTAAAAAGCTATGTGATAGTAAACGACAAAACTCAACATTTTCGTAGGTGTCATTCAGAAGAACACATTTACATGGATACCCAGAAATCTTGACAATAATGTGTGTCACTGATATTAAAACACTATAGAAAGAGAAACTGAAGCAGTAAGCAATTGTGGAACAGAATAGGGTCAAGATACAGTGAATCTGATTTTTCCAAGTTAGTTGAGAAAAGATGCTTTAAAAAATAAATCACAGTGAATCGACTGCCCATCTACTTGAGAATAATAAAATCTCCATCACATTATACACAAAATTAGTTCCAGATAGACTGAATATTTATGTAAAATATAAACCAAAAAATACTGAAACAAAATACAGAAATTTTGAAGTATTGAACAGCAGGAGCATAAAACCAAATCAGAAGTATAAAAGAACAATAACAACAAAAGCAAATTTTACTCCAAACACTTTAAAATTATGTATGGGAAACATACATTATAAATAAAATTAAAACAAGGTGCTTGTGTAGCTCAGTGGGTTAAGGTCTGCCTTTGGCTCAGGTCATGATCCTGGAGTTTCAGGATTGAGTCCTGCATCTGGATCCCTGCTCAGCGGGGGATCTGCTTCTCCCTCTGCCCTTCACCCCCTTCGTGCTCTCTCTCACTCTCTCTTTCTCTCTCAAAGAAATAAATAAAACCTTTAAAAATAAATAAATAAATAAATACAGTTAAAAGAAAATTTATTTGTGGAAATTATTTAGTATAGACCTCAAATGCTTAATGACTATTATATCCCATTGCTTATAGATATAAAATAAAACAAAATATAAAACTTCCTGATAGAAATTAAGAAATATTCTAAAAAGAAAATTCGAAAAAAAAATACAAATGTTCACTGAACATAAAAAAAAATTCAACCTCACTAATACTCAAGGAAATGCAAATGGAAATAACAATACAGTTCATTATCAGAATGGAAATTAGATGGAAAAGTGGTCATCCTCCAATGCTGGTCCAGACTGAACTACGATTTATTGGTTGGTTTATCCATTTATATTAAAATTTACATGAACCTATATTTTCTTCTGCAATTCCCTTGTAGAACTTTATCCAACAGAAACTCAAATGAGTCATTAAAGGGCATTAATTATAGCAATGTCAACAATAGTGAAAAAATTAGAAATAATCTAAATACTCAGCAATAGAAAACTGGCTAAATAAGTTTATGTTTTCATACAAGATGATACAGTAAAGCCATAATAAAAAATGTACTTTTTATCTCTAATACAGAAATGACTACAAAATGAGTGATCTTTAATGAAGCCAACTGATATTCTCTCCTGAATCCTTCCTGAATTCCTGATCTACCAAATCTTGAGAATAAAAAGTAATGATGTTGTTTAAAGTCACTAAGAAATGTGGTGGTTTACTACATAGCAATAGAAACTCTAAATAGCCACTAAGATAGAATGAAAACAATTTGCCTATTAGACATAGAGAATGGAATGAGATTAGCCTGACTACTGTGGAGAGAATTAAAATTAGGAGATATATATAGTGAAGGGCAAAACGTTAGCATCTTAAAAACTAGGCAAAGACACTCTGTGTTTCAAAGAACAGAGAGATAATTGTTGTATACCAAAATCTCAATATCACAGTTTTAGAAAAAGAAAGAGAGAATTATATTCCTGTATCTAGCTGTTTACTACAGATCCTTTCTCCCAGGAAAAAGAAGGAAAAAGAATTTCATTGGAAGGGTTAGTCTCAGCAGGGACAGTAAAAACTTCTGTGTTGCATCTGAAGGAGAATTTGAAAGCTCTTGTAGCAAGCAGTTGGACCAGATGACCTTTAGGAGTCCTTCCAATTCTTTGATTCTCTAGGAAGAAGAGTTTTCTTTTTCTAAATTGTTTCTTAGATGACTTGGCCAGAGCCCCCAGTATGCTGCTAACTCTCTGTGGATGCTTTTTGTTTGTCAATGGTCCTCCAATGAGACATCAGGAACTAGGCACTATATTCCTGATCCGTGGCCTGCATAGGGTGGAGGGCACTGTAACCCAGAGCATCCTACTTATTTTGCATGCCTGTTTCCCCAGAATGTCTAAGCACTGAAGGGCAATATTGATAAAATATTTAAATATTAATTAAATAGCTAAATGTTGATAATAATAGGGAATACAGAGTTCTAGATAAGATGTTCTAGACATATTAGAAAAAATGGTCTTATTATAAAGGTAGGTTGTTCTGCTCATATTAGCCTGTTGATAATCATTTTATTGTTTGTTGTAGCATCTAAATAGCATTCTCCCTAGAATCTTTATCATTCCATTCATAGCAGATTATTTCACTTCTTCCTCTCTCTCTGTCTCTCTTTAAAGATTTTATTTATTTATTTATTTATTTGAGAGAAAGAGCAACACAGATAGCACATGTTGGGGTGGGGAGGTCAGAGGTGGGCAGGGAGGAGCAGAGACAAAGAGAGAAGCAGACTCTCCGTGGATCAGGGAGTCCAATGTGGGGCTCTGATTTGGTATTCGGGAATCACAACCTGAGCAGAAAGGAGTCACTTAACTGAGCCACCTAGGAGCCCCTCACTTCTTCCTCTTATTAAAAAAAAGCTATTTAACATAAATCCCCTAAATTTCCCTAAAGTCTACCTGGATGTGTGCTTGAGTTGGAGTCAGGGTCTCTTCTAGTTCTCACCTTAACCTTAAATGTTTTCTAGATTCTGCCCTATATGTATCCTCAGTCGTGCTCCACAATCACTCCCTGGCTTCCTCAGTTTGTCCTTCATATTAACACCTTCCACTGGATCAACAAACACATTCTCCAATCCACTCACAAAACTCACTCATTTTGCCAGATGTCCATGCTTTTATCTTCATACTTCCTTAACTGAAATCTGTCCCTTGGTTTAAAAGTATTCATTGTAGATCAGAGTAAGCAATTCTTCAAAACACCAGATATCTGTTATCTGTGTCTAGAAACCTACACTTCAAATATATTTAAAAACATTTTTTTCTTATAGACCAAAAAAGGAAAAAACAAAACCACCCTCGAATTATGTTAGTGTTGGAGATGGCATTTGGGTAAATGGATTGTAGAATGGATTATAGACTTTTTTGTAGAATTCTTTCCAAATAGGGCAGTAGTTAGTAAGCTTCCTATCTGGGAGGAAGAGAGAGAGATTTTAAGCACTCTTACAGCATTTTATTTATGTATTTATTTAAGATTTTATTTATTTATTTAACAGGGAGAGAGATCACAAGTAGGCAGACAGGCAGGCAGAGGGAGAGGGAGAAGCCAGCTCCCTGCTGAGCAGAGAGCCCGATGTGAGGCTCGATTCCAGGACTCTGAGATTATGACCTGAGTGGAAGGCACAGGCTTAACCCATTGAGCCACCCAGGTGCTGCATAGCACTACATTTTAAAAGGGTTATTATTATTTATTTACTTAGTGTCTGACTGCAAACAGTTATGGAAAAGTACTGTTATAACCACTTTAAAAATAAAATAAATGGGGAAAACAGAGAAATGACAGTAAGACCCCCACTCCAGTTACAGGATGAGTTAATGAAAAGGTGAGCAAGAAACTTACTTTATAAGTGCCCTCAAACCCACCAGCACAGACTTGCCAGCATCAAACCACATTTCTGGAGAGAGGCAGACTCAATCTGGTGATGCAGGCTTCATCAAAAAATGACAATTTTCAGCCTTATTTGTAATATCCTATGCTATAGAACTTATTATAGTTGATTTGTGGCTGGTTAAGGCAATATTATCAACATAAATTTGAGAATCTAATATAATCCCTATTGTCACTCTCAAAATGTTTTGTATTTATTTGCATAAAGAGTCTTATTACTTTACAAAATCATTTAATGTGCTCTTTCACTTGTAGGACTTTACTGTATTTACAAAAATAATGACATGGATGGACATGTGACACAAACTTTAAAGAAATGCATAATTTAAGTAAATTAATTAAAATTATGATTTAGTGAAGAGCTGTCCATCTAATTAGTTTTCTAACACAGAAAATGCATGAAGATTCTGGGCCAGAAGATAGGATCATTGAGGGAAACTGGGAAGAGGTAAATAACATCTGTTACAGAGGATAATTTACTGGAAAATGGATAAATGAAATGACATGGTCCTTGAGAAGTTGTGATCATAAGGAAACACATCCTTTGGATATATGTGGTGGAAAATTTAGAATCACTGTATTGAAGAAGTTTCAAATACTATTTCTACAAATGTCATCCTTTGAAGTAATTAATTTGCTAAGCCTCAACAGAAACCAATATTCACCATAAAATAAGTACCTACTGGACAATTGGTTGCATATGAACATTAGAAGTGATCACAGTTCAAAAGTCATTAAAAGTGTTGAAAAGTACAATATTGAAAATAAGCTACTTTAAGAAATAGCAACTTCTTCCCATCCTTTGGTTTTATATTAGCTACCATTTATTTGAAGAAAATTGTCCAGTACTTAATCATACCTGTTTATTTATTTATTTATTTGTATTTATTCTATTTTTTTTCCTTATCCTTAATTTTGCATTTATAACAATCAATGCTATGTCTGGATGAGAATTAGGAGTCAGAGCATGGAAAGCTGAAATATTCTGCAATCTAGAGGGTTACTCTCTGTGAGCATTCACCATCTAGGCATAGAACAACTTTTGAGCAAAATTCAGGGAGAACGTAAATAAAATATAAGGACTTGCACTCATACATGATAGATATAAGAAGAAAGGTAGAACAACAAAGTTGAAGCATGCTTTTTGCTAAAGTCAGCATGATACTGTTCATTTTTACCATAGACAATCCCTCACCATCTCTGATTTCTTTGAATTTCCATCATTTCATGCATTTTGTGTGTGTGTGTGTGTGTGTGTGAACATACACACAAATACCAAGCTGATTGCTATAACAGTGTGCTGGGAAATACATTAACTTAAACACCTTGGAACCTTAACTTACATATAATTAGAGAATGAAAGGGATGATGAGTTTCAAACCATGGGGGCTGTCCAGCATGGACCTGTGAACAGGACACATCGCCTAGAGCCTCAGGTGTCTCATGTATCTGATCCTGTTGGAAGCAAGCTGCTAATTCTTGGAATTTGAATTAAACTCTAAGTGGTAAGTTCTAGTGAAAATAACCTTCACCAGAAAATACAAAACCCATATTCTTACATTTCTGTTGGTGACTCACTGTGTAAGTAGGTAAATCACTCAGCTAGATTTCTGTCCCATCTATCTAATAGGGCTTTGACTTCTATTTGTCATTGCACACTCCCCACATCCACAAACCACTCAGTACTGTCAGTTACTCCTACATTTTATATTCAGTGAGGGCAGGGCCTCCACATTGCATACAAAGTGGCAGTAATGGTAGACAGTTAAATTATAAAAAGGAGAAAAGTAAGGCAAGGAGGTCTTAATTCACATTAAAAATTATTCTGATATATAAGCCAACAGAAAAAGAATTAATTTTAATCCCAGGAATCTTTTACAACACATACGTGAAGTTTAGTTGGGGATGAGGTATGTATTTTCAAATACATAAAAGTATTACTTTGTTCATTCATTCATTCAACACATAATTTAGTGTTTTCTATGGGTTATTACCCCGTGTGTTCTTGGGATTATTTCACTGAATGGAACAAAGATTTCTGACCTCAGATTTCTTATGTTCAAGAAAAAGAAGAAGACTGAAAATAAAACATATTATCAATAAGAAACTTATTTAGCATGTTAATAGTTATAAGTTATAAGGTTAAGTTATAACATATAATTTATAACTATATGAAAGTTATCAGTAAAGTAGGACAAAGGGAATCAAGAGTGCTAGGGTTTAGGGAAAGGAATTAAACATCGAGGTTTGGGTAGCATCATTGAGAAGATGACTTTAAAAGAAAGAGAATTAGTAAAAAAAAAAAAAAAGAAAGAAAGAATTAATTATAAAAAAAGAAAGAATTAGTGATATATAAATATGGAGAAAAAGTATCCGTTTTTGTTTTGTTTTGTTTTTAGGATTTTATTTATTGACAGTGAGAAAGAGAGAGAGAACCCAAGCAGGGAGAGCTACAGAGAGGAGGAAGAAGCAAGCTCCTCTCACAGCAGGGAGCCTGATGCGGGGTCCAGGGATCATGACTTGAGCCAATGGCAGATGCTTAACTGACTGAGCCACCCAGGTGCTCCAGAGAGAGACTATTCTAAGTGGAGAACACAGTCAGAGCAAACACCTTAGACTGAGACTAAGTTCATCATGTATAAGGAAAAGAAAGGAGATCTCTCATAGCTATACTGAGGGGAGAATATTGGGAGATGAATTAAAACATATCTGGATTCAGGTATAGATGTAGGGGCCATTTAATACTTTTAAAGAATTTTGGCTTTCAGTCTGCATTAAAATGAAGCCATTAAACTTTTTTGAATAGAGGAATTATATGATCTGTCTCAAATGTTAAAAGCATTTCTCTGGCTACTTATTTAATGAAAAGAGTGTCAGAAGACAATAGTGGGAACCAATCAGGAAGATATCACAGTTATCAAGTGACAGATGATGGTAGCCCACACCAAGATGGTAGCCCACACCAAGGTGGTAGCCCCACACCAAGAGGGTAACAGGATGAAGAGAAGTCATGAAATTCTGGATATATATCAGAATTTACTGGCAGGATGGATGTAGGGTATGAAAAAAGGAGATTTCCTTAACTCTTCTCTTTTTTTCCCAAGAATTCAGAATATATATATTATGTCCACCAAGCAATTAGATAGATGGAGTTTCCATCAATTGATATGTAGAAGGAACTAATTTATGATTTTGTAAAACCATGGATTTCATTCCACTTCTAAGACTCCAACTAATTAAGATTGGTCTGTCTAGAGGGCTTCTAATGAAACTACTAATATCTAGAAAGAATAGCTTTTTAAGAGTGAGAACCTATTCTTATATAAAGGCCTCAGAATGAATGGCTTCATTGTATGAGGCTGTTCATGTTGTGAGGAGATACTCCCTTGGCATTTAACTATTTCTTTTTCCTTTAATTTTTTTTTTCTTGTACTCTGTTCCTCTAAATCTCTTTCTCTTGTAATCCATTTATGAAAACATGGTCAACTTTAATTTTCCTAAATTAGTAGAGCTTTGTTCATGTCACTGTCTGCTTAAAAGTCTTTAGTGGTTTATCATTTTTTAGAGAATTAAATCCAAATTGCCTTGATTCTGTAGTCTTGTTTTCACCCTCACTACTACTTAGTCCCAGTTGCCATTATCACTTATTGTAACAAGCCTGAAAATCATTCCACTCTTATGTGCATCATATACCACTGCATATCCATTTTTTATATTTCCCACTGTGTCAGCTATCTATACCCATACTGATGCTGCCTAACAACCACAAATCCCAGCAGCTTAAGACTTTAAATATTTATTTAGTTCACAAATCTGTGGATTGGTTGGGTGGTTCTTTGGGGCTCCTCTGAGGAGCTCTGCTGATGTGATGTGTGTTAGCAGAATTCAATCACTAGGTACCAATAAGTGAGGTCAAATTGTTGATCTTGGCTGAACTCTCTCAGGTGTTTGGCTAGAGAGTCACATGACAACCTCAGAATCATCATGGGAAGGCAGTAAAAGAAGGGCATGAATTTAGGGAGGTGTGACAGAGTGAGGCCATTAGTGCAATCAATCTCCTACAAAAACCTAAATTCTTCACATGGTCTCTGGCTTACAGACCCATCTCACACAGTCCTCTCCCACTGTCTAGACATTGTTTCCTTTGTCTCATCCATTTAGCCTAGTTAATTCTCATGTGCCTTTATCTCAGTTCAAATATCCATTTGTACAAGAAAACTTTGACTTTCCAGTCTATGTTAGAATTCTTTGTTATAACCCCTCATAGAACCACGTTCCTATCACAGAGCACTCGATGTGGGTTGAATTATTAATGTGATTATTCAATTAAATTTCCACTAAACTAACACCTCCCTAAAAACAGGAACTTTGCCATCTCTTGTGCAACAGCTAGTATTCATCATGCATGGAACATAAATGTTCAATAAATATTTCTTGGATGACATTACTTAAGCTATTTAAATTTTCCTGATGTTTCTTTCCTTTTATTTTTTTTCTGAAAAAAATTCTTCTCTAAGAAATGTTAAGATTCATTCATTCCTTCCTTCCTTCCTTCCTTCCTTCCTTCCTTCCTTCCTATTCTCCCTCCTTCCTTCCTTCCTTTCTTTCCTGCTGTAACTGTCCTATCTTACTCTATGGAGCTAATACAGCGACTACTTTCTTCTTTTTTGCCTATTCTCTCAGACTTTCAGTTAGACCTCATTTCTAAGTTCCAGGTTTCCCAGCAATTATTTCTCTATTAAATAGTACAATTGAAGGGAAAAGTAAGTAGGAAATTAGTTGTTGTCCCTCAGGCCACACCCTCTCTACTTCATTGTAGTCTTGAGAAAAGAGCCATAAAATGCAAATTGGCCTTGTGAATTAGGGATGTGCTACCATGTACTTCCCAAAGAGGTGTCTGCTGTAGTCAGTAGAACATTAGATTTGCAATTTGGAGATGTGAGGTAAATGAGGTGTGGGTCCCAGAATGAGTCATTTTACCTCTTTGGGCTTCAGTGTTATCCATGATATTTAGAGAGGGCATAAAGTCAGATGAAGTCTCACATTCTTCGTAGCTTAAAGAAGTTCCAAGGAGTGTTTGGGTATGCACAAATCACATTTCTTCTGTGTTCTTCCTTAAACAGTGTATATTTCTCCAACTGAACCTATCTCACTATGTTGCTTAAATGCCTGGTTTCTGTATTAGGCTATGATTTCTTTTTAGCACAAGAACCATGTCTTCTTCCTGGCACTTGGCAAAATTAGGTGCTGATTTTTTTTTTTTTTTTAAGCTCGATGAAGTCTTTCATTCAATTCTCATTTATGCTTATACATTTTAGGCACATATTTTCAGAGAACTCCCTTGTGTGGAGTCTGTTGCCTTAGGTGTAAGTTAGACACATTGGAGACTCCAACTGAGAGCTGTTAGCTCTCATTCATTAGTCCTTCCTTGAGCATGATAAAGTTATATTGAATAGGTGTCTTGACATGCTAATTTGAGAAACAAATGCAAATCTGAAATGCAAAAATATAGAGAACATTTTGCATTTACAAACTTGCCTTTTGGAATCACACATATTGAAGAGGATGCCCTTAAATTCAAGTCTCATAATATTTAAGATATACTAGAGTGACATGGAAAATGTTAATTTCAGATTGTGAGAATTCCAATTATTGAAGGCATCCACCAATAACTACACTGAAGTAATGTCAGAGAATCCCAAGAGTGTTCCAGTGAAAAAAAGAGTTTATTATGGAAAAACTAATGGACCGTTTTCTTTAGCTGCTCCTGCTGGTACAGCTATGATGGGTAACATACACCAACTGAAATATCCTTCTCATATATTAAACCACTCATTTTCACCCCAGGGAAATAGAATGGGCTTCTTCTTTGTTAAATACGTTTGGTTGCTTTGAGATATTTTCTCCCCTTTTCTGTTTTTTCTATCATTGTTTTTATTTTAATAAAAATGTTTTGTAACATTCGTGTAAAAAACAAGTAAATTGCATCTTTTTTTCATAAATAACTTTACATTAGGAATTGAGTTAAATGGCTCTCCTGTGACCTCCATCTTGTTATGATCCAGAGGTCATTACAGTTTTGCCTTGAGGGTGTTAGGCTAATGAATCCAATGCTTACGCTGGTAAAGAAGGCTGTGTTCTAGTGGTCCAAGCTGAGTGTGCACTATTTTCTAATAATGTACACTATCCCACCCACCCCAAGAAAATTACAAAGGTGTTTGATGCTGGTCAATCTTTGCTGAAAGAATGGGAAGTTATGGGGCGCCTGGGTGGCTTAGTGGGTTAAGCCTCTGCCTTCGGCTCAGGTCATGATCCCAGGGGCCTGGGATCGAGTCCCGAATTGGGCTCTCTGCTCAGCAGGGAGCCTGCTTCTCCTCATCTCTCTCTCTCTGTCTGTCTCTCTGCCTATTTGTGATCTCTCTCTCTGTCAAATAAATAAATAAAATCTTAAAAAAAAAAAAGAATGGGATGTTGGTTTGTAAAAGTTTAAAGTTTTACGTGTGTTCTCCATTTGCTATACTTTTATGTTAAGAAAATAATTTCTTCAGGAGACCATCATAATCTTGATCATTTCAGTATAATAAAGAGTTAAGAAATCTAAGATCTCCTAGTCCCTGAAAATAAAGTCACAATGAGTATTATTTTTCTAAATATATTGCATTTTTCTTTGCAGATGTGTAGGGGGAAATGTATCACAATGAAAAGCACTGCCATTTGTAATTTTACAGAGCATGAACTGGAACATCAGTTCTCTGCTAAAGGTATTCTGTTCCATTCTGTGCTTGCTTCATGGATTCTTCCAGATCCTAAAAGAGCAATAAATGAGGCTACTTTAACCTATTAGATTAAGGAGGCTGGGTCCTTCTTTGTAAAAGGAAAAATTACTTTTAAAGATCTATGTTGTCTTTGAGGAAAGGAAGAATTGATCATTTCTACTTCCAATTTACTTCATCTGACAGCCTTAATTCTGGCCCCCATCTCAACAGGGTTAGCAGGTGATTAGACTAATCTGACACATAAAACCCATAAAACACATTACTGATTAATTTTTAACCCAGTGGAGAACTTTTACAATTGTTCCAGATGTGTTAAATCTCAAATGTCCTAGAACACCATTCAAAATCAGGATTAATGAGTTTGTTATTTTTAACTCATTATCCTGAAGAATTTTATTTTGTGGAAATTATTTCACCCTCAAATTCACTCAATATAGGCTACAGGACTCATTTGGCTTTGCAGTGTTGATTATATATATTTTTTCCTGCAGTTTTTTCACAATTGTTTCTGGGTTTAATTCCACAATTTTTTTTTTTTTAACTTATGGTGTGCTTTGTTGGCTTATTTCCCCATTTTGTCTCCATGGATCACAGTGTTTGACAGAACTACAGAGGAGAAAAAGCCTTATTACCAGATTTTCTACTTAAACTAAAGATTAAATCAATTTCAAATTGAAAATTCCTTAATCAAATCTGTCAGTTTACATATGGTCACTAGGCTTAATGTAGTCAAGTGCATCTATGTGCAATGTAAAGAACAAATTTAGGGTTCACATATCTAGAAAACAATTTGGGTCATAGGCAATTTTCATTTCCTTAGTGGAATCAAAAATAATAAAGGAGAAGAAGAAGAAGGAAAAGGAGAATAAGGGGAAGGAGAAGAAGAAGGCAGAAGGGGTGGGGGGAGGAGAAGGGGAAGAGGCAATGATGGACAAAGAGATGTTCTCTAGGACAAAGAGAAGAAGGAGGAGGAGATTTACTACCTTTCACTGAGTGCTAATTATAGCACCATTGTGCTAAATGTTTTAAGTGGGATTAGAGAGACTACAGCCATTCACACTTTATGGTAGGAAGAGATATGAAGTAGTTTATCCCAGATCATTCAGCCTTTAAGCCATTTAAAGCAGAAATTCTCACCAGACTCATCTCCCTTCAAGGTCTGTATTCTTAAACAATTTGTAATTCTACTCATTTAGATGATTATGATGATTGTGTCTGATGATAAATAACTCTGGAACTCAAGGATCTTCTAAACTCACAACTTTATAAGCCTATAATGAATCCCCTCTAAGGACTTCTCTGAATGTTGTCTGTCACCACAGAGAATCGATTAAACTAGGTTGGCTGCACAGTATGACAAGTATATTTGGCCAGGCACTGTTGTGAAGGTCTCTCCATGTTGACTAACTTTGAAATTACTCTTTGAGATTCTCCTGAGTAAAAATCAATTGACTCAATCTTAGATTCCACCCGTATGTTTTCTGCACTTTTAATCTCTCATAGACCCATGCCTAAGTGATCAGACCACTTTTATAGTTTGGTCATCCAAGAGGACCATATGCCTTCATAACTATGCCCTCCTGACATCTCAGGCCATGTAGAGATGATAGGGCTCTTTCTGGTAACATTATGGTAGTAAATTATGCAACATCTCAATCCTGACAGAAACCTTATAAAAATGAATTCTTTGTCCACATTTCAGTATCTTCCCCAAAGATTCAGTTCCTTCTACCCACCTAAATAAGCCACATCCAATAAATAACAGGTGAGTCATTTTCAAAATAAATGAAAACTGTGACCCTATAATGCACTGTCACTTGCTCTTCAAAATAGTCCTAGGCCCTATCATTCCCTGGGGAACTCGAAGCTTGTTTGAATTTATGAGTTACCTCTAAACTCAGGTGCATGCATGCTGTCCAGGGAGTACGCAAAATGATTCATGGAGTAGGCTAAAGACTATATTAGGACCTCTCATTTTATTTTTTTCACCTCAACATTTAAGGCTTTTATTTGGGGGTACATTTTATAAAATAAATAGCATGTAAGTACAGTGGTACACTTACACTACTGTATATAAATAAATATACAGGGGTGCCTGGGTGGCTCAGTGGGTTAAACCTCTCCCTTTGGCTCAGGGCACGATCTCAGGGTCCTGGGATTGAGCCCCGCATCGGGTTCTCTGCTAAGAGGGGAGCCTGCTTCCCTCTCTCTCTCTGCCTGCTACTCTGCCTACTTGTGATCTCTCTCTGTGTGTCAAATAAATAAATAAAATCTTTTATAAAAATAATAAATAAATAAATAAATATACAAATACTAGGAATTTACTCTCAAGAATGTGTGAAGCCTCCTGGTTCATAATACTATTAGGCTAAAGGAATTCTACATGGAAAATATGTGACCATTGTTATTGGACTACAAAACCATAAATATTGATACATCAATTATCCAAAATTATGTAAAACTTTTATTGTAAAGAGGAGGCTAAGACTCCTGATGTGATATACTAGTTCTCAATCAATAAGTAAAAACAAAACCTCTGAAGGTAAGGCATTCAAGGCTGTTTTTTAAGACAAGGGAAAATGCAGAATGAGGTTTTTCCATCCCTTTAATTATGAGGAAAAAGCAAGAGAGTGGAAGAGGCATGTCACATCATATTTCCCAGCAAGTGATTCTGAGTGTTGCTAGTTATTCTAGAGGAAGAAAGGGGGTTTGTTAAAAGATTTTTTTGTTTGTGTGTGTGTGTGTTTTTTTTAACTAGGAATCTTCTTGGAGTTCTTAAGAGGAACTCATATATGTGTTGTCCATCTCTAGAGGCAGAAAATATTGTGAGAACTTCTTTGACTATGTTACCATGCTTTTGAGAAACATGCTATAAGATTGGCCTACCATTAAATGTACTTGGAAAATATGAGCTAAAATAAATTGTTGTGTTCTCTGAAGTTTTCTGCCAGAATCCAAATCTTTACCCCTTAATCCATTTCAGTTCAAGCTCATTCCATTTTCACATAGGCCTTACCAATAGCTGGGATATTCCTTCTCTTTTCTCTTTCTTCTTTTCGCTTCTCTTTATTCTTCTTATATTCAATAAATATATACTAAGTACTTTTTATTAATCCAGTACTGTGCTAGGTTTAGAAAGAAATTGTGAACCTACTGGTCTTTGTCCTAACTGTATTAGATTTACTTAGAGAGATAAACGTTATACTATAATTATTTACAATACAGGAACACTGGGTAAATTTGTTGAGTTAGGGAACCAGATGAGGAAGTTGTGTTTCGCTGAGACATGAAGAGCAGTAAATGGACATATGAAGATCAAGAGAAATCCTGAAAGAAGAAGCAAGTATGCAAATATCCTGAAGTAGGAGAGATTTAGTTCAGTCTCCATTACCTAGAAGGCCAGGGTGATCAAAACAGAGTGGGTGAAGGAGAGCGCCAGATGGAATGAGGTGCAAATCCAGTAGAAACCAGACTACACAGGTCCTTGAAGTCTCCATCAGCGTTCTGGGGTTTTAATTGAAAGCAATTGGAAATTATGAAAAGGTTTTAAGTAGGGAGTTAAAAGATCAGAGTTCCCGGGCACCTGGGTGGCTCAGTTGGTTAAGCGACTGCCTTAGGCTCAGGTCATGATCCTGGAGTCCTGGGATCGAGTCCCACATTGGGTTCCCTGCTCAGCAGGGAGTCTGCTTCTCCCACCGACCTCTCTCCCCTCATACTCTCTCTCATTCTCCCTCTCTCTCAAATAAATAAATAAAATCTTAAAAAAAAAATCAGAGTTCCCTTTGAAATGATCACTCTGGATATTGTATGGATAACAAATTGGAAGGAGACAAAAAAAAGTAAAAGACCTTTTCATACCCATCTAGATAAACCCTTCACAGAGGTTCTAAGCATCTGACAGTGCTTGGTACATGGTTACAAGTCCCATAAATAATGGCTGAATAAAGGAATTAAGGTATTCTTCCAATTAAGACCCTATTTCAGTAATTCAGGCAAGAGTCATTAGTATGTTGGACTGGAAGTTGACAGTGTAGAGAACCCCAGACATATGATAAAGATGCTTAGTTAGGGAAGCAACAGGACTTTGTGTTACTGGGATGGTGAAGAGCTACTTACTGCTTGGAAGAAATTCATTACATTATCCTCAGCTCAATTTTTCTGGTTGACAATTGGTTTGATCTGCCACTACTTGCAGAAATATCTGCATTTTATTGTCAGACAATCTTTTTGTAAAATATCAGATATTAGCCAGATACTGACAGTGTACATATTTTGGAGGTACAGTCTCTAGCAGCTCGAATGCATCTCAAATTGTAGGCAGTTGTCTACTTAGCCTATGAATTTGAATAGCAGTGTTCAGTCACTTTTCAATTCCCAGTTCATTTGAAAATTAAAACAAACAACCACAGATTCCATCTTTAAGTATTTCACTTATCATTTCAAATCTATATAATTTGTTCAGATTTTTAAAAATATTTTTCCCTTTGTTTCTCTTCTTCCTTTTTTTTTTTAAATTTTAATTTATTTTCTTGAGGAATCCCAACACTCAATGTGGTGACCAGAGTCACAAACTTGACATCAAGAGTTGCAGGCTTTTCTGACTGAGCCTGCCAGGTGCCCCTGTTTTTGTTTTTTTCTTATTTTTCAACTTTATTGAAGTATGGCTGACAAAAATTGCATATATATTTACTTCAATAGTGTGATTTTTTAAAAAATATACCATCCCATGAGTTCATATACACATATATTATAAAATGAATTCAACAAGGAGTGATTCATAAACTTTAGACATTGACCCCTTCTCGGATAGATAGTTTGTAAGTATTTTCTCCCAGTCCATAGACTGCCTTTTCACTTCATTGATTATTCACTTTGAGACCAGAGCTTTTTAGTTTGATGTAGTTCCACTTGTTTATTGTTTCCTTTATGGATTGTGCTTGTTGTCATATACAAAAAAATTTTTGCCAAGACCAATGTCGAGGAGCTTTCCCCCTATGTTTTCTTCTAGGAGTCTCACAGTTTCAAGTATTAGATTCAAGTTTTTAATGTTTTAAGTTTTGTAAATAGTAGAAGGAAAGAGTCCATTTTTATTCTTTTGCATGTGGATATCCAATTTTCCTAACACTATTTTTAAAAAAGATTTTATTTATTTATTTGAGGGGGGGGGCATGAGCAGGGGGAAGGGCAGAGGGAGAAGGACAAGCAGACTCCCGACTTAGAAGGGAGCCTGACATGGGGCTCGATTCCATAACTCTGAGATCATGATTGAGCTGAAGTCATAACCGATTGAGCCATCAGGTACACCTCCTAACACCATTTTGAAGAGACTACCATTTCCTCATTGTGTATTCTTTTCTTTCTTGTCAAAGGTTAGGTCATTGTATATGCATGGGTTTATTGCCGGGCTCTATCCTGTTCCATTGACCCATGTATCCAGTTTTATGCCAAATACCATACTGTTTTGATTACTGTAGTTTAATAATATGGTTTGAAATCACAATGAGAAGTGTTATGCCTCTGGTTTTGTTCCTTTTTCTCTAGACTGTGTGGCTATTCTGGGTATTTTGTGATTTCATATGGATTTTATGATTTTTTTTTCTATTTCTGTGGAAAATGCTATTGGATTTTTTTTTTAAGATTTTATTTATTTATTTGAGAAAGAGAAAGATAGCAAGAGAGAGCACAAACAGTGAGGAGAGGGAGAAGCAAGCTCCTTGCTGAGTGGGGAACCTGATAACATGGGGCTTGATCCCAGGACCCTGGGATCATGATCTGAGCCAAAGGCAGATGCTTAACCAACTGAGCTCCCCAGGTGACCCACCATTGAAATTTTTATAAGGATTTAATTGAATCTATAGATTTGGGTAGTACGGGCATTTATTGACTTATTTATTTAAGATTTTATTTATTTATTTGGTAGAGAGAGAAAGAGAGAAAACTAGCACAAATAAGCAGGGATATGGCAGGCAGAGGGAGAAGCAGACTCCTTGCTGAGCCCTATGTGGGACTCGGTTTCAGAGCCCTAGGATCATAACCTGAGTTGGAGGCAGACGCTTAACCAACTGAGCCACCCGGGCATCCCTAATACAGCATTTAAACAATATTAATTCTTCCAAGGCATGAATACAGAAATATTTACTTATTTTTGTCTTCTTCAGTTTCTTTTGTCAATGTCTTATAGTTTCAGTGTACAGAAGTTTCAGACCTTCTTGGTGAAGTTTATCTTTAAATATTACTGGTTTTGATGCTATTGTAAATGAGATTGTTTTCTTAATTTCATTTTTGGATAGTTCATTGCTATTGTATCAAAATATAATTGACTTTTACATATTGATTTTGTTTCCTGCAACTGTATGAATTTGTTATTTCTAACATTCTTGGGGGGAATTTTTAAGTTTTTCTATATATAAAATCATCTTATCTACATACAGAGGTAATTTAACTTCTTTTTTTTCCTAATTTAGATGAATTTATGCAGTTTTGAAGAACTATCTGAATACTATTCCTAATATGTATTTTTTAATCTACAGATTTCAGATTAAAAATATATAAAAATTTAAATGGTGCTTCAAAGAGATATGAGGCAAATGGGTTGGATTGATGGGTTGGATTGTGCCCTTCCCAATATTCATATGTTGAAATCCTAAATCTCAGTACTTCCAAAGGTGATCTTATTTGGAGATAGAGCCTATAAAGAGATAATCACATAAAAGAAGCCATTAAAGTGGACTCTTATTGAAGACAACTTATGTCTTTATAAAAAGAGGAAATTTGGTGATAGACATATACAGGGAGAACATCATGTGTACATGAAGATGGCCAACTACAAGATACAGAGAGAAGCCTGGAGCAGACCTTCCCTCACAGCCTTGAGAAAGAACCCCCTCTTCTTCCCTGACACCTTGATTGTGGACTTCTTAGCCTCCAGAACTAGGAGTCAATAAATTTCAAACAGTTTGCAGTGCTTTGTTGTGGCAGCCCTAACAAACAGATGCAATATTTATAATAGCAGCTACTTGGTTAGGACTTTATTAAGTGTTATTTGTGTTTTTAACTCTGGTTGAATCTATAAATTTAACAACACATGCTAGTTGCTAGTGAGTATAGTGGGTAGCTCTGTTTTACTTACAAAGATATACAAATTGTATTTTTAGATTTTTAAAAAATTTATTCATTAGAGAGATAGAAAGGGAGAGAAAGAATAGGCATGGTGGAGGGTTAGAGGGAAAGAGAGAAGCAGGCTCCCTGCTGAGCAAGAAGCCCAGCCTGGGGCTTGATCCCAGGACCCTGGGATCATGACCTGAGCTGAAGGCAGACTCTTAACCTACTGAGCCACCCAGGCTCCCCTACAAATTATATTTTAAATGATATTTTAAATTTGGAAAAGTATGGAAAGCAGGAAGAGCAATTACGGTTTAGCCAAAGCCTTTTTCTGACTCTTTATTATTATTAGAAACATAAAAAAGCAGAAAGAGTACTATTTTATATTGAAAAGCCAGGGGCACCTAGGTGGCTCAGTGGGTTAAAGCCTCTGTCTTCAGTTGAGGTCATGATCCCAGGGTCCTGGGATTTAGCCCCACATTGGGGCTCTCTGCTCAGCAGGGAGCCTGCTCCCCCTGCCCCCTTCTGCCTGCCTCTGCCTACTTATGATCTCAGTCTGCCAAATAAATAAAATCTTTAAAAAAATTTATTTTAATTAAAAAAGGAAAGAACTAGATTTATTTAAAAAAAGAAGAAGAAGAAAGAAAGAAAGAAAGAAAGAAAGAAAGAAAGAAAGAAAGAAAGAAAGAAAAAAGAAAAGCCAGTTGTTTGTGTGGTTGTTCCAAATGTTATTAGCAAGGTCACTTGAGCATTAGTTTGAGATGATGCAAATGTTACGTGCATTCCCAGGATTTTGCATTTCTCAGACAGGTTTTCTCCTATTTGGGTATGAATACACACCTGCTTCATCTTTTTTAAGTTTTTTGAAGATTCTATTTATTTATTTATTTGAGAGAGAGAGAGAGAGAACAGGAGAGAGCAAGTGGGGAGAGAAGCAGAGAGAGAGGGACAAGCATACTCCTTGCCTAGCACAGAGCCCAGCCAGGGCTCAATGTCACAACCCTGATTCACTGGATCACTACCTGATCTGGAAAACAGGAGTCAGATGTCCAACTGACTAAGCCAACCAGGCATACATCATATTTTTTTTTAGAAAGAAACCATTCTCTTCACTGCAAACTGAGCTACAATTTTTAAATATATTTAAACATTTAATGGCTAAAATGACATAAATAACCATTTTAATTTATTTATTCATTTTTTTGTAATTGGAAGACATAAAATTTAAATAATATTAAGATACAACGATTTAAAGGTTACCTTGAATTGAATGCTTTTAAATTCTCCAAAGTCTAACAAATGCATATCATGTTTGTATTTATTCTCAATGTATTTTCCTAACCAGAAAGTCCAATATGGGGGTGCCTGGGTGGCTCAGTGGTTTAAGCCTCTGCCTTCAGCTTAGGTCATGATCTCAGGGTCCTGGGATGGAGTCCTGCATCGGGCTCCCTGCTCAGCAGGGAGCTTGCTTCCCCCTCTCGTTCTCTCTCTGCCTGCTTCTCTGTCTACTTGTGATCTCTGTCAAATAAATAAAATCTTTAAAAAAAAAAAAAAGAAAGTCCAATAGGTCAAGGAACTTTTACCTTAATTTTAAAAATAATTGTCAGTTATTGTCATATTGTCAATAATTGTCAGATACTGCAGAAAGTTAGATCCAAGTTATAATTCTTTGATTTTCAATAATGACATATTGCTTTCTTTTCATCACTTTCAGGATCTAGAATTCAGATAAATTCTGTCACTCACCACAACAGGCATTTATAAACCACCTAGAATAACAATACATGTGATGGAAATTCCAAACAAAACTAAAGGTACAACTCTTGTTCTAATAGACAAGAGAGTTTTATAGAATAAGGACGCTAAATCTGTGTTAAAACAAATAAGGGTGTGTGTGTGTGTTTGTGTGTGTGTATGCTGAAACAATAGCATGACTGAACACAAAAGCCATTGTGAGTACAGTTTAAGTGAAGAGAGTAGATTTGTCCCATTAAAATGTAGATTTGAAGTTGACGAGGTTTGAGTTACATTAGAATATGTGAGTGGAAAGAGATTACTGCAGGCCTCAAATGCTAGTAATGAAGTTGTACCTGAGTCTGATAAGTAAGAGGGGACTTATTACAGAGGACATAGAGTTAGACAGCCTGCCTTCTCAAGCTGGCTGGATGATTTACTACTCATTGTACTCCATGCTTTCGCCTTGCTTGACTTTTTTATAGCATGCATCGCTCTACCAGACACTGTTATAAGACCATTTGTTTAAATTATTTTATTAAAATATTTAAATTGCAGGCACATGGGTGGGCTCAGTATCTGCTTTCAACGTAGGTTATGATCCCAGGGCCCTGGGATTAAGTCCTACATCAAACTCCCTGCTCAGTGGGGAGTCAGCTTCTCCCTCTGCCCCTCCCCCCAAACTCGTGTGCACTCTTTCACAAAAATAAATAAATAAAATCTTTTTAAAAAGTAAATAAAAAGTTTAAGTTGCTAATGGCCTATCTCCCCAAGCAAAATGCCCTGCTTCCAGGACAGAATTTTGTTTTGCTCACAATTGCTTCCATGGTTTTTAGAATCATGCCTGGACATTACTTAAAACTCAATAAAAATGTATTGATTGGATGAATCAATTAAGGATTTTGAGCAATTGTCAAATTTTAATTTAACTTAAAATTTACTTTCTTGGGATGCCTAGGTGGCTTAGTTGTTTAAGTGTCTGCCTTTGGCTCAGGTCACAATCCTAGGGTCCTGGGATTGAGTCCTGCATGAGGACTCCTCCACCTTGTGCTCTCTCTCTTTTTCTCTGACAAATAAAGAAATAAAATCCTTAAAACTAAAAAAATAAATAAATTTACTTTCTTTAATAAGTAATAATAATACCTACTACATAGTGGTATTAGGAGGCTTACACATAGATGCACCTAGCACAGTCTGCATGTAAATGCTCAGTAAATTTAGACATTGATTTTCTTATTATAGATTCTTGCATTGAAACAAACATTCTAGCAGGAATCCTGTAGATTTCTTTCAGGATATTGATTATTTGCAATTTGTCCAATAAAAGGTAAGAAACTAAGAAGTATAATAAGTACATGATCCTGGTCCTCAAGAAACCAACAAACAAAAAGAGATACTTGGAATTAGACTCAAACAATGAAGACAATGCATGGATTGTGAGATCCAGCATATACCAAGGCATTTGGAAAATAAAAACAAATACAAAAGAAAACAGTGAGATTGAGGACAAGAGATAGGGAAAGCTTCAGGAAAGACTGTGGGAAAAGAGGAGGTTTTGATCTGATCGTGGAGAATAGGCCTGATATGAGTCCATGAAGAGAAACATCCCAGGGGAGAGGAACGAGGCAAAGAAGCACAGAGTTCAGTTGGGATGGCTATATATATACGGAGCCACCCAGGCACCCCCAGACATTTGAGAAGATAGTGATCAACACTATCAAATGCCTCTGAGACATGAAGGGAGCTGAATCTGAGAAATAACCAGAAAGGAGAAATTGCTAATTTGAGAGAAGGAGATTTAAGCAGTATGATTTCTGTAGAGGATGTAGAATTCAGATAACAAAGAAATTCGTCTTGCAGAAATTGCAATTTTCCTAAGTGGGTTTCAGTCATGTCTACAACTTCAAAAACTGGATAAAAGAACGTAGCTAAGTGTGAGTCTCTGATCCACAATGTGTGTGTCTGTGTGTGTCTGTGTCTGTATTTTATAGGATACTACTGCATTGTAGGCTAAACTTGTAACTTCAAGTTTAGTTATGGGAAAAATAAAACTTATTTGGAATTTGGGAACTCCCAAAATGAGATTTTCATTTCTTCATCAGTGACTTCTGAAGAATTCAGAGTTAAGAATTTCTTTCATAAACCTTGCTTTTCTTATGGGTAACTCTACCCTTGGACATATTTTCCCATGTATAATCTCTGGAAGAATTAGACTTTGTAGGTGAGTTCTGCAGATGTGTTAGAGCAACAATTTCCCAAAATACATTCCAAGGAACACTAGTGTCATCGCTATTACTAGGGATTAAATGGAAAAAAAAAAAGTTATCTAATCAAATGTGTTTTTTGAAAGGGAGTTAAACTCAAACTGCAGGACTCCTCAAACCTCCACTACGTACACTGGATATATTGAAGAAGTATGTATAGTTGTAGTTTTTCAAGTATTCTGCCCAGGAATCATTTTGTTATGAAACTCACTTTGGGACCTAACTGCTCTAGTTGTATTTTATCGAGTATTCTTCGACAAGTTTTTCCTCAAACTAACAGTTGTTTTGCATATATGTATAATACAATGTCGTACCAAACAAAAAAAACAAAAAAAAACCCCTCAAAAATAATAAGAAAACTGCCTCCCTAAATCAACTGCAAATCCTCAATTCCTCCTTCCCTTCTCCCTTCTTGCCTTCCTTCCTCCCTCCCTTGATATGTTCCCTCTAATCAAGTGATTGTTTCAGTGGACTTTTCAGTGTTTATTTGTTTACTTATTTTAAAGATTTTACTTGTTATTTATTTGACAGACAAGAGAGAGAGAGATTGAGTGCACACAAGCAGAGGAGCAGCAGAGGGAGAGGGAGAAGGCAGCCAGATGTAGGGCTCCATCCCAGGGCCCTGGGATCATGACCTGAGCCAAAGGCAGACACTAAACCGACGGAGCCACCCAGGCACCCCCAGTTTTACTTAAAATAAACAACTTGTACCGGTGAATTGAGTTTCAGTTAACAACCATATTTGGAAAAAAAAAAATGAAGTAACTTTTGAGAAATGTCCTGAACAGAATCTGTGTGGCTGAGACACCTAAACCCTCCCTTAGAGTTGGCAAGTTCCAGAATTGTAGGGTTCTAAATTTCTTTGAAAATGTATGAGGTTCTGAGGTGCTAGCATGGGTCCAATTCTTTACTAAAACAAGGATATGGAATATACTTTGAACTTGAACCCTAAGCTCATGATTGTGATTGTCTCGCAGCTCTTTCATCAGACCTTGACCGCAGTTGATCTCATCAAGTAGATTCATGAGGAGGGCATATGTCCTCAGCAAATGTGCCTGGGGACTCTGCATTCCATCACCACCACCCACCTTCATTTATGTTGTCGAAAGAGACAAACCCTACCAAATGTTTCCAATTTTTACTCTGCTTTAGTCCCATACAGATACTTCACAGGAATGTTCTTATCTCATCCACCATGACTTCTCCGTTGCTCTGTTTTGTTCCTCTCCTCTTCACCGAAATTGTGCAGCTAGCACCCCCGCACCCCAAATCCAAGGCAGCTCTGGAGGCACGTTCCCCTCAGTTAAACCCCTCACCCCTTCTCCTGTTTCCCTGGCAGTCGCTCTAGTGACCAGAGGCTGTCACTTTATTTCAAACTGAACCTGCTTACATTTCCTCTGCTTCTGATGTACAGTTTTTATCTACCTCTCAGTGCTTATTCTGGGACACGTTTGGCTTCCCTACATTTTTGAAGCTGCTACAAAGAAACATTGGCATTATCTATTTGAATTACTCAGATTGTTTTTATAAAGCCATTCCTTTTGTAAAACTTACCTTTCCAAATTCCAAAGTAAAGTGAACACTTGGAATTCTGCATTCCTGTGGTCTGAAAGTCTCGATAGGCTAGTGCAGCAGAACACAGGAATGCTCAGGCAGAGACTTGACCCTCTCTGTGTTGTAATGGGAATTTACCATGCCTTTGTGACACCTTCTCCAGGAAGCCCTTATTCTAAAAATGCCCTGTGCCCCTTCCCTGCTTCCCTGGTCTCCCACAGAAACAAAAAGAATGAACACTTCCTTCCATAAAGAGATAGTTCCTTCCAATGGAGTTACTTCAATTAAAGTCATAGGATGAGTGAAAATGCCTATTCTACAAACATAAAGTACTCTTAGTGATTGAGACATAAAAGAGTCAGCTTTAAGTGTTTCATTAAAATCACTGCAAATATTATGCATAACAATTTATATAGAACTCATGAAGCTGCTTGTTTAATAAATGAGGTTCATCTATAGTAAATGGCTTGGTGCAACCAAAGTGGCTCTAATCAAATTGGGGACAGATGAGTTCTGTAGATGTAGCTTATTTCATTAATTTACTACTGTTTAGAGTTCACAGTCAATGGCCAATTGATATTATTTGTGACAACACTAAATAAAATAAGTAAAGGGAAATAAGTTGCGTGATGTATTGCAGAGATAAATCACACCCGGGCATGCGGGGAGATGAGACCCTCCAGCAGAAGCACTTAGCACACTTCATTTGATTCCCATTCGTCAGCCTCAGTGCCGGTGGCTCAAAAAGAATGCAAAGGTAAATGAACACCAAAATATGATTTACAGCACTGGAAAACAGTCCTACCCAAATAAATCAAGGTTCCACTTCATTTCAGCCATTGGTTTATTCATAATACAGGGCGTTTGCAAGCCAGCCCCACCACTGTAAATAAACACCAATGAAACACACACCTGCACTAAAAGATAGGCACGGCACTCTGTGCACAGAGAATGAAAAAGATTTAAAAAGCATAGAGACGAGAAAGATTGAGAAACAACAGCAACTATTTGGCGGATTAAGAAAGGAAATGGGCAGCGTGTTTTAAAAGATTTTACCGGTTTGAGCAATACCCATGCGTTTTGCTCATATTGTTAGAACAGGAGTGGACGCATTGACTTTCAGAATGCGTAGGCTGAAAATGTTTCACCGGACCATGTTTATATAGGTAGCTTTGTGAAAAGTCCCAGGAAGAGTACTGTGAAAGTCTATTCTCTATCTGAGATTTTAAGACTCGAGCTAAGGCTGAGATAAAAGGGGAAAGAGACGGATAAGCAAGGAAGAAGCGAGTCTGTTAAATTGGGTCTCCTAGAAAATGATTTAAGGAATTTTCATTCTAAGCTTAATAGATTATAAATGCCACCTCACTACTGGAGAACTTTTCATCTGATGAAAACCAAAGATAATAAAGGACAAAACTGAAGGGTTTCTGTCACAAACATCTCTCTCTTTCATAAATACAGATGATTGCATCACATAAACCTAAGTCTATATTGGTTTATTTTTAGTTAATACAAGGCCTAAAGTAAGGCAGGAGATACTCAATGGGAAACAAATTAAAAGAAAACCTTATGGTATAATTTTAGAACTAGAGGGGCCTTATACGGTCATTTGGAAGTCAAGTTGTCAAATTCAGAAAGAAAGAAAAAAGACAGCCTCTTCAATAAATGGTGCTGGGAAAATTGGACAGCCACATGCAGAAAAATGAAATTGGACCATTTCCTTACACCACACACAAAAATAGACTCCAAATGGATGAAGGACCTCAATGTGCGAAAGGAATCCATCAAAATCCTTGAGGAGAACACGGGCAGCAACCTCTTCGACCTCTGCCGCAGCAACATCTTCCTAGGAACAACGCCAAAGGCAAGGGAAGCAAGGGAAATAATGAACTATTGGGATTTCATCAAGATCAAAAGCTTTTGCACAGCAAAGGAAACAGTTAACAAAATCAAAAGACAACTGACAGAATGGGAGAAGATATTTGCAAATGACATATCAGATAAAGGACTAGTGTCCAGAATCTATAAAGAACTTAGTAAACTCAACACCCAAAGAACAAATAATCCAATCAAGAAATGGGCAGAGGACATGAACAGACATTTCTGCAAAGAAGACATCCAGATGGCGAACAGACACATGAAAAAGTGCTCCATATCACTTGGCATCAGGGAAATACAAATCAAAACCACAATGCGATATCACCTCACACCAGTCAGAATGGCTAAAATCAACAAGTCAGGAAATGACAGATGCTGGCGAGGATGCGGAGAAAGGGGAACCCTCCTACACTGTTGGTGGGAATGCAAGCTGGTGCAACCACTCTGGAAAACAGCATGGAGGTTCCTCAAAATGTTGAAAATAGAACTGCCCTATGACCCAGCAATTGCACTATTGGGTATTTACCCTAAAGATACAAATGTAGTGATCCAAAGGGGCACATGCACCCGAATGTTTATAGCAGCAATGTCCACAATAGCCAAACTATGGAAAGAACCTAGATGTCCATCAACAGATGAATGGATCAAGAAGATGTGGTATATATACACAATGGAATACTATGCAGCCATCAAAAGAAATGAAATCTTGCCATTTGCAACAACATGGATGGAACTAGAGCGTATCATGCTTAGCGAAATAAGTCAAGCAGAGAAAGACAACTATCATATGATCTCCCTGATATGAGGAAGTGGTGATGCAACATGGAGGCTTAAGTGGGTAGGAGAAGAATAAATGAAACAAGATGGGATTGGGAGGGAGACAAACCATAAGTGACTCTTAATCTCACAAAACAAACTGAGGGTTGCTGGGGGGAGGGGGTTTGGGAGAAGGGGGTGGGATTATGGACATTGGGGAGGGCATGTGCTTTGGTGAGTGCTGTGAAGTGTGTAAACCTGGTGATTCACAGACCTGTACCCCTGGGGATAAAAATATATGTTTATAAAAAATAAAAAATTAAAAAAAAAAAGCTAATGTTCAATATTAGGATTGTTACATTAAAGGACTTTGTAATGTTAAAAAAAAAATGTTCTGCCTTCTTATATATCCTGTGTGTGAGCACGCGCATGGGTGTGTATCATGAACATTTTATACACAGGCGTGCATCATAGAGTTTTTATTACCATATTTCTGTTTTTCTTAGAAACCTATTTCAATGTTTTATTTGCCTTTATTATATTCAAACTATTATCCCAGGAAGCATTTAGTGTGGTCTCCAAAGTTGAAGTGACTTCCTTATGATTATTTTAAAGATTGTTGAACTTAAATAGCTTTTGTTTCCCGTCTTTCTTAATTGTGTCTTGAGAAAGACACACTGGACTGACTGTCTACTTACTGTCAAGTCTCCAAAGGTTGGTTATTCATGGACTGTGTTTCTTCTAACAAACTTCAAAGCAACTGACTTGAGAAGCATTGAAAGCCAAGTATAAAGTGTTTATACATACACACACACACATAAATATAGATATAGATATAGATATGTATGCACATATATAACATCTTTCCTGGGAGATAATATACATGGCATTTTCCCTTCACTATTTGTACTGCAGAGAGTGCTTATATTATTGAAAGTTAATATTTTATCCCTAGTTGCAGAGGTATTACAAATTACTGAACCTATACAACCATACTGCCTGAAGTTAAGATTATACATTGCTGAGGTTTAAATAGGTGTTTGCCTAAGAGCAGCGTTCTCCATAGAAAACAAGTTTTCAGAAGGAAAGCAGAAACAGTTGGGTTTTCATTCTATTACCATTGAAATTGCACTTCTTTTTGTTAATGATTGAATAAATCAGAATTTCAGTGGTGTATTCTCAGCATTTTCTCCTATTTATTCCATCTGTTATGGGAAAGCACCGGCATCTTGAGAAATAACCCACTTTATAGTCAAAAAGTATAGTCTGCAAATTTAAGCTGTTTATTGTGGGATAAAAATAACCATAAAACAAACAAGCTCTCCTTGAATATTTGTGCCCCTGGTTGGAGAGCTCTTCCATACCCTTGAAGGGTTGTGGCTATAAAACACCCTGAAAAACAATTTCTCACAGTCCTAGCTCCCATGTAGGAAGCTGTTTCTCTCCTTCTTATTAGCTTGACTACAGATTTGCCTGGGGATTAAATAAACTAGCTCACTTCCAAAACCCCTTTCAGGGAGAAAGGTCTCTCCTGCCTTTTGTAGCTTTCAGTACTAGCCCCTGACACCCGGGCAGGGGGTTTAACTTGGCCGGAACTGAACACAAAAATAAAAACCCCAAAGAACATGAAGGCTCCCCGTGGCACTGCTGGGAAATAAGATTCTACACCATTCCTCCTGGTTCATGTTTTCCCTACCTGTTACAAGCCATTTATTTTTATAACACCTTTAATGAAAGTGACCTATAGAAAGAGTTTTGATCTGGGCTGTGGTGCACTAAGGAAAGAAAAAGGCACTTGGAATTATAGTGGTGTAAGTAACTATCAAGCAAATAAAAGGAATAAGAGAAAGAAGTTTTCGCAAAGAAAGGTAAGTTACGGGCGGGGTGGGGGGAGTTGATTCTAAGCAAAATAATAGAATGCACAAGAAGGAGAAAATATAATTGAGCATTCTTTCCGACTCTAATTGATTCAACAAATATGCATTCCATCCCAAGTCATCTGCAAGCTTCACTTCTATCTGTCTTTTCAGCATCCAAAAGCTACCATTGCTATAAACCTCTGTGCTTCAAAGTTTACATTTCGGTAATGATAAATTCCATTGACCTATGTTAAATATTTTCCCCAGATTTCCAATCATTAAACGTGTTAGCGTTAGAGGCTGGCATAACAAATTCTTTTCTTTCTTATATTTCTCTGATACTGGAGCTTGAGGGAGATTTCTGAGTTTTCCTTCCAAACACGCTTGTAGATTTTTTCCTTGTTTGGCAAGGGAATGGAATTTGCCATCAGTTGGGAAAATTCTGAAGTTAAGCTGTGAAATTGAACAAAATTTTCATCAGCAAAAATTGAGTTTGAAAAACATGTGTTTCCCCTTTGGTGACGGGAGGATGTGAGGTAGATAGGAAGCAGGATTGGAGAATTTAAGCCTTCATTATTCTTTCCTGTGTAACTCTTCAGCAGCAGAGAAAAAAAGGAGAGAATGCCAGCTGCAATGCCCAAAGCAATGTCTTTATGAGAGTGAGTGATAGAACTCAGAGAAGCAAACCAGGTGTCCACCCCCTTGATCTTAACACACAACATTTGTGTACACAACGGAAAAGGAATGACAAGCCAAGAAAGGACAGCTCACTGGGGAAAATGGAAGATGAAAGTAATGAGTAAAGAATCCTAAGAGGCGGCTGAGCCTTGTGCTGTGTTCGGAGAGGCATGCTGAACAATAAGTCAAAGATCATGTTCTCATAAAGGAAATAGTATAATTGGCTATTTCCTTAAGTCACATAAGTGCAACCCAAAGGATGCATTTTGGGGGATAACAGTGGCCTAAGTTTTTATAGCACTTTGTATTATCTGATTTGATCTTATCTGATCCCACACAACAAGATTGTGAGATATGTTGCAATTACTCAAGAAGAACTTAATGCTCAGAGAGGCTAAATCATTTTCCCATGGGCCAGAATTAGGGTGGCTCCAATTTTTTATGTCATCGAACTAAGCGGAGTTCCACTAGAAAGTAACATGCCACAGCTCCATCATTTTCAAGAACGATGAAGAAGAGTTACCTAGCTTACCGTGTAGGAAACATCTTTTGTAAGGATCGATATTAAGAACTTAAACTAAGATGTAGAAAATTAGAACGAGTGTTCTTTCTAGTACTCGTGCCCCTGAGGGTCCGTTCAGTGGTCCTTGTTCTATAAATATACAGTAACTTTCATGTTCCACTGCTCAGACCTATTAGTCATGACTGTCCTTTTACTCCTGGGTGCTGACAGTACATTGTAGATCTTAGGCTCTTGTGTGAGAAAGAAAAGTCAACAGTATCACCATCATTACCATAAAAACATTTAGTGAGTCCTAATCTGTGCACCTGTTTGTTGTTTTGCAAAGTGGGTTACCAGACGTGGTTCTTGTCCACTGGGATCTTCAAGACAAAGGAAGGCAACCTAAAGGACATACAGACAACTAAACAAGCAATGAGACTTGTACACAGGCACATATGTGCTAGCTCCTATTTGCATATGGAAATGTCGACTTTGTAGATTCAAGTTAATGATGTTTTGCTTTTGTCAATCCATTATGAGTTGTCAGCTATTAAAATCTGGCCCCAAGTGGTGTCTCAGCGCAGCGACTTGCCCGATCCTGCTGTTCTGTTGTGTAGGTTAAGATATCAGCTCTCCTACTGAGCTTCAGGGAATTCTCAGCTTGTAAAGACTGTGCATTGGGGGGTCACTGATGTTTCAAGAAACAGCTCAGCCAAACATCATTTTTTTTCTGAATTTTAAAAAAGTTAGTTCAAAAACTAATATACCAAATCATCGGCCAGCTTCTTCTCATAAAGTAGACTTTAAAAAAAAATTGTGCATTGAAAAGGAAGGTAAAAACAATTTCTGTTTTGGACTCTGATGAAAGACTGTAGACAAAGTTCATTTTCCCTACTTTTCAGTTTTCAAGACTATGAGAAAAACATATTCTTACCCTAGGAATCCTCAAGTTGTATTAAAAAGACATTATATGGTTTATGGCATCATTTGATGCATAAATATAAAGAGAGATAAGAAAACAGGAAGATTGTCCATCTTTACCTTGTGTAGGAGCTAATTTTTTTTTTTAATATGGTACCCCTGCACAACAATGGACAGGGTGCTGCACATACCTAATCTTATTTAATAGTCACATTTCTTGTATGGGATAGAAACTATTTTATCTCCTTTCCCCCACCACACTGATCAGGAAACTCTGAATGAGTTGATAAACCCATATGATGAGTAAGAATTCAAGACAGTATTGAAACTACTGTTTATCTGACTCGAACGCCCTTGTATTTTATCTCGATCTGTCTACTCAACAATAATCCTAAAAGGAGGCATCTCTAAAAATCCCTAGATTTAAAAAATGTTCCTGGTTTTCAACTTCTTTCCCTCAAAGGAAGTTATGCCTCCTGGAAGAGCCACTAAATCCGAAGTCCTGAAGGGGCTGAGTGTGTCAGACCCATGTCCCTGGCCATGTCAAATCCTCTCCCCCTGATGATCTCTTCCTGCAGTCTCTGCCATGTGTCCCATTGCACACGGGCCCCTGACAGACTCCTCCAGGTGAACCCGCCAGTGTCTTGTTTCGACCCCAGGCAGTGTGGTTGCTCCCTTGGGTCAATCACGCAGGGGCCTAGTGGGTCATGTGGGGAAGTTGATGTCCCTGACTTCAAACGTAACAGCTGGAGAATCGATGCCCATGGATAAAATCTAGCTCTTTTGTCTTGCAAGTGAAAAATTCTGAAACACATTTCATAGGTCTCCTTAGAAGATCTGGCAGGATGGAACATCACTTTCCTGTGGTGTCGGCCAATCCATTCATACTTGGTTTCGCTTGCCCTCTTCCTTGTTTGGCTCCATTTTCTTTCGCTCCCCATCTTGGGGATCATGTCTCTGAGAAGCAATCTGCATGCAGACTCTTTTCTCAAGTCCTTCATTCCACATACTTCAAGCTATGACACAGGTATTGTGTTTCCTTTATTATTATATGCCCATCTCACAGTAACATGTCTGACAAAGCGTATATACAATGAGGATAGAAATGACATTTGGGGATTTTTGTTGTTTTGGATTTTCTTTTTTTTTTTACATTGCCTAAGAAGAGCGTGGGTTAAAGGGAATTAAGAAATGATTATTTTTCCGCAGTTCAGAAACTGTAGTGATGATTGCCATGGACGTGTTGCCTCGGAGGCTAGGGAAATCAGACAGGGTTGAATCCACTATGGCCATTTCTAGGGGTGTTAAGTGGGCACAGACACCCAGAAAAAAGTAACATGTAATTCCCTTGATGCTAAGATCAATGTAAATGACACTATTGTTTTTTAATTATAAAAGCCATATTCCTATTACTGAAATTCGTAATAGAATTTCTATCACTCTTTCTTTTTCCCCTTAGCACGAAGTGAGCTCTCTAGTGAATTTCTTGCTTTTTTATCCTGATATGGATAATTATTTTTGAGTAACTGCATAGCACATACTCTAAATTGAAATAAGCCCAGCTTATTGGTCCATATCTAATTTGTCATCAGATAGATATCAGTCTTTAAAAATAGAATCATAATTAGGATTAATTAAAACAATTTAAGAAGATCTTGCAAGCCAAACATTGAAGAGCAGTTGAAATTGAACCCTTTCTCCCTGTTACTTCCTGATCAATGTTTCAACGCCTGTGGGCTTTCTGGCGATAACATGTTCTGGAGTGAAGGATTACAACTGGGCTCCCTTCAAGAGCAATAAATCCACTTAAAAATATGTAAATGTGTTTCATTTACCATTGACCTGGAGGTGAAAAGTTCTATATCAAATTACTAACAGCCTGAGATACCCATTCTCCTTTTCTGATACTAATTAAAACGAGCTGAGAAATGAGCTATGTAAGATTGTTCATTTATATTACAGTGAAAAAGTAAGAAAGTTTTACTGTTACTTGTACATAAAGTTGAAACCGTAGGAAAACAAGAAGAGGCGAGACTTCAGTACTCCTTCTAAGCAATACATGTTTTTCTGCATTTGTCCTCGTCCCTCTTTTTTTAAAAATTTTCATCATTATAATCTAAGAGTTCATGACATTAAATTGACCCCTGTAAAAGCCTTATAACTGGATTCCCCGAGACTTGGTTTCCTTCATGTGTCTGCATGACTCGAGTAAACATCCTAATTGTGTAACACATTGGACAGCTATGTCCCCAAATTGGCAGTGGCCCATCATTGCCCAGAGTAAGAAAACTCCAAACATTTTATTCTAGCATTCTGGTTACCTTGCCAACCGTCTATCCTGTAAGTACTATGAGCTGCTACCAGAAGCAAATAAACATCCTTTACTAACAATAACATGGCTTCTAAGTGTATTGGGTCATAATGGCCAATCCCATTTCCTTTTATTTTCATGGCCTACTACAAAGTCTTTGAGGCCATGAAACACCTTTTTTGGTGCATCAAAAAACACAGGGTATCAAAAAATTCTTTATATCTCAGGGTATGGTTTAGATGCTGTCCCACAAAACTTGCCTTCCTTTACAATGAATTTGATGAACAAATTAACACATTTTTGATCCAGTTACTCTGAAAATCTACGTTGACTAAGGTAATGTGGTCAAACGAAGTATGGAATCCCATCTGACTCGAGGCCATGCATATGGTTGTGCAGGTGGTATACGACAAAACTCTAGGAGCTTCAGCCACGTTAGAGTTGATGTGAATGATGGTGCCCGCCCCCAAGAGAGGTGCAGGATAACACTTGCCCAGCAATTCTTGGCAGCCCTGCTGACCTTTACTAACCTTGTAGATTTGGACAAGTTCCTTAATCTCACTTATAAATAGGGAGCAGCCTGCCTCTTTGAAGGACTGTTGAAGATAAAATCACATTTTATTCCTTCCCAACAATGTTTACAATGATGAATTTGGTTATTTGTATGATTTTCCCATTAAAATATATACCTTTCATGAACATACGGTGTGAGTCTATTTTTGCTTACCACGATAATGACTCTTTTTTTTTTTTTTTTTTGGTTGTGTGCCATCATCTCTCAAAAAAGCATTTGTTAAAGATGAGAAATGAATGTATAAATTAAGTCATACAAAGTGCCTGGCACATAAGTAGGGCTAAATAAATATTGATGCTTTCTTTCATCTCCTACCTGTTGTTTTTTGATGATGAAAAGTGTCTCTGTAGATAACAATAGTACTGAAAATGATTACCACTCTTTCAACCTATCTATATGCTTCTTTAGAGTTCTGGAAAAATAGGAAGATGGGATTAAATACCCAAACAAGATTTACTAGGCCTTCAGAACACTGTCTCAGGGGCGCGTGGGTGGCTCAGTGGGTTAAGCCGCTGCCTTCGGCTCAGGTCATGATCTCAGGGTCCTGGGATCGAGTCCCACATCGGGCTCTCTGCTCAGCAGGGAGCCTGCTTCCCTCTCTCTCTCTCTCTGCCTGCCTCTCCATCTACTTGTGATTTCTCTCTGTCAAATAAATAAATAAAATCTTAAAAAAAAAAAAAAAGTCCAGAACACTGTCTCTGGAATTAGTGATTAGATTTGATTTGAAGACCAAGCTCTTTTTTTTTTTTTTTTAAGATTTTATTTATTCATTTGACAGACAGAGATCACAGGTAGGCAGAGAAAGAGAAGCAGGCCCCTTGCCAAGCAGAGAGCCCGATGTGGGGCTCAATCCCAGAACCCTGAGATCATGACCCGAGCTGAAGGCAGAGGCTTTAACCCACTGAGCCACCCAGGCAGCCCTGAAGACCAAGCTCTTAACAATGGGACTGATCTAGTCTGAATTCAATTGTAATCGATAACATATGTAGTCATTACCTATCTCACTGGTTGATGTGAGAATAAGAATATTTTGCCACCGTGGCAGAGGTGTGTAAACTGTGACCCTGTAGAACTTCAAGGTCTTCTGAACTAAATCACTAATATTTTAGAAAGCTTATATTTCCCCCATTTTGCCAAAAAACAAAGCAAGGCAAAATAGAACAGAAAAAAATATCAGTAAGACACACACAGTAGTAGAATTTTTACAATTTTCTTCTCAAAAATTTTTTTCTTATATTTTTGTTGTTTCTTATTACCTATATAAATTTTAGGATGGTAACTAATGTGTCATAAAATAGCATATCTAGTTACATAAAATCAGATATATTGATGCCTTTACAACATAATAAATTTAATGTTTTTCTAGTTCTTCTGCCACCAGACCAAGTTAAGAAGCACTGCTCTACTAAAAATGAACTGTGTTTGTAACTGTAATTACAAATGCCCTTGGTTTTTAATATATAACTAGTCTGGATATTCAGTGAGAAACTCAGGAAGACTATTATCAGGATGAAGAGACAACGCATACACACAAAGACAAATAACAGTACAAGCAGTGATATTAAATATGATTAGAGTTAGCACTCTGGGGAAAGATGTCAGGAAAGACATTCTAAGGATAGGTTTAAGTTGTGCTATTTAGCTTATTGAGAATCTAGAGGAGTGAGGGAAAGTAGTTCAGTTGAGAGGAACAGTAAGAACAAAGGGAAATTCAGAGGATGAACTTACAAGGCATGTTTTCATTATAGTGGATTGTTAATTTATAAAGAATCATTACATACTGAAGCCAGTAAAAGGCACATTGATAAATGGCATTTGAGCCTACCAGACTGCCACTTCACAATTTTAAATTATTAAATACTCCTTTTATTTCTGTTTAAGACATAGGATATACAAATCGTGAGATCTCAAAGCACAAATCCTTAGTGATTGACATTACTCTTTTCTCTTTTATGATAATATCCTGAGTTTCTCTTCTGGGTGCTTTGTAAGTCTAACTGACCCCATCCAGAGCTCAGCAAAAATCTCTTTAATTAAATTAGGCCAATTAATGTATCTTCTCCTCTGGGCAACAGTGATTGGTTTAGGAGATGAACAGATGACTCAAGCCAGGCCAATCATGACCTCCCAAAATTCCATGTCTTTTGATGAGGTTACTGAGGAAGGAATTTTTTTTCTTTCCTGCTGGATGTAAACCTGGAAGCGTGCTATCTCAAAGCTTTGAAACCACAGAGGAGGATGGGACTAAGACTGAGGAAATGTCTAAGAGAAAGGGAGAAGGAAAAAAAATGGGGTCTGGCCATATGCTGAAATAAAGGACCATGCTTCTCTGATAAGCAATCTGCTCTTGAACTGTGCAATTATATGAACTAATATTTGACCTACTTTTCCTTTTTCCTTTTTATAAAAAAGTCTCATTTGACCTACCATCTTGAATATCAGGAACCTTTTTAGCCTTGATTTTGAAGAACTTTTATCTTCCCCAGGCTTGTGTCATATTTATACCAGGTATTATAGTTTTTGGTGTATATAATTTTTTTTCTTCTATAACAAGTTGTGAAGAAACAGTGTCTTTTCTAAATTTATTTTACACTTTTTACAAACATCATGTCTCAAAATAGTGATCCATTGATAAATTTAGGGTAGTATGGAGGCTAAAACTCAGGCTTTGAAAGTGAAGATTATTGATTATAGTTCTGCTTTTACTACTTACCTGGGTAAGTTTGGGCAAATTACTAAGTTTTCTGAGCCTCAGTTTTATCTATAAAATGAGAATAATAGAACTATCATCCTAAAAGTATTGTGGAAAATATATATAATGATATATATAAAATGCTTTTAGCACGGTTTGGTAGAGGTAGGTTGTCTTTTATTATTATTATTATTATTATTATTATAAATGACACCTTAAATGAGTGAATTAAAAAAAATGAATGCATTACAAAATCTGGAAGTTAATAATGAGAAGAATGACTACCTTATCCATTAAGTTATAAAAATTATAAAACCTGAGAAAAATACCCAGTCTATCTCCTGTCTAAAGCAATCGGCTATAGGGACTGCAATGATCCAGGTAAGTGAAGCAGAGAAAAATTTGAGAAAAATAACCAATGATAAATTTATTTACTATAGTTTTATAAAATAATATTAGCCCAGAAAAATATCACAGCAAAATGTTTCCGAATTTTGGGGATCAGGAAATGTTTAGCAAGATAATAGAATATATGAAATGGTAGAACATTTCTCAAAAGGTTTTCAAATTACTCTTAGACTGGAATAACCAGGTTGCAAAGACAAAAGACATGTTGCTGGAGGTGGTATAGACCTGTCATTTTCATACATTTATGGAACAGCCAATAAATAAGGTTAGAGGTTATTTTGGAGTAAGTTCTAAGAATTAAACTGACTATAATGAATTAGACTGAATTGGGCTGCTAGGGTTTATTGCTTACTTACCATACCAATTCTTGGGATCAGCCTGGGCTAGAGAAGACAAGCTTTAAGAAGGATTTCAGATTTTTTAAAACCAGATTTTGAAGAGATATATAGGGCCAAAATGTGACTGAAATAAGCATCTGTCAACAGAATTCAACCCTGGAAATGTGTGAAGTTTTTAAGGATCACTGGAAAAGGTTACATCAGTGTACTTGCTTACCAACTCTTTCTCCTTCTTGCATTTTGGTTTAAATTAAATGGAAGTTACACAATGGGAAATCAATATTTGTTGTTCCAAACATTGCATTCACCTTGGGGGCACAATATTCATATAATTCTAGTGGGAGATTCTTTTTAAGGGGAGTTGAAAATGGCTGGAAAATTGTTGAGACTGATCAAAAAGAGTCACCTACCAGTGCAGTGTTGTCTCTCTAAGTGGAAGTCAAAAACTTTGAAAAACCAAGGCCCTTATTGAAGTTGACACTGCATGGCTTTAATTTACGTCTTAAGCCTGAGAGAATTCCTGCCTTAAAGCCATGAATGCACACAAGCTTTGTAAGAATGAAATACTTTAAAAGAGAGGTGTACTCTAGTCTGCAGGTCGCATTCCAGGTATCACACAAGGTCAGGGCCTCACTCCCCTCTACCACCCTGGTATGTGTTTTTCTGCTCGATCTCCCACGGGCATTCTTGGGAAACAAGAATATGTAGAAGTTCGGTAAGAGTTTTTAGTTTCTAAAATAGCCATCGAGTCCAGGTGTATTATCTTTAAATGGTTTAAGGGATTCATTCTATCGAGGTGCCCCACTCCAAAATATCTCTTATTCATTTGTTCCTCTTCGAGTAATTTCTACAGCCTAGAAACCTTAATCCCTATCAGACTACGTACTTGAAATTGCACATAGAAACTCATTGCTCTGAATCCTGTTTAATCTTCAATAGTCCTCCCTTAAAATTAAATATCTACGAAGGGTTGTCTTGTTAGTAGATGCTTGTTTTTTCTATAACAGCTTGTTCTGAGTGAGTGGGTGAAGAGGCACATTCTTTCTTAAAGAGTCTGTATGCAATCATAACTGCAGCAGGCAGATTTTTGGATAAAACATGGTGATTAGTTGGTTGGATAGCAAGAAGTTTGCTAAATGTTATTATTTGCTCAAGGGTGCTGACATTCCTGATTACTCACGGGCTGCCTCCAGTCTCATATTTACAAAGGTGAAACAAACAAATGAGAAACCCTACTCCTGGGTGTAGCTAGACAAAGAATCTGCAAAAATGAGCAGAGAGAAGATAAAACATCAGGGGACAAAGAAGTAGAAGGGAGAATGCCAAAGACAACATCTCTCACTTTGACATTTTACTTAGAATTTGTTCCTATCAAGATCCTTAAGAATGAGAACTTGTAGCAAAAGAGAATAAGCAAAAATACTTTTCATTTAGATCCCATAACATCTCCGAAGTTGGTGGTAATATGAGGTCCATGGATAAGTAAATGGTGAAGACGTGGAGCCTAAATCCTTACAGTTTAATCCAGCCACCAACTGTCCATGCATTTCTCAGTTCCCAAAGGCTCCACAGGCAAAGTTCACTACAAGCCAACGTACACATTTTACTTACAGCTCAAGCACCTACCCCGTATCTGTGCATACTATACTGTCTTGATGGGGGCTGAACCTCAACAATACAAGGTTCTTGAGAACCCACCTTCCCTCTTTAAGGCTTGGTCCTAATGCTGCCTTGAGATTTCTGCTCCTTGTAGGCTTTATTTGGCTTCCATCTAGTTCCTACTTTTATCTTAAGGCTGGGGAGCTATTGCAAATCCCTACCACCAACCGAGCCACAAAAGCCAAGCAATTACAAAAGAGGAAAGGAAAAGAAGATACCATCCAGATTCATTGTACAGGCTTTGATTACTTCACAAACACTTCCCTCCCTGGTATCACAGTGTGTGTTTTGAAAATGCTATTTTATCCTTGCTTTCCTATCAAGCTCCTCTGTGATAGGCTGAAGTCAGAGAGACCAATGACATTGGATTACTAAGAAAGTCTGACATTCTCTGAGAAAATGTGTGATCAGCAGATGAAACACTGAGTCTCAGAGAGGCAAAATGCTTGGCTAATGTCATATGACTAACTGGTTAGTAGTACCTGGATCTGAGTCCAAAGCCTCTGCTCTTTGCATATCGTATTTTGTTGTTGTTGTTGTTAGATTTTATTTATTTATTTATTTGACAGAGAGATCACAAGTAGGCAGAGAGGGAGGCAGAGAGAGAGAGAGAGGGAAGCAGGCTCCCCACTGAACAGAGAGCCCAGATGTGGGGCTCGATCCCAGGACCCTGAGATCATGACCCTAGCCAAAGACAGAGGCTTTAACCCACTGAGCCACACAGGCGCCCCTGAATATCGTATTTTATAGGAAGGGCATGGTGAATATTACTTGTGAACTTTAAAGGTAAGTTTCTGTATTCTCCCAAAGAAAGCATAATGAGATTATCCCACAATAGAAGTTTATCCATGGCATTGCTCAGCATTTTAGAATGTAGAGAATTTTAATCATTTGTAATCTGGGTAACCACCAGTGATCATGGTAGTCATATGGTATCCTGGATGCTGTGTAACAGCTTGACATGGGTTATTTCATTTTGGTCCTGGAGGTGAAGTATTATCACCTCCCACCACATCTGACAGATAAAATCGGAATTTGGAGAGAGAATAGAAGTAGTGTGTCAGGAGTCATGTAAATCAGGACTGACCCCATTGAGGAGCTCTCCTGCACTCAGCAGGCATTTTGAACAAGCTCACTGTTAACCTACTGGTTGCCCAGCAGTATATAACATTAATAAGCCTCTCAAAAATCCCTCTAAATTAAGACCAAAGATATAAATCAATAAAATTTCATCAACATCTTCTCTGAATGTTTCCACAAACTTTAGTAAAAGCAAGAGGGGGCCTCTCTCTCTCTGTGTGTGTGTGTATACACACACACACACACACACACACACACACACACACACATGTGTCTCATTTCAAGGTAAGTGTAAGAGCAAACTTGATTCAGTAACCTACAGTGGCCAGTGGCATAGCAGGCACTGTGCTATGCAATGAAAGAAACAATGGTGAACAGAGTTCATAACTTCATGAAGTTTTCTGAGAAATAAACAGTCAAAAAGATTCGGTACATACATGTGAAAGACAAAAAGAGTCATGTGATAAGCCATAAAATTAAAAAGAATGGGCTATGTCTATAACTATCAACACAAGTATATTTAAAAAATGTGTTTTCTACAGCAAAATAGTGTATTTCTAAAAATTTGCAATATATATAGTGCAATGGTGTATTATTATTAGTGGTGTTTTTGTGTGTACGTGCATATAAAAATTTGGAGTGGATTTGAAGTCTGTCAATTAAACTCATGACAGTATTTCTCTTAGGTCAAGGACAGAGGTAAGTAAGATTAGGTGTAGACATCAAAGTGGACTCCATATAGAAGAAAACACTAGGAGGAAATAAAATTAAATGTTAATTAATTCTCAGGTGTGCATCAATTTCCTAAAGTCTTCTTTGCCTTTCTGTGAGTATGTGTGAATCAATTTTTCTAAGAAAATCAGGAAAATATAGACTGTAACAGAAACATAAGGTAACCCAAGTGGGCAGTTAGGGAAATCTCTGTAACAAAGGGATGTTAAGGGGAACCTGGGTGGCTCAGTGGGTTAAGACTCTGCCTTCGGCCTCAGGTCATGATCTCAGGGTCCTAAGATCCAGCCCCACATCAGGGTATCTGCTCAGCAGGGAGTCTGCTTCTCCTTCCCTCTCTGCCTACTTGTGATTTCTCTCTCCCTCTCTGTCAAATAAATAAATAAAATCTTAAAAAAAGGGGGGGATGTTAAAGTTGAAATTTAAGGGGTGATACCAATTTTCTGAATATAAAGAAAGGAAGTGTATTCCAGGTAAAGAAACAGTGTTTTTGAAAGCCTGGAATGAGAATATCTCAGTTGAGGGAATTTTTCCCTCTCTTACACCACAGCCTCGGCTGAGAAATTGCAGAAGAGAGGTGGCAGGGACTTGTGGGGAGCTGGCTTGAATACACAAGGAAACTCCTATTCGGTTGCCTGGGAGGCCTACCAATGCTTGCCACGTGGCCCTGGCCACACTTATAACAAAGGTTCAACACGGGGTCTCTCTGCTGGGTGTTGCAGGCATGAACAGTAACTGTGAGTAAGAGAAAAATTTGGGGCTCTACTCCAGCAGATGTTAACTCTAGACTATTTTCCCTACTGTTAGATCAGGGCTAGAAATGTATTAAGGAATGCTTTTTCTGTAGGTAAATACAATTCTGCCAATTCACAGACAAGAGGGCATGTACATTAACATAAGTTCATTTTATTATTTTTCCCTTTTCTATTCTTTTTCAAAACCCTCTTTTCCACCCACAAATTGTTGATAAGGGATATAATTGTTCACTGGGTCTTCATTCTCTTTTGATAAAATAATGAATCCAAGTGATGGCTGAGTGGGGGCAAAGATTTTGCTCTTTGAATATTTTTGATCTTAGGATAGAGCCAGATTGTCTGGCCCATAATCTAGTGCCAACACCATTGTCTTCTATTTCAAATATTTCAAAATGATTCAGTGAACTTGATTTGTCTAGGAATGCTTGCTAAGATTTAAAAAAGTGATTTATTAAAGAGATGGGTATTCCAATGTAAACTCACCGGTTTAAGGAAAATTCCAAATGCTTTAGAGATATCACTGAGATTTAGGAAATCAGTTTTATAGAGTTTATAAAATTGAAATCATTTTCAAAAATAATAAATTGGTAGGTTCGTTGGATACTTTTTTCTGGTCTAAGCTAGTCTGGATACTTTTTTCTGGTCTAAGCTAGTCAAATTCTTTCTGATAAGGTTCACCCCCATTCTCTTATATAGGAATGTACTGTATAACAATCAAGGGAATTTTGGAATGGGATCAAAGGCAGGCTCCCAGGAAATAGCCAAATTTAAACTAAAAGCAAAGATTTCTGTACCTCCAAAATGCCTTAGCAATACTCAAGAACATTTGATAGTATTCTTTGTTCCCAGAATGTCCTACCATATAGTATGGAGTTAAAGGTAAACTATGCTGTTTCTCTCTGTATTCTCAACACTTATAGTACCAGAAGTATGAATTTTTCCACACCAAACAGTTCTCTGATTTTCAGTGGACGCAGACTGGGTGTCCCACAATTTAACCCAATTCTGACACCAACACTCCAGAGTTAGTTCAGACCTCAAAGGCTATGGATTGTTGCCCAAGACTCCTCCACTTCAAACATTAATTACAAGTCCCAAGTTGTCACTCGTAGTTCTGACCAACTGGCTATAAATTGGTGGTTCCCATGACCCCTCCTCAGGTTTGATAATTTACTAAAAAGGCTAGACAAGTTAGGCAAATAGCTTACTTACAAGATTACCAGTTTATTATAAAAGGATACAACTCAGGAACAGCTGGGTAGAAGAGATGGATATGGCAAGGGATGGAGGGATGGAGGGAAGGGTACAGAGTTTCCTCACCTCTCCAGATGGGCCACACTCTTAGCACATCTCTTGATGTGTTCACCAATCGATGATCTCTGAAACCCATTGTTTAGAGTTTTTTGGACAGTCCATTACATGGGCATAGTTGATTAAATCATTAACCACTAGTGATTGAGCACAATCTCTTGCCCCTCTACCCTCCTTGGAGATCTGAGGGTGCAGCTGAAAGTTCCCACCCTTTAATTACAAGCCCCTGGTTGGTTCCTCTGGCAACATGCTCTCATCCTCCAAGATTTACCTCATTGACATAAACTCAGGTATGGTTGAAAAGGGCTTGTTATGAATAACAAAAGATGATCTTCTTACCCCAGTCACAAAAATTCCAAAACTTCCGTAACTCTGTGTCAGGAACCAGGAAGAAGACCAACTTTACACTTCTTATTTTATCACAATATCACAGGAGTTCAAAAGGCAGTAAACTCTTTGAGCATGTACTGTCATGTAAATGGCACACTGAAAGACAGAATTTAGCCAAAACATTTTATCTCTGGTATCTTTGCTGCTGTTGGATGAAACACTCTGTACATGTCTGTTGGATTCATTGGGTCTAAAGTTGTGTTCAAGTCCATGATTTCCTTACTAACTTGCTGTCTGGGTGATCGATGTATCCATTGTGGAATGTGGGGGAGTCAAGTCTCCTACTATTATTGCATTGCCATCTATTTCACCTCCACACTTGTTAATATTTCCTTAACATACACAGGGGCTCTGATGTTGTGTATATATATTTACAAGTGTTATATCCTTCTGATGAAATGACCCTTTGTCTTTATTCTTTGTCTCTGGTTATGTTGTTAACTTAAAGACTATTTCGTCTGCTACAAGTAGAGATAACCCTGCTCTCTTTTGGTTTCTGTTTGCTTGGAATATATTTTTCTATCTCTTCATTTTCAGCCTATGTGTGTCCTTAAAGGGGAACTTAGTCTCTTGTAGGCAACATATAACAAGACAGGACAAATAATTAGTTGGTCCAAGTGACAAGAGTGCCAAAGTCGAGAAACCTTGGTCTAGAAGATTTGTTTTGATATGTGGTTCTTTATAAAGATCATTTGAGAACGCTTAATAAAGTGACTTGCTATAATATTATAATTATTATGAATTATTTCAGTAGCATTGAAGTTGATGTGAAATTATTATTTTTGTAAGTATTAACAAAGAAAATTGATATTAAATATTTTTAGAAAAATATGGACAGTAATACTTTTCAAGCTAATCTGGACTTGAGTAATTTCCAAGACTTTACCTTAATGAAAGTACAATATGCAAAATTTAAAAAAGGAAAACCCAAACAGGTTTCATAACAAACTATAATGCTCTAGTAATTAAAGTAGTATGCTACTTGCATATGAATATATGAGGACATTAATGAAAAGACAGAGTGCAGAAACAAACATAAGTGTTTGAGATATGATATATGAATGAGATATAATATCAACTATGTGGGGAAAGAAAATAGTTTTCAATACCTTATGTGGGGACAATGAAGCTATTTCTTTAAGAAAAAATGAAATCAGATACCAACTTCATGCTATACATATAAACACCATATCTACCAAGTGGATTTAAGTACTCAATTAAAGAAAATAATAAAAACACTTGAAGAAAATATGAAAGAGTTTATAATCTTTAAATCTAGAAGTCATAAATAAAATACTTGATAGTTCAATTTTTTTTTTTTTTTTTTTTTTTAAAGATTTTATTTATTTATTATTTGACAGGGAGAAATCACAAGTAGATGGAGAGGCAGGCAGAGAGAGAGAGAGAGGGAAGCAGGCTCCCTGCTGAGCAGAGAGCCCGATGTGGGACTCGATCCCAGGACCCTGAGATCATGACCTGAGCCGAAGGCAGCGGCTTAACCCACTGAGCCACCCAGGCGCCCCTTGATAGTTCAATTGACTAACATTTCAAAACTTCTGTAAAGCAAAGGCAAGTGAAAGAGAGAGAGAGAGAATGTTGGCATAGTCTTGTTCTTTGACCAAGAGATTCACATAATGAATATAATATGGTGTTACACAAATTTGTACACAAACATAAGTGTACAAGAATATCATTTGCAATTACAATTTCTCTGTAACATAGAAATGTGGGGAACTTTTATGTCCACCAATAGGCGAGCAGTTATATACATTATAAGTCCATACAATGGGATACTCTGTAGCAATGTGTAGACCTATATTTAATGACTGAAATGCTTCTAAGACACTGTTGAATGAAAGAGCTAATAACACAGGATTACTACTACTGACATTCCAACTACTGCTGTCACATTTACTCGCTAACTATTGAGTGAGAATTATGTAAGTTTGGCACTGCCCTGTGTCTATGTAAATTTGTTTAATTCTTAACCCAGATGATAGATGTTATTCTTTTCTTTATACTACTGAAAAGGAAACCAAAGAATAAAGAGTTTAAATAAATTTCCAGGATCCTGCAACTAGTGGATGTTAGAGCTAGGGTTGAATCCAGGTAGTCTGGTTCCAAACAATCACTTTTAGTGACCACAATTTTCATTCATTAACACAATAAATATTTACTTGCATTAGGCACTATTCTAGGTGTTGAGGTGTTTAGAAATAAATGAACCAGATGAAAAAATCTGCTCAGATGTATCTTGCATTCCAGTGTGTACATAACAACAAAAACAAATTATATAACATGTCACTTACAAGATGTAAGAGATCTGACATATAATTCAAGGACAAGGATGGTATAGAGGAGACTATACAGAAGAGAGGAATTTTGGTTCTAACAGGGGAGCTAGGAGAGGTCTTAATAAAGGGAGAGATTAGACTGAAGGACTGTGCCTGCTATCCATCTTGGGAAACAAAATTTCAGGAAGTGGAAAGAGCAACGGAAAGCCTGACCAGGTTACCTATAAGCACATAGCAATTCAAAACAAAGCAGGCAGAAATATATTTAAGATTAGTTGTATTTGGGTATTTAAATACATGGAAATATTCCAGAAGGAAGCACATTAAACCACAAAAGTAATCATATACCAAAGGAAGTGGGATTCAGCAGTTGGGTGTAAGGTGTGTGTACATGTGTATGCAAGTGTGAGACTGGGGGAATGATGAATAAAAGGGGATACTCACATTTTTCTTACATGCTTCTACTTCATTATAATTTAGGAATGTGCTATATATTATTGATTTAATAAATAAAATTATGTTGTGGGGTAAAGGCTTGGAAAACATGAAAGCAATTCATAGGACAGTCAACCTAAAGCACTAGATTAATTTTGCCATTTATTTGCCCATTGGCAGATTTTAAAGTTTCTACAGAAACATAAATGTCTTCTTTAACATTTTCTATAATGCTTTTATTAACCACAAAATGAAATACACTCATAAGTATAAAGATATAGATATATAACTTCATGTCTTAAAAAAACAAAACAAAACAAAAAAACCTTGAAATAAACATCTAAGGAGTCAACTTGAATTGCCCCGAAGAGATTCACGGTTTGCCTTCAGTGAAAATGTTGTATTTCCCCCAGATCATATATTAAACTTTTAGTTCAATAATTCACCCAGACATAAACTACTTGTATTTATAGATTTACTATACATTATGCAGGGCAAAAGGGCAAAAGACTAGAAAACTATACCTACCTTGAATTATGTGTGAGCACAGGCTGATAAATTTTTGAAAACTCAATTGACAACATGAATCATATTTAGATCAATATAGTATCCTGAAGGATAATGTTTAAAATCTAATTGTCTAAAAAAAATTGAGTGGACCTAGGGAGTATTGAAAGGGAGAAATAAAAATCTATTAAATGATACTTATAATGACACAGTTGTTTCTAACTGACACTTATAAATCTATCTTTAGTAGAGTGGGGTTACCAGGAAAGTGTATAATATAAATACTAGTAGAAAATGAGGCAACTGAAAAAAAAATGCTTGTTATTTATTTATTTATTTATTTATTTTTACCATGAAGTTCAAAATTAAATGTTAAAATATCAAGGATTTTTAATGAGTATGTGAAGATGTAAAGGTGTAGCATGAGCAAATGATAAAGTTAATTACATTAAAGAGTAATTCTAGACATATGTACAGTAATACCTACAGAAAAATGAGTACAGCAGTAAGGAATTAGCAAGCATTTCTATATACTTACTTAATTTGCAGAGACTCTTGAAACTGAGAAGGGGCTAACAGGACAAAATGTTTTTTAAATACCTAAAGATAGGAACAAGCAAGCAGAATCCCTTAGACTTAGCTGGTTCCTTAAGCATGAAGAAAGTTCTGGAATTTCAAACATAGAAAACTCAAGAACAGTGACAACTATAAAGTGAGAGTAGTTATTAGGAGTAGGTGTTGATGGAGGGGATGAAAGACCATCACTTTTAGGAATTCCTATAGAAGATTTTTTTACTACATAGTCCTAAGATATGAAGTAGTATTTTATTTTGTGGCATTTTAAGAGAGTTCCCAGGCTTTAAGGAAATTTCCCCCCCCCCCACCAGGCTTTAAGGAAAATTAAAGCCTATTTTTATATTTGTCCCTAGTCTCTGTATCTGTTCTGTTTTGAGGGTGAAGCTTTCTATAGAAAGGTTTACACAGGCAATTACAAACTGATTTTTTAAAATTAAAGTATATTACTTTGACACAGCATCAAATGTAAACATGACAGGATTAATTCTGGTGAGGCCTAAAACAAAATATTATGATCGAATTTCGGAATAATTAAAAATTCCGTATTGTTTTGACATTAAGTAGGAGTTTTTAGGTATTCCCTTATTTCCATCCAGACGGATCTGTCTTCAGTTGACTTGAGGGCAGAGAAGTATGTTAACACTCCACTTACAAACAGCTCTCCTTTTTGACAAGCAAAGTCAGTCAGACCTCGCTACACATGTGATTATAGGACTGTGTTGGAAAGGCGTCTGAAACTTGAGGAAAATTATTATTGGGTCCCATGGGCTAAAAGAGCCAAAGAGAGGCAATCTACTCTCGCTCAGAAATCATTTCTTTCCTGCTGTTGTCTCCTCCTTGTCGCCTCCTCCTGCTTGTCTCCTTTCCAGTCAATTTAAATTGCCCTATTCCTGTGGTCTCCCTCAACTGGGCTGCTTAAAGACACACTCTGGCTCCGAGAAGCACGATGATTCATAGGAAGCACGGTGCTTTTGCACACAAGCTCTGGGCTAAGGAACACACCGTTTTGTAAATTGTGGAGATGTGTCTTCCTGGCTTTTTAGGCAAATGAAATGGATCATACTGCTTTCCTTGGGAGGCAGAACTTGCAAGTGGGTTTGGTTGGCCTCGGACCAGAGAGAGACCAGAGAGGTTGTTATCTCTAGGTTTGCAAAGACATCGTGATAGCTCCGTTCTGTGCCTTCTGTGAAGGCACACGCAGGAGTCCGTGTCAGCCTGTATTTTCCTGTGTGCAAGTGGTAGAAACCCACCTCAAAGAACCTTTCGAAAATGAGGTAACAGAAATGTATCCTATCATTCAAGAAACAGTGGAACAACCAAGCCTCGAGAAAGCAGGGATTGGGGTGACTTCCGGGATGTCAGGGATTAAAATCACTTCAGGATCCATTCCGTCCTGTCTCTAAGCTTCCTGCTGTATGTTGGCTTTATCCGCTCCAAACAGCTTTTCACTTGAGGCCAAACTATGGCCCCTTGAAGCTCCAGACTTAAAACTTCCCAGCTTGGCTCCTTGAAAGATAAAGTTCCTCTTCTGTTACTCTAATGTGGAAAACTTTAGGGGCAGTCTAATTGGGCCAACCCAGGACCAATCACAGTGCTGGGAAGATGATTACAGAGGAGTTGTCATTCCCATATGTGCCGGCACAGGGTGAAATCTGGAGAGCAATTCAGACCTCACAGGAGGGGCTGCACAGACAAAAATCATAGTTCAGTCTCCTAGTATCCACTGACAGTCAACGAGCAGTGGGACTGGCCCTCTCTCATCTTTATTTTCTAATGGCGAGTCACTCTTACAGAGTGCTTTCCAGTTCGCAAAGTATTATTTTAAAGTATAAGGTCTCTAGAATTCTCAAATAATCTTGTTGTCATTATCCCCATTTTCCAAGTGTGCAAGCTTTACAAAGTACAGTCATACCAAAAAGATTGTTATGTAATCGTCCTAAAATAAATGGAAGGAAGTGTTCAAATCTACCATCCTTTAAGCTCTGACCCCAAGTTTTTTGCATAAACCATGTGAGCTGAGGAATACATATTGGTGACCACCCCCTACATGCTAATGAGATATTTAGGTATCTTCATTGCCGATGACTCTTCTTGTATACGGGACAACCACTAAATACTAACATTTTTCACCAAACACGGAGCCAAAGGAGTAAGAATAAGAACACGGAGGAGCAGGGGAGGAGGAAGACGATGAGGAAAAGGAGGAGGAGGAGAAGAACAACAAAAGGCTGAAAAGAAACAAGCAGACATAAAATAAAATAGCTTAGATTTTCTCAATCATAATACAGTTTCTGAAGAGCTTATGTAACTGTTCATATAAATTGTTACATCGAATGCCACAATAGCGTAGAGATGGAAAAAAACAACGTTAGGTAGGTTAAGAAATGTTTTCATAGATACAGTAAATGTCGGGGTTGTATCTAAATGTCAGATCATCAACCTTCTGCCAGATGAGGATCAATAATCCCGATTATTGATACTTCATTGGCTTTCCTCTGATTTTTAAATCTTTCCATTAGACTCTGGAGTATATGAAAATCCCAGATGAGCTTCCCGGCAGACCCTTAGGCGAGTGACAGAACCACTTAAAACTTGATGCAAATTTTTGTGTGTGCGTGTTTCTGGAGGGAGGGTTCTTCACTTTCACTGGATCATCCCAAACTCTGCAACGCATCCCACATAAATAAGCTTAAGAAACACAATTTTCCTTGCTTTTAAATTCTGTTCAGCTACATACCCACTGGTTGAGCCGGTGCCGGCATGGCACCTGAGTGCCCCCAGCGCTGGGAGCTTCAGTGCCGGTCTTCAAGGAGATGCTCCACAGACAATATTGTTAGCTTTGTTTCTTTTATGACTTGGACCACAGCTTGCTGCTACTATTCATATCTGTATAATTTTATTCCATACCCAGACCAGTCATATTTAGAAGTTCTCCGAACTGCAGCTAAAATACCACTGTTGCAACGTGCTGGGTGTTTCCACAAGTGGCATTGCTCTTCAGTATGCCTCTAGAACACAAATAGCTTTGAATATTGAAATATATGAATATACAAAAAAAAAAATACAGCCTCCCTGTAGCTCCTTCTGGCATGTTCACTTTAGGTTTAGTGCCCACGAGGACCTGCACACGTGATGCACAAGGATTTTAAGTGGGCATCCAGACAAAGGTGGACAGAACAAGGCAGTGAGGAGCACCAAGAAAGCCACACAGTGCGTGTGCTGATTGCTACGGAATGGCGGCCATGGCCATTGGCGGGAAGAGGTGGGAAGAAAGCCTCCAGCTACGCCTTACCAACTCAGCATGTCAGGAGGGGCACTCTCGGCCTTAAGGAAGACGGACGTCATTGAGATTTACAAAAAAGACAGTGCCTAGGTGGTGGTGGGACCTGGCAAAGAAGGGACACCGCTATCAGAGCAGTTTGAAGTCTGATTAAAGTGCAAATGCCAAGTGAAGAATTTCTTCAAAAGAACAGCACAGTAATAGCAATATATCGAAGTTGTTTGGGCTATTCATTTTCAAAATACAGCCTATTACACAATGAAAAATAGGGCAACCCGATAGAATAGACAGAGGGTCTTTTCAGACAGAAAATATCAATAGATAAGATCATACCTGTAAGTGGAAAAGGGCAAAAGGATTCTGAGCAGCAAGTATTTGAAAAGTACTGTTCCAGCCCCTTCTTTATAGTTCAATATCGCACCACCACATTCAATACAAAATTCAGTACAGTATTAGATTTCAAAGTCTGGCCATATTGAAGTCACCTAAAAGGCAAGGAAGCAAAGTCTTTCATCACTCTCATTGTGAATGTGACAGACGTTCAAAGGAAAACTGCCTTCTGTTTCTGATAGTTCATTCCCATTTCACAAAGCTATGTCGGGATCAGCCCGTGCCTCTGTCCTCAGACCCACTGCTGCCACCGACTGCATCTAGTTGCTTTCTTGCTTTCACGGGTGGGCCTGAACCCAGACTTCCTTGGGGACTGGAAGTTGCCTTAGGAGGAAATAAATTAGGATGCCTCTCAGTTGGAGTGGATGATTCTTTCATGCCCAAGATGTTTTGCTTCTGCTGCCCCATGCCTGTTTCTTCATTTCATGGTTCTTCTAATCCCGAGACAGATGAGAAAGTCAGTAGAATAGAGTACAAAGGGATAGGATTTGGGACCAGGAAGACGAATTTTAAATCTAGCTTCTTTACTCTTAGCCAGAAGAGTTTGCCCAAGTGACATAGACTTTCTGAGCCAATGTATCTCCTTTCCACAATGGTATTAATTAATGCTGAGTTGTGTTTTGAGATGAGCTTATGCATGTACAACACACTAGCATAGTGCCTGTTAACACAGTGGTTTGCTCACATGGCTACTCCATTCCTGCTCCTCATTTGTGGCTATTTGAATCACTTTAGATGCACTCTTAGGGTCCCATTTTTCTGTCCACTACTTTACTTGAAATCCATGGCTGCATTCAGGCCAAAAATGAATTTCCTGTAAGCTGCACTCTCCCAGTGACTGAATAGGAAGGCGGTACCAGGATGGTCACTTTTATGCGTCAACTTAAACACATGTTTGGTCAAACATGATCCCACATGCTTCTGTGAAGATATTTTCTGATGAAATGAACATTTAAAATAAACAGATTTTGAGTAAGGCAGATCATCTTCCAGGATGTGGGTGGGCCTGATCTAACCAGTTGAAAGCTTACAGGAAAAAGACTGATCTCTCTGGAGAAAACAGAATTTTTGCCAGCAAATGACTTTTGGATTCAAAGTACAATTCTTTTCTGGGTCTCCAGCCTGCTGGCCCACCCTGAAAATTTTGGACTTGCTAAGCCTCTATAAGCAGATGAGCCAATTCCTTAAAATTGAAATGTATACACACACACACACACACACACACACACACACCCTATTGGTTCTGTATTATGTGCTTTTTATTTAAGGTAATAACTTCTAAGAAAGGCACTAAGGGTCATCTTCCTGAGCACTTGCATATTCTTGGGAATGGGCCCAAGCACAGGGAGAAAAATTAGGAATATTTCCTTGCCAAATAAGTGGTGACTGGACTTTACTACAACTGTTTTTTAAGGTGTTAGTAAAAGGACATGCATCAAGACAGACAGCAAAGTGCTTGGTACACACAGATTGTTAATTATGATTAATGGCTTCCAATCCTACTTCTCTGCTTCCTTTCCTTTCTCTGATGTCATCTCATTTCATTGCAGTTTGGTGGTTGCAGTATGAGTTAAACAAGTCTAGTGGGAGCGCTGGGACAGATAGACTCAAGGAAGAAAATCCTCCCTTTCATTGCTCCACCCCAAGCCACACATGCTCTAAATCTGCAATCATTTACTGAGTACCTTGTAGACACATAGCATATTACTAGACACTGAAGAGGAAAGGAGTAAGCATACAAAAATGTGTAGACAAAAATTTGCTTTCTAGGAATGTATAACCTGAGAAGGGAGACAGACATAAATTAACTCAATTACAAGAAAGGCTGAAATACATACATACATACACCATCTCTAATAGGATCTTAGGGAACGAGTTTAATCTCAGCCCACCCCTGTGAATGTGTAACCCATTTGGTACCTTGCTCAGTAGTTGGTATCTAGCTCAGTGACATTCCATGCAGGGAGCTCTTAATGTTAACTATGAATTTTGTAAGCAGTTCCCTCCATTCTCATTTAAATTTTCCATGAACTAATTTCCCTAAACTCCTCATACCATGGGAATGGTACTCAACTGGACTTTTTGTTTTAACATTTCAACTTTTACCCTCCTCTAACAAATTTCCTCTTACTTTCTCTCCTTTCCCAATGAAATAATCCTGACCCTCTCCATCGTTTCTCATGTGTCTCTAATCATTTCACTTGCACTCCTGTAGGCCTTTCCTCCAGTCTTTGGGCTGTGAGCAGATACTTTTATTGAGATGTGCATAATGACGGTTAGACCTTTTTCCTGAAAGGTTACAGTTAATTCAAAATCTATCAGTAGCTTAAATTATGCCTCGTAGTATAAAGTACCATTCTCTTGTCTTGGTTCGATTGTATCTGACAAAGATTATTCAACTACCTGTTTTTTGTGGGTCCTTCTGGAGTTCCTCAAAATGTTCCCCACTTCTCACTAGCTAAATAATTCTCTGTTACCAACACATTTTGCAACCTCATTATTCAGATGGCTTTCCAGATTGATTGGTGTTAACATATATGAAAAATCGGGTTCCAATACCACTCCCCGGGGCACCTTTCTATTAACCCCCTTTCAGGCTAACAACATCATTTATTTCTACCTTTCATTTTCATTGCTAACCATTTTTTTTTTTTTTTAACTTTAAGCTTTTGCAAGGCAAAATTTTTACCTCTCACCTCTTGGGTCCTCCATAAGGCTGAAATGGATCCTAAATGTCTTCTGGTTAGGGGCTTGATCAAAAGCCTTTTGAATGTCTAAATATTTAATGCCCACTACTTCTCTACACTTTACTATTTTGTTAACTCTTTCAAGAATTCCAAATAGATTAGAAAGCCATGATTTATCCAGCTGAAAGGTGCACATACTACCCACCTGGGTGTTTTATAACCATTAGTAGTGATTTTATCAGCTATTTTTTCTCATCCAGAAGGTAACACTCATTGATAAATAATTTTCCAGGTAACTCTGAGCTCATTATTTAAAGATGGGCCCTCCTGCCTGTATGTCCAGACAAATAGGCACCTAATGGAGATTCAGACCAAACAACAAAAAACCCTATTTTCTCTCTGACATACTCAAACACCATCCTAAAACAACTTGGAGCATATCAGAGCAAAAAGAAAGCCTTAGTTTGGGTATGAAAGGAACACTGTGTACTTTGCCTGCCCTAAAAGGAACATTAAGTGAGATTTAGCTTAGATATAAGGAAAAATTCCCTGACAAGCCTCTTTAGCCCCAACATGGGTATGGAGAGCAGCTGTGAATTCTCCTTTCCCCAGAAATCTCTGAAAATAGAGTAAGTCTTTCTTTTTTTCAGATGTGGCTTCCTTGCAGTCCTTCTGAAGAAAGAAGGGATTTAATAACCTCTGGAAGCCAACTTTCAGTCTTATTTTATGATTTTGGTTTTGAACTCAATATATCTTAGGGGAAAACAAAAAGGGAGAATAAACTTCTAGAATATCTCACAGAGCAAACTGAATGATAGCAGCTGTCAGAGAATACAAGCAAGTTTTAAAAAAAAAATGTATTTAAATTAAAACTGAAGTACCGTCAAGGTGACCCGACTAAATTTGCTGAAAGGATGAGAGGAATTGACAAAACTAATCAACAAAGGTAATCACCTCAATGTACACTAAGTGCACCAGGTGCAGTGTTACTAAAGGACCCTCTACCCAGACAAGGGAGGCCTAGATGAATGATGATCAGGGGTGAAGGGGAGCATCTGATAAGGGAGTGGACATGGAGTAGGAAGACGACAGGCCAAGTGGCAGAAGATTGCTCTTTTTCTTTCCTTTTTTGACTTCTAGTGATTCAAGTTTATAATGGGATTATAACACATTCAGAATAGCTGAAGACCAGGTCTCAAGCTGGGGCTGTTTCACTGGACTGCATTCAGGTGGGGGAGATGGGACACAAGAACTCACAGCAAGAACAGAAGGTCAAGGGCGATCTTTGTAGAATGTAAATCTAATCGTGTCAGTTCCTTGATGAAAACTATTTGATGGCTTCTCATTGCTCTGTGGGAAAGTAAAATAAAATATCATTTATCTTATCCAGGCCTACCTACAAAATTTGTTGGAACCAACCCCACCCACACCCCTTCATTTCAAAAGGCACGAAGAAGAAAGATGCTAAATGCCCATAAAATATACTGAAATGTAAAGCTGTCTTTCTTCTACATGCTTTTCCTCTCCCTACCACAGTGTATTTTATTTGCTGTTAAATGTTTTCCTTCCGGTGCGGAGATATTGGTCTCCCTCAGGCATCTTGCCTTCTCATAGGCCTGATGCCCCAACCCACAGCAGACAGGTAATCCCTAAGGATTGCAACTTCTGTGCTTGTACATGGATCAGTCAGAACAGAGGTTTAAGAGTTGGACATGCCACATCCCACCCCAAGATGCTATGAGGAAATCAACTGACCCTGAGCCTCCTTGAGCCTCCAACAGAAAGTGGCAGTAGCTAATGGCCCCTGCCATGGAATGGGGCTCAGGTGGGAGTTGTGGCACCCGTGGACAGAGAAGTGGGGAGGGGCGCAGAAAGCATCAGGGAATGTGAAGAGGTGGTAGGAGGTGGCAATAATATAGGGCCTGAGTGTCTAAGCCTCTCTTCCCCCACACATAATTCTATTGTCCATTGTCACATCAAATTCATCAACCTCCTTCCAAAATGGTGGTTCAAAGATAATATTTCAGAGTATTAAGCCCCAAGTGGGGGACTGCTCTGAGGTTGGGACCCTGTGCAACTGTATTGGTTAATGGCCCATGAAACTGGCCCTGACTTCATCATACAAATTTGACATGTTTGACAGTGGAAGGAGGTGCTAACTACCTGAGATCCTGAGATGGTAGGAGGGAACAGAGACTGTCCCAGGTAAATCAGGAGCATTTAACCTCTCCAGCCAATTCCACTGTGTGATTACATAGTTATTTATTCATCCATTTTTTTGACTTCATTTCATCACAGATAGTACTTCAGTAAATACCTTTGGACAATTCTGAGCATGTGTGAGAATTTTTCTAACAAGATGACTTTAAAATTGAAATATAAAACCAACTGATGTCATGAACCCTGTTGAGTGCCTCATGACCACTCAAGGATAGGAATGAAATGGGTGGGATAGACTAGGATAGGATAGAATAGACTAGAAGAACCCATAGAATAGAATAGAAGATTCTATTAAAAGGGATGTAAAAGGCTAAGGATTATACTGTGCAATTATTTGTTATGTATATTAGTATGCATATATATTCTGATTTGTAATGTGAAAAAATACACACACATATATATGTATAACATATATATAACATATATATGTTATATGTTTATATACAGTTATATTTATATACAGTTAACCCTTGAACGCAGAGGTTATGGGTATCTACCCCTCACACAATTGAAAATTCATGTATAAATTTTGTTACCCCCACCTCAAATTTAACTACTAACAACCTACTATTGACTGGAAGCCTTATAGATAACATAAATTTTTGACTAATTTAAATTTTGTATGTTATATATATTATATATTTTATTCTTTTTTTTTTTAAAGATTATTTATTTATTTATTTAACAGAGAGAGATCACAAGTAGGCAGAGAGGCAGGCAGAGAGAGAGAGGAGGAAGCAGGCTCCCTGCTGAGCAGAGACCCCGAATCGGGACTCGATCCCAGGACCCTGAGATCATGACCAGAGCCGAAGGCAGCGGCTTAACCCACTGAGCCACCTAGGCGCACAATATATTTTATTCTTACAATAAAATAAATTATGGAAAAGAAAATCTTATTAAGAATATTGTAAGGAAGGGCAGGTGAAGTGATGAGCACTGGGTGTTACAGGCAACTTATAAATTATTGAACCCTACATCTGAAACTAATCATGTACTCTAAGTTGGTTAATTGAATTTAAAAAAAAAAAAAGAAAAGAAAAGAATCATAAGGGAAAGAAAATACAATTTATAGTACTGTGTTATAAAAAAATCTGCATATAAGTGGACAAGTGCAGTTCAAATCTATATTGTTCAAGGTCGACTGCATACTTTATTATTTATGTATACTTATTATACATAGTGTTTATGTATCACATGTAATATGTATTTATATACATATATAATAATAAATATATATTTACAGAGGATTACTGTCAAAAAAGTTTGAAAGTTGCTTTTGTAGAGTGTATAAATTAAAGTAGAACTGCAAGACCACAGGGTATTTTTAAATTTTGTAAATATTGACAATTCCTTTCAAAGTGATTGCTCCCATTTTTCCTCTTGACTTTAAATTTCCCGGTTCTCTGTCTACTCTCCCAATCACCAGGATAATCAGATATTTTTAGACAACCTGATACATAGGAAACATTACCTCATTTAAATTTGCAACTTTCTGATTAATAAACAACTTTTCACATCTTTATTGACCATACAAGTTGTTTTAAAAATCGTTTGATAAAAAAAAATTATCTGGTAATATTCTTTGTTAATTTTTCTCTTGAGTTGTCTACCAATTATTTTCAATTGTATAAATTCAATAAGTACATTTTTATATGTACATATATATACTTTTTTCAGAAAAAAGCATATATAAAAGTGTTTATAAATGTCCATGTTTGTAAATGATTCTTTGAAAAAATTAGGCATATTATTGAAATTGGAGTTTTGAAAAAAAAAGAAATTGGAGTTTGGGGAATATATATCTATCAAGAATTCTGGTTGTTTTGTTCAAATGAGTAATAATAAGATTTTGCCTAATGGATGTCTCAATTATGGAAGAGCTGTGTTAAAATGTCCCATTATGATTATGGATATTTAATATTTTCCTTTTAATTCATTAAATTTTTTAACTTATTTTTAATTTATACCTTTAGATATATATATTGTCATAACTATTCTTTCTGTCATTTCCCCATTATATTGTTAAGTAATTATCTCTTTCATTTAATAGTAGTTTATAAATTAATGTTCATTAGTTTAGCATATTATTATGTCACTTTATTTTTGGTTGTTATTTGAGTCATGCTATTATCCATGCCTTTACTGTCAATATTTCTTTCTTTTTTAGGATTTTATTTATTTATTTGACAGAGACAGATCATAAGTAGGCAGAGAGGCAGACAGAGAGAGAGGCAGAAGCAGACTCCCTGCCAAGGATGGAGCCCGGTGCAGGGCTCAATCCCACGACCCTGGGATCATGACCTGAGTTGAAGGCAGAGACTTAACCCACTGAGCCAGGTGCCCCTACTGTCAATATTTCTGTGCTCTAAACATTTTATGTGTTTCTCATGAATTGTATTTAGTCTGATAGTAGGTTTTTTGTTAATCAAATCATAGAATCCCATTTTTTAATTTTATCTATTTATTTTTTAGAACTCTTTTCTTTTCTTTTTTTTTTTATAATTTTTGTTTGTTTGTTTGTTTGAATTTGACAGACAGAGATCACAAGCAGGCAAAGAGGCAGTCAGAGAGGAGGAAGCAGGCTCCCCGCTGAGCAGAGAGTCCCATGCGGGGCTCCATCCCAGGACCATGGTATCATGACCTGAGCCGAAGGCAGAGGCTTTAACCCACTGAGCCACCCAGGTGCCCCTAGAATCCTATTTTTTAGATGGGTACATGTGATCATCTCTATTATTACAATTCTCGACATATTTGGAATTATTACTATAATTTAATTTCTATTTTTAATTTTTCGTGCCTGCTTTTCCTGCCTTCTATTAGGCAAATAAGTTATTTTAATCTCTCCTCTCTACTTTTCTTCCTTTTGGTTTTGAAGCTTTAAATTTATTATTTACAAGTATCTTTAATATTTAGCAGTTTTACCTAACTTAATGAAAATTAAATGAATCACTGTCCCTATGTTTCTAACCATTGAAAGGAGCACTTCCTCATATATTAGTAAGTTATTTCTACCTTTATTCATACTTTTTCTAAGTTATTGATTATGATTATTTATTTATAGTGTTTTAGATTTACTACTATATACAGTTTTTCCCCTTACCATTATTTTTTGTACACAACTTATTTCTTCTTGAGTAGCCCTTTAATAAAGGTCTGTGAGGAGTAAAAAAATTCTTAGGTTTTTGTTTTGCAAATGCCCTTATTTCACTCAAATGTGAATGAATGTTTTATAGAATTTTGTAGTGACAGTTCATTTACTCTGGCTGCCTCTTAGCATGTATTATTGCTAATAAGAAATCTGTTGTCAGTCTGATTCTTGTCATTTTGTAGACAAACTATTTTTCCTCCTAGGAACTTAATGTAGTCTCTGTGTTCATGAACTGCTGTTGTAGCATGAGGTACCCAAGCTTGTATTTCTTGTTACTTTTCCTTGTGATTCAATGTGCTTCTTCAATGTGAAGACTTGTAACATTTTTAATTCTAAAAAATTCTTACCTATTCTTCCTGCAAATAACTTTTTCCCTTCATTTTAAAATTCTCCTCTTCTGGGACTTTCTTAAATATATATTGTGACTTTCCTTTCAATGACATATATTTTAATATTCTCTTTATAATTTTTATCTCTTCTGTTCTCTGTTTCTTTCAAAGTGATCTCTTCAGATTTATACTTTTCAGTTAATTAATTCAAAAGATGTCTATATATCCTGTCCATTTGCTTTATAATTTCTATGACTACATATGTATATATTTTTCTTTTCAGAAGGTCTGGTAGATTATGTCACAAGACGTCTTATAGTTTTTCATGTAGTACATTTCCTCTTTGTGATTTACTTTTCTTCAAAAACATATTTAATCAAGTTGAACATGCTTATTTTACAATCCTTCACGTTATCCTTTTTTTCTTGGGCATTTTGGGGGTTATTTCTATTTCTTCAGGTTTTAATTCTTTTTTTGTTATTATTTATGCTGGCTCATCCAGGTACTGTGGGATCTGACATTTGTACAAGTTTTGGGACTTTCTGTAAGGGAATAATACAAAATTACTAATTCAAATTTAGATGTTAAAGTAAATATTTCTTTAAAATGATAAATGGCATCAGTAGGGCAAGGAGTTAAGATGGCAGAGGAGGAGGGGGACTTTAAGTTTGTCTCATTCCTTGAACATCAATACATATAACCACATTATTCTGAACATCCAATAAATCAATTGGAGGTCTGAAAGAATAAAAACTAAAAGTTTACAAGTAGAAAAGCCACCACCTTTTGAAAGGTAGGAGGTGCAGAGAGTTGATTTGGGGGAGATTAACTCTATATATGGTGGCAGGAAGGGAGCCCCCTGATCATGGAGGCTACCACAAAGTATAATAATCAGCAGAGCACAAAATATGAATTTTTAGAAGTCCACTAACATGAGGGATGGTGCTTTAGGTGGTGCAGTGGAGAGGAATCCCAGAAGTGAAGAGGTCTGACCCATCATTCTTGGGTCACAAGAATGATGGTGCCAATATGCTACACTGTTGCCAGGCATAGGAGCAGGGATACTGGCTGAGAGTAGTGAGTCTTGGTGCTGACTTTCTGCTGTGTTTTACATAAATATAAACTCCAAACTGCTGTGTGATCATGCAACCACTTTCCTGGAACAGCCTGGGAAACAGCAAAAGCCTGGTGAGACACTCCCCCAGAGGAACAGTGTGGGTCTGCACCATGGAAATCCCTAAAATTTCACATTTTGAAACTCAGTTGCAAGCCTGAGAAAACACCTTGGACACAGGCAGGGTGAACACAGGATTCGACAGAAACTGGGGACAAAAGAGGAGTGATTGACTGGTCTTTTGTGAGGGCGCCCTGAAGAGTTGGGGGCCTAAACTTTCAGCTACAGGGCTAGGGAGTGGGGTGCCACCATATTCATCCCATCCTTTAGTGCTGAAAGTCTTCAGGGAGCAAAACAGCACCACCTAGTGTAGGCAAGAAATGATACACGAAGACCTGCCCTCCCCCCACCCAACCTGGAGGCACCTTTCCACTAAGGCAAGTCCACCTGAGAATTAGTGCAAGAGGCCCCTTCCCCAAAAGACCAGCACAAACAACTTGCTGACACCAAGTCTACTGATCGTAGCGTTCCGTAAAGCTCCAGCTCTAGGATAAATAGGACCTAGTTTTCTTTTTATGTTTATTCTTTATAGTTTATTATTTCTCATCATTTTTTTCATTTTATTTTCTTACTTTTTAATTCCATATATATGTTTATTTTCATTTTATTTATTTATTTATTTTTAAATTTTTGGATCTAGATTATTTTAACAAGCAGACTAAAACACACACAGGATCTTTTGCTTTTCTTTCTTTCTTTCTTTTTTCTTTTTTTGGTTTGAGAGTTTTTGTCTTTGTTTTTTGCTTTTTGTATTTTTTCTTTCTGACTTTCTTTCTTTTCTGGACAACATGATGAAATGGAAAAATTCACCTCAAAAGAAAGAACAGGAAGAACAAGAAGTAGAACTGTAGAACTCACAGCCAAGGATTTAATTAATAAAGATATAAGTAAGGTGTCTAAACAGAATTTAAAATGATTATATGGTTACTAGCTTGCCCTGAAAAAAACGTAGAAGACATTACAGAATCCCTTATTGCAGAGATAAAAGAACTAAAATCTAGTCAGGCTGAAACTAAAAATACTATAACTGAGATGCAAACCCAAATGGATGCCATAAAAACAAGAATGGACAAATGAGAGGAACAAATCAGTGGTACAGAAGATAAAATTATAGGAAATGATGAAGCTGAAAAGAAGAGTGAAAGAAAGGTAATTGGTCACGAAGGCAGACTTAGGGAAATAGATGACCTATTAAAACATAATCAGATTCATATCATGAGTCACAGAAGATGAAAAAAGAAAAAGAACAAAGGGCAGGATATTTATTCAAACAAATTATACCTGAAAATTCCCCTAATTTGGGGAAGGACACAGATTTCAAAATCCAAGAAGCACAGAGAACTCCCATCAAATTCAGCAAAACCATCCCCAAGGCACATCATAGCCAAAAACACAAAACACAGATACAAGGAAATAATTCTGAAAACAGCAAAGGAAACAAAGTCCTTAACCTATAAGGGAAGACAGATCAGGCTTACAGCAGATCTGTCCACAGAAACTTCACAGGCCAGAAAAAAGTGGCAAGATATATTCAACATGCTGAATGGGGAAAATATGCAGCCAAGAATTTGTTATCCAGCAAGGCTGTTATTCAGAATAAAACGAGATATGGGGTTTCCCAGACAAACAAAAACTAAGGGAGTTTGTGAGCACTAAACCATTCTTGCCAGAAATTTTAAGGGGGACTCTGAGTGGAGAAAAAAAGACCAAAGCCACAAAGACTAGAAAGAACCAGAAAACATCACCAGAAACACCAACTTTGCAGGTGACACAATAGAACTAAATTCATCTTTCAATAACCACTCTGAATATAAATGGACCGAATGCTCCAATCAAAGACATGGTGTATCAGAATGGATAAACACACACACACACACACACACACACACTTACCACCTACATGCTGCCTAGAAGAGACTCTTTCTTTTTTTCCTTCTCTTTTATTTTACTTTTTTTCTTCTTTTCTTTTTCTTTCATTCTTTTTTTTTAGAGAGAAAGAAAGCACAAAAATTGGGGGCTGGGGTGGGCAAGGGAGAGGAGAGAGAGAATTCCAAGCAGACTCCATGCCAAAGACACAGCCCAATGTGGGGCTTGATCTCATGATCTTGAAATTCTGACCTGAGTTGAAATCAAGATTCAGCCACTTAACTGACTGAGCCACCCAGGCACTCCAAGACAAACTAGATTTTAAAACAAAGACTGTAACAATAGATGAAGAAGGACATTATATCATAACTAAAGGGTCTATCTATCAAGAAGATCTAACAATGGTAAATATTTATGCCTTCAATCAGTTAATAATAAACATAAAGAAACCAAATAAAATACAATAATAGTAGGGGACTTTAACACCTCACTTACAGCAATGGACAAATCATCTAAGCAGAAAATCAATAAGGAAACAATGACTTTAATAACACACTGGACTGGATGGACCTAACAAATATATTCAGAACATTTTATCCTAAAGAAACAAAATACACATTCTTTTTGAGTGCACATGGAACATTTTCCAGAATAGATCACATACTGGGTCACAAATCAGCCCTCAACAAGTACAAAAAGATCAAGATCATATTGTGTATATTTTCAGACTATAGTGATATGAAACTTGAAGTCAACCACAAGAAAAAACTTGGAAAGACCTCAACTACATTGAGGTTAAAGGACATCCTACTAAAGAATAAATGGATTAGCCAGGAGATTAAAGATGAAATAAAAAAGTACATGGAAGCAAATGAAACTGAAAACATAACATCCAAAACCCTTGGCATACAACAAAGGCAGTCCAAAGAGGGAAGTATAGTGCAATACAGGCCTACTTCAGGAAACAAGAAATGTCTCAAATACACAACATAACCTTATACCTAAAGGAGCTAGAAAAGAAACAGCAAACAAAGTCTATAGCCAGAAGAAGGGGAATAATAAAGATTAGAGTAGAAATAAAAAATACAGAAACAAACAAACAAAAAATAATAGAATGGATTCATGAAACTAAGAGCTGGTTCTTCAAAAGAATTAGTAAAATTGATAAATCCCTAGCCAGAATTAACAAAAAGAAATATATATATATATATATATATATATATATATATATATATATATATCTCCAAATATATAAAATCATGAATGAAAGAAGAGAAATCCCAAGCAACACCACAAAAGTATGAACAATTAGAATAGAATACTATGAAAAATTATTTGCCAACAAACTGGGCAATCTGGAAGGAATGAACAAATTCCTAGAAACTTACAAACTACTAAAACTGAAACAGGAAGGAATAGAAAATTTGAACAGACTCATATCCAGGAAAAAAATTGAATCAGTAATCAAAACTCTTCCAACAAATACAAGTCATGAGCTGGATGGCTTCCCAGGGGAATTCTACCAGACATTTAGAGAAGAGTTAATATCTATTCTTCTCAAACTGTTCCCCCCACCAAAAAAAGAAATGGAAGGAGAACTTCCAAACTCATTCAAGCCAGAATTACCTTGATTCCAAAATCAGCAAAAGACCCCACTAAAAAGGAAAATTAAAGCCAAAATTGCTCATGAATACAATTCCTGATGATGCAAAAATTATCAGTAAAACACTAGCAAATTGAATTTAACTGTACATTAAAAGAATTATTCACCATGATCAAGTGGGATTTATTCTTGAGCTACAGGAGTGATTCAATATTCACAAATCAATCAGTGTGATACCTCACACTAACAAAAGAAAGGATAAGAACTATATAATCCTGCCAATAGATGCAGAAAAAGCATTTGACAAAATACAGCATCGATTCTTGATAAAAATCCTCAACAAAGTAAAGATAAATGGAATATACCCCAACACCATAGAGATCATATACAAAAGACCCATAGCTAATATCGTCCTCAATGTAGAAAAACTGAGAGCTTTTCTCCTATGGTTAGGAACATGACAATGGTGTCTATTTTCACCATTACTATTCATAGTACTGGAAGTCTCAGCCTCAGCAGTCAGTCAACAAAAAGAAATAAAAGTTATTCAAATCACCAAGAAGGAAGTCAAACTTTAGTATTTGTAAACAACATGAAACTTTACGTAGAAAACCAGAAAGACTCCCAAAAGACTCCACCAAAAAAGTTGCAGGATATAAAGTCAATGTGTAGAAATCTGTTGCATTTCTGTATACCAATAATGAGAAAACAGAAAAAGAAATCAAGGAATTGATCTCATTTGCAATCTTCACCCCCCACAAATAATAAAGTATCTAGAAATAAGCCTACCCAAGAGAGAAAAGATCTGTAAACCATGGAACACTTATGAAAGAAATTGAAGAGGACACAAAGAAATGAAAAAAAAAAAAATCTTTCCATGAATTGGAAGAACAAACATTGTTAAAATGTCTATACTACTCCAAAAATCTACGCATTTAATGCAATCCCTTTCACGTTACCATTGACATTTTCCATGGAGCTAGAACAAAAAGTCCTAAAATTTGTATGGTACCACAAAAAACACCAAATAGCCAAAGCAATCCTGAAAAGGAAAAGCAAAGATGGAGGCATCATGATTCCAGACTTCGAGCTATATTATGAAGCTGTAGTCATCAAGACAGTATAGTACTGACATGAAAAAACAGATACATACACCAATGGAACAGAATAGAAAACTCAGAAATGGACCCACAGTTATACTGTCAACTAATCTTTGACAAAGCAGGAAAGAATATCCAATGAAAAGAGATCATTTCTTCAACAAACAGTGTTGGAAAAAATGGGACAGCCGCATGCAGAAAAATGAAACTGCACCACTTTCTTACACCATACAAAAAATAAATTCAAAATGGATGAAAGACCAAAATGTAAGACAGAAAACCATCAAAGCCCTAGAAGAAAATACAGGCAGCAACCTCTTTGACTTAGACCACAGCAACTTCTTACTAGACATGTCACCAGAGGCAAGGGAACCAAAACCAAAAATGAACTATTGGGACTTCACGAAGGGAAACAAAACAAAACAACAACAACAACAAAAATTTCTTCTCAGAGAAGGAAACAATCAACAAAACTAAAAGGTAGCCTACAAAATGGGAGAAGATATTTGCAATCAATCTATCTGATAAAAAATTAGTATCAAAAATCTATGAAGAATTTGTCAAACTCAACACCTGAATAACAAATAAACCAGTTAAAGAATCAGAAGACATAAATAGACACGTCTACAAGAAGACATCTAGATGGCTCACAGACACATAAAAAGATGCTCAACATCTCTCATCATCAGGGAGATAAAAATCAAAAATATGATGAGATACCACATCATACCATTCAGAATCGCTAACATTAACAACAAAAGAAACAACAGTTATTGGGGAGGATGCCAAAAAATGGGAGACTTTTTGCAATGTTGGTGGGAATGCAAACTGGTGCAGCCACTCTGGAGAACAGCATGGAGGTTCCTCAAAAAGTTAAAAATAGAACTATTCTATAATCCAGCATTTGCACTACTAGGTATTTACCAAAAGGATACAAAAATACAGATTCAGAGGGGTACGTGCACCCCAATGTTTATAGCATCATTATCAATAATAGCCAAACTACAGAGACAGCCCCAATGTCCATGGACTGATGAATGGATAAAGAAGATGTGGTATATACATATATAATGAAATATTCTTCAGTCATTAAAAAGAATGAAATCTTGTCATTTGCAATAACATGGATGAAGCTAGAATGTATTATGCTAAGTGAAATAAGTCAATCAGAGAAGACAAATACATATGATTTCACTCATATATGGAATTTCAGAAACAAAACAGATGAGCATATGGAAAAGGAGAAAAAAGGAGAGAGGGAAACAAACCACAAGAGACTCTTAATAATAGAGAACAAACTGAAGGTTGAGGGAAGGAGACGGGTAGGATGGGCTAGCTGGGCAATGAGTATTAAAGAGGGCAGTTGTGATGAGCACTGGGTGTTGTATATAAATGATGAATCACTCAATTCTATTCCTGTAGCCAATATTGCACTATATGTTAACTAAAAATTTTAAAAAGATAAACACTAAATTTTAAGACTTTCAAATTCCCATTTCTTAACTTTACACTTACTTTATTTTTATTTTCTAGGATATGTAGCAAAAATAGTACAATGAATTCCTATATATCATTCACTTTGTTTTGTTACTTGTTAATACTTTGTGATCTCTCTCTCTTTTTTCTCCTGCTACCCACATATCTGGGGTGCCTGATTTCACAGGACGACAAACTTGGTAATGCAAACTCTTGTTCTGTACCTTAAAGTTACAGCATCAGGTGAGTTGCTCCAGTGAGCCATAGGAGTATGACTGGAAGCCATTCCTATACTGGGTCAGCTAGTAATAACTAACCTATACAAGAAAGTGACTGAAGGTCACATGAATATAGTCCAGTAAACAAAAACTTCTTTTAGGTAGATTCAAAAAATATTTAAGGTCTCTCTCCCACCACTCAACACAAAAGGAACTGTGACAGAGGGGAAATTAAAGCAAAAAGAGAAAACAGTTTAAATTGATTACACTTATGATATGGTGCTTGAAAATTTTATGAAGTCAAAAATGGCCATGAGGACGTATTATCAAGGCCTTTCCCCGTGACCTTTGAAAAGACATATGTGACTAAAGAGCCTTGAAATGTCAACTTCTTTAGCTTCATGGTAAAATTGTCTCTTCTGATTTTCTCCCATGGTGGTTTATTTTATGATATGATATGTCATTTTTAATTGGGAACTCATCTTCAACAGGATTTTAATTTTTCAAAAATTTTGAGGTGTTCATGAATACCTTGTTAAATTTCCTACACAGCATAACAGAATATTATTCTGCTGAAAGCCTTGGGATTTTCCATAGTCTTCCAGATTTTCTGGAGGGAGTGTGGTCTTATCCCACCTCTCACACAGCTCTCTGATTTGTCTCTTACCTCTACATGGACTTTAGAAATGGCCGATATCTGGTCTGAAAACCTAGTGGATCACTACGGTACAAGTCTTCACCACTCTAGTTTTCATTTATCTCTTTATTCCTTCCTTATGGAAATTTCTTCTTGTTCGAATAAGTCTATCCTACCATATTGCTCGAGAAGTTGCCTCTTTATCACGATACCATTTTCCATCTTCTAACTCACTATGCCATAATCAGGTTGACTTTTAATTTCTTTAATTCACCCTACTCACTCCTGATCCTGACCATTACCTTTGCAGGGGACACTTCACTAACTTCTAATTGCCCTATTAATCTAGGTTCAAATGTTATTTCCTAAGAGATGATGCTGATACACACCATACATTTTTATTTTACCACAGCACTTATTGCCATTTGTAAAGATATATTTCAGTGATGGATTAATATCTTTCATCTCCACTAAAATATGCATTATGGTATGGGGTGTTGAATAGGATATCTCTTTTGGGGGCAGAGAAATTGTTATTTGGACTCATGACTGAGAACAAAACCACTCATTCAACTTCCTATGTTAAACTCTGGCAGAACCAGTTCCGTATAGGAAATCAGAGTATACCAGATACTATATGCATCATATTTTTAGTCTAATTTGGCTTTTCTTATAAACAGTGTGACTGCTAAGATAACCAACATTTTTCACCACCAAATAATTTTTCAGGGAAATAAAAATACATAACATTTTTTAGCTTTGACTGTGTGTTTTACATGCTTTATCTTATTTAATTTCCATAAACAATCTTAAAGAATTGAGAATACTTATTACTAAGAGCACTGACTAATGTAACCTATATAATGTAACCACTATAATGTGAACTTCAAGATGGTTAAATTACTATATTTCAAGTGGGTAGGCCTCATTATTAATCATATCACCAGTCAGATGAGTTTTCTAAAAAGAAAAAGGAAACAAAGAATATGCTAAACACCAGAAATGCCAGAAGTCACCTCTTTGTGTTTCAAAATAGGCATAGCATATTTTCACTATACAAAAGTTCCATAATTATTTGTTAAAAAAAACCAATAACTTTTGACAAAGTTTTGATTGAAATTGTTTGTGTGATTGTATATTTTGGTCTGAATAGTTCTGGATTTCGCAAACTAGTAAAATTCTAAGCAACACAATATAATGAGTATCTATTATTAGCATTATTTCTTAAAAAAAAAAAGTCTTGTCTTTTAACACCAAAATTTAAAAAAAAAAAAAAAGCACAAGCTCATAATAAAAGAGCCATTTAATTTGGAGGCAACAAAAATGGTTGCAAGTAAGAAGTTTGTAGCAACACAGGCTTAACCTCAAGAAATAAGAGAAATCTCAAGTAAGCAATTTAATGCTACCCCTAAAAGAACTAGAAAAAGAAAAGCAAAGTAGAGAAAAAAAATAATAAACATCAGAGTAAAAATACATGAAACAGAGACAACTGAAAAGACAATAGAACAAAATCAATGAAACTAAGAGCTTATTCTTTGAAAAGATAAATGGGAAATAACAAGTGTTCGAAGGATGTGAAGGAAAGGAACCCTCATGCCCTGTTGGTGAGAATATGAATTGCTGCCGCCACCAAGGAAAACAGTATAGATGTTTCTCAAAAAAATTAAAAATAGAACTATCACATTATCCAGTCATTATATGCCTGGCTATTTATCCAAAGAAAACAATAACACTATTTTGAAAATATATATGCACCCCTATGTTCATTGCAGCATTATTCAAACAGCCAAGATATGAAAACAACTAAAGCATCCACTGATCATTGATGATGTATATGTGTATTTATATAGCTACAAAGAATACTACTCAGCCATATAAAAGAATGAAATATTGCCATTTGAAATAACATGGGTAGACCTTAAGGGCATTACACTAAGGGAAATAAGAGAGAGAACAACAAATATCATAGGATTTAACTTATATGTGCAACCCCCAAAACAAATGAGAAAACAAACTGATGGTTACCAGAGGGATAAGGTGTTAGGAGTAGGCAAAATGGAAAAAGGAGGTCAACAGGTACAAACTTCCATTCATAAGTCACCAGGATGTAAGGTACAGCATGGTGACTATAGTTGGTAATACTGTATCATATATTATGTAGCTTTATATAGTGCCTGGGGAAACTGGATTTATTGTGATGATTATTCCACAATGTACACAAATATTGAATCTTTAGGTTCTAAGCCTGAAACTAATACACTGTTTTATGTCAATTATGTCTCAATTGAAAAAATACAAAAGAACTAATATTTAGGTACTGCTAGCACAGGAAAGGGAGTTGAACCTCATGTGGCTTAGACATAAAATCTTGAAAAGTTAAATATTAAGAGCCATTTCCACTGAAGATTAATCAGAAAAGAATAACCATTTCTGGTTTTATAATAGGATTTGATTTGCACTGAACCTTCAGGAATGCACTGTGCTAGGAGAGAGGCACTGCATCTTTTTCATGTGTTTCCCTATTGGCAATGGAGGAGCATAGAGATGTAGACACCAATTACCTTAGTCTATAATAGCAAATGATGTGCCCTTCTTAATTCCTTCACAGAAAACGTGCTACGAGTGCCATGTTAACGTCTTCTCCTAACGTATCTCTGAATTCTAGATGTACAATGCTGAGTGCCACCCAGTGCTTCTTAATGCTTTCTTCACAGCCTGCTATTTTCAGCTTCATTCTTCACGTTTGTTTTAGCTCTCAGACATGTCAACATGTTCCCTTCAGCACTACATATCATAATAGATCTCTCTGAAAGTGACAAAAAATGCTCATAAAAAAATTCCCATGCAAAATTATAATGCCACACTTTGGAATAAATGCTGTCTTGACTGGTTAACATATTTCCAGAAATATTCTAAAATAATTATCTTTATGCCCCGATTTCCTCATTTGGTTTCCCAGTGCTTTGTTCTCTGACCTTGTTGTGAGTAAAATGACTGTTTCACATATGTTCCATTCTTCTTTGGAAAGAGAGAACATTGTTACTTTCTGAGCATCACAGTGATGCATGCGTTGCTGTTAGGGAGGGCAGCACATTCTCCCGGGGCATAACCCTTCCCCAATATCTCAGAAAGTGACATTTATTTTTACAGGTCATGAGTGTAGCTTTTACCTCATAACACTGTATGGGTTCAGTGCATCTAAACAACACAAGTCAGAGAGGAAGAAAATGGAATGCACAATGTTATCAATGCCATTCATTCTCAACACCATGAATGCTGATCCAAGAATGGGAGTTGGCAGGGACCACGAAGAGGGCAGTCCACAGGGTCAAGAAAAACCTTTGTAAACTGTCTTCTTAGCCTCTCAATTGTCTAAGATGCAGAGAGGCCTAGAGTGGAAAACTGTTCATTGGGCAGGACAAAACATAACTAAATGGTGCAGCATTTGGTAAGAAAGATTAATCTGAACAGCATTTTTCATCCAGAGATTTTATTATGGTTTTTTTTTTTTTTGTGTGTGTGTGTGTGTGTGTGTGTGTCTTATTCTCTCTTGGTTTTCTAAGAATACATGTTGATTAGCCCTTTGAAAATAATCTAATCTAAACTAGGAAAGAAGGTAATTTCACTGAAAAAAAAAAAGCACCTCTGTTCCCAGTGAGTATCTTATATGCCACACTCCTGTTACTAAAAAAGCATACATGTCATGAATGGAATAGTTCCATAATTATCTCCTTTGATGAGGACTGCATGGTCATAACACCATCGTACGTATATATTTGTGTGTGTAAGCCTATATACACACTATGCCTATATACATAAACATAGGTTAACATTAAAATACATATGTGTGCATACATCATACATATAGTATATGCACATATAGTATGCACATATTATAGTATTATTGTACTATATACTATAGTATATTATTATATATAGTATATACATGGTATATTATTATACATAATATATGCATTCATACCATATATACACATATATTTATATATGCATATGCATATATAATACTTTTAATGTTTTTATAAGCTTGACATTTTTCCATAAAATATGCAAAAACCTTTGCCTTCAGGCCCAAGTAAAATTTTGCTGACAGCCATCTGGTCACTTGTTTATTCCCTGCCTAGAAGTACATAGTTCTATTTCGATTGTTTTCCTACATTATGTGTTTACAGAACTAGCTTTCTAGAGTTCCTTGGAGAAAAAATTTTAAATGGATATTGGTCTTTTTTAATCTCAATACATAGCACTTGGATTTATATTGGACAATTTACACATAAAGACATACTATTATTTATATATACAAATGAGACAAGCAATTCAAGAAAAAGTCATTCACGAAAATGTTGAAACTTTCCAGTTCCAGATTCTGATCTTGTTTCTATACTCAAAATAAATATGAAAACCTATGTCATATTATGCCCATCTATCTGAGGGTGATTAAAGCATGAAGGTCAGCTCGAGTTATATTGGTAACTGATTTTCCCTGATGGCTCAGTGGAGAAATGATTTAGAAGATACCATTTCAGCTTACCACTTTTAACATTGAATGTTACAGGGTTGATACTGTTTGATAGGAAGCAGGAGGTGCCTAACTTTTGATTGTTTAATTCAGGTATTCATGCACTTATTTATGTTTATAGAAAATATGTATTGGTTCCTTCTCTCAAAAATATTCCCTTTAGTTGGAAGAGACAGCAAAATCAACAGGCATTTATAATTTGGAGTAGTGGAGGTAAACTTCTCAAAATAAAGGCCACTTGATTCTCTTTTGCACTTAGGGATGGGTGTCCAGGATCCTATCTTAGTTACAGAGAGTAGGAATTAACGAGGAGTAACGAGGTAGCTGGTGTTCATTAGGGTTTTTTAAGGGGAACTATCCTGCATGGCAAGTGTTAATATTCTCATTTTCCAATGGAAAAAGAAAAAAAAAAGAGAACTTGGAAAAGACATATAGTTACGGTGAGGTAGAGGCAGAATTCATGTCCAGGTCTGAGTCACTCTAAAACTCATATTATTGCCTATTTTTTTTTAATTGACTCTTACTATGCCAAATTCTCTATTTAAAGGTGCAATACTCAATGTCATAATTAGTGCACTGAACTGTGTATCTGTGCAGTTCTGGAATATTCCGTACTGCAGAGTTACTACATTCAACAGCCAATATAGATACATATGTATGCTATGCAAGTTGTAAAAGAAATAATAAAGAAATAAATTTACAAGGTGCATGCTGTACTTTGATGATGCCAATTTGTTCTCCTTCCCAAATGCTGCTAATGTCACTGTCATCTCTACTGCCAGAGGCATTTCTGTATAACCTGTCTGCTGCCATGCTCATTTAGAAAGGGAAACCTATCAGTACAACAGGATAGATATTTCTCTCCCTCCCTTTCCACTACGAGCTTCATTTCAAAAAGCTGTTTGTTTTGTCCTAATTGTAATTGAGTGAGTCTTTGTCATCCATCAATGTCTGCATTCCACAATCTTCACAGTCTTGAGGTTGATATCTTATATTCATCTGGGGTAACAGCAACAGCACCAAATGACACACATAATAACTCTGCTTAAAGCTAAGTTGGTTCACTCAAGGAGGGGCTGGCACCTGCAGAAATCATGTGTTTGGTCTTAGTCTCACACGTGCTTCCACAAATTCAGGGCTCTTATCTTCCTGCTCTCATGCAGCTCGTTGGAGAAAATAAGCAGCCTATGTTGGAGACGCAGGGCACAGCCTGACCGAAAGGATCAAGCCCAGAAGGGCAAGTGGTGGCAAGGCAAGGGGTGCCAGCCCCCAGGATTCCTTGATCCTGACTTAGTGGCTCTGGGAACACAAACCAAACTCATGAGTATCTTCAAGATTAATTCTGCATAGCCTAATAAAAATGAAAGGGCATGAAGCAAAGGAAGGAAACAGCATATACAGATGGCCACCTATATACCAGGCACTGTACCGGGCATTTTGCAGAACGCTGTTTTATTGAGTCCTCACAACTCTGATATGAAAGCACTATTTGACCCATTTTTATCATTCAGAAATTCAAAAATTGGCCAAGGTCCCATGGCAGAGCTATAATTCCCATTTGAAGTATCTCCTTCAAACTTCTTCTTTCTGTATATGATAGGCAGGCAACCTACAGTGGATAGAAAAATTTGTGCTCAAGAAATCCCTCTATCGCCTCTGTCTTCTTTTCCTGCTTATTCCCCTAAAATAAACTGTTCTTGCCAGTTGACTGTTTTGATCTTCAAGGAATCTGACCTGGTCTGTGGTTCCTTTTCTAGGCCTACTTAATCCTGCAAGTTTGCTCACTAATAACTGAAGCTGGGAGTTGCGTTAGGGTCATGTGCCTTCCAGGTGCTCAATAGAGAAAACAATTTCTAACTGCCGTTTTTAGGATGTTAAGAAGTACAATCGACAGAACACTTGAACCAAATGCCCTGACTGGGTGTCTGTCCTAAGCCTGCTGTCTTACCTCAGTGATCGGTTAGATGATGGGGACGCAGTCAAGGGTCCTTCTCTTGTCCTTTTGAGGTTGAGCTCAAAGCTAACCTTTGCTAAATCTTCCCACAACCTTGTTCTTCTTCTAATTGTTTAAGACTACAGTTACCATCCAAGCAGTTTGCAGCCCACACCCTTAGGTCTAACCACTGTAATAGAAAAATCAGAAAAAATGAGTAAAAGGAGTAATTTGCATTCCAGGATCTGGGAAAATGGAAAAAAAAAAAAAACTGTCTGTGTTTCTGAAAAGGATATATGGGAAAAGTCATAAGCAAAAATGGGATGTGGTGGTTTTACCATAGTTACTATTACCATTGGAGGAAGTCCTAGTTTCAGTAGATCCCAATCTGTCTCTCCCCTGTCACCCTGCCCGCCGCCCCTGTCTTAGGGCTTCTAGGAGAAGAAATGCAATTACAAAATGCACTTCTTAAAATGCTAGCTTCGGTGCAGGGGATCTGGGTTATCCCTTCCAACCTGTAGGCCTGCCAAGATGATACACATTTATTTTCACTTTTGCAATCTTAGCTGCCTCTGTTCTCTTGCCTGTTTGAAATTTACTGATCTCTTTTTCAGTATTTTTTTAAAATGACTGTTTCTCTTTTTCTGAATTTTAACAAGTTATTTCTTCATTTTGAATCCTGCCTTACTACTTACTCCAACCTCAGAGCAAACACAGACTATAAGCGACTGTATGAGTTTTATCCTGCTGAGTTGAGTAGGTCTGAGTAGAACAGCCCCTAAATGCTGAAAACGCTAGGACCTTAATAATCATGAGAACTGCTAGGTAAATATAGCCACTGCCCCTGTACTGTTGTGGCTCAGTAAGTAATTATAGTTCTCATGTGTGATTTTATTCTTATCAGAGAGTTATGGGGACTCTATCACTGATTGCTAAAGTAATGGGGATAATTGACGGGTATGTCAAATATCAGTGGTCAGCTCCATAAGGTAAGCATTCTCAACAAACTGTTAGTTTAGTCCAGAATATTGTTGTGTGGGTGCCATATTTCTTTTCTCTAAGATAGGTGGTAAAAAACAAAAACAACGATGAGCATGAAGTCTGGTTATGGCTTCCTTCTTAAAATGACCAGACAGCTTGAAAAAAGTACCTTGAGAAAATTACTAGCTATCTGGAAATCTGCCAGATGATAAGGGCCCCAAAATGAAAAGACATAGCCCAGAGTTACGTGAGAGAGAGACTTGAAAAGATATCATCATAATATTCTGTCCTGACACCGTTTTAGCACATTTCAAGATATCACGGTTACACAGAAGATTGAGAGGTTAGGAGGAGCGTCACAGAATATACCTTCTGTGCTAAAATACAACATATGTGAATTGGGAGTAAAGTTCAGGAATCTAATACATTGGAGAATCATCAGGGAATATTCTGTAGTGGATTCTCTCTGGGGAAGAAAGGGAAATAAAGAGGGTATTGGAAGCAATCAAAGTACAAGGAAACTGCTTTCTACCCTAAGGAATAGACAGGTGTTTAGAAACATGTAGTTACAGGGACAGACAGCAGTGTAAGTAGATACTACTTCTCGCACACACTGTGGCTTCTTAGGAGTCAGAAGAGAGAGAAAGTATCTGCCTAAGAGTGGTGAGGTGTTCTGCTAGGCTCTATAGATGCACTGGCTTGAGGAACAGGATATGAAAAAAAAATGTTGAATACCAAGGACTTGGCACATAAAATGTTAGAGGAACACTTCACGAATTTGCGTGTCATCCTTGCGCAGGGGCCATGCTAATCTTCTCTGTATTGTTCCAATTTTAGTATATGTGCTGCCGAAGCGAGCGGATTGGGAGGGAGACAAACCATAAATGACTCTTAATCTCACAAAACAAACTGAGGGTTGCTGGGGGGGGGGTGGGAGAAGGGGGTGGGATTATGGACATTGGGGAGGGTATGTGCTTTGGTGAATGCTGTGAAGTGTGTAAACCTGGTGATTCACAGACCTGTACCCCTGGGGATAAAAATATATGTTTATAAAAAATAAAAAATTTAAAAAAAATGTTAGAGGAATGTTAAAGTAGTTGATTACAGTATCTGGGTTGAGTGCAAAAATAAGAGTGGTCAGTTGGGGATTATTGATGTGGACAAAGTAGCAACTTGAGTTCTGCTTATGTTTACAGCAGAGTGTGAGTGAACAGGGAAGTAAAAGGGAAGGAAAAATTAAAAAGGCAAGTAAGAGAACAAAGAGAACAGTCCACTATGTGCAATGCACAGTAAAGTGTCTTCTGTGCTATGATTCTAAGAAAGTCGTTAGATACTAGACATGTCAATTCAGAGATCTTGAAATTAAACAATTCCAAGAAAGGACAACGTTCAGTATTTCACCTGTGGCTTCCACCTGTAATCCCCATGCCAGGAATTACCCTTAATATTATACCTTCTGTGAATCTCAATTTGGCCTCAAGATCCTTCTTGGCCCAACAATGTAGTTAGCCATTAGCAGATACTGATAGGAGAGAGAAAATCTCATTGCTCTCCCTGATTTAAGTAACACTTCATTGAAATTGGAATGTGAGATGATTCCCCTTTGCTGTCTCTTATTTAAGGTGCTGGCTTTGTGGGAAGGAACTACTTATTTCCATTGCCTGTACCATTTCTTTTTGCAATCATTTTTGTGACAAAAGATTATTCTCCAAACTATTTTCTACTGGTGCCAAAGTTTTCACCTGTGAAACTAACTGATCGTACTATATGGCGGTTTGTGAGTACCCATTCATTTTAAAAAAGATTGTTCAAGGAGTTTATGCAACTTGTTTCCTGAAATGGATAGTGAGCTTCCAAAAGAAATTCCTATTTATTTTACATTCTCCTCAGTGCCTGACCCCCGTCGGAGTACACAGCAGGTACATAATAAATACTTGTTGACTTAGTTGAATTTCAAACCTTTCATAGAAGCCGTTATGATTTAGCTAAAGAATGTTACAGCCTTTAGAAGGGCTAATTACAGCCTATAATTTGACTGACCTGTGCTGGTTCTGAAGTACTTAGTGGTAATAATACTGTTTTTGCAAGATGGATATTTTACTGTTGAGCCTGTCTGGTTTGAGAGGCTCGCTGTTTTATGGTCTATGTGTGGTGATCATTTGGATGTAATGATCAAATGGGGGTTGCCCAAATTGATCGTTATAACAGGATTCCACTGTAATTACATTTCCATAAATGATACTCAAATTCACTGGGGAAATCAACAACCCCTTGGTGTGCCTACTTCCAGCACTGATTATAAGTTCAGGTTCTATAGCACTTTCTAAACAAAAGGTAATTAAAATTTTACAGCCCATAGTTAAGCCAAAATGAAAAGGCAGCTTTTTGTTCTAGATTCAAAAGTGCTGCTCTTTGTAGACATCAGAAGACAATTCTATTTAGAAGAACAGACAAATGTTTGGATCTTATACAGATTAATCAATGCATATTATTGAGACGATAGAGAATAAGCATGTTGGAGTCAGAGACTCATGGGTTAAAACTTAAAGCTGCATTACGTCTATATCTTTGTCATCTTGAGTAAGTCATTAAACCTCTGAATTTCAGTTTTCCCATCTTTAAAATTGGGATAAGGCAGTTTCTGCCTTACTAGGATTTTAAAAAATGCAATCACCTATTGCTTATAGAGTACTGACTACACAGTGCTGGCTGGACATGTTAGTAAGTGCTCAATATACCTTAGTTATTATTATTGTCATTTAGATTTCTTTTCATATCCAGCCATCTTTTCCCTAATAACACCATAAGAAACGATATTTTTGTTCCTTTGCCCTGGCAAAAGTTAAATGTTTCCAACCCCATATATGCCAATACCTGGCATCTTAGTTCATTAATTCTTCTGTTCTGGAATTCTCTGGTTTAGCCTCCATGTCTCAGACATATTTGATCATTTTCATTTATAAGCAGAAGGTTTTGTATCTTATCAGATTAATTGTAATAGCCCATAAACTTCAGATTCTCCTTGTCCTAAAGCAGCTATCACTATAAACATGTAAAAGGTCATGGGATGATTCCAAATGCACATTCCCACAGTGCCTTCCCACAAAGGATGCAGGAGGAGGCATTTTCACATCATCTAAATACCATTATGCCATCAAAATAACATTTAAGATAATGTACCAGCTCTTGAGCCCTTTCCAAATGTTAGGAATACTTCTCAAGCATTGCATTTTAGTCTAGAAATTACTCTACTCAGCAGAAATTCAGCCAACAAAAATCATCCTCTCTAAATAGAAACAAACTAAGGGTAAATGTGTCATCCTTTGCCACCCATGTAGTCTGTACCCCTTCATCAAGATTTATTGGTGGGCTGTGTTACCAAATTCAAGTGTCAATAAAGCCAGTTATCAGTACACTGAAAGGAAAAACTTACCGATATTCCCATAGACTGCCTTTAAAAAAAATTATTTTCAAGAAGTATATTTAAAAAGAACTTGTTCTAGTAGTAATCAAGACTCAGAAAAAGTAAAAGCTTCTGTCCAGACATGCCCACTCATTTTTATTCTTCTCTTAAATTATTATTTCTGGATTAGTTTGACAATGAGAGAAAAATGAAAGACTGATGGCCTTAAAACAATGACCTCTCAAACTGTGGGAACTCTTATCAAGTTATACCACCTGAACATATTCCTTTGATTAGTTTTATTAAGTAAGAATAACTTCAAAGGTAAACATTTTATATAGAAGAGGGAACACACTAGTATTCTTATTGCTTACAATTTACTTTTTATAACATACATTTTTCTTCAGAGTTTTATTGTTTCTGGTTCTTTCTTACTCTTTGGATTTCTACTTTGATTTTTGACTTTCTGAAAAATCCCTATTTTTTGTTGCTCCTCCCAGTAATTATTTTTTATATATTTTATTTACTTTTATAAAATCAATACTATTTTTGAACGGAAGTATAATTTTGTTCCTGACTGCTACATCTTGTAATGAAGAATAGAATCCAAAATGATTAACCTATAGACTAAATTTTCCATTTTAGAACATAGGTCAATCATTTTACTCATTGAGTGTTTTCTGTGTCTCATGCTTTGTGCTAAGTATTGGAATTAGAGTCAACAAGCAGGAAGTAACTTCAAAAAATGTCAGAGGAATATACTATTAGTTGAATTGTGCTAGCTTCTTTAATCACATTGTTTATGTATAAATTGTCTTATGGTCTAGTTTTTGATACCTCTTGTTATTTAACAAACTTCAAGATAAACATCAAATTTATTCTTTGAGGTCCAGATTAAATCACAATTGGAGAGTTCTCTATAACTTCCCCAACATATTTTTACTGATAATATCTGTTCAAGGTGAACATCTAAGGCAATCCACCAGTCAATAGAATCTAGTTAATACCAAGGTGTTTGATCCTGACATTTTATATAATATATATACCATATAAATTATACATTATAATGCATTATACGCTGTATTGCAACAAATTTTAAGATTTTAAATGTTGTTGGATTTTAATTAATTGACAGAAATCGAAATTTTTTGTCACTGTCAAAAACACTTGGAAAGTCAAGGAATTTTCTAGCTAATTCTTCATGATACCCTTTCTCAACTACACTTGCCCTCATTTCAAACCCAATTTCATTTCATACCTGAGTCAAGTTTTATGTTGTAGGGACATAGAGGGACATTTAATTCTTTTGATTCAATCTAGGTTTTCAAAATAAAACATAGGTGGGATATAGGGGCTTAAAAACCTGTTCTTACCCTTCATCTCTCTCCTAATTTCCCATTGAGATTATCATAGCTGGAAATGGAGGAAGTCCTGATACATCTTCATATCCAGACCTAATTTAGTAGGTACATTAATGGTATATAACTGTTTAAACAGAAGGTGGTAGAAAACATTAAGAACCAGGAGTCTTGGAAATATGCTATACTTCTATACTTTTCAAGTCTAGGAGGAAGCCAGTGAGGGTGACAAAAAATGATATCCTAGGAGAATCCTCTCAACACAGGGAGTGAGATATTCTGGTCAATGTACAATGCCCCATTTTAGGAAAGACTGATACTATTATTTCTTTCAGTAGAGACAGCACTAGTATCTTCTGCAGTGCTGGGATGAGAACAGCCTCTCTGCATTTGTACCTGAAAAACATGGCAGTTTCACTACTCATGACTTTATTAAAAGAGTTCCTGATTTACAATTCATTTGATTTACAGCTCATTTGACTCACTGAAAAACAATTTACTTCCTTATTTTCACCGACTTCCTGTCCATCATTCCTTGAGAGACATCAAACCATTAGCCAATTCAAACATGACCAGCCAAGAAACCAACACAATCAGTTTAAGTTGATACAATAAATTACAAGAGAGGAAACCAAGTCAACGAACCTTGGTGGTGCTGTGCAGGTAGATCTATTGGAATAAAACAAAAACAAAAACAAAAAAAAAAGAAAGAAAGAAAAGAAAAAAGAAAGAGAGAAAGAACAAAAGAAGGAGGAAGGGAGAAAGGAAAGAGAAAAAGAGAAAAAAAGAAAAAATGAGTACAACTGTAATGAAGTCTTTAGATGAAAGATAATTAAACATAAGAATATATTTCTGCAATGAAATAAGACATATTATTTCACTTTAAAATTAGAAAGATGAATTAACAAGTAATATAGTTCAGAAACAATTTATTCTTCATTTATTTATTCATTTGTTTAACAAATAAATCACCTAGAACTTAGTGTGTACCAGGCAGAGTGTATTTAACAGACTATAAGATAGATGGCCTTACTCTTACGGAACTTACATTCAAGTGGGAAGATCAGAAGTATACAAGAGACCACAATATAAGAAAATGAGAGGTTGTATGAAATACTGTGAAGATAAGAAGGGTACTAAAATAGGGAATAAAGGAGGAGGTCTCACCTTATGTAGGGTTGTAGGAAAATCCTTTCCACATGGTGCTAGCACGGTCCCAAAGAATTGGAGGGATTTGGCAAATGGATATTATTCCAGTCATAGGAAACTATGCCTGAGATCCTTGAGACAGGAAGGAGCTCAACTGTCCTGTGAACTATCAGTAGGCTAGTTAGAAGACAGTGAATGTCAGAAGAATGATCAAGATGTCTTAGGAGAGGCAGGCAATAGGAGAGGATCAGGCAAGGATTTATAAGTTTTACACGAGTTCAACTTTTAAGCTTCAAAAAAGAAATAAGGAATCTTATGTTGGATCACAACATTATAATATTTTAATTATTAAAAGATGATGCTGACAGTTATCTGGAAGATAGTTAGTCAGGCTGTTATTGCATGGAAGTGGACAGGGTAATTAAGAAGCTATTGCAAAATGCAGTGTGTGGCTCAATGATGTTGGATTGAAGAAGGTTGTTGCTGTGGAGACTGTGGTAGATTTAAGATACGTTTTGGAGATAAAACCTACTATATACATGCTGATGTGGCTGGTGAGAGAAATACAGGGATTGAAGATAATTTTTTAAGAGTCTGGTTTAAGAAATTTGGTATGTGGTGGTGATATTTAAGGAGATCATAAAGACTGGACAAAGAAAACATTTAATGGGGAAGGGTCAAGGACAAAAACTGAATTCTGACCATGGTAAGAGTGAGATGCAAAAGAGTCATACAGAGATATTAAATAAGCGGACATGAATCGAGGATGCAAAAGAGATAGGTGGTTGGAGAGAAATTTGAGAGCTACTAGAATGCTGATTGTATTTCAAGTCAAGGGATGTATGGAATGACTCAGAGAAGGAGGGAGAGTGTGTGTGGACACATTGTGAGAACAGTTTTTATGTGAAAAGGAAGGACAACTGGATAGAAAGCAGGGCTTTCTGTAGGTCAAGTGACACTTTTTAAGATGAAAAATATTAATTTCTATTTATGTGATGCTATGGATCAGGCACTATGCCAGTTGCTTCAAATTAATAAATTATTTCATCTTAACAATATCAAGAGACAAGTACTATTGTTTCCTCCCTTATTGGAAGAGAAAAGAGATTTAAAACAAACATGATTAAATTACCCAAGGTTCCAGGGTTAAAAATTGGGCAGGGTGAAGTTTTAAATCTCCGTAGTCTGATTCTAGAAGCGCCATGTTATATTCCCTGCTACTATAGCATGGTTGTGTGCTGATATAGGCAAATATCAGAGAGAAATGAATGATAATACAAAAAAGAATAACAATATGAGAAGTACTAGGATTTATAGCACAGATGGAATATTTGCCCATTCCAGTAGAGGCAAAAGCAAAGAGAAGAGGGGCATTGGAGTTACTTGCAGATTTTGTAGTAGGAAGATGAAGAAGATCTCTTTAATAGATTCAGTACTCAGGGAAGTATGGTGCTTGCCCTCAGTGAAAAGGAAAACAGTGTAACCGTTCTTTTTTTTAAGAGAGAGTATGATCTCCCTGATATGAGGAAGTGGTGATGCAACATGGAGGCTTAAGTGGGTAGAAGAAGAATAAATGAAACAAGATGGGATTGGGAGGGAGACAAACCATAAGTGACTCTTAATCTCACAAAACAAACTGAGGGTTGCCGGGGGGAGGGGGTTTGGGAGAAGGGGGTGGGATTATGGACATTGGGGAGGGTATGTGATTTGGTGAGTGCTGTGAAGTGTGTAAACCTGGTGATTCACAGACCTGTACCCCTGGGGATAAAAATATATGTTTATAAAAAATAAAAAATTAAAAAAAAAAAAAGAGAGAGTGAGAGAGTGAGTGTGTGTGCAGAAACACACAAATGGAGGGAAAGGGGAGAGAGAGAGAGAGAGAGAGATGGAATCTTAAGCAGGCTCCATGCCGAGATCATGACCTGAACCAAAAACAAGTGTTGGAGGCTTAACCGACTGAGCCACCAGATGCTTCAGAGATACAATAGTTCTAAAGAAAGACAACATGATAGGAAATAGTCATTTTGGATAATATCTACCTTGGAAGATCAAATTGAAGATATAATCATCAAAGCAGAACAAATTCACAAAGAAACAGAAAATATGATCAAAATAATATGAGATGAGGAAGGGAGTTCTGGGATAGCTAATGTATGAATAATGTAATTACTAGGGGACAAACGGGAACAGATGAGAAATAATGAACAAAGGAATAATAGAATACCAGTTCACTGAACTGAAGAAAAAAGCTTGAAATTCCAGAAAGGACCATTGAGTTCCAGACATCATTAATGAGGCATACACACATATTGTGCTAAAACTTTATAAATTTTAAAGTTGTAGAAAGAAAAGAGTAAAATGTTTTCTAACTTCAAGAAGGCCAGTGAAGACCCGGAGATAATGGAATAATACTTTCAAAATGTTAAGAGAAAGTTATAATTCACCTGAAATTGTGATTCCAATAAAACTATCTTTAAATAATGGAGATAAATAAGGACATATTCAGAGAAACAAACAAACAAAAAAATAGGAGTGTTTACCAGCCATAGAAGTTCATAGGAGAACATTTCTTTCTTTTTTCTTTTAAGATTCTATTTATTTATTTTAGAGAGAGAGAGAGAATGCATGCATGAATGCAGGTTGAGGTAGGGGCAGAGGAAGAGGGAGAGAATCTCAAGGAGACTCCTTACTGAGTACAGAGCCCAACACAGGGTTTGATCTCACAGCCCTGAGATAATGACCTGAGCTGAAATCAGGTGTTAGCTGCTTAACCAACTAAGCCACCCACGGACCCCATAAGAGGAGGTTTCTAAGGGAAAGAAGAAAATGAAACCAGAGGGAAATGTGACAGAGACAGTGCTGTGTGTTCACTATGCCATTTCTGCTATAAGGTGATGGTGGTCAGCTGGAGGGTGCACCACAGGTTCTGACTAATGAGCCATGAGAGGGAGGGATGGATATGCAGGACTGGTGGCGCATGTAATCTCAGAGTAGTAGCACAACAACACCAGCTTGGGTCCCAGACTGGTTTTAAGAAGACACAACTCCTGTCACATTCATTGACATTGAGTGTGAATGAGGAAATTCTGATGATTAACCCATGGAGATCTCAGGGTTAGTTGGTCCCTTCCTTATCACCTGCCTATTCTTTTATAAAAAAGCCCAAATTAAGAAAATGATAAAGAAAGATGTTGGCAGACATGTAGGAAAATCTAAATAAATATTTGTAGTTTTGTACTTAAAAAAATAATAAAAGTGTATAATTTGTACAGTTAAAAAATATCAGAATTGAAGTAGTGTTGTAGTTTATGAATGGAATCTATTGTGTCTTCTTCCTGGCTCTGGGCTAGACTGTATTTTTTAGCTCTTCTTGTAGTCATTTGTGGCCATGTGACCAAGTTGTTCTCCATGATTTTTTTTCCCTGGTGGCTACTCAGAATGGAGATAATCTACAAGGTCATTTTGGGAATCACATTTCAAAATGGTGAAACTAAAGCTGGAAGCAGCCTAAACCCTGAATCACAGCTAGAAGTGACTACCAATATCTTTTGTGGTCTAACCTCGGTGAGAAATAAACTTTTGATTATGTTAATTTCTTAAGACTTCCTTGGGTTGCCAAATAAAAACAATTAAAGAATGTCTAATCTTGAAATGTTCAAAAACTTAAAAAATTGGTCATATTCCAGTTCTATAAAGCAAGTCTCAACGAATTTCAGAAAAAGAAATGTCAGATCATTTTTTCCCACCAAAGTGCAATAAAAAGGTCAGTTAAAACAAGGCCTCTGTAAATAGGAGCTCAGACTTACAAATAACTGTTAGATCAGAGAATAAATATTACTAAAAATTTTAAACACTTAGGTCTGAAAGATAATGAAATTACAAAGTGTTAAAATTGTCCAATGTAGCTGAAGTAGTAGCTAGAGGAAAATACAGTTTCAAATACTCATATTCAGAAATAAGAAAGCCTGGAAACTAAAAAGTAAAGGATCAAACTTAAGGGAGATCAGGATAAACCCAAATATTGCAGAAAAAAAACCCCAAAATAATAAGAATAGCAATTAGTTGAAATAAAAAAACAAATTTTAAGGAGAACTATTATATTCTCCAATTTATAAGAATCTGAGGCACAGAAAAATTTAACAACAAAGAAAATCCAAAGGGAATTCTTGAATAAAACCAGTAGATAACATTTCGGTGAAATTAATTGAGAAAATAATAGAATGCACAAATTAATGAATATAAGATGAAAAATGGGTCAGAACTACAGCTACAATAGCAATTCTAAAGCCACCATGAGTGAAAATCATCAGAAACAACACTGATGACTTTTGCTTTGATATTAGGTCCAATTTGAAACTCAGGATCTTGGAAGCTGAATAGCCTAATGCCTAGTTCGACATTATATCTGGCATGCCTGGAATTCTGCATTATCTGTGCTAATGTGATTACATAGCTTCCTATCATAAGAAGTAGCTTCCTATTGTAAGTAATCACTGCAACTATGTTAATAGGAATAAGATATACCATTTTGGCTTATTGCTAATATCCAAATATTCACTTTTAAATATAGGCAAACATTTAGATATAACTCGAAAGAAAATCTCCTTTTGAATTTTATATGGTAAATTCTATCAGTGAACTGAAGTATAAATACTGAAAAAAAAAACACTGAAAGAGTAATACTGCAGTAATTAGTGATGCTTGTGAGTGTTCACTTTTATGTACAAAATGGTTATCAAGAACTAGATATGTGGGGAAGTAATGATAACAAGACATTAATATAGATCATGTTGTCTACATAATTTTATAAAGAGAACTGTATCCTTTTTTGATTCCTCATCTACTTGTAAATTTAATGATACAAAACAGAATAGTAGGGTTTAGGTTATGTGGTATTTCTAATCTAAGTAAAATTATTTGGTGTACTAGCTGTGGTAGGCATTCTCTCGAGTGACCAGTGATGAAATGTCACTCTCTTAATGAGGTTATGTTATATCCCAAAGGCGATGGTATGTCATTCTACTTACTATGTTGTGTTTTTTTATGGCTGTGTTAGCACCCTATAAAGACATGCTCTGGAGCTGGTCTGTGCGAGGTGAACTGGTATTTGGGGAGTGCACCACACAACAGAGAAGGTGAGGTGATGCCTTGAGGAACTGAATTCTGCTAACAGCTAGTGAACATTTCGGCTACTTATAATCTGTACCATGATCTGTGGATTTGGGCTTTGAAGTAGGACCAGCATGGCGTGGGTTCTTAGCTATGTGGTTTACCAAATATATGACTTCCGGTATTTATTTTTCAAGTCTTTTCAAGTCTTCTGAGAATTAGTGTCTGCAATGACAAAATAAGAAGAGTAGAGGAAAATATAGTTTCAAATACTCATATTCAGAAAGAATATGCAGTGTTGTTGTGAGGCCTGGAGATAATATATGCAAAATGTCAGGCCATAATATATCCTCAAATATGGTTATTAGCAGAGGTAAGAAGTGGAGGTCACTGACCTCTGCAAGCCTCTGTTTTTGTCTGATGATAACACCTATAACATCTTGGGAGAACTAAATAAGATGAGGGAAAAGAAGGCCTTTGCTGGGACAGAATACGTGCTCCTTAAGAGGTGCTTTTCCAAATACTATTGCTGCCTTTTTTTTTTCCATTTGTAGACATAGACATAGACATAGACATGTATGTATACGTGGGAGAAAATGCCATTACTAATATTAGCTCATCCAGTGGACTTCTCTTAACATTAAAGTTGACGAAAAAATTAGGATCTATGATCAGTTATCAAACCACTTTTTATTCTGAGCAAAACTATTCTTCAAGATGTTTCAGAGAACAGTCTATTTCTCTCATAAACTATCATTACCATTTCTCTTTCAGAAAATGAAACCATCATTTCCGGGAAGGAAGTGGATGCAAATATGACTCTTCCAGCACACGCCTCGCATCTTACAGATTTCTGCAATTCTGTCTCTCACTCTTCACTCACAGAATTCAGAGCCATCCATTGTGTAATTATATGTTCTTCAAGAGAAATTGATGAGAATGTGAATACTGTGAAACAGTATCTTGTTTCGTCAGATAAAACACAATATTTTCTATTTCTACAGATGACTTGAAAAGCTGGAGCAATCAGTACCAATCACTCCTCACTCAGAAAGAATGTGCCTCTCGGCTGCCCAGCCCACACTGGTTCTCATCTGTGACCTTAAACAGCAAACACATATGCAAAGCTCTAAGATTGTAGATACAGATGAACTTAATATTTCTATTGTATCTATGAAGAACACTTGGCAGAATTGAAGTAGTTTTGCAGAAACTATCTCCTTTGACCCTCTCAGGCACAGAAGTTTTTATTATCCCTGTGTTATAGAAAGACAAAAAAATATATTTGCAGAAGCACATGCCTTTCTCAACCCCATTTTATAGGTAAAATGGCAGGACCAGACCTGCATCTTGGAATCTCTTCTCCTTAAAAGTGGTTTTTAAAACTTATCATAGATAAACCCTCAGACTTTGATGAAAATTGGACTTGAGTCTTAGCTCTTTCTCTCAGCAGCTATGTGACTACAGGCAAGTTTATTTAAACCCTTTATAATTTCATTTTCTTATGTATAAAATGGGGCTATAATTGGGCATGTAGAGTTACACAAGATTAAATGACATAATATTTGTGAAATACACACCACTTATTAAAACCTCACTGTTAGCTCTAATAATTGTCATAAGAAAAAATTGTATTCTGCTACCTTTTTTGAATAATTCCTATCTACAAAGGAAATATTCAGTATATGATCCCAATTTCTAGTAAAGAGATGGTTCTAAGAATGAAAAAAAAAAAAAAAACTTTACTATTTGTAAAAATGGAATAAATTTCTTTTCCGGGGGTTCATAAAAAATGAAACACTTATCAAGTTGCACTTCAAATAATATAGGTTTTCTATGCACTCAAAAAGGCATATTTTCACAGGCAAATGAGGCAAAATATGCTTTTTGTCATACTAAAAACCCGAGTGGGACAGTTTCAGTGAAGGCTGAGGAATATATATTTTTTTCTTAAATGATTAAAATAGTTTCTCCAAGACCATCTCTATTTTATCTTTACATCCAGGCAAACTTTCCTATATAGAATCCCAATCAAGAAGAAAATGTAGGGCTATATGTCACAATAGAACTTGGTAAATGGATGTTTTCCATTGATTTTGGACTGTCTTATCACAATGATTTGGTATTTTGGCATCGGGTAGACAGATACAGCTTCAGAGAAGGCAAGAGAAAAATTGCATTTCATCAAAGAGAGGATATGGCCAGACAGATATTAGGGTGAATAGCTCAAATATTTTACATCACTGGCTGCTTTTTAAAGTTTTCTTTGTGCTTACATGTTGAATGTTAATAGGATGCATACTGGCAATGTCAGGAGAAGAACTGAAGTAATTGCATGTCAAACCGCTCAGTGTAGCATAAATGCAGATCAAAAACCTTTTTCATTGTTTCTAATAATGAAAAATAAATCAAATAACTACTTTTCCCTAGAATGTAAACTAAGGCAAGAGGTGCCCAAATTAGTTTGAGAGATTTGAATTGTGTCTTCCTATGTTCTCAGGAGCAGCAATCAGTATAGGATATACATATAATTCCCCAAAATTAAACAATGGGTCTTTGTTCTACTGAGGATGTTAGGTTGTCAGTAAATGAACTTAAAATAAATGAATTTGGAGTAGAGCAATGAAACAGATATTGATCCTATTTCAGACTTCTTTGCTGGGGAGTAAAAGAAACTATGCAAGTCTATTATTACCAAGTGATGACTTTAGTCAGCACCAGCAACGATTCCACTTTCTTGGAATATCTTGTGGATGATATGCATCATCACTGAACTGAGATCACAGTGAAAAAGACCACTGAATCACCACTCATCGAATGGCTCTCAGAGCCAATAATTTTTATCTTAAATGTAAATGAATAAAAAACATATGGAAAGAAATTTAGTTCACAGAGTGATTGAAAGCCTGTGGAAGAGTGCCAAGAAAAAGATCATCTTCATACATTATATTCCAAAGAGTCTTTGGTTTCAGGCTTCATAGCTTCTAGGAGATTTCCCTGCCCAATGATATGCACAGGGAGTCCTGTTGTTTCCATTACACTGTGAATAGTAGGAGTCTGTTTATAAACTTGTACGGTTCAGTTTCAGATATTTTTCAGGGCAAAGATCCTGGAACGCCTTTCTGGAAGAGATTTTGGCCATTAGATACTGTCGTGAGTAGGCTGACAAGTGAGAAAACGTCTCCCCTCTGAACAGGGACAGGTGGGAGGGGTGTGACCAACAAGGCTACCTTAGATCTCTGGGGGTCTTGGTTTTTCTGCCTCATTTCTGTGCAGTAGCGAACTATTTTAGAAGTTCTTCTCCCACTTTGCTTTTCTTAATATTCTGTTTCCTGCCTGAATTAGTTAAGTTTCTTTGGGTTACATTTAATAACAGAAATCAAAAAGGAAAGAAATGAGGGAATTAGGAGGTGAACAGCCTTAGCGAATGCAGAGCACTCAAACTCTGTCTTCTATCTTTGTTCCTCTTAACAAATGTGCTTCACTTTTGACTCTCTACAGTTCAACTCTCTCCATCTCTTTGCACAGTGGAAAGAAAAATAGTCATTTCTAAACTTAAAATGGCTGATGCTGTCTCAGCCCTAATTATAAACACCTAAGGCAGAAGTAATCTGATTGCTCTAGTTTTACTCAGGAAAACCACCCGAACACGTCCAGTTGCCCATGGCCAGGGTTGTGGGGTCATATGTGGCAAACCCTGTTATTGGATCTCACGTATGGGGTTGGCATATGACAAGCAGCTCTGAAAGGCAGGAGACTGAGTTGGGCAGTTGCCCCAGCCATTGCTTTCTGCATTTTATTACTCATTGTCATGAAAGAGATATTTATAGAGATAGGAGTATTCTGTAACACATCTTTATTTTGAAACTCAAGCCTTTTCCTCCCTCTTTGGAACGCTACTTTCATTTTGGGTTTTAATATGGCCACACCAAGCAAAGGGCTATATAGTGAAAATTTTGAAGACGGTTTGCATCTGAGGAAGTGCTGAGTAAAAAGCTATGGCAAATTAATAATTATGCCTCATGTGCCCTTGTTCTTGCAAACATGGTTCTGAGAATTTGAATGATCTGTGCTAACTCATTTTAACCATGTTAGAAAATCAAGAAAAAGGAAAGAATGCCTCTAATTCACTATGTGATCTATAAGACACAAACTTCGAATAAAGAATGTTCTAATGATAAATGAAACAAAACTGAGAAATTTTGAGATGATTTATTATGCCTTCATTCCTAAAAGGCATATATTACCATGTCAGATTTCCATATGTTTTTGTGTTCTGCAAAGGATAGTTAAAATCATCATCAAGAGAAATAAGCACCTATCAGATAATTAAAATGTGTGGGATGCAGAACTGCGTCTACATGATTTACAGTGCATTTCAATGGTTAACTTTTTTTTTTTCAACAGTTAACTTTTATTAAGCATTGGGAAGAAGTTACATAGTGGATGTAGGCGTTCAAATGCCTTGGACTCTGATCTCACTTACGGTCCTCAGCAACAGTATGGCCAAAGCACACTTATAACCTCTTCTGTTTCTCTTTCTTTTTTTTTTTTTGTCTTTTTCTTAAAGATTTTATTTATTTATTTGGCACAGAGAGACATCACAAGTAGGCAGAGCAGCAGGCAGAAAGAGAGGGTGAAGCAGGTTCCCTGCTGAACAGAGAGCCTGATACGGGACTTTATCCCAAGACCCTGAGATCATGACCCGAGCCGAAGGCAGAAGCTTAACTCACTGAGCCACCTCTTCCATTTCTTTATTTTTATATGTAAAGGATAAAATATGCTCCATGGGATTGTTGTAAGGGTAAAAATACACATCTCTTGGTCCATAATATATAGCATTAGTTTTGTTGTTGTTGTTGTTTTTACTTTTTACAACTCTGCAAAGCAATCATAGACAAGTGAACTGGGTATTTGTGTTGCCAATCCTGAAAATCAATAAACTTAAGGTAAATTTTCCATGGTTACATAGACATGCTGGTTAACTACTTAGACTTCTTTAGTTACATTTAATCATAGAAATCAAATACACTTCTTTTTGTGAACAAAAACCAAAAAGAAAAGTGGGAAGGATCTAGATCAGGAACTAAAAAGCCATGGCAGCTAGGGCAGAGTGGACTGGTCATCTGCAGTGTCTATGCTCCCATTCTTCTTTAATCTTCAAAATGTGCCCTTTAGCAGGACTCATCACCACCAGGACAAGGGCCCTATTTTCTAGTCTTCCTTGCAGCTCTGCATGGTCCATTAGTGAAAGCAAACCTGGAAGGTGTGCCTGGTGTTCAACTACCAGCAAGTTCTCTTCAAGTGAGCTATTCACCCCTTTTTTTTCTGCAATGGGAAAACAGTGTCTGGGGTTTCAACAGTTTCTTGGGCCATGAAATGACCTCAGGACTGAAGCCATGATCCAAAGTCAGAGGAATGAGAGAGAAGGGACCAAGATCCCTTGCACTTTGGGCCATCACACGAACCTTAGAGTAATTGTTTTTGGGTTTAGAGGAAATCTAAGATCTTAGTTAAACCATAATCATTTGGGTTTTTCTTTTCTTCTTGTTCTGGTACTTACAACCAACATAACCCTAACTGGTTTTATTGGGATTTTCCAAACACAGAAGTGTCCTGACTACCTGTGACAGCCTAAGGATAGTGCCAGGCTTTGAAGTCATGATGCATCATCCCAACTAACTCGGGAAGCAATACACATATTCAATAGGACAAATCATGATGCAGCTATCATTCAAAGATGGCAGAGATACTAATATGATACAATTATATGCTAAGTTTTGTTGAGTTCAATTTATAAGCCGGGAAATGGCAGAGCACACATAGAGCACCAGACTGGCGTTACTGAAGATCCGCTGAGGCCCGGTGTGTCCAGGCTAGAAGGACAAGAAGCATCCTAGTAAGTCCTAGACTGTATAGAGTCAGAGGCTGGAGAACAGTGAAGGTCCCTGGGTGAATAAATGGTGCTAATAAAAAAGAATCCCCAGATGTAAGCAGCTCCTATCAGCCCATTGTGCGTGATGGCATAAACCCTAGGCTAGCTTGCTTGTCTTCAATGACCTGCTTGCCTCACTCAGCACCTTTGGCTCGTGTGACACCACTGGACACTGTCTTACACAGGAAAAGCCTGTTTACATAATTCCCTGCAGTTCTAAGAGAAGCACCGTGAGAAATGGGGACAGTGGAGTGGGGAAAAGTCTGGACCAAAATGAGATGGGGAGGAGAGGTTGGAATAAGTGTTTAATAGACTTGTCACTATTAACCAATTATTAATTCACTTAAGCTTTACAATAGCTTCATGAGGTAGGTTCTACTATCATTCCCATTTTTGAAATGAGGGATCTGGGACACAGAGATGTTAATAGCTGTGTAAGTTCGGACAGGTAGTGTGCACTGAAGTAGGGATTTGAACCAATGTGACCGGGTACCAGAGTCCCCCACATCTCTGTTGCCTCTCCATAAGGTTGTCCCCCAGTTAGGGGAAGGAGCTAACATGGACCGATATGTGTGCTACATGCAGCACTGTGCTAAATGCTGTCTTTATATTATTTCATTTAATTCTCACAATAATTCTAGGAAGTAGATTATTTTTTTTAATTTAATTAAATTTAATTTTTTTCGGTGTTCCAAAATTCATTGTTTATGTACCACACCCAGTGCTCCATGCAATATGTGCCCTCCTGAATATCCACCACCAGACTCACACAACCCCCCACCCCCTACCCCTCCAAAACCTTCAGTTTATTTCTCAGAGTCCACAGTCTCTCATGGTTTCTCTCTCCCTCCAATTTCCCCCAACGCACTCTGTCCATATCCCAATGTCCTCTGTGTTATTCCTTATGCTCCACAAGTAAGTGAAACCATATGATAATTAACCCTCTCTGCTTGACCTATTTCAATCAGCATAATCTCTTCCAGTCTCATCCATGTTGATCACAAAAGTTGGGTATTCATCCTTTCTGATGGAGGCATAATACTCCATTGTATATATGGATCATAGCATCTTTATCCATTCGTCTGTTGAAGAACATCTTGGTTCTTTCCACAGCTTGGTGACTGTGACCATTACTGCTCTGAACACTGAGGTACAGATGGCCCTTCTTTTCACTACATCTGATCTTTGGGGTAAATGCCCGGTAGTGCAATTGCAGGATCATAGGGTAACAGTAGATGCTAATATTAACACCATTTTATAGGTGAGCACATCACTGATCAGAGAAGTTAACTTAACCATCCCCAAAGTCCAACAGAATTAACATGAAAGAGCTAAGAGTCCAAACCTGGTCTTGCAGATTCCAGAGTATGTGCTAAGAACCACCATACCCTATTAAAGAATGTACAAGATGGATGAAGGAAGAAAGGGAAGGGGACATTAATGTAATTCGAACTGGGTAGGAACTGGAGTCTAAACATGGGACAGCCAGGGGCACTGAGAATCCGTACATTCCTGTATCATTAATGCAATAATTTAGTTTTCTTTTTTTAAAGGTATGTTTTATTCATTGGTATAAATAAAATCATAAACTGCATTGCCTGGGAAAGTTTATGAAAGGAGGGGCTTCAACAGCAGGAGATCTAAAATTAACAAAGACCTCTTCTGAAGTTTAGCTTGGGAGGCCCCAAATTTAAATTTATACCCCCCAGCTGGACTGGAAAAATATAAAAGCCAAACGGCCAAGTTAGCCTTGGAATCCTTCTATTGCCCTCCAAGAAGCATACGTTCTGATTGAGTGTTGAGCACAGCAGGAAATATCATTACCGACCTAGAATCCAGATTTCTACCAGAAAATGCGAAGCATCTGGAAGTTTTGAAAGGTAATCTTTCCAGATTTACTTTCACATAAACTATACTCCACTACAGCACTAGAAATCATGGGGAAGGATTGTTTTTAATATAGTGGTTCAGAGAACAGCACAGGGAAACTTAAATGAAGACAGCATTTCATCTCTAGGTCTTTATTAGCAAAAATAGCACCCTAGACCTTTCTTATTTGTTAAGAAAGGTGGTATCACCAGGATAGTCTTAGGACATTTCCCAATGCCTCCTAGGTAGCACATTAATTTCTAGGGAATTCTGTGGGGCGCCTCTTTTCTGAAGCAATTGGCCATTGATTACCCATTAGTTTGGTGGTTGTTATTTTTCTCTACAGGAAGCTAACTGAAGTTTCAAATTATCTTCCATGACTTAGCTGTGAGCACAGCACTGATATCCTTTTTTATTAGTCGGAAAGACCAGTTTCTGGTTTTGTTTTTTTTGTTTGTGTATGTGTGTGTGTGTGTGTGTGTGTGTTTAAATTACATCTCTAATTTTAAGTCCATGTGGATTGAAGGGAAACACATTGTTTTCTTTTTTCTTTATTCTTTTCTTTTTTTCCTATTCTTTCAGAAGTAATGTGGATTGAGCTATGCATAAACAATCGAGAAAATGTTTTCATTGCACTCCTAACGTCTCTCAAATGATTTCTCTCAGCACACAACCCATTATAAGCAAGAGAAGGTCAAGTTGTAGATTTTAATCTTGGAGGGGGAAGTCGACAGAAACTAGAGCACCAGACAACTTGAGAAATTCTCAATGATCAGTGTTCTCAACATCACAAAATGGAAACAGGAGAGGGTTTTTTTTTGTTGTTGTTGTTGTTGTTGTTTTTAAGATGTCCTGGAAACAGTCATTTATAGCAGAATGCACAATGCGAGAAGTTTGAACTATGTGTGAAATATAAAACCCAAGCTGAAAAATGTACATTATCAAGATTGTTAGACAACATTACATTATTGTTTTTCCAAAAGCAGAGCATGAATTTGGATCTTAATTACAATGAAAGCAAACGTGTAAAAGAAAAGTTTATCTCCTATTGTTGTTTGTCTGTAATTGATAGTGTGACAAATAATTGCACTGCAGTTGTGTACAGCAGATAAGTAACTTCGGTAGAAATCTTGCCCTACACGGCAACCAAACAGCTGTTTATCATTGGCCTAATTATCAAGTTAATGAGATGCTAATTTCTATATTCATAAGGCATGCATGAGCAAGTACTAGTGAATGCAAAACAGGGTCTAGTGACAAACTTAATAAATAACATAGCAAGGTATTGGTAAATAAACGCAAATGGTTTTAAAATCTAGGACTTAGCTCTCTGGGAAACTGTACAGCTCCAGGATGCACGCCCAGTCATCTACTGTCTTTAATGCATACACAGTGCTGACAGCAGCCTTCTTTCACTCGGTAGTCTTGATTCAGCCCCTGCCGTGTCTATGGAACTCCTATTACAGTTGCTCAATGGGGGGAGAATCAGGCACACTGTGCAGATTTATGGATGGCTGTTTCAATCCCTATGGGATTGTGGTGCCAGGCTTCCAATTTCCCCAGCATAAGATGGGATGCCCTATTTTAGGAAATTAATATTATCAGGAAAAACTCTCCAATAAGCACTGCAGTGAAACGTGCTTTTTTCCCTTCTCCCAGTCAACAGTGCCTCTATGGGATAGTTTGTATAACACCCAGATTTGGGGTTTCCTTATGGATTTGAGGAGAGGAACTGTTTTTTGTCTTTTGTTTTTTTTAAAGGAATTTTTTTTTTGAAAGTGTATTTATTTATTTATTTGGCAGACAGAGATCACAAGTAGGCAGAGAGGCCGGCAGAGAGAGAGAGGAAGGGAAGCGGGCTTCCTGCTGAGCAGAGAGCCCGATACGGGGCTCGATCCCAGGACCCTGAGATCATAACCTGAGCCAAAGGCAGAGGCTTTAACCCACTGAGCCACCCAGGTGCCCCTGAGAGGAACTGTTTTGCTTTTTTTTTTTTTTTTTTTTAAATAAGAATGACTGGGAGTAGAGAGGTAATAATAACACTGAAGTAGTTAAACCAAATAGTAAATCATGTGACAATTTGCAAAATTTGTCTTTAAGACCTGGAGAAGGAAGGAAAATGACTTGGGTTGTTTTTAAGGTTGAGTTTGAAACTTTTGAAATGGTTTGACATGCTGACTTATACCTTCTCCTTCTTGTCCTAGAACATAAGGTCATTAAGACGCTCTTTGGGGACAACTGATCTGCCATCACGACATCTGCCATCACCTTGAGGACCTACTCACACTTTTCTGGTCCGTATAATAACACACAGAAGATGGAAAATGGTGGATCCAGAAAAGCTGTTTTGCCCTTAGAGAAAAGCTACACAGCCTGACAATCAACCTTCCCTGGCTCATTTTTAAGAATGCAGCCACAGCACGGTGTGTGGAACAGCTAACAGTGAAAATAAAGGAAAGACTTGAGATGTCACCAAGAAAGTGGATGGTGTGTCTTTTTTAATATCCTGATGTAGGATAATCCTGATCGAGAGGTGTGGAGCAATGTCAAGCTTAAAGTGGTATCATGGTTTATTTCCTAACCTGAAAATCTACAGAGGTGCTAAGTAAATGAAGGCGCATGTATTCACTCAGCATGCAAACAGGTTGTAATATGCTCCCAGTCATATTTTGAATCTCTATTATTGAAAGTAACCAAGTTACAACAGCTGGCTCCTTCATTCTAATGACATTATTAGTAATGAGAGCTCTGCCTTGCATTCCACGTTTGTCACATGCTGATTTGTAGGAATTTTACAGTAAACCTGAGGGTTTTGACTGCGTGTAAGTCAGTTTCATTATTTTACAGGCATAGTTACTGAAGTCTGGAGGAGAGAGATTGCTTGTGACACAGCCAGGACTAGAACTCTGAAACTTTGCTCACTCTCCCTCTCCTTCTACTTCAATAATCAAGTGGAAAAATGATCAGGGTGCTTAATATGGTATGCTTTGCAAATTTGCTTGTAACAAGCAAAACAGAAAAGTGTCTGATGTCTGAGATGATTATAAAAGGGGATTTTCTGATTTTTCTATACACATGAGCAATTAGTTATGTGCCCCCAGGGAATAAGAATACAATTCACCTCATAGAGCCATAATTCTCTGCTGTTAGCAGAATACCTCATTTTCTGATATAACTTTTCCCTAATCACTCAAATGGGACTGAAGAATCCTCTAGGGACTCCAACTCATTCACTTCAGTAAATACCCATTGAGAACTCACCACCTAGCAGGAATTCCAGAAAGCATGGCGCTGTGTTATGAGGGTGTGAAAGGTTGGGGCCATTATCAGGAATTCAGCTGCGGTTGTAGGAAATGGGAAGCAGTAGGAATTGCATGGCTGAGTCCATTCATTACATTGATCAAATCCAACTAATTACAGGATAATTTGGTTCTGTTGGCTTGGGTCAAACCTGCCTTAATGAATTCTCATGGACAAGTTTTAATTCTAATTATTTCTCTAGACCCAGGACCATGAGTAGCAGTGATTTGCAGGATTAAAGCAGAATCCACTCTGGAATTTTGGAGGTGAGATGGGAGCACACACAGCTAACCCAGAGTTCTCAAACATTAGGGTGCATCCAGTTCACTTGTAGCATTGTTAAAAACAATTCTACTAAGAATCAGAGTGTCCAAAACAGGGACAGGAACCCCTTCATTCTTAAGAGTCTTCCTAAGTTAACTTAATAATTACTAAAGTCTGAAAATCCCCAGGTAGATCTTTAAACTCCATGAAGACAAGAAACCATCTGTCTCATGAAGTTCTGAGTCATCTGAATAAATATTCTTGAATAAAATAATTAATAAAAAGTAGAAATTCAGGAATGTACTATAAAACCAGAGATAAGAAACAAGGAGGAGAGTGCACTCAAAACGAATAGAGATATTTTAGGCCAAAACTTCAGGGATGGCCAAAATCAGAACAGCACCGAAGAACAAAGAAATCTCAGAACAAGTCCAATGAAGACCAAAAAAAAAAAAAAAAAAAAAAATTCCACATGGCCTTTGCATAATCTAGCATGTATGAAAACCACTCTGCTTGACCAAGCAGAATTTCACACCAGCTGCCTGATTTCTTCAGATTAGGATGCACTGTATTGACATTTGCATATCACTGAAATCAGGATGCCCCTCCCATTTGATGCATCTTACCAATTCTACTGTCCTGGGTTGAACTCTCATTTTTCTTCTTCCAGGGAAGCTTTTGTGTTTGTTCTTGCCAGTCACCTGAGGGCACTATCAAGCCGAGACCACTTCAAATTAAATCCTCTACTGAGGATTTCCGGACCACATGAGCACTCTGAATTCAGGCTGCATACCTGCAAAAGTGGTAAATTGTAGTTCAAGTTTTCATGGGAGCTATTTCTCCCTTCCTCCATCCAGTATCAATGTTGAAACATACAAGTTTCCCTACCTGCCCTTTTTTGAATGTTGGGTTTAAGTCTTATTTACTCCTGCAGTGTGGATTTAGGATGGATTTTGCAGAAATCAACTGTTAGCATTCCAGAACGTGTGCCTCTCTCTCTCCCCTATTTTTTCCCATGCTTTGTCTTTGTTTTTAGAGGAACGTCAAATATTGCACCTTATAACCGAGAGCATTTTATATATGATAAGAGATGGGTCCTTTAGAGAGTCTCTAAATTCACAGCTGAGCAGTTCTAAGTCTATGGGGGAGAATCACGGGAAGGTCTGCACCTGCCTAAATAGTGTACCTTAAAAAAAACAAAACAAAACAAAAACAACAACAACAACAAAAAAAAAAAACAGAGCTCAGGTCCTAAGAACTTCTTTTGATTCTGTCCTATCCGGAAATCGAGGCAATGACACTCAGATTTCATAGGCCCTTATAGGTTGTTGTAGTGTTATTTGCCACATGCACAGGTTCACTGTGAGGGCATCTTTCTTCTCTTCTCCAACAATGCCCAGCATATGCTAGGTGCTCATCTAGTATTTACTGAACTCCATGTTCTAGAACATGACTGTCTAAACGCTACTTGATTTGGCTCAGCATGCAAAACAAAAACTCTACCATGTTAGTTGCTAAGATCTGTCTGGCAATCACGTCTGGGCAACATTAGGAAATTATGCATGGTTTCTGGGAATATGTTTTAATAAAATTCTTAACATTTGCAGAATTCGTTTTAAATGTTGTTCTCTTGTTGATGCAGCTGTTGGGATCAGATGGATTTCTGTGTTTTGCTTTGCTTTTGTTTTGTCTTTCCCCTGAAGAAAATTGTTGTTATAAATTCTCACTTTAACTAAAACGAATTTTTTTTCAAAGAATCTAAAGTGGTGATGGCTGGATTGATGATTCTCTGGCTTAGCTCGGTCTATTTATTGTCCCTCCCTCAGCAAGACAAGCCAACATTCTGCGGAGTACTCAAAATTGCAATCTGCATTTTCCTTCATTAGTTAGTCTGTTATCACTCTATTGCCACCCAAACTTGAGTTTCTTTGACTCCAGTTTCTTTCCCTTAAAACACAAATTTCACATTTATTTTCCTTTTATTTTTTCTTGAATTTTATGAGGTGAGGGCCCACCCCATAAAACTCTGTGGCCCAGCAGCTGTCTCCTAAAATAACTACTTTGAAGCACCCTTAGTTCCCCCTACTTCCTCCTGACCAGCTACCAGCCTACCAATTCGGGGAGCAAACTTGGAAAGCAGAAGATGCTGCAAAGCAAACTGTGAAGGAAGGACTAACTATATCATCAGCTCCATATACCTCCAGTTGTCTTGGTCTATTCAGGCTGCTACAACAAAATACCACAGATTGAGTAGTTTATCAACAACATAAATGTATTACCCTACATTCTGGAGGCTGGAAGTCTGAGATCCTGGTGCCAGCACGGCCAGATAAGGGCCCTCTTCCAGGTCGCAGACTTCCTGTTATACCCTCACATGGCAGAAGGGCCTAGAGAGCTCTGTGGAATCTCTTGTGCAAAATCTCTAATCCCCCACCCTCAGGACCTAATATCCTCCTAAAGTCCCCACCAATTAGTACCATTACCTGTGGCAGTCAGGGTTTCAACATGAATTTTGGGTGAACACATTCAGACCTTAGCAAATGGCAATCCTATTATGTTAGGTAAACCCAATCTTCTCTTCAAGTTCTGACAGACAGATAATGAGTAGTGTTTTCTTGGATTCTTCCAGTAACCTGACATACAGCAACATAACCTCTTCCTTCCCCCTTTCCTTTCTTGTTTCCTTCCTCTTGTACTGTTTCTTCCTCTTACTCCTTCCTTCTCTGCCTCCTCTTCCTTCTTTTTTTTTCTTGTGCCTCAAATTCTATGACTTGAACTAATTGAGTATCATTTTTTTGGTAATGGTGATCTTAAATCATTGGCTGTTATCTCTAACTATATATTATTCTTTCTACTAAAGGTAAATGTGTCAAACATATTTGCCCATGGTCATCACTTCCCAAACTTCACACTCTTCAAGTCTTGTAATGAAATAAAATAATAAACATATGTTTACATAGTTGCATTTGGTATTTCTAGTCAAATAATTATGATGATAGGATATCTTGACCACTTTTACAGCACTACCTAACATTTTATTGAGCTTATACCTAGGTATTGACACATTCAAAATTCTTTATATAGATTTTCTTGGTTAACCTGTGAGGAAAGCACTGTATTTCCAAATTGTATAGATGAGAAAACTGAGCCCCAGAGAAGTTATATAACATTGCCAAAGTCATGTAATACTAAGTTTGAGTTATGATCTCTATAGGAGTATCTTGCTATTTGGAGATGTTTTGGTTAAATAAATTAAAAATTCCCTAAGTAAATACATAGAGAACTTTCCTGTATTCAAGAGCATATTTAGGAGAAAGAAACTGTCTGTAGCTAAGATGTATAGTTTAAGACACTTACTAATGAGAGCAGATCCATTCTCTCAGCTGTATCCTTCTGTCCCTAGGATCAGGAATAGGCTTGTGGCTCTATGAGCTGGAAATCATTCCTTGGGAAGGCTTGCCTATGTGCAGTTAACAATTTCTGCAGGAGGCACACTTGGTTATTTAAAGCCTGTTTGCTAGAATGTTTCCTATTTCTAAGAATTCTTGAGCAGGGCATGATTCTCAAGGTAGACTGTGCCATGCCGGTGGAAGCTTGGTGGTCTTTGGCTCAGTCATCTAAAAACTCACCATCCCTTCTGTCCCTGAATAGCCTCTGCAATCTATTTTCCTTTCTTAAGCAGTTCCTGCTATATAGTTTTTAATAACATTCCCAGGGATGTTTACTCTACGAATAGCAGTGCAATGTTGACTTTTATTCAACCCAGGCTGAGTAGCAAGGTGTGATTCTCTTCCCAATTCATCTTCCCCACATCAGTCACTGAGTCTTTGATACTTACCTCTTTTTCCCTCTCTGTGTAGACTTTTGCACAACTCTACATTCCTAGAGCAAAATACCCATGTATTTTCCACCATAATTTTGCATAGGCTGATCCCCAGGATTTGGTCAGAACAGACAATCCCAGCAGCCACAGGGCAGTGTTATCTGTTCCAAGAGTACTTTAGCGATGGAACAAGGGATGCCTCCTTCTGGGTTTTCCCTGTGCCCTTTGTGATCCCAGTTCCTTCTTCTGAGAAGTGCTCAGGAGGCCCCACAGAATTAGTTCCACCCAGATTAGTGAGTTGACCCCTCTAAAGTCTGTTAACTGAGTTCTGGTAACAGATGGTCCACAAGGGGCCCTGTAGAGCAGGAACTAAGGTTGTGAGGGTAACAGAAAAGTGACAGACTCTCCACTGTGTTCTATGAGTGTGTACTGACAAATTATGAAATTGTGTGGCTATTTTGTTGACAAAAATAAGTTCTTGCCCCCAGTTTTCCCAGAGTCACTCAAGAGCTGCGTCAGAATCACTGTTTATCTCTCCTCTTTCAGCAGCTTTTAGATATTTTTCAGGGTCAGAGACTCCTCAGCTCCTCAACCATTTAAAGTGATTTCACCAACAATGAGCACGCTACACAGTCCTGCTTCTCAGTCCTCATATACAACCTATTATTTGATGATGTAAACTACATGAATTTCCAGCTGTTTTACAGAAAAGGAGAATTAAGCAAACCCCAAATGCAGGGAACTGTTTTCTTATTTCTAGATGTTGTTGAAATTCTCTATTACAAAATCCTTAATTCAACAATGATGAAAAATAGAATAAGAATCATGCATAATTTCACTCAAAGTTTCTTTTCAAATTTAAATCAACCAAAACAAAACAAAATGGTAAAAAAAAAAAATCTTTTTATAACTTCTACCTCATTTCCATGTGTAAGGGAGCAATACCTGCATATGACAGGTGATCAACAAGTCATTTTCCCAAGGAAGAACTAGAATTCCTAAGGGGCAATTTGTAGCAAAAACAAGTAAGTCCCAAGTGGAAAAGGGACTGCACCCCTCAGGGGCTATTATTTATGGGAATGGGGGTGTGAAGGAACTGGGTGGAGAGGTTCCTGGAGGGGATGCTGCCTGAGGCCTTTAGAGGAGTTGGGTGACTGGGAGTGTATAACTAGGGGGAGGGGCTTGTGCTGGGCGGGGTGGGGGGGAGGGGGGAGGCCAGCTGGGATGGAATGAATAGGAGCAGCTGCAGTGAGAAAACAACTTCAAAGGGAACATAAGGAAGTTTACCTATGGGAAGAACGTGTAAATTTTTATAAATTTTAATACTGCTCCTCCAAGAAAATTTGTAATAAAAATCAATTACTCTTCAATAATTTTGAGAGTTACTCCCTATAATTTGAAGCAACACCACTCTGAGACTGGCTAAGTGTAGCTCAGTTTCTTTCAGGCTCCAGGAAAATCTATTTTGCCCCCCACCCCCCCCCCCCCACCTCCCACCTTTATCTCAACACTTAACACACTATCAGTTCTCTGAAGACAGGACCAGGAAGGGGTCAGGCTGAGAGAAGCCCTGTTCTGACCAAATCTCACTCATTTTAACAAAATCAGTCCTGGAAGAGTGGACCCAGTTGCAGGTGCTTCCGGAGAAAGATGAATCCAGGGCAGGCACAAGGTGTGTAGGTTAACTCAAACACAAGTTGCACATGAACATAAACGTGAATATAATGGCTTGGTAATGGGAGTTTGACATAGAATCGTTGCTTCAGTTCCTGGTTTCTGCAGGCGGGGAGACTCTGGGCTGGATGACACTCCGAAGTTGAGTGATCTCTGCAGCCAGTAGCTTCTTGCTGTGTGGTTTTCCGGATCCAGACTGCTAAAACAAAGACGGTTCTGATTTCTTTCTTGGTTGCCATCAGCTGAAATAATTAAACCTGGAGCATCATGGGTGGGGATGAGGAAGCTGGGTTTTTGCTGTTACTATCACTTTATAAGGATGCTGTACTACTTCTGCCCAAATGAATTCTGAATCATTTATGCTTCTTTGAACATTTATTTCAAATGCCCTGGCAGGAGGAGTCAAATGGGACAAATTTAAATCACATGTGAGTTCCCATTAACTGCTTTTTATATTTTTAAAACAGAAAATACCTTTTTTCTCCTTGGCTGCCCATTGGGGACCAATCTTTCTTCAAGATTTACATGATGGCAGATTCCCTAAGCAAATGAGATTTAAGATGGTTTAAAAAAAAACCAAAAAACAAAAAAACAAACTCACAACACTGATTCAAAAGAAGACATGATTACTACGTCATTTACCGGAATTCAAAAAAAGAATGGGGCTCAGTTGTAAAAACATGACACAGAATAGCCTGGGGTTGGGGTCCAGTAGACCCTGTTATCTGAGTGCAGCACTGAGTCAAGGCTGATCTAGTAGCAACTAGATTCTGAGCATGGGTTTTAATCTGGAGGTGCAAAGCATCTCCCACCACATGGAACACTTTAAATGGGGACTTGAGAATGTTGTTGAGCCTGCTAGTTTCCAGACTGAAGCCAATCAAAAGCAGTGATGGTAAAGACTTTAATATGGGATTCAGTAGACCATTATTGACATTTTAATAAATGGCACGATAAGTTACATCAAATCTACATTGACAAAGTGAAGTGGTGGTTTGGAAACATTATACAGATGATTTATTTTGCTTCTGTGTTAATTTATGTAGGCATAATAATTCCCAGGTGACCTGTAGGAATCATATTGCTTACCAATTGGTAAATTGCTGCGATTGGTGGACTTTCCAAAAGCTTTGCAAAAGAAAATAAACCCTGAAATGTAATGTTGATATCGGCTAGACACCACTATTCTAATTTTACTGCAAAAAATATGTTGGCCAGGGTCATTAATAGCTTTAAATCCCCTCCAGGTCTCCCAGCAATCTTTGGCTAGATACCAGGGCCTGAGCTGACCACTAGCCAGATCTGGGCTCTCTGATGCTTGGCAACATTCAGGCTATTTGCAGCTATGTGTTCCCAGAGGCATTCCTCTCCTCTGTGCCTAAGGATGCAGAGGGATGCTAAAGGTATCTTTATGACAGTGTAAGATTCCTTGTCACAGGGATAAAATTCAGTGGACTTTTATAGCAGCAGCTGCTCTTCTGGAGCTAGAAGAAATAATTCTCCAGGTAATGACAAAAGAAAAAAAAAAAAGGAGAAGGGATGAAAGAAGAAATAGAAACAAATATATTATATTTATGAAAAGTATCAACGGGGCAGGAGGGAGGGCTAAGAACAGCATTTATTGTGTTTTGACTATGGCTTCAAGGTTCCCATTAAGCCCAGGAAAAGGAGAAATGCAGGCAATCAGATGTGGATATCACAGCCAAGAAATGCTATCATCTGCAATGCTGCCAGCTCTCTGGTCTCCGGGGCCAAAATTGTAGAAGTGATTTTCTAGTCTGAGAAATCTAAAAATATAAAGGTAAAAAAGCATATAGGGTGTTTCACAATGTTTGATAGCTGATGATTGTGTAACAGAAAAAAAAAAAGAAACTTTGGGCAGAATACTTTCCCACATCTTTTAGAGTGTGTAAGTTTATCAGGCAGAGAAGTCTTTAAAATTAAGAAGGTGGCAAGGACCTGGGAGTGATGGCTGTGGACATCCTTTATGGAGTTAGAAATTACAACAACAAAGAGAAAGTATGTGATAAAATTTCCTCATTATTTCATGAATTTTATCTCTAAGATAAATTCTTGTTGCAAAAACTGTTAGGGAGGTTGAATGTCTCTGATCCCTTGTGGAGAACCAATGAAAATTCCCTCCTTAACAGGTAATAGGCTGCAAATAAGTCATTTCTTCCAGACACCTCTGACTCTAACTTCAATGATGATTCTCACTGCTTTGATTACATTCAGGTAAGTGACTCCTATACTCCACTAGCAGAAACACACACATACACACACCTCCCACACCAGCGTGCATGCATGCATGCACGCAGTTAACATATTTTCATATAGCTTACAAATTTCGCCTGCCTTGAAGAAACTCTCCTTCACCTGAAACATGTCTACTGGAGCATGGTGTGCCAGTCATTATGACATCTTAGGCTTCGCACTGGGCAAGCCTCCTGATCCCAGCTAGAGCCAGCATAGATTAGTCCTAAACTTTCTCAATCTGTAGGTCTATAGTGCGAAAAATAATGGTTAACATTTTCCTTTTTTAAGTGTTAAAACCCTTTCTGATGCAAGGTCAAGAATGAAGAGCACTGCCTCTGAATATCTGGTGAAGGAGAGCTTGTCTATAGAGCTCTTCAGGGCATGTGAATATTTGCGGTCAATATCTAGGACTCGGGTGAGACTATCTAGGACTATGGGAGAGGACATATGATGGTGTTTGGTATGACAGCCAGCTCATTAGGAAGGCGACTTACTGCCGGGCTCCTGAAATGCTGCATTCCCCAGGGCTGTCAGGTTTAAAGTTGATTTCTAAATATTAGACCTGTTCATGGAGGTCAAGTGCCTGCCACAATATCTTCTCATTCCTGTTAGCTTCCCAGTAGCTCTCCATTATCTAGATGAATCCTATCTTTATTCCCAGAACCTTACTGGGCAACTAGCAAGGCAGTACCTTCACCCATTTCTGAAAGCAAATCACATTGACAAACACCCTACTTTATCTAATTTTGCTTCTTTTAACCCATCCCTATATGTCACTGGAATAAAAATTCAATTATTGTAATTCTTCAACTTGTATTTTGACTTTCCAAAAATCACATAGATTCTCCTTAAAATCAAATCAACTGCAATTTGAAAAGGTATGTAAGTCATATTTACTTTAGTTTATGGCTTTTTCTCACTTTCAATGGCCTACATTTCCTAGCTTCTACAATCAAATGTGTTTATTACAATGGTACAATTGATTTCTCCAGCCTTTGACTCAAGGATGTTGTCTCATTTCACTGAAATAACTTACATAGTTATTACAGATTTACTTGATGGATATTGTTCTTCCCAAAGTATCACTACAGACTTTTCTAAAAATTCCCCAGGGATTCCTCACCAAAACTCAGGAATAGATCTCTACAAGTCTCCCATAGAAAAATCCTTCCCTTGTCTACAAAGTTCTATCTGTAATGTCCATGGGATTAGAAGGAGGTCACTCTAATAAGTCAGTGACTACTGTTGCCATAATCTTCTCAGTAGAGGGGATCCCATGGCTGGGAGGCATCACTTTCCCCTTTTAAAAATGTGTCTCCAATGGTGATAATTTGAAAGAGGAGTGGTAGAATAAGGAACATCTGGCATGGCCGATTAGATGAATGTGATGTCATTCTCTGAGTTAATGATTACAAGGGGAGATAAAAGTGTGGCTTGGGGGTTGTAGGCTAAGTTTGGTTTGGCACATTAGTTTTTGTTACATGCATATAAAAGAACCAGTAGACAGTTGATAATATACGAATAAAATTAAGAAGAGTGTGTGGTCTGGAAACATAATTGTGGAAACTATCAGGATAGAAGTGGTAATTAAATTTATGAAAATGGACAATTTAATCCTGGTAGTCTATAGTAAAGAGAAAAAAGTCTCAAAGGATCATCCACATTTAAGGGACAGTAAAGGACTGTCCATCTGAGAGGATACTGTTGGAAGATCCAAGGGGAATCAAAGGAAACCAGTAGAGAATAGAACTTGATCATTTATTGGATGTGGGTGTTACACATGAGCAGTTAAAAATGATCCTAAAGTTTTGATTATGGGTAACTGGTATTCATTGGTGAGTTATAAATATATGTACGCTTATTTGCACAGTTAAATTCCATTTTAACAAGAACCAATATGGGGGGAAAAAGTTTGCAATAATAAAATTATTTCTAAGCCCAGGCCAATGGCCTGGAGCATTAGCGCCTTGTTGATCTCATTACAACAAAATTCTCTACTATGAATTATTTAGTATAATGACTTTACCCAGTCCTTGTCTATAGAGTAGTTCTTCACATATAATGAAAAAATCATAAGAATACAAACTGTTCCATGAAGGTTGATTTAAGTTGAAAAAAAAAATCATTCTCTAGAGTCATAGTGGTTTATCCAATGTGAAATGTGTTGTGCTCTGCTGGAAACTGAAGGTGGGCTCTGGGGTGTGCATTTAAATGGAGCTAATGAATTTCCTCTGTGCAGTCCAGCCTGGGGAGAAATGGAGAAGTCAGTTTAATAAAGCATGCAGTAGAATTGCCCTCTCTGGCTCTCCAGATTATAATAGTGGAGCATGGCATTGTTCCCTTTTTCTCTAAATCTACTCTTGTTTTTCTGCAACTGCAATTTTTGACACTCTCACCATCTTATTTCTGCTTCTGCTCTCCCTCCCTTCCTGCTCCTTCTTTGAGGCTTGCTTACACCCCCTCTTTTCTACCTCTTGGCCTCCCTCTCTGCCTTCCTTCTTGTTTTCCTTTAATTAAGGCTAGTGTCTCAGTGATGATCTGAAGAGATGCTCATCGTGTGCTCACAAGTCCTTCCGCAGAGCGGCATTCTCAGAAGCCCTCATGGTGCTCCCTTTCCTGCTAAGAGTTGTAAAGTGGAGCCTCTGTGACTTGGTAGGAAAGAGTCTGCCTTTATACAAAAGAAATAAGTGTGTTTTTGCTTTTTATTATTTTCATTTATTTGTTCAGTGTTTTGGTTTTTCTGAGAGTTCTGTTTCTTTTGCTTTTTATTTGAGTCTGGGGAGACGAGAGGCAATTTATCTGTGCATGCTTTTTGTTCTGGCTTTGGTTTAGAACTCAATGCTCATCACTTCTCTTTTGAAAGAGCTCTTTCCACAAGATTCTGAAAAGGTGACCTGCATCATTATTAACTTGGACGGTAGCTGCCAGGAGGATATAGTTTAGGAATCTGCCATTTTAATTAGTGCTTCAGGTATCCACTATGCACACTAAAACCCGAGACATTTACTCTAAAACCATTGTGACCTTTAGGATGAGAAAGTGTTGTGTAGGAAGGAAAACAATCACCTAAGCTGCCTTTCCCTAACTCCACTGGTCTTCAGAATCAATTCATAAATCAGACTGTAAACTTTCTGGGGTCAGGAATTGTGCCTTTTGTTTGTGTCTTAGACTGGGTGGTATGTAACCATAGAATAAATGAATGGGTGGTGCTGGGAGTTTCCACTTTACCTGCACTGCCTGTCCTTGGATAAATTTTTTGAACCTCATTGCATACATCTGATAAAAATATAATACCTAAGTACAAGAGCGTTTGGTGCCCTGGTTATTAGCACAAAATGGAGCGGTTAAATAAAACATATGATAGAGGGCACAATGTTCAGCTGGAGTTTCAAAATGTTATTACCCCTAACTTCACTGTCTATGTGACTTAGTTCCTCCAATTGTGAAATGATAATTGTATACTTCTACTACATATTAATGATAAGATTAGGAGAGTATGTGAAAACATTTACAGCTTTGCTTGTCATTTACGCTTACTATTATCTTGCTAGGAATATTTCCAGATATCAGTAAATCGAATTAGATCCATCATATAGTTACGGAGTGTTTTATGTACTAATCCCTGTGCTTGTGGATTCAAAATTAAAATTTGGGAACCCCAGGATCTCGCAATCTAGTGAGTAACATGAGTAAGTACATAGATGACTCTCACAGATGGTAACCTCTGCTCTGCGGCATTCACTGAGCAATTGTAATTTAGAGGTTGTAGGAGTTGTTTTAGAATAGGAAGAAATTACTTCTGACTGGGAGATTGGAACATCTCCCTGTTTAATGCTGGTTGAATTTAAGAGAGAAAATAAAATTAAGGAAAACCCTATTTCTGCTTATTTAATCTGCTTGGGAGGGCTTTAATTACACAGAAAAGAAAGGGAACATAGTACAGTAGAACCTTGATTAAATGAAACAATTTGAATTTGGATAATGGGATTTTCTTGTTAATTCTCTCTTTAAGACCAAAAAGTCCATGTCTTGTTGTTGCTATTCCTACTTTTAATAGTGCCTATTCAAACAACACTTATTGAATTAATATGGACTCAACAGTGATAAAGTAGCAAATATGAATGATTCATAATAGAGAATTCTCTAAATAAACCCTAAAGAGTTTATTAGCTTATCGATTAAAAGATGCATAACATAAAATATAACATTAACATAAAAATAAAACAATAATGTAAGGAAATATGTAACTAGCTAAAAATAAAAGAGCATTGTATGGTTTAGGAGATAAAATAAATATTTTGGACCGGAATAGATTCACACTATTGAGTCAGAATACATTGATCTGTATCGGAGAGAAGAGATTAAAAAAAAAAAAAAGCAAGTATTTCCAAAATATTGAGAATGCAGAGTATTCAGTATTCAAACTGAGTATACAGAATATTTTGAATTCGAAGAGATGAGAAGCAAGGCGACAAATCTGGCAGTTTTATGGTATCTGAGAATGTCACTTAATATTTCTTAGACGACTGAATTCCAGAATTCTCATTTTGAAGACCATCATCATTGATTAACATTTTCTGAGTGAGTACAGTGTACAGAGCAAATGCACATGGAGCACAGCCCAGTGGTCAGGAATGTGGCATCAGGAATCTAAGGACCAGAGGTAAGAGTCAGAAATTACTGTCTTTGGAGACTTAACCAACTAATTTAAACTTTAGACCAACATTTCCTTAGCTGTAATGTGATAACAATAGTAGTATCTAATTTTTTCTTTCACTGTGAGTGAGAAATGAGGTAAACAAATTAGTGGGCACATTGCCTAGAACATGGTAAGTATTTGACACGTGTTAACCATTATCATTATGAGAAGGTCTTAGAGCTTGGGCAGGAGTTGTGGAATTGATACAGACCATCTGAAATGCCTACATAGTTTTATTTAAACTGAATTTTGGATATATGCTTCTTTTGTTTTCGACTTTATTCTGGTTTGGAGTGAAGTAGTTTCTGGGTTTTCTTTGTTTGTTTGTTTGTTTTAGGGTTTTATGATGATGGGGTTAATGCTGTTGATGCCATGCCTGCCTATGTCTGCTTGGGCTTTCCAAGTAGTGACCTCACAGGGTTTCCATGTGAGCCTACTGCTAACTATATATCGCTGCCTGGGATTGTTCTCAGGCTACAGACCTAACCTTCGTTTGCATGGATGGACCAGAAGTATAAGGCAAGAAGCACCTGTAGGAGTGATTCTGATTAATGAGAAAAGGGAATTTGTGAGCAAGAACCCCAACTGCTTCTTCTTTTTGTGAACAAGAACCCCAGGCTTCTTCTCTGACATGTGTTCTGGAAATCCTATCAGATGATGCCCACTAGGTATGGACTCCAGTTTCCTAAAAGAGTAACCTGCTCATAAATGAAGTTTTATGAATTTTCTCTTTTCCCCATCTAATTTCCTCACCTCCACATTTTGCTTCCTATGCCCCAGTGATCAATTCATTTGTTCCAAATCTACCTTTTATCTCCTACTCTGTGACAATAGAGATGACCCCTTTAGAATATCTCCCCTGTCAGTTGTCATAACATTAAACAGTTTCAGCAGAGGGTGCTGGAGAGACACAGCGGAGAGGAAGGGAGTTTTCTCCCGGATTCCAGATTCCAGTATGTTCCAATAGGTAAGCTACAGCAGCACTTGAAGCTTCCATAGCACCTGGCAGTCAACACTTTAAGAACAGCTTCTTTTGGCACAACTCTGAGAGTTTTGTAGCAAAGTGCCTCAAGCACAGCATCCCTATGAATAATTTTCCATGCAGCCCATAGAGTAGCTTGGCAGTGAAGTGGCACTGGTACAACATTTCCCTGGGGATGGCTCTTCTTAACACCACTTAGGCTTCTTCACAGCCTCAGTGAACTCATGGAAGCAAGGTGCATCCCCTTCAAAAAGGATCTGGTTGTTAGTCCTGGAAAGAAAAGTGTGTGTGTGTGTGTGTGTGTGTGTGTGTGTGTGTGTGTGGTGGAATGGTGGAGCCCCTCTACCATAGGTTCTTCCTTTGGCAGTCTGTGTTAGTATTGGGGATAGAGGCTATTCCTTATATCTGCTATTGTTTTTATTGTTTAGAGTTCTCTTTGCTAGTTACCAGCTAATCTCTGTCACTCCAATCTCATTTTATAGTTAATACCTCTTTATATAAAGGCTTCTATGCTTAAATTTCTGTGTGAGTCCTGTGTCCTGACAGGACAGACCCATAAACCTCCCAAATAAACTACTTGCACCCAAATCTTTGTTTCAGGGCCTGCTTGTGGAGGAATCCAAACTGAAAATTTTAGTTACAATAGACACATCAGAAAGCAGATTCTCAGGAGTAGACTGTGGAATCTAATTGCTTGCTGATGAGAGAAATAGGAATTCCACTTTTGATGGAAAATTGGATGTCGTAATTCAGTCATGATGTAGCATCACAGTTACATACATTCTTATTTATGGTATATTAGGAAAGGAAACAAGGAAGAGAAAGCTTGGCTTTTAATGGCTCTAGCACACTGGTTCCCAGAGTGTGCTCCCCAGACCCTAGCCCTAGCATCATATGGGGTCTTGCCCCTTCCCAGACTTATTGAATAAAAAACTCAGGGATTGAGGTCCAAAAATCTGTGTTTTAAAAAGCTCTCCAAGAAATTTTAATGCAGTGCAAAGTTTAAGAGCTAATACTCTAGAACTTGAAAGAACTGAGAATAAATATGGGAACTGTGGAGCAGATTGACTTTTTATAACTGACATAAAAGCCTTAAAAAAAAAGAATGGCAGCCATAGGTCAGCCAGCTATCAATCCAGATCTGTAAAGGCAGAACACTTTCATGGCAGTGTTTGAGATCCTCTCCTGCAGCTGATGTGCAGAACAGGCTGGCATTTAGGTCCATCATTTGATCACAGGAGAGGTGTAATCTCAAATGAATCTAAATTCATAGCCCCTGAGAGTCTTCATGCCAAAGTCAGGGCCATGATAGAAAAGTAGTGAGACATCAAGACCTTGGATGAGGCATTTAATGGGTAAATTAGCTTAAGAAATTTCATCATTGCCAGAGGGAAGCATTGTTCCCTTGTCTGGAGACCATTTAAAGGTTTCATGTGAGGTCAGTGCCTGAGAGAGGATGTTAGCCCTCCTCTACTTGCCTCTCTCCAAATAATTCCAGATCAGTAACTTGGATCAAGTCTTCCCCTGGCATAAGTGGGTAAGATCCATCCTTGGTATGGACTGTTCACCAAAAATCTGAAGAACCTTTACAAGATGTAGTGGCAGAAAATAAGAGATTACTTATGAGAATGTACTTAGAGTTTTGCCTTGGGAAGGGTTCCAAATATAAGGCAAGAAAGGGGAGATTTATTAAAAATAAAACAATCTTTTGTGATTCAGAATCCAGTATCCTCACAAAGGCCTGTAGCGGCTCTTTGAAGTTTAGAGACAAAGATGGACCACAGTAAGCAAGATTGTCAGAATCGTGTTGGCAGGGGATAGAGGAAGGGAACAGAGATTCAGAGATAGAGACCTACAGGAATGGGCACTAAGTAGTGTATATGTTTGTGTCTTGCATCAGTGTACACAGTAGGAAGTGCCTACTCCAGAAGAGATGCTGGACAACCACTGGATAAAATGATTCAACCAGTAGGTGTCAGCCAGCTGCTGTCCTTAGCTATGCTGGTACTTGCACACTGATCCTATGAACAGAGTATCCACGGTAGCAGAGATGGAGGCTATTCTGCCAAAAAGGAAACCCACACGTACGTGCATGCATACACATGCACATACACACACACGTACCAATAGTATGATAAAGTGTCACAGATGAAAATTTAAAGAGTCAGTTTGCTTGGCAAACTTTTCTTGTATTATTGAATTAATTCGGTTTTCTATGACCATTTCCCCAGAGTGCAAGAAACTTACACATCTCAGGGATTCCAGTTAAAAGAATATTATTAAAATAATCTTAATATGTTTTGAATGTTTCCTCTCCTCTATTCCCAATGCTAACACATTAATGACGTTATCTTTTTCTGTACTTAAAACATTCCTGTGGGGTAAGTACTACTAGTATCTATCTTAAGGAAACGGACTTTGAGACTTAAAAAGGATAAGACTTCTATAAAACCAGTTAGGAAGTAGCAGAGTCAGGGACTCAAACCTGATTCCAGCTGACACCAAAATCCATGTTCCTAATGACTGTGCTTTATTTGTTATCAAAATCTGTTCCAAAAGAGGTAGAGAAAAAAAACACAGTACTTAGGTAATTTGACTCTAATTGTCTATGTTGTCTTTTGAAGTGGCAAGTTTCAGACTGTGAGCACAGGTACTTTGATTTCAAAAGGGTCACCAAGGGGGGTGCATGGGTGGCTCAGTGGTTTAAGCTTCTGCCTTCGGCTCTGGTCATGCCCCACATCAGGCTCTCTGCTCAGCGGGGAGCCTGCTTCCCCTTCACCCTCTCTCTCTCTGCCTGCTTGTGATCTCTGTCAAATAAATAAATAAATAAATAAATAAATAAATAAGATCTTTTTTAAAAAAACGGGGTCACCAAGGGAAAGCCTTATTTCTGTTATCCTATCTACAGTGTTTCAAGTCATTGCCAATAATCCAAATAAAGGTTCTTGGCTGCTGCAGCTTATATTAATGATTATACAAAATTTAATAAACATAAATTACACTGTCCATCATGTTTGAGGACAAATGAAAGATTCTATTGTTTCTAAAGTAACATAAGACTGCATCTAAAATACAGTATTGAAAACCAAAATGTTAATTTATTTTTAAGAAGAGGTTTAGGTTTAGAAGTAGGAAAATGTTTCATTGAAGCATGGTAGAGTTACATTTGTAATAAGAGAACTGCCAACTTTATAGTCAGGCTGCCTATATAATGTAAATCAAAGCTGGGAAGTGCTCAGTTTAAATTGCTTTTTAAGACTGTTGAACTCCTGTTGGTTTATACATAAGATTTACACCAACATGTTCTTTCCATCTCCATTTTTCATGAAAGGAATATTAATCTTTGATTACCTCCATAATTACGGGAGTAGGAGTAGTTATCTGGGGTGTACAGCTAATCTTTTATTATTCATCCTACCTACAAACAAGATTCTACTTTTAAAAACCCTTACATTTTCTTATGTGAGGATTGTAGAGCACAAAGACACGCGTGTTCTATGGGATGTTGGTCTTGGTCAACCGTATTCAGGCACAACGTCTCTTACCTTTTCTCTTCTCTACCTCTGACATCTAACCTCATGTAGTCTCCATGTTAGCCAAATTCTGCCAAGGTCTAGTCTCTTTCCTATCATCCCCCAGCCATTAATTGCTGGGTACTCTCCATTTTGTAAAAACTGATTATACGTTCTTGACAGCTATTTAAGTAAAAACCATATGCTAATCATATAACCAGTTAGAAGCTACCTGGTATTTCTGAGAAGCATAGTTCATACACTTTAACCATATAAACGTTATCTCTTTTGAAATATGTTAGCAGCTTTAAATGATAAATGCTTATTTCTTAATCTTATAAATCTCAATTCTGATAGTGGCTTTTCTGGGACTTTGTAATTTCAGGTATTAATGTGAGGATCAGACTACTCCTATCAATTGAGCCAAACCTAAAAATGATAACATTTTTAATTGTTAAGCAAATGTATGCACTACTCTGTAGCAAGTAATCATAGAAGGTATCTATTTTAGACAGAAAGACAATTTTTTTTAAATTTTTAATTTTTTTTTATAAACATATAATGTATTATTAGCCCCAGGGGTACAGGTCTGTGAATAGCCAGGTTTACACACTTCACAGCACTCACCATAGCATATACCTTTTCCAATGTCCATAACCCCACAACCCTTTCCCTACCCGCCTCCCCCTGGCAATCCTCAGTTTGTTTTTTGAGATTGAGTCCCTTAAGGTTTGTCTCCCTCCCAATCCCATCTTGTTTCATTTATTCTCAGAAAGACAATTTTAAATATGTGCCATTTGAGCTTGAGATCTTAAAAAAGAAAGAGCTATGTAAACAAACAAGCAAAAATGGGATACTTCTGTTCTCATCACTGATGTGTAAAGAGTGTGGAAGTTGCCACTTCCTTCCTTACAACAACAAAAAAAAATGAAGTGAGAATTCACTCATCAATTTTCTTGGACTCATCAGAGAACTGAGGGTCCAAGGCAAACTGACACAAAATCTGGAGAGACATAAAGTCAGGAAAACAAACAAACAGGCAAGAACCAACTGCAGCAGAAGCAACTAGAGCCATAAATTGGTATGCATATTTAAATGGTAATTATGACAATTAGCTGGAGCATGAGTGTGGACTAGCTTGAGAGAGAAACTGTTGGTGACTCTTGTGTTGGGAAGGGGTTCACCCTCAAGATTCTCAAAGTAAAGTTTCAAGAGAGACACCTTCTTGCCTCTGGCAGGGGAAGATTAATCTTTTGTGAAATACAATTAGAGATTTCTTCATATCAAAGGTCTATTCTTAAGCAAAAAGACTTTTCCAGGGGCACCTGGGTGGCTCAGTGGGTTAAAGCCTCTGCCTTCCGCTCAGGTCATGATCCCAGGGTCCTGGGATCGAGCCCCACATTGGGCTCTCTGCTCAGCAGGCAGCCTGCTTCCTCTTCTCTCTGACTGCCTCTCTGCCTACTTGTAATCTCTGTCTGTCAAATAAATAAATAAAATCTTAAAAAAAAAAAAAGACTTTACCAGAGCTTTATCTCAAGTAGGGCAAGTTCACCCTACCCTTCTTCTTCTTCATCTTCTTCTTTTTTAAAATTAATATACAATGTATTATTTATTTCAGGGGTACAGGTATGTGATTCATCAATCTTACACAATTCACAACACTTACCATAGCACATACCCTCCCCAATGTCTCATCACCCAGCCACCCCATCCCGCCCATGCTTCCTCCCCTCTAGCAACCCTTAGTTTGTCTCCTGATATTGAGAGTCTCCTGGGGCTTGTCTCCCTCTCTGGTTTTGTCTTGTTTCATCCTACCCTTCTATCTGACTAGCATTTCTGTTTCACCTAAGAAGGAAAAAGCTATTCAACTGGAAAAATGCCTGTGAAGTCACAGACCAGAGATACAAAACCTTTCAAACACTGACATTTAACCATAAGATTATAGAACACTAGCCCCATATGACACCGAGAGTGGGCCAGTATAATATAATGGATTATGGCTGAAAAAGCTGTAAGATGCAGATTTTCACTAAGAAGTACTCAAGATCAAAGTCAAGAGAGAGATTAAAAAATAAAAACACTGGGAAATCTGAAGCCTCTGGAACCTACAGCTATTATAAACTTCTGTGTTTGTTCCCAGATTAATATAAATCCTCACACTAAGTGCCTATATATCTCATGTCCCATTATTTAATATGATATGTTTGGCTTTCAACAAATATTTACCATGTATTCTAAAAGGCAAGGGGGAAAAACTGAAGGTACAAAGCATCAGGAAGTGCCTCAGATATGACAAGTTTTGAAATTAATAAGGAAGGTATTTAAAAGAACTATAATTAATGTTAAAGTCTAATAGAAAAAGTTGACAAATGAAAAGATAACAGGAATGATGTATGCAGAGAGACAAAAAACTCATCTAAGAATCAAAAGAACATGTTAGATATCAAAAACACTGTAATACAAATAATGTTTTTGATAAGCTCATCAGTAGACTAGAAGTGGTCTAAAAAAGAATGAGAGTGCTTAAAAATAGGTTAATAAGACATCCTGAAGGGAAAATCAAAGAGGAAAATAAATAATAAATTAAAAAAACACAAAATATCACAGAAAACAGAAGAGACTATTCAAAATCTGTGGGATGATTTCAAATGATTTAATGTGTAATTAGAATACTAAGAGGAGAAGAAATATTTGAAGTAATAATGGCTAAAATTTTCCAAAAGTAACTGCATAAACTAAGCCATAGATCCAGGAAGCTCAAATAAAAGAAGGAAAATAAATATAAAAAAATCTACATTTATAATTAATAATTAATAATAATACAATATAATATTACAACAATACAATACAATAATAATAATACAATAATACAATGAATAATCTACAATTATATTCATACAACAAAAAAGCAAAATCAAAGAGAAAATCTTGAAAGGATCCAAAAGAACAAAAAAAAGAGAACACTTTCCTAGGAGAAGAAAGGTTAAGAATTACAATAGACTTCTCAAAAGAAACAATGTAAGCAAGAATACAGTGGAGTGAAATGCTTGAAGTGTTGAAAGGAAAAAATAAAAAGAATTAGAATTCTATACCCAGCAAAATTATCCTTTAAACTGCCCCTCCAGTTCAAATCACATGTCCCTGTACTTCTGACCTATCAGCTATAAATCAGGGTTCCCATAGCCCCCTCCCCAGGTTTGGTAATTGTCTAAAAAGATTCACAAATCCCAGAGAAACACTTACTGCCTTTTTAACAGTTTATTATAAAGGATAATATGAAGGAAAAAGATGAACAGCCACATGAATAAGTAAATAGAGCAAGGTATGGGGAAGGGAAACAAAACTTCCAACATCCTACAGGCATGCCATCATTCCAGCACTTCCATGTGTTCATTAGAGTGGATCCTCTCCAAACTCCGTGGTTTAGAGATTCTTATGAAGGCTTTATCACATAGGCATGATCAACTATTAATTCAATATCTAGCATCTCTACCCTCCCCAGAAGTTGGAGGTATGACTGAAAGTCCTAAGTTTTGAATCATAGCCTGGTCTTTCTGGTGACCAGTGTCCTCTTCACTGTGAGTGAAGTCACTCCTAGTGACCTTGGAGCCCATGAAGAGTTGCTTCATTGGAATAAAAGATGCTTCTATCACTCAGGAAATTCCAAAAAAATTTAGTAGCTCTTTGTCAAGAACCAGGAGCAGATATCCTTCAATGGCTGTGCTTTTGGGCTTCTTAAAAAAATAAAGTAACAGTGGTATAAATTTTTTCAGCTATCTATACATTGTCCAAAGAAGGATATATGTCTATAATTGTTATGACATCTTCCTCTGGAACCTATGGCATGCTGAAATGCAGGCAAAAATGGTAAATAGTTAAACATTTTATTTTTTTCCCTACCCTTTTATCTTATGCTAACTTTATGTAGATTCACAGAACTTAACATTTCATTATAGCACACTCAAGAAGGAATTTATGAAACTCATTCACCAAACCATAACACTAAGATGTTCATGGTAGAAAAATGCTACGAAAAAGCCATCAAAAAATGCAAGGAACTATCAGAAAAATGACAACCAAAGTGCCATTTAGTAACTGTAAGTATAAAGGTAATGATTACTAACTTGTTGAGTTTCAGAAAATAATGAAGACTTTTCTAATATAAATAGTAGAACAAAGAGTCTGCTTCAGTAGAAGAAAACAACATTTATACTGTTAATTTTCCACAATTCCTAACCTAACCATTAACTTAAGTAACATTTGCCATTTAGTAGTAGAGGGCACAATTAGTCAAATACTTCATTTCTTGGAAAATAAAAGTACTAGATTGTTGATATTTTCATATTTGTCCAAATATAAATGAAAAGAAACTATCTGCAAATGATTAGCAATTTTAATTTAAGAATGACCTTGTCAGAGGTCAGCAACCTTTCCCTGCAAATGACAACACAAGCAAATATTTTAGGCCTTGTGGGTCAGTCTCTGTCAAAGCAGCCACAGACAATGCAGGAAGAAGCAAGAGTAGAAGTGTCAAAAAAACTTTATTTATAGATACTGAAATTTGAGTTTCATATCATTTTCACATTACATTAAAATTTTTTCTTTTAATTGTTTCAGCCACTTAAATATATAAAAAACCTTCTTAATTTGGTAGCCATACAAAAAGTAGTGGAGGACCACATTTGGTGTGGAGGGCAGTTTGAAGAGCACTGCTCTATGCTTTCTTGTTTTCTTTCTTTCTTTCTTTCTTTTTTTTTTAAGATTTTATTTATTTATTTGACAGAGAGAGAGAGATCACAAGTAGGTGGAAAGGCAGACAGAGAGAGAGAGAGGAGGAAACAGGCTCCCCGCTGAGCAGAGAGTCTTCTACGGGGCTCGATCCCAGGACCCTGGGATCATGACCTGAGCTGAAGGCAGAGGCTTTAACCCACTGAGCCACCCAGGCACCCCTGCTCTATGCTTTCTTAACAGAGCTGTGCGTGTGTGTATGTGTGTGTGTGTGTGTGTGTGCATGTGCTGTGTAATACATTTGTCTTGTAATCAATTTCTCTTGATTTATATGAATTTCTATTTATATCAATTTCTATTCATTTATATGAATAAGCAAGATTCAGTATTTGGTATTAATAAGAAAGGAAACAGAATTTTATCAAATGGACCCACAGATTCCTTATTCCAATATAGATTTCCCTCTCTTGCATAAACCATCCTCTGCCAAGACCTCACTCTACAAACAAATACATACTACAGAGCTGGAAGAGTTAGAAGAAAGTCTATTTTAGTGTTATTCTTTAGTGACATAGTTCCCTGCATTTCACCTATTTCTTTCCTGGTATTGCCTTTAAGAAACTTCTATCATTGATAGAATGAGAAGTTTCCATATAAAACTGGGAGACATGCCTAGGAGACATGGGTTAGACCTAACTTAATCAAAGTGTCTGCTTACATAAGAAAATATTTAAGGTCCTAAAAGTAACCATCTTTTGTTACTAAATTTTAACATTGCATGCCATTATTAAATTGCTTATGTGTTTTATTAAGTATCTTTATTAAAAACAAGGCTCAGAAATGCCATTTGTTCTTCACTTCCTTGAAATTAACACTGTCTTCTACTAAATTATGACATTACCCATCTCAAGATATGTGGTAAAATTACCAAGTTTTCAAATAGAATGAAAATCTGATCCATAAATGGTTCACACATGATTTCTGATGCATAGAAAACCTATTATTAGATATCCTTCAATGCCTGTGCTTTTGGGCTTCTTAAAAAAATAAAGTAACAGTGGTATAAATAAAATCGCTTAATATAAAAAATAATCTTTAGGTTGTGGTTGTCAACTATATATCTTAAAGAAAAAGAACACTAAAATGTTACAAGTTTATAGGAACATGAGAATGTATGACTACAAAAGAGAATTTAAAATATACACTTCAGTGGGACAAAAGCTAACATTACCTTCTGTGATATATCGCATTATTGTTAAAAAACTGTTTGTTGTCCCTCTCTTTGAGAGTATTATCCCATTCCTGTTGATGTCAGGCCAGGGCACACACATTGCTTTGGCCAAAATGAGATGTTAAAATCTGAGATGTAAGAACCAATACCTGGTAAGTGAAATAAGTCAGATTGAGAAAGACAAATAACCATATGATTTCACTCATATGTGGAATTTAAAAAACAAAACAATGAATAAACTAATGAAAAGCAGAATCAGACTTATAATTACAGAGAACAAACTGATGGTTACCAGAGGGAAGTAGTGTGAGATGGGCCAAATGGGTGCAGGGGAGTGGGAGACACAGGCTGCCAGTGATGGAATGAAAAGCATAGTATGGGGAAGGTAGTCAATGATACTATAAAAGTGTTTATGGTGACAGATGGTAGCTACACTTGTGAGCATAGCATAATATATAGACATGTTGAATCATGTTGTACATCTGAAACTAATGTAACACTGTGTGTCAACTATTAAAAAAAAAAGAGGAAGAAGAAGAAGAACCAATACATGATTACCCCAAATCTCTTTTTCTTTTCCTTCTTTGATGATAGACACTGTTACACTATTAGCCAGGATCCTGGAGTGAAAATCACATGGAGCTGAGCTACAGTTGCTTCTTTGTTGGCATATGATATGGGTGAAAACAAAACCTCTTTTATTGTTGTAAGCCAATACAATTTTGGAGTAGTTTGTTACTCAGCCTAACCTACTCTATACTTATTGATAAACTTTTTACAAGTTAAAAGAGGTCTTATAAATTCTGATTTTTAATTTTTAAAAAAGATTTTATTTATTCATTTGAGAGAGAGAGAGAGAGCACAAGCAGGGGGAGTGGTAGGCAGAGGAAGAGGGAGAAGCTGGCTTCTCACCAAATGGGGAGCCCAATGTGGGGCTCAGTCCCAGAACCCTGGGATCATGACCTGAGCCAAAGGTTCATGCTGCCAAAGGCAGATGCTCAACAGACTGAACCATCCAGCCACCCCATCAATACTGTTTTTTAAAGAAGCAGCTGGGTGACTCAATTTTATGAACACAATATGAGGGGCTTCTGAAGGGCTCACTTGATAAACAATTAATAGCATGCCCATTCTGCAAAGATAAAGCCACTTAGTTTGCTTGGTAAGAACCTGAACATTTTATGAGCAAATAAGATCTACCTTGTCCAAGTGACAACCTATGCAGTTCATGGAGACAAGATGGCAATTAATAAAACAATCCACACTAAAGAATGTAAGTGCAGGGTACCTGGGCAGCTCAGTTGATTAAACGTCTGCCTTCAGCTCAGGTCATGATCCCAGAGTCCTGAGATAGAGCCCCATGTCAGGCTCCTTCTCTGCTGGAAGTCTGTTTCTGCCTTTCCCCTGCCAGTCACTTCCCTTGCTTATGCTCTGTCTCTCTGTCAAATTAATTAATTAATTAGTTAGTTAATTAATTTAAAAAAAGAATGAAAGTGCATAGAGCTAAATGATAAAAATAGCTAAGCATAATCGTATCTACTAGAATATGGACTAGTGAGGTTCTGATATTAAGTTCCACTTCTCACTAAATAGTTTGTGGTTGTTTTGTTTGTTAATATAATGTAGATTTTTCCCAGCCTTTCATTATTCAAATTCTATAGGAACTCACTGGGTCACATGTTATTTTCCTCTTCTCTCAGTTTCTATGCCAGTATGTCACTTTTTTCTTTGTTTTTTTTTTTCCTTTTTTCCTATTTGCAGAAAATTCTGCATCTCTCCATTTAGAATTGCTTAAAGTGAACTTTACATTTACTGATTATCATCTATATTGAAGTTTCTTTCCTTTCCAAATGGTTTTGAAATTGCCAGATGCTAGTTCTTATCACTGATAAATAGCTTCTCTTTTCATGGACTGAACCTCTGCCTAATAATGAAAGTAATGGTAAGGATGATAATGGCTGCATTTATTTAGACTCTACAAACCCAAAGAACTATACTTGGTATTTTATAAGAATTATCTCATTTAAGTCTCACAAAAACCATGTAGAATAATAGTTATTTTCAGTTTACATTTAAGTAAACTGAGAGGAGAAATTTGCTTGCATAGGGTCGTAAAACAAGTTTTAATGTCCATTGCCTTTCTTCTAAGTGACATTATCTCCTCACACTATTCTGTGGGTCTTTTAGTCATTTTTCTTTGGATTCTGCCTTGTGCTGTAACAATGGCAAGGCTCTAATGAGTCTTAGCTCTTTTTGTCACTTGTGTTGTTTTTAACAAGATTTTCTCTGGTGAGGGAGGTGCAGAATCTCTTAGCAAAGTAAGACGAGTTGTAGAACTGTGCTTCTAACACCATTAAACTGGGTTGAAGAAAGTCTCAAACTATGGTTGACTGAAGTTAAGAAGATCAAGGTCTGATTCGTTGTGGAAGAAGGCAGAAAAAATTATCTCCAGATAAGTGAGATTCCAACTGAAAGAATGGGGCAGGCCCCCAGTGCCACAAAGCAGACTGAGCCTCACTTAGAAAACTCAACAGAGTTGATGGTGAAGGCTACAGCTCAGTAGATATGTGGAAACCAATAACCCACACTCCATGGAACTGTTAGACGAATTTCAGGGTGTGAATGGTTCAAATGACTCCTGACAATCTTGGTTATAGGAGATTCAAGATTCCTGGTGGGATTTAACTGCAGACTGAAGACCTTGAGTAGGTATTCTAGATCTTCCTTTCACTGGCTTTATGTAATCATGAGCAAATTACTTAGTTACTCTATGACTTTATTTCCTTGATTGTAAAATATTGGTAATTTTAGTACTTGTCTTAAGAGTTTTTTATGATAATTATGATACATAAAGTGCTTCCTATTGGCTAGGGCAGTGCAAAAAAAAAAAAAAAAAAAGAGAGAGAGAGAAATGACACTTTCTTAGTTCATGGGTAACTGGGCCAAATAATCTTTAGTAAGCCTTGAACACCAAGGCTTAAATTAAAGCACTTGGAGGCACTCCTGAAATGAAAGTGAGCTCAGAAGAACTAACAATTCTTTTTCTAGCCCCCTAGAATTTACCATCCCAGTTTGAGTCCAACATTACCACCTTTCAACTGGATATATTTACATACATAACATGCATTGAATGATTTTATTGTCTTCACCCTCATATTTGTATTTCTTTTCACTTGTCAAATATCATTTATAGGAATTCATCACCATATGCATTCAAGTTCAAAAATTTCCATTTCCTTTACATCCATGTCTAATTCATTTCTAAATCCATTCCACGTCTGTAATATTTATCACATCTATTCTCTTTTATTCATTTAACAGTTGAATTCCTAATTACCATCTCAGTTGTCTGATACACTTTGTTTTTTATTTGATTTCTTTGTCTCTAAATAACTTCCCTATAATCCATCTTGTTTGTCATCTTAATCCTATAAAAACACATGTAGTCAAGCCTTTTTCCTACCTAAGCATTATCAATGATTCTTCATTTCCTATAGAATAAAGTTTATAGGTTTGCTTGCGTTAATGGTTTAAGTTGGTCTCAGTATATAGTTTTTTTTTTTTTAAGATTTCACTTATTTATTTGACAGAGAGAGAGATCACAAATAGGCAGAAAGGCAGGCAGAGAGAGAGGGGGAATCAGGCTTCCCACTTAGCAGAGAGCCTGATATGGGGCTGGATACCAGGACCCTGAGCTCATGACCTGAGCCGAAGGCAAAGGCTTAACCCACTAAACCACCCAGGTGCCCTTCAGTATATAGTTGTATTTTTATCTTATTCATGTTGTTCTCTTTCTACATTTTATTTCCAAGCAAACTGTTCTATTTATTTCTGAGCACAATTCTCTTGCTTTTTCATCTCTGACTTTGCTCATCACATTCCCTCTGTCTCTTAATGCCAATGTCTATCAGATCTTATTACTTCTTGAAGATTCAAATGAAATCATTTTATTTCTATATTCCTTAATAACTTTGTTTAAATTTGAATGGTCTATTCACATGAAATATAAGCTTTTTGAGGAGAGTCCCTGAGTCTTTATATTTTACAAAGCATATGCTTTATTGCACAAAATGGGTGCTTAATAAATGTTGAACTAACAGATAAATGAATAAACAAATATGCAAATTCAGGACATGGAAAATAAAATGGTAAAAATACCTTCTGAAAAGGTAGCTCATTTTGAGAAGTGTTTGAAGACTGGTTTATCAAGGCACAGCTTCATGATGTTTTAGTTGCTTGTTTGGGTATGAGTAATTCTCCACATGAAGGAATAGTACTAAATAATTATGTAAAAACACATATTGTTTTATTTTCTTACAAGATATAAATCTTTCCTTTTCTTGATACCTACACACTGATGAAAACTCCGAAAACTCAAACTTAGACCCTTAGCAATTCTACAGAAAATTCAAAATTTGTCAGTAAAAAAAAAATGCAGTTCTCTGTAGCTAAGATTTTTCCAAATATGTGTGTGTGTCACATATATATATGTGTGTGTGTGTGTATATATAATTATTTTGATCTGGATAGTTTGAGTGTTTTTGTTTAGAAACACTGAAGATGTTGTGAATGTAGGGATGAGTAGGAAGGAAGTATGTTGAATTAGCATATGCATGCTAACATCTGCTCAAGAGCACACTGAAAATGTTCAGAATATTTTAGCCTTACAAGGATGTGAAGGAAAGGAAAGGAAAGGAAAAAAAAGCAGAGATACCAGAGGAGTAGAAAAGCAAGACATGAACTATCTTTTACTTCTGTAGCAAGTCCTGTGTTTTTTCTGAATAGCTCTCTACAGAGCTAACTTCACTACTTGTACTCAAAAGATAATAATAATCATATTACCATAATTTATTACTAGTTAGTTGGTCTTTGAGGTATAATATACCTAAACCCCCAAATTAGGGGGGTGTCTGCAATTTTTTTATTTAAGCACTTCTATATTTAAACAATCTAAATTATATGATTAAAATAATCATTCCCAACCATTACCACTACTGCTTATCCCAAAGAGGAGAAAGTAGTTCCTTATAAATTCACGTGATATGAAATTTTTAGACATGGTACAATTAAAAAAGAAAGAAAGAAAGGGAAGGGAGAGGGAGGGAGGGAGGAAGATAAGGAAGAAGAAAGGGGGAAAGTTATTAGTTCTGCTACCTTTTGAGATATTAAAGAAATAAAATGAGCAGTAATTTGTGAAATTAAATATAGTACTAGTGAGAAGTACTCTTTCACAGCCTCATTTATTTATGTAACGATTATTTGCTGAACATTTGCAATCTATAAGACATCGGAGATCAAACAAGACAAACAAGCTTCTTATCCTCAGGAAGCTTACATTTAAGTGGGGAAAAGAGGAAAGGAAAGAGATACTTAAGGATTGTGATAAATATTGCAAAGCAAATCAGATGGTTGCAAATCAGATGCAACCATGATGGCTGAAAATCCATGGCAGGGAAAAAAAAAATGCCATGGCAGTAGTACAGAATAGTCAGAGAAGGCAAGGAAAAATTTGGGACCTAAGTATAGGAAGGAGCCAGCCATGCCAAAGCAAGAGTAAAGGGAGAAACCTCATAGACAGAGAGAAAAAGAAATGAGAGACCTTGAAAAAGGAAATATTTTGTCACATGCAACACGAAAGGAGGCCAAAGTGGCTGCCACCTGGGGAGCAGGGGGGAGAGTGACATGAACCAAGGTTGGAGAGGTGGGAGGAAGCAGTATGTGCAAGATCTCAGAGGTCAAGCAGCTGAGCTTATTTTTCCTGACTTTAATGTGAAGCCATGGAACTGCTTTAAGGAAGTTAGTGAAAATTATAACCACTCTGGTTGTTTGGAGCGAATAGAGTGGAAGTGGAAGAGTCAAGATGCAAACATGGGTTTTGGCAGCAACCCAGCCACAAGATGATGAGGGTTTAGGATTCACAGTAGGGATGGAGAAAAGAGCATAGATTTAAGATATATTAGAGAGCTAAAAGTGATGGTGACTGGTGATGGATTGCATATTAGGGAGGTGGTAAAGAAAGTCAGAAACCAAGCATAGGTTGGTTCAGCTAAAATAATTGAGTATGTGATGGTCTTACTTTGTGAGACAGAAAAGCCTGGGAGACAATTTTTATTATTCTCCTATATGGGTGAATTTTTATACCTGTGAGCCAATGGGACTCCAGGTTAGTAAGATAATTGAGGCTTTGGTTCTCCAAGATTCAAGCTTAGAAGAGAACTATGGACTGAGTATATAAATTTGAATTTTTTCAGAAGGCTTCTACCATTTAGTGACAAGAGTAAAAGACAAAATATTTGCTAAAAGTAGCAAGAACAGCTAGTGAAGTAAAACAAACAAACAAAAATGAGGAAACCATGGAATTGTGGATTCCAAAAGAGGAGGGCATTGGGAGAAGCCTATGGTCCACTGTGTCAAAAGTTGCCATTAATTAGCATAAGACAAGACAATGATATTTCCATCATATCTAATTTAATTTTATTAGCCAGCACGTTTGAAATATAAGCTATAATTTAACACATATGCAAAATGATACTGTGATTCTTATTCATTCATTCATTTGATCAATAAATGATAGGGGGTATAGGCTGTGTTAGGCATTATTAAAAATACTTTCTTTTGTCCCCTCAATTTTTTTATTGCAGGATAAACTTTATGTCTGTAATCAGACACCAACCTTCTTCTGAATAATCTAGTCTTGATTTATATAGTAACCTTCAGGTCAATAACTTTCTAGATCCCAATTCTATTTAAATTTCCTTTTGTAATGAAAGAATCATCCCAGCCCCTTACCATTTCCCAAAAGAGTAGCACTTCATAAACTTCTATTTCTCCTACCATTGATAAGGGCATGAAACCACAATCAGACTGGAACAGAGTTAGGAAAATACAATCATTAAATTAAGGCATAATGAAAGTCTGGCTGTTTTTTTCTTTTCTAATCCCCTATAAAGCAAAATTGCTCCTCTGAAACAAGAAAAAGGGAGGTGATCACAGGAGGCAAAAATAAGCAAACAAAACAAACGTGATTTAATTATTATCCTAATTCATCTTTTCCTAGTTTGCATTTTTCAATCATTTATTTATGGAGATTAGGAGATTGGCTTACAGCCGCTGCAGAAACACAAGGGCTATAGGTAGATTCTACTACAGTGGCATTGAGCCAAGCATCTCATATTATGATTTTTGGCACAAGGTGTTACTTTGAGAGGGCAGACTTGTTTCCCTGCATATCAGGCCAATCCGCACTGCATTCTTTCCAAAGCGTGGTCTTTATTAGGGCCTGGCCCTTTACATCATACGTGGTCCACATATTGGCACAGCTTGCCAAGGGTTTTACTAAATACATTTTCTACATGCTACTCTCAGGCATGGTGTTTATTAGTGGCATAATTATCCACCAAGACCAAATTATATAAATTGGAAAATTTTTAATTCTGTGTTTTATGTATTATGAAAAGAAAAAAAAAACCCTTTGACTGCCAGCTTGTGAAAATGTTATGTACATGACATAATGGTCTCCAGTTCAAAATACTTACTGTGCAAATCTTAACATAAAGTCTAGAGTTTTACTCTCACGATAATATTCATCACTTAACTGGGTGTGAAAAATTATATGAAAGCATTCTCACCTGGAGGTCACAGTATGAACGAAAGGGTATACAGAAGACACTAACAAAAGTGGGAAAACTCATATGAGAAAATGTTCAGATGTACCAGTAAGAACAAATAAGCAAATGTTTTGCTATTGTTGTTATTATTTTATTATAACTACTGTTATTGTTTAAATCGGGGCTGCTTTTGCAAATTAGCTTGATTTCTCATTACCATTCTGGAGAATATAAGGCCATTTATTTATTTAAGGGGACACAACTAAGTTTGAAGCTTTGTCTCCCACTGCTTTTCCTTGATGTTTGTTATCTGGACAAATAACATTATGTAGCATTGATATGAAATGAAAAGAACAGGTGGAGGCTATGGTTGTGTTTTGTTCTTTTTTTTTCCCCCAAGAGCAGTTTGCACTTTTGCTTGTTAGCAAATTGCAGCCTGTAGTGTTCTCTTTCTGAAATAGAAATGGGAAACAGAGATAAAAAGAGTAGCAAGGAGAAACACACAATGTGGCCGCTAACACGCCCACCAGCAAGCTAACTCCAGCTCCGTCCTCTACTAACTTCATTCAAGGAGGACAATGGGAATCCCACCTTGCTCTATGGTAAGGATCTTGTTCAATGGCTTAAGAAAAGAGCTGAAGAGATTTTTAAATTTCTTATATTGGTCTTTTTAAAATAATTCTTTAAAATGGATTATTTTGTGGGCTATGTAAGATATTTATAGGCACTACTGGATGTTTCCAGATAACTGTTTAGATGACTATTTTTTTTAATATTTTTATTTATTTATTTGACAGACAGAGATTACAAGTAGGTGGAGAGGCAGGCAGAGAGAGAGGAGGAAACAGGCTCCCCAATGGGCAGAGAGCCGGATGTGGGGCTTGATCTCAGGACCTTGGGATGATGACCTGAGTCCAAGGCAGAGGCTTTAACCCACTGAGCCACCCAGGTGCCCCTAGATGACCCTCTTAAAAGCAGTGGGCTAGAACAGTGCTTCTTAAATTTTAATGTGCATAAGAACTGCTTGCAGATACTGTTAAAAGGCTGATCCTGATTCAGTTAACCTGGGCTGGAGCCTGAGATTCTGGGTATCTATCAAGTCCTGAGGTGCTGCTGGTCCATAGAGCATAGTTTGAGTAGCAATTAAAAGACTCTAAAGAGATCACCTTCTACTTCTTTCTGGAAGCAAGACATAAGTATAAGGTATACATAGAAAGGAAGCTTTGAAACTTTATTATTATTATTATTACTACTACTACTACTACTACTACTATTATTTAGGTTTCAAAGTAATGGGAATTTTTTTGTGACTTCATCACAATGAAGTTTAGAAACTTCATTGAGAAATTTGAGTTCAGAATATGATACTTTTATTTTACCAATATGGTTACTTCTTTTCATTGTATAAATTTTACGGTTTATATTTAAGCACAAGTTTGTGACTGTTTCTAGAATAAAGTTATATATTTTTTAGAGTAGGGAAGCATTTGGTTATTTCTGTGCCTAAATTCTCTAATTTGTGGTGTCTTTCTTAACAATAGTGTTCCTTTTGTCAGGTTTATATTTTGGGGCTTACTAAATAATTAATCTGATTACATAACAAGAGGGTAGAGACTTGGGGCTGACCACTGGCGGTTTTAGCATATCGAACTCCTTTGGCAAGTTAGAAGCAAAAGAGAGAAATCAGTGGTTTTCCACAAAAGATAGAGGGGTGGTAGCCATAGTGAGGACCAGAATCATGCAGGGAACTCTTACATATTTCTCCCTCTTCCACTGACATTCCTTTCCAAATATTAGAATTTCCTGGTGGAAACATGGCTATTTTAATTTGAAAGAGTAACCCAGAAGGTTCTGATTTGCCACCTCCACTTCCAAAATTAAGACATGCAGAAATGAATTGATATTTTGAGTTTCACCTTTCATTTTGAATTTTAAAGTCAAAGCCATAACATTTTTTTTAAAGAAAAGCCATAACATTTTTAAAATGTTCTGCATACTTTTATTTTTTTCAGATAGTTAAATAACTCTAAGGTTTGTATTAGAAATTTTCTCACAGACCAAATAGCTAAAAAGGATAGCATGTCAGGATATACCATTGCATTGGTGAGTGGTTCTCAAGTCTGGTCATAATCCTGGAATAACTTAGGGGAATTTTGAAAAAACACCAATGCATGAGCCCCACCCCAGACCAATTAAATCAGAATCCATAGGCATGATGTCTAGCATTATTGTTTGTAAAGCACCTCAGAAAATTATATGCAGCCAGAGTTGAGAATCACTGATATAGGCCCAAGACCCAAAATTCTCTCTCTCTGAAGTAATCTAGAATAATTGATTTTTATACTAGCAAAATACTGAGTTTTAGAAGAATAAATTACAGGAACGTCTTCTCATGGAATTCTTCAAGACTTAGTTCTACTTGATAATATAAGATCTGTGGACTGTCAACAAATGCATCATCATAAATTTTGCCTTTTCTGAGAATAATCAGTAATTGCAATCTCAAGGGATATGTAATCACTCATCTCAGTAGTTCTCTCAGGGTACCTACAGCTGACTGAACTCAATTTAATAAATTAGTGCTGATGGCATTCAAGTGCTTAGGATACTATGAGGTCCTTTCACTTAAGAACATGCGTGGTTTTCCTGTTTGTTTGGTTTTTGTTGTTCTAATCCAATTATATGTTTAGAAAAACGCACATAGGAAATAAATCTCTTGACAACAGAGAAAAAGAAACAATTTCCAGATTACCTCATACTCCCATCTTTTCTGATTTCTTGAATGAAAGTTTAAAAGAATTTTTTTGAAATATCAGATATAATTTACATGAAGTAAAATCCATCCTTTTTAGTGCACAGCTTAGCTTTACAGTGTACAGTGGAGAGACAATTCTCCATGGGTTCTCATGTTTCTGCATTTCTTGCAAGCAGAGACACTGACTGTCCTTTCTTATGGGCTATCTTTCAAGTATGTTTGCATAGCGAGAAACCTTGGAAGATTGAGTGTTTCCCACTGGAACAATGATAAGGCATTATATGAGTCACCAAGCCAAGTTTCTTGAGACTGTATGGGCAGATTCATAATGTCAGCCCCTCAGCAGTCAAGGAAAAAATGTTATTTCAGTTTCCCACCAACAAAATGAGTTTAAACGCCTTACTGGACTGCTTGGGGGTTAGAGACAGTATGTGTCTCCTCTGGGCATTCTACATGGTTCTTTATATTGGCTAAGCCACAGTGCACCCTGGTTTAAGTGAGGCCCAAACAATGGGCTGTGTTGGAAGCTGTCCAGGGAGCTGTGGCACACTCTGTACATTTGGGGCTCCACTGCCCTAATGACCCCTTCGAATTGCAAGTCTCTGTGACTAATGACTCTGCCAATTACAGGCTTCTGTCAAAGAAAGGCAACTTCCACTCAAGGGAGTTGTTTTAGGGTTTGGACTTATCATCTCCTTGACACAGCTACCACCCTTCCTGAAAAGCAACTATTAGCTTGCTACTGGGCTCTTGTCAAAACTGAATTCCTGACCCATGGAACTCTAGTGACACCCCTGCTTGATATTTCCATTTGAGTATATATCAACTTGGACTCAACTAACAAGGTGGGAAGGCCCAGCCAGCTTTGCACTGTAAATGGTATATTTAAAACACAGATGGCCTCAGAGGCATCTTGGCTTTATAAGAATAAGTGATAGCTATTCCTTGGTGAGAAACTTTATACACCATTCCTCCATGTGAAGAAAAGCCATTGGCTCCAAGGGGCTCTCAATTCACAGAGGCTCCCTAAAAGTTTGGGCAGGATTCACTGATGGTTCTGCTAGGCTGAAACTTGATTTTGTCCCTTGGGCTGCTTCAGTATCAACTGTACAGAATCAATAATGCATATGGTCACACCACTTCATGGACTAAATTCAAAGCCATTGTCATAGATCTAGCCACTATTTCCTTTAATGAAATTTGCTGTATTTTTACTGACTTGTTGCTAATGGTCTGTTATTATAGTAAGCTCCAAACTCACAGATGAAACATACCCTTCACAGAACTACAGAAATAAATCACTGCTACAGGTCAAACTGTATGGGTCCCTCATATCCATGGTAAGATCCCATTCTCCAATGTGACTGAGTAGAATCAAAACCTACACACCCCAGTTGTCACCATTGTTGCCCAGATTTATTGTACTACCAGGTATGGCTACATATCCCATCATCGTAGATGGAGCAAAGTAAAGGATTGTACGTCTCTGATGTGGAAATTACCAGTGCATGTCAGAAATTCTGATTCCTCATAAATTTGACCTGTATTCTCATGGTGAGGGAAGCTACATCTCAGGGGGCATGGTCTTCACTCATTCCTGACAAACTAAGTCAGACCTTTCACCTCTTTATGGGCTACTAGTTATGGCTCACTGCTGCCTTCACTTTTTCACGTCACTGTGTTGCTCTTCCAGTCCAATCAAGGTTTGGCCACACTAATATGGTCCTTGATCTTAACCTGTGTCATGTTTGGAGCTCCCTGAATCCCTTGCCGTCTAATGATCCACTCAACAAAGCTGACATACTTGAATGCTTGCATCATCTGTAGGTATCTGGTAAGTTTGAACATTGAAAGAGCATCTCCAAAAGTTAACTTAGAAATACTTCTGACTCAACTTCCCTTATCTCTTCCTTACAAAGGTAGGTTAGTCACAGAATGTGGCTATCGCCAGAAAGGGATCATCTCCCTAGGTCACTTCCTAGGTAATAGTCAGGATGAAAAGAATGAGGACTATGAGATCTATTTTGAAAATTTGATATTTTGTTCTTACCATTCCTGAGCATGACTCTTCTTTCTTTTCCCTGATAGCAATATTATGCAAGCCTATTCAGTACATTTCCTGAGTGTCAACCTGGCCAAAAGAAGGTGTAGATAATTCAAATAATTTTGGTTCAGATTCCTCTGTTGAATTGGCATAATCTTATATCATAAGGATAATGACCACACTGTTAATGACATTTCTCTTCAAAAGCCCTTACAGAAGCCCATACTCCAAATAGTGGAGGACATAATAGATTTTTGTCAGTTTTATAAAAAGGTCCTGTTCCGCGTGCACCTATTCCTTCTGAGAAAAGGTCTGGGTAAAACAGAGGATGATTGCAAAAAAAGATTAAGTTATGACTAATGGAACAGGAACCAATTTGGGGGTGAAAGAGGGAAGGAAAGACTTGGCATCTATGGAGAAAACATCTCAGGCTCCAGGACTTACAGAGGAAGAAACAATATTAATGATTTCTGTCTTTCAAAATCACCCTTTGAAGATTAACTCATGAAGAAAAAGGCCCTGATGAGGCTTTTACAAGCTGTTGGAAGCACCTTAAATGTAATTAACTACTGGATCTGCCACCCCTGACACATGGCTCTGACAAAAACGTAACCACCAGTTCCCTGAACTTACTAAGTATTAGGAACCTTAGGGATTGGCTCCAGCCCCTACATTTCCAACACAAAACATCTATCAAAATTCCTGATATTTTCCCCATCCTCATTATTGTTGCCTTTACTCAGTCATTCTGGAGGGTAGATAAATGCCAACTGGCTGGTCAAGCATTTAAAGATGCACAGTTGGCCTTATTGCCCTCAAATAATCTCTCTTTCTCAAAAAAAAAAAAAAAGGAAAAGAAAAAGAAGAAATAAAGAAAAAGAAAATAAGAACTGGCTTCATTCATATCAGTTATCTGGGAATCCCAAGGTTTCCCAGCCAGCCAGTCAGGAGGTTACTTGGAGGCAATGTCCAATTGTGTTTTCCTCCTGAGGTACCACCTCTTGAGGTGCACAAATATTGTGAATATCATTTTATTACAGGGACTCTACTAATTCCTGGCTTGCCTTCCTCCTCAAAACATGATGACTTCTACCTCAGGGATGATTTTAAGAGACCTTGAAATGTTGAAGGAAACCTGGTAGATTGCATATACAGCAGATGACTGCAAAGATCTCTCCAAACTGAGACTATCCTTGGTTACTTAGGAAAACTTCCTGGAGGGATATATAACTTATAATTTATGACAGTCCATTAGGTATTTAACTCTATGATGATGTCATCCAATTAGAAAAGGTGGGAAAGAAATTGTCCCTGAACTGAAGGAAGTGATCAAAGACATTACCTCAATTCTGAAAGGCATTTAGTTCAGTCTTGACCTATTGTCTAGGTTTTGTATGGATATAGAATTTCTCCAGATTTTCTCCTTGTGGACCAATATGGAGTTAGTGCAACCACTAATACAACCCGCTATACCTGAGTATATATGCTTTAGGCCAAGGGAGCACTTTAATACAGAAACTTAAGGATAAAGCCACCTGGCTGGTTGGTCTTTTTTTCTTTATTTCCTTTTCTTTTATTATTTTTTATTATGTTATGTTAGTCACCATACAGTATGTCATTAGTTTTTGATGTAATGTTCCAAGAGTCATTCTTTACATATAATACACAGTTCTCCATGCAGTATGTGCCCTTCTGAATACCCATCAACATGCCTAACTATCCCTCCAACCCCCTCCCCTCTGCAACCCTCAATTTGTTTCTCAAAGTCCACAGCTTCTCATGGTTCTTCTCCCCCTCTAATTCCCCCCTCTTCATTTTTCCCTTCCTTTTCCTAATGTCCTCAATGCTTTTCCTTATAGTCCACAAGTGAAACCACATAATAATTGGCTTTTCTGCTTATCTCATTCAGCATAATCTCTTTCAGTCCCATCCATGTTGATACAAAAGTAGGGTATTCATCATTTCTGATGGCTGAGCAATATCCCATTATATATATGAAACCCATCTTCTTTGTCCATTCATCTGTTGAAGGGCATCTCAGCTCTTTCCACAGTTTGGCTATTGTGGACATCACTGCTATGAACACTGGGGTGCATATGGACCTTCTTTTCACTACATTTGTATCTTTGAGGTAAACACCCAGTAGTACAATTGCTGGGTCATAGGGTACCTACATTTTCAACATTTTGAGGAACCTCAACATTGTTTTCCAAAGTGGCTGCACCAACTTGCATTCATTCCCACCAATCATGTAAGACAGTTCCCCTTTCTCCACATCCTCTCCAACCTGGCTTTTCTAAGAAAAAAACAGCTAGTTCATTCCAGGAGCCTGGGGTCATCCCTAAGTTCAATAATGCTTGTTGGACTCACTCTTCTGCTCAGAGTCCTATAGATAACAACCTTAATTAAATGCTATATGATAGTTGAATGGAATTGGTCTTAGCTTCTGTCAGAGTGGCCAGCAGAATGGTGCACTCAAGAAAAATTTTCACTAGAAGCCAAGAAAATGTAGAAGTGAGAAATGTATGTTGTTGGCAATTCTCCATTGGTGTCCATTTTTCTAGATGTCTTGCAAGCAGAGAGATGACTGTCTTTTGCTCTGGACTATCTTTTCAAGGTTGTTTGTATATATACATATATTTAAATTCTGTTTGATAATTCCAAAACCGGGGTCCGATCTGGGTCTGATTGTGTTGTACATTGTCTTTTGACAGCGTATTTTTTTTTTCACATCATGTAATTTTTAATCAAAAACTAGATATAACATATAGGACAGTAAAAGCTAAAATAAATAGTAGTTATGCCTGAAAATGAGCATGCCTCTTTTGCATAGTCTTTATTGTGGGCAGATTGAGTCAATCTGGTTAGGAAATGAGCTAGATTTTATTGTTGTTGTTGTTTTTATTGTTATTGTTCCTGTTATTAGCTTCAGCATACTATAGGCATCAAATCCCTTTTTTTTTCCTTGTATCTGGGTTGGAGGTTGGGGTGCCAGAACATGATGCTCAATGTTTCTGTTCTGTGATCAACATTAGACTTTCTTGTATGGCATGTATCTCAGAGAGATCTCCAAGTCCCTCCATCTTCTCTAGCAATAGGTTACATTTACTTGTTTCTTCATGTTTGCTTAGCTTAGTGGCAGTTTTCAGGGTTTTTTCCTTGCCATTTCTGATTCAGGTTTTGTCTGAGTCAAGCCCTGTGTTTTTATATCCCTGGGGTGAGGCTTTCTCAGTGATACTGTTTTTCCTCCCCATGGCAGCCCAACTCTGCCTTGTATCATTAATAGGTCTTGGGTGGAAGAGAGTTTTCTACTGCTACTCTCCCACAAGAGAGAACATCTCTAATGGTCTGGACCCAAGATTATTTCCCGCCTTTTCATCAGTGTAGGGAGTTTTTTCCTGGTCTCTTCTCCTGGTCTCAATGCTTTTTAACTTGTGCAGACCCAAGGAGGGTTTGTTGTCCTTCCCTCAATGGTGTAAAATGTTTGTTTCATAGGAGAAGTCGGAGAAAATGATCTCATTTTGGCCTCATGTCTCTCTTGCGCACATTGTTCCCCTTTCCAAAGTCTTCCCCACTAATGGAAGCTGTCTCTCTTACCCACACAGCCGCCAACCTTTCTTGTGAGTATATGGCAAGGTCTATGAAGAAAGGTCTGTGACTGGTTGCCCACTCTTCTTGTGTCTACAGTTGCAAGGAATTATATACCTTTATGCTAGCTCATACTCTGACATTCACAACTGATTAAATATTTTACATGAAATCATTACCTCCTTTTATGATGGTCCCATTTTCCTCCTATGTTACTTATTTACTCTAGACAAGCCAATCCCTATGCCCTATCTCCTTGAAGGACCATTTCTCCTCTTAGATTTCAGACTAGTTAGCTGTCCTACATCTTCAACTCCTTAATGGGTCTATAAAAACTTACGATTTTGTAGATTGTTTATCTTCTTTTGTCGTGAGGGTGGCAGCAATGTTCTTTCAAGCTTTTTACATCCTAGGCAGAAGCAAGAATTTAAATGGATTTTTGGTAAAGTCTTAATTCTTCTGGCCTTATGAACCTATGGGTCTTTATTTAAAGACTAATTTTAGCCTTTTGTCATCTGATTCAATGTTGTCATAGAGAGAATTTATTATCAACCAAGGTCCTATGCTATATTTTATTTCCTCCTAAGTTTTAAATGAATTGTGATAATTCACTATAGGGAAAAAGACATTTAGGACAATCATGGTTTATAGTTTCTAAAAATAAAACAACCCCCAAACTTCACAAAAGTGATAAATAAAAGATTCATTATTTATGCTTCAAAGGGTTCTACTTATGGCATGGTTGATAGAGCTCTATACTTATGTCACTGCTCTCTCATTTATTATGTGATGGTCTTATAATCTGGGGCAAGTTATTCTTCTGAACCTACATTTATTTATTTATAAAAGGGGAAAAGTGTAATTTGCTTCTTTTCCACACTGACTGTCTAAGAGCAGTCAATGATGTAAGCATGCAAAAGTGCTAATCTCAGGAGAAGTACACAGTATTATCTTTTTACCAGACACATAGTAAGATAGTTCTCTCATTGCAAAAACATGGATGGAGCTAAAAAGTATAATGCTAATGAAACAAGTCACTCAGAAGAAGACAAATGCCATATAACTTCACTCACTTATGGAATTTCAGAAACAAAACAAATGAGCAAAGGAGAAAAAAGAGAGAGAGAGACAAACCAAGATAAACAGAATCTGAACTGTATCTCCAGAACCACCTCAACTGATGGTTGCCAGAGGGGAAGGGAATAGAGGATGGGTAAAACAGGTGATGGAGATTAGGGAGTGCACTTGTCCTGATGAGCACTGGATGACTGGAATTAAAATAAAAACTTAAAAAATATATATTAAAAAATAAAAAAGCAGAGTTCTCCCAGAATAATCTTAGGAAAATCGCTTAGCATTTCTCCACCTCAATTTTCTTATTGGTAAACATGATTATTCAACATATTTGCTTATAGCAAATCTCACAGACCAAAATGATAAGAATCAAAGATATAGTATCTATAGAAGGATTTTGTCTACTATAATACCATATAAATGAAAGATGTTCTTGTAATCATTCAAATATAAGACTCTCTTTACTTTTAAAAACTGTTCAGCAGTTATGGTGGAAATATTAAACTGCCAGAATTTATTTGAAATAAATTTAGATTTGCAAAAATAATTGTGTTTGCTACTTTCTGACAAACTAGGAAGATAAGCAGAATCATATTTAGTGTTCATATCAAATAAACTCATATAAGATACAAGATCATTTTCTAGGTGGAAATAACTCACACAAAAATATGTAAAATATTATTTAGATATATACTTTGTCTTCCTTAACCAAGTAAATATTTAAAAACCCTGCATATTATTGATATATTTGACAAGAAAAATAAACAAACAAAAACAACTGTGAATTAACTAGCAACACAACAACAAATACCTAGCTTGACTAAATGCAATATAAGCATGATACTACGAAAAGACCATTGGGGGGATTAACTAGAAACAGTAGGCACAAGGTTAAGATTGCTGGATTTAACAAATAAAAGGACAAAAAATTGTCTTAAATTTAAATTTCAAATAAATAACAAATGCTTTTTTTTTTAAGATTTATTTACTTATTTTAGAGACAGAGAGAGAGGGAATGCATGTGAGTCAGGGGGTGGGGCAGAGGGTGAAAGAGAGAGAGAAACTCAAGTGGATTCCCCACTAAGTGAAGAGCCCGCGGTGGTGGCACTTGACCTCAGGACCTTAAGATCTTGATCTGAGCTGAAGAAAATTAAGAGTTGGTGACTAAACTGACTCAGCCACCCAGGCATCCCACAAATACTATTTTTAGCATAAATATGCCTCCAAATATTGCATGGGACATGCTTGTGCTAAAAAAAAAATCATTTTTGGTTTATATAAAATTTCGGTTTAACATGGACTCGTATTTTATCTGGCAACCCTACATTCAATTAATATTCTTTTCTTTTTCCTACACCTGGAATTTAGTTTATTTCATAGTCATTTGGGTTGTCCTCAGTTCTAATTTTAAAAGACTGTTTTATCTTAGATTTCTTTATCTAGATTTCACATAGTACAAAAGAAATGCAAAAGAAATGGGAGAAATCTAAGTGAACCTCCTAAGGCAGGTGGTGAAATCTGTAACTACCAAGACCCCATAAGTACTCCTAACCTTCTGGAATGCCCTAAAACTGAAGCCACTCTGAGGTGATGGGATTGTTGGGTGGTTATAAGTTCATAAAAATTTTAATCTAGGGTAACATTCCTCATGAGGCTCTTCAAACTTTTAACTATCTACTGCTCCTAGTAGAAACAGAATTTCTCCTTCCAAATTTATTGCTGCTTAAGACCCAGACTTTAAAGGAGCTGCCCAATGTCTGACATTGTTTCTTTATAGTCAATAACCCAGAGAATCAAGGTCATAAGCACATGTTTCTTTTACTCCATAGTGAATCTCTAATTCAGTGGTTCTCAAGTTGAGCTGCCTCTGAATCACCCAGAGGACTTGATAAACAGATTGCTGGGCCCCATCCCTAGAATTTCTTATTCAGTAGGTCTGGGGAAAGACCTAAAGCTCTCTGATGATCCTGATGTTGTTGGTCTGGGGACACTTTGAGAATCACTGCTCTAAATTAGAATTCTTAAAAGGAAGAACATTACAGTTGATTAACTGGAGTATGCTATTCATTTGGCACCTCTAAAAACCTGTAGTAAAGAAGTGTTACAGAGATAAATTATGTTCATAATATTGACCACATGACATTTCAGTCTTTAAATGCTTTATGAATCATTAAAGAGAGATTGTATTATGTGAAATCTAAAGCTTGATTTTTTTCTTCTGTTCTAATTTTTTGAAAATCGGTAATACATGATGATGTGTATATGATATCTCTCACATCTAAACATGCCAAAAAATAGAGATATGCTATATACTATATTTTAAAATTAATTTTAAGTACATATTCTCAGAACCCTTACAATTATATTTAAATGTGGTCCGTTAGCATTTCTAAAAATACACAAGAATAAGAAACAAAATCTTCCTGAATACCCAGATTCTTTGTACTTAGGGAAGCATTGCAGGGAGGGGAGGTAGAGGGGAGGTACAACATTCATTGAGCAAAATTATAAGCAATTCAGTTTTTGTTATTTCTCTAAATAACATACTTCCTCCAAGGCATTGAAGATATTTTAATAACTTTAACTTCACTGTCTCTGTGAAGTGGCTAATCAGCAAGCACTTCCAAGTGTAATTTAATGAAATGCAAAAAAGTAGTTAAAGAATTTATTAAGCTTAGTAGTTTAAAGTCTGCCCCAAACCCCATGTTGGACCAGCTGGCTCAAATGAGTAAGGTGAGCACATAAACTTTATCACATATATATCTGTTTTTTTTTGAAATTAAAATATAAAAATACCATAACTTAAAAAATTTTAATCACTGAATGTCCCTTGCAACTCAAACTGATAGAATGGATGGCAGCAGGGAATTACGCATAGAGATTATTTTTAAAGAGCATGACAAAATGAGATCCCCTGTGAGCATTTAGAGTTTGCACTGTCTCTTGAGACGCTGTTACTATACTCCTCAGCACATTATCCAATGATACACTGATTGATGTATAGGAAATTATATCAAGAAGGTTAGCATGTTTTGGAAAAAGCCTGTTGATAAAAATCAGTCCTCCAATCTCGAATCAAAATGAAGAAATAAATAAGGAGTCATAACCAAACTTCTAAACAAGACTTTTAACTATGGAATCCTAAGCAAATTCATCTTTGTCCTTTATTGAGTATGCTTAATATTAGATCAAGTGATAGTAGGTATTTTAAAATTTACTAATAATGCCTAATAACAAATATTTAATCAAGTTCCTACTATTCTTATTCTATGTCTAATTCTAGACAGTTGACATTCTTATGGAAAAACTTATAGAAAAAGTACTGTTATTGAGCCCATTTTACAGATGAAACAAAACAAAACAAAACAACAGAGAAAGTGAAATGATGATTTGCCCAGGGTCACCAGCTTGTAAGACATCTTAGCTGGTAGTATGACTATAACCAGAGTTACAAACAATTTAAATGTAAAAAAAAAAAAAAAAAAAAAAAAGAGTAAACGTTACTTTTTTTTTTTTAAGATTTTATTTGTTTATTTGACAGACAGAGATCACAAGTAGGCAAAGAGGTAGGCAGAGAAAGAGGAGGAAGCAGGCTCCCTGCTGAGCAGAGAGCCCAATGCAGGTCTCTATCGCAGTACCCTGGGATCATGACCTGAGCTGAAGGCAGAGGCTTTAACCCACTGAGGAAGCCAGGCACCCCAACATTACTTTTTAAATTTAAGTAAATCAAGTCAAAGTTTTTAAGTGTGTGTAATGTAGAAGGTACTGTTGGTCATACATCTGGATATATAACCATTCTTTTCCAGCCCTTATAAATAATCCTTTTTATCATATAATTGTCTTAAGAAGTGAAGACCACAGCACATTTCTTCTATATCCACAGTTAACCTACACCACCTTCACAACTGGTTAATCCCACTCCATTTTAAAGGTTAACCAGAGAGGCAAGAAACATCTACTATAGTTCATTTCTTCTCTTAGGATATCAGAACAGTGAGGTGAGCAATCCCTCAGAGTGTCCTTTCTACTCTCAATCTCTGCCACTTCCAAAGGCCCACCCAAATCAGAGACATCTACCTTTATTTTTTCCCCTTTTATTATTAATGTGTAGCTTTAGTGAGAAAAAGAAAAGAGCTGACAGTTCTGTTCTAGAATGATTTGTATTTCTAGGAAAAATCATGTCTAACCATATGGTTGTCTACCTCATAGAAACTCTACATTGGGATTTGGGACAATAGTCTTGGAGTAATATTAACTTGCAAGAATTGTCTTTGGTGCATGTATTTCCTTTGGTGAATTTATTTCCCTTTGTGGTGTGATCATGATGGCTTTAAGAGTATTGAAGCATTCTAACTGCTTTAGGCCAAATACCATCTAAATGTCAATCTTTTAGTGCCTTGCTAAAAGCTATACAAAAAAAAAAAAAAAATAGAAAATCAGGAATTTGTCTTGGATTGCATCCAAAAAGGGGTAGGCTACCTTAGACATAAGAATATGTTATTGTCACATAGTCACATGTGTTAAAGAATAAGCGCAAAACTATTGCATGACATTCAATATTCTTATGTTGGGAACAACAGAAATAGAAGCTTCTCATGGGGATCCTAACTACTTTGTCATTCACTCTCACTTCGTTACCTTAGGTGTTCAAATCTAGCAATTAAAAGTCCTTGTTTGGGTTCCTGACATGAGGATGCCTTGGAACCAGAAGACAATGTAACCTAATATATGAAGTCTGAACAAAAATAAGCACACTTTTCCAGAGATACAAGTTATACATATTTATTTCCCTTTTTAAAAAGAATAACAAGTACAGTTACTAAAAATTTATAAATATTAAATGTTAATGTTATACTGGTACTTCTTTAAGTATATTCACACCCTCAAATCTTTTTATTTATGTTCCATTATTGATGTGTGTGTTGTGATCACCCAGTTTGACCAATATACGTCTCTTAATCTACCTTGAATTTTATCTTACAAAGTTCCTGTGCTTTAATAGGGTATATATTTTTACATCAAAAAAAAACCAATTATTTTATGTATTTAAATGTAGAGAATTATTCTAGCAATTGTTTGTTACAAACTTGAAGTAATCATTACTGGATTGTATCTTCATATTTTCCTTGAATGTAGAAAATCACTCTGGCCTTCAACCTTGTCCCATTACATGCAAGCTAGTCAACAGGAAGTGCCATGGATGGAATAAGGGAGAATTTGTGAGTCCCAAGTGACTGACATTTATTTAGACATCTTTTTAAAAAAAATGTGTCTGCAAATTTCTCTCTTAATATATAAAAGAAGTTGCTCTTTGTCATCGTAGGCTTGGTAAAAGAGGTAAAACAAGTTTGTATCCTCGGCATGGCAAAATAAGCACGTCATCTTGCCAAAACTTGAAGGCAGCCACCAAGGGCTGGCAAAACAGTGTTTAGCCTCTTTTGAAGTACATATCTTGACCTTTCCTTGTTAAAGGGACTGCAAGGCCAATGGCACCAAACCATCATTCAAGGGAAGGTGGACTACCTGGAAAACCAGAGACCTGCTTTGGCCAATGACATATAAGTGGAAGTGAAGTATGTCTCCCCCAGGTGCAAGCATCAGGAGCTACTGTGTGATCTGCCATGTTGTGACAATGTGTGTTGAGATGGGGTATCTCTGTGTCAGGGTCCCTTGAATGACAATGATGAGCGGAGCCTTCCTGCTGAACTGGTCTGCTCCTGTAGCCCACCTGGAAAATCTATTGTTTCCGAACACTGAGTTTTTGGTAGTCGTTTGTTAATGCAGCATAATGTAGCCTATTCTAACGGATGCACAAGCCACCTTCTATTTGGGAAGAGTCAACATAGATCTCACTAAACTAATTTTCCAATCACCTTTGAAGCTCAATGTACATCATAAAGTTTTGGGGGCAGGGGAGCAACTTGACTATGGAAAAACTATACAGTTGAGGATGACCTCACCAACTGCAACTGAATAGGGAATAATTTTGCACTTAACTAATGTCATTTCAAAACAACATAACTTTTGATATTGACCTAAGTATGGTTTCATCATCCAGCAACTTTTACAAATTAATGGTGAGAGAATTTTTTAGAAAATGAATTCTGAATACTCCTATGTGTCCTACACAGAGAAAGTTTCCTTATTAAAATTTATATAAGGATTTTAAGAAGAGATTTTAATAGGCTTCACGTAGAAAGCAAAAAAAAAAAAAATTGTCAGTTATAACTTTGTCTTTCTTGCAGTTAGAAATATTATCATCATATAACTAGAATGATATTTTGATTCAGAAAAGAAAGAAAACCTGTTTTCTAGTGTTTGGCACAGTTTATTTAGTCCATTCTCTGAGACCATGAAACACAGTGCACTCCCTCAATCTCAGTTTCTTCTTCTATGAAAATGGTAATGGTACTTACTGTAAGAAGGCTATAAGAGTTCATTGCTGTTATTATTGTTGTTGGCTGGGAGGAAGGTGTAAGAGAATATATCATCCACAGCTTTAATATATGGGAGTTCAATGCTTAGTGATTTAGATATTTTTCCTCCTAGCTTTCTGTCAAATACCACCCACTAAAGTTTTGAATTTTTAGCTTATATGGTTGTTAAAAATTGTAGTTGAATACAAACAATTCTATATAATCCAAATCCAATTCCTAGTATCTTCTGATGAAATAGTGTGTCTGAGGAAGCTGCCTGTGTCGGTGGTTGACGCTTTAAAAAAACATTTGGGTTTGAACCCCAATAACTTAACCTAGATTTCCTATGACCATAAGTCGAGTGGAGATTTATCCTTTCATCAGGTAGCACCCTAATCTTCCTCTCTCTTCTTTCCTGACTATCCTACATTCCCAGATTTATATTCTTCCCTAAAGAAATGGGGGATTGGTTTAGTGTGCCTGCTTTCTCAATAAGGCTGGGAGCAATTGTGAAAAGTGGAGATCTTCCTGTTAAGCTGTTTTATTCCATTTTGAATCCATATCCCCAACTGGATACTCAGCATTTTTAAGTGCTGGGGAAAAAGTGGTTTACTCAGGCTACTCTCTATGTTAATGAATCCTTGAGTCAAAATTTTATGGCTGACAACAAACATTTCTTGGGTATTTGTATGGAATATAAAATAGAAGGGAACTAAACATTTTTGAGAGCCAACTATGTATTGAACGCTTGTCTAACATGTCACTTTTGAGCCTTATGATTCAATGGGTTAGGCATTATTATCCCAATTTTTCAAACGGGGAAACTGTGGTTTTAAGAGGTGGAGGTAATTAACTAAATTTGCATAACTACTGCTTTTCAAAATAAAGAGACAAACTTTAGGTCTCTGGAGCTCAAACTCCCTGATCTCACTTCAACACCATGCTGCCTTTTCTTAAGGAAGTTATAATTTACATAAGTCACTCAACTTACCCCACATCTAGGAAGCTCAGCTCCCGCCTTTGGGACACGATGATAAGGGAAGAGGAAATGGAGACTAATACAATGAAAAATGCACATGGAGTATTCAGGACGATAAGAGTAAAGCCATATGACAGAAAGGAGTGTTTACACAGAGGCGCATTAGGACACATGCTTCAAGGGGAAGTGGAGCCCTGATTTTTACAGTCTTAAATTTTAGAATTCTGATCTCAATATGTGGGCAATGATGAATACCTATTAGTTACTAATATAAAATGATAAACAGATGTAAAACCTAAGCCTAATCTAGATAGGGTGTGTTAATAGGATTATTTCTTCAAGGATACACTGTTATTACCAGAGGGCTTATTGCCCAAAATGTGAACTTAAGTTTGGTGACCTGTATGCTGGAGTTCTACTTCTGCCATAATTGAGAAAGAACTAGCACACTTTATCAGATCTTGCTGTCATCATTTACAAAAGGATGGTATTAAAAGGGATTTTTTCCCCCTCCACTTTGTTGACTCAAAGAATGTAATATAATAAAGCATTTAAGATCATGGACTTTTGGGGGGAAACCTAACAGGACTAGTCTTTCTTCTGTGTTTTAGCTCTCACATTGTTGGGGGGGAACAATCACTTTAAACCTCAGTTTCAACAGTTGTAGAATGGGGTAGTATATTCTTCACAGGGCTGTTGAAAGGTTTAACAATAAGGTGAGATTCTAAATGTATACAATGCAAGTCTTAGCATGTAGGTTCATAAAGTTAAATGCAGCTATGGTGAGTAAGACACTCTCAGGCAAGCCCCAAAGAAGGGATCCAAGTGTGGTATCACTTCTTTATAAGCTCGAAAAATAAGTGAGCTATGTTCAGTCTTCCGTCCTCTAGAATGAAGAGTTGGGATACTGTAGACTATGAGGATGTGTGGCAAACAGTATTTTATACTCTTCTTGAATTTCTTCCTCCTCTCAATTCCCTAGCATATGAACTCATACCTTCAGGGGTCTGTTTGCATTTTTACTATTAAGAATCTAAGCTGACTTAGGGCATGCCGTGAAGAGTGCTGAAGGCAGAAAGGAAGTGGTGGGGACCCCTTTCAACAGCATCATATCTAGGGAAGAGGCACATGCTGTGTGTCAGCCAGCCCACCCTGGGAGAGGAAAAGATTACTAATGGAATAGTAATGTTATAAAGAATAAAAAGTGAGTTCTTCTTCTTCTTCTTCTTCTTCTTTTTTGAACCATTAAAACTTTTTGAAAATACACAAAACCTTGAAGCTCAATTAAGGGCTGCTAAAGGCAGGAGAGTATGCTGTATCTCCAGCATCTGGACTAGAGCTAGTGCATGTAATGCATATCCGTCGCTGACAGCTTTCTGGGCTATTTTTAATTCAGTCTAATTAGTCATGTCTTCTCCTGCAAATACAGGAATCAGTCAGAAGATGGGTAACAACTGTGAAACTACCTTTGGAGAAATCCTTTGCATATTATTTTGGAAGACAACCATAAAGTCCTATAAATGATAGCCTCCATAAATGTCTGCCCAGATAATTCAGCTGATGTCAACAAGCAGAGGTTGGATGGGCTGTCATAGGTACTGGGGCTGAATACAGCATATGACATCAAAATCATGGCTTTGTAAACATTTCCTTCTTTGCATGCAGATCTAATTATCTTGTACCCCAGAGAAGAGAAAAACTGGGGCCAACATAATTTCAAAGGAAAGAAAAATGTGTTCCTATTTTTATAGCCTTGTAAAAGCAAGGAAATGTCTGAAGAGAAGGGAAAAAAAATCGTCTTGAAGAAGAATGCAATATGCCCCAACCCAAACTTATTCAAGATGTCATTCCTGGATAGAATTCTATGCTCTCAGCATTAGACAGGCTGCTTAAGCAAAGGCAGGTTCTACATAGACTATCATCTGAACACGATATTGATGGATCATTTTTACAAACAGGCTGGACTGCAATGAAAAGCCCTGTGAATGTGCTAAGACCATTTTAACAGGTCACTGGAGACCAAAGTGCCTGGAAGAGAGGATCTACGCCAAGTCTTATGAACAGTTCATAATATATGAATAATGAAGCACTCCATGAAAAAAAAGAACATATATGAAATGAAGATATTCCCAAAGACATTTCTTGTGTCACTGATATTTTTGAGAACTCTTCTAGCTGCAACCTGATTAGGTGTTTCAGGATCTGCCATATGTTTTCTTCATGACACTCTGAACCACAGTTCTTTTTTGTTTTGTTTTGCTTTTTGTTGTTGTTCTGTTTTGTTTCGTTTTATTTTATGTTTTTCAAATCACATAGAACACATTTCCATTGTATTAAAGCAGGCAGGTAGAAATCTTGTCTGAAATAAGCACGAGACAGTTAGGAATCAATTCAAAGTAGAAATATGCCATGCACACACATAATTAGAGTTTTGGGGGACTTTCAATGAGTGAAAGTAGGTATATTGGCTGGAAAAGATAAGTCTCTTTCCAAATGGGACAACATGTAAACTTCTGCCAGCCAACCCCACACATGCCCTAATTTCAACATTAAGCATGTGACTCAGACCAAAGGCATCAAGACAAGTCTTGCTCACTCACTTGTCTAACTATAATTTTTATCTGAGATTTAATATATATTTCCAAGTCCTTGATTTTCAACTTGGAGCTATAAAATATATCATCATAAGTTATAACTTAGTTTATTAATGAATCATTTAAGTTTTAGAGAGGATTTTGTCATTATGCATGCCTAGCTCGTGACTTGTAAGTTTTAAAGAAATTAACTAAAATTGGACTTATTTAAGTTGCTGGTGACCACTTAGGATGACTCTGTTTAGAGCACATTCAAATAATAAAAAGAACAGGGTAATATTATTACTCAAATATACTGTGCAGCTATTGTTGCTAACATTTGCTTTTAGACTATCATAGAAAGGAAAAAGAGGAAGAAGTTCAAGTGTTTGTCTTGCCTGCCCCTTTTGGGGGCATTTAAGTCTTTTGTTGATTTAAAAAATTTTTTAAAAACCTCCATAGACCTTCTTGGGAAGCCCTATTAGAATATGTGAATACCTATGCCTTTGGTTCTATGCTCATTAAAGATTAAAATTTGCTGTTTGCCATTCTTAAAAGTAGCTCTCTGCACGATGAAGATTTAATTTTATCTATTTATAGACAACTTTAGAGTTGCCAAGTCACATTCTTATACATCTAATTTGATACTCGAAAAATTCTTATGAGATAGATAGGGCAGGTGAACCCTCAGGGGCAAGGAAAGACTTTATATTTCCATCATTGATGCCATAGGATATGCTCAAGTGATTTCTTGAATAAATGGCTGAATTTTCTCCTTTTATTTTTTTAGAGATTGTATTTATTTATTTGAGAGAGAGAGACAGCAAGAGAGAACAAACAAGGGGAGCATAGGGGGAGAGGAAGATGCAGGCTCCCTGCTCAGCAGGGAGCCTGACACCTGGTTCTATCTCAGGGCCAGAGACCATGACCTGAGCCAAAGGAAAATGCTTAACCACCTGGACTACCCAGGGGCCCCTGGATTATCTCCTTCTAAACAATTAGAAGACCAAGGCTTAGTGAGATTTGGTGATACTTCTAAAGTCTATTGTTGAAAAACTATAGTCGAGCCTAGTTTTGAGGGCTTCTGATTATGACTTGTGAGTTCTGTGCTATGACATTTTATTATTTATTATTTATTTATTTATTTATTTATTTATTAGGTCTCTTTGCATACTAAATGTACTTTCTCACAATATTCGCTACCAAACTTAAAAAAAAAAAGTGTGAGAAACAGAATAAAGATGGACAAAAATGATTTGTTCCTTTGCTTATTTATATTTTGGAAATCTCAACACTGAATTATATTTTAAGGACAAAAAAGTAATTAAAACAATGAAATACTGATCATGCTATCAGAACATTTGGCTGAAGAATTACACCTTAAGTGATTACACCTGAAGTATTCTACTTAAACTCTCTACTGGTTGATAATAACAATGCTTTTATTTAAGAGGCTTATTTTACTCAACATGTTCACATGCATTACTTCCTATATCCACAGAGCAACGGCCTATATTCCCATTTTACAGATGAGGAAATGGTGAATAAACAGTTAAATATCCCCAGGTCATATATCTTGATCTCAGGTGGTCTGCCTCCATGGGACTTTATCTCCAACAGTGAACAGCCTTCCCCTTTGTAACTTCTATTTTGAATGATGACTCCTTAAAGACTAGTTGTTGCATTTGTCTAACTATAATTCTCCAACCATTGGGAATTTTGTGGTGAAAAGATACTTGCCAAAGAACATAGGAGAATATGACTACATGAAACTGAACAATGTTGATTTGTATATTGTACTATCCGGTGGAGTTCTTGAGTAAGTGTTGGAGTAGGTGCCCTGTCCAGAGAGGGATGAGTAGATAAGAGCCACCAAAAGGTCTTTTAATTAAAATATTTCCAACTCTTCTCATATAAATATTTGAACAATTAGAAATTGATTTGGATTAGCAAACCCCTCTTTTTAAAGCAAATATCCTGGGGAGATCAAATCTGTAAGTCATAGAGACAATTATTTTAATAATCACATGAATATCAAGCTGTAAAGAAGTAATTCAGGAAATGGGAGATTTGCTGGGCAGGGAGGAGAAGATAATTTGAGAGCATGGAGGATATAAAGCCCTGGTGAGAAGGCAAGAACTCTGTTCAACTAGGAAGCATTTAGAGGGCACTGAATATTTAGAAAGTAGAAGGCTGAGCAGTAGGTGAAAAGGTAGTTGCATACTAGAGTCAAGTTATGCCCCTGAGCTGAATAGCAGTCAATGTGCTACTGAAAATTATCTTGAGCACTGTTAATTCAGGTAACTGAATTCCAAATAATTTTTAAAGCTACAAATGTTAATCTTCCTAAGTGAATCCATCGCCACAGTCCAGTCTAGCTTAATATTCTATTAAGACTCATGAAAACCAGTGTTACCCTAATCAGTCACTGCTATGTAAACACACCACACACACACACACACACACACACACACAAACACAGATGAAAAGAGCTAAGTTCCTGACAAATACTTTTTTTTAAATTTATTTTTTATTTTCAGCATAACAGTATTCATTATTTTTGCAACACACCCAGTGCTCCATGCAATACGTGCCCTCTATAACACCCACCACCTGGTACTCTGACCTCCCACCCCCCGCCCCTATAAAACCCTCAGATTGTTTTTCAGAGTCCATAGTCTCTCATGGTTCACCTCCCCTTCCAATTTCCCTCAACTCCCTTCTCCTCTCCATCTCCCCTTGTCCTCCATGTTACTTGTTATGCTCCACAAATAAGTGAAACCATATGGTAATCGACTCTCTCTGCTTGACTTATTTCACTCAGCATAATCTCTTCCAGTTCCGTCCATGTTGCTACAAAAGTTGGGTATTCGTCCTTTCTGATGGAGGCATAATACTCCATAGTGTATATGGACCACATCTTCCTTATCCATTCGTCCGTTGAAGGGCATCTTAGTTCTTTCCACAGTTTGGCAACCGTGGCCATTGCTGCTGTAAACATTGGGGTACAGATGGCCCTTCTTTTCACTACATCTGTATCTTTGGGGTAAATACCCAGGAGTGCAAATGCAGGGTCATAGGGAAGTTCTATTTTTAAATTTTTGAGGAATCTCCACACTGTTCTCCAAAGAGGCCTAGAGGAGAACATAGGCAGTAATCTCTTCGATATCAGCCACAGCAACTTCTTTCAAGATATGTCTCCAAAGGCAAAGGAAACAAAAGCGAAGATGAACTTTTGGGACTTCATCAAAATCAAAAGCTTCTGCACAGCCAAGGAAACAGTCAAGAAAACAAAGAGGCAACCCACGGAATAAGAGAAGATATTTGCAAATGACAGTACAGACAAAAGGTTGATATCCAGGATCTATAATAAATTCCTCAAACTCAACACACACAAAACAGACAATCATATCAAAAACTGGGCAGAAGATATGGACAGACACTTCTCCAATAAAGACATACAAATGGCTATCAGACAGATGAAAAAATGTTCATCAACACTAGCTTGTCAGGGAGATTCAAATTAAAACTACATTGAGATATCACCTTACACCGGTTAAAATGGCCAAAATTAGCAAGACAGGAAACAACATGTGTTGGAGAGGATGTGGAGAAAGGGGAATCCTCTGACACATACTTTTTAATGAAGATATATATATATATTTAAATGAAGATTTTTAAAAGTGAAACACCTTCTCTCTTAAGATCCTTTCTTTTTTTTGTTTTTCTCAACTTTTGTTCTCATTTATTCATTCATTTAACTGATATTTTCTTTTTATGCTCAAATTATCTGCAAAGAATTAGCTGAATCTTCTTTCCACATATGAAGTTTCCACATATGAAGTTATCAACTCCATTGTTTCTGGGGTTCTGCTCAAGTTCTTGCTAAAACCAAATTCTATCTATAGGAAGAAACCTACAGAGGCTGATCTACAATTTAGCCTTTAAATTTTAGCCATCAAGCCATCACAGTGTTTTGGGAAACCTGTAGCTATTTTTCTTGAAGGTTACACTTACAATGAAGGCATATATGCAGTTAGTACTAGTCCACTCATCCTTTTATAAAGAATGACTCAGGTCTTATAAAGTTGAATTACCCAAATTTTTAGATATTGTGAGCTCTCATCTTTCAAATTGATTAAATATATTTTTATCACTCTAACTTAACCTTTAGAGTCCTGTCTCTAGTAATTATATAAAAATACAAGCCCTGCATAATGGTGTGGTTGAGAATACCAACAACATGATCTTACTGATTATCTGTTTTTCTTACTAGTCCAGCTCTTGATAGAAGAATAAAACAGGATCCCCTTTGCCCTGAAAACTCAGTTTCAGGCCAGTTAATATTTGAAAGAGTTTTCACTGTGCTTGCTTAAAAATATTTTCCTATTATAATCACCTGTTAGATTTAGAAAGTGATCAGTGTACATCTAAGCAATAAGACTTGGCCTCCCAAGTCATCTATATGCAAGAGGGAATGGGAAAAAAAAAAAAAGGAATTGTTTTCTCACTATTGTGTTAGTAAAGAAGGAAGAAAAAAGGGTGATGATTTCCTGGTTTAGGGCAGCAATGGGGATGGAGCATAAAAAGGAACAAGGGAGACCAGGAAGCCGCTGAACATTTGCCAGTCTGAACAATTTCATGTAACTGGCCCTAAATTTAAAAGGAAAATAAAAACTTCTGAGGTGACTAATGTGGTCATAATGAACAATTAGAGGAAGGTAACAAGCTGGGGAGCACATTCTTATTCAACCAGCACACATCAGTCATTAGGGCTTTCAGGAGATAAGAGAAACTATTGACAGGCTTGAGGAGAGCAGCTGAAATTACACAGTCACTCCACACTCTATACATTTGTCACTAGTGGATGTAAATATTTATGGTTCAGATAACAAACGACTTACCTTATTTGGTGATTTGAGGCACTGGTGCAGTTCCAGGGTCACCAGAATGGTGTTAGGTTTCAGCTGAGATCTGGGCTGGATTAAGGCAGGGGAGTTGTAGCAGCTGCAAATGAAAATGTGTCATAACCCATTCCACCCCCATAATCCTCCTATTCTCACACATGCCCCCAAACCAACCTCCTGCCCCCCCCACCAACAGAAAAAAAAAATTAAGAAAATCTGTGCCTTGAGTTGTAAGGAAAAAGATCGTTTCAATAACAGAATTTAGGAAAATCTGGAGTACAGTAGGGGAGCTAAACTAAGCAATGTTCAGGGGGCATCCAATTAAAACACACCAACCTCATCTGTTGAACAGCATGGTGCTCTGATGCTTCATAAGCAAATGTTTAATAATATTTGTAGTTCAGCCAAATAAGGAATTAATAAAGAGAAAAGTCAGTTGTCCTGGATGATATCAACTTGGCCTGTTCTTCCAGGTGCGGATCCTACGATTAGGCAGAATAGACTCACCTATGGTCCCCATGGGCACAGGAGGACTCTGCCAAGGAGCTCAGTCCAGGGAGCTTGTAAAGAGAAATTCTTTACCTACTTTTCTACACTCACATTCCATGCTACTGGTCAGGGAGACTGGTTTTTCATCTAAAGAAGATTTCTGCTAAGCTATTCTCCAACTGGGATGCTTGGCTGCAATTCCTGTATGAATACAAGCATGCTCAGAAAAGTCTATTTAAAGTGAATGGTTCTCTCACATTTATAGAAATTTTATATATTTCAATTGCACAACATGATGTAGATCCCTTAGAAAACCCACAGATCCTTTGTAATGTTTGTACTCGATGGTGTTTTACTTGGGAGATAATACATGAGCCCTGACCTTAAGCTATAGAGAAAATATAATATTTCATTAAAATTAAGAAAGATGAATGATTTTTTAGGGGTAGAACTTATATGCGATAGCCAGAAATATGGAATATTAGAGACCCTTCCTTCTTAGACTCTGGGTCTTGAAACTGCTTTCCTTAAAACTGTTAAAACCTTAAGTGGATTTTGAACCATGAAGTTTGAATTATGCCTTTGTACACTTTGCATGTGTACACTGCTGCTCTAACACTTAAAGTTGTCCTGAGTCTCTCTTGATTTGGAGTTTTCCCAACTGACAACACCCACATTAAACAAACAAACAAACAAACAAACAGGAAAACAAGTCCCTGGCCACAAACTGATATATTCTATGATTGAGGCACTTTGCCACCATTACTTAGAGAAAAATGCCTAGAAAGCCTTATTTTATAAAGAAGAGAATGTATGTAGAAATTTATATTAATTGTAAGGTGGAAATAATGATACACTTTAGTTAATGAATTCTTATCTATAACCAGAGACCCAATCTTCTGGCCTGTTTTTATTTACTTATTTTTCATTTGTTTGTTTGTTTTTTCAACATAGCATCATTATGACAGAAAGGGAATTTGTAGTTGTCGTTGTGATGCTGTCTCCAGATCTTCTTCAAGATAGTTCTTGCTGCCTTCAAGAAACACTTGTCCCAATTGCTAGGGCTGCTGCTGGTAGGTCAGCCTCAATTGGCAGCACCTGCAAGGTGGCTTCAGTTGCTGAGAACTTCCTTGCTCAAGGTCATTCCCTTATGAAAGCAGCTCAGGCTCACTGACTGATGAGAGTTGTACCTAAATGCATCATTTTAGTCCACTCAGTGAAGAACAACATTAATAGCTTGTTTTTGTTCCAGAGTTTCTCTATGGAGTTGGTCATTGGTAGACATTGTCATCAGGCCAAAATTATAACTCAACTATTCCTTTTGCTTGGTTCTGCTGCCTTCTTCTTTCTTCTGTAAGTTTTGATTCATCTCAGTCTCCTTCTCAGAGAACTCAACACATGACCTATGGTAGACCTTTTTGACTCCGGCTTCAGAGAAGGAATTTCTGCTGATTTGGACTCTCAGTGGAGACAGTCATTTACTTGTGGAATTCCTTAATCAATGATTTAGGCAATGGATAACTGTCTCTCTAAATCAAGAACAGGTTATTTAGGATTAAGGATGCTATGGGAGAATTCCTAACCTCAGTCTCCTCTTTTCTTAATCTCAGCGTATGTTGAGCTTCTAGGATTAAGAAAAATATGGGACCTATCTATATAATTCAACTAAACCAAACAAGATTTGGTAAGGATGGTAATTTTTATAAGAATTAACATACACACACACACACACACACACACACACACACACACACTGATTTGCTTGGCCTTCTGGGAATGACCAGTTCATTTACCCTTGCCTTTTGATATGTTCTCTGCTTTTCTTTATCTCAAGTTCTACAGTCAAGTCTGGCCCTCAAAAATGGATAATTTAAGAGACTCTAAATCACTAATGAAACATGATCAGCTTGATGTCTGGTTCTACTCAGTTCTTAAATGCCCAATTTCTTGGTGATTCAGCTTTAGATTTGCTTTCTTGAGAACAAATCCCAATTGCATAGCCATAGAAAACAAAACAAAACAAAACAAAAAGCAAAATAAAACAAACAACCCCAACCAAATCCAGGAGTAAATATTCTACTTCTAAATTTTAATCTCTGGTTATGAAATCCTTTTTTGCACCTCCCCACTGACTATCATCTACTTACACAGTTTCCTGAAGATTGCTTTTCTCATGACTACTTAATGGCTTAAATCTGGAATTCAACTGGAATCTGGATAACATATTCCTTAGAAAGCCTTCAATAATTTGCTACTTAACTTTCCCTCATATATTAGCATCTATCTTTTTCCTGACCCTAATTCTGAGTGTCATGGATTTAGGCCTCTCTTCCAATCTGTGTCATATATAACTAAGCCTTCCTTCAGGACAGAAACTACAAAAGTCATCTTGGTGTCCATGCATCAAAAAGAAATCGATAATGAATCTAGCCTGGGATAAGAAAAGAGTCAATATTTTGATGAGAAAATGGTCCCACCAATCAGTTAAGGAATGACTCTGACCATTAAAAAGTTGTATTAACACGTCTCTTCAAAATGGTTCCATTTCCCCACAATTATAACCAAAACTTTTCAACCAGGAGGACAACTATCCTTGCAACCAAATACCTAATGGACAAAGATCCGTGTTCATCCTTGTTGGGAATGGCAGTCGCAGTTGTGTCTTTTGGTTCCCTCTCAGCCACATAAGAATGGATCTTGGGCCTGGAATACTTCTTTACCAAGTGTTGAAGAGTCTACATAGCTTTATCAACTTGTGTGGGAATATAAAGATATTTCATGCTTAGTATGTGCCATTTTGTTCTGCTTATGCACGTGCATCATATGTAACCTAGCCAACCCCACTGCTATATCTATCCTCCACGTGGGGAACATGGGGTCCTTCCACTGCAACACATATGTTGTTGTCCTGGGTGAACTGCAGGGAGAAACCTACTGGTCAAGGAGTACCAATGACCACTATGGAAACTGATCTTGCTCTCTCTTCTCTGTGTGAACAAAGCCTTGCCCCATCTAGTGCTTGATTGACTTGTGTTTTCCTTGGCAATACCAATATTAAGATGCAGTGGACAGAAACATCTGAGATTAGTAACTGCTGCATGGTACTCTGTTCAATGAGCCCTCTCTAGATCTTTCATATTGAGTCATTCTTATAAGAGGAAATTCTTTCCTAATTGTAAATTAGATATAAATTCTGAGGGTTCTAAAACTTCTTCTCACCTAAGAAATTCACAGAAAATATAGATTCCTTCAGTCTGTCATATAAAATAAGTTCCTTATAAAACTTTGAAAAAACTAATTCAAATGAAAAGATTGATCTAATTATATATTAAGATATGAAATTTTAATATATGTTTTTGTGTAAATATATGTGTGTGCGCGCACACACACACACACACACACACAACTGGAGATATACCTGAAGCCCTATTTACAACTAAGTCTAAGCAATTTTTGAAAATTTTATTTAATTTTATTTAAATACAATTAATTTACATAGAGTGTATTATTAGTTTCAGAGGTAGAGTTCAGTGATTCACTGGTCTTAAATAATACCCAATGTTTATTATATCATGTGCCCTCCTTAATGTCCATCACCCAGTTACCCCATTTCCCTACCCCCTTTATCTCCAGCAACCTTAAGTTTGTTTCCTATGGTTAAGAGTCTCATATGGTTTGCCTCTCTCTGCAGTTTTGTCTTGTTTTATTTTTCCCTCCCTTCTTCTATGCTCTCTGTTTTGTTTCTTAAATTCCACAAATGAGGGAAATCATATGATACTTGTCTTTGATTTATTTCACTTAGCATAATACCCTCTAGTTCCAGCCATGTCATTGCAAATGGCAAGATCTCATTTTTTGATGGTTGAGTAATATTCCATTATCTATCTACATCATTATCTTCTTTATCCATTCATCTGGGCTCTTTCCATAATTTGGCTATTGTGAACATGGCTGCTATAAACATTGGGGTGCAGGTTCCCCTTCAGATCACTACATTTGTATCTTTGGGGTAAATGCCTAGTAGTACAATTGCTGGTTCGTAGGGTAGCTCTGTTTTTAACTTTTTGAGGCACCTCCATACTGTTTTCCAGAGTGGCTATACCAGCTTGTATTCTCACCAGCAGTAAGGGTTTCTGTTTCTCTGCATCCTTGCCAATATCTATTCTTTTCTGATTGTTAATTTTAGCCATTCTGACCATGTGAGGTGGTATCTCATTGTGGTTTGGAAATCTAAGCAATTTTCCCTGAAGTCTAAGTAATTTTATAATAAAACTAAAATATCCCAACCACCAACTGTCCCCCTAACAGCATTAGTTCTTATCAGCTGGCAGACATTTAGTCATATTTCTCTTCATAAGGAAAATTAAGCAGAGAGATTCTAGATTTCTTTATTTACTTCCACAGGGCAGATCAGGTGATAGTATCAGTCAAATAAGATCATTGCCCAAGGGCTAAGAATCTTGCATTCTTGTCCCTGAATAGCCTGATTATGTTAGTAGAATAAAATCTCCATTTCCACCCATAAATAATTCCTAAGGAAAAAAAAAAAAAACAAAAAACAATGACTTGACAAGATTAAAAGGGATGTGAGGACAGCACTTTTAAACTCATTTACCATTTTTCATAGCACAGACCTCTATTCTCCCCTTTCCATCCCCAACCCCTGCCCCCATTACCGATTTGATCAAGCACAGAGAAGAAACGGATTCAAGTTCAATTGGCCTACCCTGGTTGAAAATAGTCTGGGGGAAAAAAGAGGTCAAGACTATAGCAAAGTTCTCTTCATTAAAAAGATGCAATGAGCAGAACATAAACACTCTGTGATTGCTAAAAGCATGGAATAATATTCACATTGATAGGAACTTAGCATAAAAAAAGAGTTTCATTAAATAGAAATAAAGAAGTTCAGTGACCTTTACCACATCTAAGGATATTCCCAGAATTTAGCAAAAAGAAGCAAAAATATAAACATTAAGAGAATGTTTTCAAGATATTTTTTCTAAAATGATTATGACAACTACAGACACAATCTGGCAGGAAGGGCCATAGATCTTGCCACCAAGGCAAGATTCATCCCATTGTTCCCCTCTGTGCCCTAGCTCTGAAATTTCCTCTTTCATTTCTTAAAAATAATGGTATGTTCCTCTCTTGCTTACATCCATCAAACTTAATTTTTATAACTTTGGTGTCCTGTTGCTGTACTTGACTAAATGGAGTCTTAACCCCTTTTATCTTTTTGGAATTATATCTTCTGGCCAGACAATTCTCTTTCTGCCTGGAGTCTCCCTGGCTAGCTCATTCCTCATATTTTTGTCATTAACCTTTTAATATCATCAGTATTGGCAAAAGACTATGCTTATAACAGAATGACTACATTTAAAATGTAAAATATATTTATTTTCTCTCAAGTTCAAACTTTACAATTCTGGGAAAGAACATAAGCTCTCAGGGAGCCTTGGGCTAACTGGCTTGAGCTAGAAGTCAATATACGGGCTTCCTTGACACAGAGGCAATGACTCAAGAGAGTAAGTGGAAGAAAAGGAGGAAAGGTCTTCCTAAAACACACTCCCAGCTGAAGAACGTTTTCTTTTCTTCTTTCTTTCTTTCTTTTTGATACACCAAAAAGACCTTAGGCATTTAATTTTTGTTGTCAAATCTCTGGCAGTATAAAGATGACATAGGCATCTTGAGAATTAATATCTAAAATAAGTCTCTGTCGCCAAACTTCAATACAGTGGTTTTAAAAAAAAAAACAACATACAAAAACATACACACACAACTACCCAATTCTATAGGTCTAAGTTTGTGTACAGTTAAAAGAGCAGCCTTAACTCCTGTCCCACTTTTTATTTGGAATTCTTACAACTCTGTCGCTGAACATCTTGAATTTGTTTTGCATGTCATCAGCTGCATGAGATGAAGATTTTTTTTTTTTATCCTTTATTAACTATACAATCAAAGTCTCAGGCCCTGCATGATTCTCTAAAATTTGTGGCTTTCAGATCCACAGTGCCCTAGTTCAAGAAGGAAATTGCTTTCAGGCAGTATTATTCAAAGAGTCTTGTTTCCATTTTATCTTTTATTTAACGCTGCTGTGTCATCTAGGGCTTCTTCACGAGAACTCCAATTATTTGATAGGCAGCAGACAGTGACATTTTTCTCTCTTGTTTTCTCATCTGATAGGCACAAGTTAAAAATTATTTTCTTAAAATATTAGGCACCTGCTTAATGGTTGGGGCAGTTGACATGAGGGTCACAAAGATTTCACTGTGAAGCAAATTTTTAAAAAAGTGTGTGTGTGTGTGTGTGTGTGTGTGTGTGTGTGTGTGTGTGTTATTGGGAGATGAGGGAGTGGAGAGTGGATCTTGCTGGAATGAGTTCTGCAGAATTACCTGAAGGATGCCCAAAGCCATGGCTTAAATCACCTACATTACCACTTTCTTGATCCCCTGATGACTGATATGATGATAGCAATCTGATATTCCTAGTGTTTGAATAAGGACCCTAGATTAATCCTTGGCAGGAAAGTAGAATTAAGCCACAGGGTTTTCTTTTTCTCACATGGCTGAGGGGTTCTTACTGCCTTGGTTCAATCAACCTCAGACAGCCACTGGTTATAAAAGCAAACCCAAATGTTATTTAAAAAATTATAAGATGATCATCCTATAAGAATGGATAATCTTCACAAAAAATCTTGAAATATGTTTCTCTTTTTTGCCCACCTATACCCAGGTCTAATCCTTAGTGATTGCCACATTTTTAAGTCCTTACCATGGGGCTGAATGCTGCATTTTACAGAGATCATTTATTCCTTGTCACAATCCTATGAAGAAGGCACTATCATTTGTACCTTACAGAAATTAAGGTACGAGAAGTCAAGTCACTTGTACAAAGTTATATATATAGTCATTGGTGAATCCAGGATTAGCACCCACAAAGCCAAGACTACAAAAACTATCCTTAAAAATTCTTTGCTCCACCTCATTCTATACTTATCCTCATCTGTTTATCTAAGCATCTAAGAATATTTATGTTTTTGTGCAATACATGATCACAGTAGAAAATATTAACAACATAAGGAAGTAAAATGAATTCCTTGCATAATTTCACTTTCCAGGATTCTTCTCTTAATAACTCATTGTTTTCTTTTCCAGAATTTGCATTCTTTCTTCTCTCACTCACTCACTCTCACTCATTTAATAGCCTACTTTTAAATTTAACATTGTTTCATGAGACTTTTATATCCTTAAATATAATATTCTTCAAAAGACTGGTCTTATTGGTAACACAATATTCCATTAAATAGCTGTATTTGACATATATTTTATGTTAAGAAATAAGATATTTTCCCTTCAGGAAGCACTTGTCTCTTACGCTTTTCCCTTTCCCATGGACTCCAGGTGTGAGCCCATAATTCAGTTCTGCTCAAAGTATCAAATACTTCAGTCACTCTTTTTTTTCTTTTTTTGAGATGGGCCTGTAACCCCAAAAGTTTCAGTGTGAACTCTCAAACAAATGTCCTGCACCTACTGGAAAGAGACACTCTACCTAGTAGTGTTCCTAAGTTGATAAGACTATGTCTCCTGTGAGAGGCAAGAATGGAGTGATGACCAAGGAGAGCTGACTGCAGCGCCAAGTGCCAGGTTCCTCAACCTGTTGCTTGATACCAAGATCAAGCCTTGCCTGATGGTTATTGAATCCCAGACCTTTATTATATGAGACATACAATTCGTTTTTTGCACAAACAGCAAGCGCTAACCCCATGAAGTAGGAACATGTTTGGATGCCTGAGGAACAACAGAGAAGCCAGTGTGGTTTGTGAGCCAAGACCATTGTCAAGAGATGAGGAACAGGAGATCACATGGGACCAAATTACACAGTCTTAACAGACTTTCTAAGGGATTTGGTTTTTACCTGAAGTGAGAGGAAAATCAGACACTGGAGGGTTTGGTGCACAGAAATGACATGACTTGACATGTTTAAAAAGATGACTGATAATTTTGTTGGAAATATTCTGGAGAGGCCGTGCCGAGCAATGAGTAGAAAGCTATTGCAATAACCAGGGGAGAGCTGATGACACCTTTAACTGGGCTTTTTGCCTGGATATACTGTTGTCCCTGTTGCCCTTTACCCTTGAGGGGGGGAAGGTTGAAGTTAGCCACACGCCCTGTGTACTGAGCCTCAAGGTAGAACCCTGGGCACCTGGGAGGGACTGTACTCATTCTCTGAATATCCCTGTGCCTAAGAAAGTGTGACATTAAGACAAAAAGCTTTATGACAGGTTGAGGAAGATACGTTGAATTAGAGAAGAAGAAATCTTTCTCCTGCTTTGTGAACAAAGGGCCCTATAATTTCCTCTCATACTGGCCCGCACAAACCATGTGACCAAACCTGTTTAGAAAGTTCATTTCAATAGTTTAGGAAATGAGTACATGATTAAGATATGAAAAGGGCAAGGATAAACTACTCTCATGTAAAGCAGGATTTTAAAGAGAGACTAGAATCAGTATGTACTTTTTCATGCTTCTTTGTTTGGGGAGGATGAATTACCGAGCATCTTCGAATATCAATGGGCAGGAAGTCAGTGAAGAGGAAGATCACAAGAGTGGGAAGCAGTAAATGATGAGGCAAAGCACCAGGGATGTAAAAGAAGATGGAAGGGTGTCGCCATATTGGACTCCTTCAGGCAGAATTGTGAGCATATTTAACACAGAAATGACCAGTGATTAGGTTGGCTGAGCATCTTTCCTCAGGAAGTGCTGAGTGAGTGTTCCTGTGCAGGGCTTCAGAGCTGGGAACCAGGGAAGAGGAGGAGAAAAATATTAGAAACTGGATGCTAGGGTTTGAAAAAGAATGTAAAGGTAGACACATACTGAAGACTAAAATTGGACGAATACAAAAATTCCTATGTGGTGTGAATATCTTTCTTTAGTCATCAAAAAAGGAAGGCCATCTTATAAGAAAATGAGCAAAGGAAGTGAATAGGGGCTTAAAGACAGAAGATCTGTTTTAGAGAGATGATTCAGAATACTTCCTGTTGGTGGGAAGGCTCCATTTGAGGCACTTTGTGGCAGTTCAGGGCTTTGCACCTAGCAGATATTTGGGAAACATTTGTTGAACAGTCCCAGATGAGGTTGGCCCCGTTCTGGATCACCATCAAACAGTTTGCTGTCACTGCCCATGCCTAGGATGACTGGGGTGAGTAGAGATTCAGAGCTGTCAACTGGTGGGACTGAAAGTTACAGGATTCTGTGCATTTCCGTAGGTTTAAGATCTATGAGTCCTATCTTCACAATCTCTCCTCCAACTACCATGTACCATTCACTAGTCCTCAGAAACACAGGCTGCATTGATCACGCCAGCTCCTTCCTGTGCACACACTGTCCCTTCTGCCCGTAACTGCTCCCTGACTTACAGAGCTCCTGCTGGGCTCAAAGTCTAAATCCAGTTTCTGTGAAAACTTCTTTGACACTTTCCTGCACAGACATATTGCCACAGTATTTTGTATATATCCCATAATTGGCACTTATACACAATATTTTAATTTAAACTTCATATTTCCTTTTCTTACTATAGTGATAATTCCTCAAAAGCAGAAATGCATTATTGTATTCCTAGTATATTACACAAGCCATATGGTAGGTGCTCAATAATTGTTTGCAGACTAATTAATTGGCTAAATGAATGACTGACCAGTTAGTCATTGATATGAAGGAGGATTAAGCTTAAAAGGTAAGACGGTAGGGAGGAAGTCTAATGACAGGAACAGCAGGTGACATTTGTTATCTATTACCCCCAGTAGCTATTTCTCTTCTTTTTGATAGAAATCTTAAAAAAAAAAAAAAAATCTATCTTTCCCCATGACTTCTACATGTTGCCCATTCTATCTCAAACTTCATTGGAGGTAAAGAGAAAGCCTGAGTCCAACCAGCTGCTGGTAGCCATTTTGAAAAGAATTCTGGGGAAGTAGTAGAACAGGAAAGGATCTGGTCACATTGTTATGGAGTAGCCTCTCTGAAGCCAGAATTTCCTCTGAACTTTTTTGACCATAGAAATAAATCCTTAATTGCTTCAGCTATTTTGTGTTGGGCATTCTATTATCTGCCTGAATCAGAGTCATGCTGATCATTTCCACAGGGTTTGGAGTCACAGGGAACTTTACCTATGTGGATGAAGGTCACATAACATGTTTGTGAGTGGAAACAATTCCTGGTGAGCAGGAGAATGCCATGCTCATGATTGCAACAGTCTTCTGACCCTTCTACAGCTGGACTCTCAGTATTCAATGGCTTGGGTTAAGCCTTCTCTTGCCTGTGTGGAACAGGATTTTGAGTCCTGACCTTTCCTGGTCTCTGACCCACTCCACAGGCACATTCAGGGTCTTTATTATCTTTGTGTTCTATGTACTGTTCTCACTTCCTTTAAGATTGAGAATAGCTTGGGCAGGTGTGTGTATGCTTGTATGTACGTGTGCATGTTTAACATTTGTCCACTATAATAAAAGAGAGATTTTTATTATACATTTGCCATGCATGAAAATTCCGGAATATCCGTCCCTTCCAAAAATAAAACCCTCACATGGCTCCTAATAAAGTTTGAGTGAGTGAGACTGATTCACACAGCTTTTAAGCCTTCAGTTGAGCTTCTCTGGACAAAGAATAGACCACATGCACCTCTGACTGGTTGTTTGTTGCTGAGTTGAGCAACTTCCCCAGGTTCTATGTCTTGTATCCATCACCATGTCACATACTCACAGGCTGCCCTCCCACCTGTCTGAGCTCTGTTAACCATGACTCCTATTTCTGCTGAAACAAAGATAAGGGTAAGTCACAGCTCTTCCTTTCACTTACTACTCACAGCTCAACTAACTTATCCTCTCCCTGCCACTACCCTGAGGCTTCCCGGAACCCGTCTCACGAACAACCCAAGAGGGACAGGCTTGAGGGTATTATTTATGACATTTTAGAAAGGAGAAAAGAACTGAAAATGTTTTTGCTCTCTTTTTCCTACCCCTCAAGAGAGGACATTGGTGGAACTTTGAAACAGTAAATAAACTTGAAATTGTCGCGTGTTCAAAGGCTCTCTGGCTAGCCGTAGAAGCATGTTCCTTGGCACAGCCTCCAAAATGCCAGCTTAGGGGAAGGTTCAACTATCTCCTCAGGCAAGTCCTGGGTAATTCCCTGCTGTAAGAGCCGTAAGCCCTTCTTCTTCTCCTCCATCAACAGAGACTATCTTCCTCGATGTAATAACCTTTGACCCAGACTGCAGCATAACATGATTCCCTTCTGAGAAGGTCCTTGGAAGTCTCCTTGCTACAGGGAATGCCTAATGGCCCTGCTCAGTGTGATCGACAGCTATTTTGCCATCATACCTAATACTGTTTGTCTAAAACAGGTTCCATTTTTTTTCCTAATAAAGAAAATTGGCATATCCTATGTTGGCAGCTTTTTAAAATTTTAGTATGAGAAGAAAATTAAGAAGAGTATTAAAAGGAGCTCTGATATCCATCCTCCCCAAAATGTTATTGTAGTCGTTCTCACCCTTCCAAACACTGTCACATATCCATTATGCTGTCACGGATCAGTGTACAATTGACAGAGAATAAGATTGAGACAGTCCATCAATCTAATGTCACACCATGTAATAAAAGTCTACAGAAACCCTGTAAATGCTAGTTATACCGCCAGATACAGCTCCAAAGTGCCAATTGGTGTAAAATGTTCTAAATGGCTATAAATAGGTAATATGTCCTAAGGAAAATCTGACTCTTGGAGGTATTGAAAAGAGAAAATAGCAGAAATTACAGATTATTACCAATGGAAATAAGGCCAGAGGGCACTAGCATGAGGAGATGGGTCTAGGGAGATAAATGAAGAGGAGATAACCCCTATGTCAAACAATCTTTCTGATTCACTATTTATAATGGTCTATGTGCTTAAGGCCTTTTTGAGTACATGAAAAAAAATTACAATCTTCACTGAAATTGCAAGAATTTAAAAATCTTATCTGCCTAGTTCAATCTTTGCTTAGAGGAATTTCTGTACTTGATGAAAAGTTGACTCACAATTATGTTGTGTTATTTACTAATTTGCTGGAAGATAAAACTAATTACATAAAAGCCTCAGAATATTGGTCCCTTATTTAATTATTACTTTAAGACACTTATGAATGTTATCTTACTAATTCTAAAATGGACTTATCGTGAAGTTTTGTTTTGTTTTGGTTCATTTGTTTGCTTTTCTTCACTTTTAGGTCATTATTTATTCAGGGGCACTTTAAAAATACCTCACAAGAAATTACTACCTTAATTAAAACATAATTGATATTTCAGGGGAGACCTAGAAAGTTTCTGTTAACAGATGTGTATCTCTTTTTGAGGGTCTAGCAGATGGTTTGAGGGGCTACTGATGATGTCATGACTATAGACAGCATTAGCTTCCATAGAAGCCTTTACATGAAAACTACAGGAAGTAATCAGCACTCTGGTCCATGTATACTGATTTAGATTACTAAAACATATTTTAATAAATGCTTAAGATTTGTTCAGACTAATAATTTCACAAAAGGCAGGCTACATTATAAAATTAGGTAATATATCAGCCAGGGTTCTCTATAGAAACAAAACCAATAATCTCTCTTTCTCTCTGTCTGTCTGTCTGTCTGTCTCTCTCACACACACACACACACACACACACACACACACTAAGGAATTGGTTCACATGATTACGAAGACTGGTGAGTCCAAAATTTGTGAGGAGGTTGGCAGGACTGAAACTCAGGCAGGAGTTAATGCTGCAATCTTGAGGCAGAATTTCTTTTATAGGAAATTTCAGTTTTTGCTCTTCAGCTGATTGGAGGAAGCTCTCTCACATTATTGAGTAATTTCCTTCACTTAAAGACAACTGACTGTAGATGTTAAGCACATCTACAAAATACCTTCACAACATTTAGATTAGTGTTTGATTAAGCAATTGGGTGCTATGACCTAGTCAAGTTGACACATAAAACTAACCATCATGAAGGCACCTGGGTGGCTCAGTGGGTTAAAGCTTCTGCCTTCGGCTCAGGTCATAATCCCAGGGTCCTGGGATGGAGCCCCACATCAGGCTCTCTGCTCAGCAGGGAGCCTGCTTCCCTTCCTCTCTCTGTCTCTCTCTCTCTCTCTCTGCCTGCCTCTCTACCTACTTGTGATCTCTGTCAAATAAATGAAAATAAAATCTTAAAAAAAAAAAAAAAAAACTAACCATCATGGTTGTGAGAAGAATACTATTTTTAAGTTGTGGTTTCACTATAATTGGATAGCCTTCCTTACATAAGGACACATCCAAGAAGACACCTCTAATTTCTGTTTTTATATCATTTCCCAAAAGGGTTCTTTAGCTTTGCTGTCTCAAAATTTCTATTCACCCAAGAAGAATGAAAATTCTGAGCTAGTGATTTATTCAAAATTTCATTGTTTCATTATAAATCACAAAATAAAGTGTTTGCTTTATTATGTTAAAAATACTTTTTTTGGAAAGAAATCCCTATCTGATTTCCCTATCCTTTGATGCCTTACCTCAGTCTGTGAGTGCTTGATGATTAATTTTTTCCTTTTCCCTATTTACATATGTATACATATGTATGTAAGCTGAGATAGGGTGGAAAAGGTGTTTTCTTATTTTTTAGTTTGTTATGAAAATAGGATTATGAGGATTATGAAAAACAGATTATTTTTATTTTGCTTTTTCACTCGTTTGTAGACATTCTACAAGTCCATACATTTTAAATAACTGTATGATATCACACAAATCTATAGATTATATGATTCCCACTATTTTCCTAGTTGGAAGGTGTTCAGGAGTTTCAGTTTTGCTTGTTCCATCTTAAAAAACAAAACAAAACAAAAACCACCAACACTTTACATTCTCATATACATTTCCTTATATATGTATCGAGGTAAGTTTGATTTTATTATTATTTCTGTAGGGCTGATTCTCCAAAATGGAATTGCTTAGACAGAGTTTAGAAGATTTTTTTGTTGTTGTAATTAACATTGACCAATTTCTAAAATGATGTCTCCTCGCCTCAATAAAAATGTATTTAGTTCTGTTTTCCTACATCCTTGAGAGATTTGAATGTTCTTGTATTTTTGTCAGTCTGATGGCTGAAAATTATTTTATCATGGTTTAATTTACATTTTCTTGACTTACACTGAGGTTAAGTACACTTTTACATGTTTCTTGTGTATTGTCCATTTTTGACACAGTGTTCTTAAAAGTATGTAAAGATCAAATTCGAGTCAGAATCAAGACAATGAAAATGTTGTTCATAAAAAAAGAACCAAGATGATATTTATAAAAACATAATTATATCAAATTTTATACAATGCCATTGTAATGGAGGAAAATTGTTTCCTCTACCCTCTTAAGTTCTATTTCCAGGGACTGAGAATTCAACTAGCAAACAAGAAAATAACAAGAAAAATTATAATAATGATAGAAAAATGTGTGCAAATTTAAATGATGATTTCTACACAGAAAAGAATAGACAACCCAAAGAGCAATTAAACTTGGAAGCATATATGCCATTTTAACAATTGAGAATAATTTATAGAGAAGTGACCAGATGAAAGAAAGGGGGTTGGGGCTTCCAGGGGTGGTAAATTATGGGAAGATAAATGTTTGGGAAAACTAATGGAAGATAAAGTTTATTTTTGTAAGATTTGTCTGTGTAGACTCATCTTGGATGCCAACTTTTTATTTTCTTTGCAACAGTAAAACTCCCCTGAAGAGGAGAAATAAGTCAGTCCTCCTCTCTTAAAAGTTTCTGCTTTTAGTCAGATAAGGAAAGCTCTGAGAAGGCTTCCTTCTGCATCTGTTACTTCTCAATTGCCTTCAGCTCAAAATAATCCATATGCCAAAGTAGCATATTGAGGGGTGGCAGATATACTCTGATATTCTTCATTATTTAGCCTTCGCAAGTGCTACTGTGGAAACTGAGAATCATCTGGAACTTTTGTTTTGGTATGTTGACAATTTGTTTAGAATTTGATTTGAAGCCTGAGACTTCCCTTATTATCCACATAACTTTGTGCAAATTTCTTTGCCCTCAACTTCAATTTTCACATCCATAAACATAAGAGATTAAAATCTACCTCAGAATGCTGAATTATCTCCCATGTGTGTGCACGCGCACACAAACACACACACGAAGACTATCTGCATGGAAGTTTTCTCACTGCAGTGAATCTGATTTGATAATGATGCTTTGTATTTACAGTACCAGATTTCATCATTTTACCAAATATTTCTTTTTTTTTTTTTAAGATTTTATTTATTTATTTGTCAAGCATAGAGGGAGAGCGAGCGAGTGAGCACAGGCAGACAGAGAGGCAGGCAGAGGCAGAGGGAGAAGCAGGCTCCCTGCCGAGCAAGGAGCCCGATGCGGGACTCCATCCCAGGACGCTGGGATCATGACCTGAGCCGAAGGCAGCCGCTCAACCAACTGAGCCACCCAGGCGTCCCCATTTTACCAAATATTTCTTATCCACTATTCTCGATGCTCAAGTTAAGATTGGGATATAGGCAGTGATTTAAAAAGGTATAGACTGAGGCTGAGAGAAGTTAAATAACTAGGCCAAACTTACACAAGGAGTTTGTAGCCTATTAGGTCATTTGATTCCGGGGTCTAATTTTCCTGTTGTTTCATATTTGGATCAATATACTCATCACTCAGATGCTTACAGTTTTCATAATAAGTATCTTTCCTTGAACACATTTGTCCATGTGCATTGGAACAAATACACGAGCTCCCATTGAAAAAGAATTTACTTATAGACAGTACTATCAAACAAAAATAAAATTTCAGATATAAAGATTATGATATTGCTGAATCAACGCTAACGTTTACTGAAGAGTATGTATTCCAGGCAAAGGTGGAAGCTTGAAACCAGGAGGCTTAAGGAGACCAGCAAAAATAGTACATGCTTTTTCGATATATTGAAAAGGAAATTCTTCCAGTTTTAAGATAAAGTTATTACAAGAATGTCAGTAAGAACAGGCTTCCTGATCTGGCGTCAACCCCAGTTTGGCCTTCTCTAGATACCTCTTTCCGGATACTTTTTCCTTCCTTCTCTCTTTTTTATCAAACCTGCTATCACCACCTGCCTAAGGCCTGCAGTATATCTGATAAACACATTTCCACGGAGGTGCTAATGACTGATAAGGCTAAATGGTTCCTCTCAGGAGTGCTCATACCTTAGCAGAATAATACCTTCAACTGGCATCTCAAACTGAAAGGCCCAAGGATCCAGTGAGACACAAACAAGAAGAATGGGATCTTTCACTTTCTTTGAAAAGTCGTTCTATTTTATTTTCCCAGTTTAGTGAAGACATGTTGCCAGAAAAATATGTTTGTTTGCTTGTTTTCCTGTAAGATAAACAAGGGTACAACTTGATGCCTCTTGACCTGGTACTCAGCCTTGGGGTGTAGGACTCTGGTGATCCCGCTGGGGTGAGTACACACCCAATCTCACAACCCCCACCCCCCACTCCCACCCCACCCCCATCACCAGCTTATCCTCACCAGCCTGGGATGCAGCCTCTAGGGTTGTGCAGTGTTCAGCCTGCACAATGAGATGTCACAACTCTGCAAAATCATTCTTCGGCTCTGACCATTACACGGTAAGACCCTGCTTTCTTCAGCACAGAATTTAAAAATTGAGCTCTTCTTGATGTTCTGTTTGGTAGTACTGCTGAGTAGAGCATTTAGAGGCTGTGCTGAGCTGACCATGGATCTTTCAGGCATTAAAAAATTAAATAAAGATGATATTGGAATAGTCAAAGTCATTAGGATTTGTATTAGTTTGGCAAGGCTGTTGTAAAAAGAACCACAAACTGAGTGGCTTTTACAATAGAAATTCATGGTGTCACAATTCTGGAGGTTGGAAATCTGAGCACAAGGTCCTGGCAGGGTGGATTCTTTCCCAGGGTTGCAAGGAGGTATCTATCTGTTCCAGGCCTGTCTCTTAGTTTTTGGTTGTTTGCTGGCAATCTTTGGCATTCCTTGTCTTGTAGATGCAGCATCCTAACTCTGCCTTCATCTTCATATGGTGTTTTCCACTTGTGCACCTCTGTATCTCAAATTCCGCTTTTTATAAGGACATCAGTCATACTGGATTAGGGCCCGCCCTAATGACCTCATCTTAACTTGAACATCTGCAAAGGTCCTATTTGCAAATAAGGTCACAGTCTGAGATAGTGGGGGGTTAGGTCTTCAATATATATATTTTGAGGGGACACAATTGAATCCATAACAAGGTATTTCCAAGGTCATATTTATTAATTCTAGATATTAAATTCTGTTGCATAACATCATCAGAATGAAGATGATCTTATTTTAGCTCTAGTTCTACAATATTTGTCTTCTTAGATACGAAGTACACAGTTTATATATATTCTTGGCTGTTTATAAATATAATGCATTTTGAGCTACAACTTTTCATCCTTACCTGGGAACATCTGCATTTAGTGCATGTGGATGTGAGTGTGTGTGAGTGTGCATGAGAGAGAAAGGGAGAGGGAGTAGGAGACAGCGAGGGAGAGAGAGAGAGATTGCATTCATAGCCTCAGTGCTCTCCTTTAGATTGCTGAGTGATTTCCTACTTGCCAACAGCTCTTCACATTATATGAATCTAAACTACTCACATTGTGAAATCCCTTTCATTTCTATAGCTTATAGAGTAATTGCCTGCCAGTATCCCTTTTTTGTAATTTACTTTTAACCATAAAGGAAAGCCTTTTTTAATTCTCTTGAATGCCAAATCATTCAGTACTGAAGGTATGATTTCAGTGTGCTGTATAATCTCACTCAAAGCAAAAAGGAAATGTAGCATGTCAGCAAGAAATGGCCCATGCTGAACCTTGATTTAAGAGGCCCTCCTACTCAGATCATCCAATCTCTGTAAGGAAATATATGGAACTTTCATTCAGCACAAGGTGCTTAGGTATCAGAATAGGTGGTGGGGCTAGTGACGTTATGAGTTCAAGCTATAGCTGGGGCGCTTATTTGTGGGGAATAATGTTATAAAACATAAAGAGCAATGGACTAAGAATCAGGAGACTGCTATGGTCCACTTCCACCAGGCCCCAACTTTACCTTATAGACTTCCTTTGGTTGATTCATTTATTCCTCGTTATCTAGACTCTGTTAGGAGCTAAGACATTGTGGTGATTCAGGCTTGGAGTATGATATTAAACAGACACTAAAAAATAAATTGCAATTCAGAGTAATATAGGTTATAATAAAGAAAAAAAGGATGAATTAAGTGCATGCTAAGTTGCTATGACAAGACTTGAAAATACAGTGATAAAAACCACATACAAATGTGGGGAGATAGTTTGGGGTTTGTGGAACAATATGTGGCTTCCACTTCTGAGTCCCTCTTGGCTTCTTTCGATTTTGTTATCTTCCTATCAAAAGAAAGGAGGGAAAAAGGCAGAGGTATGACAGGGGCAGAACTGGAAAGCAGAATACATCGGTTCTATTCACAACTCATAGATAAAACTTAATTTCATGGCCTCCTGAGTTGAATGGGAGGCTGGGAATAAAGTCTTAGGCTGGATTTTCATGTTTATATAGCTAAAACATGAGAGCCCTACTAATTAAAATACACCCACGAATAATTATTTATTAATAATTAATAATAATTAATTATTATTGGTAAAATAAAATAGTAGTCTCTGCTCCAAAGAATAATGGGAGCAACCAATAGGTGGTTGAGATAGAGGGGTGTGACATACCTTTGTCAGAGGAAAATCCCCATTCTACTCCAAAGAAGTGACATTACACCTAAGAGAGACAACAGTGGTGCCTTATGATTAGAGACTGGAGGAGTGGGAGTGTTACAGACAAGGGAAGCAACCAATGAAAAGACCCTGAAACAACAGAAAGGGCAGTAACACAAACAGAAAATCAAATGTTAGGACTGACATAAGGAAGTGGCAAAGGATGACCCTGGAAAAACATTAGCAAGGGTCGAAGTAAAAAATGACTTTGGTCTTCGTCTTAGGAACTACAGGGAGGCAGAAAAGCGATTGCACTAAGGGAAAACCTTCAGAGGTTTTCATTTTTAAAGAGTAGTTATTTTAATAAGGGTGGGGAATGAATGGAAAAAGCTTGAGTGGAGCCAGAGGAAGGCAAGTGGCTTTGCAGCAATCCAGATAGAATGTTTATAGATAGATTCTGATGATAGTCCTAGGAATGGAGCTGAGTGGATATAGGCAATATGAGATACAAGCAATAGGGCTTAGTGATTGATGAGTGGATGTTGGTTCTAAGGTATAGGAAGGAGTCACAGATGCTTTGACCTCAGCCTCTTGCCCTAGCAGCCAGACAGTGGTGACCATTTAATGAGCTGGAGAAATTTAAAAGAGGAACAGTTTTAAAGGTTAAAGGATGGTGAAATAATTCAGTTTGAAATCATTGACTTTGAGGTACTTTGAAACATTAAGCAGTTATTTCAAAAGGCTTTGGGGTAGACTTGTCAGGAGCTCGTGAGGTAAGTCTAGGTAGAAAATGTAGGTCTTAGAGACGTGGAAGTGAAGGTTTTCCTTGCATATCAGGCAGAAAGAGAGAGCTTACACATAGCTAAAAGAATATCACCATTTTAGAAGATTGCAAAGGTAGATCAGGAAGGAGAGGGAGCCCAGAGAGGTAGGAGAAAAAAATAGGTAAGACCATGGAAATCAAGTAAGAGGGAGTAGTCTACTGTATCAAACGCTATGACAAGAGGTAGATCTTAAGAAAACTAAAGTTAGTTTGGTAAAGTGTAGGTTGAAGGAGGAGAAGGGCTGAAATATATCTAAGAAATTTAGCGGCATATAGGGAGAATATTTGATTATAGCCAAATTGTCATTGCTTGAACCCTAAGGGACTGAGGAAATCCATGTGGCATCCAGGTTCATTTATTTAGAGATGTGTAACAGCAACTAGTCAGGCATACACAGGGAAACAGCAAGAGAGGAGGATTATGATATTTTTTCTTGTTTGTTTTAATTGTGTAAGCTTAATTTGAGATATTTCCATGGGATAATAATGTGTTGAGATTATATAGAACTGTATAGTCAAAGCCTTTAACTGTGAAGAGTCTCTGGGCTTTTGTGCATGCTATCTCATTTGCCTTATTTTTTCTCTTCACCTTCACTCCCTGCCTTTTCCATTTCACATAAAAACAGAAAATAATTTTTTCCTGAAGGTGACATGGTGGTTCGGTCTTCCCTAGATGACTCTCATGTTTATACAATAATGATACTATCATTAAGTGTGTGCTAATTAATTTACCACGCATTGTGCAAAACACTTTCCAAATATTATCTCCTTTAATCTTCATAACAGTCTTACGAAGTGCTTTTCTGTTTTTGCTTGTGTGTGTGTGTGTATGATTTGTTTCTCATTTTATGGTTCAGAAATTGCTGAAGGTCCCACAGTGGATCAAAATTTGAAACCAGACAGTCTGAATCAAAAATATGGATTACCTTAAACTTGCATGGTAGAATCACAAATTGTTAATCTCTAAGGTTTGTGTTTGTATCAAATTTGAATTTTGTTTCAGGATAGTTTTTATACTTAGAATGAAAAACCTTTCTTCCTCAAGCAGAACATTCTTGTTTTGCTTTGGTATCTTTCATCAGCATGGAACTAAATGAAAAATGATTAGGCTCTTCTATGATCATGACACATTTTTACAGAAAAAAAATATGTAAACAAGCATATATATATTCACACACACACACACACACACGCACACACACGCACACACACACACACACACACACACACACATATACAAAGTTTGGTAAAACCTGTTTCTCCTGACTGATTGTAGGCCATTTTAAAGCAAAACCAGAAGACTTTGAACAGTCATATTCCTGAACACGTTCAAGTTTCTGAACAGTTATGACAGAGAGATATCTTACTACATCATTAGCTGAGGGCTGATACCTAACACAATTAGAAAATTTTAAGAAATGTTAGAGTCCGTATATGATACATTGCAATGATTCCAACCAAAAATTTCAGAGAAACTATGTGGCACTGTTTGGAAATTGAAAGTAAACACTGACCTAGAGTTTGAGAAGTCAGTAAAGAGAGTTGTTTTCAGGGATTGTGGTGATGAGACAGGCTCAATGATGAAGCAGTCAGAAAGAGACAGAGAATCCAAAGTGCTTTAGAAGAAGCTCAATTTTAAATGTTTGTAATAAAGTTACAACAATAATGTTGCAGCTCAATAATGCAGTCTTAAAATGCAGCAAGCCAATTATACTTTCATTGGAAGTTTCATGTCCTTATAATAAGGTTTGTTCTTTATTTTAGGGCTTTATTGTAAGTAGAGATGAGTTGGCTTTTTATTACCTGCGTCCATCTTTGGCTATAAAAAAAAAAAGAAAAAACCTATAGAGTGTGTGAATGTGTGTGTGCGTGTGTGTTTGTGTGTGTGTGTGTGTGTGTGTGTGTGTGCATGGTATGCCCATGTACTCTGCAGAAACTTACTATGTCTCATTATCCTTTAATCTACTATTTTTCTCAAAGACAGTCCTCATTTTAAGAAAAAGGAGGTTTAAAAAATAACATGTATCAGTATGTTCTCTCATCCATCATTTCTTCCTATTTCATGTATCCTTTTTTCCTCATGTCAAGTATCATTGCACATTATGTAACTTGTATCATCACCTATTTTTCTTAAATGCACTCAATAACCATCAGAGTGAAGTTTGACATTTTTTTTTTTTCCTCTCAAAATGCCGTCCCTTGATTCTTCTGGAGATAAACACAATGATGGATTTGAAACAGATCCAAAATTACGTTATTAGTAATATTCCAAATTAAAGCACCATCTAGAAATTGATGCCATTTGGGAGCTACAATTTTACCATATGGTCTCTGCATATATTCATTATAAAGACATTTACATCCTCCTCTATCTTCTCTTCATGATATATTTTAGGATAAAATGTTAAAAAAGCAATGACAGTCACATTCCTTTCTTATTTTTATTAACCTGCAATATTAATCTTATTAGAATAATTTTCTTTTCCACATAACAAGAAGCTCTTCTTTCTTACCAAGGAACCAAATCTAGAAGGAATACCATTATCATCATGTCTAAATAAAAGAGTCCTTCTTGTTCTTGTCCTGTTTCCCATACCTATTAAGAAGACTTTTGATTTTTCTGCATGTTCCCAAGGATGTCCTCTTGGTATTGCTGAATGTCATCTTAGGTAATTCAAAAACTCTCATTTTAATTACCTATGTCCATTATTCATTTCCCACACTTTCCACAGAGGAGTGAAAAGAGACTTTTAAATGTTTCTATCTTAGCTGTTCCAAAGGACACCTTGTTTAATTAAAAGAAGTATTGTCAAAAAAACACTCCCTAGGTGTTTGAAGGTATGTAGGCTTTGACAATTATCTGTCATATATTTACTTTAATGTAATGAAAATTATATAAGAAGAATTATATTTGTTTTAAATAAGATCAATTGAAATATATGTAATTAAATCACACCAACAGTCATGTAAGTCAGAATGCAATCAAGTTATGTTTTAAGATTTATTTCTCCATTTATCTCTTTTATAATTACTACTTTTTGGGGGGAAGGAAATAAGCCCTCATAGTTTAAGAACAAAATACAAAGTCATAAAAGTGTATATTCTCTCCCATAATTGTCTGTCATTGACTCAGTTGTCAGCTCCACCACCACTCTGCCTCAATTAATATTTAATAATTAGCTAGTTAATAATTTCTTCTGCTTCTTCCAGAGTTTACTTAGGCATATGCAGTAAAATATGAATATATATTATCTTTTCTCTGTTCTGCAAAGTAATAGCTTTTATTTCTTTTGATTTCCTTCATATCTGTTATTATTTCCCCCCAAGCAAAATAATGTGAAATTGGTCTTCCTCCTTTTGTTTCTTCCTTAGTTTATATATGATTTATCTATATTGCAGACTTCTTTTTTTTTTTTTAAGATTTTATTTATTTGTCAGAGAGAGAGAGCATGCACAAGCAGGAAGAGCCACAGGCAGAGGGAGAAGCAGACTCCCCACAGAGGAAGGAGCTGATGCGGGACTCCATCCCAGGACCCTGGGGTCAAGACCTGAGCTGAAGCCAGATGCCCAAGGGACTGAGTCTGAGCCACCCAGGCATCCTTATATTGCAAAGTTTTAAAGAAATATTTATTTATTCAATCCACTTTTCTGTTGTTTAACTCATTAAATTCTGTTCTATCTTTTCATTACTTTTCTGTTGCCGTGTAACAAATTACAACAAACTTAGCAGCTTACAACGAAAATCATTTATTATTTCATGGCTCTGTAGGTCAGAAATCCAGACAGACTCAGAGAGGTTTTCTGCTTAGAATTTTACAGACACAAGTCAAGTGGTCCGCTGGTGGAGACTAAGCTGTTTTCTGGAGGCTCTGAGCAGAATTACCTTCTTAACCTACTCAGGTTGCTAGCAACATGTTGTAGGAGTGAGATCCCTGTTTGCTTGCATTTTATTGGCCAGAGGTCTTTCTCAGCTCCTCGAGGACACTCTAAAGTCCATCCAGGTTAGTTCCCTCTGTCTTCAAAGGTAGTAACAGCACATCTTTCTATATCTTGACTCTCTGAATTCCCCTTCTGCTACAGGAAACTGTCTGCTTCTAAAGGTCTCCTGCAATTAGGATAGGCACACCCAGATAATCTCTCTTTTGATTAACCCAAAGTTTCCTAAATACATCAACAAAACAAAACAAAATATTTTTACATATAATATCACATAATTAGAACAAGAGCTCTCATTTTCATAGTCTCAGGGTTTGGGTTGGAAAATCTTGGGAGGCCACTTTAGAATACTTCCTGCTATGATATTTATTAATTCTCTAATATTTTCTTTGTTTTATTGCTATTTTCAAAAATTGTAGTTGAATGTTAGATTCACTTGTTTTCACTGATGTTTGTTTTTATGACTTTGTTTTCCTCTGGAAGCACTTTTAGTAATACCACATACATTTGAATATGTAAAACATTCTTTTTAATTTTAATTATTTTATTTTATATGTTTTTTAAAAAGTTTTATTTATTTATTTATATGTATTTATTTTTAAAAATATTTTGTTTATTTATTTGACAGAGAGAGATCACAAGTAGGCAGAGAGGCAGGCAGAGAGTGAGAGGGGGAAGCAGGCTCCCTGCTGAGCAGAAAGCCCAAGGCAGGGCTCAATTCCAGGACCCTGTGATCATGACTTAAGCCGAAGGCAGAGGCTTTAACCCACTGAGCCACCCAGGTGCCCCTATACCACATCTTTATCCATTCATCTGTTGATGGGCATCCAGGCTCTTTCCACAGGTTGGCTATTGGGGACATTGCTGTTATAAACATTGGGGTGCAGTTTCCCCTTTGGATCACTACACTTGTATCTTTGGGGTAAAAACCCAGTAGTGCAATTGCTGGATTGTAGGGTAGCTATATTTTCAACTTTTTGAGGAGCCTCCATACTGTTTGCCAGAGTGGCTACACCAGCCTGCATTCCCACCAACAGTGTATCCGCATCTGTATCCTCATCAACATCTGTCATTTCCTGACTTGTTAATTTCAGCCATTCTGACTGGTGTGAGGTGAGCCATTGATGGCGAGTGATGTTCAATACTTTTGCATTGGGTCTGTTGGCTATTTGGATGTCTTCAGAACATAAATATCTGTTCATGGCTTCTGCCTATTTCTTGCTTGGATTATTTGTTCTTTGTGTGGTGAATTTGATAAGTTCTTTATAGATTTTGGATACTAGCCCTTTATCTTAAATGTCATTTGCAAATATCTTTTCCCATTCTGTTGGCTATCATTTGGTTTTGTCAACTGTTTCCTTTCCTGTGCAAAAGCTTTTGATCTTGAAGTCCCAATAGTTCATTTTTGCCTTTGTTTCCCTTGCCTTTGGAGATGTGTCTAGCAAGAATTTGCTGTGGCTGAGGTCAGAGAGTTGCCACCTGTGTTCTTTTCTAGGATTTTGATGGATTCCTGTACCTTATCTAGGTCTTTCATCCATTTTGACTCTATTTTTGTTTATGGTGTAAGGAAATGGTCCTGTATCATTCTTCTGCATGTGGCTGTCCAATTTTCCCAACACTATTTGCTGAAGACATGTCTTTTTTCCATTGGATTCCATTTCCTGCTTTATTGAAAATTAGTTGACCATAAAGTTGACAGACCATTTCTGGGTTCTCTATTCTGTTCCATTGATCTATGTGACACATTGATCTTTTGTACCACTATCATACTGTCCTGGTGATTACAGTTTTGTAATGAGCTTGAAGTCCAGAATTGTGATACCACCAGTTTTGGTCTTCTTTTTCAACATTTGGCTATTTGGGTTCTTTTCTGGTTCCATACAATTTTGGATTTTGTTTGTTCCAGCACTGTCAAAAAAGTTGACAGTGTTTTGATAGGGATTGCATTGAAATTGAATGTATAGATTGCTCTTGGTAGCATAGACATTTTAACTATGAGCATGGAATGTTTTTCATTTTTTCTCCAAATCTGTGAGCATGGAACGTTTTTCAATTTCTTTGTGTCTTCCTCAATTTCTTTCATGACTATTCAATAGTTTTCTGAGTTCTGATCCTTTGCCTCTTTGGTTATGTTTATTCCTAGGTTTATTCTGGTTTTGGGTCCAATTATAAATGGCATTGACTCCTTAATTTCTCCTTCTTCTGTCTCATTATTCGTGTATAGAAATGCAACTGATTCCTGCCAGTTTACTGAATTCCTGTAAGAGTTCTAGCAATTTTGGGGTGGAGTCTTTTGGGTTTTCCACAGAGTATCATGTCATTGCAGAGAGTGAGAGTCCTATAAAACAGAATTTAAAACAACTATGATCAATATATTTAAGTCTTGAGTGGGAAAGGTGAACAAAATGCATTATTAGATAAGTAACATCAATGGAGAGTTGATACTTAAAGAAATAATTTAATGGAAATTTTTAAAATGAAGTGATTTAACATAAGTATAAATGGCATTCCCATAGAAGAAAGAGAGAGGAAAGGGAGAATGATGAAGAAATATTTTAAGTGATAATGTTCAAATTTTAAAAAAATTTAACGAAATACACAGAACCACTGATCCAAGACATTCAGAAAACCTCGAATGATATAAACAGCAGAACAAAACAAAACAAAATAACAAAACGGAAACAAGTAAGCATATCATATTGAAACTGTCAAAAACCAAAAGCATAGAGATATTTCCCGAAGGTAGCTAGATTAAAAAACAAAAAAAGTACATCCCATACAAAGAACAGAGAGAAAGTAATTACAGCAGACCTTTAACATGCAATGCAAGAGAAAGGTGGAGTTATATCATTAAAGTGTGAAAGAATATAACTGTTAACCCACAACGCAGTAGCTATAGAAGTTATCTTTCTTAAAAAAAGAGAAAATTAAGAAATTTTCAGAAACGCAAAAATAGATAATTTTGTTGTCAGCAGACCAGCAAACAAGAAATATTTAAGGCTCACTTTTGGCAGAAAAAAAATATGACACCACTTATAAACTTGGATCTAAGTAAACAAATTACAAAATTGATAGTAACAGAGTATAGTTCTATTATAGCTCAATGTGACAAACTAACTTAGAAAAAAAAAAATCTCTGGAAACAGGATCCTGGCACCTGTACTAAGGAAAGAAAAAAAAAGGTAACAGAAATGACATAATAAAGGCAAATATATGAATGTCATTTACCCCCCTTATTTCTAATTACTCTAAAAGATAACTGACTATCTAAAGCAAAAGAGTTGCAAGGAATTGATCTTTATGGCAGACATAAAACTACATTGCATGATATTAGCCAAAAAGATGAAAGGAATGGATTGGAAGTATGTATCTGTAAGATCTTCAGCCACACATAAAGCAGAATAATATTCTTTAAGGGCAGGGAGATTAATTAATTAAACATATATTGCAAAACCCTAATTTTTAAAAAAGGAAGTATACATAACATATTAATGGTGTACATTAAATAAAACTCCAAAATAGTCAACTAATATAAAAGAAGACGAGAAAGGAGAAAAACAAATAAATGAAAAATTAATAGACAACAGTTAGCAAAATGATAGATACTAATTCAACCATATGGATAATCATATTAAATATAAAGGATCTATAAATGATCTACACAAAGCCATTAAAAGATAAAGATTATCAGATTAAATAAAAAGCAAGATTCAACTATAAGCTGTCTACACAAAATTGACTTTGAAAGTAAGACAAATAGGTTAAATATAAAAGGATGGGAAACAATCTGGAGTAGCTATATTAATATTAGACAGTATCATTATTAAGTAATGATAAGCAGATTAATACACCAAGAAGAGATAATAATCCTGAACATATATCAACCTATAACAATTCTTCAGAATATATGAAGCAAAAACTGATAGAATTGAAAGCAAACATAAACAGATCTACACTTACAGCTGGAGACCTCAACACTCCTCTCTTGGGAATTGATATATTAAGAAAACAAAAAATTATTAAAAATAAAAAAGTCCATTATCAACCAATTGACCTAATTGACATTTACAAAACACACTACAGAGTATACATTACTTTCGTGCACAAAAATATAGCAAGAGTATATCAAGAGTATATCAAAGGCCACAAAACAACTATTAACAAATTTTTTTTTAAAGATTTTATTTATTTATCTGACAGAGAGAGAGACAGTGAGAGAGGGAACTTAAGCAGGGGGAGTTGGAGAGGGAGAAGCAGGGCCCCGGCTGAGCAGGGAGCCCAATGCAGGGCTCAATCCCAGGACCCTCGGACCATGACTCAAGCTGAAGGTAGTTGCTTAATAACTGAGCCACCCAGGTGTCCCTAAATCTTAAAAAATTAAAATTATGTACATATTAAGATGTCAAATTTCCCACAACCAATCTACAAATTCAATAGAATTATAGTAAAAACCCAGCATGTATTCCTCAGAAACTGGAAACCAATATTAAATTTATGTGAAAGACAAAAGAAACAATATGGTTTCAAACTAGAAGAACAAAGTAGAAAGATTCATATTATCTAATATAATAATTTTTTATAAAGCTACAGTAACCAAGACAGTGTGGTATTGGAAAGGATATACCTATAGATAAATAGAATAGGGAATACAGAAATACACTCAATCATATGAAGTCAATTGATTTGCAAAAAAAAAGTGCAGACATAGTTCAACAAAGACACTGAAATTTTTGGATATCCATATGCATAAATAAACTTCAATCAATAACTCACTCCTTATCTAGTATAATAAATAACTCAAAATGGATTGTGCACCTAACTCTAAAACCTCCAATTATGAAACATCTAGAAGAAAAATAGGACAATGTTTATGCAACCTTGAGTTAAACAAAGATTTTTGTTTGACCGCACAAAACCCCACAATTCTTTATAAAGAAAAAAAATTGATAAAATGACCTCCTTAAAAGTAGTAACCTCTATTCTTGAAAAAGACAAACCACAGACTGGGAAAAAAATATTGGCAATTTTTTTTTTTTTATTAAGAGACTCGTATTCATATTATATTAAGTACTCTAAAATCGCAGTAAAGAAACAGCCCAATCTAAAAAATGGACAAATGACTTTAACAAATACTTTAAAGAAGCACACAGATGGCAAATTAACATGAAAAATGTTCAATACCACTAGGAATTGGGGAAATGCAAACTATAACAAAATGGAATATTACTGCATACATTCTAGAGTGACTTAAAATAAAACAAAAAACTAATAAATAAATCTGAAGCACCAAGTGTTGAGAGTGTGGAGCTTTGGAAACTCTCATTCATTTCTGGTGACAATAAAAACGTTTCAGACACTTTGGGGGAAAAGTGTGACATTTGTTATAAATATATCATATGACCCAGAAATTTCACTTGTAGCTATTTATTTAAGTGAAATTAAAATAAATGTGTTCAAACACAAACCTGTACTGTTTTATAGCAGTTTAGTATTATTGCCAATAACTGGAAACAAATTAAAGTTTCCTCAGTTAGGATAATAAATGAATTACCCTAAACTGGGATAGACTCATATAAAGGAATACTATTTAGCAACAAAAAAGAATTTGTCATTGGACCTCAAATGGCTTATGCTAAATGAAAATAGCCAGATTCAAAACACTACCCACTACATGATTCCATTTAATGACATTCTGGAAAAAGCACAGTGGAGTTGGAAGGAACGGTTACCACAGAAGGGGGAATATGTGTGTATGTGTGTATGTGGGAACTGTTCCATATTTCGATATAGTGCTCTTTACACACCTTCATGCATTTGTCAAAAATGCAGAATGGTGTGACTTATTTTTTCTCTTTGCAAATTATATTCTAACAAAAAATGAAAATTCAAGTTATTACCTAAGAGACAACTCGGGAATTTATTCTATTTCTACCTTCTTTCTTCATTGCCCTCCCTATTTGTATACAAGTTGTTTTTCTGTTGAATTATTATCAGTTATCAATTATCAGTTATTATCCAAATTTGTTTTAATACTAGTTCTTCATTTAAGTATATTCGATTTTCACTATTCATTTGCTATATAGTACTTCCAGTTATAGAATTTCTTGCTTGGTTAAAATGTGAACCTCAGTCATTTTCTCAAGAACAGGTTACAGAAACAGTATAACCTAATGTCTGTCATACTAAAAACTGTAGCACTGTACTATTTCTGAAGGCTCTCACAGATGACTGATATATTTGGTTGTATGTGTTGCCTCTATTTTCTGCCATTTTTCTTACAGTATCTTTGTATCAGTTTTTGCCATTTACCATTTGTCTTTCACTAATTCTAACTGAATGATTTGGAGTTCATTCTTGTAAAAGAAAGCAGGATAGCCTTTCAGCTACCTTCTTTAGCAGGTAGAAGAGAACCCAGAGGTTCTCTTCTCTGCAATCCGGAGAGAGACAGCTATCACAAATACGGCTCTACTGTATGACTCCTGATGCCTCTTTCTTCAATCCAAACCAATTCCAGGAAGGTTTTTGTTACAAACTCTGCTCACACTAGCTTCTTCACTTTTTATTTCAAGCAAGGAACATGGCTAGAAGTTCAGAGGAGTCCTTAACCTTGAAGGGAAGCAGAGTTTTACCAGAACATTCTGAAATCTGCCACCACCATTTTCTTTTGCTATTTTCTAAGCTTCTTTATTTTTAATATTCCCACATGCATTTTGGTCCTTTAGTTGCTTTTAGGAACCCTATGTGCTTTTAGAAGTCAGTAGGTTGTTTATTTCCTAGGTTCTCTGGAAATGAATGTTACATATTTTCACTGTTGTTTGTGTATAAAGGAGGAATGATGCTGGTTTAGAATCACACTAGTCATGCAGTTTTAGTCTAGTGAAGTTGATGAATGTTTTCAGATGTGGAAGGCCAAACCGCTAAGATGCTTTGGTTCAACTGTACCATTATTAACAGCCCCATACCCCTCAAAACATCATCCACTGTGTTCTTCAAATCTCATCACAAGAAAAAATATGAATATTAAACAACTCTTTGATTGCTTTTAGTTGAAGCAAAACTAAAATAATTGAAGGGAGGAAATTTCTTGTTGAGATCTTCCATTATACTGTCTTGGAGGAAAACATTCTCTCTTCTCCTTTTCTTTCTGCCATTGTTTTCTTCTTTCAACCAGAAATTAGATTTGCAGAAATATTTTTCTTACCTCCAATTTCTTGGATTATCAATATCCTCTTTTTCTTGTCTATGGATTATTAATTTATTGCTGGTTTTCCCTTTTCTAGGTTAGAATGCTTAAAGCAGTTCTAGCAGGAAAATGCTTACCTTTCTCTCAACCTTCTGGTTTCCTTTGAGGATTTGGTACAACATTGAAATGTGATTGGCAATATCTATTCTCAGGGATCTGCCTCTCTTCTGAAACAAACAATGGGTTAGGCAGTCCTCTGAAGTGTACAGGCACCGCTCCAGGCTATTATTTGGAATAATCTGCTCTGGCGCAGGAACACTCATGCAAGGTGTTGAATGTCTTAAAATATGCGGTGCTACATGAGTGCCTATAGCACCTCAGGGTAAAAACTGAGCCCAGTATAAGAATGAATGATGGAGCCTTTGTGTTTTTCTCAATGTTCAGGCAGGTGTGTTGGTATTTACACATGCCTATGTGATATAGCCTTCAGACGGAGATAAAACTCTTTGATGATTATACATTTCTACTGTACAAAGAATTCATCACCTTGCTAAGACAGTTTGCTTCTAATTGTTACATTGTTTCTTCCCTTCTCACATTATTTTGTTTTATGGGAGAGGTGATTTTTACAAAGCTACATTTGCTTTACATTTAATTTTGCAAATATGCAACCCAACCAAAGGAAATTGCAGCATGCTATCAAGTTTAAAGTGAAAATACACATTAATGTCTAAAGAAGAAAACCGACAAGATTCATTTTGGAGGAGAATCCAATGTCAATGCATTCTTGGGCTGAGTAATTTTTATAACTAGCTTTTATTATTGGATTGAAGGAGTTTGCAAGATTTTCTGATGAAAAATATGACTAATGTGGGAAGTTGTGGGGAATAGGTGCATGAAGTGGAGAAAGAAGTAAATATGTATGCAGGAAAGAGGTAAGATAATCAGACTCAAATGAAACATGGAAAGAAACAAGAAAGTCCTTATTCCATACTTCCATACTTCCAGCAAACGTGACATATCAGAGCAGACATAAATTCAGCAACACTGATTGCACATTTAGAACATAAAAGAGTGAAATTGATGGTGTGTATCAGAAAGAAAGAAAGGGGGGAAGGAAGGAAGGGAGGAGAAAGAATAAAAGAAAGATATTTTTCCATCCTTGAGGAAATGCCAAACTAATGAAGGAGAATTACAGAAATAACCAAACATACTATAAAGTGGGAACAATGTTTTTAAGGAACAAAAATGCAAGGATGTTTTATTTGTGCTCATTAGTATCACAGAATGCTTCTAGATTGTGAGATTTGACTGGAATATTGAAAAGAAATGACCTGCCTACATTTTAATTCCTACTTTTAGCTATTTCTCCCCAAACACTTTCCACTCCAGCTCTTCTGGACTTGTTTCTGCATCTAACTACACTCTCTCTTACCCCAGAGTTTATTTTAGACAAGGTAGGTCATCCATTTATTGAAATATTACTTCTCTACTCTTTTACCGTACACCAGTCTTTCTGAGGATGATTTAGTTAATACATATTTAAAATAGTATTTATATTCAGAACAGTATTTGGCATAGAGGAAGAACTGAATGTTTGCTATTATTACTAATACTATTAAAATCAGTGTTAAATTTATTTCAGTATCGTAGTTATATTTACTCTCAATAGATACATGTATCCAAATTCCTAAGAAGACGTAGAGGAGGGAGCAATCCCAGGGGCAGGTGGGTCGATAGATAGGAAGCAAATTTTAAAAAGAAACTTATAAAGCAAGTATAAATAAGAAAATCATAGTAATTAAAGTCTGTAGGTTAGATTCCCTATAACAGGCTTTAAAGATATAGTTATATCACACCACTGTGCTATGATTGATATTTATTTTAGAAATTCAAATTTCTAAAATAAATATCCTTCTGGTCCAGGAGGCCAGACTGTGGATAGTCCAATTGAGAAATGCTTTCTTCCCAATGATAAAAATAAAAACAGTTTCACAATAAAGAATATTAATTTCAATTACCTGGGAACTTGTCCTTATGTGATTTTCTTCATTCCCCCAAAACAGAAAATATATTGCTATCCTTATTACCTAGCTTATCACTTAATGTAAAGCTAGAACAGTTGTAGTTCAAATACAAAGAAGTTTCAATTGAAGAGACTGAATTAAAAAATCCTTGATCTGCTATTTATATTTTTCAAGCTTTGAAGTATACATATGTCATGAGAAGAAATTAATGTGAAATGTTGATAACACAGATTTGAAATATTAAATATAATAGTGAAATAATAGCAAATGATTTTTCATAATTTCTTAGTGCATAGGGATGAACAGGTTTCCACACAACTTACTTTACCTCAGTAAATATGAAATGTAAAAAAGTATGTCATACCGAAAAGTAGCTGATGCTTGATTACAGTACTTAACAAATTTTGTTTTATTTTATTTATCTTTGTTTGAGTGATTCAGCTCATTTATAGAACTTTGGGAAGGAGATAAAGTTGTGTTTGAAATGCAAAGGTATAATTTTTTTAAAGGAAAAGCACTAAATTATCACATTGCCCTGCCTGTAGTTTGGCCAGCCAAAGTATGCAATAACTTATTTTCACAAACATTTAAAATTAACACAATATTTGTTTACTTCATGAGCAAATGTTTAAGTCCTTAGGAGTAGCAGATCTGTGCTAGGCGCTGACGGTTCAGGATTGATAGAACACTATCTACTTTTAGTACACTTAAAATGCAGTGACACTGGAAACTATGCCATAATGAAATCAGGATGGAAGTGGTTGCAGACAAAGACAGATAGACACCAGGAAAGAGAGAGACAGGGGTTTAGGAATACAGAAGAAGGAACTGTTAATGCAGCCTCATAGGACCATTCAAATTCCACTTAGAGTTGAAACTTACACAAGTTCTTTGGTAAGATTTTGTCAAATGAGATATAGAAGTGTAATTCGGGCACAGAAAACCACAGGAGAAAAACATGGAGGCAATCAAAGGGTTTCCTCTTGGTGTTAAACATTCCATGGATTTTTGTGTGCTCCAATATAATTCCTAGGAAAATAAACAATCCAGTGTGACTAAAATATGTACTGGCTGGGGTAGAGAGAAGGAAGAGATTTAAGAGTAGATTTTAAGGACCTTGGATGACTTTATGAGTCTGTGGCAGACAGACTCTAAGACTGCCTTCTGGTACTCAGGCTCTTGTGAAATCCCTTTCCCTTGAGTGTAAACAGGGCCTAGTACTTGCATCTAACCAATAGGATTGGCAAAGGTGATGGGGTGTATAAAATTATGTTACATAAGGGCGCCTGGGTGGCTCAGTGGGTTAAGCCACTGCCTTTGGCTCAGGTCATGATCTCAGAGTCCTGGGGTCGAGACCCACATCGGGCTCTCTGCTCAGCAGGGAGCCTGCTTCCTCCTCTCTCTCTCTCTCTGCCTGCCTCTCTGACTACTTGTGATCTTTCTCTGTCAAATAAATAAATTCTTTAAAAAAAATTATGTTACATAAGATTGTAATGTCCAACTTTTTGGAAGATTCCCTTGCTGGCTTTGAGGAAGCAAAGGGTCATATTGAGAACTGGGGCAGCCCCTAGCCAGCAATCAACCAGGAACTGAAAATGATGTCTGGGTAACAGCCTGCAGGAACTGAACGATACCAATAGCTAGGTGAGCGTGGAAATAGGCCTTTCCCCCTTCAAGGTTCAAATCTTAAGGTAGCAGCCCCAGCTTGCAGACTTATGAGACAACACTGAATCAAGGACATAGCTAAGCCATCTCAGCAACGGTTACATAATAAATGTGTGCTGTTTTAAGGTAATAATTTTGTGGCAACATTGTCATGCAACAATGGATAACTGATACAGTGAAGAATTCAGAGCTTGTCTTAAAAGTAATGGCAAGCCAACCTTTAAGGGTTTAAGTGACTTGACATTCCTATTTTAGAACAGAAAATCTAGAAAGCAGTGAGAATGAAGAAGATGGGGAAAACCAATGGGTAAAACAAAGAGATTACTGCAACGGTCTGAGTGAGAGGTTAAGAAGTTATTATACACATATATTTAATTAATAGGCTTATTTTTTTGAGTGGTTTTAAGTTTACAGTAAAATTGAATAGAAAGTACAGAGATTTCCCATAAATGTTCTACCTATACACATACATGCCATCCCCATAATCACCATCCTCAACCAGAGTAATACATTTCTTATAATTAAGGACCCACATAATCATAATCACTCAGAATCCATGGTTATCCTTAGGGCTCCCTCTCAGGGTTAAACATTCCACGGATTTGGGCAAATGTATAATGACATGTGTCTGTCATTACAATTTTGAGGAGTGACAGAATATGCCATCCAAACTATGCCAGTTAGGCCTGGGGATTATTTTAAGTTAAAGACCCTTGAAAAACAGCAGATGTAAAAAAGACATTCTAATCTCTCTTTTCTTCTTGAAAATAAGAGATACAAATTCCCATGAGAAAGACAGCCTCTCTGTGCTAGGAGAAAATAAACCATCTTCAATGGGGCAATCAAAGCCAAAAGAATTCTGTAAAAACAAACCTTGTTAAAACAGGCCTTATCTCCCTTAGCTTCCCATATAGTTGAGTTACTATTCCATAATTGCCTCTCTTTGTGCAGCCCAATAATAAAGGCATGTAGTTTTGCCACTTCTTTAAGTCTTCATCATCTTACCAGGACTCCCATGCCATGTACATTTGCATAAATCCATATGCTTTTCTCACGTTAACCTGTTTTATGTTAGTTTAAATCTCGGGCCGGGAAGAAAAAACCCAAAGAGGGCAAAGGTGAAGTTCTGTCTCCCCTACTATATCTATCCTATATTGTACAAAGTACTTTCACTGCCCTAAAAAATCCTCTGTGCTCCATCTATTCATCCCTCCCTCCCCTCTAACTCTTGGCAACCACTGATGTTTTGGCTGGCCTCATAGTTTTTGCCTTTTGCAGAGTGTCATATAGTTAGTGGACATTTCTTTGAAAGATTAAAAATATATTTTTTTCATTCTCTAAATTTTCCCAGATTGTGCTCTCCACCTCAACTCTGCTCACACCGGTGACATGAAATCTACATGACTGGTCTCACCAGCCAGACCACCAGTACCATATATATATATATATATATATATATATATATATTTTTTTTTTTTTTTTCGGACCTGAACTCTCATCTGTAGTCCCTTTCCTCATTTTAATATCTCGGAGCCCTTTCCCTTCCAAGGATCTCGGCACTTGAGAAAATGACAACCAGTACAATTAGTAATGGAACCCTCCTCCTGTTAATGTGGAAGAAACAGCAACAATGTCTCCAACACAACTGGGAAGAGCAACAGAAAACAGTGTTTCCAATGGGACATGCCTAAGGTCACACAGAAACTGTTTCTGAGAAGCTCTCTCACTGGTAACAGCCCCAGCCAGTTTAGCTCGTCTCACTTTCTGAACAGATAACTGGGGTGCCCAACTATGGAACAGCCCATCCTCTTGACGGAAGCTTCAGAGCTGGTTCCATTTCCCAAATCCCTCATTAAATCATTTAGCAAAATTCTTTTTTAAAAAATTTTTTATTTTTTTAAAATAAACATAGAATGTATTATTAACCCCAGGGGTACAGGTCTGTGAATAGCCAGTATTCAGCAAAATTCTAAACCCTCCTGAAAGCCCTCGCTGCTCCACTCCTTTCAAGGAGTTTCCCTCCACCGTGTTTTCTCTTGCTGCTGCAAGTTATGTGACCTTCCTTCTGTGGTCCGGTGGGTCCCTTGTGGTCTCTCTTGGGGTTGGTGGACGCCAGCACCTCTGTGAAGCAGGGGCAGGCCCCGGAGGGCGAGGGGCGGATGCTCTAAAGAGACCTGTGCTGAGCCTGCGCTTGAGCTCCTCCCTTGCGCCGCAGCCCTGGTTGCCCTTGCTGCCTCTTCCCTTGTTCCTTTCTGATCAGTTCCTTTCCCGCTCTTGGGGGTCAGCTGGAGTTCGCCTTTCCCGTCCCAAGGACAGGTTTTCCTGGTAGGCTCCTGCAGCAGCACCTTTGAGGGGCTCGTGACTCCGTTTCTCCTCTTGTCCTCTGTTTCTCCTTCTCCGCACGCAGCCCAGGGGTGGAGGAGTCTGTCGCGCATCGCAAGGTCAAGGAAGCCTTGCAGTTTCTCCAGATGGCCGCCTCTGACCGGGAAGCCGGATTGTTCAGTCCCTGTCTTTGGACCGCACTTTGTGATTTCTGTCAGGAACGCGCTTGTCTTTGCAATGAGTCCGGACCCTTTGTGACATCGTAATTAGCGGTGAAATTTGTACATGTGGGAAATCGGATTTGCCAGATTCCCTGTCAGCCGTTCTGAGATCACTGGTCGTGGCAAAGTAAGGGATATGACTGAGTATATCTTACTAGGCCCTAAACATTTTAGGGTGGCTAAAAAGTATTTTGAATATTCCGTTAGAATGCTCATCTGCCCAGCACACGGTAAACTTCTCCAGTTTTTAAGACCTAACGCTTTGCTTAAACCAACTCGATTCAATTTTCACAGCTTTTTGTGCAATCCAAAACACTATCTTATAAAAGTATAGCAGTGGATTTTGTATTAAAGTTAGTTTTACATTCACCTGTCTCCCTCTGTAGACTGTGTCTTGCCAGGAGGAACTAGCCTTGCTCATCTCTGGATAACTAGCCCTTAGTACAGAGGTCAACACAAATGAGTTCTTGTTAGGCTGAACTTTTCAAAAGCACTTAAGATAGAATATGCAACTTCCTAGTAAGTGTGTTACTTATACTAGGCAATTAAAATAGTATGTCAGATTATACCTTCATAGAGACTGAGACTTTCTAATTGGCTAAATCACTAAGGGGGGGCAGTTGGCTATGGTTTGACTGGTTATAAAATGCCTTTAAAGATGTGTCTACTTCCACACAAAAGATAGTTCCTCGCAAAAGAAATTTAATTCTGTCTAGCAGATGCACACATCCTAAACGATTGGTCTGAGAAATGGGCAACAGTGTTAAGTTCCTTTCACTATACCTCTGAGCTCTTTAATAACATCAATCGTTTTAAGGAGTTGATCCTCCTAACTACCTCAGAACTCAAATGTGCATTATCAATAAGTATTTGCTAAAGGAATGAAAGATACTGAATGATGGCTTTCCCCCACCTTCACCTATTAATATCTGTATTTGGTGTACCCCAGAGCAATAAATTATAAGACTGGTAAATTATTTTATTAGCATAATATAATGTTTGCCATGCTGTCGTATCATAATATAATATATTTTGGACAGACACTGTTGATTCTTGATGTATGTTAATTCATTTATTTCTTAGCAGTCCTGGACGTGGGCACTGCTCTCATCCTCATTTAAAGATGAGGAGAATAAGGCACAGAAAGATTGAATGACTTTTCCCAGGTCATATGGTTGGTAAGTTTGATAGTTTGGCTCCAGCATGCACATATATTAATTTTACCCTATTTCCACTCTTCCTATGCTATATATCAGATGTCTTTGAAATAATATAAAGATGTCCTCAGTGGTGAGATTTTCAGAGAAGACCTTTCCTTAAATAAAGGAGGAAAGAAGTTGTACTGAGTATTCTGGATGATTTGGAACATTTTTAGGAAACAACCCATGTCTTACCTCAATGACAACTGTGATTGCACCTATTTTAGCTTACTTATAAACAACTGTAATTTTCCCCCCTCATTATAAAGTCCTCAACTGTATAAACTGAGGATTTTTCTCAGTCTTTGCAGGAAATCTGGATGAATAAAGCTATAGACTCTTTCAAATAAGATACTTACCTTACGTAGGAGCAATTTAAACTGTCCTTTGGAAGGTTTATAGCAATTTAAATGAAGTGCTCTCTCGTATTATCCATGGAATCACTTCCTTTATACATTAGTGGACTTAATTTAGGGTTGTCATGACATTTATTGAAAAAAATAAAATCGAACCTATCTTTAGTTGTGAAAACTACATCAGTAAGAAACCAAAGCCACTGCCAAAAAAATAACAACCTTCTACTAAACCACTCCTTCAAAGAGTATCTGCATCTTTGTTTTTTCATGATATTGTAAGTTTTGTAACTTTTGGGAGGAATTTAGTAGTCAACCACTTTACATAGCATCAGTATACTAGGACATCAAAGGGAAAATGGATAAATATCAGGCTTTATTTCCAACCGGAAAATTATTGTGCACAACTATTCATAGTTCAAACATTTTCAAAAGCAATATTTAATATTTAAAGAAAAATTCTAGTCAAGGTACTGCAGGTTTTCTCATGCATTATTTACCATTAGGAAACATGAAGAACTAGAGTATAAAAAATATGAAAATGGGAAAAGACTCCCTACCTCAAAGGTTTTGTTTTGATAATGTCCTGGTAGATGATAAGATGCTGAAATACATAGACGAATGTATCAAAATAAGTCTTCATTATAATCTAAACAAATGAAGTTTCATGTAAGTTTCATGCCTCCGCATAGTTAAGATATAGTCTTGGCACTTAAACTCATTATTGAGGTCAGAATCTAACATATGAAATCTAGCCTTGCATTGTGAAGTGGCAAATTACGGCAATTTCCTCAGGTAATTCAAAGCAGTGGGACCCACTCTCTCTTTTGTTTTTCAGGAAAGTACTAAACAGCAAATAAATTCTGTGTTTCTTATGGGGTCAGTGATAGAACTGCAAATGAAGCCAAGGCTCAGAATAAGTTCTAGAAGGAACATTGTTTCTATATTACTCGCAATGATTATAAAAACCAATTTTTATTTGAAACACTTTTGCATTGTAGGTTTGCAAAATGATGTTTTCTAAACCCAACTGGCAATAGTCTTAAAATGGAGTCAAAAGCTATACAAACAATTGCATATAGTGTGAAGATAGGTAATTTATGTTCCTAAGCATCTCATTTATATAACTTACCCATCATATTCCAGATCCATCACTTCTGTTTTGCTTGAGATTATAACATTTTTAACTTGTCATTTTTGCTTCCTGCATTTTCAATAACACATCATTAACTCTGGAATTTAATGTGAAATCCGTCTTTGTTCTTCCTTCCCGACTCATAAAGACTATATGAGAGATACACAGTAAACCTGGGCCATTTTCTCTCTTTGTCTCTCTCTATCTCTCCTTCTGTTTCTCAAAAGAAATACTTAAAGCTGCTGTTTCGGGAATCAGCATCAAACACCTCCTCTCCCCTCCCCTGTCAGGGGCTTACATGATAGGATATCCTCTGAAAATATGCTGTGAATGTTTTATGAGTGTGCTGTTACTTAACCAGGGAGTCTGGAAGAAGGAGAATGACCTAACCTGCCACATTTTCTTTATGAGAACATCTTCCTTGTGATCTATGGCTTCATGAAGTAGGCATAGAGTTTCAAAGTTGCCCTTGAATCCCAGGTCAAGAAATGCCACCAACACATATTCTTTCCTGTCACACATTTCAATGAACTTGTAGTTTCCCAAGCCAATGTCGCTACTTTGAATTTGATTTGTGAGCATTCCACAAAAAGGTATATATGGCCATATAAGATAAACAGAAGAGACTTTGATTTCCATTCTTATATTTGAATTCCTGAGTGGATGCCTCACATGGCCCATGTTGATCTGTATCTTCTTCTTTTATTCCTCCCTCTCTCCCTCTTTCCCTTCCTTCCTTCTTTCCCTCCTCGTTTTCATTATTTCTTTCAGATGATAAAGACAAGAAGAAAAATGACTAGAGAAGCTAGTTAGAAATGATCCTGAAACTTTGATAGAGGACAAAAACAAAAACAAATGCTCCTCCTCCAAACACCCATTTTTCTCTTAAGAACCTCTGGGGAACTAGTTAAAATGGTTGCTAGGCAGCCTGTTCTTCATCTCATGATGGGTTAGAACTATATTCATGTTTACTGAGATACTCTGGCAAAATTCTAAAATGACTAGCCTTTTATTTTATAGCTCCAATTTAATTAATAGCTAACATTTTAGGCATATTTATAGTAATTGAATATATGGAAATATATTCTATGAGTTAGATATGCTTCTAGAGTTCCATCACTTTTTTAGCAAGTTGTTTTTTATTTTTTTAATCTCCATATTTTACTGTCTTGGAGTTTTCTTGGAAATTGTATACACCAATCTACTCACGAAATATCTGGTCTATTTTATCATTCTACAAAAAGAGCTATATTTTCCACCACTTCCCTTGAGAGACTTTACCTGAATCTATTAGCAATGAGATTGTCAAAGAAATTTTATTAAGAACTAGAAAGATAGATAAATGGTATATTATGCATTCATGCACACACATACACATACATAATTGTGAATACACATGCTAATTTTCATAAAAAGTCATGCACATGTATGACTTCTATTTCTGGTTTTAACTGCATTAACTATGATAAAAGTATCTTTTCTTTATAGTCTATAGATCTCTATATATTTTTATCTTTTTTCATTTTGGGGAGATCTAAAGTACTTTAAAGATTTCTTTGTTTATCTCTATGTTGTGTTATTTATTTTTATTGCTTTTCTCTTGAATATTTATTTCAGATATTCACATAAGTAAAATAGCCCACATATAGTCTCCATAAGAAATGGGGAACCAAGGGAGTGACAGGTTGTTATCTAAGTCATGCTGCTGAAGGAATATCATATTTCTGGCCCAGGTTCGTCTACATCCTTGCCATTGGTCTCCTTTTTCTTCGTGACTCATTGTGAATTCATCTGTAACACTCTGTCATCTATTAGTCTTTCAGTTCTTACTATGTTCCAAAGCTAGTACATAAGTTGAATTCCATATTCCCAGACCAGGGTTTCTTAACCTATAGTGAATGCACTATAGGTTAGTGCCCATCTATATCTGCCCCAACTTTTTATTTCATGGTCCTTTTTTCAGTTTTGCTTTGTTTTATTTATTTATTTATTTGATTTTATTTTCTGAGAATATCGACTGTGTGTTCCACCAGGTTTTTAAGGAGACTCTAAGAATACTAAGAAAGTTTATCCAAGATAGCAATTAAGATCTTTGTAATAACCCTACGTGATTGTAGACACTCCTTCACTTTCTCTGATGTTTATTTCATTTTTATTTTATTGTACTGTACTGTATTGCACTGTATTTTATTTTATTTTTATATTTTTTGGTTTTCCCAAGGAGTTTATTTAGTCAGACCTGGGGACAGGAAGGCTCTACATCTAAAGGAAGGTGTTGGGTCTCTTGGTGGTGAAGTGTCCCTTGTGCTGGCAACACAGGACCCAGCAGGGCAGCAGGAACTTGATCTTGGAATTGAGACTGCTTAACTGCCAGAAGGCAGCACTTTCTGGCTGCAGTCTCCTCCACCTTCATGATTTGGATCTGGTGTGCCCGGGTTTGTGTTCTGGGCACACATCTGCAGTGGTTAGGTCCTGTTACTCCCGGTACGTGTTTTGGGTGCTCCTTCAGGGTCATAGAGCAGTCAGATGCCAAAGTTCTTCACTACAAGGGGGATTTTTTTGAACAACTGTCCAAAGTAGACAATTTCCCCTGAAGACTTCCTCAGATCTAAAAGTGAAAAGCAAGGTACCAGAAACAGGACTTGGTGACATCATGATTAGGTACAAGGATTGCATGTGATCCGGGGTGGACTGTGGCACTTGGGCTGACGACAGGCAGTACCCTCCCATTTTGTACTCTGACAGTGTCCCTGAGGCCTTCGTGGCACCCTCTCTGCTCTTGCTACCACCCAAGAAAGGTAGTTTTTTGTCATTTTAGTTGAACTTACTTCATCTCTCCATTAATGCTGATAGGTCAGATCTTGAAAATTCTGAATCCCTAGATAACAAAGTACTTAATAAAAGGGGTAGCCAGTGGGTGTGGATGGTCTTCTCAGCAGCCTTAACAAACTGTGTGACATTGGATGAGTCATTTAATCTTGATGTTCCTCAGCTACTTTGTCTTGAAATGGTAATGCTAGTAGTTACTTTACTTCCTTTGTAGGATTACTATGAGGATAAAGTCGAATAAGTAAAAAGCTAAAACATGTATATGCAATTCATATATCTATATCTACATAGATATAGATATAGATATGGATGTATATGAAACATCCGAACCCTGAGTGTAAATAAGGCAAGTATTTGCTTTCCATTACAGTGGTCCATCAACAAATCTGTTGGCCAACATTCTGATATTGAATATTCACATACAATATAGTAGTTCCATTTAATCTGAGGGAAGAGTATTTAAGCCTTCCCAACACAGGACTTCCCCTTCTGCTCTTTAAGTATTTTCCTAGGTGTATGGAAAGCTATATGTTAGGGTAGTGAAAAAGGTAATCAGATGAATTTAAGCTTTTATCTCTATCTTACCATTTACTAGATCTGGGTCCTTGGGAAGTTAGTCCTTTATGAATGTCAGTGTTCTTTATACCTTTGAAGAAATCAACTATAGATTTATTTTCCTAACATCAGTTTTGTGCTTGTATAAGTCTTTTGATTTTTCCCCCCACTACCTACTTTTTAAAGTCTAATTATAGTGTTGTCTTGAATTTACTGGTGTTTTATCACTTCCTCTAGGATCATCTGTGAATGCTATAAAAATGTTATTAGCCTATTCCTATAGCAGAGAGAAATTCTTGAGGATCTGCCGAAACTTCTGAAGATAAATTTTTTTTTCTTAGCTCTGTTTATTAATACCTCAATTTTTAAACTACCCTTCTTGAAGTAAAGCAAAAATACCCTGTAAAGACTATATCTAAGCTCAAAGTGAAGAAAAGCTAGATCATCACAATTTTGGCCCTTTTTTCCTGTTTTCTTGTTTAACAAACAATTATTCTTTGGGTAACTTGAATCCATTTAAACACAAAAATTTAATTTTAGATTAATTTGTTTCTAATACCTTTTTAAGTGATCCTGAAACATATATTTTTCTAGAATTTTCAAGGAATATCATCATGTAAATGACTTCAGTTTCTCTTGTAAAATATATCTATGAAACAAATAAGAAATGACTTTGGCTAAGTTATCCTGAGAGTAAAGGTAAAATACAAAGATTTGTTAAATTTAAAAGTAAAGGAATTAAGAGGATAGCTAGCAGATATGTCTTTGTTCCTTCCTTCCCTTCTTTCCTTTCTTCCTGTATTATTTAACTATAATGTTAATAACATCTGCAATTTACTTGCAGTGGATTCAGGATAAAGAGAGAGGAAAATATGCAAAAATGGAAAATGTTAACAATTAGTGGAAATTCACATTTATTGTACTACTCTCACTTTTTCCATAGGTTTGACATTTTTGAAGATATAAATTAAAAATGTGTATATATATTTAGCTCCTAAAATATATCAGGTACTTTCCTAGATACTGGGATAATTCAGTATTGGACCAAAAAACAAAGTCCTTGCCCCCTGGAGCTTATGATATTATGCAAGTAACAACCATTAAGCCAGTAGTTACACATTTTTTTTAATGATTTGTATTAACATATGATGTATTATTTGCCCCAGGGGTACAGGTCTGTGAATCATCAGACTTACACATTTCACAGCACTCACCATATGACATACCCTCCCCAATGTCCATAACCCAACCACCCTCTCCCTACCTCCCCATTTCCTGGCAATCCCTCAGTTTGTTTTCTGAGATTAAGAGTCTCTTATGATTTGTCTCCCTCCCGATCCTATCTTGCTTCATTTTTTTTTCCTTCCCTACCCCCAAACCTGCTACTCTGCCTTTCAAATTCCTCATATCAGGGAGATCATATGACCATTGTCTTTCTCTAATTGACTTATTTCACTCAGCATCATACCCTCTAGTTCCATCCACATCAGTGCAAATGGCAAGATTTCATTTCTTTTGATGGCTGCATAGTATTCCTGTATGTATGTATGTATGTGTGTGTGTGTGTGTATATACATATATCTATATATATATCACATCTTCTTTACCCATTCATCTAGTTACACAATTCTTAAAATCAGTGTTGGTAAGTAAGATGAGTGAGCCTGATGTTTATGTAGGATGCGTCTGACTCCTTGCATCTACTGGTCCAGCCTAGCATTGGAAACCTGGACTGGGTGATTGTTTAGCTTCAGAGCCTTCATATAGGACCAAGTCACTGGTCTCAAATCAAGAAAATTAAATGCTATATCTGGGCTTTTATCTCATGTTCTTCCCAACCTTTTAGTCCCCGCTTCACCTTGCAATCCATGGGATCTATAGCCTACTTCTTTTTATATATATATAATATATATATTATATATATAATTATATATTATATTATTTATATTATATATTTATATTTTCATATTTCTGAATGAAATATAATATATTTGAATGAAATATATGAAATATACATTTTCATAATATTTATATTATATATAATTATATATTATATTATATATTATATATAAAATTTATATATAAATTATTTATATATATATATAAATAATTTCAAACACTACTCATGATATAAGGATAAGATGTAGGGAAACGATCTCTTGAACTCTGAACTCTGCCAAGTTTTAGATTCTGAGCAGAAACTTTTCTTGGAGTCATACGATTAATAGACTACGAATGGATGCATTGCATATAGTTTCAGGGACATTCCTCTGACAGGAAGCTGCTTGCTTTCAACTTCCTTTTCCCAAAGACTGGATTGGGGGGGGTGGTTAAGAGCCAGCTTTCACTATTCCAACAACCATGTGCATGACCTTGTAGAGTAGTCACCTCTCAGGCCTGGATCATGCCCCTAGTCCTGTCCTATTACTTAAGAAGAAAATAAAATTAACTCTGGTTTGAACTGCCCTGATTTTAGGTTTCTTTTCTTTCCTTTTATTTATTTACTTTTTAAGGTTGCTTTTTTTGGAGTCAGTTTGGCCTGTACTCTAACTAATGCACACCCTAACTAAAAATCCAGGAGTCATAATTGAGTTTTCCTTCTTTGTGCCTCATTTTTTCTTTCCTCCTAATCCTCCTTGACCCTTGTTCTAACTATTGAAGTAGTCACAAGTAGACTTGGCCTCTGAACCTTCCAACTCCCTCATCTCTTCCTTATTCTTCCTTTATCTTTCTGAAGCCCAAGCTGCATATTTGTATTACTTGTACTCCTCAAGGATATTAGGTCCTTTCCCTGTTTGTGTTTTTAAGTGCTGCATGTTTTGGCTTTACCTCCTATGTCATGCCCAGGTGGTTCTGAGAGAGGACAACCTCTCCCAACTTCTTCACTTACTGAAAGTCTCATAATTTCTGAAATTCTAATAAGGCTGGCTTTACTTTCACCTATTATGTGAAAATCTTTTCTCAGTTCCTCAGATTCAACTCATAGTTCTTGTACTATTTATACAAAACTTTGCTTTTACCTCTTTCAGAGTGTTTTATTCAGCCAAATATTATAATTTCTTTAATATATACCTATCTCTACCACTGGAATATAAACTCCATGAGAATATGCACTGTATTTTATTTTTCTGTATCATTTTCATTGCTATCACCCACAGAAACTTGCATATTTCTCCATACATCAGACGTAACAAAAAATATTTATCGAGTTTACTGACTTAAGGAAGGTTAAACTCCCCAATTCCTTCCTGAATTAGAATGATCCTTGCTGGAAGCCAAGAGACTCACAGAGAAAGCTTATAAGAGAAAGGAAATCAGAGAGAGGGGAGGATTTTATACCCTTCCTCAAACTGGGTGTTTTAGTTTATTTACTTTAAGCAAGACATGATTTCCATTTTCTAAAGGGAAAAATCCTGACTATATTATAAGAAAACGATAAGACTTTCTGGACATGAAAGAATTCTTACAAATAACTTTTGGATGAGTTAAGTGTAAAAGAATCAGAAACATACAAATTAAATTTCCCTTGAGAGACATAAGGCTTAAAAATAAAGAAGAAACATCTTTGAAATAATAAAGAGCTCAAAACTTTGAGAAAAGATTTTAGAAAATAAAATACTAAAGTTTAATAATATGGTAAAATTGAACTATAATGGCCCATTTTTCAGTATTTTTACTCCCTACTAACTTCCCCCAAATATGGACGTTTTCTAAATGACAGTCTCTTTTAGAATCATGGTTGGACTTAAGGGTCTCAATTATCTATCCTCTTACTTTATCAAAAAATGGTAAGGAGAACTTTTATTTAATAAGGCCTTACAATGCAATAAGTGTATTTCCAAAAATATCTCAATTTATCTGAACAACCATCCACATTTTCCAGATGTCACTGTTTTTCTTGAGTCTCCAGTCCACGCTCTTGACTGTATCATATGCTGCTCTAGCATGACCTGCGAATCTTGCAACTTCTTCTAACTTCACAGATTATTATGGGGTAAAGGAATTTGTTATCTACCCTGAAAGTCTCACCATAACTTTGGGAAAAAGAAATAATACCGGCCTCATTTCTGAATTTGCTTATAACATTAATTTCAAATATATTTTGATAAATTGTGATTAGTTGGCCAGTGTGTGATATTAATAGTAACAACCAGGTAGAGAGCATACTTTCTCATGTCAGGTGTTTTGCTAGGTATTTTAAACACCTAACCTAATTCTCCCAACAGCCACATAGAAAAGTTAATGTTATTCCCAGTCCACAAACAGAGAAATGAAAACTCTGAATGAGTAAGTGAAAAGCTCCTAGGAACACAACTAGTAGAGGTAGGGGTTTAATCCATATCTGTCTAATTCAACACCTTATACTCTTTACTACAATTATTTTATTTTTAAAGATTTTGGTTATTTATTTGACAAACAGATCACAAGTAGGTAGAGAGGCAGAGAGAGAGGAGGAATCAGGCTCCCCGCTGAGCAGAGATTCCCAACTCAGGGCTCGATCCCAGGACCCTGAGATCATGACCTGAGCCAAAGGCAGAGGCCTTAACCCACTGAGCCACCCAGGTGCCCCATTTTTATATTGTTTTTGCTTTGAAAGCTTTAAGCCATTAATAATAAAAATAGTACCATGATCATGAGCTTTATGCATATCAAATTGGAATAGTATACAAAATTAAATTATCAAGAGCAATTATTTTCTCTTGGGAAAATTTGTTCATGCAGGTCTGTAATTTTGTAAGATTAAAACCACATCAAACTATAGCTCAAAAATTCTTATAGGTTTATATATTAGCACTGCAATAAAATGAACAGGAAAGCTACCCATCTATTGCTTTGTTTTACTTCTTATCCTGACAAATGGAAGCCTTATCTACAGACAGGAACTCTCTGGTGATATTTAGCTACTTTATCTTGGTTAATCCATGCGATGGAGTGAGATTTGTTAAGTAAGCAATAACACACGACACGATGCACATTGCACTGTAATAAAGCCATGCTTGAGCTTTTTGGTGATGCATTAACATCTTACTCTGTTAGATGCTGTCATTCTTTAAAAAGTACTCTGGTATTAGCCATTCATGTCTTCATACCCTCCACCACTGAAAATAAAGAGAATGGGATGTAGGGTGAGAACATGGTTTTTTATTCCCACTTTCTATCAACTTTTAATAGTTTGACTTGGCAATATAGTCAGGTCAAAAATCAAAATAGTACAAAAAGATGGCCAGGGAAAGGCTTCACTCTCTCCTACCTTTCCCACCGTGATCCTTATCGCCAGAACAGGTAATCATTCCTGCTAGCTTCTTCAGTTTATCGTTTAGAGATCTTCTACGCCCATGCAAACAAATGCAAACATATATTCTCATTTTCTCTTTCTTCACTGTGTGGCCGCATACTATCCACACGGTCCTGCCCTTCGCTTTTTCACATGATTTCACGCCTTGGAGATCTTTACAAATATTCTGGCCGTTTCATAGTATTGCGTTATTTAGAGTCAGTTTGTACTTATTTAACCAAAAGTTTCTATATGAGCTAGGAAAACATCTGGGTAAGGAGAAAGCATATACAAAAGAATATAATACCTCCCAAACGTGCTTGCCTCTGTCTTCTATCCCGTTTGTGTTAGGGGCCATTAGGCCCTAGCCCCCATTAGTGGCCAGGTGTCCTGTGATTAAATCTGGCTAAAAATATAGGATCAGAAGGGACACGTGTCATCTCCAGAGGCAGTGAAAAACTCACCTGTGATCTTGATTCTCTCTGCCAGTATGCAGTGAACAAGAAACTGTTTGTCCCTGACATGACAGCTACGAAGATGTGGGCTTTGACCACTTCACATGCTTGAGCCAATTGGGCTGCAGACTCTCTACCAACCTGCAGTGGGCATGTGTTGTTTCGTTATGATTTGGGGCTTATTTTGATATCCTATGGAATCATGCATCTCAGACTGGAGGAAACTTTGATAATGTTTAATGGCCAAGTCCTTAGGATGTGCAGGTTTTGTTTTTGGTTTTGGTTTTTTTTTCCTGGAGAGTCATTAGTAACCATTAGGTTCCTAAAAGCAGTCCAGAGCCTGGAATAATTTTAACATTATTCATCTGGCTACACCTCTCATTTGTGGACAATAACGAGTGCCAAAGAGACAGGGTTATTGCTTGCGAGGCTCTGGCTAGATTGTAGATGTCCTTTCTCTCCGTTCTGCCCACGCTTCATCATGGCCCACTCCTGGAGAGTTCAGTGGCAGTCTAGAATAGGCCAATGGCATTAAACACACAGCCCCGGATAGAGCTAGCTTCATCAACATATATATCCTGTTAGTAGTGATGCGCGGCCACACAGCCATGCTGTCTTATGTACTTGACTACATACAACTGGTTCATAGTCTTCTTCATTTCATCTCTTCAAATTCTCAAGCCAAAAATTAAGGAGGTAGTCCTGATCTGTCACTTTAGCCAAACCACCAAACCACCAAAAATTAATTTCATTAGTCTTTCTTTCAGAATATATATTCTGAATCTATATGTGTAATTTTGAAATATACCCAAACTGTTTAGCACCAGGCTCGTCACTGCTGTCACAATGCATGGGCCTCCCTTAGGTGATGCTGACAGCTTCTTCTCTCCCCACTTCCATTCATAACACCCTCTGAACTTTTGTGAGGAAAGCTAAATTTCCTTTTTGAAAAGTAAATCTGAATGTCTTAATGGCTTCTTACTACATTGAGGAAACAAAATATATTTTTAAGCATAGCCTATCTAGGGGAGGAAACCTTTTCATTCTTCCAGTTCAGGTTCTTTAGCTGGTCTAGTAATTTAATTGACATAAGACAGGCGAACAGAACAAAAACAAACAATTTCATACATATGGAAGCTTACAAAAATATGAGACCTAAAGAAGTGACCGAAGTATGCCTTTTAGATAAAGGAATAATAAATTTTTGAAGAATTGACAAGACAAAGAAGTTGGGCTTAGGTTAGCAAGTTAATGAAGAAGTAACAAGGTTTGTTTACACAGCCTTCTCAGCCCTGAACTCCCTAGTCTGGGGATAAGGATGCATTCTACCCTCCAGGTGGAAATTTATTTCCTGCTTTCAGAGAGAGAGGAGAGTCCCAGTGTTCTTGCACAGGCCATTTCTTAAGCAACTTTAATTCAAAATAATCAACAAGTCAAGGTGGCATATTTGGGGCAACCTTCCCTGAACCCCATCATTATACGGCTCTTCCCAATGGACCCCCAGCTGTGTGACTGGTTTCATCAGTGGAAGATGCTTCACAGACACTTGCAGGGATAAATATTCCTTATTCTGGTATCTCCTCAAAGGTCATCACCAGGAGGGTCCTGCCCTGACCACTCCTTGCCTCTACCACTCTCTATGCATTCATTTTATAGACATTAACATTTGATTTAAAAAATATGCTTATTTATTTATGGTCTGTCTGTCTTCATCTACATTGTAGGCACCATGAGGTTGGGGAATCTCATCTTTTTTTTTTTTTTTCTTTCTTTCTTTCTTTTTTTTTTTTTTCTTTCTTTCTTTCTTTTTTTTTTTTTTGCTCAAAATTGGGTCACAGTACCTAGAACACCAGTTGGCATCCATTAGTACTTAATATTAATTGAATCAGTCAATCAGTGTTCATTCTCCAACTCTTATCTGAGCTGTTGCTTTGGTAAGAATTCTCTTCCTTTTTCTTCTGTCATCTGAGCACTGCCCATCTTTCAGGGATACACTTCTATGATTCAGCCACCTCTTGCCTCTCCTTTTCTATTTCTTTTTCTGACCCTTACAACAGTGGCAGCTACGAAACAGGCCTTTTGATCTTGACAGGAGAGAGAGTGTCATGTGAGAAAACATTCTGCCCTGGGATTTTAAAGACTCACCTCATATCTGCTTTGGATTCTAGTACTATTGGGGTATGATCTTGGATAACTCATTTAACATCTCTGAATCTCAGTTTTATAATCTGTGAAATGAAAACTATAAAAAAGGATTCCAATGATGATAGGCTCCCTCGGAGCTGCCTCCCCACTGTGCTGAGTCTGTATTCATTTAATACACACAGATTAAAGGACATGGTTCATGTTTATGGATACCTGAAAACACAGTGTTAATGTAAAAGATCACCATCATCATTGTCATCATCATCGTCATCGTCATCATTATTTGTTGTGTGAAGCTCTAGTTCACCTCCCTGATTGAATTTTCTGGGTGTTTCCTATCAGCAATAGTAACAGTGTCAATAAGGAAACCCAGGAATGAGCCCTTCAAGCTTTATGGCATTTGTTCCAAGAATATTATAAGGATATTATGAGGCCTCTTATGAAGTTAAAAACATTATTGCTTGTTTTATAACTATGTTTTATGTAAAGTAGGAATTTTCTTTTTATACCATAGAAAATACGGTGTCTTTTAGCAAGAATGGAATTACAAGGGCACCAAAATTTTATGTCTTTCATCAAATTTTCACCAATTGGTGTTAGCAGATAACTTCCCTAGTTGTAGAAACCTTGTTTTCCTTCCTTTAATTAATTGGCTACTGACTACAATGAAATGAGCTGCTTTATACACACACACACACACACACAGACTCTTTTTCACCTGAGCCAATTCTGTAATAACCCTCAGCAGCATCATATCAATGTCTGTTATCTAAGTGTGTGTATCATGCTTATACAGCAGACTGCCAAAGAACCTCCTCAAATGCATCTTGCACAACTAAGCAGTGAAAACTTGCTCATGCACTCCAAATCAGACTGTGTAAGAGCAGTAAATTGTTTCCTTGGTGGTTTTGACAACATCGCCTCTGAACATAATTGAATGTCATTCGTTTATATGTTTGCAAATAAGGTCCCAGTGACATTGCACCTGGGAATGTGTACACTTGGTCGTCTGTTTATGACAGAGGAGCCAGACATATGGCCTGTGGCCTCGGTTTGGCCCCAGAGCTGTTGCCAAGTCCTCCTACCAGTTTGCAGCCAGTCTGCCCCGTCACTGTGAATCAGCTCTGTCAGAAGCAGTGCTTCCATCAATAAATGAGCAGAAATGCAGCTTCCCCAACTGCCAACTCACGGGGCCTCCCGGCTCTGAGATGGCAAGAGTCCTTGATATGTGCAAGAGAATGTCACATGTTATGCAAATGAAAGAAGAATGATGAGGGAAGGAGAAAGAGAAATGCAATGACAACTAAACAGACAGATCTAGAAAAAGAGAAAAAAAAAAAAAAAAGAAAAGATCCAACTGCATGAAAGTCCCGAAGTGTGAATTTTAATACCTATTCTACTCTAAAACATTCCTGGGATAGTGGGCAAATCTCTTTTACCCCACGGATCTCAATTTCCTCTTCTGTAAAGTAAGAGAGTTGGACTAGTTTTTCAACTTTTTTTTTTTTTTACCATGAAATATTTTAATTTTGTCAGATTTCAAATTGTAAAAGATTTTGTTGTAAGTAAACTGTATTTATTAATTTTTCCCAACTATTATTAAGTGAATTTAGAATCAGACTCATTGGGTTGGTATAGTTTCAGGAAAAAAAAAAGTGCATAGTGACTCTCTATACATAGAAATCCTTGGATTACGGAAAATCCCTTAGACCTATAAATGTTCCATGGATTGTTGTTCTTCTTGAAAACATATCTTTTTAGGTTTTTCTTTCAATAGATATTCAGTAAACACTGTGCTAGGCACTGGCAATGTTAGTATTGAATAACAAAAACCTTTCCTTTTTTTGTTTGTTTGTTTTTAAGGTTTTACTTTTTTTCATCAGAGAGAGAGAGTGTGTGTGCACAAGCAAGGGGAGTGGCAGGCAGAGGGAGAAGCAGAGCCCCCTTGAGCAAGGAGCGTGATGCAGGAGTGAATCCCAGGATCCTGGGATCATGACGTGAGCTGAAGGCAGATCTTTAACCAACTGCCACCCAGATGTTCCACAAAAACTGTTCTTTTTTTTTTTTAAGGTTTTATTTATTTATTTGACAGAGAGAGAGAGAGATCACAAGTAGGCAGAGAGAGAAGGGAAACAGGCTCCCTGCTGAGCAAAGAGCCCAATACGGGGCTTGATCCCAGGACCCTGGGACCATGATCTGAGCTGAAGGCAGAGGCTTAACCCACTGAGCCACTCAGCCACCCCCACAAAAACTATTCTTAAGGAACTTCGTAAGTGGTAGAGAAACTAGCAGAAAAGTCCAATTCAGCAAAAATAGAAAATATAATAATAGAGCTAAAAATCAAATGTAGGATCAAGAGAAGGTCTATCACTCAATAGCTTCATTGAAAGAAAACAAACAAACAAAGAACAATGACAACCAAACTCTATTTGTAGAGACTCACTTAACATGAGGAACCATCTGTTCATATTGCTTTACCAAAGTGTGCTGCATGGAACCAAATCCCTAGGAGACGCTCTTTCAAAAATAGAGTCCCAAACTTAATTTTGCTTGACAAACACAATATTTTCTATCCCACTCTGAAAGATTTATAATGCATATTTGCATATTAAAGGCTCTAGAAAATCCCTAATGTAAAGAAACATATTTAACTTGGTTTGATATAGATTTTTTTTTCAAATATTTGACCAAGGAATCTACTTTTGTAGAATACAAAATAGTGAACCATAGGTTAAGGCCCTCTAAACATGGCTCTTTTTATTTGTGTATGTTTATGTGATGGGAACACTTAAGACCTACCCTCGCAGCAAATTTCAAGCATACAATAGAGTGTCATTAACTGTAGGTGCAATAGGTGCAATGCTGTACACTCGCTCTCCAGAATTATTCATCTTATGTAACTGGAACTTTGTCCCTTTGACCAACTTTTCCCAATTTCCCTCTCCATCCTGTTTAAATGTAGCTCTTGGAATAAACAAGATGAAATCAGAGCCATGTTTCTTTTTTTTTTTTTAAAGATTTTTTATTTATTTGTTTGACAGAGATCACAGGTAGGCAGAGAGAGAGAGAGAGAGGAGGAAGCAGGCTCCCCGCCGAGCAGAGAGCCTGATGCGGGGCTTGATCCCAGGACCCTGGGACCGTGACCTGAGCCGAAGGCAGAGGCTTTAACCCACTGAGCCACCCAGGTGCCCCCAGAGCCATGTTTCTTGATCACATTATTTGGTGATCCACGGCCAGCCTCCTCCTATAAGCCCTCAAGACTTACAAGACTGGTATTACTGAGCTGTACTTCAGCAGTTTCCATTTAAAAAGAAAAAGCTCTAGGAAATGCATTGAAGTTTTTATAAAGATTTTGAAGTTGCTGCTCACACATCACTCAGCAGAAATTCAGAATATAATTTTCCTTCAGGTACTGTTCTCAGCAATGGGGTATAGCTTCTAATAGTTTGTTTTTAATCATGTTGACACTTTGACTTAACTGGTCACTGTTGGCAGAAAATATCAGAGTAAAATTTATGACCTGTATTTGAAAATATGGAGAAACTTACATGCATATTTAGGTATTAATTTCACCCTTGATTTCATCTTGCTATTCCTTTCTCATTATCCACCTAATTTTCTCATTTTTTAAATTTGTGAACACTATGGTTTTTTAAATATTTATTTATTTGACGGGAGGGGGAGAGGAGAGGAAGAGAGAGTCCCAAGCAGACTCCACACTGAACAGAACCTTATGTGGGGTTTGATCCCAAGACTCCAAGATTACATCCTGAGCTGAAAATAAGAGTCAGATGCTTAACCGACTGGGCTACTCAGGCACCCCTGAAAACTATAAATTTTATAAATATTGAAATTCAGATAAGTATCAGTCTAAAAATTCAAACAATTTAAAATGAATTAAAAATTCCACGTTCATCCTTCTCTCTTTACCTTATCAAATTTCTATTCTCCCTAATTGTATTCATGGTTATAAACTACTTTGGGCTTTCTAGATCTAAATAGGTCTATCTAGACCTATTTGGTATTTCTAGATCTATCTTTCTAGAACTAGTTAACAGGGTTTTATTCTATGTTTTATTTTATTTTTATAATTTGTATGTCTGGGAATTTTTTCCATGTCATCTTTTTTAATGACATTATATTCATATAATAAATAAACCTTCCCTTAATCATTCCACTATGGGTATTTTCCAGCTTTTTCCTTTTCAAACAAGGGTACACCAAATATCCTTATACATATGTCAGCAAAATCACATTTTTTTCAATTCAAAAATATTTCTTAAATATTTTATTTATTTATTTGAGAAAGCACTCATGAGAGAGAGCATGAGAGAGAGAGGGAGCACGAACTGGGGTGGAGAGGAGCAGAAAGAGAGAAGACTTCCTACTTCCTACTTAGGGAAGCCAGATACGGGGCTCAATCCTAGGTCCCTAAGATCATGACCTGAGTCAAAGGCAGACACTTGACTGACCGAGCCACCCAGTTACCCCTCAATTAAAAAGTATATTCTTTAAGATTTTACTTATGTATTTGACAGGGAGAAAGATCGTGCACAGGATCAGAAGCAGGGGGAGAGGGAGAAGCAGACTCCCTGCTGAGCCGGGTGCCCACTTAATCCCAGGACCCCCAGATCATGACTTGAGTGGAAGACAAATTCTTAACAATCTGAGCCACCCAGGCACCCCTCAGTTAGAAAGTGTTAGTTGATGGTGATTATTTGGTTGATAATTATTTTAGGATATTTTTGGTTTCCTTTTCTTTTCCTTCGTGTGTGTGTGTGTGTGTGTGTGTGTGTGTGTATGTGTGTGTGAGATTCATCAGTGAGCAAGAAAGTTAAGCTGCCCTTCTGCAGCTTAAAAGTTAATGGTGGAGACAGGTAATTTAAAAATATAAATAGTAAAAAGTAAATTGTACAATGTGTTACAAAGTGACCAATCTTATGGAAAAAAGCAAAAGCAGAGCAGGAAAAGTAGCTTAGAATGGTGTGGATTACCACTCTAAATAAAATGATTAGGGCAGAACTTATTGAAAAAGTGACGCGTGAACTAAGACTTGAATGAGGTGGGGAAGATAACCATTGGTAGATCACTTTCAGCCCAGATCTTGCAAGACGTAGGAGGACTTGAGAGTTTACTTCAAGTGACATGGGGATCCAAGGAGGGTGTTAGAAGAGGAGGCACATGACCTGACTGCTGTTTGTTGACTTGTATGTTGAGAATAGATCATACTGAGGACAATACAGGTGGGTGCAGGGAAACCAGAGAGGAGCCCGTTACAGTAATTTAAGAAAAAGATAATGGAGCACAGGGGAGAGTAGTAGAAATGGAAGAGGAAAACTGTAGCCAGAGTGGAGGACAGCTAGTAGATTGTTTGTATGCTGATGACAACGATCTGGTAGAGATGGGGAAATGATGTTGCAACAGACAAGGGGCATTGCTGGAAAAGGTTTTTGGGTAAATAGAAGCTCCTGGAATCTAGAAGTTATGTGGAGGGATTGGCTTTTGATTGTGGTACAGAGAATGCTCCCCTGGCAACAAGGTGAGAAGCAGAGAATGTGGGTTCATATATGGTAAGTGAGTAGATGTGGGACTCAGTGATTTTCTCTCTCTTTTTTTAAAGTTTTTTTTTTTTTTTTAATTTGTTTATTTAGCAAGCTCAAGTTGGGGAAGGGGCAGAGGGAGAGGGAGAGAAAGACTCCCAAGCTAACTCCAGGCTGAGCATGGAGCCCAAGGCGGGGCTGGATCCAACAACCCAGTGATCATGACCTGAGCCTTAATCAAGAGGCAGACGCTACTGACTGAACCACCAGGCACTCCCAATGTTCTCTTTATCATTTTCTGTTTTATTCATGAAATTGGATGTACAGTTACCAGCTGGGAGTAAAGAGAGGGGAGGAGGTACTGTAAATATACAGAAGGAAGAGAAAATGTGAAATCGAAACAGGAGAGTGGAGGAATTAATTAATTGGAAATTGCATGATTGCCTGACTAGATTAAGAGATCCCATTAGATTTGTGGTTACGATTTTAAAATGAGATTCATAAGGATGTTGTGTATTTTTCCCTTTAAGTTTAGTTAGAGTTGTAGGCATAGAGAACGGTGATCGGGATTTAACTAAATTGTGGTCTCACCAAACAAGTAAAAATAATAAAACTCAGGCAGACAGTTAAGGGTATATGTCAGGAAATGATTATAAGGATTACCCATGGAATTTAAGTTGGATAAGGTAGAGGGGGGAGATGAGAACATCAAAGGGGTGAGAGACAGTAAAAAGTTAGTTGAATCAATTGATTAGATTTTCCAGTGGGAGCAGAGTATTTGGTGTTTGAAACTGGAGAAAGTAAATTAGAAAGATCATGATCAGAGGGGCGCCTTGCTGGCCCAGTTGGTGGAGCATGCAACTATTGATCTTGGGGTCATGAGTTCGAGCCCCAGGTTGGGTGCGCAGATTACTTAAGAAAAAGATAGATGGTGATCGTAGAGGGACACATGTAGCTGAAATTATGGAGGGGTTGTACTTTATGATAGAGAATGTGACAGAGTACAAAATCACTAGAAAATGGAATTCAAGGATCAGAGAATTTAGGGTGTCACAATGACTTACCTGAAATATTGAAATTACAATTGAAAACAAAGCCTGTGTAAAAGAGCAAATGAGCCAGAAGCTGAAAGTCAAGAACCAAATAGGGTAGATATGTCTAGGAATGTAAGGCAAATTAACAATGAGAAATGTTGGATGATAGGACTAGATGACATGAGATTCAAAAATAGGAAATTTGGGAAAGAGGACAAAGAGACTGCATTGAAAGAGGCAATGAGGAATAATAAAATGCACCTACGCCGATACCAGCTCCAATAAGGGAAAGGTTGTGGGAGTAAAAAGAGCTGTCATCTGACAGATTTGCAGGGAAACCAGCACCTTTGGTAGGGAGCCAAGTTTTCATTAGATAAAGAGCAAATTAAACAATAGAAAAGTGATTGTAGATGTAAGGAATTTTTCTAAGGATCAACTGCGAATTCCAGAGAACACAATGGAAGACTATCTGAAGATGGAAAGGTATAAGAAGGGGTATGACTGTGGGGTGTACAGAGAATTACAGAGTTTGGGTTTAGGAAGAGAGAGATACCTTGGAAACTATGTAAAGATGAAAGACAAAAGAAATTAATTCTGGTGGATTCAAGGAACATGATGGTTATACAGCATGGGTTAGGAGGGATATGGGTCTTTGGAACTCTTTCTTGATTCCAGTCAGTGGAAGCAAGAAAGCCTGGGTATTTGGTCACTGGATTAATAGATATTCATTGAGCACCTACTACGTATCATACATTGTTACAGGTGCTAAGGATTCAGCTCTGACCAAAACCAAAACACTGTCTTTACTTTATGAAACTTACATTCAAATAAAGGCAACAGAGAACAAATAAACAACTGGGAAACATTAATATCCAGTTACTAATAAGGGCCACAAATAACAATGAACCAGAAGAGGGAGATAAAGAATAAAAGGAGTATTATTTTCTATGAGGTATTTAGGGAAGATATCTTTGAAAAACTGATAGTTGAGTAAAGTACCTGAATGAAATGAAGTAAGTTTTGCAAATAACTGAAGGAACAGAATTCAGACAAAATAATAGCAATTATAAAGACCCTGAGAAAATAAAGCATTGCGTGTATTTAAATGACAGCAAGATAGACAGTATGACAGGTGTACAATAGGAGAGGGGGGGAAGAATAATAGGGAGTTACAAGAGGTTGGAGCAGCAGCCAGGATCCTGATTCAAATGTATGAATAGTAAGTGTGTGTGTGTGTGTGTGTGTGAGTGTGTGTGTGTGTTTAAGACATACAAAAGATATATCCATTCCCAGGAAGTTTTAATAGACTCTACATATCTTCCCATAAAACTCCAATTTACGCAATAAGATGGACCACTTTTATAACTCTTCCTAAAATAAAATTAGTAATGATCTTTATAAATGTACCTCATTTAAGGGGCAATATTATCACTTAAATATGTATTTTAAATGTTTGCTGGTTATTTGCATATTATTTATGTTTGATTATTTTTGTTCATTATTTTATTTGTTTAAGAATTATATTTACTTGGAACTTTTCATTTGATATGGATTTCAAATCCTTATCTATGATATATGTTGCAAATATACACTTCTGGTTTGTCACTTGCATTATCATTCTGTTTTAGTATAAAAAAATTGAAATTTATATATAGTTGACTGCATTATTCTTTTCTTTCATGGTTTCTTAATTTTATCTATACTTGAAAAAATTTATCCAAAAGAACACAGAAATACAATTTTATATTTTCTTTTCCCATATGTTTATAATTTTTATTGAATTCATAATTCATGTTATTTTTTAAAAGATTTTATTTATTTACTTATTTATTTTAAAAGATTTTATTTATTTATTTAGTTGACATGTTATTTTTTCGTTTTTTTAAGATTTTATTTATTTATTTAACTTATTTATTTGACAGAGATCACAAGTAGAGGCAGTAAGAGAGAGAGGGGGAAGCAGGCTCCCTGCTGAGCAGAGAGCCTGATGTGTGGCTCCATCCCAGGACCCTGAGATCATGACCTGAGTAGAAGGCAGAGGCTTAACCCACTGAGCCACCCAGGTACCCTGTGTTATTTTTTTCTTATTGTACCACATGTAAATTTTGTATGTCCTTGCAACTACTTTGGGAATGAAGTGTGGAAATTAATAAATGGTAACAGCAAACCTTTAAACATTGCTTACAGTTCATCAGGTGTTATTTTATAATTTTCACATATATTAATTTATTGAATCCTAATGACAACCCTATGAGGTTGGTGCTATAATAGGCTGTTATTTTACATGTGAGGAACCTTTATACATGTATGTGTGTATATATATATATATATATATACATTCCACTTTCCCAAAGTGAAAACACTGGTTAGTACTATAGCAAGGCTTCAAACCCAGAAAATCTGGCTTGCAAGGTACTATGCTGTATGCCTCTCTCTCGTAAGCTCTTAAATTATGCCTTCTGAAGTCTGGAGGTAAGTGTTGGAATTCACATTTTAACTGAGTGTTGAGAAATGAGTAGAAGTTTGGCAAAAGGAAATGTAAAGAAAAGCTTGCGCAATAATACAAGCACTGTAAGATGGTGTTATTTTCTGGATTTGGAGAGAAGTTCTACTACAGACCAGACACATGGAGTGGAGAATGGCAGTTAAGATGAGAACGGAGAATTTCCATGAAAGAGTTTAGATACCATGCTGAAAGTCAGGATCTTATTCTGAATGAGAAGGTCACAGTTTGATGCTTGCTGCAGTAGAGTATAGAAGTTCTGATTTCCAGTTCTGACTCAATACCTAGTTCTCTGAAATTCGGCAATTACCAAATTTATCTTGATAAGATTCATCTCTTAAGTGAGAATAACATTTGTAGTTAATTTAAAGATTTAAAGAAGTAATGAATGTTCAGGATTTAGCCTAAACTCTGCCAGTATTATGCATGCAGTACTTTCAACTCTTATTATTTCTAGTCGAAGGAAACTTGGATGAGAGACAGTGGGCAATCCAATCAAAAAGAGAGTGCAGGTGTCTTTTAAGTGGTAGCAGGTGTGGGTTTGGGTAACCATTTGGGTTTAGAGAGTAAGAAAAGAAAAGCAGATAAGGATGACACTGATATTTTGAGGTTTGGAGTCCAGGTATGTGGAGATATAAACTGGGATCAAAACGAAGGAGAGGGAAGAGATTTAACGGTGAAGTGTTGAGTTTGTTTTTGGAAATATTAAAGTGAGATGTCTGGAGTTTATCTGTGTTCTGGCCATTCCCCTGTTAAGAAAAGATACAGTAAAAGCGGTTTATAAAGCATTGTCTCACATGGAAGTCTCTCTTAATCAATATCTCCATGTTTTACCAGTGCAATGAAAAATTATAAAGTACCCAATGTTGACTCTGAGAAACTGTAATAGCTTAGAGTGCCTTTTGAGTCACCAAAGATTAAATTATGAACAGTATAATTTTATTGTTCAACATAAGATACTGCATTCTAATTACATAAAAGTAAGAAAACCTCCAATGCTATGGGTACAGAAAAAAAATACATTCCAGTTTCTGGGACAATCTCAATTTTAAGTTGATTTGTGTAATTTATAAACGATTTTTAAAATAAATAAAAACATTTATAGAGTTCATACATCGAATGTTAAGTACCTTTGTCTGTCTAGAGCATAGGCCACAATATTCAGGTGTTAGCAGGAAATGAAATGGAATTCATGAGCAAGATAGAATCATCAAGGGATATTGTGGCAATTGGTCCCCCCAAACAGAGACACCATTGCTCTGTGGTTGACTCTAAAAACTCTCTAGTTTATTATGCAAAAATGCCCTACACTTGTGCTATACTGGAGCAAATTAAATTTATTATGCTGTTATGTTTCCATTTTTATTATATCTGAATGCTGATACAGTGTTTTCAGAATGCCAGATTAGGGTTTTCAAATTAGAGTTTAAAAACCTTCTTCCAACCTGAGGAAATTAATTTTATGAGCGACTTAAGCATCTACACTCTAAAAAGACACCTGCTTTCTCCTGGTAAATATATGACTTTAAGATAATTTAAAGAGCCTTTGAAAGTTAAAAAAATCAGCAAAATCTACTAATAAAAATAGACAAGATGCTCAGGGATTCAAAGTAGGTTAAGATATCAAAATATAAATGCCATTTGAAAGGGATTCTTGCACTAAATTTAGGGTTTTAGCATTTTGACACTGATAAATCTTGCTGCAGGGTTCCTAAATCTGATGAGAACACCTGTTAGTGATGCACAAATGCCTGAATTAAAATGTAGTTTTGATATTTCAGTTATTAGATTAAAATCAGAAACCTTTAAACACACAGTAATTTATGTAGGATTCTTTTTGTGAGGGACTTTTAAAGCAAAGATTGACTCAGTTTGATTCTGGAAAGTTTCTAAATTGAAGAGTTTAAGTGAATATGCTTTGTCCAAATGATGCAATTTTATTCCATATCAAATGGAGAAGTCAAAAAATGGAGTATGATATCATGCTGTTAAGACATAATGAGAAGATTTAAAAATTCTTTTAAATAAACTCTTAAATGGAAATATTCATAGAAGATAAAAATATTCAGGTGGTGTGGTTTGACCTTTCGAGTCGTATAAGAAAGATGAGTCCAATTCATTATTCATTGAGGTATTGCTTATTATAAAATAATAGACTTCAAGTGCTTTATATATAACCATTAGAATGATCTGTGCAGAACCCAGGCTCCATAATGCAATTGAGTAATGCAAAAAAATACCTGTAAGTTGAGTGACCCAGATGATAAGCAATACTACTATAAAGCAATTTTTAATTAACTTAGAAAATAAAAGTATTATAGGAATACTTTTGTAGCTTAAATATAATAGAAAACTTTTCACTCACCAGTCTTTGCTTCAGTATTATTCAGTATTGTGTATGGATATAGAGAAATTCCCTTGCTTTCAATAAATTTTTCCCCCAAATTGTCTTATTTTAAAGCATTTTAAAAACAAAACAAAACAAAACATGTTATACCTGTATACATAAATAATGTAAAAACAAAAACAAAAACCTCCAAACCTAAGTCTTGGAAAATGTTATCAAAACTAACTTCTATTTATAATTCCTTCTGAGATATCCCTATGAAAAATTTAGTAGAGATGGGGGGGCTTCTAAGTCAAATGATTTTATTTGCAATTTGAACCTTCAAAAATTGATAAAGTAGCACACAGACTTAAATTTTACAGAAATCGAAGTTTCAAATGTGTCTTCCTACTACAATATAGGTTTTGACCACTAGGACATAGCACTGATAAGTATATTAGTAGGCCCTCTTGAATAGACAGTGATGATAACTAGACAAAGACAGAGACGTGAGCTAAATTATTAGAATAAATATCTTGAAGTGAATTTTAAAACAGTCTTCTTGTGATAATGTATGTATATTAAAAATAAATCAGTAAAGATTGGGTAAAAATAGTCATTTTTCAAATACTTTTCACAGCTTTTTAAGTCTGACTTACATTCTGGCTAAAAAGGAGAAAACATACTGGTAATCGTGTTTGAAAAACCTTAGAACAGCAAAGTGCTAAAGCTTGCCAAATCAACTTAACGTGACTTTCTTGTGACTGGTATGCTGAGCACTGCCCCAAGTTCTTCAGCATGATAATATGTCCCCCTTCTTCCTCAAAAGTCTTCTTAATTTTGAAGAATTTCTTTTGTTTCTTTTGGTGAGTAGTAATATAATTCTAAATTGCATAGGGTGTATATGCTCTCTAGATTACTATGCAACAGTGGGGCTTTGTATTTTAACATAAATGAATCTTTAAAGGAGCCAATTGAACCATTGACTGGCAGGCAGTGCCTTCAGGCGATACTTCAAATTCATCATGGCTCCACTTTGCATGAAAGTCCACTTTGTAGGGTGAAAGCTAGTTCGGCAACTGTTATCTAATTTAAAAAGAGAGGACAGTTTGAGAGTCATATGTAATTCTAGAACCAGCTGTACTATCAACAAGGTAATTGTTATTATAAAGTCCTGTGGACAGGGGCACCTGGGTGGCTCAGTGGGTTAAAGCCTCTGCCTTTGGCTCAGGTCATGATCCCAGGGTCCTGGGATTGAGCCCTGTCATGGGGCTCTCTGCTCAGCAGGGAGCTTGCTTCCCACTCTCTCTTCCTGCCTGTCTGCCTACTTGTGATCTCTGTCTGTCAAATAAATAAATAAAATATTAAAAAAAAAAAAGTCCTGTGGACAGATAAACAAGGACAGTTTTAATCTGGAGTAAGAATAAATTGGAGAAAGGTTAAGGGATTCTGCCATATGTTTTGGAGTGAATTCCGCATATAGTTCTTATGATGAGGTATGTAGCTTTAAGAGTAGGTAAGGAAGATGAATAAAAATAGTCAATTTTCACTTACTTTTCACAGAGGTTTCTAGCTTACATTTAAGTGCATATTCTGCTGTGATTGTTTTGTAAAGATAGATTATTATTTTTCATTTTTTTTTGTTTCTAAGAAAGGGTGGAAATTTGTTTTGCAATGGCCCTGTTTCATAGAGGTGATCCAGACTTTGGCAAGTATTTTAATTGTAGTTAGGTTGATCCAGGTTAATTTGGAAACAATTATAGGTAATACTTAATTACAAATTATTAAATATATGTTGTAAAGATTTACCAAGTTATAAGAACCCAAAAGACTCAAGTTCCATTTGCTAAGAATAAAAGTCTGATAACCATGAGTTGCAGTTGTGGTTTAGATGTACTTAAAAAAGTTAACTACATAAAAAAAGTCACCCTCTTATTCAGCACATTAGCTCCCTGGGTGTCTTCAAGACATGTCCGCTGGCTTTTCTTTCAAAATTTACACTTCCCTTAGCTATGCTAGAATATTACAGCTATGGAAGAGTGAGCTGGCTTCCATTCTGCCTCATGCATCATCAACCAAACTGTCAGTAAAGTGCTAATTGCAGAAACTTTATTACTTGAGGTGATACTGAACCAGTGAGAACACAGCTTGATTTTTCATATTCTAAACTTTGCAATGTGAACAATTAGGAAAAAAAAAAAAAACTTTTTTTTTTTTGTTTCAATTTGTAAGCTAAGCAAAATTGAAGTGGATGTCAGTGACAAGAAAACCAAAACTTAAAATATCGTCCTTCTAAGTGACTTTATATCTTAGTATAAAAATATCCTATTAACCCCTTCTGATCAAAATGAGTATTTTATATCTTTATTTTTTTTAAGATTTTATTTATTTATTTGTCAGCGAGAGAGAGGGAGAGAAAGAGAGAGAGAGAGCGAGCACAGGCAGACAGAGTGGCAGGCAGAGGCAGAGGGAGAGGCAGGCTCCCCGCCGAGCAAAGAGCCCGATGTGGGACTCGATCCCAGGACGCTGGGATCATGACCTGAGCCGAAGGCAGCTGCTTAACCAACTGAGCCACCCAGCATCTCAGCACTTGCAATTTTACAACATAATTGGATACCTTTAATTGGAGAAAGAGAGAACTCTACCTTATTTTGTGATTCTGTCATTCCAATATTTTTGCAGAAATAGTATACTTCAAAGATGAGCTTTATATGTACTTTCCAAATTTATATAATATATTTCCTATGGGATCTAAAATTTTAAAGCATTTTTTAAACATTATTTCAGAAAATGGGTTTGGAGGTAACACAAGGAATTTCATCTAGAAATACAAAAATAGATGAAGGTGGTTTAATGGAAAATTTATTGGAATAGATGCATGGCAAGTCAGCTGGGACCATTTCCAGCTGTGTTGTGTAGAGGGGCATGAGGAAAACCAGCAAATATAATTCCATGTGAAGTCCTTGGGGGAGATTTAGTGTTCATTAAGCATATGAGAGGAACCTCTAAATCAGACTTAAGGACCTACAGAAGAGGAAACAAAACTATGCTAGGATCTTAAGGAGGAGAAATAATTAGGGACCTGAAGGTGGAAAGGACAGGAAAAAGGAAATGTTATCATCCCAAGAAACAACTGAAGATGGTATGGCCCTGGATTTTTTTTTTTTTTTTAAATTGTGGTAATTTGGAGAGACTGAAAGTCTAATAGGACTAAAGCCTGGAAATTAAGTGGGTGCTATGGATTAGGACAGAAACCTAAAAATAAGCTGTGCAAAATCTTGAAAGGGCTCACTCACAAGCCATGCTAAAGAATTTCAAATTTATTGGAAAGGCAATGGGAAGTCATGTAGGGTTTTGCATAGGAATTTAACATCATCAGATTTGTATTTTTGAAAGGTCAATCTTTCTGCAGTCTGGAGAATTGCCTGGAGCAAGACAAGACTGAAAATAGGGAAACCACTTAAAAATCTGTTGCAGCAATCCACATAGGTTATGATCCGGGGCTCAGCTGGGGTAGTAGCAGGAGGAAGGAAAAGATGGATTTGAAAGATATTTAGGAGATAGAATCAACTGGGTAAAGAACTCCCTGTGTGAAGTGAGGGAGAGGAAATATTTAGGGATGACATTTACTTTCTGGCCAGGAGAACAGAATGAATAGTGATGCAGTTTGCTAGAATGCAGGAAGAGGAGTGAGTCTTGGTAGTAAAGATGATTTCAGTTGTGAACCTGTTGAGTTAACATTTCCTATGAGATATACATGTAATTAATGCAGGTAGAAACAGTGGACCATGGGAGATGGTTTCTTCCCAAGGCAGATGGGAAGAAAGTGGAGATTGGAAGGTACTAATAGATAGGGGAGAGGAGAGAGGATGGGATCTGGACATTTCAATCACTTACGTGGGCAACCTTGGGCTGAGAGAGTAGCTGCAAGAGATCTGGATGTAGAATGTTGTGTTCAGAGAGTGAGATATTTAAATTTATGAATCCAGCAGTGGATGAATCCTGGTGATAACAGGTACATAAGTGGCCGTGGACCAAAGTGGAGTTAGGGAGAGTATCCTTGGAAGAGAGATACTAGCATGTGCATGGTGCATGCGTGGATGCATGGTGCATGGGGGCTGTGGACCAAAGTGGAATTGGGGAGAGTATCCTTGGAAGAGCGGTTCTAGTAGCTCAAGTCAGTGTTGCAGTTCCATTTTCCTAGTGTTCATGTTGAGACCTCACTTGGAACTTAGATGCTGTTAGGGTACAGAGTACATTGTGATTAATATCTATATCCTAATGTTTGTGCCTGTGCACACAGTGGGGTCATGTATAGAAGTCTTTGGCTGGTGGTCTTGCTGTAAGTAATCCTGAAGAGAACTGAATCTTTACTAAGAACAGGAATGACAGCCTTTGTACAATAAGTCAGCAAAGAGATGAAGGCTTGAAACAGAGGCACAAACTTAATTTATAATTAATTTAATTAACATATTCACCCCCCCCATTGGGTTGAGTTCAGTTAATAAAATTTAATGCAAATATGCTGGCATACGTAAAATGCGTACATAGACAAGCATTTGAAAAGCTGAGGGAAAAGATTCATCATTGGGGTTTAAAAGTTTGGGAAACCTTATAAAAGAGAGGAAACCTGATCTGAACTTTAGAAAATGGCTTAAAATTTAAACTAAAAACCTATATTATTTAGTAATTAAACATTTAATAGACTTGGGTTCAAGCCTACGCTGTAAGCTCTTGGTAAAACTGATTAGTCTTTCAAAACATAACTGTTCTCAGCTATAATGTGAGAATATTAATATCATTACTTACAAAAGGTAACTAATTTGAAAGCTTTTTCCCTATAAGGATTGATTGAAGTGAAAGCACTAATGATATTAGTTATCAAAAAGACAAAAATTACAGAATTATAGTATATGGAGGTTTTATAGAGAAGGAATGGCTGTCTTTATAAAATTGAAAATAATTTCTGTCGCCAAATAATTTTTTAAATAGAGTAAAGAGGTAATTATTGTATCCCAACTATGAGGTAAATGTCATCAGAGCATACAAAATGGTAGACACTATTATTGTTAATCAATGGAATTGTTTTTTCCCATTTCTTGATATACAGAGAAATGTGTTTTCCTACCCACTTGAAGTTGGGTATGTCCATGTGATTAGTTCTGGATAATAAAATGTGAGTGGGGATGTCTCCTAGGAAAAAGCATTTAGTTACTTGTGCTCAATTATTTAATTCTCCTCTATTGCCATAGCAAACCTTTAAGACTGGGCTGAAATGGGATTGTCAAAAAATGTTAGAACATTCATTAACTTGGTTATTTGAACCAAAGACCTCTGACCCAGCTACATTAAATAGGAACTAGATCCAAAATTTGGAAGCTGTTTGCTCTTGCCACATAATTAAACTATACCAGCTGATATGGGCCTTAAAGTTGTTGATCACAAATAAGATAATTATCTATTGAAAGAGAGAAGTTCATCTTTTATCTGGGCCTGGACAAACATGATAAATCAAGAAGAAAATAGTGGTCTGAACATTGAGAACCCTTTTTCTGGATCGGTTCCATTGATGCTTTTTTCCTGAAATGAGGAAGAACCTTGCCAGTAGGGGACTACCATTTCATTCATTCATTCATTCATTCATTCGTTTGTTTATTTATTTATTTATTTATTTTAGAGAGAGAGCATGAGCAGGAGGAGGGGCTGAGGGTGAGAGAATCTCAAGCAGACTTTCCACTGAGCATGGAGCCCAACACGGAACTCAGTCCCACTACCGTGAGATCATGACCTAAGCTGGAACCAAGAGTTGGACACTCAAGCCATTGAGCCACCCAGGTATCCCAGGGCACTGCCTTTTAAAATTTATCTTTTTTATTTTTTAAAAAATGTGTTTTATCTTAGACAATGCCCCTGACCACCCAGAACCCCATGAGTTTAACACCAGTGGTGCTGAAGTGGTCTATTTGCCCCCAACCACAGTGTCTGTAATTCAGTCTCTAGAGCAGGGGATCATAAGGACCTTTCAGGCTCAATACACATGGTCTTTTATGGGAATCAATGCTGTGAAAGAGAACCCCAATAGAGAGAACATTTTGAAAGTCTAGAAGGATTACACCTTTGAAGAGGTCGTTGTTATTATAGAAAAAAACCCATGAAAACCTGGAACAATAAATCCCTACTGGAGAAAAAAGGATAGTAAAAATGCACAGATAATATCAAGAAGAAAATTATAAAGTTGAGATATATAATTAGTGGTGGCATAATTTTGTCCTTCTAAAAATATATAGGCAATAATATACATGATATTACCCATATTTAAATAGCTTGTCATCCTAAAAATCATTTTAAAAACTTAATTTTACACCACAAAAAATTCTCCATGTTTCACATTCCCTTCTCTCTAGGAGCTTATGGTTTGGGACCAACAATGTAGCACAGACATAAGCATAAGGCCAATAAAATAACTTCTGTTAAATGTAGCAGCATCCTATGTATGATGAAAGGCACGATGAAAAGCATAATTAGGAGTGAAAGCCATGTGCTTATATGGACCTAAATGCTTTATAAATAGTAGAGAATAAAGGGTGTTCATAAAGAAAGTAGGAGGATATGGACACTTGAATTATAGTAGAGGGCAAGTATATATACTTGTATATATACCATATATTTGGTAAAAATACATTGAGCTTTGAAATGATGTCTTAGGTCAGACTGTGGAGGAGATGACAGAAGTGAAGCTTCTACGACCTGAACTACAGGCATTGAGGAATGTGTCTTGATGGCACTGAGTCTCCAATAATACCTCAATCTTTCAGTAGAAGTAGATCTCTTAGATTTAACGAGATGTTACTGAAATTCTCAGTGCTTCTTAGAGAGGAGAGGCCTCCAGAAAACTGTAAATTTGGGAAGGCAGTGAGGTTAAGATGGCAGGAGACTTGTCTATTCTCCACTCTATAGCAGGAGAATACATTTGAAATGTTGATGTGTTCATATAATCTGCACTTGCTGTTTAAAACCCTTCAGCAGCTTTCCGTTTCTCTTAAATGGATGACCTTTCATTAGAGAACCTCAGAATAGAGGGATAAAATGACTTATGATTGGAAAGAATATGAACTCTGTCAACCTCTCCAGGTTGTCTCACCCTGTCTTCCTCAGATTCCCTTGGAGCCACCACCTTGGATTCCTTTCAATTCCTTGATTACCTATGCCCACTCCTATCTTGAGGATTTTGCATATGTAATTATCTCTACCAAGAATGTTTTTTTTTTCTTTCCCTCTTAGTTGAGTTTGCTTCTACTCATCTCTCAGCTAAACTATTTATTTATTTATTTATTTATTTATTTATTTATTTTAAGGAGGTCTTATTGGACTTTCTGGGTAGGTCAAATCTTCCCTTAACAGTGTTTACCCCTGAAACTGATGATGTAGCCATTGTTAGGGTTGCAGTTGTATAATTGTTTTTGCATCGTTCATTGATGGGCATCTATTTTCCTCCATGAGACAAGAGATCTTATATGTTTATACTTAAGCTTGCTTTGTGAATGTTTACCAAAGTGTCAAGCAAGTGGAAGTCTTTTAATGGATATTGATTGAATATATTAATATTATAAAACAATGCTGATAACACCTCAACTTTCATTTTGAGAAATATAGATATAAATTTAGAAGCTAGAGTAGATTATACTGAATGACCCTTAGATATATCCCTAAAAAGTATTTTTTAAATTATTAAATATCTTTCTATACTTGTTTTATATTAATCAATTTGCCTGTATCATAAAAGGAAAGGACAATAAAAAAATGAAGTTCTGGCTTTTTTATAATTGACTTAGTAAGTTGAAAAACTTCACCTTTTGTGAATCATGTGGAGTTATTTATAAACCCTGTTTTATTATGTCAATATCTAAATTATTCCATCTGGGTCTAGTAATAAAAGTCAGCCCTCAGAATAAGTGCAAGTGGTTTAATTTTTGGTCAAGATTAATCTGTGTAAATGTAGGTTCTAAATGACGGGAGAAATGTATTTTTTTCCATTTTATTTTATTTTATTTCTTTTCAGTGTTTCAGCATTCCTTGTTTATGTACCACACCCAATGAAATGTAATTTTTAAAACAAAATATTAAAATTTGTTTCTTTTTAAACAAAGAAAAGTTGCTTATGAAAGACCAAGTGTTTTTATTTTAAGAAACATAGTTTCTAAATGTTATTTTCAAAAAAGGCATCACAAAAAGTTTTCTTAAAAATGCTTTACTAATGGGGCACCTGGGTGGCTCAGTGGGTTAAAACCTCTGCCTTTGGTCATGATCTCAGGGTCCTGGGATCGAGCCCCACATTGGGCTCTCTGCTCAACAGGGAGCCTGCTTCCCCCTCTCTCTGCCTCCCTCTCTGCCTACTTGTGATCTTTCTTTCTCTCTGTGTTAAATAAATAAAATCTTTAAAAAAAAAAGTTTTACTAATGAAGTATTTCAAATGGGAAAAATAATATGTATTCAGTGAGTTACTCTCATTTTGGGAATTTTTCTTCTTTTTGAAAATTTAATGTAAAAATATAAATTATTTAATCAGTGTAGGTAACATGTTTATGAACATAGACCTTGCCAAATTGAATCCTGCTGATTATCAGAGGGTCACATATTGTGACATATTTTAAAACATATTTAATATTTTCTTCACATTGGGAAAATATTTCTACATTTCATAACAGTGGGAGGTGTTAAATTTATTTGCTTGAAGAATGGTGTGAAATGCATATGTCTTTATTGCTGATTTTTCCTACATTTTTAATTTTAAAGCAGAACTTCAAAAGCCGGGGGGGGAGGGCGGGAAACATTTATCTTCTAAATACAACGAAGAGTCCTACAAATAAATGTGATTTTGTGCTATAATTAGGCATCTCTTTTGATGACAAGATCTTATTCCTGGCTTTTATTTTCTATATTCCCATTCCTAAAATAAAGTATTGATCAAGCTTTTTGGAAAGATGACTTATTTACATAAATATTTTGCAAGGCAAAGAAGGAGAACCTTCAGGGGGCTAAACTATCTTCCCCAAAGCATGTGAAGTTTCCTTCCAATTTTATTGCTTCTAACTAAACAACATTGTAAAAATCCTCACCAATCTCATAGTTGATTAGTGTTTCCACTAAGAAACTGAATATGATATCAAGTCTAGATAGAGAGCTGTAAAACAAATATTTTCATAGATCAAAATTCTGGTAATATTTTCATAGATTAAAAACAGCAGCAAACCATTTTCCTATACAGACTATATTATAAGATACGTAGAAGAGAACTAGTTAAAGTGTGCACGATTTTTACTTATAATTTTCCAGAATAATCATGCTATTTCTAGTATCCATGCATTTGTACTTGCTGTTTATATTCTGGAAGACTTTTGCATTCCTCACCTTGAGCACCCATCTTCTGAGCAAATCTCCTTATCTTTGTATTTAAACGCAAACCGTCATCTCCTCTGTTCTAGACTACTGGAATACCTGACCTAAGTGATTTCTCTGCTTTTGCTTTCTCTCTTGTCATCTTTTCCACACAGTAGCCAAATGGATCTTTTCATGGTATCACGCAACTGTTTCTACCTCCCTCCTGGGAATTTCTTCTAACACAAAACAAAATCCAGTCTTTACCAACACTTAGTAGTGTCATCTGAACCCTCCCCTATGCCTCCAAATCTGCTCTGTGCTGTTTCTTAAACTTTCCAAATTCTGTTTTTCTACCTTGAAAAATCTCTCTCTAGAACTTGACAAATTGTAATCATATAAGTTCCTGATCAGTATCATATCGCCAGAGAGGTCTTTCTTATGGTTCTGTCAAAATAGTTGACAGCGTCATCAGGCCTTTAGCCTGTTTATTTTCTTCATAGCCCTTTCTACTTAGTGAAATTAAATTTTTTAGGTTTTTTTTTTGTTTTGTTTTGTTTTTTTTACTTTTTATTGTTTATCTCCTGGACTGTAATATATGCTCAGAGCAAAACAACTTTATCTATCTGCTGCTTTATCCCTAGTGCTTAGAAGAACATGTGGCACAGATTATTCTCTCAGTTTGTAGTTCTTGAATGAAAAAAAGAAATAAATCAAGGGTCTCTGATTCCATGAAGCCTTTCTAAATGCTCATCTCTCACAATGTACTCCAGTTGAGCAGATGTGATCATTCCTTTCTTTATCCCATTTGGCATAAAAACTTAGCATTTATTGAGTGCTTACTGGGTACCAGGCACTAAGACATTTATCTATCTTATCTTATATAAACTCCTAATATTCTGTAATGGTAAATATTATTAATAGTAGCATTAGTAATGGTGGTAGTAGTAGTAGTGGTAGTGGTGGTGGTAGTAGTAGTAGTAGTAGCAGTGGTGATGGTAGTAGTAGTAGTAGTAGTAGTAGTAGTAGATGTAGTAGTAGTAATAGCAGTAGTAGTAATATTTCTAGCCCAATGTCACCTAATAAGCAAGTAGCAGAGTCAGGATTCAACCTTAGCTTACGAAGTCTGGCTCCTGAACAAGACTCTAAGCCATTATGCTTTAGGAAATCATCACAGTATTTTGCAATGGTTTGTTTGTATGTTAATACTCTGATCTCTCTTTGGGAAAAATTATGCTTTATTCCAATACAGCTCAAGCAAAATAGTAGTGAGAGAAGGAATGAAGACTTATCTATACTTTGGCAACAGCCGATGAATTCATAGAATGTAAAATAAAAACAAATGTGTTTTTGTCAGGCTGTCAGAGCTTCCTGATTCTGATCACTGTGAACGATGAGGGACCTACACTTTACCTAGGGAACAGATCAGCGTACTATCATGAAAGTTTTCAGAACAGATACTAACCATACATCCCTTCAGTCTATAAACATTTATAAACATGCATATGGACAGAAGAATTCCAAGAATACTCCTTGAAATTTAGACATAAAACATTACTAAGACCATTTGGGAAAACTAGACAAAACCTAGTTCCATACTGGTGATTTTTTTTTGTAATTATGGGGATATAAATGAAATATAACTTGATTTTATTAATGAAATTCAGACTTATGTCATACATTTCAACACTTAATGTTTATGCAGTGGAGATAGAAGAACCAAAGATGTTATCTGAATACGTGAATATACGAACAGGAAAAAATATGTTCTCTCTGTGTCTGAACAAGTAAGGGGAAAATGTGTCTATTGTATTTCTCAACGCTCTTTGTATGTGTCAGAGACGTATCCCATATCAGCTAGAACAAAAGGAATTATCAGCTGAATTAATCTACCCAGGGGAATAGGAAAATCAAGTGTAGTGTCATTCACTAGTCTGAAGCATATAACCAGATATGCAAATGCTTTCAGTATTTTTTAGAGTTTTATATGTCTATTTTTCTCCATATATGTCATTTAAATCTACTAACAAAGGTTGGAAAATGATTGAATTTAATACCGGGAAAATTAAATCCAAAAAATTCTCTTCTTCATAATAGTAGCTTTGTCCATAATTCATAATTCTTTAATCTGATTAATTTGGAAATTCATCCTAATGTCTCAACTGGAAGTATGAATCATACAAGTATACATACAGTCGTAAAATACTTTTTTAGATATAAAACAATACTAAGAAAGTTTGGTCAAGAGAAATATCTTCCCTTTCCAGGAGAATGCATTTCAAACTGTCTGTGGTGAAGAACCAAGTTTCTGATTGATTCATCCCACTCTCAAGTACCTCAGGTACCAATATTTTTGTTGAAAAAGAAAAAAAGGAAATTGGGGCATCTGGGTGGCTCAGTTGGTTAGATATCTGCTTTCTGCTCAGGTCATGATCCTGGAGTCCTGGGATAGAGCCAAGCACCCAGGCTCCCCGCTAAGTGGGGAGTCAGCTTGTCCCTTACTCCTTGCTTGTGGTCTCTCATTCCCTCTCAAATGAATAAATAAAATCTTAAAATAAATAAATAAATAAATAAATAAATTACTGGGGACCCTGGATAATGTGGTCACTTGAGCATCAGATTCTTGGTTTCAGCGCAGGTTGTGATCTTGGAGTTGTGAGATTGAACCCCTGGGCTCTGTGCCCAGTGGGGAGTCTGCTTGGGATTCTCTCTCCTTCTCCCTCTGCCCCTCCCCAACTCTCTAAAATAAATAAATAAATCTTTAAAAAAAATTACTACAAAATTAACCCACTGAGCCATGCAGGTGCCCTGAATTACTACAAAATTAAAATGAATAATGATATCCAAAACACAAGTTCAAATTATTTTTAGATTCAATAGACATAAAATTACATTTCAGTAAATAAAACAGGAAAAAATATTACATAGAAAAAGGAAATTTAAAAATTGCAAATTATGTATATGCATATAGATTATTAGTATAGACAATCACTATTATACTCGAAATCTTCAACGCTGTTCAATTGTAACTAAATAAAAACTTATGTGTAAAAAATGATACCCAAATCAAATACTTTTTTTGCACGTTTGATCCAACACTATACAAATCAGTATTTAAAGTTTTAATGTAACAAATGGGATTGCTTTTCAATTCCTCATATATCTAAAATAAATTACAAGGTTAAATTTCTAAGTGTTAATCTCCATATTTGTACCTTATATCATCATAGACCACAACAAACAGTTAAAATGTGATAAGGGACTATATCTTTTCTTCAAATTCTTACTTATGTGGCTTCCCAATTCCCTTCACTGGCTCATCAATTCAGTAAGCCCTTAAATCTGGGTTTCTTTGCTTCACCAGGCTGGAAACTGTTGCTGAGTAACTCTATAATTGTTGGGCTCACTTTGTTTGTTATCCTTCTCTCACGAATCACATTCCTTCACTATCTGTTGTCCAGTGTTTGACAATATTTTCTTCATATTTTCTCCCCATTTCCTAGTTGTTGAGGAGACGGTAAATTCAGTGCTGCTACATCAGCTTGACTGAAATGGAAGTTCTGTATCACGTACATTTTGTCATGTTATGTTGTCATTATTATTCACTTCAAAATATTATCTAATTTTTGCTTTTATTTTTCATTTGTACATTGGACTATTTAGACATGCATTATTTGATATCATGCAGATGGGTTTTTTCTCATATTCCTTTTATTATTGATATCTAGATTAATTTCAGTCTCATCAAAGAAAATAGCTGAATAATTTCAATTTTTGAATTTTGTTGAGGCTTTCTTTTTGGCATAGCTTATGGACAAATTTTATACATGGGTACTTAAGAATATATGTTCTTTTATTGTTGGGTGAAATATTCTCTACATATCAATTAGTTGATGTTTAAAATTTTAATTGTTCAGGGCGCCTGAGTGGCTCAGTGGGTTAAAGCCTCTGCCTTCAGCTCAGGTCATGATCCCAGGGTCCTGGGATCGAGCCCCGCATCAGGCCTGCTTCCTCCTCTCTCTCTGCCTGCCTCTCTGCCTACTTGTAATCTCTGTCTGTCAAATAAATAAATAAAATCTTTAAAAAAAATAAAATAAAATAAAATAAAATTTTAATTGTTCATAACTTATGTGGTTTTTTCTCACTTCTATTAGTTATAGAAGGAAGTACATTAAATGTGGATTTATTTTTTTCTGTATTATGAATCTATGATATTAGATGATTATAGGTTTGGTATTGGGACATCTTCCTATTGGATTGAATTATATTTCAATATGGCCTTCTTTTATTTTGAAGTCTATTTTAGTTTATATTAGTATAGCAAAACCAACTTGCTCTTGGTCAGTGTTTCATGCTATCACTTTTCTTTCAATTCTTTTGTGTTCTTATGCATAATGTGTGTTTCTTATATAAGAAACACATAGTTGTTTTTTACTTTGACTATTTTAGTCTTTTACTTAATGAATTTGGTCTATTTACACTTAACATAATAATTGATACAGCTGTGTTATGTCTCTTACCCTACAAAGTTTCTTCTTTTTCTGATTTCTTTCTGACTTTTGACTTAGTAAAACATTAAAATTTTGTTCCTATATTAATTCTTTAGTTATACATTTTGTAATTGTTTGTAATAACTACCCTAGAGATTATATATTCATCTTACACTTATTACAAACTAAAAGAGGTTATTATTTTATCTCTTTCCTGCTACTGTTTGAATCATAGATCTTTTTTTTTTTAAAGGTTTTATTTATTTATTTAACAGAGAGAGAGAGTGATCACAAGTAGGCAGAGAGGCAGGCAGAGAGAGAGGAGGAAGCAGGCTCCCTGCCTAGCAGAGATCCCAATGTAGGGCTCGATCCCAGGACCCTGAGATCATGATCTGAGCTGAAGGCAGAGGCTTAACCCGCTGAGCCACCCAGGTGCCCCTGAATCATAGATCTTTTAACTCCATTTACTCTACTACTTCATTTTTCAACCCTACTATTTTCAAAATGGGGAAGTCTTTTAAAACTTCACTGTTGCAATTCCAGTTGGTGTTGTCTTAAATGACTGCCCTTTTGCCTTGTCAAAGGAAGAAAAAAGAACATTTATTTTCTATCAGAAATTGGGTTCAATTGATCAAAGATCATTTGGAATCTGTCATAAAGGTCATTGAGTTTTTCCCCTTTGCCCATGTAATATGATTAATTATGGTAATCTATTTTCTATTAATGAAAAGCCCTTGAATGCCCACAGAAAACGTCTCTGATGATGATACTTCATGAATTTTATATTCTGTTAAATTTGGGGTACTATTTGTCATTTTGTATGTATATTCATAAAATAACTTTATCCACATATTGCTGTGTCTTTTCTGCTTTGCTCTATTTATTTAATATTTGTTAAGAGTTAGTAGATGCATCATATTAGCTTCATAAAATGAGTAGCTATATTAGCTTGGGTAATAGGTAATTTCTTATTTCTCTGTGCCTTGGAAGAAATTATAAAGCAAATAATTTGTGTCTTCTTAAAATTTTATACAAATTCATCTATGAAACTGTCTGGGTCATGAAACAATTTGAGAAATAATTTAACTTGGGACATCTGGGTGGCTCAGTTAGTTAAGGGTCTGCCTTCGGCTCAGGTCATGATCCTGGGGTCCTGGGATTGAGTTCCATATGGATCCTTGTTCAGCTGGGGGCTCCTTGCTTATTGGGGAGCCTACTTCTCCCTCTGCCTCCCTCTCCCCCTGCTTGCACTTACACTCTCTCTGATAAATAAATATAATCTTTTTTTTTTAAAGATTTTATTTATTTATTTGATAGACAGAGATCACAAGCAGGCAGAGAGGCAGGCAGAGACAGAGAGGGAAGCAGGCTTCCCGCTGAGCAAAGAGCCCAACGTGGGGCTTGGTCCCAGGACCCCGGGATCATGACCCGAGCCGAAGGCAGAGGCCCAACCCACTGAGCCACCCAGGTGCCCCATTAAATATAATCTTAAAAAATAATTTAACAATAATAAAAATGTACTATGTCATTGAGTGTTTAAATTTCATGAGCATGATTTAATTTACATAATTAATATGAAAAAAAATTTTTCTTTGTCTGAGGTTCTATCTCTTTTCATACCTAATGTTGTGAATTGATAGTCTCAGAATTTCCTGTGAGTATCCTTTAGAGGTATATCTGTTTCATTATCATTTTCAAATAACTAGCTTTAGACATGTCTTCATTTCTAACTTTTCTTATTTATTAAATTATGTTGTCATTTTTTAAAAAGGATTTTTATCCATTTTATCCATTTTTATCAATTTCTTTGAGAGAGAGCACAGAGGGGGAAAGAGAAGCAGACTCCCTGCTGAGGAGAAAGCACAATGCAGGACTCAGTCCCAGGACCCCCAGATCATGACCTGAGCCAAAGGCAGTTGCTTAGCCATTTGAGCCACCCAGGGGCTCCTATGTTGTCATCTTTAAAGCTTCTTTTCTACTGATTCTTAGGGGTTATTTCAATTTACTTTTACTATTACCATATTAGTGTTTATTGCTGCAAAAGAAATGAGAACAAACTTTGCAACTTAAAACAATACCCATTTATTAGCTCACTGAACATCAGAAGTTTAGTATGATATTGCTGTTCTCTGTTCAGGGCACCATGAGGCAAAAATTGTCATGTAGGTCAGACTGAGTATTCTAGAGGCTCTGAGGAAAAAAATATGCTTCTAAGCTCATTCTTGCTATGTGCACAATTCAGTTTTTTGCTATTCTAGGACTGGTCCCTGTGTCCTTTTGGCTGTCACTCAGTGGGCACACTCAGCTTCTAGAAATTGCCTATGTGGCCTTATATCTTCAGATCTGCATCAGCTTGTTAAATCCTGCCCCATGCTTTGGAACTTTACCTATTTTCTCTCTTCTAGATCAATTTAAAGAGGCCATGTGATTAAGCTAGACACACCAGAATATTTTCCTATATTAAGGTCCACTGGTCTGAGACCTTAATTACATTTGCAAAATCACAGCAGCATCTAAATAGATATTTGACTGAATAACTGGAAAAAAGACTTATTTACCAGGGGATCACATGGAAGTTTGACTACCTCATTCCTGTAAGTAGAATATTTTGTTCACTTATTATTTTTCCTACTTTGCAGGTATAATTTCTCTGGAGTATATATTTGTCTGTATCTTCTGTTTTTTTGGTGTATTCTGAGTTGAGAAGTTGATATCCTTTGTCTCAAGAGTTAGTTATTATTATTTTTTATTCTTTTGTGGTTTAATGTATTTCTTAAGTAATGATTTTATTATTAAAGTTAATTTTTATTTCACTGAAATAATATAAAGAGAAGTGGTATGATTTATTCTTTTCCATTTGGGAATTTTTTTGAGGCTCAAGATATGATCAATATTTATATATGCCTTATGAATATTTAAAAAATGTATATATTTTCTGCCTAAGAGCTACAATATTAGTTATATTCAGTTTCTCAATTTCCTTATTTGACTTTGGATTATTTGATCATCATAGAGAAAGTTTAAAAAAATTATGTTTTCCCATTTCTCTTTTTTATTTTTAATGCTTTTCTTATTATAGGTGAGTGAAATACTATTTTATTTCTTTATTGGTGACAATACTGTGCATTCTATCTGTGCACCATACTGTGCATTCTTCCCCAGAACTTAACTTCTCTTATAACTAGAGGTTTGTAACATTTGGCCACATTCACCCACTTATCCCATCCTCACCTCTCATCTATAGCAACCCTTAATCTGTTCTATGTTAACTCTGAGTTATTTTTGTTTTAGATTTCATATGTAAGATCATACATTATTTGTCCTTCTCTTCCTGAATTAGCATAAAGCCATCAAGTTCCATCCATGTTGTTGCAAATGGCAAGATTACCTTCTTTATTATGGTTTAATAATATGTATGTATATTATATATAATTTATAGTACATATAATACAATTATTTATTCATTTATTCATTTATCTGACAATGGACACTTGGGTTGTTTCTATGTCTTGATTACATATTCTTCTCTAGTGCACATGGAACATTCTCCAGAATAGATCACATCCTGGGTCACCAATCAGGTCTCAATTGATACCAAAAGATTAGGATCATTCCCTGCATATTTCCAGACCACAATGCTCTGAAACTAGAACTCAACCACAAGAGGAAAGATGAAAAGAACTCAAATACATGGAGGCTAAAGAGCATCCTACTAAAGAATGAATGGGTCCTCAGGAAATTAAAGAAGAATAAAAATAAATCATGGAAACAAATGAAAATAAAAACACAACTGTTCAAAATCTTTGGGATGCAGCAAAGGCAGTCCTAAGGAGAATGAATATAGCAATATGAGCATTTCTCAAGAAAAAGAAAGGTCTCAAATACACAACCTAACCTAACCCTACACCTAAAGGAGCTGGAGAAAGAACAGCAAATAAAGCCTAAACCCAGGAGGAGAGGAGAAATAATAAAGATCAGAGCAGAAATCAATGAAACAAAAACCAAAAGAACAGTAGAACAGATGAACAAAAGTAGGAGATGGTTCTTTGAAAGAATTAATCAGATGGATAAAGCCATGGCCAGACTTATCAAAAAGAAAAGAGAAAGGACCTAAATAAATAAAATCATGAATGAAAGAGGAGAGATCACAACCAACACCAAAGAAATACAAACAATTATAATAACATATTATGAGCAACTATATGCCAGCAAATTTGACAATCTGAAAGAGATGGATGCATTCCCTAGAGAGGTATAAACTACCAAAGGTGAAAGCTGAACCAGGAAGAAATGGGAAACCTGAACAGACCCATAATCAGTAAGGAAATTGAAGCAGTAATCAAAAATCTCCCAACAAGCAAAAGCCCAGGGCCAGATGGCTTCCCAGGGGAATTCTACCAAACATCTATAGAAAAATTAATACCTACTCTCCTGAAACTGTCCCAAACATTAGAAATGGAAGGAAAACTTCCAAACTCATTTTATGAAGCGAGCATTACCTTGATCCCAAAACCAAAGATCCCATCAAAAAGGAGAATTAAGACCAATATCCCTGATGAACATGGATGCAAAAATTCTCACCAAAATACTAGGCAGTAGGATCCAACAGTATATTAAAAGGATTATTTACCATGACCAAGTGGGATTTATTCCTGGGCTGCAAGTTTGGTTCAACATCCACAAATTAATCACAGTGTAGGGATAGAGGGCATATACCTCAATATTATAAAAATCATCTATGAAAATCCCACTTCTCAATGGGGAAAACTATGAGCTTTTCCCCTAAGGTCAGGAACATGGCAGAGATGTCCACTGTCACCACTGTTACTCAACATAGTACTAGAAGTCCTACCCTTAGCAATCAGACAACAAAAAGAAATAAAAAGCATCTGAATCAGCAAAAAAGAAGTCAATCTCTCATTCTTTGCAGATGATATGATACTTTATGTGGAAAACCCAAAAGACTCCACTCCAAAACTGCTAGAACTCATTCAGGAATTCAGTTAAGGATCAAGATATAAAATCAATGCCCAGAAATCAGTTTCATTTCTATACTCCAATAGCAAGACAGAAGAAAGAGAAATTAAGGGGCCAATCCCATTCACAATTGCACCCAAAGCCATAAGATACCTAGGAATAAACCTAATCAAAGAGGCAAAGAATCTGTACTCAGAAAACTATAAAGTACTCATGAAAGAAAATGAGGAAGACACAAAGAAATGGAAAAAACATTCCAGGCTCATGGATTGGAAGAACAAATATAGTGAAAATCAATCTGCACATTTAATGCAGTCCCTATCAAAATACCATCAACTTTTTTCAAAGAAATGGAACAAATAATTCTAAAATTTATGTGGAACCAGAAAATACCCCGAATAGTGAGAGGAATGTTGTAAAAGAAAACCAAAGCTGACAGCATCACAATTCCATACTTTAAGCTCTATTACAAAGCTGTCATCGTCAAGACAGTGTGGGACTGGCACAAAAACAGACACAAAGATCAATGGAACAAAATAGAAAGCCCAGAAGTGGACCTTCAATTCTATGGTCAACTAATCTTCAACAAAGCAGGGAAGAATTTCCAGTAGAAAAAAGACAATCTCTTCAACAGTGGTGTTGGGAAAATTGGATAGCCACATGCAGAAGATGGAAACTGGACCTTTTCCTGACACCACACACACAAAAAAAAAACAGACTCAAAATGGATGAAAGACCTCAATGTGAAACGGGTATCCACCAAAATCCTTTAGGAGAACACAGGCCAGCAACCTCTTTGACCTCAGCCTCAGCAACTTCTTCCTAGAAACATCACCAAAGGCCAAGGAAACAAGGGCAAAAATGAACTATTGTGACTTCATCAGACCAAAAGCTTTTGCACAGTGAAACAGTCAACAAAACCAAAAGCCAACTGACAGAATGGGAAAAGATATTTGCAAATGACATATCAGATAAAGGACTAGTATCCAAAATCTATTAAGAACTTATGAAACTCAAAACCCAAAGAACAATTAATCCAATCAAGAAATGAGCAGAAGACACGAACAGACATTTCTACAAAGCAGACATCCAAATGGCCAACAGACACAAGACAAAGTGCTCATCACTGGGCATCAGGGAAATACAAATCAAAACCACAGTGAGATACCACTTCACACCAGTCAGAATGGCTAAAATTAACAAATCAGAAAATGAATTATTGGTGAGGATGGGGATAAAGGGAAACCCTCCTGCACTGTTGGTGGGAAGGCAAGCTGGGAATCAACCACTCTGGGAAACAGTATAAAGGTTCCTCAAAAAGTGGAAAATAGAGCTACCTTATGACCCAGCAATTGCACTAGTGGGTATTTACCCTAAAGATGTAAATGTAATGTTTTGAAGGAGCACCTGCTCCCAAATGTTTATAGCAGCAATGCTCACAATAGCCAAATTATGGATAGAGCCTAGATGTCTATCAACAGATTAATGGATAAAGAGGATGTGGTATATATTCACAATGGAATATTATGCAGCCATCAAAAAACCAAAATCTTTCCATTTGCAATGATGTGGATGGAACTAGAGGGTATTATGCTAAGCAAAATAAGTCAATCAGAGAATGACAGTTGTCATATGATATCACTGATAGGAAGGAATTTGAGAAACAAAACAGGTTCATAAGGGAAGGGAGGGAAAAATGAAACAAGATGAAACCAGAGAGAGAGATAAACCATAAGTGACTCTTAATCTCAGGAAACAAACTGAGGATTGTTGGAGGGGAGGGTTATCGGAGGGATGGAGTGTCTGGGTGATGGGCATTGGGGAGGGTAGGTGCTATGGTGAGTGCTGTGATTTGTGTAAGACTGATGAATCACAGACCTGTACCCCTGAAACAAATAATATATGTTAATTTTAAAAAGTGGGCATCTTAGTCTTGTTCCTGATTTTAAAGGAAAAAAGTTTCAGTTTTTCACCATTGAGTATGATGATGGCTGTAGTCTTCTCATATATGGCCTTTATTATGTTATGTCTCTTCAATATCCATTTCATCAAGTTTATATCATGAATGGATGGTAAATTTTGTCAAATGGTTTTCCTACATTTATTGAGATGACTATATGATTTTATTGCTCATTTTGTTAGTGTTGTATATCATATTGTTTGATTTGCAGATGTTGAACCATACACATCCCTGGAATAAATGCCATTTGATCATGGTGTGTGATCTTTTAGTGTGTTCTTGAATTTGATTTGGTAATAATTTTTTTGGATTTTTGCATCATAGTTTTATTTTCTTGTAGTGTCCTTGTCTGGTTTTAGCATCAGGGTAATGTCTGGTATAAAAAAAATGAATTTGGGGGATGTCTGGGTGGCTCAGTTGGTTGGGCAGCTCCCTTCAGCTCAGGTCATGATCCCAGCGTCCTGGGATCGAGTCCCACATCGGGCTCCTTGCTCAGCAGGGAGCCTGCTTCTCCCTCTGCCTCTGCCTGCCATTCTGTCTGCCTGTGCTATCTCTCCCCCCCCCCTCTCTGATCAATAAATAAAATCTTTAAAAAAATGAATTTAGAAATATTTGCTCTTCAGTTTTTTGGAAGAGTTTAAGAAGGTTAGGTATTAAATTTTCTTTGTTAGAATTCACCAGTGAAAAGTCCTATACTTTTGTGTTTTTTTTTTTTTTAAAGATTTTATTTATTTATTTGACAGACAGAGATCACAAGCAGGCAGAGAGGCAGGCAGAGAGAGAGAGAGAGAGAGAGGAGGGAGCAGGCTCCCTGCTGAGCAGAGAGCCCGATGCGGGACTCGATCCCAGGACCCCGAGATCATGACCTGAGCCGAAGGCAGCAGCTTAACCCACTGAGCCACCCAGGCGCCCTATACTTTTGTGTTTGGGGAGATTTTTGATTCCTGAGTCAATCTTATTCTTAATTGGTCTATTCAAGTTTTCTATTTCTTCCTGATTTTTCTGGGTAAGTGTATATTTCTAGGAATTTATCTATTTCTTCTAGGTTTTCAAATATTGGCATATAATTATTGACAGCATTCTCTTATGATCCTTTATATTTCTCTGGTATCAGTTATAATGCCACCTTATTAACTAACAATTTTTAATTATTTGAGTCCTCTATTTTTTGATGAGTCTAGCTTAAAGTTTGTGTATTTATGTATAATTTTTAAAAAATCTCATCATTTTTGATAGAAAATTGTTATTTTGTATTTTTAGTTTCTATTTTACTTATTTCTGTTTTACTTTCTTTACTTCTACTATCTTTGGGATTTCTTTTGGTCCTTCTTTATCTAGTTTCTTGAGGTGAAGAGTTAAGTAGGCTGTTTATTTAAATTCTTCCTTTTTTCTAATGTAGTCATTTATTGCTAGGATCATTCCTCTTAAAACTACTTTTGTTACATCTCATAAGTTTTGATGTGTTGTGTTTTTGTTTTGATTTGTCTCAGTTTTGTTTTTATCTTTTGATCTCTTATTTGATTTACTAGCTATTTAGTAGCACATTGTTTAATCTCCACATATTTGTGAATTTTCCATTTTATTCCTATTATTGATTTTTAGTTTCATACTACTGTGGTCAGAAAAGATGCTTGGTATTATCTTAGTCAAAAGATACTTGATATGATTTCAGTCTTCTTAAATGTACTAAGATGTAGTTTGAAAATAATAAGAAAAAAAGTCCACATTGAAACAGGTGGAAGAGGCTGAGACAAACTCTTGCCATAAACCTCATCCGTGGAATAATGACATATAATCAGGGGGAAAAAAATCACAACTCCCAGATTATCCCTAAGAAGTGAAGGGCCTGTACTCAACATCTAGTGTCCAAATCTTTAAGATCTTTACCTAAGGAATACGATCTGAAAACACATAGCTCCGAAAGCTAATGGGGCTTGTGTCCACAAGACCCACAAGACTGGAGTAAACAAAGAATCAGTTTTAATGGGCTTGCAAGGACTCTCTGGGGTGTTGTCTTTTCAGGGCTCAGTGCAGAGGCAGCAGACAGAAACAGCCATCTTCCAGTTTGAAACAAGTTTATACATATGCCTACAAACAGGCTTTTGCAACTAATGCCCAAGGGACACACCCCTTCATCACCTGGCTTTTTTGGCCAGAGGAGCTTGCTATTGCAGGTCCTGCAGGACTATAGCAACTGAACAATCAGCTCTTTTTTTTTTTTTTTTAAAGATTTTATTTATTTATTTGACAGAGAGAAATCACAGGTAGATGGAGAGGCAGGCAGAGAGAGAGAGAGAGAGGGGGAAGCAGGCTCCCTGCCGAGCAGAGAGCCCGATGCGGGACTCGATCCCAGGACCCTGAGATCATGACCTGAGCCGAAGGCAGTGGCCTAACCCACTGAGCCACCCAGGCGCCCCTGAACAATCAGCTCTTAATTGGATATCCCCTTAGGTCTCAGCGAGGAGGGAGCAGACAAACACCCAGCTCCAGTCTTTTTCTGAAAGAGATCTACTGGCACACTTTAAAAGCTTCTGCTTGAGCCTGGAGTTTTCTATCAATGTGCTTCTAAGAGTTGATTGAAATCTTCCCCTTTGTGACACTGACAGGTCTTGGCACACCCTCAGCTACCAAGAGCCATTAAGAGACAAGAAGTCTGCTGAGACAATCACACAGATTTGAGAGACAACCAAGAGCTAGGGCCATCCTGTACTATAAAGTTTCATCTCATGCACAAGACCACTCCTTAAAGTCTGGAAGAGGGACTATTTTATATAATGCACAGAAACCAAAACAAAAAATCACAGGATATATAGAAATAGGGGAATATGTTTCAAACAAAAGAACAAGATAAAACTCCAGAAACAGATCTTAATAAAATGATAAGTGATTTATTTGATAAAGTTGAAAGTAATGGTTATAATGGTATTCACCAAGGCTAGGACAAAATGAGAATTTCAATAAAGAGATGGGAAATAGAAAGTATCAAATAGAAATCAAATGCCTGAGGAATGTAATTGAACTAAGTTTCCTTAGTTAAATTGAACTAAAAATTATTTTGAGAGGTTCAACAGCAGACTAAGACAAGCATGAGGGTCAGCAAACTCAAAGACAGAGCAGTAGAATTCATCAAATCCTGAGAGGCGGGGAGGAAAGAAAAAGTATGAAGATAGCTTAAGGGACTTATGGGACACTATCAAATAGACCAGCATTGTATTAGAGGGCTCCCAAGAAGAGAAAAGAGAACAAAAAAGGCAGGAAGGTTAATAATAATAATAATAATAATAATAATGATTAATAATGGCTGCAAACTTCACTCACCTGGAGGAAAACAAAACAAAAACAAAAACACCACAAAAACAGACTTCCATATCCAGGAAGCCCAGAGAGTTAGAAATGAATGGACTCCAAAGAGACTGATACTGAGACACATTGTATTAACATATATTGTCAATAGTTAAAGACAAAGAAATAATCTTAAAAGCAACATGAGAAAAACAACTTGTTACATACAAGGGAACCCCCAAAAGACTATTAGCACATTTTTCAGCAGAAACTTTATAGGCCAGAGAGGATTGGCATGATATATTCAAAGTGCTGAAAGAAAAAAACAAAAAAAAACAAAAAAAACCAAAAACTTGCCAATCAAGAAAATTCTATCTGGCAAGTGTCCTTCATAATTGAAGGTGAGTTAAAGAGTTTTCCAGACAATCAGAAGCTGAAGAAGTTTGTCACCACTAAACCAACTTTACAAGAAATATTAAAGGGATTTTTTTTTCAAGCAGAAATGAAAGGATGCTAATTAGTAATGGGAAAACATGTGAAAGTATGTATCTCACTAGCAAGAGTAAACATATAGTAAATTCTGAATAATCTTATGTTGCAATAGTGGTGGATAAATTACTTACAAAGGAGGAAGATTAAAAGGCAAAAGTCATAAAAACAATTATGCAATAATTTGCTAATGGTACACAAGATAAAAAGTTGTAAATGGTGACAATAAAACAAAATATTATGGGAGAGACTAAAAATGTAGATCTTTAGTATGTGTTTAAGCAAGTTTTTATCAGCTCAAAATAGATTTTAATAAATATATTTTATGTGTGCCTTAATGATAGGTTTGAAGCAAAAACCTATTAGATACACAAAAGATAAAGACAAAGAAATCTAAAGATACTACTATAGAAATGATCAAACACAAAGGAAGAGATAAAGAGAGGAAAAAAACAACAAAAAAATTGCTAAATATCCAGAAAAAAAAAAATAACAAAATGCAATAGTAAGTTCATACCCATCAATAAATAACTTAAATGTAAGTGGACTAAATTCTCTAATCAAATGTCATAAGAGTAGATGAATGGATGAAAAGCAATACCCAATATTAAAATGTACAAGGGACTCACTTCAGATTTTAGGGTACATGTAGACCGAAAGTGAGGAGATGAAAAAAGATATTTCATGCAAATGGAAGCCAGAAGAAAGCTGGGGTAACTGTACTTACATCCAAAAAAGTAGACTTTGAAACAAAGACTATGGTAAGAGACAAAGAGCAGTGTTACATAATGATAAAGGGGTTAATCCAGCAAGAGGTTATAACATTTGTAAATATTTATGTGCCCAATGTAGGGGCATCTAAATATATGAAGCAAATATTAACAGACATAAAGGGAGAATTTGATAGGAATACAATAATAATAGGGCCCTGAAATACTCTACTTTCACCAATGGATACATCAACCACACAGAACATAGATAAGGAAATTACATTTGACTTTAATTACATATTAGATCAGATGAACATAACAGACAATTATAGAATATTCCATCCAACAGTAGCAGAATACATGTTCTTCTCAAGTGCACATAGAACATGATCTTGAATAGATTGTATGATTGACTGCAAAACAGTGATATATATTTGACTCATAAATGTTTTTGATGATTAAATACTCATATTATACTATACTTTTGATCCTTAAATAATCTGACAATATGATAAATAAAGGACTTATATGATGATTATAATAATGGGAATGATAATGATCATTTGCATAACAGTGACATTGCCACTATTGATTTTATTTTTAATTTTTCCTATACTATTTTTATTTTGTTTGCATTTTTTAGTTTTAGGTCTTCATATATTTTAGTTGCCTATTGTTTTGCAGTCTAAAAGATTTCAAGTAGTGAGGTTTAACACATTTATCTTTAGTTGGGCATACTTCTATTCTACTGTGTATTTTATACTCTTAAGCTTTCACAGTATTTTTCCACCCCCCAGTTCTCTGCTTTTGCTAAATTAGTCAATTTCTTTAGTCTTTTGTTCTCTAGTGATTTGAGGATTATACATCTTATATTTATTCTACTACTTTAACATTTTGATCATATACATACATTTATATGAATTCATATTTTAAACATATTTTACTCCAGCAATACAGAATGATCTTTTTAATAAAACAGAACTGGTAATCTCATTTTCCCATTTAGTATTCTGGCTTCCTATTTTTGAAGATAAAAATTGAACACCTTAGCTTAGAAACAAAGGCCCTTCATTAACCAGTTTATTCTTCTCTTTCTTTTTTTGTAACATCTGTTCCCCTTTTCTTTAGCCACCAAAACATGTTCTATGGTTTGAGGCTTCATGAATTCCCATATGCTCTTTTTCAAATTGGGATGCTTTTTCTTCTTTTATTTTTTTTCTGATAAATCCTATCAAATTTCTTCTTTTTAAAGATTTTTAATTTATTTATTTGAGAGAGAGTAGAGAGAGTGACAGAGTGAGCACAAGTAGTGAAGAGGGGCAGAAGAAGAGGGAGAGGTACAAGCAGACTCCCTGATCATCAGGGAGCCTGACGTAAAACTGGATCCGAGGACCCTGAGATGATGACCTGAGCTGAAGGCAGATGCTTAATCAACTGAGCCACCCAGGCACCCTAAATCCTATCAAGTTTCAACATTAAGGTCCAACTGCCATATCCTCTGGTAAACTTTCCTAACCACGTTCTCTACTCAAATCCTAGTTTTTAAAATTCTTCTCCTTTACTGAAGTGGCACTCTAGGTACCTCACCATAGCACCTACTGTCCTGAAACCTGATCACTAGGTTCCTCATTCATCTTCTCTTTTATAACTGGGAGTTCAGTAAGCAAACGGACCACATCTTATTCAGCTTTGTGTTCTCAGAATAGCACAGTAGTTTACATATATGTTGTACTTCATAAATATTTGTTTAATGAATAAAGTATATTAGATCCACTTTAGTATTTGCCCATGTTTTGACTCAAATCCTTAGAAATTTTATTTTACATTTATAAAATACATAATGCCATTTTCTGATTTATTCTGAAGCACCAGAAACAAAGAAAAATATAAAGTTAAATAAATCATAATGTGAACTATGTACTTTAATTGATAATAATATATCAATATTAGTTAATCAGTTATAACAAATACACCACACAAATGTAAGATGTTAATAGTTGAAGAAAAAGGGATGGGGATGAGGGGCTAGATGGGAACTGTTTATACGCCTTGTTGAATTTTTTCTGAAAACCTAAAATTTATCAATAAATAAATTTTTTAATAAAAATTTTACCTTTTCTATAATATGAAATATTTCTATTGAATATATTTGACTACTAAATAATTTTTATTTATTTATGTATTTATTTAAATATTTGATTTATTTGAGAAAGAGAGCCTGTGCAAGCAGGGGGAAGGGCACAAGGAGATAGAGAACCTCAAGCAGACTTCACACTGAGTGCAGAGCCCAGTGCGGGGTTTAGTCTCACAACCCTGAGATCATGACCTGAGCCAAAACCAAGAGTCGGATGCTTAACCAACTGAGCCAGCTAAGTTCCCCAATAATTTTTATTTATTAATTAGATTAACATATTTGGGCACCTTGTATAACCAGAATTGTATTTGTGATTAGGAGACAGAGGTATGTAAGACAGAAAACTAGACACAGACTATTAGTTGCTGTATATTATATGAGCACTATGAAGACACTAGGACAGCATTTTTGGGGAGCACATAGAAAAGGAATCTATCCTAGAACTGATCAGGGAGGATTACATGATAGAAGTGACACCTTAAAAGAAAACTGAATGATGAGTAGGAGTTTGTAAGTAGAGAATTAATGTTAGGGAAAATAGAGGCTGGATAATTAAATCTGATACTATTTTACATTTTTAACTTTATCCAGAGAGTGATGTGATGATAATGACAAGACCTTGAAGTGGACATAATCAGGTTTTCTCTCTAGAATGATTATCTGGTACTATAGAGAGGACAATGGATAGAAAAAATGGTACAAAACCAGATGGTACTAAGGCAGATAGACAGCTTATGAGGATTTTCTAATCATCTAGGCTAGAAATGATGTCTCTCTGAAATAAGTTAATGTCAGTAGGAATATACTGAGAGTTTCAGAGGGGATTGGGACATAGCTGTATTGAGCTTGAGTGAGAGGAAGATAGCTTGAATGATTATTCAGTTTCTCACTGTTCACCTGGTGGATGTCCTCATGCCATTCACAGAGAGAGAAAAGATAGAGTCAATTTGGGAATGCAATTGGATTGGGATAGGATTTGTGATGACAGTAGGATACACAGATGGATATCTTCAGTTGAGAAATGGGTGTGCAGATCTTGATGTATGTAAGGAAACTGGGCCATAGAGAGAGACTTGGAAGTGCCAGACTGTCTTCGTAACTGAGGAAGGAGAGTGAGAGAATTGGAAATGCGGTGTTGGATACTTTCCCTGCTATGTAGCTATGGAGAATTGGTATTTCAGAAGTGTAACTGAGAGAATAGATATTTTCTAGTTGAAAAACTTCATAGATGTTTATACTGTATTTTTCTCTCTGGTGATAAAGTGACTTTAAAAGTAAAGCTTATTTATTTTTAGTGGACATTATATCTTTTTGACGTTACAAAGATACTCACTAAAATCTTCAGAAACTCTCAGGCTGCCATCCATATAATAGATCCCAAAGATCTTATCATTTTCCTGACTATAAGAATGTTATGTACTTTAATGAAGTTGTTATCAACTCAATCAGACTTAATGCCTCCTTTTGTAACATCATGAAATGTTCCTTCTACTATCCTGAATTTAATTCAAAGATAATACCTATACACATATTTTTTTTCTAAAAAAATGCATGCCTTAAATTTAGGACAAAGGAATAAAGGCAAAATATAATAAAATCATTATGTAAATGTTCCTTCAGAACAACCCTAAAAGAGAAAATGAAGTAATCAGATGCTTGAACACTCAGGTAAAATCACCATGAAACTACAGTTACAAATGCAAGTTGTATAAAGTTTAGAAAGGCAAGGATTTTTATCTAGTTTTTTCACTGTTATATCCTCAGTGCCTGGATTGGTGCCTAACACATAGTATGTACCTGATAAATACTTTATTAAATTATTAAAAGATTGAATACAGATGTTTTGTACTGATTTAAATACCACTAGTAACATTGCAGTGATTTAGTTTTGTGAATTGTAAATTAGCTTTTGGTGAATTTCCACACTGAAGTTTTCCTAGTTGCTGCATTTAAGTATCATAACTGGTTTAATTATTACTGGTTAAGTATTAACCCATGAGGGAGAGAAAAGGCATTAATCTGAAAGGATTTCTTTACAATAGCTTCACATTAAGTATTTATATCAATAATATTAAAATAATATCAAAATTATAATTTATATCAATAATAATGAGTTTACACTAATTGATCACCTATTATATATCTGATAGTAGAGATTGTATTGTGCATCTGTATATATGTAGCTCTTAGAAGAGTATTTAATAAATAGTTTTAAATAAATAAATTCTTGCCACAACTGGCGTCAGTGTTTTGTTACATTACTGTATTTCCATTTGATAGATCGTGGTCTGTTAGTGATATTTGAAGTAATGTAGCAGAATTGTCTGATTTATTTATTTACTAAAAAATACATCTTTCATCCAGAAATTTAATACTATGTTTAGCTTACTATTTTTATATAATACATCACACTTATTTTTTATTATTGCCAATCCTCTGCCTGTATCCTTTTGAATATCTTATTTCTTCAAGTCCCAGTCTGACTTTTCATCATTAACCTCGTCATCATGGTTGGAAGGCTGCCCTCTTTTACCAGAGCCCTCTCTGCCAATGCACAGATGACCAAAAAATGTCTGGGACCTAACATTTCCCTGAAAGCAGCCCTTTACCAATGGGTTCAAGAATAGGAATATTCTAGCTCCTTCACCTGTGGTCAGAATAATTTTGAAGTATGTGTTCTGTACCTTTTCCCCAAAGATTCCCTGGGGATAATGCTTAATAACAGCCTGACAAGTTGCTTTTCCTTTTCTACATTATCTTTATACTCTTTTTGTTTTTCTTGTACCTCTCAAATGAAAAGTGCACTGTCCATCTTCTCAAGATCTGATTCTAAGGCGAACCCACTAGGGGAGTTAGAAATGGTTCTATGAAACACATCCCCAGATGGGAGTATATGGTTGGCTCATTGGCTGGCCAGATAATAAAAAAATACTGAATTATGGTGATAGGTGAAATGGTGATAATCCCTGGTATTCTGTAGCATAGTCATTGATAAGTCTCTCACCAGTGGTGAATTGAGATGGGCGAAGAATGCACTGACACATGCGATATCTCTGACATTGAGATACACCACCACAGCAATGGCAATTATAAAGGCTGTGAGATTATTCAGTTATTTAAAAACTCCATTGATGTGCTAAATAAAAATGACAGCTTCTGCACAGAGGAAAGGCCAAAGCATATCTTCAGTGGTATTAGAACTGATCCTCATTTCCTTCAACTGGAGGGCACATCCGGCAAACAAGACCCAGGATCTAATTGTGAAAGTAGCTGAATTACAGGGAAGGCACGATTCCCAGTACTGACATGTCTCCTCTTTAAAAAGAACCAGAGGAATGGGTACAAAGGTACAAAAGGAATGGACCCCAACCAACTGGGATGGAAACCCCAGCGTGCAGATATGCTTGAGAATCTTGGATCTGCACATATTCTGGAACCCTCCAGGACTGCAGAAGTGGCCCGTGTCCCTTCCTAGACAATAGTAGCCTACTCTTGCCTGGAGACCTTACATAGGCCCCTACTGAGATGGATGCCTCCCAAGAAGATAAGGGCCTTCTTTAAGATTTCCCTCTACCTCTCTCCTCATTGCTTCTAGACTAATAGCTAGTTTAAAGTTCAGTAAATTACTGTAGCTGCCTTGTTAAAATAGTGTGGAAGAGGTCCAAATATTTAGGCATGCTGGAATGAATTTATTCATTGTCTAACCTATTTTCCCAAAGAAAGTCCAGAGGACTCTCCATTTAGTACATCAATGGGAGATGAGCTAGAGGATGGCACCAATGTAATGTCCTTCCTAAGATAGGGTTGAAGGAGGGGAGTGGGATGGGAATGATAGGATTCTGGCACAACAGAGGCCTGGTGCCAGCATTAAACATTAGAGGAAAAGCATATGTAGTTTTCCAAATGTAACAGAGCTGGAAGAGCAAACTGGTTTGTATTTTGTATTATATAACTATAATTTTTATGAAAAATTTGATATAGACCTACATTCATAAAATTGAATTACATATTCATATCTTAAAATCATATTTTTATGTTCTATGTTTGTTAGAAAGTTTAGTAATTGGAGGTTGCTTATAATAAATATGCAATAAAAACAAATTATTGGCATTTCCTGGAACGATAAGCATTAACTTTGTAATATAAATTTTATAAGTGAATATTATATGTTGATTTTTCTTTTTCTGATCAGAGTGGTGCTCAAAAAATACCCATAGCTTTTTCAACTTCATTTTTATCCTAACATCTTTACTCTCTAAATTTTTTCTTAGTGATGTTTCATACCTCTATTTGCTTGAGAGAAAAATTATGTGTGAATGTGAATGTGAGTGTTTGGAGGGATGTCACCATTTCTCACTAAAGGAGCAAATTGGGGCACATTCTAGTAAGAAATGTGTATAGTGAGCCATAGGAGTCCCTTTTGGGGGTGTTTTTTGCCTGGGAGACACTTTATGCCAAGAGAAGTGATTTCTTGTCATGTGAGCTGTAAATGTTCCCCCATCCTGCTTAAGTGGCTGCATTTAAATGAAGCTTAAGGACATCAGAACTTGTGGAAGCATTAGCAGGCAAATAGGCTAGTACTTTCTATTTTTCTTTATCTCTCTCTCTCTTTCTTTTTAAGATTTTTTTTTTATTTTAGAGAGAGAAAGAGCACATGCAGGGGAGGGATGGAGGGAGAGGGAGAGAAATCCTCAAGCAGGCTCCCTGCTGAGCCTAGGGTTACCAATGGGACTCAGATCCCAGAACCTTGAGATCTTGACCTGAGCCCAAATCAAGAGTCAACCTTTTCACTGACTGAGCCACCCAGGCACCCCAATACTTTCTATTTTTCAGTGAGTTTAGTAGAGGGCATGTGTGAGTCCCACTGTGTATTCCAGTGTTCTCTTCAGGGCATAAAAATGCATAATGTCTTTATTAAGTTTACTTGGCATTTTTAGCTGGTTAATAAATCCAGCTAAAGTAAAGTTAATCTTTCCATTTTAAAATTAATACACACTTATACTACACTTATACTGGGAAATCTGGAAACATTTTTTTTAACTTTGAAAGAAACTACCCATATTTTTACTACCTGATAATAACCCAAGTGTTTTTTATAGTCACTTCTATTTGTTTTTTGTATTTATATATATTCTGTTTATAGTGAATATGCAACCTTAAATATTTCCTTTTCACTTATAAAAATGAAATAGACTTTTTCCAGGAACTAATACCTCTTAAATAATATTTAATGCTTTCATAAGAGCTCATTGAGTATATATATATATACTATGCATTACTTAATCATAATCCTATCATAAACATTTAGGTTGTGTATTAATCAGGTTATTCCAGAGAAGCAGAACCAATATGATAGATGATAGTTATAGATAAATAGATGATAGATAGGTAGATAATTAATATAAGGAATTGGCTCAAATGATTATGGAAGCTGAGAAGTCCCACAGCCTATAGTTGGCAAGCTGGAGACCCAAGAGAGTTGATGGAATAGTTCAAGACCAAGGCCTCAGAATCAGGAGAACTGATGGTGTAAGTTATAATCTAAGAACCAAGAGTGCTGATGGTGTATATCTCAATCCAAGTGCAGGAGAAGACTGATGTCCCAAATAGTCAGGGGAAGAGAAAATAATTCTTCCTTTTTCTCCAGTTTAGTTCTAGTCAGGCCCTCAACAGATTGGATGATGTTTACTCAGACAGGGAAGGACAATCTGTTTTACTCAGTTTACTGATTCAAATGCTAATCTCATCTTGAAACACTTTCACAGATGCACCCACTAATAATGTTTAACCAAATATCTGGTTAACCCATGGCTCAGTCAAGTTGCCTACCACAACTAAAGTTAACTACCACTACTAAAGTTAACTAAACTAAACTGCCACAAAAGACTATACTTCTTATTATTAAGAATAATTCTGTCATCAGTGTTTATGTCAATTTTTTATTTTGTTTTAATTGAGAATTTATGAATAATTTCTTAAAATAGACTTCCAGGTGTGAAATTATCAGATCAAATTGCATAAGTATTTAAAATTTTCACCACTGTCCTGAACTATTTCTGAGATAATTTTTTATTATACCATATTTGGCCACAAATTTATCATTCTATACATATATGTTTGCATATGTGTTTAATTTCCCTAAAATTAAAATTTGTATTTGATTTTATTTGCCTTTTGAACACTGATATGGTAGAACATTTCCCATATGTATGCCCTCTTTTGTTAAACATCAGGTCATATCAATTGGCTGCTTATCTAGTAAGATTAAAGTACACCTTAAACTAATTTGTGAATAATAACACTAATACTCTCTTATTATGGTTTTAAAATTCTATTATTTCACTTTGTATTCTTTTTCAAATAAGGTTGTAGTTACAGGTACCTCAAATCTAGTTTTATTATGATGTCATGTTTATATTTATAAACATCTTACTAGCTTAATAGGTTTAGTGAATCACTATATTTATTTCTCCCCAAGGTGATCTTGATTTTTTTGGCTAGTGTATGAAATGAGTATGTGAACTCAAAAGTAGCAAACTTATTATCAAAACAGTTTTATTACATCATCCTTCCTTTGCTCACTGGTTTATGATGTTTCTATAACATATAACATTCTTCATAGAAGATAAACTCTAATACTCATGTGTAAGTTCTGTGTTACTTATCTATGTCTATCTAATTGTGTTATGATCATTTAAATATTGTGATTTTGTAAATATATAATATCTGACAGGTCTTGCCTATTCCTTTAATTTTATACATGTTTTTAACATACAAAATTTTAAATTATAATGTCAACTTTCCTAAGATTACTTCTTTTTTACTTTTAATGAAATTACAGTAAACAAAGTAATTATGAACGAGAAGTATCTTTAAATATGTATAATTTTTATCTAAAGCTTGGTATTTTTATTTAATTTCTTAATTCTTTAATTCTCTATTTGATAGTTTTCTTCAACTATACACTATGCATGTTTCACTGACATTATTCCTGGGAATTTGTTACTGCAAGTGGGAATAAAATTATAGGCAAAGCAGGCAGGCAGAGATATTCTATTTTGATCAAGCTCCGCTGATAACATTGGGAATTTATATTTGACCACCTGAATAGATATATGAAAGTTTGAATTCAGGTAAAACCCCATATTTCATTTGATCACATTTTTCTTTTTGAGCTATCTGGCTAGTGTTCAGTTATTGGGAAGAATTATATCATAGATAGCACTGGATCAAGTGCTATCTTGATCCAGAAGAAGATCAATTCTTCCTAAATTTCAGTGGAATAAACTAAAGAACATAGGAAAAGTTGATTTAAATAATGACACTCATAATTCTGTAGAGGAGGTAAGAGAAGAAAGAGGAAAAGTTCTGTCGCTGGCTTTCTGTTTAATCTAGAAGCTTTCCCTTCTTCCTCTCATTCTCACCCAGAGCACTGATACCATAAGAATGTAGATGATGTCCAAATATTAATTTCCTCTACTGGGCTATAGATATAAATATACATGTCCATGGATATGTATACATATCCATGTATATGTATATATGTAAACATATCCATGGATATGTATATTTATATCTTCCCCTGAACAAGCTCTATTTGTCCAAACCTAATTCATAATAATAATTTTTGCTCAAATAAGCTATTTTTTCCCCTATATTCCATGTCTGACAATGACACTATCAGCCAGTTGCTTACATCTGAGGGCAACCAACTTAATTCTTGTCTGTGTGTTATTGTTGTTTCCTTCTATTTTTTTCTTTTATTTTTTATAAACATATTTTTTTAAATTTTTTTTTAATTTTAATTTTTTTATATAAACATATATTTTTATCCCCAGGGGTACAGGTCTGTGAATCACCAGGTTTACACATTTTACAGCACTCACCAAAGCACATACCCTCCCCAATGTCCATAACCCCACCCCCCTTCTCCCAAACCCCCTCCCCCCGGCAACCCTCTGTTTTGTGAGATTAAGAGTCACTTATGGTTTGTCTCCCCAAGTCCCGTTAACATCTCTTTAGTGTAAGCCTCCTCTTCATCCTTTCAGCTATTGCCCGCAGTTTGGACCTTGTCTTTCTCTCCTTGGCCTGAGCAATGCTTTCCCCACATTTCCTAGTCTCTAATTCGTGTTTACCACCATCCACCCTTTACACTTTAGGCAAAAGGATCTTTCTAAGAAGTGAATCATTGCTTTTTGTTTTTCTCCTCTTGCTTTTAATTTTTAGTGGTTCATCATTATCCTCAGGATAAATATGTTCCATTACTAGAAGAGCTATATAATATCTTCCATATTAATCATTATGCTTTACTTCAGCTTGCCAAGTAATTTTTTTTTTCAAAGATTTATTTATTTATTTGAAGGACAGAGATCACAAGTAGACAGAGAAGCAGGCAGGGAGAGAGGAGGAAGCAGGCTTCCCGCTGAGCAGACAGCCCTATACGGGGCTCAATCTCAGGACCCTGAGATCATGACCTGAGCCGAAGGCAGAGGCTTTAACCCTCTGAACCACCCAGGCGCCCCGCCAAGTAATTTATCCTTAGTTTTACCTAAGGGTAATTTATCCAAGTAATTTACCCAGCATTCACATTCCTGTGATGGTAAGACAAATAAAATGAAAGAATGTAGTCAGTAATTAGAGATTAAAAATCAAATTAGGAAAATTTGAAGGAATCAGAATTTATAGTGAAATCCAGCCCCTACTCCAGGAGAGATAAGGGGAAGAATATTACCAATGCCAAGGGCAGTGTGGGAGAATGAGGAGGAGAAGTGATCTAGAATATTGGTACCCTGGAGATGTGGTATGAAGAGTGGTTGAGAGTAGTGGGAGGTTAGCGTCGAGAGAACTCAGGGGTCATTTTGGGTGCCAGTCCAGGGACAAGAATGACAAGAAATATTGAACAGGAGCCATAACATTGATGGAATCTAAGCCAATATCTTATTTTTGTGAATACTTCCACATTGGCTTCTCCCTTTTGCCCTATATGCCCTAGCATTAACAGCTGTTACATTTACAAAGATGGCACTCGTGCCCCAAGACTTTATCTTTCTTACTAGTTGGCATGTTTATTCTCCAGTTCCTTTCAATGGTCCAAAACATTTAGAAGATGAAGAAACAGGGGAGGCATCTTAAATTCTACAAAGATCCTCCTTTATCAGGAAAAGCCCAAACACTTGTACATGGAGGTGTAGTGCTGTGGTTAAACCTCTTCTGTGATGAGTCTGAATACACTTGGTTATCTAATGTTATGTAGTATTATAACCTCCCATGCTTCAGCCATAGTGATTTTCTGCAGTTACTCTTAGATACAGTGGATTAGGTAAAACCTCCATGACTTCATCCCTTCAATCCTCTTCCCTCTATCAAGAAATTCCCATCTCTAACCTACATATTTAAAAGGTATATGTTAGTCTAGCAAGACCACATCTTTTAGAAGTGTTTAAATTTTTAAAAAGTGTTAAAACTGTCATGCACATATAACTACAAAAGTACAATGAAGTGTTTGGGTATTTTCTCCTCTCCATCCCCATCCAACGACCTCCACTAATTCTTGACTCTCAACCTCCAGAGAATAGAATTCTAGCTTACTCATCTTTCTGTTGTCAACAACAAGCACAATGCCTAACATTCAGCAAATGTTGAATGGATGAATGAATGAATCAATCAATCAATTAATCAATCTATCCTCACAATCCTTAACAGTCAGTTCAAGGTTTAAATTCAGACAATTTAAACTGACCCTGAAATAATCACTACAATTCTTCAGTTTCCCATTTTTCAACCTATCTCTAGCTAAATGTTTAACTTTTATCTCCAACTTGATGTCTCAATTATGTGACGCTCCCCCAAACTAGCATTATCTTGCAAGCCAGGCTCATAGATTTGAAAGAAACCTGATCCTGCTAAGGATGGAGATAAAGGAAAAGTTGAGTAAAGTGGCAGGTGCTAGAGTCTGGTAAGTGGAGCTAAACACATACCTACATTCCAATAAGATCAGATTTACACACACACACACGCACACAGACCAGTAAAGGTAATTGCTTTATGGTATAGGAATATTTTAAACTTTTGAGGAGATTAATTTTCTTTAAAGTCTGTGAGGAGACTGGCTATGACTTCAGATAAACTGAATAAACACACCTCCAGCTAGAGTGATAATTCTGCCTTCCTTCTTTGTTATTCTAACCATTCAAAACCAAGTCCCCAGTACCTGCTGGCTCCAAATTATCTTCTAGTGGGAGTCATTGTTTTATGCCTGGTGCTTTTCACAACTTAAGGTAAGGTCAGATTTACATTTTTGAGGGACAGCATTCAGCACTCAAGGACCTTAGCAAACCAGTCTGTGCCCTTTCTTTCTTCACCATGGAAGAACTGATTACAAAAAGGGACACATTTCTAAATTAGAGATTTTCCAAATTATAACTATTGATAAATGTAGGGAATGGAGACAATTTGGTTAACAAATGCCTAAACGTTATTTCTCATTTCTCTGATTGTCTGAGTTATTTTTACATATGACACAAATTTAAGTGTTTGGGTTTAATTATTATGACATTGTTAGTGGAAGGGTTTTAGTCTTTGAACTCAGAAACCTTCTTAGTCCAACTTAACTCAAGTCTGTTAATCTCTAAAGGACAATAAACAATACACTTTAGTTGCTCAAATCTATGTGTTTCACAGATCTATGGCGTTTGAGCAATAAAGAATAATTTTTTCAGTGGCTATAGTCATTGTTCCAAGATAAGCATACGTCCCCACACTTAAAATAAAATGATGTGAAGAATTAGCATATTTTGAGAGAATGATGTCTGTATAGCATTAAACTCTCTAATGCCAAGGCAACTATAGGACTCAGTAAATATTTATTTTTACTATTGCCACTATAATGTAATTTATTGCACAATGAGAAGCAAACAAGTATCTTTTTGAAAGTTATTGATGTTCTTTTGATTTGAATTAGAGAGGGAAACTATAAGTATCGAAGTAATCAAATACCTAGGGTGGGTCTATACATTTTGGATATCCTTAAAGGTTTTCCTATCAGCAGATAACATCTCATTAGGCTGTACTGTGCATTAAGACTGTGGATTTGAAATAGGGTCAATCCAAATTACTTCAATCGCGACTACATCCACGGTTTAGAGCAGAAAAATTGCTGTTCTCCTCTCATTACAGCTCTTACTATTTTTAAGGTAGCTTCTTAGGGAAAGGGGTGAAGATCCAGGAGAAAAGCGATGGATCTTTAGGTTATAGAGAAAAAGAGTTACAGGAGTGTCCTAAGAGAACACAGCCCAAAGGCTATAGAACAACATAGTAGTATTGCATGCTGAATTAAAGTGAAACAAAATAGGAGAATTTATGAGATACATCTGCAAAGCATTGTACTTAGAGATACTTGTTTACTCAATATAACTATGGAAAATAGATTTGGTGAGGAAGGACAAAATCAGCTCTTCCGATATACTTATCAAAGGTAGCCAAGTTTGAGACTGAGCATTTACTGTTCTATTAAGCCCTTAGAACAGAAGTAATTCTACTGCAGTAGAATCCTACCTTCTTTGGGCAAAATACAGTGGGATCAAAGAGGATGGATGGACTATCTCACTTTGCCTGAGAGACAGAAGCAAGGTTTGTGCAAGGACTAGAAAAAAAAAAAAAAAGGCGGAATTTCCTGGGGTGGGTGAGAAGCAGTGGATAGAGGGGAGGGGAGGTTCACTGGCATGAAGCAGCAGGTGCCTTTGAAAATCTCAGAGTAGTGTTCTATTAGCATTTAATTGAACTTCAGAATTTATGTTTTTCCGCCAGTTTTTCCTAGTATACTTCGAAAGCACATTTCCAAATTAGAAATCTTACATAAACACCATAACAAGGCAAAAATTGGCATTAAGTATGAACCATAAAATCTCAAAGGTAATATATATAGGAGATTTGATCCGAGTGTTTTTTTACATATTTCATTTATTAGCACATAGTAAGATATTACTCACCACTCAAAACAGATTATTTTACTTGTATAAAAGCCGGTATAATTGAAGTTATCTTTCCGGTTTGTTAACATCTGCTTGCCTGCCAGTTTTCACCATATACACCTTGTGCCCTCCATGAAATTAATGCCCCAACTATTTAGAAAATTTGAATCGAACTCCTAAATATCTCACACATAGCTTTTGGCAAGAAATTATCTAATATATTTCATCTAGGTCAGACTGCTTAGCTATATGTTATAAAGACAGTGAATGAACTCTTGACAGGGGGAATTCAAAACTATTCAACACCAAAAGGCTGTGAATTAGACAAAGGATGAAAAGAAAACAGATGAAGTAATATCATAGCCAGCTGAGGCGGAAAGGATGCCAAGCTGTGGTGATAGGACAGCCTGAAACCGAGTGGCTTCATTAATACACTGTAAAGTACTAGAATGCCACACAACACACTTAGTTTCCACACCTAATACAACCAGAGTTTGCCATTATTGATTTTAAGTAGCAGCTGCCTAATTGCTAGAAAGCAGATACTTGAGCAGTTGTTGAGTTTTGCAAATGCAAATAAGCTTCCTCACAAATGTAGCCCTATAACAGCTACTGTGGCCCTTAGTAGAGTTACACAATGATTGTGATATTTAGTCATTACAGTAATTGAACTTTTATAAAGTAATTAGTAGTAGCAAACAGGTATATAAATACCAGTTACTTAAGTGATAGTCAAATCACAAGTCAAAAAAAAAAAAAAAGTAAGGAGATTTAATTACTATGCTTTTATTTCCCAGATAAAAATCACTTTAGTCTTGGGGTGCCTGGGTGGCTCACTGGGTTAAGGCCTTTGCCTTCGGCTCTGGGTCATGGACCCAGGGTCCTGGGATCGAGTCCCCCCATCACATCATTGGGTTCTCTGCTCAGCGGGGAGCCTGCTTCCTCCTCTCTGTCTCTCTGCCTGCCTCTCCACCTACTTGAGATCTGTCTGTCAAATAAATAAATAAAATCTTTTATAAAAAAAAAAGAAAAAGAAAAATCACTTTAGTCTCAACAGTAATTTATTTTAAAATAATATTTTTTCTCACAAAAATATTTATTCTATATATTTCTATATGGAATTTATATATTATATATCTATATATATTTATTCAGCCCCTATATATTAAGTATTTATGAGGTTAAAAAAATAAAAATTTTCCTATGGTTATTTCTTTGTTGCTGAAACTAAAGTACTTCATGGAATAAAAAGCTTAGGGGAGAAATGATAAATGCTCAATCTCACAGCACTGTAATTTTGTTAAATTATATCTGAAGAGATGATATATTTTTTCAATGCTCTCAAATGTAACAATCTAAAAATAGCGATATATTTTTGGCTAGCCAAAATTTCATATTTGACACTCTAACTATCGTGGATTATCAACTATAATGGCAAAAACATGGTAGAATTAACATTCATGACACCTGAACCAATATAATTTTGTCTTTATGGATTAAAAAGATATTTCAAATCATTGGTTAGCAAAACCATCAGCTTTTATTGAGCATTCAATTATATTTACTAAATATGTAAGCTTATCTTATTAGGCAACAGGAAATGTATGAGAAGACTGTACAGAGATAGAGACTTTTCTGTTTTGAAGGAAACAGTCTAATGAGGTGAAAGACAAGTAAGAAGACAAAATATACTTTGTAAGTATTATGATAGGAGCTCTAGAGGCTCAGAGGAGGTGTTTGAAAAAGATTTCCTGTGTATCAGGGGTTTTTTTAGTGAGGTACCCCAGAAGGAGATCTTGAGACAAGGGTTTGAGTATAATTAGTTTATTTGAGAGATGATTCCAGGAAACACCAGGACAGTGAGGAAGTAAGAAATGGAAGGAGTAGAGCCAATTAAATGTATATTATTAAGTAATTCCCACCTGGGTAACTGAAGCTTAATCCAACCGGGGGAATCTGGGAAATGGTGCAGAACACATGCCTCAGATTTATCTCACCCAAGGGGAGAGGAATTTGGAATATTTATATACCATCTACTATTAGTCTTTGGTTGAGGTCTGCTCATAGGAATAATTCCTCATACTTCTAGCCCACAGAGAAAGAGAAAGCCCTCAGACCAAATATATATGTATTCTTTCATTTGGAAATAGAGGCAAAGTGATGGTAAGGGAAGCAACAAGTTACTATCACTGACATTACAAATACCCATTGATCTCTTTGGTAAGCAGTATGACCATGGAGATTTATTTTACTTTGTTTCACACCTTATTCTACTACACGGGGACCTCCACTTTTTTTCCCTATCCATCATGTCTCACGTTTCACTACCCACTTAGATTGTGAGGCCAATAATTAAAATTATTTTTTACACATATCCCCAATGTATTTTTCCTTCTTTCCTTTCTTTATGCTTATCTGGAAAACTTAAACCCTGGTTAAATCTAAATTCTCCTTCTACTTGTTTCTAAAACCAATAGTGGACTGTGGTTGGAGAGAAACACCCAACTCTGCTGAGTAATCTCAGAATAATTCATGACCATAAATCCCAAGTGGATCCTAAGTGGTGACTACATAACTGTGCTCCCCCTGTTTCATACTCTCTTCTCAAACTTGATTGTTTCATAATGGCTCAGTGGTCAAACTTCAAACGCCATGCCTCAGGCTGATGGTGTTTCTTCTTATTTCACTGAGAAAATGAAAGCAATCATAAAATGAGATACTTCCTCTCATCACAACCAAATCTACCCAATTATGTTTATCTGTGTCCATAAATTTTGTCTTTCATCCTGTTAAAACTGATAAACTTTTCCTGTTAATATGGTCAAACTCTCCAATAGTATACTGGATCATATCCCTTTTACCACCTCAAGCACTTAATTCTTGGAGTTATTTATCTTTGTGCCAGAACACATTTATAACCCTATTTGTATAGGATTAGTACTACCAGCATTTGATACTCTAGAAACTACTGTAGTAGTGTGAACTTCTGTAATTAAAAGTAAATCAAATAGTATTTCTACGGCTGTTACTTCATCAATCAAATAGAATGATAATGCCTACCACTTTGCATTGTTGTTAACATTAAATGAAATGAAGCCAAAAAATCTCCTTAAAATGATTGACATTGATTAACAATTTATTTATAATCTACTATATAGCTAAAAAAATTTTTTTAAAACCCTAAAGTATCTCTTCCTCTCAAGAATTTATGAACTCATGCTTTCATTTTGGGAGATAGACTCCTTAAGTCTTGCTGTGAAAAAATATATTTTCCCAAAGTGGTCACAACAATATTTCTGGACCTAGATGCTCTTCTAGAACTTTGCCAATCCTTCATCAAGAAGTTGAATATAGGGACATCAAGGTGGTGCAGTTGGCTAAGCATCTGACTCGGTTTTAGCTCAGGTCATGATCTTGGGGTGGTGAGATAGAGCCCCAAGTCAGGCTCCACGCTCACTGCAGAATCTGCTTAAGAATCTCACTCTCTCTCCCCCTCTGTCCTTTCCTCCTGCTCTCTCTCTCTCAAATAAATAAATAAATACATCTTAAAAAAAAGAAAGAAAGAAGTCAAATCTGTTTTTTTTTCCCCCTGTGAAACCTGGGTGGGCCTCTCTGTCTCAACTAATATGGTGTGGCAGAAGCAAACCTATGAAACTTCCAAGACTAGGTGATAAAGATTGATAGAGCATCCATTTGGTTTTCTTTCTCCTTCTCAAAATGATCACACTTGAAAATGAGCCAAGGAAACCCAGGCCACATGGACTGGTCCATGTTGAGAGAAACCAAGATTCCCAACCCTCCAGTCATGGCTGAGATTTCTAGCTGATAGAGTACCAACCACCTTGACAGCTATGTGAATGGCCCATCTTAGAAGCAGATATTCCAGCTTTCAGATGAGCCAACCCATTTAATATATATATATATATATGTATATTTAAGATTTTACTTATTTGTAAGAGAAGGAAAGAGAGAGCACAAGCAGGAGGAACAGTAGGCAGAGGGAGAAGCAGACTCCCCAGCTGAGCAAGGAACCTTGTGTGGGAAGGACTCTATCCCAGGACCCTGGCATCATGACCTCAGCCAAAGGCAGATGCTTAACTGACTGAGCCACCCAGGCCTCCCTATTTAATACTTTGAATGTGGTTTTTGTGTAGTGGTGAAAAACAATAATTTAGAGATTTATACTTGGAGTAACACTGTCAGTTTTTTGTTTTTTAAAGATTTTATTTATTTATTTATTTATTTAATGGGAGGGGATCACAAGTAGGCAGAGAGGCAGTCAGAGAGAAGAGGAAGTCATCTCCCCACTGAGCATAGAGCCCCATGTGGGACTCGATCCCAGGACCCTGAGATCACGAACCAAGACACGGCCAGAGGCCCAACCCACCAAGCCACCCAGTGCCCCAGCACTGCCAGTTTAAACTGTAAGTGCATAAACATTAAAAAAAAAAAAAATTGGAGAAGACACATCAGGATCCCCAAACTTAATCAAGAAGCAGGCTGAGAAGACACCTGGGCTGTAAACAAGGCTACATATTATGGAAGAGTAAAGAGAATTCAGAAAGTGGAACAAAGAGCTCAGATGGCAGACCCAAGAGCTGTGGAGAGTTAGCCCCACGTAGGACAGAGAACTTATCAAGAAAGTGGCAACATCTGCCAAGCTGGGTTACAGAATTGGCCGAGGACCTAGAACTGATATGTGTTCCTTGCTTTTCCCCTTTCTGATTGGTTGCAATTATTCTATCCTTGTCTCCCCACTGTCATATGTTAGATGTAGAGTGGAAGGTGCAGGTAAACTCTTTTCTTTACTTCATATGCCTTCAGATTGAGTAGAACAGTTTTCAAGGAACTGCGTAGCTGAGGAACTATATCACAGACCTCACCCACACCAGTGTAGATGTGAATGATGAAATCCTGGGCCTCAAGCCCAAACCTGATGCTATAACAGATAAGACCTTTGTGGGGTTTGGGGAAGGCGTGAGCGTATTTTGCATGTGGGAAGAATGTGAGCAGTTTTTTAGCCAGAGGGTGGACAGCAGGATTTGTTTGTTCTTAAGATTTATTTATTTATTTTAGAGAGTGAGAGAGAGTCTGAACAGGGGGAGGAGCAGATGGAAAAGGAGAGAAATCCTCAGACTCCATGCTGAGTGCAGAACCAATGGAGGGCTCCAACCCAAAACCGTGGGATGATAACCTGAGCTGAAATCAGTTGTCGGGTGCTCAATCAGCTGAACCTCCCAGATGCCCCCAGATAGCAGTAATTTTAAAACACATCTGCACATGCTGCCTATACAAATATATCTTAGTGAAGTGAAACTGTGTGACTTCTGAGGCAAGGTTAGTAAAGACCATGTGACTGTAGTATCTCTTAGGACACGTGCTATGGGAATCTTCAGTTGCCATGTAAGAAATCTGGGTACTGTTAAGAGTACCTTATAGAAAGACCACAGGGAGAGGAAAAGATGGGAGAAAGAAAGAGAGAAGGGGGGAAGATGGGGAAGAATGAGGGGGCCATAGACTAAACCACCTGAGAAGTCACAAGGTAGAACTTGCTAGTTGATCTAATCAAGCCCTAGATTCAAGAGAAAATTAAATGAATTACTGCCTTGGGCCACTTTTGCTACTTTCCTGTGGCTGTTGTAAGCAAGTACCACAGACAAAGTAGCTTAAATGACAGGAATTTATTTTCTCCCAGTTTTGGAGACTAGAGATCCGAGATCAAGTTGTTGTCAGGGTTGGTTTTCTTCCAAGGCCTCTGTCTTTGTCTCGGTGTCTTTACATAGTCTTTTGATCTGTGTCCTAATCTCTTTTCATAAGGACTCTTGTTTTGCTACATTAGAGCCCACCCATATGACTTAATTGCCTTAAGTTAAATTACTTAATTTAACTGAATTGCCTCGTTTGAGGCTTTGTCTCCAGACAGTCACGTTCTGAGGTTCTGGGGGTTAGTAATTCAACACTTGAATTTGGATGGGGTAATAATTTATCTCACGATATCACTGTTTGCTGGTTTCTTATGCAGCAATAAATAACCAAAACACCATTTGTATTTCCTGATCATATCCTACCACTGTTTATATGACACTTTAACAGGCTTCTCACTTGTTTGTCTTAATCACTCATTTTTGCACTACTTGAAGGCCAGGACCTTACTTTTCATTTATGTAGCTGCCATGGAGGACACAAATTTCAGAATTATAATAGTACTGACAAGTGATTGATCTTCAGTGAGTGACTGATGATTTAAAGACTGCATCATGTTGTCCATAGTCTCCCTCATCATGATAACTGTCTACTGTAATCTATTCCATGATGGAAAAGGAAATGTCACTTTTTCTGGCTATGGTTTCTCAACATGGTATTCAGGGTTCTCCAAGTTAACTTCAGTCTTTCCTGCCTTGTTTTCCACTTCTTTCTCCACTTTGACTACATGTCAACAAGTCTGAATCATATGCTTTCCTCATCATGTTCCAAATTGCTATAGGCTATGCACAGCAGAGACCACTCCTTTGGACATTTTTCTTGATTTGTCCTAAGAGTCTAAGATGATCATTGCTTTTGGTAAACTCCCTTGAACCATTTGTACTTTGGTACTCATCTTATTCTATAATATAATTCATTTGCCTGTCAAGTTTTTCAATCCTAATTCTTGGGACTTAAACTGCATGGATAAGAAGTACTTTATGTTCATATTTACACTTCTTTAAGTCTTCAGGATGGTATTTTACACATAGTAGATCTTCATGTATATGTTATATTGTATTGAATTCATCAAAAACTAGTGTAACTCTTCTTTCTTTATGGATATCAAGTATATTAATTTCCAAGTGTTTTCTTGGTAGTACAACTCATGTGAGTAAAGAGGTGTAAAAACAAATGTTTACAAGGACTGTAATTAAGCATAGTTCTCTCTGACTTTTTTTGCAAGTAAACTAATTTGCCTGTATGTAATTCAGAATTGATTCACTGACACCTTAACTTCAAGATACAAAATTATTTATTTGATTATTTTTGCTCGTGCATTACAGTTATTCCAGTTATGATACATGATCTTCCAGCTTGATTTATAAAACATGTGTTCTCAATTAGTATGACACTTACCTACTAAAAGGGCATCTCTCGTATCTGCTCATCATATAGGTCTCTGCAAATTCAATCAAGATCTTAATTCTTCTTCTCACTTCTCCCCACCCTGTGAATACTATTTTATTTATTATATAAATGTGTAAGAACTCCTTTACACTATCAGAATACATATTGGAAATATAATACTCTCAAAAACTGCATGGCATTGGTCCCCCTAGTGTTGATCTATACGGTCATAAAAAGAGCTAGTTGATGTGTGAGATAATCACTTAACTGATGACTTAACATCAAAGCAAATTTTTCACTTAAAACAGTTTTGAGGATTTCTCTGCCCAACCTCAACATTTCATATGACTTAATGAAAACATTTTTGTACATGGATACTAGCCACAGAAAAAATGGGTGGAGTTTTGTTTGTTTGTTTGTTTTTTAGCAAAACTGTTCTCAGAACTGTTTATCTCTCATGTTTTTATTATTATATAATTAAAACATTATAAATGTTAGTTCTACAAGCATAAATGGAGAGGTGAGTTTTTAAAGACCATACACATTTTTTGCTGTACCTGCCTAATGAATGGTTGACCAGGTAGAACTACTCAGAGAGTAACTAGGTAGAATTTTTGTCCTTCTCTTCATAGAATCATTAAAACAGTTAATAACATCTCCCTTCTTTATTAAATGGTAGAAAAGCCTTTAGAAATGTTCTTTCACTTTCATAATTAAAAAAAATAGTTATAAAGACTTTAATAGCTAAAAGGATTTTAGCAATACTTTTATCATAAGCATTTAAAAAGTTCTGTTCCATTGTTACCAAATGTCAGTTAATTCTTAACTCAATCTTCTGCATCTTCTGAAAAATGTATCACTAAAAAAATCACACATTTGCAACCAACCATAATTACATGTCTACCAACCCAGGAATCATTAAAGTAATTAACCTTTAAATTCAAGTATCAGCTAAAAGGAAAATGTTCATTGAAATCAGTTTTTAAACAAAATTAAAAGTACGATTCCACACTAATATTTTTTGGTTAAAGTTTTTTACTTTGAAATTCAAAGAGCAGAGTGAACTGTATGAATAAAGTATGCCCCCAGCTAACTATATCCTTAGGAAATGGAGTAAGAAGCACTGGTTAATTTACTTCCATGTTACATGATCAGGAGTGAACTGAAGTACCCATAAACATAGCAGTTGTTAGTATGTCTAATTTAGATTTTTTTTTTAAAGTCCCAGGAAGTGTAGAATTCACTTAATTGGCACCCTGATAAATGATTCTCCAATCTAATTGGTATAATTACTAAGAGGCAAGCACAGTGTAAGGTATTTAAATGACTCAAACCAATTGGCTAATGGAATATCTTTGCCATTTAAATAGTGTTATTTATATGCTTATTTACAGTGGTCTAGTATTACACATCAACATCCAACTACAAATATTTTCTGGTATACTTTAACTCCAGATCTATGACTAAGAAAAAACATTGTAAATGTTTTGTATGATTTTCATTCATTTGGAACAAGATTGAAAACTTAGCAAACCAAAGCAGACTCTTTTCAACTATGATTTATCAGTGCTCTGCCTTAAAATACTTTGTGTTTACCAAAAGTTGGGTGACAAAACTTGAATAAATGATTATTTTCATTACATATAAAAATATCTGAAGCCCTTAACCTTTCCTGTTACAGTCCATCTATTGTCTTCTCTAATGCAAAATATCAGGAAGAAAAAGTTAAAAATTATTATGATGGTAGTGTCTTTTTTCTTCCCTTTCTTTAGCAAGAAAGATGAATGTTTTACTCATGAAGGTTATGAAGTGGAAAAAATAGCTATTCCATTTTGTTTTTCACTTCTGACATGATATAAATTTCGATGGAAACCTTAGAGATTTATAAGAAAGAAAATGAAAAACAAAGTCCACAAAAACAGTTTTTCTTTAGGAGAACATCATTATTTTCAAGTTTCTCACAAAGTTGTCTGTCTTGTCTCCAGCATTTTGATTTGCTCGTAATTTTATAATAATTGAGAATGTTTTCTAGCATAGGTGTTAAAATAATGAAAGAGCTGAGGACTGAAACAAAGATAGAAGCTACAACATTTACAGTGGTTTTGAATATTAGCTTCATGAATGAATTTGCTTGACTGCAATTTAATCTTTTGTGCAGCTTATACCTCCCTTTTCTATGAAAGCCATTTTGTTTGAATAGCTTTAAATCCATTTCCTTGGAAATTAAAATTAAATATGGTATTTCTAAATTTTTGACATTAATTTCAATTTAAAATTTTTAATATACATGTGAATTTGCACCTTTTCTTGTCGTATGCACGTTTACATATTTAATGTTGGTGACCAACATGCAATCTGACTTCTTTCTATCAGGTAATATTCATTACATTTACTTTGAGTATCATCTTCTGGCATTTCACTTTTCTCTACGTCCATTTCTTTGACTGAAATTTTGTTGTGCATATCCTCTGATATCCTCTGCCTGAAACTTGCCACTGTAAGCTTGTTATTGTTAAATTCAGGTAAGGCATATTCTCCAGTTTGTACCATAGGGATTAGATCTGTGACTGTTTTTGCAAAGAAACTTGGGGTGGTCATTTTGATTGTGGTAAAAAAAATTCTGAGTATTTCATGTCTCTGAAAAATGAAGATTTCTAACTTTTTTCTTCTGTGAGAGATGTAGATTTTTTTTTTTATGTCTTTACATTTCAATTAGATCTGTTCCTAAAATGGTTCTTCTTCCATGTTTTGGATGGTACTTGGTAAATTGGAATTGTGTATTTGTGCATGTGCATGGGTGTATTATGGACAGTGCTAGCTTACTGAGGAAAATCAAGATAATTTGGATGCCATTACACTTATCCACAGAAAGTGTATATTTGTTTATATAAAATTCAGTAAAAAATAGTAGAAAATCTTTTTAATCAAGCAAGACCAGAAAATGATCAAAATATATGATTCTGTACTGATATATTTTTAGTTAGCAAGAGATTGTCATTTTTAATCTTTTTATCTGCTACTAAACTTCTCCAACCTAAGGGTTTCCAAAATGTTTGTACCTATGAAGAAAGGGAAGTAAAAAATCACAGGAGAATTTCCATTAAGTCATACCTAAGGAAAAACTTTGGAATTGGGTGGATACTGTGTGCAATATAAGCATAGGTTAAAAATTGCATTTATCTGTGAGATCATTCATAAGACATTTTGAAAATTAAGATTTTTTTAAATTAAAATCTTGATGATCATCATTGAAACAATGAAAAGCATGTTACCTTGAATTACCGTTTTATGCTATTACATATCCAGAGAGCTGACTAATGATGAAAAGGAAGATAGCTATAGTGATGGTAAAAAAAGATAATATTTATTTAGTTCTTATTATTTTTCAGGCACTATGTTTAACACATTGCCTACATTTACTCATTTTGTGTAAGTTATATGTTCAACTGACTTTAATAGATAAGGAAAATGTAAAAACATCTATCTCCTACTTTTTTTTTACTTTTTAAAATAGTCACAAAGGTTAAAATAGTTAAAAAATTCTTATTCTTTTTTTTAAATTTTTTTTAAGATTTTATTATTATTATTATTATTATTATTTGATAGAGATCACAAGCAGGCACAGAGGCAGGCAGAGAGAGAGGGGGAAGCAGGCTCCCTGCTGAGCAGAGAGCCCGATGCGGGGCTCGATCCCAGGACTCTGAGATCACGACCCCAGCCGAAGGCAGAGGCCTAAACCACTGAACCACCCAGGTGCCCCCCAAAATTCTTATTCTTAAATATACATTATTCACACACAAAATATTTCTTAAAATGTTATACATATAAATTTTATCTTTTTAAGCTCACCATTAATTTAAATGTATTCACTAAACCCTTGGGTTTTTGTCAATGAATGCAAACTCTCTTCAATGCATTTTTCATTCATTGCTAATATTTCATACTGAAATTCAGAAGATGAGAGTCCTATGATAAAAGTCACTCTTATCCAATCAGTCCTAATAAGAAAGTTAATTATAGACATTCCTTCAAATCAGCTAATAGGATTGTATTTTCAGCAGACACTGTTAACTCAATTAAACAGAAAAGATATAAACTAAATTACTATATCCTAATTATACAGAAATAGATAAATTCAAGCAATAAAGTTATCTCATAATTCACTCAGAAATAAAGATTTTTCAAATCACCAACAGATCCAAACAAAAGTAATAAGTAAAATGCCTCTAATTGCATCAACTACCTCCTAAATTTCAACAACTGAGTCTCATATGAAATTTAAATTAATAAAAAAATCGTTAGAATGTATATGAAGCAAAACAAAGCCAAAACATATTTGTCAATTTGTCTTCTTGGGAAAATTTTTAAAATTTATGAAGTCCTGGTATGTGTGTATGTATGTATGTATATATATATATATATATACATATTTTAATTAATTGTTAATACCTTGATGTGTTTGGGGTTTGGGGTGCAGGTGTGCAAGTGTGTGTGTGTGTGTGAGAGATACGTGTGTTGCTTTTAGTAACCATGCCTCTGTGTTGGACATATTAGTTTAATTTGACTGCCATACCTATATCCTACTAATATACTTTGTCTTCTTCAAGCTCCTAGAAGAGATATCCAGCATACCAGATGACCCCACCTCCATGGTTATAATTAGATTGGAATGGGCATCCGATTTAAGGGAATCCAGTCAGTAGTCAATCAGTCTCCCTCTGTCACAGAAACTGGTCAGAAAGCCTAAGGGCTCTGGATTGAACAAGTTATGCAAATTTTTGACCAGAAGCAGCATCATAGCGAATTAAAGCCACCTCCAAAATTATGAATAAACGGAATGGGTGGGAAGGAAAAACCTTAACTGCAGACAAAAAAAAAAAAAAAAAAAAAAGAGCAGTTGCTCAGAAACAAGAGACCTTCTGGATCAGAAAGACGTGAGGCTTTTAAGATGTGTTAGTTCCCATGACTCTGCATTCCACTTCTTCCAAATCCATTAAAAAAAACTTCCCCTGCTTCCTGTTGGAATATGCAGTAAAGGATGTTTATTTTTTTACAACTAAAATGATTTGATTAGAACAAAACTTTATTTTTTTGCTTTACATTTATTAGATTAATTTGTGCATCTTAGTGAAAATCTTAGTAGTATCAGGTCCAAGTTACATTTATAAAACTATAACCCAACACATTATTTTGTATTAGAAATGACAAATATGTTACCATAAAACAGGTGGCAGAGCTTCTTTTGGAAAAGAAAAACAATATACTGATGGTGTTTAAGTGTGAAAGGAGAGGCATCCAAGGCATGCTTGCATGGGCGACGGCAGACACAGCCGCACGAGGGAGCAGGATATGGTAATGAACAACGGGAAGTACTGTGTTGCTGTGACTCAAGCAGCATGAAAAGTGTCTGTGTGTTTCTGTGTGCATGCACACATATGTGTAAAACTTACCGTCCTAGTCAAGCGCTTAGTTTTTTGAAGTCAAGGACTGTTTTATTTCCTTCGACTCTTGACCAGCAACAAGCTCATGTTAATAGCCAAATAAACAATCGAATCCAAGTTTTGTCTTACTCTATGACCTTGGGCAAACCATTTAATCTGAATTTAATAAGCCATTTAACTGTAAAGGTCTGTTATAGCTATAATAAACTACTGCTCCTTTGTGACTGGAAAGATGGAGAAGGGAGAGGGAGAGAGAGAAGGAAGAAAGGAAGGAAGGGAGGGGGGAGGAGGGGAGGAAGGAGGGAAGAAGAAAGATGTATGAATGCTTTTTCAGAACCCGTTAACACCTGTATTGGTCAGATTAACAAACAACCCAAAGACTGAAATCTAGTAACTTGCCCCCTCCTCCTCTAATGACTTCCACACCCATCAAAATATTGATTTTGACTTCCACACCTGCCAAAATATTGATTTCTTGTTTATTTACATGTTCGCTGCAGGTAAGTCTTGGGCCGTTCCAATTGTTTCCTTCATTATGGAAAGCAGAGTGAAGAAGTTCCTTGCTGGGATGGCAGAGGGAAAAGAACAATCCCGTATCGGGGGATGATGCTTTAAGTTGCTGCTTACCAACGCACAAGTTACTTCCAATCACACGCTATTGGTCAGAGTCAGTCACATGGACAGACTGGCCTCAGTGGGTTGAAGGTGCAATCCCCTCACTTGTAGTGCAGATCACATAGCAATGGAGGGAAATAGGACATTTCTTGATGGAGTGTTATTTCCTGGGAATAGCTCCTCAGTCTTTTGTTTGTGATGGTTCTTGGATATGATCTCTGCGAGGACATTACTTTTTCATCTTATTCCTTGGCTACATCTGAAGAAGATATTAAAGAATATGCCCTCCTTGAGAGCTCAGAAGGGTTTTCAGTCTATTTTATGCCTTTAGAAGTTTTGATCCCCACGTAGGATTAACAGACAAAATATGGACTCTTGGTTAAATTTGAATTTTGATAAACCACAAGTATTTTAGTAAAAGTATGTTACAGAATTGTAGGGGACATAGTTGTACTAAAAAAAAAAAATGTTGTTTTTCTAAATTCAAATTTAACTAGGCATCTTGTGCTTTTATTTACTAACTCTGGCAACCCAAATACACAAAGGGAATTTTAAGTCCCAAAGAAAGGATTTAATTTAGGGTGCTGGCACAACTCTTTTAAAAACACAGTGATATTTTTAACTGTTTGATTACAGTCAGTTTCTAGTGTCTATGGATTAGCTGCCTTTTTTTCCCCCTCCCTTGTAAATTGCCCTTCTTTCTAGATTTAACTGCCAATATTTTAAATTTGCCAGGATTCCGTGGGAGAGTCTCACTCTGAATTTCTTTTTCTTGGAGACATTTTATCCAATTGGAGGGATTTACTGGGTGCCACATCAATGACTTCTGAATTTTACCAACAGGTTTTAGCTCCTTCCAAATTAGTCTTTGCCATCAGGCTGAGTTTTAATTGGCCTCTGTCATTAAAATTTCCTAACATTGTATTTTACTTAGAAAAATTTAAAAAAAATACATTGTTCATTTCTGCTAGCAAACTGACCAATTCTTTTTTGAATTCATCTTTCTTATCTTTTTTATTATGTTCAGTTAGCCTCTCTTTCTTAAAGTACCTTATCAAATTCAGCAAATAGCACATGAGTACTTTCTGTTTTCCAACTTATTTACCCACAAAGCTCATACAGAACATTACTAAGTTATTAGAGGCAGTGGTTACATAACATGTTCAACTGTGTACGTGCACAATGGGTTGCCATCTGTCTAATCATCAGTAAATACCCACTCCATCAATTACACAGTCCAAACCCAATTGCACATATATTGTTGTTTCTTGTTTTAGTAGAACACTCCTGTGTTCAAATTTATTAATTGGTCATCTTTGCTGGGTTATACTGTAATATGACAAAATCTTAGTAGCTTACAACAACTAAAGTGTATCCCTCATTCTCATCGAATGATGAATATAGATTGAGTCCATTGTAGCTCAGTTCCATGAGATATATTCATTCTGGGATCCAGGCTGAAAGAAGAGCTTCTATTTGGGACATTGCTATTTTCATGCAAGAGAAATACTTAACAATAGATGATGCTTCCTATAGGTGTTTTGCTGTAGGGTTCCTACCTACTTCCACTCACATTTGATCAGCCAAAGCAAGTTATAACATCAGTGGTTCAAGAACTATAATCTTATTACAGAAAGAATGCATAGATAAATAGGAATTCCAATACTATTAATGATGTTCCCACCTATTTTTTTAAGTAATTTTTTTACCTTACAATAGTTTTAGGTTTACATTATTAATATCTTACACTACTATAGTTTATTCTCACAACTAGTGAATCAATATTAATCAATATTAATATATTATTATTATTATTAACAAAAGTCCCTATTTTATTCAGATTTTTATAGTTTTTACCTGATGTCCTTTTACTGTTCTAGGATCCCACCTAGGGTATCATACTACATTTAGTTGTCATGTCTCCTTAGACTACTTTACTGAGATAGTTTCTCATGTTTTTCTTATTTTTGATGATTTTGACAGTTTTGAGAAGTACTAATCAGGTATTTTGTAGAATGTTCTTCACTTAGGATGTCTCTGATGTTTTTCTCATGGTTATACTGAGATTATGGGTTTGGGGGAGGAAGACCATGGAGGTGAATTCTCATTCACATCACTTCATGTCAAGTGTAGACACTATCAATATGACTTACCACTCCTGATGTTAATCTAGATCACCTGGCTGGGGTCGTGTTTGTCAGATTTCTCTTACAAAAGAACAGTTTTCCCCCATCCTATACTTTATAAGGAAGTCACTTTACAGAATATACATTTAAGGAGTAGGGAATTATGCTTTACTTCTTCAAGGGGGCATATTTACATACATTGTTTATAATTCTTATGTGTGGGAAATTTATCTATTTTTTCCATTTATTATTATTATTGTTTTTGGCCATTTATTTGAATCTATTTGTACCTAATCAAGATGCTGGCAATGTGGCTATCATTCTAAGAACTCTTCTCTTGGCTTTAGGTAACCACCTGATCTCCTCTTTGTGTGGATGCAAGGATAGAGCTCTCCAGTGTTTGTTCTTATAAAAACACTAATCCCATTTTACCAGGGCCCCACCTTTATGACTTCATCTAATCCAGTATCTGCTAACATCCCCATTTCCAAATATTGTAACATTGAGGGCCAGGGCTTCAACATAAGAATTTTGGGAAAAGTACTCATGGGTATTTATTTTATGTTTTGCATTATAATCTAACAATATTTTGATGGTTAAAATCTTTCAGTTTTGATCATTAGGAGCTCTTTTAGTTAGCTTATATGTCCTTTTAGTATAACTCTATCAATGTGTATGTGTGTGTTAGCACTTGCTTGTTTTCTGGCACTATAAAATGCTACAGACTCATAAATTTTCTGTCCCAGTCCTTAGAATAAACCCGTTCTCCAAGAAGCCCTGATCCCTTTCATTAGGAATGCTATTAGAAACCAAGAGCTAAGTCAAACAAAGAGAGTCAAGTATCATACGGTTTCACTTACTTGTGGAGAATAAGGAATAACACAGAGGACATGGCATGCTGGAGAGAAGGGAGTTGGGGGAAATTGGAGGGGGAGACGAACATGAGAGACTGTGGACTCCAAGAAACAACCTGAGTTTTGGGAGGGGAGGGGTTGGGGATTTGGGTGAGTCTGGTGGTAGGTATTAAGGAAGGCACGTATTGCATGGAGCACTGGGTGTGGTGCATAAACAATGAATTTTGGAGCACTGAAAGAAAACCCAAGAGCTGAATGCTAGGTGTATTTGTGTACTTGCTATTAGTGTGATGGTGTTGCTTCCAGACTCAGCTGGCAGAGTTGGAGGTATGTGTGCATACTATCTCATGTATATACACAAACCTATAAATATTTTTATATGTAATCATTTGTATTTATAGCAAGCTAAACATAAGTTTACACTGATGTCTCCAACTAATCCATCACCATAAGGATTGCTCTAGCCTTCTCCCTTTGCTTATTTGAAACCTCTCATTCCAATACTGAGAAACCTAGCTCCTGCCAATCCTTCATTTAGTTATTTGCTTGTCAGATTCCAGCGTACATGTATAGTGGCTTCAGAATTGTTAACTCAAACCTCTGCATGAAACAACTTTAGTAACTAGGTTATATTTTCTTTTGACTTTAGTCTTACAGACTGAACTCATTTCTAAAATGGTTTAAGTCAACAATTTATTCCCCTACCCCATTCACTGAGGTTATCTCTCACATTTGTAATGCATTTAGAGGGTTTTTTTTTTTTTTTTTTTTTTTTTTTTTTTTTTTTTTTTTTGGTCTTCACAGTATGTATTCCATCTTGGAATTCTTCAACCTTATAAATAGTTTTCTTATTTAAATCTGCAGGTATTCAGCTGTAGATTTTATGCTATAAAGTTGTGTGAGTTTTGACAAATACCTGATGTTCTGTATTCACCATTATATGGTATCATATGGAACAGTTTGACCACCATAAGAATCCTCTAGGCCTCACATATTTCACCCTGTGGAATAAGTTGAGACTCCTATTATATGTTTGTTTTCATCCAGGTATCTTCTTTGGTGAGGGATATGTTCATATCTTCTGTTCATTTCTGAACTGGGTGGTTTGTTTTCCTTTTGCTGATTTTTAAAAGTTCTTTGTATAGTTTTAGATACAAGTCCTTCGTTAAATATGTTTTTCAAATATTTTCTCCCACTCTGTGGCTTATCTCTGCATTTTCTCAATAGTGTCTTTTTCAGAGCAGAAGCTTTTAATTATAATAAAGTCAAACTTGTAACTTTTTCTTTCATGGCTCATACTTTGATAATGACTATCTAAAAACTCATTACCCAAACTAGGAAACATTGATTTTCTCCTAAGGTTTTCTTCCATAAGGTTTTTAATTTGCAATTTACATTTAGGACTGTGATTCATTTTGTCTTTAATGTGTAAGATCTGGGTCTAGTGTTTGTTTGTTTGTTTTGTATTTGTATGACTAATTATTCCAGAACCATTTATTAAAAAGATTATTCTCCCTCCGTTGAATTACCTTTGCACCTTTGTTAAAATTCAGTTGGTAATCTTTGTATGGACTATATCTGAGTCCTGCATTCTGTTTCATTAATCTGTGTGGCTTTTCTTCCACCAATACCACATAGTCTTGGTCACTGTAGGAAATAGCAAATCTTGAAATTGGGTAGTGATAATTCCCCAACTTTATTCTTGTTCAGTGTTTTATTGGCTTTTCTGTGTCTTCTGATTTGCACGTAAATTTTTAGTATCGGAGCACCCGGGGGGCTCAGTTGGTTAAGCAGCTGCCTTTGGCTCATGTCATGATCCAGGGACCAGGGATCGAACCCCATGTTGGGCTCTCTGCTCAGCGAGAGCCTGCTTCTCCCTCTGCCAGCTGCTCTGCCTACTTGTGTGTGGTCTTTCTCTTTCTGTCGAAATAAATAAATAAAATCTTTTTAAAAAGTTTAAAAATTTAGTGTCAGTTTGTCAATATCTACAAAATAGCATGTGAGGTTTTTTTTTTTCAGTGAAGGGACTATATGTATGTATGTATGTATGTATGTATTTATTTATTATTATTATTTTTTATAAACATATATTTTTATCCCCAGGGGTACAGGTCTGTGAATCGCCAGGTTTACACACTTCACAGCACTCATGTGAGGGTTTTGATTGGCATTGTGTTGAATCTGTAGCTCAGGATGAAAGTAATTAACAACTTACCAATATTTATGTATTTTTTCCTTATTGAATCTCCTTGCCTGTCACTTTCTATTTTTGTTTTATTGCACAAGCTAGGACTTCTAGTACCATGTTGAATTAGAGTAATGAGAGAAAATATCCTTGCTATGTTTCCAATCTTCGGCCAAAAGAAGTCTAGTTTTCACTTTTAACTATTATATTGGCTTTAGGTTTTTTGTAGATGTTCTTTATCTAACTGAAGAAATCCTCTATCTTCCTAGTTTATTGAGAGTTTTTATTATGAGTGGGTACTGGATTTTCTTAACTTTTTCTGTGATAATTGATAGAACATAGGGTTTTTCTTCTATTTTTCCTGTCATTTGGTTTTATTTCTGAATGCTGGACCAGAATTGTATACCTGGAATGGATCCCTTTTTCTTGTGGTGTATAGTTCTTTATGGCTTCTATTTACTAATATATTGTTGAAAATTGTTAAATCTGTGTTCATGAGATATTATTGTGTAGTCTTGTTGTCTTATAATGTTTTTATCTGGTTTGGGTATTAGAGTAACACTGAACTCATAAGAATAAGTGCAGGAAGATTTTCTACAGCTTTTATTTTCTGGAAGAAATTGTGAAAAAAAGGATATTATTTATTCCTTGAATTTGTGGTAGAATTCACCTGTGAAAACTTCTGGCTCTGGTGCTTTCTTTTTTGGAAGGTTATTAATTACTGATAAAATTTCTTTAATAGACATAGGGTTAATTTCCTTGTGTGAATTTTATATTTTGTGTCTTTCAAGGAATTTGTCTATTTCATCTATCTTACCAAATTTGTGAACACAAAGGTGTTTATAGTATTCCCTCATTATACTTTTAATGTCCACAGGATCAGTAATGATGACTTTCTTTTGTTTGGTATGTATGTAATTTCTATTTCTCATTCTTTTTGTTGGTTAGTCAAGCTAGGAGTTCATCAAGTTTATTGATGTTTTCAAATATTCAGCTTTTGGCTTCATTTTCCCTATTGTTTTCCTCCTGTCAATTTCATATATTTCTGTGCTGATTTTTATTATTTTCACTTCTATTTGATTTAGACACACATTGTACTTATTTCTCTTTTTTTACTAAAATGAAAGCTTCAGTTACTGATTTTAGATCCTCAGTTTTTCTAATGTATGCATCTAATGTATAAATTTCCCTCTCAACACTGCTTTTATTGTGTCACACAAATTTTTATAATTTATATACTTTATATATATAAATTTAGATATATTATATATACTATATGTTATATTTATTTTATTATTATGTATTATATTATATATCATATATATTACATTATACATTATATATATAAATTTATATACTTTCATTTTTACTTAGTTCTAAATATTTTTATAAAATTTCTCTTGAAGGGCACCGGGGTGGCTCAGTCGGGTAAGCATCTGCCTTCAGTTCAGGACATGATCCCAGGGTCTTGAGATCAAGTCCTGCATTGGGCTCCCTCTCAGCAGGGGTCTGCTTCTCTCTCACCCTCTTCCTGCAGCTCCCCCCTGCTTGTGTTCTTTCTCTCTATGGCAAAATAAATTTTAAAAAAATCTTTAAAAAATAAAATTATTCTTGAGTTTTTCTTCTCTTGAGTTTTCTTAAGTATTATTGAAAACTGGATTAATATTAGGGGATTTTCCAACCATCTTTTTGTCATTGATTCTAATTTGATTCTTTTGTGTGAAAACGAATTTTATGTGATTTCTATTCCTTTTAATTTGTTAAGATCTATTCTACGGCCCAGAATGTACTCTATGTTGGTGAATATTTCATGTGGGCTTCAGAAGAGTATGTATTTTGCTGTTGTTAGATCAACTATTCTGTAGATATCAATTAGATCCAGTTGATTAATAGTGCCTCTCTGATTTTCCGTCTACTTTGTTGACTAATTTTGGGTTTGTCTGTCAGTTACTGAGAGGCATTGAAATCTCCAACTATCCTAGTGGATTTTTAAAATTTCTTCTTGCAGTTCTATTTTTATCTCATATATTTTGATGCTCTGTTGTTAGGTGCACATACATTTAGCATTGTTATGTCATTCTGGAGAATTGATTCCTTTTCATTATGCAGTACTATAGTAATCCTTGTTCTAAGTCTGCATTGTCTGGAAAAATACAGATACTTCAGTTTTCTTTTGATTAGGATTAGCATTATATAGTTGGGAACTCTGCAATAAGGGATGGGAGTAGGGCATAGAAAGGCCATACCACTAGAAAAATAAGTTATTAATTTAACCATATTTAAAAATAAATAAAAATTAAGTTATTAATTTAACTATATTTTAAAATATTTATTTATTTATGATTCCACTTCAGAATGTTAATTTTTTCACTGGGCATTGAAATTATTTCAGGCAGCAATTATTTCATATTGATGCATTTCCCACAGTGTCCATTAAATAACTTGCATATACCATACTTAACATACTGTATTAATAACTAATATTTTTATAGTTGTTTAATTGATTGCAAAGTTATTTTACATAACTTAGTTGTTACTGCACTTGTTACGTTATATATAACAACGTCGTTTCAATAAGTGTTGTTGAAGAAATGCGTGATCTAAACTTTATGAGTTAATAAAGCAACTTACCTATGTGGAATGGAATGGTTTTTGCTGGAGAATAGCAAGAACTACAATACGTGAGGCAAAACCATGAACGTTTTTAAAAGATTTCTTATAAATTTAGATTATGTTCTGTAGGCATTATGAAGGCAAGTAATATTTTCATGAACTCAGACTCTTAAGGTATTAAAACAGTGACCATAGGTAGGGTATTGTAGGGTATTAAAGATGGTACTACAGCAGTCAGTGTATTAAAGGGGTGAGAGTTACTCTCTCTGCCTGCCTTTCTGCCTACTTGTGATCTCTGCCTGTCAAATAAATAAATAAAATCTTTAAGAAAAGCGTGGGGGTGAGAGTTAACTTTGTACCAGCATGTACTATAAAGAAGAATGCAAACTAGAAAATGATTATGTAGTTTACATGTACCTTAAGGCTTGCTTGAGGATCAGAGAGAGGTTCATTGAATTTTTTTTCTAGCTAATGAAAAATAAATAAAATTAATTATAAAATATCTTATTTATTCTTAGCATTTTACCATCAGTGGAATAAGAGAAAATAAGCACAGTGACTGAAAAAAATCTGTAAAATAAAGCTAATACTTGAATGAATATATATTTGCTTGAAACTCCCCAAATTACTATTTTATGTTACCAAATTAGAAGTTATTAACTAATGTACACTTACCTAAAAGGATATAAAAATGCAATTTTGTATTTTGAAAAAGCCTAAGTTTCCTTATTAGGAAGGGAGTAAACTAAATTTTAAATCACATGTCTGAAAACAAAGATATAGATGAAATTTTAGTGTCATATCTCATCTAGCTAAATCTTCAAAATGTGTGTGCCACTGCCATTAAATGACAGTAGGAAGAGAAACTGGGACTTATGAAATATCAAAATCCATTGCTTTTCAGAAGCAGCATATGCATATTGAGTCTGTTTGTTATATCTATTGATAAATTTGATTTCCTATAATGTCACACCCCAGATTCTCACTTACAGAATGACTTCACTTTGGAAGAATGAATGGTAGAAATAACTCTAGATTAAGGAGCAGGAAACCTGAGCTGCTACTTTACCATGTTTGGGTCTTTGAGAAAGACCTTAATGGATCCCTGTCTCAGTTTCCTTTAAAGTGAGGGGGTTCGACTTACTGAGATATTGCTACTTGGTTCCTTTTACAATGGATTAAATAGAAAAATACTACCACCTAAGGCTTTTGATCTGCATATTTCAGAAGCAAATATAAATTGAGTAACCAAATCTTAGGAGAGTATTAAACATCTTCTAAAACATGGCATGTGAAGTATCCCAGAGAAACTTTAATTATACAAGTATCTGAATGCCTTGTGGCCTGGATTCCCCATTGTCAAAGCAATGATTAAATTAAAAATATCCCCGAACATCAGCCACACAACTAGAATAGCTCTTCAGCAGTTATTTCTTACATTCAGCTCTAAAATATGCCAAATTTGTGTTTATAAACAATCTTCATTAAGTCTGATAGGCACTGTTGATCTGAGTTAAGTCTCTAATTCTGGGCATCCAGGGCCTCTGTCCTCTCTTTCTTCATCTCTTATTGTTTTCATGATGAGATGAATTAAAATTCTTATTTGTTATGCATTTGGTGTACCACTGCTCTTCCTGCTCATCTGTGCTTATAAGATTTTACTCTGCTTGCATAAGTGTTCATGAGCCCTCAATTTTGAACAGCTGTGAGGAAGGCTGGTTAACTATTTGTAAACACCACCCAACGATCCTTGACAGTAATGGCAGTCTTGCAGAATACTGAAGTGCTATTTTATTGGGAGTGATAATGAGACTGTCTTGTCCAGGGGTCTGGTTATTACACCAATACTGAACATTATCATTTAGTTGTGTGGTGTAAAATAGTTAATTAGTCACTTTTTTCCTTTTTTTTTTTTTTCCAGGAGATTATCCACAGTGAAGGAAAAATGGTGTGTATAGTTCTGGCCTTTGCTGAGATAATTCAAATTTATGCTATTTTTGAGTTTTCTAACTATCTGCTTTGGTTAGCTTTGAAAACAGATATCAAATTTTATATTCTGACTAGCCCCTTCTTTTTAAGAGTAGAATGATAATTATATAAGATACCATCCACATAATATATATGTAGCTATATATATTATATAATTGCTTATATTATACATAATAGATACATAATAACATGTATATTATTACAAAGACAAAACATTTTTCCTATATGGTCACTAAGCTTAGAAATTTTTTAAAAAAATGCTTTTTTTGTATCAATTACAGGCTTGCTCTAAGGAGACACTCTTAATAATGGGGATTGCTTAATACGGATAATCAGTATTGAAAAAGGACCTGGCACCTACTTAAGGCATCAGTAAGTTGTCGTTGAATAAGTGCATAAAAACTTATGAAGACTTCCCCTTTTTCTCTGAGAGCATGTAGCTTTTTAAGTTGCAAAGATGCAAATAAAACCCATGTTTTCTCATTGCAATTCAAAGCCTGTGCTGCTCCATCTTTATGCATGTAGCTTTATATACCAGAATCTTTCTTTATTTCACTGAAGTCATTTTGTAGATTTCTATATATACTTAGTGCACATTTTTCATGAAGTATGCACAATGCTGAAGTATTTATAAGTTGTTGCTCATATGAATGAGATATATTTTTAAATTTTATTCTCCAACTGGTTATGGTAGTAACAGTAGGAATAAAAATAATGTCATTTACACTAGACTCGATTTTGCTCAAAAACATTTTTGAATGCCTACTATGTGCGAGGAGTTATACTAGGAATTGGGATAAGTGGTGAGAAAATACTGAGAATCTGTCTTCGAGGAGCTTACATGGGTCAATAACCCTATCTTGAGGAAAAACAGAAGAATTCTATGGAGACTATTAAGATATCATTGTCCCATCACACTCTTGTGTTTCTAAACCTCTTGCTAGCAGAGACATTGAGTGCCTTTGTTCCCAATTAACTAACCTTGTACAGAAAATAGCCTTGGAAGATAGAGATAACGGTGATTCACTCCAGAGCAAAGGGCGGGTTGGTTTTTGGTCTTGGACTATATAGCGTCTCTCTTGGCAGCAAAGACAGACGTGCTTTCTGGCCATTATAAAAGTCAGTTTATCTAAACTCAAGGTTACTATCCAGTAAGATGATCTACCGCATGTGCCGCTAGACCCTTTTTGCATCATCCTGTGAGAATTCAGCTTTGAGAATCAGAGAAAATACTGGAACTGTTTGTGCTATTACCGCGAGTAATAAATACCTTTGTCCCTGACCTAGGAATCTCATGTCTTCTGCCAGCATCCATGAAACTGGGGCAGGCTAACCAGCTGACTTAACAGAGTTAAATCTCAGATCTTCATAATTCTGGACAAAGTCCTGAAGTCAGACTAGGACATAGCCAGACCACAGCAGGACAGGTGTGGGGATATCAAAGGGAGGATTGTAAGGAAAGAGCTATCACGTTTATGGACTTAGTTTGTTCAGTATTGCAAAAGTAATCCTGGCGTGTGGCATATGAATTTGGAAGATTTGAAAATGCACAGGTAATCACAGCCTAAGTTACTGAGTACTAATTAGCTTTCAAGGACTTTTCTCTATACTATATATACTCTATATGTAAATTATTTAATTTTTAGCAATTGATCACATAGCTATAAATTACTATTCCCATTTTATAGATGAAGAAATGAAGGCAGAAAAGGGATTAAGTAACTTGTTCAAATTCATATATTTAGTTAGAGATGGAATCAAGACTTGAATCCATGTCCCTACCATTGGGCTATATACCAAGAAGGGGTCTTGGACTGAGACAACATTGTGTAGGACTTTGTAAAGCACAGTAAGTATGGTGGGATTTATGCACGTGAGAAATGGGTAACCACCAAATATCAGGGAAATGACCTGATTAGTTGAGAATTATATGCTCCAGAAAAGGATACCAGCAGAGGTCCTTGAAGAGCAGTTGTTAGCAGTCTAGGCTAAAGAAGATAATAGAAAGAAGATAAAAAGACAAATTTTGGAATTTTGTAAAAAAAAAAAAAGAAAGAAATTTTATAGGCATCTTTTAAAATATGTCCTATCAAATGCAATGTCTGGTGAGCCATATGCACTCAAAAATATATTTCAAATTAATTAATTGATTAGTTCACTATCAAGAAACCATTTTCTAATTGTAATAATTTTATAATTAATATTTGTTTTTCAAATAAATGTATCTTCTCATAATTTGATCTTACTCTGCATCTTTCCATTGTTTATTTTTATTTGCTTCTAGTATTATTGTACTTGCCAGATATTACAAAATAGTATTCAATAACAATATTCATTTAATTTATGTGTATTCATATACATTTAAAGATTATGCTTCTGGGAAAAGGGTTAGCACACATTGTCTGTAAAGAGCCCAACAGTAGATTTATTAGATTTTGTGGGCCATACTGTCTTTGCTGCCACTGCTCAAATCTGCTGTTTTGATGAGAAAGCAACCATAGATAATGTATCAATGATATGGCCAAGTCTGTTCCAACAAAATTTTATGTGAGTGTTGCTTTAAAATATGTCTATGAATAATTTTGTGTAGTATCATATACATATTTAATTTATTGATTTAACAAACATTTACTGAATATATAAAATACACTAGAAACTGTGTTAGATATTGGAATATAACAATGTGCAAATCATTGTACTCATGGAATTTACAGTACAATAAGAAGGTGTAATTTACAACAAATCAGTGTGTGTGTGTGTGTAAGTGAATGTATATATGCCTTAGTGATGGGAAATTTTATTTAAATAACTATTGGGGCATCTGGTCACATTGGAACATATATTTTACTTGTTTTATCTAGGTCATCACAATGGAAATGTATGACAAACAAGTCATTTTGACTTAGGCAGTAATAGCATTTCTATGTATGTCTGGTGATTCCCCTTTTCCCATTACTCGTACATAAATATGTTGGTATGTATGATACATAGCACAAAACATTCTCTGGGAAAGTGAGTAAAATTATTTAATGAATCCAGGTTCTTTAGGAACCAAAGCTTCTGAAATCCAAGAGATAAACATTGAAACTTGTCTGATAAAATTGAGGCCAGCTGGTAGGCAAGGTTAACATTATCCACCCACTCCCTACCTAGGGAAATTTACCATGGAGGAGAGGAAAACATTGGCAAAGGATCAGGCATTAATACTAGGGTCCAAGTGGCCGTATGAAGTTGGCAAGCAACCTGACCCTGCTACTAGAGCAACATGGGTGTGCACTTGGTAAAAATACACATGAATGTGTGTACATGCACATGCATATATGTGAAATTTGTGAGAAATATGTCATGGCAAAATGAAAAGACACACAGTACAGATTTTATTGATGCTAGCTTTTTAGTTGAGTATAATACAAAACTCCCATACATGAAATGTGATAAACTGTTGTTTCACAAGCAATGCTGTTGGTCCTTGGTTTCCACCACATAACCTACTACAGTCTATATCTTGCATTACACAATTGTACTGCTTGAGCTGGGTGATTTTTTGTCATACATTGATTAACTTGGGGCATTTTTAAAAACTGGAGGTTGCATTGCAAATCCAGATATCCTATTTTTTTTTTTTTTAGCAGGCATAACATGCAGCTAGAGAGAATCAAGAGAACAGAATAACAGGACTCTCTCAATTCTGAACAAACGTTTTTATTGAAGTATAATTGACATGATATTATATTAGTTTCAGGTGCATAATATATTCATTTGAAATTTTTATACATTATTCAGTGCTTACCATAGTGTGGTTGCCATTTGTCACCATCCAAGGTTATTCAAAATATTACTGACTGTATTCCCTGTGCTATACTTTTCGTTCCATGCCTTGTTTCTTTTATATCAGGAAGTTTGTACCTCTTAATCCCCTTCATCTTTTTGCCCATCTCTCCACCCACCTTCCCTCTGGTAACTACCAGTTTGTTCTTAGTATTTAAGAGTCTTTTTTTCTTTTTGGTTCATTTGTTTTGTTTTTTAGAGTCTACATATTAATGAAATCATATGGCCTTAGTCTATCTCAGTCTGACTTATTTTAACTAACATAATACCTTCTAGGTCTATCCATGTTGTTGCAAATGGCAAGATTTCATTCTTTTTTATGGTTCAGTAATATATATAAATATAAATATATATAAATATGTATATATTATATGTATAACTCACCTCTTCTTTATTCGTTCATCTATCAATGGACGTGAGTTGCATCCATAATTTGACTATTGTAAATAATGTTACAATAAACATAGAGGTGTATTATCTTTTCAAATTAGTGTTTTTGTTTTCTTTTGGTAAATATCCAGTGAGAGAATTGCTAGATCATATAGTATTTATATATATATATATATATATATGTATACACATATACATATGTATATATGAATATATATACATATTATATATAATATATTATATATTCATATTATGAATATATATACATATATATACATATGTACATATATATACATATATACATATACATATGTATATACATATATATATATATTTATTTTCAGCATAACAGTTTTTGCACCACACGCAGTGCTCCACGTAATCCGTGCCCTCTCTAATACCCACCAGCTGGTTCCCCCAACCTCCCACCCCCCGCCCCTTCAAAACCCTCAGATTGTTTTTCAGAGTCCGTAGTCTCTCATGGTTCACCTCCCCTTCCAATTTCCCCCAACTTCCTTTTCCTCTCTAACTCCCCTTGTCCTCCATACTATTTGTTATGCTCCACAAATAAGTGAAACCATATGATAATTGACTCTCTCTGCTTGACTTATTTCACTCAGCATAATCTCTTCCAGTCCCATCCATGTTGCTACAAAAGTTGGGTATTCATCCTTTCTGATGGAGGCATAATACTCCATAGTGTATATGGACCACATCTTCCTTATCCATTTGTCTGTTGAAGGGCATCTTGGTTCTTTCCACAGTTGGTGACCGTGGCCATTGCTGCTATAAACATTGGGGTACAGATGGCCTTTCTTTTCACGACATCTGTATCTTTAGGGTAAATACCCAGTTTTTCTATTTTAAAAATTTTGAGGACCTCTGTACTATTTCCACAATGATTGAACCAATTTAAATTCCTATCAACAGTGCATGAAGATTCCTTTCTCTCTGCATCCTCATTAAGACTTGTTATTTCTTATTTTTTTGGTAATAGCCATTCTGACTGGTGTAAGTGGTATCTCATTGTGGTTTTGCTTTGCATTTCCCTGATACTTAGTGTGTCTATTGGCTATCTCTATGCCTTCTTTAGAAAAATATCTATTCCTGTCTTCTGTCCAATATTTAATCAGGTTGTTATTGCTGTTGTTGTTCTTGTTGTTCTTCTTCTTCATCTTCTTTTGATGTTGAGTTGTATTAGTTCTTTAAATATTTTGGATTTAACCCTTTATTGGATATATCTTTTGCGAATAACTTCTCTCATTCACTAGTTTGCCTTTTTGTTTTGTTGATGATTTCATTTCTTCGAAAAATTATTTATTTATTTATTTTCCCTTGTTTACATATTGACAGATGGAGAGAGTTGGGGAGAGAGAGTATGAACAGAGGGAGAGGCAGAGGGACAGGGAGAAGCAGGCCCCCCACTAAGCAGGGAGCATCTTGCAGGCTTGATCCCAGGACTCTGGGGTCATGACTGAGCCTCCCAATAGTTAATTTTTGCTTCCCATTTTCTTTCTATTATGAAGAAACTTCCATAAATATCTTGCTGAGGGCTATGTCCAAGAGATTACTACCTATATTTTCTTTTAGGAGTTTTATGATTTCACATTTAAGTCTTTCATCCATTTTGAATTTATTTTTGTGTATGGTGTAAGAAAGTGCTCCAGCTTTCATTCTTTTGTATATAGCTGTCCAGTTTTTCCAACATCATTTACTGAAAAGATTCTCTTTTCCCCTCATTATATTCTTGCCTACTTTGTTGTAACTTAATTGACCATATAGGTATGCGTTTATTTCTAGGCTGTCTATCCTTCCTATATGTTTATTTTTATTCCAGTATCATACTGTTTTGATTACTATAACAACCTTAAGAAAAAAAGAACAAAGATGAAGGTATCACAATCCCAGATATCAAAATACACCACAAAGCTACAGTAACGAAAAGAGTATGAGACTGACACAAAAATAGATATGTAGATCAGTAGAACTTTTGGTTTTTCCTTCTATTGGAAATAACAGTTAGAAAGAGTCTCCTTGCATGGAGCTAGGAATCTGAGGTTCTGATTTAACTCAGGATCCAGCTTCCGAGAAGAGGATGTTGCACTTTACACAGATTATTGTGGAAGAAAAAAATGTATTTAATCAGTTAAGGTTTTGTTTTAATTAATTAATTTAATCTAACTTATTTCGCTTAGTTGATATAATTAATATTTAACCCAATTAATATCTTATCTAATTAGAATTTAATGATTTAAAATATGTGACTTATTTTTATATCACTAGTCTTTTAGAAACATATTGTGGAAAATAAATTCAGTATTGTTCTCTGTATCATTTATACAATTTTTTTGTTGTTAAGATGAGGTATTGGTATTGATGTTATCCATTTGGTGATTACTTAATTTTTGTTATTTAATTTTATTTACACACAAAACATTGACTCATCCTTAGATTTCTAAAATAAACTCTATCTGGTGCCAAACTCTATCTTAAGTGAAAATAAAACTTACTGAGCATTAACTCTGTGAGAGTATAACTCTACTATTATTGCTCTAATTATATTGATTATTTCAATGATCCTGACAAGATATTTTAAGGCAGGCATTCTTTCCTAAGGATTTTTAAAATGTGGGATTCAGAGAAGTTAAATTACATGAGACTCAGCAACAAGTAAGTAAAAAAAAACTGAACTTCGATAATAAATCCATGTTACTTCATTGGACCAAATTGTTTATCCTATGACAGATTATGCTTTCATCAACTCGTGAAATGCATTTGCTTATAATGTCCTTAATATCTCTTCCCTTAAATAAATAAGTAATATTATTCAAGTTTTCTTTATTATGATTTTTACCAAATTCAAAAGTGAAAAACATAGAAGATATTTTTAAATGAGAATATTTATTCAATTCTATAGAAGTGAATATGACAACCTAAATGAAATATGTAATTTTCTAGCAAAAAATTGATTGTTAAAAAGTAAGAAACTATCAAAACCTAAATAAAGAAACAAATGTCACTGTAGAAGAAATTGGGAAAGTGGACAAAGGAAATGTCCCCAAAATGAAGGTAAAGAAGGTAAAGATTTAAGTCCAGATTATTATGATTATTATTATTTATGAATGCAAAGCAGATGCCAATTTATAGAACATAGCCAATAACACTATAAATAAACCAAATGGCAACTTAACTATATTCTTAGCAAAACAGTAATTTGTGACATTTCTTCAAAACCCAACATCGTTCCATGTTCAACATTAAACAAGAAAAAAAGGCAACAGCAGTTGCTACTTTAGAGCTCAAGACATTTTTTTCCTACAGAACTTCATGTTGTGTTCTCTGTTTCAGAGCATGAATTACTTTTCAGATGAAAAACTTGGGATGGCAGAAGTTTATTTGTATGTATTGAGGGAGAACCCAGGGTGGAAAATAGTGTTCATTCCTCCCAAATGAGGAGGTAGTTATTCAGGGAACTTCTCAAATAGAGAATATTGTACTGATATACTGGAAGTTGGAGAAGTAGCAGGAGCTTCTTTGTGAGACTGAAGATTGCAACAGGAATGCTTCTCCTCCAGGGAATTCAAGACCAGGGTCTTGGTGCAGCTAGACAGTGGGTCTTTTTTGCAGCCATAACTTTAAAAGCATTTGTTGTATCACCATGCATAGTAACCCCGTACAACCTTGAGTCCCATCTTTATTTCTATTGAGTTTCTTCATTTGATACTTACATATTTCTCTCACCAGTGTACAAAAAGGCATCTTCAACAACCTTCTGGTCTTGGTTGAGTTTTCAGTGAGTGGAATACTATAACTCTTGGCCAGTTCATGAGCTTGTTTTCTTTCAACTATCCTTGTTGACAAATCACACTTGTTTCCTCCTAACACCATAGGTATACCCTCTGAGTCTTTTACTTGCTTAATATGTTCCCTGTAGAGATTAATTACTGCAAATGATTTGTTATTATTGATGGAAAATACACAGAGGAAGTCTTTACCTGTCCTCTTGTATTGGTCTCTCATGGCACTGTACTCTTCTTGACCAGTTGTATACAGTATATCCAACAAACAGGTTTCACCATCTATAACCACCTGTGTTCACTAAAAATCCTCCCTGGTGGGATAATATTCATCTACAAAGTGGTTCTGGATGAGCTGGATTGTCAGTGCAGCTTCCCCAACATCACCTGCTCCAACCACCACCAGTTTCTATTCACACCAGCAAGAACTTTGAAATTTGCTGCCTCCACTTCAGATGGATTTTGGACCACAACTGGGAAAATGCTGAGACCCCAGAACTGCCATGAACAGCCTTCACTAGGAATTAAGTCCAAATTATTTTAACACTTAAACCAATCAGTATTGCTAATCCTATTTAAGTTTTTTTTAAATCTAAACTCTAAGTTATTGCAAAGAACTAAGACTATAATGCTTGCAATATCTTTTTGAAATCAGCAGAACATTGATATCAACATCTGTCAAAGTTAGATAGTATTTATAAAAGCAATACCAAAAGCCCTCAAGGTCATTTTTGAATATTAGTGAATAATCCAAAATGAAATTAGATTCTGATTACAAATTAGAATCTATCAGTATTTTAAAAACAAACATAGCGCATACAAGGCTTATAACTGGAATGCAAAGATGGCTTGATATTAGGAGCCCAATATCATTCATCATGTCAGCAAGCTAAAGCAGAAATTCATTTTCATAATAAATATTATTATTGAAGATATAGCTTAATATATAAGATCGCAAAATGCAAGGTAGATTTATTAGTTAAAACAGCATGCATTGGGAAAAATATCCTAGATAGGTCACTGATTTTGAAAAATTTCAAAGTCCTGGGAAGCAGGAATAAAAAGTAAATCCTGAAAACTATGACCTTTACCCTGGAATAGATTAATAATACCAAGAGATTTTCTTTTTTTTTTTTTTAATTACAGGTAATTTGTTAAAATATCTTGAGATATTACCTGGGAAAGCTCAGAAGGAGGGTGAGTATAAAAGGGTTTAATCCCTCAAATTAAAAAAAAAGAAGTTTTACTCATACAATAACTCACCATGTATACTCTAGAGCTGAACAAGAAAGTGTTATGCTTATTTCATAAGTAAATATAAATAATAAATCAATAGAAATACTAGGAAGAATATCTCTATATCTATCTATCTATCTATCTATCTATAGATAGGCATGGAAAAGAAATCTTACTCCCATGATGCATATGGAGAATGATTCTATACTTATGCTATACCATTTTGTTCCCTTGACCAAAAGATAAGTGAAAGATAGGGTGATGATCCAAATTAGAGAAATTAAAGTTTTCTGGTTAATTGGAAAGAGAAATAGGCAATGGTGTTCCAAGACCCATTAAAACTGGATTCTTGAAAAAGAAATATAAAAACTGGAAAGCTTAATAGTGTTTTCCATTTTTTAGACAATGATATAGAGAACGCTGGTCCAGAAAATTAAAAAAAACAACAACTGGTAAAACAGATGAAAATTTAAAAGCCATAAAAAGACATGGAGAGTAAGGTAGAAAATATAGATGAGGTTTCTCATGGTGTTTTGAACCCTGGCACCAGGCAATTCTAGGCTAAGATGAAGGTTCTCCTTTGGTTTGTGAAATATGCCAGAATCTTTATATTTCATTTTACATTATTTTTGAGCTAGAAAATGAGTGTAATATTCTTAAAAGATAAGATCATATATTTTGTATTTCTTTTAAATTATAGCTTACTTAACTACCCAGGCATTAAAGCATTTCCATGATCCAGGGAAGAGTCATGAAACCTGGAACAAAGATGTCAAGTGTATGGTGAATGGGAGATTTGGTATCCCAATAAAACAGTAGTTTTGTAATCTAGGCTTAGAAGAAAGACAAAAGAATTTATATATTCCAATATTTCTTACATTAAAAAAAATTGGAGACCTGGATTTTTATTTTACTATATAGAAAGAATCTTGGGATATTATAGAGAGGACACATCTGAGTCTATAGAGTGGATAGGATGAGAAAGAAGGAGAAAAGAGCACAAGATCAGATGCTGTGTCTCTAGTTTTCTGTTCCACCCCCAATCTAGTTCACCTGAAGATAAACCTCAAGATGAAGATTGGGTAGTGATAGAAGAACCTCAGAGGATATATGTATATGTGAACAATGCTGAAAATAAAGGAGCCCCACAATATTTTGGAGCTAAGGAGGAGGCCATTTTGCTGAATGTCTCATACCAAGAGGGACACACAGAGCTGAGTGGAGACGGCCAAATGTCCACAGACTACACTCTACCATACTCTCACCCTTACCTGTATGCATTTTGGGCATAAAGAGTGAAGTGTATCAAAGCCACTGTGTCCTTACTTGAGAACAGGAAGTCACTGATTAGTTAGGGAGAGTATTTCTTAAGGAAGGGCTCAAAGGAACATATGGCTGAGATTCAGCAGAGCAGCAGTGGTAGAAAAGTCTAGGGTATGGCCACATCAGAGTAGTGGAATCTGTAGAAGCAAAGGGACCTCTAGGCCCTGACTGTGCAGAGGAAAAAAACGAGATGTAAGCATGACTTTCATCACCACAATATCAAGAATGGATAATAGAAAGATGAACAGCAGCCAAGTGGGACAGGAGACATCCTAGAGAAGCCTGCTCCCCAATTTGAGGAATTTTTTTCCTTTTTTTTGTTGCCCCATGGTATGTCCAGATACCATCTTGGTAGAGATAACACCAAAAAGACAATTTTAAAATAGAAAAGATAATCATTAATTGATGTTTTTAAAGCCCATCAAGGAGCAGTTGAGTTACTCAATCAATTGAATATCTGACTCTTGATTTTTAGCTCAGGTCATGATCTCTGGGTCCTGGGATCAAGCCCCAAGTTGGGCTCCATGCTCAGCAGAGAGTCTGCTTGAGATTCTCTCTCCCTGTTTCTCTCCCTGAGCCCCTCCCTGCCCATTTGCTCTCGCTCTCTCTCTCTAAAAGAAACAAAATCTTTAAAAAAAAAAATAGAATAAAATATCAAATCACATCCCATCCATCTTAGCTCCTTCTGCTCCCTTTAAAAAGAATCTAAGCTTGAGAAAAATATACAAATAGTTGTAACTTAAAAAAAGACAATGTTACTTTTTTTTGCATATATAAGTTAGCCTGAATGGATTTTAATTACCTGGTGTACACTAGTAATTCCTAGTTTCTCTTACCTAAAACTAGTATCAGCACTGAGCAGATAAATGAGGGCCTCGTTCATGACTGCTGACTCTAGTCCTCCACCAGAAGGGATAATATCACAACTGTGATAACTACTAGAAAAAGTGACCACACCTACACTTACCTTATGTGGCAGCACTGGTCATCATTAGATAATTAAATTGTTGATATTGTCAACATTTGTTTTGTTCTGTAGGAGATTATTACAGATATCCTTTGGTTACCACTGGCTAAAGACTATTATTAATCAATCAAATAAATTCTTACCTTTGAACAGTTTATTGAATTAAATTATTTTTGAGATCAAAATTCCAATATGGAGATTCATTTCCTTTATTCAGTTATGGGTTTATACTACTAAATTGGGGTATTCCATAAAGGGAAAGAAATAGTATTAAGTGGAGCATACTTATGTCAATAGTTTATATGGAACTCAACTGGTAATAATAATAATAATAATAATAATAATAATAAAATCCTCAGGGCCTTTCCACAAGCACATAGGAAATAAGTTGCTCTTCAGGTGCAAATCCTGAGGTGACTAAAGACACACATACCACAAAATGCTGCAGTGAGCATGTGTTGGCAGTCTTGGGGAAGAAACAAGTTACCTCATCCTTCTTAAGTACTTCGTCCATCCTTCAAGAAAAGTCAAAGGTAGAGTTGGGCGGTGGCAATCATGAATCAGTTTCAATGGAAAGGGAAGAAAGTAAGGGCATGAACTTTGTATTCTGCTTGTCAGTTTGGTGTTGCGGAGTCCGTTAGGACCCTGCCTCTCTTTTCCATTGGAGAGTGAGATCTGCTCAGCAGGACTTTGCACACTCTTTAGGTCCTTACCAAATAGGTTGGTTGTGCAATGTCCAATAATCGCCACTGTGGCTATTGGACACTGTGGGGACATTGGACCCTGTGAGGACACCTGGGTCTGTTAAGCTGCTGCCTTCAGCTTGGGTCATGATCCCAGGATCTTGGGATCAAGTCCCGCATCCGGCTCCTTGCTCGACAGGGAGCCTGCTTCTTTCTCTGCCACTCTGCCTGCCTCTATGCCTGCTTGTCCATGCTCTCTCTCTCTCTTTCTCTCTCCGACAAATAAATAAATAAAATCTTAAAAAAAAAAATGGGCACTGTGATTAAAGCAACTCCTTTTCTTAAGATGCTTGACATATTTTGATAAATTGAGAAGTCTCTAAATCAGTTATCTCTGCAAATTTCCTAAATTGTTGAATAATAGTTTAGATAGTTTTTGGTTTTGGTTTTTGCTGTTGTTTTTGTTTACTCTGTTTGAGTGGCTGTGCTGGGCTAAATGTGATGCTTATTGCATCAATTGCCCTCTTCCTCCTCAAAAACTTCACATCTAAATAGAGAGCCCTGGGAGACCATCTTTTTTCAAAATCTATTTCATTGTGTCTTTGCTATTAATGATCCTTACAGGGTGTGAAGCCTTAAATCATGACCCTGTAGGACTCTGGAACTTTTGCTCAGCCAAAATGTCATTTTATTTTATTCTTTAGGGTTGTACTTTTTATGCTAATGTAGAATTTGGCAGTAGACTGTAATTAAACTGTAGTCAATGGGCCTAACTTTTACAAGCAATTAGATGTATTTGATTTTTTTGCTCCTCTATTGAGAATATGCACCAGCTTTGTGGAATCACTAAGATGTATCCTTCTGCCCCCACTTTTCTTATAGTTCCTGCTAAGTGCAAAGAGAACACACAGCATTCTGTAATGTTTTCATTCTATTATTGCTAAAAATATTGACTTCACATTCCACTAGAGAAATTGAATCAGTACAGGAATGTAAAGTACTATTTAAGCATCTCTCTATGTTCCCTTCGCGCTTTATATTTTTCTCACCATATAACCTTTCTATCTTTCCTACAATTCTACTCTTTTTGTGTTATACACAAACCCCAAAATGGGCAGGGCTCAAAGTCCTAGAACATCTTATAACCATGGAAGAATACAAGAGACTCAATTATGACATAACTCTTTGGATATTTTCACATTGAAAAATAAGACAACAAACAAAGTCAGAATTTAGACTTCCAAATAACAAGGAAATTGGCATCTACAGACACTAAGATATGTTACAGTTGGGCCAAGTGCCTTTCTTTTCCCAAATTATTCCTTTTTAGTCACATTCTTTAAAACATCTGCACATATGATTGCTGCATTGTGATACCTATGTACTTTTGAGAAAGAGCATTGATGAAAATCATTAAATATTGTTTTATCAATAATTATGTGGTTTCCATACCTAGTGATGGAGATAGCCAAAAGACCATTTTAATCATTATTATATCTTTTTCTAAATAATTTCTTATGGTTTAAAAAATTGTAATCAGTGTTGCTACTTGCTATAATCACAACCTTATAAAAATACATAGACACACACATACATACACACACGCACACACACCACACCAACAAAGGCACACATACTGTTTTACATATCATGTATTATTAGGGGAAGACTGTGGTAAAGTCTCTGAGGCTCCTACCACTCTTGATTCCCCATAGCAACATAGTTTTTGGATCAGTCAAAACCCCATAGAGACATATGCAAGAGTTCACATCTTTTATGCTGGACCTCCTCAGGATACACTAATTTGCTACAGCTGCGCCCATGCCCATTCACTCCCAGGTTCCTGGCAAGCCTGACCTTGATGGTTGACAGGTGTGGGAGCTACTGGCTCAGGGGAAAGAAAATTAACCCTATTTCTGCCAGAGTCCTCTTATGCCTGAATAGGAATAATCTTCATTTCTCAGCATGAGAGACCAGTATGAATTTTTTAATCAGACAGAAAGCATTCTATTCTCAAAAGCATTGGCACACAAGATTATGACTAGAGATATTGCCTAGAAATAGGAAGATGAAGATAGGCAACAGCTGGTTAGTAACCATGCTAGAAGATCATTTCACATTCTTAGAAAAGAAAATATTTAGAATTCCCTGACACATTTGGAGAAGAGAAGAAAGCCATTGCTCTGTTCCTCTTTCACAATTTGCTCTGTTCAGAAAAAAAAAAGAGGGGGGTACTTTTATAAATGTTTTAAAGGACTGAGCCATTTTCAAATGGTATATTTTGACCGTTTTAATTATTTGATTTGTTTTCTTTTCTGCTTGGTGCACAGTCAGAGGTAAACTGAAATGGCTTCTGCTGGTAGTGGGCCATCGTAAAAAGCTCAAATGACAGTGGGAAATTGCTTTTGTGATGAAGGGAAGCATTAATAAAAGCTTCGCTCATGTTTACCCCTTTTAAATTGGCCCTAGAGGAGTTGATTAAACTACCCCATTGGCAGTGGCTGGTTGATACATAGGTTGTGAAATGTTCTATGCCCGTAGGTGGTGGTTGAGTTTAGAAGAATCTACATTTTTCTCATCTGGTTTGGTATGTCATTGACATTTCATTTAAACTCTTTGTCCCATTGTGATCTGGTAAAACTTTGTCTTTGTCCATAAAGAAAATATTGTATTTTTAAGAAAATGTCATATTTTCCTTCCCATAAGGCTGAGTAATGTAGACTCTCAATATACCAAAGTATTCTACCTGTGATTTCAGGGCTAGTAACTGGGAATTTTTGTTTGTTATTTTTAATTAAAAAAAAAAATGAACGAAAGCAAAATCAAAGTAGGATTTTTTTCGTTTTAATGTGAATTTCTTGAACTTAACTATACGTTTGAGATACCCAAGAAAGTGCACTAAATAACTTTTATAGCTCACTTGGGAGTCTACCAGTTGAGTCAGAGAGTAAGAAAAGATTCATGTGGCTCAGCTGTCTAAGGGTACTCAGCGTGAGAAACCAGTGCAGAGTGAAGGCTCCCCTAGGATGGCCTATCTTATTCCCACTATTGTGCCATTCCTTAATGCTTGTCTTCTCACCCTGAACAGCATGACAGGTGGTGTGCTCAGAGCATCTGCAAAGGCAGTTAGTAGAAGACAGGATCTCTTATAGAAACTCAAATGTCCTCCTTGGAGGATTCAGTTGATAAGGCTACATACTTGATTTCTGGAGGAATTCTATTTAACTTTGTTCTTAGTTTTGAATCTTGAAATTTTCTCTGGTGAAAGGCAGCTAGTAAGAGTCAAAGACATTCATACATTTTTGAATCATTTGTTTTTTCACAATCGGTGTATCAAATATAGATTTTTATCCTAACTTTGGAGATGAATAAATTGTAACCATGAGATGTTGATTCCTGCTCAGACAACTAATATGTATGAGGATCCCAATATTTATCCTGGTTTCCCTGGATCCAAGACAAACCTCTGTCTTCTGTATTAAGCTTTCTCCTCTGAAGGAAAAAGAAATAGAAGAAACGAAGATTTCCTTAGAATGTGTAATGCAGTACTTAAAGCCTTTCTAGTTTAACTCTTCTTCATTAACACAGAAAAAATGAAGACGTATAGAGAAAAAGGGACTAATCCCAAATCATACTGCTTTTTTTCTTTTTGTATGGTTTTGAATGATACAGGCCTTTTTAATCATGTTTCTTCTTTACTTTTTTTTGTTATAATTTTTGTATAGTTTACTTAGAATAACAGTTAAATAAGCTTTAACTGCATCAGTGTAATCATCACCACAATCAAGATATAGAACATTTTTATTACTCAAACCTTTCTTTGTGCTGCTTTACGGTTAGTTTTCCTACTGATTACTCCACACATCACTGGTATGCTTTATGTCCCTATAGACTAATTTTGCCTGATCTAGAATGTTGTGTATATGAAATAATACAGCACACAATTTCTTTAGTTCTTTCATTCATGTAGCTGTGGTATCAACGTACTATCCGTTTTTAATTGCAGAAAAATATTCCGTGATACAAGTATACTGTGCTTATCCAATCGCTTGCATTGTTTACACGTTTTTGTCTATTGAGAATAAAATCTTTGAGCATTCATGTGCAAGGCATTTCATACCTCTTAGGTAAATACTTAGAAGTAGAATTGCTTAGTTTTTTTGGTAAGAAACTGTCAAATTGCCAAAATGCTTATTCAATTTTATACTCCTAATTATTAGTATATGGAACTTCTAGTTGCTCTGTATCCTAGTCAACACCTATAGTTCCAACATTTTAAATTTTAGACATTCTAGTTGCTATTGCAATATCTCATGGTTTTACTTTTCATTTCCCTGAGGGTTAGAAGCATTGAGCATCTTTTCTTGCGTTTGTTAGTCATTCATGTATCTTCTTTGGTGAAATATCTATCCGAATCTTTTGCCCGTTTTTAAAAAAAAAAAAACTTGAGATTCTAATTTTCTTCTTGATTTGGAAGAATTATTTTTATATTTTGGATAGAAGTCCTTTGTTAGATATGCAACATGAATATGTTCATCTAGTTTGTGAGTCACCTTTTCATTTTTTTAATGATAGCCTGTCTGTCTATTATCTACCTAATTTTTTATTTTTTTGCATTCCATCTGGAAACATTTGCTTAAGTAAAATTATAATGATTTTTCTTCTATATTATCTTCTGGAAATTTTAAAGTGTAATATTTTAAGCTTTGAGTTAATTTGCATATATGTTATGAGGTAAGGTTTATGGTTCATTTTTTTTCCCATAGAGATATCTATTTGTTGAAAATGTTATCTTCTCACGATTTCAGTTTTTCAAACAGTTTTTAAAAATCTACTGACTATGAGCATGTTTGTGTATTTCTGCGCTCCCCATTCTGTTCCACTGATATATACATTTCTCTTTACACCATTAATACTATAACATCTTGATTACTGCAGCTTTTAAGTATTAAAATCAGGCATATAATCCACTTTTGGAAAATTGTTCTGTTATTAGTTCTTTGCATTTTCATACAAATTTTAGAATTGGTTTGTCAATGTTAAGAAAAGAAGAAGACTGATGGATTTTATTGGGCGTGTATTGAAATCTGTAGACTAATTTGGGGAGAATTTACATTTTAACCATGATGAGTCTTCCATAACTAGGTTCCTTTTACTTGTCCTAGTAATGTTTAAATTATTCACTATATATTTTGAACATATTTTGTTAAATTTATCCCTAAATATTTTGTGTTTTTATATGCCATTACAAATAGTATGTTTTATTTGAAATTTTATTTTCTAAGTGTTCTTTTGTAGGATACAAATACACTTGAATTTTTTTTTAAAGATTTTATTTATTTATTTGACAGAGAGAGAAATCACAAGTAAGCAGAGAGACAGGTATAGAGAGAGAGGGAGAAGCAGGTTGTCCGCTGAACAGAGAGCCTGATGCGAGGCTCCATCCCAGGATCGTGAGATCATGACCTGAGCTGAAGGCAGAGGCTTAACCCACTGAACCACCCCGGTGCCCCTTCACTTGATTTTTTAATATTGATTTTATATCCTATGACTTTGTTAAACTCACTATTTTTTATAGCAGTTTTGTTGTTCTTGATTCCTTAGAATATCTTACATACATAATCATGTCATCTGAGGACAATTTTATTAATTTTTTTTCAAATCTTTATATTACTTTTTTCTTCACTTCTTACACTGTGTAGAACCTCCAGTACAATGTTGAGTACAAGTAAAGAAATCGGTTATCTTGCCTTGTTTTCAGTCTTTCGGGAAAGCATTCAGATTTTCACTGTTATATGGGATGCTTACTGGAGGTTTTTCACACATGTCTTTTACCAAATTGGATAAAGTTTTTTCTAAGTCTCATGTGCTGATAAATTTGAACTTAAATGAATGTTGAATTTTGTCTTCATTCTATTTATATAGTCAAATACCATTGATTATTTATTTATATATTTTTAAAGATTGATTTATTCATTTGAGTGAAAGAGCATGAGTGCACAAGTTGGGGGAGGGGCAGAAGGAGAGAATTTCAAGTAGCTCCCCACTAAGTCCAGAGCCTAATGTAGAGCTGGGTCTCATGACCCATGAGATCATGACCTGGGCTGAAATCAAGAGTCTGATGCTCAACAAAGAGCCACCCACGTGTCCCAGCATTGATTATTTTTAAAATATTAAATCAACTGTTTAATTCCTGATATATACATCATTCATACATACATACATACATACACACACATACATCAATGAAATTATCATCTTATATATTTCCAAATTCAAATTCAATATTTTGTTAAGGATTTTTGTGTCTGTGTTCATGAGGAATGCTCATCTGCAGTTTTCTTATAATGCCTTTTTCTGGTTTTAGTATCAGCATGTACTTGCTCCATAAAATAAATTGGAATTGTCCCTTCTATTTTCAGGAAGAGATTGCATATAATTATCATTGGTTGAAATCAATTCTTAAGCCATTGAGTCTTATACCATTGCTTATGGGAAAGACTTTATGCATTTGTTCGTATTGATTCAGGGCTTTATTTCCTTTTGTCTCAAATTTTAAAAATTTGTATCTGTTAATGACTTTGTGTGTTTCATTAAAGTTAGCATGGAGATTTATGGAGATATTTATTAATTATAATCCCTTGTTATCTTTCCAATGTCTACAGGATCTGTAGTGAGGTTCACTCTTTCATCCCTGTTATTAGTAATTTTGCTGTTTCCTAAACTTGATCAGGACTTGTATTTTTACAAATTTTTACTGAGATATAATTGATACTAACATTATGTTAGTTTCAGGTGTACAACTTAGTAATTTCATATTTTATGTGTTATGAAATGATTACCACAATAAATCTGTCCCATAACCATACAGAGAAAATTTTTTTCTTGGATGAGAAATTTTAAGATCAAGTCTTTTAGCAATTTTCAAATACATAATAATTATGAACTATAGTCACTATGCTGTACACTATATCCCCATGATTTATTTATCTTACAAGTGAAAGTTTATACCTTTTGACCTCCTTTGCCACTTTCACCCAACCTCCATTCCCTGCCTCTGGCAACCAACTATCTATGCTCTGTATCTGTGAGTTCAGCTTTTGGGGGTTGTTGTTTTTTCTTTTGATTCCACATATAAATGAAAGCATACAGTATTTGTCTTTCTTTATCTGATTCCTTTTAGCATAATACCATCAAGGTCCATCCATGTTGCTACAAATGGCAAGATTTTCTTCTTTTCATGGCTAAATAACATTTTATATGTATCAATGGACTTAGGTTGCTCCCATGTCTTGGTTGTTGTAATAATGCTGCAATCAACCTGGGGATACATATATCCAAGGTGTCAAAATGACTGACAATTTCAGGCTTCACACCTTTATATTACATCTTTTAGAAAGTGGGACACTTGGATGGCTCAGTCAGTTAGGTGTCTGCCTTCAGTTCAGGTCATGATCCTGAGGTCCTGGGACCAAGTCTCACATCAGGCTCCCTCCTCAATGACAAGTCTGTTTTTTCCCTGGCCCTCTCCCTGCTTGTGCTTGTGTTTGCTCTTTCTCTCGAAAATAATAATAAAATCTTTTTTTTTTTTTTAAACAAAAAAGCTGACTATAAGTAATTCTCTGAAAAATTTAAAAATCTTCTTTCCTAGGTGTTTATGTCATAATTCTTGAATCTTGAATCAATCTGACCCCTGAAATTGATCATAAGTTCATCCAGAAAAATTCCTGGTGAACCAAGAAATGCTATATGCTGATTGGAGCAAAATTTTAGGTATGGGAATCAAGCACTATCTTAAGTGACATGGGGTTACCTCAACAGAATTAGACTTGTCAAGAATCACCCCTAGAGCTTAGGGTATAGTAATGACCTCTAACTTCCAAATCTGTGGCACTTTTAGAACTGAAGTATAATTGATATGCAATATCCTATTAGTTTCAAGTGTACTTCATAGTGATTTGATGTTTTATAACTTATGAAATGATACCCATAAGTCTAGTTACCTTTTGCCACCATACAAAGTTATTATAATATTAATGACTGTGTTCCATATGTTGTACATTATATCTTCATGACTTATTTGTTTTATAACTGGAATTTTGTACCCATTGATTCCCTTCACCTATTTTGCCTATCTCCCCAACTCCCCTGCTTTGGTAACAAATGGTTTATTTTCTGGACCTGTGAATTGTTTTCTTCATTCATTTGTTTTGTGTTTTTGAGTTCACATATAAGTGAAGTCATGTGGTATTTGTCTTTCTCTGTGTGACTTTTTTCACTTAGCATTATAATTTCAAGGTACATCTACTTTGTCGTTAAACTGGGAAGATTCCATTCTTTCTTATGGGTAAGTAATATTCCATTGTATATGTATACCACATCCTTATCTATTGATCTATTGATAAATACTTAGGTTGCTTCCATATCTTAACTATATTAAATAATTCTGCAGTGAACATTGGGGTGCATGTATCTCTTTGAGCTGGTGTTTTTGTTTTCTTTGGATAAATGGCCAGAAGTGGAATTGGTAGATTGTATGATAGTTCTATTTTTAATTTTTTAAGCAAACTCCACACTGATTTCCTTAGTAGCTGCACCAATTTATATTCCCACTAACAGTGCTTGAGGTTTCCCTTTTCTCCACATCCTCACCAACATTTCTTATTCTTTGACTTTTTGATAATAACCAGTGTGACAGGTGTGAGGTGACATCTCATTATGGTTTTGATTTGCATTTCTCTGATGATTAGTGATGCTGAGCATATTGTTATGTGCCTGTTGGCCATCTGGAGGTCTTTGGAAAAATGTCCATTCAGATTCTTTGCCCAATTTCAGTCAGATTTTTTTTTTATATTAAGTAATGTGAGTTCTTTATATATTTTGTATTTAGCCTCTTTTTGGATATATGATTTGTAAATATCTTTTCCCACTCAGTAGACTGTCTTTCTGTTCTGTTGATATTTTCCTTTGTTGTGCAAAAGCTTTTTAGTTTTGAGGTAATTCCATTTTTTTATTTTAGCTTTTGTTGCCTTTGGCTGAGGAGACTGGTCCAAAAAAAAATTTTAAGACCTATGTCAAAGAGCTTACTGCCTATGTTTTCTTCTAGGAGGTTTATGGTTTTAGGTCCTACAATCATGGCTTTTTAGCAGCTGGGGAAAACAATTAATCTTGAGGATAAAACATGTTGAAATTTATGAGGATAGCAAAAAATGATGAATTCTAATATTTTTCAACCAAAATAAAATCCCTTGAAATTAGAATTGCCAATTTTACCAAGTAAAAATACATGACACCCAGTTAAAATTGAATTTCAGATAAATAACGAGTCGTTTTCAATATAATATCTTCTCTAAAACACAGTACTTGAAATCCTGTGTTAACTTCAATACCTGACTGATTTTTAAAAAATGTACACACACAGAAAATGAAGACAATAACTTCTATGGGAAACAAATAAATAAAGATAAGACAAAGACTGACTGTAGTTTTCAGATGCATGCCTCCAAGATTATGTGAAAGTACTAGGGAGGAAAATCAGTTTAACACTACTGGTTTTAAAGAGGAAGACCTATCCTGAAGTCTTGCAGGTCTCTTTCTGCCTCTTTACTGATTTTCTTACTGAATTTGGGAAGAGTTTAACCAATTCCGTACTATTTTGGGGTTTTTTGGTGTGTTTGTGGGGATGGGTTTTTGTTGTTGTTGTTGTTGTTTTGGTTTTTTTGGAAGAAGCTGCCTCTTGCACCTCCAAGGGCAGGCAGGGGGACTCTTGGTCCCAGCTGTCTGACTGCATGGATAAAGTCTCTAACTCAACTAAAAACTTAGCAAGTCCATTTGACTTTCATTTTAAGGATTTCTCTTTTACTTAGCTTTTACTAATAATAAAGGTTATATTTAAGCCCCATCTACCACTCTTCCCCCACTCTGCCTTGATTTGTAGAACTGAGAAGGGAGAAGTACTGTTTATATGGCCTCCTCAGGAACCTCAACCCAAATCATGGTACTGAGGTTAACAGTATATGCTTCATGCTTATATGAATGGCATGAACTTCAAGGAGAGTTTTAAATTTAGACCTTTTGAAATAAGACTCAAACTTTGTGGGGTAATATTAAACATGTATCCCCATTCTTATTACAATAAATATATTATATAAAATAATTGAATATAAAAATGGAAAGTGTTTGAGATATATAAAAATAGCTTTATCATGTGAACCATTCTGAGAAATCAAAAAGGGAATGACACTGAAAGATTAAACGTGAGAAGAAATAGGAACAATATAGTATAATATCCCAAAAATATTGTTTCTGAAGATATTCAGCTGAATTTTTTCCCAAATTCCCAAATGAGCTCTGTCCACAACCCCCCAAAACAGTCATCCCAAGAGAAGGTAAAACATGTCTCTCAAAAGGTAGGGATTCCAGGAGAAAAGGTGAACATGAAAGAATTTGTGGCAAGCTTTAGCAGCTAGTGATATGCTATAACTTGAAATATCTTCAATGAATTTTGCTTTTCTTATCACTACAGTGTTAGATGCCACATGAAAGTTGCGTTTCAAAATTAACAAAACAAATGGAGAGAGAGAATCATCCAGAAGCTTCCAAGGATATCAGATGTAGGCTTCATGAGATAGGAACCTCAGAAGTGGGAACCTTTAAAAGAAAGTGACTGCCTTAGCCCTTGGTGAGAAGGTTACAAAACAAGCTGTACTTTGCATCTCTGGGTCTAACAAAGATCACATATCAAAGCTTCATGACCAAATTAATGTGTAGCTTATCCCCCTCCCCAAGGTCTTTCCCTTGGTTTTATTGTTACTGACAATATTGTAAGAGCGGTGTGAAATGGCCAATTCACACATGTGCCATGTTTTGCACACTGCCTGAACCTGCTGGAACATGATTTTCCTAAGAATGATGACAGTAATAAACATCTTCTGGCAGAGGCTTGCAAAATCTGCACCCATTTTAGTCACTCAGTAATGGCCCATAAAATTCTTTGAGAACTGCAGGAGAAAAACAATGTACATACTCATGCATAAATTAAAACTAGAAGTGCCAGCTCAATGGAACTCGACTTCTCACACTCTGGAACAACTGTGGAGCAATTAAAAAATAAACAAACTCATAACACATGGGTGCAGCCAACGGTCATCAGAGAAGGTGTTCTCTGTTGGAGATCAAACCATTACCCAGCACTTTCATTGAGTAGACTCCCTCTTTGGTCTGTGAAAATATTCAGAGAAATTTATATAATCCTTTCTGATGAGGTCTTTTATAAAAGCATTGCAGTCTAAATGTGTGAGAGGGAAAATACTCATCTTGACTTCCCTTTACATTGTGGACCATTTTTCTGCAGAAAAGATGGTATATACAAGAACATTCCTGATTTCATTGTTTATATCAAAGTTTCAAGTTTAAGCTCTGCCATTTTTATAGGTGAACAATTCAGAGAAGCCCTTTGTTTTATCAAGGTGCAAAGAAACTAAAAGATATATTTATAAAACTCAAAAAATTGCTAATGCATAGAGTATTTCTAATAATATTTCAGGGTCACTGATGTGGCTCAGTCAGCGAAGCATCTGCCTTTGACTCAGGTCACGATCCCAGAGTCCCAGGATCAAGTCCCACATCAGTCTCCCTGCTCAGCAGGGAGTCTGCTTCTCCCTTGGCCCTACCCCATCTCATGCTCTCTCTCTCTCTTTCTCCTCTCAAATAAATAAATGAATTTTTTTAAAGGAATATTTCAGAATCACTTTCTCATTCCTATTCACTAGGAGTAGGATTCTTTAGAGTATTTGGAACTGAAAAAATAATCAGGTTTGTGGTTAGGTTTCCTTATTTGTCTTAGCAGTTGAAATCCTGTCCTGTAGTTATTTGGAAATTTCTTGGGCAGAAAGCTATGGGTATGACTGTTTTCTCTGTTATCTAGTATAATACTCAGTACTGGAGATGGTGTGGTTGTGTTAATATCCCCATTAACTAGCTTGACTGTAGTTGGGGGAATTGACCCCCGATCTAGAAGTGAGTAGGTCTAGAAAATTGGTTTAGTAATGGGTACATGACCATTTCTGGCCAATAAGCCATGTAGTACGCTTTATGAAAGGCCCCTGGGAAAGTTCTTTCTTTCTTTCTTTTCAGAGTGAATTTGAAAGGTTTTTCTCTCCCCCATGGTTGTGAATGAGGAAACATGCAGCCTCTATTTCTTTTGGCATCTATTATAAATCTTTGAAAAAATGAGAGTCAGAATGAAGCCAGTGGGAAGATTGCTATGCTGCTGAATCAGTCAGCACTAACCCCATGAATCTGATTTCCTCTTACATGAAAGTGATCTGTTCTTTAAACATCATTGTTTCAGGTTTTGTTACTTACCATGAGAGATAGCCCAACAGTTTCAAGAGCTTTACAAAAGTTTCTTTCTAATAGAGCATGGACCTTTTAGGATAGGGGGTTGCAGATGTTCAGACTGTAGATGTGTGGGCCAAATACATAGTCCCTTTAGAGAATCAGAGAATTATGAGGTAGGAAGGTTAGGATCCTCTCTGGCTACACCTGGTCAGAATCCCAGCTTACCCACCTGTGAGGGGCCTCTGGCCTTCTCAGAATTTCTGTGGTTTTCAAAGAGTTTACATCCTCCACAATTTTTTCTTTACATTCTTCCTCTTGATTTTGTGTATGCTATTTTCCATCACAGCACATCCACCTCACTGTGCATACATGCATACACACACACACATACATATACACACATAACATCACAGTGCATTCCATAATGCTGATTTTCTAGATGATTTGGGGAATCTCAAAAAAGGAATGAATTCTCCCCTTCATGAATGGCTGCACATACCACTCCATCTCTTCTTTTATCTCCTTTTACCCATCTGCTCCCAAAGACACACCAGAGAATTTTCCCAACAAAGTCAGATCCTCTCCACAAGGACTTCTAGCTACAAGAAAGTTAAAAGCTAAAAGTTGTTCTTTTCTTTTCCAGTGTGTCATGAACTTGGTTTAGTTATCAAGGATATATTCTTAGGGTAGTGCTTGAACAAAATAATATCTCCAAATATGACCAGGAGCTTCCTTCTGAATCAGTAGAGCTGTCAATGGAGAATGCAGATTAGGTTCAGCCCAGCCCCTCTGCAAGCCCGAAGTGTTCCTGAGGCAGCAGGATGTTTTCATGTGAGTATGGCCATGATTCATGATTGAAGAGAGGTAGAAATGAATGGTTTTAGGATCAGAAGCATCTTTGGATCTGAAATATAGGAAGAGGTTCCTTTCAAGAACTATGCTCTAAATCCCACAAGAGGATATAATCTTGTTGTTAAGCACCCACTTGATACAGATTCCTGGTAGATGGCAGGATAGCAGAGTTGGTGCTCCGCCCGGAGGAGAAAGACCTGAAAAATCTCACAGTGTTAATAGATACTTACTATTAGATGATTTTGGCTGAAAAAAAAAAAAAAATCTTCAGTTTCTCTTCTGACATAATTCACTTCTGTTCTAGATATAAAGAATCTCACAAGAACAGTTAAAGCTATCATATGTTATTCAGCACATAAAGATCTTATCCTTTAATTACTGATCATGAAAAAAAAAATATTCACACTCAAAATATCAGCTCAGGGACAAACAGTCTCACACTTTTGGGAAAGTTCTATAATCTCTTATAAAGCCCAGAACTATAGCACACTGAAAGTAGAGAGTATTGGCAAATATTGGCTCAGTACCTATACAATTGTGGGTTATTAATTCTAAAGAAGAGAAATATGAGTAATAGTCTGGAATGACGGGAAGAGCACACAAGTAGACATCAAGAAACCTGAGCTCGTGTTTTTGTTTTATAACTTTCAAACTACCTCTCTGTGAAGGCCTTACTTTTCTCACTGATAAAATGAAGCAACTGAGTATTCTTTCAGTAAGATAACTCACAGTTTTAAATTATTTTAAGGAGTTTGAAAACACAGTAAAATACCTAATCTCTTTTGCTCTCAGCTCTCTCGTCTGTAAAAGAGAAGCGTAGAATACCAGCAGTGGGTATAAAAGCCTGTCTGCCCTGGACCCCCTTTCTTGGAGAACCACACCTGCTTCCTTCCAACTTCTGCCCCACCCCTGTCATCACCTGTCCCACAGTAAATTCATCAGTTCAGGTGCTTCTTTGTTTGCTTGCTTTGTGTATTTGTTTTAGTTGAGATGGTTTGAGAGAAGTTGATGGGATTCTCTCAAAGGAGACACATGGGTTGAGCAATCAGGGAGGGCACCAGCCACTGACACAAGAACAGACCTTTGTAGCAGGCTAACCCAATTCATGCCATCCTAGGACTTTTGCTGAATCTACCCATCAAGAAAACTCCCTTTTTCTGCGACTCTGAGCAAGGGGAAAAATTTGATTTCAGTTGCCAGTGGCCATCTTGCCCCTGTTTGGAGTGATCCCTTTTGAGAAGGAAGAGATCCTTGAGAGGAAAAGAGTTAGCAGGAAGGGGCATTGGTAACACTTCATCTCCAATCCCTGAATTCAAATGCTTGAAGCCAATTTCTTTTTTTAGTATGTTTCGTGAACCAATGTATTTTTTTTTTCTTTTCTTTAAGACAGCAATTTTCCTTGGATATTTATCACTGTATATATGCAAAACATCTACTGACATAACACTTTGGAAACTTATTAGAAATTTTTAATGAGAGAAAGCATGAAAAGGAGCTTTTTAAAAATGCAAATAACTATGCAAATGTGTTACTGCTACTATCATTTTTTACTCATTTTTATACAACAAAATATAGAACAATTCTTTTATTTATTTTATTTATTTATTTTTAAGATTTTATTTATTTATTTGACAGAGATCACAAGTAGACAGAGAGGCAGGCAGAGAAAGAGGAGGAAGCAGGCTCCCTGCTGAGCAAAGAGCCCGATGTGGGACTCGAACCCAGGACCCTGAGACATGATCTGAGCCGAAGACAGCGGCTTAACCCACTGAGCCACCCAGGCGCCCTAGAACAATTCTTTTAATTAAGAATAAAATACTATGTTGGCATTATTACTCAAATAAACACTATCTTAAATACAGCACCTAATTCCTTGCACCCTTATCCTTGCAGCTTTAGGAGAGCTTGCTTGATTTACCTCATGGTCAAGAAGCCTGCCTAATAGCTATGGGTTTGTTTCTGTATTATCTGATGGCTGAATAGGAAACAGGAATATATTTCCTTCGCTTTGCAATACAGTTTTCACTCTCTTTTGCTAGAGTTCTTGTAACACTTTGTGCTTTTAAAAGGAAGCTGCTAAATGCCGAGAATTAGTATTCCGGTGATTTAACCATAAGGAAAATAGAGACTTTGTGCAGTATGCTAAGTCTACAAGATTTTAAATAGGGTCTGAAATCATTAATCCACAAATTCTGGACTAACCCACTTTAATAAAGAGGAGTTCCAGAACCTAGTTTGCAAAATGATTATATGGTTAATGCAGGATTAAATTTTCTTTCAATTATAGTCCGAGTCTTGAAAATGCTCTAAAGAGAATGAAGAAATAAAAGGTCCTGCAAGAGGTACATTTGGTCTAAAGTGCTTTTAAATATGCTTCTTAATTGCTGGGGGCTGTTTTGTTCTTCATCTAATCATTGTCTGAATTACTGAAGCTCAACTTATCTGATAAAATAGGTGAGTGTAGTGGTAATGAAGTCAGATAATGTCTTATCTGAGTGTCAGGCGAGGCATCAAATGGGCAGTGTGTTAACCATTAGTAAGGAGTTTACAGACTGAAATATTTTCATCCAAGTTACATGTCTCAAGCCAATTCATTGGAATAAGAAAAGGTTTAGAAATGGGAAAGCATTTGAGAAGCTGTGCCTTTAACTATTTAATAAAATTGCTTGTTATTTAAATAAAGGTAATTAAAAGTGTAATGCTCTGGAACTATTAGGCACCTACTCAAAACGAGTGGATTTTTGTTTTGTGAAAGAGCCAATACCTTGAAGAAAGCACAGGCTTCACAATGAGAATCCCATAGATACTTTTAAAGAGGTGGAGATTAACTCATTTAAATAAACAGTCATTTTATGGCTTTTTCACCAGGGAAGCCAGTATTTCCTTGGGGTTCTTGAATTAGGGAGTTCCACACCAAGGTTCTGTGAATTAGCTATGTGGGCATTCATATTATCAAGACCTTCACCACTGCAGGAGTTCTCACATGGGCAGAAATCAAAGAAATGTAGTAATCTTGTGATTAGAGTAATCTTCTGCCTGGAGTGCTTTTGATTTTGCATTACACCTGTGTTTAAAAAAATTCTGAAGCCATTATTTGTTTGGTTCTAATTAGTAACACATATTGGAAGGCCAGGCCCATATACACTGTTTTTCAGATGCTCATTCCCATAGAGGAGTTTTTATATGTGTTGGTTTGATATAATAAAATGTGAAAATTTATAGGACTGCTCAGTACAAGTTTAAGAGCAGGTTTATGTAAAATAAAAAGATATTTTAAATGAAATAGACAAATGTACTGGCTTTTCCATGTTTTTTTACACTAACTCAAGCAAAACTAGATTCCCATATGAAAAACATCCAATTTCATTTCATCCTTCCCCCTCCTGCCCAACATATGGTAAGTATTTCCTTGGTTTCTAAATCTGTTGCATTTCCAAATACACTTGGGAAAGAAGTGTAAGTTACCATACTTCCATCTAATTTTTCTCAGGGAAATTTGTACAACGTAAGTCTTACAGAATGGATGAGTTTCATTAAAAAGAAAAGCCTTTATCCCTGCAATACTTAAAACCCTGTGAAATTGCTGGCCATCAGAAAGAAACCATGGTATTATTTGCTGGCATTCGATCAACAACAACAATTCCCATCCTGATGTAGGTTTCTGCAGTTTCTGGTGCACATTTCTAGTAGAAATGGGCCAGGAGAATGGAATTGACTACCTTGGATGTCTGGGCTACCAGGCTGCTTAGAGGAGTCTGTGGAGTCCTACATTCTACTTTATTATATCTGTTTTAGTTTTTCTATAGAAACCCAAATGAAACAAAGCAACTTTCTACGATGCATTCCAAAATGATCACTAAGTAACATAATCTGTAGAAATTTCTTCTTCCTGTATCGATTCAGCAATCTTGCCTACTGGTTGTTTTCTGAATACATCAATTTTATTTTGCGCTAGAAACCAATGCCTTGATGTTATATACCACTTTTAACTATAGGGTTGAGCTGCTCTGGGCCTGACAGGCCATGAAGCATTAGTAGGTGATTGGTTCTTTCCGTCTTGGAACTCAGCCTAATACCTAGAGTATTTGAATAGGGAAATCGACATTGACTTCCGTAATCCCTCGTGTGACACTTGTTCTGTGAACAGATAAGGGGGAAGTAAGTCAAGTACAGCATTTGTCAGGAAGTCTCCACTGTCTCTTTGTCCCCAAAGGCAGGAACTGTCAGCATTTGTGACTTCAAGCTAGCCCATGTTCTGATATTATTGTGCACATTCCCAGAGGGGATTCTTTGGGAGGACTTTTGCATTCATGTGAAAGGAAATATTTCAGCTGCTTTTCACAAGCACTGATTGCCCAGGACAAAGTGACTGACTGCTACACGTGCTGAAGTTGAAGGACCTAAACATACTATAATATGTTTTGTCATAAACAATCACAGATTAAGGCTCTCCTCACAGGTGATTGAACAAAATAAATAACAGAATGAGAACTTGTATTCTGAAGCTTGTTGCTCACGTAAACTCATATTCTGCATTTTAGAATTTGTTGATGGTATAACTTTCGCTTTGGGAATAAGTCCCATTAATCAGGTCATTCCTCTAGGTGTATTCTGAAGTAGCTACTTTTGGTGATTAAACTTCACATATTATATTAGGTAACAGAGCATGCTGTTAACAGCATGCTATCACTAAAGGCAAGAGAAAAGCGTTCATTTTAGATAAGACAGGTTAATGTGTGTCAACTCTAACACTACACCTGAAATGAAGGTAAGAGTAAGGTACAGAACACCATCAACAATAGCAAACATTTGCTGAGTACTTGCTGTGTGCTGAGCACTATATCAGGTAAGAAGAAGAAATATATATCGTGCCATATTATATTTCATAAGCAATGTAAAACAGCAACAATTCAAAGCAGTAAATCAATCATCTATATGCCTTGAAATGTATAAAGACACATGAAAACAGCTGAGGTCCTTGCCCATTATGAGACTTAATCGAGGATACAAAGTCTGTAGTAAGTTTAAGCAAGGCTATTTACTCTATCTTGAGACTGAGCAAAGGCTAGGAGAATAATCCAGGAGCTTTGAGATCTTCCATCCAGCAGATACCTTAGAGCCTGACCATAAGAACTTCTAGTTTTATACTTCGGGGATGAGTATTAGCTGCATTTAAAATCCCCAAGGAACCCTTTAGCTGATAACTGCAAATATGAGTTTCAAGCTATAATAGAATGTCAGTATTTAAGCAACAGACGTCTTGAGATTTTTTTCATCTCCTTTTGCTTGACAGTATTAATGAAGCACAAACGTGAGTCTAGTAATTCCATTTCAGCTATAAAAGATTCAGGAAGGTAGAATGTTGGTGGCTTTATTGTCCAGTGATTTAAAAAAAATATGTTTTGTTTTTTTTTTCTGTGAAAGAGGAAGTCTGTCATGAATTAAATGCAACTCTGCATTTAGTTAGCATTCTATTCTGTTTTCCCAATAAATAACTGGTTCCAAAACCATTTAAAGAGAAAAGACCTTCTCTTTTAGGAAACAGTTCCAGACTACTTTTATGAGATTTCTCTAGCAGACCAACTTGAAACTGTGAGAAAAATAACCTAAACCACGTCAGTGTACTGAAGGGAGATCAGTAGAGCAGCACAACAGACTCGTTCGTTCTGCCTTCATACCATTTGTGGTGGGTGTGGAGTAGAAGAAAATTGTGGTTTCAACAGAATTCAAACATTGTTGTATCAGATCTGAAAACATTTATTCATTAAGACTAAAATAAAGGAAAACATTTTGAAAAATAACAGCCTGTAATTTAAGTCCGACTGGCCTAGATCGAAACTTGAGTTCTGGCCATTTTCAAGTATGTTATCATGAGTATTTACCATGACAACATCTGCACAGCATTACCTACTCACTTCTGAGTATTTAATGTAGGTGCTCTTAAGAAACATGTTCCTTGTGGTCTGTTACATATACTTTTAAGACCACATTAAACAAATCAAAAGTGGGAAGGATGTTTCCAAGAACTTAAACACGGATAATTCTCATATGGATTTTTGAAAATGTGCAGTATTTGCTTTAACATCCAGAGCCCGTATTACAAGATATCTGTAGAAAACAAAAAGTGAATGAAAAAGTCACTAACGTTGGTGGTTTCAACAAAGTGTTATATTTTGGGAAACAATGAAACTTCTGTGAATATCGATGGTAAGGAGAATGGGAAAACTGTGTATCTATTTATCATTTGATGGAGTTCTGGCATTTTCTTATAAAGCAACTATAAAAAAAAAGCTGTAACATTCATGTACAAGTGAAAAAAGAAAGCATTGCTTCATCTCTCATGTAGTCTTTTTAAATGTTAAAGCAAAACCAAACAAAAACCTGAAGAACTAATACTAAAATTGGCACAATAGTGTTTGATTTTAGAGTACCGCGATGTAAGGCAAATAATCAGAAAAGCAACACTTCCAGGATTTCTTGCCCTCCAAGTAAAACAGATAGGACAATAAACAGATGTAGTTATCAGACTGAAAGAACATTTGAATATAGGCGCTGAAAAGACAGAAATGATGGTGTCTTCTTTTACTTTGAAGCTTCCTTATTGGAATGCAAGTCCTTAGGAGGGGGTCTACTTCATTTATAGAATTGCAATTCAAACCATTCTTTTCCATTGGTAATATATGTCACAGGAAGATTTTCCCATAGTGAAACCATTTTGTTAATAAACATTATTTTTAATGTTGTAGGTCCCTTACAAGCAACTAACTGAAACCATGCTTTTGCCAAGGGTTTAGACAAACCCTGGCCTTTGAATTGTACAAGCTTGACATGTCATTGCAGAGACACGTCACATTTCATTATGTTGTCGCTTTGCATCCCTTGTCCTTTCATTGACACACTGCAGACTCTTGTTCTTACTTTTTTGTGTGTGCTTCTTTCTACGGTCCCCATGAAAATCTTCAAAACCCAACAACCTCTGCAAAAATTGATAGCTCCGCCCCACCCGCCGCCCCAGTGTACAATCCCTTCCTTATTTGAATGACTAAAAAACGGGCTTTGGTTCTTAGTTTATGAAAAAAATTTACTTGGGATGCTCTCAACCCAACCCCGTTTTCGGATCTAGAATAGGGATCTGAAATCTACAGAAATAAGCTATATGATCATGTTAAAGTAAAAATAATAAAAGCTGATTTGGAAGTAGGATGTAAAGACTAGGTTGAAAAAGAAAACATACTTTCATTATGAAAAACAGAGTGTTTTCATGATTACAAAAGTTACTCATTTTCATAGTAGGAAGTGTTGGCAGAGAAAGGGAGCAAGCAAAGTGGAGAAAAATCACGGGTATTCCCATCACTCAAAAATAGGTTCTTATCAACTGGTTCATTTCTATCCATAACCAGAACAATGTTGATAGGAGTGCATGTACATAAGTGTACTGTATAGTGAAAAACTATTTTTTAAAACATGGAATTATAAACATTTCCCTATTCATCAGATATTCTTATGCAATATTGTTTTTATGCTATTGAGTGATTATGACATAATTTATTTTCTTAAGATAAATTCCTTAAAAAAGAATAGAATATACCTAGATAGCAACTGCAGAATTCTGCCTCACTCCATCCAGATTTTGATGCTTCTTGCCTTGATCTCTATGTATAGTCTTAACAGCTGTGTTTAAAAGTATTTACCTTCCCTGTTCTTTACTATTATTAGGTAGAGTCACTTATTGTAATTTTTGTCACCCTGATAGGTGAAAAACAGTTAAACACCATCTTAATTAGTATTGTTTCATAGCTAGTAAGGTGAAATCTTTTATTATATGTTTTTTGTCATTTGTAATTGCTTCTGCCTTAAAAAATTAAACAATTTTAAAAAGTGACTTTTTTCCCCCAAGGGGCTATTTTATTGCAAAAAAGTCAAACTGAATTATTTCTGTAACCAGATTACTTCTAATTAAACCATTTCACACCTAAAACCCACTTGGGACGGTATGAAGTCTCTACTTCAACTAATAACCCATTCCTCTGTCACCCAAACATTCTTAACCATTTGAACAATGAAAATCATGCATTATTCCTTTAGGACAAACTATCTATAGCCTTGGGACAAAAACAAAACCAGAATTATTCAGTGTGCTTCAATCATAAATTCTGTCTCTTTTTTCCTCCAATTTCCATGGTCTGTCAGTATTGTCCATAGCTTTCTGTCTCTCATTCTTTTTGAGCTTTCTTTGTTTATCTCCACTTTCATTTCAGATCTCTGGAGTCCCGTGAGGTAACTTCAAAGACTTGCTTTCTTGCGTATGAGAGACTTTGGAATTGTTTTCTCTTAAGTTTTATTTTTTACTCCCAGTGAGAAAAACAAAGATGGCTAAGAATGAGAGATTGCATTTAGTTCTGATACAGAGAAATACCCCCACTTAATGAGTAGATTATCGAAAAATATTTTTTCCAGAAATAACAAAATGTTTGCTGTAGTCTTTATCGTATGCTAGGCACATTTATGTGTTATTTCATTTAATCTCAAAGTGATATGAGAATGATATTATTTCTTTCATTTTAGAGGTGAGAGAATTGAGGCCTGGAGACTTAGGGAAATGGAAAAAAGAATATATAACTAAAAGTTTTTCTACCTAGGAATATAATAAAATAATATCTATAAAATTGTGTGTGTGTGTGTGTGTGTCACATAATTAAAAACAAAATATATTTGTAATCAAGCGTTCACTTGAAATCTTTGCCAGGAAGACAAAACAAGACACTTTTCCTCATCTTTGAATATCCCTTCTTCTCTTTTGCCTTTTCTGGTCCCAAATCTTTATTCACTTTATTAAAGGTGTTTTACAGAAAGGTCAAAAATTATCCTCCCTTCAAGGCTGTTCCTAACCCACTTACCCACTCTCCCATGATCAGAGTCCATGGGTAAAACTTCTTATACATTCAAGGCATATTGCAAAATGGACACTGCTTGCTTTGGGAAATCATTTTAACAAATTATTCAAATAAAAATTTCTTTTACTAATCCTTAACAAAAGAAGTAATGTAATGTAAATGTACAGACTATTTTAAAGTTAACAAACTACTTCCATGTATTTAGTGTCATTTAATTCCAACAATTCAGGCAGGAAGACATTATTTCCTTCAGTTGAGGAAACTAAAACAGAGAAATGAGGTGACTTGGCAAAGACCTCATGCAGCTAGAAATTTGCAAGTCTCAGCCTGGAAATTAGGTCTTTCAGACTGAAATCCCAGCTGGTCCCTTCATTGTGCTTTGTCTCACTAACACTATTTATCCATGTATTGATGTGTTCAGAGAATATTTATTGAGTACATGTTATATGTCAAGATCATAAGGAAAATTTGAGATTCAGAGACATGAAAATTCAGTCACTGTTCTAACTTAAAATGTAGCTCATGATTTATGTGTTTAGATCAAAATAGATTACAACACAATGTGTGTTCTAGAAGTGTCCCGGATATGAAAGAATAGAGGAAGGATGAAACTTGTTTATCTGAGACAAGAAAAACATCCTTAAGACTGAGTCAGATTTTAAAGGATTTAAAGGGCTTATTTTGTAGTGAAGGATAAGTAAGAATATTCCTAGTAGAACCAAAAGCGTATGCAAAGAATCATCAAAAAAATTGATGAGGTGGGCACCTGGGTGGTTCAGTGGGTTAAGCCGCTGCCTTCGGCTCAGGTCATGATCTCACGTCCCGGGATCGAGTCCTGCATCAGGCTCTCTGCTCGGCAGGGAGCCTGCTTCCTCCTCTCTCTCTCTCTGCCTGCCTCTCTGCCTACTTGTGATCTCTCTCTGTCAAATAAATAAATAAAATCTTTAAAAAAAAATTGATGAGGTATCTGAAACTGAATGAGGGTAGAACATTGGCTTCATAGAAAGGAGTAAGTGGAATGATATTAAGATGCATTTACAGGAATGCTATAACATGAGTTGTAAGAGTTTACATAGAACTAGACTATGTGGTCTCAAAGGCCAGCATGAATAGATGAGTAGGCTAAATTATATACACATCTTCCTTGGTTTACAGATTATGTTCTGATAAATTGTGGTAAACCTGATAAATCCTAAGTTGAAAATATTGTAAGTAGAAAATGGATTTAATATGCCTAACCTACTGAACACCATAGCTTTAGACTACCCTACCTTAAATGTATAGAATATTTTCACTGGGGGCACCTGGGTGGCTCAGTCATCAAACATCTGCCTTCAGATCTGGTCATGATCTCAGGGTCCTGAGATTGAGCCTTGCATTGGGCTCTCGGCTCCGTGCAAAACCTCCTTTTCCCTCTCTCTCTTCTGCTGTGCTTTCTGTCACTCTTTTTCAAATAAATAAATACAATCCTAAAAAAAAAAAAAAAGAGGGTGCCTGGGTGACTCAGTGGGTTAAGCCGCTGCCTTCGGCTCAGGTCATGATCTCAGGGTCCTGGGATCACGTTGCGCATCGGGCTGTCTGCTCAGCGAGGAACCTGCTTCCCTCTATCTCTCTCTCTGCCTGCCTCTCCGTCTACTTGTGATCTCTCTCTGTCAAATAAATAAATAAAATCTTAGAAAAAAAAAAAGAATACTTTCATAGCCTATAGTTGGGCAACATCATCTAACACATATTTTAAAATAAAGTGTAGAATCTCTCATGTAATTTATTGAATACTGTACTGAAAGTGAAAAATAGAATGATTGTGTAGGTAGAGAATGGTTGTTAAGTGTTTATGTTTTACTCTTTTGATCACATGGTTGGCCAGGAGCTGGGGCTCCCTGCCACTGTCTATCATCGCACGGGCATGAGGGTATCATACCTCATATCACTAGCCTGGGAAAAGATCAGAATTCAAAATCTGAAATGCAGTTTCTACTGAACGCATAATCACTTTTGCACCATTGTGTAGTTGAAAAATCGTAAATTGAACCTTTGTAAGTCAGGGGCCATTGGTAATTTTGTGTTTAGGGGGGTGTTGGGGGCAAGGGAAGAGTCTAAGAGTTCTTGAATGCCCACATCTATTATTTTTGAATAAAGAAGCTAGTTTACTTTTCATGTCAAGCTTTGTGATTGACACTGTTTTTCCCAATTGCAGTTGAGGGAATTGAGGCTTGGGTTACAAAATGTGTCCAAGGTTACTGTGCTTACAAATCACATAACTGAGATTAAAGTGGAGATCTATTTAAACCATAGCTCCTGCTCCTTGTACTACATTGTTTAAGTTCCTGCCCTTGCATGTGGGATCAAGTTCAAAAACATATTGCTAAAACTGATGTCAAGGAGCTTACACCTATGCTTTCTGCTAGGAGTTTTATGGCTTTAGGTCTCATATTTAAGTCTTTAATTCATTTGGAGTTAATTTTTATATATGGTGGAAGATAGTGGTCCAGTTTCATTCTTTTGTAGGTAGCTGTCCAATTTTCCCTACACTGTTTATCGAAGAGGTTTCTTTTTCCCAATGCACATTCTTGCCTGCTTCCTCATAGATTAAATGACCGTATATGCACGGGTTATCTCTGGGCTCTCTATTCTTTTCCATTGAGTCACATATCTGGTTTTGTGCCAGTACCATACTGTTTTGATTCCTACAGCTTTGTAGTATAGTTTAAAACCAGACCTCCATTTTTGTTCTTCTCAAGACTGCTTTGGCTATTCAGGGTCTTTTATGGTTCCCTACACATTTCAGGATTTTTTTGTTCTAGATCTTTGAAAAATACCATTGTTATATTGATAAGGATTTTATTCAATCTGTAAATTGCCTTGGGTAGTATGGACTTCTTAATAATATTAATTCTTTCTGTCCATGAGCATGCTATATCTTTACATTTATTTGTGTTTTCTTCAATTTCTTTTATCAGTACTTTATAGTTCTCAGAGTACAGGTCTTTCACTTCCTTGCCAAATTTATTTCTAAGCTTTTTAAATTTATATATATATATATATATAATTTTTTTAAAGATTTTTGTTTTCTTTCTCCTGATAGGAAGGATACATTTTAGAAATTTTCTAAAGTTTAGCAATAATCCTTGGTTCTTCACAATGAGAACAGGCCTCCAGACTGTCCTCCAGTTACACAACAGCCTTGTGAGAATGTACATTACTCTTTCTCAGAAAATCATATTGTCAGTCTTTTTCAAGAAGCCTTAATTCCAACTTCACAGCTGAGAAACTCCTGTTACAGGACAGATAGAACCAAGCATATCAGGCTGCATCTATCTATTTACTGCTCTATGGCTCACAGGCCTCCCAACCTGTAGGAAATTGGCAGATAAAACCTAGATATGCGACCTAATTCCTTGGGGGGAAAAAACAGAACAAGCCTAAACCCCAGTAAAAAACAAAGCAAAACTAAACAACCCACGTAGAAGGTAGTTTGTTAGTGATAAGCATAAAATAGAGACAGAAATAGAAGTTATCTCTGAGGCCAATGCAGTACTTTGTTCTTTTTGATGCAATTCTGAATAGGAGTTTTCTTACTGTCTCTTTCTGAGGGTTCATTATTACTAAAAACCAATGCAACAGGTTTCTGCATATTAATTTTGCATATTGCAACCTTACTGAATTCCTTTATTAGTTCTAACAGGGTTTTTGTGTGGAGTCTTTGGGGTTTTTTTTATTTATGGTATTATGTCATCTGCAAATAATAATAGTTTTACTTTTTCCTTTCTAATTTGGATGCCTTTTATTTCTTTTTCTTTCCTGACTGCTGTGGCTAGGACTTCCAGTGTCATGTTGAATATAAGTTGTGAGAGTGAGCATCCTTGTCTTGTTCCTGATCTTAGAGGTAAAGCTTTCAGCTTTTCATTGCTGAGTGTAATGTTAACTGTGAGTTCATTGTATATGACCTTTATTATGTTGAGGTACATTTCCTCTGTATCTGTACCAATTTTGTTGACAGTTTTGGTTATAAATAGGTGTTAAATTTTTCCAGATGTTTTTTTTACATCTGTTGAAATGACCATGTGATTTTTATATTTCATTCTGTTAATATAATGAATCACAATTGACTTGCAAATGTTGAACTATCCTTATGCCCCTGGAATAAATTTCACTTCATCATGGTGTATGAACCTTTTAATTTTTTTTAAATTTGGTTTGCTAATATATTGTTGAATTTTGTACCTGTGTTCATCAGGGATAACGGCTTGTAATTTGCTTTTTTTGTGGTGTCTTTGGTTTTGGTATCAGGGTAATAATGGCCTTGTAAAATGAATTTGGAAGTAGTCCCTACTCATCAATTTTTTGGGAATAATTTGAGAATAGGTGTTAACGCTGAATGTTTGGTAGAATTCACCAGTGAAGCTATCTGGTCCTGGACTTCTGTTTGTTGAAAGTTGTGGGTTTGTTTTGTTTTGTTTTCTGTTTTTGTTTTTCCTTTTACTGATTCAATCTCATTACTGATTAAAGGTCTACTCAGATTTTCTATTTCTTCATGATTCAGTCTCAGAAGATTGTGTGTTTATAGGAATTATCTGTTTCTTCCAGGTTGTCCCATTTGTTGGTATATTATTATACAATTTAGTCTTGTAGTTCTTTGTATTTCTGTGGTATCAATTGTAACTTCTCTTTCATTTCTGATCTGATTTATTTGGGCTCTTTTTCTTTTGATGTGTCTGGCCAATTTTGTTTCTCTTTTCAAAGAATTTGCTTTTAGTTTCATTGATTTTTTTCTAATGTTTTTTTTAGTCTATTTCATATATTTCTGTTCTGATCTTTATTATCCTTTTCCTTCTACTAACTTTAGACTTTTTTTTCTTTCTTTTCTTTATTTCTAGTTCTTTTAGGTGTAAAGTTAGATTGTTTATTTGGGATTTTTCTTGGTTAAGGTAAGCCTGTGTCACTAGGAACTTCCTTCTTAGAACTGCTGTTGCTACATCACATAGATTTTAAAATATTGTGTTTCTACTTTCATTTGTCTCAAGGTGTTTTTTTATTTCCTTTTTAATTTCTTTGTTGACCCATTAGTTGTTTAGTAGCGTATTGTTTAATCTTCACATATTTGTGGTTTTTTTCCCCCAATTTTCTTTTTGTAATTGATTCCTACTTTCATATCACTGTGGTCAGAAATGATGCTTGATAATTTCAGTCTTAAAGAGGTGGTTTTTTTGTTTGTTTTGTGTGTGGCCTAACCTGTGATCTATCCTGGAGAATGTTCTGTATCCACCTGAGAAAATGTGTGTTATGTTATTTTGAAATGGAATATTCTCTATATATCTATTAAGTCTATGTATTCTAGTATGTTGTTTAAGACTAATGTCTCCTGGGGCACCTGGGTGGCTCAGTGGGTTAAGTATCTCCTTTCAGCTCAGGTCATGATCCTGGGGTCCTGGGATGGAGCCTTGCGTCGGCTCCCTGCTCAGCAGGGAGTCTGCTTCTCCCTCTCCCTCTCCCTCTATGTGCCTGTGCTCTCTCTCCCTCTCTCTCTCCCTCTCTCAAATAAATAAATCAATCTTAAAAAAAAAAAAAAAGATGTCTCCTTATTGATCTTTTTGTCTTGAAGATCTATCTATTGATGTAAGTGGAGTATTAAAGTCCCCTACTATTACTGTGTTGATGCCTGTTTCTCCCTCTGTACTCTTTGTATTTGTTTTATATATTTAGATGCTCCTGTATTGGGTGAATAAATACTTACAATTATTATATCCTCTTGTTATACTGCCCTCTTTTTCATTATATAATGTCTGTCTTCATCTTTTGTTACTGTCTTTGTTTTAAAGTCTATTTTGTGTTTTATATTACTACCCCAACTTTTTCCCCTTGTATTTACTTGTTTATTACATGGAGTGTCCTTTCCCATCCCTTTACTTTTGGTCTGTGTGTGTCTTTAGTGCTGAAGTGAGTCTCCTTTAAGCAGCATAAGGATGGGTCTTGTTGTTGTTGTTTAATCAGTTCAGCCACCCTGTGTCTTTTTTTTTTTTTAATATTTTATTTATTTATTTGACAGAGAGAGAGATCACAAGTAGGCAGGGAGGCAAGCAGAGAGAGGAGGAAGCAGGCTCTCTGCTGAGCAGAGAGCCTGATGCGCGGCTCAATCCCAGGACCCTGAGATCATGACCTGAGCTGAAGGCAGAGGCTTAACCCACTGAGCCACGCAGGCGCCCCGACCCTGTGTCTTTTGATTGGAGCATTTAGTCCAATTTACATTTAGAGTAGTTATTAGTAGGTATGTACTTATTGACACTCTGTTGATTGTTTTCTGGTCATCTTGGTATTCTTCTCTGTTCCTTTTTTCTTCTCTTCCTCTTCCCTATGGTTTAATGACTTTCTTTAGTGTTATGTTTGGAATCCTGCTTCATTATTTTTGTGTTCTATTATATGCTTCTGGTTTCTGGTTACCATGAGGTTTGTATGTAATAACTTCTATATGTATAGGTATCCTTTTTAGGTTGATGGTCACTTAAGTTCAGCCGTATTCTAGAAGCACTACATTTTTACTCCTCCCTCAGTGTTTTATGTTTTGACATCATATTTTCCATTTTTTTGCGTGTGTATTCTTTAGCTAATTATTAGAGTTGTAGTTGGTTTTACTACTTTTGCCTTTTAATCTTCCTACTAGCTTGTTAAGTGGCTGATGCCTATTTTTACTATTTATCTGCATTTACCAGTGAGATTTATGGCTTTCATTTACATTTATGTTTGTATATAATATATAATTATATATATCAGATATTTATAATTATATATTATATATATTTAAATTTCTAGTTATGACCTTTTCCTTTTAATTTAAAGAAATCCTTTTAATAATTCTTGTAAGCTGATTCAGTGGTAACGAACACTTTCACTTTTTGATTCTCTGGAAGTCTTTATCTTTCCATCTGAATGACAGCCTTGCTGGGTAGAGTATCTTTAGTTCAAACTTTCTGTCCTTTTAACACTTTGGCTATATTATGCCACTCCTTTCCAGTTTGCAAAGTTTGCGCTGAAAGTCAGCTTATAGTCTTATAGGAGCTCCCTTTGTATGTAACTAGTTGTTTTTCTCTTGCTGCTTTCAAGATTCGTTCTTTACTAACATTTTAAATTATAATATGTCTTCATTTAGATCTCTTTGGGTTCATCTTGTTTGGAAATCTCCACCTCCTGGACCTAGATATTTGTTTCTTTCTCCATGTTAGAGAAATTTTCAGCCATTATTTTTTTCAAATGAGTTTTCAGCACTTTGGTTCTCTCTTCTCCTTCTGGGATATCCATATTGTGACTATATTGTGAGTGTTAGTGTACCCATCCCACAGTTCCCTTAAGCTATCATCATTTAAAATTGTTCTTTTCTTTTTGCTGTTCTCTTTGGGTGGCTTCCACAACCCTGTCTTCCAGGTCACTGATCATTCTTCTGTGTCATCTAGTTTGCTGTTGGTTCTCTTCAGTGCATTGTTCAGTTCTGTTATTGTATTCTTCAGCTCTGTGAATTCTGTTTGGTACTTTTTTTTACACTTTCTATCTTTGTTGAAGTTCTTGGTGATTCGTCCATTTCTTCCCTGAGTTCAGTGAGCATCTTATGACCATTTCTTTGAACTCTTTACCAGGTAACTCACTTATCTCTGTTTCATGAAGGTTATTTTGCTGGGGTTTTATTTTGCTCCTTCATTCAGAACATTTTTCTCTGTTTCCTCATTTTGCTGACTCCCTGTGTTTGTTTCTGTTTATGATGTGAAACAGCTATCTCTCCCTGTCTTGAAGGAGTTGATCTGTATAGGAAATGAGCCTTATCATTTAACGTTGCCCTTTCTCTTAATTGAGCTGTCTCTCTGATTATTTTTGACCAGTAGGGTGCAGAAAGACAATTCCCCCAAGTGACTTGAGCCTGGCCCTCAGGGGCAAACTGTGTGAGTTGTACATCCTCATTGGTATTGATAAAATCATGCATAGTATATAAGGGGGTGCAGGGCTGCTCACCCACTATGTGTATGGGGGCTATGAGTGCTGGGGGGATGCAACAGCTTGACTGCTGTGTCTGGAAGTTCTATGCCTATAGGGCTGGGAATTGGAATGGCTCACCTGGCCTGTTGTGCAAGAAGGACTGGAGCATGGTGGGGTGGGGGTGGGAGCAATGGACTTAACCTATGATCTAGGCTTTTCTCAAATAGCTGCTTTTTGTATTGGATCCTGCAGCAAGTGGTTCTATGTGGGAGAAACTTAAGAGCAAAATCTTTTCTCTATAGCCCACTGTTCACCTGAACATAATTACTGTTGGTTTTCAAAACCAGATATTTTGGGGCTTGTTTGTCTAGTGCAGGACCTAAGGGCTGGGGTGTCTAGTATGGGGTACAAACCTCTTGCTCCTTAGGGAGAAGCTCCATTGATAGTTTGTTTTGTTTTGTTCAAATTTCTCCTGATTGTGGGTTGCTGCACTGGGGGTAGGTTTTTTGGCAAGAGCATGTCTCTTCCTCTCTTACTCTTCTTGGTGTGGTCCTTTTACCCTTTGCTGTGGAGCAGGTGTTCAGTTAGTTCTCAAGATTTTTTTTTTTTGCCTGTTTAATTTTTTATTTTTTTATAAACATATATTTTTATCCCCAGGGATACAAATGAAACAATCCCGTGTGAAAAAATCTTGATCCATCAACAGATGAATGGATCAAGATTTTTTCACACGGGATTGTTTCATTTGTAGCTATATATTTTTTGTGTCTATGGAAGGAGGTGAGTTCAGGATTTTGTTATGCTACCATCTTGAACCACCTTCCCAGGCATTATTTTTCTGTATTTAGTATTTTCTGCCCCGTTATGTCTCCCTTCTCTTTCTGGGACTCCAATTGCATATCTTTTAAAATGGCTTGAAATGACCTCATCAGGTAATTGAGGATTGATTCATTATTTCTTTTTTATCATGCTCTCTGGAACCAGTTTATTAATATCTATTGATGAATCTTTAAGTCCATTGATTCTCTGCAATATCCCAGTATGCTTTTAATCTTTTTGAATGGATTATCTTCATTTTAGACACTGTATTTTTTACTTCTAGAATTTCCATTTGGTTTCCTTCCTTCCTTCCTTCCTTCCTTCCTTCCTTCTTCCCTTCCTCCCTCCCTCTCTCCTTCGTTCTTTCTTTACTTCCTTTTATTTTTCATATCATTCTAGAATTCCCCATATCCAACCATCATATATATCTTTACCTATAGTTTATAATATTTTTAGTAGTTATTTTATTTTATTTTTTAAAGATTTATTTATTTGAGAGAGAGAGAACAAACAGTGGGAGCAGCAGGCCGAGGAGCCTGATGTGGGACTCGATCTCAGGACCACAGAATCATGATCTGAGACACAGGCAGATGCTTAACTGAATGAACCACCCAGATGTCCCTTTAATAGTTATTTTAATGTTCTTGTCTGCTAATCACAAAATCTGCAATTGTTTTTGTGACATTTTCTATAATGTCTTTCTACCCAAGAAGACCATAAACTTTAGAAATGCAGGGATCATGGCTGGTTGATTCTCTTCTTTATCCAGAGAGAAAATACCTATTATGTATTTATTGAGAGAGGGAATGAATAAAAGATCAGACCACCTAGTAGCACAGTTTTGCGAGAGCAATGCCATTTTAAAAAGCTCATAAATACACTTGTAGCAAAATTTTGAACCAAGAACAAAATATAAAGATGGTTCCAATGGCATATATATATTTCACCTCCAGAACAATAAAATACTGGGAGTCATTTTATTCAAACTTTTTAATTTTTCATTTTATCCTGGTATAAAAAGGGTTTCTGGCTGGAAGTATTATAGATGTAATAGAATGAATCAACACAAAACCTCCTGATTTGTCAATTCTTATAATTTCCTTAAGCTTGGAAGACAATAGTCATTATTTTTATGATTCTCTTTTTCATGATCGTCCATAATATTTTCTAATAGCAATAAATCCCATATGACTTACATACAAATAGACCATTAAGGTTAAGATCATGCAACTGCAAGTGAGCAGTTATTCTCTTTCTTTGCCTCCCGCCCTCCGTCCTTCCCTCCTTCTTCCGTTCCCTCCCTCCAACCATCCATATTTCTCACTCTATCTCTCAAAACCTAAATCAACTGGTAAGGCATCACAAATCTGAGTAGAAAGGCATTTAGTGTACTTGATCCTAGAAAATAGCTATTTCCTTTAAATCCATTAAGAATTTAGCTTGACTGTTAGTCCCAAATAAAATGCCAAGTAGAAGTCAACACCTTTGAGATAGTCTCACAAACGTCTCTGTAGACTATGTGGAATAAGATAAGTTAAAAAATAAAAGTGTGTCAAGTGGAGTCAGGTGACAAAACTCCAATATCATTTTTTAAATGTTACTGTAATTCAGGCAAATTTGAACAAAAGGTATGGAGTTGGGAAATCCCAATAATGAAAATGACTACATCCATATCCATACATAGTAACAACTCAAGGAGGCTAATGCCTCCAACTACTTTTATTTCATAATATAGACTTTTAAGAATTTTAAAAAACAAGAGACTGCGTGTTGTTTTTGCTTCATTAGAGTCGTGTATAGTTACTGTTTATAGAATATCAATAATGCAGTTTGTAGCTCTGCATAATTAAAGCGACCATTTATGTTAATAAAATAACACAGAAAGAAACTGCACAATCCAAGGCATAAATATGTTGATGCATTTGGTCTTATTTCAGGCAAGCTTAATTACAAAGACATGGGTGCCTGCTATACCTATAAAAATATTTTTCTGTCACTTAGAGCTATCAAACCTTACACCCATTTATGATATTAGTGAGAAAGAGCAAACATCATCATAATGGCCCACCAGTGAATACTTGCAGCCGTGGCCGTCTAGACTATGAATCTGCAAATAGACGCATATGTAAATGGAGAGAGGCTTTACACACACACACACACACAAGGAGACAGTGAATTATTTTCTAAGTCTATTTTAAAAGGCCAACCAACAGAAAAAGCTGAGGAAATATATCTCTAATGTGCATCATTAGTGTCAGAGGCAGTAATTGTGATAAGGCAAAATTCACAGGACTTGAATCAGAAGACCTAGATTGAGTTCCAGCTTCACTTTTTCTTAGCTGTGTGCTATTGGGCAAGTCACTTAACTGCTCTGAGCCTTAAATTCCTAATTTCTAAAGTTGAGATCAATAATTAATAAGTCATGCATTTGGCATTAAGACTATCCAAGAGTTAGAGTTGTTTATATTTGTGTGTATTTTTATTAAAGTCTAAGCCTAGCACATACTGTGCAGTTAACAAATATTTATTTGACTCGCCCTTCCTATCTGACAGAATTGTGGTGATCAAGTGAGACAGTGTCTATAAATGTGCTTTACTTAACTAAGACAGATATCACTACTTTTTCTGTTTTTGTGTCCAAAAATATGAGCTCATATTAGCTTCTACTTCAGACTAAATTATTGCAATTCATCTTAAATTTGGAAGATAACTCAGGAATGAATTGTCAAATAGAGAGCAGGAAAATCCGCATATTGTTGGACAAAATTGAATCCTGAGCACCCAAACAGAGAGTGAGCTCATTCTGAGACGATCACAGACAGTTGTAGTAGCTTTTGGGATTCTAATGTTTGCTGGAGTCCCAAGTAGGACATTCTTATGGACATGCAGTATAAGCAATTGTCTACTTCTGATTTGAGAGGTACTATTGCAATCCTTGCATTTCCATAAATAGGCAGGTCCCAGAGAGATCATTTTATTATAATTGTTATAGGGGTTACATAAGATCATATCTAAGAAAGCACTTGGTAAAGAATCATTCACTCACCACCTGACACTGTCATCATCGTCGCCATAATCATTATCATAATTTGGTCCCATTCCCAACAAATTACTCCTGGCAGAGAAAATAGGCAAATTTTATTCACACTAAAATGTCATTACAGAATAGGAGAGATCAAGATCACCCCCTTTTACCCTGCTTTGGGAACAGGGAAAGAAGTGTGACCTGAAGTCACACTAAATGCCTTTTCACTCAGAAGGAACAGAAACAATTTTGCCAACTGATAATATTTGTTGATAATATACCAGGCACTAAAATAAACTCATTACATTTATTGTCTTATTTAAAAAATTAGGTAAGGGATGACTTAATTAGAACATTTATAAAGGATTTATGAGATAATTCTGAGACACTAATACTATACTTTTTTTGATAGTGGGTACGGAGACTGGAATTTCTTTAGCCATCCTATAAAATAGAGCTGACCTATAAAATAAGCTATCCTGAGAACAAAGATGACACACTAAGCAGGATAGAACCAAGGGAGTCACAGAGATATAATACCAAAGTCTTGACTAAGGTATAAATGAAGTCCAATATATCCTTTTATTTCTATTTTTTAAGTCAATATTATTTGCATTTTCATGATACCTAACAATAAAATATAAATAAATAGCATAATGCTTGCCCACTCTCTTTAAGCCTTAGCTTAATTTCGATCCTATTTTAAGGAATGCCATCTATCAGGTGTGTATACCTACCATGCCAAAATCCACCCATAATTTACTACATAACAATATATTGAGCCCTTCAAAGACTGGCACAAATTATAACTGAGAGAAAGCAACCTAAGTAAGAAAGAAGTTCTTGGAGAATTTTCTTCTTTCACTAAACTCAAATCTACTTAGGGTTAATTTTCTGTGTTAACTTGACTTGGTTACAGAGTACCCAGACATTTGATCAAACATTTTTTTGCGTGTATCTCTGAAGGTGTTTCTATATCAAGGTTGACATTTGAAGCCATAGATTAAGGTAGATTTCCCTGCCCAATATGAGTTATAGTTCGTCCAATTAATTGAAGACCTAAATAGAACAAAAAGCTGAATAAAAAGGAATTCCTCCTGCCTGACTGTATTGAACTGGGACATCAGTCTTTTCCTGCTTTTAGGCTTAAACTGAGACATCTGCTCTTCTTGGGCCCCGAGCTTAGTGGCCTTCAGACTGGCACTTACATTACCATTTTTCCTGGTTCTTGAGGCTTAGGGCTCAGCCTAGAACTAGATCATCAGCAGTTTTGGGTCTCCAGTTTGTCAACTACACATCTTGGGGCTTCTTAGCTTCCATAATCATTTAGCCAATTCCTATGATAAATCTCCTGATATGCAAGTAAGAGAACCTGGAGAAAGTATTTTGAAAAATCTTTGAAAAGAAAAGAAGCACACTGGATGAGATCCACACTCAATATTGACATTTTCTCTCAGGGCACTATGAGTTTTGTAGCTCATGCAGAGACAGAACTCAAGCAGAAAGCAGCAATTTTATTTGGCTGGGAAATTGTATGTTTGAATACACAGCTCCCGCAATAGTAGAAAATGGAGACGGGGACACCAAAGAAAGATGAAACTTCAAAAAGAGCAGTCACAAGTATGCAAATTACCCTCCGATTTTGGGATGATCCTAAACACGTGTAACTCAAGACTTCAGATACACTAGGAGAAAACAACACCCGGAATACTTAAGAACTGAGGAGAGATTTCGGTAGTGGCCCGTTACCGAAGAGATGGGGTTCAGAGTTCAGGTCCTGCCAACTTAGAGGGACTTAGTAAACACCTTGTGCTTTCAGTTTACACCAAAAATCTATACTGAAGGATAAAATGAAAACCAAAGGAGACTCCTTCTAACAAAGCTTCAAACTAGGCCTCCAGTTGTTAATCTGCATGTTAGAACAGAAGTTATAAACCTTTATAAAAACTTAGAAAATTGAAAAGATAATGATAATGGGCAAAGATACGGGGTAGTTAGAAAGACATGGAAATTCCATAAAAGAACCAAATGGAAACTCTAAACTTGAAGGGAAAAAAAAGAAACAATATGTGAAATCAGCAATTTCTTAGATCAGATTAACAGCATACTGCATAACAGAAGAAAGAATGGTGGAGTTTAATACTCAAGGGAAAAAAAAGATTAAAACAACTGAGTAAAATCTTAAAGACTTATGGGACAAAATTGAGCCATCTAATATACATGTAATTGGAATTTTAGAAAGGGAATAGAGGAAAGAGGGAAGAAAAGATAATTTCTTTTATCCAGATTCAGGAAGTTCAGAGAACCCCAGGAAGGACAAATATCAAAACAGAACAAAACAAACAAATAAAACTAGACAGATTAGAGTCAAACTTACGTATGCCAAAAAAAATGAAAAAAAAAAAAATTGTTGAGAGGGAGGTGGAGACCCATTACTTACAAGGTCTGATTTACTTGCAGTCATACTTCCTTACATTTTACATAAGTTTTAAGTTTTAACTTTAAGTTTAATTTTAAGTTTAAAGTTTAAACTTTAAATGAAGTTTTAAGATTTACTTAAGTCCATACTTACAAGGATTAATTACTTATAAGAGAACAACATTAAGAATGACTTCGCATCACAAACAGTAAAGGCCAGAGATGAGGAAACATCACATTTAAGTGCTGTAAGAAAAAAATATGTTAACCTGAGATAACAGAAAAGCAAAATCACCCTTAAGAGATGAAAGTCAAATAAATTCACTTGCAGAAAATAAAAATCTAGAGAATGTGTTGTCTATGGATTTACACTACAAGAAATACTAGAGCTCCCTCAATAATAATAACAGATAGAAATAAAAGTCTGTAAGAAGTAATTTAATGGTTAAGTACGTGGGTAAAAGAGAAGATTCTTAAAAGACATTTTTTTCTTTTATTAGAAAAAAAGTATTAAATTCTTTGGAAGTTAATTTATAGTTTAAACAAAAAATAGTGACCCTTTTTATAGGGCTTATCCTAGATCTAAAGTAAAATTTACTGTAACAGTAACATAATAGACTAGAGGACATATTAATATAACTGTAATGCTCCACAGTTCTTACTTTTATAAGAAATAGTATGTTAATTTGTAAGAGAATGTTAAGTCTGAGCATTGTAACATTTAGAATAATCCAGTAATGAAATGGTACAAAGAAAAGAAGCCAAAATCAAGTAGGACAATAAAAGGAATACTAAAAAAAATGCCCAACTCACTCAATAGAAGCCAGAAAAGCGGGGACAAAAAATCAAAGGGCACAGAAAAAAAATACAGCAAGATAAGGGATATAAACGCAATAATTACATTAAATGTTTTTAGTAAAATATATCTCAAATTTATATAGAGATGCCAATGTAAAAAAAAAAATTCAGTATGCCCAGATAAAGATGATGGATTAAATACAGACATTTAATTTATACTTATCACTTACAATATATAAACACACTAAAGCAGGAGTAAATTTTCTTTTTCCTTTTTGTCCAAAATAGTGTTTCAGGTGTTAATCGTCCAATCAAAGAGAATATGAGGGGTGACAACAGCATTGAAATGTATATTCCAGGGATGCCAGGGTGGCTCAGTCAGTTAAGCCTCTGCCTTTGGCTCGGGTCATGATCCCAGGCTTCTGGGATGGAGTCCCACATCAGGCTCCTTGCTTAGCAGGGAGACTGCTTCTCTCTCTGCCTCTACCTGCTTGTGCTCTCTCTCTGTCTCTGAAAAATAAATAAATAAAATCTTTAAAAATAAATAAATAAAATGTATATTTCATAAAGTGGGAAAAGAGAAAATAGAGGGGAGGAAATCATCAATAAAATAAGTCAAGAAAATGTCACAAAAGTAAAAGATAAGACTTTCCAGATTTAAAGAGCCTACCAAACAACCAAAAGACATGGATTAATTAACCTACATCATGATGAAATTTCAAAGCACTGAAGACAAATAGCTTTGAGAGAGAGGTAAACCAAAAATAAAAACATGACATACAAAAATATGGACATTTTAAGGGTAATATTTTCTTTTGGAGTGAAGTAAGACTGCGCAATTCTGAGAAAAAAACAATTTCTAACTTAGAATTGCATACCAGTATCTTACAATTTTGCTTTTGTATACTATTTTTCAAGAAGCTAATAACAGAACCCAATAATTTAAGCAACAACATCAAAATACAAGAAAAGGGGAAAAAATAATCCAAGAAAGAGAATCCATTGCAGGATGAAAGTTAAAGTAATCCCCAGTGTGATGGTAATGGAAAATCTAATTCAACTGCTGTGTAACACGTCAGAAATCTCCAGGAGAGATTTTTTTTTTTTAGAAAGAAAATGTACAATAAATCCTATTAAAATTCTCCTAAATTCTATTAAAAATCCTTTTAAAACATAATAGAATTTAATCTAGTAAAAGGAAATGTGCACAATTTAGGGAAAATTTGGGTTTGAAATACTGACAGTATATGTTATACTAAGGCAACAACAACAAAACTAAGTGTGGGAAAAGAATCCATGCTATATCTGCTTAAATAGCAACAAGCCAGTTTTGACAGGGCTGATAGTAGGTAAAGGAGAAAATCATGGAGATGGAAGCCGTAGCAGAAGCTCAGATTCCTCACTGCATTCTTGGATGGCACACAGGCATCTAATGCAGTCAGAAATCAAACTAGAGGGGCGCCTGGGTGGCTCAGTGGGTTAAAGCCTCTGCCTTTGGCTCAGGTCATGATCCCAGGGTCCTGGGATTGAGCCCCGCATCGGGCTGTCTGCTCCGCGGAGAGCCTGCTTCCTTCTCTCTCTCTCTCTGCCTGCCTCTCTGCCTACTTGTGATCTCTGTCTGTCAAAGAAATAAATAAAATCTTAAAAAAAAAAAAAAAGGAAATCAAACTAAGAGAGAGACTTCTAAATTGCATGTTTAAGGAAACACCAACACTTACTAGCATTATCAGTGGCAAGGATCCAGCAGTAAGATGGTGAGGAAACCAACACTATTCTTTCTGCATACTGTTTATGAATAGGGATGACCTACCCCTCTAAAGTGTTGTGGTCAGCTTCTGAGATGGCCTTTAAAGATTCATACTTGCTGGTGTTCAAAGCTTTGTTTAATTTTTTTCCCTTTGAGTGTAGGCTGGACATATTGATTCATTTGTAAAGAACAGAATGCAGTAGAATGTCACCTCCTCGGTTAGACTGTAAGAACACCGTGTCCTCAATCTTTGGTTCTCTCTCTCTGTTGGATTGTTCACTATAGAGGAAGCCAGCTGCCATGTCATGGGACAGCCCTGTGGAGAAGCCCAGGTGACCTTGGAAACAGAACTTCTGAATCTTGACAAAGGCCACATAAGTGAAATTTAGAAGTAAATCCTCCTTTAGTCAGTCTTGAAATTATCAGCCTGGTACCTCTCCTTGATTACATTCTCATAAGACACTGAAATGTAACCACCCAGCTTAATCACTCCTGGATTTCTGACTTAGAGTAACTGTGAGATAATAAATATCTGTTCTTTTAAACTGCTAAGTTCTGAAGTAATCTGTTATGCAACAATAAATAGCTAATATACCTAATGTGACTGGAGAGCTGAAATAAGCCTTGTAGCTGTAGCTTCTATAGCATGGAAAATGAATGATCTGATTTACCCCCTCGGTTCTCTACCAAAAATGATTGCCTTAAGCATTCAGTTGTGGCCAGTTTAGAATTTTTTAGGAGGTCAACTTGCAAAGAATTTTTGGACAAACAAACTTTTGATTCTCACCTTGTATATTCTCTCTGATCGCAAAAGTAGAACATTATAGATCATATACTAATATATCAGCAACTTGTACAATTTGAACCCAAAATCGTTTTGGTGCTAATCACAGATCCGGCTATAGTAGACTCTGGAGGATGGATACAGCAGAGAAAAAAATTCAAACAATGACTCCTGCAAGCCTTCCACTATATAAAACTGTGGCAATGCTTACCTGACCAAGAAAAGAGGTCCCAGAATTCTTATTAGGGTATCTTAAATAACCATCCTTCTCATTATACTTTTCTACTTGGTAATAATCTATATCAAATATGATGCTGGTCAAAATGTAGTATCCTCTTGGGTAACCAACACTCAAACTTATTCTATTGTATAAAACAAATCTGGCCAGAGTCTAAGCCTGTCAACAGTGTCTCCAAGTGTCAGACCTCACCCAGCTGGGCATTTGATTGGCATGACAGATACATTCCAGTTGTAGTCAGATCAATCATCCCTACATGGGAATAAAAACAATTCTGAGGTTGTGAAGTATTATAACTTCAATTATCACCACTCTTCCTCAGGAAGATAGCTTATTTGATACCAGAAAACAATTCATGGAAAACTCAGAGTGGCTGGATAATCCATTCTGGGCATCATGTCAGAGTCTCTTTAAGCAGATGGGGTAAAAATATCTAGTTACATAGGAGCACATTATCCCACCCAGAGAACTCCATTTATAGTCATGAAGTTCAAGTCACTGCCAGCTCCCATGGATCTTATATTTTAGTGGGCAACATAGACAATAGGGAGTTAATAAATAAACAGGACCATTTGAAGGAATTGTGAATGATTTGAAGAAAAAAAGAATTGTATATAGAGTGACTAAAAAGGATATGGGGGAGATATTAAATAGGGTTGCTGAAACAAGCTCCCCTAAAAGATAACACTTGTGTTCAGGACTGAATTATAAGGATCTAGTCTTAGAAAGATTTGGGAGGGGCATCTGGGTGGCTCAGTCAGTTAAGCATCTGCCTTTGGCTCAGGTGGCTCAGGTCATGTCACAGGGTCCTGGGATCTAGGCCAGCATCGGGATCCCTGCTCAGTTTGGGAGTCTGCTTCTCCCTCTATCCCTCCCTGCTGCTCATGCTCTCTGTCTCTCTCCCTCTCTCAAATATATAAAATTAAAAAAGAAAGAAAGAAAGAAAGAAAGAAAGAAAGATAGATAGATTTGGGAGTAGAATATTTTAGATGGCCTGAAAGGCAAGATTACAATAAGGAATAAACTTAGTATGTCCCCAGTAAAGGAAGCTACTGTGCCTGAGAAGTAAGCAGGAGAGCACTAGGGGGGAAAAGGAATTCCAAGAGGCACAGGGCCATGTACGTCTGTGTATGTTTTGGTAAGCATTTTAAACTTTATTTGGAGTATGAGCTGAAACCACTGGAAGGGTTTAAGCTAAAAAGTGATAGGATCTGATTCGAGTTTTTGAAGAGATACCTTTCTACACTGGCTGATAAAGTATTATATAGTTTGGAGCAGGAAGTCCAAAGAGTAGATCATTGAAGAAGTTCAAACAATAGAAGACGGTGGTTTGGAATGGATGGAGGCAGTGGAGTGACAATATGTAGACATGGTCAGGAAATAGTTTGGAGACAAATCTTTAGAACTTGTTGATGTAGGGGCACCTGGGTGGCTTGGTGGGTTAAACCTCTGCCTTCAGCTTAGGTCATGGTCTCAGGGTCCTGGGATCGAGCCCCATATCAGGCTCTCTGCTCAGCAGGAAGCCTACGTCCCCCCTCGCCCTGTGCCTGCCTCTCTGTCTACTTGTGATCTCTCTTTCTGTCAAATAAATAAATAAAATCTTAAAAAAAAAAAAAGAACTTGCTGCTGTATTAGAAATGAGGAGGAGAGAAGGGAAAGAGAAAAATCAAAGATGAATCCCAAAGATTTGCTTTGAGGAGGAGCACCGCAGGTAATAGAGGAGGAGGTGAAATAAATTCCACTATTTTAATTTATGTAATATTGAGACACCTGTTAATCATTATGATAAAGATATTGAGATGGAGGCAGTTTGAAGAGAGACCTTTAGATGAACAAATTTGAACTAATGATAAAAATATGGAGTTATCAGCACAAAGATGGTGTTTAAAATTATGGAGCTAGATATGGTCAATAAAGGGAAGATCCTTAGTTATCATCATCAGGATCACTGGGCTTTTCAGTTAAGATAACAATTCCTGGGTTTTCCACATCTGAATCACTGAGAGATCAAAGAGTGACTTCTTCAGTCAGCTAATGATATGCTTAGGTCATGGTGCCTTTGGGAACCTAAACTATCCATATTCTTCAGGTATGTAGACTCAGTGATAACACAGTTAGTATAGTTACTTTATGCAAGTGACTAGTATTTCTCTTTAATGCTATAATTTTCAAAGGAGAGGAAAAGGAATTACTGTGTTAAATCCTTATATGGATCCATATGATAATGCAGCCAGTTGTATGGAGGTGTTACTAAATGGTGTTTTAACAGAATGGCTTAGTCCTGTTGATTCATTTTAGAAAATACCATAAAATATGTGGCAATTTGAAGAATCTCTGTAATGACTACTTTAAATATTGTCTAAATAAGTATTTACATAACTCTTTTCCCTTTAAGCTGTTAGTGCCTGTTAATTAGTACCTGTCTAAGTGTTCCAGCGTAAGCAGCTGTACACCCATTGCTAAGTGCAATAAAAAATATGACACATTTCATTTCAGAGAAGTCTTGAGTTCTTCTCACATATTTTTAAAGACTGAAGATTGTTCTGATTTTTTCCCATTACATTACAAGAGGTATATTGCTTTTTTGCAGGAAAACCATCAAGCATTTGAGCAAGAAAAAAATGATACGGTGGTGGTGATGATGATGATGATGATGGTGATGATGATGATGATGGTGATGATGATGATAATGATGATGATGATGATGATAGTGATGATGATGATGGTGATGATGATGGTGATAGTGATGATGGTGATGATGATGGTGATACTGTTACCAATTATGATGGTGGCGGTATTCCTCATGCAGACGTTAGTGATCATAACTATCCTTCACTGACATACTAATATAGCACAAGCATTAATATAGGAGCTTGAACTATGTTGTCACAACTCTGCAAAATGCATATTATTTACTCATTTTGCCAATAAAGAAAATGGAATTGCTTTAGAAGATAAGCACAATAAATTACTTGCCCAAATTCACTTGGCTAGTAAGGCTAGGATCTGAATCTTGGTCCATCTAATTCCACAGTATTTATCCTTTCCACTTTATCCATCTTGTGCATCATCTTGTCTCAGTTCTCTGCCTTTATGCTGGTCACACATCTACATTTAAATGCAAATGAAGATTATTCCTAAGTCAAATTTGTGTGAATATATGTGTTTAAATTCCTAAGGATATAGCACCAGTTGCTATAAAATCCAAAAGAAATCTGGCTTCACAAGTTGTAGCCAATGCCCCATCTATAAACCCTGAGGCCCCACCATTTAAGACTCTTTTGGACACCTAATTGCCTGAAGGTACCAACACAACAAATCAGTAGTGTTAAACTGTAGTCTCTTCCCCTCCCCAACCGATGATAGACTCAGTATACAAATAACATAGGCTCCTGGAATGAGCTAACTGTGGGGAAAATCTGTCCTATAGGGACTCCAGAGTTCTGGTTTGCCCCAATGGTACTTGTTTGAAAATTTACCCTTTGCTTTGTGCTTTCCCTTTCCTTCCTCTTTTCTCCACTCTCTTAACAATATTTTCTGAGATCACTTGCCAAATAGCCTACTTCTCAAACCCTAGCCTCAGGGTTTACTTCTGAGGGAACTCAAATTAATCATGGATTTTTTATTTCTAAGTAGGATTCGTATTTCTCATATATGTCCACACTTTTATTCTGGCTTAGAAATTTGGGATCACCTATTGAGAATGTACAACAAAGAGAATATTTAAGCAGATTGCAGGCGATGTTGTATCCACCATGGTAAATTTTCTTCACCTTTATAATAAAATAAAGTTTCTACCTTGCTCACTATAGTCAGTTCTCAATCCCTGTCTATTAGGTCTGGGGCAGCTTTACTTTCCAACTAAAGGATATTTGATTTTTGGCCACTAACAGTGAAATTCCTGGAACTCTCTATATTTATCTGGTGTAGTCCTTTATGTGCAATAAACAAGAGTGTAGGGCACAATGGAATCTCATATTTCATCATGGTTGCTATAGCACTCCTGACCTCAACCCAAAATTTTGAGAGTATAGGGCTGCCCCCAAACAAGTGTAGTTGAGTTATTTCATTTACTTGACACTTTTGACAGAAGGGAGAGAATGTTTCATTCTTCAGGACTAATTTCTATTGAGGTTTGATAGACACAAGTGTAGCACTTAGGCATAACTCTGAATGCTTTGGGTTTAACTTCAACCATCCTTCTTTATTCTACACAATTTTAAAAGTCATTTTTTCATTTGTTTTTTAAATTAGCCAATGGGATGTTCATTACCTTAATTTAGAATAGTGGACAATGGTTTGTTTACACTAAGCTCATTTTGTGCTGCTATATAATTGAGGAGTTTTCTTTTCTGAAAGTAAGTTTCCCTGAAGGCATTATTGGAGAAAATGCATCTGCAGTATTTGCTTTTTGTAACTCCCATTTTAATTTACTCACATGGGGAAATTTTATTCTCTTAACACATCTTGAGTTTGTTTCCTTCCTTTGTCTCTGATTCAAATAGATATCATAATTACTAGAATTTTTTAAAAGAGCTTATTTATTTATTTTGTCAGAGAGAGACTGAGTGAGAACAAGCAAGGAAAGCAATAGGCAGAAGCAGAGGGAGAAGCAGGTTCCCCACTGAGCAAGGAACCCAATGCAGGACTCTATCCAAGGGCTCTGGAATGATGACCTGAGCCAAAGGCAGACACTTAACCCTCTGAACCACCCAGGCATCCCCATAATTACTAGAATGTTTAATGTCCCATATAAATTTCTTACATGCCTTACTCTCTGAGAATTCATATGGATGATTTAACCACAGGAAGAAGTAAACATTTCCTTGGACCTGTAAGAAGTAAAACATCCAAACCTTGAATAAAGAAACCTTCATATCATCTGAACATGTTCAAGTAGATAAGGTAAGCCAAACCATCCACTGACACAATGGTCATATCTTTCACCTTTGGGTTGGAAATTGCATTCCAAGCAATATTTCCAACATCTAAAATATGGCTCCCATCATATTAACACTAGATATACAGCACTCTCTGCTAAAAGCGTAAACTGTATACAGTTTTCAGTAGCTCTGAAAAGGAAACATAAGTGCACGGTCAACAAGAACCTCTCTTGTGGAGGAGCAAGGCTACTCAGTGAGACCAATCAAGGACAATGCTAGGATGGTCCTGTTGTTTTGTCAAGGTACGTCATAAACCCAAGAGGTTTGGGAATCCAGTGGAAAGACTGTTCTATATGAAGAAAACTCTTTTGTGTAGCTTTTGACATGCCTTGAAGAAAGGGGGAAGGGTGGAGGATAGAATAAAAGTTAGCATCAAATATATCTCCTGACTTTATCATTTATCAACTGTACGACCACTTGAACACTTGAACCATCTAAAACACTAGATTTTTAGAAAAACCTTGGTTTTCTCGAATGTACAGTAGAGAATAATCGTAACTTCTTTAGCCTACCCCCACAAAATGAATGTATGGGAAAACACTTTGTGTATTGTCAAACTGCATGTAGTTATAATGGGTTACCTTTATTGACTCAGCAGTGTGTGCTAGACATTCTTTTCAGTGTTTCATATATAATATCTCATTAAATCTTCATGGCAACTTTTGAAGAAGGTGTCATTGTTATTTTCGTTTTTCATTTAAGGAACTTGACCAAAGTTACCAGGTGAGTGGACTATAGCAGAGATGGAATTTGAATCTAAGCCACTGAGTACCAAAGACTATGTTATATTTTAAAGTAATGTTACTCAAAGAATGGCCCATCCTCCTGGGCATGTCCATAACAAAGTAAGTGCAGAAACTGAGCATAAGTATTTGAAAACTTTTGTTTTAAGTATTTGATATTGTCTCAACATCCAAGTTCATGATTATTGTTATAGAAATTTGTGTTTTTTGTATTTTAGAAATATTGGTTTGTAGTGGATCAGAAATAACAGCTAGCCTTTCATTACAGATAGCTCAAGAAACACTGTTCTAAGTCATTACACAATACAGTTGTAATTGATTATTTCATCGGAATATTGTGGACAGTATGTAAGATAGCTATGGAAATCAGAAGTTAAGGTTTTATAAATTATTCTACCTAATTTAAGCTAGGAAATGTGCTTATGAATACTATGAAAATAAACAATAATTCATGAAGCTAAAGCAAACTCCTTGATATCAGTCCTCATAGTCCAGGCAAGGTTGTGCTCTTTCTTCCTATGTCTTCCATTCTGGACATTAGGTAGGGTATTACTAGGTAAGTATTTCTTCTACAAAACAAATACTCTAATATACATGAACCATATGGAGAGTTGTGTGGGAAACTGAACTCTACGAGGAAAAAACTTGCATGTGACAAATATCCTCCAAATCCGAAAAAAGGAAAAGTGAACACATTTTTTGCTTGGAAATCCCATATTTGGTCAATTATAAAACAAATGAAAAATACCTTTATCATGCTTAAAGAGTTTATAGCAATCCTTAGAATTATATTGAAATCACATTTTCTCCATGCAAGTGTTTGAGGTTTGACTTGTTAAGGATCATACTTGGGGTGCCTGGGTGGCTCAGGGGATTAAAGCCTCTGCCTTCGGCTCAGGTCATGATCCCAGGGTTCTGGGATCGAGCCCTGCACAGGGCTCTCTGCTCAGCCGGGAGCCTGCTTCCTCCTCTCTGCCTGCCTCTCTGCCTACTTGTGATCTCTGTCTGTCAAATAAATAAATAAAATCTTTTTTTTTTAAAAGGATATTAATACTCTTCTATTTTCTTTATATCAATTAAGTTCATTTTACTTCTTTGAATATTTGCCATTTTTCTTTTATCTTTGTGTCCCAAACTTTTCTCACCAAAATCACTCTCAAAGAAATAACTTCTGATAAAGCAATAAATTCCAAGAAATTACTTTAAATATCTTCTTGGGGTTATATAAAAAATATCTATTATGGGATATTAGATTATTACCAATATTTCACTGCTATAATCAACTGTTGAAGTATGGGGACATATTTAGACAAAAATAGTATCTGTTGTTTATCTGAACTTTATTTTATATGACAACCCTAGACTATGAAGGCCAAGTTCTTTGTGAAGTCTATGAGAAGTTATCTTCTCTGTCTAGGTCTTACCACTATAGACTAGACTTTAGTGGTAGGCCTGGAGCTGCTCTTGGTCAACATGGTCATCAATCAGGAAAGGGAGCTGGACATGAAATAGAGAGGAGTAAGAAAAAACAAGAGCCCATTTCTGCATTTGTTCATCCTGACATCCAACTAAAGCAACCTTTAAAGGATAATTCATATCCACTTTCCACATCTCAGGCAAATATCTCTTATTGGCCAACTGTAACCCAGAACCATAAGAGAAGGGAGTTTGAAGAGCTGTACATCCTGGCTTTACCAAACTGACAAAATTGAAAACCACCACCATGATGATGATGATGTTGATGATGACGATGATGACGATGAGGATGATACGGGTATTTTCTCAAGGGAAGCTACTCCTTTGTAGCAGTTCAGGAAGACATAAAGAAGCTTTACTTTACTCAGCATATGGTAGACTAAATTAGAGTGTGACAGAGATCATGCTCAGTGATATAATAAAACCACATATGTCAAAGACATTGGATTTCCAGACATAGTCTGAAATGTTCCCCATCTGGGTTCTCAGTTCAAGTCTTGACTTGACAATGTGGAGATTCTGCTTCTGAAAGCAACCTTGAACCCTGCAATGAAATGTTATATATTTGAGGATAAAATACAAAATTTATTTTCCAACCTACTGCGGTAATTGTCTCATATAGGATATTTAAATTGTTACCGATATTTCACTGCTATAATTAACTTGCATCAATATCCTTACAAAATAAACATGTAGAACTTCAAATATCCATTAGAGTAACTTTTATGGTGTAGAAATGCTAGGACAAAAGAAGTAATGTTTTCAAGACAAATGAACAATTTTTAAGCAAAATACCTATTACAAAATTGTTCTCTACTAAGGCTTTACCAGTTATATACCCACCAGTTCAGCAATGTAGGATTTATAACATTTCTGACATCCACACCCATAGGGAATTTTCATTAAAAAATAGATTTGCCATTTGAAAGGAAAAAACATGTTGTTTTAATTTTTATTTATATGGTGATTTCATATGTACATGAGATATATTTGTCATGTTATATATTATTTTTCTATTATAGCATTTAATTTTCTTTTTTTTTTAAAGACTTTATTTATTTATTTGACAGAGAGAAATCACAAGTAGATGGAGAAGCAGGCAGAGAGAGAGAGCGAGGGAAGCAGGCTCCCTGCTGAGCAGAGAGCCCGATGCGGGACTCGATCCCAGGACCCTGAGATCATGACCTGAGCCGAAGGCAGCGGCTTAACCCACTGAGCCACCCAGGCGCCCAGCATTTAATTTTCTTGTTAATCCATAATTACTTTCTCCCTGTTTCGTGCCTTTTCATTTGTGACATTTGATAGCATGAGACTTTCTTAAATAAGTGGTCATAGTCAAATCTGGTAGAATCATCTTTGTTTTCAGCTTATAAATCCATGTGTAGGAATATCTCTCTCCCTCGGCAAGCATTTTAAAGGACATCTGTATGTTTTCTTTTTAAAAATTTGCATTTTATATCCAAGTCTTTAGTTCATTTGACATATCCCATGAATAAAAAAATACTTTAACTTTCTTCAAATAATATTCTATCTTTTTTTTTTTTACTAAAACTTCCTTATCCCATTTTAAAATACCACCTTTATCATAAAATGTGATGTATATAATCATAGTTCTGGCACAAGAGTTGGTAGTATGGGCCCAGAAGTCAGACTACAAGGTAATGGCAGTCACTTATAAGCTATAACCTTAAGTAATTTATTTAATCTCCCAATGACTAAATTTCCTAATCTGTAAAATTGGAATAGTGTTAGGATAAAATTGTCTTGAGGATTACAAAAATGAATTAATGTGTGTAAAGCTCATAGAAGAGTGCCTGGGAGATAGTAAACACTCAATAAATGTCAGTTGTCCTTGTTGTGTAATGGGATATAAAATGAAGCACTTACTAACACAAGGCCAGATGAGCATTTTTGCTTGTTGAAGGCTGAACCCAAAGGTCACCTTGGAGATAGTACCGCATCTGCCCCTGTCTCAGTGTGGTGTGACCCTCCAGTCTGATGTGATTTTGCCACTTAGAGAAATTATTATGTCTCCCATGGTTAAGGAAGCACAGTACACTATAACTAGGTATTTGGAAATGGTTTGGAGATGGAGTGTGAAATAGAGTGTGAGAGATGAGCTAGGTCAGAATGAGAAACAGAGAGGATTTGATACTTGACTCTAAATTAGTCCTATATTTAAGAGATGAAAGGAAGAAAAAAACTGGTGAAGAACATAGAAAGCAAAAGTCCTTTGGGTTGGACACTGTTCTGGAATCAATTATGCTCCCCCCCTCCCATTTATAAGACGAAGTCCTAACTTCCAGTGTGGCAGTAGTTAGAGATAGGGCCTTTAAAGGAGTAACTAAGATTAAATGAAGTCATAAGCATGGCGACATAATCCAATAGGATTTATGTTTTTATTAGAAGAATAGAATCCATTGATGCATTATATTAAAATGGAAACAAATAGTATTTTTTTAAAAGACTTTATTTATTTATTGGACAGACAGAGATCACATGTAGGCATAAAGGTAGACAAAGAGGAGGAAGCAGGCTCCCTGCTGAGCAGAGAGCCCATGTGGGGCTCAATCCCAGGCCCTGGGATCATGACCTGAGCCGAAGGCAGAGGCTTTAACCCACTGAGCCACCCAGTTGCCCTACAAATAGTACTTTTTAAAAAGATTTTATTTATTTATTTGAGAGAGAGAGTGAACATGCCTACAGGCCCAAGCACAAGTCAGGGGAGGGGCAGAGGGAGAAGAAGAAGCAGACTCCCTGTTGAGTGCAGAGCCCAACTCAGGGCTCATCCCAGGACCATGAGATCAAGGGCCTGAGCCCAAGTCAGGAGCTTAACCAACCAAGCCACTCAGGAGGTCTGAGGACAAATAGTATTTTTATTGAATAGTGTTGGAATGAATGAATACCCCAATAGAAAAAAAATATATGCCTTGACTCTTATCTCAGACCATACACAAAAATTAACTCAGAATGGATCATGACTTAAAAATTAAAGCAAAAAATCAATTAAAGGATTATATGTAACAATTTAGTGATTTTTTAATCTCTTAGTATATGTGCTTATTTCCTGTCTCTCTATATTTTTCTTTTGAAAGCTTTGCTACTATGTACCTGCTTGATCAATATCTTTAAGTTCATTGGATTTTTCAATATTCTTAAATCTCAGATTTATAATTCAATGCTTTACACATATTTGCTCTTTAGTATTAATAAAATTCTGCTTTTATCAGTTCATTATCATAGTTCTAGAAAACAACGTCTGTATGTTTTGAGAATTGGATATAAATCTGTTAGAGAAATATTAGAATTTAAAAAGGTAAATGGAATGTTAATATATAAAAATCCTTAGATTGTTTATATTTCCATAATAACCAGTCAGAAAACAGAATATTAGAAAAAGTATATTGTTTCAAAAAATAAGGAAACATGGTAAGATACTTAGATATATATTTTATAACTGCTGCATTAAACCAAATTTTAAAATATTTTAGGGACACCTGGGTGACTCAGTGGATTAAATCTTCTGCCTTCGGCTCAGGTCGTGATCCCAGGGTCCTGGGATCAAGCTGCATCAGGCTCTCTGCTCAGCAGGGAGCCTGCTTCCTCCTCTCACTCTGCCTGCTTCTCTGCCTACTAGTGATCTCTGTCTGTCAAATAAATAAATAAAATCTTTAAAAAATTTTTTTAAAATAAAAGGATTTAAATAACTGAAAAGACATATGATTTTAGAGAGGAAGATATAATACCCTGGTTATGTCACTTCTTACTAAACTAATCTACATGTTCAACACAAACCTAATTAACAAATAGGAGGATTTTGTTGTTGTTTGCTTCTTTCTTTGTAGTTTTTAGTTTGGGATTTGATTTTGCATGCCACATGAAACTAAAAAAATACATTAAGTTCATCTTGTAAAATAAAGTTGTGAAGATAGCTAGGACATCTTTTAACAATGAAGGAGATTAGAAAGTTTAAATAATAGAGATGGATAGATATACAGCTTTAAAATATACTAAAATATAAAATAATTTTTGAAACTTGCGCACTAGAGATGAATGAGTGTTCATAATGGCACTAGAGATAAGTTAGGCCAAACAATGAAACAGAGTAAAAGGAAAATAAATAGATTCAAACGTGATTGGCTTAACTTTAAGGTAATGATTGCTATTTCAAATTAGTGGGGAAAGCAGGGATAATTCTATAAATCATGTGAGGTAAAAGTAAAGATGGATCCTCACCTCATTCCTTAAAACAAACTAAATTTTGATGGAGCGGAGATTTAAACTAAGCAAGAAAGACCTAGAAAGAAAGCACTGTGAATTTATTCAGATTATTGAAATAACTTTCACTTTTTTAAATTGGACATACAATCTAGAAGATTTAAAGAAAAAAGAGAACATCAACTACATAAAAATAAAACATATATTTAAAAAATGACCCTATATGAAGTTGAAAGACCAACAGCAGACTGGTACACAGTTTTTTCAACATGTATAACAAACACAAAGTAAATTTTCCAAATTCTCAAAATGTATGTATAAAATATTAGAGAAGAATCAAGAGCTGCAAATAGTCAGTGTACAGAAAAACAATTACAAATGTGCAATAAATGTGTGATGCAATATTGAACCTCACTCATAATAATACAAAATGATTAATTCATTCAACAAAAGTTATGAAGCACCTCTTCTATGTTTTCAGGATACATCATTAACAAAATAAACTTAAATCTCATCCCTAATGGAGCTTATATTTCAATAAGCAAACTAAAGACAATAAAAATGAGTAGAAAAATAAATGATTAGAACATAGTTTATTTGACGAGGATTGGAGATGGCTTCCAATAAATATAACAATGTAGTACTAAATCTCACAATTTCATATCTAACAAAAATATGTGTGTGCAGCAAAAAATATGTATGAGAATGTTTATAGAGCCATTATTTGTAATAGCAAACAATTTGAAACAACTCTATCGAGTATATTAACACTAGAATAAAGAAAATTTTTAGTATATTCATGTGGTAGAATTATATACAACAGTGAATCTGAATCTACAGCAGTTATAATAAAACAACATGTTGGAACTTCAACAAAATGATAAGAGAAAAAAGTCATCTAAGAAAACCTCTATTATGTGGTTTCATTTATATCAAGTTTGAAAATAGGCAAAACTGATATAAGTTTAGAAGTCAGGATGATGGTTACCTTTGGGGAGGAAAGTGCATGGGGGATACCTTTAAGGGTACAGGGAATGTTCCACTTCTTAGCCTGAGTGGGAACACAGTTATGTTCTCATGGGGTAATTCACTGAGCTGTTCATGACAACTTGGAACAGAGCCCATTTCCAACCCATGTTAAATCTGTGGAATAAACAAAAAAGTAAAATCATCCTGCTTTAAGTCCCTGAGATTTTAGGTAGTTTGTTTCTGCAGCAAAACCCTGCCTATCCTGACTAACATACTATATAAACATCCCTTTTCCTAACATTTCAGCAAGTAATTTGTATAGTTTAATTCTATTGTCATAATCATTCTAAAATTGTCATTGTTTCTTCATAGTAACTATAATTATCTATTTTCTTATATTGTGAATCTCTTCATTGGTTCTGCATGATGTCTAGCTAAGAGGTAGACATCTCTAAATAGAGACTATTCTTGCCCCCTTCACCATATCCCTGGCTCTACTTAGAATTTCCAAACATGCTAACAAACTTGGTAGATATAAATTCAATTTATAATTATGTAACAACCTGAGAGGAGAGAGTCCAAAATGAATACAGTTCCAGCAGAGGAACATTTTCTCTGCCGGTTTCCTGTGTTTAGTAAATCTGCTTCACCAGTGGTCAATTTTTGGTATCCAGTTTCTCTTTGGCTGGACTATGTTCACACTGACCCTGCACCCAGTTCTTACCTGTCACCCACCACAGAAGAAAGAAGCCCATGTTACCTCAGTGATAAGCCCTTATTTCTCTGCTGAGATTTCTGCTTTGTAAGACTCCCAGGCAAAATTGAAACCTTTGGGTATTGCTGCTTTAATTTTTGTCATATTTATACAGATGTCTATGAAAAAATCAAATAATAAGATTAGCCTATCATAATTTCTATACCTCCTCATCCCATACCTGTTCAAACTCTTAGTCCCACTCCCCAGGAGCAAGCTGCTTTACTGTTACCTTCAAGACACTAAATAATATACTTCTATCACTGTTTCAATTTAAATATTCCAAACAAGTATTGATTTCATAAAAGTAAAAATAGTTTTCCTTAGTTAAATATTTAACCTCCCCTCCTTACCTTCTCAAAACTATCAGTAACATGTGTGTGTGTGTGTGTGAGAGAGAGAGAGAGAGAGAGGAGAGAGATTCTTCTATTGGCTATTAGATTTTATTTAGTATTTTATTTTTTTAAAAAATATTTTGTTTATTTATTTGACAGAGAGAATACAGTGAGAGAGGGAACACAAGCAGGGGGAGTGGGAGAAGGAGAAGCAGACTTCCCGCTGAGCAGGGAGCCCAAAGCAGGGCTTGATCCCAGGACCCTGAGATCATGACCGGAGCTGAAGGCTGATGTTTAACAACTGAGCCACCCAGACACCCCTTATTTAGTATTTTGAATATTAGTGCTCCTCTATTCCCTTTCATAAATCCTCTGCCCTTCCATTTCTCATTGTCTGTGTGCTATTATTTTACATTTACACTGGAATTTTGTTAGTATTTACATTCTAAGTTCTGCATTTACAACTATGTCTTACACAATTTATCCATGGGCTGACTAAAACTGAGAAACATTCAGACATTATCATATTATTATGAATAAGCACTAAGATTGCATTCCTTTTCCTATGTAAACAGTACCATAATTCCTGAGCCACTTAGAAGAGGATATTAGGAACATCAAGACAAAGATGAATCTCTTACATTCCAATAATTGCTTGGAATCAATTGTTTATATACAATTTAATTTTTTCCCAGAATTTTGCATTGTTTTTCCTTTTGTCTTGAATAACATGCTTTATCTTGTTCTCAAGTTTGTTCCATCCCCTTAATCACAGAATTCATTTTAAGGTTTTTATCTTCAGAGACTACTCTCATAGAGCCCTTCATCCTTCTGCATTCCAAAACAGCCACTGTTAGATTGGATAAACCACTGTCATCCTGAGGCTTTTTTCTTTATTGCTGTTTCCTTGTTCTTCGGTCTTTTTTTCTTTCTTAATCTATTTGCTCATTTATCGAGAATACAAACTCAGCTAACTTTGCAGAATGAGATTTGGAAGGTGTGGCTGCTCATTAGATTGTGTGGGACCTAGTGAACCTCATCATCCATCCTCCTTTTCTTACTTAAGAGCCAAGTCCCAATTTATTTTGTAGGCTGCAAAGTGCACAAATGAAAGATTCTACCTTGCAGCTAGGTAATTCTAATAATTTGAGGGGGCATTGAGTGCAACTTCCGGGAACACCCCTTAGATGGATGGAATTGCTAGTAAGCACTCCACAGACACACATGCACCTACTTCTAAAAGGAATGCAGAAATGATGGGAGGTGCTCCAGCAGTCATCTGAAACATGAGGCAATCCTGGGAATTGAAGCCAGGCACCAAGAATAACACAACAAAAAGCAGGGAGTCTATGTCCTCGTTGACATCATAGAACTGCTATACTAGGCATGTTACAATATATTATACTTACAAAGATGGATACTGGCTACAAATACATTTGACGGACAGAAAAACATATTCCATTTGAGCAACTGTTATTTCTGATCTCAGTTGCTAATTACTGAATACAACATGTATTGAAAATCATGGTAAGATTTCTAGGCTCTTAAATATCTATAAATATCTTAGTTTTATCATACTTGGTTTTGATTCTTGTGACTCTGGAGTTCAAGGATAAAACATATTTCTTTAATGCTGAGGGCATTGTAGGCATCTCTTTTTTCTTTCTGAAAAATTTTAAAATGCTTTAGTTTTTCTTAATATTCTAAGACTTTACAAGAATGTGTCTGGATGTGAGCTTGTTTGATCTTTCGTTCCTTTATTTTTGTGGATAGAAGTGCACCATCCTGAACCAGATGCAATTTTCTGTTTGTTTTTTCAGATTCAGTTTTTAAATGGAGTTGATTCATGGTGATAAAATAGAATACAGATTGTATGTTCCCTTTGTATTTCCCTTATCTCCAGACTTCTCTTTTCATCAATAAACTTTTCATTCTGTGTATTAAAAACCCAACAAAAGGTTGACTTGCTTAATTGAAATATCTCAGTTAGTCAAAATGTAGGCATGGCTCTATTCCAGGTTTAGATGTTGTCAGTCCTCATTTCTCCATCTGTTGGATCAGTTTTCTTTTTTGGCTTTTCCTCTTATGGTGGCGTCCAGCAGCTCCAGGCTTATGTTGACCCACCATTAAGTCTAGAAGAGACTTTCCCAGAATTTAGTCATATCTGTTTGGCTTGGTTTATCTATCATTTCTCTTAAAATAGCTGGCACAGTTTGTATAGGTTTTGGACATGAACCTATCTCTGAGCCAGTCAAAGCAGCCAAGGGGATACAGTACTCTGATTGCCCACTCTAGAACCAAGAGTGGTGTGGCAGATTGCTAGTTTCACTGAAAATCCATTTTCCATTTCTTACCTTATAAAGAAACCCTTGGATTTTAGTTACCTTTATGGCTTAATTATCCAGCCTCTGTTATAGCTAGATGTATGCTTATGGCTGTGTTCTGATCAACAGCAGGTAAGCAGTGGTACACGCCCTTTCAGAAAAGTAAACTTAATGGGACAGGATGGTAGATCAACAGAAATGTTGGAGCTTAGAGATATAACATTAAAGGACACATTGCCAGTCCTGATTATTTTTGTTGGTCTTACTTGGCATGAAAAAATAAATTTCAACCCTATTTTAACTGTTATCTTGGGTTTTCACCATTTGCAGCTAAATCCAATCCTTTTTAATACAGATACATCAGCACCATTCTAACCACATGAACTAACAAAGGATATAAGTGGTTCACTAGGAGAAAAAACAAAAACAAAAACAAAAAACCCAAAACTAGAACTGCTAAATTCATTCTAAAAGTATAGGAAACTGGGATACTTGGGTGGCTCAGTCAGTTAAGCATCTGCCTTCAGCTAAGGTCATGGTCTCAGGGTCCTGGGATCAAGTCCCACATCAGGCTCCTTGCTCAGCAGGGAGACTGCTTCTTCTTCTCCCTTTGCCTGTTGTTCCCCCTGCTTGTGTTCCCTCTCTTTCTTACAAGTAAATAAGTAAAATCTTAAAGAAGTAAAAGCATGGAGAATTACCTCTGGTGAAGTAAATACAAAAGATGAATATGCAGAGAATACAGACAGGATCAACTATTAGTGAAGGAGTTGTTTTGCAGTGGGATGCTCCAGCATTCAGTTGTCCACACCTGCATACACTTAGATGTTCCCTGAAGGGTCCGCTATGAGGAAGGCAACCTTCTCTAGTTTCCAGTATAGATGCCAGCTTTTCTCTCCTTCAGTACTATTTGTCATTATAAATTGAATTTCAGCCCATACTCCCACCCTTACCTGGAAGCCTACAAAACATTTTCCCATACACTTTTATAAAACAACTCAATTAATAAAACTAATTGTACTTTTAAAATAAAAGCCTTTAGAAGCTTGTCAGCTATTTTGATATATATATTTGAAAGAAATTCTCTCCTTTTAGTTTCTTTAATGTATAATTAGTTCTCTTAAAAGTGTTCAGATTTGGGGGAAAGGAAGTTACATTTGTAAAAAAATGTCTACTTAGAAAACTAGAGTAAAATTTTTTCACTAGTCTCACATTTATCTTTTCCAAAGGATACATGTTTGCCTTATGATAAATCCTGAAACTAAATTTATATATATGTGTATATATATATATATATATATATATACACACACACATATATATATAAACCTTATGAGGACAAAACTGTAAATAGACCAGCATTGGCAATAAAGAAAGCAAAGATTTATGACCAGCTCTCTTGCTCACCATCTGCATGACCACATAAGAGTTATTAGAGAACCCAAGACGCTTCCCATCCCTGACATCTTTTGTCATAGCAAGAATCAAACTCTTCCGACCCTTGGTCCTCATCCTCGAGCGTAACACCCGTACACCCACACTGCTCTGAGCTTCCTCTCTTCGAACCTCCCATCTCAGCTCTCTCAGCTCTCAGTATGTTGTTCTATTAAGATTCTTATTCTAAAGCAGATAGATTCTCTCATATTCTCAGTTTTCACAGGCTTTCCCCTTCACCTTCTTACCTTGATCCTACTTCACTCTTCCCATAACTAGGCCATCTTTCCCCATGACACACGCACCCATCTCCCCCCTTATTCTACATTTGTTCTTTGAGCTCCTGGATACAGGATTGGATCCCTGGATACAGGATTGGATTCTCTTCTCATCATTCAGTCACTCTATTCTCTTCTTTGCCCTTTTAGCTTAACTCCCATGGCCCATTACCCTGCTCAATACACAGGTATCTAGTCAATATACACACATCCTCTAATTTTTCAGTAAACGACCCTGGAACACACCATCTTTTAGCACATCACTTTCTCTGAGCTGTTCTCCTTAATAATGTCCAGAGGCTTCTTTCTAGAGTACAAATATGAGCATGGCCCTCCTGTCTTGATTTTTTTTCCAGTATTCTGCATGGGTTTTTAGTTCAAGTCCAAATAGCAAAAGCAGGTCTTTAATGGGCTCTCTCCTGCTGTCCTACCCATGCATCCCTCACTGTTTCCCTCACACAGATTCTGTGTCTGACCTTCCCACATGAACAACTAATCTCATCTCCCTGAACCTGTCTTGCTCTCTTCAATTTCAGGCCACTGTTCATGGACCTCTGCCTAGAAGATTAATATACCTCCACCCTGTCCAAAGTTCAGCTTAGGGCTCATTCCTTTTGCCATTTCTGTCACTTCTCCCTTCTCACCCTCTATTCTGGAATAAAATCCCTTCCCTAGCACCTTATCTTACCCTTTTCCTAGTACCAGTCACACCTGACGTAGTTGTATATTATAGTCACTCCTCCCCACCTCCTAGTACTCAGTAAGTTCCTTGATGGCAAAATTTACGTGCGTTTTCCTCGTGGTTAGTATAGTGCTCAGTAAATATACAAGGAGCAAATTAATCCCATCTCTTCTCAGCTTTTGTTCTCTGCATGGTCCGATTCTCCCAGATGAAACAGTCAATGTTTTGGATTAGTTTCTTGCATTTTACTGTCACTTTCCAAATAAGTCTGGGTCATGGAAGATTTACTTAATGCAGGAAATGAATAGAATAAATGTGTACATAGATTGCATGCCGTGGTAATTAAATCATTAGTGCTGAACACTAGTATTTAGACTAGAGCACGTTAACATATGTTTTTATTTGTCAGAAGCAATAAGTAAAGATGAAACCTAGTAATTATAGACTGTGAATAAAAGGAGTTTTCCGGGTGGTCTTGTATAAATCTTGAAGAAAGGAAAGCAAAAGGCAAATGTTCACTAGTATTTCTCCTGACTTCTTTATTAAATGTAATAGTGACCTTCTGATATTCTGTGCAGCTTTTAAAAATCGAACTGGTAGTATTTTTGTATGTGTAATAATACTGTCTCAGATATTCATCAGTGGTTTTGTTCGCTTTTGTTGACTCCCTCTTCTACGTTCTCATCCTTGTCCTTCTCTGCTTTCTAATGACCTGTTCCCCGCTCTGATATCCTCAGTCACCCTCTTGTAGCCTTTCTTTCCCAGTCACCTTCTACAAGCCAGGCACCTCCTGCTACCCCCTTTGCCCTCCTGCACTGAATAAAGGGAGATTGATGTGGTGAAATGTTTGTGCAGAAATGTAATACATCGTTACTTTCACGTATTTTTAAATGTATCAATCTTGAACCTGCTTGTTACAAAAATACCAGTATTGCTCGTGATATTTTAGTACTGCATGAAAAGAATAGGGAAATATTTAGTGTCATTTTTTCTTTGGTATTAAAATCAACAGCCCTATCCAAGGGACAGGTGTTGTTATGGCTACATAGTTGTATTCTGTAGTGGGACTGAGTAGCCTCTCATTCTTTCCTACAGCCAGAAACGAATATCCCACTTACCAAACAGATACCTGGTTACTATTGCAGTAGATTGGATTTTCAATATTGAGATATATATTTTATAGTGATGAAGATATCTTGCCGTGGTTAGGACTTATCTAAGTAATGAACAAATTATCATTTTCATTTTTAAAATAAAGGGAATTTGATAGTTCAGCTCTAGGGGATGAGGAGAAAACTTATCACATGAACTACATAACAGACAATAGAGAAGTTTTTCATCTGGTACATTGAAATGCTCTAGTACGACCTTCTCAGACTCTGTATATTCCAACAGTATTCCCCATAGACAGGGACGGGTGAATTTAGGGTATGAGCATCTAATACTAACCTCACCCTAACCATTCTAAACCCAATCCTACTGAGAAAACGAGAGAATTTTCCCTTTCTAAATCTCTAAAATATGGCTTCCTCCTTGTGACAGGAAGGCTGTACCTCCCTTTGACTGCATATTCCCACTCGGCTTTGAGGATCACCAAAGCTCAGGGTGTAGAGAAAGCGGAGTGTAAACTCCATCCACTCATTGCACAGACATAGTTTTCTCCTGGCCCACTTGGTGGTTTAACAATTTCTAGCTCAATACATTATAAATCACACATGACATCTCTTCTAAGATTGCAGTATCAGGGTGTGAGTTTGGGCCTCAGAGGAGAGTTGTAAGGAGAGCAAAAAGTTGTGAGCTGTGGACCTGAACAGCTGCTTGGTGGTGGCAACGGCAGCTGTTATGAAGAAATGCCTTTCCCCCCAATGTGCTTCTCTTGCTCTCCTGTCCCCTTTCTTGTCAATAGCCAGTCAACATTTATTGATTGTGCAGAGGCTAAGGGCTAATTCTTCTGGGTAAGCTTATCCATCTGCCCCTTTTCTTTTGGCTTACATTGTCTCTCCAGGGCTTTATTTTGTTTTTATAAACATCTTTCTATCTGCCTGCTCCTTCTCACCATATGGCAATTCTGATATATATCTTTCTTGTTGGAGGAGGAATGTGAGACAACAGGAGAAAAGAGGTCCCTAATGGGGGGGAAAAAAAAAAGGAGGGGGAAAAGATTTAGAACACTTATCAGAGGAGTGTATAGTTTAATAAGTGTTGCTTTCTTCAGCATGATTTTAATCACGTTACGATTAAACATTTTCTTCCAAAACAAGGAGGACTGATTTCCATAAATACAAATATTGTCTATGACCAATGTCTCTAAATTCTTCCTTACCTATCAATGTGAAGCAATTCAATCAGGCATCTTCCCCCACTACCCTAATAAAACTCTTCTTGCCTAAATCCCACAAATGACAACTCTAAAGAGTATTTTTCAATTCTCATCTTACTTGATTACTCAGTAGCATTCAAGTCATTCAGAAGCATTCAGTCTTTCATGAAATATCCCATGGCTCTCACGACTTCACACTCCTGGATTCCACGGCCACCCCACCCCCCCCCCCACCCCACCCCACCCCACCCCACGGCCCACCCCACGGCCCACTCTGTGACCAGCCCTTCTCATCTCTTTCCACAGCAGCATCATTGCCTCCAATTTCATTTCCCAGAGCATCTCCATCACTGAAGTCTTCTCTAGTTACACCTGTCTCTAACTGAGCTCAACCAGCACCACATCTTTAAATACCATCTATTGGTTTACAATTCCCCAAATTCCATGTCTAGCTAAGATTCCTGTTTTTGAGCACCAGACTTTTCTATCAGATTGCTTTCTTGACAGCTCCATGTGGTTTTAATGTGAATAAAACCAAACTCAAACAACCCCAACATCCTTTCCTTGCTCAGTTTTCTTATTTTGGGGGATATCAAAAACATAAAAGTCCTTCTTGATTCATTTTCCTTCAATCCCTATGTGAAAACTTCAGTAGTAAGTCACTATTGCCTCCTAGGTACATCACATATCACTTTTTCTCCCCATTGTTTGCTGTTACCACTCTAGTGGATACACTATTTTCTCTGGATTAGAAGATGGCAACAGTTTCCTACGTTGTCTCTGCCATTCTTACCCTTTCCATTTTGTTACTTATATAACATTTATATATTTATATTTATAAAAGCTATATTTATATTTATTTATATTTATCATATTTATATATTTCTATATTATACATAATATATATTTCTATATTTTATATTTATATATATATAAACATTTATATTTATATTTATAAAAGCTATAATGAGCTTTTACATTTTAAACCCTGAGGATGTCACTATCTGGTTCATAATCCTTCAGAAGTCTCCTACTGCACTTGCAATAAAATCCACTGTTCTTAACTCACCTCCAGGTTCCTGAGGGATCTAGCCCCCCTGACCTCAGCCCAGCAGACTTACTTGCCATTCTTCATATGGGCTGTTTTCTCCAGCTGGAAGCTTCTCCCCTCAACTCTTCACTTTCAGCTTCTTCTCGTCCTCTACATGCCAGCTGCAATGCCAGTTCCCCAGAGGGGCTGTTCTTGGCAATCACATCTGCATTAGATTCTCACCCATCCTCTTCTAGTCTCTATCATTTTATCCTATTCTTTTCCTTCATAGAACTCATCACAACATGCGTGTGTGTTTGTGTGCTCTCTTGTTTAAGGCTGTACTTACAGCTAAAATGCACTCACTCAACCTTGCAATGGAAGTTTTGTTTGTTTGGTGACAAAAAAGGAAAAACATGTAGTTTAGGGTACATTCATTAATTTATTCCTCATCATCAGTTAACTGTAAGATGTTCCATCAATAATACTAGTGATCGTTTTAATAACAATAGAAACACCAATAACAATAGCAAACATTTATATAGGTCTGATATGAGTTGAGTACTACTGTAAGCTCTCAGCATATCTCCTTCAGTGTGCATATGAAGTAGGTATTAGTCTCCTACTGCTGACTAGGAAACCAAGGCACATGAAGCTTTAAGTGACTTGTTGAAGACCATCGTGCGCTGAAGTGGAAGAGCCTGTTTTTAATCTGACACTTGGGCTCTAGAAGCTGGGGCTTTTAAGTACTACCCCAAACTACAAGTTATCGCATGACTATAAACAGAAGGAGATAATGAAAAATTGATTTTGCTTTCATGGAGCTTATAGTTTGTTGTGTTCTCTTTAAGCCCAGCAACAAGAATATTTGCTTTCATTTTTAAATACAGTGGAGACTATGTCCATATTATGTCACACATTCAATACTATTTTTATGTCTTTTGGTAATTTCTTATTGATTACATATTTAATATAATTTTACATTTATGATACAAAGACCACTTCTTATTTTCAAACTACATTAAAATAATGAAGAACATATACCACAATAAGCATTCTAGAGAATTTAATACTTTCATCCTTAATTTAATCCTATAAGAGGATGATATATGTTTCATTTAAGGTTTTAATTATCAGGAGAAAAAATCCTTATATTTCATTATTCCAAAGACCTATGAAGCAGCTTTTACCACACAAGAACCCACGTCTCCTCTAAGAATCAGTAAGGAAGAGATTGTTTCCTGGTTCTACATAATGCATGGCTAAATTATTATTCATAAAGTCATTCAGGAAAACCTTACATGTGACAGTATGAGCATGTAGACTGTAAAATAACAAATATGACTCTATTTCACAGGCTAACAAGACTAGTCCATTCTGCAATTTAACCGAGGACATTAGATAGGTTTAAGTCTTTTGGACCTACGTAAAGAAAGACAATGCATTAAAACCTCTGCAAGCTACCCTTCAGACATTTAAATATGGCATCCCTGTCATCTGTTAGAGTGGATGTAACTATAATTCCCCAGCTGCAGTAAACATTTAAATATGTTGGTTTTCTGCTCCCAGAGGTTTTCCAAGCTGCTCTGTCAAATCTGTTAATGTAGAAAAATGTAGTCAAGAAGAAAAACTTAAAAGACCTGAGAGCAAGTCTGAGATGGAGGAGATAAGACAGGAGTAAGAATGAGAGTGATTAAAGATCCATTTATCATCATCCACAAAACTGGAGTCTTCCCATACAAGGAAATAGAATGGAAATGTTCCTTAAATTGGGAAAAATATGCTACTCATTATGCATAGATCCCAAGAGAAGAGATTTTACATATTGACACTGCTTCTTCACAATACCACCCCTTTCTTCCAGTGATTAATATTAGAAAATGTATTTTTAAAGCTCAGAGAGGTTCTTGGGAATACAGAGACATTTAAAGACAAGTTGTGATTGGTGAAGAGGACATTAAGGATTAATTAATATTAGTTTCTTTGAAAAGTCTTGGTTGTGGCTATACCAGTCTTCCTGCCCAATTAACATGATCAGTTTATTTTATTAATAAAATAATAACCTCCTATATACTTCTCCATATCTGACCCCACCTACCAACTGCTACTGCGGAAGTTTAAATCTTATCCCTTACAGTGAAGAGAGCTCATGAGTCAGATTCAGAAGCTGTAGTTTTCAATCCCATTGCTGCTCCTTTTAACGGTTTGATTTGAGCTGAGCACTTAATTTCATGAAGCCTCCGTTTCCTTCCTTGGAAAATGGCCTACTTCTTTCGCAGAAGAGACTCTGAAATATGTGAAAGCACAGACATTTGGTAGGCCCGCAAAACATGTTACCATTTCTTTCTTCCTTTTTTGCTTCCAAACCTTGGAAACAATTCTGGTCTTAGAGTAGTAAACATTAAGGAGAGTGACATATTTTTATAGTACTCTCCGTCCAATCATTCTGAGTGTTGCTTTACTTACAGTTTCCCATTTAATTATTAAAATAACCACTAAAGTAGTTATTACTTTTTCTAAGTTATATATCATAACAGTAAGACTCCAACAGTTTTACTAACTAGGCCATTTATTTATCTAACAGTATTTGTGGAGTGTTTACTGTGTTCTAGGCATTAAGCTAAGAACCCCAGACACAAAATGATTGTATAGGGTTCTGCCCTCCATGAAACTCCAGTTTGGAAGAGAGAAAAACAAAAGGCAACACACAACATTAATATACTCTACTCATTGCCACGGCAGTAGAGGCAAAGGCTTCTGGTTGTTTGACTACAGCATCCTGACTCTTAGTTTCAGTAATGGGAAGTTAATCTCACTCTCACCCACTTTTATAGTATAACTGGGATCCTATGTTTTTCCCCCACTGGAACTCACCCCACAGTTAGAGATTTATCTTCCCAGGATAATATATGTCCCCAAAACACAGTGCCACACTTTCACTAGAGCCCATCACATGGTTTTGCCTCTTTCCTTGGACTGATTCTCTCAATGTAAAGAGACATCGAGAACTTTCTATGTGCCAGACCTTATGCTATATGCTGAGGATAAAATATTTTCATAAGGATAAAAGAGAATAAAAGTATATTTTTAATTGCTGCTTTTGAGAAGGTTAGACTATAGTAAGGAAAGACCTCCATTGAACAGAAAAGAGTAAAATACTGTAGATTCTAGGATAGAGGTCTGCAAAAGACAGCAGTGAGATGCAAATAAAGCATGGTCTACATTGTGTACTTGGTATCAGCGTGAGTTAAAATGCAAAATGAAGAGTTCAGTTTCAGTATGCTGTAAATGAGTGGGTTGTGGCAAAAGGAAGGGCCATCCGCAGAAGGATGTATTTAGACCTTTAGCTTAGGGGAAACATTTTGCTTAATGATAGACCTCTTCGGAGTCAAATACATACCAATATCACATGAAGCCATGAAAGCTGGATGACACCAGAGAGAATGTTTAGAATGAAAGGAGAGAAGATCTAAAATACGGCAGAGAACTTGGAGGATCAGCCGACTGAAGGAACAAGGAGGGGTACACAGGGATGTCCGTGAAGAGGCATCCGCACCTCTGATTGGGAGACAGGACGTCATCATTCCTGAGATCCTGGCAGACAGCAATACAACGTGACTACATGCCCGAAAAGACCTGAATAAAGTATGTTCACAATTCTGTCAAGAAAACTGAATTCACATCCTAATCAGGACACTTTTATAAGATTTTTTTAAAAAAACAAGAATAAATTAAGAATAAAAAACCAGATGAGTGAGAAAGAAATGTCCCTTGAGAGATGCATAAAGAGAATGTGGTGTATATACACAGGAGTATTACTCAGCCCTTAAAAAGAGAGAAATCCAGCAATTTGTGACAACATTGATGAAGCTGGAGGGAATTATATTAAGTGAAATAAGACAGAGAAAGACAAATACTGTATACTTTCACTTCTATGATGGTGGAATCTAAACAAAACCAAAAACATAAAAAACAAACAAACAGGGGGGTCTGGGTGGCTCAGTCGTTGAGTGTCTGCCTTCAGCTCAGGTCATGATATCAGGGTTCTGGGATCAAGCCCTGCCTTGGGCTCCCTGCTTAGCAAGAAGCCTGCTTCCCCTCTCCCACTCCCTCTGCCTCTCCATCTCCCACTCCCCCTGCTTGTGTTCCCTCTCTGGCTGTGTATCTCTCTGCTAAATAAATAAATAAATAAATAAATAAATAAAATCTTTAAAACAAAGAAACAAGCAAAATGCTGAATTCACAGAAACAGAGAATACCATAGTGGTTGCCATGGGCTAGGGGGAGGGATAAATGAGGAGCTGTAAGTGAAAGCGTATAGATTTTCGGTTATAAGAATAAATTCTGAAGACCTAATGTCCAGCATGATGAGTAGCATGATACTGTAGACTTGAAAAGTGGCTGAGAAAGCACTGTTGCCACACAAAAGAGAGAGAGAGAGAGAACTATGTGAGGAGGTGGCTATGCTGATTAGCTTGATCTTGGTAATCATTCCACAAGCATATATATATCAAATCATCACATTGTACACATAGAATATATACAACTGTATTTGTCAATTATTTCTTAACAAAGTTAAAAAAAAAAAGGAAATAATGGAATAAACCCATGAACTCCAGACCCCAACTCATGTATTAATGTTCCACAGGAGCCTTAGTTTATATGTTAAATAGTGGTGTTTTAGGTCAAGGTAATATCTTCAAAAGTTTTTTTAAGATTTTTTTTTTTTTGACAGACAGAGATGACAAGTAGGCAGAGAGTCAGGCAGAGAGAGAAAGGAGAAAGCAGGCTCCCTGCTGAGCAGAGAGCCCGATGCGGGGCTCGATCCCAGGACCCTAGGATCATGACCTGAGCCGAAGGCAGAGGCTTTAACCCACTGAGCCCCCTATCCTCAAAAGTTTTATAAGTATTACTAGATTCAACTAGATATATAATTCAAGAGCTGTTATGATTTTAGCACCTTTCTCATACAGTTAACCTTTTTTTTCTTTCAAACCATCAACATTTTTGAATACCATAGTGATTGTTGATCTGTTTAATAACTATTCTGAACTTATTTGGAATAAATATGTTAATCTTTAAAACAGATGCATTGTATTTCTTATCTTTCAGTAATTAAAACAAATCATCTAATAGCTGTATGTGTATATATATGTATAATATGTATATAAATATGTATACACACACATATACATATGTTTAATTTGGAAACGTATTGCTAAGGGAAAAAATGTTCTTGTTTCAACCTTTTTATCAAGATGTTGCCTTTGAGAGAGAATTATGGGAAAGAGGGTAGTAGGGGGTTTGAAGATTGTTTAATGCAGCAGTTCCTAGAATGTGATACTCAGATAATAAGCACCAAAGGACAGTATCAGTGGAGAGTCAGGGTGAAACACAATTTGTGGTCAACAGAAGTTTGGAAAACTTTTGTTAAATTATGTTAAAGAGAGTTCTTAACTGCAGGACTTCTCAGAGCCTTCAAACAGGGTTTGTTTTCATGGCAAATACTTTAGGAAAAAATCGCTTTACACACACTGATCAAAAGTCCAAAAGAGACAAATGACAGAACATAGCAGAGATCAACATGGTTGTGACAGGGAGTGCCATGGTTAGGGACTGACTGCATTACTTAGTTCAGGAAAAATGAAAAGCAGGAACAGAATGAAAACCCTTGCTCAGGTATATACCTGGAAAGAAAGAAAAAGGGAGGTGAAGGTAAATTTTTCTGCATCACAAATAGAGCCTACCTCTAGCTTACTGGACATTTGCTACTTGCTTCACCAAAATTTCCCTGGGAGTCTGCTCCCTTATCAAAGTAGAAGGACATGGTATCTTGTTGGCCACTGTATCTCTAACGTGTAGAACAGTGTCTGTCACAGAATAAGTGCCCCCAAATCATTTATTGAATAGAGCAAATAGTAAATTAGTAACAGTAGAACCATAAGAATAGTGAAAATTCCATTATATGGAAACTTTCCAATGGTTGACCCACATGCAGAAACCAAGAGTTCCAGGTGTTTCCTAATCCTGTCTCTATTCTGAGAGATTACGCTTAAGGGGTTCCCCACAGGAAAAGTTTGCAAAACCTTGGCAGCTTGCCACAGGACATGAAGGCACAATCCAGGGTGGCTATTAATGGGAAAACAATACAATTTAAAGGGAGGCTGACTGTCCTTTGTGCAGTTTCTAATTTTTATTATAAACCTAACCTTAAAACTTGGATTTTTTTTTTTCATAAACAACACCTCACATTTGTAAAATAGTTTACAAGTCTTTTCAAAATTGACTCTTAATCCTGAAAAAAAAAAAAAAGTGACAAGTAGCCTATCATAGAAAGAGAGAAATTAAAGTGGACCAGATGAATGATTTGCCCAAGGTCACAACATTATTTTATGGAAGATCTAAGATTAGAACCTAACTTTTCCATCTTTTAGTCCTTACAACACACAGAAGAGTAAACACGAATTCCTTCCAGTTTAAGAAATCTCCCTGACTTGTAATGGAATGGAAACTTCCTTTTAAAAATAACCTCTATAAAAAATTTTTAAAAAGAAGTCTACATGACTAATTCTCCTAAAATAATAAAACAATTATAAGACCACATAAAAGTCATCTAAAAAGCTGGGTGAAGAGAAGATCAAAGATGCTTATGTAAGGACAAGATAGAAGCCAAGCTTCAAAATTCAAAGCTTTTGTGAGCTCTAATCATTTCGCTTGCATTCATAAAATCTTAAACATTTTCTCTCTACTTTTTGATGTATAATATTCAATCGATTATAATGGAATATAAGTGGATAGTACTTGTAATGGTCCCTGAGCATGAAAGTGAAAACCATGGCACGTGCACAGCACTGCCACCTAGAGGAAAGTGGGCCCTTTGCTGCCAGTCCAGATGCTTTCAGAGAAAAGAGAACGGGCCTGGGGTTAGTGCCATTGTTATTCCTCTCCTTCTAAGTTATTTAAAATAGAAAAATTTTGGATTTTCCTCTTCTCCATTCTAAAGTCAAAGGCAATGACTAGATCTACTGCTAGGAAATCTGTGTATGCTTCCTTTTCAATGTATTTATAAATTCCGTTATGTTAATATCAAAAATATATAACAGATTTAGAAGGAATGAAGTATCCTGCTGGGACTTCCTAGGGAGGGGCATTTTTCCAGTTTATTGAGACTTTGAATTATTGGTGGGGCTAAAGCTTCATGACTGACCCTCCTCTTATGCTATTACCAGTGCAGAGAATTGGCATTAAAACTCCATGTGATTAAAAAATTCGTAAGTCCTTTAAAATTATACATATTGACAGATAAAAAGAAATAGAAATATTCACAAACTAGTTAGCTAGTGAATTGTGAGCTTTTAACAGGAAAAGAAAATCAAAGGCAGCATCTTTTCAAAGGATTGGTTGTATCTAACCACTTTCTTTCAATTTTTCTGGAGTATATTTATGAGATTAAATGTATTGAAGAGCAGTGAGGTGTGGTGGTCTTCAAACAGTAAAACAGCACACTCCTGTTGAGAAAACACTTTGTTGTAGCAAAATAGCTTTTAATCCTAAACTTTATAAATGGGTGGGGATGTGTGCATGTGGGGGGTGAGCTTTGATGGGAAAAGACAGAAGAAAGAAAATTTAAGTAATAGCAGAGGAGGTACAAAGTAGCACTCAGCTAGAAGATATTCATTTTCTACCCTTAAATGCAAGGAAAACCATAAAAGTTTCTGCCTTTGAAACCCAGAAAATTTTCACAAAGAATATTGAGTTTTTACAGAGAACAAAGATCGTCACATCTCCTAAATTTCCCTCTGTGAAACGTTTATTTAGCAGCAATTAGGAATAGACATCAAAATAGTTTCTAAGTTGTGAATAGTTTAGGCAGAACCTATCTGCATTTATGTGACTGAACAGCAAACCATTGCTAAGAACATTCTGTAGAGATTATATCTCCCTTGTCACAAAGAAATGATTGGTCCATCATGTCCCACCATGGGATCAAGAACTAGAACATTTAAATAAGAGAACATACAGAGAAAGATAGTGGATGAAAAAGACAAGAAGAGAAATATGATCCAGTCAGTCACCAGAATAATGAAGGATGGTAATCAACATTAAATCAACATCAAAAGTAATAGTAGTTGTTGGACATATTATTTATAATTTCATATATATGTGTGGTATTCCACAGTGGATATTCAGCTCACCTTGAGTAATCCCTTGGCGTGTCTTTTAAAAGCTCCTATTTGACGAAAGTTCTATCAAAGTTTATTAAAGAAAAGGTGCTGTTTACTAAAGAAAGGGTAGATCTAGCCAACATGTGTATTTTTATCCTGGCACCTTGTGTGAAAAATCACATAAGCGTATCACTTCAAGAATAATGTCTAAATAGAGTCTGTTATTACTTGAGTGACTTCAGTCCGAAGTACTTTGGGAACTATAAAATGTCACACATTCCTTCATCATAAAGGCAGTGTGCTGCAGGGGAAGTAATTCCTAGCTCTACAGGAGAAGTCTTGACTCCCAGTTCTGCCACTCATTGACCAGCTCTGTCTCTATGATAAGGTCATTTGTAATCTGAAACTTTCCTTGGGTGTAAGAAGAGAATTATTCTGTCCATCTTCTAGGACCACAGAGACTAAAATAATGCCTATAACTATTTTTATTTTTCTTACTAACAACATAAATAATAATACCTCCTATTTCATAGCACTTGAAAAGCGCCTTCAAATACTTAATCCCATTCAGTGCTTACAGCAATCATCTGAAGCAGATTCTCTTGTCTCCATTTTTCAGTTGAGGAAATGAAGTTAAAGAGGTCAGCATATATGTCATGGGTGAAAATGAAGTGCCAGGATTAAAGTTCTAATTTTCTGATACTTTGCACCATTATCTGCTACACTAAATCATTTCATTGTAAATCTTCCCATTTCGTTCTACTTTATAGATGTGATGTTGGCCATTCTACATGTACTTGTGGAACTCTAGCAATGAGGAAACCCTCACCTTCTGAGGAAATCCATTCCATTGTTCAATACTCTCACTTTTAGAAAGGTCTTAGCCTTGATCAAAACCCACCTCTTGGGGCACCTGGGTGGCTCAGTGGGTTAGGGCCTCTGCCTTCAGCTCAGGTCATGTTCCCAGGGTCCTGGGATCGAGCCCCACATCGGGCTTTCTGCTCGGCGGGGAGCCTGCTTCCTCCTCTCTCTGGCTGCCTCTCTGCCTACTTGTAATCTCTGTCTGTCAAATAAATAAAAAAAATAAAAACACTGATCCCTCCTTGCTATGCTTTAAAAAAAAAAAAAAACCACCTCTTCATAACTTCCACTTATTATTACTTTATTTCTACCCTCTAAAAATGTGCAAAATAAGTTAAATTCTTCTTCAGCTGGCTTTTTCCCCCACCCTACAATGGGTTTGTTGCCAGAACACAAGTGTCATGAAAACCACAGCTAAACCTAAAACAAAATGGGAAAGGGAAAGACCCATATCAGCATTGTCATCATTGGACCCCCATATTTGGACAAGTCTACCACTACTGGTCAACTGATCTACAAATGTGTGGGATCCACAAAAGAACTACTGAAAAAATTTGAGAAGGAGGCTGCTGAGATGGGAAAGAGCTCCTTCAGGCTGGGTCTCGCATAAACCTGAAAGCTGAAAATGAATATGGTATCACCATTGATATCTTCCTGTGGGAATTTAAAATCAGCAAGTATTATGAGACCATCATTGACATTCCAGGACACAGAGACTTTCAAAAACATGAACACACATGCCTCTCAGTCTGACTGTGCTGTCCTGATTTTGTTGCTGGTATTGGTGAATTTGAAGCAGATATCTCCAAGAATGGGCGGACTCGTGAGCAAGCCCTTCTGGCTTACACAGTAGGTGTAAAACAACTCATTGTTGGTGTTAACAAAATGGATTCCACTGAGCCATCCTATAGCCAGAAGAGATACAAGGAAATCATTAAGGAAGTCAGCACCTACATTAAGAAAATTGGCTACAACACCAACACAGTAGCATTTGTGCCAATTTCTGGTTGGAATGGTGACAATATGCTGGAGCCAAGTGCTAACATGCTGTGGTTCAAGGGATGGAAAGTCACCGATAAAGATGGGAATGCCAGTGGGACAACATTGCTTGAAGCTCTGGATTGCATTCTGCCACCAACTTGTCCAACTGGCAAATACTTGCGTTTCCCTCTCCAGGATGTCAGCAAAATTTGTGCTATTGGTACTGTCCCTGTGGGCCGAGTGGAGACTGGTATTTTTAAACCTGGCATAGTGGTCACCTTTGCTCTAGTCAGCGTTATAACTGAAATAAAGTCTGTTGAAATGCACCATCAAGTTTTGAGTGAGGCTTTTCCTGGGGACAATGTAGGCTTCAATGTCAAGAATGTATCTGTCAAAGATGTTCATTGTGACAGTGTGACTGATAATGGTCACAATGACCCACCCATGGAAGCAGATGGCTTCATGACTCAGGTGATAATCCTGAAAAATCCAGACCACATCAGTGCTGGATATGCACCTGTGCTGGATGGTCACATACCTCACATTGCTTGCAAGTTTGCTGAGCTGAAGGAGTAGATTGTGGTCTGGAAAGAAGCTGGAAGATGGTCCCAAGTTCTTGAAATCTGGTGATGCTGCCATCTTTGCTATGGTTCCTGGCAAGCCTACATGTGTTGAGAGCTCTCTGACTGTCCTCCTCTGGGCTGTTTTGCTGTTTGTGACATGAGACAGATGGCTGCCTGGAGTGTTATCAAAGCAGTGGATAAAAAAGCAGCTGGAGCTTGCAAGGTCACCAAGTCTGCCCAGAAAGCTCAGAAGGCTAAATGAGTATTATCCCCAATACTCACCACCTCAGTCTTACTCGGTGGTGGAAAACGGTCTCAGAACTGTTTGTGTCAATTGGACAAGACTGGTTAATGATTACAAAGCATTGTAAAACTTTCAGAAGGAAAGGAGAATGTTCTGTGGACCATTTGTTTTTCTCTGTGTGTGTGTGGCAATTTTAGGTTAGTAGTTTTTAAGATCAATACCTTTTAATGGAAACTACTTGACCAAAAATATGGACAGAATTTTGAGGCCCATTAAAACAAATGTTAAATGAGGAAAAAAAATTCTTCTTCAATTGAATGACTTTCTAGTTACTATATAGGCTTTTCTGTTTTCTCGATACTAATTCTTTCCAAATAACTCAAGAGTTTTCAGTTTCTAGTCTCCTCATCATTATAATTTTCCTAACTCTATGAATATACTGTCAAAAACACCTTTTTTCTTGTGTCTAGTACAGTATTTAAAGTATTGAATTTGACTTTATATTTACTTTTCTATCTCTCCTATTAGATTATGCACTTCTCTATGTGTATAGGGAGGAAGAGAAGAATATTTATAATCAACCATTTTTGTTTGTTTCCCTGAGGAAACATACACAGATCTTGATACATAAAAACCTTAATCTATGGCATGTTAAATTAGTAAACTGAATATTAATTGAATTTAACAATGTTAAGCAGCATCAAAAATGTTGATATCTAATCCTAGAAACTCAGTTTCTGGAATAAAAGAGGCTACAGTTCAACTTGATTCACCATTTATTCAGCTAAATGCCGTGGTACAGCAAAGGACTCTTGCTATGCAGAGTACACAGGGACATTTCCCTCCAAAACTGAGGGGAGAGCCCAAAGAGATTTCACCAGAGAAGGGACAGGTCATTGGTTATTTAACCTGGAATTGAAAGGGCAAGTATGCTTCCATATAAAGCAGAAGTAGAAAGAAATTAATTCTATAAAATACATTGGGACCATATTACAAATGTCTTATGGAGAAGATACAATTTAATGGCAATAAAAATAAAGTGTGACCGCTTATAAACAGAGCCAGCTTCATAGGCTCACTGCTGGAATAGTCACCCTGGGCCGTATGCTCAACAGGGCTACCCTCTTGAAGTTGAAACTCTGAAGTGGCTGTCTTGAAATGTTTAATACTTTTATTTTTGAATTTGTGTTTTATAAATAAAATCCAGTGGAATAGTGGAGCTTGTGTCAGCTCATGAAGCCTGGCCTCTCGCTGATCACCCCCTTCATCAGGAGGGTTCTTGGCTTCCAGCTTTCTTCCCTTTAGCACCCGAACCACTGCTGATCACCACTGGGGTAACATGTCTCAGTGGCCAATGAAAACATGTGTTCTGCCACTGTAGCCAGGGGTTACCCATGTGTAAGCACAAACAAAGTCAGAGAGAGGCACACCTTCAAGGCACCTTTGCGGAGGGGAAGGCGTATGTGTAAGGGTAAGCAGCATTCATCCCTGTCCTGGTTGGCAGAGCCATAGCAAGTTTAGCTGGTGATTTGTTGAGTTCTTCACATCCATCCTTCATCAAGCATATCCCAGGGTGGAGACTGCATTGTCTGGGGGTACTTGTCCAACATGTGTTGAGAGAGACGACAGCCCATGAGAAGGGGAGGTTGAGTTCCCCTGCTGCCAGTAGGATCCTCCATTTTCATTGTGCCATGGGACCTGTCAATGATGTAGCAGGTCCTGGTTATAAAGTAGCTGAAGTTGGGGATACTCCCTAAGCCCCTAACCCAGGGTGTGTGTGGAAACCTAGTAGTTATCTCAGTCCTTTAATTTGAGACTTTGATGATAAATAACAGTTATCCATGCAAAAAAAGGGAATGAAGAAGGCTTCAGGGGGAGGAAATAACATGTGAGGGCCCAAGTCACATCAGAGAGTAGACATACTCCAAGAACCAAGAGAAGTTGAGTAGGATGGAAGGGAACCGTAAGCACAAACTGGTGGACAGAAAGGCCAGTCACAGTCAGAGAGGGGGTCAGCAGCTCTGTTAATCAATGGAAAGGCTTGAGAGGGAGCTGAAGTAGTACAAAATAAAAAAGTGTTTTGTTTTGGTTTGGTTTGGTTTTTTCCCAGAGGTTGTTACTACTAAGACACATCTTTACTACCCTGTTCCAGTAGAGTCCATTTTTGACCTTTAATTAAATGATGTTCCAGTATTCTCTGTAAAATGTCCTTTTGTTGGAATTAGCACATCATTGTCCCTTTGCCAAACTTAGATCCTAGTTTCTTATCCCCTGTGAGTGTGATGAGCAGGAGCTCTTCTTCCTCACAGTTGTGCAAGCTTGAGACATAAAATCCCTTCGTCTATAGAACGTTAAACTAGTAAACTGAATATTAATTGCATTTAACAATGTTAAGCAGCATCAAAAAAGTTGATATCTAAAACTGGAAACTCAGTTTCTGGAATAAAAGAGGCCACAGTCTAACTTGATTGACCATTTATCCAGTTACATGCCATGATATACTGGAGGTCACTGGAGGAAAAAGGCTCATCAAGAAATGACATGAACACAGATATTTCTTGCACTTCATTGCTACCGTCTACTAAAAGAACTTGGGTGGCTACTTTGCCCAAACTCTACCTGGAAGCTTATGCTGAACAAAAAGTAAATGAATGGACCCCAGTAGGATACCAAAAAGAACCTCTCAGAGCTGCAGCAGAGCACGTTTTTTTTCAGAATTGGAATGAAGTAGATATTTTTTTCTTTAGTAAGGATTTTTTTTTTTATCACATTGACATTTAGTTTATTAGAGCTAAGTTTACAAGACCAGTTCCAGAAGAGCTTTGACTTAAATCAGTTGCCATTTTATATAGATAAGATGAGAAAATGCTGAAGAAATGTGGCTTTTCCCTCTCAAAGTTTATTCAAAACAAAATCAAATCAATTTCTTACCACCAGGAAGTGGCATAATTTACCTCAACTTTCAGGGAAACAAGTATACTCAGCAATAGGTTGAATGCAGGCTAAAAGTTGTTTTCGCATTCCAACTGTTAATTTTCTCCTTCCTTGATGTCCTTTTTTTTTTCTTATAAATGAGACTGAACACTCTTACATTTATAAATTCTTAAGAATATCAATAAAAGATAATTAGTAAGACTTTTATAAATGGATATGGAAAAGAAAATAGAAGACACATATAAAAACTCTAAGAGGAGTATCCTATAAATGCCACTGGTTTAGGTTCCAGTAAGCTCTGTATAAAAGAGGACAGACTTTTCTGGCACTTCTGCCATGCACCAGACAAGTGGGATATGATTATTCCAATTTAATGTTACACCATCCCAGTGAAGAAGGTATTTGCACCCAGAAGAAACTGAGCTCCAAGGTGTTCACATAACTTGCCGGTTTCACACGATGGTGACTGAGATAGCCTAGCCTTAAACTCAGGTGTGTCTTATTGCAAATGTAGTAATAATTTGCAGGTTAGTATTTCACTACCATGTCAATATCTTATGCTGTGGTTAGTTCATCCTAGGCCAGTCAAAGCCACCATGTGGAATTATGGTAAAGATCATTTAATAAAGATAAGAAAAATGATTTTCATTTGTTGAGTGCCAGCCATTATATTAGACTCAATATTCATGATTATCAATATTGCAAAAAGCAATAGGATAGATTGAAAGGAATTCAGTGAAGCTACCTGGGGAAAAAGGGAAATGGGTGCAGTTTGGAAAGGGGAAAGAATTAGGAAAGTGAAAATGAAAGGGGTGGCTCAAGGTCAAACCTGCCTTCCACCATATGGATAAAAAAGATGACCGTATGTTGTAAGCAAGACCAAGTGAAATTTAATATGAAAAAAAAATAACACTGCAATAGCAACAGTATGAAAAGCATAACCCGGAAGTGTGCACATACTTGCTAAATCCTGAATTTGCCCGGTGGAGCACCACACCCAAACTTCCAGTCTCCCAAGCAACCACTACAGGTTGTTTATCTGCTGCAAATGAGACGTTGGAGGAAAAAGAAGAAAGCAGAAAGGGATGTTTTAACCAGAATCTGAGGTTCAACATAATGCAAAAAACATGTATGGCTGCTTACTACATGCTGTGTTCTGGCGATAAAGAGAAGCGGTAGGAAGAACATCACAGTAGGGAAAGAGATCTGGGAGTTGAAAGGAAATTTCCTGGGATCAAGCAAAATAGATGTTTTCATGTTACTTGTGTTGCATGCTTCCAGCTTAAGTCAGATTTCTTGGAACTTTGCATGTAAAGGTACTCTATAAATATTGTTAACTTAATCTACAAATAGAATGGGGTGGGTGGGTAATGGAATCATTTTAGAACAAGGACCTAAAGGAGAACTTACTTTCACGTAGATAAGAACTTGGTTCAGGGCTCTTTACACTGGCCAAAAGGGGAAAAATAATTCATAAAAGGAGAAAGTTTGCCAATCCCACAAATATAAATGTTCAAAGATAGATGAGCTTTGAAGTGGAAGATATATGATCATATGTGTGATTTCCTCAGTGAGAGGAAATATCAGATTTATGAATATACTATGTTCTATCCTCATCCATAAGAGAAATTTAAAAAGGAAATATTATTCTGGGTCATGACTTATCTTCTGCTTATAGTAGGAATGGTTGGAAGTAGACTTAAACTCAATAACCTAAAAAAGGTAGAAGGAAATTTGATTGGGGAAAATAAAAAGTACTATATGGACATATTGAATTGCAAACAAATCCAAGGATATAGGCATAAAGATTGTCTATTAATTCCTGCCTGTGTAACGTGAGTGGCCTAAGGTACTTCTAGGTCTTAGAATCCTCATCTACAAAATGAGCAAACTAAGTAGATAGTCACTAAGATCATTTTCAATTAAAAAAAAATTATTTAGGTAAACAGAGGAGCAGTCTGAAATGTACTTAAAAGAAAAGAAATGAACTAGTCACGTTGAAAAGATCTATATAAAAGAATTACTGTTGTACTATATACAGTAACATACTCTGTCTTTTTAAATAAGGCTAGAGTAATGACAGAAATTAATTTCTATAAAGGTTGGAAATGTGGCATATGTATGTGAAGGACGAGTAAATTGCCATTATAATAGGGATGACTTAAATTATGATATGAGGATGATAAAGAAGAGAAAATATTTTGTCCTTTCGAGATGTCAAAGCTTAACTGAACATGGTTTAACGAATTAAAAGTCTCAAAGCAGAGTCTACGGTAGAGACTATTAATTGCAGAATCCTGATACCTATAATGCTCTTCTTCCTTAATAACCAAATCTCATTTGTATTCAGTTAACAAATAAATTACTACATTTCCCATCATCCCTTGTAGCAAGATGAAATTATATGTCTAAGTCGTAGACAATGAGACGTAAGCTTATGATTTTGCAGCGGCCTTCTGGGAACACTGCGTAAAGAAAGAGAGCCCACTGATTCAAGAGCGAGAGATGCTCTTTTATCCTTCCCACCTCTTCTGCTGTCACAGAAGTGATGAATGGACTTCGAGCAGCCATTTTATACTATGAGGTAACCTCAGAGAAGGAAGCCTTATGTTCAAAGTGGAGTAGTATAAAGAATATAGATTGGTTTCTTTTCTTTTTTTTTTAAATTATTATTATTATTTTAATTATTTCTTTTTAGTGTAACAGAATTCATTGTTTATGCACCACACCCAGTGCTCCCTGCAATACGTGCCCTCCTTAATACCCACCACCTAGCTCCCCCAACCTCCCACCCCCCCACCCCTTCAAAATCCTTAGGTTGTTTTTCAGAGTCCATAGTCTCTCATGGTTCACCTCCCCTTCCAATTTCCCTCAGCTCTCTTCTCCTCTCCATCTCCCCATGTCCTCCATGTTATTTGTTATGCTCCACAAATAAGTGAAACCATATGATAACTGACTCTCTCTGCTTGACTTATTTCACTCAGCATAATCTCTTCCAGTCCCGTCCATGTTGCTACAAAAGTTGAGTATTCATCCTTTCTGATGGAGACATAATACTCCATAGTGTATATGGACCACATCTTCCTTATCCATTCGTCTGTTGAAGGGCATCTTAGTTCTTTCCACAGTTTGGCAACCGTGGCCATTGCTGCTGTAAACATTGGGGTACAGATGGCCCTTCTTTTCACTACATCTGTATCTTTGGGGTAAATACCCAGTAGTGCATTTTCAGGGTCCTAGGGAAGCTCTATTTTTAATTTCTTAAGGAATCTCCACACTGTTTTCCAAAGTGGCTGCACCAACTTGCATTCCCACCAACAGTGTAAAAGGGTTCCCCTTTCTCCACATCCTCTCCAACACACATTGTTTTCTGTCTTACTAATTTTGGCCATTCTAACTGGTGTAAGGTGGTATCTCAATGTGGTTTTAATTTGAATTTCCCTGGTGACTAGTGATGATGAACATTTTTCATATGTCTGATAGCCATTTGTATGTCTTCATGGAGAAGTGTCTGTTCATATCTTCTGCCCATTTTTTGACATGATTATTTGTTTTGTGTGTGTTGAGTTTGAGAAGTTCTTTATAGATCTTGGATATCAACCTTTTGTCTGTACTGTCATTTGTGAATATCTTCTCCCATTCTGTGGGTTGCCTCTTTGTTTTGTTGACTGTTTCCTTTGCTGTTCAGAAGCTTTTGATCTTGATGAAGTCCCAAAAGATCATTTTCTCTTTTGTTTCCTTTGCCTTTGGAGACATATCTTGAAAGAAGTTGCTGTGGTTGATATCGAAGAGGTTACTACCTATGTTCTCCTCTAGGATTCTAATGGATTCCTGTCTCATGTTGAGATCTTTTATCCATTTTGAGTTTTTCTTTGTGTACGGTGTAAGAGAATGGTCGAGTTTCATTTTTCTACATATAGCTGTCCACTTTTCCCAGCACCATTTGTTGAAGAGACTGTCTTTTTTCCACTGTATATTTGTTCCTGCTTTGTCGAAGATTATTTCACCATAGAGTTGAGGGTCCATATCTGGGCTCTCTACTCTGTTCCACTGGTCTATGTGTCTGTTTTTATGCCAGTACTATGGTGTCTTGATCATCACAGCTTTGTAATAAAGCTTGAAATCAGGTAACGTGATGTCTCCAGTTTTGTTTTTCTTTTTTTCAACATTTCCTTAGCAATTTGGGGTCTCTTCTGATTCCATACAGATTTTAGGATTATTTGCTCCAGCTCTTTGAAAAGTAACGGTGGAATTTTGATTGGAATGGCATTAAAAGTATAGATTGCTCTAGGCAGTATAGACATTTTAACAATGTTTATTCTTCTAAACCAAGAGCATGGAATGGTCTTCCACATTTTTGTGTCTTCTTCATTTTCTTTCATGAGTGTTCTATAGTTCCTTGAGTACAGATCCTTTACCTCTTTGGTTAGGTTTATTCCCAGGTATCTTATGATTCTTGGTGCTATAGTAAATGGAATCAATTCTCTAATTTCCCTTTCTGTATTTTCATTGTTAGTGTATAGAAAGCAACTGATTTCTGTACATTGACTTTGTCCTGCCACATTACTGAATTGTTGTATGAGTTCTAGTAGTTTGGGGTGGAGTCTTTTGGGTTTTCCATATAAAGAATCATGTCATCTGCAAAGGGAGAGAGTTTGACTTCTTCATTGCCAATTCAGATATCTTTTATTTCTCTTTGTTGATAGACTGGTTTCTGATAATATCCTGATGCCAGTAAGGTGGCCTTGGACGATTTATCTTCAAAATTCCTTTTTACATGAGAGAGAAATAAACTTCTATTTCAATTAACCACTATCATTTCCAACAGTATTTCTTTTCTTGGTTATGTGGATTTAACACTTAGTTCAACTGATTGATATAGCACACAAATGTGAGGTGCTTCAAATAACAGAAGCTAAGATATGGTGCTAGATGAAGGCAGAACTAGGTAGGTGCAAATTCATTACACAGATAATGAAAACTGAAAATCTCAAGACTATTATTATATACTAGTAAAGTATTTAGTTAAATCATCACCTGCCACATACTGGAAAGCCAACCATATGCTATAAAGGCTCTAATATGGTATTAGGGGAAATGGCAAAATATGTGTAAAATGTTGGCATGGGTTGGCAGCAAAATCCTAAAAGAATGATGAATTTAAGGTGAAACCAGCTGGCCAGTATGAGAGTTGTAAGAGAAAGTACTTCCCTCTTCTCTAAGATTAAAAGAAACTCTTTGCCTATAACCTGCATCCTCAGCCAACTGAGAGACTGATAATTTGAAAACTTTCAGGGTAGGAAAGGCAAACTGTTTATATTCTAAATCGAAGCAGTTAAAAGAAGTATCTGCAAATTCTAATCTTAGCAATAAATATGACTAGTGTCCCACCATTCAAAAGTGGATAGGCTGCTGGCAAAGATAGTACATTATTTTAGATGTCGTCATTGCAGCAGACAACAAGCTGAGAATTATTTGGATGGGCAGAGCACAAAGGTATATAAATAAAAAGACTTGTGTCCTTGAGCTTAAAAATTCCATTTATCCAAGAACTTTGTGTTCACTCACACTTGGAAATCACCAAAAAGCCAGTTGCACTGCAAGACCACCACATTTTTGAGGGTAACTTATTGTCCAAAAATAATCCACTGGATTCTGAAACCATACTAACAGGAACTGGTTTGCTCTATAAGTGTGATCCTTAGGAAAGATGTGCTCCTGAACGTCCACCTCAGATGTGGCTGCAGGATAATGGAGAAGGAAAACTCTTTCAGAAGGCAAAGCCAGAGACCACTAAGCAAAATGGGCAAAGGATTCTTACTGAAGAGCAAACCTGAGGCTACCAGATGGACAAACTGAAGAGCTCACTCCACAGCCAGAGCAGGGAGCCTATGGCATTTTTGTTCAGCAAAATTTTTGATGATTATTATGCCCCAGAGAGGCTTTTCCTGTCTTTACATTAATAAAAGTATCTAATTGATGGAACCATGAGGCAACAAATCAAAATCTGATAGAAGAGCCTCTACACCATCTCGAGAGATTGAACTCTTGAATAGGATGCAGGGACTGTAGGGGAGGCATCAGGGTTTTCTGCTTCAAGAGGAAGAAGAGGGTACATAGCCATAGGGTATCCAAAGGAATAGACTATCTACAGCTGTGGTAGACTGCAGGCTTGCTCTCAGTTCCTCACTCCCTCCTGTACAGTGTAGCAGAGGAAACAGAGTCTACCCCTGCTTGCTTTGGCTAATACGAAGTGGGAGGGAGGGGACATGAGCTGAGATTTTAAAGACCTGCATGGGCCTTTGGGACCTCACCATGAGAAGAACATGACCAGGATCTGTCGGTTTAAGAACAATGAGAAGATGTGGAGCAGACACAGAGCCAATTCTAAAGGCTGGGCCCAAGGTCAGCCAACACTCAGCATAAGCAGAAAGGTCCCCACTGACCTATAAGCACATGGCTGAGAAAAATAAACGCTTGTTTTAAGAAACTATTGCATTTCAAGGTGTTTTGTTACGCAGCATCATGGCCAATAAAGCAACCAGATCTATCTTAACATAGATAAAATAGAACTTTTGGAGATCCCATCAACAGACATGATTGCTAAAGAAATAGAAACCAAACTGAGAAAACTTTAAATAAAGAAATGGAAATCAAACTGAGAAAACTCTAAACAACCTCTAAAATTCGAAACAAACAAACTAAACTCAAACACCCCAAGCACAAATAAGAGAAGAAAGACCGAGAACGTTCTAGAAACTTCCTAAAGTGGTCAGGAAGACTGGATTAACACTGATCCTAAAAGATAAAAATGGACAGTCAGATCAAGATTATGTGTAAAAATAAAGAGCATGTGATCAAAGAGCTTTTGGGTTTTGCTATATGTGTGTGTGTGTGTGTGTGTGTGTGTGTGTGTGATGGAACTATTTCAAAGTTAAAAATTAAACAACTAAAAGCACAAAGTTGTTAATGCACCATAAACAACTAATCAAAATCAGGGGGGAAAAATCTGGAAATGGACACAATATGCTTCTGTTTTTGAGGATTGGAGTACCTGGTTTTTAAATATTTTAGGAGAAAAGTGAAAGGCCCAGAATATGCAAACAGAAGCGTAAATAGAACTCTTAAATGGGGATAAACAGAAAAGGCTAACTTTCCAACAGAATAGTTTAAATGAAACAGAAAGAGGAATATAGGATGAGGTCCTTAAAAAAGAAGTTAGGAAAGTATTACATAGAATAATTGCAAAGGCCTTTTCTCCTTATAACACGGAAATTGATGGATTTGAGAGTAAGGATATTAAAAAAGATCTTTAAGGGGCTGCAGGAAATAGAAGAGCTAGGACAAAGCATGGATGTCATGTAGAATATTTTATGACAAACTGCTGGCCTGAGCCAATAATTCTTGGGCTGGAGAAGGAATTGTCGCTCTATAGGAAGCTGGTGGATGTGGGGTAAAGAAGAGAAACTGCAACATAGTTTTTAGATAGATTTCAAAGGAATCCCTGAAGGACACAGAGAGAACTAGCTACAGTATCTTTAAAAAAAAAAAAAAGAAAAGAAAAGAAAAAGAAAAAGAAAAACAACTTGTTTTATAAATAAAAAGAAAGCAGAAAGAAAAAGAGTAATGTATTTTAAATGTGATAATACAGAAGATGGTAGGCCATTTGTGCATAAGAGTAAAGAGAAGAGAGGTGCCTGGGTGTCTCAGTCCCTTAAGCATCTGCCTTCGGCTCAGGTCATGATCCTAGGGTCCTGGGATTGAGCCCCATGTCAAGTTCCCTGCTCAGCAGGGAGTCTGCTTCTCCCTTTCCCTTTGCCCCTCCCCCTCCTTGTACACTCCCCCACCTCTCTCTCAAATAAATAAAATTTTTAAAAAATCCCTCAAGAAAGAGTAAAGAGAAAAAATGGCTAGAAGGGTGAAACACAACAAAGCAAATAGAAAAGGTAAAAAAAAAATGTGAAAACAGAGTTTATATAAGGTGTGCAATGATATAAGCATCTCTGACTGCATTGCAGGAAATAATTGGAATATACACATAGGTAAAACTTACAAATACTTTTTATAAACTGAAAAAACATTGGGGATCAAGTAAGATCATGTGTTAGAAAAGATTTGTGGAAAGTATAGAGCTTTCTACACATAAAAGTAATTAATGGTTGCAATGTTAAGAGTTACTCCTCAAGGGTAAATAACATAGAAATATTGTTCAGTTCAACAAGTGTTTATTTAGCCACTACAATGTACTAAGCAAATGTTAGACTCTGGGGGACACATCAATAATGAAGACAGACATAGTAACTATTCCAAGCCAGACAACAGGCTTAAAAGAGAATGGATACAGCTCTCTAAATGAAGACTTTTGCTGCCTTCCTAGAGCCAGCCACTATTTGTTATCTTGTGAACTCTCCAGAAACACATGTATATGCAACTGCATATATACACATATATATATTTATTTATAGACATATTCATGTATATGTATCTTTTAAATTTATACAATTGAGGATAAGTTATATATACTATTCATGACCTTGTGATTTTCTCTAAACACAATAATTTGAATATGATTCTATGTCAGAATATACAGAGCTACCTCATTTTTCTTACATACTGTGTGATTGTGTCATAATGTAATGAATTAATGGCCTTTAATGTACATTTATGCAGTTTCCAGTTCTTCCTTATTACATATAGCACTTATATATATATAATGCACTTTATACACAGATTAGTATACTTGATATACAAATTTATGGAAATGAAATTCCCATTAAATAGCAAGTAAATTTTAAATTTTGATAATGTCAAATATCCTTCAAAGTGATTACATCCCTTTGTATTGTGACCTACCTCACCCTAAAATGTCCTCGGACCACTTGCCAATGACATTTACTATCAAACCTTTTGACCTTTCCAAAAAGATATTTTATTACAGCTTAAATTGTGTTGGTCTTATTATGAAAAAATATGAACATATTTTCACATATTTAAAAGTTTTTTTGTGTTTCCCTTTTTATCTGAATTTTCTGTTCATAATCTTGGGTTTTCTACTCTTCTGAAAATTAGTACATTAGAAGCCATGAGCCTGTTGTCATACATTTTGTCAGTTTTTTTAGTTTGTTATTTTTCTGTCAAATTGAAATTTTTTAAAGACTTTATTTATTTGACAGACAGAGATCATAAGTAGGCAGAGAGGCAGGCAGAGAGAGAGAGAAGGGAAGCAGGGTCCTTGCTGAGCAGAGAGTCCGACATGGGGCTCTATCCCAGGACCCGGGGATCATGACCTAAGCTGAAGACAGAGGCTTTAACCCACTAAGCCACCCAGCTGCCCCTGTCAAATTGAATTTTTAACCGTGGTTTTATTTTGAACGTACGTTGAACGTATTTTAGACGTTTTATTTTGTAGGTACATATGCAGTTATATGAAATAATTACAGACATCCCATACATTCATCATCGAGTTTCACTTACTAATGACATTTCACATGGCTATAGTATGATCATATTACAGGTAGGAAACTGACATAGGTATAATACATCAACCTTATTTAGATTTCACCAGCGTGTGGGTGTTTAATTTAAGCATTTTATCACGTGTGTAGATTTGTGTGAACACCATTACAGCCAAGATACAGATCAATTCCCTCACGAGGCTCCTCCTTTTGCCCTTTTATATTCACAGCCGCCTCTTCCCTCTGGCCCTCCCTCCCTCCTAATAACCATAAATATGTTCTCCATTTCTGTAATTTTGCCATTAAAAAATGTTTTATAAATGGAAGCAGTATGAAATCTTTTGAGACCAGCTTCTTTCACTCAGTGTAATTTCCTGGAGATGCTACCAAGTATGTGACAATGGTCCATTCCTATCATTGAGTAGTATTCCCTGGCATGGATGTCTGAGTTTACTTAATCATTCACCCACTGAAGGATGTTTAGATCATTTCCAGTTTAGCACTATGACCAATAAAGCTTGTATGAGCAATAGTGTCCATGTTTTCACATGAGCAGAATTCTTCCTTTCTCTGACATGAATGCTCAGCCAATTGCTGAGTCATATGATATGATGAGCACACATTTAGTTTTGTAGGAATTGCCATTCACTTTTCTGGAGTGAGTGCACCATTTTACCCTTCTATCAGCAATGTATGAGTGATCCGGCTCTTCGCCACAACTGCCAGGATTCGGTGTTCCATTTTTATTTTAACATTCTAATAACTATGTAGTGACATCTCATTGTGGTTTTAGTTTTTATCTCCCTAATGACTAATGATCTTGAATATCTTTCATGTGCCTTTTGTCATCTTTACATCCTCTTCAGTGAAACCCTCTTTATATCTTTAGACCATTTTCTAATTGTTTCTAATCTTGTACTTACAACTGTATTTTAATAATAATTTTATGTTTCAGGTTGAATTCTTTGTTGAATATGTGATTGTCAAATATTTTCTTCTAATATATAGCTTTTCATATTCTTTACAGGGTCTTTCACAGATCACTTTTAACTTTGATAATCCAGTTTATGTTTTTTTTTTTCATTTATTAATCATGTTTTTCGTGTCCCGTCTAAGAAGACTGCCAAGCCATGGATGTTGAAGACTTTTCCCTTATGATTTTTTTTCTATAAGTTTTATTAGTTTTATGTTCTACATTTATGGCTGATCCATTTAAAATTAAATTTTGTGATATTTAGGTTGAGGTTCAATTTTTGCCTATAGAGGTCCAATTGCTGCATTGAAAACTTATCCTTCCTCCCTTGAATCGCTTTTGCACTTATGCCAAAAATCAGTTGGACATATTTGTGTGTACTTATTCTTGGCTATCTAAATTGTTCTGCTAATCTTTTTATCTATTCCTTTGCCAATATCACACTACTACTATAGCTATTTAATAAAACTAATTTCTTCAATGATATTCTTTTTGAAAATGATTTTAGCTATCTTAGTTCTTTTGCATTTTCATAGAAATTTTGCGATGATTTTGTCTACATTTATGAAAACTTTGCTAGAATTTTTATAAGAATAATGTTGAAACTGTGTATCCATTTGAATATGATGAACCTACCTTCCTTGGACACAGTATATCTCTCTCGGTCTTATCTAATTTCTTTCATCAGCATTTTTTTCAGCATACATCCTGTATATGGATTTTTAAGTTTATATATAAGTATTTCATTTTCTTTGGAGTGATATTAGTCTTTTTAATTTTTTCTTTTCACATATCCATTGTTAATATATAAACATGAAATAGATTTCTGTATGTTTATCTTGTATCTTGAGACCTTGATGAACTCATGTTAGTTCTAGAAGTATTTCATTTTTTTAGATTCTTCATGACTTTCCACAGACATTCATGCAAATAAGAACAGTTTTATTCTTTTCCTTCCCATCTATATCCCTTTTATTTATTTATTTTGCCTTAGTGCAGTAGCTAGAATATCTAGCACTATGTTAAAAAAGTGGTAAGATTGGATAGCCCTACCTTATTCCTCTAATCTTAGAGAGAAATCACTCAGTCTTTCACTATTAAATATAATGCTAGTTGTAAGGTATTTGTAGATGTTCTTTAAGTTGAGGTAGTTCACTTCTATTCTTAACTTGCTGAGAGTTTTGATCATAAATGGATGTTGCATTTTTTTCAAATACTTTTGTTGCATAAGATGATATGACCAAATAATATTTGAACACTTATTTTTATTAACTTTTTTAAAAGATTTTGTATCATGTTTGTCTTGTGTTTGTCCTGAATTTAATAAGAAATTTGGGGGCTCCTGGGTGGCTCAGTTGATTAAGTATCTGACTCTTGATTTTGGCTTACATCATGATCTCAGGGTTTTGAGATCAAACCCCACATAGGGTTCAATCCTAAGTGTGGAGACTGCTTAAAATTCTCTCTCTCTCTTCCTTTGCCCCTCCCCCTTCCCTCTCTTTAAAAAAATTCTAGTGTTTCACCAGTAAGGATGATGATGTTGACTTGTGTCTGTCTGTATGTTAAGGAAATTTCCATGTATCAACTAATATTTTATAATAGATTCTTTGAAAAAACTTTTAATAGAAAATTAATTTTATAATATATGTTTTAAGAATCTATGGAAGTAAGTAGGTTTTTTTTTCTTTTTCTTTTTTACTCTAAATTAGATGTGAACATTTTCCATTATGGAACCTTCTTGTATTCCTAGGGAAAGCCATTTCTTGGACATGATATGTGATGCTTCTAAAGTACTTTTGAATTTTATTTGCCAGTGTAATTTTTAGAAATTTTGAGCCATTATTCATATATGCTATTTGTTAGTCTTTATTTGTGCTCTGTTTGTCAGGTCCTGGAATTGAAATTGTGGTGGTTTCACAAAAAGAATTTAGAAACATGTCTTCCTTTCTCTCCCTCTCCTTGTTGCTCTTGCTCTCTCTTTTTTTCTCTCCCTTCCCTCTCTCTCCCCACTTCCTTCACTTTAATGCTTTTATAGAATTTGCCTGTGAGGCTGTCTGGTTTGGTGCTCATTCAGGGAATAATCAGCCTTTTTAGAATTTCTAAATCCTCTGGCATCAGATTTGGTAATTTATGTTTTCCCAGAATATCATTTTCTGAGTTCTTAGTTCTTTTATTTTAGTTCTATTTAGTTCTTAGTTCTTGTTATTTTATTATATTTCCATAATAAATACCAATTTACCGTAGTACCAGCTTACTGTCTGATATGCCTTCATTTACTTATTCTTTCTGCTTATTTAATGCTTTTATTGTACTTTATCTCACTCATATTAAACTTTAATTCATTTATTTACTACTTTAGTAACACAAATATTTAGTGTGATAAAGTTTACTTTGAACACTTGAAATATAACCATCTTAAAACACTTGGTAAAGTTTTATAATTAATATTCCCATTTGTACTGCACTATAATTTTTTATTTCTTTACATTTTAATTTCTATCTGTGGTTTAGGGTTTGCTTTCTGTGTTTGTTATTGGTTTCTGATATTAATTTAAGAATGTGGTGTGTATAATATCTACCTGGTAGAATTTATTGAGGTTTTCTTTGTGGCTTGAAACATGATCAATACATAAATTTTCAATACAATTTTAAAAAGGCTAAAGTCTATTTGTAGGTATAAATTTTGTTGTTGTTTATCAAGAATAATTATTTTGACTATATTATTGATTTCCCCTAAACATTACTTAATATTTATTTAATGTATCTGCCAAGACCTGAGAGAGGTTAATTGAAGTCTCCTTCTATTATTGAGTTTCTGTCTTCTGATTATATTTACTGAAATTTTAGCATTTTGAATTTTGATGCTGTACTACTTAGTTCATGAAGATTCACAACACATGATTGCGGACTCCAAGCTTTTCATTATTAAATGTCGTTCATTTGGTAGTTTAATGTGCTTTTCCTAAAATTATACCTTGTATAATTTTAATTAAATGACCCTGACTTGCTTTTAGTTTGCATTTCTTAACCTCTTTTTTACATCCAGTCCTTATTTTAATTTTAGATGAATATCATATATATCACCTATGTTGCTTTTTGATCCTAACTAAAGGGCTTTTACTTTTTTTTTGGAAAAATAATACATATTTATTTATTTATTTATTTAATAGACACATGATGTATTTTTATCCCCGGGGTAGAGGTCTGTGAATCACCAGGTTTATACACTTGACAGCACTCACCATAGCACATACCCTCCCCAATGTTCATAACCCCACCCCCCTTTCCCAACCCCCCTCCCCCCAGCAACCCTCAGTTGGTTTTGTGAGATTAAGAGTCACTTATGGTTTGTGTCCCTCCCAATCCCATCTTGTTTCATTTATCCTTCTCCTACCCCCTTAACCCCCCCATGTTTCATCTCCACTTCCTCATATCAGGGAGATCATATGATAGTTGTCTTTCTCCGATTGACTTATTTTGCTAAGCATGATACCCTCTTGTTCTATCCACGTCATCACAAATGGCAAGATTTCATTTCTTTTGATGGCTGCATAGTATCCATTGTGTACATATACCACCTCTTCTTTATCCGTTCATCTGTTGATGGACATCTAGGTTTTTTCCATAGTTTGGCTATTGTAGACATTGCTGCTATAAACATTCCAGTGCACATGCCCCTTCGGATCACTATGTTTGTATCTTTAGGTTAAATACCCAGTAGTGCAATTGCTGGGTCATAGGGTAGCTCTATTTTCAACATTTTGAGGAATCTCCATGCTGTTTTCCAGAGTGGTTGCACCAGCTTGCATTCCCACCAACAGTGTAGGAGGGTTCCCCTTTCTCCGCATCCTCTGCCAGCATCTGTCATTTTCTGACTTGTTAATTTTAGCCATTCTGACTGGTGTGAAGTAGTATCTCATTGTGGTTTTGATTTGTATTTCCCTGATGCCGAGTGATGTGGAGCACTTTTTCATGTGTCTGTTGGCCATCTGGATGTCTTCCTTGCAGAAATGTCTGTTCATGTCCTCTGCCCATTTCTTGATTGGATTATTTGTTCTTTGGGTGTTGAGTTTGCTAAGTTCTTTATAAATTTTGGACTCTAGCCCTTTATCTGATATGTTGTTTGCAAATATCTTCTCCCATTCTGTCAGTTGTCTTTTGGTTTTGTTAATTGTTTCCTTTGCTGTGCAGAAGCTTTTGATCTTGATAAAATACCAATAGTTCATTTTTGCCCTTGCTTCCCTTGCCTTTGGCGATATTCCTAGGAAGATGTTGCTGTGGCTGAGGTCAAAGAGGTTGCTGCCTGTGTTCTCCTCAAGGATTTTGATGGATTCCTTTCTCACATTGAGGGCATTCATCCATTTTGAGTCTATTTTTGTGTGTGGTGTAAGGAAATGGTCCAATTTCATTTTTCTGCATGTGGCTGTCCAATTTTCCCAGTACCATTTATTGAAGAGGCTATCTTTTTTCCATTGGACATTCTTTCCTGCTTTGTCGAAGATTATTTGACCATAGAGTTGAGGGTCCATATCTGGGCTCTCTACTGTTCCACAGGTCTATGTGTCTGTTTTTATGCCAGTACCATGCTGTCTTGGTGATCACAGCTTTGTAGTAAAGCTTGAAATCAGGTAACGTGATGCCACCCGTTTTATTTTTGTTTTTCAACATTTCCTTAGGGATTCGGGGTCTCTTCTGATTCCATACAAATTTTTGGATTATTAGCTCTAGCTCTTTGAAGAATACCGGTGGAATTTTTATCGGAATAGCATTAAAAGTATAGATTGCTCTAGGCAGTATAGACATTTTAACAATGTTTATTCTTCCAATCCAAGAGCATGGAATGGTCTTCCATCTTTTTGTGTCTTCTTCAATTTCTTTCATGAGTATTCTGTAGTTCCTTGAGTACAGATCCTTTACCTCTTTGGTTAGGTTTATTCCCAGGTTTCTTATGGTTCTTAGTGCTATAGTAAATGGAATCGATTCTCTAATTTCCCTTTCTGTATTTTCATTGTTAGTGTATAAGAAAGCCACTGATTTCTGTACATTGACTTTGTATCCTGCCACGTTGCTGAATTGCTGTATGAGTTCTAGTAGTTTGGGGGTGGAGTCTTTTGGGTTTTCCATATAAAGAATCATCTCATCTACAAAGAGAGAGAGAGTTTGACTTCTTCATTACCAATTTGGATACCTTTTATTTCCCTTTGTTGTCTGATTGCTGTTGCTAGGACTTCTAAAACTATGTTGAACAAGAGTGGTGAGAGTGGGCATCTTTGTCGTGTTCCTGATCTCAAGGAAAGGATGAAAGCTTTTTCCCATTGAGGATGATATTTGCTGTGGGTCTTTCATAGATAGATTTGATGAAGTTCAGGAATGTTCCCTCTATCCCTATACTTTGAAGCGTTTTAATCAGGAAAGGATGCTGGATTTTGTCAAATGCTTTTTCTGCATCAATTGAGAGGACCATGTGGTTCTTCTCTCTTCTCTTATTAATTTGTCCCCCTCACTTTAAATCTGGAGGTGTCTTCCGATCTAAAATGAGTGTCTTGTAGGCAATGTATAGATGGGTTTTGTTTTTTTATCCATTCTGATACCCTGTGTCTTTTGATTGGGGCATTTAGTTCATTAACATTCAGAATAAATATTGAGAGGTATGAATTTAGTGCCATTGTATTGCCTGTAAGGTGACTGTTACTGTATATTGTCTCTGTTAGGCTCTCTCTTTGCTTAGAGGACCCCTTTCAATATTTCCTGTAGAGCTGTTTTGGTGTTTGCAGATTCGTTCAGTTTTTGTTTGTCCTGGAAGCTTTTTATCTCTCCTTCTATTTTCAATGATAGCCTAGCTGGATATAGTACTCTTGGCTGCATGTTTTTCTCATTTAGTGCTCTGAATATATCATGCCAGCTCTTTCTGGCCTGCCAGGTCTCTGTGGATAAGTCTGCTGCCAATATAATATTTTTACCATTGTATGTTACAGCTTCTTTTCCCAGGCTGCTTTCAGGATTTTCTTTTTGTCTCTAAGACTTGTAAATTTTACTATTAGGTGACGGGGTGTGGATCTATTCTTGTTGATTTTGAGGGGGGTTCTCTGCACCTCCTGGATTTTGATGCTTATTCCCTTTGCCATATTAGGGAAATTCTCTCCAATAATTTTCTCCAATATACCTTCTGCTCCCCCCCTCTCTTTCTTCTTCTTCTGGAATCCCAATTATGCTAATGTTGTTTCATCTTATGGTGTCACTTATCGCTCAAATTCTCCCCTCGTGGTCCAGTAGCAGTTTGTCCCTCTTTTGCTCAGCTTCTTTATTCTCTGTCATTTGGTCTTCTATATCACTAATTCTTTCTCCTGCCTCGTTTATCCTAGCGGTGAGAGCCTCCATTTTTTATTGCACCTCATTAATAGCTTTTTTGATTTCAACTTGGTGAGATTTTAGTTCTTTTATTTCTCCAGAAATGGCTTTTTATATCTCCCAAGAGGGTTTCTCTAATATCTTCCATGCCTTTTTCGAGCCCAGCTAGAACCTTGAGAATCATCATTGTGAATTCTAGATCTGACATATTGTCAATGTCTCTATTTATTAGGTCCCTAGCCTTTGGTATTGCCTCTTGTTCTTTTTTTTTATGGTTAATTTTTCCACCTTGTCATTTTGTCCAGATAAGAGTATATGAAGGAGCAAGTAAAATACTGAAAGGGTAGTAAAGACCCCAGGAAAATATGCTTTAACCAAATCAGAAGAGACCCAAAGGGGGGGAGCAAGGGGATAAAAAGAGGTTCATAAAAAAAAACCCAATTAAAAAAAGAAAACAAATAAAGAAAGATATATATATATATATATATATATATATATATATATATATATATTTATATATATATTAGACAAACTAGTTAAAAAACATTAAAAAAGAAAAGGGTAAAAGTTAAAAAAAATTAGCAGAAGAAGAAAAAAAATTGAAAAAAAAATAAATTAACTGCAAGACTAAAGAATCATGGGAAGAAAGCCATGAGTTCCATGCTTTGCTTTCTCTTCCTCTGGAATTCTGCTGCTCTCCTTGGTATTGAACCTGCACTCCTTGGTAGGTGAACTTGGTCCTGGCTGGATTTCTTGTTGATCTTCTGGGGGGAGGGGCCTGTTGTAGTGCTTCTCAAGTGTCTTTGCCCCAGGTGGAATTGCACTGCCCTTACCAGGGGCCAGGCTGAGTAATCCACTCCGGTTCGCTTTCGGGAGCTTTTGTTCCCTGAACGCTTTCCATAGAGTTCCAGAGGATGGGAATGAAAATGGCAGCCTCCCAGTCTCCGGCCCAGAGGAGCCGAAAGCCCGGGGCCCCACTCCTCAGTGCACCCTCAGAGAATAGCGCCCAATCACTCCCGTCTCCCTGGCATCCTGCTGCTCTCCGAGCTCCCCCAGCCTGCGACTGGTTCAAGGTAACCCCGAGCTGAGAGCTCACTACTCTGCTCTGTCTCTGTAGGCAGCTTCCCCGTTCTAATACCTGCAAACTCTGTGACACTCAGACACCCCCAATCCTTCTGTGACCCTGCGGCACCTGAGGCCACACTGAACCCGCATGGGCTTCACCCGGGTTTATCCTCTGGAGTGATGTTCCTCAGTGGAACAGACTTTTAAAGGTCCTGATTTAGTGCTCCATTGCTCCACCACTTGCCGGGAGCCGGCCCCTCCCCCTGGGGTCTATCTTCCTGTCCCTTTGGATTCACTTCTCCGCCAGTCCTACCTTTCAGAAAGTGGTTGATTTTCTGTTTCTAGAATTGCTGTTCTTCTCTTTGATCTCCCGTTGGATTTGTAGGTGTTTGCAATCTTTAGATAAGCTATCTAGCTGATCTCCTGCTACCTGATGTAGTCTCAGCCTGCTACTTCTCTGCCATCTTGACTCCTCCCCCCAAGGTCTTTTACTTTTAATGGGTGATGTTATTTCACTTATATTTACTGGCACAACAAGTAGTTCTGATGTTTTATTCCATGTTACACTTTGATGGTTTAATGTTATTTGTTTTTTTAATTTATTTTTGCTATATATCTATGTTTCTTGTGTGTGCGTGTGCATTTTAGTCTTTTTAGTTTTTTAGTCCTGAATTTGGAAAGCATCTTCTCTGCTTGTAGATTTTCTGGCAGTTAGCTTGGCTATACATATTTTGGAAGACTATATTTTTAGAATTATCTTAGAATTCTGTCTTTGAATTCATAATCTGTATGTCCTTTATGACACAATATTTTAATGTGTTTTTGCTTTTTTTCTTTTTCTCTTCCATAATGTTTTATGCATCTCTCATGTGCTTTTTTTCTGTTTATCTGTGTTGCTATTTTCCCCAGGCCAACTATGCATTAAAGGATGATATTAGAAAGGGCAACAGTGGACTGAATTGGATATTCAGATAGCTCAAATTCAGATCCCTTGTCTTGAAATGTGTCCCAACAAAAGGCCATCCTAGTTTTGATTATTTTTCAGTAGGCATATGCTTTCCCTATCTCATAGAAAGGTACACGACCAGCTTTTGAGTAGTGATTTGGAGTTTATTTTATTTTTGTGTACCAAATAATCAACCAGAAGATTGCCTGCTACCCTTATTCCATCCATGTTTCCCCTTCCATCCACCCAGGCTGGTTGTCCTTTTGTCCCCCTGAAAAGATGATATGAAGGCACTGTACTTAGTTTCACCTTTTCTGTCATTCTGTTCTGCCCAACAGAATTAGTGATGGCTCAACATCATACAAAGCCACTGAGCCCTTGCTGTCTAAAGAGGAGGTCACTGACTTGACCTTTCAGAAAGTGCAACTTACCTTTGGATAATTCTGCTTGCTTCCTGCAACATGGAGACACACACCTCCTGCTGCTTTCCTCGTTTCACCTAGATATAAATTTCACAACACTTTGGCAGCCCTCCAAGTTTTCATTTCTGCTTCTTTGTTCGGCATTTTGGTTTAAAGTTGGTTTCAAAGAGCAGGGCAGATTGTCTTTTCTCTGCCATCTTTAATTACTTCCTGTATTCTTTATAAATTTTAAAATTAAAACCAGAGGAAGAACAATTAAATTTCCATGTTGCAACCAATAGAAGCATAAGTTCCTTGTGTGGCCAGACTCCCTTTGCATCTTTAGGAAATTCTGTGCACTTTTAGGAAGGCATCACTGCCCTCTCCATAATCTGAAATAGACAGTCCTATGTGGGTGCCTGGAATTTTACTCAAAAATCTGGGTGTCCACGCCAAAAATTCAGAAGGTTACACATTGTTCTTTCTAATCTTTTCTAAAAGATTTTATTATATTTTTCTTGCAGACTTATGAATAAATAACATGTTCCTGCTCACAGTTTGTATTAGAACATTTGCTATGCATTTTGTTTTCAATCATAATCCTTAGAGCCTTGAAACAAACAAATCACTTATACTGTATAGAATGATATTGTCTTGGTATTACTGCCCTAGGAAATAGTGTTCATTTTTGTGGCTTCATTTTGATGTACAGCAGAATTTAGTAATGCCACAATCCCCTACATAGTTCCAGTAATACTAAATGAAGCAGTGTGAAACTTCTAGCTTTATCTGAGCTCCCATGTCTGAAATCTGTCATTTGGTGGTGTTTAGTTTGCCTGGCATATTTGTTTACCCACTGCCTATCGACTAGCTTCCAAATCCTCCTGATGAGGTGATTTCATAACAGCTGAAAATGATATTGCATTCCTCACCTGTAGCAGGTGGTCCCCAAAGTGGCCGTTCATCTTCTCTTGTGATCTCTACTGTGAACTGTAAATCATGTCAGGAAATGACAGCCCGTTAGGCAGTGTGATCTATCATTACTACAAGTCACCAGTCACAACACGCATACACTTGATCTATCCTATGTGCAAGTGATGGATTTGGTCAGAAGATTGCCATTTCACATTTTGGAAAACATGAACTGATGTGAGTCCATAAATGAAATATTTTAACCTGGGATCTCATGTAGATGTCATTATGTCATCTCTCCTGGAATTCAGCTGCCAGAAATAAAGTTGAAGAAGTAGATCATGTCAGATTGGATGAGAGTGCCCCATAAGCATGGATTCTGTATCACTAGCAGCTGTACATATGTTAATTCACTATTTCACAAACATTTTGAGTATTTATTTATTGCCAAGCTCTGTGCTAGTTTCTAATGGTACCAAAAGTAATAATAATGATAAAGTCAGAATCTAAGGAGGGAGATAGACTCATAAATAGACAACTGTACAGATGTATATTGTTTGGTATCTGGAGATATTTGGGGAGCATTTGGGACAGCACATTTGGGTTTGGAGGGATAAACATGGAGACCAAGGTAAGTTTCTTTGGAAATGTGACATGAGCTAAAGCTTAAAGGATGAGTAAGAAGCATGTTTTGTAAAGGAGTTGCAGGGGAGGGCATAGTGGAGAATGGTGTTTTATGTATAGGAGAATGAGCAAAGTCATAGACTCAAGAAATAGTCTAGAATGTCTAAGGGACCTCCAGCAATACTACAAGAGTTTACTTTGTTATTATAAATAATACTGCTATAAATATTTACATCCAAGTCTTTGCACAGACATATGCTTTCATTTCTCTTGGGTAGATACTTGGGGGTAGAATTATTGGGTCATATAGTAAATGTATGTTTGACTTTTTAAGAAACTGCCAACCATTTTTTTTTTCCAAAATAGCTACACTATTTTACATTCCTACCAGCAATATATGAGAGCTCCAGTTTTTTCCATATAAGTTTAAATTAGATGTATGCTATGACTGGATTTATGCTTTAAATAAATGAATCTGGTAGCTATTAGAAATGAGACTAGAAAGAAAGTCACCATTTAAGAAGCTGCAATAATCTGGGAGAGAGCCACAAAGACCTTGAACTAGACTAGTGGTGGTGACTAGAATGGAGAAGACGCGTCATAGAGGAAGAATAACACTACTGAATAAGAAAGGGTCATTTGATTCCTTCAGGTGTGCAGCTTGAGGAATATGACTCATGAAGGTGTGAGGACAGAGGGGGCATCTGTTCAGCTAGCCAGAGGAGCTAAGGAAAGCTGACTTTAGGTCGTAAGCTTATTGTCTTCACATCTGAAACATCCAGTATTAACAAATAGAGCCCTAAACTTTCCAACAACATCTATGCCATCACAGTGTCATCTTTTATTGGTTTACCAGCTGTACGCTGAGCATAGCATTGTACCTGTTGGAGCACTTCTGCTTTAGAGATTATGTTCATTTGATTCTAAAAATAATTGCAGGAAATTTATTGTGTTATGTTAAGTGCATAATTACAAACAATTTATAAATTCTACATGTTAAAATTTTTATTATTTGTATTGTTAGCACATGAAATATTATTTTGTGTGGCCCACATCACGTATATCACAGTATACTACACTAGTTAGGATACAGCAAATTAATATCCCAGTGAAAAAGTGTTTGGTAGTATTCATAAGCTTACCACAGTCTTTCCCAGTGTTTACCTCCAAGCAACCTCATGGGATTACTGTAATATGAGTTTAAGCGAAAGATGAGATGATAAGGACCCTATGATGTTTGGGTTCAAATATCTTTTATATACACTCAAAACAAGCAGTTAGTCAAAAATATCTGTCACTTCAATGAGACCAGATTAAACTCTTAACTTAATAATTATACAACCAGGGGCAACTCAGTGGCTCAGTGGGTTAAGCCTCTGCCTTCAGCTTGGGTCATGATCTCAGGGTCCTGAGATCGAGCCCCGCATCGGGCTCTCTGCTCAGCGGGGAGCCTGCTTCCTCCTCTCTCTCTGCCTGGTTCTCTGGCTACTTGTGATCTGTCAAATAAATAAATAAAATCTTTAAAAATAATAATTATACAATCACATGATATACACAGCATGTAAATAAGAACATCTTACAACAACAAATATGTATCTTGGGAAAGGTTAAGTAATATTTAGTTAGATTATAATATATTTGGCTTTGTTATTTATTTCATTAAATTCTTTCTCTATTAAGCTAATTAAATTACTGCCCAGCTTAGAATATGGTTTTAATAGTTTATTCAACAGAATTTAATTCTCTCCAAAAGTCAAAAACACCTATATGGCGCATATCTAAAAAGCATTTTGTAGGTTGAAGCTGAGACTTTTACAATGTATGAACCTCTCTGAGAGCAGAATCACACTGTTAAATGAATAGCAAATAGATCAGAACCACAGGATTTGCTTATGTTGGATCTTGCAACTGATAGAATTTTAATTGCTTGAAATTTTCTTTGAATAAAGCCAATGATTAGAGCAGAAAACTGAAGGTCAAACCATATTTTCATCTCTCCTAAGCAGAATGTTTGCAACACAAAATCAGTAAAGAGCACACTTGCTCATTTCCTTTCATTTTAAAACAGTGTTTACTGGGCGCCTGGGTGGCTCAGTGGGTTAAGCCGCTGCCTTCGGCTCAGGTCATGATCTCAGAGTCCTGGGATAGAGTCCCGCATCAGGCTCTCTGCTCGGCGGAGAGCCTGCTTCCCTCTCTCTCTCTCTTCCTGCCTCTCCATCTACTTGTGATTTCTCTCTGTCAAATAAATAAATAAAATCTTAAAAAAAAAACAGTGTTTACTCATTCTAAACACTTATATTATAAATATTACAGTGGAGACCTAGATACAGTTATTACTAATAAGAAAAATGAAAAATTCAGTCAGCTGTCCAGTAATTTGCCAGTGTCTAACCTATTTATTACTGGCACAACCTCAGTGACATTATCTCAGGTATTTTATCTCATTAATAATTGCAGTCATCCAAACATTTAGCATGGGAAAATTAAAGGAAACCCAAAATATCTACAAGAGATTAAAATAATGTCATAAAAATAATGGTCACAAAAATAATGAACAAGGTGTTAATAGCCATACTACCTAAAGAGCCCACAAAAGTCAACATGAGGGGCACCTGGGTGACTCAGTGAGTTAAAGCCTCTGCCTTCGGCTCGGGTCATGATCCAGAGGTCCTGGGATCAAGCCCCATATCAGCCTCTCTGCTCAGCGGGGAGCCTACTTTCCCATCTCTCTCTGCCTACTTGTGATCTCTGTCAAATTTAAAAAAAAAAAAAATTTTAAATTCAACATGAACAACATAAATTACATGAACAAAAGATATGTTACAGAATATATGCAAATAGTCAATAAATATATGAAAAAGTTCATCACACAAAAAAGATGCAAATTAAAGTCTGAATATGATTAAAATGTTGCTCTCCAAATTAGCAAACTTTTTTTTAAATCATTTTTCCCATTGAACAAGAGTACGAAATAACATTCTCATATCCTTCTATTGGACCATTTTTCAGAAGAACCATTTTAAAATACACAAGAATAAAGCTAAAAAACTTTCATTCTTTAACCCAGTAATTCTACATATAAAAAATAATCTCCAATTAGAAATGTAAACAAAGATTTATGTGATTTTATTATCTGATTATAAAAATATAATCTGAATATGACCTGCATGTACAGCAGTAGAGGAATAGTGTAATTAATTAACATGTACCCATAAAATGTTCTGTTCAATAGCTTTTTTAAAAGTCGTTAATAATATGGAAATTTTTAAAAATTCAAGTGAAAAGTGAAGGTATCTAAAAATAGATACTTTTACTGCATCTTTGTCAGTGGCTATCTAAATACATTCAGCTATCAAGGTATCTGTAACCCTAAATTTACAAAATTAAAGATCGGAAGAAAATATCTCAAAACATCGGTTATTACGTACATCAGAGTTTTGGGGGTTTTTACTTTTATTCAAATTCAAGTTAATTATTTTCATGTATTATTAGTTTCAGAGGTAGAATTTAGTGATTCATCAATTATGTATGACACGCAGTGCTCATTACACCAGGTGTCCTCCTTAATGTCCATCACCCAATTACCCTATCCCCTTACTCCCCTGACCTTCACCATCTAAGTTGCTGATAAGCATCTCTTATGGTTTGCCTCCTCTCTGTTTTTATTCTATTTTATTTTTCCTTCCCTTCCCCTATGTTCATATGTTTTGTTTCTTAAATACTACATATGAGTGAAATCCTAGGATATTTGTCTTTCTCTGACTAACTTATTCCACTTAGCGTAATGCACTCTAGTTCCAGCTACTGAAGCCATTTCAAAAGGCATTCATTTTAATGGCTAATATTCACACAATACACCTTTTTATCCATTCATCATCAGTTGATGGACATCTGGGCTCTTTCCATATTTTGGCTGTTGTGGACATTGCTGCTGTAAACATTGGGGTGCATGTGTCCTTTGAATCACTATTTTTATATCCTTTGGCTAAATACCTAGGAGTGCAATTGCTGGGTAGTTCTATTTTTAACTTTTTAAGGAACCTTTATACTGTTTTCCAGAGTGGCTGCACGGGTTTGCATTCCCATGAACAGTGTAAAAGGGTTCCCTTTCTCCACATCCTTGCCAACATCTGATGTTTCCTATAGTTGTCAATTTCAGCCCTTCTGATCAGTGTGAGTTGTAGTTGTGTCTCATTGTGGTTTTGATTTGTTTATATCGTAGTTTTTGACAATGAAAATTTATGTTTCTTTTATCTTTTAAGAATTTTTTCACACAAAATATGATTAGTTCAAAATGATGTTGAGAGTAGGGGATATTTTGGAGGATTATAAAGTCAGAAAGTAAATGACAGTAATTAATTTTTAGTTTAACCAAAACAATACGTTCAAATTAATTTATGCTAATTAGTTTGGTTTACTTAAAAAACATGAACATTTAGGTATTTTATTATTTTTTAAATTTAAATTAAATTACCCAACATACAGAATATCTTTAGTTTCATATGCAGAATTCAGTAATTCATTATCATTATTATTTAATCAAAAGTTTAGTCAGAAGAACCAGTAGCCTATTAACACAACCAAGGGTTAACTTGGTTAACACAACCAAGTTTACATAATTCTGAAGAACTCCCAGTGTTAAAATCACAAAAAATTCTATGTAGTTGCTGCTGAAAGTACTCATATGACATATTCAAAAATCATTTACTTCATACCAGTGTTTATGGTAGGATTCACTAGACTTATAATCTGCTTTATTTTGGCATTTTCTTATATATTAGATAAAGTACAAATGACACTTTTAGTTTTGTAGTATATCATCAACAGGTTAGGTTTTAAGCTGTCTGAAATACAAATAATCTGTCTAGAAAGCTTCCAAAGACTAGGTGTCTAAAATTCAAATAACCTGCTGGATTGAGTTGTTTCTGTATAGCACATGAACATTTAAAGAAATTTTTAAAAAGTAAGTGAACTTTGCACCAAGTTTTTTCATATTCAAGAAAGGCAGTATAAAGTAGTGGTTAATAGAAGTAGGTTAAGAAGTCGACTACCTGGGACTGAATTCTGCTCTGATACTTGTGAATTGTATAATTTAGGGCAAGTTATTTAAAATCTCTATTTTTCAGTTTCCTCATCAGCAAACTGGTGAGGAACTGGGGATAATAACTGCAGATACTTTGAAGAAGAATTACTTTGAAAATTCAATGAGTTGATAAAATATAAAGCCCATAAAAGACTACCTGGGTGTGGTAAGAGCTTACTTAATGCTCACAATTAATGCTTGACTAATTAATTATTGAGCTCTCGTTTCTTTCACAGCCAATCTTCTTGAGTGAATAGTCTATACTGATCTATTTCTTTATCATTCAAAGAACATTTGTTGAGCATTTAATAATATTTGTAATTTGTGATTTTGAAAACAGATATCGGACTAAGCCCTGGAAAAATAAAGGGAAATGCAACTTACTCCGACCTGAAGTAATACATAGTTTTATAATGGAGAGAAGAACCATATAGAAAAAAGCTATAGAAGGACAGGAATGCGCTAGCTGCAGTGGGAGCTTGGTATCAGGGGGGTTGGGCTTTAGGAAAATATTTCTTATGCTGGGATTTGAAGTATGTGTTGGATTGCCTTAGAAATAAAGTGGAAAAGAGATATAGAGAGGAAATGTGGTATGCAACAACACAGATGGAAAAAGAGATTGTGATGTATTTGAGTAAATGGCTGTAAATTTGAGTAATAGTATACCCTGAAGGGCAAGGATTGCAAAACCTCTCTGCCTTGACAGAATAATTAAGCCCCTTGACCAACTGACCTGGCTTCTCCATGAGAGGCTTTTCCTTATCTATTCCTCTCTATTGCCACATAAAAAGGGAAAATGGAGAGTATTTTCCCTTTGGAGTCTTTTCTGTTTTTGCAGATCAATTTCTGATTGGATTTGGAAGCAGAAAATGGTATAAGGATTGAAGAAACATAAGCCTCAGTTTGCCAGATTTGAGAATTTCTTGGCTATGTAATCTCCCTATGATTTTAGACAACTTCTGGGTTATTTGTATTTTTGTTACTTCTGGGTTAGTAACCAACTCAGAAGTTTGATAACTCAAAACCTGTGAATTTGAGTGCTATTTTAAATCTTTCTCAGGCAAGAAAAATACCAATAGTAAGTAATAGGCAACAACTGTAAAACAGTCTTGCTCTAATATCCTCAATTGCCACTAGGCCATACACCAGTGAATTCATTTTCTTTTGTTCTTTCTTTCTTTCTTTTTATGTTTGTGGTCAAATGAGGTGGTCAGTTCCTCCCTTCTTGTTATCTTCTTTAGTTCCTCTTTGTTCCCAAATTTATCTGCCACCAACTGTCTTCGTCCCTACTTAGATTCACATTTATTTTAGTGAGGGAAGAGAATCTGGCTCTTCCAACAAGTACTTTCAAACTTTCCCTTCAACATAGGAAACTTTCAACCACCTTAAACTTCTAGCTGAAGTCATAAATGACCTTTGTAAGGCATACTAACATAGTTGTACTTTTCTGCTCCCACATGACCCAGCTCAGTCTAAAATACTTCCTTTTCTTGTAGAATCATGTTAAAGACTACCCTGAGAAGCCTGTACATTCCAACATCCTGATACTTTTGGTATTGAATATTGTAAAGCTTCAACTTCATTAGCATATAGTCTAATCACAAAGTGCAACAGATAGTAAGTTAAGTAGATACTTTGTTGCTATTTTTAGGAGTTTGCCAATGTCTCTGGTACAATGTGCTGTACCACTTAACCAGCAATTTGGTTAAATGGTTAAATGGTTAAATGTAACACTCCACTTCCAGGTACCTATTTTTGGAGTTCTTTGATTGCAAGCAACAGAAACCAGTCATAGATAACTTAAACCAAAACAAATAAACAAACAACAACAACAAAAACACGGATACTGTAAGGTTAGAGTTAACTCACAGCATCTAGGTAAGACAGAATAACCAGGGCTTAAGAAATACAGGACTCAGGGTTGAGTCACAGACTTGTAACCATCCCTCCGAACAATGTACTGCTTAAAATGTAACCTATGAGAAATTATATTAGTTACCAAGCATACTTAGATATCGCCTTAAGAAAAACATGTACTGGCAAGCAGCCTTTGGAGGAGAGGTCGATCTATGTCCTTGAAGCCAAGCAGCTGGGATGGCTGGGCTCGCTCAGGATGCAACGCTGCCTGCTTCAGTTTTCCCTTATCTCCCCTTCCCTGGAGAGCATCAGCAGTTAGTCAGACAATCCTTTCATTTGAGGTTGCTCCCTATAGGTTCTGTACTTCCTAATTAGACATATTTTGCCATTCTTCTTATGTATCTACAAGACTTATGGTCAATGTGTAATCTACTTGGGCTTCTTTGTTGTTTGTTACTCACTTTCTAATAAATATGAGACTAAGGAGTTGTTCAGGGCAACAGTCTTTTCTTCTGTTGCCCCCTGCTCCCATTTTCTTGTAGCTGACTTGTTTGTGCCTCATTCTTCTTGTGTGTGCTGTCAAAAGGTGGCAGAGCTTAGGATTTCATGGATAGTCCCTTTTGAACTCTGGTATTGGACTAATTCACCTTTCACTACCATGCCTCCTTATGCCAATTAAGTCAAGATCAAAATGTCTTGGAGAAATAGATTTAAGCTACAAGACTACCCTTGAATTGGGGCACCTGGGTGGCTCAGTCGTTAAGTGTCTGCCTTCGGCTCAGGTCATGATCTCAGGGTCCTGGGATCGAGCCCCCCATCAGGTTCCCTGCTCAGCAGGAAGCCTGCTTCTCCCTCTCCCACTCCAACTGCCTGTGCTCCCTCTCTCACCATGTTTCTGTCAAATAAAATCTTAAAAAAAAAAAAAAGACTACCCCTGAATTAATCACCAATATCTGCAATATCTGGAACAAATGGGTTATAATTGGCATCAAAGGATCAGTTGGGGTGCTGAAGTGTGTGTGTGTGTGTGTGTGTGAGAGAGAGAGAGACAGAGAGACAGAGAGAAAGAAAGAGAGGAGACAGGAAGTGCAGGGGATGGTCTCATAGCTAAGTAACTCTGTTACCAGATGAAGGGGACAGGCACTGTCAAACTTAAATATAAAATGTCCACTATGAGCAAAATGAGTTTCCTGTTGGGCACAACAAAGATGGCGCTGGCCTGCCTTCTCTTCCGGCTAGAAAAGGCGCCACCGTGGCAGTATGGGCGCCAACGTGGCGGTTTCGGTTCCGCATATCTCTGATATTTCCTCCTCTCGCCCAACACACCCTACCCAGTTACTGACTACGTAACCAAACCCCATAGGCTCTCTCCCCGCTGACCTCATTTCCCATCCCCTACCCAATATAAGCTGCAACCCCGCTCAATAAAGTGAGATCCTGCTTCGACAGATCCCCCGAGTCTGGTGTGGTTCGTTAATGCGCCTGGACTCGCGACACTCACCATCCCGCTCAGCCCCAAGGGGAGCTACCAGCTGGCCCGGACGCTCTCCTCGTGCCTGTCGGCCCGCAAAACCTACCGGAGTCCGACAGTTTCCTCTGGAATATCAGAGGAATTGCAATTTGGGATATACAAACTACAACAAACCACAGATAATTCTGGAGAATAAAAGAGAGGAACATTGTTTTATAGAGGAAAGAAGAAAGCTGGAAGGAGCCCTTTGGAATGAAAGTTCTTTGAATGACAGTGAGAGTTTGGGGTTGTGGAGACCTGTGATTGGCTGAGTTGCATTGGTTCTCATTGGCTGGTTTGTTGCTGGGGTAGGAGAAAATTTTCCTTCCTCTGGCTGGTGCATGTAGTTAGCTTTGATGAGTGGTATGTTTATGAGAGTTTTCCCAAAAGGACTTCCCAACTTCATTTTGAATGAGGTTTTTCTTTTATGTTTTCACAGGCATATAAACAAAACTGAAGATAGCTATTCAAAATTTGGTTTCTTCCTGTCTCTTTGATTATCTTTTTTTCCCTTTTTTCCTTAGGAGTCTCTTCTTCTATATGACACATTTGTTGTTGTTTTTGTTGTTATTCATGAGAGTTCTTTTTTTTGGTTATCATCTCTTTTTGTATACAGTGAGAAAAGAAAGCAAAAGTTACCACCCCTATAGTTTGAACTCCCATCTTACTTTAATGATTGCCCATTTTTTTATCTTATTATTGAACACCTCATTCTTGATACCCTAATCCACATTTCAGATTTCTATAGACATGGCCACTTAAATTTCCTATAAGCACCTTAAACTCACTGTGTCTAAAATACAACTCCTTAACCCTCCTAGAAAACCGGTTTCTTCCTCCATATTTCTTGTATCAATGAAAGTAATCAAAATTAGTCTTGTCTACATCAGAAGCCTAAGGATGTTACACTCTTTATGCTCAGTTACCACTCCCAGAACAGATCAGCCACTATGTACTGTTATTTCTGTCAAATAAAAGCTCTTGAATATATTCTAGTTTGACTAGTATGGTGTGCACCCTAGTTCACCCCCCAAGCAGTCATCATTTACCTGTTATCCATCATGATTATTAATCATGCTGTTTCCCTCTAAAAATTATTCCAATTTGGATGATAGAGTTAATGAGTTATATGGACACCCTAGAGATTAGCTCATTCCATTCCTCAGTATCTTAATGTAGTTTCTTATGATTTTCACCCTGTTCGCAATCTGGCTCTTACCTATCTCTTCACCTTCATTTTCTTCCATATGCCACATGGACGGTGCAATCTGGCTTCCCAAGCTATTTGCAGTTCCTTGAGTGCGTTCTTTGAGATTCAGATCAAGTGCTTCTTTCTCTGTGGAACTTTTCTCTAACCCACTGGTAATCCACTACCATCAGATTTCAGGTATCAGTTTTTAGGCCTCTCTGGAAGTACTGCCTACAACATCTCTAGCACTTATGACTGTACATTGTAGCTATTCAGTTACTTGATCACTAATTGCCATTTCTATGTGTTGGTTACTCCGCAGGCAAAGACTACACTGCATCCCTGTTTTGTATATTAAGTGTCTACCATAGAATCACACACAAAGAATGATAGCATATAGGTACTTGTTTTCTACAGCCTCTCCTACAGTACTGATACACCTTGACAGAGTATCAGAACAATATAGCTTGCCACATATACATTAAAAATATATTTCTCTTGAATGTTTTTATTTCCTTCTAGTTTCATTTGCCTCTTATTCTGCAATAAAATTGAATAAAAGGGAATCATTTTTTGATTGATTTGTCTTCCAAATTTATATATGGCAATTAAGTTTATTGTCCTGCTCCTGCTCTGTACTTATATACAGTCAGACATATTTCTGGATTAAGATGTCTTTAAAACCAAACAATTCATAAGTGTCTTTGAATATCTCATATTTGCCCAGTAACTGTGGCCTTAATAACAAATCATGGTTTGATAGCCAAATTTGAATCCATTAAAATAATTTAAACTTCATCTTAGACACCCCAAATTGACTATAAGATGTACATGTCATTAAAATATCTTATTAGGAGAGAAGAGGAACATGAGAAAAATTCAAACATGGAAGAAAAAAAACCTTTTTTTATTAAGATCCTATGTGATGAGTCCCACAAAAATACCTTTTTACAATTCTTTTCTGCAAAAATCAGAAAATCGAATACAAAATTCCTTAAGCAATAAGTAAAGTCATTATTTCACATAATTAGAAATCTGGAGGTAAAGTGGTTTGAGAGTTGAATAATTAAGTGGCATATTGACATTATCAATGACTTAACTTTTTTCTCTCTTTATGATCTGTCATCTTCAGTGAGTAGGTTTGTCTTTTATGAACCCAAGATGACTACAAAATGTAGAAGGGTATAAAATGGAGTCTTTCCCTTCTGTGTATCTCTTTAATGGACTCTATCCAGATGGCTCCCAGCAGATATCTCTTTCCAGCCTATTTGCCAGAACTGAATAATAGGACTTTAGCCTAAATTATCAAGGGATATGGGCTTGCCCTGGTCCTTTGACCAATCATGATTTATTATGGAGCTAAGGGGAATCCAGAAATACATGAATATAAAATACTTAAACAATTTTTTTTAATACAAGAAAAGGTAGAGAACGGTGCTTAGTATGCAAGCAACAGTGTCTGATATATTTTATATTCATTCTGTATTATAAAACTTTCTCTTAGTTTCCAGGTCTAGAACCACACCAGTCAAGATGCAGCTACTCAAAGGGCTGTGTCTGTAAGCATCAGAAATACATTGTTGGTGACAAATATGGGCATGGCATATTGAAAACTTGAAAAGTATAAGCAGTAAAATTTAAATTTGAATCCAGACTTCTTGTATTAATCATTCTCTCATCATTGCTTATGTTTCTCTCTAAGCCTCTGTTTCTTCTTCTATAGTATGGGGATAATGGGATGGAAATCCATTGTAATGACACATTAAATTCTACTACAGTATGATTATTTCGTGCCATTCCCTTATAACATTGTAAGCTCTTTATAGTGAGGAATGCATCATTTTTAGAATATTCTTGCTAGGTAGTATAGCAATAGAATTGGTGTCCAGCAAGTATAGCTAATGACTGAAAAATTATGTTACAAAAATATGTATTAAGGACTGTCTCATAGTATTTAGCGAGTAATGAACACCTAATAATTATTCAATTAGCAACGTTGATTTGACTCTTGACAAATCTGACTAATTGCTAATTTTGGGGGTTTGTGTGTGTGTGTGTGTGTGTGTGTGTGTGTGTGTTTTAGATTTTATTTGTTTATTTGAGAGGGAGAGGGGAAGAAGAGAGTGCACATGTTGGGGGGAGGGGCAGAGGGAGAAGCAGATTACCTGCTGAGCAGGGAGCCTGATACAGAGCTCCATCCCAGCATCCCAGATCATGACCTGAGCCAAAGGCAAAAGCTTAACAGACTGAGCCACTCAGGGGCTCACTAATTGTATTTAAATAATGCTAATCAGAACTATAGGCTATTGAAAATCATAGGATATATAGAAGTTAATGCACTTAGATCCCAGGACTGCACCTTTCACAGTTGTTTTACCCCAAAAGTCACTTTTGCATGCTGATCTTCAGTCTCCTCACTTTTAAATTGGATACCATATTATCTACCTGATAGTGGTGTTGTGAAGAAGCAATGACTAAATGTCTCTTGTAGTTACTAAGCAACGCTATAGTCAGTTCAATAAAACTGTGCTGAAGTTTTGCATAATAAGGATAGATTGAGAATCACCAAAAGGATCGGTTTCTTCCTAATCAGTTAATAATTTACTAATTCATCTGTGATCTTATGTGACTTGATTTTATCTGTTCCAATAAATTTAACAAAAATTTGATTTATTTGACACCTACTGTAATTGCATTAGCTAACATTTGTTGAGTGGTTGCTTTGTGCCAAGTTCTTTTCTAAGTATCCATCATTAACTCATGAATATATATATTTTTTTACCATTCCATTCCCCAAGTAGTAAAACTGAGTTTTCAGGGGACAAAATTATTTCCCCCACAATTATGCAACTCATGAGAAGCAAAAGTATGGTTTATACCCAATTATTTTTAACTCCAAAGTTGGGTTGGTTATCCACTTTATTATAAGGTTATTCAGGTAAGATTTTCCTACCTGGGAATGTCAAAAATTGCATGAAAAGAATTCAGGTAATAAGCCATTTTTGGCTCTCTCACTGAGATATTAAGTTTAACTGGTAATTTCTCCTTGCTACAGTATAGAATATCATTTGATAAGGCATACATTTAAACTGGTCTGGTTTCACTGGTGAGAAATGATCTCTACTTAATACCTTATTATAACATCTTGTTCTTGTCATTTTAAAAAATGCCCATTAAGATTATCTTACTTATAAGACAAAAGTGGTATTTTAATATACAACTAAAAACTAATGAAATCATTAAAGGCATCACAGTAAAAACAAAACCCTTGGGAGATGATTCAGAGTTTTCCATTTCTAGTTCATAGAGTAATACAATTCCCACTCAACAGAAAAAGTACAAAATGGTAGTCATCAGTACTAAAGATCTTGTAACTGTAGAAATTACACAATGTAAATGTTCTAATATTATAGATACAAATTACAGTGTGAAAATACTTCAGTAGAGTACACTAGTCAACTCGGTTGCCAATGAGTTTTCCTTAGAGTTCTTACCTTATTGAAACAATAAATTCCTTAAACAGGAAATCATGTTCAGTTGCTCTTATGAGCCACCACTGAGGATACTATTTTAAACATAATAGTTACTCAAGAAGTATTTGCTGAATGAACTAATGACTAAGAGAGATACAAGGAATGCAGACTTCTCCCTGTTTGAAGGACTCACAGTCTATTTGGATACAGCATGGATGTAAAAAGGTTTTTAAGAATTGAGGTATAGAAATGAATATTTAGATGACCTATAAAGTGAAATTTTGGACTAAAGCCATTGATGGAAGCCATCCTAGGAATCAAGGATCTGTATGGTAGGATGATACTTGGAAGGCCTGTTGCCCATTTACGGTATAGCTTCTTCCACTAGCTAAGAGACCAAGTAGGAACAGACTGTATAGAAACAAAGAAAATAGGAAGTAATGATGAGACAAAGTTCACCTGGCCAATGATCCCTGAACTAGGTAGGAATCACTTCAAAGTAATAGAAAGATGAGCATAGCAGAGAAACCACAGTCATAAGTAGCTTGCATAAAACCTTTAAAATGCACATCAAAAAATAAGCTATTGCAACACATTCTTTAAAATTCTAACCGTCTCTGGCTTCATGAAAACTGTGTCAGCCTCCTGCAAAGTTACAGTTCAATGTGCTTCAGATTGAATAAAACAATACCCAAGGTACAGAGGTGCAGAAAGGCTTAGTTATTGCTAGTTAAAGGAGTTGACAATCGTGGATAAAATGTGCTCTTAGTGCAAAGTAGGATTGTAATCAATGTCATTGTCATTTGAACCACATTGTTTGCAGTGTAACCAATTGTGAAACCAATGTAAATTCAAAAACTAAATTAGAAAAACAGATGCTTCTTTTGTTTGGAAATTTTAGTCCCATCTAGTCATATTGTATATCATTTTCTTTGACTTACACCACATAGAAAGAAAAATCACAGAGCATAATACAAAAATACAGAAACATATTTAACAAATTTGTGGATTTCATAAGTCATTTATAAACTTTGGATTTACAAACAATTTCAAAGTCTTTTGAAAATATTTATAAACACAAAAGTCTCATAATGCTACATATAATTATACCATGTCTTTTTCAAAAGCATATTGCAGAGTTTATGCAGAATATCAAGTTTCCTATTTGGGGTTTGTCTTGGAGACAGTGAACAATTTATTTTTCAATCTCTGTCTCCACTGATGCTCATGATTAAGCTAAATACATTGGTGCAATGAGAGAAAAGAGATTTATCTTGTGCATAATTTCTAAATTGACTTGTGACATTAGGAAACCAATCTATACAGAGTGGGATTTATTTCCTCAGTTCACCGAAGTCCAGACAATTTTTGTTTCCTCAACTATTTTTTAAGAGAATTGGGAAATTAACTTTTAATGTTTCTGAACTACCAGACTTTTTACAGTTTTAAAGCAAACATCTTTAACTTTGCATGAAATCATTAGCATCATGCATTCAAGTACGAGTTCAATCTTGGGCCTACATACAATGCTGACTTGTATAGAAGAAAAAGTTCCTAGAAATATTGGTATTTTTTAAAGTAGATCCTTTACCAATAAATTGTCAAGAGGAAATAGAATCTACACACACACACACAAACATACACCTAATAAGTGCTGAGGGGAAAAAACACACTTGTTTTTAAAATGTTAACTTACGACAGTCAAAAGTATAAACAATAAAATGTGCTTTGCTATATTTATAGCATATCATTATGAGTATAAACATAGGGATTTAAGCCTTGTTTTTAATCCAGTAGTCTGAGGTGCTTCTGTTTTGTTTATATCAACACTTGTCTTCCAGCAACTTAAAAAAAATTAAAAACTCATCTGGTTTGCAGTTCAAAAAGCTCTTGATAAAACATTAGACCTTCTTCTGAGTAAAGTATACATGAATCAGAACCATGAGGAATAAATTTCCTATTCCTCACAAACAGCATAAAAATGGCTGTACTTGGACTATGGGGAGAGTTAATAAGGCCTTGGAAACCTCAATCTACCATCCTGAAAGTATTTGTCTTAAAATAAGAATAAGTTTACGGGACAGGAGGGTGGGTGGTTCTCTGCAGTGCACTTGGGCTTTGAAACCTGTCTACAGTAGAGAAACATCTGTATGGCCTTCAACAAATGCTTTTGCTAAGTCTATTTTATTACCCATAAGAAAGGCAAAATAATGCATTTTTGAGAATACTTTGAAGATGTGATGGCATACAGCATGAGAATTACTGGCATAGAATAAATGCTCGAAAAATCTTCAACTTCTCTTTCATCTTCCTGTTCTTCACGTTCTCATTTTTCACAAAACAGAATAAAATAAAATGAAAAGTTTAAACTGTACCATGAAAGTAAATAAGATAAAATGTATTTTATTTTGTCTTATCATTTTAAGGTAAGTCAACTAAAATATAATTATCATATCAATATATTATTTTGTGCATGTGTAGTCACTTGAGCTACAGATTTAAATTATATAAATTCAGCTATCTTTGATAAAAGAAAAGAGTAAGAAAGTCAAGGAGAAAAGAAAAAAAAAAAACAATTCCATAACAGCAGAAGATTTTTGCCACCATTCCAATTAAAGAAGCATCTAACAAGAGATAGAAACATGATCTGACTTTCCATTCAATCACTGTTTATCACCGAGTGAAGCACAATTTTATCATTTAAAGACACTTATTTTTAGTACGACATGCCCCCTAAATTCATGCCAGCCATTTAATCTGAAACTCAACCAAGGAAATAATAATCCATTCCAATACTGAATTAAAATATTGGTTTGCCAGTGTTCAATGTGACCTTTCTTTAAGAGGTTTTTATGGATAGATAAAATAATGCAAAGTATGCATATAATAATTATATATATATATATACATAAAATAAGTGGGCATGTATATTATCTTCTCAATGATTTTAGAGCCTGCTCACATTTAATTTATCATTTTGTTATAAGATTAAAATACAAAACAGAAAATACTGTGTTATTCTTCAGGAGAACATAGGAAGGTACAAAAATGCTGTATAAGCAGTATAAACACATTCAGGTCATTTGTATTTATTGTCACTGAAAAGAGAAGGTAGAAGAGAATTTGTACTGATGAGTTGCCAAATTTGTGCAGTTAAAGAAATATTTTCAGATCTTGTGGTTTGGAACTGAAGTTGAAAGAGAATGTAGATATTAATGAAAGTAAATTTTAATGAAAAAATTGAACTAATTAGAGAGATGTTGATTAACTGGGAAATTTCTAAAGCAAAAATCAAGTATATTTGCTATATTTATAGTGTAATGAGAAAGCAAAATAGTAGTAATCAGTTTCATAATGAGCAGTCAAAGAGGAAAGCATAGAAAAGTACTTAGGAAAAGATAATAAGCAAAGAGAATCCCATATATGCATGTGCACATGCCAACCCTCCCCACCACCAATTACTCAAGTTTTCAGATCTAAAGCAACTAGATAATTAAATAGTAGTAACAAAAGATAGATACTACTGGAGTAGACCAAGGGTTAATTGAGGTTCTTGAACTCAATTACTCCTTGGGATAAGGCCAAAGATAGAACTTTCCTTGAACCTTGAATAAGACAAACCTCTTGCTCTTCCTGACACCTAGAAGCCAGTGGCAATTCGAGGCAGATGTCATTAGATTAGTCTTAGCTTATTCCAGCTGCTGTAACAAGAATTCCATAGACTGGTGGCTTAAACAATAAGCATTTACTTACCCAATTCTGGAGACTGGGAAGTCCAAGATGAAGGTGTCCTCAGATTCAGTGTCAGGTGAGGGATGACTTGTTGTTCATAGAAGCTGTGTTTTTGCTGTGTCCTCACTGGTAGAAGGGGTAAGAGAGCTCTCTGGATCTTTTTATAAGGTACTATTCCATTCATGAGGCCTCCACGCTCATCACCTAATCACCTCCCAAAGTTCCCATCTCCAATAGCTTCACACTGGATATTAGGTTTCAACATATGAAGGGGGGGTGTAAATTTTCAGTTCAATGAAGATATTAATCTTTGGTATTTATAGCCTAGGTCACCAGCCATATTAAAATCAGATAGTTGGAATCCTATTTTGAGGGTATAACTCCTTAATTTCCATTAAAAGTACAAAAGGGATATTTCATTGTTTACTAAGATTACTATTGGCCAGCCAAGCACATATGTGAACATGCCAAACAGAACTCAGAGTGAGATGTGGGTAGAGAGATTTATTTAGAGAAGGAGCCAGGAAAGGAGACTGAGAAGGAATGGCTTGTGTTTTTAGAAGCAAAAGTAGGAGAATGTGGCAGCAATCTTCAGTGACTTGTTTATTCAGAAGTTGCTCCTTCTTAAAGAAGTTAACATGATATTGCAGGCTTCTGAGAATTATCAGGCTGTATAACTATTATCTACAATTGCTTATTTATGCAGGGTAAGGAAAACCAACAGAAAAGAGTTTTTAACAAAGACCTTCAGGGATATAATGCTGAAGGATTTGCGGCCCCAGGTAACACCTCCACCTTTTCATTCATTTGAAGGCTGGGATTTTGGAAGAGAAATGAAGTCATGGGCAATAAGGAACTTTCTATAAAGATTTGTACAATAGAACAGATAATCCATGTGTCTTAGATCTTGACTAAAGACATTGATGATTGGCTAAAATAGTTGGTCAAAGAATGAATGGTATGGAGCTGTAGAAGCTGAAAATAAAATGTAGAAGAAGAAATAGAAAAGATCTTTACTACCAGTTATTAAGGACAAAGAACATGAATCAGAAAGATAATGATAGGGAAGATTCCTGGTAATTCTCAAGAAAAAAAGCAAATGAAAAAAGAGGTCATAATAAATACTTGCAGCCAATCAGTATATCAATACTACGGTTTGGGTAATCAACAGAGAAAACTTATAATGTTAATAGAAAAAGGTAAATAGTTACCTTAAGTAGTCAGTTGTATGTTAAGTAGTCAGCTTGAAATTTAGGTTTGCCATGGCATATTTTTTTTGATATTTTATTTATTTATTTGACAGAGATCACAAGTAGGCAGAGAGAGAGGAGGAAGTAGGCTCCCTGCTGAGCAGAGAGCCCGATGTGGGGCTTGATTCCAGGACCCTGAGATCATGACCTGAGCTAAAGGCAGAGGCTTTAACCCACTGAGCTACGCAGGTGCCCCTGCAACAGCATATCTTAATGAAAAAGTCCAAAGAAAATTAAAAAAAAAAAAAAGATTTTTATGTCCATAAAATAAGAATTTGTAGGGAAAAATCCATGCAGAGAATGTCTGCATACTGGCAGCATCTTACTGGAAAAAAAGAAAAGGGGCATGCAAATAATATTTATGTAGGATACTTAAAGCTGTTCAATTAGAGAAAATCAAAAATGCATTACTGACATAAAACACTTACAAAAGCAGAACATGGCAAAGATGGTAAATTTTGGTTATCCGATTTATTAGGATTTTACTGTTTTGTAACAAATTACTACAAACTTAATGGCTTAAAAAATACTCATTTATTTGCTTTGAGTTCTATAGGTTAGTAATCTGGTGCAGTGTTACCCTCTTCTCTGCTCGGTGTCCTATAATGCCAAAATCAAGGTGTTAGCCTGACTCAGTTTTCATCTCAAAACACTGAAAAATGGTCCACTACCAAGATCATTCAGTGGCCAAACTCAGTTCCTGTGGCTTTAGAATGAAGGATCTTATCTCCTTGCTATCAGCCAGTGGCTACTCTTCCTCCTGAAAATCACCTACATGTCATGTAGCCAGCAACAGCTCTTTGAATCCTTTTCCTGCTTTGGATCTCTGACTTACTGGTCTGGGAGCAAACAGAGAAAACTCTCTGCTTTTTAAAGGCTAATGTGCTTATGTTGGGCCCACCCTAATTTAAGGTCAACTGTACCATATAGTCATTAATTAAAGGGGTAAAACTCCTCATACTCATAGTCCCAGGGACTGTTTAGGAAATGAACAAGAGGCAGGCAGGAAAACTTGGGGCCATCTTAGAATTCTGCCTACCACACTGGACATCTGTTAAAGTCTTCTTTAGCAAAAGCAGAGCAAGTAATCCCTGACCATATGATAAATTACTGACTACTTAATAGGGGAGGTGGTAGTTCCCCTCTACTCTGCTCCATTCTACCCCCTTGGGATACCGTATTCTTCGTTAGTGCTGCCTGTAAGAGTAGTGCTAAATTGGAGCCTATTCAGAGAAGGGGACTCTTCTCGAAAGTATGGCGTGAAGAAATGTCTAAAGGACTGAAGACTTTTAGTGTGCAGGAGAGGTGTCATAGGAAAAAAATTAATTCTTGTCTTGATTTAAAATACTCTCAATGTCGCCACAAGGTTGATATTCACGTGTATCTTCAGAATGCATGGGTAACAATGGATAGGCAAAGGCAACAAGGAAGTTCAATTTAAGGAAGAGCCCCCCCACCCCCAAAAGCGGAATTTTCAAGAAAATCTCTGAGTGTTCATACCACAGAGGGTTCCTGTTTTATTAGAGACCTTAGGATACAAATGCATAGGTATTATAAAGAAAAATAGATTTATGATCAAATTTGTGTAGATTAAGCAAATAATCTAGATTACTCTAGATTAAGCAAGTTAACAACGTTTGTCTCCCAATTTAGGATTTCTCGAAGACTTTATTACGGTCTGCGAGTCTCCGATCAGAGGGGTATAGCATACAACATTCCTAGATTAAAAGAACTCCAGACTTTTTTTGTTTTGTTTTGTTTTTTCATTGAGAAACTCCTGGGACCAGAATTTTACAAACTTTACTTGGTGAACTCTGTGTTTATAGGGAATTCGAAGAACCAAAGATGGTTTGACACAACGACTGCACTCTCTTCCATGATTTCATGACAAATTCAAGTACTTTCCTAGCACGGGATCATCTTTACCCTATAAGCTGAACATACATATAGCAGCCACAGAGAAAGAAATAAGTCTATTTGAATGCCTATGGGACTTAAATGGATTATACATATTCTCAGAGACATAAGTTGGAGAATAGTGCTTGGAACCTTGCCTCTTCAAAGCCTTTGCTGCAAGTAATTGAATGAAAGACTGCCTACATAAAAATAAATTGCAAAATTCTAGTCCCAAATTCAACAAAAATTATTAACAATGAAGGTGGAAAATAAGAAAATATTGTGATCTGTTACTCTCAGTAAATAATTCAGGAAGAAAACTCAGTCTTTCCGGTTGGTAAGTGGTTGGAAGCTAGTGTACTTTATCAATTCAGACACTGCATCTTTGTGGTCTTGACTGCTGTGTTGAGAAAGTTTCATTGTTATAAAAATGTTAGAGGTTTTCCCCACTGTTTCTTTCAATACTACTCTACAAGTCCACTTTTCTTCATTGTGGCGTTGTGGCCAAATGAAACTTAAGCTATCCATGTATCTGGTTAAATATTTCTCATGGCGAATCCTCTGAGATTCATTTTTAAAAATGCTATAACCCAGTAAATTCAGCAGGATTTGTCACTTTAGAATTTTTGTTAAAATTCTTGAGGACAGAATATAACTGACTCTTCACATCCCAGTGCACCAAAAGTAGAGATCAGTAGAAAGAAAATGGTAAAAGAATCTTTTCTAAAGGAATTTCACAATTCCTGAGCTAAAGAGAAGTGTTGTAGGCCCTTATTTTCAGCTTTGCAGATATTAAAAAAAAAAAAAAAAATGAGGAACAAAGACAGAGCTGGAGCCCAGCTTTTCTCTTACTCCGGTTATTTCCTATTAGATTTTATTTTTTCATAATGTTCTACAGTTCTTACTATCTTTTGTGTCTGCACTAAATATTGTGCCATAGATGTAATGAATTTAACATGCAATACTCTGTATCACCTTTTTCCTTATAGTCAAATGTCCAAGATAGACATATTTGGTTAAAATGTCATTAGTGACATTTTAGCAAACCTAGGTAGCAAACCCAGGATTCTGCATTTATATGTTCCCCATATTTATGTCTTTTTATTGATTTTGAATTTTCCTACAACATTCAATTCCATAACCTATGGAAATTCATTAACTGAAAAAAAATCAATTTCAGGTCAATTTTCAGAAGAAAAGTACTCAAATAATGCTAAAATCTCATATATATTTTTTTGAATACTGTGGAAAAATGTCACTACGGAAGTTCCTATCATATCCAGCATAGTAACAAGTCCATCAACCCATTAATTTTAGTGAAGAAACAATTTCCCTTTTAATCTGTGTCTGTCTTTTGGATAGCATCAATATCTGTAATTCAGGTTTCTAATTTTGAGATGATAAAGTTTCACATTCTTCCTGTTAATTATTGCAAGTTTGGGAGAGGACCTATAAAAAGGGGGGGGGGGATAAGAGAGGGGAGATATTTTAATAAGAAAGTCCTAAATGGAAGTTAATCTAAAAAAAGAACTTGCTACCAATATGATATCCTTAAATATAGAACATTTCAATTAATCCAAAGACAGGTAATATCTATGTAAAATTTTCATATTAACCCACCAATGTCCTTCAGCCCGTGCTGAGGAGTACCAACTCTTGGGCTGGGGAAATAGCTTAGCCTCCCAGGTCCACTCAATTCTTGGCCTATAGGCTGAGATTGCCACCAAGGGAGCCAATTAGTGCCAAATATGTTGGTGGTTTTTTGATGTAGGAAAATCTCCCCTAAGAACTGGACTGAGATGAGCCATCAAATGATAGTGATTTTCAGTCACTAATGATCTGGGATTTAAATAGAGACTTTTAATTGGGTTACCAAGCAACCTGCAAATATTTTGGTGATACCTGCTGAGTCAATTGGGTAGTTTGTAACCCACTCTCCTCTGATTATGTTATCTTTGATATGAGTACATTACATATGATAAATGATCAGCACGGGTTTTTTCCTTTGTCATTACCCAAGAAAAGACATCATTGAGTCTACTGTTCATTTCCCATTATGTTTCCATATGTCCAAAAGAGGGTGAGCAGAATAAAGCCTGGCTATAGGGAATATAGAGAAAAAGTATTTATTAAGCTCACTTCTTATGCCGTGGGCTGCTTCCAAGTGGAGTAAGACCTCACAAAATCAGAAAGGCTACCAGGGATTGATTTGTAACTCACTTCCCCTTAATTAACAAAACCAGAATTTTGTGTTTGTTTCTTACATCAATTTCTAAAACACAAAAAGTGAAATGTTAAGGATATTATTATGGTTTTTGTTCCACTGGAGGTTTATTTTCAAAGAAAATTTCTAGAGAAAAATAAATTCCGTTTTTCATTGTTTCCAGATGCCTCTGACAGTCCCTGTGGTCAAATATATTAACTTTTTTTCTAACTGCTACTGTCATTTACTTCAGTCCTTCTTGCTCAACAGCCCCCACATGGATCTCCTTCGGTTTGGTTTTCCTTAAACGACATCCTTTTGGGATTTGGCCCCATTTGGGGATTGGTATTGCTTTTCCCAGTGCTGTTGTTCTGCCCCTGTGGCTTTTAGGTAACATTTCACATTGCCTTTCTTCCACTTCTCTGGTACGTGGTGGGCTCTTCAGAAAAGCTGTTTTTGCCTTTTGACATGTGTGTGATGTAACTGCCCCACTGTAGATGAAGCAGTGGCCAGACCTTTGCTTCTCCCAGCTTTTCTTCCACAACCGGCTTTGCCTTTCTACTCGGTCACTGATTTTAAACTCTTTTTGAGGAGGTATTCCTATGAGAATGTGTGTTCTGCTTGCCCAGCTTGATGTTTCTTTGAGCACCTTTTCCTCTCCCTTTGAGAACTTGTCCACACAAGAAATAACATCAAGAGACCTCACTTTTCCATTCCTAGTTCTATTCCCAGTGCAAGCAATTGAGCACATGGTAAAATAAATCCTGGTGCCATTTCAAAGATCACATTAAAGAACCCTTAGAGCTCTCCACTGCATTTTACAATGAAGAAGCTGAGCAGCCACCATGTTAAAAGGCTGACACATGTTACATAAATAGTGCAAATGACTGCGAATGAAATCCTGCCTAATCACTCCTAATCACATGTTTTTGTGCAGTACATCATAGCACATCAAACGACATAGCAGCTGTCATTTAATCACTGATTCCTCATTCAGTTTCACTTGACACAGGTGGTCAAAGTAGAAGTCAAAGTGGCAGGAGATTCTGCAAACTTTATTGGAGGCATCTCATCCATACAACAGAAAGTAAAGAAAATATTATTGAGAGGGGAAATTGAAATGGAGGAATGGGGAGAAAATCATGAGAAATATCTTGGTTATGAGTTGAAGCTCTAAATGCTTAATAGGAGGAAAGAATATTCCATGTGATTGGGTATTGTGCACTGGAGAATAAGTGTCGTCTTACCTGCCAAAGTGTCAAAATTTAAGTGAAACACACACACACACACACGCACCCTAACAGGATACTCTTTGAAAGGATTATCATACTGAGAAGATGAGATTAGTGGAATTTTTTTCTGTTTTTTTTTTTCTTTTTTTTCCCAATTTAACATGGGGGGTCTTGGAAATATTTCTTAGGAAATCCCATGTATGCTTATTTACAGACTTTACCAAATGTGGTTTCCATGTTGCATACCTTAAAAGATCATTTTTTTAGTTCATTTTGAGCTGAATGATCAGCTGGGCTCCTATTAAGAGCCTCTGCAAAGACAACTGTTAAATGTAAGGTTGCTGAAGTATGAGATTCGATTTCTGGTGGATTTTTTTTATTCATTTTTATTGTTTTCCCTCTTCTTTCTCATCTCTGACCAGCCTGAAGCGTGACACAGACTAGGCTGGAAACTATGAGTTCACAATAAAGCAATATTCTAATTATCCTCCTTTTAGTAAGAGGTTTTTTTGACAGGGTGTCAACTAGATTTAAAATGCTTGACTGCGGGGCTTTCTTTCCCTTTTCCCCCTTTTTTCCTGCATTGTCATTCCTTGAAGTAGGGTTAAACGCTGACATCTTTTTGTGCTTAACCAGCGAAACTATCAAAGAAATGTATAAATTACAGCTCCAGTTATACTGACACTTAGGATGCTCACCTACCTCTAATGACAAAACTCACACTTGATCTTGGCTATTTTTGTGAGCAGACTTAGGAGGTTTAATTTGCTAAATCTCAGTCCCACATGGTACTTCTACAGGTACTTCTTTCAGGTACTTCTACAAGTGGGATACCCTAGTTAGTTATGCTATCTTTTTATCTCTGGCATGAATAAATTACAGAGTTCTGCTTCTTATCAAAGAAAACATTCGACTCATCATCTGAGGAACACAAAATATGTTTTCGGCCATAAATTATTCTTAAAGAAAATCTTAGATGAGTTGGACACTCTTTGTGGTGTATGTATATGTATCTGTGAGAGCAAAAGAGAATGTGTCCGCTCGATGGTATTAGTTCCAAATGGTGAGAGACAAGCTTTCAGATCGCCATTGTATCTGTCAGTCCCTAAAACAAACAGCCTCAAACAAACAAACAAACAAACAAGCAGGCAACCACCAATAATACCCTTTCTGACTCCTTGACCAACAGCTGTGAATGACAGAGTATGCCCAGCTCTTCTGCTATAGTATTTTCTTCTTGCTTATTGGCAGAGAATGTAATTTTGTCGTAGAAAGTTGGGAAATGACCCCTTGTAATGATGGAATTTACATAAATAAATGCTGATAGCTCAAAACAGATAATATGCTGTGGGTATCATCACAATAAGTTGTTTCCTACTGACACAGAGTCTACGTTGGAAGCACACAATTATGCAAATCAAACTAATGCCAGTTGCTCATTACTGTCATGGTGGTAGAGGCAAAAATGTACCCTCCATAGACAGCTCGAGGCTGGGCCACAAGCCAAACTGTTTGGTTTTGCTGACATAGTAACTGAGTCAACAAAAATAGGATATAATAGTAATATATCAGGGGACTCCACATCAGGGCAGACCTGAAGCTTAATGGACTGTGAATCCTTTATCTGTGCAGAGAGTCCTTTCACTGGTATTGACCCATAGTATGTCTGCTTCCCCATTTGCCGATCCTATAGAAATAGATTACAGAAGCATTTTGGCGGGGGGGGGGGTGCTTAAATGTCTGCAAGACATTCTATTAGCTTTTCCTAAAACGGATATGACATTTATAAATACTTAAATAATGCCATCTATCCTAGGCTTGAACACTTCCCAGAATATTTCAAAGTACCTGCTGTTATTTATTTGATCTAGTTTGTCCTGAGTTCTCATTATGGCACCGGAGATGTTTTCAAACAATAGAATATTCATTTGACACATAAATATTTTTCCTATTTTATAAAAATGGATTGTTGTTACCAGGAGAAGATTTAACCCTAGAGAGTAGCTAATGAATCTTTTTCACACAGGCAAACCCAAGAATAACTGTGGCCCTGGTATAGGTCAGCAAAGCCACAGCTGCTGACCTACCAATTTAATCCATCTCTCTTCTGAATGACAGTATAATATGTGGGGTAGACCAATACCATGAGCATCCTAGATGCTTCACCAATATGGTATCCATGCTCTTTGCCATGAGACTTTGCAGTTCTTCCCAATAAGAAACGAACATATTTCCTTGCCACCTGGTTCTGAGTTTAGCCATGCAATTGCGTGGGCAATGAGATGTAAGCAGTTGTACCAGAAGCAAGGGAGGCAGAGAAAATCATTTGTCTCTGCCACTGTCTGGGAAGAATGTGGCTGGTTCTACCTGATGGAGGGCAGGAGATACATGGAGGACAGTGGAGCTGTCATGTCAGGGTCAGCCTACATTGGCCAGTGATCAGCTTACCCCCAAACATGTGAATGAGCTAAGATCAGACTACCCTAGCTGAATCCAGCCTAAATCATGGATTCACAAACTAACAGATGCTTAATATTTCAAGCCCATGAATTTGATACAGTTTATTAGGCAGTTATCATACTAATATGTGATTGGCAAGTTTTCACAAAGTTTCATGAGGTTTACAAAAAAAAAAAAACTACAAGAGAAGGGGTGTCTGGATGTTTCAGTTGGTTAAGTGTCCAGCTCTTGATTTCAGCTCAGGTCATGATCTCAGGGTCATGGGATTGAGCCCTATATCAGGCTCTGCACTCAGTGTGGAGTCTGCTTTAAGAATTTCTCTTTCTCTCCCTCATCACCCCCCCATCTCTCTAAAATAAATAAATATATTTTTTTTAACGCGAGAAAAATATACTCTATAAATAATGAAAATGAGATTGAGTCAACGGATTTAAAATACAAACACAGGAAAATGCAAATCAATACCACAATGAGATACCACTTTACACACACTAGAATAACTATAATCAGACAGACAATAACAAACATTAGCTGGGATGTAGAGAAACCGGAGTCCTCATGCATTGTTAGTAGGAATGTAAAATGGTGCAGCCACTTTGGAAAACAGTTTAGCAGTTCATTGCAATTCCACAGCAATTCCACTCCTAGATATATATGCAAGAAAATGAAAACCTAGGTCCATGCAAAAACGTGTACATAAATGCTCATATTAGTATTATGCAAATGGTCAAAAAGTGGAAACCATTCGAATGCCCATCAACTGATGAACAGATAAACAAAATTTGGCATAGCCATACAAAGAAATATTATTCAGCGATAAAAGGGAATGACATAATTATCTAGAGGTTACCCAACACTGGAGTAGCAGCAGGGAGTCATGGGGAGTGACTACTAATGAGTACAAGTATTTATTTTTGGATGATAAAAGTGTAAAATTAGATCACGGTGATGTTTATACAAGTCTGTGAATATACTAAGACTTACCTATTTGATTATGAACTTTAAATGTATGATTTTTATGTCTGTGTGCATTATATATCGATAAAGCTGTTTTGAAAGGTGTACATATAAACAATTACCCCATCTCTGACCAAAGCATAGCTTGGTGTATATCTTTCTTACCTTTTTATTATAGCCCTCTCAAATTCCTGAACCCTGGTCATTCTTCATTTATTTGCATTGATTGAAAGAGCTATATAGCCAAAATAAAACCAAACTCTTAGGATTGTTTCTTTAGAACTATGCTATTGACTGCACTTAACATACTTTAAAAATGAAATAATGGAGAATTTTTTAAAAAATATTTTATTTATTTATTTGACAGAGGAAGACACAGTGAGAGAGGGAACAAAAGCAGGGGGATTGGGAGAGGGAGAAGCAGGCTTCTTGCTGAGCAGGGAGCCTGATGTGGGGCTCAATCCCAGGACCCTGGGATCATGACCTGTGCCAAAGGCAGACACTTAAAGACTGAGACACCCAGGTGCCCTGAGAATTTTTGATATTCAGTACTCGACTATTTTCACAGATCTCCAGCTTGGCTTTTTCTTTTTTTCTGTGATGCTCACTCATGCTCTGTTTGCTCTTAAAATTGATCTGTGGTTAGGAAAGGACCCACTGTAAGTTTTTAGGGTTTGCATATGGAGGACAACTTCAGTTGTAGGCAAACTAGACATGCTCATACCGGATCCTGATTTTGTGTTCATTGCTTCTCTTGAAGCAGCAGGTTTGAAGTTTAACTTACTTTGTCTTGTGAAACTGAGTAAATGGACAGTCCACAACACTGTCACCTATCCTACCCCCACCTCCACATTTTTTTCTCATCTAGGAGCAAGTCCTACTGCCTCTCCTCTCCCCCACCATGGCCACACCTTTCTTCAGGCCCTCATTATTTTTGTCTCAATTAGCACTTCTTCCAGACTTGCTCACATGTTTCTGGTACCCCCCTCCCAATTGTCTCCAGAGTGGTATCTGTGAAAGGGGTATCCTGACCATTTCAGACACTATAACAAAGAATTTCACTGGCTTCCTTTCATTCCAGATAAAATAAAAGTTTCGTGGATTCTTTTATGATCCGACAATCTCATGAAATCTTGCCAGCCTTCCCTTTTGTCATGGTAAACTACTTACTCATCATGTTCTCCTTGCATGTGCTTCTTTATCTTTGTGGGTGGTGGAGGAGGGGAAAGAAATTAAAATTGAAAATAGATAAATATTCTGGGGGGAGGACAAAATGGGGAGTTGCTGTTATATGGTATAAAGTTTCAGTTATGCAAGATACAAAGTCCTAGGGATCTACTGTTCAACATTGTGCTTAGAGTTAACAATCCTAAACTGTATACTTAAAAATTCCTAGGAGTGTAGATCTCATAAAATGTATTTTTTTTACCACAATAAAAAGCATATAAATATATCAATGTGTATATAGACACAATATATCTTCACTGACCCCTCTTCACCTGATAACCCCCTGCTCATTCTCCAGAGATTGCTGGAGTGCTGCTTCAGCCAGGAGGTCTCTCCTAAACCCATCTGGGCTAAGTAACTCTCCTCATCCAGTTGTCAGAAGCAGTGTGTGCTACAATGTCTAGTTTTGTTTTGTTGTTGCTGTTTTCCAAATTCAGTCCGTAGCAGACTATTACCAGTCTGTACAATGTCTTTCTTTGTTCACTGTCATTCATTTATTTATTCATTCATTTATTCCCTTCTCCCCATTTCTTCTTGCTGCTGCCCCCATAGAATGCAATGTGTTCTTTGGATGCATATGGATTTTTAATTTTAAATTAAGTCCTTATGAAAGTAGTATTTTGTCTTATCTGTGTGTGTTTTTCACCTAATTGCCTATTATACCTTCCTGTCTCTGCATCTGAATCATAACCCACTTGAGGGCAGGAAACTATCATCTTTCTGTCCTGAACACCTTGCATAAGGAAACACAGTAAGTGATATACAGTAAGAACTCAGTAGATGTTTACTAGATCCACTTAAAGATAATTCATCAATTAAAATGTCAAATTAAAATGTCTAAACTTTAGTTGTACTTCTAAGGACTTTTTGTGGACTTTTCAAGTGTCATATCTTGTCAGGAATCTAACCATGAGGGCTTGGGATAAGAGTTAAAATCTTCAAATATGAAACCATTGAATCTTAGCCTCTTTTGCTACCCATTTTTCCTATCCTTGAGGTGTTGCTTAGGCACTCTCTCCTACAATGCTCGTGGCTAATGTAGGCCATTATGTAGACAGTGGCTAAAATGTTTAGTAGATTTCTACTTCTTTCTCAGAATGGCTGCAGATTCATAGACAAAGTGATCAATCCCAGAGGGAACTGAGGTTTCCAACCAACCCAAACACCAGTTTTGTCATTCCCATTACCCACTAGAGGACTACAAAGATTCTTTCCTTGACTTTGAACCAGTGCTTGGTTTTACAGTCCACTTGCCTGTGGTTTAGAAACTGAGCATGTCAGCACTACTTTTTACTGTCTCAGTGTAGCAGCAAATGTGTTTTGGTTCTCTCCTTTCAAAAGTGAAGATTGTATTTTAAATTCTCTCTTTCCCCTAGGGAACCACTCATTCCTAATTCCCTGACAGGCCATGAGGACCTCAAAATTAAGAAAGATGTCAAGAAATGTGAGTTTGTACAGAAAGGACTAGAAAACCACCCAGACACATAATGACTCAGTTACGTGCCTGGCTTTTGTCGGGAGAAATGTTTGTCTGAATTTTCAGGCTCATAATAGACATGTGCAGCTAACTGACTTTTATCTTGCCTCTGTCATATTGATCTATCAGTGAATCTATAATAGAAGATGGGAGCCTGGAACAGTAAAAAGTAATAACCATTGAGATGGATAGCCCAAGCAAAAATGTGGTTTCATGGGGACACTTAGTGTAAAGAACTGTAGATTCATGTCAAGGGGGCATAAGTATCCCCTTCAAAGCCAACTGTTAAAAACACCTAGTGCAAAGCTGACCTGCCTTCAGAATATGATATGTTTCTGTATTGATTTTCAGAGTTTCAAAACAACAGGAAATAGCCAAGTGAAAGTTTCTTTGCAGAGCACTAAAAGTAATTTACCTTCTTCCTTTGATTTCAGCTTCAGATTTTGTTTTATGGTTCAAAGTACAAGTGCTTATTTTAAAAAATTCATTTCTAACTTATGGTAGGAAGCAGCACTGGAGACCACGGCAGCATGGAGTTAGAAATGAGCCACAAAATGAAACAAAACAAGCTCCCCAAATTGCATTAATGGAGATAGAGGCAAGTCGTTACATGAGGAATCTTGTCTTCCAAGCACAAGCCCATTGATGGAGAGCAGGATTTTATCATTATCAGAGTATTCTGAAGAAGAGATTGAAGAGCCTCTAAAATGATCAATACTGAGACGCTGAAGTCATCTGGGATTGACTTCTGCTATTCCATCTTTTGTATGTCTCTTTGCACAAAAACATGGGCATTTAAAAAAAAAAGGGGGGGCCATCTAGGACAGAAGAAAAACAATTTACTTTTCAGTGCAAATTGATGCCGTTTGTCTGTTTTTAATGCGCAACAAATGCTAAACATGGTGTAATATGAATAACTTAAAATTCCTCAACTCAGAATTTCTCTCTCTCTCTCTCTTTTTTTTTTTAGAGATCAAATACTTCCTTTTCATGTGTATTTGCTATATTCAGGGTATAGAGAGGCAGGAAAACAAGCTTCAGCTTACTCACTGCCCAAATTTGATATTTTTTCACTGTTTTCTTCATGTTTGGTTTTGGGAAGTTGCATCAGTCAGAGTTCTGCCAAGAAACAGATGGTGCACTCATAAGAAGAGATTGAAGAGAGTTTTAATGAAGACACAAAGGGTGGGCAGTATTAAGGGAAGCCAAACTAGGAGGGTAAAGCAGGCATTCCTAAGCCTCCCACCCACCATCAGGGCTGAAGTAACAAACAGAGGTATGTTTAAAGTAGAGTGGGGCCTGTGTCCAACAGGAGGGTCTCAGAACAGGAGCTGTGGCTCAAGGAAGAGGCACTCAGGCAACGCCAACCCGTGAACCAGCAGGAGGGAGCCAAGGGAACACACGTTCCAGTGTTTCCTTCCTCTTGTTCACATTGGGACCAGGACCTCCCACTGGCTGAGCCCCATGGCCAGAGGAAAAAGAAACTTTGTTTCACACTGCCTTCATAGAAGCCTCCTGCAATATAAGATAAGGCAAGAAACCTGGAGAATGATCTGGAGGGGCAGATGGAAAATATCCTATTGCAGGGACATAGACTCGTATGTTACTTTAGACATATGCTCTGTGCTTATAGTGTTGTCAATATAATTGTAGTTTTTCAGCTGCAGTAGAACTAGAAAATGCAACTTTTTACTGTACATATAGCATATCCTGACCAAGTTTAGAAGGATAGCTGGCTTTGGGAGTTATGAGTATGAAACAAGAATATAAGCATGGAAGACCCTGTTAAGAAATTAAGGGATAGGGGCGCCTGGGTGGCTCAGTGGGTTAAGCCTCTGCCTTCAGCTCAGGTCATGATCTCAGGATCCTGGGATCAAGCCCCACATCGGGCTCTCTGCTCAGCAGGGATCCTGGTTCCCCCTCTCTCTCTCTCGGCCTCTCTGCCTACTTGTGATCTCTGTCAAATAAATAAATAAAATCTTAAAAAAAAAAAAGAAATTAAGGGATAGAAGTTAGACAAAATTAAACAAAGAAGTACAAAAGAGATAGAAATCTATTAACCTCTGCCTTCCCCTTCTTAGCAGATACAACATGACAGCAAGTACGAATACTGTGATAATGTTCCCAGGAGTCATGGGAATAACTAATCTCTTCCTTACCTCCCTTTACCACTCTCATTTAAAAAAGCAAAAACAAAACAAAAAAACTTTCTAATTCAGATTATGGAAATATTCTTCTAGTTTACAAGAAAGACAATAGGAAACATGGATTCTCTTTAGACATTCAATCATCAATTCTATTTTTAAATAAAATGCATTGTATCTATAAAGGGAGACATATCAATGTCATATGTTTGTTAAAGCAAGATTGAAGTGCATATGAAATCTAGGTCGTTTTTTCTAAATCACACCCCTGGAAGGAGACCATTGACTATAAATACTCGAATCTGTTAAGTATTAGATATGGGCTAGATTATTTTTATTTGTGTATGTATTTAGTTTTTCATTCTCAGATGTTTTCATTGTGCCTTCTGCAATCAAATGGCCTAGGTGGGAAGATTAGAATAATGCAATGTCTCTCTTGAAATACACGAATTTATCTATTCTCATTAGGAAAGTAATATTCTGGACCAGAAAATTTGCATTTTATGTAGAATCCAGGCCCTATGTTATACGTATTGGTTGTGTTTCAAAGGACACAGCTCCTTCCCTCATAGAGTTAAATTACCAACCTACCCATTATCCACCTATCTATGAATCTAAACTAGTAATCATTCAAGTGCAAAGGGTAGCCTACTTGCAAGATTCTGTCTACAAATTCCAGTCATTGGAGAAATATTTGCAGTTCTTAAGTCCATTAGGATGGTTGGTTCTTACCTCAGATAAAATGATAGCTATATGCTGCCCAGGTTTGCTTTGGTTTCTTTCTTTTCTTGTAGTCTTTCTCATCAAAGACCACTTTTTAAAGCTGAAATATTTCACAAACAGCTTCTAATGGCTTGAATTGTTCTTTTTTTTTTTTTTTAAGTACAGATAACGGGAAGTAAAAATATAGCTAAAGATTTCTTTCAAAGTATGTTGACATTTCTGTTCCATTAGAACAGGACTGTAATGTGGATCCACATGTTAGCTGTAAAGAAAAGTACAGTCTTTTGAGTGGTAAAAATATATGTGAAGTGCTCATTCCAGACCTATGACTGTACACGCACGCACGCGCGTGCACGCACACATACACACACACTCATGCACGTTCATATGTGCGCATGCACACACATGCTGGGCTGAGAGGGCACTGTGATGAGAAAGGATAAGATTTGAAATCAGAAAATCTACATCCAAATCCTGCCTCCTTCCTGATTATGATCCTAAACCTCTCCTATCCCTACTCCACCAACTACTTCTCTAGTCAGTCCCCCAAATCCTGTGTTCTTATCCACAACTTACATAACTCCCTGAATTCTCTTTATGGCCATCTGCCATTACTCCTTTGCCTCCTGAGTACTGTTGTCCTAACCCATTTGATTTAATTAACTTGTCCCTCTTTTTAACACCCGGCTTAGTCTTCACTTTTTCTAGGATTCTTTCCTGAATTCCTACAACCTGAATCAGGTGACCCCCCCCCCACAAACCCTGCCTCTAGCCACCATACATATCACAGTGCTTATCCCACGTCTTGTCGTTTTTCTCTTGCCTTGACCATCATCACAGGATCAAAACTCCTTGGAGGATATGGGCAGCATCCTGTTTATCTTTGTATTTCTAACTTAAAATAAAATAGGGGGCACATAGTAATAGAATGCCAATGAGAGTTTGGTGAATGAATGAATCTTGAGCTCAACTCAGTTTAATTCAGCTTAACTCTGGGTCTCACCAAATTCCCGGGCACTATCATTCTATAAACAAATGAAGGAAAATAAAAATCCAAGTGTTTCAACAACATTCCAAAGTATACAAAAGAAAATGAATGCCTGGCTGTCTGACTCCAAAGACCGTGCTTTTTTCCACGGTGCCAAGTTTCGTCTCCAGGTAACTCCTCAAGCCTCTGTCTCTCAAAGAAATGGGACAGAGGAAACTGTCCACTCTGCAGGGTTGATAAAAGGAACAAAGGAAATCATGTCAGTTAGTGTGGAACAGAGTAACAGAAAAGTCTATTGCCTTCACTGTTAGGGAGAAAAATAACTTTAAATAACACGGAGAATAAGTGAACTCTAAGGGCTTACTAGCCATGCCACCCTCTCCTGCCCCACACTGAAGGCTTTCTTTAGAACAAACCAAGCTCTATCCAGTCACCTTAAATTAGTGTCCCTTAGCATGTACAATAAGCACAGTGGCACTTCTAGGTTTTCTCTATACCAACACTGACAAGGAAATGTATAGTAGCAGTTGCATAATGGAAAGAGTAAGAGGCTCAGGAAGGCTGCTCATTCTATTAGTTTGCAAAATGCCATCAGCCTACAGTTTAAAGAGAGAAAGACACAGGGAGAGTAAAGTTCAATTGCCCTCTAATTAGCCCTAATTAGCAGATTGAAAGCTGTTTGTATATAACAAAGGACACCTATTTTTGTGGTTCAGCAACTAAAATGAATAGTCCAAATGGATAGTAGCTACTAGAGTAGAAAGCAATTTGGGAACAAGTACATGCAATTTCAGCACTGTTTATGGGACAGATAACAACTAGTTTGGAAAAGTTTCCCCCCCACCCCTGATTAAATAATAAGAAAGAAGAATTGAACAAACAGGAATTATTTGTAGCTATCAAAAGGTCATAAAATCCAAGGCAATCTATAGAATTAGCACAACCAGGAGTTTTGCAAAAGCAATTTATGAATCAACTGTGTTTTCCAAATCTCTATTGAATTGAAGTATTTTGGAAACCCGAGATGCATTATTTTATATGCCTAATGTCACATCTAGTGAAAATTTAATTTCTAATGACTCCGACTTGAGTCTAAGCACTGTTGGGTCCATGGTCAAAGGAGCGAGACTGTTACAAAGCGAAGGTCAAGCAAAGCTTTATTTTATTTTGCACCAAGCATTGAGAATCAAACTGATCAGCCAAGGCCATCTCTTGCAAAGAGGCGACCTCTCTCTTCTTTACAGACTAGCTTTTAAGGGCAAAGACCATGTGGTTCAGCCTGGCCACGCACAGGTGACCAATGAAATTGTAACACAGAGAAAGATGCACAGTTTTGCTAGGTCACTCATAAGTGACCAATTGAATTACAATTTACCCTATAGTAGATATTTGAACCATCCTATCACCTTGGTCAGAATTGGCACCCAAAGGGCACCCAAAAGGCGGGGCCCATACTCCTCGGTAGCTAGGAGGCAGTGTGTGTGCTTTACTGATTGGACGTCTCCACCTGACCTGACTCATCCCTGCATTCGGGCTGTTATCTCCACCTGACCCTTGTATTTGGGCTTTGTTACCTGGGACTGGTTTCTTGGACTTGCTTTTAAGTACGTTCCCTGGGGGGGAGAAGGGGGCAGGGTCAGTTCCAGTTTTACTGCATAAACAACAAAATGGCTGTTCAACCCAGGTGGGGCCACTCTGGCTAAATAGGCCCTTACAAACACAATTTTCCAACAAGGATACTTTGGGACCTTGCAATCATTCCTAAAATGGATCATGTCAGAAGCAAGTTTCTCTGGTACTGAAGCAGGATATCCTTCCTCCTTCCTCTAGTCTCATGTCTGGAATGAGAGGAACAAAATAGAATTGTCAGGGATAGAGGCTTGGAAGGAAGGCAGAAACTCAGGACAGGGCTCTGAAGTAAGGAGGAACAGAGTAGAATTGGGGGGGGGGCACTCTGAGGGACGGGAGCTCGCTGTAGACCTACCAGTGCTCTTCGCCTGGTTCTCAGTCACTTTCTATCTCTTATAACTGAATTCCCAGCCAGCTAAGATGGGCTGGCCCTCAATATCACTTTCGCTACTAAATTCCTTCTTTCTTAACCGACATTTTGTGGTTGAACAGATGAATCCCAGATGTGAGAAGAATAGTTCACATTCACAGTGAATGAAGTCCCGGCTCATTAAGGGAAAGATACTATTCCTTCCTGGCTCCGAATACCAAGATAGCATTTCCTGGAGTTGAGAGGGGATTGGGAACTTGAACAAAAGCCATAAGGACAACTTCCTGGTCACCAGGAAAGTCATAACAAGAGCATATCTTTTAATGTCTTATCCAGTTCGAAGCGCTTCCTCGGAAACTGGCCCCCTGCCCCCGCTCGTCTCTCCTGAGTTGAGACTCTTACTTAGACCTAGTGTTGGCATCGCCTCTTACCTAGTTTTAAAAGGCCAGCTCAGAAAAACCAGTAGCAGAACCTCCATCTTCACTGAGGGTTGAACTGAGAGAGAATAAGGATTAAGAGGAAGACCTGATGGGTGCATGCCTAACGTTCACTCAGGATGTGATTATAGTACTCAAGGGGGAGAAGATTAACCCTGAAGTTACCTGAGGAAGAAACTGCCCCCATATGCTGCAGCCATTACAAACTTTGTAAAGGCTGGGAATGGTCTGAGCTTGCTCCTCCCATTATAAACAACTCATTCACAGTTAGGAAATCTCAACAGCTTGCTCTCTACAGACTACAGCCTGTCTTGCTCAGAGCCTTGCTCCTCAGGTGGCTAAAAATATTCCCCGTGGAGTGTCTTGTTGGGGGGAGGGGGGAGGCTTTTCCTCTTGACCTCACGTTTCTTAAAAATATTCAATTATATTTAAAATGAGGAGAGAATTGACTCAAGAAGACAGAAAGGAAAGGAATCTGCAAAAGGCACATTTTTCACTGGCCCACAAGCTTCACTTTGATTCCCCAACTTTCAGGAATGCAGACTTTCTCATCAAATAGCCGCACTGCCTGGTGAGAGTAAACAGTAAACTCTCCAGTGGCAGAGCTTGTCCTGAGATGAAAATGTGTGAAGGAAGGAATTTCCATGCCAGGCATAACCTGATGGAATGCTAACATAGATTCCCAAATAAAAAGTCTGGTGAACAACTAATTCTTTTCTCTGCGATTAAAAGCAAATGCTTTAAAAATATTTTATAAAACTTATTACTATTTTTTTTTCCTGGATGCTTAAGTCCATTGTCACAGTCATATCTTACTGGTTTATTTAGGGGAACTTGGTTAGGAGGGTATTGCCGGAAAGATATGACCTATGACCAAAGTCATAACATCCAAATATGCATGAATTCTCCTGGCAGTCTAAAACAGAAGAGCATCCATGACCCTAATTCTTGGGGAAGGGTAATGTCCAATATCACAGAGGAAGGGCTGAATGAGATTAGAGATTTGATGGAAAGTGATCAAGCCACAGATATGTCTTTCACCGCTAATTTTTTCACTGCTTCAGGTGAATGAATACGTGTGGGCTTCCGAGGTTACCAGACAATGACATGTTTTAAAATTCCCTGTCACTCACGTAGGCCTGATCACAAGTTTATTTTTTTTTTTTCTTACTTTAGAATCTATTGGATTGCTATGAAAGAACTCTCTGATGCTTGGAACAACAATAACAGAAACCAAAATTTTATGCTTTGTTCTTTTATAGGCCTCTTCAAGCCCCGGGAACAGGTGCTTTAAATTAGGCTGCTGAAGGCCAGCAGGGCCTGGCTTTATTATACTTTGGTAAATAACAGTCACTGTTGTCATCGTAGTTTTCTACACTTTCAGAAAATGTCACTAGCCACATGTCAGCAGGGTTCTTTGTCTAATTTCTACAGCTAAGGTGGCAAGAAGGTTATTAGAAGTAATAGCAAATTTAAAGTTTTATTAGCAGTAAACTGCAAAAGCTAATGGTGATGCCAACACTAGATAAAATCATTGTCACAGTTAATTCTGAACTCCTTATTTCAAGCTTAATAATAGGAAACTCAATGGAAAGGATATTACACGCCCCATATCACTCATGAGTGCCGCAGGCCTGAGTAACTTGTTATTTTGCTCATGAGTGAAATAAAATGCAGATTATACTGCCTGCTATCAGGGGCATTGTTTTAATTGAGGGTGTATGCATGGTGATGAGGGGGGCTCCGAGTAGGTTCTCGTTTTTGTAAATGTTCTAAGAAGGTTCTGCTTGTTTATAACTGTGACTTGGCACGTCACCTTTTTATTTTGTGTGTGCGCACGGTTCAAGTTATTTTTTGTTTCAGCTCCAGAAAAATGAAAGCGGGCCAGGGAGAAGGGGAAGGGAGCCTTCCGTGCTTCTCACCGGCATTTCCACAAAAGTGCTTCTCCAGCATTCTAGCGCCTTTGTCTGCAGCCCTTCCACCTACGGAGGCAAACAGTGGAATATTTGTGTTGTTCTGTTTGTTTCATTCAGATCCTGGTTGCCAGCACCTAAAAAAAAAAAAAAAAAAAAAAAAAAAAGCCCTTCCACTCTGACATCCACACCCGGCCAGGAGTAAATAGCACAAGCTCCGCCATGCTTTACATTTACTGAGAAAATGGGTGTTTCCAAGAATCAAGATTGCGTGGGATTTTGTGTTCTTTTTCTAAAGTATGTTGCTCTTCCCTTTCAAACAAGTTGAAGCGATTTCTGATCCTGTGCCACAAATCATCCAAATTTGCTTTCTCGCGAGCCGCATGTGCATTCCTGGTTCAAGGGGTGCCTTCCCCCGGCTTGACAGGGGCTGTGTGTGATTAGGGAGGACTAACTTCAGGCTGCAATGTGTGGAAATGACGATTTCTAAGCAGGTCCGTCCCATTCCCTTTGATTGGAGTTGAAATCTTAAGACATCCACAGCCAAGATCATTTGTGCTTCTCTAAGTTTCAATATTCTCTTTGAAATATTTGTCTGATGATACGCTCTATGGACAGAACCTCCTATAGTTCAATGTGGAGCAATTATCATTCCACGGCAATTTGACTTCCTCTAGGAGTGTGGAGAGTCAGGCTGCCTGACAAAGATTTCACCTAAGTTGAGGACACAGATAGGGGCAGGGAAAAGCAGTCTGACCGCTGCTTTTGTGTTTAAATTTGTGAAAGATAGAAAATCTGAACTCAAAACCTTAGGAGCTGTGAGTGGCTTGCTCGTTAGCAGGTAAAATCGGCTCCCAAACTGCGATCTTGATTGGTTCCATAATGCTGTTAGACTCGTCATGGGATGTTTCATTTTCAGTAATTTCCTCATCACTGTTTTTCGGCCTCATATTTCAGTTTGCAGGCCCTGGTCCTTTAAATGGCATTTCCACTTTGCCAAAGCACCAAGCTGTGAATTTATGGAGAAATGTTTGTGTTTGCAATAAGATGATGCCATTGCTAATAAGGCCCATCATGAAACATGAAACACTATATTCCTAAATTGTAAAGAAACAGTCCCAAATGCCAAGGATTATTATTTCCAGGAAAGCCAAGGGCAGGCCCATGAGAGTTTCTAAATGGGCACAACTTCACAAATTTCACATGGACAATGATGCATACCACGCTCATCTCTACTTATTTCTTATGCATGCACACTGTTCTTATGTTTGACAATGAATATAGTATTGTGACACTGGAAATCCTTTTTTTATTAAAAAAAAAAAAACAGAAAGGCTGTCAGCCAGCTAAACATGATATTCTGATTTCATTTTTCTTTTCTTTTATTTTGCAGTCCTGAATTTAGGAGAACCATCAGTTCTCCCCAAAAGATAATACTTCTAATGAATTGTCATACCTGATTTTGCATGGATGCCATGATGTCTGGCCTGCTTCAATTCAGAGTCCCCCAGGACCTGTAGAGATTTTTAATGGTCGTGAGAAATTGTCTCATACCGTGGATTATAGAAGTGTCTTCTGTGATAGCCCGCTATCTACTCTAAGACAGATTTGGCTCTGGAAGTTTGTTTCACTTTTTGGAGTATTTTAGATGATTTGTTAACACATTGAATTCTGCTGGTAATCTCACGATAACATAAGTAGCAAACACTTTAAACTTAAATGATATTTTTAGAGAGGCAATTTTTTTGTGACATTTTTCAGGATCATTTGAGCATTATACCTTTAAACTCCTTAACAACTTAAAGCAGAAGTCTGGATCTTTAAGTCACCTTATGAATCTTAACTGCATATGATTTCCTTCAAAGCCAAGTCCAGGTGCAGTCCTCACTACACCATATGCCTCATCCAGTTCGTACATGTAATATGTATGCTTCTTGGTGTGTGTGTGTATTAGTAACTTTTCTCTGAAATTATGATTCAGTGTGGAGAAACGGCAGTGACAAAAGCTAACCAAATATCTGCCCCAATAAAGCTTACATTATAGTGGAGAGATGCAGTATAGCATGTTGTCACTGGTTGATGATAAGTGTTATGGAGAAAAACAAAGCAGAAAAGAGGAGATCAGGGAGAAGAGAGCCTCTCTGAAATGGTGACAAGTGAGCAAAGGACACTGAGAAAGTAAGGAAGCAAGCCACTCCGCGGTGGCTGGAAGAGAATGTTCTACACAGAGGAAAAAGCAAATGCAAAACCCCCCAGGCAGGAACCTCCCTGGAGTGTCTGAGGAATAGTGGAGAGGTCAGTGTGGCCAAGGCAGAAAGATGGAGGGAGGAAGAGTCACAGCTGATGAGGTCAGAGAGATGGTGTTGGTAGGGGAATGTGTGTGTGGAGGAGAGGGGGTTGAAGGGTCCATTGCGTGGATTTTACCATGATTCAGTTGGGAAACCATCAAAAGATTGTAAGTGGAGGAGTGAGATGATCTGCCTTATGACTTGGGAGCACACAAGCCACCTTGAGAAAAGACTGCTGGGGATAAGAATGGAAGTGAAGATGGTAGTTAAGATGCTATTAAAATAATCCACAGAAGAGATGACACTGACTTATGTCATCAGTAGAGGTATAATGAAGAAATTGGACTCTGGATAGATTTAGAAGTTTGAGTATACAGGATTTGTTGGCAAGTTGGATAAAAATGTGAGAGAAAAAATAGTCAGGGATACTTCCAAGTTTTTAACCTGAGCAAATGGAAGGATTAGAGTTGCCATTTATAGAATGGAGAAAAATTGGGGTGAAGCACATTTGGTGGGGGCAAGTAGGTAAGAAGCTTGGACATTCGCTATATGGGAGGAGAGACTGAGTAAGCAGTTGTCATCAGGAGTCTGTAGGTTAGGCAGATTCTCACTACATACCTCTTAATCCTTGAGACTATGAAGTCAGGAGTGCAGACAGAGGAGAGCAGTCCAAGGATGAAGTTCTTGGACACTGGGAAGGGCGGGTGCTATGGTGAGGGCTGTGAACAGTGTAAGACTGAAAAATCACAGACCTATACCTCTGAAGCAAATTAATTAATTACATGTTAATTTAAAAAAGAAAATTAAAAAATAAAAGTGAGGGGGGAATAAAAAGAAGTTCTTGGACACTCATTATTTAGAGTTCAAAGCGATAATAAGAATGAAATAAATGGGACTGAGAAGGAGTGGAAAAAAAGAATTTGGGAGAATGCAGTGTCCTAGAAGTCAGATGAAGAAAGTCGTCAAAGAAATGATAAAAGGTGTAGGTTTATTCCTAAAAAAATGAATCATTTATTCATTCTCAGATAGCATGGAATTTTAACCCAGTGAATATATTTAATTGTATTTAAACAAAAATTTTTACTTTGGAATCTAAAGTATCTGAGTTGTACAGTCATTGATTAAAACATGCACAGAAATGATAGTGAAATCTCATCTTTATTTAGAATAGTGTCATGAGAATTCAAAAGTGTGTCCTAATTCTGTTGGGATTCCAAAAATCTATTCTGAAATTCCTTTAATCTTTTTATAATGTTATGTATACGTAACATCGATCAAATATAAGCACATATATGAATGCTTGCTTTGAGGCAGTCAGGTATAGTTTTTAATATCTGACACTATAAAAATTCTCCAATTTCAAAATTTCCTCTTAACCCTTTACTTTCTGTTTGTCCTGAGTTTAAATTCTTTCATGTCGAAGGTCTCACCTTAAGAGTTCCTACTCCTGACATTGTTTGTAAGAGTCTGAACTCTGCAATATTTAGTCCACAAGAGACATTTTGTGATTTGGGCTTTATTTACTGCCTATGATTTTACTCATCAATTCTGGAGTTGTATCGGTACCCTTATAACTTGAACTATCATCAGGTAGAAAGCCAATGTTATCTAAGAAAATGCTTGTATTTTATCTGATTTGTCTTAGTGGGGACATAGGAGTAAGTAGGAAGAGAAAATAGAACAAAACAATTTGGCAACTATTCTATTAGTTTAATTCTAGATTAAACCCAACTGCACAATTCAGAACCCAGGTCAAATCTCTAAGCAGCCTCAGAACCCAAGTCAAGTATCTAAGCAGCCTGTCCTTAAGGGGTTTCTGGGCTCTTCCATTACAGAAGTCCCCTGCTGAACTTCCTGTCCAGGTTTCCCCATGAGCACACTGCCTTTGGGCAGACTGTCTCTTGTTCCAGCTTGAGTCTCTAACTTATTCCAATTATTGGTGGCAGAATTTAAGTGGCAGAATAAGTGGATAAATGAGGAATACAGTGTAACAGAGGCTTCCAGATCTGCCTGTGCCCATCTAGTACCTCTGTTATTAGCTCCTCTGACTCCTATATTCCCGCTTTGTCACAACTACTTTTCAAATACCGCAGCTCCAAGACTCTGAATCCTAGGAAAGCTCAAGTCTTGGATGTTGTTATAGCCCCACTAGCTGACAGTGTATCAGCCACACTTGCATAACTGTTGGAGAAAAGAGTGAGAGGTCCAATCTGCCTTGGTAAAAAATGTCAGAAAAAATTGTGCAGAGGATGACAAGGTATGAATATTCTCCAAGTCACAATCATAACAATTTTTACAACTCTATAAAATTAAACATTACCTGGAAAATAAATTACTGAGTGGATCTCATATAGTTTATAAGCAGTGAAATTCACAGTGCTGAGCAGGAAGGAAGTCACTAGATACAAAATAAACAGATGTGTGAGTAGCCAAAGCCTAGAACAGGAAGTAGCTTCATAACAGATTATAAAGTCAGTTGGTGTAGGAAGTGTCGTGTGATTTACACATATTCTGATGAGCCCTAACTTTTTAACATTTACCTTGGTTTTTCCAATAATGGTGACTCACATTTTCTTCATTGCCATGTGAAAAAGATAATATAAAAGAAGACTGGACCAAGTAAGAGCTTTCCTGCTACTAATAATACATGACAGGGTCAAGGTCCCCACAAGTTCAACAGGCCCCTTTAAAGAAAGGAGATCATTAAGGATATGCCTTTCTAAGTGAACAAGATGTAAGTTTTCCTTGCAGTGTAGTATGTTTAGGCTAACAGATGACAGAGCTCCAGAGGATAAAGGGAGACACAGGATGAAAAAAGGAGGAAAATTGTGTGATGTGACATGTACATAGGTGTGAGAATCCAATCCTTTGAAGGCTCTCAGGTCTCCAGTGCCTTCCCATCACTACCCATATGGACAAAGTCCATGAGAGACTATGTATCAATGCTAGAGGAGGAAATGGAAGGGAATGAAATAATGAAGAAGCAAAATGCAGATAAATTGGATGGATGGATGGATGGATGGATGGATGGATGGATGGATGACAAGCCTAGTCTTTCTAGCCACTACATTCTCTTAAATATTTCCCAAGACCATGAGAAGTCAGCCTTATTACCCCATTTGCAAATGAGAATCCAGAGATACTAAATATGCTGACAGAGCCACTAAAGTCTCTATTCCATTGGCCCACTTCCCATTACTTATTTCCTATTACTCTCTTCCACATTCATTCTGTTCCAGCCACACGGGGAACTTGCTGCTCCTCAAATGTGTCAGACGAACTTCCACGGGGTTTTTGTGCTTCTAGTTCCATCTTCCTTGAGTCTTCTTCCACTGAATATCCACATACTTATTTTTTTGCTTAGGTCTCTCCTTAAGTGTCACCAATTCCACCCCCTCCCACCGACTCCTAAACCCCATTCCCTGCTTGAACTTTCTTTAAAAACAATTCTCACCACCTTTCTTATATCATCACCTCTTCCCCAAAAGCCTGAGACAGGACCTTACATTTAGGTAACTTATTTTTGGAAGTAATAGCAAGAAACAGAAGCAGGAAAACGAGAAGTATGAAATGGGAAAGAAAGGAAAGCTGATGTAGCAGTGCATTATCAAGTTGTGATTAATGTGGATAATCAGGGCTCAGAATCATTAGGAATCCTCTGGGAAGCCTTGTGTAATACCCTTCAGAATTGTCTGAGTCATACACTTTTACCGCCGTTGTTCAAGGGTCATCCCATGGAGTTCGGTTAGTTGGTCCCACTGGTGTTCCACACCAAATAGCCTTCTGGCAAAAGCTGGGAGTGGATGTTGGCTGCTTACACCTGCAGTCAGTTAGTTGTTGTATCAGTGGTGGAATAAAAAGGTTAGATGACAGGATATGGGGTGGGACATAAGAGGTTTCTGATAAAGCCCACTTCTTGCACCACTCACATCTTTGAGAACCTTCAAGGTAGTGGCTAACAGCAATTTCTACAATCAACTCAATATAGAAAAGTTATTGGAAAAAGCTAGAGTGCCTACTGTTGCAACTTGTCCCTGAGCGATAACTGATATTGACCATCTTTTTTTCTCCACTCATCTCCAGTTATTCTTACTAGCCATCCCACCTGGTTTATACTCACTTGTCTGGAGGGATAACCTAGACCTTCATCCCCAAGTGGTCAGAATCATTAATTACTGTACCTTGGTTAAGCTGTTGTCTTTACAGTAGTCTACTTTCTGTTATTACAAGGAAAGCTCCATAGAAGTCCCTAGATTCTAAATATACTCTTCCAGGTCACCATTATTTAGCAGCAATCATAGCTGTTCATGGTAATCAGGTTCAGTTATCTCCACCAACAGAATCATTTTCTTCTCTTCCTTTGGGGCTGCTTAAATGAGAAACTCAAAATGAACAAGCAGTAGTCATAGTTTCAAGGTTGTGAAGCACTTACTATGCCCCCTAATGAGGTACTCTCCTGCCCTGTGCCAACCAGACTCCTAATCCAGAAGAGTCTAAATTATGGGCATGGGAAATGCAAACTCCACAAATGGGTCACTCTGCGTGATAACAAAAGGGCCTGTACTTCTTGGTTGCAGGACCCATGTATTCTGGCTTTTGCCATCACAACACCATATACATCCAGAAGATGAGCATTCCAAGGTGTAGTCGCTGAGTTCATACATTACCTAAGCTTTAAATGATTCTCTGAAGCAGCCACACTGTTAAAGGCAGGAGCTGTGCCCTCTCACCATTGTACTCCCAGAACGAAGATTAGTAGCTGGTACATATTAGGACAGTACCACATATGAATGAATGAATGAATGAATGAATGATTCAATTAATGTCTTTAGGTCTTTGGATATCCAAGAACATCTAAAATCACAGGGCAAAGAGATTGAAATTCATTATAACCTAGTACCTCAGATGATTAAAATGTGAGAGATTACTTTTTAGACGTATATATATAATTAGCACATATGTCAAAGAATAAAATTAAGAAAACTGAGTTCACTTTTATAATGTATTTAGAATTAATCTATTCATGTATACACCATATTTATTTACTTTAATGTACCAACAAATCATAAACTTGACAATATAGTATCAATTCACTTATTTTTCTGTGTCCTAAATCCTAATGAATTTCATGTATGAAAACCTCATTAAGAAACATTATGTTCAAGAATAAATTGTCAAAGCCCTACTCTACCAGATTAAATGTATGATAAAATATTTAAAATGACATTTATTGCATCAATTTTTTTTAAATAAAGCTAGAGAAAGCTGTTAATGTAGCTTAATAGCCCCAACCCTTGTTCCCTTTACTATTCCAGCATATTGCTCCAATAATATATTTTGCCTGGTAGCTGAAAAAAAATACCTACAGGACTAAAATGAAGTTTTGCCGAATTAAAGGGAAGGCCGTAAATGTGTGATGTTTCATACGAATTTCAGTTTACCATATGATATATCATATTGGATTTCTGGCCAAAAGGATTTCAAGGAAAACAAAGTCAGTCTACGTCCTTATTTGAAGAGAGTCACTTTATCATGAATCATGGAATAGTTATTGAGCTCTGACACCTCCAAGTGTTGAAAAAATCAGAGAAGATCCATTTTTGGGGTGCAGTTTTGAACTATAAATTGGTAATGAGGACCTATGGAATATATTTACCTAGCTTAATGTTAATGCTTTATTTTAGCTAAAAGGTGCACATATATTAGCCTTTGTACATATTTCATTAGCACCCAGATTCCATGGGGTTGAAAAAAAAATCTTATGAAATCTTAAGAATGTTGTAAGAAGAAAATCTAAGGCCTAGTGCATAAATATAAAGATAGCCTATCCTATAATAGACCTGTCACAAATATAAGAAGTTCCTAAAAGCTGTTTTATTTTCTTCTGCTTTCTTTACTGTCAAAATGTAATTTGTTTATTCAGTTGAGCAGCATGGGTGGTCCAGCTGGAAAGTTAATGTGAAGCTCTTCCCTTCTCTTTTTGCAGTGTCTCACCTTTGAAACCAGTCATCTAACTGAACATAGTCTTTCCAGTTAATGAGATTATCTATACAGTTTTCAAAATGTGACATTGGTCTGATTGATTGTGAGTTTTTTAATAGTATTGAAAAGACAACAATAACTTGAAACAATAGTAAAAACAAAAATTAATAATTTGAATCACTAATACTTCCTTTCTGAAACAGGAAAAGTTACAAAACTCGGTGCTTTTTATTGACCCAGGGCCACACTGATCACATATAAACATGACAAGATCAGTTGTTTTTGGATCTCAAAAGACAATAGTGTTATCTTGTGCACCTATTCAAAAGATAGCCAAGATTTGAATCTAGACCAATTATGACAGTCAGTAAAAATAGGAAACTAGAAAGAATGGAGATATTCTGAGGTCCAGCATATATATAAAACTCAATTTGGGACGCCTGGGTGGCTCAGTTGGTTAGGCAGCTGCCTTCGGCTCAGGTCATGATCCCAGCGTCGTCTGACTCTGCCTTCCACTCTGTCTGCCTGTGCTCGCTCCCGCTCGCTCTCTCTGACAAATAAATAAAATCTTTAAAAAAAAAAATTATATTTTTTGGTATGATGACAGTAACTTTGTTCAGAGGACTCCCAAATATGCTATGGGCTCAAATAGCCAAAGAATTTTTTTAAAGTTATGAAAGATAACTCCTATTTTCTCATACCCCCCTTCAGTTTCAAAGGAGCATGCATTTCCAGCTTCACTCATTAAGAAATGTTTGTGCTTTAAAAAATTTCATGTTGACTCCCAAAATAGTGATCAGGGAAATCTCTGAGAAAGATACTGCTAGAAAATTAATAAATAATCTTCACTTATCAGCTGTCTTCAGCTCTCACAAAGTTCCAAAGGAGTCTTTCATCAGTGTCATAGGATACTTGATGCAAAATTTATGGAATCAACCCTGGCCGAATAAGTTTGAATTCTGGAAACTCCTGGGTCCCTTTTCCCCTGAACATTACATGCTTCAGAGTCTTTCTTTACATTTTTAAATGACAGAAAATGGAAAATTCATTCTCAGGTTTACTGTAACTCTTCTCTCTGAGGGCTACTTGCAAAGAATTCACATGTTGCAGTTAAACCTCAAATTAGACATTTTAAGTTTCCCTGCCTGGTCAATTATAAGACCCTCGGCCTTAACCAGAGGACATATGCTTTCGACTTTGCAGAGGTCTGAGTCAACAGCTTGTTGGGCTTTGAAGAACCTCGGCCTTTTTTGTAGCTGGGGCTTTTTCTCCTTTTGCATGTTTCCCGACCACTGCTGGTTTTCATTCATCTCCATTCAGTGGTTTCAGGTGACATTTTGGGGCTGGAAACATAATGTGTCAGAAGATAGCTGTAGCTTCCTACTGTGTTAGTTATTGTTTCCTTTGTCAGGAGGTGAGTGAGCACAAACATTTTCCAATTGCTCTGATTTTCAGGCAGGTTTAGATCTACTGAGCCATCACTGATGCACACGCCTATACTATTTAGAAACACTTGATACAGATTTCAGAGGCGATTTCTAAGTCCGGTCCTATACAAATAAAGGTACTCTGATTTATCCTTTTTCCAGAAGAGGAATAGATTTCACATCCTCTTCTTGGTTTACTCCTGCTCAGTATAAAAGGAATAGATGGGGTGCTTCTGAAAAGGCTTCTCATTTGGGTTCAAAACAGCAGCTCACCTTTTTGCAAAAGGCAAAACATTATAATGATCAATAGAATCGGGCTCTTGGGATTCAGTTCCTCAGTCCTTTCTAGGGTAAAAATTCCCATCAGAATCAGAATGAAGTCTTTGGTGAAAACTTAAATTACATTACAATATTCAGTTTCCTAATTTCCACCAAGGCTTTGCCAAAGGCATTGAATGATTTATGATAAACTTGAAAACCTCAGTCCCCTCTTCCCAGGGTGTCTTCAATTATCTCTTTGACGAACTCCACTCTTGATTCCATGTTGAACTGAAGTAATAAGGGGTTTAGAGCCTTTATCTTTTTCCTCAAACTTTTCCTTTTTAACTTTAGAATATCCGCAAGTGAAATGTCATGGAGTGGATCTTTTTAAATGTACCTCTTATAAAATTATAATTAAATATATCTTATTCCTATAGAATTTGTATGACTTATAAATGTAAATTTCCTATGTCATTTTAGTTATAAAAATTGTACTATGAAAATTTGTTAGAATTCATTATACTTCAGCCTGAAGAGTTTGCTCAGTTAGTTAGAAAATAAGTTCTGATAAAATCTCTTGCTGGTTTCTATCCCATTCCTTTGTCATTTAGGATGCAAACACATAGTACTGGCCATAACAGGAATTGGATATGTGAGTATAGATTGATTATAGAACTTTAAAGTTTGATTGTAGAATTTTAAAGTTTGATTTGCTTCCTCATGTGGAGAAACTGAGTCCCAGGCAAGATGAGGAACTTAGGCAAAGTCACATTTCATTAAGAACAGTGTGGGTCCTACTTTCTTTCTTTCTTTTTTTTTTTTTTTAAGATTTTATTTATTTATTTGTCAGACAGAGATTACAAATAGGCAGAAAGGCAAACAGAGAGAGAGAGGAGGAAGCAGGCTCCCTGCCAAGCGGAGACCCTGATGCAGGGCTCGATCCCAGGACCCTGGGATCATGACCTGAGCCAAAGGCAGAGGCTTTAACCCACTGAGCCACCCAGGTGCCCCTGGGTCCTACTTTCTATCATGGACTATGGAGTCAGATAATTGTGGCTTTAAACACTACCTAGTAGCTACTCCTCTCTATCTATCTTCTGAATGGCTGAGAGTATGGAAAATTATATATGCAAAAATTCTGGTTCCAAAAAGGTATTAAATCAAATGGTAAAGATTATAGTTACTATTATTGTTATATAACTAATCCAAATGATCTTTGAGTCCTTTTCTCTAATTTGTTCTTTACACAGTTTTCAGAATATTTCTCTAAAACACAGGCCATAGTATGATTTTTCTCACTTTGAAACCCTCTGTGGCTTCCTCACATCCAACAAATTAAGTTAAAATGTCTTCCCCTGACATACTAGGTCCTGTGCATCAAGCCACAGCCCACCTTTCCAAAAGTCATTTCATCTTCCTTCCTAGACTTACATTGCTTTCAAGTCTAGTTAAATTGCTTTCTGTTCCACAGACATTTCCCCACATTGTTCTCAGCAAAATGGAGTCTTGTCCATAGGGCTTTACTTATTCTTCTAACCAGATGTGCCTTTTCCCACCATGGTGGAGAGGAGAGAGGAACCAGCATCAATGGAGCATATAATCTTTGGAGTTCTGTGCTTAGCACTTTGAACACGTTCCTTCACCAATACTATTCTTATGGCATTTGTCACATTCTACTTTGTGGTATAGTCATTTTTGTCTTTGTTTTATTTTGCCTCAGTTTGTGAAAGGCAAGAATTATGTCTTAATCTCTAGTGTAATATACCTATGAATAAAATGTACTAGGGAAATTGCTAATTGAATATCTTTAACTATACTAGGCAAAAACATCAGCCAAAATAAGGATTTGTGGGACATCTGAAGCAACTTGGAGAACCATGACAGTTTGTTTGGGTTATTGGGATAGAAACCCTTTAAATCCATCTTAGGTCATCATTGGACTTAAGTGTATTTTGTTGTTGTTGTTGTTGTTGTTGTTGTTTTTAGCAAAAGGGAGTGGAGTACATAATGTCACATGGCATGTTGTCATTGGAAGAAAACACCAATTTTCTCTCCTCTTCCCTAGGCCTAATAGTTATACAGTTGCATGAAGAAAAAAGAAAACAGAAATCAAGAATATCAAACCAGCACTGGAGGACACAGAGAAATACTTGCCTCACCCTTATGTGGTGATATAAAAAGCTCAAAAGATACAAAAGTATTTTCTAGGGAAAATTTGGATGTATTTGGATGCAATGTAAGCATCCTCCAACCTATTTCAGAAAATGGGAGACATCGTGAGTTGAAAAGCTGAATTTATGGAAGGAATTTGAGTAGGTATCAACATTATGTTTATCTTTATGGTCATAAGCTTCCCCTTAAAAATATACATCCATATATACTATTATTCATGCCATAGAAGTTGAACATACATTCGTATATAAACGGATGTGACTGATAAAACCGTGAGTCATATGAATAGTAAAATCTACTTGAACCTTTAAAATCATAGGACAATCATTCCATTCCTTTCACACCTTTAGGTACACTAGATGGTAACTCCAGGGCAAGGAAGATGGTTGTTTTGCTCAATAAAAATAAAGTCCCAGAAAACAGGTTTTTTTTAATGAATCAAGCTGGGATTCAAAGTGGAGACCAGCTTTCATTAAACTTTAATAACCTCCAAAATGGAAACTTATAAACTGACAGTTAAAACAGTAAAAGTTTGCATTAAGACTGAGTCAACAGGTCAAAAGCTAAAAAGCGGGGACCTAATGGGGAGGCATGGGTGGGAGGAGGAAAATGAAAAGGAGAGGAACACAGAATGGAAAAATTTAAGGACAAAGACATTTAGAAAGGATCCATCTGAGTGCGGAAAAATGTATTGTCTTTTCAAGAGATAGGAAATCAACTGACCCCTTTGAAGAGCGTGCCCTCCCCCTCCAAAGGAGGGGCTACTTCAGGCAATTACTCAAGCAAATAGCCAGATTCCTTCCTGATAGCCTATTATCTTTCTTTTTATTGAGCCAGGGTCTCTCCATAACCAGAGAGACGCTGGGCATTAACTCTTTCAGCTCCTTAGGTCACCACTGGGGAAACCAACGCAAGGCTTTAGTTCCCAGCTCACAAGTCAGCTACCAGGAGGTTCTGGATCAATGTGTTTTATGCCTCTGAAATTTAGGGAGCAAAAGAAGAATGCTTTTGTTGTAAACATGTGAAATCCACATGTCTCATCATCTTTCTGTAGAAAAAGAAGTTTCCTTCTTTTGAACCCAAATTGGGCAATTCAATTATGAAATCAATAGATCCTACTGTAAGACGATTCGGGGGAGTTCCCGTTTTCATAAAAAGACTTTGCTGTGTTCATCCAACATACATTCTGGCCTCTTGCACGCCGTTTACAAGGTTTCTAATTAAGCTCCAGAGAGGATTATATAGTTCACTGAACTGAGTCACTATGCTGCAACTGGAAGAGAAGAGACACTCCTATTTTATCAGAAAAATAAACACTTTAGTTTCATTTCCTCTGCCACACATGTTATCTCTTTGTCCTGTCACAGCACTTTTTATAGGTTTTTATTTCAAAGGATTACCTTGAGATTACTGTCAACACAAGCCAGAGGGAAGTCTCCACACAGAATACAGCAAGTGGTTTTGCCTTCTAAAAAACCTCACTCCAGACACAATAGCGGTATCATATGATATCACTGAAATCATCTCTTCTAATTTAAGAACAAAGAGACAGTTTTTCAGCAAATACTTGGGCCCCCAAATCTGAGGAAAATAAATGTTTATCAGTGACAAAAGCACAATTTACCAAGTGGGTTCTTAAATTTTAACCTTCTAAATTATTTCAGAAGCTCCACTGCTTTCTGCTGTTCTTAAAACATCTGTGGGCAAAATGCAATGTGCTGGGTCACAATTCTTAGTGTGACAAGAAAACGTTGCTTAAAAACAGAAAGGTTGTTCCCTTTCTTATGCATGGGGAAAACACTTGAGTTGTTATTCAACTCAAGTAAATGCTTCATAACCATCGAATTAAATATTTCTGAAGGGTTCATTCCTGAGCTTTCTGGATTGAATTAGGTTTTTCTCAGAACTATACTTCATGTCACCCACATGTCTTAAGAACTGGTGCCTTCTGCTCAGCTGTGCATTTCTTTCCAGACATGCCGGGTGTCTATGCAATAAGCACTCGAAAGTTCAAAGAGACACAGCACATTCTGTGCTTTCTCTTCCCACCAATCCACGTAAACACTATTAATAACCAGACCGCTCTTATGCCAAAAGGCTCTTATGGCTTGACTTCAGTCTGTTAATAGTTCACACTCACTCTCTGCCTTTACTGCGCTCAGTAGAACCGTCTTCCTGGGGCCAAAATCCAGCCACTCGCCACCACACATGCTTCTACAGGAGCACACATACGGACCCAGGGCTTAGAAAAAACATGCCTGTCAGCCTCGTGTCTCCCTCTCTACTCCCATAAGCTCCCTCCCCTCCAGAGTGTACTCGTTCACGAATTCAACAAACATGTCTTCAGACTCTACCATTTGTCAAGAGTCCATACTAGGCAAAGGTCCGTGAACAAAAAGAAAGACAAAAATCTATGTGTCCCAGGAACCTACATTCTGGTGGAGACAAATGCAGAGATAAATAAGTAAATAAATAAACAAAATCATTCTGGATAGTCCAGTCGTCTTCTCTTATTGCAGTTGACTTTGCACAGTGTCTGTTACCCACAGTCTCTTGGGGGTCTAGAAGTAGACGATCCTTCTCTTGACCTATGGTGAGAAGATCAAGAGTAGCCTAACACTGTGTCACCAAGCCTATGTCATTCACCTCATTTTATCTCATCACAAAGCATTTTATTCTTTCACAGCATAAGAAGTGAGTAGAGTAAGAGATACTTTGAGAGAAACCACATTCACAAACTGTTATTACTCCCATAGTGTTATAATTGTTCTATTTTGTTATTAGTTATTGTTGTAAGCTCTTGAGGTGCCTAACTCAGAAGTGAAACTTCATCATAGGTATGTGTGTGTAGAAAAAAACAGTGTGTAAAGGCTCGGTACTATCTGTGCTTTCAGACGTCCATTGAGGGTCTTGGAACATATCCCCCACAGACAAGGCAGGGACTACTGTACTAAGATCTGTAAGAAGGAAACGCCATGATAATACGATGGTGACTTAAGGATAGTCAGCACCCAGATGGGGAATTCACGGAAGGCTTTTCTGAGCAGATGGCATTTGAGTTGAAACCTGAAGGAAAGGAAGAATTTGGACAGCCTAAACACCAGATAAAACGTTTCAAAACAGAGGAAACGAAAAGGACCAAGCCCCAGGGAGTGTTAGAGCAACCTAGAAGGATGGAAGCAGAAAAGCTCTCATAAACTGAAGAAAATTGCAAAGCACAAAAAATTCTAAGCCTGTGGAAGTTTCTTACGATTCTTCCTTACGTCTCTGAAGCATATCAAGAATAAGTTCTTTGTAATAGTTCCCTTCCAGTATGACTTCTCAGGTGCAAACTTAATTTTTGCAACTTATTTGAAAGGTTGTTTTCACTTCTATTGTTCTTGACAGGAACCATAACACCCATTCTCTAGGACTTTTATAAAGGTTACAATGGATGGCGGACCCTATGTGTCTCCTACTCAAGTACCAGTCTCCCCTTCTTTCTATCAGAATCCACTTGTTGCAACAATGTGTTCTCCTTAAAAATGTGTGCATGCGTGTGTACATACATACTTACATACATAGATCCCCACCTTCCAACCTCCTTTGCAGCTAGGGGACTGACAAGTATGCCGTATCTGGCATAGTGCTGGCCAAGGAGATAGAAGCAGAATATTAGACCTTTCAAAGAAAGCTATTTATGGGGCACCTGGATGGCTCAGTCATTAAGCATCTACCTTTGGCTCCGGTCATCATGATCTCGGGGTCCTGGGATCGAGCCCTGCATTGGGCTCCCCGCTCAGTGGGGAGCCTGCTTCTCCCTCTCTCACTTTCCCTGCTTGTGTTCCCTCTCTCACTGTGTCTCTCTCTGTCAAATAAATAAATAAAATCTTAAAAAAAAAGGCAAGCTATTTAAAATATTTTCAGAAAGGGGCAATTCTGACCCTTACATTCTACTTCTCCTTACTTTTCCCTCTATTCTTGCCTAGAAAGGAAAAATGATGTTAGAAGTGAAACAGCTATCTTTTGATTTTAAGGTAGCTGTAAGACAGCCACAAATAAGGAGAGTTGAATGGAAAGTTTATAGGAGTCTGAGTCTCTAATGTCATCATGGAGCTCTACAGACACCTGGACCATCTCTGAACTTCTTGCTGAGAGAACAATCGCCTCCTGTATGTTTAAGTCATTGCCAAGTTTTATACATGGCTGCTAGAGCCAAATGCAGAATTACTATACATAAAGTGCCACAAAACAAAAAGATAAATGATAATTGAGTGTCTCCATCATCATTTTTATTACTGGTGTGCTTTAATGAGGCTGCGATTTTTTACGTAAGAGGACATGTGAAGGCCGGAGAATACAGATATTCAGACGTTTCAGAGTTAAGCTATCAAGGAATTTGAAGACTTATGGAATATAAATAGTTCTCATAGCCTTTTGCTAGGGCTCCTTCCTGAGATCTTGAAAGAAACCAGTGCAAGTGAGGGGATCTGAAGCTTAGGCTACTTTATAGTAAATCTGCTTCAACCCCCAAGTGCCTGTATGTTAACAAGAGGGAAATGGGGACCTGCCATATTTATCTGCCATATTTACCATGGAAACAACGCTTCCAGCCAAGCCTCCACAGTTGCATTCATGAGGTAAAATGAAAGGTGCCCACTTCTGAGGCTGATACATTGGTACATATATCCAAGACACAGTAATGACTTAAATCTGTAGAAAGTACCCAGGAAAAGAAAGAGCTTATAATGTCACACATAAAAGACCTCTTTCAATTCCAGAACAGTTTGTGATAGGGGAGGGGGAAGAGAAGGGAAGGGAATTATAGTTTATGACTCTCTAACAAATAACAAATGCCAGTGACAACAGTTACCATTTATTGAGCACTTCCCCTGTATTGGTCCTGTCACTTCATTTAATTCATGAAACAATCCTTTGAAGTAAGTGCTTCATAATGTACACTTTTAAAAGTCATATTTATTAAAGTGTAATTTATTCACCCTTTTAGTAAATAAAGCCTTGAAATCAGGTAGCATGAGTCCACTAACTTTGTACTTCTTAAAAATTGTTTGGCTACTCTTGGCCTTTGACTTTTCCACATAAAATTTAAAATCACCTTGGCAAGTTCTACTAAAAAGCCTTGAGATTTGGACTGAGATCACACTGACTCTGATAGGTGAATTGGGGGAAATCTGTAATTTAAAAGTAGTGAGTCTTCCGAACCATGAACACTGTATATATCTCCATGTATTTGGGTCTTTTAAAATTTCTCTTAGCAACATTTTATCATTTTTAGCTTTCAGATCTTACAGCTATATTGTTGGATACATTGTTACATATGTCATGTTTTTGAAGGATGGTATGTGAAGGGGTCACCTGTTCTTTTATTGGTAACTTAAGACTTTCACTTCATATAAGAGAAATGTAAAGATGCGCCATTGAGGGGAGTTCACTCTGTTTTCCTCCTCTTCCCTGAGTATTTCCTGTAAGCACCAGTGGGAGCCTGTGAAGAACATTTTTGAGAATGTACAGACTCCACTCGGATCTGCAACTCTTGGGGAATTTACTCCGTCATACTAACTCATACTTAGCTTTTCTCCTTATCTGCTGGAGTCGGCAATCAGCTCTGTCTTCCATGCTTTTACGATGGGGAAACAGTTACTCTTTGCCCCATCTCTCTTTGGAGGGGGTTTCTCAGCCTTTAGAAGTCCACTGATGTGACTAGAAGTCTCATCTCTCTAATTGTTTGAGGAAGAATAATGAAGGCATAGACTTTTTTTTTCTTGATATTATGGTAAGGTGGCATTATCCTATATCTTTTTACATTTGAAGAAAAAAAGTAGCCAACCTGGACCATTTATATGAAAAAACTGAGACTTGTGAAGGCCAAGTAACTTGTTCTCTATCACAGATCTCTTATATATCATGGTTAAAACTCAGAATCAGGTTTTTATGAAATAATAGTATATTATGGTATATTATGTTAAACATAACACTAAAATGCATCCTGGAAGATCTTTTAATCAAAAGACCGTATTTTACCTGTCTATATGATTCCAATCAGACTCAGATATTTTCCTTTTTATTTCAATGAGGCACTGGAAGCAATGCTACAATTATTTGATGAGTCATTGAGGTTCCTACCTCTAAGTGAGTCTAAAGTTCAAAGTTTTAATTTTTTTTCAGTGACTATTTCTAGAAAATCTCCGCCCTCTCCAGAGTTCTAAACCATTTTGAAAACTAAAAGCTTAACACTTCTGCCGTAATTAAATAGGACTGGATAATTCTAAAAATGCATATACTATTGGCTACCTTTTACTTATGTACTTGTTTATTGTATGTCTAGTATAATCATACACTATTAGTTTCAGTTGTACAATATAGTGTCTTAGCAATTCTGTACATTACTCAGAGCTCATCACATTAAATGTACTCAATCCCCATCACCTGTTTCACCCCCCCACCTCCCTCCAACCACCTCCCCTCTGGTAACCACCAGTTTGTTCTCTATATTTAAGAGTCTGCTTTTAGTTTATCCGGGTTTTTTGTTGTTCATTTGTTTTGTTTCATAAATTCCAGATGAGTGAAATCATATGGTATTTGTCTTTCTCTGACTGACTTGTTTCATTTAGCATTATACCTTCTAGATCCATCCAGGCTGTTGCTAATGGCAAGATTTCTTCCCTTTTTGTGACTAATATTCATGTGTGTGTGTGTGTGTGTGTGTGTGTGTGTGTGTATCCCTTCTTCTTTATCCATTCATCTATCAGTGAACACTTGGGTTGCTTCCATACTTTGATTATTGCAAATAATACTACAGTAAACATAGAGGTACATATATCTTTTTGAATTAGTGTTTTTCTTTTCTTGGGTAAATACTCAGTAGTGGAATTACTGGATCATCTGATAATTCTATTTTTAATTTTTTGAGGAATCTCCATGTTGTTTCCATAGTGGCTGCACCAGTTTGCATTCATACCAAGAGTACAGGAAGGTTCCTTTTTCTCTAGTCTCCAACATTTGTTGTTTCTTATGTTTTTTATTTTAACTATTCTCTGACAAGTGCGAGGTCATATCTCATTGTGGTCGTGATTTACATTTCTGTGATTAGCGATATTGAACATCTTTTCATGTGCCTCGTGGCCATCTGTACATCTTCTTTAGAGAACAGAAGTTCATGTCTTCTGCTTGTTTTTCAACTGGATTATTTTTTTTTGTAGTGTTGAGTTATATAAATTATTTATATATTTTGGATACTAACTCCTTATCAGGTATGCCCATTTGCAAATATCTTCTCCCATTTGGTTGGTTGTCTTTTTATTTTATTGATTGTTTCTTTTGCTGTGCAGAAGCCTTTTATTTTGATATAGTCTCAATAGTTCATTTTTGCTTTTGTTTCCCTTGCCTTAGGAGATAGCTCTAGAAAAATGTTGCTATGGCTGATGTCAGAGAAATTATTGCCCATGCTCTACTAGGATTTGTATGGCTTCAGGTCTCACATTTAGATCTTTAATCCATTTTGAGTTTATGTGTATGGTGTAAGAAAGTGGTCGAGTTTCGTTCTTTTCCATATAGCTGTGTGGTTTTTCCCAGCACCATTTTTTGAAAAGAATGTCTTTTTCCGTTGCATAGTCTTGCTTCCTTTGTCAAAGATTAATTGACCATATAATCATGAGTTTATTTCTGGTCTTTCTACTGTGTTCTATTGATCTATGCATCTACTTTCCTGTCAGTATCATTCTGTTTTGATTACCACAACTTTGTAGTATATCTTGAAATCTGGGATTGGATACCTGCAGTTTTGTTCTTCGTTGTCAAGACAGTTTTGGCTACTGGAATCTTTTGTGGTTCCGTACAAAGTTCAGAATTGTTTGTTCCAGTTCTGTGAAAAACACCGTTTGTATTTTGATAGGGATTGCATTAACTCTGTAGACTGCTTTGAGTAGTATAGACATTTTAACAATATGTATGTTCCCAGCCCATGAGCATGGAATGCCTTTCCATTAGTGTCATCTTAATTTCTTTCATTTGTGTTTTATAGTTATCAGTGCCCAGGTCTGTCACCTCCTTGGTTAGCTTATTCCTAGGTATTTTATTATTTTAGGTGTAATTGTACCTGGGATTGTTTTCTTAATTTCCCTTTCTGCCACCTTATTATTAGTGTGTAGGAATGCAACAGAATTATGTGCATTGAATTTGTATCCTGTGACTTTACTGAATTCATTTACCAGTTCTAGTAGTTTTTTGGTGGAGTCTTTAGGGTTTTCTGTATATAGTATCATATCATCTGGAAACAGAGTTTTACTTCTTCCTTACCAATTTTAATGCACTTTATTTCTTAAGTAAATCTCTGTGGCTGGGACTTTCAGTACTTATGTTGAATAAAAGTGGTGAAAGTGGACATCCTTGTCTTGTTCCTAACCTTAGGGAGAAAGATCTCAGGTTTCACTATTGAGTATAATGTTAGCTGTGGATTTTTCATATCTGACCTTTATTATGTTGAGGTTTGTTCCCTATAAACCTACTTTATTGAGGGTTTTTATCATGAATAGATATTGTACTTTTTCAAATGCTTTTTTTTTGCATCTATTGAAATGATCATATATGATTTTATCCCTTCTCATGTTGAGGTGTTGTATCACAGAGATTGATTTGTGAATATTGAACCACACTTGCAGCCCAGAAATAAAAATCCCACATGATCATGATGAATGACTTTTTAATGACTGTTGCATATGGGTTTTCTAATATTTTGTTGAGGATTTTGTTCAACAGTTTTTGGCCTATACTTTTCTTATTTTGTAGTGTTGTTATCTCATTTTGGTATCAGGTTAATGCTGGCCTCATAGAATGAATTTGAAAGGTTTCATTCTTCTTCTATTTGTTGGAATAGTTTGAGAAGAATAGGTATTAGCTCTTCTTTAAATATTTGGTAGAATTTCCCAGTAAAGCCAACTGGTCCTGGATTTTTGTTTGTTGGTTTTTGTTTGTTTGTTTGTTTGTTTGTTTTTGATTACTGCTTCAATTTCATTACTGGTAACCAGTCTACTCAAATTTTCCATTTCTTCTGCTTCAGTTTTGGGAAGTTATATATTTCTGAGAATTTACCCTTTTCTCCTAGGTTGTCTAATTTGTTGAAATGTAATTTCTCATAGTATTCTCTTCTAATCCTTTGTGTTACTGTGATGTTGGTTGTTTTTTCTCCTCCTTCATTTCTAATCTTCTTTGAGTCTATTTTCTCTTTTTTTAAAATGAGTCTAGTTAAAGGTTTACCAATTTTGTTGATCTTTTTAAAGAAGTAGCTCCTGGTTTCACTGATCTGTTCTATTGTTGTTGTTGTTGTTGTTTTATGGTTTCAATTTTGTTTATTTCTGCTGCAATCTTTATTATTTTCTTCCTTCTACTGGTTTTGGTTTTCTTTGTTCTCCTTTTTCTAGCTCCTTTAGGTGTAAGTTTAGGTTGTTCATTTGAGGTTTTTCTTGCTTTTTGAGGTAGACCTATATTGATAAACTTCTGTCTTAGAACAGCTTTTGCTGCATCCCAAAGATTTTGGACCATTGTGTTTTCATTTTCATTTACCTCCATGTATTTGTGTTTTTTTTATTTTCTCTTTGATTTCTTAGTTGGTCCATTCATTGTTTGGTAGCATATTACTTAATCTCCATGTATTTGTGTTCTTTACAGGTTTTTTTTTTTTCTTGTGGTTGATTTCTAGTCTCATAACATGATCAGAAAAGATGATTGTATGACTTCAATCTTTTTGAATTTGTTGAGACTTGTTTGGTGGTCTAAAATGTGGTATTTCCTGGAGAATATTCCATGTGTGCTTGAAAAGAATGTGCATTCCACTGTTTAAGGATGGAATTTTCTAAATACATCTGTTAGATCTGTCTGGGCTACTGTGTAATTAAAGCCGCTGTTCTCTTGTTGATTTTCTGTTTGGATGGCCTACCTATTGCTGTAAGCAGAGTGTAAAAGTTCTCTACTATTATTGTATTACTATTGATTACTTCTCTTATGTTTGTTATTAGCTGCTTTATGTATTTGGATGTTCCCATGTTGGATGCATAAATATTTAAAATTGTTTTATGTTCTTGTTGGATTGTTCCCTTTATGATTATATAATCTCCTTTTTAATCTCTTTTTACAATCTTTATTTTAAATTTTATTTTGTAAATTATAAGCATTGCTACCTTCATTTTCTTTTCACTTCCTTTGGTATGATGAATGCTTTCCCATCCCTTCACTTTCAATCTGCATGTGTCTTTAGGTCTGAAATGAGTCTCTTGTAGGGAGCCTATTCATTGTTGACTATTATTTTTCTATGACTTCCATCACCATATGTCTTTTTTTGGAGTGTTTAATCCATTTACACCCAAAGTAATAATTGATAGGTATGTACTTACTGACATTTTATTACTTGTTTCATGGTTGCTTTTATAGTCCTTCTCTGTTTCTTTCTTCTCTTGCTCTCTTTTCTCATGGTTTTCTGGTTTTCTTTAGTGATATACTTGGATTGCTTCCTATTTAATTTTTTTGCAGATCTATTACCAGTTTTTTATTTGTGATTACCATTAGTTTTTTTTTTTTTAAAGATTTTATTTATTTATTTGACAGACATAGATCACAATCAGGCAGAGAGGCAGGCAGAGAGAGAGAGAGAGAGAGGGAAGCAGGCTTCCTGAGGAGCAGGGAGCCCTATGTGGGGCTTGATCCCAGGACCCTGAGATCATGACCCGAGCCAAAGGCAGCAGCCTAAACCACTGAGCCACCCAGGTGCCCCCTACCATTAGTTTTATATATAACACCTTATGCATATATATTAAGTTGATAGTAGTGTAAGTTTGAACCCGTTATAAAAGCACTATATTTTTACTCCTCTCCTCCACTCCACATTTTGGGTATATGGTGTCATACATCACATCCTTTTATTTTGTGTATCTCTTAACTGACTTTTATAGATATACTTAATTTCACTTCTTTTGTGCTTCCTGTTTTTTTCTTACTTCTACTTATGTTCTTTCCTTTCCACTCAAATTGAATCCTTTTTTAACATTTCTTATAAGACTGGTTTAGTGGTGATGAATTCCTTTAGCTTGTTTGTCTGAGAAACTCTTTATCAGTGCTTTTTTTTTTTTTAAAGATTTTATTTATTTGTTTGACACATAGATCACAAGTAGGCAGAGGGGCAGGCAGAGAGAGAGAAGGAAGCAGGCTCCCCACTGAGTAGAAAGCCTGATGCGGAGCTCAATCCCAGAACCCTGTGATCATGACCTGAGCCAAAGGCAGAGGCTTAACCCATTGAACCACCCAGGCACACTTTATCTGTCCTTCTATTCTGAATGATAACTTTGCTGGATAGAGTATTCTAGTTGCCAGTTTCTTTCTTTCAGCACTTTGAATATATCAAATCACTTTCTTCTGGCTACAAAGTTTTTGCTGAAAAATCAGTTGATAGTCTTATGAGGTTAACTTACTATCTATTTTCTTTTGTTGATTTTACAATTCTCTTTATCACTACTTTTTTTGATGTTTTAATTACTATGTGTCTTAGCATGGACCTCCTTGGGTTGATTTTGTTGGAGGCCTTCTGTGCATCCTGGATCTGGAGTCTATGCTTCCCAGATTCGGGAAATTTTCAGCTATTATTTCTTCAAATAAATTTGTTGCCCCCTTTTCTCTCTTCTCCTTCTGGGATGCCTATAATATAAATGTTATCATGCTTGATGGTGTCACTGAGTTCCCTTAGTCTATTTTTATTTTTTATTATTATTTTTTTCTCTCTCTTATTCAGCTCAGTTACTTTCCATTACTCTGGACTCCAGGTCACTGATCTGTTCTTCTGCTTTCTCTAGTCTGCCATTTATTCCATGTAGTGTATTTTAAATTTTACTTATTGAATTCTTCATCTCTTGTTGGTTCTTTTTTTTATGTTTTCTATCTCTTTTTTGAGAGTTGAATGTATCCTCCGCTCTTTTCTCAAGTCCTTTGAGTATTTATGAACATTACATTAAATTCTCTATCAGGCATACTATTTCTCTCTATTTTGTTGAACTGTTTTGCTGTGATTTTGTCTTGTTCTTTCATTCAGAACATATTCCTCTGCCTTCTCATTTTGTCTAACTCTCTGTTTCTCTGTTAAGAAAATTAGCTCTGTTTCTTGCTCTTAAAAGTAGTGCACTTATGAAGAAGATGCCCTGCAGTGCCCTGCAGTGCAATGTCCCCTGTTCACAGAACCTGAGGCTTCAGAGGTGTCTCTTATGTATATTGCATGTGCCCTGCTATTGTGGCTGATCCGTGTTTGCTTGTAGTCAAGTGGTCTGCAGTGGCTCTTTTTGCCTCTTGTGGGCAGGGTTTGGGTCCCTGTGTTGCTAGTAGACCACTCTAGGGCTGCTTTCAGTTTGAGTTGGGTAAGATCAGGAGTTTGCTAGACCTCTGTCCACTGAACTGCAGAGTGCTTTCCCTGTGTTGTCCCCTGAGAAGCTTTCATTGGTAGGCAACGCCTGCAGTCAGACCACATGTCTGCCGCCAAACCACTGTTGGGGTCAACAGTAAGATTGTGTGTATGTAGTTATTATCCCCTCTCACTTTGGGGTGGTTCTGACCCCTGTCAGTGCTGCTTGCATACTGCTGTGCTTGTATGGGCAGCTTTGAATAGATTTCTACTGAGGGCACATTGGAGGGAGAGAGTCCACAGGGGTACCTAGGGGCAGAACTCACTGTGTTAGCAAGATTTGTACAGGTCTGTTGTGGAGGATGACAAGTTGGAGGAATGGATCACAGAAGTACACAGGAGTAGGGTGTGCTGTTATCAAGCTAGGTGGAGAGTATTCATGCTCAATGATTCCCACAGGTGTTCATGCATCTAGGCTGGAGGGGGCAGGGTGGGAAATGACACCTACCACCTCCTTTGTTCTTACAGAACTCTCTAAAAAGATCCCTGCCTGTCTCCAGGACATGGCCTGTGGTTAGCAAACAAGTCTCCCTCCAGTATACTCTGGGCATCTTCCAAAGTGCTCCTTCTGTGCTGTATCTCAATGGGGCTGTTTGTTAGGTTATCTCTTCAAGTTTCCCATCACTTTCTAAGTCTCCTGGAGCTGAGCACACTGGTATTTAAAGTTCCATGTGTTAAGCCCCACTGATTTTTAAGAACTCCAGAAGTTAAGCCCCTTTGGTTTTCAAAGTCAAATTTTATGGGGATTAATCTTCCCAGTGCTAGTCCTCTGTGCCTAGGGTGCCTGATATGGAGTCAGCTTCTCTCCCTTCTCTGGGCATGAAGGGTTCCTCCATAGTCCTGTGGGTCTGTTTGGTTCCTGACCATGTCTCTGCCGTTTGTACACTCTTAGATGTGGCCTCCTTTACATTTAGCTATAGAGAGTCTGTTCTGCCAGTCTTTGAGATATTTTCCTGTATTTTTTTATTATACTAACATGGATGTTACCTAGTTATATCTATGGGATGAGATATGAGATATCTTCCACTATCTTCCCCAGACCTGTTGGCTCCTTTTTAGAAAAGTTTTGATTGAACCCAGTGAAAATATCATGTGACCACAGGAGCTTGGGCTTGAAAGGAGAAAGCAGTTTCTGGGTGAAAGGGTTCTGCATCAACCCAGGAAAAGTGGTGGAGAGACAAGACTGGGTTGCTTGTTCAAATGTTACTTAGGAGGAACCAATATTGTTACTGGAGAAAGTATCAAATTCAAAGACAGAAGCAAAGATAGAAACTAGAACACATACAAGAAGGTCAAGAAAGAGCACAGAATTGGGCTTTTGAAAAAGCTGGAAAAGTAATTTGGAAAAAAAAACTATAAGTATCAAATGTATGCTTGAGCTTCCTTGTAGTCTCCTGTAGAAGCCATTCTGGTAGTTTAGGAACCCGTGAAAATCTGACATGCAACTGGATCGCCTTCACATCTTGGCCAGATATGTATTTTTATAGTATATTTTACCTCATAAATCACTTACTCATATTATCTTATGTGAAATTCACAGCATTCCTATGTAATAGGAAGGCAAGGGAATGCTAGTTGAATTTTATAGATGGAGAACCCTAAAACAGTGTTCAAAATATATTAAATATTCCAACCATCTCTCTACTCATAGATCATGATTCAGACAACTGTGCTATACTTTTTATCATCTGAACATGTATATGTTTGTGTATATCTCTACTTTCTAGGTACATACAGAATTTCATATACTCTGTATGTTGCTAAGATATTTATAAAAGTCATGATATAGAAAAACTACAAGAAAACCATAATGAATTATTACATTTTACAAACTGCAACATGATAAAAGGTAAGAAATTCAAAAGGGAAGAAACCTTTCCAAAGCTCAAGCAACAGATTTTCATGTGATGCTAGGAAAGGCAAAAGGTGTTGTAGCTCTTAGAGGCATAAATAAAAACTTTGCCACCAATACTTGCAACCATTTTGAGATTTTTATCAAGGTAGAAAGTATCTGCAAACTCATTACTTGGAAGATGGATAGATTAGATAAAGTAAGAAAGACCTGCATGTAATAAGTAGTAAATGTTTGGAACAATCTTTTCTTGAGGTCTTCTAGGAAGAATTTGCCTGTATTGCCATTAAACTGCATTTATGTGTTTGTGAGTCTTTCTTCCTTTGTAAGTTGTGATTTTTTTTTTGAAGACTGGAAAAAAAAAGTCACTTTTTGTATTCTGAGTGCCTAGATGCAATAAATATTTATTAATATTTGGTGAATAAAGCAATGGCGTCAGTATAAAATATATACATTGTATAATATATGTGTGTATGCATAGGTATACATATACACACATATACCTACATAATAATATCCATACAATTCCATATTATGTGTATATATGTATCCCATATTTAAATGTGTACACACATATACATTTCCATATATACTATGAAATATATATATCATATATAATATGGAATTATATGAGCATGGCTTTATGGGGTATATGTTTATGTGCTCTTAAGTATTTTTTATACATAAATATGTTTTATGCAGGTGTGCATCTACATGTATGTGTGTGTACAGATATTTTGATCTATGAATTTTTCATATTTTTAATCTCAAATAATCTTTAGTCAAATTGAGTTATAAAACTGAGAATAATAACAACAACAAAACAAAAAAGCAAACAAACAAAAAATTAGGATTAACTGATGTTAGACTTGCCCTGTGAAAGTCACAACTAGAAATGCAAATCTGATGCATAGCATATCAAACCTAATACAAATGACTTTGCACATGCTGGCTGCTTTGCATGGTCTGATCATTCCTGGAATCACAGGTAACTAAAAGTTACAGAAATTGGGCTAAATTTATAAAATTGTGTATTCATGAAACTATTGTGTATTCATGGAACTCTAACCCAACAATTGGCTAAATTTGCTTTCTGATATAATCTGCACAGTCACCTGGCAGCTGTCCCAGTCTCCCTGTCTCCCTGCAGCCTGCCACCACCATGGGAATAATTTACCTGTGCCATCTTACATGGTCTGCAGCTTGGCTGAGGTCTTATTCTGATATTTATAGGGGAGGGTTGAACAAAGTCTATCTGGAATAAGCTGTGGGTCCATTCAAGAATATTTCATTCCCATTCATTCATTCATTCATTTCCTCATTTTGAAACATTGAGCATTAGTACTAAAGCTACAGCATTAAGCACAGGGGTACAAAGGTGAATAAAGAACAATCTCTGTTTAACTGCAGCTGAGGTTTCCATTGTGGCATTTTTTGAGCCCCAAGTTGTACAGGGTGTTTTCAGAGTAGCATCAAACGTGTTCTAAAATCCATGACCTAAAATCCAAGTGATTTTGTTTAATAACTTTGACCATCAAAAATCCAGTTTGTGGGGCGCCTGGGTGGCTCAGTGGGTTAAGCCGCTGCCTTCAGCTCGGGTCATGATCTCGGGGTCCTGGGATCGAGTCCCGCATCAGGCTCTCTGCTCAGCAGGGGGACTGCTTCCCTTCCTCTCTATCTGCCTGCTTCTGTCTGCTGTGTTCTCTGTCTGTCAAATAAAAAAAAAAAAATCCAGTTTGTACATCAAACTACAAAGCTCTCTGCAGCAAAGAAAACCATCAACAAAATGAAAAAAAAAGAAAAAAAATATTTCCTGTGAAATAGGAAAAAAATATTTGCAAATCATCTATGAGCTAATATATAAAATATATAAGTATATAAATATAAATAATAACTCATATAACTCAATAGCCAAAAACAAAGAGTCTAACTGAAAAATGAGCAGAGGATCTGAATAGACATTTTTCCAAAGAAGATGTACAGATGGCCAACAGGCACATGAAAAGATGTTCAACATCATTAATCATTAGGAAAATACAAATTAAGCCCACAATGAGATACCATCTCACACCTGTTAGAATGGTTTTTAACAAAAACAAAACAAAACAAGGATGGCAAGAATGTAGAGAAAAGAGAACCCTTGTGCACTATTGGTGGGAATGTAAATTGGAGCAGCCACTATAGAAAACAGTATGGAGGTTTCTCAAGAAATTAAAAGTGCAGCTACCATATGATCCATCAATTTCACTTCTGGGTATTTATCTGAGGGAAATGAAATCATTGACTTGAAAAGATACCTGTACTCCTCATGCTCATAGCAGCATTATTTACAATAGCCACGACATGGAAGCAACCTACATGTCCACTGATGGATGAATGGATAAAGAAAATGTAGTATATATGTATCACATATTTGTATTAACTGATTAACTGTCTATGTAATGCAATATTATTCAGCCATAAAAAAAAGGAAATGCTGCTATTTGCAATGCAACGTGGCTAGACCTTGAGAGCATTATGGTAAGTGAAATAAGTCAGACAGACAAATACTGTGTGATCCCATTATATGTGCAGTCTAATCACCCTGTGCCCCACAACCAAAAGAAAACCTCTGAACTCATAGATACAGAGAAGAGGTAGGTAGTTGCTAGAGGTAGGGGATTTAGGGTAGCTGAAATGGATGAGGGGGTCAAAAGGTATAACCTTTCAGTTCCAAAATAAATAAGTCATGGGGATATAATGTACAATGTGTAGTAAATAAGAGCATATTTTATGTTTGAAAGTTACTAAGGCAGTAGATCTTCAAAGTTTTCATCCCAAGGATAAGAAATCAACTATGTGCAGTGATCGAAGTTGACTTGACTTATTGTGGTGATCATTTCACAGTATATGCAAATACATTGAATCATTATGTTATACAACTGAAACTAATATAATATTGTGTGTCAATTATATCTCAAAAATCCCAGTTTGAAAAATGAACCAGAATAAAAATATATGACATTTAATGACAAAGAAACAATAAATGCATAAAAATTTTAGAAGAAATATTTCATCCTCTGAAGAACACTCAGAGTAAGTGGTTGTTCTTCACAGGTGATGTGAGCATGCTTCAACGATGACTGTACTTGACACAGTCTGTACTCAGCTTTGTACTGGAGTAGATTTTATTTTCCTCCTGTTTAAGCTAAGACCAGAACCCCAAGGCTTAGGCTTGACATAGGTATACTATAAATGACGTGCTAATGAGATGGAAATTCTCCAGGTTGCTTTTGAGACTCCCTGCATCAATGTGGACCTGCCTAAAATATCTAAGAGCTGAGAATCATTTTGGAAGGATGCCAGCCTCCTGAGTCTGAAAAGTTAGCTGGGAATTCCTTTTCAAAAGTCTTGTGGGTTTTTTTGGCACTTTGGTTTATAATCCTAGGTGGACCCCATCTGAAGTTCTAAAGCTCATAAAATGAGAATGAATGGTCAGTGTAAATAAGCCAAACTTGAGAAACATCAGACTTTGCTTGGCTGAATATTTCCATTAATCTACCTTGTCTATACTGGTTTAGCTTCTTCTGGCTAGAATCGCCTTTCTGCTATAACTCCTTCCCAGTAAGAAAATTTCCTTTTCGTCATACAGGGATCTCTCTCTCCAAAAGCTGTGGTGCATTGTACTATATTTAAATTCATTTATTTGGATATGTTTTGTGTCTGAATACTGATAAAAGTATGATATAAACCGTGTAATCTTTAATCAAAGGTTACTTTTATTTATAGATTTTAATTGCAACTAAAATTTTTATTTGACAGGTTCCAGTCACTCTAGTTTGGCATACCTGCACATTTTTATTGTATCCTGGGATCAGGCATAAATCAAGTGATTTCCCACAGACGAATAAAAGTGGTGGAGTAATAGAGTTCCTGGAATTTAACACTTCAAGGTCAAGAGGTCACATATGCTAAGTTGCTTATTTATATGCCTTTTAAAGTTTAAGTCTGTGGGCAGGAGACATGAAGAAATGTGACTTACTATATCAATGAAGAATGTATTGTTCTTTTTGCTCCTTATAGATAAAATTAGCAGTGTTGGAACAGCAGGTCATACAAAAATGTCATCAAGAATACAACATTTGCCAACTTTTTGAGCGGTGCTTTTTTAACAACTCTCTTTTTAAATTTAATTTAATTTTTTTTAAAGATTTTATTTATTTATTTGACAGAGAGAAATCACAAGTAGATGGAGAGGCAGGCAGAGAGAGAGGAGGAAGCAGGCTCCCTGCTGAGCAGAGAGCCCCATGCGGGACTCGATCCCAGGACCCTGAGATCATGACCTGAGCCGAAGGCAGTGGCTTAACCCACTGAGCCACCCAGGTGCCCTCTTTTTTAATTTTAATCATCAGTTGTAAACAGTGAGATTTATTGAACTTTTCTTTTTAATGTGAAGGAGAGAGTGAGTGTGGACTAATTATTGATACGCTTGCTGATGCCTCCCAACCTAACTTTGCAGTTAGGCTAGATCATTATAGCCTGAGCGGAGGTGATACATGACACTTCTGGGCTGAGCAAGTAGGAGCTCTCTCTCTCACTGACAAAAGTTGACCTTGGAGGCTACATATTCCAGATGGTGACTGTAAATTGGAGATAGACGTTTGACCCCCATTTAGCTATGACACAAGACAAAAGATGGACATTTTCACAACTTATGGCATAAAAGACTATAATGAGAATAAAGACAGATATAATCAATGTTTCAGGGGATAACTAAATCAGTTATGCAATGCAAATATATTCAGTTCCTTGCATGTAACTTACACTAAGCTCTTCCTTCTACATTATCTTCTCTGAACATATTCACCCATTTAAGTTTCATTTCTTTTGTGTTCTTTAGATCAATGTACCAAGGCTCAGAATACTTTTGACTTGCTTAAGGCTTATAGCGAGAAGGGAAATGAATCAAGATTTGAATCCAGACCTCCTGACTAAGCATCTAGACATTTCTTCTCTGAAAAGTGTCTGAGAAGCTTGAGATGACCATATTCCACTAAACCAGTCATTTTTATCCCAGGGCTCTAGTGTCTGTCCTTAGAAACATATCTCCCTCTAAATGCACCTGGAATTTGCACGTGCAACACCGGCAAATTAATAAAGGAAATCACATCCGTGCGCTAGGAAGGGCAGGCCAGGGGTCGTGGTAGAAACTGCTTGGAAAAAAGAAAATCCCTGCTGCTTTATCATAGTCCACGAGCAGTTGCTTAGTGCAGCATTTAAAACCTTGAGCACTTATTTTTCTCTTCCCTGGTGGCCTCACTGGCTACTAGCCATAAGGAAGGAGGAAGAAAGAGGGGCTCTTCTCCCCTTCATGTTAAGAAGGCCAGCTGCATTGCCAGGATCTTCTGGAGGCATGCGGGGGAATTGAGGCTCTCTCAGTTTTTCTGCAGAGAACAATGTTGAACTTTCTGAGAACTGGCATAATGCAGTCACGTGTCTTGTTTCTGCATTCAGAATATTGTCTTTTCCTAGTCCTTCAGAATATGTTAAGGAGGGCTCACTGTACATCACAAATCATGGTTTAAATTTCAAAGCATTAGATAAAAATGACCTTACACTACATTTGTAGATGTCACTCTCAAGCCATCCCAATGTAGTTTCCATGGGAACTAATGTACATCAAAGGAGAAAGAAAAAGAAAGAGACCGTAAGACCAAATTTTCAGTCACTCCTCTTCTTTCTTTGGGGAAACCAAAATGAGCCCCATGTTAAATGCTGATGAAATTAGACTGCATCTTATTCCCAATATGGATGCAGCTTTTTTCCCTTAAGAATCTAATCTTTAGTACTACACACATGATTATGCAAAAATTTCCCAAAGATTCCATCCATGTGATTTGTAAGTTCCATTCTGAGCCTCAGAAGGCCTGTGTGCCTACTTAAGAGGAGGGTCATCATCATACATAATTATTGTTGGGATGAAATTGTTTTCAGAATTATTATTATGTAGATTTACCATTTGTTGAGAATCCACTCTATACCAGGCACTTGAATGGAGCCATGAATAAAAATTTGCCGTCATTGTCACATAAGAGCACATCTCAAGACTGTTGTTCTATTGGTATTTGTATAGTGCCTGACAGAGACAATGTAATATGGGTAGTTCTTGCTAGTAAGAAAAACTACCCAATAGCTTTGTTAAAGGAACAAGTTGCAGCTGTCATCCCCAAACCCAAAACTATACTGGAAGTTTACTTTTTGCCTTCTAAAGTAAAAGTAAAACTTGGAGTTTTACTTTTGCCCGTCTGATTACTGTAGCTACCTTCAGTTCTGATCTCTGGTGGGAAAAAGAGGTTATTTAACTAAACCTCAGAGCCACACATTATATAATTCTCATTCTACAAGGGACAGATAATAAGAATAACAGTAACAGTGGTTAAAAAGATGATAGCCAATGGAAATTAGCCATTTAATTTGTATCAGTCACTACTCTAAGGATTTTTAAAATTTTCTCTTCATGACTCTATAAATGAGGAACTCACTGTCATTTAACAGATGAAGAGATTGAGGGACAGGGAGACTAAGTAAAGGACTCAAAATCATATAACTTCTAATTGAAGTGAGTTGGTTTCAAAATCTGCCCCCTTATCTACATGCTAAAAATATCTGAAGAGATATTTATATTGACAAAGGTCGAGTTTCTGAAACTCAAGAAGAGTGTAAGAATTTTTTAAAAAGATTTGCAACCTTAATTACCAAGTAGTTTATTCCTCTCTGAAATAACTTATTTGGCATAATTTATTTATAGATAATAGATGCCAGGCATTGGGAATTTCAGGGTAAATAAGATAAGGAACAACGTGATACATCCTGTAATAGCAACATACACAAAGAGTTATAAACTAACCTAGAATGTATTGATTCATTTTAAGGAGAGAATAGGGCCTAGGTGAGCAAAAGCTAGAAAATATATTAAGGGCTCAAATGTTTTAACAGTCACAGTTGTAGACCCATGGGGTCTATGGTGGGGAGAAAGAATGAATATGCTGGGGCACTTGGGTGGCTCAGTGGGTTAAGCCTCTGCCTTCAGCTCAGGTCATGATCCGAGGGTCCTGGGATCGAGCCCCGCATCGGGCTCTCTGCTCAGCGGGAAGCCTGCTTCCCCCCTCTCTCTCTGCCTGCCTCTCTGCCTACTTGTGATCTCTCTCTGTCAAATAAAATCTTAAGAAAAAAAAAAAAAAGAATGAATATGCTGGCAAGAGACATGGAATCTGAAATAAGAATGGCCTGGAATGCCACTTTGAAGATTTTATCTGGAAGAAGAGAAGAGTGGGCAGATTTTTTTTTTTTCCCCTTATTTCAAGTGCGAATGATCGGATACGTGCTTTCGAAAGCTAACTAGGTGGTCCAGGGAAGATGGATTAGAGGAAGGAAACACTGGTGATCCATTAGGGTATTGATTATTATGGATGGAATTATGACCCCCCAAGAGATATGTTTAAGTCCTAATTTTGGTACCTATGATATAACCTTATTTGGAAATAGGGCCTTTGCAGATGTGATTAAATTAAGATGGGGTCATTAGAGTGAGCCTGAATCCCATATGAAAAGTGTCCTTATAAGAAAAAAAGAAAGAGACACGAGGGCTCCAGATGACTACAGAAGCGAGATTGAAGTTACATAGCTGCAAGCCGAGGAAAGCCAAGGATGGTCACCAACACCGGAGGCTGAGAAAAGGGCATGGAATGGATTCTTCCCTACATCCTTTAGAGGAAACATGGCCCTGCTACCACTGTGAGCGGATAAATTTCTGTTGTGTTAAGCCACCTAACTTGTGGTACTCTTTTTACAGCAGCCCTAGAAAACTAATACAAGTATTAGAAAACTTCAGTCAAGAAATAGTGAGGTTAAGTTAAGGTAGAGGCCATAAATGTGGAAAGGAGACGGTGTGTGGTGGGCCAGGGTTGTTAGGCTTGCTGCAGGACTAAGGAAGCAGCGAGAATTAGGCACAGGATGGTAGAATTACAGGAGTCTCTTAAATGGTAATAGAGTGAGTATACCCTTAAATTTCGATGGGCCCCTTTCCACAGCGCTCCAAAACCCCAGGGCCCAAAAGGGAGGGGACTGTTAAGAAGGTAGGACCAGTTCCACCACAGCTAGTCCACCACCAGTAGCTCTGGCTAATCTTGGAGATGGTTCAGAAGTGCAGGACTGGGGTTCTGGCTGCCCAGCTATAGCATGGCACCTAGATATGAAGGTTGATATTGGGTTGATTTTTCCATTTCCCCATATATCCCCCAAATTTTGATGAAGTGTGTTAAATTATTCATTAGGAGTGAGAAACCAGAAACAATATATCTAATTTACTCATTCTGGAAATTGGGAAGTAACAGAAGAGAAATAGGAAAGTTGCCCAAGTACAAGGACAGTGAATCTGAGAGAAAAGGCCCAAGGCAGCAGGATAAAACTTTAGCAAAAAAATGTTGTTTCTTGGAGAGAGAGCTTTTGTCCTTCCTTCTAGTACTGATCAAAGGTGGGAGAAAACCCAAGCCTGAGACTACCCTGCTGCTAAGTATCCTTGGAAGGGTTATTGTGTTATTACTATGATCAATAAGAAAGCCAGACCATTAAAGAGAAAAAGAAATAAAGAGAAGAAGATAGAGGAGAAAAGAGAATGGTGGGGAAAATAATTTTTAAAGAAGAGCAGAAGTTCCTCTGAAAGAAAGCATAGCAGGTAGTTAGCGAGAAAGGGCTGATAACCTCCTTGAAACTCTGACTACATGAGAAGACCTTGCAAGACAGCCCTTGCTTCCATGGGCAAGGAGAGTACCTTTCCTATCTATTGTTCTTCTGGATTCTAAACCACTGACCTCTCTATGATTTCTAAAGGGAAAATGGCTTCAACTTAAAAGAGTTCCCCCCAAAACATTCTCTATACTCAAAATGCATTTGTCTTTGTGCCTTTTATCTGAAGTGACCTGAAGTCTTCCATCACCCTCTTCCTTTCTCCAATGATTAAGTAAGGGGTGAGCAGCAATAAAGATCCGTGGGAGAGGGATGATAAACCCAGAATAAGGTGAGGAGAGCATTTAGACCTTCTGACTGTGCATGCTGTGACTCTACCAACCCTCTAACAATAAATATAAATCCTCTTCAGACTATTGAGTTTCTTGTCCTGTCTGAATATTGTATCTAAACATTATAAAGCTGAATGGAAATAAAAAGAACAATTTAATTAATTCAATAAAACATGCAGGGAGTTCTTAATATAACAACCGCATTATAGCATGATTGAATAGTTTTCACACATTAACTTCTATGCTAAGTGTTTTGCATGGCTTTTGTTATTTAAGCACAAATAATTCTATGAGACAGATGGCCTTTTTATGTCCACTTTAAGAATGAGGAAACTGAGGCCTAAGATCTTATAGCTAGTATGAGGTGAAAACAAGTTTGGAACCCAGATGATAGGAGGCAAGAGGCTGTGTGTTTAACTTCTTTATAATATTACCCTACATCATGGACTGTGTGAGGAAGGAGTCAGACAATAGGGTTTCAGACAAGGGAAAGATTGGCAGGTGAAGATACAGTCAAGGCATGCTTCAAGTGAGAGATAGTACATGATCTTGGCCTTGAAGCATAGGCAGATTTGGTCAGCAGAGACTGAAACAGAGGGCTCTGAGGTAGGAATGAGATAGTAACGAACAATGAGTGCAGTGCAAAATCAGCATAAGACAGGACAGTACTGGGGAGAGTACTTTGACTAGGATGGGGGCTCTGTGGGAAGTAAAATGAGTCAGACAAAGTAGAGCTGGATTAAGGAAGACCTTGGCCATCAGGCAAAGGGTCTGCCATGGTGGGAAATATGAAACCATCTCGGTGTTAGTCTAACTAAAGTGTTGAAAGCACTAGCAATGGTATACAACATAGACTGTACCTGTGGGGACATGTGGAGCCCAAAGATTTGTAAAAAGATTTGTAAGAAGGAATGATATGAAAAACATTTAAAAAGAAAAGCGAAAGGACTCACTGTCTGTGATGTATTAAAAGAAAGTAGATGAACCTGTCATGCTAAGAATAACCAACATTTATTGAGGATATAGTATATGTACTATATGCTAGAATAATTTATGTGCAATCACACATGAATTCTCATTTTAAAAAATTATGATTTAGATTAAAACTAAGCTTGTTCTGGGGCGCCTGGGTGACTCAGTGGGTTAAAGCCTCTGCCTTTGGCTCAGGTCAGGATCTCAGGGTCCTGAGATCGAGCCCCGCATCGGGCTCTCTGCTCAGCAGGGAGCCTGCTTCCTCCTCTCTCTCTCTCTCTGCCTGCCTCTCTGCCTACTTGTGATCTCTCTCTCTCTATCTCTCTGTCAAGTAAATAAATAAAAAATCTTTAAAAAAAAACTAAGCTTGTTCTAATTCTAGAATTTCTGTGATTATCTATCAAAATCAACAAAGACATCATTTTTTTCAGATAGTGAAAAATAATACCTTATAACAGGTCTTTGATACCATTTAACAGGGTGAGGGAGTATGGAGATTTAGGGGTAGGAAATGACAATTCTGATTGAAGGCTAACACACTATTCAAGTGTAGTGTAAACTATTGGGTAATAATAATAATAATAGTAGCATAGAGTGCTTACAAAATACCAAATAATGTTCTATGTACATATTACAATATCTATTTACATATATATACTATATACATACAATATATACATATTACAACTCAGTTAAGACAGAAATAATTATAATATTCTCTATTTAAATAATAATAAAGCTTCTATGTGTTAAAGTGCTCCAGATACTAAGATAAGTTTTTAAAGGTATTAACTCATTTAATCCTCAAAAGCAAACAAACAAAAAACAACATAAGAAGTAAAGACTAACATCTTAAGTAAATTTTTCAGATGAGGAAACTCTAGTTCAGAGAAGTTAAGTAATTTGCCCAACATCACAGAACTAATGAGGAGCAGAGTCCAGATGTGAAGCCAGTTGCTCTAATTCTAGCCTGTGTACTCTTGACGACAGCTCTGCAAGATCATGAACTTTGGAGTCACGCCAGCCAATGTCCAAATATCAGACTTGCAATTTACAATTTGTGAGATATTGACTTGCTCTTTTTGTCTCTAAGTCTCAGTTATTCCATAGCAAAAATAGGGGTAACGATGAAGACTCAGCTCTATTATCCATCTCTGCTTAGTGGAAGCCCTCATTGTGTGTTTTATGAATAAATAAATGGATAAAACACATCACTCATGTTACACAATTAGCATTTTGTATATATACTACTTAATATTATTTAATTTTTCTGCAAATGTACTTTTCTTGTGAATCCATCCAGACTGTATGCATTTTGAGGGCAAACCACTGCTTTTTTCCTTTCTTGTTTGTTCCAGCCTCCAAACAGTAATATGTACATAATAAGCTGCCCCATAATAATAACCTCCACGTATGAAGCACTCACTATGGGCCAGATATTGCATTAAGTATTTAATTCTCAGCACAATCCTATGTAGGGAATACTAATATGATTTCCAAAATAGGACTGTATCTTGTAGACATGAGGTGGTTCTCCAAGAGTCACATGCAGTATCAGGAATCAAATCTAGCTCTGCTTGCCTCCAAAATCCTTGAGCTTAACTGCTATGCCTTACTGCCTCCCCAAAGCCTTGACTGATGAGTAGTTTGACAATGTGTCAGGGCCCATCATCACCTGCTTTTGGAGAGGAAGTTTGTGTGTCTATAGTCCTGGCTGTTTGGCAGTCTTCCAAGCTCACAGCTTTTCTGTAGGTCCTTCCTCTTAGCAGCTCAGGCACAGCTCACGGAACCAAAAGACAGAGAAGATACACAGGAGATTCTTGCCTCTCAGTATTTATACACTGCCTTCTCAGTATATTATGACTTGAGCATTGTGTGTTTAATAGCCTCGAACTGATCTGCTGTGAAAAGTCAGTATCTCAACATTTCTAATTTTGTACCTGTAGTGAAGTGACCTTGTGGCTGATCAAAGAGAGAATCTTTAAAGCTCAGAGTGGAAAGAGCATGGCTCCTCACCTTCTGCAGAATTGTTTTTAATACTTCCTGCTAGCTGTTATTGGTGTCCTTATTTAGGCTGTATTTCTTCGTTTCAGTGTCTATGTTTAGCAGATATATAAAGGAGCAAATGGGTTTAATGGCCTGAAGTGGCAAAGCAATGATAAGTGGGTCTCCTCAGAGCAACAAAAGATCAAAAGACCATGGGGGAGACTTCCTGTTTCCTGGTGACTAGGAGTCAAATTTCTTCTACCTGTGAGTCAGGGGGAAATTCATGACCACCCTGTACACTTTGAGTACTTCCTTTGAAAGTCTCCTCCTTCAGAGAAAGTAAGACAGCATAGGGGTGGGAGAGTTTTCTTAAAGGACCATGCAGATAATCCTCTCTGCTGATTTACTTTGTCTCATTATGGGTGGTATAGATTCAAATTCCCTTTAGGGTTTTTGCATTGCAGGGTTTTAAGCAAACTAAACAGATAAGCAGTGGATCCGGGCACCCAAACAATCTAGGAACTGTGGGCTTCTCTAGTGGTCTGCCTCCCAGATTCCAAAGGGTAGCACTGACACTATTAGATCCATTTGGAATCAGTCCCCTGCTTTCACTAGACTTGGCATTCCTCACCCCTGCCTCAGTGCTCTCACCAGATAAGGTATGAGTTCCTTGTCTGGTAGCTCTAGCCAGAAATAGAGACCATAATTATACCAGTCTCATGGCTATATTGTGAAGAATAGAATGAAATATATAAAATTCTTTGGACAATAATTGGACATATGAAGACCCCAAGGAATGGGTGCTGTTAGCTAGAACACTTTTCACCAGACTGATTAGCTCTGCATTTCTGCTTGAAGGCAGCTGGAATCTACTCTCAAAGCAATTCTCAGCTTATTCATAGTAGAATCAAAATAATCAGGGTGAAGAAAAATTTAGTCATAAATTATTTAGTTTAAGCTTCCCTTATAAAACTACCTTTCCTCGCTTCCTTGTTTCAGCCATAGATTAAAAGGAAACAAAAACTCGGTACTTCTCCGACAGTTGTATCATATGATTAAATAATGTTCAAAATCTGATTCCCTCCTCCTTTCTTTTTCTTCATAATAACATACTTTTCTAAGCATAGAGCAAAGGAATTTCCTTTTGTTGCTGCCTTACAACTTCCTGTGCATCCTCTTTGCATAGAAAGTTATCTAAAGCCAACTAGCATATGAGAGTCTTACCAACAACTCTGATGTTTATCACCAGCTCTGACTGCCCAAAAGCCCTGAGCCGTGCTACCTTTGAGTCACTGGGGTGATACCTATGACTATTTTGCCATGGCTCTACGTTAAGGAACTATCTTGGGTATGTGTGGGTGTTTTGGATCCTTTTGATCATATAGTTATTTTTGAGTACTTATTTTAATTTATGAAATTTTCCATTGTCATCTCTGCCCTATTTCTAAGCAGATTTCTTTTGGTCATTATAGAGAGAGGCCCAGGTATGCTGCTATATTCACAAGTGTATCTGTAACTTTTTTTAATGCCAAAATAACCCAGCATTCTTTGGAATCACAGATGCTTTATATTATCACCCAGGTTTGGTCTCCACCCTTTAGAACATAAAAGGGCATTCCTTTGTCTTCAACCATGACCTGACTCACAGAATCCTCTTGGCAGTTTGGAATGAAGATGAGGGATGTTAAATATCTTTTAATGAGAACATTAAGACGCAGTGAAAATTGTTGTGCCCCAGCGCCACTTCATTTATTAGGAGAACTGCAATGATTTGTTCCTTCTCTTTTTCCTATAGAAGAAATTAACTAAGTCTGTGTACCTCACTTAATCAGCATCCTTCTCTCAAACTCAAACTCAGATTCAAGTCTTTGAATCCTCTATATCTCTGAAGTACTTTCTCAGTCTATACCTTGTTTAGTCACCTAAAAGAACCCTTGTAAGCTTCTTCTTATCTCTTACTTATGCAGAAACTAGAGGTTGAAGAAAGAAAATGATGCAAATCCATATTATGATACTGAGTTCACCACAATTCCACTACCTTCGGTTACTTCTGTGACATTAAATTTATAGCATTACCAGGATTACTAAAAATGTTCAAGATAGAGTCTCCCCCTGCCAAAAAAAGACAATATGAAGGAAAATAAGTAAGAAAAAAATAAGCAAAACACAATTTTTTAGAAAAGATGGAGTCTCAATGATCTATGAAAGAAGTTTTGAAAAATGTCTAGGTGAATTATGTCTATGCTGACAACACAAAATAACAACTTTCGGTTCAAAATTCATTCCTGCTATGTATTTTTCTCATACCTATTTTAATTAAAAGGTTTAACTTGAATATTAAACTTTTATGTCATCCTTATCTATTTGACCCTCTGGAATACTGCTGAGTAATATGACATTCACAAGATTACCATTGTGGCCACTTACATGATTTAGAATGTATTCTCAATAACCAAAGTGTCCTCCTGACTCTTTGAAGCTCAGCTCAAAGCTTAGCTCTCTGTTTTAGAGAGCCTTTCACTCAGGCTTTCAAACCACTCTACAGACATCTCTTTATTCTCCTTTATTTTATAAATTGGGAAATAGATCAAATACAAGTTAAGTGGCATATAGAGGTCAATAGCAGATTACTTGAAGAACCAGGGAAAGACATCGCCCTGGATTCACTTACAGTTATCACTCAAATAACGACATTTCTGCAGAAGACTGAGATAGCCTATGAATGAGGGAGACAGATTAAAGAGATGATTTTTCCATGAGGCATTCTCAAGCAGATTCCCAATTGACTTTAGTTCAGCCAGCACCTCCTTTCTCCCTGCCCCAAAATATCTATACTGAACTCAGGTTGACTGTTCATCTGTTCTTTTTATTTGTTACATCTGCTAGAGACCAATGAACATTAAAAAAAAAAAAAAAATAGAGTTTTGGTTTCAGTACAAGTTCCTGCATGCAGGTGCTTGATACAATGATTTTATAAGCAAGTCACTGAAGTATCTTTGCAGTGTTTTTGGTTAAGAACTGCTCTTCACTGGGAACCATCTCTCCCTGACTCACTGACAAAAAACTTCAAGGAAATTAATCACACCAAAAAAACGATTCTTAAAAGGCTTAAAGGCATTAAATGAATAACCGTGAAGGGGGGTCTAGTTCAGGGTTCTGCAAATGATGGCCCTGTGACCAGATCTAACTGCTGCCAGTTTTTGTAAACAGGCTTTTACTGGAATACAACCTCCTCACTTATGCATTTGCATATTGTCTGTGGCTACTTACATCCTTCCAACAGCGTGGCTGAGTAGGCAGGCCAGAGACTATATGGCCTGCACAGTCTAAAATAGTTACAGTCCAACCATTTACAGAAAAAGCTGCCAACAACTGTTCTAGATTAAAAAATAGATCAGTCCTGGCAGGTACGAATAGTAACCTTGACTATCTTACAGCACTCATAAAATTTAACTTCCAAGGTCTCAAGTAAAACTTTCCAAATGTCCCTCCTTAAGACCACACATGAAGTTTTGAACTCTTCTCTTAACAGGTCACTTTGCAAAAGTCAAATGAGGAAAGCAGATGATGACAATTTTGCTGAAAGACCACTCTACTTCTTTCAGGGAAAACAAGCTAGTGGGAACATATTTGGGAACTTTGATTTTCCATACTTTGCTCTAATTGCTAGAGTACTGAAGATGCATATCTCTTATCTCTGAATTTCTTGGCATGAATTTGGTAGTGCAGTATTACTTTAATTATGGCTTCTTATATCTGGCATAAATATATTCTCTCTGTGCATATTCTTTTTAGACACAGTACAAAAAAAAAAAGCATGACTCTTCCTTTTTTCCTCTCTTTTGCTTTTTTCTTTCGGAGAAGCAGCTGTGAAGTCATAATTATGTTCACTTCCCACTGGCAACTGGCAAGCCCTTTATTTTTGTGTATTTGGAACTCACCAAGAATAAAGTCCATTCCCTCCTTGAGGGGCTATTATGCCACTGCATCTAGGAATTCACAGTTTGCCAATTCCTGAAACATCTATTGTTATAAATAGCTTTGTACTCTTAAAAAGGGGGCCTTACGAAATGAAGTAAGGGAAAAATCTCAAAAGACCATGAAAACAAAACAAACAAACAAAAAAATCATCTCTAAGATATAACAACAAATTTGCTAGCTTTTAAAAACTTATAATTATCATTGTTGGTTAATTGGTGCCATAGACTACACAGTACTGACATGTAATTTTCTAAAACAAAGAGCTTTTTATTGTGTTAGGTTGTGCTATAGATTTAGGGACTTTTTATTTTATTTTTACATTTTGAAGAACAAAGGGCAAAAGTCTTGAAACATGCAAGAATTTAGATAATGAATTGCATCCTAAATTTAGAAAATATCAGACAATACAAAATGATTCATGGTATGAATTTGTGATCCTGCAGAAGCAAGTTATTGGAACTTTTGTTTATAAAAACACCAACTTCTCTTAGCTCCGATCTAGATGTGGGCCAGTAACATTAATGACCATTTCTTCTGCTTCACACAGACCTTCACAAAGGTCAGAACCAGAGTACTTTATGTTTTATGGGAAGATGTATTTAATGTTTGTGAATCCATTTGGATAATAACATTGATTTTAATGGGCTGATAGATGTATTTGTCTTTTAATGTCCATTATAATAATGATCACCGACAGCCTATGAAAAATTCAACACTTACTTGCTGATTAGTCTGTTTTTTTATTCATCGATGCTATTGCTTCTTAAACAACTTTTTTTGGAATTACTAGCCTCTTCAAATGTAACCCTGTTTCTTTGAGCTTAGAACAGACTATAGATTTGAGATTCTGGCTTCATACTTTGTCTGAAAAAACAACCTTGTATTTGATATTTAATGTCTTCTTTGCTGTCTGGCCTGTGAAGAAATACTTCCGAGGGGAGATGGACGTTTGTCTAGGACTCTATTGTTTAAAGAGCAGAGCTCTTTCTGTAACAGCAGGTATGAAGGTCAGAAAGAAAGACTGGGAGCACAAATGAAGGCATTAGTACTTTGTAAACATAGACCTCATGCCCCAGCCTGAATTGAATTGATGGTAATACCACAAAGCAAAATGTAGCACAGGAAACTTGGGAATGAACCCAAAAGATATGGGGCCTGAGTAAACTAAAAAGAAAGCAAAGGGAAACCTTTAAAGCCCTCTGCATCTAAGATGAGTTTCTCTTTTGAATTTTATTCCTTAAGGAAGAATAACATACACAGAGATGAACTCATGGAATTTGCATTCAGAAGGTGATAACTTTTTGACATTTATTTCAAGTTTCCTTTCAAGGAAAATGGTCCAAATGGTACTTCGGAATTACTTCATAATTAAGCAGACCTTTCATATACCATACGCAACACCAGATCTAAGGTCATGCATCCTATAGCCTTTCCAACATTTTTAAATCTCAGGTTTTAGGGCGACTGAATATTTTATTTAGAGAAAAAGACAATGAAATATAGGCAGTGTCCATTTAAGCATAAAAAATAGCCTCTCACCTAGATGATGGGGACTCTGACCCCAATGACGCTGTTCCAGGGGTAGCTGCAAACAGCAACCTAGAGACGGCACCATGAACAACCGCAATAGCCAATGGATTGTCTACGCCACAATGGGCTTCTCTTGAAATCAATAGAAACAGTCAGGAGGCAGAGCAAGAATACATAAAGGAAGATGATAGTAAATAAAGTAAATTAAAAAAAATAATTGTAGATAAAATGATAAAATAAATCATTGAAAATATGAAAGCAAATGGCCATAAAATAATAGTTTTTCATCCAATTTACATGACCTCATTTGCATACTTTTATACTGGTTTGCCCTAAAATGGTAGCTGCTGTCGTCACCAGTTATTCATCAACAGGAATATTACCTAGTACCACAGGGTTACCTTGTTTTCCTAGCTCTGAAGTTCCTTTAGTTTTTGCATTTATTCACTAATTTATTTATTCAACAAGCCTCCATTAAACATCTGCTATGATTCAAATTTTGAAACCCCCCTCCCACCTTAAAATCATGAATTATACATCTAAGAGATCAGTTTGAAAAAAAAAAATCATTGTGTTTTTAATTTTCAACTCCATTAAAATGAAGAGATTTGTCTTTTTTGTTTTGGGAGGATTTTTTCAGCCTACTCTATACATTTTTAATTTTGACAGAGACATTCTGAAAAGTTTTGTGGGAAGGCAGAGTTAATCATACTAACTTCAAAGGTCAGGTATGTACCTCAATCCTCATTAATCCTCCATTAAGAACATGGTAGGAATCCATAAACTTATATAACCTTTCAAATTTTCTGAGATTTGGGGGCACCTGGGTGGCTCAGTGGGTTAAAGCCTCTGCTTTCGGCTCGGGTCATGATCCCAGGGTTCTGAGATGGAACCCCGCATTGGGCTCTCTGCTCAGCAAGGAGCCTGCTTTTCTTCCTCTCTCTCTGCCTGCCTCTCTGCCTACTTGTGATCTCTGTCTGTCAAATAAATTTAAAAAATAAATCAAATATTCTGTGTTTTGCTGAGGAAATCCATGTCTACCATGTTCAAACATTTATGATGTGCCAAACACCAATTATTTTATCGCTACTTAAATTTCATAAATGTACGGCTGACAACTGCCCACCAAAAAACAGGTTTACAAACACTTTAATAGTTTGGAAACAATCTTGCTTAAACCTGATAAACTTTCATATTTCTTCTTTTTACTTTTGCCATTATTCCTCAAAAAAATGATCATATTGGATTGTGTCCTCACTTAATGGATTGTCTGTGAACCTTATTGCTGGTGCTTAGAAGAATGTTGTTAAAAATTAAACTGAATTTTTTACTGAAAGAAAGCTAGATATTGTGACTTCATTGAGTATGTTAGGAGAAGCATGTTATGGCTGATGAGTCCATATTTCAGAAGGTAACATAGTCAAGTTACACTGGAATTTGTATTTCTTGGCCATAGAAACAGTGCTACAGAAACACTTTTCTCCCCCTAGAAAACAGTTCAGCTGTCATTTAAAAACCAGTCAACAAACCAACCAACCACAGATAAGAAAAGCAAACAAACACCAACCAAGTCAAACTTTTGTCTAAGTCTAGTTTGGTATAAAATGCTTTTATTAAAAAAGTGCAAAATTTTGCTAAGATTACTGGTTTGATATCTATTTAGAATAATTCTTGAGAGTCATTCAGCTGGGACAAGAGAAATAGGAATTAAGAACTACATACCAGATAAATATTGTATGTCAGTTACCTATAGCATTCCGCAAAAATTAATTACTAAAATCTCCATGAGGACATTAGATGTAAGGAAATAGGCTAAAAACAAAACAAAGCAAAACAAAAACAACAACAATAAAAAACAAACAAACAAAAAACCTAAGAACTTTGTCTATGGTCATCTGTGCAGTGAGAAGACACCAATGGCTATTACATCTGAAATTTCTTATTATATGTCAGGCATTTGCTATCCAGACTCTTAGAACAAGTAGGAGCACTATGATTACCCTTGGATTACCAAGGAGCCCTTGTCTCCTGCCTAAAATGTCTTCAGATCTGGTCATTTAATCTCTTTGTCATGTCACTTGCCTCCTGGCACAAGACTAACAGAATTTCCCCCCACTCTGGTCTATCCTTTAACAGAAGTGTATAATACAATCAGAATACAGTACACTTGTCTGCTTCCTTTTCTCTGCTCCTTTCTCCCCCACATTCCCAACTAATTATCCACTTACAGGTGGGTGGGACTCAAAGGAAATGAAGAAACATTGTATTTCCTACACTCAGTCTTGTGGAATAAATTCAAATCTGCAACAGTTATTCGTTGTGTACATAGAACGGATAAGAGAGCTGAGGTCTGGGGATTCAAAGTTAACAAACACAGTTCATACTCCTGAGCAAATATGCAATTCCAGGGATGGGACAGACAGGATCTAGTAAGCCCAATGTGATGTACTGAATTTAGGCATAGTTAACAAGCTCTTAGGACAAAGAGGAAGGAATAATTCCAACAAATGGGATGGGAACAGATGGAAGATGTTCAGGCAAACTTCTTAGAGCCTGCAGTGTTTAAAGTGATCTGGAAGAATGACTACAGGGGATTTCAAATGACAGAGAAAGCAAAGGTGAAGAAAACTGCGTGAGCCAATGCAAGAACCTACTTACATTCTCAACTTTTTATACTCTCAGAAGACATTATCTTTAGCAGTGTAAAAATGATTACACGTGGCAATAAATAAGCTCTACAGTGATCAAGAGAAAGCCCTCTGGGACTAAATGTTCTGCCTTCAATCAATCACTACTAAGGCATGGACTAAGGGGATTAACTCTATTCTGTAATATTGCCAATTATGCAACTAGGGTAAGAAGAACACTTCGCCCATCTGGGCAGTCTTTAGAGTTACTTTTAAGAAGACTTAAGTGTATGGAAACCTGGACCCAGTGACTGACACATAAAAATTCCCAGGGAATAAGTGATTCTAATGTTTTTTTTTTTTAAATAATTGTCATTATTTCTACCAATATAATTGTATAACTAATAAAAATATTTCTCCCTTAAATAAAGAGGGAATTTAAATTTAAAGTTTTAAACCAGAAGTATTTATATTTAATAATAGAATTTTTAACTCCACTACCCAGTGGGGAAAGGATTTAGGAGAAATAAGGGAAACATTCTAGCATCTTTCAAATCATCCGATGTAGTTGTCCCCATATTCCAAAGGCTCACGTTTCTTGCTCAGTCGCACTCATATTGCCAAAGAGGAGATCTGTTTGCTGGCTTCAAGGCATTACACTATCTAGGATATTCCATCTACATAAGATTTGAGTCATGGAGCTTTACAATTATTATTCCCAGGATGACAGGCTCTGGGTTACTAATTAAAGTATGGAATAACAAGGACAATGAGCACACTACCTTGTTCACTAAAGAAAAAATAAGTATTTTTTAAGAGCTATTAAACCAAACTTTACTAAGTATTTTTCGAATATGTGTTAATTCTTTCCATTAATTTGCTAAATAAGAAGGAGGGGGAATCTTAAATGTCTTCAAGCCAATACTGAGACCCTGTGGGTGTTGCCAAGCCTCTCCTGTGCTCTGTAGCTCATAGAATGGGTCCAGCAGAAGGAAGCTGGAAAAAAACACAGGAGTCCTCATCCCACTTCTGTACAAGCTTCAGCATCTGGGACTGCCTTCCGCTCCAAAGTATCCTATCACCTCCCCTTTATAACATTACGAATGTTATTCAAGGAGAATTCTACTGCTTGTGCTGTTAGAAGCATCAGGCACACACAATGGGCACACACATTCTTTTGCCTCTCCACAGAAATTGTGGAAACACCAGTATCTCTTCAGCACTACTACATCAGAACTTGACGACTAACTCAATCATATTATAGTTTGCACACACAGGTTCTACTTGTATCCAGTAATATTTATTTAATTAACAAATAAGAAATAATACCTATGTCTTTGACCATATCTAGGAAAATTTTCCCTTCACCACACTACTTTAGAACATTTCTTTACAATGTAGTGAAAATACAATCATGTTATTAGCGATTTTGAATTGAGATAAAAAGGTATAGTTTCTCTTTTATTTTGCTACAGCTGTATCTGCCATTTTTTTAAAAGGAAGCCTCTGCCCAGAAAATGTGGAAGAAATAATCTACCTCAAGGTCTTGGTGTTATTGACTATTCTGAAATTCTTTAAATAAAATATAATATGGAGGGTATGTTCTGCATGTCAAGACTGTTTCACTGTGAGATCTTCAGAGCCAGAAAATAGGCTTAAGATAATTAGACATGAACAAAACACTTTCACCACTTTTTCTTTCATCTAATAAGGAAGTGATTATTTATTAAAAAAAAAAAAAAAAGAGCCATGGGGCACCGGGGTGGCTCAGTGGGTTAAAGCCTCTGCCTTCGGCTCCGGTCATGATCCCAAGGTCCTGGGATCGAGCCCCACATAGGGCTGTCTGCTCAGCAGGGACCCTACTTCCTCCTCTCTCTCGCTGCCTGCCTCTCAGCCTACTTGTGATCTCTATCTGTCAAATAAATAAATAAAATCTTAAAAAAAAAAAAAAAGAGCCATAAGTGCCCAGACTGCAGGTATAGATTCTTTATAAAAATAACTAAAATAAGGCAATATCTTCTTAAAAATTTCTTGCACCTAAGTCATCTCTGTCTCTCTCTATATATATGTTTTTGCAAGTGTGTGAAAGAAAATGAATATAACCAATAGCAGTTTAATAACACATTTACCTGAATTTGTGAGATTATATACAAATAGCTAATTAGTGGCAATAAAAGTCTATGGAGAATGATTCTAATATAGTGATGTACGTAGGTCTCTAATACTTCAAGGAAGGTTTTTCTAATAATCACATATGAAAGATGCAGTCATGGGGTTCCTGGGTTTCTCAGTCATTTGAGCATCTGCCTTTGGCTCAGGTCATGATCCTGGAGTCCTGGGATCTAGCCTCACGTTTGGTTCCCTGCTCAGTGGAGAGTCTGCTTCTCCCTCTCCCTCTGCCCCTACCCACACCTGCACCTTATACTCTCTCTTACTCTCTCACTCTCATAAATAAAATCTTAAAAAAAAGAAAGAAAGAAAGATGCAGTCACTTATGATGTACGATTGTTAGTTCTTCTCTAAAAAGCATGGGGACAACTCAGGGGCACTTCAGTAAGTTTGCAACAGACCAATGATAACAAATTCATCAACAAAAAACAGATTTTTCAACCTGAAGGAAACGATGAAAGCTTTTAAATGATGATGGTCATCACCAAGAAAACTGTGGTTGAGTAACAATTTTTTTAAAGAAGATACCAACACAGAGGACATTGCAGTACATCAGTCTAATCTGGAAATGTGTTATTTTAATTTTTCTCTATGCCAGCAAACTACTTGTTGTAAGGTGCTACTAGGAGTGAAGTGATCCATTCTCCAACTTATTCACAAAGTCATAAAAGTGCATACTGATCTATTTATGTTGTTGATTTTGAACTACAGAAGCTTAGTTCATCAGTTATGAAAATGTAAATGCTCAGTATTCCTTAGCTGTGAACAACGAATAACAGATCATTTCCCTTATCTATCATCTTTAAAAAATTTTTATGAAGACTTTTTTAGAGCAATTTAAGGTTCATAGTGAAATTGGGAGGAAGGTACAGAGATTTCCACATATACCACTGTCACCAGAGGTGGACAGCCTTTCTCGTTGTCAACATAATGCAAGAGAGTGGTACCCTGGTTATAACTGATGAAACTACATTGACACATCATAATCACCCAAAGCCCATAGTTATTATTAGGCCTCACTCTTGGTGCTGTATGTTCCATGGGTCTAGGCAAATGTGTAATGACATGTATCTATCATGATATCACTCAGAGTATTTTCACTGTCCTAAAAATCTTCTCTCTCTGCCTCTTGATCCTTTCTCCCCTACCAGCCCGCAAGCCCTGAAAACCACTGGTCTTTTCACTATAGGGGTTTTTTCAAGTTGTTTAACCATAAGATCTCCATAGTTTTGTCATTTAAAGAGTGTTCTATAGTTGGAATCATAGAGTAGGAATCATGTAGCCTTTCCAGATTGGCTTCTTTCACTTAGTAACATCCACTTCTTTTCATAGCTTCGTGGTTCATTTCCTTTTCGCACTCAATAATATCTCTTTGTGTGCATTTTCCAGTTTATTTAGCCATTCACCTACTGAAGAATGACTTGGTTGCTTCCAGGTTTTGGCAGTTATGATTAAGGCTGCTGTAAACATCAATGTGCATGTTTTTGTTTTTATATTTTTTAAAGATTTTACTTATTTATTTGACAGAGAGATCACAAGTAGGCAGAGAGGCAGGCAGGGACAGGGGAAAGCAGGCCCCCTGCTGAGCAGAGAGCCTGATGTGGGGCTCGATCCCAGATCCCAGGACCCTGATATCATGACCAGAGCTGAAGGCAGAGGCTTAACCCACTGAGCCACTCAGATGCCCTGATGTGCATGTTTTTGTGTGGACTTAAGTTTCAACTCCTTCAGGTAGATACCGAGGAGTGCGCTTGTTGGTCGTATGGGGAAACCATGTTTAGTTTTATGAGAAACTGCAAATTGTCTTCCCAAGTGGCTGCGTCCTCTATGCCATCTTCATCACTCACTGGGGATATGTGACAGCTCGTCCCGTGGCAGTGATATCAACCCTAACTATGCTGAGAACAGTAATCCTATCTTTCTCTCAGCATTCCCTTTCCTCCCAATTAAAGGTGCTATGCACAGATGTTCTGCTTTCTTCTCTTTTATCACTTAAAACATTGTTGATTTGACCTGAGACAACCCATATCTATATTTAACTGTCTTTCCTATTTCCTTATCCCTTTCAACTCTTCCCCACTTGCCTGACCAAATTTCTATTCCATTTTTCTTTCTTTTATAGATTCTAGAAATGGCCCCAATTTGAGCAGAAAATACAAGAATAATGCAAATAAATTTAAAAAATGTTCTTGAAGGTAATTACATATAATTTTTTAAAAAGTCCTCATGTTCAAATATTCCTAAAAATATTCTGAATTCCATTTCAGAATTTCTATAAAATATCCCAACTAAATCTTCCTTCTCTTTTAAGTAAACAATCTTATTATTAAGCTATACATATTCAAAATAAATAAAACACTAATTTATCCAGTTGGAGTTGCCATATTATTGCCCTTTTCCTCATTACGTATAAATCCCTAAGTTATATTATGTATTAATTATACTTTGGAAGTTAATATAAAAATCTAACTACAATAGTTAACTAACTCATGAGAATGCTTTCAGAAAACAACCAATTTCCAAGTTGGGGGCTTATTATGTAACTGTATGAAATCATAAATCTCAAATATAGTTTTTAAACTATTTGACTTCAGTATCAATATACTTCATGTTTTTGCTAGGCTACCCTCCATGTTCAAGTTATCTCTAGTGACTATATCAAAATAGAACAGATCTGAAAGCAAAAACAAAAATTGAACTCCAAACATGAAACAAGTAACAAACAGAAAATATCTCTGAGAAATGCCTTGTAATTCTAAACTAAATGTGGAAATATATTTTCACAGAAATACTGCTTATGTAATTAAATCAGTTGCAAACAATAAGGGAATAATTTGAAAGAACCACTAATTAGATTAATGGAAAAATTTCACTCCCTCTTTATCTCTAGATGCCATATCCAGCTTAATAAATTAGACTGAAGTTCATTGTTGTTGTGTTTATTTCAGTCTGGTCAAAAAGACTGAGTGAAATGTAAAAAGCAAATGACCAAATGAAGTCCAAATGAATTAAGTATAGCTCCTGGTATAACTCATACTTAATATAAATTGAATGCCCTCGCTGTGTACAAAATTTTTCACCATAGTGATAGGCCTGAACTCACATTCATCATGTATTTGCAAGAATGAATCACTTCCAGAACCCATCCCAATAATGAGACAATTGACCTTTGGTATCTACAGCAGGGTTGGCAAGTGGGTTTCAGCTGCGATGCAAACCCCTACTGATTGGTTTTGGGGGCCCAGAGTGCTGTGTTAAGGATTTTGAGGTCACTTCTATGATGAATGACAGTGCTGTCAACACGCTTAGTAAATGACTGATCAAGGACTCCTCTAGTATTAATATCCATAATAGCAAATAAATTGCTTTTATATTGCAACATTCTCTCTGTCCATGGCAACTGTCAGGTGTAATAATGGCCATGAACAGGGAAAGAAAAAAATGTAGCCTGAATACCATTTATTTGCTATCATCAACCCATAGGGTATTTGAAAGGTGTTCTCTAATGTCTCAAAAGTACAGGGGTTCTTTCCTTATGTGATGCCATGTTTATATCATGGGACTGCTTCTATTCACTGCCCTGTGGAGAGTCTGTTCCAATATTACTAGGAAAAGTGTTACCATCACCGATAGAGCAGAACACTTTTGTGCCTAGAGTTGGAATGAAAATCATTTTTCATATATAGAAGACTATGCATGACCATCATATTAAGTATATTTGTTCAATATTGAGAAATACTATAGTTAGGACTAATACATATACATTATAGATGAAATTTTAGTAATAGGCTTTGCGATGGTTTCTGGTTTAATATGAAAATTATGGATAAAATTCTCCCATGAGAAAATGGGAAAGTAGAAAGTAACATGGATTTTGATATCAAAGGAGTTATACTCCACCATTTACCAAGCACACTGATATCTCACTTTTTCTCCCTAAGTCTACATGATTTCATAATATTGCAGGGTTTCAAACTTCAGAACGCTGAATGGGACAAATCAAATAATATATTAAAGATGCTTTGTAGCTGTAAAAATGCTACCAGATACCAGTTATCCCAACCAATAACATTATCTGCCCTTTCTTACTCCTATTCTTAGTGTTTTCTTATCCTTGATTGTGTTTCAAGCTGTCGGAAGAGTCCAAAGTGACTCCCCAAATGCTTGGCTTCCCAATTAAAAGTTTAAATAAGGCTTCTGGGTGTACGTCTTTTCTTCTGAGGACAAGCTTAGGACAAGAGAGAGGGTGACTTAAGTGAACTGGTTGCCTGGGTGATACTTAGCTAGTTATTGCTTTCTAGGAAACATATGGAGAAATATAAAAGATCAGTGATAAAAGTCACCCTATTTTGGATGCTGGATATACCAGAGGGGATTCTGATGAAAGAATTGTTAAGAAATGAGTGAAGTACTGGGTATTTACCCCAAAGATACAGATATAGTGAAAAGAAGGGTCATCTGTACCCCAATATTTATAGCAGCAATGGCCACAGACGCCAAACTGTGGAAAGAACCAAGATGCTCTTCAACGGACGAATGGATAAGGAAGGTGTGGTCCATATACACTATGGAGTATTATGCCTCCATCAGAAAAGACGAATACCCAACTTTTGTAGCAACATGGACGGGACTGGACGAAATTATGCTGAGTGAAATAAGTCAGGCAGAGAGAGTCAATTATCATATGGTTTCACTTATTTGTAGAGCATAACAAATAGCATGGAGGACAAGGGGAGATGGAGAGGAGAAGGGAGTTGAGGGAAATTGGAAGGGGAGGTGAACCATGAGAGACTATGGACTCTGAAGAACAACCTGAGGGTATTGAAGGGGCGGGAGGTGGGAGGTCGGGGTACCAAGTGGTGGGTATTATAGAGGGCACGAATTGCATGGAGCGCTGGGTGTGGTGCAAAAACAATAAATACTGTTACGTTGAAAATAAATTTTAAAAATTTAAAAAAAAAAAAGAAAGAAATGAGTGAAGTCAGACCTGCCTGGAAAATTAAAAGTTTAATAAAAGGTCATTATTTTAAAATGAAGGGAACGACTTATCCTATCCCACACTTCGTTAAAAAGAACAACACAAGGTAAGTGGTCTTAAGAGCAAACTGCAGTCCTTTGTAGTTAGTAATTTGTAATCACTGCCCATAATTTCAGTTAGCAGACCAAGTGAAGGACAGTCACAAATACCAAGGAGAGTATATATAAGGACAGACCCAAGTAAGCATTGCCTACTTGGATACAGGAAGTGAGTGTTGCAAGACATGGGAATCATACTTGAGAGAAAGTACTCATTATTAATAGAAAGTGGAATGGTTTTAATGATCAGTAGATCAATTGTCAGTCAACTAGACCCACAGACCAACTCTGTTTTTGCAAATAAAACTTTATTGGAACATAATCTTGTCCATTCATTTGCTATCATCTATGGTAGTTTTGTACTACAAGGACAGGGGGTTCTGACAGAAACTGCGTGGACTGCAAAGCCTAAAATATTTACTGTCATGCCCTTAAAAAAATGTTAGTCAAACCCAATCTAGATTGTAATTCTCTGAGAGTGAAAATAATTAGAGATTGAGAATCGGAAGGATAATTTAATGATTTCATTGAGTTTTCTTATGTATTGCAAGTATTTCATTCAATTTGCACATAACTGTAAAGGTTTCATATGTCCTAGACATATCAGGAGATGCAAAAGCATTATCAGTGCCGGTGTCCTGCTGTGATAGAGGAAGCTTGGTATTAGGAAGATTTGAGCTTGAAACTGCATTTATGAATTATGTGACTTTGGGGGAGTTACTTAGAAACTCTTTAAACCTCAGTTTCCTGATTTCTAAGATGGGGTTTTAATCATTCTTTATGGTGTATCTAGCTCTTTATATCTACTATCTCTTTGTCCTTTTTATCAGGCCAATATGGAGATTGTTGGAGTCACCAAGGCAAGAGGGCACTATTTAGGGTCTGGATTTAGAGACTTTTCTAAAGAGTTTATCTACATGAACAATTCTTTGCATAGTGGTGGGGCCTGGTATATTACAAGCATGCAAGATACCTTATTGTTGCTATATATATATAAAACAATTATATATATATATATATATATATATATATATATATATATATTCCCAAACAATTTGATCTTTTGTATTTTTATCTTTAATTTTTTTGGCTTTTATAACTTCAAACAACTTAATAATTTGCACAATAGGAATTAGGTGATAATTTCAAAATTTTGTCATGGGAGCAATAATACAAAACAGGTTGACTTTTTTTTTCTGGGGCAGGAGAAGGAGTCAGCAAATTAATTGAATTAATCATTTGCTTCTTCACCATGTAGACTCAGCCACAGATAAGACAAACGGACTTTTATAAAATCCTTGCAAACCAATCATTACAAACATTAACTGGGTTAGTTTTGCTTGGAGGTAGGATTAGTCTTGCCAACACTACTTTGTATTTTCCAGATCAACACAATTTTTTGGGGGGGGGGGCAAGTGTCACATGAACAATATATTGCGATGTCTAAATGCTATAAGCTGCTTTGAAAACACATTCAAAAGCGGAAACAAGATTTTAGGGAATGAGAGTAGGAAGCATGAATTAGGAATCACTAAATGTAACATAAGACACTTGCTGTAGTTAAAAAGGATCAGTTTCGCAGTAACATCACCAATTCCTGTTGGGAAGAGAGGGGGAAATAACAGGAAATGTTGCAAGACTGCCCAAATGAGGAAACCATTTTCAGTTTAGACTCCAAGCAAGATACTTCTGCTGCCTCCTGAAGGACTTTGTTCCTTTACACTGAAGCTAAAGAAATTATGTTACCTAGGAGTGGGTTAATCTGGGGTGTTGCCTCTCTGCCTCTTCATGCAATTTGACTGGCATATTAAGATACTGCTATAGGTCTCTGGGTACTTCAGTTCCTATTGCCTAAAATATGTTTCTAAAATTAGAAAACCTGATCTTAACTTTTCTAATGACTGAAGAAGAATTTTTCAACCTCAGAAGACATAGCTATATAAGCTCTATAATTCAAAAATAAGTCAAAATTATTTAAAAATTGTCCCTTCCCCAAACCTCCTTCTTCCAACACAGAAGGTTTTCCTGAGGGACTACTTATAAGAATTTCTCAACAGAGAAAAAATTTAGGAGACATATTGAAAATTATAGATCCATAATGTTAGATTCTATGGAACATTACATCAAAAACTAATGATGTACTCTATGGTGACTAGCATGACATGTAAAAAGATTATAAAAAACAAAAAAAAATTTTTAAATCTAAAAATGAGGTGAAATACATAAAAAGGAAAGAGATGCTTTGCCTCCGAATTTACATAGTCACATCTTAACAGAGGAAAAATCCTCTCTCAGAAGTCTACCCGACATGACCCCCCCAACATGTTGTAACACCCACAGTCATTTCTTATCATAGTCACTGCACTCTCATTTCCGAGCACATTGTCACTATCTGGCATTGCATGTGTATGTGTGTGTATTAATGCGCTTACTGACTTTCTCCTTCTCTCATTTGAATGTAGACTTTATGAGATCAGGCCCCCTCTCCATTTAGCTCGGTCTAATAGAAATTGAATGATACGTGTTGTATGAATGAATGAGATGCTCTGGAGGAGTGTTCATCTCCCACCTCTTCTTGACAGTAAGCCCCAGCAAGGATGTGCATCTATCAAGAAGTAAACATGCACTCTAATCTTAGAACTTGGAGATAGTCTCTGTTCTATTACTGCAACGAACTTCCTACTAATGTATATGAAAATCAATTTGAAAACTCTAATGCATTACACAAAAATACATCCTTTAATGAATATGTTGATTTAATACCTAGAATGCTCCTTAGGTACTGTCTAATCCACAGCCTTTTATATACCAGTGAAGAAATTAAAGCTGAGTGATTTTCTCCCAAGGCCGCAAGCTAGTCTTATCTTGAGTCAATATGAAATGCCATGTCTCCCAACTCCTAGCCCAGTGCACATTTTTACTCTACCCAAGCAAGCACCTGCATTGCTGAGCAAAGGGATAAACAAATAATGAGTACCTATCATGTTTTCAGGCATTTTGTTAAGTACTTGCAGTAAATAATGTGTGTTGCTGAATAAACATTTCTTCTTCCTTATAAGGCTGCAAATTTTTCAGATAAGCAGATCATCACTAACTCCAAGTAACATTCTGTTTAATGTAATGAGTTCATGACCACCATGTCTCCTAACAATAGTTACTGGTCCGGGAGTTACTGTCATATAATTTAGCCCAATTAAACTGAAGGAAGAGAATATGTTATGCCTGAAGGAGATGGTTTTCTCTCAGTCTCAGTCCCTCTCTCTCTCTCTCCAACACCTCCTCCTCTCCCTCCCTCTTTCTCTCTCCTCACTACTATTGAAAGGCATTTTGTGGGCAAGAAGAGATCCAAACTTGGGATGAAATTATTACTGAGGAAAACTGTGTCACTGTTTATATTAAGGGTCAAGAACTTTCTGCAAAAGGCCAGGTACTAAACACCTTAGTTTTCCTAACCTAATGGCCCATGGTTCCCACGGAAGTTATTCAACTTGGCCAATATAGTGCAGAAGTCACCAGAGTGGCACAACTGTGAGTCAATAAAATTTCATTTTAAAAAAATGACCTTTGGCCTATTTATATCATTGAACATTTTTAGAATATTGAGTCACATAACACATAATTCCTAGGGTTCATCATGCATATTAACTTTCAATCATTTGTGATGATAAGTGTCCTTACTATTTAAACCAGTTATAGTAAAAGAGCTTTTATTAAATAACAACACCCAACACACACACTTTACTTAGGGCCCCTGGGTAGTTCAGTCAGTTAAGTATCTGCCTTCGGCTCAGGTTATGATGCCAAGGTCCTGGGATCGAGTCCCACATCAGTCTCTCCATAGGGAATATGCTTCTCCCCCTGCCTTTGCCTCCCTCTCACTCTGTCTTTCATGAATAAATAAATAATATAAATAAATAATATCTTTTTAAAAATTATTTAATGAAATTACTAATAATGTATTAAATTGTTATTAAAACCCAAATAACCTGATTTATTCAGTACTTTATATACTATTATTTATAATAATCACAAAACTCTTATAAAGTTGGATTTCTTAGATTTTTTTTGGGGGGGGGTATTTTTAATGACTGAAACAAAACAGATCTAAAACCACGGCTTCTGGAAGAACCATTTGTTCTTGTTAGTCTTTTACCTCTCTTCGAACTTGACCTTGGCCTCTCATCACGCCTTGCATAAGAATGAGGTATATGAAGACATTCTTGTTGATGACAGTTTTATCCAAGAGGATATCCACAGATTCACTTTTAAGATGAAAAAATGGAACCCAAATTTCAGAGTTACAAATTGTCTAAACCACGATTTGAACCCCAAATATGTCTGACCTTTTACTCTACAATGACCTAACACAATGTTATCTGTTTCTCAGCACTTCAGATATATGGGAGAACTACTGTAGCTTCAGTCAGTTTCCCAAACCACTAACAGCATATCAAGGAGAAAGTGACTTCATGGAGGGAAGTGTGTGCTTACAAAATCTTTGGAAGAACTGAAAGAATGGATGTCCATGGACTACCCTTGAACCCTTGAACCCTTGGACCCACATCTCTAAGAAATGGCCTCTGCCTCACTCTGGCTTCTGAATCTCATTCAAGTGCATCTAAGTGACAGAACCTAGCTAGCTGCAAAGGACTCCAGGAAATGTATTTTCTACCCTTCCAATCACTCCAAATGGGAAAGTCAAATGAAGATTAAGGTATCCTCAGAAGATGGAATGAGGCTTCTCCTCAGAATGGCTTACAGGTATATTTCCCACACCTCTGGAAGAATGAGGGTTTCAAGATGGGGTGGGGGGTGGGGAAGAGAGAGAGGAAAAAAAAACCCAAAACCTTAAAAGGACTATTGCTTCATCCCCAGCCCCATCAGCTGAGCCTGAATAATGACTTCATAGTAATTTTTCACTGTACATTTGAGGGAAACGAATACATTCATTATTAGAATAAGAATGGTTCATATGTATAAATCTTGCCCTTGGCAAAATAAATGATCAAAGCCCATTCCAATGGGAGAGATGGCAGGGCCATGATGCTAACAGCCAGATTCCATAAATCGATAAGGGAAGCATCTTGCTTTTAACCAAAATAATTTATGTTTCATGGCTCAGTATTGGTGAGGTATTGATCTCCCAAATGAGACATTGTAGTTACTATAAATAAATTAGATAGGTGTTTAATTGCCTTAAAAATATATCCTCAGTTATTTAAAGCATGTGGTGCTTTAGGCAGGAAGACATTTCAATGATGCTATGGGGAAGGGCAGAACTGCCATCTAGTACTAGGAACACTCTGGAAATTCATTCCCAAGCTCTTTATTTAGCTTAATGCATATTTTGGGGTAAGTAACTCTACTTCTCTCCTTCTAAACTTCTACATCCTTATATTTGGGGATAATAATATGGGAGGATTAATGAGAAAATGTGTGTGAAATGATTTGCACATGTTGAAGAGTACTATACTATATAGGCACGAATATTGTTATTTATGATGAGATGGTGTCAGATGCATAAATTTGGGTTCTTTGAATTATTGGCATACAGGAAAGCAGAGAATCTAGGTCGACGGAGACCTTTTTCTCAGACTGCCTCTTCTATGAATAAAACACAAAGGAAACTTTTCTAACTTTCTCAGGGAAAAAATTGTCAACTTCTACAATTATTTCAATAAATAATCTTCCTCCAGGAGGATACAGTTGTAAGGCAGGTACAGTACTCTTTTAAAAAGAGGCTTGTAGGTCTCACTTTCTTACATTTCTAAGCTATCCTCTGAGAATAAAAGCTGTATATATGTGGTATTAAACAAGCTTCAGGACTGTGCACAGAATTTACTCCTGTGTATCTTATTTTAATCTTATTTTACCAAACTTTCCATGAACTGACAAAAAATAATCCATAAATTTCAAATCCAATGAGATCTCCACTTTCCCTGGGAATTAGAGAAATGAACTGAGTTTTGTATGAAATCTTCTTCCTGGAAAAAAAAAAGGAGTTATTAGTTTGCTATGCATAACCTGTTGATCTACAAAAAGAAACCATGTTTTCAATTTCTTTTCTAACTTTTCAAAAAAAATGCTGTTTCTGTATATTGGCTTTTAATTAATATAGATCTACTTAACTCTTTCAAGGCATAGATCCTTTCTGATAAGTTATGGTTAATATGAACTTTGGAAATCACCATATTTAATATGTCAAGAGACAATGATTTACTAACAGATTTGATTTGTAAAAGGGATGTGGGTTCTAGATCAGTGGGTGTTTGGGACATTGTAAAAACAGCTTAAAAATGTTAATTACCTTTCCAGGATAATTTTGATAAAATAACGACTCTGCCCCATTTTGTAAAGGATTTGAGACCAAAGGGGAGAAGAATCTGGATCACCTCCTGGTATATTTTCTCCTCAGAATGCTGTGTTTATTCGCCATAAGTTGACCAGCCACCAGTTATGACATTTGTCCCCATCACTTAAACAACTTAAGTGTGGGAAGGAATAGGAACTTACATGCAACCTTTAGCAAAACACGTGGAGCCATTCTTCCATCCTTCCCTGAAAGCATGGACTACATGTCATCTCTTGATAATATAGATACTAGTTGTCAACTAACAGTTCTGTGTAAGTTCTGTAAATTTGGGCAAGGTTGAAGGGGGAATACAAAGATGTGATAGCTTCACGGAAATGCTTAGAATCTAGCTGGCAAGTTACCACACAAAATGGTAAACTTTGAATGCTTAACCAGTGAATAGCACTCTAGCAAGTGTCACTGGAAATGTAGTCTGGGTGTTGGTGAAAAAACAAAAACAAAAACAGGAAAAATGGAAGAATCACTGTGCTTGCCAGCAAAACCACAGGGGGAAGACATCTGACATGAGGGAGAAAACAGAGAAAATTTAACACTAAGAACAAAACATATGGTCTATTCCACCCACCCCTTATAAAGTGGGTTTCTGAACATGCCTTCTAGCTTTTGAGTCCGTGAATGAAGCCAATCTGCTGCTAAAGACAACAGTCAGAGAGAAGGGGAGGGACCACCCAACCCATGACAGCATTGGAGCAGACTTTGTTCTGGGAATCTGGAATGCCTTCCTCCATGGCAAAGAAACATAAGTGAGATTTCCCCCATTTTACTTCATTTTGAAAAACTTGAGAAACTCTCACAAAGCTAGTAATTTCCCAGTATAAGAATGGTGGAGCAATGTCACTTCCTACTAGCAAGCACTAAATGATGTTAATTATCTATTTTTTCAAAGAATTAAACTGTTGATACAATATTGTGCCAATAGTGCTTATGAAACATTTGTGTATGGAAGAGACATCACTTATTTCAATGAAAAATATTTCTGAATACAACATATTGTAATCAAAGAAACATATTCATAAAGTATTAGCCCAGAAATATCTACTAACCACGTGAGAGAGCGATGAAACATATGGTCTATTCCAAGCTAGTTTTTGCTAGAGATTCACACTACAGGCCCATTCAGCAAGGGTTATGAGTTCAGAGAAGAGAGATTCCTCTTTGGAGAGGTAATACAGGCTTTGTGGAGAAGGCACAACATTAGTCGGTCTTCTAGGAAAAAACAGGCATGTAGAAATTAAAAGAGGGAATTTTAGAGAATGTGGTGGGAAGAGTACCAGTAAAAGCTGTGGAAAGAGCTCAGGCAAAATCTCCAGTGTTGTTCATAATGCTCAGGAGAATGCTTATACATGATTTGCACATAAAATACTGAACTTGAAAAAAGAATCTTATATTGAATTCCCTAGCCATTTATTGAATGCAGTATGGCACACCAATGTGGCAGAGGGGGCATAAAACAAACAAACAAACAAACTGTACACAAATGCCCAAAGGAGAAGATGAACAACCTCACAGAACTTCAAAAAGAGAAAAACTCTCTCCCAATGAATGCAAATGTGTATTTTCTGGGCAAGGCCAGGATTATAGGCAAGCAGAGTATACTATTGGAAAACCATGGAGAGGGTTGTCTTCCTACCACCACCTACAAACCCCATCAACAGGCAGGCCGACATGTAAATTGCAATTACCTCTTTCTTCTGTTGGCTTAAATGTTGTCTTCTCTCAAACAGCAAATAATTCCAAGAAAAATCACATAGTAACCTTATGTGACATTTATGCTTTAAAGAGAAGGAATTTATCATAGTCTTTCTCAAGATAGAGCTTTGATGGGTCAAAAGGTAGAGAGAATATGGGGGCACCTAAGGGAAAGGCAGCATGGCTTAGTGAAGACATTTAAAATAAAGTGGACGGTGATTCTTACAGTAGCTTTCTTCCCAATTATCAGGACCTTTAAGGAGTCTGACTGTATAACCAAGAAACAGGTCCATTTCTAGATCAAAAATGTTGCTATCTGGACTTTTACAATGGAAACGTATTTACCCTGTCCAAAGTATTCTTTTTTGGTATTTAACAATGCATGTAAATACTCTTTTAGTGTTGGTTATTTAGTTCGCTGCCAATCATTTTCTATAAACAAAATAGTACATGAAAATTCTTGTACTTACATCCTTGTACTTTTGTGCAATTACTTCTGAAGGAAAAAATCAAGTGAAGTTGCTGATTCAAAGAGTACTATGCGTCATTTGAGCAGATTCTGTCACGTTGCTGTCTTTAGAAATTACACCACTGGATTATCCCACCTGCTATGTATAAGAATCTCTGTGTTCCTACACTCTTGCCAGTGCATGCTCTGTTAGCAAACTTGTTGATCTCTGCCATTGTGATAGGCAAAATTTTTTAAATTGACTTTTGTGACAGTCTTTCTAGGTGGAAATTTTAGAGATCACATTCTTTCTCTTTTTTTTTTTCTTAAAGATTTTATTTTTTATTTGACAAGACAGTGAGAGAAAGTGTGTGCACAAGCAGGGGGAGCAACAGAGGGAGAAGCAGGCTCCCTGCTGATCAGGGAGCCAGATGTGGGACTAGATCTCAGGACCCTGGGATCAGGACCTGAGCCAAAGTCAGATGCTTAACCAACTGAGCCACCCAAGCACCCACATTGTCTTTTCTTTAGAGGTTGTGGTCATCCTTGCAACTGACTCTAGCATTTTATGTTACTGTGGAGCTAATGAGTCTGTCCTGATATTTTCTTCTAGAGGACATAAACATTTTTTCTGGTCAAGGAGTCTATCATTATTTTTCAAGTCTAGGAACTATTATAAAATGTGCAGTGTTGCCAAATCTGCGTATATCTTTTACTGGGATCTAATATGTCCTCTAAAAATGCAACTCTAAGTTTTCTTTTGTTTTAGGAAATTTTCTTGAAAAGTATTTTTAATGCATTTTTCAGTTTCATGCTTTCACTTGTTTTGTGGGGCTAGGATTGTTTATTTTATTTATAATATTCTATCAACCCTTTTAAATTCTTGCTCACTTTAATTTTTCTTGCTTGCTTTGTATCACTCATATAATCTGTGCCCTTTAGTATTATTTATTGTGATTTCAATAGTGTCTAATTTTTGTGTACATGTTGAGCTATTTCCATTTCACCTTTCTTGTTGTGGTTATTTGTAATCTTCTATTTCTTTTCTGAACTCTGCCAGCTCATATTTCTTTCTGCAGTTTTTTTTTGTCTTTCCTAAACTCTTGTATATCTTCTTTGTGCTTTTGTTTTATGAAAAGAATTACTTTAAGTCATATTTCAATCTTATATGACTCATTTAATGACAACTTTTGCCATTTTATGAAAAAGTTTTGTTTTCCAAAGAGTGTTACTTGTCTCAAATCTCCCATTTGGGTGTTTTTTGTTTTTTGGGTTTTTTATTTTTTTTAATGTTCTCTTCTTTCTTTTCTTTTTAAAATAGTATCTTTGTATAAATACTACACTAGCTATTCTTTTTTAGAACTCATCTTTTTCATTTTGACTAAAAATCCAGGACCAGCTCTTTTCAAAATATGTAGAGAGAGGATAGTGTCATGTTGTAGCCTAGAAACACAGAAGTAAATATCTTTCAGTATTACATGTCTTTCAGCATTACGTCTCCCCAGTTCACCAAAATCAATTCTGCATAGCTACTCACAATGTACGATTTCCTTACGTCCTCTACTTCATTGACACTCTTCTACCCAAAAATGCAGCTTGTCTGTGAAAATTCTCAATTCAGCTTTTCTCTTCTCCTTCCCCACAGAACCTGTTCCATGCAAGTTCCCACTGGCAGCCCATAGGCCCAGGTCCTGTTGTTATTTAAAAAAAAAAAAAAAAAAAATTGTCACTTTTGCAATAGAGTACACCACTTAGGATAGAAAGGTATGTTTGTTTATTTGTTTTGTTTTTTTTTTTTAAATACAGATGTGTCTATTTCATTATTTGTTTTTTTTTATTTAATTCTATTTTTTTTTCTGTATTCCAAAATTCATTGTTTGTGCACTAAACCCAGTGCTCCATGCAGTATGTGCCCTCCATAATACCAACCAGTAGGCACACCCCATCCCCTACACCCCCCCCCAACCCTCAGTTTGCCTTTCAGAGTCCACAGTCTTTCATGGTTTGTCTCCCCCTCCGATTTCCCCCAACTCACTTCTCCTCTCCATCTCCCAGTGTCCTCCATGTTATTCCTTATCCTCCACAAGTAAGTGAAACCATATGACAATTGACTCTCTCTGCTTGACTTATTTCACTCAGCATAATCTCTTCCAGTCCCGTCCATGTTGATATAAAAGTTGGGTATTCATCCTTTCTGATGGAGAAATAGTACTCCATTATATATATGGACCTCATCTTTATCCATTCATCCGTTGAAGGGCATCTTGGCTCTTTCCACACTTTGGCAATTGTGGCCATTGCTGCTATGAACATTGGGGTACAGGTGGCCCTTCTTTTCACTACCTCTATATCTTTAAGATAAATACCCAGTAGTGCAATTGCAGGGTCATAAGGAACTCTATTTTTAATTTCTTAAGGAATCTCCACATTGTTTTTCAAAGTGACTGCACCAACTTGCATTCCCACCAACATGTAAGAGGGTTCCTCTTTCTCCCCATCCTCTCTGACATTTGTTTATTGTCTTGTTGATTTTGGCCATTCTAATTGGTGTAAGGTGGTATCTCAATGTGTTTTTTATTTGAATCTCCTTAATGGCTAATGATGATGAACATTTTTTCATGTGTCTGTTAGCCATTTGTATGTCTTCTTTGGAGAGGTATCTGTTCATGTCTTCTGCCCATTTTTTGACGTGATTATTTGTTTTGTGTGTGTTGAGTTTGAGGAGTTCTTTATAGATCTTGGATATCAACCTTTTGTCTGTACCGTCATTTGTGAATATCTTCTCCCATTCTGTGGGTTGCCTCTTTGTTTTATTGATTGTTTCCTTTGCTGTGCAGAAGCTTTTGATCTTGATGAAGTCCCAAAAGATCATTTTCGCTTTTATTTCCTTTGCCTTTGAAGACATATCTTGAAAGAAGTTGCAGTGGCCAGTGTCGAAGACATTACTGCCTATGTTCTCCTCCAGGATTTTGATAGATTCCTGCCTACATTGAGGTCTTTTATCCATTTCGAGTTTATCTTTGTGTATGGTGTAAGAGAATGGTTGAGTTTCATTCTTCTACACATAGCTATCCAATTTTCCCAGCATCATTTATTGAAGAGACTGTCTTTTTTTCCACTGTATATTTTTTCCTGCTTTGTTGAAGATTATCTGACCAAAGAGTTGAGGGTCCATATCTGGGCTCTGTACTCTGTTCCACTGGTCTATGTGTCTGTTTTTGTGCCAATACCATGCTGTCTTGGTGATCACAGCTTTATAGTAAAGCTTAGAATCAGACAACGTGATGTCCCCAGTTTTTTCTTTTTAAACATTTCCTTAGCAATTCAGGGTCTCTTCTGGTTCCATGCAAATTTTAGGATGGTTTGTTCCAGCTCTTTGAAAAATGCTGGTGGAATTTTGATCGGGATGGCATTGAAAGTACAGATGGCTTTAGGCAATATAGAAATTTTGACAATATTTATTCTTCCGATCCATGAGCATGGAATGCTTTTCCATCTTTTTGTGTCTTCTTCAATATCTTTCATACTTGTTCAGTAGTTCTTAGAGTACAGATCCTTTACTTGGTTAGGTTTATTCCAAGGTATCTTGTGATTTTTGGTGCTATAATAAATGGAATTGATTCTCTAATTTCCCTTTCTATTTTTTCATTGTAAGTGTATAAGAAAGCAACTGATTTCTGTACATCTATTTTGTATCCTGCCACATTACTGAATTGCTGTATGGTTTCTGGTAGTTTGGAGGTGGAGTCTTTTGGGTTTTCCCTATAAAGTATCATGTCATCTGCGAAGAGAAAGAGTTTGACTTCTTTGCCAATTTGAATTCCTTTTATTTCTTTTTATTGTCTGATTGCTGTTACTAGTACTATGCTGAACAACAATGGTGAGAGTGGATATCCTTGTCGTGTTCCTGATCTCAAAGGGAAGGTTATCAGCTTTTCCACTTTGAGGGTGATATTTACTGTGAGTTTTTCATAGACAGATTTTATGAAGTTGAGAAATGTTCCCTCTATCCCTATACTTTGAATCATTTTAATCAGGAATGGATGCTGTATCTTGTCAAATGCTTTTTCTGCATCAATTAAGAGGGCCATGTGGTTCTTCTCTCTTCTCTTATTGATTTGTTTTATCACATTGATTGATTTGATTTGTGAATGTTGAACCACCCTTGCATCTCATGGATAAATCCCACCTGGTTATGGTGGATAATCTTTTTAATGTACTGTTAGATCCTATTAGCTAAGATCTTGTTGAGAATCTTGGCATCTGTATTCATCAAGGATATTGGTCTGAAAATCCACCAAACATTAAAGAATAAATGTATTATTTATTCTCCTGAAGCTATTTCAATAGATAGAAACAGAAGGAAAACTTCCAGACTCTATTTATGAAGCTTGAATTTCCCTGATGCCCAAACCAGACAAAAACCCCACCAAAAAGAAGGTAATGTTTTACCAATATTTTCCGAGCTCTGAAGTCATGGACCTTCTTTTCCTGCTTCTTTCTATACTCGTGTTTCAAGTTTACTATTTGGCGAGCCATTCCTCCTATTTTGTTGTTCAGGAATTTAGTAGTTTACTTGTTTCAACAACAGCAACAACAAAATGAATTTGCATTTTTATGTCTTATTTTTCCGGTTACTTTTCCATATTTGAGACAATAAGTGGAAATGTGACCATAATTAGCTATATTAAATATAGAAACTTTTTAAAATCCTTTGACTATATTTTGCTTATTTTATTGAATTTGCTCTATTAAGATTATCTGTTCTTGACCCAGTTTCGGTCATTTATATCTTTGTAGAAACTACACACTTATCTGGATTCTACATTTTAAAAATATACATATTCCTTTACATATAAATATGCCATTCTTTTTTATTGAAAAAAATTTTCCCCTAATTTGTAATTATACTCCTTTATCTTCTTTCCCTCAAATGACTTGTAAAGTAAATCTTTTCAAATTACTATACATATTTTTAATGTTAATATTTTTTCTTTAAAAATTCTTCTACTTCACTTACATTTTGTTTATTCTGTTTATAATTTTGTATATAAAATCTTATTTTACACCATTCTCAAATAAGTGTTGGGGGTTTCCAAAATTAACTCTAAATATTGCTTTATTGTTTCTTATAGGAATTATGAACAGTATGCTCATTGATTTTAAAAGAGTTTCGAAGAGTTTAAAAGAGTTCCTAATATCAGAGCACCTGGGTGTTTCAATTGGTTAAGTCTGCCTTAGGCTCAGGTCATGATCCCAGGGTCCTGAGATCCAGGCCTGCATCAAGCTCCTTGCTCAGCAAGGAGTCTGCCTCTCCCCCTCCCCCTCCTCCTCCCCTACCACTTATGAACTCTCTCTCTCTCCTTCTCTCTCAAATAAATAAATAAAATCTTAAGAGTTTTTAATATCAGTTTTGAGTATCAGAAATTGGTCTTAGAAACAAGTAAGGAATTATAACAGTTATGTATCAATAAAGAATTATAAGTTATATATATATTTTTAAATTTCTATGTGAGTATATTTAGTTGGCTATAATTTCATTGTTCATTTTTTAATTTATTGTATTGGGTTTAAAGGTGTAACCTGAATGATATCCATTTTTGATTTTTTGTTTATTGTTTTTAATTTATTGAGATGTTGATTAATACCTTATGCATGGTAAATTATTCATAGATATTTCAGTACTGTTAGAACATAAGGTATATTCTTAATATGAGTTATATACTTCTATGTCTAATAAATGTTAATTGTGTTTTTTTTTTAATCTTCTATACTTAGTTAATTTCCAAAAAAGAAGCAATAAAGTGCTATGGGATATTAAGGGGCAATTGAAAGAACAAAGGGATCTTTGTGTTCTGGCAAGAAAAATCTTCAAATTATGTTAAGTGTTAAAACCAAGTTTTGGAATGCTTCCTACAAGTCTTACTCAAATACTACTCTCTCAGTGGAGCTTCTTGACCATCTTATTTAAAACTGCAACACTCCATATCACTCGGCATCAGGGAAATACAAATCAAAACCACAATGAGATATCACCTCACACCAGTCAGAATGGCTAAAATCAACAAGTCAGGAAATGGCAGATGCTGGCGAGGATGCGGAGAAAGGGGAACCCTCCTACACTGTTGGTGGGAATGCAAGCTGGTGCAGCCACTCTGGAAAACAGCATGGAGGTTCCTCAAAATGTTGAAAATAGAACTGCCCTATGACCCAGCAATTGCACTATTGGGTATTTACCCTAAAGATACAAATGTAGTGATCCAAAGGGGCACGTGCACCCGAATGTTTATAGCAGCAATGTCCACAATAGCCAAACTATGGAAAGAACCTAGATGTCCATCAACAGATGAATGGATCAAGAAGATGTGGTATATATACACAATGGAATACTATGCAGCCATCAAAAGAAATGAAATCTTGCCATTTGCAACAACATGGATGGAACTAGAGCATATCATGCTTAGCGAAATAAGTCAAGCAGAGAAAGACAACTATCATATGATCTCCCTGATATGAGGAAGTGGTGATGCAACATGGAGGCTTAAGTGGGTAGGAGAAGAATAAATGAAACAAGATGGGATTGGGAGGGAGACAAACCATAAGTGACTCTTAATCTCACAAAACAAACTGAGGGTTGCTGGGGGGAGGGTGTTTGGGAGAAGGGGGTGGGATTATGGACATTGGGGAGGGTATGTGCTTTGGTGAGTGCTGTGAAGTGTGTAAACCTGGTGATTCACAGACCTGTACCCCTGGGGATAAAAATATATGTTTATAAAAAATAAAAAAATTAATAATAAAAAAAAAGAAAAATTAAAAAAAAAACTGCAACACTCTTCACTATACACACAAGTTCTTACCTCCTTTACTCTGCTTTCCTGTTCCACAGCATTTACCATATTCTAAGATGTTACATGATTTTAATTATATGTTATTGTTAATTGTTTTTTTCCACTAGGGTGTAAGCTTCGCAAGCCCAGTGAGTCTGCTCATCTTGGTCACTGATGTTTCCCAGCACTTACTGCATGGGAATTCTCCACAGGTATGCATTGAAAAAGTATGTATGTATGTTATTATACTTCATGTAAGAAGAAACTATTTTGAAAACACAAACAGGCAAATGATTAGAAAAAGATCCAGAAGTACACTCATAGAATTAAATGTTTGATTCTAGTGTGGAATTAAAAAATCATGGGTGCTTTTTACTTTTTACCTGAAATCATTCACATTTAATATGTATCTATAATTTAAAGTATGAGCGTTTTGGAGGAGAGGGAGGTAAGAGGTTGGGTGACCATGGTGGTGGGTATTGTGGAGGGCATATATTACATGGAGCACTTGGTGTGGTACATGAACAATGAATTCTGGAACACTGAAAAGAAATTTAAAAAATAAATAAAATTTTAAAAATAAAATAAGAAAGAGAAAAAACGTTAATTACAATGTTAAAATTTTATTGGAAATAATAAGCAGATGAGGATAAATAAAATGTTCTGATAAGGAAGAGTAATAGACAAGGACTATACTTAACATACATGAAAATATACTCTAAGGTTCCAGTCTCAGAATGGTAATGATAAAAGAATGAGCCCACAAATCACAGAAGTAGGCAGATATCTGATATAGATTACTTAGCATAAATAAGAAAGTATTACATATTTCAAATCAGGAAGAAACAGAAAGGTATGGAAATAATTGTTGAGCTATTGGGAGGGGAGGGTTAAACAATGTAGGTGTTAACCTTACTTCAAAAAGGAAAATATGAATAGATTTGTGGATATGGAAACATTATACTACTCACTACAGAAAATAACATAAATAAAATTAAAAGTCCAGGACTACCATGGGAAAAATTTTTGAACAAATATAAGATGTAACATATTGGATTGAGATTCCTATGAAATCAAAGTCTTACACAACTAGAAGAAAAACACTAAAACTCTATCAAGTGAGCCAAGGTCTTAAATATGTAAAAGTGGTCCACCCATAAGCCACCAGTTTGTTTCTCTGCCTTAATGGACAGATATGGCACTTGGGATGCTCACTTTATATCGAGTGACCCTAAGATCAGGCTGTGAAATCCACAAACAGCCCACTTGCAGAAATTTAAAAAGGCTTTAAAATGACAGGAGCACGGGTCTTTGCACAAACTGAGACTTCCCACATTATTTTTATTGTAGTTTAAGCACAAATCCAGGATGCTGGTTCAACAACAGATCTGTGCAAAGTAAACTGGGAAAAAGGGTTATTTAATTGCCCAGAACAGAGAGAATCTGTCTTTCTATCATCCCTGTCAATAATAATTAGTCCTTTCTGGAAAGGGTGCTGTGGATGCACAGTTGAGATCATCCTTAAAGGGGGGATATAATTTGGCTTACAGAAATCCATTACCAACAAATAACTGCTTGTGGAGGAAAAATACAACAAAACATCACACTTGGAAGTGATAATCACAGTAAGTAGCATCCTGAGCCTAGACTGGGTCTTATATAAAAAGCTGTCATAGTGCCAATTAAACAGTATTTTCTCAGTGTGATGACATTTTGAAATGGCTAAATACAAAATTGGGAAGAGAAAAGGAATTGCTCTCAGTCACCTCTCAGTGCCCCTCCCCTGCCTCCACAGCCCCCCAAAACAAAACTACACAAGAGAAAATCCAACAGTCTTGCAAGAACGATTTTCCTGGCTCAGTTTCATAAGGGACCTGGAAATAATATAGAATCAGTTTATAAACCAGACAGGGTCTGGCCTGCTGTGTCAACATAGAAAATCAATCCAGGAGTCCCAACCCTGCCTTGTGGCCTTTAGGGCTGCTTCAGAAATCAATCCCAGAGAAGACTAAAAGGGCAGTGCCACGAGATTCGAGGTTTGGGAACACACACCTCCGATCGACAGCCACAGAGCCTGATTCCCCCAGAGACTCTACAGTTTGAGTTCTAACTGTGGATTCACAAGGGCGAGTTGCCCTGGCCAAGCACACATGCTCTTTTGAGGTGATGCCATTTTGTCCATGCTAACATTTCCAAGGACTTCATGGGTTAGGGCCTGAGCTAAGGCTTTACATGAATTACCTCATTTAATCTCCACACTAGACCTATGAGGCGGATGCTACTATAATGCTCCCTTATGGAAAGGAATAAAGACACTTAGCGTACATCACTTTGGCAAAGTACTGATCTACTAAGTGAAGCCAGTCCTTTGTGTTTAGAAAACAACATTTTTTTCTGGTATCTTTGTAGTCATTTATTAGGACAGTTGTAACAAAGTACCACACACTGGGTGGCTTAAACAACAAAAATTTATTGTCTCAAAGTTCTGGAGGCTGGAAGTCCAAGATCAAGGTGTTGGCAGGGTTCGTTTCTTCTGAAGCCTCTCTCCTTGGGTTATAATAGCCATAAAATCTCTATTTTCACATGCTCTTTCTTTCATGTCACTCTGTGTTCCAGTCTCCTCTCCATCTAAAGACACTAGTCATACTGAATTAGAGCCCACTCTAGTGACCCCATTTATCTTTAATTTCCCCTTTAAAGGCACTTTGTCCAAACAGTCACATTCTGAGGTACTGGGAGTTAGGACCTTTTGACTTACCAATGTCAGAAGAGAATACAACTGAGCCCATAACAATCTTTATTACTGTAATTTTTTACAGACCCATCATTTAATCTTTTGTAAACCAATGATCACAACCTGTAAACCAATTCTTCACTTATCCCATAAAAAATATATGACTTTGGTTGGAGAAAAACCTACAATATACTAACTGGCTGGTCTCACTTTGCATATGTTCAACATTCAAAGCTGGGATGACCCAAAATGCACATGGTAACTATCCATCCAGTGACTTGCAAACTTTGGTGTGCATCAGAACCCCTGAAGGATTTGCTGGGTCACCCCCAAGGTTCTTCATTCAATAGGCCTGAAGTAAGCCCTGAGAATTTGTATTTTGAAGAAGTTCCTAGGTGCTGCTGCTGCTGTTGCTGCTGGTCTGGGAACTACCCTTAGAACACTTGTTCTAGTTCATTCCCAGTCTACTACTTTCTTAGATGACCCTTCTGCACCTACTTTTTTTTTTTTTAAACCTCTAATACCTGCTTGTTCATTATCATTCTTTTTTTTTTTTTTTAAGATTTTATTTCTTAGACAGAAAGAGAGAGAGAAAGAGCACAAGCAGGGGGAGCAGCAAGCAAAGGCAGAGGGAGAACAGGCTTCCCGCAGAGCAGGCAGCCTAATGTGGGGTTCCATCCCAGGACCCTGGGGTCATGACCTGAGCTGAAGACAGATGCTTAACAGATTGAGCCAATCAGGCGCCCCTGTCCATCATCATTCGTAACTCATCTTTCTTCTTCTTTCACTGAGAGAGGTGAAGCAATTCAAAGAGAACTTGTTGAGACCCCACTGGGTCCTTGATGGACATCCCAATTGCCTCCACCTATTAGCAAATATAGTTACCCTGCCTTTCTGACTGTTTTGAAAGATGCATTTTTTTAGTCCTTCTAGAGCCAATCTCTCCACATTTATACTAGATCCCAAGCCCTGTTGCCACTCACAGGCATCAACCTGTAGATTTTCCGTGCATCAGTACAGAAGCATGCTATGAATTCTTCCATCTTAAAAAGCTAAAACTAAACCAAAATCATACCTATTACTGGACTCAGTCTTCCTACAAGCTATTACTCTATTTCTTCGAGTGTCTGCGAAACCAACAAGCAAACAAAACATTGGAAAGGATGGCCTTTACTCAATCTATCCAGTTTCTCTTATAATCAGGCTTTTAAGTCCCATTATTTAACCTGTTACTATTAAGGTCACAGCCTCTAGGTTGCCAAATCTTATGAGGCACATTCCTTATTGATACAATTCTTTTGGCTTCTAGACACTATACTTAACTTGTAAGGACCTTATTATTGTTATTTTAAATATATTAGTGAATATAATTTCAAAAAGTCCTCAGCTTTTTTTCCAATGTAGTAAATACAGATAGCTATGATCCACATACAAGAAGAAAAAAAAAAAAGGAAAAAAGTCTGAGATCTTCAATGATTTTTTTTTAATTGCAAAGATGTCTTAATACCAAAAGTTTGAGAAGTCCTGCCATGCTGTTAAGCTCCTAGTTTTGTAGAATTCCATAGTTCAGTGCCTTCCATCCATAGCATTGCGTATCAGTGCTTTTACATAGAGTTTTGGCAACAAGTGTGTCATGTGTTGTTGCCACATGAGGAAGTGATTCCCAGAAAGGCGCCACCATACATAAAAGATACAGATCACTTTAATGTGGGTGAGGTTGAGATTTTTATCCTCACACAGGAAGGAGCAACACAGAGAAGGAATAAAGCTCCCAAGATGCCAAATCTTACAAGGTTTCCAGCTGCCAAGTATAAGGCTGCATTGGGTTCTTTGAAAAGAGTTCCTTTGCTGGTGTAAACTGTTTGGGGACTTCAGTATAGCTGTGCCTGCTCAACAAAGCCTAAAAAACAGCTACCTGCTGGAGGATTTATTGAAAGTATGGGTAAATCAGAGTTTTCATTCCCATGTGAATAACCCCACACCAAGCCTGAACTTTAAGCCTGAATATATGTTACACTAAATAGAAGGTCCATAAATACTTATTGATTAATTGATTGACTGCAGAAATAACAAAAATTGTAAATCAAGGAGAAGCGATACATGTTAAATTGTCACAGCTCTGTAAATATACTGAAAGAGATCATTTGGTTTTGAGTGAAATTTATATGTAATATTAGGAATTAATAATTTAAGATAAATTATAACCCAATAGTTTTTTTAAAAATCACCATGATAGTAAGAACTTTGAGATTATGAATTCACATTGGCGGCATCCCATATCTCTTGAATTATTATTATTATTTTTTTTTTTTTAATTTTTTATTTTTGATAAACATATATTTTTATCCCCAGGGGTACAGGTCTGTGAATCAACAGGTTTACACACTTCACAGCACTCACCAAATCACATACCCTCCCCAATGTCCATAATCCCACCCCCTTCTCCCAAACCCCCTGCCCCCGGCAACCCTCAGTTTGTTTTGTGAGATTAAGAGTCACTTATGGTTTGTCTCCCTCCCAATCCCATCTTGTTTCATTTATTCTTCTTCTACCCACTTAAGCCTCCATGTTGTATCACCACTTCCTCATATCAGGGAGATCATATGATAGTTGTCTTTCTCTGCTTGACTTATTTCGCTAAGCATGATACGCTCTAGTTCCATCCATGTTGTCGCAAATGGCAAGATTTCATTTCTTTTGATGGCTGCATAGTATTCCATTGTGTATATATACCACATCTTCTTGATCCATTCATCTGTTGATGGACATCTAGGTTCTTTCCATAGTTTGGCTATTGTGGACATTGCTGCTATAAACATTCGGGTGCATGTGCCCCTTTGGATCACTACATTTGTATCTTTAGGGTAAATACCCAATAGTGCAATTGCTGGGTCATAGGGCAGTTCTATTTTCAACATTTTGAGGAACCGCCATGCTGTTTTCCAGAGTGGCTGCACCAGCTTGCATTCCCACCAACAGTGTAGGAGGGTCTTGAATTATTATAAACCAGTACACAAAAAGCTCAGGCATTCAAAAAGGTAATTAAATTATTCCAAAACAGTATTATATTTCTATTACACAAGTAAAGGCTCACAAGAATTATGTAAAACTGAGGAAAGTTTGGTGTGTTATCATGGCAGAACACTATGTTGCCTTCCTTTAAAAAAAAAAAAAGATTACTGATATCTAAATTGCATTAAAATATTGCCTATACACACACACACACACACACAAATTAGGCAATGCATGGAACATATTTTTAATGTTTTCCTTTGAGTTTCAAAGCACAATTCACCCATTGTTTTTTTCTCCAGGAAGCCAAACAAATATTACTATTTACAATCTAAGGCAAATAACATCAAGAAAGGAAATATATTTCTTTTTATTTTCTCTGCCATTGAAGTTCTACTAACATTAGCAGGGAAGAATCCATTAATACATATCAAGTCACAGTGCCCTGTGAGTTTTACTATTCTACATCATCCTAAACAGGGAAATTATCATTCTTTTGATTACCCACCTCTTCTTTTCCCCCTTTTAAAAAATACCAGTGTGAAAATATATATATCGCACAAAGCTTTCAGAGTCACAATATTGCAATCCATTCTTTCTGAATCCAAAGCACTATTTGCCTATGAAAAGAAATTCCACAAAGTTAGAGACATTATCTTAAAGATACAGCAGAATACTCTTTCTACTAGATAAAGAAATCAATTCTTACAGTTTTTTTCTAGCACCCATGTATAATGAGTCTTCTAAATCTGTATCACATTTATAATCTTTCCACTACATAATTTAGCTGTGTAAGGGCAGTGGCTGTGACTTCTCAGATCTAAGACCTAGCCATTGCCTGGTTCAAAATAAGTTCAACAAGTGTTTGCCAAATTGTAAAATTAGATGTTGCCATTTGAAACTTCAACACACACTATAAAGTCAGCTCTTTCTTCTACCATTGTTACCTATATTTGTTGAATGCTTCATCATTTATCTCTTTGTCAAGACAAAAATGTTGGCTTCAGTGACTGCGTACCCTCCCACTCTGAACAATTAATTACCAGGTCCTACAGTCCCTGAAAATTCTGTTAGTACACAAATTCAGGCTTTGTGTTACCAAAATATTACTTTTAATTCATTTATTCTCCCTAGTGTAATGTCTTCTGTAGTCCATTTCATTGTAAACTTGGCAGTATTTGCTTTTTAAAATGAGGTATAACTAATATGCTAAGAAAGGAGAGAAAAGAGGATCAAAAAGTTTTCAATTAAAACCACAAGCAACAGAAAAAGAGTGGAAGACAAAAATAGGACCAAAGAATAAGTGCAACAAATAGAAAATATGACAAATATTGTAGATATTAATCCAACTATATCAATAATTACTTTGGATATCAATGATCTAATACACCAATTAAAAGTGATTGTCTGGACAGATGAAAAAATAAGACCCAACTGTATGCTATCTATAAGAAATCCATTTTAAATACACAAATACATATCAATTAATAGTAAAGGATGGACAAAAATATGCTAAAAACATGCTAACATTAATCAAAAGAAAGCAGACAGAGCAGATTTCAAAGTAAGGAAAATTATCAGGGATAATGAAAGGCATTACATAATAACAAGGGATCAATTTTCCAAGAAAATGTAACTATTATTAACATAGCAGCCCTTAATAACACAGCATCAAACTACGTGAGGCAAAAACTTATAGAACTGCAAAGAAGAATAGATGAACCCATTATCAAAGTTGGGGACTTCAATACCCCTCTTTCAGAAATGGACAGATCCAGCAGGCAGAAAATCAGTAAGAATATAGCTGAATTCAACAACAGCATTGATCAATTGAATATAATTGACATCTATGAATTACTACATCTAACAGCAGAGTACACATTTTTCTCAAGCTCACATGAAACATTCACCAAAATAGACCACATTTGGCACCATAAATACATCTTAAATTTAAAAGAAGAGAAATTATACAATGTCTGCTCTCAAACTACAGTGGAATTAAACTAGAAATCAATAACAGAAAGATAACTAGAAAATCCTAAAATACATAGAAATAAAATACATACTTCTAAATATAATACATGGATCAAAGAAAAAGAGTCTCAGGAGAAACTTAAAAATATTTTGAAGTAAATGAAAATGTAACATCAAAATTTGTGAGATACAGCAAAAGTAGTACTTACAGAGAAATTTATAGTATTGAATGTATATATTAGAAAAGAATAAAGACCTAAAATCTGTAATCTAAGTTACCACTAGAAAAAGAAGGAGAAATTAAACCCAAAGTAAGCAGAAGAAAAAGAAATAATAATTAAAGCAGAAATCAATAAAACTGAAAAATGGGAAATAGAGAAAACCAATAAAACCAAACCTTAGTTCTTTGAAAAGTTCAATAGCATGGGTAGTGTCTAGCCAAGTTAACTAAGACAAATAGAGGACACAAATTACTAGTATCAAAAATGAAGGCATGGGCATCACTATAAGATCCACAGACACTGAAAGGACAGTAAAAGAATACTATGAACAAACTTTGATAATTTAGATGAAATGGACCAGTTCCTTGAGACACACAATTTACCAAGATTTACATTAGAAAAAATAGGTGATTTGAATTAACCTATATATATTCAAAAAACTGAATCAGAAATGAATAACCTTCCACAACAGAAAGCATCAGGCCCAGGTAGGTTCACTGATGAATTCTACCAAACATTTAAGAAAGAAACAATTTCAGTTCTCTACAATCTCTTTTAAAGTTTTGAAGCAGAGGAAATCCTTCTTAACTCATTCTGTGAGGTCAGTAGTACCCTAATACCAAAATAAGACAAAGGCATTATAAGAAATCAAAACTGTGACCAATATCTTTCATTAATATAGATGTAAAAATGCTCAATAAAATATTAACAAACCTAATCCAAAAAAGTATAAAAAGAACTATCCACTACAACCAAGTGGGATCTCATCAAAAAAGTATGCAGAAATGTCAGATAAGCAAATGAAAGATGATCTTCATAGGTCATCAGGGAAATGAAATTAAAGCAAGTGAGACTCTACCACATATCTATTAGAATGACCAAAATCTAGACCACTAACAACGCCAAATGGCAACAAGGATGTGGAACAACAAGAACTCATATATTGCTGGTCTGAATGAAAAATGGTACAGCCATTTTGGAAGACAATTAAGCTTTTTTTTTTTTTTTTTTTTTTTACAAATCAAAACATACATATGATACAGCAGTCACACTCTATTTGCCCAAAGGAGTGAAAATTTACATCCACATGAAAACTCACACACAAATGTTTATAGTAACTTTATTCATAATTGCCAAAACTTGGAAGCAACCAAGATGTCCTTTAGTAGGTTATTGGATAGATAAACTGTGGTGAATTGAGGCAATGGAGTATTATTGAGTGCTAAAAAGAAGTGAGTCATCAAGCCATGAAAAGACATGTATAACTTAAATACATTTTTCTATGTGAAAGAAGCTAGTCTAGGCTATCTAAACACTATGATTTCAACTATATGACATTCTGGAAAAGGCAAAACTATGGACACATTAAAAAAAGACCAGAGGTTATGGGGACAGGAAAGGGGGGGTCGTGAATAGGCAGAGCACAGAGAATATTTTAGGGAAAATTATTATATTTATTGTGATATTTATAAATTATGATATTTATTATAATATTTATAAAAATTTATGATATTATAATGGTGGATAAATTATGAATGTCATCATACATTTATCCAAAGGCATAGAATGTACACCACCAAAGTGAACTCTAATGTAATCAATGGACTCTGGGTGACTATAACGTGTCAATATAGGTTTATCCTTGTAATAAACATACCATTTGATGAGTGATGTTGACAACAGGGGAGGCTATGCATGTATAAAGGTAGAGGGTATATGGGAAATCTCTGTACATTCCTCTCAATTTGGTCGTGATTTAAAACTGCTCTAAAAACATAAAGCCTTTTAGAAAAGGGGCTATGAAATACTTGTTTCCACTTTACTCTGTTTTTCTTCTGCTTAGACTTTTTCTTACTTTACAATCAGACAGATCATATCCAACATTACCTGATTCCTAAAAGTTGGAGCCCAGACTCTAACCTCATACTCTTAAGCCAGTCTTCTACTTGGGCTCAACGAAGCAAACAACCTTGACATGAACTAAACTTGCATCTGCTACATGAGATCATTGAATACCAATTAACCCCCCAAAATCTTCTGACACTTAGAGAATTAGCACTGCAATGTGGAACAGATTTATCTAAAGACAACCACTCTGTATGGATTACTCCTATATGAATTGCTCCACAAAATTTGAGTGCAGTATAAACATGTCTATATTCCATCTATAGCTCAAGTATTACTTGCCTTATAAGCAAGGGGTTTTTGTATCTTGGTCCTCACTCCCCTGAACTGTTCATAATCATGGTGGTTTACATGCACAGAAAGAGGATATTAGAGACTTACACACCCAAGCCTACAGAGCCACAGTCCCTCAAATAACCACTTCCTTTGCATCTTGCTGCAGCAGGTTGGACAATGGAAAATGACCCCACAGAGTCCACCAGTCAATATTGGTCTCGTACTGTGGTTGTTTCACTGGTCTAAGAGTTACCCAGTTAACTTTAAAGGAAGTGCACTGATCTTGTGCCCTTGGGACTACACCTGGGCTTCCTGTATGGACTGAAGCAATTAGTACTCAATCTTTTCTGTCTCCTGCACAATTCAGTGTGTAGTAGCCCCAGGACACCAGGCAAGATGGTTCAGGTACCTACCTGCCACCCAAGAGAGAAAACAATCATTTTCCTTTTCCTTTTTCCCCTTTTTAAGCCCATCACCTATATCATCATTCCAGCGTGCTTATCCTTTTTAACCCTACTAACATATGTGTAGCTCATCCCACAAATTCAACTGAGCAAGAAATGCATAATTCTTCATAAAAGTCAGTTTTTATCTTAAGACCCACATTTCTCATAGAGGTAGTAGAAAACTTAAACTCAGTCCTATTAAATTTCTGTCTCATTGAGGGGTTCTGAGAGTGTCCTGGAATTCTGGAGTGGGATCTCTCTGATCTTCAAGCGATTGTCCATACCCATAGCCATTCAGATCCCTTCAGCACCAATCTACATAATACCGTCTGGCCTGTTGGCTCACTTGTGCTTGCAGGAACATTTGGGACATGGAACGCTTCTCTAAGCTTATGCCTAGATCCTGTCCTCTCAAATACCACACACACTTATTTCCTCTCTCAGATTTTACCACTGCTAATCCTTACTATTGATGGCCGAGGACTTCGTCCCTCCCACACAGGGCTTATACATGTTATCTTCTTTCTCTATTGAGGCTAAAACACATCTCCCCAGTTTTAAGGGGCCAAGTCCAGCTCTAGCTGCTGCTTCTGACAAAGATATTTTGTTCGATCTGCCAATTTGCTCTCTTCTCTGAGGCTTTTGAAAAACAAACAGATGAACCAAAAAATCCACCACCAATAACAACAACAAAATAGATCAGCAAGCAATTTCTAGTTTCTGCCTTTTCACACCCTTTCCCTAAATTGGATGGAAGGAAAAAGGAGTGATTCAGAGAGAAAAAGATTCTAGATTAATATTGCCAACTATTATCCTCGACATACCTAGAAGCACAAAAATATGCTTCATCACGTTAGGGCTACGAGCTCTGCTTCCTTACTCTTCATGAAGCTAATATCCTAAATCCTTGTAAATAAATATCCCTCTTTTTTTTTTTAAGATTTTATTGATTCATCTGACAGACAAAGATCACAAGTAGGCAGAGAGGCAGTCAGAGAGAAAGGAGGAAGCAGGCCCCCCGCTGAGTAGAGAGCCCACCACGGAGGTGATCCCAGAACCCTGGGACCATGACCCGAGCCAAAGGCAGACGCCCCCAACCTCTGAGCCATCCAGGCTCCCCAAATATCCCCTTTATTTTCCATTTTCTCTGCATAATAAGTCATCCTTGCCTGGCTCCTTCTTTTGTACATATAAAAAATTTCAGTGATTCCAGAAAACCTTGTCCATTCCTCCCCACTTTTTAAAGGACAATTTCTCCCTAAAATTTTAAGGTCATTTCTGGCTACAAATTTATGATCTAATGGGATACCCTACATAAACAAGTAAATATTTAAATGTATCAATTGATATAAGTTGATAAACTAATATTGATACATTCACTGCTGAAAGATATGAGTGGAGGGGAGGGAGAAGATAACCAGTGATTGGAAAGCCTGATTCTGAGTGAGAACCTGGCCTTCTATTTCTAAAAATCTCACTTTCTTGTAAAAGATGAAATGTCAAGATGAAGCAAACTTCACTTTTGTCCCAATAAGGAAATGTTTCTGTGAGGGTCTGTTCTCATATCCTAACAGGTATCATCTTAGAGAACAAAAGGAAGGATCAGAAAATCACTGAACACAATGCTGCTCTTCAGACATAGGAATCATAGTCATCCTCTTTGTGAGATACTCTGAAGATGCTGTTCAGAGGCTGCTTGGGAGAAAAAAAAAGAAAAATGTAAACAGATCTCCATTAAATAACTGTGTTTATTGCAGTTTAAGCTAATAGTTATTCATTATTCAGTCAACTACTTGGTACAAACAAATAAATATTCTCTCACTTATTAGTCCCTGGGGGCTTTCTTAAACCTATTTGGATTTACTTTCTGTGAATTTCTGAGTAATCAGAAGTTCTAGGTTGGATACATCTTGTGCATGGGACACCCATGGTGTAACTGCTTCATTTTTACTTTTCATTTCAAAGGAAATGGTCCGTCCAAAGTGAAAATTGTTTTTGTTTTTTTTTTGTTTTTTTGGTGGTAGAGTATATTTTCCTCTTTGTTGGTGTTGTTATTGTTGCTGTTGTTTTAATCAGGTAGTTATTTCAAACAGAAGCAATCAAGTTTCTTCTTTCATTGCTACCTCCCTCCACCCCTTCTACTCAATCCATGCTGTTAAGAAAATACCCTTGTTAGTAAAGTGATTCATTTTTTTTTTTCTGAAGCTAAAGCAGCTGGAAAGATCACTGCAAAGGAAACTCCTCAGATGGTCTATATAAACTAAAATGTCATTAGAAATATGGCAATATCTCAGGGCCACAGGTATTTTCTATGGTCTAATGTGTCTTTCAGAGTAAGGAAAAGAAATTTCCCCTCATCAGGATGCAAAAGAGAACATTTAATTCCAGGCTTTGCCTGTGCATCTCTGTCTGTCCCTAAACCTTGAGGCTATAGTCAACCTCTCCTCTTTTCATGTAGGCATTTGCTGGAGAGAAATAATACTTTCTCTGTAGAAACACAGAAAACACATCCTTCTCTGGCCAAGTAGTAAATAAAATCCCCACTATGATAGCCACGACTCTGGCTTTTCAGATGGATAGCTAACATGTTCATAGGCTATTACTCTATAACATGGTTTGCTTTACAGATAGAATTCCATCACTCCACAGAGAGCAAAACTATGAGGGAATGGAATATAAGACAATAAAGTATGACTTCAGGAAAGTTGAACAAGATCTAAAGAAAGGGACACTATGTGGAGAAGTAAGATCAAAAAGTAGAGTAAATAAAGTTGGGCAAAGGGAGAAAAAGAAGCATAAAGTGTGTTCAGATATGCATTCCAAAAAATATGTGCTCAAATGCTGTTTGGAGCTATGCAAAGTGTATATAGATTGTAAACATTTGGTTGTTTCTCATGGTAACTAAAACGACTTATGGAAAACCACCTGAACAATTAAGTATCATATAAAAAGAGTCACAACCAGAAAAATTTCAAAGGAAGTGTATTTCACATTTTCCTTAACATGTAGGAAATGTCCACCTTTTATCAAAGCCATTGTCGTCAACAAGATTATTATGACCTCTATCCGTAGAAATCTCTTCCTTTTCTTTCTTTGGCTGGTGAAAAAAAATAGTTAGCTCTGAGGAGAGGAAACCAAAAAGGAGCTACTATGTTTCTTCCTCAGCACTTCTACTTTAGTTGAGAAGAATCGGAGAAGAGATCATTATTGAAATTTTTTTTTAATTTTTTATTTTTTATAAACATATATTTTTATCCCCAGGGGTACAGGTCTGTGAATCACCTATTGAAATTTTAAATGGGTATTTTGAAGTTGTTCAAAGTTGTAATTTGGGATTTTCTTTTCAACTTGTTCCTCCACGCACATATCCAGAGCTGACTGTAAGACTGTTGACTAACAAGCTTCCAAGTTCCAGAAGACACTTGTACTTGAGAGTATAAAGAATTTATCAATGAAAGTGGACATGGTTGGGTAACTGTGTTTGTGTGTGTAAGAGAGAGAGCTTGAAAGAGAGTGGGGAAGTGGGCATAATAAGAAAGAATAAGACAGAGAAATAGAATATTTCTGTCCCCATTGCTCAAAAGTAAAAAAGACACTTCAGATAAGTTCAGAAGCAATATGGTATTCATCCTCCTCAGTTGTTTAGTCTTCCACAGTAGGACTTCGATGCCCACAATATGGCAGACACTGAGGCTTAGAGGCGTGATGCCAAACAAGCTAGGTAGGAGGCAGTCCAGTGGCAGAGGAGTAAAGATTTGACCTGTCATCACTGCAAGGTCTTAAGCTTTATGACTTTATCACCTCAGAAGAGTCACTCTCTCCTCTTCTTCCAGATGCCTTCACTATTTGAAAACCTCTATCTACATGCCCTTACACATGGTTGTGCCCCAATCCCATTTCTCTTTCACCTTGATTAAATAATTATATCCACCCTCTAGTTCTATCTGCCTGGAAACTCCCACTCACCTTCTAAGGCACAGCTCCAAAATGGCAGCCTTCTGGAAGTTTTCCCCTGACTCTTGAGGCAGGCAGCCTGTCCTTCCTCTATGGTCTGTTTCATCAGACACGTAACACTCTTCTATTTGATGGTTTTTTCCCCAAACAGGCTAGAAAGTTCTAAAAGGCAAAGATTATGATCTATTTGTCTTAACATCCTCCGATCATAGCACAGCTTTTGGAACAAAACAGATAGTATCAGGAGTTTAGAGAATAAATCAATGATGGCAAGAATAAACTCTAAGCAAAATAAGAAATACCACCTTCCTAACTTTTAGAGTTTTTACAGGAAAAAAACAATATAAAATACGTAAAAATGCCTCAAATATATAATAGCTCACACAATTATTTAACAAGCAAATGTATATTGTGTGCCAACATATACTAAACACAAAATGTGTGGTATTGGAGACAGCCAAGGTTATATGGTGTGTGCTCCCTGTGACTTTATTAAAAGGCTTTCCAGAAAATAAAATAATCCTGTCTCCTTGACTTTAAATGTTTCCCAAGAGCCTTCATGTTCCCTGGAATTTCTATTAATAATTCCATTTATTCCAGTAATACAATATATGTCAAACATCACAATGTCTATGAGAGATTAATAACCTAAGTTTTTCTTGACATGATTTAAAAAAAAAAGATTGATGAAAAAAAAAAAATCTCTGGAAAGAGATTTTGATGCCAAATTAAGATTTCAAGGTGAATTGATAAAGAGCAACTTCGGAATTGGCACCTTGCCCTATGAAGTTCTTTTTAGGCACCACACCCACATGCCATGTGGCCTAGATTCACCCTGTGTCCTAAGGGCCTCAGCACTTGAGTTCTGACATGAGCTTCTGTGCCCTCTCCTTACATGTACAAGACCTTTCTTGCCTTTAAATATATTCTCCAGGCTTTTAAATATACAACTCCTTCCCTTTTTGCTTATCCTTCTGCCAGTTGGGTTTTGAGACATATCTTCTTATAGTGGTGCTAATTCTGCTCCAGCTAGTTGTCCTCAGGTTACTTTAGGTAAATCCCCTGCCTGGGACCCTTTTACCCTTTGCTCAGTTAGAACCAGGCAACCTGTGAAATATCACATATAGTACATCATAGTGCCCACAGAACGAGTCCAATTCCTGTCGTGTTGAGGGCATTCAATAATATATATGTTAAATACATTAATCGTGCATTTGTTTCTTACATTGTTATTGTCACAATGAGCCAAAAACAGTGGGAAATCAGTGAAATGGGGTTTTAAGCTGGGATAGTAAACACTAATCAACCAACAAAGAAACCGAAAACCCAGGAATGAAATCTAGGAGCACGTTAAGAAGGAACCATGGAATAAGAAAGTAAAAAGGAAAACAAACAAACAAAACAGAACAGAAAAGATAAGAGGCAGAGATGAATTTGGGGGAAAGATAATGAAGTTTAAATTTCAGATCTCAGGACTCTTCCCCTTTGAAGGACCTGTACCCAACTGTACATTTATAACTTTATATTATTTCTTAAAGAGAGTGCTACGAATTGTATAACCTTAAAGTCTCACAAAAATGGGGTCTGCCCTGATAAAAGATAATAACAGTAAAAATTATTCATGCTATGACTCAAAAAACATTTTTTGAGAGTTGAAGGACTCAAGGTCAAATAAGAAGGTCAAGCAAGTGTATTATTTATTAATCATTTTATCCATATCTCATATTTGTGCATTAATTTCAGGTATACAGAGTACATACACTTTGTCAGTGGATACTTACTACAAATCAGTGAGTGGATCTTCCTAACAACACAAATGAGAGCTATTATTTGCACTGCACAGATGAAGAGACTGAGACAGGGAAGTGAACATCATTGTGGTAGGTGAATAATAGTCCCCATTACGTCCAGGCTCTATGCCTGGAAACCTGTGAATACCAAAAGGGATTCTACAGATGTGATCAAGTTTACAGACGTTGAGATAGGGAGATTATTCCGGATTTTCCAGGTCGGCTCAATCTAATCACATGAGTGATTAATGGATTCTTAAACATACTCTTACCATTCAATCCAGAAATCATGCTCCTTCGAACTTAACCAACGGAGTTGAAAACTTATGTCAATATAAGAACCTGGACATGAATATTTACAGCAGCTATATCCATAATTGTCAATACTTAGAAGGAACCAAGATGTCTCTTAGTAGGTAAATGGGTAAATAAAGTATGGTACATCCAGACAATGGAATACTATTCAAGCTAAAAAGAAATGAGCGATCAAACCATGAAAAGACGTGGAGGAAATGTAAAGGTACATTAATAGTGGAAGAAACTAATCTGAAAAAAACTACATTCTATATGATTCCAACAATATGACATTCCTGAAGAGGCAAAACTATGGAGAAAATAAAAGGTCAATAATTAGCAGGGATCAGTGTGAGGAGAAATAAATAGGCAGAACATGGAGTATTTTTAAATTAGCAAAAATACTCCGTGTGATATTATAATGATTGATATATGTCATGATACATTTGTCCAAATCCGTAGAATTTACAATACAGAATTACAACATTTGCCCAAACCTATAGAATTTACAAAACCCAAAGAATTAAGTGTGAACCCTAATGTCCAATAAGGGGTTAAAATCCAAAATATATTAAGAACTCATACAACTCAACACCAAAAAAATCAAATAATTAAAAAACAGGCAGAAGACCTTAATAAGCACTTTTCCAAAGGAGACCTACAGATGGCCAACAGACACATGAAGAGACACTCAAGCAGCCTGTGTGGCTCAGTTGGTTAAGCACCTGCCTTCAGCTCAGGTCATGATCTCAGGGTCCTGGGATCAATTCCCAAGTCCAGGCTCTCTGTTCAGTGAGGAGGAGTTCTCCCTCTCCTTCTGCCCTTCTCTCCTGGGCCCCCGCAGCTGAGCTGTCTTTCACTCTTGCTCACTATCTCAAATAAATAAAATCTTAAAAAAAAGAGAGAGAGAGAGAGAGAGAGAGAGAGAGCTACTCAAAGTCACTCATCACCAAGGAACTGCAAATAAAAAAATCATCATTGTCCTCTTAGTAGTTGATACCTGACATGTAATAGGTATTTAGTAAATATTTGTTACCTGTTTGAAGTACCAGATAAAAAACAGAAATTGGAATGGGAAAGGATTCAGTTCTTATATCAAAAGAGTATTTCAGAGTGTGGTTGGGGAAAGATAGAACAGTAGCAAAAAGTTGTCACCAAATCCTTGCAGGGGCAAGTTGTACTCGGAAATACCTTGCTGAATCTAGAGGAAAAAGTCAACAGAAGGAGGAAGAAATGACAAGGCCAAGACCTAGATGAGACCATGGCAGTCAGAATCTGTCCTTACAGGCCTGGTCACTTGGGCCAAAGTCATTTTGAAGGACCAGACCTCCTTCTGCCTATCTTCTAGGCACAGTTCTATGAATCTAGCATTGACAAGAGATTGCTGGTGGTTTGGATCTAAGATTTACCTGGCAGAGGATACCCTTTCAACCAGCTGGCACACACTTTGAAATATGTTTTTTTTTTTCTTTATCCTAATGGCTTGGGCACAAAGAAGTTTCATGATGGAATAGACCAATGGGTACAATAAATCCTGAGAAAGCAAGCAATAGCTTTTTCCCACTGCCTTTCATGCCACCTAGCTGAGACAAGCATCATATATAATTAGAGTACTGCTTTGTGTAGAAACTCCCCTTTGTACATCATGTATGAATCCAAATATTTTGAGCTATGCCCCAGCATGATTACATAAAAAGCATAATTAAAAAGGAATTTAATGTTCATGTAGCCAAGAATCCTAGCACACACACGTATGTCATTAAAAAAAAAAAAAGTATGTTTCAACCTTTGCAGTAAGTAAAATAAACTAATTTCTCCTCACTTTCCATGGGTACCTCCTGCAGTCAGTAAGATCTAGGCTTCCCAGCCAAAGACAGTGTCATTTGCAACATCAGTTTGGAGCTGTGGTGATATTTGTGCAGTGAGAAAAACTATTGATATATTTGCGCAAGACAGACGGAAAAGATGCAGTCCATGCAGGGCCATCTCTGAGTGACATGAAGCTGTACTTGGCTGGTGTTTAAGAATGTTAAATGAGCCCTTTCTCTTTAGGGAGGCAGGTTCCAGGTTCAAGTTGAAGACTCAGTATACTTGTTTACACAGGATTACTGGATGCTGAGATTTGACTCTTCTGGTTGTTGAAAATAATGGACTGAATTATAATTTGTTTTTTTATTTTTGATTTTTATCCCCCTGCTTATTGAACTAGTTGACCAAACGTATAGGTTATGCTGATGACTTATAAATTCAGCTTATAACAGTTTGAAAATAACAAAGGGCCAGAACTCGTTTATACTCATTGCAGGTGTAAAATAAGAGGAAGTTAATTTACCTCCTCATGTGAGACTTGCCCTACTGCCTTGGTCCAGACAAATGTGACAGCAATGGAAAAGGTGGCTACAGAGGGGAGGAATTATTTGGCTCCAAAGGAAGGGCCATCTGAGAAGTTAGAAGACCTGTAGCCACTTCTGGCTCCAATGCAATGATGCGGCTGGCCAAAAAAGTACAGTGTGGCTTTAACAAAAGCAAGCCCCAGACATGTTTTAATGCTAAGGATCTGGATCAGAAAAGCTGTGATTTTGCATTTCTGTTGCTGCCTTGTGCTACTCTATGTTTGCCTATGACGATAAAAATAACATGTCACAGAGGCTCTGTAAATTGAACTGCAGGATGGCAGAGAGGTGGCTATTGGGACACAGGAAGAATAAATGATCTTAGTTTATTTATTAAAAAATGCACAGCCATGTGGAAAACTTACCTTTCTCTCCACCCCAGTGGGCCTTTTCATCTAAGGTTCACTTGCTGTACAAGAGAAGCACTTCAAACTCCCTCTTTCACAAAACTCAGCTCCTTCCCTCACGTGTTATCATTTTGAATTTATTTTTTTAAAACAATAGATGTTATTGGCTCCTAACAGCAAAACAGCTTTTGGCTCTGAGCTAGACATTTTTTCTCCTAATTTAAGGATCTTCTTGTTACTAGTGGCCTCTATTTCACACATGCTCATTACCTTGAGTTTACTGTGACTATAGTAACTCACAATGTTGAGATTACCTCTCTTGGCTGTTAAAAAAAAAATGCCTTCTGAAACCAAAATGAGTCGACAATTTCATATTTTAGAGTTGGAGAACACAAGGTGGTCCTGTCCCAGTGCCAGAATAAAAGCCTTGTAAAGCATTTAAGAAGTTTATTCTTCCCAAGACATGAAAGCATAACCCACCTTACCTTTCATTTGAGTTATGCATGCACAGTGAATGGAAGGTAGGCTTCCCCCAAGTGAGTAAATCTCTTTTAAAGAGGGGATATTGGTTGCCTAAATAAATGCTGTACATAAAAATAAAAAACACACATTTGTGTAGTTTAAAGCAGGTGTGAGCTGAATTGGTGGTGGCCAAGATTCTGAATAAAAGGTCTACAATGTGTGAAGAACATATGGTAATGTGTGAAAAATGTAAGCCTATATACAGAAGACATGACCTATGTGTTTATGATATGCTCACAAGATCATTTATTTCTATTTCATAGCTTTTTAATCCATATCGAGGTGTCCCTTGTGACAAAGTTTTGCAAAAGGAGAACTCAATGGGATGAGTGAGTTCTATACCAAGTGGCTTATTAAAGCTCTTCATACTAGGTGGATATACTACGGCTCATTAATAAACTTTGCTAACGTAGTACTACTAAGCTGTTATCAATGTGCAACATCTTACCAAGAAATGCATTCATCTTTGAAGATTTAGGTCAATTTTATGTACTTGTGCCTATAGGTTAAATCCCAACTTATTTCAAACTATAAAGCCACTGTTTACATGGCGCATCCCATATGTTCTGACTACATAGGGTCCTCATTTTTATTGTGTCAAACATCTGAATTCATACTCCCTAAAGAGAATCTCCACTCATGCTTCTGCAAATCCATCAGACAAGTTGCTACCACATTATTTGGCAAATATGTGGCTGGAAACATATTCATTGCAGTAATCTACGTGGAGTGCAAGAAGGAGGTAGAGGGTGAAACCATTGATACTAAACTGCCCATGAGAGGAGATGTGTATTGTGAAACTAAAATAAGAGCTAAAGGAAAGTGATCTTGAAAAATCACGAGAGAGTCCTCCAAATTGGAACTCATCCAAGAAAATGCTACTTTTGTTCTTATAATCAGAAGGCAATATTAACTCTGCCCACTACAAAGAAAGCATCCAGAAATAATCACAAAATGTATGGAAGAGTTAGTTTCCCTGAACATCAACTTTTATACTAACAAAAGAAAAAAGAAAAAAAAGAAAAGAATTGATATTCTAAACTCAGTTGTCCAAGAGAGATTGCCAGGGAATACGTATGGTGAAAGGAGCAGCTCTAGGCCAGAACCCCAAGAAATATCAATGCAGCATCAAACTGGGCAAAGAAAAAAAGTTACTCAAAGGAGAATGAGATGGGATGTTAGGAAAATCAGGAGAGCATATAGTTGTAGAATTCAACCAAGAGAACACCTCAAGAATAAAGGGAAAAGTGACACAGAGAAGTCAAGGGAAACAAGAACAGAGAAGAACCACCGGACAAAGAAGGGGGACCTTTGGAAAAACAGAGTTGTGGCCACAAAAAAAAAAAAAAAAAAAAGTGAAAAAGTGGAGACTATGAGTAGGAAAGTTTGGTTCTGAAGGGGGAAAAAGAGATTAAAATAAGAGATTGTGTTTGGATTATTTATGTATCCATTTGTTATTTTTAAGGTAGAAGACCGTCTAAGCATGTCTTAATATTGTTGTTTTGGAAACAGTAGATACTGGAGAGAGTTCACATTAGAAAGGAACAGAGAAAGGGAGATTTAAGTGTGTTCAAATTAGTTAGCTTGGTGGAAAAATCTTGAGACATTTCTCTTTTATGATTTTTTTTTCCTGTGGACCAAAAAAGGCAAAGTCATTTCCCAAGAGTGAGGAAAGATGCAAAGATCAGAAGTCTGAGCTGCGCAGAAAGATACTAAGTCACTGTGAAACTGCTACAGGGATGGAAGAAATTTAGGACTCCTAGCAGGTACAAACATGGTCTCAGCGGGTACAGAATAAGACAATGTTCTCAAATCTTCTAGTCTTGTGTTTGGCATAGAATGTGTGCACAGTAAAGATGCTCCTTTGGTTACTTAAAATCCTTGGACAAGGGGCACCTGGGTAGCTCAGTCAATTAAGTATCCAGCTCTTGTTTTCAGCTAAGATCGAGATCTCAGGGTCATGAGATCCAGCCCCCATTGGACTCTGCACTCAGCAGGGCGTCTGCTTGAGATTCTCTCTGTCCCGCTTTCTCTGCCCTGGCCCTTCCCTGCATCATCCCACTCCCTCATCTAGAGCTCTCTCACTCTCTCTTTCTACATAAACACATATTTAAAAAGGTAAAATGAAGTCCTTGGACAATTTTTTTTTTTTTTTTACCATCAGGAACATTATATAAATTTTCAGATACAGTAGCCCAGCAACAATTTTTTTTTAAGATTTTATTTATTTATTTGGCAGAGAGAGATCACAGTAGGAGAGAGGAAGGGAAGAGATCACAGAGAGAGGAAGGGAAGCAGGCCCCCCGCTGAGCAGAGAGCCCGATGTGGGACTCGATCCCAGGACCCTGAGATCATGACCCAAGCCGAAGGCAGCGGCCCAACCACCTGAGCCACACAGGTGCCCCACCCAGCAACAATTTTTTACAGTCTCTGTTAAATTACTCCTAGCGTCAGCTTACAGTATGCCAGAGTGAAGGAGAAAATGATTGGTACAAAATTATTTTAAGAAGATAAATGGGAGAAGAGGTCTTCTATATTTACAGAAAACAATCACAATCATTTCCCAGCACTCTTAATAGGATGTTAACAAATAGTCTGTTTCTGCTTCAAGCCTTTGTGCCCTCAACAGCCCTACTTCAGTTTGTGTGTTCTCAGCCATCTGTCTCCTGCCTTTCTCCTATCTCTACAGAGAGGGCCTGAAAATTCTTACTTGAAAAGATATTTATAAATCAAACTTGTTGGTATAATCTTAATGTTATTTGATTATCCCTAAAAACAATGATTACATTTAACAGATGATCTTTTAAAGGGCTAGCTAGTGTGTTAACTACTAAGACTGTGTAGGAGGACATGAAAGAAACATGCCTACATTGTCTTTAGGCAGATATTACCTTGTTTTAAATTATGTCTTAAGGACATGATCACCAGGTGTTTTATCATTAATACTTACGTGTATCATCCTATTGCCTAAACTTCTCTCAACCTCTCTATGTGTCTGTCTTTCCCTTTCACTCTCATCCCATCATCAGTGCCAAAGGCTAAGATGTAGCAGAAGAGTTTGTAACAGCCATGAAGTATCTTTCTTGAAGTGAAGTGAAGTGAAGTGAAGTGAAGTGATATGTCATAAGAACAGAAGAAGAGAAAGAGTTATGTCCTTAGGTCTTCTGTTTTGCCATTTGTTAAATACCATGCAATATTTTGAGACTGGATAAAGTATTGACTGAGGATTTTGATTAAGGACTTCGATGACGATTAAATACCAATAAGAGGAAGAGAAACAGTACCTCTGGTAGAGAATAGCATAGGAGGCAAGCATGTTGTCCAGGAGAGCAGATAGGAAGCAATGCAATAATCCAGAGAAAGGATGATGGCATGGACCAGAGCAGTAGTAGTAGAAGTGATTAGAAATGGTATGATTCTTGTATATTTTTAAGATAAAGACAATAGAATTTATTGATAGACTAGAGAAGGAATAAATGAGATTCAAAGAAAAATGTGAAGTTTTGGGCCTGAGAACATAGAAATGGGGAGTTGCAATGAACTTAACACAGTTCAACACAGTGGGAGAACCACTCTTGCAAGGAAGATCAGGAGTTTGGTTTGTGCCTTGTTCAGTTGAGATTGCTATTAGACAATCAATTAAAAAAATTGAGAGGCAGATAAGTCTGCCTCTGGGTCTAGGGTATATTTCTGAATCATGAGGATATAAATGGTACTTAAAGACATGAGGCCAGATGAGTTTACAGTGAAATGATGCAACCAGAGAAGAGTTTTGGACACTGTCTCCTGGGGCAGGTTGGCCTTTGAATATTGGGATGAAGAGAAAGAATTAACAAAAGAGACTGAGAAGTTTGAAAAAGAGGAGGAATACCAGAAGCTCTTGAGGTAATGGAAGCTAAGGGGAAAAGACTGATTGAGAAGGAGGTCATTGCTGCTCATACTGTCAATAGGTTAAATAAGGAGAATGTGAGATGTACCTGTGGGTCACACCACATGAAGCTCTTAGGTAATCTTGAAAATTCAGAATAGTTTCAGTGGATGGTAGGGGCACAAGTCTTGTTGGATCCAGTTCACGAGAGAACAAAAGGAGAGGAATCCAAGACAATGAGTTTTTAAGGAGTTTCTGTAAAGAAAAGAAAGAAATGGGATGGTAGCTAGAGGGAAATGTGTCAAAAGAAGCTCTTTTAAAGAGGAGATTTTATTTAATTTTTTTAAAGATTTATTTGACAGAGAGAGATCACAAGTAGGCAGAGAGGCAAGCAGAGAGAGAGAGAGAGAGAGAATGAAGCAGGCTCCCTGCCTAGCAGAGCGCCTGATGCGGAACTCGATCCCAGGACCCTGAGATCATGACCTGAGCTGAAGGCAGAGGCTTAACCCACCGAGCCGCCCAGGCAGCCCTAAAGAGGAGATTTTAAAGCATTTTTATATAATCATGGGGTTGATTTTAGTGATAAAAAAAATTCCATAATAAAATTTGAATTGCCCACGTTAGGGAAACTATAGCCTTATGGTGAAAAAGGAATTCATGTACTAACTGTTGAAGTGCATGAATTATTTAACTATATATTGAGCCCCATTTAACAAACAATTACTTTAGACTGGTATAGTGGACTATACTAGAATTTTTCTGAAAGCCACATCCTCAGGAATATAAATGCCACAGAGTGTTAGCAAATCCTTTGTAAGCACCTACTGGGGATATGGTTGATGGAAAGATACCAGTGGCATAGTCAGAGGGTATAAAATTCCAATAGTTTAATAAATTCCAATAGTAATAATAAAACACTGCCAGGAGCTTTTCTAGGAGTTTTATGTATATTAATGTATATTAATATATTTACATATATTAATGGATCTAATCATCATCACAGCAACCTATGAAGATTGTTACTAATATCCCCATTTTATATGCAGTGTCCCCAAAGCTTAGAGAATTTAAGTAATTTGTTAGTTGGTGTAGTATCTGGAAACGAAGCCCCATAGTCTGGCTACAGGATAACAAGCAGCCTATTCTGAAATTCACAGAGATATTCATACAAAGCAAGAGATAAAGAGTTGGCCTTCTAGTGGTGGTGAGGTCTTTGCAGGCCCCCATCCGCATGGGTTATCTACATATTGATGGTGCCATGCTCACAGAGGAGCTTCTCCCAGTGGGGAACACTGACATCCATTTCATCTCACTTGTTCCAGGAATTACGTGTACTCAGATTATCTCACAGTATGTACATTATTTCTACCATCCCCAGGAACAGCATCTTCCAGATATTTTTCACCACTATTATTTTTGTTTTCCTCTCTTTAACTAAACAGATATCAAGTCTCATTCATTTAGTAGGAGGGAAAAGCATTTCCCTTAACCTTGTCATAATTTCTGTTTTGAAATCTTACTTTTATTTTAAAAAGTCTCTATGCTCTATTACCATACCTCAGCCTCAGCTTTAGTTTAACTCATTCTCAATTTAACCTCCTTCAGTCTGTCGCCTCATCACTGTATTAAAAAGTATACTTTCAAATGGACCACTGGCCTTTGAATTACCATCGCCATGAATTGGTTCTCAATCTTATTCATCTCTTTGTAGTTTTTGACATATTCGAGGAAGATGGGAAGTAGGAACTACAAGAGTTTTATGTATATTTGGGCAAAAAGAGAAAAATCGCAATTTATATTTACCCTCCCTCCTCCAGTATCTAAACACAGCACCTTGTATACAATAAGTGGATATTTGATGAATGAATGAAGGAATGAATGAATGAACAAATAAGCAGTGCTAGGTATGTGGCATGCAGGCCATTTTAGCTCCAATGAAAAACTTTTTGTTTTGTTTTGTTTTCTCTTCTTTTTTTTTTTTTAATTTATTTATTTAACTGACAGAGAGAGAGAGAGAGACAGGGACAGAGGGAACATAAGCAGGGGGAGGGGCAAAGGAAGAAGCAGGCCTCCCTACAAGGAGGGAGCCTGATGCAGGGCTTCATCCCAGGACCTTGGGATCATGACTTGAGCTGAAGGCAGATGCTTAATGACTGAGTCAACCAAGGGCTTCAAAGGATCTTGGTTTTCTCTTGGTATTTCCAGAGTCCATAAGAGAGTGACTGCTTTCTAAAGTATCACATTTGGCATAATGACTTTTCATAATATTGTGTAACTAGATGAGACATCTCAGATGAGTAGAATGTGGAATTTCTATAGCATAGACCTAAAATACTTAACGTCACCAATAGGCTTTAGTATGAAATGATCCGTAATTTTTCTATGCTGGGCCATCAGTGGAGACCACCCATTTTTTATTTGCAAAGAGAAATTATGTTGTCATTCATGTTTGGAAACTAACAACTGTTAGTGTGTAGGCACACGTGTGTGCTTGCACACACATACACACATACACACATACACACACACACACACACACCCCAATTTAAGATTATAGTTAAAATTGTTTTTTTAATTTCTTTTTTTCTAATTAAATTTGTAGAGTTAGGAGTATGCTCAAGAGTTGAAAACTATTTGAAATTTCAAAGAGGATCTTGATATTCCTCTAAGAGTTTAATAATCTCACCTTCTATTTCTGTTCACTCATTTCCTGTTAAAGAACATAAATGTTAGTATTTATAAAATGGAGGCACTGGGTATTGGCATTGACTTTGCCATATATTTTATGAAACAAATCTAAAAGATGGTAAAGCACTATTTCTAAAAGTATACCAAGTTATTTGCCTTTCCAGATTGAATAAAGATCCTTTTAGCAGTCACTGAAAGGCCTTTAGCTTTGTGTGTGTGTGTGTGTGTGTGTGTGTGTGTGTGTGTGTATGCATATATATATATAATTCTTATGCATTTAACAGAGATCTTAAGAGCTGGATTTCTTTCTAAAACATCATGTGGAGCACTTGCCTTGCTTCATGTTGCCTGGGAGGGCCAAAAGGAAATTTCTAACTTCTAATTTTTGATTATTGCTTCACTGACTCATCCAAACAGTCTCTTTTAAAGACAAAACAGCAACAAAATCCAACTGAAGCCATGTGGGGTGTGGGAAGGGAAAGCTTTATATTAATAAAGAAAAAAAGAAAAGACACATCTGTCCAAGTGCTAAGCACTGGAATAATAAAATGAGCATAATTATTTCTGGTTTGTTGCTTTTTCCTCTTCTTAACTTGAACAAATCATAAAGTTTGTCATTAAGGGGACAGGGAGGGGGGATTCTGCCTCTTAAGGAATAACTTAAAGATCATTTTACATGAGAATGTTTACTGGACTACATCAAGAGATTTGTTGAAATTGCTTTCAAAGTGAAGACAAAATAATCTAGATTTATAAGAGTAAATGGAAATAAATTCTTAAATGCAAGAGAAAGGAGACAGCATAATGTCTCCCAAACCATCACCCAATCAGCTAAGCATGAAGAAATCAGAAATTCAAACTTTATTCTTTCAGAAAATAATGCTTAAATAAGCCATACAAATACCCCCAAGGCAGGGAAAAGGGGAAAAAAAAAAAAAAAAAAAAACCCTATCCTCTTTAAAAACATGTCCCTGGAGATTTACATCTTGACTTTCTGGTATAGAAATAGAAATGTGTATTTCACCTTTTAAAAGTTTATGAAATTATTTGATCATCATTACTACAAATACCTGAGATTTTAGATGTCATTTTTCTAATGTGACTCTAAAGTAATCACTTGTGTCTATTATTTGATTGATGTGTTGAATCACTAGTAACACTTCATTCTTTTTGGTGTGTAGAAGTTTTCTTACCAAATAAGATCACCGTTTCACACATTTTATGCTTGTGATAATTTCTTATGACCTTTTAATGAATGTCCTTACAGAAATCTTATAATTATATAATAAATTCTCTATTAGATTATTAAACAGGAGAGAATTTACAAGCCAGTGTACACTCAATAACCAGCTAGGTTGCACAGTTCATAGACCATGGATTGTTGGCATGCTAGAAGAACATGTACCACATGAGTAATGCGGGGTTCGTTCTCCAGTAGCGAGTACCACATGGGTTTTGTCCACTCTGGGATTAATAGAATTCAGCCAACATGGGTTTGATGTTGGGCAACATTTCAAAATGGAGATCTTTCAGTAAATAGAATAGTCTCCCAAGGGAACTAAGAGGAATGTAATTGCCTTTCCCATTTAAAACTGAGCCAGACATGGCTTCTGCTCAGGTCATGATTCCAGGGTCCTGAGATCGAACCCCCTCATCAGGATCCCTGCTCAGCAGAGAGCCTGCTTCTCTCTCCCTATGCTGCCACCCTGCTTACTTGTGCTCTCTCTCTATCTCTCTGCCAAATAAATTAAATATTTAAATTAAAAAGAAATAAATAAATAACTGAGCCAGTCAAAGCCTTTCTAGAAAGAACCATGATACTATGCCAGGGTGATGGACTACACAACTCATGAGGTCTCTTCCATCTCTAATTTTATGACATCAAAAATAAAGAAACATATTAAAATTAATGCATTTTAGCACATATCCATCTATCACCCCAAAATAATTCATAGTTGAAAGAAAAGGACAAATAACAATTTCTAAAATCTATTGCTAATCATAGGAAAGCACTAGTCATCAGAAATACCCTTTTAAGAATAGCCATCACCTATAGTGACTATAGTGAACAATATTCTATTGAATACTTGAAATTGGCTACAAGTATGAGCTTAAGTATTTTTACCACACACACAAAAAGCTAACTATGTGAGGTGAGGGATTTGTTGACTAGTTTGATAGTGGTGATCATTTCACAATGTATAGGTATATCAAAAATCTCAAGTTGTGTGTCTCAAATATATATATAATCTATATTTGTCATTTATATCCTAATAAAGCTCGGGGCAGGGGATGGAGAACAGTCACACCTAAGTTATAGCATTTTTAGTTAGCACCTGGGGAGATTGCCAGACAGCAAATCTCATAGCCGCTATACCCTCCGAGACTCTATATAATAATGTAGTTAGTCTGCTTTTGGGAAAAGGAATTTCAACCTTTCACAAGCTCTCCGCCACTGTTGTTGTTTTCACTTTTTGTTACCCTAACAATATTTCATACAAAACAAATCTCAGGTGCTACTGGATATAAAATGTGTTCAGTGGTTCTTTAAGTGTGACCTTGTTACCCCTAAGAGTCCCAACCCTGGGTGTCCATGAGGTCAAAATTATTTTCATAAAAATACAAAGACATTTTTCACTCTCTCAGTCTCTAAGGATGCCTAGAAAAGCCTATTAAAATGCATATATGTATGAGTCCTGATTTTCTTCATATACCTAACCAAAAGAAAATATTACAGTAAATCAAATGCAGAGGCAGATAGCAGAATCCATCTTTTTTCTATTATGCCACACATTAAATGGATTTGTAAAATTGTGAAAAAACTTGCCCAATTTTTTTGCCTTGGAAAATATATTTTTAATTAAAAATGTGTTATGTTAACATGTGCTAGCTTATTGTTATTTTTGAATTAATAAATATGTTAAATATTTCTACATTTGAAATTCTAATACAGCATATATCAATAATTATATAATACATATTATTATATTTAAAGACATTCTAAAACCAAAATGCTTAAGAACCACTGACTAGAATCTTCAGAAACTTTAGACTTATTCTATGTCTCTCAGTACTGTTTCTCTACTTCCCTTATTTTAAGCACAGTTTCTGGAATGTGTCTGTATTTGGTGGCTCCACCTCCTTACATCTGACTTTTCTTTAACTTACTACAGTCAAGGTTTTCCCTAGAAATTTGTCCAAGCCATGCATACAAGGTCACCAGTGACCTCCATTTTACCCAGGTAGAACTCAATTCTCACTCCTAATTTTAATCAGCCTGCCAGTACCATTTAAGAGTCAACCTCTTCTTTCTTCTCTTAGTTTCCAATTCAGCACATTCTTTGGTTTCCTTCTTACCTCAGAGGCCATTTTACTGATCCCAGATCTTTGCATGGTGTCTTCAAAATCATTGTTGTCCAGGCTCATGTATTATTTCTTTGAGGAGCCCTTCTCTTCAAAAATATTCACAAATTACATTGTACTCTTTTCCTGCATTATTTTCTTCATAATTTTTATCACTATCTAATATTGTATATTTATTTATTTCCTTATTTACTATATTTCTAAATCTGAAGAGGGCAAAGACTTTGGTTTACTTATCACTTTTTCTTTGAGCTGGGAACTGAACCTGATTCCCAGTGAGCACATAGTCAGTAACACTGGTGACAATGAGGGCAGTGGAACACATCTCCCTTGATAGGATGTAAGCTTCTTCATGGCGAAACTGTGCATTGCTCATATTTTTATAGGCAGCATTGAATATAATATGTAATATAATATGCATTAAATAAGTGGTGAATGGAATAATAGATGTTAACAATGTATTTCTTAATGTTTACAAAATGCCTTCATATCTACTATCTTAGCTAATAATCACAACTCTGAATAGATAAAATTACTCTTTTTTATTTGCAAATACTTGCACTATACACTAAACCCCATGTCCTTTTCTTTAGAAAAGTAGTAAATGAGCAGATGAGCTTCCTCAAAGTTAAAAAAAATAGAAGCAAAAGAGTTGAAAATGTGTTTTGTATTTTTCTGTTAATTATTCCGTCTTCTATATTCCAGAATGGTTAATTTTTTTTTTCTATACCAACTATACTCCCACCACTGAATAGTAATAAAGAAATGGAGAATACTGCCAAAATTGAGAATCTAAAATGTATTTTAATACTCAGCTATGCTTAAATTCATCACTCAGAGGGCTCAAGTGGTCTAATTGAGAAAACACATTATTTTCCAGGAGGTGTGGACTCCTTAAAATCTAGTTGAGTCATGAAGTGCTTCATAGAATCTGTCCAAAAGTAGCCAGACATTTTTGAAATCTATGCATATTCCCCTTGTATATAGGGATGGAGAGGTGAGGAATATGAGGATTTAGCATATTAAGTCTCTGTTTACCCCATCCTGTTAATGTTTTGAACTTGAGACTCTGTGTGCCCTACTAAGCCAGTAGATTTCTCAAGTGAGATATGGGACATTTCTTGGCTATTTTCTAACCATCAAAGACAGTCCATGTTTAGAATCTAAAATATCCATTCAGTTTCTTCTGTAAAATACATGTCTTAGGAATAGCTTTGTCAGTGATGGAATAATGGCATCACCCCTGTTGGCGGTGGAGGGCATCTGGCCTTGCTTATATCAAAGGAGGCATCTGTGGATGATGCAACAGTTACAGCAGGAGCCTTCCTGACAACAAGGCATTCAGGAAAGCATGACCTGGGATTGGAGCCAGAAAGGCAGTGTTACCATGCTGACTGTATTGCTCTGATTTTTGCTTTTTTTTTTTTTTTCTTTGATGACTTCCCGAAAACCCAGATTTAGTTCCAGTGTGTTCACTTTAGGAGAAATGTAGATAAGATTAAATCTCTTGGGGCTGGCTTCATGCAGAGTAGACAGACTTCTGGCTTGAGTTTTACTGCATCATTTGTACTTTATACATGACTTTAGGAGCTCTTAAGTATTTGGTGCACTTAAAATAAATCATACAACAAGTAAATATTTTGAGCTTATCTTCCTGTTACTCAGATTCTCCAATAGGAAGCCTATGGTTTTTGAAATGAAAGAATTAATGTTAAAACTTTAATTTTTTTGTGGTATGCAATTCCATAGTCTCAGAAATAGGATTTGAGAAGATTATGTATAGATCATGTGCTTTCCTGGATGTCTTTGGAGCGCCAAAGAAGAGAAACAGAAACAGGATATTCCCTTCCACGGTGTGGAATAAATTACATTTTTATGTAACATTTTTATGAATTCTAATTTGAAAGTGACCCACAAATCTAGCTTACTTCCTATAAACAAGTTTTCAGATATTTACAATTACCAAGACACTGCTGTAAAACACCAACCAGAATCGGGAAGACAGGAATCTGACTTCAAAGCACCCGTACTCTCCACTTCCCTTCCTAACTCTCAGCTCCACCCAAAAGCATGGCTCTTTTCAACCTCTGAAGTTTCACACAAGCCTAAAGTTTGGCTCTGACTGCAAGGCAGAAAACAGCCCATATGCAGCATCCAGAGAGGAAGGGTAAAAAGCAAAGAAAAACACAAAAGAGTTGTTTGTGTTTTTTTTTCATTTGATACTTTACAAAGTTTATTTGGAGAAAGAGCTGGATTGTGCTTTTTGTTTGTTTTGTTTTAAAATTGCCTTTTCCCAAGTGGATGATGAGCTTTGAGTTGAGGTGAGGACAAGTTGGCTTTCAGTCTACAGGCTCTTCCTTGTTACACCCAAAGGGGATTTTAGGAGGATTTGGAATTCTTCAGATCTTTAGCTTGGAGACCCTGGGTGGAGCCAGATACACAGCATTCAGCCAATGATTGCTAATTAAATGTTTGCCTAGTGACCTCAACTGGCCAGACTATTTCACAGGGGAGGAAACAACACTCCATGAGATAATGGGGTGGGGGACTCAGGGGTGGGGGGCTAGGCCACCAAGGGGAGGAAAAGGGATGTCTGGAAAAGCTTGCTGGAAACTGGAGATTCTGGCTTAGACCATATATTGCTCTGAAGGAAAGAAGGTGAGCCAACATGGAAATCTGGGTCAAAGAAAGCATCCTTTAAACTCACCCACAGTAAAGGAGCATAATTGAAAAAAACATTCTAATACAGTTCTGCTAAAATCACTGACAAGTAAATAAAGTCCTACCATTGAGATTTTTAGTAATAGTTAACAAATTTTCAAACAGCTACATTTGATCATTCTCCTTTAGAATAAAGCATGTGCAAATATTAGTTCTAATTCCCCTACAGTTGGGGGAAACATAATCCAAGTTTGGCTGGGTCAGTTCCTATTTTCAGCAGAGTAATTATTAATAATTACTCTTACACACTAAAAAAGAACTGCAATTTGGATGATAAATTGTATGTCCACTCATTTCGTGACCAATGACTTATAAAACTTCAAATGGTGTCTAGTAATACTGTACACTATTTAAGGAGACACTGACAAGCCTAGTAAGCCTAATTGTATCAAAAATTTCTTAAAGGGACAGCCAGAGTAAAGGATCCAACAGTGCTTCAGCAATTAGCCTTGGTTAAGTACAAATTCAAAACAAATTAAGTCTGTCATGAAGCTGCCAAAACATGTTAATAAGTTATCTTAAATTGCATAAATTGAAGTCTAATGTCCAGAATCAGGGAAGATACTGGAATTTCTTTCTCTGCTTTAAGATTGCATCTCAAGAGTACTCTTTCTTTCTAAGCATACTTCTTGAGAAGAACTAAGAAATTGAAGCTCATTCAGAAAACAGCCACCAGGATAAAAACATATGGGAAAGCTATGGCATAAGTGTCAAAACTGAAAGAACTAACAAAAAAATACCCAAAAGGAAAGAAAGCTGTCAAGCCCTGTTAGATGTCCTCAAATATTTATGCCTGTATCATATGAAAGAGAGAGTTGACTTATTCTGTAAATCTTCAGGTTAGTATAATAGGTTAAAGTTAAACTGCTGTAAAAATCTATTCAACATGAGGGCAAACCTTCTAATAAAATATTCCCCAAGTGGAATGAGATATCTTTGGAGATAATAAATATTGATAGAGGTGTTCAAGCAAAAGCTAAATGATATCTTAATAGAGATATAATGGGGTAAATTAATGCACCACATAGAAGTTAAGATGAAAAGATTCTAAACTCATTTCAAACTCTATACACTATTAACCTAATGAAACAGTGGGGAGATAATTCAGGAAAACCCTCTACCACGGCATTAATTACCATCATCTTGTGTTTTAAAGGGCCTTGTACTGGTCACACAGTCCCTTCTTTATAGTAAATATAATGCTACAATATAATTATTCTTTCTCAGTCTATCAATTATCACTTGCATTGTCTAGACCTGGGGAGCTCATTAGAAAGGAGCTGAGCTGGCCCTACTCCAGATATACTTAACCAGAATCTCTGGGGAGTTTCTCAGGCAGCTATAGGAGATACACGTTCTAGAATGATCTACAATCTGAATCTGTCATCTTACTAGCATTTAGCCCTCACTGGAAACCTTGGAAATAGTCTGAAGTCATTTTTTATCCTTTAACACGAGAGAGAAGAACCCTGTCTCAAACACTATTATTAATGTTCCTTGTTTGAAAATTGATTTAGAATTCATTAGGATCCACACTTCAAAAACCTAACCAAAGAAGGAAAATCATTAGCTGAAAAACTAGGAAGTTGAAATGATGAGCTGGATTCAAACACGATTCTAGAGTTCAGTGTCATCAGGCTCTTGTTTCCTGTCCCTCTCCTTTTTGCTTGCGTCATTCTGCTGGACTCCTTTCCCCAAACGGCGCTCTTTATGTAGCAACAAGATGGGCACAGCATTCTCACAGCTCAAGTTCACTGAAAAATAGTAAGCATGTGTTACAAAGAGCTCAGAGAAGCTCTAGCAAGATTCTGATTGGCCTGACTTGTGTCACGTGCCCACCCCTGGAGAATGGGCTGAGGGTGTCAGTCTCATTCCGGCCATCAGGCCAAGCAGAATAATTATGTAAGGATGACTGGGTAACCATATGTCTACTATGAAGGGCAATAAACTGAACTAAAGAATAGAACAGAATCTTGTTTTATCCTCCAACAAGATGGCCTTTTCATGATAATACTTAATAGCCACTGACCCCAGTTATGGTGTCATGCTATAAATTTATAATCTTTGCCAGAAGCTATCACAATGCATTAGGAAAATCCACACTCTCTGAATATAGTCCAGTTGGCTTCTATGGAATTGTATTAAAAGAATGAGACTGTACATTATGTATAACTCATCACTGGTTCAAATTAGCTATTACCCTAACTTGGAAAGTTCCTAATAGGAGTGTCTCTTCATCCTGCAGGATTCTGGGCTCTCCTCCAAGTGGCTCATTAACATGGTTGAGTTGCTGATCTAGATTAAAATGTTCCTTCTATAAAAGAAAACAATGGAAGTCTACAGACAGTACAAATATTAATGTATGAATCACACATAATTGAGGTGAAAAGGACTTTTCTAACCCTTAAGGTTTGGGATTTAACTCCCTGGTAGAAAGCCAACAGGAGCTGAGTACATAATTCTTTATTATAAAATCCTCAAAAACTAAGGTCAGATTCAACTCAAATGAAATTATCACATCTTAGAAGTTCAGTAGATTTGATTTAATTCACTTTTTTGATTTTCAAGTAACTGATTAATTCCCTTTTCAGTTGCTTTTCTGGTTCCCCCATGCCTGCTACCTTTTTATAAATTCCTTTGATTGGTTCATTAAGTTAACAGCTAGTTCTTGCCCTGAACATCAGGCTCTTAGGAGAACCCTGGTTACCTTTTTCCTCAACAACTTAATTGGAGACAAGGGAATTCTGAGCTACTCTCATTTCAGGGACCTTTAAAAACCCCAAAGAAAAGAGATTTTAATGGGCTTAACTACCTGCTATCAAAGAGAAGTTAGATAACTCTGTCCCTCATAAAAGGAATATCACAAATGTGTTTAAACTTCCACACATCCACTCCAAAACAGAGTAGTTTATCATTAACAAACTAGATTACATAAAGACATCTTTTTTTCTGCAGGGGAAGGAAGAAATGGTGCAGAAAGAGGAAAAGAAGGAAATTTTCAAGGTGAAGTAATAAATATTTTCATGATAAATACTCAAAATCAGAATATTTGGTAATATGATCATCATCAGAAATAATTAGCTGGAGATTTATACTGTAATATACTGTATAATCAGAAAGGCTTCCATTAGATTTTTATGGAATAACTTACCATAATCACCTGAGTAGAAAGTAATAACTTATCTCACCATACAACTTAATAAATGCTTGCAACCCTTTGATATCACTTAACGGATTTGCCAAATAATTACACTTCCTAGATAACTGATCTTGTTGCAAAATGTTGGAGCTGCAGAGGCAACGGTTTCCTGTGTATATGGAATATAATGCTAATGAATATCTTCACCCTGTTGCCACCTGCAGTTCCCAAGGGATCAGGCTTCCAAAAATAATTCTTTTATACAGGTTGTGAATATTTTTTTCTTTAATTTGTTTGGAAAGAGTCAAAGTCAAGGAGGGGGACTTTTTTTCATTGATCCATTTCCTGTATTTAATTATTTGACACAGTTGACTCATGACTGTGTAATTATCTCTTGGAGTGTTTAACAGTAATGTAAAATGGTACTGTATTTCCTAGCCAAATGGAATTTTTATGAGGCCATACAACCCTTCTTGGCTTTACTTTGTGTTTAATGGTCATGCTGTAGCAAACAGCAATGTGCAACATGAACAGTGAAACTATTCTCTTAATTATTGCATCTGGTTTACCATATCCTGCCCGTCTAGTATGTTTTAATTGAAGGGCAGAAAAGATCTCTGGTTGATCATTGATGACTTTAAATTGGCACATAATGATAATACTGAGTTCTAGAGGGAGTTCTTCCTAAATCTCAGCATATGTCTTTATGTTAAACAATTAAACCACATCTGGAAAGAGAAAGCAGATCAGTACATTCCTCAGTGGACTCTGAGAAAACTGATTCAGTGGGTTGAATACTTGTTACCAAAAAGAAGAAGAAGAAGAAGAAGAAAAGAAGAGAAAAGAAAAAAAGGAAAGAAAGGATAACCTTGAACTAAAGAGAATTTGCAGATTTAAAAAAAAAAAAAAAGAACAGGTGTTTGAAGGAAAATTCCCACAATGAAATAGTTTTATATTGGCAAGGGCATTTAAGCAATAATGAGGAGATTTCATGCATTTTATGCAAGGGCACCAGGGGGAATTAGTAACCGAAGAATATAAAGATCTTATTTCAAGAAAGTATATTATTACTAGGATTTGCCAAGACTCATGTACAAGTTAGCTGAACAAGGACTTACTTAGCATTTAAAAGAGAATCTAGAAAATGTTTAGAAAGGGTTAATATGCTGTTCACATTGCCTGAGGCAAATCAAACTAAAACTTACACTTGGGCACATTTGTCTAGGTGAGAGTTAAAGAGAACTTTCATCCACCCCAATCTCTTACGTAGACCACAGCCAATACTGCTTATCCCCTGCCTCTAGTATCTCACCTTGAACTCCTTTTAACACCCTCTTCTGGAATCCCAAAAGAGAGTTTTCAACAAACAGACCTCTTATCAGCACTTCCTTGCTGAAGAACCATCAATGGCTTCCCATTTTTTGCCTTCAAGAAAAAAATCCAAATTAATTTATCTGACAAATTCACTATATTCTACCTCTACACTCCTTTCCTAGGCTTATTTTTCTACTACTCTCTATAGAAACACTCTCTTCTAGCCTCTATTCCCATTCCCCCAATGTCTTTTGTACCTTCTTATTTTAGTGAAAATTTTCCTTGCCCAGAATGTCTTCTCTTAGCATTTAACTAAAACCTCTTCTGATTGAGACCCAACCGAAATGGCACCTCTCTAAAAAAGATTTTGCAAACTTTCTAGTTTAAAGTAATCCTCCCCACTTCCTGAACATCAGCAGAGTACCCATGTTTGTATTATTTATTCATTTACCATTTCTTGATTTGTGTCTGTTTTGTTTTGTTTTGTTTCATGTGTAAATGGCTTAAGTCCCAAATGACTGTAAATATGATGCATTCCAGAATTTTCTCTTATATTTGGGAATGCCCAATCTATCACAATTACTCCATATTCTTTCATATAATAGATGCACCTTTTTAAGTAATTGGCCATCCCCCAACCCCTAAAATTGCATTTGCTCTTGAATGTAAAGTCCACTTCTGAAGCAAACAATAAATAGGAGATGTATCCTATATTTGTTTGCTAGGGTTGCCAGAACAAAATACCAGAGACTGGGTACTTAAACAACATTTTAAAGTCTGGAAGTCCCAGATCAAGGTGTCAGCAGGTTCAGTTTCTTCTGAGATTTTTCCCCTTGGCTCGTAGATGACCGTCTCTTTGCTATGTCTTCACATGGTCTTTTCTTTGCTCATGCATACCCCTGGAATCTCTTTATATGTCCAAATTTCCTTCTCTTATAAGAACACTAGTCAGATTTTATTAGGGTCAACCCTAATGTACTTGTTTTAAGTTAATTATCACTTTAAATGTCCTATCTTCAAATATAGTCACATTCTGAGATACTGAGGGTTGGGGCTTCAGCATATGAATTTGGAAGGTCACAGTTCAACCAATAATATATACTATGCAAAACTCTTAGTTGTCTATTTTCTTGTGTCTTTCTGCATTTCCAAATAGTTGCTCTCCTCAGAAGTTAGAGGAGTCGAGACTAAATCTAATGGATCCCAACACAAAATCAGAAGCCTTAGACTTTAAGTTTTAAATCTGAGTCTCGGGGGTTTCCATTCTCTCCCTTTATCTTGTCACTGGATTTATTTCCACATTTTCTTACACTTCCATTACTATCTTGCTTTTCCCTTCAATTCCCCAGTGTCAAATCTTAATTAAAAAAAATAAAAATTAAAAAAAACAATGAAAATTAGAATGTGAATAATCAATGTGTCAGTTAAGAGTCCTTCAGTTGAAATCAACAGGAACCCAAACTAAACCTTCTTAAACATAAGGGGAATATTTTAATATTTTAAATTTTAATATTTTAAATATTTTAAAATTTAATTTTTTAAAAATTAAAATGATAGTGGAACTCCTAGATCAATCCAAGAGTTCAAATAATAGCACCAAGACATGGTTTCTCTCTTTCTTATTGAAGCTTTGCTTCCTTTGGATTGGCTGCATTCTCTGATAGCAGTGGTTGGGGTTGGGGGAGTGGCTGTAGTATCTTAGCATATGTCTTCTCACCTTCAATGTTGTTTTCTGGTAGCTGTTTCCCAAGACTTAAGACTTTTTACTTTTTCTCACTAGAACAGCTCAGAATGTGCCCTCATTACTAAACCAACCCCTAGACAAACACAAGAAATGTTAAATAGGTAGCTGTAAGGCCCATGTGCCACCCCTGGAAGTGAGTATGGACCTCTACCCTTACCTTACACAGGACGGTAAAGGGAGTGATTCTCCAAAAGGAAATTTGTGTTTTGTTAACAAAGAGAGAGAAGATAGAAACATGGCTGTCAAAACTTAGCAAAAACCCACAACAACATATAAGCTTAAATCCACCACCCTTTATGATTTAGGGGGAGAGGTAGTGGTAGAGAGCAAAAACTGATTAAACCATCAAGGCAAAGACCATTTTTGAACAAAGATCCTCCCTTGTACCCCTGAAATTATATCACAGAGGAATCAAATCAATCCTGTTTGTACCTGATCTGGCCCACTTCTAAGAACGAATTTACTGTACTTGCTGGTGCCCAAGTTTTCTCAACGTCTAAAAGCCAGAGTCAGGATTAGGTCTGGAATTCAAGTTATTGAGGATTGTCTAATAAAAAGACAAAGTAATTTGAACATGGAAACCCACCTTCAAACTCTTATTAATAAGTGTGTCTCTGTTGAGCACATGTAGGGACAGATAATTAGATTCATATAAAGACCTTAACTGGATCCAGATGCGAAGAAGTCGACAGACATTCACTAAAGAGAAACTGTACAAAATAACCAAAAAGCAAATGGAATTGCGATGCGGAAGTTTACCAGGAATGATGGGTTGAATGACTACAAAGCCTTTCAGGCAGCCTTTAGTCACACACTTAAAGAAATTTATTGTTGCACTGCATATTATTACAGAGAAGCATTTTCAAAAAGCAATGATGTTCCCTGCAGAAAGAATACAATATGGGACACAGAGTCCTTGGGAAAAGCATTTTTAAAAGGATTTTAACTATTCTAGAGATGTCACCCTTTTTATTCATCAGCTTTGTTTAATATTAATCCCACTGTATTAAAAACTAACCTCCATCATTTTGGTATACCTAGCTTATGCCTGTATTAAGTGAGGAGACTATAAATGCTGCTAAAAACATGACTTGTCTCCACTTACTAGAGGAGATCTAACTAGCTGTTTGTGCAACGGGGGTCCAAATTGGGTATCTTCAGTCTACATGTAACCACAACCAAAGATTAGAAGGAGATAGCAGTGACCATTAAAACCATTCACATTTGGCATAAGAATCAATAAATGCAAATGCATACACTCATACTACTTGAGATAAAAAAGGAATTATGTAGGCCTTCTGGAGCATTTTAAATCTGAAATCTATCTTCTCCCTGGGCATTTCTGAGTAGGAGAAAGAATCCCAATAGCCAAGAATACTCCAAATAGAGGAAATGTCATATGCAAAAGTCCCCAAGTCAGAAATAATTTGTGAGTTTGAGGAAGTGGAAAAAAGATATAGGATGGTTGGATTTTTAAAGAGAAAGGGGAAAGGGATTGACTGGGGACCAGACAGAGTCATATCTACAGAATTATGGATGTGGTTTTCTGGCTTGCATAAGTGAACTATAGTATAGTCTTCTAAGACAGGAATGACTGGCAAAGAGAGAAGGCATAGATTTCAATGGAAGATGTTCTATTTTGACATGTCAAGTGTGAGATATCTATGAATGACCTAACCAGACATGTTAAGTAGCATATGAGAATCTGGATATCAGGAGAACAGGCCTGGCTAAAGATATAAATTTAGAAGTCATCACTATAGAGATGGCATTTAAATACAGAAAATCAAGAAGTTCATCTACTGAGAGAGTGCAGATGGGGAGGAGGGTATGAGATAAAGCAGAAATCACAGAGAAGGCTGAGATGGAGTGGGTTGTAGGGTGGAAGGAGAGGCAGAAGAATGGGAACAACAGAAGCAACAGCAGCCACAGCAGGAGGAGGAAACCAGGAGCTGGAAAAACACGGTCCTCATGTTAACAACATGGAAGCTGAAGAAATGTCCTCAGGATTTAACAACATGACACTCGCTGACCAGACAAATTATGGAGTAAAAGGTCCAATTGCAGTGATCAATGAGGACATTGGAAGTGAAGAAAGAGAACAATGACTAATGTCCTAGCTCTATGATGGCAGGATTTTTACATTTGGTGCTTCTTTTGGTTTCCCGATGTCTAAAATAATAGGTGGCGTGGATAAGTAGGTGCTGAATAAATAGTTGTTCAATGTTGACCGTAAAGTAGATGATCAATTTAAACTAAAAGCATTCCACTCCATTGTAGTATTTTTTTCCAGCAAAGTTAACCTTCATACACATTGGCATTGAGGCAACTCTTAAAAGAGTTCATCCGGTGTTGGAGTTTTATCAGTAGAATGACAGAGGAACAAGATAGCAAATGTTCTGAGGGCATTTTCTATGAGCAACCATAGTGATAGCCTCTGGAAACTGGGCAGACCACAAGGATGGTGGAGGCTGATGGACAGAAAGAAAAGGATAGATGACAACGGATTGGAAGTCTCAATGCTGCCACAGAGCACAACCTCGAGAGAAGTTGAATACATGATAGGAAAGATAAAAAGTTCATCAGAGAGTGGGGTGTTTGAAATCAACATTTCAAAAGTGGAATACTTTCAAGTGTGGCTCTGGGTAGATGAGGTGAGACCACATGTGAGCTGATCAAAGAACAAAGGATATTGGGCTGTTTATCTAAATGGATGCTCAAGTCACCAAAAATAATCACAGAATTGGGAGAAAAGGAAATTAGTCCTGAGCCAGGAACTAAGGCCTTTGACAAGTGAAGTGAATAAGAGTCGGTAGATCAAAGCAGTGAGTCTGGGGGGAGGAGAGTATAAATGTCATGCACCTAAGAGGAGCAACCTGTGTATGCACATAAGTGAGAGACAGATAGGGAGAGGGGGAGAAAAAAAAAGAAGGGAGAGAGGGAAGGAAGGAAGGAAGAAAGAGGGTCATAATGGTCTGAAAACTGCAATAGTGAGTAAGAGAAACACCAGCCTCACTCTCCCAGAGTTACGTGAGCATGAGAGATAAAACCAGACTTGTCCCAAAAAGGCTACAGGAAAGTAGTGGCCTTAAGAGAGAGCCAAGCTTCAGTTAGAGCCAAGTAATAAAGCTAATCCTACGAAAAGTTTGAGGATAGAGTGGGTTGAGCAAAGAGCAGATGACCCACAGATCAGAGTAGTAGGGTTTAGGAAGGAGGAGAGACCAAGGTGGTTGGATCAGTGCAGGATAGGGGTGTGATTTCGCTAATGATGGGTGGCCAGAGAAGTCACATGGCAGTGACTAAAATAATAAGGATGGGTAGCAATATCCCGATGATCTCGGCAAGAAAGTGTGAGCTGTGGTCCGATTTGGTTTTTTTCTGATATAGGTAAAATGCTATGCAAGGACTGGCAGGGCTTCTGAAGCAGCTGTGTACACTGTCATGGCATTCCAAGGCAATGATTTTTAAAGTGTTCCTTTGGAGTAATATTTTGGCAATAGCTTTTGAAGTTGTGCTTCACACTGTCTCTAGGTAAGGAATCCAGAAGCAGTTTAGTTGGGTGGTTCTGCTTGGGCTGTTTTCTGAGAATGCAGTCAAGCTCTCAGTAGGGCTGTAGTCATCTGACAGCTAGACTGGAGGAGTACCCACTTCCTAAGCCAATGTGTGAATGTTGGAAGGTATCAGTTCCTTACTGGTTATTAGTCATATGATTAGTTCCTCACCATGCGGACCTCTTCATAGGCTAAGTGTCCCTATGGACATCTCTGTGGCACATAATGTCCTCCAAAGAGTGGTCAAAGAGACGAAGACCAAGACAGAAGTCATAGTCTTTTATTATCTAATCTTAGAAGTCACGTGCTATCAGTTCTGCCATAAGTTATTGGTCACACAAACTAATTCTGATACAATGTGGAAAGAAAATACCTGAAGGCATGTGTACCAGGATGCAGGGAGTACTGGGGGCTTTTAAACTGAGGTTGGACGTGGTGGGTCATACGTGAATATACATTTAACTTTAAAAGAAATTGCCGTGCTGTCTTCCGAAGTGGCCAACTGTTGTGCATTCTCATCAAATATTCCTCATTCTCAACAAGTTCCCTTGCTCTAGCACTAGCTAGCACTAGCACTTTGTGTTTTCAGTGATGATGATGGTTATTTATTATTTTTTTATATTTATTTTATTTATTTATATTTTTTATATTTATTTTATTATTTATTTTTACCATTCTAGTAGGTATAGAGTTGTTGGTCCTTATATTTAACTTGCATTTCCCTCATGACTAATAATATTAAATATCTTTTCATGTGAACTTCCATTGGATTTTAAGCTCTACTAGCAGGCTTACATGTTAATGCTAACCACTGAATCTTCAGCCCTTAGTGCCTGGCACATACGGATTTTCAGTACATACTTCTTAAATAAAAGAATGGAAGAACCATTATGTTCAAGAAGAAGTTACAGAACCCAGTCTTTATTTCAGGTCTTGCTAAGCAAACCTCCATAAAATTTGGAGAAAGGGAAAAGACAGGCAACAAAAGGAATTACTAAGTTTCCTTCCTCGCTTCAAGGCAAAGCTAGGGATAAGAATGGACCCTGGGAGGTAGTTTATGGTCATAGCCAGAAATGCCAGTGTGGGCTGGAGAGAAGTAGCAATATTGAGCAGTGCTAAAGAGCCCAAACAAGGAGATGCACATGGCAACCAGTCTTGCTTTATAAACATAAATAGAACTAACTCCAGGACGAATCACATGTAAGTTCTTCCCCTTCCCATTCTCTTATTACGTCTTCTATTCTTTATTTTTCCCTTTTTCTCTCTCACTGTCATCATCACAAATGTTTGAGTAATGGTTTTCCAGCACTGTCCTTTAAGTGCTGTTGAGTAGTGTATATCATAGAGCCCTCACAACTCTAAACCATGTACTGTTATTATTCTCATTGTACAAATAAGAAATTAAAGTTTACAGTTTGCTGAAAGTCATAGTTGACCTCCACAGCAAGTTTCACACCAAAGCCCCAACGTCTGCTCTGTCAAACCCAAAATCATGCTACCCCACTTTACGCAGTTACCTGCTCAGTGAGAAATTTTTCTTCCTATCTCATTCTGTAGTACTCTACTTCTGGTTTGCCTCTTTCCTTGGACATGAAGGCCTAAGGCCAGTCTACCGTATAGATCAGTTAGGTAATATGGTTTCAGGGAAACTAGGAAGGCCCTGATGTCCTGAGTTCACAATGATTGGTACATAATTCATTTTGTACCTCAAAATTGCAAAGTTAATTGTAACTTTGCCACAGAAAGGTAAGATCTTAGTTGCTTATCAATTAGTATGGGTGGAAAAAAAAGCTGAGAGGTTTTGTTGGCAGTAGAGAAATAAGAAACTCAGAATCACTGAGTACTTGAGAAGATGTGGGAGAAAAGATGCAAAATTGGAAGACTAGAGTCACCAAAGGCACAGAGAAGTTGATAAGTACTTAGCAAATAAATGAATAAATAAAAGATAACCTTGAGCTACTTCTCAAGTTTAGCCCATTGGGAATTCTGGCTTTTGTTGTGCTCAACGTTCTTCCTGGCAGAGTGACAGGCTAAGGAGTCTCTCTGCCATCAACACTGCCCTTCAACTTAATCAATTGGGAAACGTGGATAAATGGTGACTCTCATCCAGTATGAAAGCTAAGGAAACAACTGCCAAGTGATCCACTACTTACATTAACTCTATTGAGTTAAACATTGTGCTATTCAAAGAGAGCATCAAATGATTTTTAAGTAGTTTGAGGTTCAATGAAGTACAACATATTTTTCCTCCAGCACTTTCCCCTTAGTTTTTGTGATCAAATATGTCAAAGTAAAGGTAATTCAAGGAACTTATGAAAACAGAGGGCTGAAGACACAGAGATCTCAACTACTATAGTCCCGAGGGTTTGAGCGTCAAGTCCAGATACTAAGAGGCATCGACATACACTCTGCATTGATGTGAAGACTGCGATAACAATGGGTCATGGTTGTGGGACTGAGAACTAAAGCAGGAAATGGGGATGGACTGAAAACAAAGTAGGAGCACCCATATCTCCTTCTGCTCTTAGGTCCTACACTAGAATCCAAAATTTGTTCATCCAGACCTTTTTCAGGAGGCTGACTGTGTTCAATTTACATAATGTTGACAGGAACAAATAGTGTAACCAGGAGTTACAAATGCAATTAACCAAGGGTAGGAAGTGGATGGTAAAGTGTGGGCAAGAGAATGTGTTTTGTACATGTTGAATATGAATTTCTGACAAAGCATTCACATGAAAATGTTCAGTATAGACAGGAGTCTAGAGATTAAAAAGAATGTGATTGGAGCTAAACATAGAGGTTTGGGGATATCAGTGTATAGACTGAATTAAAATCCCTCTAGCCTAGCTCTCCCAGACTCAGAATCCATTCTTGGTGAATGTCTTTGCCAGACACTGGACCTGATTATGCTCCAATTTCTATTCTTAGATCCCCGCCCTGTGCCTCAGCTCCCCTTTTGGTCTCTTACCTCATTAAGTCTGAGGCTGGGACCCTTCTTTTGTTCTTTCTTTCTGGCCCCTTTCTAACTTCCCTTTGACTCTGCCTTATTTGGTAGAAAGATTGACCCCATGCCTGTGCTTGGTGTATCAGTCCATCACGGTGGTGTGAGCGCCATTTGGCCCTTGCTGCTACAGGGGAGAGGTTCTCTATTTGCTACACCTCATACATGGGTCACACTGCCTATCCGGGCTTCACTGTAAAAGCTACTTGTGTGGCCATCCTTAAAGTCCAGACCTGTAGCTTCCTGACCTCCAATTCTGGGTTCACCAAGTTGCCACCCAAGGAATATATTAATTATTTTATAAAAACTTAGGTCAGTGTCCTACTGAACTCTGACCATCACCTAATGAAATATTATGGTGATACAGGCTCAGCCTCTCTAACCCATCTTAGCTGGTCTGTTTTTTCCTTCTGCGACTCTGTATGGCACTTCATAGCCCCTACTCAAATTCGTCCATTCACGTTGCCTTTTCTCTGACTCTTCCCCTCTCACTTTCTCAGTCACTGTAAAGCTGCTCTTTCTCCTCAGGGTTTCTGATAAGCCTCTTAGCTGTTTTGTGCATGCCTACAAACTTAGGTTGGGATTCCCAGGAAACAAACCCTGAGATAGAGATCTGAATCTAGGAGGTTTATTGGGAGCACTCAGTGAAACATCACTTGTAAGGAAGTAGGAGGGACTGGGCAAGGGAGAAATTGAACTATACTGCTTTTGCACCAGGGACCTCAGCCAATCCTACAGAAGCCCTGAATCAGCTGGATGGTACATCAGTGTTATCAAAAATTAGAGGCAAGGGCCAAGTCTTTAAGACCCAACATTAACTAGTCATTGGACAGAGACAACTTCCAGGAATGGGGGGAATGTTGGACAAAGCAGCTCCATTCGTCTAAGAATCATTGCAGGGAGAAGAATCCTCCATAGCCAGAGGAGAGGTACTGGACCTTTCCAGAATGTGTAATCATTCTTTTTTTTATTTTTTTTTAAGATTGTTATTTATTTATTAGACATAGAGAGAGTTCACAAGTAGGCAGAAAGGCAGGCAGAGAGAGAGGGGGGGGGGAAGCAGACTCTCTGCCAAGCAGAGAACCCGATGCCGAGCTCGATCCCAGGACCCTGAGATCATGACCTGAGCCGAAAGCAGATGCTTAACCCACTGAGCCACCCAGGTGCCCTACTTCATTCTTCTGTTTTAAATAAGTCCAGATTAACTTCATATTAAAAATAAAAACCTTTCCCCACTCCCTTCCTCCTCAAGTATTCCCCTACTTCATTATGTACATGTAACCAGCTGTATTTGCAGCATTCAAGATTATTGTAGGTGAAACAAGACCTACATTACCAATAAATCCCATGGATGTAGAAATCAATAAGCTTTTAAGCTATTATGACTATTTCACTCTAAACCATCTGATCCACTGGGATCTCCAGGTGCTATTAACATAACAGACTATACCAGATACATCTGAATCCATTACAAATAATTTTAGTACATGCTTAATATACTTTAATAAAAAAAATTTAGGGACCCTGAAACTCTACCCAGTAAACACATTGATACCTGTGCATCAGTATAGTAATATCAATATAAAAAAATGTTTATGTTCTCTATGAAACAACTACTTACCAACTTTTTGAGTAAGAAAGTCCTCCTCAAATATGCAGTATGGTTACCAGGAAAAGATGTACTAGGTTTATTGTCAGGAAACCTAGATTTGAGACCAAGCAAAGCATATTTACCAGCTGAGATCTTGCACTTTGAAGTTTTGAAACTAAATATTTCTTATCTTGTAAAATGGTAATGACAAAGGAATCTACTTCATAAAATCAACCAAAAAAATTGAACAGTGTTAAGAGTAACAAAAAAAATAGTATTAATTACGGCTTGCTAATTATTCTGCAAATTGCATTATGTATATCTTCCTATTTGAAGCCTTACTAGAACCCAAAAATGGATGCATTATTGTTGTTTCTACTTTAAGGAATAAGCAAAGAGAAACTTGCAAAGATAAAGGAACTTCCCCTTGACCAAGACCAGTAGTAGCCATCAGGTCTGTCTAATTCTAGAAACCATAGTTGAAGTCTCTTGCTCTCCTTCATTAAAACATATTTGGAGGTATTTTAAAGCTGGTAACTCCTCATTTTAAATGTTCTTTTGTTTCATCCTTTGTCTTTCTGAAGTGTCTTTTGTCCCTGTGCTTGTCTTTGTGGTGAGAAGGTGGTGAGTGCAGGGTCCATCTAGCCTATCAGCTTGTTGGGACAGCTCATCTCAGAGCTTTATCCTGCTGAAAGGGAGGATGTGGTGACAGCATCCCTGCTGCCTGGAGGATGTACAAGTCTAATTTACATCTGCTGTCACTGCCAGGTGGCACTGTCACTCCCAAAGTCCAAAACGAAGACTTTAAACAGAAATTTTAGCATAGTTTAGTAATTCTTTTAAGACTGAGGGCACATCATGTATTTAAGTGATACTTCTTACTGATTTATTTGTAAGTTCATGCACATCCAATGATACTAACATCTTATTCCTTTTTGTAAATTCAGAAAGGCTCCACTCTTTAAATATATTTTATTATTCCAATGATGTAAAGGGTAGGCTCAGCCTATTTCCTTTTTTAATTACTCTATTTCACTGTGCCAAAAAAAAAATCTGATTCAAAATATATCAGAACTCAGTCCAAAATATAAGCTGTTCACCTGTAAAAATAGGGTTGAGGGGATTTTGGAAAAAATGCAATTACTTTTTTTTTTTTTTTTTTTTTTTTTTAGGATACAAAAAACTTTAATTGCTCACTTTATTTTTCCAAGGTCCCTGAAAACTCAAAAGAGGGGCTAAACAGATTCTGGACTTTATAAAAGAAATTAACTTCCCAGATTAATATATTGTTTGCCAAGTTTCAGTTTAGAGTGAATTTTTACAACCAAGTTATAAAACTCCTGAAAATACCATCGGGACTAAGAATGGAAAAGTTCAGAGAACTCCAATATATCTGATGATAACCTAAGAGCCAAAAACACATGGTGAGATTGCTATCCCAAATGGTGAAAAAAAGGACAGAGTCAGTTCATATGGTAAAATAAAAGATATATTTTATGGCATTCATATATTTTGAAAGGCGTGCCATAGGGTATTCTGTAAAACTTTATTTGGATCTGTGGGAGACTGAATGACTCATTGACTGATAATGGGATACAGAGCTCTTTGCTTCAGGGCCACCAGTACAAATCTTCCCTAGGATGAGAGTGATATAAAATTGTTACAATGAATCGACTTTTGTTTAATCCCCACTTACCACCCACCCCTGCACCCTGCACTCCCCATGCCTTCCCCAGGCTTCCAATCTTGAGACTGAAAGATTCCATTTACACTTGACAGCTATATGCATGTGGAATACAATAAAAATCAATGCTTCCTATTTATTTCATCTCCTCGTCGGTCAATAAATAGTTTGTGGAAATTTGAACAAAGACATTAAGAAACTGATGTCACATATCACAACTTATTAGCAAGTGTACTTAAAACCTCCTTAGGGCTTAAAAAATCAGCACAGAATGCAAGGAAAGTGTCCAGCTAACAAAAATTTATGCAACGAATGAGGTCATAATTGAGTGGAGTATTTAAAAGACATAAAGGAAAAGGAAACATTTCACTGGGCTTGTCCTATGGACTGAGCATCTGCTAAGTGCTTCCACTTACAGAATATTCCATTTTTGCAGTCCTCTGAGATACAGCTGTTTTATTTAGAGGTTGACAGGAGAGGAAACTAAGGCTTATGGAAATTAGTTTGCTCACAATGACACAGCCTAGAGGAGATGGGGCTTAGAATCAAACAAAGATCTGTATGATTTTGAAGATCATCTGTTGTAACCTTTGGCCTTTGAGAGTGTGCTGGACGTAAAACTACTTACAATATGCCCCGTAACAAACTGAAACAGCTACGCTGCCCGTGAATTTCCACCACCTAGCTTTCCAAATACAAGGATTCTGCTCTCTCCACCAAAAATCTGAAGTGCTTTGAGCAATCTAATTTGTTGCCTTTCATGGGAACACACCCCATAATGACAAAAACATACATCTCTATCCTATTAAAGGAAATGTTCCACTTAGTGGCAAATCTAGCAGACAGGACACTCAGAGTAGATCTTTTTTTAACACCCCCTCTTTTCTATGACAAAATTATTTGCAGGAATAATCAAGAAATGAAACCAGGGGCACCTGGGTGGCTCAGTGGGTTAAACCTCTGTCTTTGGCTCAGGGTCCTGGGATCGAGCCCCGCATTGGGCTCTCTGCTCAGCGGGGAGTCTGCTTCCCCCTCTCTCTCTGCCTGCCTCTTTGCCTCCTTGTGATTGCTCTGTGTCAAATAAATAAATAAAATCTTTAAAAAAAGAAATGAAACTAATAATAATGCTCAGAAAAGAATTACAAACAGAAAGTTCTATCAAAAATCATATATAAAAGTTAGGTAAGTAATTGTCCAGTAACTAAGGAGTAGATTTTAATAAAACTGAAACACCTCTAAAAAGTACAAAAATATTAAGTTGTACCGCAGATGTAACATTGTATTTTGTATTTGTTCTTCAGTTTTAAAACAATTTTCAAGAGTTAAATGAATTTTAGATTTATTTATTTATTTATTTATTTGAGAGACAGATCGAGATAGTGAGAGAGAGCACAAGTGGGGAGGAGAGGGAGACCAGACTCCCCACTGAGCAGAGGAGGCAAAGAGCCTGATGCTTAATCCCAGGACCCTGAGATCATGACCTGAGCTGAAGGCAGGTGCTTAACCCACTGATCGACCCAAATTTCCTGAATTAAATTGAATTTTAGAGCTATTATTCAATTACAATAAAATATTTCATATATGAAATAAAATTTGCCTCCCAGTGAAAAACTTTGCAGTTCACATTTTACCTTTTCAATACGGGTTTAAAAACCCAAAGGGTTGCATAGAATGACAGGATTGAAGTCATTCAAGTTATGTCCCCCTGTTTATCAACAGTTACTCTAAATCCACTTTTTAAAACCCAGGAACGTGTAGCGCCCTAGGAATTGAAGACAGAAAAATCATTCCTGAACATTCTGAATCCTTAACAAACTTCTCCAAAAGAGCAGCACTGAGTCCCTCTGTAGGAGAACAAATTCTATCAATGGGAGCTTTCCAAACGAACTTCCACATCAAAAACAACGTTTTTTAAAGGACAAGCATTAAAAATGCGCTAATTTGAAGCTTTCAGATATATTATTAAAAGTCACCCTTATAATCGTTTAGAACTTAACCAAAAAGGATTTTTTTTTTTCCAAAGAGGGAGAAGTATTTTGCTACTGACATCTAGAATTGCCAACGCATGGTTATAATGAAAACCAAGTGAGTTTTATTATTGCTTTGAATTTCTGTCGTTGCTGCTCCCAGGACAGATGACACTCACTGTCCCTGCTGTGGCTGTGCCACCAGCTCCCACACCTGTCTCACACTGGCTCACCCAACATATCTGCAAGGGGATGATACCTCCTGTAAGGCAGGTGATACACAACTCTTCCTAACAATAGCGAGAAACTCTGTGTGGAAATCTTGCTTCATGGGAGAAATATCAATTTTTCTGACAGTAGGTGGCATTTCCACTCAGTGCTCATTTGAAACTACATACCCTTGACCACCACCCCCAAGTAACAAAAAAATAGAAACACCTGCTTGCTTTGGGTGTTTTTGTCCTCTTCGTCCTAGGTCCTCCTCTCATCACTAAATCTACTGACCTCCTTACATCTGCACTCGTGCATCCTTCTCTCCACCACATTACAACGGGCTAGTTTCCAAGACCTTCCAAGGGCAAGCCCCTACAAATATACATTACATTTTACACCCACTTACCTGCTCAGGGACTTTGTTCTTAACATTTTTACTTATTTCTCCTGCATCATCAATTTCCTCTTTTCTCCAAATCATTTTCATCATCCTAAAATTATACATATGTTTATGTACCATTAAAAAAAAAAAGAATTGCTCTCTTAACCCTTCTTTTAGTCTCCATCACTGATCCCTCCCTTTCCTGACTTCCAAATGTTAGAGGGACCCAGGAATCCGTCTTTATCCTCTTTCCTCTCTCTATACATTGATCTCCTAGATAATCTATCTAATCACATGGCCTGCAGAAGCACCTGATAGTATCTACATTTATATCTCTAGCCCAGACTCCCCATTTCATAGTCAACTCCAATACCTAACAGCCTGATGACATTTTCACTTGAATATCAGATAAGCATCTCAGACACAACATATGGTTCCTCTCACACGGCATACCTGGATATTCCACTCCCCCAGCAGTTTTCTTCATCTTCATAATCAGCACATTGTTCAATCAATTGTTAAGTTGTTCCTGGACCTCACATATAAACCTTCGGCAAATTCAGCCAGCTGGACATCAAATGTATCTCAGGCCCAACCGCTTCTCAACAGCTTTATGAACCACCTTATTGCAAACCATCATTATCCCTGTCGAGAATGCCACAGAATGACGTCCCACCTGGTTTTGAGGAGCCAACGGTTCTTTCTCCACACAGAAGTCAGAGTTGTCCTCTGAAAAAATATGTAGATCACATGACTTCCCTGCTCAAAACTCACCAGTGGCTTTTTACCACACTGACCAGAATATCCAAAGTTCTTATGACAACTTGCAGTGGCCTATGTCACCTACCTGTGCCTACCTCTTCAGTATCTCCTATCACTGACCCCTCACTCATTCTATGTCAACTCCACCTCGACTTGTACTTTCTCAGATAGGCCACAACTAAGCCTACTTTAGGCCTTTGCATTTGCTGTTCCATCTGCCTGGAATATTCTTTCACTTGATCTTTGTGGCTTGACTGTGCATCTAATTTAGGTCTCTGCCCACCTGGACCCTCATCAATCAAAACTTGACCAAGCATTCTATTTAAAATAGTGCACTCTTGTTCTGCTTTATTTAATAGCGCTTACCACAAAGGGATATTTTGCTATGAATTAAGCATAATGTGATACTGGACTATTCCTATGAAGATGGTACCAGAGAGCTTATCCAATTAGTTATGACCAGGTAAGACTGATTGTAAGGGGCCAGAAACTGGCATTGAACTCAGAACTCTGAAACTGGAAGGGGGAATTACAGAGTATAGGCCCACTTGTTAATGCTGGAGTGTCCAATGTTGCAGCAAAAATGGGACATCAATGCCCACCAGCAGTGTTGGGGTAGCCAAAGGGGTTGTTAACTACTCCAAAATGCCCCAACACCAAGGTGTAACAAAGTCGCTATGAATCTCCAACATTCATTTAGGTGGCTGTCCTAATGCACTTTAAATGTGTCAGGTTCACTTACCTGTTTCATTTCCTATTTATAATACCACTTTTTTTTTTCCTTTTTTTTGGTTAGGATTTAATATTTAAATGTTCTTAGACTTCACCCACCTGAAGCCAGAAAGAGGGCCTAAGTTAATAGAAACAATTTGTAAGGAAAGCGAGCTTAAGAGTAATGTTTTCCATTATCTGTTCAGTTATCTTTACCATCAGGTTGGCATGGCCTTAAAAACACCTTTCATACCTATAATTCGAGAGTTGTTTCATAGCCAGTTGTTTATATTACCATCTGTTTCATTGACTTGTAAATTCAGTATTAATCTTCCAAAGCCTGCCACAGTGTCTGGCTTATTCATTTGACTTTTTTTTTTTTTTAAGTGAATACCATTCCAGATATCCTGGACATGTGACTATGTTACCAACATATCCAACATAGGTCCTTTGGGGGGCGGGTTGCGGGGAAGATGTACATGTGATTAATGTTAGAGTTTTAACAACTATATGAGGTAGATCTCAGTCAAATTTCATACAAATTATTTTAACAGAGAGAATGTAATATAAGGTTTGTTAATTGACTATGCAAGAACTGAAAATCAGGCAAATGGGAACACCAAGGCATCAGAGAAGTAGGAATTACAGGAAGCAACTGGCACACCCAGGGCAGGGAAACAAAGAGAAGAGATTAGAATTTTAAAACTCAGAAATTCCACAGAGAGGGCAAAAGACCTGGGACCCAGACCTCTGGGGGAGAGCCACTGGTAGGATGAAGCTTGTTCTGTGAATGTTGGAGAAATGGCAAATTGGAGCCATTTGGTTACTGACTGCTGCGGCCAACCCTGGATTCATCTTGACAGGAACCAGGAAACAAAAGAAAGAAAAAGTCCTTTTTTTACTCCAGCCTTCCAGTCTCCATTTAGGAATTTATTATAATTATATAAGTTTTGTTTACTCTTTGTCCTTCTCATAAGCCTTTGAGTTCTATTGCTGTTTGGTCCACCTTGTTAAATTCATCAAGTCACCCTTAGGATGAATTCACGAGTAAATGAATGAGATCTATTCATTTAACCAACCAGCTTGGGGGATGGAGAGGTTGTGGAAGATAAGAGAAAATTCACTCCGAGAAAGTAAAAGCTTGAGGAAAAACAAGACTTTTCTTTAGAGCATTAATAATTATGTGCTGGAAATTTTTAATAATTTTATTATGATAGATTTATAGATGTTTTTTAACCTAAAAGCATGCTTGTTCCATATTTTATCTATTTTGCTTGCAGTCCTCCAGTGAGCACAAAACTGCACTTCTTAAAAAATAAAATTTCACAAGTTCTAAGTGTATTGTTGTGAGCACAATATACTTTGAGTACTCTCCTTTTAAGATTTATAAATTTCGTGAATAAGTCTGCTTTAGAGTAATGTTTCTCTGTGGTTGATGGCAGCTCATGAAAATGCAGGTTAGACAGCTTGGCTTATTTCTAACGCTCCTATCTTAAAATCTCATCAGAGCCTTCTAACTCTGCTTCCCAAAAGAACTTTTCACTTTTTAACCTCTTTATCTGACCTTCATGTCTGTACCTTAATTGGAACATCCTGAAATCAGAGGGGATGCACAGAGAACAGCATTTTCTCCCTCCCGTCACTGAACATTATTTCATACAAAAAGATATGTTGGTCCTGAAGACAACACCAAGAACAGAATGAAAGGATGCCAGTTAGTGAATCATTTTGAAAGGAAAAAGTGGCCTAACTTATACTATGTTGTGTCTTGTGCGTCAACATCTCCCTTTAGGCCCAGCTATACAAACGAAAAAGGAAATGCTTGAGGCCAAGTCACACAATGCAGTTGGAAAAAGTTGTCTTATTCAGAGATCTAAATATATGGCTCAGGAAGATACCGGTCAGGTTCAAAACAATGGAAGGAAAAGAGTATTTAAAAATAAATGACATGCTTTTTAAAACATATCTGGTCGGATTTCCAAATGACTCATTCTACTTCTCTATTTTTCCCAAATGCCAGTTTCCTCAAAGAAATCAATTCCATGTGATAAGCTTTAAAAAAGAGACCTGTGATATGTACAAAAACATTAAACATAATTTGAAATTTAAATTGTGTTCCAAAGAAACTGTAGTGCATTAGATTGTGTTCAACATTTACTGCTGTTTAGTCCATTTACATACAGCAATAAAAGACAGCTAAACCATTAAATTACATGACTTTCTCAAAATTGCTCTTCAATTATGATAAAATTAAACTCTTTGTATCCTATTTATAAACATGGATAAGTAGCCAATACATTGCAGATACCATTGTACTATAACCAAGTTTAATTTTCAATAGTTTCCTCAGGGCTTTAGTCGTTTACTGATATTGGCTGATAAATTTGTATTTGTGTGTGTGTGGCTGTCTATAGACAGTGTCAAAATTATCTCCAAGGAAGAGAAGAACCACATAACTCCTTGAAAATTGCAAAGTATACAATAGCACTTAACTGTGTAAAATATAAATCAGTTTTGAGAAAAATAGAAATTTGAAGTTAACCACAAGGAAAACATAGAGCTGAGTTCTCAGAAAACAGTGTTGCTCTTCCCTAGTTTAAGTATTTATTTTGTATTAAAGAATTTATGACTTATGAAAGACCTCAATTCTCAGTGATTTCTAAAGATGGTTTCAGCCATCTTTAAAACTCAAAGAAGCCTGCAGTCCTTGTTCCAGGACAATATTGTGTGATGAGAAAATAGAGTTTTATGCTATTGCCCCAACATTACTTTTTGACTAGTACATCTACTTATTTATACTGTACAAATCCACTAAATAAACAATAAGGTCTCTGTTCTATCTAGGCTATAATCTCATTGGGAGCAACCTCCCTTAAGTCCAAACTTATTTCTTGAACAATTTTAAAATCCCAGAAAGCAATTAAGGATCAATAAAGATAAAATCAAATTATAACCTGTAATATTTACTAAAATAAGTAAATCTAAGAGAAAAAACCAGCAATGCTCATCAGGCAAAATTTATGAAGTTGCTTCTTTTGATTTTCTATTTTACATCCACATCTACACAGCCCACATTGGAGTGGAGTGTTGGCAACATTCTGGTGAAATTATAAAAAGCATATAGCCAGTTAGGAAAACTTAGGCCAAAAAGACTGTCTTGTGTTCAATTAGGAATCCTGAAGTAATCCTGGCTGAAGCAAGTTCATGGCTTGGCGTATAAAGAAAGATGATGTACTGAGGTCTGCAATTACTACCAGTGAGACAGAAGTTCATTTTAATTTATGACTGTCATCTGTGTGATTTGAAGCAAGAGCGCAGGCCCATGTGGAGACATGCATCTGCTCCATCCAATACAAGCCTGTTCATTGCTCCCATGGAAAGACTGGCAAAAGGGAGAGGGAACCGGAATGGAAGATTTGGACACCACTGTCAACACCTGTTTCCAGTTGAAAGCTGCTGAACCAGTTTCTGTTTGCAAAACTAATTGAGAAAGTCAAGAAGTTTTGTAGCAGATTAAGAAACAGAGTGGGCCTGTCTTGACCAAGGGGGCTGCACCTTATGAAAATGCCATTTAAAGGAAAGACCAGTCATCTGCTGCCAGAGGATTGCAGGCAAACTTCCCTTGGTGTCCTGACTTCTAGTCTGTTTCCTGACCAGAAGGGGTATGCTACACTGTTGAGGACTCTGGCGATCCTGGGGGAGCTATCCAGGGTGGCACCAGAAGCCAGTGAGGCAACGTAGAGGACACATACACTCTCAGTCATGGTGCCAATCTTAGTGGGAGAGCAGAGCTGCTTCTGACAGATGCAGAAGACACATAAAGCCACAGACTTAAAACAAAAACGGTGACAAACGTCCAGACAGATGGTTTGATTGCCGATCTCACCTGGCAGCTCTTCATTCTCTCTGGCTGTAGATATCAGATAAAGATCTTTGTTTCTCTCTCCTCCTTGTCTGATTTTGGGAAAAGTTTCCCCATTTTGGGCCTTCCATTATTTTGGCTGACAATCCAAATTGTGCCTACATGCAAAATCAATTCCACTGTCCTCATTGGATTAACTAACAACTGTCCTTTTAGCCAACTAAACAAACCGAATTTTATTTTTTTCTCTGTGAAATGGAAGAAGCAAATTATATTGTAGTTTGAGAGGGAGTCACCAAAGGCAGGGACTCCCAAACTTTACTGCACATTGGAATCACAAGAGATCTTTAAAAAACACTGCTGCCTGGCTCCCAACTGGAACATTCAGATTTAATTGATGTGATCTGGACACTGGGATTTGTAAAAATTCCCCCAGGTGATTTTAATATGCAGCTAAGTGTGGGAACCACCATTGTAGGAACTCAACAATAAGTTCTACAGCTTCCCAGATTCAAAACTCAACTTCTCCACTTACTAAGTGCATGACTCCGGAAAGATTATGTCATCAGCTAATGGTAATGATATCATTGATTGTGAGGATTTAGTAGAAGAAGAAAAGTGCGTACTACAGAGTAAGTGTTCAATGAATCACTAATAACAAACATAATAAGTACCAGCCCAGACAAAAGAAGCCTGTTTATGTGATCTTCTTACAAATTCCTTAGACTAATCTCATTCATTCAAAACACATTTACTAAATATTTTGCTTAAGTTTTCTATGGCTGCCATCACAAATTACAACAAACTTAGTGTTTTCAAACAACATAAATGTATTCTTTTACAGTTTTACAGGTCAGAAGTCCAACACAGATCTCCCTGGGCTAAAACCAAGGTGTTGGCAGGACTGTGTTTCTTTCTGGAATCCCTAGGGGAGAATCTGCTCCTTTACTTCGGCTTGTAGAGGCCTCCCACACTTCCTGGTGCATGAGCCCCTCCTCCCTATCGTCACAGCCAGCAAGTTGCCTTTGTCTAACACTTGTTCTAGTCACAGTGCCTACTGACCAACCCTCGCTGGAAATGGTTATATGATTTTAAAGACTCATGTGATTAGATTGAGCCCACTTGGATAATACAGACTAATCTCTCCCTCTCAAGGTCAATAGTTTTAATCACTTTTTTTTTTTTTTTTTTTTGCCATGTAAGCCACTATATTCATAGGTTACAGCAATTAGGGTGTGAACATCTTTGGAACCACTATTCTACCTACCACAGAATTGCTGTGGGCTTGTATCATGTTCCCTTACATGTCCTCTTGGATGAATAAAATTCCATCACTCCTCAAAATCTAGGGTAAACTCTTTTATACTTCAATTCAACTCTTATAGAAATTATAAAATTTGTACCGATCATGTCTACCCATGTTACCTAGTAGTTGATAATTGTAGTAAGCAGTTAACCAAATCAATCCCAGGTTGTAATAATAGTGATTCTGTGACGACTTTCTAAACTCTTTGGTTGATTGTTTCTCTTAGGATTCAGAAACAAACTGTTACACAATTTCCCCCCAAAACTTTAGTTGTTTTTTGTTTTAAGTTGCCAGATCCCCCTTCCCATTGTAATAGCACTTTATTGTGCAAATTCCAAACACTATGCCAAACCCCCAGCAAAAAGCTCCTTGAGCAAAAATAAATAATGAGTTCCCACCAGGATTGGCCGTGTTTCCTGACATTATTCACACCTCTCTGGATAATCCATCCAGATTGGTGCTGCTCTGCAGCACCAATTGACCCTAAAAAGTCTGGGCAAGTTCCCAGAAACCCACACATTTTGTCAGAGAGAACGGGTATCATAATCTAGAAAGACTTGCCTGAGCAATCATCCACCATCCAGCCAAAGCCTTACCTTGAGAACACACACTTTGAGATTTCTCCCTGGCACTGCCACCTACCCATGCTACTCCAAGGCTAGCTTGGTGACACCATCAAGTTCAGGGTAGTCACAGTTATATCCATGGCACTTCTTTAGCTAATGTAGCTGTGACTTATTACATTCTTCTTCCTCCTCTACCTCCTCCCACTTCTGTCCTCTTCTGGCTGCAAAGTGATTGCTAAGTGTCTATCTTTCCCCCATCTCTGGAGGTCAGGAGCTGGAGAGTCAGGGTCCTAAGTGGTCTTACTGTGGTGGAGGGATAACTGGAAGATAAGGCTAGGTAGGCACAGCAGGGCCAGATGATGGAAGGTTGTGGATGCTGGGCTAAGATATTTGGGCTTGAGTCAGTAAATGATAGGGAAGCATCCTAGGCCCCTGGGTAGAGGACTGACACAAAGATAGCGGTATTTTTCAAAAGAACAATCTGACAGTGCCATGTGTGATGACTTAGAAGCAGGGACAACATAAAGAGAAGCCAGTTAGGAGACTATCACAAAAATCAAGTCCAATTTGATAAGAGCCTGAAACAGTATGACAATGTACGTGAAGCAGGAGCAAGGATACATCCAAGAGAATTCAGAAGTGGAAAACCCCTTGGGCTTAGTGACTAATTTTATATGAGTGATAAACTTGAGAGATTTCAAAGGTGACTGTAAAATGTAAAGCCAAGGCAGGAGGAAACTGGTAGTGCTTCTGAGACAGGTAAGGGGACAGGAAAGGGACTGTGGTTTAAAAAACGGATCAAATTAACAATAGTAGCACCTATGCTACTCCTTGATTATAATCCATCAATCCCTTCTCACTTAACTTCGTATAAATACCAATAAGGCTTAACATCACTCATAAGACCATGCTTTAAATCTCTATAATTTTATCTCTTACAGTCCTTTTGATAATTAATATCTCAGTATTTTGAATCAATTAAGTTATTTTCTGCCTGTAGATTTGGGCGCATGTCTGGTCAAATACAGAACTCCTTTGTTGGGATTATTCCAAGCAATGTAAGACATCATATATGGATGCTAGTTAGAGAAAAAAAAAAAAGTGAGAAAAACCTTTCTCTTTCCTTCTGGTCATAAGGCTGATGTAGCCTTGTGATTGCTAGCAACCATCTGATGCCAAATGGAGAAAGTCTCTCTGAGATGAGGTCAAACAGAGACAAGCAGAGTGAGATAGAGAGACAGGAACCTGAAGACTCATAGAGATCCCTGAATCCAGCCAAGTCTCACTAGCTCCACATCTTAGACTTCCCAGTTGTATGTACTAATCAATTCCCTGTATTTAATTGTATTTTATCATTTTTTATGTTTTAACTTAAGCTTAGGCTTCTGTCACATATAGCCTAGAGTCCTGAATATTCTATCACCTTAAGTCTGCTCATTTGCATGTAATGCTTTTCCCTATACTCTTTGTCTGACTAAATCCCACTAGTCTTCAGGACTTGGCTTAAACATTACCAGAGAGCCTTGCCATGAGATACCAATCCAAATTAGGTCTCTCTTTACTATTCTTTCAAATAACCTTACTGTATTTCTTTACAGTTCTTCTTATAATTTATAGTGATATACTTATATGTGTTCATTTGTTAAAAATCCATCTTCATTAATTAGACCTTACACATTATCCTCTGCACCTTCCTGAAGTCCCATTGAAATGATAGTAATGGTATTTTTTTAAGACATAAATCCAAATGAAGAAAAAGCAACAAAACAATGTAAGCCACCAAGCAGTTGGATAGTTAGCAATTGACAGGTCCAAGAAAACTAAGATCTAAGCCAAAGAAAGGCTGAGAAACAGCCTACTCCATACCATAGAAGTCTCAAAAGTCTCAGGAATTCTTGGTAACAGATTCCTGTGAATGTAGAAGGTGAAGGTAAAATTAAGCCCTTTTTAGAAACAAATTTTCAGAAATCCTCCCCTACTAAGTAGGTAGATATTGCTACCTTACCTAACAGAAGACTGGATGTTCTCTGACTAGGTATAATGGAAGTTCTTTGGGCTAGTAGCCCCATCTAAAGACATAGACTTTCCAATGGGATTCTCAGTGTCTCCCTCCTAAATAAAAACCAACATCCAAGGTTCACCAGACCTTTGAAGAAAGCCTTGAAAAGAAAAGATGGATGCGAAACCAAGGGTAAACTTAAAGGACTTGAACAGAAGAGACAATATAGTGATAGAAAAAGTTTTAAAATTAAAATCTGCAAAAAAAAAATTAAAAAAAAGAGTGCATCAAAGAAGTAAAAGCAGGCATTTTAGTAGGGGAAAAATAGATATTCAGAGACCAAAACATCTTGTAAATTAAAAATAAAATAGAAGAGGGGCACCTGTGTGGCTCAATGGGTTAAGCCTCTGCCTTCGGCTTGAGTCATGATCCCAGGGTGCTGGGATGGAGCCCCGCATTGGACTCTCTGCTCAGCGGGGAGCCTGCTTCCTCCTCTCTCTCTGCCTGCCTCTCTGCCTACTTGTGATCTCTCTCTCTGTCCAATAAATAAATAAAATCTTTTAAAAAATAACATAAAATAGAAGAAATTTTAAAAGTAGATGCATTGGAATAAAATTTAATTAATTCTTGCAGAGTGTTCAGCAAAAAGACAGAAAGATAAATAGTAAGAAAGGAAAGGTGTAAAACTGAGAGAACCACACACGTCTAAATGATAGGAATCCCATTTGAAACAAAAACAAACAAACAAGAAAACAAACAACGACTAAAAATGAGAAAATGGAGAAGAAATCATCAGAGAAATAATTCAAGAGAATTTCCCAAACTGAAGGTCTATCATCAAGTGCTCAGCATAATAGATGAGTGGATATAGATCTGCATGGAAGTACAACATAAAACTCCAGAACACTGGAAAATAAGAAGATTCTAAAAGTTTCCAGAGAAAAAGAACTGTATATATAGAAAGGATCAAAATTACAACAGCATAGAACTTTTCAACAGCAAAAAAAGAAAGCTAAAGAAAACAACATAATGCCTTCCAAATTCTAAAGAAAACAACATAATGCCTTCCAAATTCTGAGAGGATGCAATTTCAGCCTAGAACTCCATAGTTAGTATCTAGTGTGAAGATAGAATAGAGACATTTTTGTATATGCAGAATCTCAAAAAGATTTTTTTTTTTTTACTTTCATCTTTTCTCAAGAAGATAAATCCTGCTAAAAGGAGGAGATAAATCAAGTAAGAGTGGGGAAAAACGAAGACCTAGGAAGCAGGTGCTCAAAAACGAGAGAAATGAATGGACTGGTTGGAGTGATGGTGAAGAGCGAGAGCGAGATAATAACTCTGCAACAGCCCAGACATTGTCCAGCATGGTCTGGCGCAGACACAAAGACTCCAGGAAAGACTTCATAAAAATGGAATTAATATATCACCAAAAGCATTTGTGCATAATCGAGAAGATATTTACTGAGGAAAGATTAGGGATAAATTAGCCATAAGTATGTGGAAAACTATACAAATAAGAATAGAAAGTATTGGGGCACCTGGGTGTTTCATTCGGTTAAGCGGCTGCCTTTAGCTCAGGTCATGATTTCAGGGTTCTAGAATCAAGTTCCATGTCAGGCTCCCTACTCAGCAAGGAGTCTGCTTCTCCATCTTCCTCCTCTCTTCTGCCACTGCTTGTGCTTGCTCTCTCTTTCTCAAATAAATAAAGAACTTTTTAAATAAAGAGTAGAAATCATTATAGTTGTTATTATCATTGTTATTAGTCCCAAGAAAAATGAAAAGTTGCACAGGATATGTGTTGTGCACAAGATAACAATCATAAAAAAGAAAATTTCTAACACTACAGTGCTTATTATATGACATGAATTGTCATTTTGTTATTATTTTTATTTATTTATATATTTATTATTTTTATTTTTTATTTATTAACTTTTAAAATATTTTTTATTTATTAACTTTTTTATTATTAACTTTTTATTTTTTAACTAATTATTTTTATTTATTAACTAATGCACTATTAATCATCACAAAAATCTCATGTTATAGGTACAATGATTCCCTCATTCTACATTTGAAGAAATTGAGACTTGGAGATAATAAGAAGTATACCCAAGCTCACCCTGACAGTAAGTGCCATTTCTGGAATTTGATTCCAGGCAACTGTACTGTGGAAGCTGTTCTCCTATCTCCTAACTAACATGTTGCCTCTGAAAATAATCATAAGATATTTTATATCTCCATTATAAGTAGAATTTTCATGGGCAAATATAAACTCTGACTATCCATTTATCCCAGATTACAAAATGACAACTTTGGAAGACTAGGCATAGGTTTGATGTGGTACATATGAAAAGAATCTAAGTCTTCTGAATCTTTGTTGAAGTCAATAGCTAAGACCTTAAAAGCAGAATGAAAGAAATAGCTGTATAAGCATGATTTTTAAAGATTTAGAGATAAGTGCCCCCAAAAAATCAAACCAGAAAAGAGAAAAAAAAGAACTGAATGTGGTTGCCACCTGTAGAAAGTGACAGGATACAAAGGATTTCCTTCAGGGAACTAACTTTATCAAGACTTGTAGAAATGTTTTGTTCCTTAAACTATGTTCTTGGGTAACTAATATTTTTCACTGCCACTCTTAAGGATTGAGTATCACTAAGTTGACATTTAAAGCCACGAGTATGGGGCAATTGGGTGGTTCATTCAGTTCAGCATCTGACTCTTGATCTCAGCTCAGGTTTCAATCTCACCATCTTAAGTTCAAGCCACAGGTTGAGTTACATGCATAGAGCCTACTTCAAAATAAATAAGTAAGTAAAAATAAAGCCATGAGTATGGATCACCTCTCAGTGTGAGTAGAGAGGAGAGGTTCCAAGGAAGAATGCTTGAAGGTCTACATAATCCATGTAGAAGGCTACCAGAACAAGAAGAGGCAGAGAAGAAACAAGAACAAACTAAAGAGAAAAAAGTCAAAGGCTCAAGAAATCCAATAATCTAGAAAGCAAAGGCAGAGAGATCATTGGGAAGGAGAGCGTCAATAACAGTAAGGAAAAGAGGGGAAGGACGACAAGAATAGCAACTGAACCAAAATTGCTTTTCAGTCATGGCTGGGGAGCAAAATGGTTGCGGGTGCTTATGGAAGGAGCTATAAGTCAGTCCCCGGAAGGCATGAGGACATACCATAGTTGTCAGAGTAACACTGAATCCTAATGATGTCATTTCCTCTTGTATAGGATCTCCTTACCCCAGGAGCCACCCAGCTAGTTTGGATTTTTTTTTTTTTTTTTTCCTGAAGTCTGCTGCCAAGGGAGCAGCCGCCTCTTCATTAACAGAGAAGGAATGACAGGAAATCATTACTGGCAAGAAGCTTGTTGACATGAAGAAAATGACATGGTTAGTTTCTGATAGTGGCGGCATGCCATTTTCAGCAAGGCCAAAGCAAAGAAATCATAATATCTAGAAAATAATATATCCATGCCCGCCATATAAATTCTAGCCAGATGTTGCCCTGAGGAAAGTGAGTTCCTTTGGCTTTGATGACAAGTACAGAAGAGCAAAGACCTCCTTCTCACTATTGATGAGCCCCTGATTGTTGGTTACATGAATCAGGAGACAAGCTTTGGGGCAGGATCACAGCCAGCCCAGAGTCAGACCTGAAGATAAGTGAGAGGTCAGCGTTTAATTTCAAGAAGAGCACCAAGTACATGCTGAAGAAGAGAGAAGCCACCTGGTAGCATTAAAGTGGAGCCTCCGGAATGCGATTGTGTTCTGGGGGCAGGCAGGTGAGAGCATGTTCTGCGCCGACAAAGTAGGCTTGTGACAAGGGAAAGATGAAAGCGGCCCCACCACCTCCTCCAGCAGCTACAGGAGATCTCCTGGTCCTTTTATCTAGCGATCACGTGACCTGTCAGTTACCTGTAGGGGGTGTCCGTAGATTTCGCCACTGTGAAATGTTTTAGTCTTGTGTCAGAGGGCTGTTTTCTTGAAGTGGAAGATGTCAGAAAAGTGTAAGTTGGCTTCCAGTTGTACATTGATACATCAGTTTCAATCATTCATTGAAGCAGCAGGGTCTTTCCTTTCACTGAGGCACAGCTCGGGAGAACAATGGTTCTTTCAAGATATATATTCCACATGCAGATAAGAGATTATCAATGTTCATGTAAGATAAGCATCACTCCTGAGAGCTACACTTCAAGTGTAAAATATTTCGGATGAATCGCATATCCATTCTTTCTGAATTTTCGTACCACTCAGAGGTAAAGCCAACGCATGTCATGCGGCACACACACACACACACACACACACACACAAGATACTTATATAGAATTGAGGCTAGAATTGAATCTACACATTTGGTTTTTCAGTTGGATTCTCACTGTCCTACTCCCTCTCACTACCTTGGTGGATAAACAGAAGGAGGGAAGTAATGGGTTTGGGGAGGCAGTGACTCCCAGTGATATCCTAGAAGAAGGCTCACAGAGCACTTGCCTGCTCACCTCCCACGTCCTTTGCACTAGAAATGAGAATCTAGCTATCCCATCCAGTACATCTGAGATTGTAGATGGCTCCCAGGGAACAGCAGAGCAGTGACACAAGAAGAGATGCCAGGCCAGGGAGCAGATACCCTGGGCTTCTCCCCACCAATGCCCTCCCCCCAACCATCTGCATCCCTGAAAAATACAAAGTTGTGGGAGATAAGAGAGTATCTTTCATGAGTGATACAAGCTCTGGGTTTGTGCCCACTCTAGATGAGTAGGAAAGACTGCTATTCAGATGAGAAGAACACCAGTGTAGGAGTGAAGCTGGTGGACTGTTCAGATTAAATTCCAGGTAAGCATTTACTAGCTGTGTGACTTCAGGCAAATTATTTAATCTCTCTGTGCCTCTCTTTCCTCCCCTCTAAAATGCAGTGAATGATCATATTTACCCTGTAGGGATATTTTTTCAGAATTAAATGAATTAACTCATTTAACACAAGTTCAATAAATGTTAACTATGATTATGTGTGCTAATAAGATCCCCGGACTCCAAACACCATTCTCCACTAGCTTTTTAGATACCCGACATTCTACCTTTGGAAAGTTTTTCCTTGAATAGAGAATTTAGGTGTCTATCTTTATTAAAATGCAAAAACTTCTAATAATACAAAAAAAAAATCTATGAGTCTCATATCTATGAGATACTTGTTCTCATTCCTTCCAAGAGCAAGGTTTCATTGAATCCCTTCTATATGTCCTCCACCTCTTTCTTCACCCTGCTTCCATGGCTTGTCTTAAAGGACTTCTGTGTTCCCCCAGGATACTCATTCCCCTTCGCTCCTCCCAATCTACCTTCCTATAGTCAAGGTCAGGAGAAGCTTGCATTTTCTATATTTGTCTCATAGCACTTGTTCAGTCTGTTTTTGTTCCCCTGAGATACTCTTCCCCTACCACCTGCTGTGTATCTGTCTGCAGCAATCCCTGTGACATCTCAAATTCACTGTGTCCAAATGTAGTTTCTCACCTTGACCCTTCCACACAAAATCCCATGGCAGTTCTGCACCGCACTTCTTTTCAAGGCACACACATTTCACAGACTGGAAACCTAGAATTAACTTTGGCTGATTCTTTCAACTTTGTCTGTGTATGTAGGTAGCTAAAGTCTCTCTGTTCCAGGTCTGAAATGTATCAGTCCCTCTCACTGCCCCTGCCCTACATCAGGCCCTTATGTTTCTCACTTGAGCTTTTGCAATAAGTTCCTAACTGATCTTCAGATACCCTCTCTATGTATTTCCATTCCAATCTTACAAGCACATTGCTTCAAGCTTTGAGCACACACTTTCTTATTCAAAATTATGATGAGGCACCTGGTGGCTCAGTTGGTTAAGCTTCCTACTCTTGGTTTCTACTCAGGTTGTGATCTCATGGGTCATGGGATTGAGCCTGGCATCGGGCTCCACTTGAAGATTCTCTCCCTCTTCCCCTCCCCTACTCTCTCTTTCTCTCTCAAAGAAATAAACAATTTTTTTAAAACGTAATGATTTCCCAAAGTCTGGTGAAATAAACTCAGCACTTCTAGCTCTGAACTACCTTTCCAGACGGAAATCCCGCACCTATGTATCTGTCTACCCAACATTCAGGTTAAAGCAAGTTATCAGTGATAACCGACATCACCAAGTTGATCTGTGACAGCATTACCCCAGGACACAAGGCACCCTTGAGGTGTTGAGAGGTTTCAGGGAGCTACTGTAACTTAAGGAACAATGGCTCATCAAACAGCACCTCTTTTTAAGGCTCAGCTCAAATGGGATCCCCTAAAGGAAGCTTTTCCCAATTCCTCACCACAAAATCGTTCTTCTTCCCTTCTTCCTCCCTTCCTTCATCAATCCTTCCTTTCCCTCTTCCTTCCTTCCCTCCTTTCATGCAACAATCATCCCTGGGGCAGCTGTGCCATATGGAATGCAGGCCTACCTTGGGCACATACCCAAGAGGGACATAGTTGTGACCCTCAGGAAGCTCAAAGTCTAGTGAGGGAGAGGGCAGGTACAAAAACAGAGGTGTGTATGGGTATCAAGCACACACACAGGAGGGAGGTTGTAACTGCCTGATCAGCCAAGGAAAAGCCTCCTAGTGATGGTGAGTTGAGAACTAAGCCATACAGATGAGAAGGAGCTATCCAGGCACTGCATGGGAAGTGAGGTTCTGGGCAGAGGGCTATGGGGTGCAGTGACAGAGAGGTACCACGGAGTGTGGTTCCTCGTGGGCAGTGCTGCTTATGGTGTGGTGGGAACACTGAAACAACATGATTTCAGGCACTCTTAAAACTCCAGAACCACGCTCCAAAATCCACACTACAAAATCAAAATCATTTTCATGAATGCAAATGGTGGTTAAGACCTGAGAAAATCAACTTCAAGCAAGCACGAGTAGTGATTCTTCTATTCATTATGTTGTGAAGACAGTGGTCCGCATTTGGGGGTCACAGAGACTCACCATAAAGCTTCATTCAGACAAAGGAAATGGACAAAAACAGATGTGGTAGTAAAAGCAAAGGATGTGTAAGGAAGGATACATTCTTCTTGTCTTTTGGATTTTCAAAATTTATTTGAAGTAAATTGGAATACTAAGCAGCTATTAAAAATAATTTTGTGAAGCACATTTTTCATATTAAACTGTTAATGCAAGAAAAGAAAAAATGCACATATACCTATAAAATCTCATTTCTGTAAGACAAGTAAGTTTTTGCATGTATGTGCAGAGAAAAAAGTCTTGAAGAATAAGCCTCAAAATGTTAATGGTGATTATCACTAGGCAGTGGGAGTTGGTATAATTTTAAAGAGGATTTTATGATTTTCCAAAATGAATATGCATTTCATGTATAATTTTAAAAAAGCAGTATACGTTCCTTTTCTTCAAGGCAAATAGCCAGAGCCAAAATGGAATTCTAATTAATGTCCTGAAGCCATGAGAACAAGGAGGGTTTGACCTTGGGACGGGAGGTGGTGACACAACCCAGACTTCTTCACAGGACGCCAGACCTAGGTCTGGCCTGAGCAAACATTAGCAGCAAGGCCAGCAGGGAGACAGGAACTGAGGGCTAAGTCCAAGTCCTTCCCAGCCCAGGCAGCCTTTGGTCAGGAAATCATAGTCCCAGCTGTGTGATCCTGGAAACACAGAGAAGAAATGAAGCTGAGACACACAACTGTCTCAGGAGTCTGGTATGGGCCAGGACCACCAGCCAGACCACCAGAGTCCTGGCTGGGTGTAGTCATCCTGTCCTTGGAGTTTGGAAGGTTCTAGAAACCAGACGTTGGATCAGGGCTCCCCATAAACCAGGTAGACTCAGGTGTAATAGAAAAGGTTTCAAATGTATTAAACTACCCTTAAGGGAACCCCTATCATTCCCCAAACCTGGGGTCCTTCACATTTTTGTATTCTGATTGTGAAATAATGACATGCTATTCCACAACTGGGAAATTGTATTTTTCGACTTTGTGTTTCTAAAGTTAACATAAACGAAGCAGTTGTCTCAGACCCAGTGTTTGGAATCTGTGCTCCATATCCTCTGCCCCAGACTACACTATCATCCTGGGCCATGCAGTTGCTTAGTGAATGTCATTACAAATAAATAATGGTATACAGGACGCTACTCTTTTACATAAAATTATATGTGTAATGCAGCTGAAACTGGGAATGGAAAAACTTTTCACTGGTCCTGTATCATAGTCTGTAAACCATGAACATTGAATTAACCCAATAAAAGTGACAATTCTGACCCCGGGCTATACCCATTACTCTAAGGTTACAGCTCGCAAGCCAACTCAAATTGTTCTCAGTGTGGTACTTTACTGAAATACTTATCATCTGGAAACCGTATGTAGTGCATATTCTTAATAAATAATAACACATTTTATTTTGGTTTACTGAAAATTAACAGGGCATTTGGGAAATTGCTATTATTGTGGGAGCCTGTTTCACATTTGCCTTGGCAATACAATAGCTATCTAAGTGGAAAATAGGAGAACCCGTGGCTGTTGAGGGTGGGTTTTTTCCTCTGCTGTTGGTATTCACAGAAAGCCACACAGCTGGTTACATTAATGACATCCTATATACTCAGAAGAGATGAAAGAAGTCAAACAAAGTTGTAATGGGCTTACCCATATGAAATTGTCACGTTGAGTCGACTGGTTTTGCATTTAGACACAGTAAATCTGCTTCTTTGCAGCTATATTCCAATCTGTAGTCCAAATGGTCTGCAAAGTTTCAAGGCTTTATTGATACGACTGTCTGAGACAGCTTTGTGGACATGCTAAGTAGAAAAGCAAAAAGCCTAGTGAACTTTGGGGGGCTGCTCCCATGCCAAAAGCTCTGCTTGGGTTGGTATGTCCCATTCTCTGATAGTCCTGATTCCTCTCTGCTGCAAGTTTCAGAGGCATCTTTTGTAAAGTTCTCCTACCTCATAATGTAACGTTTCAGGCATCAGCCCCAATATGAGTTTTAATTGGAGAAAATACTCTTGCACAGTTGGAGAGAGAAGGATAATAGGATTCAGGAAGGAGGGGAGAACAGGGACTAAGACGACCAACTAAAAAAGCTTTTGTGGTGGTTTCATTGGGTGTTTTCCTTCTCCGCCTCACTGGTCCTACAGAATAATAACTATCGCTAAGACCACATTGCTGGCCAATAAAGGTTTCAGCTTCTCAACGCTGCCTCTACCTGGCCAACCCTCCCATCCCATGGCCACCCTGTTGGCTGCCCTCCCCTCTTTGCTACGTTGAAATGCCACAAATGGTTTCATTTTCATGCTGAAAGAGAAATATTTCCAAACAAGTTTCCCTATGTCTCTATTGACCTTTGTTTTCCATTTTGTGTTAAGTATACATTCTCGCTCGTTCTTTCCTAGCAACTCTGTGGGTGTTTGGGTGCCTCAGACTGGCATACTGAGAAACCATATAATTATTCTTATCTAATGATGCATTTTATAGTTCCTGGATTTAGAAGAATTTGCTTTTTCTTACTTAATCCCCCCTTTCCACATGGCTGATTCTTGAGCATTAATGATTTTACCATTTTTTCAAACACGCAAGTTGGAAACCAAAGTGACCTTTATCTTCTCTCTCCTACTTCCCCTCCCCACCTCCCCACAATGATGCCTCCACACTGACCCTCAAATTTATTACCCAACATGACAGGCCCAGCCCTTATCATTTCCTCCTGGGTTATTATACCCTCCCAACCAGTCTGTCTGCTTTTAGCCTGTCCCCTCCAATTCACTCTTCTTTGCCACCAAAACAATCTTCCTATAAAGCTAAAAAAAAAAAAAAAATCACATACCAGCTCTGCCTAAGATTAGTGCATAGGTTCCCACTTTCCTGGGGTTAGATGCATACTTGCAAAGCAGCTGAGCAAGATAGTGAAAATGAGGACTCCATGGGTGGCTGGGAGGCTCAGTCTACTATGCATCTGACTTCGGCTCAGGTCATCTCAGGGTCCTGGGATCCAGCCACAGGTAGGACTCCCTGCTCAGCAAGGAGTCTGCTTGCCCCTCTCCCTCTACCCCTACCTCCATCCCGTATTCATGCTCGCTCGCTCTCTCTCTCAAATAAATAAAATATTAGGAAGAATTTAAAAAAAAAAAAAAAAAAGAGGACTCCAGAGCCAAACTGGGTTCAAAGTCCAGTTACGCCAATGACTAACCGTGGAGAGACTAAATAGTGATTTGAACTGCACCTTCGTTTCTCCATCTCTAAAATGGGGTAATGACAGGATCTACCTCATTGTGAGAATAAAGTGAGTTAACACTAGTAAATGACAGAACAATGACTTACGCATAGTAAGGATTACACACTTTTGCTATCGACATAAAATAATGACCCTACATTAGGCATGGAGGGCTTCACTGCCTACACTTGGCCTTTCCACCTCACCTTCCATCACTTCTGACCATACTTTTCATATCTTCACCACATCAAGCTGCTTGCCACATATTTCTGCACATGCTATTTTTTCCACTCCGAATTACCTCCTCTTCCATTTCTCCATCTGGGAAAATCTATTCTGCCATTTGTTCATCACTTGTGTTTTTAAAATGGTTTTAGACCCATTGTTTTATCATTTATTGTCCCCACCAAACTTAAGGGTTTTTTTTTTTTTTAAAGATTTTATTTATTTGTTTGACAGACAGAGATCACAAGTAGGCAGAGAGACAGGCAGAGAGAGAGAGAGGAGGAAGCAGGCTCCCCGCTGAGCAGAGAGCCCGATGCGGGGCTCGATCCCAGGACCCTGAGATCATGACCCGAGCTGAAGCCAGAGGCCTAACCCTCTGAGCCACCCAACCACCCCCAAACTTAAGGGTTTAAGAGCCTTGAGTTTCAAGGACTCCTTTATATTCACATCTGCAAAGTCCGTATCTAAAATAATGAATAAGTTTGGACCAAATGCTCAGTGAATGTTTGATGTCGGAAAGAAAGAAGGAAGGAAGGGAGGCAGAGAAAGAAAATAAGAGTTGCTTACAATAGTCTCTGGGCCAAACAAGGTGCTAAATAGTGTACATGGATAAATCGGTCCTAACAACAGCCCTATGAGTGGATCCTATTATTAGTCCCGCTTTACAGATTAAAAACCTGAGGTACAGACATTCGGTAACTCTTCCAACATCAGCCTGACCATGGAATCAGAGTACAAGTTTGCCTCCCACGGCTCCAAACAGGAATCCCCTTTTCCCTCTCCCTGAATGGCAGTCAGCACAGACTCAAGGAGAATTCCCTTACACTTGCTCGGGTGGCAGGGAGGCAAGGCGGGAAGAGCACAGGTTGCCAAGCTTGGTACACATCTCATCTATGTCCCATTTACGTATGAGCATCTCTGATGCTCAGTTTCCTTAACTGTAAAATATACGTAAGTGGTGCCCACCGCCCACCTTCTAGAATTATTGTGAGGATAGAGGAGAAAAAGCACATAAAGCTACAGTTTCAGAGCTTTGCACACACGAGGAGGTCAATATGAAACACTTATGTTTAAGATTAGCTAGCCTCCTAGCTTCTTGGCTTGGGAAAGAAAGCCAATTATAATTCCCTTTCTTGGTGGTTTTGAAGCCCAGCCTCTTTTGTAATACCAAACCAGTTTGGTTTGGCTAAATAAGAACTTTGCTTCAAAGAAAATGTTTTATGCATGCTCAAAACAAAGGCGTTAAGGAATGTTGGCAGGGAGACAGGGATCTCCTGAAAGTGGAAGGAGCAAAGAAAAGGTAATCCACCATTAAAGAAAAAGCAAAATGCTGTCACTCACAGTGTACAAATAAAACAAGGCTCCTTCCAGAACCAAAATTTCAATGACCCATAGTTCTAGAATGTCAGCTTGGGAATTGAGAAAAAGCAACTTGAATAAGCTCAACAATTTTTTGCACACATAGGTGTAGAAAACCAAAAGGAAACATTGAAGAGTTTTATGTTACTCTTATTTTAATTTCAACTTCCTGATCAATAGGTAACTGCAGAAGCACGAACCAACCAACAAACAAACAAAAAACCTTAAACTTGCTAAAACTGAACCTTTGTTTAACAGGTTTTCACCTTGCTTATTTTTCTCGTGGTCTTTTGACATTTTTTGTAGTACATGATCAAAGACCAGCACAACTCTCTTACCCCTGAAATTTAGAAGCAGTTACAAGAAGCAACTTAATTTATGGCTGTAAAGACCAAGTACATTTTTCACACGGCATAATTAAAACTAGGTCAGGGAGAGAAAGGAATGAAAGACAGAGAGGTTGTCTAAATATTATGCTGATAAATGACAAATTCACCTTGAAACAATTCTTCTGCCATCTCTCTCTTTATTTAGCAATGTCCTCCGTTTTGCATTTAAAGAATATGCAGTTTCCAAGATACTAAGTTTTCTAGCCATCCTCCATGTTCCTGTGCCAAACATTACAGATGGAGCTAAAATTATTCATGGTAATTTACTGTTCTCTACAGTCAAAGGGCAAACTTGTCTCCTGCCTTTATGGTAGCCCTCGAGAACATGCTCTGCACTTATTCTCTGGGCAGAGTTCCCACTGATAACCAGGGACAGCCCGCTGGTGGAGTGCATGTATAGAAAACGCCACGCTGCAGATCAGAGAAGAGAATTCAGTCCAAGCCCAGCTGGGCATTCCAGAGAGAGAAAAAGAAATAAGCAAACATAATATCAACCATTGAGGGAAATGCTATGACTCTGCAAGTTCAGGGCTTTCAAGTCTTACAGGAATTGTGTAAAATACTCTCTGATGTGCTATGTGGTAGATGAAGAAGCTAGGCAAAGTAGCAACTAAGGGAACAGAATCCACAAGAAAAAGAAAAATAAGTCAAGGAAATCACAGAAGCGTCTGATTCGATTCCAGAAAGTCACTCTTGTGGAACTCATAGGACATGAAGAAGGGTGTTCCATGTGCTTAGCTTGGGATGGCTCAGCGATATGTGGGGAGGGGGAATGACGAAGTAATTGCACAAACTCGACCAAGCATCTGGCACCCTAATGTGTGTTTCCCCTCGTTCTTCCCTCACTCACCTTTTCCTGTAGCTATAATTCGAAACCCCAGCCTTTTCTAGCCTCCTTTCAACCCCTCTCTGGAGTGGAGAATGACATTCATGCTGAGTGTGTGATTACTTGGCAGTAACATCCAGGCTTCACCATAACTGATCATCTTCCCATCAACACTTTCAGTTGTCAGTGAAGCTTCCTCTGAGGTGTGGGCCTGAACCCTGTCAGAGGAGCGTAATTGCTAGCACCTACCGCCAACAAACCCAAGTCTCTAGCAGACCATTTATCAGTTCTGACCATTCCTGCGGCCGACAAGGAAAGAAAGACGTTTCTAAGTGAATGATGCAGTTATACATGTCTTTCGACACGTTGTACTTTGAGAAGTCTGTTTTGGTAGGGTTCCTGTGGCCTTTGATGGCCTTAAAACCACAAACACCTGAAGTACCCTTCTTTGAAATAATTTCGGCGCTCTTTTCCTGGCAGGCTATGGAAATAACAATTACAAAATATTCCTAAGGGATTGATCCTTCTAGGCATATAAAAATGACTATTTCTCCATAAAATCACCTTTTCCGCATACTCCATCCAGCCTTGACAAACGGTCCTCCAGGCTACTGTAATCATCAGGATCTCAAGGCCTTATTTTTCTCGACTTGCTTACCCACCCCTAGAGTTCCCCTATAACACTTCAGCTTAGTTCCTTTCTGTCATTTAGAATCCTTCTTGAGCTGTTAGAATCAAGTACACATTCCAGAATGTGACCTCAGGAGTGTGTGATCTGACTTATGCCTACTTCTCTCCATGGCCAGCTAAGCTCTGCCAATGCTGACCTTCATTTCAGGATCTCAGGCCACCCACAGCATCTCCCGCCACCAGGCTTTCACACACGCTATCTCCACTGCCTAGACAGAACTTCCTTAAACCCATCCTTGGCCATCTTTGAACTTATTCTTGAGATCAAGAAAATCACTTCTTAACGGAATTTTCCTGACTCCTAAGTAAGTCAGATTCCTTCCTTGAATTCTCCCCAAGTAACTCTATTTCTGCTCTGATAGTATTCAGTACACTTAACCTTCTTCCACTAGAAAGAAATTCCTTGAGAACAAGAACTGTGCATGTTGTGTTCAATGCTGTTCTCTTAGCATTTAACCCATTGCCTGGCACATGATAGGTCCTGTAGCAGTGTACTCAGGTTTCCACAGCAAAATATCATAGGGTGGGTGGTTTAAGCAATAGAATATTTTCTCATAGTTCTGGAGGCTACAAGTCCATGATTCAGTTGCTTTCAGTGTTGGTTTCTGGTGAGGCTTTTCTTCCTTGCTTCTCTCTGTGTCCTGTGTTCTTTATGTATGTATGGAGAGAGAGAGTTCTCTGGTGATTCTTCCTCTTCCTACAAGGATACCAGTTCTGTTGACTAAGAGCCTCACTCTTAGGACCTCATTTAACCTGAATTACCTTCCCAGAGTCTCTATCTCCAAATACTATCATGTTAGAAGTTGGAGATTCAGCATATGAATTTGGGAAGGACACAGTTCTGTCTGTAACAGGTCCCCAATACATATTTATTGAGTGAATGGTTAAACAAATGAATGATTTCTTATTCCAAGTTCATTTCTTCCTCAAGAGATCATTGGCTCATGAAGACATGAGCCATGACTTTCTTTTCCCCCTGCATCCATCATGGTCCCTGGCACACAGCATATATTCAGTACATGAATTGAGTTTAGGTTCAACCTTCAAGACAAAGGTGACCTTTGAAAATAGAGGTGTGTGTGAATGTATATATGTTGGTATGTATGTTTTCATCATAAATGAAAGTTACTTAATGATTTTCTATGATCATATAGAAAGCTAGTTCTAAACTTCTAGCCAGAAAGTGAGCATGTGAACTCTAGCTCAAAAATCAATTAAGGAACAGAAGCAAATGAGCAGCTTGAAAATGCAGTACTGCTTAATTCCTTACCTCCTTATAATGACATTGCTTTCTCTGTGAAGTAATTTTCTTTTGATAAAAGGAGACCAGGTTCCCTGACCCCCGAAAGAAATGAATTAGTGATTTCTCTGCCTAAGAGTTGACAAACAGCCCTTACATCTTGTTCTGTGATATCCAGCAGTGAAACAAATAGACTCTGAAAATAATCTTTTTTTAGAGACGTTGGAAAACCATAGAATTCCTGTAGAGTCAGAGCTCTGGGTAATTCTTCATTTTATTTTCCTTTATGGAGACATCAGTGCCCTGTTGTCCACACATACCTCATAACCACAGCCTCAGACACAGGACTGGGTCGGCCAGCAATGCCAGTCTCAGCAGCAAAGTGAGCACCTCATCTCCAGAGCCCCCCTCACGATGGCATCTTCTCTGTTCCCCGCAATTGTCATCAATAGTCAAGGTATTTAACAGGCCTGGGAGAATTCTTCTCAAATTTGCTATCTCTGACTCTAACTCTGCAAGCAGTTAGACATCATGAGAAGATATTTCCTTTTGTCTGATCTGAATGTACCTCTTTCTATACTCAGAGAGTGAATGAAGGATAAACCCATGTGACTATTAAATTGCCAAAATTCAAAATTTCAGTTCTGCTCTCCCCCTTGTCCCATCTGTTTCTTCAGTGGGTTCTTTTGATAAGATTAGGTCTTGGGGACCTGGGTGGCACAGTTTGTTAAGCACCTGACTCTTGATTTTGGCTCAGGTCATGATCTCAGGTTGTGAGATCAAGCCCTGTGCTGGGTGTGAAGCCTGCCTAGGACTATCCTTCTCTCTCTGCCTCTCTCTGTCTCTCTCTCTCTTAAAAAAAAAAAAAAAAGAAAGAAAGAAAGAAAGAAAAAATAGGTTTTGCAGATGACATTAAATAAACTTCCAGTGTGTTTGGTAACAATGTCAGATTTATTGGATTCTTTCTCTTGGGTACCTATGTAGATTTGCCCTTGCTGTGAGCTTGTTATTTATTTTTCTCAAGAAAATATGCATCAAATAATTGTGATTAACATATAATTATTGAATATTTGACTGAATGAATGGAAAAATGGATCATAATATAAATCATGATAACAATACAAATAACTTTTTAAGCTTAAAAAAGTTATATAATGTGACCATTTTTATATAACAGCTCCAAGATTGAGTATTTATGAGAGCCACATAATCTGTGTGACTTGTTAACAAGAATAGTAAGGGCCTAGTTTAACTTTGTTGGGTGGGGGGGAGGGGATCTATGCACATTTACAGAAGGAATTTCATTCCACATCCCCAAACCCCTGACATCATAACCTTATCAGAAAACCTAGGGCACAAAAACAGGAGTCTATTACGTTGTATTTCACATCTGTCAACCTTATCTCTAATTTCCACTGTAACCACAGTAAAGATGAATAAAATTAAACCGAATTTCATCCATTCACTAGGCCCTTGGGTAAAGCTATAAAGTTCAGTCCATTCTCACCAACTTTTTCCTCCTGCATTTAGTAGTAGACTACCTCTAAAGGAGAAGGCTGGCGGAGAACTTTTTCATGCCGAAGTCCATTATCAAATGATGAAATAATCAGCTCAGGAAGTGTATTGGTTTCCTATCGGTGCTGTGACTAATTGCCACATAGTTAGTAGCCTAAAACTACACAAGTTCATTATAATCTTATAGTTTGAGATCTCAGAAGTCTCAAATGGGTTTCACTAGGCTAAAATCAAGGTGTTGGTAGGACTGGTACCCTCTGGACGGTCTTGGAGAGAAGCCATTCCTTGCCTTTTCCAGTTTCCATAGGCCACCTGCATTCTTTGGTTTGTATTTCCTTCCTCCACATTCAAAGCCAGCAACACAGCATCTTCAAATTTCCCTCTGACACTTGATACCTACTCTCCTTCCTACTCCTCTGCTACTTGGAAGGACCGTTATGGTTAGATTAGGCCTTCCCAGATATTCTAGGATAATCTCTTATCTCAAGATCCTTAACTACCTCCCATTCACCATGTAAGATAACAGCATTCACAGGTTCCAGGAATTAGATATGAATGTCTTGGGGAGTGAGAGGGCATTAGTCAGCCTACAATTAGATGTAAATGGTTGATGATGTGTTTTCAATGTGTTCTTTTAAATGCTTCTAATGTCAATATCTGTCATGGACCCACTCCACCTACCAGGCTCCATGGTGCTAAGGCTTATGCAAGGGGGAGAAGGAGCCCAGAGTCAGCTCAGGAGAGTTTGTGAAGGTGGAGGACTGGCCAGGGAGGAAAGCATGGAAGAAGACATAAACCTACATCATTACTCTTAAATCCCTCTCCAGGAAGATTTTTGCTACTTAGGCATTGCCCATAAGACACCTGCAACATCCCTTTCCACTTTGCACACGGAAAAAGAAATGATAAAAGAGCTTAAAAAGCTCAGCTGAGGTCACAGCACTTCCATGGCTAAGAAGGAAAATTCCTCCAGCCCATCCGTGCTCCCATTTGTAACATCAACAATGCACATTTGCTCCTGTGATGGCTTAGTGCTTAAGTTGTTGGAATTTATCCAGACCCTGTAGTGATGGATTCAGAACACAGTCCCACATTAGGAAAAAATACGAGTTTCACCTTAATTAAAATGAGTTAATAGTAACTATTATAATTTTCTCCCTAGTATTTATGAGTCACTTAATAAAAACTTGCTAGACTCTCAGTAGTACTATACCTTGCTCCAGGCCCCTCACTCCACCACTTCATCATTTCATGGCCGGGAAAGATCTTGAAACAGATCATTATAGTCAAAATATCTGGAGAGTTAAAAAAAACAAAACAAAACAAAAAAAAAAAAAAAAACTTTTGCATGTCTGTATTGTTGCCAGAATATATACAAAAATATGTGAGTTTTCTGAGACTTAGATGAAAACAGCTCGTCTTCTCATTTTTTTTTTTTTACTTCCTTAAGCTCTTCTTCCCTCATGCTCTCATTCCTAGCACAGCACACAAAGTTCTCCTTACTATTACAAACTAAGAGAACTGCTGGATCTGTGTTCCCCTTCCTGTGGCATCCACAGGCTCATTTCCATAAACCTGGCACACCCCTGCACCTGCTGCTGCTTCTCCGATCTCTAAGTCGAAGTTTTGTAGTGAAGCAAACATCTCAGCGTGAAGTCCCCCCTGAGGTGGAGCTAGGATTCAGAAGAAAGAAGGTGTCATTCTGTACATTTTGAGAGGAAATAATATCAATGCTACATCAATTAGGCACTTGTTTCCATCGTGCAGAGAATCAAGAGGTAGAGCAAATCAGCTAACTTTCAAGAGTGTGGTGTTCTTCTGAAAACCCGTTCAGACGTTTACTTTCTTTGCTTTTCTGTTTGTTATAATGTTTGCCCAACTGGAAGGTGAGCTCTAAGAACACAGCTGAGTTGAAACAAATAAAATGGCTTTTGTGGTCCCTCTCCTGGTTCTCTGTGGGGAGCTGGGACAGCTACAAGGTGATCAAATGTACCGGATGCCAGAGAAAGGACATGCTTAAGACTGAAAGGATTCTGTTGACAAAAGAGAAAAACATGTCAACCAACTTCTCTTTTAAAAAGACGAAATAATTGATGTCTACCCCACATCCCTTTGGGACCAGAAAGAAATAGGACAGGAAATGTCATAGAAGGAGGGTAAAAAAGACTACTTGAGTTTGCTAGAGGTCAAGGTGTGAGCATTATTCTTCTTGGAACCCAAGTGCCTACAGTGTTGCCAATTATAAGCAAATGTTAGTTTAATGGCACAGAGGTTGGAACAAGAGGCTGTTCTACATGTAATGGCACTGTCATGATATAATTTGTTTGAGTATAAACTTGTATGTCTGGTCCATATTGAACTCCGGTGTTCACCTCCACCATTGTTGAACTCCACGAGAGCAATTACCTTTAAAAACAAATCAATTTCATTAAAGTTTATAAAAATATCAAATTACACAAGAAACAAAATTTGAAAGTGTGTTGCAAAACCATGAAGTAAATGTTAATGTCCATGTTTAATATTAATTTTCTAAATTCAAGTAGAGATAAAACACAAATGAGGCAGACTGTGACCATCTGCAGAACAGGAAGTGCGTCACAGCCCCTGTCACACCTCCAGCGTGCAACACAGTTTCTGGCACAAAGTAGGCACTTACAACTATTTGATGAGAGAAATAAGTGAACAAGAACTGGAGAGGAAGAAGGTGATGGCAGGATAAAGAAGAAGGAAGGAGGAAAGGGAAGTACTGGTGGAAAAATCAAGCAGAGGTGGTTTGGAAGTAATAAATCGTGTGCCAGGGATGGGCGATGGACAGGCATACCCAGAGCAAATGGGCAGATTGAAGAGAAAAGAAAGATGAAATTTTTAAATTGTGGGAATAGAAACAAGGATGATGGGGGGGTAGTTGATAGAGATCTATCGGGCCCAAGGGAAGTGTTGAACATCATCTAATGGACTAGATGTCTAGGGAGATGAACAGGAAAAAATTAATCTTTTGTGGACCCCATGATCAATCAGAGGCAATTATTCAAGTTACTTATTGGCCAGGAGGAGGTGGCTGCAATCTCTAAGGAGGGCAGTTGATACTGATTTAAGGACATCCAAGTGGGCTTTCATGAAGAAGGTTGCTCCTGAGAAGAAGATTGAAGCACATTAGTCCCAGGACGAGGTTGATACCAGAAGTGTGCATAATGTGGAGTCAGGGGAGATGGTGAGTTTGGTTTTAAAACAATGAGGTTTTGGTCAGGGCACCTGGGTGGCTCAATGGGTTAAAACCTCTGCCGTTGGCTCAGGTCATGATCCCAGGGTCCTGGGATCGAGCCCCACATCAGGCTCTCTGCACAGCGGGGAGCCAGCTTCCCTTCCTCTCTCTCTGCCTGCCTCTCTGCCTACTTGTGATCTCTGTCAAATAAATAAATAAATCTTTAAAAACAAAAAAAAACAATAAAGTTTTGGATCAGGAAAATTGTCCAACTCCACTTGCACTTCATTCACCAAAACTCGTACAGTTTGGCCCACGTTGAACTCTTCCTCAAGGCACCTACATCACACAAAAGCACATGTGACTGGATGCTCTTTGCTCTCTATCACTATGTGTTTCCATTTGTTTCAGCCTTATCTGCCACGAGCAGGGAGTAATTTTTTTGAGAGCCCTTCCTTTACGCCTCTAAACCATGGCTGCTGCAAACTCCTTTTGAAGACAGCAGGAAGTGCCTCATCATCCATACAGTGAGCCTCTCCCTGCCACAGCAATGTCCCCAGACTCTCCATTCTCGTCCTTTACCTGCTGCCAGTTGGAGTCATCCCTGTCTGGTCCCACCTCTTAGCTCTGTCTTACCTCTCCATCTTTTTTCTTCCCCCTTGAAGTTCATACTGCATGTGGACCTGTTGGTTTACCTGACCTTCGGCTTCTGCTCCAAGACTCTGGTTTAGGTCCCCCGACCTGTCATTCCTGCTTAGGGCTATCCTGGGTAGTTATCCACTCCTACATACCGTCTCACATGACCTACCTCCTAGCCCCGACCTGCCTACTACCTAATCTGAGAGAGAGAGAGTAAATTGGTCAGTACCTAATACAGCACCAAGCCCTCGAGTGGATCCTTCATAAATATTTTAACTCATAAATGAATGAATTTTTTAAATGTCTGGCAGTTTTTTTCTTCTGGCAGCTATGTAAAGTTTCTACAGATTTCTACGTTTCTATAGCATAGCTACCAGCAGTCTTAGGCATAGACAACACCGCCCCCCCCTTACTGAGACCCACCTCCCAGATTCAAAGAACAATTCCTTTGACCTCTGTAGAGGCAGCTTACTTTGAGGGGCCCATGCACCAAGGGTAGGACTACAGACATGTGAACTGCATCTTAAGCATAGTGCATGGTGAGAACTCTGTGTAACTTCCCTGTAAGTTAGACAAGTACTTATAATGAAAGGTTTGTGAGTTCAGAAAGCCCCCGGGTATTCGAAAAGACAGTTCACGCTTCCTATCTGGGAAGAAAATGACAGCTCTCCTCACTGGGATTAAGCTTCAGATATTCAAGAGGAAAAAGAGAAACTTCTGAGTAACGCATTGGACCCGCTGCAGGAAATTTGGTGCCTCATGAGCACCCCCCCTGCGGGATCGTACACGTAATGTATTGACAGTGCACAGGGGTGGTGGGCGTCAAGAACGATGCCTTTCTCACTCCCAGAACTGCCCAAGAGGCTATACCTCCACCCACTAGTGGACAGATGACAGGACGCCCAACCCACTCACATTCCACAAGCAAGCGTATTTCCTAAAGATTTCTCAAACTGGTGTCTTTCTTTCCATCTCTTCTACCTCCCCTCAAATCTCAGCCATTCCCACACCTTGTTTGGGTAGCTGCAGCACTTCTAGACTGGTTTTCCTGCCCTGGAACTCACTCCCCTCAGATGTGTTCTCCTCACATCCCAGAAAGTGATTGGAAACTCAAATCTGTTCCTCCTCTGCTAAAAGTCTTTCAACAGCTCCCCGTTGCCCGAGAACAAAGACCAAGTCACTTAGCATGTCCGAAAGTTTTCTGTGAGCTGACTTCTGCCCACCTCCAGAGCCATGTCTCCCCATGCCAACCCAGCCCCCTCCTCTTGCCTTCTCCTGTTCACTCTAGCGATGTTGAATTATTTGTAATTCTGACTACATAATATTTGAAGTCACCATACTTGTACTTACTGCTGTTTTCCCTGCACGCTGTATTTTTCCATTCCTTCTTCACTTGGAGAAACCCAATTTTTCCTTCAAGATTTAGCTTAGATAGCAGATCCTCCAGGAAAAGCCCCCCGAACCTCAGCAAGCATGGTTAGAAATCCCGTCTCTCTGTGTCTCTCTGCCACTCTGTGCCCTTGACTATCTGAATGCCCCCCTGTTTCTGTGCTTATTTTCGCCGGTTCACAGGTAGTTTCTTGGCCACTTTCTGCTTTCAGTCCCTGACTCATGGCAGAACACTTAAGGCAGAGCAGAGCCTCATGCATGTAGGCAGACTGATAAGATCCTCTAAAAGTCCTATCATTCTAACCTATTAGGCATGAAAGTGGTCCCATATAAACATTTTTTGAATAAATGAATGTGACTATGCTTACCAAACATTTGCAGGCAATGAATAAAAAGACATGAAGCATAACCAAATGCTGGCGATCAAAAAAGGCAGGGTTAATGACTAAAACAAACAGAAAATAAAGGTAACTTGGATGCTAAAACAAAATTAACCAGGAGAAAAATTGGGACAATACTTTGAAAGTGAGTATTTGATGCTTTAAAGGGCTAAAAACTGTAATTTAAAACTTTCGGAAAAATAGTATCATCTTTGGATTTCTGAGAGATAACTTCAACATCTTCTACGAACCTTCAGAATACTGATTTATTGTATTATTGACTGGTAAAGGGAAGATGGACCTGGGGGAATGATTTAATGATAGAGAGTCTCCAAGGAGTCACAAAAGTATCACTTGCCTATAAAAATGGGGGTTTGAAAGGGAAAAAAGAAGATGTAGATATAAATTATGTAATCTTTTGGTGCTTTTGATATTATGTCTCACAAAAGGCTAATGTAAGTAAGAATAGAACAGAGAAGCTTTTTGATTAAATAACAAAACTCGATTAATATTTAAGGGAGAATATATTTATGAGTGTGGTCACCTAAAAGGGAGAGAAATGACTAGAAGAAATATTTAAGGTTCAGCATTAACAGTGAATTAGTTCCATTTGTTTTGTAAGGTCAGTGGTAAGAAATGCAATAAGGCATATGAGACTAACCTCTCCCTCCCCATAGTTAAGCCGCTCCTGAGTTGTAAACTGTCACTTCCGAGATCTGCATTTAATTATTCTAATAGATCCACTTACTTAGAATCACCCTTTTCCTAGAATGAATAGCATTGCAATGCAATGCAAGGCAATGAATAGATATATAATTTACAGTTTAGAAAGATAGGACATACATAAGAGAGTGCCGGGAACACACAGAATGGACTAAACACAAGATCTGCCAAGTGGGTGGCCCTCGAAGTCTCTATATTGGTGTCTACTCTGCACCACTCCTGATAGTCCCTGCAAAGGACAGGCAGAAATGATAGTCAGTTGGAGCAAAAAAGGCCCTTTCCAGTATATATCCTTACTACAAATGAGTACTTTGTTTGATGGAAGAAATATTCCAGGTCCTGACCAGTTCATCAGCACAGAGCCATTATAGGAAGTCAGAAGTTGTTCCATGAGGCTTGGAAGAAATGTATCATGTAACCTTCCAAGTAAAGCAACATGACTGAAAATAGGAACTTACGCATTCACTTCATGTGCAGGCATCAATCTCCTATTGGGTGCAATGTGCCAAGTGTTCTGGGATCACAGATGAAGAGAGCACAACTATTTAGGAGGAAGTCCAGAAGGGCTTCACAGAGAAAATGATCTTTAGAATGAGCCTTGAAGGATGAGTGATGGGCAGACAAGCAAGGCAAGGCATCCCGGGTAAGTAGACTGATCAACACCGTAGAAATCCAAAGAAGTAAGAAAAAGCAAAATCAATTTGAGACACACAAAAAAGTCCAATATGGCTAAACAGAGAAAACAGTATAACTTGAAGGGAAAAACATATGATATGAATCAGATACTACTTATATGACATCGAGCAATTCATCTCTTCGAAAAAATACTTTTTAAGAAAAATGGTAATACGATATTTACTTTCAAGGGTTGCTAGAAGGATTAAAAGGGGGGAAAAACTACAGTATATGGATGTGAATAGTGCAGAGAATGCTCTCAATAATTTATTTTTGTTATTATTAGTGCAAATAGCTGACATGATTTCAAAGAAAAATGAAACTGTAGTGTTGCCAAAAATATAGCTGATCTAGTCTTGTCCTATATTATTAATTGTGTAACCAGTGTTGTGGTGCCAAATGCAGAAGTCCCCTTTAGGACTGAGGCACTCATTCCCACAGCTATTAGGTGCGTTGCCTATTGATGGCTAATTCCTGCATCCAAATCCAAGAATTGCCCTCTGTCAAAGGGAGCCCCCCTGTCCAAGGTTAAGTTCTCTCCCCAGTGCATCCAATGATTGATTAATGGAAAAGTACAAAATCCTGCCATCTTGCCTCAATTTGGAAAAACTCTTGCAGGACCATTCCAGATCCAGGGATCCCCATGGGTTGGGCTAAGCTATTGCAACTGTACCTCAGTTCAACCTCTCCTTCCACCCACCCATTCCTACTCTTCCTCAATTTCTGATTCGTGCTGTTCCTAAGTGTAAACCTGTTGTATACAAATCTCTGTCTGAGGGTTTGTTTCTAAGAAACTCAACCTAAGGCAGTCATGCTCTGTTAATTCACTGCAACGCTAAGAAACTCAATGCAGTTCAGCTCTATGAGACAGATTCATTCATAATAACCCCTTAAAACTTATTGATGAGGGCCTAAGGCACAACTACCTTGCCCTGGGCTGAATACGACTGTCGAGAAGCGTTATCAGTGGCCTCTGTGTAATCTCAGTAGTATTTCTACTAAAGAGCTGACATAGAGGGCATAGACTCCAAGCCTTAGAGATTCACACAAGAAACAACATTTGACCATTCCATGCCCTCCAAATCTATTAGATGCTACCAAACAAAGGCAGAAGAAAACAGATGTCACAATACACTAAAGTATGCATTCTCTACATCTTCAGCATCATGAGGAAACTTTATCTTTTCCTGAGTCGTTTCTGGGCTAGTGTAAATGCTTACCCCAAAGTAACTTAACACAGTAGTAAAACTAAATGAAAGCACAAATGTCAATTACACAGAGGATTTCTTTCTTAGGGATTGGATGCCACATTTGGAACTTTTGGTCCTCTAAACAAAATGTACTAAAAATGAGAAGTGAGAAAGCCTAGAGAATCATCTATTCCTTTCCAAGTGAGAGGCAAGGTAAAAGCATGACAGGAATCCTGGCTGGCCTCTTTAGAGCCCCTGTTTTCAAATCTATCAGATTCTGAAGACTTCTCTTTGCTCAAAAAGGATGAAAGTGCTTCTGAAGGCAACTGCTTCACCCCATTCCACCAGCCAAACCAAACCAAAAATGGCTGCTTGAATGCTCACACTCCCCAAACAGATTTGTACTGATAAAGTAACCAAAGCTGTACTTGGTTATGTTTCTTGATTCTGTAAACAGACAGAGACAAATGCACAGGAATGAGAATAACTCTCTCACATACTTTACCATTTTTTACACTTTGTTGAGAAGTCAGCAGAGAACTTCACACTTCATTGAAAATCCATTAAAACAATTACTAGGTCATTAGCATGGACTTTTAAGCACTAGCTTTCAAACTCCACTTATAAAGAAAGCTCTTTGATAGACCCTCAACTCCCTTAGCAAGCACAGTCCTAGGGAGCTTTAGTAGACAACCAAAAAAAAAAAAAAACAAAAAAACAAAGCCATATTAAGAAAAGGAAGAGTGGGAGGAAGGAAGGGAGGGAGGGAGAAAGAGAGGGAGAAAAGGAAGAAGAAAGGATAAAAAGTTGCACTTACTGAAAAAAAAAAGTATCATGCATAAATCACTTATATAACAGTATATGTTACATATTACAGTCATTATCTATCACTCCTCAATTATGCCTAGGTAAATTATAGTAGATGGTCAGTAAATGTTAGATGATTCAGGAATGATCTTCCTAAGGCAATCACCAATACTTCTTGAGTACCTACCAAGGCTTTAAATATTATTTGTTTGGTCAATAACTCCCACATTTTATCTTCAGACCACACCTCACCCTTTAACTTCAAACTTACATTTTCTCCTGCCTATTTGGATCTCATGGATGTCCAACAAATTCTCAGAGAGAACTTACACAAAACGGAATTCTTAATCTTCTTCTAAAGCTGTTCTTTCCATAGGCTCCTCCATCTCAGACATATGGTATGTACTCATTCTTTTGTTTGCTTTTAATCCATACAATTAATTTGAGATTCATTTGTGCCTTTGCATTTATCACTAGTTCATTTTTTTAGCTGAGTAATATTCCATTGTATGTATATATATGGATTTATCTGTCCCTTCATTATTAATGGATGTTTGAATTGTTTCTTGTTTTTGTAACTGAACCAAAGGACACCTTTCTGATGCCAGAAAGCCAATAAAAACTGGCACTGAGCTTTTGCCATGAAGATAGGTGATTTGTTGGTGTGCAACCCAGGAGAAAGAGAGGCTAATTCTCAAAAGTTCATAACTCTTTGATGGCTTGCAAGTGAGGGTTTTTAAGGGCAAAATTTGGGGCAAGTCCTCCTGAAAAGAAGGACGCCATTGATCGGAAACCCTTGAGGTCATGCTTAGCAAATGTTGGTGCCACTTCGTCTGGTCCACTAGAGGTTTTGTCCATCTCAGGAGACTTGGATTCTGAAAAAGATATATTTATTCTTTATGTTAGAGAATTCATTAGGTACAGCTGGTGATTATATCTCTAGGGTAGTGCTTATTAACTTCTTGTCCTATAGTTTCCTTTGAATGGTAAGCTAGTGTTCTTATCCCTTGAGCCTATTCCTTGGCTGTGCCTGGAATTAATACGACCTCTAGTGTTCATTCTTCCATCTGAACTGAAAAGATGGACGCTAGCTTCATTTTGAACTACAACAAATATAACTGATATAAATTTAAAGAAGCTACAAGGTAGCTATATGATTAAATTTCTAAGAGACTGCCAAACAATTTTTCAGAGCGATTGTGCCTTTTTACACTCCCATCAGGGATGTATGAGGGTTCTAGTCACTCTACATTCTTAACAATAATTGGTATAATTATTCTTGTTGATTTTAGTCATTCTAGTAAGTGTGTACCGGTATCTCATTGTGAATTTAATTTGCAGTTCCTTGATGAATAATGATGTTGAGTATCTTTATAAATGCTAATTTGCCACTCACTTTTTTTTGGTGGCGTCTCTATTCAAATATCTTGCCTATTTTTATTTTTATTTATTTATTTTTTAAAGATTTTATTTATTTATTTGTCAGAGAGAGAGAGAGAGAGAGCAAGTGCGCACAGGCAGACCAAGTGGCAGAGGAAGAAGCAGGCTCCCTACAGAACAAGGAGCCCGATGTGGGACTCGATCCCAGGATGCTGGGATCATGACCTGAGCCAAAGGCAGCCGCTTAATGAACTGAGCCACCCAGGCATCCCGCTTGCCTATTTTTAAAATGCAGTTGTTTGATTATTTTTTATTACTGAGGTTTGAGATTTCTTTATATATTGTGGATATAAGTCTTTTCATCAGATACTTGCAAATGTTTCCCTCTAGTGTGTGGCTTGCCTTTCCATTTTCTTAATAATTTCTTTTGAAGAGCAGAGGTTTTTAACATTGGCAAAGTCCAGTTTACTAATTTGTTCTTTTATGAATCATACCTTTGATCCCATATCTAAGAATATTTTCCTAATCTAAGGTCAGAAATAGTCTCTTAAGTTTTAGGATACATATTTAGGTTCATGACCCATTTACCCATTTTGAGTTAATATCTGTATAGTACAAGGTATTCATGATATGGATCAAAGTTTTTCTTTCTTTCTTTCTGTTTGTCTGTCTGTCTGTCTTTCTCTTTTTCTTTTTTTCTATGGCATATGGCTAATCAATTGCACAGCTTTAGTTGAAAAGACTTTTTATCCATTGAATTGCTTTTGTACTTTTGTCAAAAATTGGTCATCTATATATTTGTGAGTCTATATTTGGATTCTCTATTATGATCAATTTCATTATACTTATGCTGATACCATAGTACTTTGATTGATAGAGCTTTATTATAAATCTTGATATTAGGTAGTGTTAGTCTTCCAACTTTGCTTTTGTTTCCAATGTTGCTCATGTTTTTGCATTTCCTTATGAATTTTAAAATAAAAATGTCAATTTCTACAAAAGTGCCTACTGAGATTTTTATTTAAATCACTTTGAATCTAAAAATAAATAAGTAAGTAAGTAAATAAATAAATAAATCACATTGAATTTATAGATCAAATTTTGGACAACTAACATTAACAACAGTGAATCTTTAAACTTGTGAACAAGGCATGTATCTCTATCTCATTTAAGTCTTTTAAAATTTCTCTCAGCAATGGTTTGCAGTTTCCAGAGTATAGGTTTTGTATATTTTTGTCAGATTTATCACTAAGGGTTGCCAACTTTGATGCTATTATGAATAATACATTTTTAAATTTTAATTTCTGATTGCTTATTGCTATGATATAGAAGCAAAAACAGTTTTGTATATTGATGTTATATCTTATAAACTTGTTAAACTTGATTTTCAATTCAAATAGGTTTTTTTGAAAATTTCATTTGATTTTCTACACAAATGATTATGTTGTCTTCAAAGTAAGTCAGTTTTGCTTCTTCTCTTTCAATATGACTATTTCTCTTTCTCACCTTAAATCACTGGCCAATTCTGGCATAATATTAAATGGGCATAGTGATTGCAGCCATTCTTGTCTTGTTCCTGATCTTAAGGGAAAACATTCAGTCTTCAACCATTAAGTATGATGTAACCTATAGGTTTTTGATAAATGTCTTTTAATCAGTTTAGGGAAGTTCCCTTTTGTTCCTAGTTTCCTGAGAACTTTTATCAGGAATTGATTGTCAAATGCTTTTCTGTATCTACTTAAATTGTATCTTTTTCTCTTTCTCAGTTTGTTAATGTGGTGAGCTGCATTAATTGATTTTCTATTGTTAAATCAATGTTGCATGCTTCAGATAAATCTACTTAGTCATGATGTATTATTCTTTATTATTGGAATCAGTTTGCTTAAATCTTGTTCAGAATTTTAGCACCTATGTTTATAAAAGATATTGGTTTTTATTTTTCTTTTTTATGATGTCTTTATTTGGTTTGGTATTGAGATAATGCTGGCCTCAGAATCAATTTAGAAGTAATGTCTCCTCTTCAATTTTCTGAAAATTTTGGGTAGTATTGGTATAAATTATTTCTTAAATAATGTGTAGAATTCACTACTAAAACTTATCTCTTTGGACTTTTACTTGTGGAAAGGTTTTTAGCTATAAATTCAATTTTTAACTTGATATAGAGCTATTTAGATAATTTCATTCTTCCTCAGTTAACTTTGATAGTTTGTGTTTTTTAAAAATGTTGTCACTTTCCTCTCAATTGTGGTATTTACTGGCATAAAATTGGTCATTATGTTTTTTATAATAATTTTAATATCTATAGAACCTTTAATGGTGTCCCCTATCTCATCTGTGATATTATCATTTAAGACTACTTTTTTTTTCTTTGTTTGTTTGGGAAAAGGTTTACAGTTTTATTGTTTTTTCTCTAAGAATAACTTTTGGTTTCAGTGAATGTTTTTGTTTTTTAACTTTTTGTTTGTTTTTGCTCTGATAATTACTTTCTTTTTTTTTATTTGACAGATAGATAGCACAAGTAAGTAGAGCAGCAGGCAGAGGGAGAGGGAGAAGCAGGGTCTCTGCTGAGCAAGGACCTCCTTCTGGGACTCAATCCCAGGAGTCTGGGATCATGACCTGAGCCAAAGGCAATCACTTAACTGACTGAGCCACCCAGGTGCCCCTGATAATTATTTTCTTTCTTCTGTTTGCTTTCAGTGTATTTATTTATTTATTTTATTTTTCTAGTTCTTAAGGTGGGAATTGAAATAATGGGCTTGAGACCACTTTTATTTTCTAATGTATTCCATGTTATCAATTTCTCTCTCCAACTACTCTTCTAGTGGCATTCCACAAATTCTGACATGCTGTGCTTTTATTTTCACCTAGTTTAAATAGTTTCTAATTTCTATTTTGATTTCTTCTCTTTTTGACCATGAAACGTTGTTATTCAATTGGTATAAAGTTTCAGTTATGCAAAATGAATAAGTTCTAGAGATCTGTTATACAGGGTTATGCCTACAGTTAACAATACTGTATTCTTTTTTTTTTTTTTTTTTGGTGCAAAATGGTGGTTTATTAAAGCACGGGGACAGGACCCGTGGGCAGGAAGAGCTGCTGCCCCGGGTTGTGAGGGTGGGCATGTTATATACCCCATGGTTGGGGGGAGGTGGTGAAGGAATGGGAGGTTTCAACAGAGTTGCCCTTATGGCCTGATCAATGTCGTCTTTAGGTCAGGCATTAACATCAAGCTAGTTGGGAGATTCTTGGTGGGGTGTTATGATCCTGCTATCATTTACATTCCCTTCTACCCCAGTCTCCTCCAGTTTATGGTGGGAGGGGGACATTAGGGCTTCAGGAACCAAGAGTTATTTGCCTCTGGAAATTTGTGCTATTGATAAGGTAACCTCCCTGTTTAGGTCTCTAGGACATCTTGTAGGGCAAGGGAGATTCCTGTTCTGCAGGATTGCGATCCCTGCAAGTTAACTATTTATCGTTTTATGGCGATCAGGGGTGCCTGAGGAATGCTACACATATGGAGGGGAGCGGGTGAAGAGGGGGTGCAAGGCGCCAGCTTTTGCTTTGTCCTCAGCCAGCCTCCTGCTCCCTCATCATTCCCCCCTGAACAATTTTGACCCTTAAATCTTTAAGGTGGTTGAAGGTGGAAGGTCTCATCTTCTATAACTTCTTCGTGCTGAATAGGGGCGTAGAGCTGTCCCTACCTGCTCGGGTCAATATTGATCAGGGTAGGAACGTATAGGGGAGTTACAAAGGTGGAGGCAGCTGAATCCAGCGCTGACAGTGAAGAGGCGTCCTCGCGCGCGACAAGGATCGTCTGCTGTGGTGTAGTCATTGTAGCAATACTGTATTCTGTACTTAAAAATTTATTAAGAGGGAGATTTCATGTTAGCATTCTTGCATGATATAATTAGTCAATTTAAAAGAAATATATTCATAAGATCTAAAAACTAAAAAGTAACAATAAGATTAAACATAAAAATTAAACACAACACAAATTACAACATAAAATTATGCATAGAAAAACAACTGAAAGTAAAAAAGTCATAACATTCCTAATTCCTTTTGTTTTTCTTTTCTTTTTGAATTTTCTTTGAAATTTATAAACTATAAAATGAAAATCAGATAGTATATCATATACCATATTTGAAGATAATTATAATTTAGCTCTGCTTTTCATTAAAATACTGATTTTCTTGGGGCACCTGGGTGGCTCTGTGGTTAAGTGTCTGCCTTTGGCTCAGGTCATGATCCCAGCATCCTGGGATCGAGCCCCGCATCAGGCTCTCTACTCCATGGGAGGCCTGCTTCTCCCACACCCACTCCCCCTGTTGTGTTCTCTCTCTCACTGTGTCTGTCTCTGTCTAATAACTAAATAAAAACCTTTAAAAAAATGCTGATTTTCTTTAGGAAAAATCAATGATCTTTTAAAATATTTAAATAATGAACAGATGCCATTTATTTATTCATATAGTTACCATTTTTGGTGGTTTTTATTCCTTTGTGTCAATCCATATTTCCACCTGTTGTCAATTTTCCTTCTGCTTGAAGGAGTTCCTCAAGATCTCTTATAGTGTGAGTCTGCTGACAAAGAATTCCTTCAGGTTTTTATTTGTTTGTTTTTTACCGTCTTAAGTTTATAGGTCAGTACTGATAAATGTATTTCCATTGTTGTGCAACAGATCTCCATCTTTTTCATCTTGCAAAGCTGAAACTCTATACTGGTTGAGTAACATCTCCCCATTTCCTCAGCGCCTGGCAACAACTGTTCTATCTGCATCTATGAGTTTGACTACTTTAGGTACCCCATATTAGTGAAATGCTAATATTTTCTTTTTTGTGACGGGCTTATTTTACTTAACATAATGTCCCCAAGGTTCGTCCATGTGGTAAGATATGACAAGATTTTTTTTTTTACTTTTTAAATACCAAATAATATTCCATTGTGTTTATATGCCATATTTTAAAAATTATTTTATCCATTGATGAGCATTCAGTTGTTTCTCCCTCTTGGCTATTATAGATACTACTACAAAGACCATGGGTGTGTAATATCTATTAGAGTTCCTGATTTCGGTTCCTTAGATATATGCCCAGAAATGGGGTTGTTAGATCTTTTGGTAGCTTTATTTTTAATTTTTTGAGAAAATTTCATATTGTTTACCACAGTGGTTGCACCATTCTGCATTCCACCAACAGCATGAAAGGGTTACAATTTCTCCACATTCTCCCAACACTTGTTATTTTTCCATTTTTATAATGACCATCCTAATGGATGTGATGTTATATCTCATTGTGGTTTTTGATTTGCATTTCTCTAATGATTAGAGATGTAAGTGTCTTTTCACTTACTTGTTAATCATTTGTACATCTTTTTTGGAAAAATACCTAATCAACTCCTTTGCCCACTTTTAAATAAAGTTACTTGACTTTTGTTGTTGTCATTGAGTTGTAAGAGTTCTTTATAAATTGTGGATATTAACCCCTTATTAGACATATGGTTTGCAAATATTTTCTCCCATTCAATAGGTTGCCTTTCTACTCTACTGATTATTTTCTTTGCTGCACAAATAGTTTTAAGTTTGATGTGTCCCATTTGTCTATTTTTACCTTTAGTATATATAGTTTAGATACCATATCCAGGAAATTACTGCCAAATCCAGTCTCATGAAGTTTTTCTTCTATGCTTTCTTCTAGACGTTTTGTAGTTTTAGGCCTTTTGTTTTGGTTGTTAGTACATTTTGAGCTAATCTTTCCATATGGCTAAAAGTAAATGTTATATGCTGACATCTTCCCCCCAAAATTCATATATTGAAGTCAGGACCCACAATTTGACTATGTATGAAAATAGGGCATTTAGGGCAGTAATTGAAGTTAAATGAGGTCATAAGGGTGAGGCCCTAATCCAGTAAGACTGGCGTCCATATAAAAAAAAAAGAAGAGACATCAGGGTGCACAAGCATAGAAAAAGGGCTGTGGAAGAACACAGTGAAAAGGCCACCACCACAAATGAATGAGAAAGCCCTCAGGATAAATCAAATCTGTCCACACCTTAATCCTGGACTTCTAGCCACCAGAACTATGAGAAAAATATTTCTATCATTTGAGCCACCCAGTCTGTGATATTTTATTATGATAGCACTAATACAATAGGGTTGAACTTCATTCTTTTGTACTGGATACCTAGCTTTCCCAATACCATTTAATGAAGAGAATTTTCAATTGTTATATATATGAAAAAAATTTTATTTTACTTTCTTTTTTAAAAAGATATTTTCACTGGATGTATTAACTTAAATTCATAGATTTTTTTTTCTTTCAGTGTTCTTTAAATATTGCTCCACTGCCTTCTTGCTGCATTGTTCCAATGAGAAATCTGCTGTCATCTTTATCTTTGTCCCTCTGTTTTTAACATGCCTCCTCCCCACAATGCTAGAAAGGTCTCTTTTATCTTTTGTCTTGAGCAATTTGATCATGATGTCTCTTTGTGTAGTTTTCTTCATGTTTCCTTTAGTTGGGGTTTAAGAAGCTTCTTTGATCTTTGGGTTTACAATTTTCATTAAATGTGGAAAATTTCAACATGATTTCTTCAAACATTTTTTTTCTGTCTCCCTTTTTCCTCATTTCTTTTGAGGACTTCAGTTACATATACACTATGTCACTTGAAGTTTTCCCATAGCTCACTGATGTTCTTTGCGTTTCTTAAAAAACTCTTTCTCTGTGTGTATTTCATTTTGGATAGCTTCTGCTGCTATGTCTTCAATTTCATTCATCTTTCCATTTGCAATATTGAATCCATGCATTTTCAATAGAGGGGCTGTCTCCCCAAGAAGGAAAAATTTAATTCTTGGGAAGCAAAACCATCTTTTACACTATGTGTGTGGTTATACATTTCATCAGAAATGGAGATTATTAGGGAAAAAAGATAAAAAAAGGTTTCCTGGAGAGTGTTAATAAGAAAGGTTGAGAAAGTTAGTATAATCTGCTATTAATAGCATACAGTGTATTTTTCATCTATAGATAAAACATTGTAGGTTTTTTTTCTCTCGACATTAGATTTAGGTCAATTTTGTATCTTCCATGTTTCTGTTTAACTTTTTGAACAAATGGGATGCAAGTGTAATAGGTGCTCTAGAGTCCTTGTCTGCAATTCTAACCCCTGTGTCAGTTTTGGGTGAGTTTTGATTGATTGAGTTTTGTCCTCATTAAAAGGTCATACTTCTCCACTTCTTTCATGTTTGGTAATCTTTGATTAATGTCCAAAATATAATTTTACTTTGTTTTTGATTTCTATAAATATTCTTAAGCCTTATTATATAATGCAGTTAATTTACTTGAAAGAGTTTAATACCTTTACATCTTTCTTATAAGATTTGTTAAGTGAAACCAGAGTAGCATTTAATTGACAGCTAATTATTCCCAAATACTCAGGCAAGACTTTTGGGCTCTACCCAATACCCCATGAATTATAACATTTTTCAGGCTGGCTGCTCTTAGCCTTCTGTAAACACTGGATACTACTGCCTCTGGTCCCTTTGGAACATTCTTTCCCAGCTTCAGGTAGTTTCTTCACATGCATGCATGCATGTGCTAATCAATTTTCTGATGAGTAATCAAGAGGAACCCTCTGCAATTCTCCAGCTAACTCTCTCTCTTCTTCTTTATCTCTCTATTGTTCTCTCTTCTGCATTACTCTATCCCACAAACTCCAGCCATCTTGGTCCCCCCAGACTCCCAGGACCTTCTCAGCTAAATAAGTTTTCTGGGATCATCCTGGGTTCTCCCTCCACGCTCCACAGACTAAAAAGTAAGGCAATAACTTTGAGCAACAATTGGGATCACCTCACATCTTCCTTCTCTCACAGATCACTGTCCTTTATTGCCTGATATATCCAGTGTCTTGAAAATTGTTGTTTCACATATTTCATAGTCTTCCCTTTGATTGTTTTACATAGGAATATAAACCTGGTCTCTTATTCCACCTTGTTCAGAAATGGAAGTTCAGAAGCCAGAATATTAACATTTTTTTTCCTTTTGCTTCCACAACCAATCCATCAGAGATTATTATTGGATTTACCATTAAAACATATTCAGAACCTAACCATTGTTCACCATCTCTATGGCTACCAAATCATGACACGGACAAGCCGCCATGATCTCTCACAGATTATTTCAGTAGTCTTGTCATTGATCTCCCTTCTTCCTCTTGTAATCTTTTTTTTTTTTTTTTAAGATTTTATTTATTTATTTGACAGAAAGTGAGAGAGATCACAAGTAGGCAGAGAGGCAGGCAGAGAGAGAGAGAGGAGGAGGAAGCAGGCTCCCTGCTGGGCAGAGAGCCCAGTGCTGGGCTCAATCCCAGGACCCTGAGATCATGACCTGAGCCAAAAGCAGAGGCTTAACCCACTGAGCCATCCAGGTGCTCCTTCCCTTGTAATCTTCTTGTCTGCTATTTGCAAAAAGGTCCTGTTAAAATTTTAAGCCATATTATGTAACTTTTGTGTTCAAAATCCTCCAGTGTCTTCCTATTGAAAGCCCTACAACGTTCTAAGTGATATAACCCAATTAGAGCTCAGCTCTTACTATTCTTAATTTTCTCTATCCATCCTGACTCTGCTATTCCTAGAATATATCAAATGTACAGGTACCATTGGTCTTTGGATTTGATGTTCCCTCTACCCAGAAGAGTCTTTCCTCCTAAGGAGGAGGAATTTGTCACTCAATGTGACAAATTTGTCTAAGTGCTCAAGATAAAATACATTTATTTATCTCTCCAGTCATTAAATATATAAAATTATGTAGTAAAAATTGTGAATAAAATGCAACTAGTAACTTTCTTCATAGAGTCTATAGACAAGATAGTAAGAGAGACAGTTAACATTGATTCATCAGGTAATTCAACAAATATTTATTGAGGATCTATACCTAGCATTGTGTACTGGATTATAGGAAGATAACAGTGAAGAAAACAATTTAAAAATCTGTCCTTATAGAGCTTGTGTTCTAGTAGCAGAATAGAGGGAATAAATAAATAAGTACATATATACCATATAGAAATGAGTGCTGTTGGAGGAAAAATAAGGCATGGTAGGAGAATGGATAGTACCAAAGTGAGGATCAAGGTAGGCTTTAGGTCTTTTTTACAGATCCTTTGAAGAACAGTTTCCTAGTAAAATAATATTTAGCAGATAATAGAAATTATGGGAGTAAGGCATGTGGCTATGTGAGCAAGATGTATCCCAGGGAGAGGGAATAGCCCATGGAAATGTTTTAGGGCAGGATTAGGCTTTGTGCATTTAAGCAATGTGACCAATTCTAGCTGTGAAAGATGGCAACAACAACAACAACAAAATTCATAGGCGAGATATTTCTCTAGTTAAATCCATCGGAGAGATACAAAGCGAAGTACCATGGAGGGAAAGAACTGAAAGCTGAACAAAGGCTCAGAGATATAAAAGGAGCTTCCATATTTACAGAATTGAATGCAATCCAGTATGACTGAAGGTTAAACTGGAAGGAGTCTTGTTAGAGATAAATTTGGTAAGTTTAGTGATGTCAAGATTGTTATAAAAATGCGTACCATATACTATGGACAAAAGGAGGATAATAAGTTTTAATCAGGATAATAAGTTTTATCAGTTTTAATAAGTTTTAATCAGTATGAATGAAGAAATATTGGAGAATAATGACATAATTAATATCAGAATCTGGCCAAGGGGATTAGATCTAGGTACTAGTCAGAGTTCCAGATTATTTTAAGAAGTTGTGGGGAACCATAAGAGAGACACAGACTAGAGAATATGTGGAAAGCCATAGAATGGAATCTAGGAGAAAGAAGATTAGCAGTACTTTTTAGGAGATTTTATTGTTATATGAAATGTTATATTCTTCAGTGTTTCTAAGGAATCTTCAGGAAAACATCTGATTATTCTTTGACATACCTGGAGTTGGATTTGTGGTTCGTCCTGAGATGTCACAGTTTTCTGGGATAGGAACTTAAGATGACAGAAGCTCAAGAATCCAGTTATATTCAGGAAAACGTCATATTGTTAAAACCCTGGTTTGCGGGGCACCTGGGTGGCTCAGTGGGTTAAGCCGCTGCCTTCGGCTCAGGTCATGATCCCAGGGTCCTGGGATCGAGCCCCGCATCGGGCTCTCTGCTCAGCGGGGAGCCTGCTTCCTCCTCTCTCTCTGCCCGCTTCCCTGCCTACTTGTGATCTCTGTCTGTCAAATAAATAAATAAAATCTTAAAAAAATAAATAAATAAAAACCACCCTGGTTTGCTTGATCTTAGCATGTGTTGAGTAGGTGCAGGTGTTTGTTATTGGAGAATTGCTCTGTTGTGTAATTATTACATATCCCATGTACTTTTTATTTTTGTCTTCCTCTTTAGACTGTACCTTGAGAACACTTTACTGGTGTGATACTGTAATTTATAATAAGAGATATACATTTAATCACCAACCCTGTTTCTAGCACAGAATTCTTAAAACTAGGAGTTTTCTGAATGATAAGAGAGATAAAATTGTCTTTTCTTGTGTTAACTAGGTGTCTATCTAAGGATGGGGGCTGGTGGCCAAGAAAACCACCTATGTGATTAAAGGATTAGAAATTTCAGTTTCACCCTCCTGACCTCAGGAGAAAGGAAAGGATCTAGAGTTTGAATCAATCACCAAGGGCCAATGATTAATCAATCATGCCTATGCAATGAAGCCTCCTTAAAAAAAAAAAAAAAAAAAAAAAAAAAGGAGGGTATTTAGAGAGCTTCCAGGTTGGTGAACATATGGAGGCTCAAGAAGAGTGGCATGCCTGGAGAAAGAATGGAAGGCTCTGCCCCCTTTCCCTATTTATCTCTTTCATCTGGTGTGGAGGTTTGCAGCAGGGTAAGACCACACTGTGAGATGGAGTCTTTAGCCTGTAGAATCCCATGCTATTTTTCAGGAGTGTCAGAACTGAATTGAATTATAGGACACCCAGTTGGAGATGGCCTACTGATATGGAAACCAACCCCCCCCCCCCATATATGTTGGAATTGGGTTGTTGATAAAAAGTGGGATTGGAGTCAGAATCTTTAGCAGAATTGCAAAAAAGTAAAAACATAATGCCTTACTCATTCATTCAAAAATACTTTTGAGGGCCGCCTGGGTGGCTCAGTGGGTTAAAGCCTCTGCTTTCGGCCCAGGTCATGATCCCAGGGTCCTGGGATCGAGTCCCGCATCGGGCTCTCTGCTCTGCAGGGAGCCTGCTTCCTCCTCTCTCTCTCTCTGCCTGCCTCTCTGCCTACTTGTGATCTCTGTCTGTCAAATAAATAAATAAAATCTTAAAAAAAAATACTTTTGAATTCCTACTATGAACCCCACAGTATTCTAGGCATACCATCATAGAACTTTTCTTCTCACTGGGAAAGGCAGACGATAAACAAAAGATGTTCGTTTGCTTGTTTGTTTCTATAAGTGGCAATCCTTTTTTTTTTTCTTTAAAGATTTTATTTATTTATTTGTCAAAGAGAGAGAGGGAGAGAGAGCACAAGCAAAGGGGAAGCAGACAGAACTGGCAGAACAAGAACCAGGCTCCCTGTTGAGCAAGGAACCTGATGTAAGACTCCATCCCAGGGTCCTGGTATCTTGACCTGAGCCTAAGGCAGCCACTTATCCAACTGAGTCACCCAGGAATCCCTAGAAATGGCAATCTTATGAAAAATTGAGAAGGAGATTCAAACAGTTACAGGAAGGGTTGCAATTTTAAATCAAATAGTAACAAAATGCCACACAAAGAAAGTGACATTTGGGTAAAGTTGAAAGGAATGAGAGAGAAAGAGCACCTTGCCGTGTGTTTCTGAGAGGAAATAGCTAAGGCTAAGACTTTCCTGTCATGGTTGACTAATAGCAAGGAGACCAGAGTAGTTGGATGGAGCCTGGTAAGAGATGGAAAAGAGCACAGGTAAGTGGGAAGGATCACATAGGACCTTGAAAGCCAGCATAAGACTGTGGCTTTTAGTCTGAGTTTATAGGAAGTTCTTGGAAGATTTTGAGCAAAAAGGTAATCTTCTGTATTTTGATAAAACAGATCAGAGAGAGTTGAGAAGAGACTAAAGGAAATCAAAGTTGGAATTGGGGAGTCCAGCCAGGAAGTGATTGTAAGAGGTTACGGTGGTTCAGACCAGAATGGTAGCAGCAGGTTGGTGAGAAGCACTGTAATTCTAGATCAATTCCAACGGTTGAACTAACAATATGTGCTGATGGATTTGATGGTGATTCACATGTTCAATGTAGAGTTTCACCTTAAGAGTCATTAAAAGCCATCCTTGATATGAACCTTATGGCTGTGCTTAACACGAAAAACTACCAGTGAATTCTTTTTTTTTTTAAGATTTTATTTATTTGATAGACTGGGATTACAAGTAGTCAGAGAGACAGGCAGAGAGAGAGGAGGAAGCAGGCTCCCTGCTGAGCAGAAAGCCCAATGGGCTCAATCCTAGGACCCTGATACCATGACCTGAGCCAAAGGCAGAGGTTTTAACCCACTGAGCCACCCAGGTGCCCCCTACCAGTGAATTCTAAGCTTAGAAACACACCTTTCCAGAAAAATGAAAAATTCAATTCACTCTTTCAAAATGTGGTTATATATTCTTTTCTAATAGATAGGTAGGCAGCCTAAGGTTTGATAATATTAGTCCTTATAGGCTTCCTTTAAAAGGCTGCAAATTTATCTCAATAGTAAGGTATCATTTTACCTAAAACATAATATATAATTGAGATGCTGAATATAATGTTTTTAGTTTGGAGGTAGGTAGGGGTGATTAAGGAAAAAAAGATATCAAGATGTGGTTTATGCACTACTCACTTATTCCCTCATTTTTTTAACATCATCATACAAATCTTGACTTTTAAAGAATTCTTATTTATTCTGGTGGAAGTGTCCCTTGGTTCCTCATACCAGCCTTGCCGTAAAATCAACTCCATGTCTGGGAGGTCCACATTCCACACAGCAACCCTCCCTCAATCCTAGAAATGAAGGAGCAGTGAAACCCTTTTACTCAAGCTGCAGTTCATTCTGAATTTCTTTCAACTGCTCGGTTTTGGAAACTAAATATGCCTCAGGTAGGAGTGGGGACTGAGATTCCTGCCTATTTCCTTCCTCAACATGCACCTTATCTTTGTCTCAGTTTTGAGAAAATCAAATATCATTAGGTTTCCAAAAATATTTATCTTGGAGCTTTGGGAGAATTCCTAGTTGGTGAGAAAGTGCTATTTCAAAGAAGGCAGGAAATAAATCTCTTGATGATACAGACCTCCCGAGCAATTGCATTACTCCAGTTGCTAGAGGCAGACTCGAACCTTCTGTGGCCTCCCTGTTTAGTTGGGGCCCTTCAGGAAAAGATCTTACTTGGCAGTGTTCCAAGAGGAAGCTGATTAAAGTCTAGGGGGAGTTGCAATGCCCTAATTTCAATTACCAATCAAATCAACACTCAGTGGCCATGACAGAAGACCTGGAGAAGTGCCAAATTAATATTTATTCCCATGAAATATATAAAGATGTCCTCACTCTGAAAAGAACATCTGAAACCTGGTGATCAATAAGTAAATATGAGAGTCAGCTTTTAGATTAACTTCCCTACCCCTATCTTTTGCTTGTGGCCACCCAGAGAACAAGGAATTCTGAGGTCACAGGGACTGAAAAGATCCAAATTCCAGGCTCCAACTCCTAGTCTGAAAACATCCAAAGGGATTTCTTAGACTTAGAAATGTGTTGGGGTATTTTTTTTTATTTTCTTCTCCTTTGTCTGATATTGCAAGGAGTTTCCCTAAATTTGCTGTCACGAGAAAGTCAGTGTGGCCTTCTTATCTACTAGATTTTGGAAGCAAAACCAAAGGCCAAATGTATTTCTAACTCCACTTGCTACAACATAAACCTGAGTGATATGAATTGTAAGTATTGGAGCTCCAAGTGTTTAGTTATGGTTAATTTATAACTAAAAACACTAGTATTTAGTGGAACAAAAAAGGTCATTAGTGTCTTACTAGGAAACAATTAAATTAACAGCTCACAGCCATTCATCAAATCACAAAACAGATGCTAAACTTTTCTGTAGGAAATTAGATTCTATAATGCAGGAAAAGAACTAAATTCAAACCCAAAAAAAACACACTCACCTCCGTCAGCTTCTCTCAAAACAAAAACCCACCTCTTTCATCTGTGGTCAAAGTCCCAGAGCTCTTTACTTTTCAGAGACCCAGAAAAAAAAAAAAAAAAAAAAAACACCTGAAGAATTCAACCAGAACAACTCCCCAGGCTTCCTGTGAAGTCATCTTCCTCTTTCCCTACCACCCACCAACAGCATTCCTTCATCAATTGTGTGCTATTTTTTGGCAGTCAATAAGTTATAGCATTATTATCATATAGTAAAACAATATGTTCAAATTACGTGAAATGTAATATAGATTAAGTAGTAGACACCTCCCCAAAAATAACCTTTAAATTTAAATTATATTTGAGATTTTATACGAATTGAGTATATGCTGTGTACTTGGAAGGAAGTGAGAATACACACTAAGATTGGTAAAACCTGGGCCTGCCCTTGAGAAATATGATCTAGGGCATGATGTAGAAACACATCAATGACCGTGGACTTTGGAGCCAGAAAAACCAGATTCTGGTCTTGACATTGTCAATTAAAGGTACACTGACTTTGGAAAATCAGCTTAACTTGCCTCGTGCATTCATATGTTAAATGGAAATAATACTTAACTCCTGGAGTTATTGTAAAGATCAAATAGGGAGATGATGAATCAGCAAGAATTAAAGGGCACATTCAGATTATGATAATTTGAGAAACATTAAACAAAGGGATTCTATAAAAGCGAGAGCAAAAATGTAGGAGACCACAAGAGACAATGCCATACCGGTGGCTAGTAGGTGACAAGCAAGGAGGTGAGGGCAGTTGCCAGAACCCCACAGTATTGAGGGCAACACAGAGAGGGAAGTCTGACAGAAGTTTAAAGGCTCTTGGTGGGCTTCCAGTGAGCTCACGGTGGGAACTCACTTGCTCCAATCCTCTCCCCAGCTCCCCATCAGCTGGACCCAAGGTTGTTTATTGAAGTGGCACATGTGGCTCTTTCTCGAGTGCACAAAGCAGGCTGGAGAAAGCTGGCACAAGCAACTAGAAGGTGCAACAGATAATAGTCCAAATGATTTATAAAATGTAGGGTACCTATGGGGACCCTAGGTGGTTCATTCATTAAGCATCTGCCCTCTGCTTAGGTCATGATCCCAGGGTCCAGGGATCTAGCCCTGCCTTGGGCTCTCTGCTCAAGGGGAAGTCTGCTTCTCCCTCCCTCACTCCCCCACTTCTGTTCCCTCTCTCCCTTTGTCTTTGTCAAATAAATAAATAAAATCTTAAAAAAAATAAACATAAAATCTAAGGTACCTAATATGTAAGTTATCCTAATACTATTGAGTGCTGGCTATATTTGTACTATGCTAAATACCATACATGCCTTTATCATTTAATCCTATAAGAAAAATATGGTTATTATCTTCAGACTGTATATGGTGAAGGATCCGAGGCAAAGCAATGTTAAATAACTTAAAGCGGCTAAATAAAGTAGGAATCCACACCCACATCTGACTGGAGTTTATATCTCCTACTCAGTAGATAAGTACGGATTAACTAATGTCGTTAAGATTTTTCACAGCATTTAATCTGTATTCTTAACTTCACTGCAGCCCCTGGCTCTCTTGCAATCTATCCCAAGTTCATCACCTTCCAAATCCGGGCAGCCCCTCACTCTCCTGAAAAAGTAATTAAAGAGGCAATTAGCTCAGACCATTCATACTGTGAATGCCCTTTTAAAAAGCAATATGAGAAGATAAGACTTACGTTATTGTTACAGGTCTACTATTATATCAAGACTGTTGCATTCCCCGCTCTGCTATTAACTCCCTATGACTATGGACGAGTCATCCAGACCATCTTGTTTCCTCTCTAGTAAATGGGCAAATCTGGGGAAAGAGGGCAAGTTGGGAGGGTGATCTTTAAGGTCCCCACTCTAAGATTCTGTGTATTTATTATGTTTACAAGATGTGAAACACTCCTGATGGATCTATATTCATTTAATGATTTCTTGTAGTTGGCTTCCTGTATCAGTGTGGTCAGAATAGAGTTCACTGTTGTTGCGATTATGGCTGATTTTTTTTCTACTACAACCTTTCACCAAGTCAAGCCTATCCCAATGTCTACGGTACATGTAATCAGAAGTAAAGCAGATACTTTCCACAGTAACCCCAAAATAAAAAGACACTATGAAAAATGAGAATAGTTAACTTATACTAAGAGCTACACAGGTTTTGTATAATTTAATAAAGCAATAATCTAGTTAAGAGTTAGAACATGGCTCCCAATTGTTCTCACTAACCAAGCTATGTTCAAAGACAGTTCCCCAGAGATCTCTAACATTTCTTCACGTCTTATGAGCAGTAGTATGACCTCTCTTTATCTTTTCAAGTATGTTTTACAACATTGAATGATAGAGATAGTGAATCTTCTGGAACAAAGGTCAGCTTTGCTTCCTGCTTATTTCGAAATATGCAAATCCTTAACCTCAGGGCTCCTTAGCTATGATGCAAACCCACTGTGTGTTCAAATATATACATTGCGTAACCTCCACATTGCTCCCATGAGGCTGGTGAGTAGACGGAGAGAACAAGGAGAAATGGTGCAAATATAATGTCCGTGAAGTTTGCTAGGCCGTGAGAATAAAGTCCTTTGTTTTTGACCCAGAAGTGTCATGTCTTTGCCAGCGTCCATGACAGTATAGAAGGCTAACTTGCTAGCTTGCCAGTAGCATAAACCTCAGAACTTCCCAATTCTTGACAGCTATGTGACCTTGAACTATTCATTTTTTCTCTTGGAGCTTCGTTTTCATTATCTGTGAAAAGACCTCTCATGTCTTATGCCCCCTGGTTTTTTGTGTATGAATTTATGAAAACATTTCAAATGGATTTTTCTGAATTCCAAAGTGTCTGTGCATAAGCACTCGATTAAAAACAAGCAAACAAATAGACAGAGTGTGTAACTGAAATGTAGGATGGGGGTTCAGCAAGAACCAGGAGCAGCAGATAGGTACTGGGCACCCACTCGGAGCCTAGCACTATTCTGTGTGGGTGTGCAGGTTCGGGTAGAGACAGAAAATAAATAAGCTGACAACAAATGAACATATAATCAACTGAAGTAGTAATAAAATCAAGAAAAAAAAAATAAACAGGGACAAAGGTGGAGTGGCAGGAGTTGCTACTTTTGTCAGGATTGTCAACTCCTCAGGGGATTCTTTGCAGAGAGGGGTTTGGATGGAGGTCTGATGGAAGCAGGGGCGGGGCCATGTGGCTGTCAGACATGAGATCATCCCAGCCACGGAGGAGAGTGAGTGCTAACATCTGACATGGGAACAAGCTTCGTGTTGATGTATTACTATCATCTTGAGGGTTCCTGTTTCTCTTGAAACTCCCAAACAGACCTCCCACTGCACACAAACATCCTAAACCTCCCAATATTTTAGGTGTTTTGCCTCTGTGCCTGCAGTAATATTCAGAGAAAAGGTAGCTGTAAAACTCCTTGTACTTCCCTGATTTGTGCACCATGTTTAGTTTCTGGCAGTTCCATTTTTGGTAGATTCTTAATTATTAGCCTTCATCTTCCTTCTTCTCTTTAAGACTCATCCAAAGGGTAGTTCTCTACAAAGTGATAGAAACTGAAAATTTGAAGAATCAGGTCTTGTTCTGAGTTTACTGTTGATAGTTTGGCAACTGATTTTTGTCTTGACTTAAAGAAGCCTAAGTGAGAATGTGTTTTTTACTGTTCAGGCATTTTGGCAGACTTAAAGATACAGTTTTGATAAGCTTGGAATCTATTTAAAGCTCACGGATCTAAATGTATTTACTCTGGAGAAAATAACAGTGACTGTTAATGTATAGCAGAAAAATCTTTAGCATACCTCAAGTCCAACAAAACCATTCGGAAATAAATATCCCACCTATATATAAAATAGTTTTGATTGATCTGGGACAAAGGATTAAACTATGTGTCAGTTAATGACGTTCAGAAACATTTGGGCTATAAAGAGCAAAGGGAGGAAAGTCCTGGTAGAACACAAACAGTAGAAAGATCTCTGGGGACATCTGGCTCACCCCCCATCTGGTTGAATCTGCCCCTCCTTAGGCAATATGAGGGTTCTTCATAGTATAATAAATTGGATTTTGTGAGTATTTAAGCCGAGATAACAAACATCCTGATATATGCAGCGAGTGCCTCCCTTGTGCAAAGTATATCAGACACTAAGCTAAGAAAACTCAGCATTTTAGTCCTGAGAAATGCCTGTGTGTTTAAGAAGCACATTGTTCTGTTGGATGACTGGTTCAAAATAACCTAACCATTATCCTCTCTCAACATTGTTTCCTATGGAATTGTGCATCTCTAAGACTCCCCGGATTCAGCTTTCTGCAGGAAGCAAGGGTACAAACTCTGTCAAGCATTAATCACAATCTTAGTAATTTTGAAGAGAAGAAACAAAAGCATTTACAAAGCAGAAATATTCTGAACGGAGAAGCTCTGCTGAGAATTTGGTCACTGGAATATCACCCAGAAATATGGTTATTGCTCCCAGTCCAATAGTTCTGGAACAATTGCTGACAGCATCCAAGGCATTCTTTTTTGTCAGTACCTGAAATTCTCAGAAGTCATTCTATATTTTCCAGTATAAGAAGTCAATCCACTGAATGATATGGAAAGTCCAGCACTAAAATTCCCCGTTAGAGGCTATGGTTCCCATCTATGTTTCTGGATTTACAGGCAAAGTTGAAAAGCAACTAGAGCCAGAAGGCTCAAATCCTGGCTCTCGTACTTGGTCACATTGTTGTTTTCTTCTCTTTGCCTTTATTCTCCTCATCTAGGGACAATAACTGAAACTACATCAAAGGTTGTTTTGAGAATGAGATGAGTTAGCATATATAAAAACTTAGATTAGTATCTTCTATACAGTGAGCTTTCTATGGTTGCTGTTGCTCTCCCTGATAGGCTGAAAAATATTACCCAAAGACAACAGACCTTAGCTCCTAAAAACATGAATTATTACTTAATATGTAAATGATAGGATTAAGTTAAGGATCTTGAGATAGAGAGAAGTCTCCTAACTTATCCAAACAGGCCCTAAATGCAGCCACATGTGTCCGTGAGGGGAGAGGGAGACTTCACACACACAGAAAAAGAAGAGGCCATGCGACCCAGGAGGCAGAGATGGGGGCCAAGCAACCACAACTCAATACCAGCAGCCACCAAAAGCTGGAAAAGACAAAGAATGGATTCTTCCCTCGGGTTTCCAGGGGGACCCAATTCTGGGACGTCTTGATTTCAGCCCAGAACTAATTTCAGACTTCTGGCCTGAAGAAGTGTGACAGAATACATTTCTGTTGTTTTAAGCCACTTTGTGGTAATCTGTCAAAGCAACCATAGAAAATTAATAGACTACCATACACTTAGTCGATTGAATTATTGGCCCAACTTTTCACCTCTCCCTGTATCCGTGATCTCCACCATGTAACTCTGCAACTTTTCCCACTAGAGACAGAATCTACTTCCCCACCCCACTGATGTGACTTTTTTTGTCAATAAAATGTCAGAAGAGGTGACAGTTTGTAGGCATCCCATGTTTCCACTTTCCTGCATTGCTCTTCTGCTCTGACTGTGAGATGAATAGTCAGACCGTGAGATGTCTCAGAAGGCCCGGTAGCCACAGAGCAGATGTGAAGTCAACCCAGGTCCTACAGCCAAACTCAGGCAAGTTCAAACACACACCAGCAAAAATCAATGATTTTGCAATTGTTGGATATGCCACAACAAGTGACAGCAGCAACTATTATTATGATATTGATGCGATATATTAAAGGCACACCATTAATGGGTTTTTTGCTAATATCTGCTATTTCCCCAGCTTGGTGAGTTATAGTGGATTACATCATTCACTCAGAAATTTTATGCATAATCTAAGCCATCCATCACACCAAGACAAAATGAGATGAATAAGAGCAAAACTACTGCTACCACTTGCAAAGAAGAGCAAATGGCTCAGCGACTGCTAGCCAGCCCTAGACCCAGCTGTGCAGGAGGCTCTGAGTGTGTTCTTGGTATTCCATTCACCTCATTCCACTTCCGTTAAAAACTGATTTTCCTGTGTTCCTTTCTAAGATAAAAGCATGATAAAATTTCATGAGAAAGAATGATCACTTTCAGTTTGTTGGCCTGGAAGATATTGGCATAACGGTGGTGATGGCTAACTTCATGTGTCAACTTAGCTTGGCCACAGCACCCATGTATTTAATCAAACACTCATCTCAGTGTTGCTGTGACAGTATTTTGTAAATGTCTTTAACATCTACAATCAGTTGACTTTAAGGAGATTAGCCTCAATAATATGTGTGGGCCTCATTCGGTCAGTTGAAGATCAGAACAAAAACTGTGGTTTTTCCAGAGGAGAAGAAATTCTGCCTTAAGCTTGTAATATCAACTCCTTCCAGCTTTACAGCATGCCAGCTTGATGTACATATTTTGTACTTGCCAGTCCCTGAAATCACATGAGCCAATTCCTTAAAATAATACTCATATATTTTAAGAGATTTATTAATTTAAGTACACACGCACGTTTATATGTGTGTGTGTGTATATATATATATACATATATATATGCATATATGTGTGTGTATGTATGTATGTATAAACATAAGTATACATATCTTTTTTTCTTTTTTTTTTTTAGTATACATATCTTTTTTATCCTGTTTCTTTGGAGAACCCTCACATGACATTGGTACAATTTGCGAAAATGGAAAGGGGGCTGCCCTGAGGAAGAAAAAGATTTTAGTTTGAGCCAATGCAAAAAAGAGTCATACCCCCTCCACCACCCTACTCCACCCCCTAGGTCCCTTCTCTTCTTCTTTCCTACCACCAGTGTTTAACTCTCCTGGCTTTGTCTCTTGGATCTTGTTTTCTGTTAGACAACCGCTACCTCACCATTGAATTCTCACTCATTGAAACATAGTAAGAGGTGGGAGAAAATGCTTTTAACCAGGGTGCTCTCTTGCTGTGGTCAGGATGTGTTTGGGGGATGGTAGAAACTTTGAGAATCTGATGAAGCCAGGGGATGATATCCCAGAAGAATGCACACACTGACAAGTTCACAGCCTGTTACATCTGGAGAAGAAATGCTTCACTCAAGTCTACCAAAACAATGTTTGTTCTGCATTATCTATATAAAACGCTATCTAATTGGTAGAAAGTTCCATCATCTCTGCTTTGTAAGCAGTGCATTGACTCTTAGAATCACAATAGATCTGGGGGATCCCCTGTCCAGCTTCCTATCTCCCTCTTGGACCCCTTCCATAACAGTATCAGTCAGTGCTTCTCCAGCATCTGTTTGATGACTTCAGTAATAGGAAGTTCATTCTCTCTCAACATAGACCATTCTGCTCTCAGGTCAATTCTGACTTAAATTTCCAAGATGATTTGCTCCAACTCCCACTTCTTTTCCAGTCCCACCGTCTGGTATTGAGCAGAACATCCTGAATCACTCATTTCACACAACTACGGCTACTGTATTTATGCTGCCAAGCCCTCCTACCCACTCCACTTAAGTTTTTCCATCTTCACACTTAGGACCGCCAACGTACTTAAGTTATATTCCACTTATTTCAAACACATAGTTCCTCTTCTCAGTGACGTTATTTTCTTCTTGAAGAATGGTCCGTATTTTGTACTTCTGTATACTTCAGAACAAGTGGCTAGCCTAGGTAACAAAATAAACTTTTATGATTTACATGCTACTTGATTAAGTTACTATAACAAGCCAGAAAAGGTTTGCTGAGAGCAGATAGGCTCATTAAGGAGAGGTAGTGGAGGCAAGCAAGAGGTTAGTGTCACTTTTAAATCTCACGCATGTATGTTGGTGTTTTCTCAGTCTACACAAAGTCAAGCCATGGGACAGATGTACAGCTATCTGAGCATACTAAAAGTCACCCTAAAACTTCACTTACTATTCAAATGAATCAAATGGAAGTCCTATTCCTCTGGAAAGTAAGCTGCCATCTTCCTTCTCTCTTCAAGCTTCCAGAGATATATTTGTACTTGAACTGATTTATGAGAGGTCAATAAGGCAAGAATATCTTGAAAACTATCCTTCTGTAATCTTCAACCAAGGCAGAGCCAAAGATTCCCATAATTAAAGTATGAGGCCATTCTTGTATAAAACACACAATAATCCTCCAATCTCTTAAAGATGGTTTTCCGCTTTATTTCTAACAAATTATTTCAGAATATGGAAGAAGATCTCTTTTAAAGAAACACAGAAATACTGGTGAATATACTCCTGCTAGGAATTCCTCTTTCATATCAAACGCTAAAGATTTTCAGACTCACGAACATTAGTACATCGTGAAGCCTATACTCAGTGCAGCCTCACCAACCTGGGGCCTCAATTCACTAAAATATTTCTGAACTAATTGTTTATTAGAATGTTGCAATAGAAGAATGGCTAAATAAATTCTGATACGGGGAACTATGCAGCCATTAAAAGTGATACTTCTGGGTTCTGGTTTGAAATGGTACCATGCTCTTTTAGTCTTATCTAAAATACCCTAAGGGGCGCCTGTGTGGCTCAGTTGGTTGGACGACTGCTTTCAGCTCAGGTCATGATCCTGGAGTCCCGGGATCGAGTCCCGCATCGGGCTCCCAGCTCCATGGGGAGTCTGCTTCTCCCTCTGACCTTCTCCTTGCTCATGCTCTCTCTCACTCTCTCTCTCAAATAAATAAATAAAATCTTTAAGAAAAAAAAATTTAAATACCCTAAAAGATTCAGAAAAAGAGGGAGTCTAAAACCCAAAACACTTTCGATCAGGACTTGACGGTGCTGTATTGCCAAAATCTGGAATGAATTTCCTAACTGGGCAGTAAATAGAAATAACTGGAAAGAATAATCATGGACTACTTATGGCCTGCTGCTGGTCCACTTGCCTACCTGGAAGTAAGTAAAAAGATTCTTCATCTCCATTTCCATAACATACACACAGACACACACACACTCACACTTTTAGCTGAAAAAGTAATTGAATGAAGCACATTTGCTGGAAATGATGACCTATTCAGTTTTAAATAAGTTGAGCTTAACACGCTGAATTGAGATATCCAGTAGCCAATTGCATGTATTGAAATCCTTTCAGTCTAGAGATCGACTTGAGATTTTTCCACATATGAAAGGTAATTGAAATAATAGGAAAGAATGAATTTGCCCACAGAGAGCAGAAAGGGACGAGAACCCAGAGCAAAACCACAAAGCAGAGGAAGAAAGGCTCACAAAAGAGATTGAGAAAAGGAGGGCCAGAGAGGCAGAAGAATAGTCAAGTTGCTAGAAGCCAGAGGGGGAAGGAAGATGTTTAAAAGGGAGAAAACTATCCACAGAACTGCTCTGAGAAGTCAAGGAAGATACAAACTACAAATACCCATTGGGTTTATTGATGAGAAAGGGGTCCTCACTGGCATCAGGCAGACTTTTTTAGTGGGTTTATGGGCACTAAAGCCATACAACAGTGGTTAAGAAGTGAGTGGTAGGTGTGGAAGTATAAACACAGAGTAAGGACAACTCTTTCCAGAAGCTGCAATGAATAATGCAATGAATAATCTTTAGACATCAATCTCTCTCACAGCTTAAAATGTCATTAGAATACATTCTTAGAATTTCTAGGTCAAAGGATACACCTATTCTAAAAACTTTTGATAGAGAATGCCCAATTGTCCTCCCTGCTATTAACCTTTAAAACAGTTTCCAAGTTTATCCTTCAATCATTGATTTAAGTCAATCCCTTCCAATTTGTTGCACCTACATCAAAACCTCACCCCTGTACAACATCCAGAAAGGATGACTTTCAGGCACTCCCAGAGTATAAATCATTGAAAAAAAAATGGAGGTACTTCATTTGGTCCTTCAGTAAACGTTTATTGAGAGCCTAATAGGTTGCAAATGGTGAGAGGGTATTTAGGTAAACCCAAAGATCTAGTGCTTCTAGAGGATGAGAAAAATACTTCATCTATAATCAAATGTATAACCGTAACATTAAAATTGTACTAAGTGTTACTAAGAAAAATACTATGACCGAGGAGCACTGTCTTGTCTAGGGGTCAGGAGAGAGTCTGGGAAAATGAAGGTTGTGTAGAAGTTGGCCAAGGTGTTGGAGTATCTGTAGTAAATTCAACCTAACCACCCACTCTTCAGATGCAATCTCACTGCATAGCAGAACAGGGAAATACATTTCCCAGAATCCTCCTCTTTTGGTGGTCCTAGTTTAGAGTTAGACAATGAGTGGGAGGCAGAGAAGAAGAGAGGGTGGTATTCTCCAGGGGCAGTTGCAAAGATTCCTAGCCAGACAGCAGAGAGGCGGTTTGCAGTGGTTTGGGGGTGAGTTCCTGAAAATCATTTGCTTCAGTGCTATATGGGCAGCTGTAAGGATTAGTGGCAACTTCCTAGAGGAAAGGGAAACAGGCCAAACTCAGTGAGAATGATCCCCAGCCTTCCCCGGGGACCCGTAAACCCCTCATACCTTATAGGGGAAAAAATGTGTTTCAGGAAAAAGAGTAACGAACTTATCAGTAGGTCCTGAGGTGGAAAGACATTGGCAGCTTTCAGAAGAGCCACTGTGGCTGGAGCCAATGAATGAGGTTGACCAGTTGGGAGAGGAAACAGAGCCGAGGAGTCAGATTATTCAGGAAACAATGGAAAGAATGCTTAGCACCCTATCTAGTAGATGTGGTAGCAACTTGAACAAATACAACTTTAAAAGATTTAAGATAGCTATTCTTTAACCAGAAAATCCCATCAAGCAGAAAATCCCATTACCCGCATGTTGAATTGGTAGTGGATACTATCCTCTTGAGTTTCCATAGTTGTCTTTTCACCATTTAATAATTTTAATATTTTTAGTCACATTAAAGGATCCTAAAGACACTTAATAACTCCTTAAAGATATTTTGCTTCTCTTCTTCAGTTCACGCTGAGCCTTCCTCTCCCTGATCAATCCATTAACAAATATTTATTGAGCAGCTTCTTTGCACAAAGTGTAAGTTAGACACTGTGGGATTACAGCTCATAGAAGATGAGAGGAAAAATCATTAAACAGTTGAAAACCAACGTAACAGAGTGTTCAGTTCATGGCTCTAGTCTGAAGAATGCCTCTTTCAATAATTCATACGCCTGTTTAATCTGTGTGAATAAAAGTGAGCAAGTGTAAGGTGACTGTCACATGCTAAGTCCTCAAACTGGAGTGTTCTGCTCCCCCTTTGTGCGTGGAACTCCTAAACGTTCTTCAAGATGCAGCTCAACTGTTACTCCCGGGATCTTTCCTTACTTGCCGGGACTACCACACGCATCTCCATCCCCTGTAGTCACAAAGCCATTTGTACTTACCCTTCCTACAGTGCTCAGCACACGTTCTTGCAACTTCCTGTTTACCCTATACATTTCTATCCAATAGCAGGAGAATAACATTCCTCATTGTGACATCCATGCCTATAATGTTGCCCAACCGACATTTAGTAAGTGTTTGCATTAATGAATTAATTGGGTGAACAAATTCCAGATTCATTGGCAAAAACATATTCCCCTTTGAAGATAATGTGTCTTTGGGGGCCCTGTGGACTTTCCTTTCCAGAAAGGCTCGTCTGATTTCTTTTCTCCTGAGGATTTTGGCATTTTCTGCTTCCATCAGATCTTTTTGAATTATTTTGTTGTCTTCGTGGGAGCTCCGTCCTTTTGCTTATTGACTGCCATCTTGTATTTCTGGCCCATGATTGACAGAGCAACTGGAATCTACGAGCAGAAAATCAATAATGCAAGGCCTTCAGACAGTCCACTGATGCTCTTGAAGAAACTGGTTTCCTGGTCTCAGTGGCCGTCACTGATCAGAAAATGTAAAACTAGCGAGCCATGAATAGAAACAATGTAAAGTCAGCCACACTGTTTCTTTGCATGAGAGGGTTTTTATATTGGTTTCCTGTGTTTAAATTCTGTGATGTTTCTCAGACCCTGGAGGGGGACAGAAAACGGGTGGCTGGAAGAGAAGGGGAGAGGGAAGGGGGCACTGAGTGAAAATTGTGAAGTGTGCAGATTTGTATTCATTTGTTTTCTCATTGCCACACTAACCTTCACCAGTCCTTAAGCTTTAGGGATCCTAAATGTAAATTTCTTCTTTAACATAACATTTTCCTTGTTCAAGTATAAGTGACACTCGAGTAGACATGAAAGATTCGAGACTTATTACTTGCAAGTTAGCATTTTACTGCTAATGTAGTCTGCCACCCTTTACCTCCTAGTTTTATGGTTGTCTAATTATAGCCTGCAGGCCTATGGTGGTCCTTTGCTACTTCAACTGGAATGTAACTTCCAGTGAATTCTCCCCATTAGGACCTCCCACTGAGTTATTGATTATTAAGGTAATGCACTTTTAGTGTCCTATCTTTAACATGGAAATGTAAAAATGAATGGCTTGCAATTGGAAGATTAAAAAATGAAGGAGAAGAAAGCAACTTCCGTATGGAGAGTCCTGTGTGCTATTTAGGTTACTGTTAATTTAAAACACTGTCAGACAAAGCACAGTTTACCTGTCAAGTAAATTATATAAATGGCATTTTATTATTATATATTTGAATCTCTGAAGAAAGACAACTTGACATAGAACAGGCTGGCTATTTTTTGTGTACGGAAGAAGGAAGAAGAGAGGAAAGGAGGGATGGAGGGAAAGAGGAAGGAAAGACGGGAGGAAGAGAGGTAAGACCGGAGGAGAGAGGGAAGGAAGGATGCTTGTCAAATTCAACAGACTTTGTTTTTGTTGTTGTTGTTGTTGTTTTGTTTTGTTTTTTAAGATTTTATTTATTTATTTGACAGACAGAGATCACAAGTAGGCAGAGAAGCAGGCCGAGAGAGAGAGCGGGAAGCAGGCTCCCTGCTGAGCAGAGAGCCTGATGTGGGGCTTGATCCCAGGACCCTGGGATCATGACCTGAGCCGATGGCAGAGGCTTTAACCCACTGAGCCACCCAGGTGCCCCCAGACTTTGTTTTTAAGGAGAGAAATTACAAAGAGGGCCCCTTTCTAGACAAAACAAAACCAAAAACAAAAAACTACATAACCCAGATGGCATCCTTCATATTAAGCATCCTGATTATGGACATCTTATCTAAGCAGTAGGGAGCCAAAGAGAAAGGGAGCTGAAGACTCTTCATTATTTAGATGGAAAAATAGGACTCTGGGTTGTAACAGAACAATCCTTTATGACGATCCTCCATGGGAGCCCACACACAAGATAAATACTGGCAAATGGCATGCAGGAAATGGAATTTGTTAGATAAATTGTCTGTAGGTGAGGCTTCGGTGAGAGGTTCCTCTCTCCCGGGCACGGGGAAGACACACACATTTGTAGAGCTGCTCTTCGGGGCTGATGCCCTCCATTAAAGCTACCGGAGCAGCAATGGCAGTGAGAGAGAACTGGTAGGCGAGTAATAAGGAGAAGAGGATGAATTGGGTGGGCGTCCCCCGAATCTGAGCTCAAGCGCCCAGACCGGCACCTTATTTTAGGTGAAAGCAGGACTCAGAAGCTGATAAATTCACTTGACTCTTGGAGGGGAAATGGACTCATCGATCACTTTTTTTAACTGCAAAATCTATTGAAAATAGACCCCACAGTTGGTCTCAGAGGTGCTCATGATGGGTTTTTGAGAATTCAGGAATCCTGCTGTCTTCGCATACCTGAACAAGATAAAATGCTGTTTGCTTGTGAGTTACATAATGTATTACCTGAAAGCATGCTGAAAATACAAAATGCTATCCAAATGTTAGGTAGTATCATTTCGTTGCTAGATATTCTTTCTTGATGAACCCAGTGCCAATTTGCAAATTTAAGTGAAAAAGCTAAATCTAACCCTCAGAGGCTGGCTGCTGTTCAGGAAATGATTTGGGTGGAGGCATTTGAATCCTAAATGGTCCAAAGAGGGCCAATTATCATTCAATGATATCATAAGCATTAGTATTATTCACCAGACAGGTTCATCTGTAGATCTTAAAAAACTTCGCCAAATAAGTACCATTAACATGGCCTCTCTGGACGGGATCTCAGGAGATCTCAAGATATAAAGAGTTTATGAGACTCAGCTTCAGATGTAAAATAAGGTGGGGGTCAGGCGTATGCCTCAAACTAATCCACTGACCTACCCATTAGACTCTGCTTTGCCGCAGAAGCCCGGTCCCTAGAGACCCTTGAACGCAAAGAAGGTGCTAACAGCCATTAATTAACTTAAGGGTGGGTCCTAGTTTAATGGGAAGGCGCTGACTTTTTTATTAGCAGAAGGAATTTTTTTAATTGGATTTGATAATAACACCCTCTGAGCCATATAAACACCGGAACAGTTCTTAAACTATAAATTTAAAATTCCAGACTTGAGTTGCCAAGAAGAAAGGACAATAATACTACTCTCTTCCCTAAAGGGAAAGCCTGGGCTAAAATAAAAGGGAATCCTGGAGAGGCTAGCATCGGAGGAGGAATTGGGTGGGTAGGAACCTGGAGGTAGCGGGTAATTTGCTTAGAGGCCAAGCGGAATCACAGCCAGCGCCCTCCCCTCCCCCAACACTAAAGGCCAGACCCACACTTCTGATGAGTTGCAAATGTTTTTTATAAAGCTTTCTTCCTTTTTCTTTTAGGATAAGTTTCCTGTCTCATAAAAATAAAAAAAAGTAAAAAAATCTCCACAAACTTTTAGCTCTCTTTTAAGCAAACTGCTGTCTGTATGCTGTAATTAAGTTTCATTTTTTCGCATTGACTCCACCGGATGGAGGGTGCCATAAATCATATGAACAAATGTTCAGCTAAAATCCTCTCTGTGAGCACCATAATTTAAGTGAATTCATTCTCAGTTCATCTCTTGGAGACATGATCTCATAGCATCTGTTCTGGACAAAGATAGCCATCTTTATTACCTGGGAAAACAGCAGTGAGTTTATCCCAGATCACTTTGGAAAGGACCTTTCCTCCCTCCTTCCTTCATTCTTTCATTCAGTGTGTGTGTGTGTGTTAAGAGAATTAAAAACAACAATAGAGTGGGTCAGTTATGATTTTCCTGAGAAATCACCCCTCTGTTCATGTGTGTGGACATTCACCTAATCAGTGACACACAAGCAAATTGCTCTGCCCCTTCTCTGGGCTGCATTTACCACTAGCAGCATCTGAAGTATTGGCTGTGGTGGGGGTGAGGAGGGGATAGTGTCTTGCTTGTGATCTCCTTGTTGCTAGGCAGACTTTCCTGAGGGCAGGAGCAAGGTATATGTCCTTGCCTGAAAGGAGAACTGATCCATGGTTTTGTTGCACCCTATTTTAATTAGTTTGCATTACGAGCCATATCTTAAGATGAAACATATATGGCACATCATTGCAGCTTGAGTTGTCAAAAAATGGCAAGAGCTATTTAGCCTTAGTTTAAACACCACCGGAGTGTGGCCACACAGTAACATGGTACCTTCCACCCATCACTTGCCAAGGTCCACTCGGTATTGTTGGACGGCAAACTGTTACTGACAATCATGTTCTTCATCAATGAGAACTGAAACACCTTAATACACTCTGCATGACCACTTGGTATTACCTACCTCTTCATTCTTGTGGGTGTTGAGTTTTCAGCATATAACCTAGCCTGATACAGGTCTCTTTTTGATTTGAGGGTAGGACTGTGACAGCAGCATTTTACCAAGTACGAAAATGGTATGTAGATCAATTTTCATCTGAGGGACCTAGTTAGGAGATCAAAATATTGAATCAGGATCATCAAAGACTTGAGAAGCTAGAATGTTGGGCTTACTAAAAAGGTGGATTTTAACAGGGCTGAACGTGAAGGTCTTCATTTATGCTCAGTAGACCAGCTGCACAAATACAGAAGGAAGGAGGGTTGGTTTCATAATAGTCATGCATGTGTTTTAAAAGATATAGGCTTTTGAGTTGACAGCAAGATCAACATGAGTTAATAGTATAGGATATGGCTGCAAAAGTCTTTTAACAGTTTGAGATGACAAGTCTAGAAGTGCGGGATCCAGATCAAGGGAATGAGGTGTCTGGGTGTCGTAATGCTGATGCTTTAAGAAAGACATTGAACAACTGGATTTCATCTGAGAAATAAGCTGAATGGAAGGGAATTTGAAACTATTTCCTGTAAGGAACAGCTGAAGAAACATGAAATGTTACCCTGATGAGGAAAACGCTTGAAGAATCTAGGATTGTTTTCTTCAAATGTTTCAAAGGCGCCCCTTTGGAAGAAGAACCACCTTGTTCTCTAATGACCAAGAAAGAGAATCAAAACTCAGTCTACCAGATCCTTGCAGATGCCCAAACCCACTTTTTAATTTGTTTGTAACATGTCATTATGGAAATCCATGATCATTTGTTTCACTTAAAGGTGGTCTTTTGATTGATCAATTGGAGAAATACCATACTGACATCATCTTGCTTTCTGCTGGCCAGGAGGGCATAAAGAGTGGGGCATAAATGATCCAGAGTGCTACATTGGGTAGAGAAGTTGTAAGAGACAGCAAGAGAAGAAAGAAAGGGTCCAAAGACAGAGTGCATCGAATAAAATTCTTTCAGGGTGAATTTCATTTTGTGGGTAATGCGGACAACTGAGGAGAGAGAGGAGGCTTATCACAATGGCTCAGAAGCAGGAAGGACTTTGGGAGACCATATGGATGGAACATCAGCTCAGGACAGCCAGGGACTGATGCGAGAGCCATTTCTAGGTTGTCTCAACCAAGAATTCAGTTTCGGTGTTTCTCAGTCTATAGCGAATCTACTACTAGATAGACCCATGGCAAGGGATCGGAAAAGCAATCCCCAAAATGGGATAGCTGGGTCTCCACGGCCCCCAAATCTATTCAATTTAGTTAAATATCTTGGGCACGGATTGAAATACATGTTTTCAACTTCTTTGTATGTCCTGTAGCCATCGAATGAGCCAATGGTGGTGGAACTGATGCTATTTACAGAACTCTGGCTCCACCTTGACCTTGGGCATGTGCATAAAACATATTTACTTAGCACACTTCCTCCCTCAGTTACTGTGAGGACATTCACATGCCTACCACTAGTTCCTCAGCACAAATATGAGACGATAGAGATAATAGGTAGGTCAAGTTATGGCAGCCCTTTTATTCTTTTATGCTTTCCAGACTTGATGAATAAGGAAGACTCTCTCATCCATCCATGTTTTTTAATAACCAGTGCTCTGTTTCTTATGCTGTGCTTCACCCTAAAGCTGCTCTGGGTGGTGGTGGTGGTGAAAATTTAAGACATTTATAACGGATACTTACACAACATAGGTTATTATGACTACAATTGCTACTATTTTTATGATTCCTGATCCTATGGTAATCCAGGGGGTAGTTAATAACTCCCTTGGTGAAAACTGTTTACCCATAAACACTTCCATGAAGGCTGAGTAGCAATTAAGGTAATGGTGCTGGTGTAGGTAAAGGTAAATGACCTCGTTAAGGCCCCGGCCTAAATGGTACCCTTGTGACCTGGGAATGCTAGTAAGCAGCAGTTTACTCACGTTGAGTATTTTATTCACCATATCTCAAGCCCTCCATCATTATTGTTGTTTGCTTACCATCCTTCATTGTGTGCCACGGGAATGCTGGGTTTGGGTTGAGGTCGTGTGTGTGTGTGTGTGTATGTGCCCTGAGAATTTGAACTGCTGGCTAGAAGCCTGTACATCTTGAACGGTAAGTTCACTTACTTGGGTGACAGTCATCTCCTTCGTTCTCAGGAATCTGTGGCATTAATCTTGGCTTAACCACATCCAAATCCTGTAATCATTCATCCACTGATTCATTTCAGCCAATGTCATAAATCCATCTAAAGCCTTTACCTATGGAGAGAAAGAGCAAACCTCGAAAAGAATTATTCACTTGACTAGCCTGCTGGTGCTATCATAAAACGCTGCTTAATTATTACTAACACTACAGCATTTAATGGATCTCCATTGTGGGACTTCTAATCCTTTGCTCTCTGTGTGTGGTGGGCTCTTTGCCGAGGACATGGCATCCTCTAAGATGCCCGAGGTTCTTATCATTCAGTGCTAACAAAGTGACCTGCTGCAGGGGGCCATGCCTGTAGAGCCTTCTTTTCAGCTTGCCAACTGCTGACCAGACTCACGTCCTAGCCAGGATTTACTTACTGGAGTGCACAGCCTTCTTGATCCCTTCAAGGACTGAATGGGCCATCCCCATAATCCTATATCAGTCAAGAAGGAAGGACAATGAAGAACTACCATGATGTTCACATAGATATCCCTACAAATGTCCAAGGGGCAGATGTATTAAACAATAGAATCTTAAACAATAGGACATGGCTCAGCAGATATTAGTAATTAAACAAACTAGAGTCTAGGTGATGATACAAGCAACATAATCATATAACTCTCTGAGTTGAAAACATGAGCACATTTTTCATTCCAGCCCCAGGATCAGAGGATAGGTTATAGTTTTCACCACTCCTCATAGGGGACAACTTAGCCTGGCAGAGGTGGGTGAATGGGAAGGGGCTCTGGTTTTACCCTCATCTGGTCAAAGGGAGGACAGCAATTCTGTCCGTAGGTTGTAGCAGGTGTAACAACAATGGCTTGTACTACAGCATGCCTGTAGGCATGTATGTATGCACAGGTGCATTTCATCAGTCATCCCTGAAGAAAGTCCAGTAGGATGTGTCTGTTGTAGGGCTGGCTAAGTATAGCCATGGCTCTTATTAAAGTCATGGTAAGGGTCTGCTTACCAAGGGTCATGGCCTGCGCATATGTGCGTGAACAGCCCACCCATTCTCTATCTTTTGTTAAAACCAATGCCTCTCTGGGGCTCCTGGATGGCTCAGTGAGTCAAAGCCTCTGCCTTCAGCTCAGGTCATGATCTCAGGGTCCTGGGATGGAGCCCCGAATCAGGCTCTCTGCTCAGTGGTGAGCCTGCTTCCCCCTCTCTCTCTGCCTGCCTCTCTGCCTACTTGTGATCTCTCTCTCTGTCAAATAAATAAATAAAACCTTTAAAAAAAAAAAAAGACAACAAACAACAAACCAATGCCTCTCTTACAATTCAAACACAGCATTTGTTCTAACGTCATACTCGACACTGACAAATCTTCTCATCTTCCTTATCACCTAGGACTTAAAAGCTTCAGCTAATTTAGGAAACAATCTGGTGACCAAAAAGAATTTTCTCAGGAACGCCACCAGGACAACTTGGCAATGCCATAATTCTTCAAACAGCCAACCAACTTAAATGAGAAAAGCACACATCTTCCATTAAGATTCAGATTTTGTGGAATATCACTCTTTAAGCATCAAAATAGAAACGGCTAACCAAAACCATGTCAAAATCGTAAGACAGAGGAGAGAAGCAACACAGATTCCAGAAGCCCTTGTGTCTGTTCCAGATGGCACACTTTCAGTCTGAAAATTCATTAACAGATCGGCAGTGTTGTTTTTTGCATTTTGTTTCATTTTTAATACCCCGCACAGGTGGCTTGATTTGTCTGTCCACAAAGGGATTACAACCACTGAGTCAGAAAAGAACGCAGCCTTGAATGCATCGCCCATGCCACCTGCCTGGCAGCTTCCAGAAAGAGAGAGCATCAGGTCAGAGGTTCGGGGAAATTTGAGATTTGCAAAGGGCCGCTGCAAGAGGGAAATGGCTCCTGCACCTTCCTATGGCCCCGAATGCTGCCAGCTGGCTTGGGTACTCCCAGCATGGAAGAAGCCCAACCGGTCTTTCCTATTTTCCATGACACAGTTGTTGGCTTAATCCTCCTTTTGGAGTGCCTAATCCTCAGTTAACCACTAGTTGAGGACCTCGCTCCCACCTGGAATGGGGAGGCAACCAAAGCACACAACTTGATACAGTTCAAGGCAGCCAGGGACTGATCCAAGAAAGCTAGTTTTATAGCAGAAAAAAGTCCATATCTACGCAAAGATGTCCAAATAAGCTAATGTTTCTATTACCTGCCTATATACTTACGTGTGTGTGGAAACCTTAGAATGCAGGAAGCCATTTTTACTACGGGAGTCAAGAAGGAAAAAAGCTCGGCAGCACAGGTTGACCAGTGTAAACTGCGCTATTGATGAAAGTGTCAGAAGGGCCTTTCCTGAATGGCTCACTTCACGGGACCTGGGACACTCAGGTACCAGCTGATGCCCCGACATCAAACGCGGGAGCCAGAACATGGCAGGAAGCAGATGGTGTCATATTTCCTGGGTCTCGCTGTCCAGTTGAGTTCAGCGCCTGCCAAGTGCAAAATGAAACGTCTCTCCTTTCACAGAGCCCCGCACACACGGCAAGCTGGGGTGGTGGCTGTGGCGGCAACGGCAAGTTCAGGGGAAAGCAGGAGCCTCGGAGGCACAGGTGCATTCTGATCGAAGATGGGGAGGGCTCAGGGTGGAACTGGCAGCAGGAGGTCACTCTCTCTTTTCATCCGTTTATCAGACAGAGCAGAGTGGTTTGCAAGTCAGATGCTGAGAGAGGCGATGGAAATTCAGTCACAGCAGAAAAAGGTAAACAGCCGGGCGAACTCTTGAGTGGCCAGATGGACAGTCAGGTCACAGGTCATCAAATCAGTCACACAGTGCCACATAAAGCAGCAGGCTGGCACTAACAGGGAAGACCCACCTGGCAGGCTGGTAGACAGGCATGCAGAACAGGCACAGCTACCTGAGATGAGTCCGGGTGTGGAGGTGGGAGAGAAGGGCAGAAAGGGGCTCCTCTCCAAACCCTACTGGCCACGCCGCATTAGCAGCACCTTGCAAGAGAAAATATATAGTCCTCCTGAGTTATATCATGAATATTTACTGAGCAGCAGCTTCTATAGAAAGACAGAGGCTCCACACACACACACACATACACACACACTCAGCTTCTATATATATATAATGTGTGTCTTGCTCATTAGCCCTGCTATGCACAGATAATTAGTTAGCTGTCCCCAGCCATGATCAAGGGTCCTATTCTGAGACCTATATGTGTTGTTGGGTATAGAGAAAGGGAGAGAAAGAAAACTTACAGTGCCGCAGGCAGAAAAGTGGATTGGAAGCCTTAAGGGGTTAGCAGGATGATAATGGGAATTCACCTCACTGAGGGGGGTGGGGTGAAGTACATGGCAGAGAGGAAAACACCTGAACTCCAGAGGCTGTGGAATCAGCTTTACAGCTTTACAAGGTTCCATAGCCTTGGATAGCCGACTCCACCTTTCTGAGACTGGGTGTTCCTATTTATAACATAAAGAGGGTCTGTACCATGAGGAGTTGTATTTCCTGGACTCCTGGTGCAAACTACTCAGAGAATGACAATTCTTTCTTTCTTTTTGTCTTTCTCTTACGATTGGAGCAACATCTTTATTTTCGTTATTTTTTTTAAATGTTTTCCATTTCTTTTTATTATTATTAACATATAATATATGATTTGTTTCAGGGGTACAGGTCTGTGACTCATTAGTGTTACACAACTCACAGCACTCACCATAGCACATACCCTCCCCAATGTCCATCACCCTCCCACCCCCCACCTTCCAGCAACCCTCAGTTTGTTTCCTGAGAGTAAGAGTCTCTTATGGTTTGTCTCTGTCTCTGGTTTTGTCCTGTTTCATTTTTTTCCTCTCTTCTCCCATGATCCTTTACCTTGTTTCTCAAATTCCACATATCAGTGAGATCATATGATAATTGTCTTTCTTTGATCGACTTATTTCGTTTAGCATTAATACCCTCTAGCTCCATCCACGTCATTGCAAATGGCAAGATTTCATTTTTCATGCCTGCATAATGTTCCTCTGTGTGTGCGCGTGTGTGTGTGTGTGTGTGTGTGCATGCGTGTATGTGCACACATGTATACCACATCTTCTTTATTCATTTATCTGCTGATGGGCATCTAGGCTCTTTCCGTTGTTTGGCTATTGTAGATGTCACTGGTATAAACATTGGGGTGTATGTGCTCCTTCAGATCATTACATTTATATCTACATTATATCTATATCTACTGGTATAAATACCCAGTAGTGCAATTCCTGGGTCACAGGGTAGTTCTATTTTCAACTTTTTGAGTAACCTCCACACTGTTTTCCAGAGTGGTGGCACCAGCTTGCATTCCCACCAACAGTGTAGGAGGGTTCCCCTTTCTCTGCACCCTTGCCAACATCTGTTTTTTCCTGACCTGTTAATTTTAGCCATTCTGACTGCTGTGAGGTGGTATCTCATTGTGTTTTTGATTTGTATTTCTCTGATGCTGAGTGATGTTGAGCACTTTTTCATGTGTCTATTGGCCATTTGGGAGAATGACAGTTATTTCTTAAAATTTAACACAAGGTGAGTCCTAACCTGGAACCAGAACTGGCTAGCTCGGGACACCTTCTGTGGCAGATGCTATAAGGTCAACTGAAGTTACTTAAGCAGAAGGAGAGCATGTATTGGCTCATTTACTAGTGAATCTAGGGGTACAGTTGACTTTAAGTAAAGGCTCCTACTGATATCACCAGGGCTATCCCCATTCTTTCATTTCTTGTTCTCCCTCTCGTTAGGTGCCAACATCTTTCTGTCCCTAAACTGTTGATTTCTTTCATAAGACTAAGAAACCCAGGCTTATGTTGTCCTTACTACCTGGTACCTCGGCCATTTCTGACCAGTGCATCTTCACCCTCGACCACTTTGCTGCATGAGACCCAGGAATAGCTTTGGGAATGTCCTGGCCCTGAAGGTTGGTGGTCTTGCTCCACCCAACCCTCCTTAACTATTTAGCTCCATTGTGGATAGCAGGGATCTGCTGATTCAAAAACCTTGGCCTAAACCTGTAGCATGTAGGCCAAGCCCTAACACCTTGCTCCCTCCAATCAGCCCCACCCTGCGCCTTGATTCAGAAGAGCTGGCATGGCTCTTTAGACATGGCTCTGCAGCTTTCCACTGAAAAACACAGCATCCCTGGTCTATTGGCTTGGTGCCTTTCTTTTTTCCTGAATGATCTCCTTTCCCTCTCCGTCCCCAAAATTTCTAGATGCTGATAATCTAGAATCTAGGCTCCCTGTTCCCTTTCTCTGCCCCATACTTCCTCTGCCAAATCCTCGCAACAGGGTCTTCTTTTCTCCCACGGTATGGTCATTATGTCAGTGGTCACCCACAGTCCTATGTGCCAATTGTCTACTGCCTTAAAAACTTTAGCATCCAAGACATCTGGTGCCTGTCCTCTATGGTGGGAGCTTGAGACTACCATGTTACTTGTATGCAAAAGACCATCCATTCATAATTTAAAAAAAAAAATAGAGGAAACTTTACTCTTTAGAAGGCCTCTTCCTCCATGAAGCCCCAAGGGTAATGAAGCACATACCAACGCAATCTTTAGGCCTATAGAGAAAAAGGAGGGCTGCTGATAAGGACTAGTAACTTGAGTTACTAGAGTTGAGCTCTATTAGAGTTGAGCTCTATTTCCCTCTATTTCAATTCTAATAGAGTTGAGCTCTATTTCCCCCTTTTCTGTTTTGCTAGTCAGACCAGAGGTGTAAGAGGAATTAATGTTTAACAAGTTGAATAACTAATTGTCTGCTAATGAGTCCCCCCTTAGGCTCTTTCTGAAGTGGGTGTCATCTGTAAATGCAGTGTTTTGTGCAGGCTTGAAGGCCTCTAATGACACATCATAAATATTCTTAGAGAAATTAAAAGATGCAGTAGCCCTGATCTCTTTTTGGCTTCTTGAAGACTCATCAGGGTCCTGTTCCCATGGCATGCGTGGTCTTCCTGGGTAATAATGAGACCCAGACTTCAGACTATCCATAGAATCTACATCCTGTTCAGAAAGTGAGTACCCACTTCAGCTTTGGCCCCAGATGTACACTACCTGAAGGCACAAGCAGGGGGAATGCACAGGAGGTGATAGAAAGAGTTCTCCTGGGTTATCACTGAGAACACCTAAGTCTTGGTTTCTCTTCTGCCATCAGCAGTTGAGAAAACTTGAGGCAAATTGCATACCTTCCCTGATCCACAGATTTCTCATCAATATGATTAGGAAATTGGGACAAATCATGGTCTCAACAAGCTAATTTTGTAGTTGTGCAAATGGACAAGCATACGAATATTAAAATGCAATAGAAGTTTAAACCACATGTTGTATCAGCCCAAGAGGTAATTCATAACAGAAATGACAATGAGCTATTAGGACAGAGGACCATGTCTTTGTTAGGTCTATTCCCAATACACATAACCTGGCACATAAAATGTGCTTATAAAGTATGAATTGGATGGGTGAACAGACAGATGGACAGTTGGACTGATGGTTGGATGGATGAATGGATGGATGGATAGATGGATGGATGAATGAATATATGGACTGATGGAGGGATGGATAAAGTGTGGATAGATGCATGATTAGATGTGGGAATGGAGAATTTGAGAAATGGGTGGAGGGACAGATGGATGGATGTAGATAGATAAGCAGATGAAGGCTGGGTGGACAGGTGTGAAGAAATGTACACATATTTAGATAACTGAGCACAATTAAGTAATATGCTGGGCAGAGAGAAACTGAAGATAAGAACTTCATTGTCTCAAGGACCACGTGTAACCTATATGGGTCTTTGAGGCACTTCTGAAGTTCCTGCTAAAGTCGGCAGAAGTGAATTGTGTGCGTCAATAGTAAAACTTTTGCTCATAGTGAATTGAGAGGTATGACAAACCCTACAATGAAAGGCTTCATATAAATATTTCCGTTATAGGAAGTCTAGGCACAGGTTACTATTTATGCTTCTGCCTCATGGTCACAGTCCTCTCTCAACTTTCCAAAAGCCTGAGATGAGTACATTCAAAGTCATCCTGTTAGATACAATGTGACTTTGGAGTTCACTTAAATAGCCTCTCTCTATACAATTCGTTTTTACATGAAGACCAATTGATCAGGTAGGCCCTGAAAAGCACACTGGGCTTTGACTCAAGGTACCACACTCATTCATTTGTTCAGTCAAACATTATTAAATGTTTCAACAAATAAGAACCAAACCCCTCCTATTGCCGGGCACTGTGTTAGAGAACACTGGGGGAAGGGCGAATACAATGGTGGGCAGGGTATTCTCATCCTGCACCCAAGGCTTTTCCTCTGCTGTTAATTCACAGCACACTTTCATCTCCCCATCTCTTCTATCCTGGCTTTTCACAGAGAGACCGAATGTAGAGAGAAAGGTGATTAGCCACCTCCAATTCTCTTTCCTTACTTCTGAGAGGCATTTCCCTCACCTGTGCTTTTTAAAGACACTAATGCACACACACAGCTCAGCTTTTTCCAGACCTGTTCCAGTCCCCATTACCTCTCCTCCCCTCCCATAGTTTGGAAAGTCTACGTACCTTAATTATGTAGCCCCCCTGACAGACACTAGCTCAGCACCATGCTGAGTGAGTTAATGTTCCCGGGCATTGCTACCCTCCCACTTCTTGCCCAATGACTTTTCTTCCAGGTGAACTGAATGGATTGGCTCTTAATGTGCAGTTTCCCTGAAATCTCACACCACTGTGGGTCCCTATCATGTCACACTGTAGTGACAGTAGTAGCTAGCTTGAAACATAAGCTTTATGGATCCCTAGCCTAGTGATGAGCCAGGCTATACAATCCTTTGGAACTTACCAGGGACTTGGCTGTAACAAAGAAAGAGCAGAAGTTAAGAATATCTTAATATCCAAAAGCTCAGAGGATTTCTTCTAAAGCTGTGTTGTTTACCAACTTAATGCCATTGGTGATTCAAAATCAATGTAATACAAGCATTCACTAGAAACATACTAAATGCCCAACAGGATACGAGTTGGGACTGTGACACCTTCACTAATAAGGGATGACAGCAAACAAGCCATACAACAGTCGAGGATTTTGAGAGACTCTCGCCCCTAATGTGTATGGCAGTCCCTGCTTGCAGAGGGTGCTGCGCTATTATTAGCATGGGAGAACCAAAGGACAATAAAGATCATTCCAAGCCATTCTTCCAGACGAGTAACCTAGAATAATACTGCTCAGCTGAGAGTTAAAAGGGGAGCTTGCAAGGTCTTCTAGGGACATTCCACCCAGGAGTTTAATCTGCTGATAATTGCTAGCGAGATTAGCCTTAGGAAGAGGAGAAAGTGCTCATCTTCTATGTGGGGACCAAAATATCCACTCATTGGTTGTTACCCTCTGTGTCCCTTTCCCTCTCCTTAAATTAGCAAAATATGCATTCAAAACCAAGCATGTTGGGACTCAGTGGGCCTCTAAGATGTCAGCCATTCCCTCAGGCTGAACCCTTTTCCTGCAGAAATCCGATAGCTGGTTCCTCTCTTCAACTCTCGCTTACTCATGGAAGCCTTCCCAAAATGCCCTCTGTTAAGAGTCGCCTCTGTCACTCTTGGTCTGTTGTGCTTGTCTTTGTAGCATGTAGCCTACTTTCAGCTGCTTGTTTATTATCTGTCTCCCCAATTAAGAGGTAAATTTCAAGAAGGCAGATGCTTTTTCTGTATTGTTCAGCACTAATTCCGGGGACCAGGCAGTGGCTGGCACACACTGGATGTCTGATAAATATTAGTTGAATGAATCAGTAGGTTTTATTTTTATTATGAATTAGCCCATCAGCTCCCTTTCCTCTAGAGAAGAACACCAAAGTAGGAGCCAGGAGAAGAAAAATATAAGACTGATTCTGCTATTAACTGGGTACATGTTTCTGACAAAGAGGATGAAATTTTCTTGGCCTCAGTTTTCTCCTCTGTAAAATAAAGGCCAGTGACGGGGAAGAAGTCTGTCTTTTCCATTCATCAGATTTCCAAGAGGAGGGGTTTTTATTTGTTTTTTCTCTAATGCTCCTGGTCCCCTGCACCACCCCCTTGGTGGCAGAGTGGCATGGATAATGGGTGAGGTATGCAGAGACGCCCGGCATGGCCAGCTCACCCATTCCCCCTACTATGTTTAGGAATTGACTGACCCTGGAAAGGCACGCATTCTCATCTGCTCATTACCACGCAGTAACCTTTGAAATTAAATACCTGCTCCTCTTGGGGGAGAGGGAGGGTTACAGTAGTCCAGTGTTACCTGTCCTGAAGGCCGAGCTCTGGACTATGTTGCATAGTAAATCTATTGTACCTCATGCCTAGATTGCATTCTCCAGCTCACGCTCTATCAGAAATAGAATGATATTTTGATCTTCATTTAGCTATTCTTTTGTTTATCTCAATCGGTTCAGAACTCTGGTGGGGAAAAGAAGGCTATTACATACTAACCTGCTTATAAAAGAATATAAAAGGATATAGCTAAAGTCTCTTCCATGGCACTGACTATAAATATATACATTATATTTTTCTGGGAAATATATAGATTAATAAACTATGGATGTGTGTTTCTCAATATGGACATATATATGAATACCCTCTTTCTTCCAAGAAGTACAAGGTGTATAGTATAAAATATGTATTTATAAGTTGAAGATATATATATTTTCTAGAAGTATATATACACATATGTACATGGGTGTTCACATATGTATATGTGGTATATGCATATATATAATATGTATATCATACACACATACTCCAGAGAGAGGAGAGAAGGCATTGTAAATCATGTGTGTATGTGTGCATTTCTCTCCCTACATAAGTAGGGAAAAATGGTTACAAAATTTGGGAGTAAGGAGGGTATGTGCTTTGGTGAGTGCTGTGAAGTGTGTAAACCTGGTGATTCACAGACCTGTACCCCTGGGGATAAAAATATATGTTTATAAAAAATAAAAAATTAAAAAAAAAATTTGGGAGTAAGTTTTTAGAATGGTAGGAATTGACCTAAAAAAGAAAGAACTGGGTTAGCATGGGTGGTCATACAAAATAACTGAGTCATACCAAAGTGTTGTAAGAGACAGGTCAGTTAAAATTTCAAGAGAACTCAGTATGTAAACTCTACTCCTACGCCCTACCCCCACCCCACACTGTCCCTAGATGACTCCATTAACGTCAGCCCTATGATTCTGAAGCATAATGAAAAGAAGAGAAAACTCAGGTGGGTCATTAGAGGAACCGTAATGATAGGTATGGTGCGGACAATCTTGGAGAGGGGTTGGAGGTGAGGAAGTGATGCAGAGAAGGCCCAGAGGCCATGTCAGTGCGTCAGACAAAGACAGCCATTGTCCCTGCATTTGATGTCACATCCATCTTGACCCACTTGCAAAAGGTCCAAAGAAAATAAAATTAAATGCATATTTCTTTCATTCTGAGTTGTACAAGTTTTCACACTTGAACATTTCTGCAATTGGGGTATGTCTTACAATTGATGGTTCATCCTAATTTAACCCTTGACAATTTTTCTTTCTCAGTGCTATATTCTATTATGGTACATCTCACAACTGCTGGAGTCTTAGATTGGGTGAAACACAGTAGTTCATGCTCAGTTTTCTATAATCTATTATAGGGAAATGAGCCAGAAATGTGGTTTGGAGTAAGATGTGCTTTGCTCAGCAAAGGTAAGTTGAAACACATGCTCTGTATTCCACTTGTCAAGTATAAGCAAGAACAGTCTTTCCCCAGTGCAGTTTGGAAACAAGCATTGAGAGCCCATAATCCTTCTTTGCAAGACTCCCATTTTATAGAACTTTTTTTTTTCAAAATAAGAAACCCATAAAAGTTTGTGCACAGAGGCATATTTTAGACTTCACTTATATTAAATGAAAACACCACAAAATATTCAAAAAATAAGGGATTTTATTGTTAAAAATAAGAACATGCCCACAGTGGAATATTATGCAGTCATCAAAAGTGACTGTTTTTAGGGGCACGTGGCTGGTTTAGTTGGGAGAACATGCTGTCTTCATCCAGGGTTGTAAGTTCCAACTCTACGTTGGGTGTAGAGACACTTAAGGAGGAAAAAAAAGTGCATGGCCAATAGTTATTGATGTGCAAAATGCTATTAAGATCATGTTAAGTAGAAAATAGTATACAAACTTCATATTAATGTTTTCTAATTTGGGGACTATTCTACATGCATAGAAAAAAATGGTTTATAAAATGCAGCAAAGTGCTAACAAGTCTTACCTCTCTTGCTAGAGAATATTCGCTGATTTCACTTCTATATACCTTCTTTCATTTCCCGAAACCTTTATAACAAGTATGGATTACTTTTATGGCTAGAAGCAACTTTTCTCCTCTCCAAAGGCCATTTGTTTTGTCCCCAAGTTCCTTTTTCTCCTAATAAGTCAAAAATGACCTGCTTTTGGCCACAAACTAGATATTCCTGAAAGTTATAACCATTCTCTCAGAACAGGGAACCAAGGACCATAAAAAATGCCCTTGATGCTAGATGACAAATCATGTTGGTCAAAGCAGGCTGCTCAGGTTTCCTGGGCATACAAATCCAGAAATAAATTGCTGACTATTCACTTTCCAAGGGTCTATACCCTGAGGAGGCCCCATCCCTTCCTGGGAAATGACCTCTGGATTTCTCATAAAGGAAGATGATGACCAGAGCTAGGAGTGGGGCTTACAAACCTCTCCTTTATTACGTCTCTATTTGCCCTTGGCCTACCCGTAGGCCCAGAGGAAATTTCATGGTCCCCACTCTCTAAAGAGCGGATGGGGAGAAGAGGGCAGAGTGCACAGAAGGGAAAATGTGGAGCCTGCTAAAGAATTTTGCCCAAGGGAGATTAATAAAGTTTCACACAGACATCTCAGAAGATGAAAGTTCTTGTCAGTGGGGAGGAAGATCAAGAGATTCAAAGTCAAAACCAAGAGCAGGTGATAGCAAACTGGAAAAGGCTTCATGCACCACAATTAGGTAATAGAGCATTCCTTGCATTTACCTATGGAAATTTAGTATATAGAAAAGAGGAGGACTTTTCTCAGTATAGCTATGAAAAGTGAAACAAGATAAGCCAAAGCAACGTTGGGATGGTGGAAAGGCCACCGCTAACCTGCTTTCATTCACAGGCTGTGATTCTGAAATGTGGCTTTAGAAAATTAAGCAGAACGAGATTTTCATTCCTCTTTAATTAAAAGTTTCAGTCATTTTCCAACTCTGACTCTTTCATAAATGATCTACAAATACATCTTTTATCCCTTCTCCGCCCTGTAATTGCCAGTGACTGAGCTGGACTGAGAAGATGGAAGTCAGGACACCTAGGGGTTGGGCCACACATTTGCATTTCTTAAAAGCCCCTGAGGTGATTCTAGGGTGTTGCCAGGTTTGTGAAGCCTGACCTGGGTGATCCCTGACTAAGCAATAAGCAGGGAGAGGAATCAAACACTTAGCATAGAAAAAGGTAAACATAATTTTACTATTCGTGTACAGGTTTCCTTTGGATCAAAGAAAGAAAGAAAAATTAAAGTTTGAATGCCAAATTATACACTACTTTTACACTCATCTTTCCATTTAAAGCTCAGTAAAATGCTGTGGGAAAAAAAGCAGAGGAAGCTTTCTCTTTTTTTCCTCTTTCATTCTATTTTTTCCATAAATTGTATTTTTCATTTCAAAATCTGTAACTGAGGCTCAGAGCTGTTTAATGACTTGCCTAAGGTCGCAGGGCTAGAAAGTGTGGAGAGCTCCTGGGCTCTGAGGTCCATGCTTTTCACTCATGTGTGAACCATGGAAAATGCCCTTTTCATGGCCCATTCACTACCCTCGGTGAAGCCCAGTGCCTCCTTAATTACTGGCTCTCTTCTCATGACTCTTTCTGTAACTGAGCCAATGGGCTTTTTGTTTTGTTTTATTTTGTTTTGTTTTAGCATTTACTATTATGTTTCAATACAAATGAGCAATGATATGTTGAGAAAGTGAAAATCAATGCCACCGATTAAGAAAATGTCCTCTAATTTGCCTTCCAGACACTCAGCTTTAAAAGATGAATGGAGGAAAAAATCGGCATCTGGCTTGATTGCTTATGAAGAAAATCCCTCTAAGTATGAACACTTCTTTGAAGCTGTCAAGATAATAATAATGTTAATATTGACTACACTTTTATTCTGCTAAGCATGTGAATTCCCTTAATCCTCACAGCAACACTACATGAGATAAATACTCTTCTTAAACCCATCTACATGTAAAGAAATCATGACATAAAGAGGTTAGGTAACTTACTCTAAGTCATAATTAGTTACTAATATTTGTCATAGATCCAAGGAGAGAGCTAATAAGCTATGCTACCCTCCATTGCTCTCTTGAAAGTACCTTACAAACCAGTGCTTATCAAAACTCCCTAAACTTCTAGCAAAAGGAAAAGTTCATTTCGATCGAAGTTTAAGTGTGTGATATTTTTATTTTTCATGACTTTGAAAACTGGTGAAAGTCATGCCTCCCTTGTTTGCTTGTTGTACTGCGTAAGAGCTTTCTCTGATCTCACTTAAGACTTGTGGTGGTTGCACCCTTGAAGGCCCCGTTACTGCACTTTGGCTCCACTTCCCATCTACCATCTACCTGTTCCCACATTGCACTGCAATCATTGGTGCATTTCTCCCCAACTACTCTGTAGATTTCTTCAGAGAGGGATTGTGCCTTTTCTTTCTCCCCCCAGCCCCGACTCTAATGCCTCTCTTTGTGCCCTACAGAGATAAGGAAGATGTAAATTCCAAGTCAAAAGATGGACATAGAACCTAGATAACCATGCACTATGTTTAAGGTTTTTAAACAAATTCTATAACCAAATCCCTGTAATGACAAGACAGTCTAATGTAGTAAAATATGCCCATATAGCCATTAAGTAAATTTGGGTTGGAGAACTTTGATGACTAACTAGGAGCAACTGACAAGAAAAAAAATTAAGTCTTATACAAAACTATTAATAATTTCAGAGTTTGGGTAATTCTCTAAAGAGGAAACAAAGAAAATCATGGACTCTTCAATTAGTCTACTTTTTAAGTATTTCCCTCTAATGTAGTTCAAGTTTAGTTTTTTTATTCCTCAGCTTGTGTTTTTAAAAAAATGGGGATGTATTAAAAATTTCAAGTGCTTATTTTTTTTTAATTTTAATTCCAATACTGTTAACACACCATGTTATATTATTTTCCTCTTTTCTGAGCTTTTCAGTCCCTAAGCACAGGAGTCTGACACTCACTTTTGACTATCTGCAGGTGATTCCTCTCTCCCTATCTCTCTCTCTTTTTATTTTCTCTCTCTCTGTCTTTGTTTCCATTTCTCTTTAGTCATTAAATAGGACTTCTGTTTAATGGACCATTCTCTTATAAAACAGGAACTTGAGTTCTACTCTAAGAACTTTTTTAAAGATAGCTGTGTAACTCTGTTTTCTTATGAGAAAGAAAACATGACCAGAAGTCTTTGTATCTTAGAAAATGTTTTCAGCTTTCAATAAAGTTTAGCCAAAGACTAGTCCTGGTCTCTTAGCTAGAAGTCTACATCTCTGAACCAAATGAAAGGAAAAAGAACGTGAACCTCTGTGTATGTTGTAATGAGTTTAGTTGGGGAGCCAGGGCCAGTGTACAATTTGTGGGGCCCAGGACAGAAGGAAAATACAGGGCCCCTTGTTCCAAAGTGGAAAGAATTTCAAGTTGGTGACAGTGGAGCATTCAACCAAACATGGGATACTTGTAAGGCTGATGTCCTATACAGCTGCATAGGTGACATGTCCATGAAGCTGATCTATGAAGAGCTTTATCTGGTAGGGGCACCTGGCAGTCAGAGCAGGAAAAATGCAGGGGTGGCTAGAGAGGTCTGATGATGAGTTACTGTCTCAAAGTCTAGACAAGTCACCAGCTGCTGGTGGTGACTGAGTTTAAGTGTTTTTAGAAATAGAAGAGTGTAGACATGATAGATGAAGAAAAGAAAGATAGAAGATTAACATGTGACTATATGCCTTGCCAGCCAACATTCATCCAGAAATCATACCTGGAGACCACAGTGTCAATTCTTATTCAATAACATCTCTTTCTTTTAATCAAAACTGATAATAGCCACGGTTGGTCAACTACATTCAACAGTAAGAACTTCCCTAAAGAGTAGGTATGCTATAAAAACGTTGATGTGAAAGAGCCTTAGAGATTTGAAAGCCAAAGGAAATACTATGGAGACCTAAAGGTTTTTTTGACTTTTAACTAAGCATGGTTCTTTCTACTTTAGCCTATTAATTGGTTGAGCAAAAGAAACAATATGCCTTATAATGCCTGCCTCAGCTCCCTTAGAGAGACCTTGTGATGATCACTTGCAGTACTACTTGCTTTGGGGCCTTATAAACTATAACGACTTGGGCAGTGTCATTCAGTAGAGAAAGTTCTGGAGGCAGAATGCAAAGACTTGCATATACCAGCAACTCCATAACTTACCACCAGTGGCCTTGAAGCAACTCTAATCCCCCCTGAGCCTCAGTTTCCTCTCCTGTACAATAGAGATAACAGCTTTCTGTTTAAGTCAAAGTAGGATAAAGTGTAACGATAATCCGGTACAATGTTTTTATTAAACTGTAAAGTGTTGCACACATTTAAGCCATTTTCATAATAAGAACTTGGCACCGTCAAGGTCACCTCTGAAGCTAAGGAATTGAAGCTCAGAGACATAAAACTCCAATCTCTCAGAGATTAACAACAGAAAATGAAATTGTATTTCAACCTTATGTAAGGAAAGATCTATGCCCATGATCACAGAGGTAAATGGCAACATAAATAAAGCATTTCCTGAGCTTTTTTGTTTATCCCCCCGTTTGAGCCATAGGGTCATCTACATTTTATCCGCAGTAATACACACAGAAAGGTAAGTAAACTGTAGGTGAGAAAGGTGGCCAACCAGGGGTTTTTCTCATGGTGTCTCACATAGACTAGACCTTGTCAAGCAGAATAAGCAAATTTTTTCTGCCTCCTTCCAAATAAATTGAGCTTCAATCCCCAGAAGTGTTTTTATACATAGTATTTACCCTCAAGGAAATTTTAAGTCCTCTGTCCAACTTCCTACCTTTCCAGCCCCAACTCCCCCTTCACTGCATCACTCATCAACCCTCCCTTGGCCATCAACCCTTCCTCAGCCATTAGCAGGAAGTAGCATGAAATAGGCTGAGAACAAAATGAAGCACTGTCAGGGGTTGGAGACTTAATGGGAAAAGCAAAGAAACTGCAAATCAATAAGAATGACATGATAAGATGTGTATGGAATGGATTCCTGTTTTCCATGAAAGGCCTACAATAGAGGTAGGCTAGGATTTTCTGCTGTAGAACTAATCTAAAGTGGAGTCACTTATATCGGGGGTAGAACAGAAATGGTCAACACAGGACCCTAAAGGAAACTTAATCTAACCTTATAGGAATTTATGACTCTTCTCAGAAATCAGCAGAGGACATCAGCCAGTCCCTAAATGCCAAATCTATTCACACCATCTCTGGACATCCTTGCTCACCTATTTAGCTACCCTGATGCAAATAAGAAAGAAGACCACTAGGCAACCAATAAACTAAAAAAGTGAAATAACTTCTTTATTGCATAAAAATCCCTTAGTCTGAAAACAACCCACTCATCGCTTCTGTAGATTTGAGTTTCCTGGCTTGCAGATCAAAAGTCTTGCATTAAACTCATCTTTCTGCTTTGTTTTATTCAGTATGCAAAGTTTGGTTTTTGACACTGTTTATCTCTGCTTTTAGCCTTAGGTAAAAGAGCAGAGAATTAGTGTCAGCCACCCAATTCCTAGGGTAAGAAACCAGGCCAGAATTTGATGACAAATCTTCGCTATAAATCCATGTGTAGCTTTTTTCCAAGGCAGCATTTGAAAGTGTGTATCTCTTAATGACATGGTTGAATTTGTGGATTAGAATATTTGCTTTCAGCTTTTGGAAAAATAAGAATAAAGTCACTAACAGAATACTTGTACCAGCCAAAAATACCATTTCAAGTGTAAGTTCTAGACCTTTTAAATAACAAAAGGATACCTACTAGCAGATCTCTGTCTTGCCTTAAAAATTCCAGGTGCACTGGCTGTGCTGGTCTCATCACAGAGAAGGTGAAGTTTAAGTTCCAGAGTCACTGAAGGGGAAGCTCTGAAATTCCTCTAAAAATAAGGAGTCTGTCACTTGACAGCTGCCAGAAAAAATGCACTCTTACATTTGAAAAACTACTATCAGAAGGAGCAATCCGGCTTGGCAGCCATTAAATCTCTGCTTAGTACTACTTCCCCTGCAAAGCCCACAGAATCAATGGCTGTTAACCTCTCACTCCTGTACCTTATCCATGGACCTATCTCTGCATGTTCACGCCATCTGATAATTGTTTGTTTACATGAGTGGATCTCTATTATAGGTTCTACAAGGGTGAGACCTGGGTCTGTCTTGTTCATCATTCTCTCTCCAGTGCCATGCCTGATGCACAGTAGATCTAAAAAATGTTAACAGAAAGGAAGCTGTAGTATGTAGCCAGTCTCATTAAGGGAAGTATAGATACCAAATTATAGGTCCTGTGCTGTCCCTGTGTCAATTCCAGAACCTTCCAATGTTGTGCTCAGTCTTGGATACCATATTTTATACCATTGGGAAACGAGAATTTATTCACAGTTGGCAATCAAGATGGGCGGTGGGAAGGGGAAATGCTTGGCAGAATCTGGAAACCATGTCAAATGAGGAACAAATGAAAGAACCAGGAATGATTAACTTGACTAAAAGAAGGCAAAGGAAAGATATGGTTCCTCTCCCCAGATATTTGAAAAGCTGTCAAGTGGAAGAGGTAGTTAGATTTGTTCTGTGTTACCCTAGAGGGCAAATTAAGATTAATGATTAAAAAGTACAGAGAAGCGGATTTGGGCTCACCAAAAGCAAGAACATTCAAACAAAACAAAACAAAGGAGGAAAGAAAACGCTCATCGACAATGGCAGAGAAAGAGTAAACTTTCTGTCTCTGAAGTGACAAAAGGAAAAGGGCATTTGGGGCTGCTAGGATCCCTTCTAACATAGGGGTTCTAATTCACTACATGGTAAGCAAGTACCCCAGAAATCATGGATATGGAACCACACTAGAAATAAGTGATGTTAGTTTCTTCCTTCCTTCCTTCCTTCCTTCCTTCCTTCCTTCCTTTCTTTCTTGCTTTGACAGACAGATCACAAGTAGGCAGAGAGGCAGGCAAAGAGAGAGAGAGAGAAAGAGGAGGAAGCAGGCTCCCCTCTGAGCAGAGAGCCCGATGTGGGGCTCGATCCCAGGACCCTGAGATCATGACTAGAGCTGAAGGCAGAGACTTGAACCCACTGAGCCACCCAGGCACCACTGATGTTAGCTTCTTTGCTAGGCACCAGTTATAATAGGTGGAAGAGCTTAGGAGACAACATGGAGGTCCCAAAGATGGAGGCATAAAGGAGAGACATACGCCTCCAGAGGCAAGAGATATCTGAAAACGAGTTCTCATGGCACCACTTTGACTATTGCTTCTCTTAGTCATAGAAAGCAGCAATCTGGAGTGAGAGTATCCAAAACAAAACAAGAATATTTGGAATTTGGCGGAAAGGCACATCTTTTTGAACGTTAATACTCAAAAGAGCCGCAATCACACATCTGTTTTCTTGTTTGGTTTACAACTGGGGGAATGGGAACAGAGGACCCCATGAAATTGAATGACACTTCACATTGATAAGCATTTCTGAAACAATATGGTAGCAATTTGAAAAATGCATTATACTCTCAAGCTGCATAAAGAACGAGCAAAGAATGTACTCTTTAATGCTTAATTTTAATAATGATCTTACTTGTTACAGATACAGCATTTCACAATGAAAGCCTGTGTTTCAGTCCAGTAATATGATAAGACACAGCTTGTAAAAATGAGAATTGAGCTTAACTATGTTCTTCTGTTTTATTTTCCATTTATCATGTGAATTGCTTCTAAATAAGATTGTCTTACTTCATTAATTTGCATAATTACTGAAATATAGCATGGGATCCCAAATAACAAACTCCTGATAATATCATTTCAGATTTACTGTGACATTATTTTGAAAATGACAAAAACTGATACACAATTAAGTGCAGAATAAAAGTGTGTAAGCTAATTATGTTGCTTTTGAGTCTTCAAGACATAAAGAGGTTATTTGGGGTAGAACAATAATTTTTTGTGCCCAGATGCTAAACAGCTTGAAAACCAAAGAACAACTGGTGAGTACTATACTATTTTAGAGTAATAAATAAGACTGGTTTTGACAAAGTAGGAGCCAGGTAGAGTTTCGTTTTTGTTTTTGTTTTCATTTTTAAGTGAATCAAGACTGTCGAAGAATGATGAGAAAAGTCTTCAATGAAGACTTAAAAATACCTGTTCAGATGTATTTTGAGTTTTGAAATAGCACCCGAACAAATCAGCTCGACAGTCTCTGGTCCCAGTAAGGAACTCCTGATGCCTTGTTTGAGTTCAAACTTTCAGTAAGTGCAAACACTCCACTCAGCTCAATCTTCCAAAACGTGGGCAAGATAGAAAATGTGGATATGGATAAAAAGCTGCAAACTATTAGTTAGCTCTTAGACACTCAAAGAGCCAAGCAGTAACTGCTCCTCTCTGAAATGGAGGCTGCTGAAAGACAACAAGGCTCACTGACAAAATAAATCCCATGAGCTGTCTCGGCCTAGCTGATAAACAGGGGCCCCTTCTGATTAAGTGTCTTTGCTAACATCACAGAGACAACCACAGCACAGTAGTGGAGACAAAAACGGCACCTCTTTCTCCTGCCTCCCACATCCTCTTCATCATCATTTTAAACTGAAAGCTCAGGAAGAGCAGGCCTGTCTAAAACATAGCCTGTTTCCCTGAGACGATGTCCCCGAAGCTGCAAAGCAGGGTGTTACCATTCTGCTGCCCTATCCTTTGGGTCATGATTTGAGTAAATTTGTAACTTTCTCAAGACAAGAACATGATGGCTGAAGGATGGCACAAACAGACGTTTGTATTTTATGTAGACTCCTGGTAGAATTGTTGTTTTTCTAGTAATGCACTGAAGGACATCAATTCTCTGAAGAAGAAACATCTCACGGTTCTGTGGTGGCAGCTGGATTAGGTGAGCCCCCAAGGGCTGGGACGACCTGAGTTGCTTTGTGGTTTCTCTGCTGAGTCACCTGGCCGAGGAGCAGAGCCTGCCTTCCCAAGCCTTTCGTCTCCACAGAGCGCCAGTGGCTTGTAAGCCTGGGCCAGATGCCCTCAGCCCGTGGCGTGAAGGAGCAGGCTCGCCTGGTTCTGCCAAACCTCTAGGCCACACTCCACGTTTTAGTTCATATTAAAAAATAAATCTGGAGCTGTTTAACATTCCCAAGCTGGTTGTGTGTATGCCTGTGCGCACATGTATGTGTGTGTTTATGTGTGTGTGTGCAACATGCGAAACTTGAAAGTGGAGTTTCAGCTGGCCCAGAACCCGCCGTTCCTATCCAGCTGTTGGCCTTGTGCCTCACGACACACTTAGAGTCCGTATTAATAGCTCCTGTAAAAGAGGCCCTGTTAGTGTACCCAGGCAGCAAGATTCTCAACAGCTGTAGGGAACATCATTTGACCCGATAACGGACAAATAAGATTTCTTCATGTGTGAAACAGGGTGTGTGAAACAATACGATGGTGAAATTTCATTGCGTCCATGGCGGTTTCCAGACCTTGCCTGAAAGCTCCAAAGGAGGGCAACGCATTGTCTCCCAGGAGAGTCTGTTCCATTTCTGGACAATGGCTCTGATTATTAAAAAGTTCCTTCCTGTTGGAATGGGTCTTGCTGTCTCCTCTACCTAGTAACGTTGCACCTGAAGGCTCATGTACAGAACTTTACATTCATCTTATTGAATTTTAGTTTTATTACTGCAAGACCGCAAAGAGTTGCAGACCCTATTTACCATCTCTCCTAACTTTGATCAGTCACTGGTATCACTAGCTCTCTGTTATCATGATACATATCACTAACAAAAAGGTAGATAAATCTAAAACAAGGAAAACTATCAGTGTGTGGCATGTTAAATGTATCTTTAGGTAAACACTGATCTATTAGTCACCAGGTCTGGGGTAGAGTTTTCCATGAGTTATAAAGTGGCCTAGAGGGTTCACTCTTACTGACCTACCAGAGGTTGTTCAGGTACAGCTGTCCCATGAAACCTGAAATCTCTTCAGGGCTAGGATCAGCCACCTTGTGTGTTCTTGGTGTCTAATACAGTGCCTGGCCCAAAGAATATGTTCCATAAATGATTGTGAACCAACAAATATTTTCTTGGGGACCGTGTATCAGTTACTAGTGACTACTCCTTCTGTATCTACTGCTGAATAAAATCTAACACTATGCCAACCCATTCTAAAAGCTTCCTTTACCCCCCAGTTATCTACGGTTTGAGACCATCTACATTTTTCTCCTTCAAAAATTACACTGTGGGTGCACCTGGGTGGCTCAGTGGGTTAAAGCCTCTGCCTTTGGCTCAGGTCATGATCCCAGGGTCTTGGGATCGAGCCCCGCATCGGGCTCTTTGCTCAGCAGGGAGTCTGCTTCCCTTCCTCTCTCTCTGTCTGCCTCTCTGCCTACTTGTAATCTCTGTCTGTCAAATAAAATAAATAAAATCTTAAAAAAAAAATTACAACTATGTTTACCTCCATTTGCTTGTTTTTCTTATACACGGTGTCTTGTGCTGTGTAGATTTTCTAAGGATGCCAAGATGTAATTTATCAAGCCAAATTCATTTAGAACAGCCAATTCTGTTCACTTTAAGAAACATCTTTGAAGCCTATTTTGTGTTAGGCTCTGTACAGACACTAAGGATATAAAAACAAATGTGACATAGTTTCTGGCTCCAGGAAACATATAGTCCAAGGAGGGGAAACAGAGGGGTTCAAAACCATGTATGAGGAACATCATGGAGAGGGCAATGGAGACACAGAGGAAGGGCACTTAACCTGGTTTACAGTGACAGTCAGATACTCTTAGAGGAGGTAATACCTGGGCCTAAGCTTGAGGTATGAACAGAAATTAACTACATGAAAGTGCCGGAGGTGTGCATTTTGAGAGGAAAACAGAATGAGCAAAAAGCACAGAGGTGTGAAACCATGTAAGATAAGCAGAAGCTGGACTATTCCAGAGTGAAATTTTGTTTGAAGCACAGAGCTTCACAAGATGATGCTAAAGAGTCAGAGGATTGGTCACAGAAGGCCTTGTTGGCCATGGTAAACAGAGTATGTTTTCAGAGATCAACAGGGAGATGTTAGAAGCAGAACCATTGTATGTTTCATAATGAGGGATTTATTATGGAAATCAGACTAAACACAATTATAGGAGTTGCTGGGCAAGTGAGCATCCAGTAGGAAGTAGGATCAGAAAGGAGTCAGCCACCAAGGACGTTTAGCCACCAAAATGGGATTGTAAGGCTTAAGGGATTATCTAAGCAAGCTGGGTCTCTCTTCAGTGAGCCACACACTAGATGATTGGTGGTGGTCCTGAGGCTGCTGTTACTCAAAGGGTCAGGAGTTGGGAAAAAGAGCTGGAGGTGGGAGGTAGGAGAGCAAGTAGAGCCTGGAACCTATCAGTCCCTTTACTGACTGCATTTAGCCATGAAGACTTTCAGAGAGTAATGTTTGTTGTTTCACTTCTGCCTTCCATATCCTCGTCTTACATAAATTCTTCTTTTGCCCACTATAACCCACTACATACAGAAAAAAAATTCCATGAAACATAGTTTAGTTGAACAGTAAACACTAAACTACTACAGTCAAGAAATGAAAAACAGAGGCAAAACATGGTCAAGAACATTCCAGAAGAAGGAAGGACACTGCTGGAGCAACACTACTCGTGCAACACTACTCATCACCATTTGTCATTCACTGCCACACAATAAGATTCTTGACACGATAAGTGCCATAAAAAACCTCTGAGGAGCCTCACACCTCGCATCTTTGCTCAAAATTCCAAGTGGTAGAAAAGTATGATTAGTCAAGCTGTGGCTGTACACCTGTATTGGCTGTCAGAGATGGGAGAAAGGAACTGTCTGCCCACTTTGGCATCCATAGACTGAGACAGGGCTCTGCATTCCATCTCTTTGGGGATTTTCCCCTTAAAGTACGAAGGTTGTTTGGGTGCTACAGAATAACAACAGAGACAAATATCCATGCCCCATATTCAGATTAAATGTTAGGAAAAAAGCCATTCCCACGGGCACACTGAGAATGGATTTTGGCTATGTGCTCTCTCTCAATTAGGGTTAGAGGAGGTTGCAGTAATATATCAAATTATCTATGTCTGTAACTAATATATATTGACATTTCGAAAGTATGCAACAACATAGTCAATAGCAGCATAGTCAACAAGAAGATGATTTCTTTTTCAATTAATAGTCCAAAGGAAGTGTTTGGGATGGGAGTGAAGTTCAGGGACCCAAACTCTGTCTTCAATGTGGCTCATAAGGTTATGCTGGCTATTCAAGTCCCAGGAAGCCAAAAGAGGGGTAATAAAGGAGCAGTTATGTGTGGAGGTTTTATGAACCAGTCTAAACAGTGGCACAGCACATCTCTTTACATTTCAATGGAGAGAGCTCAAATTCATGGCCTCACTTACCAAGGAGGGAATCTGGGAAAATGGGCTGGCTGTGTGCCCAAAAGAGAAGAGAATAAATATTGGGGGTCAGTAATTGTTTTTTGCCAGAGAGTCTGTCCAAACCATTCCAGATTCAAATCCATCTGAGTAATTTCAGGTAGTCAAAGGTTACCAACTTTTACTACAATAAGACAGATAATAAACATTCAGGCTTCGAGGTCATTTGATCTCTGTAACATCCACTCGGTTCTGTCATTGTAATAAAAAAGTAGCCATAAACTATATTAAAAAAAAAAAGTGTGGGTGTGGCTGTGTTATAATACAACCTTATTTACAAAAAATAAGCAGCAGGAAGGATGTGGCCTACAGACCATAGTTTGCTGACCCCTGATATAATCAACTCTACTGTAGGCATCATTCTCTTTGAGAGAGATGGAAACAAAACTAGAGCTAATGAGTTTTCATTTGCTTTTTAAACCACTGACATTTTACTTCTGCCCACATGTCTTCACCTGTGCCCTACTTCACCTTCTATGTATCTTCATTTCTCCTCAAAATTCTTTTTGTTCTCCATGCGGGTTAGTTCACCATTCCTCTTCATTACTAACATTTATGCTCCATGGACCATGGTCCTGTTCATTTGAATGGTGAAATGAGCCTTGACTCATAGCAACTCATTCATGAGTGACTTTCTTTTGCCTCTTTAAGCAAGGTATCACTTGCCTCCTTCCCTTCAGTTGCAAAGATTTAGCCAGAGTCCTTTTCTTATCATGGCTATAACACCTATCTTCTGTTGGCATCCATGAAACTGTGGTGGGTTAACTTGGGAGCTTGCAAACAGGGCAGAATCTCAGCACCTCCACTATTTTTGACCGACTATATGATCCCATGAATGGAGAAACATGGTAAATAAACTGGACTAAGAATTAATGTATGGTAGATCAAAGGAGAACTCTACCAGGTTACCTTTAAGAGTGGCTAATCTCAAGCTATAACTCTAACCCTTTGTAAATTTACAAGAATGTAAGAGATGGGGCACCAGGGTGGCTCAGTTAAACGTCTGCCTTCTGCTCAGGTCATGGCCTGAATCAAGCCCCATGATGGGCTCCCTGCTCAGTGGGGAGCCTGCTTCTCCCTCTCCCTCTGCACCACCACCTCCTCCCCCAACCCCACTTACATCTATCTCTCCCTCTTTTTCTCTCTCTCTCAAGTACATAATTAAAATCTTTTTTTTTTTTTTTTAAAGTACATAAGTGGAAAGTGTAATATTCTGGAGATAACTTTGAATTTTCCATGTCTAAAAATATATGTAAATCATTTCAAATGTCAGTGCTGTCACTATTATTAGTGCTAACTTACAATATACCTTTCAACCACATCACCACTCCAAGGCCAAGAGGAATTGACATAGAATATATTTGGCCTACTATGGACAGCTTTGAACAGGCACTGCATCAACAGAGAGAGAATTCTATATGTTCTAAAAGCAACAGGATGTAGAAATATGATGTGAATTGCCCCTGCCCTTCTGCTTTCCTGTCAATACATATCAAACTCTATCTGTGTAAAGAACCACTGTGTTTGGCACCAGGATAAGAGGTATGGATGGAGAAGAGTCTATCAAGGAGTTCGTGATTACAGAAGCAAAAATCACATAATAACATTAGGAAGTGAAATAACCCAAAGTTGTATTAGTTGGACATGAATGAAGCATTTTCAGGAGAGGCTGGGAGAATATGGGAGAAGATTCTGACATGAGATAAAGCTGTGGAAGAGTCATCTGGGGCTAAAAGACAAGGGTTCTAGAAGAGCTGAGTTTTGAGGCCATGTTCTGAACAATGGAAAGACATACATCTTCAGAGGAAAATAGATGGCTTTTGTGGCAGTGTCATTCATGATCAGGAGCACAAAGTTTAAAACAAGAGTCAGGGGGCACCTGGGTGGCTCAGTGGGTTAAAGCCTCTGCCTTCAGCTCAGGTCATGATCCCAGGGTCCTGGGATCGAGCCCCACGTTGGGCTCTCTGCTCCCCAAGGAGCCTGTTCCCTCCCCTCTCTCTCTCTCTGCCTGCCTCTCTGCCTACTTGTGAGTTCTCTCTGTCAAATAAATAAAATTAAAAAAAAAAAAAAAAAAAAAAAAAAACAAGAGTCAGGAGGTAGCACAGTCAGGGAGAGTGATAACTAAGGGTACTGTAAGGTGACCTGGGCCCAAGTCCCCTTCTGTTAGTCACTAGCCATCTGAGTCAGCCAGTCTTAGCCTGTCTTTATCTGAAAGTAGGGGAGTGAAAGAATCAGATGTTCTTTCTAAAGAAACTCTTTAATTTTGTAATTAGCTTTTAAGGAAGTAAGAAGCATGTTAACTTGACAAACCAGACTGTTAATGTTGAGTTATAATGAAAATTAGATTTGAAAGATAGGCTGAGCAATCGGCAGTAGGTGAAGACACTTGTATCGAATATCAGGATCGATAGGGAGCTATTGCTGGTCCTTGAACAAAAATGACAAGATTAAAATTATCTGTGGAATGCAATCCAAGAATATTGACCAAGAGAGCTTTCAAAATAACTAGAGTCAATTCTAGACTGCTTTTTCAAGAGTCTTATATATATATATATTTTTTTTTTTAAGGAGACTTATAAACATTATATTTCCATCGACCTGAATGAGGGTGGTGGTAATTAAAACACCAATTGAATAATTTATCCTGTAAATGTCGAAAGATTGGAAGCACTGGTGACCTGCACAGTACAATAGAAGTGTTTGTGACACAATTATTTTTAAAAAAATGAAATAGATTAATCTTACATATTATTTTAAGATGCTTTTTAATCTGGGGTACTTAAAGCTGGTTGTTCTGTATTTTTTTTTTTAAGAATGTATTTATTTATTTTACAGACAGAAATCACAAGTAGGCAGAGAGGCAGGCAGAGAGAGGAGGAAGCAGGCTCCCCGCTGGGCAGAGACCCCCCCCCCCACAATGCAGGGCTTGATCCCAGGACCCTGGGACCATGACCTGAGCCGAAGGCAGAGGCTTAACCCACTGAGCCATCCAGGCACCCCTGCTCTGTATTTCTTAATGGTAACTGGTTGGCATTGCTCTGATCATGGTTCACAAGCTAGAATTTAGCCCTATTTTTAAAAGTCAATGTGCTTACTGGGTATTTACCCCAAAGATACAGATGTAGTGAAAAGAAGGGCCATCTGTACCCCAATATTTAGAGCAGCAACGGCCACGATTGCCAAACTGTGGAAAGAACTAAGATGCCCTTCAACGAACGAATGGATAAGGAAGATGTGATCCATATACACTATGGAGTATTATGTCTCCATCAGAAAGGATGAATCCCCAACTTTTGTAGCAACATGGACGGGACTGGAAGAGATTATGCTGAGTGAAATAAGTCAAGCAGCTAGAGTCAATTATCATATGGTTTCACTTATTTGTGGAGCATAACAAATAACATGGAGGACATAGGGAGATGGAAAGGAGAAGGGAGTTGAGGGAAATTGGAAGGGGAGGTGAACCATGAGAGACTATGGACTCTGAAAAACAACCTGAGGGTTTTGAAGGGGTGGGGGGTGGGAGTTGGGGGAACCAGGTGTTGGGTATTAGAGAGGGCATGGATTGCATGGAGCACTGGGTGTGGTGCAAAAAACAACGAATTCTGTTATGCTGAAAAGAAATAAAAAACCTGGTGATTCACAGACCTGTACCCCTGGGGATAAAAATATATGTTTATAAAAAATTAAAAAAAAAAATAAAAAAATAAATAAAAAAAAATAAAAAAATAAAAAAATAAAAGTCCATATGCCTATAACCATAGGAAGAAATAAATGCATTTTCTTATTCTGTTACACTGTCTCATGTTCAACCTTGCACCTTACCAGAGTCACTTACCTCCATGAGGACATCAGAACCTCTGTCAATGCTTTCATTTTCTGAAGCAATCGTGGGCCAGTTTAGGAGTCTGTTTATTGCAGTGTGGCAAGCCTTTGGTAGCTTACCCAGTACCTGAATAAAAACAGAAAGAGTGGGGTGTTGCCCTGATGTGGACAGCCTCTCCCCCTGAAGAGGCTACAGCTCCCTGGAAATGCAGAGCTGTCAGGCTGTCCTCAGACAGTCAGCTGAGGCTCTCTAGCCAAGCCCAATAGCCTTCCTAAAGATTTTTTGGGAGCAAAGACAATACACAGACTCCTAAAATTCATGTCAACATGCAAACCAGGATACAGCTTTACAGCTAGGATAAACAAGCATCTACCAAGTGCTTCCAATTGTTTAGTTTCTTTCATAACATTATTTATATTTATTGAGACATAATTAGCATCTAACATCATATTAGTTTCAGATGTATACTATAAAGATTCAATATTTGTATATATTATGAAATGATCACCACAAATCTAGTTAACAGCCATCACCACACATAGTTAAACATATTTTTCTTGTGATGAGAACATTTAAGATCTACTCTCTTAGCAACTTTCAAATATACAGTACAGTATTATTAACTATGGTAGCCATGTGGAACATCAGGCCCCCGGGATTGATTTATTTTGTAACCAGAAATTGGTACCTTTGACCACCTTCACCCATTTTGCCCACCTCCAACCTCTGCCCCTCGCATCTATCAATCTGTTCAGTGTATCTGAACTTGATTTTTTGTTTTGTTTTGGCGAAGGGTGTGTTTTTTTTTCTCTTTCATTTTTGTTCTTGTTTAGATTCAACACATAGTGAGACCATACAGTATTTGTCTTTCCCTATTTCACTTAGCATGATGTCCTCAAGGTCCATCCATATGGTTACAAATAGCAAGATTTTCTCTTTTTTTATGGCCGAATAATATTCCCTGTTACAAAATGACAGTTTCTTTATCCATTCATCCAAAGATGGACACTTATGTTGCTTCCATGTTCACAATAGTATCTTAATTATTACATTAAGCTTCATTTCCTACAGGTGATGGAACTCAAGATATGCTTTCCAAGATTTGGGACAAATATCTGAGCTATAGTGTTAAATCAACAATTCACAAGAGTTGAAAGAGAAGGTTTCCAGAAGGATTTAAGGGGATGCAGATTGTTCTTGCAGAAAAGATGTTTGTAAGCTTTCTTCCAAAGAAATCTTCTCCAGCCTCTCAAACTTTGTACTCAACTATTTACTTATAAGAAAATATCTGTATTTCTGGTTCCAGGATGACTATGTTTTGCCCCCATGAATACAGAACTCAGATTAGTGTCATTTGTTGATTAAAAGCAACTTTAGTGCTGCTTGGATCTTGTGGGATCTTCTGGACCAGAGATTAAAACTGTAGGATTTACCCCTAACAGCAGTTATTTGTCATTCTGATTTCTCTGCAGCCTAAATTGCTGATAAATTGGAGAGCAAGGAGATGGTGATGTGGTCAAAGAAAGGGAGCAGAATGAAAGACAAGTTTCATCATTAATACTTTTCCTTCTAAAAGGAAGGTCAGATTTTTCTTCACTTCCCTGAACCCCTAATCAGCCTCCAAAAATGAGCCATTTGAACATTCAGGGCTAGTGTTAACATTCTCCTCAGGATAATATTCTGAGTAATCTGAACATTTTCTTTCTGGATGACATACTTTTGCCAATCTAAAAACATGGTGTGAAATAAAAAGTGGATGGGTTTGTCTTGTATTTTTTACTTCATGAACTTTTCTGATCAGGTCTTCCCTTCTTTCTGACCTTCTGACCTCTATAGTTTTCTTCAGAGACCAGTGAGTTTTGAGAACAATGTCCCCCTAAAACCATCCCATTGGTAAAACAGAGAATTGCCACCAGATGAGGAATAGCTTTCTGGAATGGAAAACGGGTTGGTCCCCAGGGAACACTACAGATGGGAGCCTGATTGGAAAAGTCTCAAGAGAAGTGTCGAGACATTGAAGCCAGACAACCATTTTAAGGCAATTTTCCATAAAGGGAATGAGGGATAAGGGGTCAGAACCGGAAGGGATTATAGCATCAGGGGAGACTGGTTAGTTTCCAGGATCAGAGATCTAAGCAGACGGGGATCACAGGGCTACCAAGGGGCTTGTTAGTGTTAAGCTACAGCCTTTTGGTACCAAACCCACCTTTTTATACTCTGCTTTATCAAATTTGGGACTGAAACTCTGCAAACCATATTTTTCCATTTCAGATTGCTCTTTGTTAAGTGCTGCCATGAGGAGACTTAAGAATGAGTCTGGAGGACGGGAAAAGGACCAGGCTCCACACTCTCTCTCCTCTCTTACTGCTCCCATCAACGCCTTCCAGGATCACTTCCTCACCCTCTCAGTAGTTGCTCTGAGCAGCAGTGATTGGTTCTGATATCTCTGTGTTTTCTCCCCTCCACTCCTGAAGACAGCATCTTCCCAACCCCATTGCCAACATCAAAACCACGAAGGTGGTACAGCATCCTCTGGTCTTGAGTCCCAGCTTTGCAGGGCACAAGCCCCAAAACCAGCTGAGCAGACCACTTCTCAGAAGTCTCTGTGAGAGCCCTCCCTTCCTCCACCTCCTCCCCCTCCCCACCCCTTCACTTCGTTCTCCCAACCCAAGGAGCTATAGCTCCTTTCGGTTGCTTGGTGTTTCCTCAGTGTTCCTTTTTAGGTTTTTCTATCTTTCAATATTATTTAACAGCTTTCCTAAAGTAAATTACCTCTGTCAGGATAACTCGGTGGTTCATGTTTTCTTGACTGAACACTGACACAGAGTCAGAGTCAAGTGTTCAAGTCAGGATTGACACATGTCAAAGCCCCCCACCTCCCTGCCAGCCGATGCTGTCTTATCCTGTAAAAAGGTCGACATTTTATATGTTTTGAAAATGTTTTAACAAAATATAAGTGAGGACTTACTCTCCATAAAGCTAAAAAGTCTCTCTGGTCCATAGACTAACAACAGTCCAGCCCCTTTTCTTGCTTCCGTGTTTCTCCATCCTCACCCTTACCACCACTTGACCTTTCTTCACATCCCAGTCTGCTGTGGAGATTTCATTTCCTCCTAGTGCTTGCTTTTCTGAGTCCAACTTCTGTATCTCTTCCCAATGGTCTTTGCAATTCAGGTCCCCGACTCTGCACCCCATGTTCTCTGATTGGTCTGTGAGTAGAGAGGGTGCTCTAACAACTTTTGGAAGCCCATGCCCTGGCCTGAAATCCATATTCTTGCAAAGAGCACTGAACTGAGTGTTGGCAGCTTGTCACCAAGTCTCTGCTTAAGAGGTGGGCTCCATCACATATAGAATTAGTACCATTTCTCTGGTCTCAGTTTCCTCAACTGCAAAGTCAGGAAGTCATGGGAGATGATCTCTGTGACTCCACATCAACGTATTTTTGGGCCAAAGCTCTTAGATATATGAGGTTTCCAGAACTTTCCCTGTCTTTTAGCTCTCTTCTTAATCCTGGGCTTTGCAGTTCATGGACTGTTACGTGATTTCCCAAAATAATATAAAATTCTATTGAATGGGTAACAGTCCTTTGATTTACCCTAAAGCTTTTATCACCAGCCCATAGAAACCCTGCAATCTAAACTCTTCCATTCCCACCTTGACTTCTTCCTGTAAAGTCTTTAAATCGTATCTTTAGCTCACTGAACTCTAATTACTTTCTTCCTTTCCTTAACTTCCTTCATCTTTGGTTTCTCTTTTTCACTCATCCAGCACCCTTCCTTTAAAGAGCTACCTTTTCTGCTTCCTCAACTTCTTACCTATAACCACACACATTACCAAGTCTTCTGAAAGTCCCAGTGAATGTGTTTGCTAATTCCGATCACAGGGCTCAGCCTTCCTTTTGGAAAAGTGCCTGACAAGGGCTTCTGTAAATGCACGTGAGGCAGCTGTGAGGTGGGTGGACCAGACACCAAGAGGTGTGAAATCATATCCCAGCTCCTTCCCTTACTCGGTGGCTGGAGGACTTCAAAAGTGACTTCGTGTCCTCTGCCTAGAGTGCTCTGCTCTAGATAGAGTGACCTCGACCGCCAGCACTCAGCCCACCATTTGTGAGACGATGGTATATGAAGGGCTACGTAGTAGGCTCTCAGGAATACTAGTCCAGATCTTTGTCCTCTCCTTAACAGGACATTTCACACAGGCTCTTGCATGCCACCCAGTCCCTGACCTCCCATTCTTTGTAAACGATGTTCCCTTCTATTCCAACGTCCTTTGTGCTCTGTCTCCTGTTCCCTCTGTTTTCTCTCCTCCAACTTCTTCCTAATTTTCACTCTGTATCTATTCAATGCTATTCTTTAAGAAGCAACTCCGCGTGTCTCTAGAAATGGATTCCCTTTGTTCTCTTGCCCTCCACACACGCAGGCTCCGTGGCCGTGGCCCTTCCCCCACGCTCCCGCAGCCTTCTGGGGATGCCCATCCTTTCTGTGCATCTGGGTCTTTACCCATTAGCCTTCCGCTGGCAACTCACTTCCTTGTGGACATGAGCCGATTTATCTTTATGCCCTCAAAATCGAGCATAGGATATCGTTGGCCATCGATACCTGCTACAGGGAGAAAATAATAGTTCTCCAGAGTTCACAGTTTCAGCCTCAGTATTTGCTTTCCTTCTTCTTTAAGGAATCTTTTTTTGGCACTCAGGACTCAAACTGTGGGCCTTTGTAGGTACAAAAAATCACATTCAGCCAGAAGAGAAACAGCAAGGAAGAGTATGTATCGCTGCATCTCATTAAGTAGAGAATATCCTGAGGGGAAGATAGAAGAGAAAGAACCGCATTATAGAGGCAGAGCGGAGACCCCCAAAGAAGCTTTTGTTATTATTGTTATTATAATTAATGGAAAGGAATTTGGCAGGATCCACCAATTTTAAGGGACAAGGGGATGTCGTGGGACCACTAGTGGCAGTGGATCTTCACCTTCATTTCCACCACACTGTTCAGCCAGCCAGTAAAAGTACATCAAATATACATGGGCACCATGCAGATGGCGGAACCAACTTGTGGTCAGTGAATTCTAAAGGAACACCTGGAAGCTGGATCCAAAGGGCAGTGGATTAATCTTGAAATCCCCAGAAGGAGCAGGACCTCCTTCTCTGTTCTCTGGGAGACAAAACAGTCGCAAATCTGAATTCTCAGTTATTCTTCTTCGGTGATTAAAAAACAATGACTTCATTCAGAAGGCATTTTCAACTATGTGCACACACAGATGTACCAGGTACTCTCGGATCACGGTGTAACTTGAAGCCTCTACGCTGGGCAGGGGCTCTGACTCTGCTGCAGGCTAAAAACAGAAACAAAATAAGGTACGAGAGCCTGAGTTGATTCCCACACATCACAAAACTATTCCATGTGGTCAGCAGACCTGGGGGATGCCCTAAGAAGTTCTGCAGCACATGAAAGTGATCCTGAGTCCCTGGTGAAGGGTGCCAAGTCTAGCCTTGTAAAGCCAAGGTGCACAAAATAGACCCTGTGAAAGGAAAATGTCATTAAAACCTACTTGAGGGTATAGACTGAAATGCTTCGATCTCAACAGACCCGGAGTTATTTGACCTTGGGCAAGTCTCACGCCAGCCCCTGTGACCTCTCACATCACCTCAGGTTCTAAACATCAGGAACAACTCACTGTTCTGAATACACTTGACCCCTCTGGGATCCTGTTTCCCTTGCCTGTGGTGTCTTTTCCTACTTTCCTCTTCTAGCTCAAACATCAGTCTCTGTTGACTCCCTCAGGATCCCCTAGAATTCTCAGCACAATTGCAGTGTTTACCAGATTTATTGAAATCGTATGTTTATGAGCTTGCCTCTCCCACTAAGCACAGAGATTCTAGAATAGTGATCCTTTTGTTTCATGTCTGGGTCCTGGTGTTTAGCACTGTATCTGAAACACAGGTTCTCACGAAATATTTGCTGGATAAATGAATTTCCTTTAATTATGCCTCCATTCCTTCAAATACAAAGTATAAAGGTGAGACTACCTTGCCCCCTTCCAGCCCTGATAGGCAATGGTTCTACAAAGCTATCTCAGAAGTCATAGGGACAAATCACCTAGGTTTTATAGACCAAAACAGACACAAATGCTTACTGAGTATGAGCTGTTTAACTTATAAAAGTAGACCATTATTTGCCTCTATTCCACAGAACACTACTTCCTGTGACATTCCCACGAGGAATTTTTCCCTGGAAATTTCTGGCTTTGCTTAGAACCACATCTCTTGGGGCGCCTGGGTGGCTCAGTGGGTTAAGCCTCTGCCTTCGCCTCTGGTCATGATCTCAGGGTCCTGGTATCGAGCCCCTCATCGGGCTCTCTGCTCAGCAGGGAGCCTGCTTCCTCCTCTCTCTCTGCCTGCCTCTTTGCCTACTTGTGATCTCTCTCTCTGTCAAATAAATAAATAAAATATAAAAAAAAAAAAAAACCGCATCTCTCTCACACAATACCCTGAATAAAGGACTATCTTGCATCTGGCTGCCAGCCATCAAATAGCTCCTCTGAAAGTATCAGAGGCAAGTGAGTTATATTATACACGTGGCCATTATATGGTCCAGACCCATGTGCAGTGCTGACATCAGGTTATCACAGTCCTGTGGATGGGGAGTATGGCGAGAATGAGGGGCTGATGGTCAGAAGACTTTGCAGTCAGACAGGTAGATCACATTTGGGTCCACCACTGGCTTACAGTGTGGCTTTGGTCAAATTGTCTGATCTTTCTAAGCCTTGTCAGTAAAATGTGTGTAATAATCATGCCTCTCTCATCAGGTTGTTTGTGAGGACTATATGAAATGATTGAAGCCAAATTCTTAGAGAGATTCTAAGTGCATTGTGGGCATTCGGTGGTATCTGCATTTTAACATATTATCTCCTAGCCCATTCCTTTTATCTTAAATATTGGGAATCTAAAAAGCAGAGAGTCATAGAAACTTTCCCAAGCTCACACAACTCATTAATGGCACAGCCGGACCTAACTTTCCACACCAGGCATTTTCCGGATTCCTAATGATGCCTGGAAAGTCCTACACAGACTAAGATTCCCATCATCAAGTTAGCGTCAAGAGTCATTTTTTGTGCTAGACTTTTTTAAAGATTTTTTATTTATTTATTTGAGAGAGAGAGACAGTGAGAGAGATCATGAGCGAGGAGAAGGTCAGAGAGAGAAGCAGACTCCCGGTGGAGCTGGGAGCCCGATGTGGGACTCGATCCCGGGACTCCAGGATCATGACCTGAGCCGAAGGCAGTCGTCTAACCAACTGAGCCACCCAGGCGTCCCTGTGCTAGACTTTTGAAGCACAGTGTCCAATGGTGCATAGGGAGACAAGGAGATGGACTGTATGCCCTCTATCCTCTGGACCCCCTTGGGGAATCAGCACAGCTTAAAGGGAATGGCACAGTTATTTCTCCTTTCTTGTCTGCCATCAGACAGGCTCATGACCTCATGGTAGTCACTTAAATCTTCTGAACCTCCACTCCAACATTGACTGTGAAATGAAGATGATGATACACACCTGCTGTCACCATCCACAAAGATTTGCTGATTGTGGTGGTGAGCTGGTCATGGCCCCAAGGATATCAAGTCCTGATCCTGGGAACCTATAAATATTATCTTATTTAAAGGAAGTGTCTATGAAGTTGTGATTAATGGAAGGCTCTTGAGATGGGGAGATTATCCCAGATTATCTGCAGGGATGGGGGAACCTGAATGCAATCATACATATCCTCCTAAGGGTAAAGCAAAGACAAATGAGACACACAGAGAAGAGTGGGATATAAGATGAGGACAGAGGGATTTGAAGATGCTGGCTTCAGACTAGAGTGATGCTCCATGAAAGTGTTAGAAGCCACCAGAAGCTGGAAGAGGCAAGAAACAGATCCTTCCCTACAACCTTCAGAGGGAGTGTGGCCCTGCGGACACCTTGACGTCCACCCAGTGATACTGATGTCAGACTTCGGCCTCTGAACAGTGACAGGTCTTATTTCTGTCATTGTTAAGCCACCAAGTTTATGGGGATTTGTCACAAAAGACATGGGAACTAATATACATACCAAAAAACAAAGTATCTGAAAATTCTCTGTAAATTATACACAGACGGGAAAAGAGGGAGTCACTTGGGGGGAAATAGGTACGATTCTGACCCTGTATGTGATACTGGATAGCACATTTAGCCTCTATAATATCAAATTCAGAATTACATCTGAGTCTTACTAGACCCTTAATGGCCGTATACTGAACACTGAACACTAAATAAGGTTCAGTAATACAGCCAGGTTGGGCAGGATTGAAAAGATGCTCCTCATATCCCTAGTTCTTCGGCACTACAAGTATAGGGAACTTTGCTGGATTTCCCATGGTGACTCAACATTTCTTCCATTTCCAATCCGGGACTGCACCCAAACACGATGAGGCAGACCGAAAGTTCAGCCTCCTCTATATCAAAAAGAGAGGAGGCCCTGGGACCAGGGAGTAGCACTGATGACGACCGCAGTGAAGCTGACTGCATGCATGTAGGGGACATGCAATCAGCAAAAGTAGGAAGCTTGGAGGTATAGACTCACAAAATAAGCTTCGAGAATGTTGGCTCTGATGAATTGGAGAGGTAGAGTAAGTTCTCACTTGGACAGGGTGCCATTTTTGTATTTGCAAGGTCACTTTGCATTCTGGTTTTCCAGAGTAGTTCTGGTTTTCCAGAGTAGTCCTGGTTTATGCTTACATTCTCTGCATGACCATTAATAGCATCTCCTTTTATTCTCCAACATTTCAATGGAAAATAGTTATGGTAACCACGACTTACCTAGCAGGTATATAACTGAAGCCCTGATATTTTTTAATGGGCCTGATAGACGAATGTGTATAAGAACCATCTGAGGAGATTGCTCAAAGGACAACCCCCAAGAGATTTTGTTTTAGTAGCTGGAATGAAGCCCCTGAAATGGACAATCAAACTGATTCTGGATGCAGTTGGTGCGCGGATTACACTTTCAGGAATCCTGCTAAATCTTCCTTCGCATTCAGGCAAAGCTGATGGGCACCTCTGTAAATGGGACATTCTCCAAGGGACATATGTCGTGGCTTTCATAATGGCATGCATACAAACACACGGTCCATTATTATCCAATTTTCATTTTATTAATTATTTGAAATGGTAAAAGACTTTGGTTGCATTCCCAGATTCATGATCTATGACTTTGGAGTATTTACTTCTTTAATAAAATTTACTTAGACACTCATGCCAAGTAATGCCTCAGGGTTTAAGTCTCAGACTTAACAAGGATCAGAAAGAAGGGGGGTTGAGTGATACAGGGTAAGGGAGTTTCTGGATACAGTCTGGAGAACTTAGAAGCTCCCCAAACTCAAATTTTAAAGAAACCTCTCCTCTTACAATAACAGATTTGTTCAAGCCAATGCTCCTCTTTGAAAAGGTAAAAGAATTGTTGTGTCTGAGGCCTCATTCACACCTCCATGTGGATTTACCAGCCACTGTAAAAGACTGGCAGTATGAACTAGAGCAGGCTGGGCTGGCAGACATTTGGGAACCTAAAGAGTAGTTCTTATAAGTAATCAAGACTCCCTCTGACTTCTAGGTTACTGAAAGAAACAAGAATGCGGGGGGGGGGGTGGCAAGAAAAGGACACATACTTCAAGGAATCGAGAAACAAGAGTAAATGTTCTTGCTTCACAATTGTGCCTAGAATCTGAAGGCTGCCTGAGAGTCACAGACCATGGCTGACTTTGAGGATGATCCCTGAGTTGATATCAGTGGCAGAAAAGTCCTTTCTTCCTTACGCTAAGCCTAGAGGTATACAGATGAATGAATAGCAGTTAACTAATACACAGATGTTTGTAGCAGCACTAGTCATGATAGCCAAAAGTGGAAACAACCCAAACGTCTGTCAACAAAGAGATATGCAAAATGTGGCATCCCTCTACAATGGAATATTATTTGGCCATTAAAAAAGGAAATAAAGTACTGATACATGCCAAAGCATAGATGAACTTGAAGACATCGTGCTCAATGAGAGGCTGGTCACAAAAGACCTCATGAGGTAAGATTCCATCCATTTGAATTCCAGAACAGGGTAATCTACAGAGACGGAAAATAAAGTAATGATTGCCTAAAGCTAGAGGAGAGTGGCAATAAAGAGGTGATAGTTTAATAAATATGGGGTTTGTTCTTAAAGTAATGAAAATGTTCCAAAAGCGACTGCAGTCATTGTTGCATGTGCTGGTGACTATAATAAAAATCATTAAATTGGGGCACCTGGGTGGCTCAGTGGGTTAAAGCCTCTGCCTTTGGCTCAGGTCATGTTCCTAGGGTCCTGGGATCGAGCCCCACATCGGGCTCTCTGCTCAGCGGGGAGCCTGCTTCCCCCCACTCTCTACCTGCCTCTCTGCCTACTTGTGATCTCTGGCTGTCAAATAAATAAATAAATGATTTTTTAAAAAAACATTAAATTGTGCACTTTAAACATGTGAACTGACAGCGATTGTTGGCGAGGATGTGGAAAAAGGGGACCCTCTTACTCTGTTGGTGCAGGAGCTCTGGAGAATGGTATGGAGGTTCTTCAAAAAGTTAAAAATAGAACTACCCTACAATCCAACAATTGCACGACTAGATATTTACTCAAAGAATACAAAAATACTAATTCAAAGGGATACATGCATACCAGTGTTTATAGCAACTTTATCCACAATAACCAAATTATGCATGCAGCCCAAGTGTCCATCAACTGGTGAGCAGATAAAGAAAAAAGAAAATGTGGCATATATATATATATATATATATATCCTGCCATAAAAAAGCATGAAACCTTGTCATTCACAATGACATCAATGGAGCTAGAAAGTTTAATGCTAAGTTAGATCAGTCAGAGAAAGACAAATACCCGATGATTTCACTCATATGGGAATTCAAGAAACAAAGAACGAAGGAGGGAAAGAAAGAGAAAGAGAGAGAGAGAGTGACAAACCAAGAAACAGATTCTTTTAAAAGACTTTATTTAATTATTTGAGAGAGACTGAGAGAGAGAGAGAGCTCACAGAGGGAGAGAGAGAGGGAGGGGGGAAGCAGACTCCCCACTGATCAGGGAGCCGGATGGGGGGCTGGATCCCCAGGGATCATGACCTGAGCTAAAGGCAGATGCCTAACAGACTGAGCCACCCAGGAGCCCAAGAAACAGACTCTTCTTTACAGAGAACAAAGGTCACCAGAGGAGAGGTTGGTAGGGGGATGGGTTATAGAGGTGAGGGGCATCAAGAATACTCTTAATGTGATTTTGAGTACTTAGTAATGTATGGAATTGCTGAATCACTATATTGTACATCTGAAACTAATATAACACTGTATGTATGTTAACTACTGCAATTAAAACAAAAGGCTTAATAAAAATAAATAAATAAATAAAAATTGAATAAATACATGTGTGAACTGTATGGCATGTGAATGAAATCTTAATAAAACTATTTAAAAAAATAAATAAACCTGGGGCTTTTGGGTGGCTCAGTCATTGAGCATCTGCCTTTGGCTCAAGTCATGATCCCAGGGTCCTGGGATTGAGCCCTACATCAGGCTCCCTGCTCGTCAGGAAGCCTGCTTCTCCCTTTCTCACTCCCCCTGCTTGTGTTCCCTCTCTCACTGTGTCTGTCTGTGCCAAGTAAATAAATAAAATCTAACATAAATAAATAAATAAACCCAACAGTCACTGTCTTCCGGAGCCCCCACAGCCTCCTCTGTTCTTGGGAGTGAGTCACAATCACCTAAGTGTAATTCCGGGTCTTTCCTAATCAAACCCTTGATCTTCCCTGGAAAAGAAGAGAAAGGCAGAGGGGGTGTGGGTTGCTGGAGCAGTGATTCCTGAGTGATTATCACCCCCCCCCCAGTTTTTCTACTTTTATAATTCTTAGCCATCTAGAATTATCAAAAGGACCATCCGAATCCATTCTTCATGAACGTTGAGGGCCCACATTAGTACCTGTGGTCAGTGTAAAAGAGTAGCATCAGAAAGTCAGCTTTTTTGTGACTTCTGAATGCCATTGCTCCTACATAGACACTCAGGTGACTTTGTCTATCCCAGTTGTCTCACAGGGACACTGCTGCTCGTTCCTTAGAAAATACTAGAAAACGAAGAGGATTGATACGCTGGTATTTCAAACCTAACTTGTCCAGAAGTGAACTCATCACCTCCAGTTGCTCAGCCTGTTTTCTCTAGCTGTACTGCCTCAGTTAGTCCCCCAAGTCAGGAACCAGGCATCACCATGGACTTGGTCTTCTTTCTCACCACCTTCATCCAAACAAGCACCATGTCCTGTCAACTACCAAATATGACCATTTCTGCCCATTATCTTCACCATTGTCTGCCCTCCCTGTGAGGCCACCATCATCTTTCACCTGGATTGCTGCAAAGCCTCCCAGGTGGTTCTACCTGCCCCCCTTTATTCTCACCCCAGCAGCCAGATGGCCCTTCTGAAACACCAAATGGATCACCTCACCTTCTTCCTCACCTCCCTTCAGCTGTCCTCACAGTCAGTCCAGTCATCTGAACAAGGTCTTCTTGATTATCTCTCCATTTACTACTCCCAGGCCAGCCCTGTGTATTTCCTCTTGCCTTCCTTCCCACCTTCCTGACTGTCTCCATGCTCTCACCAGCCTCTAGGCCTTCCAAGATGCTACTCACTTTGTCTGGTACATGCATGTCTTCCCCACCTATCCCTTCTAACCTCACACTCCCATCCGACCCACTCCAGATTTCCTTCTCTCATAACTTGTGTCATTCTCTCCTACAAACCTTCTCAGAAAGCCCTCTTCACTCCTGCCTCAGGCTACACTTGATGACTGTTACATTTTTCTGAAAGTGTCAAACATTTATTATATAATACTGTAACAGATTGTTCATATGGCTGTCTTCACCTATAAGGTGTGATCCAAGGCAAGGAAGCAGTTTGTCTTAATCCCTCATTGTTTGCCCACAGCCCAGCAGGAACCTAGCATATAGTAGGCACTCCTTAAACACGTTGTATCATCAAGATAATCCAATCAAGAGTCTTGATTAAGGTAGGCTGGTGTCTGGCTGTACAAATCTATGAAATGTGAAAGGTCTCATTATCAGCTATGTTCACGATCATCATGTATATGCTGACTTAACACTAGAGATGAAGTGTTGTGTATAGGGAGAACCAGTCTATTTTGTTTATTTTTTTATTGAGGTATCATTGACATATAACATTATATCAGTTTTAGGGTATACAACATAATGACTCAACATTTGTACATGTAGCAAAATGATCACCAAAATACATCTAGTTCACATTCTTCACCATTCATAGTCACAGAATTTTTTTTTTACTTGGGTTGAGATTTATTCTCTTACCAATTTCCAAATATGCAAGACAGTCATATTAACTATAGTCTCCGTGTTGTACATTACATCTCTATGACTAGTTAGTTTATAACTAGAAGTATGTATCTTTTTCTCCCTCACTTATTTCATCCATTCTCCAACTCCCACCTCTGGCAACCACCAATCTATTCTCTGTATCTAAACATTCTTTTGTTTGTTTGTTTGTTTTAGATTTCCCATGTAAGTAAGATGATACAGTATTTGTCTTTCTTCATCTGACTTACTCCACTTAGCAAATGCCCTCAAGATCCATTCCTGTCACAAATGGCAAGATTTCATTGTTGTATACTCTTCTAATTTTTAAGTATAGGTGTGTGACAATAAGCCTCACACAAAAATGCATATCCTGAATGGACTCAATGTACTTTCAATTTTACAACAAAAGCATCCGAAATTGTTAGATCATCCCATAGGGTTTTTGCCTTGATCAAGGCTGTGTGGCAAATTTCAAGAAAGAAAAAATTCTCTCACTGATATCTTTCTGTGATATTTGAAGATAAAGGACTGACACCAAGGAGCAGTGCATTAACATTTTTTGGTGGACAGTAAGGGATCTTTCACAGACACAATACTGAGTTACTTATTACCGTATTGAGTTTCCAAGCACATTGCTCCTTGGTGATTCCTGGCTCTTAATGTATTGACTTTTTGCTTGAGCCAGAGCTTACAGAATTCCATTTCACCTAACACCATACCAAGTTACCCCTATTTTATATAATTCTACATCCTATAATATTTCCAATGAGGGCACAATTCAGGCAGTGTGCACCTTCTTGGCAGATCCTATCTCCTAGACAGTGTATTCTTTACAAAGAAAAAAAGCTTATGGTGACATCCAGTAAGTATAAAAGCTATGCTAAATGATGAATAGAGCACATTTTTCTGAAAATTGATCTAATTTGCTTATTACCCCCGTTTTGGACATGGCTAGCAGGCAGATGACATAGGGGAAAAAGGCGGCCTATGAGTTGGACAGATGTGTGGGTTCAAATTCTGGTCTGTCCCTTGTCAGCTATTTGCACTTGCACAGATTACGCTCCTCGTCTCAATTTCCTTGTCTCCAAAATGACTATAACAATATTTACCAAATACAGTTCTACGATGACTTCAACACTTGGTGTTGAATATCCAACAAGAGTGGAAATCTAGTAATATTTATAAAAAGTTATCCGTATGTACACCTAACCACCCAAATATGAGGAGATTAAATGAATATGTAATATGCATGGAGCTTCAAAGTTACTGACGAGCTTTTCTGTCTTTCCCCCCCTCTCCCCAACTTCCGCAACGTTAGAGTGAACAAGTCATTTCTTAACACTGCAGATGTGACCACCAGGCTGTAACGTGTTAAACAGCAACCTAAAGGACTGTCCCCCAACTGATAAATTGCTTGTAAGAAGAAGAACATTCAAATAAGGTTTGGTTCCATTTTAGCGAAAGTTCACACAGATAGATCTTGTAAACAGCTCCCACACTGAAAAAAAAATTTAGGAAGTCAGGAGAATAAACCTTAGGAAATCACTCTGATGTATTACATGTCGATGAGCCACAATTATTGAAATCACTTAGAAAGGCAAAAAGTAAAAGTAAGCCATGTATATCATGCTTACTTTTATATCATATCTAAATATGATATCACTATCTAAATATACACATTTCAGCCTTTAATTTTTTTTAAACCAAATAAAAACGTGTCTTGGTTTTAGAGTTATCCAGACACAAACTGTGTTGGATCAAAAGAGTATGGTAAAAATAGTCTTATGTTTATCTTTCTAATTTGGCTTAATACCTTGAAATTGAATTACCAGTTAGCCATTTTGAGTTGCTGATTTTTTAATTCAGTAGCTATGTCCCTCAGCATTTTGCCTTAGAACTATTTTTCTTTTTCTTTTAATTTTTTTAAAGATTTTATTTATTTATTTGACAGAGATCACAAGTTGGCAGAGAGGCAGGCAGAGAGAGAGAGAGGAGGAAGCAGGATCCCTGCTGAGCAGACAGCCCGATGTGGGGCTCAATCCCAGGACACTGGGATCATGACCTGGGCCAAAGGCAGAGGCTTTAACCCACTGAGCCACCCGGGCGCCCCCTTAGAACTATTTTTCAAGTGTTCCTCTTTTCAGTGAGCATCTTATTTCCCATTTTTTGTCTTTTGCTTGATTTGTGGATTTAACATTCAACAATTAGAATTTTCCCTGAAGTCCCAGCAAGTCAAATCACTGCTTTAAGAAACTATCAGTACTTTTGATTTTTTTTTTTTTTTCCTGTGGGATAGTGTTGAGTAGATTCCCATCCTTTTCAAATATTTAACTTTTAATTTTTGTGTTAAAAATTTTTTTGTCATATCAAAAAGATTTTGGAATCAACCACAGCCTGCCACTGACCAAAGAAGGAATGATAGACATCATATATGATGATGTCACGGTATCTAATGAAAATATATCTAGCAGAGGCTAAGTAAGGAATTTGATAATAATGGACCATCCTGACAATACCTAAATCCATCAGTCAATCTTAATATCACCCAAAGAGGGGCAGGGAGACAGTATATCCTCCTGATGTGATGCCGGTAGATCATTCCTCATACCACCTATGAAGTATTCATGTCATAAACTCTAACCCAAATCTGATCAAGCCTCCAGATTATACTTTATAGGAAATACAATTTGGGGGTTGGTAGGGAGACAGAGAAATACGTTCTGTGACATCATAGGATCAATCAGTCCATCAAGAGTATGAGTTGCTCTACATGGCAAATGACCCAGTTTCTTCAACATGTAAAGTAAAAGGTGATAAAAAAATTAAGGGTTAGATTTAAAGACACTTAAGAAATATGAACTACATGCAGCATCTGGACCTTGTTTGGATTCTGATTTGAACAAATCATGCAATCAAGGAAATTTGAGTATTGACTAGATATTTAATGATATTAAGGAATTGTGTTTTAGGTGTGATGATGATATAAAAAAAAGTTCTGCTATAAAAAAGTACTTATCTCAGGGGCACCTGGGTGGCTCAGTGGGTTAACCGCTGCCTTCGGCTCAGGTCATGATCTCAGGGCCCTAGGATGGAGTTCTATATCTGACTCTCTGCTCAGCAGGGAGCCAGCTTCCCTCCTGCTGCCCACTCCCCCCCACCCCCCACCCGCCATCTACATGTGATCTCGCTCTCTGTCAAATAAATGAATAAAAACTTTTTTTAAAGGTACTTATCTTTTAGGGTATGTGTGTGTGTGTTTGTATGTATGTATATGTCTCTCTCTGTGTGTATACCTATATACTCACACATTTTTTTTTTTCAGATGAAATTACATATTTAGGATTTGCTTCAAAATTCTGCTTAGGGGATTGGGGAGGAAAAGGGGTATAGATTAAATAAGTTTATCCCTTTGTTGATGACTATTTGAAGCCAGATGATGGGTACATGAGGTACTTTAGACTTCTCGCTCTACTTTCCTGTATGTTTGAAATTTTCTATAATAAAAATGAAAAACAGAATTTAAAAAGGCCTATCCCTAGGAATCAGAAAATAGTTGCCTCTTACTCTGTCCCCCAATAAGGCATACTCCGTAAGACAAATCTCCAGATCCAAACATCCACACAACCACACCATATATTTTGGCTAAGATCACAAAGACAGACCTGAGAGGAGACCGGAGACCTATATATTCGTACAAATATATCTTATTCTCTACTGCTCCCCTCTAATACTTTCCCTATATTCTATAAGGAGATAAATGGGTCATATACTAGATGTCAAAAGAAATTGCCTCCCTTTGCAATCACTTCCAACTTCTACTCAGTACAAAAATCCAAGTGAAAAAAAAAAAATCCAAGTGAGTGCTAAAAGGGAAATGCCTTGCGACAAGGTCAAACAAGACAGATGAGAAATATGGCTTGTGATGAAAAACTAACAGGTGCATGTTTTATTGGTATGATAAATGTGGAAAAACCAGATGTGGAATCCCATATAATATTATACTAAACGTTTTAAAGTATATCTTTCCCCAAAGAAGCTTTTTTTTTTTTTTCTTAGCTCCTATTCTTGTCATTCTGATTGCAAATTCTACAAGCCTTTTAGGGACAAGGATGAAAGAGTTTGTGGAGGTTCCATTTTTATAGAAAACGCATAGAACCCTACCTCATGACCCCTGTTTCAGTGAGTAAGCCTGGTTTTTTGTCAGGAGTGAGGAGGCATAAGTGGGTCAGACCCCATGGTGGCTCTTCCCTGCATGAGGAATGAGTCTGTGACCATCTTGCTAAGAGCAAGCAAAGCAGGCGCCACCCTCACTGGAAATACAAGAAGGTACTGGAAGCAGCAGAAATGAAGTTGAGTTGCTTTTGGTTTGCTTGTGTGGTTTTGTTACCACTCTTGTTTCACCATGCATGCTTTGCCGTCATTTCCAGGAAAGGCCTGAGTGGCGTGAAGAATGGTTGAATGTGTGAAGTGGCTCTTAGTCTGGTCTGCAAAGCTGCGATGAAGAACTATGAGTCGACCGCAGCCCCCTTTAAGGTAAGCAGGGTGTTCCATCAACTTGGGTCTCCAGCTCCCAGCAGACTGCCCAGCACATGATTGCTCATTAAATGGACAGAATAAGGGAACTGAGGAAGGGGGAAGGGATGCTGGATCATCTCTGTGGATAAATTGGCAGGAAATTGTCTGTTTCAGGGATCCATTCCCCAGATGCTCAGATTGCTTTCTCCCAATGTTCGTCCAATTGCTCAGCAAGTTCACCCAATTAAATGCTGGTATGATTCTTCTCCCACCTGGAGGATAAAGTTTCACTGGCTCTTCTGGTGTTTAATTCTTTGTGTCAATGTAGCTAGGCTATGGTACCCAGTTGTTTGGTTGAACACCAGTCTGGATGTTGCTGCAAAGGTTTTTTTTTTTTTTTTTTAGATGAGGTTAACATTTATGTCAGTATGCTTTGGTTAAGCAGATTCACCTCCAATAGTTTGCGTAGACCAATCAGTTGAAGGCCATAAGAGAAAAAAGACTGAAACCCCCCAAAGAAGGAATTCTGTCTCCAGACTGACTTTGGACTCATCAGAAACCTCAACTCTTCCCTGGGTCTCTAGTTTGCCAGTCTCACCTACACACATGCACCCACAAGCACACGCGTGCACACACACATCCTATTGGTTCTGTCTCTCTGGAGAACCAGAACAAATACAGCCCCTAACTGGTCTCCTGCTTTCAGACCCCTTCCCTGTTACCCCTCTCTATTTCCTCATCCACACAACCTGGAGTGATTTCTAAAAGCCAATCTGATAGTACTATTACCCCATGACACACCTGTCTGAGGTCCTCTATTACCACTGTCCCTCTCCATGTAAACCGACAGGTCCTACATGGGTCAAGTCCAACACTCATCACCCCAGATTGTGATAGCAGAATTGTTTACTTGAGGACCCCTCTCCTTGCCACATCTCCATACGGAACAAATGAGCTCTGCTGACTAAAAACTTCCAGGAACTGACAGGGATTACTTAGATATATGTTCACAGCGTTCTTTAGCAAATCAGTGCAACACAGATGCCCCCAGTGTTTGAGAATATTGGATTGTTATCTTTAAAGAGAAAAAAGAAAATTAAGCTGACTGAAGTAATACTGGGGAAATCCTGCAATATTAAATTTTGAAAAGATCCTGCTAGGATTCATTTGAATAAGACCTACCAAAAATATGTTGAAGCTTGTGTACTTGTCATATTTGTCAGTAGTGATAGATTAAGAATCTATCAGCTAGTAAATTAGCCTGGATGCTTAGAGCAGCTCATCAAGACACTGAGACTTGAGCTGTCTTAGTATTTATAGACAGAGTCCATGGCACCGTCATATTTCAGGCAGACACAAGCTCACTCTGGTTCACTGACCAGGAATGAGCACACTCAGAGGGCGGAGACCCAAACACAGCCTTTCACCAGAGCCAGGCAGGGCTCAGCAGACAGAGCAGGCCCCATATGGTCCCAGTTGTGGATCAAGGGGAGTTAGAAAAGATTAAGAACTCCGCAGCACAACATCGTCACTATTCTCCAATACAACAAAACTCAAAAATCTCCACAATCTTTTTACTCTCATCCTTTCTACAAATTGTCACAGAGAAGCTATTTATTGTGCCAAGCCACTTATCCATTCACATACCTTTTCTGCATCACTGCTAATCACAGAATAAAGCTCCCTATTTCTCAGCGTGATATTCAAGACATTCTCTTCTCAATAGTGAACCCATTTTATTTCCTCACCCCAAGTCTGTATTTTCTTCTGGATCTACCCTCTCTCCATGAACCTCTTAGATCATTCTAGCCAGCACCGCTCTGCTTTGTCTCTGAACGTGTTGCATTTTTTTTTTTTATATATATAATGGGAGTGTAATTACACACCGCCAAGCAGTGTTCAACTGACTAGTGTGGGCAAGCATGTCTTAAATAACATCTAAACCATCACTCAAGTAAAACAAAGACCACCTTAATAATGGACTTCGCCCAGCTCTGCCACTTACTGGTGCAATACCCGTGGGCAATTTATTATCTACTCTGCAACCTATTTAGTCATGTGGAAATGCCAAGTATCCTGAATACCTCTCAGAGTTACTGAAGATCAGGTTGGTTTAAAAGAAAAAAATGTGCTTAAGTACTTTATTAATCAAAAAAACATCATGCGCTTTTTGAGATATTAACATTAGCAATATATATATACATATATATGTGCATGAATATACTTATGCAAATGTACTTCAACACAATATATTAGCATTACTACCCAGAAACAAGCTGAGCGCTAATGTTAAAAGTAGCCACGTGTTGTACTATTTGTTTTTTCCACTTAATGGCTTGAGAACATCATCAGCTAAAAGGTGAGCTTTAGCCTTAACTCAGCTGAAAGGTAAGTTTCATAAGGTCAGAAGTTGACACTTTACCTGACAAAGAAGGGTCTTTATTAATGTTTGATGAACAAAAGACTACAAATGAAAGAGTTTGCTTATTAGAGTTGTCGGCAATGTTCTGAAATAATAAACACCAGAGACAAACTAGTCAATTCTGAACCAGCTTGCAGACCATAATGTGTCATACTCTAATTATCTAAGAAACTAACATTATGTACCACTTAACACTAAAAAGTTCAATATTGCTGTTAGAAATAGAGACTTGAATCTTGTTTCTGCTCTCACTTCCTTGAGAGAACAATGACAGATTATGTGTTATATTCAAAGTGGGAAATAGTAGCGCTAGGCCAGGATGTTCTTCAGGAGAATAGCTGACAAAGCATAGTGTCAACATGGCTTTCATCTCCAGACTCAGATTAAAGGTCAATCACATAGCAGTTGTGTTCAATGTGGTCTATGGCAATGGGACCAGATGCTGCCACACATGACACATATAGCTTCTTCAACAGTCTCAAAAGAATCCCCCACTGTGCCATAATTCACATCAAATATAAAGTTGAAAATGGCAGTAACATGGCCCTAGAGTCACGCAGTCGGATCTCATTTAAGTCAGTGCGACTAGAAATGAGACCCATTGTCCTAGACATAGGCGGGAAGATGGATGAGCATAGAGGGACCTCAAACAGTTCTAAAGAGCAAGCAACCGGAAGCCAAAGTCCTGATATCTCCCAGATAAGAATTCCCAGTGAAACAAAGACGTGTTGAGTGCCTACTGTTTGATGGGCAATGGGACTACATGTTGGGAATAAAAATAATTCAGATATAGTCCACACCCTTGAGAAGATCTCAGCCTAGAAAGAAGGACATAAATGTTAACTAGATCACTTTGATAAAAAACGCTAAATATTAGACAGGGATCAGAGTTCCCAGGAATACAGAAGGCTGAGTTAGGACAATTAGCAGTGGTGATGCCAAGGGCGTTGTCTTGGACTGGCCAAGGGCAAAATAGTGACAGGAGTTTCAAGCCTTCCAAAGAAAAGCTGCTTCCATGATCTCCATGAGCTTTCCTAGGGGAAAATCACCACCATAAAGCCACAGACTTTTATGACCACCCAGTTATACACAGGTTTACGTTTGAATTTAGTGAGCACCTACTGAGTGCTAGGCACCATGCTTGCCATGCTCATTAATACTTTGTTCTTCCTATCTCACAGATTCAACAGCTAAGACTGTTATGGATCAGTCAAGGAAACCAACTATGAATAAATAATTAGGTATAATAAAGGATTATGGTAAAATATAGCATTTAATACTCATGCCAGGGCTCAGGAGATAAGAATTATTAGCTTCACTCTATAGATTAGAAAATTATGGCCGAGTGGGTTAGGTGATTGCCCAAGTCACTCAAGTTAATAGCAGGGCCAGAATTTTGTTCAGCAGGTCCCTTGGCTCAAATTCAGTGCTTTCATTAAGAGTACCTTGAACCTCAGTAAACATGTCAAAAACTTTTCTTGTGCCTTCTCCTTAGAACTTTGTGCTAATCATTGGTGTATACATCAGCTCAGGCTACCATAACAAAATTTCAAAGTCTGGCGGCTTAAACAACTGAAATTGATTTTCTTGGGGTTCTGGAGAATGGAACATCCAAGATCAAGGTGCTAACTGATTGGGTCCCTGGTGAGGGCTACCTCTTGGCTTGTGTATAGATACCTTCTCACTGCGTCTATACATTGTGGAGAAAGAGTCCTTCCAATTCTTCCTCCTTCTTCTCCTCTTCCCCTTCTTCCTTTCTTCCTCCCCTCCTCCTCCTCCTCCTTCTTCTCCTTCCCCTCCTCCTTCTCCTTCCCCTCCTCCTTCTCCTCCTCCTCCCCCTCCTTCTTCTTCTCCTTCTCTTTCTTCTTCTCCTTCTCCTCCTCCTCCTTGTCCTCCTCCTCCCCCCCAACAACAACTCCTCCTCCTCCTCCTTCTTCTTCTTCTTCTTCTTCTTCTTCTTCTTCTTCTTCTTCTTCTTCTTCTTCTTCTTCTCCTTATCCTTCTCCTTGTCCTCCTCCTCCTCCTCCTCCTCCTTCTTCTTCTTCTTCTTCTTCTTCTTCTTCTTCTTCTTCTTCTTCTTCAGCTATGGTCCTTTCAGATTACAACCCTCCTGATAGCCTCTTCAACTTTAATTACTTCCTAAAGACCCTTTCTCCCCATGCAGTCACATTGGGAGTTAGAACTTCAATATACAAACTTGGAGGGACACAGTTCAGTGCAAAACAATTGGCTCCCTGAGAACCATAAAATCCCTTAAAATCAGTTTCTCCCTCCCCAGAAGTCTTTCTTCATATCTAACTTTCTATGCTTTATTTTTTTCACCAAAATCTCCTCTCCCAGAACTATTCCCTCATATTCCTGTGCTCATAAAACTCTCCCTTGTAATACCACTTCTAAAAGTACTTATGAGAACTTGATGATAAGCTGAACAGATATATTTTTATCCTATCACTTCTAAAATTCCAATATATGTATGGTCAATGAAAAAATTAAAAAGTGGGTGGCCATAAAAATGAGAGATTTTTCAAATGGTTTAGTAGCTGGAAACTTGGAAACAGAGTGGAAGAAGCTGTGGTTCCTTGATGTCAGAGGCACAGCAAAGAGGCAGCCCACTTGCTGAGAAGAATTCTGACGAGGCATCATGTGCAAAGGTAGTTATTATAGTTGAGCGCAGGAGTGAAAAGAGAGGTAGAGAATGGGAGTTAATTTGGAACAGAACCACCTCTGACATCCCCTCCTCACTTATGTGCACAGGATGATTCAAAACCACAAGATTATATCTCAGTCATCATTAAACTGGAAGGATATTCTTGAAATAAATTGAACACATTATTTGAAAAGACGAGGCATATGGCATAAGTTCCAGTGTCCCAGATAAAAATTCTCAGGCATCCTAGCATTCATGCTTACTTTATTCCGTGACCTGCCCATTGACAATCCCAGGCAGCCTCTTTGCAACCTTGTTTTTAAAAAATAAATGGAAAGTCAAGACATTTAAGAAAAGGTAGAAATATGAAAGAGAAGTATCATGATAAGAAAAATAAGAAGGGAGAAAAATAAAGTGGAGATGATTTAGGAATTAAAAAGAGGTTTCACAATATCTGTATTGTTATTCTTAGAGATTTGACATCACCATATTTAAGAAATCATTATATTTATAAAACAAAATAGATACCTTTGAAAAAGAACATAAGGGAACTTTTGGAAACTAAACTATGATTGCCAAAGTAAAATATTCCATACAACAATGGATAAGGCATAGGAAATCTCACAGTTGGTAAAGCAAAAATACAAGTGACCCCAAATATTGTGCTTTGTTTTCTTTATATAATTATCTCTTTCTAAAAGATTATTTATTTTCTTACTTCTTTAATTTCTGTGTCCCTTGCTTAGATGTAATGTGCTCATATAGTATTTCTGGGATTAAAATAAATGAAAAAGGTATGCGTTGGGTTGAGCACTGGGTATTATATGCAATTAATGAATCACTGAACACTACAACAAAAATCTTATGATGTACTATATGCTGGCTAAGTGAACATAATAAAAAAATTAAAATATAAGATAAAGTAAAATAAAACAAATGAAAGAACAAAGAGACATGATAAAAGATAAGAGATGTAAGAGTCATGGTAGATTCAATATGCGATTAATGAGAATTCTAGAAGGAGATGTGAGAGACAGTGAGGACAAAGCATTTTCAATGAAAAGAACAAAAATAATTTCCCACAATTGAAGAGGGATGTGAATCTTCCAATTCAAAGGACTATGTAATAATGATCAAAGTGTAGGAAAAAGAGACCCATACTTAAGCAATTTATTGTAGAATTTCAGAATACTAACAATAAAGAGAATATCTTAAAGGCAACTCATAGGAAAGGAATAGAGATTGGAGGAGAGAAGTAACATTGATAAATGAACAACAACCAGAGGAACAACAACCAGATTGACATCAGACTTTTCATCAGTAACATTGCATTTAGGGCAAAAGCGAAGAGTAAAGGTGTGTTAGCCATTGAGCAGTAGCTCAGAAGGGTGACAAAATGAGCACTGACTCTGGAACCAGCTTCTGTGCTCAAATTTTATTACTGTGAGTAATAGTTTTGCTTTTGGGAAAATAACTGAACCTTTCTGTGCCTCAGTTACCTTCACTGTCAAAAGGAGATCATAGTAGCCCCCTAGTTAAATGTTGCTCAAATGAAATTAGTTTTCATAAAAGCACTTTAAAAAAAAAAATGGCACAAAGTAAGCGTCCTATCTGTCTTTGTTGAATAAGTAAAAAAAAAAAAAAAAAAAAAAATTCCAAGACAGGAAAAATAGTTCACCCCATTTGTACACTTTCTTAGGAAATTATTTCAGGACATAGATGAGTTGAATTAGTGATTTGTCAGGATGCTCTCAGTGATAACTGAAAACTCAAGACAAACTGATATAAAGTAATAAAGCTGATTCACTACTTTATATAACTGAAAGATTGGAAGCAGAAAAAACTTGAGGTTCATTCAGAGTTCTAACTGTGCCTCCCCATAGCTTTTCAGTCTGCCTTCCCTGGCTTTATCCTGAGGCTGACTTCTCTCGAGGCTCTAAGTTGCCTGTAGTAAGCTTTGGTGGCTACATGCTCCTTCAGCAATATCCAGGAGAAAAGGAAATGTGACTTGCCTCAAACATTGTACTAAAATAAAATTATAAGCTTTACACTAATTAGGCCACCTTGGGTCCAGTGGAACACATAGCCTTATTAGGTTAGAACTCAGAGAGAGCTGGGAGGCATGGTCTCCAGGATGGCCCTCGCCTCTAAAACCACCTGCAGTTTAGTCCCTTGTGAAGTTAGTCCACCAGACTGCCCTCACTTCTGATACCAAGGGCAAATTTGGGGGATTCTCAAAAATCCCTCCATTTCTATAACTCACTAGAAAGACTCACAGAACTCATTGAAAGCTGTGATGCTCATGGTTACCACTTATTATGTTTAAAACAAGAAAAGGATACAAATTAATACCAGCCAGGGGAAGAAATGAATAGGGCAGGGTCCATGGAAATATCAGATGTAGAGCTTCCAGTCATCCTCTCCCTGTGGAGTTATGGGGAGTGTTCATTCTTTCTGGCTACAATATGTGACAATACACAAGTATTGCCCATCAGAAAAGCTCATCCAAGCCTTCAATGTCCAGAGATTTTACTGGGGCTCGACCACATAGTGCCTACATCATGGACCTTTATTCTCCAGGCTTTTAAGAGGTCAGACCGATTTCTAGTCCATTCAAAGGTGGGAATTGATGCCATGTCACCAAAGCCCCCATAATAAGTCATAAATCACATTACTAGACTGTCTGGTGGCCAAAGACATTCTTAACAGGCAGGACATTCCACAAGCCTGGAGATTCAGCCTGTGCCTCTTGAAACTATCACTGCGACCAAGAGGAATGGGATTACCCTGTTTGGTTTAAACCAGTTAAGGTCAACCTCTGAAACTGGGACTGAGAGAAATCCCTCTCAGACTGTCTGTGTGCTACACAATGGAGATGGATGACCTAAATGTTTGCATGGCCATCATAATGCCCACCACAACAAGAGTGTAAACCAAGAAGGAGGGAGATGTGAAATCCATGGAATGGTGCATCAAAGTCAGAAGAGCTTCAAAGGCAAGTCTCAGGATGAAGACTTTATAGCAGATCTAGTGAGCACAGAGTTCAGACTGGAGCAGGGGCATGGGTGATTCCCGAAGGGAGAACTTGGAGGAAAGGGATGATTTCAGAGAATGGATGGTGCACTGGACACACTGAAAGAATTTAGGGGGCACCTGGGTGGCTTGGTCTGTTAAGTGGCTGACTCTTGGTTTCTGCTTAAGTCATGATTTCAGAGTCATGAGATCAAACCCCACATCAGGCTCCACACTCAGTGGGGAGCCTGCTTGAGAGTCTCTCCCCCTGCCTCTCGCTCTACTCACACATGTGCTCTTGCTCTCTCTCTCTCCCTCTCTCTCAAATAAATAGATCTTTAAAAAAAAAAAAAACAGAAAGAAAGAATTTAGAAGTAAATTCAGATAAAGACAGAGAATACAAGAGAGGAAAGATATGAACCTAATAGCATAAATGCTACCAACCAATCTTCAACATTCAGAGTCATCCTATTGATTATACACAAGATTAATATTTGGTTATTGTACAGAATATAAATGCTATCAACTTTAATGACATAAAGGTCAAAGCACAGGACTTGGGTGAGAGAGAGTAGACAGGCAAAGGAAAGGGGGGATGGGCTAGTATCTCTATCCTATAAGCTAGAAACTCAAGAGAAATTATCTATAATTAATGAAACAAGAAATAGAGTTACAAAGGTAATGAACAGAGGAGCTAAAGAGCAATGTATTTATTCAGAGGAAGTAAGGAGAAGAGATGGTGGCATATGTGAGCAAAATACTTAATCAGGAGAGCAGGAAGTCAGTGGGAAATGCCTAAATTAGATGCAGTATCAAGAAACAAGGGCATAACCATAAATTTAAACACAAGGAGGTGACTGCGAGAAAATAAAGACAGAGTGGCAGCCCCTAGGGAAGTACAGTGACCATGTCATTTTACGTCCAAATCGGGATACTTTGGAGTGAAATAACTATAATCATTTACACAGGGATAAAACATAATTCAGAACTGTCAGGAATGTGTAGCTTCCCTATTGGCAGGGAAATAATTCTAAGAGGTTATTATTTAGTAGAATCAACAGGACTGTCCAGGAAAAAACCCATGGTGAAGAGGGGTTCGGGATTTTCTTAGTATTTAATATTTTTAGTGATGTATATGTTATATTTTGGCAAACACAAAAATTACCTTAGAAAAATAAAAGTAGATTTAGGCCAAAGTGTTAACCTTACTGCTGCATCTCCCCCAGAAACTTAGCATTTTCACAGAATACTCAGCAAGATACAGTATCTTAAACACTAACCATGCTAACTCCCAGTTAAGTTTTGACCTATCAGGGGTACACTGACCAAAAAAAAAAAAAAAAAAAGACATAGATGTTGACAGATATGTTTTATGCAAAAGTAGCAGAAAAGAACATTTTTTTTTTAAAGATTTTATTTACTTATTTGACAGAGAGAGCACAAGTAGAGCAGCAGGCAGAGGGAGAGAGAGGAGGCTCTCCACTGATTGGGAACACGATGTGGGGCTTAATCCCAGGACCCTGGGATCATGACCTGAACTAAAGACAGATGCCTAACTGACCGAACCACCCAGGCACCCCAGAAAAGAACATTCTTATCATAATAAAGCACATGTAGATATTTTACATGGGGGAAAATTCATAAGGACGTTTTAAATTGAACACTAGTTTTTGGAAAATATCTTACTTCTGGCAGTCACTGAGAGTCACTCATTCCACATACATTTAGGTATGCTGTCCAAAAAGTTTGGAAAGCCCTGAGTGAACAGGTTGGAATCACCTGTGGCAAGATGATAGAAACACACATTGAGAGAGGAGGGCAGGTATAGGTTCTATGCCCCTTGGATACCACCATGAAGTCTCCTGCTCTACCTGTTCTTCAGTGCACAGAATGGTACTGTGTGTCCCAGGATGAATGTGAATGCAGGTAACCCTTCCCGGAACACTCTGCTTGCTCAACTTCCCGAATGCTACTGGACATTTGATCAATGGGGGAACTCCTCCAGGTCACAAAGCTCCACATTACAGAATTTCCTTTGTTGCATATTCTGAGGAGCCTGAATAATAAGGAAAATGGTTCTTTGTGAGAGACATGATGATCAAGGGACATGACTGTGGCATGAAAAGTACTCGATGGCCTAGGGAGAAGGCACTAGAGTGCTGCTGTCAAGTCAGAAAGTGGGGAGGGCACCCGGGAGAATTAGGAGCCACCAGAACACAGTGGCTGATTCTTCAGGGACCTTTCCCCTCCGGCTAGACAGCCTTCTCCTCCAGTGGAGTCGGTGTTCTCAGCTTCTTCCCCTCCCCTGTCTGCTCCTCTCTCACCCTCCCTCCATCTCCAGCCATCTTTCACTTTCACTCCTCTGGAACTGCACTTCACACAGACTTTCTCCACAAGACAGAGAACATGATGGGAAGCCACCCTGGGATTATAATCTCTCAACAGAAGCCAAGAGTGCATTTACAATTCTTGGTAAAAGATTGTTCAACCTGCACCTGTGTATTAGACAGATCACCAAGGTCTGGGAGGGCTTTATTATAAGGATTGAGTCCAATGTTAAGGATAGCAGAGATTGTTACTAAAATAGCAGATAGCACTCACACTATTGTGAGCTGGCAAGCACTCAGATTTGGGCATTGGGAAGGTCTACCATATTTATATCTCGTTTCAAGTTCTGTCTTTCATGAGATCCATACTCCTGCAGACTGATTCAAACAGAAATTCCTTTAAGCTAGCTGAATTTAAAAAGGAAAAACCTACCACAAGAATACTCATCCAGTAGGGTAACTGGAAGAAAGGACCCACAACAACCAAACTTACTCATTTTAGAGAGATTAACTCACTCTCGGTATGAAGTTCGAATTCTTGAGGAAGACACCCCACTCTGGGTCCAGCTACCTGCGTTCGGGAAATCAGCAAGGAAGTGAAGCCAGAGTGGCTAACAGTCAGTCATTCATCTTTACTTGAGCATTTCCAGGGACTGACAGGAAGCTCATGATTTCACAAAGTAGTTCAACCCATTGTTTGACAGTCCTCTTGTTAGAAATGTCCAACTTAGCAACGAGGAATGATGGCTTAGATGGTAACTCTGACTTCATGTTCTGAAAGACCCGAGGATCTTGGATCAAGCCCCTTTTCCCTCTCACACTGCATCTGAGTCTATCATTATAGCCACCAGTGTAGGTTATATGATTTCTTTAATTTCTCTGAGACTCTATTCCCTGACCTACAAAATCAGGTTAATAACCGTTCCTCCATCACCACAGGGTTGTTGTGACTCTCAGATGAGATGCACTAATTTAAAATTCAGTGCTGAACAAAGTGTTCAAGAAATAGCAATCGTTAGCACTTTAACTGATATTAATTATAATAGATTAAGATGAAATACATCCCTCTTGACTTCTACCTACTGAACCATATTCTATTCTCTGGAGCAACAAAGCCTAGGTCTGCTTCCTCTGCAGGGCAGCTCTTTAAAAACTTGAACCCAGATTTCTTCTCTATTTATAATGTTGGCCAGATGAAGATTTTACAAAAGTCAAGAGAACAGCCTTGGTGTAGGGGCCCAAAGTCTGATCTTCAAAAAGGCACTCACCAGTTAGAGGCCCTCAGACAAGTGTTGGCTTTCTCTGAAATTCAGATTTCTCATCTGGATAATTAGACATGCCTCATGAGATTAGGCTAAGAAGAGAATGAAATAATTCTCGTATGGGATTAAACCCTTAATAAATAACAAGTATTTTTTCTATTTTTGCAAGGAGAACAAGAGCCATGACTCAGTGCTTGATTGTGGAGAACAGTGATTGCTGGGTGTGTTATGAACCCAGTCAAGTGGGTGTGTTATGAACCCAGTCAAGTCCAGAGCACAGAGCATCAGAATTCTCTTAGTATCTGCAACATTTACAGAGGGCTCTGCCCTCTTTCAAGAACATTCTCATGATGACTGATTAGTGTGATATGTTATGGCTTCAATCGACATTATTGCATGTTAACCAGGATACATAATGGTAGCTATCGCCAGGACTGGAGTGAGATAATTGGGGAGAGAGGGAAGCAGCAGCGTTGAGGCAGAAAGAACCATATTTTTTCTGTGTAAATCCATGGTTTGCCTACTTTAGTGTGCATCAGAATCATGTGATTCAGTAAGTATGGGTAGCATCCTCCCCAGTGATTATGACGGAAACCAAAATTTGAAAAACAGTGTTGTAGATCGGTGGTTCTTCAATTTAGTTGTCCATTGGACTCATCTGTGAAGTTTCCAATACAGAAACCCTGGTTACATGCAGAGATAGTTCCAGTTGGGCAGACGAAAACCGAGGCATAGATATCTCATAAAATTTCCCAGGAGATTTGACTGTTCAGTCAAAGTTAAAAATCACTGATGGGTGTCTTTCTGCACACAACAAGGCCAGCATGAATGACAGGTGGGGGTAAGAAATATAATCCTCCCAGAGAGGGGGAGCTACCTATCAAAGCCAAACTCCCTTTTGAAAGAACGATCCACCTCTCTGTTGTAAATGGCATATTTACAGCCATTTCCTCTGTGCATTGCCAGGCCCGAGACATTGCCGAGTGTTCTGGAATAGCTGTTGTGCTTCTCTCCAGGTGGGTAAAATTATTCTGAAATGCAATTTTCAGAATACAATAAGGCAGAGTGCATTATATATGTATAAATTAGTACCAGTCATAATAATAATGAGGCTTCAGAAAGCACTTTCTAAAAATGGTTTGACTTTCAAAGAGGCCAAAATAGTTTAATTTGGGGGTATATTACTACTCTTGTGTCGAGATCTGCTCATGTGGCTTCTATTGATGATAATGTTGGTTGTAAGCTCTTATTCAGGAGGCGTGGTAATCAAGCACTACATTTAAAGTGTGACTGGGGCGGTGGCCCACGTATCAGTTGGGCAATGGTCTGTTTTCAGAGGTTATTCACCTGCATTTAAATGCAAAAGAATTAAAATCAAATCATTTCAGGTTTTCTTACATCCAAGTCAAGGATGTCCTCCTTTGTCCTTTTTCCACTTCAGAAATCTCTAAGAGAGTAAGGCAGAAGAACAATGGTCTTTTTTTTTTTTTTTTAATGTTGAATGTACTGTGTTATCTGGGCTCATTAGGATGCATGAAAAAGACTCTCAAGGTATCCTAAGTGTTGTGAGTGGGGTGGGAGCAGAACCTCAGGTATTTTTATGATAACAGGGCAAGAATCACAGATGGGGAGCCAGGTCTCAAAAATAAATAAATAAAATAAAATAGAGAGAGGAAGAAAGAAAGAGAAAGAAAGAAAGAAAAAGAAAGAAAGAAAGAAAGAAAGAAAGAAAGAAAGAAAGAAAGAAAAAGAAAAGAAAAGAAAAAGAGAAACCAAAAAAATCATAGAAAGCTAAATCAGCAGGTTGTCAGAAAGCGTCATGGAGCTGGTCTTGCTGAGCCAGGAAAGCTGGGAGGTTGGGCAGTTAGTTGGGATCCAGTGCCCTCCTGCAAACTGACCCCATTGTGACTATGGTCATGGGCTCAGAAATCCCATCAGGCTGGAAAAGTTGCCTCCCTTACCCCATGCTCCCGTTCAGCAAAGGGCCAGGGAGGGGACTGCCTAGCCCAGAGATATCCATGGACTAGAATGGAACATCCGTGTCAGAGAGAAGCTGCTTAGGAATCAGCTTCATTCGTTTTCTGTCTCTCCTTGTGTATTTCTGCTTTTTCCTTGGTGTTGCTCTGTTCTCCTCTCTGTACTATCTTGCCAACCCAACCCAAAATAAACTGGTCTGGTTGGTTTGGTTACTATTACTTCAAACCAGTGATCCCATAAATTACCTGTTAGCCTACAGATGCCCCCCACCCTCCTCTAACCCCCCCACCCTCTCCAACTCCCCTCACCCCCATCTCCCCAGTCTAATTTCATGGCTGTCTTTGAACAAAGAATGGACTAGCCCTGCTTCCTGAAAGCAGGAGGGTATGCACGGGGTAGAAGCATCTAGAAGGGAAGGTTAGGTATGTATAGGAGGCTCCATGTTTGACATGCCCTTAAAAACATTAACATTATTTTACTAATCTTGCTACTGCTAAGCAAAGAGCACTATGTTCTGCGTGTGCTTTTAGTTTCTTGTTACACCGTCTTACATTCTTTTCTGTACGTCTGTACTTTCTGTACGTTTATATTTTCTTTCCTGTCTGTCAACTGACGTTTTTCATATTTGCAGTTCAAACTCTTGATAGAGAGGATCGGGCTGGTCCTGTTTGTAAGGATTCCCCCACTGGGCAAATCTCTTTTTTTTTTTTTTTTTTTTTTTTTTAATTTTTTATTTTTTTAAACATATATTTTTATCCCCAGGGGTACAGGTCTGTGAATCACCAGGTTTACACACTTCACAGCACTCACCAAAGCACATACCCTCCCCAATGTCCATAATCCCACCCCCTTCTCCCAAACCCCCTCCCCCCGGCAACCCTCAGTTTGTTTTGTGAGATTAAGAGTCACTTATGGTTTGTCTCCCTCCCAATCCCATCTTGTTTCATTTATTCTTCTTCTACCCACTTAAGCCTCCATGATGCAACATGGGCAAATCTCTTTTAAGACCACCCCTTCAGCTACTACTCAACCAATCAATTCGCCCTTTGGGCCAGGTGTCCTCTGATCTCATCAGTTGTGTCCAAGGTGGGGTGGGGTGTCACATGGTTCACTTACATGTACCTTCACATTTCTTCATTCAGTTAGAACCATGTAGAAGGGACACTCATAAGGAAGCTATAATAATCAGTCTTCCTATTTGTGGGCAACAATGACTAATTTAAGGTTTAAGAGAAAGTTTCAGTAAAAGGTATCCTAGCTTATAAAATCTCAAGTAAAACCAGAAACCCTGGCTTGGAAGATTTACCACTGGAAACAGAGCAGCTGAGAAAAACATCTACTCACTAAGGACACTTCTAGAGAAACACCACTGCTGCCCAACCTGCCTGCTTGGCACTCTCTGCTTAACCACTTGGTAGCAACTCTAGAACTTCTAGCCTGCCTTCCCTAAAGGACCAGACACTCCCATCATTGGGCTTCCCTGGCGACTGGCTCTCGCCTCCAGCATCCCCTGCCTCATAGAGTTCATCGCCCCCTTCTAAGTCCCACGAGAACACATCTATTCGGCACTAGTTAGAGCATGCGTAAAATTTAGCTGAAAAAGACTTGGAGAAATATAAGTTTTAGTTTTCCAAATGAGTGTGAAGTAGGAATCATGCTAGGAAACTGTAGAGCCTGGGAGCTGCAAAGCCAAAGATTCCACTGGGAGGGAATTCTGAGATTCCAACAGTCCAGTGTCTCTCCCTCAGTCTTTAGAGAACACTGCAAGAATGCCTTATTGGGTAGAGCGTTGTCCTTATTCGGCTAAGATTCAGGGAAGTACTCTCTCCCTGGTCTCCTTTAACAAATGTGGGCTCCCTCCGTTAGCCAAGTCGAACTTACAGTTCCCTCATTCCTTTCTTCCTGCCTTTGCTGAAAACTTTCCTGGGAAACTCTCCTATACTTCACCACAAATATGTGTGCAACCCCAGATTTCAAGAGCCAGCTTACTCCCTAAATAACACTCCTATACTGTAATCACGCCAATCCCAAACTCCTTTCTCCACTGGCTAAGTGATGTTGGTTTGACAAGAACTGACTCTTGCGTCCATATACATGTCACATTGTACTTGCAAACCCCCCCACCCCCGCCCATCGCCGTGGAGCGGCATGTCATGCTCACACAACTGATATTTACTAAATCAATACCGATCGCTTCAAATACAAATAAGTTAAGAGGGAGAGGAAACCTTCTTTCAGAGCGAACAGAAACTTAGAACATGTCCGTTGGCGTGAAATCGAATTCCTTCAGTCCAGACTGAAATCTTTCCCATGCCTTAGAAACTTGGGAAAATGAGTCAGCCATTTATAAATTCAAAATAATCGACAAATGCACAATAAATTGACCTGCCTTTTCAGTAGATTCCTGAGAACATTTCGGAACCTACCTGTAGCAGGGAGAGGCCCCGTACGGGGATGAGATGTAGTGTGGGAAGGTGGCAGAAGAGGGATGTTTATAAGCCTGCATAGATTTTCGAAACTGTCTTATTCACGACAATACAACTGAATCACTGACCCTTCTGTCAAACTTTCCGGGCCTCTCTTACTGCAGAAGAAAAAAACATACATGGAGAAACCAAGTGAGCAAATTCAACTGAAGTAAGGATAACAAGGATAGGGACGCTGTCCTCTGTTAGTATATTCTGTACGTGGCACCTGGCCCAGAGACACCTACCAGGTGATCAGGGCATATTGATTAGGTCATGAACAGAAAATTGGTTATTTCCATTTAGAAATTAGCAAATGTTCTCCATAAACTAGCTGAGCCGGAGAAAGTCATCCAATATGATCCTGTTCACACATCCCTCATGCATATGCATTCTCACTAAACTCTTCCTGCTGTCACTGCTAAACCGGGCGCCCCACTCCCCACTCCACCTTCTCCAAGCCAGGCGCACCTGCTACCCTGGGCGCTCGCTGCTGCTGCCATGTCTTTCCGCGTAATGCCATTGTCAACCTCCCTGCCTGGCGCGCGTGCCATTCTCCTTCACTGGAGGAAGGAATGTTTAATTATTTTTAATCAGTGGACATGGCATCTTGCTAGACAGCGACACTTGGGGGATCCAACACCATCTGCCTTCCACCAGGCGCCAGCTGCTCTGGTGGATGTCGGCAGAACACCTTAGGACATGGCCTTCCGCTGCCAGGCGCCTGCGAGCGGCTGCCACTCGGCACCGTCTCCAGTGCCACGCTGCCACTTGGGCTCATTCCCTGTCATGGTTTGCCTCTCACCCCTGCCACCCTCCCGGGGAGGTGTTCCACAGCCCCAGCTCCCAGAACATTTTGCATGCAACCCAGGGGCCTGCCAGTAATAATAGGGTGTCCAGATATAAATGTCACCCTAACCCAATGGCCACGGATCCTTCCATCACCATTAGTCAACCTAATGGATCTGCTGACTTCAGTCCCACAGAGAACTGCTACTGACTTCGCAGCAGGCCAACCCACGGAGAGCAAGGGTCAGCCAGCCTACCGAGTGTTTAAAACAGTGGGAAGGAAGAAGGGAGAGAAGTGCCTCTCAGATAAATCACCGAGCTGTCCCAGGTGAGGGGTGCCCTTGTAAGCCAGCTCCTGATCGGTGGTGCTCTGCAAGTTCCTGTCAGGGACCTGTCCCTTCCACCTCCTACCCTGAAGGCAGTTCCTGCCGCTCTCACAGCTGTGCCAACACTTTTCACTCCTGCAAAGCACGTTTCATTTGCTGCTGTGGCTTAAGCCGCCCAGCGCGGCCCCCGTCGGGAGCCTTGCCACCTCCTTCCCAAGGAGCGGGCTCCATTCCCAGACTAATTCCTGCACTGTGAACCAAGCCCCCGAGGTTCACGGCTCCCCCACCCCTGCCCCGGACTTTGTGAAGAGCCAAATTAAGCAGCTCCAACCTCAGCCTTATTTTCATGCAAAGTGAAAGAGATCAGCCGCTGGGTCCTGGCTGAAGGGTAGATAAAAGCCCCAGCTGTGCCTTCTCAGGGAGTCAGTTTCACCTCCAGCAGGAAAGCAAACTGTTCTTGTGCCTGAGGGAAATTACGGAGCCTCACACTTTCATCCAGAGAGGGACAAAGGGGAGGTCAGGTGCTGCATCTGCCAGAAACAGGGATGTGTGAAATGTGATTAACCCAGGAAGGAGCCAGACAGAGCCCTGGCTGGGGCCTCTCCTGTCCCTGTGTGTTTCCCTGGGTCAGGAACAGGAAGAAGAGTAAACAAAAACATTAAATAAATATTTTCCCATTTAACCCATGTGTTAATACAGATTTTCACAGCCTCGACAGCACAGACTGAACTGATAGTGCAGCATTAGCCTAAATAATGAAGGAACTCGTGTACATCTGTTGAATTTTCCGCATTTGTATAAAGAATGGCAGGGGGCGAGGGCCTGGTGGGGGGGTGGGTTGTGGTGCGAAAAGGAAGAGGTTCCAGAACGAGTGAGCGAGCCTGTAGTCACATTGTACACCAGTCCGTTCGAAGCACTGCTAAACCTTTCGGGGCCCATTCGATCAGCTCGCCTAATGTTATTTCTCAGGCTAACTACAGACCACGGTGCCTGTAGAATGAAAGTCATCAATAGCTGAGCTCTCCTGCGTTTACAGGAAGACACAAATAAAATCCCTACTGATATGACTACCAGAGTAGGAAGTTCTCTGTCCCTTTGCAGACAGTCTCTGTAAGAGCTCTGTGTGGTAAATGAAGCTACAAGTGCATTTGTCTCTTTGTCTAAATAAGTAATGCCAATTTCATTTTCAAACAGTATGCTCGGGCTGCATTCATTATTGTGTTAGGGTTTTGTTTCTGCCAAACCAGCCCTCCCCAGCACCCTGCTTGGACAACTTGTCTCTGGTTAGAGATGTATGCTGAAAACAGATACTGTTTGAAATTGACTGGAGATGTATTAAATAATCACAAGAGAAATTCCAGTAAAAATAGAGTCAATTATCAAAAGATTAACACTTTTCTTTGTTCTGCAAGAAAAAAAAAAAGTCAGGGAGGGGAAGCAATTTTCGAGACAGGCACTGATGCTTTAAAAGGATTCTTCATAGGTGAATTATTTAATCCTTTGTGACTAAGGAAATCTTTGTGTGCACGGCGGGAGGGGGGCACAAAAAGGAAAAAATGTACACCGTTGAAAAGTGAAAATACAATATGTGGCACACTGAGAACATGTCAGTTAGAAAGCCTGTCGGGTGGCTGATACCTGAATCAAATCTTGATTACTCTCCTATAGGAAGAATCTGCAGATATTTTCTCGAATATCCCTAAAGGATTAACATAATCAAGCATGGAGTGCCACTGCAGCTACTTCACAAAAATGTAGTTAAGGCGGTACTTATCTGGCAGTGGGAAACTCAGCTCTCAGAGAAGGCACTTCATATATTAAGGCTTTAAATAGTTTTTTTAGGGCCCTCTTCACCACGCGAGAGCTGCTCCGGAGGCTGGGAGAGGTCTGGCACGCACCAGTGTTCTCCAGCCGGGCAGAGGCCCCTCGGCGGCAGCCAGGCGTGGGAGGGTTCCGTGTGTCTGAACAGGACTGACAGGGCTGAGGGGCCGTTGGCCTCCAAGTAAGTTTCCACCCAAATTCCCTGGGGGGGGGGGCTGTTAAAATGCACAGATTCAGGCCTCCAGAAAAGCCAGCTCAACTGGGATTATCTCAGGAAGAGGACAGTTCAGAGTCACTCACGCTGACCTTCAAAAACTGGGAAGTGCCTGGATCCCTGGGGAAACGTCCCCTGAAGAGCTAAGTCACATTGCTCCTGATGAATACCCCCTTCTGTATGACTCATCTCCAGCCACAGAGACTCTAAGAGGTCATGGCACAAGGCAGAGCTAGCTCTCTCAAGCAAGGGATGCGATTGACTTGCTTCACCGGCACCGGCTGAGATGACTAGTCCCTGCAGGAAGGGTCTCTCAGATGGGCCGAGGGTCCAAGGGCAGCGCAGAACAGGGCGGTCAGGGGCCCCAGCCCAACTGAGTGGGTTTGGCATCGAGAGCAGTACGCCCTGAGGGGCAGAGATTTGAACTTGAGCGAGCTTTAAAAGTTTGACTACTCCCACCTACTCATTTCCTTCTACTCATTTTATGAGCAATATATATTCTGAGTGATCGTCATACATATTCTGTAATTTTTCACTTAGAAAAATAGCTTTTGCATTTCATACAGCTTCTAATTCCAAAATTAGTTCAACATCTAGCAGTGAATGTAGACATATATACCCCTTTCGGAGACATACTTAGGGCTGGTATTGATTTATGCTATATCATGAGTTTAGTCTTATGGGATAATCACCTTGTCAAGGCTATATTTATTGTTGTGGCTATTAAATCACATTAATTCCTCAGCGATTACACAGAGGGAAAGCATCCGCAAACTGCAGCAGGGACAGAATTCAGTTTTCCTCCCTAAATAAACGCAATACAAAGATTCATGTCCTAGTTTTTCGATGGTATTCCAGCCTTTATTTTTATTTTTTCCTTCTTGCATATCTTACACAAGCATTAAACTTAAGGTTGCAGCCAGCACTTTGCCACAGATTTGAACTCCGGTGGAAAAGCCCCTTGAGGGAGAAGCAGCGCTTCAGAGACAAGTGCTAATGGCAGCACAGCACAGAAGCAAATTGCCCATCAAATGGGATAACTTAGTGTTGCAGAAGCATTTGCAGGGGGAAAAGAAAGGGAGAAAGCAGAAATCATCCCATACCGGCCACCCTTGATTCAGGCGGCTTTCAGGAGATGCGTACGGGAACGCAGATTTTCTCTGGTGCTCGAGAAGTTTGTAACAACACCATCCCGACCCAACTCTTCCATGGTGTGGAACTTCCATGGTGTGTTAGCAATAGGAAAGGGAGAAACGAGAGCTTCGCACTGAAGGGGCTTCTTTTGGGGTCTTTTTGGAGGTGGGCGTGAAGCCCATGTAAGATTCACAGTGGGTGCAAAGTTGAGCTCGCCGCCTGGGGAAGCCAAAGCTAGCAGGTGGGTCTGCAAAGCCTGCTCGTGATCGGTGACTGGAGAAGACCTCCTGGGAGAGAGCACCCAGGGCCGGCTCTATCACACTTAAGCAAGACGGCATGACCCAGGACCGAAGAATTCTGGCTGCCAAGAAGAAACATCTGAGTTGAAGGTTGCTGACTGTCTTGGATCATTTGAAAAGATTCTGCTTGCTTTGTATTTTTCACAAAGGGTCAGATAGGATTTCATCCAAACTGGCTCACCCTCCTTTCTGCCTTGCATGTCGATTTCTGTCATTAATTTGGGGCAGGCTTTTAGCTTGATTGAAGCCCACGTCCGTGACCAAAGGACTTGTTTATATGCCTCTGATGTTCTTCATTTTTATGAATGCCAAATACCTTTCCTCTACAACCCATACCTTAGCTAAAGTCCCTGAGCCAATGAGGAAAGAGAGAATAATGAGGAACAGGAATGATGCACAAGGGTTGTTCTGGACTCGAACCGTTATTGGTTCATTTTGGGCCAGTGAACTGGATCATGCTTAACGATGCATTAAGTTTTGACTCCAGTAGAAATGATAATAAGTGAGTTTGAAAATAAAGATGTCTCTACTGTAACAACATAGTAAAACAATCCCAGAAATGGGGGAGAAAATGAAACCCTCACTGGCCCATCATGGGATTTATAAAAGAGAAAATAGCAGGTACCTCCTGTGGCCATCTCCTAATTTAATCGGGTCCTGTGTAGTCATTATTTTTTTCTTTTCTTTTAAAAGAGAAGCATGGACTCCCTGAATCCCTGCTTTTGTTCTGTTTTCTGCAACACAGAGAGAAGTAGCAGAACTATTTTTACTTGAAGCGATTTGCATTTCCCTAAGTTCAGCTACCTAAATTGTCAACTGCTTTTCCCTCAACGCCACCCACCACACCCACACCACTCCTACCGCCCAATTAATCTGCTCTGCCCAGGCATTTCCTTACCATTTCTACATCGCACCTCCTCAGGCTTCCCTATATACACTTTTACAGGGCGCCCTAACCAAAAGGGCTTTTCTTCTCTCTACTTTTATAATAGATGTATTGCTGAGCTGGTGGAATAGAAAAGCCCTATAACCGACTTCCCTACCAGTGTGCCTCATGAGAATCAGAATAGCTTTTTATATGTATTATTCTCACCTGTGTAATCATATTAGGAAACAGCTTAGAGTTTAAGTTGTTGACGTTAGAGATAGTGGAGGATGTTTGTCAATCCCCCTTCCTGACTTCACTCCGGGTTCTCTCCTCAGTCTGAAATCCCACCCTCTCTTTTCCCTCTAACCTCTCTTTACCTGGTCTCCTGGGGGTGATAGAATCCCTCCTCCCCTTAGCAGTGCCCCCCCCCACCCCCCACTGTGGCCAAGAGCAGATTGTCATGCACCGCTTTTGCTCTTTCTCTCACCTAGTTTTACATTTTCCCCACCTGTTTTTCTTGGTACCCGAGTTTTCTGGGAATGCCACGAAACTTTCACTCAATCTGTTCCAGCACTCATTCCTTCAGCCTGCCAAAAGGCCCTCTCTAGGTGGGTTTTCCCCAAGTCCCCGCGTGCTTTTGCTAACGAAACTGCTGAACGGGAGCTAATTTATCACGCTGTTATCACTATATTAGGACATGAGAGAGCCGTACCTAGGATGAATTATGGATCCTTCCAGTGTCCCATGCATCCTGTATGTCAAGGTAAGCAAATGCTGCGTTGTGTTAACTGTCAGCCTCCAAAACAGCTGACATTTGTTATTTTAATTAATAGTTTACTTTGCTGAAATAAACTGCTGCGAGAAGCTATGACTTTTTATTAAATCTTCGCTGCAGCATTGTTTTCCCCAGATTGGGAGATAAAATCTAATTTTCAAAACTGCTTTATCCTGCAAGGTCACAGTCAACAGCTTGTGTGCACATGTCAGGAAAACATCTGCTCCTGTGCCAAAGATATAAGTAAAATTTGCTTTATTTTGAAATTTAAATTTACTTTTACTTGGAGAAAAATGATGAGTCAGTCATTAAAGCGCTATTAAGTGATGTTGATTAGGAGAGACTTTTTAACCAGTCATTTTGTCTCACAACTGACGCTGAAATTTCTCCGACCTCAGCATTCTGCTCAGACGTTGCAGGGAACTATGGTCACTGGCACATCTGGATCTGGACCAACTTGTCTTTTCATTAATGCAAATCATTATTATGTAATTACTCAGCCTGCAATGTAGAGATCATTGATTTCTCTTGCCCAGTAGCAGTATTTTTAAGTCACTGATGACAATGAGAACTTTCGGGACAATCCAAACTCTCCAAATTAGCTTCAGTTGAAGAAAGGCAGGCTGACTTAAAAGGCTCCAACACTAAATTTAGTTCTGAGATTTTCTCTTTGCTTGGAATAAATTAACCAAGGGAAGTTGGTTCCTTCATGTTGTTTTAATTACCTTTGATAATGCATTTTACTCATCACATTTCTGAGACAATAACACTTTAGTGCTCTTTCTCCAAATGGACTTGTGTTCTGCCCCAGCGCTTGGTTCCGTATGATGGCTTGGCTCTCGGGGGAGTCCATCACTTTTCTGAGATACCAGTGACTCCTTTGGAAACAGCAAAGCCCTATATGAACAGTCCCCTAATCGGTTGTTATTTCTGAATCTTGTTTCCCGCTGGCCAGAGACATCCTCAAACACTGACATGTAGAAAAGCAGATGACTGTCTCTAGACTCCCATCTCCAAGCCACCACTGCAAGTTTCTGATGTTTCGTGATAGATTGAATGATTGGTCCCAATTCTTGACCGCTTTCTGCATCTGCATTCCTGTCTTGGCCTCACTGTGGGAAGGACATTTCCCCCACCTCTGACTTCGAGCTCAGCCACAGGATTTGGTTTTGACCACTGTCATGCAGGTGGAAGTAACACTAAGCCAGGTCCAAGGCCTTAAAGACCTCCTATGTTGCTGCTTGACCTTGTGTACTTCTGTATGACCATGAGAAGTCTAGACCCAGCTAGTGTGGTTGGTGCAAGTAGGATGAGACACTGACACAGAGCTGCCCCCACTGAGCCCAGCCCCAAACAGTCAATCTCCAGACACAACTCCCAGTCACATAAGCTATAAAAATAATGATTATTGTTTCAAGCCACTGAGGTTAGGGGTGACATGTTAGGCAATGATAGCCAACTGTTATATAGCCGTTATCTTTTTTACAGTCTTTTTGCAGTACTGTGGCCTTTTTTTTTTCTTCACATATTTTAAATGTACAATTAATAAGTTTTGACATGTGAATAGACCCACGAGATCATTACCACCATCACGATCATGCATATATCCAGTACTGTTAAACATTTCTTCCTAGCTTGGGATTTCTCCCTCCCGCCCTTCTCCCCTCCCTGGATTCTACCCCATCTCCAGAAAACTGTGTTCTCTAGAATGTATTTTGCATTTGGCAGCCTATGTCTAGCAACTTTCATGTGGACCATTCTTGGCCATCCCTAGTTCACATGTAAGTATGGTGTTTAAATGTAGTAGTTACTACCATGAAAAACCATGGGGACCACTGCCCAGGAAACCATAATAGAGGAAGAAAAAGGGCTGAGTTGAGAGCATGGACTTTGGAATTACACAAACCTACTTTGGATTCTAACTCTGATATTTAGTTGCTCTGTGACTTTGAGCAGTTAGATTAAACTCTCAGAGTGCCAAATGGAAAAGGGTGGGAATTATACCTATCTCCATGGGTTATTCTGAGGATGAAATGAGGTAATGTATGTAAAGTCCTTAGCATGATAACCACATGGCACGTATGCACGTAGCATATTTTCAAGAAATGTTAGCTGCTATTATTTTTAGCCTTCTGTCATCAGAGTAACTGTTCCTTAAGTAGACAGCAGAGAAGAAAGAAGCTGTCTGCACTGTAGCTGGCACATAGTAGTCACTCAGTAAAGGTTGGTTGAATAAATGAATAAAAGTTCAACATTTATTTTTTTTTTGCCTGCAAGAGGGCATTTATTTTGTAGAATGAGAGGCTTATCCTATTGAACCAAAGTTTGTATTCCTCCTTCTCGATCTTTTTAAAAATAAGCTTAGTCTAAAACTTTATACCTGATATTCTCTACAATATCTAGTCATTTGTGAGGTCTGCACACAGAAGCAGTGGCGATGACATTGGGAAAAGTGGTCTCATGCCCAAGACTGATATCTGTCATGTATTTTCCATGGAATTCTAGAGCCTAGAGTCCCTCAAAGATTTTTCAGGGGCTACAACTTATTTTAGATTTTTCTTTAACTCTTCTAGATTCCCCTTCTAGGAAGGAAGGAAGGAGGAAAGGAAGGAAGGAAGGAGAAAGAGAGAGAGAGAAAGAAAAAGAAAGAAAGAAAGAAAGAGAGAGAGAGAGAAAAGAAAGAGAAAGAAAGAAAGGGGGAGGGAGGGAGGGAGGAAAGCGAGGAGGAAAAAGAAAGGAAAAAAAGGAAAAGGAAGAGGGTCACCTTCCTCTCTCATTTGGGGCACCTTTAAGAAGCAGTGAGCAAAGTGGACCAACATGGATTTCGGTGCATATCCTCTCGCTTCTTCTATCTGTCTGCTGTGTTTAACCTCAAAGGGCCTGCCTTCCCTCCTCTGGCTGACCTCTTCTGATGCCCATGGAAACCACTTCAGCAGTGACTGCTGACATCCACATCTGTCCAGGGCTTCGAGGAGACTCCTCTCTCCCATCTGCTGACATGCTGCTGGGCTGCTGGGCCAGCTTCAGATGCTGACTCCTTGCTTTGATGGCCCACTTTCCTGCCCATGACCATTCGAACTCTTCCTCGGCAATCACCATCTGGCTCCACAGAGAGCCATGGTTAGGGGACCGGCACTGCTACTCTTACCCCTGCTTCTCCAAGCCTGGCCTCCAACGGGGGAAAGGGTAGGATAGAAACAGCCAGCTGTCCCCCACAGTCACATATGTCCCATGATTCACCAGATATGCATAGATCCCACTTGGGTCTGCATGGTTGCTTTTCCACCTCACTATCCAAAGGTCAGTTTTCCCAAGGCTGTTCTCCATTGTCGGCCCCTTCCTTGGCCAGTTGCTAATCTCCAAATCCCACCTGTTTATAACTCTGCCTTTGTGATGCTGGGACTCTGGAAACTACATTTCTCACTTGTCAGCTGGCACCCTGCTAAATTTCGCCAACAGAAATTTCTAGAGGGAGACTATTCTGGACTGAATTTGGTCCCCCTCTCCCGCCCCCTTCCAAATGTGTGCATTGAAGTCCTAATGCCCTATATCTCAGAATGTGACTATATTTGGAGGTAGGGCCTTTAAAAGGTAATTATGTCAAAATGACGCCTTTAGAATGGGCTCCAATTCAGTCTTCATGCTACCCTAATAAAGGGAGGAAATTTGAACACACAGAGAGACCCCAGGGTCTCTCTCTTGCACACAGAGGAAAGGTCCTCTCAGGAACCAGTGAGGAGGTAGCTGTCTGCAAGCCAAGGAGACAGACCAAGGAAGAAGCCAGATCAGCCTACACTTGATCTTGTCTTCCTGGCCTCCAGACCCATGGGAAAATAAATGTCTGTGGTGTAAACCACCCAGTCTGTGGTGGTTTTTATTGTGGCAGCTTGAACGGCATTAGAGAAGCTGCAGATAAGGGCCATGAGGGGGGAATTGCTTCCTCTGGGTGCTTGCCGCTCCTTCAGGACCACCCCAGCAGGACCCTTACCACCCAATGCCCCCTAATCACAGCAGTCCTCCCAGGCTCCAGCTCTTTCACCAAAACACCCAGGACCAGACCGTCACATCCCTGTAAGGAAGCAGCCCTAGTTTCCAGGGCATGCGTCCCAGCTCCATGGGCCCTCTGCTGAGCTTCTAGTTTCTGGTAACCCCAACACTCTGTTCTCCCAGCTCTGCAGGCAATAGATTTAAACTGCAGTTACTATGTTTGCTTGCTCTTACTACCCTCCCAAATTCCCAGGCCCCTCCCTCCTGGCCTTTCCACACCTGTCACTCTCCATCCCCTCACCCAGGACCTCCTTTGCCAGCACTGGTCCGACGGCACTGTTAAAAGTTAGAATTGCTCAGTGAGAAGATATTTGCTATGAGAAAATCCATCTGTATGAGTCTCCTGCTGCTGCTGTAACAAATTATCACTAATTTGGTCCTTTGAACAATACAAATTAATTCTCTTTAGCCATGTAGGATGGAAAATTCTAACCTGGGTTTCCTCTGGGCTAAAAGGAAAGTGTGAGCAGGTTATGTTCTCTTCTGGAAGCTCAAGGGGAGGTGGATCTCCTGGTCTTTTCCATCTTCTAGAGACTATTCCCTTCTTCCATCTTCAAAGTCAGCAGAGTCAAAACTCTCTCTTATGCTGCCATTTCTCTGGTTCTGTGCAGCCTGAAAAGGTTCTCTGTGAGGATTTACGTGGCTCAGATTCAGCCCACCCACATAATCCAGAATCAACGCATCTCAAGGCCCTTAACCTTAATCATATTTGCAAATCCTCTTGCAAAGTAAGAGAACAATTCCTAGGATTAAGGGTATGCCCAGATCATTATTCTATCTATATTGGGTCTTTCTAGCTTTCATCTGATCTTTCTTCTCTTTTATTTGACATTACTCCCCACTTCTACCCACTGCCAAGTGTTTTGCTCACTTTGCTTAGACACGATGTACTTTGAAGGGGCAATGGGAGACACAGAGGTCCTATGATCCAGATCCTGGAAACGAAGAATGCGGTGACTTTATAGCAGTCACTGTACTTCCATTTTCTTACCTGTAAGAAAGGTTGATCCGAACGATAGAAGCCAACTGTAAAATGTTGGGATTACAGGGAAAGGGTGTGAGGCACCTTCATTGCTCTACATAAGGAGACGTAGGAAGCAAAGATGCTGGCTGGTTACTGAGTCCTGAGGTGGAGCAACAAGGCATCAGTGACATATTGGCCCCTCTCATCTGAGATGCAGGCAAACCTTTTGCTCAGTTTTCCCCCATTCTCTTCTGATAGGCCTCTGAGTGGGAGTAAAACCACCCCTCCCCCTATTGCTGCAGATAAAAGGGCCTCTTCTCTTGCAAGGCTGTGTGATGACTTTAGAGTCTCTCATCTTGGGGCTCATGAATTAAACTGAGAAAACTCCTCAGAGGTCATTCTTACAAGGGAAGGCCTCAGCGAAAAGAAGTGCAGTAGAATTGGGAAGTCAACTAGTTACTGTCAGGCAGATTTTGTGCCCCACCCCACCCCACCCCCTTTTTTCTCTCTTTCTTTCTTCCTTCCTTTCTCTGTCTCTCTTTTTTTCCTTTGAGGGTGGGGAGTGGTTAGGGGGACAGAGAGATTTAGAGAAAGAAACAGCAACAGGAACATAACTAATTCCATGCATGATATTTGGACTCATTTCAAAGCTCAATACTACTCTTTCTTTACTGTGAGATCAGGTAATTTCTCTAAGTTTTATGCCAAGCATACTTTATCTGGGGGCCTTTTGAAGAACTGTTTCGCCATGAAATTTGGTGAGGGCAATTCAGAAGCACATCAGTGTTGACTCCACATTGTTGGGTTTCCTGAGGGGAGGGAAGGCCTTGCAGCTCTCTGAGGCTGTTCCCATCAGTGCTTTCTCACCAGTTCTCTGCAGTTTACATTCCTGCATCCCTTGAGTGTGTGTGGATGTGAAGGAAGTAACTACTAGAAGGAAAAGAGAAACATGCTTTTCTCCCTGATGTATGATCAGTTTTCCACATATTTTCTATTTCTTAAGGATTTATTTTTCTTAGTGTTGGGCTTCATTTCAGAAGGCATTGGGGTGGCTCTCTGACGATTTGTTTTGTGGAAGAGAGACGTTATTGGTTTCTCCTCATTTATACGTAGGGCCCCTCACAGAGGAATATTTTTAGAAACGTTTTTATTTCTCTTCATATTTTTTTCATTTACGGTGTGTTTGCTTGCTTTGGGGGTCAGCCGCCTGTATCCCTTTGGTGTGCCAAGTTAGAAAAGAAAAAGGTAAATAATAGGAAGCTTTCAGGGTCCCCATCATGACATGACGGAGGTAGGTATGGCCTGATTCATAATGGAGGGGTCTTGAACTTCTTCCTGAGGGAAGGGTGGCTTTCATGGGCAGTGAAGCTGAACATTGATGCTAAGAGGGTGCTCATTCCTTCTACCTTCTTCTACCCGTCTACATTCCTGGATGAACTGCACTGTTGACAGTCTGATTTTCTTTCTGCCACAGTCAGCTCTATTATCCTGCCTCAGGCTTGAACCTGCAGCAGCTGAATCTTGTATTTGCTCTGCCTGAGGCCTTAACCTGCTGCTGTCCCTGCATCCTTTGTTCCTTCCTTGTGCCACTTGTTTGTCTCATCCAGCACTCCAAGAGGCATCCCTCCATCTCCCTATTCCACCTCCAATATTTTAAAAAAAAAAAAAAAAAATCCCAGGTGGCTTTCTTTCACCTTGTGTGTGCTTGACTCTGCCCCAGCAGCTGTCGAGATGAGTTTTCTTCAGGCACATGAATTCCAAAGCCGATTTCCATTTGTTCTATAAGAACAGACCTCGCCACAAGACATCAGAAAGGCACACGAGTACTCTGCACATGCTTGAAAGAAAAATTAACAAACAGAAACGTTGATGTGTCCAATACCAATGACACCAAAAGCCGAAGGCCCTACGAATGTTTCTTTGTAAGTAGAGACTCGAAACGCAGCTCTTACCAAGGCCAACAGATGCCATCTTGCTGCCTTTCTAAAGCACAGTCCCCGCATCCTTTGTTCTAGAACATGGATGTGCAGTCTGGTAACCTCTCACCGCAGGAAAGTAGGAGCACTTGAAATGTGGCCAGAGCAGGTGGAGAGGCGCTGTGACTGGAAAATGCACACCAGACCTCAAAGATGTAGTATGAGAGGGGCGCCTGGGTGGCTCAGTGGGTTAAAGCCTCTGCCTTCAGCTCAGGTCATGATCCCAGGGTCCTGGGATCGAGCCTCATGTCGGGCTCTCTGCTCTGCAGGGAGCCTGCGTCCGCCTCCTCTCTCTCTCTCTGACTGCCTCTCTGCCTACTTGTGATCTCTGTCTGTCAAATAAATAAATAAAATCTTTTAAAAAAAAAAAAAAAAAAGATGTAGCATGGGAAAGGATGAACATGGAATAAATAGCTCATGGACAATTTCTTACCTCGATTGCATGTGAAATGGAAACATTTGGGACATACTGAGTTAAATAAAATATGTTACTTAAAATGAATTTTGCTAGCTTCTAGTTTCTTTTTACTTTTTTTCAATACACTAATAGAGAACTTAAAATGAACTGATATTTCTATTGGACATTGCTATTCTAGAACTTGGGTAAGAAATGACACCTGAGGGGCACCTGGGTAGCTGCTGGTGAATGTTCGACTCTCGATTTCAACTCAGGTCTTGATCTCAGGTCCTGGGATTAAGGCCTGCCTCAGGCTCTGTGCTCAGCAAGGCGTTTGCTTGGGATTCTCTCCTTCTTCCTCTCCCTCCTCCTCTGCCTCTCTCCTGCCTCTCTCTCTCTCAAATAAATAAATACAATCTTAAAAAAAAAAAAAAAAGACACTTAAGATTTTTGCTTTTCCACCACTCTGAAAAAACAATTTTAGAACACAAATTCAGGAATAGATTATTCTTCAGACGTTTTTCAAGAGATTTGACATGGTTGGGTCACTAGAAATGGAGTTTTCATAAAATTTGGATACATTTATAATGAAGTCAGTTAACCTCTTTTTAAAAGGCTGCTTTCCCTTTTTATGCACTGGTCTTTCCTTTAAATACTACTGCTTCATCCAACACAATCTGTTTTGAGATCAGTTTTACATTTATGAGGCACTCCCAGTTTGTACAAGAACTTATAAAATTATATAGTCCCTGCCCTCAAGGAGGATATACTCTTAATGAACAAAACCTGGCAAAGTCAAACTTCCTCTGTTTATAGAATTTTAATAGACCAAGTTTTAAACATTAAAAAGGAAAAGGGGGTATGACATAGATTAAATTCCCATCATATATTGTATGTTTTTTGACAGAGATTTTTTCCTAACAAAGTTTAACCAAAAAGAACACTGTGACTTCATCGCTGAAGATGAAACCTATGGGCACAAATCACCAATTTGTGAGGTCCTGAAGGATGTTTTTCAGGATTCGAAAAATAGAAATAGTAAGCAGGGGCACCTGGGTGGCTCAGTGGGTTAAAGCCTCTGCCTTTGGCTCAGGTCATGATCCCAGGGTCCTGGGATTGATCCCTGCATCAGGCTCTCTGCTCAGTAGGGAGCCTGCTGCCCACCCCCTCTGCCCACCTCTCTGCCTACTTGTGATCTCTGTCTGTCAAATAAATAAATAAAATCTTTTAAAAATTAAAAAAAAAAAAAGAAATAGTAAGCATTTCTACAGCACCTACTATGTACTGGGTACCAGTAAATACTTTGTATTTAAGATCTCGTACAACACAAGAATTCCGTAAGGCAGACACAATATTTATGCTCATGTTACAGGAACCTGAGGCATAGAGAGGCGAAGCAAATTGTCCTGGGTCACACAGCTACGGAGCGCGGGAGTAGGGAGTTGTGATGGACGTGAGCATTCTGGCCGCAAAGGTGGACTTTTCACCCCACGCTGTTTCACTGAGGGGATGCAGATGATTCATCATAACGACTACATCCTGGTTTTCCCTGCTACACTTAGAGCGTCACCTGAAATTCGAGGGACTAAATTTTGCTTTCCCCTTGATTTTATCCCACTACATCCTTTACAACAATCTAATATGTGATGAAATTATTCACCTTAGTTTCATCCTGTTTTCCTTTGCATTAATATGAACTGACCTTAAAAAAACTAGAACACAAGAGAAAAAATGGTATCAAGATGTGGCCTAGAAAATCCATCAACTAGAATTTTCTCTATCTATCTATATTTTTTTCTTTACAGCACTTTAGTGAGCATAGGCCAAATCTTACTCTTGTTCATGGATTTCTATAGAAAATCCATTTGCATATCTGAAGAAGGAATGTGGCTTTTAATGATCTTAATGGAAACTAGAAATACATCATTTTCCTGATAAGTTGTCATTTTGGATATTCATCTTCCTGGCACCATAATACAAGCATGTAAATCTATGAGCCGTCGCCTGTCATAAAGGAACTGATGTGACATTCCCAGCCTCTGCAGCCCGTCCCCATACCTGATTCTTGTACTACATGCTGGTTTGAGTTCATTTTTCTCCCCTTGGATTTTTGTTCTTAAAAGCTAATTTCCAGTGTCAGCTCGTAATGATTCATGTAACTCTCAACACAAAAGCACATTATTTACAGATAACACTCCCTGGTTGATCCAAGGATTTCTTCCAAACAAGCCTCTGAACTACCTTGTGAAATCTTTAGCTATATTCCTGGAACCTTCTGACGCTATGCTTAATTAAGGTTTACATGTTAATACTGAACGATAAAATGAGAACAGTGTAATAACACACACACACACACACACACACACAATAGAACCGAAGTAATTAGCAGCAGTGATATTTGTTCATTGAATTGTATCATTGCACATATGTGTATTTGCCAATTTATAATTTTTTCGAGTTATTAATTATAGCTTCTAAGCAGTATCTTTTTAAAATACCTCAAGAGCCATCTCCTAAACGTCCCTAGACTTAATGAAAAGCTAGTGATTAGTGCCTTAAATAGCAGCAGAGATGCCTCCCAACCTTACAGAAATCAGTTCATCTCTAATGTCTCTTGTCTGGGAACAAGCAACTACTATTTCTCATGCTTTTCCTGAAGTTCATTACCAATAAAATAACCTCGCTTTGTTTACATATTCTTTACAACTCAGATGGGATTTTTAACTTGTCTCCAGATTGCTTTCTCTTTTTAAGGAAGAAAACAATACCTACATCTTTTATGCTTGAAAACTATTAGGACAAAAATCTAACAGATATATTAAAAATAGGAAAGTTGTTTAAAAATGTGCTAGCAAGTGGGGAAAAAAAAAAAAACCCAAGGTGTGTGAGAGACATAAAAATTACTTTACACATGTCCTTCAAAAAAGTTTAATACATAGTCAGGTCACATTACTGCACATCAAATTCTCTAGGTCTCTGGCTGCCAGTAGCAATTATCTGTAAAAGAACATGTTTTCCCTGGTGACTCACTATCGGGAATTTTTGAGTATACCTAAGCATAGCCTTGAGCAAAACTCCTACGGGGCATATTTGGAATACAGGATTTCATTTGGATGCAATATCAAGGTTTCGGTGCAATTTGTCTATCTATATATTTTTACATCTGTTTTAACATATTGATGTGTTTATCTGTTGGCTTTAATTACATGATATAAGTATATATAAATGTAAATAGTCCTCCTGAGCTTCCACTCAACTTTTGTCATGAGGTATACAAATATATTTCCCTTGATGCTGGGATGATTTTATATTATAATGACGCCTCCTGAATTTTCATGATTACTTTGCTAAAAAGGTGGTGAATATTTGCAGATCGCTGAGACATCGGGTCTCATCCTGTCTGACCAGGTCACATTTCATTCATTTCCAATGATCAGTGGGATCTCGCCTCGTAAAATCTTCCATGTCCATCCCGATTCTGTTCCAACTGATGACGATGATGTCACATTTTAAAGGCGGTTAAAGCATGAGTCCTAATTTTTTTCAAAACGTTGCCGTGCCATTTTTGCACAGCCACTGAGAACTGAAAAAAGTCAATGTTTTCAATTGATAATTTTTAAGGATTCATAAAGCAAGTTCGGCTACTCAGAGGTCCCGGTGTATTACTATTGTCCCGGGAGCGTTAGGCATTCGTTGTGCTCATTGCGGTTTGGATCAGGAGGTTCCTATAATGAGACAGCAGTTCCCAGAAATATATCTTTTTAATACATGGGATTCAAATGTTGAGGTGCCTATTGGGTTAGGATTTAGAAAGTTCTAATTGTCTTAAAGGGGCAGGCAAAACAAAACAAAACAAAACAAAAAATGTTGGGGGGGGTGCTTCATCTAAAAATTACCTTCCAGGGCACCTGGGTGGCTCAGTCAGTTGGGCAGCTGCCTTTGGTTCAGGTCATAATCCTAGGGTCCTGAGATTGAATTCTGCATCAGGCTCCCTGCTCCTCTCTCTCTCTCTCTCCCTCTGCCTGCCACTACCCCTGCTTGTGTTCTATCAAATAAATAAATAAAATCTTTTAAAAAAATAAAATACATAAAATAAAATAAAATAAAATAAAAGTTACCTTCCATGATCAGCCTTCCTGCCTCTTAGCAAGCTTTTGAGCAGGCAAGACTTACTCTACATTTGAGGAATTCAGCTAGCCAACATGAAATAATTCATATTTACATCTGTTTTCACAGTGAGAATACGTGTCCCTCCCTGAGTCCCCACCAGCTCACTCAAGGTGGCCTAAAGAGACCACAATCCCCCAAGAGCGGTAATAAATATGTTGTCGGGTTGGTAAGGCACATCATTTGTAAATGGATCACTGATGGGGCCCAGACACTGGTGAGTACGGACCCGGCTCAGGTAAGCAGACAGGATGAACTGTGCTACCCTAATATCTGAGATGGGCCACCTGTCCCCCCAACTGAGCTGATGGGAAATCTGAAAAGGATCTAACTTCTCCACCCTTCAACATGGGGACTTACCCGGGAGATTTATGGGGGGTGAGAATCTGGCAGGTAGGTTTATAGGTAGCCTGGGACTTATCAAGAATATATCATCTGAGGGCTTCAGGTGATCCTTCTCTAAGAAAAAAAGTTTAGAGCCCGAGTGTTTCCTGTAAGCTCACATTAGTTAAGGAAAGCTGGAGAACATCAGTGTTTACCCTAATACATTAGGTTTAATGTTTGCAAGGGCCATGTAAACCATGCTGGATTTTTATAGAGCCATATGCCCTTTTATTACTGCAAAAGACAACACCGTTACAGTCATGATAAATGAAATTATTTGCAGGCCTTTGCAGCGTGAGTAACCCAGCGGCCCCGCGTTTTAACTTCTGTGGCCACAAAATGTAAATGAAGTTGAAACAGCAGAAAGTTTCATCTTTTCCACTTGTAGTAATTCTCACAGAATCATGAATATGCCTTTCTTCCTCCTTCCTGGATCTCTCCAAATAGATCCCATTTATCTGATTGGATTTCTGTCCCATCTTTCTACATATTACAGCTAATTAGTGCCCCCTGATGAGAAACAGTCCACTGATGGAAAAAGCAGTTAGATAAGATCTGCATTAACAAATGTAGTTCATTTAATATCATTTGTGCTGCTGCATTATTAATAATACATAATTACCCTGCACAGGCTGGAAGGGGAGAATAAAACTGTTCTTTAATTTCTTGGCCTTTGCAGAGAAACAGTATATTAGAGAGAATAAAACAGTATTGGACTATTGGTTGCCATCCATCATAGAGCTTTATGTGTCCCACAATTTTATTAACTTTGGGTCTTGCTAGAGTTTCTATATTTCAACACAATCACAGACTACCCAGGGACAACCACTTTATGGGATTCTGAATGGCCAACTTCTTGTTTCAGCGTGTTAAATGGGAGGTCCAATGGATGGCTATCAGGAAGCTGAGATCTTCCTCCCGTTATCGAGAGAACCTCTCTGTAGTACATAAAGAACGCCAGTGTGGTCAATAACCAATGCTCATAAAACCTGAAGGACCACGGTGGAGGAAACTGACTGCCCTCTCCCCATTCTCCAGAATCAGGGTGTGCTGGATGGAATGATGTTGACCTGACTCTGATAAAGCAAGCAGTGGTGACAGCGTCAGAAGAACGGCCAGCATTGACAGAATGAGCGCTTTACGCCAAGTTTTATGCTAAACTTTTACGTGGATTCATTTTCACGTTACCCTATGCTGGGGGTTACTATTTTCATGGTAGAAGCCATGCAAATCTGACAAGACCTCACTGACTGTCTTGAAAGAAAAATCTTCAGACAAGAGGCCACACTCCCTGCATTTTTCTTTGCCGTGGTGTCCTCCCAGTGAAGCCAAACTTCTAGAACGTGGTTTCCCAGGTAGGGCCACGTAAGCGGCCGCAGAGCTGCTGTAAGTGTGTTTGTTTGCACAGGTGAGGCAAGCCAGGAATGCAGGTCTACCAGCTGGCTGGGGAAACCTGCAGATGCTTCCATCTCAGCTCCAGCACCCAAAGAAACAAGGGAGCCTGGAGAAGGCAGGTGCAGGGCTGAACATTTGAGATGCTCTTATTTCCTCTAATTAAAGCTACACGTAAACCAGTCTATTGCATTCACCAGCTCGCTCCTTTATTCCTCAAATATCTCCTGAGCCCCTGCTGTAATAGTCATCTGAAAGGGGACTCAATCCTCAAAGGAGGAATTTGAAATATTAAATGGGGAATAAGAACACTTTCCCTGTTGTCAGAGAGCTCTGGTGTTGATTGTGAATACAGATATAAATCATTACAATCCCACATGTTCCAGAAACAATGCAAGCACAAAGGAGGGAATGCTCACCTTGGCCCAAATGGATCAAAAGAGGTTTGACAAAGAGACAATGAACTGATACTTGCATAATGAATGTTGCTTTCCAGGTGCTTTGGGAGGAACTTGTTTTCTCTCTTAGCAGTGACATTATCATGTTAAACAATAAACTATGGTTTATTAACCATAGTTTATAAATAGTTTATTAAATACTGTGCCACCTAATAGTTGAGTGCATGAAAATTCTGCTGCTTATCAGAACAAGGCATCTTCCTTCTGAGGGTCATGGCTATTTATCAACATTTCAATATTTCTTTGAAATACTTTTAAACCAGACGTATGGAGGAATGGTTTATGTGTATGCCAAAATCCTGATAAACAGGGAAAAAAGAAAGAGAGGGAGAGATGAGAAATGGGTAGGATGTGAATTGATAATAGGATTTATAACATAACTCATGGAATATTAATATAGGAACTTTATCTGGGTGCATGTGGGTGGCTCAGTCGGTTAAGCATCTGCCTTCAGCACAGGTCATGACCCCAGGGTCCTGAGATCCAGCCCCCCCGCCCCCCATACTCTCTGCTCAGTGGGAGCCTGCTTCTCCCTCTCCCTACCACTCCCCTCGCTTATACTCCCTCTCTCTAATAAATAAATAAAATCTTAAAAAAAAAAAGAAGAAGAAGAAGAAACTATCTGTAGTGGATTTTTTCCCCAGCAGATTCTCAGATGTATCACAATTTTGAAACACAAATGATTATGTTTTCTTCTCCAAAGATTTTAATATCTACAAAGTACAGAACAGAATAAAAGTCCTTTGAAAGATAAGATAATATCTATACTGTCACAGCAATTAGTTCAGGTCTTAGTGCACCAAAAGTCTTTTATCTACCTGTGATTTCCTGTGTCATCCACTTCCCCCTGCTAAAAAGTGGACACCCGGCTCTCCATTCCAGACTGATGGCGCTGCTACAGTCTCCCTGGGGCATTGCACAGAAACAGCCATAGTGTGGTGAAGACTGCCAAGTAGTCACCCAAACTCTCTTCCTACTATGCAAGCAGCTCGGCTATATCGGCACACTTCCCTGAAGTTGTCTAGGGCATGTGACTGAATTCTGGCCGAGGAGTCCTGAGCCAACAGCATGTGCTCCCCTCCAAGGCTCAGCCCACAAAACCTCCTGCAGGCATACACCGTTCTCGGTCCTTGTCTTCTGCCTACAAGTAAAGCGGAGAATTGTGAGGGGGCAGGAGCTTAATATGGAAGGAACCTGAGCCTGCATTCCTGTGAACGGAGAGCCATTCAAGGGAGCGTCAAAGCAGGAACGCCTATTTTGAATTGTTGCATAAACAAGAAATCAACTTCCATTGTGAATTTTTAGCTTGTCATTTGCTTTGGCATTCAGCGTACCCTGAAGACACTTAAGCTCTTCACTTAGATGATGAAAGAAGATGGATGCTCGGGTGTGGGGGGCAGAAGGTAACTGAGGACTTGGCATGGAAGACTACGACCATAATGCAGAGGGCAAGCGGGGCGGGGGGCATTGATTCCCACTATCAGGGGCAGGGGCTAGAGAACGGCCTTGGTCACCACTCCCACGGGTGTGTGTGTGTGTGCGTGTGTGTGCGTGTGTGTGTGTGTGTGTGTGTGAGAGAGAGAGAGAGAGAGAGAGGGCGGACATTGAACAACACTGCCATGTGGCGTGACTGGAGATTTCTTGATTTAAACATCACGTCCTTTCTTAAGCTTTCCTAATCCCACGCTAGTTGGGTCTCCTCTTATATGCATCCTTAGAATATCTTACTTTTCCTCCATGGCTCTTCAGACACAAAATTAAATAATTGATTTTTTTTTGTTGAATAACTGTCTTCTTCCCTAGATTATAAACTTTCCTGACGCCCGGGACTACTCCATTCATCATTGCATCAGCCTTGTCAAGAATTGTGCCTGATATACGGTTGGTGTTTATCAAATGTCCATTCACTGAGTAGTGCTGACCTTTTGGTCATTTATTCCAGCTTAATCTTTTATCTTCCCAACAGACAGGAGATTTCTACATCAGTTGTTGCATTCGATGACCTGTAAAGCTCCCTCTAATTATAAGAGATTCTGATTTTAAATTCTCATTCCCAAAAAAGCACCCACTCATGCACCCATAGAAAAAAAAATACATATACATAAAATGCCACCACCATCAGTGCACACAGATACCCCAGAAAATAATTCCCCCAGATGCTCCCCAAGAACCATCCCCTTACCACCTGCACAGCCACAGACATGCATCCAAAGACACACACAGAACAGCCATAGACACCCTGAGACTTGAACATACCCCTAAAAACACCCCCCACCACTGACACATGCTCAGACAAATACACACACACACACACACGTTAAGAGCATTTAACACCTGTCATTTGGGTGACATTTATTCTATGCCTTTCTACCTCATCCAATAAAAGAGAAATGCATAAATCTAAAATTAAAATAACATTCTCACCTCTATTATCTATTCTGTTTTTGGAGCTGCTTTCCTTAAATCAGTGTCCTCTGTGGGAAAGATGTACACGGGGCACAGAGGGGAACAAATGTCTCTCCCAAAGTCTTCCATTATTCTATCATTTACATTGCAAATGTCATCAAAAATGCAAATATATGTGACATCTCTAATTGTTTCTAGATCTTATGCTACAATAAACATTGGCTTGGTTAAATCCTATTTCCAAGAATAAAAGAGATGAAGGTTTTGTTGTTGCTGTCCTCTATATTTAGAGGTGCTTGGAGAAGACTACAGAAATATCGTTTTTAAAAGTTATCCAACCAAACTAATATATTCAGCATTCAAGGGATATAATATCTGGATTAAAAAATATTATAGACAATGTCACAAGTCAGTTGGCAATGCATGAAGATGACCCACGAATATTTAGGCTTCTGGGAAAGGAAGAAATAGGAAAATGTAAAGTCTAATGATAATAATAAACGAGTCACTATAGGGTTACTGGCAGGGCACCCAGGGGTATATAATCAGCTCTACTGTTTTCTTTCCACCTGGAACCTTACAGACATGGCTGCCCCCCCTCAGAACAGAAATGATTATTCCCTTCACCTCCCTGAGTAGCCCCTGATGCCAGTCCACAGACAGAATAGTACTACAGAGAGCATGGGTAATCTCTTTCACATGCTGAGTAGGCAGGTGTTGGCAACCTGAGCAGAACCAGCAGCCGGCTGCCCCTGGTCATTTGCCCCAGACATACCCTCTTTCTTTTTTCCGATGAGCCTCATTCGCGCGGGTCGTGAAGTTGCTAGGATGTAGGGCAGAGCCAGCCTGTAGAGGACAGAAAGGGAGTGCGACTGTTGTTCTTTTCATCATCACTGCAAATTACCACACACATCGGCAGTTGTCTACAGAGGGGGACAGGGCTCCAGTGAGCATCGAGGGCAGCATTCAAGTAGGTGGCACTTGGAAGACAAGGGGCTGCCCTTTGGCTGGGGGGCAATCGACTGTATGAAAGACTCGGGGCTTCATCTCGGCATCAACTTCTGAAGCCACTTTCTCCCCACTTCTGCGCTTCTCCATTATTGTCCAGCAACCTCATTTGCTTGGAGCTGTGCTTGGAGCTGAGCCTGGGAAAATACCCATTTAGAACAGTGGTAAGGCCAAGGGGAAGTTATCCACAAACAGCCCAGAGAAGTGCAGCTCTGTGTTAACAGAGCTTCCTTGAGAATCTGATGAAAGCTAGAGACCCTCTCTTCAGGAAAAAAAAAATTTATATATATATATATATATATATATATATATATATATTATTTTACATATAATATATATATATATCATCACAGAAGCATAATTTTGCATTCAATTTTGGAGGGTTTTTTTTTTCCCCAATTCTTAGTCAACCCTTCCATAGATTCCAGAACAGAAGTCCCTGGAGTCTGTGTCAACCTGGTGCAATAGTCAAGCTTACTGCTACACCTTGTGGAAAGAGCACGGACCTGGCAGTTAGATGGACGCCGTGAAATTAACCAAGTCAATGAACTTCACTTAATGTTCATTCATCTCTCCACTCTGTAAACAAAGACAATCATTTGAGCTATTGTTAGTTCTATGGGAACGTATTTTTCTCATCACTACATCCCTTCTACTTTATAACTCACGTGGAATGTATAGGGGACTCAATGCATGATCCTGAATTACTGAATATGTGTAAAACCCCAAGTATAGTGCTTGACACCAATCAGATGCCCAATATTAGTTTCAGTTTCTTTATGGCAGGAACAGGAAATAAATCCTGATCCTCAGATACCCTGTCACTATAAACCTCACCCCTCTCCTTGGTCAGCTATTCTAGGGCACATTTCCCAAGTAGTGATCAGCAGCAGCCAGAAAGTAGATGTCAGAAGGCTCCTTAAGTGACACTGTGGTCAGTCACACTGGGATATTTTAAAAATACTTTCACATATATTATATCTTCCATTTATCCTGTTGTCTTATAAATCCCCCTCATTGAATCAATGATATTTATCCACCTGAGGGTGATCATTTCAAAGCTGGTTTCCGTTTTGAGTCAGCAGGCTGGAAAAAGACCTGAGAATCAAATTTGTATATAGAGAAAGGGGAAATCCTAATCTTATTAAGTTTTAATTAACCAACAAACAGAGACAGACACAAGCAACTTGACAATAGAGTATGACACAAGGTAGGTGCCTTCCAGAAAGAGAATGAAGAGGAGAGCTTATCCCGTCTGGTCGGTGGAAAAGGGAAACAGGAGGCAGAAAGTAGAAGTGGCCCGGGAGACGCATGACTGAGGAGGATGTCTCGGAGGGGAGTGACGCCTGGCAGATGGAAGGGAAAGCTGAATCCACACAGAGAAGGGGCTTTTGTCCTGTTCTCAAGAGCTGGCCAGCTGTAGCATGGGTGCACAGACAGTGAGGCTGAGCTGGAGAGTGAAGTGAGTTGCCATGGGCTCTTCTGTGGCCTAGGAAAGACAGCAAAGTAACAGCGATAAGGCTTATGTTGTACTAAACTGTGTTCTAATTTCTTTACATATTAAGTCATTTAATTTTCACAGAAAGCTATGAGGGAGTTATTATGATCTTTGTTTTACATATGGGAACACTTAGGCATAGAGAGGTTAAGTAACTTGCCACATCCTCTTTCCTCATTTTCTACTAGGAAATACTCACCAAGCACGTACCCTGTGCTTGCCAAGCACAATTCTAAGCGCTTTCCATGTAGTAACTCCTGGAACCCTCATCAGGCTCCTAACCAGAAGGTAGGTATTATTAACAACCCCATTTGACGGAGGAGCGAATAGTGTATGTAGCTTTTCTTATCTCACTAAGCTGGTAAATGACACAGCTGGACATCAAATCTACTCTAGTTGGCTGTTAATGAACATTTCTTTAATTTCTCTTGTAAGAGATTTAGACTTTAGCTGAAAATCTGGCTGGGGATTGAGCAACAGGGACACGGTGACCCTGTGACCATAGTGTACAGGTCTCCAAAGTTGAGACCCAGTGGGAGTCAGAGCCAGAGCTTAGAGGGTACATAGAGCTGAAGTGAAGTAAAATGGGTCCAAGTTGACAAGGGAGGTGACCAAGCTCTCTGGGAATCTTAACCATGCTAGAGAAGAGACATTGAATTCCATCAGCCATTAACTTCAGTGTGGACACCAACGCACACCTCAGAGGACAGCCACCCCCAACTACCACCACTGGAGAGACCAGCCCAAGGACCAGCATGAGGTTTGGAGGCTCCAAGCCCTTTATCCCAATTCTGCAAGGCCACATAAGCTACCCAGGTGCCACCTGAATGAAGAGCCACAAATCTGAAAGTCTGAGCATTCACAGCCTCCAGACTGAGCTCAGAACATGACCACTTACACTCACAAAAACTGAAAAAGTTTAAAATAAAGCTATTTTTACCTGTAACACACTGGGATGAGAAGCTCATAAGCAAGATTAGATCAGTTATTGGAAACAAAGAAACCACATTTTCTTTGAACATCTGAGTGTTGCGTGAACGCATGTGAGCTTACAACTCCAAAGGACTCCGAGAGCCTGTCTAATGAAACACCTGCAGTATATTTATTAACAATTAAGATGAGGAAATGGACAACATACTGATCAAATTTGTGGCTGAGGCAAAGCCAAGAGTTACAGGGAATACAAGAGGTGGTAGAATTAGGATCCAAAAAGCTAGTCGCCGGCTGGCCTGGTGAGCCACACCTAGCCAGAACAGATTTAATCTGGACAAAATTAAACAAAGGCACAAAGAACCAATTGTACAAAACCAGTGGCTGAAAAAGGGTGTGCTGATAGTTGGATGTTCATGCTATAGAAGATGGGTTAGATTATGAAGTCCAAGGGAAGAAGAGTGAGAGCCATTCCTTGAGTCCTTACTGGGTGTCAGGCACCCCACTGACTCTGCTGAAGTATAGTAGTGTTTCTATTCTACCACATCAGGAAGTTGGGGTTCAGTGTCCAAGGTCTCACAGCTAGTTAGTGATAGCCCACTCTTCAAAGTCCTGTCCAATTTTGAAGCCCAGGTTCTTTACAAAGAAACTGCCTCCCCAACATACAGCCATCAACTTAAAGGGGATTCTAACAGTCAGAAATTTCCTCCAGAAACAAAGCGTGACGAACCCCAGGGAGGGACAGTGGATATCAGATGCCATAAGCAAAACTACTTATTCTGAGGCTTCATGAGTCCATCTCTGGAAAATTGCAGAAGCCAGGGTCTCCACATCAGGTGGCTTTTCCTGCAAACACACCCCTGCACATCTGTGGTTCACAACAGCAAACCTTTATTTCTCACCCCGGGGTCTGAGGACTAGAAGGATCTGACGGCCTCACCTCGCTTCTCATTCTGGGGTGCAAGTTCAGGGAGCAGCCGCTGGCCGGGCGTGTTTTTTGGGTGGGGCCAGAAGCCCCAATGCATGTGGAAAGCCTCTGTTTCATTGTATTTGCTCACACTCCGAGCTGGGCCCACTCAGCAGCCTACACTTGAATGGCGATAGATTTCAGCCATTCCACTGGTAGAGAAAAAAATCACTTCTTACAAATTTTCCATTGCCCCATGGATGGGGCTGCTCCACTGAGATTTTATTTCCTTTAACTATTCTCCTGTTCATTTTGTTTCGCTTTTGTTTTACCTGTGAAAGAAACTATCAGAGGAAATGGCAATCTCGGGACAATCTGAAATAAAGGGGCAAGCGAAACAAAGTAAAAGGAAATGTTCCAAATCTCCCCATAGCATCCATGCTACAATGAACGGGTGTAGACAGTTTTGTGATTGCATCTTTAGCTCTGCATGCTTATTATTTATGTCTTTAAACTTTGGATACATTTCTCACAAATAAGCCCCAGGGCTCATTCACAAGCACTGTTGGGGGTGGGGGGGAGATTGAGAAAGCTGCGTTAACTATTTATTCCAGGGGAGATTTACTTCATTTTTTTATTTGTTTATCTATTTATTCACTCATTCATTTATTTATTTATTTGTTTGATTTATACAGCTGGGTCCAGCGCAACCCCCTGGGCACATTCACATCAATTAAGACCACAGATAGAAGCAGAATGCTGAATACAAACAAAATCAACAATTAATGGACTATCCCCAACTGTAAAGCACTTCGGCAGAAACTTCAAATCATTCTGCCCCACAAATCCCCTTGGGCAGAAGGCTGGTTAACAGATGGTTAAACAATATTAAAAGAAGAGAATACAACACCCGTACTGTACATGGGGGCTGCAGGAAGACGGTGTGTGGAATTCACTGAGGAATCTGTCGGTAGAACTATCAGTTGAATTCGTAACTTGGGGCTGGAGTTGGAGGTAGCAGGAATCTGGCAAAGGTCAGCAGAGGGCATAGTCCTAATGACAGAGGGAGAAGAGGTCAGAGTCAAACATTAACTAAAATGATGTACCCAGTATCTCCCCACCCTCTGGATTTGTTGGGACCTTGTCTGGATCAGGAGTTCATTATAGGCACAGCCAAGTTTTGTTTCCTCTGTTGTTGTTGTTGTTGTGTTGTTCTGGGTTTTTTGTTTTTTGTTTTTTGTTTTTTTAATGGGCAAGTTTTTTACTAAGCCACTAGTTATCTTCCCTGAATCACCTGCTACTTCACCTGCACACCCAGGTAGCTGCTATGTTCTGCAGTGGTATCTTTAGATGGGGATCAGAACAAGGCAGGCAATTTCCATCTTTGGTGTTCTTCATTAATGAACATTTATAATATGTGATTAAGAAAAACCTACAACTTTTGTTATTGTTGTTGAGGTATAACATATATACAGTAAACACGAAAATCTTAAGTAATAGGACAATAAATTTTTACTTATAAATTACATAATCATCACCAAGATGAACATATGGGACATTTCCCTCATCACCAAAGTCTCCCTCATGCCCTTTCACAGTCAATAATCTACCCCCAGAGATAGTCACCATTCTGATTTCTGTCACCGTAAGTCAGTCTTGCTGTTCTCGAACCTCAGTTGATATACAATGATACACAATGATATACGATGATATACAAAGATACATATTCTTGTGTATCTGGCTTCTTCTGCTCATTATTGTATCCATGTTACTTATTCATGGTGTTGCAGGTAGCAATTGCGTATAGTTTGATTGCTGTGTAGTATTATATTGTAGGAATATATTGCAGTTTATCCATTCGGTGGTTGATGGACTTGGAGTTGTTTTTTGATTTGATGAGGAGGAAGATGATATGAGAATGCTAGAGCTGCTATAAACAACATAGTTCATGACAGTACATGTCCTATTAACTCAGTAAAGTCTCTGGGCCTTTAATGAAGACTGGAATTGTTGAGTCATGAAATAGACAGATCTTTAGACTCAAAATATATTGCCAAGCAATTTTCCTAAGTGGTTGTACTAAGTTACATTCCCATTAAAAAATGAATGTGTTCCAATTACACCACATCCTTGTCAACACGTGGTATCATCAGTCTGTTTAGCTGTACCGGTCATGGTGTGTAGCGGCATCTCACTGTAGTTTTGACTGGCATTTCCCAGATGATATTGCACAAGGTTTTGTAGCCCTCTCGACCTTTCCAGTATTCTCATTTGTGAAGTGCCTGTTTAATTTTTCTGTCCAACCCTTCACTGGGTTGTCTGTCCCTGTTTTTAAATTGAATTAGAAGGAATTTATAATGCATCATGGATACAAGTTCTAACTGAACACTCAGCTATGTATTGACAATTTCTTCTCTCTGTGGCCTGCATTTTCACTTTCTTAATGGTGTTTTTGATTAAAAGAGTCTTAAATTTTATTGAAGTTCAATGTATCCATCATTTTTATGGTTAGTGAGTTTTGTGTCCTCTTTAAGAAACAAGAGCCTATTCCAAGGTCATGACATGCTTCTGTGTTTTCTTCTAGAAACTTTATTGCTTTATCTTTCACATTTAGGTCTATCTGTCTCACATAGATTATTTTTCCATACTGATATCCCATTTCATCCTTTACTGATAGAACCATCCTTCCTCTACCAACCCACAATGACCCCTTGGTTATAGAGTAGGTGGCCATACATTGGTATGGTATGTTTCTGCATTTTTTTATTCCATTTTATTTCTCTATTTGTCCAGCTTGGCACAAATACCACACCCCGAGTCTTGCTACCTATTGGTATAACTTCAACCCTCACTAATTTTAATATCTTCATAGGATTATCTTTCTCCTTTCCGTGATTTTGTTGGTTTTTCTTTTTTGTCTCTAGATCTGATTCTTGTCTGAACCTATCTCTCAAGTGCAACTATTTCTCTTCTATGACTTTATTTCTCTCTCTCTCTGTAATACAAGGGGGTCTCTAATGGCACCCAGTGCACAGATAATATATGGGGTTTATCTGGAAAATACTTAGAAGCAGATAAGCAGCAGAGTGCATACTCCCCTGAATCCATGTCTAGTCCATAAATACGTTTGTATGAAAACAACAAGGTTCCAGGGAAGCAGGGCCTGCCTCAGCCAGCAGGCTGGGCTTTCTCCCAAGCAGCATAGCAAGACAGAACAAGCTTTGCCCCACACTGTGGTATATGTTTATAGGTTAGCCTAGGAAGAGCTAAAGAACACCTAGCTTCTCTAAATAAGATCTCTAAGAAGGGTGGGGAAGGATCTTCAGGTCAGAAACATTGCTTAGAAGTACATGGACCGAGGTCATATACTTTATTCTGAGGTCCCTGGGAACAGCTTTGGCTGGCAGGATCACTAACAAACAAATGTCTTTTCTCTGATTAAGTCGAAACAGCTCTCTGCTAAGCTACCTAAACAGGAAGAAAATGTGCCTCCAGGACCATCTAGATTTGTCCGTCATTGTTCCTGTCTCCCAATATTCTATTATTATTATTATTATTATTATTAAATTATGTTATGCAGCAACATTTCTTGAATGCCTACTATGAGGTGACACTCTACCAAGCCTTCCAGATAAAAAGTTTCCACGAAGGAGTCCACATTCTCAACATGGTGTAGAGAGATCAAAGTGTGAGGAGAAGCAGCTGCCACAGGCCTCTCCCCTCTTTCCAAGCAGAGCTCAAAACTTCATTATTCTGAGATTTCAGATGTATTTATGGCTCGTGCATTTGTAAAAATTATGGAAGTAAGTAGTTTTTAAAATTACTTGTTGCATTATATTTGTGTCTGCTAATTTTAAAAGCAGAGGTATTTATCATTGCAAAATTTAGAAACACTTGAAATATCCAGTAGGAAGGGAATAGTTAAATAAATTATAGTAAATTAACGAGATGGAATACTAATGTAGCATTAAAAGTGATCATTAAAAAGACCAAGTAGCAAAATGGAAAATGTTCCAAATTGTGTGTATGCAAAAATACTAATATTTATGGACAAAACATGATGAAAATGCAAAACATGTTGCAGTGATAAAATTATAGTAAAGCAAAACTGTTTTCTCCGAAAATTTCCTTTAATGTTATTATTTTTATAATAAAATAAATTTACTATTTTATAATAAATCGAAATTTAGGAGAAAAAAATAGAAGCTAGTCTTTCTTATTTCTTTCTCTGTGTATTGATACCTACATAAAATAAGCACTATTTTTTTTTCCTGTGTGAATATGTGTTCATGTATGTCAGTTCTCCTCCACTGAAAATAGTCCCTATCAAAATGGACACAGGAGCAGTCCAGCTCAGGACAAGTAGCAGAGGAATTCATCCTGGAGCCTTGGACTTGGCATTGAAAATTCTCTTTGACTTTGTGCTTTCCATTCTTAAGAATGCAGTAGATAATTCCACCATTTCTTTTGAACAGCAACAGAGGCAAATGTCAAAATGCACATCTGTTGCCCCATACTGACGGTTTCCCAGGCACTCGAGAACTCTGACCTCTCCTGCTCCTGAAACCAGGAGCTTGATTCTCTGGTTGGGTTATGGGAGGAAAGGGCTGGGGAACCGCTGCCCTCCCAGTGTTCTTTTCACGGGGAGGGAATGCCACCAGGGTAACCATTCTGGCCCCTTTCTGCACATCTCACTCCTCCCCAAGGGCAAGCACGGGACAGCATCTGAGCAGGCATTGTCCTGCCTCTTCCTTCCGTCTCAGTGCTCCTCCTTGTCGCGCGTTTACAGGAGCGGGTTCTGTCTGTGGGCTCTGTCTCACCCAGCCTTGTGCAGTTGGGGGAATAAATGGGTCTAAATCTATTATTCAGGATGAGGCAATCCAGCCCATGGTTATACACCCCATTTTCAACATCAGTTTTATCAGTAATAATAATGGTATTTTGGTTTCCAATCTCTTTTATTCTTTTTTCTTATTTTTGGATATGCTCCGAATCTATGCAGGCAATAAAGAGATTATTTATTGGGTCCCCTGAGTATGCTGCCAGTTTCTTGGGGAAGCTGCCTTTGCAGTAGACTAGGGTCCAAGAAGTTTATTCAGGAATGCTGTTAGAATATCATCTGTGACAGAAGAGAAGGAAGCCACATCGGGCAGAGGGGGAAACAAAGCAGTCAAGCAACTAAATGGGGAGCTCTGGCCCTCACATGGTCCCTTCAGAGTTAAACTTAGTTGGGACGAGGGGTCTGGGCCTTTATACCCCTGCTTCCCACCATAGACCAATTGTTGTATGCTAAGGGGGGGTGGGGCACAGAGACCTTGAGTGAGACTGCTCTCTTCAGCCAAGGACACTGCACAGAGAGGGCTGACTACTGAAGCCTTTCGGGAGCAGATTTCCCAGAAGCTTGGGGAGAGTCAGCCCTTCAGTGTGAAAAGAGGATCTGGATTTAGCAGGGTCTGTTACAAACCCAGTTTCCGTGGGTTGTAGGTTCTTTCGACTGGCCTAACATGTGGCAGTTTTCAAGGTCATGTGGCATCTGTGTTTGTATATTAATGAAATTCTTTCTGAATAGGCATATATACACATAAACACACATTCAGCTTATGTCACTATCATAGAACCTTTAAGCAGTTAAAAATGAGTCACTAGAAATTAAACTTGAAGGAAGTCCCCAACTGCCACTCCGGGCATTTAGCATATTCTGCCCTTTATCGGCTGCACGAGCTTTAACGGAGTGAGCGTCAGGTGCTACATATGGATGTATCCAGGTGCGTACGCTGTTCTGCCTACACCCTGGGTTCAACTCTCAGCTTAAACATTTATTCCCAAAGGAGGCCTTCTCAAACCCCAAATCACATGGCCCCTCTGAGAGAGATTCCCATATGCAATACACTCCTTCATACTAAGTCAACTGTTGATACTTTTAAAATCATCCGTGCCTGTGATCACCATTGTTCTTGGAGACCGTATCTGCCTTATTCGCCACTCTGTTCCTGGTGCCTTAGCCTGGCTGGCACACAGCAGGTGATTAATAAAACCCGTTGGATCAGTGACTGAATAAACAAACAGAAGAAATGTGTCCAACGTTGGGACAGATCAAAATGGGAAAGGGTGCTGCCTGAGGGACTCAGAAAGGCCTCACAAAGGGAGAGAGTTGGAACAGCTCTTGGCAGCCAACTGAGAGTCCCCCCGCCTGGCAGGGCAGGGAGCAGGGTATTTGAGGGAAGGAGAAAGCACTCAAGGATGCCCAATTACACCAAGGTCTAGCAGGTTTAGTGATCAGTTGTTAATTCAGTGTGGCCAGAGCATAGGGTGATGAGGCTGCAGATATTAGATCAGGTTAGGGTCATGAGCTGCATGAATTAAACATTTCAGAGGAGAAAACTGGGAGTCAAATGAATGAGGTCACGGGCAGAGTCAGAGCCAGAGGAGCGAAATACACAAAAGCATGAAAAGCGCACACGCATCCACAGATGCCACAGCCCTCATTTCACGCAAGGCAAGCCTCTGAGTCCATCAGGCACCACTTCCGAGCAAGGGGCAGAAGGACAGTCTTGGAAAAAATGACATGGAACCCCCTGGCCCAGACGCCTAGCTGCAGACGGCCTGGAGGGCCCACGCCCCTTTTCTTTCGGAGGAATCCAACCCTCTTCTCTGGGAAGACTCCTTTGGCCAATGTCGCAGAAGACAATCTTTTCTCTTTGGCAGAACCTAAATTATTTTCTAAATAAACATGAGCAGATTCAGGAGGTGCTGAGCAAGAAGCTTGGAGGCACCCGGGTAACACAAGGGCTTGACACGATCCAACCTCTGCACAAAGCCGATTCAGCAGAAAACAAGAAAGCGGCCGGTCACGAAGTGCCCGGGAAGCATTCTATGCAGCAGGAACCAAAGAAAACTCAAACAGGCTGCCATGAGCCGGACGCAGCAGCCCCAAATCTGAAGGCTGTCATCAACTCCATTAGCCTTGCACACAAGAGAAACCAGGGAAGGTAGAGGAAGGGGAAGGACAGAAATAGAACACCTGAGCAGACATGCCAAGCTTCGTGCATTTTCTAGCCAAATGCTTTACCGTGCATATCAAAACTGATTCTTATTTTTTTCAAAAGGGTTTGGCTAAATGGCTGCCAGATTATAATCCATTACATTTAGGGTGAATCGTGGTTAAATATTTTTAAAATTTTTTAAATTTGCAATTCTAATTAGACGCCTAGACACGCGTCTAATCTCCCTAGAACTTCCAGGGAGATTAACTCCGTTATCAGAATCGAGTCAAAACAAAACAAAACAAAATTTAGCAAAGCTGGGGTCCTTGATCATCATCTTCCAAATATAACTTTAAGAAATGCATTTTTCCTGCCATTTTTAGAAACTCCAATCAATTCCTAGCTCCAGGCTTCAGGAGCTTTCTTATAGATCCGGCTCTCTCTCTCTCTCCTCTTTGCTTATATGCCCTAGCTTTGTTTTAAGAAATATTTGTATTTAATATTTTAAACGTACATTTATTTGGGCCTCCATCCTAATCATTGTTTGAACACACAGATTCTGGTTCAGTATTTCATTTGTGGAATCATAACCAATGAAATGACCAGAGGGTGGTAGAGGTTTTCAAAGATTTTAGAAGAACTGCCTTTAAAAATTAAATCATACGGGCGCCTGGGTAGCTCAGTGGGTTAAGCCGTTCCCTTCAGTTCAGGTCATGATCTCAGGGTCCTGGGATCGAGTCCCGCATCGGGCTCTCTGCTCAGCAGGGAGCCTGCTTCCTCCTCTCTCTCTCTCTCTCTACCTGCCTCTCTGCCTACTTGTGATCTCTCTCTGTCAAATAAATAAATAAAATCTTTAAAAAAAATTAAATCATACTTGTCACATATTTATAAAACAGAAAGGGGAATAAACTCTTTTGTTGAAAGCAGGACTGGGGAGGAGGGAAGTGGGAACCAACAAGAAAGTTGCTCACCCAGGGGCCCTTTCACTCCAGCAAAGCTTTTGGGTCCCTTGGAGTTCTCAGGCCATCATTCAGAAACCCACATGTGGTAGAGAGAGGCCTGGACTAAGAATGACAAAAATCAGGTTGCAGTCATGGTGGGTCCCTGAGAAACTGACCTGAACTATTCCTGGAGCAGCGCTGGGCACAGTCTTCCTCAAGTGAAACAACAAGAGTAGAACAAATAATTCAGAAGCCTCAGTCTAACTAAACAAATCTTAGTATCCTGAGAACCGAAGTTTCATTTATTTGGATAAACTATGCCTCTTTTATGAAAAGCTGGTACACAAAAATTTGGACTTCTCAGAAATTTTCTGTTCTCTGATTAATAAAGTCTTCTCTTTTCTTATACTCTAAGATCATCTGAAACTGCATAGTTTTATCCACAATGGCCAAAGTATGGAAAGAACCCAAGAAGCAGTCAACAGATAAAGGAATAAGGAGAATGTGAGATATACACATATATTTACACGTGTGTGTGTACACATACATAATGAAATATTACCTGTCATTTCTTTTTTTATTACCTGTCATTTATGACAACATGGACAAATCTGAAGGGCATTTTGCTCAGTGAAATCAGCCAGACAGAGGAAGACACATCCCGCATGGTATCACTTATATACGGAATCTAAAAGAACAAAAGTTGAGCTCATAGAAACAGTAGAAAAGCAGTAGTCAAGGTCTGGATGGTGGGGGAAACGGGGAGAGGCTGGTATAATTTTCAGAGAGATGAGTAAGGTCTGAGGGTCTAACACCGTGAGTACAGTTGATAGTATCGTGTTGCGTAATTGAAATTTGGCAAGAGAATAGAGCTTAAATATTCTCTGTCAAAAAAAAGAGGGGGAGGGAAGGTAAATATGTGAGGTGATGGATGCATTAATTAACCTGATGGGGGAAACCCTTTCACAATGTACACGTGTATCAGATCATCACACTGTCCACTTTACACAGCTCATAGTTTATTTGTCAATTATACCTCAGAGAAGCTGAGGGAAGAAACAGAAACTGCAAAGACAGAGTCCTATTCCTATGTCTTCCAGTTCTCCCTAACATTCCTTCCTTTTCAGAATTTTGCTGTGGAATGAAGCCTATCCGTTCTCTTGTCCTTTAAAGAAACCAGTCTCCTGAGAGCCAGGAAACACATCTGCCAAGGCCCGCCCTCCTCCCTCGTGGTTGTCACTTTCGGTTGACATGCCATGGACACTCTCCCCCTCAGTTTCAATCACTTCCACTTCATCAACCAATTCCCCCTTGTGGTTCAGAATTAGGTCCAGACTAACAGTTTCCCCATTCCCTTTCTCCAGGAGAAGAAATTATCAGAAATTGTGGTCTCCTTTTGACACGTGGGCAGCAAAGCCAAAACCCATAATCTCCTGGGGCTTGAAGTATCTCACTGACCACCCTTATCAGTTGAATGGGAATGAAAATTGGCCAATTTCTAACTTCTGAATTCTCATCAGGACAAACCCATTAAAAGCATTAGCATATAGAGTGGGGCTTGCAGGAGTCACTCAGCTGCGGTCCCCCGGCCCTCAAGGACATACTGATGGGGCTGTCATTCAATGATCCAGACGGGCCTGTCTTCACTTGGCTCCTCCCGTGCAATCTCTAGATTCCCAGTAGTCTTTCTCTTAAACACAGGTGCGGGGACAAGTGAACCCATGACACTTATGAGAGATCCACAGGTTCAAAAGATGGTAATGACTCCCAGATTTTTCATCACGTCTGATTTCCCATCAGCTCCTCATAGTTCCGAACCGAGTCTCCACTTGGATGTCCTACATCACTTCAAATATAACTTATATGAAATCAGTATTACCTTCCTACCAAAATAGTTTGCTTTCCCTAAACGCCCGTTTATATTGTTCCTGTCCTCACCCTCCTTGACTGGGGTCAGCCAAGAACTTTCCTCCATACCTTCTAGTTAAAGCTCATTGATTTTGGTAATCTGATTGGTAATATTTATGATATTGGTAAAAATTAATTTGTTATTGGGAATAATTTATTATTGGTAATCGGTTATGGAAAAATTCACCCACTTTAAATGTTTCTTTCTTTCTTTCTTTCTTTCTTTTTAAGTTGTGCAAAGCCAAGTGAAAGCTAGGAATGTTTTGAGGGGCTGGTATACATTTTGACTGCTGATTTAACTTTTCATGGGTTCTAACATAACCTGAGGGTTAAGGAATTATAGTTACAGAGGTTGCATGACAAAATGGTTTTTCAGAGAAACATTTTCAAGTGTTCATTTGTGCATCATTTTTTCTATCTATGCCAAATGCATTAAGAGCTCGTTGCATTTTAAGTAAAATGTAGCCGGTATAAATGCCAGAGAAAAGTAGACATTATGGCAGTTTTGACCCTAGTTTTCTTAGAAACTATCATTAGTAGGTATTACCTCTGGATTTATCTTCATAACCTCATGTGCAAAGCCACAGGGATTGCTGTCGTCTGGTCTGATTGGGGGCTGATAAAGGAAATAGCGGACGAGCTGGGATCCCAGCTAAGCTTCAGGGTGCGCTTCTCCTTCTGTCTTTCCAACAGAATGCTGAATTATTCGAAATCTCACAGTGTGAAAGGTATACAAGCTAACAAAAGCTCATGAATCAATCCAAGAGCAACAGGTACAGGTGACCATAGATAAAGAAACCACATCACTGGTCTAGGCAGCTTTCTAGCTGCTTGACGTCACTGGGCTCAGCTTTTGGAAGCACAAAGCCCCCTTTGGTTACTAAAATCCCAAAGTCAGATGCAGAGCCACGGACTCCATTGGAGGCAATGCAAATTTACCGGAGTAAACGGAGGTACCCAGGGCTTGAGTAAAATATGGGCTTCCGGTTTTGAGAACGATGGGACTGAACGTTCCTTTGCAAGAGCGGAGACCTTATGGAATCCGAATTCCCAGGCTCAAACTAAGATTAGCACTAGCAAAATTACTTTCCAGGTTCAAAAGGAGGGTGTCTTTAGGAATTGCCACACACAGCCAGACCCCACACTGCTAGGCAGATTGTGTTTTGATTTCAGAATTGTGCCTCTGCACCCAACAGACATTTTTATGCCCGATGAGATCTTAAAGAAAAATCTCCATTTATATGGGCCTTCGTTTTTTGTTTTTTGTTTTTTTTAACTGTTTTGTTTTTGTTTGTTTTTGTGTTTTTTGTTGCATTTATTCTCCATAAGGCACATTATTTGGTGTTTTTCTTCTGGGGGTTATGAAGAGGATTAATTTGGAGGCTTGGCACTTTCCTCAGTCACTGTAGCTATTTGAAGGCAGAATAAAAAAAGCTATAGTATCTCTTCTTCAAAACCTTGGAAGTGATCTCATTTCTGATGATCTGTGGCATTTTTTCCCCCAGAGGTGATTGTATTCTTCTGAGATAGCAAGCCACTCCATTAGAAGAATTGAATAATTTGTTTGTACATTAAATCTGTTTTTTATAAGAATAAGAGTCAACATGGACATCAGGGCAGGTAAAGCTGCATGGGAATAAGTTGAGAAAATTCATGATCTAATCAGAAGAGGCCAGCCTTCAGATGGAGAAGATCAGTTCTTTGGCTCTATCATGTGGACTCTCTGTTTTGTTTTCTTGGGTTGTCTTTGTTTGTTGGGAATTTTTGTCCCCCAGGTGAGAGTGGGGCTAGATGGTACGGGTGCTCTGTCCAGATTCCCTTTATGGAGTGGGTCTACCAGTCCCAGGCTGCTGTGATTACTGTGTACAGTGATTCACAACGGCCCACCTCCCAACTTTGAGAATCGTCCTAAACAGACAAGAGCCCCCTCTCTAAAGAAATCACACTCACATAACGCTTCTTGGCCCTAGCCCAGGGGCAGCCCACAATGACTTCCTTGGAGCAAGGAGGTGGGAAAGGCTTGTCCGGCCCCTCGCTGGACAACTCTCGTGGAATGATTAATGCTTCAGAACTCTCTCCTTCCAGTAGATCAAGAGGCCAAGGCTGGCCTTGTTCTTACCCTGTCTCTATTCTCACCCTCTCACAGGTTTTGTTTTTTTTTTCCCCTGAAGTGCACACTCGATAAATCAAGGGCACAGGAACTATGTCACAGGCTCTGCTCCTTGAAAACCTAAATTAAGACAGGTGCTGGGTATTTTTTTCTTTCTTTCTTGCCATAGATTTAATAATCTCTACAATACAGGCAAATCATGATGATGAGAAACCTAAATCAGATTGTTAACTATTTAAGGGCTTACTGCTTTTAAGTCCTGAGAGAAATAACAAGACGAGGCAGTTCCTGGCCACAGGGGAATAGCATTTATATGGGAATATATAACAAAGTATAAACAAATCAAATGGTAAAATTAAATCATTGAAGATGGCACCAGCTCTGTCAAGATGGCACACGATTAATTACCAAATGTATGGTGAAGATAGTTGCTCCAGAAATTGGTACCACCGAAAGTCAGACAAATTTCATTTCATTTTGCTTCCTGCGGGAATGCGCACAAGTCACTTGATTTCTCTGGGCCTCAGTTTTATCAGCAAATGAAGGTGAATGACTAAATAATCCCAAAGATATTTCTCGGTGTTGGCCTGGTGAATGTGCTGCCTGGGGCGGAGCGGGTTTCCAGGCAGAAGTCTACGATGTCAGAGATGGACAGAGTCCTTTGCAGACAGTGTGAGAACAGGTGCCAAGGAGTAGAAGTAGGAAAGCAAGTCTACTTGGATGACTGGCATTAGAGCATTTCTTAGAGTGTCTCAGGAGGTTGTACTGTCATTGGGAGCCAAATGGTAAAAGTATTTAATGCCAAGGAGAAGAAACATAGACCCTGTGCTATAAAATGCAATGTAATCTCATTGGCAAGGCCAGGATGGCACCCTACCTACCTTTCCTACAACCCCCCCCCCACAGTGTACGTGCATATACTCTGTGCAGGAATAATGTACTATCTGCAGTTTCTGGAAAATACCAGAGCCTATCACACTCCAGGGCCTTTGCACATGCCATCCATTTGCCAGGAACACTGCCCCCACACTCCCCCCTTATTAAGCCAGCTCACTTCTTAAGCCTCAGTGTAACTACCATGTGCTATATGAAACTTGCCCTCCACCATGCCCACAAGGCAAAGCTGGCTACTGCCTTCTCAGTGCTGCCCTTACACTTTGTATCTATAACACCACTTCCCACATTGTATTGTGATGATTCATTCACACACACACACACACATTTTCTTTGAGAGCAAGAGCACCCACTTGAGGGGAGAGGGATAGGCAGAGGGAGAAGAAGAGAGCAATTCACATACTTTCTTCACTCCTTGGGAATTCACGTGTTCCTTGAAGACAAAAGCTGGGTCCTCTTCATTTCATCTAATCTACCATTTCACCCCACTTTCTCCCCACCCCACACATATCAGTTCTAGTGTGGTCCCTGCCAAGTAGCAGGGAGCTCAGTAAACCCTGTTTGAATGAGTGAATCTGGACCAGTGCATCATGCCCATATCTTGCATGGGCCCTGGACATTTTTTTGCCTTCTTGGGCCACTTTTTCCACTTATAAAGTTTTTTTTTTTTTTAATTCTATTTTATAATCATGTGGGTACAAAGATGAATATATTAATACTATCTAATAAAACATTTCCTTTTACCTTAAAGTTCATTTTTTTCCTTCTGACTTTAAACGAACACAGTTTTGTGTGCCCCTGAGAGAACTGTGTCTCCCCTATGCTCTCCCTACTGAGCATAATGGATAAGCCAAACGCGAAATGAATGGCTAAATGTATTAATCAATGAAACTTATCTTACAAATATTTATCTTTACTTATATAAGCTGATTTAGATTTATTTCATCTGTTCTGAGTAAGATATAAAGTGTTTGATTATATATTCCTTTGGCTTTATTTTCTTTTTCTTTTTTCTTTTCTTTTTCTTCTCTTTTTTTTTTTTTTTTTTTTTTTTGCCACAGTAGTTATTTTTTAATCATAAGTAACATCATGGGAAATTTAATAAAAATGCTCATGTGAAACACTACTCAGTCTGTTTTGAATAGCAATTTAAAATGACTGGTCAAAATTATCACTAAGAGGGCACCCTACCAGTCTTTGAATAGAACAAGAGAAATGTATTAAAAATCAAAAGGGAAAAATTAATTTCATAGTATAACATAAGAAATGATGATTTCAAACAGCACTGTATATTATTAGTTCATAACGACTATCTACAAAATGTCAAGAAAATTAGATTTCAGATGGTAGATGAGGTTTGTCTCGCTGAAAAAAGGGTTTTAATAAATATTAAGCACAGAAGTATTTGGGGATGATGAAGATTCGGTAATTAAGCATTGAACATGCAGTGATCCATTTGACACCAAAGAATTACAGGCACAAAAAATTGGTGAGCTAAATGCAACCGCCAAGAGGGTTGAACTCACTATTTTTGTGCTCTAAAGAAGGATAATTCATCTAGCTGCAAATCTTTCTTCCCCATTTATGAGTTGTTAGAAATACTGTATATTAGGATGAAATAGGATTTTTGAGACATGGATTCTTAGGAATGAAGCAGCTCTTCGGCGATCTATTCCCTTCTCTGTATAGAAATAACAGCTTCAGCATCCCTGGAAAATGTTAGTGATGGCTATAAGATTCTCAGAAATGGGAAACCAGCTATCTCACAAAGCAGCCTATTCTGCTGCTACCCAAGTCTAATTAAAAAAAACAAAAACAAAAACAAAAAAAACACCCTGTTCATGTCATGCAGAAACTCTATTCCTCTCCCCACCAAAAAGTACACCAAAATTAACATTTCACTTTTGTGATATGTTGGGGGAATTATGGCTAGATGTGGATTGATTCAGTTTCCAGATTAGCCAACTATATAGGCATTAAGGCACTTTTTTTTTTTTTTAATCTTAAACTGTTTTTGATCAGCATCTTTCAGGTTGTGTCGAATCGTGGAAGGTTTTCAATCAGAGAAATCTAAGTTTGAATCCTAGCTCACTTACTAGCACTTGTCTGAATGACCTTAAGGAAATGGTTTAAATTCTCAAGTCTCATTTTTCTATCTCCAAAACCTCGAGGGTTGAGAGGATTAGAGATAATGTATGTAAAGCACCTAGCATGGTTTTTGCTACAAAGTAAATGCTCAGAGTATGCCAGCTACAATGAGTTTGTCTCCTTAAACGTTTGACATTTTAATGATTTGGGGTTTGATAATGATGAGCATTTACTAGTGCAGAGCACTTTGAAACAAGTCGCAATGTTTATCATAACTTTAAAAGTGTCCCAAACTGCTTTTTCAGATTTTATGTTTGCTTTTTAATTTCTTCTTTATCCCTCCTTGCTGTCGCATAATTCTGTCCAAGTGCCAGGTTTTCTCACTCCCATTTCTTGGCCTCCTCACTCAGTTTGCTCTGGTTCTGGAAACAAATGAGCAAAACTAAACTTGTTAGCACTGTGCTTAAAATAAGTGCCCATGGGGTCTTCAGAGAAAGTCTGAAAAACTCTTAAATTAAATATTATCATTTCAGAGCCTAGGGTTTAGTTCATGTGTCTTTGGCACATATTTTAGCCAACGCCAAGAAAATTTTGCCTATCTCCTGGCTTATGACTATCTTTCACAAGGTGACAATTGTCAGATAACTGACCTTTAGATAAGTACAGAGGAGAGATGGGTGGGTGGGTGGATAGATAGACGGATAGATGGCTGGAGACAGATAGATACATAGACACCTATCTTACAACATATGAACTCAAATTTTCAAATTGTGGAAATGGAAGATGGTTCAATCAAACTACATCCCCAGCATGATGGAATCATATCTCTATTTTTCATCTGTAAAATGGGGCAAAAAATCCCACATTTAACCTGACTTATTTCATAACTAAACTATGAGCATAGAACAAATAGGAAAGATATGAAAAACAGACATGAAAGTCCCCTAAATACAACTTGCTGATGCTATTATGTATTTTACACCTATCTTTTAAAAGGTGGAAGATGAACTCTTTGCATTTTTATCTAGTCGAGTAAATATTAAGCACATTGGCTCTCAGTTATATGGTTCCTTGTTTTCTTGAGATCCCACTGCTATGCTTGCTTCCAACACCTTGCTAATCTAAGCAGAGCTCCACGCACAGATCCCATCTGTGAGCCCTTTATGTTGTGATTTATTTATGTGGTACTCAAGGTGTTTTTTAGCAATGCCATGCCATGCCTGAATTTTTTTTTTTCAGATTTATTTATTCATTTGAGAGAGAGAGAGAGTGGGGAGGGGTAGGGGGAGAGGGAGAGAGAATCTCAAGCAGACTCCCCACTGAGCGCAACCTGAGGTCTCACAACCCTGAGATCACACATGAGCTGAAGCCCAGAGTCAGACACTTAACCCACTGCGCCATCTAGGCGCCCCCATGCCTGATACTTTTACTAGTGAGTAAAAATAAAATATATTTGCTTGTTTTCTTCTATTAAGTCTAATATTTCACCCAATGAACCTATAAAGTAAAACAAAAAATTAATATAAAGTCTTCCCTTGATTAGATTTCCTCTTCTTTTTCTGATGGTATATATATATATATATATATATGCTTATAGAAACACACAATTGTTGGAATTATTAGTACTTATCTATTGCATGTGGCAAATTAGCGCCAAACATAGCAGCTTAAATCACACGCCATTTCTTGTCTCAGAATTCCTGGGGACTGGGAATCTAGGTGTGGCGTAACTGAGGGCCTCTGGCTCAAGGTGCAGTCAAGCCTTTGACTAGGGCTGCAGTCATGTCAAGATTCAAGTGGCAGAGAAGAAGTTCCTTCCGATCCTGCCTGTGTAGCTGCCGGCAGGATGGAGAAGCTTCCATATCAGCTCGCCGGTAGGGGAATCTCCACAGACTTGCCTAGGTGCCCTCTCACCATGGTCAGTGGCAATGACAGAAAGAGACAGAGAGCAGAGAGAGGGAGATGAGAGTGAAGAGGAGAGACATGCCTGGGAGTAGTCAAGACAAAAGCCATAGTCTTTTTGTACTTCCACCCCAGGAGTCCCATCCCCCCATGTCAGCCGCATTATGTTCATTAAGAGGGAAGCACTGCATTCTGCCCAGGTTCAAGGGAGGCAGGAATTACCCAAGACCGAGAGCAGCAAGACGGGGGGACCACTGAGGGAAGTTTTCTAGGCTGCCTAGTGCAGTGGGATACACGATGTTTACAATTATTCGTTTTTTCTTTGCCCTGATAGTTTAGTTATAATGTAACTTTTTTAATTTTAATTTTTTTTTTTTTAGCTTAGCTAATGACAGTTCAACAGAATCGTGAACACGGTGCCTATTTCATTTATTACAGAAATATCCTGGTTAAGCTAATACCAGAAACATTCAAGCACACTCAGTCTTTTGTTATATATAGCCCTTGTGGCACATATCAAGTTCCAGTGGAATTATCTGTGTGCTTATCTCCCTCTGTCTGAGGGAGCATGGCCTTGTGAGCTCCCCCAGGGCGGTGATGGACAAGGGAGCTAACATTTACTGAGCTCCTGTGCTCTAGGAAGACCCGGTGCTAGACATGTTTACATAAATTATTTTTAATCTTCATCCAAATCTACTAAGAAGGCCCTCTTACCCACAATTTATGGATGAAGAAACTAAGGTTAAGTAACTAGCCGACAGCCACACAGGTTAAAGAAGAAAAAAAAAAAAAGGCAATGGAATTGGAATTAAAAGCAGGGTTACAGGGGTCCAAAGACCACAACTTGTCTACTGATAAACCACACTGTGCCCATGTCATTGTGCCAAGGGCCTTAATTTTCCTCAGGAAATGCTTAATGAACTGTGGCATTAATGAAATGTGGCATTTTGGAAATTTGAAAGAGGAGATCAGAGACATCACTAATTCTAAAAGGCTTGTGAGCAAACAATAAATCAATAATAAATAAATTAATAATAACATATATGTTATGCTTGAGTTATAGTCCCTCCTAATTCATGTGTTGGAGTTCTAGCCGGCAGTACCTCAGAATATGACTGTATTTGGAGATAGGTCCTTTAAAAAGGTAATTAAGTCAAAAATGAGATTGTTAGGACTGGTCCTAATCCAATCTAACGGTTTCCCTACAAGAAGAGGGGAAAAGGGGTGCCTGTGTGGCTCAGTCGGTTGAGCCGCTGCCTTCGGCTCAGGTCATGATCCCGGGGTCCTGGGATCAAGCCCCGCATCAGGCTCTCTGCTCAGCGGGGAGCCTGCTTCCCCCTCTCTCTCTGCCTGCCTCTCTGCCTACTTGTGATCTCTGTCTGTCAAATAAATAAATAAAATCTTAAAAAAAAAAAAAAAGAAGAAGAAGAAGAAGAAGAGGGAAACAGTGGAGAGACACAAAAAATGTAAACATACAGAGATAAGACCATGCGAGGACCCAGAGAAAAGACAGCTGCCGGCAAGCTAAGGAGAGAGGCCTCGGTAGAAATTAAACCTTCCCATGCCTTAGTCTTGGACCTCTGGCTTCCAGAACTATGAGAAAATAAATGTTCGCTGTTTAAGCTACACAGTCTATAGTTTTTTGTTATGACAACTCTAGCAAACTACTATTTTACATATATATAAAGAGAGAGTTGTATATACCTACACATATGCACACACTTTCATAAGTATATGCAAATATACTAACATATGAAAATACAACATATAAAAGCATGCATATAATATAAATGCATATGTATATGTCTGAAACCCTTAAAATAGAATTTTATATTAAATACTAAATAACAATCTCCGTATTAGGATTTGCGTTCGGTGAGCTCACTAGGTATATTATGCTAGATTCTTTACCTGTCATTTTCCAGGAACTCCTGAGGCTCTCTGGTGGTGGGTGGCAGAGAAGCAGTTAGGGAGTGAGCAAAGAGAATTAGACTCAGACAAACTGGCTTGAAGTTTTGGCTCCATCATTTATTTTCAGCGCTATGACCTTGGGCAATATGCTTAGGCTTTCTAAGCCCGTACTTCCTTATTTTTCCACTTCAGCTAACATTTCTTGAGTATCTACTATAGGCCAGTCTGTGCACTGATCGCTTTTGCATAAATCATCTCAATTTGTAAAATGTGATAACAATGCCACCTAGCAGAGCTGCTGCGACGATCAAGTGGGACAATGCACGAACAAGAGCTCTGCAAACCGCACAGGCTCGTACAAAGATCAGGGGGGGTCATTTTTCTGTTTTCCACATCAGTGCTTCCAAATGATAAAGCTGTGATTTTGACCTTAGCAACAACTGCTCATCTAGTTTTATTCTCTAGCTAAATGATCCAGAGGTAATCTAGGAGTTATATTAATCATTCCCAAGCTCAGCTTTAAACCTATCACCCCCCTGCTGAATAAACAAATAAATCTCAAAAACCAGAGTAACATCCCAAATACCTGCCTAATGTGTGAATTTTTGGTCTTCCACAATCTAGCCTCAATCTCACTTTCCAGCTTTATTTTCCATTATGTATTCTGCAGAAGGTTTTCGACAAAGCAAAATGATTAGTCGGCCACCTATTTAAACCCTGAACTTTGCAAGTCCTGCGCAGGGGATCCTCTTCTCTGGTCTTGGCAATTGCTGGTGTGTGCAAAGCATTAGCACAGAGCCTGGGATGTAGTGTGTTCTCAGTAAATGGTCCCTGCTACTATTCTTACTACTACTACTACCATCACCACCGGTCTAACTGAAATGTTTCCTCCACTAGGAACCTTCTGAGTTACAGATGATTTTGTTTTCCTCTGCATGCCTCGAGCACTGTATCCTAAACTTTTGCAGGGATTTCAGCAACTTTCTGTGATATACTGAAGTTACATCCATTCATTCAAAATAAATGTGTTAAGCACCTACTTTGTGGGAAAGCCTATGTTGGAAAGGATACTTTGGACAAGATGTGCCTTTGCTAAGACAGCTTGAAGTCAAACAGGGGAAGTGGACAATGAATCAGACATATTCCTGTTGCCCCTGGAGCATACAGCAGTCTCTCACTATGTTTCCTTGTTTCTAGCACCTCCACAGTCTGTCCTCAGCACAACCGCTAGCGTGAGCCTTCTGAAATGTACATCTGATCACATTGCTTCTCTGCTCCTCACCCTGCTGTGGATCTCCATTTGACTCAGTTTTCATGTGCAAGGGCCTGAGAGACCCCATGCCACTCGACCCTATGAACCCCTCCTGCTTTCACCACCTGCTGCTCTCCAGACACCCTGACCTGCCTCTTGTCCCTCAACCTACCAAGTGTGCTCTCACCCTTGGCACTGACCACTCCCTTTGCCTGGAATGCTCTTCCCCAAATATCTGCTTGGGTAACTTCTAAGTCCTCACTCAAATATTACTCCCCATAGAAACCAACTCTGATCTCCCTGTTTACTTGGCTGCCTAGCCCTCTCACTTGTGATCAGTCTCTCCTTTGTCTATTGCATATATCCCCTTCCAGCCACTATATATGTCACTTACTATGTTAATTGCTAACTATTGGACTCTCCTCTCTAGCTCAGAGGACAAGGAGCCAGGATTATCGTTTGTTATTCCCCATGTATTTATGAAGCTAGAACAGTGTGTGAAACAAAGTAGGGCCCAATATTTGGCTTCCTCGGAGCACCTAGTACATCACGGTACAGCTAGGAGGTGTTCAATATGTACTTGTCATTGAATCATGTTTAGTCTCTTTAAATCCTGTGTCTAGTATTTTCTTCATTGTTCTATGATCCACTTGTATCTTTTTACATTTCTGGTAGAATATATTTCAAACAGGTTGTGTGCTTGTGCGAGAGAGGGTGTGTATATATCAGGATTTTATGAACATGTGAAGTATTAAGGAAACGTTTTGCTTTTAAGTTTTATAGAAGCCATCCAAGTATATACTAGCTTCATGTTTTCTGCACCTTTTTTTCTACTTAAGGCATTGATGTACATAGTGGGTATTTATCATTGGTAGAGCAATATATCTCAACGCATATTAGAGAGGAAAAAAATCAATATAACTCAGCAAATATTTAATGAATGTCTACAATGTGAAATATTTTTACAGGTTTTACAAAGGTGGGGGAAAAAAAAAAAAACACTTCCACTCCAAAATTGCCTGTAACCTCCTGGGTGAGAGAAATATATGGACAAGGCGCTATAAAAAAAAAAAAAAAAAAAAAAAAAAAAAAAAAAAAAAAAAAAACAAAACCAAGTACGGAGAAAGTTAAAAAGCAGTATGGGATGACTTGTTAAATTATGCACACCTGAAAAGAGACATGCATCTTTCTGTGATCCTCGGCCAAGCCCCTGCCCTAGGTAAGTTCTGTCCATAAGTAGGTTAACATTCAATTAACCAGAATTTCCATTAATCAGAATGCCTTACTCCTCAAACTTGTCCAGTAACAAAGGACCTGGCATTCTTTTGTATTTTTTGTGCATCTATGCTATGTTTAAATGGCCATGTAAGCAGTAACCCTGAAGCTAGACTTTAAAGCTGATCACATTTATTTAGTAACTTGACCCCCTCTTCCCCCGCTCCCTGCCATCCTGATGGATTTAGACAGGGGCCGCTCCGAGTTCCTTTGTAAGAATTTATGCTCAGGATGACTGATTGACAAGTGGAGCTTTTCCCTTTTCTGGGGGAAAAGAAATTTCCAGGGTCATGCTCCTGGTATTTGCAAAGAGCTCTAAAAGCTCCAGAGAGTGAACGAGTCAAAATTGACTTCTTGCTGATGATCACAAACTTCATGACAGGGGAAAGGGAAAAAAGGAGTGGGGGAGATTGAGGCCACAGTACAGAATGTCAGGATAACTACAAGGAGGACGATTTCAAAACAAGCCTCCAGATAAATAGGAAGTTATATACTCGACTGGAAACCACAGGCATTAGATAGAGGGTGTAGAGGCCAAAGAACTTCCACCCCAATCAAGATGGTACCGGCGCCAGCTGCCTGTCAACAGAGAAGGATGACACTGTCTTGTGTGGGTGGCTTTCTTTAAAAAAGACACAATGCCCATCACAGCATCCGTGGACTTGCCATTCTTTCAATATGATCTAATGTCTGTCCTGACACATGTTTCAGTTGTTCCAGGAAGAAAATTATATTTCTATTATCCATATTCATATGGCTATAAACTATATCTGTATTCTAATATTCATCTTGATTTATTTATAAGGGCCTGCAAAATTCATGCTTTGGTGAGGAAAGGTTTTAGCTCTTCATATCTATTTTGTGGTCATTTTCAAAACCAAATGACTAAAAGGTAGGAGTTTCAAGCTCCATTCACTTCTGGAGAAAAAAAAAAAAAAGAGTTCTATATACTTTAGATCTTCATTTTTAACAACAAAGTCCTGGATTTTGAATGGAGGTATTTTTATCCCCAGGAAATAATCTTCTTCAGAAAAAAAAAATAGCTGGAAAAAAAACTAGTTATATTGGTATGTGTTTAAGCCTTTATATTGAGAAGGGAGATTATTAGCATAGTGGTTTGAGAAAATAAGTAGGATTCCTGTTTAATGAAACCCATTTTCATTACTGCCGGTCTTCGTGACTAGATAGCCGAAGGCAGGGAGGATGCAGGCACTGGGGGTGAACAGAGCTGTTCTAGAGGCTGAGAGAAAGGGGACTGATCACCCTGAAGTCACAGGAGACAAAGTGAGAAGCTGGCGGCATGACGTGTGAGAGCACAGGACCTGCAGAGCTGTGAAGAGGAACTCTGAGAAGACAACGTGAGAAAGGGATGGGCCACAACAGGTGTCCGCCGTCCGTGTGACACCTGGATAGAAGCTGTTCTGAGTCACGTTGCTGAGGAAGCCTCCGACGCTCTGTCCTTTCCGTGACTTCCTCACTAACGAACCCAACTGCATCACCTGTGAGAACGAAAACCATTAGATTTCATGCAGTAATATTCTCAGGAATTCATTTCACCTTGGAGCATCTCTAGTTTTACATCAGAGCTCAGAAACAAACAAAATAAAACTATGCTCGTTTAGCTTTCCCAAAGAAAGCACCAAACACAAAGGAATCATGAATTGTTAATGAGGGTGTATAGAGCCTTAAGTGTGGACATTTCATGTATGAAGGCCCCATTTAGGGAGTAGCCTTTGACCAGGGATGCAAAGCCTGAAGGTGAGATCTGGTTCATCCCCCAAGGAAGACATGTCATATCATCATGGCCCCGTCCACCCCACTGTAAAATAAAGAGTAAATAAATACACGTTTCCCATTTGGCAGGTAAGTATTAAAAGGTTTAATTCAATAACTGACATTGAGTTACTCGAATCAATGAGGTGATATGAAGGGGAAGTCTCATGAACTTTCATATCTGTGTATCATTCACGATCCCCCAATCATTAAGCAAGGTCTCTACAGAAGTATTTTTCCCATAAATCATTTTCTGAACATAAAGATAAAAACCCCAATGCCCTAGGAAGCGTAAGGAAGAACCACGCTATATAATTAGTTGACAGTGGAGTTGTGCTGGTCACTCCTCCAGCGCCAACACTGTCATCCAACCTCTAAAAACATTCAATCAAGTCATCCTATTGTTTACAAATCAGCTGCAATCCCAAATACTGCAAGGTTAGCCTGTTCTTCAAATAGCTACACTTCTGGCATAATTTCACAGCAACCTAGAAATACAGAGATTCAAGAGCTTTCCCAGTTGTTGCTAATCTTTCCACGTGAAATTATGCTGCTGTTCCTGTATTTTCTGCAACATTTGCTCTTTTTCAGGTGGGGTTGACAATTCTGAGGTCACACTGAGTTGTCAATGGCAAGCTGACGGTAGGACATGGCTGTTTGAGCTCAGTTACTAATAAGTGAACCCATGGAGTGCCATTTCATTAGGGAATGTATCATTAAAAGCATCACCTCCATGACTTACTCATTGTTCTTTGCCCAGTCTGGTCCCTGCCTTGAAGCCTTAAAAATAAAGAAACCACGCTAGCCTAGGGAAGGGCTGGGACCAGCTAATTAGTGGCCCCCTTCCTGCATATTCTCTTCTCTCTATGGCGCGGAAGAAGAGCGTAACTACAGTTATGAATGAATGTATTTGAAGAAAAGAAGGAGGAAGATAATGAACCAAATAAGAGAAATAAAATCAAGGATCAAGGACAACAGCAGCTTGGGGCCAGTGGTCCAGGATCAATAACTATATTGATGATATTTTGGTTGAATTTGTAAGTTGATGTTAGGGTTAAGCAGCCCATCTCTACCACTCAGCAGCTCAGGCAAGTTACCTGATGTCTCTAAACCTTACTTCCCGCACTGATAAACTAAGAGTAATCAAAATACATGTCTCAAATGAGACACTTAATGTGAAGAGCTTGATACAAATGCCTAAGTATTCCTATTAGTTTCAAAATTTGGCATCAACATCTCTAAATTGATTCAAACATTTCCTCCCTGGGGTCTACTGGAACATTCTACATTCCCCATCCCCTAATGACCTTGTTGTCCATTTGAGTCCAGGTCCCAAGAGAGAGTGTTTGTGCTCTCCAAACACTTCTTTCTTACAGTATTTTTTTAAATTAATTTATTTATTTTTAATTTATTTTCAGCATAACAGTATTCATTATTTTTTCACCACACCCAAAGCCCCATGCAATCTGTGCCCTCTCTAATACCCACCATCTGGTTCCCCCAACCTTCTGCCCCCCCACCACTTCAAACCCCTCAGATTGTTTTTCAGAGTCCATAGTCTCTCATGGTTCACCTCTCCTTCCAATTTCCCCCAACTCCCTTCTCCTCTCTAACTCCCCATGTCCTCCATGCTATTTGTTATGCTCCACAAATAAGTGAAACTGTATGACAATCTCACAGTACTTATTAATCCGTCTCATATCCTGTTCAAGATTATAAATATTGGGGACAGACAGAGCTGAAAACAAAGTCGCATCTTTCAAGATGGCTTACTAACAATATTATCTATGAGGCAAGGCAGTAAGGGATGATATGAAATAGAGAGAAACTTGACCTGGAAGAGCCTTCCTTTATTCTTCAGCACACACTTGTCAAGAACTTACGTATACCATGTGCTAAGACAGAGTGGTAAACAAGATATAGATTCATTACCATTGTGATAAATGTTTGCAATGCGTCATCGTCTTGAGGCCATAGGAGGTTCTCCTTGCGGAATGATATATTAGGCAACTATGGTTGTAATTAATGCTGCATAATAAACGAACCTCCAAACTTACTGACTTTCAACAACAACAAGCACTTCCTCCTCTCAGTCACAGGTCTGTGACAGTTCTGCTTCAGACTCGGTCAGCTGGGACCAGCTATAAGCCTCTGGTCAGATGCCTGTCTGCTCTGTGTGTCTCATTCTGGGGCCCATGGTGAAGAAACAACAACATCATAGAACTTGCTCTCCTTGGGATGAGGAGAGGAGCCCAAGGAATCAAGCCCAAACTCACAAGCATACTTAAGGCTTCTGCTAGGGTCATAGCCTCTAATAGTCCAATGGCATAAAGCAAGTCATACAACCAAGCCTAACATGGATAGAATGGGAAAAACACCTCCCCTACTCTAGTGATCTTGACAAAGAGTCTCTCCTTGAGCAAACATAAGCCAGGGTCCTCTGAACTCTCTCGTCAATTAGACCCTAACTCGTGAGCTTCCGTGTTCATCTCTGCCTTCTCCCATTTTGCAAGAATCCTGCTGAGTCAGTTTAATCAGAATCCCCCATCCTCCACTGATCACCCTCAATGTCTATCAATGTCTTCTGTCCCCCGTGATGTTTGATGACCAACCTTCTTCTCTAGCCCCCTCTCCATGTCTCTTGAGGAGATGGGGAGTACACTGCAATGGCTGTATGGATATGTTGGGAGACTTTTTCCTATTCCTACAGAGAATTCTCTAAGGCCTAAAAAGCTATATAAGACAATATGAGCACATGTTACAAATGGTAGCACTTATTCTCCTTAATTGAAATGTATGAGTACTGTGGAACAAGGGTAAAAGTAGGATTTGTCTATCTATCATTGTGACAAATGGACAGTTTATCGCCTTGCATTTGCTCATCACTGCAGGAAAAGGGTATAAGTTCAGAAAAATCTATTTCCCACAGAGCAATTATCAATTTTAATATTAAACTTTAAAATGATTTTTAATTTATCAGCTGGCCCCTGAATTCAGGGTTGGAACTGTCAGACCTTGGATCTGAGGTCGATGGTGGTTCATATCCAAAGTCCATAGATAATGAACATTCTGTAAATCTGTAGGTGTAGTTCTTTTTCTTCCCTCTCATTGTAAATTAATTGATTTTTTTTTTTTTTTTTTTTTTTGTCATTAGGGAGATAATCAACTGCTCCACTTTCCTCTCTGTCTCCTTCACCTCTTTTTTGGTTCAAACACAAAGCAAAACATTCCCCAATACAACCCAATTTTAATTAAAGCTACCCTGGTCCCTGGAAAAGCTGTGTCCTCCTGCTTCACTGAGACTTTAAAGTTTCCTGCTTTGATGCACTGTTGAAAGTGCAATAAAACAGGGGTGAGCGGCTTTAAAGCGAGAGGTCAAAAAAGCACTTGTCTCCTTTTGCCCTTCACTCTCTTGGCAGGGGAAACTTTTGCTGGTCCACAGTTCAGTGTCCAAGAGAAAATTTGCATTCAGGAAGACCACAGACCAAAGTCAAATCATGCTCACCAGATCTCACCCGTGGGAAGTGGAGGCCGCCACCATCCTGCGTGGCCCTGACTTGATGCACAGAAATGGAAGTGTTTGAGGAGGGCAAGCAGCCCCTGGGATCCATAACGGTGCATTTTAGATTGCGGTTAACAAAACTTAACTTTCTACCCACCATGCTTAAAAACCACCCAGGCCTGTTCCAGCTTTAAGATACATAACAAAGCGACAGAAATTCTCTTCCTTAATCAGGTGAGCTGACTGAGAAATCAATATAGTATATTAATTCCTAGTCTTGCGCGTAACTTCGGAAAATCTAAATATACCATGACTTCTTTTCTCCCCCCCACCTTTGAGAATTGCTCTAATATCTCTAAAAGCCCATTACACCGTGGGAGAACTGAACAAAGTAATTAGTAGATTATTGTCAAGATTAGTGAATCCAAAGGTAAGCTCCTTATCACAGCTATCTTCTTTGGCAAAAAATATTCTTATCATTTTATATGGAAATGAGGACAACCAACCACACAAATAAATTGTGGGTATAATTTTCTCCCCAATTTAATGGAAGTTAATGGGCCTAAAGCTCCATGAAGGTAAGTGCGGCGTCTGCTACAGTCACGGCATCATCTCAGACACTTTGCACACGGCCTGGCGCTGGAGAGCCATCAAAATCCAACAGGAACACACAGATCAATATTTAAGTGTATAATACATGAATGAATATGTAAATGACTGCTAAGCCAGCACAAGACTGTTTAATAACATAAAATAACCTAAATCAGAAGAAAGAAGAGAAAACCTGGCTGTCTGGTAAAAGGTGTGATACTCCCCCGTGCCCCCCCCAAGGAAACATTTCAAGACCCCTTTTTCCACTCCCAGGGAAAGAAAAGATCTGCGCCAGCAACACAGCAGAGGCCAGAAGCCCCACAGAGTATGCAGACCTGACAGAGGAGAGAAAATTGAGGCGAGGAAATAGAGTTCATTTTTGAGCTTTAAAGTAGTTATTATAAGCAATAGGGAAGAAATAATTATTTCTTAAATGATAAGCGCTACCTGGACAATGTGACAATCTTCTATGTAAATGCAACCTTGTGAAATGTGGCTATTTGGTGGGGACACGGGTCTCCTGCTCTGGATGCCTTGAGTCTGCCAGTGGGAAAAATAATTTTAAGAGTCAAAACACATCAAGCAAGAAGCTGTTGGTTGCTGCTCTCATTTTCCCAAAGAGTGTGATGGAAGGACCACTTGGCTCTCTTTGGAGGACAATAACATCAACAATCTTTTTTAAATGATTCTTATTCCCTTTATGCAAAACTAAAGAGGAAAGCCTTTTCCACCTCATGACTTTCAGTGGCATGTTTTAGTTTGTGATTTTATTTTTCTTTTTGATAACTTACAACCTCTTCGATTACAGAAAGAGAAAAGAAGCAAGAGATAGCATCACGAACAGGACTCTGGCAGCCTTGGAAATTAGAACCCGGCCTTCTCTTCCTGAGCATAACATTCAGAATCCTGCCTTTCAACTGGCTCCTCTCATCTACCCATCCCCAGCCCACGATTTCCTTTCAGCACCTACAGAACACCTACAAAGAGGATGAGAAAAAAATCGTCTCTTTCTCTTGATATGTCTTTCCAGCTTTGCCCCCCACCCCCCACCCCCAGCTTTGCACCAGTTCGAAGAAGCTGTTGGAGCAGGCAGAAGCTATCAGCAACCTCTGTTCAGCCGACCTGAAGCAGAGAGGAGTCCCAGCAAAAACAGGCAGAACCGGTATAGCAGATCCAAGGACTGGACTATTTTCTCGTGGAACCTACTGAGTCTTGTTGACCAGACTTTTAGTCCCCAATAGAGTTGACTTGAGGCTTTGTTGTAACACGTGATGACCCTTAAGCACCGAACAGTCGGAGCTGATGATCATGAAAGAATGGTCTCCACGAGGCCATGTGGAAATTGCCAAATAGTTTCCCATCCACATCAGAACCAAAGATCTGGAAATGGACCTTCATTCCTGACAGGGTTTCTTATAATTAAGTATGAACGGCCTTAAAAGTAAATACTAACTCTTCATTTTAAAAACGTCCAAGGCAACTAAAGATCTACAGAAGAACCCAGGGCCAATGGGAGCCCCAGAATCCACAAGACCTAAGGAACCCTGATTAATATGGAAAAAAGGCTTTTGAGCAGTTCTTGAAATAATCCACTAATATGTAACTATAGAAATGGACGTATGTGCAGATAGATAGACAGATGATAAATAGATAGATGATATAAGATAGATTTTATTCCATTCTCAATCCCAGAGAGTTATCATTCTTAGGGAGTAGGCTTAGCAGGAAGACCAAGTTTGTTTCCTTTGCCTTCAACTGCTTCATGTCAGCTCATAAATGTACAAATCAGTCAAATATCTAAACTAACAGCATTTCATCAGTCTTACTTTGCCCTTAATAATTCATCCCTCTTATGTTTACTCTATTACTTCTGCAGCATAAATATGCATGAAACGCGGCTGTGTATGTTCAAGCACTTTCATGGATAGACTAACAGCGGGGGACTTTTGACCTTGGTCTGAAGAGAGAAAAGTTACTGCAATAACTAACGACAGAAATGACAGTCTCATACTTTAAATTAAAGAGGAAAGGGAGAAAACATCCCCAAGAGAGACTTCCTTAACAGCAATGTAGATTTCAGCCTAAGAGGTGCTTTTTGTAAATTACATTTGAAAACAGTTGCTTTTCCTGCACCAGGTTTAACAAGGATAATACCTAACCTCTTGCCGAAAATCTCACAGAAGATGTTGTGAGAAATAATAAAAGAATGTCTGTGGAGGCTATGAGCTACCTGGAATAAAGAGGCTAGTAAATACACGGTCTTCTTATTAATTCTAGTAAATATCATTCTAGGAGGGGGGAAAAAAAAGCCCACAATAAAAGTGGGATTTGGGTGAAATCTACTAACTCCTAATCCAATTATTTCTGATGTTTTGATCATTTTTTCTGACTCCCTTAAATGTGTAAGGAGTGTATATTATGTATTTAACATCATATTTTCTCATTGTTCAGACTTTCCTCCTACCCCATAGCTTGGCAAATAATGCCAGGTATTAAGAAGGACTGTGGATTGCTGGCAACTCAGTTTCTCCACTGCAATGAAGACACTATAAAAACATGGACTTGTTGCCTTTGTTGTGTATCACATGTTTTCAATCTCAAAGGGATTTTTCCAGATGTTTCAGCCAGCTTTGTTGGTGTGTTTGAAAATGCTGGTCTGTTCATTGAGTCCATTTCCCCTAAAATATACAAACTCAGATGCTCAGGCTGAATTGAACTCAATCATCCTTCTTTCCCATCTCTCAATGAAGGGTTCTGTTCTGTCATTAGGTGAAAGGGAGAACAATACCTTCAAGATCTCATTGGCAGATATAATATTATGAGAAACTTGACACAGATTTATGTACTAGCTTGTAATGGCACAATTAGGATCTTTATCTGTGCAGGGGAACGTAGGCCAAAACGCATTTTTCATTTTCTGAACAAGTACCAACCAAACTTGGAAGTCCGTTGAAGCTAAAGGAGAAAGACACAGGGCGCAGTGATAAGGTTCACTTGGTGATGCTTTTCCTGGACACAGAGAAGGACAGACCCAGAAAATGACATTTGTCCTAGCAGCGATTCAAAAACTGTCCTGCAGGTATTACTTATGTTGGGAGGGTCACAATTAACATACCAGATGAGCAAAGAAAAAGAGACTTCTTTATTTTCTTCAAGTAATAGAATCTTTTTATAACCTCTCACCCTTCTGGGAAGCTGATGGGGGTGAAGGGTGGGAAGCAATAGGCTTTGACTTTAAATTTGCCTATTAAAGATGTTTCAGCTCCTTCGGTTCCATAGTTTCTTTGGGATAATTTTTCAGCTGACTCTAAGTTCACTCCCTAATGAAACTGTTTCACTCTTTCCTCTCTTGCTTCATCAAATGGTGTTGGCATATAGGGGACAAGTTACAGCCCTCGTGGTCTGGGGATGGAGAAGCCCTGGGTTTCATGGCAGATATCAACAATAGGCTGACTAACCTAGTGTTTGAGTGTGTCATGGTTGGATATCCTATTGGGTTCACCTTTGAAATGAACAGCTGTGAGCTGCAAAATTCTTGGAGACCTAGGACATCTTCCTTGATGACTGATTCCCAAATTGAGTCTCACTAGCCAAACTTGAAGCTACACTGAGGTCTGTGACATACATTTGGTGATCTCCTGGGTCCAGACCAGTCACTCAGAATAGGTTTCACCATTTGTTTCATTACCCCCAACTTTTCTCCTTCTGCCACCTCATAGGGCAGTAGGCACAATCTATTTTCTCTTCCTCCTTAACCAGCACATCCCTCTCATCATTGATTTAGTAAGCTCAGGCTGCTATAACAAATTATCATTGACTGGTGGCTAAGACAACAAATATTTATTTCGCACAGCTCTGAAGGCTAGGAAGTCCAATAGCATGGTGATGGCTGATCTGGTTCCTGGTGAGAGCCCTCTTCCTGGTTTGCAGACAGCCATTGTCTCATCGTGTCTTCATATGGCAGAGAGAGAGAGAGGAAGCAAACTCTCTCATGGCTTCTTATAAGGACACTCATTCCATCATCAAGGCCTCTCAAAGGCCTCTTCTCTTCTCCAAATACCGCCACATTAGGGATTAGGGTTTCAACATAGGAACTGGGTTGGGGGTGGGGCAGCATATGCATTCTATCCTCAGCAATCATAGTTTGATTTTTTTGTTCTGGGTCGTACATCCGAACCCACACATTCCCAGGGATCATCTGATTCATGCTCAGCCTTGGCAGTGGAAGACTTCAAGGGAACAAGATTTAAGAGGCAATAAAACACGTAGTCTAATATTTTTGCAATATTACCCTATTACAAAGGAGCAAAATTGGAAGACTTTTTTTAAAAGGTGCAATTAAGAAATTAGCAGTATCTGTATGTGTGAAAAAGTGTATATGCACATGCATGTGGGTGTGAATGGTCTTCCATGTGTGAGTATATACAACATGAGGAATGGGTCTGTAAAGACTCATAGGGAATGCAGTAATCGCAGCCTATGAGGGCAAGACCCTTTTGAATTATTCCAACCTTCACCATGTCAGAACTTACAGAGTATTTCATCACCTGCCATAGGTAATGGTGCTTTGAAAATAGACATGAGCTGTCAGCCCAAAACACACTCCCCTCTAGGAACCTGAATATTTCCTCCAGGAGGTATCAGGGAAATGTCAAATCATTTGAGACTGCCTTTCCAACCCCAGCTGGCCCTGACCTGGGATAAAATGCATGTTTCCTGAAAACACCTCATAATTTAGACTCTGTGACAAAGGTCCCTTCTGGATTTTCCACACAATATTTATTCTGCTCTTTCAGACTTCCTCATGGAAAATAGACATAGTGCTTCTGCTCCATTCTATGGATTAAGCCGATGTTTGAACAATCTTTTGTTTTCCCTCTGGAATAAAGTAACTCTATGTTTCTCTCCCAAATAGTATCCCAGAAGTTATTTTGAAATAGACTCAACCTTATGATGAAAGAAGGCAAGTAAAGAGGAAGTCAAGTAGATGAAATTTCTAAGGGGAAAGTCCATCTGGTAAATAATTATTTGCCATAAACTCTGGAGGAGTAAGTTGACCTAACATGGTAATCATCACACCTCACTTATAACCAATCTCTTTTTATAGCCAAGAGTGTAGTGTGTTGGCAGCTTTTAGCTATTCACATATTATTTATGAGTTTTATCCACATAAAATTTGCAGGTAATCTGCTTTCCTCATAACCTTTCTATTGCTGATAATTGAGACATGAAGTGTAATTGAATTAAACTTTATTGATTCAGGCATTAATTTTTTTTGGGGGGGGGTCAGGAATAATATAATTCTAAATAAATTAGTTTATTCTAAACTTTGCTAGAAAAATCCTGGGATTAAAGTTACTCTTCTAAGTAGTGTTGTACAAAAAGCCATGATTTGGGAAGTTAGAACTAGTTTCAAACCCTGACTCACTGTGAACTTTCTATTTTAGGAGAAGTTATTTTCAGCCTTATAATGGAAATAATACTACTCTATCATGGAAATAATACTACTCACAGGAAGATTAAGAGGACTAAGTGAAATTAAGCTGTAGTAACTAACAGGCCTTTCTTGTCATGTTTAGAACACTCTTTCTCTCTATTTGAAAACCAAATCTAACATCAGCAGTTTAACATGTATCTAGCGGGGAGAAAAGCCACAGCCAGATAAAGAAATTTTCCTCCAGGTCCTGCTGCATGATTGTGTTTCTTCCTTGGACTTGAGCTGAGTCACTTATATAATAAACATTATAAGTATCATAGCATAAGAGTCAACATAAAGAGGATGGTAGATGATAAAGAAAAACCAAGAGCCGACCCCAAAGGACAAAGCTACTGGAACACGGGTGCTCTGCACTGTCACCCCTGTGACACTATCAACAGACATGCCCCTGTGCTCAGTTTGCCTTGTAAACGGAGCAAATGTTGAGCACTCAGCTAGATAAGATGGATATAGCGATGAACAAGACAGCCCTTGCACTCAAACTGCTTATCTTCAAGTTGGGGATCAGGAAGTAATCCTGCAATTCTAGTTTGGCATAGTAACTGCTGGTCAAAGGGTAAGGACTGGGTGCCATGAAGGAGGGTCTCTCAGAGGAAGCGGTACCCATCCTGCAGAACAGGGATATTCCTAAAGCCACCAATGCCAGTTCATACATGAGGAAATCACCTACCTTGTTTTCTGTATAATTGGATTTAAGATTTCTGCTGCTGTCATATTCTCTTTCTCTCCCTTAGATAATTTTATGCTGCATATAATCTTATTTTTAGTTCTGAAGCACAGTTTATTTACTTTCTCAATTTTTCTCAATTGCATGTGAAATTAGTTATTAACTACTAGTTATTTAGTTGAATTCTTCAGGAGTCCTTGGATCCTGAGTTCACATTCATCTGAGTGTAGGCTATAGAAGCTGCTAGTATGGTAACGTAACATCGTGTACGTTTTATAGCATCAAGCACATGCCATTTTTAATTTGTTCAAAAATATGTGCACCTCTATCTTGTAACGCTTATATCATTTGTACTTCTATAGAGAAAAAGAAAACATGTTTGTTTGTTTATCTGGAGTCTTTTTGATAGAATTTATAGAAACCTAATTCAAATTAGCTTAAACAAAAAAAAAGAGAATTTTTCAAATTTTCAAAGATTGCTAGAGTCAGGTCCGCAGACATTGTCGTCAGTGATCCTTCTCTTTCTCTTCCTCCTTTCATCCACCCATCTCTTGGTTCTAATTTCTTTTTGTACTTGGCAAGTTCTTTGGACCCGGTAGCAAAAATAGTCCCAGCAAATTAAATCAAAGCTCTTGTCATCTTTAAGGCTTATTGCAAAGAGACTGGCTTCTTCCCTAACAAATTCAGCCCTTTGTGAGGATGACTGTGGTTGGCTAAGTATGGGTCATGTGCCCACTTCTGGACCAATCACAAGAGCAGAGAGGAGTAACCTGATTAACCCAGATTGAGTCACATGCCCATCATCATCGCAGAGGAGGCAACAGCGAGCGATCAATATTTTCACCAGGTTGGAAGGGACAACTGGTGGAAAAAAAAAAAAAAGATGCTGAACAGACAACATAATGATCTATAATAACATGAAACAATCAAGCACACAGCGTTTTTGACCTAAGCAAGGAGAGTGAGTGGGTGAGGCGATATTGCTGGTTCGCCTTGCAAGAGCATCACCTCTGCTAAAGAATGAGTGAGAATTATCCCTAGAACCTATCTATACTTACAATTTTATTGAACCCCTCAAAAGTTAAACCCAAACCACAAGCTTGTGGTGAAATAGAAAACTTTAACTCTCTAGAAAAATGACAGAAAATTCAGAGAAATCTCACTTGGAAAACATCACTAAGAACACACATGGGCATGGAGTGGAGCTAAGAGGCAAGTTAAGCGCTCTGACACAAAAACCCAATGCATTTGTGGGAATTTCTCAACTGGTCACTTAAATAACCAGATACTAAGCCTTGATGGGAAGTCTACATTTTAAAGCAACTGTGAGCAAGTTAAGACAGTTCCAAATTGGACAATGGTGATTTACAGAATTTAAATACTGTCAAAGATTAGAAAAATATGGATTATTTAACAGATGAAAAACAAGAAAGTGATTCCTTCATTCTCTTTTTGATTTCCCCAGAGCCCACGGAATAGATTAATTGTAAAAAGACGCTTTTAGCAGCCATCAAAAACACAAAGCTGCTCTGTGATATGAATTGTGCTAGGGGCTGAGGCATTGTCTTGTCCTCAAGGGAGTCATTGTTTTGTGGGAAAGAAAGCCCCTTCAGTAGACTATTAAAATACAATGTTCTACATAGAAGTTTGTAAAAGGTGCTATTCTAACACGTAGTGTGAATTTAAGAGGTCACACCTGCAACTCTTCCAATAATTACGTTCCTCCATGTTGCCTGAAATCCACCATCAGAAGTGGATTCATCTGGGGTAGAAGATAGCTCTTTTAAATTTTCAATAGCCCAGGTAAGAATATCACTTAATCAGGATCTTCAGTTGTTCATGCTTCGTGTGAATTAATCAATCAGATCATTCCTGCTAATAAGTACCTCAAATCAATAAATTCGGGAAGTTGGTTTTGGGTTTTGGGATGGGAGGGTTTGTGCTTGAAGATCAAAGATAATGAAAGAAGGAAATATTGGATATGCAGGACTAGAGAACCCTGATAACCAGACTTCCTCTGAGAGACCAGTTAAGTCTCAAGCTGGCCCTAGATAGCTGTGTTTACTCCTTCAATACACTGATGCATTCTATGAGGACATTTTAGGAATTCTTAACTGCTATAGGTTGGACAATTGAGTAATGATGTCTTTTTCGGCTGGCCCTAAGCTCATCAGGAAGAAATGAAGTACATTGGCCCCAGCACACCTCCTGTCTCCCTAGCTAAGGTACCAGGTATCTGGGTCCTAAAGGTTTGGAGGGAATTTTTCAGGTAGAGATGGACCCCAGCCAACAATCACTAACAGACTCTGCATAACCACTAAGACAATTACGCTGAATTTGTCTGAAGAAGGTAACTTCCGGTACCAGGTAGGACTTGGTTCCACAGGCCCTGAGAATGAGATTTGCAGGTTTTGAGAGAATGTGGGGACCTTAAACCACATGTGAGAAGACGTCACAGAGTTGGGCTGGGAGCACCACAGTGAAGCACTGTGGACTCAGGACCAGGAGTTCCCTGCATCCTCTGGATCTGTGTGAATAGCAGGATTCCCATCCATCAGAATGAGGAAGGAAAGGAAACCATGAACAATAATGGATAGGTGACACCTCACCAGTCCTCATGAATAGGGATCAACCAGATTTAGTTTGATCTTCACAAAGAAATGAAGCAGTGTTTGTACACAGGATGGCATGGCGTCATCCCATGCTTATTACAGAGCCACCTAGAAGTTATTTCAGTAGGGGAGAAAGAAGATCAAAAGGAAAGGGAGTGAAAAGAAAGCATGGCATGAATAGTAGTTGACTCTCCAAAGTCTGTAATAAAACTTTATCAGTAATTGGCTTAGGAATAAGCATTTGACTTAATAGGACTAATGAAATGAAGGGAGACCTGATGGAAATTTCTGGAAAGGATTATTCATTCCAAAGAAAGAGACATTAAAAAGAGAGCAAGAGAGAGAGAGAGGGTTGGCCCTTCTCTGGACGTTGTACATTTAGATAAGTCTTCTGGAATGGCTGTGGCCATCTTGCCACCAAGCCAAGGACAGTCAACACACACAGGAGCCACACCTAAGAGAATGGCTGAGAAACAGAGCTGTATCCCGACCTTCTGAACCTCCTGGAGATGAGATGCTGTTCCTTGTTTTCTGCCACTTGCTGCCCAAAGCCTTTGATGTACATGATATGACTGTTTCAATAGGATCACCTTGCACTTAGCACAGTAAGTTCATTAGGCTTTGCCCAAGACAGTGTTTCACTCCACAGTGTGATGGTTCCTCTTGTCCCCACTTCTGCCCATTCTTCACACTTTGTCAAAGTGCCATCACTCTAAAACAATCCAATCAGACTCTATCCCTGCCTAAACACACCTACGGCCTTTCTGTTTTGTAGGGGGGAAACTGTCAAGTCTTCCATGACTCCATCCCACGCACTCAGCATTCCATTCAGGCCATTCCTGTTTTCCCCAAGACATTACCACTCTGTGTCTTTGGGACCATTTGTATGAATGTCATGCTGCCTGAGATGCCCTTCCCCATCTTTTCGGTCTAGAAATGCCCTTCCCATTCATATCTACCTGATTTTCCATTTCCTCTGTATTTCATAGCACCTGTGTCTTATCAACTGGGACCTTTTCATATATTTGCTTAAATGTACCTGTGCTCCCTAATTGCCTGTGTCCCCTTGAGACCGTCTCTGCCACCTCAGCACCAGGTTCAGTTCTGGACCCATAACAGGCTTTCAATTAGGGGATGAATAAGTGAATGAATGAACAAATGAGTTCAACTCCCCAGGACTTAGGAGAGTTAAGAACAAATTCTGTAGTAACTGGAGTCCTTCTGCTGAATAAACAACTACTTCCCACATCTCTTGAGGGTATCACAGCTAACCAGTTCTCTAATACTCACAGGCTGTACAGTGATTTATTCTACCACTGTAAGCTACATTCCTGATTACTGCTTATCCAAAGGGCTGGACCACTCTGGTGGGCACGACATTTTTATACCGTGTTTTAAGTGTGAATGTGAAAACCTGACTTCTACAGGGCTATTTGCAACGGTGGCTTAACACATGTATGGCACTGTGTTAAGAAATCTAAATTAGAAGCATGTCATGTAGCGACTCTGGGACCAAAACAAAGATCTTGTACCTTTTCAATGAACTAGCTCTTAAATATATTTATCTATTGATCAGACAGAAAGCATATATATATATATATACATATATATACACTATATATAATATATTCATATATATTTATATATTATGTGTGTTTATATATTTTAAATATGTATATATATTTTTATATATAAGTATTCTCAAAGAAGAAAAATGTTGCTGGGAAAATTTAGTCATATTTTTATGTAAGATGGTATAATTAATACCAATTATGCCTGCGTTAATCAGTATGAATATATGTGGAAAGAATAAATATGTATGGAAAGATGAAACAGGCAAGAACACAGAATAATGTACCTAGGCATCCTGTCGATGCCATGTTTCTCAACAACTCTGGTCAGCTGCTCTCCATTAGGACACAAACCATGGCGTTTGGGGTTTTGACAAAGCAACACTGGTCTCTGGCAGTCTGGAACACTGGCTGCCAATGGAGGCTTTCTCAGTGGCTGCCGACAATGGCCTGCGGGTAGCCTCAGAGCCTGGGAGACACCGAGAGCTAAATGCTTCCCGTATTTCATTTTCTAAATTTCATAGCCTGATAGCAGTCAGGCTGCAGGCATTGTATTCTGAAAGGATTATTGCCCTTCCAGAGAAGTTAAGTCACTCAGCTTTTGGCCCCTATGGCTTGGGACACCAACCGAGACGTAGCGCAATCACACAGCTGCAATCCGCTGTCTCTCCTGGCTTCCCGCGTGATGATATTCCCAACATCAGATCCCCTTCTATTATGTAGACACTTTGCCACCAACTCCCTTCTGCTTCTTTCAAGGCTTTTTCCATTTGCGTATTTACCTTATTTATCTTACCTTCACACTTCCCTGACCTGATTACCCTTAGACATAATCAGCTCCTCTTTTTTCCTTTATGTCTCAGTGGCTGCCGCTTGATATTATGGTGTTATTTTAATATCGTAACGGAAAATGATAAAGGCTAATCAATTACTTTGTATTATCTATTGTGCTCCATTGGGATTGATTTTCCTCTATGTAATCATGTCTGCAGCCATAAAAACAAAGATTAAAAAGGGGTTTCTTTCTATTTTTCATATTCAGAGGAGTCGTATCAGTGTCCCTGCCTCATCATGTCGCCGTGAAGAGAGCTACATGTCATCCAGAGGAGTGGAGCCCCTAGGAGGGGACAGAGCCATGGGCAAAACTCAGTGCTGGCCCTTGGACTTTGGCCTCTATCTTGTGGATTTATTTTCCCTAGTGCTCTTTAGAAAAATCTGGCATCACATTGATTATCTAATAAACGGCAATTCTGTGTTGGCTGCATGTATTTATTTGCATGTCATGAGAGGCTCGCACATTGTCACTTTGCCTTCTCCTCACCATGTAAACTGCTTAAAATCTCCCACGTCAAATAACCTAGAAACGTACAGCTAATGAATCTTCCCCAGTACCGCTGTGCCATTCACTCAAACTCCAGGGCCTGCCGAGGCTCCTAGTCCTCGAGAATAAATATACATTAGATGCAAGCAGGGTGTGCACAGATGCCAGGAGATAACACAAAGCAAGCCAAGCAGCTTGCCGGGGAGACCTGGGGAAGACTCCCTGTCTCTACAGCAGGGAGCTTCTCCGAGCCAGGAATCGGCTTCAGGGAGATGGGCTACGGGAGGCGGGGTCCTCGACTCACAAGCCTTCTGTGCACGGAGATGGAGGAGATGGACGGCACCCCCAGCCCCAGACCCGGTGGAGAAGGAGCTGCCCTGCCTGCAATCCCTGTGACCCAGTGGGTGACTGGCCATTTGTCTTTTGTTTGGTATTAAAAACCCACACGGAAACCTGCCTGTAGGAAAGCTATGTGACTCTACCATTCTGTCTGACCTCACTTTTATTGCTCTCATGTTCTGGACTATCCTTGCCCTCCTCTTGCTCCTAGACTGACCCTTTTCCCTGAAGTAAGCAAACAGCATACATTCTAAAATCATTCCAGGTTGGGGAGTCGGGGGGTGGGGGCTTGTGGGGTGAGCACCAGGGTTTATGACGCCAACATTCCCCTGCAGCATCCAGACACATCTCAGAGAAGGTGGGTATCTCCAGTGCAGCAACCAGGAGGCTCCCTGGGGGCCAAGTTCAGTGGGGCCACTCTGCCTCTCCTCTCCAGAGCCCCATGAGACTCGTCTCTCCGGGGAAATCACAGATTCTGACAGTTGCCACAGTTCAGACTCTGGACCTTTAGGGTGTGGTGTGAATCTTATTTTGCTCCTGTTTTTGTGAAAGCGTGTGTAGAGACAGTGTGCCTTGGGCCTGTGTGTTCTGGAAGGTGGCTCCGGGAGCTGTGTTCTGGTCCGCCCCTCCCTGAAGTTTCTGAGCTCTGCTTAGCCCTTCCCAGTCTCTGCTGCAGCTGCCTCACCCACAGAGTCCCGCGGGGCAGGGCCGGTGCCTCAGGAGCAAATGAAGCCTGAGGAAGGCCTGCCATGAAGCCGGCTCTCCTCACAACAAAGCCCCAAGCTTCTGTTGGTTCATTTGGTTAAAACAAAGTCTCCGACTGCCTCCCGCAGCACCCTCCCTTTGAGAGTTCATGCTCAGAGCCACCGAGTCATTTTTATTATAGAACAAACAGTGGCTTCAATAGGTTGTCTCCAAACGGTCATTATCTCCCGCTCCACCTCCACCTACCCCAAGTCTCCTGGGGTGGGGGGCAGGCCTCACAGCTGCTGCCAAGGCGTGCCCACTGCTCGCCTGTCCTCATAAATAAGCCCCAGGATTAGCAGACTGAGGGACCGGCTGCAGTGGGAGTGGTCGAATGATCTGGAACTCCTAAGAAAGCATTCCAAATGCTTCGCGGCACACTTAGCACTTGGAGAGGAGGGCGGCGGTAGGAATGGGGTCAGCTTTCTTCCTCGGGGAAATTACTCCAATAGATTCTTAAATTTATAGTCTGTGTTGTGATAATAAATAAAAATAAAATATACCTCCAAAGTCGGAGTCTCTTCGGCTGAAGAGGTCCTCGGGGGTTGGTCCCTCCACTGCTGTTCTCTGTTTTGACAGGAAACTGGAGAGTAGTTTTCCAGAAAACGCTCAGGGATGCGTGCCTCTGCTCGCCCTCGGCTTTGCCTCCCCGGGCTGCCTGCCTGCCACCAGCTTGCTTCCTCTGCAGAAACCGGTTCCTCTGCTGACACCCTGCCCCCCTCACCAGCCCCTGTCCACTCCCACCATGGTTTCTCCTTCTTTAGTCCTCTCCAGCCCCAGCAGAGAAGCTTTTCCCAAGCAAAAGAAGCTTCGCTCTGCTGCTAACACTGATGTCTAATAACAAAGCCTTGCTCAGTGCCCCTCAGCCTGTTACCCCTGCTGTCCCGCCCCCCGCGGCACCCCACTCCAATTTATACCTGTTTGCAGCACAGCCCAGAAAGGCAACATGCAAAATTAAGTTTTAAACACTTAAATCTAGGGTTCCAAGTTTGGGTGCAATTACACAATCTACATTCATCACATTGTGGAATAACCCAGTTTGTGTTCAGGTTTTGGAGTTGCACTCAGGTAGGTGTTTTTCCCTGTTTTCTGAAAAGAACTGTGATGCACTGAAGGGGAGACTTGTTATTCCCTAACACATCTGATGAGCTGTGCCCAAATATGAGGAAAGCTGACTATTTTTGAAATATAAACATCTGTCTTAATTTACTTGCTTCTGATTTAGGAGTCTAATTGCACTTGATATAACCTATTGTTGGATTCCCCCAGGGGTCTTGGAAAAAACTAGTGAAAACAATGTGGAATGGATTCCTTGTGTGAAATCCACAGACTTCTTTTTTTGCCCCCTCTTTTTTCTTTGCCTTGTATTAAATTAGAATTTATAACCCTCTGTAGCCCATGTGAAAAGCATTCCAAGTGATATGGCTGAAATTATCTTCTAAAACTAATTTCTCACGTGAAAATTGAACTAGCTGAACCTTTCTCATAAGCAGCTGACAGTTAAAGAATCTTCAGTGAGTCAATCTCAGTTTTGGAATATTCTTCACATTAAACATATTATTTGGGCAAATACACCAAGTCATTTATAAATAGCATTTTGAATGTGTGCGTGTGTGCGTGTGTGTATGTGAAGCTTGCTTTTGCGCTGATCTTAAATTTCAGGGTGCAGCATTAGAAAACATTCTCAGGGTACCTGCCACTGTTTTGTGTTGTAATCATAACAAAACTTGAAGTCCATCTCAGTAGATTTAAAAAACAAAACAAAACAAAAAATTGCCCATAATGTATTCATTAGTGGGGAAAATAACTCGCAATTATTTCCCTTAATAACAGTTAATATTTTTAGTGCTTAAAATGTGCAGGGTACTGTTCTTAGGACTTAATCAGCATCATCTCTTTGATCCTCACAATGACTTTTTAAGGTAGTCTTCTTAGCCTCCTTTTACAGGTAAGGAAACTGAAGAGGTTAAGAATCACGCTGGGGGTAAGGGGCAGTTGCTGACCCAAACTGCATATCACAGAAGCATTATGAAAACCGGAAGACCCAAAAAAGGGTGTTTGTTGTTGATGACTGTTTTGAACCTAGGCAGAATTTAGTGACTGGAGAATAGCTTATGTTTGAACAGTTAGAGAGGGTCCCAGAGGAAAGAGTTGGGTCTGCAAGGAAAGTAAACTTTTATGACTGTGTTGTTTCAGAAGACTTGGCAGCGCGGGTTACTCACAGCTCGCCTGTATCGCTCCGTTACTTAATCAGTATTATACAGCACCACTTAATCCTTTTTACGGCTTAGCTTGTCTTGTAATGTTGTTGTACTGCTGATAAACCCATTCGCAGAAATAATGTACCTGTAAAAAAATCGACACCACGCACGGTTTTTAAAGCAAGGACGCCTTATTTGTGAAAGTTTCCATTATATCACAGCATTCATTACAGCACAGATGCTAACAACAGGATTACCCAGTAAAGACTCGAGACAGATGAAACCGTATTTTAAAACAAATGTTTATTGCACTGCCCTGTGAGATTCTGGTGGCAGGGCATGAGTGAGTCCTCTTGAACCACAGGTCAAAAACACCCAGATTAAATTTTTATCATGACATACATCAAGTTCTTCCACCGTTAAAACCAGAGTAAAAAAAAAAAATTTATTTATTTTTTTTTTAAGTAGAAAAGCATCTTAGTCCTGAGAACTGACACAGCTTTTCTTTTTTTGGCTAAGAAAGGCAGAATGTATTATGACCTCCTGCATAAAGGTTTTTCACAGTCAAATGTCCAGAAAATGTGGCAGTTTTAATTTCACAAACACAGGCATGCTTAAACTGAAGAATTTTTAAGGACGCACTGTAGGGAAAAAAAGGGGAGGGCAACAAAAGCAGTCTGTGGATTTCACACAAGGAGTCCATTCCACAGAATCATTCTGCTTCCTCTGAGAATCAATTAGCAACTAAACAACTACCCCGGCTCTGTAATGATGCCTGGCTGTGGTATTTCCCCAAAATCACCTGGAGCAAGGTAAATGGCAGGAGAGCTTTGGTCACCAGGGAAAGCATGAAAGGATATACCACACCTTCATGAAGGTATTCAGGAAGAATCCATGAAAAAAGAGTAACTGTCTGAGGCTACATGGCAGCTGTTTCAAATAATAAAATATCATTTGCATCTCGGCTGAGGGTTTTGATTTTGTCGGCTGGTGATGTCCCATGCATTTTTCCTGAACTTATTGCTCATTTTTTCTTTTTTTGAGCTTAGCCAGTTATGATTAAACCATTGAGTAGGTACACTTGTTTGTTGCAGATCTACGTGAGACAGTAAAGCTTCATTTCAAATAGAGATGCCCAAGAGGAAAAAATTAGAAAGTGCTGTGCAAAGCTGTGAAACACTGACTGGCAATTTAAATTGGAATCAGACAATTCAGCATGAATGGGGAAAAAAGAAAACCCTCACATGCACTGTGCACAGTGGAGGGGGTGAGGGATGGTGAAATGGGTTTTATTTTTAGAAGATTTTGCTAAGTTCTTTATAAGCATCTCAATCTTTGTTAAAAAGAAACAGCAGATATGCACATTTTCCTTAGGGGAGCATTTTTTTTCCCCTATATAAAATTTTAGTAGTTGGCTGCCTAGAGTGCGGCTTTTTGTAACAGAATATACAAATTGTATTTTTTATGGTTCCTTATTTATAGGGAAACAGCCATTTTAATAAAATGATTCACTTAAATTATTTTACTGCTTTTCATTACAGATCTTCATTTTTTTTTCATTTGTTCTTGTCTTTCTCCTCTTTAAAATTAAGATGTTTGACTCTGCAATTAATCCCAAATGCATTTGATTTTGAGGTACTGTCTCCTTTCAAAAATCTTGTTAAAATATCTTTCTACAAATACGAATTTCAAAATCAATACAAGCCATTTGACTGATCATATAAGTCATCCTGGGACTGTGTTAAACGTTACTCAAGGCAAATATCTATTTCTTGGGAGTGGGGAGAGGCGATATAAACTTAGCACACAAAAAAAGAAAAAAACCACCCTCATCCCTTCCAAATTATAGGAGCAATATTGATACATGCTTAATGCATTTTTGCACAGTGGCAAGGCGACTGGTTTTTATTTGTTTTGTTGGAGGGATAAAGGTGGCTTTTGTTTTGTATTTGAAATACCATAACCTAAAGTTTATTCTATGACAGGGTTTTTCATATAGTATGTACCATGGTTTATCTTCAGTGGAGAAGGAGAAATATTGTATTCAACAATGTAACTAGTGTTAAAGAAAATTCTTAGAATTATATATCTGAACACCAGTAAATCCAGTTTAAAGCAACAGAGTTTACATTTGTGGAGATGAGGATGATAAAATGTATCATATTAAATGAATGCCTTTCTCATGCCTGTTAGCAACTTAGGAGCATTGTGACAGTCAACTGAATGTTTATGGCTCTTAAAAAAAGTAGACTGTGTCAATAAATATTACTTCTCATCTTATTTCAGATGCCAGATCAAAATCAATGTTAAACACAACTGATGTTGTTAATGTGAAATTAATCTGCTAAAAAAATTGAAACTAGGGATCTTAAATACTGAAAAATTCAAGAGAACATTCTCTTTGTTTTGAAAGTATTATATTGCTGAATATTCCATCTATTGCTTTGACAACATACAATGCACCTAAAGATTTGTTTAAAAAGTGAGCGATTCCAATTAGAAAATACAGGTAAAGATAAATGTTGCCTTTATTATAAATGCATAGTCTCCCAGAACATGTAGGTGAATGTAAAAACATACATAAACACACACCGGCACAGAGCCTCTCCTCTACCTAATTTGCTGAGTTAATGTTCCTTCTCAGAAAATATATACTTTGAATAAGATGGATTAAATATGTTGGTTGGATTTTAGAGTGCAATAAAATAATTACATTAAAGATGACCGTCTTTAAGGGGAAAATAACTATGTTGGGCTAATTTGTTATTATTACTCATTGCATTTAAAGAAACTTGGACCAGCGATCAAAGTGCATTTTGATTTGTTTGAAAATTGTAAATGACCCATTCCCAGATTTCCAACCCCATAAAGTTAGAACGCGGTCTGTGAGTACTCTGCGCTCTGATCAAGAAGGAAGGGGCTTCAGCTTCAAATGTCAATGCTGTAAACATGTTAAATCTGGAAAATATTTGCGAGGCAAGCAACCATGTGTAAAATTTACTGAACTTGTCATGAAAGGGCTGCAGCTGCAAACCTGCAGACTTCCCACTTCCATGAAGCCTCCAGATGTTGAGACGAGGAAGCGAGGTTTTCGTCTTGGCTTCCCAGCTGTTGCACCTCGGACTTGGTCTGCCTCTGTCCTCACCGCCAGTTTTTCCCCCAGGTAAAGGAGCAGCGACCAGTTAGTTCCTGCCGGGAAAGCAACTCCGGGGCTTCCTTCAGAAAGTGTTCCGTATCATTTACGACGACATTGCCAGCCCAGCATCCCACCGTAGATGAGGGTTTGCAATCTGTCCGGCTGCCCAGATAAACCGAGTTAGTTTAACAAAAGCTTCCAAAATGCGGAGGGAAAATCATCAGCTAATTATAAAATCAAGCAATTGTCATGTGCTACTGCCAACGACAATTGCCATTAAATTACACTTATGCATCATTTCACGAAAACTTTTTTAAAACCATGTTTGGTGCACATAACTAAAAACATCTTGGGATAAATTTAAAACTTTGCTTTACTATAGAAATGTAAAATCTGCCAGATATCATCATAAACAAAGACGATTTGATGAATTTTTAAAAATTACTAACACTTCTTTTAACACCACTACCATTATATGTAATATTTACAATATGCAATCTTCTTTTATAATGTAAAGTGTTTTTAAAATGAAATTTGCACTTAAATGCCAATATCCTCTCCTTCTGGCTTCTCACTTTATGACACTAACATAGGATCTCATTCACCAAGCCAATTGAAATTTTAATAAAAGAAAGCAGGAGTTTCTAATAAACTCCTGCAGTGAGCTGATAATACTAAACATCTTTAGCAGCATGGTGTTTTTTATTATTATTTTAGCTGTATATTAATATGCTAGTATTTGTAAACTCCCCAGTGCCGCTAGATTTATTTCAGAAGCCTTCACTACATTCTTCTATTGTGAAAAGTTTATCTGACAAAGAAAAATTCTTTTCCAGTGGTTTTCCACCCAACAACTCCATGACAGGAAAATATATGGTTGACAAATGGGTTGTGACTATTGCATTCAGTCCTGGAAGGAAGAGTGACGGATTTCACTTATGTGGTGCTGGTTCTGAGCTAACCAGGGAAACTGACATAATCCACTACAGTAAAGGGAAGCACTATTGGGGCTTTTGTTCGTGATTTAACAAGATATACTGGCCTACCTCTCACACCGCCATACCTCCCAGATAACCCTGTGTTCTCTTCCATCTCCTCAATACCTCCAACCCGCATTTTCCCACCCCGGCTTCCCAACTAGACCACCATCACTCTTCTACTCAAGCAGTATGGACTGTGGCTGCAGAGAGAGTCCACTGAAAACATAATATACAAGGATCCGTGTTTACAATGTAGTTTGGAGTATGGAATTCAAATAAAACCATGGGGGATATTCTTTTATGCTGCTGGGTATGACGCGGAACTGTTACTATCAATGGGCAATGAAATCCAGCATATATTGTATGTAATAAGGGTCAACATTTAGACCGTGTTTATGGTGTGTCAGGCACTGTTCTGGGCACTTTACGTGTATGGAGCCTACTTGATCCTTCCCACGCTCCTGGACGGCAGATACCATTACTGTCCCTACCTGATAGATAATGAAGCTAAGATGCAAGAAGGCGACTTGCCAATGTCATGCAGTTAGAAGGACAGCACAAGATTTAAACTCAAGAAGTCTAGGCAGAGGGTCCCGCTGTCCATCACTCTGCCTCTCTAAACTACATGGTATTCAGATCAAGACTGTTTCAACAATTAGTTTTCATTGAGGCCTCTCCTATGGATCACACCCGTTCCACCGCTTTGTCACCCACAGGCCCTAAGTAAGCAGGGTATCTCTGGTTTTCTTAATCTTAAGTTTAGGAAGGGAAACGAATCCTCTTACCCTCCATCAATACTACTCCTTCCAATCCCATTAAGTAAAAAGAGTTAAAAAAAAATATATATATATACAAAACAAATATATATATCTATTTGTTATGGGTTTTTTTTGTTTGTTTGTTTTGTTTTGTTTTGTTTTGTTTTTTTAATGCAAAGCTGAAAGAAACACAGGAGCAGCCCAGGCTCTGGCCATTATGGGCCTCATGAGTTCAGGATAAAGCCCAAAGATGCATGACTTGAGAAGCAGGGCATCCTTGCACAAAATATTACAAGTTACCTTTTCCTTGAGGCTGTCAGAGCCCAGGTAGAAGGCTTGGGGAGAAGGTGGCTTGGTGAGAGGCCCCACCATTTTCAGGGAGCATCTCACACAGAGCTGGGCTGGTCTAAGGTGGAAGAAAATATGCCGGCCTCTGGGGCCTGGCCCAGAGAACCCTGATAGCCAAAGCACGCATTTCAGGAAAGGAGAACTTTATTTCTTCCAAAGCTAGCACACCAAATCAGCTCAACCAGATAACGGCAGCCTCAGGGGTGGAGGTTGGGAGACAGTTGAAGCAGATGCACGGTCAAAGCTGCCCCCAATGCTGCAAGCCGATGTTTTTCCCAAAATGTCTTGTCTCCATCGCAAGGCCAGGGGTTGGTTTTGAGCAGGCTGGGCAGAGCGCAGCACTCCGCCACTTCGGGAACTGCAACGTCAATGCACTCACATCAGATGATTGACCAGTATGGCCGCTAATATTCCGATCATGTATTGTCCATTAGGTGTTCTGGAACTGGTTTCTACAAGCTGGCTACCAGAAGCTATAGGCACATTTGAAAAAAATAAGGTAACATTTGGTGAGAGAAATACCATATATCTTTGTTTAGAAGTAGTGGCTTCTATTAAATTTAATTACTTCCCCTGTGGCTTTAAATCAAGGGCAGCTTCTGTTAAATTTAATTACTTTCCCCTGCGGTTTACATGGCAAAGGTGTCAGTGCTACTTGCCGAGCGCTTCTGGCCAAAGTAAAAGCTTGGGTATGATTTGCTCCATTATACCAATGCCTCCCCTCCTAATTTTACTTTCTCCCTCTATCCAACATTTTTGTGGACATTTTATTCATGAAATCTGCCTTTGGTATCTTGAAAATTATTCAATTAGCAGCATGTGATTGGCAGCTGCAATCTGAAGAAAAAAAGAAATTCTAATAAATTTCAACCCAAACATAGCCTGCGTTCACTTTGCTGCTCTATTGTACCGATGTTTAGTGCAACAGCACATTAAAAGTATTATGCAGAATCTGCATAAGGGTGCACTTTCTTAAATTCTCTGGATAAGGCAGTTATTACTGCTTTAGTTTTATTAGCTGCATGCCCAAACTGACAATTTTTACCACTGATCATGTCAACACCAATTCCAATTGCTCTTCTGCCCCCTAATTGTCAAAGTGCACATTAAATTGTAGCTACCTAGGAGCCTTGCCCTTTATGGAGTTGCCGCTGGAATTATTCACAGAAGTGAATTCCTAAAAGTTTGCTTCTCTCAAGATGAAGTGGATCTTCATTAACATTCTGGAAATGAAATGCCGCTTCATAAAAAAATAAGGCAGCTTTCAGACCATTTTAGAATTTCAGAGAAATTTTGCATTATCTTTCCCATGATTCTATGCTGATGTCAGGCTGTATTTCAACCGAAATGACAATGAAATCATTTCAATTCCATGCAATGTGCAAAAAAACAGTCAATTTTTCACTTGGCAAGCTGAAGTCTAAAGTAATTAAGCACTGCTGTGTGGGAGGCAGCTTCCTGCTCTGAAGTCAGCCTGAGATAATTACCATATTAAAGTCAAAACATCGTGTGCCGCACTGATAGATAGATGGATGGAGAGATTGGGCATCTATTAAATGATCCATTTTGTTATGCTTCCTGGGAAATGTGCCATTGATGCCAATTAAGAAATATATATTCCAAGTGAGTATTTCTAAGTGACAAAACTTCTATCCGGTAAATTGAATTTATTATTTACTGATCATGAAGTACTTAAAGTCATAAAATCTAGAGAAAGAGCAACCTATGAGGAGAATTACATACTCTGACTCGGTTTACAAACCCCTCATTACCCAATTGCCACGTTAGCATCAAGTTTTCCCTGATAACATTTCTAGCTGAGGTACTAAGTTATTTCTGTCAGGAAAACTTGAGCTGGAATAATAATAATAATAATAATAGGATATTGCAGGTAAAATGGTAGCATTCAGAAGTTTCAAAGACACCAAAAAGTTAAGTGAAAAATTCATGTTTTATGTGTTTTAAGGAGGGTAAATGAAATACACTTCAAAGAGTAATCTTTCTTAAATATCTTTGAATCTCTGCTCGTGGCATTGAGAAATGAACTGACCCCCCCCCAACTACTGAAGCTGGGGACTAATCTATTCACACGGTACAGCTGAATGCACAGCAGTGAGATTAAATTATGTTAAAATTCTTAGCAGTCTCATTTATTAGAAGTTAATAATTTATTAATATTCTTTCTCCAGTGACCAAACATACGTATTATTTATGCTTTTATAATGATACTTGGTTAAGAATATACTTAATAAAGCAGTTAGGTCTGTGATTTAAATCTGCCCCTCTTTATCAAAGTTTGCATTCCATTATAGAACACAGTAAAAGTTTATTTTCGCGTAAATAGTAGTGAAAGAAGAGAAGACAATGCTGGCTTTCTGTTCTGAAAGAAGAGGGCATCTCCAAGTCAGGATCTTTTTTTGAGTAAAAAAGAATAGGCACCTCTATGTCTGCAGTGAAGGTTATGTTTGATCTTCTCTAACTACTTTCTGTGGGATTTATTCGTCACCATTTCCACTAGCGTATTGATACCATAAAGGATAGAGAACTAAAGCAATATCCCTTTAAAATCAGAGACAAGAACTTTGAGGATCAAAACTAATATTTCTCTTATTGCCCCCCCCAAAAAAGTAGACCTTAAAATACAAAAATCCACCCATACAAAGATTAAATGATAATTATTTTCCCTAGGAGGTAATCTAAAGAATCAATAGTCTGCCTTAATATCAAATTTCGTCTATGCTCTCTGGCATATCACTTGGTGGGGGGGGATGGGGGGGTGGTCCCAGTGAGTCAGGCACTCAACTGAGCAAGGCTGGCATCGCTAAATTCCAGGCTGTTCCGATAGACAGTTTCAGGCCTTTGGTTCTGTGTGTTTCAACAGAAATCCTAAAATGAATGCAATTTTAAATTACTTTGTGAGGGGAAGAAAGAAAAATGGAGTTTTTATTAGGGCTGGTTTCATGTGCCCTGGAATTCAAAAGAGGATAGTTCGTTGCCTGACTTAACTGTCCTCCGGCTGGCATTTATAGCAATACCATCCTCTCTTTCCTATCAATGGATAGAAAATTTGAGAAAAAGTCATAGTAACGGAGAGTAGGAAAGAATAAAGATTTCCTTTGATTCTGTGTATGTGTATGTGTATATGTATATGCGTCTATAAAGACAGATGCACGCATATCCACACAGGCGTATATGCAGTAAAAGCTTTCCATTTTAAATCAAAAAGGGAAAGCATCTGAATTAGTTAAAAATGAAAATCAAGATGTTTTTATTTTTCATAAGAGTTATGTCCTAGTAAACTATGACATTTTGTTTTGCTTCTACTTTGTTTCTACTTTCAAAATTTTCTGCAGTGAAGACATGCATAGTTGAAAAAAAATTGTTTCCACTTTAAAAAAAAATTCTTTTTTAATTTAGCAAGGAATATTTAGTCATTTTATAATACAGTCCAAAATAAAAGGGAGCATTTAGGCTTCAGGGTCGGGGAGACCACTTTGCAGCAGACAGTCCTGCTAGAAGAAACCAGAAAAGAGTCTTGAGGTCTCTTCCAGAACGGTCAGGAGTGGGAAGCCAACCCAGGCCAGAGCAAGAGCACTTATTTGGGGCCACTTGTGTTCCATTTTGCAGATGCAAATAAACGAATGCATTTAGAATGGGCCAGAGAGAGGGAATTTGGTTCAGTGACTAGAGCTGCAGTCTGGGAGTGAGGAGGTCCAAGTTTCTATTTGTGACCTTGTCCCGGACCCACTTTGTAAATTGGGACCGTCTAGAACTCCGCTCTCTTTCTCCATCTGTAAAATGGAGGCAGTAATGTGCCCAGCTTACCCTTTAGCACAGTAGAATTAGCAAACAGTGTGGGAAAGAAAGTGCATACATTCAGAGCATGATTCGTTCTGAGAGAATTTCGGTTCTTCCTTGTGAATTCTAGCATCGTTTTCAGCTGCCAAAACCCGGGTGCTATTCAGAGAATTCAAAGTCAAACATTGCATTTATTTTCTGCCCTTTAAATGCCCATGATTTTGAGGGTTTTCTCACCATATTAACTGCAACAGTGAAATTAGACTGTTCAGCTTCAGTTTATAGCCCATTTCATTCTTTAATTTCTGTGTTCAGAGATGATGGTTTTGGTTTGCAGTCACACTGTTCCAGAAAAATAACAGATAAAATGGGTTTTCACTGAAAACATTTAAACTTCATGAAAAAAAAAAAGCAACAGCAACAACAAAAAACCCAAACCTGGCTTTCCCTGTTGCACTGTAGTATCATGAATAGAAACAGAATAAGACACGTGAAAGCAGTTTAGGCTTTTTTCTAAGAACAGAGTCCCGGCTCTCATCCCCACCCCCCAGCACACACTTCTGTGCAACTAAACTGAATTAAATCTTCCTTTTGAAGCCTCTTTTGATACCTTTCGGTTATGTACGGGAAAACATATCTTTAAGATAGTTCTCCTAACATGCTAAAAACTGAAATAGATTAATTCTATCTCAGACTCCTAAATCAAATAAACAAGACATCAGTGCATGTAACCTTTCATTCACACTCCATCCTTTACTCTGCCGCATTTCACCCGTGGTAATCTTCCATCTCTCAACAGATGTCATAACCAGTAACTCAATCATACATCTTCATCAAAAGCAATACGTGTAACACCCAACATGAATGAGAACCTACATAAACATAGGTTTTTGTGCCTTCAAGTCTCTCTCAGACTGACACTGTTAACACTAGACAGCACTTCTCATCACTGGAAACACACTCCTGAATTCGTTAAGTGTTCAGCACCTTCTCTGACATCATGCGACGACAGCCGGCAGCAGTGCCATTGGATTTTAAAGCAGACTGGCACAGAAGAAGTTTCAGCTTCAGAATCAAGAAGAGGTAAAGGGAGTGTTTCCTTCACTACTGAGATATTTCCCCCACCTTGCTAGAATAATTACCCTACCTTCACATAGTGTTTATATACCAAATTTGTCCCATCACTCCTGGCGACTAAGGTGATAAGAGGGATTTTCTTCTGCCTTCAAATTTCAAACCAGGACAAAGAAGCAAGATTTTTGGAAGGGACAAGCCAACAGATTTTCATCATGATGGAGTTTCATGCCCTGTTCACCAAGGCCATCACCTTGCGAAGTAGGACCACTTCCACGGGGTACCTGTAAGATATGCAGTCATTCTCTTCCCTCTCGTGTTTCTACAACTTGATGTGCCTTCTGATACTGTGGTAACACCACCTTAATGGTCAAGAGGATACAGACAGAAGAAAGGACACTCACATCTCTTGAACCCCTTACACGGAGCAGGCGCCCAGCCGGATGGCTTCGAGCATCTCGTGACAATTCTCACCACAGCTCGGTTAGGCCAATCTTACTGCTCCCGATTTTTCACAATGAAGAAAAGTACTAAGCAAATTAGGAATAAAGCAAGCAGGCCACAGGCTGGAACGGAACAGTATCAGGCGAGACTGGATACGGGAGATACTCCATGAATATTTGTTAGTCTGTGTAAGAATCCGTATCCAGATACCTCTGCTGCTCAGGATTGTGCTGAATCTTCAGTTTCCGTGCACAGCGCCCTCCCCCATTACCTTCCATCATCGACAAGTTAGAGATGATTTACCCCATTGTACAGCTGAGGAAACTGAAGTTCAGAGAATACAGTCATACAGCTAGTTAATGTCAATACAGCCTCACACTGGGATTGCCCTTTCGGCGAGCTCATATATGGATGTTGATGAAGAAAATCAGACATGGTACCACCAACCAATAAATTTACCACCAGAGAAAAAAAGTCATGTTTGTCATGAATCTGTATAATGTTTTTGTTTTTCCCAATCTGCGTATCTCATAGGCATGATTATTGACCTGAGCATACTTGACCACAGTGCAAGGTAGGAGATTTGGTTCTGGTCCTGGCTTACCATTTATTCTAGATACTCAGCTTTCTCATACAGAATCAGAGAGTAAAGTATTTCCTTCCATTTGGCTTACCGTGCAGCATTCCAGGCATCAGTACCTGGAATGAATCAAGTCCTCAACAAGTACTTATTTGAATAAATACATGAAATGATTGCCTTACAAGAAGTTGCAGGAACAGTGCTTATTCTCAGTAGAGTTGAGGAGTGATAACCCCACATCTCTAGGCCTTGGTTTTTTGTGCTTTTTTTTTTTCCTGTTGAAAATACAAGTTCCTAAATATTTATTTATAGCAAGCAGCTGCCTTTTAAAGTTGTCCAAGAGGGTACATTTGTGTAATTTATCTTTTAATAGTTCATTTGGTCTGGTATTTATATTAGTCTTTATTATGCTTTAAGCCAGTAATTGTCTTCTTACTACACAATGCAAAGATTTAGGTCAGAGGTCAACAAACTTTTTCTGTAAATGGCCAGATAATAAATATTTTAGCCTCGTGGGCCATATGGTCTCTGTTAAACTACTCAACTCAGCCATTGGAGCACAAAATCAACCAGACAATATCTAGACAAGTGAATGGGCTGAGCTGGGTGCCAACAAAGGTTTATTTTAAAAAATAGATAGCAGGCCAGGTTTGGGGCTGTATGGTTTGCCAAGCTCTGGTCTAGTATCTAAGTGACCACCAGAGAGCACCGTGTCTATCATTATCATGTTATCACAGGTGCTTTGTAGGGAGTTAGTGCTCTGTACTACTTTGAGGAGCTAAAAGAACTTTTTGAGTTGCGCTAGCCACCATATTGTGCACCCAATAGAACATAACGGAGCGAGTTAATGGAGCTGCCATAAGATGGCAGCCTTGATTGCTTATGTCCAATGGCACACCCGGGAAAAGAGTTCATCAAGATACCCAGGAGGTCTAACTGGTCCATGCAGTCCCTTCCTTGATGATGTTAACACAGACAATAGAAGGTGTTAGAATAAGATGTTCCTTTTAGGTTTGGGGCACATTCGTTCACCTACAATATATTAAAGTTTCTGCAATGATAAACTATGAGCTATAATATCACACCAATGACAAAATGAAAAACACATCTGAGTGTCTTTGTCAAGTTGAACACATCAACAAAAGGTCTTAGCAGGAGCTGATTTCAGAACTGGATTTTGGGCGCAGAGCATGTAGAGAGGAAGAGAAAGGTAAAAAGGCATTCCAGGTGTGAAGGAAAACATATGCAAAGCTATAGACCAAAGCCAAGTAAAAGAGAAGTAGGTTCGTTTACATGAAATGGTTGGTAAATAAGACACAATATCAAAGATTTGCACAAGATCTCGCTCCCTAAGAGTCCCTCTTCTTTGTACACTTTATTTATCTTGAGAACTGGAACTATAGTCTAACAAAAAGTTCTAAAAAACTGGCCGTGTGGAATGAGATGATTTGTGGAAATCGTTCTTCCTATGCACATCTGCCAAAGGTGAATGTTTTAGTATGATGGGTAGCAGATGAATGACAACAAAAAAGTGAAATTCATGAAAAACTTCCTGTTGCTACACCAGCTTTGACCCATCAAAATTCCATCAAGTGAAATTCTACCCAAGCAACAGTGTACCCCAAGTGTGAGACCTAAGCACAACAAGAATTTCCTGGACTTGCCAGGGAACCTGAACTACCTTCATTCTATGGTACACGTAAGGTATAGTATAGCTTGTCACGTACTGTCCCCTTTACGGTCTTGAACTGACAATACTTGCAACAACCACAGCTATCAAAATGCAGCTGGCTCTAGTGGGCAGGCAAACCTCCATAGCCAAATCTCTTTTTTATTTTCACCTTCATAGAAAGCAAAGGTCATTTTTAAGGCAAGGGACAAAATAGCTAACCCATATGCTCCCCACTTGGAAAAGCCTCCTGTTTGTCCTGGGGTTAGTTTTTTAGCCTTTCTGCATGAAAATGCTGTCCTCAGGGCTGGGAATATTCAAATGTCTCCCAGGTGGAGGCAATACATATGGCTCAGAAATGGGGTCTCTCTTCACCATTCATCCTGGAAAAAATAAGTGTTAGGGTAGAAGGTGGGAAGAGGCCTTGGTTCACAGACCCGTTTAAGAATTTGTGAGTTAAAAAAAGGAAAAAAAAAAAAAGGAAAAGAAAAGAAACTTTCTTAGTTAAAGGAGAACTTTAGTGCCTGAAGAATGCCTCGTGAAATACACATTTCGTTTTCCTCACAACTCAAGTTGGCTAGATTTCTAGTTTTGTGGAGTCTCCAGCTTGGTGTAATTCAAACCAAAAAAATGAAAGAAGCCTAATCAGTGCAAATTAAAATAAAAAAGCAGAGCAAAGAAACAAAACCAAATGGCCAACAACAAGCCATGTAAATCTTCCATGGCAAGGAGTCCTCTCCGAGATTCTCTGTGGTCCCGTGATCTATCACACGCTGCAACTGTAAAAGTCAAAGTCACCCATTCCCTGGAATGCCCGAATGGGTGGGTACACTGAAAACACTTCTCGGATTGACCTTAACTGTGATTAGTAAATTACTCCGTTGCTGGAAGACTGAGATGGAATTTGTCTTTGATGGGAAGCAGGGAAGCAAGGGCTTCCACGGGACGAAGGCGCCAAGAGGAGGCACGGCGACTCCTCTCTCGCACCAGCTCTGCGGCGTGCATTCTTGAAGACAGAGTGACATCTAAAGGGATTTTGAAATAGCCGGGGCTGCTCAATGCCAGCAATCCTGACAAAGTCAAGGGCATGTCATATTTTGGAAAACTGATGAGTTTTCAGGTTTCCTGTGCTTGATTGTCCCAAGTAACCATGAAAAGAGGATCAAATTCTGATTTTAATGACATGCCTCAGGGTGCCCTCAGGACAACTGCCATTTTTATCTTAGATTCTGCAGGTCCTCAGTGAACAAAAGGGGGGAAAATCAGCTTTGAATAGATTCCTTACGCTCTTGTCAAAAGTAATCCAACTCTGAATATCTATATCCTAAAATATCATCATGCGGGCAGTTTTTATTAACCTAAAGAATTAATAGAGCAGAATATTTAAAATGGGGTTTCAGTTATTGATTCTCCAATTAGATCTCGTGTTCCCTAGGTGCTGTGTATAATAATGGTTTTCGCTCCGTCTCCCGCGCTCGCTGGCTTGCGCTCGCTCACTGCCTCTCTTTCTCTCGGCGTCTCTGTGTTTCTCCTGAGCGGACATGCTCTGAATACACATGTGAGGCATAATGACCAGATCCAGGAGGCGAGGCTGCATTTGCAGATTCCGATTATGCTTTTGAAAAACACCCCCGACCCCCAAATTCAGTCTTTTCCAAGCTTATAATCCCCCGCTCTCCTTCCTTCCGCACAAAATCATTTTTACTTTGGAGTTGACTCCCCTAGTATGTGGCAGCTTAGCCAGAAAGCAGGGCCTGTGTGCTTGTTAACTGCACCCTGATGTTAACAATGAACTAATTACTTTTACTACTGATGTGCTCTGGGGCATTATTTCCTTTCTGTGCGCTTTCCTACTGAACTATTGTCATTACTCAATCAGAGGACTGAGAAAAGCAAAAAGCAAACAACAACAACAAGGAAAAGTGAATGCGTTTGCCTTCCCAGGGCAGAAAGCGGAGTCCATATCCTAGGTCTCGTTTTTTTTTCTCCGCTTTCTTTAATTGTGCCTTCCTTGGGAAGTACGAATGCCTTCCGATGCGTTTTTACTTATTTATGAAAAAGAGTATAAAATCATGCAAGGCTCCCGGGATCCTCTAACACATTTATAACCATGATGCCCTGTGAACCGCCAAAGCACAGATCAGCTGCAAACCGAGAAGTTACTCTTTCTTCTTTACCGAAGCCGAGTCAAAGTGGTAAAACAGTTTGTGGTGTATTCCCTTTTCGATAAAAGCGCCTCTGGAAAGGAGAAGTATGTGCGTTTCTCCATTTGCACCATAGTATTTCCAGTTTTATTGGAGTTGGGGGGCATGGCAGGGAGGGGAAGCGATGAGAAAGGATCACATTAGCCCAGAGAAAGCGATGATCAGAGAACATTTGCCGTGGGATGGCATTTGCAGCAAAAGTGTTATTTTGCCTGAAGACAGAATTTGCTCACACAACTGATTTTCTGTGATTGTTTTTATACAAAACACCCACCCTAGACCCATTCGCACATCTACCCAAACAACAATATTTCACTTTCACGTCAAAAGAAGTTGGCATAGAAAATTCAGAACAAAACATGGAACCTGAGGCATCGAAATGACAAATAACGACAGGACCTTTCAGCTCATCTTAATAAAGAAGATTAAAGCAACACGTAACCCAAGATGTATGTTAATAAAACAAGCGGTGAAAAATAATAACTTGACTACACTAATAACAGACGCATATCTTTACATTTCAATTAGGCTTTTGCCAGTGCGGGCTTTTTTTTTTTTTTCTTTCCAACACTTACGAATATATTGCAATCGTAGAAAAATGATGATTACCAAGCCCGAGTCTTCTTGAAAATACAACTGTTCGGGTTGTTGTTTGAAAATAAGTCATCTTTCGCATACGGTAACTTTTCATTCCAAGCCATCTCAATTAGAGCAAGGATCAATCATTGTGTGTTCAGACGCTGCTCAGTTTCCCAGGGCTGTCAGTACCCACAGCCTGCCTACCTCTGAGGGCTGGAATTCTCATAAGAAATCAGAAATGTAAAGGCAGGGATGAGAAATCTTGGGGCAGGGGGGCAATAATAATTAGAATAGTCTTTACCTCTTCTAATTCACAGACCAGCGTTTAGGGCCGGAAAGAAATCGGCTTCCTACTAATAATGCAGCTTGAACTTCATTGCTGGAATATTTCTTCGAGCATGAGTTAGAGATTCTCATTTTGATTCTTTTGTTCTTCCAATAGTTATTTTTTGCACTAAGATGTTGAACGTTTAGCCGTTTTCCTGCAGGAGAGAAACTATGCTAATACAATAGGGCTTTGTTCCTGCTTCTTGACCGAGTTGAGCAATAACAAGTGAAAAGAAACAGTAGAAGTGAGGAAGCAGACTGATGGCATCACTCGTCTATTATGCTGTATTAGCGTCACCATTCAATTGCTAAGTCTGGCTCAGCTCTTGTTCCCATGTGAAACTGTAATTTTATGTGGCCATATCGGAATTTTAGGAAGTTGTTTCTTTTATAAAGGAAACATCTTGAAGACAGGATTTATGAAAGAGTACAAAGGTAAGCAGTGAAAACTCTATCAGAAGAAATATCTCTGAGAAGGATTATACTAAGCTATATACCACTTAGAGATCTTTCAATAGCGGTAAATAGAATCACAAAACTAAAATGTGGGCCAGTGCATGAATCCAGCGAAAAAAGAAAACCTTACATTTAAAAATTTTAAATCGAAGCGTCACCAAAAGTCTGCTGACTTGATATGTTTAAAGAGGGGAAAAAGCTTCTGATTAGAAAACCGAACATTTCAAGATTCTATGGTCTATTTCAGCGAGAGAGAGAGAAGGACAGGGCGCAGAGCAAGCACGTTTGGGAGTGAGGCTGCCGATTCATGGCCAACCGCAGTTTTATTACTTAGCCTCTGTGGGTTTTCCTGTGTCCTGTGGATAATAGACTTGACTTAGACATAAACTCTTTATCTTGGTAAAAATTAATGAAGGCTCGAGCAATACCAAAATTCAAATAATGTTTTTTAAAAGATTTTCTCAGGAGTTTCTACAAGTTTACATCTGAATTATTTGGCCGTGATTTGGGCTATTATGAAATAATCTGCTTTTCCTTATGCTGAAATAAATAATCCATAATATACTCGTGCATCACGTGACATAATTTTTTAATGGTATATGATTTAGGCAACTCTGGTATAGAAGCCAAAAGGAAGAGAAGGACGAAGAGCTTATCTAGAGGGATTTAATTCCTGAGCCTCATATGGCCAAAAGCAGGGTCCCAAGCACTATTTTCTCCTTCACGGGATAACGATCACTAACATCCGGGAAGAGTATGCATGGGGATGTTTTGGACAGACCGCCATCAGTTTAAATCCTAACAAACTGAACAATGCAGAAATTGATGAATTCCGCACCTGGCGTTACCACATATCCATCCATATTGTGAATGGAAAATACAAGATGTAATTACAACTTTGGCTGAGCTTAGCTGACACTATTTCTGTCCTGAGTTACCAACCACTTCCACTCCTGGCTACACATGCCCTACCTCCCAAACCCCCCAAGGAGGGTGTCTTTTCCTAGTTCTAATTTTAACTTGAAAAATCACATCTCAGGAAACCCAATATCTTTTTTAAGAGTAAGAACAATCAAAAAATGTATAATATATTCAGTTCATAGCAGAGTGAATCATTGGGGCAACTTCCAAGATATGAAATGTATCTGTTAAAGCTTAGACTTGGCTTTGTCAGAAAAGCAGTATTAAAAATAGCAAGGTGATTATATAACTGTGGGAGGGAAAAGTAAGGCATTAGCAAACAATGAATGAAGGGAAAAAATAAATCTAAATACCACCTTTATGAAGGTATCAGGAAATGAACTGTCCCAGAATAAAAGTGTAAGTTTCTAGCCAATGGGGAATCCACGCAAGAAGATAGATGTATTTTCGTTGGAACTAATGAAGCACCAGTTACTGATAAATATGTGGAATGGCCTTGTACCTTCTCTCAAAACATCATGCCAGACTCCTTTTTTGTCATGACCGTGGGTTTAGAACAGTATCCTTAACACCATTTTGCAGAGGACACAGCTATGGCCTACATTTAATTCTCCTAATTTTCTTTTTTTTTTAATGATTTTATTTATGTATTTATTTGAGAGAGAATGAGAGAGAGAGAGTGAAAGAGAGAGCATGAGAGGGGAGAAGGTCAGAGGGAGAAGCAGACTCCCCATGAAGCTGGGAGCCTGATGTGGGACTCAATCCCGGGACTGCAGGATCAAGACCTGAGCCGAAGGCAGTGGCTTAACCAATGGAGCCACCCAGGCACTCCTCTCCTAATTTTCTTAACATCAACTCAAGCTTTAGTCTTTTTCCTTTCTTTTTAAATACCCTGAACCCCATCTAACATAAAAACACTTTTTTTCCATAAGAGAATCAAACAAACTGAGGGCTGCTGGGGGGAGGTGGGTAGGGAGAGGGTGGTGGGGTTATGGACACTGGGGAGGGTGTGTGATATGGTGAGTGCTGTAAAGTGTGTAAACCTGGCAATTCACAGACCTGTACCTCTGGAGCTCATAATACATTATATGTTTATAAAAAAATAAAAAAATTTTTAAAAAGACACAAGTTTTCTAAGTGTCTATTGAATGAGGAAACAATTTAATAACTAATTCTGTAGGTAAAGATGTGCAAAAAGAAAAAAAAAATTCTCGAAGCACATTCCAAACTTCTGTCTCAATTATTTTTATTACAGATGTTACCTGCAATCAGAAGACATCCCAGCTTGGCCACAGCATTCATTTATTCAATAAATATTAATCAATCAACACGGTGTGACAGATGTGCAGATACAAAGATGAATATAACCCAGTTTGTGCTCTCAAAAACCCCAAAGGACTGCAAGGCAGTGTCCCTATAGTTATAAAATGATATGATAAGTATAGTAATAGACACTGCCACAGGATACTACAGTAGTTCCAAGGAAGAATAAAAATACAGCAGGGAGATGAGGGGGAGATTCAGAAGCAGCTCCCTGGAAAAAGTTATCCAGGTAAAGAGGGAAGGGGAAGGACATGGGCAGGGATTTCGAGCAAAGGGGTTGCACTGGGGTCCCCAGGGCTACCCTCAGGCTTTATGGTTCTCTAGGAGGACATATGGACTCAGCATATACTCACAGCTATGATGTCTTGCAGGGAAAGGATACAAAGAGAAATTGACAAGGGGGAAATGTGCATAGTGGTTAGGGGAAATCATAAATAAGATTCCAAGAGTCTTCTCCCAACCGAGTCACACAGGATCCACCTAAATCTCCCAGAAGAGTTGTGCCAGCAAGTGTGAAATGTTGCCAACCAGGGAAGCTTGTTAGAGACATAGAACCCAGGATTTTTCCTGGGGGTAGTCATAGAGACATCCTTTACCTAGAACATACCAGCATTCCAGACTCTCAGAAGGAAAGCAGGTGCTCAGCATAAACCATATTATTGGTATAGTTATCAGCTCCAGGAATGGTTGGAGCCCTCCTGAAATCCACATTTCCAGAGGCAAACCAGGGACCATTTGCCACCAGGACTTTCAAATTAGAGCTGTTAGGCCTCCTGGATCAACTTTTTTTACACAAGGGGTTAACATGAATAACTTCAGATAAGCAAAAACTATATAAAGGTTTGTAAGAGTAAAAGGAAGATCAATTAAATGCTAGGCCGGATGAAAGACGCCCTTGGTATGGACACACGAAGCAATAGTTCCATGTGGCTAGAGGGTGTGAGTCAAGCAAGAGTTGGCTGAGGCTAGATCAGGGAAGGCTTTGAATTTTCAGAAGTTTAGGTTTTATCCATGGGTGGTGAACTAATGAAGAGAAGGACAAGGCCACAGTTGTCTGGAAAATCTAATATTTTTAATTGATGAGAAACGCAAAAGAGAAACTGCTTCTCCCTTTTCCTCATGTACCACGACAATATAATGCACAGTAAAGAGCATAGACCTAAGCCCCACACTCCAAAATTCTAATCACAGATCTGCCCCTTACTAGCTGTGAACTTGAACAAGTTAACACCCCATGCTTGAATTTACTCACCTCTAAAAATGGGTAATAATAGTGGTCCCTTCATGGACATTTATATGGGAATTAAATGACGACCTAATATTTCATCAGTTGGAGTCACCATCAACTGTAAGACACAGCAGACAAAAGAAAGCACTACCAATTAAACAATGGCTCATTGCCTTCTTATCACTTAAAATTTTTGTTTTAATTATGAGTTAGACATAGCTTTTCTCCAATATTACTATTATGCATACATAAAGGGGAAAACACAATGAAATAAATTGGTTGTTGCTTTACAGGAAAACATCCAAATTATGAGCAGTCCTCCTACAACATTTGCTTCACTAACACAACACTTTACTGGCTTTTCTTGCTTTTCTGAACATACGCTATCTTTTGGTTTCAGTGCTGAATCATAACGTAATCCTTTTTACAGTGTTTACCACTGAAACTCAACGTAGGTACCAAAACTGCATACAGCTCAGCGGAAATGATGACAGTGGGAACAGCCAGCCCTCCCCAAAGTCATGCACACACGTAGGCAACAATGACTGTGCCGTGACTTCTGCCTGGCTGACAGCAATTACAAGATGCCTCAGCTTATAGCACATGTTCCATTTCCAGAGATGTTAAAACAAGTTGGGGGATGGGGTGGGATGTGCCTCTCAAAATAAATGAAAGGCAGTAATAGAAGGAGTGGATTATTGCAAGCCTGAGGAAGCTTCAGCTTCTCAATCATAGGCCTTTTCCAAAGCCCTGCCGGGAGCCCTAGGAATGTACTGACATAATTACATTGTTTTGAAAATCTTGTTTATCTATTAAAAAATAAAAAAATAATTAAAAATCAGGGATCCAAGCTTCTACTTAAGCTAGAAAAACAAAATCATATTAAACCAAAAGTAAATAGAAAAAAAAGAAGAAGAAGAAGAAAGTAAATAGAGAAATAGAGAATAGAGAAAGTAAAGAGAGAAAACAATACAGTTAGGAAATCAGATAAAACATTAAAAAAAATCAACAAAGTCAAAAGTTGGTTCCTGGAAAGGATTTGTAAAATTGATAAATCCTTCAGAAGACCAATCAAGAAAAGAAATGAGAGAAAAGGCAAATAGTTAATATAAAAAATTTAAAAAGGACATCACTTGACAGGTATTTAAAAAGATAAGAGGATACTATGACTAACGCTATGCAAATAAATTTGACAATTTAGATGAAATGAAAAATTCCTTGAAAATCACAATTAACAAAATTGATATAGGAAAATCTGAAATGGCTCCATGTGTAGTAGACAGATTCTAGTAATTACCTAACAATTATCCCCACCTCCTAGTATTCATGTCCTTGTGTAATTGCCTTCCCTTCACAGTGGGTTGGACCTGACTTGCTTCTCATAATAATGTAAGGCAAAGTAGAGGGGATGTCACTTCCACGACTATGTCACATGCGATTGCGACCCCTGTTGTGCCAACAGACTCTCTACACACATTCTCCTTTGCTGACTTCGTGAAACTGCCACGTAGAGGGCCCACATGACAAGAAACTGAGAAGAGCCTCCAACCAACAGTCAGCAAAGAACTGAGGCCCATATTTCCTGAAAGGAACTAAATCCCATCCATACCCACATAAGCTTGGAAGTAGTTCTTTCTCCGGTTGAGCCACAGATGAGACCTCAGCCCTGTTCAACACCTCAACTGCACCCTTTTGAGAAACTCTGAGGTAGAGAATTCGGCTAAGCCATGCCTGCCTTCCTGACTCACAGAAAGTGTGAGGTATTATCTGTTATAAAGCTGCTAAGTCTGGTAATTAGTTACCTGGAGGAAAGGCCTCCATGAGAATAAGGTACATTGTCCCCGCAATTCCTCACATTGGCCACCTTTTCCCACCTACTTCCATTTTATTTATTTATTTATTTATTTTGAAAGGTTTATTTATTTCAGAGAGAGAGAATGAGCGGGAAGGGCAGTGGGACGAGGAGAGAGAATCTCAAGCAGACTCCACACTGAGGCCAGAGCCCGACTGGGGGCTTGATCCTGCAACTCTGAGATCATAACCTGAACTGAAACCAAGAGTCTGATGCTTAACCGATGGAGCCACCCAGGTGCTTCTCACCTGTCCCTGTTGTAACAGCAAACCCTGTCCTTTCTCAGTCTGATCGATCCATTTACTCAGGCCACAGGGTGACTTCTCCAGTATGGAGGAGGATGAAAACAATTCATGAGGAGGACAAGGGATCAGCTGGAGTCAGGGTACTTCAGGGATATAGGCGGTGTTAAAATTCTCCTTGGAGGCAGCACAGGGCAGGGGAAGGAGAGACATGCCCAAGATGTCCTGTTCCATCTTTTAGAAAGCTATCCCAGCAATAAATAAATACAATTCACTTTTTATTGAATGTGCAATAATGTTCTCACTTCAAAACTTCAGGCTCAGAAGACTTCAGTGATGCATCTTACCAAATAACTAAGGCAGAAATAATACTAATCCAACAAAATCTTATTTCAGCATACAGAAGAGGATTTTATGAGGCCAACATAACCTTGAAATCAAGATCTGACGAAGTTTTTATAAGAGAAGAAAATTACAAATACATTTCTTGAAGATGGATATAAAAATCTTTAACAAAAAACAAGCAAATTAAATCCAGAAATACATAAAAGAGAAAACACACCATGACCAAATGGGTTTATTCCAAGAATGAAAGTTTGGGTCAACATTAGAAAATCAATCAATGTAATTCACAGCAGAAGAAATGGTGGGGAAAGATCATCTAAGTAGAAGCAGAAAAAAAAAAAAATTGGCGGGGGGAGGAGTCAAGATGGCGGAGAAGTAGCAAGCTGAGACTGCTTCAGCTAGCCGGAGATCAGCTAGATAGCTTATCTAAAGATTGCAAACACCTGAAAATCCATCGGCAGATCGAAGAGAAGAAGAACAGCAATTCTGGAAACAGAAAATCAACCACTTTCTGAAAGGTAGGACCGGCGGAGAAGTGAATCCAAAGCGACGGGAAGATAGACCCCGGGGGGAGGGGCCGGCTCCCGGCAAGCGGCGGAGCAACCGCGCACAAAATCAGGACTTTTAAAAGTCTGTTCCGCTGAGGGACATCGCTCCAGAGGCTAAACCGGGGCGAAGCCCACGCGGGGTCAGCGTGGCCTCAGGTCCCGCAGGGTCACAGAAGGATCGGGGGTGTCTGAGTGTCGCAGAGCTTGCGGGTATTGGAGCGGGAAAGCCGGCTACAGAGACAGAGCTGACAGTAAGCTCGCAGCTCCGTGTTACCTTGAACCGGTCGCAGGCTCGGTGAGCTCGGAGCGCGGCCGGAGGTCAGGCAGACGGGAGTAACTGGGCGCTGTTCTCTGAGGGCGCACTGAGGAGTGGGGCCCTGGGCTCTCGGCTCCTCCAGGCCGGAGACCAGGAGGCCGCCATTTGTATTCCCGTCCTCTGGAACTCTGCGGAGAGCGCTCAGGGAACAAAAGCTCCTGAAAGCAAACCCGAGCGGATTACTCACCCCGGCCCCGGGTAAGGGCGGTGTAATTCCGCCTGGGGCAAAGACACTTGAGAATCACTACAACAGGCCCCTCCCCCAGAAGATCAACAAGAAATCCAGCCGAGACCAAGTTCACCTACCAAGGAGTGCGGTTTCAATACCAAGGAGAGCAGCAGAATTCCAGAGGAGGAGAAAGCCAAGCACGGAACTCATGGCTTTTTTCCTGTGATTTTTTTTAGTCTTGCAGTTAATTTAATTTTTTCTTTTTCATTTTCTTTTTTTCTCGCCTTCGGGTAAAATTTTTTTTTTTTAACTGTTACCTTTTTCTTTTTTAACGATTTTTTACTAGTTTATCTAATATATATATATATATATTTTTTTTTTTTACATTTTTCTTAGGTGTTTTCTTTTTTTAAAATTCTTTTCTTTTCTTTTCTTTTTTTTTTTTTTTTCTTTTTTCTCTCTTCCTTTTTGAACCTCTTTTTATCCCCTTTCTCCCCACTCACGATTTTGGATCTCTTCTAATTTGGTTAAAGCATATTTTCCTGGGGTTGTTGCCACCCTTTTAGTATTTTACTTGCCCCTTCATTTACTCTTATCTGGACAAAATGACAAGACGTAAAAATTCAACACAAAAAAAAGAACAAGAGGCAGTACCGAAGGCTAGGGACCTAATCAATACAGACATCGGTAATATGTCAGATCTAGAGTTCAGAATGACAATTCTCAAGGTTCTAGCCGGGCTCGAAAAAGGCATGGAAGATATTAGAGAAACCCTCTCGAGAGATATAAAAGCCCTTTCTGGAGAAATAAAAGAACTAAAATCTAACCAAGTTGAAATAAAAAAAGCTATTAATGAGGTGCAATCAAAAATGGAGGCTCTCACTGCTAGGATAAATGAGGCAGAAGAAAGAATTAGTGATATAGAAGACCAAATGACAGAGAATAAAGAAGCTGATCAAAAGAGGGACAAACAGCTACTGGACCACGAGGGGAGAATTCGAGAGATAAGTGACACCATAAGACGAAACAACATTAGAATAATTGGGATTCCAGAAGAAGAAGAAAGTGAGAGGGGAGCAGAAGGTATACTGGAGAGAATTATTGGGGAGAATTTCCCCAATATGGCAAAGGGAACGAGCATCAAAATTCAGGAGGTTCAGAGAATGCCCCTCAAAATCAATAAGAATAGGCCCACACCCCGTCACCTAATAGTAAAATTTACAAGTCTCAATGACAAAGAGAAAATCCTGAAAGCAGCCCGGGAAAAGAAGTCTGTAACATACAATGGTAAAAATATTAGATTGGCAGCTGACTTATCCACAGAGACCTGGCAGGCCAGAAAGAGCTGGCATGATATTTTCAGAGCACTAAAAACGAGAAAAACATGCAGCCAAGAATACTATATCCAGCTAGGCTATCATTGAAAATAGAAGGAGAGATTAAAAGCTTCCAGGACAAACAACAACTGAAAGAATTTGCAAATACCAAACCAGCTCTACAGGAAATCTTGAAAGGGGTCCTCTAAGCAAAGAGAGAGCCTACAAGTGGTAGATCAGAAAGGAACAGAGACCATATACAGTAAAAGTCACCTTACAGGCAATACAATGGCACTAAATTCATATCTCTCAATAGTTACCCTGAATGTGAATGGGCTAAATGCCCCTGTCAAAAGACACAGGGTATCAGAATGGATAAAAAAACAAAACCCATCTATATGTTGCCTCCAAGAAACACATTTTAAGCCCGAAGACACCTCCAGATTTAAAGTGAGGGGGTGGAAAAGAATTTACCATGCTAATGGACATCAGAAGAAAGCAGGAGTGGCAATCCTTATATCAGATCAATTAGATTTTAAGCCAAAGACTATAATAAGAGATGAGGAAGGACACTATATCATACTCAAAGGGTCTGTCCAACAAGAAGATTTAACAATTTTAAATATCTATGCCCCCAACGTGGGAGCAGCCAACTATATAAACCAATTAATAACAAAATCAAAGAAACACATCAACAATAATACAATGATAGTAGGGGACTTTAACACTCCCCTCACTGAAATGGACAGGTCATCCAAGCAAAAGATCAGCAAGGATATAAAGGCCTTAAATGACACACTGGACCAGATGGACATCACAGATATATTCAGAATATTTCATCCCAAAGCAACAGAATACACATTCTTCTCTAGTGCACATGGAACATTCTCCAGAATAGATCACATCCTCGGTCCTAAATCAGGACTCAACCGGTATCAAAAGATTGGGATCATTCCCTGCATATTTTCAGACCACAATGCTCTAAAGCTAGAACTCAACCACAAAAGGAAGTTTGGAAAGAACCCAAATACATGGAGACTAAACAGTATCCTTCTAAAGAATGAATGGGTCAACCGGGAAATTAAAGAAGAATTGAAAAAAATCATGGAAACAAATGATAATGAAAACACAACGGTTCAAAATCTGTGGGGACACAACAAAGGCAGTCCTGAGAGGAAAATATATAGCGGTACAAGCCTTTCTCAAGAAACAAGAAAGGTCTCAGGTACACAACCTAACCCTACACCTAAAGGAGCTAGAGAAAGAACAAGAAAGAAACCCTAAGCCCAGCAGGAGAAGAGAAATCATAAAGATCAGAGCAGAAATCAATGAAATAGAAACCAAAAAAACAATAGAACAAATCAACGAAAGTAGGAGCTGGTTCTTTGAAAGAATTAATAAAATTGATAAACCCCTGGCCCGACTTATCAAAAAGAAAAGAGAAAGGACCCAAATAAATAAAATCATGAATGAAAGAGGAGAGATCACAACTAACACCAAAGAAATACAAACTATTATAAGAACATACTATGAGCAACTCTACGGCAATAAATTTGACAATCTGGAAGAAATGGATGTATTCCTAGAAACATATAAACTACCACAACTGAACCAGGAAGAAATAGAAAAGCCTGAACAGACCCATAACCAGTAAGGAGATTGAAACAGTCATTAAAAATCTCCAAACAAACAAAAGCCCAGGGCCAGACGGCTTCCCGGGGGAATTCTACCAAACATTTAAAGAAGAACTAATTCCTATTCTCCTGAAACTGTTCCAAAAAATAGAAATGGAAGGAAAACTTCCAAACTCATTTTATGAGGCCAGCATCACCTTGATCCCAAAACCAGACAAGGATCCCACCAAAAAAGAGAGCTATAGACCGATATCCTTGATGAACACAGATGCGAAAATACTCAACAAAATACTAGCCAATAGGATTCAACAGTACATTAAAAAGATTATTCACCACGACCAAGTGGGATTTATTCCAGGGCTGCAAGGTTGGTTCAACATCCGCAAATCAGTCAATGTGATACAACACATCAATAAAAGTAAGAACAAGAACCATATGATACTCTCAATAGATGCTGAAAAAGCATTTGACAAAGTACAACATCCCTTCCTGATCAAAACTCTTCAAAGTGTAGGGATAGAGGGCACATACCTCAATACCATCAAAGCCATCTATGAAAAACCCACCGCAAATATCATTCTCAATGGAGAAAAACTGAAAGCTTTTCCGCTAAGGTCAGGAACACGGCAGGGATGTCCATTATCACCACTGCTATTCAACATCGTACTAGAGGTCCTAGCCTCAGCAATCAGACAACAAAAGGAAATTAAAGGCATCCAAATCGGCAAAGAAGAAGTCAAATTATCACTCTTCGCAGATGATATGATACTATATGTGGAAAACCCAAAAGACTGCACTCCAAAACTGCTAGAACTTATACAGGAATTCAGTAAAGTGTCAGGATATAAAATCAATGCACAGAAATCAGTTGCATTTCTCTACACCAACAGCAAGACAGAAGAAAGAGATATTAAGGAGTCAATCCCATTTACAATTGCATCCAAAACCATAAGATACCTAGGAATAAACCTAACCAAAGAGACACAGAATCTATACTCAGAAAACTATAAAGTACTCATGAAAGAAATTGAGGAAGACACAAAGAAATGGAAAAATGTTCCATGCTCCTGGATTGGAAGAATAAATATTGTGAAAATGTCTATGCTACCTAAAGCAATCTACTCATTTAATGCAATTCCTATCAAAGTACCATCCATCTTTTTCAAAGAAATGGAACAAATAATTCTAAAATTTATATGGAACCAGAAAAGACCTCGAATAGCCAAAGGGATATTGAAAAAGAAAGCCAACGTTGGTGGCATCACAATTCCGGACTTCAAGCTCTATTACAAAGCTGTCATCATCAAGACAGCATGGTACTGGCACAAAAACAGACACATAGATCAATGGAACAGAATAGAGAGCCCAGAAATAGACCCTCAAATCTATGGTCAACTAATCTTCGACAAAGCAGGAAAGAATGTCCAATGGAAAAAAGACAGCCTTTTCAATAAATGGTGCTGGGAAAATTGGACAGCCACATGCAGAAAAAAATGAAATTGGACCATTTCCTTACACCACACACGAAAATAGACTCAAAATGGATGAAGGACCTCAATGTACGAAAGGAATCCATCAAAATCCTTGAGGAGAACACGGGCAGCAACCTCTTCGACCTCTGCCGCAGCAAACATCTTCCTAGGAACAACGCAAAAGGCAAGGGAAGCAAGGGCAAAAATGAACTATTGGGATTTCATCAAGATCAAAAGCTTTTGCACAGCAAAGGAAACAGTTAACAAAATCAAAAGACAACTGACAGAATGGGAGAAGATATTTGCAAACGACATATCAGATAAAGGACTAGTGTCCAGAATCTATAAAGAACTTAGCAAACTCAACACCCAAAGAACAAATAATCCAATCAAGAAATGGGCAGAAGACATGAACAGACATTTCTGCAAAGAAGACATCCAGATGGCCAACAGACACATGAAAAAGTGCTCCATATCACTCGGCATCAGGGAAATACAAATCAAAACCACAATGAGATATCACCTCACACCAGTCAGAATGGCTAAAATCAACAAGTCAGGAAATGACAGATGCTGGCGAGGATGCGGAGAAAGGGGAACCCTCCTACACTGTTGGTGGGAATGCAAGCTGGTGCAGCCACTCTGGAAAACAGCATGGAGGTTCCTCAAAATGTTGAAAAATAGAACTGCCCTATGACCCAGCAATTGCACTATTGGGTATTTACCCTAAAGATACAAATGTAGTGATCCAAAGGGACACATGCACCCGAATGTTTATAGCAGCAATGTCCACAATAGCCAAACTATGGAAAGAACCTAGATGTCCATCAACAGATGAATGGATCAAGAAGATGTGGTATATATACACAATGGAATACTATGCAGCCATCAAAAGAAATGAAATCTTGCCATTTGCAACAACATGGATGGAACTAGAGCGTATCATGCTTAGCGAAATAAGTCAAGCAGAGAAAGACAACTATCATATGATCTCCCTGATATGAGGAAGTGGTGATGCAACATGGAGGCTTAAGTGGGTAGAAGAATAAATGAAACAAGATGGGATTGGGAGGGAGACAAACCATAAGTGACTCTTAATCTCACAAAACAAACTGAGGGTTGCCGGGGGGAGGGGGTTTGGGAGAAGGGGGTGGGATTATGGACATTGGGGAGGGTATGTGATTTGGTGAGTGCTGTGAAGTGTGTAAACCTGGTGATTCACAGACCTGTACCCCTGGGGATAAAAATATATGTTTATAAAAAATAAAAAATTAAAATGCAAAAAAAAAAAAAAAAAAAAAAAGCAAAGATTCTCAGAAAAAAAAAAAAACAAAAAACAAAAACAAAAAAAAAAAAATTGGCAATGCTGATCTATGATAAAAACTCTCAGCAAGCTAAGAATAATAGGGAAATTCCTCACCCTGATAAAGGTATGTAAGAAAAATCCATAGCTAATGTCATTATTTAATGGTTAAAGGTTAAGACTGAAGACAAGGCAAATATGACTGTTCTCACTACTACTTTTTAACATTACATGAGAAGCTCTAACTAGTGCAATAAAGGAAGACAAATACGTAAAAGACATAACTATTGAAAAAAATAGTAAAACTGTAATTAGTTATAGACAATACGATTGTGTACCTATAGAACCCCATGAATCCACAAAAAATGACAACTGATAAGTGAATTTGGTATGGTTACAGAATACAAGGTCAATATTAAAAATCAATTTCATTTCTATATACTAACAATAGTGATCAGAGCATGAAAATGCAATGTACAATACTACCAAAAATATAAAATTTCTAGGAAAAAGTTTAATGAAAATGTGCAAAAATGTTATACCAGATACTATGAAACACAGCTGAGAAAACTTATTAAAGATGTACATAGATGGAGAGATATATCATATTCATGGATTGGAAGACTCAATAGTGTTTCTTTGTCCATTTTCCCATGTTTGCCTATATTGTCTACCCAATGCAATCCCTATCAAAATTCCAGCAAGCTTTTTTGAGCAATTGGCAAGTTAATCCTAAACCTTAGATGGGATATGATAGATCTAGAATAACAAAATATATCTTGAAAAGAAGAATAACCTGGAGGACCTGTATTACCCAATTCCAAGAATTATTATGAACCACAATAATCAAGACACTGTGCTACTTAGCATAGGATATTAAAGCAATGGAAAAGTCAGTCAAGAAATAGACCCTCATATAGGTCAATCAATTTTGCACCACAGTGCCAAATTAATGGGGAAAAGAAATCCTTCTAACAAATGGTGCTGAAACAACCAGATAGCTATGTGAAAAATTAATAACAAACTTGAGTCCCTATTTCACTCCACACACAAAAGTTAATCTAAACGGATCATAGACCTAAACAAACAAACAAAAACCCAGAACCGTGACACTTCTAAAAGAAAACATAGACGCAAGAGCGTGTTTTTGCAACCTTGAGCTAGGCAAAGATATCTTGGCCAGGACACAAAAAGCAATAACCATAAAAGAAAAATTTGATAAATTAGACTTCATCAAAATGACACTTTGCTGCTTATCAAAAGATGCTGTTAAGGAAATGAATGGGCAAACCACAAACTAGGAGAAATATCTTTAAACATGTATGTATATTGTCTGTATATTTGAAAGGCCATGTAAATATGCACATATATTAAGAACACATAAACAAGTCCTACAACTCAAGAATAAAAAGACAACTAAATTTGGGCACCTGTGTGGCTCAGTCGGTTAAGTGTCTGCCTTTGGCTCAGGTCATGATCCCAGCGTCCTTGGATAAACCTGCATCGGGCTCCCTGCTCAGTAGGCAGCCTGCTTTTTCCTCTCTTCCCTGCTCATATGCTCTCTCTCTCTCGCTCACTATCTCTATCTCTCTCTCAAATAAATAAATAAAATCTTAAAAAAAAAAAGGTACAATTAAATTTTAAAAGACCAAAAGCCTGGGATACTTTACAAAAGAATATAAGCAAGTGGCTAAAGCACCATTCAGTGTTCAATATTGGGAAAATGCAAATTAAATCCACAATACGATGCCACTTCACACCCACCATAATGAAGAAAATTTAAAGTATTGAAAATGCCAAATATGGGTGAGGATGTGGAGCAACTGGAACTCTCACAGTGGTGGACATGTAAAGTGGTGCAATGGCTTTGAGGAACCATGTGGCAAGTTCCTGTAAAGTTAAATATACATTCATTGCAAACCTGAAATTCCATCCTAGGTTTTTGCCAAGAGGAAATAAAAATTATCCACGCAAACAATTGTACTAGACTGCCAATGGGTCAAAACCTGGAAACAACCGTTGGCTATCCATCAGTAAAACAAATGGTATTATATCCCTAGAATGGAATGCTACTCAGTAATAAAATAGTGAAGTACAAATTCAAGCAACAACACAAAGGAAACTCAAAAACATTAAGATGCGGAAAATAATCCCCATGCAGAAATATACTGCATGTCCTCATTGACCTAGAATTCTAATAACGGGCAATGGAAGTAGGAAGTGGTTGAATTCAAACATGGGAATGGACTTGATGAAAAGACATGAGCAAACTTTCATGGTGATGAAAGTGTTCTGTTTTGGGGGGGAGCAGCACTTATAGGTTAGAAAGAATCAGCAGACTTCATCAAATGCATAACTGAGATGTGTGAATTTCATTGTATGTTAATTATATGCCAGTTAAAAATTTTAAATTCCAGATCAGCAAGTGTATATTGAAAACCTACTATTAAGAAGACACTATTGTACTTGTGAAAATGCCACATTCTTAGAAATTAAGAGGAAGGTAGATAGATACACACCCTTAGCCAGGTAGCCCAACTCTGCCAGCCAGTTAGTTAACAAAAGTCTAATCCAACCTGTGTATTCACACCAAGTACACAATCAGGGAATATTTTTGTTCTTAAAATTCAGAAGAAAAAGACAGTTAGACTCATTCATCCAGACTAAATGGAAAAATAACTGCCAAGAAGTCAGTTTCCTTGAAATGAAAAATCCAGGGCATTCAAACAGGTAGAAAACATCAGAAGTAGATAAAAGGTCCACAGGAGAAGGGAGGATAATGTTGGTCACGCAAAGGCCCTTTTGCTAGGATGCCTGTGACTTCTAGTCCCCACGTGACTGGCTCTATCGTTGTTATGGCTCACGGCTCCCACCGAGTTTCTCCCCGCAAAGACCAAGGCCTTATCCAATCAGCTCTCACTTTGCAAGCAAGATAGTGGGAGAACCTATTCCACGTGCTTCAAAATGCTGCACTAGGTAATTTCATTTGATTTAGCAACTTAGTTATTGCAATAAGGGGGTAAGGGAGACTCTTTACGGAAGGATTTGAACTTAAGTTACCCTGATCAGTTTTTATTTGTGTTTTTGTGAGTTTTTTGCTGCTGCTGCTGCTAAACATTTTAAAATGAAATCAGTTAATTTAAATATTTTCTGGGATCAAGTCTTAGAACAATCTACCTGCCTTTGATTAAACATCTTTGCCACCATTTCTTCATCCTTCCGTGGTTAAGGAAATATTGTGCACTATTTTATAAGCCTCCTAGAAGCCATGGACATACCACTTGGTACACAATACATGAGTTCTGACAAATATTTGTTGCCTGAATAAATGAACAAATGTCATGGTTATAACCAACATTTCATAATGCCCTGTTCCAAATCCAGAACCAAACATGGTTCAAAATACTGTTCAAATTATGGGCTTTGGGGTCAGTCTGCAAAATCTTGATTCCCAGTTTTCAAAATTATGAGATTATGGACAATTTCTTAAATTCTCTTTTTTTTAGTCTTGATTTCATCCTGTGTAAATGGGAATTAAAAACTATTTATACCTTGGATACCTGAATGACTTAGTCAGTTGAGCATCCAACTCCTGGTCTCAACTCAAAGACTCAACGGTCATGAGTTTGAACCCCACAATGGGTGTAGAGCCTATTAAAAAAAAAAAAAAAAAGGAACTATTCACATACCTAGTATCATATAATGCTTACAAAGTATTTTGCAGCTGGCTTGTAAAAATCTCTCAACACGTACTTGTTATTATTATTTTTAAGTTGTTTCCATCACTGTTTTGTATTATTTTGTTATGACTGATAGCACCAGCACAAGCTCTGGAGCTCACCCTCTCTGGCCATTCGTTTTCACATCTATATGATTACTGGTAATGGTGATGGTACCTACTGCACAGGGCGGCAAGGAGGATCAAATAAGGGAACAAGTGACGTGCCTAGAACTGTAAAAGTTGTTCCTGTTGGTGACATGAAGTGATAGGATATGTCCATCTGGGTAAGTGTGCTCTCAGTGTCATCTGGGTTTGAATCCCAGCTCTGCCCATCTCTTTGCTCTGTGTTTTTGAGCCAGTTAATTAACCACCCCGTGCCTCCTCTTCCTCATGCTCAAAGAGAAAATAATCACAGTACCCATCGCATGAAATTAGAGTTAGGATCAATGGAGAGAATGCACATAATTAGATTAAGGCCCCGAGGAAAACAAGCAAGTAACAAGGGTTTGCTGGTATTGTGAGGGAGTAGCTGTCATCATCACCATCATCTCTGTCAAAGGAATCCGTACTTACGGTCGAAGGCATTAACAGGTAAGAGCTCTGTCTCGAATGAACACACAGTCAAGATTCTCATGTAACATTTCTTTCATTCCCAAACCTAATGGTTCACAGTTTCAAGGTCCTAAATCTCGTAGCTGTTTTTTTCACTTTCTTGTCCATCTAAATAGTTCAAAATTTCCCACCAAAAAAGGCAACCCTTCCACATTAGATTTAGAGGCCATTTTCACAACAAGTCGCTATTTCTTTAAAACTGAAAAAATGATAACTACAAATCCTGTCCCATAAAGACTAAGACATGTGAGTTTTGCGCCTGAAATTGCCACAAATTAAATGCCGTTGGCTTACTCATCAGTTCTCTGAATTGTATCCATTGCTTCTCAGCAAGTATGTCCACAAATTAACCTATAAGCTTAGGCACACCCAAGCCTGCATGTGAAAAATAAACCAACTCAGGGCACCAAACAAATACTCTACATTGGTTGTAATTACTATCATTAAAATTCCAAGAAACTCCAGCAGAGATATGGCTATAGTTGTCCTTCAACAGTACTGGCCAAATCTGGCTATTATAAACCAGCCAGGCCCCCTTCATTCTGTCCAGTGGACAAGTAGTCAATAGCTACTAGGAAAAAAAATAGAATTCAAAGATCCCAAAGCTAAGTGGGAAGAGCTATTAGAGATTAATCTGGGTAAGGAAAAATGATAGTAAAAGATGTTAAATAACTTGACCAACACTATAAATTTATTTGGGGTAAATTTAGAAGTCAATTATTAATGATGGTAATAAAAGTATCTTGTGCAGAAACTCCTTTACAGTTTTGAGAGCACATTTATACCATTGTATTTGATCCTCATGGCAACTTGAGGTATCAAAACAAAAAGAAGTATTATTATCTACATTTCATAGCCACAGAAACAGGCTAAGAGTGGTGACATGATTTAACCGAAATAACCCAGCAAGTGCCTAGCAGAGCAGAGATCAGAAATCTGTTCACCTAGATTCCTGTCTCCTGCTTTTATCTACTGTCTTAGACTATAGTGTCAAGTCATCAAATAAAAGAAAAGCTGTGTGTTATTATAGTCTGAATGTGTACCCTCAAAATTCATGTGTCAAAATCCTAACTCCCAAAGACGATGGTATTAGGAAGTGGAAGCTTTGGAAGGCACTCAGGCCATACAGGGGAAGCCTTCGGGAATGGGATTGGTGCTCAATAAAAGAGGCTAAGGAGAGAACCCGAGCTTCTCCACCATGTAAGGACACAGCAAGAGGCACTGGCTATGAACCAGGAGAAGGGCCTTCACTAGAACGTGGTCATGTTGGCGCCTCCATCTAAGACTTCCCAAAACAGTGAGAACTAAATGTCTATTGCTTACAAGCTACCCAGTCTGTAGTATTTTGTGACAGGAGCTTGTAAGATTAAGACATGGTGTTTCAAGAGTTTGGCTTTTTGTTTTGTGGTAGGAAGAATACAAAATATTTCTTATGTATTTTCCTCAAATTGTAGAGATAAGGATCTCTGAGACTTGATCTGTTTTATCCTCCAGCATCAAAGCAGGATTTCACATAGGTCATATCTGGTGGACCAGGCATCTATTTGATAAAGTGTTTTTCAAAATCCCCAGGGAAAGTAGTCTCAACCAACATCATTCACAATATGTTTTTTACAAAATAATTTGACCAAATTGGTCTTTTATGCTTTACTTAATATTTTATGGAACTTGTAGAAAATTAAGATTTCTTTTGTATTCTAATTCAGAAAAATTCAACTATTCTAAACTGAAGAGAATGTTTGAGTTTCAATATGTATTTTATTTTAAAATAACAAAAATGGTTGGTGGTTTAAATACTTATAAAAGATCCTGATTAACCTAATCTTATCAGTGAACTGCATCTCTCAGGCTACTGCGATTGGTTCAATGATAGGCACATGACCCAGTCTGGACCAGTGAGACAACAGGAGATGGCTCCGAAGGCTTCTGGCAAAGGAGAGATGTTTTCACTTCCAGCTCATTGTGGAAGAAAAGGCACAGTGCCTCAGGAGCTGATCAAAGCACTTTGAGTCAGCAGTCTTGGGTGAAAGCCAACACTGGCAGTTTGGAAAACATCAACAACAAAACCATGAGTTTGGTGAAATGATTGATGCACAATGTAACAGCCTTCTTTAAAACATATCCTATTTACTCACTTTAAGTGACTCGAGCCAATAAATGCCCTTAATTTTTTAGTCATTCTAAACTTCCCAGTTTAAATGCAGTTTATGCAGTGTCAGTGTGTGTTTGCGTGTGTAGCAGGCAGTTGACGCTGGCCCTTCCATGAGGCAGAGGAAACCGAGAGAGGGAAGAGGTCTTTCTCTGGCCACATGGACAAGTAACACGTGGCATTACTAAGCAATATATCTTGTGGCCCTCCCACAGGAGATAGCCAATGATACACTGGCAAGCCCCAAGGTGTGTGGGAATGCTGCCCACTTTCCTGGAGAGTCTTCTTCACTTGCCCAATGGTCCAGGAACATAAAAGATGCAGAATATGCAAGCTTTGCTATGAAGGCCTTCGGGAGCTAGTACATCAGCTACCAAAAGCTAAAACTTTAGGTGCTAGTAGATCAGGCCTCATGATCTAGAGACAGAAAAAACGTTGCTACTCAGTCTTACCCTTAACTATCAAAGCCTAAGGAAAACAGGTGCCTCCAGATGGAGCAACTGATGGGAGAGTAGCTATCATTTTTTGAACACTTTTCCTTTTTACTTTCACAAGCATCAGGTACCTCAAAATACTAGAGAAAAGCCCTACATTGGAAACAAAATTACAAGAGAAATTTCTTCTCCACCAAACTGCTTTTTCCACCCTTGCTTAATGGAGAGACTACCTGCTTCTGTGGTTTGTCGTGCTACAGAAAATTCAACTGCAGTTCCTAGAAGGTCTCGAAGCTCATAAGAGGACTGTTTAAAATTGCCCAAGTTTTAATTTACCCATCCTAAGACTAACAATCAATTATTATAAATTTGATCCTTGAAGAATAACTCCACTTCCCAGTTCCTGTAGACAGCCAACCCCACCACATCCTTGGCTTCTAGAACTCACCACACTCCTCAAACCACAACACTTCCTTTAACAGTACTATAGCTTACAATTGTATGACCCCTCCCTTTCCTCATATTACATACAGTAGGAAATAACATGTCCTTCAAAAGACCCTTAGGAAATCCTTGGGTTAGCCGAGGACGCAGATCATCATTTAACAGAAATTCTTGGATAGGATGTTTCATGGGAGATAGTCTGGCTTTTCTCTAAACCCATATGGAACACTAAACCCCAGAAAGAAGCTGAGGAGGGATATATGTGGGTTTTCACTAATGCTTTTGGTCTTCCAAGTACAATTTCTTTTTTTCCCTGAGTATCCCCCTCATACTCTGCTTACCATATTCTACAGTGGGAGTACTCAGGAAGGAAGTGCTAGTGTATTAGTCCAGTCAGGCCGCTATAACAAAGCACTATAGACTGGCTGGTTGTTAGACAGTAGCAATTTATGTCTCATGGTTCTGGAGACTGGAAGTCAGATCAGGATGCCAGCATGGTTCAAGTTCTAGTGAGAGCCCTTTTGTGGGTCACAGACTGCTGACTTCTCATGCTATCCTCACATAGCAGAGAGCAGAGGGATGCAAGTTTTCATGATTGTTAAAAGGGCACTAATTCTAATTGGAGGGCTTCATCCTCATGATTTTATCTCATCCTAATTACCTCTCAAAGATCCCACCTCCAAATACCATTATATACTGTGTGTGCGCAGGGGATGGGTGGAAGGGGTTCAACATACAAATTTGGAGGGACACATTCAGTCTATAACACCAAGATACACTGAGATATCTTGACCAGCTTAAATATTCTATCCTTTGGAAAGTGTGGAGCCCAGATTGCTAGATGTAGGAATATGACTCTAACTTCATACTTTTTTTCATCAGATAATAACTCTGAGTAAATCAGAAAAATTCCAGCCCATTTATACCTTTGAGCTAGTCCATAGCTATAATATTTTGCATCCTGTTTGCCCTGTTTCATTAGGTACCTGTTTGCCAAACAGGATATTATTTCTATAATATATAGAAAATAGTTTCACCTGTTTTCAATGTTTTCAATTCCTAACACTGAAAATGTCTAATTTTTAAGTATACTCATTAGGGTTATGTATTTCATAACTGCTAGTGTCTAGTTTAAAGGGTAGCTTTCTATCTACAGGGAACATTTTCTTGACTTGGGGCTTCAGTCAGGCTATGTCTTACCACTTCATAAGATCCCCAGGACTCTTTTTCTAGAAAGTAGGTACACTCTCAGAGGGGCAGAATGAATATCAGACATTGACACATTAATGAAAGGTATATAAATAATTGTATTAATATGTGAACAACAGCTTTGAGTGAGGCATAAATTCTTTCTATCACTTAAAAAGCCCAGAACACACTGGCACTAGGGAAAAAAAAATCAGAGACTCTTCTTTTCCTTCTTCCTATAATTTTCTTGCAAATAACATATTCACTGATGTTTTTGGAGAGTTCAGTTACTTGGATGAAATCTTAGAAGGAGAAGTAGGCTATAAGATTGAAATATTAATTGATAGTTAATGTATTTCCTGCAAGAAATAATCTTTCTCATATTCAAAAATAAAATTAGGATATCTTATTGTTTCAGGTAACCAAATTCAAATAGTTAGTAGACAATTATGTATGGTATTTTGTAGGCCACGAAAAGAAGCAACATACCATTTCTGATCTTAAAAGCACACAAACCTGGTTAGAAAAATAGTAAATGTTTATAAATGTTAGAATATAGTCATTTTTCTTTAAAATACAGAGCCACATTTTTTAAGACCGACAAAAAAGGTTTTAAGCTTTATGGAGATGGAAACTTCAAATCAGGTCTGGAGAAATTAGGTATGATTTCCAGAAAGAGCATTCTGGGAAAGACTGAAGTAAATCAGTGAGGAAATAAGTAAATTCATTGATTAATTGTTATGTTTTAAGGACAGAACTAAGACGCTCCCGAATGAGAGCATAATACATTGTTGCATATAATAAATAAGTAAATAGTATATGCACAAGTAATAAATACATGAAACTTACCAGTCATTTCATCTGGAAGGATGTTGTCCTCAACAAGAGCACTTGATGTTACCCTCTGGCATGATACAGCTGGAACTGTGAAGTTGAGTGCCAGTGGTTTAAATTAAGAAACAGCTTGTGATATTAAAATTAAGACACTTTTGAATAAAGCAACAAGATATATCACAAACTTCACAGAGCTATAGAGCCTTTCATATGGTTCAGCAAATACAGGAGCATGATTCTCTTTATTTATTAATTTGATATGCATTCATTAGGTACCAACTGTCTACCCCATATTGCCCTAACTACTAGGAAGATGTAAAAGAAAGCATGGAGAGAGTCCTCTCCCGACAGGTTGCCTAATATCTAAGAGGTGAAATAAAATGTGTAAAAATAAAGTGGGAGGATATTTCTGGACAAAATATGAGAAATTGAGAAATGCAAATGCTACCTACAGTTTTTCTCTCTCCCAGGGGGCTCGTAGCACATCATAATTACCTGGCAGAAAGTATCATTCTCATAAGCATTTTGCAACGTGATTGGCAGGGATGCAGAGAGTCTAAGCGATCTGTATAAAAACCTTGCAAGCTGAACGGGAGAACTAGAAATTAGTTTTCTGTATGGTATTTTGCCAAGAATATTGGTAGGTCCAGAGGCAAAAGTCCTCAAGGTTATTTTTCCCTCTACTTTTAAGGTATCAGGTGATTCCAGGAAAGTTATTTCTGAAATAAGGTTTCTCCCTCTGGGGATGATACCCTGGGATATCTATCTTATCTACCTCACAGGGGTCCTGTGTGAATTGAATTACCTGAGGGAGGGGGTGGGGAATTTTAAAGAGCTTCGTGATCCACAAAGCATTTTGTAAGTGTCTGGTAAAATATCAATATTGATTGATTGATTGGTTGATTGTAGGTGAAAAGTGAAGAAAGTGTCCCCTAAAGACTGACCATTTGGAGAAATCTGCTATTCCAGTTGGTAAGCCTGCCAGTAGGCATAGTGTTAAGCTTTGGGTGGCAGAAGAAGTGAGAAGATACAAAAAGCCTCAGGTGCCCAGGCACAAATGCTAGAGGATAATAGAGACAGCTGTGGAAGCATCTAGATTACAGAGGATCTGGGCAGCCCCACTGCATCTCTCTCAACTATGAAAAAAAGCACTGAAGTCTTTCCAATCCCACAAGATGGATTCATAAATTAACTGAAAAAGAGAGAAAGCCAGCTGGCCCAAATGAGACTCCTTGGTTGTCACAGAGAAGTACCACAAGAGAAAGCAATAAAGACCATAAAATCAGGAACAGTATAGAAACACGGGGATGTGGCTGCTCAGCATGGAGCAATGAACATGTCCAAAGACCTGCTCCAGCAGGGACAGACACCCCTGAACGGCCGCTTACCTCCCAGGTGATGCCATCAGCTGTGTCATTCCCTCGGAATCTTGCTGCCAGGAAAAGTGAGGTGAACAGTAAAGCCTGCAAAATCACGAGCAACTGAGTTCCAACGTGAAATGACTAAGAAAAACATGAAGTGACTGGGGTCATCTAGAATGAACTGGAAACATTTTCCACCATGAGCGAGTATAGAAAACCTGACACGGAAGTGAGGTATGGAAAAATTTGAAGCAGACGAGTGGCATCATCGGAAAGGAGTAAGAGGATGTTGACAGAAGGAAGTGGGTGGCAGAAGCACGCTGCAGAGCAGTCCCCAGGACCGAAGTGATCCTTAAGTGGTGATGTGCGCACAGCTCACCTAGGGGGCTTGTTGAAACGCATATTCGGATTTTTCCTGGTCCTGAGGGTGTCACTGAGGCTGATGCTTCAGTCCACGGAGCGCGTGTTTTGAGTAGCAAGTGTCTAAGTGACCAGTGACCTAAACCTGAACAAGGCAGTGACAATGGAAACGCAGAAGGGATGTGGCTGAGAAGCAGTCAGAAATAGAAAAGACAAGACTCAGAGACTGATTAGGGAAAGAGGAAACATTATAACTCCAAGATTTTTAGGCCTGGACAATAGGGCAGGTCATAGGGCTATTAACTGAGTCCTTCGTAAATAAAGGTCTGTCCAGAAACACCCCAAGACCTTTCCATATATGTGTTTTATGCATACTCACTTCTACCGAGTTACTGAGAGATGCTCCTACTGTGTGAGATTGCTTTTTGGAGTCATTCTAGATTGGGATCCACCTCTCTTTGCTTCATGGGTCTGGGCTGCTTTGTTTTCGTTTCACATTGCTCATGGCTTGACCCTGAATAAACTGAAAATAGACCAGTAGGGAGACTGGCAGACATGGAATGTAAAAGCACGCTAGGGCAGCAGGAGAACTATTAAGGGAGTTCTTCCGAAGTAAGGAAGAAAACGTTAACAGGTGTTTTAAGATTTTACAAGTAATAGTCCAGAGAGGGCCCTGGACTCCAGCAGCCATCTTCACTGGCTTGTGAGTTTAGCTCTCGATCCGAGGGAATGATAAACAGATCAGGGGAGACCTCAGATTCCGCGAACGCTCAAGAGTCATTATGGGTGCAGGAGAGAGTCCGCAGGGATCTGTGTGGTTGCCAAAAAGCATCCACCGAGATGAGCTTTTGGAAATGGTCGTGAGATTGTAGTTCTTGTTCCAGAGTCTTAGTGAAGTCAGACCAGATTAGACTCAAACCCCAGTCTAGGCTCTGTGTGCGTTAGGAGGGAGGGGCACCCCAGGGACAAAAAGACAGGGGGCGGGCAGGAAGGGTGGTATTATGCTTCTGTGAACTGGTTTCCTTAATGCACTGAGGTAGCACTTAACGGCGGTTCATGGCTTCCCCAGGAAACCATTCTAAGTGGGCCAGGTGCCCAATGGTTTCTATCCCAGTTAAGTAAATAAATGAAATATGCTAATTAGCACCCTATTAGTTCACAGCAGGGAGTAATCCGTGGCATTTTGATTGGAAAGAATTCTGTCATCCAAAAGACTGGTCTGTAACAAAATGCAAACTGGCCCAATTTCCTCCCTCCCTTCCCCATGGCAGTTGTCCAAATGTCTGAGACGCAGACCTCACAACTGCGAGCAATTCCAAGGGTGTCGCGGGGCGCCGTGAGAGCACCTCCTGGCCTCCACGGAGCCTGGCGCCGCGCCGCGCTCTGAGAACAGATTTATACAGTCCAGAAATGGGGGCCAGAACTCAGAAGCATCGAGCAGGTTTGGGAGGCGCTTTAGGGGGCAGCTCTTTTTCCTTTCGTTATGACAATATCCCCACTTTGATTCTCTGGCCCTCCCCAACTCCAATCCAGAGCGCATTTCCTTGACTCCGGCAGACAGGCATGGGACCGTGGTCCGGTTCTGCGGAAGGAGGGCTTCTTAGGAAAATGCTAGAGCTGCGGGGTTTCAGTTGGGGAAAGGCAAGCTTGGGTAGGTTATGCTCTTTATATTTTTATTTCGGCAGCAGAGAATCCACCTAGTGCCTGTTCGCCTATTCCTGTTTAAATGTCTAGATTCACATCTTGCCCATCTCCTACCATTTTGCAGAAGGAGGGATCTGGGGGTAGGGTGGACCCTGAAGGAAAAAGCTCAGGACAAAAACAGCGTGTTTTCCAATTTGCTCTTTTAAAACATCCACTTTCCAAGAGCTCTGGGTGTTTACAGGGATTAGACATCATGACACATCTGTCAGGCTGCCTCAGAATTTATCAGAAATCCCCATCAGAGTGGGACTTAGGCAATGAAGCTTACTTATATCTCCGTGAGGCTTCTAATACTTTTTCTGTTCTTGATACCAAATATTAGAGGGATCACCTTGTATTTGCTGACGGCTGCTTAATAAGAGGGGTGGGGTGGGGAGATAGGGTTTTTAATCATCTGAATGTTATAGAGGTAAGTTGCCAGTATTGTGGGCGGTTTTTCTCCCCCCTCGAGTCTGGTCCTTTCTATGATGACCTATGAAAACCACATAGATATTGAATGCTTATGACAAGCCACATGAAAACACTTTTCTCTGCACGCTCTTGTATTTCCTCCCTAATAAAAAAGTGATGATACTTACTTAAAGTTTAAAATTGTTAATCGAATGTACTGGTTACAAGTACATCACTCTTTTTTCTCCCCCATACTTGTTTTTCTTTTTCCTAGGAAGAGAATCTATTAAATCTTGACTAGATACAAATTCAAATCGAATGCTGAATACCGGCTGTTGTATCAGCAGCATTTTAAAATTCAACTTTAGATGAAATCTTAAAGAAAGCAAGTCCAAGAAAAACCTCATAGTAAAATTTAGGTCTCACTCACTAACATTACTACACCACATTGATTGCAGTACCTGAAGAAATCGTTCAGAACCATATGACACTGATGTCTGTTTAGAATTTTTTTTTTTAACCTGTATTGGAAAATAAACCACATTACCTAAATGATTCAAATGACAAAAAAAAAAAAAAAAAAAAAAAAAAAAAAAAAAGTCATTCCTAAAAGCCATCTGTGAATTAGCATATGGGCTTCTGGAATCCAACATCTTGGTTCTGTATGTGAGTCAGAAGAAAAAAAAAGAAGAAGAAGAAAAGAAAGAAGGAAAGGAAGAAAACGTGATCCTGTCTTTAAATATGAAACATGGAATAATTTTCTCCAATCAAGGGGACTTCGAAGAGGGCAGGCATTTATGACAATGCAGCAATCAGCTGGACCTCACAGCAGCTTGCCCCAAGACTGGGTCCCAAGAGCAGTCGCAAAACTTTTAAGCGAGCCAAGACCAGATTCTGCGAATGGAAAAATGTGTTCCTGAACCGGGGCTCTGTAAATCTAGGCACGTTCTGAATGCAATATAGGCTCTGTTGCTTTGGCAAATCTGTCTTGAACTGGAAAGCAGTTTAGTAAGGAATTAAGCGAGAATGGATATGAGTTAAAAACAAGAAGCCTAGCAGTGGTAGCAGCCACTGAGATCACTAAGCAAGTGTTAGCGAGCATTAAAAGACCCTCATCGGCACAACTCCCTGCCCCCAACCCAGTTGTCAAAGTGTAACTTCTCTGCTTAGTAAAAAAGCCGAATGTTCCTCTTGCATTTATCAGACACTGTGTATCTGGCTTGAATATGTAAGTTGATATAACCTAGCCAAATCATGTGGATAGAAGGATGATGCCTAAATGCTTTTACATATTTTGGGTTTCTGGGGAATTTTTTTCCTTGAAATTCACATGTTCCAAATATCTGTCTTACTTTGAGTCTGAATCCGAAACAGAGAACTCACAACCTGAGTGTGAGAATAAAAGACAGACAGAAACTCTGTGCTGACACTTTAAATTAAATGTGGTTTCAAGGCCACTCAAGATGAAAACTACCTCCACTGCAGTCCTGACCGACAGATTGCAAGCAAACATGCCCACTACCTGGTAATTCTACCTGCTAGTTACTTAGAAAGATTCAGATACTCAACAATGAACCTGAATGTTTTCGTGAGTTTGAGGGCGCATTAGGGAGGGGAGGGGGGATGACTTCAAAAAAAACCGTGCCATGAAGTTGACCACAGTGAAGTTGACAAAAGGACCTGTTGAAATTCCATCCAAAAAATTCTTGCATTTGAAAAAATATATATTCTTGCAGCATAACGAAGCTTTTCAGGCAGTCAGTCTCCTCAGACTTTTGCCTTTGCAAGCAGTTATAACAATAAGGAAAACTGTATTAGTGGTGTGGCAATTATGTGCATGTCTGCACTGGCCCTAGAGAAGCCCATTGAACTGTCCACCGGCTCTGCCAAGGGGCAAATGCACAGTGAATTTCAGATAAGAGAAGACTTTGGACTCCAGCCCTAGAGTGGTACTTGGGAGGTGCATGCGTGTCTTTCCGTGTGGAGGAGAGCAGATGGGTGTGTGTATGTGTGTGTGTGTGTTACAGAAGCAAGAAAGATGAAAAGAAGCAGATGAAGAAATTCAGAGACAAGCTAACACCGCCTCCTTTTGCTTGTTTTTCTTCTACTTGTTCTCAGTCCTCCCAGTGGGATAGCATCCAGGGAAATCCTGGGGCCTCTCCCATGATGAGGACCAACATCAGTGCTGTGACTGGCTCTGGCTATGAAAAGAACTGACCCCTGAAGGGAATCCTGGCTGTGGAGCACTCCTTGGGGGCAGAGCTAAGAAATCCAGATGGTGAATGACTTGGCAAAGGTCACACAAGTTGCCATTCAAGGTAAGAATAATTAGTTCATCCATTCAGTGGAAATTTGCTGAGTGCCCATTATGTGCTCGATGGTAGAGATACATGGTCCACATACGTAATTTAAGCACAATCATAGCTTCTATGGAACTCATTTACTAAAGGATGGAAAATGAATAGTTCCCCACTTCTCGGAAGCTCATATTTCTAGAACTAATAACTATCCTTATATCTTTACTTTGTACTGTGACAAAAGCTATTTTAGTGTATCCTCATTATACCTCATATAAGGTAAAGAGTATTATCCCATAAATTTATAACTGAGGAAAATGAGCATTAACCTTGCTCAAGGTCACATAGTTAGGAAGCAGCGGCACCAAAACTTGAACTCAGGTGTCTTGATTCCCAGGTGTCTGGGACCACCATCCCAGCTGTCTGGGCCTTGGCACACTTGTGAGTTTTGGTGGAATGAAACTCAATTGAAATTAATACCAGAGATCTCCACTCCCCCACTGGAAGCTGTCCACACTCAAAGATGTGTGCCAGACCACTATGCCAGACCACTACTACAAAGATGTAAGAAGAGACACAAAAAAGATATGAAAGATCTCAAATCTATAACTTAACTTTACAAGTTAGGGAATAAGAAAAAGAAGAACAAACTAAACCCAGAGCTAGTGGAAAGAAGGAAATTATAAAGATTACAACAGAGATAAATTAAATAGAAAACCAATAGAGAAAATTAACACCACCAAAAGTGGGTTCTACAAAAAGATCAACAGAATTGACAAAACTTTAGCTAGGTGAACTAGCAAGAAAAGAATACTCAAATTATTAAAATCAAAAATGAAAATGTGAACATTTCTGCTTATTTTACGGAAATGAGAAGGATGGTAAGAAAGAACCCTGAGCAACTATATACAAATAAATTGAATAACCTAGATGAAATAGTAAAGTTCTTGGAAACACAAAACTTCCCAAGACTCAACCACAAAACAAATAGAGAATCGGAATAGACTTTTAACTAGTAGAGAGATTTAATCAAAAGTCAAAAATCTCTCAACAATAACAACAAAAAGCCCTTGGAACTGGTGACTTCACTGGTGAATTCTACCAATAATTTTAAAAAGAATTAACACCAGCTTTCTCAAATATTTTTTTAATTAAAGTGGAGGGGCCTCTCCATAATATATTTTGTAAGACCAGCATTACCTTGATACCAAAGGCAGACAAAGGTAGAAGAAAAGAAAACTGTAGGTCAACATTGGTGCAAAAATGCTCAACAAAATATCAGCAAATGAAATTCAGCAACATATTAAAAGGATTATACACCAAGAGCAAGTGGAATTTATTTATTCCTGGCTTGCAAGGATTGTTCAATATAGGAGCACTGATCAATATAAAACACCACATTAATAGAATGAAGGATAAAAAAATATGATTATCTCAGTTGATACAAAAATCCAATACCCTTTCACGATAAAAGCATTCAGAAAACCAATAAGAGAAAGAAACTTCCTCAATATAATAAAAGCAATATATTAAAAAAAAAAATCAAATACACCCAGTGGTGTAAGACTAGAAGCTAGACTAGATTGGGAACAAAGCAAGATGCCTGCTTTCATCTCTTCCATTCAACATAGCACTGGAAGTCTTAGCCAGAGCAATTAGGCAAGAAAAAGAAGTAAAAGACACCTAAATTGGAAAAGAAGTAAAATGATTCTCTTCACAGATTATTGATCTTATATATAGAAAATTAAAGATTCCACACCAAAAAAACCCTGTTAGAACTAATTATATAAATAAGCAAAGAAGCAGGATACATTGCATTTTTATACACTAACAATGCACAATCTAGAAAATGAAATCAAGAAAATAATTTCATTTGCAATAGCATCAAAAAGAATAATACTTAGGAATTAACAAAGGAGGTGAAAGACTTGTACAATGACAACTATAAAACATTTTTGAAAGAAATTAAAGAAGACAGTTAAATGGAAAGCTATCTCATGTTTATGAATTGGAAGACTTAACATTGTTAAGATGTTGAGGCTACTTAAAGCAGTCTCCAGACATAATGTAATCCTTATCAAAATCCCAATGATGTATTTTTTTAGAAATAGAAAATTCATCCTAAAATTCATATGGCATCTCATCATCCTAGAAGGAAAAAAGCTAGAGAACTCACACTTCCTGATTTCAAAACTCACCATAAAGCTACAGTAATCAAAATAGGATGGTACTAGCATGGAAACATACATGCAGACCAAAGGAATAGAACAGTCCAGAAATGCATCCTCACATATATGGTCAAATGATGTTCAGGGGAACCTGGGTGGCTTAGTTGGTTAAGCATCCAACCCTTGATTTTGGCTCAGGTCATGATCTCAGGGTCATGACATAGAGCCCCATGACCAGCAGGGAGCCTGCTTGAAATTCTTTCCCTCCTCCCTTCCCCCAACTCACACATGCTCTCTCTCTCTCTCTCTAAAATAAAATCTTTAATAAAATGATGTTCAACAAGGGTGCCACAACCATTCGATGGTGAGAAGACAGTCTTTTCAACAAATGGTGCTGGAAAAACTGGCTATCCACCTGCAGAAGAATGAAGTTAGACCCTTACATTATACCACACACAGAAAATAACTCAAAATGGGCCATGACTTAAATGTAAGACCTGAAACTTATAAAATTCTTAGGAGAAAATACAAGGTTAAAAGCTTCATGGAACTGGATCTTGCAGTGATTTTTTTTTTAATATAACCTAAGATGAAAATAACAAAAGAAAACATAAACAAATTGGACTTTATGAAAATTAAAAACTTCTGTATGCAAAAAGACACTAATAAACAGTAAAAATACAAATCACACAGTGACACAGTGGTTCATGAGGTCACAGTCAAGCTGTCAGCTAGTACTGCAGCCATCTGAAAGCTTGATGAGATTCAAGGATTTGCTTCTAAGAGGATTCAATCACATGGCTGGTGGGCGGCCTCAGGTCCTCTGTGTCTATTGGCAGGAAGTATCAATACCTTACCAAGCGGGGCTCTCCATAGGGCTCCCTGAATGACTTTTCAAAATGGCAGCTGTCTTTCCCCAGAGCAAATGATTCAAGAGCAAGGAGGAAGCCACATGTGTCCAATGATGAAGGCCTGGAAGCCCCACATTATCACAACCACCACATTCTGTTTGTTAGAATCAAGTCACGAGGCCCAGCCTTCACATAAGGGGAAGGATTAGCTTATATCTTTTGAAAGGAGGATTATCAAAGAATTTATGTATATACTTTTTTAAAAATTTTTTATTTTTTATAAACATATATTTTTATCCCCAGGGGTACAGGTCTGCGAATCACCAGGTTTACACTTTAAAAATCACCACAGTAATCATATTAAGGTTATAAGAGTGTCAGTAAGTTTTTCTTGATTAAACCAATTTTCTGTATTGTATTAATTGTATTTTTACAATAAAAAAACTTGAAAAGATAAACTTGTATTTCATTATAAACATTATCTCTGTATTTCAATGCACTCAGAAAACTTTTTTTAATAAAGACACCTCCAAAGGTCAAATTCAACTCTGTCAATTATTCCTTTTGTCTTTATCACACCCTCTGAAAATAATACACACGACAGACAGTTCATCCTCAAATGGCCACCATACTTGGAGAGGAGGGAAGATTTGGGGGAGCAAACCTAAAGCACAGAACCCACATCTGTCTACTCCCTGAGACATTCTTGTGTCTGTCCATCAGTCCAGGCCAGTGCATCAGCCTAGCTGCCTTTAGAATTGCCTTAAGTTGTATGAAAGCTCTGTGCCTTCAGATTTTCTCAGTTCTTACAAGAAATAGCCATCTGAAACCTGTTAGTATAAATTTTGTAAATCTGTTTTCAAGGACATTAGATACTATGCCTCTCAGTGTCATTTATAAAAGATTCCATTGGAGAAATATTTTCTAGAAGGCACTGCCAGGAAAAAATTGCTCCTGTGAAGAGTAAGTGTGCTTAGACATCTCTGAGTTATAAAGCTTGACATTTTCTTTCTTTGTTCTGGCTACAAGGAAACTCATAGTAATGTACTGTCTTTTGCAATTAACATAGGTCTCTTCTTTTCCACTATGTTGATATTACAATACTGTGAACTTATTTTGCATCAGCCCTTTATTCAAAGCCATGAAAAGTTTTTTGTTTGTTTTTTGTTTGTTTTTATTTAGGAAAAAAAAAAGGCTTTTGGAAAAAAAAGGCATGTAGGAACCATAGCTACTATTTTAGTGCTTATCATGTTTACCACAAGCTAGATCTGTATATATGTAGTGAGGTTTCCAGTAAAGGAGGAACTTTTATTTTCTTTTTAAGCAATAGAAGTACTATTTGGGAGTGGTTTACAGTTTTCCATTCTCCAGATAGAGACCTTTGGAACATCCTTTTGGTAGTAGAAGGTTGAAATTATTACCAGGAAAATGTGCTATCAATAATGCAAAGCAAGTTCCTATCCATAGTTTTTTTGGGAGGAAAAAACTGGATGTTGCCATAAATTTTAATGATCATGAAACTAAGATAGTGAATGTCTTGTTTATTTCTACAATATAAACTAGATTGAGCTTTAACTATGCTATATCTTGGCAGCTGTTGAGAAATGTATTTCCAAAATATAGATTTAGACTGGATTTTAGAAACCACACATAACATTGCTTAAGTTGGGAAAAGCCTACTTTTTCAACAATATACTCTTAGCTTTTTGATTGTCTTGTTAGGACAATAGAGTTTAGACCATACGTCTGGGTGGGGTTAGGAACTGCCCTGAAGAAAATAAAAGTTTCCATTGTCAACCGGGAAACAACATGCTGGCCTTGGATCCCCACCGATCTCATGCTGAGGACTGAGACAGGTGGAGGTCTGATATGAAAAGCACTGTGACCTCTCCTGCATGGAAGCCAGTGGGGATCAAAGCAAAGATCTTCAAATGGGGGTCAGAGCCTATAAGCCCCAAAAGTAATTACCATTGGTAGTAGAGTATATCATCACTTTTATGTCTTCACTGAACATTTATTGAAGACTTTCTCTTAAATAGTGTGATTTTTCTATATACTTCTAACTCACTTCATGTTATTGACCACAATACTGACTCATATTTATTTTTCTCTAAAATGTTTTCCACACAATAAAAAAATTTAGAATATAAACATTTAATTGGCCATCCACCAGAGTATACTTACTGCCTGTGGATAATACGTCAGAGCTGGGGGTGCCAAGGAACAAGAAGTTTGGATGCCACAGACACTCTCATAGAGTAGAACACATTCTGGAATCTTCACTCCTCTGTTGTTCCTCTTCTGGCCATTCATTTTTGGCAAATAGTTCTGATGCTTAATAGCTGATAACGGTAAGCAAATGAAGTGTTCTATTTGCCACAAAGAATGAGAATTATACTCAATGGTTCAAATGTAAGTTTTCTGGCTGGTCAAGGATACAATGGAGCAAACCAAGGATAAAGATCAACAAGTAGAAGGGATGTTTTGTTTTGTTTTGTTTTGTTTTGTTTTGTTTTGTTTTTTGACAGAGAGAGAGAGAGCATAAGCAGGGGGCACAGCAGAGGGAGAGGGAGAAGCAGGCTCCCCACTGAGTGGGGAGCCCCATACAGGACTTGATCCCAGGACCCTGGGATCATGACCTGAGCCCAAAGCAGAGGCTTAACCATCTGAGCCACCCAGGCGCCCCAGAAGGGATGGTCTTTTGACATTAAGAAGGGCTTCGTAACTATCACTGCAGAATTAAAGGATATACCAACATTCTTATCAATGGTATCTACAAGAAACAGACCAAAGCATGTCATGGCCTGTCTGCTCTTGTACCCTTTAGAATGTTAATTCATATCAACCCTATTTGTTTTGCAGATTGGGCAACTAGAATCGCAGAAAGCTTTGGAAAAAGCTACTGAATGTTTCCAGCTACAAATTATTATACAGCCAGTGTTTGGACACAAGAAATCCTACTCTAGAACCACTTAATGGGTCACCACTTAATGAACCACTTCAATGGGTCATCTAAAGCAAGCTGAAGGCTCTCTGTACTATTATTTTCTTATTCTTCTCTGTGCTCAATTAGACTTCATCAAGTAAGACTCAAGTAGTTTTGAGCAGGGAGATGAGGTATTGGTAAGGGAGTGACTGGGTCCATGTTTGGAGCAAAGGAGAACTGGGAGCCAGAAAAACTGTCTGAGAAATTACTAGTTGCCAACTTCCAAGATCCCTTTTCCCCTCTTCCTTAATAATAGGATCACCATATAACCATGTACCCAGCTAATAAGATAACATTTCTGTTCCTTTTCAGGCACGTGTGTCATATGATTATTTCTTGGTCAATTCGATTTATGCAAAATGATCCTTATAAGCACAGGGGCATGCCCACTCCATCCCTCCTCCTTCCTACTACTTAGAATTTGGATAAAATAGCATGAGCTCCATGGCTATCATGAGCCATCAGATGGCCCCAATGATAGAAGCCATATGCTGAAGACAGCAGAACAGAAAAACAGGAACCTCTTGACACTAACACGTGGTCAAATCAGTCCTAGAAAACCCACTTCATTTGCATGAGCAGGAAGTAAACTATTATTTTGTTTAAGCCAGTATTACTTCAGGATTTTTCCATTACATGTAGCAAGGGACTATCCTGTTTATCATGGGTGTATTGGGTTTTTTTTTTTAATTGCCCAAAAGTATCTGGCAGAATAAGAGGGATGGAGTCTGAAATCCAACCTGTACCCCCTGAAATACAAACCATGAATCCTGAGATGGAGCTGAGTGCATTTGGATAAAGAGGACACTCTTGGGGCGCCTGGGTGGCTCAGTGGGTTAAAGCCTCTGCCTTTGGCTCAGATCATGATCTCAGGGTCCTGGGATGAAGCCCCACGTCGGGCTCTCTACTCTACTCAGCGGGGAGCCTGCTTCTTCATCTCTCTCTCTCTGTCTGTCTCTCTGCCTACTTGTGATCTCTCTGTCTGTCAAAATAAATACATAAAATCTTTATTAAAAAAAAAAAAAAAGGACACTCTTTTCTCATGCATCCAAAGGACTAATTTTCCCCTGGAGGCCATGACCCTATCAGAGGGGACACCTTTTTGTACTACATGGGCTAGCCGAGGTTTCCTTCTAGCTGATTCAAGTCCAGAAAAGTGAGGTATACAATGGCATGGGGTTTTAGGGAGTACCTGGAGCAGACATCTCTCAGAGAAATAACTATCATCTTAATTTGCAGGATTTGTATTTTTTTTCCAGTATTCCCAGAAATAACTTGGGGAGAGAGGATTCAATGGAAAACTGGCCTTCCTGCAATCGTTAAGATACTGGCCAAAGGTTAGTTTCTGAAAGGGAGTGTGACTTTATTTTAACCATGGACTATTGTTCATTTATTACCTCATTTAATCCTCAAAACGACTTTATAATTTCATTGTCTCAGTTTTACCGAAGAGAAAACAACCTGGAAGTAAATAAGTTGTCCAAGAATACAGCTAATCAAAGGCAAAGGCAGGACTCCAGCCTCCATCTGTCCAGCTTCCAGACCTACGCATGTCACCACCACTCAGTACGTTGGCCAGGCTGCACCTACGTTCTTGCGTGTGCAAGTTAATGAAGTCCTAAATTTGGTCAAGTTCAAGCTTGGTGGAATCCTGAAAACCCTTTATGACAGGCCCTGCTAATGTGTGAGACTCCTGTGGTTTAGAAAAAGAGGTTGCCTCCCTTCTACAGTTCTTTCTGCTTCTGAGAAGAGGAACACTCCACAGATGTGTGAAGCAGCCAGGATTCCGACTCAGCATGACACAGCCCACCCAGCATCAAGAAGCCAGACCCCAAACCCTCTGTGGAAAAGGGCGAGTCCTCTTTAGTGAAATTTCTCCTGTGGAGCCGTAGCTTCCTTCCCTCTGGTGCTCAACTTCAGTTCATCTTGGGATCACCGTATCCTAAGTTATTTTAAGGCAGTATTCATGTTTTATGACTCATTTCCTAGTTTCCTGCTGGGAAAAAAAAAATATCACAGCTAGGCATTCGGTCTCAAACACTGAAAACAGCTGACGTGTAATTTGGAGATGTGTATTTTATTGTGAGTGGGAGGATATGTAAGAAATAGGAAAATATTTCTGTTGGAGTGCTATCTGCTCCTTGTCCTCGCTTTATCCTAATGCCCCAGCAACCACACACACATACACCTGGGCTTCTGCCGACCTCTGCACTAACATCTCCTCTAGGACTATAAAATATCCCCTGGAGAGACCAGGTTTTGTTACGGAGCAATTTTTGCCTCAAAAAGTTGACTTGAGATCATTTTGTGGCTATGTCCTTGGATTATCTTGCTTTTTTATTCTCTTAGCATCTTCTTTAGCCTCAAGTGTGTGTGTGTGTGTGTGTGTGTGTATGAGTGGGCATTCGTATGTGTATGTGTGCGTATGTGTGTGTAACAATTTGAAACAATATATATTTCTTCCTCCAAATAAAAGCCAATCCTAAATAAAGAGAATACTAATGTAATTGGCCTAGTACCTAGGTGAGAACAGTAATGCATGTTTTCACATGTGGTTGAAAAGGACATGAACTGCTAGTATCTCCGTCTGAGTGACACAAAAGGCCCTGGGCTGAATCCATTCCCAGTGAGCTCTCCCACTGACCCCATGCACAGGCAAAGCAGCCATTCCTTAGGACTGCTCCTGGAACTACTTCCACCATACCAGTCAGAGGGGAGAAACAGGTTTCCTATGGGTAACTAGCACAAATTGTGCTAAAAATAAAAATAAAAACAAAGATAAAACAAACAAGAGGGGAAAATCAGGAAAAATGGCTTACAAAAACAAATTCTGAAGTCACTCACTCCGCCCGACGGTTGAGACCTGAGGTGCTAGGGTCATGCAGCTGGCTGTAGTCAAAGCTGTGAGGACAAGTGTACATTAGAATTAAAAAGCATTTTATAGAACAGAGTGTACATTAGAATTAAAAAGCATTTTATAGAACAGAGATCTGCCACCATCTTACATTTGCATATTGGCAAATTTGTATGAATTTCTACAGATTTGTATGATTTTTAAACATATATCCTAGGGGTGCCTGGGTGGCTCAGTTGGTTAAGCATCTGCCTTCAGCTCAGGTCATGGTTCTAAGGTCCTAGGATGGAGCCCCAGGTCTGGCTCCATGCTGGGCAGGGAGTCTGCTTCTCCGTCTCCCTCTGACTGCGGCTCCCCCGGCCTGTGCTCCCTCTCCATCAAATAAATAAATAAAATATTTTAAAAAACAAATACATATCCTAGGGAAAAGCATTTCTTTGTCTCATGTTAGAAAAGAACTTTGGCAGGGGGAATAAGAACTGACTTTCCTAATTTGAAATACTTAGGTCCCTTTTTAAAAAAAAATTTAACAATTGTTAAAGGATGACTTTATGCTAATCACATTATTTATTATTTCATTTACTCATCACATACTACATACCTGATATTGGTATTCTTTTTCTCCCCTTTTAAGGGATAAAGAAGCTGAGGCATAGAGACTAAGTAACCTATTCAAGGCCATATACATTTGAGCCAGACCTGTCCCGTTCTACCACTCAAGTTTGGGAACCCGAACTTATGCTCCCAGATGCTTTGTCTAAATTTGTTCAGCAGGAGATGGGGTGAAGAAGGTATCAGTGCAGACTGGTGGGATACGTACCAGGGAAAAAGACCGAAATTGTAGGAGGCCCTTCTGTGATACAACATTCTGTGGACATCAGTAACTGAGAGCATAATTTTCATGATGCACTATCTTAGTATAATAGTTTAAAGATACACACTCTCTTTGTAATAACCTTATAATAAACTATTGCACATTTTTCCATAGACCAAAGTGATAAAATTATAAGCTCATGAATGTTCACAAACAATTTGTAGATTCCTACTAAGCAAGGCATCACAATGCTCAATAAATTGAAACTATTACATTGTTGTTGTTTTTGTTCTTATTATAAAAGATGTAGTATCTTGATGTCTTTAGAGCAAATGCATTTCCGCAGTGCATCTCTAACCAAACCACAGAACATATCAGGCCTAATCCTAAATGAATATGTCTTTTCATTCAATCACCAAACATGTACTGAGGGCCTTCTCTAGGCCTGGCACTATTCTAGGCTCTGGAGCTACTGCAGGGAAGGAAATAAAATCCCTGCATTCCAGGGATCCTCCACTCCAGAGCAAAAGACAAGCTTTGAACAAATAACAAATACATGTTTGTATGTATCGAAAAAGTAAGCTGATTAAGGGACAGAAAGTGGTAGTGCTCATTAGCTGGCCTTAATATAATCAGGGTAGTTGGGGAATTCCTCCTTGAAGAGGTGATATTTAAGCAGAGACTGGAATGTCCTGGCTATGTGGGGAGATGAGCATCCAGGCGTGGGAAGCAATGAGAGGGAAAGTCTTAAGTTGGGACCTGAGCTCTATGTAATGGGAAAGCCGGAGAGAGGCCCATGGGGTTGGAACACAGTGACTAAGCAAGAAAATGAGGAGATGAATTACAGAGTGGGCAGAGCCAGGTCCCTTAGGGGCACCGAGGCCATGTAAGGCACTGACTTTTATTCTAGGTAAGAGGGGAAGCCCCTGGACGACACCGAGCTGGACAATACTTATTATCTGACAAATTTTAAAGAATCCCTGCACTCTGACTGCTGTTTCAGAAATAGACCATAATAACTTGCAGTGAACATAACATAATGTATAGACGTGTCCAATCACTGGGTTGTACACCTGATGCAACACTGTATGCCAACTATACTTCAGCAAAAAACAATAATAATAAATAACTAAACAGACAGTCATATATAATGATACTAATGCTAGGCGACAGCCACTTAGTGGTTTGTAGGTGACCGTGGTACTAAACGTCAGCAGCACTGACTGCTGGTGTCTCCACCCTCAGCACACACAGAAACCGAGCCAAGGCAATTCAAACCTGCCCCTGGGGGAAACCTTAAGGTGGGTGTGTGTGAACTGAGCGGGAATGTGAACTTATGTCATAAATATGAACTTTAAAAATGTACATGTTTACTTTTTTTAAGATTTTTAAAATTTGTTTATTTGAGAGAGAGCATGCATGCATACAAGCCAGGGGGAGGGACTGAGGAAGGGGAAGAAGCCGCCTCCCTGCGGGGCAGGGAGCCCAACACAGCACTCTGTCCCAGGACCCCAAGATCATAACCTGAGGCAAAAGCAGATGTTTAACCAACTGAGCCACCCAGGTGCCCCAGGAAGTTTACATGTTTCTCCTGAAGCCATTATAGTACAAAGTAACAGACTTCTGTTCTGGCATAAGGTGACCTAGGGCACCTCTGGGAATTCCAAACTCTTAACCTCCCCTGTGAGTTGGAGAAGGAGACCCTGATGGAATAACACAGGAATGGTCCAACTGTGGAGTAAGCTGGTGATTATTTATTGGTCTCAGGTTAGAGCCAGGAGAAAAGGGGAACAGGGAAGGATAGGCATGAAACAAGAAAGCCAGGGTGATGGGAAGCAAAGTGGGCCTGCAGGAAATTAACTAGGAGGAAATTAACACTGCAGGCCTACTAGGTGCTGGGCACTGTACGAATATGATCTTGTTTAACTGGCACAACACCCCTGTGAAGAAAATGAGGCTCAGATATATTCAATAGCCAGTCCAAGGTCATGCAATTGGTGAATGACAGAGCAGACATTTAAGCTCAGGCTTTTTTCTTTTTCCCCAAAGCGTGTGCTTTTTTATGCAACATCTAGTTATACTGATGGCATTGGCACAGTGACAGTGAGAAGATTGTCCTAAATAAATGTAAAAATAAATCCTGGGCTATTCATCACCCAAGCTTTATTAAAAAAAAAAAAAAAAGCCATCTTCCTCGTGGCAGGACTGAGCTGAACTCAAGAAATCTCACTGCACACATAAAGAAGCATCATTTAATTTACGGTGCCCTTACTTGCTGGATGACAGGGGTGGGGTCTGGAGGAGGAAATACCCCCAAAACTCTTTTACCTGGAACCCAGTAAATAAAAAGGGAAACAGAATTCCAGCTAATAGAAAAAGATCTCTCACATCAAGCTCTCCCTTTCATGCAGGAAACATTCATTGTTAGTTTTAACCAATTCTTATTAAATCTCTATCTGCTTTGGAATTCCCATGGAGAACGCGAATTGTAAAATGTTTTTAAAACATAGTCAGCGGACTGAGTCCACCTCCATGAACATCAGCATCATTGGTTAATGCTTTCTTTTATGCCTTCGTTCAAAAAAGGTTTATTGAGCATCAATTTTGTGCCAGGCACTGGGGTAATTTGGCCAAGAAATTTCTAAATTCTGTTGGTATTAATGCTAAAGAAACCAAGTCCCCCCTGACACATCACTAATTCTTTTTTTTTTTTTTTAATATTTTATTCATTCATTTGACAGAGAGAGAAATCACAAGCAGGCAGAGCGGCAGGCAGAGGGAGAGGGAGAGGGAGAAGCAGACTCCCCGCTGAGCAGAAACCCTGATGCGGGGCCCAAACCCAGGACCCCAAGACCATAACCCAAGTCGAAGGCAGAAGCCCAACCCACTGAGCCACCCAGATGCACATACATACTAATTCTCTTTTTTTTCCAGATTTTATTTATTTATTTGATAGACAGAGATCACAAATAGGCAGAGAGGCAGACAGAGAGAGGCGGGGAAGCAGGCTCCCTGCTGAGCAGAGAGCCGGATGCGGGGCTCGATCCCAGGACCCTGAGATCATGACCTGAGCCGAAGGCAGAGGCTTAACCCATTGAGCCACCCAGGTGCTCCTATATCACTAATTCTTAACAACAAATACCCACCAGAAAGACCCCCAGTAAAATTGTATATAAAATCTTCTGCCTTTGGAATTTGGAAATTTACACGATAAGAAAAAATAGGAAGTACCATTTATTGCCCTTTATTTTTCAGTAGTCTTACATCTTGTTCTCATTCTCTTAAGTCTGGTTATTATTAAGTAGAGAGCATTCTCAGAACACTACGGCATATTAATTTCCTTTGGCAAACTGTCAACTGAAATGACTGATTTTTATGTGTGGTTGGCATGTGCGTGGACAGAGGTTGCTAAAGCTTCCTCGTGAGTTCTGAAACTCAGACAGGCCTGAGTGTGGGGAGATGAGAATCCCTTCATGTGCCAGTGTTGCTTCTCTGGCTCGCGACCTTCTGGCTCCACCAGCATCTCCAGAATTGATATTTGGAGGCCCTCCAAGGAAATGTTCTCTGTGGCCAGTTCCCAATTGAGCCTCGAGTCACGCTGCTGGAATTATTCACGCCAGAAGAGAGCATAGATTTATCTCGAAGGCCATCTCTGTGCTATTAGACCAGGGTGTGCTCCCTTCCTAGAGTTCCGCATGTCAGAGACACTAATTCTCCTGCCTGAGGAGAATTAAATCAGGCCAAGGTGACCAAACTGCCAGACCAGGCAGCCCCACATTAGTCAGAGACCTCCCTGGGATAGCTCGATACAGAGAACAGAGAGCTTTGGAACAAAGACCACCGCAGAGCTGGTGGTGAGCTATAGTACATGAAAAACAGGAATCAGGGTGTTGACGTTGAGAGCTGAAAGAGAGCTACATCAACCCCTCATTTTACAAATGAGGAAAGAGCCATCCAAAGAAATTAGGTGCTTTCTCTAAAGACATTCCATGTTAAATGGCAAAGCCAGGCCTGGACTCTACAGTGCCAGAACTCCCACCCCAGCTGTGCACATGAAGCCATTGTGAGCAAATTTGTGCTGTATTTTCCAGAGATGTGTTTGCAATGGGCTATCCAAGTAACCCCCATTAACATGGTAGCTGAGAACATGTACAGCCTCTCCATAGGCACTTCTCTCCCCCAACTCTTTTTTTTTTTTAAATAATCTCAGAGTTGGAGAAAAGTTGTACACAGAGTACAAAGAGCTGTTTTCCCTACACCATTTGAGAATATGGGCTAACATATTCTCCTGAATCCCTAAGTACTTGAGTTTATACATCCTATAAACACAGACAAGTCTCTCATATTATTTTTAAAGCTCTCAATATATTTCTCTTATATCATCAAAAACAATCATCAAAATTAGGAAATCAACACTGATACATTACTACCATCTAATCCACATATCCATCTAAGTTTCCTCAGTTTCCCAAAAACATACTTTACAGCAGAGGAGTCCTGTTGGAATCATTAAATACATGTAGTTTTTATTGCCTTTTTTAACATGGAATGGTTTCTGGGTGTTTCCTTGACTTCTGTCACCTTGACACTTTCAAAGTTTCCAGGGCAGATTTGTAGAATGGACTTCCTTTATCTTTGTCTGGTAATAGTCAGGTGTTTACACTTTGGGCCAGAATATCAGAGAAATGATGCCGCAAGTCTCATTGCATATAATCAGGCTGAACATGATTTCGGTTTTTCTTTCTCGTGATGTTAGCATTGATTACTTAACTAAAGTGGTTTCTGCCAGGCTTCTCCACTGAAAATTGCTTTTTCTTCCTTTTGTAATTAATAAGTATTTTGTGAGGAATGAGTCAACATACATAGTTGTCCCATTCCCTCATCAAATTTTCAATGTATTCATTCAGTTACATATATCAGCGCGAGTACACAGATTTCTAGTTTATTCAAAAGGTTATAAATAATCTGTTACCAGTGTTATTCATTTTGATGCTCACGTTGTCCCACGATTGGTCAGTGAGAGTCCCATCGGGCTGGAACCTGTTTCCTTTTGGCATGTTCTCATCATTCTTTGAACTCATCGCTTCCAAAAAACAAGATTTTGCCGACTCATCTTGTTCTTCCCCTGCCCAGCAATTGAATCAGACAAAGACCTGGATGTTTGGTGTGCTTGTTGCTGTAGGTCTGTGACCCTTGGCTTAACAGGCTTGGGAAGTATAGATACACACACCAAAAACAAAAACAAAAACAAAACAAACAAATAAACAAATGAAAACAAGGCATACTCTACTCTTATATTTGTTCCTGAATCTCTCTCCACATACTGAAAATCATGAGTTCATACTGAAAACCCCTAATTCTAATACAACACTACAGTGATCGATCTCATTTTCCCAATCCCATATGTGGAATTCCCTTCTCCAGTGGTAAAAAATCTGCTTCACATTATACTGAATATTATACTGGCTGCTGCAGTCTTCTCCTGAAGATACATTCCCCCTGTGCTTGAACTCTGACATCACATGGAGACACTTCTGTAGGCAGCCCTGCTTGCCCCACTTTGACTCCAGCATCCCAAACTGAGCTGTGACACTGTGTGGACACTTTTTCTCCTTGTTTGGAAGGACCACAGAGGCTTCCTCTCACTTCCTGGAGACAAGTAGTAGTGGGTGCCTGGGAGGTTCAGTCAGTTAAGCATCTGACTCTTGATTTCGGCTCAGGTCCTGATCTCAGGGTCATGAGATTAAACCCTGTGTTGGGCTCCCTGTGGCTCCATGCTGGGAGCCTGCTTAAAATTCTCTTTCAGGGCACCTGGGTGGCTCAGTGGGTTAAAGCCTCTGCCTTCCACTCAGGTCATGATCTTGGAGTCCTGGGATCGAGTCCTGCTTCCCCCTCTCTCTCTGCCTGCCTCTCTGTCTACTTGTGATCGCAGTCTGTCAAATAAATAAATAAAATCTTTTAAAAAATAAATTAATTAAAAAATAAAAAAAAGATTCTCTTTCTCTGCCCCACCCCTCTGCTCTATCTCTCATTAAAAAAAAAAAAAAGAAAGAAAGAAAGAAAAAAAGACAACTGGTTGGTAGATTCAGTCCTCCCTAAAACCTTTGTGGAGAATTGTTCAGGAGGGGAAGCAAAGGGGAAAAATGAACAACTTTCCACATGACCAACTCCCATACTCAGGTCCAGCCTAACACTATTCTATGGTCTCCAGAACCCCCATCACTCCTTTCTTACGTGTAAACTGGCATGAATCCCATTGTATCATGATCACTTGTACACATGTCTTTTCTTCTCACTGACTCTGTCCTACCTGAGGCAAGGAGTATAGCCTACTCATTTCTTATACCCATAATCCAGCATAATATTTGACACAGAGTAGTGACACAATATGTACCTGTCAAGTAAATAAATTAAATACTACATAAAAGAATGTAGTTAAGTTATAACCATCTATTCGCTCCTTAGAAGCATTTTCCTTTTAACTAATGTCTCTTAAAAATGAAATGTTTTCTAGAGCCAAATGAATGAAATAGTTTGGTTTAGTAGGAGTAGATAGATAGTAGGTGTCTTGGTCCATGAGCCAATTTGGGCTGCCATAACAAAATACCATAAACTGGGTGGCTTTTAAACAAACAGAAACTTACTTCTCATAATTCTAGAGACTTGAAAATTCAAGACCAAGTTGCAAGCAGAGTCAATGTCTGCTGAGACTCCACTTTCTGGTTCATAGATGGCTGTCTTCTTGCTGTGTCTTCACATGGCAGAAGGGGCAAGGTTGCTCTCTGGAGTCTCTTTTATAAGGGCACTAATATCACACAGGAGGTCTCTAGCCTCATGACGTAACCACCTCACAAAGGCCAAGCTTCCTAATATGATCACAATGGGAACTGGGATTTCAACATATGAATGATACTCAGTCTATAGAAGTGGGAATGATATTTTTATACAGGGATTGGGGTATTTTGGATCTTTCAAATCAACTATTCTACAGGAGCTCCTTGCTTTGCCATCTTGAGGAGTTAGCCATGTAATAATAAATGTAATAAATACTGTTTACAGTGCTTGAAGCACTTAATATAAAGATGTTCTACTTGATGCTTCACGCTTCTTCTTTTCTACCAGTCCATAAGTTACTTGACCTTCCAGGCCTAGACCACCTCTTATGCCATCCAACCATGAATCTTTTCTGAAAGTCTGTAATCCAGATGAACTCCTATTGCCTGAATCTCTATTGCACTTATAGTCAGTACCAAAAATCCAGCACTGCATTTTTATTCAAATTATCTCTCAAAATATGCTATAAATACCTTGGAAGTAGTGACCATCATTTTACTTCCTTATTTCCTGCAGTATGAGAAAAATATTAAGTGCCTAATAAATATTTGATTGATTGATTGGTTCATTGATTAACATCTGGTAAGTGACAATAGTAATTTTAGTAGTCAATACCCTTTAACCTACATACATACTACTATGTTTTAATAATTTCAGCTGGCTCTAGGACATAGGGGCTATCTGTGGTTGTCTGGTACCTGGTCCAGAATGTGAGAGCCTAATAAGTGAGATGACAGGGGATGTGGATTTAATCGACTGTTCAATAATGGGAATAGAATGGTCTCTCCAACCATGGCCTCAAAACTGGGTCAAGACAGTATTTTTTAGAAATGTATTATATTAAAACTTATTGTGCTAAAAAGAAATGAGCTATCAAGCCATGAAAAGATATGGAGGAATCTTAAATGCACACTGCTAAATGAAAGAAGCCAATCTAGAAAGTCTACATACTGTACCATTCCCATTATCGAACACTGTGGAAAAGGTAAAACAGTGAAGACAGTGAAAAGATCAATCAGTGGTTGCCAGGAATTAAGGAGGAGGGTGGCATAATCAGGCAGAATGCAGAGGAGTTTTAGGGCAAGGAAATTCTTTTGTATGATGTTACAATGCATTCGTCTGAATTCCACAGAAAGTACAACACCGCGAGTGAACCCTAATGTCAACTGGTATGTCATTGTAGATTCGTCAACTATACTACTCTGGTACACGATATTGGGAGTGGGAGAGGTTGTGTGTATCAGGAGTATATAGGAACTCTCTGTACTTTCCACACAATTTTTCCATGAACCCAACGCTGCTTTAAAAAAGTAAAAGCTATTCATTTTTTTAAAGAGGGGACATATGAAAGTCATCTAGAAACAAAAAAACTAAAGGAGTAATTTCCTCTAAAACTCAAAAAAGAAAGAATGGGAACAATTATGACACCATTATGCAATGAAAAGTAGTATAAAGGTAGGTGATGGAACCCTGTTATTACTAAAAGACAATCTAGAAAACAAAACCAGAATCATAGAATATTTATTGGAGGCAGGTTACATGCCAACCATCACAAGAAGCATTCAAATAATGAGACAGTATCTCATGCCATCTTATTTAATCCTTATTTATTCCTCATGTAAATGTGTTATTAACCTATTTTAAGTTGAGGAAATTGGGGATCAAAGTTGGTAGGTGGTTTGTCCAATTCGATTAATTCAAGAAAGCAGCGTTGTCTCCAGTGGACCAAGCAGTGCACTACACTGAGAAGATCCCACAGTAAGTAAGAACCATCTTCTGTAGAATTGACAATTTCAAGAGAAGGCAGCCATCTAACCCACTAACCATATAGCATTCAGGGCATAGGAAATAGAGAAATGTGTGAAACAACAGACTTCACTTGGAAGGCATAAGAAGGCTCCAGAAACAAGACAGCATTTAGAGCTGGGACTTGAAAGATGAGTACAATTTCTAATAAGCATGAGATGTAGGAAAAAGTATTTCTGATAGGAATAATGGCAAAGGCAAAGAAATATAAAGAGCTGTAGGCCCAGAGTAGATGAAGTGTGGCCCCAAAGTGAGATAGAGAGCAACTGGATCCTTTGAGGAGGAAGGTTATACAGTTTGATATATGGTTTGGGAATATTACTTGTGGAAAATATCAAATATCCTTTGGAACATCACCATGGCAGTGTAGGGTTTGGGAGAAGGGGGTGGGATTATGGACATTGGGGAGGGTATGTGATTTGGTGAGTGCTGTGAAGTGTGTAAACCTGGTGATTCACAGACCTGTACCCCTGGGGATAAAAATATATGTTTATAAAAATAAAAAAATTAAAAAAAAAAAAAAAAAAAAAAAAAGGACTGCCAATTAGAACCAGCGCTGGGAGGAAGGAGACCAGAAGGGGGCAAGGGGGCTACGATGATGTCCAAGTAAGGCAAGGACAGAACTGGGTTCATGGAAGGATCCAAATTACTGAGGTTTTAGGCACCTGGGTGGCTCAGTCCCCATTAAATATCTGACTGTTGATTTTGGCTTGGGTCATGATCTCAGAGTCCCAGTATGGAGGCTCAAGTTGGGCTCTGCATTCAGTGCAGAGTGTGTTTTCTCTCCCTCTTCCCTTGTTGGTTCTATCTCTCTCAAAAATAAATAAATAAAATCTTAAAAAAAAAAAAAGTGCTGAGGTTTTACTCGGAAAAATTATAGTATGCTCTTCAAATTGCTTCTGAGTAACTTTTACCTTAAATGTTTGTCTAAATGTCATCTTCTCAATGAGGTCACTGCTAACCACCTAGTTAAAATTGCATCTTCACCTCAGACTCCTGATCCCCAATCTGCCTTACTCTTTTCTTTCATAAAACTTATCAATATAACTGCTAACAGTCCATATAATTTACTTTTGTAATTGTTTATTGTTTTTTGGTGTTTTTGTCTGTCTTCCCTCACTGGAATATAAGTTTCATAGAGAGAGACATGTTTGAGAGTGCCTAGGTGGCTGCAAGCATCCAAATCTTGGTTTTGGCTCAGGTCCTGATCTCAGGTTTGTTGGATCCAGCCCCGTGCCCATCTCTGTGCTCAGTGTGGAATCTGCTTCAGATTCTCTCTCCCTCTCCCTTTGCCCCTCCCTGTTCCTGGCCATGCTCTCCCTCTCTCTCTCTTTCTCGCAAATGAATAAATAAAATATTTTTATTTTAAAAAGTTTGTTTTGTTTACTGATTATTGCCAACACTTAGAGCAGAGCCTAAGACATAGTAGATGCACAACAAATATTGCTGAATAAATGAATGCATGTGTGTGTTGACTCACATCCGGCAGTGCTTTAACGTAAGCAGCTGAGATAGCAGAAGCTCTCTAGGGTACTAAGAGATGAAATACTTTCTATCAAAACATTTACACATGTAAATAGGTAGAAGTAACTAGAAAAGGAATCCATGATCAGTAAACAGCACATAACACCAGTCAAGGAGACCATATTTTTTACATGTACTAAAACCTTCTTTGGTACTAATAGTCTCATAGATTGTGGTGATTGATGACAAGGAGGAATGTTTTAGGTGTGGGAATTGAGTCATAGCAGAAAACTGTGACAAGATTTGACATGCCATATTTATGACTTTAGCATGTCAAATTTATTTTTTATATATTTTATCCCAATTTTTGTAAAAGCATGATATCACTGTAAAGTATAGCTATTTCTATCTAATGGAAGAGGAAACTGAGGCTCAAAAAAGGCAACTGGTTTGCCTTTCTGTGACATAGTTCAAACAAGTGCATCCAGCTTCAATGCCTGTGTGTTTATTGCTATGTCAAGAAAATTTTAACCAGGAAAAAAAAAAAGATTTTACTGAACATTTATTCTGGACTAGACACTGTGCTCCTCACATTACAAGAACCATATAAGAAGGTAAACATTAGTTTACTGTTTTACATATAGAAGCCTAGCAAAGAGAGTTGAAGTAAATTGTTCATGAGCACATGTCTAGAAGGTTCTAGAACTAGGACTCAAACACAGGCCTTATGGACTCTAATGCCAATGCTCATAACCACTACACCATATTGCCAAGTGGAAAACAATGATAACGCCAGATGGAACAGGCTGAGGTTTTGCTGATTTAGGGGAAAGGGAACTAGTAAAAGATCGGTTTCCACAAGGCAAGTGCAAAGAGATAAACATTTAGCAAATTAATGCAGTAATTTGAAGGGTAGTTTGAGCAGATGCCATGTGGAAGCTACCAGAGAAAACATCAGTTCTTTAAGCCAAATGGTATTTTGAGAGTATGAAAAGAATGTAATTATAAGATTTTTTACCATAAAAACAAATCCATATACATAAACACTTAGCTAGAAGGAGAACGGGGCATATTGCTGAGAATATTACATTAAACAAGTCTTTTACTAATTAATAAGATATTGGTCATCATGAAATTACAAGTGCTCAAATGCGGTGATATTGGCATATGATGTACGATTACTGATGTTAATGTTTGTGCAGGAATATGAATCTTCCCACTCACTTCTCCCAGCGGAGGGTCCTGCGAGGCCACGAGAATGTCTCATCTGTGACAGTTTGGGGCCCGCCAACTTAGAGAACAGAGCCAGGAGCCGTGCTAGAAAAAGAAGTCTGAAGGGAGCTGAAATCAGTCCCCAGAACAAGGATACCATGGCAGAGACCAGCAAGCGCCTAAACAGATGCTGTGCTTTTCACGTGAACCATCTTGCCTCTCGCTTTTATCTGCACATCGGGAGGTACAAGACGGAAAGAGCCAGGTGGGACAGGGAAGGAACTTAAGAGTTGACAGAGAACTCTGACATGTATGAATTACCTTACTGGACAATGAATAATTCAAAGGCTGTAGGTAAAGCTAATCCGTCTTTGTTACCCCAGCTCCGGGTGTGAGCCTAACAAGGTGCTCAGCAAAAGTCTGTTGACAAAAGAAGGACTGGTCTCATCATCAACACACCAGTGATGACTCTTTGACTGTCAAGAACAGCTTGGACATGCCAAGGGATAAAATCCAACTACTGAAATCATCTAACATCCCTAACTGCCCATATACAGCTCAGTTCTTTCCTGTCATATTAGGAGACGATTACCAGAAACAAAGTTCATTCGTCTGATGCAACGGGTGGGCTAAGTATGTTGGGTCTCAGCCCCTCAGGTCAGGTCAGCAGGTATTAAGCATAGGTGTGCGCATACCAACATGGAAAGAATAGGACACATCTACACTGAGCGTTATGGGAACGAGACGCGCACACAGAGAGAGAAGAGCTCGCTAACGAACAGCCATTGTTGCGTTTAACGGTGAGGAATGCTCATATCTCTTCCCAGCCCGCTCACTTTGAGGAATGGAAAAAAACAAAAGCTTTTCTCATTCTATCACATTTACTCTACAAGCTGTCAATACCTCTGCCATCGCCCTTCCGAATGCCATGCTCAGGTGGAAGTCTCTGCCCTCTTTTGCATTGTATAAAAAAATTGTAAGGCAGAAGTGGAAGGAAAAGCAAAACAACAATGGGGCAAAACAAAAGAGCAGAGAAATACTTGACCAAGTGGAAACTAACAAACTAATTTGGTAGTTTATATTTTCCTAGTCATTGGCAAGTTGATCTAGGAAAGCTACAAGTTAAAAATACTGTAAACAATCACGTGCATGACATGTGATTGGTACTCAATGAATATGAGTCGAATTACTACATTTCTCCCAGCTTTAGCAGAACCATGCCAGATGTGAAGATTCAGCATCACTGTGACAACATCGCCAGCTCCACTCACCTGACTTCTGTCATGCCATGCTTTGCTGATTCTCATTCTTCTTCTCACCCAGTGTCTCCTTCATTGGCATTCCCTTCCTCTGTCTATGCAAAGACACTGCATGCCCCAGGGAATGAATTTAGCTTCTCGTTCTACCGCACACATTCCATGTGTGTGCCTAATCTGGTCTTAACCCCAGCCTACATGGTAATGACCCCATGTTTCCATCTCTAGCCTAGACTCTCCCCTGAGCCTCCTGTGTCCACATATTCTCTCTGTCCTCTCCTGCCGCTTCTCCACATCCTCATCAGCTCTCTTCTGGACTACTGCAGTGTCACTCGTCCTCTCCCTCAGTCTTTCTTCTCAAATCCATTCCACCCAAGCTGCTAAACACAAACTAAACCGTACTAGTCACTCGCCTCAAGTTGAATCCCCCACCCCAACCACCGCCTATGGCGGACCACTTCACCCTTCTTGTGTGGCAACCACGTGTCTCTGTTTACTTTACTACCCTCCTCTGTTCCGTTCTTTTTTTTTTTTTTTTTAATTTTATCTATTTGTAAGAGAGAGAGACAGAGAGACAGAGCACCAGCAGGGGGAGGGGTGGGCAGAGGAAGAAACATGTTTCCTGCAGAGCAAGAAGCTTGATGGAGGACTGGGTCCCCAGTCCCTGGGATCATGACCTGAGCCAGAAGGCAGGCGTCCTTGCTTCATTCTTTATCCCACTCTCTAATCACTAGCAATTCAGGCTGCTTGGGACTCCATGCTGTTTCGTGCCTCCCAGTCTTTGCCTTCCTTGTTTCCCTAAACCCCACTTCCTTTCAAAGATCCAGTTCCAGCAGCCACTCCTGCCCTGAGGCCTTCCTGACCTCTCCCGACCCTCTGTAGACTGGGGCAGGCACCCCTGATCCTGAGTTCCCCTTTTCGATGCCCAAGGCTATCAGGGAGTTTGCCACGCGGCCTTCACATAATCTGTAAGCAGTTCCTCCTCCCACAGACGGCACTGAGAGAGGACTAAGACTGTACTTGCTTCGGCTTCTGGTATTCAGCCCACAATGCTGGTCTTTGGTACAGAGGATAAAAAAAAAAAAAAACCTCAATATTTGTTGAATAAAACTGAACTGATGGTTGCAGATGTGTGAATTAATTAGCATCTCAACAATCTCTGAGTGCCTGAGCACAATCAATTATTCCATTTTCTAAATTCCCCTGAGGAAGGAACTTGCCCCACTCAATGCCATTCAGAGGCACAACGGCTTAACTGATACTGCCAAACTGGGCCTCAAGTGATGAGAAAAGCTCCACGCCCTCAGTGGGAAGGTTCTGGCCCACACAAAATGATGCTAGGATCCTCGTCTCTTGGCCTCCGTTGTTAGGACATGGTGCCTCATTAAGTACACTTCAAGTAACCACGTCCCGGACCAGAAGAACAATTCTGCCACAGGTAGGCTTCCTGGTTAACTTCGCCAGAATTCCCATTTCTCTGTCTCTGCCCTGTGTGCAGAAATAAATTGCTGGTTCTGTTGATGCAAGCACATTCTCAAACAACTTGAAACTACTCCAAATACCAACAGCCACGTGAGAGGGGGAAAAAGACGGAATGTAGTTTGTGGGAAGTAAATTCTTGATGATGTTGGAATTAAAGGGTATGTGCTTTGCTGCATTCTCAGGAGTTCCAGAGAAGAGGCCCAGTAGTGTTTTACCCCTACGTCAAACACAGGGCTGGCAATTTACTGTGCAAAATAAACAGATGGAGAAAAATAGAAAGGTGGGATGTCTGCTTTTTAACTACATTCCTCAAGGGTCATCACGAGGAGAGAAGTCATAATTATAGCAACAGAGCGGGTGTTCTCTTGCCTCTTCGAAAGCTTTATAGGCCAGTTGTTTACTGCTAACTTTTGGTGAAAGACTAGTTTAAGTATATCAAAGCTTTATGGCCTGAGTGGGAGCCATTGCCTATGGAAGCTGACCTGACTGTTACTTACCGGGGGACCAGAGACTGGTATTCAAAAAAATAATAATGTGACTGTTGCAAAGAGAGAATAAGATTGTCCTAGGAGATCATTTTGAGAAATCAGGGCACTAGTTTTCTGCCACCTCGATGTGCAGGGACAATAGGTGCACTGACCCCACTGAAAGAGAAAGAAAAAGGAAAGGAGCTCTACCCTGAGAATTGGTAAGTGGGCAAACACTTAACAGAGTTGGAAAAAAGTCACAGCTAGCATCCGGGGCCCATTCTGAGGTTACTGAATAGATACAAAATAAAACTCCAAACAGCCCAATGTTTTGCTAAAGACTGGCTCACATTCAGCTCTTGGCTGAGCTGTTACAGATATAAAAATGGTGGTGAACACAGCAATGTCCAGGTGTTCTTAATCCCTTCTGTTCCTTAGTGGCTTTTTCCACGGTCAAGAGCTTCATCCAAGACATTATTCTTTCAGACCTAATTAGCGGGGCTCCTACCTGAAGACTTTCCCCCTTCCAGTCTCTTTGTTCCAACCTAACCTCCGTTGTCTAGACCTTAAATACTATTTGGGTAGCACAAACATCACCCACTTCCGTTCCTTCAGGGAACTGTTGATTCCCTCTTAAACCCCATGTTTCAGGCTGAGGGAAAGATGCTGCTAATCATAAGTATCCCCTCTGAGATAAGAGCCTTACCTGGAAAGGATTAATCATGCCTCTCCATTGCCTTTGCCGCAGTTGGTTGGGAAACATGCTCAAAATTTTTACCGGTAAGAAATCAGCAAAATTTGAGACTTCTGCACAGATGGATTTGCTGTGAAGCTAAAGAGGTTGACTCCTTTGGACCCATTGCTAGAACAGGCTCCTGGGAGTCTTGGACATGCTGGGAGTGTCCTAGTGGGGAGGGAGGGAACTTTTCAGTCATGTGCATTTTGATGTAGGCATTGTTGTCTCAAAAAAAAAAAAAAAAAAATCTCAGGGGATGGAAACCTAAATCTCTAAGATTCCAATAATTTGGTGAGTTTTTTTTAATTCTAAATAATTTCTAAGTTATATATGTAAATTTACATTTACAATTTTCTATTCTTTTTCCTAAAGAGGGCCCCTCAAATCATATAAATGACAGGCTACTATTTCAAAGCTGAGCTCTACGTGTTATCACTCTTCGAAATCCCCTCTGATATATGTCCCAGCCCAGCCCTGCTGCTCACGACCCTTCTGCCCACGTGCATCCCGGCTTCCATCCTCCCCATTGCATCACTCCTCCAAGGTCCTGCTCTCTCCAGCTTAGTCTCGGCACATTTCTTCCACCTGGGATCAAGTGCAGGGTCAGCCGAGGAACAACCCTTCAGGCCCTGCAAAAACCCCACCTTCTCCATGATGTGATCCCGAATTTTAATTTTACTGTCTTTCCACACTCCTTGTAGAAAATGAATGAATATTTGCTTAATGAAATTGGATTAGGTTAGGGTACCCATCGCAATAGGCCTTGCATTAGTTACCTGCATGTCCATTTTTTTTCATCTTCATGAACTTCTGAAGGTTGAGACTCTATTTGCTTCCAGTTTACATCTCTACAGCCCCTGTCGCGGCTTTGCACAAAATGAGAGCTCAACAAATAACCGAACTGAATTGAACAGATGTGCTCATTAAATAGTTGCTGATTGACTACAGGATTTCTATTTTGGCATCTATATCCTGGGCTTAGTGGCCTGGTATGCCGACATAAAGGCAATGACTTCTTTCCATTTTTCGGATCTTCCTCCCTCAGCACAAGGAAGTGCATGGCGGGAAAACGGCACAGCTTTCTTGTACTATCCGGAGTGGAAACGGAAGTGCTGTTTAAACAATTTCCCTCCCCCTCACAGTCCCAGCCCACAGTTATAACTCCTTTGCTCCTTTGAGAGGCCCTGCCTAGCCAGGGTTATTGGTTTGTGATATCCGCTGGCAATCAATATCTTCCCTCCTTAAAACTTTCACTAAACAAGCCTCGCTGGAGGGTATCTGAAGAAAGGCATAGCCAGGGACCCTGAGGGGTAGACGGCCAAAGCAAAACCACTTTTCCAAACCCTCTGTTGAGGCAATAAAAGCCATCTACATAAATAAATATCAAGACCAATCACGTTTCGGAGTGGTTAATCCGCATCTACTCAGGATATGTGAGAGGAAAACACCGAAGCTTGCAAATTGCACAGGAGCCTAAATTGCTCAGTTCAGATTCAAGGCATATCGCTTGGGGTTACCTGGGGGTGACTGTTAACCATCTTCTTAGTTTTTGTTCAAAGAAAAATTGTTCTTTGTGCAATGTTTAGGTTCAGATCTACATGGCAGGGTCTTTCCTGCGTTGTATGGACTTGTTACAAGGCCGCTCGCTGTTTGCACCAGAATATTTCCCTTGTAAGGCTGGAATCTGAAGCCTGTTCCTTTTGCAAGCTCGGGCTGCCAAGATGAGGAAGACGTCCTTCTTTTCTACCAGCCCCAGGTATCTCACTTACGATGCAGAGAGAGTAGCTCAGTCAGGAGAGTAGCTAGAATCCCCAGGTGAAACGGGAAAAAAAAAAAAGATTCCATTTTGGGCTCGACCTCTGCCTGGTCCAGGAAGATTGAATTTGTTATCCGTGTCTGAACAAGCTCCCAGAGGTTAGTGAGCTCTCCCATTCCAGGCTCCCCTTTGTCACAGGGTAAAGAATTTATTAATGAAATATTTCAATTTCAGACCTTCGAATTGCCTTGCTTGGTCTCCAGTTCTGTCCCTACCATGTATTTTTAATACACTTCCTATCATTGTTTGAACATCTTTGTTCACCCTGTAATCCTTTCCATGTTTGTTTTTAAAGGGCTTTTGTTTTAAAACAGGAATTATTACTTCATTTGAGCAGTTTTATCCGGTCTCCCAAAAGATTCTTAACAGGCTCATGGTAGTTCTTAATGGACTTAGCCAGGAAAGAAAGCTGCACATGCGCAGTGCCATGCGCTACTCAGCCCGCAGAGCTCCGAGGGTGGGGTGCCCACCCGCCCATGTGGAGAGGGCGTATCCATCTTCCTTTGCTTCCTTTGCTTCCTTTGCTAGAGCTGCCCCAGGAGAAAGCCACAGCCTGGGTGGCTTAAAACAACAGGAACTTGCTGTCTGCCAGTTCTGGAGGCTGGAAGACAGAAAAATGTTTCGGCAGGGTGCCTTCTGCCAGTGGAAAGGGCCGGGTTGGATTCGATTCCAGGCCTCTCCTCCCTGCCTTCATCCTCACGTCGGGTTCTTCCTGCGTGAGTGCCTCTGTGACCAAATTTCTTCCTTTTGTAATGGTACCAGTTATATTGGATTAAAGCCCACACTAATGACCTCATCTTAACTAGTTAAATCTGTAGTGACTCTATTTGGGTGGCGGGGAAAGCCACATTCGGAGGTATTTGGGCTTTGGACTTCACACACGATTTTAGGGATGGAGACACAACTTAAACCATAACAATTACTAAGAAGAGGCCGGGAGGCTCTTGCAAAAACCCAGCGCCATGAGTCAAGACTTTTTATGTCATTTATCAATGATAATCCTGTACTAGTCAAAAGAGACTAGGATATGTTTTGGTAAAAAATAACTCATGGCTTAACATACTAAAGGTTGATTTCTCACTCATGTCTAAGTCTGATGTGGGTCTGGTAGCCTTTTCAAGGATAGGGGAGAGAGACACTTTCCTTTAACAGTATCTGGGGGACGCCTGGGTGGCTCAGTTGGTTGAGCAGCTGCCTTTGGCTCAGGTCATGATCCCAGCGTCCTGGGATCGAGTCCCACATCAGGCTCCTTGCTCGGTGGGGAGCCTGCTTCTCCCTCTGCCTCTGCCTGCCTTTCTTTCTGCCTGTGCTCGCTCTCTCCCCTCTCTCTCTGATAAATAAATAAAATTTAAAAAAAAAAAAAAAACCAGTATCTTGGGTCCTCCAAGCTGCTTTCACCTTGCATCTCCAACAGCTCAAAGTTCTTCCTTTCCAGCCTTTCAGATGGGCAAGAAAGAGCATGGAGAACTCACCCTTGTTCTCAACTGCTTTAGATTAGAAGTGACACATACCATTTCTACTCTAAGTGAATAGACCAGGCTTAGTCATGTGATCTCAACTCAACTGCAAAACAGGCTGGAAAATATAGAAAAGCACATGGGTGTTTGGTGAGCACAATCTACCCTGGCTATATTTTCCTTCACCTAGAAAATCATAGGTTTGATAAGTGATTCTAGGAGGTAGAATAGAAAAGCGTTACTTTAAAACCTGGAGTTTGAAGCAGGACTGGATTTGAATGTTAGCTCACCACGTAGCAGCTAAATATATTGACCAAGTCACTTCATCTCTTTGTCCCTCATTCTCCTTATAAAAGGAGGATAGTAATACTTCCTATCTAATAAGCTTGTTCTAAGGATTCAGTATGTTATGAGTTTTGAATATAAGTATTTCTAGGGCATGATATCACAAGAATTGAGCCATTTCATTTGCAGAAGATAATACATATCTTAAACAAAAAAGTGGGAGAGGGTCGCATAGGAAATATTTTGAAAATGTTATTGATCTCAGTCCTGAGTAAGTATGTGTCTTGGTGTCGGTAAAGTTTGGCAGCCCAAATGAGAAAGAATAGTCATAATTAATGTCATCACTCTCAATCATTTCACTTATTAGAGTAGGTTAGGTCATGTTGCTCCTATAAAGCTGGGAGCAATTATTTCTGTAGAACATTGCTCACCCCTTACACAGATGAGAGAACCTCCATATTTGTGGCAAAATTTCACTAGAGAAGTTAGGAGACAGAGTGCAAGTAATAATCTGGTTCTTAATATCATCCTTAGTAGAGAAGGAAAAAAAGAGACTTTGTTGAAAAAGCCTTTTTTGTATTTCTGAACTTTTTAAATTGAGGTAAAATGCATATAACATAGAATTAATTATTTTAATATGTGCAATTCGATGGCATTTGATATATTCAAAATGTTGTGCAACCTACTTTCGAAACATTTTCGCAGCCCTAATGGACATCTTATAGTTAATAAATAGTAGTCATTTCCCATCCCCTATGTCCTCTGAGCCCTTAAAAACCAATCCTCTGTTTTCTTTCTCAATGGATTTATCCATTTAAGATATTTCATATAAACAGAATCATGCCATGTGTCACCTCTGTGCCTAGCTTCTTTTGCTTGGCATAATGTTTTCAAAGTTTGTCCATATTATAACATGGATCCTTTTAATGAGAAAATAACATTCTATTGTATGAATTTACCATGGTTTATTTATCCATTCATTAGTAAATGGACTTTTGAGTTGTTTCCATCTTTCGGAGATCGTGAATAGTGCAGTCATGAACATTCATGTATAAGCTGGGTTTTTAAAAATACCTGTTTTCAGTTATGTTAGGTATATATCTAGGAGTGGAATTTCTAGGTCATATGGCAATTCTATATTTAACTTTTTGAGAACTACCAAACTGTTCCCCATTGTGACTGCACCATTTTATATTCCCACTAGCAACATGCCACTGTTCAATTTCTCCACACCCTCATCAACATAACATTTTCTATATTTTTTTTAAAAATTGTAGCCATCCTCACATGCACCCCAATGTTTATAGCAGCAATGTCCACAATAGCCAAACTATAGAAAGAGCCTAGATGTCAATCAACAGATGAATGGATAAAGAAGAGGGAGTATATATCTACAGTGGAATATTATGCAGCCATCAAAAATGAAATCTTGCCGTTTACAATGACATGGATGGAACAAGAGGTTATTATGCTAAGCAAAATTAGTCAATCAGAGTAAGACGATTATCATATGATCTCACTGTTATGAGGAATTTGAGAAACAAGGTAGAGGCTCATGGGGTAAGAGAGGAGAAAATGAAACTGGATGAAACCAGAGAGGGAGACAAACCATAAGAGACTCCTAATCTCAGGAAACAAACTGAGGGCTGCTGGATGGAGAGGGATGGGAGGGTTAGGTGGCTGGGTGATGGACATTAGGGAGGGTATGTGCTATAGTGGGCACTGTAAATTTTGTAAGACTGATGAATCTCAGACCTGTGCCCCTGAGACAAATAATACATTATATGTTAATAATTAAAAAAAAAAAAAACTGCAGCCATCTTAGTGGGTAGGAAGTGGTAATTCATTGTGGTTTTGATTTTTATTTCTCTAATGTTAATGATATGGAGTGTCTTTTTATGTGCTTGTTGGACATTTGTATATCATCCTTGGAGAAATGTCTATTCAAGTCCTGTGCTAATTTTTAATTGGGTTTTTGTCATTTTGTTGTGGGCTTGAGAGAGGTCTTTGTGTATTCTGGATACTAAGCCCTTATTATACATGATTTATAAATATTTTCTTCCACTCTGCAGGTTGTATTTTCACTTTCTTGATAGTGTCCTTTGATGAACAAAAGTTTTTAATTTTGATGAAATCCAATTTGTCTACTTTACTTTTGGTATATCTGAAAAAGCCTCTTAGAAGATATCTGATTTTTAAAGTTTGACTCACAAACTAATTGGAAAGAAAAACTAATTTATTAATCGAGACTCAGGAAGAGTAAAACAGTTTTCTGTGATCTTCATCATTTATCTTTGATCAAGAATTTACTAAAATTAGTTTCCAATTTGTAATATATTTCCCCCAAATATGTATCTGTCATTAGTATGTCTTTGTAGTTATATGGAGAATCAGACAGGTATGAGAAATATGCAGAATACAATTAGATGTCATTAAAATATCTGTAAGTGCTATGGCCCTGAGGGGCAAAGAGAATATGAAAAAGATCCAGAATTTAATCAGGAAATTTAGAAAATAAAGAGCAAACTGTTGGCAGTTCATTATATCTTGGTTGGGGGCAGAGACTGGCACCTAACCAAATTAGCTGAAGCAATTAGGTAAAAACGTATCTTGAAATGAAAGATAGGAGTTGCTACACAAACCTCATCTAAAGGATATAACTTAGAGTCTTCGTTTTCATAACAACTACTAAAAAGGGCTCCAGGTGTCCATATTCGAGATCAAAAGAATAACCCTGAACATACAAAGCCTCAGATTCCACATCTGAGATGAAAAAACTTTCGTAAGTATCTTTCCAAATCCAGGACGGTGGAGTATTAATTATACAGATGATGAAGTATTAATACTTTAGTGTCTAGTTCAAGAATAGGTTTTTAATCATCAGGGCAATCTGTGTATATTCAGTATTTAAAGTGTTTGTAATGATTTAGAATTGGTGTAATAGAGATTCTGACAGATTAGCCTTGTGATTTCAATTTAGAATATGTAATTGACTTGTGATTCAAGTTGAAGGTGTAAGATTTTTGACTAAGTTTGTAAACAGAATAAGAATGCTTAAGAGAATTAGATTTACTAAATTTATATGTTTAATAATTTATTAGACTAGAAGACAGTTTTGCTCATTAGAGATATAAACTTGTCTTGTCTGGTCAAGTACCTAAAGTGCTTAAAAAGAAAACTGAATATGTTACATTTATAGCTGCAATTTAAAATGCCCACGCTTGTAAATGAGACTGGTTGTTTAAAGAGATCATAGTTTGTTAAGTCAATCAGACACATAATTAATTCCTTAAAGTTATGGTTCTTAGTTACTAAAAAGTTTGTACTTTTAACAACAACCATATTTGTAAGTTGAACTTCAAAATTTAGGAAAGACTACAGGGTCTTATTTAAAGAATTCAATATTAATTGAAATTATAGGTAAGCCTGCTTGTATACTATACTGGATTTTGAAATCCTCAAATTTTATAAATAATGAGGGTGGTTTTCAATATAGAGAATCTCTAATAATGGTACTAATGGATATTATAAAGTAACTTCTCACTGATCTATTTTTGTTTGGATTGCATTATTTAGAAAGAGCCAGAGAACTTTCAGGTTAGCAAACTATAGATAGGATAAGCTGAAAATGGTTCTAGAACTAGGTTACAGTTGATACGAATCCTACAACTTGAGTGTTTTTTGGTCACAAAAAAATCAAACAGAAAATGAAAGAGAAATGGTCAAAATCCTTAAATAGGCAATATATTTAAGTACCCCCATCTACAAGTCATTTCCTAGCAGACTGGTGTTATGTGAGATGCTCTTCGGTCATCATCCCCATTCGAGTTGTTTAAACAAGGAGCAGTCCCTCTGGGATAAAAAGAAATGCTGTTAATGAGCAAAGGTCAGTAGGAGGTAGACTGGGTGTGGGCAATCCCCCATAAATTAGGGAAAGGCTTAGCTTTTTCTTTTTTTTTTTTAATATTTTATTTATTTATTTGACAGACAGAGATCACAAGCAGGCAGAGAGGCAGGCAGAGAGAGAGGAGGAAGCAGGCTCCCTGCCGAGCAGAGAGCCCGATGCGGGGCTCGATCCCAGGACTCTGAGATCATGACCTGAGCCAAAGGCAGTGGCTTAACCCACTGAGCCACCCAGGCGCCCCATTAGCTTTTTTTTTAATAAGTGGAAAAGTCAGTCTCCTTCTAAGCAATTAAAAAAAAAAAAAAAACAGCTTTAGCATAAGGTATTGTTCCCTGAATTCTGCTAATGGAGAAATATAATTGCTGCAACTAATACGTGTCTCTGAAACACTGGTGACCAGACTAAATCTCCCAGGAAAGACAAGGTCTTGACATTCAGGATGGCTGAGCTCAACATCCTTTAAACTGCTTGCATATGACTTTGTGGTTTTAAAATGGAAAACCTTTAAAGACCTGAAGGAGTGAATAACTGATAGAGTTATCTAGTGGAAAATGAAGTGCCATCAGATGGCTTAGAAGTATGCCTTTGGAGTCAGATACCTTGGGTTCAAATCTTAGCTCAGCCACTTCTTAAATGAATGATCTTGGTCAAATCACTAATGCTCTGGAAGTTCAGTTATTTAGTAGAGCCATAAGTAGAGAAGGTAATAACTATCTCTTAGGGTCATGAAATATTGTAAAGAGCTTAACACCACAATCAACATGTATGAACCACTCAATTATTTATGTCACTGCTTTCGCTTGCATTGTTAGATGCAGGAAATTTCTGTAAAAGGACATGAATCCTCCATTGACATGGTTGTCGTCTTTTTCTGTCTTCAGCCTCTGGCCAAGAAATATACTTCAGTGTTTTACATTAAGTTTGTGTTTTTCATACTGCTTAAAGCAAGTTGTCTCTTTAAGAATCCAGAGTGATACACTGTCATCTGTTAAACATTGGAGGAAAGGACATAAATGCTGAAGGCTTTTATTAAACTTTCTCTAGATATGAAATAACTTATTCTCATTGAATGGTCATAAATTGAGAAGTATGAAGAAAGCCAGTTGGCACAGCTGTGAACATCTACTTATTGTAAAGCAAAAGTTGACTTTTAAATACCTTATCCATATATAAAACTACAAAATCATTAAAATATGGGATAGTTTAGGAATGTTAGACATAATTTGGCTGTTCTCTTAACTGGTGTTTCAGAACACTACTGTTATTTTAATTAATTCTCACAGGTCAGCCTTGACCAGTTAAAAGCATTAATAAAATGACCAGGACCATACCATGTATGTTGTTGGGTTAATTTGGGATTCTAGGGATGACTATAGGGAACAGTGTCATCTAAGGTCTCTGAGGACTCCTTAGAAAATAAGGGAAAACCACTCTTCTGAAAACTACCCCATGGTTCACATCCAATTACCTAAATTTCCATAAAGACAGTCTTCCTGTAAGAAAACTGCTCTGCTCAATAAATATTACAATGAGACTTGAAATTTGATTTAGTGGCAAATGACATTTTTCAAAACAACGTGTTCCCTGTGGTTTCAATAAGTAGCAATTTTTACTGAACTTATAAGAAACTGGGATTTCATTTGTTTTCATTAATTAAGGAATATTTCAAATAAAGAAATCAGGATTTCATTTTTTATCATGAATAAAGGAATTATATACAGATATGGACCAGCTGTCCTTGATCTTCATTAGAAGGGGGAAAATTAAATTAGGAAAGGAAGCCCTCGAATGCACAGGACATTTAAAGGATGAGACTAACTGAAGAAGGTTTTGGAACCTTTGTGCTTGGAGGTCTTCCAAAGGACAGTCCACAACCCACCCAGGGTGACGAGGTCCTCCTGGGCCAGATGCCATTGCAAAGCCCCAATTAATCTAAATATTCCATTTTGACAGATATACTCTTGGGGTTTCTATGACAGGAAACTGAAATTTATAGTTGAGAAGTGCATCTATGATTGTTAAGCACTGAAATACTGCCCAAATGAGCCTGACCTAGGATATGGACTTTGATCTCAGAATGGTTGAATCCTGAAAATACTGTCATTGTCTTTAAAAGCCCCAAGAACTGGAGACAGCTTTTTAAGTAGTATAATTAGTGGGGAAGCATAACATTCCATGAGCCTGAGAGACTTCCTCACACCCAGCAACTGGGATGGTCCCATGTACCAAGTTCAAAAAAAAAAAAAAAAAAAAAAAGTCTTAAACCAACTAAAGCACACTTAGGGCTCAAAATTTGAAGCACTTAAGAGGATTTATTTAAATCTGCCGAATAACAGCTTGAAAACAAATCCTGTTAAATGCTCCATTTCCCTGTTCTTGTCACAAATTTTTGCTTGGCCCTTTCCCTTTTATTAAGCTCTGTTACTATTCATTATATTGCAACATAACGGGTATGGTTGTTAGCAATCACCTGCAGCTACTGGCGCTTCTAAAAGCAAAGCCTTAAGACTGCTCTTATGGTAATGCTGGATTATGAAGATATGATTCATCAGAGAAAATAAACAGAGGCAATTTTTTTTGAAATGCTGTGAACACACACCCTCTTCTTCAGATCTTTTCCCCATTAGCATCATGTGCAAGAACTGTTTGCCTATAAAGGGTTACCAAAACCAAGTTTTCAACTGAATATATACTACTGTAAAAATCCAGTGGGGTTTGATTGTCCCAGAGGCTGGTTAGGAAGACCAGTCAGATCTTATATGCAAGAAACTCAAGGAGTCGGGAAAGCCATAGAAATTCTGGGGCTGACACATGACACATGACTTCCAGGGCCTGTGAGGCTCCCCACAGGCCCAAGCAGGGCACCTGAATAGACACTGTGAAGGGATGAATAAGATGATGTTGATGGCCCAAAGGGAGAAAGAAGCCATCTGAAGAGGAAAAAGTGGAAGTCCTAACACTTGACCAAGGGACATAATTGGGGCGGGGGGAGCGGGCAGCTTATGGGTAGTCACAAGGGATGAGTGACTTCGAATATCTCCTGGTTTGGTGACACTAATTATCTTCAAAGGAAAATGCATATAAAAAATATTGAATCACGGGGAATAGGCAAGCTGTCAGATATGAGAAATGAACAGAGCAAGGGAGAGAAGAGGAGTGTTTTCCCCCTTCCATGTGGAGACCACTGGAGCAGGACCAAACAACAATCGGAACCAAGCTACTTGAAAATAGCAGAAGAGAACACCACAGACACCTGGGAGTCTCCAAGCCATTGCTGAGCAGCTGAGCAGAAATAACAAGGTCAGACATGTAGGTGTCACCTGTATCAAAAGACTTGATAAGAGACCTCAGGGTACTTCTTTCATCCATAGGAAGGATTTGGAGGAAGTAGGGTTCCAGTAATTTCACAGGTGGGTGCTAAACCAGAGATGATTGTTTCCCGACCTTTTATTGTGATCCTGTTGGGGGTGCAGATATGAATCCCATAGAAAGCTAGTATAAATTGTATACTTAGCAATCTGAACCCTAAAGGGCTCAGTCCTGTTGCATACTTCTTATAAGGGAGATACTCTCTGACTTGATTTCTTCCAATCTCCTCTCTTTATCTGCACCTCCCTGCTTCTGGTGTCCCTTCATCTGGCACTTGGTCAGCATCCTGGCCACATGGTACGAGACCAGCTACCTCCCAGGGTCCTAAAGGTCCAAAAGAAACTCATAGACCCCTACTAGGACAAACAGTAGTGTCACTGTGGGCAGTATTTCCATTCCCTGTCTTCCTGACAATATTCCATTCCCATTTCTCACCAGCCCCTTTACCCTTTTTTCAACTCAGCAAATCCACTTTATATGCAGGTGCCCACTTGTAGAAAAGAAGCCAGTCTCCCCCTTTTTTAAATTAAAGTCCCCCTTACAAATTTAAGAGGTTCTCTTAGATCTCCCCTCACTTGATTTGGTGGGTGAAGGAGGTAGATGCTCCAAGAATGTAATACGCACTTAGCAGACAATTTCTCTGATTATTCTTTTTGATGCCTTTATAAAATGGAGAAGATATAGCAGAGCTGGTTTGGCCATTTTTTAAGTAGGTTCTGCAAGGATTTGGGAAGCTGCCTTTAGAATGGGACACCTGCAGTTCTCCTTTTAGGGGATTTAGCTGCATATCTGAGGCACAGAAACATTTCAGTTTGACATCCTGTTACATCCAGTAGACACTTTAGTAGAGAGACATCAAATGAGGTAGCAGAAACGCTTCTACTCAAAGGAGCAATCTTGAATCTTCATTAAGGTAATGTCACTGTCATTCTGTTGATACAATATATGACAGAAATATTATTTTTTATCCCCATTCTATGGACAATCAAAGTGGAACTCAGATTAAGCAGTTTGCCCAAGATCACACAACTAATAACTAAGGGGTGAAGACAAGTATCTCAGTTCTGTCTTGAACTGTTTGACTTCTTATTTGTCATACTGTCACTAGTATCTCATATTTTGTCCTCTTCATTGTGAATCTCTTATCTGATTAAATCTGTATCCATGGGTTTATGTGCATGAATATTTGTTACTAAAAGCATAGCATCTCAAGTAGATGTTACTTGAACATTAGCCTAAACTTGCAGCTAGATTCTCTATATCCAAGGGAGTAATCATTTGTAAATTGATTCTTCATATTCTAACTCTAATTGTTTTGGTAAAAGTGAGAATTTATCCTATAGTCAAGTAAGGAGAGCCCAGATTTCATAAGTATGATAGTTCTTATGTAAATATTCTCAACTTGACACTACCTCATACATCCTCTAATAAACACAGATCAATTACATGACAATTAGGTGGTGGGAAAAAAATCATTAGTGAGACTAGATCTAGCACAACTGGTTTCCCAGGCAAATACTTCTGCAAGAGAAAAAAAATTAATCTGACCCAGCTTGACCCTAAAGAAACCACAATTATATTTATTCATTTTATCTTGTCCAATACAGTGTATCAATAATACTGGTGAATTTTAACATTGTGTTGAGAAATATTGCTAAATAATGACACATAGATTTGATAAACTTGTATAGGGTAGATAACTTTTAACTCTTTTCAGCTTTTAGAGACATTGGCTTTTGTTAAGATTTTATTTATCTATTTATTTACTTATTTAGAGAGAGAAAGCGTGCACAAGGTCGGTGGGGTGGGCAGAGGGAGAGAATCTCAAGCAGACTCACTGCTCAGTGTAGATCCTGACTCATGGCTCAATCCCACAACCCTGAGATCATGACCTGAGCTGAAATCTAGGGCCAGGTGTTTAACCAATAGAGCCACCTAGACACCCTGGCATTGGGTTTTTTTGTTTTGTTTTGTTTTGTTTTTGAGATGTTTTAGGTTCACAAAACAATTGAGAGGAAGGTATAGAGATTTCCCGTATACCTACCACCCCCACATATACATAGCCTCCTGTATTATCTGCATCACTTGATAGAGTGATGCCTTTGTTACAACTGATTAACCTATGATACAGACACATGATAATCACCCAATATATTGGGATATATTAATTATATATATTATATATAATAATTAATAATATATAATAATATAATATATAATATAATATATATAATATATAATATAATATATATAATATATTATATATTATATATATAATATATAATATAATATATAATAATAATATATATATTATATATAATAATTATATAATAATTATATAATATATATATTATATATAATAGGCTTAATCCCAGGACCCCAGGACCATGACCTGAGCCAAAGGCAGAGGCTTTAACACACTGAGCCACCCAGGTACCTCGTCTCTCATTTTAATGTGCATTTCCTTGATGACCTAAGATGTGGAGCATCTATTCATATGCTTATTAGCAATTTGAATATCTTCTTTGGTGAGGCTTCCATTACAGTCTTTGGCCCATTTGTTAATCCAGTTACTTGCTTTCTAAGACACCTTTACATATTTTGGATAACAGTCCTTTATCAGATGGGTCTTTTGCAAATATTTTCTCAAAGTCTGTGGGTTTTCTCCTCATTTCTTGACCAGCATTTAATTTTGTCCTGATTTTTTCTAACAGGACTCAGGACATGTGAGACAAAGACCAATTTAAGTTCTTAAGACCCTGCAAGGGTCAGGGCCATGGCCTGAGCCAAAGTGAATTCACAAAGACAAATGCCACTTTATGAGTTGGGAATAAAGAGACTTTATAGAAAATCCAGTCTAACTCCATCTTGACCTCCCCATCAATTATTAGTATCCTACTACATATCATATCTGAAAAAGATTGTTTGACCTGATGGTTTCCAAACTTGGTTTTCTATCAAAAGTATCAAAGTTTAAAAACAATACAACTCCTAGCCTTCCAGGCCTGGAAGGAATTCTCAGGTGGGCTTAGGAATCTGTGTATTTAGGCAACCTCTCTAGGTGACTCTGATACATCCTATTCCACCTTCAGACTATGCTGAGGACTAGAAAGTTCTTCCTTTTATTGACTCAAGGTGTACTAAACTGTAGATTTATGTTCATTGGCACAAATTTTAATTCTTGGAGTAAAAAGGTTAATAATTCTTCCCTCTTTTCCTCAACAACTTTCAGATACATAAAGGCAACTACTTTGTCCTACATGTCCTCCTCCACTCTCAAACTATCTCAAGGCCTGTGATTTTCAGTGTTTCTAACCTTTCCTCTCATGCCAAGGTTTAAGTCCCTTTATCTTCCAGGTTGTTTTTCTCTGATGCTCTTCAAGTTATTCTTTAAGTTTTAGATATTTGATTCATTCAGACAATGTACCCATTTTTGCAAACAAAGATCACATTAGCTTATGTTTGGTCATATCATACATGGTCCATTGGCTAAGCTCTCCAAATCATTTTTTTTTTATTTTATTTATTTATTTGACAGACAGAGATCACAAGTAGATGGAGAGTCAGGCACAGAGAGAGAGGAGGAAGCAGGCTCCCCGCCGAGCAGAGAGGCCAATGTGGGGCTCAGTCCCAGGACCCTGGGAACATGACCGAGCTGAAGGCAGAGGCTTTAACCCACTGAGCCACCCAGGTGCCTCCCAAATCATTTTTTTAACAGAAGTTGTTGCCAAGTTAGTTTCCTCCCTCTTTCCCTGACACTGTATCATTGTAGTTTGTTGACTTTTTATTTGGACCCACATACATGACCTTACTGTTAACTCCTTTAAAAATTTGTCTTCTTAGGTTCTGCTTATCCCTTCAGCTTGTCAATATCTTCAGACATACTCGTCATTTTGTTCTCTAAATCAAAGTGACTTGGTTCTTCAAAAAGTTAAAAATAGAAGTACCCTAAGTTTGTTTTGTGAGAGCTGTGAAGTGTGTAAACCTGGTGATTCACAGACCTGTACCCCTGGGGATAAAAATATATGTTTATAAAAAAATAAAAAATTATATAAAAAAAAATAGAAGTACCCTATGATCCAGTATCTGTGCTACTGGATATTTACCAAAAAAATACAAAAACACTAACTCAAAGGAAAACATGCACCCTAGGATTACTGCAGAATTATTTATAATTCCAAATTATGGAAGCTGCCCAAGTGTCCATCCAATGAATAGAAAGAAGATGTGATATATATGTACAGTGGAGTATTATTCAGCTACAAAAAATAATGGTATCTAGTGATTTGCAACAACTTGGATAGAGCTAGAGACTAAGGCTAAGTGAAATATGTCAGTCTAAGAAAGACAAATACCGTACAATTTCACTCATATGTAGAATTAAGAAACAAATGAGCAAAGAGGGAGAGAGAGAGAGAGAGACAGACCAAGAAACAGACTCTTAGCTATGAGAATAAACTGATAGTTACCAGAGGGGAGGTGGGTAGAGGGGAGTGGATGAAATAGGGGATGCAATTAAAGTGTACATTTATTATGATGAATGTGAAGTAATGTATAGAATTGTTGAATCACTGTATTGTACACCTTAAACTAATAGAACACTGTATGTTAACTACATAGGAATTAACATGAAAAACTTAATAATAAAAAAGGAGTAGCTCTTCTGTAAGTTCTTGTGTATTTTTTTATAGATTTTATTTATTTATTTGAGAGAGAGGATGAGAGAATGAGCAGGAAGAGTGCAGAGAGAGAAGGAGAAGCAGACTCCCTGCTGAACAGGGAGTCTGATGAGGGGCTCCATCCCAGGATGTTGGAATCATGACCGGAGCAGAAGGCAGATGTTTAAACAACTGGGCCACTCAGGCACCCCAGTTTTTGTGTATTCTGCTTAGTTTCCTTAACTCCCATTCACCAAATCTCTGGGTTCCTAACATGTTCCATGAACCCTTGGGTTCCTAACATGTCATGGGAAAAATGACATTTAAAGTATAATCTGTGCTAGGAGACTCAATATCATGTAGAATATCTTGGTTTTCTCAAAATTGGTCTCCTTGGCTCTGTTTTCCCTGTATAATTTCATTTCTGTAATATTTAGTTTCAAGATTAGTTTCCTTCACAAACAACGAACAAAAACAAGGGGTTACAGAGTATTTGTTTTTTCTTTTCTTTAAATATTATGCCATCAGTCCTTAACAATTAAATAAAGTTTGTGTTTTAATCTGGTTGATTAGTATAGGTTGAGTCCACTTTCTTTTAATTGTGATTAAATAGCCTTCTTTCAATAACATATCCATGTTCTTTAAATTCACTTATTCCAAAAATATTTCTGGGAGCCTTCTATTTGCCAGATCCTCTTGTAAGCTGATGATACATTTATGAACAAAACAAGGACAAAGTTCTGTTCTTTGGAGCCTACATTCTAGTCTGAGGAGAAAAAAAAATCAGCAAACAAGTATAAATATAAAGTGAAAGTGAAAGTGCTGTAATGAAAAATAAGGTCATGTAAGAGAGAGAACAAATAAAGGTGATGAAGGAAAGCCTCTCAAGGTCACATGTGAGCAGAGTGGCAGTGAGGGAATGGGTTATAAGGATTTCTGGGGGTATAACTTAATAGGCAGATAAAATAAAATAAAGCCTTGATGTGGGACTGTTTGGTTTGCTTGTTGTAGTGGATAAAGTAGAGTGAGTGAAGTAGGGAAGTGAGTAAAATAAAATGGAATACTGAAAGTAGAAAAGGAATACAGGAAAAAGATTAAAAGTAAACAGATGGAACAAATAGAAAATAAATAGCAAGATGGAAGATGTAATCCAACCATATCAATAATTACATTAAATACATATGGTCTAAACCAATTAAAAATCAGAATTGTCAGTCTGGTTTAAAAGCAAGACTCAACTATGTGCTATCTGTAAGAAACAGCTGTGTATAAGAATCTTTAAATAAAATGATTCAGTAAGATTAAAAGTAACAGGATGGCAAAAAAAATACATATAATCAGTAACCGTAAGAAACCTAGTATAGGTATACTAATGTCAGAAAAGAGACTTTAAGACAAGAAGGATTACCAATATATAGAGAAGGACATTTTATAATATTAAAAGGGTAGATTCATCAGGAAGACATAACAATCATTTTTTATTGTGATAAAATGTATATAAGATAAAATTTGCTATTTAACCACTTTAAGATATACAGTTCAGTGGCATTGAGTACATTCACATTGTTATACAACCAGGACCATCATTCATCTCAAGAACTTTTTCATTTCCCCAAACTAAATAATTTATACACATTAAACAATAACTTCTAATTTCACGACTACCACCACTCTGCCCCCAGTAACCACCATTTTACTTTCTGTCCCTATGATGTTGACTACTCTAGACACCTCATATAAGGTGAATCATTCAGTATTTTTCCTTTTGTGTCTCATTTATTTCACTTAGGAAAATATCTTCAGATTTCATTCATTTTATGGCATGCATCAAAATTTCATTTCCTTTTAAAGCTGAGTACCATTCCATTGTATGTACACAAATGTCTATCTGTCAATAGACATTTGGGTTGCTTCCACTTTTTGGCTATTATAAATAACACTGTTATGAACACATGAGTACAAATATCTGTTTAATTACCTGATGACAATTGTTTTAGGCATATATCCAGAAATGGAAATGTTGGATCATGTGTAATTCTATAATTATTTGAGGAATAGCCATACCATTTTCCACAGTAGCTACACCACTCTACATTTCTACCAGCTCTGCATAGAGGTTCCAATTTCTCCTCATCAACACTTATTTCTCCCTCCTTCCTTCTTTCCTTCCTTCCTTCCTCTCTTTTATAACCACTGTCCTTAATGGATATGAAGTTTTATCTCATTGTGGTTTTGATTTATATTTCTCTAAAGGTTAGGATTGTTGAGCATCTTTTCATGTGCTTATTGACCATCTGTGTCTTCTTTGGAGAAATGTTTTTATTCAAGTCCTTTATCCATTTTTCATTGTTTGATTTTATTATGAGCTGTAGGTATTCCTTATATATTCTGGATGTTAATCCCTTATCAGGTATATGAATTGCAAATATTTTCTCCCATTGTGTTGGTTGCTTTTTCACTCTACTGATCTTGTCCTTCAACACATATGTAACAATCTTAATGAAGTCCAAAGCACATGAAAAAAAATTAACCAAATTAAAAGGATAAGTAGACAAATCCATGATCACAGTTGGTCCTTTTAACATCCCTCACTTAGGAATTGATGGAATAATGAAACAAAAATACTTGTCAGGATAATGAAGATTTGAATAACCAAGCTGACCTAACTGACATTTTTTAAAAAGCTCATAACTACAGACTAAAATTTTATAGAATATATTATCTGAGCACAATAGAAGCGGAAATCAATAACAGAAAGAGAGATACAAAATGCCAGAATATTCTTAAATAACTCAGTTTTAGTTTGATTAAAATAGATTTTAATTAAATATTTCATTTACAAAGAATCAACAAAGAATCAACACATCAAAATTTGTATAATGCAAATAATAGGGAAATTTATAGGTTCTAATACGTATATTAGAAAGAAAAAGTTGTAAAAATGTGATCTAAACTTCTGTCTTATGAAGCTAGAAAAGAAAGTGCAAATGAAAGCCAAAGCAAGTAGAGGGAAGGAAATAGTAAATATCAGAGCAGAAATAAATAAAATAGAAAACAAAAAACAGAAAGTTAACAAATCAAAAGATGGTTGTTTGAAAAACTAAAATAATTGATAAAGTTCTAGTATCCTGAACAAGAAATCAAGACAGAAAAACAAACGAGTAAGAGGAGCTACCACTCCAGATCCTACAGAACTGAAAACTGTATTAGGGTCATTCTACTCCTAGGTTAGATATAGAAAGTTGCAAGAGACCATCATTCTCATTTTTTTTTTTTTAAGATTTTATTTATTTATTTGACAGAGATCACAAGTAGGCAGAGATGCAGGCGGGGCTGGCGGGGAGGGGAAGCAGGCTCCCTGGTGAGCAGAGAGCCCGATGCAGGACTCGATCCCAGGATCCTGAGATCATGACCTGAGCCGAAGGCAGAGGCTTAACCCACTGCGCCCCCAGGTGGCCCCATCATTCTCATTCTACCAACCAAAACAAGGTAAATCAGATGAACTATAAAACCAATTAAAATACTGAGGATAGAAACAACCACAAATCAATTAAATGCAAGAAATGAGGAGCCATATTAAGTAAGAAAGGTAAAACTCTCAAGGGTTCTCATTCCAGGCAGAAATGTGAAGGATAAAGAGTATACCCTATAAAATTAGGATGCAAGATAATAAATGCAATTAGATGTCTATATCCTGGTAGTAAAAAATTAGAAAGTAAGAGTTTTTAGCAAAAGATTAGAAAGTAAGAGTTCTCCATTTAAAAAGTACCAAAATTTATAATGCTTAGCAACATAACTAACAAAAATCAACTGAGGCATGTATATTGGAAATTCAAATTATTTTGACAATATTAAAGAAATCCTCAACAGGGGCACCTGGGTGGCTCAGTGGGTTAAAGTCTCTGCCTTCGGCTCAGGTCATGATCTCAGAGTCCTGAGATCAAGCCCCGCATGGGGCTCTCTGCTCGGTGAGAGCCTGCTTCCCCCTCTCTCTCTGCCTACCTCTCTGCCTACTTGTGATCTCTCTGTCAAATAAATAAATAAAATCTTTAAAAAAAAAAAGAAATCCTCAACAAATGGATGAATAAACCATATTTAGACAGTAGAAGACTCATTAGTATTAAGATTTTAACTTTACTTAAATTGATGTATAGATTCAATGTAATCCCAGTCAAAATCTTGGGAGAATTTTATTAAAATTGACATACATATCCTCAAATTTCTATTCTAATGTAAAGGGGTTTAAAACAGCAAACAACATCAAAAAAGAAAGAAGGCAAAATAAAGCTGAATTTTTAAGATTTCATTAAAAAGTTACCGTAATTAGGTGATATGTATATGGCATTAGTGTAAAGATAGACCAAAATATATATATATATATATATATATATATATATATGAAAAAGATTTGTGAAGATGATCAAGAGATTTTTGACTGAAGTCAAAGACGATTCAATGGGGAGGAAAAAAAAAAAGACTTTTCGACAAGTGGTACTGGAAGAGTAGGATATACTTATGGAAAAATAAATAAACTTCAGCCTCTATTTCACTCAGTACAAAAGTTTCTGATAGATTATAGACCTAACTAGAAAAGTTACATCCATAAAACTTGGAGAAGAAAATGTAAAAGAACATCATCATCTTGCAGTATGTAAAAGTTTTTACTATATGCATCTAACAGAAGATTTGCAAACAGATACTATAATCAATAATATAAAGAAAAACAGCCCCATTTTTAAAAATGGAGAAAAGATTTGGACAATTTATAAAGAGATATGCAAATGGCTAATAAGCACATGAAAGGTGCTCCTCAGAGAAGCGCAAATTTAAAGGAAAATGTCCTACCACCTCACACACACTGGATTGGCCAACATTAAAATACTGACACCATCATATGTTCGTGAGAATGTGCAGCGACTGGGGCTCTCATCCCCCTTCTGGCAGAAGTACAAAAATACTACAACCGCTCAAAATTAGCAGTTTCCTCTACAGTTAAACAAATACCTACCCAATTACCTAGCAGTTCCTCTCCTAGATATTTACCCAAGGGAAATAAAGACATATGCCAACAAAAATTTTTGCACAAGAATATTCATAGTTGCCTTATTCATAATAGCCAAAAAAATGGAAACAATGCAAATATCCATCAACAAAAGGATAGAGTACAAGCAAACAAAATAATACAACCAGGGCATAGCCATACGATGGGTTACTATTGAGCAAGAACAAAAAGAATGCATTATTGATTCAAACACCACCTGGATGAATCTCAAAAACATTATGTTGGGCACAAAACCTAAACACATACTTTATTATTCCATTTATACGAAATTCAGAAACAGGCAGAACAAATCTAAGCATGAAAAATCAGAACACTGACTGCCTATGGGGATGGGGAACATTCAGATCCGTCTCAATGAGAGATGGAGAGAGCTAGAAAAGGAGAGAAGCAGAGAGAGCAAATGAGAGAGAGAGAGAGAATGGGAAAAGAGTGCAGGTGACAAGGAGGGAAAACTCTCTAGGGAAGTACTGCTTTAAAGAGTTTCAGAAAAAATGCACAGGAAGGAAATGTGGAATCAAAATAAGGTTCTTTTGGGATGCCTGGGTGGTTCGTTCAGTTAAGTGCCTGACTTCAGCTCAGGTCACCATCTCAGGGTCCTGGGATTGAACCCTGTGTCGGTCTCCCCACTCAGCAGGGAATCTGTCTCCCTCTGACCCTCCTCCCCACTTGTGTGCATTCTCTTTCTCACTCTCAAATAAATATATAAAATCATTTTTTAAAAAAGATAAGGTTATTTTTATAAAGTTGGGTGATGTTCCAGAATTTTTGTGCCATGATTTGGAAAAGAGGGCGTATATGAAGATGCAGGGGGAGGGGATTCAAATGTAGAAGTGATATTTCTGAGAAGGAGAAATGGGGGGAGGAACCAGTGTCTGAGTGGAGGGACTATTCAGAAAGGGCTGTGAACAACCATCCTGGTTTCTGTAAGCATCCCAAACTGAAAGAGTTATCACACTTAAATGTTTATTGCAATTATATTCAGTTGTCAAACTCCTGTTGCTGTTCCTTTCTCTCTTCTGTGATAACACAGATCACACACCCTGGGTGAGATTTCACAACAACCTTATCTTTCTTCCAGCATGCAAAGAAAGCAAACTTTGTTAACTAATGAAGGCTGATGAATATGGGTTAACGGATGGGGACAAAGGCTTTAGACACTGATAACTTTAATAGCTGTTCTCAAAAGACAAGCACCGCAAAATGGGGACATGTAAAAAGCTTCTTGGTCCAATCCACATTCAAGAGCTGAATGAAGGTTACAGGAGAACAACTGCTAATCGTGCTTTTCTCATTCTGATCAGATTACAAACTCCGACTTCCATAAATGCTGCACATATCCTTAACTGCCTGCGATTTCTGCAAGCCTCGCTGGTTTAGAATTAATATCAACACTCCATTCTCACCACATACAGGACTCCCTCTCTCCCTCTCTCTCTCTCTCTCTCATGCGCACACACACACACATACACAAAGCCTGCACTCCACATCGACAAATACCCACAGTTTGAGATTAATAGTCAGGAATTAGGAGGGCAAGAACCTTCGATAAAAGCCACATGTAAAGGCCAAAGTGGATTTTTAATATTGGGGACAACAAGCATTAACTAATTTTTCCTACTGGAGTGCGCTGTCCTTTAGTCTCTATTTTTGCTCCTAATTGTTCCTGCAGGTAGTAGGTTCACACGTAACGGTACTTAGAGAAGGAAGCAATTGAATATGGCATAGATACTGAAAGAAAGGGCTCAATAAAAGAGCAGTGTGTGCTCTAATCTGGCCTTTTACAACATCCACTATCAAAGAGCTTTGGGGGTTTAAGGGGATTAGATACCATAACCCATCTGTCAGGTCATTATGTAAGGAAACACTCCTGCTGTTTTCAAGGGAAGATGCCCTACTGTATATTATTATCATTAAGCGTTTACAGAGGACTGTAGACTCACAAAGCTCTTTCAAGGCATTTTTATTTGTTGCTCCTTACAAAGTGCTGTCAACTCTGAGTCTTATTTACAAATGAAGAAACTGAGGTACAGGAAGATGATGGCAAACACCTCAGTCCCACAGGGAGTAACAGGAGTTATGAGGGGAACCTGGAGCCTGGAGAAAAGGGAGTATTTACTATAGACTTCTACCTAAAAATACACCAAAGGTTTTTGGAATTTCATTCGTTGGCTTGCTTTTTTTTTTTTTTTAAAGTCAAGATTAATTCTCCTGTGTTTTCCTACAATCTTATACATTATTCTGTAACAAATACTTATGGGTTATGTTCTGTAGATACAAGTTGTATCTTAACAACGGCTGTATATCATGATTGACACTGTTCCATATGGGAGGAGAAGCAGGACGCGTTCAAGCGTGAGCGCTGTGCGTGTAAGGATGGAGTGATATATCGTAACTATCATTTACAAAACTGGAGATCCCAAATCTAAGGCATAATGAGGCAAAAATGAAATACTACATGTCTATTCATCCATGTTGCTTATAATTTGCTAGAGATAATTTAGCGTTCTAGTAAACCGTAAGCAAGCAACTTAGTGTTCAGGGGAAAAAATAAAGATACCTGCTGGAAAACAGCAAAGCTATCTACTGTGGGCTCCCTGGAGAGCTCTAACACGTCACAGTAACATGGAGGCGGTTACCTGGGAACATTTATATTTCTAGGGTTTTCCCTCCCATTTAGAACAGAATTATGGGACTCCATTTTGTGAATTGTAACATGAAAGGATTATAGTTTCCCTCTGAAAGAGAATTAACCCCCACTTAAAATAAAGGAACGAACAGCACTGATATATTCAGACCTTAATGTCTGAAAATATATTCCTCAGTTGTGCAAAATTGTACAAATATATTGGTCAAACTTGAAGACTTAATTAAAAGACCATGCTTTGTATCTTTTAAAGTTCCTGCATCTTCCCCCATCAAGAAGGAAACTCATAACGTTCTTTAATTGTGAGTTGATAAAGTTCTGATCTACTTATTATCTACTGAGGACCTACTATATGCCAGACATAATTCCTTTCCTAAGGAGTCTATAGCCAGATAGAAGAGATAAGATCTATGCATATGCAACTTTATACAAGGTAGAATGTGATGGTAAGTAAATGATAGGTAAGTTATTCTGGAGTTTGAGGAAAAGCCCAGCGCTGGACAGGACTACCATCTCCTTGACTGGGGGAGGCAGGGCAGGGTCCTGTGAGGAAGGAGAAGAGATGTGGAAAAGCTTTACATGAGAGATTTCAGGGAACGGGGCAAAGAAGATACGCAGGGGAGCGTGACGGATAGGGGGGTAGTTCGTCGTCATTACTACTGCCCCCTAATTGGTTAATGGATCACAGCTGCATGTGAAAGGAAACAGGAGAGAAGGTAAAGCCAGACCAGTTAGCGCTACGGTTCACGCTTGGTTAATCATGAAGGAGATTCTGACCGAAGGGGTCTGGCATACAGCCTTTCAATCTATGTAGCTATAACTATCCGTAGGCCATTTGGAAATTCAGCCAGTGGCTAGTGGAACCTTGGCTACTTTCGGTTGTCTCTCATTCAACTGTCTCCCCAGGCCACACCCACCCCCACAGCCCTACCTCAGGTCTTGTGTACCTACCACCTGGAGAAGCACAAGAGCCTGCTGCCTCACTTCTCATTATCGCTAGAATCATGTTTCTAAAATGGATGTACGCTCCTCACCAGCCCACTTCAAAACCACGTATGGCTCCACATTGCCTCTTACACAGGACATGGCTTCCGAGGTTAGTCGAAAGCTGGCCCAGACTACCTTTCCTGCTTTATCTGCTTCTCGCACAAACGTGTGCTCACCACTGCCACTCCAGGGCCCATTCAGCTTCTGTTGGAATGCTCTGTGCCCCCATTCCTTTCTGGTAGAGATCCAAATGTCATTTAGCCTTTTGCTCCTGGAATTTATTCTAAAGAGATTATCTAAAGTGTCTATGTTAAAGTCGTGTTAAAGGGCCTCTCTTTAGCCCCATCTCCTGTCGTCTCGCACCCCATCCCTACCGCCCGCTGTAAGAACTACTTGCAGGTGTTGTTGTCTTCCTGCCTTTGGACATGGTCCACCTCTGCTTGGTGGCTCCTTCCTGGATAATATTTCCTTCCCCCTTGCTTTTCACCTACCTGTATTTTACCTTTAAAGAACCAGTTCAAAGTCCCCCTTAACAAGTTGTCTCCATTCTGTTAAACAGTTAGCTGTGCCCTTCACCAAACTTCCTCGTGCCTTGACCATATCCCCACTAGCACACACATCTCACCGCATCAGCACGGTGCCCTGTTTATTGCTCTCTGAACCACAAGGGCCCAAACAAAAACCAAAAAGCACATCTTGTCCAGCTGTGAGCTTAAATTTATAAATTATGCACAGTAAGAGATTAACAGCAATGACAAATACTAAAAAGAGCACTGCTAACAATATACTGTATTAGAATGCATCTGAATGTGGTCTCTCTCTGAAAACGTTGTATTGTATGGTACTCGCCCTTCCCGTGATGATGTGAGATAATAAAATGTCTACGAGATGAAGTGAGCAGTGAGGGGAGTGACGTGGGCACCGTGACATACCGTTAGGCTACTGACCTTCAGATGAGTCTTCAGAGAGAGGATCATCTGTTTCAGGATGGTGGGTAACAGAAACCAGGAAAAGCAAAACCACAGATAAGGGAGGGCTACTCAGCCAGTTCATTGCTTGTTAAACGTGAGTGGTAAAGCTAAGTGACATGTCAAAGGCAAAGTTAAGTTTAGGTGATGGGGATGATGATCTTGTCCACAAAAATCAGAAGACATAGGAGGAGAAAGAGGTTAAAAGGAGAATCTTGACAAATTCAGCCTGGGGCTTCAGGAAGGGGAGGGAACTCTGGGTTCCAGACACAAACTCGGAGCCACACGAATCAGCTCATTCATTCCTCTCCTCGGGCTGGGAAATCAGAACATTTCCATGCTCTGCGTACAATTCTCCAGTTCTCTGTCTTTTAGCTCTCAGGCTATTGAGATGCAGTGTGGCTTGCTATTAGTCACCGTAGGACTACATAGGATCAATAGATGTGTAACCACTTTATTGAAAAGGGCTGTGCGTACGGAGTACAAACAGGAAGCAGCTGTATTTTCCTCCTACCACTGCCTTTCCACGTGTCAGATTCCCCTTTCCCATACCTTAATGAAATTTCGGGCAACTCCAGTAGCTTTCTGGCCATTTTTGGCAATAACAACAAAAAATCAGTCTCATGTCAGTAATTATGACTCACTTCAAGGTAGTAGAAGACTCTGTTAAATTTAAGACTTTCATCTCACATCTCATTCACGGCTCCCCCCTCCCCCCATAGCAACACAAGCTATGGCCCAATCCAACACCAGGCTCCTGTTGAAGAGAAACTGGGCATCATCTCTCTCTTCTCCCTTCATCTCCTCCATCACTGACTTCTGGCTTTGCTGGAGTCGGAGCAAAATGAGGAATGTGTAAAAAAAGGAACAAAACCTTTTCACTTAGGTAGTACTGATTATAGTCTGATGTTGACTGTTCCTACTTATATACCATCTGTATGTTCATGTTATCTTTTTTGCAGGGTCTGTTTGTGGTTAGTACAAGCCCTTTATGCACTGATGTGGGCCCTCTCCACCTATCTTCTTATTACACACACACATACACACACACACACACACACACACAAAAGTCCCCCCAAAGCAGCTGGAGCCCGGTGACTCCAAGCACTTGCTCTATGGAAAATACATATTTGCGTGACACCAGATGATGGGAGCAGAGACTTGCCTTAATGCTGGCCCCTCTCCCTGCACAGGTGGCGCCATAAGCCCCACAAAATCCTGATGAACCCATCACTCAATAATGAATAGCCTTCTTTGTCTCTGGGAGATCGGCCTTATTATAACAGGAATGAAAAGGGAAAAAAGAAACAGTCAATGCTCAGTTTTTAAATTTTAAAGTAGATTTGTGAAACCGATAGCAGAGACAAAAGTGTGAAGTTTCTTGCAAGCTTTTCCTTGCAAGAACCAGGCTATTTTGCAAAAAAAAAAAAAAGGAAGGAAGGAAGGAAGGAAGGAAGGAAGGAAGGAAGAAAGAAAGAAAGAAAGAAAGAAAGAAAGAAAGAAAGAAAATTTTACCTCAAAAGCATGGTTTGGGGAATTGGGCAAGGATAAGGAGGAAAAGTACTGAAGAAACTCTGGGCATAAAGTTTATGCCTTAAACATTCATTAGAAAGACCAAAATAGAGCCGGGTTATAGCACTCCAGAGGAGCTAAGGATTCAGAGCGCTGGAGGAGGAGGATGTGATGGGTGGGAGGGGGGTCATTGAGGCCCAGGACGAGGGCCTGAGCCTGCAGGAGAAACAGTGTACCCAGAAACTGCCCAGCCGTAGTCGGATCAAAAGCCGTATTTTACAAGCACCAGAGAGGCATAGAGAAGCCTCTCATTGTCCTATGTCTATTCTAAGAGCATCCAGTGGGCCACAGTACTTCACTTCCACTGAGAAATTCCACAAGCTCTTCTCCCATTACCATCTGGGAACTTTCTCTGCACGGCCGTGTATTTATCACCTGCTGATCGTGCCTGTATGAAGAGCCCCACCCTGAACCATCCTTCCTAGATAATTTACACCCTCCCACTGGCCCTGGGAGTAGCTCAGGACACTTCAAAGTTCCAACAATGTCCTGGAGTCTTCAAACCATAGTATCCTAGTAGAAGGAGAGGCCCTCAGCACCCCCATTCTACATGTGGATCATACTGAGGGATTACTGTCACCAAAACCCCTAGCAGCTGCCACCTCCCGTGCGGAAACACTGGTTATATGTCATTTCTCTTAGGATAAGGTCTAAGTACACCTTAAAACCGTAAACCATGGCTTACATAGCGGAAAAGCATAACAACAACAAAAATAATCTGTCAATTTGGAAAAAGCAGAATAAGGCAAGTTTCCTTCCTAGTACTACAGGTGTTTCACATCAGCTGTCATAACCCCTTTCACCACCTGGGGAGCTAGGCTTCGGACCATATATTGTCTCATATATTAAGAACAGTATAATAAGAATACTACAGCCTTTTCTAGAAGCTATAAGTGGCATCAAATAGGTTTCTTGCCTTATCAAAAGAAAACCAAGAAAAGGTCACTATGGAGAAGTGGTAAGTTTGTGAGGAGGTCCAAAGTTGAATCAAGATAGGTAGTAAGAGACACTGTATACTGGATTTGGTAATACTTGGTTTTCCAAATTAAATACCAAAATTTTTTTAATTATTTAATTTTTTTATTAACATATAATGTATTATTAGCCCCAGGGGTACAGGTCTGTGAATCACCAGGTTTACACACTTCACAGCACTCACCATAGCACATACCTTCCCCAATGTCCATAACCCAACCACCCTTTCCCTACCCCTCTACCCCTAGCAACCCTCAGTTTGTTTTGTGAGATTAAGAGTCTCTTATGGCTTGTTTCCCTCCCGATCCCATCTTGTTTCAGTATTCCCTTCCTACCCCCCCTAAGCCCCCCACATTGCATTTCCACTTCCTCATATCAGGGAGATCATATGATAGTTGTCTTTCTCTGATTGACTTATTTCGCTAAGCATGATACCCTCTAGTTCCATCCACGTCATCGCAAATGGCAAGATTTCATTTCTTTTGATGGCTGCATAGTATTCCATTGTATATATATATACCACATCTTCTTTATCCATTCATCTGTTGATGGACATGTAGGTTCTTTCCATAGTTTGGCTATTGTGGATATTGCTGCTATAAACATTCGGGTGCACATGCCCCTTCGGATCACTACATTTGTATCTTTAGAATAAATACCAGTAGTGCAATCGCTGGGTCATAGGGTAGCTCTATTTTCAACTTTTTTTTTTTTTTTTTTAAAGATTTTATTTATTTATTTGACAGAGAGAAATCACAAGCAGATGGAGAGGCAGGCAGAGAGAGAGAGAGAGAGGGAAGCAGGCTCCCTGCTGAGCAGAGAGCCCGATGCGGGACTCGATCCCAGGACCCTGAGATCATGACCTGAGCCGAAGGCAGCGGCCCAACCCACTGAGCCATCCAGGCGCCCTATTTTCAACTTTTTGAGGAACCTCCATGCTGTTTTCCAGAGTGGTTGCACCAGCTTGCATTCCCACCAACAGTGTAGGAGGGTTCCCCTTTCTCCACATCCTCACCAGCACCTGTCATTTCCTGACTTGTTAATTTTAGTCATTCTGACTGGTGTGAGGTGGTGTCTCATTGTGGTTTTGATTTGTATTTCCCTGATGCTGAGTGACATGGACACTTCTTCATGTGTCTATTGGCCATCTGGATGTCGTCTTTGCAGAAATGTCTGTTCATGTCCTCTGCCCACTTCTTGATTGGATTATTTGTTCTTTGGGTGTTGAGTTTGATAAGTTCTTTATAGATTTTGGACACTAGCCCTTCATCTGATATGCCGTTTGCAAATATCTTCTCCCATTCTGTCAGTTATCTTCTGGTTTTGTTAACTGTTATCTTTGCTGTGCAGAAGCTTTTGATCTTGATGAAGTCCCAATAGTTCATTTTTGCCCTTGCTTCCCTTGCCTTTGGCGATGTTCCTAGGAAGAAGTTGCTGTGACTGAGGTCGAAGAGGTTACTGCCTGTGTTCTTCTCAAGGATTTTGATGGATTCCTGTCTCACATTGAGGTCCTTCATCCATTTTGAGTCTATTTTCATGTGTGGTGTAAGGAAATGGTTCAGTTTCATTTTTCTGCATGTGGCTGTCCAATTTTCCCAACACCATTTGTTGAGGAGACTGTCTTTTTTCCATTGAACATTCCTTCCTGCTTTGTCAAAGATTAGTTGACCATAGTGCTGAGGGTCTATTTCTGGGCTTTCTATTCTGTTCCATTGATCTATGTGTCTGTTTTTGTGCCAGTACCATACTGTCTTGATGATGACAGCTTTGTAATAGAGCTTGAAGTCTGGAATTGTGAGGCCACCAACTTTAGCATTCTTTTTCAATATTCCTCTGGCTATTTGAGGTCTTTTCTGGTTCATATAAATTTTAGGATTATTTGTTCCTAAATAATGAAAATTTACCAGGTCCTAGAAAACACTGATATTGCATCATTCCACATTTCTCTGGATAATCACAAGTATATATGCCATTCAGCCTTAGAGAAATTTCCCAGAAGGTCTTTTGAAATGAATTTGTACTGACCATTTCAGAACCTATCAATGCAGACCTCAACAATTCCAAGTCACAACTCCTACCTTCCATCACTTTCCACAAGAACAGGCTGAAACATAGGTGAAAATCCTTCAGCCTTCAATTAATTTCTTCCAGTCCTTGGAGAAGTGACTAGAGTTTACATAGTCTATTCACGACTAAAGTTGCAAGGTACTTTGTAGGCTATGAGATGGTACTTGATAAAATTGTTTTCTGCTTTTTCAACATTTTAACAAGCTCTTACAAAGAACCTACTTTGGTGTGCTAGAAGCTAAGAACACAAATAAATGGGAAACCACCCTTGCCTTTAGGAAGTTCATAATCCCTTTTATTTGGTGTATTTATATGGTATTCTCTTCTTCTTTCTATTCAACTTACCTAGATAAATGAGGCGTGCATTTGAAACTTTGCATTCATACCTATGTTGCTATGTTTGAGGGGAAATCTGATTCTCCCTCCCCTACTTTGTGGCTCTCCATGTGAATGTCAGAGGTCTATTTCTTTTTCTGGCTCTTTGTCTCTCTCCACCTCAAACATCCTTGTATTGATTCTATTTTCCTGGATGAGTTAGATGAAGGTGCATTTTATTTGCTATGTTTGTTAAACTTTTGTGTTTCCCTGATCTCAAATTTTAATTTTTTACATTTTTATTTTTTCTTTATTACTTATGTAGCCCTTGTATGATTTCTCCTTCTACCTGTCAGTAGAACTTGACAGAAAAACACATTTCCTATCTTCCTAGCTGACAGATTGGAGGTTTTTATATGTTTATGTATATATGAGTGTGTGTGTATATGAATATATCTATATGTTTAGAGTTTACCCAAAACAGGTATGTATGAAATTCAATGATAATAATAAAAACCCATAAATAATAGAGGGATGATTACATTCCTTTCTCATTTCTACTTATTGTCTGATAGCAAAAGTCCTAGTCTATGAGTTTCATTAGGCTTGACCCGATTTCTTTCATCTTCATAGTAGGTGAGCCAGGATAAAGCGATTTAATTTGAGAGCAATAAGAAATACCTTTGAAAAGAAATCAGGAAATGGATGGGTTATGAACAAAAATAAAAATTCTGTAATACCTAGAGAATAACATACGAACAAACCCAGTTCAATCACTGTTTTACTTTACTTCATGTCCCTATATAATTAACTCCCTGGTACAAAAGGAAATCAAGTTTTACAAGTATATTAATTGCCCCCTGGTTTCTGAAACTCCCAACATTCTAAAATCAAATTATTCACGTCATTCATTCTTATTTTGGGACTCTTCATTATTAAGCCTTAGCCTTAGCTCAAAGTACTCAGTGACTCTATCACAGCTGGTCTCTCCTGGAAAGTTCACCTCCAGTCTGCTTGTGAACTCCCGGCTGCAGAAAGCTGCAGCTCCCTGTTTCTCTGAGGCTGCACACAGGTCTGAGTTCTCTCTGTGGGGACCTTCCATCCTTTGTTCTGACAGCTGCCTTCTTTCTGGGTCGTGTCACCTGTCTGCATTTGGAGTTTAAAGTGGAAGTGGATGGCACCGCTTGCAAGGCTACCCCGAGGCCCCCTGTGCTCCAACATTGCTGAAGCTCTCCTTCTCCCCACCCTGGTCTGTGCAGGCCTCCTGATCAACTCACACAGCTGGACCTAAGGAATGCTTAGAGGTTTCTGGAATACGTACTCTGTGCCACACAATCGGATAGGAGTTTTGAGATACAAAACACAAAGAGAGGAACCTTGCATTAATTAACACACAATTAATAGGAAGAGCATATAATGTTTTAATGCAACTTTAGAGAGAGTTTTAATCTCTCTCTGAAAGTTTTAATGCAACTTTAGAAAGACCTCTATTAGCCTTAACATAAAGGACCAGGGAGGTTACTAATGAGGATGTTAGGGGCAGGCAGAGATTTCAACAGATTTCACGTAACAGGAAAACATTTTACAAAAGGAAAAGCAAGGAGGTGAACAACCACTTCTTCTAAGAATTGCCTCAAACAAATGTTACAGATAAAAAAGAGTCTCGGAGAGGTTCTGTAAAAGGCCTAAGATGGGGGGATTATGTTAGATTGAGAACGAATGCTCAGGTCTATCTGACTCGAGTCCATGTTCGCCATACTACTGCCTCAGAACAGGATGCGAGTCACTGTCCACGTCGACACAGATAACAACATGAGACACCTTCTCAATGCTGTGTCCGTGATTGTGTTTCCCACAGTATGTTCAACCTAATTTGAGTTTTGCTCTGCTGAAACTGTTCTTGTGATGATCACAAACAGCCCCATGTGGACCAATGCACCTCTCTCCTCACCTTACTCCACATCTGTGGAACTTTCATCTCCTTGAACTAACCTTTCCTCATGACGTCTATGATCCGTCATATCCCTGGTTGTCCTTGGAGCCCAGTGGCTGCTCGTTCTCAGTCTCCCTTCTTCTCTCCTTCACCACCTCTAACGGAAGAGCACACAGACATGGCGGTGTGTCCTTCTACTCTCCACTGAACTTCTCTTCCGCAATGAGCTCATTCCGGTACCGCCATTGTAAGTATCTCTGACTCTGTGTGTCAGAATGACAGAAGTGTAGACTCTGGAGCCAGGCTTTCTGGATTCAGATCCCAGCTCCACTGACTAAACGAAGCTGGTGACCTTGGGCTAGCTGCTTAACCTCCCAATGCCTCATTTTTCTCATCTGAAAACAGGATAATAGTACCTGTTTTTATATATAACCATCTTCTCAGCACCTCTGCTTGAATTTCCCATTAAAAGTGTCCTGAGCTGAATTCCATATTCCCTAGCCCTCACCAACATATCCCTCCCCGTGTGAAAAAAGCACAGCATCATACACTCAGATGTTTGAGTGAAAAAGGTACAAAAACATCCTGATTCTTTCCCTTTACTGACTCCCAACATGAGCAGTTCCATCTGCTCCTCACCCCAAATATATTTCAAATTGCTCCAGTCTTCTTCACCTCCGCTCTCCCACCCTAACTAAAACTACCACCGCCCCTTGCCCCAAGAACGTTAATCATCTTCCAACTGGCTGCATAGTCACTCTTGCCGCATCACAGTCTGTTTTCCACAGAGGAGTAGGAATGACCTTTCTTAAAAAGCATAACAGCACTGCTTAAAACTTCCAGTGGCTTCCCACGGAACTTAAAATCAAGGTCCACACCATGACCTAGGAAGCCCTGTGTCATTAGCCCCTTCCTCTCTATCCTCATCTGTACCGTCCTCCTGACACATTACACGCCCGCTACTGGCCTTTCTCTGTTCCTTCAACACACTATCCTATTCCATTCCAGGCCCTTTGAGTGGAATGTTCTTTCACTGGCAGCGATAATTTACCACTGGATATTAGTTCTTACAAGAGAGCCTGAAACATAGTATGTGCTTAGTATATGGCCTGTGTGATCACTTGCTTCCTTGATGGAGGGTTTTTTAAAGTCTGTAGGTCAGGATTTCATTCATCTAATTTATAGTTTAAATTCTTTTGGAGAGCTTTCTGTGTAAAGGAACTCTGAAGTAAAATATTTTTAAATGCGTAGAATAATTCCTAAATTATAATCATAGTTATAAAATTGTGACTTTTCAAGTTATATAGTTATTTTGCAACTATTATATATTTTGCAACTACTATATATATATATATATATATCTGATCTAGGGATGCTTTAGAAAAAGTGGGTGGATGGAGCACCTTGGTGGCTCAGTCAGTTAGGTTAAGTGCGGCCTTCGGCTTAGGTCATGGTCCTGGGGTCTTGGGATCAAGCCCCCTATGGGGCTCCCTGCTCCACAGGGAGCCTGCTTCTCTCTCTCCCTCTGCCTGCTACTCTGCCTACTTGGGCTTTCTCTCTATCTCTCTGTCAAATAAATAAAATAAATAAAAATCTTTTTAAAAAAAAAGAAAAGAAAAGGTGGTTCACTGAATACATAAAATTCATTATATTCTGAGGTAACCATGCCAAGTATGGAATTAGACCCAGGGTCTTAGATATAATTACTGGCTTTTTGTTTTGTTTTGTTTTTTAAAAACTAAGTATGAAAGGACAAGAGCAACACCAGACCTCAAGGGTATACAGACACAAGGCAACGCCTCCTTGTGGCATTAACATTCCTAGCTTATGCCTGTCAATATTCCTGAGACTAAGCTACAGAAGCCATGCAAATATTTACATGGAATTTTTTAAATCCACAAGGTTCTTCCTATAAAGACTTCTAAAAATAAACTTTTAAAAAATAAATGCCTTCGATGTATTTTAATGTTTAAAAATTTTCCTGAATTTAAAAGCACCTGAAAACAACTTTCTTAAAAGCACAGAATTAATACATTTATTTGTAGCCATGACTTTGGGGTTTTTCTGTTGTTTCTTTTTTTCTTTTTCTGCCCTCACCCTGGTAAATGACCCCCCAGAGGTTGAAAGGTATCTAAAAATCCATAAAACATGAATTTAATAAGTATAATAAATCATTTGTCACTGGCATTTTTAAGATTTGGCCTTATCGAGTTTTAACTGATATGTTTTGCAGGTATTCCTGCTGTTATACAGAAGCAATAGAAGTTTAATATTCAGTTACTGCAACCCAAAGACACCATGTTTTACTGAAGTATGAAAACCTTGAGAGGAAATAGTGTCCCCAAAAGACTTAAGATTTTTAAGCCACAGATCCAGCAAAAATTTTAAAGTTAATCATAATTAATTCTTTGAAAGTACATACTTTATTGGTGAAATCTTCACACTTCTGCTTAATGGTCAAATGTCAGCTGTTTGTATTTGGGGCAGTGAGTACATTTTATATCACTAAACTCTTCCAAAAATCAATTTCCAGACACACCAGTTTTCTTAAAGTTAGATGTTATGCACCTTGATTATGATAAAACAACAGGAAAATTAAAAATCCACCACTCGTGCATTTAAAATTCTTGCATTTTTACCTAACTTCATTGTACCTGCTGGAGAAAACAGATCCTGCTGAAAACCATTTCTGACAGGAAAAACAACGCCAATATTCAGAAATTCATACACATGCATGGTGAGTGAAATCATAAAGAAGAAACACATTGTGCATAAAGATACACCTGAAAATAAAATTATCATCCTTACAGAACTCACCATCAATTGCGATTTGCCTAACTAGTCACTGCTCCTTGTCACAAAGTTCAGGAGCAGATAAAGTAACAGGTTCCTAAATAAAGCAGGGACATGAGGCCACCACTCACGCGTAAAATGACCATGGAAGTGTATTTCTGTAAAGTGTGCTTATGTTGCTCTCTCTTGGTGAAAAAGTAGTACTGTTCAAATTGATTGCCACTGATTTTTTAAACTTTTTTTAAGGTTTTCTTTTTAAGAGAAACAGTCTGTTTTGATACAGGATTTTCAGTGCCATTTGCACAAATTAAAGTGCTAATTGCTAACCTTAGAACAGCTAGAACTACGTTAAATAATTCTAAGTTTCTAAATTGACATGAATTAAAAAGCCAGTTAGAGCACACACTCAAATGTTTTCATTTATGGACTCATAGGAAATTTCCTTTTGTGATAAAGTAGCAAAGAGAATGAATCAGAAGGTACAAACTTCGTGAGAAATGCTATGTGAGTGTGGAAACCTGATTCACTGGAAGAAGCAAAAATAATTTCAGTGTTGTAAGTGCTCTACTGATTTAATGTTTGCAAAAACAAACCACAGTCCATTTGAAAAGAAAGTTTAGTTGATAGACACAAGTAGTGGCAGAAGGTTTAAATGTTTAAAACCACCACCACCACTTGGGTGATGACCAATTTTAGAATCAGAACTCATGGTTTACTGGAGTCAAATGGTATCACCTTGTAAGACCTGATTGTTCTCCTCACTTCCCGGTTGCATGGTTAGTGACGTAGTGCTGATAGTTGAAATCTGTCATGGCAGGAGTGTTTACATTACAGAAATTGGCAAACACTAGAAATTAGAGTTTGTGTGTGTGTGTGTGTGTGTGTTGCGTGTGTGTGTTTGGGGGTCTCACGGTTAAACATTTACCAGCATACCACTAGAAATGCCAAAACTGAAAGAACATGCCAAAAAAATCCTTTGCCTTTGATCAATGACAATTGATAATCGAATTATCAAATTTTCCTAATTGCAGTGAATGTGAATACTCGATAAAGGACCTCTCAAAAATTGTTACATGTTAACCATTGCATAAGTGCAGATACTATCAAATTTACTGTGGTATCTTGAAACAAAAGGGCATCTTTCCCCCTCTTTAACCCACTTAGAAATCCAATGATAAGGGCACCTGGGTGCCTCAGTGGGTTAAAACCTCGGCCTTCGGCTCAGGTCAAGATCCTGGGGTCTTGGAATCAAACCCCTCATCAACATCATCAGTCTCTCTGCTCGGCAGGGAGCCTGCTTCCCCTTCTCCCTCTCTCCCCCCTCTTTCTTCCCCCTCCTTCTGCCTCTCTACCTACTTGTGATCTCTGTCTGTCAAATAAATAAGTAAAACCTTTTTTAAAAAAAGATACAGAGAAATCCAATGATAAATAGCACTTTGTTGTCAGAATAGAAACTATTTACAATGACTATTTCATCATATCCTTTCCTCCAAATCAAGAGTCCTTTCAGAGAAACACTCCAATCATATTTTTAAACAGATCTCTACAACAGTCAAACAGAGCTGGGTAACCTTTGGGTAATTTTTAATTTTTCCAAATGCCACACTCAACCAAAGTGAGAGAGTGTTTTGTATGCTTTTGTATTTTTAATATGACTGAATAAAGTGGATGTTCCAAGGAATAAACGAAGGCATAAAAGATGCAAGCCAAAGTTTGACAAAGACCTTGACAATGATGCTCCATAAGCCAAGACCTTTGTGTGCTCCCTGGGTGACCCTCACCTTCGGGAAGCAAGACTCAGATTTTTCAGTCTTCCTTTCCCTTGGAAGGCTTACTCGTACATTTAGAGAAATAAACTCAAGAAACTACTGTTCGTCTGTTTAAACCTCAGAACAGGGCGTCCTCTCTACAAGACAGGAAAACCGAACTTCGACAGTATGAGAGCCTTCTGCTACTCACATATGTCAAAGGCACTGAAATGAGCTCTTCACGTAGGGTCTAGCAGCCCACAACTGTATGAGGCTCAGCTCACTGTGCGGGGAGGATGATCAAGGGACGGTCTGATTGATTATTATGCCAGTTCTGCCTGCCCCCTGGACCCACTTGAAGATGTTATACCTCGAGGTTATTATTTTATTGGAAAGAATATAATATTAATTAATTAATGATTACATATAAATAATGGAAAGAGACTAATTGAGCAATAGTTCAGTTAAATGGCTCGACCAACTTCACTAACAGTGACAGCACAGCTGAACAGTTGATAAACAGTACCAGACATTGAGGGCAAAAATAGTGCCATTTAAATTAATCTTTCCATGTATTTTTTCATGATGAAAACCAATAATGGAAGCATATTTGAGATGAAAAGATGTTTGAGAAGATTTAATCGTTAAAGCAGCAAGACTCGTCTCTTTATCATTAAAACTCGGAATGGAAATATATCTAGTGATGTAAGATTGTTTCTAGTATTATTGACAGAAGAACAGGAAGATCATCATATTGGTAGCATAGAAAGAACAAGCTATCACACTGCAAAGAACAATCAATGGGAGTGCAGTTTTCAATGTTACAAGTCATCCAATTGAAGATATATGAAAACCAGTTTTTTTTTTTAAGATTTTATTTATTTGACAGACAGAGATCACAAGTAGGCAGAGAGAGAGGAGGAAGCAGGCTCCCCGCTGAGCAGAGAGCCCGATGTGGGGCTCAATCCCAGGACCCTGGGATCATGACTCAAGCCGAAGGCAGAGGCTTTAACCCACTGAGCCACCCAGGCACCCCTGAAAACCAGTTTTAAATACAATATATCATCAGGATCTATTCTGAAACCATGTAATATGAAGATGACTTTTTTTTTTTAAGATTTTATTTATTTATTTATTTATTTTGACAGAGACAGAAATCACAAGTAGTCAGAGAGGCAGGCAGGGAGAGGAGAAAGCAGGCTCCCTACCGAGCAGAGAGTCCGATGCGGGACTTGATCCCAGGACACTGGGATCATGACCTGAGTCAAAAGCAGAGGCTTTAACCCACTGAGCCACCCAGGCGCCCCAAGATGACTTTTTAAAAAACTGCGCCGAATCAGTAAGGTATTTATTTAACAAAATAAAAACCTCACTTCTGGGGGCGCCTGGGTGGCTCAGTTGGTTAAGCAACTGTCTTTGGCTCAGGTCATGATCCTGGAGTCCCGGGATCAAGTCCCATATCGGGCTCCCTGCTCAGCAGGGAGTCTGCTTCTCCCTCTGACCCTCCTCCTTCTCATGCTCTCTCTCTCATTCTCTCTCTCTCTCAAATAAATAAAATCTAAAAAAAACAAAACAAAACAAAACAAAAAACAACAACAACAAAAAAAAAAAACACCTCACTTCTGGTACAGTTATTTTGAAGGTTTTTTATCATAAAAAATGAAAAGAAGACTTCACCTCCTTGAAGTCTCAGGAATGCACAAATCAATCTTCATAACCACTTTATGGCTACTATCACTATTATCCCCATTTTATAGATAAGAAGGAGGAACAGGGTATAAAAAACGTACCCAAGAGCAGACTGGTAGGAAGCGATGAGGCTGAGATTCAAATTCTGCCCTTCATCTCCTGAATCCTCTTAGCTCTCTACTACATACCTCTCATCATTTGGATTCAAGATAAAACTGTAGAAAGTCCAAGAGTCCTTTCTGAAGACAAAATTTATCTTGAGCTGTTTCTTGTCTCTCGATAGTCTAGAATATTCATCATCAATTCTGCTTTCTGTATTACTCATTATAACTCATGCCTATAAGGGCCATTCCATCGGGAGCCCAAGTTAGGGCCCTCATATTACGTAGAATGCTCTGAGCTAACAACAGTGGAATATTTTATACAATCCCTTACATATAACTCTGTTATGTATCCTTATTACATTTCATTGTCATGGTTTAGATGAATTTTTCCTGTACTAAAATCTGAGCTCATGGAAAGTGAGGATGTTATCTTATTAATAATAATTTGTTTCTCTGGTATTTAGCAGAGCCCCTGACACAGAGCTGATACTCAATACATGTCTGTCAAAAGGAAATTACATGCCATAGCCAAGGCAAGCAGGTTGAAAGGAACAACTTCAGCCTGCATATTAAACACACAATATTTTTTACACTAAGTAAAGTTTTTCACAACAACAAAAACATGTTTGGACAGTTCCTCAGTTGCTCTTCTTCATTCCTCATACAAAATACACCAGAAAGTTGTAAGGGTTATTCCTCAGAAATGTTTCTTAAGTCTGGATTATGGCCATCCCACCAAAGTTGAGGCCATCGTCCTAACCCACCTGCACTCCAGTCACAGTGCCCTACTTCCTTGCCCCCAAGGCCCATCTTTATCCCTCTCCACAAGACAACCCCATGACATGCAGACCCCAACTCCTCATTATTTGATATTTAAAAAATGGTCATGGATTCCACCGTGTAAAGGGTAAAATCCAAACAGTTAGAGTGGTATCTAAGGATTTTGTGATTTGGCCCCAATCTACCTCTCTCCTTCCATCAACACCCTAACCCACGTTCAGCATGCTGAGTCCCTCTGTTCCCTGAGTGAGTCAGGCCATCTCACCTCAGATGTCCCTGGGTGTCACCTCCGGTGCCTGTGTTTGTCACCCCCCCCCTTTTTAATCCCATATGTTGAAATCCTGCTCACATACTAAGACCCAGCTCAAATGCACCCTTATGACACTGGCCCGAGGTCTCCCATACAGCATACTCATAATTTCCACTATCCTCCCACAGACCCCTCATATTATCTGGTAGTGAGTGATGATGTACCTCCCCACCCAGAATGTGAGCTCTTCATATCCAGAGCTCAGTTCAGCAGTGTTTGGCCAGTAGGAGATCTATTGCTGTTTGTGGTGTTAACACTCATCACACCCTGCTGAACAAAACCAGAACTAGTCAATAAATCTCTCATTTATTATTTTGCTCTACACCTTCTTGTTTCAGAAGAGGCATGGGTGTGGTAATTCTAAAATGTTTATACCTACCTTTCCTAAAAACAAGTATGACTATTCCTTAGAGATTGTTCAAATCCCCCTTCAATTCACTGTTTCCTCAGAGATCCAATGGTTAGGGGAACTTTTAGGCACTGAGCAACTACATTGTCCCCTTGTCCAAAACTGACATGCTATAAGAGGAAGAACAAGGTGGAGGGCAAGGTTAGAAAACATGTGATGGGGGGCACCTGAGTGGCTCAGTGGGTTGAGCCTCTGCCTTGGGCTCAGGTCATGGTCTCAGGGTTCTGGGATCGAGCCCCACATCGGGCTTTCTGCTAAGCAGGGTGTCTGCTTCCCCTTTTCCCTCTGCCTGCTTCTATGCCTACTTGTGATCTCTCTCTGTCAAATAAATAAATAAAATCTTGAAGAAGAAGAAGGAGGAGGAGGAGGAGACTTAAAAAAAAAAGAAAGAAGAAAGAAAGAAAGAAAGAAAGAAAGAAAGAAAGAAAGAAAAAAAGAAAGAGTGTGATGGGAGAACTTGGAGCATGATCCAGAATACCAGACTGGCTTTATGAGCCCTTAATCTTACAATACATCAACAGAATTGTGTTTTTCTGAAGACAGTAGAGAAATTCATGTGGAAATAAAAATAACAACAAATATCTATTGGGAGGCCTGTGCCAGGCTCACAACTCTACATGGGATATCCCAATTAATTCCCTTCAACCCTATGGAGAAACCCCTACTCTACCAGGAAGAAACTGGGGCCCAGAGTCAATGAGACCCAGGTCATCTGGCATCCGAGGTCACTCTTTTCATTTGCATCTTACTTTACCGAGAATAACAAAATCTAGTAGTTTTGGTTTTGTTTTGTCTAAAATTCTTGGCTGTGTAAATAACTTACTTTGTGATTTTGAGAGTGAATTTACTGGCTCCACCAAAGGTTTTTATTGAATAAATGAAGATGATTACCATCTGGTAACAAGTTTCCTTCATCCCATTCTTGCAAAACCTGAAGCCTAGTGATGCCCCACCAGGCTGAGAATCACAAAGCAAAGTCTTCGGATCATCTGTGAGACATTTTTTATATACAGTGAGGAAATTACAATACTTTGCAACAGAAACTAGTGCTTCCTATTTTCCTCACAACAAAACTCTCCTGCAGACAGAGTTACTATTATTTTTAGGAAATGCAGACTCTTCCACCCAGGTAGTTCACAGCAAAACCAGGGTTGGATCTCATATCATCTGCTCCCCATTCTACTGTATTTTCTATGACATAGAAGTGAATAATAAAGCAGATTAAAAATAATAAACTAAGAAAAATGGTAGAGACTCCAGTCTTCGTGAGGAACTTCATTTCATTTCCCCAAAGCCTTGGAATTACTTGGCAAGGTGTTATGATGCTATGGAGTCTTTTAGAAATCTGTACTCCCCGTTTAATAATTACTTATCTAGGTCAGATCTGAAAACTGCTGTGGAAATTTCTAGCATGTACAGGGAGAAGCAAGATCAATATTAGAATATTTCAGGTCTAGAAGTGGGCTTTTCATGGTTTTCCAGGACATATGGTCTCAGGAGATTCTGAGCAACCACATAATTTAGAGAAGTTTAACCATTCACCTGCTACCCAGAGAAATAAGACACTAGGACTATGAGCCAAATTGGTAAAAAAAAAAAAAAAAAAAATAGAGAGAGAGAGAGATAGATATAGAGATAGAGATAGACATAGAGATAGATATAGAGATAGATTATATCTATATAGATATATATATCTATAGATAGATATATATAGATCTCCAAAAGTATAAACAATAATGCAGAAGTGGGATCTGCCTTTACTCTTTCCGTATACTTACAACAAGAACTCAATGTTTTAGTTAAAACAACCAAAGTGGGCAGTGATTATTATTCTTAAATGAGAACAATATGGCAATGCTTCACATGGGAAAAGTGGAACTGAATGAGATGAAATGGAGAAACTTAGAAATGGTCAGGAGAAATGAATTCAAAAGCAAATTATAAGTAATCTTTGGCTGAGAAACCTGAGGCTAAAATACAAAATTAAGCTAATTTCTGAGGAATCTACTTATTCCTTATTTGTGCTAAATGTTTTATGACAAGTGTATTGCTTCAGTTCGGGAAGAATCAAAAAGATAATGGAATTAGCTGAAGTTGCTTATTTTAAAAATCCCTTCAGTTTCTTCCCTAAATTTGAGGTTTTCTTTGTGCTTTTCACATTATAATATAGAACATTTACTGAATAAATACCAATTTGAGTGAAAATGATATTAGGATTTGATGATCTACCTATTTTTAGCCTAAGGACTAAGTGATTTTCTGAATTCACATTTTCATCATTTTAATGAAAATGAAGTAATATGCTGAATGGTATTTTCTTAGATTGTATTAAGGTTTACATACTCTATATTTTTCATATACACTATGTCATTCATTTTTCCCTAAGTCAGATATATTACAAACATGCAGATACATTTTTACTGCTAACAGAATACCGCAAGCTTAAAAGTGAATTTTATTATGTTCCTTGACCTTTTTAAAGTTATTTATTCTAATACTAGCAATAGCCTATCTATAATGAAACAGAGATTTGCTAAATTTATATAGTTTTGAATTATTCTTGCAGGTTTTTGTCACAACAGTGTCAATTTAGTAGTTAAAGGATTTATGTCTGCTTATACCTGTTCTTAGGACAAGATTTGGAATTTGCTTTTTTTCTTTTTTATTAACATATAATGTATTATTTGTTTCAGGGGTCTAGGTCTGTGATTCATCAGTTCACAGCACTCACCATAGCACATACCCTCCCCCCAAATTTGCTTTTTCTTACTCTGTGTTTTTATTACTGTATCAAATGTTGAAGCCTGGCTTATTAAAAAGATATAAAAATGGTGTCATTTCTGCACAATAACCAAGACACTACTTTCTAGGTCAAAATTTCAACGTTTTTGATAACTATATACAATAGTTCAATGTAGGCCATTATAGTACCATTCAGTATATAACTCTGTAGATATACTGAACTACATTTTTAAAAGGGAGATTAATTGGGCAATATTTCACATGGGACAAAACAGGACTGAGATGAAACTTCTTAAAGCTTCCAAAGTGTCTAACATATTGCTTAAGGAAAACCTAGACATAGGGTGAAAATTGTCTCAATAAATTTTCTCTCATAAATAATACAACAAACTTTTAATAAATTCTAGCTTTGAAGGAAATTTGTTGTAAACCAACAGGACTTTTTGTTTGTATAAGAAAATACTTTGGGAGTGCCTGGGTGGCTCAGTGGGTTGAGCTTCTGCCTTTGGCTCAGGTCATGATCTGTATCCTGGGATCCAACCCAGCATTGGGCTCTCTGCTCAGCGGGGAGCCTGCTTCCTGTCTCTGTCTCCTTGCCTCTCTGCCTACTTGTGATCTCTCTCTGTCAAATAAATAAACAAAATCTTTAAAAAAAATAAAAACATACTTTCAAATGCTAAGGGCTTCTAGATACACTATGTGTTATACAAAGCTTTTATCTCCTGATGGGTGACAATAGATTCTTATCAAAGACAAACTTTTATCATATTAGACCCAATAAATCATTAATATCTTTTCCTAAGAGCTTGGACCTCATTCTGACCACAATCTAAAACATTTTACACCACTCTGCATATCACCATTATGTTGCAAATGTCTAATAGAGCTCATTTTTACCATTTAGGCAATTTAACTAGGACTATTATTCCTGGGTCAAACCAGCCCTCTTGAAACCCTGGTTCAAATATTCCCCTGGAAATGGCCAAATTCTCAATTGACAAGTGCAAGTAAACTCCTGCACTATATTTGTCAGTATTCACAATTATACCTCCAGTGTATATTTGATAAATGACTAAATAAATACCTTGATTACTTTATCAATAAATGAATTGGTTTAGTTGTTTTCCAAAGTTTGGTCAATGGAAGACTAGTCCTCAGAGATGCATTTCAATTAAAGGTACCATAGTGAAATTAGTCTAGAAACTGATGTACGTTCTAATCTCTTGCTGAAAACTCCCTCTGGATCTTAAGCTACTGAAGACTCAGAGATACTAAAGTACTTAAGATACTAAAGACTCCTAAAAGTAGAGAAACACATCGCAGTTTTTACACCTAATGTTTTACAAATCTACCTGATCATGGGGCTAGACATTGTTGTCACCATGTTCTATTCATACATGAATAATCAGTAAGTGATAACTTTCTCCAAATTAACTTAAAGATCTACTATCTTCCTCTCTGCAAACGAGCAGGTGTTAATTTTGATTTAAGGCACTATATGATGTTTTGTACACTTGAAATTACTTCAGGATGATTTATTTATTTTTTTAAAGGATTATTTATTTTTTAATATAAAAAGATTTCCAGTCATTTAATTGAATGGAATATATACATATGTATATATATCTATATAAATCTTACAAATTATCCTATAAAATAGGGAGATACCAAACTAACCACACTGGTCTCATCTTTATCTGTCACTGAAAAAAAAAGTCAAAAAATTAAAGCATTCATAGAATATTTTAACCTTGTAAAAATAATGACAAATTTAAAAATTATATTTTTAAAAGCCAATATTATACCATGTGGTTATCAATCCAAAAACTAAGTCATACATGGCATTAATATTATTACTGCATAGCAAGATTTTTAACCAAAGTATTTCCTTTCTTTAAAGGAAGAATATTGTCACTTCTTTCTATATAAACATCTTAAAGGACAATAGTATGAATACCAATGAGACAAGGATATGCTTCTTATTGAGGCTTAGTATGTTGTTTTAATGATGATAAAGCTATAAATTCCTAGGAAAAATAAAACTCATAACTAAGATGCTGACATAATTCTATTCAGATTAATAATATTGTTGTTATAATCAATGATACTAGAGAGATATAAAAGTGTCATTTCTAAATTCTACTACCCACTTAAGCCTCCATGTTGCATCACCACTTCCTCATATCAGGGAGATCATATGAATTCTAAAAGGGTCTGCCTTTCAGCTAACTAGGAGAAAAATTGACACCAATTTTGTTTACTCGACCTGACTTTAATAGCAGTAAAAGTTATCCCCATAGTGCTATTGCTGTCTGTACAGCAGAAGAAAATAACTGTGAAAACATATTTCATCACCTGAAAGCTTAATTAAAGCCAGACCCCTCTACTAAAAAGTGTGTGTGTGTCTGTGTGTCTGTGTGTCTGTGTGTCTCTGTGTGTGTGTAAGACAGAAATAACCATTTGATGACATGTTGTTGCTTTCTTATGTTAAACATTTTTATTATAGTAATTGAAATAACTTCACCATACAGATATCACATGCTGAAGCATGACAATGCAATATTAATTGCACATAGTGTTGACATTTCAAGCATATTTTCTGTAACAACATTTGCATTCATATACAGGTAGTAAATACATGGGGATAATTTGAGTCATGATTCATGGTAGCAAATGTATTGCTTTCAAGCTAATCTTGAAACCCAGAATCTTCAACAAATCTATTAATAGTTGATATTGTAGCATGTACAGTGGTAACTACACGAACCAAGTCAGGACCAAGAACTACCATTGTTAACCTTTGAAAGAAAAATATCAGCATTATCTGATTATTTTTGCAAGGTAAGTCCTCTTACTAATTGAAAAAATATTAGTCTATTGAGCAATGACTTTACCAATAGTTTTCAAGTTAGTAGTGGGGATAAAATAAAAGTTTTATGTAGCCCTTCATAGATAATACAGCCCAGTTAATACAAAATATGTTACCTGAATAGTTTTTCTTCAATATACCATCTTACGACAAAGCGAAAAATCACCAAAAGGGTGGCAATCTCAAGGAGTGCCATAAGTTTTAATATACTACTTTTGGTTTGCAAGACTGTTATTTGTAGCCATGTATCTTGGTTCAAAGAGTCTAGACAATGTTTTTTAGGTATAGAAACTTGATTCTTAAAAGTCTCAGCAGACAAACTGAACTTGATCCAATAACACATTTTACCTAAGTTTAATTTTTGCTGAAGTAAAAATGCACCACCATAAAATGCAAGGAAAACCAATATTTAAAAGGCAGGATTTATCCTTTCTGGACTTTGTCCATCAAAGGTCAAAACTTCAAAGGTTATAGGAGGAAGAAGAGGTGGTGTTGAAGGAAAAAAGGAAGAAAGAAAAAGCAGCATAAGGAATACAATTTTGATAATGAACATATTTCTAATTTTTTTATTTATTTGTAAATAATATATACCCAAAATATTTAGATAACTAATTCAGAACCTGGAAACATAAGTTTCTCAATTTAAAGAGAAAAGCCAATTTTCAAAAATCATTAGACCACAGCAACACAACTGAAGTTACACTTTTTATTGCTGAACCTTAGAGCCAGTAAACTAAGAATCAAAATGTAAACTAGCATTACAGAACAGAAAAGGAAGGTATTTTCTGTCACTCTTCTCGAGGTATTTGCTATTATTTTTTAAAGAGAACACATTTAAGAATGAATCAGTGCTTTGCAAAAACCTAGACATAATAGACTTTATGCAACTATCAACTTTTTTGGTATATTTGAAAAGGTCAAATATGTCTATGTTTAGATTTTAAAAGATTTTTTACATAGAATGGCTTTGATATGATAAAGATGAAAGCATTGGATTAATTTATACTAAAATGTGAAATTTCAAGTTAGATAACAAAATTCTATAATCATATGCTTTCCAAATTAAAAAGAAAATTAGAATGAGGTCCTTGATGTCTAGAAGCCTCCATCATCTAGTTGTTTGTAAATACTACGTGAAAAGAAAGTTGGGTTTTTGTTTGTTTGTCTGAGTTTGGTTCATTTTAGTTTTAGGGAGGAGGAATTAGTAGGCATTTTTCGTGTATTTAGAAATATGAAAAAATCTATATAAACCTTCGCATCTGGCAGAGGCTATTTCCATATCTGATCCTGTTATAACTTCATTTTTATACAAGCAAGGTAAATAAAATGCTAGTAAAATAAAATGTGTTGCTAGTAAAAATAAACATAATATGAATCATAATAGTTCCCTCAACAGATTACATAAAGCAAATGCTAACTAATTACAAGGCTGGATAATTAAAGTGAAAACAAATCTGCCATCTCATACCATGTTCATAGATGAGGTTTAAAACAAAGGTTGCTTTTTATATAATTTTGGAAATCATTGCAATCATATATAGTTCTGGGAAGCATTCTAATCTTAGATTTACAGAATGAGTAGGGACTTTTTTTTTTAATAACAGAATGATTATAACTTTCATTTTAAGTAAACCAAATTCCCTATTAAAAACTCCTGGTAATATTGAATAACTTCTGAAGTTTTTCAAATAAAGTTACTTTCTCTCCTGGAAGAGAGAAAATCAGACCCGTACTATCACTTATATTGATATGTTTTCACCTTAAGAATAAAAAATTTATAATAAAAACTGAGGAATATTTTATACCTCTAAAACATTTCTATGGCCTCCAGAGATTTTCATGGTTTACTACTGAATTTTCTCTTCTTAGTTTCTCATTAGGGAATAAGCACTATGGCAACCATAATCCACAGCAAACCAGGTAGTATATATAAATAATGAGCACATGGCTTTTATTCACAACGTAATCACATCAAACCAGATCAGTATAAATATGCAAATGTGAGCAAGAAAATTCTAGTGCTCAAAAAAACCCAGATCTAAGTAGCTAGAGAAATGAAATTTGTTCATTAATTAGTTGGGTAGTTTCACACATTTAAACTTTTTTTTTTCAAAGGTTCTTAAATAGTGTGCGTGTGTGTGTGTGTGTGTTGTGTGTATGTGTGTGTGTGTTTTCTAAGGGAAGAGGGTTCATCCCCACGTTGAGCATTCTTCTTGTTTTAAATAAAAACTTCGCTCTTTTATCATTAAAGACAGAAGTCACAAAGCACCCACTCTAGCACACTAAATAGCCGTTTTAAGTTAATGCAAGTGAGTGACCAACAAACTGGATAGATACCTCATACCAGACACTTGAAAATTATGTTTCAATCATGGACAAATCATGAATTTAAAAGAAAAATTATTAAAAATACTTCATGAAAAGACCTACTTGCTTATCACTCTTACAGTGATTTTGTAATATCCCAATTTTTGCATTATTTATTCTAAGAAATCTGTAATATATTTAAGAATTCGCAAAATGGAGTCACAAATACTCCAAGCTATACTGTAATTTCCTTTATTCTGACATCCTTATCCTCTTTTTCCTCAAAGACAATAACAAATTCTTCTTTGGGATGCATTTAGCAAGGAAAAGTATCTACTGGAATATGGATGTTAGGTAATCATAAACAATCAAGTAGTGATAATTTAAGGAAAAGCCTATTTTAGCCTATCACAGCCTCAGAATATGGCTTTAAAACTGAAATAGATCTAACTTACAACTTTAGGTTGCCAATTATCCTTTTTGCAAATTAAACTAGGACAGTTTGCTTCTCTCAGTTTTTCTGTTTGGGGGCCATTTCTTGATTTACTGGGAGTAGTTTCTAGGATACTAAAAGGTAAAACACTCCTAAATTTTGTCAGTAATTAGTATCTGTGAGAAAGTAAGACTGTTGGGAGAAGTTTAAACAAGCTTCTAAAAGATGCATATTGTAAATTCTAAGGATTTCCATTCAATGATAGTGCTATTTATATTTTTGTGGAAAACTGAAACCTCACCTCACTCCCTCACTCATTGTTTTTGAAACTATAAGCAAGAGGAGGAAGTAAATTGCTATGAAATGTATGCATAAGAACTTCAGACAGAAAACTCCATCCTCTATTTTGATTTTAGAAAATTCTCAAGGGTACATCCATGACTAATAATGTCTAGTAACCAGAATCTTCTATTTGCAACAATTAGATTATTTTCTATGCTGCAATGTGAAGCTCTATATTAGACTTCATAATGTAAGTCGGTTGGTTTCTCATTAAGAGACTTATAAAATAAGTGTGACACATTATCCTATAACACCAAAATGAGCTTGAAATGTCAACTCTTCTACTTCCGAAGAACAGAAGAAACTGTATCTGAGCATACATACCCATTGGAGATATACTTCCCAAATAAAAGTGAGTGGTATGAGATACAAAAGTCAGATGGAAAGAGTCTGTCATCAGCATCATTTTCTGTTCCTTTATGTGACTCCCAATGAAAAGTAGAAAATAAAAGTTTGCTTACATTTTTTAAATTTTAACCCACTGGATTGTCTTCCATTTTAGGTCACTGCATGGCCTTACTAAAGCCTTACTGAAAATGTACATTATCACAAGTAGCTAAATTTCCACATAGAGGAATAAAAAAATTGGGAAAATCAGGTTGAAATTTTTATAGTACTTTGTAGTGTGCTACAGTAATGATAAACCCGTTTTATATTTAATTCTATCATCAAGCAACACCAGGCTTCTAGCTTTGTTTTTCATTTTAAATGGCTACTATATATAAGAGAATTAATAAGGTTTTATACTATTAATGCTTTTTCAAGTCAAAAGAAGTGTTATCTAGAAAATAATTTAACACTGAAATGGGATCAATTCTGTTTTATATACTCTGCAGCAAAAATAACATTTCTAGTAGGAAGGTATTAATTATAAACCTAGCAAATTCTAGACATTCACATATTTGTGTAAACAATTTAACATGGTTTATTACATTTCCAGAAAGGTTAAGTCTTATATCCAGTTTTCTGCTAATTCTTCTTTCATATATTATAATAAATATGTTATTTTAGTGCACATGTATATATTCACACATATATGTCATATATACATAAAACAGCACTTAATGGTCACTTTCTTTGCATGTTTAAATTGGAGGGAAAAAATGAATTGCAATTATGCATAATCCATGGCAATCTTCCTTTTGTTTCACAAATGGCCATATCGGGATGTAAACAAAACATTGGAGCGAGTCATTCCAGGTGAACTGTATTTCAAGGTGTAGGCTGGTGTTCTCATGAAGAATTGTGTACTTCCTGGTAATAAATACCTACAAATGACAGTTAAAAAATTATACTTTACAAAAAAGTTAATATTAACATCTCTCACTAAAGTGTTCTGTGGTTAATAATTTATATATGCTACGTGAGAAACAATACTATAATAACAATGCATTCTACATCAAAAAAATGTTCTCTCCCAAGCTCAGGTGGGAAGGTAGAAGATGATCATAAAAGCCTCACTTAAAAAGCTGAATATAGTTGCAACATATGATCTTAGTATCTCAAGACAACCCCGAAAGAGCCATTATACTCACATGCTAGGAAACTATTTCCGTGGCTCATGTTAATTTGAAATTCATCATTAATCTCTATAAATAATATATGAAAATAGTCAAATATTTCTTAAAAACATGTGATATGAGAATTTGGATGGCCACATTACCAATAATTGTTTGTTTCAAGGATGTTGGAACCATTAATTACAATTTGATAATATTTCATTAACATATGATGACTATAGGTAATCTAAGAGAAAAAGACAAAAATTCATAATTATAAAATTTATATTCCTAGACCACATTGTTCTTAGGATAATAGAACACCAAAAATAATCATAATTACAGGTTACATGCAATCCTTGCAGACAAATGTATTTCAGAATACATGAATTTTCCAGATTTTAAAATGATACAGTGTATATACTATATATAATATCTCCATTGAGGCCTTGGAGCAGCATCCTGAAGTCAAACCATTAATATTTCTGTAGTGAAATGTATGAATACTTACAATAAACAGGATGAAAACAATAAATAACTTCATGTCAATTCAGGTCAGGTCAGATTTGCCAATAAAAAGGTTACTCTTCCTTTCTTTTTAGTTTTTAGAGATTTGAGAATAAGAAATTATAAATAAGAATGTGCACCTGTATAATTTGTTTCTCTCTGCAAAAACTTTTATTAGCATTAAGCCACTCCAATCTATACATCTAGAGAAAAAATGGAAATCCACAAGGAAATCCACATGAGCAAATGCAAGTAAACATGACTATTAAAAGTATAAACCCTGGTAATGACAAGATGCACATGCTATGAAGTCAGGACAAAGACATCTATGAGGAATTTCCAAAACCAGGAGTAGCAATTAGCAATAGAAGGAGAAGTGAAATTTTTGAAAAAATGAACAATGGTAGACAATCAACTCATTTATTTTTTTCACTTTACGTTAGAATCTTCCAGCAACAATATTCATACTTCCATAGATACACAATGAAACTGAGGGCCAAGAGTACTATTAGCTACCTATTCTACATTAAATAATGTTGACAACTACTATGCCTCCATGCCAATGGAAAGTTACATTTATAGTTGGGTTATATGAATTTTGTAGAAGAATATGAACTCATTATGATCAAGCTGGATACAGCATTCAGATTAAAATGGAAGAATTCTCCATAACATCCATAAACATTTTATCATGAATTATCTAATAATATCTTCTAAATCTATTACTAGTATCACAAACTATAAATAATTGCTCAAATCATTAAGTTAATAGAGCAGTAAAATAATACACAACAAACCAAATTAAATCAAAATTGCACAATGGGTGATGAATAATGAAACAACTGATTTCTCACATCACAGATTATATAAATTATTTTCTTAATACCACTTGGGTAATTTATATGGATTAATTATTATGTCAGGAGCTAGTGGAGTCATGATGATTAATCTGTATCTTCTGTCATGAAAAAGCTCCCATCCTATCTAAGGCAAAGGTACAAAAGAAAATAAGGTGTTTGAATAAAACCCACTACTTTTCATTAGTTGAAAGTTATTCTACCTTCTACTGAAAGTGCATTCTGATTATACTGATAATTATCAGAGCAAACAACAACTTAAACCAACTTCCGTTTGAACAATTTCCAAGCAAGAGTTACTACTGACATTACAGTAATATTGACATATCCTTTTGAGTTAAAGATCTCCAGTCCACAGAGGAAAAATAAAAGTATAAAGTCTAGGGTTACAGCTAACCTATACTATTTTATTTAACACTATGTAATACTTAGTGTTTTCTATGTGCTCAGCACTATCCTAATTGCTTTACAAATATTAAATCATTTACTTATAACAATTCTATACAGTAGATATTATTGTATGCTTCATTTTATAGATGAATACACTGAAGCATACATGGGTCAAAGTCTTGCCCACAGTTACATAGCTAGTAAATAGCAGAGCTTGGACTCCAACTCCAGAATCAGTGTTGTGCACCAACTCCAGAATCAGTGCTCCCAGCAACTATACTCTATTGTCGTTTCTCTGTATGAATATTAGTTTTAAAACTAATGGATACAAACTACAAAGTATAAAATAACCTAGAAAATAGAAGGTTATACATCCACAAACCTAAAGTTTTTAAAAGACGCAGAAAAAAACTAAAATGAAACTTTCGTAAGAAAAAGAGTTCAGTATGAGCTTAAAAAAAAAAAAAAAGCGTATGAAATCACATTGGAGGAAACATTTTGTTTCCCTAAAGCAAGTGCTGTGGGATATTTTAAAGCATTACATGGAAACAGAATGGATTATTTGCCTTAATATCTCCATTACTATCTCTTGGGAGATCCCACACTAGCTGAACATCAAAGATTATTTTTGGAAATGTTCTTTGCAATGAAATTAAAATACAATTTGATTGTTTTTAGCAAGAAGAATATCTCTGAGAAGTACATTTATAGACTATCTATATCTAAAGAGTCTGTGTTAAAGGACCAAAAAATGTGAAAAGTTTACAGCTTTACCTTTGTTCCGTCTTACTTCTGATGTATAAAAATAGCTAACTTGTAAGTACCAAGGAGAAATACCTCAGATTACCCTGTTTGCTTCACACATGCATCCTCACTCCTCATCACTGAGGCTATGTGTACACAACCTCAAACATCCATCACAGAGACATAAAACATGCATTTGCCCAGTTCCTACTTGATGTAGAATTGATCTGTCATGTACCGACTTACTGCTGACCATGGGGATTTCTAGAACATAAACATTTCAAGACCAGTAGGGAATTAGCCTTGAAAACTTAAGCTACACCCACCTTCTGTGATTTTCCTGGAGTAAGATCAGGACCCTTGATTACCCCCCCAAATAAACTCAGCTTCTGGTTTGGGGAACAAAGGTAAATAAAGTTCATCATAATATTTATCCTGTGTTTAAAATTTTTTTCTACTGTGGTATTTATATATATATATATATATATATATATATATATATATATATATATAGTGTGTGTGTGTGTGTAATCATGAAACTTACTAGTTTTTCATCTTTAAGTGTACAATTCAGTGCATTAAGTACATTTAAAATGCTGTTTAACCATCACCACAACCTAGTTCAGAACTTTTTCATCCCAAACAGAAACTCCTTGTCCATTGAACACCAAATCCCCATTTCCCCCCTCCCCATTCCCTGGTAAAATTCTATTTTCTGTCTCTATGAATTTGTCTACTCTAGCTACCTCATATATAGTGGAATCATATTTATCCTTTTGTGTCTGGCTCACTTAATTACCCTGCTTTCAAGGTTCATCCATTTCACTCTTCTATATAGACTGAACACTATTCCATTGTATGTCTATATTACATGGTGTTTATCCATTCATCTGTTGGTGGACACCTGAGTGGTTTCCACCTTTTGGCTATTATTGTGAATAATGTTGCTATAAACACTGTTGTACAAGCATCTGTTTGAGCCCTTGTTTTCAGTTCTTTTGGGTATATATCCAGGAGTGAAATTGCTGGGTCATACGGCAATTCTATATTTAACTCTTTGAGGCACTAGCAAACTTTTCCATAGCAGCCACTTCATTCCACATTCTGAGATAGTGAAAGCAGGGCATAAGGATTCCAACTTCTCAATATCCTTACCAACACTTATTATTTTGCATTTGGGGGATAATAACCATCCCAGTGAGTGTGGATCATTCCATTGTTTTTTTTTTTAAAGATTTTATTTATTTATCAGAGAGAGAGAGAGAAGAGAGCGAGCACAGGCAGACAGAACAGCAGGCAGAGGCAGAGGGAGAAGCAGGCTCCCTGCTGAGCAAGGAGCCCGATGTGGGACTCGATCCCAGGACGCTGGAATCATGACCTGAGCCGAAGGCAGCTGCTTAACCCACTGAGCCACCCAGGTGTCCTGATCATTCCATTGTTTTAACTTTGATTTGGGCAAGGGGTTGGGGGAAGTTCTAGTTTCAAGTTCTACCTCTGTGCAGCATAGCTAGTAATGTGGGTTTGGAGAAGTCATTTAACCTCTTCAGGCCTCAGTTTTCAGTTTTCTCATCTGTGGAAAGAGTCCTGTAGTTTCTCCCATGCTTGGCTTACAGAGTATAGATCCAATGAAATAGTGCACAAGTGTGAAATATAACTTATGTGTTATGAACATCAGCCTCCCAAGGCAAGACAATCCTTGTTCTGAAATATATGTTTCAAGCTATCATAGCCTGGGGCTATATTGGTATCATGTATTTAACCCAATTGTAAAATATAGCGCACATTTGAAAGTGCATAAAACATAAATGTCCAGCTTAATGAATATTATAAAGTAATTACTTGTGTAACTGCTATCAGGTTAAATAACTGAATATTCCTAACACCCCAGAGCCCAGTATTAGAGTATTACAAAGCCCTTCCTTTCTTCCCAATATCTTCCCCATTTTCTCATAGACTGTTTGGTTTTTCCCCCTAGAAGTTAGTAGGACTTCTTTTATGATCTAAGAATCTTATATAGGTTATATGAATTGCACATGCCTTCTTCCATTCATTGGCTTGCTTTTTCACCCTCTTAATGGGGTCTTCTGATGAATATATATTTTTAATTTTATTATAGTAAAATTCATCTTCTCATGTATGATCTGCACTTTTTGGCCCTATTTTTTATTTGCTTACCTCCAAGTCATGAAAATATTGCCCTGCATTATCTTCTGTAATCTTTAGTTTTGCCTTTCACATTTGTGTAGACTTATTTTTTTTTTGCATATGGTTTTGGTAAAATCAAGTTTCTTTTCTTAATTATTATTTAGAAACCTAACTGTCTCTGTTTTTAAAATAAATTTTTTATTTTTAAAAAATAAATTTTAAAAAATAAATTTCTTTTTCGCACTTGTCATAAATCATATGTACCTCTTTTTCTCATAAGTTAAGTCTTTATATATGCCTGGATCTACTTATGACTTTTCTGAATGGTTTCATGGTCTGTCTATACTTTTGACAATATTACACTGTCTTAAATTACTTTAATTTATTATAAGTCTTAGTACACTATAGTTAATAAATCTTACCATTATGTTTTTCTATTTCAAGAGTGTCTTATCTATTCTTGGTCCTTTGCTTTTCTGTATAAATGTTAAAACAAGCTTTGGTCACAGACTGCCTTCTCCTAAAAATTTGTTGAGATTTATATTATGACTACATTGAATTTAGAAATGTTTAGAACTGTTTACGAGCTGACATTTGATTATATCGATCCTATTATGAATAAGGTATATCTTCCCATTTTTTACATTTTGCTAAATAAAAGTCTTGTACATTTTTGTTACATTTATTAATAAGTATTAATTATTCTTTGATACAACTGAAAATATCATACCTAAAATTTCATATTCATGCTGTTTGTTGCTGATATTGGAAAAATACAATCAATTTTCTTATCTTTACTTTGATTTAATTAAACTTGTTAAATTTACTTAATAATTTATCTGTAGATTTATTTTGATGTCTACAAACAGAATCATATCCATTAGTAAAGAGTTTCAGTTTGTTGCATTTCTTTTGCTTGACTTCTTGAACCAACTAGGACCTCTACTACAATGTTAAATAGAAGTTATAATAAAAGGCAATCTTGTCTTATTCCTCATCTGAGAAGGAAAGCCTTCAACATTTCATCCTTATGTAAGTTTTTTTATAAGTTTTGTAGTTATTCTTCATTAGATTAAGGAATTTCCCTTTTGTTTCTAGCTTGCTACACATTTTTTAAAAATCATATATACTGAATTCTATCAAATGATTTGGCTGTATCTTTTGAAATGATCTTTTATTCTATTAAAATCACATTGATCACTTTTTTTTTTCACCCTTAAATTGACGCAATAAACAGAAGTTGGTCATGGATACATTATCCAATTTAAAGTTCCTGAGTTCATTTTGCTGGCATTTTATTTAAGACTTTTGCATCTATGCTCAGGAGTAACACTGAACTTTCACTATCCTTTGACATAATGTTTTGGTTAGGTTTTAGAATCAATGGTATGGGAGTTTCATTAAACAAGGTGCAGAATGTCCCCTCCTTTTCTGTTCTCTGGATGGGTTTAATAGAATTGGATAGTGAAGACCTGTGAATCTGGAATTATCTTTGCAAGAAGGATTTTAATTACTGATCCAATTTCTTCAATAGTTAAGACTATTTACTATTTTTTATATAGGACTTTCTAACAAGAAATTTTGTCATTTAAGAAAAAAAGAAATTTTGTCATTTTTGGTAATATGTGTTTTTCCAGGAATTTGTTAATCTAAATTACCAAATCAGCATGAAATTGTTCATATTTTCTTATAAAATTTTCAATGCTTATAGAATCTGTAGTGATGTCTCCATCTTTGTTCTTGATGTTAACTCTTTCCTTTCATATTGGTCTTTCCAAAGACATATTTTGGCCATGTTGATCTTCTTTATGCTATTTGTTTCATTATATTTTAATTTCTGCTGTCATTTTTATTCCCTTTCTCTACATTCTTTGGGTTTATTTTAATGTCATTTTGTCACTTTTCAAAATCATTGCTGATGTCATTTAATTTTTGCCTTTCCACTTGCCTAATGTGTTCATGTAAGTCTATAAATATGCCTATAATAATTATTTGTCTACATATTACAATTTTTTGTGTGTTATCATCCAGTTCAAAATACTTTTGTATGCCCATTATGATTTCTTTGATTCACGAGGTAATTAAAAGTAATTTTTTTATCCTTCCAAAGTATGGATATTTCAATTTTAATTTTTGCCTTTGTTTTCTAGCTTAACGGCATGGGATCAGGAAAAAAAAAAAAAAAAAAAAAAACCTCTGTATGATTTAAGTCTTCTGAAACTTGTTGAAATGTGCTTTATTATTGGACTTTATGATTGACTTTTATAATAGTTCCTGGTGTACTTGGTGTTTCATATTCTGAGATTATTGGATTGACTTCTATATATGATAGTTAGGTCTGTTAGTTACATTGTTAACATGGTCTATATCTTTAATTTTTTAAAAAAAAATACTATATATGTTGAAATATACATACAAATGTAGAAAAAACATACCTATAGATAGATAGTTCAATCAATCTCAAAATCTCCATCTATGGTTGTAGATTTGTCTATTTTTCCTTGTAATTCTGTTAACTTTTGCTTTGCAAAACATTGGGAACACAGTTACCCCTAGGAATCTAGGATGTTCACCAACATTCCCACCTTTGGCAGGCCTTGAACTCCTACTTTTTCCATTAGGCCCATGAGTCTATCAAAAGTGTTACTCAGTACTAACAAGCACTCATCAAGTACCCGGTTACCTCTCCAATGTCTTCAAGCAAGGTTTTCGTACTTTGTCTAGCTTTTCTAGTTGTTATTAAAGGGAGAATTTGTCCAAAAACCTAGTGCTTGTTACCAAAGGCACAAGTCTGAACTCAGTGGTTTTAAAAATATTTTTAACCATAACACCCCTTATGAAATGAGCTTACATGGAAGTTCATGAAATATAGAAACACAGAGATGTTGATGATAGAAAGTATTTGGAGATCCCAAAGCTTCCCAAGTAAGTGTAGATACAGTAAAATATTGAGCTGATCCCAAGAACTTTAGTTTCCTGGAGATAGATATCTGAGTTTATATATCAGTTCTATTTGCTTAGTTAGGAGTCTACCTCTGAGAAATGGCTTTCCACTTGGTATACCTATTAAGTTGTTATTTTTATAAGACTTAAAGATTCAAGGCTACTTTGTTCCATGGAATGGGTGACATGCACACTTTAAAATCTCTTTTGAAAGAACATGCAGATCTTTCATTAAGATAAATATGGTCCATAAACCTGACTGATGTTATCTCTATTTTCTTCTCTTTAAATTTTACAGATAAATTACCTAAATATGTATCTCCTCATAAAGTGTTTAGGTATATATCATATATTATTTATATTAGGCATATATATTAATTTATAAATATTAATTTATACTTTATTAGGTATACTTCATTAAAAAATTATCTATTAAGAAATATCAAATTAAGTGATTTCTACATGTAAAGTTAAAAGCTATAGGTTCCTTATTGATAAGGGAAGAAAATATGGCCAGTTTTCACATGTTTTTAAATTAATGTGACATCAACTTGGGTTTTAATAGCTAGGTATGAGGAGCATGTGTTTATTTCTCTCTCCTCCTTGTGTTTCAAGTAGAAGAATTTCCACCAAATTTCTGGCCTTTTACCAGAAGTGAGTTATCTGATTTTCAGGTTTAAAAGAAGGAAGCAGGTATGCCTGGCTCAGTCCCTTTCTCTTGTTGGATCAGCCTATCTGCAAAAAGGAGGCATCCTTACTCGCTCACTAGCCAACACTAACAGAACTAGACTTTATGGGGTACTGTTAGTGGAAGGTTTGGGTTGATCTAGATCTGCCCATCACTGGATTAATACACTTAATTCTAGAACTCAATTTTAGAGAACTCACTTGGCTCAAATCTACACCACAGTCCCTCAGTGCAGCTTTACTCAGTAATGAAGCTACATTCTGATGATTGTCTGTCTGATTCCTACATTTCTCTCTCTCTCAAATGGTTCTGAACTTGGGCAGGAATAAAGGGTATGTTTTACTAACCCCTCTTCCCCCCACAATGCTTATAATCGTCATATTGGGGTTATACTGAGTATTTCAGAACTCAAGATTCCAGAATAGGAATATCTCTACTGACCACCAGAAAGGGAAGAAAATAAAAAGGCCTGACACAATTGTAAGGTATAACTTCTCGCTCAGAGTGACCTCATTCTATTTTGCCTACCCACTAAAGTTATAAGAACCCTCAATAGAAAATGTGTTACAAAATCTAGAATTGCAAGAGTGACATTAAAGAGTTTGAAACCATCCTTCCTAGACTGGAACTTAAGATTTTCCTGATCATCACTCCTTAAAGTGAAGCCTCTTCATTTATATGTTGTAATGTCTTAATGATGACCACCATTCTTTTAAATCATACAAAAATATTAATGAAAATAATGTTTTATTTCAATAATTTGCTTCAGCCAAATCATTAAACTGTAGAATATTGTTTTGATATTTACATATCTCAAATACTAATGGCTAGTTTTACCTCTCTCATTGTTGTGATCACTGCTGAATGATTTACAGGGGGAGAGTTAAAATGAGTTAAAGGTATGACAATGTATAATGTCAGAATCCAAGACAAACAAAGATTAAAAGTATATCTTTCAACACTTTTTGTGAAATATACTCCAAGCCATTCTGCTGTTGCAGTCACTTTTTAAAAAGTTATCTTTATTAAGTATTTTCTATGATCTCTTTAATAAACAGATCAATTTCTAGGTGTTTCAAAAGACAATCCCGGCTATGGTGTTTCATTTTCCTCATCGCTTATTCAACTGTTAGTTGAATGCTATCATCATTTGACTATCACTTAGTTTTTCAAAGTCATAGTTCATTCTCTTCTATCCAGAGTAGTACTGTAACTTATACCTGTTAAAAATAAAGTCACATGTTCATCTTTAATTCTAATGGGCACTATGGATTATACAGAGAAATGGTAAAATGTACTGTTTTTTCAATCTGTGTATTTTTTGCAGCTTAAACACAATATTATTTCTCATGATTTGTTAAACTACCTATTTTAATAACCGTATTTATTAAAATTCAATTTTTAAATGGAACTTAATGAAATTCAGCTCCCATAGATGTGTGTCATGATGAAGCGAGTAAAGATTAAACTAAAGGCATCTTCTCAACTTATCAGGCTGAAGGATAGATTTGAAATCTCCCTATTGGTGGAAACAGTCAAGTTTCTGTTTGGATGTTTTTCCTTGGTATTTGAAAGCCAAATTATATAAGCCAAATAATCTTATGTTCAAGTAGGTTATTTCTGTCACCTTCAGGTTTGTGGTTGCTGTCCTTGTTCGGTCCTTTAAAAATAAAGACTGGTGCAAATTAAAAGTCTTTTGTAGATAAGAGCATGTATGAATTTTCGGTCTTTAGCTTTTTCTATAGCTATATAAACAAAAAGAGACTTTCAATTTCAAACTGCACTGTGGCATTACTTTATATAAAACTCACAGGGTGTAGAAATGTAAACAAGTACCTGGAATTACCCCAATCAGTACCAATGCCTGAGACTGATCCTCTTGAGTCAGTTGCATATTTGTAAACCACTAGCAGGCACTGTTTACAAAGTTCAACCAGGCGCTGGCAACATTGGAGCTGCAAAGGAGTCACCACCTCTGGGCTTTTACTGAAAATACTCTCCCAAGAGGATCTGTTGGCATGGAAACAGACATGACCTCATGTGGCTGTTAAAAATGACAACCAGCTTTATCACTTACCTAGCAACAAACCAGTAAGGAAAAGTAGAAATGGACTCAGACATTTGAATTGATTACAAATGGTTGAAAGGTGTAAAACAAATACAAATTTGAAAATTAATCTTTATAATAAAAAACACAACACAGAATTCATATACTATTTATCTTTAAAGATTTTACTGATGCCAAATGTGGGTAGCTATCAGGACGATTTCTCAACACCTCTGGAAAAAAAAAAAAATGAGTTACTCTATATTAAGGCATATGTAAAATACTGAGCTTATTTCTCAAAAGGCAGATGTTCTAAAACTTTAGGTTTCCTAGAAAACATTAGTAATGACCCCACAGTAGAGTTTAAAATTTGCTTCAATTTCACTTGTGCCCTCTCTGTATTAGGAGAATTTAAGTGAATCCCTTGATTATGACCACTTCTCTCAAAACACTTCAAGGTGTAATTATGTCCATGATATTCCTAGTGTACAGGTTCTGTATTCTAGAAGTCATGTCATTTCAGCAGTGCTGCCTGACCATAATCACAAAGGTAATACGCTTCCCCCTTAAGTTCACTCAGCTTATACCAAAGCATGTGGTAGTACAAACTATCTTGGTAAACTTCAAGTGTGTGTGTGTGCATGTATGCATGCACACAGGTAAACAAATACATATAATGTACTTACAATTCCTAAATTTACCATACTGATCCAAATAAGGAAACACCTCACCACGCCAACCACGAAAAAGAGAGAGAAGGAGACTTATTTCCTTAGTGTAAAAGAAACTTTTCAAGTCTAAAGGGGAAAGTTTGGTTTGATACTTGGTAATGGTTCAAGTCTCATTTTACATAAACTGATTCACTTAACCCTTAGAGAAAGAAAAGAGTAGATTTTCAGAAAAAAAAATATTAAGAAAAATATTTTTCTGAAGAAATGTACTTCCCAATGGGAAATTCAAAGACTCCATTTTCAATCTTCTATGGATATTTGATACCTTTGGAATTTTTTAAAATGTTTTAGAAACACAGAAAGGTATTTTTAGTAGAAAGGTTACTGTTTGTTTTTTCAGGAGAAACATGGTCCTAAAAAGATAGCATATCATCTGTGAATGACAGGTATTCTTAAAAGGAATTGGATTCAAATGAGTAGACTGAAAGGAATAAATTTTCTTCCATATTCTGAGATGTTTGGAACTAAAGATAATACTGTTTTTATTATTTTAAAAAAGTTATTTCCATTCAAGAAAGAGGAATATGCTAGTTAAATTAACTCTAAAAATAAATTTTAATACTAAATATAAGAAAAACTGGCTATAATACATATGTGTTTGCATATATCCATATACATCTATACATGTGTATATGTATAATCAACTTAATTTGATCAAGAAAAATATTGGAGAATACCAATTAATTAGGGAATGTGTTTATAATTAGTATATCCTAATTTCAAAGCCCTATATGTTTAGGCCCAGAGAAATAAAAATTTCATATAAATACATATACATACAGGAAAACCTCCTGTGTTTTGACTGTCTGCTTAGCACTTTCCTCTCCACTGAAATTCTGAGCATTGCTACATCCTCTCCTCTCAATTTGGATATATTTTTATTTTGATCCTTTGGAGCCATTTGATTAGATCCACTATCAAGTTACACACATCATGGTAATTTTTCTTTTCCTGATTTGGAGTATAGAGGTAAGAAAAGAACAAATAAAATGGAGGAAAGATAAAAGAGCTTCTTCTATCATAGTTTAATTTGATGTAACATTCTGAATACTATGTTAGTTATAATCTGATCAGCTTTGGCTTCTCATTCTCTCATTCTTCCTTAAATACTTAAAATAAACATATGGACCAAAGTCCTTTACCAGTTTTTGGTGTGTATGTTCCCCACCCCTAGCCAAAGACCACATTCTACTCTATTAATCCATATTTAAGTGTCAGTACACCAGAACTCCTTATAAAGAAAAAGAGAAAATGAACAGGTCTTGCTTCATTTGGTATCAGGTTAACTTCTTGTGCACAAAGGAAACCTATCCTTCAAACTGAGTGTATTAGAACTACGTCCCTCACCTCCTATCCACCAGCTGGCATAACTGAGTAAAATGTGCAATGCCTCTGTAACACTACAGTATCTCGATTTTCAATATTAACACAAAAACAATTTTTAAGATTTTATTTATTTGACAGAGAGAGATCACAAGTAGGCAGAGAGGCAGGCAGAGAGAGAGGAAGGGAAGCAGGCTTCCTGCCGAGCAGAGAGCCCAATGCAGGGCTTAATCCCAGGACCCTGAGACCATGAACTGAGCTGAAGGCAGAGGCTTTATAACCCACTGAGCCACCCTCAACTGGGGAGCCACCCAGGCGCCCCTAACATAAAGATTTTTAAGAAGGTGAAAGTATGTAGAAATAATTTACGATAGCAGTGCCTTTATCAAAGAACTCAAGATCTTATCTGCTTTCTTTCTGAATCTAAATTCCAAAACAAAACAGAATTCAAAAAAAAAAAAAAAACTTAAGTGGTTAAGAAGTTCATTTGGTCCTCCCTAATCCTCAGAGATGTTTAACAGGAAAGAACTTTATATGACACTTTTTAGTAATGTAACAATAAGATACAGAATACTAAATACTTCTGTCAACAAAGGGGAGTTGTTATTAATGAAATCCAGAGACTTGAAAAGCCTCTCATTGTCCAGCAATCCAATATTTTTCACCAACTTTCTCATCAAAACATTTAAGAAAGCAGTTACCTAAAAAGTAAAACTGATTCATTTCTTTCTCTTTCTCTTGTAGAAGTCCGAATGCATGACTGAGTGGACCAAAGTAGCAGAAAGGAGAAAGGAAAGTAAAATCAAAGCAAAACAAAACAAACAAAAACTGGACTACACCAACTGGATAAACAGCAGCAACGAGCTGAAAAGTACTAACAATAATGTATCCAATTGAAAGTGATATGAGAACATAAGATTCAGGTCATTTTTCCTCTGTATGATGCACACGGTTTTAAGTGGATTGTAAGTCTAGAAGTAGACTGCTTAGAATAATCCTTACCATTTCCTCTTGCCCAAAGATGCTAAATGAAAAAGTTTTCAATGAGAAATTTCCACTGGAAAATGCCTTTGGCTAAAGGGTCCAAAAAGATTCTCTTTGGGGTTTACATATCATAGTTTTGAGTGGAGAGAGGACTTTACCAAACAACACATTCCTCTCCCATTTACCCACTGCCTCCTACTCTTTGTTTTACCTGGAAAATTCTTCTTCCTCTTCCTACAAGAGTCAGCTGAAATGTTACATCCTTTGGCCACATTTCCTTAGTTCTCGGGCCTGAGTTTGAATCCCATAGCACCTAAACTTCCTATACCCCAGTAAAACATGGCAGATAATTTTATTCATGAAAATTCCAAGAGCTATTCTCCTGTAGAGAATACATTCAGAATGTGATAACAAGAAAAGTTTCCATGTGATAACAAGGGTCACTGAGCATGGGCTTCAGTGGTCTGGAAGAACAAGAAAGAGAGATAAAGATGTCTTCTATGTTATGTGTCAGTAAAACCCTTGGACCAACTCTAGGGAAAAACTACCACAGAGATCTACAATATTATTTGATGTTTCTGGATGTTGACAGGAAGTGGTTAATTTATTTTGTTTTATTATTGGGGTGTTGATAGGCAGAGGCAAGAATCAAGGTGGCCGAGTTATTTGGATTACACTTTTCCAAGATTTTATACCTAACTGTGAAAGACAGTTATGCCTTTTACTAAAATCATTCCTTTAAAAGATACATATGTAGTGAAAAGAAGGGGCACATGCGCCCAAATATTCATAGTACAATGTCCACAATAGCTAAACTGTGGAAGGAGCCGAGATGCCCTTCAGAAGATGAATGGATAAAGAAGATGTGGTTCATATATACAATGGAATATTATTCAGCCATCAGAAAAGATGAATACCCACCATTTGCATGGATGGAACTGAAGGGGATTAAGCTGAGTGAAATAAGTCAGAGAAAGACAATTATCATATGGTTTCACTTGTATGTGGAACATAAGCAATAGCACAGAGGACCATAGGGGAAGGGAGGGAAAACAGAAAGGGGAGAAATCAAAGAGGGAGATGAACCATGAGAGACTATGGACCAGGAAACAAACTGAGGGTTTCAGAGGGAAGGGTTGGAGGATGGGATAACTGGATAAAGGGAATTAAGAAGGGCACGTGTTATGATGAGCACTGGGTGTTATATGCAACTAATGAATCATTGGACACTACATCAAAAACTAATGATGTACTATACAGTGGTTAACTGAACATAATAAATTAAATAAATAAATAAAATCATTCCTTTAGAAGTGAGTTAAGAGTAGATTTTTACCTTGACTACTAGGCTGCTAGGCCAAAGGTTAAATGAATATTCATTAATTAGACATGATTCAAAGGATTAATAGAACTACTCTTGAGTCCAAACTGGGAATCAAAACATACACAATGCTCTGTGATCTAATTAAATTAAGGAAGCCTAAGAAACCCATTTGTAAGGTTACAAAATAAAATCCAGGGTTAAACTCATCTCTACAGACCACCAAGGTTTTAAAGAAATGGATGGAGAGTGGTCAAATTGGACTCAAAGCTACTCCTGCTCTTATTTGCCCAGATGCAATGGGGCTGGGGATCTGGCTAATACTTAAATCAAGCAAGCCAGGGTGCCTGGATGGCTCAGTTGGTTAAGCAACTGCCTTCAGCTCAGGTCATGATCCCAGAGTCCTGGGATCGGATCCCACATCAGGCTCCCAGCTCCATGGGGAATCTGCTTCTCCCTCTGACCTTCTCCCCTCTCATGCTCTCTCTCATTCTCTCTCAAATAAATAAAATCTTTCAAAAATATAATAAATCAAGTAACACTGTCAACCACTGGGAATGCTGCTTTGAGGGGAGTGAATACAACACAGTTAAGGGCTTCGGCTCTTGACTCAGAAAACCTGGGTTTAAATCCTGGCTCATCTAGGTACTATAAGAACTTGGGCAAATTTTATGTTCTCTTTATGCTTTAATTTCCTCACCTGTACAATGAGAATAATAATATACTCAAAATATTAAAGTGGTAATTGTAAGAATATGTAATACGTAGGATGAATACCCAATTTTTGCATCAACATAGATGGGACAGGAGGAGATTATGCTGAGTGAACTAAGTCAAGCAGAGAAAGACAATTATCATATGGTTTCACTTATTTGTGGAACATAAGGAATAGCATGGAGGACATTAGGAGAAGGAAGGGGGGAAATCAAAAGGGGAGACAAATCAAAAGGGGGGAAATCAAAAAGGGAGACAAATCAAAAGGAGAGATTGTGGACTCCAGGAAACAAAAGGATGGTTTTAGAAAGGAGAGGGCTGGGAAGATGAGAAGCCTGGTGATGGATATTAAGGAGGGCATGGATTACATGGAGCACTGGCTGTTATATGCAAACAACCATGGGAACACTACATCAAAAACTAATGATGTACTACTGTATGGTGACTAACATAACACAATAAAAAATGGATGAAGGACCTCAATGTACGAAAGGAATCCATCAAAATCCTTGAGGAGAACACGGGCAGCAACCTCTTCGACCTCTGCCGCAGCAACATCTTCCTAGGAACAACGCAAAAGGCAAGGGAAGCAAGGGAAAAAATGAACTACTGGGATTTCATCAAGATCAAAAGCTTTTGCACAGCAAAGGAAACAGTTAATAAAATCAAAAGACAACTGACAGAATGGGAGAAGATATTTGCAAACGACATATCAGATAAAGGACTAGTGTCCAGAATCTATAAAGAACTTAGCAAACTCAACACCCAGAGAACAAATAATCCAATCAAGAAATGGGCAGAAGACATGAACAGACATTTCTGCAAAGAAGACATCCAGATGGCCAACAGACACATGAAAAAGTGCTCCATATCACTCGGCATCAGGGAAATACAAATCAAAACCACAATGAGATATCACCTCACACCAGTCAGAATGGCTAAAATCAACAAGCCAGGAAATGACAGATGCTGGCGAGGATGCGGAGAAAGGGGAACCCTCCTACACTGTTGGTGGGAATGCAAGCTGGTGCAGCCACTCTGGAAAACAGCATGGAGGTTCCTCAAAATGTTGAAAATAGAACTGCCCTATGACCCAGCAATTGCACTATTGGGTATTTACCCTAAAGATACAAATGTAGTGATCCAAAGGGACACATGCACCCGAATGTTTATAGCAGCAATGTCCACAATAGCCAAACTATGGAAAGAACCTAGATGTCCATCAACAGATGAATGGATCAAGAAGATGTGGTATATATACACAATGGAATACTATGCAGCCATCAAAAGAAATGAAATCTTGCCATTTGCAACAACATGGATGGAACTAGAGCGTATCATGCTTAGCGAAATAAGTCAAGCAGAGAAAGACAACTATCATATGATCTCCCTGATATGAGGAAGTGGTGATGCAACATGGAGGCTTAAGTGGGTAGAAGAAGAATAAATGAAACAAGATGGGATTGGGAGGGAGACAAACCATAAGTGACTCTTAATCTCACAAAACAAACTGAGGGTTGCCGGGGGGAGGGGGTTTGGGAGAAGGGGGTGGGATTATGGACATTGGGGAGGGTATGTGATTTGGTGAGTGCTGTGAAGTGTGTAAACCTGGTGATTCACAGACCTGTACCCCTGGGGATAAAAATATATGTTTATAAAAAATAAAAAATAAAAAAAAAAAAATAAAAAAAAAATTTTAAAAAATTTTTAAAAAGAACATTTGATCTACAGTAAAACAAAAGACTATATAATATGTAAAATAGTATCAGGCATTTAGTAAGTCAGATGCTATTAACTCTCATTATCAACACTCATAGTAATAGATAGCACCAGGGAAATTTAAGGGGAGTATTGGCCAAGGAAGAAAAAAATGATTCTGAATCAATTAGAATATATTACCAATACAGTTCACGGAAGAGATGTCAGAGGAAAAGAAGAACCCAACTTTATGGGCATCTTTAGGGTATGGAGTTAGAGATTATCTCATGGATTCAAAACCACCAATACCAATTTCAGTAGCAGACTATCTGACCGCTTTTCCTGCTGAAGAATAGCTAGGATTCATATACAGCATTCTAACTGATGTGGAAAACAAAAACAGATGTAAGTATAGATAAAGTTCCTTATAAAGTGCAGCCCAATGACAAATATTTGAGGAGAGCAGAGTATAACCTTCCTCCAGGAACTCCCAACTGTCTTAATGTTAATGCTCTGATGGAGGGAAAAACAACCTTAGCTTGATGGTAGCTAGGTCTCCAGATTTCTGTGTGTCTTCTTTAGCATATGAAAATCCTTTAGCATACGAAAATCAGGAAGCTTACCTGATCTTTACCTCCCCCAACTCCACAATATTTGTTCCCAAATAGTTCCTCACAATACCAGGGCAGTCTTTCTGCCCTCAAGTATTCTTTCTAGGCTATTAACTCTGAACCCCAACATTTCCACAAGTATTCTCAAGCATTCTTTCTTGGCCATTGACTCTGAACCCCAACAATTCCACATCACAACCACAATGGATCAACAAGCAGAAACAAAATTCCAATTATAAGTCCAGATTGAGAGAACTTCTACAGAAAACCAACTAATAGGCCATGGAATATAGTTCAAATGTTCCACTTAAATCTCTATAGAAATAATTTATAGCCAAGATTATTCTCAGATTTTACCACAAGCCAGAGCAGAACAGAATTATAAATTCTTTCTGTTTTTAAGTGGCTATTAAGGAACATGATAGTGTTGAGAATAAGTCTGAAAATGGTATGAATTAATCAGTATTAGATGATTAGAATGTTTAAATGGAGGACACTGGAGATCACTTCAGACTGTGATAGTCTAAGATTTTACCAAAAAGGGGGACACATCCTGGATGTTTATATTGGATTTAAATAATACAGAAAGGATTGGAGGTTTGGGGTTGTAGAAGGCAGACCCATCAGTTACTCAATGATATCAAAACCTCAGATCAAGAAAAGAATAAATTTTAAAATTATTTGAAAAATAATGAGTTTCTTTTTCTGGAACAAACTTCAAGTAAAAGAGTAATGAGAGGGAAAATTAGAGAAATAAGAAAGCACCAGCATGTTAGAAAGTGTTGTGTCTCTAGATAGGAAGTCTAAACTTTAATGATAAATGAGGGAAATCACTAGAGATTTTAGGAAATGACCCTGACAGTAGGATAGATACGGGAAACAAAAAGCCGGAGACAAAAATGTCTAGAAATCTATTAATTTTACCTAGCCCTTCTACCAAAAGGTTCCTCCTATCTGAAATCCTATAATACTTTATCTAGGTCTCTTTCATAAGCATTACTTTTATATATATTTTATTTTATCTACTAGAAGCAGCAGAACTTACTGGTTCAGACCATAAACTCTGGGGCCAGGCTCCCCAAGTCCAAATCCCAGTTGCACTAAGTCCTTAGTGCCTATCTATGCCTTAGTTTCCTTATCTACAAAATGGAGATAAATCATAGAACTTGCTTCAAAGTGTTGTTATAAAGATTAGATCACTCAATACACATAAAGTTTTTAGAGCAAAGCCTGGCACATAGTAAATAGAATAGCTTTAGCAATTACCATTTTTAAGAGTCTTGACAGCAGGATCTGTGTCAAAATCAACTTTGTCTCTCCAAAAGTATCTAACACAGTAGTAAGTACTGGATAATTGCTAAGAACAATGAAAAAGAATGTAAAGTAGCCACAGTGGGAATGTGACGGAAAACCAACAGGATTCAACAAACCACTGAATAAAGACTGGGAAGGAGAAGACATATGCAGATGCCCATCAGAGAGCAAACCTGAGTGACAGAGAGGATAACAACAGGATTAAGAGAAGGCCAGAAAAGAAGCTGTTTCTGAATGAAAGGGAGGTTCAGAATGTCTGGTTTTAGACATCTTAAGGCTAATATGAAAATGAGTTACAACAGCTTTGGCAGGACTGAAACTCTGGTGAGGAGCACAAGTGTGCCATATTTTGGAAGTCTGTTACATGAAGACAAGAGCAGAAGAAACTTAAAGTTACTGATTTGTAATTTAGATTTTTCACTAAGACTACCTTGGCACTGAGGTGGGGGGAGAGTTCCAAGATGGTGGAGTAGTAGGGGGACCCTGAACTTGCCTTGTCCTTTGAATACCATTAGATCAACTTTCATATTTTTAACAACTAGGAAAAGGATCGGAAGAGTATGAAAACAACCTCCAGAGCTGGAGCCAGGGAATTTGGCAGAGGCAAGTTTCAGAGCCCTGTACTGGGGGATAGGGAAGCCCCGCAGCTGGAAGAGGGGAAAGCCCAGTTGGAGGAGCAGTCAGGAAGAGGGAGATGGTTGGACAGATTGCAGCGGTTTATAACCTCACAGTAAGCCATGATGAGTAGGTCTCTGTGTTACTCAGGGAAAGAGTGCTCCCTGTCCTCGAGGGCATTTGAAGGAGCATATTTGTCCTCTCCAGAGACAAGGGGACAGCTGGGAGCCATTGAGTGGACCTTAGCAGCACCATCAGAGGAGCACACAGAGGGCAGAAAACCTCTTAACTTTTTGGTGTGAACCACAATAGTCTTAAACCTCTGTGTGCGTGCCAATCGACCCCTTTGCTGGGACTGACAGAGCAAGTACAGACTGCAACAGATTGAGGATAACCTGATCGCTGCTTTTTGCTATCTGGCACAATAGATTCAAGCCTCTGCAATGGCTTTTCTGGGACAAAGGGGTGTAGAGGACTAAGTTGAGTGCAGATGGCTGATAACCTGGCTCCAGCTTTTCGCTGAGCATTACAATAAACTCTAGCCTCTGAGTGTCCATTGTGCGACAGCTTTTAAGGAATGGGTCAGTGCTGGGTACACCCTGAGCCTCCCCACTGAAAGGGCATGCACATTACTAGGCCCTTTAAAACTTAGGGTTTTGAATCCCAACCACTGGCCAGAGTTAAAATACAGGAAATTTCTAGCTCTGGGTGTACCAACAACCTGGGCACAGACAGGTTAGGGCAGGGAACTGATGAGGGCCCAGGTCAAAGGAGATTGATCGCTTTTGTAAGACAGACAGCTGAGCAGGAGCTTCTGGGAGTCCTCCTCTCCGGAGACAAGAGTAAGGTGATGTCATATTCTACCTCTTACACCATCCATTCCTCCTCCCACCCACCAGCACAGTCAGATGCCAGAGAGAAAGACAGCACCTCTAGTGGAGGTTGGAGTCCCCTACACTAAACCCCACCCTTCTCAACTGGCAGGAACATCTTTAGGAGAGCAAGTCAGTTTGTTAATGAGAACAGAAGGCCTCTCCCTCAGAAGACCAACACAAAAGTCTACTGATTAAAGAACATCAGCTCCCAGTTTAACTTCACAAACAAGTCAAAGCATACGTACTTAAAGGAACAAACACTTCCCACTACAAGCAAGGAGGAACTATGTAGAGGAAGGACCAGGGGAAAGAGCAGTCAAAACACAAAAGCAGAGTGTACACAGCATGCAGCAGAATCACTTCCTGAAAATGTTGTTGATATTATTATTGCTGTTTTTGCTGTGGGTTTTTTTTTTCCCCCTTTTTCTTTCCACCTTTCTTTTCTGGACAAAATGACTAGAAGGAGAAATCACAGTAAAAGAAAGTACCAGAGGTAGCATTCTGCCATAGATTTAATCAATATGGATATAAGTAAGATGTTGGAACTAAAATCCAGAACAACTATAAAGATACTAGCTGCCCTTGAAAAAAAAAAACATAAAAGACACTAGAGAATCCCTTACTACAGAAATAAAAGAACTAAAATCTGATTGGGCCAAAATTAAAAATGTTATTACTGAAATGCAATTTAAAAAAAAAAATGGAGGCTCTAACTTCTGGGTAAATGAGGCAGAAGAGAAGGCCAGTAGTTTAGAAGACAAAATGATGGGAAGTAATGAAGCTGAGAAAAAGAGAAAAAAAACCTACTGGATCATGAGGGGAGAATTTGAGAAATCAGTGATACCATAAAGCTCAATAATACTTGAATAATAGGGGTGCCAGAAGATGAGGGGGGCAGGTTTATTTGACCAAATTAAAGCTAAAAATTTCCCTAATCTGGGGAAGGAAACAGGTATTCAAATCCAGGAGGCACAGAAAACACCCATCAAAATCAATAAAAATAGGTCAACACCCCAACATATACTAGTGGGGCTTGAAAATTTCAGAGATAAAGAGAAAATCCTGAAAGCAGCTTGATATAAAGGGTCTTTAACCTGCAAATGTAGAAACATAAACCAGGCAACAGACCTATCCACAGAGACCTGGAAGGCCAGAAAGGACAAGGTGCTAAATGAGAAAATATGCAATCAAGAATACTTTATCCAGAAAGATTGTTATTCAGAATGGAATGTGTGATCACTGAACCAACCCTGCAAGAAATATTAAAGGGGATCATTTGAGTGAAGAGAGAGTATAAAAGTAACAAAGATCAGAAAGGAACAGAGACAACCTATAGAAACAGTGACTTTAAAGATAAGACAGTGGCACAAAATTTATATCTTTCAATAATCCCTCTGGATGGAAATGGACTAAAAGCTCCAATTGTAAGACAATGGATATCAGATTGGATTTTTTTTAAAAAAGACCCATCAATAGGCTGTCTACAGGAGACTCATTTTAGACCCAAAGATTGAAAGGGGTTGGGGATAACTATTTATCATGCTAATGGACATCAAAAGAAAGCTAGGGTAGCAATCCTTATATCACACAAATAAAACCAAAGACTGTAATAAGAAATGAAGAGGGACACTATATTATAATTAAAGGGTCTATCCAACAATGAGATCTAACAATTGTAAATATTTATGCCCCTAACTTGGGAGCAGCCAATTAACTAATAACAAAATTAAAGATACACACTGATAGTAATACAATAGTAGTAGGGGACTTTAACACTCCACTAACAGCAATGGACAGATCATCTAAGCAGAAGATCAACAATGAAACAAGGGCTTTGAATGACACACACTGGACTTCACAGATATATTCAGAACATTGCATCCTAAAACAACAGAATATACATTCTTCTTGACTTATTCGCTAAGCATGATACGCTCTAGTTCCATCCATGTTGTCGCAAATGGCAAGATTTCATTTCTTTTGATGGCTGCATAGTATTCCATTGTGTATATAAGTCAAGCAGAGAAAGACAACTATCATATGATCTCCCTGATATGAGGAAGTGGTGATGCAACATGGGGGCTTAAGTGGGTAGTAGAAGAATCAATGAAACAAGATGGGATTGGGAGGGAGACAAACCATAAGTGACTCTTAATCTTACAAAACAAACTGAGGGTTGCTGGGGGGAGGGAGGTTGGGAGAAGGGGGGGTGGGGTTATGGACATTGGGGAGGGTATGTGCTTTGGTGAGTGCTGATTCACAGACCTGTACCCCTGGGGATAAAAATACATGTTTATAAAAAATAGAAAATTAAAAAAAAAAAAAAAGAATATGCATTCTTCTTGAGTGCACATGGAACATTCTCCAGAATAGATCACATACTGGCTCACAAATCAGGTATCAACTGGTACTAAAAGATGAGGATATTCCCTGCATATTCTCAGACCATGATGCTTTAAAATTTGGAACTCATTCACAAGAGAAAATTCGGAAGGAACACAAATACATGGAGGTTAAAGAGCATCCTACTAAAGAATAAATGAATCAACCAGAAAATTAAAGAAAATTTTTAAAAATTCATGGATGCAAATGAAAATTAAAACACAAAATTTCAGAACCTTTGGGATGCAGCAAAGGTGGTCCTAGAAAGGCAGTATATAGCAATACAGGCTTTTCTCAAGAACAAGAAAAGGCTCAAATATACAAGTTAATCTTATAACTAAAGGAGCCATAAAAAAGCACAGCAAATAAAGGCTAAACCCAGCAACAGAAGAGAAATAATAAAGATTAGAGCAGAAACCAATTAAATAGCAGAAACCAATTAAAATAAAAAAAATAATAAAAGAACAGTAGAACAAATCAATGAAACTAGGAGCAAGTTCTTTGAAAGAATTAATAAAAACAATAAACCCCTAGCCAGACTTAACAAAGAGAAAAGAGAAAGGATCTAAATTAGTAAAATTACAAATGAAAGAGGAGAGATCACAACACTGAAGAATTACAATTATACAAATATATTACATCAACTATATGTGAACAAATGGGCAATGTTGAAGAAATAGATACATTCATAGAACATATGAAGTACCAAAATTGAACCAGGAAGAAATAGAAAAACTGAAAAGACCCATAACCACTAAGGAAACTGAAGCAGTAATCAAAAATCTCCCAAAAAACAAGAGTCCAGAGCTGGATGGCTTCCCAAGGAAATTCTACCAAACATTTAAAGAATTAATATGTATTTTTCTGAAGCTGTTGCAAAAAACAGAAACAGAAGGAAAACTTCCAAACTCCTTCTATGTGGCCAGAATTACTTTGATCCCCAAACCAGACCAAACCTACCAAAAAGGAGAATTACAGATCAATGTCCCTGACGAACATGTATGCCAAAATTCTCACCAAGATACTAGTCAATAGGATGCAACAGTGCCTTAAAAGGTTTTTCACCACAACCAAATGAGATTTATTCCTGGGCTGCAAGGATGGTTCAATATTCACAAATCAATCAATTTGATATCCTACATTAATAAAAGAAAGGACAAGAACCATATCATCCTCTCAATAGAGGCAGAAAAACTATTTGACAAAACACAGCATCCTTTCTTGACTTAAAACTCTTCACAGTATAGGGATAGAGGGAACATACCTCAATATCATAGAAGCCATATATGAAAAGCCCACAGCGAATATCATTCTCAATAGGAAACAGAACTATTCCCCTAAGGTCAGGAACCCAAGAGGGATGTCCACTTTCACCAATGTTGTTCAACATAGTACTAGAAGTCCTAGCCTAAGCAATCAAAGAAAAAGAAATAAATCATCATCCAAATTGGCAAAGAACTCAAACTTTCACTCTTCACAGATGACATGATAATCTTCGTAGGAAACACAAAAGACTTCAACCCCAAAATTGCTAGAACTCATCAGGAATTTATCAAAGTTATAAGACATAAAATCAATGCACAGAAATCAGTTGCATTCCTATACACTAACAAGGGAACAGAAGAAAAAGAAATTAAGGAAATAATCCCATTTACAATGGCATCAAATACCATAAGATACCTAGAAATAAACCTAACCAAAGAGGTAAATGATCTGTTACCCAAAAGCTAGAGAACACTTATGAAAGAATTGAGGAAGACATAAAGAAATGGAAAATCTGTCCATGCTCACGGATTGGAAGAACAAATATTGTGAAAATGTCTATAAAGTAATCTATACATTCAATGCAATCCATATCAAAATACCATCAACATTTTTCACAGAGCTGAAACAAATAATCCTAAAATTTGTACAGAACCAGAAAAGACCCCGAATAGCCAAAGGAATGTTGAAAGAGAAAATCAAAGCTATGGCATCACAATTCTGGACTTTAAGCTCTATCACAAAATTGGAATCATTAAGATAGCATGGTACTGGCATAAAAACAGACAAATAAATTAAAGTAACAGAATAGAGAACCCAGAAATGAACCCTCAACTCTATGTTTAGATAATCTTTGACAAAGCAGGAAAGAATGTCCACTGGAAAAAAGACAGTCTTTTCAACAAACAGTGTTGGGAAAATTGGACATCCACTTGTAGGAAAATGAAACTGGACCACTTTCTTACACCAAACATAAAAATAAACTCAAAATGGATGAAAGACCTAAATGTGAGACAGGAATCCATCAAAATCCTTGAGGAGAATATGGCCAGCAACATCTCTGACCTTGGCCACAGCAACTTCTTGCTAGACAGGTTTCCAAAAGCAAGGGAAACAAAAGCAAAAATGAAATATTGGGACTTCATCAAGATAAAAATCTTTTGCATAGCAAAGGAAACAACCAATAAAACTAAAAGCCAACCAAGAGAATGGGAGAAGATATTTTCAAATGACATATCAGATAAAGGGCTGGTATCCAAAGTCTAGAAAGAATTTATCAAACTCAACACCCAATGAACAAAGAATCTAGTCAAGAAATGGGCAGAGGGGCCGCCTGGGTGGCTCAGTGGGTTAAAGCCTCTGCCTTCGGCTCAGGTCATGATCCCAGAGTCCTGGGATCGAGCCCCGCGTCGGGCTCTCTGCTCGGCAGGGAGCCTGCTTCCTCCTCTCTCTCTCTGCCTGCCTCTCTGCCTACTTGTGATCTCTGTCTGTCAAATAAATAAATAAAATCTTTAAAAAAAAAAAAAAAGAAATGGGCAGAGGACACAAATAGACATTTCTCCAAACATGTCAGACAGACAGATGGTCAACAGACACATGAATAAATGCTCAATATCACTCGGCATCAGGAAAATACAAACCAAAACCATAATGAGATACCACCTCACAATGGTCAGAATGGCTAAAATGAACAAGTCAGGAAACAAGAAATGGTGAGATGTGGAGAAAGGGGACCCCTTTTACACTGCTGGTGGGCACGCAAGCAGGTACAGAGACTCTGAAAAACAGCATCGAGATTTCTCAAAAAGTTAAAAATAGAGTTACCCAACAACCCAGAAATTGCACTATTAGGGATTTATCCTAAAGATACAAATGTAGTGACCTGAAGGGGCACCTACACCCTTAATGTTTATAGCAGCAATGTCCACAATAGCCAAACTATAGAAAGAGCACAGATACCAATCAACAGGTGAATGACTAAAGAAATGTGGTGTATATATATATACATACATATGTGTATACACACACACACACACACACACATATTCTTCTTTTTTCTTTATTCATATATATATATATATATATATGGAATATTATGCAGCCATTAAAAATTAAAATCTTGCCATTTGCAATGATGAGGATGAAACTAGAGAGTATTATGCTAAGTGAAATAAGGCAATCAGAGAAAGAAAATTATCATATGATTTCACTCATATGTAGAATTTAAGAAACAAAACAGAGGATTATAGGGGAAGGGAGGGAAAAATAAAAGAAGATGAAATCAGAGAGGGAGAAAAAATAATGATGGGAAACTAAACTGAAGTTTGCTGGAGGGGATGGGGTGGTGAGATGGGGTAACTGGGTGATGGCCATTAAGGAGGGTACTTGATGTAATGAGTACTGTGTGTTAACATGCACCTAATGTATCACTAACCTCTACCTCTGAAACTAATAACATACTATATATAAATTAATTGAATTTAAATAAAACAAAATTAAAGACTACCTTCTTTCCATTGAATTCAAATTAGTTAGGTATTGTGTTCATATTCATGATCTCATCTAAATCAGTCTGCTATAAATTATAGCCAAATACAAAACTAAATGCAGTAAAAAAAAATTCATATTTTAACATCATTATAGAAATTCAACCATTTTATTGGGCTTCCTATATAACTAAATAGTAAAATGTTAAAAGTTAACAATAATAAAAGGTAACTTAGAACTTACCCTGAATCACAGAAACAGTTCCACAGTCCTTGGCCATGACTCCAGAGTAGGCGATTAAAAACCCGGTTGAAAATCCTATATAAACTTACTTCCTCAACATCAGGTACCTTCCAGATACGTGGAAGAATTGTACGAATACTTGTTTTTACTATGTCCAAAACCTAGTGGAAAAAACAAAGTTATTTCAAAATCTAAGCATGTAAGTGTGTGTCTAAAATTCGAAGATGAATATATATAATTCAAAGACAAATTCATACACACACTTATACACACTCATTCACTGAACAACAGCATAGAGTAAAAATCCCAGAAATGGGTCCATGAATTTGTGAAACTCTAGTGTATGATGTAGGTGGCAAGTCAGACCATTGGTATAAGAAGAGATTAAGTTTAAAATTTAAACCTCAGTTAAATCTAAATTAAATCAATAAATGGAGACTGAAAAATAGCAAGTTTTACTAAGAAAGTAAAGTTGAATCCTCACTCAACTAACAAAAATCAACTCTAGAGGGATTAGGACCTTAGGCTTAAAAAATAAATCATTTAATATATTACTGAAAACTCACTATTGGTGAATATCTTTTCATTTTTAGGTTAGAAAAAGATTACTTTAAGTCATAAAAAAATTTACAGACCATAAAATATTAATAAATTGATTATACTAAAGTTAAGAACTTCTGGACACCAAAAGATACCTTAAGGAAAATAAAAGATCAAGTTACAAACTTGGAAAATATATTTAAAACATACCTCTAACAAAAGATTAATATCAGAAATACATAATGAATGCCTAACAAATTGCTAACACAAGCACTCACAACGTAGGGGGAAGAAAACGGACAAAAAACATGAACTGGAGTTTTACAGAAGAGGAAATAAATTTGCCCAATATATATAATAAATATTAAAACTATAATAAGATATCACTTCATGTCCATTTAACAGACAAAAATTAAAAGTCTGACAATACCAAGTGTTGGAGAGCTAGGGTTATTCAGGGTTTCTTAGACATTATTGGTGGGAGTACCAATTGGTACAGTTGCTCAAAAATAGCTTGGGATTATCTCCCAAAGTTAATAATTCATATACCCTATAACCCAGCAATTTTATTCCTAAGAGAAACTCTCTCAGGGGTTAAAAACAAGACTCATGTACAAGAATGTTCTAACAGCTGTTCATAATTGCAAACACCTGGGAAGAACCCAATTGTCCTTCAGTGGGAGAGTGAACAAATACACTGGTACACTCATTACCTTAAACTATTATATAGAAATCAAGATGAATGAAATACAATGCACAAAACACAGAGTATCCTAGTAACATAATATTAAACTTTTTAAAAATGCAAACCTAAGATTATAGATTATATCCTAGTAACATAATATTAAACTTTTAAAAATATAAACCCAAGATTATAGTATATATAGTATTTTAATAGAAGTAAAAACAACTAAATTTAAATTCCATATGGAGAATAAACATAGACATAATAAGAATTTATAAAAATAGAAAGGACTAGTGAATCCTGAATTTAAGAAAATGGCCACCTGAGACACAGGGAGGATCCAGGGAGATGGAGGAGACCCATTTGGTTAGATGAATAAAGATAATAATAATAATATTAAGATAATAATAGGATAAGAAGATAATAATATGTCATTGCCAGAAGATAGCTTTTGTTTTGGATGTTGGGGTCACCAATGATAAAACTAACCTTAAAAACACTAAATGAAAGCAGGCCAAAGACTTACCAATGATGAGAGAGTATCATGAAATAAGGACTATGACTAATCTAATTCTGAACAACTGAAATCCTAGAGGTTCTAAAAAAGAATCATAAACCCAAAAAGTGACTTTGTCTAATTTATGTGTATTTAATATTTATACAATGCAAGTATTTCCAATGAAAACTCTTTTTTTAAAAAAGCACCAACAAATATAGTTGTTCAAATTTCAGTTCACCAAAGTAGATTTTCACTTTTTTTTTTTTTTTTTAAGTAATCTCTACATCCAACATGGGGCTTGAACTCACAGCCCTGAAAGTTGCACGCTCTACTGACTGAGCCAGGCACCCCAGGTGTTTGCTTCTTGTTTTAAGTATCTGATTGAAGGAACTGCCTATAAATATGTGAGTGAGTCGTGAGGAGAGTAAGAAGCTTGCAAATGTAAGGGCTGAAGGAGGATGCATTTCTCTTCTCTTAATTGGCACAAATGTCTAAAGAATTGGAAGCAGATAAAAGAATTATTTAATTTGTCTCTCTTTAAAACAGCCACAGTTTAAAAAGTGATACTCCTTATTTCTGATAAGGCACACGTAGAATAAATATCTGTCAAGTCAATTCAGTAAAAAGTTTTCAAAATATTTTATTTTGAGAAGAATGTCAACTTCAGCTTCTCATGAGGAATGGCGTGAGCAGCCTCAGGCTTTCCCTTCCCGTTTCCGCTTCCTTCCCCATGAAGTGGGAACAGTGCTACAACCCCCACAGCAGGTCAGGGGCATGTCAGATGAGGGGGCAGAGAATAAGGAGAGAGAATGCAATCTACAATAAAGTCGCTTGGGAAAAGCTTGTTACTACAAATAACAAATGTTTAAGAAGGATTTATTTTTTAAACTTTACTATGAATTACTCACAAGAATACTGCTATGTCCATTGGGCATGAATGCATACCTTTATATTTTTTACAATTTTCATTTAATCTATTAGTTTACCTCTATATTTTCTTAAGGTGGAAAGCAGTACCCATGACTGATGTGGTGGAAGTGTCCACACTAGCAGTAAATGATACATTTAAGTCATTTCTCTATTTTCCTTCCTACTTTCTTTAAAGATTTTGTTTTTGGGTTTTTTTTTTTTTTTTTTTTTTTTTTTACATACAGAGATCACAAGTAGGCAGAGAGAGGCAGGCAGAGAGAGAGAGGAAGAAGTAGGCTTCCCCGCTGAGCAGAGAGCCTGATGCAGGGCTTGATCCCGGGACCCTGAGATCATGACCTGAGCCAAAGGCAGAGGCTTAACCCACCTAGCCACCCAGGCGCCCCTCCTTCCTACTTTCTATGTGAGTAATAACAGGCCAAAAGTTGTAATGCAGGAAAAAAATTTTAAAAGTAGCCATATTTACATTAATTTCATATTCTACTATTTTTTTTAAGATTTGTTAATTTATTTTACAGAGGGGAAAAGGACAGAGGGAGAAGGAGAAGAGCAGACTCCCCCCTGACGGCAGAGCCCCAGGGCTCCATTTCATGACCTGCGCCAAAATCAAGAGTCTGTCACTCAAAGGACTGAGCCACCCAGGTGCCCCTTTCATACTCTATTATTAAATAATTATTCAGCTTTATAGCTTTGAGGTTATAGATTACTTATTTCTTTTTGAATACATTTTATGGTAAAATACATGTGATATATAAGAACCAAAAAGAAGGGCGGCTAACATGTATGGTCTGCCTGCTCTATACGAAGCACCGAACTAGTACATTGCTTCGTGGACACCTCTTGGCCACTACTCTGTATGTGCTTTATTCTCACTTTAGAGGATATTTTAAAACCATGATGGTCTAATGTTCTCACACACACATGACAAAAAGCAACTTCTGAAATGGCCAGGGAGTTAGGGGTGAAGAATGTTTCTGCTCTACTCCTGATATTTCTCCAACATGGAGATATGAATAAAATATTCTCGGCCTCTGGCAACACGAGCATCTCTGCTGAGTGGTTTCTCAGAACCATGAGACTAGTATGATCTAGGCAACCCAGGAACTTGCCCCTGTTTCTCCTGAGCCGCTTATGGGGAACATATATTCTCCTTTGCTTCTCTTTGCCTTCAGTTTTAAAGGAGGCACCTGGTTCTGGAGAAAGGAATGGGTTAGAGAGACCTATAATTTGGAGGGCACGTGGGCATGCAAACCAAGAGTAAAAGAACCTGAGTCCCTCATCTCCACTCTGAGCATTCACATACACTCCTGCCTCTGCTTGGGACAGTCTCCCCTTACCTATTCACCTGGTGAATGTATACAGGGAGACCTTTATCTGCCACTGACCTATGATCCCTTCATCCCCCATTCTTCCCCTATTAATAATTAGCTTGCTTTATTTTAATTTCCTGTTTAATTAATATAAACCATTATCCACATAAAGAGAAGCATTATGCTCATCTTGGGGTAAAAAAAAAAAAAAAAAAAAAAAAAAGCAACCTTACCACATCCCCGAGGCTCAGCAGGTGTTTATCTTAGTGAAACTATTCTTTGAAGCAAAGTGAAATCTATGCAGACAAGGTAAAAATCAAAGCTAACACTTATTGAGGGCTTACTATGGACCTTGCTGTGGACCAGGGATTGTTCTAAACACTTTTACGTATAGCAATTCATTTAGTCCTCAAAACAAAAATATAAGGTAGACACAAATTGGCCCACGGTCCCTTTTCAAAACATCTTGAGGCTAGATTCCATAATCATACACATTACTATTGCTGCAGGAAAATATGTTAACATGCAAACCAGGAGACAAGACAAAAATAATACATAACTTCCTGTCAGGTCATTGTCATCAATGGAATTCAGGTAAGTTAGGTTGTATTGCCTAATGGTTATGAAAATTTTTTTGTTTGTTTTGAGGACATTTTGGGATCTCATTTTATGGATGAGAACGCTCAGGAATGGAGCAGATAAGTAATTTTGCCAAGATTGCACAGCTGGTAAGTGGACAGCAGTTTAGAGAGATCTTTCCTCCTAAGCACTACCCAGCAACTCAAAATTACTTCACAATTACTTCCATCTAACCAGGTGTCAACAACAAATCCTAAAAAAGAATCAAATTGTCACTTCTGGGATTCAGATTTGCCTCTAGTCAAGTAACACTTGGGAAAATGGGTGGTGTCGTAGTGTACAGAGAAGACTGCCCAGGCACCCCCTCCATCAGGGCCAGGGCAAAGGGTCTAATCTGCTTAAAAGGCTATACAGATGGGGAGACACTAACTGCACCTTTAACAAAACATCCACTGAATAATTTAAGCAATACAGAGAGCAGACAGGCAAGAAATCAGACTGGAAAGAGGTAAACTAACGCTAGCTCATGTGTAATGCTATTTTGGATAACTGGGTGCTTTGGGGTTAGAACAAAAAGGATAGAAGATGACTAACTTGCAAAACATGAAAACAAATGGCCAGCAAGGTGCCCTTTGTGTTTATCTGTGGACTCAAGTGAGGCTAAGTTATAGAATACAGGTATCCTTTCCTGACACTGTGACTTTTAAAAGCATCCTGATCCAACATTAAGCTCTCCGAGGGAAAAAAATAAATGGGAGATTCATTCAATGAAAACATTAATAAAATGGAAAGATTTGTCTTTTCCATATGAAATATAGCACATTTGAAGGCATGAAGTACACAGATTCATATTTTACAAGAACATACAGATGTTGAGTGACAAACTGCCCCATATGGCTGAACAGTTGGTTCTAAATTAAAATAATGGCATGAGGTGAGGGAGGTTTAGAAATAACATTAAAATCACTACATGCTGTACTAATGGTGCATGCAGTAGCCATGGCTATAGGGTAAAGGCATTTCTGCTGATGCAAAATGAACCACTCTGTACAGCATCGATTTCAGCCCAAATGAAAAAGAGATGGAAAATAATAACATCAAAATGCATGCAGAAGCAACTACACTGGGTATTAAAAAGAAATTGCTATTTAGAGAACAAACACTTGATCAACAAAGATCTTATAGAACCCCCACATAAATGCAAATATAGTATAAGCTTACTATCACTATATATTTCTCTTCATCCTCCAATCTTAGTTTATGCCTAGATATCACATCAGAGAATAAGCTTTTCAGCAAATCTGGCATTCTTCACAGTGCACCAACACTGCAATATTTTCATACTTAACATATATTCCTTATAAATTATATAAACCAGCTGCATCTTCGCAGAAAGCTAAATTATGCAACTGTGTGGAGTTACCGCAACATGATGTTAAATAAGATTAGCTGTTTCCATTTTCACCTGGTGAGGATTCCTTTCAGTATTTAATTCCCTCATCCTTGACCTTTAAAGTTTACATCCATTAAGGAAAATCTGAAATAAGGCAGGTGAAAGAGTTTGTGTTTGTGGGTTCTAATCTTAGAGTTTTATAACATTTTAATGAGCAACCAGCAAATGCTTTGATTCTGGAACAGGAAAAGGGAGATACTTATTTCAACAATGGCCCATAAATGGAAAAAAGATTTCAATGAGAGTTTTAGGCATTCTGCACCTAGAATAGTGCTTGGGACATGGTGGTCCCCCAATCAATATTGTTGAATGCATGTTAGAATGAGCAAGTAACTAAATGAATGAGTGAACAACTCCCCAAATCTCCAATGTGCTTAGCATAGTTCTTATACAAAATGGCAACCAATAAGTGTTTGTCAACTTAAATCATATTACATACAGCCTTTGAGGGATGCCATTGGACTCACCCTGCTTTCAAGAGTGCAGTTAACTGACAGCTTCCCCGTTCAGGAGCCACTGCTACATTCAAGCTTATGCTCTCCTCTGCTCCCAACCAAAGGATTGAGTATGGATGGGAGAACCATAGAGGGGTCATTTTCATCTAGCAAGGTTCCTCTACAGGCAACCTTTATTCTGGCTCCCCATCAGAGAACTTCACTAGTTTAGGTTTTTCTTCCCCAACCCTCCTGAGCTCCCTTCACCACTGTCAGGTGCAAATAGCAATCTGAAGGTTCTTCCTACCTACTTGAACTCTCTCTTTTATTTTTTGGAGGTGTTTTCTCTTATAAATCTCTTTCACTTCCAATTCTATCTTATCTCTGCTCCCCAGGAGACCAAGCTGACACAGCTTCCAATGATTACTATCATCCCGGCCCTAAGAAGGATAGATCTGATTAACCCACATCTAAATGTAAAGTAGTTAAATCTCTGGTCTTCTAAACAGGTAATTTTTTTATAATATCTAATTCTACATACTACGGTGACCCACATTCTAGGTTTCTTTTTGTTCTCTTGGATGCAGTGTTTTGGCTTTATAGTAAGTAATAGCACAGGTTTCAAACAGGCAAATAAATAGCTAATATATTACAACCCAGCAGACAATTTTTTACACCTCATTTCTACATACTCTACATCAGCCTGCATTTCATACCCTCCAAGGCCAGAGCACCCTCCCTATGAAGTGTCACATCACAAGAACCCTCCAATACTTTATGTTACAAATCTCAGAGAAGTTCTGAGAAGTCACCTGCCCCGAGTAAAGGGCAGAGGCAGTAGTGAACCCAAATCGATGTGACTTCAAGTCTAGTACCTCTTTCCACTATGTAATATTAACATATAACATTTTTAGCTTTTAAAATCTTTTTTCAATGCACTTTTCAACTCATTATTATACTGGCTCTCATGTCACAAGAAAAAAATACTTCAGTCACTCATTCTCATATGTCACTTTACCTCTCATTTCATTGGAAATAAACAAGATTGGGAAGAGGTAGAGGGAAAAAATTTTGATAAATAACATTTTAGATATACATATATATATAAAGATATCAGACAAACATATTTAACTTTGTCTCAATGATTATTTTCACCATATACCTCTATATTTATCTAAGCTAAATTTTAAGTATTTCACTTAATTCATTCTAATGCTACTGATTAAGTGAACAAAATGTTTAAAAAAAATCCCAATTAAAAACTCTCTCTTTATGTCAGAGCTCAAGACCTCTATACTACTGGCTGGCCTAATGATTTGCATTCATGATGAGTGTATTTGTTATGCTTCCTTTTGTGAGCATGAGTGAAAGAACCTATAAACTTGGCAGGGTTAATTTTACAGAAAGGAAAAGTTTTCCAGAAATTCATTTCCTTATTATTCAAGTAATTACTCATGGGTGAGAGCTCTTCAATGACCCTTGCTTAAGTAGGGGGAGAAATGCCATCACAGTATGATTGCTGCTGAAAGCTGCCTTCTGTTTCTTTTCCTAGGAGTGTCTCACCTTCTACCCCGTATCTGAGCACTTACAGTCCATTTTAGAAAAGGGTCTTAAAGAATAAAATGTTTGAGGGAAGAAAGGGAAACATAGCGATCATGACCACAGTAAGAGAATTGCCACAAATGGGTTGCAAGTGTGTAAATTCTGGGCTTTCCCTTTCTCATCACAGCCTAGCCTACCATTCCTGAACCATCTTTCAGGGCATCCATGAAAGTGGTCAACCTGACAGGATGAATTTGCTCTATTAAAATCAGCCCTTACTGCTTAGAGTCAAAATTCAAGCTACAAATTCTTCTGCCAAAAATAGAACCGTCTATTAAATTACCTATGTAGAAGTTTTACTATAATTGCTTAGATAGTCTAAACTATGGGACTTTAACAAGATTTGTTTTGAAGATGGGATGTCTTACTACTTTTTACGGGGATGGAAGATAAATAGTACTTTTGGTTTATGCTGAAAGTACCAACAAAAGGGCTCAAAGAAAAGGTAACTAGGTATATAAGTTGTACTAAGCACCATGCCCCCCACACTGATGCTTTCTCCACTTCTGTAACAAAACAGTTTGGATAAACACAGAGATGGAGATGTGGAGGAAAGGATTACACAAACATAACTCCTTCCAAATACCCATAGAGTACATCAGTAAGGGAGAAGCAGATACTGGCAAAAAGTACTTGCAAGTAAATTTATAAGCAACTGTTTAATTTCACTCAAAATTTATAAACCAAATTGAGCATAACAATCCTAAAACATGAAACAGTTTCTTCCAATTCACAAATATTACTATGCACACACATCATCTGATCATCCCATGCCATGTTTATCAGACCTCCTCAAACCACATTTAAAAAGCAGAATAACAGTGTCTTAATTTGCTGATGCTGTTCAAATAAACACACATCACTAGTGAAGAAAAACGGAAGCAGAAAGAAGCTAGCCTGCCATCAACAGAGTTCCTAAGAGTCTAGAACTGAATCATCCTAATAAGTGTTTACAGAAATCCTCCTGCAGGTGACTACAAAGTAAGACAAGCCCCTGGCTTTTAGAGAAGTGGGAAAAAAATCAGTATAAAAACCTCTCAAGGCAGATCGTGTAAGTACAAATGAGTAAAAGTGCCATAAGGACTTAGAATAAAGAAAACTAATATCTGATTGTGGGGGACAGGGTAGTCCAGACAGCCCTAAGAGGAATGCCTGTGTCTCCCTGTCATTCTGTCATTTTTAAAAAGATTATTTTAGCTTGAAAAAAATACGGAGAAATACACAAAAACAATAATGACACCAAATGTCACCACTTTTGTTCCCCTGGCTCAGTACCTCTACCTACCCTTGAGAAAAACATCATCTTAACAACTTGGTACCTGGTTTGTAAAAATGTTTTAAAGAAAAAAACTTTGAAGTACATACACATAAGTCATTTTTAATTTTTTAATAAAATAGTTTATTTTATATATAAAATAATCTTTTATCTGTAAATATGTATAAATTATATTTGTAAAATATAAATATATATAAAATAAAATACTTATTTTAATAAGTAGTATTTAATAAAATAGTATTTTAATAAAATAGTTTAAAATAGTACATGCACATAAGTCATTTAAAATGGGACAATATATATTATTGTACAACATGATGTGTTCATTTAATTTGCTATCTCGATATCCTTTTTTGGCAGGTATACAAAAGGGAACAAGTTGACAGAGGCATCGCTTCTTTGAGATGCCCAGGACAATGATGACCTTACTGGACATTCTTGCAAACCCTCTAATAAAATTTTCTAGCAAAAAGATAAATGAGAAAGTTCTATCAACTACAGTAGCCTCTAGACACATTTGGCTCTTTAAATTTAAATTAATTAAAATTAAAAGTTTAATTCCTCAATCACAATAGCCACATTTCAAATGCTCAATCAATGGCTACATGTATCTAGTGACCACTGTACTGGACATCACGAATAAAGAATATCACCATCTTTGCAGAGAGTTCTATCAGACAACATAGTCAATCCACCTTTTCATCTCAGCTGGCTAGAGAATGGAAATTAGTCACAAAGACTACATGGGTGACTCATGGAGAAGGAAAGTGAAGGCCACGCAAATCTGGAAGTCTCCCTCTGTACTAAGGTGATCCATACACAGTTGGCACTTACCACCCTGAACCCAGAAAGCCTCTGGGCATTTGAAAAGGGACACCTGACAGCTGATGGGCTCATGGCCTCCTGGGCTTACGGACTATATCCTTCAGTCATAATTAGTAAAGTTTGGCTAATTTTACTAATGTATGTATGTTTCCTATGTTGTAAGTCATGGTCCTGTTCTACCTCTTAGGTTAAGATCTATGATTTCAGCAGCATATTCAATGTGTTGCAATTAAGTAGTGTGAATGCACTAATATTTATTTAAACATAAATCTACTGATAAGACATTTAGGCTGCTTCAAATGTTTTACTTTCACAAAGACCATGGCAACGAATGCTCATGGATGTCAATCTTTGCTATACTCACACAATTATTCTGTAGGATAGAACGCTGAAAGTAGTTTTGCTGAGTCATAAGGTTATGAACATTTGTCATTTTAATAGATACTGCATATCACTGTTCCTGTTGTACTAGTGTAGTATTCTCCCTCTAATAGTATAGCAAGGGCTCTTCTATGCATACTATTTCCATCACTGATATTATCTGTCTTATTAATTTTTGCCAATATGATGGTTTTTACTTGCTTTTCCTTCATCATTAGTGAGGCCAAGTATCTATTTATATGTTAATTGGCTATTTGAAGATCCATAAATTGTCTTTTCATGGCCTTTTTATGTACTTTGCCATTTTATTTATTAATATTTATAGGGTAGTTTGTCTTTTGCTGGTTGATTTGTAGGAGGTTTTGTTTTATTGGTGTTACTTTGGGTTTTATGTGCTGCAAATATCTATCTTCCTCAATACCCCTCACCCCATTCTCCTCACAGCTTCTGCTTTTTTGTTTCAAAGTTTTCACGTAATCAAAGCTATCAATATTTTCTTTAAGTTTTCTGTGTTTGAGGTCTTTCTTAAGAAGTGGTTCCCCCATTGTAAGGTTACAAACATACCCTTTTCTTTTAAGCTTTTGATAGTTTCTCTTTTTACAAATAAAGCTATAATCTATCTAGAATGTATTTTTGCATATGGTGAGAGATAAGACTCCAAACTCATTTTCTTACAAATAGGTAGTCAATTGCTTTAGTATCATGGGGGGGGGGATAATTATCTTTTCTCTACTGCTTTTAAATAATAAATTCTTTCATCTGCTTCTGGACTTTTTCATTTTAATTAGCAACTTAACCTACAGTTTTCCATCTTATAGATTACAAAAGGTATATGGACTTGAGGAAATTTAGGGTTCCAATTCTAGTAAGAAGTCCTTATTTTAATCAATCAAGGCCACAGTCAGTGACTTGGCAAACATGTATTCAGGGCTTATAACATGTTTTTAGTCTACCTCTGTACCAGCTTTGCTATAGCTTCCTTAACAGCAGCCCAGTATTTGGCACGTGTCAGAACACCAAGTAATTATTTGTTCAATGTGTTAATGCTAAATTGTGAATTCAGTTCACTCAAATGAAAGTATATAATTTAAAAGTCATCACTGGATCAGTGTCAACTTTCAGCTTATTAGCAATAAATCTTGGAAGAGGAAATGATAGCTTGCATTCCTGAAGGAATACAACTTAATTAAAGCTACTAATATAATATACCTCCCCACAAATAATATTGCAGTGCATTTGACGGGCTAGGCAGGCTTGCTGGCCACTCCCCTCTCCTACTGTCCAAGATAACCATCACATACATTTTACTATCTCCTTCAATCTCTAAAACCCCTCCCCAGCAGAAGAAAACCTTTACATCTTCCCTCCATGATACCAGACTCTGCCTTCTCCTACTAGAACAAATGCTCCTGGTTAGGACAAACCATCCCAGCTTACTTACACAAGGATTTTCTATCACCTCTACTTTCTGTGCCATTCCTGTCTTCTACATCATTTTCATCAGCACACAAACAACTGCAAATATCTTCATCTTTAAAAACAAAACAAAACAAAACCTTGTCATTAACCCACATCGCTCTCCAGCTACCATATTTTCCCTATCCTCTCTACAGCAAAACTCCTCGAAAAAGAGCCTGTGCTGTGTTTTTTTCCTCTGTGCCTTTCATCCCTTGAAACTAACTCAAGTGTACTCCCTACCATTCCCCTAATTGTTATGATGAGGTAACTGCTAACTTCTTATTACCAAAAACAGCAGTCAGGTCTTCCTGCTCACCATACAACCCCGATCAGCCACATCCGACTCAGCTGATCACTCTGTCCTTAAAATAATTTCCTAGCTTGGCTTCAGGGACACCCAGTTCTCATGGTTTTTCATGCCACACAGGCTGTTCCTTCTTGGTCCCCTTAGGTTAACTCCATTCCCCCAACACACACACACACACACACACACACACACACACACACACCTGTCTCTGGTTTCTACAGGTAGATGTGGCGCGCACACACACACACACACACACACACACCTGTCTCTGGTTTCTACAGGTAGATGTGGCGCTCACACACACACACACACACACACACACACACACCTGTCTCTGGTTTCTACAGGTAGATGTGGCGAAGGGCTCAGCTCCTAAAACTCTTCTCTTTCCTGACCACACTCACTCTGGAGGTAACACACACACACACACACACACACACACACACACACACACCTGTCTCTGGTTTCTACAGGTAGATGTGGCGAAGGGCTCAGCTCCTAAAACTCTTCTCTTTCCTGACCACACTCACTCTGGAGGTAATCTCATCTAGTCCTACCAGTTTAACTATCCTGGTTGACCCCTAAATTTTGTATCTCCATACACAGCCTTAGCTCTGAACTCGAAAACTCATATATACAACTACACAGTCAATACCTTCAACTGGATGCCTAATCAATATGTCAGCCTTAGTACATCCAAAACCAAAATCAAAGTGAAATGAAACAACAGTAATAATAGCAGGAAACCCCTGCTCTTCAACAGCATCCGCCCATTCAGTTACTCCCCCCAGCCAATCAACCATTAGCTCTTGCCTCCATCACCCTAAATACCTTCTAGTTGGCCTCTGCTTCTATGCTGCCACATTCCCTCTCCCCCACTTCTATTCTCTAAGCTCTCACGATCCTTATAAACTATAAACCAGACTATGTAACTCTTCTGCTCAAAATTTTCCAGTGACCTCCCATCACTTGGTATAAAAGCCACAGTGTTCATACAGCCTCTGAAGCTGTGATCTGACCCGGCCCACGCATCCCACTTCAGTGTTCACTACCACTTCACTCTTCACTGCCACAGGCCAACTATCCTATCCAAAGGGAACGAAATGATGCCTTCTGTGCCTCGTGCACACATCCAGCTGACTGACTCAGGGCCTTGGTAACTGCTCTTCCCTCCTCCTGATACCTCGTACTTGCAGGTATCTGCACAGCACTAGCCCATTTATGTCTCTGCTCTAAGGTTACCTTCTAGCTGTTTTTCACCATCACTTATTTTTCTTCATGGAACTTAAAACTACCCTACATTCTATTACACATTGTTTATTATCAAACACCTTAACTAAAATATAAGATCTATGAGATGATGGGGCTTTTCTTAAATTCATTTTGTTTATCCTTAGAACCTAAAACAGTACCTGAAACACAGTAGCTGTGTAATAAATATTTGGTGAAGAAATGAGTAAATAAATGAACATGAACATAGTTTGATTATGAATATGATTTAATGATCTTAATACATAACCCCAAAGGGCAAATCTATTTTTTTGGCACTACTCACTTTCCGTTGTTTTACAGAGTCCAATTTTATAAGCCAATATGAAGCCACTTTTGTTTTATGATATTTCCAGTTATCAATGATCTGTTTTGGGGGAGAAACATTAAGAAATTTAGTTTAAAATTTTCCTCAAAAGTAACGAAGAGTAAATGAATGAGTTGAAATGAACTTTACTAATTAATTTGTGAAACAGAAGCACTGTAATATTACTTGAAATAAAGAATGTCTACTTTCATAAAGACATGTGCAAAGATTTCTAAGTTAAAGTAAAGAAACCATAAGAATCCAAAGTTTCCTCTTCTTGCTACAAAAAGTACACAGTCTCTAATAAATGGAAGTCAAATGTCTTCAGGTACATAGGACTGGGAAGAAGCCCAAAACACAGATTTCCCATTTTAATTCCAAGAGCTATATTTACCACATCACCCTATATAATAACAGATTATTGAACAATACATCAGAAGGTAGCTTATATGTAATTAGGATTCTATTATCCATTTGTTTCATTTTTATTGGGTTTTTATTGTAAAAATCTGCAAAAATTCTGAATATATACTCCAGCAATATATATTCAGTAGCAAACAATTAAAATATTTTCTGCATATAGTAAATATATAGTAAACAATCTAATGTCTTATATAATTAACCACTATATTTTATTAATTATGTATGTAAGCCAATATTCTTTATAAAACGATCACATCAGCCACAAATATTAGTTCTACTCTCTATCTAATTTTTCTTCTACCTGATTTAAAAGGTTGGTGTATAACTAATATCTCTAAGAAATATGAGTAAAATGGTACAGAATTTTTGTCTTTACCTAGAAGAGAACTTGATTAAGGTAATATGCAAATAAAAACACACCTACAGAATGCTTTATAACTAGTGTTTGTTTTTTCTCCTTTTTCCTTGATGTAACAAATATCAGCTTGTTTGTAAGTAAGATGCCATTTTCAGTTTTTTAAATATTCATATAACAAAATAATGTACAATATTTGGTGATTTTGCTTATAATTATGTCATGATTACAAAGTAGAAATTGTCACTATTAATTTTTTAAATTAATAAAGTTAAATTTTTATTATTATTTGTTGGGGAGGGATTGTTTGTTTTGTTTCAGAAAGACAGTTGCTTCAGCTAGGTCTAAAGTAATGATAAAATGTGAAAAGCACCAAGTGCATCATTCTGGATCTTATCTTCCAACTGGCCACTAGATGGTGCCTTCTCCTCTGGAACAAAAACAGCAACAACAAAAACAAACCAAAAAAAAACCTCCCAAAAAAACAAAAACAAAAACACCCCAAAAACTACAAACCAAAAACCAAAATCCCAACCAAAACTAAACAAAACAGGGAAACCAGAAAAAACAATCTTCTGTTACTGAGGGATTACCTAGCAATGTCAATTTGAGCCTGATGTTTCTAAAGGAAACCAATCTTTGAAGGAATGCTCTTTCACCTGAAATATCTGAATAACTTGACCTTCTTTCTAAAATAGGAATAAGTAATAAGTCATTGACTTTAATGTGAATTTTTAGGACTGTGTCATTTTAGAATGTTCCACTGGGTGGTGCAAATGTGTTTATAACAAGAAAAACACACCCAATATAAGCCATTTGACAATTTGACAAAAACCATTCACGGTGTCACATTCAAATATTCTTGATATTTTATACCCAGGGCTCTATTTTTTTCATTACAACTCATTACATGTTAGATCCTTCTAAATCTTTACAGAAGGAGGCTTAACGTTGATATTTCTTTCATCATTAAGAGCAGTAATTATTTAACAGTAATTAGTCTCGCTTCATGAAGCAATTGCATCATTAAAATAGGACTAGACACTAAAAAATTTTTTGCATTACTGATTACGTGATCTCACTGCTCATGGATCATAATAATTAAAATAACCCCTGCATTTTCTAAAGTTTGTTGAGGTTGAAAAGAACATCAGTTAAGCTTACCATGTCATTGAGAATAACACCATCAGGAAATAAATTTTAATATTTTGAGAATAACAAAAAAAGTGAGCTCCTTGAAATTTTGTATATGTCAAATACTCACATCTTCTATCAGAAGTAATGATTCTGCATCTGATTTTCCTGGAAACCGGATCTTCATGTCCTTGAGGACAAATAAGGTCTGACTTGTTAGATCGTCTTCTTGTTCCTTTGTTCTCAGTTGCCGCAAAGACTCACTCTTAAATTTGAAAGAATACAGATATTTGGAGGGGGTCTTATTTCATTGTGCCACTATAATCTGAAAGATATTTCTAGGTAAAAATGATGCACTTTTAATTAAAAAAAAAAACAGTGAAAAAGAAAATAATTTCTTTTACATTTATTCTTAGGATTAAATGGATATGATTTCCCAAGAGTGTCTTTGGCACTTCCACAGAGTTATAGTTTATGTAGCTCAAAATAAAATAAAAATATAAGTGTTTTAAAAAGATTTCCTGGTCAGTTCATTTGTTATATATACCATAGGCAATTCTTGATTAGAGAAAATAATTATAGATTATTACCAAGTAAAATTAATTCATTTATATTTTCTAAACTCTTCTCTTTGGGAACACGATCCACATTAAATAAACAAATTAAATAAGTTCCTGGCCTATGTGTAGGTACAAAGAGATATCTACTTGAGCATCCACAAGTAAGACTGGTTGCAAAATAAATTCGCTGACTTCTTCAACACAAATCTCTGGGATTCATGCTAAGGAGAGAAGGCTATATGTTACTTTAAATATCAAGAAAACATTATCAACAATATTAATACTTCAGTCCTCTAAGGATAATTTATCAATGGTTTGGTTTCTAACCTGTTAATCAAAAGTCCATTAAGGAAAATTTACCCTCCAACAAATTCCCCCAAATTTACAGCTGTACTGCACAGTACACTGCAAAATGATATACTTGCACAGGTGAAATTCAACAAAATTATCCGACACCATTAGCAAATGGAAAATAAAATGCCATTCTCAGTGTCCATCCCCAATTCTATGAAATAGGGGAGTCTGCTTTTTAAGTTATAGGTTAAGAGAGATGGAAAACCCAAATTCCACTAGACCATGAGCTGAATTGTAGCAAGGATCCGGAATTCAATCTGTCTTACTCCCAGCCGGTCCCTTTGCCACCTAAATCCTGAGTGTAGTGCTTCCTGTGATCTCAGGGGACCGAATGGATGACTTACCATCTGAGAGTTAGGAAAGCTGGCATCATTAGTGTGAGGCACGTGCCTCATGTAGGAGGAGGCACGGTTTAAAGAATGTGACCGAGACCCTGAAGTTGGCCGGGATGCTGGTGTCATTTGTTGAGCAGAAAAGGGGCGGCTGTCTGCGCTGGAAGGTGATTGAGAAGAGATGGACCGAGGGCAACTGACTGAACGCCTAATGGAGCCTAGGATAATGGAGCAGAGGGGTAGTACAGCAGCAGAGTTAGTAAAGTTTCCCACTGTATTGGAGTTAAACTAACAATTAGACCACATGGTGGCAAAACAGCAATAAATTTAAAAGCATAATCATCATCATGACAATATAAGCTTAAGTTAATGGACATACACCTTATATTTAGGGATGTATTACAATTTAAACAGTAAAATTGGTGCAGAACCCCTATGATATATTAAGAATGGCTACAATAAGAATGATCTTTCTAACCAGTTCTGTTCTTGAAACATGACTTAAAAAAAAACAGAAGAAAGGAAAACTAACATTCATGAGCACTTTCTATAAGCCAGGCATCTTGCTAGGTGCTACACTTTAATCTTAACTTTCACAGAAACCCTCTGAAGTAGGAATCTGCATCGCCTGGAGACTCAGAACTTTCTCAAGTCACATGACAAGAAAGTGGCCAGACTCAGGTTTAAGTCCTGACCTATACAACATCAGTGTCCTTCCACTTTCTAAAGCATGATGCCACCTACTCTCTTTGCATTAGACTGGTCATTTATTAGAATTTGTGTATAGATTCTATAAAATAGAATACTTTATAGCAAGACTCATAGAGGGGGATAGAAAGGAGTCTAGAGAGTGGCCAGAATAAATGCATGTTACAGAATTTACGGCACAAAAGGAAAAAAACCCCATAAAACAGAAGAAAAACATTAAGATCATCCTAATGGAGTTTAAACATATAGTTGGTTATTACAAAAGTAGTAGTAGACAAGTAGTCTTATTATTCACAGGAGAGGAGAAAAAAAAAAACTAGATTTAAATTCCCACAGTAGAAGATTTAAGTCAAGGAAAAAATGTCTGGATCTAGAGGGTTGTTATCAGAACAAACTAGGGAAAACCAAAGAATATCTTTCCCAATGAATACCATTTAAAAAAGAGAACCAAGTGTTCCAGGTAAATTTTGACTCCTGACATAGGGAAATAGAATATCCCTCAATATCATCAAAAGTTATATATTTTTTAGTTCATATTTTATAAATTCCCTCTGTTCTATATTCTCTCTCTGCTCAGGGACTACATCAATCTTCAGTAATTAAATAATTTAATAAAACTCACATGAAGCAAGTTGAATACCCAAACATTTCTCTTACATACACCTTATATTTAAGGATGTATTCCTATAGGATATTTTGAGTCAGTGATAATCCTAAAACCGTTTGGGTTCTGGTGAATATAAAAAATGCACTCAGTAAAGCTATAGAAGATGTTTAAAAAAAAAAAAAAACTTCCATTTTTTCCAATTATTAACTTTCTTCTGAACCTAAAGGTCACATCCAATTTTTTTAAAAGGACCATGCTTCTAGAAAAGGGCTGTGTGAGAAACATATCACTAGTCAGTCTTCTATAGGAAAATACACAAAAGCATGTACTACTACGTACACCTAGGTTCTGCTCTCTTTGAGGGCTTAAAGTGGTAGTTTGGAATGTACAATCTGATCACAGGTGCAGAAGGAAAATATCCTTTCCCTTGAATCACCACAGATTCCCATTTTTTTTCCCTGCATACATGGGAAATTCAGAGAGAATAATTAAATCACTAGATACAGCAATAATATTTAGGTAGATTAGCAAAAAATGGTTGTAACTTGCATATATAAGTTATGTGAGAAGACTATTTCATATTTGAAATTACAGCAAGTGTAAATTTCCTAAGTTATCTCTACACCAGAGTATGTTACACATAATCTGGATTCTGCCCTCCATCATTAGCATCACTTTGGAAAGAAAACTCAAGGAGGGCTTGTGGCTATGGTATTCTTTAGTGTAATACTAAAGAGAGAATATAAAACAAATGGAAACCTTTATGGTAAATCCTAATGACTATAGAAATAATATATAACTAAAAAGGAAAAATACATATAACTGAATTAAGCTAGCTTTAAAATGTGAATTCACACTCAAAAACACTTTTGGTACACTAAATAAATCTCAATTTATTTTTAGCCTGAGAAAAGAGAACACTCTAAGAGCTTTAGGAATCTTGGCCACATTTCCGCAACCCAACCCTCATCCACAGTTGGCTCACAGTCTTAGGGATGCCCACCTTAAACGAGGGATTAAACAAAGGGTAAGATCTGGACAAGACAACGTTAGCTTCCAAAACAGAAACAGAGCCTTACTTTCAAACATACACTGAAAGCACGTAAGGCATCTTTAAGAAAAAAAGGAAGTAATTGATAAAATAGCTTGCAACTCTAGAACAGGTGCTCAATAGACATCTTAAGTGAGTAAATAAATGAAATGGAACATAATATGTTATTTCTCCTCCAAACACATGAACTCTCAAAGACAGGAACACTACCATGTATCTTTATAAAATAATTCAGTAAAAGAAAGTAAAGGAAAAGGAAAAGACCATTAAAAATCTTCATGATAATTTTGGTTAGAGATATTTTAAAATCTTCATCTGTTTGTGCTGTATTCCTCCTGGCATTTTGCCATAAGTATGGAAGGCCAAGTTTAAAACACACTCATTTCCAGAGAACTGACACATTAAATAAGCCACTGCTGGAGATCAAAGAAGGCTCACAGTTGCATTTACTGCCTGACTGAACTGGTCCCTTTCTTGGAGCCTTGGGACAATGGAGGACGAGGTGGAGACAGGAGAGATGGGAGTTAAGAAAAGCCCTGCCTTGGAGGCAGAATGGGGAAGGGGGATCCAAGTGAGCCTGAGAAAACAGCAGTACCACACTGGACATTTGCAGATGAAAGAATTGTGAACACATCTGAAATCAAAGAAGGAGTGAATGACCAAATGGAAGAGAGAGAGAGGATGTGAAAAGAAAGAAGGAAAGAGAAAAGAGGAAGGTGAAAAGGAAGCCAACAGAGCAGCTGGTTGGTTACTGTCCAGAATACTTGCTGTAGGTATCCCAGAGCCCTGACTTAAGTGTTCAGCCCTGATGAAAACGGGAGGGAACAAAACTTCAACTATTTCACAATTGCGTGGCTGACAGAGATGTTCAAGTCAAGTACCTAGAGAGATACACACATTTTTAAAAAGAGGTGAACATATAAAATAAAACTGGGGACCAAAAGGGAGGGAAAGCACAGGGGTGGGGGTGGAGAATGGAGCGAGGGAACATAACAGTCTTAAAAGAGAATGCAGCCCACAGATCCTTCATTCTCAGAGATCCTTCATTCAACCTGTTTCTTTTCCCTCTGCAGCCTCTGGAAGGGACTATGTGGTGTGCCCAGGTCAGGATTAGGGAATGAAGTGAAGTGGAGTCCAGGTCCTCTCACACAGGACAAGGGTCCATTTGGCCCAAGGTCTTTTATTGAGTTCAGTAACTGCTGTTCCGTAATTCTTCATATAACAACAAAACTAGAAGAAATGAACTTACTGGACTGTTGAATTAATTTGTAGTTGTTGGACTGTTTAAAGTTATACGTGACTTGCTTTCCTCTGTTCTTATTTTGGTACTCTTCTTTCTCATTGTCCTCAGATTCCGAAGCACTGCTGCTACTGTCGTAACTGCTGTCACTGCTGTAGTATTTCTGTCTTTTCATTACCTCAGAGCTCTCAGGCATGGAGGACAGAGGCTGAACCAGAGGGAAATGTGTCCTGTTAGAATTCAGAGCACTGCTCATGAACTATGAGCATGATCAGTTACTATTTTTAATTTCCTGCTTACACTGGCTACTTTTCACCAAAGCCTGAGACCCACCCAAAGTATGACAGCTACCGCATGCCATTAGCCTACTGTGCTCTTCTTTGAGGCTTCTGTTTCTGCAAAATGTTCCCTCTTGAATGGTACAGAGCTCAGTCGTGAAGAGGAAAATGCTGTGTGATGTGAAGAAATGATCAGAGTACCCACAAATAGCAAAATAAAGTATTTGAGATGAAAATGAAAATATGAAAATCAGAAACATAATCAGCTTTTCTTCATTCCATACAGAGAGATTACTCACTACTCATCAAAACTCAGAGCTGTACTTTTGTTGTATCATTGATGTTCAGAGCCACTCAGTAAATGCTCGTTTGTGTGTTGTGTGTGTGTGTGTGTGTGTGTGTGTGTGCATATGTGTGTGTGTTGCTTTTGAGGGAGAGAAGAAAGGACGGGGGGAAGAAAGGCAGAAAGAGTAAGAAAAGCCAGTTAAACCACTGCAAGTAAAGGGGCACCTGGGTGGCTCAGTCGGTTAAGCATCTGCCATCCACTCAGGTCATGATCCTGGGGTCCTGGGATGGAGCCCTGCTGGGCTCCCTGCTCAGCAGGGAGTCTGCTTCTCCCCCTCACCTCCCCCTGCTTGTTCTCCCTCTCTCTCTCGCTCATAAATAAATAAAATCTTTTTAAAAAATCACTGTAGATAAAATAAGATAAATTACTGTAAGTATAGTAAGGCCACATCATAAAACAGAGCCTATAAGCCTATCCACTCACATAATATATAACACAAAGCAAGATAATCCTTACATGTCTAATTAGCTCTGGATGTTTTTACAAATCAAAATTTTTAGTTAATTGTCTACTTTTCCAAATGGGTTCTGAACAGCTTGTGCCTCTTCTCACAGGATTTCTGAATCTGACATGTAGGTTTGGCCATAATGGAGCAACACTGCTTTTCATTGTCCATGCTACCCAAAAAAGTGGCATCATGTAAAAATCAGTACGGCAAGAGTTTTTGGAGGATAGATCCCATGTAGAAGGGTAAAACTGTAATGCTTCAAAATTCCCTGCTATTATGTTCCAGTATTTCTATTAGAATTACTTGTCTCTAAACCTCCCAAACACTGTGTTTCCAAGGATGCCAGGTGAGGGATTTAAAAAGATAAGGGAAGTAGGACAGCTTCACTTCAGAAAGAACGTACGCAACCAAGAACAAGACATTTTTACGACTTAGTCATTTTAAGAGACTATTTATTATACAAACTATATGCCTCTTGCTCCTGCTGGGAAAGGTTCCTGTAGCTATACACTAGATTCTTGTTCTCTGTTTAATAAAAATGCTTTAATGCTAGCATACACAATAAGGAAAGCCTTGGTTACCATGGGACGTCACTGAAATAAGGTATATCTTCTCATGTGTTAGTGTAGAATGAAAGATAAAGAGAGAAATAGCATGTCATAAAGTGCCTGGAAGACACAGTAAGCCAAAGCATGATCCTCTTAAAGTTACCGCCTTTGCAAATGGTGGAAAAATATCCAAAGTAGGGAAAGTAATTTAATACACTATGGTACCAACTTGTATTTGAAAGTGTTTTTCTTTTAATAGTCCAATATTTGCCTGAGCACTAACAATGTTCAAAGAGATATGCATTAAAAACACTGACTAGTACACAATCATGGAACATTTTGATAGTCTTGGGGAATATGAGTTCTAGAGGAAGCTTGTTTCTTCAGAAGTCTCGCAGGCGCCTCTCCAAAGAGACAATGGCACAACCAGGCTTGCTGGTAGTGTCCTCCTTCATGTAGGCAAACAGCTTTCAGGTTTCTCAAAGAGCTTGACTACACAATGACTTATTTGATCCTATAATGAATCACTAGGGGAAATGATAGCTGAACCTTTGTGTCATATGCATTTGGGACTTTTTGACCAACACACTGTTCAGGCAATAACTAATAAGAAGTGATAGTGGTCTGAAGTTCAAACAGTACCTTAACTGCAAAATGGAATTTGTAAATTGGCATTGAGTTAGGATACACATCATACTACTTATTTTTGTGTCCTATTTTATTATGAACTGGGCCACACATAAAAATATATAAATAGCATAAAGATTAGTAATCACTCAACTGAAAAAAAAGAACAATGCTCACAGCTGATACTTTATGTGATATTTATTATTTAAAGAGCTAATTAATATTTCTTAGTTTCTCGAATAACTGAAAAATTAATTCTCCTAGTACAAGTTTCATTTAACCTTCACTATATCTTAAACATACTGAAAATTAATGTTTACGATGTGATAGCATCCCTCTAAAATGAAAGGCTGCTTTGAAGTTTGGCTCACCCCAGACCCTCACCATACATAAAGTTAAAAGTTATAACGTGTTTTTGCTTCAGACTGATTATGCAACTTTTGACCATTTTGAAATATTACTGGCATTAAAACCTACAGAAACTAGCCAATTCATTTCATTTCAACAAATACAGTTATCTTCTACTACTTGCCTAGAATAAGAGGGGTTGAAAAAAATATAAAATGTGAATTCTGCCTTCCAGGAGCTTATTTTTTTATGTGGATGCTAAGTATTATTTAATGAAGCAAACGAGAGTATGACAGGTGGTCTCAGGGCCTTTGCATTTGTCATTCTGCCTCAATTCTGTGCCCACAAGTTGTCTCACAACTGGTTTGCGGAGTTGCAATGATTAATACACAAAGCTTAGAACCTATTCACTTTTAAAGATACTCTAAAATATATTAGAGGCATTATCAACAGCATCAGTCACAATTCTTCAGTATAAAGCACATATTTCAGAAGAAGGGTACCTGACATCCAAGGTCTCTGGATCTCTACCAGAAACATATTTTTCACCAGGTTCATCTTCTACTATTTTACTCCCCAGGAATCTTCCATTTGAGTGATACCAAATACTTTCTTATTTCTCCAATACTCTATGCAATGTCACACCTCTATGTCTTTGCCTTAAATATTCCCTCTAAACTGAATATCCTTCCCCTCGTCCTTAATGTTTAGAGCACTATTCGTTTTTTAAGACCCAATTCCAATGTCACTTCCTGTGCAAGGCTATCCAGTCTACCAGTCCTTTGCTTCTCAATGTAATTATAGCACTTTCCACTCCCTTTATTAAGGCACTTTCCACAATACAGCCTGGACTTTGGTTCACCTACCTGTTCTTCCACTAGCCAATGAGGTCATTGTGGACACATTCAACAAATTTAATTAATGGCTTTTGATCACCTTCTAAGTACCAAACACTATGCTAGGTGCTAGAGATAACAACATACTTCCTACCCTCAAAGTATTTACAAGTTCATTCTAAACCAAACATGCACACAATTGTCACAACTCACTAAAAGTGTTCTTTGTAGCACAAGAGAAAAAGCAGAAGAAGGAAGATCTAACTAGGGGAAAGAGGTAAGATTTCACAATGGCAGCAACGTTTCAGCTGGATAGGAAGGGAGTCTGCAATCAAGCAATGAATGGATTTTTTTTTTTTTTAATAGGAAGGCATTCCTGAGGCTTAGAAAAAGCATGAAAGCATGACAGAGCATGATGATGTGTATAAGGACATAGTGATAGCTCTGTATTGCTGAAACATAAACTAAAACAACAGCAACAATAATAATGACAACTGAATTAAAAAGTTTCCTAGATTTTACAAATTCAACACTTTCCAACTCTACCAGCAAGGCCTTTAACATATAAAAAAGGACCATGTAGATCATCACTACAAAGAGAATGAAGGTAAGGCAAACACATGTCCATTTTTGCTTGCATGATAGCTTCCTGTTTATTCCTAGAAACCATACCTATTTTAACTAACACAATTTCAACAATAAGTGGGGCTCCCCATGAGGATTTCCAGAGTGATAATTTGCCTTACCTATAATGCTACACATCTCTGGAAATTGTTAAGTCTAAAGATAGGAGAAAAATGTAATACTGAGTATAGAATAAGGGTACTAGTTTTAAGTCCCTCTTGGCCCTAACTCATAGGGTCTTTCCTAGCCTTAGGGAAAGAATTAAAAAATGAAGGAAACTTGCAGCGCCTGGGTGGGCTCAGTCAATTAAGCATCCGCCTTTGGCTCAAGTCATGATCCCAGGGTTCTGTGATTGAGCCCCACATGGGGCTTTCTGCCTCTCTGCTCAGCAGGGAGCCTATTTCTCCCTCTCCCTCTGCCTGCCACTCTGCCTACTTATGCTCACCCTCTCTCTCTCTGTCAAATAAATAAATAAAATTTAAAAAAATAAAAATAAAAATTGAGGAAAACTAACAATACTTCTCTTGAGTATATCTCCCTAACTCTAACTGCACTGGTCCATACAGTTCCTTGAAAGTGGCATCAGGAACAATGGTAAGAACAATGAAGGTAAAATCAACTGTACTTAGTAGCATCTACTTTGAGAGTAAAGAATGTAGAGGTACTGCACCTTTGGCCCTCGAGGCTTGGCAGTTTTGCCCATCAATTTTTCATCATCAATTTCACATTGTTCCAGAAGATCTAAAATATCTTCTTCCTTAAAAAAAAATATTAAAATTGTGATCATTAATGGACTCTACAATCTTTCCAAGGTCATTAATGTCCATAAAATATTGTACAACAACGTGTCCTAGAACTATTTAAGGAAGATTGCTTAAATCAAATGAAAAATAAAGAATCATGGAAAATCTCTTGAGGAAACCTTCATGGAAATCTGGCAATATAAACAATACATAACTGAAATCTATCATGCATTAACATCATAAACAAATATGTCTTTACATTGCAGTACACTATTAAAATCTTAGAGTACAATACTTCAATAAATTAACCTATTGATCATTCATATTGAGCATATTGAACATTAAAATTTCTAACAGTTCACTCTAGTTTTCCAGAGCACAATTTTATCAATCATCTCTATATTAATTAGTGCAAAGTAATATTACAACTTCAGAAGAAAAATTGATGATTGGCCTAATAGTTTCATTTAGAACAATCTAATGTTAGTATTTAGTAAATGGGTACAATTTAAGGTAACTGTTTCAAAATTTTAACTATTGTGCAGGAGTATATTTAGAACTTTGTGAAAGATTTTCATTCTATGGGTATAATACTTGCTCTTCCAGAATCATTGCCAAGTCAAGGGGCAAAGTTATAAAAACATATACTGAAATAAATCTTGAGCAAACCAAAGTGATAGGAGTATAACAGCTACACTGAAAGAGGTTCCTTGAGTTATTTATTCAATCTATAAAAATATCACATCTCCATTTGTATATTTATGACATGTTTCAGTGTCTCCTATAAAAAGGTTTTTGAAGAAACTAGAAATCTCACTGTGCAATGGAAATTTGTAAAAATAAGTTACTCTTCATCCAATCTGATAAAGCTTAGGTATTAAAATACCAAAATACCTTTGCTATAATGTTTTGATTAAACAATAATCTTACAACGAATTCCCGTAACAGCAACACAAGATAGTTAAAAAGAAACTCAAAGAGTTCTGCTGCTTAGGAGAAAGAAGATCATAACAGATAATACTTTCATTATAGCAGCTAGAAAAAGATAAACTAAACAATCATGGTTTTTAAGACATCAGAAAGCTGTGGATAAAACGTAAGGTAAAATAAACTAAACACCAGAGCGGGGAAAAGTTCTAGACAAGCAGAGATGAGTAGCCATTTTCTACTTTGAAATCATTTGTCAAGTCTGCACACAGATGGGCAGAGACCACGTCTATAAAAGGCCGGGACAAAAAGGGAGAGTCTTCGATGGTCATGTGAGCTAGTGTAACATCAAGAACCACCCCACAGAGCTTGCTCTCTGGACCTCCTGGGTCTCTCCGACAGCAATTATAGTGAGCATGTAGTGGAATAGGAGGATATAGGCATGTGAAAGCCAGTCTTAAACAGTTTTTAGATACCAATAGAAAATGAGGTCCATAACAAACACTGAATAAATTTCATCCTTGAAAATGAAATCTTGCCATTTTGACGACGTGGATGGAACTAAAGCGTATTATGCTTAGCGAAATAAGTCAAGCAGAGAAAGACAACTCTCATATGATCTCCCTGATATGAGGAAGTTGAGAAGCAACATGGGGGGTTTGGTGGGTAGGAAAAGAATAAATGAAACAAGATGGGATCGGGAGGGAGACAAACCATAAGAGACTCTTCATCTCACAAAACAAACTGAGGGTTGCGGGGGGGGGGGGGGGGGGGGGGGGGGGCAAAGGGGGGGGGGGAGAGGGGGGTGGGGTTATGGACATTGGGGAGGGTATGTGCTGTGGTGAGTGCTGTGAAGTGTGTAAACCTATTCACAGACCTGTACCCCAGGGCTAATAATACATTATATGTTAATAAAAAAGAATTTCATCCTTGACACCCTTGAAACAAGATGGTAAACTAAAACTACTACAACCCAGCCTGGACCAAGTTTAACTTTTCTCTTTTTTTGATAGAAATTAATTTGACATATAATATTGTGTAAATACACATTTATATATTTCATATGATTGTCATTGTAGTTAATAGCTTCTCCATCATGTCACATAATTATCATTTCTCTTTTGTGATTGGAATAATAAATATCTGTTCTCTCAGCAAGTTTGATGCTTAGAAGACAATATTGTCTATATTCACTATACTGTGCATTAGATCTCTAGGACTTATTTACTACTAGTTGCAAGACTGTATCCTTAAATAATCTCTCTCTTATTCCCCCACCTCTGAACCCTGGTAAACACCATTTCACTGTTTTTGAGTTTAGCTTTTTTGGATTCCACATGTAAGTGAAACCCTATAGTATTTGTCTTTTTTGTCTGACTTAATTAACATAATGTTCTCAAGGTCCACTAATGTTGTCACAATGGCAGGACTCACTTCTTCCTCATGGCTGCAAACATTCCATTGTACATATATACCACATCATCTTTATCCATTCATCCACTGACAGGCACTTAGAAAATTATTTCCAAGACTTGGCTACTGCGAATAATGTTGCAATAAACATGGGAGTGAATTTATTGCTCTGATATCCTGTTTTCACTCCCTTTAGATATAACCCAGAGGTGGAATTGCTGGATCATATGTTAAATCTACTTTTAACTTTTTGAGGAACTTCATATTGCTTTCCATAGTGGATGAACCAATTTATAATCCCACCAATAGTATGCAGTATCCCTTTTCCCCACATCCTCACCAACACTTGCTATCTCTTGTTTTCTTGATGACACCATTCTAACAGGTATGAAATGATACTTCATTGTGGTTTTGATTTGTATTTCCCTGATGATTAGTGATGTTGACCATTTTCTCATGTACCTATTGGACATTTAGATGACTTCTTTGGAAAAAAAAATGTCCATTTAGCTTCTCTGCCCATTTTTTAGATTCTTTTTTGTTGTTGTGGGTATATAGCTCCATGAGTTCTTTAAATGTTTTGGATATTAATTCCTTATCATATATATGATTTATGAAATGTTTCTCCTATTCTGCAGGTTACATTTTCGTGCTGTTGATTATTTCTCTTGCTCTGCAGAAGCTTTTAAGTTTGATGTAGTTCCATTTTGTTGACTTTTGCTTTTGTTCAACTTCTCTTTGGCTCAAAATGATTAGCCCCTTACCTTAGCACCCTGAAAGAAGGAAGATATACCTTTTTTGGAAAAAATAGTATCAGTTCAGTTTTTATGATTCTTTTATAGACACTGCCAAACAAATAAAAACTGTAGGATATCCAAAATAACAGGAAAATGTGACCCATGATATAAAGGAAAAATCATTTTAAAGAGCAGGTCCTAAGTGATCCGGATGTTAAAATGAACAAATAAGGATTTTAAAATTACTACTATATATATATTAAAGAAAATTGATTAAAAATGGACAAAATGAATGGAAGATGCAGAATTTCAACAGAGAAATGAGATTTTAAAGAAACAAATGAACATTCTTGAGTTGAAAAATATAATCAAAAATTAAGAAATGATTGGATATGCTTGCAGCAGACTGGGCACAGCAAAGATATCTCAGTGTAAATTATCCAAACTGAAGCACACAAAAAGATAAAAGAAAAACAGAACAGAGTAAACAATATACATGGGATGCTGTCCAATCACCTAATATAGGTGTCATTAGAGTTTCATAAGAGACAAATACAAAATAACATAGCAACAATATCTGAAGAAGTAACGGAGGAGAACTTTCCAAAACCAATGGAATACATCAACCCAGAGCCTCAAGAAATTGAGAAAACTACAAGCTGGATTAATACAAAGAAAACCACATATAAGCACATCAAAGTCAAAATGCTAGTGGTGGGGGAGGGTGTGGAATCATCCAGGGGAAAGGACACATTACATTTAGAAGGAAAATAAAAATAATATGTTTGATTTATGAGTAGAAACAATAGGAACCAGCGGACAAATAAGTGACATCTATAACAGTGCTGAAACAAACAAACAAAAGAGCCTGTCAAGATAGAATTCTAGATCCAATTAAATTTCTCTTAAAGAAGACAAAATGAAAAACAATTTCTTACCAAAATACAAGATAGAGAGAAAACTAATCAATACCACACTTCTGCTACAAGGAATATAAAGTACTAAAGAAAGTTTCTGAAACTGAAGAAAGACAACCCTTGTTAGAAGCATGAATCTGCAGGACAGGATGGAAGAACATGAGAAAGGGTATGTCTGTGAGTAAATAGGAAATGTTAGTTAGAAAACTATTAAAGACCACTGCTTGCTTAGACAATACTAACAATGTATTCTGAGGTTCCTAACATAAGTAAAAGTAAAATATATCTTAACAGCACAAAGTCGGAGGTATGCTACAATATAACTAAAAGCCAAAAGAGAAAATAAAATAGTATAATAAAAAATAATTGATTTTTCCAAAAGAATACAGGGAGCAACGAAAAAAATAATGAACAGATGGAATAGAGAACAAAGAGCAAGAGGGAAGACATAAACCCAACTATACTAGTAAATGTGTGAAATGACTAAGAGACAGATAGTGTCAAACTGAATTTTAAAGCAAATTATGACCCAACTGCATGGTTTTTACCAGAGATATTTTAAATATAAGAACACAGATGAGTTGATAAATAGATAGAATGATATATCAACCAAAGAGTAACCATAACAAAGAAACTAGTTATCCACATTAGTCACACAACGTAAGCTTTGTAGTCAACTGTAGTCACAGTTGGTAGTTTTAACAATCTTTTTCAGGAATTGCTAGAACAAGTAGGAAAAAAAATTTGGAAAGGATTTAGGATATTTGAACAACACTAACAGCCAAATTTACTTTTGACATGTATAAAAGTCTATAAGTAGCACCTGTAGTAGCCTATTATTTTCACATATACTTGGAACATTCACAAGAATACGTACTCTATTGACTTGAATCAAGTATCAATTCATTTTACAATATTAAAATCAGAATGTTTTCTAATACAATGAAATAAATTAGAAATTTTTAACAAAAATAAAGCAAGAAAATTTCAGTGTATAGAAATTAAACAAAAAACTTCTAAATAACCAAATAGAAACCAGAAATTAATTTAGGATGGCAATTAATAAAAATATAATATATAAAAATTGCTAGATACAAGGACAAGATAAAAAAAATCAGATGTTACGATGTGAAAAAATTTTTAAATGAAAAATTTTTAAAATTATATTTATTGGCAACAGCAGCAAAAACAACAAATACTTAAGAATAAATTTAATTAAAGATGTGCAAAAACTATACACCAAAATCTATAAACACAGTTGAGTAATGGACTCAAGTACATGGAGAGATATGCCATATTAGTGGATCAGAAGACTCAGTACTATTAATTCCTCAGTATGGTTAATATTACTATTAATATAGATTAGTATTAATTAATATTAATATTAATACAGTGCCAATTAAAATCTTAGCAGCTACTTTGTAATAAAAAATTAATCAAAATTTAAAATCAAGGTGATTCTAAAATGTAAATGGAGGCATTAAGGACCTACAAAGTCCAAAAGCAACAATACTGAAGATAGTGTAATGTTTGTGTGAGAAGAGGCTCATAAACCAATGGGATAGGGCAAGCAAACTGTTGACATTTAAACTAGATTTTGAAGAAGACAAGGAAGAAGGGAATTTGGATTTGAAGCCCATTATGTGACAAGTACTTTAAACAGACTATTTGAATTAACCTCCACTTTATTTTAACCACAAGCCTGTTATAGTTTTAATACTACTATATTAGTGATGAGCAAAGTACTGATCAAATAGTTTAGTCTAAGGTTACATAATTTACACATGGGGGAGCTGGAATTTGAATGTACACTGATCTGCTTCCAAATTCCAAGGTTTTCTAGCAGAAAAAGTGGGGGTAGGGAGCAGAGTAATGAGAAGATGAACAGACACGGTAATCACAGGAGAGACCAGTACAGAACAGGTGGCAGAAAATGAACAGAGGTCTCCTACTGTCTTAATTAAGAAAAACAAAGGGCCACAGAATATAATTCTACTGGTGGAAATGTGTATGTCAAAACAAAGACTTTTGGAGGAAAAGAACATTGAGGTCCACATTATTCCTTCAGCTCCTGTCTCAGGTGTAGCCAGCTTGAAAGTGGCTCTGTACCTTGTTGCAGAATTTGAGTGAAAAGACCATAGCAAAATCTATGAATAATAAATTTTATCATTTTTAATGACTCGATATAATAGGGTATCCAAGAAATGGGAGGTTATCACTGTAGTGAAATGTCCAGTAATAAAAAGTGCATTTTAATGAATCCACACAAGCTTATTTGTCCAGTGAGATTTTAGCAAGCAGAGGCTTAATGAGCACTTGCACACTGTGGATGTCCTCTTGAAATGCTTCCTTTTGAAACTCCAAGCTACCTAGCAAAGAAATGAGATCTGGCTACCTAGCAAAGAAATCATGTATAGAGAAAGAAACATCAAGCCAGCTCCTCAGACATTCCAGCTATCTTAACTGAGGCACCAGACATGTGAGGCTTTCTTGGATTTCTAATCCTTGAGCTTCTAAATAAATGCAACTATGATTCACTCCAAGCAAGCCAAGCTGAAGAACTACTCAGCTGAGCTCAGCCAAGATTACAGAATATGAGCAAATAAATGGTTTACTATGGCAACAAAAGATAACTGATAGATATTTTGAAAAAGAGATTACTCTGTGTGTGTGTGTGTGTGTGTGTGTGTGTGTGTGTGTTTTAATTACTTCTCATATACCAGGTCTATGCAGTGTATCAGGGGAAAAAATACTGCATAAAGAAGTTAGTTACAATCCAAATAACGAGAGCATCACAAAACACTAGGTTAATTCAATGGATTTTTTTTTTAATTCAGGTACCTATACACACCTCTGTAAGAAGACGTGTTTACTATAATAAATTGATATTACAACATAACACCAACATTCTCTACTTCATAATTTGTCCTGTTAGCTTACTTATGAAATCACTTGGTTGGTTATGAAATGCTAGCAACTGCTAAAATAGAAGGAAAGTGCACCTTAAAACAAATGTTTTTACAAGTGGCTCTAAGGTGGATTGCTTTTAAAAACATATTATTTGGCTTCATTCACTTCTGTCTTTATAAGCATTCATTCCCTTACCTTCATCCTTTTCAAAGGATTATTCAGCTCTCGCTGGAATGAAGCTGCTCTCCCTGAAAGGAAGGTCTGAAATGCAACAGCCAATAAATTCTCATACTTTTCAAGCAGAGTTTTATCTTCGGGAGGATAAATTCGTCTACAATAAATCAGAAAAACCAGTTTGTTTAAAAGAAGCTACTGTAGTGCAATAGCTAAGTTCAATTATACAGATAGTCCTTGACCACCTACTCTCTACCAGTTGCTTCACTAGGTGCTAGAAATAAAGATGAATGCAGCTATAAGAAATTCACACACATTTTCAGCAGTTATTTACACATAGTTTATCTAGAGAATGGTCATTAAACAATGAAGCTCCAGAAAGCACAGTAAAAGGGTTTGGTTGTAGAGCAGTGGTTGGAGAAGAATTGCAATTAGGCATATTGAAGAAATATGGATCTTCATGGGAGAGAGCAGGTGATGAGGAATAATCTGGAAATATGCAATTACAGTGTGGTTACTGACATATACAAGAATGTGGGCATTCATCTTGATATTCTCTTTTGGGATGATGGAATGTGCCTCTCTGAAGAAGAGAAGAAGGTAGAGGTAGAACGAGAAGGATGTGTTCTCAGAGTTGTTGTTGATGGTGTTAAGGCAGAAAAAAATGTTTTACTAAGAGTGTGAGAAGCTCTGTGGCCCCAAGTTCTCCTAACCCTTTATGACATTAAGTTAATGTCAAGCTTGGGAAGGGCAGCACTCTGTCCAAGAACACAAGGAATTCAGAAGGGGTGTCCTCTTTTATCTTGTCAGAGGATACCATGGAGGTGTTTCAGTTCAACACAGTCCACCCCTCTGTAATATCTCATACCTGCCTCCTTTAAACATTTTCATTATTTGTCTGGTTCCTGAATATGCGAGTTTAAACAAAATAGAGCAACCACTCTGAACTGACAGAAAGAAAACTGAGACCTAAAACCTGACATACTACATTATAAGTACATAAGGTCACAGAATAGTATCAGATTTAAAAGATCTCATACAACCACCCATGAAGCTGGCTAGCAGGAATGAAACAAATAGTGCTCAAAATAAGTATAAAAGGTTAAAAATGTAGAACAGTTCTTTTGACACTTTACTTTTTCAATCTATAAGAAAACGGAGGCACAATTACCTATAATTCCCCATATGCCGATTTTCATGTTCTTCTTTTAAAATCTGCTTTCGTAATTGAGCGAGTCTCTCTTTCTAGAAATGAAGAAATTTGACAAATAAAATCTGACCAATGAATTATGCAATTCAAATTGTGGATATATTCTAAAAATTTTCATACCAACTCTTCTTTCCGCCTCTCTAACTGATGTCTCTGCTGTTCCCAGTCTGAGGACCCTGGTAAGAGCCTTTTTATTGAATTTTGACCATATAGTCTCCTTTGAGCCTCAGCTTTTTGTTTGGCCAAGTTTCTCCTTTTATCACTGGTCCTGAAATTTAAAACACAGGAATTCAAGTAAGTCCTGATCTTATCCCTATGAGGAGAATGAGCAGAAGAGGAGACACAGTGGGGCTATGAATCAATGTTTATATATATCCACGTCTGTCATATTCATCTAATCATCCATCATCTATGGGTCTCCTTATATTAAACTGAGGTTCTGTATTCCCAGGAGGTGTGATGGAATACTCTGAGCAATCTACATTCTTTGGGATTTTCTTGAGATTAAAAGCATATATCCTTACAAAATGAGCTTTCAGGTATACATGGAGCCACACTCTAAGTAAAACATTGTGTTGAGAATTGTGCAGACTTAGGGGCGCCTGGTGGCTCAGTGGGTTGGGGCCTCTGCCTTTGACTCTGGTCATGATCTCAGGGTCCTGGGATGGAGCCCTGCATCCGCATTGAGCTCTCTGCTCCACGGGGAGCCTGCTTCCTCCTCTCTGCCTAGTTATGTTTTCTCTCTGTCAAATAAATAAAATATTTTTTAAAAATTGTGCAGACTTGAAAGACAAGTCTAACACATATATGCCCACGGAGACTCCATCTGGATGGAGAGAAAAAGCACATCTATAATGTAAACTTCATTAGCATATGCTGAAAGTGTTAAGAATTGTACTAAATTCTTTAAGTGGAACAACACTAAGAAAAATAAGGAAAACGAATTCTAATTTTCCTTTATTTTTAAGTCTAGAAATTTCTCACTGTTTGAACTATGTATATCTCACTTTTTTTTTTTAGATTTTTATTTATTTATTTGACAGAGAGAGATCACAAGTAGGCAGAGAGGCAGGCAGAGAGAGAGAGAGGAGGAAGCAGGCTCCCTGCTGAGCAGAGAGCCTGATGCGGGACTCGATCCCAGGACCCTGCGATCATGACCTGAGCCGAAGGCAGAGGCTTTAACCCACTGAGCCACCCAGGTGCCCTGTATATCTCACTTTTATGAAGACAAAAACACCCATAGATTATGTCCTGAACTGGTTGGCAAAGACACGCAAAAAACAAAAACAAAAACAAAATAATAAGGTTTACTTATATAATAATAGTAAATGTAAAAGAAAGTATAGGTATACTGTTTGAATAATCCAAAATATTTGATGCACTTGTGTAAGCTAAATAAACAAAAATTTCACTTTCTATATCTCCTCTATTCATTTCTTTTAGGATAATTGAAATTTCAGTTAAATTGAGGTGAATCATTCTTTGATCAAGCAAAAAAGGGGCCATATGAAAATTTCTTAACAAATTTACCTATCAAAAAAAAAAAAAACCCAGAAAAACAAATTCATGCATTGATCTCTTTTTTTAATAATGCTTTCCATAGAAAGCTACTTTTTAAGCAGGTATCTGCTAAATTCTTGGAAACATTTAAAATAAATAAATTGCTTGGAAGCATCCCACAACTCCTTTAGTGTTCTTTAAATGATGATTAGAATCAATTGAAATAATAAAATCCCTGGGCTTAAATGACCTCAGAGTTCCTTTAATCCAACACCCTAAACACTATTTGAACACTTACAATGGTAAACACCTCACAACTTCATTAAGCAGTTAATTAAACTTCTAACAAATTTCTTTCATACTGAGCCAAAAGCTTTCCTACAATATAACATTTTTTAATATTTGAGATCCATGATCATTTACACTGCAACCAACCTAATAATATTCTGTTGGTGCAGCAATCCCCCTTCCAAGTACATATCCAAAGGAGTGGACATTGGGCTGCAGAGAGATACCTGCACTCCCGTGTTCATTACAGCATTATTCACAATAGTCAAGACAGAGAAGCAAACTAAATGTTCCTCAATAAATGAATGATAAAGAAAATGTGGTATATACGTACAATGGACTATTATCCAGCATGGGGGCGGGGAGAAATTCCTGGCTATGCTTTTCAATGGGACGGTTAACCATGCCTTAACAACAACTGCCTCTTTTTCTGTTTACCCAGGCAGCAAGACCCAGTGGGAAGACCCCTGAACAGAAAGGTAAGAAATCCATGTGTTTGAGGGTTGTTACTTTTTTAACTTCCTGAATGAACTCTGCTTTAATTTCTTCTTGTGAGGTGAGGAAGATAATGTAGAGATTTCCCTCAGGTATTCTCCAATACAACCTTACACTCTATATTGAATAATTATTAACACTGTAATTTACCTATTTACTGAAGATTCAGAACATGATATAGAGAGAAGAAAAAGCAATTTGTAGAGAGGAAAAGATATTTTAAAAGAAAACACTAAATGGGTTTGAAGAATGGAATCAAGAAATTCAAAATATAAAATAAGAAAAAATTACAAGCCAATCCCATGTACAAGTGATTGCTCTATGTCAAAGGTGGTGAAAACCTTCCAAAAGATGGAGGAAACACTTTACCTTATGTTTAGCAGCTTTAGAGCATTTAGCAGCACTCCCCTTTTTACATCATAGTCTATTTTCTGATCAGTTCCAAAGCTTGGAGCACGATTAATCTGAAATTTACAAAGAAAAGATGAGAATAGCCAAATGTTGGTGGCTAATTAATATTCAAAACATATTTGTTAAACTATGTAAGATCCCAAACCAGTAGAAAGACTCTACAATAAATCTCAAGGATCTGCATGGTAGATGGTCCAGTTACTACTGCTGTATCTTCCTTCCCCACCACCCTAGGTCAAAGAGTTTCAAGGAATTGACTGCTCTCATGGCGCCCCTCCCCCTACTGCCTTAGCTCAGGATCTTCGGCAAGTATTTGTGCCCTCTCCCTCTCCACCTTCTCCAACCCAACACCTCATGCACTCTAGGTTTTAAGTTTAGGGAAGTTAAAAGTGACTCATCCTGACAAAATTTTAGAATACCAGTATTAGCAATAATAATAATGATGTAACAAAAACAATATGCATGTTACCAATACAGTAATAATTAAATATATTTATTTAGCATATAGAAACTCTCAGTGCCCTCTTTGCACTGCTTCAGATATTCTGGATGATTTCACCTATTGCTGCCTAAAAAAGAAAATTATTTTCTTTCTACCTGGATCAAACAATAAATCATCAATTTTCATTTCCACTGACTATATAACTCAGAAGATATCATTAAATATAACTGCAGATTAACCTCTCTGAGTTTCTCTTACTGTGTAAGGACTCATGGGAATAACCAAGCCATTTGTGGGTATTCTTTTCAACATCATTTCCAGGATTTCATTAAGATGAAAAATAGGAAGTAACAGTAACTGCATATACCCTGAAATCCATTTTACAATACACTACAATACACTACCACCTCAAGAGCAGGAATTTTTGTCTTTGTCTTTTTTGCTATGAAAACATAACTAGAATGGCAAGTGCTTAAGAAAGTTAATTAATTCAGTTGGCTAGAACACTGCTGAGTTCAAAGCTACAGCTTAGCTTCATGACCACCACCAAACCTTATAGCCTATCTCAAAAAAATATGACACCATTAGTCATAGAAGAGGGTTTTCTTATACAATTCTATTCCATAAGAGACAAAATAACTAACAGTATGCATTTCACAACTGGCAGCTCTAAGAAATATAAAAAAGTCGATGTATGTATGTAGAAGCCAAACAGACAACAAAAAGATCACCTGTAATCCCATTAGCCAGTAGATTATAATCCATCTGATAAATGGTGTATTGCTAACCATTTGATAAATGATAAATTTTTGTTATGCATAGATATTTATAATTTTTATTTTATCTTCCAAATACTTACCTATACTAATAATATTATTCTATAATCCAAGTTTTTAAAAATATATCATGAAAATCTTTCATGTCATCATTTTGACCATGGTATTCCATTTGTAGTGATGTGCCAAACTATATTATGGTTTGCTGATCTCTGATTTAGAAGGTAATGGACATATGATGTCCATGTGATGTGGTCTCAAGGAGAAGGGAACAGCATGGTAACTGTAAGAACATCCACTTACTTCAGGTAAAATTTAAGAAAGGGAGTTTATTAATCTGTTACTTCGAAACTCTAAGTATTTCCACTTACAAGTGTGAAGAAAGGATACAGTAGTATCTTTTATATGAAAAAGTTTTTAAAAATAAAATATTTTCTGTACTATTCTATTCTGATTCAAATCTCTGCAATTTGTTATACAACTAACAATAGTTCTGCTGCTACACAGGACAGGATTATAAATAGAACCAGACATTTAGGAACAAAAATAATATGCATGTTACCAATGTGCATGGGTCACTGAAATGTTATCTATCTTTATAGAATTCCTTAGGTGTTCCATTTCAAAATTGCCATCTGGAATTCAACCAGACATATCTGTCCTCCAGGATGGAAGTAACCTCAGACCCTCTGTTACCTATGTCAGGATATTCCCTCAACTACCATGGAAAAGAAATTGGTCTACAGAGAAATGTACCCACACAAGGTAAACTAATATGTGAAAAGGTAGAAAAAAATTTTTTTCAATTCACATTTTGGATTTTTCAAAAGTTTTATGAGAAAGGTAAAGTAAAAAATAAAGACAAAAGAAATTCTGAAAATTAAGGTTCCATTCAGTCAAAATTCTACTCTGGGGTGCCTGGGTAGCCCAATGGGTTAAGTGTTCAGCTCTTGGTTTTGGCTCAGGTTGTTATCTCAGGGTCATGAGATGGAGCCCAGCATCGAGAGAGTCTCTCTCCTACCTCCTACTCCCCTCCCCACTGCCTCTCTCACACACAAATAAGTAAGTCTTTAAAAAAAAAAATCTATTCTGTGATGTTGATGGCTTCTTTGGTTCTCATTTCCTACCCCAATTCTAGAACAAAAAGGCTCAGCAGATGTTAGAGTCTTAAAGTTCAGTAGCTTGTAAATGCATGCAAAAATGAACACTATTGGAAATAAAATTAAGTTAATAAGTATTTTTGCCAACCAAATCATAATTTTATTATCAAAACAAGCAAAATCATTTTATGCATATATCAAAGTATCCATAATAGATTCTATGTTCCAAAATTACCGTTGTTCCCTTGGCCCAGTAACTTATCCCCATCGCACCCCCATTTTTCCTAACCCCTAGTCCCCACTGCACCTTCCACAGCCCTAAGCACTCTGCTCAGATGTTCCCTCCTCTGCAAAGATTTTCTCAACTGTCAAATAAACACATGTACACAGAGAGATTAATCACTCTATTGTTTGTGCTGGTACCCTGTTCCCTACTTTCACTCATAACTATTATTGTAAGACACATATCTGAGGGTGCCTGGGTGGTTCAGTGGGTTAAACCGCTGCCTTCGGCTCAGGTCATGATCTCAGGGTCCTGGGATTGAGTCCCTAATCGGGCTCTCTGCTCAGCAGGGAGCCTGCTTCCCTCTCTCTCTCTCTGCCTGCCTCTCTGTCTACTTGTGATCTCTGTCAAATAAATAAATAAAATCTTTAAAAAAAAAAAAAAAAAGACACATATCCGAGTCCCCACTAGACCAGGGTAAGTATTCTGTCTTCTTGGATCACCACGCCCTGACACAAGGACTTGTTGAAATTAATTCATGGGTAATTAAAGTATCAACAGGTTATTCCTATCCTCCCCAATTTCTGTATTTTCCCCCCAAAAAATGTTTCTGTGCTTGAAAACTTCTGCAATTTTGCCACTATGAATCATTACCTGCAATTATTCCAGTTAACTAAAAGTTATCATATTCTCAGATGCACCTTCTATCTTATTCCACTTGATGGTGCCAAAAGGTTTTTAACAACATATGTTAGACCCACTACAATTGCAGCTGGGAGAAAACACAAAGAAGCAAGATCTAAATAAGATTCCTTTAATTATTTTAATATAACAAATCTTTCATTATCCATAGCTGTTGGTTACTGTGAAGTTTCTGTAATGGTTCTGACTGATCTGGAAGTGAAGAAATGAATCAAAAATGAAAATATGTTAATGCAAATAATGTTATTTAGCTCTTGATTATTGTCGAGTTTTTTAATGGTTATTGATCTAGACATGATGAAGAGAATAAAATATGAAGAAACATTAATGCAAAAGATGGTGTTTTGAGCCTTTAAAAAAATACAAAATTCAACCATTCAGTCAATTCTGATATGCCAAACTCATACAAAGCTCATCAGACAAATGCTTTTAAAACCAGGTCAACTAATCATCTGCAGTCATTATTCCCTGATACACTTTCAGTTCCACTTCATGCACATGCCGTCACGTCTTCCCCACCCCACCAAAGACAACGGACAAGCAGCAGGAGCAGGAAAAATGGATCTATAGTTAAGAACAGGAAAGGAAAATTGCAGACAAAGTAGGAAACCTAAGGAAGAACATGTCAGGCCCTAGTAAGATGCAAAGCCAAGTGCTTTCATATATGTGTAATGAAGGAAGCAAAAAGACAAGCAAAATTCCTCACATTTATCTTATTTTGAGGACCCAGGCAAGAGCAAAATTTGAACATCTGACACCTATAGTTGATTGGAAACATAAGATACATTCCTGGAACATAGGAGAATGAACACACACACATACACACACACACACACACACCCCGTACGCCCTCAAGCTGGGAAAGTGCTCTTTCTTCAAGATATACTTTGAATCCCTTGATTATCTATCACTCATTCAATTTGCATTTTCAAGTTACAGATGGAACTTCCAACTTCAAAATCATTACCAAAAAAAAGAGATGATCAGCTTAAAATGAAAGGTTCTTGGTGACTGTGCCTTCTACAGCAGTATGTCCCACAGTGTAACTAATCTAATCAACACTGGCGTTAGGTATGTACTGTTTTCCTGGTAAAGTTTCCTAAGCACAGTATTCTGTGCCCATGCATTCTGTGACTCCAGATCTGGGGTCTGAGAAGGAGTTGCTGAATGGGTTAGTACCCACGTAACTTCTAAGTTTGGTTTTTTTTGTTTTTTTTTTTTTTTGATGTAACATAAATATGACTGGAAGGAAATATACAAAAATCTTAAACAGAGACTATTCTTATTTTTCCCTTATATCATCTCATCTTTTCCTAATATTAAGTGACCTTTAATAGGAGAATAGTAATGATGACTCTGACCATAGCAGGGACTGGCAGCAAACCCAAAGGAACACAGTTAACAGGCTGGGTATGAGTGGAGCCCCAGGTGTATTACATGGCCTTAAGGGAGAATCCATGCCAGCTGGGGTATGAGGTACTGAATACTGATTCATGAACCAGTGGAGCCTCTCTCTTCTTGGAGAGTTTGAATGGCTGTGGTCCTGGAGCCCAGCCACCCACACAGAGGAAAGACAACACCCAGAAGTCATGAAATGGTAGAGGAAAACAGTGGAGAAAGTAGATAACAAATCAGTAAAAAGTAGATAACAAATCAGTAAAAGCAGATCCATGCATATATTCAAAATTCCTGGCCTAGAAATTCACTCAACATTCGTTTAGGAAAAGTAGTATCAAGCACATACTGGCCCATTCCTGGATCTGTTCTATTCTTCGAAATTTTGTTCTCTTCCTCCCACATGCTCCATTCAAGCCTCTTTCTGCCCAGTTAACGAGCCAGCTGTGCCAAGTACACATTTAAAAAACATTTGTTTGCATGCACAAGGACAGTAGTAACTTCCCTTTCTTCTTAAAAGAAATGCCTTACCTCCAGAAGCCATGGCTTCAGTTTTCTGTCCAACAAAATATCGAATCCCAGGACTTCGAAACAGACACTTTCACTTCCTGGAGGTTGACCGGGTCTGCACATTCGATACGCATGCAGGACATGAGGCTCTGCTACAATCAAAGTCTTTACAACCAACTCCTGCACATATAGTGATTAAAAGAAAAAAAAAAAGGTGAAAATGTCTTACAGAAAAGTTTGCATATCTGAAAATAAGGCCTGGACCTACAAACAGCGCCCTGGTCAAGTTCCCAAAGCTCTATGCCATGTGGCCCTGGCCACTGCTCTGATTCCACTTCATGCCCCCCCTGCCCTGCTCAGTACACCCAGCGCAGGCTTGTCCGCTCAGGGCACCTGGCCATAACTGGTTCCTCTTTCTGGAACACCCCTCTTGATAGTCCCATGCCCGGCCTTGATATTCAGAGAGACTTCCCCAATGCTGGAGTCGACAGTAGCCGCTGTCATCCCATGTTGCACCACTTCGCACAGTACAGAATTAGCACATCTTTTCCCTTTTTTGTTGAGAGCCATGGCCTTGTGCCTATGTTAGTGCCTGCCATTTAGGAGATGCTCAAAATAGTTATGAATAAGTAAAAAAGTTGATAAATGTGGCTTCTATCTGTTAAATAAATAAGGCTAAGATCGTACGTTAGCCTTCTCAGAAACCATGCCGAAGGGTTTAGGAGTGGCAGGGAAGAAAAACTACAAGGAGGATAAACTATTTCACAGACAGCATCGAACTTCCACTTAGACAAAAGCTGGAAAGGTGGGATAGAATCGAGGAGCGGTGGGCTCCTTTATGTGGTAGTGATTTTGCAGTTCCTAAGGTTTACCTGAGAAGAGAGTGCGGCCGATTACAGAAATAGCTATCAACACTTTCTGCGAGGACACACAACACTACTAGAGTGAGTTATGAATGCTCATTAAACAAAAAGTTGGTTTCCTGAAGTTTAAGAATAAGTTACGGATTGCGGAAAAGCTGTCTTGCAGGGGTTTTTGGCTTAGAATATGTTTTTTTAAGTCCCTCTCTACAGGTATAGGCAATTTAGCAAGGCAGTTAAGAACTTAGCTCTAAAATCAGGCTTTCTGGGTTTATTCTTGGCTTTGCTTCTTGCTAGATGTACAACCTCAGTTACGTTGCTTTAACTTTGTGAGTCTCACTTTCCCCAAGATAAAGGGGAAGTAGTAGTAATACCTACTGCAAAAGACTGATATCAGGACAGAATGAGACTCCATGTAAAACTCTCAGCATAGTGCCTGGAACAGAGTAAACCTTCAATAAGTGTGAACTACTACTATTATTATAGTTATTCTATCATTCCTCCCAAACCCCACCTCCTGTGTCAGGTCAGAAACAAACATTCTACTACCTGGTGGCAGCAATTTTCACTGTATGAGAGAAAAAAAATGAGAGACAGAAATTAAGTTTGCTGTTACCCAGAACCCCAATCCAGATCATATTTGGGGTAAGTATCAGAGATGGCATGAGAGGTTGTTTTACAAAATTTTCATCAAAATAAAAAATTAACAGTAACACTAAAGGATCTAAAGACGAAAGCCAAAAAACCACTTCATATAAGTCTTTGGATATATTAGTGAAGTCACTGGAGAATAAAGGGAAAAAAGTTAAAATCTTGGCTAATAAGTATCGTCTGAAACAACTCACGCAGGGTGGGGAGAGTGAATAGTAATAAACGCTGAATTACAAATCTGTGTTTTTTCTACATAAAACACACATTTGTAAGGAATGCAAAGGCAAGACTGCAGATATATGTGAAAATCAGGAGTAACATAACCAAACATGAATCAAATTCCACTAACGCTTTTGGGAATTTCCAACATAACGGCCTTGCTTTGAAATATGATTTATAGATTTGTACATATATGTAAATATATAAAAAGCATTCAGTAAGGATGGTTTTATGAGTGATTACAATGGTTTAATTTCTGTGGCTTGATTGTCTAGTGATTTCTTATTCATTCTTGACCTGCACAAAAGTATATATCTCTGTGCTACATATGAGGTATTACTGTATGTCAGTTTTCATACACAGTCACTTTTTAGAGAAAGTACCCCCCTAAAAAAAAGGTCATTAGGGAAAAAAGTCCTAAGTTAAATTCATGAAATTTGCAAACTATAACATTAAGATAAAAATTTACTGATTGGGGGCACCTGGGTGGCTCAGTGGGTTAAAGCCTCTGCCTTCGGCTCAGGGAGCCTGCTTCCCCATCCCCCCACCTGCCTCTCTGCCTACTTGTGATCTCTATCTGTCAAATAAATAAATAAAATCTTTAAAAAAAAATTTACTGATTGACACTCTCTTTACCTCCTCCTGTTTTTATATTATTTCATTAACTCATCTTAAACAGATATCTATGATATTTATGATAATAAACTATTATTATTATTAAAATATTTTTTTGAATTTCTGTAAAATTGGCATTGGTAGAATAAATAAGTAGATAAATAAACACAGCATTATTGTACTCAAAATTCTTGTTTGGATGTATTTAGGTTATCAGGAAGATAGAGTAGAAAGTTAACAAGTTGGTGCGCTTCTTACAAAATTCAGTGGACAAACATTTATGCTGGAGCCCCTGAATTTCTAAAAAGTTTTGAATGTGTTGCCAATATTTACAAATCAAGAGACTTAAGAGTTTTCACTGGCAAATTAGAAGAATGAGTCACACTGGGCCCAGAATACCATGTAGCACCAAAAGGCTGGTGCTGAGTAGTGTCCACACCCTTCAGATGTCTTATGCTTTTCAAATCACCATGGTAAACACCCTATTTACTTCTTTGCAGACCATTTCACTCCTTTTTACTTGTCTAACACCCAAGGGTCTCTGGATTTATGTTTTGTGATACAGAAAATACAGTGTAAAAAATATCAACCAAAAAAACAACAAAAAAATACAATGATGCTGATTTTTCTGATTTTCTTAAGAGAACCAAATTAACTATGAACTTTCATGTCCATTTTCCATGATAGATTTATTTAAATTATATAGTATTTGTCCCCAAAGGCAAGCTAAACCATACTGCATAGCCCTCTCATATTAAGTTCTCTTCTAACTTTGAATACCATTGTGATACCTCTGCTGGGATTAATAAAGGTTATCTTCTCAGATCTGTCTCCTTTATTCTCTTTATTACCATTTGCAATGCCACCCACTGCCATGGCTTTAAGTATCAATCACACCCCAAACCTACACTTTGAACTGCCTGCTTGATCTTTCTACCTGAGAAAACATTTTAAGTTCAACAAGTCTCTACGGGAACTCATTATCAGAGCCTCATGACCTTTTAACAGTTTAGTGCAGGTGTCAGTGCCTCCAGAAAGCCCTTCTCCAATGCCCACCCATAGAAAGCTACTATCTGGTCTTCCTCTACATTCCCACAGAATCCAGTGCATGACTCTGTTGTTGTATGTGTTAAATTACACTTTATTAACAACTTCTATGTGGGTCTTTCCTACCAAACTCCCAAGTTTTTTGAGGATTGGAGCTGTATCTCATAAATCTTCAGATTATCAGCTAGAAACAAGCGTGTATTATGGGTTCATTAAGTGTTTACGGAATGACTGAATGAAAGTAATAAAGAGAACTCTTTTCCCTCACCTATAAAACTCAACTCTAGATTGTCTCAAAATAAATTCCTTTCTACTCTATTTCAGATAAAGCCATGCCCATTCTCCCTATAATTCCTCCTTAAACCTGCAAAGGAATGTCTGACTACTTCTCCCTGATTTTGGACATTCAGTGAATGTCAATGCTGACCTCACTGTCCCCTCTTCTACTGTGGTTAATTTCAGGCCATTCTTTTCACTTAAACTATCTCTAGGTGCCTTCCTCTACCTACTCTTGGTCTGTACTATACCAATATTCAGATTTACCTTTTAAATTCACAGTCATTGGCCTTACTACTCTCCTCCCTTAAAATCTGGAAGGAATGAATCCTTACTGCCTATCAAGTTAAGCCTTGATTTTCAGACCTAAAATTTTGCCTCCACATGTCCTTTCAGCCATAAGTCCCCACAAAATTCCCAAAATACCATATGTGTCAACCTGGGCCACTTACCACTATTTTCATACATCTATACCTTTACTTATGCTTTTATTTGCACCTAAATCTCCCTCTCTCCAATCCTTAGCAATAGAAATAGCATTTATCAAGGTCTGTCACAATTCTCACTTCCCTCATGAAAATAGTTTATCTGCCCAATCTATGTAATCTGTTCTTTACTTAAAATGCTGATGATGGGGTGCCTGGGTGGCTCAGTGGGTTAAAGACTCTGCCTTCGGCTCAGGTCATGATCCCAGGGTCCTGAGATCAAGCCCCGCATCAGGATCTTGGCTTAGCAGGGAGCCTGCTTCCTCCTCTCTCTCTCTCTCTCTCTGCCTACTTGTGATCTCTGTCAAATAAATAAATAAAATCTTTAAAAACAATTTTTTAAAAAAGAATAAAACTCTGATGATCCTTTAAATTAATCTGAAGAAAGACAGTTATAATTGTGAAAATGGTATAATCTTACTGAAATATCACTCCAAAACTTAGCAACATCATGTTGATTTGCTTGTAGGAATTCTGTAAACCACTTGATGGAACGTTTGCTGCCTTTGTTTTCCGTCTCATCCCTTTCAAAACGCTCATTGTGCTTGTTCACAGAGTAGTTTGTTAGATGCATGTATAACTGGGTCTGTAACAAGTAAGAACCAAAGTTGTCATCAGCTACGAAACTCTAGAACTGTGATGTTTCACAGACCATAAAGCAACCAAAGATGAAAGACAATTTTAAAGTTTTAAAATATACAGATCAACAATTTCATGATGATTTAGATAATTTTCAAATTAAATACAATGGCACATTTCTAATAAAAGGATTACAAATGTAGTCATCTACAAAGTTACTTTATATATTATTCAAAATATACCATTAAAAAATTAAAATAATTATATGAAACTGAAATTACACACTGCTAAGCAAGAAAAACAGTTTGTTTTTGTTAATTTGTTTTTAATGTTTTTACTGATAGTTCTCACCTATATTTATTTTGGGAAGAGAATTTTCTAAGAGAGCATTCTGTGTTTTTTCAAAGAAAAATAAAAAATGAAATCTCAAGTAAGTAGCATGAATCAAAAGGCAGGACTACCAAACACAACCTCTGCCTTGCATAGGAACTAGGAAGCCACCGGAACTCATTCACTAGACAGAGCGCACTTTGAATCAGCAAACAGAAGCAGCACACAAGGCTGTACAGAGCCTAAATGATTAACAGTAAATTAACAGTACTCCTTACTGGAGCTGTTATGCCTTAGCCTCTTTACACTTTTATAATTGTTGTTACCGTTATCCTCAAATAACTTGAAAAAGAATCCAAAATTTTAATCCTTTCGTAATTGTCAACTAATACATATCTAATGATTCCTTATCAATCTAGTATAAACATTCATCAAATCTGTATCTTCTACCTTCATGAGCCTATTCCCAGGAGTTACTTTAGAGAGCAATGTTGCATCACAATGAATATATACTTTGTGTACATGATTATTATTTAGGCTTGTTAATAACCAAGTATATTTGTATCATATTTTATTTTCACTACAGTTACTTAGGTCTACAGTATATAATCTTTGAAACAAGTGTGCAGAAGTGATCATTTGAGCTACACGTTGTTTACTAACCCAAATACCCATCACTAATTAAGAATTTATTTTTTCATTCTGGGGCACCTGGGTGGCTCAGGTCCTGATCCCAGGGTCCTGGGATAGAGCCCCACATTGGGCTTCCGGCTCAGCAGGAAGCCTGCTTCTCCCTCTCCCACTCCCCCTGCTCGTATTCCCTCCCTCGCTGTCTTTCTCTCTGTCAAATAAACAAAAATCTTTAAATTTAAAAAAAAAAGAATCTATTTTTTCATTCATTAAACAGTATTTATGGAGCACCTACTTACTATCTGTAGGAACTGGTACTGGGCACTGTGGATACATAGATAAACAAGATAGATACAGTCCCTACCCTTATGAAACTTAGGAAAAAGCTTTAAATTAAGTGATATTTAAAAGAAAGAGCATAAATCTTATGCTTATCTAACTGTAAGTGTTTGACCTGAAGAAAAAGGAAATTAATCGAACTATAGAATTTCCTAGTTGCCAAAATATAAATCATTTTTCAATTTTAAAAAGTTGGAAAATAATTCTTGAGGGGTTCTCCATTTGGCAAGAATTTCTTGAAATAAATAATAATAGCAGTAATAAAAACTCTAGCTATCCTAGTGAAAAAGTCAGTAAAAAATGGAACTGTGCATTTTTCTTAAAACAGGATCTTTGGGGCACCTGGGTGGCTCAGTTGGTTAAGTGACTGCCTTTGGCTCAGGTCATGATCCTGGAGTCTCGGGATCAAGTCCCACATCAGGCTCCCTGCTCGGTAAGGAGTCTGCTTCTCCTGCTGACCTCTCTCCTCTCATGCTCTCCCTCTCTTAAATAAATAAATAAAATCTTAAATTAAAAAAAAAACAGTATCTTTGTAAGTAGGATTGGAAATTCTAGTTTCCTATCCACCTCAACAAAAATCCCCTTCTAAGTAGTTCATTGCCAGTTGGACATTGGCCATAAGCAGTGAAGACAGCTATAAACCAAATAGTAACTTGCAAGGAATGAAACGGATAAAACTATTCTCCACCCCATTTTTTAGCATGTAGGCTCAATACAGTGAATTGGGATATACAAAACTTTTCAAGAACCAGCCAAATGTTACATTGGTAGCAAAAATAAATGGTTATTATATTTCAATGCCTGAAATTCTCTGTCTTATGATCTCCTTATATGCAGTTTACCGATATTTAATTTTTAGAAATACACACAGCTCTTCACAAAATACATGCTATTTTAAAAACTGGAAATAGGAAGAAACAAATACACAACAATAAGCCAGTGAGAAGCATTGATTTATTTTTTCCAGGCTTTTTTTCTTAAGCTTACATTTTACATAATTGGGATCTCACTTTACATAAAACTTAAAATTATATATATATATATATATATATATATATATATATATATTTTTACTCTTTCATATCTTAATCTAGGAATTTGATCATGGAGTTGAAAAAGGTGAACTTTTAAATTTTAGAGACCTATTAGGAACACTGACACTTATATAGGAGAAGATCATTCTTTTTACATGTGAACCAAAGCCACAAGATTACATGATCAAAAGCAATTGGCAAAGTGAGACCTTGAGGTTACATTTCCTGACTACCATACTTTCTTTATGATTTCCCAATCTAGTGTATTTAAGCAAATCACATAGACATAATTTAAGATATTAAAATAAATCACTTTATTACCTAAATGAGCTTACAAGTTCTTATTACTCTTTTTTCTCAAAACATGAGTATGTACCTTACAATGTATTATTCATACCAATTATTTTAATTATAAGCTAAGAGCTGACAAGTATTAAATTAGGCCTATAGCTTGGTTCTCTCTTCTGAACTCTACATTTATGCTATACATCTAAATGCTTAAGCCTAGATCCATTTGGAGGCTGTGCAGGCATGTCAAACCAAACACACGGGCTTCCGGCAAGACCTTTAATAGCCCCTATATTTCCTACCACGGTGAATCATACATCATCCATCCAATTAACCCATGCCACAATTCTTGAGTTTTATCCTTAATTTCTCTCTCCCTTTTCCTCCTGTTCTACAAATCTAACCTGTCAGTACATCAATGTTATCCACATTATCATAAATATATCTTAAATCTATATTCTTACTGTTAGTATAGTCCTTCTGCTACTACTTCAGATAAGGCCATCTTCCCCCTCACAGGTGGTTAGACTGGAAAACAGCTTCTCCCGTACCCTCACCTCTCCCATCCATCTACCTCTACATCCATCTCTCAGATTCCCCACAGATAGACCAAGTCACTTTTTAAGATAAAAATCTCACTTCTTCTTTCCTTCTTTAAAATTTTTCAATGCTTCCCTTCTTCTTAGGTTAAATTCCAAAATCCTAGATATGGCCTAAAAAGCCCTGAAAGATCTGTTCTGTAGGCTCTTCATCCTCATCTCTGAACACCCACCCCGTCATGGTCTGTATTTAGACACACTGAACATGAGTGCTTTCCCCACACACACCATACCTCTGGGCCATTTTTCTCTACAAACTTCCACCCCACACCACCCTGCCCCCAACTTGGCTAGCCGTTCATTATTCATATTTCACTTAACAATCTCCCTCTCTAAACGTTCTCTCCAGCTGCATTAGTGCCTTTGCTATGCACTGCCTTAGCACCCTCAGTGTCGTAGACCATTACACTTACCATCAGGTATTATAATTGCTTATTTTATTTTCTGCCTCCCCACTAGACTGTTGCTTTTGAGAGGTCAAGCACTGTATCTGTCTTGGTTACTGTTTTTCCAAAACCAGCACAATGCCTAGAATGCAGTAGAGTGCAAATATTACTTGGTGATTGAATATATTCACACCTTATGACCTTTAAAGAGATGATTCTTTCCTTTATCGTCCTTTCCAGTGAAAAATTTACAGTTCTCTTATTCTTCCTTTGCCAGGTTTACAACATTTTTCATTAATTGAACATAGCAATGTTTATGATCAGTCATTATGTAATTTTTAAAATATGACTTTCAGTGCAGTTAATTGTGTGCATAACATCGGAGGAGAACAATAACCAGGATTTTGACAAAATGGGAAATGATAATTATAATTTTTACTATAATTAGTAGGTCCAAAAATAGGGTAGAGGTTAACTAAACTTTTAAGTATGGATAATAAAATTTGTGACTTTCATGATAAATTATGATAATAAATTACAGTTGGACCTTCATAAACCATAAACTGCTGTTTTGACTTCCATCAATGTGCTATGCCTATACAAAGGAAATCTTAATGGAAAAATATCTATAGAAAGCTCCATTTAATAGATTTTAAAATGCACACTGAAACTACCAATTTATGTCTCTAATTTACATTTGGTCAGTGTAAATCTACCATCTTTTCTTTTGTGCAAAGTGACAAGTTAATAACTCTACTTTCTGATAACTCTCACTTTCTTTGTTTCATGTACTTTCTCCCACATCCTACTTGTTAAACCCTTACCCATGATATAAAGCTTGCTCAAATACCACTTCCTCCATGAAAAGCTAAACATAAACTATCCTTCTACTCAACTCCATGATACTCTGTCTGTACTTCTCAATGAGATATTATTTATATTTATATTTCTAAATAAATCATTTCTATCCAGGGCCAAAGCATCCGCACATGTGTTTTGAAATCCATTTCTATATAGGGTTATTGTATATACACGTGTACATGTCATTTCTATGCAAGGCCACTACATACACATGTGCTTTGAAATCCAGCCTTGTGCTTGCAGACAGCACACAAAGGGAGGGCCCTCTCCTAATTAGCCTGCTGGAGAAGACACCTTTTTATCTTTCTAATTTTCACAAAGCTGTCTATAAATGAGAAGAAGTCTTGTTTATGTACACAATTCCTAACTATAAAAACCTGATAAGGGATACTTTGATTCATAGAATCTTTACATACAGTTCATACTCTAAGAAGTACAAGTTGAACAAATGAATAAAACCATAGATTCTGTCTGGTATCACTTACCAAATTAGACTCATTAGGTGGAATGTATTTCTCTGTTCCCATTCGCACAAGTCCATCATGGTAGAGAAATATTTTCAGCGGATCACATGATGTCACCAGAATATAAATTCGTAAATCAAACTTGTAACCTTCCATTAGAAAAGGTTTTTCAATGTATTCTTGAACAATCAAATGATCCTGAGATGGAAGTTTGTCACCATTTCTTATCAAAGAAATTCTAAGTTAAAAAAAAAAAAAGAATTAAAAGACTAATTTGATATGGGGTCATGATATTTACAAAATTCCAGGTAATACTCAAGAGGAAAATAGTGGAGTAGGGAATCCCAGAGTCTGTCCCTCCACAAAAGCAATAAACAGCCAAAAGATAGTCAGAATCAACTTTTTTGGAAAACTAGAAACTGACCAAAAGCTTATAACAACCAAAGAGCACTTAATTTAAAAAAAAAAAAAAAAAGCTGAATCTATATAAAATGAGCTTTATGGCATTTTAACTTACTCTGGCCCATTCCCCAACCTCAACTCATCCACAGGCTTGAACAATAGCCCATGTTCCCAGTACAGGTCCTGGTTCTGGAGGGAGCAGAATAGACCTTATTCTTGTAGTAGTTTTATTTCTCTTGTTATTGTTGTTTTACCTGTCTGATGGCTCCCTGAAGGAACTCAAGGACCACTTTTATCTTGCCTAATTAGGAACTCTCCTAATGTAGTTGAGGCAGCTACTTGTGGGGGACTGGAGGCGGAGGGGAGGGCAGGGGGCATAGTTGAAAACATTTGAAGACAAATGCATTAGTTCCTGCTGCCTATGACAACCAATAAATGTTGGAGAAAACAATATACTAACTAAAAATATAGGAAAGAAAAACTAAAGTATGAGAATCTTTGGGGAATAAAAGCTTTGAAAAGCTCAGGCATAGGAATCTAGAACACCATGTGCATGCCCACAGCCAAGTGCATGCTCAGGAAAAACTTGAAAGGCCCTAAGCTCTTACCTCTGGTTAACCATCAGGCTCTGCACAAGCATGAAATGAAGACCAGGGCAGAGTTTTAAACTGCCTACTTGAATGCTGAAGGCATATTCCAACATACATATACATCCCTTCTGCAAGGACTGGGAGCTTAGGTTTGGGGGAGGTTTTCTTGGTTTATTTCATTTTGTTTTATTTTGTTTTTTTGGTTGAAAGTGTTTGAGGAGACATCTGTCCACTTACAAGCTAAGCACCCACCCAAAAGAACAGGAGCTTCAGTTCTGCACACAACAAAAAATACAGACTTCACAAAATTATTTCAGAAAGATAACTAAACAAATAAAGAGCAACCATAACAAACAGCAACAAAAAACCTTTCAGGGGGGAGAATCCGATTTCCAGCGTTGCTACATTATAACATTCAAAATGTCTGATTTCCAACAAAAACTATGAGTCATGCAAAGAAAATTAAAGTATGGCCCATACACAGGAAAGTTACCAATTAATAGAAAGACTTTGGGCTTACTAGACAATCAATTATTTAGATCAACTGTTTTAAATCTGTTCAAAGGGTTAAAGAAAACCATATGGAGAGAACTGAAGGAAACCACGAGAAGAATATCTCACCAAATAGAGAATGTCAATAGAGATAGAAGTTTTTGTTTGTTTGTTTTGGGATTTTTTGTTTTGTTTTTGTTTTTGCTTTTGTTTTTGTTTTTTAAGGAAGAGTGGAGGGAACCAAACTGAAATTCTGAAGTTAAAAAATAACAATAACTGAAACAAAAAAAAATTCATTAGCAAGGCAAACATAAGATACAGGAAGCCAGAAAAAAAAATTAATGAACTTGAAGGTAGATCAATTGAGACTGACTAGGTCTGAGGAACAGAAAGAAAAAAGAATGAAGAAAAATGAACAGAGGTTAAGAGTTCTATGGGACACCATCAAGAATATCAACATATACATAATAGGAATCTCAAAAGAAGCGGAGAGAGAGAAAGGGACAGAAAGAATATTTAAAGAATTAATGGCTGCAAACTTCCCAAATTGATGAAAAACATTAACTATATATCCAAAGAACCCAATTAACTCCAAGTAGGATAAATTCAAAGACATCCACACTGAGACATATTATAATAAAACTGTCAAAAGCCAAGACAGAGAGAATCTTCAAAGCAAGACTAACGCTACTTATCACACTCTTTCGATTCTCAAGAAGATAAATAGCTGATTTCTCAACAGAAACAATGGAGACTAGAGGCAGTAAGATGATATATTCGAAGTGTTGACAGAAAGAGGAAAAAATAGAATAAAATAAAATAACTTGTTAACCAATAATTCTATATCTGGCAAAAAGTATTCAAAATTGAAGAAGAAATTAAGATATTCCCAGATAAAAACTGATAGTTTGTTAATAATATAGTTGGCCTATAAGAAATGTTGAAAAGAATTCTTCTGACTGAAATGAAAAGACACTAGGCAGTAACTCAAATCCACACAAATAAATAAAAAACACCTGGTAAAGGTCACTACATAAGTAAATACGAAAGTCACTATTAATATTTTAGACTTCTAATTCTTTTTTCCTATTTTACGTAAAATACAACTGCATTAAACAGTAGTTATAAATCTATGTTGATGGCACACAATGTATGAAAATGTAATTTGTAACAATAATAATATAAAGAGGGACAGAGCTATATAGAAGCAAAATGAGGGGCTCTTTTGTTTTTGTTTTACTACTGAAACTAAGTTGATATTAATCTAAACAAGATTATTATAAATTGAGGTATTAATTATAATCCCAGGGAAACCATTTAAAAAAAACTCCAAACAGATTCAAAGGGGGTACATGCAACCTGGTATTTATAGCAGCAATATCAACAATAGCCAACTATGAAAAGAGCCCAAGTGTCCACCAACTGATGAATGGATATAGATGTAGTGTATATATGTGCAATGAAATAATACTCAGCCATCAAAAAGAATGAAATCTTGCCATTTATAGCAATGTGAATGGAGGTAGAGTGCATTATGCTAAGTGAAGTAAGGCAGTCAGGGATAGACAAATACCATAAGATTTCACTCATATGGGGAATTTAGGAAACAAAATAGATAAACATGTGGGAAGGGGGAAAAAAGAGAGAAGGAAAGAGGGGGAGGCAAACCATAAGAGGCTCTTAAAAATAGAGGACAGGGGCGCCTGGGTGGCTCAGTGGTTAAGCCGCTGCCTTCGGCTCAGGTCATGTTCTCAGGGTCCTGGGATCGAGTCCCGCATCGGGCTCTCTGCTCAGCAGGGAGCCTGCTTCCTCCTCTCTCTCTCTCTCTCTCTGCCTGCCTCTCTGCCTACTTGTGATTTCTCTCTGTCAAATAAATAAATAAAATCTTAAAAAAAAAAATAGAGGACAAACTGAGGGTTGATGGAGGGAAGTGGGCGGGGAATGAGCTAAATGGGTGATGGGTACTAAGGACAGCACACATGTATGATGAGCACTGGGTATTGTATGTAAGTGAGTCAAAAAATGCTATTCCTGAAAAAAAATAATTAAAATAATTTTAAAAATTTTAAACTCACAAATATATAGTAAAAGAAATGGCAAGAAAATTAAAATAGCACACAATAAAATATTTAATATAAAAGAGAGTAGAAAAGGCAGAATTGAGGAATGAAAACTATATTAAGACACAGAAAACAAATAGCAAAATGGCTGAAATTAGTCTTTCCTTATCAATAATTACAAATGGATTAACTCTCAACTAAGACTAGCATTGGCAGAATGTATTTTTTAAAAAATGGTCCAATCACACACTGTCTACAAGAGATTCACTTCAGATTCAAAGATACAAATAACTTGAAAGTGAACAAATAGAAAAGATACTCCATGCCAAAAGTAATAACAGAGAACTGGAGTGGTATACTAGTATTACACAAAATAGACTTAAAGAGAAAATTTGTTGTAAGAGACAAGGACAATATGCAATGATAAAATGATAAATCAAAAGATTAAAAGCAGCCTCGGGACATCTGGGTGGCTCAGTTAAGCGTCTGCCTTCAGCTCAGGTCATGATCCTAGGGTCCTGGGATCAAGTCCTGCATCCGGACCCAGCTCAATGGGGAGCCTGCTGCTTCCCCGACTTGTTGCTCTCTCTCTCTATGACAAATATGTAAGTAAAATCTTTAAAAATAAAAAAAAATTAAAGCAGCCTCAGCCATATTTTCTCTGAAAAAATACAATGCAGCAAAAGGACACAGGAATATTAAGTTGCATAATCTGTGTTCAGCTAACACGTCTACTTCATGGTACCTTACCTTAAAATGTGTTTTATTCATTAATTTAATCACCATGACTCAATAAAGAAAAAAACTTATTTGTAAAGCAAAGAGGATATAATTATTTTTGCTTTAAATGTCTGGCTATTGAAAGAGTAACTATCTTACTATTTTTTTCTCCAAGTCAATTTGGCTCCACTATCAACTGAATTTTATCCTCCAAGGTTACTCTAAAATTATTATAAATACAAATTTTATGTTTAAGAAAAAAATTGGAAACATCTTTTTTCTCTATTTTGTTGTCTCCTATAAAAGTCTTTCAACTGATTTAATCTTTAAATTGAAGAACTAAAGTCTGTGGGACAGGAAAAAATGGCTCAATAAATATTTAGTTCCAAAAAAGCAACAGAAACCCATTTTATTATTTTTTCATATTCAACCACGAGTGAATGCTCACATTTATTCTTTTCCCCAATTTTTTTTTTAAACTTTTACATGTTCTGGGTGAAAAATACCTACCCATGACCCATTGCACCATTGGCTGGTTTTACTATAAAAGTTTTCTGCTTTCTTTTTTTCTTCAATTCTTTCATGTAGTTCTGGAATTGGGTATATTCAGCAGGGAAGATCCATGTTCGAGGAACAAAGGTATAATCCAGAGGCCGGGACTTGATCATTCTGTAAATTAGAGATAATATGACAAGTAATTTCTATTCATACTTTTCTAAATTTTCTTCCTCTGTGCTACTGGCATTTATTGCAAGGATTTAAATTCCCATGATTTCTTCATTTACTGATTCATTCCACATATATCTATAAAGCACCTACTATGTGCAAGGCATTATTCTGGACACTGGGGATTCATCAGTGAAAGAAAAGGACAACATTCTCTGTACTGTGTACCAATTCATATATTGGTAGATCATTCAAGTATACACTCTATGCTAGGCACTAGGGATATTAAGATAAATTAATATGGGATAAGGCACTAGGTATACACTATATGCTATTATACACTATATGCTACAGTGTACTATATTCGAGTATACACTATATGCTAGGCACTAGGGATATTAAGATAAATTAATATTCTCTAACCTCAGGAATTTACAAATAAGCTAACAAGTACAATGTGGTAAGTGCAATAAAGACATATATGGCAAGGTAATGAGGAAATAGTCATTAACTCTGCCCCTGGGATGAGAGAGTGGGAAGCAGGAAATAGTTCACCACCAGGTGCCGTTCGTGTTGCATCTTTGAAGATAACTTTGAGTCCTCTGAGGCACCCATAAGGAGCAGTTTTGATCATTTTTTCCTACACTATTTTTGAAGTTTAACTACTTTTCTGAAAAAACCATGTAAACCTCTGAGTATACTAGAAATTTTGTTTCATTTTGTTTTAACATGAACTACATATGTCTCTACATGTGGTTTTATGGCTAACAATGTATGTCTTGATATTTTTATATTTACTACTAATCAGGCTGCCTATTTGATACATAATTTAAGGTTAAAACTAGGTATAAAATGCTTACTTTTTATTAATCCCAATATTGACCATTTTGTACATACTGATTCCCAATAAAAATGAAGAAATTAGAAGAAAATTTTCAAATATTATCTATTAAAGAAAATCTGATTATTTCAAAAAAAAAGCTCCTTTTAATAAATGTAAGCAAGTCTCTTATAGATAAGGAGATATTGTCCCCAGATGAGACTGATAAAATCTAAAATGAAACCACAGTACATGGGATGCAGAGAGGTCGGGCCGACACTCTGAAACTAGGGTGTGGCATATGGAAGCCACATGGCCTTCCACAGCTTAGGTTCCTATGGTTTTCATAGTTCAAGTGCTCTTTCAAGAAAACCCTATAAGAAAGTTATATTTCCACCATGAGAAGGGAAATAATTACCAACTGTATCTGTGAAATCCAGAATAAGCCAATAAACTAAATAATCTCAATACAAGATAGGCTAACACTGACTGGTTTGGAAAACACACGTATACACATATACACAAAGCTAAAGGAAACACAGGAACAGTGCTGATGTCCTTGTTTTTGTGTCTAATACCTTTAAATGTATTTATTATATTTTTAACAGTGATATGAAATTAGATCAATTTAAAGTTTTAATTAAAAGAATATATTTTAAACTAACCATGTGGAGTACTTATGAATGATACCATTCTTTCACATACATACATACTTGGAAAAAATCCAAGCACACATATATTCAAGAGAAAACTTCATTCCATTTAGCAATCTAGCACAAATCATTTGGTGTAAAAATATATAGCTTCAAAACAGACATGCAATCTTACTTAGGAATTTGGAAATATGGAATAATTTCTGTTCATAGCTGTCATGGATTTACTAAAATGATATTAAGAATGTAATTTAATTAATTTGATTTTTATATAAGTAGGTCATTACTTTCCATCTAATAGAAGGTTCTTTTTTCCTTAAGGAAAATTCCAAGGATCTTAGAAAAATAACAAATTGCCTATGTGCAATAGCTACTAATGGGTCTACAGTCAACCTTCTTGTTCTCTACAAAGCAGATAGAATGATCTTTTCAAAATGCAAATCTGTCATTCTACCAGCTTCACCCCCACTCCTCCTCTCCTATGGAATTTAGGATAAGGACTATAATCCTAACCATCACCCTTCAGCTAATCACTCCTTCCCATCAATGTCTTTGTGCTCCAGCTACACTTGACTTTATTTCAGTATCCTGACTATTCCTGCTTTCTCCCACCACATGACCTCAGACCATACATTTTTTCCTGCCCAGAAAACTGTTCTCTATCATTTTCACCAATAAACTCCTCTCAGCATTCATATTTAAGCTTCCACATCACATCCTCGGGGAAACTCTCCAATGTCTCCCTCCGCCAGAAGTCCTTCACTATCCATTAATTGACTACTATGTAACTCTACTTCATTGCACTTATCACAGTTGCAACCCAAAGTTGTAAAATCCACAAGTCTGATTTTGATCACCTGATGTGCCCAAAGGCTAGGACATTGCCCAGCGTATAACAGATATTTAATAAATGTTAGATGAAAGTAAATGACTTCAATGAAACACATGTCTAAAAATTTGCAGAGGGAATTCCCTTTCCTCTGAAGTCTGTTCTTGCTATAATCCGTGTGTTAGTAAATTGCCCCCACCTACATGTTTCCTAAACCAGAAGCCTAGCAGTCATCTCGAACACTGCTCTCCTCCTCCCCTTTGATTCGCACATCTCAGCAGCTTTCTAGTCCTGTCAATTCTTTCTTTTCCCTATTTTCCAGATGCATTATCTCTCCCCCATTCCCACTACCTCTCCTTTGGTTTATCAGATGTTGACGATCATCACCTCCTTGAGGGCTTCCTCCCTTCTTTCTCCCCCTTCTTTGAATCCATGATCTACAGGACCACCAAGAGTATGGAAAACATTTCATTTCTCTACTCAAAGCCATTAAAAAAGTTCTCATTTTACTCAGGATAAACAGAAATGTTTGCTAAGTAGTTAAAGAGATTAAAGAATCAATGATGAAATAATTGAATAAAACCTAGTAACATGGGGAATGCAGCCTGGCCTTTGCATTGACCTGCAGCAGCATCACAGTGAGCCTCCTGACACCCTATAAAACTACTTAGAAGTTCCCCCAAACCTATCATATTGGTTTAAGTATCCATATAGTTCCTCCCGCTGCCGTCTTTGCCTACAGTCTCCTTGCCTTCTTCTCAAAGGGTGAACTCCTATACACTTCTCAATACCCATTTTGCATTTGAATTCCCCAGAAAACCATCCAAACCCTCCTGGAAATAACCTCCGTCATCATCTTTGTCACTGCCATACACTGACTCTCCCCTGTGGCACCAGCAAAGTGTATTCATGTTCATCACTCTTTCTCCCTTACTAAAAATGGAGTTCTAGGCAGGGACTAGGCCTTATTCATCTTGTTTACCTGTTAGCAGTCTCTAGTCTATAACAGACACACAAAAAATATTTGTTGGGTGAGTGTATAAACTTTCACATGATGCATATAAATATTTAGTTATATACCAAGTTTCCTAACCTTTCTCTGTTTGAGTTTTCTTTTTTAGAAATTTTCTTAAATTATCACTCAACTTCCTTAAACTAAAAAAAAAAAAAAAAACCTAATCCACAAAAATATAAATTGCATAAAAATTCTGCAGTTCATTTGGTATAACGCTTGAGAACTTGTGAACAGTTTTTCCCATAACAGTAGAATTGTTACTCCAAATAGTGGTCTCAGAGATAATTATACATATATTTACCTCAGAGACCTGGGTAGGGACATACACATATGCCTGTGTGTATGTGTGTGCACAAATGCACCTACTCTAGTGTCTGGCACACATTAGATGCTCAATAAAACATAGATGCTCAATAACAATGATATGAACACACACACAGTGTATTATGTTGCTAAACTGCAGTGAAAAGAGTCAGGTTCTGGAGACCAGGACTCTGCTCCAGCTCCGCTATTCACTGTTTTACTTGTGCAAGATATTCATTTCTCTGACTCTCAGTTACCTCCTCTACAAAATGAAGGAAGAACCAGGAAACTTCTAAGATCTGCTAGCTTTAAAATTCTATCTCTTCCATCAAAATACCATTTCAAATCAATGTAACCTAGTGAAAGATGCACTATAACATTCAAAACAAACTTTGAAAAGGTCTTCTCTATTACAAGAAAATGAAGATTACTTGGTCATATTTCTTGCTAAGAAATCCTTTCTACAGATCTCCCCCATTCCTGGAAAATGGTTGATCCTCTGGAAAATAAAAAGGTAAACATTAATATTCCCACAGACTTAATAAATACATTCATTTATACTACAATAATGTTACATCCATCCTGAGTTTAATGTTCTTAGAAAACTGACTATTAATGTAAAATATTTAAAATGACTATAATGACTCTACAGAATTAAAGAATCTACAATAAGCAAAAAAGAAAATTGCCAATTTTTTTAAGAAATCAAAAAACCATGTTTACAGAGATATAAATGTTACAATCTTCCCTGTTAAATAACTGGTCATTCAATGTCTATTTCTAGTATTCTAAATTTACTATATTCATACAGATAAGCATTGTAGAAATATTGGCAAGAATGGCCTTGTTAGCTTCCTATAACCAATTTTATATTACACTCTATACTGACAAACTATACAAAATGTTGATTGCCTAAAATTCTGTGTATTTGGACTTTTTAGTTTGATGTCTACTTTTTAATGTTTGCTTGACATTCTACAAGTAAAAGAATGAAGCCCACATGGCAGACATTACAAGGTATTTCCACTTCCTGATTTCTCTGTGCAATTTTTCCACATCACTCGTCTTTAAGAGTAATGCAAAGCACCTGTGTAGGAAGCGTTTTCTCCTATTAATTCTTCCTTAAAGATGGAAAGAGGTTAAAAGTTAGATTGGAGGGGACTCGGGCTCTTATGCAGAGTCAGTACTACTGGACAGCAACAAAACAGGCTATTTAGGTAAGTTAGAAATTAAACTTAATATATCCACACATTAAGAATCCTATCTGAGATTAAGAGTCACTTATGGTTTGTCTCCCTCCCAATCCCATCTTGTTTCATTTATTCTTCTACCCACTTAAGCCTCCATGTTGCATCACCACTTCCTCATATCAGGGAGATCATATGATAGTTGTCTTTCTCTGCTTGACTTATTTCGCTAAGCATGATACGCTCTAGTTCCATCCATGTTGTTGCAAATGGCAAGATTTCATTTCTTTTGATGGCTGCATAGTATTCCATTGTGTAGGTTGCCGGGGGGAGGGGGTTTGGGAGAAGGGGGTGGGATTATGGACATTGGGGAGGGTATGTGATTTGGTGAGTGCTGTGAAGTGTGTAAACCTGGTGATTCACAGACCTGTACCCCTGGGGATAAAAATATATGTTTATAAAAAATAAAAAATTAAAAAAATAAAAAAAAAAAAAAAAAAAAAAAAAAAAAAAAAAAAAAAGAATCCTATCTGAGTGAAATTATGATGGAATTCATAGAACTCTCCTAAAACCAATAACCGGTCATGATTAATCCCCACCTGGTAATTTTGCAGCTCTGCAATCTTCTCCTGCTGAACCGCAGAATCACACCATATAAGGTTACTTGTTTCATCCTCATCTGGAGTTTTCATAAATCCCATTTCATCTATGACTAAACGAACTGCAAGTAAATGATTAAGTTAAATGAAAATTAAAATACTATTGAAATATATTCATTGTGGAAACAAGTTTGATATATGTAAATTTTATCTCACAGTATTTCGTTTGCAAAATATCCATTAATTAGTTATAGCATTCCCTTATTTTTAGCTACAACAGTTTATCTAGGGCCAAATTATACTCACAGTAACTGAGAACTGTTTTTAGGTTGCACTCAAAATCCTTGGTTTCAACCATCAGAGTTTTAGCAGGTACACAACTCTGCTAAAAAGTTCAGTGATTATTCATGGCACAGTGAAAACATGTACACAGCTGAGATAACACCTCTACTCAGGAAAATGGAATACATGGCTTTTTTTTTTTTTTTGACCTTGGGCTAAAAGAGAAAAGGTAAAAATAGTTCCTGATCATTAGACCTATCCTATACTTTCCACCTCCCCAGTTCAAATTATTTTTAGCAATTAAAACCAAGTCAGCTGTGTTGACTCAGGATATGAAATAATGAAGCAGAATTCACCGTAGAGATCTGGAAACTGGCCCTCCTATCTGCTCCTAACACCTTTATCCGATTGAAAAAATTTATGCTCAGAGGAAAGCTTGTTTTTCAGTACAAACTATTTATATGCTCCTCTCTGATCTGGATACCAAATTAACATACTAACACTTTTCTTCCAATGAATTTCAAGTTTAGAATAAAGATAAGTAAAATATTCAGGATAAATTTTGGATCCCAACAGAATTCTGAGACTTAATAGAAAGGTGTAACTAAATGGCAGCCCTTCGATGTTTTCTTTTTAAATGTTTTCCTTTACTGCACACCCTATGCATGAGGAGAAATGGTAAAGGGCGATCAGTTGTCTGAATTCACTTGGCTCAAGTACAAAACTGATGAGCAGACACTTGTCAGTCTCAGGTTCTAGAGACTCTTGATTGCTTTTTGGCTGAGGAGAAAGAAAAGACTTTTTATGCAATGGTTCCTAGACTACAGACATAAAAGAAGAGAACAGTGATTGGAGAGGGATGATGGAGAGGGATGAACTGAAACCACCATTCTCCATGAAAGGCTCTGAAAAACTTGGGGCTGCTCTGAAGGTGCAGGTGACAATGTACAAAGCAAGACTTGGGGGAGGGGCTGTTGTCTTGTCTGCCCCAGACCACCATGCAACTTTGCTGACCTGAGGGCTCACAGGGAGGGCAAGGGCCGCAGCCACCCAGCCTGGGAGACTGCTTTAACTCACTCATAAGCAGTAAAAAAAGAATGAGGCCAGAATAGCTGCTCACAAGCAGACCTGTTCCTGAGTACAGGAGATACATTGTTTGGGGCTGTTCAGAGATAACTGAAAAGACCTTAGAGAGAGATGGAACTGGCAGCAGTTACAGAGGGAGGGAGTATAATGACCTACTAAAATGCACGCATGAATGTACACATGATGAATGTACACATGAACCAGTGAGGCTGGGAACACTCAGATTACATAACAATAGTGGAAAAGATCCATTATTTCCTTAGATTCACAAACCAAATCTGTAAGGCCAGTCATACATAAATCTCTTTTATTAAGAAATTTCAAAGCTTGGAGAGCTGACAAAGTTGAACTTCAAAGAAAAACACAATGCTAGGTTATTATAAAGTCTCTTTTCTCAGGTAAGCCATTTAATCAAATTTTTATTTGAACTGAAATTTTAGAAATCAATTGGAATCTTTTAAGGATATCATCCTCCACTGCATGGAAAAGAAATCCCTTTAACTCATCAGTTCCAAATAGAAATTTGTTGACAGCTAAAGCCTACCTCCATGCCTTGAAATGCTGGTATTTTAGGAGCTCTCTTTTTAAAAGGGAATAAAATATAATTATCTCTACACTGAATTTCTACCAAACCAAACACTCCATTGGTAAAACAGAGATAACCATATGAACCATTTCCTCACATTTCCTTTTATATATTACATAACCCCCTCTCCAATCCTTCTTGTCCCCATTAAATAAAAATTACCAAAAATATATTCCTCATAATTTGTCCTATGATCTTTTCCCTTGATCCATAGAGTTTTCAGAGGCTGTTCAGGAGTTTTAAAAATAGGAATCCATGCAACTCTCTGAATCTTAGATATAGAAGATACATTTGTGTTTCTCAATTTAAATTTCAATTCACATTTTACTTAGGCAATATGATATAGTAAAAAGAAAACTGAATTTGGAAACAAATGAATTTAGGTTCAAGTTCCACTTTTGTCATCTGTGTGAACTTGGGTAAGTTGCTAACTCTCACTGGACTTGTTTATTCAACTTTCTATAGAGGATGTATAAAAAATAATGTGGAATTTCATAATGTAATAATTATAGAACCAGTGAGAGAACGTACTTCATTACTCCATATGTCTTCATAAGAAACTAAAAGAGAAATTTCTCCCAAGACTCAGGAATACAGAAGTCATATGTCCTTCGAATAACCAATGATTTTATCTTCTGGGCACTGTGTAGTCTATAACTGATTATGTTTTAGTATTTGCTTTGGTTGCTAGGAAGCTCTGAGTCAAATCCATGTCCATCTCGAACTATAGAGAGTCTTGCAGTATGTATTTTGTACTCTTACCAGCCACAAGATTCATCTTAGTTTACTGTCTTTATTTTCCCGTTTATCTTCTTAATGCTATTAGCCACTTCAAATTCACCTCACTATTAGAGTGTAGAAAAAATGCAGGGGAAGGGGAGGAAGGGAGTAATGCAGACTATTTTACAGGGTTATTTGGAAGATTAAATGAGGTAATGCATATGGAAATGTTTGGTCAATGGCTATAAAAATATTACTATTAAAGCTATAGCAAAGTATTCTACATGAGGAAACAGGCAACACCAGAGCAAAAACACAGGTGTTCTGATTATGGCTTAAGTGTATTTCCATTATATAATTCAAAATGCCAAGAGAGCAGTAATTAAATTATAAGAAGGTGTTGCATAAACTTGCTTAAATAAGGGAAAAAGCAAGGTAGCTTCTTTCTCCTTGACACATGGCCAATTCCCTCTTTCCCTTCCCTATACTTAGCTCTGTATTCTCCAAACAGTCCCTGATCCAAGGACTGAGCCAGGAATTCTGTTAAACATCTGAGGATGAGCCAGGAATTCTGTTAAACACCATAGCACAGCAAGGAGGTAGGAATCAGTATAAGAAAACTGGTGGTGGGTATTAAGGAGGACATGTATTGCATGGAGCACTGGGTGTGATGCATAAACAACGAATCTCGGAACACTATATCAAAAACTAATGATGTGTTGTATGGTGACTCACATAGCACAATGAAATAATTTTTTTTTTTAATTTTAAAAAAAGGATGCTAAGACAACTTCAGCCCTGGGAGGACTTCCTGGGAAAGTGAGAGAGAACTGAATTGAAACACTCTCCTGTAGATCAAGGTTCCTTACGAACCCCACCAAAACCTTAAAGTAAATAATAGGATAACACCACCCATCAATCACTTTAACAATGGTCACCTTACTCTTGTTTCTAGAAAACATGCTGCAAATAAACCCTGAATCTTTCAATCTCCCATGCTAACTTGCTTCAAGTCCCTGCCTCTGAGGACCACTTATTGGAACAGAGTATCAAAGCACTTCAATTCCAATGAAATATTCCCACTGATCACTCAAGAACTTTGGCGAATTACTATAATTGAAAATGAGACTCTCAAAGATGGATAAGAGTAAGAATAATTAACATAATTTGATTTTCCTTAACTCTCTCAATGCAAAATGGCTACGAGGAAGATTCGTTGAGTATCTCTGGTATTTGTTAAGAGTTCTGCAAGGCTGGGGGTGCCTGGGTGGCTCAGTAGTTAAGCATCTATCTGCCGTTGGCTCAGGTGGTGATCCCAGGGTTCTGGGATCCGGCATCCAGCCCCCTGCTCTGAGAGGACCTTGCTTCCCCATCTCCTACTCCTCCTGCTCGTATTCCCTCTCTTGCTGTGCCTCTGTCAAATAAATAAAATATTAAAAAAAAAAAAAGAGTTCTGCAATGCTGGGCAAGTGTATCATAATTTAAGACAACTATTCTTCTTATCTACTCTCTATACCACAGATACTGCTTATACATAAAAACTGGAACTTCATTAATAATTCTTCATCAGAAGAATTTTATTTAAAACACAGAGAAAAATGTGTTGTTCCTCTATTCCTGAAGTCAGTCATTGTTTAATAAAAATCTCAAAGTTTGTAATTTTTTAATTTTACATCTAACATTTTAATCTGTGTAATGTTTACTTCATACTTGATTTAAAAATTAAATATTAATCAAAATCACATATATAATACCATCCCATTAATAGCTAAAGCCTTTAGTCTATATTGATGTTCTTTTTGTTTATTAACATGTTAATTATCTCATAAAAAAGGACATTTTATAGAAGGCATTTAAAAATGAATTGCACAAATGGTATCTCCCTGAATTTCAACATTGTTTTCAACATCAAACCAGTCTTTCCAACAGTGATGAAAATCTCATATTCTGAGGAGACCTACCAATTTCAAACTTTGTCCCAGCAACATTTGCTGTAATGGTTCCCTTCTTTTTCTTTTTTCTGACTTTCCTTTTCATTGTGCTTTGGTAAGGCAATTCTGTATTCAGATCCAGGGGAGAGGGTCCCTGAATAACTTTAAAAGAAATGTAAACCAATCAAGTATCACTAAAATAACAAAAATTTCATAGCAGAGAACACAGATGCCCCCCTCCCACCCCACCAAAAAAAAAAAAAAAAAAAAGGTAAAACTAAAAATTCTGGTTCGTTAAGAGTCCTCAATTAATTTTTAATTCTTAGAAAAAATTCTCAGTGATGATCTATAATAATACAATTATGTCAATCTGCTTACCTCTTTCTTGAGGCAAAGATGGCATTATTGCCTGTGCCTGTTACAGTGTGTGCTGTTGTACCAAGCTCTCAGGATATCTGGAAGGCCTGCATTAGTCTAAGTAGGATATGGCTCCAGATCACTGAAAGTTCCTATCATATTATCTTTGTGGAATCCTCAGATTTCAGGACACCGAAGTTATGGGATGAGAAGTTACCTGTAGGGATTTTAAAACAAAGTCATTTAGAAAACAATTTTTATGAAATGTTTCTGTTCTTTTTAAAAGTTAAGTAAAGGTGAAAGTTAATGTACATATTCAATCAACAAATATTTGTTAATTCATTAAACCTTGTGCAAAATGCCAAGTGATGGCTCCCTGTCCTAAAAAGTGCACAGAGTAGAAGAGGAGAATTTTATTTAAGTCATATATTTACACACGATAAATAACATACCATACACCAACAATAACAATAACCATATTCACTACCAACTATTGAACACTTGCTGTCATGGATCACTTAAGCCACTTAATCTTTCAACAAAACTATGAGGTAGAACTTTTATCCCTATCTTACAGTTAACTGGCCTCAGAAAGGACAAATCTTTACCATAAAAGTGACAAAATTAACATCTCTCCGATGTCAAACTCAGTGCCCTTAATTAGGACTCCACACAACCTTCAACCCAATGTCTGAAACTTAGGAACAGCATTACTTTTCATATGAAACAGTGAAGTAAGTACCAGCACCGAGATCATAGCAAGAGCATACAGAGAAAAGGGATTACTCATTAGGGAGGGGGGCAGTGGCTGACGGGGAGGAAGGGGACGACTTTATAAAGTAGACCACATTTGAATTGTGGCTTAAAAAATGGAAACAATTTTGGAAAGGCAGAAAACAAGAGGAGTCGTTATTACAGTGAGCTTATTTGGGCACATAGAGAAATGCTGTAAGCATTTTTTAATGAACAAATTTGATCTGGCTACACCTCAGCAGGGCATATATGACACCTATATTTTCACTGTGTTCGTAGAACCCAGGTATTCATGCCCTGACTAGACTATACTGCTCAGTCTATACTAGCAATTTCCTAATTTCTCCCTTCACAATGTAAGAATTGTTGAGTTCTGGGAAATGTCTCTAAACACAATGAAAAATTATAAAAGTTATCATGATAAACAAAGGTATGGTATCAATACATTTACCAGGAGATTATTAGGTTTATCAGAAATTCAACTACATAAGATGTGACTCATATACGTCACATCCAATAGTCATTATTAATAATAAGATTCATTATTAAAGAAAATTTAGATCTTGGTTTGTTCTCAGGTACCATTTTTAGTAGAATAATTACCTAGACTAATTCAATCTGAAAGCTAGGAAATATTTATTACAGACCAACTGTGGGTAGCACTGTTAGGAATCTAAAATATCTTACCTTATTAACAAACCTGGAATTTAAATACCATTTCTGCAATTTTCCAGATATGGAAATTAAGTCTAAATAAGTTAAATAAATCAAGGTAACAATTTATAAATAGAAAACCTAGGCTTTGAGCCCCATTCTGTCACAAAGCCCCACTATTTACAGACACTGTGCTAATATGCTATATAGACGTTAAAAAAATTTTACAACCCAACTGTATTACAAGCTGCAAAATATGGGTATATTGAGGGAAATCACAATACTTCAAACCAAACAGAGAAATCACAATAAACACACCTAGCTTGATTTAAGCTCGCAATTCCAAGCTGGAAATAGACTGGATTACTTTTCAGAATAAAAGAAAGGAGTGATCTAAAGTTCAGTGTGATTTCTTTCTGGAAGCTCTCTGATACCTCAGGGAGGTAACTATTTGGGTTTATAAGTCCTTGTCCAACATCTTGTTACTGGAGTAAACAAAGATCCTCTTATGGTAACAGAGTACGTATTACATTGAAAGTAGGTGACAAAGTCAACAAGAGTGTGAGACAATGTCTGCCTAACTATACTGACAATAAATTAGTAATTGTTACAGGCTCTAAAAACAGATTTGTTAATTTCTGACTTAAATAATGAGCCAAATACCCTGATTAGAACAAGCTCAGAACAAGAACTGTTATCTCTTCCCCTACCACACAAGAATTTAAAGGCCTTAAATTTAGTCTCACCACATATGTGCCCTATTTAATTGCATTTATGTTTTGGTGAATAGCAGTAAGAGTGCTTCTCAAACTCAAGAACTTCATTTTACCGTCCAATTCTAATCATTTCACTTTCTTCTTAGTGAGAGAAGTGAGACGACAGACTGATCACACCACTCAAATGAGCCACGGTTACCTACTTTTCAGAAGCACACAGCATGGTTCAGTTACCTCAGAAATACTTTAGCCAAGGGTTTCTTAAGCTCAGCTGCAAAGCAGAATCACCTGAGAAACTTTTGAAAATCCTTGTAACCAAGTCATACCCCAGACCCCTGGTGGGGCCCAACTATCAGCATGTTTTAAGCTTTCCACATAACTATATCATGCAGCCAAGACTGACAACCTCTGCTCCAAGTATATAGTGACACTGAATCAAATAATAGTTACTTATAACATACACATATCAAAAAAAAAGTAAAACAAAGAAAAAAAAATCTTTGAACCTATGTAAAAAAAAAAAAAAAAGGCCAAGTATTTAGGTAAAAATCATCCATTAAAATCCCCATTTCTAGTTGAAGTAAACAAACTGAGAGGAAAAAAAAAAGAATTAGAAGATCAGCAGGAATTGGTTTCTCTTTTATTTTACTGTATTTTATTATTGTGTTATGTTAGTCACCATACAGTACATCATTAGTTTTTGATGTACTGTTCCATCATTCATTGTTCGTGTATAACACCCAGTGCTCCATGCAATCTGTGCCCTCCTTAATACCAATCACCAGGCTCACCCATTCCCACACTCCCGTCCCTTCTAAAACCCTCATTTAGTTTCCCAGAGTCCAGAGTCTCTCACAGTTTGTCTCTCATTCTGATTTCCCCCTTCATTTTCCCCTTCCTTCTCCTAATGTCCTCCATGCTATTCCTTACGTTCCACAAATAACTGAAACCATATGATAACTGACTTTCTCTGCTTGACTTAATTCACTTAGCATATTCCCCTCCAGTCTCATCCATGTTGATGCAGAAGTTGGGTATTCATCATTTTTGATGTCTGAGTAATATTCCATTGTATATATGGACCACATCTTCTTTACCCATTCATCTGCCAAAGGGCATTTCAGCTCTTTTCACACTTTGGCTATTGTGAACATTGCCGCTATGAACACTGGGGTGCAATGGCCCTTCTTTTCACTATATCTGTATCTTGGGGTAAATATCCAGTAGTGCAATTACTGAGTCATCAGGAAGCTCTATTTTTAACTTTTTGAGGAACTTCCACACTGTTTTTCTATGTGGCTGCACCACCTTCATTCCCACTAACAGTTTAGGAGGGTTCCCTTTTCTCCACAACCTCCCCAACACTTGTTTCTTGCCTTGTCAATTTTTGCCATTCTAACTGGTATAAGGTGGTATCCCAATGTGGTTTTAATTTGAATACCCCTAATAGCTAATGATGATATCTGCAAATGACACTACAAAGGACTGATATCCAAGATCTATAAAGAACTTCTCAAACTCACCACCCAAAAAACAATTAATCGAGTCAAAAAATGGGCAGAAAACATGAACAGACACTTCTTAAAAGGAGACATACAAATGGCTAACAGACACAGAAACTGATTTCTAAGACAAATAAGCAATTTTATTTTACAAATAAAGAAGTCATTTCCAAAAGGAATCAATTTCCCAAAATGTTAAGCAAATGGAAACCTCAAATGTAGAAGCTCAAGTGTTACCATGAGAAACAAGAGATACATAACACTTTTAAAACAAAAAAAAAAAAAAACTGTAACTCCAATGCATTTGTGTTGGAGTGCTCTTTCTTCCCAGTTCTTCACATTGAATTACAACCACTTAAAATCCAGATAAATTTCCACTTTTCTCTTAAAGCTTCCTCTGATTATGTTTGAAGAAATTCATTTCTCCCTCTTCCATCCTATCACAGAGGCCATCATATCACCAACCATGAATTAGGAAGGTAAACTCTCAAAGACAAGTGGTTTTCTTCTATCTTGTCCACTAGAGCTTAGAATATTGCCTGAAATAATGCTAAATAAGCATGTATTCATGTTACTGCTTGGGAGTAAAGAGAGTTGGTCATGGAGTTCTAAGAAGCAAATACATATCATTTACAAAGATTACTTTCACATCTTTAAGTGAAAAGGCAAAGTATCTAAAAGTTTACATTTGGGTAAAATAACAGAAGAAAATGTGGAATATATGCATTGAGTAGTGGTGGTCTGCTGTGGCTGGGGGCAGAGTTAACAGAGACTTACTTTCATGTACAACTTTTAGTATTCTGTGCATGTATTACCTATTTAAGTAGTAAAATATATGTGATAAATTGTGTTACAACATTAACATGTTAATAACAAAGCCCATCAAACTTTGTGTTTCATTTATTTTTCTTAAGGATTTATTTATTTGAGAGGGCCCGTGTGCACATGAGCTGGGGTCGGTGGAGCAGAGGGAGAGGGAGAGAAGCAGACTCCCCACTAAGCACAAGGCACTACATTCAATCTCACAGTGCAAAAGGAATAAATTGATTTTTCCCAGTGGTGGGTATTTAGGAGGGCACCTATTACATTCAGCACTCAGTGTCGTGCATAAACAATGAATCTTAGAACACTGAAAAAATAAAATTAAATTTAAAAAATAAAAATAAAATAAAAGGCCAACCAATGAAGATAGCATTGGTGGTATTTTTGAAACAACAACATGAACACAAAACATCTTTTGTGTAAATTACACAATAGAAACTCAGATCTTCCCAACAATCCCCAGAAATACATACCCTAGTGAATGCTATATAAAATGGGTTCTTCATACATACTGGTGAAATTTTAGCTTACCATGGATTACTAAAACAATCTTCATTGAAGATCAGTGGAAACCAAAATTAGGTTAAGTTGAAAATACATAAAATAACATTAAAAATTTTTAATAAAAGTTGTTTTATGGTGAGGGGAGGGAAAAAGAAAGAAATAGATATAAACCAGTACCTACTGTATATTAAGCATTTTCACATAACTTTGTGTGTATTTACCTCACCCAGTAAATGCCCCAGTATGTTTTATTCTAATTTTACATATAGGAAAAACTTAGACTTCATGGCTAAGTAACTTGCCCAAAGTCACACCTAACAGGTGACAATGAAAAGGCTTGTCTCTAAATTCCATGACATTTTCCACTTTGTATGTTAACTCCAAAATTCAGTCTTTAAATATGACATATTGAAGATTTCACAAAGAAGCTTAATTCTGCTTGCCTGGAGCTATTTTAAAAGCTAGGGAATGAGAGCAAGCGAATCAGGCTGTGGTTTAAAATGTAGTTGAGATCACAAAAGTTGCATCAGAATTATTAATCTCTCTTCTTTGAACACCAGGCAGCTATCAATATTCAGACTGTCTTCCTGTTTTTTTCCTTCATGAAGGTACTACAATTCAACAAATACTCTCATGTAGCAGTATCTGTTCTCAGTGAACACTAACAGATAACAATTTTCTTTCTTCGTGGTGCTTGCATTCTAGTGTGGGAGAGAGAAACAATAACAGCAAACATATTAAGTAAACTATAGAAAATGCTAAGTACTATAGGGAGAGTCAGCACAACTGGTCAGAAGATCAGGAGTGTAGGGGAAAAGGAAGGAGAAGAGTTGGAAGGAAAAGTTTTAAATACTGAATCCAGATAGTCCTCATTGGGAAGGTGATATTTCAAGGAGGGTAATGACTTGTCTCAAGTGGAGTTGATTTAAAAAAAAAAAAAAAAAAAGATGTATCCTGGAACACTAAAAAGAAATAAAATAAAATGGAAAAAAACCAGATATATATGTGTACATATGTGCATGAAAGCATGTGAGGATGTGAACATGTGTGATGGGGAGGGAATGGGGAAACATCATTTCTGAGTATTGAACACTCTGAGTATTGAACACCCCCAATATGGTTCTTTTTCCTAAATCCTAAATTCCTTGGGAACTGGTGTTCCTAAGTATCTATTTTCTATACTGATTTTTAAATTACTATTTTCACACTGACAAGGAGAATAAACATGTTTCACAGTATATATAACTACTTGTATGTACTTTTGACAGTGTATCACTCTTCTGATGGACAGGGAGATAGGAGGGGCAGGGAGATCCCAACTTTGCCGTGTACTTTGTGTCCCCATTACTGTCATTAGATTTTCACACACTGCTGACTCTCTTTGGTTCTTGTCTCCTAGCATCATAGTTTTTGGCATCTAAATTACTTCCATCCCCCTTCCATACTTACTGCCCTATTGTATGGCTTTTCAGTTCTCAAAACCCATCAAGAAGAATCTGTATTAGGACAGGCTACACTTCATGGCAAAAACATCCCCCAAATCTCAGGAGCTTAAAATAACTACAGTCTATTTCTTAATCACACTAGATATCCAACAGAGACCAACAGGGGTGCTCAGCATTTCACAGTCACACAGGAACCCAAGCTGTTACAGCAGCAATCATCTTAAAACCAGCCACTGCACCAGAGGGAAAGAGTTTTGAAGGATCTCATATAGGCAACTAATAACACACAAAATTTCTACTCACAAGTCAATGACCTAAATAAGTCACATGACCTCTACCAACCAGAGTTCGGGAGTACAGTCATACCATATGGTCAATCAGAATAAAAGCCAGGAGGCACCTGGGTGGCTCAGTTGGTTGATCCACTGATGCTTGATTTTAGGCTCAGGTCATGATCTCAGGGTCATGGGACTGAGCCCTGTGTTGGGCTCCACGCAGGGCAAAGAGCCTGCTTAAGATTCTCTCCTTCCCTCTCTCTTTGCCCCTCCCATAAGGAATGAAAGATCGTAAGTAACACTAACAACCATTAGCCATCACAGACTCCAGCCAATTAATTACTCCCTATTTTAAATTTGCCACCTACGCCTGGACACTATTTTCTAGTTCTCCATAGCTCCACTTTATAGCATTCTCCTCTGACAGAAGAAAGGGTGGGGGGGAGCTGAGACTTGTACTGAGCCAAGTCTGCCCCTTGACTTTATACAATGGATAATTAAACATCTCTACCCTTGGCCGCTATGAACTGTAATAACACTGATGAGGAAAATGAAGATCACAAGGAAGAAAAGGACAAGGATGGGATTGATGCAGTCACTTAATGTAAAACACGCTATGTGCCCAGGCACTCGTCTAGGTTTTTACATGTAAAACTCTGATCTTCTGGGGCACCTGGGTGGCTCAGTGGGTTAAGTGTCTGCCTTCAGCTCAGGTCATGACCCCAGGGTCCTGAATCAAGCCCCACACTGGGCTCCCTGCTCCCTGATGTAATAGGAAACCTGCTTCCTCCTCTCCCATTTCCCTCTGCTTGTATCCCCCTTTTGCTCTCTCTCTCTCTCTGTCAAATAAATAAACAAATAAAATCTTCAAAAATTAAATAAATGAATAAATAAATAAAACTCTGATCTTCACAACCCTAAAATATGCCCTGTTATTATTATCCACATAGACAGCTGTCTAAAGAAGAAATGGATAATGAACAATGACTTTGAAACACAACATATAAGAAAATTTTAAAATAATAATTCTGCAAATCTGCCTCGAAATAATCCTCTGCATTTCTAAACTGTAATTATCTGATGAAAGATGTTCCTACTATTACTTCAAAATAATTGAAAAATAATAAATATAGCAAAAATTATATCAAATTAAGCTTTGGGGAAAAACACTCTCCACACATATGGTGTATTACTGGAAAGAAGTTATTGCAAATTGCAGTCAGAAATCTACTACTTCATGAAAATTATCAAAATAAGGCAGTTATTTTTTTGTGCATAAAGAAGGTAATGCTTCCAGACATCAGGTCATGAACACAATTTTGTCTATTGTTGTGCTGCAACACATCATTAAATTTCAGCACTTAGTCCCCAAGCCAAATTTGATATGCTATTTTTATTTTCAAAGAGATAGTGCTTTTTCTTAAGTATAAGAAAATGAAAGCAAGTGAAACATGTGCCAATGTTTAAACATTAATATCCAAAATGTTTCTTATTTCATATTATCAGGATTGGATTTAATGTGAGCTCTAGACCAGGAGCTTCTCAAAGTTAATGTGCATGCCAATCATCTGGGAATACTGTTGAAGCTCAGATTCTGATTCATTAATTCTAGGGTGGCACCTGTAAGTCTACTTTACTAACAAGTCCCCAGGTATGCTGGTCCATAGCTCACACTTAGAGGAGCAAGGCTCTAGATGAACACAATGTTTAATACTAGGCTGACATAATATTTTTAACTTCAAGTCTTTCTGTATAACATGTGACAATTACAAAATTATAAAAAGGATTTTAAAATTCAAATAAGTGATGTAAAATTACATATTAATGTTAAAAGGCCCCATGAGTAAAAAATAAATAAATAAATAAAACAAAATAAAAGATTAGGAAATATTGACCTAGAGCCGTGGTTCTCAAAATATGGTTCAGGAACAGCAAGCAGTGTCAGCACCACCTGGTAACTTATTAGACATGCACATTCTTGGGCTCAACTCCAGAATTTTTTAATGAAATTCTGAGGGCAGGACCCAAAAACTGACAAGCCCTGCAGGCGATTCTGATGTAGGCTAAAGGCAAACTCCAAGAAAATGGAGGACACTACTGCTGGAGTCTGCTGGAGTCCATTCCCTCCTCATTGGTCTTCTAAAGTAGAACCACATGGATGACTTAGAAATCCCCTGGCCAAGCTAGAAATGCAGGAGAAAATATTTTCCAAGCAGGACTCTGAGCAGCGAGAAAGGAAGATACTTGCTACAAAGGATCTCATTTACTACTGGAGTAAGCCCTGCTAAGTGAGGTGAGGTTTTGTTAATCTAGAAAAACAGTTTACATTCCTTATTTGAGCCCAAACTAGCTGCCAATGCTGACCAACCAAGACATTTGTTTTAAAGATAATCTACCAAAAATCATTAAACATATGAGGAGGATTAACAGCAACCACAAAGATTAATAATATACCCTCTCCTCCAAAGCACTGAGCCAAGAGCAGAGTAACTTGACCTTTTTAGAAATGAAAAGTTGGGGGGGACTGCAGATGGACAACAACATTGTGTATATTGTTGGTGCACACATACAATGAAAGTACTACACAAGTAAAAATAAATGAACCAGAACTACATGATGAATCACACAAGTAAGGCACATGAAAAAAGCCGAGGAATACAAACATTAGTATATTATTAATAGAAAGTTAAAAATTAGATAAAATAATAACAAATGGTATACTCTGAGAGAAAGAGAGAAAGATCAGTTAGGAATTAATACATATGAAATAAAAGTGTAAAGAATGACATGAGGATGATAAACACCAACTCTGACACCTCTTGAGTGGAAAGGAGAGGATGGGATAGCCAGTCCTGTCCTACAGAGAAAGAGCACCAAAGATGTCATCCCTAACGTAAAGAATGAATGTACCCTCATCATGGTTTAGCTTTCTGAAATACTAGGTAAAAATAAAATAGCCAAGATTCTTTTGTTCGAACCATCATGTTTCCTTGGAAAAACTGTGTTCTAAGTCACACTGTTGGAAACTTAGGTCTGATCCTGACTCACCAGTAATGCGGAGTCACTGACAGACTTAAAGAGGAGTAACACAATCCAATTTTCTTTTTAATAGATTACGCTGACAGTAATCATGAGCACTGGATGGGGGAGGGGCAAGAATGGAGACAGGGTCCTAAGAGGGGGTTACAAAAGTCCAGAAGAGAGATGGTACGAGCCTGTGCACAGATAGAAGCAAAAGACACAGGGCCAAAGAATACTGTTACTATAGAACCTGAACAGAAGTTGGTGATCAATAAATGAAAAGTAATCTCAGAAGACTTGCAGATTTATGGTTTAGAGGAACTGGGTAGAAGATGGTATCATTCATCAAGAGAATGCCTGAAGAAAGAAGAGTCACTTTGAGGGGTAAGATGGTATCAATTTTATATTTGTAGGAAAGGACAGACAGAAAAAAAAAAAAAAGAAAAGAAAAGAACACAACAGAATTAGTGACTGACTGTAGATAAGGAAAACCTCTACTTTTATATATAAAATAGTTTTAATTAAACACAGAAAGGTCCATTCCAAAGCCAATGGCTCCCATTTCTGTGCTCTCTGCCAAGAAATTACAATAGATTTTCAAAATGCCCAGCTGCCTGACTGGTGAACAAATGACATCACCCAAACAACAGTCCTAACAATAATACATTGGCACCACTCATTGTGTGTACAAATTAAAAAGGTTTTCAGAAAAGCTACTTACTCCCTGAACATAGAAACTTTTGTATCCCTTTCTCAGAGTGGGTATATTCCCAAAGGCTAGATCTGTAGTGTTTTAGACCTGAAAAAAACATTTGATCAACCACTTCCAAAAACCTGAAAGAGGCCAAGTGTGACATTATATAAGAATAAACAGAAGAACTATTTATTCATTCTAGTTACAATTAAAATTGACTTTGATCAACAGTAGCTTCCTCTAACATACTGCTTGTTTTCCAAATTGCTTTCGCCTGCTTCTTATTTGTTTAATGTTTTTGGTTAAATTGCAGCATCCACAAAAAACCATCCACTAAGCTTTGTGGAATGTCTTATCTTGGAAATTTAGCCTAGTATGACGTGAAAAAAAAACTAATAAATAGGTATTGATAGTACAGCATACCTTGAAGTCACTGTTCCCTTATTAATTGCTGTTTTATTTTCAGTACTTAGAATTATGAAAAGGGCTTATTTAGTAAATGTTGAACTAAATAAATTTCAAAAAGATTAACATCCATAATTCAGTTAATAAAGGGACAAAAGACAAGGTGCTTTCATAAAATGCTTAAGTAGAGTCAAAAGCCATTACGGGTTTATTTCCTTTAGAATATAATCCTGCAGTTCTATCTAATTCTCAGTAGCCTAAAAAAAAGTCTCACTTGCTCCTTAGGAATAACACGTAATGCTATCAGTTAAGTTTTGCATATCTCACTCACTTTTGTGAATCCATTTGCCTCCTCTCATCCCTTGTCCTGCAGAGAACAATACCAGTCTAATACAGTTGAGCCTCACATCCTCAAAACCCCCAACCTGTGCTTGACTACAGCAAGACTTCTCTTGTTCTAAGCTATGGAGTTGGAACTGTGGTCCTGGAGATGCAGCTCTCCCTAACTTTCAGTAACCTAGATCACAAGGTAAAAGAAGCGGAAAATTTCTAAAATATTCAGTTCTCTGTTCTGTGCCAGAAAATGCACAATAGATATCAAAATGTGCAGCTGCTTAGCTGGTGAACAAATGACATCACCCGAATGTCATATGATACCAACATTTATAGTTTTAAATGTCCAAAACTTAACTCTTTAACTTCCCCTGAAAACCTGGCACTTCCTCTTATGTTCCTTATCTTGGCAGAGGACATCACTACAGCCAAACATTCAATAGGCAGATAAATTAGAATCATCTCTTGTTGTGTAAGGGTTTTTTTACTTATTTGTGAGAGAGAGAGAGAGAGAGAATGAATGAGCAGGGTGGGGGGTGGGGGGGAACAGAGAAAGAAAGGGAGAGAAGCAGACTCCCAGCTGAGCAGGGAGCCCAACCCTAGGCTCAATCCCAGGACCCTCACATCATGACCTGAGCTGAAGGCAAAAGTTTAACTGACTGAGTCACCCAGGTGCCCCAGTCAGAACCATTGTTAACTCTTACTTTGACTCTCTTATTTGACACCAATTCACTGCACACCTTGTTACCAGTTTTAGGGTATGATTAGTTTTATTATCTATATTTCTATCTACTTCAAAAATAGTTTTAAATCTTATATATATATAATTCATTGGGCGGTTAAATAAGCCTCCTATGTCATCCATATCAGTTAATAACACATGTTGAAAAACCACTAGCTACCTGCCTAATAGCCATCCACTAGTTCTTCCATACTAACAAAATACTTGCTGGGTTGGTAAGGGTGGCATTTGTGCCAGTATGAATAACCACATTTCCCAGACTTCCTTACAAGTGTATATGGTCATGTGACCAATTCCTAGTTAATGAGAGAAAAGTCTAAGTTGTTGAGTAGGAAGGTCGACAGTTGGTAGACACTCATTTACTTGCTTCCCCCCCTTCCACCCTGGAACATAAATGCAACTGCAGGAGCTGCAGCAATTCAAAGAAACTTGGTTTCATCTTGGAAATGCTACATCAGTCTTGGACTGCCTACATCCAGAGAAAGTAAACCGCCATCTTGTTAAGCCATTATTATTTTAAGTTTCTGTTCTCCCCATCTAAATGCACCTTGTAATGGACACACTATGTCAATACAAATTATTGTTTTGGTTTCTGAAAAAGAAATATCAGCCTAAATGTGCAGTCTTGAGCACAGTGCCTTTGGACGTATCACTTTTGCCACAGCCCACACTCAGCTATCTCCTGTGAACAGTAATCTGGATATCCACTGGTAAAGCACTATTCCCCTTCAATCTATGTGCTTTAGATGGAGTTGATGCCAATCCTGGCTCCAATGCTGGACAAATGACTTAGATCTAAAATAACTGTGGAATCCCATCTTCCTGGCCATGGAACTGGTTCAGAGACAAACACAGGATCCAACTGAGACCAGCAAGAGTCAAGCCCAGAACTCATTTCCAGATTCTTAAAGTATATAGCTTCTCTTTTGAGCCGGATGTGAATCTGAGATGGTACTGCTGGTCCCCATCTCGTGCCTACACAGAACCTAAGGATGGAGCCATATAAAGAAGGCAGAGAGAAAGATAGATAACGCGTTCCCAAACTTTCCAGCAACAGAAACTAAAAAATTTCTTTTTTGCTTCAACCAAGTTACTAACCAATACAAATAATAATGAATTTAGGTTCCATTTTTAATTCTGTTTTTTCAATAAAGAGAATTACCTCAAATGTCCTTGCACAAAATGCCACAACTCAAATGAAATAAAAGGAGGCTTCATTTACGTTTCCTCCATGAGACAACTGGCTCCCAGGCAGCAGCTTTAAAAATGTCTTTCAATTTACATATTCCTCAATCTCAAACGCAGAGTCTGAAATATAGGAGCTAAACTGCAGAGCTGCCGTATCAGAGGAATACTATTTGTTAGGAGGTTTTGAGTTTAAGATAAGAAATTTTCAATGGTATTAACTTCTAGAATCAGATAAATTTGTCACAGCTTTCAAATCCCTATAAATGAAATTAAATCCCAGTAAAATTATGCCATGGTCTGAGAGTCATGCAGTCAAGGTTCAGAAAACCCATACAGAAAAAAGAAAATACACAGGCTGAGTTCATATAATGCTCTGCCTGTCTCCATCAGCCAAACTAAGATGTGTAAAACAGTTAGATCTTAAGGGAGGAAAGAATAATACAATTATTTTGTTTCTAGGTGCAAAATAAATTTATAAGGCCAATCTTTGTAGAGAAATAAAATACTAATAGCCTTTATCTAATAGGCCCACTATTAAGAAAACTAATTAAATTTAACTACGTTTCAGTAAGTTTAGCTTATTTTAAAATACGAATATTTCCCGAAAGTCATTCCAGGCATTTAAAAACACCATCTATCTGGAGCTGTAATCGTTAATGTGAAACTAGTCCTTTTATGGAAATGCAAAGGAAAGAACTATTTTTGTCCTTTATTCTAATGAACAATAATGGAACACAGAACAGAAGCAGTACCTGAAGTTAACCAGAGAGCAGTAATATATATCTACAGATGCTATACTCTCAAATAGTAAATGAATTTATTTTCGAATTGTTCTTTCTTTCTTGGCCTCTCCATTTCCTTTATACATGGAATAAGTAAACACTATCAAATATCTGTTTAAAAGTGTACTTATCCCTTCATTATTTCATTACATTTCTAATTAAGGCAATAAACATTTTTTAATGCTAATCATTTCATAAGGTGCTCTTGTGAGGGAAAAAAAAAATTGTGCCCGGCTTTCACTATCTACATTTTCTTTTAGCAAAGTTAATTAGTAAATCCCAAACTACCCAAAAGAAAAGAATTCATCCAAAACATATATGATATACAACTATATCAATATAAATATACCCAAGAATGAAAGTTGACCCAAAATATCTATAAAATTACATATGTAAACATATATAACATCTATAACATGTGTCTCAGTGTCATAAGTTAAATATTATACTAAATCAACAAAGCTGATTTTCAGTTATGCCTCATTAGATTGGGTTAACTATTTTTAAATCTTGCCTAGTATTCAAAATTATCCATGTATACAAACCTGACTAGAAAAAAAAAAAAAAAGGTGCATATTTAGAACAACTTTAATCAACGTATTGCAGAATTTTCATCTACTTCTATCTTGAACTGGCTTTGGTGACTGTTACATTACTAGATTTTATACTACCAGATTATTTTTAAAAGCTTCATTTTTATTTTCCCAATCAATCTATTGAAAAAAAAAACAGGTTCGCTTTCATAAATGATATGAAAAAGAAAAAAAAAGCAATAACATTATATACTTGATATGCAATTTTAAATACTGTCTCTATCTACATTATTGCTTTCTGCTATTGTCTTTAATAAACATTCATTTGAATATCTTCTTTAAACAGCTATAATATAACCTTCTGGGCAGGGCATATATGCAGCATTCTCCACAGCTCTACACATCTTCAAAATGTGGGTGGGCCTCATTCAATTACCTGAAGGCCTTAAGAAAAAGCACACAGAGGTCCCCCAAGAAAAGAGGAAATTCAGCCTTTGACTATCCTTTTTTTTTTTTTTAAGATTTTATTTATTTATTTGACACACAGAGAGAGATCACAAGTAGGCAGAGAGGCAGGCAGAGCGAGAGGGGGAAGCAGGCTCCCTGCTGAGCAGAGAGCCCTATGTGGGCCTCAATCCCAGGACCCTGAGACTATGACCTAAGCTGAAGGCAGAAGCTTAACCCACTGAGCCACCCAGGCGCCCAAGCCTTTGACTACCTTTGGACTTGAGCTGCAACATCAGCTCTTCCCTGGGTCCCAGCTTGACAACCTACGCTGCACATTTTGGACCTGTCAACCTCCATAATCAAATAACCCAATTCATACTCATTTATTCTCTCTCTGTCTCTCACCCCATTTCCATCTGTTCCTACCTCTCTTTACGTGTGTGTACATGTGTGTATTACTGGTTCTATTTCTCTAGGGAAGCCTGATATATTCATTTTTCTATGGGGTCAGCTACATTTCATGAGACTAAAAATCTATTTTGAAATACTCTTTAAGGCAAGAAGTTTCTGGAGAAAATTATATACCAGCCTAAATATAACCAAGGCCTAAACAATAGATGGTACATTATTATAAAAAGAATGAATCATACAACTGTCTAAAGAATGATTTATGGGATTTATCTCTAGAATACAAGTGAGGAAATGAGTAGTTAAAAGACTACTCCATAATTACCACCGTATTCTTTGATTCTCAGCTATACTGTTTGGTTTCTTAAAAATTTAAAAACATCTGAAATTGTGATGCACCTTATCATCACGGACAGCCAGGTGGCAGTCCTGAGCGGCTATCATAGGCCTGTGCCTATACATCAAAATTAGCCGAATCCATGCCAGGCGCTGAGAGAAAAACTCAGATGTATAATAATAATGGAACACTCTTTTATGAAATGTTGCAACACCAACTTTCCATGACACAGAGGATGATGATGTCTGGAAGAACACGCACAATGAATGAAGGAGACATTGAAGTATCTGTCTTTGAATTGGAAGAAGTTTAAGGAATGCTTTGATCAATTTATTTTACTTATATTTTCCTTTTTTGTATGCATAAAGTAATGACATTTTTAAAATTTACCTTTCAAAAGGCTCTTCCAACATGATATAATTATACTAAGAAAGAGCTATTCCATAATTGAAATTTCCCCAAGTAAATAAAAGAACAATGTGTCTTACAATGAACATAATCTTAACTGTGATGAAAAATAGTCTATTGACTATCGGAATTTCTAGTGTGTAGAACTAATGACAACTTCAAAGACACTGTAGGCTTTTACTCTATGCTAGCAGTTCTCAAAATTAAATGTGTACCAGAATCTCCTGGAGAGCTTAAATACAATTGCTGGGCCCCAACCCTGAGCTTGTAGTTCAAGGCAGCACAACTCATACAAGACCTCACTCAACAGCAGGGCTGAGGATCTTCCTGTACTCTTTGATTTGGGCAGGATTAGCTCAGGGGCAAAGAGTTGAGCCTGCAGAGAAAGGATGTCAGTACCTGTCCCTCACGGGGAAAGAGGAAGCAATGACTGCCTTGTGAATGATCCATTTCCAAACCCAGTTCTGACACCAACAATCTGTCATAACTGCACAAGGCACTCATGTTTCCAATTATTAATCTGAAAAAAAGAGAAAATGGAATTAAGACCTCCTCTAGCTCTAAAATTCTATAATCTTTGACCACAAAAAAATATAATTTAGAGCATTCATGATCTAGAATGTTTTTCTACTCAGGTCTCATTCAAAATATAACTTCCAACATTCCAATTAAAATTGGACCCAGATACAGATACAGATGTAGTGAAAAGAAGGGAAATCCGTACCCCAATGTTCATAGCAGCAAAGGCCACCATCGCCAAACTGTGGAAAGAACCAAGATGCCCTTCGATGGATGAATGGATAAGGAAGATGTGGTCCATATACACTATGAAGTATTATGCCTCCATCAGAAAGGATGAATACCCAACTTTTGTAGCAACATGGACAGGACTGGAAGAGATTATGCTGAGTGAAGTAAGTCAAGCAGAGAGAGTCAATTATCATATGGTTTCACTTATTTGTGGAGCATAAGGAATAACACGGAGGACCTGGGGAGATGGAGAGGAGAAGAGAGTTGGGGGAAACTGGAGAGGGAGACAAACCATGAGAGACTGTGGACTCTGAAAAACAACCTGAGGGTTTTGGAATGCCGGGGGGTGGGAGGTTGGGTTAACCTGGTGGTGGGTACTTAGAGGGCTTGTGTGGTGCATAAACAATGAATTCTGGAACACTGAAAAGAAATTTAAAAAATAAATAAAAATAAAAATTGGACCCAGAATGCAGAACTTCCAAAACAGTAGAGTGAGGAGTTCAGCAATTCCTCTCTCCAAAAACAATGATAAAATGGCACAAAATTGTCCCAGCTCTTTTCAGGAGCCTAGAAAAAGCCCAAAGGCTTACAAGAAAGCTTTATTCAACAAGAACTACTGAACTTGGGGTAAGAACAGAGGAAGTGGCATTTGAGCTTGGAGCCATCCCCATACCAAAGCCCCCTCCACTTCCATCTGCACAGCTGTTCTACCTGGGCTGGGCAAAGCATGAAAGGCAGCAGTTTTGCTGCTTCAGGGAACTTACCTGATTTGGAGCAAAGAGTGGGAATGCATCATGCCTACAGGCTCTGTCAAAAAGGAAAGCAAGCTCTATGGCAAAAATCAGAGAAAGCCACTATCATGGTTGCATGTGGTTGTGACCCTGGCCAACATTATTGTACCAGAAAAATAGCACAATCCTGGGTACCTACCCTCTATCACACCTAATCCCCAAGGAAGTTGCCTGCCAGTTTCTCTGCTCTCCTTACTCATCACCTCTACTCCTCACCCACCCACTACAGGGATAAGAATTTTAGTATGAGATTCAAAGGCAAACAGATTATACCTAAATTCATGTTTTCAATGAAGACATCACTCCACTTCTGCTTTGCAGGCAACAGTTATATCTACTTCTTAACTCTCAACTGGGTTCTAGGTAGATGAGACTATAAAGGAGCTGAGCTCCAAGCAGAACAGGTTTTATTACAAACACTAATAAAAGTCAGTAGGATACTGGACTGGAAAATTACCACTTCTTTTGGCCTCTTCTAACACCTGAGGCTAGGGAACACAGTTATTTTTCTCAGCTTAGGCTGAGAAAGGTTATCCCCCCAACAGAAGTCCCATCTTTTGCTGTCAAAGAAAAATGAGAACACTGACTTCCTAATCTCAATCTATAAGGCTGGGAAATGGAATTTTCCTTCACCCAAAGAGGCGGTAAGTTGCAGTGAGGAATATTCATAATAAACATTAAAGATGTAAAGTTAATAATAAACATTAAAGAAGTTCTCCCTGCTGATGCTTCAATTTTATAATTTATTTTTATATAATTTATTCTTCTTACTAACAAGAATGAGTTAAAGATTAACAGATGTTTATTTCAATATAAAGTCTATGTTGAGAAAAATTTATACACAAGAGCAATTTTCCCTTGAATTCACAAATACCTTCTGAGCATCATAGGCACTCCATAAATGTCTTGAATTAAATTAATAATTTTAAACAATTGTTGCAAAAAAATTCTACTCCTTTTTATTGTTTACAATTATTATCTGAAAGCAAACATGTATATTCTTAGAAATTTGTCAAGAACATCCATTTGATGATATTCAATGTTAGTGCTTTCTTGGTTACATTACTTTACTCAGGTATACGGTTAGTAAAATGACCATGAAGTAATAAAGTAATCTGGTAAATAAAATATTTAGGTTTCCAGAGAGGATGCAAATACACTAGAACAAGCTGGTTATGACAGATAATGGTTAAATTTCCCAGTTTACTCTCTAGATAATACTGACTCCAATCAATGTTACATCAATAAATTTGAAATGTCATTTATAAGTAATATCTCATATAACAAAAAATTAAACATATTGCTTTGTGTACATAAGTTATCACTTTAAGAATAATCTATGACTTTAGTACTATTAACATTAGAAAACTGAACATAATAAATTAAAATCCCAATAACTGAAACCAAACTCAAACCAGCATGTTATTAATTCACTCATTTTAAGGTAGCTTATAATTTTTTTCACTCACTAAAGAACATATTCTAGGAAGCAATCAAAAATAGAGCAAAAATCTAAATTATGTATGCATTTAAGCTCCTGACTTCATAATTCCATTTCTAGGAAAATCCATCCTAATGAAATCACCCAAAATGTTGAGGCATATTAGTGAACAGGGATGTACATCAAGACATTATTTACAGCTGTAACTGAAAACAACTTAAATGTATCCAATAAAGAAATTTATTAAATTATGATAAAGCCAAACAATGAGTTATTGTATGATCATTTAAACAGGCTATGAAGGGGTGCCTGGGTGGCTCAATGGCTTAAAGCCTGTGCCTTTGAGGTCCTAGGATCAAGACCCGCATTGGGATCTCCGCTCAGTGGGGAGCCCGCTTCCCCATCCCTCTCTCACTCTGCCTCCCTCTCTGCCTACTTGTGATCTCTCTCTGTCAAATAAATAAATTAAAATCTTTTAAACTTGCTATGAAGAATTTTTACTCATGTGGGAGGCATAATTATTTGAGAAAGAATACAAATGATTCACAATAAATTGTATAATATCATTTATTTTCTCATTAATGAACGAGTGATAAAATTGTAGAAAGTCCATTTTAATTCACTAAACCTAAATAAATATACCTCAGCTGGGATATTATATTCATCATCTATTTGCTTTACATGTCACATTCCATTTGTTTTGTGAAAGTTCAGAATATTTTAAAGCAAAGATATGGAAATACTTGATTACAAATCCATTTGTCAGGATAAATTTTTCTATACAGTATTAATAAAAATCTCTTAAAATAGATCTATAAAATGGGCTAATTCCAAAAGAGACTGATTCCTAAGTAGTAGACAAGTATTTAGTATGAATTACATTTTGCATTTATTTTGGCACATGGAATATTTACTAAACAACCTTCTAGAGGTTAACACTTCTAGAGTAAATCATTACTTGATTCCAGGAATTCAAGCCAAGATCAGATCATCAAGTAAAAATAGCTAGCAGTGAAGTTACGGTATCATTTATATTTGTTTTGAAGTGCTATTCACACCCCAAATCAGAAAAATGAGGAACATACAGTACATACTAAATTCATTTTAAAAATTTTCCTTTTAAAGGGGTGCCTGGGTGGCTCAGTGGGTTGAAGCCTTCAGCTCAGGTCATGATCTCAGGGTCTTGGGATCAAGCCCCACATCGGGCTCTCTGCTCAGCAGTGAGCCTGCTTCCCCCTCTCTCTCTGCCTACCTCTCTCTGCCTACTTGTGATCTCTCTCTCTCTGTCAAATAAATAAATAAAATGTTTAAAAAAAAATCCTTTTAGAGACAAATGGAAAGAAAGTAAAATCCTAGAAATCTTTTTTTTTTTTTCCTAATGAGAGTGGGAGTAACTGTTTTTTAAGTGCTGAGTTCAGTTTGGCCATGTCAGGTTTGAGATTATCAACAGCATGCCTACATAGATACTCCAGGCAGCAGTTGGAAGTTAAAGTAATTGTTAATCAAAAATAAATAAATAAATAGTCTGCAGTTCTTCCCTTACCTGCCTTTATTTGTGGGTATTATTCAAAAGACCTTGGTTTGAGTTCCCCAGAAACAGATTCTAAAATTAGGATTCAAGTACAAATAGTTTATTTGGAGATGTGCAAGAAACACTGAAAGGGGAGCAGGGAAGTGAGACAGAGAAGAGAAGGCAGCCAATATAGTGTAAGTTACAAAGCCAGCTACACTCCGGGAAGCTGGAGTTTAATTCCCTACAGCACTCCGAGACCAGTGTAAAATATACCTGCTTCAGAGTTAACCCAAAGAGGAGTCAATCACTGGTTGAGGGCCACAGTCGGGGTACAGTGCATATTCATTTCATGGCATTTACAGCTCTCCTGGGGGAGTGAGAATGAGAGCTGGGGGAAGGAGGCCTGTACAGGGAAGGGGTTCCTAGCCTCAGGGCCCCCAGAAAAGTCCTGTTAAGCCCTAGGGAAAGAAATGAGGACATTGGCAGGCAACTGTAAGTAGGAAGAGCATAACGAGGTGGTAAGGTGCCAGGGATATGGGCAAGGCACTGAGGGCGTAAACTCAAACAACTATCCCTAAATTACATTATTCATCCCCAAGACTTCAATCATCTTTTACCTGATGGATCCGTTCCACACATGGCCTTTAAATTCAACCAACAGACCATCCACTATGACCTATCATGTAAAAACAAGTTAAAATATTAGCACTGGTTCTTAGCAAGGTCTGGTATCCAGTTTCCATATGGGGGATTTAAGAATAACAATCTGGTTTAGGGGAGTGGTGAAGAAGATTTGATATTGCATAGCAAATATACTATAATTTATATTGTTTGTTGTATTTGCATAGCAGGTTTCTGTATTTACTTGTATTGGGTTTGTGTGTGTGTGCAACTTTGATGGAGTTGATGGAGAATGGTCATATGTGGCTCACATCCACAGGATACCCCTCAGTGGCCCACTGCTAGAACCTTAATTGTCTGTCAGCTCTACTGCATTGCCTGGAGTTGGCTCGACTCTCAGCTCAGTATCCCATCCCTGAATGCATCTTCTAGGCCCTACCATCTTACAGCCCACTCATTCTTATCTTCTAGCTCTTGGCAACACAATCCCTGGCTCTCCCTTGTTAAGGTTTTGAGGCCTCTGCCATGTCCAATAATGAACTCACCATTCTAGTCCCTCTGCCCTGTAAAAACCCATCAATAGTCCTAGACATCCTAAAAATAGTAAGTGAAGGACAAAAGAAGAGATGGAAAGAAGGAATTTAGACCAGCTGAACCTCTAGTTCCTAACTCTCCTTAGAATTCCAGATCCTATTGCCAAGGCTTTTCCCTCACATTTCACAATTAGTGTTATTTTCTATATTAAAATGTCAACAATCCCAATAAGGGCATATGTCTACCAAAAGACCTAGACAAGACTGTTAATATCAGCTTTAGTAATAATAGTCCAAACCTGAAACAACCCAAATATTAACAAAATGTAATATGAATACATAAACTACGGTATATTCATATGATGGAACTATACAACAATACAAAAGAATGAACTACAGCTATTTACAACATGAACTCTTGACAGTATACTAATGAGTGAAGAAAGCTGGGTACAGAAGAGTGTGTCCATATATTCTGTATTATTTCATTTAGATGTGGTTCAACAATGGAAAAAACTAAAACTGGACCACTTTCTAACACTATATACATAAATAAATTCAAAATGGATTAAAGATCTAAATGTGAGACCTGAAAACATAAAAATCCTAGGAGAGAGCATAGGCAGTGATTTCTCTAACATTAGCCGTAGCAATATTTTTCTAAATATGCCTCAGAAGGCATGGGAAATATAAGCAAAAATAAACTACTGGGAATACATCAAAAATAAAAAGCTTCTGCACAGCAAAGGAAATAATCAATAAAATTAAAAGGCAGCCTACTTAATGGGAGAAGATACTGCAAATGACATATCCAACAAAAAGTATCCAAAACATATAAAGAATTTAAACAAATCAACACACCAAAAAACAAATAATCCAATTTAAAAATGGGCAGGAGACATGAAGAGACATTTCTTCAAAGAAAACACCCAAAAAAGATGCACAAAAAGTTGTTCAAATCACTTATCATCAGGGAAAAGCAAATCAAAACTACAACGAGATATCACCTCGCACTCGTCGGAATGGCTAAAATAAAAAACACAAGAAACAAGTGTCAGTGAGATGTGGAGAAAAAGGAACCTTTCTGCCCTGTTGGTAGGAATGCAAACCACTATACCAATGTGGAAAACAGTTCCTCAGAAAGTTAAAAGTAGGACTACCCTCTATTGTGCTACTCCACATTTACCCAAAAAACACAAAACCACTAATTCAAAGGGATACATACACCTCTGTTTACTGCAGCAATGTTTACAATAGCCAAGTTATGGAAATAGCCCAAGTATCTATCAACAGATGGATGGATAAAGAAGATGGGGTATATATAGGCAATGGAATATTATTCAGCCATAAAAATAGAATGAAAGCTTGCCATTTGCAGTGACATGCATGAGCTAGAGAGTATTATGCTAAGTAAAATAACTCAGTCAGAGAAAGAAAAATACCAGATGAGTTCACTTATATATGAAATTTAAGAAATAGAATAAATGAGCAAAGGAAAAAAGAGAAAGAGACAAGCCAAGAAACAGAGCCATAGCTACAAAAAACAAACTGATGGTTACCAGAGGGGAAGTGGGTGGGGGGATGGGTGAAATAGGTGATGGGGATTAAGAGTACACCTACTGTGATGAGCACTGAGTAATCTATAGAATTGTTGAATCACTATATTGTATGCCTGAAACTAATATAACACTGTTTGTTAACTATACTAGAAGTACACGACAGGAAAAACTAAATTTAATGTGATATAAGTCAAAATAAAGGTCACTGCTAGGCAGGATCAGGGATCACTAAGTGAGAATAGTCATGAAGGAACATTTTGGGGTTCTGGAAATGTTCTATATCTTGACCTAGGTGATGTTTACAAAAATGTATACATACTTAAAAATCCATCAAGCTGTACCCTTAAGATGTATGCAGTTTATTCTATATGTTACATAGTGTGTGTGTGTGAGCTTCATTTTTAAAAAAGGTAGTAATATATAACCATCAGAAATAGCAGGAGACTCCAGGGTCACAGAATTCAAGGGAGAACAAGACTTCCACAAAGATACAAGTAAAGGAAGGAAAGATCCAAAAAGAAAAAGACTAAGAAGTAGTCATTTCATTAGGAAAGTGGAATTGTGATTATTTTGCAGACAGCCACAGAAAAAGATTACTACTAGTTTACTAGATAGGAGGAAGAGATGACCTTCAAAAAGTAACGAGGGGAGGCGGGGGAAGATGGCACGAAGTTTAATGGAAAGAAGATCTAAAGGAAAGATTTGGGTTTTCTTTATTTTGTTGTTGTTGTTGTTTTGGTGAAGAGGAATATGATAGTAAAAAATGTTTCAGAGCCAGTAGGTTAAAGATAATTAAAAATATAAGAGAAACAAAATGCCTAATGGGTTATGCACAAGGGTCCAACTACAGTGTACACACCAAATCCAGCCCACTACTTATTTTATAAATAAAGATTTAGTGGAACATAGACAATCCCAGTCTAAGACTGTTTTTGCCCTCAAAAGGCAGGATTGAATAGCTATAATAGAAAACATCTGACCACACACAGAAAAGTTTACGGACCCCTCAATGAGTGTCCTCTAGGAGTCAAGAAAAGATAGAATTAACAGAAGTCGAAAGGTTACCCCTCAGAAAAGAGTAGAAAATGTGTGATTATGTCAATATGCAGTGGATGAGCAAAGGAGGGATATAAAAAAAATTAGTCCTGGGGCACTCAGGTGGCCCAGTCAGTTAAGCATCTGACTCTTGGTTTTGGCTCGGGTCATGATCTCAGGGTCATCAGATGAAGCCCTATACTGGGTTCCAAGATCAGTGCGGAGTCTGCTTAAGACTCTCTCTCCCTCTCCACCCCTAACCCTCTCTAAAATAAATAAATTATTATTTTTTTTTAAATTAGTCCTATTCTATGCTAGGAAATGAGCAGTGCACTGAGTACCAATAAAAAATAAGAAATGATGTCAGGCTCCCAGAAACCAAGTCAACTGTAATAGTAACAACTACTACTTATACATCTACAACTATAACCATGACTAACGTTAATATCATACTGCTTACTGAACACTTACACCTGGATACTCTCAGTGCCACCACAAACCCAAAATATCCAAACCAAACTCATGATCTTGGCACCTTCCTCTTTTCAACTCCTAGTAATTCCATCTCTATCCTATTTTCTTTATCCTCTGAGTATCTCTGGAATCCATCTACTTGTCACCATTCCCTTAACCTCCACATCTACTCCTAGCTGCCATCAGTCTCTCACTTGTACCACACTCGGTTCCTAATAGAGGTACTGATACCCACGTTTAGTCCCCTGCAATCCGCTTTCCACATATAGATTCAAAAAATGTGTGTGTGTGTGTGTGTGTGTGTGTGTGCGTGAGCGCACAATCGAATATTACTCAGCCATAAAAAAAAGAATGAAATGTTGCTATTTGCAACAGTATGGATGGAGCTAGAAAGTACTGAGCAAAGTGAAATAAGTCAGACAGAGAAAGACAAACACCAAATGATTTCACTTATATGTGGTATCTAAAAAACAAAACAAATGAACAGAGTAGAAACAGACCCATAAATACAGTGAACAAATAGTGGTTGCCACAGGGGAGGGGACGGAGGTGAGCAAAAAAGGAGTGAAAGGAAGTGGGAGATACAGGCTTCCAGTTATGGACTGAGTAGGTCATGGGGATGAAAGATATAGCATAAGGAATATAATCAATAGTAATGTAATAGCATTGTATAGTGACATACACTTGTGAGAAGAGCATAATATATAAAGTTGTCAAATCACTGTATTGTATACCTGAAACTAATCTAAGACTATGTCAACTACACCTCAATTTTAAAAAATGCAAATCTAATCACAAATCAGTTGTGTTACTCTCCCATTTCCTTCCCCCAACTACCCTAGCTGGCTTAAACTCCTTTGATAGCTTTTCAATTCTCATCTGATAAAATTCAAAAGCCCACTCATGACCAAGAAAGACCTTTCAAAAAAAAACCCTTGGTACTAGTCAATTTAACTAAGCTAACAATATTTCCTAGAAATTAGTTCCAGGTTATTTAGCCAAAAAGAAATCTGCATGCAATTTTGAAGGCACAAGTAAAGCAACAGACACTGTGCTCTGAAGGTCAGTATAAGGCACCATGCGCTGTTTGCTTGTACATTTTGACAATGATTTGTTTGCTCCCCTGTTGAGATAGGAAGCCACTGAGCTTGCTTACTCCAGCTCCTTGCCAGATCTTCAGGTTTCTGAATCCTAACACATCCAGCTTCCCTGGACCAGGCATATGTGAAGCTCTTGGCAAAGAACATCAGCTATTTCTGGAAGTCACCCCCACCGTCAAGACTGGAGAGGGTAAGAGTCAGGCATAGGCTCTAGTTTCATTCCTACAGGCTCCAATTAATCCTAGTGGGATCTAGTTCATCTCAGCTGTCCCTTCTAACTGCTAACCCTGCTGACCCACCACCAGATAGAAGATACAAGCCCTCTATAAACTTCTCATTCCTATCATAAATGTCTTTTCCATATCACTCTTAGTGATTCTGCTTCCCTGATGGAACCCCTAACAGATATTGTCTACCAGTCTGCTTATCTTTCCAGCCCAATTCTCAGCTACTTTCTCTGTCACTCTCTGTGTCATAACCACCCACTGCATAGACCCACTACGTAGACTTTATAATGCTATTCTTTCTGACAGAATCCAACCCCAATCTGTCCCTGGCCTTTGCCTAGTTAGAGCCCACCTTTCCTGACATTACTCTCACAGCCTCACGTACCTTTCCTTCATAGCACTTACTGTAGCAATTATATATTTATTTTTAATTAATTCTATCTCATTGGCCTAAAAACTTGCAAAGAACAGGGACTTGGATTGATTTTGCTCACAGGTGTATTCCGAGAACCCAGAAGAGCACCTGGGACATGACTAACACTCAGTAAATATTTGTTGAGTAAGTGAATGAATGAATGAATACTTGCTCTGTGCCAAGCACTATGTTAAATGCTTTATGTAGATTATCTCATATAATACTTAAAAAACACTTTGAGACTAGTACTATTGTCGTTCTCATTTTGCATATGAATAGATGAAATTACACTGCTGTAAGTGGTAAGACTCATACCCTTCCATTTATGTGCAAAGAACTGTTTTACTCAGGCATTCATTCTCTTACTCTCTTTGCCCTTCACAGTACTATAAGACCAGTTTAATAGGACTATTTATTTTTCTCATGTAACAAATGAAGAAGTTCATATTTAAGAAGTTAACTTGCTCAATGCCATACAAGGTATCAGCTATAGCTAGAACACAGATCCAACGCCAAGTTCACTGCTTTTTTAAAAACTTGATCCCTCTACTTCCTCACACCAGGCCCCAATTTTATCCCTATAATGCAATCCACACTCAGATTCACCAAATATCTCCTACCACGACTGCTCTCCAGGGTAAATTCTCTACAAGCACTATTTTCATTTTAGAAATCAATAAAGGTGATGGGAAGACAAAGCACAGCACCCTAAACAATACGTAGTTGTATGGTAATGACCAACAATGCCCTGGCTTATACTTTACCAGGATCATTTTAACATATCTCAAACTCATAGTAAAAGGGAATGGGGGAAAAGTGTATAAAATACTATATTTATGGGGCGCCTGGGTGGCTCAGTGGGTTAAAGCCTCTGCCTTCAGCTCAGGTCATGATCTCAGGGTCCTGGGATCAAGCCCCGCACTGGGCTCTCTGCTCAGCAGGGAGCCTGCTTCCTCCTCTCTCTCTGCCTGCCTCTCTGCCTACTTGTGATCTCTGTCTGTCAAATAAATAAATAAAATCTTTAAAAAAAATACTATATTATATGAAAAAGTTTTTCAAAGGATACAGTTAATTTTTTATAAGGAGAAGGAAGAAGAAAGAAAACGAGTAAGGAAGGAAAGTGAAAGGAAGAAGATGGGAGGGAAGGATTGAAAGTTTATCCTTCCCAGCAAAATCCAGCCAGCTTTTTCAGTCACATGGGAAAGAAAGTAAGATTTCATTAACCTCCTTGCAATATGCTTAGTCATTAATCCTAAGTAAGTCACATGGCCTCTAACAATGCTGTCCTAAAAACCTATCTGTGTGACACATTCTATATTTCAATTTTCAATCACAAGAGATCCTTACAGTTCCACAATGTCAAAGGAGATTTTGAGAATGATGACAGCAGAAAAAGACGACAAGGCAGATAAGCACATTGACAACACATGTCAGTCTTTGTAAAACTCAACTCAATGGTTTAGCTACTTCTCACAAATTCTAGAATCCAATCCAAGTCAATTATTCCTAGCTTGGATTTTACCATATTCTAATGCCTTAGAAACAATTCTTCATTCAAGACCTACATTCAGAAAATGTTCTTTCACTCTCTATTAATATTTTACCCCCCATACTGTTCTATTGCTTTTGAGTAAATTTAATCTTGTGTCTACAAAGGCTAACAATGTAAAGGATTAAGCACTTCTTTAGGCTTAAAATTCTTCAATTTTCTTAATACTCTTTTTTTTTTAAGATTTTATTTATTTGACAGATAGAAATCACAAGTAGGCAGCAAGGCAGGAGGGGGAGGGGGGACCAGGCTCTCTGCTGAGCAGAGCCCAATGCAGGCTCGATCCCAGGACCCCAAGACCATGACCCAAGCCTAAGGCAGAGGCTTAACCCACTGAGCCACCCAAGCACTCCCAATTTTCTTAATATTCTTAATAGCAAAGCTTTTTAAACTAAATTATTTGTAAAGTCTCAAAAAATTAATTTCCCCTCCCAGAATCAGACACTTCAACATTAAATACCTAATTTTAACTTTGAGTATATAATGCCTATTGGTTTACCAAGCGTTTCATTTTCAAGTGCACTGACAAGCAGGAATAGCAACTTTTATTCTTAGTCACAAAACTTAAGTTCTTTAATTTCCTTTGCAAATATTTGGATCTACCATAGTACACTTTTGTGTTAGCATTTTTGTAAGTCACTGGCACTGGACCATAAATAACATGTACTAAATGCTTAATAAGCACCAGGCACTACTCTAAGAACTTTACATCTATTAACTCATTTAAGTTTAAGGCTACAGGCATCCCACAAATTTAATTTATTATATAAGTAATAAATTAAATATTATTAAACATTAAAATTTATTATTAATTTAATAACAGGGCAAAAGAAAATACACAAAGGAAAAAATTAGGTCAATAAGAAGAGCATATATTTCATCTAAGCAAAGTTGATTTAGCAATTTACAAATCTATTTACTGGGGCCCCTGGGTGGCTCAATGGGTTAAAGCCTTTGCCTTCAGCTCAGGTCATGATCCCAGGGTTCTAGGATCGAGCCCCGCATCAAGCTCTCTGCTCAGCAGGGAGCCTGCTTCCCCCTCTCTCTCTGTCTGCCTCTCAGTCTACTCGTGATGTCTCTCTGTCAAATAAATAAATAAAATCTTTTAAATAAATAAATAAATCTATTTACTGGACAGAAGACATGGTTTGTTGTTATTTGAAGATGTGCAAAACATAAAAAACACATACACCCATGAAAAAAGAATGCTTCCTTTTTGGGGGAGGTGGTTTACAAGTACAGTTTTTAAAAAAATGCTTTCTTAGTCACCATTATAAAGGCTTATTGAAAAACAAGAAGCAAACAAGAATGAGTAAATTTTAGGGGAGCCTGGGTGGTTCAGTGGGTTAAAGTCTCTGCCTACCTCTCTGCCTACTTCTGATCTCTGTCAAATAAATAAAGAAAATCTTTAAAAAAAAAAAAAAAAGAATGAGGAAATTTATATAAATGCAAAGAAGATGAGTAAATTATATATTTGAAATAAATCAGTAATTTAGATGTTCTTTTTAAACCAGTTACTATAGAAAATTACATTGTAAAGTAAATATAATAAGTATACTTTCTAAGACCAAAATCAAAGCAATAACAAGAAACATACCAGCAGATTCCTAAATATACCTACTTCATAAAATGGAAAATAGAGACCTTGTTAACAAACATGAAAAATGTTCTTGTCATCATGACATTAAGCCTAACGGATTTTGGTGTCAAGTGAATGATAACATGGAAGAAGCATTTATAGGTTAACACTCACTCCTTTGGGAAATCTAGAAAATATATATCAGATATCATCTACTACATAGTATCAATATACTTCTGCTAAAATTAGGATTGTTACATATTGGAGGTATTTATCTGTAACAAATTAATCTATTATACCTGCCCTGCAAGTCATTATGTAAAGTTTATACTGTAATTTAAAATGACTTTAAAGTATTCAGTCTATATGATTGAGGTAGTTCAATGAAAGCTAACTCCATAACTCATTGAAATAATTACCTGGGTAACTGAGCTCCTGATGATAAAAGTAGCCATTTCCTCCCTAATAAGCAAGTGCTCTCCCTTTTTATGTTAGCTATATGGTATTTTATTATTTGACAGAATAGTAACAAAAACAAAGCACAGTGTTTTCTATATCATATGAAAAGTGTTGATCACATTGCCTAAAACACAGTAAGCGCCACAAAAAAGTTAGTGATTTAAAATCATAATTGTTGGGGTTCCTGGATGGCTCAGTTGTTAAACATCAGGGTCCTGGGATCAAGTCCTGCATCAGGCTCCATGCTCAGTGGGAAGCCTGCTTCTCCCTCTCCCACTTCCCCTGCTTGTGTTTTCTCTCTTGCTGTCTCTCTCTCTCTGTCAAATAAATGAATAAAATCTTTATAAAGAAATCATAAATGTTGATATTATTAACCAAGGAAACCAGACATGATCCAAACATCTTGCACTACAAGATCCACACATTGCACTACAGCCTTTATGATTAGGCATTTCAACATAGACTGCACCAGAGGAGCTTTAAAAAATATCAATGCCTATAAAATACTTAGGAATAAACTTAAGTAAGGATGTGAAAGACTGCAAACTACAAAACATTGATGAAAGAAGTTAAAATAGACAAATAAATGGAAAGACATCCCATATTTATAGAATGGAACAATTAATTTAAATTTAAAATTAAAATTTAAAAATTTATTAAAATTAAAATTAATTTTAAAAAAGTGAAAGACAACCTACAGAATGAGAGAAAATATTTGCAAACCACATATCTAAAATGGGCTAATATCCAAATATATAAGAAACTCCTTCAACTCAATAGCAAAAATAAATAAAAAGGGCACTTGTTGTCATGAGCACTGGGTGGTGTGATGAATCACTGAATTCTACTTCAGAAACCAATACAGTGTAGGTACACTAAAATGTAAATATAAATAAATAAATAAGCAAGCAAGCAAAGGACTTGAATAGACATTTCTCCAAGGAAGACAAGCAAATGGCTAACAGGTGTATGAAAAGATGTTCTACATCACTAATTATTAGAGACATGAAAATGAAAGCCACAAAGAGATTATCACCTCATACCTACTGAAATGGCTATTATAAAAAACAGAAACAAAAGACAGCCGCTGTTGGTGAGGATGAAGAAAAGTTGGAATTCTTGCATGATGTCATTGGTATATACAATGGTACAACCACTGTGAAAAACAGTATGGAGAATCCTTAGAAAGTTAAAAGAGAACTACCCTATGACCCAGCAGTCCCACTTCTGAATATATATCTAAAATAAGTTAAATCCAAGTTATATAATAAATCAGGGTTACAACAAAGAGGTATTTGCACTCCCATATTCACTGCACCATGATTCACAAAAGCCAAGATGTGGAAACAACCTAAAGGTCCATCAGTGGATGAGTGAGTGGATAAAAGAATGTGGTGTATAGGGAAATACAAATCAAAACCACAATGAGATATCACCTCACACCAGTCAGAATGGCTAAAATCAACAAGTCAGGAAATGACAGATGCTGGCGAGGATGCGGAGAAAGGGGAACCCTCCTACACTGTTGGTGGGAATGCAAGCTGGTGCAGCCACTCTGGAAAACAGCATGGAGGTTCCTCAAAATGTTGAAAATAGAACTGCCCTATGACCCAGCAATTGCACTATTGGGTATTTACCCTAAAGATACAAATGTAGTGATCCAAAGGGGCACATGCACCCGAATGTTTATAGCAGCAATGTCCACAATAGCCAAACTATGGAAAGAACCTAGATGTCCATCAACAGATGAATGGATCAAGAAGATGTGGTATATATACACAATGGAATACTATGCAGCCATCAAAAGAAATGAAATCTTGCCATTTGCAACAACATGGATGGAACTAGAGCGTATCATGCTTAGCGAAATAAGTCAAGCAGAGAAAGACAACTATCATATGATCTCCCTGATATGAGGAAGTGGTGATGCAACATGGAGGCTTAAGTGGGTAGAAGAAGAATAAATGAAACAAGATGGGATTGGGAGGGAGACAAACCATAAGTGACTCTTAATCTCACAAAACAAACTGAGGGTTGCCGGGGGGAGGGGGTTTGGGAGAAGGGGTTGGGATTATGGACATTGGGGAGGGCATGTGATTTGGTGAGTGCTGTGAAGTGTGTAAACCTGGTGATTCACAGACCTGTACCCCTGGGGATAAAAATATATGTTTATAAAAAATAAAAAAATTAAAAAAAAAAAAAAAAAAAAAAGAATGTGGTGTATACATATAGATGGAATATTATTCAGCTTTAAAAAAGAAAGAAATCTTGCTCATATATGACAATACAAATGAACTCTGAGGACATTATGTTAGGTGAAATAAACCAGTCACCTAAGGACAAACATTGCATCATACCATCTTTATGAGGTATTTAAAAAAGCCAAACAAACGGAAACACAGGTGAAATGGTAGCTGCTAAGACATGAAGGAAAGGGCATATGGAGAGTTGCTATTCAGGAAACATTAAGTCTCAAAAGAAAAAAAAAAAAAAAATACTGATGGATGGGTCCCAGCCCCAAACATTCCAATTTAATTGGTTTGGAATGCAGCCTGGGCACAAAAACTTGTTAATGCTTGCATGTGATTTAAATATACAGCCAAGTTTGAGAACTGCTGTTGAAATAGATATGTTATTTTATTTAGTCCTTGTTGTGCCCGAGTTTTCGCGTCCGAGAGACCACCAAGGAGCCAACACTGATGCAATCACAGGAGGGTTTATTCGATAAGCTTAAGCTTGGGTCCAAGTATACCCTACACAGTGAGTAGGGACTTGGACCCCGAGCTTAGTTAAGGCAAGGGTATTTATGGGTTCCTGTTACCAAAGCAGGGTGGGGCTTCCTGGAACTAAAGTAGGGTGGGGGTCCTTAGAACTAAAGTAGGATGGGGCTTCCTGGAACTAAAGTAAAGTAGTGGAAAGTTCCGCCCTTGGGCACACGAGTCTGAGATGGCTGCCGGAGCTAAGATGGCTGTACCTATGCTAAGGCTAAACCTAAGGTGGGATTCCCTTGATTTTTCTTGGTCTCCATGGTCCTCAGAGACTGTATTATTACTTCTATTTTACAAAACAGGAAACTGAGACTCAGAGAGATACAGTAACTTGCCAAAGACCTAGATCTGTTCAACTCTCAAAACCTTCCCACTGTAGTATGTTGCCTTCTGAGTTGTAAATATCCTAAGGCCATCAGTCTGTTTCTTACAATCTTCAAATTCTGCTGAGAAAAAAAATCAACTAGTTGTTTTGCAAATCTGCACAGTGGTATTAAAGGGGTCTCCTTATGAATTCTGAACTCTGGTACAGGATTTTGTTTTTGTTTTGCTTTCAAAAACAAACCTTGACCCACAGAAGGTCATGAAATCAATTCAGTGAGATTCAATAGCATTTTTTAATTAAATAATAGAATAGATAAAAATGAAACATTGCCAAGCTATATTGCATGTAATAGAAAAAGTATTAACTGTAAGTACTGAGTCTTGAAACTTTTATTTCTGTGTGTGTATATGAGTGTGTGTATGTATGTGTGTGTGTGTGTGTTTGTGTGTGTGTGTGTAATGTGTAATATGGCAAGTAGTAAATCATATTTCTCACCATGAGTTGCAGCCAAATGTTTAAAAGTTATTCTAGTTGGGATAAAATCATAGGGTAAAAAGAAAATCCTGAAAACACTATTCATTTTTTTTTTATTTTTCATTTTTAAGTAATCTCTCACCCAATGTGGGGCTCAAACTCATAAGCCCTAGGTCAAGAGCCACATGCTCCATGACTGAACCAGCCAGGTACCCTTGTTATTCATCTTGTGAATTGTGTACACTTATGTTTAATTCTAGAATGTCTTCATTTGTTACCCAGCATTCAAACCACAGCTTAGTTGCCCCCTCCTTTTCTTCTATTTTCTAGGCAGAATTAACTGTTGGTAACTACTGTTAACAATATCAACCACACTGCATTATATTTTTAAAGTATTTGATTTAAAAAGAGCAGTGTCTCTCATTCTCAGAAATATGAAAAAACAAGAGCCTGATACATAGCACAGCTTAGTTTTGTTTTGTTTTTTTTTTTAACAATTAGGGACAGCAAGTCTCTATTATTTTATTCATGAAATTCTGATGATACAAAATATAAATTAAGAATGAATCACATCTTCTATCTTCCTGAATAAGCACAAATTAGCACTAGAGTTACTTTAACATCTGGCTTATCCACACCTAGTCTAGATGATAGTTTTCTGTGCCAAAGCCTATATCAAACAAGAAAGAAGACAAACTTTGAAATTAGGGCTATTGGTTTGGTTTACATTGCTTTTACCAGCCTACTCTTTTTTTTTTTTTTTACCAGCCTACTCTCTTATCTTATTCTAATATTAAATCACCTTCTCCAATTCCTATTGCTACACTCGCTATTAAATTAAATAAATTTATTGAGTACTTACCAAATAAAATGTGCTAAATAAGTTGTGATTTGTTTCCATTTTATGAATGATAATTGGAAAAAAAATTTGCTAAAATGCAAATCCAAAAGAACCAAAAAAATCTATTCTCTTGATCTTAAATTCTTAATCCCATCAAAGTTTTCATCATCTATATTCATTTAAATAAAGGCATTTTAAGTCTTTGAAATGTTGGGACTATTTAATCATTCAAGAAGGTACTTTAAAAATAAATATTATATATACACATATATAAGTATAAATATACAAATATAAAAACATATGAGTTTACTATCTTATATTCCTGGCCAGCCAAAAGTCAAATATTATCATAATAATCTGAATAATTAAGACTTAACAGATATCATCCACTATATCTAGTAAGTTCCAAGTAGCTACAGAAAAAACCATATAAATTTATATAAACTAGAACTAAAATTTATTTAACATTAGAAGAAAGTTAAAGTTATAATAGGACAGAAATGAAAATTAAAATTGGAAGAAAGCCAGAGAGCATGCTCCATAAAATCTATTTCAGTAATCTGTGTGAAAAATTCAGTCTTTCTGCAGTCTGAAAACTGCCAGTCTTTCTGAAAAGTTAACCTTTAAATTTTATAGTTACAAATTTATGCAATCTTAAAATGTGAAAAAGAAAACCACATACCATTTCTTTGTTTCAAATTTTTGGCCCCAATTCAATGGTTCTATGACCTTCTACATTATGCAGCTTCACATAACATTATGGGCCCATCTATTAGAGTCAACAGCCAGCCATGGTTGGAGCTGACTGGTAGACAGCATCACTGATTCATCTTAGGAAGAAACAGGCTGCAGCATCCACAGCTCTGGTGATGCCCAAAGAGGGTAAAGAACTGGTAACAAGCCAAGTATTTCCTCTTGGAGCACAGACAGAAGGACTCTATGTAGACATTACTAAAAACTTGCTACATTTGAATCTTAACTCAAATGTGGTACTTTGGGACCAGAAAAAGAGGTAGGGTACAATTAATAATTTCCAAAGCCATACCATGGTCCCAAGACTGGACAACTTAGGCATGTTTTTACAATACAACAATGTTTTCCTCGGTCATCTAATTCCAATAAAAAGAGTTATGTGACTATTTCACCTATACTATGCTAAATACTTAAGTTCACACTTTAAACATAACTCCCTCTAGATAGCCTATAACAAAACAATGAATTGTTTGTTTTCCTTAACAAGGAAAGCTTGTTTTCTGTAACAAACTTTATGTGACTTGTTTCACCTACGTGTGAAACAAGGTGTGACTATTTTCACCTATATGTGACTATTTCACCTATACTACACTAAATATTCAAGTTCTAACTTTAAATGTAACTCGCTCTAGGTAGCCTATAACAAAACAATGAATTTCTTATTTTCTTCATTTCAGTGCATTAGATTTTATATACTATTTATCTCACCTACCAACTACATATCTAAACATCATAGAGTTAAAATATCCCTTTATCTATTACGGAGTCTGAGGCAACTGCTTAAGTGGGCCATCAGGATAAAAAACGATGCAGACACCAGTCAGAAAGGGAGATTGAGTTACAAATGTGCCCAGGAGGCCTATATGAACCAAAGCAGCTCTCCTTTCTCAGCTTTCCATTCCATTTAGCTGACTCCTCAGCTAAGAATCCACGAATTAAAGAATGCAACCCAACCAAGGGACCCTAAACCAGAACCATATCCGAAACTCAAATGAGACAGGTAAGTGAAGGAAGAAAGGAAGCAAGGAAGGAAGGAAGGAAGGAAGGAGAAAAGAGGAAAAGAAAGAGAAAGGAAAAGAAGAAAAGAAATGAGAATAAAGAAAAGAAAGGAAAGGTTGCTCACCTTAATCACTCTTTAAAATGGTATACTGGAGATCTTATAGATCGTAGAGAAGAAATGCTCTTTGCCAAAAATCAAACAGCTTTCCTATGAGAAACTACAAATCCAATCATGAAAGCAATATTAATAAGTAGGTGGTATAAATCTAATCTTTAATCTTTCAATATTTTTATAATTGGCTTTTCTAATTCATTTTATAACTCATTTTTTAAGGATCGGTTTAAATCAAAAGTATACCAGAAAGCATTCCAATAAAACAAGAGGTGTTTTCATATTTGTAGAAGGTGAAGTAAATGAGAACTAAAATTTATTTTATTTAACATATAATACTATGTATTATTAATTATTAATATCTAATAATTATATAATTAGTAGAATTATATTATGTATATATTATAAACAAATGAGCCTTTATTAAAACCTGGACATTCTAATCTGGCAGTCATAAAAATGGAAATTTCTCATGTGAAAGACATTTGGCTATGTTATTATCAAATTAGTTGCCTATAATTTCAAAATAGTTAAGGGGGCTAGGATATAAACTTGATCCTAATTCATTCATTAGTTCAACACATATTAAAAGTACCTAACTGACTCTGACTCTGAACCTACTAAATTAGTTTGGACAAGAAAGATCTGGGCTTTTCACTGAAGCAGAGAGAAGGGAGTGTGCTCTAGCCACTGCAGACAACCACAGTGAAATCTGAGTTAGTCCTCATGAGTCACCCCAGAAGGCTTTTAATGATGTGGAAAATGGATAGGAACTGTAGGACTTGCTTAAGGCATTCTCAAGGGATTACTACTGAAAGAAAATTCTACTCTAATAAGGACTCAAAAGATTTTAAAAAATCAAACACTGATTTACGTTGTTTTGATAGTTGACTTTAAAAGACTACTAAGGAAGAAAATGAACCTTCCGGAATGTTTGCAAAATTACTACAAATTAATGTTATTGCTCTGTTCAAAAAAATCTAGGGCCTAATTCAACTTTTACTAAGTGAGAATTTACCAGACCCCAACAATCTGGGGCCTCCCAGATAGCCTCCTTCTATAAAGACTTGACTGATGGTTTTAAAAACACTGTAGAAAAAATAATTTGGTCTGAAGAAAAAAAAATAAAATGTTTCTCTACAAGAAAGGTGGAAGTGGTAGTTCCATGTCTTTTAATTGTAAAGAAGACAGTGCCGCCTTAAATAAGCATTTGAAGCCACATTCTGCATCATAAGTTTGGGACTTCCATCACCCACTTCTGTGGTGCAAAACTGACTTTGGAGGAAGTTTTAAAACTAGCCTAGGGTCGTTCCTTTAGTGCAGATCTGCAACAGCCTTCTAGTTAGGTAACAGAAATTTGATAAGATCCCGTCATTCAACACAGCAGACTCTCAAATCATGGGATTCTTTACTTGACTGAAAACAAATTAATTTGAGGGAATAAAGCCTCAAATGCATTGCCCCTCAAAATAATATGCGTGAAGGAATTCCTAAAAGATATGCAGAACTTTCATTCTTTGAGACACTATAATGTCCATTCCTGAATGAAGCCAGCTTATCAGAGACTATGTGCCGGGCCCACACCACAGCCACCCTAACAGAACTGCTTTAAGAAAAAGAATAGTTATTTATTGAGCACATACAATCTTTACCAAGATAGATGTTATTCTCAGGTTAGAGAAGAAAATAATCAGATCTCAAGAGGTTATTTCCCCCCAAAGACACAAAGCCACATCATGGGCCTAGATGAAGGACATTATGAAAAATGGCCCAATGAATCCTGCTAACTTTAGGTGTAAGAGTATTGAGGAAACTGTATTACACTATACTGAATCCACTTTTAAGGAAACTATAGGAAAAAATTCATTCTGGATTCATAACAGGAACAGCTTTGTTCCTCTTGGGCAACTGGTTTGTTTTTCTCATGGATGAGCTTTTCAATCATCACATTTTTCATGTTTTCCTCTTTGCCTGGAAATTAGAAAACTCAAAATTAAGTGTGTGCCCAGCTCTAATACACATACAGGATTTCAAACATGGATTTTATGAGCTAATGTTTCTCCTAGCTCCTTTCATCTTATTTTATTTTTCATTGATATTCTCAGATTCAAAAATCTCATACGTTCATCCTATTATGAACTATGTATCTTCAAATGTTATTTTGCAAAATCTTGCAAAAACTCTCCAAATTATACATTATACAATAAATAAATTATATTCAATAAAGTACTAGGGAAAAGTACAAATGAAAAACCATTTATAATAATCAAAATCAAAGACAATAATTCAAATATCTCCTATACTATCTTTGAGTCAATTCTTGACAAAACACTTTAAATTACTTCTTCCTTGCATAAGCAATCACAGAATTAACATTATAATTCTATATGTGGATTTATTAAAGTTAGAATGCAGATAATTTTGAGGGATTTCATTTCACAAAGAAGGTTCTATTGGTCTTTTTATCATATTTACCCTTGGGGAAAGGAATACATATTGATGAGTCATTGTGGAGGAAAAAGCATCTTTAGTTATAAGTCTTAGTAGAGAAAAAGGAAAACAAACACATGGAACAACTTGGTTAAATCAATGCCAGTGGGAGAGGCACATACCCATGCCTTTGGCTTTACTTTTCTCCTTGTCTTGGTTGTCTTGGTAGTGAGTCTAATTCGTTGGTACTGGAACTCTTCACACTCTGTAAATTTTGACTTTTAGTTTTGGTAGGTTATATCTACTAATATTTACCCTACTAGAAACTAAAATTGATATATGCTGAAAACCATTTGTGTATCAATAAAAACATTTTTTAAAAGATTTTATTTATTTATTTGACAGAGATCACAAGCAGGCAGAGAGGCAGGCAGAGAGAGAGGAGGAAGCAGGCTCCCTGCTGAGCAGAGAGCCCAATGCAGGGCTCAATTCCAGGACCCTGAAACCATGACATGAGCCGAAGGCAGAGGCTTACCTCACTGAGCCACCCAGGAGCCCCAAGAAACATTTTATTTTTAAATAACTATATGTTTAAAAAAAAAAAAAAGAAAGAAAGAAAGAACAGAAAGAAAGAGAGAAATGAGTGGTGCTTTGTACTTTTATTTTTTTTAAGATTTTATTTTTTTTATTTGACAGAGACAGACACAGCAAGAGAGAGAGAACACAAGCAGAGGCAGAGAGAGTGGGAGAAGCAGACTTCCAGCTGAGCAGGGAGCCCAATGTGGGGCTCAATCCGAGGATCATGACCTGAGCTAAAGGCAGACACTCAAAGACTGAGCCACCCAGGTGCCCCAAGTGCTTTGTACTTTTTAAAATCTCTTTAACGTCTTGCTTCATAGAGCAGATTCTCATATCCACTTCTGCATATATTCTGAGAAGTTGTTTTTGTTGGAAGTACATGAAAAATTTGGCTGCACAGAGATATGTAGTGGAAAAAGAAGCATTTTAATAGCCTGCTCAGGTAATTATGGATATTTGGATTTAAAACAACACCCAAATTCAATGAATTGTAGTTTCTTAGTAGCACATGAGGCTGGTAGTATTCTAATAAGCAGACCCAAATAAAGAAAGCACAACAGAAAGGAAACTACAACTATTATCCCTCATGAACCTAAATGCAAAAACCTTTAATAAAATTTTAGCAAATCAAATGCAACATTATGTGTGTGTGTGTGTGATGTGTTTATATGACCAAAAAGGATTTAATCCATGTGTGCAAGGTTAATTCAATATTCAAAAACTAATCAGTGTACTCCACCATATCAAGAGGATAAGGAAAAAGTCGTACGTTCACATCAATTAATGCAAAAATAAATCTGATGTAATTCAACTTTCATTCAGGATAAAAAGTATCAGTACACGAGAATCAGAAGGGGAATCTTCCCAACCTAATAAAGAACATCTACAAAAAGCCTACAGTCAACATCATGCTCAACAGTAAAAGACCAAATAATTTTCCTTTAAGATCAGGAACAAGGTGGGGATGTCCACTCTCACCATTCTTATTTGGCAATACTAGATTTTCTAGCACATGCAATAAGGCAAGAAAAACAATTAAAGATGTACTTTAATTTTAACAGACTGAAAAGAAAGAAAGAGTCTTGGTTTGCAGATGATAAAGAAAAAAAAAAAATTCTCAAATGCTCTACAATCCTAGATCCAAAATGTGCCTTCAGTAAGGTTTCAGGATACAAGATCAATACATGGAAACCAACTGCATTTTTATGTATTGACAACAAACAAATGGAAACAAATTAAAATGAATGTCATTTACAGTTACTTCAAACAAAATGAAGTAATTAGGCTATTCTAACAAAGGGACTCCTGGGTGGCTCAGTTGATTAAGCATCTGTCTTTGGCTCAGGTCCTGATCCCAGGGGCCTAGAACAGAGTTAGGCATCTAGGCTTCTTGCTCAGCAGGAATACTGCTTTTCCCTCTGCCTGTTGGTCCCCTACTTGTGCTCACCCATGTTCTCTCTTACTCTCTTTCTCCTGACAAATAAATGGGTAAGATCTTAAAAAAAAAAATTCTAACAAAACATGGGTAATATCTGTATAATGAAAATTATAAATTGCTAATTAAAAAAATCAAAGAAGACCTAAATCCTGAAGACATTCCATGTTTACAGATTGGAAGAATGAACATAGTAAATAAGTCAAGTCTCCCTAAATTGTTGTACAGGTTTAACACAATTCCTATTAACATATGCTTAAATTAAAACAACTAAATTCTCACACTGGACATTTTAAAAAGTGACTCCTCAAAAAAAAAATTCTTTAAAAATTCAGTTTAATTTGTTGAATAATTACACTAGTCATCATAATTCCATAATCTCAAAAATAATCATGTATGCTTTAAAGTATAAGGTAGGAAAGAATTAGTAAACAGCAACTTGGAACAATTCTGTGAATACAATTTTAAAATGCTAAAAGTAATCAATGCTACATAGGCAACAAAAGCAAAAAAAGAAAAATGGGACTATAGTAAACAAATATTTTTGTACATCAAAGGACACAATCAATAGTGTTCAAAGGCAAACTATGGAGTAGGAGAAAATCATATATCTGATAAGGAGTTAATATCCAGAATATAGAAAGAACTCCAACAACTCAAAAACAAACAAACAAACAAAAATCCAATAACCAAATTTTTAAAAAATGGAGAAAGAACCTAAGTAGACATTTCTCCAAAGATGATATACAAACAGCTGACAGGCACATGAAAAGATGTTCAATAGCACTAATCATTAGAGCAAAGCAAATCAAAATCGCAATGAGATATCCACCTCATACCCATTAGGATGACTACAATAGAACAATTAATCAATTAATTAATCAATAACCAGTGCTGGTGTGTGTGTGGAAAAATTAGAATCCTTACACACTGTTGGGAATGTAAAATAGTGCAACCGCTATGGAAAACAATATGAAAGTTTTCCAAAAATTTAAAAATAGAACAACCCTGTGATCCAGTAATCTACTTCTGGGTATACATCTAAAAGAATTGAAAGCAGGGCCTCAGGGAGATATTTGCACAATTATGTTCATAGCAGCACTATTTTCAGTGACAAAAAGGTGAAAGCAACCCCAACTGTCCACTGACAGATGAATGTATAAACAAAATGTGGTCTACATATACAATGGAACATTATTAAGCTTTAAAAGAGAGGGCAGGGGCACCTGGGTGGCTCAGTGGGTTAAGCCTCTGCCTTCGGCTCAGGTCATAGTCTCAGAGTCCTGGGATAGAGCCCCGCATCAGCAATCTCTGTTCAGCAGGGAGCCTGCTTCCCGTCTCTCTCTCTCTGCCTGCCTCTCTGCCTACCTGTGATCTCTGTCGAATAAATAAATAAAATCTTTTAAAAAAATAAAATAAAATAAAAAAGAGGGCGATCCTCACATATACTACAAAATAGATGAACCTTAAGGCATTACATTAAGCGAAATAAATCAATCACAAAAAGACAAATACTGTATGATTTCATTTATATGATGTACCTAGAAGTAGTAAAATTCATAAAAAAAAAGAAAAAAAATTCATAAAAACCAGGGACTTGGGGAGGGGAAATGAAGGTTGTTAAATGAGTATAAAATTTTAGATTTTTAAGATGAGAAAGTTCTGAAGATCTGTTTCACAACAAAGTAATTATATTTAGCACTACCAACTGTACTTAAAAATGGCTAACAGTAAATTTTATGTCATGTATTTTTTATAACCATAAAAACTATATAAAAATAATACTAAATAGGGCGCCTGGGTGGCTCAGTGGGTTGGGCCTCTGCCTTCGGCTCAGGTCATGATCCCAGGGTCCTGGGATCGAGTCCCAGATTGGGCTCTCTGCTCAGCAGGGAGCCTGCTTCTTCCTCTCTCTCTTTCAGCCTGCCTCTCTGCCTACTTGTGATCTCTGTCTGTCAAATAAATAAATAAAATCTTTTAAAAAAATACTAAATATTAAGTGGAAGAAAAAGCTGCATTTGTGGAATCCCTAAAAAATGTCAGAAATCACCCAGAAAAATACATAAGTCACAATATTTTCATTTTACTCTGAAAGAAAAAGTTATTACCTTTTTCTTCTGGAAAGCATGATAAACAATTTCATAATACCATAATATGCTCGGTTATATCAAAGGGAGGAAAACTACTGGACCATTAGGTAATTTTATCTAGAGATCTAAATATATATATAAACATGGATATTGCTAAGTCTATTTGCTTAATTTTATTCCCAATAGAAGCTACACTTTAGGGATGCCTGTGTGGCTCAGTCAGTTAAGCTGCTGCCTTCGGCTCCAGTCATAATCCCAGGGTCCTAGTATCCAGTCCTTCATCAGGCTCCTTGCTCAGTCAGGAGCCTGTTTCTCCTTCTGTCTGCCACTCGCTCTGTTTCCTCTGCTTGTGCTTGCTCTCTCTCTCTCTCTCTCTCTCTCTGACAAATAAAATCTTTTAAAAAAATAAAAGGAGCTACACTTTAGGAATCTTACTTCATATTTATATTTATTCTGGTTCCTTATAGATTCTAAAAACAAAATTCACAGATATACTCTTAAGTACATTATTGAAATAAATATGCTATACTATAACCAATGAGGTACACATTTAACGTTTAATTCCTTAGTTGAGGATGAAAATAGCTATCACATATTCTATGCCCAAGATAAATTTTTAAAAAAGAGAAAATGCCTCCTATTCTGAAATGACAACCCCCTCACATATGGAGCAGTAAACTTTTCTTTCTTCCTGAAATACTCATTTGGCACTGATTTTCGACAAGTGAAAAAGCTTTTCCACACACTTACAGTCCACCTCATTTTTAAGAAGCACTGATCACCCCTCTTTTTTTTTTAAGATTTTATTTATTTATTTGACAGACAGAGATCACAAGTAGGCAGAGAGGCAGGCAAAGAGGGAGAGAGAAAGCAGGCTCCCTGCTGAGCAGAGAGCCCAATGCGGGGCTCGATCCCAGGACCCTGAGATCATGACCTGAGCTGAAGGCAGAGGCTTAACCCACTGAGCCACCCAGGTGCCCCATGATCACCCCTCTTTCAAACTTTCCTTAATATTTAAGATGTCTACTTTCCTTTAATTCTTATAACAAGTTGCAGAAATAACTTGTTTTGATTTTCCAAAAATAATGGGTTGAAATGTGTGTGTTGACCTAGGGGGATTCTGATGTGGACTAAATGTAGATGTCAGAGATTTTAAAAAGTATTCAGTGGGGGCACCTGGGTGGCTTAGTTGGTTAAGCTTCCAACTCTTGATCTCAGCTCAGGTCTGGATCTCAGTGTCATGAGTTCAAACCCTGCATTGGGCTCCACACAGAATATGGAGCCTACTTAAAAAATATAAAGGGGTGAAAAAATGAATGAATGTTCAATGAATTTGACAAATTATTTTTACCTCAAATATCCTAAAAGAAGTAAAACTATTAAAACTATTAATTAAATGAGTAAAAGTCATTCTTTTGTTAATATATAATAGTAAATATGAGCATCTATTATCAAAATTAGTATCTAAAGGGGCAGCTGTAGATCAATTTTTTTTAAGATTTTATTTATTTATTTGACAGACAGAGATCACAGGTTGGCAGAGAGGCAGGCAGAGAGGAGGAAGCAGGCTCCCTGCAGAACAGAGAACCCGATGCGGGGCTCGACTCCAGGACCCTGAGATCATGAGCTGAGCCAAAGGCAGAGGCTTTAACCAACTGAGCCACCGAGGCGCCCCATAGATCAATTTTTAATTGTACTATGGGCATACAAATTATACCTCTTTTTCTCACTTGATTTTTTTATGTTGAAATTAAGAAACAATATTTAGTATTCTAAATTGAGACATACTAAGTAACTAAATGTTATCATCTTGCATGTGATCAAACCTAAAGCTAAATAAAAATGCCCCCATCTGGTTTCATGTAAATTGAGCTGATTATAGAAAGTTTCCAATTTCTATCATTCCTCTCCATAAAGTAGCTCGCTAGCATATATTTGTTGGGTAACTGCAGACTGACTGATTCTAAATATAAACTGAGTTGTGTGCTAAAATTATTGTCCTGATTTTTTAAGCAATCGCTATGAGTATCACACATGGTTACAGATTTTATTAAGTACCTTGAAAAAATAGTTTAAATAATAATGACAAAACTACACATGAAAATTTTCCCATTAAACATAATGATTCAAATTAAATCCATAGTTGCTAACTTCTAATACTCCACACATATGGTCATCCATATCATAAAACCCATCAAACTGAGTATTAGGACCACATCAATTAAAGTAGATTTTACACCAAAAAGTTTTAAGTAAGATCACTTCTTTTACAAAAGAAACATGGTACTACCTTAAAAGAGAGGTATACTTAAGCACTCTAAAATTCTAATCTAACAAAAAGCCTCAAAATAATCTTGAAGCTGTTTCCTGGATTACTGCTGATCCATCTTCCAAATCTACAAATGTTCAATTTACTTTAAAAAGTCCATTTCACAAAAATACACTAATGGAGAAGGAGAATTTGTGTAAAAATAAGCTAATGCCATCTTATTGAATTAGATGTGACATAGGCCAGACATTGCAAAGTAGTGGGTAAAAGAGATAGAAATGTTTGAAATAATCCTTTGTCAAACATAATATTCCATTTTACATGGCTAAGCAGAAGAACAAAATAACATAGAAGTTTGGAAACTCAGGAGCCACAACACAATTTTTTAAAAATCCAACAACATGGATGGTTCAATGTACCCAGTGAACCAAGAATACCATCAATTTCAAAGGGAAGGAGTTCTCAGACCTCTGGGTCAGCCTTGGAGAATACCCAGTGATCACTTAACCACCACCTAACTCCAAACCTTCAAAGGAGTCAAAGGAACATAGGTCAATCAGCCACTTGCAACAAAAAGTGAAGGAAAAAAGAGTAAAACTGTTTTATCACTCACCGCCCCAGAGCCCAAACAATCCCAACACTTTGTCTTTGTCAACGACTATGTATACTATGGTGGGAGTGTGTAAACAAATAATGTTAAATGGGAATTAACAGAAATAAGGGTAGTGGAGAAAAATAGGCAAGCATATTTAAATTTAAGTTGTTTTACTTTAAGTTAACCCTAGGGAAACTGTTGGCTGAGCCCAGTTCAACTTTGACAGATAATACCTAAGAGGAATGGAAATAAATTTGCCACTTTCTAAGAGCTTAAGGAAATTATTTTAAATAACAAGTCTCAACTACGCCGAGGACAAATTCTCCCTCAATATCCAACCTCCACCAGAAATCATCTGTCAGGTCCGAAGAAGGAGGGTACTATTTTGGATTTGTAAAGTTGATGCTTCAGTTTTCATTTCCTTTCAGGTCTCCCAAGACTAATAGTGCATTATAAAAACCTGCATATGCTCCATACTTGTGCCCTCAAGGCACGTTCATATCCCAGTGATTCTACTTCCAATGGTCCCCAGTGACTCTTAATGGCCTCCCTGCCTCAATGGCTTCTGATATTCCAAGTAGGATGGGGGTAGGTCCAGGGGAAGCACAGGTGAGAGACTGTTCAGAGGAATAAGAGACCCAGCTAAAGCAAAGGAGGTAGTGTCACTGATCACAACTGTGGGAGTAAAGGAGGCATAGTCTCTCTCCTCCTTCTAGGGAATTTCCTTTAGTGGAGGATTACTGGAAACAAGGGGAAGGTAGAGGGTTACTGGAAACAAGGGGAAGGAAGCATCTGAATGCTCAGGGGAAATGCTGGGAATGTTCTGTGTCTCCCAAACGCCGCTGTTCTCAGAGGCTGTCTCTAGCAATGTACAAGGCAGAGTGGGCAGAAGTCGTCGAAGTCCACCACACTCTCTTGTACTTTGTAACCAGGGCTTCTGCTGAGAACTGAAAGGAGATTTGAAATTCCCACCCTCACCTACGTGGATTCTCTAAACTTAGAGTGCAAGAGTAAGTTCCCATGCTTTACATTGCCAGGAGACTGATACAGGAGGACAGAAGAAGTTGAAGACTTCTTCTTCTTTCAACAAGAAGTTGAAAGACATAAGGGTGGGGGTAGATACTTGAAGGGAGGGTGGAGGGAAGGAAATTGAGGCCCACAAAGGCAATGCTAAAACCAGAAGGTAGTCCATCATATATTCCCTTCACTGACTATAAACTCTTGCCAACTCACCAAACATGCTCTCCCACTTCATTTATATCTTCTCTCCTCAGGCCCCAACTGCCTGCCTTTCTCCCACTGCTCCTGAATTTTTTTTTGTAATTGAAGTACAGTTGACAGACAATATTACATTAGTTTCGGGTATAAAACAAAGTGATTTGACAATGCTATACATTATGCAATGCTCACCACTGCACCAAATAAGTAGAGATATCATCTGTCACCATAAAAAGTCATTATAATATTATGGACTATATTCTCTATGTTGTCCTTTTCATCTGCATGGCTTATTTATTTTATAACTGGAAGTCTGTACCTCTTAATCCCTTTCATCTGTTTTGCCCAGTAGCCATGACTAAAATAGTTTTTCTAATCAAAAGAGGAGAGTGCCTGAAAAAGTATAATCTGAGGACCCACAAATAGGAGTGTTAGTTAATTAACAATATGCCAGTATCTTATAATTTGTGATATCCAAAGAACATACAGAATCTAGTGGAGTTTCAAAAGTTGCATAAAATGGTCAAACTACACATCGTAAGAAAAAAATAACTGTAACTGTGTGATGGATATTTATTAGACTTAGTGTGGTGATCGTCTGCAATACATGTAAGTATCAAATCATTATGTTACACCTGAAACTGATGTTATATGTCAATTATACCTCAATTTTTAAAAAAAAAAAATTTTTTTTTTAAAAATTGAACTAAGATTTCATATTTTAACCCAGAAATTTCATTTCTGAGGCTCTGTAGTAAGAAACCAACTTCTAAAATATAGATAAAAGTTTATGAACAAAGACGTTCACCACAGTGTTAATTATTATCATCAAAAATGTAGCAACACTGAGAAATGGTTAAGAAATATCGTACATCTACCTAATGGAAAAATACATAGATATTTTAAAAGTTTACTTTCCAGTTGTAAGTAAGTGAAATTTAATGTTATAAAATTTAAAGTAAAAATATTTGTAAAAGTTATATATAAATATCATGATTAAAACCATGCACAGAAAAGAGTGGAAGAAAATATCAAAACCATATCAAAATATTAATAGTGCCTGTCTTTAGTACAAGTATGGTGATTTTTTTTCCTTTTTATATTCTTATAGTTTGTAAATTGTTCATAATTCTAAAATGGAAAGGGAACACTTTTAAAAGGGCAAGTTTCTTTGAAAAAGGAAAAATGTGACTTGTGTAGAAAACTCTTTCTGGGTTCAGTTGACAATTAATCCTCTTCATATTAGCACCCAGGAACAAAAGCATTTTCTGGAAGGGCAGTTGGAACAAGGAATATGGAGAATGTGAGCAAGACCAGCCAAAGAGAAACGGCCTGCTTAGTAACCTACACTGCTAGTTCCCTATCTATGACTACCAGAGAGGAGCAGAGTTCAGTGCCTGATATGCAAGGTTCTTCACGATTTGTCACTGTGCATTCAAACAGTATATGAGCACTTAGCTGAATTTCCTTGTCTGGCTTTGTCTTTCCTGTGCAAATCCTTCCCATCTGGCAGAGTAATTTAATTCACTTCCATCCATGAAGAGTTTCTGATTCTCTTATGAAATCAGCCTCTATGATTTCTCCTTCTTTGGGGGTTCATATAGCACTTATAGCACCACCTTTCCCTGGTATTAGGCCAATTCTAATTATTTTGTTATTTATTCATGTGTAAGTAAATACCTCCCCAGCTAGACTTTAAGTTCCTCGAAGTCAAGAGTTTGAAAGGTCTGCAGACAGTAATCATTCAACAAATACATACATTATATAGAAAGAGAGAGAGAAGAGTGAGAAAAGATGCAGTGCTAAAGTCGGGTTGGTATTATATTCAGACTTGGTGATGTCTTCTAAATAAAATGTGTTGCCTCTGCTTTAAAATGTTCCTACTGGGGTGCCTGGGTGGCTCAGTGGGTTAAGCCTCTGCCTTCAGATCAGGTCATGGTCTCAGGGTCCTGGGATCGAGGCTCACATCCAGCTCTCTGCTCAGCAGGGAGCCTGCTTTCTCTTTTTTCTCTGCCTGCCTCTCTCCCTACTTGTGATCTCTCTCTCTCTGTCAAATAAATAAATAAAATTTAAAAAAAGAAAAATGTTCCTGCTGACCATCACTAGGACATGCACTTTCTTTCTTTCTTTTTTTCTTTCTTTCTTTCTTTCTTTCTTTCTTTCTTTCTTTCTTTCTTTTTTAAAATAGCAGTGGGATCGTAGTTTTGCTTATTTACTCATACCAATTCTGCCATCCTCCTTATAGTTAAACAGATTGGACTGCAAGATGCCTCACTGAGGTTCAGGATATAGTCAACAACCACATAATCAACAAAAAGAAATGACCTCCAAGAAATCAAATTTGATTCATCACATGATACTACTACTCTTACACCCTTGTGTGAACAACATATATAAATTTCTACCTCCGTTTTATGGCCTTATTTAGGCAATGGGCTTTAGTCTCTCGATATCCTCATTAATAATTCTTCAATGTAAATAGGTCAATACTTTAGAAATGACAGACTAAGATGATTACGTTCCTATCTGCCATCAAGTACTCTTCCAGTACTTGGAGATAATGAGCATTTGTACTATAGCAACCTGCCTCCGGAGACATCAAGAAGAGTTTCACATCTTAAGGGAGAATATATAAATCATAAATGAAAGCAAATCCAATGGCCAAACAACAGACAAAGAAAAACCCAGCATCCATTATTTTTTCAGAAGGAGTATACAGGTCAATACAATTGTAGACTCTGAAGGGCAGAGCAAAAACAAATCAATGCAGTTTCCCTGTATCAGAACTACGTTTTGCTACAAATCACATATTTTTGTAAGTAAATGTTTGTCCAGATTCCACCACTTACTAGCCATGTGATCTTGAACCTTATATTTCAGTTACTTAGTCTGCAAAATAGAGTTATCACCTACTATGCAAAATCACAGTAGAAACGAATCAAATAACATTATCAGTCTGAGTTTATCAGTCACCCTATCAGGGAATGACACACCCCACAAAAACAGTTCAGTCACACACCTCATGAACTAGATAACTGTTCTTTTGCAAATGTTTCCATTAAGTTTTAAAAAAGAAAAACATTTCCAGGTGTTTTGTTTTATTTTACTTTCCTAATTGATTTTTCCAACATTTGAGCATTCATCACATATCACTGCCAAAAATGCATTAAACATCTGCTAGACCTAGCTCTCCTTTGCAATGTTGTCTGGATATTTTTTGACATATGTTCTCTAAGAAAATGGTTTTTTCCCCACATAATTCAAAGCCCTTTCTTACTAAAAGAACAATAATTCCATATACAGTAAGTTTACAGGTTGTTGCTAATTGTTTGAGATCACTCTTATGGAAAATTAATTTTGTTTAATATCTAATGAGCCATCTATATGATCACTTACATTTGGGACATACAGCTCTGTAATACAGAGGAAGATCCATGGGCTTTGGGGTTAGGGAGACTTGTATTCAAATTCCTGTTCTGTGACCTTGAGCATGTAATTTAACTTCCAGGCTCCTCACTTTCCACCTTTGGTTCTGGGTAGTTGTGATGATTTAATAATACATCTAAAAGTAAGTGTCTAGACTCTGAAAGTATGATTTCCTACCTCCCTTACATCTTCTCCTCCTCTGCCAAGACCAAGCAAACCCACTCTGAACAAGACAACTTGGACGCCGCATCTGTTTCACACATCAGCAGGGGAATGCTATGCAATCAAAAAGGGAGCGGACGATGGCTTCAATTAGGTACCCAAGGGAGCAAGAAGTAAAGAAACTGATAGGTATAGACAAGGGCCCCATACTTCACTCGCATGTGGGAAAAAGACACTAATCTGACACACTTTAAAGACTGCACGGCACACTCACAGAGGTTGGTACCACGCTCTGGGAAAAAGACGGAATTACGGAACAAGCCAGCAGGGAGCCTCCTTGTTCACCCGACCCGACCCCACCCGCCCGGGTGGTACCTCAGAAGCCTAGACACTGAGGTGACAGCACAGCGACTGACCTCGCCCCCCCCCCATACACACCCTCCCCCATTCTACCCAAATTTCTCTCGGGGTGCGAATGGTGCTGAATCATTAGTCCTAACAGTAGCAGTTCCCGGTTCCGCCGCTCCCGCGAGAGCCAGTGTCCCTAGGGCTGTGCCCGTCCCTGGTGGGGGCCAAGACCTCGGGGCGGTGGGGGCAGTGAAAGGGGGTCGGGGAGGATCGGGGCAGCAGGTACTCACCCGGGTGAGGAAAGCCCAGCCCCGGTCCTCACCCCCCGCTGCAGGCGGTCCCTCCGCGGCCCCTCCGCTTCCCGGTTTCCCGCGGGCGGTTGCCCCCCGGGCCCGGCAGCCTGCGCTGGTGGTCCGGTGCTCCGCCCGCCCGCCGCCCGAAGCAGCCACGGCTCGGGGCTCCGGCGCTCCACCCGGAGCAGCTGGAGCAGCTGTCGCTGCCGAAGGGGGTGGCGGCTACCGACGGGCCAGACCATTCGCGGGCTGCGACCGGGGGTGCGCGACGTGCGGAGCGGGGCGGACGTGGAGGGCGCCGGGGACCGGCGACGGTTGGGAGGAACCAAGAACGAGGGGAATCCTCAGCCTCCCAGCAGCGCCGGGAGGGCTTGGGGGCAGAAGCGACCAACAGAGGAGCAGCCGTTCTCCCTGACTGTTGACTGAACACAACGACCCCTTCTCTTTTCCGGGCACCCCCCTCCGGGCCCGCCTTGGTTCCGCTCAGGACTCCTTTAGACCGCGGCCAACAGAGGACCTAGCAACGGGCGCGCCTGGGCGGTGTCCCCTCCTGGGGAGATGCGAAAGGGCGCTGGCCCAGCCCTGCCTTCGTGCCACCTCCTGCTCCAGAGTGGGGTCCTATGGCGCAGGTTTCTGGGGCATATCTTACTCTAGACGTCTGGCCACAAAACAGAGAGGGACATCTGGGTCCTTGAAGGGGCTCCTTGGATCTTTTACTTAAGCATCTTTGTGGACCAAAGAATTAAAAGGTATCTAAGCCCAGCCTGAGAGGTAGAAAATAAAATTAAATGAGCCCCCCTCCCCCATCCAATAGGTGCTTGTTAGATACGGGAAAGTAAGGGGCAGTCTTGAATCACAGAGTTACTGCTCCACAAATGTTGAACCACTACAGTTGGAAAATGTACATTTAGGAAACCCTTTTAACAGTTCTATAAAAGATTCAACAAATTCAAAAATACTTCAGGTTCACTTTCCACCATTTTAAAGATTAGTGTCTTGGGAGTGAGGAGGAAATCATACCCTTATATGAAATGAACTTTTATAGAACTGGAAAGAGAAGTTCCTGCCACGACATCCCTTACACTTTTATGAAAGCACTCACGTGGTCCCTGCCCCTTTCACACCCAGGCTCAAGCAGGTTCATTTCAGACCATGGTGAAGGTGGAGACAAATGGATAGTTTTCCTTATAGAAAGAAAAAAAAGAAGAAGACTTGACAACTACCTTTAAAATATAATTTAAAGGTGCGGGGGTAAAGACCCTCCAAATACCTGTTAAAAGCCCTTCCACTGTTAAAAACCATTTACTCTGAATTAAGGATTTCTTTTTAATTAAAAACCATTTACTTTGAATTAAGGTTTTGTCCTTTTTTGAGTTAACATAGTTTTTTTAACATAAATTGAGCACTGCTATGGACTACACTGAGTGTTTCCAGTTTTAATCCTTCATTTATTCTAAAAACTCCTGTAAAACTGGTGACATCATTGCTATTTTTAAAATAGACTTGGGTCAGAAAGTTTATTGTGCTGGGTTCACGTCTCATAGTTAATGAGTGGCAGAACAAACATGCAATCTGGAGTTTTTAACTAGTGTCTTTCTGCTAGAATGCTCCGGGAAACATACACTAACCCTTACCATATCCAAGATTGGCCCTTGAATGTGAGTTTATTTATCCTCTCTTTATGAAAACTAGGTTTCATGGTGGAGAAAAGGACATTTAAATATCTAAGGTGCATGTCACCCTGAGGTTAGAAGTAGGGATCTGAGAAAGTGGGCTGTATTGCACCCAGAATTAACCTGGAAACATCAGGTTAATTTTTTTTTTAATTAAAAAAAAAAAAAAAAAACCTCATGGTTAGCATCACATGAGGGTTAGGAGGAATTCACTACCTTTTTATTAATCATTTTTACATCATCATTTATACTATATTGTGCATTATACTACCCTTAAACTATTATTCTACATTAAGCTTTGTGCTATTATTCTTCCCAAAAAGGAGCAAGAGTTTTTAAATGGACTTAATGTCATGGGTCCTCATATACTTTACCAGGATTTAAAGAAATAGGCCATTAATAACCCTCACATCATGTTAAGGAAACTTTTTGAGAAATAAGGAATAAAATTTAATGGTTACCCCATATTGTGCCATTGTTACTATGTTAACTGTTATTGTAATTGTTCACACATCAGTACCAGCAAAACAGAAATCCCCAGAGTGCCATGTTGCTGAGGAGCTAGAGTTCTAGATCCCTAGTGAGGCTAGACATCTGTGACTCAGGGCTGGGATGCCCTCAGCCTCAGAAATATGTGATTTTTCTCCCCATATGCAGTTTCACTTTCAAAGGAGACCAAAAAAAGGAACAGAATTGCAGTAGACAAGATGCATTTTGAATTAGTATTCTCTCTCTGACTGATAGGGATATGTGAAGGAAGGAAAAGGTCTCAGGTGGTTTACCTAAGACCAAACTTTGATTTAGAAGCTGGTTACCCATGACATTTCCCGCCATCTGTCTGTATAAGTTGAACTTCTTGGAGGGTATGTTTCTGAATGAAGAAGGAAGGGGACATTTTGTGTTGGTGGCCTTGAGAAACTGTCAAAAGGAATGAAGGGATGTGTGATGCCTGCATTCCCTCCTCTCCCACAGAGTCTTCAAATGCTTTTGAGCCCATTGGGGAAAGAAGTTAGGGTCAGAAACTAAGGAATTATTTTCACAAATGACTTCGTGCAATTTCAGGTATAAGAAGTACTGTTTTGGACCCTAGTGACACAGAGCTAGGGGAGAGGGCCATTCTCTCACCCAGTCTGCCATGACCCCCATGCAGCCTTGCCACCAATAAGGAAGGGCTCTGCCAGGGAAGGTCTATTCTTATAAAGGGCATTGGCAGCCAATACACAGTCAAGATAACTTGACTAGGAGCCCAGAGCATTAGTAGAATTGTTCCAGAGCACCTGGGAAACCCCTATGAGGGTTTCCTGTCACAAATGAGGGAGTTTAGTGGGGGAAGGTGATTGTTAAACTTAGATGATTATTAAACCTTATTTAGGCTACAGTATTAAGGTGAATTTATTTGTATTCACAAAACCAGCATGGCCTGGGGACACTCAAATATTACTTTTTAAATGAAATGAATAAGAGAACTAGAGACAAAGAAAATAGGTAATCCCTTTGATAAAACTACAGTATGAGCCACACCATGGTGAACTTCAAGAGTATTAAATACCTGGGGTGTCTGGATGGCTCAGTCAGTTAAGCATTCGACTTTGATTTCAGCTCAGGTCATGATCTCAGCATCGTGAGTTCAAGCCCTACGTTCAGTACACATATGTACTGATATCAATAAAATGTACCTCTCACTGTGGATTGCTGTTAAAAAAATAAAGAATATTAATACAATACTATTAATACAATACAATACTATGTATTGGCCACATACTAAGGCCAAGGTATGACATTAACATCCCAAGGTACTCTTGTTGAGAATATTTAGTAGCATTATTTCTGTTTGTTTTTAACTATTACTTTTTTAACCATAGTATTTCTTTTTTTAATTGAATTTAATTTTTTTTCAATGTTCCAAGATTCATTGTTTATGCGCCACACCCAGTGCTCCATGCAATCTGTGCCCTCCTTAATACCCACCGCCCAATCACCCAATCCCCGCCCCTCCAAAACCCTCAGGTTGTTTCTCAGAGTCCACAGTCTCTCATGGTTTGTCTCCCTCTCTGATTTCCCCCAACTCACTTCTCTCCCTTTCCCAGTGTCCTCCGTGTTACTCCTTATGCACCACAAGTAAATGAAAACATGATAATTGACTCTCTGCTTGACTTATTTCACTTGGCATAATCTCCTCCAGTCCTGTTCATGTTGATGCAAAAGTTGGAGGCATAATACTCCTTTGTATATATGGACCATATTTTCTTTATCCACTTGTCTGTTGAAGGGCATCTTGGCTCTTTCCACAGTTTGGCTACTGTGGCCATTGCTGCTATGAACATTGGGGTACAGATGGCCCTTCTTTTCACTATAACTGTATCTTTGGGGTAAATACACAGTAGTGAAATTGCAGGGTCATAGGGTAGCTCTATTTTTAATTTCTTGAGGAATCTCCACAGTGTTCTTCAAAGTGGCTGCACCAACTTGCATTCCCACCATCAGTGTAAGAAAGTTCATAATATTTCTGAGGCAAGTACTATTATTATGTGAAGTACTATTCTTATCCTCATTTTATAGGTGAAGAAACTGAGAATTACAACAATTAATTTCTCAAAGGTAACACAGCTAGAAAGTGGCCAAGCTGGGTTTCAAACCCAAACCAACACATTACATTACTTTCCACATACCTTTACTGCCTCCTGCTAGGCAGAAAGCAGGTTGTACATTGCAATTTTTGTTACAATAGAAAATCTATTTTGTATCTGTTCTTTAAAATCTATTTTCAACTCTCCCTTAAAAGGAAATGAGTCAATTCCAAAGAGGATTTAAATGAGAGTCCTCCCAACGGAAACATTGAGTATTCTTTTCCAGGTTTCTGTGCTCAGAAAAAAAAAAAAAAAAAAAAAACCTGAAACAAGAAGTGATCATTGTAGGGTAGAGTTGGCCCGTGATTTCTAAATTCTTGCTACAGATTCTAATTCCAGGAACTCTTGGGTAAGACGTTGGAATCTATATTCTTATTAATCATCATAAGTGATCCTAATGTACAACTATTTGACCAGTTTGACCACACCATACAGCACAGCAGCATGGGGCTCACAAACCTCCAGTCTCCTAGACTTAATCCTCTAACCCCATCACTTGTTGAAAAGGAAATGGAAGGCTAGTATTCACCTTTATTATACAGAAATGTATTTGTTAAATTTTTACTGCCTTTTTCAGTATTCTTTTGATCATTCTGAAAAGTCTTCAGAAATCTTCAAGTTAAAGATTATACTCATTCACAATTACTATTGTATGTGGACACTTGGGACTCAGGGCTCTTTCCAATTATTACATGGTATTTTACTTTAGAGGGAAAAAAGAGACTAATTAGAACAGCATTTAATTTATGTACTAATTTCTGGAGAATTATCCTGTTGATAACAGTAAGTCATTCCATCCAACATTATAGACTTCTTCAATTTTTTCTATTTTATCTTGCATTTCCCAAGAATATTCTTATAACCTTTTCATGTATGTTCTGCACTTCTCTTACCAAATTATTTTTTGACATTTGTCTTCCAAATGAAATATTCTTCCCACTTACTTTTCTATGAGATTTTGCTTAACTAGAGATGGGTTATTTCTGTAATTTATTTTTTGTTAATCCAACACAGCAAATTCTCTCACTGTTTTTTCATGAAAATCTCTTGTGCTCCTAAGAAAACAGGTGTACCATAGCATCTGGAAATTCATCTCTTTTTCTGTTATTTATACCTGTTATGCTATTTACATTTGCTAGAATCATCAATACAAGTGATTATAGTGTTGCCTTATTCCTGATTTTAAGTGAAATATTTAATTTTTACCATTTAAGAGTTGTTGTTGGGCTTTTATTTATTATATAAATAATTTCCTTCTGTTCCCGTTTTGCTCCAAATTTCTCTTGGCGTTGGTTGCTTGACCTTTATCTAATGGCATTTCACCACCTATTGATAATGGTTGTGTTTTTCCCCTTTAATTTTTAATGTAATCAATATGTAGATAGACTTCCTGGAATTGAACTGCCTTTTCACTCCTATGAGGCTGTTTTGCCACAAGTGGATTAGTCTCTTGTTTCATTCCTCTATTATATTCTTTAATATATTATTTAAACATGTGGCTTTTATAGTCAGAGATGAAATTGGCCCATACTTTGTCATTGTTGTTGTTGTATTCCTTTTTAGTTTAGGTATTGAGATATTCTGGGTTCATAAAATGAACTGGAGAATTTCAATCTTTTTCTAAGTCCAACAATAGTTTAAATAATATTGGAATTATCTATTCCTTAATGGTCGGATTAAAAATTCAGCTGTGAATCCATCTGCCTGCTGCCTTTTTCAATAGGAAACCATTAATCACCTTTTCCATCTCTTCTGTAATAATTGGTCTACTTAAATTTTCAGTGTTTCTGGGCCATTTGTGATAATGTATATTTTCCTAAGAAAATATTCTTTTCTTCTAGGTTTTTATTTTTTTAATGTACTCTTCCAGAGTCACCTTTAGTATTTACTTAAAATTCTTTTCATCTCTTTCCTACTTTCACATTGTTAATCTTGCCTAGCTGTCAGGTTCGAGTTCTGAGAAGAGGAGAGCTCAAGAAAAACTAAAGCCTGTTTTATTGGAAACCCAGTAAGACATCGATGGCACAAAACATTAATATCTGGGACCGCCCTGACAGAGAGGGGTGGGAATCTTTTTGTTTAATTTGGGGGTTATTGCTACTTGTTTGTTTTCCTAATTTCATCTGGGCCCATTTTGAGGACACTAACTTATCACAGGGATCAGCAATACCAGCAAATTAGAGAGGAACACCACCAAAGACAGCAAGAGAGTCTGATGTCTTACAAGCTCAAGCAGAGGGGAAGGAAAATGGCAAATGCTTCATGGTAACTGGATGTCCTAAGTTCTGAGGCAACTATATCCAGACCCATTTCCCTCCCTGACATAACTGAGGAACACACTGAGTAGAATTAAAGGTACTTCAGGAGAAGATGAAGAAAGAAAGAACCTAGAAAAGATGGAAAAAGAAAGCAAACAAGAATACTAATTGTTATAGTTACGGTGCCTCTACTTTACCCATAGCTCCTAAAGTTTAAGGAAACAATTTTGTAATCAAAGTTTGATGGAGAAGAAAACTGAGTCACAGGACCATTTCCAGAGTCAAAGGAGAAGTAGAAGACTGGTCTAAGGAGTGCAGTCTAGCTTCTCTAGCTTGTAACCCATAATGTTACCCCTCTTTTACTTAGGAAGGAATGATTCAAAATAAATCACCAACAAGGCATATAAGAAATAAAAACTCTCAAATATTTGCCCTACTGACATTGACTCTATGATTTTATGATTGGATTTGAAGGACTACAAAGTTACCTTACCTTACCAAGCAAAGAGAGTGATCCTCAGTCTTGTGGAAGGTTTCCATACAAGACTGATATGTCTTGAAGAAGAAAAGTGGTCCTTCCTCCGCAGGGCAACACCACTTCTTCATTCCATCAAGGATGTGGCTTAAGGCTGTTTGATGCTCCAATGACAGACACCTTTTTTCTTATAATTGTAATTTGTATGTCTGGTTATTTTAAGGGTGAGACTATAACATTTCTGGTTGATAATTATAATAAGACAATTTGTTAATAACAGAGTTTTAGATCATCAAGTTCATCTCCAAAAAAAATTGTAAATAATTTAACCTAAATCATCTGGAAAAGATATGAGCCTGGTAGATTATTATGGTAAGAGAACTAATAATAATGGATTTTTTATAATGAGACTTATTTTTATTCACTTTTCAATAAGTAAAATACACTATACTAAGTACTTCATTTACTGCATACAATCCTCCCTTAAAGCCCGTGAAGAAACCGTATCACTCCCATCTTATAGGTTTAAAAACTGAAATTTTAAGTGTATTAAGTTCCTCAGTGTTACACAGCTAGAAATTGCCAAAGTGGGACTTAAGTGCAAGTTTTTCTAAATCTAGCTCTCTCTGATTCCTAAGCTCCCATCCTTATTGTTCTGTTCTATTGCTTTACTAAGAGAAGCTGATATATCCCATCCATTTGTGGGCCAAGTATTCCAGACATTTGACATTTTATCACCAGGCCAATTCCTTATTGCCAGGCAGATAATACAAAATTAAACTTGCAAAACTTTTGGCTCACTCTCACATTCCAAGAAGAGTAATTTCCTTAGAAGTACAAGGAATGAAAATCTGACTCACAAGAAATAATTCTATCAAATATATTTCTGTACTGCCTCTGACCTTGCCTTTTGGCTTAAATCACTGCCAAGACTAATAGATCCCATAATGCTTTCAGGATATAGAGAATAATTAATGAAATTCATCTAATGATGCAAATTTAAAAAGTATTTTTGATACTAGAGGTAACATTTATCTTCCCAAGTCTATTATTCTCTTTTTCTTAAAGTAACCTATAATAATCCACATGATCATTTTGCATTTTCAGTGAGTAAAAATAGGTTCCCTAATATTATTGCCTATTCTTCCCTTATAACTCGCTGCCAAAACAAAGTGGATTTGCATTTCACATGCTCATTATCTAAATATTCATAAATAAGACCAAGAACATGGAAGCAAGCAAAAACAGAATACATAACAAAAATGAATAATTTAATTCATCAAACATTGATTTTGTGGTCATTTGTCCATAATTTTAATAAGAACATTTTCTTGCATATAACAAATACCTAGGATAGTTGGAACTCATTCCTTCCATAAAGATAACTTGACAAGATAATTAAGAAGTCCTTGTTCTACCTCCTTTCAGTAGATTACCCTAGTTCTTATCTAATTTGTGCTTAGTTCTTTACCTTACTTGTGGCTTTTATTGATTCTCCAGTATCAATATGTCAGTATATCAAGATTTTCTGCTTAAATTATCCAGAATTAATTTCTATAACTTAAAAATGAAAAACAGCTTCCACTTAGGATGTATGAAATTGTAAAGATTATCACACTGAAACTAAAAACTGAAAAGAAGAAGAGTAGTTAATCAATAAGAACATAACTTTCCTTGAGGTTCAGAATGTTGAGATCACAAAGCAACTGAGTAATCTGAGTTCCAATGAGGCACAAGCTCCTTCAGGGAGAGCTAGAACACATGAACCTTTTGACCTATAGCAGTGTAGGGGAAAACTGGAGATTGCACTCACCCTCAAGTTTTCCCATAGGCCTCTGTAAGGTATTCACAAAAAGACTGGTGGCAGGGAAGGAGATTTGAGACAGCCACATCACTAAGGCAGGTATAAAGAAATAATAAGTGACTTCAGAAATGAGCGCAAGGCCTTGCTTTCTCCCGTTTTATATGAAGCAAAAAGTTTAAATCACTGGGAGGAGAGGCAGAAAACCCTCTTGCTTATGGGTTATAGGCAAAAAGTCAATGCATCTAAGGAGAGAATAGAAATGAAAATCACCTGCTTCTGGAAGAGAGGCCAAAAACCAATCTTGGATCTTGAATCTTACCAAAGTTCTGCTGCCACTGGACCAACCCCAGACATAAGGCAGAGTTTGGTTGCCACGGGCAGGACGTGTAGACATACTGAGAAAGCTCAGCCTCCAAGGCCTAGCTGTATAAGACTTACCAGAAAATGAGTTTGGAACAGGACAACAGAGAATCTCTCCTGCAACAGCATTCTACCATTGGGGGAGGGGCAAGTGTGGGAGTATAGATCAAACCCTGAAAGTGGAGCAGAAGCAGTGAGAGAAATCCTTTAGCACTCTCTCTCCCATCCAAGCCACAAGGAGTAGTAGCTCAACTGTTAGAAGAACTTGCACCTTGTGGTACACTGAAGGAAACAAAAGCAAAAAGAATACCCAAACCTAGTTCTACCTTTCACTATATTGACCCACACTAAAAGTCTGACAGAAGAAGAGGTATTTCTCTATCCAGGAGTAAATATCATTTACTTTAGTCTCTACTGTCCAGCAGTCAATAAAAAAATTACAAGATTTTTAAAAAGCAAAAGAAAACAACCTACTGAGAAGAGATAGGAAAAAAAAAAAAACCAGAAAGACTCAGAATAACACAGATGTTGAACTATCAATCTTTGAAATAATTATGATTACTATATTAAAGAATCAAATGTAAAAGAGAACACAAAAATCAATGAGGAATTTCAGCAGAGAAATAAAGAGCTTCCTAAATGTCTGAAGAAATTATATTATCAAAGAAGCTATGAATACAGACTAAAACGCCACTTAATTCTGTGAGATTTAAAGCAAACTTAGGTTCCCAAACTTGTACCAGAAAAAAATGAGCTGTGAAATGAGCTGTGAAAGCTGGACAGGGCTGTCCAGAAGGATTTGCTTGTGGAATGGACATATGTTATGAGAGAAAGAGAGGAGTCAAGAAGGCCCTATTCATTCTGACTAGTTGGAAATATGGACATATATTAACTGATCTGTAGAAACATATGGGAGAAGAAGGTTTGTTGGAGGCATAGGGCGGGGGTTGGGGGCAGAAATAAGGGTTTCGTTTTAGACACGTTAAGCTTGAGATATTTACCAAAGATTCAAGTGAAGCAGTCAAATAGAAAGTGGGATGTATGAGTTTGGAATTTGGGAAAGATATCTAGGCTTGAGAAGTAAAATTGGGAACTAAAAACATATAGATGGGATTTAAAATCATGAGTCTTAGACTAAAGTATTAAGAGAATGGATATTCATAAGAACAGAAAGGGCCCCCAAACAGCATTCTGATCTTAAAAGGTCAAGAAGAGAAGGAGGACCCAACAAAGGAGGCTGATCCATTATCCCTAGATACACCTTATTGTATGAGGGACTGTGTAATCCTGACAGACTGACAGTTATCACTGAGCCATATTTGACTGGTCACTTTAAAGATCTGGAAATATGCTTTATTTAAATAAAAAGTCATAATATTGTTTCTCCTGTATTAGATTTTTGAGCTATTTAAATTTTTTTTTGCCAAAGTGAAATAATTTAGTATGAAAAGATGTCACTTGCTGTTCCTACAGTATTTTTTTAAAAGGTACAGTGTAGTTAATTTTGAAACAATTTGCATTTAGCCAAATGTCATACCATTTATACAATCTGTCAATGTAGCAAATGAGATAATAAAAGAAGAAATAAAAAAAAATCACAAAATTTATTTTTTTAAAGATTTTGTTTATTTATTTGAGTGAGAGAGAGAGAGCGTGCACAGGTTGGGAGGGGGCAGAGGGAGAGTGAGAGCAGGGAGCTGAGCAGGGGGACCCACGTGGGATTCTATCCCAGGTCTCCAGGACTGCAACCTGAGCTGAAGGCAGATGCTTTACTGATTGAAACACCCAGGCGCCCCATGTTTTGCAAAATTTACACTTAAACATGAGCTATTCCAAATGGTAGTAAAGAAAGTAAATTTGAAGTTAAAATTGAACTATGGCTTTTATGTATTGACGAGAAAACTTTAAAGTTTTTCAGAGTTTTCTGTTTTCATTATGAATTGTGGCTGAATATTTTTCAGACTCAGTTATGAAGTATGACATATTTCTGTGCAATAATCATGTGGTCTAGCTTCTTATTTTGACACTTTGCCATCTGGGGCTTTGCTGAACCCAGAAGGACTATTCCTCCCAGGGAAAGCTAATTCCTAGAGATTACTAGAAAGATGCTAGCATGTCTTTCGTGTAGAAGCTACCAATTCAGAGCCCACGTACCCAACCACTTCCTCAATGAACTCGAAAACTCTGGGCCACTTTTACTAATAACCCCAGGGCCAGGTACCACACAACTAGCCCCTATCTCCCAAAGACCAATGAAATTATTCAAACGAGCACATCATAAACCTGCTTACCCACCTCCCCTGTTCCTTCCCTCAGAAACCACAGTAAGGTTCTTGCTCACATTTTCCTCTCTCCCTTTGCCTCTGGGCTTGTTGTGATATTCCTGTGTGGTCTTGCAAGATGTTCTTGGCCTTCTCCCTCCAAGGATCTGTGGGTATAAACTTTCTTTTTTATTATTTATTATTTTTTATTAACATACAATGTATTATTAGCCCCAGGGGTACAGGTCTGTGAATCGCCAGGTTTACACACTTCACAGCACTCACCATAGCACATACCCTCCCCAATGTCCATAACCCCACCTCCCTCTCCCTACACACCCCCCCAGCCCCCGGCAACCCTCAGTTTGTTTTGTGAGATTAAGAGTCTCTTATGGTTTGTCTCCCTCCCGATCCCATCTTGTTGCATTTATTCTTTTCCTACCCCCAAACCCCTCATGTTACCTCTCTACTTCCTCAAATCAGGGAGAGCATATGATAATTGTCTTTCTCTGATTGACTTATTTTGCCAAGCATAATACCCTCTAGTTCCATCCACATCATCACAAATGGCAAGATTTCATTTCTTTTGATGGCTGAATAGTATTCCATCATATATATATATATATATATATATATATATATATATATATATATATATCACATCTTCTTTATCCATTCATCTGTTGATGGACATCTAGATTCTTTCCATAGCTTGGCTATTATGGACATTGTTGCTATAAACATTTGGGTGCACGTGCCCCTTCAGATCACTACCTTTGTATCTTTAGGGTAAATACCCAGTAGTGCAATTGCTGGGTTGTAGAGTATCTTCATTTTCAACTTTTTGAGGAACCTCCATGCTTTCAGAGTGGCTGCATCAGCTTGCATTCCCACCAACAGTGTAAAAGGGTTCCCCTTTCTCTGCATCCTCGCCAGCATCTGTCATTTCCTGACTTGTTAATTTTAGCCATTGTGACTGGTATGAGGTGGTATCTCATTGTGGTTTTGATTTGTATTTCCCTGATGCCGAGTGATGTGGAAACTTTTTCATATGTCTGTTGGCCATCTGGATGTCTTCTTTGCAGAAATGTCTGTTCATGTCCTCTGCCCATTTCTTGATGGGATTATTTGTTCTTTGGGTATTGAGTTTGATAAGTTCTTTATAGATTTTGGACACTAGTCCTTTATCTGATATGTCGTTTGCAAATATCTTCTCCCATTCTATCAGTCATCTTTTGGTTTTGTTAACTGTTTCCTTCGCTGTGCAAAAGCTTTTGATCTTGATGAAGTCCCAATAGCTCATTTTTGTCCTTACTTCCTTTGCCTTTGGCGATGTTCCTAGGAAGAAGTTGCTGCGGCTGAGGTCGAAGAGGTTGCTGCCGATGTTCTCCTCAAGGATTTTGATGGATTCCTGTCTCACATTGAGGTCCTTCATCCATTTTGAGTCTATTTTCGTATGTCGTGTAAGGAAATAAACTTTCTTCATAACAACATCTTTGTTTGCATCTTACATCGTGTGATTAAGATAAATCCCAGATAACTGATTAAAACAGTCTACATTTCACCCCACAGTAGGAGCTTTACTGTAACAATACCAAAACACAAAAACTAGCTCAGAAAAGGCAAAAATCCTCCCAATCCTAGCTTTTCTTAATGTCTGGCTGGCTTCTTACTTTGAGAAACAAACAATAGGTTAGCTGTCATTTGCTGCAGGAAGTATTAACTAGGAAAATAAAGCTTTCCATCTTCATCATGTAGCATAATTGAAGATCTCAAGGTGAAAGGTTTTCAGTTTTAGAAGCTTTTCTCATGTTTCTCTTTTTCTTCGTTTTTTTTTTTTTTTAAGATTTTTTATTTATTTATTTGACAGAGAGAAAGAGATTACAAGCAAGCAGAGAGGCAGGCAGAGAGAGAGGAGGAAGCAGGCTCCCTGCCCAGCAGAAAGCCCGATGTGGGGCTTGATCCCATGACTCCGGGATCACCACCCAAGCCAAAGGCAGAGACCCTAACCCACCGAGCCACCGAGGCACCCCCTTTGGGTTATTTTTTAAAAATTCATCTTTGAAATGATAATCTTACTCCAATTCTACTATATTTTCCAGTTTTCTTTTCTGCTAATTCTGTGCAGCCACTTTAATTTTTGCCTTTCCTATGTATATCTCAAATTAATGCAAGTTGAGTCTTAATGAATTGCTCTTTGACATCCTTTTATTGAAGTTATTAATGGGGAAATTAATGATATTTTAATATGGGAAAAAGGATGTGGAAAGTTTTTGCCCTTAAGACATCTAAAGTGAGATTGAATGTTTATCTTTTGTGAGAGGAGATGCCCTAAATCCCCAAAAGATTTGACTGCTGTGTCTAAAAAGCACTCCTGTGCATCCTTCCAGGGCCTCTCTCTGTCCTGCATTCACAAGTCACTGAAGCAATGTGGTGCTTGTAGACGTTCCTCTGAGTGTTCTTGCCATGCCACCCCATGCTCTGACTTAAGTTCAAAGAAGTGCCAGAAATCTGAATCATTAAATTGTGCTGGTCTCCAGGGTGGTTTTGGATGAAAGCTTTATAAATATTTATAAAGTGATAGATGTTAATAATATAAGTGTCAATATCACTTAGCAGTTCACAAAGAAATTAGCTGAAAGTACCAAGTGGAGGATGCAATTATTCATATTGGGTTGAATGCAAAATAAAATTCATCACCGCATTAGTTTTTACTTTATTGTTGATTTTTACAGTAAGTTCAAATTTATTGTTATTATTTTAATTTAAAGAGTTCTCTGTCAAGTGTTTGGGGTCTTCTGTGGGGAGGATGCTACCAAAGGAATCCTTAAAACATTGAGAAAATTTAGATTGCAATTACCTAATTCTTTTTCCAATGAAGGGACTGATGTGTGTAAATAATAACTATTGTCAATTTTTAATCATTTAGATGCTGAGTTAGGTGCTAACTTGTCAACCTCCTTATCATTTTAAATGTCAACACACTAATTTTGGAGTAGATCACAGCTCTTCCCAAACTAAGTGTATTCTTCTGTATGTTATTGTCATATCATATTATATCATATCATCTTATATTGTGTCATATTATGCTGTATGAACTGAGGCTGATAGAAAGATAGAAGTTTCAGGCAACAACCCAGTTTGGAGTAATGAAGAGGAGGCTGTCAAGGAAGCTAGAAGGGTCATGTAGAAGGGATGAAAATATAACTGCAGACGCTTATTGTCTGGCATGAGAGCATTCAGGAGAGTATGCTGCTGGTTGACTTGTATGGAATACAACCTTCTTATCTAGCTAAAATTGAGCTCAAAAATAGAGCTTTCTCTTGTTACATGGGGTTGTTCTTGTCATTTTTTTTTGTTTGTGCTGTTTTGCCAACTCTGTTTTTGATCACTATCTGAAATTAAATAGGTCATGACCTACCACAGGTTTATATCTTGCATGCCAAATTCAAGTCCACATCTCACTGGAACAATGATTGGTTCACTGTACTGGGCTCTGGGACATATACTGCAGATCCCTGAGTGGTCTTGCTCCTTGCTCTTTCCTCATTCCTTTCCTGCTTCCCCTCTCCACCCCCCACCTTGGGACAAGGGTGGGATAAGAGCCCAGGAAAGTTTTACGTAGCCCTGTCTCAGATACACTACAGAGTGCTTGCCAATTTGCAAATTAAGCGACAACATGGATGGAACTAGAGCATATCATGCTTAGCGAAATAAGTCAAGCAGAGAAAGACAACTATCATATGATCTCCCTGATATGAGGAAGTGGTGATGCAACATGGGGGCTTAAGTGGGTAGGAGAAGAATCAATGAAACAAGATGGGATTGGGAGGGAGACAAACCATAAGTGACTCTTAATCTCACAAAACAAACTGAGGGTTGCTGGGGGGAGGGGGTTTGGGAGAAGGGGGTGGGATTATGGACATTGGGGAGGGTATGTGCTTTGGTGAGTGCTGTGAAGTATGTAAACCTGGTGATTCACAGACCTGTACCCCTGGGGATAAAAATATATGTTTATAAAAAATAAAAAATTAATAAAAAAAATTTCTAAAAAAAAAAAAATTTCTGGTGCAACTCAGGACTACATTACCAATTATAGGATTCCTGGAGACAGCTGAAAGACATATCAATGCTAGACTAGTTCCAAAGACACAATACTATTCATAAACAACAATTATAATGATAGCTGCTATAATTATTGTGTTAGACACAGCATTATTTCCTCTAATCATGCTAAAAGTCTTATGAGGGAGGTACAATTATCATCCCCAGCTTACAGTTAAGAAAACTGGTTTAAAGAGGTTACCCAAAATGACACAGTACATAGCAGGTTTGGAATTCAAACCTAGGACTACATAACCTCTATACTCTTCTTCTGCACAAAAGAAATGGTAATTTATTCCCTAAAAATCATCCTCAAAATTTACATCTCTTTCTTTGTGCCAAACTGTCTTCTACACAGACTACCCTAAATCCCCTAATTGTAGGTAACCAAAGCCTACTCTACTTCTCATCATGCATTTTATTACTTTTTTTTTGCTATCTGCCTTCTGAGCTCTGTATGGGTAGAACCGAGTCTGTATTACTCCTCACTCTATCTTCCAGGCCAAGCACTTAGTAGCCACTCAATAAGAGATTCTGAATATTTTTAAAGTCTCATAATTTTGGAGTTTTCACTTTAAAATACATTGAAGCATATGATACACACACCCTTTGCAACAAATTCTTTTCTATATGTATTCCTCATGAGATGAATATGCTAAAACAAAGAATTTGACTCCCTATGAATAAAATCCCTCTTATAGTAGCCATATATATAGAATACAGATTATGGCCATCAGAAAATGATCAATTGTGTTATTTAAAAATTAGGACCCAGAACAATTACATGACTAGACCAAAGTCACTTAGTTATGTATAACAGCTGGAACCAGGAGCCTGACTTCTAGTTTAGTGATCTTTTGAAGTCCACATATCATTTAATTCAGCTGGCAGCTTTTCATTTATGGAAATAAAAACTCAGGGGTTTTGTAATTGTAGGGAAAAGCAATCTGATCAGTGGAGTTTCAGGGGGTTTAGTACCATGTGTACATGTATAGAACCTGGGAGATTAAAAATGTACCAGAATAATACTGACAGAATCCTCAGGTGTATTCAATACATTCATTGTCAAAGATAGTGTAGAGAAGACCAGGAACCGGAATGGAGTTTTGGCAGTAAGGCAGCAAAAGAAACTTGGACTTCTTGGGCACCTGGGTGGCTCAGTGGGTTAAAGCCTCTGCCTTCGGCTCAGGTCATGATCTCAGGGTCCTGGGATCGAGCCCCATATCGGGCTCTCTGCTCTGCGGGGAGCCTGCCTCCTCCTCTCTCTCTGCCTGCCTCTCTGCCTACTTGTGGTCTCTCTCTGTCAAATAAATAAATAAATAATCCTTAAAAAAAAAAAAAAACTTGGACTTCTTTGTGAACGTAAAAATGCTTTTCTCTTTTTAGATTTACATTTTTTTCCTCTGCTTCTTTAGCATTGTGATCATCGTCACATTATGTTACATAGCTTTACGCCTTTCATACACATCCAGCATACATAATATGGGAGAAGACTCCCCGCCTTGTCTGGCAAATAAATGAAGTCCTGTTGGTGCTGATACCAAAACAAATACTCCACGATATGATTTCTGAGGGTCAAGAGAGCCATAATACTCATAAAACCTATGCACCTTTAAAAGCATGCTTGAGAATCCCCCTACTTTCACTCACAATATATTCCTCCAAAAGTCAAATAAATTTGATAATTCAAATAATAGGTAGGCATTACCAAAGTAATGAATGCTTAATTACAACAATATTTTTAAACACCATCTTTATTTGTTTTTCTGGGTTTGTTGTTTTTTTTTTTTTTTTTTTTTTTTGGATAAAGAAATATTTTCCGGTACAGACACCATCTTTAAATGAAACATTTTTATCATTTGCATGTCTTTAAAAGATGTGGGAGGTTTTGTTGTTTTGTTTTGTTTTACAGTTGATTGGCATTGTACCATGTATTTTACTTCATGTATTAAGCTTATTTGCTATAAATAATGAAGAGACAAAAAAATATAATGGCTAAAACAAAATAGAAATTAGTGATCTCCCATGTATTTATCAGTCTGGTAGTAGGTAGGCTATAAGTGGCTTTGCTCAAGGTCATTCAGGTCCTTCTATCTTTTTTGTCCTAGTTCAGAAGACTGAAACACTCAATTCCTGTGAGAAAAGGAACAAAGACGTGAGGGACCAGCAACTTCTTTTTAAGAATGTGAGCTGGAGGTTGCACTTGCCGCTTATACGCATATGTCGTTAGCCAGATGGTCATGTGGTCAAACACAGCTGCAAAGTAGATTGGGATGTACAGTCTTTGGCTGAGTCTAAAAGCTCTATTACTAAAAAAGGGAAGAGGAGAATGAATATTGAAGGACAAATATTAATCAGAGATATCACTCATTTTGTGTTTGTAGAGTAAATGGATACAAACATATTTTTCCAGTTAGACTTTTCCTCTTCGATTTTTTAATGTATCTCAAGAAATCTTAATAGTCTTTGACAATGCTTTGGTTGGCCATCTATCCATCATCATATCATCATCATCATCATCACAACAAAATTAATAGCCACACTTACTGCTTAACAGGGGGATGGGCAATAGGCATTAGGGTGGTATGAAGGGTATTTAAGTATTCTGCAATTCTCCATGAAATTATTGGGTTTTAAAGTCATAGTTAATACAGAATTTTAAAATTTTACTCCTACTTCTTATGTAATTTCCTTTCTTATTAAACCACTTAATTCCCAAATTGTTATCATTCCTCCCTTGTGGGTGTGGAGATTGATACTAATTCTGAGTACTTGATCTACTGAACCTGGAGCTGGGTGAAGGCTCAAACTCTAAGACATCTACAAAGGAACAAAAGAGAGAATAAAAGTCATCCAAGATAAACATATGTAAGCCAAACCAGAACAGACACAGTGATGAGATAAAAGAAAGAGTTTTTTAACTTTCTTATATAAGCATTTTTCCCAGAATATCCATTTTAAAGCAAGACTAGACACATTCATTCTCTATTCTCGATGTTGCCTATCCATTCTGGTAATACAATATTAATAAAATGCAGTCTGGATGACATATTTGTCTATCTTAATGCGTCCACAAATCTCTAAAGTACCTTGGAGTGTCTCTGAAAGCTAGCATTAGTAACAGAGCATAACTTCTCATAATAGTCCTATGATGGGAGTATTACTATCAGCTCAATCCTCAGATGAGGAAATGGAGGCTCAACAAGATAAAACAAAAATAAAATAACTTGTAGGAGGTCACAAATTTAGGAAGTAGCAACTAGGACTTAAGCCTGCATTTGTAAATCATTTAACTATACTGGCCCAGCTGTGCCAAGCCCCAAATTTGGCAACCATCGCAGTCCTCCTTCTCATTCAGCCTTCTCATCCAATCAGTCACCAAGTCCTAGTCTTTTAACTCTGATACTTTTCCACTTCTTTCAACTTTTCTATTACTACTGGCCCTGGCCTAGTTTTAGGGCCTTTCACTTCTAGCCAACATTACTCTAATTCTAATAATTACTTAGTCTGCCTTGAATTGTGTCCCATTTCCAATCCATCCTCCATATTATTGCCTGAGTGGTTCTGATCTTGTCTCTTGCATGCTTATAAAGCCTCTTTATTAGCTTCTCAAAAGCCTCCAAAGGAAGTCCAGACACTTAGTTTGATATAAGAACCTTAGAAATCTTGCCTCTTCTTATCTCTTTTATTTTGATCCAATTTCATCACCAGCTTCTCTACCCAGCCTAGCAGTCCATACATAAAACAGGGTCATATGCCTATCATCCAAGCAATTCACGTGATGGAATTATATAGAATAATTCTTTATCTATATAAGTAATTATCAAAAAATATTTTAAAGATTTATTTATTTATTCATTCATTCATTTTAGAAAGGGAGAGAGAGTGTGTGAGGAGGGGGCAGGCAGAGAGAGAGAGAGAGAGAGAGAGAATCCTTAGGTAGACTTCATGCTAAGCACAGAGCCTGAAATGGTGCTCCATCCCATGACTGGGAGCTCGAGATCAATCAAGAGTTGGCTTCTTAATTGACCGGGGCACCCAGGTGCCCCCCAAATTTTATTTTTAAAGGACAAAGTTTAATCAATTATATTAGTTCAACATAGATATTTATATTTCTATAAGTTTCTTTGTAGAAAATGATGAAATATAAGAAGATGCTTTTTTTCCTGCAACTCTGCAAATATCCCTGCTACAAATGTCTGGGAGTTCCATTTTCTCTTTCTGCATTGAAGTAGGGAGTAGTTTTTAGGTTACTCTATTTTTTGGTGGGAGAAGTTACCTTCAAAATAAATGTTATATAAAAAAATGCATTTCTTAAGTCAAGCAGAGAAAGACAACTATCATATGATCTCCCTGATATGAGGAAGTGGTGATGCAACATGGGGGCTTAAGTGAGTAGGAGAAGAATCAATGAAACAAGATGGGATTGGGAGGGAGACAAACCATAAGTGACTCTTAATCTCACAAAACAAACTGAGGGTTGCTGGGGGGAGGGGGTTTGGGAGAAGGGGGTGGGATTATGGACATTGGGGAGGGTATGTGCTTTGGTGAGTGCTGTGAAGTATGTAAACCTGGTGATTCACAGACCTGTACCCCTGGGGATAAAAATATATGTTTATAAAAAAAATTTTTTAAAATAAATAAAAATAAATAAATAAATAAATAAAATTTTTTTAAAAATGCATTTCTTACTCCCTAGAAGATATTTATTTTACTGTGTGGAATTGTGAAATGTCAAATAATGACTATAGGACTTTATATAGTATGTTTAAGTGTAGTCAAAATATTTTCTCTCTTTCAGGGCCATCTTTCCCGTCCTTTTAATGGCAGGTTTAGTCATATATCTTGCTGTGACCAATGAAATGGAGCAGAAATGGCGACACCAACTTTAAGCAGAAGTTGTAAGGGCCTTCTTGTGGTTCTGTAATTCCAGCAATGTCTAGATACAGGCTTCTTTTTCAGTCTGGACTTTATAGAGAGTAGAAGATGTGGTCCAGAGTTTAGTCAGTCTTCAGCTTACACGTAATGAGAGTAAGAAAGAAACCATTGTGTAGCAAGCCTATTTGTAGATCTACCATATCTAGTAAAAGTGGACTACTGCAGTGGGAGCTTCTATATTTTCCTGTTTCATTGCTCCACCATGTGGATTATGTGGATTATTTACACATCCTCATCCATAATCATTTAAGCATCTTCACTTGGCTTCCATATGTACCATAGAGGGCTCTTAGCATGGATCTTCAAAATTCAAAAGGGAACAGGCATTTACTCTCAAAAGACTTAGGCTTGAAAAGGGACCTTATTGTCATTTGGCCCAATTCCCTACAATTCTCAGTATTCTATTTGATATCTTTGACAGACTTCTACTTAAACAATTCTAGGATGAGAAATTCACTCCTTCCCAAAGAAGCTCACATCATTTGAGAGAGTAACGTGTTAGAAAATTCTTCCTCACATTTAGTGGAACTTAGTTTGACCTTAACTTCATATAGCCAGTAGTTCTAATTCCACTCTCTGTGATCATATGCTTCTCTCTCTTTTCTTTGCCCACTCTCCTCTAGGCAAATTATTTCTGGATCATTCCAATGTTTGTCATAGACCACAATTCAATGTTCTCATTACTATAGTGGTTGCTTTCATCTGAAAGCACTATAGTTTGCACTGTTCCTCTTTTTTTTTTTTTTTTTAGATTTATTTATTTTAGAGAGAGCACAAGTGGAAGAGACAGAGGGAGAATCTCAAACAGACTCTGTGCTGAGCATAGAGCCTGATGCAAGGCTCAATCTCAGGACACTGAGATTAGGATTTGAGCCAAAACCAAGAGTCATATGCTTAACTGACTACACTACTCAGGCACCCTTGCATTGTCCCTTTTAATGTTGTGTACTCAGAACTAACTATAGTAATGAGAATAGATTTTGATACTTTATGCAGTGTAGAGAGAACTGAGCATCTCTCTTTTTCTGGATTCTGCATTGTAATGTTTTTGACAATTGCATCATATAATGGGGGAAGAGAGTATTTTAAGTAAAATTGATGTTTAGAAAAAGAAAACAGAAAAAAAACAAATTGTAAATATGAACAAAATCACAATACTGGATATGGCTGAGAATATTTGCATTATATCTCAAAACCATTTCAATGGCTTGCGCTAAACCTCAGGAATTTTTGCCTTTGGTTTCTCTATCCAAATAATCTTCCTCAACATGTTCTCCTTAGAGAAAAGCATTTCTCCCTCAATTAGAACTAAAAAATCATCTTGTTTTTATAACATTCCCCAATTTCCCTACACATTGCTTTCTCCCTTTGTTTTCCTATAGCACTCTTAGATATCTCTATTAAGCCACTTACCACACTGCATCATAGTTATGTTAATATTTCTGTAAGAATTCTCCTAAGAGATATTGTCAAATTTAAATTTTTCTCCCTTGAACTTCATAACTGTGTGTTTATGGTTGTACACAAACATACTTATTATATACCAGATGTTGTGTTAACCATTGTACATATATTATCTAATTTAATGCTTATCCCAACTCTATGAACTAGGTACTATTATTATCCACATATTATATGTGAGTAAGTAGAGGCTAGAAAGGGTTAAATAACTTGTCCAAAGTGGCACATCTAATAAGGGCGAAGAGTTGGTATTCAAATTCATGTCTGTCTGCCTCCAGAGTTTATAGCAAATTCAATAAAAATGTATGGTTTGGGTTATATGTTAATTTTTCAAAACTCTGATGTTATGAATATAACAAAAGTACTGTTTCAAATAAAACATTACAAAATAGATAGCCAAAGACAACATTCCTTAGCAATCACTGCTCTAAAACAAGTGAAAGTCCTGCCCCAGATCCTTCCCATTCTTCAGCAGGGTCCTGGTGTTTGTTGCTCATTTGGCTTTCCTCGGGGCTTCTGTCCATCTCTGCTCCACTACTTGGTTAGATGTCTCTAACATCATCATTGCCTGTTTCAAATCTTGTTGGCTCTGCTTCTTAAAGCTTAAATATTTTTATAAAATATTATATATATTTTAATATTTTTTAAAAATATTAATTCTACTGGGATGACTGGATATCCACAAGCAAAAAAAAAAAAAAAAATCTAGGCAGAACTTATACCTTTCATGAAAGTTAACTCGAAATGGATCATAGACCTAAATGTCTGTGGCTCTCAGTCAGCCTCTTTCCCCAGTAACCCTTGTGTCACCCAGTGGGCTCAAGAATAAAGTAGCCATGATGATAGAGATGAAGGTTATGCATGGGGTCAACAACACTGACTTCCACTCACTAAGGTTTACCTGGCTATGACCACAGCTGAGTATCCAATCTACTGGCATCAGAAACTAACCTGGGGCCCTCAATAAGACACCATTCCCCAGGGTGATCATTCAGCTATCTAGTAGCAGGTTGATTATATTGGACTGATTCTATCATTTTGTTCTTACTGACATAGACACTTAGTCTGGATACAGATTTACCTTCCCTGCATTCAACACTTCCGTACCATCTGTAGACTTATGGAATGCCTTGTCTACCGTTAAGGTATTCCACACAGTGTTGTTTCTGGTTAAGGAACTTCATAGCAAAATAAGTGTGACTATGGACCCATGCTCAAGGAATTCGCCTGTTTTATCATGATCCCCACCATCTGGAAGCAGCAGCTTTGACAGACACTGAAAGGGCCTTTTGAAAACTTGGTTATGACACTAGCTAGGTGGCAATAACTTGCAGGGCTGGATCAGGACTCTCCAAAAGGTGTATATTCTCTGAATTAGTGTCCAGTATATGGTGCTATTTCTTCAAAAGTGAGGATTTATGGATCCTGGAATCAAGGGATAGAAATGGAGAGGAACCTTCATATGACCCCTCGTGCCCCACTAGCCAAAATTTTTGCTTCTTTTCCCCAGAACCTTATGTTTAGAGGTCTTAATTCCAAAGGGAAGAATTCTTCTACCAGGAAACACACAATAATTTTATTAAACTGAAAATCATGATGGCTTTGCAATCACTTTGGACTCCTTCATGCCTACAAATTAACAAATAAAGAAGGGAGTTACTGTGTTGGCTGAGTTATTGATCCTGACTACCAAGGAGAAATTGGACTACTACTCCACAGTGGAGGTAAGGACAAGTATGCCTGAAATACAAGAGATCCCTTAGGATATCTTTTAGTATTACCATGTTCTGTGATTTATGGTCAATAGAAAACTATAATAATCACATCCAGGTAGGACTACTAATGGCTCAGACTCTTTAAGAATGAAGATTTGGGTCACTCCATCAGGTAGAGGACCAAGATCAGCTGAGGTGCTTTCTTTTTTCTTTTTTTTTTAAATTTTTTTATTTTTTATAAACATATATTTTTATCCCCAGGGGTACAGGTCTGTGAATCGCCAGGTTTACACACTTCACAGCACTCACCAAAGCACATACCCTCCCCAGTGTCCATAAACCCACTCCCCTTCTCCCAACCCTCCTCCCCCCCAGCAACCCTCAATTTGTTTTGTGAGATTAAGAGTCACTTATGGTTTGTCTCCCTCCTTTCTAAAGACAAAGGGACTACAGAATGCTAATAGAAGAAGGTAGTTATAAATACCAGCCATGACCATGTGACCAGCTTTAAAAAAATGCGGATTTGTTAAGAGTATTCCTCCTTATTTTGTTATAAATATGTTTGTGTATTTGTATATACATATAATATCCAATGTCTTGATTTCTTCCCTCTCTCATTCTCTTATTATGTGACATATGAAGTATTGACTTATTATGAAGTATTATTAATCTTGCATCATTGTATTTATGTTATGGGATATCAAGGAAAGGAGTAACCATTACTTAAGGACATTATCTTCTTTACTGGGGAAAGGGTTAGTGCATTTCACTTGTATGCAGAATAGCTGTACCATGTTAGGTAAAATTATGACCTTGTGCTGTCTTCATTTGGAAATTAAATATGATTTAAGGAGATGTGTATGCCTGACATGTTGACAAGGGGTGGACTTGTGATGGATAATTTTATGGGTAAACTTCTGTTAATTTCATGTATCAACTTGACTAGACCAAGGGATTGTCAGTTGGTTGTTAAAACGTTATTTCTGGGTAGGCATGTAGGGGTGTTTCTAGATGATATTAACATTTAAATTGGTAGACTGAGGAAAGCAGATTGCCCTCCCCAATGTGGGCAAGGTTTATATAATGTGTTGGTGGCCTCAGCAGAACAAAGGCAAAGTATGAGAGACATTGCTCTCTGTACCTGACTGTATGAACTGGGACCTTGGTATTCTGCTTTCGAACTGGGGTTTACATTATGGCTTTCCTGGTTTTCAGACTTTTGGAACTACAACACCAATTTCCCTGTGTTTCCAGTTTGCAGATGAAGATTGTGGCAATTTTCCACAATTGTGTGAGCCAATTCCCTATAATAAATATCTTAATTAATTAATTAGTCTGACATGCACATGCATGTACTGTTTCCCTGGAAAAACTTAACTATTGAGGTCAATTTTCTTCAGGATGTAAATGGAGTTATTTTCAAACTCAAACATCCATCTGGCTTTTCATCCTTTTCAAGTATTATCTTCTCACTTTTTTTTCCTTCAGTAGTTCTGGATACAAAGGAAATAAAACCTTGAATCTATCAAATTCTAGCAACCTTAATTTTCTGTATTTCATTGCCTCATCTTTACAGTAGTAACAATCACACCACCAGTCTCATAGGTTATTAGAATTAAATTAAAGAAAGCATGCGAACTCTTAGAACAGGTTCTACAGCCTAATAAGTGCTCAGTAAATGTTAGCTATTATCATTGTAGTGGAAGAGAGGACTTTTGGTTCTCTTTTTTTTAATTTTTTATTTTTTATAAACATATATTTTTAACCCTCCAGGACTTTTGGTTCTCTTGATGCCCTTTTATTCTTACTTGCCTTACCTGTTGATGGTGTAGCTTGTCATCTGATGTCTGGGAGTGAGTAGGACTGGATAAGTATCCCAGGCATCACTGGCTCTCATGTGCTTGATGGTTCCTTGAGAATCTTCATCTGGCCTCCCCATTTTTGGTGGTCTATCTGTAGCTTTTGCTTACAGGGTTTCCTGGCCTCCTGCTATAGTGACTCCCTATACTGACTTGTCTGAAAGTTATTTTCTATGCTTTTGAGGAGCTGATGTCATATTCTACATTTTGCTCTACTCAGAATTTATCCGTTATAGTATCTACACTCTAGTCCTAGAGTCTTTGGTTTTGATGTTCCAGACTAGATCTTTTTAGAAATCAAAACAAACAAATTTCCTCTGAAGTCCTAGCCCTTGAGAATCAAAATCTCCTTGGTTTCAGACCGTGATGCCTGTTGAGTGTTTTAAAAATGCTACTTAATATTTCTACAGACTTCTTTGTTGTAGAACTTTATCTACCTTGTCCTGAAGCAATGACTATTAAAGCCAATAGGTGGAGAATTTAGGGGCAAAGAAAATAATTTCAAGGAAAGAAAGAATTCCCAAATAATAGAAATGTGGCAGATATGATGGATTGATCTGACATGGAAGATATATTATGTACCTGCTTTAAACACATAGAAACATTGCATAAAATACAAAACATTTTTTCAACTTATTGGTGAACTCAAATTTAAGAAAAGGAAAATCCAAAGTGCCAGAAATGAGCAGAAATTCAAGTTGCAATGGTAAATAATAGCTTATCAGGACTGAAGATAGTCCTTAAAAGCAGAGACCTAGAATTTTAGTGTTTGTATAGGTAGGCAAATCCATGGCATAGGCACCATGCAGGGTTGACAATAGAGTTGAAACAGCTACATAAAGCTGGGGAAGGGGTTGCCTGGCTGGCTCAATTGATAGAGAATGAGACTCTTGACTTTGGGGTTGTAAGTTCAGTTCCCACACTGGGTATAGAGATTACTTAAAAATAAAATCTTTTGGGGGCGCCTGGGTGGCTCAGTGGGTTGATCCTATGCCTTCGGCTCAGGTCATGATCTCAGGGTCCTGGGATCGAGCCCCGCATTGGGCTCTCTGCTCAGCAGGGGGCCTGCTTCCTCCTCTCTGCCTGTGTCTCTGCCTACTTGTGATCCCTGTCTGTCAAATAAATAAATAATCTTTAAAAAAAAATAAAAATAAAATCTTTTTTAAAAAAAAGAATAAAGCTGGGGAAAACTTTATGATTCCTTCTCCATGGACTTCCCAATGGTTCCAGGAATAATAAAACATACATACATATGAAACAGACATGTAGAACTTAATGAAATACTCAGAAACAAATGCGTGAATATGTGGAATCTTGGTATGTGGCAAGGGTAGAATGAGAAATTATTGGTGAAGAGATGAACTATTCAATAGATGTTGCTAAAAAATTGCTACTCACATGAAAAAATTATATGCTTACCTACCCCAAGTGCAAAAATGTATTCAAAATGGAGTAAATTCACTAAATAAAGACAAAAACCCTAAAACTCTTAAAAGATAATGAGAAAAATACCACAAGGTGTTTCTTATATGTAAGGCTAGGGATTTTAGATTTGTCGTATAGGCTGAGGAAAATATTGGACCCATGCAGAAGATAGATGAACCCTGAAGAATGGCAGTCAAAGGCTGTCAACAACGCAATCAGAGGTTAATGTCAATTGCAGTTGCCTGTTTCATATGAAGTTCTGTTGCTAGTGCAAATCAACATATCCCTGAACCTTGAATGCAAAGTGTTGATACAGCATATATTTTTATTCTCTAAACCAATTAGTAAAATTACCAGAAACAGTTCATTTTCAGCTATGAGGGCCAGCAATATACCTTCATGTTCCTACCTCATTATAGCAATTCTTTATCCCATGCCAACATCAAGTCTTTAGGGACCTTAATGACTTCTGCTTGGAGTAGGACATTACTATGCTATATTTCATGTATGATATCATGATGGTTGACCTGGTATGCAGAAGGGAGAAACTCTTCTAGACATATTTTGGTAAGATGTATGAAAGGTGGTAGTAAATAAATTCACAAAAATTCAGAGGCCTGACAACTAAATGAATCTCTAGGGTTCCAATTTCTAATTTCTAGGGACATGTTAAATCACCTCAACCAAGGTGAAAGACAAGTTGTTGTATCCATCTCCCTTACTACAAAGAAAAAAAACATAACAACTAGTGGGCTTCTTTGGATTTTGGAGGTAACATATACTCATTTGGGTGTGCTATTCTGACTATTTGTTGTGTAATTAGAAAAGTTGTCAATTTTGAGTGGGATGCAGAAGAAATGGAGGTTCTGGAATAGGCCAGGCTGTTATGCAAGCTGCTCTTCCACTTGGGTCATGTAAGCCAGCTACATGTTGGTGCTGAAAGTATACATAGTAAACAGGATGTTGCATGGGACCTTTGACAGGTATCTATAAATGAATTACAGTGCAGACATTACAGATTTTGGAGCAAAGTTATGCCATTCTCAAAATATAACTACATTTCTTCCAAGAAACAGCACCTGAATTCTATTGGACCCTAGTAGAAAGGGAATTCTGAGTTACCGTGGGCCATAAAGTAACACGCAACCAGAGCTGTCTTCATGAACTGTGTGTTGTCTAACCCACCAAATCATAAATGCTGGGTGTATACAATAGCACTCTGTCAAAACAAAAGTTGTGTATATGAGATTGGTCTTGAGAAGGCCCTGAAAATAAAGTAGGTTGTAGGAGCAAATAGCCCAGATAGCCCTGGCTTCTATTCCTATAATTTCTCCTTCTTATGGGATGTTCTCTATGGTCAGTTGATTTGGGGATGGGGGGAGTGTTTAATTTTACATATGGTTCTGCATGATAAGCTGACACTACACAAAAATGGACTGTGAGCTAAGACAACACTATAGCCCACTCTGGAGAGACCTTGAAGGGAAGTCCTGCCAGTGGGCAGAACTTTAACAAGTATATCTGGTTGTTCATTTTTCTGGAATACCAGAGGTGGAAATCTACTATAAGCCTTTGGCAGTGGCTACTGATTTAACTGGATGGTGAGAAAATTGGTAGGAACACAATTGGAAAACTGGTGACAGGATGTGTGGAAAAGAGATATGTGGATAGATATGTGGATAGATGTCTTTGGAAATGAAGATATTTGTGTCCCAAGTAAATGTTCATCAAAGAACAGGCTCAATAGAAAAGGCTTTCAAAAAGCAGGTGGGCATGATGACCAATTTTGTAGGCATCAGTCAAACTCTTTCCCTAGCCACCTCATCTATGTCTAGTACAATCATGACAAACTATCCAAGGCAGCAGGAATAAAGGTTATATATTTGCTTAGCAACACATACTTCTAATTACCAAGGCTGAGCTGGCTAAGTAACCTACCAACCATATTGGGCTATTCCCCAAGGAAGTCAGAGAGCCTACTGACTGATTATATTGCTTATTTAGGTTATGAAAGAGCACTTTGTTCTCACTATAATAGACACTTACTCAAGATGCTTGATTTGTCTTCCTTGCTTACAATGCTTCTGCTACATTGCTCCTACTAAGTTCATAGATGGTGTTACAGTGCACCATCTATGAACTTAGAGAATGCCTTATTCATCATCCTTATATTCCACACCTCATTTCTCACCAAAAAGTTCAATTTATAGCAAAATGAAGTATGACAACAAAACACACGAATTCACTGGTCCCATCATGTACTCTATCACCCTGAAGTACATGCTGGCTTGATAGGATGGTAGAATAGCCTTTTGAAGACTCAGTTAAAAGTAGTAGCTAGATGACAACACCTTACAAGGCTGGCATTATGTATCCTAGGTTGCAGTGTTTGTTCAAACTCAGTATGATGCTCTCCCATTTCCAAGAGTTTACAGGTCTGGGAATAAATTGACCGAAATGGAAACATTCGTTCTCAATATCACCTCTAATCAGGGCCAGAATTAGGATGAAATGAGTGAAAAACTCATATAGGTTACAAAGTTTAAATGAGTGTCAAAAACCTTAGTAATCAAGATTAATAATATTTAATGCAATATTTTAAAAATCAAAATTTATGCAAAAAATATACAACATTTTAAATAACATCTTTGTTTGCCCTGTGACTCTATGTTATTGTGTAAAGGGAACAGTCATTTTCTATAGGCTCAGAGTTCTCAGGCCCATACAGACATGTGAACATCACACCACCACAGATTACAATGGCATGCAAACAGATAAGGCAAATGTGAGCTACCTATATAGTCATGTTTCTTCGTTGTTGTTGTTGAATATTTTTCCTTTATACATAGGTGCTTCCCTTTGTGATACTCTATGAAAAGTTTTGCTTCCTGTGTCCTATATGACTTTGGGAGGCTGATCTAGAGTTTGGGCTCTGCTGGTCTAGAGTTCTTCGTTCCCAAAGGTAGCATATTTCCATCAGGAGACACAGCAGCAGTTCGATTAAATTAGAAGTTAAGATTGCTACCTGCCTGTTTGGGGTTTGTTATTCCTGTGAGTTAATAAGTAAGAAAGAAAGTTAAATGTATTATTGGGATAATTGATTCTATCAAGAGAACACTGCATTGCTACTATACAATGAGGTAAAGAAGAATATGTCTGGAACATAAAAGATCACTGGAAACATCTCATAATACTTCCATGTTCTTTGATATAACTCAAAAGAAAAAACTACCAATACATACTACAACACAGATGACCCTCAGAAACATTATGCTACTTAAAAGAAGCCAAATTCAAAAGTTCACATATTGTTTGATTTCCTTTATATGAAATGTCCATAAAGGGCAAATCTGCAGTCAGAAAGTAGGTTCATTGTTTCCTGGCTGAGGGTAGGAATGGAGAGTGTTTACAAAGAGACATGAGGAATCTTGTTGGGATGATGACAATGCTCTAAAACTGAATTGTGATGATGGCCCAAAAACTCAGTACATTTACTAAAAATCATTGAGTTGTACACAAAAAATAGTATGTAAATTATACGTCAACAAAGCTGTTTAAAATAAGTCAATGGAAAACCACAACAACCCAACATAGGCAGGACTGTTAATGACCCAGACCCTTCAGAAATGAAAGTTTGAGTCACCCACCAGAGAAGGAACCATGACCTACCAAGTTAGTGCTGAGGGCAAACAGGTAACAGAAGGAGGAAATTCTAGGTACCAGCTACAACTAACTGACCAGTTGAACAGATTATTAAAAATAGTTAGCCTAGCATCTCAGAATTTAAGTTATAGGCATCAAAACTGTATATGTTCCATCATTTAGGAAAAAAATATGATCCAAAATGTAACAGGAAATTTTTATCCTTTTTGGAGAAAGAGTGTGCATGATTTTGGATTTTTTAAGAAATATTTGCAACATGTTAGATGGAAGTTTCATTTTATCATCTTTATTTGGCAACTTAGTATAAACTTAGTAGTTTAAAGAATTATATACAAATGTTAAGTTGACAGGAGGTAAACTGTAGTGGCTTTTCACTGTTTTAGCTGAGCCATGGTAGATCTATGTCTCCTGTAATGCCCTCTCTTTGTGTGGTCTCAGGTTAATATTGGCCACAAGAGAAATTTCCTCAAAATCTATATGGTGGAAAATCTTTAAAGCTTCCATCTTTGTGTTCTAAAATTTGATGCAGGGTGCCATCAGTGTAGCAGCTCACACTTGTTAATCTTGTAGTTAACCTTGATGCTGTGGGATACCATCAGGGTATACAGCTTTTCCCACTCTCCTCAGATGTCTTCTAGTGTCCTAGGCCAGGTATATGTGAAACTCCATGGTAAAGAATATCAGCTTCTCCAGCAGGTCACTCACACCATTGAGGTTCAAGTTGTCCTCATGGAATCCAGTTTTTTCTCATGGGTTCCATTCATCATTGCAAGATCTAGTCTGTCCTTGCTCTCCCCCAGTCCTCTTCTGGCTCTCTTGAACTACCACCTGAGTTAACCAGTTGAGTTAACCAGTGGCATTAGGCCCCTCAACCAGGTGCAAAGGCCATACAGTCTGACACAGACTTCTTGACTAGTTTCTTCTACATCTGTATAAAGTCCATCCCATATAATAAATCCCTTATCCTGCATGGCTCGTGAGTTGTGTTTCCTCTCTGAATGAACTCTGATGATACAGAAGCTGTTAACAATGCTGGCAAAAGGTAACCAACATTTTTACTTAGCATTTACTTTGCATCATATGACATGCTAAGGACTTTACATGATTTAACCCATTTTAATGTTCATAGCAATACTATAAGATAGACACTAGTTTCTTTCATTTTGCTGATGAGGTAAATGAGGGTTAGAAAGTTGATGGAATAGAGATATAGAGCATCTAATACTGCACAAGGAGTGGCCTTGAAAGCAGTGCTTATATCTTTGTCTCCAAAGTTCTAGCTCTATACGTATGTCCTACCTTTTACACATTTTTCTCTTGTGTCCTCCTTTTAGTAAACTGGAATTACTTCTGAAACTTCCAAAACTAGACATAGCCCATGACGGTGTGCTTTTAAAGACTTACTTTTATGGAATACTTAATCTAGACTTCCAGGTAATATTAAGTCTCTTCAGGTCATAGGCCTTGTGCTACCCCATTGTCATTGGTCTATAACCCCAGAAATGCAGTTGTAGTAAAATATCATCTTAAGAGGATATCTGAATTAAAAATACATGAATCAGCCTTCATTCTATTTATTTCATAAACTGTTTGGTACAGTCTCTGATTCTGTATTCAGAAAATTATACATAATGCCTTTTTTAAAGGTCCCCTTTCAAAGACAGAATGCTTTCCTTTAACTGAATTAGAATATTCCAGATACATTGGTATAGTTGCACTTTTCCTTGCTTTGATATTTCAAAAGAAAAATCAAGAATTTTAGATTTATTCAAATCCTCTTACTTAAAGCTTAGAAACTATTTTTCTACTTTTCCCCAATTATGTGTGTCACTTCTATTTTCTAGGGATATAAATTAAATATTTTGATATTTTTAGAAGAACAAGATAAATGACATAAGTTACTTATTGGCTTGGTCAATTTATTTTTTTCTGAAACTAGAAAAAAATTAATTTAGAATTAATAAATTAGACCTAGAATCCCAAGCAGATCACAAAACTTCCCCTCAGGATCATCTTCCTTATAAATATTGCATGTTTTTAATTGAAGCGAATTTTTGATGTTTTTAAGCCCAAGGTACATAAAAATTTATTTCCATTCAGAAACTATTTTTCATCATTATATCAAAGACTTTGAGAGTATGCATTTGTTGTAAGTTAGTCAATGTAATACCACAATGAGAGCTTAAAATGCATCTTGTCTTAGTTACCTTTACCTAGTATCTTGGCTAACTAAAGCCAAAAAATCCCAAACACTTTCTTAACCTCGTAATTGTCCTCAGAATCTCCTAACACACACGTATGTACCCTGAGGGTGAAAAATTGATTTTTATTCTTATTTTTAAGTTTCAAAGAAAATGTTGTTTTAAAAGGACACCAGGGCATGGGTCCAGGAAGTAATTATACTGATTGTCCACTATTGTAATACGTGTGCTCCTTCACTGAGACTATGAGGTTTCTTATTTTCATCATAACTGCAATGTTGATCAAAAGAAATAAATGCAATTAAATCAACTACAAATATTTCCTTCTGATTTACTTTACTAAATTAGAGGCCTTAAAGACAGTACACTGTCCAGACAAAACTAACTTGCAAATTTTAGTATGAATCATATTCCTAAAGGAAAAAGCTTATCATCATACTCCTGTTTTACAGGAGTTTTACAGATGCTATAAAATGGTCTCCAAATACTAGTCCAATCCAATTAAAATTTTGAATAAAAGCCTTATAAGCTCTCTACAATTTAAACCCACCCAACTTATTTTCTTTTGTATTCTAGCCCATGTTCTGCACTCCAGTCCCAGATAGGTCTGCTTATGAATGTTCCTTCATGTTGTTCACCCAAGGAAGGTACCCTCTAAAACCCTCTTATCTAATCATACCTCCAGCCATTTCAGAATATCATTCCTGAATCTTTTCTGTGGAACAACAAAGACTCTTTAACATTCTTGTGCAGCTGAAATGAAGCTATGGAGTTTGGAGTTTGTTTTATCATCAGTGAGAGAAGACTAGAGGTAATTACACAAGGGAGTGGTATAATACACTTAATACACTTATAAATGTCTTGTTTTTACTGCAGTGGCCTGGCTTAAGTAGAAGTAGACATTTTTGGGAAAAAAAAGTTATTTAAATTCTTAACTAAAGTGATAAATAAGAATTTGATCTAGCCAATGATTCAGACCATAAGGAAAGACTGCTTAAACAATCTTATTGGAAATGTGAAGCAAACTTGTAGTTAACTATAGTATCAATTTTCTTATGACACCTTATTTCTTATTAGTAATATCTATAAACATTCTGTTATGTATCAAAAGAAAGTTTTAACTGAATCACAATAAAAGTATTAAAAGAGAAATCAGTGGAATACTACTGGCATAAGAATTTATTTTTAGTAGTTTCACTGGACAAATATTATCAGAAGTTAGGTGTAGGTCTCTGATGGATTTATATGGCTCTAAAAAATTTACTGTTTGCCTTTTCTTGTCCCTATTCTGCTTGTTAATGTCATGCTAACTCTGATCCTGGCCCCTTGAGGAAGTACTGGTCAATGCGAAAGGCAGGACTGCAGCCATTAGGGCCAATGGTTGCCTCTTCCTGAGCAATCAGAAAACAGGACCCAAAACTTCTTTTAATTTTCTAAGCAGTATAGCAGATGGTGAATGAAGAAAGTAAAGGAGAACAGAAAATGAGAGAAAAGAAAAGAGAGAGGAGAGGAGAGGCAGGAAGAGGTGAGGTGAAGAGAGGAGAGGAGAGGACGGGGAGGGGAGGGGATGGGGGGAGAGGAGGGGAAGAGAGGGAAGGGCAAGGGAGGAGGGATAGAAGGGCAGGGATGAGGAGAGAGACAGAGGGAGAAGGAATTGACTTGGGTCTGGTGACAGAGTTTGAGAGTGAGATGCTGATTTTGGAGACAGCATGCCCTGAAATGTCACTTTAAATGTCTCTGGACAAGTGTTTCAGAGAACTTATGCCAGGTTCTTAGAGGTGTAATGCTAAGATACTTGTACACAAGGGGCAATTATATCTCTAACTTCTCACCTAAGCTGGAGGTTCATAGATCTGGTTGTCTCTTTGACACTGATACTTGAATGTCTAATGGTCATCTCTAAATCTGAATGGGTTCAAACCCAAACTCTTGATTTCCACTCTCAACCCTCACCAAACCTGCTTCCTCACTTCTCTTACCTTAATTAATGTCAAATTTTATTCTTTGAATTCTTACTAAATTCTTTGTTCTGGCTAAAAAATTATGTATCTTACTTGATCCCATTCCTCCTCCAACATGACACAATCAATACATCAGCAAATCCTATTATTGACTTCTAGTTTTATACTATTATAACCAGAAAAAGTACTTGGTATGGATCACTCTTCTTAGATGAATCATCTATCTATATATACTGTTCCATATGTGCTTGAGAAGAATGTGTATTCTGCTGCTGTTGGATGGAGAGTTGTTCTATAAATGTCTGTTAGGCCCCTTTGTTCTAATGTATGGTTCAACTCCAATATTTCCTTGTTGATTTTCTGTCTAAATGACCTATCTATTGTTAAAAATGGGGTATTGAAATACCCTAACTTTATAATATTGTTGTTTATTTCTCCCTTCAGGTCTGTTAGTATTTGCTTAATATATTTAGGTGTCCTGATGTTGGGTACAGTATTTTTTCAAGTTTTTAATTAACATATAATGTATTATTAGCCCCAGGGGTACAGGTCTGTGAATAGCCAGATTAACATACTTCACAGCACTCACCTTAGCACATACCTTCCCCAATGTCCATAACCCTGCCACTGTCTCCCTCCCCCCTCCCCCCAACAACCCTCAGTTTGTTTTGTGAGATTAAGAGTCTCTTCTGATTTGTCTCCCTCCCGATCCCATCTTGTTCCATTTATTCTTTGGGTACACATATATTTAGGATTTTTTAAAATAAATTAAAATAAAGGTTATATAATAACCTTTATCTCTAGTTATCATTTTTAGCTTAAAGTCTATGTTTTTCTAATAAAAATATAGTTTTCCTGTGGGTTTTTTTTTTCCATTTGCATGTTCTATCTTTTATAGTCCTTTTGTTTTGAGCTTTTGTTTGCCCTTAAAACTGGAATGAGTCTTGTAGGAAGCATAGAGTTGGATCTTGTTTTGTTTTGCTTTTCCATTCAGTCACTGTACACCTTTTCATTGGAGAATTCAACCCATCTACATATGAAATAATTATTGATAGGTAAGAACTTATTGGCCCTTATGTAGTTCCTTTATTGCTTTCTTCTTCTCTTGCTGCTTTCCTTTGTGATTTGATGGTTTTTCCATAGTAGTATGTTCTGATTCTCTTCTCTTTATCTTTTGTGAATCTACTCTAGGTTTTTGTTTTGCAGTTAGCATGAGGCTTACATAAAACATCTTATAGGTATGTCTATTTTACACTAATAACAACTTAACCTTGATTACATACAAAAACTACTCCCTCTTTTCTGTTTCTGATGTCAGAAATTACCTCTTTATATTATGTAATCATGAAAGAATTATTGTATCCATAATTTTTTAATACTTTTGTCCTTTCATCCTGTACTAGTGAAGTTAACATACCATCATATTATAGTGTTTGAGTACCCTGAATTTGACCATATATATGTTCTTACTTTTATCACTGTTTTGTATATTTTCACATGTACTAACTAGCATCCTTTCTTTTCAGCTTGAAAACCTCCTTCCAGCGTTTCTCATAAGATAGGTTTAGTGTTAGTGAATTCCCACAGGTTTTGTCTGCCTGGGAAAATCTTTATCTTGCCTTTATTTCTGAAGGCTAGCTTTGCCAAGTAAAATATTCTTGGTTGACAGTTTTCTTTTCTTTCTTTTTTTTTTTTTTTTCCTTTCAGCACTTTGAATATATTATCCCACTCTCTCCTGGCCTGTAATTTTTCTGCTGAGACATTCACTGGTAGGCTTGTGGGGACTCCTTTGTAAGTTATAAGCCTTTTTCCCTGCAGCTGCTTTTAAGATTCTCTTTTTGTCCTTGATTTTTGATATTTTTTAATAATGTGTCTTGGAGAGAGTTTCTTTAAGTTGATATTGTTAAATGACCTATAAACTTCATGAGCTTGGCTACCCAAATTTCTCTACAGATTTGGGAAGTTCTTAGCCATCATTTGTTTAAATAAACTTTCTTCCCCCTTTTTCTCTTCTCCTTCTGGAACTCCAATGACTTGCAAACTGGCCTTTTCAATGGTACCCTGTAGTTCAAGTAGGCTTTCTTCATTCCTCCTCATTCTTTTTACTTTGTCTTCCTCTGGATAATTTCAAAGTTCTTGTTATCAATTTCACTGATTCTTCTGTTTGATCAAATCTGCTATTGGTGCTCTCTATTGCATTTTTTCCTTCATTCATTGAATTCTTCAGCTCCAGAATTTGTTTTTTTTTAAATAATTTATATCTATTTATTAAACTTCTAGTTTTGTTCAGGTGTTGTTTTCCTGACTTAATTGAAGTATTTTTCTGTGTTTTCTTGTGGCTCATTGAGTTCCCTTTAAAAAGTTAATTTGAATTCTTTATTGGGTAAATTATGGATCTGCACATCTTTGGGTCTATTTACTGGAAGATATTATGATCCTTAAGTCATTCAATCAAGAAATCAAGTTTTCTTGATTTTTTTTTAATGTTCTTTAGAGTTTTGTGTTGCTATTTTCTCATTTGAAGTAGTGTCAACTCCTCCAGTCTTTAATAGATGCCTTTGGGTGAGAAGTACTGTCCTTTAGCCTTGCTAGAGATTCTGAGGTTCTCTCAAACCTGCTAATACATCTGCTCCATGCATCTTGCTCCGTCTTGGGGTAGAATTCTTAAGCTTGTATGCCTTCTTTCAATTCTGCAACACACCAGGCCCAGTGCCCATCACCTCTTGTTTTCCCAAAGGTGGTGACACATCTCAAATTTGTGGTCTCTCACTGGCCTGCAGATTTGGGCCTGCTTTCTCTGTATGTTTACTAGCCATCCTCTAAAGCTTCCTTTTGTACTGTCTTCAGAACCACGCACAGGGTTTTGGCCAGATTAGAGAGGCTGTGTGTGTGAGTCACATAAGATGCTGGGGGTGCCCTGCCCATGGGCCAATTAGGGGTATCCACAGATGGGGTTTTCTCAGCACTGTATGAGTAGGCTTCTTGATAGAGTGAGTAGGCTTCTTGATAGAGTTCATAATACAGTTAATAGGACCCAGTGTCCCTTTAATGCCCTCTGAGTCATGTGTATCTCTTCCCCAGACTTTTCCCACCCTCCAGCATTTAGTTCTCTAAATGGGGTGAGAGAAAAATGACTTTCTTTGGCAGCGTCCACACAGCTGGGAAAGCTGGGTGCTTACCCACTCATCATGGGCCTAGGAAAAGCTCTCCTAGCCCTAAACTGTGCCGCTTTGAGGGAGGAGTTATTTGGGTAAAATCAAACTATTCCTCTTATTCACTCCAATGCACCCAAACTCAAAACTCACATTCCTCTTCTCTAACAGAGTGCTAGAATTTCTCTTCTGGAAACCTAGACTTCAGCAAAGGGTCTCTCATCCAAAGGTGATTTTCTAAGACTGTGTTCTTCAGGGTCTCCAGGTTTGGGGTCAAGAAGGGATGGAACTGGTGCAGCCACTCTGGAAAACAGAATGGAGGTTCCTCAGAAAGTTGAAAATAGAGCTACCCTATGACCCAACAATCACACTACTGGGTATTTACCCTAAGGATACAAACGTAGTGATCTGAAGGGACATGTGCACCTGAATGTATATAGCAGCAATATCCACAATAGCCAAACTATGAAAGAGCCTAGATGTTCATCAACAGATGAATGGATAAAGATGTGGTGTGTATGTATATACAATGAAATACTATACAGCCATCAAAAACCAAAATCTTGCCATTTCGATAATGTGGATGGAACTAGAGGGAATTATGCTAAGCGAAATAAGTCAATCAGAGAAAGACAACTAGCATATGATCTCTCTGATATGAGGAATTTGAGAGGCAGGGTGGGGGGTCATGGGGAGAAGAGAGGTAAAAATGGAAAAAAGATGGGACCAGAGAGGGAGATAAACCATAAGAGACTCTTAATCTCAGGAAACAAACCCTCCAGGGTTGCTGGAGGGAAGGAGGGTGGGATGGATAGGGTGACTGGGTGATGGATGTTGAGGACGGTATGTGCTATGGTGAGTGCTGTGAATTGTTTAAGGCTGGTGATTCACAGACTTGTACCCCTGAAACAAATAATACTTTGTATTTTCATAATAAAAAAAAGAAGGGCTGGAGCTATTTAATGCACCACTTCACTATCCCTAGCCAGAATCAAGATCCATCTGCCTATATTACCTGATTCATGGGTGGATGAGACTCCTCCTGGTGTCCTTGGCCCAGAGCTGTGGTGCTGGATCACACAGCTCCCACATAGTCACTCTTATTCATAGATGGGTGCTGAATATTTGTTTTTGGGGATGGGGGAATAACACATTAAACCCACAGCCAATAGCACTATAACTCATGCCTGAATGAAGCTTATCTAACACACATGTTTTTCTGTAAGGTATATTACAGTTTCCTCGCACATTCTCCTCCCACCCCCACCCCACACTGACAACTAAAGAGAATCCCTCTCACCACCTTCTTAACAGGGGGAGAGCTACCAGGCTCTCAGATTTTACTGACCCCATTGTACCTCCGGCCCCACAGGGTCAAGCAAGACCCAAGCAGAGCCTCAGAAGCTGTCACCATCTCTGCACTTCAAAATAATAAGGACTTCGAATCTTCTACTAATTCCACTCTCCAGTCCAACACACCTTCCACATACAGGAACAGGAGGATAGATATCTGGAAACCTCACTAAGAGAGATAAAGGAGAAAATGATTTTAAGTGGTATCAACATTTTCTAAAGCTCAAATTATGCCACTGCCATAAAATTGACAAATTAAATAACCCAACAATTGGCCATGATGCAGGTCAAAGGAAATTAATGTTGTTCCCTTCATTGTAAGGGAGAGGACAGAAACAACTGTAGTGGTCTTATGTCACTATAATGCTGATGTCATTTCACTTTGGCTTTAAAATATATTTTAACACCTGATAAATAAAGTTAGCTCTCTCTTTACTTTTTGCTTTTAGAATTTTGCTGGCTATTCTCCCATCTTTTTGTGGTGGTGGATTAGGACTGGAATGGGTCAAGGTAAAAAAATAGAGCATTGGATTAAAGGATGGCTATGGCATTTGAAAAGTACAGGAACAATAGTAGTCATAAGAACTGGGGAGCTGTTCTAAGCTCTTGTTAACTCTTTTAGAAGCCTATAGAAGAAAAAGACAAACTCGGGCCATCCAACTACTACATTTGTGACTTAATAATATTGTTTAAAGTGATCCTTACCTTCTCCAAGCTCTATGAAAATTAGACTCAAGATCCGTTTGTTTATAAGAGTATCAGTGCTATGATAAATATGGAATTCCCAAGCTTTCCAGGTCTCCGATGTCAACAAGGCCCTAATAGGAAAAGGATGGGATCCTAAAACTCATTGGCAAGCTGAAACTAATACCACCAGAATACTCCGAATGGCAGAGCAGATGCCCACTGTGTGTTAGAAGAGAGCAGTCCCTCTTAGCTAAAAATCTTGCAAGAACCTCATCTGACACATGTGCCTCAAAGATAATGTGTGTCAGCATCAAGATCTACCTTCTTGAACAGAAAGATGTTGTCTCTCCTTGAGGAGAAAATACAGTTGATTGTGACTATTCATGAACTCCATATTTGTGAATTTGCCTACTCACTAAAATTTATTTGTAGTCCAAAATCAATACTCACAACACTTTCATGGTCATTTGACACCATATGCATAGATGCAAAAAATCCGAGCTGCTTGCTGCACACACACCCAGCTGATCAGACAAGACCGTGTTCTACCTTCTTGTTTCAGGGCTTATACTGTAAACAAGTATTCTTTTTCCAGCCTATTTAGTACTGTGTTCTCCACATTTTTGTGTTTCTTGTTGGTGATTTTTCTGTTTAAAATGTTTCCCGGGGTAGTTCTGAAATGCTGCCTAGTGTTTCCAAGTGCAAGAAAGCTATGATGTCTTATAGAGTAAATATATATGTTAGATTATCTTCATTTAGTTGTGATTTATAGTGCTACTGGTTGTGAGTTCAATGATAATTAATTGACATTATGTGTTTTTAAAAGATTTTATGTATTTGACAGAGAGAGGGAGAGAGAGAGAGAGAGAGAGAGAAAGCAGAAGTAGGCAGAGAGGCAGGCAGAAAGATAGGGAGAACATTCTCCCCACTGAGCCGGGATCCTGATCCAGGGCTCCATCCCAGGACCCTGGGATCATTTCCTGAGCTTAAGGCAGATGCTTAACCAACTGAGCCACCCAGGTGCCACAACAGATATTACATATTCAATAAGGTTTTAAAAACAGAAACATATATAAAGCAAGGCGTGTGTTGGCCAGTGTAGGGAAGTGTTGTGACTCCAAACTAGTAAAAATCTAACCATGTATTTATCCTACAAGTAATGGCTCAGTGACTTTATAGAAAATAACTACCTCAAATAACAAGAGTTAACTGCACCTTATACATGAAAGGAATTTCAAGTTCTACCTAAGAAGTACTTGGCAGGAACTAAAGGAATACCTGTGGGAGTAGACTGGTGGTAGTGAAGGTAAGGAAATATAAGACTGGATAGGGAAAGTTCTAGTGACATAGGGAACATCCTCCCCTGCCTTGTGATTCAACATTCTGGCAAGGGTGCCTGGAGCCAGCCCTAATACGGTTTTAGACAGCATTGGAAACTTGAACATGATGATGCCTACATAAATGAGGTGGAGATAATAGAAATGCTTTGGAACAGTATTAAAGAGAAACTTAGAAAGATCCAGATATTAAAATTTTGAATAGATATTTAAAGTGAGACTGGAGAACCCACCACCTGCCTTCATTTCATGGATGAACCCAGAGGACACATTCTTCACTAAAGCAATGAGGAATCTAAAAATGAGAGAGCTCAATAGCTCAGGGTTGACAGTAGTACATACTGCCATGGAGCAGACTGTCTTACTTATTACTGGAAGATTTCTTTTCATGCAGGTTTGAAGCATGTACAGAATTTGACCACATATCTGCCCATAAAGTAAGTATACACAAATTCAAAGAGTGAGATAATGCAAAGAATTTACTTTAACAACTATGCAACAGCTATTAGAAATTAATAGCAAAATCTAACTAGAAACTCTCTTAAAGTTTTAGGTTTTACATTTATATATAGAAAGAGTTAATTTTTCTTTATTGTGTGACATATGGATTAAAGTTTTTAAAATATGGATATCTAATTGTTGTGGAACCATTTGTTTAAAGACTATCTTTCTGCACTGAAAGTGTAACTTAACCTTATTACACCTTTGTCAAGAATCAATTGAAAATATATGTATTAGTCTATTTCCAGATTCTCTATTCTGTTCCATTGATCTCTTGTCTGTCTTTATGCCAACAGCACATTCTGTTGATTACTGTACCTATGCTTAATTTCATGTTTCAACTTTACTGAGCTAAGGGATGCCTAGCTAGCTGGAGAGACAATTTCTGAGTATTTGTGAGAGTGTTGCTAGAACAGATTAGCATATAATCGGTACGCCAAGTAAAGAATATCCACCCTCACCAATGTGGGTGGGCATTTTCCAATCTGTTAATGGCCCAGATTGAACAAAAAGACAGAAGAAGGTTGAATTCTCTTTTCTTGAGCTGGGACATCTATTTTATCCTGCCCACAGATGACAAGAGCTCCTGTTCTGGGGCTTTGTATTCTGGGACTTATATCAGCTGTGCAGCCTGCTCCCCCAGGCCTTCAGTCTCAAACTGAAGTTATACCATCAGCTCCCTCACTGCACAGGTTGTCACTCAGACTGAATTATACCACCATCTTTCCTTGTTCTCCAGCTTACAGTTAGTTATTGTGGGACTTCTCAGCCTCCAGCACTGTGTGAATCAATTTCTATATTAAATCTCTTATATTTAACTCTACATGTCCTAATAGTTTTGCTTTTCTGGAGAACCCTACTACTCTATAATTTTATAATAAATCTTTAAGTCAGGTAGTGTAAGTTTCCCAACTTGGTTCTTTTACAAAGTTGTTTTAACTATTCTAAGTATTTTGCAGTCCATATGAATTTCATAATCAGCTTGCCAATTTTGTAAAAAAAGACTGCTCTAATTTTGCTTGGGATTGGACTGAATCGACAGATGAGTGTTGGGGGAACTAACGTCTTAAATAGAGTCTTCTGATTCATGAACAAGGTGTTTCTCTCCATTTATTTAGTTTTTCTTTAACCTCCTGCAGCAAAGCTTTATAGGTTTCAGTTTATAGGTCTTGCACATCTTTTGTCAGACTTATTCCTATTTATTCCATATTTGTTGATGATATTTAAACTTGATTTTTAAAATTTCAAATTTCTAATTGCTTATTACTAAAATATAAAAATACAATTGATTTTAAAATAATGACCTGGTATCAGGCAACCTTGCTAAACTCATTTCTTGGTTCTAAAAGGTTTTTAATAAATTCCACCATATTTTCTACATGGACAGTCTTCTGCAAATAAAATATTATTTCTTTCTTTCCAATCTGGAGGGATTTTATTATTTTTCTTGCCTAATTGCACTGGATAGAAGCCTAGTAAAATGCTAAATAGAAGTGGTGAGAGCAGCCATCCACATCATGTTTCTAACAACCTTAGAAAAAAAACATTTGCTCCTTTACCACTGAGAATATTAGCTGTAGGATTTTTGTAGAGGTCATTTTATCCCTTTGAAGAAATTCCCTGTCCTAGTTTGCTGAGAGGTTTGGTGGTGGTTTCTTTTTTGTTGTTATTGTTGCTATTGTTGTTTTTTCCAAGTTAGGAATGGAAGCTGGATTTTGTCAAATGATTTTCTGCATCTACTGAGATGATTGTGGGTTTTTTTTTTTTCCCCTCTGCTAATGTGTATTACATTGATTTTCAAATGTTAAGACAATTTTACATTTTTAGGGTAAGCCCTACTTGGCCATGATACATTATCCCTTCTATATATTGTTGGATTTGGTTTGTTAAAATCTCACTTAGAATTTTTACATATGTGTTCATGATTGATACTGTTCTGTAGTTTTCTTTTCTTGAAGTATCTTTGTGTGGTTTTGGTATCAGAGTGAGTTGAGAAGTTTGCTCTCCTCTTCAATTTTCTGCAGAACTGGCATTCTTTCTTCCTTAAATGTTTAGAGAATTCAGCAGAGCTTGGAATTTGTGACTCAGGTTTAGGCAAATTTTAGATATGACACAAAAGCATGATCAAAAAAGGATTAATAAACTTATTAATAACTTTTATTTGAAAGACACTTAATAGAATGAAAAGACAAACTACAAGCTGAAGGAATATATTTATAAAAACATATCTGATTAAAGACTTGTATTCAAAATATATAAAGAACTCCCAGAAATGCAAAACAAAACAAAACAAAACAAAATAACAACAACAAAAAAAAACCAAAGAGAAAAAAACCCCAGTAACAAATAGGTATAAAATTTGAACAGATGTTTTGCCAAAAAGATTCATGGATGAAAAATAAGCGCAGGAAGAAGTAGTCAGAATCTGCAGTCATTAGGTAAATGTAAATTACAACCACAGCAAGATGATGTACTTTGTTAGAATGTCTGAAATTTAAAAGATTGCTTTACTAAAGTGCTAATGTGGAGGAACTGAAACCTTTGTACAATGCTGTTGGGAATGTAAAATGGTAGAATATCTTAAGGAAATAATTTGGCAGTTTCTTTAAAAGTTAAACATGTAACATGTATGTCCCATATAATCCAGCCATTGTACTCCTATGTATTCGCCCAAGAGAAATCAAAGTATATGTCTATATGAGGACTTGTAATCAAATATTCATATGAGCCTTATTGAATTAGTAAAAAATTGGAAACCTAGAGATTGATCAATAGTTAAAGCACAGCCATAAATAGAATACTACCCAGCAATAAAAATCAACTGTTGATACATGAAATAACACGAATTAACCTAAAAATTATTACACTAAGTGAAAGAAGTCACAACAAAAAATTGTACACATTGCATGAGGACATGACATAAAATGTTATAACGTGCAAATTAATCTATAATGACAGAAAGCAGATAAGTCATTTCCTGGAAATAGATGGGCAAGGAGAGGTATAAAGGAAAGATTATATAGGGGCATGGTGAAACTTTTAAAGATGACGGATATGGATATGATTGTAGTGATGGCCTCATGGGTATGTGTTTATGTGCATTTTATTTTTAAAAACGTTTGTACATTTAAATGTGTGCAGTTTCTTATGTTAAATTTTCTTCAGTAAAGCTTATAAAAATTTCAATACATTAAAAATATCATAAAGAAAATAAAAACACAAACCATGAATGGAGACAAGATAATTTGCCACAGTATGGATTACAAATGATTGGGATTCAGTAAATCCCCTAAAAATCAGTAAGAAAATAGGGGACAACTCAAAAGAAGAGCAGGTTAAAGTAATGAATAGAAATTTCACAGATGAGGATGCATACATGACTCTCAAGTACATGAAATTATATTTAATTTCTTCAGTATGGAAAGTAAAAGTACTTTCCAGATGGGTTAAAATGGAAAAGTTAAAATTAAATGTATGTGAGGATGTGGAGTAATAGGAATTGGATATAAATTGGTATAACCACTTTTGAAAACAGTTTGCTATTTCCAGGAAAATTGAACACACTTAAATTCTACCTCCCCATAATTCCACTCTTGGCTATATGCCTAAATAAACTGTTGAATGTGTATTTATAAACAACAATACTTATTGCAAGATTGTTTAAAAATTATATAAAAAGTCTCAATATCCATTAACAGTATAAAGAGTATATAATTTATGGTATATTCATGCAACAGTATACTCATAAACATGTAAAATGAGTGAACTATAGTGTATCTAACCACGATTATAACTTAAAAACAATGTTGAGTGAAAGAAGCAAGTTACAGAAGAATTCTTACAAATTCTTATAAATTTCAAAAGCAGGGAAGACTGAAGAGTGTATTTTAAGAGCTATATGCTTAGGTAGCAAAATAAAAACAAAAACAAAAGTCCCACACTAAACATACAGGAAAGCAAGAGAATGATCAATTCAGGGTACTGTTTATCTTTGGATAGGGACAATGAATGAGAAGGTCTCATAGGATGTATCTGAGATATGGTAGTATTCTGTTTCTGGGCTTGATATGGGTACATGGATTTTGGTTTATTACTACCATTGAATTTGTACATTTATATTTTGCACAGTCTTTGTTAGGTATGCTCTATTTCACATTTTTTGAATGTTTAATAGAAAGTATAGGAGAGAGATGACAGGGAGGAGACTGGTTAAAAGGCTAATGCAATTATTTACAAAAAAAAGAAATCTAAAGACTTGGAGCTCTATATTATCTGTAAGTCAGGGTAGTTAGCTTGAATAATTATTTGAAATTAAACGAGTTAACCTAAGTGCTTTGAATACTATATCCCCAAAGCAAGACTCAATAATTATTCGTTTTCCACCTCTCTTTCCTTACTGATTCCTATACTGTACGTGTATATACATAGATAGCAAAGAGTGAATATACTAGATAAGTTTTCAGTGCCAATCCTGGAAGTCTAGTGCTATCCTAAGTATTCTTAAGAGTTGCCTGACCAAACTTGTGTTGAGACTGTTGATTTGGTTTTGAATGAAACACAACAAGGTAGTGGTTCTCAAACTTAGGTGTGCCCAAGGATCACACTTAAACATAAGGATTACACACACTAAGGTTCCTATTTTGTTAAGAGGCGATTAATTAGAACTTACACACACAAAAAATTCTGATATAACAGATTTGAATGGGACCCAGAAACCTGCATTTTAAAAACAAGCACTCCCCAATCATATTCACACAGATGGTCTACTCTAGACTTTTGGAAATGCTGGTTTTACTGATTAAAAGTTCTGCAATGAGACTGATCTGGGTTCAAACGAAGTATATCTAGTTCTTTATTTCCTAGGGGTAAAATCTTGGGCCAGTTATTTAACCTCTTTATGACTCAAAATCATCTTGTGAAATGGGACTGTAACAGTTCCCACTTTATAGGACTGTTATGTGAGTTACATGAAGTGGTATATTTAAAAGGTTAAGTGCAGAGTCTGGTATATACATAGTGAACTTTTATTTACAATTACAACTCTTGGTAGTGGTGGTAGTGGTGATTTTGTAGTACATCCAGCTTCTTAACTCTATACAAAAAGTTGATTCAAATCCCTATTACATGCATTTTATTTTATTTCATAGATTTATTTATTTATTTGAGAGAGAGAGATTATGAGAGAGTGCAGGGGGAGTCAAGAAGACTCCCCACCAAGTGTGGGGCCTGGCTTGGTTCAGTCCCATAACTCTGAGGTCATGGCTTGAGCTGAAATCAAGAGGAGGATGCTCAACAAACTGAGCCACCCAGGTGCCCCTACATGCATTTTAGCATGTAGTCCTCCTTCTGATTCTATACACATTTCTGATGCGCTTATGTTTTCACGGACTCCCCTGGTTCTGATTATCTGTTCCTGAGCAATTTTTGTTCCCTGTTCTATATCATCTATGGTTATTTACTTCTTTGTCATAATTTCAAGGCAAAGACAAAAATGGTCCTTTATACTTCATCATTTCCTTTAGAGCAATCACAAATATAAAGCTGTTGCATGTAGCAAAAATGTAGTTGAAGATCTGGGCGCTACCTCAAGTGCTATGTAGGACACAACTTGGAATCACATGTTAGATCTTTTAGCTGCCATTATCTTTACCACTCCATATAAAAAACCCCAGTCCCCAGACTCCGTGCTAACTGTTCCCTTCCCATCTCTCTTCCTTGGATTACTCTGGAATTTTGAATTCCAGACTGAGCAATTCCGCTCTCTCTAGCCACTCCTAACCCTGAAGTTACCATAAAACAACTCTGTACCTTTTATGCAGCAAGATTCATAGCTTCTTAAAAAATAATTATGATTATAAGTAGTATATAACATAAACCAAGACATTTGGAAATTAATATTGAGAAAAAAGTACTTGCCAGATGGAAAAGAAACAAAGAAGTTGAAAAATCACCTTAAATATTTTCTACCAGATTCTGCCATATTCCACATATATTCAAATAACCCCTTCAACCTCCAGATCACAAAAACTAAAAGTTCATATTTAACTTTTCTATTTAATTGGATACTCAATAGTTATTTAACAGAATAGTTTAGAAGAAAATTAAAGTGCCTTTTCCTTCTTTATCCTACTTCTAGGAAATCAGTGTTTCCAAATAATGACTTTAAATATAGAGAATTTCTTTCTTTTTTTCTTTCTTTATTTGACAGAGAGAGAAACAGCAAGAGCAGGAACATGAGCAGGGGGAGTGGGAGAGAGAAGCAGGCTTCCTGCTGAGCAGGGAGCCTGATATGGGGCTGGATCCTAGGACCCTGGGGTCATGACCTGAGCCGAAGACTGACGCTTGACAACTGAGCCACCCAGGCGCCCTATGTAAAGAATTTCTAACACACCTGTGTGAAGTGTAGAGAACTTCTTGAGAGTCTAGAGTTTGGGATTCAGTCCTGGTTTTGCCTCGGACAATTTAGCAATTCACTTAACCTCTCTTTACTTTTTAAAATAGGGTGAGGTATATTAGTTTTTTTACTGCTGCTGACACAAATTACCATTATCTTGGTGGTTTTTAAAATTATCTTTACACTTCAGTACATCAGAAATCAGACCAGGATCTCATTGGGTTAAAACCAAGGTATCAGCACTGTTGTGTTCCTTTCTGAAGACCCTCAGAGAGAATCTGTTTCTTTGACCTTTCTAACTTCTTGAGGCTGCCTACATTGCTTGGCTCATGGCTCCCTTCTTCCATCTTTAATGTCAGCAATGATGTAGAGATCTCACATCACATCACTCTAAACTCTTTTTTGTTTCCCTCTTCCACTTTTAAGGACCCTTGTGACAACACTGGGCCCACAGGATAGTGCAGGAGAATCTCCCTATTTTAAGGTCAGAGAATTAGCAAACAACTCAATCTGCAATCTTAATTTCCTTTTATCAACCAAGGTAACATATTCACAGAATCTGGTAATTAAGACTTGGATATCTTTGGGAGGGGCTTATTCTGCCTACCACATCAGGTAACAGAGTATTACTCATTTATTTAACTGAAAACTTCTATGATTTTATGTAAAATCCATCACATTTTGGGTGGGGGAGTAGTAGTCCTTTATAGTACCACTGAGGAGAAATACTTACGTTTACTAAACCATTAAATAAAACCTCTGTAATGAACATTGTTGTTTTACTGAGGGGTCAACTTCTAGTCCATCCTTTTTTGGTACTGGGAAATTTCTGCTTCCCCACTGATGAATCCCAGGATTGCTAATCATATGCCTTATCCTGGGTAAGAAGCAAAAACTTAACCTAAGATAGGCCAACTGAATTCTCTCGTTGGAAACTGAATTGTGGGAAAAGAACAAGATTGACGACAATACATATTTTGTTGTTCCATTGGCTATTACGGCAAAAGTGTCAATCAGCAACAAATATTTCAAATCTTTGGAGCTGCCTGGCTCCTGAGGATGCCAAGCCCAGTTCTTCAGCTTTCTTTTCCTTCCTACAAGCAGCTATATATTCTCCCAGTATTTTGCTTATATTAGATAACTTCTAGCATGCAATCAAATTGATACTCTCTCATTCTTTGACCTCTATGACTACATTTCCTGTTTCTCTCAGCTTGTCTGACCACTCCAGGCTCCTACCACGTGAGGTTCCTTTTAGAACTCTCCTCTCTTTTCTGTTCCATAATTGTCCATTCTTAGATGCTTTTTAATCTTTACATTTTCTTTTTTTTTTTTTTTTAAGATTTTATTTATTTATCAGAGAGAGAGGGCGAGAGAGCAAGCACAGGCAGACAGAATGGCAGGCAGAGGCAGAGGGAGAAGCAGGCTCCCTGAGGAGCAAGGAGCCCGATGTGGGACTCGATCCCAGGACACTGGGATCATGACCTGAGCCGAAGGCAGCTGCTTAACCAACTGAGCCACCCAGGCGTCCCTATTCTTTACATTTTCAATGAGATTTCAGTCAAAGCTGTGGCTTTGACTCTTATCTTTACACTGAATTCACAACTCCTGTATTGATCTAACTCTACATTTGCCTGCTATTCATCATCCGCATTTAGGTATCACACTACTAACTCAAACTCAGTAGGACCCAAGTCATATACCTCTCATTAATTTAAAAGCTGGTTTATGTTCTTCATTCCTGATTTCTGTTATCCAGTCCCCCAGGATGGAAAATTGATTAGGAGCAGTCTTTCTAATTTTTACTATATTAGATATCTGTTGCTTTTACCTATCCTATATGACAATTTCTTCGAGAAAACTACACTTCTCTCATTCCATGTCAGTCATGGTACTCCGCCTCCGCCCTTCACAGAAATGGTTATGTGATTATACAGAACCAATATGTATAATCATTTATAATGCAATATTTATTATAATTATACTGTTATACTTTTTATTAATTTTAGAGAGAGACAGAGATAACAAGTGAGCAGAGGGAGGGAGTTGAGAGGAAGAGAAAGATTCTCAAGCTGACTCCACACTAAACGTGGAGTCCAATGTGGGACTTGATCTACAACCCTGAGATCATGCCCTGGGCTGAAATTAAGAGTTGGATGCTTAACAGACTGAGCCACCCAGGTGCCCCATTGTTATATTAGTATAATCATATGTAATACAAAACATAATAATTGTAACATTTATAAATATGAGGTTGGGAAAGAGAAGTCATTGTTACTTTAAGTAGCTAAGCTGGAAGGATATAAATCTGTCATGTACAGCGAGCCTGTCTGGCTCATTATTAGGAGAGTTTTATTTTAAAAGTGTCATCCTGGGGCACCTGGGTGGCTCAGTGGGTTGGGGCTCTGCCTTCAGCTCAGGTCATGGTCTCAGGGTCCTGGGATTGAGCCCCACGTCGGGCTCCCTGCTCAGCGGGGAGCCTGCTTCTCCCTCTCTCTGCCTGGTTGTGATCTCTGTCTGTCAAATAAATAAATAAAATCTTTGAAAAAAAAAAGTGTCATCTTAAACTGCAAGGATACCCATTAAACATCACAATTAAACATGACAAAGGAGAAGCCATGTTGTCAAAATATCCATTTAACCCACCCAAACATCTCAAACCCACACTTTGCTGACCTTTGATAACCTCATTTTTTAAAGTTTCTTTTCCTTTTTTTAAACAAGAGAAAGTAGACAGGTACATGTTGGTAAATGTTAATTGCACAAATCCACATAAAGACACAGTGTAATCTCTGAGCACAATATAGGGAAAAGGCTAGAATTCTATGCACTACTACACAGGGGCCTAGTACCTTCCAGCTTTCAGCATAGCTAAGGGAGCAGAAGGTTTTTCTTTTTTCCCCACAGAGCACAGTGGTGTTGATTCCATAAAGTTTTTGTTGAGACAAGGGGAAATAAAAATGAATTTGGAACAGAAGGGGGTAGAGATTCTTCTCCCATTATATTCCCCCTGAATAAGTTGAGAACCATGGTATAAAAGGAGAGAAAAGAAACTTCAGAAAACAGGGTGAATGAGCACCAGAGGGAGGGGAAAAACACTGCAACTTGATCCCAGGGATTGGAGAAAATTAAAAAAGGAAGGTTGGAATCCAACAGTATTCCATTAAGTCATCTTCTCCTGCATCCTCCTCCTTCTATCGCCTCATCATCATCTTCCTCATCTTCATCCTCATCTCCTTCTTCAATATCTTCCAATCATTTTATTTCCTTCCCCCTTTTCATCAACCATATGAAGAACCAAGTAGTACTATAATGAAATAGCCAAATACCATCTTTGATGACCACTCCTATCTCATCTGCACCTGCCTCAGAATGGTCAGTAAATCAGGTGGAGCTCTCTGGTTCCTCATGCTGTCTCTTCCTGCTGGTTTTATTCTGCGTTTGACTTGAATGTTTTGTCAAATCCTTTCCAGATTTCCATTTGATTTCAGTGGACTTTGATGATGGATCACTACTCTATTCAGATGAAATTCTTTGGGGGAGAACTTTATTTTCAAAGTAAGGGTTTTCATCAAAATTAAGATCTATTCTGTAACCTGATTTAATACTCCAAGCAGTGCAGACACTTGTGGATGGCTGACATATGTTATTACCCAAAGATTCAGGATTTTGGCAATAAATTCCAACCTCTTCTGGAAAATGGCTGGCAAAGTTGTTACATTTCTTTTCTACTTTCAAAATCACCTCAGTGGCTTGTTCATTAAGTCTGTTTATTTCATTTTGCATTTCATTGATATGTTCAGTTGCTTCTTGCTGTTTCTTTTTCTCCCTTGGCAAGTGCTGAGAGGTTGACATCGCCTCTGGCTAGGGGGCAGGAGGCAATCTTGGTTTCTTCCTTTGAGGTAGGACTGAAGACTGCCATTTGGGGGCCATGCTGTGAGGAAACTCCATAAAACCAGGAGAGATGCACATCTGGAAGAGGTTCTGATTACTCCAAAGTTAACTTATCTTATTTTAAATAATTATTTACATGTCCATTTTGCCTTACACAAATACTTGATTTTATTAATCTGTATATTCTTATCATGCTTTCCATATACTGTTTAAACATTTAAACATTACTGTTGAAACATAAGTACAAGAAAACATTGTTATTGCAGGGTGAGCACAGGATTACAGTGACTTTATTTTATGACAAAAATTATCCTAGTACTTTCTAATAGATGACTTAATTTAATCCATGTAACTTCATACTTTGGGAAACAAAGACCAAGGGAAGTAAGGATAGTGTGTGAAGGTGAAAGATGGTGACTATAACAGAACATGAATCCAGATTTTTCTGACTACAAAACTCAAACCCTTTCTACTTCATCATACACCACTCTAGTTTGTTACTGCCAGTACTATGAATACAGTTTTATTTCAGTGGGCCAGATTCACCTTAGTCAAAGATGGGCTTAAATTGTAAAAGCTGAGATTTCCTGAAAGCTCTTGCCCCACCAGTTCGTGATTTCATAAAGAAACAAATGTTTTGCAATTTAGGCATTATTTTTTATCTATAGGTATAGTCCCAAAATGCATAACACAAAACTGAAATAGCAGAAATTGAGCCATAGTTTTGTTGAAACACACTAGTATAACCAGAATATGCAAAATAAACATACCTTTTCTGAAATAGTGTATTACATATTAAGAAAGCAAAAAAAGTTGGTTTTGTTCTCCCCTCCAAGTATTTTCTTCTTAAACCACTTTTAGTTTGTATTCTAGTCCTTACACAAGAGATAAGCTACAATTCTACTGTTACTAGCTCATTTTTGTTGACTTTGAGCAGGTTATCAACTATTTTAGTCTCCTCATCTGTAAAAAAAAAAAAAACAAAAAAACGCAGAGAAAAATATCGAAATTTAGATAATAAATTTGTTCTCAAAGGGATTAGAATTCAGCTCAAGAAGAAAACTTCGTACTGTACTACAACGACGTGAACAATTATCACAACATATTTGTAACTTATTAACTATAAAATTACTTCCTCATTTCGGAAGTATTATTCTGCCCTTTGCCTGATATTTAGTGTGGTATCATTTGGTTTAGGACATACAATACTGTACAATAATGAAATATCAGACTATGTGGGTTACTAATATTATTCAAAAAATTATAATCTTATGATGGTTAAGTAAGTTTTTACTTGCACTTATTTGGTATAAAATACAGTGTAAAAACAAATGATCTGGTTATATTCTTCAACAATTACCAACTTTACCTTATCCGTCCTCGTGATTATAAAGGAAAAACAAATATATCTGATATATATTATTTTTGAGGGTGTTTTGCTTTAAAAAGTCTTGGAAATCAAGTTAATAATATACTTAAAAACTAAAAAATAAACTGAAATAACAATTTTCTAGTTTTTCCCCATTTTCTCATTCCCAGGTAAAGAGATATCTCTAAGAAGAAAAGGGCTAAGGCTCCTAAATCTAGGGCCTTATTTTTCTCATCTGTAAATTGGGGATCTGTAAATTTTCTCATCTGTAAATTGTAAAATCTAGATCTTAATGTGGATTGAGATTACATTTGTCTCTTAGAAAAGGACACAAAACCTAGCATTCTTCCACTTACCATTTGACTGATCTTGCCCGTTACTTTACTACTTTGAACTTTTGTTTTACTCATTTGTAAAATGGGGCTAATATGTCTAGTTTATGTAGGTTTGTTTTGAGGATCAGATAAAGAAAATGTGAAAATGTTTTTACATCACTGATTTGTAAAATGGGGCTAATATGTCTAGCTTATGTAGGTGTGTTTTGAGGATCTGATAAAAAATGTGAAAATGTTTTTACCAAGTATAAGAAAATGTAAGACTAATTATTTCCAAAATGAAATATAATTTTCCCTGCTACAAAGTGCTACAGATTCTCAGACAAAATATCATATGGAAAAGGACTCAAAGTCTTTTCTCTGTAATGACCCACTTCTTACTGTGTCTGCTTTCCTATAGAAATAGTTCTATCTTTGTACTTGTCTAGGTTATAGCAAAGTCATTTGTGGCAAAGGACAGCAATTGCCCCATGTTACTGCTAATCATTTCAAGAATAACTGAACAGTTAATGACATTTCTGTCCCTTCTGGAATGTAAAAAAAAAAGATTCTTGAAACATATGTTTCAAATTCTTGAAACTATGTGTTACATAAACAATGGTTTCCTATAGAGAACTCTTCTCTAATAATGAAAAGGCAACTTGTATATAATGATAACTAAATGGCTGTGAATGTTAACTAACTGAAAATTACGAAACTATATTCCTAAAGTATAATCTTCCTTGAATCAGAGAAGCAGTGTAAGCTAATATAACAAATAGTACAAGGAAAAAAGAATAAGAAGATATTTCTAATTGTTGATAATTTTTTAATTAATAACTAATGTACTTTCTTAACCAATGATAAAGTTAAATTGAGAAAGGGACAAATTTTGTAAAGTTGAATATTTCACTTATTGATTTTCCAGAATGTAGTTATAATGTATGTAACTCTGTAATAGTTGTCAACAGTATCCTTTGCAAATTAATGATTTATTCAGCTGCCCTATTAGAGGCCTAGAACTCAAAATCATGTCAAGAAAAGGGACAAATTATGCCTATAACCACTCTTGTATTATTAAAACTGGTCTATAAAAAGGCATACATTTAAAAACTCACCCCAGGGGCGCCTGGGTGGCTCAGTGGTTAAGCTGCTGCCTTCGGCTCAGGGGCTCAGGTCATGATCTCCGGGTCCTGGGATAGAGCCCAGCATTGGGCTCTCTGCTCAGCAGGGAGCCAGCTTCCTCCTCTCTCTCTGCCTGCCTCTCTGCCTACTTGTGATCTCTATCTGTCAAATAAATAAATAAAATATTAAAAAATAAATAAATAAATAAAAATAAAAACTCACCCCAATGAGGACAGTATGAATTGTCCAGGATTCTACAAATATTCCCTCCAGAATAAAATATACCAAAAAGTTGTCTTTAATTTGGTATATATGTGGCTTAATGCTATTTAGTGAATTTTCCATGTATGTAGGGCAAATGTCACATCTATAGCATAAAACATGACTGGAAAGATGTGACATTGTTGCAACATTGTTACATGCTGACACAAAACCTATCTAGTCCAAACCCTTTTTTTTTCTGTTATTTTTATATTATCTGCATTTAATGGAAACACTCAAAACAATACAGTAGTCCCTCCCCACTTATCTGTGGGGGATATATTCCAAGAACCCCAGTCAATGCCTAAAACCACAGATAGTTCCAAATCTCATATATACAATGTTTTTTCTTATGCATGCACACTACCTATGATATAGTTTAATTTATAAACAGGCACAGCAAGAGATTGATGATAAATAATAGAATGGAATAATTTTAACAATTTATTATATTAAGAATATTAGCAATATATTATAATAAAGTTAGTGTATATGGTCTCTCTCTGATCTTACCTCTGTCTATACTCACCTCTGTCGTGATGATGTAAGATGATAAAATGCCTTCATGATGAGAAGAAATAAAGTGAAGGATGTATAGACTATGACTTAGTGTTAGGCTACCACTGACCTCCTGACAGGTCAGAAGGAGAATGACCTGTTTCCTGACGGTGGAGAACTGAAACTGTGGAGAGCAAAACTGGATAAGGGGGAACTACAGTATAATGAAATTCCCCCAAAAGTAAACTTTTAATCTCTTCTCTCTCAAATCAATGGATTTCAAATGAGAAAGCAATTTACCACAACATCCACGGGTTTCTGACCAACATTACAGAGAAAAGGATGGACTTTGGAGTGCAGCCACCTAGGTTTAAATCCTGCTTCCACCAGATGATAGCTGTGTAACCTAGAGTCAATTGCTTAACTTCTCTGTCCCTCAGTTTGCACATTAAATAACGATAGTAAAGCTACATTATCTCACAGGATTTTGAGGAACAATTTGTTAATATTTCTACAGTACTTGGAATACAGTGTATATAATACAAATATTTGCTCAGTTAATTTAACAGAATTGATCATAAGATATAGAGTTTACGGAGGAATTGCTTCAATTAGCACTGGGTTTTTGTCAGTAATGAAAAACATTTTTTAAAAAAAATTCTGAAAAATATCCTCAGCTTACTTTCAAGTCAGCAGGTGTCCATTAAACCCTGTGCATCTGGTGCCTTGGGGACGCAAAACAGGTTTATGTGGTCTCGCCCTCGGGAAGTTAACAGACTTCCCGCACTAGGTTTGGAACAAACGCTCACAGAACAGAGTTCAAAGGAACATGCAAAAGGAAACTACTACACTGCCACATAAATCACCCGACAAATAAAGGTACTTGAAAATTCAAGTGCTCTAAGTATATGAGTAAGTGCTCTATGTATATCGATAAAAAGCAATTATCAATTGGGAATGCATTTCACATCTACACAGAAAGCTGCTAAATACAAAGCCTCGCATCAACAGACATCGAGCAGCGGCCAAGTTTTCCTTATCTCCGCCTGGGATGTCTGATAAAACCTTGAGTGACCCCACAAAAGCGCGGCGAATGAAACCCGCTCTGGAAACATCCAAGGGCCGGCGACGGATGCCCGAGAAGGGGAAGACAACGTGCTCACGGGCTCGGCGGACACCTGCATCTTGAGGCTCCCTGCCACAGTCGCGATTAGGGACGAGGCTGTTGTCGCGGCACGTGCTGACCAGTCTGCCCCCGCCAGAAGCAGGAACCACGCGGCTCCCCTCGCCCTCGCATACGATCTTCCGCAGGTACGTGCGGTTCTCCCCCCGCCTGTCGGGAGAAGGCAACTTTGAATGAGGAGCCGCCGGGATACGGCGCACAAAGAAAGCCACCGAGCGCGCCCACACGGCTTCCCGCGGCCCCGCTCCAGGACATGGGGGACTCCAAGCTGAGAGACGACAGGTTCCTCGAAGCTAACGGTTCTCACGCCACCGCCCCCATCTCAGGGATGAACATCCGAGCTCAATGCCGGGCGAGAACACGCCAGTTCAGCCGGCCGCCGAGGTGCCAGTCAGAGTCACCCCACTCAGCCGCCCCCGATCACGGCCCCTCACCCCGTCGCCCTCGTCCGGACCATACGTCACTTCCGGCGCGCGCCCGCCCGCGGAGAAAGAACCCGGCCCGGGCGGGGGGGAGGGGGGCGGCGAACCAGGGGGGAAAGGGGAGTGTCTGCCCGCGCCGCCGCAGCCGCCGCGGGTGCTCCAGCTGCTGCTGCCTCCCGGGCTGAGGAGTTGGCTGAAGCCCTGCCCTCCGAACCGGCCCAGTCTTCCCGCCCGCTCTCGGGGCGCCAGCGCCGGCAGCACTCATCGCTTCGACCCGTGCAGAAGCGAGACTTGCTTCAGCCGGTGGAGTGGCGGGGACGGCCCCGGCCCCCTTTCCCCTCCCTGACCCCTTCTTTCCATCGCCCCCGTCATGGGGAACGCGGCGACCGCCAAGAAAGGCAGCGAGGTGGAGAGCGGTGAGTCAAGGGCCGGGTCTGGGTACCGTACGGGAGGGCGGGCGCGGGGCATCGACCGCGCGTCCGGGTCGGAGCCCCGAGGCCGCGGGCATGGTCCAGGCCTCGCAGCGGCCGCCGGGAACTGCTCGTGGGGGCCCTAGGGACCAGCTGCCTTCCTCCTCCACAGCCTCCCCCCAGCCCCCGCCCCGCCTCCGGCGTGAGGGCCGAGCGCGTGGGACCGGATGGAGAGATCGAGGGAGAACAGTGTTCCCCGAGATTCCCTTTCTCTTTAGAGCGAGGGGACGCACTCGCTAGAACAATTCCCCAAATATGGTCCGGATAAAGAAGTCCCTTGTACCACTGCAATCCTCGCTTCCTCTACCCTAGACCATCTCTTTGGGAGCCACAGGTAGTGCTGTGGGCAGAGTTGGCTCTTTTCCCTCCATCACTTGGGTTCTGCCCAACCTAATCACAGCTTAGGTACGGGGCTGCTAGTCTGGCTCTCTGCAGGTAAGGTTAATTCTGAATAAGCAGCAGTGGTTTTGAGATCTTACATCTCTTAGGAATGGAAGATGTAACAACTAAACTGCAACTTTATCCATGAAAAAAACCAAGGCAGGTTTGCCTTTGCTTGAAACATTTCAGGAATCTCCTAGAGTGTCTGTAAAACTTAAAGGTCTCTGGGAGATGAAGTGCTTCCACAATAAGATGAATTTCTTCTGACGCTGAAAAGTGCAGGCACCCTGCACTTTACACCAGATAGTAAAAAATCATGCAAGTTGAATTTCTGTATAGTTCAATCAGTCAGGATGGTTGTGAAAAAATATTAATGTGCCTTTGTCAGGTTCATCTCTGATTTTATAATTCAAAATGATAAGACAACAAATGGTACTTGTTATGTCACCAGGACTGAATGACATTTTAGCACTTGAGGGAATGCCAGTGATTTATTCCAGTTTGTATAATTAGTATCTTTTAATGTTTCTATGTTTGTAATGTGTTTTAGGTTGATTTTGTAATTTAGCATGAAGGAATTAGCTTTTTTTTTTTAACAACAAAGCAGAATCAATTCAGAAAGATTTAGTCATTCATTTTGTTTAATGTGAATAATGAGATCAGATTATATGTTTATATTTCACCAGTGAGGTTTTGGTGTTAGTTTTCAGGAGCTCCAGAAAAGTTTGTTGTAATGTCATACAGATTATCAGTGACCATACTTTAGTATGTGATAGGGAAATTTTAAAAAGCCCATGTAGAGGTAGAACTTTGTTATCTTTTCTTTTTTAACTGCACAAATGTAGTAACTGTACAGAAAGAATAGGAATGTGGAAGATGTAAAGAATTATTTGTGTCTGGTAAGTTATTTTCGTTTTAAAGATAAAAACGTGCTAATTGTGTTGCAAAGGAGTGTGCTTGGTAATTGAATCATATCAGTGATTTTCCTTGGCAAGTACTGACATGTACAGTGTTTCCATTTTTAATAATGATAGTAGACTCTTCTCTGATCTATATATTTACATTATTAAGTTACCAAACTTATTCTCCCCAAGACAGTACTGATTTGAAGCTCAGAACTATTGGATAATCTTGGAATATTTACAGAAAACAGGATGGAGACTTTAAATGTTTATCTAAATATATTTAAATTATTCCTATGAATAAAATCTTTCCTGAGCTCTAACTATTAGTGACAGCCTATTTAGTAAGTATGTTAGCCAGCTTTTTATGTAAGTTTATTTATGGAAACTGAAGATCAGTATGGTAGTTTAAATGAATGTTGTGAAGTAATAAAAGAAAATAGCGAGTGATATCTCATAGGGACAGTTATTAGAAATGCCATGTGTTGATCACTCTGTAATTTTATCTGGAGCAATGTTATCATGTGTGTGTTGTTGCTGTTCTATAGTCAATAAAGTTTATTGATATCTCTTAAAACTTAATGAAAGGGCAGCTTTTACCATTGCAAACCTAATTGTTCTGCGTATTTCTTTAAAAAAATTATTCTTGAAAATAAATGCCTTTGAAAATTTGAATGTAGTTATTTAAACTTCAGTTGATACATAACAACATAAACTTCTGGAAATATAAGTAATCTTAGAAATCAGCCTGTATAATCATTCCATTTAATGATTATAAATAGTGATAAATGATTCTAAAGCCAAAGAGTTTGACCTTTGAAGAAGCTGAAGTTAAGATCAGATTACTAGTGATACTAGAGTATCACTAGAATCTGAATCCATTCTGCCTCATGAAATAATCAATTAATACCCATATTTTCAAAATGTCTGTAAAGTGTATTAGTTTCATGTGGAGACTAAGAAAAAGTTCAAGAAATCTACTACCTAGTATAAGTGAAAAAATGTATTCATAAAAGTTATCTGAAGAGCAAAATGTGGTAAGTGCTGATATTATGGAAAGTGAAGTTAGAACTCTGAAAACTACAAGTAGGGAAATGTTTGATTTGAAATGATGATTAATATATGTTTATAAAAAATAAAAAGTTATATTAAAAAAAATGTATAAGGTTGACTAAGATTTGAGGTTTGGTTTGGACCATGCCTGGTATAGGTGACTCTGGAGCTTCGTTATAAACATATTCCAGAAGAATGAAACTTTTACCATTTGGTGCCTCTGTTGTAATCTATTCAATCTCTCTACTCTTAGAATAAAGCATTTTCCAGGGTAGGACTTGGAGATGCCATTCTCATCTCTATACTTTTTGGAGATCACATTAAGTTGGGTATTTTTCTACCATAGTGAACTAGGAAATTGTATTGATATACCTTAAAACTTATTGAAAGAACATTTCTTACCATTACATACCAACTGTTGTGTATTTATAAAAACTTACTCTCAAAAATATGGGTTTAAGTGTAGTTACTTCAACTTTCACTAATATACAGAAGCATAAATTTTAAATATATGAGTATATGATTCTTGGAGAAGTTATAAACTCTGGTCATTCAAAATTGTTTTACTTATCCAGTCTCCCACTTCTTTACCCACAGTCACCAATATAAAAAACAGATGCCACCATTTTAACATGGGAAGGTCTTTTGTGATTTATTTCATTAAAAAAAAAAAATTAGACCCATTAGGTTGCTTGTGGAGCTTCGTATTACACTTGCATGGCAAAGGTGTTGAAGCCAATGGGTAAAGTGCTGGTAGAGATTTGGAAGCTGGTTCTCCTATGACTGTAAGTGGTAGAACAACAATGTAACCTAGTGTTTGCATAATGATCTTTCAATGTTTTCCAAAGTATCTCTCTGTCTTAAGAGCTTGAGGGTGAATAGAAATTAATCAAAGAAAGTCGCCAGTAGTCTAGGTTCAACCAAATGCAAGTTTCATAACAACTTGCATTTTTGGAGGGCTTACTGTGAACCAGGTTCTCTGTGCACTTTGCATACATGATTTCACTTAATCTTGCCAAACCTATGAAGTAGTTTAATTATTTTTCTATTTTATAAATCAGGAAATGGAGACTCAGAGAGCCTAAATGTCTTGCCTAAATTCATACAGCTAAGAAGTCAAGGAAAAACATCTGAGCCTAGGCAGCTTAACCCTGGACCTGAAATCCTAACCCCTGTGCCAACAGCATATATATATCTAATGGGAAAACTGATTCTGAGACACACAGAATAGCTTAGACTTCACTTTATTTCAGTTTATTATCCATTATAAAAATTTTGGTTGTTTTTAATAGTGACTTCATTTATATATATTAAATATCTTAAATGAGAGTTATTTTTTCTTGTACTGTTCTCCAGATTCTATTTCCTCACCTGTAAAATGAGGATGAAGGATTAAACTGTCTTGAAAATCTTTTCAGACTTGATATGGTAATTTCAAATTAAGCCATGTAAATTAATTTATATACTTACACCCTTCATTGCTGTTTATATTTGTGTTTAATTATTTTTCTCATTTGTAAATGTATACTTTCCCTTCCTGATAAATAGCCAATCAAAACATTCCTATTTAAATCTGTATTGCCATTTTAAAAAGTACTTTGATATCTGCATTATGGTTTAGAGTAGTACTATCCAGGCAGACTTTCTGTGTGGTGGCAATGTTTCTGTATTGTTTAATGTAGTAGGCACTAGGTATATGTGGCTATTGAGCAGTTGAAATATGACCAGGGCAGCTGAGAAACTGAATTTTTAATTTAAATGTGGCTACTAATGTTTGGTATATTAGCACAGGTTTAGAACATAGCTGTCTTTATATGTAATAAAGATGCCAACCCATCTTTTAATCATCTTGGTAATTTGGATCCTCACCAGTATGTGTCGATCAACAGAATGCTGGATTTATCTTTTCTCATACTAGGAATTAACTTATTTCTAAAGCATTTCCTCTGAATAAGCCTCTATGAATTTAGTGATGAGTTTACTATAGTAATTAGTGTATAATCTGTAAAGTTAACTACAAAGTTAATTTCTCTATTGGATTCTACTAGAATTATTATTATTATTTTTAGTTTTTAATATTGACTGTCAGTGAGAATATTTTTATTGAAAGTTTTTATAGATTTAAATGTTGATTAGGAAAAATTTAGTGATCTCATATCTTACTCATGTCTTTAAAGCTTTTAATTATCAGATATTTATTCCAATTTATTAAATTGGCAGAAGTACTTAGGAATAGTTTTTGAGTTAAAAACATTTTTTTTGTTAAAAATTTTTGAAAAAGAAAAAAGGTCATAATGAACAGCAACACTATTGAAATAATAAATACGTATTATCTCATCCAGTTATGTGATCTTGTAATTCATTTTGTGCAGATCATCTAATGCATAAAATCATTTCATGGTTCAGGAACCATGTTTTCCATTCTCCTATTCAGTGTCCTTCACTTAGGATATAGACAGATTGTTGCTTTTCATTGCCGGCAGCAGGATAAAGACAAAGTAAGCCATAGCTTAGTGGCAGAAGCAGCACATGAAAAGGTCCTAGATAAGCCAGGATAGTTATTAAAATCCTTCAGATAGTTAGGAGTTGACCATAAATCATTTTGATATTCCATTAAATTAATAAAATTAAACAATTAGTATAATTTGCAAAATTGTCTGTATATCTAGGTAATATTAATGTTATTATACATATGTGCCCAGATTTTTTCAGGGGAATAAATCTAAAGTTTTTAATGAACAAAGTATGTTAAATAGAAAATGGAATTTATGGTCAGTACCAAATTATTTTGAGTTTTTTAATTTAAAAATATTCCTGGGGGAGGAGTCAAGATGGCGGAGAAGTAGCAAGCTGAGACTGCTTCAGCTAGCCGGAGATCAGCTAGATAGCTTATCTAAAGATTGCAAACACCTGAAAATCCATCGGCAGATCGAAGAGAAGAAGAACAGCAATTCTGGAAACAGAAAAACAACCACTTTCTGAAAGGTAGGACCGGCGGAGAAGTGAATCCAAAGCGACGGGAAGATAGACCCCGGGGGGAGGGGCCGGCTCCCGGCAAGCGGCGGAGCAACCGCGCACAAAATCAGGACTTTTAAAAGTCTGTTCCGCTGAGGGACATCGCTCCAGAGGCTAAACCGGGGCGAAGCCCACGCGGGGTCAGCGTGGCCTCAGGTCCCGCAGGGTCACAGAAGGATCGGGGGTGTCTGAGTGTCGCAGAGCTTGCGGGTATTGGAACGGGAAAGCCGGCTATAGAGACAGAGCCGACAGTAAGCTCGCAGCTCCGTGTTACCTTGAACCGGTCGCAGGCTCGGTGAGCTCGGAGCGCGGCCGGAAGTCAGGCAGACGGGAGTAACTGGGCGCTGTTCTCTGAGGGCGCACTGAGGAGTGGGGCCCTGGGCTCTCGGCTCCTCCGGGCCGGAGACCAGGAGGCCGCCATTTGTATTCCCGTCCTCTGGAACTCTAAGGAAAGCGCTCAGGGAACAAAAGCTCCTGAAAGCAAACCCGAGCGGATTACTCACTCACCCCGGCCCCGGGTAAGGGCGGTGTAATTCCGCCTGGGGCAAAGACACTTGAGAATCACTACAACAGGCCCCTCCCCCAGAAGATCAACAAGAAATCCAGCCGAGACCAAGTTCACCTACCAAGGAGTGCGGTTTTTCAATACCAAGGAGAGCAGCAGAATTCCAGAGGAGGAGAAAGCCAAGCACGGAACTCATGGCTTTTTTCCTGTGATTTTTTTTTTTAGTCTTGCAGTTAATTTAATTTTTTCTTTTTTTTTTTTTTTTTTTTTCTCGCCTTCGGGTAAAATTTTTTTTTTTAACTGTTACCTTTTTCTTTTTTAACGATTTTTTACTAGTTTATCTAATATATATATATATATATATATATTTTACATTTTTCTTAGGTGTTTTCTTTTTTTTAAAAATTCTTTTCTTTTTTTTTTTTTTTTTTTTTTTTTTTTTTTCTTTTCTTTTTTGCTTTTTCTTTCTTTCTTCCTTTTTGAACCTCTTTTATCCCCTTTCTCCCCACTCACGATTTTGGATCTCTTCTAATTTGGTTAAAGCATATTTTCCTGGGGTTGTTGCCACCCTTTTAGTATTTTACTTGCCCCTTCATTTACTCTTATCTGGACAAAATGACAAGACGTAAAAATTCAACACAAAAAAAAGAACAAGAGGCAGTACCGAAGGCTAGGGACCTAATCAATACAGACATCGGTAATATGTCAGATCTAGAGTTCAGAATGACAATTCTCAAGGTTCTAGCCGGGCTCGAAAAAGGCATGGAAGATATTAGAGAAACCCTCTCGAGAGATATAAAAGCCCTTTCTGGAGAAATAAAAGAACTAAAATCTAACCAAGGTGAAATCAAAAAAGCTATTAATGAGGTGCAATCAAAAATGGAGGCTCTAACTGCTAGGATAAATGAGGCAGAAGAAAGAATTAGTGATATAGAAGACCAAATGACAGAGAATAAAGAAGCTGAGCAAAAGAGGGACAAACAGCTACTGGACCACGAGGGGAGAATTCGAGAGATAAGTGACACCATAAGAGACGAAACAACATTAGAATAATTGGGATTCCAGAAGAAGAAGAAAGTGAGAGGGGAGCAGAAGGTATACTGGAGAGAATTATTGGGGAGAATTTCCCCAATATGGCAAAGGGAACGAGCATCAAAATACAGGAGGTTCAGAGAATGCCCCTCAAAATCAATAAGAATAGGCCCACACCCCGTCACCTAATAGTAAAATTTACAAGTCTCAATGACAAAGAAAAAATCCTGAAAGCAGCCCGGGGAAAAGAAGTCTGTAACATACAATGGTAAAAATATTAGATTGGCAGCTGACTTATCCACAGAGACCTGGCAGGCCAGAAAGAGCTGGCATGATATTTTCAGAGCACTAAACGAGAAAAACATGCAGCCAAGAATACTATATCCAGCTAGGCTATCATTGAAAATAGAAGGAGAGATTATGAGCTTCCAGGACAAACAACAACTGAAAGAATTTGCAAATACCAAACCAGCTCTACAGGAAATATTGAAAGGGGTCCTCTAAGCAAAGAGAGAGCCTACAAGTGGTAGATCAGAAAGGAACAGAGACCATATACAGTAACAGTCACCTTACAGGCAATACAATGGCACTAAATTCATATCTCTCAATAGTTACCCTGAATGTGAATGGGCTAAATGCCCCTGTCAAAAGACACAGGGTATCAGAATGGATAAAAAAAAACAAAACCCATCTATATGTTGCCTCCAAGAAACACATTTTAAGCCCGAAGACACCTCCAGATTTAAAGTGAGGGGGGGTGGAAAAGAATTTACCATGCTAATGGACATCAGAAGAAAGCAGGAGTGGCAATCCTTATATCAGATCAATTAGATTTTAAGCCAAAGACTATAATAAGAGATGAGGAAGGACACTATATCATACTCAAAGGGTCTGTCCAACAAGAAGATTTAACAATTTTAAATATCTATGCCCCCAATGTGGGAGCAGCCAACTATATAAACCAATTAATAACAAAATCAAAGAAACACATCAACAATAATACAGTGATAGTAGGGGACTTTAACACTCCCCTCACTGAAATGGACAGGTCATCCAAGCAAAAGATCAGCAAGGAAATAAAGGCCTTAAATGACACACTGGACCAGATGGACATCACAGATATATTCAGAATATTTCATCCCAAAGCAACAGAATACACATTCTTCTCTAGTGCACATGGAACATTCTCCAGAATAGATCACATCCTCGGTCCTAAATCAGGACTCAACCGGAATCAAAAGATTGGGATCATTCCCTGCATATTTTCAGACCACAATGCTCTGAAGCTAGAACTCAACCACAAGAGGAAGTTTGGAAAGAACCCAAATACATGGAGACTAAACAGTATCCTTCTAAAGAATGAATGGGTCAACCGGGAAATTAAAGAAGAATTGAAAAAAATCATGGAAACAAATGATAATGAAAATACAACGGTTCAAAATCTGTGGGACACAACAAAGGCAGTCCTGAGAGGAAAATATATAGCGGTACAAGCCTTTCTCAAGAAACAAGAAAGGTCTCAGGTACACAACCTAACCCTACACCTAAAGGAGCTGGAGAAAAGAACAAGAAAGAAACCCTAAGCCCCAGCAGGAGAAGAGAAATCATAAAGATCAGAGCAGAAATCAATGAAATAGAAACCAAAAAAACAATAGAACAAATCAACGAAACTAGGAGCTGGTTCTTTGAAAGAATTAATAAAATTGATAAACCCCTGGCCCGACTTATCAAAAAGAAAAGAGAAAGGACCCAAATAAATAAAATCATGAATGAAAGAGGAGAGATCACAACTAACACCAAAGAAATACAAACTATTATAAGAACATACTATGAGCAACTCTACGGCAATAAATTTGACAATCTGGAAGAAATGGATGCATTCCTAGAAACATATAAACTACCACAACTGAACCAGGAAGAAATAGAAAGCCTGAACAGACCCATAACCAGTAAGGAGATTGAAACAGTCATTAAAAATCTCCAAACAAACAAAAGCCCAGGGCCAGACGGCTTCCCGGGGGAATTCTACCAAACATTTAAAGAAGAACTAATTCCTATTCTCCTGAAACTGTTCCAAAAAATAGAAATGGAAGGAAAACTTCCAAACTCATTTTATGAGGCCAGCATCACCTTGATCCCAAAACCAGACAAGGATCCCACCAAAAAAAGAGAGCTATAGACCGATATCCTTGATGAACACAGATGCGAAAATACTCAACAAAATACTAGCCAATAGGATTCAACAGTACATTAAAAAGATTATTCACCACGACCAAGTGGGATTTATTCCAGGGCTGCAAGGTTGGTTCAACATCCGCAAATCAGTCAATGTGATACAACACATCAATAAAAGAAAGAACAAGAACCATATGATACTCTCAATAGATGCTGAAAAAGCATTTGACAAAGTACAACATCCCTTCCTGATCAAAACTCTTCAAAGTGTAGGGATAGAGGGCACATACCTCAATATCATCAAAGCCATCTATGAAAAACCCACCGCAAATATCATTCTCAATGGAGAAAAACTGAAAGCTTTTCCGCTAAGGTCAGGAACACGGCAGGGATGTCCATTATCACCACTGCTATTCAACATCGTACTAGAGGTCCTAGCCTCAGCAATCAGACAACAAAAGGAAATTAAAGGCATCCAAATCGGCAAAGAAGAAGTCAAATTATCACTCTTCGCAGATGATATGATACTATATGTGGAAAACCCAAAAGACTCCACTCCAAAACTGCTAGAACTTATACAGGAATTCAGTAAAGTGTCAGGATATAAAATCAATGCACAGAAATCAGTTGCATTTCTCTACACCAACAGCAAGACAGAAGAAAGAGATATTAAGGAGTCAATCCCATTTACAATTGCATCCAAAACCATAAGATACCTAGGAATAAACCTAACCAAAGAGACACAGAATCTATACTCAGAAAACTATAAAGTACTCATGAAAGAAATTGAGGAAGACACAAAGAAATGGAAAAATGTTCCATGCTCCTGGTTGGAAGAATAAATATTGTGAAAATGTCTATGCTACCTAAAGCAATCTACACATTTAATGCAATTCCTATCAAAGTACCATCCATCTTTTTCAAAGAAATGGAACAAATAATTCTAAAATTTATATGGAACCAGAAAAGACCTCGAATAGCCAAAGGGATATTGAAAAAGAAAGCCAACGTTGGTGGCATCACAATTCCGGACTTCAAGCTCTATTACAAAGCTGTCATCATCAAGACAACATGGTACTGGCACAAGAACAGACACATAGATCAATGGAACAGAATAGAGAGCCCAGAAATAGACCCTCAAATCTATGGTCAACTAATCTTCGACAAAGCAGGAAAGAATGTCCAATGGAAAAAAGACAGCCTTTTCAATAAATGGTGCTGGGAAAATTGGACAGCCACATGCAGAAAAATGAAATTGGACCATTTCCTTACACCACACACAAAAATAGACTCAAAATGGATGAAGGACCTCAATGTACGAAAGGAATCCATCAAAATCCTTGAGGAGAACACGGGGCAGCAACCTCTTCGACCTCTGCCGCAGCAATATCTTCCTAGGAACAACGCAAAAGGCAAGGGAAGCAAGGGAAAAAATGAACTACTGGGATTTCATCAAGATCAAAAGCTTTTGCACAGCAAAGGAAACAGTTAACAAAATCAAAAGACAACTGACAGAATGGGAGAAGATATTTGCAAACGACATATCAGATAAAGGACTAGTGTCCAGAATCTATAAAGAACTTAGCAAACTCAACACCCAAAGAACAAATAATCCAATCAAGAAATGGGCAGAGGACATGAACAGACATTTCTGCAAAGAAGACATCCAGATGGCCAACAGACACATGAAAAAGTGCTCCATATCACTCGGCATCAGGGAAATACAAATCAAAACCACAATGAGATATCACCTCACACCAGTCAGAATGGCTAAAATCAACAAGTCAGGAAATGACAGATGCTGGCGAGGATGCGGAGAAAGGGGAACCCTCCTACACTGTTGGTGGGAATGCAAGCTGGTGCAGCCACTCTGGAAAACAGCATGGAGGTTCCTCAAAATGTTGAAAATAGAACTGCCCTATGACCCAGCAATTGCACTACTGGGTATTTACCCTAAAGATACAAATGTAGTGATCCAAAGGGACACATGCACCCGAATGTTTATAGCAGCAATGTCCACAATAGCCAAACTATGGAAAGAACCTAGATGTCCATCAACAGATGAATGGATCAAGAAGATGTGGTATATATACACAATGGAATACTATGCAGCCATCAAAAGAAATGAAATCTTGCCATTTGCAACAACATGGATGGAACTAGAGCGTATCATGCTTAGCGAAATAAGTCAAGCAGAGAAAGACAACTATCATATGATCTCCCTGATATGAGGAAGTGGTGATGCAACATGGAGGCTTAAGTGGGTAGAAGAAGAATCAGTGAAACAAGATGGGATTGGGAGGGAGACAAAACATAAGTGACTCTTAATCTCACAAAACAAACTGAGGGTTGCCGGGGGGAGGGGGTTTGGGAGAAGGGGGTGGGATTATGGACATTGGGGAGGGTATGTGCTTTGGTGAGTGCTGTGAAGTGTGTAAACCTGGTGATTCACAGACCTGTACCCCTGGGGATAAAAATATATGTTTATAAAAAATAAAAAATTAAAGATTTAGAAAGAAAAAAAAAAATATTCCTTCAGGAGGATCCTATATGGTTATTTTCTTTGTTGGCTCATTCCTTCCTTCCACATACTGGAGTTCCTAATATGTGATGGACTTCATGCAAATCTCTGAGAGTAAAGATTGAGTATGACACAGTACCTGCTTCAGAGTGCCTGCATTCCAGAAAGGGGAGACATACTTGTCAACAAATTAATGGGGGAGAAAAACTGTTACAGATGCTTTCATAAAAGCTCAGTGAGGAAACTGTAGAAAGTATGGTCATTTCCATTGGCATGGAGAAGATGAGATTCAAAAAGGACTTCAGAGAGGAGGTGAGCTCTGAGTTGAGTATTGAAAATGGTAAATGTTCAACAGTGGGATTACAGGGGGAAGTGTCTTCTGAGTAGAAGGAACACAGTGAGCAAAAATGCAGAGGAGTGAAACAAAAGAATATACAGGAAAAGAAAAGTAAGTTGTCTATTATGACTAACTTGAAGGGTGGAACTAGTGGTAGGGAAGAAGGGAAATTATAATATGAAAGATAAGACTGTAGAAATGGATAGAGGCCATGTAATGGAAAGGTTTTGAATTTTAACCCATAGATATTTGGGAGCTATTATAGACTTTGAAATAAGGGAGAGACATGATCAAATATGGGTTTTAGAGAGCTCACTTTGGTGGTACTGAGAAGATGAGTCACTGTGGGACAAGTGGAGTAGAGGTAGGATGATCAGTAAAAAGACTCTCATGCAAGTAAGGGAATTAGAGGGTCTGAATCAAGGTGGTAGAGATAGGTATGCAGGAAAAAATATAAAATTTCATACCTTTGGAAAATGAAAATGAGCAAACTATACTTGGAGAATGAGGAAAAAGAGGATTTGGGAATAACACCCAAATTATTGTGCCTTAGTGGATGGGTTATGATGCCAGTAATGGAGTCAGGAAATAAAAACAAGTTGAGGAGCAGAATTGGGGAGCATATGGAATTCAGGATGACTGTGGCATTTCTGAGAAAAATGGTATCTGATTGGTTGTTTTGTATGTCTGTTGTCTTTGATTCTCCCAGCCATGGGGGGAAAATGACCTTGGATGGTTAGGATCTGTTCCACATAACATCCTCATTTTGCTCCCTTTTTTAATGCCAGCTGTTTAGAAACTATAGAACTGCAACATCTGACACAATTCCTATGGCTACTAAAAGCTTAGCTTTTTTATTTTGAAAAGAGTCAAAGCTAAGGCACTGACGAAAATGATGCAACTTTTGCAGAACACAGTAATTTAAAATCAGATAAAATATTGCTTTCATAATTAAAGTATGCGTCCTGTAAGCTATTGAGTTTTGTAGAGCCATGTGTAATAGTAGAAAGAAAATGTAAAATACAGAACCAATATATTTTACTAAGTAAATATTAGTTTTCTCCCCCTAGAGTGCTTTCAAGTAGATACTAAAAAGTTGGGATATAATTTAATAATAAGAACTTGAACTTAGAATAAGAAAAAATCTAGATTCTTTTTTTTTTAAAGATTTTATTTATTTATTTGACAGAGAGAGATCACAGTAGACAGAGAGGCAGGCAGAGAGAGGGAAGCAGGCTCCCTGCTGAGCAGAGAGCCTGATGCCGAACTTGATCCCAGGACCCTGAGATCATGACCTGAGCTGAAGGCAGCGGCTTAACCCACTGAGCCACCCAGGTGCCCCGAAAAAATCTAGATTCTGTTTCCTAGTACTTTCTATTATTTCACCTTGAATAAGTGTTTGTTTTAATGTCTCCAAGCTATAGTGTAAATTTGAGAAGGGTGGTTTTGATAATGAGGCTGTGGTCTTTTCCAGTTTTATAATCCAATGATTCCAATGTATTTATTAAGAGAAAGAATGTATATTTAAAAAGTACCAAGTCTTGGGGAAAAATTATAGAAGGTTTTCATAAAATTATGTGACTAGAGAAGTGGCAAATTAGCCCCAGTGTGAGCACGTATAAGGTATTGTCTTTAGGGAGAGTTTTTGTTTTGGGGTTTTTTTTTGTTTTGTTTTTCACCTGTACTTACAGGATAGTAGCCTCTGAATTTTGACCTAGGAAGCAAATTTATGAATCACCATATTAGTCTTTGAAGATATTCTCATGTTCTGTTACAGGTAAAGGGATCATTTAAATGTTGGTGATCAGAGGAATGTATTGGAAATAAAACGTACAGCATCCTACTATTAATGTAAAAACCCTTAACATATGATGTGTAGTTGAATTTTTTTTTATGATTTTTAAAATTTCTCCAAAAATTTTATTTATTAATTTGGGGGAGAGAGAAAGGAGAGAGAAGGAGCAGACAGAGAGGGAGAAGCAGACTCCCTGCTGAGCACAGAGCCCAACTCAGGGCTCAGTCACAGGACCCCGAGATCATGACCTGAAGTCAGACATTTAGCCAAATAAGCCACCCAAGAGCTCCAGTTATGATTTTTTGGATGTAGCAGAACCAGGGAAAGTTAAGATCAGAAAGGCAGCTAATAGAAGATAATGGAAGGTCCAGTGTATGAGAGTAAACTAAAAAAAAAAAAAAAAAAAAAAAAATCAGAACAGAACTTTTCAAACTACAGTGGTTATGGATACATGACTGAAATGTATAAATCAATAGCATTGACAGAAAATCTGTGATTGTTCACCTAAATTTGAAATACTAGGACTCATGGGATTTTCCTCAAAACTTATAAAAGCTAGTTGTAGAGCAAACAAAATACAACAAAACCTTGATAAACTAGGCTTAGAGAATAAATATATTTAACTACTTTTTAATCATTTATGTTTAAAGGTAAAAAGATCTGTGCTCGTAAATTCAGCTAGTATTCTTAGCAACTTAAGAATTGCTAGAAAATTTTAATGCCTTTTTACTCTTTTTATAGGTCTAATAACCCTCTCAGTTTCTTACCAACTTCTGAAAAAGTCACCTTTTTCTTACTATTGAGGTTTATTACTGTAATGCAGATAATAAATTGTTTCCCCTGATATGAAGGTATAGCTTGAATTGCTTAAACGATACGGAGGTATAGCTTAAATTTTTACTTTAATCTTATAATTCATCCAGTTATTTAATTTTAAAAAATTCTTTGAGGATGGGAGATAAAGAGTTGCCTTTATGTAGCTCATAGTCGTTTGGAAGATTTAAATAAGTAAAAGCATAATTATGAGACATTGGTGGGAAGCATAATATAGGATGTTTCCCATAGTAATAATTTGGCTTTTAACTTTTTGGTTGTCATGTAAATTAGACTCAGTAATGTTCTGAATCTATGCGGATGATTTTCTTAATCAAATCTGGGACTCTTAAAAAAGAGAGAAATGCACTAATTGACAATCCGCAATGAAGAATGATACACTAGTACATTTGACATTAAAGCTGCCTTAGAAAATCCAGTGTAGATGCTGTATCTTATCTGACTTGCTATTTACAGGGTAAAAAGTCCCAGGTTTTATGCCCATGATTTAAGGTTGTATTCCCTGCTGCCGACTATTCATATAACATTAACTGTTCAGTGGCTTTTGAAATTTTTGTTTTCTTGTAAAATAACTATTGAACCTAAACCTTAAATCCTTAGCAAATCTGTATGCTCCATTTGGACTTTGTCCCAAGGTCCTGGGATCGAGCCCCACATCAGGCTCTCTGCTCAGCAGGGAGCCTGCTTTGCCCTCCCTCTCTCTGCGTGCCTCTCTGCCTACTTGTGATCTCTGTCAAATAAATAAATAAAATCTTTAAAAAAAAAAGATACTGTCTTGAGATCTCACTTTAGAGTCCTACTTAATAAAATGAGTATTCAGTTTCTATATTACTTATTCTTAAGTAGATGACATGTAGTATCAGCACACCATTGTCGGTGAGCCACAAACTTAAGAGAACGTGTTTGTACAGGTATTACTTAGCTTCTTTTGTAGGAGCTAGTTCTGTTGATAATTTAGCCCCTCTAATCCAAGGAGAAGCTTCCTAGCAGCCATGAAAGGTTAAACTGGGGAAAGATATGAATTCCTCTTTAGGCTATAATCTTAAAGTTACTAAATAAGCCATAGTTCATGGTAGAATGACAAAGACAGAATAGTCATTTATTTGTCATTCATTCAGTAGTCATTGGTCAGTATTTATTGAGTACCTACTGTGTACCAGCATATAGACTATATGCTAGTCCACAGATGCAAATGTGTGAGTAAAAATAAGACTTGGTTCCTATTTTAAGCTGGGAAACAGATACATACAGATATTTATGATAAAAATGTACAGTGATACCTTTTATCATAAGATTGCTACTGGGGTGAAAATACAACACAGGAATTTATATAAGAATAAGTGTAGAATTTCTGAGATCATCTTGGGAGATTGACTGACTGACTGAAATAGAAACTGGCTTTGAGTCCGTTTTGGAGATGTTTACGTTTGTGATTGTAGCACTTATACTAGTATTGATTTGTCAGCTGTTTCTCTGACTATGCATTGTGATCTTTCTCTATACTCTAAGCCCTGCATTTATCCTAGGTGGCTTCACATCCTTACCATTGTGTTTCAGTTCCTTGATCACATTATTTCCTATCCCCTTCTGTTGACTTGATTTATTAACTGCTCAAGAATCATTAATGTACACATACCATTTTCTGATCGTAACACCCTCTCCTTTTTCTTTGCTCTTTAAATATTCTTACTGTTAATCTTCATCAGAATCTTTCATCCATTCATCCATCATGTCTCTCACTTCGTTTTCCTTCTTAACCAGTTTGGATTACATAGTCCCCAAGATCTGTTGCACTTTTATCTTTTTATCACATATTTCTGACAGAACTCTAACTGATAAACTCTACTTTCTCAGTGCTTTCAGCAAAGAGCTAAAAAACCGCTAGAGAAAACCAAAAGGGCAATATAAATTCAGCCACAAATAGACTGTCAGCATGATTTGGCAATTCTACCATATTTCTCTGATCAACACTGTCCCATTCTTTATAATTTCTATTTTATTCTCTTCACCCTTCTCAATCTTCATTATTACTCTCATTTTAAGAGATGATCTTACCTCAAATCTCACAAGGAAAATAAAATATATCAGACAATCCCTTCACCTTTTTTTTTTTTTAAGATTTTATTTATTTATTTGACAGAGAGAGATCACAAGCAGGCAGAGAGGCAGGCAGAGAGAGAAGAGGAAGCAGGCTCCCTGCTGAGCAGAAAGCCTGATTCGGGGCTCGATCCTAGGACTCTGAGACCATGACCCAAGCCGAAGGCAGCGGCTTAACCCACTGAACCACCCAGGCACCCACCTTTACCTTTACCTTCTTTTTATCAAACATGCACACCTGCTAGATTTTAACTTAATTTATTTTGTTATTTTGTTTTATTAGAAGAATTGTCTGTTCCATTTATCTGTTGTTACATCACATATCACTCCTTCATTTAGTGGCTTAAAGCAATGATAACATTTATTTTGCTTTGGAAAGTACAGTTTGGGCAGAGCTCTACAAGGATACCTCATCTCTGCTTTTTTTTTTTTTTAAGATTTTATTTATTTGAGAGAGAGAGAGAGAGATCACAAGTAGGCAGAGAGGCAGGCAGAGAGAGAAAGGGGAGGAAGCAGGCTCCAAAACAAAGTAGTATCATGTTGGTTTATATATTCTGTATACATATACTTCAGTTTAAATTTGTATCTCTTCTTGGTTTAAAAATATTCATACTCTCATAGTTAAATGGGAACATATTTTTATTCTCTGTGAAGATAGAGCTTTTATTAACTGCAAATATAAATTCTTCTAATTGAGAAAGGAATTGAGTTACACGCCTTCCCCTCACTTTTAAATAAATCAACTGAATATCCTATGAGAATTTAGAAGCTAACTACTTTGGTGTTTAGAAATTACTTATTTGGACATTTAACATTATTAACCTGATGTCTGTATCATACTGAAATCCATAAAGTAGTAGAAGTGTTCTCAAAGAAACAATAATAGATGTTATAGAATACTTACTTCAGCTCACACAGTTACTTTCAAAATCTTTCCTAATATGCAAATTGGACATAGTGCTAATTTGTGAGGTTTAGAAATCATATATTCTGTGGTTCTCCTGGGACCAGGAAGATGGTCATAAATGGTATCTATAGTTTTTGAGAGAAATCCTGAACTGTCTATAGATTGGGCACCTTTTTCAACAAGTTGTCTGAATTACTGGTCAGTGAACAGTTAGAAACTGCAAATTAATTTAGTAGAGTATTTTTATATTAGGTTACAAGTAGTTGACTTATTAACTATTATATTAACAATTATAATTAAAAATTAAATATAAGTATATTCATAATTTCAAGATCATCAAGAATAAAAAGATAAAAATTCAGAGGGAAATTTTAGAGTTATCTATCAGAACTTTAAAAATGACATGAAGCAGCTTAAGTCATTTATTTCTCATAACCCTGTGTGGTAGATACTATTATTCTCTTTTTTTCTAGTAAGAAACCAAGGTTATAGAAGTTAAACACACAGCTAGTTAAATGGCAGAGCTGAGGGTGACACAGACTTACATGGTCTAATTCAAGGCCCTTATAAGCACTGTTTTACACTGCTCCTCTATCATGATGATGATGTTTTCTTTTAAAAATTGTGCATTTGAAACTGTCCTAGAATCTAAGGGCCTCTCAAAGCTCTATCTACATATCACCTTTTTAGAAATTACTTAATTTTTCCTACTGCCAGACACTGATAGCACTGCATATATAATAACTCATTTAATCTTCACAACCTTTTGAGTAAGGAACAATGATTGCTCTTATTTTATATAAGAGGAAATTTAGGCCCAGAAAGGTTAGGTAACTTGTCCAAAGTTATTGTTAGTAAGCAGTGAAACTAGAATTTGAACCCAGGAAATCTAACTCTAGAGTCTGTTCCTAACCACCGCACTATATTGGCCACTTCTCTAAAAATTTATAGTTTTTTTCTTCATTCACAGATTACGTTTGTAATCATCTTTCTAGTGACAGAAAACTCATTACTCTGTAAAACAGGAGTCTTACATATTAGTCAGGGATACACCAGAGAAACAGAATCAGTGGGATATGTATTAAGAGATACATTGCAAGCAATTGACTTAACTTATGGTGGGATCTGGCTAGGCAAGTCCAAAGGGCAAGTCTAAAATTCATAGGCATTTAGGAAGGGCAAGCTGGAATTCTTGGCTGGGCTGAAGCTGCAGTCCACAGGCTGAATTTCTTCAGGGAAGCTTTAGTTCTGCTATAAACTTTTCAGCTGATTGAATCAGACCCAGATGATCTAGGATCATCTTTTTTACTTAAAGTAAACTGATTATAGGCTTTAATCACATCTAATAAATGCCTCTGTAGCAACACCTAGATTAGTGTTTGACTGGATAATTATTTAGATACTGTACCCTAGCCAAGTTGACCCAAAAGTGATCACTGGCTTTTTTTTTTTTTTTTTTTTAAACCCTGGGGTGGGTTTGGGGTGGTCAGCTGCTTTCTTTCTTCTTTTTTTTTTTTTTTAATTTTATTTATTTATTTGTCAGAGAGAGAGAGCGAGAGAGAGCGAGCAAGCACAGGCAGACAGAGTGGCAGGCAGAGGCAGAGGGAGAAGCAGGCTCCCTGTGGAGCAAGGAGCCCGATGCGGGACTTGATCCCAGGATGCTGGGATCATGACCTGAGCCGAAGGCAGCCGCTTAACCAACTGAGCCACCCAAGCGTCCCTGCTTTCATTTTTTTAAGCTAGGAATGAAACTTCTGTTTTCTTTTCTATCTTCCATGTATTTATTGATTACTCCTGCCACCTCTTCAAGTCTACCCCACCCCATTATCACACCAAAAGGATTTCAGGTGTTTTGCCATTGAAGACATCTACATAAAACATACTACCTTTAAGACAAAATTTTAAAAATGAACAAGAGCCTCAAAATAAAAGGTAGAGCAATGATTGAACCAGAAAACCTATGCTAAAGCTAGTTACCTTTTTGAGCATAAAATTAGCACTTTTTACATGGCAAAAGAGTCATATAGTTAGAATCTCTTCCTCAAATTCACAAATATCCTAATAAGAATTTAGCATCAAATTCTAACAGGAAATAAATCTATATAAATACATATATACATATATTAATAAATATAAATACATATATAAATAAATATAAATTGGCCTACAAGATAATTATTACTTAATAAAAGAGAATTCTCTGTAGATTTTGAGGTACAAGAATGAGGTTTCAGAGAGATGCATACAGTTATTTTTATTGTTGCTGTTATTATTTTGGTAATTCTTATTTATATCTTGATCTTTTTTTATCCTCTTTTGATAAAATTTAAAATGCTATAAGCTCCTTTATTAAGACATAGAGATTTAAGATGATGCCTCATATACCTTTAACCTGACTAAAAGGTTTATCTTAAATGTGTATCTTATGGTTGCTCTCAACTTAAGAAAGTTGGGATTTATTGAAATAAGGACATTCATTGTCTTATAGCAGCCTAAAGTGAGGCACAAGGTAGAGAAGCTGTCTCAGAAAAAAACATGAATGCAGCTTTTGTCTATTGAAGTTGATTATAATTTGATAATAAGAAACGTATAATATTTTATTATTATTATCAAAGTGTAGTTGACTTACAATATATTAGATTCAGGTATACAACATAATGATTCGATATTTATGCGTATTACAAAATGATCATCATGATAAATCTAGCTACTATGTATCATCATACAGTATACATTGTTGCAGATTATTAGGTAAATTCTTTCTTCTATACATTGTATCCTTTGTCTTATTTATTTTAAAACTGGAAGTTTATACCTTTTAATCTCCTTCCGCCATTTGTCCATCCCAACACTCACTTTCCCTCTGGCAGCCACAGATTTTTTTTATCTATGAGTCTATTTCTGTTTGGGACTTTTTTATTTTGTTGTTAATTTATTTTATTTTTTATTTTTCACATATAAGTAAAATCTTAGGGTATTTGTTTTTATCTGACTTATTTCACTTAACATAATACCTTCCAGGACCATCCAAGTTGTCACAATGGCAAGATTCATTCTTTTTTATGGCTGAATAATATTCCATTATACTTATTAATTCGTTGAGGTATGTTCTCTCTATAACCACTATGTTGAGTTTTTATCATAATGGATGTTGAATTTTATCAAATGCTATTCTGCATCTATTGAGATGATCATGAGTTTTATTCCTTCACTTTGTTTCTAGTTTATCATATTGATTGATTTGTGGATATTGAACCATCCCTTGCATCCTTGGGGTAAATCCCACTTGATAAGGGTGATGATCCATTTAATGTATTGTTGAATTTGGTTTGTTAATATTTGTTGAGGATTTTTACATCAATGTTCATCAGGGATATTGGCCTGTAATTTTCTTTTTTGTGGTGGCCTTTCAGTTTTTTGCAGTAGTTCGAGAAGGATATATATTAAGTCTTCTTTACGTGTTTGGTTGAATTTACCTGTGAAGGCATCTGGTCCTGGACTTTTGTTGATTGTGAGTTTTTTATTACTGATACAAATTCGGAACTACTAATCAGTCTGTTCGGATTTTCTGTTTCTTCTTTGTTCAGTTTTGGAAGATTGTATGTGTCTAGGACTTTATCCATGTCTTCTAGGTTGTCCCATCTGTTGACATTTAATTATTCATAATTGTTTCCTTGGACCCTTTGTGTCTGTGGTACAAGTTGTAACTTCTCTTTCATTTTTGATTTTGTTTGGCTCCTCTTTTTTTCTCTTGAGAGTCTGGCTAAAGGTTTATCAGTTTTATTGATCTTTTCAAAGAACCAGCCATTAGTTTCATTGATCTTTTCTATTGTTTGTTAGTCTCTATTTCATTTATTTCCCCTCTGATCTTTATTATTTCTTTCCTTCTATTAACTTTGAGCTTTGTTTGTTCTTCTTTATCTACTTCTTTTAGGTGTAAGGTTGGATGGTTTATTTGGAATTTTTCTTGTTTCTTAAAGTGGGCCTGTATCACTGTAACTTCCCTCTTAGAACTGCTTTAGTTGTATCCCATAGATTTTGTATTTCATGTTTCCTTTTTCCTTTGTCTCCAGGTATTTTTAAAAATTTTCTCATTGATTTCTTTGTGTACCCACTGGTTATTAAGTAACATGTTGTTTAGCCTGTGTTTGTGGTTTTTTTCCAGGTGATTTTACTACTTTTGTCTTTTAATCTTCATACTGGTTATGCAAGTAGTTGGTCCACTACCTTTACTGTATGTTTACCTTCCCTAGCAAGAATTTTTCTTTCATTATTTTCTTCTTTCTAGTTATGGCCTTTTCTTTTTCATTTAATGAAGATCTTTAACATTTCTTGTAAGGCCACTTTGGTGTTAGTGAACTCATTTATCTTTTGCTTGTTTGGGAATCTCCTATTTCTCCTTCAATTCTCAGCTATAATCTTGCTGGGTAGAGTAATCTTGTTTTAAGTTTTTTCCTTTCAGCATTTTGAATATATTATGCCAGTCCTTCTGGCTTATAAAGTTTCAGCTGAAATATCAACTGATAGCCCTATGTGGGTTCTGTTGTATGTGATTAGTTTTTCTCTTGCTGCTTTTAAAATTCTCTCTTCAACTATTGACACTTTGGTTATGTGTCTTGGTGTGGATCTCTTTTGGTTAATCTTATCTGGAATTCTCATTGCTTCCTGGATTTGGATGTCTATCTCCTTCACCAGGTTAGAGAACTTTTCAGTCAATTTTCTTTCAAGTAGGTTTTCTGTTTCTTTCTCTCTTATCCTCCTGGGGCTCTTGCAAATGTTAGTGTGTGTGATGTTATGTCAGAATTTCCTTAAACTAACCTTATTTTAAAAATTCTTCTTTCTTATTTTTGTTTAGATTGGTGGATTTCCACTGCCCTATATTCCAGATTGCTGATCTGGTCATCTACATCATCTAATCTGCTGTTGATTCCCTCTAGTGTAGTTTTCATTTTGGTTCTATTCTTCAGTTCCAATTGGTTCTTTTTTATATTTTCTGTCTCTTTGTTGAAGTTCTGTGTACCTTCTTTTTCTTGCTTTGGTGAGTATCTTCATGACCATTACTTGAACGCTTTCCTAGTAGATTTGTTATCTCCATTTCATTTCATTCTTTTATGAGGTTTTGTCTTCTTTCTTTCTTTTTTTTTTTTAATATTTTATTTTTTATAAATATATATTTTTATCCCCAGGGGTACAGGTCTGTGAATCACCAGGTTTACAAACTTCACAGCACTCACCAAAGCACATATCCTCCCCAATGTCCATAACCCCACCCCTCTTTACCCAACCCTCCTCCCCCCAGCAACCCTCAGTTTGTTTTGTGAGATTAAGAGTCACTTATGGTTTGTCTGCCTCCCAATCCCATCTTGTTTCATTGATTCTTCTCCTACCCACTTAAGCCCACATGTTGCATCACCACTTCCTCATATCAGGGAGATCATATGATAGTTGTCTTTCTCTGCTTGACTTATTTCGCTAAGCATGATACACTCTAGTTCCATCCATGTTGTCGCAAATGGCAAGATTTCATTTCTTTTGATGGCTGCATAGTATTCCATTGTGTATATATACCACATCTTCTTGATCCATTCATCTGTTGATGGACATCTAGGTTCTTTCCATAGTTTGGCTATTGTGGACATTGCTGCTATAAACATTCGGGTGCACGTGCCCCTTCAGATCACTACGTTTGTATCTTTAAGGTAAATACCCAGTAGTGCAATTGCTGGGTCATAGGGCAGTTCTATTTTCAACATTTTGAGGAGCCTCCATGCTGTTTTCCAGAGTGGCTGGACCAGCTTGCATTCCCACCAACAGTGTAGGAGGGTTCCCCTTTCTCCACATCCTCGCCAGCATCTGTCATTTCGTGACTTGTTGATTTTAGCCATTCTGACTGGTGTGAGGTGATATCTCATTGTGGTTTTGATTTGTATTTCCCTGATGCCGAGTTATATGGAGCACTTTTTCATGTGTCTGTTGGCCGTCTGGATGTCTTCTTTGCAGAAATGTCTGTTCATGTCCTCTGCCCATTTCTTGATTGGATTATTTGTTCTTTGGGTGTTGAGTTTGATAAGTTCTTTATAGATTCTGGACACTAGTCCTTTATCTGATATGTCGTTTGCAAATATCTTCTCCCATTCTGTCAGTTGTCTTTTGATTTTGTTAACTGTTTTCTTTGCTGTGCAAAAGCTTTTGATCTTGATGAAATCCCAATAGCTCATTTTTGCCCTTGCTTCCCTTGCTTTGGTGATGTTCCTAGGAAGATGTTGCTGCGGCTGAGGTCGAAGAGGTTGCTGCCTGTGTTCTCCTCAAGGATTTTGATGGATTCCTTTTGCACATTGAGGTCCTTAATCCATTTTGAGTCTATTTTCGTGTGTGGTGTAAGGAAATGGTCCAATTTCATTTTTCTGCATGTGGCTGTCCAATTTTCCCAACACCATTTATTGAAGAGGCTGTCTTTTTTCCACTGGACATTCTTTCCTGCTTTGTCGAAGATTAGTTGACCATAGAGTTGAGGGTCAATTTCTGGGCTCTCTATTCTGTTCCATTGATCTATGTGTCTGTTTTTGTGCCAGTACCATGCTGTCTTGATGATGACAGCTTTGTAATAGAGCTTGAAGTCCAGAATTGTGATGCCACCAACTTTGGCTTTCTTTTTCAATATCCCTTTGGCTCCTCGAGGTCTTTTCTGGTTCCATATAAATTTTAAAATTATTTGTTCCATTTCTTTGAAAAAGATGGATGGTACTTTGATAGGAATTGCATTAAATGTGTAGATTGCTTTAGGTAGCACAGACATTTTCACAATATTTATTCTTCCAATCCAGGAGCATGGAACATTTTTCCATTTCTTTGTGTCTTCCTCAGTTTCTTTCATGAGTACTTTATAGTTTTCTGAGTATAGATTCTGTGCCTCTTTGGTTAGGTTTATTCCTAGGTATCTTATGGTTTGGGGTGCAATTGTAAATGGGATTGACTCCTTAATTTCTCTTTCTTCTGTCTTGTTGTTGGTGTAGAGAAATGCAACTGATTTCTGTGGATTGATTTTATATCCTGACACTTTACTGAATTCCTGTACAAGTTCCAGCAGTTTTGGAGTCGAGTCTTTTGGGTTTTCCACATATAGTATCATATCATCTGCGAAGAGTGATAATTTGACTTCTTCTTTGCCGATTTGGATGCCTTTAATTTCCTTCTGTTGTCTGATTGCTGAGGCTAGGACTTCTAGTACTATGTTGAATAGCAGTGGTGATAGTGGACATCCCTGCCGTGTTCCTGACCTTAGCGGAAAAGCTTTCAGTTTTTCTCCATTGAGAATGATATTTGCGGTGGGTTTTTCATAGATGGCTTTGATGATATTGAGGTATGTGCCCTCTATCCCTACACTTTGAAGAGTTTTGATCAGGAAGGGATGCTGTACTTTGTCAAATGCTTTTTCAGCATCTATTGAGAGAATCATATGGTTCTTGTTCTTTCTTTTAGTGATGTGTTGTATCACACTGACTGATTTGCGGATGTTGAACCAACCTTGCAGCCCTGGAATAAATCCCACTTGGTCGTGGTGAATAATCGTTTTAATGTACTGTTGAATCCTATTGGCTAGTATTTTGGTGAGAATTTTCGCATCTGTGTTTATCAAGGATATTGGTCTATAGCTCTCTTTTTTGATGGGATCCTTGTCTGGTTTTGGGATCAAGGTGATGCTGGCCTCATAAAATGAGTTTGGAAGTTTTCCTTCCATTTCTATTTTTTGGAACAGTTTCAGGAGAATAGGAATTAGTTCTTCTTTAAATGTTTGGTAGAATTCCCCCGGGAAGCCGTCTGGCCCTGGGCTTTTGTTTGTTTGGAAATTTTTAATGACCGTTTGAATCTCCTTACTGGTTATGGGTCTGTTCAGGCTTTCTATTTCTTCCTGGTTCAGTTGTGGTAGTTTATATGTTTCTAGGAATGCATCCATTTCTTCCAGATTGTCAAATTTGTTGGCGTAGGGTTGCTCATAGTATGTTCTTATAATAGTTTGTATTTCTTTGGTGTTAGTTGTGATCTCTCCTCTTTCATTCATGATTTTATTTATTTGGGTCCTTTCTCTTTTCTTTTTGATAAGTCTGGCCAGGGGCTTATCAATTTTATTAATTCTTTCAAAGAACCAGCTCCTAGTTTCGTTGATTTGCTCTATTGTTTTATGGGTTTCTATTTCATTGATTTCTGCTCTGATCTTTATGATTTCTCTTCTCCTGCTGGGCTTAGGGTTTCTTTCTTGTTCTTTCTCCAGCTCCTTTAGGTGTAGGGTTAGGTTGTGTACCTGAGACCTTTCTTGTTTCTTGAGAAAGGCTTGTACCGCTATATATTTTCCTCTCAGGACTGCCTTTGTTGTGTCCCACACACTTTGAACCGTTGTATTACCGTTGTATTTTCATTATCATTTGTTTCCATGATTTTTTTCAATTCTTCTTTAATTTCCCGGTTGACCCATTCATTCTTTAGAAGGATGCTGTTTAGTCTCCATGTATTTGGGTTCTTTCCAAACTTCCTCTTGTGGTTGAGTTCTAGCTTCAGAGCATTGTGGTCTGAAAATATGCAGGGAATGATCCCAATCTTTTGATTCCGGTTGAGTCCTGATTTAGGACCGAGGATGTGATCTATTCTGGAGAATGTTCCATGTGCACTAGAGAAGAATGTGTATTCTGTTGCTTTGGGATGAAATGTTCTGAATATATCTGTGATGTCCATCTGGTCCAGTGTGTCGTTTAAGGCCTTTATTTCCTTGCTGATCTTTTGCTTGGATGATCTGTCCATTTCAATGAGGGGAGTGTTAAAGTCCCCTACTATTATTGTATTATTGTCGATGTGTTTCTTTGATTTTGTTATTAGTTGGTTTATATAGTTGGGTGCTCCCACGTTGGGGGCATAGATATTTAAAATTGTTAGATCTTCTTGTTGGACAGACCCTTTGAGTATGATATAGTGTCCTTCCTCATCTTTTATTATAGTCTTTGGCCTAAAATCTAATTGATCTTATATAAGGATTGCCACTCCTGCTTTCTTCTGATGTCCATTAGCATGGTAAATTCTTTTCCACCCCCTCACTTTAAATCTGGAGGTGTCTTCGGGCTTAAAATGAGTTTCTTGGAAGCAGCATATAGATGGGTTTTGTTTTTTTATCCATTCTGATACCCTGTGTCTTTTGACAGGGGAATTTAGCCCATTCACATTCAGGGTAACTATTGAGAGATATGAATTTAGTGCCATTGTATTGCCTATAAGGTGACTGTTAATGTATATGGTCTCTGTTCCTTTCTGATCTACCACTTGTGGGCTCTCTCTTTGCTTAGAGGACCCCTTTCAATATTTCCTGTAGAGCTGGTTTGGTGTTTGCAAATTCTTCCAGTTTTTGTTTGTCCTGGAAGCTTTTAATCTCTCATTCTATTTTCAATGATAGCCTAGCTGGATATAGTATTCTGGGCTGCATGTTTTTCTCATTTAGTGCTCTGAAAATATCATGCCAGCTCTTTCTGGCCTGCCAGGTCTCTGTGGATAAGTCAGCTGCCAATCTAATATTTTTACCATTGTATGTTACAGACTTCTTTTCCCGGGCTGCTTTCAGGATTTTCTCTTTGTCACTGAGACTTGTGAATTTTACTATTAGGTGACGGGGTGTGGGCCTATTCTTATTGATTTTGAGGGGTGTTCTCTAAACCTCCTCAATTTTGATGCTCGTTCCCTTTGCCATATTGGGGAAATTCTCCCCAGTAATTCTCTCCAGTATACTTTCTGCTCCCCTCTCTCTTTCTTCTTCTTCTGGAATCCCAATTATTCTAATGTTGTTTCGTCTTATGGTGTCACTTATCTCTTGAATTCTCCCCTCATGGTCCAGTAGCTGTTTGTCCCTCTTTTGCTCAGCTTCTTTATTTTCTGTCATTTGGTCTTCTATACCACTAATTCTTTCTTCTGCCTCATTTATCCTAGCAGTGAGAGCCTCCATTTTTGATTGCTCCTCATTAATAGCTTTTTAAATTTCAATTTGGTTAGATTTTAGTTCTTTTATTTCTCCAGAAAGGGCTTTTATATCTCCCGAGAGGGTTTCTCTCATATCTTCCATGCCTTTTTCGAGCCCAGCTAGAACCTTGAGAATTGTCATTCTGAACTCTAGATCTGACATATTACCAATGTCTGTATTGATTAGGTCCCTAGCCTTCGGTACTGCCCTTGTTCTTTTTTTTGTGGTGAATTTTTCTGCCTTGTCATTTTGTCCAGATAAGAGTATATGAAGGAGCAAGTAAAATACCAGAAGGGTGGCAACAACCCCAGGAAAATATGCTTTAACCAAATCAGAAGAGATCCCAAATCATGAGGGGTGGGGAAGGGGATAAAAAGAGGTTCAAAAAGAAAGAATGGAAAAAAAAGAAAAAAAAAAGAAAAGTATTTAAAAAAGAAAACGAATAAAGAAAAATATAAAAAACAAAAAATATATATATTAGAAAAACTAGTTAAAAAACAGAGAAGGGTAAAAGTTAAAAAAAAATTTAGCAGAAGAAGAGAAAAAAATGAAAAAGAAAAAAATTAAATTAACTGCAAGACTAAAAAAATCACAGGGAGAAAGCCATGAGTTCCCTGCTTTGCTTTCTCCTCCTCTGGAATTCTGCTGCTCTCCTTGGTATTGAAACCGCACTCCTTGGTAGGTGAACTTGGTCTTGGCTGGATTTCTTGTTGATCTTCTGGGGGAGGGGCCTGGTGTAGTGATTCTCAAATGTCTTTGCCCCAGTCAGAATTGCACCGTCCTTACCAGGGGCTGGGCTGAGTAGTCCGCTCGGGTTTGCTTCCAGGGGCTTTTGTTCCCTGAGCACTTTCCGTAGCGTTCTGAGGACAGGAAACAAATGGCGGCCCCCTGGTCTCCAGCCTGGAGGAGCCAAGAGCCCGGGGCCCCACTCCTCAGTGCGCCCTCAGAGAGCAGCGCCCCCTTACTCCCGTCTGCCTGACCTCTGGCCACGCTCCGAGTTCACTGAGCCTGCGACTGGTTCAAGGTAACCCCGAGCTGTGATCTTACTGTCCGCTCTGTCTCTGTAGCCGGCTTTCCCGTTCCAATACCTGCAAGCTCTGCAACACTCAGACACCCCCATCCTTCTGTGACCCTGCGGGACCTGAGGCCACGCTGACCCCGAGTGGGCTTCGCCCAGGTTTAGCCTCTGGAGCAATGTCCCTCAGCGGAACAGACTTTTAAAAGTCCTGATTTTGTGCTCCGTTGCTCCGCCGCTTGCCGGGAGCCGGCCCCTCCCCCAGGGTCTATCTTCCTGTCGCTTTGGATTCACTTCTCCACCAGTCCTACCTTTCTGAAAGTGGTTGTTTTTCTGTTTCCAGAATTGCTGTTCTTCTTCTCTTCAATCTGCCGATGGATTTGCAGGTGGTTGCAATCTTTAGATAAGCTATCTAGCTGATCTCCTGCTAGCTGAAGTAGTCTCAGCCTGCTACTTCTCCGCCATCTTGACTCCTCCCTAGGTTTTGTCTTATTTCTTAATGTGTAATATACCTCTGTCTTCTTTTTTGCCTAAGTCTATTTGTTTCTATATATTAAGTGGATCTGTTATGTCTCCTAATATTCAAGGAGTAGCTTTATACAGAAGATATCTTATGGGGCACAGTAGTGTAAACCTTCCTTGTCTTGGGCACTCAGGTGCCCCAAGAGTGACCTGTGTGGGCTGCGTACACCCTCCTGTTGTGACTGGGTTGTGATTGGTACACTCATGGTACGTGGAATTTTCCCTCAACACAGCTCTCTGCAAGGTTTAGCCATGACTGTTTCAGGTAGCTAATATGTGAGTCTGGCCCCATGCCCATCTGGCTGAGAGGCCTGGCTGTAAGCTGACTAATGCAGGTTAGTTGGTATGTGTGGTTGGACCCTAGCAAGGCTGGCTGCAAGGCCCAGCTGCCATATCTTTAGCTGGTCAGGTGGTTGGGGCAGTCCTTTGGCATGGTTCACTTCAAGATTGGGCTATGATTATTGTAGGTATTTTAGTGTGCTAGACAGGCCCTTCAGGGCAGGGGTACTTGGAAGAGGCTTTGGTGCTGGCCAGGCCACCCAGCAGGAGGTACTGTGGACCAGGTGGGTGATTGAGTGAGGTGATTCTGCAGGGGCATGTGCTAATAGGGTAAGCAGTGCTAGTGCAATAGATGGAGAGTGTCAGAAATGGCACCCACCAGCACTGGGCCAGCGAGGAAGAAGGGAAGTGCCAAGAGGAAAAAAAATGGTGCTTCTCTGGCACATGCCCTAAAATTAGTCAATAACTAATTGATCTCCTTCATGTGTTACCCAGGGCATTTTTAAACTGCTGCCTCTGCTCTGGTACTTGGAATGACTGAGATTGTGCACTTGCCTTTTAAGAGCAAACTCTCGATTTCCTACTATCCCCCAGCTCCCCTGGACATAAGCCAGGAGTTGTGGGGGTTTGTCTTACTGGTGCAGGTCCCTTGGGCTTTGGAGCCTAATGAGGGACTCATACCCCTCATTCCTCAGGGAGGGCTTGTTTGATTGTGATATCTCTTCTGCTAGTGGGTCCTTGCACTGAGGGTATGGGTCCTAAATGAACCGCATCTCCACCCCTCCTAATCCTCTCAATATGGCTTTATCTTTATATCCTTAGTTGTGTATGATTAGTTCTGCTAGTGTTTAGTTCATTCTTAGAGATATTTGTTCTATATGTAGTATAGATTTTGATGTGTCCCTGGGAGGAGGCAGCTCATCCCATCTTGGTCCCACCCCCTAACCCAGAGTTTGTTTGTTTGTTTTTCACTTTTTATTTTATTTTATTTATTTGACAGAGAGAGAGAAAGAGAGAGACAGATCACAAGTAGGAAGAGAGGCAGGCAGAGGGGGAGGGGGAAGCAGGCCTCCTGCTTAGCAGAAAGTCCGATGTGGGGCTCAATCCCAGGACCCTGAGATAATGACCTGAGCTGAAGGCAGAGGCTTAATCCACTGAGCCACCCAGGTGCCCCCTAACCCAGAGTTTTAACAGAAGTTTTATCTCATTGATTAAAAGGGGCAGAGAGAGTTCATAGTGAAAAGAAGCTTCTGAGCTCTCAAAGTCCTGTGAAAAGGATGCGGGCTCAGTAGCTATTCACCTCTAAACAATGGCCATTTCTTATGGAAAATGAAAGATGACTCAGAGGATGCAGCCAAGAACAGAGAGCTAAGAGACATGAAAAACCGCTGCCAAGGCTAATCAGGGAACTGGTGACATGTGCCCACTGGATTTCAGAATTGTTATTGACCAATGACTGTTATGTTTTCTGGTTTTCTCCCTTTTTGAATGGGAGTGTCCACTGAAATTTTCATATTCTTTCCTGACCGTTGTATAGTAGGTGTGTGTTGGGCAGTTAACTTGTATCATTTGTTCATCTCATATTGGAGGAATTGTACTTGAGAAGCTGCAACAAAGTAACTTGGTCTGTGAAGCTTCATCCATATATAAATAACTGTACCTGATTGTAATGTGATGAGACTTTTGGAGCTGGGGCGGGGGGTTGAATATATTTTGAAAATGAAGGAGTATAAATAATATGTGGTCAGAGGGTAGACTGTGACAGTAAAGATGGGTGCAAAATTTTAACCACCCTTTGCATCCAGAGGCTTAGCTGATTTCTTTAGCCCATTGAAACTCTGATTGTTTAACCAGTAAAATATGGTGTATGTGATGCTGGTCAGTTCCAGGCTTATGCCTTTGAGAGGACTGACAGCCTCTTCTGTCAGAGAAGCCCACTGCTGTGTGAGAAGTCTGGCTATTATGAGACCAGCATACTGTTAGAAGTCCAACTAGCCACTTAGAGAAAGAGAGGAAGAAAGATGAGAATGTGAAAGATTGGCCATATGGAGTAGCTCCTAGGTATAAACAATTGAATGAAGGTTTCTTAGACCTTTCAGGGAGCCCAGCCTTCAGCTGAAATCAGATGAGTTAATGACTCAGGCAATAGTGAGAAGCAAGATGCCAGACATATGACCTCAGTTGTGCTATTCCAGTCATTCTCCAGCTGTTTGAGCAACTAGCTCAGACACCTTACCTTGTAGAACTGTACCTTATCCAAATGCTTAAATCACAGAATTATGAGCAACGTATGGTTATTGTTAAAGCTAAGTTTTGGTGTTTATTACATAGGAATATACAACTGAAATATAAATGAAGGAACTGAAATACAGAAAAATTGTATCACTTGCCTAACTTTAAAGAGATAATAGAACCGTTGCCTTCAATCATGTTTTAAACTGCTTGTATGCCTCTTCTTTACAGAAGACACACTGGGGTGCTCACTTCGGCAGCACATATACTTAAATCAGGAGACACACTGGGGCCCCTTTTTGATCATTAAAGAACCTGTCTACACCTACAGGTTTTCCTTATAATGCATTTATTCCTACCACTTTTCATCTAATAGTTGGACAACTATGGTTAGCATATCCCTTGACTTAATTCTACAGTAATGTTATAATCTGAGGGTACAGTTGGGTACTGTCCCTTAGTTTAAAAAAAAAAAATCTCAGAAGGCATCTTTTCTGAGCATTTTGTAACAGAAATTCTGCACACAAAAGCATTTAGTTAGCAAAGTGCAACTGACTGAAAATTTCTTAAAGGAAAGTCAGGATAGTTTATATAATTTACCAAAAGGTAAGCAACTTAATTCTCGTAAGGCATTAAAGTTTTTCTCAGATGTCCTTCAGATTGCATTAGAGGTTTTCTGTTTTGACTATTCACTAGAACAAAATTCTATCCTGGTCATTTTCTTCCTTCTGGATGATTTCATCTGGAACATTCAATTCCTTCCCACCTCCTTATTCACAGAGAAATGTCTCTCTTTCACAAAAAACTCAATCTAACAGTGAAACAGTGACACCTGCTTTTTGTTTTTCTCAGAGTGAATTTATCAAACTATTTTTCTCAGTAAAGGAGTTTTCATAACTATTAAGGTGAAAACTTCCACTCAGCATTACTTATACATAAGAAAAAAAAGAAGACAAATCTTAGCCAGAATCTTCTAGTCACAGATCAACTCTTGTTACCAATTTTGTTCAATATATTTTTTATAAGTATATGGGTGCCTAAGAATAAATGAGATTAAAATGATAATAATGGCATAGTGCTTATTATATGCCAGACACTGTTATAAGTGCTTTAATCTGGTTTATTTTATTTAATCCACTTCACAATCCAGTGAGTCTATACTTTTATTGACCCCATTTGCAGGTGAAGAAACTGAAGTATTTAAGTAATTTGCCCAAGGTCACATAACCAAGATTCAAGTCCAGGCCATTTTTACCTTATAGCCTGCGCTTTTAACCATTATTCTAACCTGCCATCCATATTAAACATACTGACTTGTAGTTTGGTTTTTTTTCCTTTTTATGTCATGAATTTTTCCATGCAGCCCGATATTATTTAGTAAGGAATTTTTTTACATTCAGTATGTTACATTTATTAAAATAATAATATGTATAGACTAATTTTTTAACTCTCTACTTCAATAGTAACTATTCTCCCTACTTGTAATAGATTGATGAGTTTTGCCTGTTTTATAAATGTAATCATACAGTATGTACTCTTTTCTGCCTGGTTTCTTTTGCATGACAGTTTGTAGGATTCATCCCTATGGTTAAACATAGTTGGAAATTGTCCATTCTATTTGCCATACAATACTCCATATTTTGAATATATTGTAGTTTACCCATTCTGTTGAAATGTGGTAAATTTCCATTTTGGGGCTATCATAAATGGTGCTGCAGTAAACATTCCATGTATATTGGTGAACATATGTATACATTTCTATAGAATATGTTGCAGATTGTAGATATTTAGATTTAATAGATGTGGTCAAATAATTTTCCAAAGTGATTGTTCCAACTTGTATTACTACCAGCACTATATGAGAATTCTTATTGTTCTACATTCTTACCAACTTTTGGTTGTTTCTTTCTTTTTGCTCAACCTTTCTGGTGGGTGTTAAAATAACATTTGTATAATTGTATAGTGTTCCACTGTAAGACTATGTACTTTTTTTTTTTTAAGGCACTTCCTGTGGTTGAACATTTAACTTATTTCTATTCTTTCTTTGAAAAAAAAATGATGTGTTGACACTAATGGTCTTGTCTATTTTTTAAGACTTCGGATACATGTTTCTTATGCACCTAATTGTACAAATAATATATGAGTGTTTCACTGAAGCATTACAAGAATGAGTTATTATAACTCTTCCAACTTCAGTTACTCAGTAAAAGATAGCATCTCATATTTTAATTTAATTTCCAGCAAAAGTTGAACATTGTGTTTATTGGCAGTTTTTATATTTTTAATAAATAGTCTGTTCTCATTCTGTGCTCGTATTTCTCTTGAAATATTTATAAATGTCTATATAATACCATTATTAACTCTTTCTGGTATTATATGTTGTAAACTTTCCTTTTTATCCTTCAACTTTATAAAAACTAAGTGGTTTGTAATCAAATATATATATTTTACAGTTTTTATCTTTGGTATACTTTAAAGGGCCTACTCATATTTTCAACTCTTCCATTCTGCTCTCTTCTTTCCTTTTGTATATGTATATGTATGTATGCATGGATGCACAGCATCCATGCATACATATACATGTGTCTGGTAAGCATCATCAGTAATTCTAGTGTTATTCTATGAATTTTTTTCTTTACTCTGTAATAGAGTTTCCCTACTCTATAGTGTTTACCCAAAAGAATTACTTAAAGTACCACCACTCCCCCCCCCCTTTTTTTTTATCTTTGTGACCAACACATATCTCTATTCTGTTCTCCAGGCATATCTAATTTTTACTGGATGTGTTTCCTAGAAAGTCAAATTGAGGAAATTTTCTTTTCCCTAAATCTCCATCTCCTTTGGGGAACTTACCTCATCATGTAAGCCAGAAATCTAGAAGTCTAGATTCCTTCATTTTTTTTATTCCCGGCTTCTCATTGGTGACAGGATCTTATTAATAATTTGTCCTCTCATTTCCAGTTTCACTATGCCTAGCTTATTTCAGGTCTTTATCATCCCTTTCACTGATATATAAAATAGTTGCTCAACCATTCCCCTATATTTATTTTTCTTAGCCATCTCTCAAATCTGATCTAGTTACTTACTGCCTAAGATTATTTTTATTGTGCTTCATTGCATATAGGATAGAACCTATTCTTAGCATGGTATGTAAGGCCTGTCATGATTGGGCATGATTTCCTTTCTGTTGCACCACATGGTGCTTTTAAGACACAATAAGATTTTACTGTGAGTGCACTGACATTGTTTCTGATTTTAACACCCAAAGTTGTGGTATTCAGAAGTGTGTCTCGGATAAAAACAATTCTTTCTGTACTGCTAGGTAGTATTTATTTATATTTTACAAGTCAGCTTTTTTAAAGCAAAACAATATACTAGAAAATATATTGGCTTAATTCAAAACTAAATCAAAATTATTTTGCCTGCTGTTTCCTATTTGGGATTATCTATATTAGCATCTTTCATTAGTACGAGTTATTAAAGATTTACCATACCTGAACTCTTCTTTCATTATTTGATTTTATGGAAATATCTCAAAGGAATTAACCAAAGATATAAATAGTATGTTATAAATACATGATTACTGATTTCTTGATGGTATCTTAAGTATGCTTTTTTTAAAGCTATAGTTTCTGAAATTCACCCTCCTACTCCCCCCGCCCCCCATAAGGCCTTTAACCATACTATTTCCTGGATGGAGATCTTTCTATCTTATCTCCCAGTTCCTGATGAACCCTTTTTCATATCCTTTACATTTCATTTCAGTCATTATGCTTTTCAGAAGGTGTTCTTTGATCTTCCTACACTAGATTAAGGTCTCCTGTTATCTTTTTATGGAATCAGGGAACTGGCTTTTTGTTTTGTTTTGTTTTGTTTTGTTTTGTTTTTTAAATGATACAGTCTTCCCACTGAACTGTAATGTCTGTTTTTGCTCAGATTGAAATCTACCACATAGTACTGTGTGTGGCACATAGTGGGCACTCATGAAATAGTTGATGAATAAATAGTTTCTTGATAGGCAAAAGAGGATAGATCTGAAATATTTTTCAGAGAGATGCTTGTTTTAAATATGGCCATGACAACTTAGATATATCTAAAAATTACTGTAAAAAATATCTATTGACCCTGTAGAATCCTGTGCTAACAATTTTTATTTTACGTTTATTTCTAATATAAGATTGGGAAGTTACCCATCAAGATACTCAGCAGTATGCTTAGTAGTAGAGAATACTAATAGTTATGTGCCTAGAGAGAATTGTAACTGTTTTTCAACTTCAGGCCAGGGTTAACTCATTAGATTAGACACAGTGTCTCAATAAGAAACTAATGTTGCAAGAGAGTCTTATAAACTTGATTTACCGACATAAGATCAAACATTATTTTGCAGAATTGAGAACATAGTGGGATAGCAGTGACTGTTCATTGGTGGCATTGCTACCAGTCTTGGAGATGACCGTTCAATTTCACATCAGATTGCTTTTCAATTCTGTCTTGCCTTCTTTGGTTCATATCTTTATCTAGTCTTCCAGTCTTCTTCTGTACAACTCTGTAATGTACCCATTGAATAAATTCTTTTTCTGCTTGAATTAATGTTTTTTTATTGTTTTGTTTTTTACTACTAACAACCTACTATATGTCCTAAAGGGGAACCTAATTTACATTAGTGAATTAATTGATGTCCATCCAGGAAAGGCAACTTGGGAACTTCTTTGTATGTATGTTTCATAGGGCTTCCTGTAAACCAGTGAAAAGTATTCTTAGGATGTATAGTTAAGCTCTTTGGCATAGGAATCAAGGAGCATAAGACTGTAAATAATAGTTCAGAGAAATATTTTTCTGTAGGACTCTGAAAGACAGTGTTTCATACTCCTTAAGTAAAGAGATTGGCAGGAAATATTTTCAATGAATAAAACTGGTAGGATTAATATCTAGAATGAAAATATTTTATAAGTCAGCAAAAAGATATCATATGAAAAAGGAAAGAAAAATAAAGTATATGAATAGGTAAATTACCAAAGATGAAATTCGGATGATCAGTTGACATATGAAGATATTTTACCTCACAAATGATCAGTCAAATGTGATTTAAAGTGAGAGGTCTTTTTTTCATTTGCCAGATTTAGCAAAGATGAACAAGTCACATGCGTGGCAAGCATATTGAGTATAAATTGGAATAGCCACTCCTGGGATGATTAGGTTGTATTTATTAAAACTGAAAATGGGTATAAATTAGACTCAGGAACTTCCCTTTTTTGGTACCTCCTGAATAGAAACACACATGTACAAAACGAAGTATGTATTTTTTTTTTTTTTTAGATTTTATTTATTTATTTGACAGAGATCACAAGTAGACAGAGAGGCAGGCAGAGAGAGAGAGAGAGAGAGAGAGAGAAGCAGACTCCCTGCTGAGCAGAGAGCCTGATAAGGGACTCGATCCCAGGACCCTGAGATCATGACCTGAGCCGAAGGCAGTGGCTTAACCCACTGAGCCACCCAGGTGCCCCCGAAGTATGTATTTTTAAGAAAAGGAAAAGAGAAGAATTGGCAAGGATGTGAAGAAATTGGAACCCTCATACATCATTGGTGGAAATGTAAAATAGTGCACCCACTTTGGAAACAGTGTGGCAGTTTCTCAAAATGCTAAGCACCAAATTACCACACCCAGAAGTTTTACTCCTAGAAATCTATTCAGGAGAAATAAAAACATATGTTCACACAGTAACTTGTACATGAATGTTCATAGCAGTATTATTCATAATAACCATAAAGTGGAAACAACTAAATTGGCAAAGAGAAGGTGCTATATCTAGACAATGAAATATTATTAAGAAATAAAAAGTAACAAAGTATTGATACATGTGCCAACATGGGTGAACTTCGAAAACATTACGCTAAATGGAAGAAATGAGACCCCAAAGACCACATATTGTATAATTTCATTTCTATAAAAAGACAAAGTCTGTAGAAGCAGAAAGTAGATTAGTGGTTGCCCAAGGCTAGAGGTGGGAATGGAGAATGACTGCAGATGGGCATGAGGTTTTTTCGGGGGGTGATGAGAAATGTTCTAAAGTGAAGTAATGATAATTGCGTAACTATAAATTTACCTTAAAAGTCCTACTGAATTGTACACTTAAAACTGCTTAATTTCATGGTATCATAATTTCAAAATGATTAATGCCTGGTGATTTCATAAAATTATGGCCTGAGATGGTAGGTTAATTCTTGTATGAAGGGTAGCTGGGAAAAATTATGACCAGAGACATAGCATGACTTTTAGGAGAAATAAAATAGAGCACGCACATGCAGAGATAGAAAGAGGGATGGAGGGTGGAGAGAGGGAGAGATACAGATGCTCATTATCACATTCTTTGTAATAATGGAAACAAATAACCTAAAGGCTCATCAATAGAAAAACAGCTAAGTAGAATATGGTGTATTTGAAAAAAGGAACTTGCAACAAGATATTTAGAACATGACACCATTTGGGTATATTAAAAAATAGTAGTATATATATATATATATATATATATATATATATATTTTTTTTTTTTGTGGAACTATGTGTATGTAAAGTATGAAAAAGAGATTTGAAGGCTAAGCACAAATTTAGAATAGTGGTTCCCTCTTGGGAGCCAAGCAGAGAAGTTGATGAAGATAGAAATCAGGAGGGCCTTTAGTACTGTATGCAATTCAAATTTACTCAAAATTAAAAATTACTTAATTTTTTAAAAGTATAAACAGAAAAATGGACTTGAAGCCAAATATTCCAATTTGTCAATTGTAGTATTTCTGGGTGGTGGGATTAAGAATGAGAAAAGAAACCAAAATCTTAAGAACAAATACGTAAGAGCCATCTTTCTCTTTGGTTACCTAATATAAAGGCGTTTTTTAAAAAATAATGTAGAAGTGGGAAAAAAAACCCCAAAACTTGAAAAATGGCAGTGATAACCCTGTGAGCCCAAAGCAGACCTTGCAGAAACAATACCAGAACAGCAGCTTACCATTAAGGTCACTGACTTTTGGAACAGAGCATCAGTGACTACCAACAGGAAAAGCTAGGATTCTGCCTATAATCAGAGGGAACTTAGGGATCATGGTATTTTATTGGCCGGGGCCATAATATAATTAGTGAACTTTCCAAATTTTAATATTTTGAACACTGTATAACCGCGTTCCACACTTACCATCCTCTATTTCTTATTAAAAAATTAATCTTGCTTTTATAAAATCTGATATTTTTCAGACCACTTATATTATTCATTTCTTCAGTTGCGGAAAAGGGGAACTCACTTCTGTCACTACCTGGCAGCTTTTAAAATTCATTTACTTATAGAAAATATTTGCTTTTTTATAAAAAGTGGAATAATCCAAAAAATTATACTTATTTACAGAATATGTATTAAATGCAAGAAGTAGAAGCCCAATTGAAACTGATTAAAATGCAAAGAGAATCAATTTTCTGAATAATTTGAAAGTTCGAGTGATGAGCCAGGCTTTAAGAATTGACCTTAAATGATGTTATTAGATATATTAGATATATCTGTCTCTCTTTCTGTTTTTCTTTTTCTGTTTTACAATATTGATAGTTTGGGTTGTTGTTGTTATTTTTTTTTAATAGTCAGAACCTGCAGCTGGAAGTCACTGAGATACTGACTCTGAGAAAACTTATTTCCATGATCTGTGCTTGCCAGCAGAAACTATACCCTCCCATGTTTACCTTCCAAGTATCATAGAAGTGCATTTAACAGAGAGGACTTTATTTGCATCCAAACTTTAGGAAGTCCAGGAAATATATTTTATAGCTTTCCAGCCTCTTCTACTACTACAGAATAGAAAGGATGTTGTTGAATGAGCCTATTTCCAACATCCAACTCAATTCACTCCCTTGGCTGCTTATCACCTATACGCACCATTTTACTGATGCTTCCAAACAACAATAGCAACCACAATATGCTACATTTAATTTGACGCTGCTATCCTCCATATAAATGAAAGCACACTCAAACATCTAGCCAAAGGGAGAGACTCAAAATACCATCAGCTCCTGTATCAATCTGTGGATGATATTTATCTCAGCCATTAGTTTCTCACAGTGATTTTGTGCTGCCTTTGTTTTAAATTATAAAGTTAATCACCACTATCATCCCTTATATGAAATTCTTGGGGGAAGGGCAGAAGGAAATCAATGTGTTTATATATTATATACACTTACATTCATATGTACACACATTAGAGCAAAGTAGTATTTATGGGTAGCTGCCGCAGTCCTTGTTTTGTCTAGAAGTTGGTATTATATATATAAGCTCCCCAGTGTTTATCCCATGTTCTATCTGCCAGCATATAAATTAGAAGGGGTTCTATTTTAGAATAGTAGTTTAGATCATCATTCTTGAGTTACTGAAAACTTGTTAGTGTTTCCTATAGTGAATGCTGAGGTAACTCATGTGTTTTTCACCATTTAATATGGAAATTATAAGAAGACACCTCACAAGATCTCCTAGGATCCATTCCTGTTTCTCTCTGCTTACATTTTGTAGCAACAACCTTTGTCAGTGATAACCAGATTAATTACCCAAACAAAAATAGTAACTCCTTTTTTTGCGTTATTGTAGTGCAGTGAGGAGACCAGAATACTCAGGTGGCACTCTTAACTTCCAGTTCTAGAGGTTCATTGTTATATCTTCTTGGTAGACGTATCCTTTTTTTTTTTTTTTTTTTAAGAAGGATCCCTTTCATGAGTACCAAGATTTCTAAATCATCCAAGATCACAGGAACTGGAAGCAAACCTTCCTCAAATGGATAATTAAATATGATACTATATTTCGTTAATTCTAGGATACATACTTTTCTCATACATTATTGTCTCTGAAATTAGGATGCTTCCTACACTTAGTGTTATCCTATAGTTACTGTCAGGCAGTACTTGTGACATACTTGTCATTATCTTTGCATATACAACATCAGAACAGATATATTGGAAGAAAATCTGGAGGTAGTAGTAGAGCACTGCAAGAAATATTGCATGAACAATATTCTTGATGTCATATAGGACAATAATTGTGTAAAAACATAATGACTGTGAGTCAAAAAATGACTCTATAGTTAAAATATAAATGTGAAGGAGTTTTAGGAATTCCTTAACCAATTTTTTTATGTTTTTTTTATTTTATGTATATACAAGTGATGTAAGATAGAAAGTTATGACAAAATAGGTCCAAAGTAGTTCTAAAGAAAAACAGAAATTGTGGCTAATAAAGCATTATCTCATCATAGTTTAATTGTTGTACTTTTTTTCTTTTTTCTTTCTTAGTGGTAAATAAAATAATAATGATTCTTACAACTGATTAGTCTTAGATTCAATGAAATAGTGAAGTCTGCCACTTCTACCTCTAGCCTCTGGTTCTCACATCTATGTTTTTTATGGTTGAAGAAACACCACTATGACAGATTTCTTTCACAAAAAAAGATTTCAGGACATTTCAGGTTTTCTTGACAATAATTAATCTTCAGTAATTTTTGAGTTAATGTTAATCAGTTTTTCTTCAACAGCCTTATACTGGCTGTTACAAGTTTTATGTATTTCTGTCAGTGTTCATATTTTGTGTTAAACAACAAGAAATTTTATTAAAATTAAATTAATTAACATATAATGTATTACGGTTTCAGAGGTAGAAATCAGTGCTCATTATATCACGGGTCCTCCTTGATGCCCATCACCCACTTACCCCATCCCCCCAACTTACCCCCCTCCATCAGCCCTCAGTTTGTTTCCTATGATTAAGAGTCTCTTACAGTTTGCTTCCCTCTCTGATTTCATCTTGTTTTATTTTTTCCTCTCTTTCCCTATGATCCTCTGTTTTGTTTCTTAAATCCCACATATGAGTGAGATCATATGATTATTGTCTTTCTCTGGTTGACTTATTTCAGTTAGTATAATACCCTCTAGTTCCATCCATTTTATTGCAAATGGCAAGATTTCAGTTTTTGACAGCTGAGCAGTATTCCATTGTGAATATATATCTCATCTTCTTTATCCATTCATCTGTTGATGGACATCTGGGCTCTTTCCATAGTTTGGCTGTTGTGGACATTGCTGTTATAAACATTGGGATATAGATGACCCTTCGGATCACTCTCTTTGTATCTTTTGGGTAAATACCCAGTAGTGTAATTGCTGGGTCATAGAGTAGCTCTATTTTCAATTTCTTGAGGAACCTCCAATCTGTTTTCCAGAGTGGCTGCATCAGCTTGCATTCCCACCAACAGTGTAAGAGGGTTCCCCTTTCTCCATAGCCTCACCAACTTTGTTGTTTCCTGACTTGTTAATTTTAGCCATTCTGACTGGTGTGAGGTGGTATCTCGTTGCAGTTTTGACTTGTGTTTCCCTGATTCTGAGTGATGTTGAGTGTTTTTCATCTATCTGTTGGCCATTTGGATGTCTTCGGAAAAATGTCTGTTCATGTCTTCTGCCCATTTTGTGATTGGATTATTTGTTCTTTGGGTGTTAAGTTTCATAAGTTCTTTATAGATTTTGGTTACTAGCCTTTTATCTGATAAGACATTAACAGCAAGAAATTTAAAAATCTTTTTCTAACATATTCATATTTCTCTTCATTAATTTAATTATGAGGCAAAGTAGCCTATTCATTTTTTTAAATAACTTACTATTTTTGTGTGACCTAAAAATTTTTTGTTGTGTCACTTTGCTAAATAAGAATAATATTGATTTTGTGGCTCTTTTTCATCTGTTTTGTATTCCATTATGTTTCTATCTAAATATTATCTTGGTACTTTAATACATAAATTTAAAGATGAAAAAGGAGGTGCTCTTCATGTATGTTCAAGTCATAGGTCTATAATTTTTTCTTTTGAAAAATCCGCAAACTTTTTCCGAGTTGCAGCTAAATTGACATATTCCTATATCGGTTCCCCTTAGTTAATTCTCTGAGTTGCCTCCAGCCACTTCCTTAACACCTGACATAATGGGTTAGTATGAAGAGGGAAAGTTGGAATGAAAGAACAGGAGTTTTAACCAATTGTAATGTAAAATATCTCACTTTTGCAAATCTTACAAAAGCATATATTTGGGAACACAATGCTAGACTCTCTCCCAGGGCATTAGAATTTTCTCCTGCACCTGGAGGTTCCTGAAATTTAGGTTTCTTTAGCTTGGCAGGTAATTTGTTGTGGATCTTGGATTTCAGTTCTCTTTATGAGGGAATGCCTCTCTTTTGACTGGCCACTTACTAGACTCCCTTGTCTACACATCTTTCCCTTGGGTCTCTAAGACAAAAACACATTTTTCTGGGCATTGCAAGGGAAACTCCCTCTCTGTGCTATTTTACTCTGCCAGTGGACCTAAGTATCTTCATCTACCATAATATCTACATTTGGTACATTTGGTAAATCTCCTGAAACAGTCTCTAACTTCTGTGGACTCTAGAGAACAGGAGATAGGTCCCATCTCTGAGTGGTTCTCCAGAAGCCCCTTATTTGATCTGAGGTAAAGGTGAAACACCACCTTTGCTACATGGTGTTGCCTACCTCACAACTCAGTACATAACAGTTGTTTCAGGACTCTTCTACTTCTGCTTCTGTTGTAAATTGGTTAATGTTGGTTGATCTGGTATTATGATCTTAGTGTGTCTCTGTACACATGGCTTAGTCCCTGTTTGAGAGTAATTAGCATCTCTTCCTTTTGTGTTCAGTTTGGGGAGGCTGATCACCTGATGGAAAACTAAAGAGAATCATTTTAATACTAATTGGTGTCTTAGGTATCTACTGAATTGCTTTTGGCCCTTAGTTTTCTCCTGGAAATCCTGTACTGAACTGGGCACAAGTTTTTGAGGGCTCATGTATTCTAGGTTCTTTGACTGTTACCAAGAAAGCAAAAATAAACGGATTCATTATGAACATTCAAATGTAATATGAAGAATAATATGGCCATATATTAAGTGGTAGGTTTTTTTTTTTTTTAAGATTTTAAAATTTATTTTAGAGAGACCATGAGTAGGTGGAGAGGCAGAGGGAGCAGAGAAGAGATCCTCAAGCACACTCTCTGCCAAGCAGGGGAGACTGATGCAGGGCTGGACCCCGAGATCATGACCTGAGCCGAAATCCGGAGTCGCTTAACTAACTGAGCCACCCAGGTGCCCCTTACGCCATAGTTTCTAAACCCCACTGGAACCACCCAATATAAGAACAACTGTTTTCTTTAAAGTTATATGAGATTTTACAGAAGATTTGGGCTTTACCATAGCAACTATGATTGAACTTATGAAATTAAATATACTATATAATACATTTACTAGTAATTTTTCATTAAATTATTAGTGAATCCAAATGTGATATTGGAATGTTATAGCCGACTTTGAAGGACTTCATTTTTTCATTGAGTTTTGTAAATAGGGAAGATTTACCAGAGCGGGTAAATGGGGGATCAGTTTCTTATGTCCTTTATATGGGAATTTTATAGTTTGATTTGTATGTTTGAAATGATGCTCTTTTATATCTCTAGTACATAAAATTTTTGTGCTAGGGTCTAAAATTGCCGGTTTTTGTATACTGCTAAAACCTTAGGTGATGAAAATAAAAGATTTCTCTGGATTTGTATGTGAATCCTAAGTGGCCTCATTCTGCCACCTTCTGGCTGACTTCATATCTTCTAGTGGTATGAACTGAGACTCCTCTAACTGTTCCTGCCATGGTTGGCACATATCATTTATTTTGGGCCCTGGGAGATTTCACATGGGGTCAGTTTAAGCTGTAACTAGTTCTAGTACCCTAGGCTCACATTTATTTCTCAGTTCTAAAATGTCTCAGTTTATGGAATGTGATACCACATGATGATGTGAAGTGTTGTTTGTTGCCTTTAACAGTATGTAGTTATAACTACTTTTGGGTTTTCCTCAATATCAGTAGATATTACTTGAAATTAAGACATATCAAGTTTGTTAGATATTTTTCACAGTCACAATAAGAAAATTATTTGGAGAGTGATATAGGAATGGAGTTTACTGAAATCAAGGCTAAGTTCTTGGAAACTAATGTTAGGTTCCTTAATCACTTAACAGAGCTTGAAATAAAAGGAGAAACCAAGTGCATGTTAATGAAATCTTAGTACTTCTTTGGTTTTGTGACTCTTAAGTATACACTTTTCATTTATTCAAGAAAGATGTTGTTAAAGGTTTAAAATTTGAAGATATATTTGAAATAAGTATGATATACTTTTTAGGTAGAAGGAAATAGAATATAGGATATTACAATTTTATGACCTTTTGCAACATGCTTTATCTCTCTGTTCCTCTGGAAAATGAGATAATTATTGATCTCAAAGGTATGTTGTTATGAGAAGTATATGCATTATTTAGTTAATGCGAATGCTTACAACAGTGTCTGACATATAATAAGTAAGTATCATCAATCTTACAACATCCAGAATATATTTCATATTCTTACATATATTTTTATTAACATATAATGTATTATTTGCCCCAGGGGTACAGGTCTGTGAATGATCAGGCTTACACACTTCACAGCACTCACCATAACACATACTCTCTCTAATGCCCACAACCCAATCACCCTCTCCCTAACCCCCACCCCCCAGCAACCCTCAGTTTGTTTTGTGAGATTAAGAGTGTCTTATGATTTGTCTCCTTCCTAATCACATCTTGTTTCATCATATTCTTATATATTTTATAAGTAAATAGACTCCAAAATATCCTGGACAATGTTTTATATTTTCTTACAGTTTTATATCCAATGTGAAATTAGAATAGAGAAATTGAAGATAGTGAAAATGTATAGCCTGCTAAAGTAGTGTAGAAATATATGTGATATACTGGGACGTATCTTTGTGTGACTTATATTTGACTTGAAAAATCTAAAATTGTCTCATAAGAGCTATGGTGTATCTTAAAAAATGACTCAATTCAAAAACATTTATAGAATTTGTACTTTGTAGTCACCATTGTTTTAGATTCTAGAGATAGAAATTTAGGGGAGAAGCTCACGAGAAGAGTTAGAAGTATAAGCTAATTATTGTACACTGTGGTCAGTACAATGATGTGGGTGTTAATGTATTTTAGGAGTTAGAACTGAGGAACTAACACTGAAATAAACTTTGGGTAACAAGTAGGAATTTGCCAGGAGAAACTCATCTTACCTAAATGCAACTTTTATGCTTAATATTTTGACTACTGGTTTATCTGTACATTCCCACATTTTGTATTAGTAATATACTTTCTTTCATATCCAGAATGCTTTGTCATGCATCACCTGAAGAATGAGATTCTCAAGTGTTTGTATTTTAGTAGGGAAGGTCTGGCTTCCATTATGGTAATTCTGAGTAAAGGTAAACTGTATTTTTCTGGGTGTGCATTTGCAATGTTGTTATCTGAACCTGTAGCCCCCTACAATCACTTCCCCATTCTGTGGAGGTAGACCTATCATACTGGCCGTCCTGAGGCCAGAGTTTGCCCTTATCTATATGGATGAAGACTCTCATTTCAGTGAAAGGAATGATTCCATTTATGTAGTGGTAGTGGGAGTTGAAGGGATAAGTTCTATATTCTTCACTCCTGTATCAAGGATTTAGAAAGTCCCTCCATGGAGATTTAGATGTTGGACTGCCTGGCCATTATCTTGGCTAGTGAGTCAGTAGTGAGTCAATGGAAGATTCTCATCAACATAAAGGACTATAAGGGCTAGAGGGAGAGATCCCCTACATCAACTATGATTAGAAGCTTCATATTTTCAATTTCACACATTTAGTATTCTGAAAATAGAATGCCACTTTCCCCATCCCAATCACCTTATTACATTTAACTCTTGTCTCAGTTTTCTCTTGATGCCATGACAAATTACCTTAAATTCAGGGGTTTAAAACAACATCCATTTATTATCTCATAATTTTTTAAGTCATGGTTCTGTTAGGCTCTTATCTGGAGTTCCTGGGGAAGATTCTGCTTCCAGGGTCATTAATATTTTTAGCAGAATTCATTTTCTTTTGGTTACACAACTGAGGTCTCTGTTTCCTTGATGGTGTCATCTGGGGGCTGTTCGTAGCTCCTAGAGGCCTTTCGCTGGTCCTTGAACATGGACTCTAATATCTCAGAGCCAGTGTGTTGAATCCTTTTCATGCTTAGAATCTGATTGTTTCTTGTCCTGGCTCTCTTCTGCTTCCACTAGAGAGTCTCTGCTTTTAAGAGCTAATATGATTAGATCATTCTCACCTGGATAACCCTTAAGAACCTATTTTAAGGTCATTAATTAATAACCTTAATTTTATCTGCAAAGTCTCTTTAGCCATTTATTACAGCATATTTAAGGATCCATTGTTTCACTTTCAAGTATGGGGTTTTTTTTTTTTGTTTTTTTTTTTTTTAGATTTTATTTATTGAGAGAGAGAGAATGAGAGAGAGAGAGTGACCATGAGAAGGGGGAGGGTCAGAGGGAGAAGCAGACTCCCTGCTGAGTAGGGAGCCTGATGCGGGACTCGATCCTGAGACTCCAGGATCATGACCTGAACCGAAGGCAGTCACTTTAACCAACTGAGCCACCCAGGCACCCTCAAGTATGGTTTTGAACCAAAGTGGAAGATTGTGTGTACAAAGGCAGTAGAGTTTAAAAAAAAAAAGGGTAATGTTGTACTCAAGAAATGGTAGTTAAGTTAGCATTGTTATTGTTTGAGATATAAATTGGTAAAATGGAGCTAAACGGAGACCTGCTTGAGTTTGACAAAGGTCCTTGATTACTGTGCTAAGGGTTTAGATTTTTGTAGGCCTTCGAAGTCACTTGAGTTTGTTTTTCTTTGGAATGACATAGGATTGTGTTTTAGTAACATGACAAATATGAGAGAACTAAGACATTGGGAGCTTAGAGAAAAAAGTACCTTTTCTCCAAATCTCTGGTATGTATATCACAGTTTCATAGTCACCACCAAGAGAGAGATTTATTTACCATTTTAAGTAAATTTAAGCCATTCTTTTTTCCCCTGAGTAACCAGAAGTATAAAACACTTGATAAGGTAATTTTAAAATAAAGTTTAGAATGTAATAATGTGTTCTAGACTCCACTGCAACTATTTTTGAAATTTCCAATTTGATGTCTGTTTGACAAAACCTTTGTCATACTTCCAACCTGTTCTTTACCCTTCCCCCATCTTAGTAATTGGCATGACTATTTACCCAGATGCTCAAGGAAAAACATTGGTTATTTTTATAACTTTCTTTTATTCATTCTCCAGGTTCAGTGTGTCACCAGATTTCCCTGTTTCTCTAAAATATGTAAATGAAATTTGTCCATTTGTCTCTCTCACCACAATCTCAGTGTAAGTGACCACCATCTCTTGCCTGGACTTTTTAATAGTCTCAATTGTTTTCCCTGCTTCCATTCTTACTCTGAGCTTAACACAGACCCTCATCTCCCAATCCATTCTCTGCCTAGTAGTTCTGTTATTTCTGTCCATTCTTCTGTCAGGGTCTTTCATTCACTGATTCTTCTTCCTGGGTTACTCTTTTTCCATTAGCCTTTGATTTTCTCCTTTTCTTTATACTTCAGGTCTTGACAACTCAAAGTAAAGCCATGTTCCTTAGACATCTTTGATGACCCAATATAAAATAATCATCTCCCTGCAAGTTACACTCTGTCATATCTTCTCTTATTTCCTTCTTCACATTTCTTAATCTGAGAAGGGGAGTAACTGGGAAGGGTAGAGCACGTCATATTTATTCTTACCTATAGCCTTCATTTATGTAGATTGATCTTTTTGCTTTGCTGTTTTCACTTTTTCTGGTCTATGTAAATCCTGCTTTTCCTCCAAGACTCTTCTCAAGTTTTACATATTCCGTTCCATTTTCCTCAGTACCTAGTATACACTGAACCCTTCTTTCTATTCTTTATGGTTTTTTTGGTGCTTTAACGTCCTTTAGGCCTTTAAAGTCCCTTAAGTAGAAAATACTACTAGGGATGTTAGAGTTCTAAATGGTCAGTCTTTATCTTTATATTTGCTGTGGGGTCTTCCATATAGAACAAGTAGCTGGAGTTCCTTGATATGTGAGTTCTTTGACATGTTTGTTTGGGATAGTATATCAGTAAAGTTACTTTGTTAAAAAAAATTATCTCAAGCCATAAAAGATTAACTATACAGAAAAATTTGCATCCGTTCTACAGCTGTATATTTAGTTATATGTGATATAAATCTTCAATTATTACCTGTAGCAAATACTACTAGCTTTTACTTGACTTTTAAATTTCTTGAGTAGTTACTTTTACATAACTATATTATATTCTCTATAATTCAACACTTGGACATTATGAATACTCAGTATATATTTATGGGTGGTTATATATTCTCTGTTTCTTTGTTGATTAGGAAAAAAGAATTCAGGTCCATCGGCATGTGTTCATAAGTTCTCTGGAATGTAAATTACTTAAGCTAACTAAATGAGTGTGTTATATCAATATCAAAAATATTTTCTAAGAAGTTGTTAAAACTAACTCACTTTTTGCAATATCTGCCATTTTCCCAGGGAATAAAATATTCACTAGTAGAACTTTACTGTTTCAAGACCTAACCATTATCTCCTAGTTGAGTGAATGTAGGGAAACGGAAAAAAATCCACTGTGTATATTACCCAAGATACATTATAAAATGTGTACTTTTGCACATCAGGTGAAGATAAATAAGGGAGGAAAACCAAAGAGTAGCATAAGCTGGCTAAGTTGAAAAATTAGAAAATAGTGATTCATCAAATAAAATCTGAAAAACAGGTGCATCAGAGGTTTAAACATATCATTAAGAAGCAAAACAGGTGCATCAGCAGTTTAAACATATCACTAGGAAGCGTGATAATTTCCCTGTGTCCCTTAAAAATACCTGGAAAACATTGAGTTAGATATTCCAAAGCCTTTATTTGTTGGAAAAATAAAAACTGATGACAAAAATGTTGTATTGTGGAACTCCTCAGGAGGTATACTCAACTGTATCAGTATATTAAAAAATCTGCCCTTCCAGAAAAGAATGAAGGTAACTTACCTGCTAGTATTACTAATAGTTGCATTTAATTAGGTAAACAGTGTGAGTTCAGAACAATTAATCATTCGCCATAACTGTTTATTCATGATTCATTACTGAACTAGTTTACTGTCACTGACTATAATTTAAATGAGAATTTTGTGTTTTTTCTTTTTTTTTATATTTGATAGCTGTACACAGTAAATTTAGTTCTTATTCCCTGTTGAACTCTGACTTTTGAAAAGTTATTTTAATAATACACTGAATTATCTATATTAACTGTTTTCCTGTTTGGGGATTTACAGTTTTGTTTTGATAATACTTCAGTGAAAACACTTTATGCTTTGAAATAAATTTATTATTTCCTATTATACTAAGGATGAATATATGTTCAATGAGAATTTTTTATTTAAAGAAAACTGATTTGCAAAATTTTTCATTATGTTAAAAAAAAAAGAAAAGAATTAAAAAGTAGGATTTTGACCGGGACTCTTCAATTTCTGATCTATTTTTCATTAAGATTATTTCTATAATGTGGGTACCCCATCTGCTAAAAAATACAATTTTAAACAGGGTTTTTGACATACAGTATGGGACCAGAGAACTGACAACTTTCATATTTTTAGATCAATATTGACTTGATGTCAAATAAATGTCTATTTCTCTTTTGATGTGGAATAATAAGGTACTATCTTTGTATCTTAAATCAATTTATCTTATTACTTAATAAGCAAGATTATAAATGTTTTGGGTTGTTATACTTTGAGTATTTTTTACTATGTGATAATTTAGGCATTATGGAGAGTTAAGGATGAAAAATAGATTATGAGTATGAAAATTTATATATTTGAAAATATATTATTTTACCAAGCGTGAAACCATTAATTCCATATTAATGATGGCACCATCTTTGTTATTAGTAATAATTGTGCAGGAAGAGGGAAGGCTAATCATTGTGAAATATGCCCAAAGCATTGTTCAATAATGGTCTACTCTCTGAGGGAAAATATATTAGTAGAGCCTTATCTCAGTTTGGGGAGAGCATCCCTCCTAGTCCAGCCCCCTGTTGGCTTCCTTTCTCAAGAGGGAGAAAAGCTACATCATGGAGAAACACCTGTAAAGGTCACAGCCCAGAGAAACAGTCCAAACAGGAAACTAAGATTTAATTCTAAAATTATGGAATGCTTTTCCTCCCCCATACTTTACCCTCTTATCAAAATAAAGAAAGAAAACATCAATTATGCAAAGTGTGTGTGTGTGTGTGTGTGTGTGTGTGTGTGTGTATAACAGATATATAACAGGAATACAGTATAATAACAGTGAAATATAGCCTAAAGAGGCATGGACTCTGACAGAGAAGTACTGAGGGAAACCCGTAGCCAATAAGGGACTCAAAACAAAGATAATGGAGGAACTTGAAACTTCTGCCACCTATTATGAATATCAAACACAGCTCACCTCCTGGCCAAATTAACAGACCCACATAGTAAATGCTTATTTACCTCTGGTCCTATTTCCCAATGCCAAATAGTGAACTTTCAGCAAAAAGTTAGAGGACATCCCTAAAGACAAGAAAGAACAGTGTGAAAGACAATGCACCAGAAACAGACTCAATTGTTGGAATTATCAGATAGAGAATTTGAAATAACTGATTAAGACATAAGAACTGTAATGGAAATAGTAGACAATATGCAAGAAAACATGAATATTGTAAGCAGAGAGAAACTCTAAGGAAGTATCAAAAGCAAGCGCTAGAGGTTAAAAAAAAGACACTAACAAATAAATCCCTTTGATGAGTCATCAACAGAATGGACACAGCTGAGGAAAGAAATCATTGAGATTGAAGATAAATCAATGGGAAATACCTAAACTGACATGCAAAGAAAAAAAAGAATTGGGGGAAAAACCCCAGAACTGAACATCAATAACTATGAGATAGTTTTTTAAAGTGTAACATGCTTAATTGGAATACCAGAAGGAGAAGGAAAAGAAAAGAACTATTTGTGAAAGGAATAATGGCAGGAAATGGTACAAAATTAATTACAGACACCAAAACACAGACCCAAGAAGCTTGGAAAATACCAAGCAAAATAAATATCAAAATAACTACACCTAGGCACATCATACTCAAATTGCAGAAAACCAAAAACTATGAAAATCTTGAAAGAGGCCTTAGGAGGATGGTAAAAACCTTACCATTAGAGGAATTATGACAGCCTTCTCCTCACCCACCAAATGAGAAGAGTTTTAAGTATTTTAAGAGTTGAAAGAAAAAAGGCCACTAACAGATAATTCTGTATCCACTGAAATTATTCTTAAAAAGTGAAAGAGAAAGTCTAAGGGTATTTATTGTCAGCAGACTTGTCCTATAAGAAAAGACAGAAAGAAGTTCTTCAGGGAGAAGGAAAATTATATAGGTTAGAAATTTGGATATATATAAAGGAAGGAAAAGCACAAGAAAAAAGGAAGATAAAGTATTTTTATTATTCATTGATCTAGAGCATAACTAAGATAATAGTAACAAGGTACTGGGTGATTATGGAATATGGATAAATGAGAGGAAGGACAGCAGTGTCTATAAGGTTTAGGAGAAGGGGTTGGGGAATGCTCAATTATAAGTTACCCACACTACAAGAGCAGTATACTGCTATTTAAGGGTGGACCGAGATTAGTTAAAAATGTATATTTCAGGGCATCTGGCTGGCTCAGTGAGTAGAACATGCAACTCTTGATCTCAGGGTTGTAAGTTCATGCCCCACATTGGGTGTGGAGCTTTCTTTAAAAAATGTATACTGCAAACATTGGAATAACCACTAAAATTTTCCTGAAAAGAATAATTCATATGTTAAGAGAGTAGATTAAATGTAATAATATAAAATGTTCATTAAAATCAGAAGAGACAGAAAAGTAGGGGGAAAACACATGCAATGGGTAGAAAACAGTTATAAATATGTAGATATTAATATACTTATGATAATAGTTACTTTAAATGTGAATGGCTTAAATGCACTAATTAAAAGACAGATTTTGTCAGAGTGGGTAAAAAAATAAGACCCTTATATAAAAAGAAAGACCCAGTTATGTGTTATCTATGAGAAACTCACTTTAAATATAAAAAATTATATTAAAAAAATAAAGGGATGAAGAAAGATATACCATGTTATCACTAACCAAAAGAAAGCTGGAGTAACTATATTTCAGATAAAGTAGATTTCAGAGCAAGGAAAATTATGAAGGATAAAAACAACATTACATAATGATTTGGTGGTCAATTTTGCAAGAATTCTTAACAATCCTAAATATTGCACTTAACAAGATTATCAAAATACCTGAGGCAAAACCTGATAGAATTGGAAAGAGATATAGAAAAAGCCACTATAGCTGGAGACTTTAACACTCCTCTTAAGCAGAAAATCAGTAAGTATATAGATAATTGAACTACACTATCAGTCAACTGATCTAATTAACATTTATAGACTATTCCATTCAACCACATCAGAATATACATTCTTCTTTAGTTTGTGTTGAGCATAACCAAAAGAGATCACATTCTGGGCCATAAACCCCACCTATCATGTTTGAAGTACTCATGCAAAGTATATTCTCAGATCACAGTGGAATTAAACTAGAAACTGGTAACAAATTAAGCTGGAAAAATCCCAATTATAGAAATTAATTGAGGAATGTACTTTTAAATAACACCTGGGTCAAAGAAGAAGTCTCGAGAAATTTTAAAATAATATAAATGAAAATGAAAATACAATTTATCACAATTTGGGGGATTTAGCAAAAGCAGTGCTTAGCAGGCAATTTATAACCTTAAATGCATATACCAGAAAAGATGAAATATCTAAAATCAGTAACAATGAGTTTCTACCTTAGGAAAATAGAAAAAGAAAAATAATTTAAGCCCAATGCAAACTGAAGGAAGAAATAATACAGAGCAAAAATTGAATACAGGAAAACAATGAGAAAAATTGTTTTTAAAAGTTTGGTCTAGGGAAAAATCAATAAAATTGATAAATATCTAGGGAACCTAATTAAAAAAAAAAAAACCATGAAAAGCCCAAATTATCAATATCAGAACTGAAAGCTGGATGATCAGTATAGCCCCTAAGGGCATTAAAAGGTAATAAAAGAATACTATGAAAAATTCTAGGCCCAGAAAGTGATAGCTCTGATGAAATGGGCCAGTTTTTTGAAGGACATAGATTATCAAAACTGACAAAAGGAGAAATAGGTAATTGAATAGGTCTATATCTATTAAAACTGAATCAATAATTTGAAAATTAATAATTAAGAAATAATTTCTGAAAAGCATCAGGATCAGATGGATTCACTAGTGAATTCTACCAGATAAAACTCTATTATAAGATAAAAAACATGGTTGCCTGGGTGGCTCAGTTTGTTAAGCATCTGACTCTTGATTTCAGCTTAGATCGTGATCTCAGGGTTGTGAGATCAAGCCCCACATCAAGCTCCATGCTGGGCATGGAGCCTGCTTAAGATTCTGTCTCTCTCTGTCCTTCCTCCCTGCCACTTGCACTCTCTTTCCCTTAAAAAAGGGGGAAAACATCCAATTAAGAAGTGGGCAAAAGATCTGGACAGACATCTCACTAACAATAATGATGGTAAATAAGCATGTAAGAAGATGCTCATTGTCACTAGGGAATTGCAAATTAAAATAACAGTAGGATACTACTATACATCTTTTAGAATAACTAAAGTAAAGACATACACAAGTTGCCAATTTCTTATAAGAACAGTGGGAACTCCTTTCATTGGTGATGGTGATAAAAAATAGTACAGCCATTTTGGAAGACATTTAGGCAATTTCCTGCAAAGCTAAGCATAGCCTTACCATACATGTCAATAATCACACTGCTAGGAATTTAATTTACTATACTGATTTTAAAACTATGTCCACACAAAAACCTGCACATGAAAATTTACAGCTTCTATTTTTAATTGCCAAAAACTGGAAGCAACCATGGTCCTTCAGTAGGTGAATTGATAAACAGACTGTGGTATATCCATATGATAGGTTATTATTCAGTGATAAAAAGAAATAAGACATAAAGCCACAACAAGACATGCATGAATTTTAAATGCATATTGCTAAGTGATAGAAGCAGTCTGAAAAGTCTGCATGTGACTCCAATTTTGACACCATGGAAAAGGCAAAACTCTAGTAATGGTAAAAAGTTCAGTAGGTGCCAAAGATTGGGGAACCACAGGATATTTACAAAGGTGGTAAAATTTCTGTATGATAATGTAATTGTGGTTACATGACATTATGCATTTGTCCACATCCATAGTGCCTTCATACAAAGTAAATCTGAATGTATGTAATTTTTTCATATATGTAATTTTTAAAAACATCATATAGAAAATTGAGTGATCCCAGAATTAAATTCAGACTGTGACAAAACAATCTAATTGTATTGCAAATTCATGAAACAACCTTACTGAAGATGAGTCAAAAGATGCTGACCTGAGTAAATTTGGAAAAAAGTGAAATCTGTAAGAGTAGAGGCAAAAGTACATATTAGTGTACACTAGTTGATAAAGTTGTTTCCTATGGGGTTAAAGTTATTAACTGTACCAGGTTAACAATTCTGATACTGCCACATGTGTATACTGAAATTGAACAAGTGAGTAAATGAATGGTGGATGGTGGAAGCCAGGTTTCTCACTGTTGGAGTGGGAGTTTTTAAGTAAGTAAGGAGGGAGAGTAAAATGAATCATGCAGGCGCCTGCGTGGCTCAGCTGGTTGAGCGACTGCCTTCGGCTCAGGTCATGACCCTGGACTTGCAGGATCTCGTCCTGCATCGGGCTCCCAGCTCCTTGGGGAGTCTGCTTCTCCCTCTGACCCTCTCCTCTCTTATGCTCTATCTCACTCATTCTTCTCAAATAAAGAAAATCTTAAAAAAAAAAAAAAGAATCATGCAGTAATGGATTAGAGTTGGAGACACTAGGAAGAACTCATTTTTATTTCATTATGGACACAACTGATTACATGTAGAAATACAGATATGGTTGTAAAACATTTGTATACACATATATTTCTTGGCTCATCAGCTGAGAAGGCCTAGAGGCAACAACACTCTAGTAGCAACATACTCACCTAGTTCTCAGATCTTTGTTTCTAATACCATTCTCCAGTAAAAGGAAATAGGGCTCCTTGGAGAAATGGCTGATTCTAGAATTGGGGCAGGAAGTATACAAAATGAGCATGGGCCATGTTGTAGTGTTAGAAAGTAAATGTTCAAACATATATGCAAGTGTGCATGTGCTCATGCAAACATACCATTTTATCTCAATGGGACATAGGAGGCAATTGAAAGAGTTTCCAATGGTCAAATCTTGAATAATATAAGCAAAAAAATTAATAACATAGTATTGGATTATAACTCAAAATATAAAGTAAACATCCATGTGTCCATACTGAATGTAAATAAATGATTGAATGAATAAATCAGGGAGAAGAGACACATTGCCCAGATAGAGGAATTCCACTCTGTCTTCAAGGAATTAGAGTATAATTCCCCTTTCTTTAAGTGTGCGCTGGGCATAGTGACCTCATTCCAACAAGTACAGTATGGATGAGGGTGAAGGGAGTAACTACAGTGGAGGCACTTGAAAAACGCTACCTAAACCAGTAACAAGAATACCATTCACAGTGATAAGTCATGTTGATAGTATATATCCTTGATATGTTATGATACAAATGGCACTTTACTTCTGTTTCCTCAGTAGCCCATAATCCCAGCTAATCATGAAAAATAAACAAAACCCAAAAATACTAACTGAGGAACACTTTACTACATACTTGACCAATACTCCTCAAAATTGTCAAGGTCATCAAAACAAGGAAAATCTGAGAAGAAGTCTAAGGAAACATGAGTCATGACAGCCAAGAGGAGCCAAATGAGACATCAGTACTAAATGCAATGTAGTATCCTAGATGGGGTCCTGGAACAGGAAAAGGACATTAGATTAAAGCTAAGGAAATCTGATTAAACTATGGCCTTTGGTTAACAATAATATATCAAAATTGACTCATTAATTGTACAAATTTGCCATACTAATGTGAGATGTTAATAATAACTGAAACGTGTGTGTTGGGTATATGGCAACCCTATGGTATCTTTGCAGTTTTTCCATAAATCTAAAAACTGTTCTAAAATTAAAGTTTATTTTGCCAAAAAGTTCCATTTTACATAGGTCTTAAAATGTAAATTATGTATTTTGTCAGGAAGTATCAAGTTGCCAAGGATTTGGAATGGAAAGAAGGAAAGCTTATGAAGAGGCATGAGAAAAGTTCATTATCTTGATTTATGGTCTCACAGTTGTATTTATATCTCAAAACGCCAAATTTCACACTTTGGATATTTGCAGTTTATTGTATGTCAGTTATATTCATGAAAACTTTTTTTTTTTAACAAATAGGGAACAAACAGAAAAGAAATAAAGAAAACAATAGACCTTGAGCCAATAATATCAATAATTACAGTAAATATAAATGATTTAAACAAGACTCAGCTAGATGTTGTAACAAGAAGTCAACTTTAAATATGCTGATATAATATTTAAAAGCAAAAGAATGGGGGAAAGATAAGTCCATCTTGATACTCTTGTTCGACATGATCACTGAAAGTCCTAGAAATAGAACAAACTATATCTGTTCAAAGATGACAAGCTTGCCTACATAGAAAATCCTAAGAAATCTACAAAAAGAAAAAGGCTCCTAAAACTAATAAGTGTGCTTAGCAAGGTTGCAATATACAAGGTTAAAATATAAAAATAAGTGATGTTTCTGTATACTAGCAATGAACAACTGCAAACATTTTTAAAGTACTATTTACAGTCACAATCACAATCAATAACTCCAATTTTAAAAAATGGTATGTAGGTATAACTCTTAACAAAATATTTGCAGGATCTTTATTCTCAAGATTATAAAACACTAATGAAAGAAATCAAAGACCCAAGTAAATGAAGAGATAACTCTATGATCATAGATTGAAAGACTCAGTATATTGAGATATCATTTCTCTCAATAAACACAATCTTAATAAAGTCCCAGCAAGGGAGCACCTGGCTGGCTCAGTCATTAAGTATCTGCCTTTGGCTCAGATCATGATCCCACAGTCCTGGGATGGACCTCTGCATCCTGCTGCCTGCTCAGCGAGAAGCCTGCTTCTTCCTCTTCCACTGCCCCTGCTCGTATTTCCTCTCTTGCTGTCTCCCTCCGTCAAATAAATAAATAAAATCTTTTAAAATAAAAATAAATGAAAAATGAAAAAATAAAGTCCCAGCAAGATTATTTTTGTAGACATAGACAATCTTAAAATATATATAGAAAGGTTAAGGAACTCTGATAATCAAAACAATTAAGAAGAAAATAATGTTGGAACATTTACACTATCAGATTTAAGATTTACTAGAAAACTGTAATAACCAACACACTATGGTATAGATGAAAGAACTGACACATACACAAATCTGTGGAACATGATAAAGTCCAGAATAGACCCAGACAAATATTGTTAATTGATTTTTGACAAAGGTGCAAAGGCAATTCAGTTGTTAATGGATATATAAATTGTGGTAAATCATACAATGGAATACTATTCAGCAATTTAAAAAATGAGTGAACTATTGAAACACAACAAGGATGAGCCTCAGGTGTTAACACTGTGCTAAATGAAATAAGCCAGTCTTAAAAGTTTGAATCCATTCATAAAATATGTGAATCCATTTAAGTCATTTTTTTGAAAGGCAAAACCATTACCTTAAAACCTTTATTTGAAGAGCAGGGGTCATGGTCATACTATTTGCCCTCTACATGGACAAATACATAATTTATGTATCACATATGCTTCCATGTTTTTCTTTTCTTTAACCTTGAAATTCTAAAGTACATAGTTATTCTTGGCCTCAGCATGATTGTGAACCTAAAGGTAGACAATGAAGTCACATGGCTCTAAGGTGACCGATCATCTGAATGGAAACATTCTAATAAAAAGATTCTTAGATGCTGAACAGTATTTCCAAGAACGAATTCCACCCTCCTGCTGTTCTTTTATTCTGACTTCCCCATCTTTTTTTTTTTTTTTTAAAGATTTTGTTATTTGAGACAGAGAGAGGGAGAAGGAGATGCAGACTCCCTGCTGAGCCCCCCACTTCCCTATCCCTATTGGAAAAATACTGCATTTGAAAAAATCTTTACTTCCTTTGTTGATCACTGTTGTGCAGTACAAAGGAGCTTTGATCTAGGAGCCAGAAGACTTAAGTGACTTTGTGCAAGTCACTTAGTGTTTCTCAGTTTATTTTCTCATCTTAAAGTAGAGATAATAACACCTGTCCTGCCTACTTCATTTGTAAAGATCTGATAAGCCAGTAGAAATTCCCATTTTGTATGTTGTAAAGTAATTGGTAAGTAAATATAAGGTTTCACCACTATTACTAAATATAGGAAAAGAAAAACCTGTTTTGTGGTATAACAGGAGATTCAACTCTGCAAATTGTTATAATCTCAAAAATTAATGCAGAATGAATAATAAGGACTTCATAATCTCAAAGTTGATTACTCTGGTTTTATTATCATACATTATTTAATTAAATTATTAATAGGGTATAAAATATGCTGTTATACCAAATTTGGAGTACAGGGCTAGACATTTTAGTACAAATTAAAGTTCTGTAAATACCATCAGGATGAATAACAAGCAATATACTTCTTAAGATTAATTTCAATTAATCAAATTATGAAGGAAGGAATTCAGTTTTAGTAAAAGCTGTAGTTATTTCCTTCTAGCAGTAGATGCCAGTAGAGTTCTTCTTTTTAATAAAAATCAAGTTGCCTAAGTACTTACATAGCAACAACTTCCTGGTCACATTACCATATATAGAAACATTGCTCTGCAGACTAAAGATTCTACTTTCTATAAGGACTTTGTAACAAATGGAAACAGTTTTACTGAAAAAACAGTCCAGGTTTCAAATGTAGGGTTTTCACTCATCTAGTAAGGCTTACTTCCTCCCCATCCTTCTTCTATTTACTTTGCTGTTAATAGCCTTAGGTATTGTTTTAAATAAATGAATCTTAGTGTTCTAGTTAGGACTCTGGAATATCTGTTCTAAGCTTGAGCAACCTTGAATATGTCTGGCTAAACATGTTAAAGATGATATGGTGGGGTTGAAGTGTTAGGATTAGTTCGTTCATTTGGAAGAGAATACCATGAGTTGAATATTTTGGGAAGGTTAATGTGTCAGAGATGAGTGATTGAAAGAAATGACTGGAAGCAGGGAAAACAAGTTATTTTAGAAATTCACATTTGCACATTATAAAAATGAAACCCAAAGAATGAACAAAATTTAGTAACTGTAGAAAAAAAGAGTTCAATGACATTGCATAAATAAAATTAAAACGTTTTCAAGTATTTAATGATTTTACTTAGACCTTTAATTTGTTAGAAATGAATGCTTTCATTTTTAGGGGGAGACGAACCGTGAGAGACTGTGGATTCTGAGAAACAAACTGAGGGTTTTGGAGGGGAGGAGGCTAAGGGGTTGGGTGAACCTGGAGGTGGGTATTAAGGATGGCACATATTGTATGGAGCACTGGGTATAGTGCATAAAAAATGAATCTTGGGACACTGAAAACAAAAATAAAATTACAAAAAAAAAGAATGCTTTCTTGAACATATTGAGTATATAATACATGCTCTATATTGATGAATTCAAGTAACATAATTTGAGACATAAATTTATAAATAGCAAGTTTTAACACAGAAGTTTAAATCAGTGGAGAAAGAAGAGAGCAATTTATTTTCTAAGAAATATGTTGGAAAATTCAGTGAAGAGGTGACACTTGGAGTGAGTCTCAAGGATGAAAGAAATTTCTCCTCTAAGACAGCAAGGCAGAGAATTAAGGGATTTCATCCACTTCAGGCCCTGTAGTCCTTCCATGCTCTGTAGAGACTGAACAAACTGCAGACACTTGTTCAGTCCTGTTTTGTGTAAAGCACTGTCAGATGTTTAAAAAAATTATCTATTCTTATACACACATGTTTACACAGAAAGCTACAGATTTTAAAAGCTTAGTATTATAGATACTGTTCCCTATTTGGTTACATTGATACTAATTTTATTACACAAAACAAAATATACAACAGTGGAGCTGTTACTTGGCAAAATTCATAAGTCAATTTGTGTGTGTGTGTGTGTGTGTGTGTGTGTTGTCCTAAACTGATTATATTATTGTTCCAGTTTATTTATTATTGTTGTTCCTATTCTATTTGTCAAGCAGCTGGCAGGAAATTTGGACTAAGATATTTTTAGGTAGATCCTCTCTCTCCCCCAAGGAGAAAAGCATATAGATTTTTCATCCTTTAATTAGTGTCAAAAGGCAAGTACTCGAGTTCATAATTAAGTGTCACAGGTTACTTTTTTCCTGCAATTGGCCAATGGCAAATTTTACTTTCTTTTAATCAAAGGAGTTGTTTCTAAGTCAGACCTAAAGTTAGGGATCAGTGAAGAAGTAGTACTCAGTGTTAAGTTTTAAAAATTAAGATGTTTCAGTAAACTAGAAGGAATTTTTTTTTTCAGTTGAAATGTTTTGCTGTGGCTGATTTTACGTAACTTTAAATCTTATATTTTGTTCATTTTTTCATATTTTAAAATGTACTGCTGATAAACACTTGTCAGCAGATGGTAAGTTTGATAAGCAGTACTCATATACTACATTTTTGTAGTTCCTGTATATATTAGACTTAAGTCAATGAGTTAGCAACATTTGGTTCTTTTTTTAAAGTGCTAGTTCAGATATTTCTTAGTTAAAACATGTTATAAAGTTGTTTTGCAAGGGCTTTTAATATCCAGTTTATATGAGTTTTCAGTGAAAAGTTAACTGCTTATCAGGATTCATAAAATCTGTACATTAGCTGATTTCCTGGAAAAAAAAAAAAAAAAACCACACAACCTTTTTAACATATTATATTTGGAGAGTGGTTTGGCCTTGAATTGTTTGCATAGAGTTGTAATACATGTTTAACTAGTTTTCTTTTTGAAAAGTTTTTTTCAGTCTGTATATAAAGTCTTATCTTTAATGTTCTCACTAAGATTAAACACTCTTAAGCATAAAACCATTTAGACTGATATTGCAAGTCTTTAAAATCCCCATCTCTAGTTGAGATGAAGGGTTTGCTAAGAAAGGCTCAGTAATGTACTGTTTTATATTAACAGGAAACAGAGCAGCAGTAGTGGTTTGAATACCCTGCAAACAGGAAGTTTGACACATGCATAGCTCTTAGCTTCTGTGTAAGAACTTGTTGAGCTTCTTCTGAAAATATTTTCATTTACTTTAAGTAAAGTGCAAATGCACATGAATGGCAGCTTATAAAGAACTACCCTGTAACCAGTATACGGGTACAACTGCTCTTCAGAAATTGGAAGGTTTTGCTAGCCGATTATTTCATAGACATTCTAAAAGTACTGCACATGATCAGAAAACTGCTCTGGAAAATGACAGCCTTCATTTCTCTGAGCATACTGCTTTATGGGACAGATCAAGTAAGTTTTGTTTGTTTTTTTTTTAATGATACATTTTAACTAGAAGCTAAAATACTAATTGGAGTTTTAGAATCAAACATAAAGAACAATGTTTTGTCTTTTTGTGATTCATACAAGGACATTTTGCAGGATGAAGTTGCAAAATCCCACAAAACTTGATTATAAGTTGAACTGAATCGTGTAGTTCATTGTTTTGTTTTATATGTGACCATTAAGTCCCATGTCAGTAGGAAATTTTCTACAGAATTTTATGTCATGTCTAGTGAATGTTAGTTTGTTTTTATTTTTTGTTCTTATATGAAAGTGAAAAGCCTAAATTTTAGAAAGAATAATCAGTTTATTTTTTTTTAAGTTTTTTGGATTTATAATCCTTAAAATTTAAAAGGGCAGAAGACTCTGGAATTTATAATTAAAGTTCTACTGTGTTTACCATTTTTTATTTTTAAGTACCTGTGTGAAAGTTACTTCAGGTTTTTTTATAAGCAGGATTTCTAATATGAAAGCATAGTATAATTACTCTATGTAAAATCTTATATTTATAACATAATAAATATCAAAAGCTTTTATATTTTTATTTTATGTTATTTTAATTGTGGTTAAAGGAGGGAAAACTTGTTTATGCATACATCACATTCTTTCCAGGCATGTTAAAATGTTTGAACTTGGTGCTTTGCTAAAATGTAACCATTTTTGGTGACATGCACTTTAAAAGATAAATTTCAGGTATAAACAATACCAGTACCTCCATTCCACATCTCACCAAAAATACCCTCCCCGAGGTATTTTTGTCATTGTGATTAAAGGAACAATAGAATTACCCTTGGTACCTTTGCCCTTTTTGCTGTGTTTGATGATCAAATAGCACTAGGTTTTGCTTTTTTCTGTTTATATATTCCATTGCAGTTTAAAACTCAGTTTAAAAAAATAAAACAAACCAAGAATGGTTTACAAAATTTAGTCCTTGGTTTTTTACAGTACCTTCATGGTTCTATAGAAGTTTATTTGAATTATTTATTTACTGCATCAGAATTTTTTTTTACCTCCTTTGAGCTGTTTTAAGGAGAAAGTAAAGAACACATATATTGTTAAAATTCTTCTTACTTGAAGGTTTTGATTGTTTATAATTAATCCTTACTGTAAAGCAGGTCGATAGATGAGGAATCTCAAATATCTTCAAGGTAATGAACTGTTAAATATTAGAAATAATTCTACATTATTAAGATTAACCAAACAGCAGAAGTTTGTTATTCATTCCACTTGTCCTGTTCTATTAAATTGCACTCTTCTAGGTCCCTTTGGAAATCTTTTTCATGCATTTGGAAGACCTTTTAATTAAGCGTTCAATTAAGAATGGAGACAGTACTGAATTAGTTTCTGTTTCACTAGTACCTACTCCTCCAAAACAGACATAGTAGGTGTCTGTTTAGTAAATGTATCTCAAATGTGTTTGATGAATGAATGAGATCACAGGCTTGTAATAAAACTTATGTTTGAACCATACTGTCACTATTTCTTAAAAATGTATGGGGCCTGTGATGTTTTCTGAAACACATTTTAAAACTAACTATTGAAGATAACATCATGAGCATGATTTCTTTTAGAAAAAAGAGACTGATGGGGCGCCTGGGTGGCTCAGTGGGTTAAAGCCTCTGCCTTCGGCTCAGGTTGTGATTCTAGGGTCCTGGAATAGAGCCCCACATTGGGCTCTCTGCTCAGCCCACTGCCTACCTCTCTGCCTACTTGTGATCTCTGTCGGTCAAATAAATAAATAAAATCTTTAAAAAAAAAAAAAAGAAAAAAGAAAAAAAGAGACTGATAAAATGCTGTTAACATTTTTCTGAATTGTGATGTCACAAAATAAAATAAATAGTACACTTGTAACACAAGTAAAATTAGGTGCAGGCCTTATAGCCCTGCAAATAATAGGCATGACACAAGAAATATTTAGAATAACTGAATATTCATTAATCAAGTATTTCTTCTACTCTCTTCTCTCTTTCATATCCCAAAAATATCAAAAGACACAATAATTTTATATACATAATGATGGGTATAGTAAACACAAGCTCTAGTTTTCTGTTATGGAGTGTGTTACTGTAGAGGAGAAAACACTGATGCAACAGAAACAGAAATCCTATCATTTCAAAATTCCAGGGTTTATTTTTGTGATGAAAGCACAAATTACCATTTACAGAGTGAGTTATAGAAGGAACTTTTACTATATGAAGTTTTTATGAAAACCACATTCTTCAAAGCTACTTAAAGCATTCTACTTGTATGACTTGTTTGACAAGAAAAAAGAATGTACTATCTCCTGATAATAAACATTCTGAATATGCTTGTTCCAAAAGTGCTATTTTAAGAAATCAACTAAGCACAGAAAATACATGTAATTTTTTTTAAATTGCCTGTTGAGTAAAGATTAATTACCAATTTAAGCATTTATGAAATGTAACAAGTTTTAATCCAAGTTTTTTCTCGAGTGATAGTAAATATAGGAAGAAATACAGTATAAAAGCCACACAGAACTGTGTTTTATCTTCTGTTATTAAACTAAGTAACAGGAATTCCTGTTTGATAACATAAATATTTAACAGCTGATTCCATCTACATATAAGTACAAGAAGTTCAAAAGAAAAACATGGAGGAATTCTGCTTTTTGTTCTGACTCAGAATGAACAGGAGTATTGATGTTCATTGAGTTCTCTTTGTAGCAAATGTATTATGGTTAGCTTTTAAATCTTTCTTTGATCATAAGTGGTATATCAAATTATACAATGCTGAACTTAATTGAAGTTTTCACGATTTAAATCTTGGACTTTATACACTTAATTAATGTCTAATAACATTTTAAGGACTAAATAGGTGAATACCATCAAACACTTTTTTTATTCTCCTTCCCCATGAATTGACAAGCTATTTTTCTGGTAGATAAAAAGCTGTATGAGTGAATCTTAGATTTACGTATCATATTAAACAAATACACAATTTTATATATAGATTTCTTCAGGTAGGATTAGATAACTAAAATGGTTTATCAGGCCACTTTATCTAGTTAGTTTTACCTTTCCAAAGCTCATACGATCTTTAAGACAATTCACTTTCATGTTTTTTTTTTTTCCCTTGAAGATTAATTTATTCATTTTAGAGAGGGGCAGGGAGGAGCAGTGGGAGAGAGAGAAATCTCAAGCAGACTCCATACTGAATGTGGAGCCCAATGTGGGGCTGGATCTCATGACCCTGAGATCATGTCATGAATTGAAATCAATAGTCAGACACGTAACTGACTGAGCCACCCAGATACCACTTTCATGTTTATTTCTTAGGCCACTGAATCTTTGTTACTGCAACTTCCTTTTTTTCCCCATTGTAACTTCTAAGCTAGAACACCATCCACATTATCCTTTTATCTGCTTTTTCTATCAGCAGCTATTCCATAAGTTTCTTGGTAGCAATCCATTTTTAGTCATTTGGCAAATGTTTTTGAGAATTTACTGTATCATGGTCTATAAATGGGCTATGGGAAAAATAAGTTCTAGTTCTTACCTTCAAAAACAAGAGTAGGAAGAGCAAACATACAACCAACATAATATTTAAGGTATAGTGAAATGGTTACTTAAAATTGTAAGTTTACTGTAGGAGCTTAGTGTAAGAAGAAATTAACATTGAGGGGAGATGGGACTACCTTTAAGAATATGAAGAATGAATTGACTTCTGAGACTCAGAAAAGGAGGAAAAGGTTATTTTAATATAAGAAAATAAATAACATACACAAATATGTGAAAACATGAAAATTTAGGGTTTACTTAATAAAAGACATGGTAAGATATTAGAAGGGTAGCCTGTAGATCTGATCTTGGAAATCTATCATATACTCAGAATTTTGAACTACATTCTAATAGACAGTGGGGAGCTAATCTGTTTTTTTTAAGTGGAAGATAGTATATGTGCGGTCTTTGTTAAAAGGGCCTAAAGAATTTTAATTTTAACTAGCATAATAAAGGAAAAGTTAACTGGCTTATTCTGCCAGGAAATAAGCAGGAAATTTGGATACTAAAGATTTTCTATTTCAGCTGGGCAGGTATTTACAACTAAGACTTTTGGTCAGTACATGACCATGGCAAATGAATAGTCAGACACTGGATTCCCTTTACAATAACAGTGCTAATTTAAGATGTTTCTTCTCTCTGGAATTCCTTTTCCTTTCTCCCACCAGTGGTAAGATCTGCTCTTACGTTCAGACTCTGTTCAATTACTATCTCTAACAAAAATCACCAGAGCATTCTTTTCCTATTTTTCATTCCAATAAAATTCATAATCTTCTTTCTTTGTTCTCCTATCATCTTATGCTCACTTCAATTATTGTTTATTTTATAGATTTTAAAAAAGTTTTTATTTTTTAGTAATAGTTTTATTATTAAAGTTATATTACATTATTCCTTAAGTTACATATCTCCCATATTTGACTTTGAACTCCTAGAGGGCATAAATTTGTCAATTTATTTTTGGTATTACCAGCCTATTTCTCAATAAACACTGAGTTGTTTGTTATATTGCCTTTAAATATCACTATGGTCTTACACTAACAAGCATTCTTTAATTTGTTCTATTATGATCTTTGCGATTTATTTCAAAGGCTTATGGTTACTAACCAAAAGCAGTAAGATGCTGGCCTGAACATGGAAAATACCACTTTCCAGAGGCACTAAACTCTTCAGCATTATATGTGCATTTTTATCATGATTCTTATAAGAACTTGAATAATCAGCAGACCTTATACTAAGCTAATGGGAAAATTAAGTAATTTAACATTAGAAAATGTTTCCATGGGCTACTTAGCAATGCCATATTGTATATCAAGTATAATAACATAAAAGTAGCTTCTATTTGCTTGTGTTTTGCAAGAGTAACCATACTACATGGTTAGAGAAAAAGGAAGATTAAGTATATATTCTAGGTATTGTCTTGCTACTCGAAGTGTGTTGCCAATCCAACAGCATTAGCATCACCTGGGAGCCTGTTGCAAAGGAAAACGCTCTGGATGCCTGGGTGACTCAGTCAGTTAAGTGTCTGCCTTTGGCTTATGTCCTGATCCCTGGGTCCTGGATAGAGTCCCACATCGGGCTCCTTGCTTAGCAGGGAATCTGCTTCTCTCTCTGCCTGTTGTTCCCCCTGCTTGTGTTCTCTCTCTCTGACAAATAAATAAATAAAATATTTTTCAAAAAAAGAAAAACCCTCAGGCCCTATCAAACCTGAGTCAGAATCTTCATTTTAACAGAATTATCCAGCTGATTGATACGCACATTAAAGTTAGAGAAGCACTTTTTCCCTAGTAATATTTTAATCCTATTACCAAATAATATATCTTCACTGGAGAAAAATTTGCAAACCTTAGAAAAGAACAACAACAACAAAAAGAAACCACACAATTCCACCAAAAGATAACCACTGCTAAAACCTTTTGTACATATAGTCTTGTAGCTCTAGATATCTTTTGTATATATAGACTGCTTTTTGCATAGATGAACAAATTTCCACCAGCCCCTCAATTTGGATCTTTTAGTGCACAGTATTTTATTACATTTTTGCTTGTCATAAAGAGTTGTTACATAATACATTTTAAGATGGCTGTTTTGTATTCAATTGTATTCAATTTGTATTCAATTGAAGGATGTAACACTATTTAACTGATCACTGGCCATCTAGACTGTTTTTAATTTTTGTTATTATACAAAAAAATGCTGTGATAAACATCCTTTTAGTGAAATCTTTGTATATATTATTTTTATATTTTATAGGACAAATTTGGAGAACTGTTATGACTATTTTAAGACTTTTGTAATAATTACACCCCAGATATACAAGTAATATAATCTTTTGGAGTTGAATTTGTTTTCACTATTCAGAGATGTTTAAATTCCCTGCCTTATTTTCTCCTTTATTATTAGTTTTTATCAGAATTCTCCACTTTTCAAAACTGATCAATTATTAGGAGCAAATGGTCTGAAAGACATATTTTAGTTGACAAATAGAGCATTATCATTATATGTTCCTTGGTAGTCAACAGACAATAATCTACTTGGAGATTCAGACATATTATAAAGTATATCACATACTTCTGATTCTGCAATATAGCTGTGACTCTTATCCCTTTATTCCCATATTCCCTGGGTGGAATATTGTCATATACATTATCATATGAAACATTTATCTATTGTCAGACATTGTTTTAAGGACATTGCATGTATTCATTCATGTAATTCCTTAAAAAGCCTAGTAGGGTTTACAGATGAAGAGAATAAAGCACATTGAGGGACAGTAATTTCTTCAAGATAACATACCTAAATAGGAAGAAGTTTGAACCCAGGCAGTCTGGCTCCAAAGTCCATGCTTTTAGTACCTATTATGTGAAATCTTTCTGTATGTGTGTAAGAAAAATGGGTCTCTGGCTCCTATAGCAAAGATTTTGTGTCTTGGGTTTCCTGTCAGATGAGAGACAGTGTGTGCATTATGAGGACCAAGAAGATGAACAGGCTAGAAAGAGAAGTTTGAAAATAAGATGCCTTCCAAAAAGAGCTAATAAATCAAAACTGGATTGATACATTCTCTGAAGGATTGAATATTACTTGCAAAATCCTAAAATAATGGCTGTTTTTAACTGAGCTTTTAACTAGTTGTATAACTAGTATGGCCACTTATGATACAAATAAGGTTTCATCTTTTAAATATTCAGATTAATCACTTATACTAATCTGTTTATATTAGCACGACTGCTAAGTAGCTCTTTTTTTGGTGTCTCCTTCCACTCCCCTTTCACATACTGCTTAACTTTTGACAGTTTACTCATTACAGAGAGGCTAATCTTCCTTTCAAAGCATGAATAAAGAGGTGAGAATTTTGATTAGTATATAAGCTAGTGGTCTCATTTTCAGCTTCATTTGATTTTGCCACTGCTACATGGTTTCGTGGATTAAAACTTATCCCCAAGAATTTGATGTATCCTTGCTCTTGATGTGATGACACTGACCCTTGTGGAGACCTTATGGTTCATATTAATATTGGACTTTCCAGTGTTATGTTTATCCAAGCGATAAAGCACAGGATTTACTTAAATGCTTCATGAGCCTGACTTCCACTCCAGGTCAAATGTGTGACAACGGTATCTTTCAGCCCTTTCCCCACACTGTACCAAAATCAGCCTTCCTTTCTTGAACATCTTGTGCAGGAATAGCAAACTGGTAGTCTATAACTCAGATGTAGCTCACAGATAAATTTTGTTTGGTCCTCATGGTATTTTTTTAATAATTGAATTTTATACCATTATTTTTTATAAAAATATAAAATGATTTTTAAACAAAAGATTTCATATTAATATTGGACTTTAGTATCCTTGAACCATTATAAAAGTTGATTTCAGAGGCCCCTTATTCCATTTAAGAACAAATGGGCACTGAATGAATATCCTTTTTACTCAGGATTTATACTGTGTGATTTACTCTGTCTGGCCTTATATTGTTTTGCCTATACGTCCTCTGTAGACACTAAATTTGGCACATAGTGCCTCTAATTTAAACCCTAAATCACCAACTCAGATTCTCCTTTCCTTTTTGATAAAGCTTGTTTAGTGTGCCTTCCTACTTATGGACCACAGATACTATCACTAAAATTCATGAAAGAAATTCTGGTAATTCTAAACCTTAGGAAGAATGATGTCTAGTTTTAATCCTTCCCTTTCAGGATCCCCATTTTATTTTTAATATAGATCTACTTACCTCCACCTCTTTAATTAATTTTGTTTACCATTAGGTATTGGGAAGGAATAGCCTTTACTAGCTCCAAAGGGTTTTTGTTAGGTCATTCCCCCCAGCTAATGAATGCCTGCTAGCCTTACACCTACATAATTAAGTTGTCCACTGAAGTGATTCTTCCCAGAGCAAAGAAGATCCTTGCTTCAGTCAACTGTCTCTACTTACATAGAGGAGCACTTGACAACGTTTTATTTTAAAGATTTATTTATTTATTGGAGAGTGAGAGAATGAGAGAGTGCATACATGTGCCCTTGCAAGCATGGGGAGGGGCAGAAGGTGAGAGAAAGAGGGAAAGAATCTTAAGCAGACTCCCCACTGAGCGTGGAGCCAGATATAACAGAAGGCTCAATATCACAACCCTGAGACCATGACATCAGCTGAAATCAAGAGTTGGGGACGTAACTGAACCACCCAGGAACAATGACAACTTTTAAAAAATTAAGTATAATTTATATACCATAAAACTTTGTCATTGGAGTTCAATGTAGAGTTCAGTGTTTATTAATAAATTTGTAGAATTGTGCAGCCATCTCCACAATTCATTTTTAGAATATTTCCATCACTTCAGAAAGTTTTATACCCGTTGGCAGTTAGTCTCCACTTTTCATCTAAACCACAGACAAACTCTGATGTTTTCTGGGCCTACAGATTTTCTTTTCTGGACATTTTCTACCTCTACAGATTTTCTGTCCCTATAGATTTTTGTCATTACAGATTTTTCATTTCTGGATGTTTTATATAAATGGAATTATACAACATGTAATCTGTTGTTTCTGACTTCTTGCACTTAAAGTTTTGATGTTTATCCATGTGAAAGAACATAAAAAATAATTTTATTGCTGAATTATAGCATGCTTTATGGATATAATACATTTTGTTTAACCATTCAGCAACTGATAAACATTAAGGTTATTTCCAGTTTGGGATTATTTGGATAATGTCATGATAAACATTTGGATACAAGACTGAGCAGTTTTTCTGCTTTTAGTTCTCTTAAGCAGATACCTAGGAGTACAATTGCTGGGTCAAGGCTAAGTTTATGTTTATTCTTTTAAGAAACTTCCAAATTGTTTTAAGTGGCTTTACCCTTTTACATTGCCACCAGCAATATATGAGGGTTATAGTTTCTTCACATTCTTGTTAATACTTGATATCATCAGTCTTTTTAATTATAACCATTCTGTTATATGTGAATTGGTATTTCATTGTGATTTCAATTTGTATTTCCCTAATAATTGATGATGTTGAGCATATTTTCATATGTTCTTAGAAGCCATTTGTGTATCTTCTTTGGAGAAACACATTTTCAAATCTTTTGCTCACCTTCAAAACAGGATTTTTGTCTTTTTATTACCAAGTCTTAAAAATTCTAAATATATTCTAAATACAAGTTCTTTACCAAATACATAATTTGCAAATATTTACTCTTGGTCTATGGCTTGTCTTATTTTCTTAAATGGTGTCTTTGAAGAGTAAAAGTTTGTGATTTTAATGAAGTACAGTTTATCATTTTTTCCTTTATACTTTGTACTTTTGTTGCTAAATCAAATCATTGTCTAACCCAAGGCAATGATGATTTTTATTCTCTGCTTTCATCCAGAAATCCATTTTTTTAGTTGTCTTTGTATTTATGATGTGAGGCATGGAGTGAAGTCCTTCCCCCCATCCTTCGTATGGCTATCCAATTTTTACTGTACTTTTTTTAATCCAATTTTTAGCATCAGCTATCAGTTTCTTTTTTTTTATTTAATTTTTTTCAGTGTTCCAAGATTCATTGTTTATGCACCACACCCAGTACTCCATACAATACATGCCCTCCTTAATACCTACCACCATGCTCATCCAACCCTCCACCCCCTCCCCTCCAAACCCCTCAGTTTGTTTGTCAGAGTCCCCAGTCTCTCATGGTTCATCCCCTCCTCTGATTTCCCCCAACTCACTTCTCTTCCTCTTCTCCCAGTGTCCTCCATGTTATTCCTTATGCTCCACAAGTAAGTGAAACCAAATGATAATTGACTCTCTCCGCTTGACTTACTTCACTCAGCATAATTTCCTCCAATCCCATCCATGTTGACACAAAAGTTGGGTATTCATCCTTTCTGACGAAGGCATAATATTCCATTGTATATGTGGACCATATCTTCTTAATTATTTTTATTAACATATAATGTATATTTGTCCCAAGGGTACAGGTCTGTGAATCATCAGGCTTACATACTTCACGGCACTCACCATATCATATACCCTCCTCAATGTCCGTAAACCAACCACCCTCTCCATATCCTCCCTCCGCCCAGCAACCCTCAGCTTGTTTTGGGGGATTAAGAGTATCTTGTGATTTGTCTCCTGATCCCATCTTGTTTCATTTTTTTCCTTCTCTAGCCCCCAAACCCCCCACTCTACCTCTCAAAATCCCCATATGAGGGATATCATATGATAATTGTCTTTCTCTGATTGACTTATTTCGCTCAGCATAATACCCTCTAGTTCCATCCATGTCATCACAAATGGCAAGATTTCATTTCTTTTGATGGATGCATAGTATTCCATTGTATATATATACCACCTATTCTTTATCCATTCATCTGTTGATGGACATCTAGGTTCTTTCCATAGTTTGGCTATTGTGGACATTGCTGCTATAAACATTTGGGTGCACGTGCCCCTTCCAACCACTACATTTGTATCTTTAGGGTAAATACCCAGTAGTGCAATTGCTGGGTTGTAGGGTAGCCTTATTTCCAACTTTTTGAGGAATCTCCATGGTATTTTCCAGAGTGGTTGCAGAAGTTTGCATTCCCATCAACAGTGTAGGGGGGTTCTCCTTTCTCTGTGTCCTCTCCTGCATCTGTCATTCCCTGACTTGTTAATTTTACCATTCAGATCGGTATGAGGTAGTATCTCACCATGGTTTTGATTAGTATTTCCCTGATGATGACTGATATGGAACTTTTTCATGTGTCTGTTGGCCATCTGGATGTCTTTGCAGAAATATCTGTTCATATCCTCTGCCATTTCTTGATTGGATTATTTATTCTTTTAGGATTATTTGTTCCATTTCTTTGGGAAAAAATGGATGGTATTTTGATAGGAATTGCATTAAATGTGTAGATTGCTTTAGGTAGCATAGACATTTTTACAGTATTTATTCTTCCAATCCAGGAACATGGAACATTTTGCCATTTCTTTGTGTCTTCCTCAATTTCTTTCATGAGTACTTTATAGTTTTCTGAGTATAGATTCTTTGCCTCTTTGGTTAGGTTTATTCCTAGGTATCTTATAGTTTTGGGTGCAATTGTAAATGGGATTGACTCCTTCATTTCTCTTTCTTCTGTCTTGTTGTTGGTGTAGAGAAATGCAACTGATTTCTGTGGATTGGTTTTATATCCTGACACTTTACTGAATTCCTGTACAAGTTCTAGCAGTTTTGGAGTGGAGTCTTTTGGGTTTTCCACATATAGTATATCATCTGTGAAGAGTGATAGTTTGACTTCTTCTTTGCCTGTTTGGATGCCTTTAACTTATTTTTGTTTTCTGATTGCTGAGGCTAGGACTTCTAGTACTATGTTGAATAGCAGGGGATATAGTGGAAATCCCTGCCCTGTTCCTGACCTTAGGGGAAAAGCTCTCAGTTTTTCCCCATTGAGAATGATATTCACTGTGGGTTTTTCATAGATGACTTTGAAGATATTGAGGTATGTACCTTCTGTCCCTACACTTTGAAGAGTTTTGATCAAGAAAGGATGCTGTACTTTGTCAAATGCATTTTTAGCATCAATTGAGAGTATCATATGGTTCTTGTTCTTTCTTTTATTAATGTATTGTATCACATTGATTGATTTGCAAATGTTGAACCAACCTTGCAGCCCAGGAATAAATCCCACTTGGCTGTGGTGAATAATCCTTTTAATGTACTGTTGGAGCCTGTTGGCTAGTATTTTGGTGAGAATTTTCGCTTCTGTGTTCATCAAGGATATTGGTCTATAATTCTCCTTTTTGATGGGGTCTTTGTCTGGTTTTGGGATCAAGATAATGCTGGCCTCATAAAATGAGTTTGGAAGTTTTCCTTCCATTTCTATTTCTTTTTCTTTTTCTCTTTCTTTCTTTCTTTTCTTTTCTTTTTTTTTTTTTTTTTTTTGAACAGTTTCAGGAGAATAGGTATTAATTCTTTAAATGTTTGATGTAATTTCCCTGGGAAGCCATCTAGTGCTGGGCTCTTCTTTTTTGGGAGATTTTTGTTGACTGCTTCAATCTCCTTGTGGTTAGGGGTCTGTTCAAGTTTTCTATTTCTTCCTGGTTCAGTTTTGGTAGTTTTTACATCTCTAGGAATGCATCCATTTATTCCAGATTGTCACATTTGCTGGCATATCGTTGCACGTAATATGTTCTTATAATTGTTTGTATTTCTTTGGTCTTGGTTGTGATCTCTTTCATTCATGATTTTATTTATTTGGGTCCTTTCTCTTTGCTTTTTGATAAGTCTGGCCAGGGGTTTATCAATCTTATTAATTCTTTCAAAGAACAGCTCCTAGTTTCATTGATTTGTTCTACTGTTCTTTTGGTTTTTATTTCATTGTTTTCTGTTCGGATCTTTTATTATTTCTCTTCTGCTGGGTTTAGGCTTTGTTTACTGTTCTTTCTCCAGCTCCTTTAGGTGTAGGGTTAGGTTGTGTATTTGAGACCTTTCTTGTTTCTTGAGAAAGGCTTATATCGCTATATACTTCTCTCTCAGGACCACCTTTGCTGTGTCCCACAGATTTTGAACCGTTGTGTTTTCATTTTCATTTGTTTCCATGAGTTTTTTCAATTCTTCTTTAATTTCCTGGTTGACCCATTCATTCTTTAGTAGGATGCTCTTTAGCCTCCATGTATTTCTGTTCTTTCCAACTCTCCTCTTGTGATTGAGTTCTGGCTTGAGAGCATTGTGGTCTGAAAATATGCAGGAAATGATCCCAATCTTTTGGTACTGGTTGAGACCTGATTTGTGACCCAGGATGTGATCTATTCTGGAGAAGGTTCCATGTGCACTAGAGAAGAATGTGTATTCTTATGCTTTGGGATGGAATGTTCTAATATATCTGTGATGTCCCTCTGATCCAGTGTGTCATTTAAGGCCTTTATTTCCTTGTTGATCTTTTGCTTGGATGATCTGTCCATTTCAGTGAGGGAGATATTAGAGTCCCCTAGTATTATTGTATTATTATTGATGTGTTTCTTTGATTTTGTTATTAGTTGGTTTATATAGTTGGCTGTTCCTCTATTAGGGGCATACACATTTAAAATTGTTACATTTTCTTGTTGGACAGACCCTTTAAGTATGATATAGTGTCCTTCCTCATCTCTTATAATAGTCTTTGGCTTAAACTTAAAATCTAATTGATCTGATATAAGGATTGCCACCCCAGCTTTCTTTTGATGTCCATTAGCATGGCAAATTGTTTTTCACCCCCTCACTTTCAACCTGGAGGTGTCTTTGGGTCTAAAATGAGTTTCTTGTAGACTGTATATTGATGAGTTTAGTTTTTTAATCCATTTTGATACCCTGTGTTTTTTGATTGTGGCATTTAGCCAATTTACATTCAGGGTAACTATTGAGAGATATGAATTTAGTGCCATTGTATTGCCTGAAAGGTGACTATTACTGTATATTGTCTTTTCCTTTCTGGTCTACTACTTTAGGCTCTTTCTTTGCATAGAGGACCCCTTTCAATATTTCCTATAGGGCTGGTTTGTTGTTTGAAAATTCTTTTGATTTTTCTTTGTCCTGGAAGCTTTTTATCTCTCCTTCTATTTTCAATGATAACCTAGCTGGATATAGTATTCTTGGCTGCATATTTTTCTCATTTAATGCTCTGAATATATCATGCCAGTGCTTTCTGGCCTGCCAGGTCTCCGTGGATAAGTCTGCTGCCGGTCTAATATTTCTAGCACTGTATGTCACAGACTTCTTGTCCCGAGCTGCCTTCAGGATTTTCTCTTTGTCATTAAGACATGTAAGTTTTACTATTTGATGACAGGGTGTGGATCTATTTTTATTGATTTTGAGGGGTTTCTTTGTGCCTCCTGGATTTTGATGCTTGTTTCCTTTGCCATATTAGGGAAATTCTGTACTATAATTTGCTCCAATATACCTTCTGCCCCCCTTTTCTTCTTCTTCTGGAATCCTAATTTTTCTGATATTGTTTCATCTTATGATATCACTTATCTCTCGAATTCTCCCCTCCTTGGACCATATCTTCTTTATCCATTCATCTGTTGAAGGGCATCTTGGCTCTTTCCACAGTTTGGCAACTGTGGTCATTCCTGCTCTGAACATTGGGAATACAGATGAGATGGCCCTTCTTTTCACTACATCTGTATCTTTGGGGTAAATACCCAGAAGTGCAATTGCAGGGTCATAGAGTAGCTCTATTTTTAATTTCTTAAGGAATCTCCACACAGTTTTCCAAAGTGGCTGCACCAACTTGCATTCCCTCCAACAGTGTAAACAGGTTCCCCTTTCTCCACATCCTCTCCAGCACTTGTTGTTTACTGTCTTGTTAATTTTGGCCATTTTAACTGGTGTAAGGTGGTATCTCATTGTGGTTTTGATTTGCATCTCCCTGATGGCTAAAGTTGATGAACATTTTTTCATGTGTCTGTTAGCGTTTGTATGTCTTCTTTGGAGAAGTGTCTGTTCATGTCTTCTGCCCATTTTTTAATGTGATTATCTGTTTTTTGAGTGTTGAGTTTGAGGAGTTCTTTATAGATCCTTGATATCAGTCCTTTGTCTGTAGTGTCATTTGGGAATATCTTCTCCCATTCCATGGGTTGCCTCTTTGTTTTGTTTACTGTTTCCTTTGATCAGCTATTAGTTTCTTAAAAAAAAAATCTTCTAGAATTTTTCATAGAAATTGTACTGAATCTGTAGATTAATTTGTAAAGAATTGCTCTTTTAACAATATTGAGTGTTATAATCCATGAAGATGAAATATTTCTGCATTTTATAGATGTTCTTTAATTTCTATGCAGTGTTTCCTATTTTTTTAGTGCAAGAGTCTTGTGAAAATTGATTTTTAAATATTTTATTTCTGTTAACACTGTTGTGAATGGAGTGGTTTCTTTTAGGTTGTTTGTTCCTAGTATATTAAAATGTTATTGATTTTTCTATATTAATCTTACATCCTATAATGTTAATAAACTCATTTTTTAGTTCTAGTAGTTTCTTTGTAGATTCCTTAAAATTTTCTACATATAGAATTACATCATCTGCAAATAAAGACAGCTTTCTTTCTTATCAATCTGTATGCCTTCTTACCTCATTGCACTGACTAAAACTTCTAACACAAAATCGCATAGAAGTGGTGAATGCCAACATCTTTGCCTTATTCCCAGTTCATGGAGGAAAAATATTCCATTTTTCACCATTATATATGAGGTAAGCTATAGAGTATCCCCCCACACACACATGCACTTTTTTAGCTTGATGAAGTTCCCTTCTAGTCCTAGTTATCACAGGTGTTGAATTTTATGGAATGCTTCTTCCTTATATATACAGATGATTATGTAGTTTTGTCTTTTATTTTATTAATACAGCATATTTCCTAATTGATTTTCAGTGTTGAACCAACCTTGCATTCCTGCAACAAAGCCTACATGGTCATGGTATATAATCCTTTTTATATACTGTTGGATTAGGTGTGTTAATATTTTGATTGTGATAGTTGCATTGCGGTGCATATTGGTCTGTAATTTTCTTATGATCTTTGCCTAGCTTTGTCAGCTTTGGTATCAAACATTATAGAATAAATTGGGCAGTGTCACATCCTCCTTTATATTCTGAAAAAGTTTATGTAGGATTGGTACTAAATCTTTGGATGTTTCATAGACTCCCCTGAGGAAACTATATGGAAATGAGCTTTTTCTTATGGGAACAATTTTAATTACTAATTCAAATTTTTTTAATATTTAATTATTTATTTATTTGACAGACAGAGATTACAAGTAGGCAGAGTCAGGAGGAGAGAGAGGGGGAAGCAGGCTCCCCGCTGAGCAGAGAACCTGACTTGGGACTCGATCCCAGGACTCTGAGATCATGACCTGAGCCAAAGGCAGCGGCCCAACCCACTGAGCCACCCAGGTGCCCTAATTCAACATTTTAATTTGTTCATAGGTCTTCTCAGATTTTCTCTTTCTTCTTGAGTTAGTTTCACTAACTTGTCTTTCTATGAATTTGTCCAGTTCATCTAAGTTACATAATCAAGATAAAGTTGTTTATAGTATTCTCTTATAATTTTTAAAAATTTCTCTAATGTCAATGATAATGTTCTTTCATTTTTCATTTGGGTAATTATTATCTTCCCTATTTTGTCTTGTTTTATTATGTTTCATGAGTTTTAATGTTTCGTCAGTCTAGCTTGAGGTGTATCAGTAAGACTTTGCTCTTATTCATTTTCTCTGTTGTTTTACTATTTTCTATTTCATTGAATTTTCCTCTAACCTGCTGTTTGGTTTTGGTTCAATTTGATCTTCTTTCTTGAGTTTCTTAAGGTAGAAGAAGCTTAGATTATTGTTTGGGACTTTTCTTCTTTTCTAATATAGGTGTTTAAATCTACAGATTTCCCTATAAGCTTTGCTTTGTCTCCATTTCATAAATGTTGATTTCTCATTGTAGGTGTTTTTAATTCAGTCCAAAATATTTTCTAATCATCCTTTAGATTTCTTTGTGATTTCTAATTTAATTCTGCTGTAATGAAAGAACATATTTTGAATGATTTCTAGTCCTTTCTGATTAATATATTGTTTAGCTTATGCTTAATATGGAAATTTCCATTTGTGCTTGAAAAGACCATGTATTTTGATGATGTTAGGTGCTATGTTTTATAAGTGTCAAATTTTAATGGTATTATTCAAGTTTTCTGTATCTTTGCTGATATCTGTCTAGTTTTGCCATGAATTATTGAGAGGGGAATATTGAAATTTTCAACTATAATTGTTGAATTATCTAGTCCTTCTTTTAATTCTGCTATTTTTGTTTTAGCGTTTTGGGAGCTATTTTGTTTAGTGTATATAGATTTCTAATTGTTAAATCTCTAAGATGTATTGGCCATTTTATCATTATGTCCTTTTTTGTCTGAAGTACTTTTTTTTTTCCTCTTAAAGTCTATTTTGTCTGATACTGATTTAGGTACTCCAGCTGTCTTATGGTTACTTTTTGCATGGTGTTTTTTTTTTCTTTTCCTTTCAATCTATTTATATCTTCAAATCTGGCTTTTGTAGATAGCATACAGTTGGACCTTGCTTTTTTATGATCCAGTCTGATAATTTCTGTCTTTTAATCTGTCTTTATTCCATTCATATTCAACGTAATAATTAATATGGTTGGATTTCCATCTTCCTTTGTGCTATTTGTTTTTGATATGTCTTATAGTTTTTGTGTATTTTTCTCTTTTATGTCTTTAGTGTTAAACAAATATGTATTGGGTACCATTTTAATTTCTCTTTGCTTTTTAACTAAATTTTTAAAAGATATTTTCTTGATGCTTAAGTGTTATAGTGTACATTTTATCTTATCACAATCTCCTTCAGGATAGTACTGACTTAATTCTAGTGAAATATAGCTATTTTAATCCAATATAGCTCCATTTCTTCTCCAGCTCTGTGTTATTTTCACATATAGTACATGTACATTTTTGTAAACCCAGCATAGCAATTTCATACAATTTAAGTCCTTTAAAGAAATTAAGAGAAGACAGAAAAGTATATATTTATAAAGTTTTTTACTTATATTTTTTACCATTTCCTGTATTCTTCATTCTTCCTGTCAATTTGAGTATTGTCTGGTATCATTTCCTTTCAGCCTGAAGGACAGCCTTAAGTATTTCTGTTTGCAACAAACATTCTCAACTGTTAGTTATTTGGAAAGGTCTATTTTGCCTTTGTTTTTGGAGAATAGTGTTTTGGGTAGAAAATTTTTGTGAACAGGTTTGTTTCTTTTTTCTCTTAGCAGTCTGAACATATCATTCCACTGCCTTCTAACTTCCCTGTTTCTGGTAATTCTATTTTTTTCCCTTGTACATGATTAGTCATTTTTCTCTTGCTGCTTTTAAGATATTCTCTTTGACTTTGTCTTTCAAAAACTTGAGTATGATGTGTCTGGGTATAGATCTCTTTGTGTTTATTCTAGTTGATATTGTTTGAACTTCTGTATCTGTGGGGTATTGTTTACCATCCAGTTGGATTTTCAACCAGTATTTCTTCAAATATTTTTTCTTTGCCCTTTGTCTTTCACCTCTCTTTCTAGGATTCCTATATATGTATGCTGCTACCCTTGATATCCCACAGATTTGTGAGATTCTGTTCATTTTTTCCCTATCTTTTGTTCTCTGTATTTTTCAGTTTGGATATTTGTATTGATCTATCTTCACCTTCACTGATGCAGTGTTTGGCCTCAGAACTTCTGTTGGGTCTATGTAGTCAGTTTATAAATTTTGGTTACTGTACTTTTGAAGTCTATAATTTTTTTCTGAAGATTTTATTTTATTTATTTGACAGAGTGAGAAATCACAAGTAGGCAGAGAGCCCGATGTGAGGCTCAATCCCAGGACCCTGAGATCATGACCTGAGCCAACGGCAGAGGCTTAACCCACTGAGCTCCCCAGGTGCCCCTGAAGTCTGTAATATTTATATTATAAATTATTACTCTTTCTGTATTGAAACATTATTATTATATTGCCATTACATTTTCCTTTAATTCTTTAAACATTTCCTTTTATTCATTGATGTATTTATAATAGCTGTTTTAAAGTCTTTTGTCTGCTAAATCCTATATCTTAGCCTATTCAGAGAAATTTTCTATTGACTGCCTTTCTTCTTCATTATGGATTATATAATATTTTTGTTAAAAAAATTGTTTTTTTTAAATGATAATTTTGTGGCAGTTCTAGATTCTGATTATTTTTTCTTCCCTGTTTCTTTTTATTTATTTTTAATAATTTTTTGGCCTTAATGTATGGTCTGTCCCCTATGATGTCTGGTTTCTCTACTAGGGTTTACCCTGTGTCTATGTACTTAGTTGTTGTTCAGTGACTGATCAGAGGTTGTGCTCAAACACTTTGAGCAAGTCTGTGCTGATGGAGCTGTTTGTGTGTTGAAAGGGACATTAGGTGCTCAGGCAGTTTTCATGTCTGTACCAATTTTAACTTTCTGCAGGGCCCTCTTGGGTCTCCCCTATGGGAATAGCTTCCTAGTTAGCCAGGGATATGTGAGGAGCTTATTTAGGTCCTCTTTGACTCTTTCATTTCCATTTTCCATGTTAAATTTCTTGCTAGACCACCAGTCTGCTGCTCACCCCTATGAAAGGCCACAACTAGAGTAGCAAAGCTGGATACTTTCCCTATTCATTTCCTACGGTTTGCTGTTTTTATTGACAACATCATGTGTGGGATGATTTTTTTTTTCTTGTCTCCTCTGTATATCACGTCAGCCCTTTCTGGCAGCAAAGCTGCTAGTTGTCATGGCCAGCCTTACCTGATAGAAATACTGCACTGACTGAGCTGTTGAAGGAACAGGAGCAGCACTAAGCAAGACCACCACAGACTTCCACTGTTCTTATACAAAGTTTAGCAGTTTTTCATGAATACATGCTTCTCGATTTGTTGTTTGTGATTGCTAGATTTCCAGAACCACAAGGTGGTTGTTTTTGACAACTTTGTTCAGCTTCATATTTGTTTCTTAGAGAAAAGATCTGCTGACTTACTCATTCCTCCATCACCAGAAGTCCTATCTCACCTGGCAGCTTTCAAAATGGCAAGTTCACTTGCTGAAGTTCCAAACTTAATAAGCTACTATTCTATATATCCTTTGTACCATTTTGTTACAAAACTTAGGTCTCTAAGAATCAGAATAGTCTGTTCCCCATATTATCCAGTCTGCCCACCTTGCTATACAACTGTCATCATCATCTTCTTTGATGTAAGGAATTTTACATTTCAACAGTAATCTTCAGTAACTTTTTGTATATTATTCTCTTTTGAAAACCACTAAGTGGCATATGAGACTGTTTGTAATGCTGAATTTAATGGAAGTTTATAAATAAATTATTTTATGATTCTGCTTTATAAACGAAGGAACATATAGGGTTGTTTTTGTTTCTTCCGTAATACAGAATGTTTAAATGGTTAACATTTGTGCTGCAGTATAGCTTTCTGGCTCATGAAAAATGAAAGCTATCAGCGATCTGGGCAATAAGATTCATCGCCAATAGTCACTAGCAACAGCACACAGCATTTTAATATCAGTGAGGTCCACAGCTAGCAGTAAGAGCTGGTGTAATTGAAAGACGTTTAGGTGCAATCATTCTGCTGTTTGTTCCTTGCCAGGTTCAACATGGGATTGTGTGAGTATTTGAAGAAAACAGCATTTTTTTTTTATATCTTTGAAAGATGTAAAAAGGGTAGATAAGTGCTTGAATTTAAGAAACATGATGATTTTTAAATCATGTGGCTCTAAAATAAAAAGATATTTTATTTGTCTTGCTTGATTAAAGCTTTAGAAAAGCTACTCCTTGGTTACAAGTGAACCGATAATTCTGGTCTAATGTTGCCGTGGTAACAACTCATGCTGATATAATTGAGAACATCTTATACATCCTGGTTTGAACATTTTCTCCCTGCCATTTTGAGTTGTTCTAGTGGTATATGAAGGAGACTACGATAACCAGCTTGAAAGAAATTAAATCTCGTTATACACATCTTTGGCATTAATCTGTTGTTTACTAGTGATATCTCATGCTGGGCAGTTATGCTTTGGTTCTAGGGGCTTTTCTTTTTTAAACAAAAGAAAGCTATTTTCATTTTCTGTGTGCTGCATGTTCCAGTGTATGTGTTTACACCATCGGTTCGTCTACCTCTAGAGATTAGCATAACTCCCTTTGCTGTTGGATTGTTGTTTTGAGCAATATGTTTTGGAAAGGTTGATTTTCATCATGAGTGGTAAGTATGCTCTCTGAGCCTCTGCAGCTATATGTTTTAAAAATATTTAAATATAAGAGGAAAAAATATTTTCTAAAGGGGAAATTGTAAAGCCAGAGCTATAGTGAATTACATTTTCTGTTGATGCTTTTGCATTTTGGAATTATAGTAATTTGCTTTTAAAATCTATTGAGAACTGTGGACAAGTAAAACCACTGCTAATAGTCAATACCAATAATCAGTCTCTAATTTTCTTTATGGTTTGATTTATTGTATTCATTAAATACTGTTGTTATTGTGTTACAAATGAGTGAGTATTTTAAAGACCCACCATGATAAGAGAGAAATTTCTTTATAGTATATGATCCTGAAGATAATTAAACTTTCCATTTATTGGTTTATCATTCTAATATTAATTTTTGTTAGCTTATTTTTGATATTTTTCAAATATTAATCTTTAAAAAAATACTAATCTTAAATAAGATGCTGCTAGAATTTTGTTGATTTATTGGTTGCTTTTAACTACAGTTCTTGAGAAATAAAGATTTGATGATGAAATAAATATGTGCATTTTGGTTTTGGAGGCTTTGTTAAAATTTTTCAGAGATACTGTTGTAAGGGGAAATAATTTGTTAGAATAAGTACTTTTGTGATCATTAGTTTCCTTTTTTGTTTTTATATTGACTTTTTTTTTGAAACATGTCCAAAAATGTTCTTTGAGAAAGCATCCTACAGTATATACTGCAGTTTATCATAGGATAAAAGCTGTTCACTTTAAGCCAAACCTGCAGCTAAAAATAGATATCCTGTTGTTAGAGTGAGAAATATTTGCTTAGAGCATAATTCATTTGCATCTTTTTGTTTAACTAAAAAAGAGGATGTTTATAAGTTAACCTTTGAATCGGATACATTTTAGGAGAACTGTTATTTTTTTAATAATATGTAACAATCTATAATTTACACTTAAAGGATTTGGAATTGGAATTCAGAACCTATATAATGATGGAATTCAAAATAAATGTGCCTTTTCTTCCATAATTGGAGATCACCTCATTACTGCCAATAATTTTTTTTTTTTAATCCTGCTGCCATATACCATAAGTCTCTACAGCACTGTTAGGTATTTGTTTATAAAATGATACTAGACATTAAAGGACATTTTCACTTGCAAGATATTAAGAATTGTTATTGTTATTTTTCTGCTAATAGATAGATCCTTCTGATCTAGTTTTTGAAATTTGGACTAATATTACAAAATCAGCATGTTAACATTCCTTAGGATTTCTGTGGATATCAAAATTGAATATACCTGGTTATCATACTTAAAATATTAGATTTCTTTGGCTCTAGCCAGTAAGTGTTTTTTTCTTTGAAAGTTTGGTTTAAAACAGAATTTTTAGGTAACCACTGTAGTATTCTAGAGGTTTTACAGTTGGTTGTATTGATTTTAGCTGAAGAAAATTTTTGCTTCTTTTCTGTTGCTTAATTTCTCTTTGAAGAATGTATGGATTATTCAGATAATGTTTGATATACTTGAACATATTGTCTTGTCCTTATAGCCCTTTCTACCACAGGAATCTTACTAATCACAATTAGACATTCTGACTTTTTCAGTATTGTCTAATTTCAACTAATTTTACTCCTATCAGAGTGTTTACAAGCCTTAACCATTTCAAAATGTGGGAAATCACAAATGAAGTGTGATTTTACTTATAAAAATAAACAAATGCTAGTCCTTTTTATCTGAGTTTATAGCTATACATGTGGTATTTATATGCATGTGGTATTTTTCTAGTTAAAAAACTACTCTTTTTCTCCTTCCTGCCTATTAAGTGTTAGGTTTCTCTGAGAATCTATCTTTGGCCCTCTCTTAATGCTATATTTTCTCCAAATGATCTCATCCATGCCCATATCTTCAGTTGTTACCTGAAGATTCAGCTCAAATGTGAATTTCCTCTTTCCATCCCAAATCTACTCCTTTTTCATCGATTTCTATTTTTGTTAATGAGCCCAGTGCCCATGTAGGAATTTAAAACAGAAACCTTATAGTAATTCCTAACTCGTTTTTAACCCCACCCCTTAGGCAGGCACTCAGTCATTAATTTTTATTGATTCTATATCAGAAATGCCTCAGAAATCACTCAATATTCTCTAGTCACACTAACACTGGGAATGCTTAAGATTAGGCATTCTATATATTCTCAGTCCTGTTCTAGTAATTGCTTCACCAGCCTCACAGCTTCCAGTTTTATATCCTTCCAGATCATTCATTTAACATGCTGCCATTTTTTAAATGCCAGTATGCCCATTTTGTGACCCAACATGAAAACTTTCAGTTATTCCTTATTGTCTCTAAGATAAAGGTTAAATTCCTTAAAGTAAAGTATGTAAGATCAATCATCTACCTTTATGGCTTTATTTATCTGCATCTCTCATAAAATTCTGAACTGGCCATACTATACTACATATTATTCCTTGCTACCTTTTCGTATTTATATCTTCTGTCATAAAAATTATGAAAACCAGTTAGCTTTTCAGTGCCTTAATCATAGACTCTACAGAGTTAGGTGATTCCCCTGTACTCCCAAAACAGACTTATAAATTATACCAATTGTTTAAATTATACTGAAATTATATACTGGCATTTCAGTTTTCAGTCTCCAAACTTTGAACTCCTTAAGTGAAGGGTATCATTTCTAGTAGCTATACCAGTGCACCAAATGTGGTAATGAACTCATAAATTCTTAAAGAATAAATGAATGACAAAATTACCTATATTTGAGTACTTTTCTTACAGTTTCAATGAAAAATATCAGACCTGTGTTTTAGTTTTTGATTCATATGCTTATCAGAACAAAACTAGCACCCTTATTTCAGAATTCCAGAAGAGAATTCTTATTGGCCTAGCTGCAGTGAAGGGCAAACTTCTGAAGAAGCAGCTTAACCTGCTGTGAATGACAGGAAAGTTATAGAGCTGAGCACAAGCATTTACTTAAGCTCCCCTTCCAAGGTCTGTATTTTCTAGATTAAAAATGTAAGAACACAAAACTGGAAAATCAGTTTATCAGTTCTCAGTTTTAGAATTAAGAAACTGTACTTGGCCAAAAATATACAGTATCAGATTGAAGATCATACACCAAAGTCTAACAGTTTTACTTTGAGTAGCTTGCCTTTATGGAAAATTAATAAACAATAGTTCTACCCTCACTAACTTGGAGGGATGGATGAAGCTTATAAGAAAGGCTTTGGGGGAGATGAGTAGAAGATCCAACACTGGTGATTACTTTCATTTTAAAACAGTTATGGGACACCCAAGAATTGTTAAGCTATTCCAAGTTTAAAAGGTGGCTTTTTTACTTCCATATATAACAGGGCTCTTCCTTGATGTGGTGGGTATCACCACCAGCAAGAAACCCTGTGGTACTGCCTCCATTCCCATTTCTAAAAGTCCCTGAATTTTTTAAGTGATAATATAAATATGTACCAACTAAAAGATTTGAGAAACTGATTCTAACACAGCAAAATAGGAAGTGAGATGATCCACCTTATTTGAGGGCATTTGTAAAGTTTTGAAAGTCTTCTCATTGTTTATAAATGGATAAAAAAGAAAAGCAACAACATGGAGCCCATGAATGAGATTATGCATCATTAAAGGATAAATCACAGAATTTGAGAGGAAAAGAATGAACTTATATTTAGAATATGTTGGGGAGAGTTTAAAAATAAGAAATTATAAATAGTATCTGTGTTGAATTCTTAAAAATTCCAAGTGAACATGAATCTGTGTTCACTTGAAAGATAAGATTAAAAAAAATTTTTTTTTAAACCAAGAGAGTAGGATGAGAAGAGAGCTGTCTGACAGGCAGGAATAGAAAAGAAATTATGATAAGAGATTGATATAAGAAAATGAACCTGGCATTTGCAGAACATAAAGCTGCATTAGAAGCAATAAAGAACAAAATAATCACTGCAGGAAAGTACATTAATGATATGGAGAACTAGCTTGATAAAACCTACCAGGATCTAGGGGGAATGGACAGGCTAGAAATTATGAGGTAAAAATTATGTTAGAGTAGCAAACGCTACAAATTGAATAAATCGCATTCCTTCAGAACAGATAATGACCAATAAAATAGGAACAATAATAAAAAAATATGATTCAGGGAAACTTCTTAAGTGAAAAAAACCCTGAATCTATAGATTCAATGAGCTCATTGTGTTTTGACAAAGATTAATACAAATACCAATACCTAAATATATCTTGATAGAAGTTTTTAATTTCAAAGATAAAGAATTATACAAAAATCAAGCTATCTCTGCATCTTACAACTTAACATAAAGCTTGTCTTATAAAGAAAAAAAAAATCCAAACATTTTAGATTAGATAATTTTAAAAGCTTTCTGGAGCAAAAATTAATGATGATACAACAACATCTAGAAATGCTAAATAAAATATAACAAGCATCCCTTTAAGTGAATACCTGAACTTACAAGAATATAATAGAAATCCTCAGTGTACAAAAAGTGAACTGGTAAATGGAAACCATAGTTGTAAGGGGGAGCATACTTTGACTACCCTGAGGAGATTTTCTATCTTGGCTAACCAGAGGGCTTTCATTTTAAATGGCCTCACAGAGACAGAAGAACTTATTTGACCCATGCATCTTCCAATTTCCTAGACTCTACATAAAGCCAAGATCCTCAAAGGATTATAACCTCAGTGAAAGCACAGATTAGAAAATAAAGCCTCTCCACTGACACAAGGAGAAAATAAGGAAGTTTGTATTTCTCGGCTTAGATTCCTGGGACATGGGAGGAGTAGGTATGCTTGTATGTGGGATTCCTCTCCTGAGAGTTTGTAATCAACTGCTTCTCTAGTAAATTTCATTTTTTTAATCTGTATTAATTATGTAGTCTAGAATCACCAGTAAAATAAAATACATTATTGTAACAGTCCCAGGCTAGTAACATCTACTGGATGCCAGGCAGAAGCTCATACAAACTGTATCCTCAAGTCGAGCCCTGCAGGTTTCTCACAGGTAAAGCTCAACTGAACTTTAAATTCACAATCCAAAATCCAAATAGATACACACACACTCTACTACAAACAATATTCAGCAGATACAACAGGATTACATGCTTCCAAGAATGTCAGAGAGTAGAATTGTCACAGGCTACCATTTAAAATTAATAATCGCATAAAAAAGAAATACAAGAGAAAAAAACTACGCATCTCTAACAGAATCTCAAAACATAGAAAACAAAGTTGACCCATTTAGAAAGAAAAATTGTAAGTTTGGATGTTTATAGAGAATGCTCACCCAGTAATTGGAGGATATACAGAAATATATAGAACACTTAGAAAACTGATTATACAACTAAACATGTTCAAAATATTTTAAAGAATTGATATATGGGCCATGATCTCTAACCACAAAGCAATTACGTTTAATCAGTAAAAAGGACTTGTTAAACAGATTAACAAACACACAAATATTACATTAAGGGATTTAAAAATTCAGATAACTCACAGGTCAAGAATAAACTCAATATAAAATTGAAATTGAGCTATGTATGAAAATTGTGCAGCTAAAGTGGATTTAGAAACAAAGTTTTAAATGCTTATATCTGGAAAGGAGACATTAATGATGTAAGTATTTAAATAAATAAGTTAAAGAAGGCACAGCATGGTTAATCAAAAAACAAACTAACGAAGACATGAGCAAAACTCAATAAAATAGAAAATTAAAATCCATCAGAACCAAAGGTTAGTTCATAAGAAAGAGTTTTAAAAGAGTTGATGAGAACTATAGCTATTTAAGTTTTAATCATAATTAAAATCTTTATTCAAAACTTAACAAAATTAGGACTGGGCAGTTTTAAGATCAAGTTCTAGGATGAATTCAAAGAACAAAAATTTCAGTCTTGTACAAAATCTTTCAAAGAATTAAAAAAGAGGAGAAACTTTTAAATTTATTTATTGAGTCAAGTATAGCTTTACAAGTAAATTATGGGAAAAGAAAATTAATTAGAAACATTTTCTCTGAAGTTAGGACAGGAAAAGGATGCTCATTGTCTGTTTCTGTAAAGTATTGAAATGTTAGTCATAACCTGCACAATAAGACAATTAAAAAATGGAGGAAACAAAATTGTCATTATTCATAGATGATAGGTGATTCTCTGCATAGAGAATTCAAGAGAATCTACCAATGCTATTTTAGAATTAATGAGAGATACAGTAAGATCAGTATATAAACATCAACCATACATCAGCAAGAAACAAATGGTATTCTTTTAAAAATTCTCCCTTTTACAATAGTAACCCAAGTCCTAAAGAACCTAGGACTATATCTAATAAAAATATAATAAGACTTGTAAGGAAAAAAATTATAAAATTTTACTGAGAGATATTTACCTTATCTTTAACAATAAGATATGATTTCATACCCATTATGTTAGTAACACATTTTATTAAGGATATGGATCATCAAAGATATGGTGGCAAACTAAACTGGCACAACATTTATTGAGGCAGTTCTTACTATCTAGTAAAGTTGAAAATGTGCATACCCCATCATCTAGGGACCCACTCCTAGCTCTATATTGTCTAGTAGCAAGACAGAATATTTTAATTTAGAACTGAGTGGAAAATCTTTAACATATGATTGTGATGACATAATATTTCTCTAAGGAAAGTCTCAGTGAACAATTAAGAAAGTCAAGTACATTTCAAAGAGTACTTCAAAGATTGCTTGGGTTATTTATGGCTGTAAATTTAAAGTTTTTATTACAAAATCCTACAAGAAACATCTCCAATCAAACATGTCTTGGATGGCCTAGAAAATCCACAACATCCCTAAAACAAGTGCACGTTGGGAGAGAAAGCATGTAAATATTAGTTGTGAATGATTACACCATGTGGATTCATGGTGTATCCATTTCTCCATGTAGATACTAGTTAAATAAATTAATGTTTCTATAATTTGATCATTTAAATGTATATGTTTCACAAAAATATTTTATTTGTTAACAGTTTAGTGAAAGCTAGTCAATTATACTGTTCACTTGTAACCAAGACTTGATAATTAACCAATTTAAAAAAATGAGAAAGAATAGTAAAATAGATATTACAATAGGAAATATAATTTTCATTGCCTATTAAATTTCTAAATACCCATTCATGTGTGACTTTATGCATGTCTACATGATATCTTAGTAAACAAAAGGAGGCATGGTTCCAACCACTGAAGTGCACAAATACAATTGTAGTAATTAAAATTGTTTTTTTTATATTCCCTATCACTTTTAAAATTACAGTGAACTTGCTCTGAGTGAACATGCTTGAAAATGGTGAGGCAAATTAAGTATCCCTTCAGTAAAGTGAACACAACTGGTCTTTACATTTAAGGGATAGAATATATTTCATTAAGAAATTTCCAGAATAGGGCTTGGTTGGTTTTATATATATATATATATATATATATATATATATATATATATATATTTTCATATACATATTCTCTGGATATATATCCTGAGAATATGTTGTAATCCTCAGATAAAACACTTCTGAATATGTATGCCAAGTATTTCTGATTCTTTTCCTATGTGTAAATATACTAGTGAACATATACAAATGGGTTACTTCTTGTGGGTGTGTTATTTTATGTGTTATTTAATCTGTTTAACTTATTTGTTCTTTTTGACCAAGCTCGCAAATCATCAGAAGCATCTGGTAGGAAACTATTTTTTACAGAATAATTCTGTTGCTTTGTTGCTATAAACTGGATTTTTATTAGGTATCTTGTGGCAATTAGAATGTTTTATATTTAGTTTACTGAAAATATTTGCAGTACAGTGTATGTGTTTGGGGGTTATTCTTAGAAATAACAATTGAAGAACTCTAAAGAGGTGGGTGTTTGAAATAGGGGTGACAGAAGACAGACTATTACACTCAACTAGATTTACACTTTCCAGAGGTTTTGGAAAGGATTGTACTGTTCTGTTATTTGTTGATAGAACTTGGTATTTTCATAGGTAATTAACCTCAGTTTCCATCCTATTCTTCATTTGCTGATATACACAAAATAACTTTTAAATAGACTAATGCTTTCATTAAGGTAAAGGAGAAAGATAAAAATAATTTAATTGCAGAGAGATCAGGGAGCCCACAAATTACAATCTCTTCAATAAGAAAAAATTTTAAACTATTACTACAAAACACATTAAGAAACATACCATTATTTATAATACCTTTCTCTTTTCCTAATGGGAAATATTAGAAGAATAGCCCTCTTCCTTATTCCCTACATAGACAGCCATCAAAGTTTAGACCCCCAGGCCTCAAACCCTAACCATTAAATGCTCCTTACTCCATCTGGCCCCCTCTTCCTTAGCAAATGATCTTGCTTCCCGTTTCCCAGAAGAAATGAGTCTAGCAGGTGTGAATAACTTAGTTTACTTCCACTCCTTCCTACACATTGAAAAGCATCACTACAGCAAATAGTTACTCTCATGATTGGGCACCTTCACACCTATACACTTCTAGCTCAGTTTCTGGCACCACTAAACAGTACGCAATAAATGTTGTTGAGAGATTGTTAAATGAGCAGCAAGGAGGTAAATACCTGAAAGACACTAATGTCTTTCAAAAGGGAGTTACAAAGTGTTATAATTAATAGTGTTGTTCCTCCAGTGAAGTTCTGAATAAATAATAGAAGTCCAATGATGGCATTGCAATAGTTACAGGATGTGTGTTTCAGTATACACTACTTAACATTATTAGTACTTTTGCTACAAGTTTGTTAGTTGTTTTAAGGAGAATTAGAATGGTATTGATTTTGACACTAAATAAAAATTACTGTTTTTATTGCTTTACCATTTCATTTTAAAAAGCCCTCTTTGAATATGTCAAAAAATTGAGTTTCCATAATAATGTTTTATTTCAGTATATAATATTCTAAGAAAATGTGTGTAGGTGACATCATGCTAATATGTTGATTTTGTGAGTGTTATTTAATCACTGTTTATTTTTTTTGGATACAAGCTTGCTCCTCTTCAGAAATATCTGGTAGGCAACTACTTTTTAATAAAACAAATGTTACCTTTAAACTTTTTATCTGGTTGTTTGCAAGTTGTTATGCTCCTCATAAGTTATATTTTTGTAAAATATATAGAGTTAATAAAACAAATATAACACTGTGAAGTAGTGGGAGTTGTACAGGGTAGCAGAAGACAGATTAATACACACCACTTAAATTAGATAACCCAGGTTAATGGATGGTTTTTTAAAGAAAAAGTACTGTTGTAACTTTGGAACAAAACAGCTAATATTTTAATTGGGTATTTACCTTAGAAAGTTTATAGTCTGATTTGTTCTATTTTCTGATTGTTTCCCTTTATTTTTTCTGACATATATTAACTAAAAGTTTAGTAAAGTTGTGTTTTTACTGTAAAAGATGTGTTAATATGGGAAATGACATTTATCTCATTACAAAGAAACTGAAGAACGTAACATCAGAGTAGTTGTAATCAGTATAGTAATGAATTTCTAAATTCTTACAAACCGTCAACAACAACCTCTTTTTAGCTTTGCATAGTGGCATAGTATAATAACATGCTCTTTTTATAATAAGCAGTAATGTAAGTATATTTAACATAGAATCCAAAAGTACCTAATAAATACGTTTATAGTGAAACATTCTTACTCATTGTAGGATTATCTGCATAACATGGAGTAAAGATATGCCATACTTGACTTTTTAATGAATTTTCCTAATGTTTAAAATGAACTTTGTAATCAATTTTTAAGCTGTGTCCTGTGTATAAATATATTCAAAAATATTTTGAAGGTGAAAAGAATTAAATTTTTTATGTACTTGTGGAAACACAGAAAATTGTCATTTTGTTTCTTCTTTATCTCATGAGTTTGGGTAAACATTCAGTCCCCTTTGTAGGAATCCCTTTGGTATGCTCATGTCTTCTGAATGCAGTGTGAGATCCTTAAATGATACAGATGGAAAAGAAAATAAGTTTACTTGGAAAAAATATATAATTGAAATGTATACTTCTAGGAAGAAATTGATTTAATTTTTGGTAGTCCTTTTCATTTTTTGTAGTACATTATTGACCAGTACAGAACAAAATATATTTGCAGAAAAATTCTTCATTGAGATCTTTTCCTAAAGAAAGTTACTAATCACCATTAGGTACTTAGTTACCCATAATCATGTAGCTAAGAAGTATTAGAGCCAATATTCTAGTTCAGATATCCCAACCTCCCAAACTTGTGGCTGTTTCAGGACATCACAGTGGTTTAAATGGTTAAATATAGATATTGCATACCTGTTAGAATATAACAAGAGCAAAAAAATTTGAGAATTTCAATTATATGCTTTAGAGGGAACTCTGAATTGAATGTGCTGCAGTATTTGAATTTGGCTAACTCTCCTACCGCTTATTTTATTAATTAGCTGCCAATACCTTATGTCAGTGGATATAAAATTTTTAAACTAGAGAAAAACATTTAGAAAGTGAAATTCAACATTGTCTAAAAATAGTAAAACCAAACCAAATACATATGGTTCTAGATTGCTTATTGTTCGTTATTCATAACCAGCATATTGTGAAATATTTTATTTCTGGTGTTTATATTTGTAAGATGTATATTTAGGTTAACTTACATTTTTACAGAGTTAACTGTTCATCTTTGTATCTAAACAGTGCACATATAAACTAGAGATTTTATGTTTGTATATATACTTATATGACAAAAAATGTTGTAGGAATAGAGTTTGCTTCATGGAACTATTTAATGACATTATAATTAATACTTAACCTTACTTTATAAAAGCAAATCTCTTAATTTGTTGAAATAATTCACAAAATTTAGTAGCTTTGATTCCTATCCATTTCTGATAATTTTTATGTAAGACCTTTTTGAGAATTGTTACTTTCTGTAATGTAACTTAGCAGTGAACTTGGAATATTGATGAGTACAGAGAATTTCCTGAATATCCTACTAGTAAATGAAATTAAGTAGTATCTTAAATTTTTCCTCTAGCTCGTACACCAAGCAGGGAGAAGAAAATTTTCTTTCAGTGTACCATCTTTGGCAAATACTGCCAGTCCTTCCTTTGACCAGTTACTTTTTTCTTAACTCCAGATCCACTTAGCAGGAAGTGACAGGAGATGCTGAAATAGGATGTTAGGAATATTTTTTTTTCCTTTCCCTGATTCCTTTCCTTGTCTCCAAATTATCTACACTCGTGCAAGCATCTGGAGAGTTTATACCACAACTTGATGTGCAAGTTCTATAAATAGAAGATAACCAAAAATATTTTTCAAAAGAAATCAGTTGTATATTTTGAGAATCACAAGTTGTTGTTTCTTAAAAGCCACAGTAGCATTCAGCAGGAAATTTTGTTTTTAATTTATTTTAGCTGTCATCTCTAAGTCAGGGCCATTGCAAATATGTCAGCACCATGAGAAGAATAAATAAAGTATACTCTTCTAAAACCACTCATCCCCAGTTGTAACTAATACATTAACTTTTAGGAGTAGGGTAACTTGAACCATCCTAAACTCAAAATGTAAGACTTTTCCACCCCCAAATCCACCCCCAGGAGGAATTAGATCATATTTGCATAATTAGGTGCAGTTATTTGATTCACTGTTTTGGTGGTTGAGATTTTCATACAAAGGAAAGATTCTAATTTTAAAAATTGTTTTTCTCAAATTTTCTAAAATAGCTATTTTGAGAGTATTTTACAGCAAAATACAAGTGACAGTTTATATGAAGTAGTAAAATAATGTCTTCAGAAACGAACACGCTTAGTGTTACTTTAAAAACTAATGTCTGCTCCTGGTGCTTATCATCACCATTTTGACATCTCAAAACATTTGGAATACCAACAGCCTTTTTTGGTTAGCAACAGTGTTTTGGCAAAGGTAATTTACACAGGTAAAAGAGGAAATAATAATGTATATCTTGAAATGCCTCACTTAAATACCACTACATCATTAGATGATCTTATCAAAGAATTTGTGACCCCTCATTTCCACTATTAGTTTGGTCTTTTCTTCATCATCACCATCACTCTTAGTATTTCTAAAATAAGTTCCACTCTAAGTTCATTTTGCCTAACTTTTTACTATTTCAGCATTATTTAAATTCTGTTGTCTTCTTTATTTATAGATTTAGATATCAGAGAAATATCAGGAACTTCCAAACAAAAAGAAATACTGAAATAAATACTTCTTGAATTACCAGGTTTTGCTCTCATACTTGACTCTAGGAACAAGTATACATTTTGTTAATGCTGTCTTATCTCTGGAATCTTTTTCCTATTTCTTTTTAAACTCCTTTTCCTTTTTAAACTCCTGAAGTCATTCTGTAAACAGAAGTCATTATGGAAACTTTGTGGAGAGAAAATGAAAAAGAGGAAACCTTTTAAATGATTTGTTATTTAACAGATCTTAAAACTTCAAACCATAGTTTCATAATGTAGCTGTTACTGATCACAGATAAACATCTGGTTTTGAATGCTTTACTTTAGTGTACATTTTAATTTTGCTTTAAATTTAGAATATGAGATTTTTTAAAGCTGTTTGGGTATTTTGTTTTTGGTGTTTCTTTTTTGTTTTTAAGTCTTTGTGGGTATCCTTTATGTGTAGCCTGTATTTTTTCTTTTCTCTCTACCATCAGTAGAGAAAACACAAATCTAGTAACATAAATCCTTATACCTGAAAACAGCCTTTTATTGAAGTCAGTTATATTTGAAATTCCACAAATCAGCAAGTTCACATTCTCCAGATGTCTTCAGTTCTTATAGTTAACAGCTTTGTTAATACCACTGCTGGCTTATTAATAATGAATATTTTCTCCTAGATTGATTTCTGACTGTTTTACATTACTTTCAGATATGTTTTCAGGAATGGCATTTTTATTATTAGATTTGAAATTATGAAAGTGATCTCCATATAGAATAATATTAGACCTTCTTAGAAATTTAAGAAAATATTTGCTTCTTGTTTAGAGGAAGTAAGTAGTCCTCTAGTTTATCATGGTTATGAATATACATTTCATGGTAACAATTGTTGACATAAGTCTGTGTTTTTAAAATATATTCTTACAAGACAAAATTTGTTTCTGTTTGTTTGTTTTAATTATATTTTCAGTGAAAGAGTTTCTAGCCAAAGCCAAAGAAGACTTTCTTAAAAAATGGGAAAATCCTGCTCCGGTAAGGAATATCTAAAATTTTCTACTATTTAAAAGTCCTGTTATATAAAAATCATGATTCTTGCCCAGGTAATTTACTATTTAAGAAATTGTAAAATAGCATTAAACATTCAAGTTGCATTTTAAAAAATAAGCTTAACATAGGAATTTTACCATAATATTATAACATTATGTTTTGATTTCCTAACTAATAATTTTATCTAGACCTAAATTGGAGAAGAACCTAATTTCCATTACAATATATGATTACATAAATTTTGATACTAATTATAAGTTGCTACAAACTCTCGATATTTTTTAATGTATAGTAATTTTGATTTGTGCCTTTGATACTATTGTGCAGTTTCAAATTCTTAATCACAAATACTTAGTTATTGGCAACATACCAAGTACACAGGGATCCTTTTTCATAAACATTGGATGGGGTAAATTCTACATAATTTAAGTACTTTAAATTGTAAGTGAGACCTAAAAACTGAGTATTAAAAAGAACCATTTATGTTTGTCAAAAAATCTATTTTTAAAGTTAAAAATAATTAATGAACTTTAATACCAAATTCAATTTTGAACATCAATTTTCCTACCACAAACATTTTTATTTCAAGTATCTTTTTCACTAAAAATATTTAATTCTAAATATTTTTTGAAGATGCCATTATATCACCATTTTTTATAAAGATACTAAGATTAAAAGCACGAACTGTACTTTAAAACATAGTTACTCTAGCAGTCGTGAGAAGTTAGACATTATCTAACATCAAACACTGAGGAAGGTGAGGAGGATGGCACATTTGAATGAAAAGCAGTAACTAACAAAAAGAGATGTTATGTTTGTTGTCTATTACCTCAATCTGCTCCCATTATTTACTTGGGAACTATATTAAACATTTCAGTTGGTGTTCTTAAGACCAAAAAATTAAGCATTAATCCATAAAATTAAATAATTCAATCAGAATTCTAAGAGCTTTTTCTATCTTGATATAGAATCTCATAGCAATTTAAAATCATTAGAAATTTGAAATTAAATTTCATGAAACAAGTTTTATAACTTAGAGCTGCTTGCTCTCTCTGTAATGATTCAGCAAGAAGCTATGCTATGTCTCCAATGGCAAGCTTTGATTTGTAATAGAGATTAAATCCAATGACAGTGAACTGTAGTAACTCTCCAGATTTCTTACTTCTGCAAGAATCCCATCGCCTCATATTTTTCTCAAGCTAAATACTATAAAGACTGACACAAATACTTTTTTCCAAGATTTTCATGAAGATCTTTGTAATGAAAACCTATTAAACAAATGGGTCAGCAATTACTACTTGTGGCTATTTAGCACATAATTTCTTCCCACTAATTTTCATTTTGTTGTGGCAGCAACAAATTCAATAGATTGATGCCTCCAATTCTTTGCTTCTATGCTATAGCCAAAGCCAAACAAAGATGTTTGCTTATAATAACAAAGCATCTGTTGAGAGAGAAAAAGAGCCTGATTATTGTTCTGAGACTCTGACTTTCAGTTATCTTTGTGGGAATGAGGAACTCTTCTTCCTTATTATTACTGTTTTAGGTAATACCAGGTTATTATAATATCAGAGAAAGAGCCATTAAGATCTTCATGCTGTTATTTTCCAGTCCTTTAAGCTTTGTATAAAGATAGAAATGAAGTAAGACAGTGCTGTCTTCAGAGGTAACTCTAGTGAAAGGACTCTGACCCTCAGTTTATTTATTCATTAGAATTATTTGTGAGTACAGTGAGACTATGACTTCCATGATTGTCCATGTCAATATACTGCTGGTCAGTATGGGATTATTAAAATATGGAATTTATTTACTAAAAGTTTAATACTAGGAATTCATATTGGAATTCATTATGCCCTTTAATATTTCAGCTTAGGCTCTTATTTTCTCCCATTACTGTTGTGCTTTGTTTTGCAATATAATTCTCTTTTCAAATATTAATTCATTTCTTCTTATTCAAAGGGAAAAATAGAACCAATAGCCTGGAATCTCAGTAGTCTTTTTGTATTATTTTTAAATGGATAATTTTAAATAATCTCTTCTGACTATATATAACTAAATCTATTATAGCTACCATTGTCTTATGAGAATTTCTAATTTTAAAGTTTATTTTATTTTTCATATATATGTAGAATAATGCTGGGCTGGAGGATTTTGAAAGGAAAAAAACCCTTGGAACGGGTTCATTTGGAAGAGTCATGTTGGTAAAACATAAAGCCACTGAACAGTATTATGCCATGAAGATCTTAGATAAGCAGAAGGTGAGTGTATTTGTCTTTATTTACCTGAAGGATAAACTTCAGTTTTATCAGCTAGATTATTAAACAGATCCAATATAATGACTTTCCGTTGATATCTGCTGATAATTTTATTGTTGCATTTAATTTCATTCTTATTTATTGTGACTCTGATACACAGTTAATAAGTATACGGGAATACATTATTATTTCAATAATGTTATTTGAATAAGTTTGTGTATGTTTACTAACAAAATAATGAATTCACCATGTAAAGAACAGGCATCTCTACTACATTCTGCCTTGTGGAAAATGCAGAGATCAGTTGTACTGGATCTTTAGATTGAGGTAACAGAAACTTGGTGATTTTATTTTATGATTTGTTTTGATTGACAGTGGAAGGCCTTTGTTTGACGTGATTGAGTTTGCTGAGTTTAAAATGTCAGTTAAACCGGAGAAAAAGTTGGAATACTAATACTATAAAAATTATCAAATGATTGTTATATACCTGAAACTAATATAATGTCAGATGTCAATTTTATCTCAATAAAAATATTAAATCGTTTTTGAAAAACCAGGGGTTTTTTTTGTAGTTGTTGTTTTTAAGATTTTTATTTATTTATTTGACAGAGAGAGAGATCACAAGTAGGCAAAGAGGCAGGCAGAGAGAGAGGAAGGAAAGCAGGCTCCCGGCTGAGCAGAGAGCTTGATGCAGGGCTCGATCCCAGGACCTCGGGATCATGACCTGAGCCAAAGGCAGAGGCTTAACCCACTGAGCCACCCAGACGCCCTGAAAAACCAGTTTTTAAGTTTTTATCGCATATTGGTATATCTGATGAATCTGGATGTCTGAATTGTTTACACTTTAATTGTTAAACTTCTGTTTTCCTGGTAATCACATACAAGTAAGGGGATGTGAAAGAAAATGGTAAATCTTGAATATTATCTTACAGTTATTATGTTCCCAAGAATGACATTTTGGCTTACTGGAATATAGAAAAAATATAGAAAAAAAACCAGTACTGAGCTGGATGTGGAGTGAACAGTACTGAGCTAGTAGTCAGGGATACAGATAGTGGCTAGACTGATGCTATCCAACAGAAATAGAATGTGAGCCACTTAAGTAATTTTAAATTTTTTAATAGCCACATTTAAAAAGTAAAAAGAAATAGTTGAAATCAATCTTAATAGATTTTATTTAGCTCAGTGTATCTAAAATATTGTCATTGCAACGTGTAATTAACATAAAAATGGAGACATTTTACTTTCTTCATACTAAGTCTTCAATAGCTGATGTATATATCACACTTACAGTACATCTCCATCTAGGTTAGCCACAATTCAAGTGTTAAATAACCACATGTTAGTGTGGCTATCATGTTGGACAGCACAGCATTCGACTGGTCTGAAGTTCAGTACAAAAAGTGCTTTAAAACAAAAACAAATTTAACCTCCAACATGAAAAAAGAGTAATGACTTACATCTCTCTAAAATTAAATACACCCATACACACATTTAGTTGTGTATCTTTGTCTTCTACCCTTTTTCATATAACCTTTTTAACCATGCTTCCTGAAAAAATAGTTTAATCATTCTATCCACCAAGTCACTTCCTCTTAAGTCTTTAACCCATGATAATTTAACTGTCTCCTTATTTATCTCCTTCCTCTTGCTATTCCACTAAAATGGCTCTGCAAGGGTCACCAATCCAGTGTACTAAGCAATAAAACCAGTGGGCTCTTTTTACTCATTTTTTTAAACGATTTTTATTTATTTATTTGACAGAGATCACAGGTAGGCAGAGAGGCAGGCAGAGAGAGAGGAAGGGAAGCAGGCTCCCTGCTGAACAGAGAGCCCGATTCGGGGCTCCGTCCCAGGACCCTGGGATCATGAGCTGAGCCGAAGGCAGAGGCTTTAACCCACTGAGCCATCCAGGCGCCCTCTTTTTCTCATCTTATATGACATTATAGAACCTATGACTGTGCTAACCACTCCCTTGAAACTGTCTTGTCCCTGGACTTCTGACACCCTTTGTTCTTCTAATTATGCTCACCCCTCTGGGCTCTTCTTTTTTAGAGGCATTTTCCTGTTTTTTTTTTTTCCTGTCTACTCTTTAAAGATTGCTAATCTCAATCTCTGGACTATCCCCTTTTCTTGTTTTCATGTTTTATACCCTCTCCCTCTGGACTCTGTCCAAACTTCGATTCATCTTTGAGCCCTGTACCCCTAATTTGTACAATCTGAGCACAGAGCTCTTAGAGACTGACTAGTCCTTGCTCTAATTTTCTAGATGAGGTCATTGGGTCTCAGAGAGAGTAAGTGATTTGTACACTTGTACTGGTAACACATAAAATGCTTCAAAATTCTGATTTGAATGAAATATTCTTTATTAAATCTGTCATTAAAGTGTTATTATCTGGATAGGCCCTAATATTTTGCTATCTTTCTTAAGGAATTAATAGACTGTGCTTTAGTCATAAAATATTAAAGGGATTACATAATATGCCATTTTTACATTTAAAGTATTTAGGGAAGAAGTTCTTAATTCTTTTTTTTTTTTCCCTTAACAAGGCAGTGACTTGTTAAGTAAATTACTAAGAAGTTTACCCCTTAGATAAATCATGAAAAGAGAGTATTTGCCACCCTAAGTCATATCTGCTATGGCAATGTTCTGAATCCATTCATAATTAGGACAAAGACTTTATATTCTGAAATTTTTCAAGTTTATTTATTTGAATTTGATAAAGATAAGTAATAAAATAACACTCCATGATCACCTTCTTTTCTGTTAATGAAGTTACAAGCCTTTCAATTTTGGCTTCTCCTATCTTAGGGTATATGGGTTAAGAGGAAAATATCAGTACAGAAATTAAGGAAATTGCATTTCTTCATTCCATACGATTGTCAAGCATTGCTAGGAACTACATATTTACTGTATCAGTGAATCTTCACAACTTTGCATGACATTAATCTCCTTTTTACGGCAGTGACCTTTCTATTCAAGTAGTTTTTCCAGTATCAAAAAGGCTAGTGAGATAAACCAAGAATTTGGCTAGGTTGGTCTGATTTCTGTGCCTGTGCTTCTCCCATCCAAGTACTAACCAGGCATGACCCTGCTTAGCCTCCGAGATCAGAGATCAGGCGCGTTCACAGTGGTATGGCCGTAGACTGTGCCTATGCTTCTTAATTTTTCCTTTGAAATGTATTTGTAACTCCTAAGATCCTTTCTACCATCACCTAGTTTGGTTGGTCCCTCGTTAATGTTAACTGGGTTTTCACAATAACATCTTAATTTCTACAACCCCAGACTTTGCACCTTCTATTAATTCACCTTCCTCACTGCCAAAAAAGTTTTTCTTACCATATCATGTGATTTTATTTACTCGCTCAAAAAGCTTCCTAATACTAATTCAATACAAGCAGAACTCTGCATCCTACTTCCAAATTCTTCATAACTATCTTCCATACTCTACCATAGTCTTATTTCATACTGTTCCCCTGCATGTCCTCTATTCTCTACTTCTCTGATTGAAACTTGACTCCCCAGGAGTATACGTGCCATGCTGGGTGGGCTGCAGGAGTATGTGATGATATAGAGCCCATCTTCCTTATCAAAAAACTTCTCAAGTGTTTGGCTAAAAGAAAATTAGCCAATAAGTAATCATTTGTAAATGCTTTTAAATATACATATTTAAGCCAACAGAAATATTAAAAAGTAAATATGAATTTTATATGCATGTTGAAAATAAAGCATGGACTAAACCCCCAGGGTTACTTGTTATTTTTTTCTCTGCATTTAAGGGTATTTTCTTAAATACCAAATCTTGAGAAACACTGTCCTAAGCTTTTGTCAGATAAAACTAGCATTCAGACTTACTTTGTGTATTGCTCCCTTTAGGTAATGGTTCTGGATATTAACCCTGACCACACTATCTCCTCTGTCTTTTCCTAATCTGTATTATCTATTCATCTGTAAGGCTCAGATGAACCCTCACCCTTTTTAATAGATTTTAATAACAGTTCATATTTTTTTGAGCTTTTACTTTGTGCTTGGCACTGTGTTAATCACTTCACATGCATTATGCGACACAGTCATCTTTAAAGTATTATTATCAACGTTTTATAGATGAAGAACCTGGAATTAGATTATGTATTGGGCCTAACATAAACATTTTTTTGTCTGAACACTTACAACATTATAATTGGCAACTATTTGCATATTAATATTCAAATATTCATATGCCATACTTCCAAATAGATTTTTTTAAATTAACATATAATGTATTATCTGTTTCAGGGCCACAGGTCTGTCTCACACACTTCACAGCGCTCACCATAGCACGTACCCTCCCCAGTGTCCCTCACCCAGCCATCCTTTCGCCCCCACTCTCCTTCACTGAGAAAACCTCAGTTTGTTTCCTGAGATTAAGGGTCTCTTATGGTTTGTCTCCCTCTCTGGTTTCATCTTGTTTCATTTTTTCCTCTCTTCTGTGATTCTCTGCCTTGTTTCTTTAATTCTGCGTATCAGTGAGATCACATGATAATTGTCTTTCCCTGACTGACTTATTTCGCTTAGCATAATAGCCTCTAGTTCTAAGTAGATTTTATGCAGCATTAAGGCAGACACTTCCTTGTCTTTATCTCAGTTGCATTATTGTGCCTTTTATGTAGTAGTATGCAAACTTAAAAGTAAATTAGATTTTAATTAGTTAACTTTTTAAATTAACTTAAAAATTAACTGGGCATTTGTGCTTTGCCAGTTCATTTATCATATATATATCATGTATCATTTATTTCTAATTGTTATGCCCTACATATGCATAGTTGGCTTAGAGATACAATGCAGAAAGCCTTTCTATTACAGTTTTTATTACTTATTTCATATTACTTATGTACTTATTACATATTACTTATTTCATATTATCAATGCCTAACTAGAAGCCTACTATATCAAAATATATAGAGAGAAGCATATGTTACATCTAGACAATGAAGTATTATTCATCACTCAAAAGAAATGAACTATCAAGCCATTACTAAGTGAAAGAAGCCAGTTTGAAAAGGCTATATAGTCTGTGATTCCAACTATATGACATTCTACAAAAGGCAAAACTAGGAAGACAGTAAAAAGATCAGTGATTGCCTGTGGTTAGTAGGGAGGAACAGATGATTAAGTGAAACATAGAAATTTTAGGACAGTGAAAATACTCGGTATGGTATTATAATGGTGTACACATGTCATTCTACATTTGTCCAAACCCACAGAATATACAACACGGAGAGATGTGTCAGTGTAAGTTCATCACTTGTAACAAATGTATCACTCTGGTCAGGGGGGATGTTGATATTGTGGGAGGCTATGCCTGTGTGGGGAGGGGATTCTCTTGGAAAATCCCTGTATCTTCTGTTCAATTCTGTGAACCTGAAACTGTTAAAAAAAAGAATAATAAAATAAATAATAATTTTTTTAAATCTATTTTTTAAAGTAAATATAAAGCAATAGTAATCTTCCAGCTAATGTTGCATAATTTGTTGTAGTAAGTATGGACTAATTAGTTATGTGACTGTTATTTGAACAGAAGTGGTCCGACCACTTCATATTGCAGTTAAAAAAACCAAAATCCTAAGGGTTGAAATAACATCCCCAAAATCACAAAACTACTTGATTAGAAGGCCTAGATTAGAATACAGATCTTCTGACTCTGAGTCAAGTATTCTTTGCTCAGTATTATTTTTATACTATAATTGTATATGCTAATAACTCGATGGTATATTTACCTTTCTTATTTATGTTCAACTTCTTGAATTCACTGACAATAAGCCTCTAGCAAGAAAGAATGCCGCATTCTAATGATTTGCACATATACTGGACAATTACTTATATCTCCCTAAGGTCACCTCTTCTTAAATTAAAAATAGCATCAATGTGGGATAGAAACATAGTCTTCAAGAAGATAAGTTACTTTCCCCTCCTATGTATTTGATTGAGTAGACAATCCAGAGTAGCCTTGATTAATTCTAAATGACCTATTTGTTATAAGACATAGTTGGGTTTTTGCCGATATTTTGGGTGTCCTCTCTTGTGACTGCACAAATTAAATTTTTAGAATTTAATCTTGTATTTATTCAGGTATTAGGAAATGAACAGATTTCTCATTTTTACCCACTGTTTTTCAGTTATTGGCTTTTCTTCAATCCGTAATTTCCTTGCTGATCTTCTGAAGACCTAAAATCAATACCAACTTATTGTAGTGATTTGTACCAACTACTTTAGTGGACTGACTATATAAGTCATTAGGAGCTAAGTATTTTCACATAGCAGTTTTTTAAGTACTGTATTAGAAGTCTGTTTCTTCTTAGCTTTTACTTCTTGACTGAAAATCATAGTTGACCTTCATAAGACCAAATTTTAAATCTTCTGTTAGGTATTTCATTTGAATCTGAGAAACCTCACTGGTGGTTATTATCGCCCATATTCAACTTAGTTATTTGCTTATCCAAGCTCATTATTACATGAAAAACATTTTAAGTTTTTTCTTTTAAATTATAGTGAGTTTTAAATTCTGTTTAAGTATGTTAAATATATTTGTCTCTCAATCACAGGTTGTTAAGCTGAAGCAAATAGAGCACACCTTGAATGAGAAAAGAATATTACAGGCGGTGAATTTTCCTTTTCTTGTTCGACTGGAGTACGCTTTTAAGGTAGATTTTACAATATTCAAATAAAATATTTTTACCCTCATATATTTTTAAAAATATGAAACTGTGATAAGATTCTAAGCCAAATGTTAAACCTGGAGAATATGAATAAACAAAAAAAGTAATATATTTAGATTTTACATAATTAAATTCTATTGTGCTTATAAACTTAGGTTAACATTTGACAAGGTTTTGGCTCTCCCTAGGGAGATTTTTAAAGGTAATATGTAACTTCTCATGAGATGGTATTATAAATTCAAATATTTCAGTTTATCAGAATCCATAGAAATATCTTATTAAGCAGTTCTTAAACTCATGCAAATGACCACATATGTTCCTTTTAAACCTTTTCTGATACAATTGTACCATCTTATTTTCCTTAGTAATTTGTTCTGGTCTTTCCATATATACAAGGCAGAATAGTCTTTGGCCTTCCATTCAGGTATCTCATAAGGTTGCACAAGATTTATTCTTGAAGTTGGCAGCTTTTCAGCTCTTTAGAATGATTCTTGGCATCTCTGCAATATTCATTCATATGAACCATTTTTAACATTTTTCCTTTTTCTCCTGTATTCTTTAAATCAGATGAACTTCTGTGTATTTAGGATGATGTTAAAAATCATTAATCTCTCTGACCTAATTTAGTACATAAAATGTAAACATTATTACTTTTGCAAATTGTTATTTTAACTGTTATTCCTTTGCATACACTATAGCATTAAGTCATTGCCTCAGTGTCTAATTGTTCAAAAGTTAGTGTTCCCTGCAAGGACAGAAACAGCAAAAATCCCAGACTAATTTGTGGCAGGAATACTAGGAGAAAATAAAAATGAATTCCCCATTGTTGAAAAATGAGAGCATCTTCCATTTATTCTCTCGTTCCCAATGTTAGTAACCTCTCGGGTGGATTTTAAATTTGTCTTTTTCTAATTTGACATGGTATTATCTTAAAAAATTTTCTTGAAATAATCTAGGTTTCATAATTTTGATTTATTGTTTTTATTTGTTCATAGGATAATTCTAATTTATACATGGTTATGGAATATGTCCCTGGGGGTGAAATGTTTTCACATCTAAGAAGAATTGGAAGGTTCAGGTAATTAATATTTTACCCTCCTCAAATCTTTATATTCTTTGTGTTTGTTTAAAACCAATTTTTTAAGTTTTGTCAATGCTACAAATTTATTTATTTTTATTTAGTAGTATGTTAGCTATATGAAGAAATTATGTAGAAACATTAATAAAAGGCCACACCATACTGAGTTTTAAAAAAAATCAAATGAAAATAGTACTGGGTGGCCCAGTCAGTTAAGCGTCTGCTCAGGTCATGATCCCAGGGTCCTGGGATGGAGCCTATGTCTGCTTTTCCCTTTCCCTCTGTCCCACCCCAGCCCACCTCACCCCAACCCCACCCCTCTCTCTCTCTCAAATTTTAAAAACCTTTAAAAAAAATAAAATGAAAGCACCATGATACCATTGTAAATATTCTACCCTTGATAGGTATTATGAAGGTCCATTATTTAAAGAATTTCTAGAACACACAAAATTTAATTTAAACATACCAATATTAATTGAACAAATATTAATACAACTCTGGGAAAGAGGTTTGCATAAAGATGAAGATAAGAAAGGGAGTACCTAGGGACGCCTGGGTGGCTCAGTTGGTTAAGCAGCTGCCTTCGGCTCAGGTCATGATCCCAGCGTCCTGGGATCGAGTCCCACATCGGGCTCCGTACTCAGCAGGGAGCCTGTTTCTCCCTCTGCCTCTGCCTGCCATTCTGTCTGCCTGTGCTCGCTCTCTCCCTCTCTCTGATAAATAAATAAAATCTTTAAAAAAAAAAAAAAAAAAAGAAAGGGAGTACCTAGAAAAGATAATAATAGTATCATAGTGATGAGATTATGAAAGTTTGTTTCAAATAAATTTAATTCTCCTTAAAGTTGTTGCTATATTGAGTTTTAAATATATAGATGTAATTTGGCCATCTGGATGGCTCAGTCAGTTAAATGTCTGCCTTTGGGTCAGGTCATGGTCTCAGGGTCCTGGGATCAAGCCCCACATTGGGCACTCTGCTCAGTGGGGTGTCTGCTTCTTCCTCTCCTTCTGCCTGCTGCTCCCCCTGCTTGTGTTCTCTCTCTCTCAAATAAATAAGGAAATAAAATCTTTAAAACAGAGTTTATGCCTTATCATTACGTTATCACTGAAAAGGCTACACAATTTTAAAAATAGATTCTGTTAACCTTACCTGTGTGTAATAGTTTGTAAGCTACTACTGTTTATTAGAAATCACTAACAGAATGAAGCTGAAACCAGAGCAGGTCCAGCTTCATTTAGCACATTATATCATTATTTCATGATGAAAGTGTGTACAGGAGTTCAAACTGGGCTGATGGTAATCTGATTCAGAAAAAGATGATGATTGATTCAGATTATCACAAGATCATATTCAATTATGGGCCAACATTAGAGTTATTTTAGTTACCTGAGGCCTAAGCCAAAATAAATTTATTGACCTAATATGATAAGACACCTAATATGTTCTGGGCACTATGCTAATGCAAAGCAACTTCTGTTTATTTTTAATGATTCCTTTCACCGATTTTCCTCTCTCCTACTACTCTTGTCCACAAAGACCCAAAATCCTCAGATTGCCCTTTGATAATTCAAAGTTGTACACTGAAGCACTACACCTACACCTGTCTTCAAAAACTATTTTGTCCATTTTTTATAATTACTAACTTCTTTCCTTTGCAACTCCCCACACTCGTATTTCTTTAATACTTGGTACTAGGAGGAAAAACAAGTTGATTGCAATAATTCACACTGAGACACTGTCTTTTCTGATCTTTCACTTGTACTGCATGTATGCTTAAGAGGTTACTAACTCCTATCTTAGAAACTTTGAGGTGACAAGAATACTGAGTTCTTGTTGAGCATGGCTTAACAATATTGTTGAGCATGGCTTAAAGCTGTTTCAGCATTTTCAGAAATATTTCTGAAATATTTCAGAATATTTCAAAATATTTCAGAATATTTTGCTTTCATCCTTTAACAATTTGATTACAGATCTATGTAATGTTCATGTTCCTCCATTCAAATATCAGTGTGTGGAAATAAATATAAAATGCTTAGTGCATCTTATATTCTGATAAATTTATATTTATTTATAAGGTACTAAGTGCATCTTGTATTTACAGATGCATGGAAAATTGGAGGGGACCTTGCAAGTCAAATGTTTCCAAAGTGAGGGATGTTTCAATGACAAGGATGATTCTTCCAGTTTCCCTTTAAAATGTCCCTCCCCCCAATTCCTTGTCATACAATGTATGATACAGATTTTACAGTCTTGAGATGGGGCTGGAACTCTAAAGGTATTATAAAATATTTTCCCCTAAAAGTATTTTTCTTTACATATTCATTTATTCAACAAATATTTCCTAAGCATCTGATATGTATCAGGCTAGAACCTAGGAAATATAGTGACAGGCAAAAGGAGCAGCATATATAATCTTTTTTAGAATTTCTATTTCTGGTGCTGAGAGATCAAATTAATGCCAGCCATCTTGAGGGAAATTCTATTCATAGTTCATGTTATTTATTGAGGACATAAATCTGAAAGTCATTGTAGTTTATCAGGCCAGTTAGCAGAATTCATTGTATACACTAGCAGATGAAATAGAAACTCAAATTAGAAAATCAGTACATCCTTGGAGTAATACTCAGAATGTAACATCAACATTACAGTGATCTATCAGTTGATCTAATTTGTGCATACAAGAACTGTACATGTTTACACATACTAGTTACACCTATGTTTATATATCTGTATAAACATGGATAGTAAAAGATTTGGAAATTCAGACACTAGGATTGTATCTATGGCTTCTGGATAGCATTATGGGTGCTCTTTATTCTTCATCAATGTTTTATGATTATTTTTTATAATGAGATTGTATCATTTTTGTAATAGGAATAGTGTGGGTGAAATGGCATTAGTCTTCAGATTAATTCAGTTAAACAACTTCTGTGTTTATTTCTGTGAAATTCTTTAAGCACTTAAATTTCTAAGAAAGGTAGACAGAGCCTATCAACAGTAACAATGCCCTGATAAACCATGTAATTGACACATTTGCTTTTCAGTCATTCTCAAGGTCAGATATAAGTATAAAGACATCAATATCTTCTAATATGGCCAATAATAATTTAAAATAAGGTGACTATTTTAGAGTTATATTTTTCTTCAATATATGCTGCTTCCTAAATATATTAAAAAGTATTATTACTTGAAGATAATTCAGAGGTTTAGTAGATATTCGGAAACTAACAAGATTCTTTATATATGTTTAAAAGAAAAAATTTCTTTTTGCTTCTAAAATATCTCTACCCTATATTAATTTTTTATATAATCTACTAATTACCATGTGTTAACTCATTTTATAGAAAAATCAATGTTTTTTTCTTTGTAGTGAACCCCATGCACGGTTCTATGCAGCTCAGATAGTGCTAACATTCGAGTACCTCCATTCACTAGACCTCATCTACAGAGATCTAAAACCTGAAAATCTCTTAATTGACCACCAAGGGTATATCCAGGTATGACTTGAACACATTTATATAACGTATTTGAGAATATACTAGGTGAAAGTTGTTTATATTTAACCTCAACTACCAATATTGGATTTTTTTTTTCCTTGAGCGAGACAATTACTTCTTCCTAATAGCTTAAATTGAGCTCATGATTCTGCCACTATTACAGAGACCTAAAATCCCATCAAGAATAGAACGTGTTTATACCTCCCATAGTCTGTAGCTGTGAACAGAACACAGGCTCCTACATACAGAAATATATAGAATAGCTAAATTTGTGAGTTCTCATTTAGTGCCAGGCATTATTCCAAGTGTTTTACATGTATCATCTTTTTTAGTCCTGATAGCCTTATAAAGTTAAGTACTGCTGTTATCCTCATTTCAAGGCTAACAAAATTAAGGCACAGCAGGTCACATGGGCAGTAGTGTCAGAATTTGAAACCAGCCTGTCGCCAGAGTCTTTGTTCCTTTAATACTACACTGCAGCTGCCAAAGGGCCCTGGCTTCCAGTACTGATCTAGTGGAGGTGTTTTCTTTCTGCTGCTTCTATCAATAGAATGAGAGCATCCCTTTTTACACAGTTACCAATAGGTTCTCCTATTGATGCTTTTGCACTTCTAATGACAGAATTCATGGCAGAGCATATCCTGGACTCAAGGAACACTTTCAGCACTGCTTCATTTTTGTTAAAACTATCTACTGTTACCTTTTTTGATGTTTATTTCTTTGTTTGAGTCGGGGAAAAGTTCTCCAGAATGAACCTTCAGTCACTAATAGTGGCCTGCATGGATTAGTTTCAATTACATTGACTTAATTTTTTTTCCATGGTTTTCATTTTAACCCTGATTTTTAACTTTCAACTTAAGTATGATAAATACATTTATTGTGAATTCATGAATGTTCACAAGTTTGTTTGTTTGTTTTTTTCTTTCATAGGTTACAGACTTCGGGTTTGCCAAAAGAGTTAAAGGCAGAACTTGGACATTATGTGGCACTCCAGAATATTTGGCTCCAGAGATCATCCTCAGCAAGGTATATTTATAATCCCATTATGCAAGAAGTAAAAATATAAGGCATGCATCACTGTAGACTTTTAAAAAAGAGTTTACTGATCTAATATTAAACTTCTGTCTCATCTAAATTATGAATTTCTCTAATTACTAAAATAATAATTACTTACAATCTACCACTAATCCAGTAACCTCTCAATTTTAACTCTGGATCTAAGAGAAAGAGTACGGTAGAGCATAGGAAATATAGTCAATAATATTGTGATAACTTTGTATTGTGGCACATGGTAACTAGATTAATCATGGTAATCATTTCATAATACATATAAAATGTTCAATCACTGTGTTGTCCACCTGCAAGTAATACTGTATGTCAGTGCTACTTCAAAAAATATAATGTGAATAAATCTAACCTCTAGATTCATATTTTTTTTCCAATTTTACTGAGACTAAGTGCCATAAATCACTGTATATATTTAAGGCATACAGCATCATGGTTTGATTTACATAGACTGTGGAATAGATTACCACACATCATATCATATAGACGTAGTAAAAAGAAAAGGAAAAGTCCATGTTTTGAAACAAAAAGCATAGCCTTTTCATAATTATTCCCAGTAGCAGGAGTGTGGGAAACTTTTGTATGTGTTATCCCACAAGGCAAATGTAAAAATGATCGGTACTAGTTCTCAATTCTTCTTCTATTTCAACTTTACCCCTTAAATGAAAGAAATCTAAGCAGAGTTCTTTTTATTTTAAACAGGAATACCATAGCCATTGAATAGCCTTTTTAAAGATAGTTTTACTTTTCAAAGCAGTGAAGATGTCGTGAGAGAAATTTGTTTCATTATCTAAAAGGATGGTTTCGGTTCTGTTTTCCTTCCCACTGCCATCCCTATGCTGGGAAAGCTAGAAAGGAGAAATTAACAATGACTGAACACAAAAAATGCCAAGAAAAGAGAAAGGGGCAGCACACATGCCTTAATATTTACAACTAGAGAACGACCCCCTGAATAATTGAAATTTGGCTAACCTATATATGCCTAGATATAAGAATAGAATAAAATGACCTCATTCAACTTTCCTTTCATTATCTTTATAATTTAAATCATCTATAACTTTCAGTCTTTTGAAATCTAAATATCATTGCTATTAACACATTTCTTCTGTGAGAACATTTAACAATATGATGACAGAATAAGCACCAAAACTTTAAAAAATGTGGATATATTATAAAAGTAATGATGTTCATTGCACAAAATTTGGAAAAGGGAGAAAAATAAAAAGAAACAACCCAAAAACCTGTCAACTCACCATCCAGAGATAGCCTTTTTAAAAAATATTTTTTAATATATTTTTCTGTGCATGTTATCATAGTTGAGATATAGTGAATGTATAGTTTGTACTCAACTTTTTTCACTTGAATGATAACAAGCATGCAAACATCATTCTAATGGCTTATTTGCAAATGTATGAAAAAGTATTTTGCCATTCTTCTGTTGCTAAATATTCAGATCATTCCTTTTTCTTTTTTATTTTGCTGTTATAAATAACTGTGATAAACATAAACATTTTGTGCATAAAGCTTTTTCTGCATTTCAAATTATTTTTTCAGGACAGATTCCCAGAAGTAGAGTTACTGGGACGAAGGGTATGAATATTTTTAAGTCTCTCCATAAATATTGCCAGAGTGCTTTCCAAAAACATTGTAACATTTTACACTCCTATTAGCAGTGTGAGAGTGACTGTTCAGTCACACTATCCAGCATTAGATATTCTTATTTTTAAAATCGTTACTAATTTAGTAGGCAATAAATGATATTTTATTATTTTAAGTCTCATGTCTTTGGTTATTAGATTTTTTTTTAATGCTTTATAGACGTTTGGTGGATTTTGTTTGTGTGTGTGTCTGAATTATTAGTTCCTGTCTTTTGCCCATTTTCAATTGTAATTTAGTTTTTCTTACTAATTTAATTCTCTGTATCTAGGGTATTAAAATATCTGGCATAATGTTTATAAACATTAGCACACAATCTGAAAAATAAAAATCGAAGTTTACTAAAGGATCTGGCTCAACATCATATGCTTTCATTATAATAGAAGTATTGTAATAAATGGCATTACTAGTGAGTTGATTAAAGCAAAGTTGGTGCCCATTTCTATTAGCAAAACAAAGTGCTATTTTTATGCTAGTCTCCCTTTAAAAACACATATAGTAAAAAAAAAGAAAACCTCTCTATTATAGTTTATTTTAGCTAATAATTTGAAAATTAAATGGTTTATAAAGCTAATATTTTAACAAAAATTTCAAGTATGGGGAGCGGTGAAGGTAATTTGAGGGCAGACCAAAAGATGTGGCAAAAACTCAGTTCATTTCTCTCCATGATTGAGTCTTTTGTGCCAACTGACATTGATCATAATTGATAACAAACTATATAAACATGCTAATATTTTATTTTTATTTTCTTATAAATACTACTAGTTCTTAATTTTAGCAAGTTTGGTATGAGAGGAAAGAAGCAATTAGAAATAACCTTAGAATTATACATTTGGGCTGCAATGTACTTTTACATATGTTATTTCCTTTTATTTGATAAAGTCCTTACAAAAACCCCATGAATTAGTAATTTTTTTCTGTGTACCTTTTAGAGATGAGAAGCAAGACAGTAGGATAACTAGAACAAACTTGAATATTTACATTTGTTAGGCTCCAAATTAAACTTGTAGCTTTCATTAAGATCCTGTGAAGTGGATAAGAATGCCCATAGTATATTCATCTCTGAACATCAACAGTATAGAGTATTGTGAAGTCAACTCTACTGTTTACTATGAAGTCCAGTATTTACCATTTTGTTTAAAAAACCTTTGCTTTTCTAAGAATGCTCTAGAAAACTTGATATATAAGGTTATGGGCCTAGAATGGACTTGTAAAGGTAATTTAGTAACTCCTTTTCTGTTGTTGAACAACAACTAAATTACCCCAATTAACTAGGGGATATATATTGTCTATAATATTCTTAATGATTTTAGGAAGAAGATTTAATAGTATTTCCTGATCCAATATCTGGAAATTCTCCCTGTTGTTTAATTCAAATGTGATCTGATATATTTTGTTCATTTTTAAATTCTATCCTGAATAGCTAGCTGCTCAGCAACTGCTCTTTAACAAAGTTCATATGCTTGAAGATCATTTTGAAATCATCTATGACTTCATTCTCTTCTGAGTAGATTAAGTAATAATTAATATTTTCTGCTGTTTGTCTTAGGGCTACAATAAGGCAGTGGATTGGTGGGCATTAGGTGTGTTAATCTATGAAATGGCAGCTGGCTATCCCCCATTCTTTGCAGACCAACCAATTCAGATTTATGAAAAGATTGTTTCTGGAAAGGTAAGTAGAATATTTTATTATTCCTCTGTCATTCATTATTTCTATAATGTTGCATAAGGTTTGTAGATCAACACCATTATGTAGCTTATGTAAGATCTCAAGAAAGAATAAGAACCAAAGATGATATGAAGAATATTGAGAGAACTAAAATACTTTAAAATCACTGAATGAGAGAAGCATACAGTAGTTTACCCTTATCTGCAGTTTCAGTGATCTGCAGTCAACTACAGTCCAAAGTAGGTGATCCTCCTTCTAAGCTCTCATCAGAAGGTCAGTCATAGCCTACCACTATGTCACAACACCTACGTTATTCACCTCACTTCATGTCATCAGGTGGAAATTGTATCATATCACGTCATCACTAGAGGGTGAGTAACATACAATAAGATAGTTTGAGAGAGGGACATAGAGAAAGTGACCACACCCACATAACTTTTATTATAGCAGATTGTTATAATGATTCAGTATTTTTAATTTCTTACTGAGCGTAATTCATAAATCAAACATTATCAGAGGCATGTTTATATAGGAAAAAGCAGTATATATAGAGTTCAACCAAGATTAAGAATGCAGAAATTACACTAATAGTTCTGAATAATTTAATTATAGATTATTACAAAGTTCCTGAATCTTTACTACATTGCTTTTATTTATATTTAACTTTATAAAAGGAATAAAACTATCTGACAAGGATGCCATAACTAAATTTCACTTACTTAGAAAAATTGCTTTAAAATGAATGTACCTTTATTTGTATGAATTGGCCTTCATCAGGCAATCATTACATTGTGTAAAAGTTTTTTAACTGCTTATGAATATGTTTTTATTTCACATCAAACTCTAATAGTCAGGATACAATATTAACATTTAAATCTGCATATATTCTAAAATCGTAACTGTTGAAATCTGAGTCACCTTGACAACACCTTAGCAACATAAAATTTTATCTTATCACAGATATTTTTCTTCATTTATTTAGAAATAGAATAGGATGTTTGGTGTACCGTTGTTTTTAACTAAAGGTGCCAGATTGCCAGATTATCTCTTCCCATATTGGATATAAAGTTATTTTCATCCCTTTCCCCTATGCTGCTAGAGTAGAACTCATGAAAGCAGAATATTGCCATTAAGTGATCTCTAGGATCTGTTTTATGTGAATATAAAGTCTTTTGCACCATTCGCAATAAAACTATCTGTTTCAGCACCCAAATCCAAGCTAGAATGTATCTTTATCTACCTTACAAAAGTATTATTATCTCTCTAGCTAGTAAATAAAGCCAAACTGGAGACAAATATTTTAATTTTGTAATTATTCAAGTCATTAAAAATCAAATTATGGTCTTTCAAATCCTGTATTTGTATTTAAAATTGTCAATGGTTTGGATGATGTATCATTTTAAAATATATGTTTCAATGAGAATTATTTTTTCTAAGTTTTTAGAAGTCTGCTATTATTTTATGCTACATTTTATATGTATTATATTTTTCCATTCTGAAACCATGTTACAAAGACTATAGGTGTAGTAACATCAAAATTAAAAGAAAATGTATTTAATGAAGTGATTAATTCACTGGAATACATACATTTGAAAATTAGATTAAGTACTTTCTCTATTACAATATTTTAACTCAGGTTGGTATTTTTAATGCACAGAAAGATGATCAATCAGCTTGTTAGCTTCCTTCCTACACATATTTTGCCTTTAAAAAAGGAAGGGGTGGTATTTTAAATGTCAAATTATTCACGCAATATCAAGGTTCAGGTTTAGAAATGATTGTTGACAGAAAAGTCTTATAATTCTCACATTAAAGTTGCCATATCCTAGCAATATATATGCTGAGTTTCTGTATATAGTCTTCAAATTTCATACTTTGGTGCCATATACTGTATGACAAGAATCAGTTATGGTTTCTACAACAACTCTGTTTGGTGCATTACTCTTAGAAATATAAAACTTAATATTGTGTTCAAAATTGATACTTGTAAATTAGGCAGTCAAGTAATAGCTGTTGTGGAAACCATAACTTTACAGTCCTTGAAATTATATAATTAAAAAAAATTCTGAGCTTCATTACATATAAAGTAAATATTATCCCATTATTAATGAGCACCAGAAATGCACACAGAGACACTCTACAAAATGTAAAGTTATAAACACACATATATAGAGAATGATCAAAGAGGTAGTGCATTTTTTCCTCGAGGGAAATTCACATTCACATGAAGGGTAATTGATTAGCAGTTAACTGACTATTCTTTTTTGTGTCATGGGTCCCTAGAACAATTCCCAGTTTAGGTGATTCACTAGGAAGAGTTTTAGACTTCAGCATATAGTAATACCCAAGAAATTAATACCATCTATTCTAACAAGTATATTCATTATAAGATACCTTATAACAAAAAGGTATAAAGTAAAATCAGCAAAGGGAAAGGCTCATGGGGCAGTCTCCTGAGGAAACTAGGCACAGCTTTCAAGAGTCTTCTCCCAGTGGAGTTAACAAGGGATGAACTTAATTCTTCTAGCAACAAATTGTTGTCTACCAGGGAAGCTCATTAGAGACTCAGTGCCCAGCGATTTTATTGGGATCGTATGTACACCTTCTGCCTAGTGCATACCTACATCCCAAACTCACAGAGCAAAATAGATATTCAGTATAAGCCATACTGTTTGTACAATCTAGGTACAGTGAACGCTCATTATTTAGGGAAAGTTTCCTATCATTTTAAAGAACTGTTACCATGCCACTTCCCAGATATCTGCCTAGGGCTAAACTTGCAAGCACGCATTCCTTAAGGGTAACAGCCCCAACCTGCTACATTATCTCTTTTCTGCACAGATTCTATTTCCTAAATAATAAACACATGTGCAGAAATGCCACTACACTCTTTCTAAGATGCTATTGTTAATGCTTTTGGGAAATTTAAATCCATTTTCTGTTTGTCTATGGTTATAATTAAAGAAACTTCGAAACTCAGTAGTCATTTCCATAAAATTCAAAAGCAGCTTTACCAATGCCGAAAACCCTGGCCATTTCTTAACACTTTGCTGTGGTCATTTAAAATTCTTCTTAATAGTTTTTTTGAGACAGTCCTTACTCTAGTGGTCTTTTGGGCAAATGACGGCAACTTGTTGTACAGTGAAGGGAATGAGGATCTGGTGGGTAATGGTCCTTTGTAACCATCCTAACTCCTGCTCTTTTTGCATAGGTAAAAGAACAGATCAGGAGTCCACATTTGTAGTACTCATATTTAATAAGTATTTTTTAAATGTACTGGTTCTTTTTATGTATAAAGATTCAGGCTGATTAAAGTTGCCTCAGGTCCTATGAAGCAGGGTGGAGGTTGGTACCGTATCTATAGGAAATCTAACATGAAAGTTGTTATTATGCCTTTTGGAAAATTTTTTAATATATATGCTCATTTTTGCTAGATAATTTGTTACTGGGATATAGATTTCTTAGAACTATACCTAATTTAGAAAGTTAATTTGTTTTCTTTTTTAAAATTTAAATTCAATTAGCCAACATGTGGTACATTAGTTTCAGGTACAGAAAGGTAATTTTTAAAAATTTATTCCAGCATACTTATGGACAGGAGTTAACAGATTATTGCTTGCTGGCTGTGTGCAAACTCTTTTGAGTCATTTAAGCCAGTAAATTTTATCCCAATGCATAAAAGGTCATATTACTAGTTTGTCACTTGCAAAGTAACAGCAATAAAAATTTTCCCTTCTTCAGAGATCAACTTTGTAATTCTGTGATTAAACTGAGTGTACACAAATTGATTTTGGTTTTATTTTGTTTCTTAAAGTAAAAAAAAAGTACAAGGCTTTATAAGCAGAACCAATATTCTATCAAGTTTGATAATTCAGAGTGAATTTTGTAGTTGGTTTAACATGATGTGATTTGGTGAAGTTGTTTAAAATATTAGCTATATTTACAATGCTGTTTTTCTAAAATAGGGTCATTTCCTTTTTCTCCTTCACTCTACCAAATTTATATACCATAAGGAAAGAAGAAAATGCTCTTCTATAAATTAAAAGCTACAGCATAAGATGAGAAGGAACTTCTTGACTTTTCCAAGTGACTTTTCTAGCACAGACTGTCCTTGAGTAGTCCAGATATCTAGTTAGAGATATTGCTGTCTTCCAAGTTCCTTCTTTGATTTGAAAATTCAACTTATTAAAATATTATTCTAACACAAAGGTCAAAAAATTAAAAATGTATTGAATTAGTGCCTTGCATCAGTTTCATAAAAATTACCTAATTTCTTTTCAAACTGGGGGATGAAGTACACTTTCATCATTTTATAGATGAGGTAACTGAGACTCAGAAAAGTGAAAGTTTGCCCAAAAGTATAGAGCATGTATGTGACTGAGTTGGAATTGAAACTCAGGTATTCTTTCTACGGAAGCGAGAGACTGGTAGAATTTTTGAGATGATTAAAAATGCTCAGTTTTACTTAGCTTGGTTCTCTTATCCTATATGTAGGTAAATCAAGATTCAGAATTGCCCAAAGATAAAAGGTAGTTTGTGGCAAAGCCAGAAACAGAATCTAATTCAGTGGTTCATTTATTATCTGTACCCTTGGCTTCAGTGACTCTTCACAATCTTAGTTTTATTCCTGCCTTACTCATCTTTCCTTGTCACCCTCCTTGCCTTGGACCTCTTCTCCTCTCTGCACTTTCTCCATTGGCGCCCTCATCCAGCTTCATGACTCTAAATACCAACTGACAATTTCCAAATTCAGTTTTTCAGTCCATTCCTGGTTCTTGGTTGCAGACGCTTGTAGCCAACTTCCTGAGATCTCCATTCAGGTATCTAATAAATATCCTAAGCTAACTCTGTCCATAACTAACAGATTTTTATTTTCCCTAACAAATCTGTTCTTCCCACTGCTCTTCCATCTCAGTTGATGGCAACATGATCCTTTCAGTTACTCAGGCCAAGACACTGTGGAGTCTTCATATCTAATGTACAGGAAAACCATTTGGGGTCTATCTTTATCTACCTTTAGAATATACAGAATTCAACCACTTCTTACCACCTCCACTGATAACTGCTGTCTTCTGAGTCACTCTTTCTTTGAAAATTTCAAATTAGACCGTGTTACTCCTTCCAGAACCTTGCAATGATTCCCCATTTTCTTCAGAGTAGAAATCAAAGACCTTACAGTGCAAGAGTTTGTGGGGGATGAGTGAATGACAACATTTTGATAAATTACTATCATTTCTCTTCCTTACTAGGATGGAAACTCTGTGAAGATAGGACTGTTTGTCTTATTTTGTTTACTACTGTATCCCAAGCACTGTGTGCCTAATACGTAGAAGGTGTTCGATCATTATTTGTCAAATTTGAATTCTTGCATTCATTTAATACTGAGTACATATTGTATGTCAGACCAGTGATAGATACAGCAATTAGTTATGATCTCTGCTTTCATGAAGTGGACACTCATTCTCAGAGATACTGACTCAGTTGGTCTTCTGTATATTCCAAACATCTGTATTTTTTAAATTATCACAGACTACTTTGATACACAGTCTATGTCAAAAGCTTGTTCTGTATGTCTGTACCTCATCATAGAAATATATCTACTCTCAAGAATATATTATTAGGAAACTCGGAAGTAACTTAGTCTCTAAAGGTTGTTAAAGAATCCTAACCAGGAAATATTAATGTATATTGTGCAAACACCTCTTTCATTTTAATGCCAGTTTCCAATAATCTTATCTCTCAGATCTAAAGGTTTAATGGATCTAGACTTTTTCTTTTCCATATCTGGCTCTTTTTCAGGTACTTTCACATTGTTTGCCCAATAATGGACTGGCTGAAGGACATAGAAGTCAATTATTTTCCCCAAGAATGGTACTAAGTTGGTAGTCTCACAGGAGCTTGGGTTCCTTATCTTAAAGGTTTAGACTTATCTGAAGGTTTAGACTAAATTAAACTAAAACTTCCTTTGCTCCAATATTCTAGAATTCTGATTTCAATTTCTACAGCAGTTATAATTCTTAATAAAAATAGAAATAATACACTTCTAAATATAATTTTGAAGGAAAAATTAGTCATTCTTCCCATTATAGATATCTTTGGAGTTTCCAAGTTAATATACCATAAATAAAAGCCTTGCATCTAAAACACAATTGTGTTTAAGTCATTTTTTGGTTTTTGCTAATTTCAGTTTGATGAATCAACATGGCTCTTTGGAAAGTCAAATCAACAAAGAAACTACATTTCTGATCATGTTTCAGATCATAGAAAAAAATACTTTCATAATGATTCCCATTATTTCTCCTTCAGTATACTTAAAAGATCTGACATATTCTCATCATTAACATGCTTACTATGTAAGTGTGGGCTACCTAACAGAATCTCTGGGGGAGAACGGGGTGTGATTAGAGGTGAAGAGGATATGTCTATCATTTGATAAGGTTTCCAGATAACTCTGATTTCTACCGTCACAACTCCCCAACTACAACTCCCCATTTGAGAATATCTCTTCTAAAGTTTACAAATGTATACACACACATTAACTAATCCAACACCAATACTTCATCTGCATTCCAAAATAAAGAACTACTCTATTTAGGTGTGTTTATTCTTTAGGCATTCTGTTGCACATTACCTGAATCTGTAAGAATGGTACATTGTCTAGTATTCTGAACATCATGAAAGGGAAAATAACTGGCACTCTACATTGAGCAGTTCATGCAGACTCTGTTCCATACAAGGATAGCTCCATTTTTAATAAGTTACTTCTTGGCAATCTAAGCAAAGTTGGAATATAACCACTGTGTAAATATATCATGTTATTTTTAGACAGTATGCCTTTTGAATACCACATATTCTCTAGTTTCTACTCCGACTATGATAAATGAGGAAGTGTGCAGCAAATATTTTTAAGATGAAAATTTCATTCTTTTGGAAATGTCCTGACAATAACTATTTTCAGGTTATTGAATCATGAAAACAGTATGGAATAATTAAGAATGTATACTCTAAAGTCAGAATAGCTGGTTTGGAATTACAGCTCTGTTGCCACTTATTAGCTCTATAGTCTTGGCAAATAACTTAATCTGTATAAGTTTCAATTACATCACCTGTAAAATGGAAGTTATAATCATATTTACCTTAATGTTAAATTTTGGGATTTATGAGCCAGTGTGCATTAAGTTTAGCACAGTGCTGAACTTCTAATAAGCCATTATAGCAATAAAACTTTACTTTTAGAACTAAAAACTAAAGATGGTGGCAATTCACTTTTTTTTTTTTTTTTAAGAACACAAACCCTTTTATAATGTATGGTAATATAAGCTTTGCAAAAATGAGGATTTTAGTAGCTAATTTCTATGAGTTGACTCCCAAATCCTGTTCAGTTATTAGCTATTTGATCTTCAATTGGTTGTTGGACACAAATACTAGTTTTCCTCTTGTATGATGATTTTAGTTTACTTACATTAAAATTTTTTGCATCTGTCACTGACAGAAAAAATAAAACTTCTGCACAAAGTAATGAACAGAGTTGCAAATAATGTTTCTGAAGCTTTCGTGCACATATGAATGAATCACTTAGAGATAAAAACCTCAGAATTTCAGACCCAGTGCCCTCATCATTTGAAGTAAGCCCCAGAAATCAACATTTTTATCCCTCCATTCTCCCAGTTGACTCTGATGAGAGTGGGTCCTAGGAACATACTTCGTACATAAACACACTTCCAGTACAAAATAGCATCAGTAGCAGAAGTAGCAGAAGACTAGAGTTAGGAATCTGGTTTTGCCAAAGAGTCTGGCTTTGCCTGCTAATGGTTTAACTTATACTTTCAAAATATGAGAATGTACATCATGTTGAGCTTTTTTAAAGTCAGACTATAAATTGAAGACCATGTAATAAAGAATAAAACTCATGAGCCTAGCAACATGACTAGATTTTTAGTCCCAACTCTGCCACTTTGTAGTGCAATGATTGGGTAAGTTACAATATCTGCGCATCCTAATTTCTCCATCTTTAGAATATAATTAATACCATATTCACCAGCTATGCCATAGTTCATTGCTATATATCCAGCACGAGAGCAGTGTAGTATACAGTAGGTCTCAATTACGGTTAGCTGGATGAACTACATTATTTGAAATGGTGTAATAAATTCGGGGAATAACAACACAAAAGTGGCACAGTACCCTCCCCCCAGAAGTTCATGGTCTGGGGGAAAGAGACATACACAGATAATACAGCATTTGCAGAAAACCATAGCACTTGTAGAAAACCACAGCAAGAATGTAAAGAGCTCAGAAATGGATCTGTTAACCCTTTAAAGCATTTTCTTCAGAGGTCTCTGGTCTGTTTAAAGTTGAGGCCATGCTAACCATTGGAATGTATGTTTGACAACATGGTGTGTTGGTACAGGTCCGATTCCCATCGCACTTCAGTTCAGATCTCAAGGACCTTCTAAGGAACCTGCTGCAGGTGGATTTGACGAAGCGGTTTGGAAACCTGAAGAATGGCGTGAGTGATATAAAAACTCACAAGTGGTTTGCCACCACAGATTGGATTGCTATTTACCAGAGGAAGGTGAGCCGTTTCTTTAATTTAAGAGCTTTGAAAGTTTGGTATTTAAATTATATATAGGTAATAGAGATTGTTCCAACTTAACACAGGACTTTAATTTATTTTTACCTTTGATTTAATACTATGCAGGACGTAAGGGACCTTTCCAACCCACAGCTTAAAAACGAGTTTTCTCCTTGATAAAAGAAAAAGCATATTCTGTCTTGACCATCAACCTGAAATGTTGTCAGTGTCAAATTTCTCCTACGTAGGCCTCTTATTCTTCAAATATCATGGTAATGATATAGCAGACAATGTCCCAAAGGTTTGCATTTCAAAACTGATATGAAACCACATTAGAAAAACAACATAAACAAATAGAGTCTCCCACCGGGATTGGCACAAGCTAGATTCAATAATATTTAATAGCTAGATTCATTAGATATTTTTCAGTGTTTATCAATTCACCTTTATAACAAATTGAGACATTTAACAAAAGCTTTTGCTGTGAATTACTTTTATCTCACCTTTGTTTCTTAAATGCCCGGTTAAATATAATTTGTATTTATAAAGTGTTTACATCTTGACTATATTGCTTTTTTTTCCCATAAAACAAAAACTTCTGTTTCAGAGACTTGCCATATTTAATGATGTTGTGCAGCACAAGTGAATTTCCTTAGGAAAAAAATGTAAATGCTGTCATTGAATATTAATAGCACATTTTTCCAAGTTTATGTCTTTTAGAAAAAATTACAAAAACAAAGCATTAAAAGAATTTAATAATGCAAAAAGACCAAAACAAGGCGAGTACAGTAGTCTCTGCATCTCATAAGATAGGTTCAGAAACTCCCTAGCCATTAAATTATGAAACAGTCCTTAGCATCATTACCTCAGCTGGATGTGCTGTATGGGCAAGAGCAATTCTTTTGGGGAGACTTATTGAATCTATACTTTCGTCCAGTGCTTTTTGATCTGACTTATTTTTGTTCTCTCAGCATTTGTTGAATGAATTGAATTTTTTGGCCCCTTATTTGAAATTCCACCTTTACTAATGCTAATTTATTAAATACTTCAGTCTGTTTGTGAAATTTATTTTTTTAAAGATTTTATTTATTTATTTGACAGAGAGATCACAAGTAGGCAGATCAGCAGGCAGACAGAGAGGGGGAAGCAGGCTACCTATTGAGCAGAGAGCCTGATGTGGGGCTCCATCCCAGGACCCTGAGGTCATGACCTTGAGCCGAAGGCTGAGGCTCAACCACTGAGCCACCCAGCCACCCTGCGAAATTTATTTTTAATGGAGTTCCTTTTGTCTATTCTTGTACTGTATACTATACCATTTTATATAGGCTTATGGTGTTTTTTTAATTTTCAGAATATATATTTAATATGTGGAATTCTTATAAATATTCATGGAAAAGTACATAATTCAGATTTTTTTACAGTCTTACTGTATGAAAAATACACAATACAAAATTTGCTGTCACGGCCATTTGTAGGTGTACAGTTAAATGGTATTAAGTACATTCACACTGTTGTGTCGCCTTCACCACCATATCTCTCCAGAACTCTTCCATCTTGCAAAACTAGAACTCTGTACCCATTTAACAATAACTCCGTGTTTTATTGGTCTTTCCAAATATTTATATTGTATTTGGGGCTCTTAATTGGGATAACAGTATATTAGTTAGAAGAGAATCAAAATCTTGACAATTCCTTATAATGAACATGTTATATTTCTACCTTTATTCAAACATTTTCTGTCATTCAATAAAGTCTTAGAAAGCCCTGCCCCATATAGGTCCAGTTTCTTTCTTAAAGAACCAAAATCTCTACTTCACTATGAGTGGGGCCTTTATGGAACCTAGTTTAAAATAATAATATTAAATTCCTCAAAAAAATAAAGTTATTCCTTAAATTTATACTTTGATTGCTATTGCAAATGCATTTGCTTTGCCATTATAGTAGGCTATAGGGGGAAACATAATTTCTATGTTTGTGTTGTAACTGGCCACCTTACTAAATTCTGTTGTTGATTTCCATAGGTTTTTCAGTGATTTCCTTGCATTTTATGGTTAAATATTTACAGTGGGCGGAGGTATCATTTGCCTTTACTGAAAGAGTGGGACTGTTGAGCTGTATTGTCTTATTCTTGTTTTGAATGGGAATGCCTTTCATGTTTTAGCTTCAAATATGAAGTTAGCTATTTATCTCGGATAACTATTCTTGATCAGATTAAGAAAATATCAAGAAAAGAAAACAAAAAACATATAAAAAAAGAAAATATCCTTGATTCCTAGTTTATTGTGCTTTTTCTTCTTTGACATATTAGCATAATGAGTTATATCAATTAGATATCTTAACATTCCTAAACACCATTTAATCATGAGGTATTATTACTGTAATACCTGCAAAATATTATTTAAAATATGCAAAATCAATTTGCTAAAATTTTATTTAGGATTTTTGTCTATATAGTCATGAGTTTAATTTATCTGCAGTTTTGTTTTTCTGGAGTTGAGATTATGGGATACATTAAATGAATGAATGAATTCATTAAATGAGCTTGGAAATTTTCCATGTCTTTTTATTCTTTGGGACACTTGAGGAAATAGGAACTAACTTCTACTTACTACTTGGAAATTTTAACAAACTAATTTTTCTTTGGCTTTTGGTTTCTAAGTTTTTGCTTCTTCAGTCAATTTCAGAAGTTTATATTTTCTTGTAAAATCATCCATATTCCTCTAATTATCGCTGTTTATACTATCTTTATTGTTATATTTGTGTTAATTAATGCTATATTTAGATGTATTTATTAGATTTGCTTGAGGTTGGCCCGTTTTATTAGTATTTTTTAAATGATGCATTTTTAATATTTTCATATTTATATTAAAAAGAAAATTCCTGCTATTGGCATTTACTAATTTATGCATATTGTGTATTATATTTTTACACTTCTTTTTTTTTTTTAAGTAAAGGCTTTTATTTATTTGAGAGAAGGACAGCACAAGGTGGGGGAGGGGGAGAGGAAGAACCAGGCTTTCTACTGAGCATGAAGCCCAATATGGGGCTGGAACCCAGGACCCCAGGATCATGACCTGAGCCCAAGGCAGATGTTTAACCAACTGAGCCACCCAAGTGCCCCTACAATTATTCTTAAAGCGGGATTACATTGAACTGCTCCTGCCCATTTAGAGTTCATGTGCTTTCCAGAGGGCTTAACTTACCTTAGATAGTGAACAGCTTATCTGCCAAGAAGTAGCACCCTATAGCAAACAGATTGTAGTATTGAATAGATTGATCAACTGCAGATCTTGACTATCAGTTGGACTTGAAGATCCCTGGATAATTTATAAATAGAAATAATTGAGTACCTCATTGTAGCCATTTGTTTTAATATCTCAGTTATAACTGTGCACACCAATACCAAAATTATCAAAAATGATCATTTGAACAGTTTTCATAGATTTTGTTATTCTCTGACCAAGTGCTCATGAGCAATGAAATAGTCCAATAGTCCAAGAGTCCAATAGTCTCTAGCAGAAGCAGGAAACAGAAGAAAGAGGCCTGGACAACTCAAACTATGCAATCACTGTACAGGTAGAGATGATCCCAACAGGTGTGATCCTAAATTGCCACCTGGCTAGATGTGAGGCAGCTGTCTGCATTGCTGATTCCTCTGCGTGCTGCAGAATCACAGTCCCCAGAGCGTGCATGTGAGGCAACCAGCTGGCAAACTAAAAGATGATATTAGACTTCCCAGTCCTATGGTCTTTTTAAATGTCTTGTTTGTGTATGTATCTTATACTAACATACTTATGTGAGTAAATAATTTATAAATAGCTACACATATATTGGTGATTTATGCTCAAAAATGTTTTTATTAAAAGGTATATAAATCCAAAAACTTTGGAGACCACTGGTTTACATATTAGAAAGAACCTGTATCAGAAGCGGGGAATCATGAGTCACCTGGGTGGTTCAGTTGGTTGAACATCCAACTCTTGGTTTCGGCTCAGGTCATGAGATAAGTTTCACATCAGGCTCAGCGCAGAATCAGCTTGAGCTTATCTCCCTCTCCCTCCCTCCCCCTGCTTGCTCATACCCTCTTTCTCTCAAATAAATAAAAATTTTAAAAAGGAAGGAACCGATAAGGAAAAATCTAGAATTCTGTAACCTGAAGTGCCAGCATTTTGATACCATTGGTTAATTATCCTAGACATCTCTTAAGTATTGTACCATTCCTTAAATGAAAATGTTGAGATAATGGCAAACCTACTGTTTGATGCTTTTTCTAATGCGGTTATCATTTAGGGACTTAAAGGCATTTAAAGATGTGACCATATAATAATAGTGGGAATGTATTTTCTTTGGTGTTTAGAAACTCCCAAGCATTCATTTTTCTTCTTTATTATTCCAATGTGTGTCCTCCTCGCCACACACACACCACCACCGCACAATTAACTCAAGTCTTAACACTATCTACCTGTAGATAGCATCAGACCCCATAGGTTGAGGGCTCAGTCCTATAAGAGTGCCCGTATCCCCCACCACTTCAGACATTCATCACAGTCTAACCACCTGTGCTTCTGACTAAGAGGCTATAGATCGGAGGTTCCCACAAACTCCTGGGTTTCAATTACTTTGCTAGAGCAGCTCACAGAACTCAGAAACTTCACTTACTATTACCAGTTTATTATAAAAGAATGTAACACAGAACAGCCAGATGGAAGAGATACATAGGACATGTATGTGGAAAGGGCTCAGAGCTTCCTGCTACCTTCAAGCACAACACTCTCCCCAAATCCCCATTTGTTCATCAACCTGGAAACTCTCCAAACCCCATCCTTGTGAAGTTTTATGGCTTCGTTACATAGGCGTGATTGTTTAAATCATTGGCCACTGGCAACTAAATTAGTCTCCAACCCCTCTTCCCTCCTGGAGGTCAGGGGCTAAGACTGAAAGTTCCAAGTGTCTAATTAGTGCCCATCCTTAGGTTAGCTAGAGGCTTTCCAAAAGTCACCTCATTAACATAACATTTATGAAGTCCTTAAAGAGCTCTCTGTTCAGGATTGGGATGAAAACCAAATATATTTTTCCTATTATAAATCGTAATATCACAGTTACGTTTCCTTCTCAAATGTAGGTTGAAGCACCATTCATACCAAAGTTCAGAGGCTCTGGAGATACCAGCAACTTTGATGACTATGAAGAAGAAGATATCCGCGTCTCTATAACAGAAAAATGTGCAAAAGAATTTTGTGAATTTTAAAGCCGAGCAACAAGATGACATCAGAACTCACACTCAGTCTTTGCACTCTGTTGGGAGATACGGTGGAGCTGAGACCGTCCTTGTTGAAGCAGTTACCTAGTTCTGTCATTCCAGCGACTGAGTGAGGTCTTTATTGCCATCCGTGTGTGCGCTCTGCATCCACCTCTGTAACAAGGCACCGCTAAGCAAAGCATTGTCTGTGCCATAACACACAACTAGACACTTTCCTGCTTCCCTTTGGTTCTCCTGCCCTACGTCTATTTCTTCCTTTTTCATTTTCATCAGTTTTTCTCCAAACAGTACTCCACTTTATTTTGTTGGTGTTTCGGATGGGCAGTGTTATGGCTCTGTGATATTTCCAAGGAAGGATAAGTGTTGCCTTTGGTAGTTCTTGCCATTATTTTTGTTGGTCAGTGGCTTGAGGATATACTTCCAATAACTATTTTTACTTTGAGTAGCTCAGACTCAGTTTTGCCAAAGCTTTTGACAATTTTTGAAGACAGTTTTTTGTCTCATCAACAAGGCAGTTTATACAAAACAAAACAATAACTTTCGTAGAATTCACTGTTCTGGCAAGACACTTGGATAGACTAACATCGAGTAGTTAGCCCCAGCAGTTTGAATTTCTAGAGATCAGAGGCTCTATTTCCCTTCACTACCTTTTGTATCATCTTCCCCTTGAGTAATTAAGTGACCAGCTGTGCAGTGTGACAAATGTGTCTCCTTCACAGGAAAAACTAATGCTATGGATCATCACTTGGTACCAGCATTTCTGTAGGTATTAGAGCTAGCTCTAAGATTTCTAAACCTTCACTTCTCCATAAGCGTTTTAGCCAGTATTTTAACAGAAGGTGACTGAAGAAGAAAGTGACAATTTTTAAGTTTCTCAAATAGTCCTCATTATAAACTTTTTAAAGGAAAAGAATTAAAAACATTAATGCGGACAAATACCTGCTGAGTCAAACAAATGGCTTGATACTTGTAAACAGTATAGAGATGCTCTTATTTATATGATGTTTTTCTTTGTTTCGCTCTGCTTTGTTTTGCAGTAATGTTTTGTTAAGAACAAAAGGAATTGTTGCCAAGTTATTCTGATGTACTCTATTTGTCAGCCTGAGGGAGAGGCACTGTTGAAGCTTCGGCTTTCATCCTGTGCCTCATCAATGAGGAAAAGGGATGAAGTTTTTTAAAACTGCCACAATTGTGTTTTAATTTTGAGGTGTGATATTTTTAAACATGTCAGAATTTCAAGCCTTTTTCTTTCAGTAAACAGAATGTATGATCATGCAGATACAATTTTAGTATTTGAGTTTAATTTTTTTTATATTTCTTTGCCAATAACATTGCTGTCACATGGAAATTTCAGGCACTTTTGCACACTTAGTTCAACATTTGTTGAGAATCCATGGCTTAATTCTGTTTTTTAAATATTTTTGTCTTTGCTTTTAAATTTGGCCATCTGGTTTTATCTCCGTGTGTCAGTGACCTATCTTAAAACAACACACCAAAAGAGTCTAAAATAAACTGTGTTCATTTTTTATGATCAATTACATGCATATAAGTTGTTTTTAATCAAACTGATCTTAATGTATATATAAGCATTCTATTTGCTTCATTATTGGTGCAGGTCACTGACTACTTCTTTTCCTCTGTACCACACCCCTGTATAAAACCTTTGAAGACATTGAAAAAAGCCTGTCTGGAATATTCTCTGCATCAATCTGTACATCTATTGGTTGTCAAGTGTTTTTGCATGGTTATGTCATTTAAAAGCTGATGCTGATTTCAGTTGGTCCACCTATATTTAAAATGTGCAAGGAAAATATGAAATACTTTGCTGTATCAGGTTTTATGTGACAAAAATATATCATCATGTTAATAATAATACATCATTTGTATAAAATATTTTAATTAGTTTTTGGCCCAAGAACATGCTGATCATTGTATTCTATGTGTTTGCTACAAATTCTATGGTAGCTTTATTGTATATTATTGTAAAATTATTTTAATAAATCTTGGGGATGACACTTTGATTATTACGCTTTAGTTTTCAGCAATTAAAAAGATTTAGACTCTGCCTAGGTAGATGCCCCTAGGCGTACATTGGTTTTGAGGGCTATTTTGCCATTCCCATCTTACTCTCCACTTAAAGGACATGAGCAAGCTCTCTGATATGTCAAGAGAGTCTATTTCTAACCAATCAAGTACACTGAATTAGAATATCTTAAAGTTATATAAAACTCACAGTTTCAGCCACAGTTTAGCCAAGAATGAAATAAAAACTTGAATAATCAGTGGAATAAATCAGTATTTAACCTAAAATCACATTATTTGAAACAGAAGAAATGACATTTTTTCTCAGTAAATAATAAGGAGATGGCATTGCAGAGGAAGGACCCCTGACTCAAAAGTCAAGAAATTTGGGTCTCAGGCTTGTCTGTCACACAGTCAGGATGACCTTGGCCTTAGCGCTACAAAATGAGTTCCATTTTGATCAAAATGAGTTCTAAGGTCTTTTCTAATTTTCACATGTCATGACAAGATTCTTTTTATTTGACAGTTTGAAGGGATAATGTGCTTTGAAGTAAGACTTTGTAAGGTGATATTTTAAGGCCTTTCTTCTCTTTCTTCTCCTTATCTCACAGTGTTCTTAAAATTTTTTGAATATCACAAGGACTTCATGTCTCTTTTGATTCCTTCCTCCTTCACTGATGCTAAAAATCCAATTGATATCAAACGGTCAACCTACCAAAAAAGATATTGTGGCTTGTGGGTATTGCTGTCTTTTTTTTGATATGTTCTTGTATTGACTGCCCATTGGCCTGAAAATACTCATCAAAAGCCTAAAAAAAAAAATCATTTTTTTCCCACTGACTGTTTTATCTGCTTGTTGTAAGAATCAAATGAAATAATGTATGTGAAAGCACCTTGTAAACTGTAACCTATCAATGTAAAATGTTAAGGTGTGTTGTTATTTCATTAATTAATTCTTTGTTTAGAATGGAATTTCCTATGCACCACTGTAGCTAGGAAATGCTGAAAACAACTGTGTTTTTTAAGTAATCATAACAGCAAAATTAAAGTATCTTCAAAGGATAAAACAGTTGTTGAGTCTTGTGTTCTATTTGGTGCCCTTACCTCCCGATTTCTTTTCTGCATATACTATAGATGCTTCTAGATTCCAGTTTTTAGGCATTTGGGTTGATCTGTGGTAGTGGGAACAGTAATAGGAGAGAAACATCCACCAATCAAGTCCAACTGAGTGTATATTAAGAAACTAATAAATTCATTCCACAGTTTCTAAAAAGTGGATCTATTTCTTCCTCATGCTCTTACTCCAAATTACTCTTAACAGAATGTTGAAAATATTCATAGTTAAATGATTGATACTACAAGAGACACCTTCTATTGGAAAAATGAACTATGAAGTTTTACTTTTTTTAAAAAAGATTTTATGTATTTTTTTGACAGATAGAGATCACAAGTAGGCAGAGAGGCAGGCAGAGAGAGAGAGAGAGGGGGGAGGAAGCAGGCTCCCTGCTGAGCAGAGAGCCCAATGTGGCTAGATCCCAGGACCCTGGGATCATGACCCAAGCTGAAGGCAGAGGCTTTAACCCACTGAGCCACCCAGGCACCCCAAATTTTTACTTTCTTTTTTTCAGAAGTGTTGTTGAGTTCACATTACTTCTTTTGATTTCAGCCAGGTTGATTAGTGTGTGTTAATGTAGTTGTCCTTGACCTCAAGAAATGATGTTTTAGGTAATTACTTTAACAGCTTACTATTTTTTATTGTTAGGATTGTTACTGCAAATATTTGTAAATATTGATGTACTTTATAACACCATGTTTACTATCTTTATACCAATGTTTGCTTTATTTTATCATTATCAGGGCCTAGTTTTCTCATTTCTATATACAACTAATTACAAAAATCTAGGCCTATCTTCACTCCAAATCATCATTTGAAAGCCATTTAAATTTTCTCTTATGCACAAATATTGGATGCGAAGTTAAATACTTTTCATTTTAGTTTTCTTGAACATTTTCCATATGCCTTACTTAATAGCCTTTGATAAGGGCTCTCTGATAAGGGCTGAATTGTGTTTCTTCAGAACTTATATGTTGAAGTCCTCCCTGTTGTAGCTCAGAATATGACTATATTTGATGGCAGGACCTTTATGTTTTTTAAGATTTTATTTATATTTGGTTGGGAGAGCAGGAGCAGCAGAGGGGAGGGGCAGGCAGAGGGTAGAAGCAGGCTCCCCATTGGGCAGGGACCCTGATGTGGGGCTCTGAACTAAAGGCAGATGCTTAACCAGCTGAGCCACCCAGGCACCCATGAAGGTAGGAGCTTTAATTAGGGTAAAATGAGGTCCTATGGATGGGCCCTAATCTGACAACTGGTGAATCTGTAAGAAGAGATTAGGACATAGAAAATGCAGGCCCAGAAAAACCATGTGGAGACATAAGAGGGAGATGGCCCCCTACCATTCAAGGAGAGAGGATTCAAAAGAAGCCAGCCCTGCTAACATCTTGATCTTGGACTTTTAACCTTTAGAACTGTGAGAAAAAAAAATTTGTGCTGCTTAAGCTGCCCACTCTGTGGTAACAAACTAATACACCCACCAGTACTCCTGTGTATACACTGTATTCCTCTGATGAAGGTCTTGCACTGATCTCACTTCAAATGCTTTGTTAACTGACACAAACTGAAATAACTTACCATAAGCAAAAAACAAGCAAACAAACAAAACAATGTCTGTGTGGTCACAAACCTCAGTGTACCTGCTGTCTTACTTCTAATCTTTTCTGGACTATAAGCAGGAAACAGAAGACAGTAGTTACTGAGCATAGGGGAAAGGATGGGTAGCTGAAACCAATTCTAACTCCTGGTTAGACTTACTCTTGCCATCAAGCTATCTTCTTGAAGCTGTGATAATACAACCTAAAACTGAGCAAATCATTAAATTTGGAGTCTCTGTCATCTCTTAATGGTGAGGTTAATGAAATAGCCAAAAGGAAAGTTGGAAGAGGATAAAGTGTTGGTGAATAAGCTGCAGTTGGTGCAGTGGTAGCAATTGTCACAGTAAATTATTACCTCAATATGTTAATTTTCTATTGCTACTGTAACAAATTGCCATAAACTTAGTGACTTAAAACAACATAAATGCATTATCTTATAGCCCTGGAGGTCTGGTATTAAAAATATGTTTCATTGGGTTAAAATCAACATATCAGCAGGAGTGTATTCTTTCTAGAGACTGAAGCTGCTCACTTTCCTTGACTGGTGACCCCTTTCCTCCATCTTCAAAGCCAGCAATATTGAGCTGGGTCTATATGTTGCATCCCTCTAACTTCCTCTTCCTCCTCCCTCTCACATTTAAAGACCCTCATGACTTTACTGAGCCACCTGGATGTCCAGGTTATTCACCCTATTGTAAAATCAGCTAATGAGCAACCTTAATTCCCCTCTGCCATATAACCTATCACATTCACAAGTTCTGGGAATTTGGGCATGAACATCTCTGGGGCAGAGGGAGAAGAGAGAGAAATTATCCTACCTACCACACTTACTAATGTCATTTTAGGTGGAAAATATGATTAGCTGAAAGGCAGAATCTTTTCACAATTTCACAATTTTCACAATCTCTTCACAATTCCAACAGAGCCTAGACTTAAACAGATTTTCCTGAAGTGTAGTAACTAGCAGGCAGCACATTTTCAAGGACACTGTCATGGAACTGGAGTAGCAAATCCATTCTGAATACCTTCAAAAATACTCAATATCACAACACCGTTCACTGACACATTCAAAACCCAAACCACAATTGGATATCACTACATACCCACAGAAAGACTAAAATCAGTAACACTGGTAATGCTAAGTGTTGGTGAGGATGGAGAGCAACTGGATGGAAGGGTCATGCATTCCCAGTGGGAACGTAAAATGGAACAGCCACTGTGCCAAATAGTATGGCTGTCTGTACAAAGTTGACCATTCACTTGCCATATGATTACCCACCCTATTCTAGGTATTTACTCAAGATAATGAGAACATATGCTTATACAAAGACATAAATGTCCAGCAACTTTGCAACAGTCCCAAAATGAGAACAATTAAAACAAACAGCAGCAGATGAACAGATCAGCAAATGATGCTATGTCCATCCAATGAAATACTACTCACCAGGAAAAAAGAGCACACTACTGACACAAGCAGCAACATTAGTGCATCTAAAAAGCATCTTGATTGTCTACACCTGCAAAAACTCATTGAACTTTGTACTTAAAAATGAGTACATTATACCTTTGCAAAGATGTTTCAAAAAACAATTATGCAAAGGAAATAAATTTTAGAGTACACAGGATTTAAATAGAAGGTTAGTGATTTGGAAGATAGAGTTTAGGAAATCTCAGAATTTATACTCAAATGGTAAAGATAGAAAAATATGAGAGAAAAGTTAAGAAACATGGGAGTTCACCCTTGAGACATAATTGTCTGAAGTTTTAAAGAAAGGAGACATAACTATGGAAAAGTAATGTCTCCAAAGTTCTCAATGACTATTTTTAAACTTAAAATTATACTCCCAAGTAAACGGCTGTTTCATTGCAAGGTGGAGGACATTCTTTCAAGGCACCCTAGCCCTCTAGCAAACAGATAGGTCTGACCAGTAAGAAGTGATGGTAAGACAGAGAAGGGAGCAGAAAGGTATAAGCAGAGTGTTTCCCTCCCTATATCTCTCTCTGTTCTGTACCATCACTGGAGTCTTCTCCATTGTCCCAGCTCCTGGTCACTGTTACAGTTCTCCACTAGATAGCCCTTGCTTCTCAGCTCTGTGAACCCCACTCTTCCTTTTTTCCTCCAGGCCAGGGCAATAAATTGCTCTGCAGTTACTCATCTTTGGGTGACTTCACCATTTTAGCATTTGTCTTTATCTTTGGCTGGTTTTATAAATATGACTGATACTTTTTTTGTTATATTAATTGCAGCTGTTAGACTCCCTATTCTTCCATCACCTGTAGAACCAATTTCTTCTATTAAATCTCTTCTGTTGAAATACCTAGAATGGTTTCTGCTTTCCCAGCTGGACTCTGATGTTCCCGTTATCATCACTCTTATTCTACATTGTGTTGAAGGATCTTAGCCATCATAGTAAAAGAACAAGGCAAAGGTAATCCTAGCCATCACAGTAAGAGAAGAAACAACAGAGGTAAAATTAAGGCCCCCCCAAATAAAATACATTGTAAAAATTTTTTACCTACAGGGACTCAATAAGGCACTTGTAAAGGTATATGTGAAGGAAAATGGTCCTTCAAGGAATAAATAGCTTCTGGAAAGCTTGAACAGAACCACTCCCTCTCCCCCACCCCCACCAGGAAAAACTTCATTAGAAATAAAAATGAGATAGACATAGAAGAGCTTTAAAAATTCTGGTCATGCTAAAATTTAAAAGACACACAAACCCTCCTTTTTTCCTTTTGCCCTCCATCCCCAAACATATAGAAATGATGGAATATATTTTTAAATATCTTTAAAGGCATAGATTCCACTCAAAACAAAATAAACATCTCCACAGACCAGAAACACGAAAATACACAGTGGTAAGTGGAGATGAATCCACAGACTCACCTAACATACAGAGAAGATTTTTTTTTTTTTACAATGAGATAATTACAGCGCAGAGAATAAAAAGGTGAAGAGATTAAAGAAAGTTCAGAAATGGTAATAGATACTGAGAACAAAGATGATCTACTGTTGGCATCCTGAATTTTGAAACAAATGAATGAAACAAAAATATTCAAATATATCACATAGAAATGTTCTGCCAAAATGAAGAAAAACTGAATTTATATATTGAAAGAATACACTGTTTTTCAGGGGGAAATGACACAGAGCTTTCAACATCAAGCCATACTATGATCAGGATATTGAACTCCAATGATTAAAATGTTATGCATAATCACTTCTTGGCCTTTTGGCAAAGATCAAGTGTAAAATGTTATGCATAAGAATGAAGTCACCTTAAGGTGCGGGCAGAAACAGATTGGCCTCAGATGTCTCCACAGTAATACTTGGTGCCAAAAAAACAATTAAATAACGGCTATAAAGTTCTAGGGGAAAGAAAGTAGAAGCAAAGAGTATTATACCTAGCCAAGTTGCTTTTTATTTAAAAGCACGAGACAGGTCCCTGTTAATAAATGAAAGAATTTGAAAACCTATGAGCCCTTCATACCCAACTGGATATATGAATCAAAATAGAGAACTTAGTAATGAAGAAGCCATGAGAAAAAGCCCATGGTGAACACTGACTGAATCTGTCTAAATGTCATACTAATTATAAGCAACTATGGTAATTAGAACTATAAAACCAAATGGAAGTGTTTTAAACCTTGGCAAAATTGAAATAAGATAACCAGCAAAATAGGGAAAGGAAGTGAGACTGGTAATTTCTTACCCTTTATTACAGGAAGTCAACTAATAGAATCTAAAATTAGTATGTGTGGTTAAATGAGATAATGACTCTAACTTCTGAATGATTTTTTTTTTTATAATTGTGTAACTATTTTGTAAGGAAGAACCATTTATCAGCAGTTTTTCAACTTCTTTTTCTTGTGTTAAATTCAATTACATTTATTTTCATTTCAGTTTCTCCTAGTAAATTGGATTTTATAATATAAGTAACATGAAGTTGAAAACCTTCTGTTAAAAAAATATGATGTAATTTTTATAAAACGCATGCTATCTAGTGATGTACCTCTCCCATCTCTCTGGCCTTCTGGCTCTATGTGTGCATAGGGTAAAGCCTGGGATGTAACTCATGGTATAGGGTTTGGGGTTATCTCCTAATTTCTCCTTTGTACTTTGCTGAATTGCTTGCATTCTTTAAAATGGTAAAGCAATTAACCAAAAATCTATATGACCAATAACGGAGCATTGAAATTTTTATCCATTTTTCAAAAAGCAAATATTATGATACTTACTCTTAGCAAGTAAGCCATTTTCACCAGAGTGCTGTCTTCTCAAGAAAGCCCAATGTCTTTCTTTCAAGATTGAAAATGAGACAGCATATCATTGATAATGATTTTGAGAAAACCACCAGATATCACTGAAATAGCCTCATGAGCATTATCACTGCCACAAGGAAGTGTTTTCATCTCGTTCTTCATTTCCCAAACTCACGAGCACCCTTCCCTTTAATAGCCAGACCACTGCCATATGGAAAAAAAGACTCTTGTCTTCACTGCCCATTTCTTCAGAGTACACTGAAAACTCATACTTAATGAGCACAACCACTTGTTCCTAAAATTTTACTATTTTCTTTATATTAAATTGAAGTCAGGAAGCACAGAGTTAAGTGCAGCCTGTTCTCTCTGAATAAATCATGTGGTTACTGGCATCCAGAAAAAGCCTCTTTCATTCAAGTAGCAATGTCCTTCTTTGTTATTTACAGATCTGTGGATAACTTCATTCCTGTCTGTACCATGGCTCAGAAAATAATCGCAAACCAAACACAAGTTTTCTTCCATATGATAAACAAACAAAAATCTGCTGAGCACTTCACATATACTCAACACCTAAAACCAAGCATAGAATCTTCTCATCGGTGGTCTCACCTCCACCGGTCTGGATAGCATGCCAGTGATTTTTTTCCCCTCTTTTTGCTTTCTCTCCCTTCATACTTGTTATTTATGGAACCTGGCTTGCACCTTTCTGAATATAATGTGTTGTTACCAATTCTTGCTAAAAGAGGAAGACTCTGAATCTTGCTTTTGTACTTTGGGAACAGATAGTAGTCCTAGACTCTCTCTCTAACAAATAACAGGCCACACAATGCAAAGCATTTTTAGCAAAAAGAAAGGGGGTGGGACGGAGCAGTGAATTCACATAACCAGAAAGTCTGAGGGTGGACTTCTGTCACAGTAACGTCTAAAAGACCAAACTATATCACCAAAATTTTGCCTCTCTCTCAACCACCTGGCCCTGTCCTCAGAATTAACTTCACCCTCAATAGGTACGCTCCATGGAGCAGAAAATAAAACCACCAGCCCCTTCAGGCTTGCACTTGTGAAAGTGCCCATGGTCTCAGATGAAGGAGATGGAAGTTTCAGAAGTTTCTCCTGCACTGTATAAGTCCCCCAAGGGGACCCATGGTCCAGCCTGGGTCAGAGCCTACATCTGAGCCTGGACGAGGAGACAGCCATGATTAACAGCCTCACCAGAATTCTGTGGACTGGGGAGAGGTAGTTTTCCAAAGAAAGTCGTGCTGGTCAGACAGGAAAAAATTGATGTTCACCAAAGTCTTCTATATTTTCCACCAAAAAACCACAACAATTTTGTATGGAAAAGCATTATTTTGTGTTCTGGAAAAACTTTGTGGGTTTACCAGAGTGATGGGTGTAAAAAATTTCACTGTACCATGCCAGCTCTTAAGAAATGATCCTAATAAACAACATCATGAGCTAGGGGCAAATGACTCATCAATCCTATAAAACCCTTTCAATTTACATGTGGTTCAACCTTAGGAAATCAATTATTCTGTTCCAGGAATTCACAACATTAACATCCATTCCTAACTTTAAAATTTTAAAAATATTTTAGTAAGTTATGAATAGGAAGCTTTAGTAACATGGTAGTAGTAATATCCAAGAAATTTATCATAAATATTTACTTTATAGTGAGATATTAGAAGCATTCATATTTAAGTGAAGAACAGGGCACCATTATTATTCAACATTTTCCTGAGACTGTAGTCAATGCAATAACTTCCAAAAAATAAGCAGAGGTTTAAATATTGTCACTAAGCAGGCAAATGTGTCTACACTTAAAATCTAAGACAATAAATTGAAAAATTACTGGACTTAACAAGAGAACAGAGTAAGAGGGCTAAACATAAAATTAACCTATAAAAATCAATCATTTTTTCTTATGACTTAAATAAACAATAATTGGAACCTGCCTTATTACCGCAGTAGGAAGCGTGTCAGCCTCATAAATAAATAATAACTAGAAATGTAATTTTTAAAACCCCATTCACACTATCAACAAAACTATATCATACCAAAGGCTAAATGTAATGAAAAAGGAGTATGCTTTGCTTGAAGACAACAATGGTTACAGAAGAACACAGAATATAAATGTATCCACAAATAAAATTTTAAAATAAATAAATTGGGGCACCTGGGTGGCTCAGTGGGTTAAAGCCTCTGCCTTCAGCTCAGGTCACAATCCCAGAGTCCTGGGACTGAGCCCCGCATGGGGCTCTCTGCTCAGCAGGTAGCCCACTTCCCCTCCTCTCTCTCTGCCTGCTTCTGCCTACTTGTGATCTCTGTCTGTCAAATAAATAAAATTTTAAAAAATTTTTGCAATATATATTACAAAGGATTAATATCCACCACTGATAAAAGGAATCCTAGCAAAAACAACCTAACTAAAAGTAAGAAAAAAGAATATGAATAAGTGACCAAAAAACACAAATGGAAATTTTTTTTTAGAAAGCCCAGGCATATGAGGAATCAGCATGAAGTGAACACAAGATGGCAAAACAATGTAAAAGATTTGGGAGTGGGGGAATATTTTTCACATGTAAGAATTCAGAAAGAGGGGCGCCTGGGTGGCTCAGTGGGTTAAAGCCTCTGCCTTTGGCTCAGGTCATGATCCCAGGGTCTTGGGATCAAGTCCCACATGGTGCTCTCTGCTCAGCGGGGAGCCTGCTTCCTCCTCTCTCTCTGCCTGCCTCTCTGCCTACTTGTGATCTCTGTCTGTCAAATAAATAAATAAAGTTTAAAAAAAAAAAAGAATTCAGAAAGATTATCTCTTATGCGTTGTTTCACAGCAAGTTGTTTGGATACTGGTGTAAAACACAACAAACATGAGGAAGTGGAATATAAGAAATGGTGAGACCAAACCAAGAGTTCAAGAACAAGAAATGCCAGGTAAAAACAGAGCAGTGGGCCTAGAAAGCAAGTGCTCCACACTAGAACAAGAACTTGGTGAGCTCCCAAAAATGGGCTTTAAGAAAACATAAAAAGGCGGGGCACCTGGATGGCTCAGTCGGTTAAGTATCTGCCCTCAGCTCAGGTCATGATCTCAGGGTCCTGGGACAGAGCTCTGCATCGGGCTCCCTGCTCGGTGGGGAGTCTGCTCCTCCTTCTCCTCCCCACTCATGCTCTCTCTCACTATCTCTCTCCCTCTCAAATAAATAAACAAAATCTTTAAAAATTAAATAAATAGGCTAAAATGGATCTCAGTAACACATAAGATAGAGGTAAAAGGCAGGATTTGGTGAACAGAAAACATACTTCTAACAAAAAACAAGGACTCCACTAAAAACAAAAAACATCTAAACAAGAAAACTAGAGTCCAAAACATGCAGCATATTAAGATATGGTATGTGAGCCATGATGGAGTATAGGAAGTAGAATCCCTTCTTTGTCATTTTTTAAACACCAGGAACATTTGTGGTGAGCAGAATGCAGACCCTTAGAGATGCGCGCGTGCCCTATTCCTTAGAACCTGTGACTATCTTACCCTTCCGCAGCACAAGGAATTTTGCAGATGTGATGAAGATTATGAAATTTGATATGGGGGAACTACCCTGGATTGTCTGGGTAGACCCCATCTAATCACATGAGTGCTTCGTAGCAGAGACATTTCCAGGCAACAATCGCAGAAAACCATGACGATGGAAGAATGATCAGAGAAATCCAACGACTGGCTTTGGATATGGAGGAAGGAGCCAGGAGCCTAGGCAGGTGACCTATAATAGCTGGGAAAGGCAAGGGAATAAATCCATCCATAGAAACCCCAGCAGGACAGCCCTGCTGGCACCTTGATTTTAGTCCACTGAGACCCGTGGAGGCCTTCTGACTCCCAAAACCTTAGATTAGTGTTGCTTTAGTCAGTCAGTAAGCAACGGTGGTGTTCGGGAGGACACTTAGTCTATGGGAATTTGTGAGAGCAGCAGCTGGAGGCTAATATGCTCTGCAAAGTGCAGGAGACATGACACTGACATGTGATCCCACACTGAAAAGGATATCATAGTCTCAGTAGCATAAATCTACTTCTGATACCCAACCTTTTAGACTCAACCGACATATACTATAAGACTTGAAGAACGTTACAGGATAGAAGGCAAACATGAATTACCCAAACGAAAAAAATGAGAAGGTAGAAAGAGCAGTCGATGGAAGCGTCCTTACCCTACAAAACAGGAACCCGGAGACCTCACCGAAAGTTGGTGAAATAAGAAAGAAAGATTTAAGTACGAAATGGGAAGCTACACAAAGGTACCGACAGAAGAACTAAAGATAGTGTTACCTATCAAAAATTAGGATGCAAAGGGAGAAAGTGACACAGGGTGGTATGATATCTAAAATGGAAAAACCAGCAAATAATATAAATGTGGTAGTGCCACAAAATTTTCTTCACACACCACTGAAAGCAGAGAATACGTAACTCCTTTGGGCCTCAACATTCCAGTTCTTCTCCCAATCCCACACCCTCTGGCCAAGGGAAGAAAGAGTTTTTATACTGTTTGACTAAAAGCATACTCCAGACTAATACATCAAACAATTCCTTTAGAAAATATTCAGTCTCTCCTGAGAGTTTCCCTTCCCCCTGATCCCCTGATCATGTGTCTGCAGGAGGGGGTGAGGGGGTAGGGCTGCGGTTCCCTCATGTGTCCTCACTCACTGGGAAAGGGGGTCCTGCTCATGCTGGACCTTGGGTGTGCCCTCCGTTTTCCAATTTGGTTCATTTGTTAAGCTCCGCATGTCCGGCACGACGCTCGGCATGAGTCTAAGTCATCTGCTCTTCCAGGTCAGACACCCCATCTGCTCCAGCCCCACCGAGCCCCCCCATCTCAGGTCACAGTGTGTTCTGTCCACATTAGACATTTGGCTGCCCTCTGCATTGATGGTCAGGCACAGAAGCTCTGAACATATGGGTGTACCACCATCTGTCGTGAAATTGCCACTGGCATGTCACTACTAATGATGAAAATACCAAACACCCTCCTTGATTCAAGGAATCCCTTTAATGGCAAGCCCTCAATTACCTGCAGTCCAACACATGATCTTGAGTGAGTGACAGAGACGCTAGGGCGGCTCTGGCCCCACAAGCACCCAGGGGAGCATGTCACCCATGAGAACACCATCAGCATGTCATGGCAGAGATGGCCAGCCTTGCCAGCATGCTGATTTGCGGCAGACCCCGGGCTCTCATGTGCTCTAGTGTTCCTCCTTCACTTCTTCCACTCACCCAAGAAGCCTCCAAGTCCTGGCAGGTGGGGGCTGGTTCTCATGCGCCTTCAGGTCAACCTGGCAGGCCCTACCCTTCACCTAACGAGTGTTGATTTATTGCCCGAATGTGGGTCTGAGTATACTCTGGACATGTTAGCCAATAAAATTATAAATCGGACATGTTAGCCAATAAAATTATAAATCGGATAGGCTCACAGAAGCTGTCCGTTCTGGCACACAAGCACAAAAATTAGATGTGACAGCTATTCTCCTATATCAGCTGTGTCATCAACGGAACAAGTGTGGGCTTTGAAATAACATCTACTGAATAATATCTTGGCCCCATCGTTCACTGGTTGTTCAGAAATGAGCAAATCGCTTGGCCTTGCCCATGCTCAGTCTCCTCACTTGTAAAATGGAGATTTAAGAGGGCAAATAAAATTGAAACAAGTTTAAAAAGAAAAGCATTCAAAGCATCTAACACATTTCCTCGTTCATAACAGGTATACAGAGTGAATGTTCATTTCTTTTCCCCTCTCTCTTTCCCTCAAAGTGTGTGTGTGTGTGTGTGTGTGTGTGTGTGTGTGTAGATAATATACCCAGAGAAACTGGAGAAGAGTAAACCTCAGGCATCAAAAAAGGTGATGTTTGGGGGCACAAGAGTGGCTCAGCAGGTTGGTTTCAGCTCAGGTCCTGCTACAGAACTCCAAAGTGGGCTCTGCACTCAGAACACAGTCTGCTTGAGATTCTCTTCCTCTCCCCACCCCACCCCATTCCCTCTCTCAAATAAATAAATAAACAAACAAACAAATAAATAAATAAAATCTTGGGGCGGGGGAGTGATGTCCGGTAACTATGTGGGTCCAGGAGCTGGGTTTCTTTTTGCCTCTGGGTCTGCTGCCCTCGTACAGTCAGGCAGATTGGGAGTGACTGTGGGACTGCCCTTGAGCTGATCTTTCCCCCAAGACTTGCAGTCAGTCTACAGGCTTTGCTGGGGGCTTTGCTGGCCAGGCTTCCAGTGAAGACAAGTGCCCCTTTGTGCCTGTTCTTTCCATTTTTAGAAAGATGACTAATTTGCTCTCTGTCTGAGAGAAATGCTTTATAAATTGTGGTCCTTGCCCAGATCTATGACTAAGTTGCAGGAGCCTGCAAGGTTCACAGGGTCTGGGCACTTCCTGGGATGGCGTCACCGTGGAACTAAAAGCAGGCCATGCAGTGGCCTTCCCCTGAATGTCCATACAGGGAAGAGTCCTCACACCTGGAAAGAAATACTTAGGGAACACCAAGGAAAGGGGCAGAGCTAAAATCCACTCAAGCTCACCTCTTTTTCCCTGAAAAAAAAAATTTCTTTTTTTAATGAAACATTATCTAAGGGTTGCTCTTTTGTCTGGGTCACGGGGAAAGTCACGTTATTTTAGAAAGGAAATGAAGTGGCATTTCTTGGCAGCCAATTTTGAATTCTACATTTTAAATCATTCAAAGAGCTTCTGCAGCTGGCGGAAGATAGAAACTTATTTGAAGAGAGGACTGAGAAACTCATCAAAGAATTACAACTCCTTGGGGTAATTTTGATCCTAAATAGGACAGATGCCATCTGTGTGGCGTGGTTCTTTCCTTCATTCATTCGTTCATTCAGAAATATTATTAGGCGTGATTGTTGTGAGGGCCCTCTGCTAAGTACTCATGACACAAAGATAGGAGACATGGACATGAACAAATAATCAAAGCACGTGAGACAGATAAAGAATGTATTAGCAGAGCACAACGATTGCTGGGAAGAAGGGCTGCAGAAAGGCTGAGGGGAAGGAGTTGGGGAACACTGCACAGTTTAAGTAAGCCCTGACCTTCCAGGGTAAGGACGAGGTCTCCAGGTGTATCTATGGGGAAGGGCATCCTAATCAGAGAGACGAGTGAGTGGTAAGCCACAGCCCAGATACAGGGAACTGCAATCAATGTTCTGGAATATGGAAATACGAGATAGCAATGGAAAAGTGGTGACAGATGAGGTTGGAGAGGTAATGCTGGGTCACAACGTGAGAGGCATGGAATGCTAGATTATGGACTTTGGACTTCACCCTGTGGTTTATTGGAATCCACTGAAGAATGCTCAGTAGAAGCATAAAATGATGTGGTCTATGTTGCATTTTAGAGTGTAGACTGGAATCAGGAAGAATGGAGCCTAAGAGATGAGCAAAAACAGCATTATAATAATCCAGTAAAGATGCAATCGTGGCCGCAGGTGCAAAGGAGAGGACAGATTGTAGAACTTGGTGACCACTGGACTAGAAAGTGAGGGGCTCCCAGGTCTCAGGCTCAAGAAGAAGATTTGAGCATGAGTGCATATATGGCTATTGAAAATGTAGTTGGTGAGGTTATTCTCAGCACATCAGAGAAGTGTATATAAACACAGAGGTTTGGGAGTCAGCACACACGGTACAGGTGGTACAGCTGAATCCTTAGGCATAATGAAATCATTTCCGGGGGGATACATGGAGCCGAAGTTATAAATGGACCTCTCAAAGCCAAATACGGCAATAGATGTGTTTGGTTTGGCTCATATAATGCTTTTAAACATTAAAATTTCCTGCCAATAATTAAAAGCTGTGAGATATATCAATGAAACAAAATTGAAAGTTCTGACTTTCTTTGAAAAAGCAGAAGATCTGACAACAACATAGTAACAACTGGCTGATTGATCAGCCAGTATCCCTTTACCCACCTGTCCAGCTTCACTCATTCATTACCACCTGTTTGGTCTCTGAAGACCTGATTTGCAAAGAAAGGGCTATAGAACAAGCACAGTAAGGGGCTCGCAGCAGTTGCCACCCGGACGCTACCCAAAGACATGCACGTCCCAATCCCCAGAACCTCTGAAGAGGTTAGGATACATGGCAAAGGGGGCAGCAGATGGAATCAAGTTGCTCAGACTTGTGTGGACTACCCCAGTGGGCCCAGTCTAATCACGAAGTCTTTAAAATCAGAAGGGGGAGACAGAAGAGGAAGTCGGAGTGACACAGCATGAGAAGGACTCAGCCCCAAATTGCTGGTTGGAAGATGGCTGAGGGCCATGAGCTTCAGGCAAGGAAATAGACTCCCCCCTAGAGCTTCCAGAAGGAAACACAGCCCCCCCGACACCTTGATTTTAGCCCAGTGAGATCTGTGTATATCAGTTCTGATGTACAAAACTGCACAACAATAACTTTGTGTTATTTCAAGCCACCAAGTTTGAGGTTATGACAGCCATAGAAAACTAGCACACAGCTGAAAGAAAATGAGTATCCAGGAAAAGAGACTGGGGAAAAAAAAAAAAAAAAAAAAAAAAAAAAAAAAACAGGAGAGACCAGAGGGAGCATAGTTAGATAATCAAGAGAGGACCCATTTTCAAGACCCATCGAATGACACTTTCATGGCAAGTCCAGTTCTGAGGAAGGGTGCAATATACCAGTGATGTCCAAACCAAGGGGGACACATCAGATCCACTCTGGAACACTGTTAGAGAGATCAGTCCCAGCACCCACCCCAGGCTACCGCCCTCCGACGACGCAGAGACAGGTTTATCCATCACTGAATGAGATGAACCAGCGTTTTACTAGATTAAATGAGTACTAGATTAAATTGTGTTTGTTGACTTAGCTCCTACTCTTAAGGCTCCTTGTAGCCTTTTAACAGAAGAAAGCCCATTTGAAATTTAATGCCACATTTTATTAAAGCTATTTATCTGCATGGATTTTGTCCCTAGGTGGATAATAAACTCCTTGTAGATGGTAGGTGCTTGCCAAATATTTGATGAGTACCTAAATGAAATGGATGTAACCACAGGAGGACTCTGCTGTTTTCTAGAGCTAGCAAGAAGAGCAGAGATTGTTTATCTCCTAAGCCACTATAAATTAAATGATTCGGGTTATTTATGCACTTGCACTTGTATATGGATGAAGTTGTAATTTTCTCTTTAGATGCCTAGAATCCTCCACTACTCATTGGGTCATCAGAACAAGCCAGGATTAATTCCCAGAGGGCTCCTGGAACAGCTGACAAGGTACCTCCTTTCAGTCTCATTCCTGAAATGACCTTAGGTAATAGTACACTATCCTTCATAAAATGAAATCTATCTCTCGCCTAATCCTGGATTGTTGCAGAGAAAATTCCAGTTCAATACCCAAAATCACTGAGCTAAGAGTGTCAGCCTCAGAGCCACGGTGGCCATCCTCCACTTGGTATAACTCTGACAGTCAAAATGTGACATCAGTGTGGGCCCTGGACACACTGGCATATGGAGACCTGATCTACTTTACCACCGGCAATTACCAAGGCCAAGGAGAGTATTGTGCTGCTGTAGTCCCAATGTGGGAAAAGAATTCCAAATTCTGTTAACAGAAGATTAGGATTGAAGCAGAGATTTCAGGCAAAGGGAAGAGCCATGAGCTGAGATCTAGAAAGCAGATTCTAGAAGCTTCTGAGGGACATCGTGCCTTCTGGGAAGAAGGGGTATCTATCAACTGTATGGACTGTAATAAGAGTGGCTGACAGAGAGTGCTACATGCATTCAAGCCAAGCATGTCAGGAATGAGTATGACAGCACAGAAATCATTGGAATGGAAGCCACATTGCAGTGTGTTAAGAATAGGCTTTTGAAAAGCTCAGATGAGATGGGAAAGTAGGTCAGGGTGCTAGAAAGAAATGTCATAATAAAGGAAGATTTTTATTTTGTTGTTATGTGCTTGGTTCTATTTTTAGGGTTAAGAGGACTTAGAAATATATACAATCTGAGGAAGGGAGAGGCTTAAAACATAGGAAAGAAAATGAAAAAGGACCAAAGATGGAGCTGAAGTGAAGAGATGGGACCATCGACACTAGGCACAGGTAAGCTTAGTCAAGAAATATCTCTTGAGAACTTATTATGCGCCAGTCACTCTGCAAAGTGCCGGGAACGAACAATGCAGACACAGATGCCGTCCTTCCCTGCTGACACTTACAGTCTAGAAGAGCGTACTTCCTTTTGGTCCCCTTTAGTTGTGAGGGACAGAAGCCAACCAGCTTAAGGGGAAAAGAGAGTTAACTCATGAAACAAACAACAAAAAAACAAAAACAAAAAAAACCAGGCATGACTGCTTCTAAAGAGTGATTGAAATATTACAGGATTCTCTCTGCCTCCCACTTGGTTTCATTTTTCTCAAGAAGCCTGTACCCCTGTGGTAGCAGAGATGGTGCCCACCATCTCCATCATGACATGGTCTATCACACCTAGAGTCTCGGTAAAATTAATAGACCACATCTCAGGGGCTCTGCCAAGCGCCTGTGGATTGACTCTGAAGAGACAAGGCACCAGAGTGAACGATGTTGACGATGCAGAGATTCGAGGATGGAAAAGTGGATGCCTAGAAAACGGTTTTTCTCAGAAAATTGGAAGCCAGTCCATATGCAGAGAAGGTGGGGCAGAGGTAAGTTAGGGGGTATGTGGAAAAGGGTGAGGGCTTGGAAGAGTAGCTGAGGAAAACAGGAAAAGGGGAAGACCCTTGCCAAAAGGATGATTAAGGGTTAACCGAGTTTGAAAACCATGAACTTGTCATGGCCCTAAGCTGCCCAGCTCTATAATTGTCTCTGCAGGCGCAGCCCTGAATAATGACAGCTGTGGCCCTTTGTGTAGAAAGGCACAGTGAGAAGCCCAATCTTCCTACCATTCTGGGAGAACTTGGCTATCGCGCAGACCCCCAGGAGTCCAGGAGCGGTATTTGTACAAGGGTTCCCAAAGCTCTCAGGAAACAAGGACAGAGGGTGGCCTTGTAGGACACTGACTTTAGGCAATGCAACCCCCCATCTCAGGAAACCATCCACTAAGAACAGGACACTCATTTGATGGCACAGGATGCCCAGACGGTTGATCTCCTAGACCACATCTCCTTGAACAGGAAAAATGTGCATGTTGCACTTCTGGCTGCTACCCGGCAAATGCTTCATGGCCTTGGCCCTGATACATTTTTCCCTCCAAGTTGCTAAGGAATTAACTTTTCTTATGCTACCCCCAAACACCAGGCACTTTAAGTTTGATGTCTCCTTTAGCCCTGTCATCATATTGTTAAAATGGGTATGACTACCCTCGTGTTATAGAAGAGGGTGTTAACACTCAAGATGCTGCTCAACTTGCCCAAAGTGACACAGCTAGCAAGGAGAGGCCCTGGGGTATGGAAAGGCCATTCTTTCGTCTCTTACTTTTGCTCCTATTTTCCATCATTGGGTTTCCTAGAACACGATTTGTTACACTGGGAGCCTCGAATTTCTGGAGATCCTCAAATGTATTCTCAAGGTCTGTGAGAAGGCTTTCTGCCTTTAGAGAGTCTTTCCTTTGCTTGGGTTTCAGAGACATTGGCCTACAGAATGGTGCTCACTTGCAGGGAGCTGCCTCCTCGCCCTGAGCAGGTGTGGACGGGAACTTTGGGAGCAAGTACTGAGCTTGTCATTGTGTGGGTTGCGAAGGGCGTAGGCCCCCCTGGCTTACCATAGCTGTGCCTTTGCCAGGAATGTGTCAGACGGGGTATGGCAGTGGCTTCTAAGGAAGCCAGGAGGAGACATGCAAGCTGCCAAGTGGAAAATACCAAGGACAATAATGATCACAGCAGAAAACAAAACAAAACAAAACTTCATTTGCCTTCAAAAGGCAAAGTCCAGGGGGCTTGGAGCTTTGCTTAGGACACTCGACACTGGAGGCAGCCGAGACCAAACACCATTGCCAGTGTCACCCCTCCCACATTTGTTCCCAGGACCAATGGAAAAAGTGAGATTCAAAGGTTAGGGCTACATAGACCATTACATTTTAAAAGTACATCTACTTTTTCAAAAAAAAAAACAAAAAACTTTTACTCCTTCCTAAAGCTCCTCCAGTAAGGTATTATTAAGCCCATCTTATAGGGGAAGAAATAGAGCTCAGAATGGAAGGTCACAAGAAAGTAGCAGGGGCAGAATCAATTGCTGGACCTTCCAGAGCAGGTTCCTTCCACGGACCCCACTCAAAGTATCTTTCCCAGCAGTACTAGAAGACATCAGCATGGAGGTCAACTGCCATCTCCTTGAGTTATCTAGTTAATATACTTTCAAGAAAAAAAGTATATATACATGTATATACATATATATGTTTCCAGATCAACATGCTATTTTCTCCTCCTGCAAATACCGAGTCAACAGATGTTTCACAATGGAATATTCTGGAAAATGAAATAGAGGTCTTTAATGCTCCACGTCTGGCTGATGGTAAGTTTTCTCTGCCTCCTCACCAGGCGAGGCCCTTCCTTAAATAAAGCCGAATGTGTAATTTGTTCTCATCGCTGTGGCGAGCGCAGGAAAGTCTTCAGAAAAAGAAGGAAACAAAACCAGATTTTGGAAACCACCGCATTTGGTCCTTCCTACCAGGTTTTGCTTTCTGGATGATCCCCAGTGGAGACATCCGTACCCATCAAGGGCCGAGAGCTGGCAGCACGGGGGGCCAGTGCCACTGGCTAATAGGGTTTGTTTGACCTCCACGGTCTCCTGCTGAGGTAATATGAGAAATTAACTGGCCTTGGGGAAGAGAAATACCTAACTCCAGATAGCCCACCCTGTCCCACCTAAAGGGGGGACGGGTGTGTGGAGGAAAAAACCTGAGAAATACTTGTGTAGTTCAAAGGCCAGAGACCTCCCCTTACTAAGAGATGGAGACTTAATCCTAGGGCTGTAAAACTCTCCCTCTCCACACCTGACACCACATTACTAAAGGCCCGTTTACAGCAGTTCATTTTACTTGGTGCATCATGTCCAGTTATCAAGAAAAAATTACAAGACATACTCAAAGCCAAAAAAATTTTTTTTGAAGAGACAGAGCAAATCGCCAAACCAGACATGGCAGGGATGTTAGAATTATCAGACTGGGGCTTTAAAACAACTAGGACTGGTTCTAAGGAATAAGTAGACAGCATGAAAGAATGGAAGGACAATGTAAGCAGAGAGAAGGAAACCCTAAGAAAGAACCAAAAAGAAAAGCTAGAGATTAAACACACACACACACACACACACACACACACACACACACACACTATAAGAGAAATGAAGAACACCTCTGATGGGCTCTTTTTAGTAGACTGGGCACAGTGGAGGAAAGAATCCCTGAGCTTAAGGATGTATATCAGTAGAAATTTCCAAAACTGGAAAGTAAAGAATAAAGGTTGAAAAAAATAGGAAAGACTATCCAAGGACTATGGGACAACCGCAAAAGATGTAACATATGTGTAGTGAGAACTTCAAAAAGAGAAGAAATTGATAAAGGAACAGAAGAAATACTGAAACAACAATGAATCAGAATTTCCCAAGTTTATGTCAGTTACCAAACTATATCCAGGAAACTCAGAAACCCCAAGCAGGATGCATGCAACAAACAAAAATCACCCACATGTAGGTGTATCATTTTCAAATGACAGAAAATCAAAAGTGAAGAAGAAATCTTGAAAAAAGCCAGAAGGGGAGGGGGGACATCTTACCTATAGAGAAACAAAGATAAGAATTATATTCAACTTTTCCTCAGAAATCATCCTAGTTCATCCACATAGACCAAACATTCTAGAATTCTGAGCCCTACAAAATTAGCATTTAAATTTAAATTAGCATTTAAAACCAAAATAAAAAAAAAATTTCCTCAAACAAAAGTGGAAAGAATGTTTCACCAAAGATCTGTCTTACAAGAAGTGTTAAAAGAACTTCTTTAGAGAGGAGAATAATATAGATTAGAAATTCGTATCTACATAAAGAAAGGAAGAGCATCAGAGAAGAAACAGTGAAGATAAAATAAAAACTTCTAATCTTATTCTTAATTGATCTTGCCAAATAACAGTTTGTTCACTACCTGGGAATTAATCTAGACATATACCTTACACCTTCACAAAAATTAAAATGAATCACAGACCTAAATATAAAGCACAAAACTATAAAACTCCTGGAACACCACATTGGAGAGAACCTAGATGACCTTGGACATGGAAATGACTTTTAAATACAAACCAAAGGCACAATCCATGAAAGAAAAAATTGGTAAATATATTTCGTTAAAATTAAAAACTTCTGGGGACACCTGGGTGGCTCAGCTGGTAAGCATCAGACACTTGATTTCTGCTCAGGTCACGATGTCAGGGGTGTGAGATCGAGCATCACATCAAGCCCCATGTTGGGATCCATAATGGGCATAGAACCTGCTTACGATTCTCTCTCTCCCTTTCCCTTTGCCCCTCCTCCACCGACACTCTCTCCCCCACCTCAATAAAACAAAACAAAACAAAACAAAACAAAACAAAAAGAACTTCTGTTCTGTGAATATTCTCAAGAATATTCTCATCTCAAAGATGAGTTAATTCTGGAAGGAACGTTCAACTTATATCAAATAGAGTAAATGTGCTGTTCTTTTTGAGAAAGCATATCAAAAGTTGCTCCACATCATATGTCATCAGGAGAAGGCACATTAAAAGAAGGGTGACTAATATTACTTTTTTTAATCTTTATTTTTTTTTAAAGTAATCTCTATACCCAGCGTGGGGCTCAAAGTCACTACCCCAAGATCAAGAGTCACATGGTCCACTGACTGAGCTGGTCAGGCACCCCAAAACTTCTGCTGTGTAAGGCAATGATAAGAAAATGAGACAACAACACAGAGACTGGGAGCATACCTTGTAACAGACACATCTGACAGGGAGCATACCTTGTAACAGACACATCTGATAAAGCACTATTACCCAAAATATACAAAGATCACTTAAAAACTGACAATATGAAAATGAACAACCTAGTTAAAATGGGCCAACCGCTTAACAGACACCTCATCAAAGAAGACCTAGAGATGACAAGCATATGAGCTCTTTGCCACATCTGCAGTGGGCAGCAATCAGAAGACTGACATTCCAGAAAATGTCGACATTACTTGAAGGGCTGCACAGCTATTGTGAAGAGCCTCAGAAGAGCCCTGCAGAAGGACTTCAAGCACATCAGTATAAAAGTCCGTCTTCTTGGAAAGAAAAAGAAGAGGCTCTGGGTTAACAAACAGTGGGGAAATAGAAAGGAAATGGCTACTGTTCACACTTTCCGTAGTCACATACAGAACATGATCAAGGGTGTTACACTGGGTTTTCGTTGCAAGATGAGGTCTTTGTATGCTCACTTCCCCCATCAATGTCATTAGTCAGGGGAGTAGGTCTTTGACTGAAGTCCAAAATTTCTTGGGTGACAAATACATCTGCAGTGTTTGGATGAGGCCACACATCGCTTGGGTTCAGTGTCTCGTGCCCAGAAAGATGAGTTAATTCTGGAAGGAACGCTCAACTTATATCAAATTCCACTGCTTTGATTCAGCAAGCCACAACAGTTGAAAACAAGGCTATCAGAAAATTTGAGGATGGATCCATGTCTCTGAAAAAGGAATAGCTCCTCAGGCTGATGAAAAACTTCTAAGTTGTTCAGGAACAAAAATAAAATGATAGATGATTCTTGGGACCTAGCTGTGATATTTTAAAGATAGAGTAAATGTGCTGTTCTTTTTGAGAAAGCATATCAAAAGTTGCTCCACATCATATGTCATCAGGAGAAGGCACATTAAAAGCCTGATGAGATACTACACACTACCTATCTAGAATGGCCAAAATCCACAACACTGACAACACTAAATGTTGGTGGGGTGGGGAGCAATGGGACCTCTCAGACATTGGTTGAGAAAATGCAAAACACATAGTCACTTTGAAACACGGTTTGGCAGTTTCTTACAAAACTCAACATACTCTTACTGCATGATCCAGCAAACCATGCTCCTTGACATTAGCCCAAAAGAATTGAAAACTTACGTCCACACAAAAACCTGCACAAGAATATTTATGACAGCTGTTCTCAGAATTGTAAGAGCTTAGAAGCAACCAGGATGTCCTTCAGTAAGGGAACAGATAAATAAACTGAGGTCCATTCAGATAGTGGAGTATTATCCAGTGCTAAGAGAAAACGAGTTATCAATCCATAAAAGGACACAGAGAAAGCTTAAATGCATACTGCTTAAGTGAAAGAAACCAATCTGCAAAGCTACATACTATATGATTCCAACTATATGACATCCTAGAACAGCAAAACTATGGACACGGTCATTTCCAGGGGTTAGTGTAGGGAAAGGGTTGAATAGGTGGATCACAGAGGATTTTTAGGGCAATGAAAACACTCTGTATGATACATGTCATTATACATTCGTTCAAACCCATAGAACACACAATACCAAGAGAGAACCCTAATGGATGATCACCAGAGGGGATGGGGGGGTGGAAGGATAGTGAAGAGGAGTGGGAGATACAAGCTTGCTTCCAGTTGTGGAATGACTAAATCATGGGAATAAAAGGCACAGCATAGGGAATATAGACAATGGTATTGTAATAGGGTCATGTGGTAACAGACAGTAGCCACACTTGCGGTGAGCACAGCATAACATATAGAGAAGTGGAATCACTATGTTGTACACCTGAAAGTAATGTAATATCATGTGTCAAATGTTCAAAAACAAAAAAAGTGGTGAGCCCTAATGTAAACAATAGACTTTGAATGATTTTGACATGTCCATGAAGATCCACCCATGTAATGAATATCCAACTCTGGTGGCAGATGTTGATAATGGGAGAGGCTAAGCATGTGGTGGGGGCAGGATGGTATATAGAAAATCTCTATACCTTCGTCTAAATTTTTCTGTGAACCTCAAACTACACTAAGAAAGTAGAGTCTTGAAAGAAACTCAGGAGCTGGCTGAGGTCTCCCAGATATGGCTCAGCATTGCCACAGGAAGTGATCCTGGGCTGAGCAGGAGAGGTCAGTTACTGTGACCAGTGTTTTTGAAACAGTCACCAGACCAATAAAGAGGGGACACAAGAGGATATGGAAGAAGGAAGAAGAAGGAAGCCCATCAGTTGGAATAGAGTTTCTTAACTGGAAGGACTAACAAGACAAAACAGGAAGAGAAGCTAAGAGTTATTCTGGAGTCAGAGGTGAGGTGCTGGGGCTTGTCAGTCTGGTTCCATCAGGACCTCAGCAGTACCGAGCACCAGCCTGAGTATTCCTGTCCTATGTGACTCCTGGTGTCACTTCTCCCTAGAGACAATAAGATGTGTCCCTGCGAAGGGAGAGACCCAAATACACCAAATTCCACCCTGAAATACAATTTTTGGAATTTTATCTCATTCTCTGAAAACCTGTCAGACAATGTCCATTTCAGTCATTTCATCAAATGATTTCTTCAACTGGCAAAATTTATAATAGTAGGCTCATAAAGACAATTAGAGAAAACTTGGACAAGTTGGGCAAACAGGTCCTACTCAGCCAACATTCGCTAATGTCCTAATGTTAACGTCCAGTCAATGCTGACCTTCTAGCCCTCTAAGATTCATGTGACTGTGGCAGGTAAAAGAGTTTCAAACTGAAGGCTAAATGTGTCCATGGACTACTTCCTTCTGAATTGATTTCCCATGGCCGACTTAGCCATATAATGTGTGATAATAACAAGCTAACATGTCATAAATCTTCATATATCCAGCATTTGACTTTATTACAGTGGGCCTCCTAGAAATGTGGATTACTTCCCTGTCAGGCAGTCTTTACCTGGTTTTGCTGTCCTTAGCCCATTCGTGGGAACGTGTGCGTTTTTATGATGTTGGTACAAACACGTATATTGATAGGCATCTAATCACCATATTAATTGTTAACCCAGACTGGAAAAGTTTCATATATTTTTTTTTTACTTTATAGACATTTCTTTCAATAGAAAAACAAAAGTTAGAAGGAAAAAGTGTGTGTTAAGATTAGTCGAGTAGAACTCCCCAAAATAACTCCCGCTGCTTTATATACCTCACGAACAAATAATGAAGAAAATTGAGATGGAACCTATTTTCCTTCTAACACTGGATGGTTCCTAGGTAATTCAGGGTGGGAACGTATGATGTATCGGGTATCAAGGCAAGGATGAGAGTACTGACTGAAGAGCCATCTTATGCTGGGGGTTCTGCAACTTCTGAGGGTAGAGCAGGGGAGAGGCAGGATGGTGGGAGGGGGTTAGGTTAGGGAAATGGGACACGCAGTTCTCTGATGTCCAGAGCTGTCTGGGCACCTCCATAGCTGAACCTTCTGGGCTCATCCCTCACTTGTCTATTTCTCTAGTTTCAATGAAGCTCTGTTGCTTGGAAACTCACATAAAATGTGAAGTGGGAGTGTTGCAAACCAACCTATCATAACCCTGTTTTTATTACCCTTATGGCATTTCAAGGTGAAAGACTATATTTAGCCTTGTATTTTGCTTTCTCCGGGAAATCCCAGACAACTGCAAAGAAGCTGCGAAGTTTTTCACACTCTTCGGTGGGACCCTGTGCTTTCCCACTCTGATCTTCAGGAAGCCTGAGGTCCAGAGGTCCATCTACTCTAGGACATGAATGGTCTAGGAGCCACTTACAAAGCAGATTCCTTTTATCCCCTCTTAAATTCCACAGAACAACCTTAGATACAGGATTTTTTTTTTAACCCAAGTTTTACATAAAGAAATAACTGCTAACCATTTCTACACCAATTTATCTGCTGTTATGGGAACATTTTCTAAGAAAAAGACATGATCTGTCTGACATCCTTCATCCACCCCCTCCACTTTCTCTTTTCTAACGAAAAATGTGCTGTGGTAAAGCTACCTTTGTATCATTCTTAGGCTTAAATAACCGTCTGGCAACATAGGGCACTAGACTTTCCCATAACAAGAAAACAAGCAACTTGGGTCTTTTTAAGTGAGTGAAAGGACTTTCACACATTTTTTCAGAAATAACAAAAAACTAACAGAGGGTCCCAGGGAAAAGCTAGCAAGCATTGCCATATGCGAAGTCTCTACATATTTAACAGGAAGAGGGTGTTTGATCCTTTGTCCAAACCACTGCATACGTGGATTCCTGATCTTGTTCCTGCTTTATTTACTTGCTGCCTCTCACATGTCAGGTAATAAATCGTCCCCTCACGTCACCCCGACCCTGCTGGAAAACATCTCTAGTTCTATAAGGCACACTATAGACGACTTTCCAATTAAGGGCACAGGATCTGCAGTCAAAAGATCTGGATTTGAGACTTGTGTCTGTCATGTACTTGCTACATAATTGAGCACTGCTGTTTACATCAATACTGTGTCCCCTTCCGTAAAATAGGATACTTGCAGTACCTACTTCAGTTGCCTCATCTAACCAAAGGAAATAATAACATGGCAGATCTCACTGGGTTAGTGTGACGACACAATGAAGTAAATGAATGCAAGGTTCATAGCCGAGTAGGGTATACAGCAGGCATTCAAAAATGGTAGTTCTAAAGATGATATTATAAATATGGCATTTAGAAAATGACTCTCATGTCAACCATGTCTTTCATTGTAGATTTGTTGATTGGTATCTATCCCTCCTGCAAACCAGGACACTCTCTGAGGCCTCCCTCCCATACCCTCTGCCTTCCAAACTATTCCACTTCCTGAAAATGCCCAGAAACCATCATCCTTGGCACTTGTTGACCACCAGTGCCTTCTATCAAGCCTCATCCTCTCTCTGCTATACTCTTGCAATAGCCTCTTAGCCACTTTTTCTCCCAATCTCTTTGCCTTCTGCTTTCCCTTCTTATATCCTTACCACACACACAATGATCATTCTTCTTCTTCTTTTCAAAGACTTTTATTTATTTATCTGTCAGAGAAAGAGAGCAAGCACCACAGGGGGAGCGGCAGGCAGAGGGAGAAGAAGCAGGATCCCCACTGAGCAAGAAGCCTGATGCAGGACTGGATCTTAGAACTCTGGGATCATGACTGGAGCCAAAGAGAGACACTCTACCAACTGAGCCACCCAAGAGTCCCCACAGTGATCATTCTAAAAATCAGTTTGTTCATGTCCCTTCATTAATGAAGACCCTACAATAGCTCCCTATTAATAAAAGGATTATCTCCAAACTCCTTAGCCAAACATATAGTCAGTCCTCCATGCTCTGGCTCTCCCTTCCTATGCCAACTTTGTTCCTGCCAATCTCTCATGACTGCCCCACAGACCAGCAACCACAGAAACTCTTCTAATTCCAAGAATATTGGGGTAACCACACTCCAAGATGGTCCCTAATGATCCCCACCTCCTAGTATTCATGCCCTTGTGAAGTCTTCTCCCACACATTCCCAGAGTTGCTCTGGGGGACCAACAGAATGGCAGAGGGGGTGGTGTGTCACTTGCAAGATGAGGTTATAAGTAACTGGGGCTCCTATCTTCGCCTCAGTCTGCCTTTCATATTACTTGCCCTCAGGGAAACTACGCCATGTAAGTAACTCTATGGAAAGGCCTACCTGGTAAGGAACTGAAAATTTCTGCTGACAGTCACATGAGTGAGCTCGGGTACTGCTCTTCCTGCCCCTTCAGATGATTGCGGTCCCAGCCAATGCCTGAGAACAACTTCATGAGAGACCATAAGGCAAGACCATCCAGTCAGGAATTGCCCAGATTCATGACTTTCAGCAACTGTATGAGATCTCACTTATTACTGTAAGCTGCTAAATTTGGAAGTAATTTGTTAGGTAGCCATGCAAAAGCCCTCTTCGTTTATACCTCCTTTCCCTTGCACATTCCTTTAGACGTGATGCCTGTTGTCCATTCCCATCATGTAAGCCTCAGCGCAAAGTCACTTACTCCATAAAACTGTGCCACTCCTCCTCCACACCGTCTTGTCTGTCATTTGTGTTCACATAACATCTGGCATTTACTTCCACTGTGACACCTGTCATTTTGTCCTGTATGGTAGCCTGAATAATAGTCCCCCAAGATACCCACGTCCTCATCCCCAGAACCTACAAACTTTACCTTCTATAGCAATGGGGACTTTGCAGATGTGATTAAGTTATAACCCTGAAATAGGGAGATTATGGATTATAGATTATGAGGATGGGTGGATATCATCGCAAAGATCCATATATGAGGAACCCAGGAGGATTCAGAGTGAGAGAGATGACCAGGGATGGTGGAAGCAGATCCTGGAGTGACATGTTCTCAAGAGGGAAACAGGGAGACATAACCAGGGAATACAGGCAGTCAGTAACAGTTGAAAAAAGGCCAGATAACAAATCCTCCCCTAGAGCTTCCAGAAGGGACACAGCTTCGTGGCACCTTTATTTTAGTCAAATAAGAACCATTTTAGATTTCTCATTCCCAGAATTGCTAAAAGAACAAACGTGTATTTTAAGTCACTAAACTTGTGATCATTTGTTACAACAACATAGGAAACCCATACATCCTGTGTGTGTTTGTTAACCATACCCCTGACACCATACACATACATGAGGCTCTTAGCTCCCTGAAAATCATGTTTGTTTCCAAAACCTTAAACAATACCTGGAATATGTTAGTGCTCAGTAAAATGTGTTGGTTAGTCAAATACATAAACTAGTTTAAATTCTTCAGGCTATAAATTAAATATTCCATTGTATAATCAAATGTAATGGTTTTCTCCAAGAACTCTTTCCTGGTGAAGTGTCCTTCGTTTCCAGGCAGATCTACAATTCCTGTCTAGAAAAAAATTCTTAAAGGCTTATCCTTAAAGCAAAAAGGAATATCAGAGGTCATCTCTTAGGTGTGATGACAGAGATGAAATATATTCTGGAGTAGATCTTTCTTTCCTTAAGTGTAAGACTTAAAAGAGACACAAAAATGTGGATAGTTCAGTGAAGAAACACAAATGTAAGTAAAGGGTCAGGACTCAAGGGGGTGGCACCTGCATTTCCGATTGATAGCATTGATCTTACTGAGAGTACATACACTCTGCCCCTCACTCACTGTGAAACTCTACTTTTTCTCAGTTCCTTCACCCATATAATTAAGTGATTTATTAAAATTCATTCAGTATTTATTTAACAAATATTTGTTGAGAATCTACCATGTTCCAAGCCTAGTTACAGATGTCAGGAGCATAGTTTTATTTTTTTTTAAGATTTTATTTATTTATTTGACAGAGAGAAATCACAAGTAGGCAGAGAGGCAGAGAAAGAGAGAGGAGAAAGCAGGCTCCCTGCTGAGCAGAGAGCCCGATGCGGGACTTGATCCCAGGACCCCGAGATCATGACCTGAGCCACCCAGGTGCCCCAGGAGGATAGTTTTAAACAATACATCCTACCCTCATGGATTCTAGAGTAAGTTAGATAATAAAAATAAATATGAAAAAATATATAGTATGACAAACACTGTGGAGAACAATAAGTTAGGAAAGGAGCTCAGTGATTACAGAAATAGAGGTGGATGAAGAAAGAAAAACTCATTGAGACCGTGAGGTTTGAATCAAGTCCAGAGGAGGTTAAGGAGCAAATAATTCAGATAATTGGAAGGAAATGAAGGAGTGGAAATAGCAGGTGCAAAGGCCCTGAGGCAGGAGAATGCCTGGTATGTACCTATGTTCAAAGACTAGCAAGGAGGTCAGCATATCTGTATTGGAGTGAACAAGAACAGGAGTGAGCAGGAAACAAGATCCAGAAAGGTTTTAGGGAAGGATCAGATACTATAGACCAATGCTGACCAATACAAATCTAATGCAAGCCAGAAATGTGGAGTCACATATGCAACGTAAAATTTTCTACTAACCACTCTACAAGAATAAAAAGAAACTGGTGAAATTAATTTTAGTACTATATTTTGTTTATCCAATATATTCAAAATATTATAATTTCAATATATAATCAGTATAAAGATGACTGAATATTTTACATTTTTATGTTTTATTTTTCCGGTTTAAAAAAAATGTATATTTTATTTATTTATTGGAGAGAGAGTGAGGGTGAGAGAGAACATGAGAGTATGAGAGGTGAGAGAGTCAGAAGGAGAAGCATACGCCCTGCTGAGCTGGAAGCTTGATGCAGCCCTTGATTCTGGGACTCCAGGATCAAGACCTGAGCTGAAGACAGTTGCTTAACCAACTGAACTACCCAGACACTCCTATTTTTCCAGTTTTATTGAGGTATAATTGACATAAAACATTGTATTAGTTTAAGATGTACAACATAATGATTTGATGTATGTATATATTGGAAAATGCTTCACACAGTACATTTAGTTAACTTCTATCACCTCACACAGTTATAATTTTTCTTATGATGAGAACTTTTAATTTCTACTCTCTTAGCAACTTTCAAATATACAATACAGTATTATTAACTATAGATACCATGCTAGATATTACATTCCCATGACTTACTTATCATATAACTACAGGTTTGTACCTTCTGACTCCTACACCTATTCCCTCAATACCCTACCCACCACCTACCACCAGCTCCTGAATCTTCAAATTCTTTTTTCTCAAAGGAATTCCTCAAAATCTACTGTGTGTTTTACTTCTCAGTTCAGACTGACCCTACCTCGAGTGATCTCTAACCACATGCCACCAGTGGTCACCTGTTTGGACAGCATAGCTATAGAGCTTAAGAAGTCTTTCTAAGGGCATTGGCTTTGACTCCATAGGAAATAGGAACCATGACAGAGTTTTGAGAAAAGAAGTGACATCTAATTTATATTTGAAAGGATCACTTCGGTTGCCATGTTGAGATAGTCTATAAGGGGTGACAGGAGAAGCAGGGAGACCAGATGGGAGGTTGTGGTGGTAATGCAGACAAGAGATAGTGGTGATCCCACCCAAAGGGAACAGCGAAGATGGAAGAAGTGGTTGAACTCAGAACATATTTTGAGATGGAGCCAATGGGGTTTCTTGACTGACTGAAGTATGAAAGAAAAAGGAGAGTTAAGAGTGAGACCAGTAGAAAAACTTGAAAGTTTTCATGGGTTTTAATCACTTGGTTAAACCACTTAACTCTCCTGAGACCATGTGTCTTTCTCTATAACAAGGTGACAGCATTCTAGGAAGAGGAACCCCGAGATCATAGGCTGTAGGGCTAAAGTGTACCAGGTAATGCTCAGGGAAAACCAGTGTGGTTGAAGAGGTGCCAGCAAGGAGGAAAAGCAGCAGGGATGTGGTCAGAAAGGTAACAGCGATGTGGGTTATAAAGGAACCATGTTGCGTCCCTTCAATTTCAGGGAATACGGAGCATAACAAGTAAACTCACCAAAAAACAAAACTTAGGCCACCATGTTATGGTTAAAAACTCAGCATCAGGCTTATCCAGGCCAGAACTATTAATTTTATGGTCTTTTGTTTTTCTTTTCCACAAATTCAGTTCATCTTATATATACAGGTGTAGACAATGGGAACAACAGAGTTCTTTTGATTTGATCCAGAAAGAGAAAGCCGTTCAGAGCCAGAATTCCCATGAAGGTGATGAAGCTTAATTCTGAAGCCTCTTCTAGCATTCTAGACTCAATTTCGTACTGATCCTTTTTTTTTTTTTCTTAAGGAAAAAAAAAACTGGATACACTTCAGGATCAACAAAACCTAGATCTTCTCTTACTTATGAAAAACATTCCATCTGAGACATCTCTTGGGAATAAAACTAACTGACTTGGGTAAAAGCAGAAAGGACCTGCACACCTGGCCAGGACCAGTCATTATGCCCCAGGAAAGGAGTCAGCACCTCCCCAGCTTCTGCCCTTTGGAAAGGTACAGTTAAGAGAATTATGTAGGAGGATTTATGTTTGTCCTTCCTAAGTCTGTTTGATCACAAAATCAGGTGTGTTGCTTTAAAAAAGTATAGATTCCTAGGTCTTACCCCAGATCCACTAATTTGATCTCAGAGGGCAGTGCCCAGGAATCTTTATTGTAAGGAAGCTCCACCTATGGGCACCAGTGCATTAGGGCTTCTGAAACATAATTTTGAGATAATAAGGCATAACTCTGGGAATTCCTGGAAGGAAGAGCAATCTCCATCCCAAAAACTGGGTGGGGGAGTTCCCGAGCTGTTCATTACTTCAAGAGACACTCAATCACAGATTCATAGTTTGGGCAGCTCTTTCTCTACCCTCGAAGGTGCATCCAGTAAGAGGAAGGGCCAACATTGGCCATCTGAGAACAGGCATGGGTAAGAAGAGATGAACTCAAGATGGGGCCCTCAGGAGCCCTTCAAGGATGTGGTCATGTTTCTCTCCCAGGAGGGGCCTTCTGCCCCTCCAGGGACCTGCAGGGGAGAAAAAAAAAAAAAAGAAGAAGAAGAAGTTTGCTTCCCGGATTTCCAGTTTCCATACCTGGCCTGAGACTGGCTGGGCTACAAGGAGAGGCTCAGGAGAGTGAGCCCAGGCACATTTGCTTACATGATAGAGCAGCAGGTAGGAGAGGCCGAAAAATGAGCTCAGAGTTACCCAACAATTAGGCTGGCAGATCTGGGAGGGCGTGAGCCTGAAGGTGTCAGCAGGGGCAACTCTCCCTGCCCCTACTGCATGAAATAAAAAGTTTGTTTTGTTCTAGGAAAGAATGAAGCCAAAACAGAGCATCAGTGCTGAGAAATGGAAAGAGAAGGAATCCTGAAGATGCTGTTGGGTCTCCAGAGACAAACCTTTCTGAGGCCAGCCCTGCCTTTCTTCCCCTCGCTCTGACGTATCAGTAAATTCTCTTTTTTTGCTTGAGATAGTTTGAGTTGGGTTTCTGTAACTTGCAGTCAGAGTGTTCTAACTAATAGAAGTTCTGTAAACATTAAAAGAATAATAGACAAATATAAAAGATGAATAAGTGAAAGTCAATTTACAGAATCATATCTTTGGTAGCATTCTATTTGTGTATGTAAAGTATGTTTTCTGTGTGAATTTTATTTTATTTTATCTTATTTCATTTCGCTTTTTTTTTTTTTTTTTTTTTTTTGTAAATGCCTAGGAATGACTGGAAGAACACTTACTACACCATTAGTAAGAGATAAGACTGGGGAATTCTTACAGTCCTAGACTGGTTACTGATAATGGGCATGCATTACCTTCATAATAAAAATACTAAATGTAAAAAGAAAAGGGAAAAAAGTTAGTCACTGAATGGACCAGATACTTGCCTGCCCCCAAAGCCTTGATTTTCTTGGCAGAGAGAAGAGAGAATTAGAGGCAGAAAATAGAATAGGTTCTACTGTTATCCAATCAATACTATATTGATTGAGCGGGTAAGGCAGGGAGAAATAGACAGACTTAGTTACATACAACTAAGAGAGTTTGCGTCATAGGAAATGAAATGCTCAGAGCTTAACCGGTCGATGAAAATACAAAAAGAGCTGAAAAGTGACCATTACTATTTAAGTCTCACAGTTTGGGGATGGGGAAGGTGGGTGTGGGAGGGGGAAGCATATCTCCTTAGAGGTGCCAATTGGGGACTGGAACCCGCTGACTAGAAGACAGAGGGAGCCTCTGCAGGTGCTTAGAACTTGCAACATTACCACTTCCGGTTACATGGGCGGCCAGGAAGTCCTCATTGAAACAGTCACTTTAAACGGAAGACACTGGGGCGCCTGGGTGGCTCAATGGGTTAAAGCCTCTGCCTTAGGCTCAGGTCATAATCCTGGGGTCCTGGGATGGAGCCCAGCATCAGGGCTCTCTGCTCAGCAGGGAGCCTGCTTCCCTTCCTCTCTCTCTGCCTACCTGTGATCTCTGTCTGTCAAATAAATAAAATCTTTAAAAAATAAAAAAATAAAGGGAAGACATTAGAGGAGAGGAGGTGGAGAGAGCCTTTGCAAAAGGGGATTAAGAGGAGTCAACAAGGGGTGCCTGGGTGGCTCAGTGGGTTAAAGCCTCTGCCTTCAGCTCAGTTCATGATCCCAGCATCCTGGGATTGAGCCCCACATCTGGATCTCTGCCCCGCAAGGAGCCTGCTTCCTCCTCTCTCTCTCTGCCTACCTCTCTGCCTACTTGTGATCTCTATCAAATAAATAAATAAAATATTAAAAAAAAAAAGAGGAGTCAGCAAGTCACCAGAATTAAAAAGGTTAATCCAGAAGCAGAAACTCTCCTGCCAAACGCGGTGGGATGGACCCCAAGAGGGGGGCTTTAATGAATTCTGTTACCTCATTCAAAGGACTCAGAGTAAAGGAGACCCCCCCACCCAGGACCTTATATATAATTAAGGAAGCAACTTAAGAACATATATATATAGATATATATATGGCCTCCAATTCATAGTACATGTACATCAACTTCCAGGGGTTAATAAAAGAAAGTTTTAATCTCTCAGTAATTACAAATTTCACATATTTTTGCAAATCTGGCATGTAGCAAAGGAATCTGAGCTGGGTTGATACTTTAGGGCAAATGTACCAGAAAGAACACGAGATGAGAGGGATTGAGTCAGAGGCAGTATCAGCTTCTATTTTCAGAAAACAGCCACTCTGGACATAAACCAAAAAGGTAGGCAGTGTGTATGCACTTGCCCTGAGACCGAGTCCACATCAGTCTCTGGTCACAGCTGCACACAGAGATAGCAAAGCACTATCTCCCTATCCGGGGAACTAAGATAAAGATTGCATATGACAACATAGTTTTTCCACAAAGAAAATTTGCATCAGCAGTCACCCCGCTTCTGAGTAGAGACTTTCTGGCCTCCCTGCTGAGCAACAGCTTGTAGTCTAAGTTCTTTCTCCACCCAGAAGCCCACTTGCCATACTAATCACCCCTGGACACACTTATCATTCGAGAGCATGCCTATTTTAGCAGCTAGATAGAGGCAGAGGCTGACCCCAAGTGCAAGTATTCTCAGCCTGATTTCAACTTTGGCTTTGTTCTTCTTTCTTTGAAACCTGGATTTATAGCAAGCCAGGCCATCCATCTATCCCCAACCATTTAATCAGGAAAGTGTCAGCACTAATGACAGGTGCTGGAGAGATGGAATCAAATGAGACATTAATGGAACCAGATGTGAGTAAGATGATGCTGCAGTTATGATGGCATGACCATGCTGACTACCCCACTCTCGAAACTTCAGTTTCTTCAACCTTAAAATGCAACTAAATATCGGTAACTTTTGGAGTTGGACTGAGGGATGTCAATTGCCTAGAACTGCTCCCTAAGTCACAGTTGTTATTATTACAGACTATTAGTGGAGGAGACAACGGAATACACCACAGGCTACAAGGTCATGCCACCTACATAATCTAGGATCCTCGCCTCATTTTCTTATCAACGATTAACAATCTTAATTTCATGTGCAACCTTCATGCTCCTTTGCCATGTAACCCAACGCATCCACAGGTTCTGGGGATTAGGACGTGGGCATGGGAAAGTATGAATTGTTCTGTGTACTACGGCTATAAATCTAGGTGCAGAATTGCTGAATAATAGAGTACATGGATTTTCAATTTTGCTTCATAATGTCAAATTATTTTCCAAACTAATCACACCAATTTATACTCATTCCAGCAAAGAGCTGTGCTTGCTCCCCACCTCATTAACACATCCTGCTCAGACTTCTAAAAAATTTCCCATCTGGGGGGTGTAAAATTGTATCTCAGAGTTTGGATTTTTATTTTGCTAATACTGAGATTGAGTATTTTAATATGTTGATTGGTCACATGGGTTTCCTCTTCTATGAATTGCCTGCTTTTCTATTTGTTTTTTTCCTTAAAATTCATAGCGATTTTTTATTCATCTGAATATTAGTATTTTGTCAGTTAAATACTACAAATATTTTCTCCCCATTTATATTATGTTCTGATGAACCAAAGCTTCTACTCTGATTGTGCTCAGATTTCTTCAATATTTTTCTTTACAAATTATATTTTTGTGTCTTTAGAAAATTCTTTCTTATCCTGTTGGCATAAGGAAGGTCTCTTATATTTACTTCCAAAAATTTAAAGTTTTTCCTTTCATACTTATGTTTCTAATCCACCTGAAGTTGATGTTTTTGGCATGATATGAGGCAAAGATCTAATTACATTATGTCTTCTGTCAGCTGGATAACCAATTGTCCAAGACCATTTACATCATAGAAAAAGTTCCTCATATTCCATGTCCATTTGGGAGCTTTCTCTTATATTCTATTAGTCAATTTATTTCTTCTTCTTCAGTATCACAGTTACTTCATGCATTACCTCTGTAACACATCTCTATATTCAATAAGACAAACCTCTAGTACCTTTGTTCCTTTTTGACAGCACCTTAGATTTCTTGATTCTTTATGGTTACATATATTTTAGACCCAGCTCAGTTTCTTCAAAACACCCTGTTGAGATTTTTATTACAACTTCACTGTGAGTATGCATTATTTGTGGTAGAGTTGAACTCTTCACAATAACGAATACCCCTATTCAGGAACACGATATATTTCTACTTACTTCAACATTCTCTAATGTCTTGCAATAAAGTTATATGATGTTTTCATAAAAGTCTTGCAACATATTTGGTGAGAGTTATTCCCAGGTATATTGTAGTTTTGCTGTACTTGAAAATGATATATTTTTCAAAGTACATTTTCTTACTCTTTTTGTTAGTAATTGATATTAATCTCATATCTATCAAATTATATTATTAATTTTAATTTTCAATTCTATTTTAATTCTAATTATTAATTTATTAATTTTTATAATTTTCCATAGTTCTTTATTTTTCTATGTGGCTAATTACATCATCTATGAAGTAATGGTAATTTTAAAAAAACTTGTTATTCCTTTTCTTTTCTTTTTTTTTTTTTTAGGATTTTATTTATCTGACACAGAGAGAGAGATCACAAGCAGGCAGAGAGGCAGACAGTGGTGAGGGCGTGGGGAGCAGGCTCCCTGCTGAGCAGAGAGCCCGATGTGTGGCTCCATCCCAGGACCCTGAGATCATGACCTGAGTGGAAGGCAGAGGCTTAACCCACTGAGCCACCCAGGTGCCCCCTTTTCTTTTCTAACTGTGTGGCTAGGACTTCCAGTATGTGTTGGCTAGACATAGCATTTGCAGACATTCTTCCCATCTTACTGATTTCTAAGGGAATGCTTCTAACCTTTCACCAGTGAGTGAAATTGTTGTGAGTCTTTGGCAAATATTTTTTATCAGCTCAAGTGATGTAATGTCTATTCCTAGTTGACTAAGAGTTTCTGTTTGCTTGTCCGTTTGCTTGTTTGTCTTAACGTGAATATTAAATTTTATACAACGATTTGTCTGCAACTATTGAGATGAGCATGTGTTTATTCTTCATTAACCTATAATTTGGTGAATTACATTAATTGATTTTTCAAAGGTTAAACTATTCTCTGTTCTAAGTATAAACTCAATTTCTGTATTGTCTAATCATATCTTTCATGCTTTTTGGAATATTTTATCTATCAATTATTGAGAAAGATACATTTAAATGATTTCCTATAGTGAAGAATTTGACAATTTCTCTTTGTAATTATGTCACATTTCCTTTTATGCTATTGAAGCTATGTTATTAGGTATGTAAAAATTGAGTCATTTTATCTTCCCAGTGAATTAAGTTTGTTATAATTCCTGAGGGATCTCCTTTGTCTATCAAGTTTTTTGCCCTAACATCTATGTTATATGATTAGATATACTCCAACTCTTTTTAAAAATATTTGTCTAAAATATCTCTTTAATTCTAACTCCTATTTATTTATATTTTAGGCATGTCTCTGATAACCAGCTCAGACATAGATTTTTTTTTTTTGAAGATTTTATTTATTTGTCAGAGAGAGAGGGCACGAACACAAGCAGGCAGAGTGGCAGGCAGAGGTGGAGAGAGAAGCAGGCTCGCTGCTGAGCAAGGAGTCCCATGCGGGACTTGATTCCAGGACCCTGGAATCATGACCTGAGCTGAACGCAGCAGCTTAACCAACTGAGCCACCCAGGCATCCCTAGATTTTGATTTTTTAATTCAATCTCACAACCTGCTTTCAACTGGAAGTTTAGTCCACTTACTTTTATTGATACATTTTAATTTGTCTCTATCATCCATTTTTAAACTTTCTATTTGTTCTGACTTTTCTGTTCTTTTTTCTTCTTGCCTTATTTTAATTTATTCAATTTTTTAATTCCAAAAATTTCCTTCCTCTAGTTTTGTAATTATAAGCTTTATTTTTGTTCATTAAGTAGTTCCTTTGAAATCAGAATATGCATGCTTAACCTAATAGACTCTATACTTATTATCTTTATAACCTTCCCAAATATCTCAGGATGTGAGAATGTTTTAACTCCTATCATCACTCTACCTTAAAATCTATTATTTTTTAATTCCACAAGTTGTACTTTTATTATTTATTATTTGTATTTTTTGTATTCAGATTTATCCAACCATTGTGCCTTTTCCTTTACTCAACATCAGTTTTTGTTACTCAAACTTTCCTTCTGGATAATTTTCCTTCTTTTTAGAAAAAAAATTTTTAAGTTTTTTTTTTGTTTGTTTGTTTATCTGTTTGTTTTAAGTTTTAAGTGATCTCTGCACCCAACGTGGGGCTCAAATTTACAACCCCAATATCAGGAGTGTCATGTTCCACTGACTGAACCAGCCAGGCATGCCTCATTTTCCACCTTCTTGAAGACACTCTTAGAAGTTCTTTAATTAAGAGTTTTTTGATGTTAAATTTTCTCAGTGTGTGTTTTTCCAAACTACCTCTATTTTATCTCCATTTTGAAAAATAGTTTTGGTAGAGAAAGTTAGTATTTACTAAATATCCATGTAACTCTCTTTATTTCTCACTCTCTTTTGCAGATGGTGTGGGACTTTGTGACTCATTCTGGTCAAAGGACTGTAATTAGAAAAAATGTTTCCCTTCAAGAAAAAGGTAGTTAGAATCTGTGTTCCTCCATGTTCCTCTTTCCCTCCTGAAATGATCTCATTGCTCATGTAACCCTGGGTGATGTAGCTAGAAAGAGCAGAGCCGCTGTCAGCCTGAGTCCCTTGGTGACTGTCTAGAGCAGGGCACACTCTGACCTATCCTTGATGCATAATGCAAGAGATAAACTTTCGTTAAGCCACAGAGGTTTCAGCCTTAATTTGTTACTACAGCATAATCTAACTTATTCTGATGAGCAGTTTTAATGGGTAAGTAATTATTTCAGTTACTATCCGTCAGCACATTTAAAATACTTTCCCACAATCTTTTGTCTTCCATTTTTGCTATTCAGAATTCACCTGTCTCATTGTAATTGCTTTATTGGTAAACTGTATTTTCGGCTTTGGATAAATTTTAATATCTTCTGTCTTTGGCATTCTGAAGTTTTGCAAAAATGTGTTTAGGTGATTATGTGTCTGTGTCTGTGTCTGTTTAAATTTATCTCATTGAGGGTCCTCTGGGTTTTAGAATCTGAGGTTACTATCTTTCATCAGTTCTGAAATGCCTCATTAATTAGGTCCTCAAATATTGTTTTTTTCTTTCCTGTATTATCTGCTCTTGAAATTCTGATTAGAGGCATACTGAGCTCTCTCATGCTATCTTCCATGACTGAACCTCTCTGTCGTATTTCCTAGCAGTTTTCTCTGTGCTGCATTTTGTGTAAGGTTTCCCAATCCGTGCTTCCCATTCCCTAATTCTCTGTCAGCTATGGTTTCCTCCACTCTCAATTCTTTCACTGGGTTTTTAATTTCAATCTTTTCATCTTTCCTTTCTAGAAGTTCTATTTTGTTATTTTTCAAATGCGATGGATATTTTTATATTCTCTCTTTCCTCACATTTTTATTTCCTTTAAAATTTTATTTTACCATGTTAAACATTCATTTTACTTTTAAATTTATCCATATATCTAATAAATCATTTGATTTATATATTTTATCACTTATGTTAAATTCTTCAGAGTAAGAGAAGTGCTCCATCTATTTTTATTACTTCAAATTGCTTATACCTTAGAATATAGAAAACTTAACACTGGATTCTTCCCTGTTCCTAGATGTCTAATTCTGTGTCCAGCTGTCACTATGGGCACAAATCTCAATATACAACATTCATTACTGTAGCGACACCAATCATCCTACCTCTGCTGATAAGTGTGTCTTTCTCATGTCACTAAGTCCGCCTCCAACTGGCCTTATCTCTACTGCAAACTTCATAATTTTAATTCAGGAGTTTATGATTATTTCTAAATCTCAAGATCTACCCCCTTCTTTCCATATCTCTAGACTGCTGCTGTGTTTTGGAGAATGTCCAAAAATATGACCTTTGGATAAGGGGATGAGACTGTACAAATTTTTGCTTCTTAGTACCATCTGCCTGGGAATAAAAATCTCTGGGCGGGAAGAAATAAGAAAGGAAGGAAGACAATTTTGAGGAAGTCTGCATATACATCCTTCCCACTATGGAGAACATGAGGGTAAGTATTCTGTATCCCAGTGATGAGTTTTCAATAATTAGGGGTAGTTTCAACAACAATTTGATCTACTACCTACTCATTGTTATAAATCCTGGCTTATGAATTATACTAAAATTATCCTGCATTTTCTAACTGATGTATGGCTTGTGATCTTCTGTCAGTCCAATTCTTACCCAGGAGCAGGTATTACATGTTTTGTAAACTTTCTAGACTAAATCATCTTAGCAACGTTTATTTATTTCATGTGATAAAACAAATCCCACACTGTTTAAAAAAAACAAACAAACAACAACAACAACCCTGAATTTGTTTTCAAGTGTATGTTTGACTCTTGACCAGCATTCTAGGTGTGAATTTTAGGTATAACAATGTTCACAGGGAATGTTTACCTTAACAATATTTACAGGTTTTTCATTTAAAGCATATGGATTCATCTTCAATATCAGCACACAAGACCTCTTTAGTCCCTTAACAAACGTTCTACTACCCAACACCAAATGTCAATATCCAATATTAAAGTAGCCAATATCAAATCTTGGTTGGGAGAACTAATTTTTATAAAACACTGTTGAATGAAATGCAGTCTATCTGTATCAGTGTCTTAAGACTGCCATAATAAAGTTCCACAAATTGGGTGCCTTAAAACAACAGAAATGTATTCTTTCATAGTCTGGAAGCCAGAGTCTGAATCAAAGTTTTGGCAGAACCAGCCTCCCTCTGACACATCTACGGAAGGGTCCTTCCTTGCTTCTTCCAGCTTCTGGCAGCCCCAGGTGTCCCTTAGCTTGAGGCCACATAACTTGTCTTTCCCTTCATCTTCCCTCTAAGTCTGTCCTCACACGGCACCTTTCTCTCTGTCTCATTTCTTCTTACAAGAATACCTCCCACTCCAGTACAACTTCATCTAAATAATTATATCTGCAATGTCTCTATTTCCATATAAGGTTGCATTCTAAGGTACTGGGGATTAGGACTTCAACATATTTTTTTTGGAGGACACATTTCAACCCAAAGACATTAGTTACTCCTCCAAAGAGATGATTTTATCTTCTAAATAGGCTTGGATCCCACAATATATGAACCACAGGAATGTGCCTTTTCTGGACTACGTGGAGATGCCAGATTTTCACCTTTAATTAAACAATGCTGTAAGAAATAGCTTAATGAATGGCACTATTGTATTTACTAATCAAATTCATTAAGAATCCTGCTCCCTTTGATTTCTTTTCAGAACCAAACATGACAAAAATTTCCCCCTTGTATAACTCATAGGTTTTCATTTAGAGTCAATGAAAACCATATATCAAATATGTGGGTTTTTTTCTTTTCTTTTTTTAAAAATTATGTATTTTTTTCTTGCTTTGGTTGCTAGGAAGCTTAAAAACTCAGCCATAATTTAATTTAATAACTTCGTAGGATGCTGCAGCTACTTATCTTCATTTTTGTTTCTCCTCTGGTATTGATACTTTATTTTCATTTGGATATTGAGTAGTTTTTTAAAATTGCTTCTTATATTATTATGAATCACTTGAATACTTTGTTTTAAAATGTTAGTAATAGGTAAGTGGGAAAAAAAAAAAAAAACAAAGAAGTAAAACTCTCTCCCTCCTTCTCCGCCTCCCCTACTTTCTTTCTCCATGTCTCTCTTTATTCACACCAGATTTTCCTCCTGTCCCAGCTTATCCATCACTGAATGACTGACTAAAGACTATGAGCCATCAACACTCAGTACTCTGGTTTACATTTTAGATGGATGATTCAAACCGTACACAGGTCAATAAAGCAAGGCAAGATGCTCACTTTATTTATTCTTGATGAAATCAACTAATAAATCTCCTCGACTTCCTTCAAGAAAGGTCAGGGGAAAAAAATAGCATAGGATCCATGCAACAGTAAAAATAAAAGAAATCTGGAAAAGTAGAGGAAATAAGTAGAAAAAATTAAATCCCTGAAAATCACACTGAGAGCATCAAGGAATAGAATTTAAACAGAAGAAAATTGGACATGGAGGGCAAGCTATTGAAAAAAAATCACATAGAATTTAGTGGAAAATGACACAGAATGAAAGTGACGAGGGGGAAGATGAAAGAGGCAGAAAACAAACAAGAGAAAACTGACAGGAATGACTGCTATCTTTGAAGCTGTGAATGAATACGTGGAACCAAAAAAATTTACATAATAGAAGAATTTTCTGAAATAAAAATCTTACCACATTCCAAGAAAATTTAATAAAAGCTTTTTTTTCCCCCCCTGGGAACTTCAAGGACTGTAAAAAACAAAACAAACAAACAAAAAAAACTATGGTCATCCAGGCCAAAGGAAAATGTCATCCTCAAAAACGAAATCAGACAATATTAGATGCTAGGAGAAAATGGAACAGTGGCTAATGAATATTAAAGAAAAAAAATTCTATGCCTGGTCTAACCTTTCATATGTAATGGTAAGAAAAAGAAATTCTCAAATACATAAGAACTCAAGAAGCATAACATTTATGAACTTCTGAAGAATCTGTCAGCAAAAAAAAAATCAGGACAATGAACAGATGAGTAACAATAATGAATTCATGAATGAGAAAGTCATGAGGTAGAAAAGGTTTGGTGATGAGCTTTGAATCTCTTTGTGCATGAAATTATATTTAAGTAACTAGGATTCTATGCCATAAAGTGAAATGTAATTGCTATAACACTTAAAAGAAAAATTATATAAGATAAAGAATAATACTTTGATGATAATAGAGAGAGAGACAAGAATCATGTTTGCTCTCCAAACTAACAGAGAGGGGGAGGGTGGGGAGGAGAAAATAGTTTAAGTAGATTAATTTCATCATCTTTCACCATCATTTCATTTCTAAGGTAAACTAAGAAGTATAAATGTAAACATATAATTTAATACTCTTTACAACTTCTAAATTGCTAGAGCATGGTAGGTGGCCTTCTCAAGTGGTTCCCAGTGATCCCCAACTCCTGGTAGCATGCCTTTACGTGTAGGCTAGACGTAATGACTTGTCTCTAACAAAGAGAATGTGGCAAAGTGATGGATTTCAGTTCCGAAGTTGCGCTTTTAAAGACTGTGAGTTCCATCTTGCTGACACCCTTTCTCTGCTTCTTCTCTCACACTTGTTTTGATTAAGCCAGGCCTCCATGTTGTGAGTGGCCCTAAGCTGAGGCCCACATGACAGGAAACGGAGGCTCTCTGGCTGCCCAAGAGGAACTAAATCCTGTCAACAACCATGTGGGAAAGCTTGAAAGCAGATCCTCCCCAACGGGAGCCTTCAGCTGGGTACGGTGCCCAGCACAACACCTGAAGCGGAGGACTCAGCTGAGCCGTGCCAGGATTCCTGACCCACAGAACGTACAAGGTTAACGTGTGTGCTGTTTTAAGCTGCCAGGGTGGGGGGTAGTTTGTTCCACTGCAAAAAATAACTGCTACACAGAGGAAGATAAAAACAAAAAGCAAAACGAGAATGAAGAAAACAGATCTTAAAGCAAAAGAGAAAACAAAGGAACAAGCATTCCAAATGTATACAGACACAACAGATAAAGTTAAACATATCTCATTAAAATAATTTCAAGTAGGATAGAATAAGCCATTTTAAAAAAAATGATTAAATGAGACAGAGACACTTTATGACAGCAAAGAATATACAACTGCTTCATAAGCAATGAAGTTAGTATTGCTAGTATGAATCTTCATATATCAAATAATATAAAATACACAAAGGAAAACTTCAAGAAATAAAAAAATAAGTAAAAGAAATGTTAGGAGACTTTTCCCACAGTGTCCTTCCCACAAGGCTCCAAATGTCCCCTCATCTGTCTCCATGTTCCAGACTACCCCAACCCCTGAACTCTTCCACTGAGTCCTCTGGAATTTGTGATTCCTCTCCCACATCAGTTTTCATTGCTATTAATCTGGTTCAAGCCACTATTATTGCTTGCCTGGGTTACCGCAATTGCTCTTTGCCCATGCAGCTTTCTCCATTGCTCTCTATGATCCCTTCTAGATATAGCAGCCAGGATAATCCTTCCAAAATATGCCTGACCACGTCATATAAATAGCTGCCCATTTCATTCAGTGTGTAAGCCCAAGTCCTCGTTATACTCTCCAAGCCTTATATCACCAACCCAGTGGTCACCCTCAGTCCTCCTCTTTCTCACTCTGGCTTTCTCCAGTCCAGCCACACTGACATCCTGGCTGTTCCTTGAAAACTCCAGCCACACGCTCGCCTTGTGGCCTATGCCTAACTGTTCTCTCTCCCTGGAATGTTCTTTTCTCAGAAGTCCACACAGTCATTCCTTTATCAACTCCAAATTGTTTCTTGAATGTCATCTTCTCAATAAAATTTATCCTGATCATTATATTTAACCTTTCAACCAACACTCTCCTGTCTTCCCAATCTCCTTTATCCTACTTTATTTTTTCAAAACACTTTCTAATCTACCATTGAATTTACTTACTTAATTTATGTTTATTATTTATTGTCTGCCTCTTCCCACACTCACATTAGAGTATAAGCTCCACAAGAGCAGTAAAATTCTGATTCAATTATTTATGTAGCTCAAGTATCTAGAAAGGTGCCTAGTACATAAGGCACTCAAAAGATCACTCAAAAGATATTTGTCGACTGACCAATTCTCAGCCTTGTCAAACGTATGCCTCTTTTCATAATAAAAACAGGGCAATCTGCTCCTTAACACTGTGAAAGGAAAGTCATAAACTACCTACACATATAATTTTTTAAAAAATTCAAAGTGATGCCTTAACTGTAATATAAAGGAAAAAGTAAATGTGTGATTCATTATGGAACTGCTCAGGCATCCCTAAACTAAAAGACGCAATGAAGCAATCAGATGCCTGCATTCATCTGTGGAATCCCTGTGAAATGGACAGCCATTAAATGAACTGTATTGGTGATTCAAATTCCAAACACTGTATTGCCATTCAACGTACTACATTCCAGGAAAAGTCAATACATCTTATAACTATGTGAAAAACACTTTATGTTTATATATAAAAAGACTCTAGACTCCAGTAAATGTAAATAGCTTTTTCATCTACATGAATGGACAGTAGAATAATCAAGTCACACCAAATGCAGGAAATTCTTTGCTGTGCAGTACTAGCCTGGGCTCTGCAAGATACCTGGCATCTTTGGCTCCACCAACTACATTCCAGTAGTCCTCCCTCCCCAGTCCCTGGGACAAGCAAAATCACTCTGGTAAATTTCCAAAACAACTCCCGGAGGTAGATCCATCCCAGCAGACTGGTTCCGTAAATCCAGTAGCCTGCTTTTCTATTGTCATTGGCTACCTCTCTATAGCATTTGACCTGTTAATAAACTCCTCTTCACTTCTCCTTCCTTCCTTGGCTTCCAAGTCATGGCACTCCTGCAGCTTTCCCAATTTCACTTCTGCAGTTCCTGCCAGGTGTCATTGACTCTTCTCCTCCCCTTACCCATCTCCAATGCCCTTCCTTATTTATTTGAGAGAAAGAGAGAGAACAGGGGGAGGGACAGAGAGAAAAGGAGAGAGACTCTCAAGCAGACTCCCCGCTGAGCGTAGTCCCAAGCAGGGCTCATCTCACATGACTTGAGCAGAAATCAAAAGGAGGATGCCTAAACAACTGAGTCACCCAGATGCCCCTGCCCTTCCTTTTCCCACTCCACGAGGTCTTCAACTCACTCTCCTAAGGAATTAATTCTCAAAGTTTCGTTTCTACACAGAATACCCAAGTCCATACTTCCAATTGACATTCTGTCATTCATACACAGAAAGCCTCAATTATACATGTCCAAAATTAAACTAGTCATCTTCCTCTAAAATTTGTTATTCCATCCATTGTACCTATCATCCATTTAGTCAATCTAGAAGTGACACTTATCTTTGGACCCTAGTCCTCAAGCCCACATTCAGTTGATTGCCCTGCTCCCTGTTCATTTTGCCTTGGAAGTGTCTCATATCTGCTCCCTTTCTATTACTGTAGTTTAAGCTCGTATTACCTGTGACTTAGAATACTGTCACAGCCTCTCAACTGGAACTTCAACTCCCATTTATCTTTTGATATTTCCACAAAAGGAGGTAATGATAGTATTTATTAGTATTTATAAATAACACGTTATTTATATTTAGTATAGTGGCGATCCAGTGCTCATTATATGCCAGCCACTATACTAAATGCTTCCCATCTCTTTTAATCTGTATGACCACATAATAAAGTAGGAGTTATTATTATTGAAATTTTAGAGATGAGGAAAAGAGGTATGGGGAAGTCAAATAACTTACTTACGTTCATAAAGCTAGCTCCAAAGTGACACCAGGATCCCAGCTCTGTCTGGCTTTTAAAATCCCCGTTGTTCTTTGCTTTTTGTTTGTTTGTTTGTTTCCCCTGATACAACATTTTCATATTGCCTCTAGTCTCATCACAACCTTCTAGTCAGTCTTTACACCCCGCCCCCATCCACCCCCATCCATCCCCCTCCCACACCATTTCTTTCCTCTTCCTCCCTCCATTATCCATCTACCACTTTTCCTTATTGATTCTAGCCTGATCACAATCTTCCATTCAGTCTCTATGCTTCCCGGTCCATTCTTCCCACCCATAGGTTCCTTGATTTTACTTATTTCCTTACTAAGGATTCACCCACCAGCTATTTCAAGAGAGTCCTTCAGGGCAGGCTCTTCTTTTACTGCGCCCACCACATCTGCCCAAAGCCCTCCTTCTCTCCCAGCTGCTGAAAGCAGGGTTAGAAAAGGAAATGAATAAAGCGGATACAAAAAACTTCCTGCATCTTAAGTTCTTCCCTGTCTAACTCAGTGTTGTTCTATCGTTTCAACAAAAGGAACCAAATGAAAGGTGCTCTGTGAACTGTGGAGTGCTCTGCAAACGTAAAGTGAGATATAGTCACCCTACCTTCGCATGCCCCGGGGTTCAGCTGAGTTACTCTGTGAAAGAAAGCAAAGGTGTTCCAAGTGGAGCACGCCAAGTTTGTGCTCGGAGTGAAGGAAGAGTAAGGCCCCAAATAATATGAATTTGGCTCGGGAAATGTCTACTTGTCATTACCGCCCAAACCCAGCTTAAGAAGTTCAACAGGTCGTGAGCCAGTAAGACCGGGCAATAATGGTATTGGCCTGAACACCCCCAATTTAAAACTCTCTCTAGGAATGTTCCTTTCCCCCAGCTCCCTGGAGGTTTTAAGCTGTTGCAAAGGTCGTCCCTGACTTTCAAACGGCCCCCGCCCTGCGCCCTCCCTCCCCGACCTCTCGGCTTCCTGGTGGCCCCAGCCCTCGGACCCCCGCCCCGCCCGCCGGCGGAGGACTACAAGTCCCGGCGTGCCGCGCGCGCGCCCGGCCGGCTGCACCCGGGTTGGGCGCGTGGCGGCCGCCGAGCTCTGCGCGGGGGAAAGCCTCCCGGCGCCGGCCATGCGGGGAGGTAAGTGATACGCTCGTGCTGCGAGGGCACTGGGAACGCGGCCACCCTCTACCCTCTCCAGGATTAAAGGAAACGAAGAAAACCACAATAAAAACCGCCCTGCCCTCCCTCGTCACTGCTGTGTGTCCGGTGCTCCCGCAGCTTGTTGCACCCACGAGCGTGGAATGTGTCACCCTGGAGTGGAACTGGGGGCAGAAGCGTGCCGGGCTCCGCCGAGAGCTGCGGCTCGCCGGGGCTGCGGGGCCGAGCTCGCAGGATGGGACTGGGTGGTGGCACCGGCGCGGCTGGGCGCCCAGCGAGCGCCACACCCCCACACTCCCTTTCCACAGACGGGCTCCCCGGGGAGCCCCCAAACTCAAAGACGAACGGTTTCTTCTTGGAAGTCTTAGTCAGAAACTTTCCCCTCTGGTCGCCGGTGCCACCAGCGAGTCGTTTGTCTATCGGACGGCGCCGCTCCTCCAAGAGGCTTCCAGGCGTCCCCTCTCCTGCCTTCAGTCTTGCCCCACCGCTCGCTCTCCAGGCCGCTCCTCCCGCTCCCCTGAGACGCCCTTAGGGACGCGGTGAGCACGGCCCTGCCCTCCGGCGACTTCTCGAGGTTTCTTCGGCAGCCACGTGGACCCAGGTCTGCACTCTGCGATGTGGGCTGGACACTCCTGCGGGCCGGTTCCCCGACGGGAGGCAGGGCGAGTGGGTCCCTTGGGACCCCGCCGGTTCCCGGGGTGGGGGCTGGGATGGGGGGAGTGAGTCCTGAACAATAAAAGAAGCTCTATCAGAGGCACCAGCTTCCTGCCCTTGCTGACTCATCTCCCCTCCTCAGCCCATTCTCAACTGTGCCCGAAAGTTCTGCTTCAGAATCCCAACACGAGGATCTCCCAAGTTATTCTAGCGCATCCCGTAATATCAGAATAATGGATCAGACGATCTTGTTTGTCTCTCTCACCCTACACTTAACACACTACACACCCGCGCCCATAAAAACGCACCGTGCACTCTACACACTACACACGCCACAAACACATACCATACGTATTACACACAGCATACACATCACATAAACATACATACATACACACACTTTGTTTATCCTACAGGCTGTATACACATACCATATACAATATACATACGCATCATTTTTATTAGTGGAGAAGAGAGTTAAATCAGTTTGTTGGAGAGAGTAAGGAGGAAGTGGGTGAGTACCAGTATATATACTTCTACCCACAAATGTCGATTTATTCCCAAGTTAGAAACTAGCTGATGAGTGAAACCTGCCCTTGTTAGAATTTAAAATGCTTTCTTGACTCTTTTTTTCCCCCATAAAATGGGATTGATTTCCTACATCATCTTCTGAAATCTTTACCGTTATCTAACAGGCAAACTTGATCACAGCAGAGGAGAGAGAAGGAGATGTCCTTTATGTGTAGGAAGAAAATCTTGGAGAAACTTCACAGAAACCTTCCTCCTGTAGGGGTGTTTAAGGAAAAGTTACATGTAACTAGATTTTCTTTGCCTCTCCTTTCAAGATTCAGAGCTGACCTGATTTTGTTCTGAGCCATTGGCTTGACAGTGCTGTTGAGACACGTTTCCCATCCATCCTTCCCCCCAGGACTCACACCCCAGCCCATCTGAATTTAGTTGGAGCACATTTCAGGAATTTCAGATCAACTCCCAAAGCATTATGAAATCTGTTGATGAAAGGGCTCTCTATCTCCAGAAGAGTTCATCATTTTGATCAGTGGTGATAAGACTCCCCTGTTTGACCAGACTCAAAAAAAATGGTCCTCAAAAATAAATGAACACTTAGAATTTGTCCCTAAATTATTGTTATTATTATTGTTGTTTTTAGAATTTGTCCCTAAATTATCATTTGCTTTTTCAGAGGAGGAATGGTGAAGATGGGCAGAGAGAGCATTTGAAATCTTTCTCAGTCATGATCTTTCATGAAGTTGAACTTTTCTAATATCCTTCGTGGAATAGATGAGGGGGAAAGAAATTTGACTTTGAAATTCAGGTTGCAAATTTAGATTATAATTTCTAATCTTCTCCTAGGGCCCTTAAAAAATTATTAAAGAAAAGGGAGACCTATTACTTTCTCCTCAGTTCTTCCTGAGTTCTACGCAGTCATATAGCAACAGATGATTTTTTTTTTTTTTCTACAATCCCTCTTGGGAACCTGTATTCTTTCTGCCCTATCTTAAGTAGTTTAGTTGACATCTTGACTTAAAAGTGTCCAAATATTGAATGTTGTTTCTTTTGATGAAAGCTATGCATGCTTTCTGTGTATCTATGACATATTTGTGGAATGGGAATGTTTCCACTCAGCCGTGGTTTCAGCCAAGCAAGGGAACTGTGAGATTGGCCAGAGTAAATTAAAAGATCATGCCTAGTCTCCCTGTGCCACCTTCCCATTTCCTGAATGGGGGGAGATACTATAAATTTGGAGATTGGCATAGTATCTTCTTTTTCATATGTAACTAATATAGGACGTGGTGCTCATGGATAGTGTTAGTTAGATTTGTTGAATTACGCTTTGTATGCAACTGGAATAAACAGTTAAGATTAAACCTCCCAGAACTAATTGTTTTTGTAGAATGAGATTTGTTTCATTTTTCATTTTGGCTGACTTCATATGGTGGGTTGAATGCCAAAATAAAAGAATGTAGGTGTTCTCAAAAGATCTGGTCATCCACTTTGCATCCTCTGAAATATGTTACTTCCTGCATAATGAAGAAAAGGATTTTCTGCTGGGCAGTGCTTTCCTTATTCTTAAAGAGATTGCTTAAAAGCCAGCCCTGGGAACTTTGTCCATGAGTCTCTGTTAGGAAGAAAGTGTAACACAGGTCTGTAGCTCCTGAGTATTTACTGATTATAGCCAGTAGTGCTAGGTTCTTTCTCTTATTTTCTCTTGTTTTTTTTTTTTTTTTTTCTCCCATGGGGGAGAAAAATAGTTTTCAAAACATGACATTCCTGCTCAGAACAACAGCAAGGATCTATCATGCAGCAACCATGAAGGGGGTTGGGGGAGAGAGTAAATAAGAGGCTATCGATACTGCAGGTTTTTCTTTACAAGACAGGTGCAGGGAGAGTTCTGCAGTTCTTGGACTCCTGATTCATTCACTTCCACTAATTGTGCTGAAGGTAGTTAGCAAAAGTGAACAGGCACACTGTAGCTTTAAAAAGTCAGCCATGAACCAGAAGGCAGTTGGTGCAGCTTGTGTGTGATTCCTAACGTCATGTTGGCTGAGAGCCAGCCTGGTTTTATTTCACTGTGTCAAATTGTACCTCCTTATTGAATTCCTTTGCCAGCCTACTTTGTGAAAGAAAACATTGGGGTTTCTTTGGCTGCTCTTGATAAGCCTATAAAAAATGACATGTTTTAGTTGCTTCTAGGTAGGTTTTCTTTTTACTCTTCCACAAAAAGAAAATAATAATAATAATAATAAGACAATGTAGTATGGTGTTACAGAGTATCATTGTTAGTGTTTTGTTTTGTTTTGTTTTGTTTCTGAGATGCTTAGAAAATGGTGAATGTGTAACAGTTTCCAACTGAAGTGAAATCATTTCTTTTGGCATGGAGCAGCAGCACTATCTTCTGTCTACTCTGTAACGGTGTGTGAATGTATGTTAATATCTATATATATATTAAATGTTGGATTTCTCTGTGAATGATCTAAGTGGTTTAGCAACTGAAAGTTTGTGTGTGTGTGCGCGTGCACATGTGTGTGTATGTGTGTGTATCAGAAGTGAAGATTATCCCACACTTAACAGTATTATTTGTTAATCATCTACTTCTCGAACAGTGATAAAATCTTGTGAATATACTAAATGATGCACTTGTCATGTCAGAGTAATCCCTAGAGAAGGAGTGCCGAAGTATAAAGTAATTTGAGAGGAAATGTATTTAATTTATGGCTTCAGCTGTAGAACAAGCACGTTTCAGAACTAGTTTTTTAAAGCAGTTTTGTTCATAGCTTTTTCATCTTGCTAATTGCATATTAATTGTGGAGGGTTTTTTATTTTTTCACAGTCCTCATCCTACTAAACAAAAAGACAAAGTGATGGATGCTACTATATCTCCTTGGACATTTTGGTGATTTTTACATAAATCTAATGAGCTGCCTCCCCTCTCTTACACACACACACACACTCCCCAGCACCAACCTTCTGTGCTAAGGGATATCTGACATTTTTGTGAGCTTCCAGCTTTACCACAGCGTGGCCATCTCACAGACAGGTTTTGAGGCTTTCGTTGAGCATATGTGAGGTAGGGGAATACTTGCTGACAAAAGCTTTAAGTGCTCTTTTGCATTGCAATGAAAAAATAGAAGGTTTGTGAGTGAACAAACAAACAAAAAAATACAATTAAAAAAAAAGAAAAAGAAAAGAAATCCTAGCCCGTGGTCTGAAGGGGCAGGAAAAGGGTGATTGTTTATCTTGACTTTGACTCATTTATGAGTTGCAATGTCTTAAGTGAGAGCTTGGCACCCAGGGGAAGCTGTGCCAGTTCACACAGCACTTGTTTTGAAGGAGGATTCAATTTCATTTGTAAATGCTTATTGTCAAGGCAGGGAGTGCCAGTACAGATGAAAGCACCCCAATCCGTCTCCTCCAGTTCTTTAGGTTTAATCACATCTCTCCTATCGCTGAGGGAACTGGTGGTTTAAACAAACATACATGAACTGGTGTGAAGCTGTAAAAGGGACCACTATGTTTCCGATTCAGAATATATATTCTTCTCTCACTTTCTAAGAATTAAACACAAGCTTTTCTCCCTTATTGATTAGTTGCTGAAGTAAAGGAACCCTGCAGCCTTCCCATGCTATCTGTTGACATGGAAAACAAGGAAAATGGCTCTGTCGGTGTAAAAAAGTAAGTGAAACTGGCTTGTGAGTTCTGCTTCTGCAAACAACAGAGGGACTTGGTTTCTATTTTTATACTTCTTGCTTATCTACTACAATGTACTGTTTGGGGGTGATTTTGCGTGGTCTGCACTGGCCACCAGACTCCCTCCCCCTCTCCCCACAACCCCAGTTGCCTTTTTCTTTATTCCATTTCTAAGACAGAGATGTCTCAGGCATCAAACTGTACATAAAGGGTTAGGGTGTCAGGCTTTGGAACAGGGACCATGGAGGATCTCAGCCCTGCATTCTGTATATTGAAACAAAAACACTGAGCAAACAGACTCTGCCTTCCAAGTCCATTGGCTACAAGGGTGGGGGCAGAATAGAGAATTTGAGTCTTTTTAAATAAAATCACGTCTATCAAAACTGAGACCTGTAGTAAAGGAAAGAAAAAAGCTTTAGTTAGAATACAAAGTTAAACAACTGTGTCCTACTAATTTTATGAACTGATCCTTGAATGTGAAACATTTCAGTACATAACATAGTGTATTTTCATGTCTGTTCTCACATTTGAAACTTTGTGGTGAATTATATGCTTGATTCTTTTAGAAGGGAAAATTTAGTTGCATTATGTAGCATATTCTGAAACATGCTACATATTTCAGGGTAACTTGTAGGATATCTGTGAGTATATAAAAAATATGTATATCCCTATTTAGATGTTATTTTGAAGCTACAACCACTTGGACTACCAGGAGAAAGTAAGTTCCAAGAGAGTGTTATTGTTCCATTTTTTCCACGCCATTTAGTTTAAAATTGCCTTCAACTTGAGCTTTGGAGAAAACTAATTAAATAAATAATGCATAGAAGTTAGGATATCTAAATGAGGGAATAGTGTGCTACGTGATTGTGTGTAGAGGGTATATTTTGCTTCACAGCAAAGTTACATTAAAATAAACTTAATAAAATCTGCTTTTAAAGATTCTTGGGTAGTGTATATATCAGTGCCATGATGGTATGTTTATCCCATTCTTGAAGTTTAGGGTTGGTAAATACCAGAGAAACAAACGAAAGAGATGCGCCTTTTTTTTCCCTTTATGAGTTAGATCAGTGCTCTCCAGTAAGTCTAGTACTTTGAACAGTGATGGAAATGTTCTTCACTTGCGCTGTGCAAAATGGTAGCCACTGGTCACACGTGGCTGTTTAAAAATTTGCAATGTGACTAATGTAACTGATAATTGAACTTTTAAGCAATTTTAAAAGTTAACAGCTTTATTGATATGTAATTGACATGTAATAAACTGCATGTATTTAAAGTATAAAATATGTAAGTTTTGATACTTTTATATGCCTGTGGAACCATTATCTCAATCAAGATAACCACCCAAATTTCCTTGTAACCCTTTATAATCTCTCCCTCCTATTCTTCCCTGCCACCATATCCCCAGGCAACCACTGATATACTATCTGTCACTGTAGATTAGTTTACTTTTTCTAGGGTTTTATATAAATGCTATTATTCAGAATGTACCTTTTTGAGGGGGGGGGGTGTGGTTTCTTTTACCCAGCATAGTTAATTTGGGATTCACCCATGTAATAGTGTCTATCAGTAGTTCATTACTTTTTATTACTAAGTAACATTTCATTGTGTAGATATACACCAATTTGTTCACTGTTTATCCATCCATTTGCTGATAGACATTTGGGTTGTTTCCATTTTTTAGGTATTACAAATAAAGCTGCTTTGACTCTGTGTACAGGTCTGTGTGGGGACATATGCTTTCATTTCTTTTGGATATATAGGAATGGAATGACTGGGCTATCCGGCAGGTATATATTTAACTTTTTAAGAAACTTAGAAATTGTTTTCTCAACTGGTTGTTATTTTAAATACCCACCAGCATTGTATAAAAATTCCATTTGTTCCATATCCTCATGTACTCAGTATGATCAGTCTTTTTCATATTTGATATTATAGTTTGCATTTTCATTTCCCTAATGACTAAAGATGTTGAGCATCTCATGTGCTTATTTGCCATCCATACATCTTTCTTAAGTAAAATATGGTCCAAATCTTTTGCTCATCTTTTTTATTGGGCTAGTTATTTATGTCTATTTTGTAGATAATTTTTGTATATTCTGGATACAAGTCCTTTATATACATGATTTGATAATATTTTCCAGTAGTATGTGACTTGTCTTTTCATTCTCTCTAAGGTGTCTTTCAAAGTTAGGAATTTTTAATTCCAATGAACTCAAGTTTATCAATTTTTTATTTTATGAATAATGTTTATCTTTTATTTTATTTTAAAGATTTTATTTATTTATTTGACAGAGAGAGAAAGAGAGAGAGACAGCAACAGAGAGAATGCAAGCAGCGGGAATGGGAGATGGAGAAGCAGGCTTCCTGCTGAGCAGGGAGCCTGATGCGGGCTCAATCCCAGGACACTGGGATCATGACCTGAGCCAAAGGCAGATGCTTAACAAGGGAGCAACCCAGACACCCCATCTTTTTATTTTTTTAAGATTTATTTATGTATGTATGTATTTAAGACTATGCACAGATATGTGAGAGCAGGGGTGGGGAGGGGCAGAGAGAGAGGGAGAGAGAATCTTAAGCAGGCTCCATGCCCATGATGGCCCAACAAGGGACTTTATCTCATGACCCTGAGATCATGACCTGAGCCAAAATCGAGTCACATGCTTAACTGACTGAGCCACCCAGGCGCCCCATGAATAGTCCTTTTAGTGTCATGTCTAAGAATATTTGCCTAACCTAAAGTTGCAAAGGCTTACATTTTCTTAGATTTGGGACTGTGAGTTTTGAGTAAATTTTTGTGTATGTTATAAGATAAAGATTAAATTAGTTTCTGTTTGTGGTGGTGGTGGTAGGGTTTTTTGTCTAAGAATATCCAATTATTCCCACACTGTTTGTTGAAATGTTCCTGCAACTTTGTTGAAAAATAATTGACTATATATGTGTGGATCTGTTTCTGGAATTTTTATCCCATTCATAATTTTGTATATATTTATGCCAATATAACATAATTGATAACTATAGCTGTATAGCAAATCTTGAAATCAAGTAGTGTTATCTATTTAACCTTGTTCTCTTTCAGACTTGTTTTGTCTCTCCTAGGTTCTTTGCATTTCCAAATGATTTTTAGAATCAATTTGTCAATTTCTACCAAAACAAAAACAAAAACAAAAAAAAAACACCTGCTGGTGCTTTGATGGCATTGCACTGAATTATATAGATAACTTTCGGAGAATTGATCTAACAGTTTTGGGTCTTCCAACTCATTAACACAGTATTTTTCTCCATTTACTTAGGTCTTATGTAATTTCTCTCAGCGATGTTTTGTAGTTTCCCATCTGTATGTCATGCACATCTTTTGTCAGATATATCCCTACATAATTTTATAATTTCATGCTATTATAAATGGTATTGCTTCTTAATTTTAATATCCAATTGTTAGTTGATAGTATATAGAAATACTATTGATTTTTGCATATTGACCTTATACTCCACAATCTTGATAAACTCATTTATTAGTCTAGTAACTTTTTGGTAGATTCCATTAGATATTTAACATAGATAATTATGGGGGCACCTGGGTGGCTCAGTTGGTTAAGCATCTGCCTTCAGCTCTGGTCATTATCTGAGGATCCTGGGATGGAGCCCCGCATCAAACTTCCTGCTCAGTGGAGAACCTACTTCTTCCTCTTCCTCTGGTGATCCCCCTGTTTGTGCTCTCTCCCATTCTCTCTCTGTCAAATAAATAAATAAATCTTTTTTAAAATATTATATCTTGTAAGTAAAAAGAATCTAACATTTTCCTTCCCTATGTGAATGTATTTTATTTTTTTACCGGTTTTATTGCACAGAATAGGATCTCCACTAACAAGTTGCATAGAAGTGGTGAGATTAGACAAACTAGTTTTGTTTCCTGAGGGAAAACATTTAGTCTTTTTCCTATCTTTCATTTTCTATATGTGTCTCTTTTTTGTCTGCCTTTAAGATGTTTTTCTTTATCATTGATTTTAAAGCAATTTGATTATGAGATGTGGTATAGTTTTCTTCATCTTTATTGTGCTTGGAATTTTGTTTCGTTTTGTTTTTTGGCTCTATTGGCTGTTTTCATCAAGTTTAGAAGTTTTCCAGGCATTATTTTTTGGTTTCCCTCATTCCTCCTTTGGTGATTCCAATTATAGTGTATTTGATCACTTGATATGGTGCCACAATTCACCAATGCCATAGGTTTTTTTTTTTTTTCATTCGTTTTTCTTTGTGTTTCGTTTCGGATAGTTTCTATTGTTTTGCCTTCAAGGTCTCTAATCTTTCCTTCTGAAATGTATAATCTATTGTTAATCCCACTCACTGTGTTTTCCATTTCAGACAATGTAGGTTTCATCTCTAGAAGTTCAAATTGGGTCTTATTTTTATATGTTGATATCTCTGTTTAACATTTTTAGTCTTTCCTCTTGCTTCTGAACATATGAAGTATAGTCATTGTAACTGTTTCAGTGTCCCTGTCTACTAATTCTGTCATTTCTGAGTCCATTTCAGTTGACTGATTTCTCAGTGAATGGGTTATATTTCTCTACTGCTTTCCATACCTGATAACTTTTGATTTGAGTGTCAGATATTGTGAATTTTTATTTTTTTGGGTGCTGGTTATTTTTATAGGAATTATAAATATCCCTGATCTCTGTCCTGGGTGCAGATAGGTTACTGGGAAACAATTTTTGATCCTATTATGTCTTATAAGTTTTGTTAGCAGGACCACAGCTTCATTTAGTTTAAGGGTATTTTTCCCCACTTACTGAGGCAAGACCCATCTTTGTACTCTAGCCAGTGCTCATGAATTATGAGATTTTCCTCTCTGGTAGATGGAGACATGCACTTTTCCCATCCCTGCATGATCCCTGAGGATTGTTCTCTCTAATTATTTGGGGTGGTTCTTTCCCCAGACTCGGTTAGTTTCCTCACATGTATGTGATAATCATTGCTCTGCTGAGTACTTAAGAAAGCCTCTGTGCATCTCCAAAGTTTTCCTGCTGAGAACTTTCTCCGTCTTTAGGACTCTCCTCTGTGAACTCTTTCTTCAGGGAGTAGTGAATAGAGCTTACCTTGCTTGTTTTCCATCCCTTGGGAATCACTGTCCTCTATTACCTATGTCTAGTGTTTTGAATGTCATTCTTTTATATATTTTCTTCTACTTTTTTCATTACTTAGGCAGAAGGATAAATCTGGGCCTTTTTACTCCATCTTGACTAGAAACAGAAGTACCAGTTAATTATTACAACCACAAATGGTTAGTGGTTAACCTAATGGACAGTGTAGAGTTAGATTATAATAGAATCCCAAAAGGCACAAGATTAGACCCTTACAGCTGTTTCTGAGATCTGCCAAAACTGGGGCTTGTTTTGCTTTCATTTTCTTTCCAGACATGGAAAATATAGTTGCTTTACTTGGTAAAGTACTGTTACAAAGGGTCATTTCCAAAGAAGTCTGGGATAATAACCCTTATTCACTGGCCACATACTTCTGATCAGAGCTTTAGTTTTGCAAGGATACTGTTTATGAAGTCCCTTCATATGTTTAGTACTTTTGTACTTGTCAATCCTCACAACAACATTTTAAGACATATGTTTTTATTCTCATCTTACAGATGAGAAAACTAAAGCTCCAAGAGGATGAAACCATATTATTAAAGTGGTATTTTACATGTTTTATACTAAAATTTCTAAATCCATTTTGTATTTTATCCCTTATATCTCAATTTGGAAATAAAATTTTCATTGGAAATATTTGATCTGTATTAGATTTCATAAGATTTACAGTTGAAAAAATAGACTTACATAATTCCAAGCATAGTTAAAAGTTCCAATAAATGAATCAAGTGCCAAAAAATTATTTTTGTATTATATGCATATACATTGACACAACTGGATCTTCTTTTTTGGAAGATTTTATTTGACTTTGAAACAAATGCATATCGATTTCAAAATGTCTTTCCAAGTTAAATAAATTTACTAAAACTTATACCAACTAAATATAATTAATATTGAATTCAAAGTGGTGTTATATAAATTTATAAACAACTAAGTTTATCAATGTCAGTATATCAGTTTTCAAATTTTTCTTAAAATTGTTTTATGTTAGAAAAATGTAAAATTATTATTGCATACTATCATTGGATTGTATACTCTGAAAAATTTCAATTTCAAATTTTATGCCTGTCTGGCTGGGTCACAAATCAGCTTCTTTTTTTTTTTTCCCCTCCTCGGGGAGGTATAAACTTAGTTCATTCACATGTAGTGTGATATCAATGAGAAAATATAATATACTATGCCATTTTTTTTATCTTCATTGAAAATTTGTCAAGTACTCATTTGCTTTAATAAAATCTTGAATTAGAGCAATAGTAGATCTTTGTAAACTTCTAGAACTTATCCAACAAGCATTGGCAAAGAACACACATCATTATATTCCTTGTATTTTTCCCCCCATAATTCCATTATATGACATTGCAATGGCATTTCCAAATATATAATGATTATTTAACAATGATATACATGACATTTCAAGAGTCTGCTTTAGAAAACTGAACATGAATATCATACAGTAGAATAAAGCATTAAGGGGAACATTAGTCAGTTGTTTTAGAATTACATTAAACCCAGATTTTTTTTAGTTAATGTGGCTAAAGTACCATTATTAGAATAGAATTTAATTTTTCACATCTAGCTGAAATTCTTCTTTGGCAGATATAAAAGATTTAAAAATATTTATGTCTGAGTTCAATTTTTCAGGCCATAAATTGACAATATTTCTCCATAAATTTGGAAGTTTTTCAAGACAAAGCATACTTCCAGTATTAATTGGGCAATGTGTTTTATGTAGCACTATTCATAGAAAGCTAAAGAAAAGTAATTGTGTTTTTCAAATTTTGAACCAGTTGATATTGTTAAAAAATTTTGTCTTCAGGCAATTTTGGGGTGGCTTGACTGAAAAATATTTCACTTTTTGTGAAGTACCTTTTTAGTCTTTTCTCATAATATACTAAGAAAACTGAAATAACCAGATGTCTATGGAAAAATTTTTTTCTTTTTTGTGCAAGAATCCAAGCCATTTATAGCTATACAAATTTATAAGCTCGGATTCTGTTTGAAATCACTTCAAAACGTTTTGTTGGACATTTAATTTTTAATTCATGTGGCTAATAGCATTAATTCTTTTTTAGATCATTGAGAAGAAAGTTACCAAATTTACTATATATCTACTGAAAATGTCTTAATACTGTCCATTTTATTATCTTTATCTTTTTTTTTTATTTTGCATAACAAACAGCTTTTTTTCCTTTTGCTCTGCTCCAGCAAATTGCAATTGCTATTCATTGTGAAATTTCCAGTATACTTTCAGCCAGCCTCTTTTTTCTTTTTTTTTTCCTCCAACCTCCCTTTTTCTTTACTGTTCTGGTTCTAGTGCTAGTTTCTGCATCTCCTTTCAATTTTTCATCAATAATATGCTACCTTTTTAAACTTTAAAAATTTATCCATACTTATCTCAACTAAAATTTATTAAAATTAAAATAGTTAAGAATGTCAACTTAATTACCACTTGTGACATACAAAGAGATTCTCATAACTTGAGCTGTCTGCATCAGACACATTACAGTGTTACATGAGTATGTAAGAAAACATCATTTGAACTGAATCAGTTGATACCAACTAGACTGGCTATATGTTTATGTATAATACTGGAGAGGACACAGGCATCTGATAGGAGAACTTTCAACAAATTAGCCTAGGTGATGCAGCAGTTAAAGTGAAATGCTGTCACACCAACAATGGAGCTGTGTTTTTTTTTTTTTTAAGATTTTATTTATTTATTTGACAGAGAGAAATTACAAGTACACTGAGAGGCAGGCAGAGAGAGAGAGAAGGAAGCAGGCTCCCTGCTGAGCAGAGAGCCCGATGCGGGACTCGATCCCAGGACCCTGAGATCATGACCTGAGCCAAAGGCAGCGGCTTAACCCACTGAGCCACCCAGGCGCCCCTGGAGCTGTGTTTAACAGAAATGTATTTTATATCTGTTAAAGTTTTTACATTTAAATTTAAACTAATAGGGATGCCTGAGTGGCTCAGTTGGTTAAGCCACTGCCTTCGGCTCAGGTCACGATCCCAGCGTCCTGGGATAGAGCTCCACATCCATCGGGCTCCTTGCTCAGTGGGGAGCCTGCTTCTCTCTCTGCCTCTGCCTGCTGCTCTGCCTACTTGCTTTCTCTCTCTCTCTCTCTCTCTGACAAATAAATAAATAAAATCTTAAAAAAATACAAAAACAAATTTAACCTAATAAAAAGTAAATACAGTTAATAATTCAGTTCCTCAGTCAAATAGTAAATGCCCAATAGCTACATGGGACTAATGGCTACCATATTGCATAGGTCATTGCCAAGTGAAGCTCTTGCACACCTGCACCAGGAGAAAGATTACATGAATATGAAACTGAGGATGATGATTACCTCAGGTCAGGGGAGTGAGGGAAAATGGATGTATTTATTGTCCAGATCCTAACTTTTATTTTGCCTGGCGGGTTCATGGGTGTTTATTAAGTTTTGAAATAACTAACTAAATAACTAAGAGGGAGCCATTTTAATAGTCTGAACTATATCCTTCTACAGTTTGTATACAAGTACTTTCTGTATCCATATGTGTACACATAGTCATGTAATACAAGAATATACACAAACAATCACACATATATTCAAAGGACACATAAAATAAGCTGTTATTGAACAAATGGGATTATAGTATTCTCTTTTTGTGGATTGTAGATGCACAGATGTTGGATTAATCATAGACCTTGATACATGACACTCTTATCATTGTTCTACATTTGGACATGATGTTAGATCAATGTTAGAATTTTTACTAAATTCTAAAAAAAAAATTATAGGTATTTTGCATGTATGTGCCTATCTGTACAAATCATAAATATTCAATGTCAAATATATATTAATATATAATTTAATTTGGTACTTATATATGTGTGTATATATATATATATATTTTTTGCCATTCACTTAGTCTTGCTCCCTTTTTCAACAGTGGGCCTTTTTTCCCCTTCTTTCATTGTCTTCTAGAATAGAGGAGGAACCAATGCTCCCACACAATAGATGCTTATAATAAGTTAGCAGCTTTTCAACAGGAAGCAGTTTATTTCTCTTTCACCACCATGCCCCTCACCCCTCAGTGGGGAAGCTCTACTGCAATAGAAAACTCACAGTAGCAAGGTTTAGGAAGGGCTTTCTTTTAAGATTTTATTTATTTATTTGACACAGAGAGAGGAGAGTCCTATTGAGGGGAGGGGAAGAGAGAGAAGGAGAACCACACTCCCCACTCAGTGGGGGGCCTGGTGTGGGGCTCCATCCCAGGACCCTGGGATCATGACCTGAGCCGAAGGCAGAGGCTTAACCCAATGAGCCATCCAGGCACCCAAGGACTTTCAAAAGAAGCTACTTATTAATGTCATGTCTTTTCTTGCATCTGTATCTCACCATATCCTCTGCCTTTGCAGTTAGTGTATGGTTTCATTTTGAAGAAGGGATTTTTTTTTTTTATTTTGGAACTAAAATTCCTTTTATAATTAGGAATGTGATACTTTTCTTCTTAATGGGTACTATAAAGTTTTAACGTGATCTAGTAGTATAATACTAACTTTTGAGAGTCTGTTACCTGTAGTAACTATTAAGCATTAATTTTTTGCCCATGTGAATTAGAGGGTTAGCAGGTGAATGGTAGATGTAAAATATTAGGGTAGAGTTAGAAATTATTATTAGCATTGCTAGAATTTGAAAACTCTGAACTTATTGTAGAATTATCAAAGAGACTTTTCTTATAACAGTAATAACAATGGCTATTCTTACTTTACCTCATTAAAAAAAAAAAAATCTAACAATGCATATGGGTACAACAATCCACCAGTCAGGTCTCCATCTCTAAGGGAAGCAGTCACATCTATGGTTAAATAAAGAACTTCATGGGATATAGGATACCTGGTTATTTGCTTGGAACACTTGCCTGGCTACACAGCAGAAATTTAGTACACAGCAAAGGAAAAAGAGGAAACTTGTAGAAATAATTAATGTGTCTGATCACTGGGTTTCAGCTTTTGCTCATTTACTCCTAATCCTGTCCTTTTGTGGTGCTGCATAAATAACTAACGGTCCTTAGATATATGTTCTTTGAAAGCAATGAGGAATTGTATCCTGCTGCTAGGTAGTTCCTGGGTACTCTCTCCCCATTAAGCCCCTCTCATCTGTTCTGTCCGCCTTTCCCAGACCCACAGCCACACTGCTTGACTCTCTACCTGAATGCAATGAATGATGGTTCCCACCATGCTGTTCTTTCCGGGGAACAGCAATCTGGAACAGGTATCTCATCATGATGGTGAGATACCTCTATACTAAATGCAAGGGAAATAGAACTCCCAAAACATTTTAAGGGGCTAAATACCAAATGCCTCTTAATGGTTTGTTAGGGAAGGAAGAAAGGAAGGAAGGCAGGCAGGAGGGAGGAAGGGAGGGAAGAAGAAAAGAATAGCAGGAGAGGGGAGGTAGCCTGAGTCCTGAGCCCATAATTCAAACTTGACAAATAACCTTTCTTACCAGGATCCAATGTTATAACTCTTCTGCAGATATGTTTGGTGGGATAAGTCAGGGTGCTATATGGTTTCTTGAATACAGATGTTATATAGGAGTTAATGGTGATTCTTGTAACTGGTACAGTTTTATTTTTCTTAGTGAGGCTAGAATTCATTCCTTAATATTATATAGTGATCTGTTCACTCTGATACATACTGTATGGCTCAGGCAGCCATAACAAAATACCATAGATTGAGTAGTTTAAAGAACAGAAATTTATTACTCACAATTTTGGAAATGGGGAAGTCCAAGATCAAGGTACCAGCAGATTCAGCTCCCGATAAGAGCTGTCTTTCTAGCTTGTACATGGTCACATTCTCCTTAGATCTTTATGATGGTGAGATACCTCTATACCTCTTCCTGGGGTGTGTGTATGCTGGCTCTTACAAGGCCACCAATCCTATTGGATTAGGATCCCACACTTATGACCTCATTTAACCTTAATTGTCCTATCTCCTAAAAGCCCTAAGTCTAAATGCTATCACATCAAGGGGTAGCGCTTCACCATACGAATTGATGGGGAGGAGGACATAATTCACTTTTGCCATATAGCCTTATGATAAATATTTCATTATTCCCTTAAATGATAACGTGAGTTAAGAATTGAATCTGTTTATTGTTTTGATTTGTACCGTTATGTCCATTGCAAATGACAATCCACCAGTCAGGTCTCCATCTCTAAGGGAAGCAGTCATATCTATGGTTAAATAAAGAACTTCATGGGATATAGGATACCTGGTTATTTGCTTGGAACACTTGCCTGGCTACACAGCAAAGGAAAAAGGGGAGACTTGTAGAAATAATTATGTGTCTGATCATTGGGTACATTTCGAAAGAGTAAAATGCATAAAACCATAGAGTCAGCCAGGCATATCATTTAAAGCATGAAAACAACAGGAGTTTCATCAAATCAAAATTCACAAATGTGCATTATATATGTTTTATACATGATCAGCCCTGAGGGGTTGCTGTTTTCTACATAGTGTCTGGTATGCTACAGTCATCCCTACAGAAGGAAAACCGAGTTTGTCTAAACAATAATGCCATACCTAAGTCCTTTGGCAGAGTGAGCTCTGTGCTGTGGCTCAGAACAGGGGGGGAAAGCTCTTCAGGTGGTCTTTGCATGGTGGTCCTTGTACTAACTGGGGTATGAAACACATGCTGAAACACATGTCTGTGCTTAGCCTGAATTTTGGTGTGACTTATATCTGATGATGAATAAAAAATTAATTCATTGCATGCTCCTGAGAGGAGTGTCCTTATTCAGGGGTCTTTTTTTTGTCCTACAAAGTTGAGAACAGGTAAGGAAGTGGGGGCAGTTATAGAAATCCCTTGTTTTCAGAAAGATAGGGTGGAGTGCTGGGGAGGCTTTCCCAGCAGAGATATGTCAAAGACAGAGTGCCGTGTGCTTCCAGAAGGGAGCCATCAGCCTGAAGTAATTTCTGTTACAGAGGAAAGAAGTGCAGGAAGATGTCCTGTCTGTCCCTGGGACTGCTCCTGTTGTTTCTTCTGATTCAGGGCTCCAAGGTCTCTCTACATCCCTAACACAGCCTGACTCCCCTTGCCATGGTGACTCTTACTTCTCTTCCTTTCTCTATCTCTCAATTCCTCCTGCTCCTTAACCACCCTCTGGAATAAGGCAGGTGACATATATAACCATAACCTTTTTCATCATTTAGCTGACTCGAGATTTTCCCCTTCGTGAGACAATGGGTTCCCAAGGCTCATCAAGTGCCTGGCAGCTTCAAATTAATTAATGATTGGAATAAAAGATTGGGCATATTAGGAACAGGACTTTTAACCAGTACCTTTAAAAATGACTAAGGATCTAATCTTTGGAAGCTGAACCACAGAGCTTTGAAGCGTAACCAAGCTGTGGATATGGGAAAATCCAGGATGTTGCCCAGTTGGATTTCAGTACAAGTTTAGAATGGGAAATAAGCCTGGGAAGTTATGTTTGAATCAAATTTCTGAATGCCAAGCTAAAGAATTTGAAATATACAGAAGGCTTGAAGAATTATTTGCTTTTTCAGTGTTTCCATTGCTTGAGTATGCTGCAGCTAAATGCAGACAACTTTTATTTATCAAAGTATTAAAAAATGAAAAATGTCCTGTCAAGAACCTTTGAATCATCCTTTCTCTTTTTTAGTCCTGCCTTTTAGCCAGATCCCTGCTAGATTGGTTGAAGGGAAAAGAAGAAAGAAGTAGAGATAAAACTAAAGCCTATTTAGTGTCTTCATTGTTAGATATGTCACAGGCCAAAAAATTTAAAAAAAAAACCCAGTATTAATTTATTATAGTCAGAATTATATTGCTTTTAGCCATAGGCTATTCTAAGATCTGGGCAAAGAGTAGTTTAATTTAATGTTGAAAATAAGTTATAAAGATCAAGGCAGTACAGAATTAAAATGCATTTCTGAGTGGTAACATTGAGAGTTACCTTTATAAAAGGAGTAACGTGATAAATATATCACTGTAATATATTAGCTAATGCCTAAAATAACTTTTGCTCTGAACTTTAAAGCAGAAATGCAATCAATGAGTATAATGGAGTTTTGAAGTCTCATGTGAATTGTATTTATCCAGTTTCCTTTTGGTCTCATCAACCTTCAGCATCTAGAATATCGCAAGTGCTAAAAACTATACACATGCTAGATTCTAAGAAAGAGTTTCAACTATGTTCCACCTGCCTTCACTAATGTGTAAAGGGGAAATGGAGACCTCAGCTACCAGCGCTTAAAATTATAATATGTCAACATGAAAAACACTCACAGTAAGGTCTCCATCCGCATGTACCTGCCAAATTTGTTATTTATCGCATTTCTGTCCCAATAATTGTGTCTCTAGATCTCTTTTAAAGTGAGGTGATTGTTTAATTAAGGGATAATTGTTTCCCAGTGTGAATTATCCATGCATGATATAATTTTTACCAATATATGATGCACTTAACCCATATGCACAGCGACTAAATGGTGATTGGGTTAAATGGAAACATTGGTTTGATTAGGTGATGGGATCATAGATAAATTTTGCCCTACGTTTCTTGCTAATTTTTTGTAATAAGTTAAAATACATACATATTTTTTAAAGATCTCATGCCTGGAAAAATATTCATGAATTTATCATCTTTATCCATTATATTTTAAGAAACATTTTTTTGCTATGATGATAGTGAAATAATAAATATCAAACAATAATGGAATTTATATCTGCCATCTCATTTCATCAGTGCAAAATTAACAGCCGCAACGGGAACCACCATCTGGAAGGTGTTTTAGACCGCACCATTTAAATTCCTTCTGGAATTTGACATGTACAAGTTATAAGAAAAGATCTGGAGAGAACAGTCCATTTAAAAGGAAACAGAGTGTCTCGGTTTGCTCACAAATAGCAGTCCTTTAGGAGACGTATGGCTTTCTCAGTGGGGAAGGGTGACACTTAAATCCATCCTGTGAAATGCACTCATAATTTCATATAGCCTCAGCACTCCATGTGCCCCCCCAACTCCCACTTTTAGGTTGCCCTTGATCATCGCCAGTTTTCTCCTTAAAACTGTTCACCAAAACCACTAGATGCCCAGCGAAATTATTCATCATACTTTAAAATAAACAACCTTGAAGTGACAACATGTGCCCACATGTACCTACCTCTGCAAGCCATCCCCTCTAAGGCTTAACTTAGGATGTGTTTGGAGCAGTAGATGCCTTTCTGAATTGCCCTTGAAGATCCCAAGTTGTCCTAATTAGCAGAACCTTTTGGGCCCTCCAGCAGGTGTGTCCTCAGTAGCACTTTTTCAGCCCTCAGCTCTAGTATCACTTAGAGTTAGCTGTTCACATGTCTGCTTCCCTACCCAGATCGCTAGCTCTCTGAGGGCAGGGACTATGCATTCCTATCCTTGTAACCCGGCATCCAGCCCTGGACTGAGAAGTCAGTAGGCTTAAATATTTGTTGTATTGAGGAGTTGATTGGAAAAGCATAGATTTGGAAGCAAGCATGTATGGAATCCAATCCCGGCTTTATCTACTATGTGGTTTGGGGTGAGTTTCTTAACCTTTCTGAGCCCTCGTTCCCTAAAAACAGGTTACAGTAGCCAATTGACAAGGAGTTAGGAGGTTGATCATAGGAAATGTATGAAGAGCATATTGTAGATTCTATATACTCTGGTTCTTAGTCCACAGGTGCAACGGAGCTTCGCTGTGCATCAGCAATGCACCTGAGACCTGAACTAGGTGCACAAGAGCTGAAGAGAGGAAGGCTGTCAGGCCTAAACTTAGGGTGGGTCAGTCACTAAATGGTTTCATGCCCCTCGTTTCCTCTGCTTGGGTCTCCTTACCCTAAATATGAGAAAGTGCCTAGTTTTTCATCGCTCCTCTTCTTCATGCCATACTATGAGCAGTACCGTAGTCTTTGTTCTCTACCGCATTGCTCATACTCAAGAATATTTCACAATTATGGAAGTGATGATGTCATATCCCAGCAGAATAAGAATCAGGAAAGCCTCTCATCCTAAAAGTACAATGTAGCATGCTTTGTTATTATAATTAGATAACTATTCTTTATGAGAAAAAGCTGTTAATTGGAGTCAGCCACAGGGAGAGTGGATTCAGATGTTTTCTGGGGCACTTAAAAGTATATCCGATGGGACTCCGCTCACTGCCAGAAGTGAGCTGATTAGGAAACTTAAAAGATGTGTTAAGGGATGCCTGGGTGGCTCAGTGGGTTAAAGCCTCTGTCTTCGGCTCAGGTCATGATCCCAGAGTCCTGGGATCGAGTCCCACATTGGGCTCTCTGCTCACCAGGGAGCCTGCTTCCCTTCTCTCTCTGTCTGCCTACTTGTGATCTCTGTCAAATAAATAAATAAAAATCTTTAAAAAAAAAAGATTTTTAGAACAATGAACTTCTTTCTAAACATTCTTTAAACCTACCTTAAGCAAGAGAGGAAAAGAAAATGGTACCTTAAAAGAACTGCCCAGTGTCAGCTGTTGATGGCCTGTGTTAATAGGATGATGGAAAAGTCCCAGCATGTGGGTAATTTTTCAAAAATCCATTTAGCTTAAAAAAAAAAAATTTAGGTTTGACTTTAAAATACATAGTAATGTGTGGCAGTGTTAGGGTGAAAGTAGTTTTTCCCCTGTGTATATTACCTGTTAAATGTTAGGTAGGGGTTTGTGTGTGTGTGTGTGTAGTAAGCACGCATATATATGAATGCATATGTACATGTGGACATGCATGTTTACAGATTGACAATCTCTAAGCTCAAAAGGGAAAACACTATTAACTAGTAAACTTTGCTTTTCAGTTAAAACATTGTGTTGATAAGTCATTGTTGAAGTGTGCCATTGATTGAAGGCTCTCTTGAGTTAAGATAGAGATTTGGTTTTGAAGGGGCGGGAGGTGGGAGGTCAGGGTACCAGGTGGTGGGTATTATAGAGGGCATGGAGCACTGGGTGTGGTGCAAAAATAATGAATACTGTTATGCTGAAAATAAAAAATAAATTTAAAAAAAAAGAGGTTTGGTTTTTTTTTTTTTTAAGATTTTATTTATTTATTTGACAGATAGACATCACGAGTAGGCAGAGAGGCAGGCAGAGAAAGAGAGGAGGGAGCAGGCTCCCCGCGGAGCAGAGAGCCCGATGTGGGGCTCAATCCAGGACCCTGGGATCATTACCTAAGCTGAAGGCAGAGGCTTAACCCACTGAGCCACCCAGGCGCCCCAGGGGTTTGGTTTTTTAATCAAATATTTTAAGTTCCTACTATGAGCAAAACATTATGCTGGGATGAGGCAGAGGCACAGCTTGTCCCTTGACTTTTATTTGAGGGTTTTCAGGAATCCTCAAAGTCTGGGCAATTTCACTTCCTTCAAAAGTAACATGAATCCTTTCCACTTTCACTAGCATGTTGAACCTCCTACCTATGCTTAGTTCTAGGCCCAATTTTCTTCTCACCCTCTCCCAAGACTTCAGTTGCTATCTAAAAAATTCAATCTCCATAATGGATACCTCCAGCCCACTCATCTGTTTTGAGCACCAGACTCAGTCCCACATTAAATCTCTGCTTGGATGTAGATGGTACCCAAAATTCAGTGTATTCAACTAAACCTGGCAATGCCATCTAAGTGAAGTTACCACCATCCATCCAGTTCCATGACACTTCCATCTCCTTCATTCTCTATGTCTAGTCCACCACTAAGTCATGCTGATTTTCTTGGATAAAAATCTTTTAAATATGCACACTTCCTCTCCTTGTCCATAGCCACCACTCTAGTCTGGATCACCATGATCTCTTGCGTGGATGACTGCAGCCGACCACCTCTCACTGGCACCCCTCCTTCCCCTTTGGCTCATCTCTAATTCTCTTTTTCAAAATGCAAATCTGATCAGGTCACCCCTTTTACATAAGGCCAGTTAGCAAGTTTTATTGCTCATAGACAAAAATCCAGAATCCTCAGTGTGGCCTCCAACACCTGCATGGCTCCCTTGACTGTATGTATATATTCCTGCTAAAGATTCTGGAATAAACTTCACCTGATTTCATTCTGTTAACTTCTGCCTTCTTTCTAGACCTTGCCCCGAATGAAACTCGCATGGGAATGCATCTGCTAGCTCCTTAAACTGCCATAGTTAAAACTCCTTAAACTGTCCTTTATAGCACTTACCACAATGTGCAGCTGTGCATTTAGTTGTATGATTACTGATTATCATCTCTCCCCACAGGACTGTAGGTCCACAAGAGAGCAGACCATGTCTGTTCGCTCTTTAGTGTATTCCTAGCAGGAGAGTTGATAGGAGCTTTGTTCTGAAGGATTTCCCAAGCCAAGTTAAGCTATTTGGAATTCATCTTTAAAGCAGTAGAAGGGTTTGGTGGATTTTAAGCAGGGGAGCAATGTGATTAGATGTACACTGTGGAAGAATCACTTTGGATGAGGTATAGATAAATCCAGACAAATACTCCTGAAAGAGAAATGAGGCAAAGTCACAGTAATGGTGGATCCTTGCCATTCTTTCTCTATTCTACTTTTCCTATCCTTCCTTTCTAAATCCAGTGAGATAAATTACTCATAGAACCTCTCAGATGCTTGGTCATCATATAGTCATGTGACTACTGGTTGAGTTCCTAAGTATATGCTTGACACTAGGAATAATAAGATGATTCAGGCCCAGTTGTGTATTCCCAGCCCACATCTCCCACTCTGATGGAAGAGACTGCTCAATAAGAAGAGAGTATGATCCAGCGTGGAAAATGCTGTAATGGGAGTTCAAATGGAGTTCTCGAATGCAGAGAAGATTATAACTAAAACAGTTCCCTGGTGGGGCCAGAAAATACCCCACAGAGGAGGTGGCATGGGAACTAGGATGAACTAGGTAGGAATGGTGGATTGTATCAAGTAGACACAAATGAGGGAGCATTGTCAGTGTCTGGAATAGCACATGCAAAGGCCCAGAACTGTGAAAGGGCACAGCATACTGGAGAGTGGCTTTAGCTCTGTGATTTCACAGCTGTAGAGAGGATATGAGGCGATAGGAATGGGGAAGGTGGTAGGGGATGGAAAAAGACAGGTGCATGGGGGCCGTATTGTACAGGGCCTGGTGTTCTTAATTCAGGAGTATGAGTATCATCCTGTGAGTTGCCGGAAATCATGGAACCATTCTTAATATCTCTGGATTAAAAACCAATTCATGAGGAAGCACTTCATATGAAGGGTCTAATGGTTTATGAGGAAAACAATGACTGAGCCAATAAGAGTGACAATGTCCTGAGCCCAAGAAACACAAGAATGATTATGGTCCTGAGAGGAAAAGTGGAATCTGGGCCTCTGAGGGAAGAGAGGGCCACGAATCTAGCAAGCTGGCCAGGGCCTGCCCCTAGGAGACTGGGTAGTAAGCTGGGCCACACACTCTTGCCTGCTCCACTACTCCAAGTTTCTGGGTTTGTGTTTTGCAGTTCCATGGAGAATGGGAGGCCGCCAGATCCCGCAGACTGGGCTGTGATGGATGTCGTCAACTATTTCCGAACAGCAGGATTTGAGGAGCAAGCTAGTGCTTTTCAGGAGCAGGTAAGTCGGTCCAGAGAAACCCACAATGAACATAGTTACCTCTTCCTCGTGGCAGGCAGAGGGAGCGAGGAGGAAGAGGACCAGAGAGCAGTGAGGGATCTCTGAGGCTCTGCATGTCCTCTGTGTAAACACCCATCATGGTGGACCATTGAGGAGGGTGGGAAAGGGGAGAAGGAAAGTGATGAGCGATTGATTCCTTCCTGAGAGAGGGGAGCCCGATCCCTGGGACTCACTCTCTGCTGCAGGAAGGAGGGCTAACATTCATTTGCATCTGCATCTGCTGAAAGATGGGACGGCTCTACCTTCACCACAGACACACGAAAGCAGAACGTGAGAGGAAAGGGAAATGAAGGGCCGATCTGACTAGAGACAAAGAGCACTGTCCGTTACTGGTCCCGGCACCAACCGAGCTAGGAACCCCCCTCCAGTTTGTGTTCCAGGTACTTAACAAGGTAGAGTGGAAAGAGTACAGGTTTAGAGTCAAATCCTATTTCTTCTAACTCTGTGTGACTCTGGGCAAGTTCCTATCTCTCTCTGAGAAAACTGGCCCAACTTGATAGGTGGTAGTGTGAGGATTAAGGGACTTTGTCTGCACAGTGCCTAGGGTAGGTCCTGCTACAGTGTTGATGTCCCCTGGACCCTCGGATCCAGGGTTCATATTGGAAGGAGGGAGTAGGGGGTCCCTCTCCATTATCTGGGTGATTCCTGATTCCCATTTTTTAGGCTGGGCCAGCTCTCTAAACATAGTGCCCAAAGGGGCTTTGACCATGAGGAAGCAAATTGAGGGGACATGTTGTGGTCCACACCAGACCAGCTCTGTAGGGAAACAGATCCTATCTCCCTATCAGTGAAGCCTGTAGTTTTCTAAGCATTACATTTACTTCTCCAGTTTTGTAATATAATTGATAGAATTATAAATTGAAGAATGTGTCTGGCTGCTTCTTCCGTATCCATTTAGCTCTCTCTTATTCTCTTAAGCTGGGTTTGGCTAGTGAAACTTTATATATATATATATATATGTATCTCAATCTCTAAATCTCCTTCAATATTTTCTTCAAACCTGATCTCTCTCTCTCTCTCTCTCATTCTCTCTCTCTCTATATATATATATACACACACACATATATAGTTGTTGCTGTTGGTAATTTGGAAAATTTGCTGAAATAGCAGCTTAAATCACTTCACACTCACCAGAATAGCTAAAATTAGAAAGATTTATAAATTTAAACGTTAAAGAGAAGGTAGAACAAACACATTTTCCTTTATTGTTGGTGGGGATGTAAAATACTCATACATCTACCCCATGATCCAGCAGTTTAAATCCTGAGTATTTACCCAAGGGAAATGAAAACATATGTCCACAGAAGATTTATCCAAAATTATTCTTAGTGGCTTTATTCATAATAGTCCAAAACTGGAAGCCTAAGTGTTCATCACTGGGAGAATGTGGTAGAGTCACACAATGGAATACCACCCGTAATCCAAAGGAACAAACTAGTAATATGTAAAGCAGTCTGGATGAGTCTCAAAGTATCATACTGAGTAAGAGAACCCTAACAGAGGAGTTCATATTCAACAGTTCCTTCCTATCTTAGTCCATTCGGGCTGCTATAATGAAAAACTATAAACTGGGTGGCTTTAAGCAATAAACATTTATTTCTTACAGTTCCAGAAGCTGGGGATTCCAAGACTAAAGAAACTATAGACTAGGTGTCTGGTGAGGGCCTGCATCCTAGACAACTGTCTTTTTGCTGTGTCCTCATATGGAGGAAGGGATGAGCGAGCTCTCTGGGGCTCCTTTTGGAAGGGCGCTAATCCGTATAATCACCTCCCAAGGGCCCTACCTTCTAACACCATAATCAATGATCTCTAATACCCCCTGGAGTATTAGAGATTACATTTCAACATATGAATTTTGGGGAGACATAAACATTCAGACCATAGCAATTTCACCTAGATGAAAGTTGAGAACAGGAAAACACATCATTGGTAGCAAGAATTAAACAGCGGTTGCCTCTGGATAGGTGGGAGTGGAGAATGGCTGGAAAGCGGCATGAAGGAACATTCTGGGTCCCAGTGAGGATCTGGGCTACAGGCATCTGCTTCAGTAGAGGCACTGCAGATGCACAGACATGTACAGATGTTACAGATCTATGGGCTACATAGCCTTTACATTTTACCTCAAAAGAAAAGGAACTATAAAAAACACTAAGCAATTAGTCATAGGCAAACTAAAGTGTTTAGGAGAATACACTGATTTATACAACTTACATTGAAATGCATCAAAATATGGGTTGACAGTTGGATAGAAGAATGAGTAGAGGGATAAACATATGATAAAGCAAGTATAGAAAATGTTAACTGTAGAGTCTAGGTGGTGGTCATATTGGTGTTCACTGTATGTTCTTACAACTTCGTGTTTGAATTTTTTTAAATAATATTTTATCTATTCACTTAACAGAGAGAGACAGAGATCACAGGTAGGCAGAGAGGCAGGCAGGGGGTGGGGAAGCACGGTCTCTGCTGAGCAGAGAGCCCAATGCAGGGCTCGATCCCAGGACCCTGAGATCGTGACCCGAGCCGAAGGCAGAGGCTTAACCCACTGAGCCACCCAGATGCCCCTGAAAATTTTTATAATAAAATCATGGGGGTGGAAAGCTCAGGTTGAAAGATAAAGGCCTATCAGCTGGAACATATTTTATTGTAGTTTTTAGTGGAGTTATATCCATTTGTGTTATTATAGTTGAATAGCTCTCTTCTGAAATTAAATTTAAATAATATTGTAAAAGGTTAACAACAACAAAAAAAGGACTTAGCTAAAAGGTCTCTTGGTCCAATTCCCAGCTGTCCAAAAGCATTTTTAAGATTGGGCTTTTATTCAGACTCCTCTGAGGCAGTTGTCCCAGATTGGGTGGGGGGTGTCCTTTGGGCCTTCCAGATTCTGTGCAGGACCTCAGAATGCAGCTGGCCAGCTCTGAGCTTGGCTCAGAAATGGACCCTTTCTCCCAGGAATGACATCATTCTGGCATCAGCAATACTGGGAAGCAAAAGAGAACAAACTCTCCCAAAGGTCTTCATTCAGAAGTCTTTCAAGTGGGGAAAGGGCATCATCTTGCTACTGTGCTCAGCCCAACTTAGGAGCCTGAGAAATGAATTCCCAGGGCACTAGAGTTTTGCAAGCATGGTCTAGAAGCTCAAGCTCCTTCATTCTCATGGAAGGGCAATTGGGTAGAGGAAAGAGTCTCCCTTGAATTATTCCCTGGAAGTGATCTAGATCTTCCTCCTGCAGTGTAATTCTCATCTTCTTTCCTTTTCTCTATAAAGGAGGTAGAGGGAGGGCAAGGAGGGAACCACTAGTCAGGCCCAGCCTGATGAGACAAGTAGCTGCTGTGCTTTCCATGAGGACTGAGAATCAGGATCCTTTACCAGGTTCCCCTGCCTCTTCCATCATCATGCCTCAGAAAGCTTTATGTTTCACCTTCAAGGATCTTCCTGTTAGTGAACCTCAAGCTCACCCTAGATGAGAAGACCACCACCCCCAGCCCAAACACGTGACCCATCCAGGCACATCTTCTAGGTCATGACAACTGAGAAGCTATAAGAAAGACCACCTGCTGAAATCTCCTCAAGAAAAACTTTGCCCTACCATTGGAAAGAAACAGGACCCAGCTGGAAAGTACCCTTACACCACCTTGGAAAGGGGCAGGTCCAGAAAATATAGTACAGTTGCCAGTGATATGGGGAGCTTAGTTTCATGGCTGACTGTGGTACGCTGAATGTTTTTGCCCCCTCCCCCAGTTTCCCAAATTCATTTGTGGAAACCCTAATTCCAAACATGATGATATTATGTGGTGGGCTTTTGGAGATAGTCAGATTTAGGTGAGGTCATGAGTGCGGAGCCCTCATGATGGGAGTAGTTCCCTGAGGAGAAGAGTCCAGAGAGCTGTCTCTGTCTTTTCTCTGCCATGTGAGGATGCAGCAAGATGATAGCCACCCATCAGCCAGGAAGAGGGCCTCACCAAGAACCTGACCATGCCAGCACTGTGAGCTTAGACTTTCAGCCTCCAGAACTGTGATGAGAATGTAGAGCTGACTTAAATAGTGATGTTGATGCTGGACATGTCCACCCTCGGCTGGGCTGAGTTTCAGGAGAATATCTGACTTTACGGTGTGGTCTCACAGTATGATACGGGATGTTCTGTTGCTGTAGCAACCAAACACAGATGTGGCTTTCTAGTAGCATACCTCCCTGGAAGATATCAGGCCACTGAGCGAGGTTAATCCAAAGGGTAAAAATGGCACCCCATGTTTCTGTGGTATGAAGCATCTGGTGAAGCTGGTGGTCTTTGCATGACCTCCTTTCTTTGAGCAGGGACACTGCCACATGACAATGATTTCCATTAAGTTTCCTTCTGGTGCAATGACCTCTATCAAGTTTTCTTCCGGAAAACCTCTTTTGAGCCTGCATTGCAAGCTACCACTATAAGCCAAAAGAACTGTCAAAAGGGAAGTTCTAAGCCCCTGCCCAGCCCCCCATGACCCAATATCATCAGTATGTGTGTTTCAAGTTGTTTTACTGTTCTGGCCAGTCCCCTTTAAAACCAGTGAGATCCCTCTTCCTTCACTCATTGACCTCATTAACATAGTGCTCCGGAGGGTTCACTGGCCAGTAAGAGCAGGAGGCAGTGGGAGTCCTTCCTAGAGGAGGCAATAATGACAACTCTGTCAGTACTCTCTTTCCCATAGACACCGTGGGGTGGTGGCTATTTTCCCAGGTGTCCCCTGGCAGGCAGATCTCTCATGCTGTGGTGACTCCTAATTTCTTTTCTCCTGATTGACATTGGTCACTAGAGGATCCTGAAGAATTTCCCTTTTCAGGACTCAGATTTCTATAACATGAACATTGATTTAAGTAGGCAGAATATTGGTCAAGCTGTTGCATTAATAGCCAAGTGTTAACTTAGGACTGGCCTTCATGAAGTATGCTTTCAATGCACAGCACAGAGCCCAAAACTACTTGAGATGTTATATATACACAGTTGGATTTTGGTGACTAGATGATAAAAAATTGGCATTTGCTTGTGGATATGGGTTGCCTGGTTTTCAAGAGCCAAAGGTAGTTCAGGAATTTGGCTCTCCTAAGAGCATTAGTTTTTTAGAGAACCTTTTGACTAACTTCTTTACAAAACGTCTCTACCTTCCTCACAGAACATTTAAGACGAGGTTTACGGTGTCAGCCTCTGAAGGCTAAGTGAGCACCATTCTCAGGTGGAAAACCGTTTCTATGGACAGTGCTGTTAGTTGCCAGTTAAGGAATGCTGGCAGCTCCGTATGGCACCATCACCACTCAAATTGGACCATAATGCAGGTCCCAGACAGCTCTGCCCCTCGTAATGTAGTCACTTCACTTCCATGTCTTCATCTGTCTGACTTGCATACTCAGATTATATATGAAGAAGATGGAAGACAGTGATCTGCCATTCAGTCAGTGTCATATAATTCATATTGTTTGAATCCCTCAAACTTAGAAGTGAGCAACATCAGTGATTCTATTTCTTTCTTTCTTAAAGATTTTATTCACTTATTTGACAGAGAGAGATCACAAGTAAGCAGAGAAGCAGGCAGAGAGAGTGGGGGAAACAGGCTCCCCGCTGAGCAGAGAGCCCGACGTGGGGCTCAATCCCAGGACCCTGACTGAGATCATGACCTGAGCTGAAAGCAGAGGCTTAACCCACTGAGCCACCCAGGTGCCCCAGTGATTCTGTTTCTAGAACAATATGTATCACTGATAGTTTTTTTCTCAGATAAATTTTTTCTCATGACAATATAGTATGCAATTCGTGGTGACAAATTAATTTTACTCTACTATCTCCTCACTTTCTCCAAACCACTTGGATAAGAGCAGTATTCTACTCTGAAATGGTTGTTTAAGCCATTCATTTGAAATGCAAAGATTGGCATTTTTTTCAGATGACTATTTGCTAACTTTCTGAAGCCACTGACTTAACAAATGTGAGTAAAAATTCTCACTGCTACAAATTGCCAAACAACACTACTTCCAAAAGAAGTAGGAAAGTGGGGAGGCCAATCAGAGCAACTCTGAGCCTAGTAGCCTAAGTCATGGCCAGATGGATTTCAACTGTAGTGATTTTCTGGATATTTCTTTCTTTCTTTTTTTTTTTTTTTAAGATTTTGTTTATTTACCTATAAATAAATAAAGAAGAAGCAAGAGAGAGAGAGAGAGTGAACACGAGCTGGGAGAGGGGCAACAGAAAAGGGGAGAAGCAGACTCCCTGCTGAACAGGGAGCCCCATGTGGGGCTTTTAGCCCCAGGACCCCAAGATCATGACCTGAGCCAAAGGCAGACGCTTAACCGACTGAGCCACCCAGGTGCCCCTGTGGTGGATATTTCTCCTTAGACCAAGGACAAATCGAGTTTTGGGAGGCCTAAAGCTTTTACAATTTTAAGAGCCCTCCTTGGGGAAAGAAGTTTGAAAATATGAATACAAAATTACTGAGGCAGAAGTTAAGCTTCATTAGCTTCATGGTAAACCCAGCTCTGAGTGAGACCAGTTAAAACCTCACAAATTGGAAGTAACTGTTATTACTTTATCAGCACTTTATAATACCAACTACTGAAAATATTTAAGGTGCCTTGACACCTGATATTTCTTAACAGTTGAAGGCTTCTGAAATGCTTAAAATATTTTATAACATAATCAATAGGGGAAGTGGCAACTCAAACTCTGCAGATGTGTCCTTCCAGTCTATAAATATTTATGAAGTACTCAAAAAACAAACGGATGGTGCTAACAATAAGAAACCAGCCAAGAGTATTGAAAGCAAAACTGATAAGGAAAGGACCTTTTGAGTTTTTGATTGAAATAGAATAGATTTCTCTGAACCAAAAATTTCCAATGGTTGTTTAAGTCATTTACTTGAAATGAGACCAGTTGTAAGACATTGTTACCTAACCAGGTACAAACGTAGTGCTTCTTTGGCTTTTTCACTCATTTAAGTGTTCCAATAGTTGTAGCTTTTTTCACTCATTCAAGTGTTCCAATAGTTGTTGTAGCTTTTTCTAACTCTTATTAAAATGAAACAAGATGGGATTGGGAGGGAGACAAACCATAAGTGACTCTTAATCTCACAAAACAAACTGAGGGTTGCTGGGGGGAGGGGGGTTGGGAGAAGAGGGGTGGAGTTATGGACATTGGGATGGTATGTGCTTTGGTGAGTGCTGTGAAGTGTGTAAACCTGGCGATTCACAGATCTGTACCCTTGGGGATAAAAATATATGTTTATAAAAAATAAAAAATTTTAAAAAATGAATATAAAACTCTTGAAGTAAATAATGTCCATTATTGCGAGTATTTTTTTATTTTAACAAACCACCTGAAACCATTGTAGGTATAGGGACCATTTGAAGGAAACACAGAATTCCTGGCAGGGGAAGATCAAATAGAAAGGCATGAGGACATGAGAAAAACATGATTTATCATGAGAATTCCAAGTACCTTAGAGTAAGAGGTATGGATCAGGGAATGTCAAGGAATAAGACTGAAAGATAAACAGAGGTCCAGAATACAGGTAGTCTGGTTTGCCTGGCAAAAGAGAGACTTCACCTGAGAGGCACTGGGAAACCATGGAAGGATATTAAGTGGGAAGTGAGTGCCAGGATGAGATTTGTGGTTCTGAAAGATCAAAGATCAGTCTGTTGGCAGTGTGGAGAATGGATCGGAGGACAAGAAGATGGAAGGTGGGAATGCTGCTGCAGTAATTCTACTGGGCCAAGGAAGACATGGGTTAGAAAATCTGGGGAAGACGGGCAAAAAATTTAGTGGATCACTGGCAATGGAGGTTGAAGATTTGTCCCATTTCTGTTCTCTGCTATAACCCAAGACTGAGTTCACTGCCCACAGGTGGGAACGTGAGGGGGCTTGGATGCTGCCAGGCTTCCAGGTGGGTGGTTGTAAAGTAGTGCCATTAACTTGGATGTTTGTGGGAGATAAGTTGTAAAAGGGATATAATGAGCACAGTTTGGGGCACATTAAATTTGAAGGCCTGTGGTACATCCAGGTGTGTGTATCTAGCAGACAGTTTGGGGGAAGAGTGAGACCTGGAGGCAGAGATCTGAGGTCATTAGTAGTCATGGGAGAGATGAGAATGAGAGGCATTTAAAAGCGGAAGAGGAAAAGGTCCATGTCAGCACCCTGGGGGAATAACAAAGTTTTAATTGTTTGGAGAAGAAAAGTAACTAGCAAAAGCAACTGAGAAAGAACAGTGGGTGGGGGGGTGGGTAGGGAAAGAACCAGAAATGAGAACTTGTACGGAAACCAGTGAAGGAGTAAGTTTCAGAAAAATGCAATGATCAACAAGTTCAGATACCTGAAAAAGGTGAAGCCCTGGTGGTGGGGTCTGTGAATGATGGTGGAGTTTCAGTGGAGGTGGGGAAGGGGGAGGGTGGGTGACTGGGAAGTAGAGGACGCTTTCCTCCTTCGAGCAGTGAGTGGGAGGCCAGCCAAGTGAAGGGAGAACCAGGAGCTGGAGTGTCATGTAGGCATGAGGGTTCTTGTTTTTGTTTGTTGGTTTGGTTGTTTGTTTTTTAACATATATTATTTGTTTCAGGGGTGCAGGTCTGTGATTCATCAGTCTTACACAATTGGCATAAGGGTTCTTTTTAAGAGAGGAGACACTCAAACTTATTTATATGCAGGAAAGTAGCCAAAAGAATTAGGTTAAAATTGAATGAGATTGAGGACAGTTAAATAAAGCAGACTCCCTTAGGATAAGGAAAAGGATGAGATCAAAGAGTATGGAAGGGCAAGGACATGGAGAATTTGGAACCCTCATGCATTGCTGGTTGGGAATATAAAATGGTACAGCCACTGTAGGAAAGTTTAGTGGGTCTTCAAAAAGTTAAGCATAGAATTACCATATGGCTCAACAATTCTCCACAAAGAATTGAAAAGAGGGACTCAAATAGATACTACAATCGTACACAATTTGTGTACAATAGTACACAAATGTTCATTACAGCATTATTCACAATTACCAAAAGGTAGAAACAACCCAAGTGTCTATGAACAGGTGAATGGATAAACAAAATATGGTATATCCATACAACAGAATATTACTCAGCCATAAAAAGGAGTCAAGTTCTGACCCATGCTATGTGGATAAACCTTGAAAACACTACACTAAGTGAAGTAAACCACTTAAATATTGTATGATTCCATTCACAGGAAATACCTAAAATAGGCAACTTCATAGAGACAAAAATATTAGAACTTCTAAGGGCTGGGGGAGAGGGGAATTACTGTTTAATAGAGTTTGTTTGGGGTAATGGAAGAGTTTAAAAAAATAGATGGTAACAATGATTTCACAATGTTGTGACTACAATTAATGCCACTACCTTATACACTTAAAAATGGTTAACTAAGGGCACCTCAGTGGGTTAAAGCCTCTGCCTTCGGCTGACGTCATGATTCCAGGGTCCTGGGATCGAGCCCCACATAGGGCTCTCTGCTCAGCAGGTAGCCTGCTTCACTTCCTCTCTGCCTGCTTGTGATCTCTGCCTGTGAAGTAAATAAATAAGATCTTTAAAAAAAAAAAATGGTTAACTAAAATGGCCTGCTTCATGCTATACATATTTTACCATAATAAAATGTTATGTTGGCCATGATATACATGATTCCGTTCATTCAGTTTGGTCAATAAAATATTCAACGCTTTCATTTTTTTGTTTTTAAAAAAATGAAGGGATTAATTCTGAGCAAGACAGGGATGTCTTTCTCTATCCTTCCTGTTTTTCCTCTATCCTTCCTGTGCTCTGGGGGCATAGGTGAGGATGTGTACAGATCTAGCTAAGATTGCCGTTGTCCCCAGGGACATTAAGGGAGTTCCCAACAGATTCTTATTTCCTTTGCTAAACAAGAAGCAAGCTCCTGTGCTTGGGGTGGACAGGATGGGGAGAGGTTTAATAAGGAACTGGAGGAGAGCAGTGAGTTTAAGAGTGGCTATCAAAGGGAATGGGAGAGGGAGCTGACCAAGGATACATAGAAGAACTGCAGAGTAATTTTCCTGCCCCAGCTGAGACTGGCACATGGCTTCTGTGTAGGATTTCATCTTCAAATCTTGTTTATTTTCCCCAGCTGCATCAGGCATAGGAGTCAGAGAAGTTGGATTGCTATTCTTCTCCTTGATGAGGTGTTTGTGGCATGGGCACCATGGTTGACTAATGGCCAAAGAGGGCAATTTGAGAGGGTATATAAAAGAATGGTTCAGGGATGCCTGGGTGGCTCAGTTGGTTGAGCAGCTGCCTTTAGCTCAGGTCATGATCCTGGACTTCTAGGATCCAGTCCCGTATCGGGCTCCCAGCTCCTTGGGGAGTCTGCTTCTCCCTCTGATCTTCTCCTCTCTCATGTTCTCTCTCACTCATTCTCTCTCAAATAAATAAATAAAATCTTAAAAAAAAAAAAAAAAAGAATGGTTCAGGGGCACCTGGGTGGCTCAGTTGGTTAAGGATCTGCCTTTGGCTCAAGTCATGATTCCAGGGTCCTGGGATCAAGCCCCACATCAGGCCCCTGCTCAGTGGAAAACCTGCTTCTCCCTCTCCCACTCCTCTTCCTTGTGGTCTCTCTTTCACTGTCTCTCTCTGTCAAATAAATAAAATCTTAAAAAAAAAAAAAAAAGAATAGTTCACATGGCCAACCAAGGGGTACAGACTTGATACAAATGAAGAGTCTGAAGGAGACTCATGACCCAATTCCATCTAGGAATTGAAATGTGAAAATCGGTGTAATGAGAGTGAAGAGTGAGAGATAGGATAGGATTTTGGACTTCAAGTTGCAGAGGTAGGACTTTGCTGGTTGATGACATTATTGAAGTTTCTGGAAGTGAAGGTGAAGTTGTGGACATGGTGTATTAGAGTGGACTAACTGTTGTCACAAGTAGATAAAATGATGTATAATGGCTTAATTATAGTAGAAGCTTGTTTCTTATTCATGTAAATAGTCCGTGGTGGTTGTGGGAGTGTTCTCCTTCTCTACAATTCAAGAACCCAGGGTGATGGAGGCTCTGTCATCTGCAGTCAGATCAAGATCATCCAGACGTTGACATTCAGTTGGCATAAAGATAAAGAGGAAGGAGGAGCACATGCAAGTAGTTTTATGGGCCGGGTGTTCACAGAAAGAGGTACACATAATCTCTTCATATGTCATTGGCCAGGACATGGTCACACGGCCACACCAAATTGCAAGGAAATCTGAGAGATGTGTAGTTATGTGTCCTGGAAAAAAGAGCAACCAGCCACCCTTCCTACACTTGAGCCTCAAAGTTATTTTTTAAAGCATCTGCTGTTGTGATGTTGCTACTTAGTTTTATTCTTAAGTCCGGAGATAAGTTTCAAAAAGGCTAACTTTATAAAGATAGCTGAAGTGAAAAAGCCTTATCTGACCATACATGGGAAGCCTTCACTTCTAATTCTGTTCCTTGTATCTATTCTGGTGGTTTTTGTTTTTTTTTTTTTTTCCATCTAGGCAGACATCTCTGTAACCCAGTTTCCTCATTTGATGAAGTGAGTTTCATTCTTTTTCTTCATCAGAAATGTGTACAAGGTTTTTTTGGTAATAGAGCCCCTTTATCACACACTTTGTGCCAGTAGCAAATATTAAATAACAGGGAGATACGCATTAAGTCACTGAAGGCATTAGCCCTCACAATGAGCCAAAATGGATTTTGTGTCGAATTGAAGGGCAAGACCCATTTTGCTTCTGACCGTTACCTTAACAAATGAGGTAAAGACTTCTTTTTGAGCCACATAGATGTATTTTTTTTCTATAAACAAGCTGCTCAGTGTTGGTTTTTTAAACTAGGTGAAATCTTCCTCATATGTATATTATCCACCTCATATTTTCTGCCAATAGGGATGCAAGGCAGGCAGAGCATCAGCTGAGAGTCATTGGCTGATAATGTTGAGCTCATAGTCACTCTCCTCACATTGAGCTGTGGGGGCGGGGGAGGGGAGAAGAGTAAAGGACACCAAAGAGGAATTTCCTCCCCAGAAGAGAGTTTGTTCCAACAACTATGTGAGGAGATTCAAAGGGTCTTGGTATAGACTGGAGTGGCTCACCATCCTACTTTCCAAAATTATATGGAAGTTGTTCTGAAAACAAACTATGTCTTGGTAAGGAAAGGTCCTTTAAGGAAACATGATGAATTACTATAGAGTACTAGGTGTGCCTCAAAACGCATCCCCCGCTGATATTAAGAAGGCTTACCACCAGTTAGCTCTTCAGGTACATCCAGACAAGAACCCAGAAAACAGGGAGGCAGCTGAGGAGAAATTCAAACGAGTAGTAGAAGCCTATGACGTCTTGTCTGATACCAAGAAACGCAACAACTATGACAAGTCCAAAGAGAACCACATCAAAATGGAAAATACAGGTGACTGCAGAGACAAAAACTGCTTGAAAGAGAAACCACGGTTTGAGAGGCCACACTGTGGCTTTCAAAATGTCTTTGAAGATGGAGACTTCTTCTCAGGAGATTGTTTTTCCACTGGTCATGTGGGTAAGGCCAGGAGATTTCACTCCTCCTTCTTTGATGTCATCCCCATATTGGACACAGGATTTTCCACATTTGTATCCCTGGGCTCCAGACCAAGTCCCCCTTCCTCTGGGACATTTGTACCCTTTGTAAGCAGTGGAATGGGAAACTTCAGGCTGGTCACCACTTGTAGCCAGATAGTGAATGGCAAGAGAGTTGTTACAAAGAAAGTTCTAGAAAATGTGAGAGGGAAGACTGAAGTGGAAAAGGACAGCCCATTTCATCAAATTCCTCCACATCATGGGTAAGGAGTCTGTGCTTTGTTCTTTCATAGGGAGACTTTTCTGTAAGGATGGTGAGTCTGATGCTTATCAAAGACAGAATCGGCATCTAAGAGTGTGTTGAACTAGAATGGACAGAAGGCAGCTTAGTCCAAACCTCTTATTTCACAGAGGAAAGAAATAATTGGCCAGATGATACACAAGAAACTAAGAAGCAGCAGAGTTTGGCTTTCATCCCATCTTCTGTTTCTAATTGAGCCTTCTTTTCCTCTGAACTATATTTGAGACAGCAGAGACCACCCCACAAGTATGGCCTTCTGGGTTAGTTGCAGGGCCCTCCTATCAGAAAGCCCACTGACTTCTCTTTGACTTTTTCACTGTCCCTCCTTGCTATTAACCAGTTTCCTCTTTCTTGACAGCCACTGTTCTTCTCTTCCCAATCTCTTCCTACCTCATCATTCCAATTGGCCATATCACAATCTCCATTGAAAGAGCTATCAAGGTGTATTAGCATTTGTAGAGAGAAAGAGTGAAAAGTAAAAGGATTAAGATTTTTTTTTTTAATAGAGACTTTTAAAAAAATAGCTAGCCTTTATGGAGTACTTGGTAGATATCAGGCATTCTACTTCACCTGTGTTATCTCAACAATTCTTTCAGCAGTGAAATACAGTAGCAACTTTTCCTCCATCATATATGTAAGGAAATGAGGCTGAGAGAGATTAATAACTTGCCCAGGCCCCACCTAATAAGCAATAAAATAATGTCTTTCTCTAAAACATATGTTTCTCTACTGAGCTATAATATCTAAGGATCCCACTCAGTTATTTTTACATCATGGGTCTTGCTTTCATTGGAAATTTACACGTACCATTTCTAAACCTTACTTCCATACATGAGTACTTGCTGGAACTTATTAAGTAGGCAAAGATTTTTTGCATAAATATTCTTGTCCAACAGGTACTTGGGTTACTCTTACATGAAGATAAAAACTGAAACTGACAAATGATTATCCCTAACACAGGGAGGTAAACAGGATCCCAAGATGTGAACTATCTTTTTGTTTTGACTTTAATCATAACATACATGCTAAATCATGGGATTTTTAAATATTTATTTAACTGGATCTGGTCACCCTCCAACCCCTTCATTTATGCTAATAAACAGACTGGGGTACAGAGGAGTGGTTACTTGTGGAAAATGACTGACGGAGTCTGCATCAGAAACTCTTGTCTTCCATTTCCCAGTCTCATGCTCCTTCTAGTACACCATGCTGACTGGCAAAATTTGGATTTTATTTGCATCTCAATCTTTTATAGAAGTTATGTAACAAATGATTCGCTTCCTTAATCAAGGAACTTTTCTGTGTTTGCAGTTTTTATGAGACAAATTTTTGATGTAGTCTTGAGCTTTTTTAATCTCACCGAATTTTCTGAACTTGAACAGGAATACGCCTACATCCCTCTGGCAAAGGGTAGCATTCAGGCAGGGAGCACACTTCCAGAAAGGAAGCAGTAGATGGATTTGGAATTGGAACACATCCTGTTCTTGCTGTTTACTAGTCATTGAGAACCTCCTGTCTGTCAGGCACTGTACTAGGTGCCTTACGTGAATGAATCATTTCTAATCTGTAGAATCCTTCAGGGATTTGTTTTCATTTTGCAAGTAAGGAAACTGAGGCTCAGGAAATTCAGGTCCTTTGTCTAGGCTCACACAATAAGCAGTGGAGAGACAAGGTTCAGACTGCAGTTTGTTTGACCTGGAAGCTCACATTTCCATCATGTTGTGTTCTACTGCCATTCATCTGAGCTGCTGTAGTCATGACCAAAGAGGAATGTTTTGTTGTATGTATGAGTTATATTCATTTCCAGTTTTTAAAATGAGGATTTCCAGATGGAGCTTTCTTTTACCAGCCCTAGTGTGAGGTGAACTGCAGTATGGCTACTGAACAAAGGGAAAATCAAATTGGAGCATGAAACTTGATTTTCCATTTTGTCTTAAATAAAATCCAAATTTCAGCATTTTTCACAGACAACTTGGCTTTTGACAGAAATGCTGAGTTGTAGAAGGACTTTTTTGCCAGCAAAGATTAAAAAAAAAAAATTTGGTTAGTCAAGGAAGTTTTCTTGTTGTGTAGAAATGAAAGCAGTGTCATCTCTTCCTGATGTCCATTTAAAATCTGTAGGAAGTTAAGTAGGAGCAAACAACAACAAAGGCAAGAAGGAGAGCAGGAAGGGCTTTGCTGTTTTTTAAAGCGTTACAAGTGAGTACTTCATCATCTCAGGCAATCTAAGATATATGGGAGCTTTGAAGAAACCTATGATTCAGATTCCTGTGACCTCATAGTGCCTTCAGAACTGCTAGAGTGGTTTCCGCATGTCATAAGCTCCTCAGCCAATTCTCATCCTTACAGCTTTTACTGATGGGCAGTCTTTGGGCTTACTAGCTGCGTAAGAAGAAAACATTTTAGATTTGGAAAGTCATATCCTTTGTCCTTAAATAAATTTCCAGTCTGCCCTGTCAACTAACTGCTTTTTTATGCACCATGTTTTTGAATAGTTGTCTCTCACAAATTAATGTGAGACTTTTTTTTTCTAGTTGTCAGCAAAATAAAGGTTTCCAGAGTTCAATAACACCAAAAGGCAGAAGTAATTCCTTGCCCTTCTGCTCTGGTTCATGATAGGTGGTTGACAAATGACATGAGGACCATGGGCCTGTTGAGGAACAATAAGTGATTATATAACTCATAGCTCAGGAAGCATTTGTGAAAGTAGTATCTCATGGAATCCTATCAGAAACCCCAAAATCCCCACATTACCAACTGAGGAGACAGAGGAGTAAGGGATTTACCCAAAGTCACAAAGTGGGTATTTCTTTCTCTCTTTCTCTCTTTTTCTTTCCTTCCTTCCTTCCTTCCTTCCTTCCAAGATTTTCATTTATTTATTTAAGAGAAAGAGAAAGAGAGAGGGCACGAGCAAGGGGAGCAGCAGACAGAGGGAGAAGCAGGCTCCTGGCTGAGCAGGGAGCCTGACATGGAACTCAATCCCAGAACCCTGGAATCATGACCCAAGTCAAAGGCAGACGCTCAACTGACTGAGTCACCCAGGCATCCCAAAGTGGGTGTTTCTTCAGCCCATGAGCCCAGTGGTGTTTCTCCACACACAGAAACATACAAAGCACATTTTCTTCATAGCCTGGTAAAACACAAGAGAATTTGGAAGAATGGCTTTCTTGGGGTCAGTGTAGGAAAGAGTCAGTTTTGTGTAGTTGGAATTACACGCCTGTCCCCTTATCTGTCCATCAGTGGGGGAGATGGTTACAGACATATGTCTGTACAGACAAGTCAATGCTTACCAGACATGCGCAGCTGGTCCATCTCTTGAGCCCAAGCCCCCTAAGAGCCAGCTCACTTGTCCCACAGTAAAAAATAATAAAAATAAGGTGGTATTCAGCAAGCTTCTCAGTGATCCCTTTCCAGAAGTTCCAAACTACTTTCTGTATTTGGGATCCATATCCCTTTCATGAAAAGCCTGTTTATATTTTACCCCCAAAGCTTTGTGGTCTCCAGGGAACTCTGGTTGGGTACCTGAAGGGAGTGGGAAGTGGACTCTGAGAGAGCAGGGGCAGAGCCCTGCCCGTCACTACCTTCACTACCTGAATCTTGAGGATCCACTAAAAGGAAGTATGGTAGGTTGATTTTCAGGTTGAGACAGGATGGTTCTTTTATTTTTATTTATTTATTTTTTTTTTTAGATTTTATTTATTTATTTGACAGAGACAGAGATCACAAGTAGACAGAGAGGCAGGCAGAGAGAGGAAGGAAAGCAGGCTCCTGCTGAGCAGAGAGCCCGATGTGGGGCTCGATCCCAGGACCCTGTGATCATGACCTGAGCTGAAGGTGGAGGCTTTAACCCGCTGAGCCACCCCGGTGCCCCAAGGTTCTTCTTTTAAAGGACAGGAAAGAAAAAAAAAGAAAGAAAGAGGACAGAAAGGAAGTTCACAGAGAGTGAATCATTTTTCCACTGCCCATTGTTGTAATTGACAAGATTCTGGAATACCTAGTCATCTATGACCCCATTGGTTCACCTATACTACACATATTTACTTCCAAGTGTCAAGAGAAACACCAAGGCGTTACAGAAAGAACATCAGCTTTGGTTTTAGGCAGGTGATTTACACTCCTCTGTTTTCCTTGCCTAACTTCGTGATCTTAGGCACATTAACTTCTTGCCTTGGTCCTTGGTTTGCCTGTAAAATCTGATAATACCTGCCTGCCCTAATCTATAGAGTTGTTTTAGGAGTTAAGTACACAGAAATTTTGCACAAACTTCAGTACATTTTACAAATGGAAAGGGTCATTATTTCTTTCAGAAACAATATCTCTGACTCTTACAAATATATGTGCCAAGCCTGCCATCATTTTTTTAAGATTTGACTTTAGGGATGTGATCTTGAAAACAAGATCAGCTATGGATTATATTTAATTCAAAAATAAAAGTGAAAAATGGAACATAAAAATAGAGGAGTCCATATTTTCCATTTGACCCAAGTGAAAAAGTAATGTTTTTAGCTTGAGGACAATCAATATGTCTTTTTCCTTTGAACTTTTTTTGTTCTTCATTATCCTTGAGCTTTTGGACTCAGTGTTGGTTTTACCGTCTTCTTCCATTATAGGAGATTGATGGAAAATCCCTGCTATTGATGACAAGAAACGATGTGTTGACGGGACTTCAGTTAAAACTGGGGCCTGCTCTGAAAATCTACGAGTATCATGTAAAACCTCTGCAGACAAAACATCTAAAGAACAACTCTTCATAGTACAAATTGGGGTCTTAAACCTCAAAAAATACATAAGATATAATTTAGTTTCATGTGATGAAACTTTGTAAACAGAATACATACATGTGTATATGTAAAGAATTTCAGTCAAATGAAAAGTTATCCTATGGGATAGACTAGGCAATCCATCCGCTGACCTGAACTCAGCCAGGAGGAGCAAGGATGACTTGTGGACAGCATGGTTTTCCTGGTGGAGCTTGTCAAACAGAGTTATCTTTGACATGGTTGGACACCCCTCCCCACCAAAGGGGTTATCTTCAGATTGCTTTCCCAAAATCCTTGAAAAAGTGTTGAATGGAATGATCTTCTGGTTACAGATGTAGAGAGATGAAAGACCAGAAAACTTAGGGAAGGGAGAAAAGAGAGAGAGATGCTGTCTCCCTTGAATCCCTCTGCTCCTTAGAGTTTGTGTTATTTGGATGGAATTGCCGACACCCTCTTTTATAGAGGGTCCTTCACTTGACCTTATTAAGGTTTCACTGGGATGTACTGCGATGTTTGAGAGGAACGTGCATCATGGCCCCTGCAGGAGCAGAGCCTCTGAAAAGAGAAACTCTGTTTTGTCTTGGGGATCGCCATCCATATTCAGCTTTTTTCACAGGGGATAATGATATTTTCTGCATAGATTTACTTTCAAATTGGCTCTCTGTTTCTGAAGAAGAAAGCATTTTTTCACTTTATGGTTTGTATTTATACTGATTTGTTTCTGAAGGAATTTGCCGAGAGTTATAGATCAAAAAGCCTTGTTACTAGGACAGAATATTTTTATATATATTCCTTCATGATGGTGTAATATTTTTTTAATTGCTCTGATGCTTTGTTTGATTCTTGGTTTGAGTACTTGTCTTTAAGAACTTGAAAAAAGTGAGCTTGCTACATCTCTGTTCAAAGAGACATTTGTTCAAATCTCTGTGTGTCAATACCTTGTTGAATTGGTGCTTTGTGGTTGCAATAAAGCATTGCTTCAGTTTATTGCCAGTGTCTGATCTTTTCTGCTTGGTCGCCTCTTCAATTGGGATTAAGGATTAAGGTTATTCTTCAACACCATGGAAAGAAAGTCAAGCCTACAAAAACAAAACAAAACAACAACAACAACTTTAGATATATAAAACATTTTGATCTATTTATGGACTTCTTTATAAACTGCATTGTCCAAATAGGCCTTGTTCCTTCTCTTGCCCCATCCAAAAATCAATTTTAGGTATCATTTTAGCCAAAGAAGAATAATAATAATTCTTCTCCTTCTTTTTCTTTCTCCTCCTCCTCCCATTCTTCTTCTCCTCCCCTTCTCCCTCCCCACCACCCTTCTCCTCCTTGTTTTTCACGGTACGCTAGTGAAGGGTCATGAATTTCTGGAAATTTTGGTGAAAGCTACGCACTTTCCTCCAGGCAAAAGCTCATATTCCCACATATAAAACTTTGCAGCGTTGATGGACTCCCCCAGGTTCTTCTGTCTTCCCCTTCCTCAAGTTAAGAGCCACTATTTTAGAGAGTTATAATTCACTCTCCTGTGAAGATAATTTCTCTAAAGAACAGAAAATCTGAAGATGAGATTGAAAAAAAAAAAAAACAGGAAATGGTGTAATGAGTGGAGTTGAAAAATGCATTCCAAATTAATTCAATTATGGAGTGTATGGAGTCTGAAATTTAAGTAATGCTTTGTTTTGCATGATAAGTGGGAGAAGTGGTTACAAAAGAGACATTTTCCATTCCCACGTTCTCACAGTCTACAGATCATGCAAAACTAGAAGGCAGGGGCACCTGGGTGGCTCAGTGGGTTAAGCCTCTGCCTTCAGATCAGGTCATGATCTCAGGATCCTGGGCTCGAGCCCTGCATCGGGCTCTCTGCTGGGCAGAGAGCCTGCTTCCTCTCTCTCTCTACCGGCCTCTCTGCCTACTTGTGATCTCTGTCTGTCAAATAAACAAACAAAATCTTTACAAAAAAAAAAAAAAAAAAAACCTAAAAGGCAGAATATATTTATGTACCGTGGGGAACAGTACTGATAAAAAGTGAAAAGTGTAATTGCTGGTGATGCAGGCCAATGAAGAATTGAATTCACCCCTCTGAAAGACTTGCCCACAGGTGAAATAGTGATGATGTGCGACCCTTCTCTGCCTCTATGGGATAGCATGAGTATCTCCACATTACTTCTGCTCAGGCACCTGATACTTTATATATGAGTCTGGAAAAATATGACTATAACCTAAAACTGCCTCCCTGCCCTCACCCCCACCCTGCCAAGTAAGGTAAACAAGACAGAAGGGAGTCTTCATGTACCACATCCAGGGAGACCAGAGATGGCATGGCCCTCCATGATGTTAAGGATTCCTCCTACCCTTTTGCTCCATCGTGCATACTACTTATTTTCAGAATCCTTTCATGGCCCAAGATGGCTGCTTTAGCTCTCCCCATCACCACTTGACTTCTAATCTTTCCAGCAGGAAAAAGAAAAGAGGAAAGGAACATACCTCCTCCCTCTAAAGACACTTCCAAGAAATTGCACATACTTCCCCTTATATCTTGTCCAGAATTCAATCACATTGCCACACTGCAGCTGCAAAAGAGGCTTGAAATATTCTTTTCCTTAGAGCCCATGGGTCCAACTAACAAAAGTCCCATTATTCTACAAATAAGGGAGAAGAGATATTAGAGGACAATGTCCTGTCACCACCGTCAGCTGGCCATTGAATACTTGGAGCAAATGTTGCTGAAAGTATGTTTTTAGTTGTATTTTTCTCTAGATTTGAACTTGGGCTTATACTCCCTTCAGTCCCTGGATGCTTTTATCCCATCACCTCTCACAACTACCAAAAGTCTTGTTCCCTAACCCCAACCTGACTCAACTAAGCTTTAGGCCCAGGCTACTCCATACAAGCTTGTCAGGTATGGGGAAAAGGAAAGGAAAAGAAAATATCTTAATTGAAAAGCAAACTGAAAAGAATCAAATCATTTCTTGTTAGCCCTTTGTTGACAGCTTTCAGGCAAAATTAGCAAACTAAAGATAGTGTGCCTTTCATGCCTCCAGAATAATGCCTTGACAATAACTGAGGGTGCTTCCTGCCCCTCCCCACCCCCACTTCAGGGGAAAGGAAGTGTTATCAAAACAAGAGGCTGGAAGTACTTGAAATTCAGCAGGTAGGCAGCCTTTGTCTCCAAACAGCCCTAAAATCAGAAATGTCTGAGTCCTTTCTGATCACACCAGGTTTCTGTTCCTGTGATCCGGGCCTGCAGCTAGTAGCAAATACCCACAGACATGGGGAAGCACCTTGTAAGCATAAGTGGGAATGAGCACACCTTGGTGCCAATATATTTCATGTGAGAATTGTTTAATATTCAATTTGATTATTCTCAACTGGAGGAGCAGACAGGATATCAAAATCGTGAGGGATTTAAAAAAACAATTGCCCCTCCACCTCTCTTCCCCACCCCATGTTTTAGCCTGGGATTCAGATTCCAGAAAGGACCTGTAATGAATTGGTTTGAAGGCGAGGTCACAAACTGGTCTCTTTTAGTGGAATCTAAGCTGACATTTTCTTTGGCCAGTGCAGTATGTGTGTGTTCTTATGACTACATTTGCATTCTTCTAGGTGAGGCTGAAAGCTCCAATTTATTACAATCTTTTTAATTCCCTAACACCTTGCAGCCGGCAACTGCACTCTTTTACATTGTCATTATAAGGTATGTGAAATTTAGACTGCTGATGGAGGGCAAGGACCATACAGAGAGCCTCCTTAGCGTAAGTTAATTCAGGAATTAGCACTTATCAGTAGATTTAGTTGAAAAGAAAATAAGGTGGCATAGTGCATCAGAATGTGCTGCAGATTTGAGCATCATTTTTGATACTTAATGGACATGACGAATATGAACTTCATATTCAGAGAGAAGTTGGTGGCCATCTCCTTGTCCTCTACTCAACAAATACCCTATGTGAGCATGGTTTCTGTCCCTCTAAGCTTAGCATCCATATTCAGGGGAACATACTGTCCTTCCGTTGCATTAGAGAAATAGATCTTAGAAGGAATTTAATTTGGAAAAGTCTAATGACCCTCAGTTACCCAACCACTCCTATATTTGGAAGCCAAATGCAAGGAGTACTTACTGGTGGTGATCCATCTGCCTTTTGACGGTCATTGCAAATGGGATCTGCAGGGGTCAGGTCTGGGCACAGAGCCATTAAGCGTTTTCTGTAATGATTTGGAAGATGAAGTTAAATGTTCAGAGAGCTGACTGCTGTAGGACAGATAAGCTTCTTTGGAGAAAACTTGATAATTCTGCTTCTAAACCAGGAGCAGAAGCAACAGGAAGGAAAGAGAAAGCATTGGGTACACTAATGAGCAGCTCGTTAGTTTCATGCTACAGCTCCATAGGCAATTAAATAGTCTGGGTACCATTTCTGGCCAGTCTTGGCAGTTCTACACAGAGACAAAGAGATTAAAACGGTCACGTCTCAGGTTATTTGGTGACTGTGTTATAACACAGCTACTGTGGTAGCTGTGCTATATCTTTGTGAACCTCAAAAAAGAAGTTATGTCCAGCCTAGCACTGGGGCAGAATAATGTAGGACCCTGTGAGTAAAAGCAAGAGGAGTCTTTGGCTACCCACAAGAAGGAAGCTAGGCTGATGTTTCTTTACCTCAGGTAGGCAGAGTGTTCCTGTCTACTATTATCTTTAGGGAGACATCAGGAATGCTGGGGATGCCAGCCAATCTCCAAATAGAACATATGCTCCACTTCCACAGAGTAAGTGTCTGGGAAGAGCTACCACATTTACCATAGCAGAGGTTAGGAAAGAGGTGTCAGTAACACTGCACCTACTTGTTACCTGTAGGGCAGGCCATGGCCTCGGGAAGCAAGATCTAGAAACAACAAAATAAGGGAGCAAGATAAATTGAGCTCTCATCTAAGCCTTTGAGATCACAGAACTTCAAGACCGTAAGCTTCCAGAAGAGTCAGGTAGAGCAACCAAGGAGATATCTTCCAGAAGTTTCTCCAGTTCTGTCATCTGTGGGGCAGAGACATCTATGGCAACATTTGCAAGTTAAATGTCTTCTTTCTAAATTAAAGATAACAGATTCTTTCAGTAAATTGTGTTCCATTTCCTTTTTCAATGGGCTACACTCTATTTTTACATGCTGGGAAATATACAATTTGGAAATAAAACTGTAAAACTCGTCAGATTATAAACATATTTTGAGAGAAACTCAGTAAAACCTTCAAGCAACTAGCAGTTCCTGCCTTTAAGAATTAGTGTTTGGCCCAGGATGTTAACTACAATGGAATTAAAATATAAATAAATACATGCATACATACATATAAATAAATAAGAAGTAGTGTTTGGGACAGTGTTCTCCCTCCTACACCAGAACCCAATGACCCCAGTTGAGATACACTATGCTATAGTGGGTGGGAGCACTGGGGCTGCTCCACATAGATCTCCACATAGATCCACAGCCCCATCATTTACTAGATATGGGTAGGTGTATCCAGTAGGTGTATGGCTTACTTGGCCTCAGGGTCCTCACCTATTCTCTAGTGCAGAGACAGAGACAGCATAGAGCAACACCTGCCTGGCACTGTCCAATAAATATATAATGTCATATATACATATATATAAAATAAATATATGGTATATAATAAATATAACTTTAAATGTGTCACTTAAAATTTTCTAGTAGTCACATTTTTAAAAGTAAAAAATAAAACAGGAAAATTAAATAATCTAATCTGCTAAATCCAAAATATTACCATTTCCATACATGATCAATGTCAAAATTACTGGTATACTTTACAATCTTTCTAAGGTATGTCTTCAAAAGCCACTGTGTATTTGACACTTACAGCACATCTCTATCAGGATAGAACAGCTCAAGTGTATCATTTAAGATTAGTTTCAGTGGAAAACATAGGTAACAATGACTTAGGCAAGTAGAATTTCCCTACTGTGTAGATGAGGTCTGAAGTAAGCAGATCAGGGTTGGGATAGCCACTCCAAAATCATTGGGCCCCAGTGTTTTCCTAGGGTTTTCCTCCACCATCTTCAACACAGAGCTTCCTGTGTGCTCCAAGATGGCTGTTTAAATGTCCTTTATCACAACTGTATTCTAGCCAAGAAGGAAAGAAGGATACCTATTGTCAGAAGTTGCATACAGCACTTCTACTTGTGTTTCTTGGATAAGAACTTAGTCATTTGGCCATACCTAGCTGCAAGGGGAAATTGGGAGCTGTAGTGTTTGTTTCAGACAGCTGCATATTCAGCTAAACAGATAGGAGGGTGGATACTGTGGGGAAGATCGTAATCCTTCCATAATACCAGTGTCAAGATTGATGGAGAATTTAATGAGAGTACATAGTATAGTCATTAGTATAACAGGAAAAAGGCATTAAAGTATGATTTTATTACTATGGTCTCACTCCATTTTTCAAGGCCAAACCAGTCACAGAATTAACAAACATATGCTCAACCCAAATACTGTTTATTTTATGCATTCTAAAATTTCTAAAAGATAAAAACAATTACTTTCTCAGATTCTTGGATTTGGGGTGGTTCTTGATACTTTATCTTCATGGGGGCACATAAAAGAAAAAAATTTGCATTATTTAAGCTCCACAAAAAAATGTTATGCTGAGTTAAGGGAAATGTGCTGAGCAAAATGCATATAAGTTTTTATTGGTCCCCAAAGGCCTAGAGAAGTTAGTTTGAGGCATTTGGTGAATTCTAAATATATCTCATCCCTAATCCAAAATGAACATTCAATGACATTCAAAATGGTTTTGTGAGACTAATGAAAGGGAGACCTCTGCTACCTTTGTGATTTTAATGAAGACATGTGTGGGTCAATAACAAACATCAAAAAAAAATTTTTTTTTAATTTAAAAATCTAAGTAGATCTGCATTCATTAATTTGAGCCAATTAGGTTGACATCAGTCTGTTTAATTATCTATTTGGGCAGATTTTGTAATGAATTTTTAATGCTAAGGTGACTTCTCCCAGCCACCCTAATGTCTGTAGGTTATTCATCAGCCTTCTGTATGGTGTGCATGCAGAATGCAGAGTAACATTGGCCTAACCCACACAGAGTTAAAAAGGAAACCACTGAAGCTGTGAATTCACATTGGAGGGGGAAGAGAACACTGGACTAGGTGTCAGCAGACCTGGGTTCTAATCCCAGATCCTCTACTGACTTACCTGTAAGACCCTGTACAAGTCTCTTAACTTCTGTTGGTTCAATTGCCTATGTAAAATAAGCAAGTCCAGCTAGAAGTTTATTTCAACAATTTCTATGGTTTTCTAGGAATCAAATAATTTGAGTTAAACACGTCACTGCTCTCTCCACCATTCAGTGAAAACTCTACAACACTGTCCTGTCCTACAGTTTCTTTTCCCCTTCGTAAATATTCTAAGTTTTCAGTCTGATTGATTCTCTCTTGGCTGTGTAGTGGACTGGGAAGAGCTATTTCTCTTGAGAATTGTCAAGTTTGCATGTTGTACAAACCTATAGCTTTAAGTTAAAATTGTTCTCACTGTGTCCCCGGTGGAAGTATCCTCTGTCTAGGAATAGGACCTCTACACAATCAAAGCCTAGAGCCGAGGGGATGAGAAAGCACACATTTCCCAACTGGGTCATTGGGTGTGATGGTGAGTGGGGCCACTCGTATTTTTACCCTTTGGTTAACATATCCACGTGCTCTAACTTCTAAGGACATAGCACCACCTAAGAGTGAAGTATTTAGCGTACATACCACGTCCTGGGCGATGGTGCCCCATCATCACATAGTATCATCTCCAAGCTAGTACCTCAGCTGTACCTTCAAAAGACCATTCCATTGCCCTTATCAAGTCAGCAGCTTCTAGACAGTACAGTATATGATAGGACTAGAGGATCATAAGATCAGTTACAGACTGTCCTATTTCCTTTATTTTAAAGTAGTTCTCATGGTCCCTCGATCTGAATAATTTTGTGCAGGATTGTGTAAGCCCCTGGACAGTGCTGCCAAGTGAGTCCCTGTAGGCAGGAAAAGCAAAGCCATACTCAAAATATGTATCAATTCTAGTTAAGATAAGTCATTGCCCCTTTTGGAGTGAAAGGGGTCCAATGTATACAACTCATTGCCAAGTAGCTGCTTAGTGTTCTCAAGGATCAGTGCCATATCAAGTTCTCACTTGATTTTGGTCTCTACTGCTGGAAAGTTGAATGTTTGTGAGCAACAGTTATGATCAGTAATAGAAAGTAGAATCTCGTGCTTTGGGGCCCATGTATGGCCTCATTCTCTGCTGTCATGGCTACTCTATTCATGAGCTCATTATGTCAGCATTGGGATTGCCTGTGACAAAGGCTGACTGACATGAACTGGTCAAGTCATTCTGTCTACTTGATTGGTCAGTGCCTCTTCCATGATTGGTACTCTTTGATAGACATTATGCAATACAAAGATCCTCACGTTTAATGTTCAGTGATTTTTGCCCAGGTCTTAATTTATAAAGATCCCTCAGTGACAAAATGGTAAGTCAAAGCATTAAAGGAAGAATTTATTGCTTACATTTCCTGAGAAAGGGGGACATACCATATCATGCAGGACCAGAAGGGAAGCACCTGCTTTTGGTCAGAAAGCAAAAGCAGGGGCGAAGGGAAGGCCTAGAACAGAACCTTTATTGAGGTTTCCATGGGAAAGGCAAACCAGGAAAGAGTTTAGGATTGGCTGGTTTGAATAATTCTGTCAGGATTTGGGGCATAGGGGCTGTCTCTTCTCTAGTTGTCTGACTTCTAGCCCTGGGTTGACTTAAGACAGAAGAAATATTAGCTTGGTGTGTGGATTAGATAAGGGAGGTGGTTGGATCAGACAGGAAAGGAATGCTTTCCTATCTTTAGGAATTAACTACCCCTGGGAGGGTCAATATCACACTAGGTCTGTAAGGACCACCAAGATATCAAAACATCATGAAAAGCATGACTAATACATAATAGATCCATTCACAGTCTCTCCCTTCTTCCCAATCTTCCAATCTTTTTCTTCCCAGGAGCCTGACCAACCAAGCTATCTGTCCATGAATTTATATATATTCTTACCTAGGACCCCTTTTCTTTCCACACTTGTCTTTCTTAGATGACCCTTTGGTGCATTTCCAAAAGCTTTTTTCACTGAGAGTATTTACCTTCAATGCTGTCAAAACAGCCACCCTCCCTTTATGACTATAAGTGTGAGAGGTGTTGGAGAAACACTGGAGGATGACATGAAGGTTGGGACCCACATAACTTTCTTGTGTCCTCTAGACCTACTTGTGCCTGATTCCAGATCTATCATTTCCATATTACAGTGGATTGCTTCTGGTCTCATCAAACCATAATACCTAGTGCGTTTGGTAGAAACCAGCTCATGATGAATAGCTCTGGCCACAAAGTCCCTCTATGTCCCATAAGAAGCATTTGTCTTTACCAAGATTCAATAACACACCAGGAGCTATTTATCAAATAGTGAGTAATTCTTGTCTATAGATGGCATAAACCAGAACCCTAGGAGTCAATGTTGCAATTTTCATACTGGAGCTTTCTATAAACCCCATACGACATCTTCCTCAGTCAGGTACATTTCTAAATAGCATCGTGTCTACTAATTCATATGGCTGAAGCATCAGGAATGTTTGTACCCAGCCTGGACCTGCTTTGGGACACACACAAAACTGAAAGACTTTGTCACCCAGTAGATTGGACCAATATTCCCCTTGGAATATCCCAGTGAAATGTGATGCCTCCAAAACATAGAAAGACTACCAGGCTACACAGACTACTGTGTATTCTTCTTAGTGGTAGAAAGTTTGAGATGCAATAATGTGCCCTTTGGAAGAGATATGCTGGAACACCCTAGATCAAAGGTCATGAAACTTTTCCTATTTAGGCCAGAGATTAAATATTGTATGCTTTGTGGGCCAAATAGTCTCTATTACAACTACTCAACACATAAACAATACATAAGCAAATGGCTGTGTTCCAATAAAACTTATTTACAAAAACAGATGATAAGATAGATTTTTCCAACCCCTGTCCTAGACCTAAAAACTTCACTAACATGGTGGGCTCCACCGTTCACTAAAGTACAAGCACCACTCCTTGCTTTTCCAGTTCCATTAACGTGATATCATGGGTACAATGAACAAATGTGATGTTCTGTGGAGAGTCCAGATGGTCTAGGTCCCAGATACAAAATGTAGGAGATAAATGTAGTCCTAGAGCAAGACCATAAATGTATACAGTGGGCCATATGTGAATGGAAAGTGCTTCTATTATTCCTTCTTGATTTAAAAATCTAATAAGAGGGGGGCACCTGAGTGGCTTAGTCAGTTAAACATCTGTCTTTGGCTCAGGTCATGATTCCCGGGTCCTGGAATCAAGCCCCACATCAGGGTCCCCACTCAGCGGGGAGTCTGCTTCTCCCGCTCCCTCTTCCTCTCCCCCAACGAGGGTTCTTCCTCTCTCAAATAAATAAAATCTTTAAAAAATAAATAAAAATATAATAGGTTCTGTCCAAAACCCTCAGGATCCAGTCCCATGTATAACCCTTCCACTCTCGTACATATTGTATGAATCTTTGCCACTCTTAGGGTCTATAGGTGCCTTCCTCCCTTAGCAGTCGAAGGCATGTCTCTGGCTGGATATGATATAACTTGACCCTATTTATAGGTCTGGTAGCCTGAAGGAAGGTAAAAAAAGACTCCAAGGAGACATGCAGAAGGCTTTGCACTGCCTTCAAGCAAGGGTGGCAGTGTTAGATTTTAACAGGAAAGAGTAATCTACTTCTGCAGGACCAGAGAATTCAGGGAAATCTGGGAATTCAGGGTTTCAGGTGCATCAATCAGGGCCTGACCTTGGTGTGTTCACCTCTCAGAACTGAAAAATCAATCTTCCTTGGACCTCTGTTCTTCTTATAATTAAGTCCTAGGCCTGATACTAATTTTTTTTTTTCTATTTTCTGGCTGTAGGTTTTCTTTATATGTTACCAAGGAGGTCCTCTTGCTTTCATGCTTTGCATTATATTGGTTAATCATCCTCATCTTTTCATTGTCTTTTTCTTTTTTTTTTTTTCAAGATTTTATTTATTTATGTGACAGACATAGATCACAAGTAGGCAGAGAGGCAGGCAGGCAGAGAGGGGAGGAAGCAGGCTCCCTGCTGAGCAGAGATCCCCATGTAGGGCTCCATCCCAGGACCCTGGGATCATGACCAGAGCTGAAGGCAGAGACTTTAACCCGCTGAGCCACCCAGGCACCCCCACTGTCTTTCTTAATGTATTAATCCTAGCAATACCTAAACAAATTCCATCATCCTTACAATAATTATTACCCCCAGTCCTTCAAGCATCCAAGATATTGCCACTGCCAGAGTGCTCCATTCCTCCCTCCAGTATCCCATCCCAATTCACCTCAGGTGATAGTTTTAACAATCACAGAGTTACAACATTCCAGGAGCTCATCGCCAGCTGGACAGTGGGCGGTTCAGCTCCCACAACCCCATTTTAGAGCCTCCTTTCTAGACACACTCCTAGATCCACAAGTTGCCTTCCCTAAGGGAGGTACAGTGAGACCCCGAGATTTTCATGCAGGTTTATTAAGGATCATTCTCTGGAACAATGGCTGTGAGCAGCGAAGGAAGCAGGACTAGGCAGAGGGAGAAGTTGGATTATGACACAGTTTCAACAACGACCTCAGGCAGTTAGGAGCTCTGGGACTGGAGTGTCCCTGCAGAGTTGTCCCAACTGAGGTAGGAAGGTTGAGACTTTGCATCTCTTACACTGACCAGCAGTGGATGTGAGCTGCTCCCAGGGGCTGGGTATAAGTTGGGGTGAGGCAGCTTCTTTTAGCCAAGGGCAATTCCTGCAGAGACCCAGTGATAAACCTGCAGAGACCAACACTTCTGACATCTGAGTACTTTGGTCCCAAGGGAGATTTGGGGGATGCACACCATCTGTCACAGCAGCTTTACTAGCCATTTTGTGAGCCCAGGGGAAACATTAACACACTATGAGGATAGCAGAGCAGAGGATGAATGAGCTGGAGACCATGAAGCTATCCCTGAGTGGCCAGATCAATCCCAAGACAACCTATCTCTGAACGGTTTAAGTAAACAAGATGTCCTTCCAGTTAAAGACACTCACAACCAAAAATATTTTAACCCCTGCATGCATTATCTCAGCTAATCCTCAGTTACTCTGTAAGGTAGTTATTATTATTATACTCATTTCAAACTAAAGTTTATAGAACTAAAGTTTAGGGTTACTTGCCCAAGGTCACACAGCTAGAAACTGGAGAAGCCCAATCTGAAACTTTGCATAATCTAGATCCAAAGTCCATGATCTTCGCCCTTTTACAGACATCCATGTGACAACTGATCAGGCTGGAAGGGGGATGTGACTGTCCCCCAGACATAAAGGAAACAGTAACCTATGTGCAGCTGAAGATCCAATAGGCACTAGAAGAGCTGCTCTCAAGAAGCTCACTGGCCTCTGACTCACTGTTCTGGGTTGAGTTGTACCCCTCCCTGCCAAATCCCATGTTCCCGCCTTATATTTTGGAACCTGTAATTGTGACCTTGTGTGGGAAAAAGGTCTTTGTAGATACTGCTAAGGATCTTGAGATAAAGAAACCACCTTGGGTTATTTGGGTGGGCCCTAAATTGAAGAGGAGATGACAGAAGAGGCAATGTGACCATGGGAGACTGGAGTAGTACAGTCACAAGCCAAGAAACCGAAGAAAGTACCAGAAGCTGTAAGACCAAGGGCAGAATCCCCTCTATACCTTTAAAGCGGGCACAATCCTACCAATACCATGACTTTGGACCTCTGACCTCCAGAACAATGAAGGAATACATTTCCGTTGTTATCTACCCCCAAACTTGTGTTACTTTTTTAGAGCAGCCTCAAGAAGCAAATATACCTGGGGTCCTTCACTTGTATTTATTTATTTACTTACTTACTTATTTGGCAAAATTTGCTTTATTACAGTGGTACAGAACTGAACCTGCCGTTTCTCCAAGGTATACCCACAAAACCAATTGAAGTTGTTTTTTAAAATTATTTTTTAATTTAAATTAGTTAGCCAAGGTATAGTACATCATTAGTATTTGAAAACACTTGCTTCCCTTGCTTATATAAAGAAATCAGCATGCCTTTCTTCCAAGTTTGGTTGAACATGTTCCTTATGTGACAGATTTCCAATGGAATTCTTCACACTTTAAGGATTGAGAGTAAACTACTTCCATGATGGATGTTGTAAACCTGTAGAGGCGGGAATGAGCATTTTTGCTGGGAGGAAGGTCCTTAGACATTCTTTCTCACTAGGATAGCCACAGAATCCAAAAACTTACAGAATTCCTGAGAGATTCCGGGCCAATGGAAGAATAAAAAGCAGCTGAGCTCTGAGAGAAATGAGAACAAAGACTATAGAAAATACAAAGAGAATCAGTTTCTAATATTTGGAAGCAGGAAGAACCCAGTGAGTCAGAAGGCTTGAAATCCATGTCTTTAGAAAGAAACCTTGGTTTCCTCTTGAAATGCAGGCGAGGAAGCCTAAGTTAAAAGGTTTTGCAAAGGAGACTACAAAAGGCAAAGCCCAGTCTGTCCCAAGTCTGAAGAGAGAGAGGAAAAAAAAAAAAAAAAACGTTCTTTCTGGACAAGAGAGCTGAGAGTTAGAGAGAAGTTCTGATTTCTGTAGTTAAATCTTGCATGTGGTTGAAAAAGGTAAAGTCTGTTGCAATAACAAACAAGAAAAACATTATTTCCAAAGAGTGGTTTCTATTATACTGAGAACAAAAGGAGAAAAAGCAGGTTACTGAAAGGTGAAGAATGGTATGAACTTAAGTCTGACTCTAAAAAGGAGAGAGAATGGAACACATTTTCTGAGCCTGATTCTGTGAAAAGCTAGGAGATAAAATTTAGAGGATTTCAGCCAGGTCTTAGAATTTTGCTTCCAAAACCACAAGCCCGTGAATGACAGCTGCTCCTTGAGGGCCTTGCAAACTGCTTCCCAGGCAGAAAATGGGCTGGGGTCACCTGCCTTAAGCCCAGACAGTACTTGACACAGGGTTGGGGGAGGGATGGGGAAAAGGCAGGGAGCGCGCTATGCAGCAAGTCTGCTTTCCAGAAAAAATTGGAGCAAAGTCCCCGTAGCCCTCTATAAAGAAATTACCAAGTGTTTTGATACAAATGAACTCACAGGTGTTTACAGTTCACGGCACTTATAAAACCAGGTGAAACCCCCAGCCTGGTTTTCAGCACATAGTTTACAATTTTAACCACAAGAAAACATTCTTCCCAAAATAGAAATCTGGTCCTTGAAAATTTCACAGAAGACAGGCTTTCCAGCCCCGCACCTGGGACATAATGTCCAATAGTTCATGTGCGGTCCATTACAATAAATGTTTTAAGAGCTCAGGAGAAACAAAATGCATGTGAGTACACAATGGACCCCAGTTTCTAAGGAGTCTGCTCTAATATGGATTTCTTCTCTGAAGCAACTACAGTGTTTCTAAAACTTATATGACCAATATAATATCTAGTAAGAACGGCCTGATTGCGTTTTTTGTTTGCTGTTTGTTTTTAGAAAAAAATCATGTTAAACTCTAAATTGCTCTTTGAACTGGATCATCAAATCAGCACAGGAATGAAATGTACCAGCTCTTTGGCCATGCAAGTGACAGGCTGTAAGCACATTTTGTAACATGAGTATTCAATGTGGCACGAAACTTTCCTTATCAAATTATTTCTTCCTTCTTATCTCTTGTTCTTTTCCAGCAGGCAGGAGCCTGTGCATGGCCTCCAGCGTCTTCTAGGGCTCGCTGCTCTCAGACTTCCCATCTCTCATCTCCCTCACAAAGTCCAAACACCATTCCTACTTGGATCTAACACCACATGAAAAGAAGGCAAATATTTAACATTAACATCATTTAATAAACACGTATAGAAATTTCTGTGTGTTGGGCATAAATACGAATCACAGCACTTTACAGACATTATCCCGTTTTATCCTCAAAAAAAAACCTCTGAGATTAAATTCTCACCTCTAATTTACAGAAGAGGATGTTCATCGGAGAACTAGTAAGAGGTGGATCCAGGAGTGAAGTGAGTTTTTTTTTTTTTTAAGATTTTTATTTATTTATTTGAGAGACAGTGAGAGAGAACATGAGAGGCGAGAAAGTCAGAGGGAGAAGCAGACGCCCCATGGAGCTGGGAGCCTGATGAGGGACTTGATCCCGGGACTCCGGGACCATGACCTGAGCTAAAGGCGGTTGCTTAACCAGCTGAGCCACCCAGGTGCCCTGATGTGAGTTTTTTTTAAATGAAACACTAAGCCGTGCTAGCTTAAGTTACAGTACTAGAAACGGGGGACTGAAGCAGAGTTCTCAAACAATGCTAAGTACTCACATGTAACCATTATAAAAAATGGAGATTTAAAAAACTTGATAAATGGAGTTTTTTTAAATGGAGGAAGGTTATCTAGAATGTTCATGTGGACAGGTTTTCATGAGGGGCTTCTAAAATCACAGTTTATGAAGCTTTATGGTACATATCTATATATAATAGAAGTATTAGTCAACTGACACAATCACCAGTCAAATCTGTATACACTTTTAAATCATTAATTACATTTATTTCTCTGATTATTATATTTGGGAGATCCAGAAAAGCACATAGTAAAAAAAAAAAAAAAAAAACACTCCTAATCCCACCATCTAGAAATCATCATCACTGATATTTTTTTTAAGATGTATTTATTTATTTGACAGTGAGAGAAAGTAAGAGAGAGAGCAAGCAAACAGGGGGGAGGGGCAGAGGGGGAGAGAGCACAGAACCTGATGCAGGACTCAATCTAAGACCCCGAGACCATGACCGGAGCTAAAACCAAGAGTTGGCCACTCAACCAGCTGAGCCACCCAGGCAACACCATCACTGATATTTTTATAGAGAGTCTCTCGTCTTCTTTCTCTGTGGATATTCATTGTTTGGTATAGTGACTTAGCATTTATTAAATTCTCTTTTTCCCAAAGTGATACATTATTCAAAGAAAAACAAGTTGTACTTTTTTTTCAGTGTCTACTAAATATTCTCAAAGAGTTGTAGAAGTCCTAAAACCAATACATTAGGATTACAAAAGTACTTTAAGAGTAGAAATAAACTCCCAGTGATGTATACACTGGAACATTCTTAGAAATTCAAATACTTCAGTCTCACTGAAGCCATGATGGTGATAGTTTCCAAATATGATTTCATCATTACATTTTCTGCATTGCCCAGAGCAAAGTGTTAGCATCAGTAGGTTGAAAACAGCACTTACTCTTAAATTTGTGCACAGATTAATTGATAAGACACATACATTAATTCATTATTGTTTTCTTAGTATACTGATTCTAAAACTTCTCTAAGATAGGAAGGCACAAGAAAACCAAAAGGAAATATTGATTTATGACTATTCTCATACGGCTTAACATTTGTGAAGTAAACTGTATCCACCAAGTGTGTTGTAATTATTAATCACAAAACACCTTGCCGAGCTAGTTGTAGAAGAATTCTTTCCTACAGGAGGAAAATTAACACTATAAATCAACACTCCAGTTTGAAAATTGGCGTGGCTACATGCTATGATTTCCAGCATCACAAGAGGCTGAAGGAATTCCTCAGTTGAGAGGAGCCTACAACGTCACAGCTTCGAAGCCAGCTTCCTCTTGACCGTCCCAGTAATTCTGCCATATGGATTGTCTAAGGGTAGCAAGACCTGTAGAAAAACCACATGGCAACTTCAGAGGCATTACAATAGACCTCTCCTTTTTCCGGTGAATCAACAATAAAAACCACAACTCGATAAACAGGAAAATGTATATGCCCTACAGTCATACAGCAATGCCTTATTTTCTAGAAAATTTTGTAGAAAACTTTTCTAGAAAAATTTTTGAAAAATTTTAATCATTGGGCTATGAATGTTTCTCAAATGCATTATATATCCCTGTCTTTTCAATAGAATGTTCTGAACATAATTTGGCCATTGCTTGATGACTCACTTTGAACATCAGTCATTGTCCCATGCTATAATACTGCCATGCCCTCAGGAACGTTTGAGATCCTCGGGGATGTTAGCCCAATACTAAATGGCTCCAGAAAGCTGTGAGTTTAGAGTGGTTCTGTCTTCCCACCCTGTCATTTGTCACTCCTCTGCCGTTGTCAGTGTGCCCTAACTCCCCGCTTTTCGTGTGTTGCCTTCGCTTTGTGCCACGCGCTGGGTGGGGACCCGAGAGCAGCTCTGGCCAGCCCCAAAGTGCAGACATGGACCCGGGACACCTTGTCCAGCCTCTCAGGTGCCTTCGCGCAGAGCCCTGGCCTGAAGGAGCTGGGCTTCCTGCCTATTCCTCAGGTGGGAGCTAAGGAAGCTGCCAGTCTGACTTCTTGGATAGAGAGACAACCGGCAAGCCGGCAACAAGTCTTTGAGCTGGGATCGGTGCAGGCTGGAGGTGTCTGGGGGCCCTGAGGAGACCTCCTTTCTCTTCTAGTTTCCTTGGCTGAGCACTATCCCATTCACGACCCTTGACCCTTTTCTGTTTGGGGTCCTTTGTTTTAGCTTTGGTGGACATGGCCAGGATTACTTCCGGGTCCCTCTTGTGCTTTTTAGAAGGTAATTTGTTTTAAAAGGCTTTCTACTCTAATTAGTGGGGTTCTGGTAATCACCATGCTTTCTTTCCATCGCAGTCAACAATGCTGTCTCCCTCCTCAGCTGAGTGAACTGTACCTGGGGGTCAAAGTTGCTCTCCTCTGCCACACAGAGTTCTTGAGCAGCTATGCCAGGCATCTAAGCATGACTTCTCTTCCCAGTGCTGCTCCCCAAACCCCACCTAGAGATGTGGTGGTGCAGAGCCCCCACGAAGCCCAGTAATATCATCTGCAGAACAGACACAAGGTGACTGGTCAGAGGACTGTAGCTAAGAAGAAGGCTCCTAGGTCAGCAGGCCCAGAATTCTATGGCCACGGAGCCACGTTGATAGATGGCCCCTCCCTCCTCACCTACACACTAAAAGAAGCCATCAAGATGATGTTTTTCAAATTCTAGAAGTCCATGAGAGGATGGATCAAACAGAGAGATCCTACCATTCTGCAAGTGGTTCGAGAGGGGAAGGACAGTTCTAATTTCCAGGGCCCCACCACTTCAGGCTGTCGAGTCAGACACTCCCACTTGGTTTAACCTTCTGTCATGGCTTCCAACAACTCCACGTAAGTGTTTTTCGCAAAACAAGTTTCCTTTCAAAAAGTGCACTTCCTCATCTCGCTTTCTAGAATTGCCACTGGAAACACAAACACTCTTTCATTTTTCTGTGGACATTTTCTGTTTATATGCTACTTAAGTTGACAACTGAATCCAAAGTTAAAGACGTTGAAGGAAAATGAAAATAGAATCTTTTTCTTCTCCTCCTTGTCGCCTCATCATGGAAGAATAATGAAGCCGTGACCTTGGGTGGCACTTTTCAGAGAAGCAGATCTCAGAGCTGTCTCCTCGGGCACACTCTGTGCTTTCCTTTTCTTTGACTCCCCGCAGCCTCCAGCCCTCCTCCACAATCACTCATCCACTTCTAGGGTACTCCAGCCTCAGGTACGGAAAGGCCTGGAGTCTGAGAGGACTTTAATCAGTGGCAGCTATAAATACTCCAGAAGCAACAGCTGTGAAGAGTTTTGCTTGGTGATGTTATCATCCCAAATTTATAAAGACAAGTAAGGGTGTGGGGGCAGGAGGGTGGATGTACTTTAAATATTTTTAAAGTTCTCTTACCTCTTCCTTGTTGATCAGTCCCATTTTGGACATGTCTATGTTAAAGTAGTGCATGTTGGGAAGGCTAATTTCCATGTCTTCTATCTGGAAACCGAAGTAATATGGATCACATTGGGCAACAGTAAAGCTCTCTCCCTCTATCACTTCTCCCCTGCAACCCACCTGCCCTGCGCCCCATTACTCTAGTTCCACCTCTGTCCCTGAGACATCCTCTGGTGGTCCTCCACTGCTCGACACAGCTGTCTCCTGAGAGTTCTACTATTAGATGGTGGACCCCCTCTTTTCCCCTCCAAGTACAAAATCTGTTCTCAGAAAAGTAAGAGGTCCTTGGGTCAGAAACCTGTGTGAGCTACAGTATCCAACTGGCCTCCTGGTGCTGGCCAGTCAACTTCTTAAACCCTTCCTCAGTCCATTTCCTCCTCTCAAGGCCTGTCCCAAACATTTTCAGGCCCTGGGGTCAGAATACAATTGGAGACCCACATACCAGATGTTTAAAATAAATAAATAAATAAATAAATAAATAAATAAATAAATAAAATTATGAATCAGTCAGGAAACTTTAAAGTGACAACTTGACAAATATACCTTCATAACAGCCTGGAAGGCTAGGATGTAATTTAGAAATCTCTGACTGCTTGCAGTGCCATCCCAGGATGTGGTAGTGTGCGCAGAGCCAGACCCCAGGCCCATCGCACCTTCTTTCTTGGACTCACATGGGTGGACACCCTTGCTTACATGTTAAGTGTCATTCATACCTCCTGCAAACATCTGCCCCTTCACCTACTCTCAGGCCTAATGGTGTATGCACTGATGGCATAATCAGCCTCCAGAGGATGGGTCTGAGAAGGAGGTTCAACCAGTTGCTAAAAGTAGTCTCAGGTTATTTGGGAGTTAATTCTGGGGTGCAAGTATCCAGAGAATGATCTAGAAAGGGATGTGTGGGTCCCTGAAGAGTTTGCTGCCTTGGTCCCACTGACTCTTCTTCCAGTGGAAAGAGGCATAACCAGAGAAAGGCCTGGAAAGTGCTGGACCATGCAGGCATCCCTCTTGCCCAAGTTGAAGGATGGTACTCGTCCTCTCCATCCCATCATGGAACTAAATTCAGGCCCTTCTTGCCAGATTTCTGCTTCCCAACAGCCTCCAACAGGTCTCCTTGTCTGTAATCCATTATCCTTTTAATTTGTCACCCTTTTTTTAAGAGCAATCTTTCTAGAGGGCAAATCCAGTAGTGCCACACCTTGCTTAAACCCCTCCGTGGCTGCTAAGAGCTTTAAAGTTAAAGTGCAGACTATGAACAAGCCCACAGAGATCCTCCTGATCTGGTTCCTGCCTCACCCCTAGGCACATGGAAAGACTTGCACACATGGAGCTTCACATATAGCAGATCCTCTATAGTAAATGATGGTTCTATGATGCCACTTGGTCTCTATACCTACCATGCTCCCTCACCCTTGAGTGTGAACCCAGATAATCCTTATTTGTACAATCTGAGGGTTTTGAAGGGGCGGGGGGTGGGAGGTCGGGGTACCAGGTGGTGGGTATTATAGAGGGCATGGATTGCATGGAGCAATGGGTGTGGTGCAAAAGTAATGAATACTGTTATGCTGAAAATAAATAAAAAATAAATTTTAAAAAAAATTCCTATTTGTCCTTTAAGACTAAACCCAAGCCCCTCACGTTCAGAAAGCCTGGCTTGCCCTATGTCCCATACATGAGTTAGATGCCTTTCCCTGTATTTTCATTATGCTCTATCCTCTATTGCATCATTAGTTTACTTATTTTTTTTTCTTTTACTCAGTGATGACCTCTTTGAGGGTAGGCACCCTGTCTAATTTATCTTTGTATTCTTCATGTGTTGACAGAGATATAATAACCATCTAATAACATCAGATGGATGGATGGAATCTGTCTGCATCTATCCTTCATTCCCTGTCTACCCTGAAACACAGACCCTTGGCCTAATTATTCCTCCTTCAGGGCATTGAGTGTCCTGATATGAAGCTTAAGTTGTGGCAGGTTGGAAAGACCCACAGAATTTTCAACAAACCTAAAGAACTATAACAGTGGCCCATGTTTTCAGGTTGGACAGATTTTTCCATTTTTTGCTCTCTTCTCACTTGCTATAACAAGCTTTTGAACAACAACAGATGTCATTTTTCATGTGTCTTCCACTGTCTTATTTTAACTCTCAACTCTCTGTCAGAGCTGACAGGAGACACAACACGTTCTCTTAGTCTTCAAGATGGCAAGTGACAAAACATACCTCAGGAACCCGGCTCAAAGAGTGCACCTGGATGTCATAGAGGGTCTTCTGGACAGAGGGGGAGTATTCGCCTTTGTCATAGGGTCCAGCAAATTTCTCCAGGACAATGTCCCGAACAGTATCCCTAAAACACAGAAGAGAGACCTGAGGACTCATAAGGTGGTTTTTTAGGAATGCACTATAAAGTTGGAAGTGGTGACCTTCTGTTCCCCCAGAAAACAATTTTATTGCTGATTTTAGAAGAGATTAATATCCTGGAATGCCTTACTTCCAAAAACACCTCACTTCCAATTTCCTTACACACACACACACGCATACACACACACCCCATTCAACAAAGGTATTGTCACTAGGCAATCCTCATCATCTGGAACTAGGAACTGGACATGACAGAGTAAATTTTCCTTCCATTTGAAGAACCCATGAATAGGACTTACAAGTATGCTACACTCTTACTGCTTAGCTTGGCCAGTTCTTTGCATTATTGTTTTTTCGGGGTTTTATTCTGTGCCAGGCTTGGTGTTAAGGATTTTACCTAATTAATTCACTGAATGCTCTCAATATACCTGAGACAGGTATTATTATTATTCCCAATTTAGACATGAGTAGTCTTAAAATTAAATGATCCACACTAAGTCTCTTTCCTTAGTGGGAGACCCAACTAAGACCCTGATTCTGCCATGTTCAATTTTGTGCTCTTTCCAACATAAATACATCATCCTGCTGTCAGTGGAGAACACTTAAAATAAAAAAGGAAAAAGAAGATTGAGGTGAGGTTCTCTGTAAGTCTTTTCAAACCCATCACATAATAAAAGGAGTAGAGCAAAACTATGCCAGTGGGAGGAAGTTACCAGGGGGCAGATTCCAGCCTATTAGAAAGTAACATTTCTAGCAATTAGAAATTCAGTGGAGGAATGCCTGGTCAAAAAGCGAATTCAGAGTCCAGAAGCCTAATTACTGCTTATCAGGGATATTATAATAATAACCACACCTTTACATTGTTAAGGCATTTATCATTTATAAATTGCTTCTGTGACTATCATCTCATTTTGAGTTAGCCTACAATGACCAACTGTCCCAGTTTGCCTGTGACCAAGGGGTTTCCTGGGACATGGAACTTTTCAGTATCAAAATCAGAAAAGTCCTTGGCAAACTGGGGTGAGTTTGTCATCCTCATGTAGCCCTCTCTGCATCTACTATGAGTTAGTAAAACCAAATATCATTATCCTAGCTCGATACAGTGAGTCTTGAAGTGTGGTTCCTGGGTCAGCAACATCAGCATCAGCTGGGAGCTTACTGGAAATGCAAGGTCACAGGCCCCACCCCAGACCTACAGAATCAGAACCTCTGGAGGTGGGTCCAGTAATCTGCATTCTAACCAGCCCTTCAGGTGATTCTGATACACAGTAATGTTTGAGAACTACTGATGTAATCAATTGAAAACAGGAAAAGAGCATGGTCTTTCAGTTATCCAACAGAAGGGACCCTAAACAGTGGGAAGGTTGAATTGGATGACCTCTAAGTTTCCCTTTCAGATGAAGAGTCTATGACCTTGGGGCCCCTGGGAAGAGGGAAGAGCCAGCACCAGACCCTAGCATATGCTCATACCAGGTAGCATCAAAATCCATGTCTCTATATTGGTGATAGCGCCATTTACAGTACACTTGGGTGGCGAAAAATCGGTCCTTCACCTCAGGGAGGGTGGTGAACTGGTCCTTGATGAATCCTTCAAATCCAGACTGGGTCGTTTTCAAGACCTTGAGGTCTTTGATTCCAGAATGAATGACTGGAGGTCCTGTTTTAAGTAAAAATATAAGGGGATGAGGTCATAAACAAAATAGTGTCTTCTTACTGATACCTAGCTCTAAGCATCCTGGTCATTAAAACATGGTGAACAGTTTGAACAAAGAACTGCCTCACTGCTCATGTTTTCTGTCTCTCTGTCTCCTCTGAAGTCCCAGGGATGAGGATGGTGTGCCTTTCTCTCTGTCTGGATTCCATGACTCCCTGCCTTTCTCCAGCCTGAGGAGAACTGAAGGTGAGAGACTAAACCTTGTTGGGTTGAAACCCACAGAAATGAATACCTTCTTCTCAGCTCCATGTAGAGGTGACTTCTAGGCCAAATACTTTGCATTTTTTTGAGCTCTCCTTTACTCAACAGATAATCATGCTGATTCGTAAGCTCCTCCAAAGCAGTTCTGCTGTTTGACTGCCTTTATGGGATGGGGGAGAGTTAGTCCTCATGTTGATCATCTACACTGGCTCATGGATCCAATTATCATCAGACCCTCAGTTCTCTTGTGGTCATGAGCGCACTGAAACCAGACAACTTCCTGAATGGGTGGCACTGTGGACCTGGCTCGACCTAAATAGAAACGGGGATGATGAGGCAGGACCCACAGGGCACAGAACTGCCTAAGAAAATACCCATAACTTTTGGTTTGGGCTGAAGGAGAAGGGACAAAGTTGGTTCATGGGGGCCTGGGGGAAAGAGGGCAGAGTTGGCAAAAATGGAGGGGATGATATAGCTCTCCTGCAGTTCCTGAGAACAGGAGACGAAGGGGGAAGGTGAAGGAGTGATAGCTATAATCTGAAGAAGATATTACTTGTGTACCAGGTCGTTCTAGCTCAGGACCGGGGACAGGTGGAGAGCAGAGTAAGTGAAGGGAAGATTCTCTCTTTTTCTATATGGAACACACTGTAGCTCTGCAGTTTGGTGAAGCTTGAACAGAACACGGCACTGGAAGACACAGTTCGAAATGCCAGAATACAGTGTTCTGCATCATTCTTCCCAAAGAATGATGCTTCCCAAACAAGCACAACCAATGCTGAGCAGGTCCTGTGAAGCAATAGTGGTTCCCAATGGGTGCAAACTTCTCCCTAAACACATGTGAGGCAGACCTTCAGACTGTCAGGAGATAGGAGAGTTGGACTGGAGAGATTCAACAGTTTTGTAATGAGAGAACTACAAAGGCAGGAAAATTCAGGAATTAACATCACTTATATAAAAATAGACATATAAAAATAGACTTATTTGTGCAGGCTGGAGAGGCTGGACTTTCAGGGCACACTTGGGTACAAACCCCAAGTAACACTGTGCTATGACAGGATGACTAAGGTCATCTCCTTTCAGTCATGAAGTTAGACCTGATTAATATCTTTCTTGTCTTGTTTAGTGTATAACTCATGGGCCACAGGCATCAGGCATCACTGTATTGTACATGGTTTAAGTTGAAGGACAAGAATATAATTTGGTCCTCAATTAAAATATAGGACAGCTCCTAATAACCCAATAGTTTATATCTTCTATATGGTTTAAGTTGCTGTGGTCAGCTCAGGAGCTGCAGAGTTTAGAAGTGGTGAATAATGACTATATTTTTATATTTTCCAGCCACATGTGTACATCTACCAAAGATAACAGTGGCTAGTGGCTAGTGGTAGATCAGTTGATTAAATAAGGCATTCTGGTTGGAGTGTTTCAGGATAATGAGGCAAAACTGAAATGATCTTTGTTTAACATTCTGAAGTTCCCTTTGGAAACTACATCTGAAGAAGGATCACGAGAAAGGCACTAGCAATGTCTCCATGCCCTACGTTGGCTGATGTAACAGATGTTAGATGTATGAAGACATGGTTCTGCAAAATTCGTATTTCTAAATGCTGCGTAGAGCTAATCCAAGTGAGTCTAAGTTTAAAATCCAAGAGGATTGCAGACGCAGTAAGTATCTATTGAATGAATGAGTGAATGCATGCAACAAGATTGATGCACATCAAAGAATAAGTATTTCACAGCTTGGGCTCTTTTTTTCTAGACGGTTCTCCTCCATCAATCTTAACCATTTCCCTTTCTGGTCACACCACCCAACTATAAGAGACAGCATGGCAGGGGACAGGGAGGACATCACCAACAGCTGAGAACATCTGAACTATCGGCATAAGGTTAGTTGCTGCCTTTGTCAGTCTTTCTTACTTAATCCTAACAATTCTATTAAACACTTTTATACAGGAAACTTTCAGTCATTTACCCTTAGTCACATGGCTAGAAACTGCCAGGGATGGAATTTGAACTCAACACTTCATGATTTCCTCCTTTTTGGATCCTTCCCCATCCCCACAACGTCGAGTTTCTCTCTTCCCATTTCTTTACAATAAGAGACTTTTCTGGGAGACAAAAAAGCTGTCACCTTCCCTTGCACAGTGTTCTTTGAGAGCCTCAAAGTCCCCAACCTGAAAGATACCATCACCATTTATCTGAATCAGAAACTGAAACATCACCTTTAGAAATGGCCCCTATGTGTCTGGAAAACTTTTTATTCCTTAAAAACTTCCTATTGAAATATAAAGACCCCATAAAGGAGTGAATTCTTAAGCCTTTATAAACTAATATAACCTACTTCCAACAGTTTTCCCTTCTGGGGAAAAAAAAAAATCCTACAGAAATGAAATGTAGGTTTGCAATAAGGAATGAGATTAGAACAGCAGTGGGAATTCTTGAGGAAGGATAAAGAGAAAGTTAATGAGAACCAAAGGCAAATTTTACCTATTTCATCTCTTCCTATACAGATGGTCTTTATCACCAACATAAGCCAATAAGACCCTCAGTTCTCTTGTGGTCATGAGCGCACTGAAACCAGACAACCTCCTGAATGGGTGGCACTTTGGCTCCTCCAATGGGCTTAATCCTAAAAGGATTCCCAAATGCAGTGTTGCATAGTGGTTGAGGCCACAGCCTTGGGACTCAGGATTTCCTGAATTCAAATCTAAGTGCTCTCTGTGCCTCTCCTTCCCTATTTATAAGCACTATTCCCCTCATAAAATTATTTAATCTCTCTCTACCTTGAGTTTCTCATCTTGAAATAGAGATGATCATCATACCTATTTCCTGTAATTGATAGATATCTCAGATAGTATCTGCAAAGGACTTAGTAGAATAGCTGCCCCATAGAAAACGCTTTCTAAAAGTTATTATGATGTTGCGATAATTGACTTTTTCTTATCAACTTTAACTACCTGTGAATGTTTCCCATGTTTCACAAAGGCTCATTGGGTTCTGAAAACTACTTCTGACATGCCATCTCTACCACCTCCAGCCCTAGAATGAGATTTATTGATCTCAGGGGAGTGTCAGCTCTACTAGGCAATTTTTAAATGATCTGTTTTCTTGCTAGAATCTAAAAATGAAGAAAGAAGTTGAGTTTTCTAATGTGCTCTGGCCTCAGTTTCACATAGAATAAAATGTTTTATGTTCCCAAAGACAATTAACCATTGCCACAGTTTTGGCAGAACACGAGCCATCTACTCTGGTGTGCTCATCATTCTATGAAGAAGAAGAAGAACAACAACAAAATAAAACCCCTATTCTCTTTTAATGTGAAAATTTTTTCTTCCTTGCCACATATTAGACACTCTGGATGACATGAAAGAGCTTATTTTATCTTCTCTGTTGGCAGTGTCCCAGCTTTCTGAACACTGGTACGAACCTGAGCCTTTCAAATTCATGGACCCATCAACTAAAAATATGGTGCCTCACACAAGCTAAAAACAATTCCAATTTAGATTAACAGAATTAATTCAACCAAAAGGACTGTCCTTTTCTAGGTTACTTGTCATGAAACCACTTAATCAGCTTTTTTTTTTCCTTTTTCTTTTTATTTGCCATGGTTATAGAGTAATGCAAAAGATTTTTCACATTTTCCTTTGCTAGAACATAATCTTTGCTAGCTTTTAGTGTCCTCCTACACACGTAACAGATTGTGGTTTATCTCTCAGAGAAGCATACATCCTACCCTTTAGCTCTCTAAGGGAAAGAAACTCACTGCAAATTAATAGAAAATAAGCCCAATTCCTTACCTACGCATCAGGTGTCAAAAGCACAAAGCTTTATTGAGCCAAGAAAAAAAATCCTGCCATGAAGAGGATAATTGCTTCCATGTTTAACACCTCCCAAAAGGACACAAATAGCTAAAAGGAGGATATTTTAAAACTATATTAAATCATTCTAGTAGAAAAACCTCAAACTTGTAAAGTGCTAGAAAAAGTGAAGATTAAATATCATTTGTCTTTGAGAGTCCATTTCACTCATGCAGGGAAAATGCAAGGTACCTCTGTGCAACTCTGTATGGGGAAAGATGGTACCAGTTAGGTGGAAGGAAGTTAACAGGGCTTGTGTACGAGGAGGCTGTAATCAAGATGATTTTAAAAGACTTGTGTGTACCAAAAGCTCTTTTGGAGAAACTGAAGAGTGTTTCTGTCTTGACATCAAAAAAGACATACATAGCTCTTTTGGCAATGGGCTGTCTCCATCCTGGGTCTCCCACTTCCTCCCTCTCACTTCTTCTGCCTGCCCAGCCTCTGAAATAACTTCCCTCCAGGACTTCAATTTTATCACCCTCCTCCCTTAAGACCACCTCCAAGGCCCCACTGGTCTTCATGGCAATAGATTTTTTTTTTTAACTACCAGAAGACAATATCTCTTAGTGGACATGTCTTCTCCATCTACCATTCCTCTACTTAGCTATGATTTAGCTGAATTTTTAACTTAGTGTCAGATTGGGAGGAATTTGACTTTTTAAGAATTGTGAGTTATAATTCAAATACTGGAGAGGTCTGGGGGCCAATTTAGTCCAAATTAGTGACTCAACCATTTCAGCGACTTCAAGACTTGGCTATGCTTGTCGTTTAGGGAAACACATGAGAGGAAGAGTTCAGAAGATCCGGGTTCCTTAGAATGCCTAAACCAACAACTTGCATCCCACGTGCAAAGCCTAGCTCTTCTTTCAGAGTTCGGCAAGTCACAAACATAACAGTGGTCATCCCTTTGGGTGAACAAATTTCCCTCTCTCTTCCAGACTCACTCTTGGAACTAACAGACTCTGTGACAGGTAAAAGTACACTTAGCGATGTAGCTTTCAAGGATCCGAAAGGAAAAGAGTGTAATGGGAGTTTTACAGCAATTCTGAGGGCCTAAAATGGTGCTCGAGATTCAGTAGGCTTTCTATAAATGTGTGTTCAATTGGCAAGAAAGAATACAGTCCATTAGTTACATATCCTGCCAGGAGGAGTCCCCGTGGGGAGTTGCATGGCTGGATATGTGATGGAGTGCATGTGTTTGAGGGGGCACAGTTCTCACCAACTAGCTAATCCCTCACCAAAAGTCTTCCTTACATGTTTGGCATGTGAATTGCATTGAGCAGGGTGGGGTACATACTGATTATTTTCTTCAGTTAGGCCTAATCAAGGGCATTTCTTATGACAATTTTTGTTCATTGACTTACCTCATGATATGTGCAGTTTTAGCTCTTGGATCACAAGCAAATTAAGAATTAAACTTTGCTACCCAAAGTCATAGATCCTTACTCTCCAAAGAGGGACAGAGTACAAATGTCATTTTTAGGTACACAACACTGGAAAATACCCATGCTCGTAATACATGTCCACACACATACTACATGCACTTGAGGCAACAGATCCCTCTCCCCCTACCCTGCTCCCTGCCAGCCCTGCATGATATTCAGAGGGACGCTGCACTCTATATGAGTCAAGCTGTGGTTTCTGGGAACACCACCGTGACTGCGGTACCGTGAAGCTTTGTGGCTTTCCGCAGAAAAAAAAAGCTTTGGCCTTATTATGGTGACTAGTTTTTCGATTCTGCAGCAACCAGGTAACTAGAATTTTTCGATTCTGCAGCAACCAGGCTGATGATAGCTCCTGGTAATTCCTGGAAAGAACAAAGGTGCGAAGAACAGCTTTTTTTTTTTTTTTTTCTTATGATCAGCAGAGCCCTATCCTTGGCCATTCCACTAACACCTCCAGGCCCTGCTAAAACATTCTTGTGGAAGTTACCAGTGACCCATTTGTGAAACTGCACAATTATCCTTCAGACTTCTTTCAATCCAAACGTCTGAACTTTCCCATGGCAACCATTGCTTGCTGTTTCCTAAATCCATTTCCTCTTCCTCCTGGGTACCTGGCGAGACCACATTTCCCAGCCACCAGTGCAGGTGGGTGTGGCTGTGTGATTGGGTTCTCTCCAGCAGAAGTGCCCTGTGCTAGTCTCAGGCACAGTGTTATGCTTGAGGGGTTTTGCCTCTTTTTGCTCCTCCAAGCTCTTTTCTTCACCTGGTTGTCTGATAAGGGGATCTACTCTCAACGTGACCCCAAAAAGTAAGGATAGAAAAAGTAAGGTTGCATCAACCTGGGTTCCTGAATAACTTCCCGGAGCAGAGCATCACCCCCCCCACACGCACACACACACACACACACGTGCACTGAACAGGACTTTTACAGAAAGCAGCAAGCTTCTTGTATGGAGCTACTATATGTGAACATGTGTGTTCTGTTCCTGTAATCCTAATACAGTCTCTGATTTCTTGAAATGTATTTTTCTTCGGCTTCCATGACACCACTCTCTCCAATCTTCCTTCTCTCTCTCTCTGACCTTCCTGCTGTCTGACTTTTCAGACTGCCCATCCCATAAACTGGGGAATTTCCCCTCGTCCTCTCACTTTCCTCCTCTCATTTCACGTGTTTTCCTGAAATGGCTCCTTCTTGCCCACAGCTTCACCCACCATCAGTCTGTTGATGGTCTCCAAATCTATCTCCATCCCTTGTTCCCCAAATCACAAGCTTCCCCCTGAACACGTCTTAATCATATGTGTTCTCCTCAGTCAGTTCCCCCAAGCCCCCGACTTTAGGGCAACTTTAACTCCTCCTCCTCAATACCTTCCACCCCGACCCAACCCCTCACACCCATTCGGCACTCTTCAGAAATGCCTCACATAATGCCCTCTCCATCTCTACTTCCTACTGCGCGCCATCCGAGTCCATCATTTCTCCATCTCTGCAGCAAGGTCCCAAATTTCTCACTACGGCCTGTTTCTCCAGCCAATGCACAGTAACCTTGGTCAGAATTACTGAATAGGACACACACACACACACACACACACACACTAACATTTCTTGTGTATCTATTGCCATCCTAAATAATAATAATAGTAGCTTCCATTTAAAGAGTGCTTCCTATGTGCCAGGTACTGTGCTAAAATGCTTTATTAATATGCATCTCCTTTAATTCCCTGGGCCATTGAGGTGAACACTGTTATCATCATCTCACAAATGAAAACCACTGAGGTGGTATAAGTAACTTTCTCAGAGTCACAAAGCTATTAAGCAGTGGACCTCGATTTCAAATATATTGTAGTCTGGGGCTAACATATATGGTTCTATCACCAGGCAAAACTAACTCCAAGTTAGACCAATCTTTCTAACTTGGTACACGAGGGGCTTCTGAATTCAACCCAAACCAATCTCTTCATTTTCATCTCAGCTCCTTACATTCTAAGAACTAGGCCCTTTAAACTTCCTAGTATTCCTCAAATGCTTTGCCCTTTAAAACTAAAACTAAATTCACTTGTCCAGGATGGTGCTTAGCATAAGGCCGACGTCCAAAATATTTTAGTTTCCCTCCTCCACTCTTCCGTAGGTCCTGCCCATGTACATTCTGTTTCTTCCACATTTCTTTCCCCTTCTATGCCCGTCATGTCCTGAATCCTTTTTCAAAAGTCAATTGGACTATTTCCTCCTATCCTGTCAAGCTTTCCAGACTACCCTGGGAAGAGTCAGGTTTTTGCACCTCTTTGCCTCCCTTGCATAACTTTGATTCCTTCATTGTGGTTTTTAACCCCTAATAATGCAATAAATCTTTTTACAAGTCTATCTCCTACTATTCATCTACTGCAGACTCACCGGGGCCAAGGAATGTCTTATTCACCTCTGAATTTACAGCCTTGGTATACATAAAAAGTCCTCAAAATCCAAATGTTGAATTAATAGTATTTCAATGAATGACATAAGCATATTTCATTCATATTCTCATTTTTTAATTAGCTCTCCCCAAATCTAATTCTAGCTCCTACTATTATTTTACATGCTTGAATGTCAAAAGAGGAATATACTAAATATTGCAAAATCTCATGATTTGGTGGAGAGTTGTGCTAATCAATATGGTAGCTCCTAGCCACATGTGGCTCTTAAACATTTGGAGTATGGGAAGTGTGAACTGAGATGTCCTGTAAATATAAAAATACACACAGGATTTCAAAGACTTAACTTTTTAAAAAGAATGTGAAATAATTCGTTAGTAGTTGATATTTTTACGTATTTAAGGGACATTGTGCATATACTGGATTAAATAAAATGTATTATTGAAATTAATTTCTTTTTGCTTTCCTAATGTGAATACTAGAAAATTTTAAAATTACATGTGTGGCTTGCATCATATTTCTGTTGGACAATGCCAGTTTAGAGTTTATAATTTTATGAGGCTAGTCAATGTGGTTTAGGTAGGAAAACACTGGCTTGGAGAACCGGGAAACATTTCTTTCTCTTTCTCTCCCAAAGTCACATATGAAAGGAAAGAAGGAAGGAAGAAGGAAGGTAGGTCACATTTCAACTAATAACTCAATCAGCAAGTCAGTATATCACATGGCTATGCATCTGGGGTATTAAAAAATCATTATCATTTCAACTTAATTTAACAACTAGTTATACAGTCTCCTTTATAGGACAATAATTACATAATTGTTAACTAAACACCAAGAAGGCCCTGGCTGTGCCTGGAGTTTAATACAGATAGCGGAAATTATAAAACAACAGATAGTACACTAGAACTTTCTAAGGGAAGGCATTATCCAATAGAATTCAGAAGGGATTTTGGGACGCCTGGGTGGCTCAGTTGGTTAAGCCACTGCCTTCGGCTCAGGTCATGATCCCAGGGTCCTGGGATCGAGTCCCACATCGGGCTCCTTGCTCAGTGGGGAGCCTGCTTCTCTCTCTGCCTCTGCCTGCCACTCTGCCTGCTTGTGTTCTCCCACTCTCTCTCTCTCTCTAACAAATAAATAAATAAAATCTTTTAAAAAAAAAAGAATTCAGAAGGGATTTATATTTTATTAACTTTATAATATTTCTGACATTTATGAGTACTACCTCCAATTCTTACTGAAGAGAGTTAGAGGAAAAAGAGAAGGAGGTACAGAAAAGGGAAGGAAGAGAAGGAAAGGAGAAAAGAGGAAAAGGAGAGAAGAAAGGGAAGAAGTTCAGAGTCCACACTGTCAATTTATGATGATCATGAAAATTCATTTTTTATTGGGGTAGAGACCTATCTACCACGTCTGGCTCCATGGTTCTTAGAGGTCCTCTAATCTAACTCATAACCAATTATTGAACTCTACTCTATCTCAACCAAGAAGACAAGATTTGGGAATTTTGATATTTGCTAAGTTCAATCATCAGTACCAATAAAGTCCTTACTGTAATTACGTTCTACAGTTAAGTTTTAAATTTCTTAGTAAATAGAAAGAATTATATAATTATCATTCCTATTTAAATGATTTTCATTCTAATAGTAGTTATAATAACATCAGTGGTTTTATTAGTATGAAAATAAAATACCAGGGAAACTCAATTATAATCTACTAGTTATTTCCTATTAAGGTTATTATAATTATAGCATGATATGGTACAAAAACTACTAGTCAGAAAATTCATAGATTTGGGGTTTTGTCAGTCAGGACCTTTTTCCCCCCTTCATCTCAGAATCAGATGATAAAAATGATCTACCTTATTCAATTCCTAGGTTTGTTGCAAAATGTATTATTTCATTTTTATATTAAGATAAAAAGTAAATAGTTTTTCAATGTACTCCAGAGTCACAATGCTCATTCCCATCTCAGATTTAAATGCCTTCAAAATTCTCTACAGTTTTCCTCAATGCTAATAAACAGAATTGTTTAGAAGAAAAAAATACTGAAATTGTTACTGCAGAATCAAAACATCAAAAATATTTTCTCACCACCCCTCATCTGTTCAATCTCACAGAAGTGCGTTCCAGTGGGAGTGTGAATAAATGCATGGACATGCTTAACTCCATTCTGAAAATTAGAAAAAAAAATGTTTCTGGTAAAATTTCAGCATATATCATAAAGCCAATTTCTTTAATTAAGCTGAGAGCACAAACAACTGAGGTAACCTTTTCAAAACGCTTCCAAGGGACCTCTTCCACATAGACTTGAGCTCGGATGACATGGTTAAAAGAAGAAAGGAAATGCTCACAGATGTTCATTGCAAAAGTTTCTATGCTTTTGATCTGTAAAAGGAAACAAAATGCTAGTGATCAGAAACACTGCCCCATTTAAGAATAATTTTTAAATACCCATGGAGTTCTCTTTCCTGTTCAAATGTTTTTTAGAATCAGAGGAATAGAGATTTTGAAAGAATCTGGAGAGAGACCTTTCACAAAGTCTCCTAAGTGTATTTAATAGATCACCATTAGCTGGTGAGACTATCCTGTTTTTAAAAGAAACATGCTTTGCAGAAAGAAATGTGTCAATTAATGGATGAGCAAAATGAAACTTAATATTTAGATTCTCCTTAGAGTGAGTTCTGTCATCACTCACGCCCACTACAGTACCACAGTATACTCCAAAACACTCTTGTGTCTCTATGACATTGGCCAATGGGCTTCCAAGTTTCCCAAGGAAAAACATTAATGTAGGGCCACTTCTGCTTCCTTGCTTTGCAAACAAGGCTCCTATGGACCATTCCTAGCTCTCTGCCCTATAAAGCAGAAGCCTATTTTCACACAAATTCTTCAGGATAGTCTCTAGACAATGTATTATGGTCTTAGCACAGTGTACAGATGATTTATGGCTGTGCCTAAGGTGGACTATTTGTATAGGTTTCCCCAGGATAGTTCTGTTTTATGCCTCTTGTCCCAGAATAATTATTTAACATCTTATTTCACTCTCAGAAGTGTCCTAGTTTAGAAAACAAAAATACTAACTCAAAAAGATATATGTTCATTGCAGCATTATTTACAATAGCCAAAATATAGAAACAATTTACACATCCATCAATGGATAAATGGATAAAAAAATGTGGTATATGTAAATATGTGTGTGTATATATACACACACACACACATATATATTTATTTATATTTATTATCTATACCATAATTATATGGTATCTATTTATATATGGTGTATATATATTTTATATATATATAATGGAATATTATTCAGCTATTAAAGAATGAAATCTTTACATTAGTGATAACATAGATCATAGATAAAACTGAAGGCATTATGCTAAGTGAAATAAGTCAGGAAACAAGCAAATACCATATGCTCTCATTTATATGTGAAATCTTAACAAAACAAAACAAAAGCAAACAGAAACAAATCAAGCTCATAGATATAGATAACAGATTCATATTTGCCAGGGGAGTGGGGAAGAGCAAAATGGGCAAAGAAAGTCAAAAGGTACAGTCTTCCAGTTATAAATAAGTCATGGGGATGTGATGTATCACACAGCAAATACAGGTAATAATACTGTATTGCCTGGTTGAAAGTAGCTAAGAGAATAAATCTTAAAAGTTTTCATCTCAAAAAATAAATATTTATTTCATCATCTATACAAATATCAAATGATTATGCGGTACACTTGAAACTAATAAAAAGTATGCCAATTATACCTCAATTGAAAAAAATCAAAAGAAAAAAGTGTCTTGGTTTGGATAAGAAATTATATGGTCATTCTACCTATAATGAATACATTCTAATTGTTTTTAATATCCAGGTCCATTCCTTCACTTTTCTGCATCTCTTACCCAGTACAGGAAATACAAGAATCTGTGTTACCTGACCCTCCTCTATAGCCCAGGATGAAAGCCTATTTTCAATTTATTTTTTCAGAAGAGCAATGCCTTTGTCCATAGCCATGTTTACGCTTGCTGGGCCACTTTGAGTAGCAAGAGAAAGATTCAGCAGGGAGGAAGGCCTTGCGGAAATCATATTTCAATTAAATCATTTCATGCATGCTGAGTGTGGATTTCATGTGAAAGTATGAGAAAAAGAAGCTTTCCAGTCTACATTTCTTGTCTTTTAGACTGCTTAGCAAATAGAAAAATTATCTTGAGTTCCCCAGAAATCTGCTGGTAGTCCAACACAGCTTCACTCACACTTAAAGAAAGTGGAAGGTGAAGTGCCAAAATGGCAGATTCCACCTGCTCCAAGACCCTTTTGAAGAGTACGCTTACCGTGATATACAGATACCAAGTGGTCATGGAGTTGAGAAAATGAGGAAGGCATTAAAAGTTGGGCAAAATACATCGTATACTCAAGGTTTTCTCCTATAGTAACACCAGAAAGATAAATGGTACTTTCTGCTATAAATGTATACCATTCTAAAAGAAAAAAAATAAATAAGCAAGAGGATTCAAAGAAAAGTATGACAAAAATGTGTAAAATTCTGTTCCGAAATCCTCCCTGGGCCTTGATTTGCCAATGATCCTAATTAAGAGAGAACATGTAAATTTGTCAGATAAGATTCTTTTCCTAAAAGATGTAGTAAGTTGAGAACCAAAAAAGAGAAGACGTGAGATTAAGAGGGGTGGGGCGGGAAAAGGTTTTCTGTAAGGCTGAGAATTTTAGAATAGAAATTAAAAAAAAAAAAAAGAGGAGTGCCTGGGTGGCTCAGTGGGTTAAGCATCTGCCTTCGGCTCAGGTCATGATCTCAGGGTCCTGGGATCGAGCCCTGCATCAGCAGGGGTCTGCTTCCCCCTCTCTCTCTCTGCCTGCCTCTCTGCCTACTTGTGATCTCTCTCTGTGTGTCTAATAAATAAATATAATCTTAAAAAAAAAAGAAAAAAAATTAGTGGCTTAAATGTAAAAATAGGGTTAAAAATAAGGGGAAACTGCAGTTAGGCAAGCGATACCCTCAAATTATAGTACGGTGAATTCCACATCAAGATAGGCAGCGTCTACGAAGAATGACACCTACCCCTTTAAACTTTGCCAAAACATGAACTGTGTTCTTGATAGTGTCTGTGGGGATGATGTCTGAATTATCTCCATGCACGTAATCCTTTTTGGAGCTCAGAGTAAGTTGCACTGAAGTTGCCACTTCTTTGATGCTGTGGTATTTTCCATCCCGCTGAATACGGAGAACTCTTACCATATCCTTCCCATAGCCAGTTCGGACAAACTCCACCTCGTCATTCTGCAACAAAAACACAGTCCTCTTATTGAAGAAACCTGAATGAAAGCAAAAAGTCATCTCTGAGCTCTTCGAGCCTGGATTTAATCACATAATTACAAAAGGTGAGAGTTAAGAGTATTCATGAAAGTAAGACTACACCCGACCTTTGAAGAAAAATGGGAAATTTAACGGGGGAAAGAGAATTGAGAGAAACAGATGAAAATATATCCGGCTAGCCTGAAGACAGACAGGTGGATGGCTTTCTTGATAATAATAGCTAGTGATAACAATAGCATTATCTCCTGGACTGAAATCTTTACTTTGTTTAAATAAACATTTAAATAAATTCCTGCTAACTTAATCCTTGTAACAGCTCTATAAACTCATATTATTCCCATGTTACAGATGGAGAAACTGAGGTCCAATGAGTTTAAGGGACTTGCTCTACTCCACATAGCTAATGAAGGATAGAGCCAAGGATTCCTGCCCAGATCCGTTGACTCCAGACTTTGTCCTCCAAACCACTATGTAGACTGCCATTCTTTCATAAAAATTTTTTGACTACATTAACTGAAGATAATTATATCCTCTTTTTTATACTGAGTCATATTCTGGAGAAAATGCCCTGTGATCAATAAAAACAATTTGAAAATTGCTTCTTCTACTTGCTGCCGGGAAGAAGAGTAATTAGTGACAGGGTCCAGATTACCTCCAGGAGGGCAGAGCCAGGGCCATCTGGCTGCGGGAACAGCTATGCTTTTAGCGAAGAGACACTTAATAAAAGCCCAGTGATTGATTCATTAGTAGCCTTATCTGGAGCCGGAGCTCTCACTAGCAAATACATCCGTCTCCACAGCTAGGATTCAGAAGATTTGCCGCTGGACTTTACTGGTATTTGAGAGAAGAGGCAGGAGGGAGCACAGGGGCAGAAAAACCTATTTTATTTAGTGTCAAAATCAAACATTAAAATGGTAGTGAAAGAAAGTGACAAAAATAAAAGTAAATCAGAAACAACATGCACTGGGTGGGGGCGTCAGAAAGGAGCCTCACCGGCTAATGGCACATAGGCAATATGCTGAGGGCTGCCCCAGATTCTGTTTACGTAAAGCATCACCAGATCCCCTGGGAGGAATTGTAAAGTACTAACCGGCATCAGAAATGATTGTTAAGTTCTTAATCAAAGTGAGAGGGATGAGAGGCGGTCCTGAATCTTGGGGATGGAGCCTGCTAGGACATGCTGCTGATTGAAGGGGCGACTCTTGGAGAGGTCCCTCAGAAGCCTCTGACCCAATTTTCAAGGGACTCATCTTCAAGAACAGGATCAATAAGACAACTCAAAGAGCAGACTTAAAGGATCTGAAGAAGAATGATAATAGGGAAAGGGAAGGAGTCACGGCTTGTGGCTGCAAGGACTTTGGAGTCAGACCACCTCCAATTATGTCTTGCTATTTATAGCTTTGTGGCTTGCAACAAATAATTTGTTGGCCCCGAGCCCTCAGTTTCCCCGGCCGCACAAACGGAGATAACCCCCCTACTGGTAGAAGTTGCTAGGGAGTGTGAAAGTCCCAGCTCAGTTCCTAGTGCCTGGGGAGCCGTGGGGTCCACCCCCAACAACCGCGGCCACATCGGGCCTGGCTGTGGGCACAGCAGCGGTGGAGATGGCAGGAGGGATTTTGAGTAAAGGCACTAGGTTTTAGAGTAGAGAGCACTGCTGGTAGCAGTTGGAGGAAGACTCTGACGTGTCTTTTGAGCCACAAAGAGATTCCACCTGGGCAGGGAGGCAGTTGGCTGGATCAGGGGTCCTGGATGGCAAGGACGAGGGGTCAGAACCAAAGGTCTCAAAGATTGTCCATCAGCCCCAGGACACAGCAGGACTCAACAAATGTGACCCCTCAGTCCTACGCCCTGCCACTCGATACCCAAGCTGCAGTAGCTCAGTCTGCGAAAAGCAAGTGGTTCCTACATGATACACAGAGTCAATGATAGCCACCCTTTGGGTTCCCTACCCTGCTCACCTCTCCAACTTCATGTCTTGTCACAGCCTATTTCAAACTCTGCTTCAGCTTTCCTGAGCTCATTGTGCTTGCCCAGCCTCTGCACAGTCGCCCTGCTTGCAGGCCTTTGAATTTGCTATGCCTTCTTCCTTAGATACATTTCCCTTCCTTCCATCCAACTACCAACCCCTTCACCTGACGAACGTCTTCTAGTCACCCGTCAGGTCTCAGAAGCCACGTCCCCCAGTTATCTGCCCAGTCCTTCAGGTCTGGAGTAGGTGTCTCTTCTATATGCTCTGGAAAGAGTTACTGCCTTATCACAGTCTTTATCAAATTATATGGCAATTGCCTCATCATGTGTCTGGTTTGTTAAAAAATGGGAAACTATGAAAGTAGGAGCCAGTCTTTCTCAGTTGTCATGGCAACTCCAGTGCTCAGCACAGTGCCTAGAACATAAATAGGTGCTTAACAAATGCGGCATGACTGAATGAATTGTGCACCGTCACCTCCACTATTTGTGTGGTGACATGGAATAGTTAATGATGATACCCCACAGATTTCAATACAGAATTGCCTCCTCAGCCCAAACCTGGGGCAGGAAGTTCCTCTTCCTGGGAAAGTGGGGAAGGTGCCATCTGCTCTCGGATCACCACAACGTGGAGATTACAGGCACAGCTGACCGGAGAACAAAGGCCGGGGAAGGGCAGAACTGGGTGTAGAGAGAGTCTTGGACGCAGCACCGAGAGCTCACATTGCTGACAAGACCGAGCACTCCACACAGCGCGGCCATCATGGAGCTCCCACATGGTGCGGGCTGGAGAGGTCAGCCTTCCTCAGCGAGCTCCCGACCAGGGCTTGGCACCAGAGCAAAGCTTGAGTAATCACATGATTGGGTAATAAGTCAGAAGAAAAAGAACATAACCGTCTGAGGACGGTGCAGAATGAACAACAGCAGTGTGGGATGCCTCAGAGTCTCTCAGCAGGACCTGACAGAACAAATAATGGGTCCAGACCAGAAATGAGGCTGTTCTTCTCAGTAAGACTTACACCAGTCTATAGTCAGAGAAATCAGAAGTAGATGCCAGAACCCTACCATGTAGAAAACACAGTATGGTGCAGAGATCCCTGTCCAAGATAACTGTACAGTAAGATATGAAGGTTGCTCTCGTGTGGAGAGTGGGCAGGTGGCTGAGAGGATGGGCTCTGTGCTCTGGAATCAGGCAGTGCAGGGGTGTACCTTTGTTTTTCCACCTATTATCTCTGCAGGTGGAGGCGAATTTCTCCATCTATAAAATGGAATAATAGTAGTAGCACCTCCCAGGATTGCTGTGAGGAGTATGTGGGAAAAAACACAAGGCACTCAGAAAAGGGCCTGGCAAATAGTAAGTGTTCAATAAATGTTAGTCATAATTATCACTGATAAATAATAACTACATGTCAAGTTTAATGTCAAAGGGTTCCAATTACTGTTAGAGATAAATACCCATATTGCACACCAATCCAGAAAGACTGCTCCTATGACAAAGCCTACTTCTGCCTTCATACTTTGGATGTCTGTCCTCAAGCTTGTGTGCCCTTGGGAAACAAAGTTACAAGAGGTAACTCAATTTCCTAGAGAGATACTCTGGATGAAACATCAGACCGAATAAATTTTTACCTGGCTCTACACAAGACAATCCCCTTTTCTTAGACATGTCTTGAAAGATAAGGGGATAGAAATCATGACTTTCATGCAAGTAATACTGGAGAGAACTTTCTGAGATTGTAAATTAGTCTTATTTTTCACTTCTGTAATGGAGTAGAAAGCATTGTCTTATTTGCAGGCCACACTGAAAATGATGTAGGCTGTCTAGCGGTTTCTAGCCTGGAGTCTGTTGTTAACCCCTGGAAGGCCCAGAAGATAGATTTGAGGTGGAAAATATTAAGAAAGATTAAAAAAAAAACTTTTGTAAATTTAAAGATGACTCACATTTTCTCTTAAGTCTTAGAAGAGCTTCTGCAGGCCTCATCTCTTCCCTCCATGACAGAGAGAAACACTGTTTATTTAGCTATTTAGAACTGAGCGGAGGTATAAAAATCAACTCAGATGCAGTTTGCCATGATGGAAGAACTGTACTTGGAGACAGGCCTCTCTTTCTGCGTTTGGAATGTTCTGGAAAAGTTCTTCCAGTTCTGTGCCCAGGTTTTTCCTTTGCCTGACTATTTCCTTGGGTATTCATGAACAAAAAGTTTTCAGAAAAAGATGCTGAACTAATATGAGAAAAAGGAGTACTCATCTGAACAATCTTAATATCACTTTGGCAGATCTTAACAATACATAAGGATAAGAACAATAATGGTGAATCATAACCTTAGAAGCAGCTGGTATTTTTTTGGCTGCCTAGGATCTACTAAATGTCAGATGGGAAAATATTGATATCTAGTAGAAAATGTCATGTTGCTCTAGGCTGTAGAGTGGATTATTTTTGCTCTCAAGGAGGGATATGCCCTGAGTTATGTTCAAAGCGTGACTCTAAAGGGATTTGTCAGGCAGATGCTTCAGAAACAGTCTAACAAGTCATATGCATAATCACGGTAGAAGGAAGGTGACCTGTTAGCTAATGAAGACTCTATGTACAGGTGCCCAGTGATTTTCATACTTCTGCCTATTACAAAGGAAGAGAAAACTCAGTCACTAAATGTCAGGGGAAATGCTAATGTTCTTGCCAGCCTCTCCACGGCGCCAGTAGCCTTAAGGGTGGGAACTGGAAGAAGGCCCTCGGGAGCTTCTAGATTGGGGGCAGGAACCGCCTCCACAAAGAATTGATGGAGACCTCCAGGAACACGGTGGGGAGAAAATTTTACTGAAACACATACACTGAAAGATACCTCTTTCCAAATGTGTAAGTCTTGAGAATAAAAATAATAGTAGCAACCACTTAGCGAGGGTTTCATCTGGGTCAGGAACTCAGCATGTATTATTCCCTCCGATCCTTTATGAGGACCCTGCGATGTTGATATTTTTAATCCACATTTGACCAAGGGCGATGCAGGGTTAGGTATCCTGCCAAGGTCACACAATTATTAGGTGACAGAAGGCAGGGGAGCGCCCCCCCCCCCCAATGACATGCTCTTTCCCACTACAGGCAGAGTCTTTAGGGATGAGACTCTGGATGGCCAACCCATTCTTTAGGGAGAGAAAGGTTACAGAGGGAGGGAAAAGTCCATGCTACTGCAGAAACTTAAGTTGCTATGCCATTTTTAAAATTCCATTCATTGGACTCTACATTATCTTATCTATTCCTCCCAAACTCCCTGCCATTTAAGACGAAGAATCCCTGTTTTAAAAGAAATGGCATGTAAGTGAGCTGTCCAAAGTCCCGGGGCTACCAGGTAGACGGGGACTGTGGAAAGAGCCCTGCTGAGACTGAAGAGCTTTATTCTGCTTACACTGCACCAGACGGAACTCACTGATGCCGAGAAATGCCCTGGTCCAGCCCATCGCTTTCTCTAGAACTTAAGTCATGGTTTTAAATTGCAGGGGAATTCTTCACTCTGATTGATTCTGTGTGTATGGTTAGGATGTTTAAGTTGTGAAGTAAGGGAACAATGAAAAGCTGATGGCCCTTGGAGACAGGATGAAAATTAAGCTTCGTGTCTTCAGTAACAGGTATTACATAGGAGTCAAAGATTGACTTTCATCTGGGCAAGGGCGACCGCAAACAGGAGTGATGTTGGTTTATTTGTGGTCATTAAACCTATATCATCAAAGGACTGTTTTTAGCCCATCAGCAAAGACGAAGGCATAACTGTGGCACAGAAGAAACAGGAAACAAGGTGGGTAGGAACCAGCACCTAATAAGCATTAGTCATGTGCCAGAGGCTACGTACCCAGCCTCTCCCTGAACCCTGAGAGCACTCTGTGAAAGCACAGATCATGAGCCTCACCTTGAGAAAAGGAAGCTGGCAGTGTTGAGGTTAAATGGTTTGGTCAAAACCACATGGCTGTTGCAGGGGCACCTGGCTGGCTCAGTCAGTGGAATATGTGACTCTTGATCTAGGGTTTGTGAGTTCGAGCCCCACGTTGGGTATGGTGATCACTTACAAATTAAATCTTCGTGTGGGGGGACCTAAACCAGAAGACTTTGGAGAGGCAGGGTCAGGCAGGGAACCCAGATCTGCCTGATTGTTTTCACTATACCCATTTGCCTTTTTGAGATAACATTACAAGTTCTTTAAAATTGGATTTTGCCTGCATACTCCTTTTTATTTATCTGTCTAGATTGAATTCATTATAAATTCCACATAACCTCAGAATAGAAACATCTGAAACTGTTTTCATTCAATCCATGCCTTCGTCTGTATTTATTTAGTTCCTTCTAGAAAATAAACACCATGGTAAGTACAAGAAATACAATAACAAACCAGGAAACATTGTTCTGCCCTGATAGATTTTATACCAGAAGTTTATACCCTCTACACTAGAACAAGCCCTTTCAGTAAAAAATCAAGAAGTTCGTATTTTAGGCTTTGCAGACCATCTAGTCTCTGTTGCAACTACTCAACTCTGTCATTACAGCATAAATAGTTATACATAATGCATAAATGAAGGGATGTTGTTGTGTTCCAATAAAACTTTATTTGCACAAACAGGCAGTGGGTCATATTTGGTCAACAACAGTTTGCTGATCCCTGCTCTTGAGAGAAAGACTCAGAAACATAACCAAGTAATTAGAACACATTGTGATAATGACTCGCGTTGAAAAAAATACAGTGAACTCTGGGATACCTAAACCAGATTGAGGGAGATCAAGGATAGCTTCCAGAAGAGATTGGCATCCACAAAGCTATGAATGATAGATAGTAATTAACAAAATAAAACTGTCCAGTCTTCTTCCATTAATTCTATTTAGGTTTTCCTTTAACATTTTTCATGAACAATTCTTTGTTTTACGAGTACTTATATCATGTTGCTTTTCTCATCAGTTTTCATCAAAATAATTCCAGTCCCTCCCCCTTCCTCCCACAATAAGGATATCAACTTTTTCCTTCACTCTGTCATATTTTAGATTTTACTCAGCACATCAACAGTCCTATAAAAGTTTGAACATTAAACTTAAACAGATAAATTTTCTAACATGTAAATCACCTCAAAAAGCTATTGAAAATGAAAAAGTAAAGCCAGCAGTCTGACTTCCAGAAATCCTCAAAGGATGACCAAATTTCAGTGAAGGCCCTATAGACCAGGGTTTGAAGAAACCCAACTTTATCTCAACCTCAAGAAATTTTCGCAGATAAGAATTCAAAGAATATGGACTCACAGCCAAAAATAAAGAAGCAGACAGGGTAGTGAGGTATCATGAGAGAGAATTGCATAAACAATATACAGCAAACTATGACCTAAAGAGACATTGGATATTGGAATTATCAAACATAAAATATAAAGTAACATGTTTAATAGTTTTACAGAAATAAAAGAACTGAATATATCTCCTTCTTGATATAGTGTCTCTTCTCTTGAGCAAAAAACAAGAGACCATAAAAAAGACCAAGCAAATCTGAAGGGGAAAAAAATATTGAACTTCTAGAAATGCAATACTAAATGCATTAAGAAACAGATTAAACACAGAAGAAATAAAATTAGTTATTTGGAAGAGATAAATTAAGTCACAGAATAATATTGCCTAATTTGAATTTGAGAACTGGAAGATAGATCCAAATAAAGAATTAGGATTAGTACAGACACATAGGAGACAGAGTACATGCAAGAGACATAAAACGCACTAGGATGATATGACAGAGAGAATGTGGAAAAGGCACAATTTCAAGGAGATCAGGCAGGACTGAGATTTTCCAGAATTACTGGATGAATGAATGCAAACTTTCAACTATGAACTATGAAGCCCATGACCAAGTGAAGAAATCTACCTCATTCGCAGTTAAAAAGAAGGGATTTTCTACTGTTTTGAGAAGTAATTGTACAGTGAAGGATCTGTGGTATTTTTGTCATCTTCTACTACTTGGTCTTCAAAAGTGGGTAATGTGAAAACCATTCTATCCAGTTTGCATTTTCTCCATCTGCCAAATTCAGTTTCTTTTCACATTAATTTGCTGTTTTTAGCAAAATCCAGGACTCACTAGAATCTAGTCTTTAGGATAGTGTTGAAATCCCTGAAGCCCCTCAATGTCCAGTGTAGGGTTTGATAACAACTTCTTGCGTAAGAAAGGTCACCGACAACACCATCAGCATGCTCAGGTCAGCAACAACTGGAGATAAGAAAGCTTAACTGAAAGTTGTCTCTGAAAGAAAGTGGCCTAATAGCGTTTTTCCAGAGCTTGAAACAAAAATGGATTTAGCAAATAGCATCCTAATACAGATGTGCCCCAGCCCAAACACAGGAAGGGCTCAGGTTGTAATAAAAATGATCTTAGCTAACACTTGTGGATCATTTACTTTGGCCAGGATCCATGCTAAGCATGGGATGAGGATAAAATAGGAATTGTCTTATATACTGTTCAACAAATGTTCATTAACCTACATAACTGAAAACAAGTTGTTTACACTCCCTAAATGCATCAATGAAGCTTAAGCCTGGGGTACTCAGCTATTACCATTATATTACCAAGAGCTATCACAAGATAAAATTAATTTTATTTTATTTTAACTTAGAAAAATAAGCTTCATGCTATGAACATTTTTAAAAATTGATTAAAAGTTTGAGGTTGTTTTTCTGAATGCAATAAAAACATATATAGAACAAAATGATACCCACGGAGAAATGATTCAGAAAAAAAATTTTTTTATTTACCAATTTGATAGATTGCAAATCTGTCAGATACAGCATAGCCCTGGCTCAGGGTAGCAAACCTCAAAGTTTAAGGCATACTAGCATCTCCTCAAACCTTGTAAAAAAAAAAAAAATGCAGATTCCTACACCCAAGCCGAAGAATTCTGAGTTAGCAGATCTGCAGTGAGGCCCGAAATTCTGCCCCTTCTGCAAGCACAGGAAAATGTAGGCAGGTGGTCCAGCCATCCCTCACAAAACTCTGTCTTTAGAGTTATAGAGCCCCAACCCCTCACTTTCCCATGAACCCTGAGTCCTGAAAAACTCCAACTCAAACATAGAATATTTGCAAGATTCCAGTTTGGTCTGGGTCTCTAAGTGACTATCTGGACCCATAACCAGAGGGAGAGACCAGAGCCATAATGACTTCCAGGCATAGGGTAAATTGCTACTTTTTATGACAGCATCTTTAATCATTGAGTCAATTAAAGAAATTCTTTTCCTATTCCTATCTAATACCTTCCCTCCTCCACAAAGAGAATGATCTCACCTTTTTATAGTCATGATCGTAATGAGCCATTTTCTCTTGGCCTTCAACTTCAAATTCAGTTTCAAGAGTAAAAAAGAATAGTTTGGGCAAAACAGATGTTTTCTAATATTTTGTATTTGACCTGAAGGGTGAGCGGTCAATATATTTACCTGATTGCGTTAAAACCAATGGGACACCAAGACCTCTTGAAATGAAAGCACCGCATTGATTGGCTAAAACCAGAGGTGGAGACAATATGTAAACATCTTTGGTAAAATACAATTAAATTTGCTCTGACTTTGAGGCAACCCTTCGAAGTAGACTTTAGGAAATGTTTCTTTAAGACCGAGAGTGTTAGAAGTGATAGATCCCAATTATGACTAAGATGGAAGGTTTAATCATTTCTGCTTAATGTGTGAATGACAAGCATTTGTTTTCACTTCTAGAGCATCATGAGGGAAAGAAAAACATGACATATATTTAATTCCACATCTACTGATCAAGATGGAGTTTCCCTGCCTACTGAACTTCCTACCACATGGTGTTCACTCCAAAGAGTTAACTATCTATCCCTTTGTTCTCTCCAGAACTTCTGATGACTTTGCAAACCCGGCAACAATTGAGCACAAAAGCCTCCGGAGTCACGCTGGCACGTTGTGACTGAACCACACAATGACGTGAGGTTCGCTCCGTTCTGGAAATGCCCAAACAGCTAACGGCAGAGGTAAATGCAATCCAACATCAGCACCCGCACAGCCTGGGACAGACCTGAGACTCGGAGCCCTCAGTCTCGGGGGCAAGTTTCCCACGGTGGCAGAGGGTAAAGGTGGCAGATTAAAAAAAAAAAAAATGACAGCAAGACTTCTGAGAACAGCCCTTGCTTTACTCTTCTTTGGCCTGTTTGGGGTTCTGGAAGCAACAACAATATCATGCAGGAATGAGGAAGGCGAAGCTGTGGATTGGTAGGTAAATGAAACGGGAGGATTCGGGCATGCAGGTAGAAAGCCAGAGGGTCTGAGGCAAAGCGGCTCACTGTAAATTCCTAAAGGAATCTTCCACCCTGCCTCTCCCTTTTAAAAAGAGGAAATTAAAGTGTATAAATGACTCACATATCCAAATAGGAACAGGCTCCTGAGTGGGGGGGGGGGGCTGCCCCCTGAGGAAGAGCTCAGCAGCCCCTCATGAGCCTGATTCGCTGGCCCCAGTGGGACAAGGCTGGGGCCACAGAGGTGGGAGAGAGCTGACAACCTCTCTCCTTTGGCAATTTCCTCTCATGGCATTGTGCCTTTCCTAACGGAACTTTCCAACATCCTTTTAGAGAGGGAGAAAAGCAAGAAGGCAGATTACTTTTTGTCTGAGAACTTGCTCTTGTCCTTCTGAGAAGGAGAAAGAGGGCTTGATGGAGCGCAGCATGGCTGGGTTGACGGTGTTGATTAGGCAGCACACGGCAGTTGTTGGAATGGGTGCTGGATCGCTGGCATCCTTCATGGTGTCAGAGAGACTAAGCACAGCACCACATTATAGCCATGGATTCTTCTAAAGCTTAGATCACCTTTTCACTCTTTCATTAAGGTCTTTGGTTTGGACGTTGTGGTTGGCGTCAAGCTTTGTGTAAACTTCAGGCTAAAGACCACAGATGCATTCATTCAGTCTCTCAGCAAGCAGTTACTGAGCTTATGCCAGCCCTTGTGCTGACCATTGACAACACAGGTATGAATGAAACATGGTTCTTGCCCTCCAGAAGCTCAGTTTTGCGGTGAGGGCATAAATGGGGCCACTGGGGAGCAGACAGCCCAAAAATCTTCTCTGAGGAAGTAGTTTTGAGCTAAGTTGTTGTTGTTGTTTAAGACTTTATTTATTCATGAGGGAGAGAGAGGAAGGCAGGCTCCCCATGGAGCAAGGAGCCCACATGGGAATCAATCCCAGGACCCTGGGATCATGACCTGAGCAGAAGGCAGACACTTAACTGACTGAGCCACCCAGGCTTCCCTGTTTTGAGCTAAGTTTTAAGAACAATGATGAGCTGGTCAGAAAAACCAGGGAGATGCAAGGGCATCTCAGGCCCATGAGGGAGTGGTAAGGAGGTATAGGGGCAAAAAGGTAGAAAGCCATGGAGAGAGTGTGGAAGCAGTTCCGTGTTGCTGGTCCTTCAGAACATGGAGAGATGGCAGGAGGGAAGTTCAGCAAGAGGCAACGGCCAGTTCAAGAAGGGCTTCATGTGCTGGGCTGCAGAGTCTGCCCTTGACCCTCCAAGGGAGCTACTAAAGACCTTCAAACAGGGATGTGAAGTGGTCAGGTTCATATTTGAGAAAGTCCACTGGCAATACTGGGAAGACCAGCTTCATGGAGACCAGTCTAGAGTCATGGAGAACTATAGGACTCACACATTATGGGTGAGATGATATGCCAACGCACGTTAGAGAAATGGCAGTCAAATTAGAGAGGAAGGTACATTCTGAGAAAACTTATTCACAAATGGGTTGAGGGTCGTAGGAGAGAGCGCCAAGTTAGGAAAGACTTTCAGACTGTTGGTGTCTCTGACCATACAGATGTGTTCCCCAGCTGCGGAGAAGAGCAGAGTTGGACAAAATATTATAAACTTGGCTTCAAAACTATGGAGCTGGAGGTCTCTGGAACATGTATGCATTTAGGTTTCTCTGGACCTCAGCATAGAGGTCTGGGCTACAAAGAGATCCAGGAGTCTTCAGAATATAACTGGAAATGGTTACCCAAGAAAAATGTTTAAATGCACGAGTTCTCCTCTGGTGTGTCGTGACACAGATCTCCAGCTCTTCAATGGCGGGCCACTACAGCATGAGTGACACATAAAATATATTTTTGCCACCGCTGAATGGACATGTTACTTAGCAATACCCGTCAGAGGGAATTCTGAGCCTGAGCAAACAGGGAGGCAGCCTCGAGCTGTTACAACTCACGGTGAGAGTCAATGGGCAGAACAACATCAGGCCAGTACCAAAGAACGATCTTATGTTCCTGGTCACATGTGAGGACCCAGCCCTGAGAGTAAGAAGGCATGTACGGGGCGGGAAAATGCGCATATGAATAGAAGCAAGTGTAGAATGTGAAGCTTTTATGTGCAGCGTGAGGTACTGGCTTGTGGCAATAGTGAATGCGTTAGGATGTTTGCTTTCTTGTGAGTATTTGACAGTGCATTGTGGGATTTTTGCATTAGAGAGTATTTGGCTAGACCTGGCGGCTTTGCCCTCAGGGGACTTTCAACATTGCAAACATTTTTGATTGGCACAGCTGCGGAGTACTATGTCATCTAGTAGGTAGAGGCCAGGGAGGCTGCAATGCCCAGGACATCCCCCCCCCCCACAACAAAGGATGATCTGGCCTGAAATGTGAGCACAGGCCCATTGAGAAGCCCTGGGATCCATGACCCAGCCACCTCCCCTCCCAGTGAGATACCTGAAGAAGATATACAAACAGGAGATAATAGTAAAGAAGGCAAAATGCTTACTTGATTGGCTGTCTTGGCCCCAAACCCTCAATGCAGCAGTCTGATAAACAGCTGAAGAATGTGGCTGAAGCCAGAGGGTCAAGGGAGATGCCATCTACTCTGCAGGCCAGACCCAAATCTCAGACCCAGCCAGCCAGCTACAAAGACATGAGCATGTCAAGCACTTGGGACAGAAGAGAAAAACACATCCAAGGCCTTTGCTGTCTAGCCCTGGGCTTTGACCTCTCCCCAGGGCAGCCATATGGACTGTGGAAACAGAAGACAGCCACAGTCAACGTGTACAATGCATACATGGGCTTCGCCTACAGGGACCCTTCCTGCCAGGCCGGCTACTGTCTCGGGACATGTCCAGTGAGATTCTCATTCCTTCTCTGGGAAGGACCAAAGCCAAGGGTGAAAATAGAGGTGGAAAGCTGGAGCAAATCCTTTTCCTCGGACTTAGGAAACACAAATAAAATGGTATGTTTCGGTGCTTCACACCAAGGGAGCAGTCAACAGATGTTAGTAATTTGTGATTATTTCCTTTGTTAGGTTTACCTTTTATAAGTTACCTAAAAGGCAAGACAAGGAAAGCAGACAGACTGGGTTAGAGTACCTATACCTAGACTCCACCACCAGAAGCTGGAAGAGGAGTAAGCAGCTCATGAATACCACCAAGAGTGTGTTGGGAAGGACGTTACAACAGCTATACGAAGCCTATGCCTCCAAGGTAAGCTGCTGTTAATCGTTCATCTGATTCATACAAAAATGTGTAACATAGAATCTAAAGCTTCCAAAGGTTTTAATGCTAACCCACCAAACCCCCAGTCTTAGCAACTTGCAGTCAGCCGGCACAGAATCTGAATCAATCTAAGACCTTAAGGATTATATCGTCAGACTCTATGGCGATGCCAAATTATTGGCACATTCAGCACTATATCCAGTAGTATCACTGGGTAAGGTGTGAACTGATTACATATGGAAGCCTTCTGGCTGCCAAACCCTGCCAATTCATTCGGGACTTGCTAGCTTATCCCTCTGACAGAAATAGAAAGGAGCCCCCTCCTGTTATAATGCAACATAGACCCGCAGTCAATACGCCTTGAGGAATGGATTGCTTATGCTATAGTGGGGATGAGTGGCGGTGGCCCTCATGACGGTTTCCAGTTGGTCTTCCTTTTAATTTATCATTTTCCAAATAGTAGGTTGAGAGCTAGGGTTCTAGCGCAAGGCCCAGAACTAACTTGCCCCAATGCAGATTAAACCTGCTATCTGGACTTGATCAGGCAATGAGCTAACCAGCCAGAGACAGAGGTAAGCAGACTGCTGGCTCACTGTGGGCAGTCTCCCAATGTTCCAGGCACCGTCTGCTATTCGGTGACAAGACACTGCATTCCAACCAGGGGTGACAAGTAAAACCAAACAATAATATTTGGTTGCACGCATGTATGCATCCCCAACACTCACTTATAGAGAAGTCAATGTGTAAAATGACTCAGCACTTACAGCGTGCTGGGCCTTTGCATAGGTCAATAAATTTAATCCCCATAATACTATGTTAGACCCTAGCACTACGATACATATATATGTGAGTATTTACTCAAAACGTGCAGAGAGCCTTCCCTATGTGTACTGATAGTCACTTTATTCACCTGCCATTAAGATCAGCCTTCAGAGCCAAGTTACAAGATAAGAATTTATTTATTTATAAGGTGCACCAAGCACTGTTCTGGGTGCTTTTTAAAAGTATTTAATCCCAGCAGCAACCCTGTTTTAAATTATAGGTTGTTATGTAAAGTCAAAACTGCCTGCAGTTTCTTCTGCTTTCCAAGGTTGGGGATGGAGGCTGGGACCATAACCCATCAGTGAGGAAATCAGCGCTTTCCCTATTTCCTTCCCCACTGGAAGAGAAATGAAACAGCAACATGGTGGAGCCTCTGTCATTCACCTTAGTTGGGACAGATGGTTCTTACTTTGGCTGAGTATAATAATGAGCTTTGGAGGCCCAACACTAGCCTCAGAGCCAGGAGGGCAAAAGAGCTAAACTGCTCTGCCAAATAAAATAGAGTAGAGGAGAGCTAGGAATTAGAAAGTGTAAGAAACACAGAGGGAGACCAGGAGCAAGTCCTTGCAGTGATGTAAAAGCATTCCATGTTTTGTACCCTCAGTAAAACCTGCTCACACGCAGGCCTCAAGTGATGGATTCTGGAAAGAAAATGACAGTAAAAGGGCTGATTTCCATGTCTGATTGGCATAGAGCAACAATAGTGGGTGACATTCAAGGGAGATGGGGTGTTCTTTGGAAGCTGGAATTCTGTGCCAGACGTGATGGTGAGACAGAACTCCCCCACCTGCCAACCTGGAGTTCTAACAGAAAGCAGAATTCGAGATCAGACCGACTGGTTTTTAATCTCAATTGCCAAGATGACCTGGGCCAATATCTTGGTTGCACTGGGCATTGTTGCCCTTCTCTTGTCTTTGTCAATAAGAAACTTCCATTCACCTTTATAATAACATTTATCAAATTGTACTGGAGTTGCTTGTACTTGCCTGTCTATAGTCCCTGCTAACTAGGGGCAGAGATTGTATTAGTCTTGTCCAACATTCGGTAGTCAAAATAATACGCAGCCTATGGTTATATAAAGCTGTCCAGAGACACATGCGTAGGCCTACCTACTCTCCGGTCCATAGTCTTCCCCTTTGTCAGAGAGCCTCTCTTCACTAGGGCTATAAACCGTTTAACCTTAGCTAGCCGTTACACTCCTTGTTAGAATAACACATTTCATCAATTGTAAGGATAAAGTTCCTCACAGAATCTTCCCAGAGCCCCTTCACATTGTACGCCAAAGGTACACAATGGCCTCATGACCACATTCAACACCAGCTCATTGAATCACTGTCAGAGTCCTCCGGCTGAGGATATGAAGGCCAACCGTAGCTCAGTAGGTCAGTTGTGGAAAATGAGTGTAAAAAGACAACTTCTTTTCCTGGATATTCCTAAATATAATAGCCAGGAATGCTTCACAGGCTATGGGGTGCATTTAAAAAAAGGTTTTAAGTTACATCAAATCATGAAGCAATTGTAAGCAACTCAGTTATTGACTTATTTTCTGAGAGAAAAGGAGGAGGCTTTTCTTTTTAAATTGAGGAACTGGGTTGTCCTTTATTGTTTTTAATTATGTCTTCAAGATTTTTTAAAATATCAACATTATTGGCTTCAGTAAGAATCACTATGTCATGACACCAATGAAATGGAACCACACAGAACTAATATAAGCACATTTCCAAAACATGACATAAAAAACACCACCAAAGTAATAGCTTCATTTTTACTCAGAGATTTGGCCCACTGTTTAGAAAATTTTCTCTTATTTTGCCTTACCAGAGGAAATCCAATATCCCCACACATTCAATTTCACCACTTTTTCTAAGCAGGAAAATATCAGGCGAGAAGGTGAAGTGACACTGAGAAATAGATTGCAGGAAGATCCTCCCCTCCAGGGAAGGAGTGGGAGCAGAGAATGAGGAATCCTGATTTAACACAAAACTCTGACCAAGAGGTGAAGTACAATGCAGGCAGAGGAACCCAGACCCTGACAGCCAGTTCCGCATTGTGTCTCTAATATCAGTGGAAAAAAACCCAGGTGTAAATCTTGGCTGGTTGTTCCTACTTCATTTCCTGAACAAATATTTAAGTACTTCTTTATTATAAACCGGTTGCCAAATGAGAAATGCGTGTCCAAAACAACCAAGAGAAATAGGAATACTGCCCTCACATACACAGCAGGAAGCGTAGGGTTCCTGGAACATAAGACAAAGCCACGCGTGGTTGAGAATGGGCTTCCTGTTCCCCTGTCTTTCGTGGCACAAAATTCATATTGATAGGGAAGCTGCCTATTAGGAGAATGGACTTTTCATGTGTATTAATGAAAGCTCTGTATCGCAGTCTGGGTGGCTGGTAGAAATGTTGTGAGCATTTACAAGCGTAAGAATGACACTGTTATAACCCTAGTGTGTTTCTGCAGAATAACAACACAGCCTATCTACTCTACAATGATGGGGTCCCTACCTCTGTGAATTACAGCCGAAAGTATGGACACACTAAAGGTATGACAAAAGCTGTTTCTCTTTCCTATTGGCAATCAACATTCTCTTCAACATTCTCTCTTGAATATTCTTATGTTGCACACCAAAAAGATAGCTTTTCTTCTTAATGGTTTATTTTGAGTTATCAAAATGCATGATTTCTATATCACAGGTTATAATCATATCATATGACTTGGAAATCTCCTTTTCACAAATTCCATTTTATTTCTTTTTCTTTCTTTTTTTTTTAAGATTTTATTTATTTATTTGACAGACAGAGATCACAAGTAGACAGAGAGGCAGGCAGAGAGAGAGAGGAAGGGAAGCAGACTTCCCTTCAGGGGCAGGCAAATGGATGTCAGCAAGCCAGGTGGGCTGAACTAGCAGGTCCCTGAAGAACTGGAAGGTGCATACTTTGTCAAAAGGGCAGATAGCTTGCCTTTAGAGGATGCAATTTTTCAGGAGATGTTGAAAATTAGTATTTGTGGAAATTTCCCCCAGTGTTTAAATGTTGGCAATGAGCTCGAAGTCTTGAAAATACTCTGTGAGCATAATAATATGTATCTGCAGGCTAGATTTGGCCACTGGGCTGCTACTTTGCAACCTCTGATTAAGAATATAATTTGTAATGGCTGTCAAATGTCATGAGTATTGAAAGCTTTTGATTTAGCCAAGATGCCCTCCTGATGGTCCTATTAGCATGGAATGCAGCAATTTTTATAATACACCACATTCTCCAACCTCTTCTCCAACAACCCTCAACCACCATTCTCACTTCACCCTGTTAGTTGCTAAAAGGATTTGGGAGAAAGACTGGAAAAGGAAAGGGACCCCATGTCCAGAGGGGGTGTTCTCTTTGCCAACACATGCCTGACATCCTGTGGCATGGGTACCGGGGGCTGAGGATTTCAGGCAAACAGCTCACTCATCTGGGCAGAAGGAAACTTCTGAAGGTCATCCAGGTCTGTTAGGCAAAAGGACTTTGGACATACATTTTCCACCTGGACACAGGGAATGATTCCATATCCACTGAGAGACCAATAGTGTTCTTTCTTAAAGTGTGTTCTTTGCAAAAGAAATAACAGACAGGCACTTGATTTCCATTCTAACAATAAGACAAACATGAATAGCTTTGTATTTGCATGGTCATATGCAAACTGGAAAGTCTAGTCAGCATACCAAAACTATCCCAGTTTATTCATAAACACAGAAATCGTCACAGATGCCTGTTGGATAGGATTCATTTTGCCATGTCACAAGATGATGAAAATCTTTCTGTTTCCTTCCTTTCTGGTTTTCACGTTATTTTGCTCCACAAATCTTCACTAAACACAATTACCTGGGACATTTTGGCATGGCTTCTCTTTTAATTCTCTTTGCCTCTTGTTTCTGGACTTGTGGAATTGACTAGTCTTCTACAGTTAAAGGTGCATTGGTTTCTTACAACAAATTACTACAGGTACATTTCTCTGTTTGATATTTTTCTCCTCCTCTTTAGCCAGCTTTTGAAAATAGCTTAGCTGCTTAGCAGTACAGAGACTCATTATCTGAAGCTTGCCAGGTGACTATATGGTTTAACAAGGTCAAATTCCAATTAAGTACATTTGCATTCTGCCAAAACAAATTCTCCTTATGGTTACAACATGAAATTCCTCTTAGTTCTTCATAGGGTGGCTGCCCTGGCTGCCTCTTTGGTGGCTTCTTATCAGTAATGCGGCTAGGTGATGTGTGCCTGAATTGGTTTTGGAATCTTTGAAAAACAAGCAGAAATCTTTGTGGTCATTAATGGAATCAAACACTGGCCTGAAATATAAATGGGCTTAAATGTTGCAGCTTTGAACCCTATTGTTCAATGGAGATTTTGTTTTTCTAATGTATCTGTATTAACTGTATTTTTGGTAGGCTTACTGCTGTGGAACAGAGTCCAGGGAATCTGGCTGATTCATTCTATTCCCCGGTTTCCTCCAACTCCTGAAGAAGGCTATGATTATCCACCCACAGGAAGAAGACACGGGCAAACTGGCATCTGCGTAACTTTTAAGTACAACCAGTATGAAGCAATAGGTAACACTAGAGTATGTTTAAAAAAGAGATAGTAATGTTAAAGAAAGGATTTGGAAATGTATTAATAAATGTATTACTTCATCTATTTCTCTATTCATTAACATTCTGACACCTGGATTCTACTAGATTCTAATATTGACATTGCCACGGTGAGACCATGAGCTGTTTCACTTACTAGACCTTTGTTTTCTGATCTGCCAGTGATGTCCTTGAAATTGATCGGGGTAGTATTTTCAAATATCTGCGGTGGCCAGGCTGGTAACAAAAATGGGTGAAACAGACAAGCAACACTTCATGGGCAGTGGGATCAGTGATAAACTGGAGTGTTGAGTCTCCACTCCAAAGCCTCATCTCTGCCATGTGACTCTGCAGGAAAGCAGACCTAATGATACCAGAGCTCCATATTTTTCAAGAGGAACTCGAAATCTAGGGATGGGAGGATGGGAGACAGTTGGAAAGACAGCATGGTCTCAAACTTATTTTTTAAAAAAATTGTGCAGATTACATGTTACCTGCAGGCCACCAACCTGACAGCTCCAAGCCATGGAATCTTCCTTTGAGATCCCAAGCTCAAGTGCCAAAAATACTTGGATTTGGAAGTGAAAACTATGGATGTGGATTTGGAAAACTAAGCTGAGGGAGGAGGAAGAGGAGGAACGCTGTTTTACCAATCTCTTTTTTACTGAGGAGGCTGCTAAATTGTAGTAATGAGTGATTTACCTCTACGTATAGGAGGTTTAGAACATGTTTTTCATCAAATTTCCACCTTATGGCAAGGATTACTGAGGCTCTCACTCAAAGCCCTAGTTTAACTACTTGAGTTCCAGTAATGATTAGAGAGAAGAATAGCACAGAGATGAGGTGTACATGCTGATGAGCTAACCATTCTTTAAGTTGGATGATCAGTTCACGGGAGTTCTCTACTTTTGCATATGTACATATATGAGAAAGAACCATATGGCCTCCAATGTCAGACTGCCTGGATTTGAATATCAACTCCATCAGTTACGAGCTTTATGAACCTGTACATGCAACATAAATTCTCCATTAATTCATCTATAAAATGAAGATAATGATAAAAGAACTTAATTAATAATATGGTTGTTGTTAGGATTGAATTAAAAACATGTAAAGCCCATAGGACAATGCCTGGAAAGTAGGAAGTAAATACTCAATAGGTGTCAACTACTTTAACCGAGAGTAACTTGAAAGCTATTGGTTTCAAGAAGGGAATACTCTTGTTTTTGTTTTTTGTTCTGCTTTGTTCTTTTAACTCAAAGCAAGATCTATAATATCAACAAGCATTTCCATCTGTGTCCTAATTCTCAACTTTTCTTTCTGTTTCTTGATTCAGATTCTCAGCTCTTGATCTATAACCCAAACATTTATAGCTGTTCCATCCCCGCCATCTTTCACCAGGAGCTCGTTCACATGCCCCAGCTGTGCTCCGGTTCTAGCTCGTCAGAGATCCCCGGCAAGCACCTCACCGCACTTCAGTCAGCCCGGGGCCAAAAATTCCTCCATTTTGCAAAGTCGGATTCTTTCCTTGATGGTATGAAAGGTCATGATCCAATCATACGTAACTTTGCTGTTGGACTCACTCTGGATTAGATAGAGGAAATACTCTGATTATGCAGGGGTAGGGAAGTAGAAGAGAAGGGAGGGAAAAGGGAGATTGGATCAGTTCAAACATTTGCCTACTCTGCTTGAATAGCAAAATTCCTGATCCAACCACCAAAATAACTCACACTATCTCACAACCATCCAACCAGGGGCCAGGGAAAACTCACAGTCTGCAGCCTCTGTTGGGCACAAGACACAGCTGTCTCCTTCTTTTTCTATTCTCTAAGCAGCTATTTAAAACCTTCTTCACCCTCAAGTCCTTTACATGACTCTGCCATCTCCTTTCTGGCCTTGATTTCTCCTTCATAGAGAGAACAGAGATCACCAAGGAGAAACCCTTTCAAGGACAAACCCCACCAAAAAACAGTATGGAGGTTCCTCAAAAAATTAAAAACAGAAATATCACGTGATTCTATAATTCCACTACTATTTACTCAAAGAAAACAAAAACACTAATTCAGAAAGATATATGCAGCCCTTTGTTTATTGCAGCATTATTTACAGTAGCTAAGATATAGAAGAAACCCAAGTGTTCATCAACAGATGAATGAATAAAGAAGATGTGGTATAGATATACAATGGAATATTACTCAGGCATTAAAAGGAATGAGATCTTACCATCTGTGACGAAATGGATGGACCTAGAGGGTATTATGCTAAGTGAAATAAGTCAGACAGAGGGACATAATGATTTCGCTTATATGTGGAATTTTAAAAGCATATGATTTCACTTATATGTGGAATTTAAAAACAAAACAAAGGAACAAACCCCTCCCCTCCTGAATAAAAGCAGAAATGGGCCCATAAATACATAGGACAAACTGATGACTCCCAGAGGGGAGTGGGTGGAAGGATGGGCAAATGGGTGTGAGTGAGTGGGAGGGACAGGCTTCCAGGTATGGAATAATAAGTCACAGGGATGAATGAATAAGTCACTACCTTCCTGGGGAATGTAGTCCATGGTACAATAGCATAGTACAATAACAGATGGTAGCTCCACTGTGGTCCACATAAAATGAAGAACAGAGTTGTCAGATCACTGTGTGTTATACCTGAAACTAATGTAACACTTTGTGTCAGCTATACTTCCGTTTTTAAAAACAGCTAATAACAACAACAACAAAAAGAACACACCTACTCTCAATAATCTTATCTGTTTCCGTCCCTTTTCACGAGTTTTCTTCTACCCCAACAGAAGAAGTGCATCCCTTGTGCCTTGGAACCCTTCCCAGCCTCAGAATACCTTGATTCATCCACTTGATCTGTTCTCCCTCTTCTACTTCAACAGGCCCACTCTATAAGCTCTGTCCCCTTGGCCCACAAACATCCCCCAAAACCTTCCCTCAGTTCTAGATCCCTATATCTGTTTCTTCTTTTCTTCCAGATTTCTTTTTAAAGGGCTCTTCAGAGCCTTCACTTGATCAATGCTCCTTCACTGCAGCCTTGAGCCTCTGTCTGTAGACACCAGTCTCTCCGCAGTCACCAATGACTCTCTTAGTTGACCTCATTGTCTTCCCTTTTTGGTTGCTTCCTTCCTTCCTTTTATATTAGATAAAATTCACTGAATGCCTGCCACTTGCCAAGCTCTGTGTTAGGCACCAGATAGAGATCCAAAAACTAACAGGACAGAAATAGTCTCTGCAGAATCTGGCACTGTGAAAACCCTTTCCTTCCTGAAACACTCCCCCTCCCTGATTTTTGGGAGTATCTAGTCTCTTGGTCTTCTTCCCACTTCTCCTAAGTCTCTTCTGCCAGGTCCTCCTCCTGCCTACTACTTAGGTGGCTGAGTTGCCACATGGTTCTCTACTCATCCTTATCTCATTCTACTTACTCACTCTAGGTGATTTCCAGCAAGCCTTCAGGTGATTCCCAAGACTAGATCTGCACCCCAGATCTCTGGACTGACAGATGTATTCAAAAGTGGGTGGGACATTTCTACTTGGAGGTGGCACAGCCACATCAAATTCAACATGCCAAACTCATCATTATCCCCCACAAATCCACTCTTTTTCTTGTATTCTGCATGGTCAACTGGGGACTCTAGATCCCTCCTTTTTCCTCACCCCTGTATCAAGTCATCAAATTCAATCAGCTCCAGGTCCTTAGTAACACTCACATTTATCTTTTCTTCTCCAAACTTTCGGCCACTGCTACAGTCCCACCTGTGTTTATTGTCACAGTTATTGTGACAACCTGATGTTTTCCCTATCTCCAATCTAATGCACCTTCCACAGTTCATCCTCTGCATTGCCTCTTGATTGATATTTATGATCATAAACCAGTTTCTGTTAATTCTCCATTAACACTTCTTTAAAAACTCCCCCATTGAGGGGTGCCTGGGTGGCTCAGTTGGTTAAGTGTCTGACTCTTGATTTCAGCTCAGGTCATGATCTCAGGGTCATGGGATTGAGCCCTGCACTGGCCTCAGAATAGAGTCTGCTTAAGATTCTCTCTCCCCCCCCATCCCCTACCCTCTACTCACTCTAAATAAATAAATAGCCCCAGTGATTTCAGGAAAACCCAAACATTTTGGCATGATTTGCAAAGATCCCTTGAAGCTGGCCCCAGGTTACTTTTCTAGCTTTATTCTTTCTGAAGATCTTTTCAGAACAAAACATATATGACTCTCTTATTTGTGTTGAACAGAGGACATTTTAAACACCAATGTCATCTTAGTAATAAGGATAATAACTTTTATTTACATGTCCCTTTAGCACTTACAAAATGTTCTCCCATCCACTATCTCAATTATGTTGTTATTATTGTGCTTATGACATTCACATATCAGGGGTGAATGATGAGTTCCATTGCTGAGGATATTTTCAGGGACTTATCTAAGTACAAATACTAGCCTTGCTATCTTTTTCCCTATAAACTCTAGACATCTTTGCAGCCTGGATGGCTCAACATTTGAAGACACACTTGCTAACAGAAACCTGGCAGCGAAAGAGACAAGAGCTTCCTTCAAATTGCTCCCTTCCTTACCATGTCTACAATGTCAAAGCAATTAAGATATCTGGACAGTCTTATTTCAGTTCTTACCAGGATCATGCCAAGTGGTGTGTTTCCCAAAAGAGGACCAAAAATCGCTGGACCTGTATTGGAGACCTAAATCGGAGCCCATACCAAGCCTTCAGAAGTGGAGGGTTCATTTGTACCCAGAATCAGCTTATTTACCATGCATTTCAAGGACTGGTTTTGTATTATGAGCCCTGTAACTCAACTTGGTGAAAGGACATAAGTACTATCATTTTCACTGCTGACAATGAGTCTTCTTCCATAAGATCCATTATATATCAAAAGCCTGTGAATGTAGCTGTACTCCACATATCATCAAATAAAATGCTTTTCTACCATGTTTACCATTTTATCTTCCACTTAGTGGCAATTTATCTACTTTGTATTTATATGTCATAAACATAAATGATTATACATTACTAAAGTGAGAATGGATGGAGTGGAAGAAAAAATATTCTCTGTGTTCATAGATCGACAGGCTATCTCTCAGATTAATTGCACCTCCTTCACAAAGATTTCCTGACTCTTCTCATTCTTTGTTGAAGGAAAAAAATTTCTCTGTGTATGTCATACTATTTAGTCACATTCTTCTTAAAGTTCTTTTCGCTGGTTTATGGTTGAGTTTTATTTGTTATTCTCGCTGCTGCTCCTTACTCATCTTGTGATCTGAGGCCATTTACTTGAACTCTCAGAGCTTTGCTTTTCTCATCTGAGACATGCAAATAATAAACATTTTCAAAATGTTTTAAAGTCAGATTAGGAGGAAAAAGTGAAACAACCTACCAACTTGGGAGTAAATAAAGAAGAGTAACATAAATAAATCCTAATCAAACCTAACAATCTTCATTCCAGTGTGCTTCATTTTGGGAGTTCTGGTCACTAAATACAACTGTGCTATGAATAAACAGTAATAAATTTGCATTAAGAACTACTTGCTTAATAGAACTTGAAATACAGTTTCCAATTTCAAGAAAATTATAATCTAACAAAAGTAATCATAACAGTAACTAAGGCCAGCATTTATTGAGCATTTACCATGTCGTGAACAGTCAACCCATATTTTCTTACTTGATCTTCATCATGATACTATGCGATAGAAATTATTATATCCCCATTTTACTGACAAGGAAACTGAAGCCTACAAAGCTTCAGTAAATTGCCCAATATTATAGAGGTCTATCTGCTCTCTAAGGCTATGCTCTTTACTCCTATTCCAAGACACAATAAAATAAAATGATGCAAAATAGGATAATATATATGATGTCTTTTTTTTTTTAAAGATTTTATTTATTTGACAGAGAGACAAAGAGATCACAAGTAGGCAGAGAGCAGGTAGAAGCAGGCCTCCTTCTGAGCAGAGAGCCCGATGCGGGGCTTGATACCAGGACCCTAGGATCATGACCTGAGCCTAAGGAGGAGGTTTAATCTACTGAGCCATGCAGGTGCCCCAATATATGATGTCTTAACACCAACCAAAACTCATGGAACATAATGACACCTGTCCAATGAAAAGCAGAGAAAAAATTGAGTTTATCTTACTGTCAGAAGCAAAGATAAGCTAAGGGGATGTTGAATATTAGCTAGCCAGCTTATATGTTTGAATGTATGAAGAGGCTTGAAAAATGTGTTTTATCCTCACAGAAAGCATCTGACTATAAATAATTCCAATAAAGTAGGATTAACAGAAAAACCAAAAAGCACAAGATCTTGACTTTAAAGGTGAAGCGGGTCAGAACTTGATCCAATAACACAGATAGGAATAAATGAAAAGGAAAAAGAGAAAACAAAGGTCAATTGAAGAAGAAATTTATTGGACTAAAAAAATACATACAATAGGTATGAGCTTCCCCAAAGGTAAATGAAGACATTCTAGAAAAATGGTTTTATCTCAAGCACCACAAAAGAATCTGAAAGAGAGTAGAATCAAAACCAGAATCCACAGAACAAAGAGGATAAGAATGTGACAGAGAGAAGAAAAAGACGATGCTGGCCTACTGGCAATGCACATTAAGGATGTGCTTCCCAGTGAAGGGAGGAAGAGCAGTGCCTAGACCCTCCTTGAGGAAGGAAAAAATGCTGAAAAGGAATTGAACAACCCCAGTAGTTCAAGGATATCAAATACTGACCTTGGGAGGAAGGAATATACCTTGGTGTTGTAGTTCCCTGGGATGGAGCTTAGTTAGGAGTAGCCACAGCAGAACAAAGAAACTAGTATTGCTATCTTCCTCAAGCATATGCCCAAGCTCATTACCCAAGCATGGTGATTCCTGTAGGGACACTGGGGAGTATCTTTAAGATAATAACTGAAGGAAACTGAAACTTTTGAGATTATAGGGATGTTTTCATTGATGCCCTTTGGGAGGAAGAGAAGGATATGGGAGATATCAATGAACAAAATTTAAGTTCTAAACCATGGTTTGAAATACTGGAATTAAAGACTCAAGTCTAACATGGAAGTGTACTTTGGAAAGAAGTATTAAGATTGTATTTAGCTGTAAAGTACTTAATGTAACTGCAGAGGAAATTAAAGACAGAAATAAACCTATGGCAATAATCAGGGTTGGAGATGGCAATTCTAACGTGGCAGTTACAAATCATTTCTACTCTGCCCTCACACGCTTCCTAGATGTGAGCGTCTTAGAAAGCTATTTTTCCCAGTCTATATCATGTGACCTCTTCCTCGCCAGCTCCAAATGCTTGCGACACAAAAGAAAATAAGCCATATGGCATTGAAGGCAATACAATTCAGAAAAGAGTATGAGGTAGGGGTATTACAACGGAGTCTTGGTGCTTGAGCACTTGATCTGGAGGGTTATGTCCCCTGGAGATAAGATCACCATAGACTGCCTTATGCTTGCTGATGCAGAGAACAGTGGGCTGCAAAAGCTAGAGGATGGTGCAAATGCACCCCGAGTTCAAAAGAGCACAGAGTAATATCAATTCCAAATGTCCAGTTGTCAGATGAGTTCTCTTTGGAGCCCAGCCGTTCTCCCTAGTCACATGCCTTTCGACCTACCACTATATCTTTCCTTAAGTATCCCAGTTTTGGTTTCAGTTGGTTTGGGTAGTTACCTATTTCTTACAGGCAAACAATTCTCACTTAAGTCATGTAGAAATGAGAATGACAGTGCAAGGGCAGTGCCAAATCATTTCAATTAAAGTAATAACTGAGGGGGAGCCTGGTTGCCTCAATAGGTCAACATGCAAGTCTTGATCTCAGAGTTGTAAGTTTGAGCCCTACATGGGGTGTAGAAATTACTTACAAAAAAAACTTTGAAAAAATAAATAAGGGGCACCTGGGTGGCTCAATGGTTTAAAGCCTCTGCCTTCAGCTCAGGTTGTGATCCCAGGGTTCTGGGATCAAGCCCCGAATCGGGCTCTCTGCTCGGCAGGGAGCCTGTGTCGCCCTCTCTCTCTCCGCCTGCCTCTCTGCCTACTTGTGATCTCTGTCTGTCAAATAAATAAATGAAATCTTAAAATAAATAAATAAAATTTTAAAATAATAACTGAGAGATGGGTCATGCACAATTCTCACAGTCCCACAATCTCAGATGTTTTACGTACTAACACGGAATATGGGTTATAAAGGAAGTATGCTAGAGATTGCAGCACAGCATGGTTAATGTATTCCTAAGGGAATAAATAGGAAGGATTTGGTGGGAAAGAATAAGAAAAAGTAATGAGATAGTTTCAAATATTTGGACATTTCCTAAGTGTCTCATTTAGCTAAAAAAAATTTTAATTAATTTGTGGCTAAATACATTATTTCATTTTCCAAAGAGTTGAAATGACCAGAGATATTTCAACTCTGAACCTGAGGCTTGCAAGCAAAGACATGGTACCCCAGGAGAAAGCTGTTCCTGGATGGTCATCAGAAAAAGAAAAGTTGAATGTAGTTCAAGTTTAGAAAGTCTGAGATTGAGGTGCAGGAAAAATATGATTCCATGGCAGAAAATTCTTAAAGGGAATGTAGCTCAGGAGTTTAAGACCAAAAAGAAATTCTGACTCTGTGATTTCTCCATGAGGAAGAAATGGAGAAAGCAATATAAATACACAGCCTGCTTTCTCACAGACTCTTCTATAACTTCAGTACATGCAAAGCATGGGAGTAAAAGCCCATTGAACAAAGAAGAACAGAAGAATGGCACCAACCTGTGTACAGAATTATGTGAAACTATAATATGAAACTTGTTGAAAAAAATGCTAAGGTTGGGGCACCTGGGTGGCTCAGTGGGTTAAGCCTCTGCCTTAGGCTCAGGTCATGGTCTCAGGGTTCTGGGATTGAGCCCCATATCCGGCTCTCTGCTCGGCGGGAAGTCTGCTTCCCCCTCTCTCTGCCTGCCTTTCTGCCTACTTGTGATCTCTCTGTCAAATAAATAAATAAAATCTTCTAAAAATGCTAAAATAATATAATATAAAAAAAATATAAAAAATAAATAAAATAAAATAAAAATATAAAAAATATGTTATACTTACATGCAGTCAAGATTACATTGGAATTAATAAGAGTTGGTGTGTGTCAAAAAAATACGAAAAACAAAGCAACTTTTGTTTCTTTTACTTCCATCTTTTCAGTAAAGATGTTATTTAGAGTAAAAAGGTAGGAATAAAATTGGTCAAAGAGAACTAAATCAAGTCCTCCCAAAGCAATCTTCAAAGAACACACTGCCCCCCACAGTGAATTCATGTTTCCAGGCTCAATAAATGACAGTGAAAACTACTGAAAGACCAGAGATCACTAAGTAAACACAGAAGACAGGCAAATGTCACTTTCATTTACAAAATCGAGTGGTAGGTGTGTTCTTAAATGTAATCCCCAGGGCGATTCTGCCTGGATCTTAAAAGGGCCAGATTTTTAAGCACTTAACCAGGCAATCAATGAGACAATCTGCAGATCTGAGCATGAGCTAGGTTCTCTGCAAGTCAGGCATCTCTGACTACCTCATTTCCCTTTTTGACAAGAATTATACGACCAGTGGATCATGAGGTTGTAAGAGGTTATGGTATCCTTGGGCAGCAACAAACAAATGTTGCTCTTGATATCTTTATGGCCAAGACAGTAACACTGGGAGATGTGAGTACAGTCCAGTGAACTTATGCATTAGTCAAAGAGTGGATTTGTGTCAGTTTGAAAGGAGGCTCTTGGGGCCACACCTAAGCACTCTTTCCAATTTAATCCATCAAACATACTCTGTACTGGACTCTATAATGAGCAAAAGGAACAACAAGGAACAAAACAGGCAGTCTCTGTCCTTATAAATCTTATACTTAAGTCTGGCCTTAGCCCTGTTCCATAAACATGTTAGATGATTTCAGTGAATATGCAGAAAACAACTTTATCAAATTGGTATATGACAAGCAGGTAAGAGAAGAGCAGATCCAGCAGACAGTGAAATTGCACCGCAACGGAACTTGGAAAGCTGGTGTAATGGATTAAATCAAGTGATGCTAAATATATTAATTATAAAGGTAAGACTTTGCCCTTGAATTAAAAAAAAAAAAAAACCTGCACAATGGCCATTACAGAAGTGTAGGATGAGGAGAAGTACAGTTTAGCAGCAAATGCTACAGAAAATTATCCAGCAGTTTAGGCAAAAAGTCAACATGACTGGACAGTGCAAATGGCTGAAAAAAGAAAAAGAAAAAGCGAATACAATCTTGAGATGTATGAGGAATACGTATTAGAAAGACTAAGGAAATAGACACACTCTATCCTGTATTGGTGACCTAGATCATCACTGTTATGAGGAATACAAATTGGAGGACGAGTAAAAGAAATTCGCCAGTATAGTATGGCTCCTGAGACAATGGTGAGAACATTGGAAAGAAATGGAAATGTCTATTCCTAAAAGGGCTCACTGAGGACAGGACAGATATTTTCAAATATGTAAAAGACTATTCTGTGGAGATTGCTCTACATTTGTTCTACATTACATCTAGAGGCAAAGCCAGAATAAAGGAATAGAATAAAGTGAGCCACATTCAGCTCAATTTAAATACAAGCTGTGTTGTCCAAACCTCTTGCTATCACCTATGAGCTCTACAGGCTATAACCCGGGCTCACTCTCTAGCCACTCTCCAACCTTCCTCCCACCCACTCACTACACTTCACCGACTGCCATTCTTTCTCCTCCTCAAACTCTCCAAACACACCCCCACTTCCCAAGGCATGCACTTGGTGTTCCCGCTCTCTAAAAACCTTTTCTTACAGTTGTATACATGGCTAGTCTCTTCTCATCAGTAAGACCATTGGCATTAAAGTAATTTCTTCTAAAAGGTTTCTTCTGGTCACCCTAAGTTAGCATCTTCAGGCACTCTCTAATGCCATACACTTTGATTTATTTTATTTTAGTATTTCTCACTGTAGGACATTATCTTCATGATAGAAAGTAGATTTTTGCATCCTGTTCACCGTCAGATTTCCAGTACCTTGTGCCCTGCCTGGAAAACTGGGTGTTCAGGAACTATGAGTTGAATGAATGAATGTATAGATGGCAAGATCTGCTAGATATGTGTTTGAGTGAAGGGCAAAAGCTTGTTGGGAAGGCTGTGGTAGAGGGGAGTCACACATAGATTGGGAGGTAGAACTGGATGATCTTAAAGTCCTCTTCAATCCTAAAATTCTATAATTAAGCACTAAATTGTTGGGATGCATGAAAATTTCACTATTGGTTCAGAGAGGGGTAACTAATGAAAATCAGTCAAAAAGATTTCATTGAAGAAGTAGACATCAAGGGCTCTTCAAGGACAGGTGAAATTTAGATAGTTGGAATGGAAAGAAAGATATTCTAGGAGAAAGGAATAGCATGAGCAAAGTCTCAGAGACAGACCTGAGGAGAGAACCACAAGGAGTTCGGCTTACCTAAAGGAGAGGATGTACTTTAGGAACTTGAGAAAAAATGAGACTGGACACGTACAGTAGGACCACAATGCAAGCTGGGACCTTAAGGCCAAGTTATGAGTTGAACTCGAGGGACAAAACCTGGGAATTTTTGAGAAGATGGATAAACATCATGATAAAGGCAATGATTTAAGGGGAGTTAGTTTCTGGTAAGGTCTGATCCTTGAAACTGATTCAGACTAAATGATGTCCCTTCCATCCTAAAATAATTTTTTTCTATTCTATTCCATTTTAGGGGGCTCTGACAATAATGCTGATGGGAGATAAGAGGTCCTGACCTAACACAGTAACAAATAAAACCAGGAAAAGATTAATGTGAGGGGCATTTCAAAAAGAAATAAAAAAAAAAAGGCTGCCAGAATTTCACTTCTAAATTAATAATAACTATAGTTATTTCCTTAATGGGAACCCAACATATACTAGGTACTCAATAAATATTTGCTTACATACCATAAAAGATCCCATCTTTGAACACTGGCAAGATAAATACAAACCTTTGTGTAAGGATGGTCATGGATTTGCACACACTCTTTCACTCAATTCTTTTGTCACCAGTATCCTGCAGGTGGCTGGCTGATTACGGCCAAGTAGAAAAGATGTCCTCTATCACAAACAGGCAGCCTCTATGACTATATGGCTATGACCTTATTAGAATGATACTCCTTCCAGACCAGCTATAACCTTATGTGACCAGACCTAATCACAAAGGGATTAAAATGATTTCTTCTCTATCTTGCCAGCACTTAGACATTCAAACAAATGTATTTCTTTCCAATTAATCACTTTAAAAGCCCATCCCTTAGTATCATTCTTCCCACCCCTTGTGACACTTCTTTTTACAAAAGTGTAAAAACCTTCTGAAAGCACAGTGTAACAGCTCTGGAATCACACAGCCTGGGTTTGAAACCTGGCTGGGCCGATCTTGAGCAATTACCAGCAGTATGACCTTGAACAAATTATTTAACCTCTCCAAGCGACTTTCTAAACTGAAGAACAAGAACATTAAGAAGAGGAATAAGAAAATCTATGTAAAACACTTAGTACCCAGCACATACAGAATTTCCCTGTTTTCCATTTTAAACTGTCAGAACAACAAATACTAACTATATTAATCAATCGTATTAATTGAGAGGTTGAGGGAAAAGCAAAGCCTCCATCTGTAGTGCATTCTACCAACTACTCGATTCCATGAGGAAATCAGTCTCACTGGTTAGCATAAATAGAATAAAGGATCACAGAATGCCCTTTATTTGAATTGTTCCCTTTTTCCACGGTGATAGTGTTTTCTCAATAATAAACAGACAAACAAATAAAAATCAGTCTTTTTTTTTTTTTTTTTTTTTTTTTTACTTTATCTCACACTTGAGGAATGGGGAGGAAATGAATGGAAGAAAGAAATGCTCTCAGAGAAGAGGAAGTACAGCCATCAACCTTCCCAACATCCAGGAAAATTCTTTGCAAATGTTTTTAGTGCAATATTAACAGGATGACTACAGGGTTCTGTGGCCATTATTTGCAGAGCAAACAGGTAGGAGGCCCTTCAGGAGAGAGGGCTTCGGAGATTTAAATTCCAGTTCTGCCACTTTCCATGCAGCCTCAGGTGATTTACTTAAACCGTCCAAGCCTCCATTTCCCTCATCTGTGAGCTGGAGGAAATTAGAAAAGTAAACTATGTGACATTCTTAGGCAAAGGAAGCAGGCAATGTGCATTGCATCCCTACTCCCTTAGGGCCATGTTAGCTAAATAAAACTGTGTGTTCTCATCAGGGTTTCTAGGCTACATCATCTGAAGGTTACATGGTACTTTGGTACAAAGGAAAACTTTGTATCTGGATATTTGGCAAGCAGGTGTTCATTCAATATTTGATCATTTGTTTTGGCTTCCATGGAATCACTCTGTGTACCTGATAACTAGTCTTGGATCTCCTTCATCACATTTGTAGGCAGGGAAGCCACCGACTTCCTCGGTCAGTACCCAAACTCACCTAATCCCAAGATCCTGTCTAGTTCATTCACCACTGTTTTTCTTCATTTCCAGTAGCCTCAGAATGTTTTCTATTGTTTGGCAGGAGAAACATCCAAGGAAGGCAGTCTTTTTTTTGGATGTTTGGGCTGTGTGAAGCTTCCACTATGTTTAATTATCATTCTATGACTGGGAGGTATTTAAACAGAATTGAAGGGAAAGGAGTAATTTAAATGATGGATAAACAATAAATTGCTCTGAATGTCACATAGGTAAAAACTTTCTGAAAAAAAAAAAGGGGGGGGGCTGTCTCATTGTTTTCCATTTTGAGTGAGAAGATTGTTATAACCCCTAGAGGATATGGATTCATGAGGGGGTGGTGAGCTGCTGATTTGGGTTAGTGTTGATAGGTGGGTGGATGGAGGAGGTCCCTTAGAGTCAGGGAGCAATGGAGGAAATGGAAATTCACTCAGGGAGAAATACATCAATTAATTTTGAAATGATTCCACCTTATAGATCTATTTTTGCATTGCTTTTCTATTTTTTCTCGTAGTTTTCAATTGTTTTAGTTTTTTTTAAAAGATTTTATTTATGTATGTATTTGTCAGAGAGAGAGAGAGCACAAGCAGGTAGAGGCAGAGAGAGAAGCAGGATCCCTGCTGAGCAAGGAGCCCAATGTGGGACTCAATCCCAGGACCCTGGGATCATGACCTGAGCCAAAGGCAGCAGCTTAACCAACTGAGCCACCCAGGTGTCCCTCGTTTGTTTTAGTTTTTAAATAATTTTTTCTTGTTAAAAAAAGATACAAGTTCATTGAAGAATATTACAATACACAGATAAATAAAAGGAAGAAAGATCTGCAAAAGAGCAGATCAGAGATTCCCTGGGTCTGGAGGTTGGGGGAGGTGGAATTGATTAGAAAGGGCATGAAAAATCTTCCAGAGGGAGATGCACATGTTTGTCTTGATTGTGATGTTGATTACAAATGTGTATACATTGTCAAAATTCAAGCTGTATGCTTAAAATAAGTGTATTTTGAATGTATCATATATGCATATATTTAAATTATACCTTATAGAGCCAGTGAATACTTTTCAAAGTACTTCTGCCATCATCCACACAAAACTACTACTAATACTCTCAAGTACATTTTTTTTCAAATGATTTGCTATGTATCTATGTATACCCATATATTTTTGTTTACACAAAAAAATGGTATCTCTCTTTTTTTTTTTTTTTTATCAAGTCTAACAGGTTCTTACTGATTTTAATTTTTTACCCTCCTACTTGGAAGTAAGTTTTACCATCATAACCAACCGCTCCCACAGAGCTTATTACATAACACCCAAGGGAAAAAATTGCTTTGGTGAGAGAGAAACAGAAAACTATTTTCACCTGTTCAGCCCCTAGGATATTCTTACTGGAGACTCAGCAATCATTGCACACGTAATAGGCACGGTCTCACCATATAAATGTTGGATAGCGACATTCACCATTGATAATTTAATGGCAACCAACCGCTGAGAAGCCTGCTAGCGGCTGAAGCCAATGGCCTTGACTATATCACGTGGGCCTCCGAAAATGTGGTCCTACCTGTTTGTGTGTGCCTGATGGGCAACTATACAAGCCTCTGCATCTAGAATTCTCCTAGACTTTTTAAAGGAGAGGACAATAAGAAAAATCTGGCCCCTTCCTCTAGAGGCAAAGCTATCATTTTCTCGAGGTAATTTGAAGACAGGGAAAACTCTGCCTATTCCCTCCTCGAGTCTCCAGCCGGGCCCAAGACTGAAACTGACATAAAACTAATAAACAGGAGAAAATCATAAAAATTTTATTGAACATAAGTTTTATGCAACATAGAGACCTTTGTAAGGAAATGAAGACCCAAAAAAGTGGCAAAGCCTAAATGCTTTTATACTAGGTTGGTCATTAGAGACAACTGTGGAAAAGGTACCAAAAATATGGGGAAGCTAAAGGAAGACAAGAGCCATTTTAACAAGGTCTGTTTGTACAGAATTCTCTCAGCTGCAATTACCCGATTCTGGTGACAAGAATGTTCCTTTCCTGCGTACAGAGAAGACATCTTTCACAGGGGAGTTTCATCTCCTGCCCTTAGGTAGAATAGGGAAGATCGGAGCCCCCTTCGTGAGGTGGCTGTTTTCCACGTGCCCTTAGCTCGAAATAATTCTCTCACCAAAATGGCATATTTTGGAGTGACATTGTGGTTTCCTTCATAATTCTGAACCAGCCCCTCAGTGCCGGGTCCTTCTTGTCCGTGGGAGACCTCGGGAACGAGGAAAGAACCAGAGAAAGTAGAGTGAAACCATTAACCACAGTTAATATGGAAGTCAGCGTACAGACCCAGTTTTCCCCTGCCGCTGCCTCTGTGTGCACGTGTGGGCAGGAACGCCAAAGAGGTATACCTCCCACGGGGGGTGTTAGACAAAGCTTCTACCTGTGGGGTAATCTATCTGGGATTAACCAGTTCCTAGGGAGTGGAAAAGGAAGCTGTAAAACTCTAACCACTTTTACCAGGGACAAAATAATTTGGCCTTATTGACAGGAAAACAAAAACAGAAATAAGACACTAGTCAAGTTTCACGACTCCTGTACAGCAGTACCCAGTAGCTCAGGACCATATGCAGATGAGGATTTAATGAGAGCCTTCTGATGACTCAAGTCTATACATCTCCAGGAGAAAAAGGAGTGTCTGAAGACCAAGGGGAGGCTCAACCAAGCTGTAGTGCTTGCCCGTTGTGTCTCTCTAAGTCAGACTGGCAGCTTCCTCAGCTCCCACCTGAAGAACGGGCAGGGACCCCAAGGCAGGAAGCCCAGCTCCTTCAGGCCAGGGCTCTGCGCGAAGGCACCTGAGAGGCTGGACAAGGTGTCCCGGGTCCATGTCTGCACTTTGGGGCTGGCCAGAGCTGCTCTCGGGTCCCCACCCAGCGCGTGGCACAAAGCGAAGGCAACACACGAAAAGCGGGGAGTTAGGGCACACTGACAACGGCAGAGGAGTGACAAATGACAGGGTGGGAAGACAGAACCACTCTAAACTCACAGCTTTCTGGAGCCATTTAGTATTGGGTTAATAGCCCTGAGGACCTCAAACGTTCCTGAGGGCATGGCAGTATTATAGCATGGGACAATGACTGATGTTCAAAGTGAGTCATCAAGCAAAGGCCAAATTATGTTCAGAACATTTGCTTTTAAGAAAGCGAAGTAAAGCATTTTGGAAAAATCACTTTTCAAAATAAAATGTTAAAGTCACCATTTAGGTCTGTGTTACACTATGTGACTATTAATAGTATCTCCACTTAAAATATTAGGTATATTCTGTGTTATGATATTAAATAAATCCCATCCAGAGAGAACTGATTTTTCTCTTACATGGTCTTACTGATATATAAATAGATGTACACCTATATACCTATTTTTAAATCAAATTCTATATATTCCTTCCTTTTCTAGGACCTGATGCCATTACTTACCTACCCCCACGTTTCCAGCCACATGCTCTCTACTCCATCTTTCTCTTTAGCATACAAGCATGTTCAAGTCTCTCCTGCCTTGAAAACAAAACAAACAAAAGAACCTGCCTACAGCACCCCACCCCCTCCCAGAATTGACCCATGCCTTTCCTTTCTTTCATAATCAACTTTTTAAAATGGTCTAAATCTCATGGCCACTTGCCCAAGGAATCTTCTCTTGCTAATATCCAGTGCTCTCTATTTAGAGTTTTAATCTTGGGGCACGTGGCTGGCTCAGTCGGTTAAGCATCTGCCTTCAGCGGAGGTCGTGATCAGGATGGGAACGAGTCCTGCATCGGGCTCCCTGCTTAGTGAGGAGTCTGGTTCTTCCTCTCCCTCTGACCCTCCTCCCCGTTTGTGCTTTTTCTCTTTCTCTCTCTTTCACTCTATCTCATATAAATAAAATTAAATTAAATAAAAATAAATTTTTAATCTTATCTTATATGTCTTTTCATTTGTACATTTCGCTGTGCCCCCTTCTTAAGTCATGCTTTCCTCCAAGTCCCTGTGATATGGCTCTGCTTTATTTTCTTCCTACCTCTGTCCAGCCAGGGTCTCCTTTCAAGTTTCCTTTTCCCCTCAATGTCCATATTGCTCAGGGTCCTATCTCTGGATCTCTTTTCACTTGAAACATTCTCCCTGGGCAGTCCTATCCACTATTGCTTTGATGACACCCACATCTATGTCTTTGACAAAGTTCTCACATATGTGTGTGTTTACATGCATCTGCGTGTGTAAAATAGTGCAATAAATATCTCTATTGGAATGGCATTTAAAATGTCCCTTCTGCTCATCAGACCTGCTCCTCCTCCATTTTTTCCTGATTGGGAACCACTCATCCAGTCGCCCAGCTTAGGAGACATCATAGATTTTTCCGCTTCCTTCCTCCATTGACCCAAATAATCATCACTTCCTCTTGATTCTGCTTCCTCAATAGCTCTCCTATCTATCCCCTCCAGTCTGCCTCTTGTGTGTTCTTTTACTTACACATTGGGTTGGGATAGGGCCTCAGTCCTCATCTTCACACCTCAGGTCTTGATTCCTGAACTTCTGTGTTGTCGTGCTTGGCTTCTCTTTGGAATTTTGCATTTGGTAATCTGGATTTATTCTCACTCCCTGTCCAGGACATGAGGTCCTGGTTCTGTTGTGTAAGCCAAAGACAATTCTCCTACTCTTACCACGACCTTCCATAAGGATGAGAGAGAAACTGGACAATTTCTCTTGACTGAGGACACTCCCTCACAAATCATAGCCCAATCATAAGTAATTTATTATTCTATACTGGAATGGTTGGTTCCTTCGTTGTCTTCCACTTTGTGCTCTGAGTTATTTTACTGTTCTTTTAATATTCAGATCATCAGTGGGCCTAATTCTATTATCTGCCTTGATTTTTGGTCATTAGCCATGTTTCATTGGCTCATCATATGTCTATTAATTCTATATCATATGCCAAACATTAGACATAAAAATATCACAGGGAGTCTGAATGTTACCCTCTACCAGGGAAGTCTCCCCCTTTTTCTTTGTTAGAGAGAGTAAGGGCTTGGTTCCTTCCATTACACGAGAAACTGGGGTGTGCTGGGCCTGAACTGCAATTTTCCTGAGACTTGCTCTACCTCTGACCTGCCCCTTGTTCCTAGGGCCTGGCTCTCTTGGGCTTGAATTTCTGAGCCTAAGGGTCTTCAGCTTCTTGGCCCTGACAGATTGCAGGAGGTCCAGCCCTGCCCTTCAGAAATTCCAGTCCACTCTTCAGCCCACCTACCTGTCACAACTTCAATATCTGGCAAATGTCTTAAGGAGAGATGAGAAGCATTTTGAAGCAAGGTTTTCTCCAGAGGGTCTTTATTTCCTCAGCACTGTGAGCGAAGTCTGCCTTTTAGAATTTCATCCTAGATCTGTAGCCTCCCGTGTAGTACCGAAATTCAGCAAATATGTTAGGGGGGAAATCAGTCATGCATTGGAGTCTCCTTCTTCTTATTTGTCACATATCCCTATTTGTCACATCATCCTTTTATAGCTGTTAAAAACCTGACTGGTTTTTCTTTGCCCCTGCAGAGGTTCTCTGCGTAAGCAGGCCCCTCACCCAACACGCTACACAGCAAGTGCCCTCTGGAAAAAAATATCAGGTGGTGTCATCTCACTACAGAAATGATTCTTACTCTCTCTGGAATTTTAGTGTATATAATCTTCAGTGATTCCATAGCAACCTGATGCCTTTACAGTATAATTTTTGTCATTTATAACAAGTTAACCTAATTATTGTACAAGGGGGAGTGTTGGTGGGCCGTGGTCTACTACATCTGACCCTGAAGATAAATTCCCATGTAAGACTTTTTAATGCCTATCTCAATATTTTGTGCATAACACACAATAACGTGCCAAAGAAAATTTTAAATTAATGAAAAAAGAAATCATTTAACTTTTCTTAACATCACTTCCTCCCAGTAAGATAGTAGTATCTTCCCTTAATGTAATGTTTAATGCTATACAAAATATATTCCATATATATTTTATTCCATATCCCATATTCATTTAATTCTTACAACACCTCTTCAGTAGGATTCATAATAATGACAACAAGGATAAAGGTAGCTGATAGCTACTGAGTACTACTTTGGGCCAGGCCCTATGCTAAGTAGTCTACATATATTATCTTATTTAATCCCTATAATAAACTGTGAGATAGGTACTTCTCTCCCCAGTTCCATAAAGAAATGGAGGCTGGAAAATGTTAAGTGACATGTCTAAGTACTGAAAGGTGATAAATGGAAAGAATTGGATTCAAAAACGGAACTGAATATTGAGTTCTCCTCCCTGGGTATTTTTCACTGCACTTCAGCTTTCTGTTTGCTATGATGTCTGGTTTCCTACAGGGTTCAACTACATACCTAAAATTCTTCAACTTACCATATTTCCTAACTACTACATAAATAAAAAATATAATTATGAATGAGCAGTCCCAAGATGATACTGAAAACACTTAGAGGTAGTGTAAGGAACGGGAGTTGATTTCCTTTTACTGATGCAGATGGTTTTGCCTCTTCAGATGACATTTCATTGGTCTCAGATCTGACAGTGATAATAATTGGTAAGATGAATGAATACTTAGTCCTAGAGATGGGTCTGTGGCCACAGTAGTTGAAGTAAACCTAAACCTCACAGGCTAGGTTAACCTCTGAGTTAACCAGCCATAGATCAAAGAGATAAAATTGCATTTTGTGATGGAAAACTATATTGGTAAAAATGAAAACTATCATAATGATGTACTATATGAGTACATCATTTTTACCAATATAGTTTTCCATCACAGAATACAATTACCCCGAAGATACAGATGTAGTGAAAAGAAGGGCCATCTGTACCCCAATGTTTATAGCAGCAATGGCCACTGTCGCCAAACTGTGGAAAGAACCAAGATGCCCTTCAACGAATGAATGGATAAGGAAGATGTGGTCCGTATACACTATGGAGTATTATGCCTCCATCAGAAAGGACGAATACCCAACTTTTGTAGCAACATGGACGGGACTGGAAGAGATTATGCTGAGTGAAATAAGTCAAACAGAGAGAGTCAATTATCATATAGTTTCACTTATTTGTGGAGCATAACAAATAGCATGGAGGACATGGGGACATGGGGATTTAGAGAGGAGAAGGGAGTTGGGGGAAATTGGAAGGGGAGGTGAACCATGAGAGACTATAGACTCTGAAAAACAATCTGAGGGTTTTGAAGGGGCGGGGGTTGGGAGGTCGGGTACCAGGTGGTAGGTATTATAGAGGGCACGGATTGCATGGAGCACTGGGTGTGGTGCAAAAATAATGAATACTGTTATGCTGAAAATAAATAAAAATAAATTTTAAAAAAAAGTAAAAGCTATCCCATTTGTTTCTTTAAAATTCAGTACTTAGAAAAATAATAGTCTTGGGGCATCTGGGTTGCTCAGTGGGTTAAAGCCTCTGCCTTCGGCTCAGGTCATGATCTCAGGGTCCTGGGATCAAGCCCTGCATCGGGCTTTCTGCTCAGTGGGGAGCCTGCTTCCCTTCCTCTCTCTCTGCCTGCTTCTCTGACTACTTGTGATCTCTCTCTCTGTCAAATAAATAAAAATAAAATCTTTTAAAAAACAGTCTTAATGTCATACGTTAAATTATTTGTTATCATTTGGAAAAAGAGAAAAATTTACTACTGAAATAAACCCAGCCATTTTTGAAGCTAAGTGAGTAAAATGCAAACTTTTTATCATAATTAACTAGATTTCTCCTTATTCGGCATCAAGTGTATTTTTGTCATCTAGTTCTCTCAAAATGCTTACAAAAAATTTTGATGCCATGCTTCTATTCAGGGTACAAATAAGATGAAGGAAAAAGCGAACTGGCAATGTGTTTAATCAGGTATATTATTAGATAAGAATGGGCATATATTATAAGCTTTAGTTAAAAGCATCATCTCTAATTCTTTCCTTATAAAATGTACATGGGAAATAGGAGATACAAACTTTTCCTCACCAGATAAGAATTTTAAGAAGTAACTGATTATCAAGAATCCTGCATTCTTTATTATTTCTTCCTGTAAGCTATTATTATTCTCAGTGGGTGGGTGGAATAATTATTATAAAGAGCATAATACTTTCAGAAAGAATTGTCCTTACCTGTTTACCTCCTCTGTGTATAGATTGCCTATGTATAAAGAGATAGATACAGATTTTATGTATATCTCACAGAGATATAATGAGATCTATTTAGCTATACATACACACACGTGGGTACATATATGCATATGTACTTACACACACAGGGAGTACACAGGTACTATATATATATGCATTTAAGCCTATATACACACAGACGTGTCAAACTAGATCTTCTATGTCAATTATTATATAGCTATGTCCTGATCTTTCGAGGTGTTTTCAAATCTTTTATAACATTCCCTCATCACAAAAGTGTGTGATGTTATTAAAAGCAGAAATCACGGTACAGAGAGGTAGGTGAACTATTTTCTCCGTGGTCACGTGCAGAATCCAGATGAGAGCTTGGTCTCCTGACTCTTCCTCCTCATGGTTCTGCCGCACTGGCTTGATAGGCTTCCCTCCAGCCGAGTGTAAGAAGGACACCCTGTCCTCACTGCCATCTCCTTGAATCAATTCACTCAAACAAAAGGTCGTTTTAAATAGAAACCTGGTTTGACAGATTTCTTTCACTGCATTGACCAGTTTAAATAAAATGAGCAAATCAGTGTCTTTGTTTCTGTGTCACATAGACACTGCCTAAATACTGACCAGGTGCTGTGCTACTAGCCTCCGTGACCCATTTTAAACCCTGGCTCCTGGATTAAACAAACCCCTCTCTCTCTCTAAGTGGAATGAGACCAAAAGGCAAGACAGAGAGAATGAAAAGACAGCAGATGACTTTTCCTTAAGCAAACACTATTGAATTACAAAGGTGAAAAAAAAAAAACTATTTTTAACAATTGCAACCACGAGGGAGCAAATGTATTGATCGTATCATTGTTGTTGTTTTTTTTTCTCTCCTTGTTGCTAGGATGTGGTCTATATTAAAGATAGTTGTTGCCTTAGTGAAAATCTTCCCAGAGCAAAGTAGTAGTGCCCCCCCTGCTGGCCAAGAAGCCAGGTTGTTTTGGGGGGTTTTGTTTTTTGTTTTGTTTTGTTTTTGTGGTGGTGTTCTCAGTTTAAAACAAAACCACAAAAGCAGAACAAAACAAAGGCAAGTAGACATCTTTAGTAAATAGCTTAGGAATTTATCTGCAAAATTGTTATTTCAAGAATATTACAAACTTGCTGGAACAACACGGGATAGTTTCTTTCCTACTATATCTGAGGAAAAGAAAGGCAAATTCTGACCAGGTGTCAGATTTCTCTCTGCTTGGGGCTATTTCTTTGTTTTATCTCTTTAATTCAGGGTAGTAATAGAGCGCCTGGGAAGTAATACTTTTCTCACCTTGATAATTTAAGCAGTTTGGGGGCCATCTGAATTACTGAAAAGGCCCAAGACAAGAAATTGCTTATGATATTAACTAGTGATTTTGCTTGTCACTAGTTACTTGTAATAGAGGAGAGGGAGAAAGAAAGTGAAATCCACAAAGCTTTAGTTTCTTTCACCATGGAAATTGTTGAAAGCTCTGACATTGAAGCTGAAAAGTGTCAGGGATAGGGTGGGCAGATTATGGAGAGGAGGGTACACCCTGTTGAATTTGAAAGACCAGCGGCCTATCCAGTCAGCTATGACCAGTGGGGGAATCATCCAGAGAGGAACTGGGAATGAAGTTATAGACTTAAAAATCATCAGCCTATCTGTCGGAAGTCATGGATGTGGGTGAGGTCATCCGAAGAGAAAATATAGAGAATGAAAATAACAGGGCTGAGCATGGTAACTTGGGGAACATCACCAATTGTTAGAGAATGGGCAGAAGGAGAAGCATTAGTGGAAACTGAGACAGAATCCGTAAAGTTTTGGGGGGAAAACTAAGAGAAATTATTATCAGATTGACCAAAAGGAGCGGAAAATGTCAAGGGAGAAGTTAACAGTGTCCAAAGCCAAAGGGAAACCACCAAGTCTAAGAACATAAAGAAACCACTGGCTTTGTTATTTGGCAGATCCCTGGTGACCCCCAATGAGTAGTTGATAGGGAAGCAGAAGAGAGAAAGGGTGGTTCCCACAGAAGAGAGTGGGGCAGGAGAAACTTCCCTAAGACCAGCTGACTTGAATACATTTGGAGGAAAATGAGGAAGAGCTGGGGAAGAGGAAAATACAGAAGAACGAGTGGTTCAGACAGATTCAAGAGAAGTTGGGAAGGGAAAAGATCAAGAGCACAGGCTGAGTCTTCTTTTATTTTTTTTTTTTTTAAGATTATATTTATTGGTTTGTCAGAGAGAGAGCACAAGCAGGGGGAGAGGCAGAGGGAGAAGCAGACTCCTCCCTGAGCAAGGAACCTGAAGCAGGACTCGATCCCAAGATCCTGGGATCATGACCTGAGCCGAAGGCAGACACTTAACCAACTACGCCGCCCTGGTGTCCCACAGGCTGAGTCTTAACAGAGTAGAACATATCTATTTCTGGGACAGCAGGAGAGGATGTGTAGATGACTTGTGAATGGTGGTCCGGCGTGGTGATTTCTGGAGGACCACATTGAGATGAGGGTTTAAGGAGACAGGTAAAGGTTTTTACTGCTAGAACAGTTGCTTTAAGAGAAAAGGGAAAATAAAACCTGCTAAATCTTCTAGTAAAGATGTCTAAAAGACTCCCTGCGCAGTACTGAGGGGACAGACAGTGAGACTGCAAATATAAACTGAAGGAAATGAGCATCAACACGTGTTGTTAAGAAAAGAAGGAGAAAAGGCAGGAAGAGTGGACATGTATTAATGACCAAAAAAGCAATGAATAAAGGACTTGAAAGCTCATGTGTTTCTCTCTACCCTGCAGCCTCCCCAGAAAGGTGTGGTCTAACAGGACAGCAAGGAAATTACCAGCAAGGAAAAAAAAGAAACCTTCGTTGCTCCCTTCCTCTTCCCTCACCATTAAACATTGGGTTTTATTTTAAAATCAGAACCTAGGGGCGCCTGGGTGGCTCAGTCATTAAGCACCTGCCTTTAGCTCAGGTCATGATTCCGGGGTCCTGGGATCGAGCCCCACATCGGTCTCCCTGATGGTGGGGAGCCTGTTTCTCCCTCTCCCACTCCCCCTGCTTATGTTCCCTCTCTCGCTGTCTCTGTGAAATAATAAATAAAAACCTTGAAAAAAAAATCAGAACCTAAGCTAAATGAAGTTGCCAACATCAAGCTTTCCTGATTATCTTCTATGTCCTAAATTGTCATGTGGGCCACGTAAATAAAACAATTTGTTCTTCTCTAACACAGACGTCTCCAAACACGATCACCGCTGTAGCTTCGTGCCAATCCTCCCTCCACTTCCATTAAAGTGATGAAAATGAGCTCAGATTCCTCTGAGGACAGAGGTAATTAATACGAAAGGAAATGCAGCGGGATTTTGCTGGTCTAAACTGAAGTGAGAATGAGAAAGGTTTTGTGTCTTTGTAAACTCACAGGAAAGTGCTTCCCCACTAAAGTCACTGGAAAGGAGGACATTTTCACAAGTTTCTATTTTTTGCTAAATATTTTTAAGAGTGCAATGTTGTAATGAGAGAAAACTTAGCACTTGAGTACAGGCTCTTGGAATAGTTTCAAGGACCCTTATCCGTCAAACCTACCCTCATGACACTCTGGTGAAGGGTTGTCAAACCTCTGGCTGTCAGGGGACTGGTGTCTTGCCCTCCAGGTAAGGTGGGGGCAGGTAAGCAACAGCCTCAGTTTCATCAGGACACAGATCAGACCTCCAAAGGCAGGAAGAAGTACAAAATAAAGCTCTTGGACAAGTCACGTATAGCAAATCAGGCCGTCTTCAGAGGTGTTTGTGGGAGAGTGTTTGTGTGGTGTCTCTCGGCGGCTCTGGGGGTGTACAGGAGGGTGAGAAGGAGAAGTTGGAGGAGGCTGGGGACCCATTGCCCTTCTGTCTAGCACAGCTCTACTTTTACTTGTTTCATATGCTAGATTTCTAAATAAGGTTTCTTTTAAGCAAAGATCATGCTAATTAAAAAAAGCAAACAAAAATAGAAAAGCTGTAAGGTTCCTTCTAGTTTTAAAAAATATGCTATGATTATAAATCTATAGAGTAGCCATCCCCCAAAGTGGAATATTGAGATTTTGCTGTGGTTTAAGGAGATCCACAAGGGTTGGTTTGTTCAAAAATCTCTCCTGTAAGATTCTAGATGGAGGATTGAAAGAGGAACGGCAGCTGGGAGAGGTTTTGATTGCTCTAGGAGGAAGGGGACCTCTCAAGTGATCCTGAGGGAGAACATAGCTGCCTAGGGACATCACAGGGGCTCAGAGAGTCTGCAGAGGATAAGGACCTTAAACAAGGCTATGAGCACCTGGGAAAATTCCTTGCTTTAGGTAAGACTGGCCCTAAACAGAGTTTAGGCAAAAAGCTTGAATTTTTTTCTGGTATCCAAGGAAACATAATTAAAGGGACACAGGTGCTAATCCCTCCTAGAATTGACAAAAATTCCTCAACGCTTTGAATACTAGGTTTTGTCAAACAAACAGGCTTGGCTAATCAGAGGAAATCAGCAACTCCGATTAGATAAGATGAGATAAATGTTCGAGAACTTTGGTCATGGATGGGAAGGGGAAGGAAAAGGAGCATTATTTGATCCTTGTCTATTCTAAGCCTGAGGAAGGGAGAAGACCACGATTCTCAAATCGACGGTCAAGACAGAGAAGGGAACATTCTATCTTTGTAATATTTTATGTGACCAGGATTCATTTTCAGCTTGTGAATAATAAGGCCTCAGGACAGAGGTAAAGCTATTATTAGTAGAAAAGGATAGCTTGAAGATAACTCACACATTTATTAGGCTATATATTTTTTTTGATTCTTGAATATCTGTATTTTCTCAACAGCCGTTTGCCCTTAATGGGTGTTGAATAAATAGGTGTTGAATAAACAAATAATGAAAAATACTTTTTTAAAGATTTTATTTATTTGACACAGAGAGAGCGAGAGATTGATCACAAGCAGGGGGAGTGGGAGAGGGAGTAGCAGTCTCCCAATGAGCAGGGAGCCCTATGAGGGAGGCTCACGCGGTACTGGATCCCAGGAGCCTGGGATCATGACCTGAGCCGAAGGCAGATGCTTAACTGATGGAGCCACCCAGGTGGCCCAATAGTGAAAAGTTCTTATGGGTAATATGCCATGGGATCGTTAAATGCTTTCCTTACCCGAGACCACCAAAACTTAATGAAGTTTTCTAGGGGGCAGGAGGTGAATCCTTGAGCATTCTCATGTTGGTGTTAGCTGAATATCATCACTTTTATTGTGTGCTTTAATATCCAGAATCAAGGACTCCTGTGTGGAAGGTTGAGCAGGGATCTCTGTAAATCTAAAAATAGGCTATCCTCCTTGCTAGCAGCGCATACAGAAACCAGGTTGCTTCCAGGGACAAGCTTATGGGGCAGCAATGTTAAAGCTTTCCAATAGTTAATTACAAAAACAAACTGAATTCAGTGGCAATGCAGTGCACTTAAATAAATAATAAATAATAAACGGAATTTAGTACAGTGGCCATGACGTTTAATTAATTAATTAATTAATAATTTGATTTAATTAATAAATAATAAATAATAAATAAACTGAACTTAGTACAGTGGCAATGCAGTGCCTTTAGAGTAATTTTAGGAAAACATAAATAATTGCAATGTAAATAAAGACTTTTCTGCAAAGGAGAACTGGTGTGAAGGCTGAGTTTCTATACATAAAAGAAAGGAACGAAAGTTTTTAATTCCATTTCTTGTCAAAAGTTCTTCCTGGTTGGGATTTTGGGGCTACATTAACGCAGTCAAGAAGGGCCTGCTCTTTCAGAGGATGAAGTACTCCTAAATGTTCTACATTTCTGTCTGCGTAAGTCACAATTCTGAGAAACAGGATCCGTTTCTACAAATACAGGATGTCAATTAGAATCATATTTACATGTCTATTCCCAAATCTCATCTTTCATTTGTTTAAATAACAATCTCCTTGATGATTACTGCTGATCCTACTGTTGACTATTTTGAAAGATTATTCCCTGCTTTCGTGTTCAACTTTTTTATTATGCAGTAGCTTGTTCTTAATGACAAACCTGGATCACGAGAGGCACCCTGTACAACAAATTCTTGCTTCCTGAGGGCGTGCATATTTCAGAGAAGATGGCTGATTATAAACCCCAAATCCAGCCTTCTAGCCACCCTTTCTATTTTTACCTTTATCTGCTTTTATTCTATTCTATTTAAAAAGGTGTCAGAATATCTCACTCCTCTGCTCAAAACCCTACAGCAGTCTAAACTCCAAATCCTTACATAGTCTGTAAGATCCTGCCTAGCTTTATCTTCTATGACCCTGCACCCCGTTCACTCTGCTCCAGCCACACTGCCCTTAAATAAGCCAGGAACACACACACACACACACACATGCACGCACACACACGCAGCATACTCTGCTCAGGACATTTGCACTTGCTGTTACCTGTGCATGGAACATTCTTCTCCCAAATATCCTTGGGGTTTGCTCTGCTTTTCCACAATTTCTCTCAAATGTCATCTGCTCAGTATCTACCATCTCCCCTATTTAACACCATAATATTATTCTCACTCTGGAATTCCAGGCCCCTTTCCTCTGTTTTATTTTTTGTCCTTAGCACTAATCACCATCTAAAATAATACATATTTTACCTTAGTATCTTTCTTATCTGTTCCCTCACTAGAGGATAAGCTCTGTGAGGGGAAAGATAGTCCTCTGTTTTGTTCTCTGCACTATCCCCAGCATCTAAAATAATGCCTAGTATCTAACAAATACACATAGATATTTGTTGAATGACGTCCCTGAAATCAAATAGTACCAATCTCCTGAACCAAGAATAAACAGAAAAAAAGTGAGAAAATATGTAAATAGGATTAATTATTTCAGATCAACTGCTTTTGATACAGTTAGAACACCTGAATCATTTGAAGCTTCTGATTAGCAAATATTTTTCATTTACCCAGAGGTTTCCTTTTTTTAAAATTAACATATAATGTATTATTTATTTCAGGGGTACAGGTCTGTGAATCATCAGTCTTACATAATTTACAGCACTCACCATAGCATCTACCCTCCCCAATGTCCATAACCCAGCCACCCCATCCCTCCCACCCACCATGTTTCTATTTTCCCACAAAAACTTCCCAAGACGATGTAATGAGCAGAAAAATATTGCTTTGTATTTCATCCACTTTCTCTGTTCCTGTCTATCACTTTAAAGGCATAATGAGAGAGAGTAAAAGTAAAAGCAAAAGAATATAGATAATGTCAAATTGGACAAACAGTCCCTAAAAAGAAGAAGAAGAAGACAACGACAGTTGGTCTTATCAATGGAAATTATCAAGCATGGCCACAAAGATGTTTACTTCAATGAGGCACCCTACCTGGACTGAGTTGTTTAAGCCACTTAATTTAAATGAAAATATTTCCCCCCAAATTTTATTGACTAATTGGGCTGGAAGGTAATTTTCTTACACAAGGAGGCAGTGTTGCTCAGGAAAAAAAAAAAAAAAAAAAAAGAAGAAGAAGAAGAAAAAAAAAACAACTAAAGATTCCACTTCCTTAGCTAAGTCATGGTTATGAATCATCATCATACACCCAAAACCACTACAGAAAGAACCAGCATAATTTCCATATGACTATTTTTTCAGCTTCTCCAAAACTCTTAACCTTCTGAACAAAAGTTGTTGCAAGAAACTCAACACAAATGTCTTTATAAAACCCCACTGGAAGGTGCTCTGTTTGAATGTTCACTCAATACAACCTTGTTTCAGAGCCAGGTTTTGCCTTCCACAGGATCTCCAATAAGATTTTCTTTTAAGAACGCTTTTAAAAGGTAACTTTAAATGGAAAAAAAAAAAAAAAAAGCAGGCCTTTATAGTGTACACATTTTCAAGTGTTAAACTTGTTTCAGCAGGAAGTAGTCTTCCTTCATTTAAGTTAAGTCCACAGCGTTCCGGGGCTTTGTTGGCAGAGCTAGTGTGGGCACTGAGGATTTCCCTTCTCTTGCTTTATCAGTCTCTTATTAACTCCCTCTTAGAGATAAAGATATTGACAAGGCATGCCATGGAGATTAGAGTTACAGCTGAACAAAGTCATGGATCAACCAGAGAAACGGGTTTTGCTTGTGAAATCAACTCTCAATTATTCCCCGTGTGGATTACTATTTCGTACGTTTTCTATGTAGAATATAAATACCAGCCTGGCTTTCTGCTGCTATCAGGAATCTCCCAAACCCATTCTGGCTGCTCCCAGCTGATGGGTCCTTCTCAAACTGAAGTCATTATAAATACCACCTGTGTAAAGCCAATCATAATTAGGAAGGAAAATCCACTACCGGGTAATAATGCAACACATTCCAAGACCAAGCAAACTACAGAGTTTTAAATAATTAGCACCACAATTGCCCCTGCTTCCTATGATACTGGTTGTTAATGGCATTGTACCCTTTTTTGAAGATACAATATTTTTTAGGCATTCTCCTTTTACTTTTTGTAGTTTCATGCTTTTGTTTCATTATTTTATTTCATTTTATTTAAATTCCAGTTAGTTAACATAAAGTGTAATATTAGTTTTAGGAACAGAATTCAGTGATTCATCATTTACATATAATACTTGACGCTCATCACAAGGGCCCTCCTTTATCCCCATCACCCATTTAGACCATTTACCCCCCCCCCATTTAGCCCAATGTTTCATTTGTTCTCTATAGCCAAGAGTCTGTTTTACAGTTTGACTTTTTTTTCTATGTTTTTCTGTTTTGTTTCATAAAATCCACATATGAGTAAAATCATACAGTATTTGTCTTTCTTTGACTGACTTATTTCACCTCGCTTAATACACTCTAGCTCCATGCACGTTTTTGCAAATGACAAGATTTCATTATTTTTGATGACTAAGTAATATTTCATTATGTGGTGTGTGTGTGTGTGTGTGTGTGTGTTCACACTGTCTTTTTCCATTTATCAGTCGATGGACATTTGGTCTCTTTCCATAGTCTATTGTTGATAATGCTACTATAAACATCTGGGTGTGTACATCCCTTTGAATTAGTATTTATGTATCCTTTAGGTAAATTCCTGGTGGTATCATTGCTGGATCATAGGGTAGCTCTATTTTTAACTTTCTGAGGAACCTCCATACTGTTTTCCAGAGTGGCTGCACCAGTTTGCATTTCCACCAACAGTGTAAGACTGTTCCCCTTTCTCCGCATCCTGGCCAACATCTGTTGTTTCTTGTATTGTTAATTTTAGCCATTCTGACAGGTGTGAGGGGATATCACATTGTAGTTTTGATTTGTATTTCCCTGATGATCGGCGATATGAGCATATTTTTGTGTCTGTTAGCCATCTGGATGTCTTCTTTAGAAAAAATATTCATGTCTTCTGCCCATTTTTAACTGAATTATTTGTCAATGAGATATCACCTCACTCTAGTCAGAATGGCTAAAATCAACAAGTGACGAAATGACAGATGCTGGCGAGGATGCGGAGAAAGGGGAACCCTCCTACACTGTTGGTGGGAATGCAAGCTGGTACAGCCACTCTGGAAAACAGCATGGAGGTTCCTCAAAATGTTGAAAATAGAACTGCCCTATGACCCAGCAATTGCACTATTGGGTATTTACCCTAAAGATACAAACGTAGTGATCCAAAGGGGCATGTGCACCCGAATGTTTATAGCAGCAATGTCCACAATAGCCAGACTATGGAAAGAACCTAGATGTCCATCAACAGATGAATGGATCAAGAAGATGTGGTATATATACACAATGGAATACTATGCAGCCATCAAAAGAAATGAAATCTTGCCATTTGCGACAATATGGATGGAACTAGAGCATATCATGCTTAGCGAAATAAGTCAAGCAGAGAAAGACAACTATCATATGATCTCCCTGATATGAGGAAGTGGTGATGCAACATGGGGGCTTAAGTGGGTAGGAGAAGAATAAATGAAACAAGATGGGAATGGGAGGGAGACAAACCATCAGGTGTTGAGTTTTTTAAGTTCTTCAGAGATTTTGGATGCTAACCACTTATCAGATCAGTCATTTACAAATATCTTCTCCCATTTTGAAGGTTGCCTTTTATTTTTGTGGTTATTTCCTTTGCTGAGCAGAAGCTTTTTGTTTTGATGTAGTCCTGAGAGTTCATGTTTGCTTTTGTTTCTCTTGTTAAGCATACACCTAATGACTTGTATTTTGACAAGTTGGTCTAGAGAAGAACAGCTGTGTTTAGAGCACTCCCTGGATCCTTCGAAGTAAATCCAAGGAACACTCTTCCAGTCCTTGCTTATTTCCTCTTCAGTTCTCTCCTCCATTCCAAATCAAGATTGACGTGTGTTTTAATTTGATAAAAAGCTAATTACTTGACATCCTTGTGCCCTTGCTTCCTCATCTGTGAAAGAGTTGAGGACAATAATAGTGCCTACCTCAGAGAACGCTGTGAGGACTACATAAAACAACTAGAAAAACACGATTTATGAAGTGTCATGGAGAATTCTTTTCTTTAGCCATCAACATTAAGAAAGTATATCTTCACTTCCTCATATCAGGGAGATCATATGATAGTTGTCTTTCTCCGCTTGACTTATTTCGCTAAGCATGATACGCTCTAGTTCCATCCACGTTGTTGCAAATGACAAGATTTCATTTCTTTTGATGGCTCCATAGTATTCCATTGTCGAAGTGGTGATGCAACATGGGGGCTTAAGGGGGTAGGAGAAGAATAAATGAAACAAGATGGGATTGGGAGGGAGACAAACCATAAGTGACTCTTAATCTCACAAAACAAACTGAGGGTTGTTGGGGGGAGGGGGGTTGGGAGAAGGGGGGTGGGGTTACAGACATTGGGGAGGGTATGTGCTATGGTGAGTGCTGTGAAGCGTGTAAACCGGGCGATTCACAGACCTGTACCCCTGGGGATAAAAATATATTATATTTTTATTAAAAAAATGTTTTTAAATGAATGTACAAAATTTCAATTTTTCACTAGCATCATAAATAGAACACTAGCTTTTGACAATTGCCTGGTGTTTTAAATAAATATGGTTTATTCATTCCAAAAAAAAAAAAAGAATGTATATCTTCTACCCTAAGCTGTGTGTTTTTTTATGAAAGCATCATGATTCTTATCAATGACTATGAATTCTTTGTTGTGGCCAAGTATAAGGATGGGTCTCCATTTGTCCCTTCAGGACTCATGGGAGGCACAACTAGTCATTCTCACACTGAAATCATACAAAGCCTTGAAATATTTGTGAATAATCCAGTAACTACTCCTACTCCTACTACTACTGCTACTACTAACTCAAAGCTGGCATGTAAGTGAAACATGCTACTCCCCCCACGTTGCAAGTACTCTTTCCATTAAACCACTTTCCATTCCAGGTTGAAGAAAGAGCAAAACCAGAGAAATTAATATAGAACATGCTTCTGAAATAAATACAATAAATAAAAGAAGCCAGCCTAAGTTTTTATTTATCAAAAATTAATATTAACATATTATGTACCAGGTACTTTGAAATATGAACTGTTAATACTAAACCTCATGATAGCCCTTTTGAGGTAAATACCATTATTCCTATTATATATATAAGAGAAGGGAGGCGGGGAGAAGTTGAGAAACTTCCCACGATCACACAGCTTGTAAATGATAATGCAGGCAGTCCAACTACAAAGGACACCATTTAATCACCTTGTGATGAGGACTCTCTTTGGAGTAAGGAAGAGAGAATGTCAGAGCTGGACTTTAAGAGGATTTACCGGAGGGCAGAAAGTAGAATGAATTTGAAGAGCTGAGCAGTGACATTTATTATTATGTGCTATACACTGATCATGTGCCGGGCATTTGACTGAGTACTTTACATACATTCCGTCAGCTAATTCTCACAACAAGCCTTTGAGACCATTACAGTTGTGTTCCCCATTTTACAGAGAAGTTAACTCAGGGTCAGTGAGGTTCAGGAATGACACAAAGGCAGAAAGTAGCAGAGCTAAGACTCAAATCCAGTTCTGCTGGACTCCAAACCTATGTTCTTAACTGCTCACAATATCTGACTTTATGGGGCACCTGGGTGGTACAGTCGGCTGAACATCCAATTCTTGGTTTCGGCTCAGGTCACGATCTCGGGGTAGTAAGTCACGATCTCGAGGTAGTAAGATGGAGCCCCTCATCAGGCTCCACTCTCTCTTTCCTTCTGCCCCTCCTCCTCAAACACACTCTCTAAAGCAAATAAATAAATCTTTTAATAAATATGACTTTAGGGGCATCTGGGTGGCTCAGTTGGTTAAGTGGCTGCCTTCTACTTGGGTCATGATCCCAGGGTCCTGGGATCAAGCCCTGCATTGGGCTCCCTGCTCAATGGAGAACCTGCTTCTCCCTCTTCCTCTGCCTGCTGCTCTGCCCACTTGTGCTCTCTCTCTATCTCTCTGTCAAATAAATAAATAGATAAATAAATCTTTATAAAAATACAACTTCATCTAACATATGTGAAAAATAATAGGACAAAGACGGAAAACTGATTTAAGACATACTGCAAAGAAGGAATCTATAGAGTTTAGACTGTTGTAATATTATCGAAGAAAGAGGAAGGGTTAGAAATGACTAAAGTTTGACATGTAAGTAACTTGGGTAAGAGTGACACTAAACAAAGAAATAGAGAAGTCAGGAAGAGCCAGCCTCTGTGAGCTGGGTGAGTTCTTACTCAGACAACACTCATTCCAGAGCAGGAAAACCGTGTGTGGGACAGAGTTGTCATTTTCACACCAGCTCATGCTACTCATCCATCAGATTTTCTAAAACCCATGCATTGACCGGAACTCCTGGTTTTTGCTTTTCCAAATAGATTTTTCTGATCTCCTTTACCATGTGAACAATGAACATGATTTTAAAAGTCAAGTAAGAAGGGAAAAAATGTTAAGATGTTGGTTTTTTAAAGAGCAGGGTAATCTATTTCTTCAGGAGTTACTGGTCTGTGTTTAACTTTTAAGCAACCAACAAAACCTCTGCACAACAGTCACTACTATATTTTTTTAAAGATTTATTTATTTATTTATTTGAGAGAGAGAGAGAGAGAGCATGCACATGAACAGGGGGAGGAACTGAGGAAAAAGGAGAGAGAATCCAAAATAGACTCCATGCTGATTGTGGAGCCTGACACCGGGCTGGATCTCAGGACCCTGAGCTGACCCAAAAGTCGGATCCTTAAGCAACTAAGAGACCCAGGCAAGGCAATGCCATCTTAGCCAAAATAGGAGTTCCACCTTTTTGTGAAAAATTATGTTTCTTCTACACACATTATTACCATCACCACCACAAAAAGATAAGAATTTTTCTGAGAAAAAAATTCTTGGTTGATAAAAATGTCAGGCTTCGGCTACTGGTTAGCTGTGTCTTAGACAAGCAACGTGACTTTTCTGTTTTCACCTCCTTCCTCTATAAACTAAGGAGGTTGTTTAGATTCAGTGTAGCTCAGACTGTACTAACATTAAGGGAACCGATGGTAGGATTCTTTCCCATGCTTTATGTTCCATTATTCAAGAATGTAGAAAGGAGGCACTAAAGGTCTGGAGCCTAAACAGACCATTAGAGCTGAATGTGCTGCTACAGCCCATTTCATGCACTTCCCTTAGTTTATAAACCAAGGAAATGAGGCACAGAATCTGGATCCAGCTGGGGAGCAATGAAGTCCAATCCAGAACCAAGATCCTAATTCCTGTTTTTGGGCTTTTCCCACTAGACCGCAGTGTCTCTTCTAACCAACTGGCTGATTTAGAAATATTTGCCTTGGATGAACTCTGATGAGTTGGGGGAGAAAAAAAAAAAAAAAAGCCAAAATAAAAAGCCTTTCTTACCAGAGAGAGATTTATGTATTGGATTTAAGGTTCTTATAAAATGAAATCCCATAACACTTCAACTGCAACATAAAAGTATTAGACTCTGTTGTGTGCTTTTTATAGAGCAGTATAATGGCTCAAGTTTCAGACAGAATTTCTGGTCTTCCCACTGCAAACACAGTGTAACCTGGAAAAGTCACTCTGAAGTATTGACTCCTGAGACCACAAAACGGAGATGATAGTATCCTCCTACGTAGGGAATGCCCTTGGCCAAGTGTGCATTTGCTCTCCACATTGACTCTGCTGCTGGAGGAGCAAAGAGAAAAAAGATGTCCTGAATAAGACAGACTGGAAAGAAAGTGGGTGACAGAGAGAGTGCCAGCCAAGTCCTCCACCCACATCCTAGATCCCCATCTTCAAATCCCCCTTTCTTTACAACTGGCCCTAAAAGGATACAGAAAGAGAGGAACAGCAAATACAAAATCCAAACACAGAAACTGAAGTGAAAGTCAGCTTGTCCCTGCCTGAGGAGCTATAGGCAGATGTACACTGTCCACCCCAGGGCTGCCTCGGCTCACACTTCTGTGCTGAGTTGCCAGGTATAATACAACCATCTTTATCTTTTATCTTGGAATTCTTTAGAGATAAGCACGCAATGAACACAGGGGGAAAAAAAACAACAAATAAAACAAGTTCATTGTTTTTATAGATCAGAGTCTTTGTATCTTCCAAACAAGAGTGAAAATGAAAACATGAAATTCACCACATGCCTCCTTTGAGGCAAAACCAATCTGGAACACAAAATAGCCACCCCGTCTGAGCATAAAGGAGCATACCTCCTCTGACACTTGGATGACTCAAGCTTCCTTTGGAGTCCTTTTCTGGATGATAGGCCTTCACTATTCACAATTCCGGGCTAAGTGTAATTAGGACAACTCTTACTCCTAAATGAATCTCTTTCTTTTTTTTTTTTTTTTTAATAGCACACTGATATACATTCAACAAGAAGTATTTATGAAATGCCTCCTATGTGTCAGGCACAGTGAAGAAAGGAACAAAATCCTGTGCTCCTGGAGCTTATGTTCTCGTTGAAATCTCTCCCTCTTTGTTTGCAAAGAGCCTACTTTCATAGATGTTTGTTGAATGAATAAATGATAAAGAATATTTGGGGTAACCTGTGAGAATCAAATGGATTATAGTATAAAGATGAGCAGTGAGCCACATAAAACCCAAAATGTATACTTTTTTACATCAATCCTTAAATTCCATCTCCATTCCCCTTCAACTCTCTTTTTTCTTACTGGCTGGACTGTAACAAAATAAATGGAGGTAATTCCTAGGAAGTGTTTCTCCCAAGGCCTTGAGTTAAAATATCAACAAAGGGAAAAGAAGCTCTTAGAGAAAAGAAGGGAGAGCCTCCTAATGATCACCCTTATTCCATGAAGTCTTACATTTAAACACCTCATGCATCTATGCTAAGCATCAATTTTTTACTTGAAGAATAGTTGGCATACCATATTATATTAGTTTCAGGTGCACAATGTACAACATAGTGATCTGATACTCACATACATTATGAAATCACCACCATAACAAGTATAGTTACCATCTGTCCCAAACAAAGCTGCTGCCTATTAGAGACTTTATTCTCTGCTGTACATGAAATCTTCATGTCTGAATTATCTTACTAGAACACTGTACCTTTTAATTCCCCTCACCTATTTATCTATCTCTCTATCCCCAAGCATCAAATTTTTAGAAATTCAATGAAGCAGCATCTCAAAACCAACACTGAAATAAGTAATAATCTGACTGAAAACTTACTTCGAGGAGGTTCATAGATGACCCTCTACAGGCTGGCCTTTGGGGTTCCATGTTGGTTTTGGCTCATCTGAACCCAGAAGACTACTACTGGCCTCCAGTTAGTGGCAACTTCATTTTCATAGAGTCCTGGGTGGACCCAGCCTATGGAGGGATGGGTCAGACAAACCCAGGTATTTCATAATATAGGCAGGCACAAAGCGTGTCCTTTGCCTCTGGGGAGTAAAGTTATGAGGATAAAGGTTATGAGGGAAATCACCTCCAGCATCAAGGAATGGCAATGAATATGGAAACATAGACATCAAAGCTGAGGTGATTATTAAAACGAATCTCCAAAGAAAGAAATGCCATCATTGGATGAAACTGCCTCTCACCCTCCCCTTCTAAGGTGACTAGATGAAAGAAGAAAGATATTTATTTTTCTATCAGAAAGTTCAGAAATAACAAAATACTAGAACACCACAATCACATAACATTTGGTAGCATAAACAATGCTACCTTCATCTCAGTGTAGCTTCTCCTTAGAAGGAGCCTATAATAAAAGGAATGAACTAGGCTTTCTTTGCCATCCCTCTTGACCAAAATGCCACTTATAATACTATCCGTATTATACATCCGTATCCAAAGAAAACAGCAGAAATCAAACAAAAATTTTCAAATAATTCTAAGGACATAGAGTTTAAAAGAAATCATAAATATGTATATTTACCTATATATAATATATAATTTGCATATATGTGATATATAATCATATATATAATGTATCATATATATCAACATGAACAAGAATAGAAAATGACATTACAAAGTCACAAGTACAAGCTAGCTCCATCTGATGATGGTAGCAAGAGGTAGATTCAAATTTTGATTCCCCTCTTGGGTCATCCTTTAAGAAAGGTAACTTTACTACTGGTAATGAGAAAGCAGTCAGAAGTAGTTCTCTGTTTAGAAGAACCTAAGTAATGATGAGCAATAGCTCTATTATGTATATTGAAAGAACATGTTCAAAACCACTGGACTTTTATCAACAGATGAATGGATAAAGAAGATATGGTATATATGTACAATGTAATACTATGCAGCCACCAAAAACCCAAAATCTTGCCATTTGCAATGACATGGATGGAATTAAAGGATATTATGGCAAATGCACCCAAATATGGATGGATCTAGAGGGTATTATTGCAAATGCACCCAAATGTTTATAGCAGCAATGTCCACAATAGCCAAACTATGGAAAGAACCTAAATGTCCACCAACAGATGAATGGATAATGAAGATGTGGTATACACACACATACACACACACGTGCATGTGCACACACACACAATGGAATACTATGCAGCCCTCAAAAGAAATGAAATCCTGCCATTTACAGCAATGTGGATGGAACTAGAGGGTATTATGCTAATCAAAATAAGTCAATCAGAGAAAGACAATTATAATATGATCTTGCTGATATGAGGAATTTGAAAGGCAGGGCAGTGGGTCATGAGGGAAGGGAGGGGAAAAGTGAAACAAGAGGGACCAGGGAGGGAGACAAACCATAAGAGACTTTTAATCTCAGGAAACAAACTAAGGATTGCTGAAGGGTGGGGGATGGGGAGGGATAGGGAGGCCGGGTGATGGACATTGAGGAGAGTATGTGCTATGGTGAGAAAAAAAAAAACAAAACATTGTGACTTTTGTGAAATGTCCCTCATCAGCTAAAACATCCTGAGTAAGAAAGGCATGGGCAGGAGGAGGAGGATGGTAGAGATGCAGATGTAGAAGGAGGAGAGAAGGCATAAGTGATACTTTATGTGTTTTTGTTAACCCCTCCTCTTCACCTCCATCCTCTATGTATGGCAAGGCTCCAAATTTCTGTGTCAGAGAAAGGAACAACATTAATTGTCTCTAAATGAGAGTATGATCAGGATTAGAGAAAGAACTGTTTTTCTCCCTTGAGGACTGGGTCTATGAAAAGATCTGTATAAGCTGATGAGAAATATTGCGGGATGCGGCAGAGATGGATCCTTAGAAAAGGAAGTCCACCATTCTAAATTTCAGTCCTGACACATTACCAAATACAGTCATTTATTGCACCTCCATACATTTCCCCATCTGGATTTTATTTGCATAAATGCATACAGGAAGCTTGGAATGGCAGACATAGGGTGTTCATGAGAAGGATGACTAAGACAACATCTTGCCAGTGACCCAAAAGCCAAAGTTTAAGAGGGACAGACTGTGCCCCAAAAACTCTGAAAGGAAGGAAGAGTGGCTTCCAAGAGCTCTTTCAGATGATTTGGAAAATACATAAAGATTGTTCATCTTTGGACACAGGCATAATTCTTGCTGGCATTATACTGACAAAAAAGAGCCACTATAGACCCAAGAAAACAATCTAATACATCTAATAATAAATGTACACTCATGAGTAAAATATTAAATAAAACAAAATACACCAAAAAATACTATAAAGTGATAACAAAGATGTCTTGAAAGGTACCACTATTTTTATTATTAAACCACTGAGGTATTTGGAAGTGTGAACTTCTTTTCTTTTCTTCTTTTGTGTCTTTTCAGTTTTCTTCTATGTCCAACCTTTTCCCAGTTCAAGGATATAGAAAATGATGTGCTTATTGACTCTGAGTAGCTCTGGGGCAAAGTGGAAAATAGAAGAGGCCTACAAATCTTTGAGTACTCTTCCAGGACCTTGGGAGAACACAGTAGTTCTCTGAAAGAGATGAAAGTCTCTATGCTAAATATTGAAAAAGTGTCTTGGCCAGAAATAAACAGGGAAGAGAGTTCTTACAAGTAGAGATCCCCCTTGTTCTACATGGGTGGTTGAGGGGAGAAGAGAAGGTGAACGGAGGAGGTCTGCAGGTTCCGAGAGCAGAGCAAACCTAATCCTACTTCTTGCCAGCATATTAGGCCAGCAGCAAGACCCACAGAGGAAAGGGCTACCTGTTGGGTCTAAGCTTGTGGGAATAAAACCACCTTAGTACAAAGTTTCAAGCTATTTTCAGTAAGTAAAGTTGAGCAGAATTTCACCACTGGGGAGGTATTACATCAAGGTTCTTGGCTTAGAAACAAACTACACCTGGTTTGAGCAAAAAAAGAATGTATTACCATCAAGCAAAAATGGAATGTACTGGAAGGTTATGGAGAAGTTCAAAGAATCAAAGGCAATCCGGGAGCACCTAGTTTCAGAAGGGGAAAACTAAGGTAAATTTAGAGGCCAGGACAACAGGAAGTATGGGCTTCCTCCAGGGTACTGACATCAAGTGGATCAACTATAATCTTTTTTCTCGTACTCGAGTCACTTCTCACAAAACTGAAGCTCCTGGAGAAAATGAAGGAGGCTTGCTCAGAGCCTTTGTTCAGCTTTCAGCTAAGGACGGTCTTGTTTGATCATTATAGGAGATTGTAGGCATCAGGGAAATGTTAATACCCCAAAGAAAAAACAAGGTATAATTACAAAAAGTGAAAGCATGGAGGCTAGGCAGACGTAAGCAGAATATGCCCACTACAGATGACCACTTAAGATATACAAAAATCTCATATGTTTGATTACTGCTTAAAACATTATTCATGTGTGATAATCAACTGGAAGAAGGTGGAGCTCAATTTGACTGAGCATTCGATACATGCTGTCACTTCCCTGCTTACAACCATTTATTGACTCTTTGTTCTTTCCTATAAAATTCCAAATTCCTTCCTGCTCTTCAGTCCTTCCCACTTCCTCCAGTTTCGTCTTTAATTCCCTTCCTTCCCTGAAACTTATGTCCCCATAATACAATGGGAGTTACAGTTCTTTGAACACATCATCCTATTTCATATCTATGAGTCTTTACATGTGCCACACCCTCTGCTCAGAATGGCTTTCCCTATTCCTGGTCTGCCTGGAGAGCTCCCCCACACTATTCAAACACTTCCGTTTTAGGCATGCCTCTCTGATGTCTTCTTATTCCTATCACCCTTTCCTCCCACTACTTCTCTTTTTCATTTTGGTACTCCTACTATACATCTTCCATATGACTCTATTTTTAAATTTATTCTCCTGGGTTGTAGTTATTTGTGTGTGTGTTTATCTCCCCTACAGATCCATGAGCTTTTGGGGGAGTAGGTTCTAAGTGGATGGTTGTTGAATGAATTAATGTACTTTCCAATCAGACACCAGTATTCACCAAAGGCCCACTCTGCCACAGAAGGCATTAGTATGAGAGTCATGCAGCATTATCAGCTAAAGAAGTTAAGTCTCTACTAGCGATATGCAGACCATCGGTAGGAAGAGAAAAGTGGTCTAGGTGGGATGAAAGGTTTTCATTAGAATCTCCAAGTATTCATTCTTCCTTAATCCCCATGTCCACTTGCAAGCATAGTGCATCACTTACTGCCTACTTTATTTGCCTTATTTACTTTTGCAAATTTTTATTTATCTTCATTTCAGGTATGAAGTGGTAAAGTGTATACTCCAAAATATTACCATCTTTTTAATTATTAGTGAAACACGCAGTTTCATATAGTGGATTATTTTATACTGTAGCCCCTAAGAATATGCAGGAGGCAGGTTGCCTGTGTGTGGATCTGGTCCAGATTGGGTTCCAATGACTCTGGGCAAAATATTTAATTTAATTTAATTTAATTTCTCTGTGATTCAGATACATAATCTATAAAAATGAGACTCACAGTAGTACCCAACACATGGAACTGTTGAGAGAATTAAATGAGTCAGATGTAAAGCACTCAGAACATTGCTTGGCATGTGAACAGTGCTATAAATAAATGTTAGCTGCCATTATTCTTGCAATAAAATGTACTTCCTACCACATTATCACAATTTTTTGGTCAGTAAAATAACATAGTAAATGAGAAATATAATAACAATGCACGTAACCGTGAGTTTGTTTTCATCATAGTAGGATTCAGGTTCTTGGTGAAGTAATTATAGGGACATAAGAAACAATTCAAAACCATTGTAATTGAGAATAACCCTGAGGAACTGATAAATAAGTGGGGACAAAGAGAATAAACATAAAACCAAATCCACTCAGGGATAGTTGAATATGCTTTCTTGCATAAGAGTTTAGTAACTGGAAAATAATCAAATATGAGTCCAAAGGGGTTACTTAATTTGAGTGGCCCCCAAAAGGCTGCCTTTTAGTTTGCAAGGAAGGCAGGGAAAAAAATCTCAACCTTTCTGAAAAACAATTTTTTGCCCCACTTAACATGGGGAACTAAAACTAACTAATGAATCCAGTTGGTTCATGAGTCAGTATTTACATTTTTAGTCAGTCTCGTTTCCTAGGATCAGAGCTACAAGGTTTACTAATCAGTCATATATCAGAAAGTCTCTACTCATTTACTCCAAAAATGACTTTCATTAAAGGGAATTTAAGTAATTTGCCTCACACCTAAGTATGTAAGTCCAGCTAAAGCTAGTGCTAGATAAAACTGGTTTTCTGGTTTTCTAAGCATGCTGGTCACTCCGTAAAAACGATATAATAAGATATGTTATAAGTTTCTTTAGAAGTCTCCAAATGGCCACTTTGTTTATATGGGAAAGTGCTTGAAAATCTGAACTTATTTCTATAGTTTTTATTACAAACTGATATTTTTGTGGTCATGAAAATAATCACTAGCTTTAAGGTTCAGGGTCAAAGCTAAGTGATCTTAATGATAATCAAGCCTTAAGACTCCCGAAATCACTGAAATGTATTTTCCTCCTCCCCAGTCTCTTAGGGTTTAGCTTTGTTGGGATGTATAATAATGAATGAAATGAGATTACTGGCTATGGAAAAGTAGCTGCACTATTTCAGTATGTTTGAAACAATATGTGAGGTTATCTTGGAGGGTGAGAGAGACATTTTACCTTGGCAAATGCCTTAAGTCAAATGGAATTTGGAATCTAAAGGCTTCCACTGATGATGGTAAAGCAATAATAATGAACAGTCTTTGTTTTCAGTTAGCTAAAATCTCACCCTATAACTTCCTCTGTACTACCTCAATAGGTCAGAAACTCTCTCAGTTTCCCAAACTGAAACCTACACATCTATGTAAAATTACACCAATACTTTCTCACTTTCCCTTTTCCTATCTAAGGTTGGTCCCCTTCCTGTGCTCTGGATCTCACCCCAAGTGCCTTCTCTATGTGTTTAATTCCATGTCTTCTGTACTGGATCCTTCGCATCAGCTTTCAAACATACTCAGTCTCTTCACCTCTGAAACATTCTCCTTCAACCCTCCTCACTCCCCCTACTACCACCCTGTCACTGCCCCCCCCCAAACAAACTGAGAAAGGATTTGTCTGCTCTGTCTTCCTTTTCTCACTACACACTGCTTTTTAGACCCACTTCAATCTAACTTCCATTTCCACTCCCTTGAAATGACTGTCTCTAGGTTGAACCAATGGTCTCTAGGTTGTTAAATCCAATGGATGTTTTAGTCCTCACCTTACTTCATCTCTCAGAAGCATTCAATATGTTGATGATTCTTCTCATCTCTTGGGTTCTATTCTGTCACACCCTTCTTGTTTATCTTCTACTAGTCTTTCTCAATCTCTTACCAAGTTATACTCCTCTATTCAACAGAATAACTGTTGGAGTTCTTCAAAGAGAAGTCCTAGACCTACAGTTCTTCTCATGCTATACCCTCTATAGTTGGTTACACAAGTGTTGATGACTTCAATTATTATCTATCTATCAATGACTCCTAAATTTCTACTTCTTGCTCAGACTTCTTGGAGCACCAGGCCATTTGATAACAGTTGATAACTCTAGCTAGATGTTTAAGAAATACCTCATATTTAAAATATGCAAAATCAAAGTCAGGGCCTCTCCGCTACCCTGACTACCTGGTCCTTTCTTGACTTTTCCTTGTCTCATCATCCCTTCCTTTTCAGAATGAAGGAAATAAATGGGAAGTCACCATTGACTTTCTTTGCCCTCATCTTTCATAGTCAGTGTTTCAGGATGGTAAACTGTTCTCTTTCTCTGTGTTCTCAGAATTGCTACCAAAGTTCCAAAGCTGAAGACAACAGGCATCAACAAACCTTCATCATCTAAAGATAATCAGTGGGTTACTGAGATGCAGCAGAACTGGTGTTGCTATTCCAAACATCAGTCTCCCTTCCTTCTCTCTTCTTCCCTGCAGTGTGTGTGTGTGTGTGTGTGTGTGTGTGTGCATGTGCCCACGAGCACATGCACACACATATACTAGAGGAACGTGAAGGGGGACCCGGGGCAAATGATGTGCCTCTTCCCCTCCCACATGGCAAGTTGGAAAATCCAAATTAATTTTAAAGAGAGAAAAGCCTCCAAGAAAAAGATAAAAGCATCTCATTGCTGATTGGACATCTACTAAGGCAATAGACTGGCTAATTTGCCTCAGCAGAAAAACAAGAATTGGAGAACAGAGGGAAGTAGCACCAGTTGGGGTGGCAAGATGTTCAGATTTCCCAGAAGACACCAGAGAAGAAAGCCACACTTGAAGAAGTTGCTGGTACCTTCCCAAGAGGGCCACACACAAGTACGCAGACCCCAATACCAAGAGGCTGTGGGGTACATTGTTAAGGTGTCAAAAGAGGTGACTCCTTCCACATCAGAGAACCATACAGAGACCTTACAGGTTCTGTCTTTTGTCAGCTATGTCAAGTTCGTTAGGCATGTCCTCATTTTATAGAAAGCTAGAAGGCCCATGTAAAATCTTATTCCTGAAAAAAAAATTTTATTCCAGAGAAATAAACCTGGAAGATAAATCAATCATTCTCCTGGTCTCTAGACCAACAATTTTGTAATTGTGTCAATCAAATAAATTTCAGTTTATTACCTCACCTCCAGGAATCATAAAAATAATTTTTCCCACTTTCTGTAATTGGGAACCTCTGAGGAAAGTCTCCCTAGTTTAATTACATATTTGGGAAATAATACAACAAATGTGTATATATATATATGTGTGTGTGTGTGTGTGTGTGTGTGTGTGTGTGTGTGTGTGTGTATTTGTTTGTTTGTTTTAGCTTAAATTCATTTTGCCAGGGCCCTGAGTAGCTCAGTGTGCCTTTGGCTCAGGTCATGATCCCAGGGTCCTGGGATCAAGCCAGCGGGGAGCCTGCTTCTCCCTTTCCCCCATGCGTGTGCTCTCTCTTGCTATCTCTTCCTCCCAAATAAATAATAAAATCTTTAAAAAGTAATTCATTTTGCCAAAACTGTATCAAGCTCTACAATACAGGCAAGAGAAACAGGTTGAAGGAGTTCAGTGTAAAACAAATATTGCTCTTACATTCACTACTTCAAACTTTATGTGTCTGACTCTTTTAAAGGATCCACACTGTGCTTCAAGTTCTTTGTTCCTGATCATTCACTGCAGAGTCAAGAAAAGAAAATGAGTTATATGCACATGTATGGGGTTGTGTTCATTTAATAATTTAAGTAATATGGATCTAAAGGCATGACTCATGATTAGTTGAAAGAGCGATGGCCTAAGAATTATAATTTGTGGTTTAATCAGTGCTGTTTTTTTGTCTCTTTGAATTGTCATTTTCCCATTGGAAAAATGGTGATAATTCCTACCTTGCATCTACTTATAAGAATTTTAGAAGGTCTGAGATGATATATTGGAAATATTTTGAGTACCTCTAATGTTAGATGTATCATAATTCTTGATTATTTATTTATTTAACAGAGGGAGATACAGCAAGAGAGGGAACACAAGCAGGAGGAGTGGGAAAGGGAGAAGCAGGCTTCCTGCCAAACAGGGAGCCTGAGGCAAGGCTCCATCCCAGGACCCTGGGATCATGACCTGAGCCAAAGGCAGACTCTGAATGACAGAGCCACCCAGAAGCCCCAATTCTTGATATTTTTAAGTAGCTTTGGTTTTTATTTACAGAAATACTACCAAGGAACACATAGAGAAAGGATTCCTTCTCTTACACACATTTTTCAGATTTTCTCAACACACATCAAGAGCCAAGGCAAGATAGTATTTTTGATCCTTAATTACCTTAAAAAGCAAAGTATAATAAAAGAAAAAGCATGAAAGAAACAAGACTGGTAACTTTCTGTTCAGTCCAAAATTTATTTTATAAATGTTAACTTCACCACGAACTATTCACCTTCAGTCTTGAGTGTATTTCATATGGATGATTTAAATTTTTGATATTCTGGTTTCCACTGACAAATTCTGCATTTTGACAAGTTTTGATGAGGCCTATTCATTCTAGACAATTTATGCAAACCTAACTTGAGTAGTTGATTTTGACTTTATCCCCTTGAGTTCCTAGAACTGCCCTGATTAAATTTTAAAATATAATTACAGGTAGCACATTGAGTCAGTCAGTTAGTCAGAGAAATCTGAGCTCTGAATGCCTACTTCCTGCAGTGGCTGCATTAAGTGCTCTGGAGGAGGGCGGGGGTGGATGGGAACAGTCATCCATGAAATGATTTGAGGATTATTATTAAAACAACATATCACCAAGTACAAAGTACTCAAGTAGGAACAATACATAAAAGTTCAAGGCAAGAAGAGTAGAGCAAGCACCTTTTCTGCTTTTATTGCTTGTCCTATATACTTAGCAAATGTGTTTGGTGACCATTAGCTGCCATCCCTCGCTGGCACCCCAAGGAAACGAATTAAACAATGTGCTCTACCTGACAAATGGGCAGCCTGGGTTGGTGGAGAGCAGTTCTCTCATTTCTTTTATCTGGTAATACTTCAACAGCTGTGTTAAGTGAAAAATCAGGCAGAGTTGATTTTTTTTTAAATCATTTTTAAATTTTGGAGTAATTTTAAATTTGTGAAAATATTGCAAAAATAATATGGAGAGCTCCTATACACCCTCATCCAGTTTTCCCTAATCTTAACATTTTATTTTGCCATACCACATTCCTCAAAGCTAAGAACCAATAGTGGCACGTTACTGTTACTAAACTTTGGACTTCATTCAGCGTTCATTAATTTTCTGCTATTGCCTTTTTCCAGTTCCATGATTCAATTCATATACCACGTTGCAAAGAAATTTTAATGTCTTTCAGCTGAGATTTGAAAATCAGCCATTTTGCGGCAATGAAGCCAATCATTGTCAAAATATTAATGTGAGTAAAAATAAATTGAGAGTCTAAGAGCCACCTGAGCATATCACATTGTCAGGTTCTTTACTAACTTAAGCAAAAAGTAAGCATGATCTTATAGTCAATCATTATCTCTATTTACCTAAAGACTATGATTGCATCAATATGGGCTTTATCGTCTTTGCTAGGGTATTTTTTTTATATCCGGGAGAATAACTATTTTGGTATCACATAGGGTGGGCACCTACATTTTCCTACACGAAGACACAGATACAGACTGATTTGGTTTCCAGTTAGGGAAGCTTAAGTATCACAATTACTAAAGAAACAAAACCTTAAATAGTCTGCTTATTTGAATCAGAAGATAACGGATCAAGATCAGTGGGTCTGCAACTTGGGTGTGCAAAAAAGATCTCCTGGAGAGCTTACTAAAACACAGGTTTCTGAGACCTTTCCCCAGAGCCTCTGATTCAAAGAGCCTGAGCTTGCCCAGGCATCTGCATTTCCAAGACTTCCAAGATGCGGATGCTCCTGGTCCTGGTACTGCACTTTTGAAAATTCCTTTTTTTGATACTTGCTTAAGAGAAAGCAAAATCATTTTGTTCTGACAAGGTACAATTATGGTCCTTAGATTGGTATGCTGCCTATCAGTCAGATAGGGAACCTGTTAAATCTCATTCCAAATGTGTGCAAGGACTAAGTTGGCAAATAAAAGAAATATATTAATTTTCCATAATGATTTTCACTATTCTATCTTCAAGTCATGCAATCATTTGTAAAATAATAAAATATTGTTTTTAACAATAGTAAAATACCATTGTAAATGAGCCTTTAATTTGTGGCCTGAGACAAGGTCTCTGGCTGATCAGTAGATATCAATAGGGGTGAGGGATGTAATACACATCTTCTTCAGCAGTGTTTCTTTAACATCTTTATGAATCATCTAGGGGTCTTTTAGTTGGTCTAAAGATGGACCCTGTGATTCTGCATTTTTACCCAGCTTCTAAGATGCTGCACACATTCTCTTGCTGCTGGCCCACTTTTGCAAAGTTTTAGCAAGTACAAGGTATTCCAGCATCTAGTGATCCCTGGAGAACACTGGAACTTCTTAGCATGTCTCTGTCATAGAAAGACTGCCTTTAACTAAGGCAAACTTTGGAATATATCAATCTGTATCCTGAACTCTTTTATTCCTTTAGAATAAAGAAGGGATAATTATAGGGAAACTGAATTAATAATATCTCCCTGGAGTATAATTGGAACATAGTGGAACTTTAGGAATCGGATCACTTACCAAGGAATGGCATTTATGTGTTTTCATTCCTGATCTCCTTTCATTCCTGAAGTTCGTTTTTTCACCCTAGTATCAATCTAGTAAGAATGACATCGGAAAAAAAAAATAGATGGGATAAGAGTATAATCCAATTTTGCCATTTCTGCCCATATCACTATTGTTAATGCTGATCTCATAAACACATCTTTTGTTCCTCAGACTGGTCTCCCATCTTCTAACCTCTTCTGTCACAGCGGGTCCTCCTGGCTCTTGTGATGGAAATTTCAAGAAAGCTACTATTTGTTTCAAGAAAGCTATTATTTGTTATTTCCCCTATATGAAGCTTATAATTTTCAATTTTTGTGAAGGCAGACTAACATTATATAATCTCTTACCATCCCTATTAGAGTGTAAAGGGATAAATAAGGTGTCTATTCTTTCTTTCTTTTGAGATTTGTTTGTTTATCTTAGAGGGAGAGTGCGCATGTGAGCAGGGGAGGGACAGAGGAAGAAAGAGAGGGAGAGGGAGCACACTCCCAGCTGAGTGCAGAGCCCAACTTGGGGCTTGATCTCACAACCCTGAGATCATGGCCTGAGCTGAAACCATGAATCAGACAGACGCTTAACCAACTGAGCCACCCAGGCACCCCAAGGTGTCTTTTATTTCTATTCGATCTACAGGGGAAAAAAAAAAAAAAAAAGGAAACTTCAGAAAAATTGAAAAGAGAAGCTATGAGAACACATTCTCTTTCACAGTTGATCCAGAAGGAAAAAAACCTCAGTCAAAAGCAACAAATAGTATAAACATTGGATCCTTCTAGATGCGCCTTAGGATCCAACATATGGTGGATTGCTAGCTTGTATCCTACACAAAATAATAGGGTGGAAGAACCCAACAAAGCAGTTCTTGCACTGCTTCTGTAAGTAGACTCCAAATATATTCAAGTCTTCTGATAATGTTGCTCTTTGCTAACTAACTGCGGCAATGGAAAAGTAAGCCAACTTTCAGGGTCCTACAGATAAAGAAAAGGGTCTTATCATCCACAACTCCTCTACATCCCTGTGTCCAGCCCCTGCATTGTCATCGGTGATGGGGGTTGGGGTAGGGGTAATGGGACAAAGTCCCTACCTAGTGAAAATCAGAATTGTGGGAAACTTTTCTCCACCACAGTAAGCCTGACAGCTTACCAGTATTTGAAGACTATTGATGAGATTAGCACTGATTTTAACAAACATGATTTTTTGATGTCGTATAATGAAATGTGTCAACTTTTGGAAGATATACATAACTCAGTGAACCAATTGTTTCCAAATGACTACCAAATGCATGATGTTACAAAGTCTTGCATGGGTAAAAGATTCATTCGAAATGCAAGACAGACATAGATTTTACTGTGATAGAGTACATATAGACTATTGATATGATTTCAGATTACACAGTGCAACTGACCTTTAGGAAACTTAAAACTTCTCAATTTTTCATGCAATATCAAAGATGAATACCTATAGTTATCTGAAAAAGTTCTTAAATACTCCCTTTTCCAAACATGTTTGAGGTCACATTTTCTTTATATACCTCATCCAAAACAATATGTCACAACTGGTTAAATGCAGAAGGAGGTATAAATCCAGCTATTTCCTATTAATCCAGACATAAAAGAAATTTTCAAAGCATGTAAAAAATGCTACTCTTCTCACTAATTTTTTTAAGTACAGTCATTTCCATAGAGTGTGCATATTATCATGAAATGACTTTCTTTATTGTTCTTAGATAAATAAATACATATTTAATTCTTTCTCAGTTTTAATTTCTATATGGTGTATATTGATATAATCTAAATAAACAAAAATTCTTTGGGGTCCTCAATAATTTTTAAGAGTGTACAGGGGTGGGGCGCCTGGGTGGGTTAAAGCCTCTGCCTTCAGCGGGATCCTGGGATGGAGCCCTGCATAGGGCTCTCTGCTCAGCGGGGAGCCTGCTTCCCCCTCTCCCTCTGCCTGCCTCTCTGCCTACTTGTGATCTCTGTCTGTCAAATAGATGGATAAAATTTTACAAAAAAAAAAAAAAGAGTGTATAGGGGTTCTGAGGCAAAAAGTTTGAGAAATGCTATCTAAACTAAGGATTATGCTGCATTACTTTTCATTTTTTAAAATTTTTATTTAAATTCTAGTTAGTTAACATACAGTGTATCTTTATTTTATTTTCTTTTATTCATTTGAAAAAGAGAGAGAGACAGAGCAGTGGGAGGAAGAAGGAAAGAGAGAGAATCTTAAGCAGACTCCGCCCTGAGCATGGATAGGGAAACTGAATTAATAAGATCTCCCTGGAGTATAATTGGAACATAGTGGAACTTTAGGAATCAGATAACGACCTGAGCTGAAACCAAAAATTGGACACTTAATCAACTGTACCACCCACGTACACCCTTTTATTTTAAATATTGTGTCTCTGATAGTTGCCCAAAATGTGTGTCGTATTTTATGTTCGTGAAGTGTATAGTAGAAAATATTTTATTTCATGTAGAAATTCTTTCTGAGGTTCTGGAAAATTAAAATGCAAATATGGAGAAAAATTAAACAGTATTGGCTGAAAACAAAAGAAACAAATATTTGTGTCTCTAGTCTGGGTGGATCAAATCACTCACTATACATGGGTTAAATTTTATGGAAAATATGTCCTCAGCTACCAACAAGGGACTTAGAAGTATACTTAATCTGGCTCTTAAAAGATATGAGAAGGTGTAATTCTAAATTTTGTCTTGATTATACAACAAGGTAGCAGTCATAGAACCTTTTACACTTTTTGGATTTGCTTGTGTGTTTGTTTTTCCCCACTGGTGTTCTTTGATGACAGGGAGTAGTTTATTTTTTACTGCTATAGCTAGAGGACTGATACAAATTACTACTTAATAAATATGTGTTGAATGAATGAATCAACAGAAAAAATTCTTAAACACATAAATGCCATTCCAGGTTGTTATTTAAGTTGTGTTTATAGTTACTCCATTATCAGAAGCATAAGCCAGAGACACCATATACATTTGAATCAAAGATATAAATAAAAGCTCCTTTGATGAACTCAACCAATCAGAAATCATTTTAGGAGATTATATTTTAGTGAAACTGAAGTTTGTGGTACTACTTTCCCTGGTCAGGTGAGAGTCAAGAATATGTATCACCAGGGGTGCCTTGACAGGCTCAGTTGATAGGACGTGGGACTCTTGATCTCAGGGTCCTGAGTTCAAGCTCCACATTGGGTGGGGAGCCTATTAATTTAAAAAATAAAATATAAGTGTATCAGCAGACAAGAAATATGTGGAACTGTATACACTACAAAAATATTAGCAGGCAGAAAAAATTCTGTTTATCCAAACAGCTCACCTTGCCGTTAAGGACCAAGCTACTTGGAAAATACAACAAAAACTGCCCTTGTATCCTATAGCATCATGGCCAAGCTTAGAATATGCTCAAAAAAGTTAAAAATGCTTCAAGGGAATGGTTAGAAATTATTCCAAAGTCACAATCTGAAGACTTACTTCTGGAATAAAACTTCCGGTTTCCCAATATATTTCTGGTTTCTGGAAAGGCCAGCACATGCTTTATGTCTCTTTCATAGTGTGGAGTACACAGAGATGACAGTATTTACCATATGATTACTCTTCAGGTTTTTAATATTTGGAAAGTCCTCATGTTTGAGTCACCAATTCATTTTCCAGTAGGAAGGGGTATGACTCTAACATCTCCTCCCAAAATTGTACTGATTCTGCTCTTCTTGACTTTAACTTCTTTCAAAGGAGAGCGGCTATTGTGAGAGTCATATTGACACTATAAATCCCTGTAATAACTTTTCAACCTACTGCCTGGGTTAGTAAAGCCCTAGGACCTGAGGAACAAACCTCATTAATCACTTAGATAGCTTTAAGTATAGAACAAATAAAAAGGAGAACTCTCAAAATTCCTGGAGCTAAGTAGTTTAAGTGCCGGAAACAGCTCTTGGGTACCTCTGAAACATCCACAGATGAGAGGCTAGTTCTGTAATAGGTCTACTGTCCTTGTCAAAAGAAAATTCCAAGAGCTTTGTTTGATATGAATATTCTATTGAGCAAGAAACAAAACTGTTCACAGACTGAAGGGAGACTTCAGCTAAAAGGGGCTAGGAGCTCAGCTTTTAGCAGCTACAGCTCAGTTTGTAAAGCCTGAATGAGAAAGTACATTGGGAGATTTTTTAAAATGTGATTGGTTACTAAAAACTTTGTCTTTTTAGCATAGTAGCACTGTGTAAGCTTACTTGTGTGTAGCTGATTGGCTAGGAAGCTACAAGGTGCACATTGACCCGAGAAAAGCTTAGATTTTGTTTTAGGTCAGTCAGTATTTGGGGGAAATCAGGAATAGTTTAAGTTTTGGTTCCATGACTATGAGTGGTGGTCTAGGTGTGTTTTCGAACTGTGGCCTTCATGTTGGTTTTTTCTTTAACAGTTCTTAGCAACAAATTATATGGCATAATTCAAGTCCAGGAAGCATTAATTTACTTTGTGTTTGTTTGCCACATTGTAAATAAAACCTCAAACTGGTGCCCCTTGTTCTTAAACAATGGATTTATATTTTGTACCTTTTTAATAATTTCTGTGATATGAAGAGCTTAAGTCACACTGTGAAATAATAGATCCAATATTCTGAACAGAACCGTGGTCATTTATTAGTTTGGATCATTGAATTCATTGGGTGTCTAGGAGTTGTATTTCAGGGTATCTCATATACCAGAACTAAATAATAAGCAAAAAAAATATTATTAAATATTTAAAATAAGCATTTTACTTTAAAATAACAAATACTCTATTGGGAATGTATTCTGAAACTAGCAGACAATGAAACAATTAGTGAGAAAAAAACAATTGGCTGAAATGGACATCAAGTTAAGAAGCACTCTACACTGACATTATTCAATACATACGCTGGAATTGTGCTTCAACTTCTTCTTCTAAACTATAAGCTACTTGAGGGAAATTATGATGTATTTTTTTCTCCACAATGTTTGGCATAGTCTCTTACACCTAGAATTATAAAAACAGCTAGTTAGCATTTACTGGATGTGTTTCTACATGGCAGTATAATTAGCCCCATTTACAGATCAAGAAATTGAGGCTCACAGAGATTAAGTGACTTAGTTCAGATTTTATAGCATTCAGATGCCTGAGTAAAGGTCTGAACACAGAACATAGAGCCCATAGTTTCCATCATAGTCATTCACACTGTCCATTTATTGAGTAGCTTAAATACATATTTGCTGAATTGACCAATACTTTTGTGACTTTTTCAGATTTTATTCTGATCACAGAAATCTTTTAATTCAACTCACACAATGTTATTACAAATGAGCCATGAAGGAAAAATAGGAAGTTTCTATGTTAAGCAGCTATGGCCTCGTTTGTATGGTAAGTCTGAATAAATTTAAGACAGTTATCTAATTCCATTTCAGGTTTATTAGTGTTCTTATGAGGAAAGGGTATATTAAATATAGGGAGACGAAATATTAAGACTAGAAGATACTTCCACAATATTTTTTCAGTCTATATTTTTTAGATATAAGCTGGTTTGTCTCCTCTTGCTTCCCGCTCCTCTTGCTCCTCCTTGTTTTTGAGCTGGTTATTCCTCTTTAAATAAGTGGTATAATATTTTGTGACTTATTGCAGCCCAACCCATATGTCAGTAATTTTAAAGCTCAATATTTTTTCCTTCCTATTGTATTGTATAAGTCAGATTCAGTTTTGTATCTAAGGATTATGATTTTAGTTTTCTAATCACAATTTTGGACTTTTGGCTTCATAGCAGGTTTTGGTGGAGTTTGTATCCTGGAAAATGCAGTTTTGATGTTTTCAATATTTTATCTAAAAGAACTTAAATGGTTAAAAAAATGCAGTATGGACACCAAACTACTGAATTATCAAAACACTCAATGTCAATACTGAAATGTATTATTTCAAATTAAGGCAGTTTCTAACAATAAACCAAAGGAATTCTTTTGTCTCTGGAGGACATTTTCATAAAATTAAAATGAGGAATACAGAAAAACTTAATAATTGTGTAAACACTTTGTTGGTTTCTATGACACTCTTCATTTTCTCTTCTCTTCTCCTTTACAGGGTCCCCCTTTCTCTCCAGCTCTTTATGTATGACTGTTCCAGTGATCAGTACTTGGTCCTCTTCTCTTTTTCAGTTCTTTATCTACACTCGCTATAATTATTTGAAATACTATCTATAGACAATAACTCCTACATTTTTATCTCTAGTCCATACCTTTCTCTCCTGCTACATAATCATACAGCCCAACTGACAACAACAATCAGTTGACGACTAAGTGTCTCAAACTCAGTTACTTCCAGAACTGAAATCTTGATCTTACCCTTCAAATTTGCTCTACCTAAAGTCTCTCTCATCTCAAATAATGGGAACCCATCTTTCCAGTCACTAAGTTCTAAAGTTTTGGGGTTCATCCTTAACTTCTCTCTCATGCACTTCATTCAATCATCAGGAGCCCCACCTTGCAAAAGAAATCGGATCACTTCTCACCACCTCCATTAGAACCACTCTGGTTCAAGCATTGTCATTTCTCCCCTTCTTTCACTTTCCTTCCCCTAAATAAAATCTATTCTCTGAAGAAAAGTCTGAATGATGCTTTCAAAATGTTAAGTCAAATCATGTTGTTTCTTTTCTCAAAATCCTCCAGGAGATGTGCATCTCACAGAAAATCCCAAGTTCTTACAAAATTCTACACAATCTGTTACTTCTAAACACTTCCCGCACCTACTTTCCTCCTTTCTCATATTAATCCTAGCTTCCATCGCGTTACCCAAACATATGCTTACTATTGACGGGGAGTCTTGGAATTGTATGTTTCCATTGCTTGGACAGCTTTTCTCTTAGATAACCAGCTTTACTCACATGAACAGCTCTTCCCTCAAATAACCGCTAAGTTTACCCACTACCTCTTTCAAATCTTTGCTTAATGTTAACTTTTTCAATGACGGCAACTCTAACAATCCTATTTAAAAGGTGCAACCTCTGATCTTCCTTTAATTCTATTCTATTTTCTCCCTACCGTGTGTTACTTTTTAGCTCGCCACACTATTTGTGTGCTCATTTCAGATCTTCTTCCAGTAAGACATAAACTTTATACAGCAAAGGCTGCTTTGTTCCAATATTTTGAGGGCTTGACACGTAGTAGACGCTCAATAAAGGATTCCACAAACTCATCATTTCAGTATTCAGACAGCAGGGCAACCCCCCCAAAACTTTTCTCAAAGCTAAATTTCGCCACTTTTTTTTTGTTGTTGTTTTAAGATTTTTATATTTTAAGACCGGAACGAGAGAGCATGAGCAGGGGGAGGAGCAGAGGTGGAATGCGACTCCCCGCTAAGCGGGGACTTAATGAGGGGCTCAATTCCAGAATTCAGGGATCATGACCTGAGCTGAAGGAGGACGATTAACCACTTAACCAAAGGAGCTACTCAGGAACCCCTGAATTTTGCCACCTTCTTAAATGGCTAAAAAATCACAAAGTCCTCCACCTTTCTCTTTAAGAACTTTTTGACCCCGGAAGTAAAAGTTTAAGTGAGGGAGTCACGGGGGTCAGCTGTTTCCGTTTCCGTACAGACGCCTGGAAGCAAACACCATGGCGAAGACCGGGGTTAACAGCGGCAGCCGAGGAAAGAAAGGCCTGAAACGGAAAGCGGCCGCCGAAGAACCCCAGGAGGCTGCAGTTGCTGAGGATGGAGCGACGGAAAGCGGGGTCCAACCCCCGAAAGCGGCCGCCTTCCCCCCAGGCTTCAGCATTTCGGAAATTAAGAACAAACAACGGCGACATTTAATGTTCACGCGGTGGAAACAGCAGCAACGTAAGGTAGGACGGGGCGGCGGCGGCCGAGCGCATGCGCCGCATCATTCACGCGCGCGCGTGATGGTGGGGCGGGGAATAGCACTTGCGTGGTCGCGCCTTCCTGGCGTGCGGGAGGAGGTAATCTGGAGGAGTGAGGCTGAAGTTCTTGTGTCCTGGTCCCCTCACACTGCTTTGGAGACATTCTCTAGATTTCAGCTGTTTGAGCGTCACGGATTCTCTTCCTTTTCAGCCCCTCTGGGTTCTCCCTCTGAGAATGAAACCAGGATGTCCCGCTCTCGTAGAAGCGAAAATATCCCTCCAGACCTGGAACGCGAAATTCTCCCATCTCTGTGTTTTGCCCAGTCCGCCTAAATTTGGCTGATTCCTAGAATCCGTAAGACGGGCACTACGTAAACCCAAAGTGATGCTTCTCTGATTCCTGGACTCTTACCGAAATTATTTATGCAAAGTTTCTAGTAGTGGTATTTATAGGGTTGTCTTCATACTGTTATAGGGGTAAATATGAAGCGATAAATAAAACTCAAGATCACGGTACTTATCTGTGGTTAAATTGCAATTGGAAGCAAGCATCTGTTTATCTTTGTACGTCGTAAAAGTTCACACACATAATATTCTTTTCACTTGCCTGGCTCCTCTTACTAGATACTGGATTTTTTTTGAGGCCGTGGATTGTGCCTTACTCATTATAAGCGCCAGAGTGCTACTGGAATATACACTCTAAGTCCCTCTAGGAGAGCGGGTTTGCCGGAATGGTCTCCTAGAAGTCTTCTGTAATCTTCTGTAATCTAATCTGAAACTTGATGAGGGGTGGAGGGTAGATAGGCACTGGGGGGTGGGAGGAGTGTGTACTTTCTGTTGTGTATTAAGCATTCTATTCAGAATCTCTGGAAGGTACAGATTTACAGTAATTACAGGTGTAATTCACCTTGCAAGTTCTTAATAATTTTGAAAGCATATTTTGATTGTAAGATTTATGGATAACAAATGGTGGTTTATTGGAAGCAATCTGAAAATGTATCTCCCATTCTCATTTATTTTTAGTACTTTCCAAAAGATGTAAGCAGCATACCCATGGTTTTCTTTAGAACCCAACTTACTAGGAATGCAAAATGAAATAAGAAAAACTTGTTAACTTTTTTAAGCATACATTTTACATTTTTACTTAAGTTGAGACTTTATAGTTAAAGGTAAAGCTAGTAAAACTTTAAATATTTGAGCTTGCCAATTTAGATCTTTTTGAAGGAGCAAGATACTTATGTTTTATTGATTGGCCAGCTTATTTGGTTTACAATAATTTAGGTATGAAAATCTGTGTTAGGATGTTTAATATGTTACAAAGATTTCTCAGTTTAAGTATTCATAGCATTAGTAATGTATAGTTCAGTATGTGTTTGTGATGTAACTGGTGGTTTCTCAATATTGTTCTTGTCTTTAAACTTTTTAGGAAAAGTTGGCAATTAAGAAAAAACTTAAGAAAGAGAGAGAAGCTCTTGGTGATAAGGTAAGTAAAATCTTTAGCCATCTGCTTACTGTCTTATGTTGAGGAATGCTCTCTGATATTTATGTTGTATCACTTTCTTTTAAATTTATTATAAAATATTACCAGTGTATAAAAGATGTGAAAATAAAATAACAACCCCCTTTCTGTTCTCTACCCAGCTTAGAAACAGTGCATTGGCAAATAATATTCAGTCTTTTGTATGCTTTTTCCTGATTGCTTTCCCCTCTAAAGATAACCACTTAAGAAATTGCCGTGTTTTGTTCCCGTGCACTTCTTTTTTTGTGTTCCTAAATGATGAAAACAATAGTGGTGTTTTGCATTTTTTTCAAAATTTCACGTAAATGGTATGTCTGCTTCAGTGTGCTTATTTTACTTAATTTTATGTGTTTGAGAGACAGAGACTCATCCTTCTGATTTTGGGAATGGGGAAGCATCCCAGTCTAGTACTTACCAGACTTGCCAGTATTAGACTGTTTTGATGTGCAGAATCTTATCAGGCAACATTAGTCTCAACTCTCAGTACTCAGTCAATAACAGCAAATATGCTGATCACCATTGGGAAATTTCATCATTCTTGTTTCTTTGACTGAAAGATGACTTCCTAGAACTGCCTCCTTCGGCTCGGGTCATGATCTCGGGGTCCTGGGATCGAGTCCCGCATCGGGCTCTCTGCTCAGCAGGGAGCCTGCTTCCTCCTCTCTCTCTGCCTGCCTCTCTGCCTACTTGTGATCTCTCTCTGTCAAATAAATAAATAAAATCTTAAAAAAAAAAATTTCAAAAGTCAGTATTTATTTCATAGAATAATAAATAAAATCCCAAATAGTTTATCAGTTCATTCTTCTTCATAACTCTGCTAGCATACATATGTTTTGAATTTATTTTAGTCACTGTGTGCTTATAGTTTTCTGTTCCTGCTCCTTAGCATTTCATTTACAAATTTTTTGGTCTAAGCTGAGTGTGCATGTTGCCATTTCTAACAATATTCCATTATGTTGAAGTGTCGTAGTCATTAACTTTTTGTATGATATTTGCCCTATTTGCTGTTCATTTCCACTAATATTAGTGCTGTTGCATATTTTTTATATAAATTGCTGCTCCCTTTCATTCCTTACTGTAAATGCCTCAAACTTTCTAGTTCAGTAGATAGACTTGTAGCTTTGTTACTTATTTCTGCATAGCTTTCTGGAAGTACTGGAATAAAACTGCATATAGATATACCTTTGTATAGCCGACCCCTAAACAACATGGCAGTTGGGTTCCAGACAGACCATCTCCACTCCTGCACAGTTGAAAGTCCTATTAACTGCTAATACCCTGCTATTGATCTGAAGTCTTACTGAGAAATAATCAGTTAACACATATTTTATATGTTATGTGCATTACATGCTGTATGCTTACTGTAAAATAAGCTAGAGAAAATATTCAGAAAATGTTAAGAGAAAATACATTTATAGTCTTGTACTGTAAAAAATTCACTTGTAAGTGGGCCTGCACAGTTCAAATCCATGTTGGTTAAGGGTGAACTGTAATTTTTCTCATTCTGTTTAATATTCTTCTTAGTGGATAATTCTTTTAATTCCAGTTTCTTCTTTCAGGTACTTTTGCATGGTATTAAGTCATTTCATTCAGTTAGTATTTCTTCTAGGATGTTTATATCTCTGCTCAGAGTTAAAAACCTTTTACTCAGTATTATTGGGATGAATGAGGAACAGATTTGGGTTTTGGATTATTTGGAAATTTCTGTTATTCTTCCCCAATCAGACTGCAAAATTAGCTATGTAAATTGCTTCTAAAAACTTAATTTTTTTCTTTTATTTAGGCTCCACCAAAGCCCGTACCAAAGACCATTGACAACCAGAGAGTATATGATGAAACTGTAGTAGACCCTAATGATGAAGAGGTAATGTTATAAGTCTTAAATAAATTTGGATGGCCACAGTTGATAAATCATTTGTTCACATATTGACACTTAAAAGTACTGGCTAGTGAAATTGTATATGGACTGATTCAGCTATAATGTTGACATATTATTTGCTATAGATTATGTCATAGTTGAATTTCTCAAATGTTCTAGAAAAAGGCAGAAAATAGAAATATATTTCTATTCTCTAGAAATGTATGATATTTTATGCCTAGGTAAACTTTTGTCATTTAGTATCTTACATAGTACTTCTGTTTTTAATATCATTCGAAAAGCATTACTCATACTATAGATTTTTGTAGTATTAGACATTTTGATATAAGGATAACATTTGGTGATATTTTCTGTGTCCTCATAAAACTCTTGGTTTCAAGATTATCATCCACTTGTCACTTTTCACATTTGCCCTTTGTTTGGTGACAGTATAGTGAGAGAATCAAGGTTTTTAAACTTTTTTTTTTTTTTCTGATATAGCAGATTTGGTTTTGGTTATATTTGCTCTCAGATAGTACTGTTTTTGACATTCCTTAACATTTCTAGATATGATCATTCATTCAGTCAGTCTGTCACTCTTCTAGCAAATGTTTATTGATCATCTGCTGTGTATTGGGATCTGTTTTAGGGACTTGGATTCCACCAGTGGACCAAACACTTTGCCATATATACACACAAAATATCAGCCCACCCAGAACTTGTATTCTAGGGAGAGAGATAAACAGTGAACAAAGTAAAATAAATTATGTGTTAGCGGGTGATAGATTACTACCGTTAAAAACTAGGGTGAAAGAGGGGTGCCTAGGTGGCTCAGTTAGTTAAGCATCCAACTTGATTTCAGCTCAAGTTACCATGTCAGTGTTGTGAGATCGCACCCCAGGTCAGACTCTGGTTAGCAGGGAGTTTGCTTGAGATTTTCTCTCTCCCTCTTTTTCCACATGTGCGTGCTCTCTCTCCTCCCCTAAAATAAATAAATCCTAAGAAGAATCTGGATAAATTAGATTGAGGACTCTCTGAAGTAGAGAGAGTTTGCAATTTTGTATGTATAGGAGTATGTGTGTGTGTGTGTGTACTATTTATTTAGTTTGACATAATTTCAGACTTAATAGAAAAGTGGAATTCATGTATGCCCATCACCTAGATTTCCTAAATTTTAATTTGTACCACACATGCTTTTCTTCTGTATTCTCTGAAATGCTTGAGAATAAATGGTAGACATGAAGCCTGTTTACTCCTACATAATCTAGTGGATTTTACTTGTAAACAAGTATGTTTTTCTTAATAAGCACAGGGTATAGTTATCAAAATCACAGAATTAACATCGATTATTATCTAGTCTAGACAGCTTATTCAGATGTCTACAGTTGTCCAAATGGCATCATTTTTAGCAAAAGATAAATTCCAGCTCATGGATTCAATTCTGTTACGACTTTAACCTCCGTTAATTTGGAACAGGTCCTTGCACTTTATTTGTTTTTAATGACATTAACATTTTTGAAGAGTACAATCCAGGTATTTTTTATGGAATGTCACTTAATAGGAGTTTCATATTTGCTCATGATTATGTTCGGTTTATGTATTTTTGACAGGTATATGTTAGATATTATCTTATATTCTTTTTGATGCTATTATTAAGAGTCATATATTGTTGATTTTCCCATTTTAGCTTCTGTTTTTCCCTTTTGTAATAAGTATTTGGGAGGGGTTATGCTTTGAGATTATGTAAATGTGTACTATTCAAACTTTCACTCAAGATTTTGCAATTACGAATAATTTTTTCCAGTCTTATGGGTGATTGTATCTCAGTGTAGTTTTAATTTTCTGTTCACTTGTTGTGAATGAGGTTGAATATCTTTTTATGCTTTTTTTCTTTTTAATCAATTGTTCATATCTAGTGGCCATTTTTTTGTTGATTAGGGTTGCAGTTCTATATAATGATTGTCAGGGTAGGCTTCATTGAGAAGATGACCTTTTAGCAAAGACTTGAAGGATATAAAGAAATCAGCTATTTTTGAATGTAAAGAAATTGACCTCCTTGCAGTTCTGCCCCATTTGGTTTCCAAGGAATGACCAGTGTAAAAGTTAGTGCATAAACAGTGCAAAAGTTCTGAGGCAGGAAGAGCATGCTTAGTATGTTTTGGAAGAACAGCAAGGAAGCCAGTATGCTGAAATTAAGTGAGCAAGAGAGAGGGTTATAGAAGAAGGGCCAGTATTGGGAAGAGCAGAGGCCAGAGCAGTGGCTTGGTTGGCTTGCTTTATACTTAGTGCAATGAACCATTGGATGTTTTGAACAGAGGGATGATATGATAGATAGATTTTTAAAGGTAATTGGTTGCTATACTGAAAATGTAATTTAGAGAGGGGGAAATAGGTACTTAGGAAGCTACTGAAGCAATCCAAGATTATGATGATGATTTGGGCTATAGTGGTTACAATGGGTGTTGAGAATCAATTTGATTCTAAGGTTTGGGTTTTTTCCCCCAGGTATATTTTGAAATTAGAGCCAGTAGAATTTCTTGAAAGATAGGAAGTAGGATGTGAGAAAAAGAGGATTCAAAGGCCGTATCGAGGGTTTTAGCCTTAGTAATTAATTAGACGGATAGAAGGATGGAATTGTCATTGATGCGATACAGAAGGGGTCTTGCCTGGAGATAAATTGGAATTCACAGGTGTTTAGAGGCTACATATATATGAAATTTCCCCCAATATTTACCTAGGGGAGAATTTGTTAGGTTATGAGGTGTGTAAATATTCACCTTTATATGGTGGTGCCAAAATGTTTTCCAAACTAGTGCTTGTATCACTTTTCACTTGCATAGAATAAGGGCAGTGTTTCTGGCCATCTACATTCTGACCAATACCTTGGTAGTGATAAAGGACTATCGCACTGTGGTTTGAGTTTGCATTTCCTTGATTCCTAATGCGGTTGAGCATCTTTACAGGTAAGCACTGTGTTTTGCTACAGTTATGCCATCTCGTGTTTTTTGCCCAGTTTTTTTAATCCTATAGTATATTTTACTGATTTGTAGGACTTCTTTTTATATTTTGGATACTAATCTTTCCTATATAAGTATCTTCCAATTTGTGGATGTTCTTTTTACTTTTTCTGTGCTTTTTTCGCATTTATGTGCTTAATCATCAGGAATGGATTTCTTTGTTTGGCATGAGAAATTAAATCAATTTTTCTTTCTTCCCCTGCCCCTACCATATGTAACCAGTTTCCCCAGCACCATTTTTCCAGTACTACAACCTTTCCCACACTGGATTATAATGCTGTGTCATAAATCAAGTACCCATATATACTTGGCCTTTTTCTGAGCAATTGGTCAGCTTGTTGCTTTATCACTTATTTATTTTCATGCTAAATTTTGATATCTGTTAGAGCAGAATGCCCCTCTCCACCCCCATCCTCTAATCTCTCTCTTCAGGAATATTCACTGCCATATAAAATTATAAATCGTGTTAAAGTAGATAACTTAGGGGTTCTATTTATATGTTTTTTTTTTTTTAGGTGGGTCTTCTATACAAAAAATGCATTTCAGTGATTTTCTTCATGCAAGTTTTATACATAAATCTTGTTAGAGCTATTGCTGGTTTTATACATGTAATTTTCTTCATGCAAGTTTTATACATAAATCTTGTTAGAGCTATTGCTGGATATTTTGTGTTTTTTATTAGTGTAAATCACATTTCTGAAAATTGTTTTATTTGCTGATTTATAAAAATCCATTGATTTTTGGATTGTGATCTTCTAAACAGTATGCCTAAATTTGTTTCTAATAATTTGTCTAAATATTGTTTTCATTTCATGCTTAACTAATCATTTCTGCAAATAACTTTCAGTCCATTGATAATTTCTTTTGTGATGACTAGAACCTCCAACATGTCAAATACATAGAAATAGCAATAGTGTTATCTGTGCCATGTTCCTAATTTTAAAGAGAATGCTTCTAAAATGTATGTGTTACATACATACATTAATGTTTGTGTTTTTAATGGTAGATTCTTCTTATAAGTTAAGGAAAATCCATTCATTTTCTTGCTGGCAGGGTTGTTTGTTTTAATCATGAATGAATGTAAAATGTTACAGGTGCTTTTTCTGCAAATGTTGAGATAATTATGTACTTTTTCTCTGCAAATATTGAGATGAATGCAGTTTTTCTCCTTTATTGTGTGAATGTAGGAATGAAATAGATTTTCTAATGTTAAATCTCTTTTGCATTCTTGGAATAAATTTAATTTAATTAAGATGTTTTATCTTTTTCACATTGTTTTGGTTTTTCAGTACTCTTTTTAGAATATGTATATCTGTATATATAAGGGAGACTGCAGTAATGCTCCTTTCCATTCCTAATATTATTTATTTGGGCTTTTTACCAGAGATAATATCTGTTTTGTTAACTCTTTCAAAGTACTTTTCTGATCATCTTTATTTTGAAACTTCGTTTTCTAATTTATTTACATCTCACCTTATCATTTATTTCTTGTTACTCTCTTGAATTTATTCTTTTTATTTGATTAACTTGTTTTTCATCTTCCTTTCTATAATGAGCAGTTAAGTCCACAAAATTTCCTCTAAGTACCACTTTTGTTAAATCCCTCAAGTTTTAAGATGTGTTTCCTTTCTTATTGTTGAAATCTAAGTATCTCTTACAATGAAAGATTTATTGATTCCTTCTTGTAATTTCATCAGGGTTTGGTTTGGTTTGGTTTTTGCTTGATGTGTTTTATTTCATTAGTTTTATCCCCTGATCCTTATTCTTTCTTTTCTTCTACTTATATAAGGTTTCATTTATTCTTTTTCTAGTTTCTTTTTTTTTTTAAGATTTTATTTATTTATTTGACAGACAGATCACAAGTAGGCAGAGAGGCAAGCAGAGAGAGGGGGTAAGGCAGGCTCCCTGCTGAGCAGAGAGCCCAATGTGGGGCTCCCTCCTAGGACCCTGGGATCATGACCTGAGCCAAAGGCAGAGGCTTTAATCCACTGAGCCACCCAGGCACCCCCTTTTTCTAGTTTCTTAAAATGGAAGCTTACCTTACTAATTTTATACTTTTTCTTTCTTTTTAATATAATCACATAAGCTATGGTTTTCCTCCTAAGCACTGGGTTAGCCATAGCCCATACATTTTGATATGTTTGTTGTGTTTTCATTTTCATTCTGTTCAAGATAGTTTCTGTTTTCTCTTGTGATTTCTAATTTGGTTCATCAATTATCAAGAAGTGTATTGTTCAGTTGAGGATTTCACAGGTATATTTCTGCTGTTGATTTCTAACTTAATTTTACTGTGGTTCTGGAACAATCTCTGTTGATTTTAGTCATTTTCAAGTAAAGAAACTATTCTGTGTTCTAGCGCAAGATCTATTTTGAAGAATGTTGTGTGTTCCTTTGGAAAACATGTATATTTTGCTGTTTCGAAGTGGATTGTTAAAAGAGAGTTGTTTTAAGTTGGTTGATTGTGTTGTTCCTATTTTCTGTGTACTTGCTGAATTTCTAATTCTATCAAGTTACTGAGAGGATATTGAAATCTCTAATTATAATTTTTGAGTTATTCATTTCTCCCATTCCTTTCAGTTTACTTAATGTCTTTGGGGGTTCTTTTGTTAGGTACATACCTATTTTTAAATTTTTTTTGTTTCTACTTTCCTTCAGGTGTGAATCCATTTGTAATTATTATATCTTCATAGTGTATTGATTTATAATCCAGTATATCCCTTGTTGTCCCTTCCCTTAAATTGTTTATTGCAACATTTCTTTACTTAGTTTCTATTTTATCTCATTTCACATAGCCACCTAAACTCTCTTATGGTTACTGTTCTTTTTTCGTGCTTTTGCTTTTAATGAGTTTATATCTTTGAATTTTTTAAAGTGTCACAGACAGTGTATGGTTGGATATTGCTCTTTTATTCAGTCTAACAATTAGTATTTAATGTTAATTATTGATGTAGGTGTTAATTGGTGTTAATTATTGATTGTTTACATCTGCCATTTTGCTTTTTTAAATATATTTTATGTATTTTTATTGTTTCTCCTTGACTGCTTTCTTTTATATTTAAAAATATTTTTTAGTATGCTATTTTAATTCCTTATAATCTTTTGAGTTATATGTTTAGGATTCTTTTAGCAGTTTCTCTAGGAATTACAGCATAATGTCTTCAATTTATCACAATCTACTTCCAAGTAAATACAGACATGATGCTGATAAAAGTATAATAGGTTACACCAGTATAGCTTGAACTTTTACACATACACACACAAAAGGTCTTTTATGGTTACCTTTGTATTTACCATTTATAGTGCTCTTCTTTTCCTTGGATCTGAGTTACCATTTGGTGTCATTTTCTTTGAGCTTGTAGAATCTCCTTATGTTTTTGTTTTTATAATAGATCTGATAGCTAACTATCTCATTTTTGTTTATTTGAAAATATGCTTATTTTGCCTTCAGTTTTGAAAGAATTTTGCAAATTAAGGAATTCTTGGTTGACTTTTTTCTCTTTTAGTATTTGGAACATACACTATTACATTTTGACCTTCATAATTTCTGATGAGAAATCAGTCATTTTAATAGTTGCTCCCTTGCATATGATTTTTCTTTTTTCTTTCAAAATTTTCTGGTTTTGGCTCCTCGTTATTTGACCTTGATGTGTTTATGTTACTCTTCTTTTTGTCCTATTGGGGTTTGTTGAGCTTATAGCCGTATGTTGGAATTTTTCACCCATTATTTCTTCAAATACTTTTTTCTACCTTCTCTTTCCTTCAAAGACTTCCTTTTCTTTTCTTCTCTTCTATTTATTTTTTTTTAAAGATCTTGTATTTATTTATTTGAAAGGGAGAGAAGGAGCAGGGAGAGAGAAGCTGACTCCCCACTGAGCAGGGAGCCTGGCATGGGCTTGGTCATGACCTGAGCCAAAGGTAGACACTTAATGGACTGAGCCACCCATGCTCCCCAAAGACTTCCTTTTCACACTATTAAAATGGTTAACTTAGTCCTGTAGTTTTCTGTAGTTTTGTTCCTTTTTTAATGATTGTTTTCTCTGTTTTTCAGATTGGGTATTTATTAACCTGATTTCAAATTCATTGATTCTTCTGCCATCATAGATCTACATTAAGCCCCTCTTTTAATTTCTTGAATATTTATTATGGCTGCTTTAAAATTTTCACTAAATTCAACATCTAGACCTGCTCAGAGACAGTTTTTATTGGTTGCTTTTTTCCTGATTATTAGTCATACTAAGTACCTAATTTTTTGGCTGAAAGCTGGACACTCTGGACTTTTTTATTTTTTGAGTTACTGATTTTTTTTGTTCTAGTAACTTGCCTGGATTTAAACTGTGTAATGACTATCCTTCCCATCTATCTATCTGTGTAATGATTCAATGCAAAATGAACAAATCTTTTAGAATTTCTATTAAAAAAAAAAGAAAAGGAAAAAGAAAGAGAGTCCAGTTGAGGAAGGCTTTACAGGATATACACTTTTGACAAAGAAGAGTACTCTGGAGAAGGAAACCCTAATACAGGGTTATATATATTTTTTGTTACATCAAGAGTTATAAATCATCATGACAGAAGACATTCAGAAAATTACAAATTTGATCTTATGGTTTCAGTGTGTGCAAGGTTGAAGGCTTTGGAGGTATGGAAACAGAACTTAGGGAGACTTTTACTCACCTTTAGTTTAAAATGTTCTTTTAGAAAGGTATTTGTTAACAAAGCAAATATAGGGTGCCTGGGTGGCTCAGTGGGTTAAAGCCTCTGCCTTCGGCTCAGGTCATGATCCTGGGATCAAGTACCACATTGGGCTCTCTGCTCAGCAGGGAGCCTGCTTCCCCATCTTTCTTTGCCTGCCTCTCTACCTACTTGTAATCTCTTTCTCTGTCAAATAAATAAATAAAATCTTAAAAAAAAAAAAAAAAAGCAAATATATAGTGTGTGTTGGGAGCAGAGAGCCCATGCTTTGAAGTTCAGTGAAGTCATTCTGACCTTGGTAAAAGCTTGGCTTCCTTGGGAGCCTAGGAGCAGGGCCCATAAACATTAAAAGTTGAATTTCCTTTATCAGTAGTGTACGTCTCTACTTGTCTTTTTTGGTTTTGTTTTGTTTTTAACCTGCCTCCCTAGAGATTGTCCCTGTGTTTGTGTGGCTTAATGTTCAGATTTCATTCTTTCCTTACCCTTGCCCTCTATTAATAACACATATTAATCATTACTTCTTACCTTATAAATGCTTTGGGTGGATACTGTATTGAGATACCTTGAGCTTCCAAACTTCTGTCAGCTGAGCTGAGTGTGGGTTGAGGATTACATTCAAAGTTGGAGCCAGTTCTCAAGCCTCCCTGGCCTTTCATGTGAATTGGTTTCTTAGAACTCTCCCATATGGATTTTGTGGAGATTGTTTCAGTCCCTCTGTGGCTCTTTCACTTCCTTAGCTCTGCATTTCTGACTGGTCCACATCTCCCCTGAACTGGCCCAGTAACCTTGGACTAGCAAAGCAAGGGTTTTCAGACCCACCTATCCCCAATCTAGTCCATTACCCTTAGATTCAAGATTGCTGGTTCTTGCCTACCATCAAACATAAAGTTAGTATTTTCTCAGCCATGTTGATGGAAGAAATGGAATAGTTCTTAGCAAGATTCCTGATGTTCTTGCCCATAGCCCTAGCCGTTTTTCAAGAATGAATATGGCTCAGGGCACCAGAGTTTCATTTGGTTAAACACCTCACTCTTGATTTCAGCGCAGGTCATGATCTCAGGGTCATGAGATCAAGTGCTGCATTGGGGTCTGCTCTCAGCAGAGAGTTTGTTTGAGATTGTCTCCCTCTTCCTCTGCCCCTCCCACTGCTTACACACTCTCTCAAATAAATAAATTTTAAAAGAATAAGCACAGCTCAATTTGTGTCTTGAAATTGTCTTTTGACAATTTTTTCCAGTTTTATACTTGTATTCTACAGATAGAAAATCATTCAGCCTGTTCATGTTGCCCTTAATATAAGTCCCTCTTGGCTTTCTTTAAATCCCCTATCAGTCAGGAAGATAGTCTGTGCCATAGACTCCTGCTAGAGCTACTTTTAAAATTTTGGCCTAATAGTAGAGGATGTTTGATATAAAATTATATTTTCTCCAGGGGCGCCTGGGTGGTTCAATTGTTAAGCGTCTGCCTTTGGTTCAGATCTTGATCCCAGGGTCCTAGGATCAAACCCCGCATTGGACTCTTTGCTCAGCAAGAAGCCTGCTTCTCCCTCTGCCATTCCCTCTGCTTGTGTTCTCTATCTCACTATGTTTCTTTCTGTCAAATAAATAAAATATTTTAAAAAATTATATTTTTTTCTGTTCACAGGTTGCTTATGATGAAGCTACAGATGAATTTGCTTCTTACTTCAACAGACAAACTTCTCCCAAGATTCTCATCACAACATCAGATAGACCTCATGGGGTAAGCATATCAATCAGTATAGTTATTGAATTCTTAACTTTCCCACATAGACTATTTAAAAGAACTACTTTCAGAAGATCTCAGTTAAATTATTAGTAATTTCAATAGATAATGCCTATGAATAAGCTAAATAAAATTATACATTTCTAAGCATGATTCTTCAGGGTAGAGTTTACTGGCCTTAGCACTATTAGCATTCTGGACTGCATAATTTGTTATTATGGGGGTGGTCCCCTTCATTATAGAATGTTTAGCAGCATGCCTGGCCTCTGTGCACTAGATACCACTACCAGCCATCCCCATCACTACCACCAGTTATAACCTCTTTTGCCAAATGTTCTCCAGTGGGGCATAATCACCCCCAGTTGAGAACCAGTGCTTTAGGATGATCAGCCTTAATAAAGGATTAAATACTGTTCAGATTCCATTCTTTCCCTGCCCTTGCCTTCTATTAATAACACATTAATCATTACTTCTTACCTTATAAATGTATATCACTTAAGACTTTTATTCCTTCTCACTGTCAAAGATTTCTGTTATTTTGTTTTGCAGAGAACAGTACGACTCTGTGAACAGCTCTCCACAGTTATACCAAACTCACATGTTTATTACAGAAGAGGACTGGCTCTGAAAAAAATTATTCCACAGTGCATTTCAAGAGATTTTACAGATCTGATCGTTATTAATGAAGATCGTAAAACACCAAGTATCCTTTTTTGTTTTATTAAAGAAGTTTTCTTGTTTCACCTTCATCCCTTTTTAAAATACATTTGAAAGAATAAGGAAATGTTTTCTATAACTTTAAGAACATATAATTTTTTAAGCTAGAAAATTATGTATCCAAGATTCTATGAACTAATTTTTTTCTTTTCATTTAGCAAGTATTCATCAAGTAAATGCTACAGGCTGACGTTATTTTAATCCTTAGTAAAAGATGGAGAAGTAAATAGGAGCTTCAGGGAGTTTATAATCTAGTAAGAGAAAATAGATAAGTAAACTAACAAAACTATAGCGTGGATAGTTCAGTTAAAGAGAGAAATACAAGATATAGTGCACAGTCTGATAAAATCTGCCCTGGGGATATCAGGGATGAGGGACTTGAGGTGAATATGGGTGAATAAAGTTGAAGAAGAGTGCCCAGTGCAGATACACTTACTTGTAAAGGCAGAGGCATGATGGAGCTGACCCTGTTGGGGATCTGCAGGTAGTCTGATATGGCTAGATTCTATGTTACCAGAGGTGGTGTCACAGGGTTACATTTTTGAGGTAGATATTTGAGCCCATATTATGTATTTGCTGCTGTTTCAGATGCCAAGAATACTCTATCCTTATTCTGTGAGTCTCAGATCTGAGGCAACTATGTGACATGAACCCAAGGTATTTTTTCCTGTTTGGAGATGAGAGAGCATATAAAGATGCCTAGATTTGTTTTTGCTATTGCTTTTGTTTTCCTTATTTATCAACTAGTGCCTCTGAGCTCATTAATGTAATTTAATTTTTTAAGATTTATTTATTTATTTTTAGAGAATGTGCATGAAGCAAGCAGGGAGAGGAACAAAGGGAGAGAGTGAGTCCTGAAGGAACTGCCTGCACCCACCCCCCACCCTGAGTGTGGAGCCTGGCACAGGGCTTAATCCCAGGATCCTGAAATCAGGACCTGAGCCAAAATTAAGAGTTGGCAGCTTAACTAACTGAGCCACCCAGGCTCCCCTGTGAACTTATTAATTTTGAGGATGATCATTTGCATGGGTCAAGTTATTAAAATTATTAAGGGTTCATAAAAGATAGGGACAGGATTTTCCTGTTGCCAGAATAACATTTTTTTTTCAATCAATGAACATTCCTTTTTTTTAAAATAGTTTAAAAAAATAGTTTAAAAGCTATGTTTTAAAAACCTAATAAATACCTTTTAGGGCCTTACTATTTTCAGTATAAGTTAAAGACATTATCCACTTTACCTGAGTTGCTTCCCAGAGACCAAAATAGACTAAAACTAGCTTTCTAATGTAATGTTTTTGTTGGCCATATTATAGAAATTAGATTATGGGTTAATGTACCCCAAATAACAAAAATCTCTTGAATATTTAACTATTCCAGAAGAGATGTTTTTAATGTAGTTGCTGCTACCTTAAAACTGTCTCCCAAAATAAAGTGGCAAGGTCTGTGTTCCTCTGTTTTTGGCAATTAAAAAAAAAGTATTACCATTTTAAGGCTGCTAGCAGGCATTCATCAGTTCAATAAACATTGTATCCTTCTTTTAGTTTAGGTATTTTATATAGGCACTAAGTTTCACTTAACACCATCTGTTGCCTTTAGAAAGCTTATGTTCTCTTTTCCTTATATATTGTCTTTTTCCCAAAATGTATTAATACCGTGTAGGATAAATTCATATCATTAAGGTACCATCAGTAAAAAGACCAAATTTATATTAAGGAATGACTAGACTAATTAATTCAAGTGTAAGATTATATTTCCTATACACATAAATATATATATGCACACACACATAAGCATGTGATGGGTATCCCATGATTGTAAGTTTTAAGTATGGAATTATGCAGTTTTTAAAAGTCTTAATGAATAGAATTTTTATAGGTATAATCTTGCCTGGATTTTTTTTTTTTTTTTGAGGTTTTATTTATTATTTGAAGAGACCGATAGTATCAGATATAGTGAGAGCACAAGCTGGGACGAGATGGAGAAACAGGCCTCTGCTGAGCAGGAAGCCTGACATGGGGTTTGATCCCAGGACCCTGGGACCGTGACCTGTCCGAAGGCAGACACTTAACCGACTGAGCCACCCAGGCACCCCTGGGTGTTGATTTTAACAATTTCAAAGATACTTCATTTTCTTTCCTATTTGATATGTAGTAATGCAGTTGATGGCAAAGTGTTGGAAGAAGCTAGGAAAGCAGACCTCCTAAATTGCTTTTGTGTTCTCTGAAAAGAGAATGGTCTTTAAGACTAATAAGGACATCGGTAAGGGGCATTGGAAGTCCATCTTGGTTAAAAAGATTTAAGGCCTAGAAACTTTGAATAAGGTCACATATCCTGCTTTCAAAGAATATCTGCACAACTTGTAAGTGAGACTTTGCTACTCTGAGCAAGATAATAAGACAGGCAAATGGAAGGAGAGGGAAAGAGGACTGCTAGTTACTATTTTTCATGATCCAGGAAAAAAAACATGTAGAATAATTTAAAGGAGAATAATTTGTAGGCACATAATAGAAATATTAATGTGATTCCTAGAGGCTTAACATGGGCTTACAAATACTAAGTCATGATTCCTAATGATGATGCTTGGAGAAAAGTTGAAAGAATTGAAGATATTTGGCCTGTAGGAAATTAGAATATGGGGGCATGATAAGATACTGGAAGGGCTGCTATAAAAGAATAGTGCCACATGGTGGCAATTTATGGAGATACAAACTTGATTACCTCTACAAAAGAGCTTTGTCAACTGTCTAAACTGTATTCTAGTGGCTTTGGGTCAGACAGGTATGATGTCAGATACAGACTTCATTACTTGCTGCTTTTGTAATTTTTTCAAGTTTCTTGGGTACTTGGTTTTCTCATATTCTATAATAAGAGATAGTACCAAATCTTTAGGGTTCCCGCAAAGATCACATTAAATGTATGTTTCCAAGGCTTAATGCCTCATTTGTTGTAGGCATTTTAGTAAATGTTATGGTATAGGGGAAAGCATGGAAGTTTTTTCTGGAGAGACCTACATCCTCTATTTGGTATTTCTAAATGGAAATTTGAGCTAGATAAGTCTTCATGCTGTACTTCTGGCAACTTGTAAACTGTTTTGCATTCTTGACCTTTGGGAAGGTATTAAAAGTTTCACCTCAGTCTTTATAACAGAATGCCGCCTGTGCATTAGGGTTTTTGCACAAGTGTGATCCCACCCTTAAGGTCTGCCACCTAGCTCTGAAATTTGGGCTAATCTGCCTAACCCATCTCAACCCCTTTTCCTTGTTACTGAAATAGGGATAGTGACTCCTGTTCTTCATGGTTTATGTTAGGAATTAGCAGTAACATAAGGAAAGCTTTTTGTACAGTGCAGGTACTTAGGAATTATTCTGGATTTTGTAGTTTTCTTTTGACAGAAACAATTCAGTGGGAATGTTTTAGGAAGGATTCAAGTCTTGATTTAGGTTAGAAGAAATTACCGTTACTTTTCTTAGCCCCCTGAGATTTCATGACTTTTTTCAGTGTGCAAATGATCCAGAAATTCTTTTTGGCTATACCTTATGAAATTTGAGAAGTCAGGAAGAACTCAAATATTACTGATAATCTGCTGTGTATATGCACTAGTATTTATCAGTAAGAAGTCTGTCTTCTAAGAGTTAACAGATTAGTTGGGAAGAAGGTCATTTACATGATTATAACTCAAATAAGTGACAGGTGCTAAAGTAACAGTGGCAGGTGAGATTTAAAGCTTAATTTTAACTGTATAAAAAGAGGTGGCATTTGAAGTGGGCCTCAGCGGTGTACTGCATTTCTTGATTAAGTTGCTTCAGTCCCAGCATGGCAAGCTCCTTCCCTAGAAGACCAGCACCATGTCTCCTGACCAGAGTTCTGCAGGGCTTCAGTTCTAGTGGAAGTACTGTCAGGTCTCACTTCACGAACAGATCAGAGCACACCTAGTTAAAACTCACCACATTCTGGTCAAGGACCAAATACTGCCACAGCAGGCAAGGAGAGCCTCTGCAGATAATTGGCCTAAAGGACACAGCAGCCAAAACACAACAGTAGAGCACACACCAGAGACACTCCCCTAAAGTGCCAGGCCCTGGACCTTATAGGACCTCTACTTCTAAAGCCATTACTGTTTGGAGCAGGAAACATAACGGGTTTTCTAACACAAAAGAAGGCAGAGACTTTGACAAAATGCCAGATGGAGAAATTTATCCCAAATGAAAGAAGATGATAATGTTAGAGCCAGAGATCTAAGTGAAACAGATAAAAGTAACACATCTGCTAGAGAATTTAAAACAACAGTCAAGGATATTCGTTGGGCTTGAGGAAAAAAAAAAGGAAGATTTCAGGAAGGTCCTTACATAGAGATTAAAGATTCAGAAATGAAAAATGTAGTAACTGAGATTGGAAACAGGAAGGAAGAGGCAGATGGATGGATAAATGATACAGAAGACACAAAATAATGGGAAATAAGCTGTTACGGAATGGGAAATTAATAAGCTGTTATGGAATGGGAAATAAGAGTTATGGAACACGAGAACAGATTTAGGGAATTGAGTGACTCCATCAAACATCATAATTCCTATAGAGTGCCAGAAGAAGAGAGAGGGAAAAGGGCAGAAAATTAATTTGAAGAAATAATAGTTGAAAACTTCCCTAATCTGGGGGAGGAAATAGGTATCCACATCCAGGGGACATAGATAACTCCCATCAAAATCAACAAAAGCAGACCGACACGAAGATATATTGTAATTAAATTTTCAAAATAATAGTGATAAAAAAGTCTTAAAAACCAGTAAGACAAAAAAAGCCCCTAATTTAAAAGGGAAGTCTTGGTGCAGATTTCTCAACAAACTTGGCAAGGCAGAAGGCAGAGGCATGGTATATTCAATGTGCTGAATGGGAAAAATATTCAACCAATAATGTTCATTCTGTACAGCAAGGCTATCATTCAGAATAGAAGAAGAAAGAGCTTCCCAAACAAAAACTTAAAGTAGTTTGTTACCACTAGACCAGTCCTGCAAGAAATATTAAAGGGGACTCTGAGTAGAAAAATCTCCAGAAACAGTGACAAAACAAGTAGTAAAATGGCACTACATACATATCTACTGGTAATTACTCTGAATGTAAATGAACTAAATGCTCTAATCAAAAGAGACACAGTTTCAGAATGGATAGATAAATAAGACCCATCTTTATGCTGGCTACAAGAGACCCATTTTAGACCTAAAGATACCTACTGATTGTGAGAGGATGGAGAAACATTTATCAAGAGAATGGATGTCAAAAAAAAAAAAAAAAAAGCTGGAGTAGCAATGCTTGTATCAGACTTAAAACTAGACTTTAAAATCTACATGAGATGTAGAAGAGCACTGTATCTTAATGAAAGGGGACAGTTGAACAAGATCTAACAATTGTAAATACGCATCCAACATGGGTGCACCTGCATATATAAGACAGTAACAAACATAAAGGAACTCATTGGTGAAGTGGGCCTTAGTAGGTGAGTTAAATATTGCAGGTATCTGAAATAGCATGAACAAAAAATATATAGTAGGATTAATATGTGTAGTGTACAAGAGATTGTGTCAGTACCTGCCAGTTAGGAAAAATAGGGAGGCATAAAGGGAGATTAGAGATTAGAAAGGTGGTTTGGGGCCACATGAGAGCTGTACTGATGTCTTTGTTCTCTAGATGAGCAGTGGTGAGAGTAGTATGAAATTAGCTACAGCTGTCAAGACTCAAGGTATATCTAGTTTGTTTTTCACTTAGCATGAGAAACCATGGTACAGATAAAATGAGAGTTGCGTTCCGTATCTTATTACTTAAACAAACTTGATTTACAGTCTTGGAAAATGTACTTGGAATGGTGAGAGAGGTCAGACCAACGTTTTAATGTAGGTGGAAATTCTCAAGGACCTCAACTAAGAATAGCAGTAAGGGTGAAGGGGTGGCTATGGAAGTGAGGAATTTATGAGGGTAAAAGCAGTAAATAGGATTTGGTAAGGGAAGGAGGAAGTTGAAGATAACCCATGGGCTAATGGGAGAATGTGTTTTTGCTTTTTTTTTTTTTTTTTTTTTTTTTTTTTTTAATGGTTGAATGTTGATGCCTTTATAAAAAGATGGCAACATCTGTTTTGTAAAACTATATGCAGATAATTTGGAATAGTTTGATTCTGACCTCTTTACAGGTTCAGTATTTGAAATAATCAAATTGTGTTACCAAGACTTGAGGAATGTTGTATATAGGTAGCTGCATTTCAGACATTTAAAGCCCTTGGGCTGCTAACCCTACCAATTGAAGTATAATTTATAGTTTAGTGTGTCTGGCAGAAATCTCTGTAGTAGATCATCAGTAAATGGTTATTAATGAATTGATTTTAATTTGTGGCACAGTAATCCCAAGAATAAGAACTTGTCTTTTGAGAGACACTAATAACTTTGATTTCAAGAAGAGGGGGGAGTCTCTAGTCTTATGGGACAGTATTCAAAGCTGACAGCATATATTAACCTTGCAAATCTATAAAAAAAAACACATATAAGTGTACTTGTTTATGTATAAAAGTGCGTTTTTAGGGCTATAAGACCTCTGAACATGGAGGCAAACTTTTTTGTTTGCTGTGCTAAAATTATGCTAGAATTCCATCTTGTCTTACCATTCCTGTTAGGGTAGTGGGCATAAGCTCTTTTCACCTAGTTTAGTTGAATACCCAACATACCCTGTTGAGAGTGATGACTCATTTGTTATATTGTGAAGAGAAAAAGTGGGACTACTATAGCTTAATCTGTTTTTTTGTTTGGTTTGGTTTTTGGTTTTTTTTTTTTTTTTTTAATATTTGGGTTGACTTATGGGGCTTTAGTTTTGAGTATGGTAAGGAAATTTGTTAACCCAGAGGCATACATGTATCTACCTCTTCACGTAGCTACAAATTTTAGGAGCCTTTGGACATACCGAGGACCAGGTATTTATACAATTTAAGATTTAAATTACAGAGTTCAATGTGTTCTTAGCTTTCTGAACAGATGGATTAATTCTGAGTCACTTGCCAAATGGCCCAACTGCTCATTTTAAAATGAGCAGTGTTCGTTTGCGTAAAGAAATTAAGGTAAGTTTTATTCATTCCTTAATTGGCTTTGATCTGCTTGCTGTATATGGTTAGTCAACTCTAACGTACAGATCGAATTGGCATTTTATAATGGCATTTGTCCTTCTGCTTAAATCAAGTTTTATCTACTGGCGGTTTTCTTAGGAGATTGTAATTGAGTTCTGGCATACAGGCAGTAGCCTTCATTACTATGAAACAGGTTACTTACTAGTAGGACTTTTTGGTACAGTCACTGCAAATAATTTTAGATGTTTTATTATTTCATGAGATTGTTAACTCATATATGATAGTTTGTCATCAAGAAAGACGCCTTTAAAATTTTTGTCACGTAAATTCTAAAACTTGAACTTGCAGTATCAGGATATAGATTAATTCCTTGTTGTGTTGTGTTTTTTTTTTCCCCCTCATTTTTCCAGAGAAGAGGGAAGGACCCTACAGAACACATACCTGAAATAATTTTGAATAACTTTACAACGAGGCTGGGTCATTCAGTTGGACGTATGTTTGCATCTCTCTTTCCCCATAATCCGCAGTTTATTGGAAGGCAGGTTGCCACATTCCACAATCAGCGGGACTATATCTTCTTCAGATTTCATAGGTGAGGAAGGTACTTTAACTCCTTGGACTTTGACTTAAATCATGAAATACATTTCAGTGTAAACGTTTTCCAGTGTATTGTGACAAATATCATAGATGAGAGATAAATTTTCTTTTGAACTCTTATCACATTGAAGAAATTACATTTGATTCATTGAGACTGTTTTCCCTTAATTCTTTCATTTATCTTTGAAGGTACATATTCAAGAGTGAAAAGAAAGTGGGAATTCAAGAACTTGGACCACGTTTTACCTTAAAATTAAGATCTCTTCAGAAAGGAACCTTTGATTCTAAATATGGAGAATATGAATGGGTCCATAAGGTAATGTGCCTTATTTCAAAAGCCACTTAGATCATTTTGAATGGAATGAGAAGGAAACCATGTACATTATGCTTTAAGTACTTACATCTCAAGTTATGCTTCTGACATCCGTAAGTTCAAAAGAGCAAATTTCTGATAGGGTAGTTTGGTCTGGTGATGAACTCTGGTTCATTTGAATTATCTAAAGATCAGTGGTCCTCGAAAGTGGACCAGTCTCTGAAATGGACCCAGAAGGTTTTTTTGTTTTTGTTTTGTTTTGTTTTTAGGATTGTTAACCTATAAATTATTTACCATTTTTTTCCCCCTTCTAATTTCAGCCCCGGGAAATGGATACAAGTAGAAGAAAATTCCATTTATGAAATACTGAAGGAATAGTATTGAATTGTGCTAAACAGACCTATCTTGAATTTATGACAGAAGACCCTTTTCAGAAAGTCATTTACTGGTTTCATAAACCTTTTCACATGTGGACAAAATACCAAGTGCCATTCACTGTAGCAAATACAAATAAAAGTCATTTTGGTGAATTTAGAAGTTGCAGCTTAAGATTCCTAAAAATTCTTATTTGTAGGTAATTTTAAGTTAGAATCAAGATTCAAACTAACTTCCCCATGTGTACTTTCATGGGACATGTGGTCTGGAGAGAAAATAGAATAGTTCTTGGTAGACACTAACCCAATGATTTTCTAGCAGACTAATCTTGGACCTGGCACATAACTTTGTTTCTTGCATGACTATATACTAGGAGGCCAAGTGGAATGTTTTAATATTTCCTTAAGCCTTTCAGAATGGTAAAAATTTTAAAGCAATATGGTTTACCAAGGACTTAACAGTTGCAAATTACTGAAGCTAAATTGTGGTTCTTTTCTTGGTCCTTTGTACCTTACTACATTGTACTATAGTATTCCATTCAAGAAATGTTTGAAACTGTGATGTTTTTCTTAACATCTTTTAATGGCATTCCTATGTCCAGTCTTTACTGTCCTAATTAGGAGAGCAATCTATTAAGAAGTAATTCACTTTTAGGTGTAATGGTAATACACCCTAGAGTTTAGGAATTTATTAAAACAAAGTTTATCCTGCAAATAACTCATGAGTAGGAACTAGTATCATCAGCTTCCTCCTGACCTTGCAACTTCCCTACAGTCTTTCAAATAAATGTATGGCATAAATTTTTGTGAGATGAGTTGGTAAGAAAATGCACTAAAATTTAACCCCTTCTTAATAACAATGGGAAATTGTCATTTATCTTAGGTATTCAAAATAAATTAATACATAGCCTATTTAATACCAGCAATTAACCAAAAAACTTTTATACTAAGTATTTTATTGTATGCTGCTGCCAGTGTATATAAAACAATTACCCTTATGAAATAGAAATTTATGAGAATTCAGAGAGGTAGATGTTAAGGACTGACAAAAGTAAAAGTTTATATAGTATGGCACGTGTTACAGGGATAAGCTTTTTGTACAGGCTTCAAATTTAGTTCTCCTTTGAATAGTCACTGGTTCATGAAAAGTGGTCTAGAAAACCTGAAATGGAAAAGAAAAGAGTGAATTAGGGTAAAGTACCAAAGCACAATAGTTTCTTCTGAAAAGTAATACATTTTCTATTACTTTAAGGACATTTGTTTACATGTCAGCTTATAAAGTGCTTTCAATTAAACTAAGCCTGTCTTATTTTTTAAAAGATTTATTAGAGAGTGAGCACTGGTGTGTGTGTGGCCATTGGGGATACTATCCAAGTGACTCTGACTTTGGGCTTGATCTCAAGACCCATGAGATCAGAATGACTGAGCTACCCAGGTGCCCCAAACTAAGCCTGGTTTGTTTTGTTTTGTTTTGTCTGTTTTTTACAGATTTTATTTATTTACTTGACAGACAGAGATTACAAGTAGGCAGAGAGGCAGGAAAAGAGAGAGGTGGAGGCAGGCTCCCTGCCAAGCAGAGAGCCCAATAGGGGGCTCGATTCCAGGACCCTGGGATCATGACCTGAGCTGAAGGCAGAGGCTTAACCCACTGAGCCACCCAGATGCCCCTTGTTTGTTTTGTTAAAGGCAGACCCATCTCAAGGTTTCTAGGGGGGAAATGATAAAACAGGAGATTTCTGTGGTATATAAAATGTAACTTCCTCTTAATTTTCATAACCACCCTGAAGTACAAATCACTTCTGGTTTATAAATAACAGACTTTTAAAGACTAACTTGCCAAGATCACTCCCAAAGATACTCTATGTCCTAATTTTTAAAAAGTTAATATAAAACTCTCAAATTCAGAAAAATCCGAACATCCCTAGAAAATGAGCAGTTGGCAATGATGAGAGGAGTCTGGCTATATCTACTAAGGAAAGATGCAGTCTCACTTCCATTTACCTAGATAAACCTATACATAAAAGAAAAACACGTACACAGATATTGACTGTAGTGGTGTTTTAATAGCAAAGAACTAGAACTAGCTTAAATGTAACTCAATAAGGGAATAGATAAATAAACCAGGGTTGATACATATTGTTGAATACTCTATAGCAGGTAAAACAATTTACATGGATCAACACAAATCTCAAAAACAAAATAGTAGTTATTTCTTAAAAGAGAGTAACATCTATATGGAAGGGGAGAAAAGGTTTATCTTTTTTAAAATTTCTTTTTGATACATGGTTCTACTTACTTGAAAATTTCAAAACAAAAATGTTCAAGAAGCTTAAACAGAATCAGTGGTGAAAAAACAAAATGTTTAGCTTCAATTAACATCTGAATTAGGGCAAATTTTAAAAACTAGATAGGCAGAAAATAAGGAACAGCCTGAGAACTGTTTAGCAAGAGCTCAACAAAAGAGCATTCTCAAGGTTCAGGTGGAAAGCCTGCTCCTAGTTATGAAGTGTTACTAAATTTTAATTGTCATCCTTTATTGAATAATTTTCCTTTTTTTTTGCTTTTTTTAAAGATTTTATTTGAGAGAGAGAGCGCATAAGCCAGGGGAGGAGAGCAGAGGGAGAAGGACAGGCCAACTACTCTTGGGCCTCCCACAAAGCTGAGTTCATGACCTGGGCCAAGATCAAGAGTCAGAAGTTTGCAAATGAGCCACCCAGTCATCCCTAAATAATTTTATTTTTAGAAATTTATCTGAAAGAGGTAAACTACACATAGGAAGACCAAGATATTTGCCTCAATGTAGCTTCAAGCTTGGAAACCTCAACATTTAATGATGTTTAAGTTATAATACAACAACTGAAAATCTCATTTACAAAGAATTTTTTTTTTAAGATATTTATTTATTTGACAGAGAGAAATCACAAGTAGGCAGAGTGGCAGACAGAGAGAGAGAGAGAGGGGACAAAGCAGGCTCCCTGCCAAGCAGAGAGCCCGATGTGGGACTCGATCCCAGAACCCTGAGATCATGACCTAAGCCGAAGGCAGAAGCTTAACCCACTGAGCCACCCAGGCGCCCCTACAAAGAATTTTTAATGCAAATAATGAAATAAGAAAATTCAAGTGGTTTTTAAAAACAGAATAAAAATCGTACATACTATGATCCTCAGTGTTTGTAAACCAGCCCATAAATATTTCTTCCTCTTAAAATCTAATCTATTATAATATATTCTATTATGATCTATTATAATATTAACAGTGATTGTGTGATCATGGTAATTTCTATAATTCTTGTACTCTACCTATTGCTAAATTAGCTACACTATCTTAATTTAAATTATAAAAGCTATATATTTTTAAAAGATGTGAAAATAAAGACTGAATGTAGATTCTTTGCATCCAGGCCATTTCACTAAGGGCCACCCAGGACCAGCAGCATCCATATAACCTGGAAGTCTGTAAGAAATACTTCACCCCTAGAATTCAGACCTATTGAGAATCTGCATGTGAACAAGGGGATTTGCAGATAGTGAGGTTTAAGCAGAAATACTATTACATCCAAATGTCCTTTTCCTGGACTAAGGTGTTTCAAATCTTATCTACAAACTTATTTTATTATACTGCCAGGATTAGTAGCAATTATTTTACTTTGAAACTTGGGTTCCTATCCTAGCTATATTTATAACTTTGAGCAAGTCATTTAAACACCCATCTGTAAACTTTTGTAAAACGAAACTGTTAAGACCCAGATAAGAAGCCAGGCTTAACAGTATTTTATATCAAATGAAAACAAACCACTTTGTAAAGTAAATACAAAGGGAAAAGAGGTTAAAAAAAGAATATTTTATAAGCCATAAAAATATGAAATTTCCAAAAACTGCCATGAAGAATTAATATTGCTAGAGGCAACGAACTATTAGTTATTCAAAATGAATGTGTTAAGCTGTTAATAAGAATTACTTCCTCATGGAAAACCTGATACTCAAAGGTGGTTTCTGGTGTTTCAAAATCTTAACCAATTTAACCATTTTATTTATTGGAAACATGCTGCCTTCCTTTATAGTACCAAATCTACACAGCTTAATGAGGGAGGGCACAATTCTGTAACATGGTATTTTAAGAAGCAGCTTCCTGAACTTTGAGGAGTTAGAATGTTTGTAAAGGGTGTGTGCCACACAGCCTTTTTTTCTTTTTTTTATAGCACTTCTTTAAAATTGCTTCTCATAGGTCAGTACTAGTGAGTAAATCTCTGACTAAAGTGCCATGTATTTATAAAAGGCAGCACCCTTGCATTACATTTTAAATTCTCCACAGCATGTTTTTTGGTCACATCTCTCTTGGTTAACATTATACATTTTTGCACACACTGACATTTGATCTGGAAAGTAAAGATTGATACATAGACACGTGCCTTAAACCGGCAAATTCTTTAGTTTCTTAATCTTATGAAATCATATCCACTGCCTACCACCATGAACTCATACACTTCATTTACCTCCTTTTATCTTTACTTTACTTAACAAGAATAAAGAGTAAAATCTGTTATTCCCCACTACAAATGTTGACACCATGTCAGTTTATTCAACCATCTCTTGATTTTCTCTTGCATTCCCAACTCCTAATTCTTTGCTATGCTGCACTATAGCTGGGTTCTATTAGAGGAATGACATCAGAATTAATCCAAATCAGTTGGTAGTATTTAAAAATCCCCATAAACACTGCAGATTTTTTTTAAAAAACTCTAAATATTTAGGGAAACTTACCATCCCAAAGATTTATTTTACTACAAAAAGGAACAGACTTTCTGGGGTCTGAATGGGTTCGTACTTGAAGACACACCAGTTAGCAGGGGGTCGTGTTGGGCATTCTGCAGACAGAATTGTTTCAGATCTGCAGCTGCCTGGGAAACCTGCAAAAGACCAAAGGAGAGAGGGTAGTGGGAAGAGCTGATAAGGTTTTAATGAAGGTTTTTTCAAATCCCTGAAATACTTGCAATAAACACTTTTCTTTTTTATTTTAAAAAGATTTTGATCCAGCCAGGCACCCATGTAAACATTTTACTAGGTCAAAAGAAGATATATACTAAATGAAGGTCAACAGTTGTATATATATTGAGCTCATACTCAAAACACTACATGTACAGAGAATTAGTTTATAGTAGGTTTTCTTTTGCTTGCTTATTAAAAGCATCAAATGATCTAAGTATATGTGCAAAATAAAACCTGTCTTTCTAGTTTATTAATAAACTTCAGAGGTATTCCACCTTCAGGCTACTCAACACGTTGCTTTTTATTAAAAACAGAACGTTCGATAAAAAATGTGTTAAAGTTCTAGCCAACCGTTACTTTGTCTTGAAAGCAATATTATTGGAAAAATGCTACCGTGAACATTATGTTCTAAATCTGAACCATTCCGTTCATTGTTTTGGTATTATGTACCATCTGCTGTTTGAGGTTACAAAACTGTGACAGCTTTCTGCTTAGTGTCATGCGACTGAAAGGCTGATAGCAAACTTCGAATTATTTTAATAACTTCACTAGCAGCGCCTGTCTTTAAAAAGCAAGGTATTTGCTTTTAACTATTTTAACTATTTTCATACACATATGCAATGCCACTCAAATGGGACTTAAGTATCACTTAAACGTCTACTATTTGTATATATCCTCATAAGGTGATATAGGATACCAAAACAAAGAACTGAATGGTTCAGATGTAGAACAAGAATAACTAAAAGATGCCCCAAATGAATATAATATCCTCAGTCTTGAGGTTTCAGGAAGATGGGAAAAATAATCATTTTAGTTTCAACTGTCCCCAAGGAGGGTGAGAGCAGGTGTCCAGTACAGCTGGGCATTTGCCTTTGAAAGGGAGGTGAGAGCATCACACTTCTCTATAAGAAGAAATCCTGCAGATTACTGCTGTAGCCCAGACATCTACCTAGTAAAAAGATACATGATCCTGAGATGAATCTCAAATCTGAAACCTAGCTGTATGTTTGGCCTATCCAATAGTCCAGAGTTCTAATGAGTTCCATAGGTTTATTTAGCAACTGTGTAAAGTGGTATGTAAATACCTGGTACCAAGTGCTACAAAAAATGGCCACCCTGTTTACCCACCAAAAGAAGGTATAGCTAAAGTGGGGGGTATGCATGGTATCTTCTGCACAATCTTAAAACTTGGTTTCATTCAAGTTAACTAGCAGTAAGGATAAAGTATCTATTAACTTTCTGCCTAAAGGGGAGGCAGGCTCCAACTTAACTAATTCCCTTTCACAAACTTCTCAAGTGCTAGTATGAACCAAATATACTCTAGGCACTGAGAATACCAAGAACAGCCAGGTCCTTGTTATGGAGGTGACAGACAGTTCAGAGGAAAACACAGACAAGGAACTCTTTGGTAAAGAGTGGTTAGATCGTGCCTTAAGGGAAGGAGTCTCTGGGGAGGTGACATTTAAACTGAGATCTTAATGGCAAGACAAACAGCCAGGTAAATAAATATGTGAGAAACCAATCAGAATTCTAAGCAGTGAGGAGAACTAAGACAAAGGCTCTAAAAGTCAAACAAGCTGCCAGCCCCGAAAGCATTATAATATTCACCATCCAGGATGTTGAAACCCTATAATCCTGGCAGAATTATTAGTGCCCTCTTTCACTCTCAGAAGTGTCCTGCGTTGGCTATACAATGTATGGTCACACTACATATGGTAGGATTTGTCAAGCGTTTGTGAAAATCTCTATCAAGAGTACTCAAACAAAGGTTTAACAATAAACTGTGCTAGTTAAAGATCACCCAAAAAAGCATCTAGCACAGAGTCATAGATAAAATAGGTACAGAAAATAAAATCAAACTAACTACACGTTACAACGGATTTAAAGAAAAGCTCACTGAAAGTTCCACAGCAGGATTCACTCCGTTCTTTGCTACAGCCCCTTGCAGATGAACTAGAACTCTAAAACCAAATCACCTATGGTGGCATTAAGGCTCCTGAGCAGAAGCCTCCTGAAGAACTGAAGTATAGGAAGCAGGCATCACTCTGCAGAGAGTTACTGGAGAAGCTGGGTTTTTCATAGTGAAACCCTCATAGTACTCTGAGGGCTTCCATTTCACTTCGAGACAAGGACTAAGTACCCCTACTGAACACTTAACTTCTTTCAACCAGTCCCCCTTTTTATGCCCCACCCCACAATTTTTCTTTCCTGAGCCACTCCAACTATGATAAAGGCACACCTGAATGATAATGTAAAGGTTAAACTTTTGATTTCGATTTCAGAGTTAAATCCAGCCAAGACTGACCATAAACCACAGGGATGAGTTAAGTAATCTGGATATGAGAGAAATGGATTCCAAACAGCAACGGAGTCTACAGCAATTAAGCCCAGGATGGGAGGGGAATCCCACACCAAAACTGATGGGAATTTCCCTTCCGTCCTGAGGTGACCACAACTGAGTATGCTAGGTCCCTGACATTTCTATTTAAGGAAATAGGTAAATGGGAGGCAGCTTACTCCACAGAACACTTCAGAGAGAAGTAAACACTAGCCTCTAGTACATAATCAAGTCATCTTGGAAATTGGCTATTTCTTTCAACGGAGTGCATGATTTATATTCTTCTGTTTCTTAATTACAAGGAGTGTTTCACTTGTAAGCTAACCTCCTCCAGAAAGAGGCCAATCTACTGATTTTAAAAATCAGGAGAAAGTTTGGAATAGCATTTCAACGTCAGGTTATCCTACCAACACACACAAAAGGTTTCTTTTTCCCCAAAGTAAATCCCTAAGGTCAGTGTTACCCAGACGGCAAAACAAGTAAAACTTGTCCACCCTAATCAGTAAGATATGCAAACTAGCAGATACTCCCAAGGTCAAACTGTGCCAAATAGGTATGAAATGCACGCTTTGTACGAGGCTGTACAGGGCACCAGTGGTAACTGGGGCACTGGGGACGTTTTGAAAACAAACGTGCTTCTTTAACCTGAAGTTTGTGTTTGCAAAAATTCGTTTTCAAGTCTGTGTTCGATGGGTAAGAAGAGCGGGAGGTAAGAATCTAGTATTAAAAGTAGAGGGTTTGGGAGCGTTCTAACTTGAAAACAGATTCTGTTCTAAATTAAAAATCAGATAAAACTGTCCAGTGAAAAGAAAGGGTGGAGTCTGGTAAGCTAACGACTGGAAGGGCGCGGACGGCGCTCGGAGGAGCAGCTGTTGCCCAAGCCAGCCACCGAGTCACTGCAGAGGGAGGGAGAGAGAAGGGCGACCGGAATGCGGAAAGCCGCCTTTCAGCCCCGGGACCAGCCGCCTTTCAGCCCTGGGACCAGCCGCCTTGGAAAGCCCTGGCCGCGGAAGGGCGCACTAAGCAACCCCCGAAGCCACGGCGCCAACCCGCGCCGCCACTTCTCTAAAGTTGGCCGCTCCCGGATCCTCGCCGCCGAGCGCGCGCCCTCCCCAAGCCAAGCGGGAGCAGGACTCCAGCGCCGCGGATCCCAGCCACCTCGGCCGCCCGATCCTACCCTCCGCCTCCGCCCTCCCCTCCCCCTCGGCCGCCCGCCCCCGCTCACCTTCACGCGGTTGAGCCCGGCTTCCAGCCGAAGCTGTTGAACCACTTTCTTCATAGCGGCAACGCTGGAGGAACCAGACATGGCGCTCTCAGGAGCGGGGCAGATTTTCGTGCGTGCGTGGGTCTGTCCGTTCGTGGGTCCGCGGGGCCAGACGGTGGGGCAGCGCGGCGGGGGGCGGGGCTCGGAACTTTGTCTCTTAAGTTTCCGGTTCTTTGCCCAGCGGCTCCACCCGCGGCGCGCATGCGCGCTCTTCCTGCGCGTTAGGTTCCAGCGCCTCACCCTCTGGGGGAGCGGAGTCTGAGCGAGGGTGGAAGGGAGCGAGAAGGGGCGGAGCGGACTGTGGGCAAGTAGCTAAGGGACCCGAGCGCGAGTGGACGCCCGTTTTCTCCTTCCTCTCCGAGAGGCCAACTTAGGAGAGGTAAAAAGAAAAGTTTGTTATTAGCCGCCGATACCCGAGGGGGAACCCTGACGAGGACTGGTGAGGGAAGTCAGGTGCTTGAGGGAGTTTATAAAAGTGTGGTGGCGGGGTGACAAGGAGGTTCTAGCTTTGCTGACGGCGTTGGTGGCAGAGGTTGAGGGAAGAGAGGTCCCAGTCAGAGTATGTGGGAGCCAAAAGTACCGGGTGCGACTCACTGACACCCTGTCTCCTTGGAGACGTGTCTCTAAGGGACTCGAGTTTGTTCAACGGGCGGCCGGTCTTACAGCCTCCTCTCGGCGGTCAGACCACTGAGGCGGAGAGCGGGCACGGAGGCTCCTGTAACTGACCTGTGGGAGCCGGGAGCAGCGGTGCTGGTTTGCTAGGGAAAAGCGCTTTTCGAGATTTGGCTTCTTTCGCCTCTTACCTCTTGGTTTTCTCGAAGAGGTGAACAAGCCAAGGTACTTGATGAAGATGACAACCATCTCCTCTTGTTATCCGTTTCATTTGGGGATTAACGCTTATTATACCTTGACAAAACATTTTTGCGTTTCGGGAAAGTGTGTTCTACGTTTCAGTTGTATCTCATCACCTGCTGCCTGAAACTGACCTTCAGAGGAGTTCCTGGAGAGAGAAACAGTGGGATCTAATCAAGCAAAATAGGCTCAACCAAAGTGTGTTTCACCCATGGAAACAGATTTATTATGGCACAGCACCGAGGACAAATGTTTCCTATTCAGCAACTCAAGTACATCAACAAATACCCTGATGTTTTCAACAAATGTGAATAATTTCATCACTAAGACATTACACATTTTTTGTATGGTGAGAAAATCCACATATAATTTACCCCAATTGAAAAATAAAACCCAGCTTCTTTACTAAACAGTTTAAATCGTTTTACAAAAATGTACAATGTGCTTTAGTATATGAATTCATACGATAGATGTAATCACTAGGTTTATAAACCAAGGTGTAAATTCTGGCACTACCACTTACCTTGGTAATCCCAGGCGAGCCACTTTAATTTCGCTGAGCCTCTGTTTCCTCTTTTTTTTTTCCCCCTTAAGATTTTATGTATTTATTTGACAGAAAAAGCACAAGCAGGGGGAGCGGTAGGGAGAGGGAAAATCAGGGTCCCCAGTGAGCAAGGAGCTGGATGTGGGGCTCTATCCCCGGATCCCTAGGGATCTGCCATCTGAGCTAAAGGCAGATGCTTAAATGACTAAGCCATCCAGGTACCCATGCCTCATTTCATAATGAAATAATAAAGCTTTCCAGAATTTTCTTAAATTGACAATTCTATTCATTATGTTGTGCTCACAAGTATAGCTACCACCTCTCACTATTACAGTACCATTGACTGTATTCCATGCTGTACCTTTCAGCTCAGAGAATTATTCATTCCGTAACTGGAAACTTACCTCCCACTTCTCTTCACCCATTGTGCCTGTCCTCCCAACCTGCCTCCCTCTGGCCACCATAAGTTTGTTCTCTAAAATTGTGGGTCTGTTTCTGGTTTTGTTTATTCCTTTGTTTTTTAGATTTCACATATAAGGAAAATCATACTGTATTTGCCATTCTTGGATTTATTTCACCTAGCATAATCTCCTCTAAGTCCATCCATGTTGAAAAGGGCAAGATCTCATTCTTTTTCATGGCTGAGTAATATACCATTATTCTACATATTCTTTATATGTAACATTCTATATATTCTACATATTACTACATAGTAATATTCTACATATTCTTTTATAGTCGTCTATTGGTGGATACTTGGCTCGTTCCATACCTTGGCTATTGTAAATAATGCTGCAGTAAACATAGGGGTGCATGGGGGTGCCTGGGTGGCTCAGTTGGTTAAAAGTCTATCTTTGGCACAGGTCATGATCTCAGGGCCCTGAGATGGAGCCCCACATCAGACTCCCTGCTCAGGGAGAGCCTGCTTCTTTTCCCTCTGCCCCTCCCCCTTCACATGGATGTGCTTGCTCGCTAGCTCTCTCAAATAAGTAAATAAAATCTTTAAAAAAAAAAAACGCAAGGGTCCATATATTTTCAAGTTAGTTTTTTGTGTTTGTTTTCTTTGGGTAATATGAAGTAGCAGAATTACTAGATGGTAGGTATTTCTATTTTTTTATATTCTATTTTTAATTTTTGAAGAAACTTCATGCTGTTTTCAACAATGGCTGCACCAGTTTTTATTCCCACCAGTAGTGCATGAGAATTTCTTTTCTCTGTATCCTTGCCAACACTTGTTATTTCATGTCTTTCTGAAACTAGCCATTCTGAGAGTTATGAAGTACTATCTCCTTGCTGTTCTGATTTCCCTAATGATTAGTGATGTTGAGCATCTTTTCATATGTCTGTTGGCCATTTGTGCATCTTTGGAAAAATTCCTGTTCAGGTTCTCTGCCCAATTTTTTTTAAAGATTTTATTTATTTGAGAAAGAATGTGAGCAGAGGGAGAGAGAATTTTTTTTAAGGTTTTATTCATGTGAGAGACAGGGAGAAGCAGGCTCCCCTTTGAGCCAGCCAGGAGCCCTATGTGGGGCTCCATCCCAGGACCTAGAGATCATGACCTGAGCTGAAGGAGATGTCCAACCATCTGAGCCATCCAGGCACCCCAGGGTGAGAGAATCTTAAGCAGACCTAACATCCAGTGGGGCTCAATCAGAGGACCCGGAAATCATGACCTGAGCTGAAATCAAGTGTCGGACACTTAACTGACTGAGTCACCCAGGCACCACTCCTCTGCTCATTTTTTTTTTTTTTAAGATTTTATTTATTTATTTGTCAGAGAGAGAGCAAGAGCGAGCACAGGCAGAGTGGCAGGCAGAGTCAGAGGGAGAAGCAGGCTCCCTGCGGAGCAAGGAGCCCGATGTGGGACTCGATCCCAGGACGCTGGGATCACGACCTGAGCCGAAGGCAGCTGCTTAACCAACTGAGCCACCCAGGCGTCCCCCTCTGCTCATTTTTTATATCAGATTGTTTATTATTACTGAAGTGTAATTAGCATAAAATATTATATTCATTTCAGGTGTATAACATGATTCAGCAGTTGCATATATTAGTGCTAACCACAGTAAGTGTACTCACCATCTATCAGCAATGTTCTCACAATATTTTTTTTTAATTTATTTATTTAATGGAAAGAGAGATCACAAGTAGGCAGAGAGGCAAGGAGAGACAGAGGGGTAAATACACCTCCCTGTCGTCCTCTGGCAATCATCAGTTCTTTGTATTTCAGCATCTGTTTTTTTTTTTTTTTTTTAAAGATTATTTATTTATTTATTTGAGAGAGAGACAGTGAGAGAGATCATGAGCGAGGAGAAGGTCAGAGAGAGAAGCAGACTCCCGGTGGAGCTAGGAGCCCAATGTGGGACTCGATCCCGGGACTCCAGGATCATGACCTGAGCCGAAGGCAGTCGTCTAACCAACTGAGCCACCCAGGCGTCCCTCAGCATCTGTTTTTTTTGTTCATTCATTTGTTTTTTAAGATTCCGCCTATAAGTGAAATTATTTGGTGTTTGTCTTTCTGTGTCTGACTTATTTCACTTAGCTTAATACCCTCTAGCTCTATCCGTATTGTTGCAAAGGGCAAGATCTCATTCGTTATCACTGAGTAATATTCCATTGTATGTATATATACCACATCTTCATTCATCTATCAGTGGACTCAGGTTGCTTCCATATTTTGATTACTATAAATAATGCTGCAATAAACATAGCGGTGCATACCTCTTTTTGAATCAGTGTTTTCGTTTTCTTTGTGTAAATATCTAGTAGTGGAATTACTGGATCATGTGGTGTTTCTGTTTCTAATTTTTGAGGAACCTGCTTAGTGGTTTCCACAGTCGCTGTACCCACTTGACTTACCACCACCAGTGCATGGGGGATTCTTTTTCTTCACATCCTCACCGACACTTGTTTCTTGTCTCTTTGATTCCAATCATTCTGACACGTGTAAAGTGGTATCTCATTGTGGTTTCAATTTGCATTTCCTTCGTGATTAGTGATGTTGAGTGTTTTTTCATGTGTCTGCTGCCTTTATATGCCTTCTTTGGAAAAACCCATCTACTCAGCTCCTCTACCCATTGTTCAGTTGGATTACTTGTGGTTTTGGTGTAGATTGTGTAAGTTCTTTATGTATTTTGCATATTAACCTCTTATCAGATATATCATTTGCAAAAATCTCACATTCAGTAGATTGCCTTTTTGTCAATGGTTTCCTTCACTGTGCAAAAGCTTTTTATTTTGATGTAAGCCTAATAGTTTATTTTTTTTTTCTTTTCTTTTTTTTTAAGATTTTATTTATTTATTTGACAGACAGAGATCACAAGTAGGCAGAGAGGGAGGAAGAAGCAGGTTCCCCGCTGAGCAAAGAGACCAATGCGGGGCTCGATCCCAGGACCCTGACATCATGACCTGAGCTGAAGGCAGAAGCTTTAACCCACTGAGCCACCCAGGTGCCCTTATTTTTCCTTTTATTTCCCTTACTTGAGGAGCCATATTTAGAAGAACGTTGCTAAGGATGATGTCAGAGAGATTACTGCCTATGTTTTCTTAAGGTCTCATATTTTGATATTTTAAGTTTATTTTTGTGTATGGGTTGAGACAGTGGTCTGGTTTCTTTTTCTTTCTTTCTTTCTTTTTTGGTAACTGTCCCATTTTCCCAGCACAATTTGTTGAAGTGACTATCTTTTCTCCCATTGTATATGCTTGCCTCCTTTGTTGTAGATTAATTGACCATATAAGCATGGTTTTATTTCTGGACTCTCTGTTTTGTTTCATTGATCTTTATGTCTCTTTTTGTGCCAATACCATACTATTTTGATTACTACAGCTTTGCAGAATATCTGGAAATCTGTGGTTGTGATCCCTCCAGCTTTGTTCTCTTCTCTCAAGATTGCTTTGGCTATTTCAGATCTCTTATGGTTCCCTACAAATTTCAGTATTATTTGTTCTAGCTTTTTGTTGGTGTTTTGATAGGGAATGCATTGAATTTGTAGATTGTTTTGGGTAGGTAGTATGGACATTTTAATAATAATATATTCTTCCATGAGCATGCAGTGTCTTTCCCTTTGTGTTATCAATGTCATGTCTTTCATCAGTGTTTTATAGTTTACAGAGTATGGGTCTTTCATCTCCTGGTTAAGTTTATTTCTAGGTATTTTATTCTTTTTGGTGCAATTGTGAATGGAACTGTTCTCTTAATCTCTTCTTCTGCTACTTCATTATTAATGTATATAAATACAATGGATTTTATTAATATTGTATCCTGCACCTTTACTGAATTCATTTATCAGTTCTAGCACTTTTTTAATGGAGTCTTTAAGGTTTTTTTTATGTATATTACCATGTCAGCTCTATATAGTGACAGTTTAAGTTCTTCCATACCAGTTTGGATGAATTCTATTTCTTTTTCTTTCTGATTACTGCAGCCTGGACTTCCAGTGCTGTGTGGAATAAAAGCAATGAAAGTGGGCATTCTTGTCTTGTAATTGAGAGTAGAGGAAAAGCTCTAAGTTTCTCACCATTGCGTATGATGTTAGCTGTGGCTTTTTCATATGTGGCCTTATTATGTTGAGGTTATCTCCCTAAACGTATAATATTGGGAGTTTTTATCATGGATGGATGTTATATTTTCTCAAATGCCTTTTCTGCATCTATCAAAATGATCATATGGTTTTTATGCTTTCTCAGTGTGACTTCTTATGGTGATTGCTTTGTGTGTATTAGAGCACACTTGTATCCCTAGAATAAATCCTGCTTGATGGTGGTAAATAATTTTTTATTTTAAATTTTAAATTTTTATTGTTGAAATTTGTTTGCTAACATCTTGTAAAAGATTTTTGCATCTATTTGTATCAGAGAAAGGACTGTGGTTTTTTCTTTTTTTTGTGTTGTCTTTGTCTGATTTTGGTATCAGGTTAATGCTGGCCTGGTCGAATGCTTTAGGAAGTTTTCCTTCATCTTATCTATTTGGAAAAGTTTGAGAAGAGTAGGTATTAACTATTCTTTAAATGTTTGGTAAATTCACCTGTGAATCCACCTGATGTCCTAACTTGTTTGTTAGGACCTTTTTGATTACTGATTGAATAAATAAATAAATAGTAATCAGTCCAGAGTTTTTCTTTTTTATCCAATCTTGGCATACTCTATGTTTCTATGAATTTATTTCTTCTAGGTTGTCCAATTTGATGCCATATAATTTCTCATAGTATTCTTTTATAATCCTTTGTATTTCTCTGATGAAGAAGTATATCTCATTTCTGATATTATTAAGTCCTCTCGCCTTTTTTCTTGATGAATCTGGATAACAGTTCATTAATTTTGTTTATCTTTTCAAGGACCCACTCTTAGTTACATTGATTTTTTTTTAGCCTCTATTTCACTTATTTCCACTCTGATTTGATTTCCTTTCTTCCTTACTTCCTTTAGGTATAAGATTAGATTGTTTGAAATTTTTCTTATTTCTTGTGTAAGACCTATACCTCTGTAAACTTTCTTCTTAGAACTGCATTTGTTGCATCCCAAAAATTTTGACCCATTGTATTTCCATTTTCATTTGTCTCCTGGTTTTTTGATTTCTTATTTGATTTCTTTATTGGATACTGGTTGTTTAGTAACATGTTTTCAAATCTCCACATGATTGTATTTTTCCCAGTATTTTTATTTTTTATGTATTTTGTAATTTATAGTTTCGTACTGTTGTGATCAGAAAAGATGCTTGATTTTTATGTCAGTCTTCTTAAATTTATTGAAGCTTGTTTTGTGGCCTAAAGTGATCAATCCTAGAGAATGTTCCATGTGTACTTGAAAAGAATGTATATTCTTCTGTTTTTGAATGGAGTGTTCTCTATACCTGTTAAGTTCATCTGGTATAATGTCACTCAAAGCCAGTTTCCTTCTTGATGGAAGGAATGGTCTATCCATTGAAGTGTGATGTTAAAGTCCCCTACTATTAATTGTATTACTGTTAATTTCTCCCTTCATGTCTGTTCCTATTTCTCTTACGTATTTAGGTATTCCTATATTAGGTACACAAGTATTTACAATTCTTACATCCTTTCCTTGGATTGATTACTTTACCATTACATAATGTTCTTTGTCTCTTGTTACAGTCTTTGTTTAAAGTCTATTTTGTCTCATATAAGTATTGCTACCCCTGCTTTTTTTTTCTTTAACTTCCATTTACATGAATATCTTTTTCTATTCCTATACTTTTAGTCTGTTTATGTCTTTAGGTCTGAAGTATGAAACTAACTAGATGTTATGGTGTGCATGGGTGGCTCAGTCAATTAAGTATCTAGGTGCTTTCGGCTCAGGTCGTGATTCCAGTGTTGTGAGATTGAGCCTGATTGCGCATCAGGCTGTGTGCTGAGTGGTGGAGCCTGCTTAAGATTCTCTGTTTCCAGGACGCCTGGGTGGCTCAGTGGGTTAAGCCGCTGCCTTCGGCTCAGGTCATGATCCCAGCGTCCTGGGATTGAGTCCCACATAGGGCTCCTTGCTTGGCAGGGAGCCTGCTTCTCCCTCTGCCTCTGTCTGCCATTCTGTCCGCCTGTGCTCACTCTCTCTCCCTCTCTCTCTGACAAATAAATAAATAAAATATTAAAAAAAAAAAGATTTTCTGTTTCCTTTTCTCCCTGCGCTTCCCCATTTGTGCACACTCTTGCTCTCAAAAAAGAATTAAAATAATAAAAATAAAAGATGTTTTGTCCCAGGGTATAATTTTTAAATTTTGATACCATTAGAACAATTAGTGATCTTTGGTATGATTTCATAAAGCTTTAATCAGTACCAAATCACAGAAATTTTAAATTTTGTTTGATTTACTCACTAATTTAATATAAATCAAGGTGGATCAATGCTTTGAAATCTTGGAAAGACTTCTGTTTTGGTATTGGTATCTTTTTATATCCTTAAGGCTTACCCAACTTTGATTATTCTTTTTTATAGTAATTCAGCTACCTTATTTTTAAATTCTTATTATATATTTATATAATTTAAATTTGAAAAAAATATTTAAATTGTTAAAATGTCTATACTGCCTAGAACAATCTATACTAAATTGTTAAAATGTCTGTACTGCCTAGAGCAATCTATAATTTTAATGCCATTCTGATCAAAATTCCACCGGTATTTTTCAAAGAGCTGGAGCAAATAATCCTAAAATTTGTATGGAATCAGAAGAGACACCAAATCGCTAAGGAAATGTTAGAAAAACAAAAATAAAACTGGTGGCATCATGTTACCTGATTTCAAGCTTTACTACAAAGCTGTGATCACCAAGACAGCATGGTACTGGCATAAAAACAGACACATAGACCAGTGGAACAGAGTAGAGAGCCCAGATATGGACCCTCAACTCTATGGTCAATTAATCTTCGACAAAACAGGAAAAAATATACAGTGGGAAAAAGGCAGTCTCTTCAATAAATGGTGCTGGGAAAACTGGACAGCTATATGTAGAAGAATGAAACTCCACCATTCTCTTACACCGTACACAAAGATAAACTCAAAATGGATAAAAGACCTCAACGTGAGACAGGAATCCATCAGAATCCTAGAGGAGAACATAGGCAGTAGCCTCTTCAATATCAGCCACAGCAACTTCTTTTAAGATATGTCTCCAAAGGCAAAGTAAACAAAAGCGAAAATGAACTTTTGGGACTTCATCAAGATCAAAAGCTTCTGCACAGCAAAGGAAACAGTCAACAAAACAAAGAGACAACCCAGGGAATGGGGGAAGATATTTGCAAATGACAGTACAGGCAAAAGGTTGATATCTAGGATTTATAAAGAACTCCTCAAACTCAACACACACAAAACAGATAATCATATAAAAAAATGGGCAGAAGATATGAACAGACACTTCTCCAATGAAGACATACAAATGGCCATCAGACACATGAGAAAATGTTCATCATCATCAACCATCAGGGAGATTCAAATTAAAACCACATTGAGATACCACCTTACACCAGTTAAAATGGCCAAAATTAGCAAGACAGGAAACAACATGTGTTGGAGAGGGATGTGGAGAAAGGGGAACCCTCTTACACTGTTGTTGGGAATGCAAGTTGGTGCAGCCACTTTGAACAGTGTGGAGATTCCTCAAGAAATTAAAAATAGAGCTTCCCTATGACCCTGCAATTGCACTACTGGGTATTTACCCCAAAGATACAGATGTAGTGAAAAGAAGGGCCATCTGTACTCCAGTGCTTACAGCAGCAATGGCCACGGTCACTAAACTGTGGGAAGAACCAAGATGCCCTTCAACGGATGAATGGATAAGGAAGATGTGGTCTGTATACACTATGGAGTATTATGTCTCCATCAGAAAGGATGAATACCCAACTTTTGTATCAACATGGATGGGACTGGAAGAGATTATGCTGAGTCAAATAAGTCAAGCAGAGAGAGTCAATTATCATATGGTTTCACTTATTTGTGGAGCATAACAAATAACATGGAGGACAAGGGGAAATGGAGAGGAGAAGGGAGTTGAGGGAAATTGGAAGGGGAGGTGAACCACGAGAGACTATGGACTCTGAAAAACAACCTGAGGGTTTTGAAGGGTCGGGGGGTAGGAGGTTGGGGGAACCAGGTGGTGGGTATTAGGGAGAGCACGTATTGCATGGAGCACTGGGTGTGGTGTAAAAACAATGAATACTGTTATGCTGAAAAGAAATAAAAAATTAAAAAAATAGTTTATTTGACAGACAGAGATCACAAGTAGGCAGAGAGGCAGGCAGAGAGAGAGAGGAGGAAGCTGGTTCCTCACTGAACAGAGAGCGCAATGCGGGGCTTGATCCCAGGACCCTGGGATCAGGGCCTGAACGGAAGGCAGAGGCTTTAACCCACTGAACCACCCAGGCACCCCTATAATTTAAATTTTACTGGGTATTCTTGTAAACAGCTCTAAATCCTCTGAGAAAAATACAGGAAACAACACAGAAAAATAGCTTAAAATAATTCAAGACTGGCATTTTCATCTGGAATAATCACATTTACTATTGAGGCATCTAAGCCTAGGGAGAAATAGATGGGGTAAAATGGTTTCACATCATTCTATAGTCATTTGTACAAATTTAGTCTTATCACTTCCAGAAACATAGTTCTACTTCATATAAAATACTACATATATTTAACTTTAATTTTTAAACTTAAAAATTAATTGTTTAGAATAGTATTCTAAATTCATATATTCTAAATAGTATTTTAATTTGTTTCTATTCTAAAATGAATTGTTTAGAATGGTAATATATGCTCTGATCATAAGTCTATCATAATTCAGCTCTCTATTTAGTTGTATAGGATATATTTCATTGCATTACTATTTTATTGCATTACCAGTCCTATTTACTAATAATATATCTTTTTAAATTACTATAATAAGAGTGTATACATTCCTAAAGTTTTCACTTTTGGTCAATTTTAAAGCCTTTTGTGTTTTTCTTTTCACTTTTCACATGAATCAAAGACCAGAAATGAGTGGAATTCTATCTTAAAGAAGTCAAAAATCTGTTAAAATCTTTATAAATACTACTTAAATGAAGAAAGATAAAAAAACCCACAGAATTCCAACTGATAATTACCCCATTCAGACACTGGTGAATATGCCCCTCAGTCCAAGCCGACCTTCCTCCTCAGAGGTAAGAAAATCTTTTAAATGAAAATATAAGACTTGTTTAACATTGCTTTTGAAGAGTTCCAAGAAAGAAAAAATATGGATTACATGAAGTCTTAGATATTAACTCCACTATGTATCTCATTGTCTGAGTATAGTTATTTTATTACAGTTCATTTATCTCTAGCTTATTGTACTGGAACCCCCAGTGCATTGATCCTATCGCTTTTTTTTTTTTTTTAAATTCTTCACCTTGTGATGCCCTCCATAGCTTAAATACCATAGACCATAGAGCAGTCTTAATTACTCTCTTGCTCATACTTTTGACCTTTGCATCTCTCTCATTTTATCATACTACTTGCCAAAACAAAAACCCTGGTTTATTGAACTCTTTACCTATACTGTACTTATGCCTACAATAGGACATGGCTGGAAAAAAAGTATACCAACATGAATACTATTCTCACTTTAAATTCAAGACCTGAATCTAAACTAGAACATTTTACTGGTAGGCAATCAGACTGTCTTCCACTCAACTCAATTTTCTACTGTTCTAGACAACTATTTCATGCCTTTTCATACCCTCAATACCTTCTCCATTTTATCTTTAAACCATCTGTAATCACTTTCATTCCACTACTACACCAAAATTGCTCCTGTTAAATTCACTTCTGCATTACTAAATATGTTGTTTAATTCTTATCCCGTATATTCCCATCTATCTGTGCCAAACAGTTGACACTATTCATCACTTTTCTTTGACATAATTCCTTCACTTGACTTCTGGCATACACATATCTTGGTTTTCCTTCTACTTCCCTTGTTGTTCATTTTCAGTCTTCTTTCCTGGGTTTTATTCTTCTTCTTGATCTCTAATATTGGAGAATTTCAGGGACCAGCTCTTTGTTCTCTTCTGTACCTGTACTCATTCTTTCATGATCTCATTCAATATGATAGCTTTAAATACCAGCTTGATGCTAAGGATCCTCAAATTAATATCACCAATCTAGTCTTTCCCAAACTGCAGATGTGTATTTTCAGCTGCCTACTTGACATCTCCACTCAGATGGCCACTAGACATCTTAAAATTAGCATGTCTCAAACTGAATTATGCATCTTTTCCCCCTTCCCTAAACATGTTCTATTTGACTTTCTCCCCCTCAGGTGATGGCAAATCCATCCTTTGAGTATCTAAGGCTAAATGCCTTGGAGTTGTAATTCTTTTTCAAACTTCACTTCCAAAGTACTACTTTAGCTTCAAATTATATTTAAAAAACTGACCACTTTAATTATTCAGATAGCTTCATAACAGGTTCCATTTTCTTGTCCCTTACAACCTAATCTGTTATCCCTTTAATCGTTATTACATAAAGCAAAATTTGCAATTAGGACATTATATATGTCCTAGTGTGAAGCAGTATGAAAGGCAGGGTACCATTTATAAAATGTTCTTGCTCCCAGGTGATTAATTTGCATCAGTTGAAGGCTATACAGTTAACTGTTTACAAGACATAGAGGACTTCATTTAAAAAATGCTTGTGAAATTAGGTTGGGTGGGAAGATGGAAGAATAGGAGGACCTTAAGCTTGCCTCATTCCATGGATACAACTAGATAATATTCATGTCCATGTAAATAACCCAGAAAGTGACATGAAAAAGACTGGCAGAACAAACTCTGCAGCTAAAGGTAGGGAAGAAGCCACACCAAAGGAGTTATGAAGGCCAAAGACATAATCTGAGAGCAAAATGGACCATGGCCATCTTAAATAGGCAGAGAACCAATGGTATGCAGAGGGCCAGAAAATAGATTTTTACACCATGGAGGCCACAAATAGGGAAGATGAAGCCCTGTAATATTTGCCTTTGTAAATAAGAGGAGCTGAATTTCTTGAGTTCTAACAACCAGTGCAGCTTAAAGCCTGGAATTTTAAAAATCAGTAGGCTCTACTCTGAGAGAGGAGGGAGGGCAGTAGGAAGTGGACTCCCTGCCTACAAAGAGCTCACAAAACAGCGCATGCAGACACAAGGTAGAACCAGCAATTTGAAAAATGCTGAGAGAAGGAGAGTGATCTGCTTATCTCAGAGCATAGCCCAGAGACATAGGGATCACCAGAGACCCCTCTAGGAACAAAGGATCTGGCAGGAGCCATTTACCTCTCCCATCCCCCAGAATAAATAGTGGCTACTTGTAAGAACAGTGTGGTACCAAAACTTGTTACCTGACTTGCTTGCATCAAGCCCTTACCCTCATGCTTTGGCATATCAGCCCTTCCCAGTCCCACTTGCTTCAGTCCTAGTGCTGCAGGTTCCTCCCCCAGAAGACTGGTGCAAACCCTGCCAATACCAAATCTGCTGATCCATGCATTTTTCAGGAGTTCACTTCTGACAGTAGCAGGAACAGGTCTTGTTTCATAAGCAGATGACCATATGCCTTGTTAAAATGCACCCCATTCCTGCTGGGGACAAAATGATACAGTAGGCAAGGAGAGCCTTTGCAGATGACTGACACAACAGCTGAGCACATGCAACACACACATAGGACACACTCCCTGAAGCTCCAGGTGCTGGGGAATGGGACACTGCACTGCAGGACAGCCTCATAAGGCTGTTATTGTTAAAAGCAAGCAAAGTAGCTGACTTTCCTAACATAGAGAAACAGACACAGAAAATAACACAGAGAAACAGACACACTAAATGAGACACAGAAATTTCTCCCAAATGAGAGAACAGGACCAAACCATTAGAAGAGACTACAATGTAACCTATAAGTAATATGCCTGATAGAGAATTTAAAGTAAGGATCATAAACCTACTCCCGGACTGAGAAAAGAGTGGAGAACCTCAGTGAGTCCCTTAACAAAGAGATTAAAAAAAAAAAAAAAACTAATCAGAGATGAAGTACACAGTAAATGAAATTAAAAATACATTTAATAGAATAAATAGCAGGCTAGATGAAGCAGAGAAACAAATTCATGACCTGGAAGACAAGTAATGGAAAGTAACCAAGCTGAAAAAAGTAGAGGAAGGAAAAATATGCAGATTGAGAATATTCTTAGGGAATTCAGTGACTCCCTCAAGCATAATAACATTTGCATTATAGGGATCTCAGAATGAAAGAAGAAATAAAAAATTACATGGAAACAAATGAAAATGAAAACACAATGGCTGGAAATCTTTGGCTGCAGCAAAAGTAGTCCTATAAATATCCTAAGAGGGATATTTATAGTTTATAGCAATACAGGCCCACCCGAAGAAGCAAGAAAAATCTCAAACAACCTAACCTTACACCTAAAGGAGCTAGAAAAAGAAAAACAAACCCAGCAAAAGGAAGGGAGTAATAAAGTTTAGAATAGAAATAAAGAATAACGTTAAAAAAAAATAGACCAATGAAACCAGATCAACCAAATTGATAAACCTCTAGAAAGATTCATTTTAAAAAAGGACCCAAATAAACGAAATCACTAATGCAAAAGGAAAGATAACACCACAGAAATACAATTGTAATATAATATTATGAAAACATATATGCCTACAAATTGGACGAGTGAAAAGATATGGATAAATTTCTAGAAACATATGACCTACCAAAACTAAAGCAAGAAGAAATAGGAAATTTGACCAGACCATTTACAAGCAATGAAATTGAATCAGTAATCCAAAAACTCTCAAAAAACAAAAGTCCAGGACTAGATGGCTTCACAAGCAAATTCCACCAAACATTTGAAGAGTTAATACCTATTCTTTTCAAACTACTCCAAAAAATACAAGAGGAAGGAAAACTTCTAATCCAGTTTATGAAGCCAGTATCAACCTGATACCAAAGCAGATAAAGACACTGTTTAAAAAAAAAAGAAGAAGAAGAGGAACTACAGGCTAATCTCTCATGAATATAGATGCAAAATCCTTAACAAAGTATTAGCAAACCAAATCCAACAATACATTAAAAAAATCATACACCACAATCAAGTGGGATTTATTCCTGGGATGTAAGGATAATTTAATATTCACAAAACCATAAATGTGATATGTAATATCAATAAGATAAAGGCTAAAAAACCCATGATCATTTCAATAGATGCAGAAAAAGCTTTCAACAAAGCATTCATGATAAAAACTCTGCAAAGTAAACCTAGAGGAAACATACCTCACCATTACAAAGGCCTTGTATGAAACTCACAGCCAACATCATACTCAGTGATGATAACTTTTCCTCCAGGGGCAGGAATACAATAAGGATGTCCACTCTTACCACTTTTATTCAACATGGTACTGGAAGTCCTAGCCATAGCAATTAGACAACATAAAGACATAAAAGACATCCAAATTGGCAGAAGGAAGGAAGAAGTAAAATTTTCACTAATTGCAGATGACATATTATATATAGAAATCCCTAAAGACTTTGCCAGAAAGCTACTAGAACTCATAAATGAATTCAGTATTCATGGAATACAAAATCAATGTGTAGAAATCTGTTGCATTCCTATAAAATAATAATGAAGCAGCAGAAAGTGAAATTAAGAAAATAATCCCACTTACAGTTGCACCAAAAAACAATGAAATACCTAGGAATAAACTTAAGGAGGTGAAAGACCTATACTCTGAAAACCGTTAAACTCTGATGAAAGAAATTCAAGACAACGCAAAACCATTCCATGCTCATGGGTTAGAAGAGCAAATATTAAAATGTTTATACTACCCAAAGCAAACTACAGATTTAGTGCAATCCCTATCAAAATACCAATAGCATTTTTCACAGAACTAGAGCAAACAATCCTAAAATTTGTATGGAACCACAAAAGACCAACTAGCAAAGGCAATCTTGAAAAATAAAAACAAAACTAGAGGAATCACAATTCCAGATTTCAAGTCATTTGTCAAGGCAGTAGCAATTAGAACAGTATGGTACTGACAAAAATAGACACATAGATCAATGGAATAGAACAGAAAACCCCAGAAATAAACCCATAATTATATGGTCAATTAATCTTCAACAAAGAAGGAATGAATATACAATGGGAAAAACACAGTTTCTTCAACAAATGGTGTTAGGAAAACTGGACAGCCACATGCAAAAGAATGAAACTGGGCCACTTTCTTTCAGTATACACAGAAATAAACTCAAAATGGATTAAAGACCTAAATTCAAGACCTGAAACCATAAAAATCCTAGAAGAGAGTAATTTCTCTGACATCAGTCATAGCAACATTTTCCTAGATATGTCTCCTGAGGCAAGGGAAATAAAAGCAAAAATAAACTGAGCAACTGGGAGTACATCAAAATAAAAGGCTTCTGTACTGTAAAGGAAATAATTGACAAAACTAAAAGGCAACCTAAGGAATGGGAAAAGATATTTGCAGATGATGTCTGGTAAAGGATTAGTGTCCAAAGTATATAACAAACTAATACAACTCAATACCCAAAAAACAATCTAATGAAAAATGGGCAGAAGACATGAACAGACATTTCTTCAAAGATATCCAAATGGCCAACAGACACATGAAAAGATGCTCAACGTCACTCATCATCAAGGAAATGCAAATCAAAACCACAATATCACCTCATATCTGTCAGTATGGCTAAAGTAAAAAATAACAAGCATTGAAGAGAATAATGGAGAAAAAGGAATCTTCTTGCACTGTTGGTGTGACTGCAAACTGGTACTATGGAAAACAGTATGGGGATTCCTAAAAAAATTAAAAATAGAATTACCCTTCAGTAATCACACTACTGAGTATTTACCCAAAGAATACAAAATACTGAGTATTTACCAAAGAATCAAAGGAGTACATGCACCCCCTATGTTTATTACAGCATTATTTATAGTAGCCAATCTATGTAAGCAGCTCAGGTGTCCATTGGTAGGTGACTGGATAAAGAAGTTTTTATATATCTTTATATACAACAGAATATTATTCAACCATAAAAAGGAATTAAATCTTGCCATTTGCAACAACATGGTTAGAGCTAGAGAGTATAATGCTCAGCAAAGTCAGTCAGAGAAAGGCAAATAGTATATGATCCTATTCATGTGGAATTTAAGAAACAAAGTAAATGAGAAAAGAAAAGGGGAGAGAGACAAACCAAGAAACGACTCTTAACTGTAGAAAACAAACATGGTTATCAGAGGGGAGGGGTCTTGGGGGAATGAGGAAAATAGGGCTGGGGATTAAAGAATACACTTTTCATGACTTAAAAAATGATTTTAAAAATTATACTATGTTTAAAAAAACTGGAGAATTAAGTTAAATGCCATCTTGAGATTATAAGGTAAATTCAGAATGCAAAACATTCTTTAAAATAACTGGCCCAGGGGCGCCTTGGTGGCTCAGTGGGTTAAGCCTCTGCCTTCAGCTCAGGTCATGATCTCAGGTCCTGGGATAGAGCCTCGCATCGGGCTCTCTGCCTAGTGGGGAGCCTGCTTTCTCCTCTCTCTCTCTCTGCTGCCTCGCTGCCTACTTGTGATTTCTATCTGTCAAATAAATAAATAAAATCTTAAAGATTTTATTAAAAATCTTAAAGACTTTATTAAAAGTCTTAAAGAGACTGGCCCAGTCTCTTCAAAAAGTTAATGCCATGAAAAGGGGGAAAAAGAATATAGGTCTGGAAGAACTTGCGGATTAAGTTATTGAAGTATGTGACAAACCCAATGCAAAGATATCTTTGATTGGATTCTAGATTGAAAAAACATTGAGGAAAAATGGACATTTGAGGAAATTTGAATATGGAATGGATATTATTTTACATTAAAGGATTGTTAATTTTCTTAAATGTGAAAATCGTACTGTGATTATTTTGGACAAATCTTTATTTTTAGGCAATGGCTGCCAAAGTACTTAGGATTATATTTTCATGACATCTGATTTACTTTGAATGGTTTATCAAGAATGGGATAGAGGATCTGAGAGAATCTGTGACATCTGTCAGCCCATTGATCATCAGGGTTAATTTGGCTGATTTGGCTGGCTGAGGGGGGTGTCCTCTTCCTCCCTCACAGCTCCATGTTCATCCCTTCCAAAGCTGCATGCTGTGTTAAGAGGAGGACCTTCCCCAATAAAGAAGGATCATTCTTCAGTCAAGGGCATAGGAGCAGCTGCGCTTGCCTGCTAGAACCTCCAAACAAGCTCTCAAGGTCCATATGTAGGAGAAGTTAGGGTAGTCAAGCTTCCCACACTTCAAACACATCCAAATAAGGCCTGCATGTGGCAGTCTGCCTTTAAGAGAGAGAGAGGGAAAGGAAATGTGGTATGATGTTAACTTTTGAATCTACTTAGTAGGTATTTGGGTATTCAGAGTTTTATTCCTTTATTTGTATGTATGTTTAGAATTTTTCATATTAAAATTATAAAATGAATGTCAGATGTCCTTCTATTAAAACCCTGTATTGGCGTCCCATTTTCTGAAAATAAGATCTTTTGGTGGCCTGAAAAACCCTATTTATTTTGTTCCTTGTGCTCCTCATTTTTATTATTTTATCTCTTACTGTTCTCTGCTTCAATCATACTAGCACTCTCTCATTTTAGGGGTGCCTGGGTGGCTCAGTTGGTTAAGCGTCTACCATCAGCCCAGGACCCTGGGAACCAACTCAGCAGGGAATGTGCTTCTTCCTCTGCCCCTACCCCTGCTCGTGCTCCCTCCCCACCCCGACTTCTCGTCACCCCCTCACTATCAAATAAATAAAACATAAAAAAAAAAAAAAGACCTTTGCTTTAGGTCTTCTTGGAACTCTCCCTCTACATCAGCACTTGGCTAATTGTTTCTTCCCCTGCAGTCTTAAATCTTACCTTTTCCATAAGACCTACCCAGGCTATTTAAAACTGAAACCTACTTCCCCTTTTAGCATCCAATTTTCCTTACTCTGCTCTTATCCTTTTCCCTAGTACTTACCCCTTTCTCATATACTGTATAACTTATCAGTGTTTTATATTTATCGTTTATTGTTTGTGCCCTTCACAAGTCTGGGACTAGTCTGAGGCAAATAAGTCACTTGCCTTGGGTATAAAATTTAAGGGCACACACCAAAAAAACCCTTCATAATTAAGATAAACAATTCAATAAAAGATTTTTTAAATGAAAAAACTGATGCAAGAAATCCATAATAGCAACATTTTAAATGGAAATAGAATCTGATAGTGCCATGCCTACCCATATTGGAGCCTGAAGCAAAAGGCAAAATATGTGCCCATAAACATATATTTTAGTATATTTTTAAATGGCTAATAGTTTTGATAAAAATATTACTGATGAACTTCCATGAAAGCCAGGAAAGTAAAGTTATAACAAATTCATGATTTGACATAAAGAGAATATTTGACCTTAAAATAATGTTTTAAATTTTAATACATCCTTTTGAAGTTTTCAGTATTTTTTTCAACTACTAGGTTATTCTGAAAACAGTTGACCATCAAGAAATATATATTTTCAAAGAAACATGTACTGAAGTTCATATTTTTTTCCTTTTTCCTCAGGCTTTACTACTAGTAGTAAATTCTGTCATTATTTAAATTTTTGAGATTTTGTTTATCGTGAACCTTTTTGCACTGAGTAGTTTTTTTTTTTTAATGTTATTTGTCTTGATTACTGAGGTTTTGGCATAGCCTTAAATTTTGTACCTGAGGTGAGTGCTTCACTTGTTTCACCCTTCTTCTTGCCCTGATACCCCATTAGAATGTAAAACTATACATAGGCAAGGATCTTTGTCTTATTGACTATGTATTCCTAATGCCTAGACCAGTGCTGGCACATGATAGACATTCAGTAAATATTTACTGAGGGAATGAATAAACACAAATTCACTATAAATTTTGTTAAAGAAATGTTTTATTATGTATATTTTCTCTGTATTGCCTACTCATTCAGTTATGGAATTAAATCTGTACAAACACTTTGAATTATAGTTCATGAATTATTATAAAAATATTGACAGAATTTACTTGGTTTATACAAAAATAGAGTAAAATGTTTAATAAATATTTTTTCCTAGAAAATATTAATGCATTTATGTAAAAGATAAAGTCATATTTAAGTCTTCTGAAGGTTTTGCAAATATTATGTAGCTATTAAATATTATAGTATTAATAGTATAGTATAGTGTTAGCTATGAATAGTATAGTGTACCTGGGGAATTATTTTTTAAATGCTCCGGTGTTCAAAATACAGCATGTGGCAAGCCTGACATCAGATATATACATATATCAAATGTATAGAAATAATTTACTTGGTCTATAAAAATGAGCAAAACATTCAGTTCAATATAAAAATTTCTAATTTTAATGATTGGTTATATTCAACTATTTAAAGTTTTTCTCAGATATTTAATATTGTAGAGTATAATCATTTAAATTTTAATATGCAATGAATAACTTCCTTAGACTAAAAGATTGGAATATTTGCTATAATTGTCCTGTTTCTGTTGTAGTAATCTAAATATTCTTCTAAACAAAGTATTCTAATTGAGGTTTAACAAAACATTAATAGAAAAGAAAGTTGTATTTATAAGCACAGGCAAGCTAAGCTGACAGACATGACCTATGTAAGAACAACCATTTCCTTCCCTATCACCATCAGGAATAGGTTCTTCCTAGAATTCTGGGAAACAAAAATATTTCCTTAACCACAGTATTCACACGTTTGCAGTTGCTGAGCACTAGCAATCATCACAACTCTGTTAGGGAGACAATATGTAAAGTATAAGGATTCCACAAAATCACCCCAACAGAACTGAGTAGGTAGGGATCAGGGGAGAGGAAAAGGTTGGTAACCAGAAAACTGATCTTGGTGGGCTGGTACTCTTATTCCAAGCTGCAGAAAGAAACCTGTGTCAGAGATGTTAGGGTACCCTAGGACCACATCTGTGACATTGTTTCTAAGGAGATATGCTCCAAGTGCCAAGTAGCCAACTAACCAAAATTTTGGCTCTTCACTTTGTTTTCTGTGTCTGCTCAGAAAAATACATGTATTCCATGTTTATTTCAATTACGTTTATTAAGCTTAAAATTCTAGAGGAGATTGGTTGATTTTTTTCACTTTAAAAATATTTTAACTGATGTTCTTCTCAATTTATTTATTTAGTTGGTGGAACTTCATGTTTTTTATGTCCCTGAAGGATCGTGGAACTATAAGCTAAATACCATTTCAATAGAAGTTGTTAACAAATTCATTTCAGCTGGATTTATAAGGCAAGTATTTTGTGGTCATGTTATAATGCCTGAAAAAGCAGTCTTTTTTTCTGCAGAGAAAAATGTTTCTTTGGAAATTTACATTATAAGTGAGACACTCTGGTCCGTATGATGGATCCAGTTTCTAACTTAATACTATCAATAAATAATGTTATATAACAGTTAATAAGTATTTTAGAAACATATGTTACTTAGTTAACATATGTGCCATAGGTGCCACTGCCACCCAGATAAAAGGGTATAACAGGTATATTACTATCATTACACACGAAGAGAATGAGAGAATTAAGAGAGAAATTATCTGAAATTGGAAACCTGTTGAAGATCTCTGAATAGTGGTTAGATCAGTATATCCACAATGACTTTTTTACTGAACTGTTTCAAAATAGAAAGAGACTATATGTGTATGTAAACTTACATATATGTACATGTAAGTATATGTACACATAGGAAGCACACATGGCATTATTCCTTATCTTTCCCATCACTTCAAGCATACTAGTGTCGTTTTTGTTCTGGAACACATCAGACATGAATCTACCTCAGGATCCGTGTCTACTTACTGTTCTCTTAGTCTAGAATGCTGCTTCTGCCCTAATATATCCTATCTCTTCTTTAACTCTTTAATATTACTTTTTTGTTTAGATCTCTAATCACTATATTTAAACTTATAGCTACCCTCCCTTCCCTGCTTTATTTTTCTTCATAGTACTTAGCAGTGTCTTATGAATTATATTTTGTTTGTCTAATTTTCTTTCCCACCATTAGATTTATAAAGTCTGTAAGGGCAGAGATTTTTGTTTCTTTTGTTGATTGCTGTATTCCCATCCTTTAGAGCAATGCCTGATATATAGTGGGGGCTCAATAAATATTTTGTGGTTGAATGAATTAATTATATAATGTTTCCCCTAAAATCCTAGAAAAACAAAAACCCAAAACAGTAGCATAAATGATGGCTTTAAATTTTAGATGTTGAGGAGTGAAGTATTCTTAATGAACAAAGACATGGAGTCCGACAGTATTTGATTATAAAAGAAATTTTTAAGCACTGGATCATTCTGTCAAGCTTCCAAAATAAATATTTGTGGCTTAATCATTCTTTATGTATAAAAGTATATAAATTCCATAGCAGAGTTTTCTTTTTTTAATAATACAGTCTGGAGGCAGATGAGAAAAGTAGATAACCATTTTCCTTTTCAGTACAGAAAGACTTTTATAAACAGTATTTATTTCTATAATCATTTTATTTTTTTAAATTTCCTGAAGTTCTATAAAGTGCCAGACAATGTAAAAATAAATTGAGCTATATATGATACATTAAATTAGTATTTATGTTTGAGATAGCTAACGTTATAGAATTTGTAGTATAGCTGAAACCTGTTTCATTTTCCATTATAAGGCAATGTCATGATATTTCAGAGTATCTCCTCACCTAACTTTACAAGCCCTGAGAGAACGACTTGGTGAGTTCCTTGGCGAAGATGCTGTTGCAGAAAAATTTTTATTTCTGAAATGCATTGGAAATAATCTAGCTGTGGTAAGTTTTCTTAATTTTATTCCATTTGGGGGTGCCTGGGTGGCTCAGTAGGTTAAGCCTCTACCTTCGGCTCAGGTTATTGTCTAAGGGTCTTGGGAAGGAGCCCCGCATCAGGCTCTCTGCTCAGCGGGGTGCCTGCTTCCCCCGCTCCGCCCCCACCACCTCTCTGCCTCTCTGCCTATCTCTCTTTCTCTGTCAAATAAATAAATAAAATCTTTTTAAAAAGTTGTTTTTCCTTTTGATTAAAGGAAGCATAACTTAACAAATGGGATAAGTAATGTCAATCATAACAAAATGAAAAATTACTAAAAACATAGATCATCAAGAAAAAATGGGACTTATTGGCATATTACTGGGCACTAAAATGATGGGGGATATTTTGGGCTATGCTTTCCTTGGGAAGAAAAGGAAGACAAACTGAAAATGTTATTATATAAATAATATGTATTTTTAGATTTAAATGAGTGTTTAAAGTTTTTTTTTTTTAATGGAGAGAGAGTATGTGCATGTGTGTGCATGAGCTGGTGGGAGGCAGAGGGAGAGAGAGAGACTCTTAAGCAGGCTTCACATTCAATGCAAGCCTGTCATAGGCTCAAGAGTCAGCTGCTCAACCAACTTAGCCACCCAGGTGTCCCCTAAAACATTTAAGTAAGTACTTGTGTTCTGGACAAAAATGGGCTTCATTGTTTGGGCCACAGCTAGCCCTATTTGATGTGAAATTATAGGACCCCAACAATTTTTGTTTGTTTGTTTCAGCTACTATTATCTGTTGAACACTCCTGTTTATAGTTTCTGTGGTTTAATGGCAGGATTTCCTTTTCTTTCCTTTTCTTTTCTTTTCTTAAGATTTTATTTATTTATTTGACAGAGAGATCAAAAGTAGGCAGAAAGAGTGGGGGGAGCAGGCTCCCTACTGAGCAGAGAGCCCAGATGTGGGTCTCTATCTCAGGACCCTGAGATCATGACCTGAGCTGAAGGCAGAGGCTTAACCCACTGAGCCACCCAGGTGCCCCTAATGGTGGGATTTTCTAAGTAGAGTTTTCCTACTTGAAATTCTTAATCTAGCAAGCCATCAGATCTCCAAGTTGCTGGTTTCTCTTAACTACATAAGGTTTATTTCTTTAATCAAAAAGACTTTCTATATTAAAAATGCAGTATATTCCTATTCCCCTCTAGTTAACATATTATGTAATTAGTATGTATTTATGTGATTGTTTATATTTAACATCTGATTCTGCCATTAGACTATAACTCCCTGTGAGCAGGGACTTTATTTAATTCACTATTGTATTTATAACCAGTGCCTAAAATTAAATTAGAGGTATTTCAGTGTTTTTTGGACAAATTAAATAATGATAGTGGAGGAAAAAAGCATTTTCCATCAAAGTAGTACTGTAAAGGAATTTGCTGTATGGAATTCTCAGGATCAGCAGCTAGATATGAAGTTTTTGTCATTTGAAGTCTGTTCAGTATGGTTAAATATCTACCTTTAAGTTTTTCTCAAGGAAGAAGAAACAATTCTCCTTTCTGTTCTTTTACATAATATCTAAAATACAAATTATCAATTGCAGAATCCTGGGTTGAAAGAGACCTAAATAAAGATAATTTAAATCAACTTCTGAAATCCTTCTAATATTTTATTATTTTGTAACAAATATTTATTGGTGTTTTTCTAGAAACAAAATGAAAAAAAAAAAAAACTGGCTATGGATCCAGCCCTTAAAGAGTATTCACTGTAGTGTGCAGAGAAAACACATAATTAAAATAGTGTATTTTGTATATTCAGAAGAAAAAGGGATTACTTCCAGCAGGAGAAGAGGGGACATAGAGAACTTTGAGAAAAGAACTATATTCAGTTTGGATCTTGAAAGATAAATATTTGACCTAGCAAAACTATTGGGTGGGAAAAGCTTTCTAAGCAGAGAAAATAGAATGAGCACAGAAGTAGAAAAACAAGCAATTAAGAAAGAGTAAATGTTACCCTTTTTATTGGAACATGGTATAAAACGGAATAGTAGAGAATAAATTATGAAGTGATTTGCTGAAAGTCTTGAAAGCCAGATTAATGAATTTTGTTTGTTTCTGAAGTGTTGGGAGTTTTTGAGCAAAAGATGACACAATGAGAGCCCTCAAAGACTAGAGGCAGGGATTGTAACTAGCAGGCTTTAATTAGGAGACTTTGTAGTGGTTAAGCCAGAGATATAGAGGGCATAAGGAATAGGCAGACTCTTTCTCAGATTTTATCTGTTGCTATTTTTCTTCTTAGTTTTCCATTTCAAACACAAAAATCTTTGGTCGCCAAATACAACAAACTCCTTTCTGATTTATGTTCTTTGCACTTTGCCTGGAAATTACTTCCTTAAGATTTTCTTTTTCTTTTCATAATTCAGATCTCAGCCTCAAGTATTATATTTTCAAGAGGGCCTTCTCTGACCACCTAGTTTTTAGATGTTCTTTCTCTTAAGTTACTCTCTATTACATCAGGTTTTCGTTTTCATAAATCACATTTCACTATCCTAAATCATGTTTATTTAACATCTGTTCTCCTAAGTAGAATATAAGCTACATGGGAGCAAGGACTTTGCCTTGTTTACCATCATATCTCCCACCATATAGAACCCATAGTTCTGACCCACAGTTTGGGTTTTCCTGACCCATAGTATGCCCTCAGTATTTGTTGAATGAATGGATGGATGGATGGATGGATGGATGGATGACAAATGAACTCTATGGGCTATATATTTAGGAAATAAAATTTACAACATTGGACTCTGGAACCAGATTATCTGGTTTTGCATCCCAATTTGGAAAGTTCCTAGTTATAAAATCATGGGCAAGTTATTTAACTTCTCTTTCCTCAGTCTTATTGTCTAATATGTAATATGTGTGCCTATCACATGGAATTGTGGAGATTAACTGAGCTAATATATGTAAAGCACCTAAAATAGTGCTTGACATAAAGTGAGTCCATGTAAGTGGACTTATAGTCATATATAATCATAGCCATATAATCGTATAACCATATAATCATAGCCATGATTATAGAACCTATTAAATGACATAGAATTTCTTTTGTGTTTTGTACAGTGAATAGAAATAAGATTATGTTCTACATTTTCTAGACTCTAGCCTTAGTTACCAGCTTTTAGATTTGATTTTTATGTCACAGATATGTGCCTTTTACAAAAAAAAGGGAATAAAAATAACTGAAAACATACAGAAGCTTGATTTTTTTGTCATTTATTTCTAGGTGAAGGTAAAACAGGAATCAGAACTGAAACTCAAATCATTTGCTCCTCCATATGTATGTAATGTAACATTTTAAACTTATGTTAGTTTTTTAACTTACTGTTTTTTAAATTACAAACTAATTTTTTATAAAATTTTCTGTATGTTTTAGGCTCTTCAACCAGAATTATATTTGCTTCCTATAATGGATCATTTAGGAAATATTTATTCAGCATCAACTGTTGCTTTAGATGGGCGGCAAACAAATAATGGTGTTGCTGAGGCTGATGGAATAATCCACAGACCACTTAGAGTAACTTTGTTGAAGGAAGAACCTGGAACAGATCCCAGTTTTTTAGTAAACACTTTGAAAGAGCTTCTCAACAAGAATCAGGAAGAAGGTGATTTCAACCGGAATGGGAAAAACAAAGAGGTTATTATAGTACGGTTTAGTAGTCAGGCCTGTAAGCAAATTCTGGGCAAATCTAGCCTTATAAATGTAGCAATAGCAAACGAAAGCTATAGTTCCAGTTGGGGTTTTTAAAAAATAGTTTCACCAAGTGGGAGAAAAAAAAACTATTAGTATGTGAAAAAGCCAAATAAAAATACTTACTGCACTTAAGTAAACTTTACTACCTTCTTTTGTAATAGCTTCAGATAAAGTTAAGGCCAGAGGAGAAAGGAAGTGATCACTGCATAGAACCTTGGTAGTATTACTATGAGTGAGAAGATCTTAGCCACAACTGTATCAAATACAAACCAAAACATTTGTATTTCAAAGAATCACAAATCTTTATATGATTATATTAATCAATTTACTGATAGTTCACTTCTTAAAAAGTATATATTTGCGACACCTGGGTGGCTCAGTCTTTAAGCATCTGCCTTTGGCTCAGGTCATGATTCCCAGCGTTCTATGGAATCCAGCCCCTTCTCCCTCTCCAGCTCCCCTGTGCTTCTGTTCCCTCTCTTGCTATCTCTCCTTCTCTCATAAATAAATAAAATATTTTTTTAAAAAAGTGGTAGATAATTAAACAAAATTAAACATATAAATAAAGCTGGAACTATAAGAACTTATTGAAAAAAATGTTGCATAAAGAAATAAACTGTTTATGATGGAAAAACAAATACACTAGACATTTATAAATGAATCCTTCCAACTAATGACAACATCCGTTACAGCTGCATGTTCTTCATCAGTTGCATTTTTCTCCATCTTCAGTTATAGTCATTCTTACATTGTAAGTTTATAGCTCCCTTCTGATGTGGTTTATTATTTCTGATGAGACATGTGGATGAGATCCACCTATTTTATTTGATGCCAGTGAGATACTCAGAATCTTTACCTCATTGATCTAGGCTTGTGTCTGCTACAGTGTTAAATATTGGTTTCTAGTCAGGATATTACTTAAACGGGGAAAATACCTGGGGAAAAAAATTCAGAGTGGAATCCCAGCATTCTTGAAAAGTACAAGGTCAAGAAGCTAATGAAGTGGGCATTTGCCCTACATAAAGCTGTGAGTAGTGTCATATTTCATATACTGAGCTTTACTGGCCAGATATTTGCACAAAACACACACAAAAATCCTTGGTGGGAATATTTAATCCTTGAATTTTGTGAAAATGTAGTTTTTAAATTATATTAATTTCTTGATGCTTTCCTCCAAAAAGAAGTATGCTGGCCAGCATATGCTCATTTTTTAAAAAGTTCTGGAAACACTAATAACTATATAAAGAAGAAAATTTAGTTTAAAAATGATTCTACAATCCAGAAATGGCTTTTGTTAGTATTCTGGTATATGTTCTTCCCGTTGTTTTTTTCAGTTCTTGTATGTAATAAATATTTTTAGCTTTTAAAAATGAGGATACAGGCCCTCTTAGACCCTCTTTATATTTTAGAATATATTGTATATCTTTCCTACCAATAAATACAGATCTACATCATTATAGAATTCCTTGTGGCATAATTTATGTACCCAACCCTGTATCAATGTTTTTGCTATTATGAATACTGCTGCAAGCAACATTATTCTAAGTGCTTTGTGCATTTGTCCTATTTTTTTTAAAAAGAAGTTTAATGGCTGTTTCTAAGGCTGTGTTTCTTGTTGTTATTCTTTTTCTTTTAAGAACTTTTCAACATTGTGTGTCTTCCTTAGTCACATCTTCTTTCTTCCTAGAGATAACTACTACTATGTTTTTTTGTGATCATTGTTTTCTTGCTTTTCTTTACAGTTTTACAACCTGAATATGTGTTCCTTAACAATAGTTCAGTTTTTGTATGTTTTGGGTTGCATTAAGATGGAATCATATTGAAAGTATTTTATTTTTGACTTGCTTCTTTTGTCCAACATTGTAAGATTCAGTCATCTTTCACATAAAACACCATTTCATTTTTTCATTGTATAATATTTCATTTATGACTATACCATAATTTATTTACTCTGAATATGAACATTTGGGGGTTGCCTGGGTGGCTTCCATGGGTTAAAGCCTCTGCCTTCGGCTCAGGTCTTACTCTTTGTTTTCTATTTGTCTCGTGTCTTCTATCTTCCTAGTTTTTCCATTTTCTTGCCTTTTTTGGATTGAGAAGTTTTTTATGATTAACGTTTATCTCCACTCTTTGCTCACTATATATCCACTATTGTCTTACTATTTCTTATTTTAGAAAATTGTTAGTGGTTGCTATAAGGTAGAGGTAAGCAAATACCTATATTTATACTTAAAATTTTTTTTTAATTTTAAAATTTTAAGTAATCTCTACACCCAGTGTGGAACTCAGTCTCACAACCGCAAGATCAAAAGTTGCATGTTCCACTGACTGAGCCAGCCAGACACCCCTACTTTATTTTATTTTAATCCATACCTCTGGCTTGTTTTTAATAAATATTTTTGGAACACAGCCATACCCATTTGTTTACATATTTTCAATGACTGTTTTTACACTATAATGACAGGCTTGAGTAGTTATGATAAAGACCAAATGGTCCATGAGCCTGAAATATTTAGTATCTGGCCCTTTAAGAAAAGATTTGCTCTGATGTATACATTCTATACACTTTTAATTTGAAGTCTACTTTCAAATTATATACAACATCATAGATAAGAACCATACAGCAGTATTACTATTTCTTCCCTTGGTTCCTTTGTGCTGTTGTTGTCATATATTTTACTTCTGTGTATAACTCCACAATACATTTTTACCATTTTTAATTTACACTGTTAGTCAACTTTTAAAGAAATAAAAAGTAAGGAGAAAAATGACTTTTTATATTTAAGAGAGAGTTTTTTCTCCCCACCCAGTGATAATAAACCTAATCTTTGTATCAGTGCATGATCCTGGGCTCAATATGATCCTTACAGCTTTGGCTTCTACCCATCCTTTAGGCCTTGCCTCTAACTGGGGATGAGAGGGTTTTCTATCCCCTCCCCAAAGACTTTTCAAAGCTAATATTGTTGGAAGGAGAGTCACCTGCTTGCTGATGGCTTTTGCCTCTATTCCTCCATGAGTCTCAATAGATTTTTGCATGGGTTCTGAGATGGGTGAGTTTCCTCTTCCTCCCCCCAGTGGCTTACTTTGTATGAAAAGATAGTGTTGAGAAGGATGGGGTTTCATACCTATGTGCCACCGATGGCTCTTTCAGTTTACCTGCTCTACCCCCAGTCTTTCTTGTGAGTATGATACAGGCATATGGGAAGAAGCTTGTTATTAAGTATTGATGTCCTTTGTGTCTGAGGATCCCAGAGATTCTAAACTATCCTGGTAGCCTACATTGGCCTTTAGAATGCCTTAAAATTGTAACTATTTTCTTATTTCTTTTAATGGTAGTTACCCCTTCCTCCTGTGCTCTGCCACAGAGGAAATAATTTTCCCCTAGAAGGAAACTGGAATTCAACTCCTTGCAAATATAATTCTCCAATGAATTCAAGAAAGGTTATTATTTTATAGGTTATGTACCTTTTTCTCCTTGTTCAAGTTGGAGCACTGTTTCATCTTTTTATAATTCTAACCAAAATGGAACTGCAGTTCTTAAATTTTAATATAATCAACTTTATTGGTATTTTCATTTATGGGTAGTAGCAAACATTTTGTGTTTGCTTTTCCAATTTAATTTATTAATCTATCAGGAATTAATTTTTACATGTGATGTGAGGTAAAGTTCCTTAATTTTTTTTCATATGTACCCTTCCCATTTGATTGTTGTGCAGTTTCTTAAAATACCAAATTACTCTTTTGTGGTGCATGAGAATGCAAAATATCTGAGGTCTAGCATTATATTATCAAATATAGCTAGGAAGGCAGTACATAGTATGTTTTACAAGTTGTTTAATAACGGAGAAAAGAGTAATGCTTTACCCATTTTCATATCAAAATGGGTATTCCCTTCCATTAGATATCTTCTGTTCCTTCCCATGGGTCTGTGCTACACACCTCACATTTTTGTGTCTCAACTTTAATGTGTTTAATACTTTATTGTTGCCTCCAAACAAGTATGCTTTCTTGTTTGGTTTCATTATTCTTCTAGTTGTTCAGACTTTAGTCATTATTGTTCTAGTTGTTCAAACTTTGAAATATTCCTCACTATAGAATAATAGATTCTTAGAGTAAAGGAAACTTGAAAGCCATTTTGTAGCCGCCTTGCTGCTTATAATCTGTTTTCCAGTCTATCCTCCAGAATGTAGTCAGCATCATTATTCTTGTTACAGGCTGGATTATTTATCTCCCTGCTTGAAAACCTTTGAAAGACTCATTGATTGCTATTTAAAGCCCATGTTCTTTAAGATGACATAGGGAGTGCTTTTCACTCTGACTTCAAACCCAGGTTGCAAACCCAGGGCTGCAAATGTTTGGCCATGCAGATTTTTCACTGCCTAATGCCTGAAGGCTTCTTTCACATAGATGATGATATGAATGGAACTTTCAGGATTTGCCTAATGGGGTAATTGGTTCTGTAACTTTTAGCTATTATTATTATTATTATTATTATTATTACTACTACTCCTACTCCTATTATTACTACTGCTACTACTACTACTACTACGACGACTACTATAGTTTGGGGGTAGAAGGGGAGGAAGAAATACCATGAAGTACAACTGGAGAGAAGGTAGGGACTGCAAGAGCCTTGGTTCCAAAACTAAGGGATTTTTAGGCAATGAAAAGCTATCTGAGCTTCTGTTTGTTTGTTTCAAGTTTTTATTTAAATTCTGGTTAGTAATATTAGTTATTACTAATATTAGTGTAATATTAAGAATATTACACTAATAATGTTAGTGTAATATTAGTCTCAGGAGTAGAATTTAGTGATTCATCATTTTTGTATAACACCCAGTGGTCATCACAAGGCCTTTAATACCCATCACCATTTAGTCCATCTGCCCAACCACCTTCCCTCTAGCAACCCTCAGATTGTTCTCTATATTTGAGTCTGTTTTATGGTTGGTTTGCCTTCCCTCCTACCCCCCACGATTATCATCAGTTTCATTTCTTGAATTGCACATATGGTATTTTTCATTCTCTGACTTATTTCACCTAGCCTAATACACTCCACCTCCATCCATATTGTTGCAAATGGCAAGATTTCATTCTTTTTCATGGTTGAGTAATATTCCATTATATATTTGTTTGTGTGTGTGTGTGTGTGTGTGTGTGTGTGTCCCCACATCACAACTTCTTTATCCATTCATAAGTTGATGGACATTTGGGCTCTTCCCATAGTTTGGCTACTGTTAATAATGCTATATGTTAATAATTAATAATGCTATGTTAATAATATTAATAATGTTAATAATAAACATCAGGATGCATTTGTCCCTTCAAATCAGTATTAGGTAAATTCCTAGTAGTATACAATTGCTGGATTGTAGGGTAGTTCTGTTTTTAATGTTTTGAGGAACCTCTACTGTCTTCCAGAGTGGCTGCACTAGCTTGCATTCCCACCAAAAGTGTAAGAGGGCTCCCCTTTCTTCACATCCTTGCTAACATCTCTTTCCTGTGTCATTGATTTTAGCCATTCTGACAGGTATGAGGTGGTTTCTCATTGCAGTTTTGATTTGTATATCCCAGATGATCAGTGATGTTGAGCATATTTTCATGTGTGTGTGTTGGCCATCTGTATGTCTTTGGAAAAGTGTCTATTCATGTCTTCTGCTGATTTCTCAACTGGATTATTTATTTCACAGGTATTGAGTTCAGTAAGTTCTTTATAGATTTTGGATACTAATCCTTTATCAGATGTAGCATTTGCAGATATCTTCTTCTATTCCAAAGGTTGCCTTTCAATTTTATTGATTGTTGCCTTTGCTGTGTGGAAGCTTTTTATCTTGAGTTCATTTGTTTTTGAGTTCATTTTGGTTTTGCTTCCCTTTCCTTCAGAGACATCTCTAGTAAGAAGTTACTCAGGCCAATGTCAAAGAGGTTGTTGCCTATGTTCTTCTCTAGGATTTTGATGGTTTCCTATCTTATGTTGAGGCCTTTTATCCATTTTTAATTTATTTTTGTGTGTGGTGTAAGAAAGTGTCCAGTTTCATTCTTCTCGGTGTTGGGGAAATTGTGTTGGGGAAATTCATATGACTGTCCAATTTCCCCAACACCATTTGTTGAAGAGACGGTCTTTTTTCCATTGGCTATTCTTTCCTCTTTTGTTTTAATGGGAGTAACATGGCTGAATTTCAGTTCTGGAAAAACAACTTAGGTTACATTATGGACAATAGACCGAGGTAATAAGACCTAAACTATGAAATGCAGTAGGGAATAGAAATCAGAACTTGAAATCAAGAAACTCCTGAGGATTGGGTACTGTGCTACGTGCTTTACATGTACTTTGCCATTTTAGGAATAAATAAGGAGACTTGGGTTAGAGAAATAACACCTGCTGTGACAGTGTCAGGACTTAAACTCCTGTGTGTCTGACTAGAGGCCCTGCTTTATTTATAACACTGTGCTAGAGTCATACTGAACTTTTCACTGTTGTCAAAAATACTGCATATATTGGTACACTGTATCTTCCAAATGCCATTTTCTTTGCATAAATTATTCTTACTCTCTTCTTTTTCAGGCAAACATCTCACAGTTCAAAACATAGTTTCACGGTTATCACTTCCTTTTCTCTGAATTTGCAACATTTTATGCATATATTACTATATCTCTCAAAGCACTATTATGATTTTTTCAAAGTGAATAGACCTTTCTTTATGTTTTTAAATTGCATAGGTATTGAATGGTGCAGTCATCATGCTCTATACTGTTACTAGGAATGAGATCCACTAGCCATATCCCTATCACAATTACTCAAAATCTGAATTTTGCATTGTTATTTCTTTCTTTGGCAGGGTGGGGAGCTGGTATTTTACTCTTAGCTTTAAAATAGCTGATATATCTGGGTTTTGTTCATTTTGCATTGAATATATCCTTTAGAAAATCCCTGTTTGTTCTAAAAAGATTTTCAAATGTGCATTTGAAATGTATATTTCAAAGGGAAATGTAGCAGCTAGACTAAACTTAAATCGGTATGGGTTGCAAAATTTTGTGGCAACCATTATAAATGATTTTTCAATTATTAACATGACCATTAATTTTTTTCTAAATTAAAAAATTTGATTTTTCCAAGGGAAAAATATCTGTATTAACACTTTCAGGTTGATGGATCTTTTGTTCATATAGATCATATAGAGAACACTAATGTTAACATTTTAAAGGCATTGCATAGTTTTCCTACGTGGGGAAATTTTGTTAAAATGAAGGGAGATTTTATAGCTAGAAATGTATGTGAAATAACAAATGACATTATATGCTTTGTATTTATAGCAGCATTTTCCAGAGAAGTTTCCTCAATATAATTTCAAAAGATGCATTTGGCAAAAGCTTTCTGAAGACAATTAAGTTTGAGTAAAACCCAATTTATCCGCATCTTGCAGATTCACACTGTACATAAACACAGAAATCCTGCAAGTGTGTGTGTGTAGCGGGGCAGGGTATTCTTGGTAGGGTTCCTTAATCCGTTTTTTCCCCAAACTGAATTGACCAAAGAATTCTTCCCATAAACTGTTTCATGAAATTCACTTTGGAAATTGTTGCCTTATATCATGAATAGTAGAGTTCATGGAAATTCTGAAACATGGGACAAGATTATAGTATGTACATATATATATATATATACATATTTGTATGAACTTTCATTTTACTATTTTCTTAATATTATGAACTTTATTTGCCATGGATGAACAGCAGTATCAGCTGGGGGGAAAGCCACTCCAAAAGAAAACCAGACTGGAAAAATTCAAATTGGAAATTCTGAAGTTCCAGGATCATTGGAATCGAATAGTGATTATTTTAGCAACAAAAAAAGGTAATTATTACAGATGTTGATTCTATGTGTCATAGTCTAAACTATAAGAAAGAGATATCCAGGGACGCCTGGGTGGCTCAGTTGGTTAAGCAGCTGCCTTCGGCTCAGGTCATGATCCCAGCATCCTGGGATCGAGTCCCACATAGGGCTCCTTGCTCGGCAGGGAGTCTGCTTCTCCCTCTGCCTCTACCTGCCATTCTGTCTGCCTGTGTTCACGCTCTCTCTCTCTGACAAAAAAAAAAAAAAAAAAAAAAAAAAAAAGAGATATCCACAGTACTGTTACAAGGACTTCTAATCAGAACAAACATATGAGTGAAATTAGTAATATTTTAATAAAAATGACCTTGAATTTAATCTCTACTGTTATATATGAACAATAGAATTAATAATAATCCAATATAATCAATAATTTATCACTTAAGTTTATTTCCATTGTGATTATCTTATCAGGGCAGTGTAATGACAGAAAAATTTGCCTTTACTTGACTTTCTTAGAATTAATTTTTCTGCCTCACTTAGATTCTAGGTTATGGGTAAACTAACCAGCATGCTTGAGTTTCATATGGAATCATTTCATTCAGAATTATAGTATTTAGACAACAGTTTTGCATATGTAGTATTTTGAAATTAAGATAAGGGATTTTATAAACATTCACAAAAGAACTATAAATAAAATTTTCCAAAATTTTTAATTATTTTACTTTGCTATAGACAGTACAATGTGATTTGAATTTAGCTGTAGTAAATATGATTTTCTTACTCATATTAAACATAGTTTGTGTTGATCATTAATGAGTTTAATGATCATTAAAGATAATATGCTATTGGTCTCAGGCTTTTTAAGGTTTTAATGTTATATTTGTGTTTACAGAATATCAAGTAAGATATGTAAAATGCAAAAAGCTAATGTTCATGGAATCGTTTTTTAACATGACTTTCAAATCTGTCATTCCCTTTAAGTCCTTTTCTTTGGAAAAATGAAGATGATGGAGTTAATATCATTAGAACAGAGGACAATCAGGTATGACTTTAAAGTTTTTGTTTAAATGCAATATTACAACAATATTTATAACTACAAAACTGCAGCATAAAATGTTTAAGGTTAGAGGATGGGAGATAAGCCTCAAGAAAGCTCAGGAGTCAACCATTTCAGTGAAATTTTTGGGTGTTCCATGGTATGGGTGAGACATATTGAGGTATGCCTTTTAGAGTGAAAGTGAGGTTTATATATCTTGCCCTAGTTTTCACTGAGAATCAGTCATTTGATGGACCTCTTTGGAAGTTGGAGAAAGATTTGCCACATTTGGATGTGCTGCTTCAGTTTGGGGTTTTTGTTTGTTTGGGTTTTTTTTTAAATCAAGTAATCTAAAAAACTGCCAACTTTGGGCCCAACGCAAGAGAAGGTTCAGGAGGTGATCTGAGAGACACTGCAAGTTGCCACTTAGGTTTTAAAGGCCAGGTTTTACAGTACTGCCTGATGTGTAGTAGACTGGAATGCTGAATGGAGTCTGAGGCAAGCTCTGGTAGGAGAATCACAGCTCAGAGCCCTTTGGTTTTAGAGCAAATAAATGTTCTGTTGTTTCTGGATATTAATAAAACATGCTATCTTCATGCTTTAAAATTTTTGACAGTCTAGTGGATTCTTAATGCTATCCATGGTTTGAATTTTAATTGCCCAAATTATCCTTAAAGTTGATCATGTTTTAATAATTTCATGGACTCCATTTTGGTAACTTTTTGAAAGTACCTTTTCAAATGTATTTTTAGAGTTGCTTGTACTTTGTTTCTGTTTAGTATGTTTTTTTTTTTAATTCCCTGGAGGTATTTCTTTGATGCTTATGCTATGCTGCAAGTATCCTCCCCTACTCTCTGTCTTGTCTATAGTCTGTTTTGCTGAATGCCTTAAGTATTCCATATCCTTATTTTTTTCCACATTCTCTTGTTAGGTCTTAGACTGAGAATAGTATATCAGAATCTCCTATTATTAGTGTGTTACTATTTATCCTTGCATCTCCTGTGGTTTCTGATTTACTTAGATTTCTCTGTTATTTGGGAAAATGTTCTAATTTGAATACTAGGATCACTTGCACTTTTTTGACTCATTTAGTGCTTTTTCTTTTTTTGCCTGAATTCTCCTTTATTGCATATCAAGATATGCTTTCTTTTATATACATTTATTTGGCATACCCTCATCTTCCCTCCCCACTTTTTTCCCAGCCTTTCTGAATTGCTTTATTTTAGGTATGTCTTTTTTTTTTTTTAAGATATTTATTTATTTATTTATTTATTTATTTGAGAGAGAGAGCACAGAATGAGAGAAGCAGAGCAACAGAGAGAAAAGAGAGAGCATGAGTTGGGGTGAGGGACAAAGGGAGAGAGACAAGCAGATGCCCCACTGAGCAGGGAACCCAGTGCAGGACTTGATTCCAGGACCCTGAGATCATGACCGGATGCAGAGGAAAATGCTTAACTGACTAAAACACCCAGGCGCCCCAGGTATGTCTTATATGTACAGCCTAGAAGAGTTGGGTTTTACTTTCTGAGACAGTCTGAAAATATTTTTCATTTAGTAGGTGAGTTATGTCTACTTATATTATTGACAGGACTGATGTGTTTGTCTGGAGATTTGTCATTTTATTTTATGTTACTATGAGTTACTATGTAGTTTATTTGTACTTTTCTCCCCCTCCTCTTTTTTTTTTTTAGAAAGGTTGTATTTTTGTTCTAGTGTTTATCTTTACACTAATACATTGATGGCTAGTATTCTTTAGTGCCCTCCTTTTTCCTTTTTTAAAAATGTATGCTTCTGCTTTTGATTTGTTACCTCAAATTATTCACTGACTCCTGTTATATTCAGGGCAATCAAAAAAATCTCCTTTCTTCTCTCATGTATTTTTAGTTCTGTTATTTCTACTGTATCAGAGAATATCACATTTATATACCATACTTCTAGTCTTATGCCCTCACCTTTTCTTTTAGTCGCAGATTGTAGTTAAATATATTAAATACTTACTGCAGAAGATTTTTCAATCATCTCTTGGTTGGATTAAGCTCAATTTTAAAAAGCACCTCACTGTAATATTCTCTTCTTCCACATTTAAAATTTTGAGCAGAGTTAAGTAAACTAGGGCCTGAAGACTGTTTTGTAAAGGCCTTGAACCTAAGTGTGCTTTCTACATTTTTTTTAAAAAGGTCTTATTTATTTATTTGACAGAGATCACAAGTAGACAGAGAGGCAGGCAGAGGGGGAGGGAAGCAGATTCCCCAGTGAACAGAAAGCCTGACGAGGGACTTGATCCTAGGACCCTGAAATCATGACATGAGCCGAAGTCAGAGGCTTAGCCCACTGAGCCACCCAGGTGCCCTGTTTCCTACACTTCTAAGGAATTGAGAAGAAAAAGAAAAACCAGGACAGAGACCATATGTAGCCTACAAACCCTAAATTACTTAGTCTCTGGCCCTTTACAAAATGTATTAATCCTTGCTGTAGAATTTTGATACCTGAAGGATAGCTTGATTGGGTATTACATCCTTAGCTTACATCTTTTTTCCTCTCAATTTCTTTGAAATATTGCTCTACTGATATCTTTTTTTATATGTTACTAATAAGTGTGGTGACTGGTTTTCTTTTCTTTGTAAACTAGCTTGTGTAGATTTGTCTGGAAGGCCAGAGGTTTCCTTTAATGTGTACTAGTTTTACCAGACTGTATCTCAATTGAGAATTCTAGATCAGGTTTTTCTGTGTACACAGTGGATTCTTGCAGTGTGAAAATCAGGACTTCTTTATACCAGGAATGTTTTAAAATTATAATTTCAGGGGTGCCTGGGTGGCTCAGTGGGTTAAGCCTCTGCTTTCGGCTCAGGTCATGATCTCAGGGTCCTGGGATCGAGCCCCACATCGGGCTCTCTGCTCAGCAGGGAGCCTGCTTCCCCATCTCTGCCCGCCTCTCTGCCTACTTGTGATCTCTCTGTCAAATAAATAAGTAAAAAACTTTTAAAAAGTAAAAGTAAACAAAATTGTAATTTCAGAAAACAATTCAAATAGCAGATCCATTCTGTTGTTTTGTTTTCTTTTTTACCTTTTATATATGTTACTTTCTCTAAATAACATATTAGATATAAATAAAAATAGTAAAATAGATATATTTTACTAAAATAGGAAAACAGACATATTTTACTAATTTTTGTGTTTCATATTCTTTTCTCTTTTTATTTGTATTCTCCACTATCCTTTTCTTTTTGGCCATATTTTTTTCCTTTATTAGATACTAATTTATTCATTCCTGAGACAATTTTGTTTTTCCTTTCATTTCTTTTTTCAGTTCAGCCAACTTTCACATCTTCCTCTTGTTTTTCCTATTTTATTCTGAGTTTTAAAATTTCTGATTTATTTTGTTTGTTGGTATCTGCAAATGCTTGCTTAATTATGTTTAATCTATATTGGAACTATTGTTAAGTCTTTCTCTATTTCATGGCTGCCTATTTTGTTATGTTTTAGTTCTCTGTTTTGAGGGTTTTAAAAAATAAATCTGTGTGAAAGCTAGATTATTTTGAGATATTGTTTATGTTTATTTGTGTTGGATTTTTCCTGTAAGTAATAACAGGTGTTCTTACAGAGGACAGGGAATGCTGTTTGGTGGTTTCTTTTGCTTCTTAGATCAGGAGCTCCCTCTTCTGTTGCTGTAGTGAAGTGCAGCAATTTATTTTTAAACGGGGTCTTTTTTTGTCTATTTTCGTTGAATTCTCTTCTACTATTTAATTCAGCAGAGCTATCTTGGCCACTTTCTTTTACCACTTGGCCCTGAATAAACACCCTCTTCCAATTATTTTCCTCTCTCCTAGAATCTGTCTTCCCATAATTAGCACCTCTGGCCCCCTATATTTTATAAACCCTTTCTTCTGGCCTCCTCATCAAGTGCTCTGATTTAAAAGATCTTATCCTTACTCTCAGTATTTCTTCTGCACATGGGGTCCTCTCCTTCAAGACTAAATCATGTTTATTGTGTTATCTTTGTATAATAGTCACTAATGCAGAGTCCCATCTGCTTGTAGGTGTGGGCTCCTGAGCGCACTCTCCTCATCTAGGGTGTTTATTTCCCCATGTATATGTAAAGTAAAGTATGTGTATATTAAAGGAGTCTGTGTCCTACTTATGCTATAGACATAAATTATGGGTAATTTTATTTGCTTTCCTTTTATAGTAATTGGGAAGATATATGGAAAGATTGTAATTTAGGTGGTTGCCATTATTTTATTAGAATCTGAGCTTAACCTTAAAAACTAGAAAAAGAACAATAAAACAAAGGAGGAGTAAGGGCTTAATGAAGATAGGAGAAACTAAGAAGTTAAAGAAATGAAAAACCTAGCAGAAAGAACTGAAAACAACTCAAGATCTATGACATGCTAGTGGGAGAAACATCAACATTGGTATGGCTTAAGGTACTTTATCATAAAAGGGTGGTAACACAAAAGTTAGGAAAGGTGAAGGTGATACAAACACAAATACAGAGCACATAAAGGATATGAGAATAAAATATTTCCTAAAATTTGAAAATGTAATACATTTCCTAATTTTCAAAGTAGAATATAAATGATCAAAGTTGACCCAATTTTTAAAAAAAATAAGTAGTCGTCTTAGAAAAATTTTAAAGTTATAAGTAACTAAGAAATCTTGGAAGGAAATCATGTTTAGGAAGGATTAATGGATTCCTTTTTTTTCACTCTTACTTTTAAATGAAGTGCCTGTGTATAATGTCCAAGGAATAGTGGAGAAACTGGAGCACAAGAGATAATCTATAGTTACAAATACAGATTTGGGAGTTTGTCACCATATCAGTTAAAAAAAAAAAAAAGCATTGCTGTGGTGAATTATCAAATACTTACAAATAGGTTAAAAGTAATGTGTTATCCTATCAGATCCTACTGATTTTCATGTTTGCTTACAGATAGATAAAAAAGAGTGTATCACCCTACCAGATCTTATTGATTTTCCTTCACTTCCTTGTCAACCTGCTCTTTCTCCAGGAATAATTGATATATCTTTATTACAGATTGAAAGTAAGTATGTTGACACTGTAAGTACAGATGATTCTGTGAGGTGAAGTTAAATATTAATGGAAAATTATTGCCTACTGGCTTGAGAGATTCAATTTGGGAAGATAAAGTTCTAGAGATAGGTGGTGGTGATGGTTGCAAAGCATCATGAATGTACATAATGCCACTGAACCGTACATTTAAAAGTAGTTAAAACTGTTGATGTGTATTTTACCACAAAAATGTTATTTTAAAGTATGTGAATGATATGTTTTTACTGCATATGTTTAACAATCACTAATGTTACTTGGGCTTTTAAAAATATACATTTTGGGGGGCACCTGGGTGGCTCAGTCTGTTAAGCATCTGACTCGTGATTTCCACTGAGGACATGATCTCAGGGTTGTGAGAGTGAGCCCACATTGGGATCTGTGTTCAGTGCAGAGTCGGCTTAAGATTTTTCTCTCTTCCTCCCTCTGCTCACACACACACACACTCTCTCTCTCAAAAATTAATGAGATTTTTATATATAAAAATACATCAAGAACAGCAAGTCTAGGTCAAAGATAAATTTACCGGGGCGCCTGGGTGGCTCAGTGGGTTAAGCCGCTGCCTTCGGCTCAGGTCATGATCTCAGGGTCCTGGGATCGAGTCCCGCATCGGGCTCTCTGCTCAGCAGGGAACCTGCTTCCTTCTCTCTCTTTCTGCCTGCCTCTCAGTGTACTTGTAATTACTCTCTGTCAAATAAATAAATAAAATCTTTAAAAAAAGATAAATTTACCAAAAGAATTAAACCAAGATGCATAATTACTTCAACTTTACCTAATTTCTACACATATATGTAAATGTAGAAGAGACATACTATATTCTTTACATATCTGAAAATCCCCTCATTGTGTTCCTGTTAGAAACTGAAATGACTCCTCAGTATTTTCCATGGTGGCAATTGCAACAAAAACAAAAACAAAAAAACAGACTTTTGGGTAAAATTTACTCTTGCTATTTTAAGTACTCTTGAGTTTTACACCTAAAAGGTTATTACCTTTTAGGAGAGAAGATTATTGAACAGATGAAACAAGTAAAAGAAGAAAGAAGATATCTGGAGAGAATTAGAGAAGAACTTCTAAAAAAAGTCGAAAAGCTATGTGAACAGAGCAAATTGAAGCGATATCATGGTAAAGTTTATTACACCTTTTATCACTCTATATTTTATCATTAACATGCTTTACAGAAATTTTTTAAATTTAAGTTCAAATATTTTTTATAATTGGCATTCATTTATTCATTATTGTCTACTGAATTTAGCCACTGTTCTAGGGGCTGAGGAAATAATAAGCAGACACAATTTTGACTCTGCCCTCAAAGAGCTTATAGTCCAGTGAGGAAATGATAATCAGGAAAACAATGATGCATCCTGATGATGCTATGATAAAGGAATTACATAATTGTACACCTAGAAGTACAGAGGAAAATCACCCAAATAAGATGGGAGAGATCAAGAAAGGCTTCCAGGAAAAGTGTTAAGGATGCTAGAATCTGAAATGTGCCTCCTCTTGCCTATAGGCCTTCAGAAATGTTTTTCCCTCTGCCAGCTACATCTTCTTTTCCTTCTATCTACCCTCATCCCAGGTCACCTGGCTTTTTCCTACTAATCATTCAATCTCAGCTTTAAGTATCAGTTACTCTAGAATCTCAGGATTCATATTCTAGAATACTCTAGAATCAGTTACTCTAGCAATCTCAGGATCTTAGTCTTCCCTACATGGTTAATTTTGTGGTATATGTCTATCTGCTTTGAGTAAATGAACGAATGAGAAAAATTAGGTAGAAAAATAGCTTGTTTTCTTGCAACAGAATTAGAAACAAGTATTATTGGGACTGGTAGAAATGGAAAAATGAGACAGAATGGAGAAAGTATAGAATAATGGGTTGAGAGATGTTGAAGGATTTGAAAGGACTACATTTTGAGTTGTATTTGAGGATTGTATGAATAAAAGGTATATATGGAATTAACTGGTTTTAGGATCCTCAATTTACAGCAAAACTATTTCTTTAGTACTATAACTGACTAAAAGTTACAATGTCAGAGATACTTCTGCAGGCTCCATCTCATAATAAGTGTTACTCTGGAAATGGTGGCAATGACTCAGCTTTGTTGTATTGTTCAAAGTGACTTTATCAGACAAATTTGAGTAATGGACTAAAAATCTTAGGACCAAGATTCTAATGCCAGATCTATCTTTTACTTATTTCTTCTCTTCGTGCCTCCCTTTTTCTGTTTATAAAATGAGAATGATCATTCACTTTCTATTTCAACAGGAATGTTTCAAGATAGAAGGCCATGTATCAGCCATCAAATATTTATTGAGGTTATGTGCCTCAATTCCCTGCATTGTTTTAAATGTTGAGGGTACACCAGCAAACAAGATAAACAAGGCCCTGCTCCTAAGGAGCTTGCTTCTAAATGGGAAGAGACAGAGAGTGAACAAATAAGACAGTATGAGCTATTGAGCAGAGCTCAGAAGTCAGTTAAAAGAGCATAGTAAAGGGTGATGGCACAGTAGAGCTGCTTGAGCTAGGGTTTTCAAGGAAGGCATCACTGAGGTGGTGTCATAAAGATATGATTATAAGGAGGCAGGAAGATAAGAAAATAGGTGAGGGGGAAAGTCTGAACAGAAGGAACACTAAAATGTCAAGGTACAGCGATGGAAACGAGCTTTGCAGTAGTAAGGACCTGAAATGAGGCAAGTGTGGCTGGAACGAAATACAGAGTAATGTAGAGGAAAATAAAATCAAGATGTCAGCAAGGAACAGATAGTCTCATTCAAGAAATCTAGATTTTATTCTAAGTAAGGTGGGAAGCCATTGGAGGATTTTTAAGCCAGAGGTTTAAAGGATTTAAAAAATATTTTTAAAAGATCAGAATGACTGCTAATTGGAATAGCCTGTTCTGTTAAAGGGGCAAGAATGGAAGCAGAGAGACCAGTTAGAAACTAATGGACTTTCAAAAGATGATAGTGGGGGTGCCTGGATGGCTCAGTCCATTAAGCATCTGACTCTTGATTTCAGCTCAGGTCATGATCTCAGAGATTGAGCCCCATGTTTTTGGCTCTGCACTCGCAGGGAGTCTGCTTCAGATTCTCCCTCTCCCTCTGAGCACACATATATATATGCATGCTCTCTCTCAAGATAAATCCTAAAAAAAGATGATAGTGGATTAACTAGGGACATAGCTTTGAAGAAGGTAGAATGTGCCAGATGCTGGAAGTATTTTGGCAATAGTATCAATAGAACTTGCTGAAGGACTGGGTATAAGGCATGAGGGAAATAAAACTCTTGAATTTTAATCAAATCTCCTTATAGACTTTTTAAATTGGTGTTTCATTTCTTTGATAATCTTTTAAAAATAAACCCATATTTTGATATAATAGCATGCCATTTGTGTTCCTGTTAAGTTTGTATTTAGAATCTCCTTGGTGTCAAAGTGAGAGCCTAAACTGGCAGTATTAAGTTTCTAATTTTCTCAACTAAGGGGCTCAGATTTAAGAAATTCCTGCCCTATATAAGTTTTGGTAATATATTTGGAATAATTTTAATAAGTGATGAATCAGAATCAGCTTACTTTATAAAACATAAGTCATTTTGGAGGGCTGAAAAAACAGTATGCCTTTCTCTGGAAAAAAGTGATCAAAATAAATACACACGTTTTGCTATAGGTGGTATTTTCAATGAAGATTTTTCAGAAGTAATTACAAATTTAAAGAACTTCGTTTGGTTCCTGTGTTTATCACTACTATATTTGTAAGGCAAATCCTTTTATTATCTAATAAACATTTCAATCTTTGCTTTAATTTCCTCAACATATGAGGGAAGAAGGTTAGGGGAGTAGAAGGGTTTAAATTAACTCTAGGGTCCTTTCCAGATGGAAAAGTTTAATCCTTTAGTCAGACTTACACTATAATCTGCTTTTTTATAGCCTGTGATGGTTGGAAGAAAAAATATTTGGAAACAAAGAAAATCACAGCATCACTAGAGGAAGTTTTAACAAAACTTAGAGAAGATTTGGAACTTTACTATAAAAAACTGCTCATGCAACTTGAATCCAGGGAGATCAAGATGAGACCAAAGAATTTGGCAAACATCACAGACTCTAAGGTACTTATTACTAAATGTGTTCATATTATGTTAGAGACGTTCTACTCAAAATACGTGGTTTATCACTGTTAGTATTATCATATGTAGGATGCTTTGGGCTACAGGTAACAAAACCTTGACTTAACCTGGCTTCAACAATAAGAAAATTTATGATCTCCTGTAATGGGTGCTGAGAAAATACCATCAGCAGCTTAATGATGTCTTTAAAGGGCTAGGTGCTTCCAGTAGTTCTCCCCTATTATTTTCATTATAAGACTGCTTTTCCTCATGGTACCAGTAGAGTTTCCAATAGCTAGTAGGACTATATGCCTCCCCAAAAAGAATATATAAAACTTTTCCTTTAGCCCAGTGGGGGTTAAACCAGGTTGAACCTGGATTAATAGTAGTTATCAGGGAGTACTCTGTGTTTATTCAGACTACTTAGGATCTACTTCGGTACCTGGGGATAGGGTCACTTTCTTTGAATCCGTGGGAAAGAGATGAATACCTGATGCAATATGGCAGGGGTCAAAAGTCTGCACTACATTCCTTTTCTTTAGCTGGGGACTAGTTAATAACACCCACAGAATATAAAGGTATTGGTATATTAAGAAAATTATTGAATTATATTTTGATTTTTTTCTTGAGATAGTATTGAACCTTGATAGATCAGAGACATGAAGTTCACTTTTTAATTGAGTTATTATGTATATAAACAAATAAATTCAAGGCCATTTATCAATTTTTGTTGGTTGACCAAAAAAGATTGCATGTTAATTATGATTAAGAGTATGGATTTGACTTTAGACATGATGAAATACTGAAAGTTTGCTATTTTATTTTTTCCCAGTCTTATTGAGATATAATTGGCATATAACATTAGGATAAAGTGATATATGTATATATTATAAAATGATTCACACAGTAAGTTTAATTATAAACTATTTTTCCTGTGATGAGAGCTTTTAAGGTCTATTCTCTAAGAAACTTTCAAATATACAATACAGTATTGGGTGTTTTTTTTTTTCAAGATTTTATTTATTTATTTGACAGAGATCACAAGTAGGCAGAGAGGCAGGCAGAGAGAGAGAGAGGGAGCAGACTCCCTGCTGAGCAGAGAGCCTGATGCAGGGCTTGATCCTAGGACCCTGAGATCATGACCTGAGACGACGCAGAGGCTTTAACCCACTGAGCCACCCAGGTGCCCCTGCAATACAGTATTGTTAACTATAGTTATCATGCTGGGCATTATATCCTCAGAATTTCACCCATTTCCCCTGATTCTCTACCAACCCATCCCCGGAATCTGTTCTGTTTCTATGAGTAAAAGTTTACCATTTTAGATAAACCTAATGTAAAACTCAAATGAGCTCAAGTAATCCATTTTAGCAGATACTTTTTATTTTGCATAGCTGATTTTTTGTTTTATCAATTTTTTTTCACACTGACAGCTTAAAATTTATAATAGTTTTTGTGGACTACTATACTTCAAAACCTTTCTAAACAAAAATAACCAGAAAGTCTTCTTATATAAAATATAGTATTTCATTATTAAATATTTTAAAGAAATAGTAATCTGATTCAACTAATAAAGTATACTGACAATTTCAAAAGCCTAGTATCTTAAACCTAGTATATTCCTTTTGTAGTAATAGTTTTTGTAGTAATAGTTCTTGCCTTTGTGGTGCAATTTGTACAGATATCTACTTATTTTTATAAAACATGAATAAAGGTGGTAGAACAGAAGGGAATGTGGTCCTTAAGACATAAGAAATTTACTCCAAGCAATGAGTTTATTTTATGCAATAGGTTATGATTTGCCTTTTTGGAATTATCACTTCATAGTTTACAAGGCAATAAAAATAGATGTTTTACTAAATAAGGGTGTCTTTATGTATTTCACACAGAATTACCTCATCATCCAGATCACCGAAGTACAGCACGCAATTGACCAACTTAAGAGAAAACTGGATACTGACAAAATGAAACTTATAATAGAAGTTAAGGTAATTTGCATTTCTCCTAATCAGGTAACATTTATCTTGAAATAAATTTTTAGTGTTTTACTTTTGGGCATCAAAATTTAATTTAGTGTAAGGATAGCAAAGGATTGTCTTAAAATTATTATCTTAACAACCAAGAGTATGAGTTAGAAAAATGCAGGAATTGAACCCTGTGTAAAGGTGTAAAGGTTATAACAAGGCCAAAGTAAAATTAGTAGAATTTCACTAAGAATTAAAGGAAAAGGACCTTCTGAATCAGTGCAGAGTCTTAATAGTTTAAAAGTAATTTTCATATATTGAAATAAATAAATAAGTCTGACAAACCATTGAACGCCATTTAATTTTTAGTTTTTTACCTGTTCTGGGAGTAATTATGCTCTGATTATTTTCATATACATATAATTATATGAAAGCTCTAAGTTCACTTTATCAAAAATAGATCTAGAATCAGAACTGTCCAATTAGAACTTTCTGCAATGATGGAAATGTTCTGTATCTGCACTAATACAGCAACCAGTAGCCACGTGAGGATATTGAGCACTTCGAAGGGTAGCTTGTTGTGTAACTAAGGAATTGATTATTAAATTTTATGTAATATAATATAAATTTTGTGTAATATATAATATATAATGTATATATAATATATTATGTAATATTTATGTAATATATAATATATATTTATGCAATATATAATATAAATTTTATGTAAATTTTATGTAATATAAGTAGCTACACATGGCAGGTAGCTACTGTACTGAATAGTGCAGGTCTAGATTCTTTTCACTAGCAGTGTTAGTTAGGCATCTCTCAATTTTAGAAGGGTAAGATGAAAGTTCATTTTTGAAAGGTGATTCTTTTTATAGATGAGAAAGCAAGCAGTCTCAGATTTACGCACATTGAAAGCTGAACTGGCACAGAAGAAAATTAACACATCTTTACAGTCTCCATTAGGTATGTTAATTTATAACTTGTCAAAAAATTTAACCATTGTTCTCCTTGGCGCAGTAATTTATATAAATCATAAGTTTTATATATTTTCACTTTTCATGCAGGTTTTACAAAGTGTTTCAGGAAATATTAGATGTAAAAAAGCAAAATGGTGCCTATTTGGTTATTTTTGAAGCTTTTAAATATTACATATTTTATAGTACTATATAATTTTCTCTTTTAAATAGAGACAGTTTGTTCATTGTATTTTAATTAAAAGCAATCTGGGAATATAAAATAGGGATATTGAACTTACATCCAGGCTATGATACAGATTAGTATCTAAGAATTTAAAAGTTTAGAAATACAGACAGTATTAATTTAGCTAATACTATGGAAAATGGTTGGGTTTTCTCTGTGATAAATAACTGAGTAAATAGAAAATGAAGTAGTCTCAATAACAGACAACTGGATCATCATTTATTCCAATTTGAAGGCAGGGAGACTATACAGGGAAGGCAGATTTATGTAAAACCAGAATTCAAGGAAGCAAATTTTTAATGTGTTTATAGGAACTAATATAAGTGTAACACAATATTCTTAATTACCCTGAAGAAAACAGAGACCTCTGTACATTTAGAAAAATTTTAATTGTGCAGAGAAAATAATTGAGAAACCAATGTCCTTAGAAAATTAAAAATAAAATGCCAATTGAAACTAGCGAGGAAATAAATTATAGATGTTCATAAATGAAGAAATAATAACTAGAAGGGTAAATAAAGTTTCTGCTATAACTTCATAAAAATAGTTTCAGTGAAAAATACTAATTCAAAATATTACTTATTTTAATCCTTTTTCCCCCTTTTGGAGACTTGATTAAATTAGTTTAAGTGCATCAGCTTGATGAACCTAAAAGATACTAAATTGCAAGTTTTAAATTTATTGAACAAAAAGTATAGAGCAAAGTGCTTCTCCAAGTCTAGGTTTTTAAAATTTTTATTCTGAGCAAATAATTTCCACTTCCAATTACACGTATTTTTAAAATTAGCATAATAAAATCCTAAAAAGTTTTTCCTAATTATAGTGTTAAACATAAAAGAGTAATATAGTAAGTTGACTTCTTACCTTTGTTTTTAAACAAAGCATTTCTTTATCTGCTTTTAAGTAGAATAACTAAAATATGTGACATGACATTTGTATTCTCTTCAAGAAACTGATTTAAACTGATCATTTTTTCTAAATCTTAATAGTTTGACAGATGTTTATCTGTCACAGCTTTGGTTTTAAGACTTTCCACATGTCTTCAGTTTGCTGTTTGGCTACAGCATCTCCAGAATAGTCAAGACAATTTGCGTGCCACATGCCAATGCCTCGTAAGCCACGCTTTTGTATGTATGCCGCCTTTAAAGAAATGCTCTGAGGGTCGTCATACCACACTTGATGAAAATGGCCAGAAGAATCCTATGAGAATAAATTAAACTGTTTAGTACAATATTAAATCCAATGATTCAAAAAGGATACAATGAAGTAAATAGAAATTTTAGGGCACAGTACATTATGCTTTCATGGTTCTGTATGTGATACTTTCTAGATATGACTGTAGTACTTTCACAACAGCAGAGATTACACAAATGAGCTTCGTAATATAGTCTGTACTATACTTAAAGTCCTTCTCATGCTCTCGTTCCTTCATGTCCTGAGATTTCTTCCTTGGTCTGATCTGATGGTTAGCGACCATCAGAGAGTCACTCATGGAGCTTTTCAAAATACAAATTCCTGGGACCCACATGAAACTTACTTAATCAAAATATTCTAGGGCTGGAACCTAGGACATGTCTTTGTTTTGTGTTTTACTATCCCATTAGGTAATTCTGATGTACAGACATAGTTAAGGAGGATCACTGCTATGGTCCTCTAAAACCAGCTTATGCTTTTTTTTTAATCTACAGTTCCCGAAAATTTGCCTAGTTAGGAGCTCAGGGGATGATTTCGTTTATGATGAATTTGCCAAATAAAAAGGTAATGGGTGGGGAAAATATCTCCTTTAATAGGTCTTACAGAATTAAGAACCATAAACTAGCCTGTAAAGTCCTCCCCAGCATCAACTGCCTCTATCTAGTACTAACACCGTCTCTCTTAGAAGGTAGGTATTCTATTGGATAAGGGATAAAAGAGGAAAGGAACAGAACTAGGCAAAAAGGTTAAGGAAAAGAAGAAAAGATAAGAACTAAAAAATATAATGGCCTGTGATTTAAAATAATTTACTGATTTTTATATAACATCTGGGACACTTTCAAAGGCAGTTCTCAGTAGATACCAGTAATAGCACCACTGGAATTAGAATAGTCCCCTAAGATGATTACAGGACATTAGGCACTTGGTAAATGAATAAACTGTGGGGTATTTAAGTAGACTCACTCACTATTTAAAATTTTAAATTATGATTCACTATTAAAAGGCAACTGTAGCACCACTGGAATTAGAATAGTCCCCTAAGATGATTACAGGACATTAGGCACTTGGTAAATGAATAAACTGTGGGGTATTTAAGTAGACTCACTCACTACAAGCATATCTCACATTCTTTAAAATTTTAAATTATGATTCACTATTAAAAGGCAACTGTAGAACTTATTTTTGCAGATTTAGGGGCAAACCCAAAATCGTAGATCTCTGAATTTTGCCATTATTATGGCAAAAAGGCTACTTTGAGCCTTTTTGATACTTTTAAGAAATTTCATATGCCTCAAAATAGTGAAGGATGAAAAACTGAGTCAAATGTAAGATTAACATATGCATGATAATGGAATATATATGCTTTCAAGAATATTGAGTGTATGATGAAAGAGCATAAAAAAGCAGAATGATTCTTTTCAGTCACAGCAAGAAATTTGATTTTGCTTGCTATGGAATTTCACAATAAAAGAAAGTTTTATAACCAGATTGTTGTCTAAAACACCAATAAATGAATGGCCTTCAAAGGCTTATCAAAATGTTTCCTGAATTCTAAAACTTTAAAGAAAGTGTTTTTTTCATCAAGGTAAAAATAAGTCAAGGACTACAAAAAGAGTATAAACTATTACACTGTTGGGCAAAGACAGGAGTATAATATACCCTAATTTAATAAATATCTTAATTAGTTATACAAATTATAAACCTAGTTAATGAGTAAGTATGTAATTTTCAAGATTTAGAAAGCTCTACATCAAAGCTTTCTGTATAATTGATATGTATGTGCATATATACCAGTTAAAATATTAAATATAAAATATTAAATATAAATTTTTATAGTTTTTTCATAAATGGGTACCAGAATAATAAAGAATGTAAGTTCATATTGAAATCAACTTACATCATAACATTTTAGGGCTCCTTTCACAGTGACAAAATCTAAAGTAAATTTGAAGATGGTTTGTAATTAGATTTTTGAAGTGTGGAAAAGTCTCATTTATGAAAAATGTAACTTTTCTTTGCCTCTTTGGTATAGCAGTTCCTTTTTATCAAACACTACCTGACAGAATTGCTCTGGTCATGTACTCTATTTCTTTAAGTTTCTATTTATACCATTTTCCACTAATGCATTTCTTAGTCTCAGCATCATGCTATGAGCTCCCTATAAAACAGTCTCATCAGAATCCTTAGGCTACTTTGACAGACCTAGTAACCTATTTTGGTCCAAAGCCACAGTTAATAATTATCAACTATTAAGGCAATCCTGTTTATGATATGACAAGTGGCCCATGTAGAGCAGTTCCATTATTACCATAACTTGAACTGCTCACCAGCAAAGTAAAGTCCTGATTAGACAAGTTTACTCATATAAACAGTAATCTGTATATTGTAAAGAAAAGAAAGAAAAAGAAAAGAAAAGAAAATGGATAAAATAAAGGTTCATAATTTGTGAAAAATCTTACTTTGTAATTATAATAAGGAGCCTGCTGATCTTTATCCCAGTGGCTTCCAGAAACAGAACTATTGACTTGCTTCATAATTACTTTATAGGGCACCTGATGTCCTGAAGTAATACCACAAGAATCCCTCCAGGAAGGGACTTTTGGAATGGTACAAACACGATCCTAGAAATACAAAAATGTTCATGTTATACGTATAAGCAAATCTTAGGAACCAAATCAGAAAAACTACATTAGAAATAAGATGTATACTCTAAACAGATGGACTATACAGTATAAAAGTTAAATTTCACTACTGAAATGAAATATATAATACTCAGAAACTTCCATGGGATTAAATAATTAAAAAATAAACTACTTTTTAGTCTCAAACTTAAAACAGGCTTTAAAGAATAGGAAGAAAAAAATTATATAAGAAATAATCCTTACTTACCTCCAGTAGATTTAGACAGGTATAATCATAACCATACCAGGGAACACCCATTACAAGCTTCTTAGGGTTAATACCTATCTTGATGTAGTCATCGTAGCCTAATCAAATTGGGACAGAAAAAAACATATGTTTTTCTTTTTATATTCTACTAATGGGTTTATACAAGCTATGCAACCATTCAGAATTGAAGTCTGAAAAGCCAGGTACATTTATGCAAAATACTAATAGTGTTTCCCTAACATGACATTCTAAACATTATCCCTTAAGAACTATAAATTCTGTATCATTTGATAAATTATTTCTTTTTGAATAATTGAAACATTCAAAAGGTCAAACTGAGGCAAAAATTTCACAAAATTTAATTCTAGGAAGAATGACATTTCAGGAAAGCAAGCTAATGTGTGTGTATTAGGTGCTAAGATATATTTGGTATTCTAGATTCGGAAAAGTTCTTAAATTTTCTGGCAGGGATGGTCTAAGAGTTTTTTTTTTAAGATTTTATTAATTTCTTTGGCAGGGGGGTGCCTGGGTGACTCCGTGGATTAAGCTTCTGCCTTCGGCTCAGGTCATGATCTCAGGGTCCTGGGATCAAGCCCTGAGTCAGACTCTCTGCTCAGCAGAGAACATGCTTCCCCCCCCACCCCTCTCTCTCTCTCTGCCTTTCTGCCTACTTGTTATCTCTGTCAAATAATTTTTTTTTAAGATTTTTTTTTATTTGGCAGGGGGAGCAGGAGAGGGAGAAGCAGGCTTCCTGCTGAGCTCGATCCCAAGACCCGGGGATCATGACCTGAGCCAAAGGCAGACACTTAACTGACTGAGCTACCTAAGCACCTCTCAGACCTTTTCATAGTATATATCTAAAGCATGGAACACTTGTGCTTTCTAGAAGTATAATTACAGACAGGGACAAGAAATGCCCCCCTTTTGCTCTAGTCAACAAAGAGAAAGATGAACAAATTCCTGGTCATTCCCTTTTGTGCCCAGTGTAAATTTGTTTTTCCACCAAGAATGTTCCAAGATTAACTAAATTTGCTATTTTTCAGAGCCTTTAAATAAATATATGCTAAATATCCAAATCTCAAACATACTTGATCATGAGCCTTGTATTGATAGAACACAGTTATCTCCTTTATGAAACACAGTTTGGGAACACTGGGTTAAATAATTCCTTTGTAATTAGAATTTTTTTATTTTTAAATAACATATGCATATGATTAGACTGTTAATTTGGATGTGATGAGGCTAGGCTTTAAGATTTTTATCTCTAAATTAAAAGGTTTTTATTTATTAGTCAACACTTTAATCAGGGCCAATTATCCCAGAAAATTTCACTTGACTTCAAAAGATAGCAAGTAATCTTTTATTCAGTTGGCTGATGGGATACTAATGCAAAACCCACATTGTATGAATGACAGAAGTGCTCTTAATTCTAATAGAATTAGAATTCTTAATTTTTAATTAAGAATTTTAATATAGCATTTTTAATATAGCATGAGCATTAATAAATGCCAAGTAAGACAATCCTCTATCAATCATGCATAGTAGGTACTCACATTATAATTATCTTTGCTATTTGGTTATTTCAACAAAAATATCCTGTCAAATTCTAGATAAGCAAAGATCTCCTTCATGTCATTCTGGGAGAAGAGTGTTGACTTGAAGTTAGTAGTCAACTGCTTGAATTGCAGTGCAATGAGAACTTAACACTCATCATCTGATCTATTATAGAGGATTAGTAATATACCTGTCCCACAAGATTTTTTTTTTTTTAGATTTTTTTGTCATTTATTTGACAGAGGGGCTCCCCGCTGAGCAGAGAGCCCAATGTGGGGCTCGATCCCAGAACCCTAAGTTGATGACCTGAGCTGAAGGCAGAGGCTTAACCCACTGAGCCACCCAGGCGCCCTGTCCCACAAGATTTTTTTTTTTAAATATAATTTTTTATTTTTTTATAAACATATATTTTTATCCCCAGGGGTACAGGTCTGTGAATCACCAGGTTTACACAGTTCACAGCACTCACCAAAACACATACCCTCCCCAATGTCCATAATACCACCCCTTTCTCCCAAACCCCCTCCCCCCAGCAACCCTCAGTTTGTTTTGTGAGATTAAGAGTCACTTATGGGTTGTCTCCCTCCCAATCCCATTTTCTTTCATTTATTCTTCTCGTACCCACTTAAGCCCCCATGTTGCATCACCACTTCCTCATATCAGGGAGATCATATGATAGTTGTCTTTCTCTGCTTGACTTATTTCGCTAAGCATGATACGCTCTAGTTCCATCCATGTTGTCGCAAATGGCAAGATTTCATTTCTTTTGATGGCTGCATAGTATTCCATTGTGTATATATACCACATCTTCTTGATCCATTCATCTGTTGATGGACATCTAGGTTCTTTCCATAGTTTGGCTATTGTGGACATTGCTGCTATAAACATTCGAGTACACGTGCCCCTTTGGATCACTACGTTTGTATCTTTAGGGTAAATACCCAATAGTGCAATTGCTGGGTCATAGGGCAGTTCTATTTTCAACATTTTGAGGAACCTCCATGCTGCTTTCCAGAGAGGTTGCACCAGCTTGCATTCCCACCAACAGTGTAGGAGGGTTCCCCTTTCTCCACATCCTCGCCAGCATCTGTCATTTCCTGACTTGTTGATTTTAGCCATTCTGACTGGTGTGAGGTGATATCGCATTGTGGTTTTGATTTGTATTTCCCTGATGCCGAGTGATGTGGAGCACTTTTTCATGTGTCTGTTGGCCATCTGGATGTCTTCTTTGCAGAAATGTCTGTTCATGTCCTCTGCCCATTTCTTGATTGGATTATTTGTTCTTTGGGTGTTGAGTTTGCTAAGTTCTTTATAGATTGTGGACACTAGTCCTTTATCTGATATGTCGTTTGCAAATATCTTCTCCCATTCTGTCAGTTGTCTTTGATTTTGTTAACTGTTTCCTTTGCTGTGCAAAAGCTTTTGATCTTGATGAAATCCCAATAATTCATTTTTGCCCTTGCTTCCCTTGCCTTTTGCGTTGTTCCTAGGAAGATGTTGCTGCGGCTGAGGTCGAAGAGGTTGCTGCCTGTGTTTTCCTCAAGGATTTTAATGGATTCCTTTCGCACATTGAGGTCCTTCATCCATTTTGAGTCTATTTTCGTGTGTGGTGTAAGGAAATGGTCCAATTTCATTTTTCTGCATGTGGCTGTCCAATTTTCCCAGCACCATTTATTGAAGAGGCTGTCTTTTTTCCATTGGACATTCTTTCCTGCTTTGTCAAAGATTAGTTGACCATAGAGTTGAGGGTCTATTTCTGGGCTCTCTATTCTGTTCCATTGATCTATGTGTCTGTTTTTGTGCCAGTACCATGCTGTCTTGATGATGACAGCTTTGTAATAGAGCTTGAAGTCCGGGATTGTGATGCCACCAACGTTGGCTTTCTTTTTCAATATCCCTTTGGCTATTCGAGGTCTTTTCTGGTTCCATATAAATTTTAGAATTATTTGTTCCATTTCTTTGAAAAAGATGGATGGTACTTTGATAGGAATTGCATTAAATGTGTAGATTGCTTTAGGTAGCATAGACATTTTCACAATATTTATTCTTCCAATCCAGGAGCATGGAACATTTTTCCATTTCTTTGTGTCTTCCTCAATTTCTTTCATGAGTACTTTATAGTTTTCTGAGTATAGATTCTGTGTCTCTTTGGTTAGGTTTATTCCTAGGTATCTTATGGTTTTGGGTGCAATTGTAAATGGGATTGACTCCTTCATTTCTCTTTCTTCTGTCTTGCTGTTGGTGTAGAGAAATGCAACTGATTTCTGTGCATTGATTTTATATCCTGACACTTTACTGAATTCCTGTATAAGTTCTAGCAGTTTTGGAGTGGAGTCTTTTGGGCTTTCCACATATAGTATCATGTCATCTGCGAAGAGTGATAATTTGACTTCTTCTTTGCCGATTTGGATGCCTTTAATTTCCTTTTGTTGTCTGATTGCTGAGGCTAGGACCTCTAGTACTATGTTGAATAGCAGTGGTGATAATGGACATCCCTGCCGTGTTCCTGACCTTAGCGGAAAAGCTTTCAGTTTTTCTCCATTGAGAATGATATTTGCGGTGGGTTTTTCATAGATGGCTTTGATGATATCGAGGTATGTGCCCTCTATCCCTACACTTTGAAGAGTTTTGATCAGGAAGGGATGCTGTACTTTGTCAAATGCTTTTTCAGCATCTATTGAGAGTATCATATGGTTCTTGTTCTTACTTTTATTGATGTGTTGTATCACATTGACTGATTTGCGGATGTTGAACCAACCTTGCAGCCCTGGAATAAATCCCACTTGGTCGTGGTGAATAATCTTTTTAATGTACTGTTGAATCCTATTGGCTAGTATTTTGTTGAGTATTTTCGCATCTGTGTTCATCAAGGATATCGGTCTATAGCTCTCTTTTTTGGTGGGATCCTTGTCTGGTTTTGGGATCAAGGTGATGCTGGCCTCATAAAATGAGTTTGGAAGTTTTCCTTCCATTTCTATTTTTTGGAACAGTTTTAGGAGAATAGGAATTAGTTCTTCTTTAAATGTTTGGTAGAATTCCCCCGGGAAGCCGACTGGCCCCGGGCTTTTGTTTGTTTGGAGATTTTTAATGACTGTTTCAATCTCCTTACTGGTTATGGGTCTGTTCAGGCTTTCTATTTCTTCCTGGTTCAGTTGTGGTAGTTTATATGTTTCTAGGAATGCATCCATTTCTTCCAGATTGTCAAATTTATTGGCGTAGAGTTGCTCATAGTATGTTCTTATAATAGTTTGTATTTCTTTGGTGTTAGTTGTGATCTCTCCTCTTTCATTCATGATTTTATTTATTTGGGCCCTTTCTCTTTTCTTTTTGATAAGTCTGGCCAGGGGTTTATCAATTTTATTAATTCTTTCAAAGAACCAGCTCCTACTTTCGTTGATTTGTTCTATTGTTTTTTTGGTTTCTATTTCATTGATTTCTGCTCTGATCTTTATGATTTCTCTTCTGCTGCGTTTAGGGTTTCTTTCTTGTTCTTTCTCCAGTTCCTTTAGGTGTAGGGTTAGATTGTGTACCTGAGACCTTTCTTGTTTCTTGAGAAAGGCTTGTACCGCTATATATTTTCCTCTCAGGACTGCCTTTGTTGTGTCCCACAGATTTTGAACCGTTGTATTTTCATTATCATTTGTTTCCATGATTTTTTTCAATTCTTCTTTAATTTCCCGGTTGACCCATTCATTCTTTAGAAGGATGCTATTTAGTCTCCATGTATTTTGGTTCTTTTCAAACTTCCTTTTGTGGTTGAGTTCTAGCTTTAGAGCATTGTGGTCTGAAAATATGCAGGGAATGATCCCAATCTTTTGATACCGGTTGAGTCCTGATTTAGGACCGAGGATGTGATCTATTCTGGAGAATGTTCCATGTGCACTAGAGAAGAATGTGTATTCTGTTGCTTTGGGATGAAATGTTCTGAATATATCTGTGATGTCCATCTGGTCCAGTGTGTCGTTTAAGGCCTTTATTTCCTTGCTGATCTTTTGCTTGGATGATCTGTCCATTTCAGTGAGGGGAGTGTTAAAGTCCCCTACTATTATTGTATTATTGTTGATGTGTTTCTTTGATTTTGTTATTAATTGGTTTATATAGATGGCTGCTCCCACGTTGGGGGCATAGATATTTAAAATTGTTAAATCTTCTTGTTGGACAGACCCTTTGAGTATGATATAGTGTCCTTCCTCATCTCTTATTATAGTCTTTGGCTTAAAATCTAATTGATCTGATATAAGGATTGCCACTCCTGCTTTCTTCTGATGTCCATTAGCATGGTAAATTCTTTTCCACACCCTCACTTTAAATCTGGAGGTGTCTTCGTGCTTAAAATGAGTTTCTTGGAGGCAACATATAGATGGGTTTTGTCTTTTTATCCATTCTGATACCCTGTGTCTTTTGACAGGGGCATTTAGCCCATTAACATTCAGGGTAACTATTGAGAGATATGAATTTAGTGCCATTGTATTGCCTGTAAGGTGACTGTTACTGTATATAGTCTCTGTTCCTTTCTGATATACCACTTGTAGGCTCTCTCTTTGCTTAGAGGACCCCTTTCAAGATTTCCTGTAGAGCTGGTTTGGTGTTTGCAAATTCTTTCAGTTGTTGTTTGTCCTGAAAGCTTTTAATCTCTCCTTCTATTTTCAATGATAGCCTAGCTGGATATAGTATTCTGGGCTGCATGTTTTTCTCATTTAGTGCTCTGAAAATATCATGCCAGCTCTTTCTGGCCTGCCAGGTCTCTGTGGATAAGTCAGCTGCCAATCTAATATTTTTACCATTGTATGTTACAGACTTCTTTCACCGGGCTGCTTTCAGGATTTTCTCTTTGTCACTGAGACTTATAAATTTTACTATTAGGTGATGGGGTGTGGGCCTATTCTTATTGATTTTGAGGGGCGTTCTCTGAACCTCCTGAATTTTGATGCACGTTCCCTTTGCCATATTGGGGAAATTCTCCCCAATAATTCTCTCTAGTATACCTTCTGCTCCCCTCTCTCTTTCTTCTTCTTCTGGGATCCCAATTATTCTAATGTTGTTTCATCTTATGGTGTCACTTATCTCTCGAATTCTCCCCTCGTGGTCCAGTATCTGTTTGTCCCTCTTTTGCTCAGCTTCTTTATTCTCTGTCATTTGGTCTTCTATATCACTAATTCTTTCTTCTGCCTCATTTATCCTAGCAGTGAGAGCCTCCATTTTTGATTGCACCTCATTAATAGCTTTTTTGATTTCAACTTGGTTAGATTTTAGTTCTTTTATTTCTCCAGAAAGGGCTTTTATATCTCTCGAGAGGGTTTCTCTAATATCTTCCATGCCTTTTTCGAGCCCGGCTAGAACCTTGAGAATTGTCATTCTGAACTCTAGATCTGACATATTACCAATGTCTGTATTGATTAGGTCCCTAGCCTTCAGTACTGCCTCTTGTTCTTTTTTTTGTGTTGAATTTTTCCGTCTTGTCATTTTGTCCAGAGAAGAGTATATGAAGGGGCAAGTAAAATACTAAAAGGGTGGCAACAACCCCAGGAAAATATGCTTTATCCAAATTAGTAGAGATCCCAAATCGTGAGGGGGGAGAAAGTGGATAAAAAGAGGTTCAAAAAGGAAGAAATAAAAAAGAAAAAAGAAAAGAATTAAAAAAAAAAAAGAAAACACCTAAGAAAAATATAAAAAAGAAAAAATATATGTATTAGATAAACTAGTAAAAAATCGTTAAAAAAGAAAAAGGTAACAATTAAAAAAAAATTTTTACCCGAAGGCGAGAAAAAAAAACAAAAAATGAAAAAGAAAAAAATTAAATTAACCGCAAGACTAAAAAAAATCACAGGGAAAAAGCCATGAGTTCCATGCTTTGCTTTCTCCTCCTCTAGAATTCTGCTGCTCTCCTTGGTATTGAAACCGCACTCTTTGGTAGGTGAACTTGGTCTCGGCTGGATTTCTTGTTGATCTTCTGGGGGAGGGGCCTGTTGTAGTGATTCTCAAGTGTCTTTGCCCCAGGCGGAATTGCACCGCCCTTACCTGGGGCCGGGGTGAGTAATCCGCTTGGGTTTGCTTTCAGGAGCTTTTGTTCCCTGAGCACTTTCCGTAGAGTTCGGGAGGACGGGAATACAAATGGCGGCCTCCTGGTCTCCAGCCCGGAGGAGCCGAGAGCCCAGGGCCGCACTCCTCAGTGCGCGCTCAGAGAACCGCGCCCAGTTACTCCCGTCTGCCTGACCTCCGGCCGCGCTCCGAGCTCACCGAGCCTGCGACCGGTTCAAGGTCACCCCGAGCTGCGAGCTTACTGTCAGCTCTGTCTCTGTAGCCGGCTTTCCCGTTCCAATACCCGCAAGCTCTGCGACACTCAGACACCCCCGATCCTTCTCTGACCCTGCGGGACCTGAGGCCACGCTGACCCCGTATGGGCTTTGCCCCGGGTAGCCTCTGGCGCGATGTCCCTCAGCGGAACAGACTTTTAAAAGTCTTGATTTTGTGCGCGGTTGCTCCGCCGCTTGCCGGGAGCCGGCCCCTCCCCACGGGGTCTATCTTCCCGTCGCTTTGGATTCACTTCTCCGCCGGTCCTACCTTTCAGAAAGTGGTTGTTTTTCTGTTTCCAGAATTGCTGTTCTTCTTCTCTTCGATCTGCCGATGGATTTTCAGGTGTTTGCAATCTTTAGATAAGCTATCTAGCTGATCTCCGGCTAGCTGAAGTAGTCTCTGTCTGCTACTTCTCCGCCATCTTGACTCCTCCCCCTCATCCTCCCCACAAGATTTTTTAAAAGAACTAAGTGAAAACTTTGGAATGTAAAACTTGAAAGCTCTCCAAATTAAATGATACTCATGTTTCAAGGCAGCTTTATAAATGGAAAAGGTATACAAATGACTTACAAATAATAATCTTACTGTTTAAGTTATCATTTGTGGATTCTTACCAGTTAATGTTTCCTTGTAGGGAGCATTGGCTGCTGCAGTACATTCTGACAAGGCTTGACTTTGTTCATCATAAGACATCACAAAGAGAAAGTCACAAGCATCTGCAATTCCAGCATAATTATAGCACCTGCCTTTGTACTTTGGAGACCAAGATACATCAAAGGTTACCTGCGGGAAAACACATGCCATTTTATGGAACATGATCAAATATGCTTATTTTGTCTGTTTTTCTTTCATTATATATTTTCTTGCCTCATACTATCCAAGAGGGAAGACTGTTTACATATATGAACATAGGGTTTGACACGTATAGAACAGTTCTAAGATATTTCTGCCCATATGGATTGACCTAGATAATATCTGGCCAGATATGATGTCCAGGAGCAGGGCTCTGTGTAAAAGAGAAGTTTTCAACTTAAAAGTTTTCAAAGGCTAGACTAGTAACTCAACTGAGGAAAGAAATAGGTAATGACAGTAGGGTATGGTGAGGCATCCAAGTAAGTAGGCAGTAAAGAAACCACACTAAAATAAGTCAAATACAAAAGGTTGTTTTACTTTTTTTTTTTTTTTTTTAAATATCATGCAGGCTAGATAGGTCATCTCTTAGCACAAGTTGACTGACCTGTGTTGGGAGTTTAACCCCCTGATATACAATTATGTTACATGATAGGTTTAATCCAACATTACAGTTAAAGGATAGTGGTTTATGGATATAAGGATAAATTAACTCAAAATGTTGAACAAATCACTGAAATGGTTTTATTTTATGGGAATAGTCAAAGAAAACTTGAGTGATGAATTTTGGTGAGCCAATTTTCAACAAGGATGAGTCTGTTTAAAGTATTTACTGCCTTAGCCAAATATTAATTAGCCTTATTTTATATATGTGCAAATATTCAAAGCTTCAGTAAAGGTTCTTTCTCTCATTAGACACATTAATTATTACAAAAATTGAGATAGTTCAGTTAAAACTTTTATACTTTGGCCAATTTATTACTCCTTTTAGGACTTTATCAAAATTTTATAATTGTCTAAGTATCAGCACTAAAGGAAGTTCAGCTTTACAAGTACAAGCTTTCAATAGCACTACAGCAAAATAGGTTATAAAGTGTATTTGTTTTACACATCCGATCCCATTTTATCACTGCCTCACCTATTATAAAATAGGAGCTATATTCTAGTAATAGAAAAACTAAATGATCACCTCTAAACAGTTAAATTTCAAATCCATTGTATAAGTCCTTATCCCCTCCTGAGCATTAAGAGTATTTTTACCTGCACTTTCTGTCATAGTTCATCTCCTATTTTGGAGAAAGCAACATTAGTATATTAGACAAATCAAAATGATTTTGGTTCTCCTCTTGGCTCTATTATAACTAGGTCTGTGTCACTAAAAACATCTCAAGCTGTTTTCCTACCTGTAAAAAATGATGAACTCTTCAATTCAATGACCATAATTCTATAATCTTAATCATTTTTCCCCCAAAACTCATTTCTCCTTCTAGACTATAGTCATTTTTTTTCTGGTGGCCAGTTTAAGAACTTTTGGGGGACTTCTCTCACCCCCCACATAACTAATCTCACAGAGAACAGAGTGGTTTCTCTGTTCTGCCAGAAACCTCTTTCTTTCCATTAATTAATATTTATTAAACACTTCCTAGTGTTAAGGTTATGCCATCATCCTTATCCAAACTATAGATCTCAAGTTGTTAGACCTGGATTAGTCCATACTGGTCTCCATTTCCCCTCTAGACTATTATACATACTACTATGGAATAACCTTCCCCATACACTTTCTACTATGTAAACCCTATACATACATACAGAATAAAATGCAAGTACTTCAGTCTGACATTCTGGATATTCCATAATCTGACCTGTTTTCATAATTGTAGCTCCCCTTAATTTTAAAATTGAATTTAACAGAGTAGCCCAAATTGTTCTACTTGCCCCCCAGACATAGAAATATTCCTACTGCAAAGTCTTTGTTCAGTCTCTTCCTCCTTGCCCTTTCACTGTAGGATAATCAGAGCTAGCAAAGAAATTGTTTACCACACACTAATTCAACCTATTAGTAACAGCAATCTAGAGACTGAAGGAAAAGTTTTCCAAGAACAAAATTTGACAGGAGAGGAGTATGGTGGCTTGCATACCAGGTATTTGCTATTCTTAATCTATATTGTTTACATCTTAGGAGGGAGGGTACAAGATGGTGATATAGGAAAACCCAGAAATCACCTGCTCCATAGACACACCAAATCTATACCTCTTTATAGAACAATTCCGCCTGGGTGGCTTAGGTGGTTAAACAACTGTCTTTGGCGCAGGTCATGATCCCAGGGTCCTGGGATCGAGTCCCACATCGGGCTCCCTGCTCAATCAAGCAGGGAGCCTGCTTCTCCATCTGCCTCTGTCTGACTCTCAGTCTCTCATGAATAAATGAATGAAATCTTTAAAAAAAAATAACTTAAAAAATATTCCTCCTGAAGAACTGAAGACTGACTGAACAGCTTTTACACAACAGAAAATAAACACACCAGCAAGAGAGACACAGTAACAAAGGAAATCCCCACCCCTTGATGCTACTAACTGCAGTGGGGAAGAATGAAAACACACACACACACACTAGGAGACCATGAGCAGATTTTTCTGCCTTGGGGCACAGGAGGGAAAAAACAACTGTTTAAAAGACCAACTAGAATATATAAGATCAGTCCTAGAACTTTGTCAGACAGTGGGAGAGCTGCTGGAACTCTTTGGATCAGAAGGCCTGGAGAGCCCCATGGTTTACCTTCCCTTTCTGCCTTGATAGCATGAATAGGAAGAGGGTCTGGATGAGTACCCAAGCCAGCCTACTACCTCAGTAAGCCCTGGGCTCCCAGCCCATACCAGCCCCAACTATCCCACCAATGCAGATTGAGTACAATCAACACAGGACACCCCTGGCCAATACTTACTACAGATCTAGCTCACTAAAATGACACAGGTGCAAAACACCCTAAAATACTCCATGCCTGCACTGCTTTGGTTCCAGGTGATTTGACAGGGTACACCCCAAGCAAAACACCTTGGGACACCCTGGCCGCCTCCTGCCTCTGCTCCAGCCACCCTGCCAGGTACCCCTGAACCTGATGCCCCAAGACCCCCCACCTTCCTTAAGCATCAGCTGTCCTACTAAGGCATCCTCTGCAAAGAGCCCTGGACTGTCCGAGACCATGCCCACTTCACCTCTGACCATCCAACAGGGTTGTCCTAACCTAAAGGACAGCCACAGCTCCAGCCACACAAAATCACTAAGTGCTACATTGTACACAGGGGATGATCATACAAAAAGATCACTTCAAGTTTAGAAGTAGCTCTTCCATCTAATTCATAGAAACAAACACAAAGTCAAGCAAATGACAAAGAGGAATATGCTCCAAATGAGAGGATAGCTTACGGGTTGTTATCTTGAATATCCAAAGAAGAAGCATTCACTTTCTAGGGGTCCAGAGAGGAGGACAGAAAACTTGTAGAAACAATAGCTGAAAATGTGCCTAACCTAGGAAGGAAGGAAATATTCAGGTTCAAGAATCACAGAGAGTTCCAAGTAAGATGAACTCAAGGATGGCCACAAAACAATAATAATTAAAATGTCAAAGATTAAAGAAAGAATTTTAAAAGCAGCAAAAAGAATTAGTTACATACAAAGGTTAAAGCAATCAGCGTATTCTTTTCTTTTTTTTTTAAAGATTTGATTTCTTTATTTGACAGAGAGAGAGAGATCACAAGTCGGCAGAGAAGGTGAGAGAGGGAGAAGCAGGTTCCCTGCTGAGCAGAGAGCCTGATGTGGGCTCAATCCCAGGACCCTGAGACCATGACCTGGGTCGAAGGCAGAGGCTAAACCCACTGAGCCACCCAGATGCCCCAGCAATCAGCGTATTATTCAGCAGAAACTTTGGAGGCCAGAAGGGACTGGCATGATATACTGAAAGCATGGCAAGGGAAAAACCTCCAAGAATATTCTACCTGGCAAAGTTATCATTCAGAATTGAAGGAGAGGGAGAGTTTCCCAAACAAAAGTTAAAGAAATTTATCACCACAGTTACAAGAAATGTAAAGGTACTCCCTTAAGTGAAGAAAAAGGCCATATTAGAAGAAAATAATGAAAAAATTTCATGAGTGAAAGGAACACAATAAAGGTAGTAGAGAAATCACTTATAAAGCTAGTATGAAGGTTAAAAGACAAAAGTAGTAACATCAATTATATCTAAAAAAGTAGTTAATGGGACTCACAAAATAGGAAGATACAAAATATGACCACATATACATGGGAGGGACTAAAGATGAAGTTCATATAAAATGTGTTTGAACATAACTGACCATTAACTTATTATAGACAGCTATATACTTAAAATATTATATATGAACCTCTTGGTAACCACAAACCAAAAACTTACAATACCCCCAAAAAATGATAAAGCAAAACACTAAAAAAGTCATCCATTACAGAGAGCAAGAGAAGAAGAAAGGGAGAGAAAAAATCTACCTAAAAAATCAGAACACAAAATGTCTATAGGTACATACCTACCAATAATTACTAAAGGGGCACCTGGGTGGTACAGTTGGTTAAATGTGCAACTCTTGGTTTTACCTCATGGTGTGATCTCAGAGTTGTGAGACTGAGCCCTGTGTCAGCCTTCATGTTCAACACAGGGTCTACTTAAGACTCTCTCTCTCCCCTTCTTCCTCTGCCCCTCCCACCTGTGCGCATGCTTTCCCTAATAAATCTTTTTTAAAAAATTCCTTTAAATGTAAGTGGTCTAAATATTCCAAAAGACCTAGACAAAAGGGTTAAAAAAAAAAAAAGACCCATCAAAAAACAACAACAACCAATAAAACAAAAAAAAAGGACCCATCAGTACATTCCTGCAAGAGATTCATTTCAGACCTAAAGACACATACACACTGAAAGTAACAGGATGAAAAAAATATCAGGGGAAAAAATAGCTAAGGGAAAAATAACAGGATGAAAAAATGGAAGGCGGGAAAAAAAGGGTGCAGGCACCTGGGTGGCTCAGTTTTAAGTGTCTGCCTTCAGCTTGGGTCATGATCTCAGGGTCCTGGGATCAAGTTCCATGTCAGGCTCCCTGCTCAGCAGGGAAACTGCTTCACCCTCTCCCTCTGCTACTCTCTCTCTTTCGGTTAAATAAATGAAACCTTAAAAAAAAAAAAAAAGATGCGTTATCAATACTTATATCAGACCTAACAGACTTTAAAACAAGACTGTGGACTCTGACATACAAACAGAGGGCTTTGGAGGGGAGAAGGGTGGGGGTTGGGTGAACCTGGTGGCGGGTATTAAGGAGGGCATGTATTGCATAGAGCTCTGGGTATGGTCATAAACAATGAATTTTGGAACACTGAAAAAAAATAAAATTTAGTTTTAAAAAAGAGACTAAGGTGAGCATACATAATGATAAAAGGATCATTGAATCCAATGAGAGGATTCAACAGTTGTAAATATCTATTATGCAGCCAACATCGAGTATTTAACTACATAAAGCAAATATTAACATACCTAAAGGAAAAAAGGGACAGCAATACATAATGGTAGAGGATTTTAAACCCCACATACATCAATGGATAATTCATCCAGAGATAAAAAAAGGAAACAGTGGCTTTCAATGACACATCAGACTAGATGGACTTAACAAATATATATTTTAAAAATGTTTTCATATATATATTATATATATATACACATATAAATAGTGTGTGTGTGTGTGTGTGTGTGTATAAATAACATTTCATCCCAAACCACAGAATACACATTCTTTTCAAACACACATGGAACATTCTCCAAGATAAATCACGTTAGGCCACAAAACAAGTCTTAATAAATTCAAGAAAACTGAAATCATATTAAGCATATTTTCCAACCACAATGGAATGAAACTAGAAATTACCAGGAAAAAAAAATAGAAAAAAACAAACACAAACACATGGAGGCTAACCAGCATGCCACTGAACAATAATAATAGGTTGACAAAGAGAAAACAGATAATATACGGAGACAAATATGAAAATAGTATGGTCCAAAATCTATGGGACACAGAAAAAGCAGTAGTAGGAGGGAAGTTTATAGGACTACCTCAGGAAACAAGACAGATCTCAAATAGACACTCCAACCTTACACCTAAAGGAACTAGGGGAAAAAAGCTCAAAGAAAATAAAAAAGATCTGGGGCGCCTGGGTGGCTCAGTGGGTTAAGCCGCTGCCTTCGGCTCAGGTCGTGATCTCAGGGTCCTGGGATCGAGTCCCGCATCAGGCTCTCTGCTCAGCGGGGAGCCTGCTTCCTTCTCTCTCTCTCTGCCTGCCTCTCAGTGTACTTGTGATTTCTCTCTGTCAAATGAATAAATAAAATCTTTAAAAAAAAAAAAAGTAAAGAAAAAAGATCTGATTAATAAATAAATGAAAGAATTAAAAAAAATCAGTGAAACAACTATTTCTTTGAAAAGATAAAGGTAAGAAAACTTTAGCCAAATCCGTCAAGAATACAGGACTCAAATCAGAAATAGAAGAGCCAACTCCACAGAAATACAGAAGATTATAATAAACTACTACCAAAAAACTAAATGCAACTTGGACATCCTAAAAAAGTGAATAAATTCCTAGAAATATAGAACCTCCCAAAAAGAAATTAGGCAAAAATAAAAAATCTGATCAGACCAATTAATAGCAACAAAATTGAATTTATAATCTAAAATCTCCCAACAAACAAAAGTCCAAAACCAGATGTTGTCACAGGTCAGTTCTACTAAACACTAAAAAAAGAGGTAATACCTATTCTCAAAGTCTTCACCACCGCTTACAAAAAAAAAAAAAAAAAAAAAGGAAGAAAAACTCCACATTGATTATGTGAGATCCTAACACCAAAACAAGACAAAGATAATACAAAAAAGGGAAAACAACAAGCCAAGAAAATATTAGCAAACCAATATTCAACAATATATTGTTGCAGATTCAACAACATATTAAAAGAATCATCCACTGGGGCACCTGGGTGGCTCAGTGGGTTAAGCCTCTGCCTTCATCTCAGATCATGATCTCAGGGTCCTGGAATCAAGCCAGGATCGGGCTCTCTGCTCAGTGGGGAGCCTGCGTCCCCCCCACCCCCACCCTCTCTCATTGCCTGCCTCTCTACCTACTTGTGATCTCTCTCCCTCTCAAATAAATAAAATAAAGTCTTAAAAAAAAAAAAATGAATTATCCACTAAGAGCTAGCAGGATTTATTCCAGAGATGCAAGGATGGTTCAATATCCACATACCAACATGGTACACCACAGTACACCAAAGATAAAAGTCATATGATCATAACAATAGATGCAGAAAATTCTTTTTTTTTTAAATTATTTTGACAGAGGATGTCCACATTTACCACTTTCAATACAGTATTAGAAGTCCTAGCTGTAGCAATCAAACAAGAAATAAAGGGCATCCAAATTGGTAAGGAAGAAGTAAAATTGTTATTATTTTCATAGGACATGATACTATAAATAAAAAACCCTAAAGACTGCAACAAAAAACTTGAACTGATAAATTAGTTCAGTAAAGTTGCAGGACACAAAGTTAATATACAGAAACCTGTTGCATTTCAATACCTAATAATGAAGTAGCAGAAAGAGAAATTAAGAATAATTCCATTTATGATTGCACCAAGAATAATAAAAAAAAAAACCTAGGAATAACTTAACCAAGGAGGTGAAAGACTTGTATTCTATAAACTATAAAACATTTATGAAAGAAACTAAACATGACACAAATGGAAAGCTATTGGAAGAATTAATATTGTTAAAATGTCCATACTACCCAAAGCCATCTACAGATTTAATGCAATCCTTTAAGATAAAAGCGCCAATTTTTTTTTAAACAGACCTAGAATAAATAATACTAAACTCCTTATGGTATAATGAACAAAGTTGGAAGTATCAAAATTCCAGATTTCAAAATATACTTCACAAAGCTATAATAATCAAAACAGTATGGTACTGGCACAAAAAGAAACACAAATTTCAATGGTACAGAATAGAAAGGCCAGAAATAAACCCACATTTTTACGTCAATCTACAACAGAGATGGCAAGAGTATACAATGGGGAATATCTCTTCAACAAATGTTAATGGGAAAATAAGACAGCAACATGCAGAAGAATGAAATTGGACCACTTTCTCAACCCATATATGAAGATGGTTTAAAGATCTAAATGTGAGTCCTGAAACCAAAAGTATTCTAGAAGAAAACATGGCTAGTAATCTAAGATAAGCCTTAGCAACATTTTTCTAGATACGCCTTCACAGGCAAGGGAAATAAAAGCAAAAATAAACTATTGGGACTACAACAAAATAAAAAGCTTTTGCACAGTGAAGGAAACCAACAAAATGAAAAACCTATTGAATGGGAGATCTTTGTGAATGATACATCCAAGAAGGTGTTAATATCCAAAATATATAAAAAATGTACACAAAACCCAAAACACAAATAGTCCAATTAAAAAAGGACAAAGGGGGCACCTGGGTGGCTCAGTGGGTTAAAGCCTCTGCCTTCTGCTCAGGTCATGATTCCAGGGTCCTGGGATCGAGCCCCGCATTGGGCTCTCTGATCAGCAGGAAGCCTGCTTCCTTCTCTCTCTCTGCCTGCCTCTCTGCCTACTTGTGATCTCTGCCTGTCAAATAAATGAATAAAATCTTTTAAAAAAAAAAAAAAGGCAAAGGACCTGAATAGATATTTTTCCAAAGAAGATATACGAATAGCCAACAGAACAGACACATAAAAAGATGCTCAACATTATTAATCACCAAGGAAATGAAAATCAAAACCTCAAGGAGATATCACCTATCAAAACAGCTAATATCAAAAAGACAAATTTAAGTATTGACAAGGATGTGGAGAACATTTGTGCCCTGTTGGTGAGAATGTGAATTTGTGTATTCACTATGGAAAACAGTATGGAGTGTCCTCAAAAAAATTAAAATTAGAAATGTCCTATGATCCAACAATTCCACTACTGGGTATTTACCCTAAGAAATTGAAAACACTAATTTAAAAAGATATGCATCCCTATGTTTACTGCAGCATTATTTATGATAGTCAAGATGTGGAAGCTATCCACGTGTCTATCCATAGTTGAAGGAATAAAGGAGATGTGGGAGTATTTCTGTGTCTGTCTCCCCCTCTCTCTCCCACTTTCCCTCCCTCTCTGTCTATATATGTATGATGGAATATTTCTCAGCCATAAAGAAATGAGATCTTGCCCTCTGCAACAAAATGGATGGACCTAGAAGGTATTGTGCTAAGTGAAATAAGTCAAAGACAAATATTATATGATTTCAGTCATATGTGGGATTTAAGAAACAAAAAAAAGTGAGCAAAGGAACAAACAACAGACTTCTAAATACAGAGAACTAGTAGTTGGCAGAGGAGAGGTGGTGAGGGGAAAGTAGTAAGTCGTACTCAGCTGAAAAGCCAAATTCTACACTGACAAAACTTCCTTAATTTATATAAAGCCACAGGCATATCAATCCTTACATCCTTTACTATTTTCCAATGAATCTCAAATTCATGTTGACCAACTGTACCAAAATCTCTCAACACAGTTGGTAAATAATACAGTTCTTAGGCTCTATGCCAGACCTACTGAATCAGTCTCTTGAGATATTTTATCTGGTGATTCTTAAACCAGTAACTCTAAACCTATTTATATGGAATATAATATATATTTCATATGCATATATTTCCTATTTAAAGTTTTTGAAAGGCAGGTATCATTTATTCGCTAAACAATTTTTAACACTGTGTGAGATAGAAAAGAGCTGGTCTCCACCTTCAAAAAATCTCATTATTTAGTCTTGGTATAGGTATATCTCATTTTATTGTGCTTCACAGATAATGCACTTTTTTTTTTTTTTTTTTTTACAGATTTAAAGTTTTTGGCAACCCCCACATCAAGCAAGTCTATCAGCACCATTATCCCAAAAGCATTTGCTCACTTTATTTCTCTGTGTCCCATTTTGGTAATTCTCACAATATACGAAACTTTTTCATTATTTGCTCTGATTTGTTATCAGAGATTTTTCATGTTACTCTTGTAAGAGCTTTAGGGTGCAACAAATCATGCGCATATAGATGGCAAACAACCCATAAATGTGTGTGTTCTGACTGCTCTACCCACTGGCTGTTTCCCTGTCTCCATCCCTCCTCTTGGCCTACCTATTCCCCGAGACACAACATTGAAATTAAAACAAATCAATAATAATAAAAAACACAAATTAATAACTCTACAATGGCCTCTAAGTGTTCAAGTGAGAGGAAGAGTCACACATCTCTCACTTCGAATCAAAAGTTAGAAACGATTAAGGAAAGTATGTCAATAGCTGAGATAGGCCAAAAGCTAGGCTTCTTATGCCAAACAGCCAAGTTGTGAAAGCAAAAAGTTCTTGAAGAAAATAGAAAGTGCTGCTCCAGTGAACATATGGATTGTAAAAAAGCAAAACAGCTATATTGCTGATACGGAAAAAGTTGTAGAGGTCTGGATGGAAGATCAAACCAACCACAACATTCCCTTAAGCCATAACCTAATCCAGAGCATAAGGCCTTAAATTCTGTGAAGGTTGGGAGAAGTGAGGAAGCTGCAAAAGTAAGTTTGAAGCAGCAGAGGTTGGCTCATGAAGTTTAAGGGAACAAGTTTTCTCCATTAAAAAAAAGAAAAAGTTGGGTGCCTGGGTGGCTCAGTGGGTTAGGCCTCTCTCTGCCTTTGGTCAGGTCATGATCTCAGGGTCCTGGGATTGGGCCCCACGTCGGGCTCTCTGCTCGGCAGGGACCCTGCCTCCCCCTCCCCACCTCTGCCTACTTGTGATCTCTCTGTCAAATAAATAAATAAAATCTTAAAAAAAAAAAAAAGTGCAAGGTGAAGCAGCAAGTGCTGATATAGAAGTTGTAGTGAGTTATCTAGAAGATCTAGCTAAGATCATTAATGAAGGTGGCTATAGTAAACAACAGATTTTCAAGATAGACAAAACAGCCTTCTATTGGAAAAAGATGCCATCTAGAACTTCCACACCTAGAAAGAGGTCGATGGCTGGCTTCAAGTCTTCATAAGACATGCAGTCTCTCAGTAGGGACTAAAGTAGCTAATTACTTCAAGTTGAAGCCACTTCTCATTGACCATTCTGAAAATCCTAGGGCCCTTAAGAATTACGTTAAATCTACTCAGCCTGAAATGGAACAACAAAGCCTGGATGAGGACACATCTGTTTGCAACACGGTTTACTGAATGTTCTAAGCCCACTGTTGAGAACTACTGAGGAAAGATTCCTTTCAAAATACGACTGTTCGGGGCACCTGGGTGGCTCAGTAGGTTAAGCCTCTGCCTTCGGCTCAGGTCATGATCTCAGGGTTCTGGGATCGAGCCCCGCATCAGGCTCTCTGCTCAGCGGGGAGCCTGCTTCCTCCTCTCTCTCTGCCTGCCTCTCTGCCTACTTGTGATCTCTATCTGTCAAATAAATAAATAAAATCTTTTAAAAAAATGTGACTGTTCATTGACAATGTACCTGGTCACTGGAGATGGACAATGACATGAATGTTGTTTCCATGTCTGCTAACACAAGGTCCATTCTGCAGCCCAGGGATCAAAGAGTCATTCCAAATTTCAACTTTTATTACTTAAACATATTTGATAGGACTATAATTGCCATAGACAGTGATTCTGCTGATAGATCTGGGCAAAGTAAACTGAAAACCTCTGGAAAGGATTCACCATTCTAGTTGTCATTAAGAACGTTTGTGATTCATGGGAAAAATCAAAATATTAACAGTAAGAGGAGTTTGGAACAGGAGGGTTCATACCCACTCTCATGAAGGATGTTGAGGGATTTAAGACTTTCATGGAGGCAGTAACTGCAGATGAGGTAGACCTAGCAGGAGAACTAGAATTAGAAGTGGAGCCTGAGGATGTGACTGAAAGGCTACTGTGTCATGATAAAACTTCCATGTGAATTGCTTCTTATGAATGAGCAAAGAGAGTGATTTCTTGAGATGGAATCTACTCCTGGTGAAGATGCTGTGAAAATGGTTGCAATGACAACAAAAGATTTAGAATATCACATAAATTTAGGCAATTTAGCAGCAGCAGGATTTGAGAGAATGGACTCCAATTTTGGAAGAAGTTCCACTGTGGGTAAAATGCTATTTAAACAACACTGCATGCTATAGAGAAATTGTGAAAGGAAGAGTACATCAGTGCAGCAAACATTGTTTTAAGAAATCGCCACTGCCTCCCCAACCTTCAGCAACTATCACCCTGATCAAAGAGATTACAACTTGCTGAAAAGCTCAGATGATGGTTAGTATTAGCAATGAGGTACTTTTTAATTAAGGTATTTACATTACTTTTCAGATGTAATACTATTGCACACTCAATAGACTATAGTGTAGTGTAAACATAACTTTATACCCACTGAAAAAACAAAAAATTCATTTGACTTGCTTGGGGTGCCTGGGTGTCTCAGTTGGTTAGTATCCAACTCTTGATTTTGGCTCAGGTCATGATTTTGGCTCAGGTCATGATTTCAGGGTCATGAGATCAAGCCCTGGTACCAGGCTCTGTGCTGAGCATGGAGCCTATTTAAATTTCTCTCTCCTCCTCCCTTTGCCCCTCTCCTGCCTGTTTGCATGCATGCATGCTCTCTCTTTAAAAGAGAGAGAGAGAGAGAGAGAGAGAGAGAGAGAGAGAGAGAAGGATGCAGAAGAGAAGAGAAGGGGGTGAGGGCGAGGAGGAGAGGGAGGAAAGGAGCGGGGAGAGGATAAGAAGGGGAGGGGAGGAGACAAGCCTTGGTTATCTTAATATGCGACCAGGTTTGAGATCACTGATCCAGGGCCACATTATCTTTTATTACCCATATATTGCCCGGCAAGATGCCTTTTGCTGTAATCTTCCGCTCTAATCTTGCTCACTATGGCAACGCGGAGGCCTCTGTCATAGCTCTAACTCTATGAAGTTAGTCCTTTGAGCTTTCTTGGACATCAGGTGCTTTACAAGTAAAGCAAGCCTATGAAGTGAGTGAGACACTTCCCCCAGGACTATGTCTACTCTTAGGCAGGAGACCTGCCCTGGTGAAAGCAGAGCCTGGACAGCTAAGCACGTCCTTATTCTTGCTGATCTCTATCTCTAATATCTCTAACCTGCTGCAAAACAATGCTGTGTCTTCATAAGGATAGAGAACAGAGCACCTTAAAATTCTGTAAAACTTCTCTAATAAGAACCTCAAAAGTTCCAGAAAATATTTTTAGAATATATGTGCTGAAATTCTTTCCTACTCAGTAAAACTGAGATTCTATTAGTCACACCTTCATGAATACATTTTGATATGGAAAATAAGGAGTTTCCAAAAAAAAAAAAAAAAAAAAAAAAAAGAACTTTTACCTGTGATCCCTTAATTTCACGATGGAAAGAGTCTGTGGTTTCTTTGACTAAATTGGTTAATGCATAATATTCAGGTGATAAACAATTAGCTTCTTGTTCTATGTCTATATTAATTCCATCCATGTATTGTGTTTTGGCCAACTTAACTTTTTGAGCTATCCAGGATGCTCTGAAACTAGGATTGATGATATCCTTTAAGGGTACATCTCCTATGGAAGAAATATACATCCTTTGTGCATATATGCTTTTTGCAGATTAATGACATTTATTTCAAAAACCCTTTAAAACATCTCATTAGTTTGGAATACTAAGTCCCCAATTTAAGTTTTCCAAGTAGAGAAATCATATACCAAAATAATAATAAAGTCTCAATCCCCCAAATAACCATTATGAATAATAAGTAACATAATTCTCAAATTAGAAGTAGAAATTGAAGACTGACTAGCTAAAAGTCATCATGCTAATCATGATTCACATTTTGCTCAAAATCATAGTAGCTTAATTCTTTAAGAATAACTATCTGTGAAATGAATTAGTATCTAAGATTAATTGTAAGACAATGGAGGGTATGTGCTTTGGTGAGTGCTGTGAAGTGTGTAAACCTGGTGATTCCCAGACCTGTACCCCTGGGGATAAAAATATATGTTTATAAAAAATAAAAAATTAAAAAAATAATAAAAAAAAAACATAAAAATAAATAAATAAATAAACCAGATAAACATGAAAAGGGAATTTTCTGGAAAGTCAGGATGGCAAACAATACAAGTCAACTTACCAATTGGCCAGACACATCTGGTAAAAACTGTAACTCACCTTTTAGCACTACTCTGGCTCCATGTGAATGAGCATAACACATAAGTTCTGGGTCATATTTTCCAAAATTCACCACAGTTGTAATCTGGGACCAATCATAAAATTTCCAAGCTTTACTTCCAACATCAAAAACAAACACCTGCCAAAACAACAAAGATAAGCATCATCACTTGAACCTAGAATACAATGCTGATCACCCCAAATAACATTAAACACTGATCATAAGCCAGGCATTAAGAGTACAACAGCAAGTAAGACATAGGTGTCCCTAATATAACTGGTGGTGGGAGAAATTAGCCAGGCCTCAAAAGTAGGGCCAGGAAGAAATCATGGAAAGAGCCAAGACCTGAAGGCAGAGAAAGCACAGTGATTGCATGAGTACGTATTAAGTGTAGCGGACACCTTGAATTTGGCAGGAGACCGCAGTAAAGAGCCCAAGAGTTGTAGGCAGGGTTAAGTCCTAACAGGCTTTGTAAACCTGCAGAGAAATTAGCACATTAACCTGAGGGAAAGAGTTTTAAAAGGAGAATGTATACATTCTAGGTATGCATTTATATATACATTTTAGAAAAACACCTTAAGCTAAAGTGGGAAGAGACACTAAAACTGAAATAATAACAGGACAGCTGTTAGAAGAATCTATCCAAAGATGATGGTGACCTCTAAACTTGTAGAAAGGTAGAGATAAATAAGATAAATGAATAGATATGGAGGATCCTAACGGCATAATTAATAGGACTTTATAACTAATTGAATGAGTAAAGTAAGAGAAAGGTTGATTAATACTCGTTTCTGGCTGCTGCAGATAGAGCCACTCCACCTATACAAATATACCAGAGAGTGCATTTACTATGAATGGTTTTGGCAAAACAGACTTCTTAGAATAATTCTAAGCTGGTGGACGTTATATTTTACCAGTATTTTCCCCCCACAGATAATTCAAGAAGCACATAAGTCTCACTAATTCATTGATGTAGGAAATATTTATTGAATTCTAGTAAGGTTTAGGGAATGCATATTGCTAGACATTAGTGACAGAAGTTAAAGAGACCAGGTTCATAAGCTGTTCAATTACAATAGTGCTAAGGGCTACAGGGGAATGCAGGCAGCCATGACAGCATATAAAGGGGCCTGCTTCCCTGGTAGGGCAGGAAACTTCTGAGAACTACACACTTTGGGGAAAAACTGAAATCTGGGCAATGACCTAGACATGATGGAGGATTACCCATAAAAAGGCATTCTCAGCGGAGGGAAGCAAAACAGGTGAATGTCTCAATACCTCAGAAGAATTCTGAATTTCTGGAACCAAACTAGTATCAATGGGGCTAGAGAACAGAAATCCTGAAAGTAACATGAAATCAGGTAAGACTAGTAAGGTAGGTAGATCAAGTACAACTTTGTAGATTACTGAGGATTTTCTATTTTATCTTGTGATGAATGGGCAGTCATTATAGTGTTTTAAGCAGGGGAAGGACATAAGATTTGCATTAACAAATGAGAAACGGGGAGAGATCATGAATCCTTGGGTCACCGTGAGGAGAATGGATGGGTGAGGGGTGGCAGAGAACTGGGTATAAGAATTAAACCAGACATTTCTTAAATTTTCCCAGTAGCCTTAAGTTTTTATTTTTTACTTTTCAGAATTAACTATGCATAACCCATTTTTCTCTTAGGCAGTTGCCCACCAAAATAAAAATAGAATGTGAAATTGGAATGGCTCACTGTTTCTGGAGATTTTAGACTCATATTCCCATCATAAACCTTATCCCCTATTTTAATTCTGATCATTAAGATTGAATTTGTTTAGTTTAAGTTTGAATACCGAGAGATTGTGATATAATAGAAATCCTAAAAATGTAACTGGATGAATCAACTGTAAAACATAAGGGAAAAATGAGCAATGTAGTCTCATCTTGTTTGAAGAATATAGGTCAGAAACAAAAAAAGACTGTTTATCATGAACATGTAAGTGAACAAAATTTTGCTCCCTTGAATAAGACCACAGAGGTATTGGAGGCCATGATAAATAAGTCTTTCAGATGTTAGGGTTGTCACACTAAGCTTCTTTACAAACACTTTACCACCTTTACTTCTTCTAAGCAATATACATATACCTTTTTACTGGCATTTTACTGTCTCTGCTTCAAAATCTGTTAGATTGAGAACTGGAAATTTTCCAGTCTTTAAAAAAGAATTGCCCTTTGGACTGTTAGCTTTAAAAATAAAACTGCCGGTTATTTTACCAGCAAAAAAAGGAGTTTATTTGGGAATAGCAGAGAATTACAATCCAGGACAAACAAGCTATGGGAACAGCATTGGTAAATCTGCAGAACAAAGGAGAGGAATGCTTTTTTATAGAGGAAAAGGGGAAATTGAGGAGGCTGTTATAAATAAAAAGTCAACTGGAGTAAACTAGAAACTTGAAATATAGTGGTTTTTCATTGGCTAAGTTGTGACAGTCTCTAATTACCTGGGCTTAACTGGGGGAGGAGGAAATCCTTCTTACTGAGTAAAGTAGTATCCACGTGCAAGGTACCCAGACATCTTCTGTTGGGTCTGCTGTTGATGAGCCAGAACCACCAGGACATGGCGGCTCCCCCTGTTGGCTTCCCAACTCTATTCTAAGTGAGGTTTCCTTTTGTTAATTTTCACATTTCCCACTTTTGATCAAGATCTTTTTTTGAAAGCATAACTCATCAAGAGGGAAGTATCCCACATTTAGTGGTTTTGTCCCTTAGTACGGGGAAGGGTCTTCCCCTGCTGCCACAGCCTACATTGAAGAGAAAGTACTTCTATAGTTGGAAAGCCCTGAAGGTCACATTTGAGTAACAAGGAAGATTAGGAGGGAGAAACTCTCAGGATCTCTCAACCAAAGTAGTATCTACTCAAGGTCCTAAGTATTAGAAATCATCTCAAAGGGTTGAGCTGGCATCACGTTAGTGGATACAACATTTTTTTTAAAGTCTAACAGGCAACAAAATAAAAAGTTATATATAAAAAACAGAAGTAACATACCAATTCCATTTTCTATAATGGTTCTAAACCAGGACTCTAGGTCTGAAGTAGCCACTGAAATATTTATTGACACTTATTCCAACTTATGGGAGAGAAATCCTATGAAGGCAAACCTGGAGTCATGTATCCCTCCTGGGAAGCTCCAATTATAGAGACCATGAAAACAGAATCATAGAAACTAGAAGACAACACTAAAAAAGAATTAATGAGGCATCATGAGAAGTTACAGTGCAGGAATAAATGTGAAGCAGTAGCTGATGAACTTTTTACAAAACAGCACAAACTCAAAGATGTTTTACAACAGTATTGTTATCTCAAAGAACCATTTGGAATCAAATGTGTTATTAAAAATACAGTCTATGGTTGCAAACTCAGAAACCATGAATCTGGATAAGAATCCAAAGTTAGTCGATAGTTCAGATGAAAGACTTGTGAATTCTGAACTTTCTAACCCTTCAAAAATAGAGCAGGCAGAAAACGAATTTGTCCCAGGATCATGATGAAGCGATTTCCAAAAAGCTATAATCAAAAGAGGTTTCTGCCTTTTACAAGGTCTTGGGAAATAAAGAAGAGGCATTGTCTTCCCATAAAAGATAAAGAAGCATCAATGGTGAGTAAAATGTATACAGGCCTGGTCCAGGAATCCTGAGAAAGCTGTCTCATCAGATGTCACATGCTTCAATTCCAGGAAATCTTTATTTTTTTATGCCATCAGGTCCAGTTATAGTTTGGTGCTTTCTTTAGGTGAATTACATGAATCCAAGAGTCTATTTCCTGGAGTTCTTTGGCACAAGGATTAGTTTGCAATTCCTAGTAAGGGTCTTTCCAGTGAGAAAGAAGACTTTATGGAGGAATTTTTATCCAACAAAATCTCCTGAGAGTACATTGTGATAAGATTGCTCTACCCAAGTATGCTTATTTCTGAGCCCTGATGACAACCCATAGACTGAAAGAACAGAGTCTCCACAGCAAAATATAAAAGAAGAGAACACATCAAAGAGGGCAGGAAGGACAGAGATGTGGTCAGGAGCCAAACTGACCTACAGGACTGTCCATGGTAAGGAGGGATACCACAGGTACAGGTAGCAGTGGGGAGCAGACCCCACCCCAGGCACAAGGAACCCACTCTCGGAAGACAAGTCCCCCTAATCTTTGGCTTTGAAAATGGGAGGGGCCAAATTTCATGAGTTCTTACAATCAAAGGGGCTTAATACCTGGAACTTTAAAAAAAAAAAAAAATCAGCTGGCTTGGCTCTGAGAGACCCAGAGCACAAAAGGCAACTGAGTTCTCACCCTTAAAGAGACAGCACACCAAACAGCTCCACTGAGACACAGCATAGAGCAGCAGTTTGAAAAACACCAGAGATATATAAGAAGCAGATTTAATAATAGTGTGTGTTGGAGGGGCAGGGATCTTTAGGAGGCTTTAACAACAAACGAGCTGGTAGGCACCATTTCCCTCCCTAGTCAAGATACAAAGAGTTAGTCAAAATGAGGAGAGGAATATGTCCCAAATGAATGATCAGGACAAAACCACAGAAGAGAGCTGAATGAAATAGAGGTAAGTAAAATACCTGAAAGAGAATTTAAAGTGACAGTCATTAAGATACTCTCTAGACTTGAGAAGAGAGGGAAGACCCTCTGCCAGACCCTCAACAAAGAGACAGAAAACATCAAAAAGAATAAAACAGGTTCTTTTATAAGAACTCAATAACTGAAATTAAAAAATACTAGAGGGAATAAATAGTAAGTAAACTAGAAGAAACAGAAGAATGGATCAGTTCAGTGACCTGAAGGACAGACTAATAGAAAGTAATCAAGCTGAACAAGAGGCATACATCCATAAACCCAAAATGAAAATAAGTTAAAGGGAACTCAATAACACCATCAAGCATAATTACGTTTGCATTATAGGGATTCCAGAAGAAGAGAGAGAAAGGGGACAGAAAATGTATTGGAAGAGGTAATAGCTGAAAAATTCCTGAATCTTGGGAAGAAAACAGATATCCAAATTTAGGAGGCACAGAGAGACCCGAACAAAATCAAGCCAAGGAAGTCCACATCAAGACACATAGTGTTTAAAATGGCAAAAGATAATGATCAACAGAGAATTTCAAAAACAGCAAGAGCAAACAGTTACATAGGGGAAATCCCATAAGGTTATCAGCTGATTTTTCAGCAAAAACTTTGCAGGCCAGAGGAGAGTGGCATGATATATTTAAAGTGCTAAAAAACAAACAAACGAACAAAATCTGCAACCAAGAATACTCTATCCGGCAAGATTTTCATTCAGAATAGAAGGAAAGCTAAATAGTTTCCTAGACAAACAAAAGTTAAAGGAATTCATCACCACTAATCCAGTGCTATAGGAAATAGGAAATGTTAAAAGGGACTCTTTGAATGGAAAGGAAAGACAGTAAGAAAAGTTGGAAACACAAAACCAGTGAAATTAAGTGTATCTATAAATATCAGTCAAGGAATTCACAAAATAAAAGGATATAAATTAGGATACCATACATTGAAAATATGAAGGGGAGAAGAGTAAAAATTTAGTGCTTCCAAAATGGATTCACACTTAAGTGACTATCCATTTAACACAGATTGATATATGCCTAAGATGTTATATATAAACATAATGGTAACCAAATCAAACAAAAAAACAGAAATAGATGTACAAAAAGATAAAGAAAAAGGAATCCAAGTATATCCTTAAAGAAAGCCAGCAAACTGTAGGGGAAGAGAGCAAGAGAAGAAAGGAACAGAGAAAAACTACAAAAACAACTAAAAACAAATAACAAAATGGCAATAAGTACATGCTTATCAATAATTACTTTGAATGTAAATGGACTAAAGGCTCCAACAATCAAAAGACATAAGGTGACAGAATGGATAAAAAAGCAAGACCTGGGTGTGCCTGGGTGGCTCAGTCAGTTGAGCATCTGACTCGTGATTTCAGCCCACATTGAGCTCCATACTGGGCATGGAGCCTACCAAAAAAAAAAAAAAAAGGAAGACCCATCTATATCCTTCCTACAAGGGACTCCTTTTAGATCTAAAGACACAAGCAGGGACGCCTGGGTGGCTCAGTTGGTTAAGCAGCTGCCTTCGGCTCAGGTCATGATCCCGGCGTCCTGGGATCGAGTCCCACATCGGGCTCCTTGCTCCACGGGGAGCCTGCTTCTCCCTCTGACTCTGCCTGCCACTCTGTCTGCCTGTGCTCGCTCTCGCTCTCTCTCTCTGACTAAATAAATTAAAAAAAAAAAAAAAAAAAAAAATTTAAAGACACAAGCAGATTGAAAGTGAAGGGATGGAAAAAGCATTTCTCATTCAAATGGAAATGAAAAGAGAGCTGAGACAGCAATAGGCAGGTATCAATCAGACAAAAGACTTTAAATCAAAGACTAACGAGACAAAGACTACATAACCATAAAAGGGATAATCCACAAGAATATATAACAAATGTAAACATTTATGTACCCAACAAGAGAGCACCCCATACATAAAGCAGCTAATAACAAAGGAAGTAATCAGCAGCAATACAATAGGAGGGGACTTTCACACCCTACTTACATCAATGGATAGATTCTCTAAACAAATCAAAAATGAAATAGTGTTCATGGACATCTAGGTTCTTTCCATAGTTTGGCTATTGTGGACATTGCTGCTATAAACATTCGGATGCACGTGCCCCTTTGGATCACTACGTTTGTATCTTTAGGGTAAATACCCAATAGTGCAATTGCTGGGTCATAGGGCAGTTCTATTTTCAACATTTTGAGGAACCTCCATGCTGTTTTCCAGAGTGGCTGCACCAGCTTGCATTCCCACCAACAGTGTAGGAGGGTTCCCCTTTGTCCGCATCCTCGCCAGCATCTGTCATTTCCTAACTTGTTGATTTTAGCCATTCTGACTGGTGTGAGGTGATATCTCATTGTGGTTAATCTCACAAAACAAACTGAGGGTTGCTGGGGGGAGGGGGTTTGGGAGAAGGGGGTGGGATTATGGACATTGGGGAGGGTATGTGCTTTGGTTAGTGCTGTGAAGTGTGTAGACCTGGTGATTCACAGGCCTGTACCCCTGGGGATAAAAATATATGTTTATAAAAAATAAAAAATTAAAAAAAAAATGAAATAGTGGCTTTGAATGACACATTGAACCAGAGGGATCTAATAAATATATTCAGAATATTCCATCCTAAAACAACAGAATACATTCTTTTCAAAGGCATATGGGATATTCTCCAGGATAAATCACGTGAGGACACAAAATAAGTCAACAAGTTCAAAAAGATAGAAATCACACTATGCATATTTTCTGATCACAATATTATGAAACTAGAAATCAACCACAAGAAAAAAAATCTAGAAAGACCACAAATACATGGAGGTAATATAATATGCTACTAAACAATAAGAGGGTCAACCAAGAAATCAAAGAGGAAATAAAACACATGCAGACAAATGAAAGCATAACTATCCAAAATCTTTGGGATGCAGCAAAAGCTGTTCTCAGAGGAAATTTTAGAATAATAGCAGCTTATCTCAAGAACAAAGAAAAATCTCAAACAACTTATATTTACACCTAACAGAGCTGGAAAAAGAATAAATAAAACCCCAAACCAGTAAGAGGATGGACATAATAAAAATTAAAACAGATCAATGAAATCAGGAGCCACTTCTTTGAAAATATAGACAAAATTAATAAACTTTAGCCAAAACTATCCAAAAAAAAAAAAAAGACTCAAAATCAGAAATAAAAGAGAAGTAACAACTAGTACCACAGAAAGAATATGCCAATATGCCAAAAACTGGGACAACCTAGAAGAGGACAACCTAGAAACATATAACCTCCTGAAACTGAATCAGGAAGAAATGGAAAGTGTGAACAGACTGATTACCAACAATGAAGTTAAGTCAGTAATCAGAAAATGGTCAACGAACAAAAATCCAGTATCAGAAGGCTTCACAGGTGAATTCTACCAAACATTTAAAAAAGAGTTCATATCTATTCTCAAACCAGTCCAAAAAAATAGAAGAGGAAGGACAGCTTCCAAATTCATTTAATAAGGTCAGCATTACCTGGATAACCAAACCAGACAAAGACACACACACACACACACACACACACACAACTACAGGCCAGTATCTCTGATGAACAAAGATGCAAAAAAATCCTCAACAAACTATTAGCAAATCAAATCCAACATTACATTAAAGAAAATCATTCCTCAGAATCAAGTGGGATTAATTCCTGGGCTAGAAAAGTGGTTCAATATTCACAAATCAATCAACAAGATACATCACATCAACAAGAGAAGGGATGAAAACCATATGATCATTTCAACAGATTCAGAAAATGCATTCAGCAAAGTACAACATCCATTCGACCACAAACAAATTTGGAGGGAAAATACCTCAATATATAAGAAAAACCCACAGCTAACATCATATTCAGTGGTGATAAACAGAGCTTTTCTCCTAAGATCAGGAAAGAGAAAAGGATGTTCACACTCACTGCTTTTAGTCAGCATAGTACTGGAAGTTCTAGCCACAGCAGACAAGAAAAAGAAAAAGGCATCCAAGTTGGCAAGGAGAATCTAAAACAGTCACCACTTGCAGATGACATGATACTATATATAGAAAACCCTAAAAACTCCACCAAAAATCTACTATAACTGATTAATGAATTCAGTAAGATTTTCATATATAAAATATAGAGAAATCCATTATATTTCTATACACTAATAACAAAGTAGCAGAAAGAGAAATTAAGAAAACAATCCCAGTTACAATTGCACCAAGAATAATAAAATACCTAGGAATAAACTTATCCAAGGAAGTGAAAGACCTATACTCTGAAAACTATAAAACAATGATGAAAGAAATTGAAAACAGCATAACTTGAAAGCTATTCCATGCTCATGGATTGGAAGAACCAATATTGTTAAAATGTTCATATGACCCAAAGCAATCCACAGATTTAAAGCAATCCCCATCAAAATACCAACAGCATTTTTCACAGAACTAGAATACTACCAAAATTTCTATGGAACCACAAAAGACCTCGAATAGACAAAATAATCTTGAAAAAAAAAAAAAAAAGAACAAAACTGGAGGTTTCACAATCCCATATTTCAAGATACACGGCAAAGCTGTAGTAATCAAAACAGTACAGTACTGGCACAAAAACAGATACATAGATCAAAGAACAGAATATAGTGCCCAGAAATCACCCCACAATTATATGGACATTAATCTTTGACAAAGGAGGCAAGAATATGCAATGAGAAAAACTCTCTTCAACAAATGGTATTGGGAAAATTGGACAGCTATCCATAAAAGAATGAAGCTGGACCACTTTCTCATGTAATACAGAAAAATAAATTCAAAATGGATTAAAGACTTAAATGTGAGACATGAAACCATAAAATCCTAGAGGAGAATACAGGCAGTAATTTCTCTCATATCGGCCATGCTGTAGCAACATTTTTCTAGATAGATCTCTTGAAGCAAGAGGAAGAAAAGCAAAAATACACTAGTGGGACTACATCAAAATAAAAAGCTTTTGCACATTGAAGGAAATAATCAACCAAACTAAAAGACAACTTACTGAATGGGAGAAGATATTTGCAGATGGCATATCTAATAAAATGTTAGTATCCAAATTATAGAAAGAACTTATACAATTCAACACCAAACCCCCAAATAATCCAATTAAAAATCGGCAGAAGACATGAACAGACATTGGGCGCAAGACCTCCAAGCAATAAATAACATTGTTATTTCTTGGCACCCTGTGGCTCCTACTTCCCCCTCATAATCACTAACATGGATTCTCACTGAAAGCAAATGTTTCACTGTAATTGATCTATGCAACACCTTTTTAGTATACCAGTTGATGAGGACAGCTGATGATATCTCTTTGCTTTCACTTGGGAAGAAAGGAAATATACCTGAACCATAATGCCCAGGGTTTCACAGAGTCCTTTTAACTTTTCATGAACCTTAAAAGCTGATGTGGATGACAGAGTTTTCTGCAGGCTCTACCTTGTTATATGATACACAGATGATTTGTTTCTCTTCTCCCCTTCTCAAACCCCTGCATAGGAAGAATGCATCCACCTGTTGACATTTTGGCCTTAAAGAGACATAAAGTCTCCAAAGAAAAACTGCAGTTTTCTCAAACTCGGGTTTGATACTTGAGGTACCTGATCTCAGAATAAGGAGTACATTTGAATCCAGATGAAACCCCTCATGACTGCTTAGTGCTGACAGATTACCTCTGAATCCCTGTGACAATTTATATAAAACTCCTCTAACCAGCACAAGTTTTTCATGGTTAACTGATGGGTCTTATCTAAAGGATGAAAATCGTAAATATCATACTGAGTATTCTATTACAACTCCTTTCAAAATCACTGAAAAACCACCTTTACATTTTGGATACTTCTGCCCAACAGGCTGAACCATATGTCCTTACTTGAGTTCATACCTTAGCCAAGGATAAAATTTGCAACATTTATACTGTTCGTTGGTATGTTTTGGGGGTATCTCATGACTTTGGAATATTCTGGGGACAATGGGCTGTCCTTATCTCCAGTGGAAATAAATCTTAAAATGCCTATGTCCAAAATGCATTAGATGCCATATTTTTGTCAGCTGCCCTGGCTCTTAAGGTTCCTGGGCATTTCAGACTCACTCCAAGAGGACAAAGTAACCCCCCTCACTGATATTTCTGTCAAACTTCTGCCATAGCTCAAAGGAATGTTCTCCTTTATGATAATTCATACTATTTTTGGACTAAAATGGTATCTTTACTAATGGTTCTACTATTAATTTAATAGTGGAAATTTGTAATCCATATTTATTCAAGACTATGTCCTAATTAAAAATGGACAACCTGTTAGTGTCTGCCCTTCAGCTCAGGTCATGATTTCAGGGTCCTGGGATCTAGTCCAACCTGGGGCTCTCTGCTCAGCAGTCAGCGGGGAGTCTGCTTTTCCCTCTCCCCTTCCGGTTCATGTGCTCCCTCCCTCCCTCTCTCTCTCTGATAAATAAATAAAATCTTAAAAAAAAAATTTTTTTTAAATAAAGTGTGGTTTTTAGGAGACTCAGGAAAGGAAGGAGGAGACAGATTCACGTCTGCAAAGAAGATGAGGGAGGGAAAAGGGCCTCAGAAGCCATTTTGATGCCTTTCAATTGTTTGCCTCATATTAGAAATAATATCTTGCAAAGACGCAAACTTAGAATCTTGAGAATATTTGGAAGGCTTGAGGTACCATTTAAAATAATCATCCCATTCAGTTTTTTGTTTTGGAGCCATAGCTTTCTATGTATTTCTATGTATTTTTTTTTTTTTTAACTTTGAGTTAAGCAAGTTTAGGGAGATGGAAGTTCCCTATAATGGCCACTGATACTCTACATTTGGGTTAAGTCAGTCAAATGCACACAGGAGAGACCGATTTTGTTTTTTTTGTTTTTTGTTTTTTTAGATTTTTATTTGAGAACACAAAAGAGAATGAGCAGGGAGAAGTGCAGAAGGAGACACAGACTCCCAACTGAGCAGGGAGCCCCACATGGGGCTGGGCTCCAGAACCCGAGATCACCAGCTGAGCCAAAGGCCCTGAGACCATAGTTTTAAAACAAAACTAGCCAGAGCCTGGCTGGGGCATGCTCTAATCAGATTGATGACTGGGATTCCATTTCCTGGAGGTTTTCCTCTAAAAAGAAAAATTCCTCAACAGCAGTTTCAACAGGAACAGCCTGGTTCCGGAAAGAATCAGACCAAAGGCCAGCACAGTTCCAGTAGGAACAATCCAGTTGCAAACAGGAGTCCTACCAAGGGCCAAGGGAGTATTCCCAGAAAACAAAAACAAAAACAAAGCCCTAAAACAAATCCCAAATAATGTCCAGAAAATTCAAACACAAAGCGTGGAGCTTGAAATCCAGGACAAGACTTACCTTCAAATCCCAGTGTGGGGGCACCTGGGTGGCTCAGTCGGTTGAGCCTCTGCCTTCGGCTCAGGTCATGATCTCAGGGTCCCTGGATCGAGCCCTGCATCGGGCTCTCTGCTCAGCAGGGAGCCTGCTTCCTCCTTTCTCTCTGCCTGCCTCTCTGCCTACTTGTGATCTCTCTCTCTCTCAAATGAATAAATAAAGTCTTAAAAAAAAAAAAAAAAACCACACCCAGTGTGGGCAAGGACACAATGAGCTCAGGCTTGTGGGTACCCGCACCTCTTTCCTTATCAGCCTCTGGGCTGTTGCTGGCGGATGGGGGGTTGGGGGGTTCTTCTCTGGATCCCACCTCAGCTAAGTACTGCCAATCTTAAAAATATAACTGTCAGCTATCTTACCAGCAAAGAAGTGTTTATGTGGGAACTGCGGAGACTTGCAAACCAGGACAAACAAGCTACAGCAAAACCAAAAAACAAAGGAGAAAAACACTTTTTTTATAGAGGAAAGGAGGGAGTTAGAAAGGCTGTTATAAACAAAAAGTCGATTGGAGTAAACCGAGAGTTTGAAGTACAGTGGCTTTTCATTGGCTAAGTTGTACCGATGGCCCAGAAGAAAGGCGGCCTTTACCCCGTTAGGGCAGTAAAGTAGTACCACCTGCAAAGACCCTGCTTTCCCTATCAGGTCTGCACTGGACAAGGAGGTGAGCGTTCCCCCTGCCTGGCCTCCTGACCGTTCCTTTAGGAAATTTCCTTCTTCTTCTTTTTTCTTCTTTCTTCTTTCTTCTTTCTTCTTTCTTTTCTTCTTTCTTCTTTCTTCTTTCTTCCTTCTCCTCCTCCTCCTCCTCCTCCTCCTCCTCCTTCCTTCTTTCTTCTTTCTTCTTTCTTCTTTCTTCTTTCTTCTCCTTCTCCTTCTCCTTCTCCTTCTTCTTTTTTTAAATTTTTTATTTCTTTTCAGCGTAACAGTATTCATTGTTTTGTTTTGTTTTAAATTTAAATCTTAGTGAGCCTACATGCACTGCAACATGGGTTTCTGGAGTAGAAGTCAGTGATTCATCACTTCCACACCACACCTGGTGCTCATCATAACAAGGGCCCTCCTTAATACCCCCGACACAACGGGTGTTGGAGGGGATGCGGAGAAAGGGGAAACGCTCTTGCACAGTTGGTGGGAATGTGAATGGATGGCACTACTCTGGAGAACAGTACGGTACGGAGGCTCCTCATAAAGAAGGTTTCTATCTTTTTTCACAGGATTAAACCTTTCTCCCTCCAACTCCTGTTGCAGGCATCAAACTCTAGGTGTCAGCTGATTTTCATATTGCCTGTGAAAAGGTGTCCAATTAAAGTTCCCCAAAGCCTTATAAATGGTTAGGTGGATAGAAAGAAAATAATTTTTATCATCCTTCTTGGATGGTCTTGAGGGGCCTTTAAGAAAGGGCTGGTAGATAGGGAAAAGCAAAGGTAAGGAGAATATTCTGCATTCTGATTTCCTGGAGAGCTGAGATCTCTCATACTAGATATTCATTCTCTTGGAAAACAGTGGAACTTGCTACCTCGGAAATACCTCATCGTAATAGGTCCTTGCTAGTATGCCCAGAGTGCCATCCGAGAGGCCCTGAGGGCAACGAAGGAATTTTCATTTAGGGTTAGACCTGGGCTGACCTGCCTGTGAATACCTGCCTGCCTCTTTTAGGCAGGCCCTAATTGTGAGACCTGGGAAAAGTTATTCAACCTCTTCGAGTTTCCTCATCATATAATGAAGGCAATCCATCAAGAGACCCTTTGGGAGTGATCAAAATTGGTGACTGCACCCACACCACCTCTTCTTAGGGCTCGGGTTTACTCTAACTTCTTACCAGGCCATAAGGACCAGTCCCGAAAAAGCAAGGGAGAGGCACTGACCTCGAAATCAGGGTGCTGGGTGATGGGTTGGCACAATGCTGGGTCCTGACAAGGGCAGTGGGCCCCTGCCCAGAATGGCAGCAGGGACAGCAGCAGCACAGCGATCCCGGGGATGCCATGTGGTGGGCAGGCGAGGAGGCACCAGTGACCAAGCTGCAGAGGGGACATGACAGCAGTCACTCGCAGCAGGACTGGGTTCCTCCACCTCCTGGCTCAGGTCAAGACTCTCAGCAAGGCGGGCCCTGCCTCCCAGCAGAGCGGACTTGGGAGGGGCTGACATGGGAAGGGCTAGGCAGTCTAGGCCAAGGGCGACATGAAGGTGGGGTGAAGGAGAAACGCTGCCTTGGACACCTGCCCGGCAAGCCAGTGCCTCTGGCCCCCAGCAGACCTGTTGACTCAGCCAAGTCAATATCATCGGTACCATTTATACCCCCTCAACACTCTGTACCTTTGTGTCATGGTCCTTTGTACTCCTTATACAGTTTGAAAGTGGAAGCGGGGCCCCCAAGGGGAGAAGTAGGGAATCTTGATAGGGATGACTAAGCACCACGGTTGGCATGGGTGCGGTGGGGAGGGGGTTTCTGGAGTTTTCCTGGTGTGCTCCGAAACTGGCCGCTGCACACACAGGCCAGGGAGAGATGGAAGAAAGAGGCAGGTCACTCCAGGTTGGCACGTGGCAGGTTTAATAAGAGCAAAGGAGCTTACACATGGGGCTTGTCTTGGGTGATGGCAAGATGAATGGATTCCTGCAGCAGCTCTCCAAATCTTAAAAAGCTTATAAAGGGGTCCTGATTGAGCCTAGTCACATATATTATGTGATGCAGTTTTCAATACTGCATCACTATCTCAAGGTTATGACCTTGGAGCAGCCTCTGGGAGCAGGAACGTCATGGGGAACCCACAGTTCAAAGACAGAGGAGGGGGTGAGGAGCCTCAGAGTGCTCCCAGGTCAACTGGCGGGCATGCCTTTTTGATGACACCCCCAACACTCCACCCCTGGTGCCTCCCTCTTCCACAGTGAGCCTTGAGTGGGCAGCAAGGGGTTTCCTTAACATGGAGGCAGCCCTTTTGCTGTCTATCTGCTGCAACAGGGGCAGATGCCACAAGCAACAATACAGGCGCGCGTAACAGAAATCACAGATGAAGACAATAATTCCCCAAATCAGTGACAACTCTTTCTGTCAAGAGCCCCAGGACCAAACCACCAACTTATTAATTCCCCTAGGCTGGGAGTTGGACCACTCAGGACATTCACCTGAGTCCTCATGTGATTTAATTAGGATGATACCTTAGCAGACTCATGGGGCATGAGCTGAGGACATTGTTTTGATAATGGCACAGGTGCCTCCTTGTGAGATAGGAATAATGTCCAAGACCATCATATTTTAGAGGACAGTTTTTCTCATTAGAGTCATTTCAGTGTTCAGGAAGGACAGATTTGGGGGGTTATCATTCAGGGCTTGCTGACAGAATTTACTAAGGGTTTCTATGCGTGCTCTAACATCTCCGAGCCCGTGGAGGGAACACAGACATCAGCCAGATAATCACACCAGGGAGACAGTGCCCACCTCAGCTTGAGGAGAGAGGGAGGTTGGCAATCTAGGAATTTGACTCAGCTGTGCATACTATGCCTGTTGGCCAAGAGACACAGCATGGTCAGGCATGAGGAAATAGACTGAGGACAGAATATGCCAGAACAGGATCCCCACCTTCCCTTCTCTCTCAGGGTGGATGTTCCATTTCAGGCATAATGCATTCCAGCAAGTCCAGCTTGCAGCAGGACAATGGATCCCAGTGGAGAGTGAACAGTTCCTCCTCACACAGGAATGTGAAGTAACTTGCCAGCCCTGTCAGCCCCACTGCAAAGTCCAGGAGAGAGTTCCTTTCCCAGGCATGACGGGGCTTGCTGTTCTCGGCAGCATAGCATGTTGTCCCCTGGTCAGGAGTTGGAGCAATGGCTATTTCCTGCCACTTCCACACCCCTTTGGTGTTGGGGGCCTTGGCAGGGGGTCCCCATTCTGACATATGGGGCAACTGGTCCTCATCATTAATCATTCAAATAATCAATTTGAATAAAACCAACCTGGCAAAGGTAGTTTTAGATGTTAATAATTTGATCTGCTGTTTTAATATTTTTTTCTTTCTACCAACCCTGTTGCTTATGGATCATAAGGGGGACAAAACCTCCTTTTTTTTTTTTTTTTTAACCCAGTCTTATATATCATGAGCTTCAAAATGTAACTCCCCAGTGCTGTCTGTATGATGCGGGTACCCATGCCCACTACTCAGTTTCTCTAATTCCCTAATGGCGGCAGCCTGTTGTGCACAACAGCGGGGGAAGGCTTGGGTTAGGTTAGGCCAGACACAGGGTCCACACAAACCAGGCCATATACAGCATCTTCACTTGAGGGGGGGCGCCTATAATCATTTGGCCAGTTCTTCACCAGTTGGGAACTTCGAATGCCCCAGATTCTTTCAGCAGTTGCCTTGGGTGTTGTTTAGAACCCACAGGAGAGTCTATTCCCTCATTACTGAAGTCGTGTATTCGAAGGGCAATTTGGCATCGTTGGCAATACGCCATCCCACCTGGGCACTGGGATGGCCATTCCTTCTGTGCACCCAGTCTGCTGCACCTACTGAAGGGTGACTGGCTAAAGCTTGCGTCTGAGGTAGGACATCAGCTTCCCCGTTGCCAGGACTTATCCGTGCCTTGTGAGCCGCAGCATGGAAACCAGTGAGGGCTGCCTCAGACAAGATCTTGCCGATGGACTGAAGAGGCTTCCCACACATCTTGACCCCCCAAGGGCTTATTCGTAATCCTCCACCCCTTGGCCTCCCATTGTCCAAGCCGCAGCACTAATCCCTTTGGTACAGCGCAGCTGTCAGCATACAGGGTTAACGGTCCAGTCCAGGCTCACGCATAATCACCAGCCAGACCACGCTGCTGAGGGAGAGGCCCTGCCTGGAGGAGCGCTGTGTACATTGCTAGGAGCTGCTACTGGGTTTCTGCCCCCTGCCAGAACTGGGACCAAAACGCTAGGGGCACTCCCCTCTGTCTATCCATATCATCGGAGTCACAAACATTTAACCTAAATGTTAGCCCTACTTAGGAGATGCCCAGAGCTTTAGAATGCTCTGCTCCTATTTTTGCTTTCTCAAAACCAGCTTGCTGCTCTGATCCCCAGTCCCACATGTGCCCTTTCTTTACCCGGCAGAGTAAGAGATGGAGGTACTATGCCAGGTCGGGAATCAAAATCCTCCCCAACCCCCGAATCCCTACAGAGGCTCGCACCTCCTTCACATTTTTAGGGGTTGGATAGGATTGTACCTTATTAATCATAACGTTTAGAACACTGTAATTCTTACCGAACCAGGTGAAACCCAAAACCTCATGGCAGCGCCTGGGCCTTGAATTTTCTGTGGATTTCCTGTCCATCTTTTTCCTCGCAGAAGCTCCAGCAAAGTCCTACGGCAGAGGCAAACCCCTCATGTTAATATTATGGTCACTGATGTACACTGTGCTGATGTGAGGAAGGAGACCAGGGATAGGTCCCCAGCCACCATCCCATGACATAGTGTAGGGCTATGCATATGGCCTTGGGGGAACACTTGGAAGGTTTATTATCATCCCTCCTACGTGAAGGCAAATTGATCGTAGTTACCAGAAACCTGTACTTGTCAAAGCCTTTTCCATGAATCTCCTGGAAGATGAAGCACTTTTGCAGGAACGCATTTGGCCAAGACAGCAGAGTAAAACAGCAACTCTGCAGGTAACAAAAGACTTAAAAACTGCCGTGGTTAAAATCTGATGAGAGCTCCTTATAAACCTGGTAAAGACAAAACATAGAAACCTTGTTTTTAATGTATTTATAAACCTTTGTTTATAATTTTTAAATTTAATTATAAACCTTTGTTTATAACTTTTTTTTATCAAGAACAGACCAACAATCCAAGAAAATGTTGCCTTCTTAAATAGAGAGAAAACCACATTTTAGTCTTTTACCAGCGTACTTTTAAAACTTACTTATTGCAATCTTCATCGGTCCTGACCACCCGTAAATCTCCTTTCCAAAGATTCCCCTTCACAAAAACCTTCCACAACTTTTTCACTCAGAATTTTGTTCGAAGTTTTCCCTCTCTAAACAAACCAACCTCGATTTAGGACAAAATTAGTTTCTTTTCCCCTCAGTAAAGGAATGTATTTTCGTTCCTTATACCATTCTCATACACCTCCGCCTTTCCCTACCTACAGAGTTGTTTTCCTTATCATTTCAAGCAGTCTGGATTTCAAAAAGCCTTCCCCCACACTTTCTTTCTCTTTGGCCCCTGTGGGCAATGTTTTGATTACCTCCTGGGGTGTTTACATTTTCTTTTTTAAAGACAGGAGGAGAGTTACAAATTCAAGGGACAGAGGAAGAATATAAGCTTTCTCCTAAGAGTTTCAAGGGAAATTGCTATTTAAAAGTTTCCTTTGTGTGAAGGGTCAGAAGACAGGCAGCTTACCACCACTTACTATAATCTTTTAAAATTTTTTTCATTATTTTTTAGAAATTCCACCACTTAGCATCCTAATCAAGCTTTGTCACAAGTGCCTGGATCTCTATCTGGGGTATCTTGTGCCCTCCTAGCTTTGAAAAACAGCACTTTAAGATCTCTGACTTTTTATCCTGCTCTCCCATCCTGTCGAATACAAACATCTAATTTTGCTTCCTCTCGTGCTTAAATTCCAATAAAAACTTAAGCCCACAAGGACAAGGAGATGACAGCAACATATTTGGAAGCTGGAAAGCACGAGAGGCAAGTACCCCAAACCCCAACAGCAGGGAAAGCTGAGAAACGACCAATTTAAACTACAGAAATCCTCAAAATGTTCCAGAACTGCAAAAAGAGCCTCAGGAATTCAGGGTTGAGAAGGGAACAGAAGGAGGCTGTCTGAAAACAAGGGAGCAGGTGTCAGCCTGGGGCAGGTACGTTTCATGTGGACCTTAATAAAAACAGCAGTGAGCTCTGCTCAAAGTAGGTAATACCCTTTGCTCACTTAATTCTCACAAGAACCCACGAGACAGACTCTACCACTGTCATTTCTAGTTTACAGACAGAGGGGTCCCAGAAGTTAAACAACACTTTTGCACAGAGAGTAAGGTGTGGAGCTAGGCTTTGAACTTAGTGCAGCTCAGAAGGCCATGATCTTAAGTATGCTATTCAGTCTCGGTCCCACAGCTGAGAAGAGCAAGGCTCAGGCTGGTTAGATGCCTGGGAGCCCCATTTCTTCATGCCCATGAGCATGAGTCACCAGTTCAGATAGAGGAACACAGCATCCCGGGGCCATTTTCAGCAACCACGGCAATGTTATTTTGGTAGGTGGTGATTTAAATTAGATAACAAGACTACAGTCTGCTTTGCAGCGATGGAGAAAACAGTCACTGTTAGGGTGACAGGGTCCAAGACTCTACCCTCAGAGTGTGCAGCGTGGGCCAGGATGCCTTCCAGAATCTCCAGGGGTCATCCTTCCCACACATTGAACAGAAGCTCTCAGAGTCCCACCTTACCGCCATCTTCCCCTCCTACCCTTGATAGCATTCAGCCCTTTTCCCGGTCTTCCCAGTATGACAAGGTCACCACCCCACTGAGTAAGCACCCCAGCCTACTTTAGGGAAAGGAACAATTACAAAAAGCTTCTTGACCTTGAGCTGGAAATCATCTACTATTACCCTATTTGGCCCTGGGTTTTCCTTTGGAGGGGGGGAACCTCCAGAGCTATTACGACAGAATTTTCCACAAGGTGCTCTTCAGGTGTTGAACATGAACAGCCAATATTTCCTCCTCTTCCACTTTACAAATCTTTCCTTTTCTGGACTAAATAAATCAAATTCCCTCAACTGTTCTTCATATAATATAGTTTTCAGACTTTTCACCATCCCACCAGGAACCTTTTCTGACAAGTTTTAAGGACGTGGTACACAGTGATCTGTACCCTCCAGGTCAGGCATGATCCAGCCAACAAAGATCACGCAAAACCGTTACCTCTGAGGAGCTGACACGCCTTTGTGCTTTGGGGCAGCGATGTACCTGTTGGCTCGTCACTAACTCATGACCCACTCAAAATCCCTGCTGTGTCTTGTTTGACACAAAGTATTGTTCGACCAGATCTCTTTCATCTTTTACCCGTGAAATTAGTTTGCTTAATGAAAAAAAGACTTTACATCCATCCCTTGAAATTCTACCTCACTGGAGCCTGTCCGTCCTGCCTGCCCAGACTCAGACCATGTGATGTGTCCCCGTGTACTCAAAGGAGAGAAGTTCAAGGGAAAATCTGACATCTTGTCAGCCTAACACTTTAACATGGCTTCTGTCTGCCTGCATGGACAGCACCAAAACAGTGTCCACTCACCTGCTGCCAGACAGTGGGGACCAACAGGGACAGAGGTGTCCCTGGAGCGGCGGGTCTGGGGGCTGCTGCTAGGGCCGCTTTGCCTCTCTTTGCTTTTCACAGCTCTCGTTTTTGAATCCAAAAGCAATCAGAATAAACTTCAAGATGACGCTAGGATGCAAAATCTTTTCACAGAATTGACAGAAATGCCTCTGACCCTCTGCAAATGCTTCCTTGTCAGCTTAGGAGTACATCAGGGAGTTGTCTCTAAGGCTTCGGGGTGTAATCTTTTATTTTGAACGAAGACCAAGTCCTCAGAAATAATTGGGCTTTCACCGAATATAAGATCAGCCATATAGGAAAGTTTATAATTTAGAGTGTGCCTTTATGAAGCAATAACAGTATTTTGCAATGTTATGGCTTACTGTTTTACTTTCAAAACCAATTTTAAAGTTCTTACAATTGAAAATTCTGATTAAAATGTTAAGTTTTCTAATTTTGGCTCCTAAGTGGTTTTTTGTTGTTGTTGGGTTTTTATTTATTTTTTTTTTTCCCCAGTATCTCTTTCGAATGCAAGAAGAAAAGTACAGTGAGTTGTTCTGGCATGACTGAGAAACAGCTGTGGCCATAACTGTACATTCCTTAAATCCCATCTCTATTGCCTCGGTGATCCTAGTTCAGGCCTGCTTGTTTTCTTCATCAATGGAAGATGTGTTCCTTTAGAATTGGAATTCACTGAGGAATAAGACCTATCTTCTATCCATGGGACAATTTGAATTTTGGTTTTAGCTCTCCAGTGGAATCTTTGAACAAAGGGAAATGAGTTGCAGATGATACCGCGAGATGAAACGGGACACTGTCCTGCTGTAATTTTAGGTGGAGAAATAGAGCCAAGTAAAATCTTTTGAATGAATCAACTCTATAATCAAAACTGAAGCCTCATTAAATGCCATATAACAAAAAACTAAAATAGCAAGTACTGGGAAGCAATTACAATAATCATTTAAGATCAGCTAAGATCAGTTAAGAATTCTGACAACAGGTAGAATCATTATGGAAAGCAAAGCAAAAGTCCAGCTGGTCATCCTCACAAGGTAAGAACCTTACCGAATGGCAACTATTGACAGAATCCAAAAGGATAGGAAATAGGGCCCATTTAATTTACATATTGAATTAATAACGGCAAAATAACCAATAGTGTCTGTGGCAAGGAGTTTTTAAGTTACACTTTGAATTACTCATAATATTTGTGATCACGGTCATATCATTAACAGCAAGACATAAGTAATTATTTTTAGCTGCCATGCTGCTGTCCACAATGCCCTTTAATATATATATATATTATCTCATCAAAACACGTTCAGTGAAGAGTAATAGATTCAGATACAATACCTCTCTAGATATTGCAAATAGATGTGTGAAGCTCAGTCTTGAACTGGAGCACGATTACCACCAACTTTAGTCCCTTGCCTTTGTGAGGATGCCATGGAGCTCCCTTCCACCCCCTCACCGCCCCTGACCGCGTTTGCCGGGCTCAGGGCACAGAGGCTGTCCGGCGACTGTCCCTGCTCTCAGTATTATGGCTCATTTTGCTCAAGACCTTCTGTAGCTGGGTTTTGTTTTCTTCCAGGAGTGTTTGCTTTTGCTCTCACTGGGGAGGCAACGGGGACGCTGAGGTTGTGACTTTGCCGCTCTGGTCCTCCCTGGGGTGCTGCTCTGCCTCCCTGAAGACCCACAGCCAGTTCTGGGCTCGAGCTTTCCAGAAGGTATTACAGAAAACATTACCATTTTTGACAGAATCTTGAATGGGATTACCTCCGGTTTCCATCTAAATTCCAGAATTCCACTGTGATTTCTTTTCTTTTCTTTTTTTTTTTTGGAGACACATGCTTATGTGGGCCAAGCTTGCATGATGTTTTCAGTTTTATGCTATAAGTAAAATTGATATTGATGATGATGATGATTCATGAAAAGGGGTCACAGAGCAGAGCAAGACAGAGTCCAGGCTCCACAATCACACTGAGCTGGGTTCAAATCTCAGTTCTGCCTAATTCTAATCATTTGACCACTAGAATGTTATTTAACTCTTTGAATTGTTATGTTGTATGAAATAGGTCACAACAGTCTCACTCTCACAGATGCTAGGAGAATCATGAAAGAAAGGGAATGCATGTGAAAACTTTGTACCTGACACATATTAGTATTAATTTTCATTACTGTTCTTAGAGGGATATCAATGACTAGATCCCACACACAGCTAAGAGTGTGTTTTGGACCTGTAAGTATTACGTAAGTTTTGGTTTCATAATAAAATGAATAAATGCATATTATTAGTAGGTGGTACCGCTAATATCTTATTCAATGAAATTGCAAGATATAAAATTTGCACATCCCTTTTTTTAAGAATCAAATATTTTCATTATTATTTTATAAATTTCTGGATGGTTTAAGCCATCAAAGCTAATAGAAAAGATTTTTGACTTCATCAAAAATTGCCTCTGACAGACCTTAAAATGCAGCAAATGCAACCTTCATGCCAGGGAGAAAAATCAAATGCAAGTAAGTGTTTGAAAACATTTAAAGAGGAATAAAATAAAATCTGTCGATATTCACTTACTCATTCATTCATACATACTATTTAATGAATATGTGTTGAGTAGGGCAATGCCCTAGGTTTATTCTGTATTAATCCCTCTAAATTCATAGCTGGCGGCAGCGAAGGCTGCATTGGGCTGAGGCCTGGATGACACCACGGGACTTGCGGGCCAGAAAGGAGCGCATTCTAGGACTCCACGTCTGCTACCGTCAGTGGGAATGGGGCTCTTCCTCCCCAGACTTCTTCGCAGGACACCCTCATCTTTCTGACCTCTGAGCCAGTGTCCCAGTGCTCCATCTTTGATCTCTTTTCTTCTTAATCCATACTCACTTTTTGAATGATTTCACCCAGTCCCATGACTGTAAGTACAAACTACATGCTTATGAACCCCAGCTTTATATCTTCCCCATAATCCCTCGCCTGAGCTCCAGATCTGCATGTTTAATGACCTACTTCATCCTGCCATTTGACATTCCACAGGCATCTCAAACTCGCCCGGTCGAAGTTAAGCTCCTGGTTTCCATCCCTTACTTGCTTCTGCCGCAGTGTTCCCCACCTCGGTCATTCCCTAGCCAATCCCCAGCTGCTCAGGCAAAGCCCCCTTTCTCTCTCATGTACGTCCAACCATCATCTTCAAACTCTCCCCAAAACATCTCTTGTCTCCTCCATCAGCACTTTAGTCCAAATACCCATCGGCTCTTTCCGTGCCGGCTGTAATAACCCCTATTTGAATCCTTCTGCTCTTATCCCCTCAAAAGAAGCCAGAATTCTCTTTTGAAACGGTAATACATTTTTATGGTATTCTTATCCAACACATTCCAGACTAAATCCATGTCCTTACCATGACTTCTGATGCTCTACAATGCAGGCTTCTGCCTGTCATTTTCCTGCTGTCTCTCGTGCCTGCAGCTTCTCCGCATTCTTTGACGTCCCCCACCTTGTTCTTTCCTCAGGGCCTTTGCAGGAGCCACTCCCTCTGCTTTGAACACTCTCCCGCAAGCTTCTCAAGGCTCTTCGCATCACTCCTTTCAGACCTCTGCTCATCTGTGACCTCCCCATAGATCTCCTGACCAGCCTCTCTGAAAGGCTCTTCCTCACTTGAAATCACCCTACTTGGCCTTATTTTTCTTCAAAGCACTCATCAACCCCAACGTATATTTATTTGTTTAGTGGCATCTTAACCATTAGAAGGGATTTCGTTTTTCTTCTTGATCTCTGAATTCCTGTTACTTACAATGGTGTCTGATGCATAAAAGGCATTCCATAAGTGTTTGTGAAATGGGTAAGTGAATGTCTCTACTTCCTTCCACCCCGAAAGCATTGCATTGGGGACAGACCGAAGTTCAGGTCCTTGACTTTTTGGGAACATTTACTGAACACTTCTGTGCTGGGTGTGATACTAATAGGTTTTTAAAAAATATTCCTTATCCTATGTAATTCTCAAACCCTACAAAGTAGGTATTCTTATTGTCATTGCTATTATTTTTTTAAAGATTTTATTTATTTATTTGACAGAGAGAAATCACAAGTAGATGGAGAGGAAGGCAGAGAGAGAGAGAGGGAAGCAGGCTCCCTGCTGAGCAGAGAGCCCGATGCGGGACCCGATCCCAGGACCCTGAGGCCATGACCCGAGCCTAAGGCAGCGGCTTAACCCACTGAGCCACCCAGGTGCCCCTGTCATTGCTATTATTACCTTCTATTTTAAAGATGAGGGAACAACTCAGCAAGGTTTAATAACTTGGCCAACACAGCTGGTAAGAGATAGGTATGTGTTAGGAAAGGCAGTTGGGAGCAGTTTGATGACCCCTGAGCAATGGCTGAAAAGTGCCTTGGGCCTGGAACATTCCCTTGTATGGAGATAAAGAGCCATCACAACCTGTGTTGTTGGACATAGCTCCTTCTTTGGAACTATCTTTCCTTATTCTGGGTTTGGTGTGTACTCAGAGACTCTCCCCCTGTGTTTTCAAGATCCTTGTGTTAGGTGTGTGTGTGTACGGGAGGGAGGATAGAGGTAAGCTATCTCTGAAACAGCTCTAAAAAATTCTTCCAAGCTGTTCAGCCAAGGCTCCAGATAATTCCAATCTCTCATTGCTAATATTTTTCCATTCTTAAGTATGATTTGTTTACTGTTACAAAGTGAGTCATAGGACATATGGAGAATTAACTCAGATATCCAGTGCCATGTGAGTGAACAAGTTCTTTCCCCATGAACACACAGGGGTACAGTATATTGGATATTGTTTATGCTGTCTCCAGGAATTTGGAAGAATTGGACATAAGAAAGAAAATTCCTGACAACATTCAAAATTATGTCCCGGAGGATCCTTTTAAATAAATAGAATTAACTTCTAGAGAAAAGGAGGTGGGTGGTACTGTACTCATTAATGATACTGATATATTTTTTTAAAGAGTTTATTTATTTATTTGACAGAGAGACAGATCACAAGTAGGCAGAGAGGCAGGCGGGGAGGGGGGGATTCCCCGCCAAGCAGAGAGCCCGATGCGGGGCTCGATCCCAGGACCCTGAGATCATGACCCGAGCCAAAGACAGATGCTTAACGCACTGAGCCACCCAGGTGCCCCAATGATACTGCTATTTTCTTAAAGTCACACTTACCTCTCAAGGTGCTTATAACATTGTCATCTCCAAATAGATTCATTGCAGCAATGATATCTAAGAAACATTCTCATTCTGGTGAAGAGGTTCTTTATATTTTTGTTCTTGAAAAGTTGTTCACATAGATATTTTGTTTCAGAATAGTCCACACTTCTTCCTGAAATGCACAGGATTATGTAAGACTTGGCATTTCATTTCTTACACGTCTACTTGTCCACGGCATTGTTAGAGATCAGTCTCTCACTCTTCTTGTGAAACGTGGTAAGAGATTGAGAACAGAAGGTTTTCATATTTAATTGCTAAAGTGTAAATAGTTGATTATCTACAGAACAGTTTAATCCTGGTTGGCCTTTTCCTGCCTCTCCAAAGTCTCCAAGACAGAATCAGACAACCATGGAATGTCAGAAACAGAAGAGGCAATGGAAACCCCAAACTTAATCCCTCCTTTTAGAGAAGACAAGAGTTGCTGGCTTCCACTGCCATGATTTGTTTCCAGGGAATAGAAATCCATCAAACTATTTGCATAGGCAAGGAAAAAAATTAGGAGAAGAAAGCAGTTTCCAAAATGGACTGCAAATATAAACAAAATTGTTTTTGTTGCCCTCTTTGCCAACACCCCATCTCCATTAGCAGAAACATGAGAAAGTTCAGATTGATAACACGTGTATTTGGTGTGCAGTTATTATTATAAAATTGAAAAGATTGAATTTGATATAATTATTGGGTCTCAGGCCAATTTACAACTCCTCCAATCGTCTGTTTGCAACAGTGAGCCATGAACGCAAGAATGGCAATGACAATTCTGAACATGGCGTGTCCAAATGAAACTGCAGAGGTTCTAGGGATTTGATAAAATGTTTAAGATATTACCTTATCTGGAGTACCATGCTTATATCAGACAAACTAGATTTTAAGCCAAAGACTCTAATAAGAGATGAAGAGGAACACTATATCATAATAAAGGGGTCTATCCAACTAGAAGATCTAACAACTATAAATATTTATGCCCCCAACTTATGAGCGTCCAAATATATAAATCAATTAATAACAAACTTAAAGAAACTCATTGATAATAATACAATAATAGTAGGGGACTGTAACACCCCACTCACAGCAATGGACAGATCACCTAAGCAGACCAACGAGGAAACAATGGCTTTGAATGACACACTGGACCAGATGGACTTCACAGATATATTCACAGCATTTCATCCATACATTCTTTTTGAGTGCACATGGAACATTCTCCAGAACAGATCACATTCTGGGTCACAAACGAGGCCTCAACAAGGACAAAGAGATTGAGATCCTACCATGCCTATTTTCAGACCACAAGGCTATGAAACTTAAAGTCAACCACAAGAAAAAATTTGGAAAGACTTCATGGAGGTTAAAGAACATCCTACTAGGGGCACCTGGGTAGCTCAGTAGATTAAGGGTCTGCCTTAGGCTCAGATTGTGATCCCAGCATCCTGGGATCGAGTCCTGCAATGGATTCCTGTTCAGTGGGGAGCCTGCTTCTCTCTCTCCCTCTGCCCCTGCTTTTGCTCTTTCTCAAATAAACAAACTCTAAAAAAAAAAAAAAAAAAAAAAAAAAAGAACACCCTACTAAAGAATAAGTGGGTTAACCAGGAAATTAAAGAAGAAATTTTAAAAAACATGGAAGCAAATGAAACAAAAACATGACAGTCCAAAATCTTTGGGATGCAGCAAAGGCAGTCCTAAGAGGGATGTATATTGCAATACAGGCCTACCTCCAGAAGCAAGAAAAGTTTCAAATATACAACCTAACTTTACACTTAAAGTAGCTGGAAAAAGAACAGAAAATAAAGCCTAAAACCAGTAGAAAAGGGGAAATAATAAAGATAAGAGCAGAAATCTATGATATAAAAATAAAAATAAAAACCAGTAGAACAGATCAATGAAGCTAGGAGGTGATTCTTGTCAAGAATTAACAAAATTGACAACCCCCAACCTGATTTATCAAAGAGAAAAGAGAAAGGACCCAAATAAGTAAAATCATGAATGAAAGAGGAGAGATTACAACCAAAATCACAAAAATATAACAATTATAAGAGAATATTATGAGCAATTATGAGCCAACAACTTAGACAATCTGGAAGAAATGGATAAATTCCTAGAAATATATAAATTATCAAAACTGTAACAGTAAGAAATAGAAAACCTGAACAGATCCATAACAAGCAAAGAAACTGAAGCAGTAATAAAAAAAAAAATCTTCCAACAAACAGGAATCCGGGGCCAGATGGCTTCCCAGGGGAATTCAAGCAAACACTAAAGAATTATTACCTAATCTTCTGAAACTGTTCCAAAAAACAATAGAAATGGAAGGAAAACTTCCAAACTTATTCTATGAGACCAGCATTATCTTGATCCCCAAACCAAAGACCCCACTAAAAATGAGAATTACAGACCAATATCCCTGATGAACATAGTTGCAAAAATTCTCAACAAGATACTAGCTAATAGAATTCAAGATTACATCAAAAGGATTATTCACCACAACCAAGTGGGATTTATTTTTGGGCTGCAGGCCTGGTTCAATAACTGCACGTCAGTCAACATGATCTACCACATTAATAAGAGGAAGGATACGAACCATATGATCCTCTCACCAGATTCAAAAGAAGCATCTGGCAAGATACAGCATCCTTTCTTGATAAAAACCCTCAAGAAACTAGGGATAGAAGGAACATATGTCAACATCATAAAGGCCATAACAAAAACCCCATGGCAAATATTATTCTCGATGGGGAAAAACTGAGCTTTCCCCCTAAGGTCAGGAACAAGACAAGGATGTCCAGTCTCACCACTGTTATTCAACATAGTACTAGAAGACCTAGCCTCAGCAGTCAGACAACAAAAAGAAATAAAAGGCATCTGAATCAACAAGGAAATCAAACTCCCCCTCTTTGCAGATGATATGATTCTCTATGTAGAAAACCCAAAAGACTCCACCAAAAAGTTGCTAGAACTGATACATGAATTCAGCAAAGTCACAGGATATAAAATTAATGTACAGAAATCTGCATTTCTATCCTCCAATAATGAAGCAGCAACAAGGGAAATCAAGGAATGGCTTCCATTAACAATCACACCAAAAACCATATCTAGGAATAGAACTAACCAAAGGCTGTACTCTGAAATCTACAGAACACTAATGAAAGAAATTGAGGAAGACACAAAGAAATGGAAAAGCATTCCATGCTCATGGATTAGAACAAATATTGTTAAAATGTCTATATTACCCAAAGCAATCTATACATTTAATGCAATCCCTATCAAAATAACACCAGAATTTTTCACAGAGCTAGAACAAACAATCCTAAAATTTGTATGGAGCCCAAATACCCAAAGGAATATTGGAAAAAGAAAACCAAAGCTGGAGGTATCACAATTCCAAACTTCAAGCTCTATTACAAAGCTTTAATCATCAAGGCAGTATGGTACTGGCACAAAAACAGACACATAGATCAATGGAACAGAATACAGAACCCAAAAATAGAACCACGACTATATGGTCAACTAATCTTTGATATTCTTTGGAAAGAATATCCAATGTAAAAAAGACAGTCCCTTCAACAAATGGTGTTGGAAAAATTGGACAGCCACGTGCAGAAGAATGAAAGTGGACACTTTATTACACTATACACAAATTCCAAACAAATGAAAGATCTAAATGTGAGACAGGAATCCCTGAAAACCCTAAAGGAGAACACAGGCAGCAACCTCTTTGACGGCGGCACAGCAAGGTCTCCGGAGGCAAGGCAAACAAGAACAGAAATGAACCATTGGGACTTCATCAAGATAAAACCTTCTGCAGAGCAAAGAAAAACAATCAACAAAACTAAAAAGCAACCCTTGGAATGGGAGAAGATATTTGCAAATGACATATCTGATAAAGGACTCGGAGCCAAAATCTGTAAAGAACTTATCAAACTCAACACCCAAAGAACAAATAATCCAAGAAATGGGCAGAAGACATCAACAGACATTTCTCTAAAGAAGACATACGGCTGACAAACAGACACATGAAAAAGTGCTCAACATCACCCACCATCAGGGAAATACAAATCAAAACCACAATGAGATATCACCTCACACCAGTCAGAATGGCTAAAATCAACAAGTCAGGCAATGACAGATGCTGGTGGGGATGCGGAGAAAGGGGAACCCTCCTACACTGTTGGTGGGAACGCATGCCGGTGCAGCCACTCTGGAAAATTGTATGAAGGTTCCTCAAAAAGTTAAAAATAGAACTATCTATTGACCCAGCAATTGCACTACTAGGTATTTATCCAAAGAATACGAAAATACTGATTTGAGGGATGCCTGGGTGGTTCAGTCTATTAAGCAGATGCCTTCAGCTCAGATCATGATCCCCCAGGGTCCTGGAATTTGAGTCCTGCATCGGACTCCTTGCTCAGCAGGGAGCCTGCTTCTCTCTCTGCCTCTGCCTTTTTGTGCACTCTCTCTCTCTCTCTTTGACAAATAAATAAATAAAATCTTTTTAAAAAAATACTGATTTGAAGGGGCACATGCACCCCAATGTTTATAGCAGCATTATCAATAGTCAAATTATGAAAAGAGTCTAGATGTCCATTAACTGATGAATGGATAAAGAAGATGTGAGATATACACATATATACGTATCTATATATATGTATGTGTGTGTGTCATTTGCAAATGTGGCCATTTGCAATGACATGGATGGAGATGGAATATATTACGCTAGGTAAAATAAGTCAGAGAAAGACAAATACCATATGATTTTACTCATATGTGGAATTTAAGAAACACAGGAAAATAAAATAAGGATAAGGATAAAAGAAGATAAAATAAGGAAAAATAAAATAAGATAAGTAAGATAAAATAAAATAGGAATAAAAGGAAAATAAGATAAAAACAGAGATTGGAGAAAACCATAAAAGACTCTTAACTATAGAGAACAAACTGAGGGTTGCTGGGGGAAGGGGGGACGGGGTAATTAGGTGATGGGCACTTGGCGTAATGAGCCCTTGGTGTTCTATGCAACTGATGAATCACTAAATTCTGCCCCTGAAACTAATACTATATGTTAACTAAACTTAACTTCAAATAAAATCTTGGAAGAATGAATGAATGAATGAATGAATGAATAAAGATATTACCTCATAATTAAAGCAAGTTCCCTTAAAATAGCACTTCAGTTTGCAATAGTCACTCCAGATGGCTAGGTGAGGCTATTTATGTTATCCTGGTCAATTATGTAATTACTACCATTATGTTTTCTGGGCAAATGAACTCATCATTCTTTGCTTCCACCCATACCAACTTCAAAGAATTGTCACGAAGATAAATCAGACAAATGCAGGAAGACAGCAGCTTTAAACTGGGGTTCTTTGGAAGTGCACAAGTGAATTGTGTGTAAGACTGGTGTATGTATGGGCACAGAGTATTTTTCGTTAGAAGCTTTTAGCAAATTCTTTTAAAGGAATCTGTAACCCCAAAGTGGTTAAGAAGCATTTATAGTCAATCAAAAAAAAAAAGGTTTCATTAGAGCTATTTTAGAGTAACCTCTACCTCCTCCCCCTCCCCCGCCAGATACATATGTAAGATAAGGATCTTGACAAAACAGAAAGTGAGTTCCTGAAATCACAAGTGTTCTTGTAATGCCAAGAAAGCCAGCACCTTGCGCGATAACGTAATTGTCAATGGCAGCACCAGCAGCCCTCAAACTGAGCATCCCCAATTTGGCTGCTCGGATCAAAGAATGCCCTTTCTGTCAACACGAATAAAGCCGATACAGCCTCAGAAAAGAGAGTCTCTTTCGCTATCACTGCACCATCCCCTTTACCTGTTTCTCATAATCATTTCTTGACATGCACACTGACCCTCCTGATTTCTAATTCACGCTGGTAGTAAACAACAGATTCAATGACCTAGCCGGTTATTATGCTATGAGTATACATTGAGCGTCTTCCGGTTTCCAGGCACCAAGCTCTCCAGGGATGCAACAGTAAACATTATGTAGCCTGAGCCGACAAGGGCCAGGAAGGAACCCTGAACAATATAGCATGGGGGGTACCACTTGACAGAAGCACAGGAAAGCCCAGCATACACATGATGAACTCCTAATTCGGTCTTGATGGTCAGTGAAGGAAAAGAATATTAATAAACATTCCTTAAATAGCATTCATTGCATACCAGACACTCTTCCAAGTGCTTTATTTTATATCACTGTTTCATTCACCGGAGGATTCCAATAATGCTAGCTGAAAAGCCAGTCTGCAATGTAAGGAGAAAGGTCTCCGGAACATTCCAGGCAGAAGAGCAGGTATAAAGCCCCAGAGGTAGGAGAGTAGAAGAAAAAAGACATGAAGGTGCATCTGACACAGCCCCTATCAGCTCACCAGATCTCACTGTCCAGTGCTCAGGAATTCTTCAAACCAGTAACTGTTGGTAGCACAACAATGGCCACAGCAGGGGTCCTTATATTGGAGATGTTGGCAAATATCACAAATCAATCAGAATTTATTTTTTGTTGTTGCTGTTGGGTTTTGTTTTGTTTTGTTGAGGCAGTTTATCAGCACGTCACTTCCCCAGGGTATGGGAAAAGGTGACCTGACCATGAGGGTCATCAACCACTCTGATGAGACAGGTGGAACGGCCTTCTCTAAGATTCGATTCTTAGCTCTTGGGAACAACCAAATGAGGTTTGTTAAAGACATGAGTACAACTAGAAAATGTCTCCATTTTTTGTTGAGCTAGGGACACACTCAACCTTAAATCCTTTGTTTATATGTTTATCTTGGCATTACTTCCATAGACAAGGTTACTTGTGTTTTTTATGCAGTCCAAGGCCATTTTGTTGACAGATAATGTTAGAGTGGTGTGCCAGCATAAACTTAGGGAGAAAAAAGGTGGCATGTTAGAATATCATGTAAAAACAATTTAATAAAAAAAAAAATATTATTTTGGGATGCCTGGTTGGCCCCATTGGTTAAGCATCTGCCTTCAGCTCATGTCATGATCCCAGGGTCCTGGGATTGAGCCCCACATCAGGCTCCTTGCTCAGTGTGGAGCCTGCTTCTCCCTCTGCCTGCCACTTCCCAACTTGTGCATATTATTTCTCTCTCTCTCTCTCTCAAGCAAATAAAATCTTTCTAAAAATTAAAAAAAAATTTTAACATTTTACTGGCATTTGACCCAATTTAAACTGAACCATTAGATCCCAAATTGTATCTGAAATATACATATCATCCTCTAGTTCAGCAGTTAGGCTAACCTCGCCTTCTCAATTATAAAACCACTCTTGTCGTAGTGCAATTTTTATATCCAGACTAGATGCAAAGCCTATGAATAAAGCACAATATCCTTAAAACTCTTAGGAAATCTTTTAGGACTAGAAGGAAGCTGTCCCCCAATTCTCTTCATCTTGAAGTAACATTATATCTAATATGGATGTATATTAGATATATAAGTACACGCACATATACTTTATATATACTTTATATATGTTTGTGTGTATATACACACCACACACACACACAGTAGAGGCAATCAGCCCTGACAGGCAGGAAGCTTCACTGGAGGACAGCAGTGTTTACTGTCTGAAGATGGTAACACTCCATAGCAAAGAAATACTATGTTCCTAACTTATAGCCATTCACCCAATGCTGAAACCCAGAAGAGGACAAAAAAAGTGCCCGTTTGAAGCAAGTGGAGCTCTGAACTCATGGAAATCCCATGGTCCATTTAGAGCTTTCAGAATGGCTGTGTCCAGAGCAAAATGAAGCCTTTACAGAGAAGGATCCCTTTCACTTTCTATGCGCTCCATTACTGTCTGTAGGCAGATCATAAACCAGGTTATTTATCTGTTCGTATATTGATTCATATTTTTTTTATGTGTAAATCTTCCACTTTGTTCAAGTTCCCAGAAATGTATTTTCAGATTTTAAAAACAACTCACCAAGAGACTCCTTTTGTCTCGGCTGCCATCTTTCTCATCCAGAGATTACTTTTCTACATGATCTACTTTTCTACATGATCATTCTGGCCAACCTTCCTGATGCCATCACAGCCTCTGCCTGAAACCTAGAAGGAAGGTCCAAAGCAACAGATGAAAACTCAGGGCAGAATGGTGGAATAACCTTTTCCAGCAAAATGAAACTGGAGGCCACGAGGAGCTATACCAGCCTGGCGCATGCGGACAACTTCCCTCATCCAACTCTGCTGCTGTGGCGTGTTCTTCACTGCCTGGTTCTTCATGTATGAAGTTACCTCCACCAAGTACACTCAGGATATCTACTGATTATGTGAAAGAGAAGAGAATAAAATGACATTTCTTGATCCTATTATGTGCTAAACAATTCACCTGTCTTCTTTCATTTACTCCTCACCACAAACTGCAAAGGAGGTGGATTTAAGCTCATGTTACAAATGAGGGCAAGTAACTTGCATAGGATTACACATCTTTCACTTAACTATTCAACCATTTAGCAAACATTCATCCAGGGCTAACTAAGAGCTAGGTGATCAGTAAACAACAGGTGTTGGTTCGGATAAACCGCAAACAAACAAACAAACAAACAAACAAAACATGGTCCAGCTTCAGGTCGGTTTCAGTTTTCCTGCAGTGAAAGTCACAGGAATGGAAGGAAACTCAGTCCCGAGTGTTGCGATTTGGAAATGGCCTTCAGAGAAACCAGTGTGGAGGGGCCTCTAATGAACCAGAGCGGAGCCTCTAGAGAACACGTGTTGAGTGCCTACAGGAGGAAAGGTCCTGTGTTAGAACTGTCAGAACCCTTATCTTGGTCTCCTGGACTATCATTATTGCTTGAAGAATGCCGAATTACCTTCTAACAGAAGACTGGAAACCTACCATACAAAATCAATAAAAAACCAAAAAGCAGGCTGTTCAATTTAGAAGTGGGGGCGCTTGAAGCTTTACTCATATGCCATCCCCCACCAGGGCTCCTGGGCAGAACATCTCAGACTATGTAGGACACAGTTTGAAAATCACTGAGCAGCTCAATACAGCATTGATTCAGGAGAGTGGGCATTGCATTCCATGGCCCCTGGGCTGCTGGTCTAGGAAGGTGCTGGGGAGCTCTTGTCCTGGGACCTGCCTGAGTGAGGACTGGGGGCCATTCATGTACACTATCCCATTGCTCCCCATACCCTTCCCTTGGCAAGGGCTGACATCCTTGGTCTTGCTTATGATCACCCAGTTGTGCTTGGGGTCTTCCTAGTTGGGATATTGGGTGGGCAAATTCTAGAACTGCTTAGTACAAGCAATCTGAGAAAAACAATCTGGCCATCTTCTCCTGCAGCTGGGAAGAGTGTCACCTGATTATCTCCACAGGTCATCTGAACACCTGTTGTCTGACCGTCTCTACCTGGCAGCAGAGAGGAATGACACCTGGCCATCTCCACCTTTCTTGAGATCATCTTCACCAGGAAGCTGAGAGGAATGTTAGCAAGCCCCGGGCAGTGGCGTTCACACCCACCTCTTCAGTTCATACATTGATTGTTTTCCTGATAGTCGTTTGCAACATGTAACATCCTGGGCTCGTGAGTGTTTGACATATTTTCAGAGGCATGAATGTTTCCAAGCTTCCCACTGGTATGCTCAAATTTAACAGTATCAGAGCGATAGAATGTCATTAAAGCAGACACCTTTGCTGATGCTATGAAGGGGTCTTTGGGCCAGTGGCCATTGTATTCATCAGTTTGGAAACAAAATTAAATCTGAAAACAAGATTGTGGGAAATGGCTAAGACATTCTTCAAAGCAAAACCAATGAAAGAAAATATAAAGAACATCCCTAGTATTTATCAAGGGTTTATTTAGTTCATTCTAACAGTGAGTTTATTAATTCATCCTATAAATATTTAGCAAGTATCTTCCAGTGAAAGGCTGCATAAGGATATACATAAGGATACATATAAAGATATATATAAGGATACAGCCTTGGGATAACTTTCAAAGAGTTGGTAATAGTTCCATGATGTCATACCTGACGAAATTCCAGGGTATTTTAGGCTTTCAGCTATTATTGTTTCTCTCCAATTCCCTACCATTCCCTTTCTGAAAAACTGCAAGTCTTCAGGAAAACCATCAGGCCCTGGGCAGCAGCTGATTTGTCCTTGGGACAACCCCCAGTGGCCCAAATGGTCACCAATGTCATTTTGAGCCAACCTCCCAACCTGGACTAGAAGAAGCAGATCTGGGGTGGGGTGGGCAGGATTTTGTCGTCTGCAGGCAGAAATCTGTCTGGGTTCTACCCAGATGAGAAAAGAAGAGCTGAGAAAGCCAATTTCAAATTAAGTTGGCAGAAGCCAGAGTGACAGAGACAATATTCTGGCAGCTTTTCATTGACCTCTAAATCCTTTGCACTTGAGAGAACAGCTAAATCAGAAAGATTAACACTTGGATTTCACTGGATTGCCTCAAGTATAAAATAATGTGAGCAACTTTCTCTTCTAATTTGGGGAGGGTCACCAGAGTTGGAGGGGAAGAAAACACCTCCACCTGTCTTCTCCACATCCCTCCTCAAGCACCTTCCCACGGGGCTTTTGGGGCTCCCCCCTCAGAATGCAGCAGGGGCTCTGCTCTACCTGCAGGGTTGGGGGTGAGTCTCTCCTCCTGGGAGCTCTCTGAGGGATCCAGGGGAAGTGGGGCTTGGAAGTTAAGATCACAGGTGTTCTGCTCTGTCCCTCACTCTAAAGTCAATGAAACCAGAATTATGTTTAAAAGAGGAGGTTCCTGGGGGCACCAGGGTTGGTTAAGCATTAGACTCTTGACTTGGGTTCAGGTCATGATCTAAGGGTCATGAGATGGAGCCCCACTTTGGGCTCCATGCTGAACATGGAGCCTGCTTAGCATTCTCTCTCTCTCTCTAAAAAGAGAGAGGAGCCCTTTACTTAGAAAATTCTGATAATGGTGGAAGAATTGCTGGTGTTCTCCTAAACTAAAAAAATAGAAATATTATTTTTGCTTCTAGGGAAGAACATGGACAGTTGAGAAAGCTGTGGATTTCTGCAAAGCCACAGCAGGAAGAAAGTGGAGGAGAATTATTTAAAAGGGGAGAATTTACTAATAAGAAATAGGCCTCTCTGGGTGACTGGGTGGCTCAGTCATAAAGCGCCTGCCTTTGGCTCAGGTCCTGATCCCAGGGTCTTGGGATGTGGCCCCATATCGGCTCCCTGCTTGGCGGGAAGCCTGCTTTTCCTCTACTGTTGTGTTCCTTCTCTTGGTGTGTCTCTGTCAAATAAATAAATAAAATCTTAAAAAAAAAAAAAAAAAGGGAAAAATAAATAGGCATCCCTGGTTGCCATAAACTTCCTAGCTCTTCTAATTCATTGACACTATGAAGCAAACAGCACCCTGCCTGAATCAGAAACTCACTTAGCAGACATTTCAGAATATCTGAATGGCCCAGAAGAAGGGGAAAAGTTCAAAACAGAAATGTGAGGTCTCTGGCTATAAGCAACATTTAGAAAACGGCCTCTTTAGGAAAGAAGCCAATCGCTATTATACATTCAAGAGCTTGAACTGGATTCGATGAAGTTTCCTTAAATTTTGTTTATATATCTGAACGAAGAACCTTTAAGAGCAGTCTTTGCTTCTGCTCCCAGACTCCCAAGGACCCATTTTTATTTCAAGCCTTTAAGAAAATCCAAAATGTAGAAACAAACGATGGACAATTCATGCACATTTCACTGTAGTAATAAAGTAAAGGTAAGTCAATCCTGTTTCTAAGAAACTGAGCTCTACAGGGACCAGCAGAGTAGCAGACATAACGTCTCTGTGGAATATTTTACCTAAGTCTCCATTTTGTTTTAATTTCATCAGTTCAGACAAATTGGATTGTGCTGGCTAACTCGGGGACAATAAAATATTCCCATCACATACAGATTTCCTATAAGCGGTTTTGCAGATGGAAGGTTAACAAAGGCTTGGAGGCTTAAAAATTAATTCTGTTGAGACATTTGCCACATTTATTAACTATTTTTACTAGAGCTCTGTATGTGGGTTCTTTTAAAACATGTTGGTGGGAGGAGTGGTGAAGCTATTAAAGCAATCGAGAAAAACAAGGCGTAAGGACCTATTTAGCCAGAGTGACTCCATCTTGGTTAAAGAGCCATTTTGTTGTTTGTGCAGTAAACTTAAATTGACCTCCCCTCCCCCCTGCCCCAGAGAAACTTACTTAGAAGCAAGTCCAGGAAACCAGTAAAATGTAGTCGTCTAGTTCCTAATAACAGAGCCCAGAATACAAGGACGAGTCAGGCCAGATAGAGTACTTCAGTATGAAGTACTGATTGTAACAGTGAGAAGGTCTTGCCCAAACCAAAATGACTCCATCTTGGGAAGGATGACGATCTTATTATTCACACTGAATATGTTAACTGACTAAGCCTTCCCAGGAAATACTGTTTGTAAGAGTTCCTAGTATGGCGTAATCTTGAATAACATGTCACCAGACCGGATGAAACTAGCCAATCAACAAAAGACACACAAACCTGGTGGGTTGAAATACCAAGATACGGGTTGTAGTTTCACCCAATAAAAGGTAGTCTGTAAGATTGGGAGGGGTTGCTCTCTTCGGAGGCAGCTCTGACTGGTCAGTCAGTCAATTCTTGAGTTTGTAAGCTGGGGGTGGTCGCTCTCTTCGGACACGGCCCTGGCCAGTCAGTCAGACTTCTAATGCTTAGTCTCGTTCCCCTGGCTGATCAGTCTGATCTCTAATACTTGGCATAGAATAAAGCTTTACATAACTTTCACCTTGTCTCAGTCTTGTTCCTTTGATAACAGACCCTAACACAAGGTACCATTCCACCGTTCAGGGAGGTGCAGATGAGACTAGGGGGTGCGGGACCCGGGGTGAAGAAATGGGGCACACAATGACCATTCGCTGAGAAGTTTTGGTTAAAAAAAGTTATCCGTATTTCAGTATGTGAAATCTCAAAAAAAAAGACAAACAAATAAACAAAAGGCAGAAACAGACCCTCTAAGTACTCAGAACAAACTGATGGGTGCCAGAAAGGAAAAAGGTGGGGGACAGGCACGATGGGTGAAGGGGAGCGGGAGGCACAGGCTGCCAGGATGGGAATGAAGAAGTCAGGGGGATGAAAGGCACAGCACAGGGAAGAGAGACAATGGTATGGTAATAGCATCCTATGGGGACAGAGCTGCCCAGGAGAGGAATGGGTCATATAGGTTTGCAGAATCACCACGTTGTACACCTGCAACTAATGGAATATTGTAGGTCAACTATACTCAAATCCAAAATAAATGTATTTTTTAAAATGACCAAGAATAGCAGCCGAAAGAAGCTGAAAGGTAGTGGGATTCTGGGAGCTCCTATGTGTTTGAAGGTTTGGTTTAAACAATGTCCAACAGGAAGGGAATGGGGAGAGTCTGGAAGACAGTCTTTCCAGAGGAGATAGCATGATGGCCTGGGGGAAAGGGGAAGTTTTCAGCCTGGACAAATAGGGCTGTTCCTCTTCCTTTAAGAGCAAGAGGAAGGAGCAGCAAAGGGAGAGGGGCCGGTGGGGACACCACACCCAGCGTGATCCACACCGCCCACGGCTCACCTGGTTTCAACTCCCGACACGTCTTCCCTTCTGAAGTCCTGTACTCTTCAAAGCAACACAGGTCTCACTGCCCGCTCTTCTTCTTAAACCGCTCCCTAGTTCTGACTTTCGCTGCTGTTACAGAATCTGAGCTCCAGGGCTGGTGTGTGAAGTCCACTGGCCTTCCCACCACTCCGGCTCCCTACTCCCACTCCCAGTGCTCAGCGTGTGGTCCCCGCCAGCAACAGGAGGACCACCTGGGAACTTGTCAAAAACCCAAAAGCTCAAGGGGGCTGCCTAGGTGGCTCAGTCCTTAAGTGGCTGCATTTGGCTCAGGTCATGATCCTAGAGTCCTGGAATAGAGCCCCGCATTGGGAGCCTGCTTCTCCCTCTGTGACTCCCCCTGCTTGTGTTCCCTCTCTCACTGTGTCTCTCTCTCGGTCCAATAAATAAGTAAAATAAAATTTTAAAAATGCAGAAGTCCAGAAGGGCACCTGGGTGACTCAGTCCTTAAGCAACCTCTTGGGTGGGTCCAGGTTGTGAGCTCAGGGTCATAAGGTCTAGTCCCACCTTGGGCTGTATGCTCAGTGTCCGTGGGCTTGAACTTCTCCCTCCCCTTTCCCTCTGCCCCTCCCCCCACCACACTCCCAAGGGTGCTTGAGCGCATTCTTTCTCTGAAATAAATCTATCTTAAAACAACAACAGCAACGCAAAAGCTCATGCCCTGCCCTGGATTTAGTAAATCTGAGACACAGGGAAGGAGGCCGCGCAATCTGCATTTCACCAAAGGCTTCCAGGGAATTCTGAGGATTGCTCCAGTGTGAAAACCAGTGGCCGAGTCTTACTGAACCGCACTGGCAGTGGCCAGACCACTCTGTGCTGGCCTCCCCACTCCCATTCAGGGTGGTCCTCCACCGGTGCCCCTGCCCACGGTGACTGCCTGCCCTCCCTGTGCTTCCGCGGAAACCGTGAGCACTTCCACCTTTCAGCTGTGCTGCAGCTCCGGTTTCCCTGCCTGCCTCCACCAAAGCCAGCGAGCTCCCCGCAGGCGTGGAGACTGTGTTGTGTGGCACAGTCCTGGGGCTCAGAAGATGTATCTGAGTTGAGAAGTTAATGAAAAGCAAAGTACAGGGCGGGGAGAGAAGAAGAGGGACCGAGCATGCGCAATCCGGAGAGAGACAACCACGAAACGGTAACAGATGCTCTTCCAGTTCCAACGGTGGGCCGGGTCCTGTGCTAAGTGCTTGGCAGAAACTGCCCTTTAATCCCTGCAACACACCCGAGGCGCTGCTGGGCGGCTCAGCGGAGATGGCAACTACGGCACAGAGCGGCTACACACTGTGCCCGATGCCCTCAGCTGGCAAGTGGCAGGAGTCTGTAGAGCCCACCCCACGGGCTCAGAGAGGACGGAGCTTTCTTTGGAGCCCTCCTCAGTACTCACTAGCTCCACAATGCTCCCCGGGGGCCTGCTCTGACTGTGCCAGACTGAGTAGACAAAGAGGAATGCGGAGGACACATGCACACAGTTGCTTACACTGCAGCCCCGCCACCCCCCTACGCGCAGGTCCCATTCTAGAGAGATCTGCAAACCAGTGAGCATGACTCAGCGAAGGACCATGATTGAGGAATGTCCAAAGAGCTACTCAGAGCCTGCCACAGGCAGCATGCATTTGCTCTGCCACAATTTCCCACAGAACATTCCAGAGGTAGGTAGCCAGGGCTGTGGCAGTTCTGCTCCATGGTACCTTCCATGGAGGCTGCTCTTCCTGCCCTGGGGTGTGCCCCTCACGTTCCTGCTCCAAAGTGGAAGCCACACACCTTTGTTCCAGGCTGTAGGATAGGAAAAGGGGCAAAAGAAAAGGAGTAAAGACACGTTTTATATCCCTCCTGTGGAAATTCTTAGAAACCTCTCATGATTCTTTTGCTTACATTCTAGTATCCAGAACTTTGTTGGTTCAAGCAAGAGACAGATGGAAACTGAGCGATGTTTTCCAGGGATCTCCCTGACAGCTGTGCAGACAGCTTCTGGTGGGATGTTCCTGTGATCCTGTGACCAGATAGAAGCCAGTTCCCCAGTGCAGGTGAGAGGCAGTGAGGGCCCAGAGCAGGGCAGTAACTGTGGGGTGGAGATGAGAGATTGGAGAACAGACATGGGAGGGCAGGAGAGGATGGGATTTGGCGGCAGTTAGAAAATGGCGGTGAAGGACAGGGATGGAGGTGAGGATGACACTGAGGTCCTCAGCTTGAACAATGGAATGAATGACAACGTGGCTAACCAAAGCAAAGGAAGGGACAAAGAAGGTGGAGGAGGCTGTTGTCCGTGGTGGGGAGAATTGATCGGTTTGATTTGGGATAGGCTGAATTTAGGGCACCCGTTGGAAGATGTTCAGCCAACTGACAAAAATACACATCTGGAGCTCTGGAAAGAGGTTAGGGATAAAAATCCCAACTTAGGAGTGGGTGGGTCCAAGTGACAGCTGCAGACACGGTTTTGGGATGGCTGGACCAAAAAAGAATGAGGCAACAGGGTCAAGAATGAAGATGGGGAGTGCCAAAGTTCTGTGAATTCTCTGCAAAGTCCATTCTGATGGAAGATTCTTGGGAAATAAAAGCTCAGAAAATCTCAGGTTGCATCCTTTTCCCGGACAACCACGACCTGGGTCAAAGTCTCCATTTCAGGACAAGGTAAAACCACTAAAAGCCTTTGCTTTCCCTGGTGAAAATACTTTAACACCAGCTAATGTTAGGTTTGGGGGAAAAGTCATATTTAAGGTTGAGGTTTCTATTACTACTCTGTAATACAGCAGAGCCTCTGCCCAGAAAACCTTCTGTCTCCCTCACCATCCAGGAAACTGCCTTGTCATTAGGCTGCCAGGCCTCGGGGCTTGGGCAATGCCAACAGGTTAAGATCCATGTGGTAAGGGATGGCAGATCAGGCGCGCCTTCTCCCACAAACAGCTTTCAACTTCTGGGTGATTTAATGCCCTTTCTGATTGCTTTCAAGAAATGCAATGTTGATTTTTGGTCCCAGTATCTGCTTCAATTCTAGAAAAGGCTAAAAAATTATATATAGCATCCCTTTCATTTTAATTGACGTCTTAAAAAAAGATTTTATTTGAGAGAGAGAGAGAGAGAGCATGAGTGAGAGAGGGGCAGAAGGAGAAGGAAAGGAACAAGTAGACTCCTCACTGAGCTCAGAGCCAACCTGGGGGCTTGATTCTGGGACCCTGGGATCATGACCTGAGCTGAGGTCAGATGCTTAACTGACTGAGCCACGCAGGTGCTCTTTAATTGATCCTTATTGTCCTCACCATTCACCTCTGCTTCCACTCCTTGACCCCTCCCCTTCCCCACCAACATCTGCTGCCCCCACCCCTTCTCAACTTAAGCAGGTGGCTAGTATAATCCACTTTCAAAGCACTTATTTCTTGAAACGCAATGACCATAATTTGGAAAACCCTTTAGATGAAAGAATATGATACCAAAATGCTCAATTCTTTGGGTGGTCACTAGCAAAGTGCCTTCAACTGATAAGAATCCAACTAAAAGGGTCTTCAATTACTAGAAAGCACTAAAAGTCCAAACCCAACAGAAACAACAAAAGCAATCTAAAATTAAAATAAATGGTGGTTCAAAACCACAATGAGATGCCACCTCACACTGGTGACAATGGCTAAAATTAACAACACAGGAAACAACAGGTATTGGGGAGGATGTAGAGAAAGCGGAACCCCTTACACTGTGTTGGTGGGAATGCAAGCCTGCAGCCACTCTGGAAAACAGCATGGCGGGTCCTCAGAAAGTTGAAAATAGAGCTACCCTATGACCCAGCAATGCATTACTGAGAATTTACCCCAAAGATACAAATGTAGTGATCTGAAGGGGCATGTGCACCCCAAAGCTTATAGCAGCAATGTCCACAATAACCAAACTATGGAAGAGCCTAGATGTCCATCGACAGATGAATGGATAAAGGAGATGTGGTATATATACACAATGGAATATTACTCAGCCATCAGAAAATGAAATCTTACCAACTGCAATGATGTGGACAGAACTAGAGGGTATTATGCTAAGTGAAGTAAGTCAATCAGAAAGAGACATTATCGTATGATTTCACTCATTTGTGGAATTTAAGAGACAAAACAGAAGCTCATAGGGGAAGGGAGGAGGAAAATAAAATAAGATGAAATCAGAGTGGGAGACAAACCATAAGAGACTCCTACCTATGCACATGGAACATTCTCCAGAATAGATCACATCCTGGATCATAAATCAGGTCTCAACTGGTATCAAAAGATTGGGATCATTCCCTGCATATTTCCAGATCACAATGCTCTGAAGCTAGAATTCAATCACAAGAGGAAATTTGGAAAGAACCCAAATACATGGAGACTAAACAGCATCCTTCTAAAGAATGAATGATTCGACCAGGAAATTAAAGAAGAATTGAAAAAATTGATGGAAACAAATGATAATGAAAACACAACAGATTCAAAATCTGTGGGATACAGCAAAGGCAGTCCTGAGAGGAAAATATATAGCGACACAAGTCTTTCTCAAGAAACAAGAAAGGTCTCAAATACACAACCTAACCCTACACCTAAAGGAGCTGGAGAAAGAACAACAAAGGAAGCCTAAACCCAGCAGGAGAAGAGAAATCATAAAGATCAGAGCAGAAATCAATGAAATAAAACCCAAAAAACAATAGAACAAATCAACGAAACTAGGAGCTGGTTCTTTGAAAGAATTAATAAGATTGAAAAACTCCTGGCCAGACTTATCAAAAAGAAAAGAGAAAGGACCCAAATAAATAAAACCATGAATGAAAGAGGAGAGATCACAACCAGCAGCAAAGAAATACAAACAATTACAAGAACATACACGAGCAACTCTACACCAACAAATTTGACAATCTGGAAGAAATGGATGCATTCCTAGAGACATATAAACTACCAAAACTGAACCAGGAAGAAATAGAAAACCTGAACAGACTCATAACCAGTAAGGAGATTGAAACAGTCATCAAAACTCTTAATCTCACAAAACAAACTGAGGGTTGCCGGGGGGAGGGGGTTTGGGAGAAGGGGGTGGGATTATGGACATTGGGGAGGGTATGTGATTTGGTGAGTGCTGTGAAGTGTGTAAACCTGGTGATTCACAGACCTGTACCCCTGGGGATAAAAATATATGTTTATAAAAAATAAAAAATTAAAAAAAAAAAATCTTCAAACAAACAAAAGCCCAAGGCCAGAGAGCTTCCCAGGGGAATTCTACCAAACATTTAAAGAAGAACTAATTCCTATTCTCCTGAAACTGTTCCAAAAAATAGAAATGGAAGGAAAACCTCCAAACTCATTTTATAAGGCCAGCATCACCTTGATCCCCAAACCAGACAAGGATCCCATCAAAAAAGAGAATTACAGGGGCACCTGGGTGGCTCAGTGGGTTAAAAGCCTCTGCCTTCGGCTCAGGTCATGATCTCAGGGTCCTGGGATTGAGCCCCGCATCGGGCTCTCTGCTCAGCAGGGAGCCTGCTTCCTCCTCTCTCTCTCTCTGCCTGCCTCTCTTCCTGCTTGTGCTCTCTGTCAAATAAATAAATAAAATATAAAAAAAAAAAAAAAAAAAAAAAAAAAAAAAAAAAAAAAAAAAAAAGAGAATTACAGATCAATATCCTCGATGAACACAGATGCGAAAATTCTCACCAAAATACTAGCCAATAGGATCCAATAGTACATTAAATGGATTATTCACCACACCCAAGAGGGATTTATTCCAGGGCTGCAAGTTTGGCTCAACATCTGCAAATCAATCAGTGTGATACAATACATTAATAAAAGAAAGAACAAGAACCATATGATACTCTCAATAGATGCTGAAAAAGCATTTGACAAAGTACAGCATCCCTTCCTGATCAAAACTCTTCAAAGTATTCATACCTCAATATTATCAAAGCCATCTATGAAAAACCTACCACAAATATCATTCTCAATGGAGAAAAACTGAAAGCGTTTCCTCTAAGGTCAGGAACACGGCAGGGATGTCCATTAGCACCACTGCTATTCAACATAGTACTAGAAGTCCTAGCCTCAGCAATCAGACAACAAAAAGAAATTAAAGGCATCCAAATCAGCAAAGAAGTCAAACTATCACTCTTTGCAGATGATATATGGAAAACCCAAAGACTCCACTCGAAATCTGCTAGAACTTGTACAGGAATTCAGTAAAGTGTCAGGATATAAAATCAATGCACCGAAATCAGTTGCATTTCTTTACACCAACAACAAGACAGAAGAAAGAGAAATTAAGGAGTCCATCCCATTTACAATTGCACCCAAAACCATAAGATACCTAGGAATAAACCTAACCAAAGAGGCAAAGAATCTATACTCAGAAAACTATACAGTACTCATGAAAGAAACTGAGGAATACACAAAGAAATGGAAAAATGTTCCATGCTCCTGGGTTGGAAGAACAAATACTGTGAAAATGTCTATGATACCTAAAACAATCTACACACTCAATGCAATCCCTATCAAAATCCCATCCATTTTTTTCAAAGAAATGAAAAAATAATGCTAAAATTTATATGGAACCAGAAAAGACCTCGAATAGCCAAAGAAATATTGAAAAAGAAAGCCAAAGTTGGTGGCATCACAATTCCAGACTTCAAGCTCTATTACAAAGCTGTCATCATCAAGACAGGATGGTACTGGCATAAAAACAAACACATAGATCAATGGAACAGAATAGAGAGCCCAGAAATAGACCCTCAACTCTATGGTCAACTAATCTTTGACAAAGCAGGAAAGAATGTCCAATGGAAAAAAGACAGCCTCTTCAACAAATGGTGTTGGGAAAATTGGACAGCCACATGCAGAAAATGAAACTGGACCATTTCCTTACACCACACACAAAAATAGACTCAAACTAGATGAAGGACCTTAATGTGAGAAAGGAATCCATCAAAATCCTTGAGGAGAACACAGGCAGCAACCTCTTCGACCTCAACCGCAGCAACCTCTTCCTAGGAACGTCACCAAAGGCAAGGGAAGCAAGGGCAAAAATGAATTACTGGGACTTCATCAAGATCAAAAGACTTTATGCACATCAAAGGAAACAGTTAACAAAACCAAAAGACAACTGACAGAATGGGAGATGATATTTGCAAATCACATATCAGATAAAGGGCTAGTGTCCAAAATCTATAAAGAACTTAGCAAACTCAACACCCAAAGAACAAATAATCCAATCAAGAAATAGGCAGAGGACATGAACAGACATTTCTGCAAAGAAGACATCCAGATGGCCAACAGACACATGAAAAAGTGTTCCACATCACTCGGCATCAGGGAAATACAAATCAAAACCACAATGAGATACTACTTCACACCAGTCAGAATGGCTAAAATTAACAAGTCAGAAAATGACAGATGCTGGCAGAGGATGCGGAGGATGCGGAGAAAGGGGAACCCTCCTACACTGTTGGTGGGAATGCAAAGTGGTGCAACCACTCTGGAAAACAGCATGGAGGTTCCTCAAAAAGTTGAAAATAGAGCTACCTTATGACCCAGCAATTGCACTCCTGGGTATTTACTCCTAAAGATACAAACAAAGGGTATGTGATCCGAAGGGGCACATGCACCCGAAAATTTATAGCAGCAATGTCCACAATAGCCAAACTATGGAAAGAACCTAGATGTCCATCAACAGATGGATGGATAAAGAAGATGTGGTATATATACACAATGGAATACTATGCAGCCATCAAAAGAAATGAAATCTTGCCATTTGTGACGACATGCATGGAACTAGAGGGTATTATGCTTAGCGAAATAAGTCCATCAAAGAAAGACAACTATGGTAAGATCTCCCTGATATGAGGAAATGGAGATGCAATGGGAGGGGTTTGGGGGTCAGGAGAAGAATAAATGAAACACGATGGGATTGGGAGGGAGACACACCATAAGAGACTCTTAATCACTCAAAACAAACTGAGGGTTGCCCGGGGGGAGGGGGCTATGGAGAGGGGGGTGGGGTTATGGACATTGGGGAGGACATGTGCTATGGTGAGTGCTGTGAAGTGTGTAAACCTGGCGATTCACAGACCTGTGAATTTTAATATGTTTATTAAAAATTTTTTTTAAAAAGAGACTCCTACCTATAGGAAACAAACTGAGGGCTGCTGGATGGGAGGGAGTTAAGGGACAGGAAAACTGGGTGACAGGCATTAAGGAGGGCACGTGATGTAAGGAGCATTGTGGGTTATATCCAACTCTATCTCTGAAACTAAGAATACGCTATATGTTAATTAACTGAATTGAAATAAAATAAAATTTCAAACATAATCAAATAAATGGTGGTATCCTTGTCTAACTTGGAAAGTTTGGGTACAGAATTAGTGTTGGATCTTAGGATTAGTATAAATTAGGAATTAATATAAATTCAGCCAAACATCTACTATTTCTCATCTCAGTGTACTTGGCAGTGTTCACTGATATTCAACATGATAGCCCAAAAATAGTGTAAGAAAAGTTCCTATCAAATAAAGACTCATTTATGGTTCTTATGCTCTAGTAGCTAAGACACAAAAATAGCAAAATGCAAGCTGCTAACATTTTCCCTTTGAAACACGGAAAATTAAAGAAAGTATGGTAAAATATTTTAAAAGGTGAAATTTATTTTTTTAAGACTTTTATTTTGAGATCATGTCCTGTTGATGTCAGCATGTCATGTCTTATACAAACAGTTGTGACAGCAGGCTCTTTTTGAATGACCTTACTTGGCAAAATTAAAAGCTGGCACACCATCTCTGTCTCTAAATTTATTTCAGAATTTTATTTGTTGGTGAAATGTCAAAGTCTGGGAATCCCTAAAGTTGGATTAGGCCTTTCCCACAATCTTGGAAGCAAATGAGGTTTTCTATGGATTCCCTGCAATTTGTGCTGGGGTGTGGGGTGGGGCGGTGAGAGGGGCGTGTGGGGGTGGGGGGAGCCTGGTTCTCTATCCTGTCTCACCCTGTGCTGATCATGTTGGCTGGTGCTGAAACAGGTACTCTCAATAAACGATTTATTGGAAATGGTTGATCACCAGGCAAAGGAAAGCTCTTTGTTTCCTCCACTAATTACCAAAATGTCAAACATTTTAATTTCTTTTAAAGTTGTAGTTTTTAAAATATACGTGTTTTTAATAAATCGGTTAAATATACAAAAGTCCAACTAGACCACCTTTGAAAAGCAGCTTTAAAAAGGAGCCTTGCAGGCTTTGCACACCTGCCCCCCACAAACATCCTGGGAAGACCTGGTTGGGCTCCGTGTTTTTAGAACGGATCACCAACCCCTTTTCTGCTTTTCAGAAACCAGGAAGGAGAGAGGAAGAGACTTGTAGTTGCTACATAACTCTCAAGGACCATAAAGATTCAGGGTTGGTTAAAACCAGCTTTCAAATCGGAACTTGGGTTCTCTGGCCTCCAAAATAAAAAAAAAAAAAAAAAATTTCAAAATCACTTTTCAAGGATCACAAAGGGGGAAAAAAAAAAAGCCCCTTCCAATAGGTTCTCAGTCCAGAGAGTTTTGATAAAACCATCACCGTGATTCTATTGTTATTTCCCAGAGGCCGGCAGCATTTTCCAATGAATCGGCCCTTAAAACTGGTAAAAACTGGTAGGCAGGAGCCAAGTCCCTTAGAGTCGCTCATCACAAAGACACAACCCTGGGCTCTGTTACCCGCCCCACTCCCCCAGGGCTGCTCCGTGCAGCCGGGACGTGATATTGCCCCATCTCTCCACGCAAGAGACCTGGAGCAGCCCACGACAAAGAGTCCGCCCTTGGCAGAGGTCAGGGCAGCCTCAGGACGCGTGCGATTTAAATATGGTAACAACTCCCCTCCCACGCACAGTTTCCTGTGGAACACTCAGAAAAGAAGAATCGTTCTAATTCTACCACCTACAGATTACCTCCGTTAACATTTTGATGAATCTTCTTCCAGGCATAGATGAATACATGGACGGCTGGATGGCCAGACATACAGAAAGCCACAATGATAGACTTACTACTTGGATAGAAGTGCATTTAAGAACCTGTTGCTAGTTATTTATGGAGGGGGTGGGAAGGTGGTGGTGAAGGGAGGCTGGTTTTTTTTGTTTGTTTTGGTTTTCTTATAAGATTTTTTATTTCTTCCTGTAACAGAGAGAGATCACAAGTAGGCAGAGAGGCAGGCAGAGAGAGAGGAGAAAGCAGACTCCCTGCTGAGCAGAGAGCCCGATGTCGGGCTCCATTCCAGGACCCTGAGATCATGACCTGAGCCAAAGGCAGAGGATTAACCCACTGAGCCCCCCAGGCGCCCCTTGGAGGCTGGTGTTTTAATGCACACAGACGTGACTGGGGTTTCTCACGACTACATATTACTGTGTATGTTTTACCTGCCTAATTTTTTAAATTGCGAAAGCCCAGAGCAATCCCTCCCGAGAGCAGTGGGGTCCAGTCGCGAGCTCCCCTGGTGTGCGGTGAAGGCGCGGAGGTGAGCCGGCCGGCTTCTGCGCGAGGCTGCGGCGCGCGGGGAGAGGCGCAAGAGCCCGCGGCAGCCCGGCTCCGCGGGCCGCTGGAGCTGCACCGTCGGGGGAGAGGGGAGCTTGGGCCCTGACGGCGGTTACCTGTGCTCGGCAGGGTGAAGTGCGATGCGCGTCTGCCGGCGGCCACCCCACCCGGAGTCCGCTTCGCTGTGCCGGGTGCCTCACCTCCGCGCGGGTTCGCCCGCAGCCCGGGCTGTGAGTCGCCAGGGCCAGGACGCGGGGCGGCGGCCCCACGGCGCCCTCTGGCGGGCGGGTGTGGGACAGATGCGGGCCCGCGGGGCAGAGCGCGGCAGCAGGAGGGGCTGCAGCTTGAGAAGCCAGGATGCGGAGGAACGGGGCTTCCTTCCGGGGACCTGGCCTGGTCTTCTGAGGTTTGGTTTGGTTTGGGGTTTCCATTTTCTCACAGCCTTGCCGGTTCATCCATATTTCCCTCCACTCATGTTGGCTTTTTGTTTGCAACACCAATTATGTTCTGTTCTCCAAAGGAATGCTTATTCATTGTAAAAAAAAAAAAAAAAAAAAATGAAAGCACAGAAAATTATTAACTTTAATCTCGCCATTCAAAGATAAGCACACGCTAAAGTATTTTTTCATCTAGTGTTTTGATTGTTTTTTTTTTTTCCTGTATTCAGCAGTGTCTATTATGGTGAGTGTGAACTCAAACTGAGCAATGCTGTTTGAGAAGTCAGGCCTGGTGTTGAACTGGCCCTGGGAAGAGAAGACAGAAAGGCGGAAGGGCAGAGAGTAAGGGCCTCCTGTCCTTAAAAGCCAGGCGTGGCTGCTTCTTAGCTTGATAAACGGGTTAATCTGGCCCCAAGGAAGCTTGTCTTTTTCATCTCTGCTGGGGGACACATAAGCTAAAGTTGCTGTTTTACAGGGAGCAAATAGGCGGCAGTGGCCAGTGGGGTGAGGGGGGAAAGAAAATCCGTCTCACTGTTGGCTTTACCTAACTAGAAGTTTCAATGCCCCGTTGTGTGGCTCCAGCTCCTGCCTGGCACCTCCTCCCAGGCTCCTCCCACTGCTGTTTGACTCCTCCTGGGTGGTCTCCTGCCTCTAGTCTGTGAGCTCCCTAGGGCAGGAGTAGGTCTCAGGGCCCATCTCTGGCCCCTGGCAGAACGCTGAAGTCTCTTCTTTTTCCTCCACACACACCTCACCAAACAGTGTGCTTGCTTTCCAGATGCAGCTTCAAGGCAACTCCCACCGCCTTCCAGCCACACTGGGGCCTCCAAGCAAGACTCTCCTCTATGGGAATTTGGAAGTTGTCTCTCTCCTGGGTGTGGCCGGCTGTCGGACTGCAGTAGAGAATCCATATCAAAGTTACAGGCGGCATTGTAGGTGTTCCTCCTTCCCTCTCTGGGTTACTTGGCTGGGCTGAGGCAGAGAGAGGGGATTGTAGGAGCCCAGTCTGTGGCCGCGAGGATGTTGTGGGGCATGGGGGTACAAGGTCAAATCCTCTGGCCTTTATCTCGCCTCCAACTGAAAATCTCGTGAGATCCATATTGCTCAGCAGTGCCTGGTAGCATTTCCTCCGTGGGAACGCGAAGGGCTGAGTTCCCCTTGACGTTCTGCCCGGTGAAAATAAAGGCTTCAGGGAGTAAAAGCTACCACCTCCTAGGGGACACTAGCTAAGCTGGCTGTGCCGTGCTGGTCTGATCTCTTCTGGGGAATCAGGTAGAAAACCTGTAATACCCAGAGATAAAGGCCTGGGTTCTTTTTTAAATTTTTATTTTTAGAGAGAGAGGTGGGAAGGGCAGAGGGAGAGATAGAATCTTAAGCAGGATCCTTCCCCAGTCCGAGGCCCAACGTGGGGCTTGATTCCATGATCCAGAGATCATGCCCTGAGCCAAAATCAAGAGACGGACGCTTAACCAACTGAGCCACAAGGCCTGGGTTGTTCTTATGCTATGTACTAGTAATGTTCTTAGATGATCTGACCTCTCCTAATCTGTTTGTTCATCTCTAGCAGGGAATGGTAATGTTAACTAGAGGTTATGTTTCATGTTTGCTGTTGGGCCCCAAAGAGTCTTGAAGTTACATTTGCAAATTTTCTCAACTTGTTTGATGGTCCTGCATCAATGTTGAAACCTCTGAGCTAGGAGTATGGGCAGCTTGATGGAGGAGACTTTGAACTAGATGATCCTTCTAGTGGCACTGTCTCAATCTTGTCAATCAAGGACTGGGCTGGAATTGTCTATTGTGCAGTTGAAAAAAAAATAATAAACAACATCAAGGCTCAGAGAGGTTGAACAGCTTGCCCAAAGGCACACAGCTTGGCATGACAGGGCCAGGACTGGAGTATGGTTCCTAACCAGCCCGCCCTCGTAGCATCTCTAGCAGGAGATGGGGAAGGAGTGTTGTCTTGGAATTGTTGCGCAGTGTGACACCATCCCCGTGCAGGAGACATCGGGAAAGGATCTCAGACTCTGCTCTAAATGTTCAGGAGTGGGAGGAGGAGCCCATTATTCTTTATAGGTTTAGAATCTTTTTAATAATGCTCTTCACATGCCGTAACAGAGCTGACACTCATATAAGCCATTTGAAGATTCTATACACTGAGATTTCAAAATAGACAACTTAATAGGCTGCTTCTATATTAAATGAGTCACTTGAAGAGTCTACATTTCTCAGAACTGGTGGGATGATTATCTCTGTAAGACACTGTTGGGAGAAAGACTCTGACCTGAGCTTTATTTATGAAGACTGAACTTTCTGGTAAGCACACAGCTGCTTTCTTGATCAGTTTCAGAGACTGAGCCCTGAGCTGGGTTAGGACACAGAAAGAATCTGTAGGACTCGGATATTTAATCTTGATCCCACAGAAGATGAGCATCTGATTTTGACTTGGCTGAGCCAATGGTAAGAATGTTTCACCACATACTTTGCCTTATCCTTTCGTTATTACCGCAGACACTGGCTGTTCGTAGAGTACACACTCAAACGGAAGAGAATCACATGCCTCCTGGTAGCGTCATTTGATTGTATTATCCCCAAACAGCACACGGACCCCTTTTAGGGGTCAAACTGGACTGCCGGGGCACCCTGCTCTGCCCCTCCCCGCACCACACCCAAGTCTCTGCCAGGATGCCTGTGGACAGGGGGCGATAGGTTCTCCAGCTTGAACGCAGGAACTGCAGACATTTCAAATACCAGCTGGGGGACGGGACAAGTGAAAATGCAGTGCCCTGGAAGGACCAACAAATAAACAAAACAAGAAATGAGAATTCTTTTGGAATCCTGTTGGGGATTTTATTTTTGCCTCTTTTAGTAACTCACCTAAAGAGTTTTCACATTGGGTTTCTTCTCTTTGAAAGAGAAAAATTTAAGTCCCCAGGTGCAGTGGAGAAAGAGGTTTGGTGGTTTTTTTTTCTTTTACCCCCCCCCAGCAAGCGATCCATTGCGTCCAGGGCTGACTCTTATAGGCTGCAGCTCCCGTTCCCTGGGCCTGCAGGTTCCAGGAGGAGTTCAGATGCCCAGTACCTGCACCTAGAGCTCCAGCTGCCTTGTAGGACCCCTGGGGCCCAGCCCTTCTGCTGCAGGCCCCTCAGACACCTTCCCCACCCGAGTGTCCTCTCTAGCTACTGCAGGTGACAGCTGGCACAGAGGACTCTGCCAACACAGAGATGTCCTAAAATACTATCCTACCCTGGGGGAGAGAAGAAAACCAGCCTCCTGCAGAAGCCTCGCCAAACAGCCAGGGCTAACTGCATTTTCCCAGATCTTAAATTGAGCCAATTCCGTGACGTGAGCTCAGCCTCTGAAAGCACACTCCACTTTGGGAGCTGAAGAGAGGACTTACGCACAGGTGATTGTTTGCGGACAGAGCCCTGCTCTCCCCTCTTTGTACCAACAGAACAGAAAGTAGGCTTTAAAGGCGGAATCCTCAGAGCTCCTCCTGTCACCTGCCGTCACACCACTGCGCCCATTCTTCTCGCTTTACTGTGCCCTTGCGTCTCGTAAAAGGGTAGCCTACACAGGCAACTTCCAGAAGGTCAACAATAGAATCCCAGTTGCCTGGCTCTGGGGACCTCATTTCAGATCTCCCCCCACTGCCAGGGGTCAGCCAGCAATGAGTCAGACCATTCTTCCGAGGAATTCCGGGAGAAAACGTAGGCCAGGAGAAAAGTTTTGGAAGACTCTTTTCGAACTTCAGCGGGAAGAATAATTCTGTGAACTTGAAGCGGAAGTGATGAACTTCAACCTTAAGGTTGAGAACCATCTCGTTCTGGAGCAAACCAGCCAACAGGGGCAGCCCGCAGGCAGCATGGGATCATGTTTACACGTGCCACTGACTCTCGGGTGGGCAGCGCTGCCCAGTGCCGCAGGCCCTCTCTTGATCGCAGTCTGGCTGCCCAGGCTAGTGTTTTGTTTTTTTCCCCCAATAGGCCTCTGTTGTTCTCAAGAGACCTAATGAAGTGCAGTGTGTGGGAAGGATAACAGGGATATACTTGAACACTTGAATGTGCTCTAAGGAACACTGAAAAAAGGAATTCATTTGCAAGCATTAATACCCTACTGTCACTTATTTCTTGCCACATAGCTGTGGATGAGAACCACTGGCCTGGTCTCTAGGACTGGGTTTCTGCTCACATGGGCCTGGGGTCCCGGCAGCCTCCACCGGCCTTGCCAGCATCTTCTCCTGATGGAAGGGATCCTTTGCCCTATATTTCCAACCACAGATTTGGCATTGTGTTCTGTTGGAGCACGTCACCAATGTTTCTTTGGTGGTTTATGAGTCAAGCTGCCAAATTCTTTTACCTAAGTTACTTCCAACTGGGTTTCTACCACTTACAGTCAGGCTCAGGCAGAAGTCTGCTGTGACGATGGCATTGGAACTGCCAGTTATGCCCTATGTAGAGCAGTCTAGCAGCTGGGATGGTGACCCCAGGCCCGGTCAAGTCCACTCCTGTTACCCCCAAAAGAAGATCTTGAGGCATGTAAAAAGTGAAGATTCAACATCAGGGACCACAACTAAAGGTTTGTGCTAACATAGCCATCTTCATGTATTTGCCCACTGTGATGGCGTTCCTGTCAAGATGGTGGAGCGGAGCTGGGACAGGGCCCTGTGTGATGCTCCTTTTGCGTTACTCCACTGCTACTTAGAACTGCACCACGAGGGGCATCTGGGGGCCTCAGTCCTTAAGCATATGCCTTCGGCTCAGGTCAAGATCCCAGGATCCTGGGATTGAGCCCCATGTTGGGCTCCCTACTCAGTGGGGAGTCTGCTTCTTCTTCTCCCTCTGCCTGCTGCTTCCCTGACTTGTGCTCTGTCAGATTAATAAAATCCTAAAAAACAAAACAAAACAAAACTGCACCCCAATGCCCATTTCACCACACAGTGACATTTAAAAATTCTCTTTACTACTTGTGCACAGTGTTTCTGGTCATTGTGACTGTGGTCACAGAGGGAAATGGCACACGAACACAGTGCAGAGTGAACAAAGACAGGGCAGAAAGGGCAGGTTGTCTAGGTATATCTTGGGAATTTTCCAGTGGCCCTTAGGTTATTATGTCCTATGAACTATTTCAATTAGATCCTTAATGCTCCAGTCTTGAAAAGATACATGTCTAATTCTGAATGGGATTATCATGATAACTATTCCCTAAAACAAGACTGAGCCTAGCACCCAGACTGAATGATCAATACCTTTAGTGCAGAAAATTATAGTGGCGAATTATGGATTAAGAACCAAACAATTTCACTTAAAAAGGGATCCCAAAAGGCACTTTAGTGGCCTGGAATAAGCTGGAAATTTAGGGATCAAAAGATTGGAGTTTCAAGTTCCCATTTTACCAGTTATTAGCTATGTGTCTTAGGTTCTGAGTCTGTTACTAATTTTTTAAAAATAGGAAGGTTAATATTCTGTTATTCAAGGAATCAAAAGAGGACATGAATGTTGAACATTTTAGTACCTGTAAAACTACCATCTGAACACTTCAGGACTTTTCATGATAATGAAAAGTTTAAAGAAGGTAAAGGAAGCCTTAAATACATTCCTTAAAATATATTCCTTTCCAAAATTAAGAATATTTGACTCCTTTGAATTCAGTGATAAATCTCTCGCACCAGGTTAATAGGTTTCGGCGGTTATTTAAATGACTGAAGGGATGAGCTATCAAACGCACCTGCATCAGGTAGCGGCAAACCATCAGCGCCCAGCACGTGGGTTCGTGGTCCATACTTCTTAATCTCAGGGGAGGTCAGGCTGGTTCCATATGTCTAGGTTCTGGACAAAGCAATGTAGGTGGAAGGCAGGTCTCCTTCAGGTCTGGTCTGTAGAAACACCCAGCACCACCTGTAGGCTGCGGTTTTCCTGGTTTGACAACGTTGGAGGCCACGTGCTCCGCATGGCACACGTGAAGATGGAGGAAGACTGCCCCACCCACATGAAGAATTTCATAAGCAAGAGTTGATTTTTTGTATTGAGCCACACTGATTTTGTGGGGTTTTGTTGTTGTTTTTTTTGTAACATGGCCCATTCTGTCTTAAATAGTTTGCACAAACAACTAAGCTAGATGGGGTTGGAAATAGGACTCCCACCCTCCAGGTTCTTACACTCTTGAGAATCTGATAGTGTATTCATGCCAGTGAAGCCAAGTGCTAAATTATTTATTTCTTGTTATCAAATTACCTTTTTACCATGTGTCAAGCATCATACTAGGTACAAATATTTCTGAATCTTAAATATAAGAAGACTGAGGTGGACCTTTACCAGGGACTTATTACTGGCATTTACAGTACTTTCTGAATCCTCTGAATTCACGTATGTGTAAATGTCAAGAATATAAAATCTTGACCAGTCAAGTGAAATAGTTTTTAAATTTATCAAATAATTTATCAATAGTCCACTTCATTTTTGTATCCCTCCTGAAAAATATATTTAGAAAAGAACTAGAATAAGCTATTTATAACTAACTTATAACTTATTAACATGTCCCAAATCTTTGCAAATGTACTTTCGATTAGATAGTAATATATGTTCTTGTGGAGAGAAAAATCTTACATTGCTTTGCAAGACAGTTTTTTTTTTTTTTTTTATTAAGATTTACTTTTTTGACACTGAGCGAGCACAAGCAGGGAGAGCAACAAAGGGAGACGGAGAAGCAGGCAGCCCAATTTGGGACTCGATCCCAGGGCCCTGGGATCATGACCTGAGCCGAAGGCAGATGCCTAACCAACTAAGCCATCCAGGCGTCCCTGCAGGACAGTATTCTGATTGTAGAAAACAAAATGAAAACCCAGCAAAACAAAATGATAAATTACACAGTAAATCCCATAGGAAATAATGTAAAGACTTTTACTGCCCAGTCATGTCACTGTCATGCGCAGAAAAATCAGTCCAGGCTCTATTACAAGACCAAATGCCTGAATGGCATGTCCCATTCTTTGTTCTAGTTTAGGTTTAAATAGTCAGTCTCCCATCCAACTCAGAGGCTCACAGTGGTAGTGTGTGCACTTAACTATCTAGAAACATAGCAGTAAGTCCTGACATACAACAGGTACTTCATAAATGCTTAGGAAAACAGTGATATAAATTAAGGACAAATACAGAGAAAAGTGTATTTACCAGCCTTGGTGACCCATACTTACCTTAAACCCAACCTACGAACGGACTCTGAAGATCTTAAAACAGGGCGATCACACAATGGGCTTGCTGGCTTACACTTTCTGGTCATACACACCTAAGACCTCCTAGCACCATCACACAGCACGGAACGTGTTTTCCCACAATAGCCATGTTACTACAAACCTAAACCCAAGACTGGTAAGCTAAGGTAGGAAACATGGAACTCTTTTGAAATAACAAGTGTTTTAATTATACCATAGGGAAAACAATTTGCTGTGGACTATTCTGCAAATCTAAATATGTATTACATTGCTTCTACCAAAAAAAAAAAAAAAAAAAAAAAAAACCACAACACCTACTCATTCAGTTAAATTTTAATCTTAATTTTCTGGTATGATGATTCTTCTAAGTTTCTCATCATCATAAATTCAAGATAAAAAATTTTAAGGAGTAGGAAATACAATTTTTCTCTTAATTTTGGTGGCCGCTTTTGTCCTTTGGAAATTCAAAATGAAAAAAGGAATTCAAAATGGATGGCATGTAAAAACAAATGAGGTGCAAGGTTGCGGATTTACATGTTGATGAACAAGAAAACATTTAAGAGTATTAGGAGGACTTGAAAGCTAAGGTTCCCTGTGGTACCATGACTGAATCATCGCTCAACCTAAGACCGCAGCATTGCTGGATTGTTAAGTACACTGCAACTACCCAGAGAAAGGGAAGGAAAGCAAAATCCCAGGAGTTGTAGGTGTGAAGTCGGGAGTTTTCCAACATAGAAACCATTCCCATAATCTGGGAAGTTCAGTGTGACTGGGAATCCCTTTGGAGTTGGAATTTACAGTAAAGCAAAATGGATGCTCCCAGGTCAAACATACAATTTCTAGCTATCTGTGCAGACTTTTGATCAAAAGTACAATGAACTGGGCTTTTATTTCACTGTATTTTTCCCCCACACCTTAGATTTCAAAGTAAGTGGGAGTTTCTCCTTCCACTACGAGAATGCAACCAACTTAAAAAATGGAAACAGAACAAAAAATAGATGCTCCTCTGTAGAAATCCATTGTCATGGAATGCACTATTCCCTAGAGTGAGACTTACTTCAAACACGAAAGTGTTCTTTTCTGGAGAAGTTTATGAGGGAAACCCCCGACAAAAAAGTTCCTGACAAATGTATCATGGACTGTTTTTAAAATTTGATTGCTTTTCTTCAATCATTTAAAAAAAAAAAAAAAAAGCTCAGCTGTTTCTTCTTTTGGGATATGGTATGATCTTGGTAATTTTGTCATTTCTAATACTTAAAACTGTGAAGAAGTGACCATGCATCACACTGAAGGTCGTGAGTGACTGCTTTGCCTTTAAGGGCCAGCTTTTTGAGACTATAAATGTGGTTATCGTGTTACAGGCAGTTTTACTAATGTCTTGTCTGATACTCAGTGATAGTCTCTCAGCCCTGAAAAAATGGTTGCTGCTACACAAACTCCTATACAGTAGGTGGAGGACAAAAATAAGACCACTTTTCACATGCTGAATTTAAACAGAACAGCCCTACAGGGTGAATTATGTCTGTGGCTGACTATGCACTAGAGAACGGGAAGGCAGGTGAGCCCTGCAGGCTCAAGCCGGGCTGATCTGTGCAGGCTTCTATGCGCACACAGGGCTCGGTGCCGAAGCTCTGTGGTCCAAGTTCTGGGAACGAGCCCGGGCCTACAGTTATCATCGTCACTAACAACATGCAGAAACACGCAAGCAGTTCCGAAAGCGAGAGGACTCAAGTTTGTCCAGAGTGGTGATATTTAGACAAAATCGGGTGCTTTTCACATTGTCAGATTTATCATGAGCAGCACATACCCCAAATATACCAAGCCCGAAGTTGTGGTTGCGGGACTGGTCCTCATGTAGTAAAGAAAATATCTCTATTCAGGTACCTTAAATATCTTCTCTCACCCCAAATATCTTAAAACAATATTCTTTAATTGTTTATCCAAGGTACTTTTGTTGTCTTGCTTCTCCTACCTATCATCAGAAGTTCTTCGAAAAATTATAATATCCAAAATATATAAAAGTCTGCTGCTCTAGAAATCTCAAAAATGTAATGGTAGTGATAATTATCTAAAGAAGTCAGCTTCATGGAACAGCTTTTGAGTATTTATTGCTCAGATGCATTCAAAAAATTCTTGAACATAATGTGGCAATGGCTCTAACACATCTGTAAACAGAATACCACTAAAAAAATTTTATTGGCATGAAATACTATAATTATGGATGTGTAAAATTTTTAAATCTTAAAGCCTCTTAACATAATCATGTATATCTATGTACAAAACATACATAAATTTCACTTTATTTAAAACATATGAAAGAGGAAATTTCAAATCACACTAAACATAATAAATATAGAACTTGCTTTGTTAAAAATCTACAGTGTACATTCAAGTAAAGGCTAAACTTCCAATGCCAACTACATATGAGACAAAATTAAAACATTTACAATAATCAGTTTCTTAAAAGTGCTATTTTTTAATACCTATAAGAGGAAACTCATTCTAGTGCTTCTGTTCCCATCCAAACATATACATTCCTCTATTCACAGAACCAGATGCTTCTGTTACTAAAAATACATATCCAAAGCTTTTATATCCTTTTAAATAGATTCAACATTTTAGCTCTTTGGGGGAGGAACAGGAAAGTCCAAACAAACACCTCAGACCATCTTAAATTATCAGAGACGACGGACTTTATGACTTTATGACACACCCTGTTTCAGCTGAGATGTGCAATCTGGTGAACGTGTTTGTGAGAACAAGTCCAGGCTGCATGTCTAAGGTAAGTCATCTTTTTCTACATGGGAGTTCGTGTGGGTCAAGGAGCAGCCACTGTAGCAGCCTTCCTGTGATCCGGGGCCCGAGGCCATGCTCCATTTTGGACTTGCACCTTCTCCTCCAACCTGATTTGGTTTAGTTTCCTCAGGAGTTATGTTCAGTACACTGATGGAGCTGTTGGGAAAAGAAAGATAGATCTTTTTTGTTTTTTAATTAATTTATTTTTTATTTACTTTCAGCATAACAGTGTTCATTATTTTTGCACCACACCCAATGCTCCATGCAATCTATGCCCTCTATAATACCACCACCTGGTACCCCGACCTCCCACCCCCCGCCCCTTCAAAACCCTCAGATTGTTTTTCAGAGTCCATAGTCTCTCATGGTTCAGCTCTCCTTCCAATTTCCTCCAACTTCCTTCTCCTCTCTATCTCCCCATGTCCTCCATTCCATTTGTTATGCTCCACAAATAAGTGAAACCATATGATAATTGACTCTCTCTGCTTGACTTATTTCATTCAGCATAATCTCTTCCAGTGCATCCATGTTGCTACAAAAGTTGGGTATTCTATGGAATATTAAGCCTCCATCAGAAAGATCTTAATAATCATCTCCTCCTTCTTTTATACTTAAGCTCTGCCTGAAGGTCCAACCGCCCCTTGTCCTATGCTAAGTAAAATCTGAGGACACACAGATTAGGAACAAAGAAGTGTTTCAAAACGTCCTAATTTGTCACTTTTAGCCTATCTATCTACCTTTTTATCTGTTTACCCATCTACTTATTTCTTTGGTCTACTCTGACATTCTCTACACAGCTGAGGCCTAAGATAGACACAACGTGTGAAATTTGAAAGCTCATATATCCTTATGTCCCTGTCTTCCTGCCACTATTTAATAATCTCTTTGTTTTATTCCTCACACATCCATTTGCTCATGCAAGCTTTCCTCCACCCAGCCATTGCCCCGCACAGCTATTTAACGAGTGTTGACACAGCAGTAAGGAGTTGAGACTCTAAAGTCAGAGGGTTTAGGCTCATCCCCACTGGCCTGTTCAGCTCACTAGTCACGGTTTCTTCAGCTTCCTCAGTTGTAAGATGGAAATAATAATAGCATCTACCTCATAGAGGCGGATGGAACTGAGTTAACACACATTAAGCGCTTACACCAATGCTCAGTTGTGTCTGGGGGTAACAATCTCAGTGTCTGAACACAGACACAGCTGCTACCCTTCAATGACACAATCTGAGAGGTATTCTGCGACCAACCTCAAAACAAAAAATCTGGCGTGCCTGGATGGCTCAGTGGGTTAAAGCATCTGCCTTCGGCTCAGGTCATGATCCCAGGTCTTGGGATGGAGCCCCAGGTGAGGCTCCCTGCTCAGTGGGGAATCTACTTTTCCCTCTGTCCCTGCACATCACCCCCTTCACCCATTCTCTCTCTCTAATAAAAAATAAAATCTTTTTGAAAAAATCTGCCTAAATGACTACTTTCAGATCTAAGGAGTTAAGTCAACAAATGAAACATTTTTACCAACTAAACATCCTATATAATTTTTTCCACAAATATACATTTTTTCCCCTAAATATGCATTTTTTGTCACTTTGGCTTACTAACTCAAACTCAATGTGCCAATCCTAAAAAAAAAAAAAAGTTGTTTTAATTCTAAAAATCGAAACCCAAAACAATTAAAAATTTTATTTACGCTTATTTGCCAATACTTAAAAAAAGAACCTGCTTATAATTCAGCCCTGGGAAACCTTGCCATCTCAGACAAAATAAGCTCAATGATCAACTAAATTTTCTCTGTAATTCTGTACCTAAATTACTTTGTGTAAAATTTTCCATTCTACAGTGTAGAAGCAATGAGGTTGTTGATGTAGAAATTAGCTATAAATACTCTTATCATTTTGTTATAATCTTATTACAACCCAGATCCAAGGTGCTTCAGGAGCAAGGAGTCCAAATTTACCAAATAACTTAAAATTTTGAGAACTATGTCAAGCTCCACAGCTTCTCTCCTGATAACTAGTAACTCAATTCTGTGTTTTATCTTCAGAAGCCAATGACCATGAACATGAATAGCTCAATGGAATTTCTTTATGCTTAAAATTGTGGTTCTTGGTGGCACCTGGGTGGCTCAGTGGTTAAGCATCTGCCTTGAGCCCAGGTCATGATCCCAGGGTCCTGGGATCAAAACCCCACACCCACTGGGCTTCCTACTCAACAGGAAGCCTATTCTCTCTCTCCTACTCCCCACCCCCTGCTTGTGGTCCCCTCTCTCGCTGTCTCTCTCTGTGTCAAATAAATAAATAAAAATCTTAAAAAAAAATTGTTTCTATGTCACTGATGTTGTTTAACCCTCGGAATTCATGAAGGAGAAAAGCACTTTTATAATCCATATATGTTTACATGTATTTTCATTTTCATAGCCTGCTACTGAATATGGACCAATATGGCTGATAATGGACCAAGTACTGTTTTAAGTGCTCTAAATGTATCATCACTGAAATCTCATGTAGGTACTAAATGCTGGACTTACCTTTATTAGCACAAAATAATGTCCTAAAGGATTATTAATGCAAATATTTATTAACTAAAAATAATTAGATTAAAAAGTAAGAATTATAGAGACATAAAAATAATCGAGGCAACTGCTATGTTCTCTCTCGGATAGAGAACACAGCTGAAAACGGTAACTAGAATTTGTGTTATTTATACAGGTGGTTCTGATTGGTCAAATTTGGGAGTTTAATAACATTCTGTATAAGACAATACTGAACTTACAGTATTTTTTTATTGTAAATCCCAAACTTTCAAACTCACCCATTAGTCAATCTGTTGGCTCTTAACTGATCCCATCAGGTCTGCCTTCATGTTACAACCCTTGCCTAAACTGTGACCATCTCACTGCAACTCCCCAGGAGCCTCCTAACTGTGTTTCCTGGCATCTAGCATGGGATCCTATAGTCTTTTTCCCATGTAAGAAAACAGTCACCTTTTCAAACAGATTTTTTTTTTCACTTTCCTGTTTAACCATCTCCAATGCTTTTTCTGTTGCCCTCAGAACAATAATCCAATCCTACAAATACAGACTAAAATACTTCACAAATGAGAAGTCAAATATGTGCATGTGTGTGGGGATAGCAGAATGGGGTTAAGGATGAACAACATGGTCATGAGTTGATAATTGTTGAAGCTGGGTGATGGGTACATAGGGCATCATGACTTTATTCTCTCTTCACCTGTAGATAGCTGAACTTCTACATAATAAAGCTGGTTTCCTCATCTACTCACCCAGGGCCTTACAGGGTGTGACATCTGCCCACCCTTTACCACCCCTCTCCCCTCTTGGTCTTGCTCACTAACACCACTCGTCCTCCACAGACACACCAGTGTTCCGCCTCAGGTGGAACACTTGCCTGGAGGACTCTTCCCACGCTCTTTTTGGCCCCTCAATATTTAGGGTCCTACTCTTTTTACAAATTAACAATACATACAGGGTCTTATTCTTTTTAAGCTTCATATTTTCATTTTTAAATTCATTTATTCAACAATTCTTGGTCCACGGGCTAATGGGCTTCTTCAACACTTACGTCCAGACTAGCCTCTCACAACCACAGGTCAAGCATACCAGAGCTCCGAAACCTGCTCTCTAGCGAACCTGCCAAACACACCACCCCTCATGCTACCATCTCCCACTTGGTTAAGAGGAGAGATCACCACCACTCTTTCCAAAGTATCCTTTTGCTCTTTTCAATTCCTCTCTCACTAGGAATGTTCTATGTGCTTAGCTAATTAACCTTGGAATAGGCTCTGAGGCAAAATGCTGATTTTCCACCTTATAAGGTGATTTAACAACTTGACACAGAGAAAAATACCAAAACGTACCAGTTAATAGAGATACATGGGTTAAAAAAAAAAAGAAAAAAGAAAAGAAATATATGGGTTTCCTGGGGTTGGGGAACAACTTTTTGTGACCCTGTCATTTTTGAGCACAGATTTTTACCAGTCACTATGAGGACATTTTTCTCAGTTCTTTGCCCTTCAACACCAATAAAATGGGAATAGCAAAAGAAATTTTAAAATATAATATTCTACAAAGATGATGAAAATATCCTTCTATTTAATAAAATTAAAGAATTCAAAATACTAAGTGATTCCTGTAAATAAGACTGTTTTTAAATTGTTCTTTGGATGTGAAGTGAAATGAATAACATCATATGATTTCACTCCCAGCAGAATGGAACCAGGTCTACCTTGCTCACTACTGTCTTCCCAGCACCTAACAGGTGTCCTTACACGATGGCTGCCCAATAAATACTTGCACAACAAATGATCAACCTACTAAATGCTCTCCAAAGCCACTACCATTGCTAACACCACAGACATGCCAACTTGCCCTCAACAATGCAACTCCAGCAGTGGGACAGAAACATGCAAAGATCACCTACAGACCAGTACCTATGCTCAGACGCACAGGAACGTGTCTGGCAAAAGTCTGAAGTAGAAGGAGAAGCAGGAAGAGACTTAGTAAGTTTGGATGCGCAAACCAGAGATCCGTTAGACACGCCGTGAGGCTTCTTCTGCCGTGGCCTTGAGTGCACTGTTAGACTGTCCCGATCAGAACCTGTGAAGAGAGAAAAGAACATAGTAAGTGTGTATGGTGAGGTATCAACAAGGTGAAGGGTATTAATTATGATGATCTTCTGCAGGGGGTGAGGTCTGGGGTAGAACAAGTTAAGGTGGGTGGCCCCTCTAGCCCTTGACTCTGGTTGATCTAAACTCGCCATCTCTTCTGCATATTCCATAAACATATAAGGATCTAGTTTTAAAAATATTTGGTGATCTGCAAAGTTGCCTATTAATAATGGACAGTATCTATTTACATGCATTTTCTGATTAAAGAGTTAACGAAGTACTCACTTCCTGAGAAGGCACTGAAAAGTTTCATATTTTCTGAGTTCTGGTGGTCAAATGTAGTCATATTTAAAAACTGTTGCTTTAACCAACTGGCTCTTTCTTCTTCAAATGCCTTTCTCTATCATAACAAGCAAACCAAAGAAATATTGATCAATATTTCAACATTCACATTGTTGGCATTTCCCATGACTTCTGTAGTTGTTGGTGTTTGCTTTCTGGCTATCATACAGATTTTGTAAGTCAAATGAATTAACCTAGAAAACTAAGAAAAATTTTATTTAAGTAAATTATATTTAAGAAAGAAAAAATCAATAAACAACTCATCACTATTTTCACATCTGTTTTGAGTAAACTCAAATGGACAATCCAAAAACAAAAATCATAGCATATTAGCTAAACTCCTGAACATACAGAACATTATAAATATAGAATTACAAACAACAGAAAAATATCCACTGCAAATGAATCCCTTGAGAAAAAGGAGTTGTAACTTTACCAGGCATTGTTCTCAGCCTCTACCATCTACCAGCGCCGGCAGCCATCACCACTAAACCACAAGAGGGCACATGTCAGACCTTCCCCTTTCCAACAGTTGATAATCCTAAACTCACCCTCAGCCCTCAGGTCGCTCACGCTTCCTTCTCATCCTTCCCTGGCCCCAGTGGCCCCAATGCCCAGAGGCAGATAGTTTCTCCTACAGAGAGCTGGGAACAGGACACCAAGTAACCAGAGTATCTCTTGAAACAGGCTGGGAGACAGAGACCCAGAAATAGGTTCCCTGAAGTTAGGAGAAAATGCTGGTGCAAATTTTCTGAGAAAGTTAGCTATTGAGGAGACAGATTTTCACAGCTGTGGAGGACTTCCATGCTAGTTACTTTAAACATAACATAGTCTTTCATTCCTAAATTCAATACAAAATCATGCATCGCCAGACATTTGAAGAAAACTAAGAGCATGACAGAAAAATAGCCAAAATAAAGAGATTGGACCAGAGATAAGATAGTTCAAGAGGCCCTTTTAAAAAAATTCTGACACAAATGATCAGATTTATGAACACATCTGTAAAATAATATAGTGCTATATAAGGAAAAGCAAAAAATGAGGACACAAGAAAAAAAAAATCTAAAATAAAAACTCAGTGGATGAAGGAAAGAGTTAAAAGTGAGAAAATATCTCTGAATTCAGAACATAAAGTTAATCTATAGATATAGTCAGAGGCCAACCATTTGCCTAGTAAAATCATTCCAGAATGCAAGAAAAGTTAGAGAAGGAAAAAATACAGAACTAAAGAAAATATCCCTAAGTGGAAGAAATACAGTGTCTTGAGGCTGAAAAGGAGCTACGCCTAGATATATCCTAGTAAAATTTTGGAACTTTAAGATAAAAAGATGGAGAAAAGAAGGAGAGAAGGCAAAAACAAAGCAGGATATTGACTAAGTAGGCTATATATATAAATATATATAATAACCAGGCTTCTCACTAGTAAAACCAAACAGCCGAAGAAAGGGAGTAACTCAAAAGTTTTGAGAGAAAAAGTTGGAAACTAAATTCTGTATCCAGACAAACCAATCATATGAATTTATTTTTGGATATTCTAGAATTCAGTATACTTTTCACTCACACAATACTTACCAAAAAAATTACTCAAGAAGGTAATATAGCAAATTGAAAAAGGAACCCAAGAAAGAAGATAACATGAGAAATAACATAAGCTGAATGTGAGTCAGGAAATCATAAAGGTACAAAGAAGTCAAGGGATTCACTATACAGGTATATATAAAAGATTCTCTTCCAGGCGGCAGTCTTAATAACACAGAATATTTTCTATGTGGCCAAATGTATTACTAGGTCAGAGAATGAACATTTACAGAATCATGATGCTGTCAGTGTTCTTTCAAGTGTTAAGTCTCAGTCTTACCCAAAGTACTTACACCTGGATTACTTCACAGGCTAACACTTTGACAATGAAAAGAAAAGCACAGACAAAAACTGGGAAGAAGAGGGACAAGAGAAGTGGAACAAGGGTGACTCCAAGAATTTCAGCTTTCGGGGCACCTGGGTCGTTCAGTGGGTTAAAGCCTCTGCCTTCAGCTCAGGTCATGCATGATCCCTGGGTCCTGGGATCGAACCCCACAGTGGGCTCTCTGCTCAGCAGGGAGACTGCTTTCCCTCTCTCTCTGCCTGCCTCTCTGCCTACTTGGGATCTCTGTCTATCAAATAAATAAATAAAATCTTTAAAAAAAAAAAAAAAAGAATTTCAGCTTTCATTGGGATAAACGGACACTGTCTCAAGAGGAGCAAACATGAAATGGAAGCATTAAATATAATAGTTAAAGAAAAAGTCAACCATAAGAAACCATTTTTAAAAAGTGAGGTTAAAAATGTTAATAATATGATGAAGAAGTCATATATATATATATATATATATACACACATACACAGTGAGGAACAGTGTAGATGAGAGGTATGATAAGGATAGAAATTCTTTATTTTTCATAGCAGGGGAATCAACAGACTTTTATCAAGGGGAAAAGGCTGAAGTATATTAAAGTTAAAACAGTAATTCCCAGAAGAATTACAAGTTAGTTGTTACCTCTGAGGAATGAAACTGGCGGTAAGAATGGGTGATATTTTTTCACTTTGTGGCTTTTTATACAGGTTTTTATTTTTGAAACCATGTTCAACACATTACTTCTACAATTTTTGAAAGGGAAATATGAGGGTTAACAAATTTTCAATTAAAAAGCGAGCTGTAGAAGGGGTATGTACATATCACTGGGGTGGGGGGGGGGAGAGCTTCCATTCATACTCCCCTCTCCCGCTTCCTAAACAACAAACAGGCTCTCAGTCGCACTGTCTTTTGATGCTGTAGCTACTGACAGTGGCCAGATCACAAGTGTCCAAGAGAGATCTCCTGTAGGAAGCTAAATACTCATTAGTAGAAAGCCCACCCAAAGGGGATAATGGATGCTTATGGTTTTCTAAAAAGAAAAGTTTCAATTCCCAAATCGGTAAAGGCAGAACAATATCCTTCTAAAGTAGTTCACGTGCTTACAATCCCTTCCAGTTATAAGATCACTGGTAAAATACTTGGAAAAAACAAACACCGGATAGCAAAGAAACAACCAAAGGCAGAACTTGGATGCAGTCTGCTGCACCTCCCTAGAACTCCCCAAAGCTCTGCAAGGAAAGCTACTTGTTGAAAATACCTCTAGGCCGAGGCGAATAGCCGCTTCTGTAAAGCTTCGTCTTTCCTTCTCGAAATTCTTTTTTTGCTCTTTAAACAGGGACCACTCTTCCTTGAGACGCTCCTTCTCTTCCAGCAAGTAACAGTCTCGTAGCAGGGAAGTGGTGTCATCGTCACATGCAGTAGCGAGCTGCTGCTATTAAATTTGGAAACATAGTAAGTTCCAGGGGGTCCCTGCAATGCTCCCCGTTAAAATTAGAGCAAGGGAAGCAGGGTCAAACTTTCAGGGAAGGACAGAAATGATGAAAAACCAGAAAGACAAGCAAGGATTCTCATTTTCCAGCTGGCGAAGTCCCGCCTGAGGAACAGCGTACATTGTACCTGTCAGCAAGCCAAGAACTGAGCTGAGAGCAGAAAAACGACCAACGCTCCAGATCTTCTGAGATACAGGAGGAACAATCTAGCAAGGCTCAGTTAAAATCCTGACCACTCTTCACAGGAAAACAGCTTGATAAGGCAACTCACACCAACCTGTAAAAGCTGCTGCTGAGTTTTAATCATTTCTTTACACTGCTGAATTTCTAACTCGAGTTTTTCAGTTTCTTGTTCGTGGTCTTGTCGTGAGATGACGTCTTCATCGTTAAAACCTTCTAGGTGTACCTTTGAAACTAACATAAAACCAGTCATTTGATGTAGGTTTTTACACCACTCAGTTTATGGTGCTTTTAGAATTATAGTTAAAAATCAAGGCTCTCAGAACTTGTCTTTCTAGACTCTCATAGGTTTTCCTAAAAGGTACTTATTCCCTTTGCCCTTTAAAAATTTCATAAGCTATAATAATACAACTAAATTTATAGTATTTTAGCAGTATAAAAAAATTTGAAAAGCAAAGCAACTTATTATAAGGTATTCATGACAACTATAAATTCGTACCATTTTGGGACTAAAATGATATCTTTACTAATAGTTCTACTATGAACATTTAATCTGTAATCCCTACTTACCCAAGACTATGTCCTAATAACCTAAAAGCATCTGGCTTCAGCTCAGGTCATGATCCAGAGTCCAGGGATCAAGCCCTGCGTTGGGCTCCCTGGTCAGCAGGCAGTTTGCTTGTCCTTCTGTCCCTCACCCTGCTCGCGCACACTCTCTCTCTCTCTCTCTCTCGCTTGCTCACTCTCTCAAATAAATAAGTAAAATCTTAAAATAATGGACAATCGATATTCACAAAAGAGAAAAATAATTAACAAATCCATAAACTACTTTGGACTCTTCTTCAAAGATCAATGCAGTGCTACAAAGCTTGTAAATTCCTATTCAACAAAGTCTAAACACACTTGCCATTTACTAAGAGATGGAGACTGACATCAATAAAATCTCATGTAAATTAATTTTGGCACAAAATGTTGCTGATTACCCTTTACTACTGAAGACAACTGACAGTGATTTTATGACTTCTGACATTTAGAATAACTTTTCTTTCAACAGACTTCATTTACTGAGCAGAAACTTTTTCTTGATTTAAAAGCATGCAAACTTTAACAAATATAAATATTAAGAATACATTCATTAGTGTAAATCTATACTATCTGCAGTGACAGGGAATGGTGTCTAAAATACAGTGTTAGGGCGCCTGGGTGGCTCAGTGGGTTAAGCCGCTGCCTTCGGCTCAGGTCATGATCTCGGGGTCCTGGGATCGAGTCCCGCATCGGGGTCTCTGCTCAGCAGGGAGCCTGCTTCCCTCTCTCTCTCTCTCTGCCTGCCTCTCCATCTACTTGTGATTTCTCTCTGTCAAACAAACAAACAAACAAAAAACCATTTAAAATACAGTGTTAAATGAAAAAAGCAGTGTAGAAAAAAATATGTAATGTTCAATTTCTGTTTATATATGTGTATGTGTGTGTATATATATATATACATATATATATATATTTTTTTAAAGATCTTATTCATTTATTTTACAGAGAAAGAGTGCAAGTACATGTGCATGAGCAGCAGAAGGGGCAAAGGGAGAAGGGAGCGATAGAATCTCAAGCATTCCCCACTGAGTGCAGAGCCCCACATGGGGCTCAATCCCACAATCTTGAGATCATGACCTAAGCTGAAACCAAGAGTCAGATGCTGAGCCAACCAGACACCCCAGGTTTTTATATATTTTTAAATAAATATTTTGTGGGTGCCTGGGTAGCTCAGCCAGTTAAGTGTCTGCCTTTGGCTCAGGTCATGATCCCAGGGTCCTGGGATCAAGTCCAACATTGGGCTCCCTACTCAGTGGGGAGTCTGTTTCTCCCTCTGCCTGCTGCTCCCCCTGCTTGTGTTCTCTATCAAATTAAGAAATAAAATCTTCAAAAAATATATATTTTGTAAATGCCTACAGAAAAATCCAGAAAGATAAGCACCAAACTGTAAAGTGTCATGAACAAGAAAAAGAAACCTGAATTCTACTTCATATATTTCTTAATTGATATTTTATATTAAACATCTATTATTCTGAAAGTAACTTAAAAATAAATTAGTAGGAACCAGGAGTATGCAAATATCTAGGAATAATAAGCAAAAGGCTCATATTTATACCATATCACGAATAAATTCTTAATTTCCAAGATCGGGAAGAGACTCAGTTCACCTTATTCAATTGTACGTTGCACTCAGAATCCATGGTTCAGAGAAAGATTCACTGAGGGGAAAGTATTTCTCAGTGAGGTTCAAACCTCACCTCCAGAAGTAGATAGAAGCTTTGGTGGATTATCAAACCACCAAACTGAGCTCCAGTACTTCAGGGTCTGAGCCCCTGACGTGACTTTCCAAGTGACTGAAATTAAGAACTGAGTGTCACAACTCACTTTGCAGGCACCAAGACAGTAAGTTACCTTGGTTATCAAGTTTTTCTACATGACTTTTCAAAATTCTCCACTGTTTTCTGATGCTGTTGGTAAGCTGCTCTCTTACAGTCTCACAGGAAAGGTCCCACATGCTCTCCCTACTCAGTTCCCCAGCATCTTCTTCAGCATCAGAGATAACCTACAAGCAAGAGAGATTGAGAAGGAAAGACTAGTATCTTAAAATGGCTCCAGATACTAAGACAGTAGTAATCAAACTGATTATCAGAGATACCTATCAAAATCATTTCTGTGCTGCCTCTTATGCATATATGACCTAATATTAAAGACAGAAATTCTCCAATTCAGGCCTCATCAAATATGACTTTGAATCCAAATATAGTTAGTGATAAGAGTCATGGAGCTGTGTGAGGAAGAGTTATTCTCTACTTGTCCAGTGTTATGTTAGAGCTCTCACATGCTACTTAATTCCCAAATCATGTTACAATGTGGGGAAAATGATGCTTAGAGAAGTAGAGATACTGCCCATTATCATATAGCCAAGAGGTAGAATTGAGATCTGAAGTTAGATCAACTTATCTCCCATCCTAGTCTGTTTAAAAAAATAAACCAGTGAGGTTATCTACAAAATAAAAGCAACTGTGAATCCTATTTTTTTCATATAATTTTAAAAAATAAAACTAGGGATTCTTTTTCTTTTTACTCTACCAAGACACTAAATCATAGGAAAATACAGCAAACCACTGACAAAGAATCATACAGAATCAAAGCAGGATAAAGAACATAGGCAAACAATACTAACATATATTATGTCAAAATAATCTGCAGCTACATAAATAATAATATGTATTATTATAAACACACACACATATCTGCATAATAATCTGCAAAGTCCTAAATTTGTTGTTAACAGCCAGGAAAGTGGACAGAGATATACTTCCTTGATATGAACAATAAAATATCTTGCTGGGGAAAAAAGAAAACAGATCAAAGATGAAAGAAATGCTGATCAGACTGTTCCCACAGGCAGGTACGGCAGGAATGAAGGAGTGACTCAGAAGGGGAGAACTGTATCAAAGGCTGCCAGAGGTCAAGGTCTCCCAGGGGAAGCAGGTTGGAGCTACTTGCCAGGAATTCTTCCAAGGAGCCACACCTTCTGTGTGTTAAAGCACGCCAGAATACTATAATTCCATTATTTAAAAAAATGAACAATAATTGCTTCACACTGCCCAGACTGAATGAAACTGAAACCACACACTGAAAATAAAAAATTAACTTGAATTTTGGCTATGTGTTGCAGCTATACTTAAGCACAATAATAAATTCATGAAACCTCAAGGCTACCTGGGCATTCTAAGGTTAATCTTATTCCTCTTGCTATAACAGCTCCAAAATCCTTAAAAGAAGGAATAGAATTAAATTGCAAGAGAAAAAAATTCTAGAAAAGCAGATCTTTTAAAAACAAGAAATCTACTTAAGAGATTATTGCGTCTCCAAAGGTCAACACCTGAATTTTTAAGAATTATATAGGAGACTCCCCACTGGCTGCAGTGGCAAGGAGAGGGGAATTGAAACATCTGAGAAAGGGCTCCTTGCTTGCGCTGAATACATGCTGGTAATGTTAGTAAAGAATGGGGCCAAAAACTGCAGACGCTGCGGGAGTAATGGGAACTGCTCACTCTGGAGAGGGCTTTGTGCACGTACACAACAAAAAGTGACAGACTTGGACAGAAAAGGCGGACGGAGGTCAAGCAGGTCCTGGATTGGGAGTTTCAAAGCCATTCAGGTAATTTTTTTTTTTTTAAGGAAAAAAGAGGTAGAAGGCGGGATGTGCTTAATCGTGATACCACAAGGTAAATAATCCCCTCATACAGGTTTATAAAATACGTTCTGATGACTTGCTGATAATTAGCAGTCCCCATCTACTTTATTTTCAGATTTTAGTCACTTGCCTGACTCTAGAATTTAAACATGTAAAGCGATTGAGTTAAAAGAAATGTTCCCCATTACATGATTTGTTTTTAGACCTCCGCATATATTACTCCCCTTGTGTCACACACTTCTACCCCCAAAACTTGAGGAGCCAATTCAAAGGTCACTCTTGTCTGTGAGGCCTTCCTTGATTGCCACACTTCCTCTGCTCAGCACGTTTGTATCACCCTATTACAGCTCCTAAGATGTGTAACCATTACTGTGGCCTATGCCCCATCTCCCCAAAAGAGCTTCTTGAATGATGCAATGGACGGAATGTTCATGTTCCTCAAATTCATGGTGAAATTCTAAGGCCCAATGTGCAGGTGTTCAGAGGTGGGGCCTTTAGGAAGTGAGGAGGTCATGAAAAGTCGTGTCCTCGTGCGTGGGATGAGTGCCCCTAAAAAGGGACTCCGGTGAGCTCCTCCTCTTCCCAGCATAGGAGGATGAGGGTACAAGGAGCCGGCAATGTGCAACCAGGAGGACATACTCTCCCCCAGACACTGTCCCTACTAGTATCCCGAGTTTGAACTTCCCAGCTCCAGAACAGTAAAAAATAATTTTCTGTTGTTTTTAACCACCCAGTCTGTGGCAGTTTGTTGTAACAGTCCCAAATGAGACAAAGGAAGGAGTCGAAATTCCTTTTTGCTTTTTCTTTCCGGGGACCAGAACATAAAGTTCATTCTGCAAATTTCTGGACTGAATGATGAGTTGGTTCCCAAAGTTAATAAACATTTCATTCCGAAAGTCAAGCCTGCTTAAAGTACACAATACCTAAACTATTTAGAGGATACTCAGCAGAGTGGTTAAAAACATGAACTCTGGGCTGAGACAAACTTGAATTTAAATCCTAGCTCTGTCACCTGTGATACTTGGCTAATGAGACGAGTGTGCGTCAGTTTTCTCAGCTATAAAATGGGGATAATTATGATATGCAAACACTGAATTAGAAAAATGAAATGAGACATGTTCATAAAGTGGTTATCACAGTGTGTGGCACAGAGTAAGTCCCTGGGAGGTCACTTACATCATTTCTCAGGCCACGTCTAGAAACACACAGGAACATTCTGTTGTCATTGTCACAGTGACTAGGGGTAGCAGAGCAATGAGCATTCTGTCCAAAATACCAAGGGTGTCCCCAATGGGAATACCTAGCTACTGTCTAAATTGTTTGACTTAGCAATCCGAAACTCTATTAGAGAGGAAAGAGCCACTTACAGTTCCTGTACTATCATCTGCTCTTTCTCTAGGTTTCTGCTTTTGGGGAGAAAGAAGAGAAATCATTTCCTTTTTCATTTGCTGAAGAACCTTCTTAAGTTCAGCATTTTCCATTAGGATTTGTTTCTGACGATATTCATAATCATTCAAGAGAATTTTATACATTTCATCTTCATTCCTGAGGAAGAAACTGTCAGTATGAAAATGCAGTTATAGAAAGAACACACTAATGAAATATATCAATTTAAATTGGACCTTACCTGGCCTCAGTTTTACCCGTCCTCCAGGAGCCTCTTTTTCCATCAGCTCGCCCCACATAATTTAAAACTTCCATAGCTACAAACACGAACATGCAAAACAAAACCAACTCTTACCATACATACGTTTAAGTGTATAAAACCCTAACACACTCTATACAGACTGAACACACAAGTCAACCTGGTATAGATTAGGACTTGGGCTCAAACAGCCCGGATTTCAAGTTCCAGTTCTCCATCCCTGAGAAGCACTAAGATCTTGACCAGTTATTTAACTATGAAGCCTGTTTCTTCATCAATACAGAGGGAATAATGTATCTACCCAAGAGTTGCTGTGAAGAGTAAAAGAAGTTGTTACAACACTTAACAAAGTGATTGGTATTATTTTATTATCATTATTCATTTTATCATTGGGGTTGGCAAACTATGGCCTGCAGGCCAGCTGCCTGATTTTCTAGATACATTTCATTAGCACACTGCCAGACCATGTGTTAATACAGTTTTAGCTACAAATGCAGGGGTGAACAGCTGTGACCAAAGACTATAGACTCCATAAACCTGAACATGTTTACTAGGAGAATCTTCACATAAAAAGTCTGCCACGCCCTGTGTTCTCATCATCAAAGGAGTCAAGGCCCCTGTGTATTACTTTCTCTTCTGTCTGGCGGGGGATGGAAGCAGTTGCCATCAGAAGGAAGTAAGAAGACAGTAAGTTACTGTAAGTTTAGACTTGATAAAATCATTACGAAACTGTCACTTCCAGTTAGGTTTGGACTAGGAAACAGTCAGACTCCCATAAAATAAGGGCTCTGTTACCAGTCACATCTTTAATAAACCTCTCTAATCGGGTGTTACAGTTTATACTTCCGGCATTTCCTCCTGCTCTTTATTTAATTCATGAATGAACATGAGGTTAACCAACGAAGTTTAAATTTGATTACCTAAAGATTTTCCAATGCTGTCTTAACTGCTTATTATGCTTTCATTTTTCAGTGATTTTTATAAAATAAGCTAGCTGACTGAGTGCAAGAGCTCTGCTCCACTAGATCCATGGGGATGCCACCAGCACCAAGCCGCCTGATGACAGCAGACACGGCCCACCACAGGACAGCCTGAGACACCTGCTCATCAGCTGTTGTGTCAGCAAGTCTCACCAAGCTCAGCTTCGGAAACCACAGTTCAGGGCATTACCGTACACTGTGGCTTAGAACACGACCTACAGTCCACCTGGAAACCACTGTCTGATAAATCAATGCTTGGATTTCCTGTGTCATTATCTTCCCAGGCCAGCAAAACTGTATCTGCGCAGTGGTAGTCGTGCGTGTGTGTGTGTGTGCGTGTGTGCACACGTGCATGTGCACACAGTTCTACTTTTCCACCTATGTGATTTCCCTGAAATTATGCACATACTCGGATGAAGTTGCAAATTGATTTTCAAAAGAGTAACACTAGAAAAAAGTTCACCTTAAGCACAACCATAAGCATAAAATTCACAGTCCATCCTTCAGACTAGTTGCTTCAAAAATGCACAGCAACACTTATTTAAAGGAACTGATGTAAATGATTTGGTCTGATAAATAATTTTATGAACTCAATTCTAAAATCACACTTGTTTTGACACTCAAGACACTCATCTTGAGTTTTCATATGATCAGTTCTTTGTTATGGAAGATCAGAAGATCCTCTGGCTTAGTTTTTCCTCTGTGGAACTACAACTGTCATATTTAAAAAAAAAAAATGTAATTATATGCAACAAAGGAAGCAAAGCAAAATTATTATTTTTGCTAGTGTGCTGCCTCGATTTCTAGTTTATATGGATACACACCATCTACAAACAACTGCATAAAGCATAAAAATAATACTTCATGCGTTATCATGTTCCATCTATTCATTTATTTTTTAGCATATTAGCTTTATTTATTTCCTTTATATTAACCAGTTGGTTTCTTACCTATTTTTTTATCCTTCTTGTTCATAACAAGTTGATGCAGACGTTCCTTTAATTTATTATATTCACGTTCTTTTCTCTTCATATCATGATTATACTGAGTAGCTCGACTTGCAATGATATTTTGTAATTTTTGTACCTGGAAAAAAGCATTTTGGATCAAATGAATCCCTTTATGATTGATAACCACAGGTACAATTTGTAAATTCAAAAAAGAGAAGTCCTAGCATTCACCTCCTCATAAAACAGTTTATTTTAGGATTATTCTTCCTTCCCAATAACCACTGGAAATCAACTTTTAAAGTATCATTAGGTGAATCACATGAAGTCTTTACTTCTTAATTCTGAAATTTGTAGAGCTGCTAACTTCCTAAATTATTTTTCTACCTTTTCTTTATTGTGTTATGATAGTCACCATAAAATACATCATTAGTTTTTGATGCAGTGTTCCAAGAGTCATTGTTTATGTACAACACCCAGTGATCCTTTTTATGCTACATACAGACTCTGCTCATTTAGAAACCAGAAACACTTAGAGAAGTATTAAAGTGATTAAAGCTTCGTCTGAAACAAGAATTAACCTGATTATCTGCAGTGACTTCCTTATACTGTGTAAATGACTTGACTCACGTGATTCCTTGTTAATCTGTGACAAACTAGCCCTAGCACATCACAACACATAAGGAGGTTTGTTTTTATCTGATCGTGAACAGTTCTCAAATTAGAGTAAGTCCAAACAGCAGACATGATCCGGCTCTAACACTTGCTGAGTACCTATTATGCGTCCGGCCCTGCAGCTCCGTGTTTATATCTATGGCGGCTTCTCAGGAAGTCCTAGATAGGAAGTGTGTTCTATTCTATATAAACATTTTTAATCTCTGCTGGAGATGATGTTTAACTCAATTCCTACTAAAGATTAACTATATTCAAATCACTTATGTGTAATCTGCAGATCTAGTCAAAATTTTCAGTGAAACAACCCAAGGAAATGCATAAGCAACCTTGCAGTTTAAGATACTTCACTATCCACTAACTGCATTACCAAACAGTCAAAATATGACAAAACAATCTGCCTAAATCACTATAAAATCATGAAAGAAATAAGCTCCCCTAAAAGTCCTTAATTTTAGTTAAAAAAAAAAAAACATTGAAAATAAATATTGTGTCTTTATAGTTATTACATGGCCAGGGTCAAAGTGCAGAGCGGTAAGAACATAACGATTTCTTCTTATATACATTAAAAAATGGTAATTTCAAATGCATTAACTCTGTAGATCCAAATACTAAGTAGTCACTGTAGCAGAAATGAAATTAAAATCATGATGTTGATAACAATCAGAAATAAGTTTTGTAATGTGAATTGCTTTTTTTAAAAAAAATAGTAACTCTTGTGCCCATTTAGATAAGTAACTAATAGCTTGACTGGATGAACAATGGCAGTATTTAATACAGAGATAGAAGAGGCATGTCAGATATTAAGTATAGGTATGGCCGAGAATAAAAGATCTGCATTTAAAGCACCCTGGTGCCTAAGAAAAAGTTGTAATGCACCAGAGTCTAGGACGGACAGCAGAGGACACTGGCTGTCACAAGCTATGGACCAATATACTAAACTCCATGAATCCACTTGGGGTTGGGGGTGCCAGGGAGAGGTCCTGAGCTCAGTTAAATATGCTGCAATGCTATACACAGAGGTGCACCGTACCAGTCTGACAAAGGATGAATTAATGTTCTTGTTTTAAAGTGGGGTATGGTCATGTCAAATCCAAAAGGAAAAAAAAAATCACTTAAACTTCATCTTCAATAACTGACAACCCACCTCATCTTTTTCATTTTTCAGTAGCTGATGCAAATTCCGGTTCTTGCACTGTAACTGTCTGTCTCTCTCCTGAAGCCCAATCATTTCTCTCCTGGAGGTTTCCAGTTGTTCCTAAAACATCCACATGCAACTGTGATTAAAATTGACATAGGACTCGGAATAAATGAATTCTTCAAAGATTAGTAAAAACAGCGTACACAAACTAGGATTTGTTAGCTAGAACTGCTGTTTAATGGCACACAAAATGTTCACTTAAAACAATATAAGACAATACTGTAAGGTTATAAATTTACTTAAGTTTAAATGTCATATGGTAATTTCTTAAAATACCAACATTTTTTATATATATACAAATGAGTTTCAAAGTGCATCCCTTGAAAGGCAATCTTCACTTATTCCAGTGATGCTGCCACTGGACGCTTTTTAAATCTCCTTTTCGGACTCTTTAGCACTTCTACAGTCTACGGTACATTCTTTGAGAAAGAATCAAATTGATGTGGAGCTTCTTTAGGAAGCTCTTTAGGAAGACGTGGAGCAAAATGGGAACCCTTCAGGTCAGAAAGGGTAGGAATCCAGCACAACATCTGTTCTCCCTTGCAAGTGCTAACCTCTGAAGATTTTTTTTTCCAGAAGGGAATGGCAGCATTGCTGGAATCAGTACAAGATAAGATGTTCATTTTGAATTCATTCCACACATTTCCTGAGGAAATGTGCCAAGTTCTGCATGAGGCCACTGGGATATTTTTAAAATCCTCTTATCTTTATAAAATATAAAAGCCACTCAAGTTATGGCATAACTGACCACAAATAACAACTTGCACAATACCTAGAACAATGGGCCTCAAGGAGAGTTAGGAATTTGTGAAATTTAGGAACACACCTCCAATAACTCCAAAGTTACCAGAATTTTTGGCACCTTCTTCTTCAAAATGTTTATGACTTCCTATCATGCCAGACCATTTGGAATGACTAAACTTAGAGGCACTGGGCCAGTTGCTATGTCCCATATATGTCAAATCAGATTCACTTTGAGTGATTATCAACGGTTTACTTGAACTCTCATCAGCCCTGCAAATCTACACACCCCCCTACTACATCACTTATCTCATACTATCATCCTTTATAAACCTGAGACAGATACTGAGCCGGTATCCTAAATTCATGACTCTCTTATTCCCCAAATTCAATTTTTCATAAAACTTTACCCATTTTACCTCCCACGTTTGCTTCATATTTCACTTTTAACCTCTCCACTGGTGCTAGCTTAGTTCAAGTCCAAAACCTCTCTGGCTCTGGCAGCTGCTAAGGCCTGCGCTGTCCTTTCCACCAAGACTTCTGGGCTCCCCACTTCTGTCCCAAATACAAATCTGCCCCTTCCCCATAGTTTCTCCACCATATTGCCAGGCTGATATCTACCTGATACCAATGATACCTTCTTCTCACTTACATTCCTTGGTGCCTTCGCATTTCTGCACAGAGCCTCTCACATCCTCGGATGCCTGGGGCCCGGTGTCACCTCTGTCATTCATCATCATCATCATCCACTTCAGCCCCTACAGAGCTACTGACTAATCCCTGAAAGTCAAATGCTCTTTCCTACCTCTATGCTTTCTACAGGTTGTATACCCTCTGCCTAAAACACCTTTTCCAAACAGTAGCAAATTTGTACTTACTCCTCCAACTTGAGATCAAATGTGAACTCTCTGTGAAGTCTCCCCTCACCTCCCACACAAAGAACAACTAATGAAGCAAATAATTATGGTTCAACGTATCTCCTTCCATTATGCTACAATCTGCTTGGGAGCAGGGACCGGGTTCACTCCTCTGTGAAACCCAGTGTGCCTGGCGCAAAAATACTCAATAAATTTTGCTCAATGAATTGAATGAATCGTATACTAGATCCAGAAGCTCTTAAAGGACAGATCAGCAACTTTTATCACTGAACAAACATTTCTGTCCAGAGAAAAATACCAGATTTTGGCTCAGGTCAAATTAAAAGAGAAGAATTAGAAGATTTCCTGGAAAACATTCTATACTCTGGGCTGTCCTAATAAGCAACCCCTCAGAGGAAAGGTTAAACAGGTCTGGATCACCAATATCATTGTGTAATTATTCACTAGCTACTTAAAAAACATTTGGCAAAGGTTACCCATGTATAAAAAGTTTTAATGCAGAATTACAGCCTTCAAGTGCTTACAATGCTGAATCAGTCTAATTCGTAAGACCTTCCCTAGGTCTCTCTGATTAAGATTAAAGTATTATCCATAACTCACAGCCTTTTTATAACCTTGGAGGCTACTAACTACCCCCTCCAGCTCACCACAGATCCCCCCTTCAGGAATGACCTCTATCCTTCAGGCATTTTAGGATGTATGTATAAAACCCCAAAAATGTTAAAGAGAAAACAGCTATCACTTAGCTTAGCTTATGAGACATTTGGCTTATTGTAATACAGGTCGACATGCAAGTTCTACCTTAAGTTTTGCATAGCAGTTCTGCAGATGGTCCATATCACTTCCCAGTTTCAGATTCTGTGTTTCTACATTTTCCTGAGCTAGAAGATTCTTCCGCTGAAGTACAAGTAGCTCATTCATACAATTTAAAACAGCAACTATATTTAATTCTCTCTTTGTGTCTTTACCTTTGGATTCTTCATATAATGAAGGAAAACCGAAAGTAGTCAATTCCTGGTAAGAGAAAATGTTTTCTTCAAAGTTGGTTACCAAATGACTTAGTATAGAAACAAAAGATAGAAATCTTTTCTCAGAAATAATGAAAACTATCCTAAGTCAAGAAAACTGTAAATATCCCAAAGGACAAAAAACTGAGAGAACTGAGAGAGGCTCTTTTTAGCCTCTATTCTACAAGTGCCTGTGTCCTGGACAAGGAACTTAGTGTATCAGTAAAATAATGGAGAGAGTCCAGGGGAGAAGTCTCTAGGGCAATGTGGAGGCCACCCTGCTCCTGATAAAGACGTTTACCATGTACTCACATGGAATGCTCACCACAGTTCTTTGCCTGTCTCATATGTTGTAAGGCCCAGGCCAAGTTATAACAATATACGTGTGCTTGACAAGTGTTTTCTCATAACTTTGATATGTTTTGTTATATAACATGATTCAGGCTATTGCTTCTCACACACAAAATTTTTTTTTTTACCTGATCAAGATACGAAATACTTTGTTCAATATTCTCTTCTGTGCAGAAGGCACTGAAAAAACTGTGCACATTTTTTGATAAAGGTATTGAAGAACATAGCACTTGCTGTGAGTATAAACTTGATGGAGACATCTTTGTTTCTGAGGTATATTGACAGATATTTTTGCTTTCTGAAAGAATAAAAGGCATTTACTTAAACAACTTAAAAAAACGTGCAAAGCAAACTACCTCCATTACCAAAGATTTTGAATTATATAAATATTTTTAACAATTTTCAAATTAAGGCAAAACTGTTCTTTGTATGAAAACTACATACAGTTGACCCTTGAACAACACAGGAGTAAGGGGCACCAAACCCTCATGCAGCAGAAAAGCTGTGTGCTACTGATGACTTCCACAAAACTGCACAGCTAACAGCCTACTGATGACAAGAAGCCTTTCCAGTAACAGCTGATTCACACATATTTTGCATGTTATATGCACTACATTAGTATATTCTTACAATAAAGCGAACTGGGGAAAAAAGTTACTAAGAAAGTCATAAGAGAAAATACATTTACAGTATTATATTACATTTATCGAAAAAAAATCCATGTATAAATGGACCCACACGTTTCAAACCCATGTTATCCAAGAGTCAACTGAACTTTTTTCCAAGAAGATACGAGAGTGCCCTTAGTAGGCATGTTAAGCTACAATATACGACTTTAATTTATAGTATTTCAGACTTATAAAAATAACAGATAAGAATCACCTGAGTCAAAGGTCATGTATTAAAGGAACAAATTACAGCAACATATTGAAGTAGCCAATAAATTTATTTCAAACACATAAGCATTCTTCTCCAAAATAATAACAAACCATCATCTATCAAAGGCACTGAACCCCACTAATTATGGCACAATTCTTAGCTTTCCCATATGAATTTTCTGAAGATAAAAGTTAGATATTTTACAACTATTTATGTCTCTCTCTAGTCACATCTTCAATACTTGTAATTATTTTACAGTTTCATTTAAAAATTCACCACTACAATTAAAACCACTTTAGTTTACACTCCTTTTAGTCTCTATTACCTGAAGACAGATGTGGGTCTGTAACAGTCATCCACTCTCCCATAGCAGTCACCAGAGCCAGGCTACCTGAGGAACCAGTTCAACAGTGAACCATTCAGTCCAGCTGCTGTCACCCTTCTATGTAGGCATCTCCTTAAAAAACAAATTGTAAAACAGTAGCATTTAACCAAAAATATAAAAGCAAATATAAAATCAATGGGTAAAAAGGATTTTGCATTATTTATTTCCATATACTCCCATATAGAGCATGGTAGAGCTCATTATAACCGTGTGTGTGTGTGTGTGTGTGTGTGTTTAAGAATCAAGAGTAAAGGGTTATCGAGTTCTACCAAGGTATTCACATTACTTCATATACAAAGTACACAGTACATGATTTGACTCACAATGTAAATCTAAGGTACAACATGGTACTAAACATGGTACTAAAAAAGATTTCAATATATCCTTAAAAATAAAATACAAGCTATTTTTACAGATAAGAGGATGAAAAACTTCTTAGCTAGCATTTTCATTTTTTGTTTTTACTAACTACATGAGCAGAAAAAAAATTTTTTATTTACTATAGAAAAAAGCATACTTCCCTACACTGTTCTCCAGACAGATCACATCAATTCATACCACTACCAGAAATCTGGCAATGTGTATCACATCTTACAAACAAAATATATTTTGACCCAGAAATACCACTTTTAAAATCTTATCCTAAGAAAAAAATGATTTGTGCTTGCTTTGGCAACACATCCACTAAAATCAGAACAATACAGAGATCAGCATGGCCCTGCACAAGGATGATGACATGCAAATTCCTGAAGCGTACCCTGAAACCAATATTACACTGTTACGTTAACTAACCGGAATTTAAATAAAACCTTAGAAAAGAAAAAAAAAAAAGATTTGTACAGGGGCGCCTGGGTGGCTCAGTAGCTTAAGCCTCTGCCTTTGGCTCAGGTCATGATCTCAGGTCCTGGGATTGGGCTGCATCGGGCTCTCTGCTCAGCAGGGAATCTGCTTCCCCCTCTCTCTGGCTGCCTCTCTGCCTACTTGTGATCTCTCTGTCAAATAAATAAATAAAACCTTTTTAAAAAATGATTTGTACAAAGATTCATCTACACGTTGCTCTTAATAATGTCAAAAAACTGGAACTAGCTTACATGCTCCACAGGAGCCTAGTTAAATAAATGACACATTTACACGACAGATCACCTTTAAACACAACCATGTGGAATTAGGGTGGGCAACCGATTCATATGAATGAAGTGGACCAAGTCTAAGAACCTTCCATGTAACCATTTCACACAAATTTTTAGCCTACCGTCACTTTTCTACTTTTTTAGAGAGAAAATGGAAGAAATAAATATTTCTCCATCATAAAAAAATTCAAATGAAATTAAAAATGGCAACTGGGAACTGATTTCAAAGTTAGGGATAGAAGGAGGACTGAAGGCTACAGGCAAACTGGAGAGCACTGGTGCCACCACTTTGGACACCTGCTTCTCAGCTATAATACATTATTATGGCCATATAATATTTGGCCGTATAATGGCCAAAAGAGAAAACAGATCGTGTGTTGCTATCTTTCCATCATTCAAGGGATGTTGGAATTCTGGATTTTTATGTGAAATCTCACAATTCATAAATGTGAGGAGCTACTTAAAAAGATTATGCAAGGTACCCTATGGGAAAGGGATGCAGCTGGAAGCAGGATGTGAGAAAGCCTTTTGCATCTTGAGCTCAGAGAAGGCTGCACAAGCCACCATATTGTACACTTAAGATCTGGGCACTTGACTGGATGTAAATTATATTTCTAATGGCTGTTTTTTTTTTTTTTTTAAAGACTTTATCTATTTATTTGACACAGAGAGAGAGAGAGAGTACGCGCAAGTTGGGGGCGGGCAGCAGGGAGAGGGAGAAGCAGGCTCTCCACAGAACAGGGAGCCTGGCGTGGGACTGGATCCCAGGGCCCTAGAATCGTGACCTGAGCCTAAGGGAGCCACTTAACTGACTAAGCCATTCAGGAGCCCCTAACGACAACATTTTTTAATAAGCCAAGTAAAATAAGTCTTTAGACCAGATCTGGACTGTGAATCAGAGTTCACAACCCCTATTCTGAATATTTAAGATTGTGGAGAAATAGGAGTGCCTGGGTGGCTCAGTCAGATAAGCATCTGCCTTCAGCTCAGAGCCCAGAGGTCAGGACCCGCATCGCATCATCAGGCTCCCTGCTCTGAGGTGGGGGAATCGGCTTCTCGCCCTCCGTCTGCTCTTCACCCTCTCCTGCCCCCACTCATGCGTTCTGTCGCTTGCTCCCTCTCTCAAATAAATAAATAAATAAATCTTTTTAAAAGAGATTATGTAGAAATATTCATAATGGAATGCTGAAGTGAGATGAAAATTTTCATTCATTCGATAGATTTTTAAATGTGCTGCTACATGATAGGCACACTCTTTTAGGCACAGGGGAGGCCATGCCCTCAAGTTCACATTCTAGTGGGGGGTGGAAATAGATAACAAAGCAATAAATTAACATAACAGAGAGTGATGGGAACTATAAAAAAAACAAAATACAGTAACATGAGGGAGTACTGGAGTGGGATATTCAGATTCACCAAGGACGGCTGCACCGGGATGCGGATATTTGATAATATACAGTCAGCCACAAGATGATCGATGACCAGAGCAGCCCAGGTAGAGGAAACAGCAGGTACAAAGACCCAAAATGGAAACGAACTTGGTAAGTATGAAAACCATAAAGAAGGCCAGTGCCTTTGGAGCACAGTACGCAAGGATAGACGGCAGGAAGCTGAATTTTCTCTAAGTTGCGATGAAAAGCTAGTGAAGGACTTTAGGCAGGAAAGCCAACAGGATCTTCTTTAGGGTGTGAAAAAGATCCCCTTCAGCTACTCTACCCTCTACCCTCTTGCGTATATTTATTACAGGTGGGCGACAGTGGGAGGCTGGAAGATATTGGGCCACTGCAATAGTTCAGGCAAGAAGGCCAGTTTTCAGGGGCGCCTGGGTGGCTCAGTGGGTTAAAGCCTCTGCCTTTGGCTCGGGTCATGATCTCAGGGTCCTGGGATCGAGCCCCGCGTCGGGCTCTCTGCTCAGTGGGGAGCCTGCTTCCTTCTCTCTCTCTGCCTGCCTCTCTGCCTGCTTGTGATCTCTCTCTGTCAAATAAATAAAATTAAAAAAAAAAAAAGAAGGCCAGTTTTCACTACAGCTCGATCAGAAGCAGACACATATGGATAAATCAGGAATGGGTTCTGGAGATAGAACCTTCAGAACTTGGAAGACGGAATGAAATATGGGCAAAAGAGAAATCAAAGATGCCTCCTAGGCCACAGAGTGGCCTGCCACATACACTAGTGCAAATGCTGCTGTGTGGTGTATTACATGTTAGTGTCACACACATACAGGGGGTTACCCGGTCTGGCATGGACTCTTGATATTTTTTTACTCTTGTGCCTTACTGAGAGTACCCTGAACTCTTCCCCCTGTCCTTATATGGGTGCCATCAGCCACAGGAGGAACAGGATAAAGATTGAGTCTGTACCAAAAAATGACAATGATTTTACTTTTCACTTCCAGAGATAGCAGGCATAAACAAAACGGGATCTACGGGACAATAAACCCCCCCACTCTAACCCAGCTCTACTTTGGCTAAGTTACTCCACCTTTCCAAGCCCTAGTTTCCTCACTGGTGACATAATAATGACTTTCACTTCACAGTTTCCCCAGAGGATTAAGTGAGATCATGCACATAAAGAAGTATTCAGCACACGGCCTGGCATATGGGACACACGAAATGAGTGTCAGTTGGTTATCTTAGTCACTACCATCACCACCATCATCTGGATACAGATATCTGTTTGGTATAAATGACAGAATTCCAAAACCTGCAACAAAAAAGGCTCTTAATAAAAGCTGAGCACCTTAGAAAATGTGGAGACAGATATACTCATAAAAACACGTTGGGCCATGGGGTTAATTCTTTGTATTCGTTAGGCTGAGGGCAGGGATGGGATCAGAAGAAAATACACACAGACACTTTTCCAAGACCACCTTGTTCCTGTTGTTTTTTAAAAATAAGACACAACACTGCCTTACGTGCCTTTTCTCCTCATACAGAAAGATCAACCACCAAAATGTCTACTATACATCCATCCTTTAAAGTTGTAATTTCAGTCAGTTATTCTTCTCTCTGAATTCAGCTCTCCCGCATCTACAGGTTTAGGCAGTGAATTGTTCCCTGCCCTGTTAATTAGAATAACAAAAAACAAACAAACAAAAACAACAACCAACTCTGAAATATTCAGGTCTAGTCAAATGTTCATAATGAAAACCAAAACTCCACTTTGAAGCACTACAAAACAAAGAAGTCACCAAAAGTATATGATTTCACACAATCTTACAGTTTCTACAAATTCTCTTCTGTTCAATGATGCACCAAATAACACATTAGGAGGGGGCTTGTGATAAAAGTTACCTAACCAGACTATAACATCCAAGCCAAAACCGAGAGACTAATTTAAGCAAGTTACTCTATTCTAGCTCAAGCAGTCAAATTTCACTGTTGAAGGTTACAACTATTTTATAAAGATATTATAATCAATACGAATTTCAAAAGCAAAAGGTAACAGAAGCAACTCTGCTTTGCATAAGCCTAATACTGTCACAGGTGCATTACAACCTGAAAGCTACAAAAGCAGCCAAGAAGGACTCCGTTAAAGCTGAGTGCTGGAGCACACAGTGAAGTTCCACACTGTAGACTAATCAAGTCAGAGCGAAGCATTCGAAAGTGGACGATGCACACTGATGACAAGAACGAACCTGGGTATAACTAGCATTTTTATTACAGGTTTCATTATAGAAGAAGAAAGGGAAGAAGCTGACAGTAAATCACATTTTGGTTCAAGTAACCCCCATTTCTCTCTTTACATCATTGGTTAGGGAAGCCACCCAGATTCTAAGACAGGTCACCTTCAGGAGTGAATTTTATGAGCAAAACCAGAAGATTAAACAATTTGGCCACCCTGTAAAAGTCATTTTATTCATCTAAGATTGTTGAGGAATAACCCTGAAATAATTTAAAGTAAGAAAAAAAATCTATAAAGTAATCCATAAGAATTCGTCCTCCTAATCTTTAAGTCAGACAGACATGCATTTATTCCTTCCTAGAGGATAACATGTACAGAGGCACCTAATAAACTTCCTTGATCCCAAGAATTTCTCAATGTACATTCCAGTCAGTCAGGCTACATAACAGAAAATCTTACTAATTGCAGAAACCCTGCAATAACTCCAGTTAAAATGCCATCTTACTATTTTCTGAGGAACTACTTCGGTTTCCCTAACGTGTTGCCATATTTCGGGTGTAAATAAGCAAGGGCACTGTGGTCTTTCCTGGATAAAATGATTACGCAGACCTTAAGAATTATCTAACAGCATTTTCTAGGTTAGAATCCTGACAGAAAATTGGGAAGTAGTGAGACATTTGAACTTAATATAATTATACCCTTTCTGAAATGAAGATTTTAATAAGTTTCATAAATCTACCATTCTTCATGTCAAAACACTTTCTTTCATATATATTTTCCTATATTATAGACAGAAAACTTGGGCTCAGGGACACTAACAGGACTGCCTAAGGGCACCATTTCTAATCGGTTGTGAAGCCTGGACATCGATCTGTTCTTCAAAAATGCTTTTATCACTCTGTCACCACGTAACATATCTACACTGCATGCAAACCTCTATTTAAAAGAATACAAAAGATTTCTATCAAACTTCTTTAAAAGAATGAGTCCCGCATCAGGCTCTCTGCTTGGCAAGGAGCCTGCTTCCCTTCCTCTCTCGGTCTGCCTCTCTGCCTACTTGTGATCTCGGTCTGTCAAATAAATAAATAAAATCTTTTAAAAGAATGAGTCCTACAGTTCACCTGAAATTATTCCACTCAGAGCATACAATCCTTAAAGGGACTTCCCTACTACTTAAATTGAGGCATACTTATAAAACTTCTCTGCTACACCACAAACAACAGCTTTTTTCTCACTTAGAAACACTATGCTTTGAAAAAGTTTAAAAACAATTCTCAGAAAGGAGATCAGTTCTATAGAAAGTTTAATGAGGGTGAAATAACTCATCTTCCCGTTTTAAAACAACATCAAAACTCAAAAGTTTATAGATGTTCAGTAAAAATATTTGTGGTTCAGGTTAATCACACCTTTTTTGTCCCCCCCATCAGAAAAGTTCCTTGGCTAGTTTTTCCTCTTCCTTTTATCCAGAAGAGGGGGGGGGGGCGGGGGATGGAGGGGAGGAGGGTCTCAAGGTCTCAATATACAATAATCACTTGTAAAAGTGTAGGCAGCCTCTGAGATGGCTCCCAACTATTCCTGTTAACTGGTGTACACACGTTAGGGTGCCTCTGCTCCCTGGCTGTGGGCTGGATTTAGTGGCTAGCTTCTAACAAATAGAATACAGCAAGAGGTCACAGGATTTCTTTTCCAAATTTAGGTGATTAAAAGGCATGGCTTCCTTTTGGGATCACTTCTCATCCATTGTCTCTCGGATCCCTCTTTCTGTCCTGAAAGAGCAGCCCCGTGACAGGTTGGTGGGGCAAGGTTAACGGATGTCTCCAGACAACAGCCTGTAAGGACCTGGAGCCTGCCCAGAGTCACAGAGTGAGTTTAGAAGTATTCTTTCTCCTGGAGTTAGACCTTAATGGCTGCAACCTTGACCAACACCTCAACCACCACCTAGTGAGAGCTCCTCAGCTACAGGCACCCAGACAAGCCACACCCAGATTACTGATTGACAGAAACTGGAAAATAAATATTGGTGTTTCAAGCTGCAAAGTTTTAGAGTAACTTATTATGCAACAATAGATAACCAAGATAAGATTTTTAAAATATATATACATTTCTGAGTCCCTTCCATAATTCATCTGTCTTTAGCTGAAACATAACTAAAGTGACATCATATACTACAAGTGTAACAATCAGCTTTATGACAATATCACTCAGTAGTACAATTAATCAAATATATTAAATATTAAAGCAAATATATGATTTAAAAATTAATACCACCATCTATATGTCTGTTCAAAGGAGAATACAGATTTTAATTCCATTAAATATACTGCTGTTGCCTCCCTCAATGGTTTATGAAATTCTACAGGAAGTTATGGGCTTTCCTACAGGGTAGGGATCTTTGTTGAAACAAACAGTGCTTGAAACAAAGCAGGTGCTCAGTAAATGTTTATAAAATGAACTGCGTCCCACATATGGCCCACCCACTTCCAGCCTGCGCTTTCCTTTCTCCTAACCCAAATCTAACACTTTTTCCAAGCCCAGAACAACCACCATTATTCCTTCCACACAGGTTCTCTTGATTCTCTACTAATTTGTTTCATCGTTCCTAGACTCTCACGTACTGCACATTTCACACTCCTGTATTCCCTTCACTTATCTTAACCGAGCAAGACTCAGTAACTCAGGTAAATCAAAATGTTCACTCCAGCAAGCACCGGCAGATAAAGGAAAACAGCAATGGAAAAGAGGCAGAAGATGTGAGTCCTTAAAAGGAAAGTATTACTCTCTTCATCTTCTAAGTCTCCAACACATCTACCAGCTGAGAGAGAGCTCAACAGAAACATAAGCAGTGTCTTGATTATAAGATTTCCTTCACACAGTACAATATTTTAAGTATTCTTTTCAAGTTCATTTGATATTCAAACTTGAGAAGGCGCAACTGCCTACCTAATCAGAAGTCTAAAACTTCAATCAAGTGTCAGGAAATAAAAGATTTTCATTATACAGGAAAGCAGTAACAGTATGCCATCTAGGTTTCTAAATATTGTATAGGTCTTGTGACCTATTAAACGTTTGGGCAAAATCTCACAAAGTCAGAGTTACCAAATTGTTAGGCTAAAAATAAAATCATTAAAACAAAACCTTTAAATAGTGTTCCTATCTTACAAATGTCATAAAAATTAAAAATTGTTATCACCATATTTTAAATAGATGTTATTACTCTCAAAAAGCAAATATAGGATTTAAAAATTAATACCACCATCTATATGTCTGTTCAAAGGAGAATACAGATTTTAATTCCATTAAATATACTGCTGTTGCCTTACACAAAACCATTCAGGTGTGCACATCAGTGTAGAAACACACTAATTCAACTTCTGAGAAAACACATCTTTTACAAATTTAAAATCCAAACGAATTCATTGGAGTGGCAGAATTTAATAGTGTACTTTCCCACAGAAACAAATTCCTCCTAACTTAAAATTGAATAAATATCTGAATGGCTGAAACTCAAACCTCGGTGTTCCCTTCACCACCTGCCCCTCTTGGCTGGGTCTGTGGCTCCAGGGACTGACACCCAGGAGTACAGCGTGCACAGAGCTGGGCTCACAGCATGACCAGGTGTCCTCACCTGGAAAATGGGATGACACCATCTTCTCTGGAGGGTGGCTGTGGGGATATAACGAGGTCACAGGTGAAAACTAAGCACCGCAGACCTGAGGAGAGGGAACTGATGGAACAAAAACGTGCCAGACGCTGTTCTCAATGTTCTACGTGTATTATAAAGCCAATCCTCACAACAATCCTACATTATCTCCTTTTTCCAGTTAAGAAAATCAAGGCACAGAGAGGCTAGCTGCCTCCTCCCCAGACTCGAGGGCCCATCCTCTTCACCAGCACATGCTGCTGCTGTTGCTGCTTCTGGGGATGAGAGGCCCGGGAAGCAGTACTCCTCCCCTGGATCCTTAAGGCCACCACTCCCTAACTGGTACCTCCAGCTGGGCCAGGACTACACGAGATGGCATGAAGATACAAATTATGGGAAAAACTGCGTGTGCATCTCTTTGGGTTGGGGCATACAATCCTGCTGAATCTCCAGGCCAGAATCTGCCATTAGAAAGCCACCCTCTTCGTAGCTTTGGGAGCTCTACTTTAAGCTTCCAACATACACACTGGAATCCACCGTTGCTGCAGTATGAGAACCAGTATGCTATCATGGTTAAAAGTACATGGTTAAAAGTCAGACCACCTGGTTTCAAACCTCAGTTCCACCACCCACAAATGAAGTGGCCCTGAACAATTTCTGGCCTTCATTTTCCTCATTTGCAAAAGGAGAGTAAAAACAGTCTTTAGTCTCAAAGGATTATCATATGGCTAAGTAACACACTGAGTTTTAAAATTTAATTGATAACCTTATTAAATAGGTTTATGCATCCACAGGGCTTAACACAGGGTCTTGGGTACATGGCAAGTGCTCAATAAATGTTAGCTATTATTAGATAGTTTAGTAACTTGGGAACATTTCCTGGTATTTGTTAATTAAAAAAAGTCACAGAATGATTATCTAACATGACCTTATTTGGTCATTAAAAAAAACCCCAAATTATAGGAGTATATACATATAGGTATAAATTCTGCTCTATACACATAGAACTTTATATAAGAACAGGAAAAAAACAGAAAACAAAACCAATCAAACAGATTGGTTTTTGATAGAAAACCATTTTGATAGAAAAAAAGAACTCTATCTCTTTATATACTAACCCCCACACACAGATAACCATGGGTAATCCTTACTTTTTTGTGTCTCCCACATTTTCTGTAAGTGAATGTGCTTATCTTAAAATGAGGGGGGGGGAAGCCCATGTTTTTAAAAAGCAATTACAGTGATAAGCAGATGAAATGGGTGTGAATAGCATCACTCTCAACCACCAAAATTAACAGAATGGCATAAGTAACAAAAAGTATGAAATATTTATTTCCAGATTAACCAATCAATCTGCAGTTCTGCTGGGCAAAAATTGGTTAGAAAATATACGAATGTCCTACAGCTACTAAGATACCCAATTATTAAAGGGCAACAGAACAGTGGTCAGTAATGTTTAGCAACGGTCAGTAATTGGTAGCTTTAGATGGCAATCTAGTAGTCTACAAAAATTTGCAATCTATAAACCTTTGCACTAATCAATTATACTTTTGGGAGTCTATTACTACATATCCCATCATACAAATAAGCAAGCAAATCATAATGGCAAGGAACTAGAGACAATCTAAATGTCACCCACAAATAGTCAAAAGCCAATATGGATAGTAGAGCTAAAAGATGGGCTACTTTGGGATTATTAAGGCAGATCTGCATGTATAAAGAAAAAAAAACAAGTTATGGATAATAAGAATTGTATGATCACCATTTTCCTTTAAAATTATACTATCTAACTACTACCTAAATTTAGGAGAAAGGTCTAGAAAAGTTACAAACTGTTATTCATATGACAATCCTGTGGCATGAGATGGCTGGGTATAGGGAGGAGTGGACCTAACTAATCACTTCTTCAATAGTACCTTTTGATAGAGCTGGAGTGTTTTAGGGGCATGGATTGGTTTGTAAAATTCTTAGAGGCAGTGGATTCATGCAGAATTAATGAGATACTGTGTGTGGAAATACTCCCACCTCAATCCCAGATGGTAGCACCCTTACCCTTTAGTGGAAATAACGTAGACAAATGAGAAATTCTTTCCACCAATGAATTAACACTTCCAGCACCATTCCTACATATTCATGCATACAAGTCTTCACACTGAGGCCCTGCTTTGTCGGAGCGTAATCTGTGGGGATCTAGCCCATCAGGGAAGACTTGCCCCATCTCCCCACCCCGAACCCCAAAGGCTGTGAAGTGGAAAGACAGAAAGAGTACTGGCAGACCTGGCAAAGGGGAACTGTTCCTCTGGTTTATTTTAATCTAAACTAGGTAGGAGAAAAGAGGGGAGAGACTGACTTTGATTTATAACTATTGAGATTCTTTTCAAAAAATAATGTTCTTATTCTGCCAACCTTCCATGACTCAAGCAACTGATAGGTGTATTTCTCTCCTTCAAGAGAGCAGCTGATGAAGTCACAGAGGTGTGTACTTAGAGTTATGCCACACCATCTGATATTTCTTTGTACACTGACGTCTACTGCTAATCTTTTCATCTGTTTTGGTCGTGGCTCCCCAAATGATTTGTTAGTTGTCGTTTTTTGTCTTTCATGGCACTGTCACATCAGGGAAGACGCACAGGATGGAGAAAGAACATGAGTCCAGGTGGCAGGGCCTAGGGTTCTCAGGGCCACTTCTAGCATTTCCTGAGCAACCCTGAGCTGCTCACCATTTCTCTCGTTTTCAGTTTCCACATCTGTAAAATAAGGAGGTTGAACTAGATGATTGTTAGAGAATTTCTGCCTATTATCTATGTTTTTTACATTTTCATGGGACTTCATATGGAATTGAGTAGAGCTATTCATATCAAAATGTCTTCTTTACATTGTTATAACAATGTGCACACCTGGTCTTCACAACCATTTGTTCAACAAACAAGATGCTACCAAATCCTAATAACAATTTATTAAGCATAAACCATTTACAAGGAACAATTTAAAGCATTTTAGGTGTATTAACTCATTTACTCTCACAATAGCACAAATAGTTATCCACCCCATTACAGAGGACAAAACTGAGAACCAGAGAACTTTCTTGCCTGAGGTCACACAGCTAGAATGTGACAAAGCCAAGATTCCAACACATTTAACTATTACACCCTACTGTCTTTATTGTAGATGATGAGGGAATATATAGTACGTGAGCTGCTTTTCAAACTGAACACACACGGGTACTCACTTTTCTACCAAGTCACCTTGAGATAAAATTACAATCAGATCATCCTTATTCCAAATGAGTGACAGGGATGTGAACTACGTAAGAGCAGACAAAACATTAGATGTTATAGCAATTCAAAAAAATTATTTTTGAAAAAATCTAGTGAGTAGAGACGTCAAATTGCCAGGCTTTCCCCGAACTGCCATTCCCTTCAATTTGTGCTTCCAGGTAGATCTCCCTGTACTGAAACTTCTCTTCCACCACCTAAACAGAGCTCCTGGTCAACAGGCCTGGTATCATACTGTTTGTACTCTGCTTTGCCATGAACTATCATAAATGACCCATGGTAGGATCCAGTAAAACATTCGCTGAACAAATGTCAACTAAGTTCAATGACGTATTAGTGTGAAGTATACTCCTTTAATACTGTGATAGACAACAATCCACACTTAAGCCACGCTGCACCTTGGACTGGTGTTCAGTTCAGTCTTGATTGGTGCCAGGGAAGCAGCAAGGTGGCCCTGTATATCAATCAAGAGCATGATAGTTTACAGATGGTCCACCACTTTCAAATTCTTCCAATGTATAGGTAAGAAAGCATCATATTCTTACAAGAGGATTAAGAACAAAAAAGAAGCAGTGTTTTAACATCTGTTTTACTTTGTAAGGTTGAAAGTAGGCAATAAGATCAAGTAAAAAGGGTGCCTGGGTGGCTCAGTGGGTTAAGCCTCTGCCTTCCGCTCAGGTCATGATCTCAGGGTCCTCGGATCGAGCCCCATATTGGGCTCTCTGCTCAGCAGGGAGCCTGCTTCACCCTCTCTTTTTACCTGCCTCTCTGCCTACTTGTGGTTTCTGTCAATAAATAAATAAAATCTTTTTAAAAAATCAAGTAAAAAAAGTTACCATTCATTGATATTTTATTCCTAAATGTATTAAAAACAATGGGAATAACAATAATGACAACAACAAAACCTACCATAATTCATGAATTTGTAATTCTGTAATCATGTATCTGTAGTAGCTTTTTCAATGACTCAGCTCAAATTCAGTCATAGGTTACAGTTCTCAAATTGTGGTCCCAGGACTAGTGGCATCAATATAGCACCTAGAAATTGTTAAAAATACAAATTCTCCAAGCACCTGGGTGACTCAGTCCGTCAAGCTTCTGACTTCAACTCGGGTCATCATCTCAAATAAAATGTCTCTCTCAAACAACATCTTCAAGAAAAAATTGCAAATTCTCAAGTCCCACTCTAGGTCTAAAGATTCAGAACCTCTGGGAGTGGAACCTACAAATCAGTGTTCTAACAGAACCTCCATGGGATTCTGATGCATCAGACATGAGATCATGGTTCTACTCTGCAGAATGTGCTTCAGAAGAAGTTAGAATTCTAGTTAAGCAGTTTAGAATATGGAATGCCGAAAGGATTCTGACTTAAGTGTGCTGCGGAATGGATTTCAGGAATAATGCAAAAGTGTTCCAGAGTACTCGGTGGAGGTTGAACATAATAGTCCTAGAGAGTGTCTGGCTAAGGCTTACTAAACCTCAGTGGGAGGGAGAACCTCTGAAAAACAAATTCGACAGGTGAGATTGATATATCCTATTCACACACTCTACAACCCAGCAAGTCCACGTCCAGCTACAATCTCAGAGAGACTCTTGCATCTATGTGCCAAGAGGCAGGAACATCAACAGTGGCATCCTCACAGGAGCCAAGGAGCACAAGAGCATGACCCTGGAAGCAACGTGAACACCCCTCCACAGGAGGATGAGTAAACTGTGGCACATATGCAAAATGGAATCTCATGCCACAATCAGAAGCTGCAGTGACATACAATCTAGAAGACTGTCAGCAAATACTAAGTGGATGAATTTCAGCATTATAGTAAGTGAAAAAACACCGCAGAAGACAGGGCATGTGACATAGGTGTTAATCGTGAATGTGTCTGGAAAACTCAGAGATGCAGTAAAGCTATGTTTTAAAAGATACCAAGATTCAGTATACAGGGGGTGCCTGGGTGGCTCAGGAAGTTGAGTGACTGACTCTTGATTTTGGCTCAGGTTTTGATCTCAGCAACATACAAACATGCCTTGCATCCAGCTCTGGGCTCAGCAAAGTCGGCTTGTCCCTCTCCTTCTGCTCCTTCCCCAACTCACACTCTGCCTCTCTCTCTCTCTCTCAAATAAATAAATCTTTAAAAAAAAAAAAAAAAAAAAAAAAGATTCAGTAAACAGTTGCCTCAGGTGAGACAAGTAGAGCAAAGGGTTGGATGGGCCCTAATGGTCATATAGAGATTATTGTCAAGGTCCTACTTATGGTAGCTAGTACTGAGTATTAAAACTAAGTAAACAGATCAGTTACAAAAATATGTCCTAAGCCAATCCATATAACTAATTCTTTGTACCTGAAAGTCCTTCCTTCCTTTTTCTTTCTTTCTTTCTTTTTTTTTTTTTTTTTTTTTTTTTAAATATAGGAGTGCCTGGGTGCCTCAGTTGGTTAAGCATCTGATTCTTGATCTCAACTCAGGTCTGATCTCAGGGTCATGAGTTCAAGCCCTGCACTGGGCTCCAAATGGAGCCTACATTAAAAAAATAAAATAAAAAATAAAGGACCACCTGGGTGGCTCAGTCAGTTAAGCTGCCTTTGGCTCAGGTCATGATCTCAGAGTCCCAGGACTGAGCCCCACATTGGGCTCCCTGCTTGGCAGGGAATCTTGCTTCTCCCTCTTCCTCTACCACTAAACCCCCATTCACGTGTGCATGCACGAATGCACGTGTGTGTGCACTCTGTCTCATAATATTTTAAAAAATAAAAAATAAATTAAAAAACATATATATATATATATATATATATATATATATATATATATATATATATATACTGTTCCTCAAATATGTCAAACGCTTCTAAATTTTACCTAGTCCTGGCTATGACACACTATGAGCTCTGGGTCCTCAGCCTGACAACTGCCAAGGCAGGGGCTAACCTGTTTGGGGTCACAGAATCCAAAGCCAGTGACTCTCCCATCTTAAAAGTATAAGAACAAGCAGTTTCGGCTATAGTTTCAGAGCACCTATGGAGCCATTCAGATCTACATGGGATCCATGGACAAGGAGGGAAGACTTGAAACTCCCGTACTAGTTAATTACAAGAAACTGGGGGGGGCACTCAACTTTCAGTTGATGTGGGTCATCAGCTATGCCATCCTTACAATGGCCCCAGAAAGGAGGTCATAGAACACCATTTTACTGATGGAAGAATCAGACTCAGAGAGATTAAGTAACTTGTCTACTTATAAACCTGGGGGCGGAAATAAAAACCTAGCTTTTAATAATATGGAAGCTAATAATAAAAACTAGCTATTTATGATTCCGAAGCCTCACAGATCCTGTCCTCCTCTTGACTCTCACCAAGTATCCCAAGTAAATGATATAAATTCTCTGGGCCCAACTCTTCATTACAAAATAACACAGCTGATGATGAGTTGCATTTATTGAAGATTTCTAGGATGTCTTCTTGAGTTTATATTTTAGATCTTACGTGCAAGGATATTTCTAGAACTTGAATACAGAATAAAAGATTAATGTTGAAGATGACAACCTGTAGATAGGAAAGTACAGACAAGCAAATAATCTATTGGCAAAGGACCAACAAACTCAAGACTGGGATCCTCATAACATAGACTAACTCTCAGATAAAGAGCAGATGCAATGCCTGGTGCCCATCTTGGATTGTAGGTAGCTACTGGCCACTTGTTAAATTCTATACCTGATTTTAAATTCATCTATAGTGCTATGATTTCTTTAGAGTAATACACTTCCAGCAATATTCTCCCAACTTGATGTTTCCAAAACATTAAGGTTCCATTTTCAGCAGCCCTGACACAAAAGTATTATACCTAACTAGGCAATTAATGGTCAGGGCCTGGCTGATAGTCTTAGCCATGATAATGAGAATTGTGAAGGTCAGGTAAATACTTCAGAAGTTGGACTGACAAACATGATGACAAGTATACAAAAGGGAGGTTTGTGCTCGCTTCAGCAGCACGTATACAAAAGGGAGGCATTTATTCTCTCATGTAAAAGTCAGTCTTTGGTAGTAGACAGAGAACAAAGTCACTTAGATAAAGAGAACAGAGGAGTAAGTTTAATAAAATTGGGTTTAAGTATGTGATGATAATGAGCTCAGTGTAGAACTTACTGGGTTTAAGAAGCCCTCATAAGATATTTAAATGGAGATAAGACTCTAGGGCTTGGAAATCAAAAGACGTCAGGGCAGAATTAGGGAGTCATCAACATATATGTGGGTAGTTGAATCCATACAGAAAAAAGTGGCAAAAAAAAAAAAAAAAAAGAGGCAGCAGAAAGAACCCCAAAGAACATCAACATGTAGCAGGTGAGCCAAAGGGACCTAGATATAGGAGATAAAAACAGGGGTGGGTTTTAGGAAAGCCAAGGGAAAAAATTTTTTTTAAAGAGGATGGGGTGGGGACACCTGGGTGGCTCAGTTGGTTAAGCAGCTGCCTTCAGCTCAGGTCATGATCCCGGCATCCTGGGATCGAGTCCTGCATCGGGCTCCTTGCTCGGCAGGGAGCTTGCTTCTCCCTCTGCCTCTGTCTGCCTGTGCTCGCTCTCTCTCTCTGATAAATAAATAAAATCTTTAAAAAAAAAAAAAAAAAAAAGAGGATGGGGTGATGAACAGCAGCAAATGCCATGAAAGAGCAAGATCTGAATAGAAAAATACGGTGGATTTGGCAATTAGTGACTTTATGACAAAGCTAAGCAGTAGAAATGAAAATCGGATTTTAGAAAAGTGATCAGCAAATAAGGAGACAATAAATCATTTGCTCACGAAGCTTCATTTCACAGAATGTGAAAACAGACTTCTTTAAATGTAGAAAGGTTTTATTAGATGCTCACGTATTCACTAGCAACTAAAAAAAAAAAACTCCTTGAGTTAATTCCTATTCAATTTTAGCATTTTTATATCAAATATAAATAATATTAAATACCCGATAAATTTATTTTTCCAGGCACCATTCTGGATATTAACATATTTTCTTATTTAATCACAACCCTAAGAAGTAGATATTATTATTCCTAATTTACAAATGAGACTAAAGCACAGAGAAAATAAACTCTAAGAGTAACCTAAGACTGTGTAGCTAATAGTATGATAGTCAAAACCAAAGTCTGACTCAGCAGAGTTAGAGGGAGGGAGGGCACTGTGGGAAGCAAGAGTTAACAGATGAGAACTGTAAATATTACTGGCTAACTGGTTGTAGTTTCATTTCTACTTAAGAACTTATTTTTAATTTGAAAGAGAGTTTGTGGCTTCTCTCATCTCAGAATCCTACACTGCTGGAATCTTTCTTTTCCCCATGGCCCTTAGGACACTAAGATTCTGTACTGCATTATAATTTGATTAGCTCTTATCACATTGCAAGTTGCTTGAAAATAGAGCTGTGTATCTTTTTTATTTTTGTATCCTTATTCCCCCAATCTTAAAAGTAAAACATACTCAATAAAACTTGGTTGTATGAATAATCATTTCTGCCTTCCTCAAGTTTCTGTGGGCTTCAATCTTTCAAGTATTTAATTGCTGAGTAGGACTGATGTCTCCTAGATGCTACTTAGACTGTGTTCAGAACATTTTCAGATCATTCAAATCACCGATTTTGATGGAAATACCCTTCTAAAAATCAAATGTACCTTCCCTGGATCATTTATCATTTAAAGGTTCCCTAGCACCTACTGGTCAAAGGTCACAGCCCTGTTCTCTAACCTCATCACTCACACCCCACACCTGCCTCCAAGGACCAATCCACCAGTACTTCCTCAACTGTGTATTCGGCAGGACCTGACACCATGCACTCACCAGGTGAACTCCTCTTCTGTCAAGACACAGCTGAAATTTCCCTTCCTAAAGCCTTATCATATTTGCAATTTTCATTTTCTATTTTTGCTCTCTCTCCCTTACTGCACTGTTAATTTCCTAAAAACAAACTCCTCAAGGCAACACTCATCTTTTCTCTCTCTCTTCAGGCCTGGCAAGAAGCAGCTCTGAAAGCGTTTATTAAAGCAGGATTCAGTATTTCTGCTGGTACCATGTATACTGTTGACCCACTATCAAAAGTAAAGATTTCAGGTTGTTTTCCATTAGCAATAATGAATAGTGCACTACTCTATTCCAGTTCATCTCATTAACTTGTGAATTCATTACCAGCTAATCATAATCACCATCACATGAAAAAAGACACAAAAAGGCCCTCAGAGAATCAAAATCCTTGGTGTCCTGAGCAAAGAGTCAAACCAGTAAGACATATTCACAACTACTGTAAAAGATACACCCCCCCCCCAATCACTTAAAACACTTTGGAATGTCTCCAATTTAAGGACGGGAAATCAATTAAAATCAGAGAACTCTGGGTCAGTATCTTTCAACCTTTTAATCTGTAGGTGCATACTACCCAGAAGACTCAAATGTCTACTTTAATGAAACCCATGTCATATCCAGCTTTGCCAAAGAGCAGCTAGGTCAGGTTTTTTGAGAACCCAAGAATATCATCTTTGTGGTGGCCTTCAGGCTTTTGACAAATCATCTGAACAGGGAACACTGTAGTTTCTCATATAGCGTCTCAGCATGTCTGGAAGGGAATGTGCTTTAACAAGTCTTGTCACAAGGCACGATGTGTTATGAGGAGATCTTCACATTTCATCTTACAATAACAGTCTCTGCAGTTATCTTCAAGCTGCTGCACCCATGTTACTTAATCCTGGGGCTTTTTTATCTTCAAGGCACAGATGGGGAAAGAGAAGGGAAGGAAGGGATAAAATGACTTAGCTGAAGAGGCCCCACAAGTCCCCCAAAGAACCGTCATTTTTAACCACCCGCTGCTAATCCTCTTTTCAAAGAACCATTTTGTTTGAGGAACTTTCACTGACAGCAAGCACAACAGAGGGTCAGATTTGTCATTAGCTTTTACTTGTTTAGTGTGAATGAATAACCTAAGCTCCCCAGGCCTCTGTGTTATGATAGCTCTGGGAGAGGAGTTCTGATGGATTAACTTTTGCTGACTGAATCCAAGTTCCTAAATCTACCTCTAACTTCTTCTAAATTTCAAGACAGCTTGACTTAAAGTTTAACTCTAACGGCATTTTTGTTTCTCTCCAGATCGCTCCTCCCCTTCAAATTTTATTCAGTCTCGGAAATGTGTCAAGTCACACCTACCTTTCAGTTCTGGATCAAGACTACCAGAATTTTCTCCCAAGCCATGCAATGTTCCAAGGCATCCATCATTCACAACCAACTCCAGAGACAGACTCTAATCTGTGTTGTCAGGGAAGCCCAACAATCTCAAACTGCAGGTCGCTTCCACTTACACTTCTGATCCACTCTTGGAGGACTGCCTCTTCTAATCCTCTCCCCATGGCGCTCCCCACCCCCAGAGCGAGATCTCAATTCTCAACGATTCAACAAGAACGCATTGGCGTTGCAAGATGACATTCTGGCAATCACAACTCTGGACCCTGGAATGAGGTAACAATCTAAAGATCCCCCCCCCCCAATTACATGTGCTAAACACAGATTATTTAGCTGATTGCATTTCCTGGGCCCAAGTGACTTGCAAAACGGCGACCAGCATTGGCTCAAAAGCGGGCAGGGAGCTCACCATTCGGTTTACCGTTCTTGACTATAAAATTCTATACCAAAATATTTTCACACTTGCCTGCCGTTCAGATGATGTAAGCTCTTCCCCTTGACTTTTAACTAGATCTCTTCCCCTGCAGCGGCCACGGGCCACTCAGTAACTCATTCTAAGGACTGCCTCTTGCGGCTCGCCCCAACAAATCCCGAAGCCGGCAAACTCCGCAGCCTCCGCGAGCGACACACCGCAGCCCCAAACTGGCCACCCCCTCCTCCCCCACGTCCCCGCGTCGCTCGTCATCCCACACCAGGCGCCACCCTCTCTCCATCCCAGAGAAGGTTTTGGGCTCCCCGGGCCAGAGCCCTCCCGCGGGCTCAGTGTGGCAACCGCCTGCGGGAGCGGACCCGGGCTGGCACCTACCTCCCACCTCCTCCTCCAGGCACTGCCGGGGTCAAGGCTCGCCCGCCTCCTCCAACGGCCCCAACGGCCGCGCCGAGCCTCTCGCCGAGAAGCGGGGCGCCGAGCCAGGTGCCGGCGCTCACCTCCGCGCCCGCCCTCCGGCTCCCCGCCGGCGCCCGACCCAGACTCTGCCGGCGCCCCCGCCCCTCTTCGGGCGGGCGCGTCACAATCCCCGTCGCGGGGGGATCGCTCACCGTCACGGCCCCCGAGAGCGGCGGGGACGCACCGCTCGCCGACCTAGACCGGCTCGCGCAGCCCCGAGGGCCCGCACAGGCGCGGCGGCACGCAGCGCCCAGCGCCTGCGGCCCCGCCTCTGCCTCAGGCTCCCGCCTTCCCCGCCCCCGGCCCGGCTTCGCTCCGCCCCTCACGGCCACCCCCTGTTTCGGCAGGTTCGCAAGGTTCCCACCCCGCCCCCGCGCCGCCAGCGCCGCAGGCCCCGCCGCCTCCCATTGGCTCCGCCAGTTGCTAGGCGATGAACAACCGCGGCCTGCATTGGCCCCCGGAGCCTCCTACCCACCCCCCTTCCAAAAAAACCTAGAGAAAAAGAAAACCTTATCCCCAGAGCCGGAGCGGGATGCGGGCGCAGCTGCGGCTGCGGCACCTGTTACGCCCTGTGATTCACCCGGCCGGGTCCTGCTCCCCGCCCCCTCCTTACGCCGGCAGAGCTGGGGCCCCTGGGCTCCGTGGGGGAAGCGAGTCGTGGTTGCTTTAAGGCGCGTGTTCCGAGCCTCAGTGAACCCCAGCACCCACCCGAGAAGCAAAAGTGAGGCTCCCAGAAGACCCACGTGCGCTGGCAAAAGTGGAGAAATAAACCAAACAACAGCCGGCACCCAGAATTAGGTCAGGCCCAGGGGAAGGGAGCGTCAGGCGTCGGGGATTGTGGTTGCAAACAACCCAGCCCAGGTTAAATTAGATGTAAAATTAGGGCAAAGAAACGGACCTGGGCAGAAGAGAGCGAGAGTACTAACAGATGGCCCTCGTGAACTACAAGTTGATGCAGAAATGTCCCACACCCACTCGGCAAACTATGTGCAGAGAGAATGAATGCCTGTGCGGCACCGGTAGCCAGGGTCAGATCCGCTCCTCCCCTATTCCATGTCAGCCTAAAATTCTCCAGGGAGGAAAGGGGGCCAGAGAAAAAAAGGGGATCAGATGGTGAAATCGCAGGAATACGAGTTGAGTTATAAATACAAAGATGTGCTTTGATGCATTTTGTTTTTCATGAAGCCAGTGAATTTACTCAAGAGAGGAGAAACAGGTTTGGTATTTTAAGGAGGCTTCTGAGAGCACTTTGAAACCTAAATAGTATGAGACAAAAACGAGAAATACGAACACTGAGGAACAAGGGCCGGAGTAGTGCTCCCACCTCCCCCGCCCCCAGTGGCCACGCACTGACCCCCAATCCTGGATGAAAGACTGAGACAAGAAAATGAGCGCGCTGTGGTGACAACTTCCCGAGCACAACGAAATCGTCTTTGCTTTTGGCCTAAGCCATCAGGAGACTGGCTGGATGCTGGTAAGCATAGGTGAAGGACGCCCAAAGAGCCTGTTAGGGTCCATCTTCCTAAGAACGCTATGAGCCCAGGGCTAATGGGGATAGAGGAAACCAATCTACCAGTGATTACCTAACCCACTAACCTAGGATACTGATGGGGGCGGAAGGGAGTTACTCCTCCCAAAAGGGGTTTTGAAATGTCCACTGTCCGCCTGCAAAATTCCACACCTCTTCCCACCCTAGGAAACAGCTTAATGTCACGTCACAGTTTTCTCTTGACATAACAAGGCTTCATTTTGACCATCTTCCCCCCAATCCCACCCCCGCCCCCGCCCCGCCACAATGAAAAAGGGAGTGCTCACTCTTACGTAGCTAAAAGAGTTGAGGTCAATCAATTCAGTAAGTAGAGCCTGGCACACACTTTTGTGATCTAACCACTAACAGAGCTGGATTCTAAGAACGTTTGGGTAAGGCTGAAGTGAGCTCTGGAAAGTTCCAACCCGCCCCCACCCCCAAGGATGTATCTGATCTTTCCGAATAGCAGTTTTCAATTTTTTGGTTTCAGGAAACCCTTTCCTTTCCTAAAAATGATTGAGGGCCTCAAGGAGCTTTTGTTTATATGGGTTACATCAATTGATATTTATACTATTAGAAATTTTTTTAATTTAAGATGTTTACTTAAAAAAATAAAAATTACATCTTGATATAAATGGCACATTTTTATGGAAAATAACTAGTTTCCTCCAATACAACGAAGAGCATCATGATTTTAAAAATTTGTAGATTTCTTTAATGTCTGGTCTAATGGAAGGTAGTTTGATTTTTATATCCACTGAATTCAGTCTGTTGTACTATTTCAGGCCTCTACACTCATAAAGGAATGGCAGTAAAAAGGACAAATAACATTTTAGCCTTATAATTAAAATTGATTTGACTGCGTTCTCCCTGAAAGGGAGTTGGCAATGTCCCCTGCCTCAGGGTTCCTAAGATTATACTTTGAGAACCACTGGTCTAAACCTGTCTTGATGCTCTGTCCCTGTTTTCTGACCACCAGTTTGTTTATTCTTTTTTTTAAAAAAAGATTTTGTTAGACACACACACACACAGAAATCACAAGTAGGCAGAGAGGGAGGCAGAGAGTGAGAGGGGGAAACAGGCTCCGTGCTGAGCAGAGAGCCTGATGTGGGGCTCAATCCCAGAACCCTGAGATCATGACAGCAGAAGGCAGAGCTCAAGGCAGAGGCTTAACCCACTGAGTCACCCAGGTGCCCCCTGACCACCAGTTTAGAAGCTGAGCATATGACTTAATTCTGGGGAGTATATAATATGAAGTGGGAGGGTATTGGACTTTGGAGGAAGAGTTTTATCCCTGAGAACTGAAAAGTCTTTTCTTCATCTCTTGCTTTGGCCGTCCTCTAGTGAGCAAGACATGTTTGGAGCTGTTGTGGTTCATCCCAAAATAGTGAGGGAAAAGAAAGAAAAATACAGGAAAAGCAGCCCAGAACCCAAACACCACTGAGCGGCTGAGTTAACCTATCCTGTCTCTGCCTATCTCCTCCAGACTGCTCACATGCTTGTTACTGATGTATCCCCAGTGCCTAAAACAGTACCTGGTACTTGGTGGTTGGTGCTCAGTACTTATCTGGTAAATGAAGAAACATAACTTCAAATGAATGGTTTTTCATTTCAAAGTAATCACCCTGATGGGCTATATATATGACCTAGTCCATAGATGCTGCTCAAAAGGTATCACATCAGTTGGTACTGAATTTGTTGAAACAAATTCTTTCTTTAAGAATCAATCTGAGTTTTGGGACAATCCAAAAGTTATCCTGAGCCAAATCTAATGAACACATTCTGGAGCCATGTTAAAGTGCCAAACGTATGTTTTTCCAACGAAGATAGATAAAGGTCAAAAAACAAGATGTGTTTGATTTTCTAAGACAATAAACTGACTCTGAACATAATTTCAAAGAGGAAGAGTTCTAAAAATGTATACCAGTAACGTTGCAGAAAAAGTATGTGTGTATATATGTGTATATATACATAAATATATTTTTAAAGTATTTATAAAACATATACATATATATATGTTTGTGTGTGTATGTATGTGTATGAACGAATCTCTTCCAAACTGTCTTCAAACTTCTTGCGCCTTCTACATCAGAGGCTTTCAAAAATGACAATCAGATTGTTTATTCCCCTCCACCCCCAATAAAAACCTTCAATGACCTCTCATTGTACTTAGCATGAAATTAAACTCCCTACCCAATCCTACACACATGATCTGGCCCCCATCCCCCTCTTGGAAATCTCACTCTGGCACACAGAGTTCCAGAGATGCAGCGGTCCCCTTCTCGGTCCTCTGGCCCCTTTGAACCTACCATTCAGTCCACCTGGGAGGCTCTTCCCACAAAGGTTTAAACTCTGATCCTTTTTCATCATTCAGACCCCACTTCCATACATAAGGTAAGCTTTCCAGGCTTGATTCTATTTGTCGACTTGTTTCCTTATTTGTGGTCTGTCTCCTCCCACAAGAATGGAAGCCCCATGAAGACAGGAACTTTGGGTGTGCTTGTCTCCACAGCCACAGCCCCTCCGTGCCCGCACGGAAGGGTTGCAGACCAAACTAGTGATTGTGAGATTAGGAGGGAAGGAACATCTGCTTCACATTTCATTAGCTTCTGTTACACACGAATCTTTACAGGCGTGACTTCCTGTAATTTTAAAATATTTTCATTCTGCTGAAATAACCTCTGACTTTAGTACATGTATTAATAACCCACTCCCTATTTACTCATATGTGTGCCTTAGAAACCAGTGTTTCACATAGCACAGGAAAAGTTTAGGTCCCACAGCTTCTCCTGATGTGTATATTTAAATTTGGAGAGTAATGAACAAATTTATAAAGGCTTTCTGTGGCAATTCATACCATCTGGATGACTTCAATAACCGCAACAATTTCTGGACGGAGATGAGAATGTTTCTTGTCAGAGCCTGTATGCTGTAACAGATGAGAAGATGGGCTGAGTCACTTCTCCTTAATGGCAACACTTTTATTTATTCTGTGTTCTGGCCAGGACCACCTTTCCAGGGGTGGCACGATGGATAAACAAGGTCTTACTGGATATTGTACTAATAACTCTCTTATTCATGGCCTCACTTTATTTACAAGATCAATTTAAGCCTGTTTGTAATTAACTGCATAATAGGTTTAGGATGGATTTCAAGACCCAAGAGACTTCAGAGTCCTCCCTGTGGGCTGGGGTGGTGAGGGAGTACTCCACAGGGACAAGGAGCTGGAGTAAGGCCTTGGGGCCATCTTCCCTCTGCTAGCCTGGCAAAAGGCAGAGACCAGACCACCAGCTCTGCTTTCTGACTTCTAAAAGTTGGCATTCCACTTGGCTAGACAGGGCTCCCCTCACTAGCTGACTGACTCTCTGCATCGTGCCGCATTTCCAAAGATGATTCACTTCTGGCCAGTCCCTCTGGATTTGGGCCAGCAGTCATCCAGTTTGAAATGACAGTCCTGAGCCACATACAAAGTGTTACTGGGTTTGCAGAAAAACCCACCACTGCCGTTCCCTTTTCTTTCCATCTCCACTGAGGTGAAGATTTCAAAACAAAACTATCCCTCCACATGACCTGTCCCACTCCAACAGGCCACCCAGGAACTCGAACAGGCAGAACAGTAGACAATGGCCTGATCACCTTCCAGGCATCCCATTCTTAGTGCTTTAGATTGTTGTCTGGTCTGCTGAGGGTTTTTGCTCTCCTATTTCTCTTTTTCGTAAGGTTTCTTTCTGAGCAAAAAGGCCAGATGAATTTTATTAAGTTCTCACACTTTGGTTTCCAACTCTCCACTTGTCCCCAGATTGACTTGTTAATTTTAAAATATGAGGTGCAAAACTCAACTATGCATAAATCACTCAAGCGATCATAAGAGACTATCATAGAAAGGTGGTAAGGTATCAACCAGAGTAGTTCTCAAGCCCTGCCTTTCCAGGAGAGAAGCGTACTTCCTTTTGTAAATGCAGCAAACACACGTAGCACACACACACGGGCACACACACACACACACACACTGGGCCATCATTTTGAGCATTTTGAACATGAAGAGAGACTGTCCTGAATTCTGATATAAAACACATAGAGTATGTTAACACAAGTCGTTGACACAAACTCATCTCCCTTAGTATCCAGTGTTACTATGTATATGATTTTTATATTTTTACTGAAAACTTATGGGGTCTCATCACATAGTGTATAACACTTCACTTTTTTAAAAACTCGCCAATCAATAAAGAAGATGTGACATATAGATAGATAGATATAGATATAAATATATAATTAGATAGACACAGATATACTGGATTATTACTTAGCCATAAAAAATCTTGCCATTTGCAACAACAAAGATGAATCTAGAGAGTAAGATATTAACTGAAATAAGTCAGAGAAAGACAAACGTCTTATGATTTCACACCCGTATGGAATTTAAGAAACAAAACAAAGTAAAAAAGAGACAAACCAAAAAACAGACACTCAACTATAGGAGACAAACTGATGGTTACCAGGAGGTGGCTGGAGGGATGGGTGAAATGGTGAAGGGAATTAATGAGTGTGTCTGTTGTGATGAGCACTGAGTAATGTATAGAATTGTTGAATCACTGTATTGTACACCTGAAACTAATGTACCACTGTATGTTAACTATATTGGAATTTTAAAAATAATAAAATACAGAAATTAAATGTTACCAATCATACATATCTGCTGTTGGGTGTCACCTTCAGCCCCCTTGTTTTTGCTTACCACCACCATCCCCCACCCTTGACCCCCCCCCAGTACATACACAAACACAAGCAGAAAACTAACCTTGCTAACTACAGTGACTTCTAAACCTTTCTCTGAGCAACTTGACTCATTCTACTCTTCTAAACTTGCAAATTTAAACCCAGAGCACTGATCAGTCAACAAAAGACCCTCCAAGGACGTGGGGGGGGGCTATAAATGACCCCAAATCCTTTTTAGTTATACTGAAACCTATTTAAAAACCACAGAGCACAAAAATCCAGCATTAAATTGAATAGTTGTAACTGATTTAATTCTGCCCCAACGCACCCTTTTATGTCACATAGTCCTAGTCTCTCTCCACTTGAAATTTTCCTCAATGGCTCAATGAATATTTATTGAATGATTACCATGTGCCAAGCATTGGGGGATATAAGGTCCCTGCTCACAACAGGAACTCAGAATCTCCCAGGAAGACAGAACAGTCACAGTCTAAGTATTTTAGGGAAGAAGTAGAGTGTAGCCAAGGTTCTTGAGTCAGACTTCTTGGGCTGAAAGACTAGCCCAGCTGCCTGGGTCCATGTGGACCTTACTGAGCTCCCAAACCATCCTGAGGCTTCCTTTCCCATGGACATTCAGTTTAGTAAACAATAAATGCTTGTTAGGTTGTTACTTGCAGCCAAAAACATCCTATCTGATAGTACTTGAATAAAGTGACCAGAGGGTATGATAGTCAAGTCTCACAAGTGGAAATAGTCAAGTTAGCCAAAAAATGAAAAATGAAGAATAGGGATTATTAGCAAAGGAGTGATTGAGTAGAATAATTAAAGAAGTGGGTGAAATGTGGAATGGTTTCTATAATTTGAGTTATATGTATATAGCTAAGATATCATTGTTTTTCTAAATTATATTTTCTTTTTTTACTAATTTAACTAGGCCAGAAACCACAGAAAAATTAAAGCATATTTCAATACAGCTTTTCACAAAATGATTTGCTATTTGAAATTTTTAGACCATACCACTGTTTTCTTCCTAGTAGTTGCTCTATAGGTTATAGATATTCTTCAGAAAAAGTCATGTGTAAATTATTCATTCAGAAATCAAATCATATTCTAAAGGTTCTAGTGAAACCAGGTGTTTCAAAGAAAATTATGATAAATCTTTTTGTAGGCAAATGACATCTTTATAGAATAAATGATCTCTTTATTATTATACATTCTATAAGATGATATTTTAATATGCTGGATAGTCTTAGAAGGCTTTTACTTATCTATTAAAACCCAGTCTTGGGGACCCTGGGTGGCTCAGTCACTTACTTAAGTGTCTGCCTTCGGCTCAGGTCAAGATGTCCCCCATGTTGCAGGGCGGGGGTGGGGTGGTCCCTGATCAGCAGGGAGTCTGCTTCTTCCTCTCCCTCTGCCCTTCCTTCTACTCATGTTCTCTCTCTCCCTAATAAATAAAACCTTTAAAAAATAAAAATAATAACCCAGACTTTTATATAACTTTTAATGAAGAGTTTTTTCTAATAAGAATCATAATACCAAAGGCTGAGTGTTGCAATCAACAAAGTACTTCATATCTTTTTATTCTTTTTATTTATTTATTCATAAATTTTTATTTATTTTATTCTATTTTATATTACTTTTAAACTTCTTTTTGATTTCATTATTTATATCTTGCTAGGCAAAGTTTCTTCTCCTGAAGTGTCAGTGAAGAAGAAATCTGGAGACTTGGTTTCTGATGGATTTTATTTCCTGCTTTAGAAACCACTATCAGTGATGTCATCAAATAATTGCTCAAGCTGAAATATTGTGGAATAGAATCCACTATCTGCTGGGTAAACGGCCCACATCAAATTTCAGATTTGAAAAACTCCGATATCAATTAAAATATGGTATTGATTTAAAGTAACAGCTTAAGACAGAGAATCACATGTGAATCTGCCTGTCCCTTTAAAAAGAAAAGCAATTGCATTTTGGTTGCTGAGCTCTCTTGGATTTATTTTATCTTAGCAGCTGTTCCTGAAGTCGATGTTATTCAAATGAGGGGTTTCAAGCTCTTTGTTGTGTTTTTCAACTTATGGTATATGCTATCAAACATAAAACTCAAATTTAGAATGGGGAGGGGGAGGGGACAATTAGAAATACCAAGGAAATAAAATAATATCAGAAAAAAACCTCTAATTTTTATCTAACAAAGATAAAACAGATGAACAGGATCTATCTGAGGCCCCAGTGACAGTAGCAAGGCAAAACCCCCAAACCTCTAAGCACCAAAAGTTGGATGATATATTTAGTAATAAGTATATGTGCAGGGGGGGGAGGGCGGTGTCCTAGATGAAAATAATGGGACTTTTCTGTGCTTACAGAAGAGAAGGAGAGAAGATATCGAACGCTTTTCAATCCATGATGCAAATAAACATACTATACGTTTTGCCTAACGTAAGGCTGCTCTTTGACCGCAGAAGAACAACTTTACAACTCATCCACTTTCTTTTTCATTTATTTTTGTTGCCCTTGCGTTTGGAAAGGCAGCGTAGCCTGATGGTTAAGAGTGCAAACCGCAGGCGAGAATATTCACTCTGCCATGTATTTGCAGTGGAAACCTCCCTTTTCACTAATGTACCAACTACACCTGTTTGCGTCAGTAATAGCGAAGTAGTAGTAAATTTTAACTTTCTCAGGAGTTATCACCCTCACTTTCGTGTCATATTTAATCATTAACTAGTATTAAGGCTGATGATGTACTGAGTGGTTACTACTGGTCAAGCATTCTAAGTGCCTTGCATATGAATTGATTTAATCCTCACGACAACCTTACAAGGCAGGTATCATTATTGCCTTTATTTCTAAGTCAGGATTTAAGCAGGGAGAGGTTAAATAATTTGTGCAAAATCACACAGAAGGTACCTTTCAGAACTGGAGCTCACAGGGCCCTTTCAACTTATCCACTTTCTTTTTCATTTATTTAACCACCTGTCATTACCAACCTCTTAGGACCGCCTTTATCTCTGGTGCTGTCCAATCATTTTTGTTCAAATGCCTGCTGATTGGTGAAGAGTAATTTTTGAAATGTACTCACTACCCTCCACCCACCTACATGGGGTTCTCCAAGTGGTACAGAGCATGGGTATATTTTGAAGAGAATTCCACAGCCTCAATATCTACAATTTCCTAAAATGTATCTGCCTGAGAAGAGGTTTGCAGTCTCTTTTCCACCCCCTTTCCACAACTGCCATTTTTCTACTTAGCAAAAGAAAGTCGTTCTCACAGATCCCACTCCTTCCTTTGGTGATTTGACCCAGGTGTAAAAAACACGGAAAATTAGAAGCCTGTGTTAGTCCTGAGAAAGAGATGACTATGATAAGTGGTGAACTGTCTCCTGACAGAGCTTTAAAAATAATTCAAATGATAGATCATCACATGACTTCTGGCACATAATGGAGAATTCAAAGAATTGAGTAACACCGCTACAGCAAATTCCTCCCATTCCCATCTACTTATTTCTGTGAACAAAGCACCTCAACATTTCTATCCATACAAAGTGTCAAATGCATGAAAAGAATCGGAGCAGATCTCAGTAATACACTCAGAATATAAATAATATTCATATACAAATCCCCTGGAAAAGAAAAGGCCCCTTCCATTTCAGTCACACATACAATTCCAATAAGTTCTTATATTTAATATTTCAAGGTAGTTATCAATTTTTAATATAGCCACCATTCGATCAATTGTGTACGACAAATAATCTTAGTGATAACTCCATCCAGAGACATTTTTAACACCTAGAACCTGGAATCACATGGAATAAAATTATGCAAATATGTAGTTAAAATGTCCCCTCTACACAGAATGAGGTAATGATCGATAAAAATGTTTCAAGCATGAAAATATATAACGAAATGCCATTCTGTGGGGAAATTAGAAATGAGTTCAAGAAGAAGGAAAAATATAAATTTTCTGACTGTTTTAGAGAAAGGCTAGTTTATATATATCTAAGTGAGTAATGTTGGGTAACAACTTCTGTGGGATTTAAATTCTTTGGGATACATAGAAAAAGACCTAACAACTTTATTTTAAAACCTCAAGAGTTGCAATACACTAGAAATCACACCCATTGCGAAGTTATGATGAAAATCACAAGTGGCAACATAAAAACACAGGAGGGATACAAGTTCTTTTCAAAATTCTTTTAGGGAGGTGTGTAAGCACAAAGTTTGAAGACCAGTGATCATGAAGTCCCAGAAGATCTTCCTTGGCCAATTAAAATCTAGGCCAGGTAATCACTAACACTACCATTTAACCATAAAAACATGACTTCTGTGTAAAATAAAATAAAATTAGTCACTGCTTTCATGCCTTGGAGAGTCCGCAAGTAAATGCTGACAAATGAGAACTGAATATACCACTTTGAGTGGACGTGGGCACTTTTCCCTATGCTGTTCTTTCATCCCTACCAACACTGTGTATAGCTATGCCTACCACACTGTGTGTTTGAGGAAAACGTAACATAAAACACAGCTTTTAAAACTACATTTAAGATAAAGAGTTGTACTACAAGATTTTCCTGTGAGTTCTGTGAATATAAGCTTGTTCTATGAGCTACTTAGATTATATGATTTTTTTTTTTTAAGATTTTATTTATTTACTTGAGTGAAAGAGAGCATGAGTGGGGCTGGAGCAGAGGTAGAGGAACAAACAAGACCCCTTGCCAAGCCCAGAGCCCAACCCAGCGCTCCAACCCACAACCTTAAGATCCCGACCTGAGCCAAGTCCAAGGGTCAGACACCCAAACAACGGAGTCACCCAGGCACCTCAGGTTTCATGATTTCTAAAGTCAAATTTATGAGATACCTAGGTTATATGATTCTGAAGCCAAATTAGGACCCATGACCTGATACATAAAAGTGTCCTTTGGAGGTTAAACCAGCAGTCTACTGAAAATCAGAAATTCCCTGAAAATCCAGGGCCTCGGGTCAAATATGTAGAAACCATTCACACCATATTGGCTATCTAGAGTGAAAGTCTTATAATTTATTCTAGGGCTAAAATTAGACTCCAGAGAATTTCGATTCTTAGTTTTATTCTGCTACCAATCCTTAATAAATAACATCTCTAGGCCTGATTTCATCATTTGTAAAAATAACCAGGATTATTTCCACATCTTTTGTTTCCCTTTTGCACAGAAATTCTATTCATTCATTAATTTGACAAACTTTTACCAAGCACCTGTTATGTACCAAAGCTTAGAGGTAAGGTGCCAGAGAGTCAAAAATGTTTAAGACTGAGTCTCTTTCCTCCAGGAGTTTTTAGGCTATGATAGTATGAAGTCTGCTTACCTGTTTGCAATTATTACAATATAGAATGATAATGCTAGAGGAACATGGAAAGCACAGTGATAACTCAATGGAGGGAAGTGTCCAGTTGGGGAAGATTTGAGAGAGGAGGAAACAGTTACATATATCTTTTTTTGGTCCATTTGATGCTTTAAGTTTTTTCTTACATTTCATTACTTTTAAAGATGAGGCAATGCATTCATATGGCATAAAATCCAAAATGTGCAAAGGGGCATGTTATGAAAGGTTCCCCTTGTACTTCCTACCCCCACCCCACCAGGATGCCCAGTTTCCCTCCTCGGCATAACCAGGCTGGCCATTTTCTTGTATACTCTTTCAAAGATTTGAATTCTATTTTAAAAGAATGAATATAAAGGTAATCAACTGAAAAAGGGGGGCTGAACATTGCAGACAAAGAGAACAGCTTGAGCCTGTGGGAGAGTTGGGCTCCATGAGGCTGCAGGACAGAACAAGGGTCAGCTCACTGAGGGCCATTCCCCTCAAGACGTTCGGATCTTATCTTGAAGCATTTAGAGCAGCCCTCAGTGGGGTCACAACAGAGAAAGTGCCTGATTAAATGAGTGATTTAGAAAGAACACTCTGGCAGAAATGGTAGAGAATGCATTAGAGAGAGGCAAGGTCAGCAAGAGAAACCCATTAGGAGGCAACCATAATAATGCAGGGAAGAAGTAATGAGGACCTAAGTCAGGACAGAATCAGTGGGGATAAGAAGGGGCCCAATTCCAGCTGTTAAGGAAGAAGGATGGACAACTAAATTCCAATTGGAATTATTATTATTATTGGATCAACTGGATTCCAATAAATTTAATTCTTGTTTTCTCCTCATCGAAGAGTTGCCTGAGTCAAGTTCTGAGGATAATTAGAATTAATTATCCCCTCACTTTAAGCTGCCACCAGGGTACCCCGTCTTCTCTAGATGTTTATCTTGGTGAACTGAAGAAGCCCAAGTTTCCCAAGTCAAATTCACCGCTCAAATCATAATCCCTACGTGGCTCTGTCATCAGAAAAGTTCCCTATACCCACTGTCTTCTCTGACCAGGCCTTTCACCTTCTGGCTCAGAAGGAAACCTGGCTTTTCCCCAAGGATGCTGAATTCCCTGCAGCCCTCATGAGTGGCAGCCATTTCCTCTCGCACACCACGTACGAACCGGGCCAGAAGGTGGTACAGGTCCTCTTCTTTCTTCTCCCTGCCACTTCCAAACTATGGTTTCTTCCTTGATCTCCCCCGTGAGCTGCCTTGAAGCTGATGCCATCAGACTGCACGTCCCTTTAGACCCTCTTGCGGTGGCCCTCTCCCATCTTCCAGGACACTCCCACAGTTCTTCGACCTTTCCACACCAGGTATGCTCCCTTTCTCTCTTCCATTTTCCTACCTGAATGGTCCATCCAATCTCATGGCCTCTCCATTCCTCAGCCTCTTTATTTGCAGTGGTCATTTCCTCTGTCGCTCCACTTCAGCCACCAACCCAGTTATCCTTAGACCCTGTCACTTACAAATATACCCCTCAATTATCTCAGTTTCAAGTGTATTACTTCTGTATTTCCTGCACTTGCCTTCTTATACCTCAGCTCAAACCATCCTTCTACTCCTCTAGGCACTTTGTTCATTTGACCCTACTGTCCTCCCAATCTGTTTGTCTCTATTCCTCAGATTCTCATTCCCTCCTGACCTAGCTTAGAGTCCATGGTCTTGCATTATAAGCACTTCTTTATGTATATTCTCTGGCTGCCTGGGTGGCTGAGTCAATCCACTCTTGGTTTTGGCTCAGGTCACGATCTCAGGGTCATGGGATCGAGCCCTGCTTCAGGCTCCATGCTCAATGCACAGTCTGCTTGTCCCTCTCCCTCTGTTCCTCCCCTGCTCTCTCACTCTCTCAAATAAATAAATAAAATCTTTTTAAAAATAACTATATTCTCACCTCTCCTGGCCTTTTATTGCCTCCATTATATTGTCCTGAAAAAATATTTGCCTGCATTCTCTGTCTCCTTCTCTCACGTCTTCCTCCCTCGGCACAGTTGACCACATTCTATTCTACTGTAGACGAGATTTCTCCACGAGGTAGGGAACATGGATAATGGTAGCTCTTGGGCACTTCATTATTGCTTGCCACCAAAAAGAGGTGAGAATGGTATCTATTTCAGAAAATTCTGGGAAGAGTTTTTGTTTGTTTCAGCTTAGGTGATGTGCCCGCCTTGGACCAATCACTATGTCCTAAGGACCATGGTCAACCACACCAGCCTGGACCACTACTAAAATCCTCCACCAGAGTCAATGTTACCACAATTAGCAGTCCTCCCAGAACCATGTGGAACAAAGGAGGAGCAGTGAAATTGGCTGGTGCTCTTACCAAAGAAAAAGAGATGCAAGATAAATGAAAATAATAGATACCTGTAATATAGTTCTTAGGTGGAATAGAAACTGGGAAAAGTGGGTGGCAGACAAATCATAGAAGACATGATTGTAATATATTTAAATTACAAATTTATTCTGTCACCAGAGTCCGTAAAATAAATTTCAATACCTCGTCTAATCATCTATGAAGTATAAAATATAAGTAATGAGACATAAAATATTATAAAATAATATTAAGCAAGGGCTCTGTAAGGTAAAATTTAGAAAAAGGTAAGAGGAATCTAATCTATATGTTGCAAATCAGCAACACACGAGACACTACCAGAGCAATACAATTAATACCCTTCACTTTTCATTTGCTTAAGAAAAAACGCTTTAAATTTAACTCACTTTAAATTTAACACACTTTCCACAAAACTAGTAGAGAAAGTAAAAACAAACAAACAAACATGAGTACGGTTCTGAAATATTCAAGTGAACATAGGCTTAAGAAACAAAAATAAGGGCTCCTGGGTGGCTCAGTGGGTTAAAGCCTCTGCCTTCAGCTCAGGTCATGATCTCAGGGTCCTGGGATCAAGTCCCGAGTTTGGCTTTCTGCTCAGCAGGGAGCCTGCTTCCTTCTCTTTCTCTCTGCCTTCCTCTCTGCCTACTTGTGATCTCTGTCAAATATACAAATAACATCTTTAAAAGAAAAGAAAAGAAAAAAACAAAAATAAGCAGGGGTGCTTGGCTGGTTGGGGTCGTGGGTTGGGGCCCCATCTTTGATGTAGAGATTACTGCAAAAAACCAGAAAGAAACCAAAATAAGCATTTGGAGTTTTTACTTGTCCAGAAAGTTTTGCTATAGGGTTTGTTTAGTGTAAGAATAATTTTTGATAATAAAATGTCCTCTTTTTAAAACTATATAATACAAACACAGTAAGACAGGGACACCCAGAAACCCTGCTGGAGGTTTGGAGATGCTAGAGTTCTCGGAATTGCTGTTTGCATTTATAAAATAGGATAAACTATTTATAATCTCAACATTTTCAGAATTCAGAATATTTCAATGCTGCTACCTGATTTACAAGCCAAGGGATTTAAGCTAGAACTGCAAGCAATATGGATAGAATAGTCAAGCCCAGGCCAGATGGCTCTTTAATGCTTTTTAAGTAGGTTGGTGGTAACATGGTGTTATCTGAGGACCCAAAAAAAGCACTTCAGAAATATCTCCCTTATCCAAGTCCTGGTGCCTGAAACTCCACCTTCAGCATTTGGGGAAGGTAGAGGACATATGTTGCTTTTGCCTGCCCAGCATCTATTTCTTTTTCTGGTAACAACATCCTGTTTCCCTTCAGAAAGCCTTGCTCCCGCCTTCCACAGTACTCTCAAGTACAGAGTACTGTGCCCTCTGGCCATGGCAGTTGGGTAAGGGACAGGCATAGAACCCAGTGAGATCCATTCATGGGATTCTGGATGGAGAGACTCAGAAAGAGACAGTACTCCTGCCCCTGGGAAGCTGTCCATGGGGAGTGCTATATGCCTGGTATGCCTGGGGTCATTTCCCCTTCTCTTCTGCATCTCCCTACCTCTCACTTACATCAACCACTGTAATGCTGAGATTGGGGAATGCCTTTGCAGACTTCTGCCTAGGCCCTCAGAGCTCAGCAACCCTTCCACTTATTAACATTTCCTAGCTCTTTGAGATACCCTAGGACAATTCATTGACATCTATGAAACACTGATACCCATAGTTCCCTGTCAAATGCCAAACGACATGTTCTAGAAGATCCATGTTACCCCATGCAAATGCATGGCATTATGGTTTTTGTTAATACACATACAAGTAGGGGGAGGAGAGAAATCTCTGTTTGTAAGGAATCACTCAAATTTCATTATTCTTTAGATTTGGCCCCTTGGAAAGGAGCTAAATGGACATTTGAGTTTTCTAATTACAAAAATAGAATATATACATTGAATTTACTCTGTATACAGTAAAAATGTCCCAGGTATTGTAAAGGTCTTAGAGTGTCATAGTCAACAAGGACCTCTAAAATGGATCCATTCTTTTCCTCACTTGGAAACTAACAAAATGATAACCATGAAGAGAAAGGCATGGTGAGATATTTTCACTTCTCACTCATTTCCAAATCCAGTAAGTTTCCAGAAAAAACCTTCTAGAGTGAGAGGAGGTGGCTTAGAAAGAGATCCATCTTATAAATATTTAGAAATTAACTGACCCGAGTCTGTGTACCTGTTCTGCTACTTCTTTTCCTAACCTTCCTCTGAAATTGCTTACTGTCTGCCTACAGTGAGACAGAGGAACACTGTGTGACACTGTCCCCAATATCGAGGACATAGCAACAAAAGTGTGCCAGATAAGACACTTCTCTCAGGGACCTTATACTTGCTGTTGGCTGAAACAAAAAGAAAACAAATTAGTCAAGAAGGTAGCTTCAGATGGTATTAATAATATGACAAAAATAAAATAAAGTATGTGACAGAAAGTGACAGGCAGGCAGGATACTTCAGGTGGAATGGTCCTTGTAAAATCTTAGGACAGAGTACTCCAGGCAGAGGAAACAAATGCAAAGGCCCTAAAGTCAGAACAAGCTTGGCGTGTTCTTATGTATTAGTATGTAGAGTATGTATTAGTTTCCTATCGCTGCTGTAACAAATTACTAGAATCTTAGTGACTTTCAACAATAAACACTTATTATCTTATAATTATGGAAGGCAGAAATCCAACATGGGTGCAGGGAGCTAGAAGCAGGGTGCCAACAGGGCCATACGTCCTCCATAAACTTATTGAGACTATTTCCTTGCCTCTTCTAGCTTCTAGAGACTGCCAGCATTTCTTGGCTGTGGCTCCTTCCTCCACCTCCAAAGCCAGCAGCCTGGCATCTTCATATCCCTCCATGACTTCTCCCTGTCTCCCACCCCACCCTCACCACGTGACCTTCTTTTCCTTATAAGGACCATTGTGACTACGTTTCACCCACTCAGATAATCCAGGATGATCAGCCAAAAGGCCATTCCCCACCTCAAGTTCCTTAATTTAATCAACCCCACAAAGTCCCTTTTGCCATGTAAGGTAACAATTTCATGGATTCCAGGAATTAGAATATAGGCATTTCCAGGGTAAGGGGCATTATTCTGACTACCAGAGAGTCTGGAGGAAAAAAGTGGTTGAGAGTTTGAGCTTCGGTTGGCTCAGAGGGATGGGAAAGGAAGAAAGACCAGTTAAGAAGCTACTGCACTATGGTGAGTGCTGTGAAGTGTGTAAACCTAGCGATTCACGGACCTGTACCCCTGGGGATAAAAATATATGTTTATAAAAAAAATAAAAAATAAAATAAAAATAAAATATTAAAAAAAAAAAAAGAAGAAGAAGCTACTGTGATGCTTCAGGAGAGGGACTGATGGGAGTGTCTGGATTTGGGGAGAGCAGCCATAAGCAATATGGCAGGGCTGAGCCCATGAAGTGCAGAGGCCGTGTAGTGTGGGGGTGTGCAGAGGGGCTCCAAAGACCTCCTTTCATATGCTGCTACTTATTGACTCTGTGATCCATTTACTCTCCCTTTACCTCTCTTATTTTCTGAAAAATGGTCATAGTATCCCACTCCTCGAGGTTGTCATGAAGTTCAAATGAGAAAATGCAAGACAGAGCCTTTTGTAAACTGCCAAGCCTGTAAAGTTAAGCATTATTCCCTACCTCGCAAGCAGCCTCCTTTTCATTCCCTCCAATCTTTAAAGGCATTTTTACCATGGTTTTAGGAGGACTCACAAGCTTCTGATATCCCTCCCGGCCTAGTGGGTCCAGCAGTGTTCACCAGTTTCTACTCCTGAGTGCACCAATATCTTTCTTCAAAAGAGAACATTCAAACACAAGAGGTGCTTTCTCCAGTAATATGGTTCTGGGTTTTCATTTCTCTAAGCTTTATTTCTGCTTGCAAATTCATTTGTTATAAACTAGAACTCAGATGCATTAAAAATAACTGTACTCACCCCAGAGATAAAATAGACTGGAAGCTATATGTAAGCGGGAATTATTTATAACAAAGTCAAGTTAAGGATGTGGTTAGCCGCCTAGAACCTGTATGCCTTACCTAACAGGGCCGTTAGCCTTTAAAGAGCATTAGCGATAGCAGAGCTCTGAGGCCAGCTGAGTGACTGAAAGTCAACGCTATTATCACCCACAAGGTCAAAGCTAAAATAATAAAAGTACCTTTTCAGCGTTCACACATGTCAACTATAGTATGTCAACCTGAAGATGGCTTCTCCCATCAGCAAATTGCCAACTACCTTGCCTGAAGACAACACACCCTCCCTCCTCCCACCCCCTGCCCCCCGCTTTGTTTTCCGGAGTTTTCAGCTGCAAGTATATCAAATGCTGTCTAGAACCAGGCCCACCTTCTCCCAAAGGAGAGCCCGCTGTCTGTCTGCTCTACAGAGGCCAGAATGGAAATAAATCAGCCATTCAATATGTCTAATCAGATGAAAGCCTGTTCCCGGAGGGATGACCTCAATCCCACAGTGAATGGGGAGCAGATTAGCATATCACAGATCCCAGGGCACCAGACATTGTCTGGTAAACAAAATGAAATTAGAAACACAGGAGTATGACACAAAAGCCAAGACAAATTAATGCTTTACGTGTGTTAATGTTTATCTTTGTTTAAATGCAGATTTCAGAGACAAGGGGTGAGTCATCTGCAAATCACTGTCCAGATAGACTACGGAGTTGGGTGGAAGTGGGGATTTCTCATTCAGCAAAACATGAGAGATTTAGACTTCACAGGTGAAAGCTTCAGCATCCTTAAAAGTAAAGATGACGTCCTCCCACTATCAAACCTCCGTTGTAAATTGGTTTTGTTTTTAGTCAGGGCTCTGCTACATTGTAGGATACAAGGATGGAGTAGTCAGAAAAATTAGCAAGATTAGCAAGCACTGCAGGAATCAACAGCCGTGGGAATATCCTAAATGATGAGGCCGAGATCAGCAAAACCCACAATGTGGAAAAATCTACAAGACAGGTGACACGGATTTTCCAAAAAACAAGATACAAGGTTAGAAATAGGAGAGGGAAGCTTAAAGAATAAAAGAGACAGGAGACCTATCAACCAAGTGTCATGGGCGGACTTTGTTTGGATCTTGACATTAATGATGTTGAAAGAAAGTCTTGACACAATTGGGGATATTCGAACACTGGATATTTCATGAAATGAAGCCTCGTGTTTTAGAGACATATACTGAATATATAGAGAGAAAATGATATGATTTCTAAGATTTGGTTCAAGATAGGAAATGTGATTGGTTATTCATGGTTAATAATTCTAAAACTTGGGAGGTGGGTACATGGAGTTCTGTAATATTATCCTCTCTACTTTTGTATTTGTTAGAATTTATCCAGAATAAAAACCTCTTTTTAGATGATCCAGTCCTAAATAGTAAAATGGAAATGATTCTTGTTAGAAGTACACTATTGTGCGGTGCCAGATTGGCTCCTGCAAGTTCGAGCTTGAGCCCCACTTTGGGTGTGGAGGCTACTTAAATATATAAGCAAATAAATAATAAAATTTTTTAAAAAGGAAGTACGCTACGGTATATTTTTTTAAAGTGGGCTTCATGCCCAGCATGGAGCTTGAAATCACAACCCTTAGATCAAGACTTGAGCTGGGCTCAAGAGTTGGATGTTTAACCGACTATGGCATCCAGGTGCCCCAACACTACAGTATTTTTTAAAGTGATCTTATATAAGGACATTGTAAAAATCAAATCAAATTTCATAAACAAAGGAGCTCCCTTCTAAATGAATGAACACACATAAAGCACTTAAAACGATGCCAGGTACATCACTTGATGAGTGTTCAATAATTGTTAGCCAATTCGAATTTTCTTAAATATTGTGGGTCTAAATCTTGGCCTACAAATACAAATGTATAAGAAACAGCCTTTTTTTATAAGGCTTTTTTTTTTTTTTTTAAATCTATTTGTCAGAGAGAGATAGTGAGAACAGGAACATGGCCAAGGGAGAGGGAAAGCAGGCTTCCCACTGAGCAAGGAGCCCTAAGTGGGGCTGGATCCCAGGATGCTGGGATCATGATGTGAGCTGAAGGCAGACGCTTAACAGCTGAGTCACTCAGGTGCCCCCAGCTTTGTTTTTCTACAGCTAAACATAATGTCTCTTTTTAAAATACTTTTTTAAAAATTTAAATTCAATTAATTAACATATAGTGTATTACCGGTTTCAGAAGTAGAGCTCAGTGATTCATCAGTCTTATATAATACCCAGTACTCATTACATCACGTGCCCTCTTTAATGTCTCTTTTAACATGGCTTTCTAGCAAGATAATAGAAAAACCTGTCAGTTCTAAGATACTCTCAAACTTTTCCCTGTAGTTGCATCTAAATTGCAGAGATGTCTAGAAATCCAAGTGTTAGAGTTGGGGGTTTGGGTGGCGGACGGTCTATCTGATCCTCAAGTCTTCTGTTCGCACTTACCATCTGCTGAGACATCCATCATCCCATTTGACCCACTCATCTTTGCGTTCGCTCTCTTTCTCCTGTCTTCAGGTTGGGTGGGTCACTAACCTACCTCTAGGTCCGTTTTAGGTCCTTGGAATGCATACTGCTGCGCCCACCCCAGTGGGCCATCCAAGCTTCTCCAAGGCCATTTCTTCGCTGGGATTTCCCTACTTTCTGAGGTTCTCTCTGGGAGAGCAAAGACTAATATCTTCTGCACCTCACAATCGTAGTTGGGGTTTTGTCCAGCTTCATCCTTCTCCACGACTCCCCAGTCCAGGCCAAGCCCAGGAGCTGGTGCAGGGTCTTTCTCCAAGACCTACCAAGACAACTTCCCAGGGAGCTATCATTTTCAACACTGCTTTCTCTTGCAACCTGGGGAATCCTTGCTCTTCCTCAACTATAGTCGCTCCCATATTTTTCTGTGCACTTTTACAACTCACATACTGGAAAAAGTACTCTCTTCTTTGTTTCCTCCTATCATAGTCCTTCTCTGAGAAGATAGAGAAAGAGTAGCTGATGAAAGGGGTAGGGGAGGAAATGATGGAGAATACGTCCATAAACGTTTCAATTGTTTTTGCTTCCATTCTAATGAGGCGTGAATGGGAAACAGACATAGCTGAGTGATTTAACCGTCACAGATTCTCATAATTAGCTTTAAGACAGCCTTGGCCAGGTTTCAGAACATCCAGAATGATGGTCATATTGAATGTCCGCCTTTAACTCAGCCCCCAAAGGAATGAAAGACCCTTCAGTGTGGACCTACAGGTACAAAGATTTATGCCTCATTAGATTCCACAAAGACATAAAACCTCTTCCAACAGAACCAGTGGGAGCAAGTAACTGCAGACCAGGAGACATGTAAGCATATAGCATTCACCGATTGGCATACTTTGAATTTTTAGGGGGAGGTACAAGTGTCAAGGAAGGCCTTTTTTTTGAAAAACCCATCAGAAGCTAGTAAAAGTAAATTTTGTGCTTTTAGTTCTGAGTCATCTCCTCCTGCTGTAGGTTTGGTGATCCCACCGTGCTGGTGGCTTTACCGATTTATGCCTTCATGCCTGTAGTAGAGAACTGTGAGTATCTATGTGCCAGGCCCTGTACTAGGAACTCAGGCACAAGCAGGAGCGAGCAATCCGTGTTGTGCTGTCTCCTAATCCAACCTGACCAGTCTATGCGTATGAACTTCGAAAACCATTAAATCAGGATTAAACCAGGATTTTGGCCAGAAACATCAGTTATTATGGGCTAAAAAAATGTGTTGTTAGGAGACATGAGACTAAAAAAAATCCTTAACAGTGGCTTTCAGAGAACAGGCAAAGAATAGAATGAAAAGGCCCTTTATTGGTGTGTAACTGTGTGAACAGAGCAGGGCCATGAAGGCATTGGGCCCTCTGAGTATCAGGTTAAATGCCATTGTGTTATCACCGGTCTAATGAATTTTCAAAGTATCATTCTAACGCAAATCCGGTGAACAACAAAGATAAAGAAATTTTGCTGCTGCAGCTGAAAACATTGCCACTACCACAGCGCTTTCTAAACCAGCATACGCTCCCTCCTCAAAACAAACATCTCTTTGAACCTATAGTTCCTTTTTTTTTTTTTTAAAAAAAAGATTCTATTTATTTATTTGACAGAGAGAGTGAGAGAAGGAACACAAGCAGGGGGTGTGGGAGAGGGAGAAGCAGGCTTCCTGATGAGCAGGGAGCCCAGTGTGGGACTCTTGATTCCCGGGACCCTGGGATCATGACCTGAGCCCAACGAAGGCAGACGCTTAATGACTGAGCCACCCAGGCGCCCCTGAACCTATAGTTCTTAACCCAAGTTAAAGACCAAGAGAAAAAGAACTCATTGTATTCTAACAGTGAAGGAACCAAAAGGGCACATATTTCCCTAACTTTACAATCTCACATATTCCCAGAAGTTCTAGCTCCCTGAAAGTAAAGAATAATGTTATTTTTTCCCCTTACAGATCACCATGTTCTCCACCAACATGAAAAGCTGAAACTTTCTTTGTCAAATTTCTATGAATTAGTGGTAACTATGGGGTTTACAGAGTTGAATCAGGTCATTGGTTAAAAAGAAAGGTCCTCTTATAGAAATTATAGGGGTTTTTTGTTTGTTTGTTTTGCTATGGCCAAATGTTCAAATAGTTAAGGGTCAAAGGTCTTTCCACATGAAATTTAAACAAAGTGGGTGTTCAGGTGAGCTTTCTTGTGGGGATTAGTAATTTTGAGTATTCAATATATAAAACAAAAGTAAGAAATACCTCTTGTCAAATACCTAGTCGGTACTATCAGGATTGCTGCCGTTTTATACACACTTTATTCAAATCTCATTTGAGATGAAAACTGTGTCCATGCCCTTCAGCCTAGGAAAAAATATAACTGAGGAAAGAAGCTGCTTCTTTGACTAAGAACCATAAAGTCCCTTTCCATGGTGTTTGCTAGTTATTAGGGAACCATGTCCCAGCCTGCATAGGTGGAACCACAGAATGCCTGAAGGTGGGCTGGGGGTGCGGGGTGGGGTGATGTGTGAAGAGAATTGCTGACTCAGCATCTTCTCTGCGCGTGCCCCCCACCTCCCGCCCCACCCCATATTGGGTCCCTCTCTACCAAGTCCAGGGTTTCACTGGAGGTCAAGCTGGGTCACTCTCATGTGACTCTCTTACAGAGTGTTGGTAATGCACACTATATCTTCAGAGCCTTCCATCCAGAGACTAAATTGCAATAGGTTATTTTGTTTTCTACTTTTCCAATTAGGCCAGTGCCCAGATTTATGGCTTTCTTCCATTTTTGGCAGTTGGCTCTTCTTTCCCTGAAAAGGCAGCAAATCTGCCTCCCGCTTCATCCTCTTCATGTTTCTGACTAGCAAATATGAAATTCTAATGACAGTGATCTTTCAAAGTTTAATTCATAGCTGGGAATTCCTCTTTTAATCTTCCCAGGCTTAACTGGAGAAGCATTAGACTTAATGCCCTTCTTCTTCCTATTGAATCTCTTTATAGGGCCAGAAAAGACCTGGCATCCTGGTTTTCCAACATGTGCACCGTGGACATCTTTCCCAAACTCTGTGAACTGATGCATCACTAAAATCTAGGTTTATATTCCAACTGATGACAAATATGGCCCTAAATAGCCTTCCATGGTTTCTAGATCTTCTCGGTATGGTTGACTGGTGTTTTGTCCTACTGCCTTAGAGTTGATGATGTGCAGGAAGCCATGTTCTGTGACTGACTGGAGTAAGAGATTCTGGCCACTCAAAGGTTAACACTCATCTCCTTTCTCATCTGTGAGGAAGTAATCAGATACCCCCATTTTTCACAAATGCTGGCAAGCCACCATATGCCACCTGGTCTCTTATTAGTCAGTTTGAACAGCATGGGTTAAGAGATATGGAGTCGGCCAAGTTGAGCCATTGCTGAGGGTGGTATAATTATTATTGTTCCTCTCTTCCTCACATCTGTCACTGTATTAGGTCCTGCCAAAGTTCAAATGAATTAAGAAATAAGATACAGACGACACAAAAATGGCTTTAGATTTGTGGCTTTAGTTCGTAGAATTTGCCCCAATTCTCCCTCTTCTAAAAGTTTATCCACCAAGGGACTGGCTCGGACAATAGGAACAGGCCCTGTAACTTATGACGTAGAGTGGAGCTGACAGACATAGCCTTCGGAGGCTTACAGCTCAGAAGAAGAGAGAGAGAGCGCGCAAATCACGTGTGCTCAGTTCCATTACCAAGTTCATGGGTTTGATAAGTCCTCCTCATTCCCTGAGGAAGAGGTAGCGAAGGGGCAGAAGGAAGTTGATTGTGTTCTTTTCTTCTGGATAGTAGAATGGAAATTCTTTTCCCTCTGTGGGCACATGAGCAATGGGGACTAAGTGGTCACCTCTAACACAATTGTAGATGCTAAAAGAGTTGAAGGAAGGCCAAAGACATGTTTGGTGGTTGCTGTCCAAGCTGCCCTTGCCAAGATGGGCTTGGCTGGATCCTGAGGGGTAAGGTGGGCGTCAGAGCCACAAGTGAATCCTCTCTGGCTTTCTTCCTGGCCAACAGTGCCTTGGCAATGACTTTCATTCTTTCCTTCTCCCTCTTTATTCCATGCTAGGCTTGTGGAACTCATGACTGACTAGACCAAGACAACCCTTTCTCAGTAAATAATCACTTGCTTTAGGGAGCAGTTTAACTGTCTCAGGGCTTGCCTTCCCACCCACACCCTACCCTAACTCAAAGGCCTAGCTGAGAATTCTGAAGCAGACCTTATAGACCCAACCTGAACCTGATGAACAGACTGTGGTCAGGATGTCAGGCAGAGGCAGGAGGGATAAGCCACTGTCTTGGCCATGCCCTTTCTTGATGTGGCTAAAACTATCTTAAACTATAAACAAACAAACCCACCAACCTTTTAATTTATAAAGTTCAGTGCTTCATCTTCTTATTCAAATATCATTCATTGATGTTTTTAAGATTTATTTATTTATTTATTCATTTGACAGAGAGAGAGAGACAGCAAGAGAGGGAACACAAGCAGGGGCAGTGGGAGAGGGAGAAGCAGGCTTCCTGCCAAGCAGGGAGTCCAATGTGGGACTGGATCCCAGGACACTGGGATCATAACCTGAGCCGAAGGCAGACACTTAATGACTGAGCCACCCAGGCACCCTTCATTGATATTTTTATTTTTAAAATTTATTTATTTGACAGAGAGAGATCACAAGTAGGCAGAGAGACAGGCAGAGAAAGGCGGGGGGAAGCAGGCTCCCCGCTGAAAAGAGAGCCCCATGTGGGGCTCAATCCCAGGACCCCAGGATCATGACCTGAGCCGAAGGCAGAGGCTTTAATCCACTGAGCCACCCAGGCACCCCCATTGATATTTTTAGAAGTTAGCTATGTTAAGAACAAGAGGGGAAAATGGATGACTGAGAGGAGCATATTTTCAGGTAAGTAAGTCATGTTTATCATATCGAGGTTTTCTTTTTAACCTATTTAGCTATAAAGATGACTATTCGGGTATTTATAGATACATATATAATCTCTGTGTATTTATCTATCCTGAATTAAATAGCATTCTTAGTAAAAGCAACAGAATACATTCTGGCTAGTTTTTGGTGGGAAAAAAGTTCCAAGTTGTGACTCAAGATTGCCACACCTGGTTTGCATCTCTCCCAGAGTTTCTTTGGGCTCCTGGAGCTCAGTGACCTGGTAGAAACTTACCCTGTCTCCATAGGGAAAGCTAACAATCTCCATTTTCCTCCTTAAGTCAAGGATGACTCACACTAGAATGTGAGACAGAAGAAGAGACATTATCATTCTTCATTTGTCCTTTTGTTTCTTCATTTATTTACTCTGCAATCCTTCTAAACCCAGAGCTTAGTACGCTCTAGTATCATAGCAGCCTTAACATTCAAGAAGCACTGCCAAAGGGAATTCTATCAGCTTTCTGGGAGGTGAAGAAAATCTCTGAAAAGAGAAGATCTGTAAAAGAACGTTAAATGGGATCCTAACATATGTCGACACTTGTTCAAATCCCCACCTTTTCTAGCCTTTCCCACACTCTGTCATAAGCCTCATGGTTCTCTCCTCAAACTTGCCCTCAAAACTCCTCTACCTGCCAGTACCACATTATTTAGATTATTTCAGCTCTTGATCTAGTGTCTCCTCTATTTATTACTATGCAGACATGTATTTGGGGGATAGAGGACAACCGCCAAAGAAATCCATGTTCAGCCTTAGAATTCTGTGTTAGTGATCATCCCTGTGGGTTCTGATGGGGGAAGTGGGAAGATCCACGGAGAACAGAGGGAATTGCGCTGAGACAGTGCACCAGAAAGCCAGACTCCACCCCCTAACCCATCTGTCTCTCTATTTTTCATCATAAAAGCCCAAAGAACAAGTTTATGGAAGACAGAAGTCTCTTCAGAAGGTGGAAAGGGAGGCAGAGAAGCTAAGCAGGCAGAAAACTAAATCCCCAGGAAAGGGGATAGTTAATGATTGTGAATCCAAATATTAATCATTTTTGTCTGGTCACCATCCATTTATTCATTCATTTATACATTAATGAATGAATGCGATCATTCATTACATTCATCATGATGTAAGTCATACATTTATTCATTGTATGAAAGCATACAAGGAAATTGTATGCTTTCATTCTTTAAACTATTAAGTCAATAACGTGTACCAGGTCAGTGGCCCAGTATTGGGATTTCAGCAATTAATAAGACCGAGCGTGGTCCTTGTCCTGGGTAACCTCGCCACGGGTTCTTCTCCCAGCCAGCCTGCCTTTTTATCCGTGCTCTCGGGTTGGTTTGTTCCTGTTAGCAAGGTTGCGCCCCCTGGCGGCTCCCTTCAGCAAGAGCGGACACAAGGAGCAAAAGATGTCCCAGGCAGCTCCCTCTGCTAGCAGGAGCAGCGCCCCCAAATGCCTTTTATATCCTGCTTCCATCCGTGGTAGTTCTCTCTCTCCCTCTCTCTCTTTTCCTTTTAAATTGAGGCATAGTATTTATTTTTTTAATTTTTAATTTTTTATTAACACATAATGTATTATTAGCCCCGGGGGTACAGGTCTGTGAATCGCCAGGTTTAAACGCTTCACAGCACTCATCATAGCACATACCTTCCCCAGTGTCCATATAACCCAACCACCCTCTCCCTGCGTGGTATTCTCTTAAAGTGCCTGTTGACTCAGTGTTGTGAGAAGGGCTTGATCCTTAGTGCCGGGACCAAGTGTCTCAGCATCACCTCCAAGGAAACTAAGCTGTCAATGGACACTAGCGATGCCAGGTAGGTCCCTCTTCAAAAGCCTTTGCTCAAAGCCACTGGAGCAGGTTGCTCAAACTTGAGTACTGACCAGAAACATTAAGGAAAGCAGCGCTACAGCCCCTAAGAATGTGTCTGCAAACTCCAAGCTGAGAAATGCCTCCTTAAGTAATGTCTGATTCTATTAAAATGTTCATGTATATATTATCATAGAAGTTTTATTGATATAATATACAAAAAAATTTCTTCTTGGATCACTAAGATGAAAATAGAAAAAAATTAGAGAGTTCAGAAATGTTCCAGAATATATCCATTGGCCTGCCAAGCTGGATCCCACAGCTATTTTGAAGAAGCGGACCTCACCTCACCCCACATCATCTCACATCTAGCCACCTCCTGCCAGAGCATCCTGAAGCAAGGCACAGAACACTGATTCTCTGATGGTTTAGGGTGACCTTTCAGTTTTCTTAACCAGTGCACTCAGGACTGTTATGTCCATAGGAAGGTAACCAGGAAATTGACAAAAGCTGAATTTTTTCTTAGCTAATTTCCTACCGGGCACTCAGAGGGCACAGGGACACCCAAACAGTTCAAATCCCAGGAATGACTTCATGGTTCCTGAGCATAATTTTTAGTAGCAGATACTCCTACTGCCTACCTAGCATCAGCTCTCCCCTTCTTTATGACCAAGAGATTCCCAATTCTGCTCAAGGTGACAATAAGCCCAACTGCATTTTCTGTGTAATTAACAGTGATGAAGAGACATGGTTTTAGCCTTAGGCTGGAGTTGTAAGCAGAATTGCTGGGCAGGACTTCTAGAAAGCTCTTTTTTTTTTTTAAGATTTTCTTTTCTTTATTTGAGAGAGAGTGCACACGTGTAAGTTGGGAGAAGGGCAGGAGGAGAGGGAGAGAGAGAATTTAAAGCAGACGCCCCATGGAGCATGGAGCCCATTGTGGGGCTGGATCTCATGACCCTAAGATCAAGACCTGAGCCAACATCAAGAGTCAAACACTTAACTGACTGAGCCACCATCCATAGACAGCTTTTTAAAAAAAAGTGGTTTAGGCACTTTTAGCCCTTCGCCTTACCCATTCTCTAGTATGAAGCTTGTGAAACTTTCATCGTATTCATGAGCATGGCAGTCGCATACTGAAAGTGGTGGGTGCTGAGGCCCAGAGGAACCCAGGTCCCTGGTGGCCTTCTCCATCCTTTGTATAGGCCTCAGCCACTGTTTTTAGAGGTTTCAGTCACTTACAACCAAATACAATCTCTGACATGCTATTTAAACAAAACTTGCCTGTTTTCCTTGCAGTGACATTTAAGTAATATTTCTGTAAGTTTATTCTGAAAGCATGTGGAGTCTTGCAAGCATGTTGAATGAATTTATTTTTCTCTTCTCTCAAAGTGAAAAAGAGATCTGAATGTGCTATATCTCACAGTTTTATAGACATAAAGTAGAATTTATAACTCCTTGTTTCTGAAGTAGGAACACAACTTTGGTTGGTTGGTTTGTGGGTTTGTCTTATTCAAGGCTCTCCAAAGAAAGAGAACAAATAAGATATGTGTATATGTTGAGAAGGAGATTTATTATGAGGAATTGGCTCATGTAATAACGGAGGTCAGCAAGCCCAAAATCTGTGGTGTGGGCTGGCAGTTCTGGGAGAGCCAATGCGTTGTTGAGGTCCAGAGGCTGGCTGTGTGGAGAGTTCCCTCTTGCCTCAGATGGTTGTTGGTCTTTTGTTTTAGCCGTCCCTTCAACTGATTAGATGAGGCCCTACCCTATTAAGAAGGGCAATCTGCTTTCAAAAGTTCACCAATTTAAACTTGAATCCCACCTAAAAACATCCTCCAGGTTGACATATAGTATTAACCATCACAGGGTTTATATTTTTTTGTTTATTTTTTAAAGCAGACTGACTCTGGAAAAAAATGGGATGTGCATCTGTGGCTTTGCCAAATCCCTGGGGTTATTTTTTTTCTCTTTAAAAATATAAACAGTGTACAAAATCCATAGCTACCTCTCCACAATAATCATATCACTCCTGGCTTTAAGGAAAGGTTAACAGAGATATATGGAAGTTCCAGGAAAATTGTATTTATTGAAATCTCAAGCCCTGCCCCCCCAAATCTGCTCAAATGGCAAATTCCAGAGGGACCAGAATTTGTCATTAAATTCTAATTAACCAAGAGAAAGAGCACCTACTTTGAAGTCGAGCAGGGAGCTCCAGGATTTAATTCTGTGCTATAAGCCTGACATTCTAATTCTGGAATTCAATCACACCATACATCTTTTTTTCCCCCCCATTCAAAATAGTAATTTAAAATAGCATATAGTTTTCTGAATCTAGGCTGTCAAGGATCCTGCTAGTTGCTGTTATCAGCATACACTGTAAAGAAACCCTGGCTGGTCTACCCGCAGAAACAGAACCACGTGTTCTACAAGGAATTTGGAACACCTTACACACATATGTTACAGATTATGTCTTTTGAAAAAAAAATTTAATAGGACATTCTTAAGGTTAAGAGGATAGCAAAGCCAAAGGTAAGATTAGCACACAAAATGTTAACAATGTCCTTTTCTGTTTTTTGGAAATGAGCCACAAATCTGGCTTTAGTATTTCTAGTGGTAAAGGAAGTGAGAAATCCAATTGATTACAGGATTTAGAATGTTCCATAAGATAAAGTAAAAGGAAAACTTAATATTCCAGAGAAGAATATAGTCTTCCTTGATTCTGAGTCTCCTATAAACATGAAATGTCATGGATAAGACCCTTGATAATATTCCTACTGAAATGTGTACATCCTATGTACATGTATGATTTTCATACCACCATTTATGATAGGGAATCTTAAAATACTAATTCTGGAAAACAAAGAAAGAGTTCTACACAGGAACAAAATAGTTAATCTCAGTATGTCACTCTCTGTAGCTTGATCTATGGGCAGAATGTGAACTCTAGAATAATGATTTTTGTACCACCCATCCTGGATACTCTTGAATTTCAGAGAGTGCTTCTAGAGCGATCCTCATGGCGGGGTTGTGGGGGAGCAGGCTGCAAATATTTTTTGCGGAAAACTTTTGCATCTATGCTTAGGAGGCGTATTGGCCCAGAGTTTCTTTGCTCATAATGTCTTTGTCTGAATGCCACTGGCCTTAGAAAATGAGCTGGGAAGTGCTCCCCCTCTTCAATTATCTAGAAGATATAATGTAGAGTTAGTATCATTTCTTTTTTAATTATTTGATGGAATTCACTGTTAGCATTGTTTTGCATTTCTCATTGTTTTGCATTTCTCTTGCATTCTTTATCCAAGACTCCCTTCGGTAAGGTTGACAGATAAGATACGGAATTCCAGGTTAAAATTGAATTTTAGGAAATAGCAAATAATTTTAAAATAAAAGTTTGCCACATGCAATATTTGAGCTATAATTATATTAAAATATTTTTCATTATTTATCTGAAATTCAAATCTAACTTAAGAGAGTCAAAATTATGTGAATATACAAAAACTTGCCCATGAATGTCCATAGTAGAATTATTCTTTTTTTTTTTTTTTTACGATTTTATTTATTCATTTGCCAGAGACATACAGAGAGAGCACAAGCAGGGGGAGTAGCAGGCAGAGGAAGGAGCAGGCTCCCATTGGAGCAGGGAGCCCAATGGGGAACTCAATCCCAGGACCCTGGGATCAGGACCTAAACTGAAGACAGGTGCTTAACTGATTGAACCATCCAGGCATCCCTCTTAGAAGCATTATTCTTAATAGCCAAACAGTAAAAACAACCTGCTTATCTATCAATAGAAGAGAGGATAAACAAAATTTGGTACATGTATACAATGGAATATTATCAGTCACAAAAAGGAATGAAGCCTGATTCATGCTGTAACATGAATGCACCTTAAAAACATTCTGCTAAGATGAAAGAAGCCAGACACAAAAGGCCACATATTATGTAATTAACATGAAATGTCCAAACTGTCAAAACCAGGAAGAGAGAAAGGAAATGAGTCCTGCCAGGGACGGGAGGAAGGGGGAATGGAACATGACTGGTAGTGGCATGGGGTTTCCTTTGGAGGTGATGAAAATATTCTCAAATTAGATACTGGTAGTAGCCACATGCATGATGAATACACTGAAAACTACTGCATTGTAAAGCACTACTGTACTTTACAGGGGTGAATTTTATGGTATGTGAATTACATCGCAATAAAAAAAATAACAAATGAAAAATTTAACTAGGCACCATCCTGAAGTATTTGCTAAATCTGGGTGCGTCTGATGAGTGAAACCCAAGTTACAGGCCTCTGCTCTGTAGCCCCAAGGAATCTGGGAAATGCTGCTTTGGGGCTTCTAACGTGGAAAACTACAAAAATGTATACAGAAGATCCGAAACATGGGGGGGGGGCAGTCTCAGGGGGCAGCTGTCTACTACAGATTCTGAAATCCAAGCGCCTGGGTCTGAAAATCTTGTCTGCCGCTTGTCAGCTGTGAGGCTCAGGAAAGTTACAGGGGCATCCCCTGCTTTTTGAAAGTTCACATTATACCACTTTGCTTTTAGGGAAGCCCTACATTAGCACCTGCTTCTGCTAACGGAAAGAGAGCTGAAGAGTATTTTCATGTTTAGGTTACAACCACAAAGTGAAAAGTGAAAGCAGCATTAAGTGGGGAGGTCACAGCAGGCTGTCCCAGAGGCATCATGTCCCCTCCGTCCCCACCCCCCCACCCCCCTCTCCCCCCAGCCCCTGAAGCAGAGCAGGGCCACTAAACTCCTTCCCGAGTAACTGGGAACTATACTCAGGAGCTCAGCTGGAAGCCCACAGCTGTGAACTGTGTCTTCGAGCCTCTGTGCTTTATCTCAAATTTTTTCGTGCATCTGTTAGCAAGATATGTCCTGAAGTATCAGAAAAGCCTAAGAGAGGTTAGTTTTAGGGTCTGGGAACACTCAAAAAATTTTTCCATATAAACGAAGGTAACTATTTCTGCACTCTGTGCCATTTTGGCATAGGGAAGGTAGGAATGCTCTACTCTCCAAGAGCAGAGGAAACCTTGTAACCATCTGCCTCTCGCTTTCCTCAGGCATAAAATTTGTCAATTCTGGTAGTACGATGGTTCCTAATGGGTCTCCCTGTTTACCTCTGGCTTTCTCCCTGCTGTCTCCATTCACAGAACAGCCAGAGGGATCCTTGTAAAACCTAAGTTAGATTGTGTCACTTTTTTTGCTTCAAACTTTTCAGTGGTTTCCTAGGATAGGGACTCAAACTGAGGACACTCTTCCAGAAGTGGAATCAAAAAGTTGAGCAGGACACAGACAAGAGAGATCAAGGAAAGAGAAGTACACATAAAAGTCGTGGAAGGAAATTGCCAGATCTTAGAAAACAATTCTTCACATTTTCTAAACCTACACACACACAAAAACCAAGTAAACAGAAGGGGGAGCTCTGTGGTGTTAGAAAAGCTATCTTGAATGAATATTAAATAAAAATGAGCCACAGAAAGGAATCAAGATCAAATCCCAAAGAAAGTTGTCACAAAGAGAATAAGGGACAGACTTATCCCTTGCAGTCAATAAAGCACACAAGAAAGACAGTGCCTTTAAAATAAATTAAATTGGTAGCCTATTGTTTCAAAACAAGCTAAAATACATCCAGAAAAGAAGATTATAAGAAAACAGCATAAATTAGATTTGACAAAACACAGAAATGAAATGACAAAACTCAAGAACTCAGTATGAAGAATGAAAGAAAAAGTTATTTTCGATATGATATCTGAGCTGCGAAGAACACAGAAGGAAATCAATACAATAAATATGTCTTAAGAGACGTTGATGGTGAAAAAGAAACATGTTAAAAATCAAAAAGATATGGAGAGGAAGTACAAATACTTCAAACATGCAAAAAGATCTGTACAGATAATAAGAGCCACTGAAGGGGGAAAAAATGCCAGAGAAAAAATACTTAAAACTTTAATTCAAGAAAAAAAAATTCTTGGAAAAAAAAAGATTTGAAAGTATATCATGAAAGAGGATACCATTTAACTGACCCTAGCAACCCAAGATGACCAACATGGTATATCAAATTACTGGATTTTAAAGGAAAAGAAAAAAGCCTTTGGACATCTAAGCAAAAAGAGCAAGTGCCTGATAAAGGAATGAAAATAGAATGTCTTCAGACTTTTCAACAGTAACACTCCATGCCGTAGAAATTTGAATAATGACATATTTTAGATGCTCGGAGAAAGAAAATGAAAGAATATTATATCCCACAAAATGACTTTCCAGTATAAAAAGCACAACCTGTTATCAGCATACAAGAAGGCAGAGAATATTGTCCCCCTGAGCCCTTCCTGAGACAGCCAAAATGATTCCAGGGACTTTGAAGTATTGGCTGATGGTGAGGACTGAAGGTGTTGTTCATTGTTGAATTGAGACTGATTGCCGGCTGATAGGAAGAGAGTACCCCATGTCAGGGTGGTATGGTATGACATGGTATGACAACGTAGATGTAAAGCAGCTATACTTGAAAAAAAAAAAAAAGAGAGAGAATGAGAATAAGGATAACATTGCAAAAAATGGGTAGCTATTTTCAGTAATCATAATTCATGGTGATAGCGTCAGTCTTGTTATTCTGAGACTCTAATGTGGGATAAAGCCAGTGAATACTGATGAGATATTCTAATCCTATCACCCACTGTGTTCTTGAGAATCAGTCCTTTTTTTTTTTTTTTTTTTAGATCTTATTTATTTGAGAGAGAGAGCACGAGTAGGGAGCTAGGGAGCGGGGGGTGGGCAAAAGGAGAGGGAGAAGCAGGCTCCCTGCTGAGCAGGGAACCCAACGCTCTATCCCAGGACCCTGTGAGCATGATCTGAGCTAAGTCAGATGCTTAACAACTGAGCTGTGCAGGTTCCCTGAGAACCAGAGCTCTTATATGAAAGAAAAGAGTCTTGATATTTATAGTTTTGATATGCGAATGGAAATGTCAGTAGGAACACATGAAGTATTTAAAAAACAAGTATGGGGCGCCTGGATGGCTCAGTGGGTTAAAGCCTCTGCCTTTGACTCAGGTCATGATCCCAGGGTCCTGGGATCGAGCCCTGCATTGGATGGAGCCCTGCATTGGGCTCTCTGCTCAGCAGGGAGCCTGCTTCTTCCTCTCTCTCTCTGCCTCCCTGCCTAGTTGTGATCTCTATCTATCAAATAAATAAAATCTTTAAAAAACAAGTATGTGTGAGTGTGTGTGCATGTGCATAGGTGTGTGTACATCTGTATGTCTTCATGGAAAAGCTCTAGAAACAGGGACAAACCCAGGTACCTATGAATACCCCTAATGTTCAGACTATCATCTTGAAACACTATTTCAAGAAACCAAGACTTCTTATTTTTGGAGAAACAGCTGATTTCAGGTATGGGGCAAGAAATACACAAAATGATCCTAACAGATTCTGTTATCCCAGACAGTAAGGAAACTGTCAAAAACTACAACGCTGTGTGAAAAAGACTCAGGGCCAGGGCGCCTGGGTGGCTCAGTCAGTTAAGTATCTACCTTCAGCTCAGGTCATGATCACAAGGTCCTGGGATTGACTTCTGCATTTGGCTCTCTTCTCAGTGTGGACCTGCTTCTTCCTCTCCCTCTGCAGCTTCCCCTGCTTATGCATGTACTCTCTCTCTCAAATAAATAAATAAAATCTTAAAAAAAAACCTCAAGGGCCATCTTGAAGAGGTTTCCCTTGGTCAAAGGTGGAGTAATTTGAGGCCAGTAAATGACAATAACTACCATGAATGCATCACATAAAATATACTTGAATTGATGAGTTCATAATATTTTTAAAATATAAAAATAAGTGGTCAACTTTGGAGGATAATAGGGAAACTATTATTATCTTGAAAACGGGTAAATAACTGGAAAGAATCAAACATTCACCCTGCCTTTCCTATGTGAACTTTACCTCTGTGTCACCAAAGAGTAGAAAAGGAGAGCATCACTTTATAAAATTATTCCAGCTAATAAATGAAAACTAAATTAGATCATTTGAATGTCACTAATTTGCAACTACCAGTGAATTAATGTATCTAGTGAACATCCATCACTGCTAATATCATAAAAAAGAGCCATCCACACCTTCTGGGTCTCCTGATGAAAGAACACATGATATCTATTCTCCCCAAAAGAAGAGAACTTGAATCTTGTCAAGCCTCTGAATCCAGCTCCCAATCAGAGGACAGTGGGACATTTTGAATGCATCTTTTTTGAATTGCATTTTTAATGCAATCAGCAAAACCATAACTGTGGAAAATTCCACAGGTCCCAGTGTGTGGTCCCAGACCAGCCACACCTACATCACCTGGGAATTTGCTAGAAAAGCAAATTCTCAAGCCCCAACCTGAACTACTGAATCAGAAATTCTTTTTTTTTTTTTTTTTTAGATTTTATTTATTTATTTGACAGAGAGAGATCATAAGTAGGCGGAGAGGCAGGCAGAGACATAAAGAGGAGGAAACAGGCTCTCCGTCAAGCAGAGAGCCCGATGCGGGACTTGATCTCAGGATTCTGAGATCATGACCTGAGCGGAAGGCGGGGGCTTAATCCACTGAGCCACCCAGGTGCCCCCGAATCAGAAATTCTTGAAGTGAGGTCCAGCAATCTATACTGTAATGAGCTTTCTAGGTGATTCTGATGCAGGTTTATGTTTGAGAACCAATGCTCTAAGTCAAATGGCCAGGGTTCTTTAATGGAAGTGTAAGGAAAAGAAAAGGGAAAGAGAAGCTATCAATTAAGAGAGATATATCAAAACCTTTTAAATGAGTGAGACTAAGTTACACTAAGGACCTGCATTTGGGTGTGAAACCATAAAGAACCATAAGGACATTCATTATTTGTACAAATCAACAGCATGGTTACTTTTGAAGAAATGTAAAGTTATAACTTTACTAAAGTCAGAGCACATGGAAGGATCTTTGGAGTGTTGGTGAAGTTTTATTTCTTCAACCGGCTGGGGATTACAAGGGTTTGACTGGTGATACTTTATTAAGCTATATGTTTGTTTTGTGTGGTTTTCTGTATTTTTGTTTTATTTCACAATAAAAAGTTATAAAAAATTACTGTTCATTGAATGAAATTATTTAAACCTCTGGGGCCTTAGCTTCTTTGCCTGGGCTATGAAGATAAAGTTTCATGCTCACTCTGGAATTTGACTTTACAACCCAAATAATGTTGACCTTATAGTAGTTATTTGTCATGGTTATGGGAAATGACTGCATACACTATAGTCCTCCAAGCCAGTACTTAAATCCTATTTGGGGAGTGAAGAAAGCAGAAAGGACTGGCTTAATTTTGACAGTAATTGTCTCTATACTTCCATTTTGTCTTTACAACTGCCTGAGAAATATACTTTCTCACCAGAAGCCCATCAAAAAAAGAGGAGGAAGCTGTAAAGGCGTAATCCTCTGAGGCAGTAACACCTCCTCGTTCTTTCTCTCTCGGGAGGATATATGTTTAAAATCACTATCCTGCCTAAGACTGTGATCATCACACAGGCAAGATCTGCTGAGAACTGGCATGGGATTTCGGGTGTGGGGGTGGCTCAGTCAGTTAAGTGCTCAACTCTTGATTTTGGCTCAGGTCATAATCTCAGGGTTGTGAGATTGAACCCCGTGTTGGGCTCTGCTTAAGAGCTTAAGATTCTCTCTCTCTCTCTCTCCTTCTGCTCCTCCAGCCACCCCCCCCCCAATTAAAAAATTAAATAAAGAAAAAGAACTGGCATGGAATTCAAAGTTGGGCAATTTCTTTTGGCTCAAATAAAGGGCAGCCTTAGCAAGGAGGTTTGAGTGATGCTACCTGGCAAGGTCCATGGATATCTGAGGTAGAGACTGAATTGTTGGTGTGGAAAGTCCAGCGAACTAAACCAGGGTAGGAGGTGGCCAGAGCCTTCATGGGCTGCTCTCCCCCTGACTGGTTGTGATCTGGCCCGACCTCTGTGGCTGCCAGACCAGGGAAGTGTGTGCCCACGGGTCTGAGGGTTTGTGTGCAGACAAAGGTAATTATGAAGGAGCTTGAAACTACTCACTTGGCTTTAGAACTTTCATATCCCTTAATTCTCTTACCCCCCCCTTTTATATAAATATTTATTCCTTTTATAAATAAATATTTTAATGTGTTTTCTATTTAAGTTGAATATTAGATGATTTGTATTGTATTTCATAGAAACATCAGTCTATGGCTGACTGGAAATTAAAGTCTCCCCATCCCCCAAAATGGGTCTGCCACAGGCATTTGAGAAGCCCTGAAATATAGACCACATTAAAATTTTAAAATTCCATTCATTAAAAAGCATCATTAAGAATGAAAAGACAAGCAACAGAATGGGAGGAAATATTTGCAATATAAAATCATAACAGAGGGGCTCCTGGGTGGCTCAGACGGTTGAGTGTCTGCTTCCGACTCTGGTCATGATCGCAGGATCCTGGGATGGAGCCTTGCATTGGGCTCCTGGCCCGGCCGGAAGCCTGCTTCTCCCTCTTCCTCTCCTCTCCCCCAGCTCATGCTCTCTCTCTCTGTCTCAAAGGAATAAATTTAAAAAAAAAATACACAAAGGACTAGTATCTAAAATATATAAAGAACTCATACAAATTAATTAGAAAATGGGCAAGACTTGAATGGTCACTTCACATAGGAGGAAGTCCTGAGTGCCAATAATCAACTGATGGGCATCAATTCATTTGGGAAATGAAAATGAAAACCACAAGGTCACCAGATGGGCAAAAATTTAAGTCTCTCAATACTGCATGTTGACTGAAGGTACAGAAGCTCTAGTGTATTGTTCATGAAAGTGTAGAATTGGTGAAATCACTTTACAATCATCTCTGACGGTATAAATCTACCAGAGCTTAATGTACACATGCCCTGTGAGACAGCCACTCCACTACCAGACACACTACAGACATTTGATGCAAGTGAGTCCAATGGCAGATGCAAAAATTTTCACAGCAGCATTATTTGTAATAGCTCCAAATAGAAACAATGCAACTGTACACCCATCGCCTGAAGAATGGGTGAATTCTGGTAGATACACACCGTGGGACACTAAGCAGGAATGAAAAAACAATCCACAGCTTTACACAACACCACAGATTAGTCTCTCAGACATACATGGTTGTCATGGGGCTTCATCATGGCTCCCTCAGGGGAGCACAGGATGTTTCTGTGGATTCACTGCTCTATAAATTCAGATGTATCCTCATGCTGGAACATTCTCCTCTAGAGATTTATTTTTTTTAATTTTTTATAAACATATAATGTATTTTCATCCCCAGGGGTACAGGTCTGTGAATCGCCAGGTTTACACACTTCACTCCTCTAGAGATTTAGCTCCATCTTGGAGCTGAGGTGTCCTGGACACAAGACTGATAGAGTCTGGGGCCAGAAGAGACTTCAGAACCTGACTTCTAGTCTATGACAGGAAAGTCAGAGGCTGGGACCAGAACTGAGGTCACCAGAACCCCTTGCTGGAGTCCTTGTGCTCCAAATCACTGGGGTAGGGGTTGAGAAGACAGTTGTTGGAATTCCCAAGAGGGGAAGCAGAGAGGAGGTGTGGGAACCTAAGACCTGGAGACACTAGGACTGGCAGAGCTCCAGATAATGTACCTGGCTTCTCCAGCTCCATATCCTCAGCTGGACAGTATTCGGTCCAGGGGTTCCCAAACCAGCCCTAAATTTTGTGCTCTAATTTGCTAGCTAAGCTATCCCCTTCTTTATAGGCTGGGTGCCTGGTTCTATCAAAGTGTTCCTCCAACTCCTGTGGCCATATCCCCAGACTCTTTTGTCAGGGACCCAGGAGTTCCTAAGGTTCTTCCAAAACAGTTCCCTCCTTCATTTTGGTTATTATATTGCTTTTTGGTATCTTTATACTAGAGTCAAAGGATTAAGAAAAAATATTTTCTTTCATTCACTATTAATCAATCGTCCTATGTCCTTAACCTCAAACTTCCCCCGCCTTCTCCTGATCTAATTCTACCTGTCATTGCTCTTTCTCTGCTGTACCTTCTACCTCTCCCCTTCCATTGGTTCCTTCTTCTGTTGTATGGAATCACCCCCCTGCTTTCCAATGCTTCTCCACTCCCCGCTGAGGCCTAGCTCTATAGCCACTGCCCTGAGCGAATGCCTCCCCCTTCCTGCCCTCTGACCTGAACGATGTACTCCTTGCCAAGTACATTTCTCCATCATTGCACCAACCACAATGCCAGCAGGTGCCTGATGAATATTTGCCACATGAATGAATGACGAGCTAATGAAGGTGATATTCAAAATTGCATGGGTGATACTCATTTTGTTTGGGTGGGCAGAAGTGATAAAGATATGAAACTGATTCACTTCTTGAAGTTGGGAGATTTTTATTTTAAAGATTTATTCATTTATTTGAGACAGAGAGCAAGTGCTCATGAGCAGGGTAGGGGGGGCAGTGGCGGGTGGGGAGAGAGAGAAGCAGACTCCCCACTGAGTATGGAGCCTGATGCAGGGCCATGATGTCATGACCCTGACATCATGACTTGAGCTGGGATCAAGAGTCAGATGCCTAACAGACTGAGCCACCCCGGAACCCCGGAACTGAGTGACTTAACCCTTCCTCTGCCTTAAATAGTGATGAGTTAGCTGTACTCTTGGAAGTGAAAGCTTTTGTTGTTCTCCATGTTTCTCCACTATATCCTGACCACAATGAGCAGGGCCCTCCTAATCACGGCACATCTTACTGGAAAAGGTATACAATACTCTCACATTCCCACAGACGGCCTCTCCTGGTAGTCCCCACTATATAAAGGAAAGTTTCACATTTTGTTCACAAACTTTATAGGAAAAGGGTTCTATTTGCCAACCATAGGAAACAAAATGTTTGTTTCCTTTGGGTTCCTTTGGGACCATGGGAAAGTGATTTGTATTCCAGGAAAAACTGTACTTTGCATTATAAAGTTTTGATCTTTTCCCTGGTCATACACGCATAATATTCTTTTGTGGTGCTGGGCAGCAGCCACAGCCCCCAGACAGCCCCAGGTCACAGGGATAAATAACCAACATGCTTACAACCGTTCTATATGCATATGGCCATTCTGTTTTTCACTTTCAGTGAAAAACAATAAAGTGTATGAGATATTCAATACTTTACAATAAAGTGTATGAGATATTCAATACTTTATTATAAAATAGGTGTTGTGTGAGATAATTTTGCTCAACTGTGAGCTAAGTGGCCTGAGCACGTTTAAAGTAGGCTAGGCTAAGCTATGATGTTTGTTTGGTTGGTTAAGTGTATTAAATGTATTGTCAACGTACAGTATTTTTAACTTATGGTGGGTTTATTGGTAACCCCATCGTAAGTGGAGGAAGATCTGTCATTAGTTACAAGAGTGAGAATTAATTTTCAGAGGTCTCCCCGGTGTTTCTTGCGGGGAAGGGGCTGTACATTGCTGTTTCTTGGAACTCGGGTCTGTGAGTGACTCATTGTTGAGAATACACATCCAACTCAGCAGCAGAATGAGAATTAATAGTCTGCTGTAAATCCTGTTGGTTCACAGTTTGAAAGCTTGTTTTTGCACAGATGTTAATACTAATGTGTGGCTTTAAAACACTCCATCCATTATGCCAATGCTCTGTTCCAACATCCCGGGTGAAAGGGTATATCTGTTATTTTACTCACCTCCCTTTACACCAATTCTCACTTGGTGGTGGGAAACACAACCCACCCTCTATATCCCAGAACATAAAGAAAAGGCAATCTCCTTTCCAAGTTAAAAAACAGGACTCCATATGTGCAGGGGTGTGGGGGGTTATTTATTAGTGTTAATAATAAACACTTCAAAGTATAGGGATAGAGGGAACATTCCTGAACTTCATAAAATCTACCTGTGAAAGACCCATAGCAAATATCATCCTTAATGGGAAAAAGCTCGCAGCCTTCCCGTTGAGATCAGGAACATGACAAGGATGTGCACTCTCACCTCTCTTGTTCAACACAGTATTAGAAGTCTTAGCAACAGCAATCAGACAACAAAGAGAAATAAAAGAATCCAAATTGGCAATGAAGAAGTCAAACTCTCTCTCTTCGCAGATGACATAATTCTTTATATGGAAAACCCAAAAGACTCCACCCCCAAACTACTAGAACTCATACAGCAATTCAGTAACGTGGCAGGATACAAAGTCAATGTACAGATATCAATGGCTTTCTTATACACTAACAATGAAAATACAGAAAGGGAAATTCTCTTTTGGGAGTTTTGCTTAAAAAGGAGCCATGGCTATCAGATACATGAAAAAATGTTCATCATCACTATTCATCAGGGAGATTAAAATTAAAACCACATTGAGATACCACCTTACACCAGTTAGAATGGCGAAAATTAGCAAGACAGGAAACAACATGTGTTGGAGAGGATGTGGAGAAAGGGGAACCCTCTTACACTGTTGGTGGGAATGCAAGATGGTGCAGCCACTTTGGAGAACAGTGTGGAGATTCCTCAAGAAATTAAAAATAGAGCTTCCCTATGACCCTGCAATTGCACTACTGGGTATTTACCCCAAAGATACAGATGTAGTGAAAAGAAGGGCCATCTGTACCCCAATGTTTATAGCAGCAATGGCCACGGTCACCAACTGTGGAAAGAACCAAGATGCCCTTCAACAGACAAATGGATAAGGAAGATGTGGTCCATATACACTATGGAGTATTATGCCTCCATCAGAAAGGATGAATACCCAACTTTTGTAGCAACATGGATGGGACTGGAAGAGATTATGCTGAGTCAAATAAGTCAAGCATAGAGAGAGTCAAGTATCATATGGTTTCACTTATTTGTGGAGCATAACAATTAACATGGAGGACAAGGGGAGATGGAGAGGAGAAGGGAGTTGAGGGAAATTGGAAGGGGAGGTGAACCATGAGAGACTATGGACTCTGAAAAACAACCTGAGGGTTTTGACGGGGCAGGAGGTGTGAGGTTGGGGGAATCAGGTGGTGGGTATTATAGAGGGCATGTATTGCATGGAGCACTGGGAGGGGTGCAAAAACAATGAATACTGTTATGCTGAAAAGAAATAAAAAATTAAAAAAGAAAAAAATAATAATAGATTTTAACACTGCATCTATTAATTATATCAATTAAAATGCAGACAGGGTTCATCCTGGAGTACCATGGAGGGATGCAGCTTACAGTTTTTAACCAGTCTTTGAAAAGTCCACATTTTTATTTAGAGTCATCACTCATGTCAACTGTCTCTACTTTCATGAGAAGGGAAAGTATGAACTCCAGCTTCCATTCTTTTGCCACACCCGGCAATAACTCCTAAAACATTTTTATGAGGTATCTTCATCTAAAATAGAGAAAATGTATAAATGTGGCACTGACGTGGATAGTGGCACCATGTTTATGGACAAGTTACCATGTTATCATGTCACTGCCATGAGGGACAAATTGGGACTGACAACACTAATCATGTTCTGAGGCGGTAACTCTCATTAGACGGAAGCCATTTTGTTCAGCTGAGCCCTTTCAAGGTTGCCGAGGTTGGAAGCCCGGGCTGGAGGAAGTTTAAGTGTTTTGTGTAACAGAGTGAGAAGAACCTAGAATTCTCAGTGTCAATCCATGTGGAGAGGAAGAGAGTGGAGAAGCAAAAGGGGGAGGGGGCAGAGGCAGTGGGAGGAACAGAATGAGGTGACCATTCTCTGTGTGGGAAATGGCCAGAGAACCACCCTCAGAGGTGGGAAGACCCACAAGATTATGGCTGGGAGTTCCTTTGCCGTAGTCTGGGTGGCTGTAATGAAGCATTAATTTATCCCTACGATCTTCCTCACTCCCCAGTCAAGTCTGCTACTCACACAGCGCGTGGATGGATGGCTACGGGGCTGTGTGGTGGGCAGAACTGTGGCCCTCAAAACTGTTCAAGGCTCTGGAAACTGTGATTACATCAGACAGCTCTACAGATGTGATCAAGGGTCTCGAGGTGGGGTGATTATTCTGGATTACCTGGGTGGCCCACTGTAACCACAAAGATCCACAGAAGTAGAAGAGGGAGGGAGAAGAGGGAAGGCAGAGGCAGGTGTGATTACAGAACAAAAGCCCAGAGAGATGCCAACTTTGCTGGCTTTGAAGATGGAGAAAGGGCCAACACCAGGTGCTGGAAGAGAAAGGACTCTGGAAGAGAAAGGAGTCTGCGTCAACACTGGCACTTATCCCTGAGAGACTTGTGTCTGACCTCGGACCTCAAACTGTAAGATAACAAATGTATATTTTTAAGCCACTGAGATATGGTCATGTGGGGCAGCAGCAACAGACAACTAACACATGTGTAAGTCAGGGAGAGGAGTTGAGTAAAAAGGCAGGACAACGTAAGTATGATTCAGGGACCATCATGAGACCAGAGGGTCACAGTGGTGGACGTAGTAGAATTTGAAGTCAGAAGGGTCAGTCCAAGTCAGGCTGTGGAGAGCCTGAAATGAAAGATTGAGTTTAGACACGATCTCTGGACCCCTGGGTAGCCAATGACGGGTTCCAGTAAGGAGATGGAATGAGCAGAACTTCTGAAGGGGAGACCATGAGAACACTAAGGGACCTCTTGCAGTGTACTGTGTAAAAATGCCCAGGGCTGCCTCAGGGGCTCCACTGGGTTGAGGGGGGCAAGTGAACAAATGCTGGGACTGCCATCCTCACACCTCTACGGCACAGTGCCTTGTTCCCTGCTTCGTATTTTTAGCTTCTACTTCAGATTTCATTTGAACAAGGGACATGTATTTAAAATAAAATGAAAACATGGAATGGATACATCTTGCTCTAGTGAGAGGTTACGTGTCTGGTTCCAGGTCACCCAGCTGGAAGATGGGGAGCCCAGCACTCTGTCCTAGAAATCCTGACTCCCAGTCCCGAGCTCTTCTGCTTGTGGGTTAGAGGGATTGGAAGGGGACCTAGATGAGGGTATCTTCCAAGTGATTTTAGTTGTAGACTACCAAAGGTTTGACTCTGAAAGGAAGGCTCTAGAGATGAACTCCAAGTCACAAGGATCATATGTCTTAGAGACTCGGGGGACCCCAAGGCAGCTGGGCTTCACCCTCAGGTCCTCAGGTACCAGTGAGAAACAGGAATTGGACCTCTTCCCAAGTCCATGGACAGAAGGAATGGACGCCTTAAAGCTCTAGCAGGAAGGAGAGCCGAATTAGCAGATCCCAAAGTGGGCACTGCTAACGATACAGGCAGGCCTTTCACAGGTGGTCCAGGGTTGGGTTAACAAAGCCAGAGAGTGAACCAGGTGCTGCAGAGAACTGCACTTGGGCTGCCGCCATGCTTCCAGAGGAATCCTAGCTCCGTCTATTAACCTCCTCGTGACCCCGATTCCAGCAAACTTGTAAAACCATAAACCAAACAGCTCTGTGAGGGCTCAGAATGAATGTTTAGGGCCTTGTGGTTGTCTAAGCACGCCTTTCGGTTGTCAGGGTATTATTATGTTAACAGGAACATGGTAATTACTTTTGCATTATTATAACACACCAAGTGATTTAAGCAGTAAAAAGGCTTTGATGAATTAGTAGTTCTTTTGATTCCTACAGTTTTGCGGCTCATGTTCAAAGACACCTTTTGGATCCATGGAAAAGCCACCGTAGCTTTTACCCAGATTTTCTTTTTTTCTGACTCCAAACCTGTATATCTCCCTCCGTTTTGGACTCTCCACCCGGAATCCCACTGCACCTCCTGCTCAGCTCGTTCGGGACCGAAACCCATTGCCCTGCACCCCCAGTCTGCTCCCCCTCCTTGATTTTCTGTCTGGGTGAGTGGCCCTTCCAGTCCTCTGGCCGTCCAAGCCCAGCACCCCGAGAGTTATCTTTAGCCTCTCTGTCAGCCACCACCGCCTTTTATAACCATAAAACAACATCAAACACCACCACAACAATAATAAGAGAGGCAGTCATGGGGCGCCTGGGTGGCTCGGCGGGTTAAAGCCTCTGCCTTTGGCTCAGGTCATGATCCTGGGGTCCTGGGATTGAGCCCCAAGTCAGGCTCTCTGCTCAGCGGGAAACCTGCTTCATCCTCTCTCTGCCTGCCTCTGCCTCTCTGCCTACGTGTGATCTCTGTCTGTCAAAAAAAAAAAAAAAAAAAAAAGAATGGCAGCCATTTCTGAGTGCCTTTTATATTTTAGGCGCCTCAGATAGATTTTTGCTAATCCATATAAATTCTGTAAATTTCATACTATTATCCTCATGCAATAGTCAAAGATCCTAGAATTCAGAGATTTTATTTCAGTAAAGTCCACTCGCTTATAGGGGATGGCCGGGGCCAGGATTTGAACTCACATCTGTCTGATTCTACAACATGCATTGCCAGCACAGCATCCAATAGATCACTAATGGTTCTGCCAAAATTCCCTGTTAAATGTTCCGAAATCTGCCTGTTTCCATCCGCAGAGCTGTTTGCTATGTTAGTTTAGGCGTTCATTAGTTCTCGCTGGGACCCACGACACAGCCTCCTCACTGGTCACTGGTCTCACCTCCAGACTTGCCGTATTCTCCACTACCTTCTCTAGTCATGCGCTGGAAAGCCGACTGGTCATAAACCAGTCCCTGCAGCCTCACCCTGGACCTACTTAATGAGAATCTCAAGTCTGCATATCAGCCTTACTAACAAGCAATCCCCCCATTGATTCCTATGACCAACCAGTATAGCAAAGACATCTCTAAGAGGGAACCCCCCAGTTTGCAGCCTTCAGTGGCTCTGGTCCCTTAAAGGATAAACTGAGTACTTCTTAAACCAACACATAGGAGCCTTTTATGATCGGGCTCCAACTTACCCTTTCTAATCATGCTGGCCCATCCAAGTCACTCGGTAAACTGATGCACGGTATGGGAGGCAGAAGTACGGCCCCCCAGAGACGTGTACCCCCTAATCCCCAAATTCACAGAATTTGTGACTATGTTGCCTTAAATGGCAAAGGGGACTTAGCAAATGTGATTGAAGTTTTGGACCTGGAGATAGTGAGTTTATCCTAGATTATTCATGTGGGCTAAGCCTAATTTCATGAATCATTAAAACCAGAGAACTTTTTCTGGCTGTGGTCAGAGAGAGACATAATGAGGAGAAAAGAGAACATAAGGAAGACTTACACTGTCATTGTTGGCTTTGTAGATGGAATAAGGGTCCATGAGCTAAAGAACGTGGCAGTGGCTAGAAGCTACAACAGGCAAAGAAACAGACCCTTCCCTAGAGCTTCCAGAAAGGAACGCAACACCTTGATTTTAGCTCATGTTGGACTTCTGACCTCCAGAACTCTACGGTAATAAATCTGTGTGGTTTTATGCTGCTGAGTTTATGGTAATTTGTAAAAGCAGGAATAGAAACAAGTGCACCTAGTTTTCCAAAGACAACCTACTCACCCACACTCTCATTTCTCTGCTTGGAGTCCCCAGCCAGGTTCACTTGGAAAACTCCGACTCACCCTTCAAAACGGAGCTCAAGTTGGCCAATTCAGACAGGCACTGATGAGTAACTCCTTCACCTCTAATACCAATATTTTCATCAGTGCTAATATCTTTTTATTTATTTGTTTACTTAACTACATTCTCCATTCTCCTTAAGGCTGAGATCTGTCTTGCTGATTTTGTACTTGTTGCCTGGCACTGTGCCTGGTATTTAGTCAAAATTAGCTCAGTAAATATTTTCTGGTAGTAACTATGGAGATATTGGAAAAAATTGTGTTATAATAGAACCCTACATAAGCCTATTGCTGTTGGATTCTGTGAATCCAGGAACCTCCTGGACTAACCTGAGCTCCAGCAAGTCTGAGGCAGCCCCCTGCCCCCCGCTTTGGGGTGCAGACACTCAGTAGCTGCCATCTGGAATCATCTGGCCCCACCCATGGCCCAGCAGCTGAGGCCAGGACACTGTCCTAAGCAGCAGAAACCCTGGGAAGAGACTCCTGGCTAGCGCCCCCCTTCCCCCCACCACAAACAAAGGCCCCAGCTGTCTGCAAGCACCAATCTGGAACATGCTGACAATGTGAAGGAGTGAGGGAAAAGCATGAATCTATGCCGGTGACCATGTGCTGAACATGGCCCTCCTTTCCCACTCCAGGATAAAAGCCAATCAGCCCCTCCTCCCCTCAGGCATCCTGCTGTGACATATTCACATGGTCCATTTCAAGGGTAGATTTCAAAGAGGAGTTACAGGAGAATCCACAGGGGAACACCATCACACAGGGCGAACAACCCATGTTTCCATTCAGTCAGCTGCGGTTCATTCAGTTTTTATTTACTCAGCTTAAGTTTTGTAACAATTAACCTGGGAGCACCTGGCTGGCTCTGACAACCGTGGGACCCTTCATCTCAGGGTTGTGAGTTCAAGCCCCATGCTGGTTATAGAGATTACTTAAAAATAAAATCTGGGTGGCTCAGTGGGTTAAGCCTCTGCCTTCGGCTCAGGTCATGATCCCAGGGTCCTGGGATCGAGCCCCACATCGGGCTCTCTGAGCTGCAGGGAGCCTGCTTTCTCCTCTCTCTCTGCCTGCCTCTCTGCCTACTTGTGATCTCTGTCAGATAAATAAAGAAAAAGTCTTAAAAAAATAAAAAAAAATAAAATCTTAAATGTTTTGGCTTGACTGACAGTTTACTGGGAATGCACGAGTTTGTTCTACTCCTGGAAAAGGCTGCCGGCAGGCGAGTCAGCACTGCTTGGTTACCTGTGGTTTCATTTCTGGATATTTACATAGGCAATCCTACTCACAAAGGACAAGAAAACACTTTCTTCTGTGAAGCAAGAGGGAGAACACGGACTTCTCCCCTGCTCATACTCACTTTCCCAAGGCTCTTGGATGCAAGATAGCCTAGAATGAGTCAGGTTGCCTTACCTGCTGAGCCCAGTGGGCTTCTACCACCATTCCCCCCCCATTCCCCCCCCCCATTCCCGCCATGAATAGATCCAGATGGAGACTTGTGGCCATGGCCCAAGAACGGATTATCACTAGGTCAGCTCTGCTCCTGAGAATTCTGGGGATGGTGAGTCGTAAGCAGGCGAGCCAGAGGTTCTCTGTGATGAAGCCAAGTGGTGCTGGTGTTTGCTAAGACCCAAGGCTTTGGACTCAACTATTCCCTAAATCTCCTACAGAAAGTCTCAGAAATCTTGGAACAGAGGTGGCCTTGGCTGCTGGTGGAGGACAGAGTCTTCCAGGTGGGTTGACATGGCCTAGCAGCTATGGCTTCTCCCCAGCCTCCAGCCCTGACCTGACCCACTGTGAGAGGTTCTAACCTAATCCTTGTGGCTGCCTTACCTACAGCTACATAACGCCACACACTTCCCCTTCTGTAGGCTGCTCGGCTGGGGTGGCAGTGTCCAGAAGCGCTGGTGTAGCTGGAATTAATAACATATCTAGGAAATCTGAGCATGTGAAGAAGTGACCGAATGTGCATTTGAACCCACTTCACCAGCTTGTTTCTTGCTGTCCCTGACCACTGGCACTGAGGGCGGACAGACAAAATCTCCATTCTTTCCTTTGGAATCTTACTGGCGGCGAGGTGCCTGCAATTTGTGGAAACAAGGTCAGAACCGTAGGGAGAGGGACGATTTGCCATTTCTGTGCACACTTGCCGGGGCTCTCCTGCATTCCAGATTCTCTACTGTGTTTCACACAGCATACAGGGTATTTTGCTTCGTTTTAGAAGCTGGTTCGGATCTTCTTTAGAGGAGGGGCAATCACTTTTTACCTGCCCGGCTGAGGCTGGGATGCAATCATTAAAATGCCTTCAATCGGTTCAGAAAGGAGGAGTTTCAGTCTTTGTTCTCAATGTGTTACTCTCCAGAGTCCCATCCTAAAAAGGAAACCTTGCAGAGTTCTCAGTGCGACTCGAGCTCTAGATGACAAGCTATACACCGCTTGGCTCCATCCACCACTTGGTTCCATCCATATGGATTTCAAAACCTGCATTTGAAATCTTCCATAAACCATCAATAAGGTAGAAAACAGAATCGGACTAAAATCTATTATCGGTGGAAATCACATGTTTGTAAACAATTCTAACAAAATGGAGCCACTTTAAAAGGCCCCGTGGCTTTGTGAAGCTCTGGCTGACTCCCTGACCCAAACATTTTGTGGTATTTTGACTTGTATTTTCCTACCTGACGAGGGACGTTGCTCAGAGCGTTGACAGAAAGTCACCCTGACAGGGAAGAAAAACAAAAACATTCTCCCAGAACATACTCAATGGTGGCCTACGGTCTAGGAAGGTGGGCTGTCTAGATGCCCTGGGAGATGGAAGCACCCTGGACTCGCAAAATGGGGAGAGGGTAGGAAAAGGCTTTGCATTCCTTTTCCTTTAGGCGCGGCCTGTTCAGGAAGAAGCCGCCACTCCTAGCTCTTAGTGGAGGCTCAGGGCTCTGTCATCCCAGAAGGAAAGCTCCCCTTCTTTGAGATGGACATCGCATGTCACTTTTTTTTTTTTTTTAAAGATTTTATTTATTTATTTTACAGAGAGAGATCACAAGTAGACTGAGAGACAAGCAGAGAGAGAGAGGGAAGCAGGCTCCCTGCTGAGCAGAGAGCCTGATGCGGGACTTGATCCCAGGACCCTGAGAGCATGACTTGAGCCCAAGGCAGTGGCTTAACCCACTGAGCCACCCAGGCACCCTCACATGTCACTTTTATTAAAGTTTTCCTCTTCTCAACACCTACTGCACACCTCATTTTGTGTGCGTAACACTTTCTAAACTGTAGATTGGGGCACCTGGATGGCTCAGTGGGTTAAGCATCTGCCTTCTGCTCAGGTCATGATCCCAGGGTCCTGGGATCGAGCCCCACATCAAGCTCCCTGCTTGGCGGGGAATCTGCTTCTCTCTCTCCTTCTCCTTCTATGTATGTGCGCTCTCACGCTCTCTCTCCAGTTCTCACTCTCTGTCAAATAAATAAAATCTCAAAAAAATAAACTGTGGATCAGTTATGCTTGGTTTCAGGTCCTTTATTGGCCGTAAGTAGCTTGAGGATTGTTACAATGTTTTACTTATGTTTGTATACCTGATCTAATACACAGGGGGTGCTCAATTGATATTTGGTACATCTGCAAGTAGGCCAGAGAAATGTTTTGTTTTACACTTGGAAGTTGAAAATGATTTATCTTTGAGAAAGTGTCACTAAAATGCTGCAGTCAGTCTCACTTATCCAGCTGTGGCACCTCTTACCTTTTGCCTGCCCATCCATTCCTCCATTCATCCATCCAACCCTCCAACATTGGAGTCTACGGTTTTCCTATGCTAATCATTTGTTACTCAGAAGGACAAGAGAGCCCTTATCTCTAAAGTGTGTCTCCTGCCTCCAAGCCCAGAGTCTAGTGGGGGCAGAAGACAAGGTAGAAAGTAATGACAACACAGTATGAAGTGCTAGGAGGAGGGGCTGCCAAATTCAGCTTTCTGACTTATCAAAACCTAGTGTTCTCTCACTGAATATTTTGCCTGCTTCTCTCCGACTTCTTAAACTCTTCCCCACCAGCAAAAATTTTAAGCTTTATATCCTATAGTTTATAACTATAAAAAAAACATAGCTGCATAAAAATGTGAAATTGTTCTCCTGAATATGTTTTTTTCCTAAGTGTTTCCACAGATCTAAAATAAAGGTGATAAAACAGGAATTAAAACCGTGTGAAAAGCAAACTATTTCAGTTGAATAACCTCACTTTACTACTGAGACTCCCCATAGGCTTCCCTTGGCCCTAAGAATAAAAGCTGAACTGAGGCCTTCCCATGACTACGAGTTTCTATACCATCCAGCCCTTCTCTGCTTATCCTTCCCCACACTCCTCTTTTCCTTGCTTGTGCCCCGGTCAAGGTGACCCCCACCCTCCCTTTGCTTGGTCCTCATCCTCCATCTCTTTGTGTGTGGGAGATGGTGGAGTGAAGCCTAAAAACTCAGCAGAAAGGTCTTCCTGACCAGTTTGTGTAAAGGCAGTTGCCCACCATTATTTTCTATTTCAGAAGCCTGATCTGACCACATCGTGTAATTATTGCATTTGATCACTTGCCTCTCTTGCTCTCGGAGCTCCGCAGACTGTTCTGTTCACCTGTTTAGTGGAGAAACCCACATGTTTCTACCACTTGGTAGATACTTTATAGATACTTCTTTGAACACATGGATGTTAGGGTGGCTCAGGGAAGAGCACCTGCTTGGGTATGGAGAATGCCTCTCTAGCGAGGGGAAAGCCCCAGCAGCGGAACAACAGCGCCACCTAGCGATCAGTCGTCATTACTGAAGGCATTTCTGTTCTTTTCCTGAAATCTACATTAGAGAGCAGCTCAGGGCATTTAAAGATGAACTGTAATCCTCTACAGGCATGCTTGTTTCTTTATCTCCCTTATTTAAAACAAACAAACCCAATCCTAAACCGTCCTTAAACGTGTCCCACTTCTCCCCCTCGACGGGGTGGAGCATTTGAAACCTCTCCGAGGCTAGCTAGCAAGGAGGACTTCAGGAGTTGCTATGGTAACTTTCCCCCTTTCTTTTGCTAATCCTTTGGAAACCTTACATTTTCAAATCTGCATGCTTTGAAAATATCTGCTTGCATCTACTTTGTTTTTCCAGCTTTGCTTTGATTTACTGTATTTAATTTGCTTCACCTTCTAATTTGCTAAATGACATGTTATTAAAATTCCTCAAGGAGTCAGCAGAAATCTGTTCTGCTGAGAGACCTAACTGCATTCTGGAAGCATCGGCGATTCACATCTGAGCACAGTTCGGAGAATCCATTAGGTTATTAATGCGGAGATGTTGTGGGGAGAACCAGCCTGGTCCAGGAAGCCGCAGCAGGCAACTCAAGTTTTGGGGCGATGCTGGACAAGTGTGCGTCACCTCTTCATTTTCTCTGCTGCTGTGCCCTCTGCTGCTGCTGGTCTTCCACGGGAGGAAAATGACCCTGACCGCACATTGCACCTGCTTGTTTTCTCTCATTAGTCATCCCGACAGGGCAGAAAAACAGAATGTTCCGTGCTCAATTAGAATAACGTGAAAATGCATCCCCGAGGTCTGCCCATCAAAGATATGAGACAAACATAAGCAACAGAACATGCCATTAGGCGGTAATGGCCAGAGTGGCGCCTGGGTCTCAGGACCGGAGAAATGAGGCTGATTTAGGGACCCCCCGCAGTGCAGGAGGGCATCGCTGCAGTAAGCACGTGAGGTGCTAAGTAAAGGAAATGCAGGCAAACGGTAGTCACAAAAAGGCTCCTAGTATGGTTGGAGCTACAAGAGTATCCAGAAGAAAGAGAATTTTTTTTCGTTGTGAGAAAAATAAGTCCCAGCACCCCTTTAAACGTTATGAAACAACTTTAGGGTCCATCTTTCAAGTAACAAGGGAGGCAATTTCTCTCCACAAACATCAAAGTCCCAGTGTCCTTTCCGTTAAGTGATATGCACTTCTACTACCTTCCCATTTTATTTTTTAACATACTATGTGGTAGTTGTTTTACCTGGATGCATGTTCCTTATAAAAAGGAAGAAATTAAGTAACGCAGCTGTATGTAGAAAAAGCGAAGGCTCACTCTTCTCCCCTTTCCACTCAGCTCTCCTTAGGGGGTCCTCACGGGCTAGTTGGGAGTTTTCCATTTGTATGAATGTATATATACATATGTACATATATGTGTGTGTTCTGGCTGTGGGATTCAGCTTTAGGACCCATTGATCCTGTGTGCTATTTCTGAAGCACAATTTTTCTTGTTGCTCCAACTAGGGTCCAGTTTGAGTCTCAGGCACAAGCATCCACCTTTGGGTGCTGCTTTGGTCTGCCACTTTACATGGATCGCCCTGCATATCGTGCTGGACCTGTGGATCTTGGACATGCTCTCTCGATTCTGTGCATGCCTTTCCACCACCTTCCATGTTGTTGATTTTGGTTTTTTGACGCCCAGCTCCATTACTGACCGCTATGCTCCCCAGAATCATTCAGTGGAGGACAGTTCACCTGCCTCTGTGTCTTCAGAGTCACGAGAGTTTCATAGCAGCTTCCATGGTGTCTCCCTATCTTCCCGGCTAACACAAAATTCTAGCCATCAAACCTAGGATGTTTATATGGACCCTACACTACCTGACCCCTCCTCTCACCAACTTTGTTATCTTGCTGCCTTAACATCCAGGCTTGGCCCTTTCAACACTATGGTTCCCCAGATTTGGATAAACAGTGCCCATCCACTGAGCATACACAATACCTGGTCGGCATTTTGCATACCAGCCCTTTTGCTTAAGAATAAAATGAAGGGGAAAATTGGGTCTTTCCTTGTAAAGCTTGTCCCAGTGGCTTCACAATCAAATCATTTTGCCATTTGCTGCTAAGTGGAATTGTGATCTCAGATGGCTTTTGCACCTGCCTCCCCATCCCCCATGTACCCTTCACAGGCACCCCCCCTTTTACCCATAATTTCCTTCACATTGATTGAGAAAGTATTCATTCAGGGCATAACCCTGTGATAGGCACTGCGAGGGATATGAAAAAGCCATGGGGCCAACTCTTTTAAAAAGGTGTTAATTGGATTTTTCCCATATAAAACCCCCCATAGCATTTTATTTCCTAACTCTGCTTCTCACAGTCAACTTCATTTGCCCATTTAATGCAATTTGCTTCTCATGATAAGATTCTATTAAGTGATTATTAAGACATTCTGAGTTACTTCAGCCCAGCACATCTATAATCATTACCTACCTCCTGGGGGTGATGTAGGGTATAATTAGTTAAAGCTCATGGTTACCTCCCAGAATCTGGAGCTACAAACAGAGACCACGTCCACACCGCCAAGCCCGGAGCCCCACATGTACCTGAGCAACAGGACGAACACAGACTGTTCACATTTACATAAACCACGGACATCCAGGTTACTTGACAGCCGGTGACTGATCTGTGGAAACAGACAGCATACGGGAAGTTGGCTCCCTCTGTCATATCCCTAAGGCTTGATTGCTTTTGGTCACTAAACCCTATGATCTATGCATCTTAATCTTACTACCAGGAAAGCACTGGACCAGGATCGAAGGCTCAGATGTTAAGAAAGCCACTGCCCTTGAGGAATTTATAATCGGTAAATGACACAAATGATAAGCCACACTCCTGGCAGGCATTCAGGATTCCTCAAAAACCTAGCTGGTTTTTAGGAGGGGGTGGGAGGCAAGGAGAGAGGAATAGAAAAAGAGGGAGAATTTGCCTCCGAGTGGTTTAAATATGTCATTGAAGAAAGTATCTGAGTTAAATACCAAAGCCCCACCACCACCCCCCAGGCTCCTGGGGTCTGTGTTCTCTCAGCAGCCAGGTTTCCAGCCCACTGGAAGCTCAGAAGCATTGAATTCCAGGAGGGGGGGGGGTGAGCTGGTTGAGGGGGTGGGCAGACCAGGAGAACCGGCATGGGTGACGTTCCTGGGAAAAGGGATCGGGCTGAAAACATGGAAGAAGAACCAGGAATTCATGGGCAGTGCCACACAGGGACACTTCGTGTAGGGCCAAGAGCGCCCCCCACCCCAAACCCCAGGGCCTCCTCACCGTTTCTTTGCCTCACAGCACAACACAAGCGTTTATTCCCACGAGGACTCCAGCACGTTCACAGACCCTTTCGTCGTGGCTGAGAAGAAGGGGAATGAGCAACAGAGGAGCATTTCCACCGAGAGAGACTTCTAGACACTTAAAGCAGCTCTGAAAAAGATTTAAACCAGTTCTTAAAGTATTCTTCAGGAATAACTACAGGAGGGCAAAGTGTAGTTCAACCTAAAGACAGGTTCTCTCAAAACTTTTGTGGCCATCAAACGGATCTGGGGACTCCGAGAGGCGAGGGGTGTCCTCTGGCTCGGAGGTAAGCACAGCCACTTCTGGGGAGCCTGCCAAGGGGCAGCATGTGTTGGCTTCCTGCACCTTCCGTAGAGCCCAAGAGCTAAAAATGGTCTTTACATTTGAAAATGTAAATTGTACAATGTCCAAAGGTCTGTTAGCTTTGCAGTGAGAACAGTTGCTAAATTTTGCTTCTTGGCTTGTCGAGCCTAAAGTGCTTACTATCAGGTCCTCTACAGGAAGTGTGTGCTGAGCCCAGCCCTCAGGGATGGCAGGTCCCCCAGTTGCGAGGGGCTGGGATCCAAAGCACGCCTTGTTTTCAGACGTGGCTTCGATCCAAGTGGCTCATGGTAAAACTCACTCACTGTGGAGCAGAGGGTCCCTGCAGGAGACAGAGCATCGCCAGGGCCAAACCTGGAGCTAATATTAAGGAATGCGTGTTCGAACTAGCAAGTACTGCATTTCCTCCTCCTCTCCTCTTTCTTGCAAATTAAATTTGATACTTTCAGATTTTATTTGTTGGCTGGGAAGAAAGGCAACGCAAAGAGCTCCATGAGGCAAACATCAGGAACAGGATGCATCAGAAATAGTAGTAACAGATCCTAGACTTTGCCTGACATCAGCATCAGGGGGATATTCCCTAGGGCATCCCACCTACAAAGGCCAAAGGTCCTTGGACTACCCCAAAGGGTTCCTCCAGGGAAGGATGGAGAGGCAAAGGTCAGGGAACATCTTGTTATTTTTATCCCAGAAGAGAAATTCTCTTTAGAAAATGAAAGTGCTCCAATTTCTCTAATTTTCTCTCTCTCTCTTTTTTTTTTTTTTTTTTTTTAACTTAAAGAGATGCCTATCTCTTTGCTGAGGGATTAGCAACCCTTGAAAGGCTCTGGTCTCCAGGCATGCTGGGGGCAAGAAGATAAGGGCTCCTCTTGTGACTCTCACAGGTGTGAGGATGTCATTTCAGGAAGTCGGTGAGACCCCTGGGTCTCTGGGAGGAGGAGAAACAAAGGGGAAGAAAACCTGGCCCAGCCCAGTTCATCTTTGCTTAAGGCAATCAATTCCACAGCTCAGAGTTCAAGCCAAGAAAACATCCGTCTTCAGGGGATTATATCATCTCCAGGGACAAATGTGCGTTTCGTGTTGGTTTTTAAAATGTGCGTGCATCTGTGCAGGTCCCTTAGCATCAGTGTGCCTAGACAATGGCAAGTCCCTCTGCGCCCAACAGCACGCAGTCTGTGACGTTCTAAATCACACATGGAAAGTATTTTTAATTGCCTCAAGCAATTGCACATGTGCACCCGCGCACCCGCCCCGCCCCAGGCTCAGCGCTCTGGGACTTCTACCACTGCCTCCTCCTGTGCTACATGTCTGATTACGGGGACACAGAAGTCAAGTTTATTGCACAAAAAAGGGCCAGACTGATGCCACAAGCCCTGCCTGGATTTTCCCCGTCTTTCAATTCAGAACCCCTGAGCACAAAAGGATTATTGTTATGCCACATTGAACGACACATTAATTTTGTGGCCCAAGTCAATTCTGCAAACAGAGCTTTCACCCCCTGTGGGTGGTTTCATTGTGACTGTTTTCATAAGCATCTGTGAGAGAGGCTAGAAATAACAAAATATCTTGGAGAGAGAAATTGTGGTCAGGAACTTACAAATAGCTTCCCTCACGTGCCTAAGCCTCCCTGGTCCCTGCTCCCTGCTTTTCCCTTCTCTTCCTGCCCCTGTCCTTCATTTTCATTTCTCTCACACGCATCATCTCACGCCTCTCCTGGAGATGGGACTTGGACCACACACGCAAGGAGCAGCAATCTGGACGAGCACATTTCCTGTGTCACCAGATCGTGTCCTCTCTCCAAGCCGCTCTCCTCCGCCTGCCTCCCTCCCGAGGTCCTGCTTCACAGTCAAGTTTCATCTCCGAGGGAAGAGGTGGCACTTGGCAGATGGCTGCGGGCAGTACCTTCAGCAGCCTGGACGCCCACCCCTCAGCAGAGAGAGCCAGGGAGCGCCATATGCCGGAGCTGCTAACATTGCCAGCAGAAGGAAAGCTTTGTTCTTTTGTTGGGCTTGTTTTGAAAAGGGAACATAAATAATACACACCCACTACTCCTTCCCTGGCAATCTGGCCGGCGTTTACTGGCAGTCTTCACAGTGGCTCCGAGTGCCTAAACGGCTCCCTGAACACCGCTGGGTGTGAGGGCCGGCCTTTACCACCGGATGGATGAAGTCTGATTAAACGCAAACAGCAACTAGTCCTGCTGGTGCCCTTTTTATATTTATCAGTGAATAAAGATATCAGCTTTTTGCTGAGACAATCATGTTTCCCTATAAAAATTAACATCTCGATGTTCATACAACCCAAGAATCTTCTCAGAAGGTCAGTTGGAACAATGGCCATCCCCACCACCTTGACCAAAGTCTGTGTTGGGGAGAGGGGAGAGAGGTGTGAGGGGGGGCAGGGGAGGGAGGAGGGAAGGTCTAGGTGCTTTGAGGGGTGGGGAGGAGGAGCGGGCTGACATGGGAGGGCATGGGAGGGAGGAGGGAAGGGCTGAGGTGTGGGGGTACAGGGGATGGAGGAAGGGGAGGGCTGAGGAGTAGGGGCATGGGGTAGGGCTAGGGGAGGTCTGAGGTATGAGGGCATGGGTGGGGTGGAGGAAAGGAAGGGCTGAGGTGTAGGGGTAAGGGGGTAGGAGGTCTGCGGTGTGAGGGCATGGGGTCTGGGGAGGAGGGGAGGGCTGAGATGGGGGTGGGGGCAGATGTCCTTAAGGCTCTTGAGGAGAGCCAAATGAAGGAGCCTACAGAACTATTCTGGGGTTGGCAAGCCAAGTTTGTTTCTCTTACAGAAATCCTCTAAGCTTCTCAAAGTCACTCATTTCAAGCCAGTGTCTCAAAGTTCTGAGAAGGCAGGACAGCCTCACTCAACACCTTCTCCAAGCAGTGCTGGGCGTACCAATTCTCAACAATAGCTGTTGTTCAAGCAAGTGGCTAAATGAACGACACTTCATGGGTTAAATTCTTGGTAGCTTAAAATGTTTTGGAAATACATTTTTTTTTGAAAGTTTTATTTTTAGTTCTCTCTACCCCCAACGTGGGACTCAAACTCATGACCAGAGATCAAGAGTCATATGCTTTTCCCACTGAGCCAGTCAGGTTCCCCTGGAAATACGTTTTATATGTATGTACTTGCATATGTAAACAGAAAGGATCTAAAATAATCTAGCCAAGGTATTAAAAGTGTTTAATAGGATTCATTGCTAGTCTCCATTTTGTTTTCCTTGTGTCACTTTTGTTCTTAGAAAAAGAATTAGCTTCATGTTGAAAGGAAAGAAAACATATCATACCAAACAAACACAGTGTCAACCATCATCAGCATAGTAACTACAATTGAAAAAGAGACTTTGAGTGGGTGCCGTCTGCCCAACACTGTTCTGATTAGCTTATACATCACCTCTGTCGTTCTTATGACTGCACTCGTAAGTAAGAGCTATTATTAACCCCTTTTACGGAAAGGAAACCCATCAGTGCCAATTATTTATGTTCTAAAACAGGATGCATCATGCAAAGATAAACAAATGAACACAACATACAAGTATCACTTCCCAGACAGTAGTGTGTAGCTGACAACTGGACCCTGACGTTAGCAGCGCGGTAACGAAGTCCACCAGAGTGGACAGAGTCACAGCCCATGCCTGCCTTGCTGGGTGTGCGAGGAATAAATGAGATATGGAAGCCAGTGTTGTCTGTGACCCTGAGCTGGAACGGAATACGTGAATGTCAACCGTCAGTCCTGTCCCCTTACCCCTGGGTGTCTCCTAGGTCCTTCGGGGAGAATGGAGCATCTCAGACCTGAGCTGCAGCATCTCGAAACAGGAAGAAACACCAACGACAGTAACAACAAAGTAACGAGTCTAGGCCAGGCCTGTGGTGCGTGTTTGATCACGGTTCCCTCCTTCTGGAGCCCTGTCTACTCACTCTGCCCCGCCCTGTAGTGCTAAGTCGTTTTGACCTCATTACCAATACAGTGACAGCAACTGGGATTTATGCAAACACCAGGAGACAAAAGACTGTGGAGAGTCTTCTGAAGCACGATCCCCCCCCTAAAAATCATGCCACTGTGGTGTAAAATGGATTTTATTTGGGGAGAAAAAAATGTTTCTTTCAGAGTCAGTAATCTATATGTGCTTGTCACCTCCATGAGCAACTATTTGCAGAAAGTTCATGGATCATGTACTCCGTGAACAGGAGAGACAGCTGCAAGTTTTTATAGATGGTAGAGAGGTCAGGAGACCAAGTTAATTCTGACTCTGCCACTCAGGAACTGCGGACAGGAGGGCTTCAGTTCTCCACCATACCACGGCAGAGGGGGCTGGGGACGGCTGCTGCTTGTTCTACCCTTTTCTGAGCCTGAGCTAACCAAGCCTCTGGAAGTGAAGAGGCAGCGAGGCCTTCCCAGGAGGCAGGGGCATGGAAGGAGCGTACACCCATGGATTCAGAAGACCCAAGCTCTAGACTGATGTCTGTGTATTACTCAGGATAGACTTCTTAGGAGGTAGGCGTGTGGACTGGGTTTGGGGGAAATGAAGGAAAGACACCTTCCGTTCAGGTGGAAGGGGGTCAGAGATTGGAGCCTGGAAAGAGCCTTTCCTGCTTGTAAATGGGGAGATCTGCTCAGTGGGGGCAGAATATGTGGTAGGGGTGCAGGTCATAAAAAGAGGAACCTCCCACAGGAAATTCGTTCCACAAGCATCTATGGGGCCTCTTCTGTGGGTGGGGAATAGGCTGGTACTGGGATGACGGGGACTTCTCCAGGCCCCTGCCCTCAGGGAGAGTCCAGTCTAGTGGGGCAGCCTAGTAGAACAGGCCACTAGAGGCCGCCAGCAGGGGGAGAATGGGAGCAGGAGAGGCTCTCCCATGATGCAAGACGAGACTTCTGGATCAAGGTCATCAATCCAGAACAGAGCTGACTGTAAGGCTTTGTGCTGTCAGAAGGGAAATGGAGGGATTATATCCTTCCCTTTAAGATATTCAATCCCCTTCTCTGGGTCTACCTGGTGCAAAGCTTCCACATGTTGAAGGAAGAGTTACCTTTCTAAAACATAGAAGGCTCTGGATCGCTCTTCACAGACATTCATCAGCTCTCTATTTGCTGCAGGAAACCCCTAGTACAGCATGCAAGTCCCTTCTCCCAAGGACTTCAGCCTATTTTCCTAGGCATATCCCCCACCCCATCATTATGTGACCTGGGGTATGCCAGGAGCACTTTTTTTTTTTTTTTAATCATCTCGGCTGAGAGCTCTTGGCCCTCTCTTTGGTCTCAAGTCCCTCTTTCCCTTAAACAGGCCAACTGAAATACTGTCTCTCCTGGGAGGATTCCCCCAATCTTACAAATTCCAGTTAGCTCAACAAAGCCTCCCTTACATCCTCTTTGTCCCAGTGCCTAGCTCACTGCTCTAGATATGTAGACATCCTATGGAGCTAAATCCTCAAAATCCGAAGGGAGTTTGAAGCAAGTTTCTGATGGGGGGACTAATGTGCGGACCAGAGTTTCATCTTACATGGCAAAGCTTGTCCCCTAGCTGTGCAGAGAAGGATTCTCGTGCAACATTTTGGTCTAGCAGGGAAAGTATGGTGGTCAATTACTAATGTCTGCCACTGCCATAGGAAGAGGGTGCCAGCACGCATGCCATTGAAAAAAATTATTTCACCAGAAGCTTCCAAAGGGCACGTACTTTCGTTGTTGTTAATATAACATAGTCCCAGTTGCTCATAAATTTTTGTCAATATACTATGTTCTTGGTTGTTAGGAGCCCATTTCTTAGCCTTTGCTCTTCCAACTGACCTCGTCCCCATCCGGCCCATAGATTCGTGGAGGCTTTTGCTTGTGTAAAAGCTCCTTTCAGGAGGGTATGTGCTATGGTGAGTGCTGTGAAGTGTATAAACCTGATGATTCACAGACCTGTACCCCTGGGGCTAATAATACATTATGTTAATAAAAAATTAAAAATTTTTTTTAAAAAGTTCCTGTCAGTCATAGCTCTGCCTAAATAATGAGAAAAGGATCTTTAAAAAAAAATATGCAGCTGGATTAAATACCTTCCATTGACATTTGGGCTTGGGAGGGCATTCTTAGTCTTCGAAATTCATAGTTTTCAATGTTCTGAGCCTCAGATGCTGCTGGTTATCTGCAGAGCTAATCCTGCCCAATGCGGTCTTCTACATTCAATTAATCATGTCTTCTGGATGCTTCCCAGTGAAGCACAGACCAATTTCCACCCAAAAATTCAGAGAGCAAGACGCTCTTGCCATAAACCAGATATACCTTTTCCTAGCCTTATCTGATGAGGGGCCCACAGCAGGGGCGTTTGTGCCCCGAGCTGGAGAAAAGTCCTGCGTCTTTGTTCAGACGCTCTCTAATGAGGCGGCTAACCTGAGTCAGACAGCCCATGCCGTGCCCTGTGATCACAGTCAACTCAGGTAAAACCAGGAAAACTCCAGAATGCAGGCTGAAAGCAGGTTTCATGCACCCTGGGTCTTTTTTCCCCCCACTTTCTCCATAGGATCTGAAAGTGATTACCTTCCCAAGCAGGGAACAGCCACTGCAAAGGAATGCCCAAGGGCACACAGCTTTCCCCTGAACCTGAAACTGGTCTCACAAAGCAGAGGCCACCTGGGATTGTCTCCACTGCCAAGGGACAGGGGAGGGAACCAGAACAGAGCCAGGAGGCCCACACACTGCTGCAGGGGAGGCGGCTGTCATTTGAACTAATGCTTTGAAAATCTCCTGCTGGGGAGAAGCAGGGAAGTGCTAATGGGTGTAATGAACCAAGACTCCCAGGAAGCCTGAGGGAGAGAGGAGGGAGCCAGCAGGCCCATCAGCTGAATCTGAATCGTTTAAAACTAGAGCAGGGAAAACACTTTGGAAGAGAAACACTCTGGGGGCACTTCAGTGTGACCCAGGAAGTGGGTAGGAGCCCCTAAATCAAGGGCCCAGTCATCAGCCCTTTTGCTCTGAAAAAAAAAAAAAAAAAGTCATTTTGTGTATTTCTAGCTCATAAATGAGAGGCGGGTTCCTGGCTCCAAACAGGGATCTCCCACACCCTTTGGGAAAGGGTCTGGGATGGGGAGGATAGTTGACAAGTGTGGACAGCAGCGGGGGGGGGGGGGGGGGGCACAGAGGCCACAGTGCAGCTGAGTCCATGTCCTCACAGAGCAGCCACCCCCCCCCACCTCTGCCACCATCTGCGTCCATGGGGCTTTGACCATCCCGTCCTTGTCTAGAGGCCCTCAGCTAGGCACCTGCGTCTCCCCTGTGATGGTTTCCTTTGGCTGCCATAACCACCTAAACAGACCAAAGTGGCTTAAAATAAAGCACATTTGTTCTCTTACAGTTCCGGAGCTCAGCAGTCCCAAACCAGTCTTACTGGGCTAAAATCAAGGTATCAGCAAGGCTCAGGAGAATCCATTTCTGTGTCTTTCAGCTTCTGGAAGCGGCCTCCATTCCTTGCCTCATGGCTGCTTCTTCCATCTTCAAATCTCTCTCTGAACCTCCTTCCTACCCACACCCTAACCTCCCCACCTGGCCACACACACACTTTATAAGGTGTGTGGTGAGTAGAGTGAACCCACCTGACTCATCCAAGCTAATCTCCCCCATCTTTAGATCCTTAACATAATCCCATCGGCCAAGTCCTTTGGTCAGTGAGGTAGCATACATAGTCACAGGTTCCCGGGGTTAGGACTGGATATGTCTGGGGAGCCATCATTCTGTCTGCCACATTCCCCTCTAGTCTTACCTCAGCAGTCAGGACGGCCTAAGTGCCAAGGTGAAGGTGAGCCAGATGGGACTGGGGGAGATGGCAGAGCTGGCCGTCCCCAGACCAGCAGGGAACATCGCCACACAAGCAGCTCTGTAGTCTAGCATGTTCCCCGCTGATCCCATCCAGCTCACGGTCCCGAGTCCTGAGCTGCACATTCTGGAACAGCCTGGCACTTCTGCCAACTTACAGGTAGAAAATTCATAGGAAGCTTGGACCCTCTGCCTACGCCCCTGAGCCCAGACCTCCTGAGGCTTTTCCCACTCCATCTTGGCCGCTCCCTGGGGCTTGGCAGAGGGAGAGTATTTCTTTATGTTTCCTCACCCACTTGCTAGAAGAAGCCCTTGACTCACCATGACACCTACGGGGCATTTGAGTCCTGGCGTACCTTGTAGGAAATTAAAATGTACTTTCCAATGAAAGCAGCATTAAAAGTCATGGGGGGCAGGGGCACCTGCGTGGCTCTGGGTTAAAGCCTCTGCCTTTGGCTCGGGTCATGATCCTAGGGTCCTGGGATTGAGCCCCACATCAGGCTCTCTGCTGGGCAGGAAGACTGCTCCCTCCTCTCTCTCTCTCGGCCTGCCTCTCTGCCTACTTGTGATCTCTATCTGTCAAATAAATAAATAAAATCTTAAAAAAAAAAAAAAGTCATGGGGGGCAAATGACTGAAACTGTACTGTGCGCAAGATACAGCTCATGCTAAACCAGTGTGGTGGGGAGGGCAAGATCTGCCCTTCCCCTTTAACTTCATTTCGGTGGCAAAACTTCAGTCGAACAGCAGACGTTTACCAGCCCTCCCTGCCTGTGTGGTGGTTTTCCAGCCACGGCCCTGCGTGGTCCACACACGTGCCTCCACTGTCGTGCTGCTCTGTGGCTCCCTTCTTGGGGTGTTCGTTATTTCAACAGTCACTTCCGTTCCATCACTATTGCTGGAAAGACACTGCACATGCCTCTTGCCTTCTTCAAAGGATTTACAGCATCAGAGCTTCATGGAAGTCGGACGGGAAGAGCAGGGAAATACCCCTGATGGGCAAAGTCGTTAAACTCAGTGCAGTCTTGGACAGCAGGTGAGGAAAGTATCCGGTGGTGATTGAGTCCAGATCAGACCTTCCTGGATTTTAGTCCCAATGCTGACACTTCCAGCTGCGTGGCTGGGACAAGTGTAAGTAAGAACTTCCCATGTCTCTGGTTCCTAGTGCTATCCTATAAGGATAGCCCATGCCCAGCCCTGTCCGCCTTCCTTGCCTCCCTCCCATAGAGGCAGAGTGTAATGGTTCCGTGTCTTCTCATCCTTTTTCACAGCTGGAGTTGACACAGATCTAGCCAATGGGCCGAGGGTGGAAATCTCTTGGGGAAATAGTTTTCTCTACAATAAAAGACATGGAGAAGATTCCTTTCTCTTACTTCCCTCTCTTTCTGCTCTGGAGGCTGCCATAGGAGAATGCGATATTTAGGGCTGCTATAAGCATGTCGCTAGGGAGGGTCGGGAGAACATGGAGATGCCTGGCACCATCGAGCTGCCCCACAACCCCGGAGCTTCCTTCCTCCCTGCTGAGGAGATGATTAAATGACTCTAAGATTTAGGCCAGTGAGACCCCAGTATTTAGGTTCTTGTGACTTAAGATGTTCTGATACAAATGTCTGTTTCAGGAAGATCGTTGTAAGAATTAACTGAGATTGTGCATGTCAAGTGCTTGGCACAAAGCTATCACTCCGTAAATCCTAACCTATAATAATTCATATGTGCGGAAAACAAGGATCGGCAGTTATTTGCTTTTTAGTTTCTTACTTTTCAATTATCACCATCTCCCCAACTGGAGCTTGTGCTGAGAAATAAAGCGAGGTCTCAGAGGCTCCACTGCATTTGTTGAATGGTTTATATTCTTAGTTGGGCTCCTGGAGTAGGAGCTCCTCAAGGGCAGGGGGTTGTGTCTTATTCTTATTCACCACTAAGCTCCATGCTTGGCACACAGGCTCCCATAAGCAGATGTTAGGTGGATGGATGGATGGATAGATGGATGGGGAGACAGATGGACAAGTAGTAACCCCAGAGTCTTTGTAGAATACCTTCTTATCCATCATTAGGCCTGGTAGCCTTTTGTCTGTATAATATCAAAACCTAAGCATCAGAATCAGACTCTTATGGGAATCTGGCACTTTTGACTTAAAACCCTAACGAATGATGTTTTACAGTCTACTCAGGAAGGTTTCTACCTGAGTTAAGAATACAATGAATAGCCTTACAGCCCAGCATGAGCTAAGCTGTCTTTTGCTTTGATGGAACATCTAAATATGCTGTAAGGCCATTATATAATATGGGTTTTTTTTTTTCCTCCCAAGAGAAAAGAGATGACTTTCATAGAGGAGTTTTAAGAAAATTGCTTCTTGCAAAGAAAAAAAAATGATCTTTATTATACTCACAGGACTGCCACTCTTCCCTCCCCACCCAAACTGTTCACAATAATCATCTGTTGAGGCTTCTAGTAGCCAAGATAATCTGATGTCTAGGGCTATAGTTACTGTCTCATTTGCTAAATAGATTGCTAAATTTGGAAACAGATGTTGAAGCAAGGATTGAGGAACAATGCAAAGCACTCACGCCATACCTCTGATCATTAGCCCGGACTATATCACCTGTTCTCCTGTATTGCCGGAAATCCCTCGTCTATGGAAACGGATCAGGATGTGTGTATATGTGCGTGCGTGTGCTTTTAGTCCATCTTACCTTCAAGCGTTCTTCCTTATGCATTGAAATTCTGCAGGGGAAGACCACCAAAGAGAGCCCATTCCCTAACCACTACCTTGTGATGGCCAGCACCATTCACCACACTTTGCTCCAGCTCATGTCTTTCCATACTCCTGTATCAGATCGGGATTTCTCTTGGTTGCTGACAACAGACAGAAAATAGCATTGAATAAATATGTTGTTTGGAGGTAGGTGGCCTATGCCAGGTCTGAGATAGTTCTGCGCTGTCAGCAGGAACCGAAGCTCTTATATCTTTCTGGTTAACACTTTGGCGCTGCCTCCTGTTTCAAGTTTGGTCACAATGGCTCCAACCATTAAGCCCTTCCAGATAAGAAGCAGAAGGAAGAGAGGAAGAAAAAAAGAGCACATTTCAACTACTTTTCCTCCTTAAGGAGTCTTCCTGGCAGTTCCATCTAGTAGCGCCTATTTATACTTTATTGGCAGAAGTCAGTCATGTGGGTATCACCGTCTGCAAGGGAAGCTGGGAAATGTAGTCTTTTGGCTGGTGTCTTGGCACCATGCATACACCTTGAGCTCATTACTAGGAAAGTAGGGGAGGATGTGCGTAGAACAGAAACAGTCAGTACGTGTCTCGTCCCCATCTTTACTCTGCTTGTGTTCCTTCACTCCCAAGATCTGAGTCCTGACCTCTGATCTGTTTCAGGGTTTGGTTCTCTTTAAATCAGTGTTTAGCTTCTAAGGTTCATTACCTATTCCCTATATAAAGAGGTCACTTGTGGTGTTGTTAGTGGTATAGTTTGACCAGCACAAACTGAGCTACTCCAGACAGCCTGGTGGTAGTCTCTCTTTAAGCAGAAGCCTAGGGACGTGTGGGTGGCTCAGTCGTTAAGCATCTGCCTTCAGCTCAGGTCATGATCCCAGGATCCTGGGATGGAGGCCAGCATGGGGCTCCCTGCTCAGAGGGAGGCCTGCTTCTCCCTCTCCCACTCCCCCTGCTTGTGTTGTCTTCTTTTTCTGTCAAATAAGTCTATAAAATATTAAAAAAATAAAATAAACAGAAGCCTAATATCTCCAGAGTAACCAGCCATTATTGCCAATACCCTCAAAGACACAGGTATAGACAGAAGCAAACCTATTAATTGAGCCTCTACCCTATCCCATTCAGTCCTTCCAATGAGCAGCCCTCAGAGGCAAGTGCAATTACTAACATTCATTTTATAGATGAAGACATCAAGGATCGAAGAGTTAAATTATGCAAGATCATGAAACTTAGGACAATTTAAACACAGATGTGTTGTATCCCAAGGCCTTTCCTGCTGTCTATTTAAGTAACTTCTGTATTGTCTCCCCCAAATGAAAGCAGGCCCAGAAGGTGTGGGTGTGAGGAGTTTGAGGGGTCTGCCCCGGAGCACACCAGCCCCAGCTTGATTTCAGAGTCTGCTCTTGGCCCTTGGCCAATGTGCATGGTAGAAGCAGGAGGGGGGGGAATGTTCACCACTGTCTGGTCCTCAACCTCAGTGCTGCCACACTTCCTTGTCATAGTGGCACATGTAAAACAAAATAATATTTGTACAGCACAGGGAAACAGAGGCTGGTCGAGACCCCCTCCAACCAGAGGTTGAAGGGTCCATGTCTTGTTTAGCCTGTGGTCTTTCCTCATGCTGTCCTCTCTGCCTGGATCATGAATGTCCTTTTTCTGTTCCAGGCTCTAATCCAAGATCCACAGAGCATTGAGTTGGCCTGTCTTTTCAGTCTCCTCCGGTCTGTGACAGCTCCTCGGTCTTCCCTAGTCTCCCATGACCTCGACACTTCAGAGAGGACTGGTGAGTTATTTTTGCAGAGTGTCTCTCAGACTGCATTTACTTGATGTTTTCTTATGATTAGTCAGACGTTAGAAGCAGATAAGAAGCAGTTTTTATCAAGAATGCCTTAGAAGCGATGTGTCCTTGGTCGCTCATATCAGGGGGCACGGCATGCTGGTGCGTCACTAGGAATGCTGACCACGATCCTTTGGGAAAGGTGATGTCGCCTGGATTTCTCCACTGTAAATCATTGTTTTCTCTTTGTAATGGATAAGCGTCTTGGCAGAGATTCTTGGAGACTATTCAAATAACATGATTCCCTTCAAGTGTCTGCACATAATTTGAACACCCATCTGTGGGATTTGCCTGTGGGGTTTCAAAGTCATATGTCATATGTCCCTCATTCCTTCACTTACCAGTTGTAATTCTTCTGCAAAGAAGATGTGTCCCTTCCCCATTTATTTATTTGTTCATCTCTCTGTTCTGATCTGTGCTGACTTGTAGTTACTTCATCCTATGGGTTATAATCCAGTACTAGCATTATTTATTTTGCTGCTCAAATTGTTCCCGCTCTGGCTACTGAGAGCTCTTTCGTGCTAGCTCCTATGCTCTTGACATGCTGCTGTCCTTTCACGGATACTTCCTTACTTTCTGACACACCAAAGTGCTCCAGACTCATCCTGGGTTTTCCTTACCTCAGTCCTACAACCAACCACTCTTCCAAAGGAGCCCTGACTCCTTTTATTGGAGAACGGTTTTTAGAGAACGAGATCTGGATGCTAGGGGCCACTCTCTATCATTATAAGATAATTTAGATCAAAGTATGATTCCAATTTTAGAGATGAGAAGTATAGGGATTAACAAGGTTACATGATTCGCCATGTGACACAGAGCAGAAGTGGCAGAAAAGCTCAAACCAGGGCAGATCCTGCATTCTGAGCCTCTCTGCGAGTGCAGTACCCCATTTATTATAACTATGCGTTACTATTTAGAAGCAAAAGTACAGATGTGCCCGATAAATGTGATTTCTGCTGGATGGAATGGCATATAAAGTAGATTTTATATATAAAAACAAACTTGGCGTCCAATAAGTATTTCTGGATTGATTTTTATTGAATGAATGGTCATTAACATCAAATATGTCTTGGCATCTGTGAAATATTCTATTGTTCATTATGCTTTAATTCCTTTCTAAAACATGGTAGGGCTTATGTGAAGTAATAAAGAACATACAAAGAAAATACAATGACAGCTTCGCTTTCTGGATCCCCCTAGCCTTGGATGGAAACCTGATGGTGGGGTTGACCCTCCCTTTATCATGTTGCCTAAATGCCAGGAGACCAAGGTTTGGGAACAGTGACCCGAGTCTGGCAAGTGGTGAGCAGAATTCAGCAAGAATTGAGGTCTCCAGGCTGGTTCCCACCTGCCTTCGACTCTCATGATCTGACCACGGCAGAACGACAGCATCCCCAGACTGTGAGCCTGTGTGGGCAGGACCACAGGAAAATTCTCTGTACCTGTGTGACCCAGGCCCTGGGCGCATCTGAGAAGCCTGTCCACACCACTGGGAAGAGACCTAGCAACTCCACTTCCTGCTCCTCCTGTGTTTAATCTTCAATACTGAAATGTCTTCCTGGTTCACCAGCGGCTAAAAATCCAGGACGGCATAAGTAGAGAAAGGAAAACATCATGGTTTGACTGAATGAGATTGAAGTAGGAGATCTGATTTCTCAGCCCAGATTTGCACTAACTGGCTGTTTACACCAAGCAAGATCTTTTATCTCTCTGAGCTCCTCATACCTGGCCTTAAAATGATAGGGTCAGACTAGATGACCTCTAACACCCCATCCTGCTTTGAAGTTCTTGGAAGCTAAAAATTCCTTTGAGAAATTCCTTAAAAGGGCCTTGGGCCATTCTCAGTCTCACTGGTAGAACTCTGGTGCCATCTAGCGGCCAATCTAGAGAACCATTTTTCCCCCCCTAAAATCCCTTCTGCTCTCAGGCCTCATTTCAGTCGAAGCAAAAGAACAAAGCAGGTTCAACCCGTTGCAGGAGTGCGGCAAATTGCCAGACTTGGGAGAAACACATGTTTAATTCATGTCCTAGGAAGATATTTTGTGCAAACACACTACTTCCTACGGCAGAGGCTTTGGTGTGGTGGGCAGGTGCTTGCAAGCCAGGCTGTTCTTCAGATGTCAGCAACCCCCAGTGCGGCACCCTGATAAATGCAACCCGGAGGAGGTGTGTTTGGGTGACTCCCTGTGTGCTACTCTGTTACACGCTGGTCCTTCTGCGTTCAGCTGCTCCCCAGGTAACACTCATTAAGCATGTATGTCGGGCCTCCATCCTGAGCCTTCGCCCTGCTATCAGAGCCCTCCTCTAGACATCTGCAGCAGAAAGAGGAGGGAAGGACCCCATGGGTCTCCCGCTGATGAACTGGAACCATTCTGCATCATTTGGTACACCCCTCTGGGTTTTCCGTTTTCCTGGCACGCTCATCCAAATAAAGATGGCTTCTGAAGCCTGCCTGAACCCAGCTGGAATTACCTGAGCCATCCTGGGTGCGGTGCATTTATCCCGCACGCCGGGGCCTTTGTCAAATGTTGCCTCCACCCCAGGATGACGGCCTGACTGCTCGTCACTCCTCTCATGCTAACTGCTGCTTAACCGGCTGTGCCCCATCTCTTGCTTTTAGCTTCTCTATCCTGCTGAGGCACGTACGGGCAGTGTGACTGCTGTCCATTGTACAGGCAAGAAAACCAAGGACCAAAATGGGTTACGTGACTCCCCCCACGTATGCAAACAGGGAATGGCGGAGTTACAATAAAACGAAAGAGTTCTGACTCGCTGTTCAGTTATGCAGTGTTTGGAAATTTTCTTTATGGTCTCAAGGAGGGGCCACTGCTTCATTAATTTTCACCACAAACACTATGAAGAACCATTAGCTGCCTGTACCTGAAATAGTTGTGTGTGTGTGTGCGTGCACGTACGTGTGTGTGTGTGTGCGTGCCCACACAAGACAACGTAGTCAGTGGGTAGAGAGACCGCTGGGTTGGAAACCAGGATATTTGGGTTTTTGACAGGGCCACTGCCAGGCTAGTGGAGCCAGGGAAGTCACAATCACAGGCTTTCATTTCCTCCGCTGTGCAATAAAGAGGGCATTTCTTTTTTTTTTTTTTTTAAAGATTTTATTTATTTATTTGACAGACAGGGATCACAAGTAGGCAGAGACACAGGCAGAGAGGAGGAAGCAGGCCCCCCCGCCGAGCAGAGAGCCCGACGCGGGGCTCGATCCCAGGACCCTGAGATCATGACCTGAGCTGAAGGCAGAGGATTAACCCACTGAGCCACCCAGGCGCCCCAAGAGGGGCATTTCTGATTTGGGGCACGCTTCAATATCTTTAGCCCTGGGTCTCCCCAGATAAAACAATTCAGTGAAGTTACCTTTGCCTAAGTATCATCCGCCTGGCCAGTCTAGACTGTTCAGGTAGATTTATTGCTTTATTGATAAGGCTGGGCTTTGTTTTTGTTTGTTTTTGAGGGACCTGGCCTGTTCTTGGTGCAGAATTCCATTCCCACGTTATAAATTCCAACAGGCAGCGGAGGCAAATCCGTTTCATCTTGACTGTTCTTCAACAAATCCGTGAGCAATGGCTTTTGGGAGTTCTGTCGAGGTTTCTAAGCCTATGTTCTGAGGTTCTGTGGGATGGTGATTGATTAGCCATGTCTGCAGTAGGCACAGGCTGGGGAAGTGTGTAGGCCTATGGAAGAATTTGAGAGGGGCAAGGGAAACCATGCCATGCTCACAGGCAGAGAGGCACTTGGGGGCAGGGTTGGGATGAGAATCCAGGTCTCCTCCCCTTTAAGTTCAACTATGTCCCACCGGAGCCTCCCTCCTTATTGGTTGTCATGGCAATCAAGGGCTTGGAAGATGCTTTTTGGTGGTGACGATGATGATGACGGGGAGGTTAATGGTGCTGTGGCAGCAGGCTCTCTGCCCGAGCAGTCCTACACACTCCACAGATGTGTTTCTTCCTTTCCGCAGGACAGAAAGCTTAACACCTGACCGGACACTGGCCAGAAGCCTTTAATAAATGCTCCAAAGCTTCATGTGTTCTTTAAAATAGGCCTTTCTCCTCCTGGCCAGTCCCAAGAGAGACTCCTAAAGGTTGTACCTTCTTAAGTGACAGGTAGGAGGCAGAGAGGAAATCAAGGTTTGCTGGGGGTGGGGTGAGGGGGCGGGTGGAATGGAGGGGAGCCGAGGGCAGAGTGGCAAAGGGGCCACCTTCTTGGCCTCACAGAGGGGCATCTGAACAAACACTGATGGCTTGTGGCCTTCCAAGTGGCCAAGGCATGGCTTTGGCTGGCTTTTCCGGGGCTCCCCCGCCCAGAGGGACCTGCTGTACTGTGAAGGAACATTCTGTGTTTCTTGGCTGGCAGCGAGCGCACAGCCTACCAGCCTCCCCTGACTGCACACCCAGGGCCCTGGCGGCTTCCTCACGGGCCACCCTGGAGCTTCTGCCCCGAGCACAGGCCCGCGCCTTCTGTTCCCACAGAGCAGCCTTGCCTGCGGCGCTCTACCCATCCTGCTCAGCTGGGAGGCAGCGCTGTTGTCCTGAGCGGTGCGGGGAGCCTTCCCACGAGGCCCAGGAGGGAGGACGATGCCTGGGTGGAGAAGGTGGCCCGGCTCTGGGCATAGGAGGAGACTTGTGGGGCCCATCCAGGGACCTGGAGCCCGAACACCCTTTTGTTTGCCAAGAAACCAACCTACCCTTTAAAAAAAACATCCATGTTGCCAAAATCCCAGGTGAAAAGGATGCAGTTGACATGTTGCTAGCGAGGAATTCCCCAAGCTCTATGGGCCATGAACTGTGTCCAGGGAGGGCCTGGACCTGGCTCCTAGTGTGGATGGGATTCTCCCCAACACACAGCCCTCTCTTTGCAGGCAGGCAACTCTGCAGTGAGGAGTAACCACATCCAAGTCTTGGAGCCGTTAGACAGGGGTTCTGGATCCTGGCTTCAGGTGTGGGGAAGGCAGGGGCTTTTTCCCCCGTCACTGCCTCTGGGCAAGGCCTTTCCTTCTCCTAGTATCCCCTTGGTTCAAATGCAGGACCTCTGATCTAACAACAGAACAGCCTTCATAGGCCCTAAGGCTGACCCGCCAAGAAGCCCAATGATAAAAGAAATCCAGCAGCTATTCAGGCTCCAAGCTTCCTTGTTTTCCTTCTGCAAGACCATTCCTTTTTCTGCCACCATTAGCATACATTCCTCAACCACGGAATCCCCAGGAGGCCAGAAGCTTGCAACACTTTTAAGGACCATCACTACAGAGTTAGCCACCGAAGAGAATTTGGGTCCTGAGGTACTTTTTTTTTTTTAAGATTTTATTTATTTGACAGAGAGAGATGGAGAGAGAGAGTGAGAGTGAGAACACAAGCAAGGGGAGTGGGAGAGGGAGGAAGCAGGCTTCCCACTGAGCAGGGAGCCCGGTGCGGGGCTTGATCCCAGCACCCTGGGATCATGACCTGAGCCAAAGTCAGACATTCATTGACTGAGCCACCTAGGGGCCCCCCACTTGACAGACTTTAAATCAGCCTCAGAGGTGAACTTGTTATTAATCAGCTGAGACGGGGAACTAAATTTCTGTCTCTAAGGATCCCACAGAGGGCCTTGGAGGAGAGGAGCCAACACTCCATTGTTCAGGCTAAAGTGAACCCCAGCTACTTGAGCCATCCTTACCCTTGGGATTGGATAAGGACATTTCTGTGAGGATTTCTGATTTAAGCGACCATGTCCGATTTCTTCATACACCTGGCCTTCTATCATGCATTTCTTGGTATTTTGCCGAGGCATTTTGCTGTAAGGCAGAGGCTATCTCGTGCACACACTCTCGGCTACCCTCCTCAGGAGGAGGGAAGGGTCTGCAGACAACTAAGGGAACGAGATTTTTATGAGTACTCTGCTCTGGCCCCGGTGCCGGGCTCAGGGTACCCTGCGGGTCCTCGGGAGGACTTTACATGGGGTAGGGGTGGAAATCAGTACAAAATGTTACAGGTGATGTGTCAGAAGTAAGCAGTCAAATTCAGTGGGGGCACAAAGCAGGAGCCTCTATTTCCGATGGGGCGAGGAGGGTAGGAGAGCTTCCCCCCACCTGCAGATGTTTGGGGAACGAAACTCACAACCTGGAGCTCCTCCAGATACTCTTACACCTGCTTGTCAGGCTTCCGTCCTCATGGTCACAAATGTCTGCCTGTCCAGTCTGCTGGGAACCAGCATCTGGGGCATGAATCTCATTCTTCAAGCTCCAGGGAGATGGCCAGAACACTAGATTTCCAGCATCCTAATTTTCCACAATGATCCTAATTTCTGCATTATTTGTCCATACGAGTGTAGCTGTCTAAAGAAAGACCATTCCTCTGGCACAGTCTTGCCCAGGAAATCCCAAATAGATGTTTTCTTCGAATAGAGCTATGTTTACTGAGGAAATGCTACAAGTTGGGGCTACCTAAACCAGGGAAAGAAAAGGAAGAAGCAGTCCATGCACCGAGACCTGAACACCGCCCAAGAAATCCAGCTGGCTTTATCTGGTGGGCCACGAGCATGTGATGGGACATGACTGAACTAGGGGAAAGCACTTGCACGGCACACTGCTGGGTCTGTCGCACATCATCACGACAGTCTGTGTTCTCCCTGCATGATTCAGGGTAATATAGTTATTGTTTAAAATTAATTAATTAATTTTAGAGAAAGAGAGAGAGAGAACGGGAGGAAAGGCAGAGGGAAAGAGAGTCTCAAGCAGACTCTGCACTGAGCGTGGAGCCCAATGCGAGGCTCGATCCCATGACCCTGAGATCACAACCTGAGCCGAAATGACAAGTGGGACCATTAACGGACTGCGCTACCCAGGCACCCAGGGTAATACTGTTCTTAATGATTGCAGTGATTCATATGCCCTATCCAGTAGTTACGGTATACAGTTACATTATAGAGTATATATATTTACACGGGAAAACAGTGTCTATGGCACAGACAATAACTCACAGTTAAGGACGGAGGGCAACTTCTAGAATCCTTATGTTGCCAATCTGACTGCTGCACGTCGTCGGGAGAAACTCAATTCTAAGACGAAGTATGGGCATTGTGAGGTCAACTCGGAGCATCCTCTCCTTTTTGCTTTGTTATTTTATTTAATTTATTCTTCCCTCGTTTGAGGTCTCAGCTCTATGCAGGATTTGGGGAACACATCTGTTTATTGCAATCTCTTTACAATGTATTTATTGTAAATTAAAGTGCTTAGAATTTACAAGCCTTGCGCTTTAGGAAACCTCCATGCCCTTTTGAGGAGGCTCTCAGTTCGTCTCCACTAGTGGTTCTGAGGTGCCTTGTTAGGTCCAGTTTGCTCTCACCTGGATTTAGTGGGAGGGGGAAAACTCAAGTTTAATGCTCGTGGGCCCTCGGTTCCTCTGGTCTTCCCCAGACGGCAGCTGGAGGGAGGCCACTCTTACCTCTCCCCGCCAGTGCCAGCCATGGAACCCTAAAATCAGGAGCACAGGTCACTGCCCCCCAGCCACACCCAGGTAGAGCCAGGAGCAGAACCCACTTTTGCTTTTTGCTTATTGAAAATCACGGGATCTGAGCCACGTGCTGCCATTAAAAAATAACCCGTGAGTTTAAAAGCAGCAAATTACCTGTTGCCACAGGTTACTTTTAAGACATGCTTTTGTCCTTGAGGGCTTTGCAGCAGCCAGGAAGGATTCCGGGGGGAGGGGGGGGCGGGAGAAGGACAGGATGCAAACCAGGGAGGGGATCTCCCAGGGCAGTCACTCCCGGCTATAACTCTCCTCTCTGAGCAAAGAGAACAGCTGAGCCAGTCTGGATCCCCTCCAGCCTGCCCCGGTGATTGCTTCACACTTCAGGCCTGCGGGGCTCACTGGAGCACACCTCAGCACCTCCGTGGGCCAGGCTTTCTCAGGCATTCTGCTGGAGGCTGGTCCCCTATATATACCACCGCTCCAGGGCCTGACGTCCGGTTTTAGGTTGCACCATAGTATAGAATCACTAAGGATTCAGAAGAGCTGTGTTGTACTCACCTGCCTTCATCACACCCTTGGTCCCCTCCAGATGGGAGACGCTGCTCTCAGCAGAGGGACGTCAGTAGTGAACCCAGTTGCCGTCATCGTGGGGCCGGCGTTCTTATGGAAGAGACAGACAAGGGACAGATAAACATGTTAGTGGAGAATACAGCATCTGTCCGTGATCTGTGGCACCGAGAGCATAAAGCAAGGAGGGAGGATCTGAGGGGCTCTGGGTGGGGAGGCCTTAGAGCAGGGAGTCCTGAATGGAGAGAGTGTCAGAGAGAACAGCAAGTGCTCGGTAGAAGGCAGAATCTGGCAAAGGGCGCGGTGGACACTGAACACAGCTGCTGTTATGAAGTGCTTACCACGCATGTAATTAGGCACTTTGTATACCTCGTGCGCTTCTTATATGCACCATCTCAATTAGTGGTCACAAGCGTCCTTTGACATGGGTACAATGATTCTCCCATTTTACAGGTGGTGAAGCAGTGACCGAAGATGACCTAATTGGCCTCAGCTCACATACTTAGGACACGACATTGAGGCTGGAGCTTGGGTCTAGTCTCAGTCCAAACACTCACGTCCCTAACCTCTAAGAGCTCATGTTCCATGTTGCTGTATTGGAGGGTACCCCCAGACCCTCAGGGCTCAGTGTGGAGGAAAGAATGTTTTTGAAGCTGTATGTTGCCTGGAAGGTGCTTTGCTCACATCCAAACTGCATTCTTACATGATTGTTTTCTCTCTTACTTAGAAATATTGTTCAGGGCACCTGGGTGGCTCAGTCAGTTAAGCATCTGCCTTTGGCTCAGGTCATGAACCTGGCAGAGTCCTGGGATCGAGCCCTACATCGGGTTCACTGATCAATAGGGAATCTACTTCTCCCTCTCCCTCTGCCCCCCACCCCCAAATTGTGCTATCTCTCTCTCAAATAAATAAAATTATTTATCTGACAGAGAAAGACAGAGAGAGAAGGAATACAAGCAGGGGAAGTGGGAGAGGGAGAAGCTGGCTTCCTCCTGCTGAGCAGGGAGCCCGATGCAGGGCTCGATCCCAGGACTCCAGGATCATGACCTGCTCTGAAAGCAGATGCTCAATGATTGAGCCACCCAGGTGGCCAAATTAATAAAATCTTAATTAAGTATACTGTTCAACCAAAATTGCTTTTTTGGGTGGCCTTCTGAGTCTTTGCTGCTTCTCTTACAAGCTAAAGGTGGTTGCTATCAGGATGCCCATGAATGTCATTCTGATTAGTTTTCTTTCAGGGTGTCTTAGAGGCGCCCCAAAGTTGCACACCTCTTTCAAGAGCCTGACGTGTGGGACCCTCATGTGTAAGGCTGTTTCATTCTTATGGTAGCCTGAAATCAGAAGTGATTATAAAAGGATAGCCATCTCGGTGAATGGTTGATCCAGCAGAACCATAGGCACACAGTGCAGTTAGGTAGAATGGACAGCAATTTGAAATCAGTAGCTTTGAAATTTTAGAGAGTCAGACAAAAAAAAAGAAAGAAAAAAGAAAAAAGAAAAAAACAAACCAGAAACCAAAACAACAACAAAAAAAACCCTACATGATTCTGAGCAGATTAGTTAATACTCCTCTTGGAGCCTCCCAGTCTTCATCTCCAAAATGGGAATAATCATGCCAACTTCTTTCCAGTCTTTTCAGCATTGACAAGAGAATACCCATGAGACAATATGCGTCTTGTAAAGACCTCCTTCGTTCTTCCCCAGAAGAGAAGAGGAAACACATTAACAAACGTTGAGCCTGGGTGCAGAGCTCAGTTCCTGTCTCCTAGATGTGAGAAGCCTGGAGGCTATGAAATCGCTCTGGAAGTTACCCAGGCCCAAATGGTAGCTCTGTGTGTTGGTTCTTCTGCTGTCCTGGGGAGGCAAATCAAGGTCAATGAAGGATATCCCTTCAGGGAGAAATAGCACAGAGAGTGAAGTCCACTGTGAAACCATCTCCATATACGCATATTGGGTTTAAGAAGCCCCAAAGGAACCCCAAATACAAATACACCTCTGGGTAGCTGCAGATATGATTAGTGCTTAAGGGATGGATTTTGAGCCAATCCCTTTGAGTTTAGATCATGCTGCCGCTTACTAGCGGTGTGACCTTAAGGGACTTAAGTTACCTGCCATCTTGGAACCTTTAGTTCACCCTTCGTGAAAGACATGCACGTAAAGATTAAAGATGAAAAATGTCGGATGGATAATAGTAACCCCTACCCCAGGATTGTCATGAAATTTAATAAGCAAATGTGTACACACACACACACACACACACACACACACACACAGTCCCTGGCAAATTAAGCAACATTTAAGTGTTGGTTATTAGTATAAGGAGTATGAGGAAGGGACCAGGTTCGGGGGCGGGGGGATTCCAGGGCATGAGAGAGATGCTGCCACTTAACTATCCAGGGACTGGGTTTCCCTGGGAGAAGCAGCTCCTCAGCTGAAGAGATGCGGTGACTCTCAGGCGGGTGGGGACGAAGCGACACTCCCCGTGCCTTTCCAGTCACAGAGAGTGGGAGGGATGTTAAGTGTGTGCTGCATTGTCGTTAATTAATTTCTCAAGGGCTGCAGTAATCAGAAGGCTCATTAATGTGTTTCAGGCTGCCTTTCATTTAGAGAACCAGCGAGTAGTAAATGTAAATGCGGTGTACTTAGAAACCTTAGAAATCATTCAGCGCCCTAGTAGGAGGGGGGACGCCCTGCTCCTGTCTCTAAGGAGAAGAAAAAAAAACCCCTCAAGGGCTTCTTTAATCACATGAAAGAGGAGCAATTCTAACTCAACAGCGGCAGAGGCTCCCTGTGGCTTTTCAAAATATTATCGTTTGGACCTTGTTGTCCCTCTGCTCTTGCACAATGTTTAAAGATGCCACGCTCTATCTGTATGATACTCTCCCCAGCAGGGTGCTTAATCCTGACAGGCAGATTCCAGGGGGCCAGGGCCTGGCAGGCGCCCGCAAAGGAGCTGCCCTGAGCTCCTGGGGATGTGCAGCCCAGAGAGTCCCCAAGCCCCTGCTCGTTGGAGGCTTGGCTGCTGGGTCAGGCTGGGGGCACAGGTCAGTGGCTTCTCTAATTCTTCGAGGCAAACCTCAGGGTTGCATGCACCCCCTTCACTCTAACCTTGATCTCCCCTGAGGAGATGTTTGAAACGGTGCAGAAGTGAGCAGGTTTCCGTGGACCCCTTTCATGGACCTGGACCTCTTCTTCCCTGGCTATTCCCATTAAATAAATGAGCTTAGAGCAACACCCCTGTGAGTGTTTATTACTCTCATTGTGATTCTTAGTAACTGCTAGCAGCGTGTGGGCTGCAGGTTCTCGGGGCTTCTGTCCCTCTAGTTTTCCACACCTGGCTTCCTGATGATAATTGCTGTACAGGTGGTCACCCACCACAGCGTCTTGCACTGTGACTTGGCCTCCCTCTTTCTTTCTTTCCCCATCCTCATGTGTGATCGACTTCAGTCAGTAACAGCTATGCTCATTTTTACCCTCCCCCACTGCAGGGGAGAGGGCCGGGCCTGGGTCTACCCACCCTCTCTCCAGTAGGGCATGGCCCCAGTGAGCATGGAGGTTAGCCCACAGAAGGCAGAGGTGGCCACAATCTGTGACACACCACACTCCTCCTGGTGGGAAAGCAAACATGCAGTCGCTTGACACATGTATGGCCCCACACGACCCTACCCCCGCTCTCCCAGAGGACCCTGACGACAAAACCCCCAAATGGGATCTCAACCCACTTTTCCTCCTCAGTTCAGTTCAATGTAGGATTGAGCACCTACTATGTGCCAAGCTCTATGCGAAGTGCCAGGGATACAAAATGGGTAAGACACATCTCTACCCTTAGGGAACATAGAGTCTAGGGATTAAGTCACACCCAGAAATACAACCAAAATAAATGGAAGCACAGAGGAGGGCATGGAACTGAACCCTGCCTTCCTGGAGGAGCTGGGGTCTGACTTGACCTTTGAGGACACCCGTGAAGCACACGGGTGATGTGCTCGGGGTTATGCCTTATTTGCTCCTCACTGTACCACCCCAGAGGAAGCCTCTTGAGAACACCAGCCAGTCAAGCTCTAAAGATCACAGTTTTATACTCTGGCTTTCCAAGGAGTATAAATGAGCCATATCAGATCCAAGTTGCTCCTCTGTTGAACTAATATGATAATGGTGAGGAGGGCTCCTGGGTGGCTCAGTTGGTTAAAGGTCTGTCTTCGGCTCAGGTCATGGTCCCAGGATCCAGGGATGGAGCCCCGAGTCGCATCCCATTGGGCTCCCTGCTCAGCAGGGAGTCAGCTTCCGCCTCTCCCTCTGCCCCAGCCCTGCACCCCCCACCTCTTGCTCATGCTCTCAAATAAACAGATCTTTAAAAAATACTAATTTGATAATGGATATCTAATTTTCAGATACCAGGTTGAAAGTTTATAGGGTGAAAGTTTCAACTTCTGTCTTAGTTCCTAATCTATAAACAGAGCTTTTGACTTGACTTGAAAGGCTTTCTCTTCCATGAAACTTTCCTGTTCACAAGGGTTTGTTGCTGCCACCCGCCCTCAACCCCCTACAATGCAGTGTCCCAAGTGGGAACATGCCCCAGCACATCAGAGTACATGCTCCTATTTGTACACTTACAGGTCTATGTCACAATCATGGCCTAGACTTGAATCAGCTTCTCGTACGCAACATGTGTCATGTTATAAGATAAAGAAGAATCTTAGTCCCAGGCTTTGACACAAACCAGGCCAAGGCGGAAGTTCAAAGTGTTTATTGCCACATCTAGTGTTAAACCTGAATCATGTTTCACTCTTTAAGATTTCTGCTACATTTTACGGGCGCCTGGGTGGCTCAGTGGGTTAAAACCTCTGCCTTCAGCTTGGGTCATGATCCCAGGGTCTTGGGATGGAGCCCCGCATCGGGCTCTTTACTCAGCAGGGAGCCTGCTTCCTTCTCTCTCTCTCTGCCTACTTGTGATCTCTCTCTGCCAAATAAATAAATAAAATCTTAAAAAAAAAAAAAGATTTCTGCTACATTTTAATGATTGTTCTAAAAGTGAAACAAAATAATGGGTCAAGTGCTTACAAATGCTCGACCTACAGGAAGCCCTCAGGAATGTTGCCTATGTTCATCACTATTAGATAGTTCTGTTGAGTATTCTAGTCCCTCCCTCCTCTGGAGGAGAGGAATGAGTTCGGCATTGCCTTGATGTAGATGACTTTGGTCTCTCTGAACCCTTGTGTTGTTCTTTAATGTTTTGTGTTTATATCTGGGCTCCCTAATTAGACTAAAAGGAGTCTGAGGACTGTGGTCTTCTTAGATTTTTATTTTCTTTCCCTCACAGCATCTAGCACCTTCCTTGCACATAGCCGACGTGCAGTAACTATATCTAGATGCATTCATTGATTGGCTGGATGCCGGTGGCTGTGTAAATGCATATGAAAGTGTTAATTACCACGCTAGCTGGCCTCACCTGCTCCTTTGCCACTGCTTCTCAGTCCCGGAAAATGAGTAGGAGGAGGTTAATCCTGGGGGGGGGGGAGGAACAAATCCAAAATACTGGAAACTCCTCCAGCGGACCGGTTCACACACCTCAGGGTATCACTGCATCTGTTCCTCACACTATACACTGTCCCGGCAGATTCCTGGTCGTCTTTGACCTTGAGGTTCAAGGGCACCAGATGTGGCACCGGTTTATTGTCCTAAGGTGCAAAACGACTTCTTCCGAGTTCAGGAGAAACCCCAGAGAAGTGGCCTGCTTCCTAGGTCACCAGCAGCAAGCTGGGGCAAACCGGGCTGGCTCTATCCTCACTTTCAAATAATAGGCCATTCAGTCTGAGGGAGAGAAATGAATCAGCACCCCCAGGGCCATTTGAGCGTCCCAGACAGCTGCCAGCTGGCCAGCCCATTTCAAACAACCAATTAGTATGAGCACCACAAGTTGATTTGAGCAAATCCAGGCAGCTCTCCGTGCAAAAACTAGAAGGCCCACATGTCTGTGTGGAAAATGAAGTTGTTTCCCCTTCCCTGGCATTGTTCCACTCCAAGAAACAAGCTTTATTTCTCTCAAAACTTGGCTTCCCTTGACTTGCCAGATGAAAAATGATGTGAAGTTATTGAAATCATCTGCTAAGGGAAATGAATCCAAGCTCAGCGAAAGAGGTTTTGCTGCTTTTTCAAAGCACATCAGTCCGCTTGTCTTATAAGCAAAATAGACTGCTGCTACCAGGTGAAGACAGTAATTATTTCAATTAGCAATTGTATTCTGTGTCGAAGGTAATGAGGAATAAGGAGGCTGGACCCAGCCCAACGATTCATTCATTATATGTGCTTTCTCCTGTCCTAAGGTAGCAAAGAAACAGAGTGAATTCAGCTGTGTGATGACAGAGGCATCCCCCAGTGTAGACTGACTCAGTATTCATCATTTGCTGCCTGATAAAGGGGCAGCACAACCCTGGAGAATACACAGACAGGGGACGCCAACAGTGCCCACACCACTCCTGATCGAACACTGCCTTTGCTGCACACAGACCCTTGTGTGCGACGGCAAGCCATGAGTTTGTGCGGTGGTTAGTGAAACAATAATTTGCTGATATTTGTCACTCTATTGCTGAAATGAAATGAGGAAATCCCAAGGATCTACAGTATTGGTTTTTTTTTTAGTATTTTTTTAAGACTTTATTTATTTATTTGACAGAGAGAAATCAGAAGTAGGCAGAGAGCCAGGCAGAGAGAAAGGGGGAAGCAGGCTTCCGTTGAGTGGAGAGCCCAATGTGGGGCTCGATCCCAAGACCCTGAGATAATGACCTGAGCCGAAGACAGAGGCTTAAACCACTGAGCCACCCAGGTGCCCCTCTACAGTATTTTTTATTCAACATAATCTTTGACCATTCTTTTGATTTTAAATATATGCATTTCTAGAATGGAAGGAAGGAAAAGAGGGGGCGGGAGACGAGACAGTAGGGCTACCTTGTTCTGGGAAGACTTTGACCAAATTGGGTTAATATGGCAGAAAAGATTGAGGCAGCTGATAGCCTTTTTGCAAATGTAGCACATTTGAAGTTTTTGCTTTGATTAGTGCCTCTCTGTGTTATCTGAAAAGTCTATCATGAAAGCAAGAACTGACAGTACTTCAAGGAGTAATTGACAAGTCCCGGATTAGAGTGAGTGATTTAACACATATTTCTCAGTAACTGATAGATGAAATAGCCAAAAATATTCAGTAAAGTTATAAAGATTTTGAACAACATGATTAACAAGTTTGCTGTGAAGGACTTAAATGGAGCACTGCGCTCAACCACTGGAGAATATGCTTTCTTTCCCAGATGACATTTTACATTTATGAAAACTGATGATGAATTAGGACATAAAGCGAATATCCAATCTCAACAAATTTCAAAGAATCAGTATCATAAGACTGCATCACAATTAAGTTAGAAATCAGTAAAACTTATACCTTGAAACCTCTATACATTTAGAAATTTCAGAGCACAATTAAAATCCGGAGACAGAAAGCAGATTGTGGTTGTGGGGGGCTGGAAGGAGAGAGGAAGGGGGTGTGACTTCGTAATGGGTCTGCGGCTTTCTCTGGAGGCAATGAGAATGTGCTGGAACTAGACAGAGGTGTGGTTGTACAACACTGTGAGTGCACTTCCATCTGGTTAATCTTCTATGAATTGTACACCTCAATCTGGTAAACTTTATATGAATTTCCACCTGAATGAAAAAGAGTGCTCATTATAACTCTGGGTTTAAAGCCTCATCTATGGATACATGGGTGTGTACAGTTTGTGAAACTTTTTCAAGCCATACACTTATGACGTGCATTTTTCTTTGTTTTATGTATATATGTTTACATTTTCTATATTATGCTTCAATGAAGAGCTTAAAAATAAAAAAGCATATCAACTAAAAGAAATCATAAAGTATGAAAAATGAGAACTGCATGACCCTACACTCATTTATGGTATGTGGTGAACTCATTCAGATCAAGAGGAAATAAGCTGCAACAGAGAAGGATGAAGAGTTGTCCAAAGTGCCCATAAAGGAAAATGCCCAGCTTTCAATATTTCTTTGGACAACGAAGAAAAGTTTAAAATGAATAAGAGGGCTACCAAATGTAAGAAGGGAGGGGAAAAAAGCAACAGAATATTCCCAAAGAAAGTAAAAAGAACGAAATAACAACCTTAAAGAAACAGATATCAGAGATAATAATGATGATCATCAAAGCCAAAGACTGAGTCTCTGAAGAGATGAACCCCTAAGACTGAATAAGGAAATCTAAAAAATAGAAGACACACATGATATTAGGAATAAAAAAGAATACAAAAGATCGCAAATATAACAGAAATACAAGATGGAAAAATCTTGTGCCAATAAGTTTGAAAATGTACATTTTATTTATTTATTTATTGAGTAAAGTGATAGAAGTTTATTAAGTGAAGATACAGGGAAAGCTCTCAAGAGTGACAGGGGTCCTGACAGGGTTGCCAATGAGGGCCTTTAGGGTTGGTCTCTTATAGAAAGATAACTGTGGAACTTACATTTTAAATGGAAAAAGTCCTAGAAAAATATATTTACCAAAACTGACTAAAAAAGAAATAGAGAGCCAGCATTATCAGCAGTAAAAATCTTCCTATGAAAGAAATCCTATGCTTTGAGGGTTTTATTTAGGAGTTCTAGGAGATATATTTCACTTGATCTTAGCCAAAAGGCCGAGAAGCGATCTAGGAAATATTTCAATTACAGCCTCAGATTATAACCAGTATGCTAAATAAGCAGGATTCATGGGATGTAATGAAGACCGTTACTACGCTGCTGTCTCCTACTATCCCTTTAAATCTTCTCAGTGAAGGTAACCCTTTCTCTGCCGTTGGATGAAAACTCAGGCAAGCCCCTTGACTTTTAAGGTTATTATTGAGTAACAGAAATGCCTGTGTTATCCTGCAGTCATAAACCCAAACTCAAATTAGTCACTTAAAATATCTTCTTACAACAGAAGATAGGCTTTCAGTTTAAAAGTTAAGGCTTCTCTTTCCCCAGCTCGGGGCTATGGCACACTGACCACCTGTTTTGGGGAAAAGAAACGGAGTCAGCCTCTTCTCTTTTTCTCTCGTACCTTTCCAGTCACTCCCCAACCCCCATCCCACCCCCACCACTGTCCCATCTATAAGTCAGGGTTCAGTCAAGAAATTGATATTATGCTAGTGATTCGAGAACAAAATTAATGTGAAAAATCATTAATTAAATTGAAGTCACTAACCAGATGAGACTAATGAGACAAGAAAAAAAATTCTAAAGTATCATAAGTGCAGCAATTTCAAGCTGAAGCTACCATTCCCCGGGGTGAGGGAATAAAAGAAAGATGTTAAAATTCTTGAAACTTCAAACCACAGGCAAAGGACCCTACAGAGTTGAAACTCTGGATACGGAAGTGCCTGAGCTCAGAGGAGGGAGCTCATGAGGCTGGACCCAAAGTCTGAAGAGGATGTAGTCCTGTCTTAGGATAAAGGGGTGAATGTGAGGAGTCTGGCCTTACAAGTCTTGTTGAAACTGTAAATGGGACTGACTGCTGCTGTGGAAGGAATCGTCTCTGATGGGGTGAAGAAGCTGAGCTAGCGGGACACTCACAGGGACCAGGCAGGAAGGAAGAAGGGAGGAGCACACCCCTTCCACTCCTGCAGCCTCCCAGTCCCCGTCCAGCTCCTTGACTGCCAGAGCCCAACAGGGAAGAGCTGGCAAATCAGGGCATGTGGTTTTCAGGAGGGTGGCCCTAGCATTACAGAGCAGAGGAAAAAAAGGTGGACTTTTAATAAATGTCAGACCCCCATTCACTCACTGCTTTTCTGGTCCTCTCCAGCTTGGGGAGATAGAGAAGGAAGGAAACAGAAAGCCTTTACTTAACTAGTTCTGTGATTAGAATGCTTTGCTCTCTCTGGACCTGCTGGGTATTTGAAGCTGATTCTTTCTCATGGAGGGCTTTCATGTGAACTTTGGCAAACCTATTTTCTTACTCCATCACTGCTGATTTCCTTTGATCTAAATGAATGCACTGTATTCTGGGAGTTGCTTATTAACCTCCAGCTAATGGCCACATAAGCAGTGTCCAGCTTCTCCGCTAATGAAACCTGTTTACCTCTCCAACTGAGCCAACTTTATATGAGACAATATAAGATGACCCCGTGCCAGCTCTTTTGTGTGCATCTGGCTGTAACTGAGCCAAAGGAACACTCGTGGATTCCTTGCCCAGGCAAATTTGGGGAATGCAGACTGACTCAAGCCCAGGAGCGCCTGTCTTTCACTCCGTCACCAAAGCAGCTAGTCAGCCCTGTTGTTGCCTTTTGTGTTTCAGATAAGAGCCAGACACAAGTCCACTAGGCCTCCCCTAGTTCCTAGGGGAACCACTGAATCCCTCCTTGGCTTGAGCAGCCATGTTTGCCAAAGAAATCATCTTTCAAAATTTCCATCACTCTCCCTCTGTCAAGCCACTGACACGCTTGAAAGGATGAGGTGTTGTTAATGTCAAGGAACTGATTCCTAGATCTGTCTTCTGAAAAGACTATCTTGGCCTATCATCTCACTTTGGAAGTTTATATCTTGAATCTTGATATGCCAATTGAAACTTGATTGAACATCTTCTTGTAGCAATCTTAAATTCTTCCAGTTCATCTTGTGAGACTAATATAACTCTGATCCTAAAATCAAAACAGAACTAGAAAGGAGAATTACAGGTTAATCTTATTCATAAGCAAATTGCAAAAGCAAACAAACAAAAACACACACAAAAAAAACCCCTAAAACTATTCTAAACAATTACCAATCCAGCAGAGTATGAAAAAGATAACCCATCATACTAAATTGGATTTATCCTGGGAATGCAATGTTGGGCTAACATTATAAAGATGATTAATTTAATTCATTGCATTAACAGATTGGATGAAGAAAACCATTTGATGATCTCAGTAGATGCAGAAAAAACATCTGAGTAAATTGTGACAGAAATTCTGAAGATTATAATTAAGGAGGTAAATTTCAACAAGATAAAAGCCAAAAAGACCCCACTTATGGCAAATACCATTCTTCCCGGTAAAACTTACAAGCCTTCCTTTTAAAATCAGGAACAAGCTGAGGATGCCTAATGTCATTGTTATAGTCAACATTATTCTAATTGCATGGGGAAAATGTAAAAAAGAAATAAAAGGTATGCAAATTGGAAAAGAGGAATAAAATAATCATTATTAGCAGATTGATATGATGCCCGAAGAGAATATTCAATAGAATCTATAGTTGAATTATTAGAATTGAGAAGATAATTTAGTGAAGTGGCTAAGTATACAAAACCAATTGCATTTCCATACAGCAGCCATAAAAATCATAGTAACAGAATTTTTTAAAGATACCATTATAATAGAATCAAAACTATAATAAAATAAAGGCAAGACCTTTATGGAGAAAAACTTTATTGAAAAACAGTAAAGAAGACCAAAACTAACAAACAGGTATAGCATGTTCATGGGTAGAGAGACTCAATATGATTATGTCTACTCTACCCAAATTCAATGCAATTAAAATCAGTTTCTCAATGGTTGGTCATAGGCCTTATTAATCTGGTTCCAAAATTTACCTGGAAGAGCAAAGGCCATGGAATAGTCAAGATACTCAGATACTCTTGAGGAATAAGAACAAGGGGTGTGTGTGTGTGTGTGTGTGTGTGTGTAAGATGAGGTGGCCCTGTCAAATATCAAGATTGCTAAATCTATTTAAATAAAGCAATATGATATTGGCACAGGAACAGACAAATAGACCAAAGGAAAGAATGGTGAGCCCCAATATGGATCTATAAATATCTGATGCTGATCTGCTGGCACTCTAGAATAGCTGGCAGATGTAGAGGGGATGGTAGGAAGTGAACTGTTCAATAGTGTGCGAACAAGAATTTATCCATATTGGATAAAAATGATATTGGATTCCTCCCTTGCATCAAAGTCCAGCTGAAACGAAGATTTAAATGTGAAAAGAAAAACTGTAAAAATTTTATGTGTCAACATAGAAAAATAGTTTTGACTTTTGGTAAGGAAGTATTTTCTAAATAAGACCCAGAAAATACAAACCATAAGGAAAAGATTGATAAATTACAGAAATTCAAATTATGAATTTCTTTTTTTCAAAAGACACTGTAAAGAGAGTAAAAAGACAAGCCAAAACCTGAGAGGGCATATTAGTCATGCACATCATTAACTAAAAATTAGTATATAGAATCCATGAAGAACACCTAAAAATCAGTAAGAAAACAAAAAGAACCCAATAGAATATGAGCAATAAGAATGAAAAGCTTTTCACAGAAGAGGAAACATGAATGGCCAATCAATATACAAAATGTACCTTAATTTCATTAGTAATCAGGAAAAGCAAAATGAAATGACAATGAGATATTTAGACACCTACCAATGGGTACAAATATAAAACCTGACCATTTTAAGCAGTACAATGAGGTCTCCTACACACTTGCAATGGGTGATACAATCACTTTGGAAATCACTTCTGACATGTCTAGTGTAGCTGAGACAGCATGTCTCCTATGACTCCCAGGAATATCCTTAGAAGAACTTCTCCACATGAGCACCAGGAGATATGTCTGAGGCAGCACTGTTTCTATTAACAAAAAATGGAACACAACTCAACAGGAGAAAAGACAAATCAATTGAGGTATATTCATAAAATGACTATAACAGTAAAAATGAATGAGCTATATAACTGAATTTCAGAAATGGAATGTTGAGAGGAAAGGAATACATGAAATATGATATTTTAATAAACTTGGAAAATAAGGAAAGCCATATTTTGTTTAGGGAGATATATATATATATATATATATATATATATATATATATATGGTAAAATATAAACTATAGCAAAAGGATGATAAAACCAAATTTAAAAACAATGGTTATCTATCAGGGAGGCACCATAGGTCTGTGATTGGCAAGACAGTATTGCCAGATAAAAATGGGGAGGGGTCAGGTAACTTCAAATGTAAATATGAATAATGTTTTTAATGTAACTATATCCCAGATATGGCATGGGACATACTTATACTAAAAGTTACTTACTGTTTATCTGAAATTTAAAATTAATAGGGAATATTTTATTGTTGCTGTTGCTTGTTTTGGGATAAATACGACAATCCTACTCAGTGACGATATTTATAACGTACCATTTCTTAGGTTGTGTGGTAGTTTCGTAAGTTGTCTGCACATTTTTGTTGTTTTTTTTTAAAAAAGCAGACAACCAACTTGAACGCAAGTCTTCCCCTGTTTACAATTCTATTTGGTGGATCTACAGCTTTTGCTAAAAAACCAGCAACAGCGAAACTGAGGTGCCGGTCAGGTGCCGGTCCCCTGTGACCACTGGCGGATGCGTCATCTTTCCTGTGGCTGGGCCCTCTCCTTACTGCTCCCTGTGCTCCTGTTGGTGATGACTTCTCCCCATCCCACAACTAGAGCTGTTCGCCACAGTTTGGTAGGGTATCCCACCATCTTCCTTCCATAATGTCTGTAAGTGTGGGGTATTATGCAATGCATGACCCACTTTAAGTTCATGTTCCAAGTAATAAAGGCTTTTTTAACCATCAAAAGGCCTTCTTATCTCCCCAGTTCCTCAGAGAAAATGTCAGAAAAGAGATCACAAAGAACATCCGGATTAAAGAGGCTATTAGTTGCAAAATCACTTTCCTAGTCCCATGGGGAAAGCTTACTGGAGGGAGAAGAACCTTCCCCAGAATTCGATTGATGAAGACTCTCTATATAAAGACTCTTCTTGAAGGAAGTGCGTAAGTAAAGGGTACAGACTGCAAAGAATTCTAAGGACCCCCAAAACAAGAGTAGAACATTCCAGCCCAACACAAAGCAAGGTGTGGAGAGTTGGGGCGGGGGTTGGTGCTCAACACATACAGAAGAGATTCTGACCAGATGTGACACTCATGAGCCCTAGGACTGGGAGCCACTGTATTCCCCAAAGACTGGCACAGAGTTGTCCTCAATACATGTTTGTGGGTGGAATACATGAATGCATAATAAATGAAAGAAGTTACAAGCGGAGTGTAAAGATTATTATCAGATCCATAGAAAGGAGGGATTAAAGAGTCACAGCAGAATCTGCTGATTCTCCTGTATTTCTCATGTAGGCACACCTCAGAGATTTTGCAGGTCTGGCTCCAGACCCCAGCAATAAAGCAAAGATTGCAATAAAGCAAGTCAGTCTACCATAATCTATTAAGTGTGCAACAGCATTACGTCTAGAACAACAATATGCATGTCTTCATTAAAAAATACTTTCTTGCTAAAACAACAACAACAACAACAAAAAACTCTAACCAGCATCTGAGCTTTTGATGAGTCATGGTCACTGATCACAGACCACCATAACAAAGAAAGAATGATGAAAACGTTGGAAACAGCATGAGAATTCCTGAAATGTGACGCTAAGCACTCATGACGTGAGCAAATGTGGTTGGAAAAACAGTGCTGGTAGACTTGCTCAACACAACATTGTCACAAGCCTTCATTCAATTTGTAAACAAAAAACCCCCAGCAGTATCTGCAAAGTGCCATAAAGCAAAGCACCATAAAATGAGATACGCCTTGTATGTGGGTGAGTAAACTGTTTACAGCTCTCAGTATGAAAAGTGGATTCATAAAACCTGAAAAAAAAAAAGAACTCCTGATTGAAAGTCACGTATCTATTCCAGTTGAGAAGCTGGTGTCCACGGTAGGCAGAACCACAAAGCAGCTCCTAACCAGCGCCACCTTTACTGGGCCCGCTCCGGGCTTGGTATGCTTAGTCACCCTGACACCTGTCTCATAACTCTTTGATTCCTTCCGGCTCACCCTGAGGGATGATGGCCAAGCTTCTGATACTTGCCCTATTGCCATAAGGCACCGACACAGTGGCCTTCTCCATCAGTTCTTGCATCTAGCCATGCATGCACTGAACATTTATAAAGCATGCACCAGGTCCTGTACTAAGTCTTGGAGATTTAGAGGTAGGATTTAGTGAGCACTTACTAAGGCAGGCGCAGTGTTAAGAACATTGCTTAAATTAGCTAACTTGCAACCCTAAGTATTGTTATCCTATTTTACAGATGGGGAAACTTGGGAATAAGACATGGTCTCTGGCTTCGAGAGAGAAATCAGACATTTATGACCCGTCATTCCAAGGATTTTCTAAAGTGATAGGAACAGAGTGTGAATGTGATCTGAGATGCTATCTCTTGCTGCTTAACGACATCACTACCCCATTAGCAGCTTTAAACAACACCCATGCATTTTCTCACAGCCCTGGAATCAGGGTCCAGGCATGGGGTAGTGGATCCTCTGTTTCCAGGTCTCTCACTAGCCTGCCGTGGAGCCATCAGCAAGGGCTGGCTTCTCATCGGAAGACCCGCAAACTCCTGTAGTCCCTGACAGTGTTTGGCTCCTGTGGCTGTCAGATTCGGGGTCTCAGTTTTTTGCTGGCCATCAGCCAGCAGCTCCCCACCATTGCATGCCAGTCCCCCTCTCCACGGGGAGGCTCTGGTCATGCCGCCTTCTTCTCCAAAGCCAGCAAAGGAGAGGCACTCCCGGCTAGAGGGGCATTACCATCTTCTGTAACAATCCAGAAGGGACATCCTCTGTCTTCGCTGACTTATAAGAGTTAAAGTGAAGTCGCAGGTCTGGCCACACTGTGGTCGGAAGGGGTCACAGAGGGATGTGAATGCAGGAGATGGCAGGGTGGGAAGCCCTGTAGTCTGCCCGCCTTTTGCTCTTCTTCATCAGCCCAGATGAGCTGCCCCTGCAATCTGCCTCTGGGCCTCCCACAGCTGCCCCACGTGGCTGCACCATTCACCAGCCTGCTGCCAGGGAGGCACCCCGCCCCCACCCAGCGTGGCGAAGTACACCGTGCGCATAACGAGACGCAGCCGCCCTGCCACTTCCATTGGTGTTTATAACACTGCGTGATGACTGTTTCTTTTTCTCTCTCTTCGCTATACTAAAAGCTCCCTGAAGTCCGAGACTAAGACTTTTCTTTTTATATCTCCAGGACAGCAAGTGCCCAAAAGGGTTAGTCAGATAAATGGAAGAAAGATGGCAGCACAACCAGCTTTCTTGGGGAGCCACCAGGAGGCACTGGGAAGACTTTGCAGGGAAGGTGCATGCGTGCTCTCCTAATCACTCAGAGCTGGCCACTGAACTCTTTTTTTTTTTTTTTTTAAGATTTTTATTTATTTATTTGACAGAGATCACAAGTAGGCAGAGAGGCAGGCAGAGAGAGAGGAAGGGAAGCAGGCTTCCTACTGAGAAGAGAGCCCGATGAAGGGCTTGATCCCAGGACTCTGGGATCATGACCTGAGCCAAAGGCAGAGGCTTTAACCCACTGAGCCACCCAGGTGTGCCTGGACACTGAACTTCTTTAAAGAACTTCGGGAACAATCTCCAGTGAAATATAATGAAAATCTTGGTTTGCTGGGCTTTGTTTTCCTCCTGAGTAATCCCCTTGGAGGGAAAAACAAAAATACCCTTCTGATTCAACCCACCGCACACCAGTGTTCTTGTTCTCATCGTAGGGTAGTGGGAGGTAGCAAGTGGAATGGTTCCTATTTTTCCGGAACTGGCAGGTAGAGCGCAGAGCAGAGAAAGAGTGCTATGCTTTCTGCAGTTGGAGTCAGACCGGCATCCAGCACTGGGGAATGCCTCTCTGCAGGGCAGTGCCAACCACATGCTCCTTCCCTCTACCCTGCTTCCCCCACTGTCCTCTACAAGCCCCTAGGGCACCCCGGGAGCTTGGAAGTCAACATAAGGTGAAAGTGGCCAGAACTACCGACCGCCTTAAAACTGGTTATAATTTAAGATCATTATCAAGTCCCCTTTCATCTTCTTCATATAAAATCATTTCTGTTTCTTTATGGTTGCCCCATTACAGGTCTTCAGTCGTCCACTGTGATGATTCTGACTTCTCATTATAGTAACGTGAAGATCAACACCCTGTATTCCAGGTCATGAAAGCACCTGCCCAGGGCTCTGCCCTTCGGACCTGACCAACAGCCCAATGCGGAAGCAAATGGAAATTAGGACCAGCAGCCGCATGTAAGGAAACCAGCGACACATGCAGCAGTGAATAAGAATTTGAGTGCTAAAACCATTAGTGGCTACCATTTCAAAATGATCATTCTATGGTTTTTTCCAAGGGGACAGAGTTGGTTCCTCAAATTAAACTAATAAAGAAAGAGAACATCAAATGCTTGCCTGAACGCCACACTCCCTGCACCGTCTTGGGAAGGAGAGGCAGGGATGAGCGGAGCGGAGCTTTGATGGAATTCACGCTATCTGTTCAGTCACTAGAGGCCTTTGGACCTGATGTTCCTCCGCGTGCCAAGGAACGCTTTGACTCAGAACAAAGGCACCCACCAGCGAAGTTCATGGCCTTCTGCTGTTCCCACCAGAGCACAGATCACCTTCACACTGTCCAGACGCTGATTTCACTCCTGCTGACTGCCTCCCCTGGCCCTCTTCCTGAAGGATGACATAGTTAGAAAGTTTCTTTTATGTTGCTTCTATTAAATGTGAGTTTTTTGGTGCCCTTGAGTGGTTCTGAGGCAATAAAAACGATTCAGAGGTTAACATTGTTTTTAAAAATTAATATTCAATTTATTAAGGTTGCAGATTAAAAAACTAATTTTTCCTGAAGCTTTTAAGTTCTGCATCAAATCTTACTGTTTCTTGTCTATTATGTATATAGCCTGTTACATATTCTTAAACTATGGTAAAGGCCTTTGAATAATATGTGATCCTATTTCTAAGCTAATACCTTCAAGCATTTTAAATTGCATTTATAACTCAATGCATTCTGTTTTTTTATTATTTCAATGTTTTGATTGAACTAACATAACTTCCCGAGTACTCAACTAACAAAGAACACTAGTAAGTCAAACCTGTAAGGAGGGCTAACCTTTTAAATATTACAATACTGTATATATAAACTTAATAAAAGCACAACTTAAAAATCTAAAGCAATTATTCATACATTATAAATTGGAGTTTAAATCCTATTCATTTTAATATTAGGTCAAATTGTCTCAAACATTACAGGTACATGAAACACTAAATATAAACTTCTCCCTCACACATAATATTAATATACAACAGGTTGATTTCCTTAAACACATCCATACTGAAACCTAAAGCAGCCTGGCGTTGAGTGATACTTAGGTGCTGTACTGGCTCCCTAGGGCTATGTGACAAATGACCACAAATGAGGTGGCTTGAAACAACAGAAGTTTCTGCTCTCTCAGTCTGGAGGCTGGAAGTCTGAAATCAAGGTGCTGGTCAAGCCCTGCTCCCTCGGGAGGGCTGAGAGGAGCATCCCTCCTTGCCACTTCCAGCTTGGGTGGCTCTGGGCATTCCTTGTCTTTCTTGGCTTGTGGAAGCCAAATCACTCCAGTCTCTGCCTCTAGCCTCACATTGCCTCGTCTGTGTGCCTCCTTTTCTGTCTCCTATAAGGACATTTGTCATCGGACCACTGCTCTTATTTCAAAATCTTTACTTTTATTACATCTGCAAAGATCCTTTTTCCAAAGAAGGGAATATATACAGGTCCCAGGGATTTGCATGTGGAGATATTTGGGGTGGGGTGGGATGGGGCACGAGCCACCACTGTTCAACCCTCTCTACCTACAAGGGGACTTGTCATTCCAGTGAATCATGGTAATGCCCAGAGGTGGTAGCTGAGTGCCTTTCTGGCAGCAACACTGGTTGACTTCCTAGTTCTGTTTACAGCACCACTCTCAGTGCCTTTCAGATGAGCTTGTCTCATAGTTCACGGCTCTGAGTTCCCATTCTGTCTTACTGGATTTATCTCCTCACAGACTTCTACATTAACTTCCTCCTACCTGGACTACACACTTTACTCAATTAGGGTTTTCATTTATTGACTCTTAACGTATATAAATATATTATGTGGTTATCTCTAAAGGCATTTGTACTTGACAGAATCCTGGATTCTTTTCATATCCTTCCAATCAGTTAAAATCATCAATATCTAGGATTACTAAAAGAGTATCCAATTGAATTTCTGTATCTCTCTTATGGTTCTGCCTGGCTAGTCATTCATACTTCTAAGGTCATTCCATTGCCAGGTGCAAACGATTGGTTAGGAATTCTCTTAGGACTTTGAACAAGCTGTTGAAAAAATGAGTCTCAGTGAACCAATTCAATAGTAGGTCTTTACTTAAAGGAGATGGCATTGTAGAGTGGTAAAGAAACTCTTCTATGTATAAGCTGGTGGCTTGGGAAAACTCGCTAGTCTTTTTGAGCTGGTGTATGCCTGTATATAAGGTGTTGGTAACATCATTCCAAGTTACTTGATTGGGTTGTGAGGTCTAAGAGAGATGGTGCACATACAGTACTTTTCTCAGTGCCCAGTTTATAACAAGCACACAAAAAGTGTTAGTGATTAGAACACTAGAATTTCAGAAGAGTGTTTCCATGTTTCCTTAGGGACTATTTTTTTTCTTAAACAAATCTTTTATTTATTACTTTAGTGGGGAGGGTGCACCATTCCTGGAGGTACTGCAATACCAGGTCGATGCGTGGAGTGGAAGGAGCAAGCTCCTATTCCAACTCCCTACTCCAAAAATCCATTTAATATATTGTCCTTGGATAGAGGACATATCAGATATTAAACTGATAAGAACAGATATTATACTTGATCTTAGCCAAAAGGCCGAGAAATGATCCTTAGGGACTATTTGAACACAAATTTGGTATAGGTAGAAATGTTCCTTAAAAGGAGGTTCCTTCCTGCATATCATATATTCATTCATTTTTATATTCAAATATTTATTGAGCACCTAGTATTTGCTGGGCACTGTTCTAAGTGCATGGGATGATGACTGAATAAAACGGGCAATCATCCCTGTTTCATGGAGGGATGAGGTTGGGGGAGGTTTATAGAAGGTGAAAAGTACTATAGAAAGAATGGAGCAGGGGAAGGGGACAGGGGAGTGCCAGGAGTGGGACAGGTTGAAATCTAGATAGGATGGTCAGGGCAGATCTCATGGAGAAGGGGACACTGGAGTAAAGACTTGAAGGGGCTGAGGGAATAAGTCCTATACAGATACATGTGAGACAGCATTTCAGGCAGAGGAAGCAACAGTGTAAAGGCCTTGAGCTGGGGGCATCTCTGACACGTTCAAGGACAAGCAAGACAAGTGGGTAACTTGAGTACTGGGAGAGAGGGGGAGGGTAGAAGGGGAAAAGGTAGAGAGATGACAGGCCTAGACAATGAAGGTCACTGGCACCCCTATAGTAAGATAGGAGACCATCACAAGACCAAGAGCAGAGGGATGACAGGATCGGACCTGAATTTTAAAAGGATCACTCTGGCCACAGTGTGAATAAATAGTAGGAGGGCAGGGTAGAAGCAGGGAGACCAATCAGAGGGTATGTAGGAATTCAGACAAGAGACAAAGGTAGCTCACACCAGAACACAGTACTAGAAGTGGTGAGAAGTGGTCAGATTTTCTTTTATGCTGGAAAGCACTATTTGTTGATATACAGGATGTGGGGTGAGGAAAAGAGAGGTGAGGGAAGATGTTAAGATTTTTGACCTGAGCAGCCTGAAGGACTGTACTACCGTCAACTGAGATGGGGAGTGCTGTGGGGAGAGCAAGTTTGGGGTGAGAAGGAATGACCACTAGACACTGAAGGGGACTTTTCTACCTGAGTTTAGAGTTTGAAAGAGACAGAAAGAGAGAGGTCCTGGGTAGAGATAGACATTTGAGGATGGTCAGCATATAGATGGCCTTCAGAGCCGAGTGACTTGATGATGTGACCAAGAGTGAAGGTAGAAGGAAAAGAGAGCGAGACCAGTGGTCCCTGGTGGGGGCCCCACCAGGATTAAAACGTGAAGCAGAAAAGTAAAACCAGCAAAAGAGACTGAGAAGGGACAATGAAGAGAATGTTTGGCTTTGGAAGCCAAGGAGCTGTGTTCTCCATGGCGCCAGAGTCTGCAGCTAACTCTGAGAATGTCCTCCATGTGCTGACAGCGAGCCCCTTCGGGTCACCTCGGCTGTAGCCCTGACTCTTCCTCTCCAGCGAAACATCTTTTACCTTTCTGCATGGACTTCCATAAGGGAATCGAATGAATTTTAATAATTAAAAAATAATAAAGGAAATAAAAATCAAGACATACACTTCAGGGTAGCCATGATGATTTTTTAAAAGTATGCCTACAACTCATTCACATAATCTACATAAAATATACACATCTCATGCAAATGCCCTCGCAGACACTGATTCTTAGGAAGATTTCTGTTGATCCCACAGCAATCGTGACCTTTATACTATACCCTACAAGCTGGACAAAGGCAATCCAAATCACACTCTGAATAGCCATAACTTTGGTCATGCATTCTGAACAGCGGGTGCAACCTGTGACTATCAGTCCCTTTCTTGTCCCATGAATATCTACTGGAAGACCCTTAGTCGCTAGTGTAAGCTGGTTTTGAACTCAGGGTCTATCTTATTTCCCTTGGGATTTTTCTCAATACTGAGCACACTGTCTGGCTCATGGTAGGTACTGTCTAACGTCAAGTTTGCTCAGGGAATGAATGAATGCCTGCTGTCCTGAAGAATGGCTCAAACCAAACAGACTTCCTAGGTCAGAAACTTGAAACGCAGACAAGAATAGCAATTACACCTAGAAGTTGCCTTTGTTGTTAAATTCATGGCATAGTTTTTGACCAGATCATTTATATATTTTTTTTCTTTTCCCCATCTAACATTAAAAAAAAAAAAACAAACAAACTCCAAAGTGCAGACTTTCTACCCCAGGACAGGGAAGACACCTTCCACCTTATATGAACCACATATATTTCCAGGAAGAATACTAGGCAGAAAGAGAGTAGATTCCGTTTTTTAATCAGCAGTTCTATTGAGGATAGATGCTATTTCTATTTTTCATCTCTTTCCCTCTCTCACTTTTGCTATCATTTCAGGAATTATGATTTTCCATATTCTCAAAGTAAAAAAAAAAAAAATCACTGACAGAAGGCAAGCAAACCAATGTCATTACTGAATATATTGTACCAGTGCATATGAGAAGCTTTATCACTGGCCAAAGGGGCATAAAATAGAGCTCGTCTGCAAACCAATCAAAAGGATCATTTCCATGGGTAGCCGCCTTATTAGATGCGTAATCAACAGTCTACCTAGGGCCTCTTTCCATGGGAGAAGCCCGGGAGATAAAGATTCATTTTGTCAGCGTGTTCTAGTTTTTCATCAGATTCTTTGCTGTCTCCAGAATTTTTTTTCAGCACTCAAACAGACAGCTATAAAATTGATTGGCTTGAAAGCCAAATAAAATAAAACACAGTAGCCTACTTTATCATTTACTACGAGCTATTTATTATGAGCAGTGTTGTGTTGGGATATCGACCCTGAGATTAAAGCTAGAGAAATATAGATTCTGAGATTCTGTGGACACATAAAGCTCCCCAGCCATGGTGACAGATGATAATGAGATTATACTCAGAGGCCATCTTTTATCTCAATGGAGCCCAACAGCTATCATTTTTTAAAAATAATGAATTGTACAAACAATGCAGGGAACATTTGCTTAGCAGTTCCGCAATGCAGCTTCCTTGAGCCCCAAGTACCTTGGCAGGCTGCCCGGCGATCTGGCCACCGAGGACAGCCACTCCCCCGACTCATCTATTTTGCTGGCTGGTCGGATCATATGTTCTCTTATTCACCTCAACACACCTGGCCACAGGAGGCGTCCTTCTCCCCGAACATTCCTCATATTTGTCCTGTTCTTTCTGGCTTCCAGGCCTTTTTTCTGACGATCCCTCTGGCTGAGAAGCCCTCTTACATGTCCAAAATCAAAATCCACTTCCTCCTTGAACACAACAGCTGTAGTCTCACATCTTTCATGAACTCTTAAGCAAAACCTTTAGAGCAAATTGGTCCGGATCCAAGTCCTGGCTTTACTACTTATTAGCCGGGTTGCCAAGGGCCACTCACATCACCTTTCTGAGTTTCAGGTTCTTTACTGCAAAAGCAGAGGTTAAAAATTCTTACCTCTAAGAGTTTTACCTAATTATTATCTTATATCAGACCAAGCATGTGAAGCACACAGCACAATTTCTAACCCTAGTAGACACTCACTTAATGTTAGTTTCCTCTCTTGGGCTCCTTTGCTCAGTTAAAATTTCAGTCCCCACTTAGTAATTAAACAGACACTGAATTTTTCCCAGCAGGGTGTCCTGGATCGTAGGCTTTTCCCTGAACCTTCCCTTCACCTTCTTGCTTTAATCCATGGTTCTGAAGCCTGACTGCACATGGCAATCCCTTCAGATATATACCATGGTTGGGTCCAAACCCTAGAAATTCTGACTTAATTGGTTGGGACAGAGCCCAGACGTTACTTGACTGATAATTCAGCTCTCTGTCTGCATCATGGCTGCAGCCAAGCAGCTAGACAGGCTGGAGGGAAATACAGAAACTTTCTGAATGGTCTTAAATCTGTACCCACTCACCTCACTAGGTGGGCCTCGGTGCAGCAGCCCTACTGAGTTCCTCGTCCACTCGCTGTCCCGCTCTCCTGGGCGTGACTTCTCACTTCCTCTTCTCCCTCAACTCCCGAACTCCTCCTGCCTTATCATGACCCTCTGCTAACGGTCTGGTCTGTGGTACTCACTGATAAGACAGGAGGAAAGCCCTGAGCATACCACATCGGCACATCTCTGGCTCCCTGCATGCATACCCTGCTTTCTTTCCTCTTACTGTGAATGGAACATCCCTGTTTCTGTGACAGACCAGATCCTCCCTTAAACCCTGAAGCTCACCCTTTCCAGCAATCATCAGTACGACTTTCCTGAATCATCACTTAATCCCTCTCTACTGGACCATTCCCACCAGTGACTACATGCTATAATAATTCCCATCTTAAAATAAGCCCCCCCGGGGCACCTGGGTGGCTCAGTGAGTTAAGCCTCTACCATCTGCTCAGGTCATGATCTCAGGGTCCTGGGATCGAGCCCCGCATTGGGCACTCTGCTGGGTGGGGAGCCTGCTTCCTCCTCTCTCTCTGCCTGCCTCTCTGCCTATTGTGATCTCTCTGTCAAATAAATAAATAAAATCTTAAAAAAAAAAAAAAGGCCCCTCATTCCTGCACACACCCCTCCAACTACTCTCCCACCTGTGGGTCCCTTTTTAGGAAAAGAAAACAGCAATTTAAAACTAGCTAGTCCTTACTTGTTCCTGGTCCTTTCCTCCCAGTGTCCCTTAAAGCCCCTGCAGTCAAGCCTTCGTCCCCACCACTGCCGTGAAACAGCTTTGTCAAGGCCACCGAAACCTCCAAGGCCAAATCACTGTCAATTCTCAAGCTTCCCATTGCAGCATTTGACACAGTGGATCACTCTGGTTCTTCGCTGGTTCTCTTCCTGCATCATTGGCTGCCCCTTCTGTCTTCTTAATGGACTCTTCTCTGACCTCAAACACTGCAAATGCCCAGGAGTCAGTTCTCAGACCTTTTATTATCTCTATCTACACTCACTGTCTATGTGATTTAGTCTAACCCCATGGCTTTAAATGCCGTTCATATACTGTGACTCCCAGATGAACCTCTCTTGCCCGGACAGATTTGTTTATCCAGCTGCCTTCCCGATATCTGCACCTGGTTTTGTCTCTGTACGTGGAAGGTCACAGTACAACTGAATTCCTGATTCCTTCCCCCACCCCTCCAAACCTCCTGCTCCAACCAACTTCTCCATCTAAGAGAGAAGAAATTCTACTTTTTGTGGCTGTAGATACGTTCCTTGCCCCTATTCCCTCAAACTCCCAAGGGCTTCATGGGGTGATAGCTGGGAGGTCAGCATCGGCTTTGGCCACCTGTGGCTCTGTCTGTGGTTCCCAGTGAGAGAGGACACCCCAGCGGTGCCCGGGTCCCCAGCTCACAGCCCACCTTGGGGTAGGAAGGTGAAAGCCACGCTCCCACATGTGCCGCCACTCTGGGGCCCCACCAGGTGTAGGTGGACTCTGACCTCTGGACTCCGGCCTCTGGCCTCTGACCTTTGACCTGTGGTCTGCCTGCCAGATGCCCCAGATGACTGACCCTGAGGCCCAGGCCGCTGGCACGCAAGAGGAAGGGAGCTCTCAACATTCAGTAAAGCTGCTGATCTTTAAAAAAGAAAGAAAGAAAGAAAAGAAAAGAAAGAAAGAAAGAGAAAGAAAAAGAAAAAGAAATTCAAACCCAAACCCTAACAGTCTCTTTAAGACACATCTCTCGTTATCATATCCAATCCATCAGCAAATCCTTCATCATACATGTTTTTCAGTATTATTACATTAACCATGTCCTTAATTTAAAATTGCTGAACAGCGTTCCATCCATAACAATAAAGACACATGCAGAGTGCCCCAGCATCGTGTTAAACGCTTGGCATAACTTATTTAATCTCCGTTAGCCTATGATAGGTGGAATTGTCTGAAGAGGAACTAGCCCAGAGTCGCGGAGCCAGCAAGTGAAAAAGCTGAGATACCTAGGCAGTAGCGTTCGAGAGTCCACGTGCTTGCCTACAGTGCTCTACACTTGTTTATCATGGTGCTTGAATAATTGCATTGTTCAGAAGTTTCCACTGTTAGAGATGTTGTTTTGACCACCTTTGGGTACAAAGCCTTTTCCTAATTTAGAACCATTCTCAGAAGTTGAATAGCTCAAAGAGCATGAGCATTCTTAATCCTTAAAATGGCTAACCTATTATTATTTAACATTGGCTTTTTGAAATCTGAGGTCATTTATGGTTATTAAGGACTGTTCTCTGAAAAGAGAAGAAAATCTAGAGAAATACCCAAGTTTGACCCTTGATTTAGTCACTGTGAATCTGACATACTTATTCAATCTTACGGTCTTCAGTTTCTGTATTTGTAAATTCAAGATAATCGCAACATTACAACTTCCTCACAAAGACACACTTATCGGGTCCTAATTACTGTCAAAAGAAAAAACTTTAGTGTTACTTTACCCCTAAGCAAACCACAAACTATGAAACTTAGATCTATGACTGTTCTACTCAGGAGGGGGTTGATCCTTTGCATCTTTTAAGACCATGAAACTCGAGTTCTGACTTTAAATGACCTGGCAAATCTGAGTTTTTTTATGATTTTTTAAATTTTTTATAAACATATAATATATTTTTATGCCCAGGGGTACAGATCTGCGAATCGCCAGGTTTACACATTACACAGCACTCACCATAGCACATACCCTCCCCACACCCCCCTTATCCCAACCCCGCTCCCCCCAGCAACCCTCTGTTTGTTTTCTGAGATTAAGAGTCACTTATGGTTTGTCTCCCTCCCAATCCCATCTTGTTTCATTTATTCTTCTCATACCCCCTTAACCCCCCATGTTGTATCACCACTTCCTCATATCAGGGAGATCATATGATAGTTGTCTTTCTCTGATTGACTCATTTTGCTAAGCATGATACGCTCTAGTTCCATCCACATCGTCGCAAAGGGCAAGATTTCATTTCTTTTGATGGCTGCATAGTATTCCATTGTGTATATATACCACATCTTCTTTATCCGTTCATCTGTTGATGGACATCCAGGTTCTTTCCATAGTTTGGCTATTGTAGACATTGCTGCTGTAAACATTCAGGTGCACGTGCCCATTAGGATCACTACGTTTGTATCTTTAGGGTAAATACCCAGTAGTGCAATTGCTAGGTCAGAGGGTAGTTCTATTTTCAACATTTTGAGGAATCTCCATGCTGTTTTCCAGAGTGGTTACACCAGCTTGCATTCCCACCAACAGTGTAGGAGGGTTCCCCTTTCTCTGCATTCTCGCCAGCACCTGTAGTTTCCTGACTTGTTAAATTTTAGCCATTCTGACTGGTGTGAGGTGATATCTCATTGTGGTTTTGATTTGTATTTCCCTGATGCCGAGTGATATGGAGCACTTTTTCATGTATCTGTTGGCCATCTGGATGTCTTCTTTGCAGAAATGTCTGTTCATGTCCTCTGCCCATTTCTTGATTGGATTATTTGTTCTTTGGGTGTTGAGTTTGCTAAGTTCTTTATAGATTTTGGACACTAGCCCTTTATCTAATATGTCATTTGCAAATATCTTCTCCCATTCTGTCAGTTGTCTTTTGATTTTGTTAACTATTTCCTTTGCTGTGCAAAAGCTTCTGATCTTGATAAAATCCCAATAGTTCATTTTTTCCCTTGCTTCCCTTGCTTTTGGCCATGTTCCTAGGAAGATGTTGCTGCGGCTAAGGTCGAAGAGGTTGCTGCCTGTGTTCTCCTCAAGGATTTTGATGGATTCCTTTCTCACATGGAGGTCCTTCATCCATTTTGAGTCTATTTTTGTGTGTGGTGTAAGGAAATGGTCCAATTTCATTTTTCTGCATGTAGCTGTCCAATGTTCCCAACACCATTTGTTAAAGAGACTGTCTTTTTTCCATTGGACATTAGTTCCTGCTTGGTCAAAGATTAGTTGACCATAGAGTTGAGGGTCTATTTCTGGCCTCTCTATTCTGTTCCATTGATATATGTGTCTGTTTTTGTGCCAGTACCATGCTGTCTTGATGATGACAGCTTTGTAATAGAGCTTGAAGTCCGGAATTGTGATGCCACCAACGTTGGCTTTCTTTTTCAATATCCCTTTGGCTATTTGAGGTCTTTTCTGGTTCCATATAAATTTTAGGATTATTTGTTCCATTTCTTTGAAAAAGATGGATGGTACTTTGATAGGAATTGCATTAAATGTGTAGATTGCTTTAGGTAGCATAGACATTTTCACAATATTTATTCTTCCAATCCAGGAGCATGGAACATTTTTCGATTTCTTTGTGTCTTCCTCGATTTCTTTCATGAGTACTTTATAGTTTTCTGAGTATAGATTCTTGGCCTCTTTGGTTAGGTTTATTCCTAGGTATCTTATAGTTTTGGGTGCAATTGTAGATGGGATTGACTCCTTAATTTCTCTTTCTTCTGTCTTGTTGTTGGTGTAGAGAAATGCAATTGATTTCTGTGCATTGATTTTATATCCTGACACTTTACTGACTTCCTGTACAAGTTCTAGCAGTTTTAGAGTGGAGTCTTCTAGGTTTTCCACATATAGTATCATGTCATCTGCGAAGAGTGATAGTTTGACTTCTTCTTTGCTGATTTGGATGCCTTTAATTTCTTTTTGTTGTCTGATTGCTGAGGCTAGGTCTTCTAGTACACGTTGAATAGCAGTGGTGATAATGGACATCCCTGCCATGTTCCTGACCTTTGTAGAAAAGCTTTCAGTTTTTCTCCATTGAGAATGATATTTGCGGCAGGTTTTTCATAGATGGCTTTGATAATATTGAGGTATGTGCTCTCTATCCCTACACTTTGAAGAGTTTTGATCAGGAAGGGATGCTGTACTTTGTAAAATGCTTTTTCAGCATCTACTGAGAGTATCATATGGTTCTTGTTCTTTCTTTTATTAATGTGTTGTATCACATTGATTGATTTGCAGATGTTGAACCAACCTTGAAGCCCTGGAATAAATACCATTTGGTCATGGTGAATAATCCTTTTAATGTACTGTTGAATCCTATTGGCTAGTATTTTGGTGAGAATTTTCGCATCTGTGTCCATCAAGGATATTGGTCTGTAGTTCTCTTTTTTGATGGGATCCTTGTCTGGTTTTGGGATCAAGGTGATGCTGGCCTCATAAAATGAGTTTGGAAGTTTTCCTTCCATTTCTATTTTTTGGAAAAGTTTCAGGAGAATAGGAATTAGTTCTTCTTTAAATGTTTTGTAGAATTCCCCCGGGAAGCCGTCTGGCCCTGGGTTTTGGTTTGTTTGGAGATTTTTTTTTTTTTTTTAAAGATTTTATTTATTCATTTGACAGATGGAAATCACAAGCAGGCAGAGGCAGGCAGAGAGAGAGGAGGAAGCAGGCTCCCTGCCGAGCAGAGAGCCCGATGCGGGGCTCGATCCCAGGACCCCGAGATCATGACCCGAGCCGAAGGCAGCGGCTTAACCCACTGAGCCACCCAGGCGCCCCTGTTTGGAGATTTTTGATGACTGTTTCAATCTCCTTACTGGTTATGGGTCTGTTCAAGTTTTCTATTTCTTCCTGGTTCAGTTGTGGTAATTTATATGTCTCTAGGAATGCATCCATTTCTTCCTGATTGTCAAATTTGTTGGCGTAGAGTTGCTCATAGTATGTTCTTATAATTGTCTGTATTTCTTTGGTGTTAGTTGTGATCTCTCCTCTTTCATCCATGATTTTATTTATTTGGGTCCTTTCTCTTTTCTTTTTGATAAGTCTGGCCAGGGGTTTATCAATCTTACTAATTCTTTCAAAGAACCAGCTCCTAGTTTTGTTGATTTGTTCTATTGTTATTTGGGTTCTATTTCATTGATTTCTGCTCTGATCTTTATGATTTCTCTTCTCCTGCTGGGTTTAGGGTTTCTTTCTTGTTCTTTCTTCAGTTCCTTTAGGTGTAGGGTTAGGTTGTGTACCTGTAGAGGTACATAACCTCTTGTTTCTTGAGAAAGAGGTTTATTGTTTCTTGTTTCTTGAGAAAGGTTTGTACCACTATATATTTTCCTCTCAGGACTGCCTTTGTTGTGTCCCACAGATTTTGAACTGTTTTGTTGAAACGTTTCCATGAATTTTTTCAATTCTTCTTTAATTTCCTGGTTGACCCATTAATTCTTTAGTAGGATGCTGTTTAGTCTCCATGTATTTGGGTTCTTTCCAAATTTCCTCTTGTGATTGAGTTCTAGCTTCAGAGCATTGTGGTCTGAAAATATGCAGGGAATGATCCCAATCTTTTGATACCGATTGAGACCTGATTTAGGACCGAGGATGTGATCTATTCTGGAGAATGTTCCATGTGCACTAGAGAAAAGTGTGTATTCTGTTGCTTTGGGATGAAATGTTCTAAATATATCTGTGATGTCCATCTGGTCCCTTGTATCATTTAAGGCCTTTATTTCCTTGTTGATCTTTTGCTTGAATGATCTGTCCATTTCAGTGAGGGGAGTGTTAAAGTCCCCTAAATATTGTATTATTGTTGATGTGTTTCTTTGATTTTGTTATTAATTGGTTTATATAGTTGCTCCCACGTTAGGGGCATAGATATGTAAAATTGTTAGATCTTCTTGTTGGACAGATCCTTTGAGTATGATATAGTGTCCTTCATCTCTTATTTTAGTCTTTGGCTTAAAATCTAATTGATTATAAGGATTTCCACTCCTGCCTTATTCTGATGTCCATTAGCATGGTAAATTCTTTTCCACCCCCTCACTTTAAATCTGGAGGTGTCTTCGGGTTTAAAATGAGTTTCTTGTAGGCAACATATAGATGGGTTTTGGTTTTTTATCCATTCTGTGTCTTTTGATTGGGGCATTTAGCCCATTAACATTCAGGATAACTATTGAAAGATATGAATTTAGTGCCATTGTATTGCCTATAAGGTGACTGTTACTGTATATTGTCTCTGTTCCTTTCTGATCTACTACTTTTAGGCTCTCTCTTTGCTTAGAGGACCCCTTTCAATATTTCCTGTAGAGCTGGTTTGGTGTTTGCAAATTCTTTCAGTTTTTGTTTGTCCTGGGAGCTTTTAATCTTTCCTTCTATTTTCAGTGAGAGCCTAGCTGGATATAGTATTCTTGGCTGCATGTTTTTCTCATTTAGTGCTCTGAATACATCATGCCAGCTCTTTCTGGCCTGCCAGGTCTCTGTGGATAAGTCTGCTGCCAATCTAATATTTTTACCATTGTATGTTACAGACTTCTTTTCCCGGGCTGCTTTCAGGATTTTCTCTTTGTCACTAAGACTTGTAAATTTTACTATTAGGTGACGGGGTGTGGACCTATTCTTATTGATTTTGAGGGGGGTTCTCTGCACCTCCTGGATTTTGATGCTCGTTCCCTTTGCCATATTAGGGAAATTCTCTTCAATAATTCTCTCCAATATACCTTCTGCTCCCCTCTCTCTTTCTTCTCCTTCTGGAATCCCAATTATTCTAATGTTGTTTCGTCTTATGGTGTCACTTATCTCTTGAATTCTCCCCTCGTGGTCCAGTAGCTGTTTGCCCCTTTTTTGCTCAGCTTCTTTATTCTCTGTCATTTGGTCTTCTATATCGCTAATTCTTTCTTCTGCCTCATTTATCCTATCAGTGAGAGCCTCCATTTTTTATTGCACCTCATTAATAGCTTTTTCGATTTCAACTTGGGTTAGATTTTAGTTCTTTTATTTCTCCAGAAAGGGCTTTTATATTTCCTGAGAGGATTTCTCAAATATCTTCCATGCCTTTTTCAATCCCGGCTAGAACCTTGAGAATCGTCATTCTGAACTCTAGATCTGACATATTACCAATGTCTGTATTGATTAGGTCCCTAGCCTTCAGTACTGCCTCTTGTTCTTTTTTTTTGTGGTGAATTTTTCCACCTTGTCATTTTGTCCAGATAAGAGTATATGAAGGAGCAAGTAAAATACTAAAAGGGTGGCAAAGACCCCTGGAAAATATGCTTTAACCAAATCAGAAGAGATCCCAAACTGTGGAGGGCGGGGGAGAAAGGGGATAAAAAGAGGTTCAGAAAAAAAAGAAAAGAAAAGAAACAATTACAAAAAGAAAATGAATAAAGAAAAAATATAAAAAAGAAAGAAAAAAATATATATTAGATAAACTAGTTAGAAAGCATTAAAGAGGAAAAGGGTAAAAGTTAAAAAAGATTTGCAGAAGAAGAAAAAAAATTGAAAAAGAAAAAAAAATTAGATTAACTGCGAGACTAAAGAATCATGGGGGGAAAGCCATGAGTTCCGTGCTTTGCTTTCTCCTCCTCTGGAATTCCTCTGCACTCCTTGGTATTGAAACTGCACTACTTGGTAGGTGATCTTGGTCCTGGCTGGATTTCTTGTTGATCTTCTGGGGGAGGGACCTGGTGTAGTGATTCTCAAGTGTCTTTGCCCCAGGCGGAATTGCACTGCCCTTACCAGGCGCCAGGCTGAGTAATCTGCTCGGGTTTGCTTTCGAGAGCTTTTGTTCCCTGAGCACTTTCCGTAGAGTTCCAGAGGACGGGAATGAAAATGGCGGCCTCCCAGTCTCTGGCCTGGAGGAGCCGAGAGCCCAGGGCCCCACTCCTCAGTGCGCCCTCAGAGAATAGCGCCCAATTACTCCCGTCTCCCTGGACTCTGGCCGCACTCTGAGCTCACCGAGCCTGTGACCAGTTCAAGGTAACCCCGAGCTGAGAGCTCACTCCTCAGCTCTGTTTCTGTAGCCGGCTTCCCTCTTCTAATACCTGCAAGATCTGCGACACTCAGACACCCCCGATCCTTCTGTGACCCTGCTGACCCCGCATGGGCTTCACCCGTTTAGCCTCTGGAGCTATGTCCCTCAGCGGAACAGACTTTTAAAAGTCTTGATTTTGTGCTCTGCTGCTCCTCCAATTGCTGGGAGCCGACCCCTCTCCCCGCAGTCTATCTTCCCGTCGTTTTGGATTCACGTCTCCGCCAGTCCTACCTTTCAGAAAGTGGTTGATTTTCTGTTTCTAGAATTGTTCTTCTTCTTCTCTTCGATCTCCTGTTGGATTTTAGGTGTTTGCAATCTTTAGATAAGCTATCTAGCTGATCTCCTGCCACCTGAAGTAGTCTCAGCCTGCTACTTCTCCGCCATCTTGACTCTGGCAAATCTGAGTTTTACATCTATGTTGGCTCATTCCTAATTGTTTCAAGATCCTCTTTGACTATCTGAACCTGAAGGAAAGATTGAATAAGCTATATTTGTCACGATTGTATGTGATAAAAATATTTTATTTCTCATGCTTTAATCTTAACTTTGATATTATAGGTTTGGATAATGAATAGCCAATAATAAGTGAACTCTGCTTTTATGTTCTTTCTTGTCTTATTCCCATTCAGCCTTCGGAAGTTACATATACCAAAATGTGGAACCTGTAAATTAAATGTACCAACACATTATTTTTTAGAGAATTTTCACCCCTTATTGCAGAACTAACCATCAGTTAAAAATACATATTTCAGAAAGGGGAAATTCTTAGAAGCCAAGAAGTCCCCTCTCCCTTTTTCCTTTCTCCATGTGCTGGACTGGCTGTTTGCCATCAGCTGTATTGCTGTGTTGCTCATCTTTTCTATCGCCCCTGAATCTGAAAGGCTGGAAGCATGGAAACCATATTTCCCGGAACACAAAGCCAGCAAATATCCCAGTCCTGATGCTGTCAGTGCCAGACAGTTATGAGAGAAGAGGAAGGCAGAGGGGAAGCTGAAGCCATATTCTTCCTCTAGCAATGGATGTGGGATTTTGTATTGGTCTCTGGATGTCCTTTCACAAATTAACTGCCTCAGGAGGCAGTTTCCAAAAGATCCTGACCAGTGTGGCAACATATCCCAGAAAGTTAGCTGTAAACCTTGAGAACTGGTTATGGGCTTCCCTTACCTTTGCTCTTCTAACTTTGCCAACTGTTTTATAAGTGCCTAGTTGCCTATTTTAAATACTTTCTTGCTTCAAGTACCCAGAATGATTTCTGTTTTCCCAACTGAAGCCTGGTTGATGTGTCCCATCTCCAAATTTATATAAACCTGTGATCAGGCTTTCACCTAAGAGAAACACAAATCTAATTTAGATTACCAGTAACAGATCCCTAACCCATAAACTGTAAACTAATTTTAACCCAAAAAGTCACCCCTTTATGTGATTTCCTTTTCTTCTGTCAGGTCTTAAGAATTCTATATCAAGAATTACACCACAGAGGACAGATCTAAAAAACATACCCCCAGTATCACCAATGTTACAAAGTGATACCTGGAGGATGGCTACATCTATTCCTGTCCCTCTTTAGTATCTTCAGCTCCTTTTCACTCTATGTCCCTTGGGTTATCTATATATACCTGTATTTGATTTATGATTTTGTTAATTCTTCTAAGGGCAGGACTTTTAAAAAAAGATTTTATTTATTTACTTGAAAAAGAGAGAGAGAGAGAGCACCCAGGGAGTGGAGGAGCAGAGGGGGAGTGAGAGGGAGAGAGAATCTCAAGCAGATTGCATGCTTAGTGTGGAGCCCAACATGGGCTTGATCTCACAACCCTGAGATCATGACCTAGATCCAAAACCAAGAGTCAGAGGCTCAACCAACTGAGCTACCCAGACACCCCTAAGGGTAGGACTTTTTTTTTTTTAAGCTTTTATTTATTTGACAGAGAGAGCAAGAGAGCACAAGCAGGGTGGATAGTGGAGAGAGGGAGAAGCAGGGTCCTTGCCAAGCAGGGAGCCCAATGTGGGGCTAGATCCCAGTACCCTGGGACCATATCTAAGCCGAAGGCAGACACCTAACCATCTGAGCCACCCAGGCGCCCCTGGATAGGACTTTTTATTTGTTCCCTAGCACCTAGGGAATGTTCAAAGATTTTGGTAAATGTCAAAATAAACGTGTGGGTTTCTATTTAAATTGGAGCAATCAGTGGTTTACATGTTTCACATTTAAGTTCACTTTAGTACAGATAAGCAGGCCATCAGGTCTCTTAGGTTCTCTATTTTGATGAGCAATTTAATTTTACTCCAGAAATCCTTTCTCCTGTATTGGTGATGGATTTATAACTACACATTTTACATCTACCTTAATCTCACAGATTTTTTTTTAAGATTTTGAGAGAGAGAGAGAAAGAGAGAGAGAGCATGTGCATGGGGGGAGGACAGAGGGAGAGGGAGAGATAGAATCTCAAATGGACTCTCCACTGAGTGGGGAGCTGGATGTAGGGCTCGATCCCAAGACCCTGAGATCACAACCTGAGCCAAAATCAACAGTCAGATGCATAACAGATTGGGCCACCCCGGAGGCCCTCATAGATTTTAGACAGTCTCCCTGGGTGATTCTATTGTACACTAAAGCCCAATAACCATTTTTTAAAGATTTATTTGAGAGAGAGAGAGAGTGCACAAGTGGGGGTAGGGGCAGAGGGAGAAGAAACAGGCTCCCTGCTGAGCCGAACATGGAGCTCAATTCCAGGACCCTGACATCATGACCTGAGCTGAAGGCTGATGCTTAACCGACTGAGCCATCCAGGTGCCCCAAGCTTGAGAATCATTGTAATAAGCAAACATAGAGCTCCTTCTCTTTCAAATGTCCACAAGGAGTGAAATCGCAAGAATCCAAAGACTTAGCTAGCATTCTTTACATGATTCATATATGGGAGGCGATATATAGAATCACAGGATTTTGTAGCTAAAGATGTTTTTATAGATCATTTAAGCCTCTCATTTAACCTCCTCATTTAGTAGGCCAGCAATCATACCTAGAGTTTCATTGTTTAGGGAAGAACAAAAATTGGAATCCTGGTATTCTGAATTTCAATCTACTGTTGTTATTTTTTTAAAGATTTTATTTATTTATTTGACAGACAGAGAGATCACAAGTAGGCAGAGAGGCAGGTGGAGAGAGAGGGAGAAGCAGGCTCCCCACTGAGCAGAGAGCCCAATGTAGGGCTCAATCCCAGAACCCCAAGATCATGACCTGAGCTGAAGGCAGAGGCTTAACCCACTGAGTCACCCAGGCGCCTGCAATCTACTGCTTTCTTTAAGATGATGGTCATGGACATTTGTATGAGTGGTGAAATGAACAACTCTTAAGTATGCCAATCATATTGTGGACATGCTTATATATTAGTACAGTTTTTTGATACATAGTAATAAATTTCTAACAGAATTAGTATAGATGATTTTCCAATAGATGCAAGCTGAGTATCTTGAGGAAGGTCTAGCATTTTCTAATATGCACAAACATGTAACCTGGGCTTGTGACAGGCAGCCTCTTCCCTCCCCCACTTTTTTGATATAACCGTCTGACTAATACAGAATGTGCTAGGCTCTAATCTCAGTAACAAATACAATACAGATGGTTTATGGAAATTTGAATTGTTCAAACTTGAAGAGGCTGATATAGAAAAATTTTGTAAAGTTTTACTATACAAAACTGCAACTCCTGACAAAGCTGGCAAGCACTGTGCATTCCAAGGCCAGCTGACCCAGGGAATTGCAAACCATGTTTGTGGACTGGGATGCAAGGGTACTGCATTGTATCCACAGCCCAGTTGTGACCCACGTTCTTACTGATGTCCATTGGAACCTCCACATGTGATTCTGGTCACCACTGTACTGCCATTTGCATTACAAACCTTTAGCTCAGAAGTTAGAGATGATAAAACACTCTGCAGTCTTAATCATTAGCATTGATAGTTGACCATCTGTTAATTTTGGAGGGAACACACTCTGAAAAGTACCAGGGAGAGTGATGTAAAAATAGAATACAGCATTAGGACCCCCCAAACCCAACCCCCACAGCAACAGCATCTTCCATCCAACATTATTCTTCGGTGAAAACAGATCTTAAATGATGAGTATGTTAAATTAAGTCATGAGTTCAAGAGAGCATCATACACACAACATGTAGCTTCCCTTACTTTACAATTTTTTCATTTCTTCAAGTGATTCTAACCCCTGCACCTATGTCTGAAAGGCTGTATAAACTGGAAAGAGCCCTAGGGCTTTCCAATTTAGTATTATACTTACTAGTCCACCAAGGGGAGAGAATCCTTTGGGAGGTATCCCAGGAGTCAGATCTGTGCTTGCAAGTTTTAAATTTTTTTTAGTACACAGTGAGATAGATAATTGTGTAGAATAACACTTTGGTTATTTTTACTCCAGGTTCTAATAGGGCTTGAGGTTGTCACCAAGTCACCTTCACGGGTGTCTCCACAGGCTTACCTTCATTATGGCTATTCAGTTAATTAAAAGAGGGCTAAGTATTCTTCTCCCCCGCCCCAAATGATTAAAGGATTAATGAGCTAATACGCACAAAACACTTCCAACCTCATGAAATGAGTCTACAGACCCGGGACATGGCATGTCCTATAGTTTGAAGGGTGGCATCAGCAGATGAACAGAGCTGGACCACCTGCTCCCATGTCTCTCCCCTCCCCCCCCCCCCGCCACCTGGTACTAATGTTGCTGACGTCACCCAGTCCTGGATCCTGGCCCACTGGACCACGGGCTATGCATGTGCTTAGCGAGCCCAGTAAAACAAGGGCAGTAAAATTTCTAAATTTTGATTGTCAGTATTTATTTAAAAAAGCATCAAAGGGGTGATGGTAAGGGCAAGTAGAGCTCTGTTAGAGGCTTACATTTATTCTATGGTTTAGTATTGTTTGCATTTGGAATTACACAAATGTGGGCCATAATTATTTCAGTACTTAGTGTTCTGAAGGTCACATTATGGTCCAAAGTCTACCATTCACTTTAAAACAAATTTCACCAAATATCTTCAACAACTTATTTCTGCAAATTCTTTCTTTCCAAGTAGGCAATCCTCACAAAGAACCAAACTTCACCAACACAGATATATGAGAACACGTTGGGCACTGCTACAAATCTAAGAAAATTAAATCTTGTTTGGCCAGGGAGTAGCCCATGCTTTGTGTCAAGGGTTGGTCTGAACAGGTCTAGGCTGAATTTTTAGAACCATCCTCTCAATGACTTGCGGGTAAGCGTGGGGTCCCAGGATTTGAGGAAATATGTTCTTTCTTCATTTTTTTTCTCCAACTAAGAGATGGGCTCGCCACGCTCTGGGTGAGCTTTGTTGCCACTTGTCATTTCCAAAGGCACACAACTTCTCGACTCTTGCACCATCTCGGAGGTATGTGTGTGCACATAAAAACAAAGGCTATATATTTCCATCACAAATTTCCACACTTGGATCTCCTCCAGACACTATTCTGAATATGACATTCTGCTGCAGAGTCCTAAAAATGGTGCTTTCTTCAATATAAAACCTTTAAAGATCCCTTAGTAGCTATTCAGGGACTGGAATTCAATTTCAATCCTCCACCCTTTGGTCAGCTGTAGATTCAAAATGCTTCCACAAAACACTGAGGGTATGTACTTCAGGGCAAATCTGATTTTTCTTCTGCAATAGAAATGTGTGTTATAGTCACCACAGACTGTATTTTTACTTAGAAAATACCCAAAGCAATAATGCGCCTCAACAAGAGAGAACGAATTATTTTATTTTATTTTATTATATCGGTAGCTTTGATATAAGCTTCAGATAGACCCACTTACTACATGGAGTTTGTGAAATCTACACCTTCAAATCATAATACTCTCTATTTTAGGCTATTACATCGAAAAAGCTCAACTTCTCAAATCCTTTTATTCCAAGTAGTTCTTGCACGTAAATGTTACATCACAATAGCAAAAAAAAATGTAAACTTCTTTTGCAAACTACATAAATACTATAACTGCCTTGAAGTTATTCTTATTTTAAAATCTGAATATATTCTAAATTCTGTATATAAAAAACTTTGGTCAGTAGCCTATGTGTATGACACTTTTTTTTTTTTTAACTGACTAGCTTTTCATGTTGCTTACTTAGTTCTTTGAAGGAGAAAATTTTAAAATTGAGCACAGATCAAAATCCAGTTCATAAGTAAGATAAATACCAGAAATATATGTTGGTAAGTGTGGGCAAAATATGAAACAAGAAAATTATTCCACATACTAAGTCTGACAAGCCATCAGTGGTTTAAAGGTAACGAAGATAAAGGCTTAAGTCAACTTCATATTTTATTCTATATGAATGGAATTCAGCCCATTTATCAATATCACCTTTCACCCTGCTGTATGTCTGCATGTCTATTTGCCAATGAATCACCTCTTTCTCTTTTCTTTTAGAACACAAAGGTCATTTTTACAGCTATAGTCCTAGACTGAACAGTCTCAATGGCCAGTGACTTTCTTTCACCATTACTGTCCTTGAGGTCTTTAAATACAAATTAGAAATGTTTAAACATACAAGTGTGTGCACACACACCCATGCACACTTAGATGACCACATCAAGGCCTTTTTTCCTGCTTCAAGAAAAATTTCTAACATTTACCTTTTTTTGTTAGTAACTAAATCTTCTTCCTCGGAATGTTCTTTTAGTTAAAAATCAAGTCTAATCTGGAGCCCTTACTGATTTGTGACTCTGAGATCCCTACTGAACACCGAGCTATGGGCCATGGTTTCTTTGAGGAAACAAATATCACAGATGAAGCGTTTTCAAAATTTTAAATGCATGCAGAAAGAACTACATAGGCTTTCCAAGCAGCTACATCAAGTGGCTCAAGTAACATTATTATTTATCTTGGCTTAAGCCCTCTATCAACAACATCCTTTTAAAACACAAAGAGAATGGCTACAAGATGGCGGCAGGGCCCGGAATGGTGCTCTGAGCGGTTCCAAGGACATCACTGAGGGTTCCACTGCACTGTCTTCCCTCTTTTGTGCATTTTCTCCAAGTGCATCGTGTCCCCTCTTTGCTGCCCATGCTTTGAAACTATGTAAAATAATTTTTCAAAAAAATCCACCAGTGGTTGAGACCTGAAATAACACTGTAGGTGGGTGGGTGTTGTTAGAGACAGGCAGCCATTCTTCACAGCTCCTCTCCCAGAGGAGGCCCTTGTGGGCATGGGGACACCCACAGCTTAGGAATTGTTCTTGTTGCAAACCGTGCCTTGGCTGCTACTGTCTTCCTTATACTGGCTGCCCGTGTCGCTCCTGCTGAGGATGGTGGAGGGGAGGCGGGAGGGACGTCTGTCCAGGTTCCTCTCCTGAGAGAAGCAGCAGATCATCTTCTTCATGGTGCTGTACATGTCCTCGTCCTTGTAGGAGTAGATGATGGGGTTCATGACGGAGTTCAGCAGCGCCAGCAGCAGGAACCACCTTTTGACGTGCTGCACACCACACTGCGTGCAGTTCAGGCCATCAAGCAGCAGAACCACCAGGCCTGGGGTCCAGCACACGACAAAGGCCCCTGCGGGGAGACAAAAGGAAGCGGGCTGCTTACTGAGGTTTCTTCTGGCCCAGCTTTCAGTCAGTGGCACCAAGGGACCTTAAGGATCTGTTTTGACAAATGCAAAGCAAACTTCCACCCTTCCTCTGAGGGCTGGAGACCTGGGCTTATTAGACACCAACAGCCAGGCACCCCCTTGACTGTCCGCCACGTTCTATTTCAACTCCTTAGCTGCTTACCCAGGGCTTGTCCCGAGGGGGTCACAGTTACCTCCCGCTTACTAAGCACTCCACAGACCTTTTCTCCATCAGCTCTCCAAAGCACACTAGGAGGCTGCTGTGGTCATCATCCCTGCTTTGTGGATGAGAAAACCAAGGCCCGATGCCAGGAGTATATGCTCCTGTTCTCTAACATTACTCTAGTGTAATGCTCCACTGTTCTCTAACTCAGATGTTCTGAATGCTCTCCTGACAAGAAGACACACCACACTGTGGCATTCTCCTCGTCTCTTCCTAAGTCCCCTGCTCTCGAATGCTCTTCTTTATAAATCTGTGCTGGTGCTGAGTAAGCACCGTATTCTTTTTGACAGATTCATGGGCCATCTGTTTAATTCTCTGCTCTGGGTTCAGTTTTTTGTTCTCGTTGGTTGTTGTCAGAAATAAATCTCTCTGTTTCATGATGAGGTAGAGATGTGCTTGTAGCAGATTGATTGATTTAGCACAATTTTAGCACCAACTGTTCATGGAGGGCAGTGTCTTCTGAGTCCCCAGACATCTGATCATACTTGGCTAACCACTAAAGCTTCGGACACGTTCTCCTTAAAATAGAAGCCCGAGGTTCAATTACTCCCCTGCTTTGTCGCCATCACCTTGGGTATCAGCGAGAGCTCAACTCTACACAATGCCTACTATGAGCTGGGCGCTGGTGTAAATGCCTTCCTTTATTAACTGGTAGAACCACACTGTGAGGCGGGCCTTGTTATCATCCCCAGGAAAAGGGAGGTGCAACGAAAGTTAAGTAACTTGCTCACCATCAGACAGCTTGGAAAGGATATCTGATTTTGAATGTCAGCAGTCTTTCTCCGTAGGCTGTGCTCTCGGCCACTACGTATGTCACCTGTCTTGGTACTGTGATATGGTTTCCTCCCCCAAAGTCCTTATCACTTCTAAATGCCCCTGGTTATCCATTCCACAAACATTCCCTGTGAGCTTACAGTGTGTCAGAACCTGCACTAGACAGTAAAAGAGACAACGACTATACACTCCAGGAGCTAAAGTGCTAACGGGGAGACAGAATAAACAAGCAAGTCTATAAATCACATCACCAACTACTTATCCTGACTGGTTAGAATTAGTCCTGCACAGTCTTCCTCTTGTCGCTTTATCTTCGTTCTGAGAGATACACTAATAAGTCAAGAGCCATAAAACGGCTGTGTGAGGCCATAAAATGTCGTGGGCCTCGGGGTCAGACAGGTGTGCCCAGCTCCTCACTTTATGAGTGCACAAATGAGGCAAATCACTGTATTTTTCTGACCACACGTTCTCTCGTTTTTTATTGTTTTATAGATTTTATTTACTCGCTTGAGAGAGAGAAAGAAAGAGAGCTTGAGCATGAGTGAGGGAGGAGCAGAGGGGGAGGGGGAAGCAGATTCCCTGCTGAGCAGGGAGCCAGACACGGGGCTCCATCCCAGGACCCTGCGATCAGGATCTGAGCCAAAGTCAGAAGCTCAACCAAGCCACCCCAGCGGCCTCCTATTCCCTCATTTATAAAATAAGGATAACAATCCCGACTGTGTGGGTGGTTAGGAGAGGTCAGAAGTCATGGCGAGTGGTGCCCAACACTGAGTTGGGTTCTCTAAGTGGTGGCTGTCATGAGATGCTTTGTCAAAGCCATTGGCCAAAATTAGATGTTTAGGAGTTATCAGGAGGGTTTAATTCCCCATTTAGTAATTACAGCTCACAAATGGTTCCCTTTTCACTCCTTTCTGTGTTATTTTTGCTCTGACTGACATATGTGAATAAAGAACTTGGAGATAAGAGATCAGAGATTGGGTCCTATCCTTCACTTACTGTACAACCCTGGGACACCCATGTCATCTGTCTGGGGTTTGGCTTCCTAAACTACAAACTGAGAACTTTAGGCACGTGTTGGGTTTTTCCAGTTTGGGGCCAGGGCACCTTAGTGGGTATGTGGTCAATTTAACGGGTTTGGACAAGTTGGAGGATTTTTATTTTTTATTTTATTTTATTTTTTAAGATTCTATTTATTTATTTGACAGAGATAACAAATAGGCAGAGAGAGAGAGAGGAGGAAGCAGGCTCCCCGCCAAGCAGAGAGCCAGATGTGGGGCTCGATCCTAGGACCCTGGGATCATAACCCGAGCCGAAGGCAGAGGCCCCAACCCAATGAGCCACCCAGGCGCCCTAAGTTGGAGGATTTTTAAATGCAAGAATGGAATGGAATCGCTCAGAGTATACTGCACAGACCAAGGGAAGTTTTGTTTCATGCAACTTTCATTTCAGTTTTACATACTATGTTTACGTGAATATTGGTTATGACGTAAACTATTATTTCTTACTGTTGGTCTTTGTCAAAAAGTTTGGAAAACACTAGTTTAGGTAATCTTGAAGGCCCCTCCAGCTCCAATGGTCTGTATTTCCCCTAACAGTAACACTTTTGTTCTCTGTTCTTCCCGAGAGAGGGTTACTATGTTGTCAAAAGGCAAGAACTAAACAAACCAGACATCAGAAGCTGTTGCTGCCAGTTTTGATGTGAAGACTCCTTTCTGTGTGAAACTGCATAATTCCAAAGAAATCCCAGTGGGAGAATTCTCATGTCCTTGTGTTAATGGGAAAGAGGGAAAAATATTGATTAACTTTATACTTTGTTAAATATGCATGTCAACATTTAATAAAGTATTTAACTTCCAAACCAATGGAAGGGGAAGGATGGAGCCAAAGGAAGGAAAACAAGATCTCAACATAAGAAAAGGAGGAGGGGTGGTAAGTCAAACATAGAAAAGTGGGACAAAGAAAGAACAAAAGAAGATACTGGAAATGAATCCAAATATACTGACAGTCAAGCTCAATGTTAATTGTGGTATTGCTTTTTAAGAAACAGGTAAATCTAAACAATTTGATGTCTACCATTACATCCATATGTGGTAAAAACCATAAAGAAAAGCAAGATGATTAACAAGAAATTTATAATATGGTTGTTTCTCTATTAGGTGGTGGTCATTAGGGCAGGTCCACATAGGCAATGCTGAAGATATTGCAAATGTTCTATTATGCTGCCTGGCAGGTACATAGACATTTTAAAAAAAAAGATTTTATTTATTCATTTGACAGAGAGAGACACAGCAAGAGAGGGAACACAAGCAGGGGGAGTGGGAGAGGGAGAAGCAGGCTTCCCGCTGAGCAGGGAGCCCAATGTGGGGCTTGATTCCAGGACCCTGGGACCACCTGAGCTGAAGGCAGACACTTAAAGACTGAGCCACCCAGGCACCCCTACATAGGGATTTTTAAAGTTTTTTTAAATTCCTTTAAGTGCTATTCTTTATACGATACATATGTCGTTTATAATTTTGTTTGATCTATTTTGCACATACACATACACACATACACATTTACAAAAGTAAATTGCCAATATGCTTTGCTTTCCTGAAAACTGTTTCTTAAATCAATTTTGTTTTTAAATCATAAAAGCTTTTTTTCCCCTCAGAATAAAATTCTAGTTTAGATTAGTCCGGGGACCTAAACACTCTAAATAAAATCTCCAAACTGATGTCTTGTTTGTCACAATGTAGTAATTCATGTATATTTTCCCTTTGCATTGCATTACATACAATAATTCATTCGATCAACACTTGACAAACTTTACCTTGAGCAATGATTATATATGCCAAGCACTGCTATAAGAATTTTATATGCATTAACCATTTAATCTTCATGTCAGCCCTAGAAATATTATGAACACCGCCTAATAAAATACTAATGCTACTCTCTTTTTAAACCTGAGGAAGATGGGAGTCCAGAGAAGCGAGGTAATATGGTCAAAGGCAAAGAGCTGATAAGCGGAAGAGCCAGGATTTGAACCCAGGCAGCCTGGCACCAGGGGCTGTGCTCCTGTCCACATGCATGCCTGCTCAGCAATGGACAAAGAGTCTGTTTACTAAAGAGAGCGATGGGGGAGGGAGAAGGGCACTTCTCTTAGAGTCCCACTTAGAGCTTAGAGTCCCATCTTAGTGGGACTTAGAGCTCTTAGAGTCCCATCTAGTGTATGTCCCATCTGACATACTCCTATACAACATATATAACAATTAAGCTCATATATAACAATTAAATCGTGCTTTGGTTTGCTAGCATAAAGATTTTCTGTCCGGAAGGAAGGAAGGGAGGGAAGGAGGGGACGAAAGAAGGTAGAAAGAATTCCAACAAAAATATAGGCTAGCCGTAGGAGTCAGAAGAAACAAAAATCTGCTGACCTTTCTTTTCTACTGTTTCCAAGAACAACAGAGGCAAATCTTCTTTGACAGAGGAGCCCAGACACCCTCCGCTGCCAGAGACCCTGAGCTGCGGCATGTTGTCTGAGGTGACGGCCGCACACGGGGCATGAACCCTGGGAGAGATACTCCTCCCAGACTCCTCCACCCAACAGCCAACTTCCTGCACCAAACACATCTCAGCAGAGATGTGAGGCTCATCTAACACTTCATTCTTTTGGGGGGGAGGTTACTGTAGGTCGGCAGCTAGATATGAGCCCCCCAAAAAGATTTAGGAGAACATATTGGGAATGGTTTTGGCCTTGGGAATCTGTAATCTCAGAGAAATTCTTAGAAAATGCAGGGGATGCCATAAACAAACCGAGGGGCAATTGGCCTATTTCTTACAAAGGGGACAGAGGATAGATTCTGGGAAATATAGATCAGTCAGTCCCTATCAAGTTCTAAGAAGTTTTGGAAGAAAAAACTAATGGAAATGTTTTGTGAGTATTCAGGCTCGATGTTCAGACCATACCAGCTGGGAATAAGCAGAGGTTTCAAAGAGAGGTCATGACAAGTCTTAATCACTTTTTTTTTTTTTTTTAAACCAGGCATTCACAAATAGGAGTGGATCCAAGTTACCCATCTGGGAACCAGTGGAAAAAATCAAGTATGTTCCCCTTGGAGAAGAAAGGGCTTAAGAAAGACATGATGTGCTAACTGCCTCAAAAGCCTGAAAGGGCATCAGATAGAAACAAGACACATAGACTTTTCTCAGGCCATTCCAGAAGGTCAACATGTGGGGCTCGATCCCAGGATTCTGGGATCATGACCTGAGCTGAAGATGGACACTTCATGACAGAGCCACCCAGGTGCCCCAATAAATTAAAAATATTAAAAAAAAATTATACAAATTCCCTGTTTCCACATCAGACCCAATAGTTAGAACTTCTGCGGTGGGATGCAGAAATCTGTAGGATGAAAAGGCTCCCTGGTTGGTAATGACACATGGCCAGTTCTTACAGAACCATTTTTCCAAGCTGACTCAAAACGGCTTATTCAAGCTGACCCTGTCAGCAACATTGTAGACTCTGTAGAGACCTGGCAAAGAGTCATGGAAAAGAGAGAGGGGGCAGAATTCTTTAAAATAAGCAAATAAGCAACTCGAGAGCTCAGTACCTTCAGCTTCCATTTGGAAAAATGTTTGAGCACATCACATACATGAATAAATGTACGAATACCAGCAGCGCAACTAGACCATGGGCAAGACACGCACGTCCTCTTCGGGCCTCTGTCGGCTCTCTGGTTTGCCCTGCCAAGAACGCCTTCCCACCTCCTAATCTAAGGTCTACTTTTCTTTCCAAGCTTAGCTGAAATTCTGCCTCCTCCCCCGGGCCTCTCCCGTTGTCCCACCGCAGTGATCATTGCTTCCTCTCAACTCGTGGGGCCCTTTCCCTCTACAACAGCCACGTGGCGCTGAGCATGTCCCCTGCTTACTCTCTCTCTCACCTCTCTGGAGAACTCTGGGCCAGCCAGTGTGCTCAGGGCCTTACACGCACCTGGTGTTTAAAACTCCCAGCCCAGTGAGGCTGCCGCTCCTACTATTAGCCCGGTCTTACAGACAGTGATTTGAAGTGTAGAAGTAGCTGAAGAATTTGTCTTGGGTCTAGAAGTCGACAAAAAGAGTCACAATTTGAACCCAGGTTGGACTCCCCCACTCAAACTCTTGGGCACCGGACTAAACTGGAGGTAGTTTTTAATACATCTGTCCTCTTTCTCAGGCCTGTTATAAGCTGCCTCAGCGTGTGGGCTGTGCCTCATCACCAGTCTGTATCTTCAGAACTAAGTATGGAGCCCCCCACTCAGCAGAGACGAGGCCGTGGAAGGTAAGGAGTTCTCACAAGAGGCCTCATGGGGCGAGGTCCTGCGCCAGCTGCTGCGTTGTGAATGGCGTCTGGTCTGAACCTGGATGCGACGTGTGACAATTTTGACTACGGTCAAGAAAATTCTCAGGTGAAGCGACAGCCAGTTGAGCAAGCAGAGTGTTGATGGTTAAGCCCAGCTGTGCAGAGGTGAGACACAGCATCAGGCACTGGAGGAATTCCAAAGAATTCAGGATGGTTTGAAGTCAGAGAGGTGACTGACGATGTATGATGAAGTCTGAGAGACCACCTGGGGCAGACCCAGTTGCCTTTATACGGCACCCTCGCCCCCATACACGCACCCACACCCAAGTACCTCTGAGCAAAGGCCCTGCGTGCAACACTCAAGAGTTGGATTTATTGTGAAGATATCAGACCCCATAGCCTTTGCCCTTGGGTGCCCCTTGTATGTAATGAATTAGCTTCTCTTCCAAGCAATTAGAATGGTAGGAGTCATACTGCATCCTTAGGAAGATGAAGAAATATTCCTATATTCCATGGTTCATCAAAGAATCCCATTGAGAAAGGCTAGTCCAGAGGTTTTTCAGGCTCAATTGCAACTCATTAGTGAGCTGGGAAATCAATTTAGTGGGTTGCAACCAGCAATTTTCTGAAAGATGAAATAGAACAGAACAGAAAACATCAGAGCCCATCAGGTATAGTAAGAGTACATTTCATAAAACTTGTTTCAGTTACACACAAAAAGGTGTATGTGTACTGGGCCATGATATCAAATGTACACTATTTCTTGTGAGTCCTGATGTAAAAAAAAAACAAGGTACAAGCCACTTCTATAGATCAGTGATTTTTCAAATCAGTTTTTTAAAAAGTAGAGAAACATTTCCCAAAGGAAATCTCTTGTTAAAAGTTCAAAATCCAGGATTCTGTAAGGAGAGAGATAAGGAGCAGGGGCTGAGGAGGGGTTGAGTAAGGCCCCTGATGGCAGAATCCTCACTCCCCTTCACACCACAACCCCCGCTCCACACGTGTACAAACACTGAGGCTCACTTGGAACACCACTGGCCGCCGTTCACCCAGGTACACCATCCCCCACTTATATCCCTCCAGCAACTGTTTGTTCTCTAGAGTTAAGAGTCTCTTACGGTTTGCCTCCCTCTCTGTTTTCATCTTATTTTCTTTTTCCTTCCCTTCCCCTATGATCCTCTGTCTTGTTTCTTAAATTCCACATATGAGTGAACTCATATGGTATTTAACTTTCTCTGACTGACTTATTTTGCTTAGCATGATACACTCTAGTTCCATCCACATCATTGCAAATGGCAAGATTTCATTCTTTCTGATGGCTGAGTAAGATTCCACTATCTCTCTCTCTTCCTCTCTCACACATCTTCTTTATCCATTCATCTGTTAATGGACATCTGGGCTCTTTCCAGATGTTGGCTATTGTACACATGGCTGCTATAAACACTGGGGTACATGTGTGCCTTTGAATCACTATGTTTGTATCTTTTGGATAAATACTGAGTAGTGCCATTCCTGGGTCATAGTGTAGTTCTACTTTTAACTTTTTGAGGAACCTCCATGCTGTTTTCCAGACTCGCCGCACCAGCCTGCATTCCCAGCAACAGTGTAAGAGGATTCCCTTTTCTCTACATCCTTGCCAACCTCTGTTGTTTCCTACTTGTTAATTTTAGCCATTCTGACCAGTGTGAGGTGGTGTCTCACTGTGGTTTTGATTTGTATTTCCCTGCTGCCGAGTGATGTGGAGCCTGTTTTCATCTGTCTGTTAGCCATTGGTATGTCATTTTTGGAAAAATATCTGTTCATGTCTTCTTCTCATTTCTTGACTGGATTTTGTGGCTTTTGGATGTTGAGTTTGGTAAGTTCTTTATAGATTTTGGATACCAGCTCTTTATCTGACATGTCTGACATGTCATTTGTAAATATCTTCTCCCAAGAACATGGCAGGGATGTCCACTCTCATCAATGTTGTTAACATAGTCCTGGAAGTCCCAGCCTCAGTAAAAAGAAATAAAAGGCATCCAAATTGACAAAGAAGTCAAACTTTTACTCTTCACAGACAATAAGATACTCTGCAGAAAATTCCAAAAGATTCCACAGGGGTGTCTGGGTGGCTCAGCTGCTTAAGTATCTGCCTCCAGCTCAGGTCATGATCTTGGAGTCCTGGGATCAAACCCCATATCAGGCTCTCTGCTCAGTAGACAGTCTGCTTCTCCCTCTCTCCCTCTGCTCCTCCCTCTTGCTCAAGCTTTCTTTCTCATTTTCTCTAAAAAAAAACCCAAAAAACAAAAAAACAAAAACAAAAACAAAAAAACAAACAAACCCGACTTCACCAAAAAATTGCTCGAAATTATACAGGAATTCAGTGAAGTTGCAGGATATAAAATCAATGCACAGAAGTCAGCTACATTTCTATACACCAACAATGAAGCAGAAGAAAGAGAAATCAAGAAATCGATCCCATTTACAATTGCACCAAAAACCGTAAGATACCTAGGAATAAACCTAGCCGAAGAGGTAAAGACATAAAGGATCTGTACTCTGAAAACCACAGAACACATGTAAGTCTTCTAGAGCAAAGCTTTCAGCACTCAGGATGCACTAGTGGTCAGGGAGCTCCAAGTCTGCTTATTCTGCTTATTCAACACTATCTGCCTCAGAACCCCGGGGCGGAGGGGGATGGGGGCGCTCTTTAAAATTCAGATTTCTGGGCCCCACCCAGACCTGCTGAGTGAGAAACTGATGAGAGTACAATCTGGACATCTCCAGGTTGAGCTAGCACCCTAGGGAAGGCTTTCGTATAGCAGAGCGTGAGAACCACCAGCCTAGACAGGGAGACTCACGTGAAGATGGGCTAAAATTCTGGTGAGAATGACAAGGATAGCAAGAGCAGTGCTGGAGGGGATGGACAGAAGCGGACGGTTACAAGCAGATGGTGAGGAGGAAGAGATGGAAGGACTTGAAAGAACTGGCTGTGGGGACTGAGGGAGAGTGACTGGGCTGCACGTGGTTCTGATGACCAAGCAGAGAGGCAGAAGAGGGACAATTTAGAAGGAGACAGTGTTCAGTTTTAGGCATCAGGTAGGTAAGTGGAGCACTTGTGGCTCCTCAAGGCAGAGATGTGTAGAAGGCATTCTGCATTCTGACAGCTCCAAACCGAAATGTTGACTTGGGAGTCATCAGCAGTAGGCGGGCGCTTCGGCCATTTGTCCTTACTAAGTACTTACTAAGCCATCACCCGCCCTGCGCCAGCTACTGAGAGTAAATATTCCCATGATGACTACATTTGGATAACAAATCTAATTTTCTTCTATTGCCAAGTGACAGGTCAGTTACATTGACAAGAAGCAATAAGGTTTTCTTCTAATGAGGCACTATGTTCCTTCAATACCTGTTTAAGAGACTCACTAATTGTCCAATTACACTATAAATGAGCTTTCCTCTGGTAATTAAATAAACTAGTTTCAGTGCTAGGCTCAAAAGCCAGTACCATGAGTTCAATGTTAATTTTTAAAGCACAGTGAATCATATACTAGAATATGCAATTACAGTGCTGAAATGATATTTAATGACTGTAATTTAAGGTAATCAGAAATATCAAATTAAGGAATGTCTAACACTTCAGAAGACAGAATTACAAATGAAAATATTGGTGACAAATGAAATCAAAGATCTTTCCAAGTCCCTAATCAATATCATGTTAGAAAATCTGTAACAGCCCTCTTCTCTTATTTGGCAGATTTCAAAATATCTAAAAAAAAATCCTCTTGTTAATACTTCACTTCCATGATATATAGGAAATCAGAAAGAAGAATAGCAGCCCCTCTGGAAGAAGGGCCTCTCCCTGGAATGTAATTAAGATAGTTCAGAATTCTTGGGGACGGGCAGAAGTTGAAGTTGAAGTTGAAGACCTCAAGGTACATGAAACCTGTTCTTCAAAACTCATACTTTTTTTTCTGTTCCACTAGTCCGACTTGTACCCATATTTTCACCAGTTTAAAATTCACACATGCAATTAAAAAAAAATCCTGACATGTGAGTGCCCCACAAATAAAACATCTGTAACAATAAAAGCAATCACTTACACAGAATAGTCACACTCTGGCACACAGACTACTCATTTCATCAAACAGGGGATATATTTTAAATATGTTCACTCTGTTATTCTTTGTTTTCAGTCCAGGAAAGAGTGGCAGGGCACAGGCAATAATGCTAACCTAGTAAGCCGCAGGACCGTCTGATTTACTAAAATAGAAAATTACAACTCTACATAAATTTGGTTGTCAACCTCATCCAAGGGAAGCTCCCTTCTTATTTAAAAAGAAACTTAATTTCAAATAAAATTTTAAAGTAAAAAGCTGTCCATGATCAGAAGTGTTATAATGCACAAGCCACACACTTACAGAATATTTAAGTGGAAATGCTTTCAGGATAGTGAAGAATTTGTTCAATAATTTCAAAATAACACTTCCAGATGTGGTTTGCATTTAAATTCGTATTCGTTTACCCACAGTGTTTCAGAAATCCAATAATTCAGAAAATAGACTGTCACATATGAGAAAGGAATGAAAATATATACTTCTAGTAAACCTAACTTATTTTTACTACAGAAAGCAAGAAAACGCCGAGACACTTCAAATAGAAGATGAGCAGTTAAGCATTCCACAAATGATTCATTTAACACTATTGTCACTTCTGTCGGGTCTTTTGACTCTAACAACTGGTTTTAGACACTTGTTTTAAGTTTGCGGCCAGCTCTGGGAAATTGAAAATCTCAGTGCCAAAGGGTTACGAGATAAAATTTAAAGGAGAGGCATATAAGCAGCTAGAACCACAGCCTAGACCTAATTCTAGTGTTTAACTCCGGGCAACAGCTGGAAATCATAAACCGAATAAGGAAGAGAACACCATCTCCACCTCCAGATTCCTCTTTAAGCATAATATGTATGGACCAATAATACCTCAGTACCTCACTGACTATTACAACAAGGGTTCTCCAGCATCTAAGAAAAGGTGTGAGGTCAGCTGCGTGTATTGGCAAAGTAACAGGTCTTTGTTGGGTAAAATTTTTTTTAATTTTATTTATTTATTTGACAGAGAGAGAAATCACATGTAGGCAGAGGCAGGCAGCGAGAATGGGAAGCAAGTTCCCTGCTGAGCAGAAAGCCAGATGCAGGGCTCAATCCCAGGTCCCTGAAATTATGACCTGAGCCGAAGGTAGAGGCTTTAACCCACTGAGCCACCCAGGCACCCTTGGGTAAAATTTTAAAGACAGATCCCAACTAGTCCAAGGATTTGAAATTCTTGCTGGAGTCACTCTTTTGGATTAGGAAGGCTTCTGCTGCACCCTACCTGAAAATGTAAACACAGTAAGCTATAGGAATATAATATTTTATCACATAAACGGTCACTGGTGCAGAGCAGGGTTCTCAGGGGATGGGAAAGGGATATATTCGATGGGGTTGAAAATTTTCAAAAAGGCTATAATATGGGACACTGCACAGGAAAGTTGGCTTGAATAGAAGACAAGATTCTGGCCACCCAGATGGCACAAAACACGATTCAGAGCTCAAAGAAGGGAACAGGAATTAGAAGGAGCAGGACTGGCTTAGAGAAAGTTGGACCTAGAGCAGCAAGAGCATGCTATAGTTTAGGAACTACTATGTCTTGACACAAAAGCTATGACCCCCACCCCCCAGCCACCCATGCTGGCTGCCATTATTAATCCACCACACTACCTGTGTCTGAATCCACATATGGCCTTGAATCCTTCATAGCACAGCTCCAAGCAGCGTCTAGCAATCAGATGGAATTTGCCCTTGGGATGAAACCCACTTAAGCCATCCCTATTATCGTAAAAAGAGCATAGGCTGGAGATCAGGCTGATACTGAGTGGACCATGGGCAAATCCATTCACCTTCTTAGGCCTCCTACCATTTTCTAAGCTATGGCATGAGCATGATGATACTGACCAGACAAAATTTTTGTAAGAATCTAATTAGATAATGCATGGTGTGTCCAACACAGAAAATGTTAGTTCTGACTGCCCAGAGAGAAGAGTGTTGGTTATTTCCTCTGCTGTGCTTCCTAAGACAATGCATACACACATCCAGTAGGGTGTTTTATTTGCTGTTGAGTACCCACATGTGCATACACACACACACCATTTATTACACTTGGTCCTAATTCTTCATGCATTTGGCTGCCCTGCTAGGCTGACATCCTCAGGAAGACCCCTTTTGTATCTTATCCAACTTGAGATACCCAGTGTTTAGCCAAGCACCCCACACACAGTAGGTACTTAATAAAAGCTTCTTAAATGAAGGGATCTCTATTCAAGTCCAGACCCTAGACTATGCTTTTTAAAGGGTCTTTCTGTTTCTCCTCTACCAATTTCTTCATCTGCCCATTAATGGGATTGGATTAGCTCCTAATAGGAGCTTATGAAAACCATTATTGGTCAGGTTTCTACTCAAGAAAAGAACAAATTTGGAAACATATTTCTAGTTTGCATTGGGCAAATCTGTTTGATGGGAGAAATATGAGGAAATGGGTGGCTTATGTATACAGCAAAGTAAGGCTGGAGGACATAAATAGAATATGTGTACAAGGTAATGATGGAAGGAAAGACAGCCACTGTGAGACACACGTGGAGCTGCCATGAAGCTATTATCCTCTGAGAACCAGGCAATGGGAGAAAAAAGCTTGCTCTTTGAGTTAAGCCCTAGACCCAAGTCACTTAAAGAGATTCTCGGTTCTGCAACAGCTTTACTGAAATCTGACCGAAGGCGATAACGTCTTAGGGGAAAGAATGTCCCTGGAGCCAAGGATGTCCAGAAGTACCTTATGCAGCTCCCAGGGAGAAAAGTTCTCAGCCAAGGTCAGTCTGTGTGGCTGGGAGGTCTCTGATGTTCTGATTCAGCACAAAAGGCAACCTCTGATTGTAACTGGACTTGCCAGGTATTGAGTATCGGAACCCCTCGGTAATTAAGAGAGAGCAGGCCAAAGGGAGGAAGGAAGGAAGCAAGTGGAAGTGACACCTACACTTTGCTCACCTTCTTGCCTCTGTCACCTTTACTGTGTGGTTACCTTCTCCTTATTCTCTCAAGTTCAGCTCATTTGTCACCTGCTCTTCGTAGCTTTCCCCAGACACCACCCCGGGCTGAGTCAGAGGTTCCCCATTCCACATTTCCATGGTACTCTCCAGAGGTTTACTGTCAAACCAGATGCCCTGAGTGGCTTGTCCCTCCACGGCCAGCTAGACTGAGAGCACCCGAAGGGCAGAAATGCTGCCACAGTCACCTTGGGTTCCCGACACCCAACCAGGACTGGATGCTTAGTGGAAAGCAAGGAAAGCTGGAATGTCACAGAGAGGAAACAGAGGTGTCACAGGAGAAAATTAATTTGTCTCTCTGCTGGGTTTTCACTAGAATGACACATCCCCAGGCACTGGTTTCAGGCAGAACATTTCCCAGGCAATCAGCCCTGATCACATTTCTGTGCCATCAAGGGAAGTGTAAGGCACCAGGGGAGACCCACCTTATGAATTTATTTAATGGCTTGTTCCCAAATGGAGAAAGCTGGTTGGCTGGAATTCAAAATAAACTTTGTGATGAGCACAACTGATATACATGGCTTTGAGTTCCTCAAAAATGCCCACTTCACCCATTGATCGTTGGTTACATTATGGGCAATTCCAGGCTAACTGCAAGTTGATTTGCAACGGTGTTTCATTGATTCATCCTTGACCAGTTAGACCCTTTTGACCCTTGCTAATGTGTGCAAGAACTTCCAGGAGTCTCCACCCAAACTGCAAGTCTCGCCTGGCCTAAGGCCCTGGCAGTTCCTGCAAAGAGCATTAGAGGCGCACCTCTCCTCTGGTTAGTTCTTCAAGAACCTCCAGTCCTTTTCATACATTTCTTACAGCTTTGTATTTGAAAATAAACTCAGTTAAACCTGAAAACATACAATAGCTTACTCTATTTACCCTGTATAATGCGGGGACACACACATATGCACATACATGCATACTTTCAATACATACACTCGCTTTACGTTATATACAAGTATTTAATCCAAAGTTGATAAAATCAAGTATTGGTTAAAATTTCCTCTAGAGAAAGCCTGAACATTCCAGGCCCTTGGGTGGGAACATTAGTTCCCTTTTAAGACATCGTTTCTACAGAAAATTAGATTGAACTCAGTTTATATCCCTTTATCCTGGAAAGCAAGCAGCCAGCTTCAATGTGAGGACTGTCTGTGCTAACAAAGCGATACTACCTAACCAACCAGCACATTCCCCTATGGGCAAGATGATCATGGTTCCAATCTGTGCTGCCAATCAGTCTACTTCCCCCCTGAAGGACTCCTATGCAAAATGCTAATGTCCTTTTGCCTTTCTTGTGTCTTCCGGTAATCGTTAACACATTTATTTTTCTCAGCAGTAAGTGTTGGGCAAGTAAGACATAGTTCCTGCCCTTAAAGTGTTTGCTCACTAGGAGGGCAGAAAGGGCATGCACATAAAAATAAATTACCATTAAGGCAGTAAATGACACATAGCCAATGAATGGAATGGGGGAGTAATATAGGAACTCAGAGAAGAAATCTCCACATGTTGGGGTGACTGAAGTCCTGATGGAGAACATGGGGTTTGAGGGGGATCATGAAGGAAACACAGGAATTACTAGGTGGGGGGAACTGTCCCCCCACACACCCGGTAGAGGTCTAGCATAGGAGTACACCCAGCACCTTTGAGATCAGGCACCATACCTTGTGCTGTGATAAAAGGAAGCTGAGACAACTCCCAGTGCACAGCTCACGCAAGGATCTGTAAACCACGTTATCACAGGTACCTGGGAAGCCAAGGACTCCTCCTCTGAATTGGGATGGTTTATAACAATCTAGAACAAAGAATCTACGGCTCTTCTAACACTCCATGCTTTTCCACATTTGGGTTCATCAAACTCATATACGCCATACTGCATCATTGTTTGAAAGAACCTTCTGTTTAAAAAGTAACTTTTACCACCCCAGTAATCAAATGAGATTAGTAAGTAAGAATGTGTAAACAGCAAGTAATTTGTAAACTGTTAACAAGTGAAGAAGAAAGATCCAAACCACATTAATACAGAGGAAAAGAAAGATTGTTCAGTTTAAAGGACTCCTTGAATTAGACCATCTCTTAACAAACCGAATACCCTCAATTCAATAAAGGGCAAATAAAACAGTCTGGGATACTATCTCACTCAAATGGTAGAACTAAAGATATCATGATAGGTAACAAAAGGCTCATCTTCTTATCCCTTTAGCCAACCCCAGGAAAAACATTAAATCCTTCCTCTTTCAACATATACCTTTTTATTTTCCTGAAACAAGTGTGTTTATTATTGTGTACAATGACTTCTTGGTGTTTTTACCTAATGACATACATATACAGAAGGATCTACTAGTTAGGTAAACCTGGATAATTAAACTCTTAAGCCTTGCTTCCTCACCTGTAAAACAGAGTCAATAAAAATCTCATCCCATCCCCGAGCTGGTGAGGCCCAAGTAAAAAAAGGAATACAAGGCCTTTCATTGCAGCATTTAGCACAAGGTCATTGTCAAGATCATCATCTCTTAGGATTGCTCCAGGAAAGACCTTTTGTGATCTCATATTTGGAAAACCTATCATGGCACCGGTGAGAGAGGCACTATGATATAGTGTTTTCTCAGCTTGGTCTCAAGAGCCAGACGGCTGGGTTCAAATCCAAGACCTACCACTTGCTTTTGGGTTCCCTTGGGCACTATCTGTGAAGCCTATTTAATGCACCTGTACCTTATGCCTCTCCCTTACCCATAACATAGAGACAATAAGAATCCTACCCCCATGTCCCTTCCTGTAGTTGCTGTAAGAGCCAGATGACTGATTATTCATAAAGTATACAGATCAGTGCTTGACACAGAAGATGACCTCATGTGTTAGACATTCCTGTGCTGATCCTGCTCTCCAGGTTTTTTTTTTTTTTTTAAAGATTTTATTTATTTATTTGACAGAGAGAGATCACAAGTAGGCAGAGAGGCAGGCAGAGAGAGAGAGGAGGAAGCAGGCTCCCTGCTGAGCAGAGAGCCCGATGTGGGACTCGATCCCAGGACCTTGAGATCATGACCCTAGCCGAAGGCAGCGGCCCAACCCACTGAGCCACCCAGGCGCCCTGCTCTCCAGGTTTAAAGGCAGTCAGAATCAAAGTCAAGAGTCTTCCAAAAAAGTGAAAAAATACTAAGGTTCCAGAGTTACATGAGATGTGGAATGTCCTGTTCTTCCCTAAGGAATCCCAGAGGATTTTAAAGCAAAGGGAGTCTTTTAGAACAGAGCTGTACAGAAGGAACCAAGTGAAAAAGATGTGAGTGGCAGGAGTAGCCTGCTGAGTTCTATCTAGTCCACATATTTCTATTCTATTCTACATTCTGCAAATATTTGTTTTCATTTTCATGCCCATTTTCTCCACTAGACCAGACAGACCTCAAGGACTAGAACTGTATTCAGCCAATTTACTTGTGTATCCCCAGTTCTTAGCATAATATATACAGTGGGCACTTAATGTTTAGCAATGAGTGAATGGTCAGATAAGTGAATACAAGAAGGGTCTAAAGATACATGTAGAGGTTACGGCCTATGTTCTCCTCTAGGATTCTGATGGATTCCTGTCTCATGTTGAGGTCTTTTATCGATTTCTAGTTTATCTTTGTGTACGGTATAAGAGAATGGTTGAGTTTCATTCTTCTACAGATAGCTGTCCAATTTTCCCAGCACCATTTATTAAAGAGACTGTCTTTTTCCCACTGTATATTTTTTCCTGTTTTGTCGAAGATTATTTGACCATAGAGTTGAGGGTCCATATCTGGGCTCTCTACTCTGTTCCAGTGGTCTATGTGTCTGTTTTTATGCCAGTACCATGCTGTCTTGGTGATCACCCGCTTTGTAGTAAAGCTTGAAGTCAGGTAACGTGATGCCGCCAGTTTTATTTTTGTTTTTCAACATTTCCTTAGCAATTCAGGGTCTCTTCTGATTCCATACAAATTTTAGGATTATTTGCTCCAGCTCTTAAAGGCAAAGGAAACAAAAGCTAAAATGAACTTTTGGGACTTCATCAAGATCAAAAGCTTCTGCATAGCAAAGGAAACAGTCAACAAACAAAGAGGCAACCCACAGAATGGGAGAAGATATTTGCAAATGACAGTACAGACAAAAGGTTGATATCCGGGATCTATAAAGAACTCCTCAAACTCAACACACACAAAACAGATAATCATATCAAAAACTGGGCAGAAGATATGAACAGACACTTCTCCAATGAAGGCATATATATGGCTATCAGACACATGAAAAAATGTTCATCATCACTAGCCATCAGGGAGATTCAAATTAAAACCACATTGAGATACCACCTTACGCCAGTTAGAATGGGCAAAATTAGCAAGACAGGAAACAACATGTGTTGGAGAGGATGTGGAGAAAGGGGAACCCTCTTCCACTGTTGGTGGGAATGCAAGATGGTGCAGCCACTTTGGAGAACAGTGTGGAGATTCCTCAAGAAATTAAAAATAGAGCTTCCCTCTGACCCTGCAATTGCACTACTGGGTATTTACCCCAAAGATACAGATGTAATGAAAAGAAGAGCCATCTGTACCCCAATGTTTATAGCAGCAATGGCCACGGTCGCCAAACTGTGGAAAGAATCAAGATGCCCTTCAACGGATGAATGGATAAGGAAGATGTGGTCCATATACACTATGGAGTATTATGCCTCCATCAGAAAGGATGAATACCCAACTTTTGTAGCAACATGGATGGGACTGGAAGAGATTATGCTGAGTGAAATAAGTCAAGCAGAGAGAGTCAAGTATCATATGGTTTCACTTATTTGTAGAGCATAACAAATAACATGGAAGACACAGGGAGATGCAGAGGAGATGGGAGTTGAGGGAAATTGGAAGGGGAGGTGAACCATGAGAGACTATGGACTCTGAAAAACAATCTGAGGGTTTTGAAGGGGCAGGGGTGGGAGGTTGGGGGAACCAGGTGATGGGTATTAGGTAGGGCACGTATTGCATGGAGCACTGGGTGTGGTGCAAAAACAATGAATTCTGTTATGCTGAAAAGAAATTTAAAAAATGCTAAGAAAGAAAGAAAGAAAGAAAGATAGATAGATAGATACATGTAGGTATGCATCCAAGTGCAAGAAGACCTTTTATTCTTCTAAATTTTTTTCACTTGGGTACAGTTGACACAAAATGTCACATTAGTTTCATGTGTACAACATAGTCATTCTAAAATCAAAGACAAGAAGTAACAAGTGTTGGTGAGGATGTGGAGAGAAGGGAGCCCTTGTGCACTGCTGGTGGGAATGTAAATTGGTGCAGCCACTATGGAAAAGAGTATGGAGCTTCTACAGGAAGACTTTCTTTTTTTTTTTTTAAGAATTTATTTATTTATTTGAGAAGGAGAGAGACAAAGAGATGGAGAGCACAAGAGCGAGAGGCAGTGGAGACGGAAACTCCCCGCTGAACAGGGAGCCTGACTTGGGGCTTGATCCCAGGACTCTAGGATCATGACCTGAGCCGAAGGCAGACGCTTGACCACTGAGCCACGAAGGCACCCCTAAAGAAGACTTTTTAACACTAACAGAGCCAAATTTGACCCTTGAGATCACTAGGACTAAGCCAACAGCAAGGAAGAAGATAAATGAACAGGAGTAACATTCCTATAACCTGGAACCTCAATTTCACAGTTCCTAGTTTTTTACTGTATGGAGCTCTTATTATGCATCATCTTGTTTGGTTGTCAGTTCTAATTAGCCCATCCTGAGCTAATGGATTGCACAGGGACTTTGGCAAGATGGTTTTGTTCTTTGCAAATGATACACACCCATGCAATTAAAGTAGTTAATGCTTGTGCCTTTCAAATGAGATCAAGATATCTTCCCATACTTATGAAAAAATCTTATCAAGTAGATAAATCTAATAAAAATGTTTTGTAGAGTCACAGACTGAGACTTGCAAGAATTCTTAAAGTTGGTCTATCTCTCCCACACAGTGAAAGAATCCTTAAGTAACACTAGACACAGGGGCACTTAACACCTATGTAACACTTCCAACAAGTGGGAACATGCCTTACTGCCCTAGACAGCCAGCTCCACTGGAGAATAACTTGAATCTTTATAAAACTCTTCCAATAATGAGTTCAAATATCCATTCTGTAATTTTTATCCTTGACCCTAGTTTTAACTGCCAAACCTCTGAAATGTAATTTCCTTTCCAGGTAACAATTCTTAAAATATATAAATATAAAATAAAACATAACTGTTACGCCCCCCCCCCTTTTTTAGTGACACTTCCCCAATTCCTTTATTTGTTCTGGATCCTTCGAAAGCCCAGATGCTGACCACACTGACAATATTCCTTTCCAAATGTGATGTCCATAACGGGCCTCACGGTGCCTCCATGACTGAACTTGTATCCAGAGAAAACAGGACAACTTCTCTAACTGGATTTTTCATGTTCGGTTAGTATGTCTAGGACCACATTCCTCTTTGCGCAACCACACAACATGATAGGTCAGCTGGTCAGGAAAAACCCTTGGATCTTTCTCTTCTTTGGTCCAAACATGCACTTTTTAAAAGGAGGTCTACCTTACCTTTGTGGTTGTGTAGTTGCAACGTGTGCATGGGTATGTTTTATATAAACCTAATGACCAGGTCTATTCTTATAAAATGCTATTCTTGCTTGCTTTGGCATATCCTTCTACTCTGAGAACAGCTGTTTAAATCTGGACTCTCGTCCCTAACAGACTAGCTATTCCTGCCTCCTTCTGCCATGAATGTGAGCAACGTTTTTTTATATCTTCTCTAAGTCATTGCTATTTTGCTGGGGAAATATAGACCAAGGGCAAGAATCCTAGCAGCTCCTGAGATTCTTGACAGGGTGGTATCAATCCTGTCTTTTATCACCAGGCTTGGAACGGAATTGTGAGCTACTGGTGAAATTCCTGACTGCTCTATCACTCTGCCCACAGTTCTTGGTAACCAGAATAGTATGTCTAGTTACCAAAGTCCTTGTGGACAGCCACATGCATACCATCCACAGCATTCCCATTATCTACTCACCCCTCAACCTTATCACAAAATGTAAATCAGGTTAATTTGTTATTCAATTTCTGTGGTAACTTTGGAACACCACTTTTTTTTTTTCCACTTAAAAATCCATTCCACAGGGCGCCTGGGTGGCTCAGTGGGTTAAGCCGCTGCCTTCGGCTCAGGTCATGATCTCAGGGTCCTGGGATCGAGTCCCACATCGGGCTCTCTGCTCAGCAGGGAGCCTGTTTCCTCTTCTCCCTCTCTGCCTGCCTCTCTCTGCCTACTTGTGATCTCTCTCTGTCAAATAAATAAATAAAATTAAAAAAAAATCCATTCCACAATTTGCTGAGCATATGATTCTTTATAAAACATACAAATAGTTAAGCAGTATAAATTCAGGACTTATTTTATGACCTTATACAAAATCGTTCACATTTATAAAATTTTTTTTAAATCTTTTGAGATTTGAATATTTTTTAAAAATCTTTTGGTTTGAAAATGAAATTTAAAGTTCACAGAAGTTGTATTCTTTTTCTTTTCACATACACATGTGTCACATACACATGTGATTGAAATTTCATTTTCAATCACCATAATAGCTTACATGGTACTTTATAGGAGATTAGAACAAAACCTTAAAACCACCTGTCTCAAAATTAACCATTTCTGTGCTTTCTAATGGCCTCATTTTATTTATTTATTTAAAAAGATTTTTTAATTTATTGGACAGAGAAAGAGTGAGGGGGCACAAGCAGGGGTAGCAGCTGACGGAGAGGGAGAAGCAGGCTCCCCGCTGAGCAGAGAGCTGAATGCAGGGCTCAATCCCAGGACCCTGGGATCATGACCTGAGCTGAAAACAGGCGCTTAACCGAATGAGCCACCCAGGCGCCCCAGAACAAAGTTTATTGAGGAATAGTAAAGTGATAGTTCAAAGGTCCCTAAGAGGAAGGGGACCCGAGAGGGTTGCCCTCATGGCATCATTTTATAGATGAGAAAACCGAGACACAGATAGGTTAAGTAAATCTCATTAGCAAATAATACAATTAAGGCTGATCCACCCTGCAAATTAAAATACCTATATTCTTAAGAAAAAGGTAAACCTACCACTGAAAGAGAAACACTTATTCTATCAGTTATTAATTCTAAAAACTCACTTTCTATGAACACAGCACTTCAGTTATTTCAAGAAAGAGAACTCCGCTAGGCCGATTCCATTAAGTCAGCACCTTGTGCTCCCTGCAAATTCTGAGTTAGTTTGGGGCCAGTAAAGAGAATCTGAGGTTCTTTCCCCTTCTAGAAAAAAAAACAAGGTGACATTAACGCTAATGGAGTCAACAGAAGGTATATGAAATGCCAAACTTAGGCAGGAGTTTCTCATCATAAAACATGGAAATATAGTCCATTAGTAAAGTCTTTATTGCATCTCTCTCTCTCTCTCTCACACACACACACACACACACACACACTCACGACTATCAGAATAATGCCACAGAAAAGGAAGGCTAAAATATTCCCAGTGGTAATGAGATATGGAAACAGGAGGGCAGTGAGGCTTTACATAGCACCTCTTTGCTGGGCCACAGTAAAATCAAAGGGTAGAAACTTATATTCTTGTTTGCACAAGAATTAGGGTGAAAACTATTATTTGGAACTAGAAGAAAAATGATTCAGAAATGGTATCCTTACAATGCACATAATTTGATCCTATCATGTGTCTTGTGAAATACCGTCCTGGATGGTTGCCCTGGATGGCTTCTAAGGTTCCAGCTGGTGTAATAGGAAGGACTTCGAGAAATCTCCCTAGAACACCAGAGCTCTGAAAAACACGTATTTGGGGGCAGGAAGAACTCCAGGCCAACTCATGGAGAAACAAGTTGCTACTCACCACCCACTGGGGCAGACCTTGGAGGCTAGGAGATGGGGGGTGGGAGGGTTCTTGGAGCAAAAGGTATCTGGGGGTGGGGATCACTATTGTCGGCAGACCTGTGCCAATAGTCTGGTCATTAGCCTCTCTGCCTGAATGCTAAGAAACCCGTGCCACCCAGGGTTGATGCTGGATCCACCATGAATTCCTTCGTAGATCACCTTCTTTCATTATAAACTCTACCATCTCTTGCGGTCCCATTCTCGATGATTCCAGGATCTGCTTTCATGTAAACAGTTATATGCTCTGAGTTACAGGCATCAGAACTTTTTCCTCTCAGTTGTCCAAACCAGAAATGTGGGTGTCATCCTAGATGTCCCCCTCATGGGACACGTGGCAACACTCATCAAGCATTATCAATTCTACTTTATCAATATCACTCCAATCTGTTCATTTCTTTCCATCCAGCCTAACCATCCCTTATATCAAATTACCATCATCTATTGGATTAATTTAATAGCCCCCCCAGTGGACTTCCTGCCTTCAGTCTTTACACCCTCTAATTCATTCTCCAAAACGGGGTCAGCAATCTGTATATAAAGAAAGTTTGATGAAGCTTGTTCCCTGCTGGAAAGTCTTCAGGACAAGCCCAAAGTCCACAGCCTGACAGACAGGACCTTCATGACCTCAGCATGCCTGACCCACCAGCCTCCTCGTTCCTCCGTGCTCTGTGTTATTTGCAATGCCCTGAGCTGGTCATGCTGCCTTTCACTGCTGGGCTTTTGTCGCTAGAGCTTCCTCTGCTTTCCACATGCTTTACAGACCCACACCCCAATTCTTCACATGACTCCACAGCTCCCAGTGCTGGCTTAATAAAAGTCATAGCTGACACTCAGTGTGAGGGGTTCTGTTCCAAGCATTTTTATGCATTAAGTTATTTAATCCTCACATCACCCCTTTGAGGTAAGTATTATCATGTTCCCCTTTTAAAAACAAGCTGCCATGATCTCTCAAAGCTGGGTTATATGCTTCTAAGTGCTCCCAGAACCCCCTGCGTTTACCATAAAACATACGATTATACAACTTCCCAATTTTCTGTACTATAAACTATAGGTCCTAAAGGAAAAAGACACATCTGGTTTTTCGAGATCTCCTAGATGAAGCTCACTCAATGTCTGCTGAACTAATAGTGATGACAGTGCTCGACTATATGGGATACAGGTTCGGGGCACATTCTAGAACCCACTTGCTTGCATCCAAATCCAATTACTAACTGTATGACCTTGAGCAAGTCATTTAACCCCTCTACCTAGAATGGGGATAATGATAACATATACTTCATATTAGAGTTAAGTAAGTTAGTACTGTAGAGTGCTTCGAGGAGTTCCCAGCATATATAATGATTATATAAGTGTTTGCTATTATTAGCATTCATGTTAGTGAAGGAACTAAAACCGTTCATGAAATGGAATAAATACCATTAGCTCAATTTTCTGGCAAGAGGAGCTGATGAAAATCAAGTGACAATCCTCAAGTGTACGCCGGTTCTAAAATTAAGTATTGTCATCCAAAGAGTTGTTACAATGCATCAGAGACATGGCTGAAGGATGTCTTACAAAAGATCCCATCAGTAGACTTTTTAAAAACAGCAACAACAAAGACAACAGCGGATGAATGAGTGGCCTCCTGACCGACTCCAAAGAGGAGATGATCTAGAGGTTTCAGAACACACCAATTACTTGGATAAAGGATATACTGCTGCATGTGGGGGCCAAATTTAGAAGAAGGTTACAAGGAAATGTTTTCTAAGACCAACAGGACCATCTTGGATTTGCCAGAATGTTTAGGACTAAAGAAGCTGCGTTTTATAGAGAAAATTCCCTGAACAAACTACTTCCCCACAGTGAAAACACTTGCATCCTCAGACCTTGACAGGGGATTTAGTTGTGTGCTCTTAAAAGCAAAGCAGATGTCTTTTCAAAGTAAGAATGTTGTCTATGAAAAGATGTAATCGAAGGAGTAAACATTGAGACAGGGTTTCATGGCATTAATTAAGTACTGCATTCCTTGTTACGCACATTGTCTTTGCTCAGGTTACTGAAATGAAGACCCCAGTGGCTGAAAACAGTGGCGAGTTTTCACCAAAACACAGAGGAAAGTTTTATTCAGAGTTGACCCTTTGCTGAGCAATCCAAAGGCTTGGTCCTCACGTCCGTAACCCATTTAAATGTTCATGGGAATTTCCTGGTAAAGAAACAGCAACCAGAATTTTTACTCTAACAATACCCCTTGGTTCTCAGCAGTAATCCATTGTTTAGCAAAGACTGGCAATGAAAACAGTAAAGTATTCATTGAGGTTCATATATTTTCTTTCTAAACCACATGTAAAAATGAATTCCTGGGTGCCTGGGTGGCTCAGTCAGTTAAGTGTCTGCCTTCAGCTCAGGTCATGATCCTGGGGTTCCAGGATCGAGTCCCACATCGGACTCCCTGCTCATCAGGGAACCTGCTTCCCACTCTGCCCTTCACCCTGCTCGTGTTCTCTCTCTCTCACTCTCTCCCTCTCTCAAATAAATAAAATTTTAAAAAATGAGTTCTTGAAACTCCATTTCCCATTTTTGTGACAGAAATTAAACCCTACTTAAAAAACAGCAAAATCATTAAAATTTTTATCTGCCTGAGAAGTTTGCAAAAACAAACAATGGCACCTCATGACAAATAATGTTCTATTCATTAATTTAATTTTTAAAATTTTGAAACAACAAGACCCCATTATGGCTAAAAGTATGAGAAGCCCTGGATTTTGCTGAAGAGGAATTTGTCCTTTTGTGGAAAAGAAAAATAGATGAAGCCACCATGAGATCTGGGAAATTCTCAACAGCTTTGACATTCTCCAAGCTTAAGCCTCTACACTTTGATGTCATTTGGTACATATGGCTTTATGTTTTGAGATTAAAATGGACACCAAGTCAAATTCCTTCTTTTCTGGTGACTGCTTCTAGCTGCACGCCCCCTCAATTAATCGCTCTGTCTTGGTTTCTCTCTCAGTATTTAAGTATCACATTCCTTGTCTCTAACTGTCTCTGTTTCTCTTTGTCTGTCTCTCTGCCATAAACACGCACCCTCCAGCCACATGGCTATACAGGTGAAGCTCCTGGCCTGATTCCACTCCTGACCAAAACCAGTTCCTCTGAAGCAGCAGATCCATAATGAACCAGTTAAAATCTGCAGCTTCTGGCCAGATGTGAATGGTCTAAGGGTTGGCATCTGACTCCAGGCTGGGCCAGGTGAGTCCCTTCCCAGAAAATTTATAAATGCAAGAAAGACAGAGACCTTGATATATAGAGGTAGGAACTACTGGCTGCCATGTTTTACACAATAGATACGGAAGTAGCAGGGGTTGAGGGGGTAGCAGGAAGAAAAGCAGATTTCACATTCAGATTTTCAATTTCAGGTAAGAATAAAACGAGCACATGGGAGAAACTAAGATGAAAAAAAAAATCAATAGTCTTTTCTGGATAACACAGGGCTTTCCTTCCTCTAATTCCAGGCTATTCCTTAGGCGTGGTGATCTACACACCTTTGGGTTCTATGACACTTTTGTTCTTCTTTTTCACCCAAGTGACAAGCGTTGGTTCCTGTTTTTCTAATCCAAAGCGTAGTTATTACATGAATAGAAGCCCAAATTTAGGTATAGGGCCCCAAACTGAAATATATGGTTTCTTTCAGATACGTCATATCTACCACTATCAGATCAATCTTTTGCTGCAATTTTAAAGATTTTATTTATTTGTGAGAGAGAGACAGAGAGCGCACAAGCAGGCAGAGTGGCAGGCAGAGTCGGAGAGAGAAGCAGGCTCCCTGCCAAGCAAGGAGCCCCATGTGGGACTCGATCCCAAGACCCTGGGATCATGACCTGAGCCGAAGGCAGCAGTTTAATCGATTGAGCCACCCCGGTGTCCCTGTAATTTTAGAGTCTTAGACAACAGAAGTTAAGTCCATGGTCCAAAGCCAAAAAGTTCCCAGAGAGTTTAAAGAAAGAAAGAAAAAAAACTATAATGGATGGGCTACACAAGTGCTCTTAATGATGTAAATGAATCAGTAGAAACCATCTTCTTTACATTTCCTTTAGCTTTGTGAGTTAGAGCTTTAAAGAGATATATTGAAGAAATACACTTAAGTAGATTAGTTTTCATTTTGATGAAATATTCATGCAGATTATAAACTTTATCAGTCTGTTTATTCATAGCCCTCTTAAAAATTGTCATTTAAGAAGAAAATGAGCTGTGAAAGTACTTATGAGTCAGCACATTTTTCCTTTATGTAGGTAAGTGAGGGTAGATTGGGGAGTTTCTTTTAGAAGCAGAAGATAATAATAACAGTCCTATGTTTGAATTTCAAGTTCAATATCACATTTGGCATGGATTTCAAAGTCTTCCAGGGGTGCTGTTTTGTTCACAAGGAGGTTTTTCTTGTTTGAGCCCTCTTGCATAAGACTCTTGGAGGAGAGCAAAGAAAAAAAGATTCACTACATGTTGAGACATGAAGAAACTAGTGTAAAACACCCAAGAAGCAATGCTTCGGCCTCTTTAAGCTGAACAGCAAAGCAATTTCATCCTTTCCAGAAAAGATGAGGTCAAATAAGGGGGATCAAGTGCTGAGGAGAAAGGAAACTCCCATCTTGGTCTTTACACGGCAGAGATCAAGTCAAGCCTGGTGGGAGACAGGGCTGAGCCCAAAGTTCAGGGCCTATGGAAGCGGCTTGAGCTTGCAGAAAATTCTAACTCCTGTCTCTGTCCTCACACTTAAAAACTGCCTCCTTTCTTCCATCATGTCCTCCCCCTGCCCCCCCCCCCCAGCTATTCCTCAAGCCCCTGGCGGCACCTCTCAGCCAGTGCTGGGGGTGTCTGAGTTAGGAGGGAAGATGGGTGGGGATCCATCCTTAGACACAGGAGTAACTTCCAGGCCTGGTGTGTGGCAGCTTCTCCGGTGACTACCTTCCAACAAACCTCTTTTTTTTTTTTTTTAAACGTTTTATTTATTTACTTGTTTGACAGAGAGAGAGAGATCACAAGTAGGCAGAAAGGGAGGAAGAGAGAGAAGGAGAAGCAGGCTCCCTGCTAAATAGAGAGCCCGATTGCGGGGCTCAATCCCAGGACCCTGAGATCATGACCTGAGCTGAAGGCAGAGGCCCAACCCACTGAGCCACCCAGGCACCTCCAAACCTCATTTTAAATGATGATTTTTCCCTTCAGTTGTGTTAAAACACATGTAATAGTGAACTGGGTTCTTAGGAGGCAAGGAAGTAGGAAGGACCTAATCATGAGTGTAGGCCTGACCTTCTCCACACTGGAGGGGCAGTGGGCTCGGTTTACATTTTTATCAGTTTCATATAAACGGTCTTCTTGTGGGGGGGAGAGGCTGTGGGCAGCTCCCCATCTGCTGGCCATTGGCAGAGGCCTCAAAGGCTTTCAGGGGTTAAAATCTCGTCAATAATTACAACTAACAGCATCACCCTCCCGAAGAAAGGTTAGTCTTTCACCAGTTCATTCACTTGAACGCGGTGGTCTTTTACAAAGAAATTAAGTAGCCCGATGGACCTCTTGTGTCAGATCAAAAGTCAGTGAGACTCTGAGGTCAGGGAACCTGCGAAATCGTTCCTCTTTCAAGGCTTCTGCTCTGGCTGTTGCCGGGCCTGCCTCGGGGGACCTGTCCCCCATCATGACGGGGCTCAGCTCTCGTCACAGCTGGGTTTCTCTGCAGTTGGCCTGTCCGCAGAGAAACTTCTATGACCACCTGACCTAAAGCAGCCTTCCCTTCCCCCGTCTCTGCCCCACCACTATTCATCACTTCCCCTGACTTATTTTTCATCTGAGATCTTAACACCACTTGACATCCTATTCTAATTTATCTGTTTCTGGCTCACCCACATGAGAATATAAGCTCATGGAGGCAAGAGCTTCATCTTGTTCATCACTCAATTCCCGGAACCTAAATAGGGCCTGGCCCATAACAGCCTTCGGTGACGCTATTTGAATGAATAAATAGGAATGGAAGGCATGTAGCTCCATGTCTAGCCTCACAGATGCTCATCTCCCTGTCTGCTTTCATTTACTCCTCTATGCTTTCTGTGCATGGTTTGCTGACGAGGGTTGACACATGCAGAGCTCCACCCTCCCCAACGTTTTGTGCTAAAGCAGAAATGCTTCACATAAAGGTATGTGAGTTATAAAAACCTGTTGTTGACAGAAAGCAGAAGGAGACACCACATTGTTTGTGAGAGTGTGGACTGAGAAACCCAGGCATCCCAACAACACATTTCTACGCAAAAATCATTATTATGCATGTGTGAGTACACACACAAACACACACACAAACACGTTATTTGCAAGGAAAGGGTCTAGAAGACAACACATCAAACAGTTAATAGTGGTTCTGATCTTTCTGAAGAGAGGACCGAGGGTGACTTCCACTTTCTAAATCCCAAGTTTCTGTAATATGTAAATGTTGGCAACCAGCAAGGACTACATTCATAATAACAAAAATAATTAAGGCTTCAAATATATTTAAAATCTGGAGCCAAAGCACTTGCATATTTATAAAACTATTTACCTTCGGAGCTCTAACCTCGATGTCCAGATTCACAGGTTCTGTCACTCTCTAGGCTTTATTTACTCCTGAGCCACAAGATGAGGCTAGGAATTTCTGTCCTGTCTGCTGCTTGGGGTTATTGGACAGCTAAAGCAAACTCACAGGGTGAAGTCTGAAAACATTTTGAAATTACTAAGTCAATTCAAGAAGCCATTATGTATATTATCATACTATTGTTGAAACTTCTTGTTAGCATTAAATTTCATTTGCTCCTTAGAAGACACTCAGATTTGTGTTAATTTGTGTTTTACAGATGAGGAAACGGGTAAAGAGAAATGAAGCTTCTCCCTCAGACAGCAGAATTAGAATCCAAGGCCGACTTTACACCATTGTTCCACTCCAGTTGTTACCCAGAGAGAAGGCAGAGGAAAAGGCCCTGAGGAGCATGGTCCCTCCCAGATGGAAGATACCAGGCACAGTCAGGAGCAGGACCAGGCACCCTCAGAACTATAAAATGAAACGAATGCAGTAAAATGCAGTGAAAAAACTGTAGCTTCTTATCCTGCATTTGTGTTGGTCCACAAATTACGTTCAGATAATGCTTTTATGCACCCCAAGCCATAAGACCTTAAGAAAACCTCTTCAGAATAAATCGTCAAGATTTTTAAAAAGACAAAAAGAAAATGTGGCCTTTGCTAAAACAAACATGCTTTTACTTGGAGGGAAAATGCAACATTTAGAAAAAAGCAGGGGCGGTCATTCCACTAAACTGAGGAAAGGGATACTTCATCCACTGGAAAGTTTGTAAAGTTTTGCTTGTTATGGCAATGCTACCGTTATATACAAACAAGAGGGCAGGACAATGTGTTCTACTAGTCCCACGCAGTCATGATCCAAAAGGTTACTGCTTTTGCCAAGGCTTCAAGTAAGAGAGCTCACTTCTAAAGGTGGGTGGGTTCCAAAGCCCTCAGCTGCTGGCAATCAAGTTTTATCTCAACATCACACCATTCTGTCCATTACCAGGCACCAGCCTGGGTCGAGTAAATAGAATTAACAAATTCAAGAGAGTAGGTTCACTGATCATCAAAGATCATCAAAAAGGATTCCAAGATAAATTTTCCTGTTTAAAAAAAGAAACGGCTGGGACGCCTGGGTGGCTCAGTTGGTTGAGCAACTGCCTTCGGCTCGGGTCATGATCCCAGCGTCCTGGGATCGAGTCCCACATCGGGCTCCTTGCTCCGTGGGGAGCCTGCTTCTCCCTCTGACTCTGCCTTCCACTCTGTCTGCCTATGCTCGCTCTCGCTCGCTCTCTCTCTGACAAATAAATACATAAAATCTTTAAAAAAAAAAAAAAAAGGCATTTTAAAGATGTTTCAACTACATAACTACTGATTACATTGTTGCTAGATACTATTTTTTAAGTAATAATAATTATTCTCTCTTCCTTGGGAGAGTCATCCAGAGAGGTTTCATAGCAATAAAAGACTGTCTTCTTGAAGACGCCTTTGCTTACCGCTTGAGTCCTACAATGTACAGTGCGCTATGCAAATAAGGACAAATGAGATGTAGCAGTCCCTGCCCCAAAGAGGGCCACCTAGCACAGAGAATTAAGGTTGGAAAAGCTACACCTAATTTACAATTTACAATTCTTTGAAAGTTCCGGATCTATTAGAGAATCTCAAAACACAATATGAACCCCACACAATTTTTATTTTCAAGATACTACTCCAACAGCATCCCGTACCCAATTCCAGCCCTGATATGGAAGACATGCTGCTCGAACTAGTCAACCTTGTCATCAGGTTAATGTTGGAAGTCCTGCCTCCCCTCTCCTTACAGCTACTTCTCTGTCCTGGCCCCTCCCTTCCTCCTAACTACCCATCTTCCTTCCTTCCTTCTTTCTTTCGTGACTTTCTCACATGAAGAGCTCTCTGAAACATTGTGGGGCAAGATTTCATTCCATCCTTCCTCAGAAGGGCAATAACAGTGGAAGCACAGTTTGCAGGTCATTGCAAGAGGTCAGCGAGAAGTCCCTTGGTGTTAATAGCTTGAGTGATACTGTTTTCTCCTTCAAACCACACCATTAAATTGTTTTCATTACCCACGAAGGGACTGTTTGTGTCAGAGCAAATGAGACCTGATACAAATGCAAACTGGCTCATTTCAACCTAACAAAATAGTTCACTCCTGATAACTAAAAGAACAAGACAATGACAAAAACTTGCTAGGTCTTTTGATGATACACAGGCAGGAGAGAAGAGATGTACTGAACAGACGGGTCCCCTCAGAGCAGATGATGCAGCTTCCGTGTGCTACCTGGAACTTCTGAGGGACTTTTATTCTCCTAGAGACTGGTGTTAGGGGGTATTTTCCACACGTTTTAAAAATATGATATTGTATGTTCTCTAAGAATATCAGAGATTCTACTTTCATTGAAATTCCACTTACAAAGCATTTTTTTGTTGCTCTTTCGGTCATCCAAACTCAAAGCTCTGAAGCTGGGTTCATCCTTTTGCTGCTCCCCTCGTGCGTGGCATGTGTCCCCTTCCTGAGGCAGCTGTCCTTTTAATGCCTTTTGGGTCTATGTTTCCTGTTTTCTCACTGCCATCACAGTAACTCTTTTTCCTCTGAAGTGTTTCTGCATGGGGCTGGGTAGTTTCTTCAAAACGTGCGGGTCAGGGCTCTACCAGCAGACCGCTGAAGTGCAAAGTGGTAGTGTGTGTGCCGTAGGGGAGGGAGAGCTTGTCCGTGTGTGATCCTGATACAGTGACCCATCCCACCGGAAGCCTCACTTCTGGAACCAACTGTCTGGGTACTCTTCCTGCAGCACTCGCAGCCGAGCACTGGTTGCCAGTTGGAGCCCACTTCCGATCAGGAAGACTCTGAGGAGCCTGCAGCCTCAGTTCGGCCACATTCCTGGTCTCTGTTTTATACTCTAGTCCCGCTAATTAGGTCTCCGTGGGAACCTGACTGGTACCAGGTCTGCTGAGCCTGGGCCTCTCCCTGACTCCTGTCGGTCTCTCAGGGAGAGGCCTCCACCCACCCTCATGCCCAGCTTGGCTCAGGTCAATGACCAGGTTCCCCTTACCTGAAATCAAGCTTCCCCAACATCCAGCCACTGATTTTGAGGTAGCTTCCTGCACCTGGTGGTTGGTGGATGTGGTATCTGCTGTCCCCAGCCCTTCCTTGCTAGCTCTTGGCACTATTCCAGGGCTCATGCTACTGTGCTGGCCTCTAGGACCCGCCAGTTTCCCCCTCATCTGCGTGCGGCGCTCCCTGAGCACCGCCTGACACAGCAGGCACGGGCCTCTGTGAGCCTGCCCACATCCAGCCAGCTCCCTGCTCCACAGCATCATCCCCCAGCCCTGGCCCCACCCTCGCAGCCACCTCCACCTTACACCTGCCACAGAGCGTGGACAGTGGCAGCCTGAAGGGAACAAATGTGTTCCATCCAAATGTGGCAGCTCCCATCTGTACCCCTTTCTGTCATCACCTTGTGAGCCGTTCCTGGTCTGGAGGTGTGGGAGAAGCTCCACCCAGGAGGCCAAATGTCCCTTCAGGTGTCCATCTATTTCCCATGCCAAATGAATGCCTAGAGATCTCTCTAGAAAACTCAAGAGGACCCCGGGGCTGCTAGAGACCTTCATCTCCAATGGAGACTTAAGTGCTAGGAGCTTTGCATCCAGCAAAGCTGTTCAGTGGATAATGGGTTGTCTCAGCCTCCTGTCTCCTGACTGATAATGACAGAACCTGCATTAATATACTCCAATATATCTTCAAGGGACTGTAAGTGAATGGAGTTCTTACAGAACCCTCAGACCCTAATATACCCTCTTTTCTATTGTCCAAGGCTACCCCTGGCTCAGCTGTGTTCTCTGAATGTCTGGTGCCTGGTCACACCAGCCTCTGAATGATCCAAAATGGCTAAAGTCTAAAGACTTTCTCCTGAGACCCTGAAGCCTCTTGAGGTCCCAAGAGGCTAGCCCATGGTGCTTAAGAGGGGCTGCAGAGCCAAGTTCCAGAGAACTCCTCAGAGCAGAGAGCCCCATCTCTCTGCGTGGATCCTGAAGGTCACAGCCCCTCTACCACACAATCACTGACAGTCTTCAGGCTGAGGAGCCCAACTGAGCCCAATGACCCAGTGAACTCTCCTATGTTACCTCCCCTTTCTAAACTTAAAGGAATTCCAGAAAGCCCCCAAATTAAGAACTTCCAGACTGCCCCTGCAGGATCCCCAGTGTAGCACTGCCCCTCACCCCAAATGACAGAGTTTCAGAATCTAGGCATTATCGCTCTCTCACCACATCTAGAGAGACTCTCCCTGTCAGAAGACTCAGCATGATCCCTTATTATACAGAGGCCAGGAAAGAAGAATCAGGATGCCTAAAGACTCTCTAGGTTCATGACGCTCTCTAAAGTGCAAGCTGCCTTAGAGCAAAGGAACAATATTTCCCTTCCAAGTCAGAGCAAATGGAGGAGAGTCTAGTAGTAGTAACCCATGAATGAGCACAAACCTCTTGAAGGACCACTTCTCTGTCCTTCTGAGGGTCCATTCCATGCTACTGAAAGGACAGAGTTTCAGCTTCTAAGTTGCAGAGCCCACAACCACTTGCATCTGTGGGGCCAATGCAGGATCCCGAGGATGAGCCTCAGCTGCTGCAGACAGCGCGGAACTCTACTCAGAGGGTTTCACAAGTCTGCTGTGTGTCCCTGGAGTAAAGGCAGACATCCCAGTGGCCGTGTTGATCCCAGGAACTTTGCTACAGTTTTCCCAATCTAAGCAAACTCGGTGTTAACCCCTCCAGAACCCAGAGCCTTCAAGAGAACATCAGGCCTAACTCCAGGGAGTCCCAGGAGCTTGGAACACATCCCGGGAAGGATAACGCTGATATTCCAAGGAGGAACTCTTTAAGTCACGCAAAAAGTTCTGACCTTTCATATGAGGCCCAGTTGTGGTGCTCTTTTGGTGAGCCCAGTCATGATGGGGACTGTTGTGGATAGAGCACTGACAAGCTTTGCCTTGGGCCCAGCTAGGAAGACTGAGAGCAGATACAGGGCTCAGCCGCACAGGCCCCGTGTATCCCCATCTGTACTCAGGACTGGTGATAAGGAGCCTTCCCTGAAGAAGGCAAGGAAGCTTGTAAGACAAGACTTCTCACGATGGAGGAGATGGATCGTGAGACAACACTCACAGTCAGCCCTTGCAATCCTGGGGGAGGATAAATTCAATGAGAGTGGAGTCTCTGCATGTGGTTGGGGGCTAGTTAAGGCCGGATGGTTATACTCAGTGGCCAGGCCAGTCTCGTGGGCGTGTGGCCCGTATGGTCACACACGGCCCACGTTCACCAGCACCCTGAGCTTCGCTTCAAGATCTGCTGTCTCCGTCTTGAAATCCACAATATGTTTACCTTTGAACTTAAGAGTTGGTAAGCGATGTTTGGCAAGACAACAGGGGATGAGTGTGAGCGGAGATGTCCGGAAGAAAGGAAGGAGTTTTAGATCTTAGTGCCTTTGGCCGCACTTATTTTTCCTGCCTTTCTTATATGGGGCCCATGAATTGTGTAGCCAGTCCAGTCCATAGCTCTGTATAACAGCCTTCCAAGTAACCAGTTCATCCAAGAAGGAGGGGATTAAAGACAATAGCCTTGTATTCTCTGGTGATTTCTCCACCTCTGATCCTATTCCCACAAAAGAAATTTCCTTTTATGCCTTAGAGTCACTCACTTAAGGTTTATCCACTTCAAACTCCCCCCAGCTCAAAAAGACCATTGGTAAGATCAGGACACCGAGGGTGGCATTCCAGAAAGCAAATCATGTTATGACATCACAGGGTATGATCCAAACAGCCATAGGACCTTCCCCTGTTTATGACGAAGCCAAGGATGGAGACTGGGGCAGCTGCTCAGTGCCTGTCCCAGGACCCATCTGGTTAATATGTTTGTTAGATCATTATATAAACAGTGAACGTTTGTTGAGTAACTACTGTGTGCCAGGCACTGCAGAAATGAAGACAGACACAGTGCTGTCCTTGACAAGCTCAGTCTAGTAAGAGATACAGGCACTTAGCAAATAAATTACAATAAAATGAGCTAAATAAATACTTTTATACATATAAATAGTATGCTATAGAAGCTCTGGATAATTAACTTCGGGAGAGTCAGAAACTATCACAGAGAAGGATCTTAAAAGGTAATTAGAGAGTTGCATACTGAGAATACTCAGACGGGCACCTGGCTGGCTCAGTTGGTAAAGCATTCTGTGCTTGATCCCAGGGTCATGGGTTCGAGCCCCACGCTGACCGTAGAGATTACTTTACCATGAGAGACTATGGACTCTGAAAAACAATCTGAGGGTTTTGAAGGGGCGGGGGTGGGAGGTTGGGGGATCCAGGTGGTGGGTATTAAGGAGGGCACGGATTGCATGGAGCGCTGGGTGTGGTGCAAAAACAATGAATACTGTTATGCGGAAAAAATAAAAAATTAAAAAAAATTTTTTACACAGAATAAAAAACATACTTAAAAAAATATATAAAATATATACTTTTTATACTTAAAAAAAAAAAAAGGATTACCCACAAGAGGAGCATCAGGCAGACCCACAGACCCGCACAACTGCAGAAATGGGGAGAAGCTCAGCACCGTAGGAGCCTGGGCTGTGTGGAAGGTGGGACGTTGAGAGAAGGAGGTTGGGACCAGAACTGTGAAAACGGCCTCCTAATTCCAGCTCGCCCGATAATTTGGACTTTATCTAGAATACAAGAAGGGCCCAGAAAAGATGAGACAGTTCCTTGTGTTCTTTAGGATGGGCCTCGGCTGGCAGTATGTAGGAAGTCTGCCGGACCTGTAAGGTATCTGGATCTCAGAAGAGAGGTCCAGGATGGAGAGAGGTCTCTGAGTAGCATTCACAGCGAGGCAGTGGTCCAAGCCTCAAGAAGAAGGTCATCTTAAGAGAACATGGGCAGCCACAAAGGACAGGAACAAAGGTCATTTCCGGATGCCCAGAGATGGCAGGGACTGGCCAAGAGACAGAGAAGGAACTGAAGGGGGAAGAAAGCATCAGAGGTGGCATGAAGCAGGCAGGGCAACAGGGAGCTCAAGTCAGATCACCGGAGCGGGCAGTTAGGAGGGCAATGGAGGCTTCATCCGCACAATCTTAATAGGGGCAGAGCTAGCTTACTATGGCTTGGGGTACTAAGAAAATAGGATAAGAAATGAAAGAAGAGAGACAGAACAGCCCTTAGAAAGGGGACGTAGGGTTCGAGGCTATATATTTTAAGGCCAAATACACAGCAGAGCAAGAATAACGAGAAAAGGCTCCTGGGAAGGCTGGAAGTAACGGGCTCTCATAGAAAGCTAGAAGGTAAATAGGAGGCCTTTTTGGATTAGCTAAGACGGTGGAGGGAATGGTAATAGGAACATTCACATTAGACTTGTATCTTCTTGGTTAGAAGCAAGCAAGGAAGGTAAGGTCAGCTATGGGTTGAGAAAGGGCAAAGCTCAAAGGCTTTAAGAAATCTTAGTTTCCAGGATGAATTCCTGCCCCTGAATCTTAGTCTCCAGGATGGATCTCTGCTTCCTGCTTCCAAGCTTCTCTGCCGTTGGCCTTCTGCTTATTTGATCTCTGCCTCTTGTTAGATTTCTGCAGCTTGTGCTCCACTGGCCTTCTCCCCTTCCACTCCCCAGCTGCTGGGCTTCCCTGGCTGCTCCTCCTGGCCCATGTGGACTTAGCCCCTGCTAACAGCTCTACCTTCCTGCTCTGTACAGGACCAGCTCTGCCTTCTCTGTGGCATCTGGGCTCCCTAGCGCCCACAGAGTATTGGGCCAATTCTAGCAATCTCCTAAATGATCTCTCCTTCTCCAACCATCCCCTATCTTTCTAAAATTCTGCATTTAGCAACTCCCACCTTCCTCTCAAACTATCAATGCTCTCCAGACCCCACAAGGGCTCTCCATTGCCAGACGAGGCAGTTGAGCTGTGGCCCCAGACCTACAGAGTCTTTGAACAAAAGTTGAATCTGTGTAGGCAGCGACAGGTGTCTTCCTACCCTATTGCCTTATAAGTCTAAGGCCAACCCAGGCATCCATGTCATCTGCCCAGCCTCTGTAGACATTTGACCATGAAGTCCATGCTATCTTGGGATTCAAGGCTTCCATTCTCTGACTCCAGTATGCTTCTCAAACCAGACTGTCATTACTCTGCAAACCCATTATTCCAGAAATCAATCTATCCTCTTCCCCTTCCCATTCTTGGCCCAAGTATGGTTTCCCCGGCTATCTGTATGCCCGTCTTCCATCCTGATATTCCACTTGTCTGCAAGGCTTTGCCCTCTCTTCTCTACCTGTTATACTGAGATCAGGCTTATATCCTGCCTCTCAAGGAAGCCTCCACAGACCATTCAAACCCACAGCGTTTTCTGCCTGGGCACCCTCACTTGGCCCTTCTATGTATTTATTTGTTCCTTCAGTTGTCCTCCTTTTTTGTTTTGTAACCTTCTTATTTTCTCAGACCAGCCTATAAGCAGAGCTCCCTTTAAATCTTACATACAAAAAACCAACAGAGAGGACCTGCCTTTGTATAATCTACCTCCCACATGACCCAACGATTGATTCATGAACATTGGTCACCTCCTGACAACCATAAAATATCACAGCAAGCCCAAATTTGTAGCACCTTTAGGGCAGAGATACCCAATACATGTTTACGACGAAAAAAATATAAAAACCAGAAATCTCTCCATGTTCAGAAAATCAAAAGGATAAAACAGGCTCAGGGCTGGGCCGTGAACTCTCTGACCTGACAAAAACAAACAACCCTTGGTATATATCATGGTCACCTCGCCGTCCAAGGACAAGCATATTTTACCAGGGCAAGAAGAGAGACCCATTAGAAGAAGCAGGAACTTGGAAATCCAGAGCTCTGGCCTCAACACCAGCAAGGACTTACAAGGTAAACTTGGACAAACCTCTCAACAGATACTGATTCTTCAAGGTAACTGGATCGTTCCTTCTCACACGCTGCAGTTATACCAACAATCCGGTGTAAGGGAGAGTGGGTGGCTGGAGTAGGGGGACACCGTCAGGGTGGGGTGAAGGCTGCTCACCAATGGTGTCCCCCAGCCCATCCTTCTGGTTCACCTGCCCTCTATCCCAGCTTCTACGTTGATTCCTACGTCTGACCAGGCATGATTCCAGAAAACAACTCTACTCCCAATTCCCACCCAACCTGTTTGTTTTAGCTACACACAGAGCAACGGTCCCCAGCTGAAAGTCTGAAGATACAAACGATGTTAGCACGGACTTGGGTCAGCACATACCCTGCTATGCCAGGTATGAGCCCAGTGGTGTGACACCTGGGTAACAGACGATAGCCACACCCCCTTTCCCAGACTTTGAGGCCCTAAGAGAAGGCTTTACTGAGTTCTGGAAATCTGACCCTCCCAGGAGGCTGGCTGGGTGCTGGCAGGAGGACTGGACGTAGCTGGGTAATGGAACATCTCTGCTAAGTGAAATAAGCGAGACAGATAAAGACAAACACTGTTATGGTATCATTTATATGTAGAAGGAAAAAAGCCAATTTCATAGAAACAGAGAATAGAATGGTGGTGGCTGAGGGAAGGGGAATGGAGAGATGTAGATCAAAAGGGACTAATATTTAGTTATAAGCACTGTAATTTCTGAGGTCCTAAGGTACAGCACAATGACCACAGTTAATAATTTCAGGATTGTGTACTTGAAATCTGCTGAGAATAGATCTTAAGCATTCTGACTGCAAAACAGGAAGGAAGGAAGCAAGCAAGCAAGCGGGAGGCAGAAGGAAAGAAGGAAGGAAGGGAGGCAGGCAGGGTGGGGGGGCGGGAGGGTCCTGTGTCTGGCAGTTATCTCCATCTTAGTAATTATTCCACAACATATATGTAAATCACATCGTTCCATTCGAGTCTTTAAATATACCCAGCTATGCTATGTGTGTTAATTGTTCTTCAAAAAGTTGGAGGAAAACACAAAGGTAGAATTTGAGAAGGGAGAAGAAATTGAGAAGTACAGAAGTGAGTCTGTACCTCACACTCGGGTATTATTTGTCAATAATTGTTCGTTCCAGCTGAAGAAGGTTTCAGGTTTCTTTAAAGAGAAAAACAGCCAGGGGTGCCTGGGTGGCTCAGTGGGTTAAAGCCTCCGCCTTCGGCTCGGGTCATGATCTCGGGGTCCTGGGATCGAGTCCCGCGTCGGGCTCTCTGCTCGGCGGGGAGCCTGCTTCCCTCTCTCTCTCTCTCTCTCTGCCTGCCTCTCCGTTTACGTGTGATCTCTGTCTGTCAAATAAATAAATAAAATATTAAAAAGAAAAAGAAAAACAGCCAGAAAAACTGTTCTGAAGGAGGAAGAGTGCTAGGGGGATAAAAGAAGTTGGGTCATGTTTAGTGTGACAGAACGGAAGGGCTGTGTGGAAGAAATGGAAGAAAGTAGGCAGGGCGGGGATCAAACTGGAAATGAAAATGCTGAGTTCGAAAAGTGACTTTAGATTTGACTGCAGAGGGAGGCATGTGAAGGAGTGAAGCAGGAGGGGGAAAAAAGAACCGGGAGCCGGAGAGACCCGAACAGCCACCTAGGCAGACAGCGGGGAGACCCAGATTTCCAAACACGTCTGGGTGGGCGAGCTGTGAAGAAGCCGTGGCACCTTGAAAAGGTGGGATGGAGGGGGACACAGGGTGGGGTGGAACTTGAACCTGACCTCCTTGTAACATCGGACCGTGAGGTCTTCTCCATCACCATGTCCCCCTGAGGACAGAGGGCGTGTGCCAAACAGTAGTATGGGAGGCCACAACCCAGGCGGGCCACGTGAGCACTCCCAGCTCATCCTGTAAGCCAATGCGTCCTTCCTGGAAGGCACCCGTGGTGATGCCAAGAAGCACACACAGAACGGCTCTGCAGCAAAGGTGCTCCTTGGATAAGCTGTTTTGAAACAGAAGTTTGAACAGCCCTGGACTCAGTGGAGTAAGTCCTGGTGCCGGGATGGTTTGGCTCTGAAAAGAATTAGACATTCTCGGCCTGATGGGACTGCCCAGCAACAAAAGAGCTCCTGCGTGCCAACTAGCGACCTGATCGTTTCAGCATTTCTTAAGGCAAAGCTTTCACTTTTTTTCTTAAGCAGATATGTGATAACTCAGGCATGCAAGGCTGCAAACACTGAAGGTAGGCTCCTGCCCTGCAGACGCTACTCCAAGACTACCAACGCTGAAAACAAGCATAGGATTTCCTGGGAGTCTCTTAGCATTTCTTGACTCCTGGTTTCTCTGTGTGTGTGTTTGTGTATGTGTATGTGCGTGTGTCGCTTTTTTTTTTTTTTTTTTACTGGAAAAAGGACACTTCATTGAGGAAACCCATAAATAATATGAAAAGGCCCAGGGTCTGGTCTCAGCTGTTTTCAGACAAAGAGCCAACTTCCCAACCCTGGAAAAGGTGGCAACAGCGCTCGACTAACAAGGCATCCTGGTGGGATTCATTAGCAAGACGGGACTGTTTCTTAGGAGGAATGTCTTCTAGATGACACACAAGATGGTGCTGTATTACGGGATTCTTAATAAGCCAACACTTAGTGGTGAGGGTCTCGCTTATAATGTTTCTATTCATAAGTGTTGCAAAAGTGAAATGAATTATGAATGCAAAGATCATCTGTCAGAGACAGGAATCAGTAACAGAATTTCACGGCTGGCGTTGGTGTGTACGGGGTCTAGTCAGGCAAACGAGCTTTTTAGTTTCGTGGCGCCTATATGTTCTGGTCAGCCTGGTTCTCTGGAACTGAACGGGTGCTGTCACTAGAGGTCAGGCGGCCCACCCAGGCAACTTCCTCCCAACCATCTGTCCACATTACAAAACCGGCCCTTGTGAGGGTACCGACGGTAGGCCCCCGGCCTCCCTCTCCACAGGACCTGTGACGTCACTGGGAATAAAAGGGCACTCTGCCCAAATGCAGGGCCAGGCTCCTCAGAGTCAAACTAAGGCCTCAGAAGAGTAGCCATGTTTACTTAGCACATACTATGTGCCAAGCACTACACTAGGTTCTCGTAATGTGTATTCTCTCATTGCATCCTCAAAAGCTTGCCATGCCAGAGGAACTGATATTAGCCCCACGTATAAGAAACTAAGTCACAGAATGTCGGGTAAATCGCTCAGGGTCACAGAACCTGAAAGTGGCAAAGCCAGGACTGAAATCTGGTTCCCTCCCTCTTCCCAAGCACCTGCTCCTGCTGTCTATATCTTGCATAAAGTTTCAGGAGTGGGCAGCTGTCATTGCCCAAGAGATGACTTCAAAACGGTCACCACCATACGGCAAAAATCTTCAGCACAAATCAATGATGAACGCAATGTTGAGAGTCCAGGTCACTTCACAGAAATAACTAGAAATCGAGGGAGATACAAGTTATAAACCTCATTACTAGAGCTGCTGTTGTTCTATCCCTACCACTTAGGTGAAACTGCTCATCAACCTTGAAGTGTGGGGTCCTAGAGCCAGTCTGCTTGGATTCAGAGCTCAGCTTGGCTACTAATCTTAGGCAAGACACTGAACCTCTCCGGGCCTCAGTTTCTTCATCTGGCAATAATAACAGAACTTCCCTTAAAGACCTGTCATGGAGATTAAATGAACACGCCAAGTGCTCAGAACCATGTATAGCACAGAGTAGATATTGTAGTTATTTTTGCTACTTTGGGTATGTGGGAAAGACGCTTAAGTCCACCCAGACTTCCTTTTCCACAAAACAGATCTGCGTAACATGTAACTCGCAGACTTCCAACTGGTAGGCGCTCAAAATATGTTTCATTTGTTTTCCTCTTCCCAAGACAGCACTACCACTCACCCTTCTAAGGTCTCAGTTTCCCATACTATAAAATGGGAGACACACCCATTCCACGGTCACCGTCCACCTCACAGGCCTGTCACAGCCAGATCCTGCCAAAGGCCAGGTTAGATGTGAGGAAACCCAGTTTCTACTTTCAGTTCCAGCTTTCAAAAAGCCACTTAACTTCCCTAAACCACCATTTCCTCATTCATTCACTCATGCTATTATAATCTCAACACATATGTTCCAGACAGCGTGCTCCATGATAGACATGGAAAGAGAGAGAAACAAGGGACCATCTCTGACTTCAAAGCACACACACTCCAGTTCAAGATGAAGGCGGGTAACCATTAAGGGGATAAAATATGCATCTCGGTCTCCAGACACGGCCTTGGCCTTCAGAAAGATTAGGGTCACGTAGGAAATGGTCAAGGACCTTATGCAGCTACGTGCAGGTGGGGTCTGGGTGCCCTGCCTGTGGCCCCTGCATCCCTCCCGCCAGCTGTCTCGGCCCGGCCTGGGGAAACGAGCAGCAGCTGGTTGTGGCGCGCAGGCCTGGTCCCTTCCCTGGGGCAGGCCAGGCCTGTCTCGCCCGGAGGCAGAGGAACGAGGTTGCAGCCTGTTGCTGTGTGTTATACTATTCCCTTGTATTCTGGGGTTTCTAATCACAGTGGCCAGAAAGCCCTTCCCACACTTTGGTCCCTTCGGGGGCGTCTCACTGGGACGGTGTCCCCAGGTAGCACCTGTCCTTTGGCGCAGCTTCACTGGCCCGCTGTGCACCCAGCGCCTCTTGGGAGGGGCTGTGGTGCACCCTTCACGCCTCGAGGCTGGACGCCATGCCACCCAGGGCGCTTTTTACATTCGACTTTACTATTTTTACTATCACAAGACTTTCCCCCCAGACTCCTCAATAAACACTGCTTTTCAAAAAAAAAAAAAAAAAAACGGGGGGGGGGAGGATAAAGTATGAACAAAAGAGAGGGGAGACCCAAAGGATGCCGTAATCAGATCTACCAGGTAGGGCAAGGAAAGAGTCACAGGAGATAGGCCCTTGAGCTGAGTCTTACGAGATGAATGGAAGTTTCCCAGACAGAACAAGGGGGAAGGTGCTCCACCACATGCAAGGCTTAGAGACGCCAAACACAAAAACAATAAGCATTACAGCTGAGTGGAGGGCCCATCTAAGGGAGTGGCAGGAAAGCGGAATAATACCTTTCCCACTTACCTTGCAGGATTTCCCGAGAAGGAATGGGAACGCATGTTAAAACACTGAAAAAGTGCTACAGAAACATCGTGTATGCTCACTATTAGCGCTCTAGCAAGGCTCCCGATGGACTTCATTTTCACCCATTTCCTTCCAGTGTGAGCACTCCCAGGACGGTTTCTCCACTGAGAGAAAGCAAGGAGGTTTAGCACTGACCTAAGTGGAGTGGCGGGAGGGAGAAAGGACAAGAGAAACATCTAGCTCTTTGTTTCAATGACCACAAAGCTCTTCAAGGTCCCTTCACCGTGATGCTTCTCGTAATTTAGAAGATTTCAGTCATTATCTGCCAGAAAGGAGACCCTGACCCCCAAACCTTGACTTTTCAAACATATTTGGCCATAACACATGTTAAGAAATACATTTTATATCACAATCCTGTGCACATGCAGAAAGGGTCAGTGACAGTCTCCTCACGGATTTCATGACTTGCCAGTGGGTCACCACCTGAGGTTTGAAAAAGCACCACCCTGAGAGACAAGAAGGTTTATGGAAGATGTATGTGTGTGTGTGTGTGCGTGTGTGTAAGATTTCATGTGCGTGTGTGTAAGATTTCAAGAGTATGGTTCACAAATCCCCTCAGCCTTCTTTTCTTTTGCCTTTCAAGACACTGCAAAATAGAAGAAAATCCAGTCCACTTCCCGGAAAGGAACATCCTTATGTGCACAGCTCACAGGGTGTGTTGTCTGACAACAGATGTTCTTCCATGCGGAAGGCTTTCTGTTTGGTTGCTAAGGCCGATTAGCCCTGTTAACAGGTAGGATTTCAAAATTCACGACTCTCTCTTAGGCAGGGCCCTGCTGCCCTGTAGAAAACAGGATCAGATGTCCACAATGTCTTTTCCATGGGAATATTCAATAAGCAACTTCTTTCATGTCAAGAGCTCATCACACATCGTGACTCAGAAATGAGCAAGCCTCTGCCTCAGGGCTGCTAAAATGTGAACATGATGCCTAGGTGCCTTTCCACTCATAGACAGATTCAAGATTCATGCCACCATCATCACTACTACCACCTCCCTCAACAAAGAAAAAGTCTGCCCCCGTCCAGCTCTGTAAGCTCTGTAGGCAACCAAAATACTAAGGCTGGAAAGAAACGCGAAGGTCATCTGGTCTCCCTCTTTCCTTCCAAAGACGATGGCCAACTAAACTTTCCTGGCTCACAACGGAGCTATTTCCTTTTTTAAAAAAAATTTAAGTTAAATTAATTTACAAATAGTGTACTATTCGTTTCGGAGGTGGAGGTCAGTGATTCATCAGTCTATACAATATCCAGCGCTCATTACATCATGAGTCTTCTTCAGTGTCTATCTCCCATTTACCCAATCCCTTTCCCTCCAGCAACTCTCAGTTTATTTCCTATGATTCAGAGTCTCTTATGGTTTGTCCCCCTCTCTGAGGTCATCTTGTTTTAGTTTTCCATCTCTTCTCCTATGATCCTCTGTTTTGTTTCTTCAATTCCACCTATGTGTAAGATCATATGACAACTGTCTTTGTCAGATAGACTTACTTCGCTTAACATAACACCTTCTAGTTCCATCTATGTTGTTGCAAATGGCAAGATTGCATTTTTCTTTTTTTGATGGCTGAAAAAATATTGAACAGTTGATGAATTTGCATGTCATCCTTGCCCAGGGGCCATGCTCATCATCTCTATATCATTCCAATTTTAGTCTATGTGCTGCACAATTGAGCTACTTCCTGTTGTACCACGATTGCCTCTGCATGGGCCTTCCCTGTGGTACTACCCAAGTTTAGATGTTTCTACTGCCATTTTTGACTCTGCCATTTCTCTGGCTTAAAATACCTTTCCCCCTACCCATTCAAGTCCCACCCATCCTTCCAGATCACATCCCAAGCCCTCCAGGAAGCCGTCCCCACATGGCCAAACAAACAATGATGCTTGCAAGTCAAGAAGGGAAAATAGCACCTGTCCATCCCAGCTTCCATCTCTGAAATGAGATTCAGCTCCCTGAATTCATGCATCTCTGCCTTTTAGACGCTGTTTAAGGGATGGTTAACATATATTTACGGAATGACTTTCTAATATTTTAAAAGAAGGCATATTTTTAGAAAACTTACATCTTAACCTTTCCTACAACATATATATCAATGTAAGCCAAAAAAAGGTTTAAAGGATTAAATCAGACACTCATTACAGAAATCAGTATTAAGCTATTAATACAAACACACATACTTAGAACCAGTAACTACAATGATGGAAGAGCCAGCACTGCTGATTTTCAAAGATACTATCATCTGGGAGACACTCGTGTTAGGCAACAGAATTTTTACATGCATCCCAGTGAGCAACAGAGACGCCTCCTCCCTGAGGAGCTGCTGTTGGAGATGCTTTCATGGAAAAAGACTCTGCTTTGATACACAGTCAACACACTGAACTCTGTGTTGACTTTGGTTACTTACTATTATTACAGGATCGTTGGATTTTATCGTTGGAAAGAATTTAAAAGATTATCTATTCCACCTCGAAGGATGAAATTTAATCAGGAAAAGGTGAGTTAATAATGTACTTCAGATCCCCCTTACAGGAAATGACAGATTTGAGGCTAAAACCATACCTTCTATAATCTAAAGAAATCAGGATCTAGAAACCCAAAAACCTCATACCATCCAGCCCTTCAGTTTCACTTCCTCTGTCCCCAGACTTCTCGTCTTCCACCAGATATCCCTCTGTCTCACCACTAAGGAACTTCCCCAGGTCCTCACCATCAAACCTTCTTCCCGCCGTAAACCAATTCCTCCACACTGTTCCATCTCAGCACCACAACTTCTCTCATCTTACTTAGCAATTTCACTCTTTATTCCGTTTTTTCCCCCCTCATCCAAACAGACCTACCCAAACCTCACTGGTCCTATATTTTACCCTCTGTAACCACTCCAGGCAAAGTTACATTCAGAGCTGAAGCTAGGGACCAAGACTGTCCTACTGAGTCCTGTTCTCCCCACCTAAGATAACACCTTTTCTATCTCACCCTGTATATGATACATAAAATGCTAAAAAAAAAAAAAAAAAAAGAGAGAGAGAGAGAGAGAGAGAGAGAGAGCTTTCTCTTTAATCAAGAAGGTCATTACCTTCTTGACATACAGCCTTTAAGACACATGGCCAAACAATGATGTTTGCAAGTCAAGAAGGGAAAATACCAAATTCATGGACAATACCAATAAGTACTGAATGTTAGTTACCTTTGCCAAAAACATCCGTATCCTGCCTAGTTCAAGGGTGCAAAAACTGATCGATGTGAATCGCCCCCCTTCCTTTTCTTACTCTTAGCCTACATTCTTGTCAAGAGGCTAAATAAAGAATGACAGGGCCAAACCAAAAGCTGGGACAAAGAGGAAACCAGGGAAGTCAGTAAAAGTCCAAAAGCCAGGAATCAAAACTGGCTGCAGAATATGGTGCTAAACACATAGGCTCCAAAAGCCAATGGCCCAGGGACACTAGCGCCCTTATGCATGCATCGCTGAGGGCCCTGGGCAGGCTGCTCTGCTCAGTTTCTTCATCTGGTCAATGAGGCTAATGGTAGCACCTACATCACAAGATTGGCGTGAGGATGGAATTGATTATCATCTATAAAACATATAGGACAATGCCTGACACCTAGTAAGGACTATATAACTACTTGTTAACTTAAAATACACCCTCAGTTTGAAATCATTTTAACCATCATGCTGTGTGTCTGCTGACTTTCGTACCGTACTGGCAAGTTCAGGGCCTGGAGATATCCTGATGGCTCCCGTCCCACACCACATAGTCCCTGCGTCCTCGACTAGGAATTGCTGCCCAAGAATTCCTTCACATCGGGGCTGACAGGACATGCTCTGGAACCTCTCTCGGGAATAGTCCCCACTGCTGCGGCCATCACACATGCTAAGAAATGCCCTCTCTGACACAGAAGACAGGGCCTTTGAGCCCACGTAGCACCAATTCCAACTATAAACCGGACTGGAATTGGGGGGGCAGCCTACCAGAGAGAAAATAAAACAGAGGGAACATTTCTTGCACCAAATATGTCTCCTGGGAACAGGGCTGGTGGTGCAAAGTGGAAGTCCTCAGAGCTGTTCAAACATGCTATCCTAAGGTCTCTCTTCCCTTTTTTCATTTTGTTCTGATCAGGCTTTTGGCTATACCAGATTTGATCTCCTCAAAGTCCCCTAAAAACTACTTGTTTGCTAAGCTAAGCCCAGTATGACCTCATTTAACTCCACCTCCCAAAAGAATATTCACATTGCTGATACTCCCTTTCCTTGATGGCTCTCTTCTCGCAGCTTCTAGGCCACCATATTCTCCTGGGTCTTCTAGCTACTCCTGGGAGGGCTCTTTTGCCAGTTGTTCCTTGCCTTCCCACCCTCTTCACACCAGAGCATCCCAAGGTTTGTTCTTCGGTCCTCTTCCCCATGCTCACCATCCACATGCACCTCGCCACAGTGAGCCTATCCAGTCTTGAGGTTTGAAAGACCATTTCTTCCCTCAGTGAATCTCCAGCCCAGACTTAATTCTTGAACTCCTGATTCAATAACTCACTTGGACGTCTAATACAATTCTAAATGTAGTTTGTCCAGAAGCAGACTCCTGATATTCCCCACAAACCTCTTCAGCCTCCCCATCTCTGTGAATGATACTCTCCACTCTCCCTCCTCCTCTCACCTTGCTTCATACCTTACCCTGTCAGCAAATCCTATCACCCTGACCTTTAAAAAACATCCAGAATCCAATCACATGGCATTACCTCCCAACTGCCCTTTGGTCCCAGTCACTATCACCATTCTGAGTACTGAAATACCCTCTTTAGCAATTTTCTTGCCTTTGCCCATTCCCCTCACAAAATGGCAGCCAAAGAAATACCATTAAAATGCAGGTCCCATCACGTTACTTCCTTGTTCACAACCTTCCCATGGCTTCTCCTCTCACTTGGGAAAGCCAAAGTCCTTATGATAACTACACGGACCTACATAATCTGAGTACCTCCCACTAGCCCTCCGACCTCATATCTTCCCATTCTCCCGGCTTGCTCTACTCCAGCCACACGGGCCGCCTTGCTGTTCTGGCCTCCTACGCTTACTGCGTCTCCTGCCTGGTGACCTTCCCCAGACACACATGACTCACTTTCTTACCATCTTCACATCTGCTCAAAAGTCATCTTCCAGCTGAAGCTAGAATTGCAACCTAGACCTGCTTAGCTTCCTTACCTTATTTTATAAGTATTATATTAAAATGCACTATAAAATTATTTTGTTAATCCCTATACAATACTTATGTTGTCTTCCCCTACTGGAGTAGAAGCTCCAGGTAGGTTGGGGATTTATGACTGTTCTTACTCACTACCACATTGCTATTACCCGGTAAATACCTTGCATACTCTAGGTGATCGGTAAAAGATAAATGTTTGCTGAGTAAATAAGAATAAGGGCTCACTTGCTTCCTTCTTACCTAAGACAGTCATCACTGTCTTCATCAGCTTCATGGGTGTCTTCCGGCGGCTGATGGACCCACTCGTATGTGGAGACAAAACATTGGTTTTCCTCTTGACATACATGTAGATCCGCAGGTACACCACAACCATGATGAAGAAGGCCACAAGGTTGGACACGGTCCAGAAAATGAGGTAACTCCTGCTATAAATGGGGGCCAGGGAAGAGCAGGCAGAGATGTCACAGAGGCAATTCCAGCCCAGGGTGGGGACAGCCCCCATAAAGATGGCGATGGCCCAGATACACAAAATGAGCAGCGTAACCCTTTTTTTTGTCAGGTTGCTGTGGATCCTCATCCTCATGATTGACATGTGCCTCTCCACAGCAATCACCAGCAGATTGGTCAGAGAGGCGGTCAAGCTGGTGTCCAGGAGCCCCTGGCGGAGAAACCAGCGGTTGACAGTCAAAGTTTTTGACACGGGGCCAGTGTTAAACATCAGGAATACGTAGGCAATTCCGGCAAAGAAATCCGCAGCGGCTAGATTAGCCAACAGGTAGTAGAAGGGGAAGTGAAACTTTCTGTTTTTGATCACCGCGGCAATAACTAGAGAATTCGAAAAAAAAATAAACAGGCAGAAAAATGTTCCAACACACAACACGATCACAAGTTTTGTTCCTGTCCACTCATCAGCAGTGTCTGTGTTGCTCCTGTTGTAAAAAAAGTCCATCCGCCTGTCATAGTAACACTCATTCATTGTGGAGAAGGACTGAACATCCTAGAAAGAAATTTAAAGAAACAAACAAACATCACTCTTTGCAAATTCAGTCACTAAACCACCAATTGCCCCTGCTTAGCCCCAGTTCCAGCCAACGTCCATTAATCCTTTGGATCCCAACATAAATGTCCCTTGCTCCAGGATTCTGGCTCCTGACCTCTTGTTACAGCATCAGCAACTGTTGTCTCTTTTCCAGGCTAGGTGCAAGCTCAGGGAGGGAGGGTCTATGTCTCTTTTGGTCGCCATTTAATCCCAAGACCCAATTGCCCTGTCTGCCTCATGACAGGTGTTTGACAAACGGCTGGCAAACTGACTGATCGTGGATCGGCAACAGATCAAATAATTCTGAGTCCTGCAATATCACTCTGCATCAGTAATAATTACAACATAGCACATTAATGTTTTCTCATGGCAGCCCATTCCTTATATATGGGCTCTGTTCACTAGGCAAGGGCAAGTTGGTAATGCCAGGCACACTGTCAACAAGATAACTGAGTGCTGAGTTACTCTTCACATAACCAAATGGATTCCCCAAGAGATCATTTTTCGACCACTTCAGATTCCACTCCCGAGCTTCCTTCCGCCATCTTTTGGTATCAAGCTATAATGACAAGGCTCATTTATTGAGCATGTGACACAGGACTAAAGACTGTGTTCTCAGTACTCCTCTTTCCTTTTTCGTTCACTTTTTCCTTATTGTCCTAATCCAAATTGTACCGGTGGTGAATGTGCTTACTGGATTTTCCAACCCAACCACTTTAAGTCAGGTTCCTTCCCTGGGCTTTCAACACAGCAGTTGGTAGAAGAGCCTGGCTCCAGGGACAAGACTGAGCTCTGGAGTTTGGGCAGACATTCAAGAATGTGAGAGCATACCTGCCAAGTGAGGGCAAGTCCTTGGGACATATGTCTGAAAGTAGACCCCAAACTGGAATATCAGCCCAAACTGGGCAGACAGAAGACACTCATCTCAGGACAAGATCTCTTGGACACCAAAACTAAGGGATTCTGGCCAAGGAAGGATTGGGAGGGGTGCTAAGGATGCCTCTTCCACTATCTTGGTGGAAAGACCAGGTGTTCTGCCTCACAGTGGTCTGGCCACAGCTCTGAAGGGTCCCGTCGAAGGAGACTGGAGCTGAAAGCTGGGGAATTTAGCGTGACAATGCCTGTGAGCTCCCTTTCAAGGAACAAGGTGGTGATTTGTTCACTGGAGAACCAGAGATCCAGTAGGCCCAGGCACTGAGCAATCCACTGATGGGAATGAAGTGGCTCCAACACCAACATCTTAATAGAAATGCCTAGCTTTGAAGACTCTCATAAATTCTGCTGTCCTATACCATATCCAAGAATCAGGATAAGCAGATCAGAGAGCAATTTGAAGTAGCACAAAATACAAATATATCTTAGACAGTGTTCTTCTTAATTTATATTTTAATGGTATAAGGATACTTTTAAATGAATTAGATACATACTTCTGTGCCTTAGCAAATGGAAGGTAAAATACCATTTAATAAGCTTACAATAAGCAAACTGGGAGTGGTCTCAAGAGACAAATGGCTCTAGAAGCTCAATTACAAGGAAGGGGACTTGATTTTAATGACAAAACAAAAATTACTCTTTGGCAGACATTCACCAATGTTCAACTGCCAATAGCAGCGAACTCCATACAGTAGGCCAATACACCTATGCTGCATCCTGGACATTTTCCCAGATTAAAAATACAGATATATGTGGCACCTGGGTGGCTCAATGGGTTAAGCTTCCGCCTTCGGCTCAGGTCATGATCTCAGGGTCCTGGGATTGAGCCCTGGATAGGGCTCTCTGCTCAGTGGGGAGCCTGCTTCCCCCTGCCTCTCTACCTACTTGTGATCTCTCTCTGTCAAATAAATAAATAAAATCTTTAAAAAAAATACAGAAATATAATTTTAATAGCTTCACAATGTCCCAGTAATGATCATAACACACCTTACCTAACTAATGCCTAAATGTTGGATATTTCAGTTGTCTCCAATATTTACCCTCTATAAGCAAGGCTGTTTTCTTGTGCATTAATCTCTACATACTTGGTCAATTATTTGCTTAGGATTAATCCACACATTTCAAGTTGCTGAACTAAAGAATATAAATTTATTTAAAGACTTCTGATACAGGCTGTCAAACTGTCCTTAAGACAAATCATATTTCCAATCCTATCAGCAGCATATGAGAACTGAACAGGAGATACTAATCTAATTAAATTCAATTTAAATATTCAAGGAGAAAATTCAGCATTCAATAGTGTTGGAAGTATATAAAAATTCAAGACAAATAACTCAAGAGAAATTTTCATGGTGCAATTATGATGTGTCCTTTCACTAATAAAAAATATTTCATTTTATTTTGCTAGATGGTCTGGATAGCTAAGAGAAATGCATTTCTAATTTAAAAGTTACATTATCCTTGACTAACTCATCAACAATATCAATTAAGATGTCAGAAAGATGTTGGTATGAAGATACTACCAAAAAAATTTATAATTTCCTTATTTCCTTTGGAAGGGGTCTTAACATTTTAGCTTTGGTTCACAAACTTGGAGAAATTTATAATTATATGATATCAGAAAACCTTAATGATAGTTATTTGAAAAGTCTTCATATTCAGCTCCCCCCCATCAAAACCCAAGTGGCACATTCTTAGACATATTTTAACAAAAAATCATCTTGAGACTGAGAAGCAGTTTTGTCTTCCAAAGTTGAGAAGACACAGAAAAAAAACATATTTTTTAAAAAAAGATTTTATTTATTTGACAGAGAAAGAGCACAAGCAGAGGGAGCAGTAGGCAGAGAGAGGGAGAAGCAGGCTTCCCACTGAGTGGGGACCCTGATGTGGGGCTGGATCCCAGGACACTGAGGTGAAGGGAGATGCTTAACCGACTGAGCCACCCAGGTGTCCCAGAAGAAAACATAATTAATCAGTACTCCCACCAAACAGCTCCCTATCTCACAGCCTCAAATCATACTTTCGGGAGAAACACAATGAGAGCAAATAAAGTTCATACGGGGAAACTGAAAAACAGTCCACAGGATGGAATATTACATAGCCACTGAAAATCATATTTACCATGAAGCTGTGGTAATATGAGAAGAAGCACATGCCATTATTTTAATTATAAATAATTATATATGTATGTATACATCTACACACATATTTTACAGATATAAAGATATATACATACACATATTTCTTGACTATCTTTTAAAAATATAGAAAAAAAGGAAAAAATCTTAAAAGTATAAGTACTTCATTAAGTGGAATTAGGGATCATTTAAAACAATTCCAATTTTTTCTCTGTTCCACATTTTCTGTAATAAAAAACAAACTTTTTAAAAATGCTATTGTACTTTTCTTTAAAAAGATTTTATTTGAGAGAAAGCACTGGAGCATGGTGAGGGGGAGTGGCAGGAGGAGAGAGAGAAGCAGACTCCCCCCTGAGCAGGGAGCCAGATGTGGGGCTTGAACCCAGAACCCTGAGATCATGACCTGACCTGAAGGCAGATGCCCAATCAACTAAGCCATGCAGGTGCCCCAGTAAATAAATAGACTTTTAAATGCTAGTTTAAAATTCTGTCTTCGGAGCATGCATTCTACTTAATGATTCAACCTTTCTTTGACAAATACAGCTCCAAAAAAATCAAAATTGATGTTCAAAGGAAAAGCCCCAAGGATTCACTATGTTCGTTATTACTACTCTCACCAGCACAGCACACTTTAGAGTTTTTCAGTGATAATGAAAATAAAACGGTTTTCTACTTAAAATTTCATGTAGCTGTAAAACCTTACATGTTGACAACTATAATGAAATCAGGACGTCACTTACCCAACTTTCCTATAAAACATTTCCTAATGCAATCATCCCAGAGCTCCAAAAATGAATGAATAACTGGCAGTCTTGTGAATTAGTGCTTTTGATCTTTTTACTTTTTTCCCTTCCCTGCCATATGCTGCCAAGCTTGTTGACAGTCCCAGGGATATACTAATGACAGATCACCATATTTTCTTAGTGGGAAATTACCAAAACTTCAGGGAGCTTCCAACAACCAATCAATGAATCGTCTCTCGAACTCTCTCAAATCTTAAAATATGATTCTGTGATCCCAGCCTCAACATCTCCTCCACAGAGATACCTTCTCCAATCTATTCAAAGTAACCCTAAAGACCTGTTTATCTTCCCAGAGCACCTATCAGTTGTTATGCGTTTTCGCTTGTTTTTACACCCATCCCCCACTGCTAGACTGTTCCGCTCAATACAGCAGGGACCCTGCCTCTTAAGATCACGTCCATCCATAGGGGTGCTTGGGTGGCTCAGTCAGTAAAGCATCTGCCTTCGGCTCAGGTCATGATCCCAAAGTCCTAAGATTGTGCTCAGCAGGGAGTCTGCTTCTCCCTTTGCCCCTCACCCTGCTCAGGCTCTCTCTCTCATTCTCTCAAATAAATAAATAAAATCTTAAAAAAAAAAAAAAAGATCACATCCTTAGCTTGAGCATTTGTGGATGGGATGAATGAATCTCTGTCCTATACTGCCTCTTCCACCACTAAAATACCAAGTTCGATTAAACATCTTTGCAGACTTACATACACATCACCCACTAAGTAGGTCAGTTAGTGAACAGCTTCATTTAACTGTGCTCTTGGGTTAGTTACTGAATATCTCCACTTCATTATTATTATTCTTAATTGCTAGTATTTGAGGGATTGCTTTGTGCCTGGTCATCTCATCTAATCCTCCCAACAGTGATGTAGATTCTATTATCAAACCCGCTTTGCTGATGAGGAAACTGAAAGTTATACAAGCAAGAAAAGAAGACCCTGGATTGTGCTGGGGAAGTCGTGCTCTCCGACCTGCGTGCTTATGGATAACATCAGACTTTCTCTCCACAGGCAAACAAAACACCAGACAGACCAAGAACTATAGTCATACTTACAATAACTATAGTGTCACCAAAATAGAATGAGCCAATCAAAACACATTCAAAGACTATCTTGCACTATAAGAAAAAGGCGGGTCAGGGCATTATAAATAGCCTTTAGGGTTTCTTTTTTCTTTTTTTTTTTTAAGATTTTTTTCATATGAGAGAGCGTACACACAGCCACAAGATGGGGAGAGGCAGAAGAGAGAGAGAGAGAGAGAGAGAAAATCTCAAGCAGACTCCACACTGAGCACAGAGCCAGATGTGGGGTTTGAGCCAGAGCCAAGAGTCTGGTACTTAAGTGACTGAGCCACTCAGGTGTCCCTAGGGTTTCTTTGTTCTCTTTGAATAGCCCTGAGAAGCACAGAAGAGGCATTTTTCTGAAAATATGTTTTCAAATTTTATGGTAAGTAGACCCATGATATGGTCAATCTCAAGATTAATGTTGCTAAACTTTAATTCTACCAAATCCTGAACTGTTTTTTTTTCTTTCTTTTCTTCTTCTTCTTTTTTTTTTTTTTTTTTTTTTTTTTTTATACCAAAGGTTTAGAGGATTTGGCTAGTTGTGACCCCAAAACAAAAGATGTTAAACTTTGGAGCTATTACCACAACTTCAAACTTCAGTAATTTGAGACTTCATAAAATGATGGTTTAGAAAGTCTATATGTGGAATCCAAATGAAAACTTCATGAGCAAAGCTCTCATTTAGATTCTCCCAAACTTGATTCTCTGAAAAAATGTTCCGCCAGCCCATAATGTGGAAACAATTATGAAAATTAAGACATTTGAAAACCACTCAAGCAGCTTTTATTTCTAGCTACCTCTTACAGGACCTGGTGCTGCTGGCCTTTTGGTAACGCTCCCCTCTGCCTCCTAGGATGAAAAGGGGTCATCCTAAACGAGGTCAGTGGGCACTGTGCATATTTTCTTCTCCTCTATGAAAACCCCAGCCAGATGGAAGTTAGAGGTTTGGTCAGCTAATGTGCCCACAGCCAGGGAAGAGACCTGCATAAGCAATCACATCTGCTCATTGAATTCTTTCCAGTAATTCATGTTAATGGTGAAATCAGGATAGCATAGGAGATTTAAATCCACATAACAATCCCTGAGGTTCATTTTAGCCATAAGTTTCAAAGTCTTCAGGCCTGCTATGCCCTCTATCCAGAAGGCTCCTCCCCCAGACAGCCATCGTCCCATTTCCCCACATCATTCCTGCTCAGATGTCATGGCATCGGAGATCCCTCCGCCATTCTCTAAAAGTACACTTCACACCACCTTGCTGAGCTTCCATTCTATGTCCTGCCTGGTCTTTCTCCGCAACATTTCTCAATACCTGAATCTTTCTACTGGGCTTAGGGTTTGGTTTTATGCGTTAGGAAGCCAGGGACGCTGTGTCGTTATGGGGCCTCCCCAGTACCTGGAACAATGCCCAGCACATAGTAGACACTCAGTAAACACTTGTTAACTGCAGAAGGAAAGCAAGTCCTTGCGCACACATGCCTGCATGCCCCTCACTGTTTATCCAGACTGAGCATTACTGCTTTCTTCTTTGGTGAACTCTCCAATTTGGATCTCACAACTCTTTCATTTCCCTCCACAGAGCTGGCCCCAAGCCCAGCTGGCCAAGAGGTGTGAGGAGTTTGCCACCCTTGAACAGGGTGGTCTGGAGGGCGGTCACAGTAAAGTGCACAGTACAGACTTCTCTACTTCTCTTAGAAACCATGGCTCCTTTTTTTTTTTTTTTAATTTCTTTTCAGCATAACAGAATTCATTGTTTTTGCACCCCACCCAGTGCTCCATGCAATACACGCCCTCCTTAATACCCACCACCTGGCTCCCCCAACCTCCCACCCCTGCCCCTTCAAAACCCTCAGATTGTTTTTCAGAGTCCATAGTCTCTCATGGTTCACCTCCCCTTCCAATTTCCCTCAACTCCCTTCTCCTCTCCATCTCCCCATGTCCTCTGTGTTATTTGTTATGCTCCACAAATAAGTGAAACCATATGATACTTGACTCTCTCTGCTTGACTTATTTCGCTCAGCATTATCTCTTCCAGTCCCATACATGTTGCTACAGAAGTTGGGTCTTCATACTTTCTGATGGAGGCATAATACTCCATAGTGTATATGGACCACATCTTCCTTATCCATTCGTCCGTTGAAGGGCATCTTGGCTCTTTCCACAGTTTGGCGACCGTGGCCGTTGCTGCTATAAACACTGGGGTACAAATGGCCCTTCTTTTCACTACATATGTATCTTTGGGGTAAATACCCAGTAGTGCAATTGCAGGGTCAGAGGGAAGCTCTATTTTTAATTTCTTGAGGAATATCCACACTGTTCTCCAAAGTGGCTGCACCAACTTGCATTCCCACCAACAGTGTAAGACGGTTCCCCTTTCTCCACATCCTCTCCAACACATGTTGTTTCCTGTCTCGCTAATTTTGGCCATTCTAACTGGTGTAAGGTGGTATCTCAATGTGGTTTTAATTTGAATCTTCCTGATGACTAGTGATGATGAACATTTTTTCATGTGTCTGATAGCCATGGCTCCTTTTTAAACAAAACTCCCAAAAGAGAACAGAACCCAATGGCCAATGCTAGAACAATCTGAGCAACAAAATAAAATAGCACTCGACTATAAACCAATGTATAAACTAAACATCCTTACTGCATACTGATGTAAGTAAATGATGGAATAAAATAACAAATGAGAAAGAGGAGATAAATCTCCCATGCAGAAGAATTCCAAATAAATTATATAGACATTCTGCTCTAAAAGAAGGGAACATGATTTCTGCCAGAGGGCAGCAGGGAAAGGGCAGGGGGTGGGGGTTAGAAGTAGGGAATCATTTGTCAAGTTTCAGTGGAGAAACCCAACAAATGACTTTAGCGAGGTGATCAAGGTCAACAACAACAGTGGTCATAAGTCATGTTGCCAATCTGTAATCTTGATATACATTAAGAATGGCACTTTACTCTGTGATCTTCCTTCCCCAAACCCAAAACCACAGGCTCAGCATGAGAAAAACCTCAGACAATTCCCAACTGGGTGGCATTCTGCAAAATTCCTGACCAGGACTCCTCAAAAACTGTCAAGGTTCTGGAAACCAAGGAGAATCTGAGAAACTGTCACAGCTAAGAGAAACTGATAGAGATACAAGTTGTAAATGCAATGTGTATCCTGGATCCCAGAACAGAAAAGAGACATTAGGTGAAAACTAGGAAAGTCTGAATAAAATACGGACTTTAGCTAATAATACTGTCTCCATATCCATTTGCTAATGATAACACATGTACCACACCGACGAAGATGTAAATAATAGGAGATACCATGTGCAGGAACTAAGTGTAACGTGGAAACTCCAGACTATCTGCTCGATTTTTCTGTCAATATAAAACTGCTCTATAAATAAATTCTAAAATAGATCTAAAAGAGAGAGGAGGAGAGGTTATGAACTTCACGATACTCCAGTAATTTTAAGATAAACAGAGCTCGCGTGTTTCCTAAACCGTCCCTATCCTCGGTTAGGGTAAAATATACAGACGAAAGGCAATTTGTTTGGGGCTCGGTGTAAATGGAGATTGTTTCGGACAGAGTGCGGAAAGCCTATGTTGTCATCGGGTAAGGCTAATATGTTGACTTAGGGGTGCTGTTAAGTGCACAAATCTGATACCCTATCTCCGTACCCCTAGATCAGTTCTCTTAAGAACTCAACTTTGCTAACAGGACGCTACTCCATCTCTTAAGGAGGGAAGGTGAAGTCAGGCATACAGATGGAGACCCTCTGTCTCCACGACACAGCCAGTGCCTCCTGGGAAGTGGCCACAAAGGGGAAGGGCAGGCACCCTCGGGGTATGTCTGGGAAATGACAAACATCTGGGCCTCCAGTCCTTCTTGGCCTCGAGGTGGTGACCCACAGGGGAGCCCGGCAGCTGGAGCTCTGCACACTAAACGGGTCACCATGCCACTGCGGTGTGGAGGAGGCCTGTGGGGAGGGAGGACTTGTTTAATAAACAACCGTGGACAAACATATTGTTCCCCAGATGTCACCGATGACTGAAGTCCGTCTTAAACCTCATGACTAAACAGGAAAGCCTACCGGAAAACATCTAGAACCAAACCGAAGGAGATACAGGTTTTATACGATCAGCAGATTCCCTGACATAACGTATCTGAATATAATGTAAATATTTAATTGTGTTTGCTTAATCTATTATAAAATTTTAATCTCATCTAACTCAGGAGGCTAGAAAGACGACAGATATACTTTGTCCTTTGACCCTCTCAAAAGTAAAGATGCTAATCATAATGCTTGAAATTGATGTTTACACAGAATATGACTATGTATGTTCTGCTGCATAGCTAATAAACTTGAGACCATTATGCAATCACAGGCTTTACTCTCTGAAGGAGGAAAGTGCCAAAATTTAAAACGTGGACATTTATAGCTGAAGAAGATATTCTTCTTGTAGGAAGAACTCGGTCGCTGTGAAAATGTATTTTGAGAAACTTTGCAGAGTTCCTACTTATGGCAAGGACTTTGCGTGAAAAGAAAATTAGGTGTCTTTAGATGTAAAATCCACAACAGACAAAATTTTGGTCCCAACCCTTCGTCCTAACCTAACCGTAGCACTGTGTTCCCTCGCTCATTCCGTTTCATGACCTTGTCCCCTGCCTCCAGTCCTAAAAAGGATACTGAAGAGCCTCTTGCTCAACACCATTTGTTCCCAACAATCCCACACTGTTAGCAGCGATGGGTCGACGGTGATCTGAAGTGACATCTCCATGCGTCTGGAGACCACAGCAGCCCAGGTCAGTGCGTGACTAAACCCTACAAGTGCAGAGAAAGGGAAATCGTATTTTCAAAGCATGTGGCCTCAATAGGAAACCACTGTTGTAAACAAGGCTTCTGAGATTCTGCAGGAGAGAAACGCTGTAGCTAAAAGAACAAGTCACAGGGCCTCCAGCAGGAGTCCTGGACCTTGGTCAGGAAGCAGGATTCATCAGGAAAGTGGGAGGCTCACAGCCCTCCCCAGCCTGCCCCCCTCTCCCCCCCTGTGCCTGCCCCAACGTAAAAGGGCGCGTCTGAGCCAAGGTGGCCAGGTCATGGAGATGTAGATAAAGGCATCTGAGTGCTGGGTCTGACCTCAACCGCTGGCCCCTTGGCCCTCCAACTCCCCTCTCCACCCTTCTCCCTGCGCTCCCTACCCTGCAGGACTGCGTCAGCGGGCCTTGTCCTTCTGCTCCTGCCACTGAGAGGGACAGCAAGAGATGGGGTGGCAGGAGGCCCAGGCTGGGACACTGATTTTCCTTGCTCCCTCCTTGCTGGGCTGCTCTGGATGGACCAGGTTAGCCCCTGTGAGCCGGCCTCCCCACGCAGGCGGCCTCGTCTCCCCCGCCCCCGGCTTTCAGGTTGAGGGGTGCTAACTGCTCCTTGCTATTATTCCCAGCTCTTGGTTGACACTGTGCCATCTCTTGTTGGCTTCTGTGAACTCTACCCTTCCCTCACGGACCAAGTTACCGTCCCCCTCCTCCAGCTCCAGTTTGACCGTATCTTGTGTTTCTTGTGGAACACTGATAATACAGATGCCATTTCCAGTGCACTGTAATACCACAAAAAGTGGCATTTTCAAGGGTTTAATATGTTACAGGTTTTCTTAAATCTTTTAGTTATATTTACACTGTGACATTTCTTGGGTGTGAATATAACAACTCCCAGAGGAGGAAAGAGGAATAAATCATACTCCTGAAGGCAAGGACCAGTATCACCATTCCTTTGATGTTCTCAGTGTCCCATACCTGCACCGGAACCTACTAAATTTCTCTACATGTGGTGAGTGATTTACTCAGTAGGTGATTTACCCAAAGTAAGAGGGGTTCTATAAAATATAGGTGATGCCGCTGGATTCCACCAGATCCCAGCACACTGGAATCTACATCACTGATGTCCTTCCGCGCCATCCTGGATGGGCCCCAGCTCCGCCTGCGTTGCTGGTCTTAGATACCATGGAGATAAATGACTCGGACTTAAGTGTTAAGTTCCGCCTAAGGGTTAGCCAGGTTTGAAACCCAATGGTATGGTGAAGGAATAAGTAGTCTTTTCCTTATAATGCCTGTGAGGAGGGCAGGGCGTGGCGGGGGCAGGGGTAATGACAACCCGAGCTGAGCAAGCAGCGCGGCGTAACTCGAGGCAAAAGTGTGCAGACATCCCACAAGGGCTATGTGTAGGGGCACCACCGAGCCACCCTTCCCTGGCAGGGCTGATGGCATGGCCGGCTGGGGGCAATCCCGCATTGGTGCTGCTCTCTCAGATGCTCTGGGGATGCTACAAAGGCAGACGATCTTTAGACAGAGTCCCTGAAGAGGCCAAGAAGCTGGGGGGGTTCAAAGCACGGAGGGGTGGGGTGGGGTGGGGGATGTTTCAGGAATAAGCTCGTCCTTATCCCAATAGTAGCTCCATCCTACGCTAGCATTCTTCACCCCTGGTCCTCCACCTGCTGCCTCCAGTACGAACCCAAACAGGCTCGGGGGAGATCAGAGGTCATCCATGACTCTGGAGCTTAGACAAGTCTCAGCTTCCTATCCGTATACCCTGACTTGCCCTAACTGACTCTTCACACATTAGATTCAGACTCTGCTCTAGCCACCGTTGGGGAGAACGCCCCTGAGCGTGCATGGGAGGAGCATCTGTGACCCAGAGTCTGCCTTTCTGCCCAGACTGTGAGCTTCTCAAGGGCTGGGGCGGTTTCTTACTGACATGTGTGCACTTGATGACCAACAGAGGAGCATACGAGCGGATACCCAATAAATGTTCGGTGCCTGCGCTGGTTAGTTTCAGTTAGCCTGTGGGGAGTAAAGGCAGTGGAAACTCCGTCCCATCATGCTGAATGATAACAGGAGTAAAAAGAAAGCGCAGGCTATTCTTTCAAGAAACGTGGCTGAGAAAAGCTCGGTGCCTCTTCTATGGCTTTCAGCATGCTTGACTGCATGTTCGTCCTGACACTGGCTCCAAACCTGTTACATACACAGCTGGTATCCTGTCTCCCTGCCCCTGTCCTGTGAAACACAAAAAGATACTAGCTTGTAATCAGCACAAAATAAAAATGCGTTCCTCTTCTATTAATCCCCAAATGCTCTGTTTCCAGTCCTCTTTTCCGTTGGTTCACTGTGGAGCTGACAGACAGTTATTCCCTTCTTGAAACTCCCCACCTGAGCCTCGGGGACTCTATCCTTTCCTAGTGTCTTCCCGCTGTCCTCAGTGTCTCTGTCCCCTGTTCTCCCACCAGCCCTGCCGTGTACACACTCCCACACTGGTCCTCAGCCTCCTCTTCTCTTCCTTTTAAACTTCCCTCCTCCAGCACTACGATTGCTTACGTTATTACATTACATTACATATTACCTAATTACATTATTCCCTCTCTATGGATGACTTCTGATCGACTCTCTCAAGCCCCAACATCTCTCAAAACCCCCCAGGCTAAGCTCCCAGACTGCCAGATAAAGGAGAAGAAAGTCACCCTAAACATAGAACATATGTAGGTTGGAACTCGCAACGTCCCTCCTTTTGGCCCTTGGAGATAATGAGACCATAATAAAAAATGAAGTTGGAGGCTTCAGGATATCTGGGTGGCTCAGTCGGTTAAGCAACTGCCTTCGGCTCAAGTCATGATCCCAGGGTCCTAGGATCGAGCCCCGTATCGGGCTCTCTGCTCAGCAGGGAGCCTGCTTCTCCCTCTGTCTGTCATTTCCCCTGCATGTGCTCTCTCTCTTGGCTAAAGAAATAAATAAAATATTTTAAAAGAATAAAGTCATAGGTTTAAACACCAAGTTTTCAAGGTAGGGAGCTAGAATGATGGTGTCAAGCCTCACTCCTTGCTTGTAGTCCAGCATTTGGAAGTTAGCAGAAAGGTTTGGAATGGGGCAGCCTTTGTCCCACTCATGCTGGCCAGGACCTTGGGTGTTTGGCTTAGGCCCAGGGAGACTAGTAGAGGCCCTCTCCCTGATGCTCCACCGGGTCCTCACTGCTATAATGTTCTGGGTTCTCAATCTGCTCCTGCTCCAGTCCTCTGGATGTGCTCTTGGAGATTCTAACTCAGCTCCAAACCCGACTATATCCTTGCTGGGCTTCCCCCCGAGAATGGTTCTCAGCCTCTTCTCAAGTGAACTCCCCCTTATTAACCATACCATGCAGCAGGCCTCTGACCCTCAGACTGCAAAAAAGGGCTAACAGGACCTTTGACTCCATTTCTCAGAAGCCCTGTTCTGCCTGGTACGACACTGAACTCATTCTGCTAACTCATTGGCGCATAATTGTATATTGCCCTGCCACTTCTCTCAGGATTATTTTTTTGTATCTATATTTAGCTTTCTGTTCTATGGACAGACTACCAAATTGTTTTCCAATTGCAACAAACTCCATTCCCTAGCCTCCTTGAGGCTAAGTTTCTGCAGTGGAATGTGAACATAAACATTTGCTACTTCTAGGTTAACCCTAAAACACATCGTGTGTGCCCCTCCATGCTCTTCACTCTCCTGCAAGTTGGAGTAGGGCTGGCCTGACATTCTGCATTCAGCTTTTCGAGCAGGGCAAAGCCCTAGAGGAGCACAGTTCCACGTAGTTCATGGGCAAGTTTCTATCAATGAGGAGATAAGCACCGAAATTGCAAATAAACACCTAGGAAAGTTTACAGCACTTTGATATTACTGCGAAAGACAAAGTGCATGATCAGAGGAGTATAAACCACAGCTACTGGTCTTTGTGGTACTGGAAATAAAGAAAACCAGTCTATAAACAATGAGAGTTTGAGAAGCACTGCCCTAGTGGATGGTGGAAAAACGAGATGAAAGGGACCCTTCAAACCCGAACCACTCACCTCGGGACTGTGAGCAAGACAGAGAAGTAAACTTCTGCCTTGGTCAAGCCACTGTGCTTTGGGAACTCTGCCCAAGAAGCCTGCAGCTGAAGGTGAAGGTACTGGCAGGAAACAGAATGGGAACATGCACTGGCTGCTCTTTCCTTGCAGCTCTCAGCAAAGCCTTACAAGAAAGAGATGAGCTCAGGGAAGAACTGTTGTAAGTCTGTAAGCAAAGAGGCAAAGGAACAGACAGTATCTGGAGATGAGATGAGAGATGTTAACTGCTGGGACCCCAAAGAACAGAAGATAGTATCACCACTCACAGCCTTTCTTGAAGGCCTCTCAAGAAGATGTTGCAGAGAAGCCAAGGACCACAGGCTTCGAGTAAAGATCCACAGAAAGGTGCACTTTCCTGCCTAAGTCCATGTTTTGGAGGACTTCAAGGTGGGGATCAAAGGAGAGGGACGACAGAGGTGGGCCAAGCATAAAAGCTGGGAAGTCAGACAAGCTTAAGAACTTGGTCCAGCGGGGCGCCTGGGTGGCTCAGTGGGTTAAATAAAGCCTCTGCCTTCGGTTCAGGTCATGATCCCAGGGTCCTGGGATCGAGCCCCGCATCGGGTTCTTTGTTCAGCAGGGAGCCTTCTTCCTCCTCTCTCTCTCTGCCTGCCTCTCTGCCTACTTGTGATCTCTGTCTGTCAAATAATAAATTTAAAAAAAAAAAAAAAAGAACTTGGTCCAGAATGAAATGTGAATGGGGTGACTGTTGAGTGGGACTGACTAGAACCAAACAGGCGGGAAAGACTGGGAACTTCTTAAGGTTATTATGTTGCTAAGGAAGCCACAGCTGGGCCTGGAAAGGCCCCTGCTCACTCTCCCCCAAGGTGCACACCTTCTCCCACACTCATTTCAGATATGGCTGCAGAGGGGAACGGACAGGAAGAGCTTCACAGGAAACAAAGTCAAGGTCAGGGTCCTCGGGAGGCCTCTCCCGGAGAGCAGAAGCAGGGACCAGCCACAGAATGCCTCCGCTGCTGGGGCCGAGAGGTTCTCATTCCTGCCCAGCAGGCTTTATTATTTCTAGGCGCCTGTGACTGCTACCAGTCTCCTGTTCCTCTGAATGGGAGTTTGTTTTATTTTATATTTTTATATTGGTGTGTTTTATTTTATTATTTTTTAAATAAATATATGATGTATTATTTGTTTCAGAGGGAGAGTTTTATTTTTATGTGGTTCTCTCATTTCTCCTCTTCTATGAGATAGCAGATGCCAACTAGTCAGAATAAAGAAAGAAACGAATATTTCAGCACTGGCAGAGAAAACAGAGGTTAGAGAGGAAAAGGCTAGCCCTGTGGAATCTGGTAAACTAAACCCTCTCAAGGCAAGCACAGCAGGCCATGACACCCGGGCGGGCAAGGGAACCCGGGGCAAGGAGCAGAAGTTTTGGCATCAGCTGGCCCTGGGTCAGAGGGAGGCTCGTCACACTCAGCAAGAGCTTTGACCTGGCACACCTGCAGATCCAGCCAGAGCCTTTCCCTTTCTCCATAAAAATGGCACCCTAACTACAATGACTGGGATTGTTGAAGGACTGAATTAAAACAGTATTTATAGAGTGATTAGCAAGATGTCTAGCACATAGGAAGTATTAAATGGCAAATAGTACTTTCTAAGAAAGTTAGGTAGCTCAACACTTCTTTTAAAAAGTCAGTGGAGGATGGAGTTGTTTGGGCAACTGTCTTTGGCTCAGGTCATGATCCTGGAGTCCTGTGATCAAGTCCCACTTCAGGATCCCTGCTCTGTGGGAAATCTGCTTCTCCCTCTGACCTCTTCCCTCTCATGCTCACGCTCTCTCTCGCTCTCTCTCTCTCTAACAAATAAATAAATAAAATCTTAAAAAAAAATAAATTCAGTGGAATATACAACCGGCATTCTGGAAGTTCAACCGTTCATGCTCTGACACCATCATCTAATAAGGAGTAATGACAAATTCATCCTACGGACGACTAAAATACTAAAATAACTTCGGTTGGAAGGAGTTCCTCCCTGCCTGAGAGTGGGCCCAGGGCCACAGTGACTAAGCTGAAGGCACTACCACTTCCTTCTGCTGCTGCTTGACACCAAGCAGAGAGGCAGGGATGGAGAAGGGGGCGGAGGAGGGAGAGCAGCGACAGCACGGTGGGGTAGAGGAACACAGACCTCAGGGTCTGGCTTCAGACACCAACGGATAATCAGGTGAGCAGAGTAGTTAAAGTACACGGCTCTCTGGGACGCCTGGGTGGTTCAGTCGGTTAAGCCAGGTTATGATCCCAGGGTCCTGGGATCAAGTCCCACATTGGGCTCCTTGCTGGGTGGGGAGCCTGCTTCGCTCTCTCTGCCTCTGCCTGCCTCTCTGGCTGCTGTGGGTGCTCTCTACCCCCACCCCCGACGAATAAATAAATAAATAAAATCCTAAAAAAAAAAAAAAAAAGCATGGCTCCCACACAAACACCAGACTCCGCAGTCAGAAACTAAGAGTTTTTCCTCTAGGATCAGGAACAAGGCAAGGATGCCCACTCTGGCCACTTCTGTTCATCATAGTACTGCAAGTTCTAGCCAGGATAATTAGGCAAGACAAAGAGTGAAAGGGGATCCACATGGGAAAAGGAGAAGTAGAATTGTGTGTTCACAGGTGACATAATCTTATATAGAGAAAACCCTAAAGGCTGCACAAAAATCTAATAAGTGAATTCAGTAAAGTTGCAGGATATAAAATAAACATACAAAAATCAGTTGTACTTCTATACACTAACAATGAACCATTCAAAAGGGAAGTTAAGAAACAATCTATGCACAATAACATCAGAAAGAGTAAAATACTGAGAAATAAACTTAACCAAAGAGGCAAAAGACTTAGACAATGAAAACTACAAGACATCAATGAAAGAAATTAAAGGAGACACAAATAAATAGAAAGACATGCTATGTTAGTGGCTAGTAAGACTCAATTCTGTCAAAATGTCCATACTAGTCAAAGTGACTTAAAGATTTAGAACTAGCCCTATCAAGATCTCAATGGCTCTTTAAAAAGAAATCCTAAAATGCATATAGAATGCAAAGGATCCCCAAAAGCTGAAACAATCTTGAGAAAGAAGAACAAATTTGGAGGCTACATATTTCCTGATTTTAAAACATATTACAAAGGTACAGTAACTAAAACAGTACAGTACTGGCAAAAAGACATACATAGAAACCAAAAAACAGAATGGAGAGCCCAGAAACAAATCCATGCATACATGGTCCACTGGTCTTCAACAAGGGTGCCCAGAAGACACAGTGGGGTAAAGACAGTCTCTTCCACAAATACTCTTTGGGAAACTTGGCATCCCCATGCAAAGGAGCACAGCCTCTGGAGTGACACGACCTAGGTCAGAAGCCTTGCTTACCAGCAAGTTAGTTAATCTCTTTGTGTCTTAATTTCCTCATCTTTAAGACAGGGATAATAAGAGTATCTTCTTCCTAAGACTGTTGACAGATTTAAATCTGACATTCCTTTACAGTCATTATCAATAGGGTCTTGGGAAAGCTACTTACCCTCTTTGAGCATTAATTTTCTCTGCTGTAAAAGGGAGACAAGTTCTAAATTGTTAGGTTATTGCGTAATTAGGACAAAATGAATGAAGTAACCAACGTAAAGACCTCAGCCCACTTCCAAGTCCAGAGGAGTCAGAAGAGTCCAATAAATTGCCTTGTTCCCAGTAGGACAGGAAGTGGGGGTCTCAACAGAGACTTCTAGGAAGGGGAGACCAGAAGAGGATACCCCTCCCTCAGAATGGGTGGGTCACCAACATAACAAGCCCAAAGTCAAGGCTATCTCTCCTCTACCACCCTGTCTAAAGTCACGAACTAGTGTTTTTCACTACCACTGAAAACACTTAGATGAATATGTGTAAGAGGAGGTTAGCCAGCTGGGTTGAAACATTCTAATTATGCTACCATGCTTGCTCTAGGCCACTCTGTCTGGATCTTAGAATAATCCATCAAAACACATTCATTGACATACCACTGAACAGTGGTCAAAGTAAGTTCCCACCTCTTTTCCCGTTTGATCCCTCCATGAGAGGACAGTGTAGTTACAGAGAAGAAAACTAAAACAGGGACAGCCTGATTCACTCTCACTAGCCCTCATCTTTCTGGCCCCCAGACTCTTAGGCCCCTGGAACCCTTTTTCCCATATTTAATTCTATGCCCCCATGAGAAATGAAATAATGGAGATCTATTCTTACAACGACATTAATGCTTTTTGCAAGCATTTATGGATTCCACAAGAAATATAATATGATTATAGTAAATGTCAATAAAATTTGTAAGTGTATCCCCACTTAGAAGTTTTGGCAAAAGTTTATGGGGAAAAGTCCATATAATCCAATGAAAACAACAGAATAAAACTCTAAATACATAACAAAAAATAGCAATGATGATTCAGTTTGCCTCCTTCAGAGAAAATTCAGAAGAACAAGCAACTGGGCTGACCTCTACCGCCCTGAACAATCTAACTGAAGAAAGGCCTTCTCTTAAAGCATTTTGCTTTCCCCATCAACAGCACAGTCTATCAGTTGAACTAGACCACAGAATTCAATTACCTGACTTATAAGAAATTAGACTGGAAATTAACTAAGAAAGACGAGTAATGACCTAGCCTTGCTGACATTCCTTTTCTTTTCCCTTTGTTGAGTATTCATGGAATTTGCATATGTGACAAGTTCCAACTACGTGATGGGTGAGTTCCACTCGTCCTGTTCTGGGGAACACTACTCCACCATGGATCCCTCTCATCCCTGTCCAGCTAACATTTCCTCAGTGTTCATTCTATGCAGGAGAGAGAGACAAGAGATGTGCAAACATTTCAAAGATGGAAAATGCCCCCGGGAAGCTCATCATCTAGAGCAGCAGGCGCTCAACCAGGGCTCATCCTCCACACACCCTTGCCCCAGGACATCTCAAAGTACCTGGAGACACATGTGTTAGACCCAGCCCGAGTGCTATGGGCATCCGGTGGGTGGAGGCCAGGGGGGCTGCTACACGTGCTACCAGGCACAGGACGGGCCCCACCACCAAGAATTATGGAGCCCAAGATGTCGGCGGTGCCAAGCTTGAGAAAGCCGAATCTAAAGGATCAGGGTGACAACTCAGAGTGTCACAGTGCAGCAGGGTGACTATGGTGTGAGCTAGCAGAGAGACAAAAGTGAGGTGCTAGCAGAGAGGTAGCTAAACAGGTGACAGAAATAGTGCTGGCAAGGGTCTAGGGAAATGGCATCTGCAGACGGCGTGGGTGAGAACGTGGAGGGATACAGCTTGTGGGGAGAGCCACGGGTCAACACGCATTAAGAGCTTTAAAAACGTATATATACTATTTCTATCTTTGCTTTCTTTCCATTCCCATCTTCCCCTCTTCCTCTGCCTTCCCTTCTCTTCCTTCCCCAGGGTCAGCTCGCGGATGAGAAGGAGGTGTGATGGGAGGCAGAGTGGGAGAGGCATGAAAGCCTGGGCTGTGGCTGGAGAGCCAAGGAGAGCGCAGGGCCTCTCACAAAGGCGCAGAGAGGCCCGAGGCCCTGGGGCAGGTCGGGGCAGGGCGGGGATGGGGGGGGGGGCAGGCCGGGCAGCTGAGAAGAAGAGGTAGCATGACAGAACCAGGTACAGGGGAGGCCAGATGGCCTCTGGTTTCGAGACAGGCTAGCGTGAGTAGAACAGGGGAAAAAAGGTAAAATAAAAGTAAAAAGATTAAGAATAATGGGCTACAAGCTTCCTACTGCCAGAGAAGGTATGTACGAAGATATAAAGGGGTGAGAATAGAAAGATTTCTGGGCATTGGGCTGGAGTTGGAGGCATTTGTTATGAATTCATGATTTCATAATACATAGCCTTCTGTGGAAAGATTTATAAACGTTCACGTGCATATACATATATACGTGTATTTCCTACCTCTGTCCCCTGAAAGGTCTAAAGCAATGACACTCCAGAAACAATGGGCACATCAACCTTCCATATCTTTATAATATCATTCTTTACTAGAAGGGACACTGACTAGGTCAGGGAATGTAGAACAGAAGCCTGGAATATCTTGTGGTGCCAGAAAATTTTTAAATGCTCAGTGAGAAGCACCTGGGTGGTTCAGTGGTTAAGTGTCTGCCTTCAGCTCAAGTCATGATCTCAGGGGCCTAGGGTTGAGCCCCAGCATGGCATTGGACTCCCTGCTCAGTGGCGAGCCTGCTTCTCCCTCTGCCTGCCCCTCCCGCTTCTAGTGCGCTCTCTCTCTCTCTCTCTCTCGTTTTCCCTCTCTCTCAAATAAGTAATTAAAATAGAACAAAAAAAAAAAAAGACATTTTAAATGTTCGACGAATAATGGAAATATCAAAAGGACACAGGAGCCAGCTTAGAGGGACTTCCGCTGGCCAAATGAGGACAAACTGAGCATCAGAATAAATAATAACGGTAACAGATGTCAACATTTCGAATACAGAAGGAATCCATGAATACATGCGAAAGAAATGAATAAATACACGAGGGAGAAAGTTCTTCCTCAGAGTATAATGCTAATGAGTGAACACTGACTATGAAGTGATGGAAATAAAGCAGCATCAGGTAGCAACCTTCAGAGAGGTGGGTAATTCAGGCAGAAGTCCTCCGAGGAATGGTAAAGGTGGCAGGCGGAGGTTTAAGGAGGAACAGGCTATTCATATAACCTCAGAGTACTTCCCCACAAACACCAGGAAATTTCAAAGGGGAAAATGGCGGATTTAAGGGGATTTAAGGGGAGGGAATCTGGACGACACCAACATACCCAGGTGCTCAAGGCACCTGTGGTAGGACAGTCTGACACGGAGCCCCTTCTAATGTGCTGTGTCCAGAAGAGCAGGAGACCACCAAAGACAAAGCACCTGAGTCTGGCTCTGAAAAAACACCTGCCAGACCCAGATGGGGAATCCACCTACAGAGTGTGAGACCCAGGAACAGCTGCAAGGACCCTAGGAACAGAGTAAGTCAGAGGAACTAACTCGGATCCTAGAAAAAGCAAGAAAAGAGACACTGGGGCATTGGGGGAATGACTGATGAATTAGGAAGGGGTTCTGTAGACTGGATGGTAGAGAGTTGCACCATGGTCAACTTCATGATTTGGTGGCACAATGACCAATTTTGTGTGTCAACATAACCGGGTTAAGGGGTGCACAGGTAGCTGGTAAAATATTCTCTGGGTGTGTCCCTGAGGGTGTTCCAGAAGCAATTAGCACTTGAACTGGTGAACTAACTAAAGAAGATCGCCCTCACTCACGTGAGTGGGTGCATCTTCTACTGAGAGCCTGAGTAGAGCAAAAAAGAGGAAGAAGGTCGAATTTGCCCTGTCGCTTGAACTGGGAGACACACGTCCTGTCCTTGGACATCAGTGCTTCCGGTTCTCAGACCTTCAGACAGACTGAATGACATGACCCGCTTTCCTGGTTCTCCAGCTTACAGACGGCACATTAAGGGGCTTCCCAGCCTCCATGACCCTATGAGCCAACTCCTTCAATAAGCATCTTCACACACCTCTCTCTATATATAGCCTATCGGTTCTGTTTCTTTGGAAAACCCTGACGAATGCAAATGCAAATGCAATGGGGATATAGAAAAAGGTCATACTTATTTCCAGTTTAGTCTAGGGAAAAGGCCCCCATTCAAAGGACTAACCTATTAAAAATCAACCAGGGGGGGCGCCTGGGTGGCTCAGTGGGTTAAGCCGCTGCCTTTGGCTCAGGTCATGATCTCAGGGTCCTGGGATTGAGTCCCGTGTCCGGCTCTCTGCTCAGCAGGGAGCCTGCTTCCTCCTCTCTCTCTCTCTGCCTGCCTCTCTGCCTACTTGTGATCTCTCTCTGTCAAATAAATAAAAATCTTTAAAAAAAAAAAAAAATCAACCAGGGCAGGAGGCAAATGAGTCAGTGAGTTCTCTATCTGAACTCTTGTTTTGGTCTTCAACAACTAGTTACCCCCAAGAGCTTAACTTTGGATTTCTTTAGCTCTCTTTGGGGAAAAAAATGCCTCTGACCGACTCCACTGCCCACCTTTGACTTATAAGGTCTGACTCTATCTGGGCGCGGCTCCAGAATTTCTTTTTTTGTCCTTTAAAGATTTTTATGTATTTATTTGAGATAGCACAAGCGGGGAGGAGGGGCAGAGTAAGAGGAAGTAGCAGACTCCGTACTGAGCAGGGAGCCTGATGCAGGACTCGATCCCAGGATCATGACTTGAGCCAAAGACAGATGTTTAACTGACTGAGCTACCCAGGCACCCCTTTCTGTAGAGGAAGGGCTTTGGGGCCACCTATCTGTGAGGGGAGACCAGGGCAGCCTTAAAGCTTTATTTACAAAGCAAGCCCACTGCTTTCGTTCAGACAGCATGTTTGTTCAGAGGGCCTTTGGATAAATTGGTGGTGTTTATGGAGGGGCTTAACTGCCCTCCAACCCAGCCCTGCCACCTGCCAAGCCATCCCTGAGAAGACCACAGAATCTGCATGGGGCTAAGGTAAGGCCAGAGCTAGCAGCACCTCCAGCCTCATGTCCCAGAGAACAATATAGCCACCAGGCTAACAGATGAGTAAGTAGGGGGCTGACTAACATCTTTAGGAAGGGCTGAAGCAGGCTGTACAGGGCAGGTTGTTTTCAGAGTGACACCCAGTCTGGCCCAGCCTAAGATGTATGAATGATTCACATCTGAGGAGGGGAGGCAAGGTCTGCGGGAGCTGGTGATGTCAGGGGTCAAGGCAAAGGAGGAGTTCATGGCAAGAGGCAGACAGGACTGGAGGACAGGTGTCAGGTACCACACAGGAAGGGTCAGCAGATAAAGACGGATGAGGGATAAGGAGAAGGACATCAGCCTGGGGAACAAAGAGAGATAGGTGCCACCCGGGAAACCAAAACCTTCCTCTCACTGGGTACTACTCTCCTGGCTCACCAGGAGAGCAACACATCTTTCAGACTCAAATTAAGTAATTAGCTTAATTGTTTACAGCAGGGAAATGCACCGTTTTGGTTTAGTGCTTTGCAGGGTGGATCTTAAAGACCCAAGTTAGCAAGAAGGCACAGGCCAGGGAGGGTGGCATCAGGCAGTCCTGTCCAATGTCCAGCAACTGCACAACCACGCTCTTCTGACTCACTGGCTGGTGAGCCGGCTCAGTGTTTTTGTCCACTAAGCACTGAGATGAGCAAACAGTACAGGTGATTCTAAAGGGAATTATAGTCTCTTCAGAACTCTGCCCTGTGCCTCCGATCACACACGGTTAGGCCGACTCAATCCTGAAACTTCTGTTCCTTGTGCATTCCCCATAGGGCAGTTTCGCAACCTCTGGCAGGATTTCCTCCCTGAAGTCCGCTTCAACATGAGAGGGCAGGAGAGAGAGGTGTGGAGGGACGGCAGTTGAGCCCACCCAACACCCACACGGACATCCGACCACCCCCACGCAGCCTGCCTGGGGTGTCCCACAATGTTTATGTAGTCCTCTCTGGGTGCAAAGCTCTTTCACATAGATGATTTCATGGAACCCACCACACACGCATGTAGGCAGAAAAGGAATTACTATCCCTGCTGTATAAATGGGAAAACGGATTCAAGGACAACACGTGGTTTATTCAAGGTCACAAGAATTCACAAAGGCAGGGCTGGGGCTAGAACCCAGACTGCTGTGCTCCAAGGGCCTCTCTAATTCAGCATTCTAAAAGCACAAAGTCTCGGGGCTTCTGCGGACAGGGCCACACCCCTCTCACCTCCACCTTCCTCATCCACGGTGGGACTAAGTCCCGGGGGGGACTCCTCCACGGCCATGCAGAATCCAGGGTGAGCAACAAAGGAGCAGCAAGGCCAAAGAGGAGGTGGCTCAGTCCTTGCAGGAGGAACGATGGAGGGAAGAGCAAAAGGGCCAGGAAACTGGGGAGAGCAAGCAAGCCAAGTACGGCAACACCTCTAAGTCGCCTCACCTACGCCGTGGGGATCTACATTTGCACTCTTGCCAGAACAACGTACATTTGCACCCATGTTTACAGAAATACCAATATTTTAAAGTTTATCTTGGAGGAAAAGATGGCAACCAGCATTTAAGGAGTACTTCCTGTATGTATATCAGAGACTCTGCTAAGTGCTTTCTTTTCTAATCTTGGGAGGTGGATATAAGCTTCATTTTTACAGACAAGGAAATTAAGGCTTAGAGAAATGAAGCAAGGTCACAAAGCCTGGCCTGGAACAAAGGCTGGCCTGACTGTGAAGCCCTGCTCTTTTCCTTATACTGCATTAATAATGCCCTGGGCCTGGGCTCTGCCATTTAGAAGCTTGCAATCAGGCTTAACCACTCTGTTGGGTCTAATCACAGACAAGAAAGCATTCTGAACTAATGTATCCTCCAAGGGGAATGGCTAATAGGTAATTTGAGTTATAGTAATTCCCATTTGAGTTACAAGGATTCCCCTTGCCCCAGCCCAAAGAAATAAGACGCTGGCCTTAAATTATGGTGCATTTCTGCCCCGCGTCAAAAAGACGGAGAACTTGAGGGAGAAGCAGCCCACCATGGGTCTGTATATATGACTTGGAGAGGGTGTGTCTTGGTTGCTGCCTGGCTACAATGCTGTGTGTGCATCTGTCCCCCTAAGTGTGTGTGTTTTGGAAAGATGAGAGAAAGCATGAGCATGTGTAGACTCTCAAATAGGTTCTGAGGAACGTACCCCAAAAAAGCAATCACATGTCTTAACTGTTTTCATTTCAGTCTTCATTGATAGGAAACATACGCAGATCTGTTCTATCAAACCTCCTATAAAACCACCAGATACCTAAAATAGATCTGATTTAATATAAAGAGGCTGGTATCAGTTTACACATTTGTCAGATTTAGGGAAGACGACATGTCATTTATAGTTAAATCAAAGCCAGAAATTTGGAATGCTAATGATAAAAAAAAATAAGAAGAATGTGCCCAAATGATCTGCTTTCCTAGTCACATGGTAGTGACAATCAGGATCAGTTCTGTTCAGATGGTTAAATGTCCAGATCATGTCTAGTACATGATCTAGGTCCATACAGTCTCAAGGCACAGGAGACAACTCTAGAAGCTTATCTCAAGTACATCAACCTTGCTGGCAGGATTTGTTTGCCGCTCTTTTTAGAATGGTCTAGTTTGTTTAGACAAGCATGAGGTTAACAGAACCAAGGTTGTGTGTTTCTAACTATGACTTCCAATTGGGAAAAAAAAAAAAAAAAGGAAAATTCTATTTACTGTACTCAGACCACACAAATGTCTTAGGGGAAGCAGGGTTAGCAACTAGGGATTCTTTACTAGGAACTTCAACCACTCTCCTTAGCAACAGAAAAGTCCATGCACTGATGAAATGTCAGACAGTGTATGGACGCATAACCTATTGGTAAAGAAGGGATTATCTGTCTGTAACTGCCATTAGTTTATTCTCCGACTTAAACCTTGAAAAGCTAAGCGGACCTGAACTTCTAAAGTAACATTCCAAGACCAGGTAATACTCTGGGCAGCAAAGGCGTGAGAAGGGAGAAATGCGTTGCAAAGACAGTAACAAATTACAGAGACACATTTCGTGGAAATTACTCGGTTAAAAATGGCCGTTGTAATGATTACCTTAATAAGACTAAATTGTTTCCAATATTCACCGTCACTACTCAAATTACAAGTTGAGAAACTTCTAAGCAATTTTGGGTCGTCGCAACTTGCTGCGGGAATGCAATAAAGTAACAATGCTACAGAACAAAGCACTTTTGTCTGTCGCTGGTGAGGGGGATCGCGGGCACCTTCGCTCACTCACAAAGCACCACCCCCCACAGTGTTACCAGTTGGTTAATAATCTCTATTTCCGGAATCTTTATGCCTTGCACACATCCAGCTTTTCTCCGGACACACCATCGTACCGGGCGTAAATGGAGGCTGAAAAATGTGACATCCCTGGGCTCCGCGGGAGAATCTCAGTTAACCGTCGACGGGTGTTAAAGCCGAGCTCGGAAAAGCACCTGGGCGAAAGCGGAGGGAGCCTGCGCCGCGCTCCCGGCGCCCGGCCCCACCACACAGCACGCGCGGGGGCAGCGCCGATCTGGCATCCCGGTGGCTTCTCGCGCCAAGGAAAACAGTGGGGGGAGGGCAACATGCGCCCCCCAGAGAGTCTCGTCCCAGGTGCTCCGAGTGGGTTTGGCGTCCGCCGGGCCGCCAGGCAACCCTGGAGAGCCGCGGCTCCCGCCCGGCGGAGGTGCGCCCCAGCCTCTCCCCAAGCGCGCCCCGGCCCGCCCGGGCTCCGGGAACCCTCCCAGCGCCCGGTGCCCGCACTCACCGCTCACGCTCGCCCGCCACCGAGCCCGGGAGCGGGGGCCCCTGCGGCTGCCGCATGCCCTCGGGGCCGAGCGCGATGAGGCGACCGGAGGCCGGGCTCTGGCCGGGCGCACGGGGCAGTGGAGGACAAGGCGGGCGGGCGGCGGCGCGCCTCCTATCCAGCCGCTTGTGACACGCCAGGAGCCCAAGGAAAGTTTGGCGGAGCGAGGGGTGGTGCCGAGGGGGCGCGTCCCCGCCCTGCCCCGCCCTGCCCCAGACGTCCGAGCGTTCCCACGGGAGAGCGCCCCCCACCGGCGAGGCACGGATCTGTGCGCCCGGGCGCTCCTGTGGGTGCTGACCTGCCTGGAACTGGTCCCCACGAGGGTGGCAGGCCCGAAGCAGGACATGGCACCCACTAAAGGACCGTGAGCAGCCACGGGGCTCACAGAGCCATACCTTGGAGCGCGGTATTAAAGCGCTGTCCCTCTCTGCTCACTCTTCCTGGGAGAGATGTGAAGGGACTGCGGCTAAGTGTGGCCCAACCCCCCAGGGGAGGCAGGCTCACTGCCAGGCTGAATGCTTGCTCTAAAACTTGAACCCTAAAGCTATCCCAGGGTGCAGGCAGCCCCCAGAGGGCAAGCATATTCACGTGCTTCTGACCTGGAGCCTTTCCTGGGCATCTTTTTGTTGAAACAAGATATTAAAAAACAAAAACAAAACCAAAAAAATTTACAAGTTCTTGAGAGAGGCTGTTTAACCTCCTGGGGTAAATAGTTCCGGATACTTTGTTTTTCAGAGCTGAAATAGACTGCGTTGACCCACCTTTGGTAAAGAAAGATGCAAAGGGAAACAATGTCTGTTCTCAAGACTTTGTTCTCTCTGAACTTTGCAAAGCAAAATGAAGTCGCAGACATGCTAAAGGCTGGGACTTCCTGATAACTTCACAGAGAAAAATACTGTGAAGTGAGATCCTTCTTACTCACACTTCAAAACCTCAGGAAAGGCCAAGAGCCTGTGCCCAGAGGTCTGGCTGTAGCCCTTGGCCATTCGTTCATTCCTTGTCCATTCAATGTTGATAATAGGACCTCCTGTCAACTAGGAACCATATGCCAGGACATGGACTGTATGGTAAATTGCCCCTTACCATCCAAGAAATGGAACTTTCTCTGAAGATAATATTTTAATGTTTTATTTCTTACGTGATGGACCTCATCCCAGAGAGCATGACATCCTGCTACACCTCCAGCTTTCACAGGGATATGGATAAATCTTGAGTGACATGTGGCAATTTTCGTTGCTTCACCTGGGTGTTCAGAAAATTCCTGTAGTGTCCTACAGATGAATGGTATAGGAGGGCTACAACTTGCAGAGCTAGTGCTAAAGAAAGATCCTGTTTACTGGGACAAGGAAAAACGTGGCAGATGATATATGAGAACAAGGTGAGGGGAGTGAACAGCTCAACTCCAACAGCTACAGTGCTGAAAGGGCAACCGGGCGAACACAAAAATTCGCAACCACCAGCACTCAGACACTGCTAACGTGTAGTATGTTGAATAAGTTGTTGTAACTATAAACGAGCAACTGTAAACACCGGTTGAAGCCTTCTTTTGCTGGAAAATTTTTCCAGGTTCCAAACAACTTACTAGCAAAGGCACTGGGGAAACATTATTGTGTTGTAACTTGGGAACTTCCTGAACTTGAGCATTGCAAAAGAGAACAGGGATTCTGGAAAGCCAAATGTGATTACCATTAATATAGGAGTCCTAAACAAAGGAGAAAGGTGAAGGGAATATGGTGAACTGGGTTGCGAAAGGAAACAGACATTCCAGCTAGACGATTTTTTTTAACTAATGTGGGTCAGAAGTGAGGGAAAGGCAAGAAAGTTAACCAGAAAAGAAAAGCGAGGGGAAGAGGCAGGGAGAATACCCAGCTTATAGACTTATGCGCAGGAAAGGACAAAAGGGACAAGAGGCAAAGCACAAGTAAAAAGAAAGATGTGGCCCCAAATTCTCATGTTTGAAAAGAAGCTTCTGTTGGGAGTATCCACCAGAACCTTCCTTAAGTCCTTATAGGTTCTGTGGTGTCTCACTTCTCTACCAAAATGTTTTTATTAGTAAAACTGAAGTTGCCGTGGAAAATGACAAATGCCATGGTTGAGGGTATACTTAGCTTTAGAGATCATTGGTTGGAAACTCATCCAAAACTTTTTCAACATTTGCTGATGAGGTTCCTATGTCCTGAGTGTTGTGTTTTGTGTTCCTGGAGATACAAAAATTTACAACATTGTTTCTATAAGGGCAAGAAAGGGACATTCCACAGCGCTTAATGAAAGGAATTGTGATGGCTGAAGGAGCAATTTTAGCCTTGGAGAACTTTTGTCTACCAACATCTACTTAGCAAAGAATAACTGCTGCACAATAAATATGTAAACAGATAAAACTAAAACTCAGCCTGACACCTACTATAGTGAGCGGCAACACAGGACTCAGGCATGTCATCTCTCCCTCTCAGGATTTATGGTAAGAGACTCATGTTCCTCTGCTCCCTACTTGTTTTGGACCTCTGATGGCATGAGCAGAAATTCATAGACTTATCATTCTCAACTTTGGGAAGTCTGAGCTGAAACTGTTAAAATTTTGCTCCTCTGTACTAATTGGCAATGAAGATGCCTACAGCAGATGAATAGTGAGAGAAAGTGGAAGGGCATCTGAAGAGATGTAAGTGGTATCTGAAATAACAGTTAGCTAGAAGATGCTGAGGATAGACTGAGGCAAAAGGGTAACTCTATAGAACCCAAAGGAAAAGAGAGATGGCATAAGCAAGATGATGGCCCCATAGAGTACCTCTCAACTGCATGTAACTCGAAGTGGAAAGGAGCAAAGTCACAGAAATATTCAACAAATACCAAAAAATCAAAAATCCAACTCAAGCTCATTTAAATTGAGCAAACTGTCTCATATGATGTATGTAAGTCATTCAAAATTTCTTCTTAGATACACATCTTATCATTTCTTAATTTCCACATATTTTTATGCTTTAGATAAGACTAACCAATTTTGAAAACAAAAGTCATGATGAGAATCTTGCTGTAGCAAAAATGAAAATACATTATAAAAGCATCACGAGTAGGTGCCCCTGGACTCAGATTTGAGCCTGTCATGCAGGCATAATTCACTTGCAAAAGCAGCCTGGTTTGGTTGATTTAGATTAGATGGTGAATTTAATTAATAATTAAAACAATATGACACTGGTACGAAGCTAGAAAGACAAAATATTAGACCAGAATACCTATCCATCCCATATACAAATCATAGTAAGTATAGAAGAAGCTGACATCCTGAATCAGTAGGGAAGGGAAGGCCTATTCAGTCATTTGCCCTGCTCTAATTCATTGACCTTTGTGGAGAAATAAGATTAGACACTTATAAGAGCAACTCATATGCATGAAAGTGTTAGTTTGTTAAAAAGGAGAAGGAACCATAAAACAAGCAGAAGCAAAGATTAATATATATTTGATTTAAAGCTTGTAAAAAATAAAAATATAAAATTTGTGATGAACTTTTTTAAAAAAAATATTTTATTTATTTATTTGTCAGAGAGAGAGAACAAGTAGGGGGAGCATCAGGCAGAGTGAGAAGCAGGTTCCCCTCCAAGCAAGGAGCCTGATGTGGGACTTGATCCCAAGACCCTGGGATCATGACCTGAGCTGAAGGCAGATGCTTAATTGAGCCACCCAGGTGTCCCTGTGATGAACTTTTTTAAACTTCAGAGCAAGGGAAAAAAATCACACAAAAAATTATTAACTAAGCTGATTGCATGCAAATTAGATGCTCCTGCACATAATAAAAATAGTCCTGTAAATTTAAATTTTAGAAATCAAACTAGAAACTTGGGGAAAGACCATTTGCCACATGTGATAGGTGATAGATTAACACCCTTCCTACCTTAGTTATTGAGAGGCATGTAGAAAATGAAAAGATTAACATCAAAACAAAAATAAGGCAAGTATATGGGCAACTGGAAAAGAAGGAATACACGTGACCAAAAATATATGAAGATAAATTTCAACCACTCTAATAGTAAGACAAGTGGAAATGAATATGGGAGACTACTTTTCACCTATCCGATGGCAAAGGTTTTTGATTACAGAGATTGCCAATACGAGCTAAGGTATAAGGGAAAAAGGTGACTTCTTGTGGTGTGGGTAGGAATTCAAATTGGGAAAACTTTTCTGGTGGACAGTTTGCAATCGAGTATCTTCCATTCATTCCCAGGAACACAGTTGTTTTTCACATTTTAGTGTCTCTAAATTGAGATGCGTTTTATGATCCCCGTCAGCCAAGCAGTGCTCGTGAGTTAGTTACCACTGGCTGCCTCTGTGCACCAGGTTTTGAAGACTGGGTGTCAGCTGTTGGATGGAATCCTGGAGCAAAGAGTGGAGAACATTTTTAATATATGCTGCATCAAAATGCTTCCGATGCATTCAGTCCGTGGACCACACTGTGTCAAAAAGTGATTTCAAAGAATGAGGAAGTTCAGGAATGAATACCTTAGCCAAGGTTTTTGCTTCTTCTTTCCGGGTACAAAAGAACAAAATACAAGCTGTCCCCCCTGCAAGGTGCCTCAGTCCATTAAGCATCTGCCTTCAGCACAGCTCATGATCCTAGAGTCCTAGGGCTGAGTCCCACTTCAGGCTCCCTGCTCAGTGGAGAGCCTGCCTCTCCCTCTCCCTCTGCCTGCTCTCTCTCTCTCTCTCTATCAAATAAATAAAATCTTTAAAAATAATAATAATAAAATATAAGTTAACTGTATTTTGAAATACAATTTCAATAAAGAAAGATTTCAATTATTGAAAGAGAAAGCTCTTTCAATAATTATAAAAGATATAGTGTTAAGAAAGCACTGTGTTTAATTGGCACCATCTTCCTTTTTGGTATCACATAAAAAAACAGTGCACATCACAATTTATGAGACCTTGGGTATGATGCACTATGATATATTAAGAACCCATACCATTTGTTCATACTGTTTGACCCAGCAAATTCATATTTGGAAAGTTATCCTAAAGACACCATTAGAGGCATGCAGAAATTTTAGTACAAATATAAACATTTCAGTATTATTTATACAACTGAAATGTTAAAAACAACCTAAAAGTCTAACCTGCAAAACTCAATAAGAAATTGATCAAATAAGTTAGCACACATTCATAGGACTGAATGGTATCTAGCCTTAATAATGATGTTCTCAAAGAATATATAATGACTTAGGAAGATATTCCTCATTGCATATTAAATTCAGTCAATGTGTCAATTTGAATTTTCTTATTTTTATTTTATTTAAGCAAAATTTGCATAACATGAAAGGAAGCATTTTAAAGTGAATAAATAATAGAGTGGCATTTAGTACATTCATAGTGCTTCTATGTCCCCAAGCATGCCTGTCACCCCAAAAGGAAACCACATACCCACTGTATTTCATATTAAATTTTTATAAAAAGTAGAAAACAAAACCATTTAACTAAATCTGTTTTCTCTTGAAAACACGTTTGCCTACATAAAAGAAAACTACCCCTATATGTTAACTGTAGATATAAAGGGCAGGCCAGATTATGTACATTTTTATTTTTTGCATATTTTGCTGTATTTTCAAAATGTTATGCCATGAGCATGTATAACTTTTGTAGCCTAAATGTTTTACAAATAATATTTTAAGTGGTAAATTCTTATAAATAAATAGTCCTGTGGATCACATACCTTTTCAAATATAAATAACTATGAATAAGGAAAGCATATCATCAAATAGCGATGGGAGGGTTTGTTCAATTTTATATGGTCCAAGAAACCAGATTCTAAGGGCAAAAGATTCGTTTCTTGTTTTACGCTTTTTTTGCTTGACTCCTTTTAGTGGAGATTCACTGGAATATTGATTTCTCATATCTGTGAACTTGGCTAGTGAGCTACCACAGGCAAACGCAGCACTTCTCAAAGGAAACGTCCCAAGCAAAAGCTAGGAGGCTAGCATTGCAATTGTGAGTCCTTTACCAAAATCCTTTATAATGAGCCTTGGAGAACAAGGCATGGGAAATGGTCATCCACCATCACCAGGGAAAAGTGAGATTTTTCACTCAAGATAACAATGCCCCAAATCTCCCCTCCCCCAAGCAGACTTCATTTTCACAACCACTTCACTTTCTTTACAATTATGATGAAATTGCATTTGGAGATAATAATTGAGGTTTTCTTTGACTGCTTTTCCTTATTGCCCCTCTGACTCCTGATCATTCATTGTTCTCTGGAGCATTTAATAAAGGAGAACACAAAACAACATGTCTTTCAGAGAAAAAAAACCTGGAAGAATAAAAGAAATCAGTTCTCAGCTCCTGGTTTCCTAAACAGATTTCCTTAAACTCATAGCACACACATGCACAAAATAAACACCAAGGTTTGTGCTTTGTAAAAGATGGGTACTCTTGAATTTCAAAGCCCTACATGCTGAAAGAAGCTTAATATAAACTTTCTTTTTTTCTTTTCTCCCCAGAAACAGTCAACTAGAAGAAAACAGATGGGAGAACCAGACCACCCTCCCTGAAGACGAGATAAGGTCTCCTGCCTGGGGAGAAGAATTTGAGCTGGAGAAGAAGCAACACTGAGATAGCTCTGGGCGGAGGTTTCTGACCCCTCACCCTTCCTCAGGCGAAGTTGTTAGAGCAACATAGATGCTCCCTTGAGTTAGCAACCCAGGGATGATAGGATAGATTGTATTAATTAAAAATAAAAGCTGCCCCTCCCTAGGGGAGAATTATACCTCTCTGCTTATCCATTTGACTTGCTATGGCGAACAAAGTGTGTGATGTACTATCCAGCAGAAGGTTCTCTGTGTTCTCTTTCCCCCTGCCCTGGCATCAGCGGTGTCAGAGAGAGGCAGCTCCATCAGCCTGGATCCAGGAAGGAGGAGGTCATGGAGGAGCACCATGCCTGACCTGAATGACATCCAAGGAAGAAGTAGACCTTTGTCCTTCTAAGCAGCTGAGATTTGGGGGGCATTCGTCACCGCAGCATAACCTAGCCTGTCCTAACCCACACAAGCACAGAGTCCTATACCCTGCTGTCCATCTGAGACTTGGATAGGAAGCGTTCATACATGCGTGCTCCATGTCACTGTGACAGGGGAACAGCGATACCCAAGTGGTGACATGGCATAGCTAAACACAAGAGGAACTGAATCCACTCTCTCTGAGTTCTCTGTGGGTCCCAGAGTGAGGCAGAACAGCACTGACGTCAGTTCCTCACAGAAAAGTACCTAACGGGGAACACTGGCAGCAGATGCAGCAGGGACAGACGTCAGAATGATTAGGAGAAGGGATCATTTCTCAAAAGGATGTAGTGAAGCAGGTTCTCATTACCTACCCGCTTCACCCCAACTCCTGAACATTGCAGAGTCCATTTGTTACTTAGATCCCACAACAGGGAAAGAAATGGGAGGGACAGAAGCCTAAGGATAGATAAACTTCAAATGACCAAGGTCATTGAACTGGCCCGAGTTTACCTGGCAAGTAACAGGACATGACAGTAACAGTAACATTCAGTTCTGTCAGTGATAGAAATAGGAGGTACAAGATAGAGTTTAGATTCACTTTTAGAAAAACAGTTGTGTGTTCTCCTGCAAAGTTGGCAGCCTGAGAAATTTGTATACACCACACCAGGATACTCTAAGAGGGCATCATGGAGGGGGCATATATTCCATAACGTGGGGTGCTGAGGGTCCGCTCAGATAAGGATGAAGCCATGTGTGGGCAATGGTAACCCCTTGTATAGTAGGCTAACTTCTCCCAAACTTGGTGCTCAAGCTATTGACTAGATATCTGCCTTACCTGAGTCAGGCACCAAGAATCTGCTATTAGCAACACTTTTGGCTGCACAAATATTTATTCTGGTAAACCTGATAGAGAAAAAGGAGAGAGTTGTAAATAGTTTGTTAGAATTTTCTGCATTCTATGCACTAAACTTTTCCCCTTGTTTTGCAAGAGAAAGCTGTAATATGACATTAACATTCTTATATCTGAGATTGATTTATTCAATTGGATTTGATAAAGACTGGCCAGATTAATATTTAATGTTCTTGTATAATTTGAATAATACAATTGACTTGGACATGAATGCACTATAAAAACAATTTGAGCTGTTAATCTTTAGCCCATTTAAAATAGAGGGTTGACTCATTCAAAATGAAAGATCAAGAGCTAAGAAGTTTTGAGTTCTTTTTAATGTGATTAAGTTTGAAACTAGAAATACAATACAAGATACAATATAAACTAAAATACAGTATAAAATAAAATGGGATTTTGTAATTTTACAAAAGAAACACTTTATAGTAATTGTATCAAGTAATTTTATACTTGGCTTTTCAATCATTAATAAACATTTTACTTACAAACAAGAAAATATCACGATAAATTATTTTGCTGTAAAAGAAGAAGATTTTTTAGGAGACTCAAAATCTTAATTTTTTTTAATTACTGTGGTATGATTTACTTTCATTATACTGTATTATACTAGGAATGGATATAGTGGAGGCAAATGACAATGAGGGGGAAGTATAAATATTAGTAAGGATAATGATGACTCATGTATGTAGGAATAAACATCAATTAAAAAATACTAACACAAGGGTGCCTGGGTGGCTCAGTTGGTTAAGCATCTGCCTTTGGCTCAGGTCATGATCCCAGCGTCCTGGGATCAAGCCCCACTTTGGGCTCCCGGGTTAACAGAAAGAAGGCCCTGCTTCTTTCTCCCTCTCCAACTCCCCCTGCTTGTGTTCCTTCTCTCACTGTGTCTCTCTCTGTCAAATAAATAAATAAAATCTTTAAAAAAAAACTTTTTTAAGTACTGAAAACCAAAAGAATAAAAATAAGACACGTTATAGAAGTTTATCATAGAAGATTGTGTTAATTAAAGTATCTATAACTTCTAAGACTTGTTGTCAAGTTCAAAAACTTCAGTATGCTCCACCATAGTTATTAGACAATCGTGCCCAGTTTCACTCAGTGTCTATAGCTATAAATGCAACAAAGTTAATTACCTCCAAATATAGTGAGAATTTAAAAAAATAGTATATTGGAGTAATTTTTAAGATGTTTATTTTTAGGAAAAAAACAGTTATTTCATGATAATAAAAGAGTCATCATATAAAAGACCTTCAAAATAAATAAAATAAAAATTAACATAACTAAAAGGAGCAACAGACAATATCCACAATTGACAAATCCAAAAGCAATAGGCAAATCCACAGTCATAGTTGGAGACTTATACTGTACCTTTTCTATTTATAAAATATGTAAAATATTAAAAATCAGGTTATAGATGATTTGAACAACACTATCAACCAACTTGACCTTGACTTAATTGGCATTTATGAAGCATTATGGGCATAATGCTATAAAATAGCACTGTAAAATACGTATTTTTAAAGTATACATGTAACATCAGGAGATAAGCCATATTCTGAATCATAAAGCAAGTTTCAGTAAATCTAAGAGGACTAAAATTATTCTCTGGCCAAAAGGGTAATAAATTAGAAGCCAAAACCAAAAAACGTCTAGAAAATCCCCAAATATCTGAAAACTAACATACCTAAAAATAACCTATGATTTAAAGAAGAAATCTCAAGAGAATTTAGAAAATACTTTGAATCGAATGATAATGAAAACATTGCAAATCAAAATTTAGGGGCTATTGGCCAAAGCAGTACTTAGAGAGGGATGTTTATAGCTTCTAATGCTTCTATTTGAAAGAAATGGAGTTTAAAAATTAACAATCTAAGAAGCTAGAAAAAGAAGAGAAAATTAAACCTAAAGTAGAGAAAGGAAATAATTTTTTAAAAAACGGAAATAATGACATAGAAAACAAAACCAGAGAAAATCAAGGAAATTAAAAACTGAGTAGTTGAAAAGATTAATATAACTGATAAGCCTATACTAGATTGGTCTAGGTAAGGAAGAAGAAAGCCACAAATTAACAATATCAAGAATGAAAGAGGGACCTCACTCTCAATTGTACACAAAACAAAAAGATAATAAAATAATATGAGAACAACTTTATGCTGACAAATTTGACAACTTATGATAAGAAAGACGAATCCCTTAGGAAACAGGACTTACCAAACTGACAAAAAAGGCCATAGAAAATCAGTAGCATTATGCCTACCAGAGAAATTTAAAATATAAATAAAAGCCTTCTCACATAGAAAACAGCAGGTTCAGATAGTTTCACTGGTAATTTATCAAATATTTAAGAAGAAAATAGTATTGATTTTATAGAAAAAACTTTCTGAGAAAATAGAGGAGGAAGAAGAGCCTCCTTACTTATTCTGTAAAGCCTGAATAGTTTTAAGAGCAAAACCTAACAAAAAGACTATGAGGAAAGCAGAGGACCAATATCATTTATGAATACATAAAAGAAATCCTCAAAAATAATTAGTAAATCAAATCTAGCAAAATATACAGATAACACAATACAACCAAGTGAAATTTACCTCATGAATATAAGGTTGAGTCAGCATTTGAAAAATCAAAGTAATTTCCCATATTAACAGAATAGGAAGAAAAAGCACGATCATTTCAATTAATGCAGAAAATGTACTTGAAAAAATTTAACATCCATTTATGATTAAAAAATACCCAGCAAACTAGAAATAAAATAGAATTTTCCCACCGTAATAAAGGCCATCTATGAAAAACCTACTCCTGACATCATACTTAATGGCAAAATGTTGAACATTTTGACTCTTAGATTGGGAACAAAGCAAGAATATTCATTTTTACCACTTCTCTTCAAAATTCTACAGGAAACTCCAGCTGTGCAAAAAGGTAATTAAACAAAATAAAAGCCCATCCATATTGGAAATACATGAAGAATACATGAAGTGCTATACCATGTTGATGGGTTAAGATTTTAATTTTCCCCTATTTAATCTTTATAATCAATGCTATCCCAATTAAAATCCTACTAGGCTTTTTTTTTTTTTGATGTAATATTTAAGGATTTATTTTTTGTAACACCTAGTGCTCATTGTGACACATACCCTCCTTAATATCCATCACCTTCTTATCCTCTCCCCCACCCCCTTCCCTTCTATTTTTTTAAATTTATTTTTTATTTTCAGCATAAGAGTATTCATTATTTTTGCACCACACCCAGTGCTCCATGCAATCCGTGCCCTCTATAATACACACCACCTGGTACCCCCAACCTCCCACCCCCCCCGCCCCTTCAAAACCCTCAGATGGTTTTTCAGAGCCCATAGTCTCTCATGGTTCACCTCCCCTTCCAATTTCCCCCAACTCCCTTCTCCTCGGCTTTTTTGATAGACATCGAAAAGCTGATTCTTAATTTATATGAGAAAGCAAAGGACCTAAAATGACCAAAACAATTTCTAAAAAGATCAAAGTTGGAGGACTTACATTATTTGATCTCAAGAATATTAAGTTACAGTAATAAATATAGCATGACAGTGATGCAGGGTTGGATAAATAGGTCGGTGGGACAGAATAGAGCCCAGAAGCAGGTCACAACACACACGGCGAATTGATTTTCAACTAGAGTCAGGGTAATTCAGTGGAGAAAGCACAAGTCTTTCAACAAATGGCCCCAGAACAGCTAGATATCTATGTGGAAAGAAAACGGACTTCAACATTAATCTAATGCCAAAAAATTATTTCAAAATGAATCACAGACCTATCCAAAAAAGTTAAAATTATAAAGCTTCTAGAAGAAACTATAGGAAATTATATTGATAGAGATAAACATTTATTAGCCAGGAAACGAAGAGCACTAACAGAAAAAAAAAAAATTAGACTTCAGAATTATAACTTCTTCTCAGAAGACATCATTAAGAAAATGAAAATATAATCTATAGACTGGGAAAAAATACTTGTTTCACAAGAATTTGACAAAGGATTTGCACCTGAAATACACAAAGATCTCCTAAAAATCAATAATAAAAAAATTGTTAAATGCACACACCATTAGAACAGATACTTCACAGAAGAATATAAGTGATATAGATAATAAGCACATGAAAAGATAATTAAAAGTCAACAGCAAAACACAAATTAAAACTGCCAGGACTTATCATTGCATACACAAAATGACTAATGTAAAAAGATTAAAAATACCAAATATGGCAAAAAGTGAGACAGATGGGAGTCTTGTATATTGCCAGTAGGAGTATAAAATGTATGACCATTTTGAAAACCTGTTTGGCTGTTTCGTATACGTTTAAACATACACCTGCTCTATGACTCAGCAATTCCAATTGTAATTATTTACTCAAGAAAAATAAGAACGTATGTCCACCAAAAGACTTTTATAGTAGTACTCAAAGCAGTTTTATTTGTAATAGCTAAAAACTAGAAATAACACAAATGTCTCTCAACAGGTAAAGGAACACATTTTTATATAACTATACAATGGAATTCAACTTGACAATAAAAATAATAATGAACTATTGACATAGCAACAACTGAGAAGAATATAAAAAGCATCAGGTTGCATGAAAGATTTCAGACATGGAATACGATTCCAATTATATGAAGTTTAAACAAACAAAACCAAGGTATGCTGATAGAAATCAGAGTCACAGGATTCATTGGAAAGGAGCTCAAGAGAACTTCTGGGAGTAAAACATTCTATATCCTGGTTTCTTAAAAACCAGTGATTGTCACACTGAAAATCTGTACTAAATTATGACTCTGTCTATATTTGGATATATTTTTAAATTTCCATAGCATAAATTTTAAGCTAATAAAGTATATAACAATTCTAATAAGTTGCTTTAATGGCTTTCTCTCCTTTTCAGATTTGACTGAAGCCTCAAGTGTCCAAAACAAAATAGACAGCAGGACCTTGTAGTCTAAGATGACATGCTAGACCCCAGTTGCACAACATATAAATGACTGTAAAACTGTTTCTTCCAACATGGGCAATCTGTCCCCTACAACCTACAAGAGGGTGAAAGTGGAAGAGGTCAAACAAGGGGGTTTCTTTGGAAAATGTTACTGAACAGTAGCTCAGTAAGGATTGTTTTCTGTCCCCTGACTTCAGGTAAAGGACTAAGGCGCTTCTTCCCCATCTCAAGCAAATGAGAACACCAGTCAGTGAACTTGACATATATGCCCTAGACCCTCAAACTGTGGTCCACAGATCATTATCACGGACATCATCTGGGAGCTTGTGAGAAATGCAGAATCTTAACTCCAGCCCAGACTCACTGAGCCAGAATCTGCATTTTCACAGTGTTCTCCAGTGGACTGGTATGTGCATTAAGGGTTGAGAGACACTATCTTAGATTTTGGGTGAGCCTCTGGACTGGAATGAGGAACTGTGTCCAAGTCACCCTGCGGGTAGCACAGAGGAGGAAAGAGGGCCACAGTGGGAGCCCAGTGCACTCTCACCCAAGGCAGCACAGAGTTGTTGGTGTTTCTGTGAATCAAACAAGATCCACACAATGTGCTGTCAGTCTCAGGCTGGTTTGAAGGGGATTTTTCTTGAGCAAAGTAGTCCCTGGGGATGTATGATGAGAGCTCCTGGACCAACACTGGGAAAGGAAGCAGTTGGCTACAAGTAAGGCTTTGCCCACTCCTGGACTGTGCAGCTATCTTTTCCTAAGGGTTTTGGGAGGCAGGGGGTTTGGGAAAGTGAGTCATCTCTGAGAAAGTCAGAAACGTCCTGTGAGAGAAAGAAACCATTATTGAATATTTTCTATCCAGAGAGTCCCAAATCCAGACAAGACAGCATCAGCCATATACGAATGTCTCCTTGCTTGTATTCCTCCTGGCTAGCTCCTGCAAGGTTAGAAACTAAGACAATTGGGTAGAGGGATACAGGAAGGAAAAAGAAGACCAAAGAAAGCCAGGATTCCCTCTCCTACTTCAGGTTTTCCAGCTGGAAAAACACAAGCCTTAGAAGGAGAGAAATTTTGACTTTAAATGAAATTCAGAAATTTAATTATTATACCAGGTAGGACATCACAATTATTGAAATAAGACTATTCTTTCTTCTAAAAGTAATCCCAGGAGGCCTGATTATTTAATAATAACTAGAACATTTATGAGACTTGCCTAAGATTTCACCCAAAAGGCAAGAAAAAGGTCATATTATATATTAGATTTAAATGGGTAGCTGGGGAAAGATGAAATTTATGTTCTGTTCACATCTTACTGAGTCCAGCTCACACAAGAAAGGAAAAGAAACCCAAAAGAAACTTCTAGAAATGAAAAACCAAGTCATTGTAAAACAAAACAAAACAAAACAAAACAAAACTCAACGAATTAAATGTCCACAATAGGCAAATGTATAAATACAGAAAGTAAAGTGGTTGTCTATAGCGCTGGTGGGGAAAAGGAAGCAGATAATGGGGAGTATTACAAACTGAAAATTTGTATCCCCCGACCTCCCAAATTCATATATTGAATTCATATATTGAAACCTAATTTCCAATGTGATGATATTTGGAGGTGGGGCTTTTAAGATATGATTAGGTTATGAGAGTGAAGCCCTTTTAAAAAGAGGTGCCAGAGCACTCCCTTGACTCTTTCGTCAAGTAAGGTTATAACAAGAAGATGGCTGTCTATGAACCAGGAAGTGGGCCCTTCCCAGACACTGAATCTGTCAGCACCTTGATCTTGAACTTCCCAGCCTCCAGAATTACGAGAAATAAATGTGTGTTGCTTATGTGCCAAAAACAAAACAAATAACCCTCAATGAACCAATTAAACAAAAACTTAAAAGCAGCTAAAGAGAGAATTAATGAACCAAAAAATATCTCTAAAGAAACCCATTAGACTATAGCAGAAAGAGAAAGGGAATCGAAAATATGAAAGAGATTAAGAGATGAAATGAGAAGGAACAAACGAGAATGTTCACAGTGTTTCTTTCTTTTCTTTTCTAAAGATTCTATTTTTTAAAGTAATCTGTACACTCAACGTGGGACTCAAGCTTACAACCCCGAGATCAAGAGTTGTAGACTCACTGACTGAACCACGCAGGTGCCCCTCAACTTGTTTCTAATCAGAGTCAGAAAGCGCAAGAGGCCATGGAAAGATGGAAACAATAGTAAAAAAAAAAAAAAAAAAAAAATTAAAAAACCAATGACTCAGTAGTTTTCAGAATTGAGGAAAGACATGAATTTTTTTAATTCAAAAACCACAATTATCTCGGACAATTAAATTTTTTTTAAGATTTTATTTATTTATTTGATAGACAGAGATCACAAGCAGGTAGAGAGGCAGGCAGAGAGAGAGAGAGGAGGAAGCAGGCTCCCTGCTGAGCAGAGAGCCCGACGTGGGGCTCGATCCCAGGACCCTGAGATCATGACCTGAGCCGAAGGCAGAGGCTTAACCCTCTGAGCCACCCAGGCGCCCCTCGAACAATTAAATTTTTTTTTTATTTTATTTTTTTTATTTTAAAGATTTTATTTATTCATTTGACACAGAGAGATCACAAGTAGGCAGAGAGGCAGGCAGAGAGAGAGAGAGGAGGAAGCAGGCTCCCCGCGGAGCAGAGAACCCGATGCGGGACTCCATCCCAGGACCCTGAGATCATGACCTGAGCCGAAGGCAGCGGCTTAACCCACTGAGCCACCCAGGCGCCCGAACAATTAAATTTTAAAACACATACGCACACACAATGTAATATTAAAGATGAATAAGTCTTAAAAGCAATCCAGGAGAACAGTCAGATTCCTTGGACCGATAACATTCTCAACAATAAAGACCAGGAGAAAATGGAATTCTATTACCAACATGTTGAGGGAAAAAAGGGGCAACCTCGGATTTAATGTCCAACTAAAGAATTACTGAAAACCAAGGGTGAAATGGAAATGTTTTTCAGATGAAGACTGAGCCTCAATAAACCAAAAATACCACCAAAGAAAGAAGGAAATTGGACTCCGAAAGAAGAAGTGGTCTGCAGAAATCATTTTTACTACGGTAAGTGGTAAAAACACGAGTGAAACTGAGGGAATATTGTCTGTACCAGATACTAAGTAAAAATAACAACAAGGGAAGAAAAATGGAAAAAGGAACTAACGTAGTAGACAAGGAAAACAGAATGAAGATGATCTGGGGGAAGAGTGAAGAGTGGCGGAGATATTTAGAATATCTTTACAGTTTTCTAAGTCAGGTGAGAAGTTGACAAGTTAAGAGTACATACTAAAAGAGAAGAAGTGGGCGCCTGCGTGGCTCGGTTGGTTGAGCCACTGCCTTCGGCTCGGGCCATGGTTCAAGGGTCCTGGGTTCGAGCCCCACATCGGGCTTCCTGTTCAGCAGAGAGCCTGCTTCTCTCTCTCCCTCTGCCTGCTGCTCTGCTTACTTGTGCTCTCTATCTCTCTGTCAAATAAATAAATAAATAAATAAAATCTCTATAAAATAAATAAATAAAAGAGAAGAAGTGGAGGTGAATCAAGGAACGTTCCATTAATCCATAAAAAGGAAAGATGGGGGGTGGGCAGTGGAGGAGAGAAACAAGAAAGAAAAGAGTATAATTCATAGAAAACACAAACTAGGATTATAGAAAGAAGTCCAAATACATTCATTATCATAACAATGTAAGTAAAACAAACAACTCAGTTGACATAGAGAGATTGCAGTGGACCCAAGGAATCCAGCTATGTGCTGTATGATTGAGATCTATGTAAGCTGTGATGACAGGAAAAACAGAGCTCGCGAATACTAACCAAAAGAAACCCTGTTTAACTGTCAATGTCAAACAAAAGAGACCTTAAGGCAAAAAGTGTTATTGTGATAAAGAGAATTGTCACATATATAAAAGTAATAATTCTCCAATTATTACTTTGTTCAAAAGCAAAGTTCTGTCCGTAAAACTGTATTCTCACCACTTCCATTGCAACTTTTATAGAAGTATTCCTACTGGGAAAAAATAATAACACCTTCCTATCAACCCCCCAAATAAATCAGATCTAAATGACCGAGTTTGGTTCTTTTCTCTCTCCTTTTTAATTAAGCCCATGGCCATCTAAAAGGATTAAAGTCACTTAAATTTTTCAGCAATGTTGAAGGAAAAGGATTCATCTTGAGCACTCCTGTTACTTTATTTATTAAATCCTTAGTGCAATAAGCACTAAGCAGCAAAAGGAATTATAGATTTTCGTGAGGGTTCTCTGCAGGTTGGAAACACTGACTCCGGTGTATTAGCAATTACATTAAATATTAAATGTTCTGAAAGAAATTAAAGTTTCAAGGCAAAACAATGAGTAGTTTCAAAAACTGAGTTCTTCTTATGCCAGGTTTCAAACATATTTCCCATAATGCATGGGCATTTCAATTAATTTTCTCATTCAGTATTTCTGTTTGTGAAAGAATACCACTTCCACATATGCAAACTAGGAGTAATAAAACTTGCTCTACTTGGTAGGGTTATTGTGAGGATAAAACTAAATAATACATGGGAAAGCTCTTTGCAAACCTTTAAGCATTATGTAATGTAAGAGACCATTATGAATCCATGGTCCTGGGATGGAATGTTCATATTAAGATGCCTTACTTGCCCTTCCTTGAACGTGTCTGTAAAATTTCAATTTTCTGTGGCTGAGTTTTATCTAATCTTGAAGAGTAAAACTACTCCCATTTATATATTTACACAAATATTATTCACACAAATAAAACATAATATTACACAAATACTATATATTTACACAAATAAAACAAATAAAACAGCTGCTTACCTTTCTCTTGCTGGACAAACACACCACACAGCTACAGATACACTGAAGGACAAGGAAAACTTGCTTCAGTATTTAGTGTGAAAATTTTCTCCTTAATAATGAGTTCTGTGGCTCTTGTAAGTATGGCTAGAATATTGCACTGCCTTCTTATAACTTGACTCACTCCTCTTATGTAGATAACACTGAATTCTTGAGGTAAATAATGTGAATCTGGTAAGGAAAAAAATTGCAGTCAAAATTGTAGAGAAGAGGGGATGAGGCTGGATAGACAGTAGAGAGCAGATAGCAGCATTCCCTCCAAAGGCCATGGCCTTCTTCTCCTTCTTTTTTTTTTTTTTTTTTTTAAGATTTTATTTATTTACTTGACAGACCGAGATCACAAGTAGGCAGAGAGGCAGGCAGAGAGAGAGAGAGGAGGGAGCAGTCTTCCTGCCCAGCAGAGAGCCTGATGTGGGGCTCGATCCCAGGACTCTGAGATCATGACCTGAGCCGAAGGCACAGGCTTTAACCCACTGAGCCACCCAGGTGCCCCCCTTCTTCTTCTTCTGTAGAATCTGTGGATCCATAGAAAGGCATCTGAAGAAAGAGTTAAGTGCTGTGGAGGCAGGCAGAATTGTCGGAAATGTGGGTGAAGAAAGGCGATTACATCATCTCTTCAAGCCTCCATTTTAAAACAGGGACAAGGAAATCTACCGACATATCAAGTAGGGGTGAGGAAGTCTACGAAACAGGGTGCTCGGTCTGCTGCCCAGCCTGTGTGCTCTTATACCACAGGGAATCAGGGGCTCTAGGTAGGCTTCGACCAAGACCTCTGCTCTCCTACTTGGCCTTAACTACTTGATCTCAGCCTACAGTTTCTCATCTCTCCGCAGAGTGTCAATCAACTTAGAAGTGATGAAACAACTCTACTGTCTTTGTAAGCATCCTTTTCACCGTGTCTTCTAAATGCTGGAATCATTCCAAATCCCTGCAGCTGTGACAGCAGTCCCCACCACCAAGACGCTTTCCCAGGTCACCACCAGGGAAAGCCTTGGCAGGTGGGCCACTGGCTTGTATCAGGGACTCTCTTAGCCCCACCCTCTTCGCCTACCAGGGATGAATAAACTAGGCTCAGATCTCCGTCTTACATGTCGTTTCAACCATCTTTTTCAGGACCGTGATGTGTTACTTCAGACCCTCCAAGAGGCAGAGTGCCAATATATAGTACTAGAAATGCAACAGGATTTGTGGGCCAGCTCCTGTAAGGGAAAAAGGGGACTGAGCCAGTGGAGGCCAGGATGGCTGTGAGGCTGCAGTGTGGGTCTGACCCCAAGATGGACAGAGGCAGAGGAGGAATGTCAAGTAGGAAAGTCTTAGAAGCAGCCCAAATCTGAGAGGGTTCCAACCAAGCTGATAGGGAGGCCACCAGAGGGTTCCCCGCGTACCAGAAATGAGCCTGCTTTAGGACCACTGTTGCATCCCCCACTGGCCAAGTGATCCATGGAAAGCTCAACTTCAGGCAGGTGCAGACGGATTCGGGGTAGAGCCCGGCAGCAGATGCAGCCGCCAGGGGGCTCCTCATAGCAGGAGAGCCAGGCCTTGCATTTTCGTGGCTACAGCAAGGATGGAGAGACCTGAGAACACCTTATAGGGCGATCAAAACGAGTATCACCCATGAGGGGCAGACCAATATCACGTACCTCTGATACAATATGCAGAGGAGGACACCACAGTGCTTCTGTGGTCTGTCCCCCAAACATGCGTAGCCTGAATCTAACCATGAGGAAGGATCGACAAATCCACGTTAAGGGGTTACACGCAAATAATGACCAGTAGTTTTAAAAAATCTCAGTACCATGGAAAACAAAGAAAGGCTGGGGAGGTTTTCCAGACAAAAGGAAAGTAAGGAGACGTGACGGCTAAACTCAGCAGTGACCCTGGATTGGGTCCCATGCTGGAGGGGAAAAATGGTGGCAAGAACACTCTTGGGGCAACGGATGCAATTGGATTAAGCGATGCAAGATTTGATGAAAGTGTTGTAGTAATGCTTCATTTACTGAGTTTGATCACCAGACTGTGGTTCTATAGGAAGCCACTCTTTTTTTTTTTTTTTTAATATTTCATTTATTTATTTGACACAGAGACAGAGATCACAAGTAGGCAGAGAGGCAGGCGGGGTGGGGGCGGAGGGATGCAGGCTCCCTGCTGAGCAGAGAGCCCGATGCAGGGCTCGATCCCAGGACCCTGAGATCATGACATGAGCCGAAGGCAGAGGCTTAACCCACTGAGCCACCCAGGCACCCCAAGAAGCCATTCTTGATAGGAAATACATTCTGATGTATTTAGGCATAATATATGCAACCTTCTCTCAAATGGTTCAGAAAAATAAATTCTATAAATTAGGGATACAGAGAATATGAAGGACATTTTCTGAAAGGTACATGCATTGAGTTGCATGTACCACTGCTGACTTCATCAATGGTCAAATACTACACTGAGACATGAAAAATACATGAGCGATATTAAAATATGTTACCAACACTGGCTCTCTTGGCTTCTGGCCACTGAGATGAAAGACATGCTGAGTCGAAGTTTTATGGGGTGGTTTTATTATTCAATCACAACTATGTGGTGATTCATTATTGCGCTTGCCAGAAAGTCCACCCACTGTCTGTAATTATATTTTACTTTCATTTTCTTCTCTTTTCTTTTTTTTAAAGGAGCCTCTTAGGGGCACCTGGGTGACTCAGCCAGTTAAGTGTCTGCCTTCAGGTCAGGTCATGATCCCTGAGCCCTGGAACCAAGACCCGCATTAGCCTCCTTGCTCAGGGGGGAGCCTACTTCTCCCTCTCCTCCTTACTTATGCATGTGCTCTCTCTCTTGCTCTCTCACTAACTCTTTCTCTCTCAAATAAATAAAATCTTTTTTAAAACAAGGAGGCTGTTAGATGAGATTCTAAATGTGGGCATACTGACTTTGATCCATTAGTCAGTATGACCACGCTGCTTTACATAAAGGGGGTGCGAGACAGGGGATGGCCAGTCTGTCAGCAGACATTTCCAGCCATGTCCATTAAAAGACACATAATAGGTCGAGAAGGACATACCCAGACATTTGCGATGTCCCCATCAAGCTTTGATTTTCATGATTCTTACACACACACACACACACACACACACACACACGGGATTATAACCTTGAGTTTTACCTCCACTCACCAGTGTATCCGGTTTATCCTTTTCAAAGCTGCTTACGTCCATTATCTCCTAGACATGATGTCTACCTTGTGAACTACTCAGCTCTAAAGATGTTCTCCCTCAGTCTTGTGTCCCAGCTCTGGTGTCTACTGTGGTGTGACGTTGGAAAGCTCCTTTACCTTCCTGTACCTTCCTGTATTCTCGATTTTTATTATCTCTGTATTACAGATCAGGACACTGAGGCTTAGGGCAGCTCAGCGAGTTGTCTAAATCGCGTGGCAATTCCATGTTACGGCTGGGAGCTTCTGTGGAGCTTTCTCAGCTCCCCTACAAAGACAGAGATTTGTCTTCCATTAGCACCAGGGTTGTGTGACTTCAAGGAAACTTGTTTCCTTGTTTCCTTTGACCAAGGTGTGGTTCAAAAATAAAAGTCACACTTCTCATTAAGCAGGCGACGCTTAATTTTCTGCTATTCGGTTTGATTCAGCAAGCAGTATTTAGAAGGCAGGAAGCAGGGGGAGATGGGGGAGAGTTTGGGAGCCAGAAGATTTGGACATGAAGCCAGCCTCTGCCACCTACTCTGTGCTCAGTTTCCATTGGTAAAAATGGAAATTCGGATGTTGTGATGGGTAGCAATACTACATGTACATAGTAGGCATTCAACCAAAATACCTTTTTAAATATATACTTTTGGGCACCTGGGTGGCTCAGTGGGTTAAGCTGCTGCCTTCGGCTCAGGTCATGATCTCAGGGTCCTGGGATCGAGCCCCGCATCGGGCTCTCTGCTCAGCAGGGAGCCTGCTTCCTTCTCTCTCTCTCTGCCTGCCTCTCTGCCTACTTGTAATCTCTCTGTCAAATAGATAAATAAAATCTTTAAAATATATATATATAATGTATATACATATATATACTTTTGTTTGAGCACTTGCTACTTACCAGGAGCCCTGCTATGCACATGAAACATGGGACACAGAAAACGTTGTCCCTGCCGTCAGGGCTCACCCATCAGGAATTTGTAGTGCTTCCTCATCGAGCAAGGATTCTAAGCCAGTTGTATATGCCACAGTTGTTTTTTTTTTTTTTTTCTGAGTACGCTTTTAAAATTTTGTTTACATTCTACTTTTTTGAAGATTTCGTTATGTGTTGTAGAGAGGGGTGGGGAGGGGCAGAGGAATGAATGTTCAAGCAGACTCCTTGCTGAGTGGGGATGCGAGGTGGGGCTCCACCTCAACCCTGACCTCATGATCTGAGCCCTGAGCCGAAACCGAGAGTCAGACCCTCCACGGACTGAGCCACCAGGTGCCCCTTTTGTTTACATTCTTCATTCTCTGACATTTTTCGCTTTTGTGGAGTAAATCTAAATGAGTTTTGTTATGGTTTACTGATAGACTTAAACCCAGAAGGCCTTTCTCTACTTCTCGCGTCAGATCAGTGTTCATCTATATTTGTTTCTAGTTCTGTTGCAGACTGTTCTTCACACTTCAATCTTTAATCCGCTCGGAATTTGTTTGGCTCCATGGTGCTAAGGTGCGGACGGGTCATCTTCTTAAGACACATTCCTGATCATACTGGCTTATGATACTGGCAGCTCATTTGGTTTGTACCCATTTCTGTTCCATAACTTCCCCTCGGAGTTGTCTGCCATAAACGTGAACTGCCATTCTTTGAAAAAGGCCGAAGGGGAAAATGTATATCGGTGGGTTTTATCCCATTTACTTGCTTCATTTTATTTATTTATTTATTTATTTATATTTATTTATTTATTTGACAGACAGAGATCACAAGTAGGCAGAGAGGCAGGCAGAGAAAGAAGGGGAAGCGGGCTCCGCACTGAGCAGAGAGCCCGATGCGGGGCTCGATCCCAGGACCCTGGGATCATGACCCAAGCTGAAGGCAGAGGCGTTAACCCACTGAGCCACCCAGGTGCCCCTACTTGCTTCATTTTTAAGGTAGAACAATCAATGTCAGTTCTTTTGCCTCAGTAATATAAATGTGAAACTTAAACAGAATATTTTATATGAGGTTTAAAGGTCAGGGCATGCTAAGCCTATAGAAAATTGTGAGAGAGTCATGTCATCACTGTATTAGCTATAGACACTCACACTAAAGCTTCCCTCAACTGCCTGTCATCTTATGGTCATCTTTTCCAGATGTACTACGGAAGCATTTATGAGAGGGAAAGAAAATTCTAGTAGAATCGTCATGTAACCCTTCCTCAATCTGTTACTTTGGGTCCTTAAAACCTGTTCTAGAACGTGACCTACTCAAAAAAGGATATGGGAAGCAGTCTCTGTGTTAGTCTAGCTGGCAGCTCAGACGCACCTTCCCAGAGATCGGACTTGGGCTGGGTGACCTCACTGGCCAAGGGTGAGTATGGACATGGTAGTTTCCCCACGGCATGTCTTGCTGCTCAGCCAGTGTCACAGTGCGGGTATGGAGCCTGCTGAGGCCACGGTTTGGTCCTTTGAGCATGCAGCCTGAGCCAGCTGCCTACGGCACCTCTCAGGGACCGCATAGCCTCCCTGCTCCATGGTCAGCCTGCAGAGCTTCGAGCATTCTCCCTCACCACCGATGCCCAGCTGGGCTCCTCTGACCTCCTGCTCTGGGAGGTACCGAAGCTCCTGATGGGGTTTCCTAGCACCTTGCCGCCCCACGCATTCCGCATGTTAAGGAAGTGTTAAGGGTTTACTACCCACAGTACTCACAGAGTTGTTTTACCAGAGTCAGAAAGAGCTTGCAAACAGGTATCACTGGGGTTGGTCTTGGCACAAACCACTGCCATTCTCTGTTGGGCTCTGGAAAGAAATAGGCAGATCAGCCCCATGTGCACTCAGGCATGTGGACAAATCCACGTCTTCTTCATTTGTGAGGTGGGGGCCACGCCACCCTCTTTGCCCTGCCCCCTCAGACACACACTCCCCTCCTGGGCCATCAGGCTCAGGAATACTCCTCTAACATGACCTCATTCGTTACCATCCCCCAAATCGAGGCAGTGGAGGTGGGCAGAAGACAGTCTTCTGAGTCCCTCAGTCAGTTCGCCCCCATCCCCTAATCCTCGACCTCCCCACTCACGGCCCCTGGCTAAGGGAGACCTAAACGGGAAGCACCTCCTAGCATTACCTGGAACACCCTCCTTTCTCAGGGAGCTCCACTTAGTTCTGAACCTTTGTGAACCTTTGTGAATTTTGATAGCGGCCATGGGGGAGCGGTGAGGAAGAGGGACTTCTTCACAGAGTCTCTGTGCCATCTGTAAGCTTCAGACAATGGAAGTCAGGCTGGCTTTAATGGCAGTTACACACACACATGTTGTCACCTTTACGGATGCAAACAGTGGCTGACCTTAAGGTCTGGTACTACAGAGTGCATGTGCACGCATGTGTACGTGTGTGTCTTTGTGCATGTGTGCATGCGTGGTGTGCATGTATGTGTGTACGTGCGTGCATGTGTGTATATAGGGCAGGTGTGGCCGGATGCTGCAGAAACAGAAAGTCTTGGATAAACTTCTTTTAAGTGTATGGGAAGGAGAAATGCCCATACAATAGAAATATGCATTCAAGCCTTTCCTCCTAATAAGTGTATTACTCCATAATAGCAGTTAGGGAAACAGACCCTCCTCTCTAAATGCATAGTCCAAAAGCATGAACTCCCAAGAAAATGACAGGGTATTAAGCAGAAAAGTCTTCTGAGAAAGAAAAAAAATATGTATACAGGTAGATAAAACATATACATGAGATCTGATATATTCCCTAGAGATAGTTTTCAGACAAATTTCTCCTTGTGTTTGTTATTGTGCTTAATTACAGGGAAATGGCATCACTCCGTTGCTGTTTTAATCTGGATGATGGCAGCAGATTTGTAACTAATTTTCCTGCTCATCTCACCCAAATCTAATCTGTCCTTCATGGTGCTCTGTTCTGCCGTGTAGCTCCCTGGTCCCTAAGGTCCCTATGGCCTTGCCAACCAGTTCTCTGGTCTTGTCTTCTATTACTTTCCTCAATACATAACCTGCATTCTAACCACCCCCAAACAGTTTTTGTAACGGGTTGGGTTCTCTTTCATATATCCATGCCTTTGGCCTCCCATTGCTTTCCTCCAGAAAGCTCCACCCTGACCCCACACCACGGCCATCTGGCCAAGCACAATGTATTATTCAAGTCTCATTTCCAACCTTGTCCAGTTCTCCATAAGAAGCCTTAATTTATCCTTCAGACAGGCAGGAACTATGGCCATTCTGCTGTCACACAGCACTTCGGGTGACCCTGTCTTATCCTTGCTTTGTACATTGTTGTCTTCCCCACTCGACTCCAAACTTCTTGGGGCCCAGAGATCATGGCATTCATTCCTTGCATCCTTAGTATCTACTACAGTATTGGAAATCAACAAATATGCATTGAATGAATGGTCTTTAATAGCATCTCCTTTTTCCATCTACACATCATGTGGTTACCTAGTGTTTCCCCCAAATTAGTGGTGCTTATCGCTTCCCTTGCCCAACTTGTCATCTAGGAAACGTCCATGCTTATTAGCCAAGTCTACCTCTCAAACTCTCCAGCTGGAGAAAATTAAATATTGATAACAGCTCCCCAATTTTTCCCCAAAGGCAACCAAGAGCTAAGACCAACTCATTGTCCGGCTATCACAGATAACACACACAGGCTGGCACAACCCACAGGGCTAGGTCCAAATGGTGCTATTAATACTCTCTCCTCTGGTAGACCCAGCATGGCAGACACACAAGTGAAGATGTAAATTCACTTTGTCAAAGCAAACATTCCTCTTGGGGGACATCTGCACAACCTCGAGGAGAGAATAATGACCACAGCCCACAGGCAGCGGGGGATGAGTAATTTACTGCTGCTAGGCAATTAGTGTTGCTGGGGGAAAAAATTGCTTTCATTTAAAATTCTCTTTAAACCATATGTATCATGGCTCATGGGATAATTTATGTATCATTAGAAACTAAGAAACATACATCACCCTAATAAATTGTCTCTCCCATTTACCACAGCCAATAGCTCCCGGGGGTCTTTAAGAAGTCAGAGTTGTGCTGTCCTTGTTATACAAGATGGTGTGGAAATGTTGTATGTGACTCATTTAGCTTCTCATTCACTCCCCAGGTCTCCGGCAGAGACAGATGGCAGGAGAGACATTTGCCACCATTTTCACCCACTGGTTTGCAGCAGCATTTGCTGGAAAGGAGCCCATGGTAGGACAGCCTCGAATTGTATTGTTTTCCTTAACAACTTAAATGTATGTTTTGAGATTTGGTTCATCTTGACATCTTCCCAGTGCTAATATGTTCTTTTCTCCAACACACAACATATTTAGCAATTCTACATCTCCCCATTCAAGACAGGCCTTTCATTCCACCAGCAAATGGCTGCAAAGAGCTTGGAGAGAGAGCGTCCCACTGTCCTGGGGAGCAAGCAGGTCCCACAAGACTTTGCTGAGCCAGGTCAGAGGTCATATGGTGCCTGGGTGAACATGCTAGAGTTTAGAGGATGAACTGCCCCCAGCTGCCTCTCTGTCAAGGGAAACACACGGAATAGAAAGTAAGCAAATGAGGCATAAGGGGAAAGTGAGCAACCCGGCATCCAACCTGCCAATGTACTCAGGTTCTCTCTTTCCTTTCATTAAATTTCCATCAGTTTGAAGACAAAGTACAATGCTGGGTTCCTAGCTTGTTCTGCCCTCACTCCAACTTGGCCTGTCACATTTTCCCTTCCGTGTCTAGAGCTCACGGTCCTTCCTCAAGTGCCTCCGATCTGAACACCATGCTCAGGGGTTCGTATGGTGTTCCTCGGTCTTACTATCCCACAAGAGCTGCTTCCTGTGTGTCTCACAAGTAATATTATTCTGGATTTTGTAGAGAGACTCCATTAACATTATGGCTGGGATGTTCAAACTTGAAGTGAGGAGTAGCAAAATAAAATTTGCTCGAGTTATATGAAAACAAAGGTGAACATTGTTAAGAGTAAAGCATGATCTAGTCATCCAAAGTTACTGAAATACGTGGTGGCTACAAGGGAATCCTTCAGATGATGGGACTCATTGTCTTTACATACCACAGATCTTTGCAGTGGCAGGAACAATCCATGGTCAAGACCACAGCAGCAGTTCACCAAGCCTACTCCCCACAGGACTGGATGTGGAGTATTTCCACACTTAAAGTCCTAACTGGAACAGAGTCCACTAAAAGTGGGTGGTAAGCTCACAACAAAATAAAGATCTTCCTGGCCAGCCGAGGTGAATAGATCTGCACACTTGTATACTATGCTAGAAAAGCTTCTCAAAGACATAACAGTCACCAGGCACTCAGGAACCATGCCCAGTTCTAGGCACTTCATGTTTGGCTCATTTAATTCTCCTAGTCCCCATTGTACAAACTGAGGCCCTGGGGGATCTGTCCAAGGAGACTCAGTAGGAAGAGGACAGGATCCCAGGAAGAAGGGATGCAGACTAAACATCTTAACGTATTCACTATTGTCTGATACTATGGAACCTACTTACAAACATGGCAGAAGAATCAGAAGGAAAGAATGGCTCAGGTTTCAATTTCAGTGCTGGATTTGCCCGAGTTCTCTGACATGCAAATCCTCTGTTGAGGTTTATCACCATCATTTAGAAGGACAGAGCTCCAGAGGAAGCTTAGACTTTCACTTGAGTCAGTCCAGATGGCTCCCACACCCAGACTCTTTCCTCCCACCCCCCAGTCAACAAGCTCCAGGGAGTAGCATCTGTCTGGGAGGGTCATCCTCAAGGGTTGGAGATCCAGGATGAAACCAACAGAATCAAGGAGAACACATCTGCCACCTTCCATGATGGAACTCTCCAAGCGGAGGCCTGGTGGGAAAGAAAATCGTTTGCCCCAGATGTGTCTATGAGCAGAACTGTGAAAGCAACATTGTTCAATAAAACCCAAATGGATAATACCGTTGGTAAAATGGAAATCATTTAAAATTACTAAAAAGAGAGAAAACAAGGCTTCCATGGTTAGAGGGTAACCTTGAAAAAGTTTTCCTCCTGAAAGGGTTTTGTTTAGCTAGAGGGAAAAGAGAGAAAAGGAAACATGAAAGCCAATAAAAGAAAAACATGAGCACAGAAGACCATCCTTCATCTTCTATTCAAATGGCCGTCACACAGCTACAGACTACAGAAGGCTTTAATAGCAGTTCAGAGACTAAATACTGGGGATATACTCAGAAGTGAGCGAGGGATCCAATTGCATACCTGATTCTGGAGTCTTGGGAATGACCCTAGAACTACCAGTTAAATGGTCCCTTAGTTTAAAAGTTGAACATAACTCGACATTTTTTGGTAAGAAGTTAACTAAAATGTGGCGCCTGGGTGGCTCAGTTGGTTAAGCATCTGCGTTTAGCTTGGGTTGTGGTCTCAGGGTCCTGGGATCGAGCCACAGATCGGGCTCTCTGCTCAGCGTGAAGTCTGCTTCTCCCTCTCCCTTTGTCTCTTCCCCGCTCTGCTCATGTTCTTTCTCTCTCAAACAAATAAAATCTTTTTTTAAAAAAATAAAGTTAACTAAAATGATCACTTTTGCCAAGTATCTTGTGTGTAGAGTTACTTATTAATTTTAATGGTATTAAGTGAATGATTTTCTTGGCCTAGATTTGGTGAAAGCGGGGGTGGGGGGCAAAGGCAGGGTATGGGAAAGGAAACCTGAAAGGGGCTTGGCAGGGAGGAGCAGGGAAAAAAGAGGGAGAACCTTGGGATGAGTGTCCTGCTTAACTCAAATTCTGTTCTTCTCTAAGAAATTTAAAATAGTTGACCCCTGAAAGATAGTGACAGTATGAGATAAATCCATGCATGAAGTGATCTTACTCTTAAGTCATTATCATAAATATTTATTGAATAACTTCGATACATTAACCCTTCCTTCACTGCCTTTAAGAAAGTGAGAAATCCTATTTGGAGACCAGATAGTTAAAAGAGATATGATCTGAATTTTGCACTCAGTGGCTATTAAGAAATACTACATTTAAAAAAAATAGCAGCAGCTCCTTTTGTTGTGATAAAAATAAATTTATTTGGGGGAAAAAATACCATCTTTATTTGCTTGACAAGGGCAAATCACCACCATAGTAGAGTTCAACTGTTACAATGAGTGAGCACTGCTACAGTTCACGTCCGCATGTCACATGAACAGTCAACACTCAGCACAAGTGACAAGGTCTCCAAATGACTGTTTCCAGTTTATCCCACTGACCATACCAACAGCTGCTTCCTGTCATGCTCACACACACACACACACACACACACACACACAAATAGGCCCAGACATGTCCACTACAAGTGGTCTTTTTGTTGATGTAAGTGTGCTCTTTAAAAGGCTTACTAGTTCTCCAGCTTGGAATTTTAACTTAGTATCACAACCAACTTCATTGCTGTGCACACCATGAATTAACAAATGTTTTCAAATCCAATTATCACTTTCAAAACAAACACTTATTGGATGATCAACACACATCTTTCAACGCACATTTTCAAGTGCCATTGTTTTTGCCCACTCTGAAATTGATACATTTTTCCATCCCATCACTGTGACGTCATAAAGTAAACTCCAAAGCGGAATGTCATTATCACGGCTCTATTGCACTCATGCCCAGTAGTTGACTGCGGTCTATGCTTCATCATCCAAGTTCATAAAAGGAACTTTGGAACTTCAGTTGTGTTCAACCAGCTCATAGTCCTCTTTCCTGCTCCACCAATAAATAATTCACTATTTTGGGGAGTGCTGGTCCAAGCTGTTCAGGGTCCCTCTGCATTGTCACTTGGTAAAGTTAGGCCTGAAACTTGGTTATCTTTAGCAGAAGGACTTTAGGTGACAGGTATCAAGTGATCCTCACTTCCTTTCCTGTATCAGAAAGGGAGATGAAGAAAGAGAAAACAATGATTTCAAAATCTGCGAGAGGGAAGAAGACTACTTCAGGTTCTAGAGCTGCTGAGTGTCACATGGAAGAGGAAGAAAGGCTAAGAAGGACAATGCACATTATTTTTGGTTTGAGTGGATGCCTTTGGCATATCTGAGGAGCTGTCCCTGTCCTGGGACCCCGCATCTCCTTATATTGACAAAGCCTCACTCAACGGCTGCAACAGATTTTCCCCCTTTACTGCCGTGAAGAAGGGGAAAGATCAATTCTGCATCTGTCCACCCCAGTAGATCTTTCCAAAGAATTACATCACATTAGAACTGGAAGACGTTTCAGAGGTCGTATGTCACAGGCTGGTGGCACTGGAAAGATCAGGAGGTTAAGGAGAGCTCAGGGGACACATTCAGTAACCGGTAGGGTCCAAAACAGAAACCCAGGTCTTCTGAGGATCAGGCTAGAGGCTCTGGCAATAATTTGAAGGTGAATCAGTCTGTGGTGGTCGCCGGACCACTTGATTAAAAGAGTGTGACACCCATCTGTGCTCTGCAGGAGGCAGAGCTGTGATAGCTGGGGCTGTCCATCACAGGCACGAGCTGGGGGTCAAGAAACCAACATTTGTGACGCCCTCCATCCCCAGGTTCCCTCAGTGAGGTGCTTCTCCAATATTTACTCTCCATTTATGGCTTCCCTCAATTAAACCATTCTTAGATTTGTAGCCTTTAAACATACACAGGGGTGCTGAATTTTTGATGGAGTCAAAGCCATCACTTATTCTCAGCACAATCCATTCCCTGCCTCAGTCCCATGACCTTCATTTACTCTCATCAGAGCCCATCCAAATCTGCCCAGGATCCAGACCTTGATCTGATGAGTCAAGTCAAACTGCTCTAGCGGAGTTCACCCATGACCGTCTTTAGTAACAGACACTACTGTTATCACTTTTGAGATCCCTTTGCTCAAAACTTTCAACATTTTAGTTCTTCAGTTGACTTCCTTGGTGGATGCCTTCATTCTATTTCTTTCATTCATCATGACCAGCAGACCCTCCCCTGAACCAGCATCTTCTCAACGGCCTCTAGCACAGCTTATAGAGGACAGTCTGCTGATACTGCTACTTCTTCTCAGCCCTCAGACCCAATCTGATCAAGAACTTTTCTCCTCTACCCCTTAAACCTTTTACTCATTCCATCTGGCTGCACAAGAAAACATTTAAAAAATCACCTGTGCCTTTTTGTGATGAACACCAAGGTCCAAAAACCAAACACCAAAGACTGACTGCTTACTTTCCAGAATTCACAATTACTTTCTCTGATGAATATTTTTTCTTTACAGTTAAATACACATGAGAAGGAGCAACTTCGCAAGACTTTTCTTATACAAGGTGCCTCCTGGGCAGCAACTGTCTATTAGGAAAGTTAATTTCCCTTTATCTCAGCTCCTATGGCAATAATTTAATGCTCTGAGAGGAAGAAATGTGATTCTTAAAAACTTCACTTTCCTCAGAAGACCTCATTTCGTATTTATCAGACATTCTTTGGAAATGCTTAATCATATCATTTCAAAATCCCAAGATGCGGTATGAATTGATTAAGAGAAAATACATCTTGTGGTTTTAAGTAGCAATTATGTTCTTCTGTCTGCCTTCAGGAATTTGGTTTAGAGAATTCTCAGAAAACCCCGGTTGGGGTATCTTTAGTTAACAACCCCACCTCTGACTTCACATGAAAACAAACAAGGGTACAATCAAGCAACCTATCTTCATCTGACCTCCATTCTAGCCCCCAAAACACCACGCGGAGGCTTTGCCGTCGAGGTGTAGACCATTTGCTTGAGTGTCCTGCTGACATGAGCAAAGTTGGTCAAGGTAGAGCTACTGATGTGTGCTCCCAGCCAAGGCCTCCTCTCAAGCAGGTTTCCCACTCTGCTCAAGAAAGGTTAGTTGTACCCAATATTGCAGCAAAGGAAAAGGCCTTTGACATTCCCAGAGCTGCACCTCAAAAAATAAGAGTTTGGACCTCTTACGGGGCCACCTCAGAGTTCACCTTCTTGACTTTAGGGACATAACTCATGACTTCCCTTTAGAGTCTCATAATAGCCCCAAGAGATTTCAACCATGTCATGTGGCTTTCTACCCCGTTTTAAAAGAAACAATTCATTTCTGAAGCCAGTTTCAGTGGGAGGAAAGAAAATGAAAGACAAATCATTTTCCACAATGAGCTGATTTCTGAGTGCAGAGTAAACCTTGGAAGAACTCTTTGTTAAGGCCGTGGAGAAGCTCCTCATAGGAGCATGGAGACCTGACTAAACACCATACTAACCTCCTCAAGCAGCAGACGCACGACAAGAAGGCTGAGGACCCTTTCTGGTACTTCTCTTTGCTACTACATTCCTTCAGGAATTCCTGAAGATCCGTTTCAGGAAACCCATTCTGTTGGTATTTCTGTAAAAAGTACACAGTGTTGTTACCTTATTTATAGAGCATGAGAAACTGCTCCCTTTGTCAACACATCAAGCCCACCTTGGCTAAAATAAAACTCTCCCACATTGCTAGCTCAGATCCAAGAACTGATATTAACAGTGATGCATCAATCTGTCAGTCCTAAAAGCCAAGCCAGGGCCACCATGGGAACAGAAACAATCCAAAAGTTCCAGAAAGAAAGCCATGACTGGGCAGGGGAGGGGCAGGTTAGTAAGGGGGATGAAGAAAATAGTCAAAAGTCTAAAATTTTAATGCTAATTATAAGACCAGATAAGATCTCCCTTTTCTCTTACTGCCAGTATAGAGTCTAGAGAGGAGTAAGACCTGTTTCCTCTACTTTTATAGAAGTTGGTCACTCAGTGGAGCAGAAGGCAGCAAGTTCTTCCCAATAGACAAAAAGACCCTGCCTGAGATCCCGCTTGTCCCACGCTTCCTGAGGGCACTGAAGCTTGACCCACTCCCAGGACCATGGCCTCGTCAAAGACAGGAACCCCCAGGGCAAGAGTGTGCAGTGCCCATCTCCATGCCCAACCCTGCTCCTGGAGCCAACCACCCATCCCCATGTGAGCACTTGTCTCCCCATCAACAGAGCACTCGGAAGCATTTCCAGTGGACGGTGGTCATTGTCATTGTTGTTGTCTTCTTCTTCTCTCTCTTTTTCTTTTTTTTAAGATTTTACATATTTGTCAGAGAGAGTGAGAACACAAGCAAGGGGAACAGCAGGCAGAGCGAGAGGGAGAAGCAGACTCCTTCCTGAGAAAGGAGCCCAATATGGGCTCGATCCCAGGACCCTGAGATCACGACCTGAGCTGAAGGCAGATGCTTACCAGCAAAGCCACGCAGGTGCCCCTCAATGGATGGTCTTCTTCTGAATTAGTTTGAGTTTAAGAAGAGGACAAAAACCCCAAGGCATTGACATAACACCTCTAGGTGTTCAGATGCGAGTCCCAAAATGGGATTTTCCAAGCATGACCCTCTGCTGTGGAAGGGCCATCCCACGAGGGGGCACAGAGCTTCCTGTGAGCTACAGAGCAACAATGCAGATCGGTCTAAAAGCACGCAGACCACAGGGCGGCTGAGGGAGGCAAGAAGTGAGGCAGCCACAAAAGCCTAAGCCTTTATCATCTCAAGGAAACTTGCACCATGCTGATGGCCATGTCATGCAGCGTCCAGGCGTGCCTGAAGCTGGACAGGCTGTCAAGGTGGCCATCATCCCTTATCGCTGAAGCTTATTATTCTAAGCTTAAGCTCTAAGACAGGCAGGTACAGCTGTCACTGTGGAGACTGACAGCCCAGCTCCCTGACTGACCACACTCAGCCCATTGGGACCCACATCCTTTCTCTTTTCCAGCACACCTCCAAACCAGTCCGCCTCGGTCTGGGTGACAGGGACAATGCCTGAAATGCATATCTGAAACTCACCACCAGCACCTACAAAGTTTCTTTTCTAGAAAAATCTCAAAATCCAAGTAAAAGACTACTATTTTAAATTTTAAAAAAGAAAGAAAGAAAGAAAGTGTAGCATTTTCCTATGTTCCAACCCATACAGAATTTGATGTCGTTTTTTGGCAGGAAATGTGACTGACCTTAATGGTGTCGTAGGAATCTGTAATCAGTGCGATGAACAGGCTGAGGATCATGTATATGAAAAGACTGATGAAGGAGTATAAGTACAGGCGGCTGAACAGCCACACCAAGATGCTCTTCTGCTGGATTTGAGCAAAGGTCGCAAACATGTCATCGCCGTTGACCAGAGAAAACAGACACTCGGCAACTGTGTTCAGATCTTCAAACTGTAGGGGGGAAACCCAAATGAGTTTTTAAGAGGTATGGTCCAAAAAAGCAGGAAAGTATTGAGGCACCTGGGTGGCTCAGTGGGTTAAGCCTCTGCCTTCGGCTCAGGTCATGATGTCAGGGTCCTGGGATCAAGTCCCACATCGGGCTCTCTGCTCAGTGGGGAGCCTGCTTCCTCCTCTCTGCCTACTTGTGAACTCTGTCTGTCAAATAAATAAATAAATAATCTTAAAAAAATAAAAGGCAGGAAAGTATCTAGTTAACTTATTTTGTTGTTGTCTCTATTATTAGTACTCATTTTTATTTTTTAATAAAAAAAAACAGAGTGCCTGATGCGGGGCTCGATCCCAGAACCCTGATATCGTGACCTGAGCCAAAGGCAGAGGCTTAACCCACTGAGCAAGCCAGGCACCCTCATTTTATCTTTTTTAAGATTTTATTTATTTATCTGAGAGAGAGAGCGCGCGAGTAGGGGGAGGAGCAGAGGGAGAAGCAGACTCCCCACTGAGCAGGGAGCTCGGTGTGGGGCTCGATCCCTGGACACCGGAATCCTGACCTGAGCCAAAGGCAGATGCTTAATGACTGAGCCACCCAGGCACCCCTTTTCTAGATGCTCTAAAATGAATTTTAGGAGCACCTGAAGGGCTCCCTTGGTTAAGCATCTGCTTTTGTCTCAGGTCATGATCTTGGAGTCCTGGGATAGAGTGCAGCATCGGACTCCCTGCTCAATGGGGAGCCTGCTTCTCCCTCTGCTCCTCCCCCTACTTGTGCTCTCTCTCTTGAATAAATAAATAAAACCTTTAAAATTAAATAAAAAGACATCTAGAATATACCATGATACCAAGAAAACATTATTCAAAACTCTCCTCGGGGCACCTAGGCGGCTCATTTGGTTAAGCACCTGACATGATTTTGGCTTAGGTCTTGATCTCAGGGTCCTGACATCAAGCCCCTTGTCAGGCTTCTTGCTCAGCAGGGAGTCAGCTTCTCTCCCTATCCCTCTGCTTCTCCCCTTGCTTATACTGTTTCTAATAAATAAATAAATCTCTTTTTAAACTCTCCTCTGTGCTTATAAAGATAATCTCTTGATATTTTCTTCATTTTTTTTTCCTTTGCACTTTGTGTATATTATTGGTCATATCATCTAACAGTTTGGGATCCTGATTTTTTTTTTTTTCCTACTGAACATTTTCTTATGTTACTCACACTTAGAAAGCCTTTTTTTAATATAACAGATCATTTCTTAGATGTCAAAGTTAACTATTTCCCTCTGGCTAGACATCCCGATATATAATAAAGAACATCACAATATAATAAAGAACAATGTAGCACAGTGTTTTTTCCTGTTATTGGGTCTCATCTGCCAAACTGCTTTCTGGAAGAACAGCGGCTGCTGTGTTCTGCAACCAGCAGAGAGGGAAGTGTCTGGGACATAGCACAGGCTCAAGAAAGTTTTGCTACATGGAGGGTTTCACATTCGCCTTTCCAACTGTCGGTCCAAGTAATTTTAGCACATTAAAAACTAAAGATTTCCAAGGGTGGGAAAGTGTCAAAAGATGAGGGATCATGGTTTGTGCCTTCCAGGGGCTCCCCTGCTAACAGCGGACAGACCCTAACTTAGACAGTAGTACCCTGTGTACCGCTAGGGGGCGCTGTGGAAGGAAAGCGACCCTCAAAACCAGGGCCGGAAGGCTGTGTCGTTCACCTGTGAGAGGAGAAAGGTCAGGATTTACTCAGTAAACTCGGGAGAAGTAATGAGCTCAGCCTGGACTTCAGCCGGAGAGGCCTGTCTATGCCATGCTGAAGGGCCCCTGTGGTCTTTTTCACACTTCAAGCAAATACAGGCCATAACCCGAAACCAGAAAAATGCTTCATGTCGCAATGACATGATCTGATCTGTGTTCCTTAAAGGGAACCATGGCACTTGGAAGATCTAGAATGCGCAAAGCCTAGGAGCAGGGAGGCAAGAGACAGAGGCATGCAGCAGCCCCAGGTTGCAAGGAATCTGGGAGAGACTGAGAGGAAGAGGAAGGTAGATGAACATACATCTGCAAAAGGACAGACACACCTAGGGAACTCCGTTTTCCGTGCAGCAAGTCCCAGGTGCCAGGGAGAAATGCTGCTATGAGGAGGTTAGTGGGAGTTCGGGAGTTGAGCTACGCAGTAGGGAACCCCACCGGAACCCCACAGGCAGCCATCCTGGCTCGAAGTGGTTGACAAACTATTGCTACAGCAACTACCAACAAACAGCAGGTGCTTAATAACGGGACATCTCCAGGGCCAGAGGATTAAACATTTGCGGAATGTAAAAGCTCCTAAGGAACAATAATGACCTCAGAGGCCAAAGACAGTGAAGTTTTCAAACACAAAGGGAACACGTTCGTGTAGAGTTTTGAACCGGATTCTGTTCTGAGCACGAGATGCACATGTCCACAGAGTTCACATGGCTCTGGGGATAGCCCCGTCCCTGACGAATGTCTCCAGGGTGCCTCCACTCAGAGGTGGTGGTGTTATTTCACATGCCACAAGGCAAAACCTCCCACCCCTGACCGGGAAACTGGTCTTTCCCTCTAATTCCCTGTTTCTATCAGTGACTTCTGTCTCCTATCAAAGAAACATTTACTCCAAAATAATTGAGTAATCGAATTGATCAGTCTTCCCTTGTCTTCAATCTTCTAAGGTCTGTCTGCTCCTAGGATGTCTGATCCGCTCCGACACCAGTACTTGGGGTAGACTTGCTTGGATTGTTACAGAAACCTCCAAGCAAGTCTACCCCAACCTCTTCATTCTGCAGTCCAAACTTCAGGAAAATCTAAACTTCACTGAACATAGCTTTCGGGTCATTTCTCTTGCTTAAGAATATACAAAGCTAGGATGCAAAGTGAAAATCCCAACCAAGAAGGCTGGGATCCATCTCCTCTTCACGTGGCCTCTTCCCCTCTCCTCACTGTCAATAGCGTCCTGCTCCTGTTGGCGCCCACACACCAGGCCCACTTCCTTCTCTTTTCCTCGTGGATGTGTTCTCTTCACCTGCTGGGATGCCCTCCTTCCCCTCTTCCTCTCCCCGCCACCGCCCCGTCTGTGTATCCCATTACACCAACACTAAAGGGCTACTTCCAAGTCCACTTCAAGCCAGACCACCCTGGTGGCTCTAGTCCCTTCCCTGGATCAGTAAGAACCACCGAGGAAACCAAACTTGTTTGTCTTCTAATCGGTTTATATGCTTCTCCATACCCCAACTGGATAATGCACACCACGTCCTAACCTCCCTGCTCCATGACTGAACCCACAGGGTAAAGCCTGTAACCAAGGGAGAGTACACAAATGTAGCCCACACGGAGATTGTGCCGATACCTTCAGGACATCAGCAACATCTCTGAGAAGCTCTGAAGTTGGTCTCCCCAGAGATCTGGAGGTAACATCCACGGGAGTGACCGCTTAACAATATGCAGATTATTTAACAGTAGGACGGGCAGTTCTCAGAGTAAATATTTTCCATCCCTACCAGCCTTGAGACAATGAAATCAAAGCTGGTTTCTACGAATGTGAATTACAGCTCTGCCGGCACCATTAATAATTCCTTTGGACTCTGGTCAAGTCCTTTCTTTAGTTTCAAGAACCCGTAACAATATGTACTTTGGGTTCCAAAAGGGCAAATGGGCAGTTGGTGAGTATGTATCAAATTCATTCCCCAGTCTCCCGTGCGTACGTGTATCAGCCTAGACGTGACACCTGCCACAATGTTAATGTTATTCACAACCAGTGTAACTCCCTCTCCTCTATGCACACGAGACTTATTTAACCCACCAGAAATTTAAAAGAGACGCAATAAAGTTAAGTGATACACAGCTTGCCATTTTGTATAAGAAGTGGTTGTGAACCACACAGTCAGTTTTGGTGGCCAAACTCCACAGCAGGAGTGAACTTTAGTAATACCCAAGGTAAGGAGAAGAAGAGCCTCGTGGGCTTCCAGTCTAGAAATACTACATTTAGAGGGAATTGCATTGGTTCTTACGAAGTTGTAAGCCCCTAAAAAGCAGGTTCTATTATCTCTCTGTTCTTAGTTCATTAAAAAACTTGCTGAGCCTCTACCACATTCTACACACCATGCTGGACATGGGGAATGCAAAAAGCAAGGAGCCACAGTCATTCAGGGAACTCAATCTAGAAGAACCCAACAAGACTTGGTGTACACTTAGTAAATATTAAATGGTTATTTCCATAAAGAGTTCCCCTAGGTTCCATGGGACCAGAGTGAGAACTTGAGCATTTGTTCCACACTTTGTGACTGAGCCACAAAGAACTTTCATTTGAATGAAAACCTAACCTACAGTGCCTTATTATGGAGAATGACATAAAAATTTGCTTTAAGAGCTGGTCCTGAGAACCTCATGCAACATTAGGTTGAAATATTTTAACTAGCTAACTGTTGTTTTGAATAAGAGAGGAGCTTGGTTTACGAAGAGAAGTCTTAAACGCATGAGGATGTCATGTAGATTCTGCCCAACTTCTACCCAGGCCATCAGCAAAGTCCCAATGATTTTTCAACAGCTTGGTCTTGTCGTTTGTAAAACGAGGACAAGGTAAGACTGATTTATTCTTCACAGCTAAAAAGTCCTCTGGAAATGGAAGAGCCACATTAGAATAATGTTCTTCCAACCCTCATCTTGAATTATTAAACACCAACAGACTCTAGTCCTCCGTGCCCAGACATTTTGAAAGGGTGCCGTGCCAAAGCCCATTAGTGCTGGGATCAGTGTTGGCAGGACACTGGTCCCTTCACTCCCTTTCAGCTGAACCACCAAAATCCAATGTCTGACAGGAAAGCAGGAAGCTGAAATATGGGAGGCCTGCTGCCAATCAAACTGCCGTGTGAACCTAGTTTTCCCGATACCTCCTCTTAGAGTGTTTGGTTTAAAGGAAGAGGTCGCTTCCATACCCAAGGTTGCTATATTTTAGAAATCCTAGGAAATGCTTGCCAGGGTGCCCTGCTTTTCAAGACCTCAGGTTATTCAAAAGGTCTTCTGATTCAATAGATGCTGACAAAATCTAAAAATTCAGAAAGTTTGGATTAATTTGCAGGGGGAGAGCTGCAGGGGGCCATCAACATTTTAAACTTCAGAGTCCAAGAAGAAGAAGAAGCAAAGTAGAGAAGAAAATCACAGAAGTCCAGAACCAGACTGAAGGTCTTCCGCTTCCACTAAGGCATCTGCTGCATTAATTCAACTGTGCATTGCCCCAGTATATCAGTCTGGCTAGAGATGAAAGATAGATGCCATTGATGGACCTGCCACACAGCCCTTGTCTCTCTGCTCATCTGGGGGAGAAACAGAGGGCTGGCACTGAGTGGGAGCTACAACTCAGGAGGAGCCCTGTACACAACAGCAGCCACTAGCTACATGTGATGACTGAGCACCTGATCGATAGCAGCTAGTCCAGGCTGAGAGCTGCTCTCCGGAGAAGATACACACCAGATTCCCAAGCACCGAGAAAGGGGGGGGTGGGGATGGAGAGTCTCTCGATATTTTTATATTGAGTGCCTGATAAAGTAACCCACTAATATTTTGGATATATTGAATTAAATAAATACATAACTTCAGTCACTTCATCGGTTTCTTTTCTTAATGTGGCTCCTAGAATATGTGAAAGGACAGCTGTGGCTCTCCTCTGGAGCTCTCGTATTTTTACTGCAGTGCTGTCCAGAGCACCCCAGTCTCGCCTGGATTCTGGAAAGGACAGAGCCAACGTATGAAAACACACTCAGACCTGCAAAGCGAATAACATCGTTTTCTTCAAGGTCGACACACTAAAGGAAATAGGACTGATTACACAGCTCTCCTCTCAGATGAAATGAAATGCTCTTTTGTAAGGATCTGTTTTAGACAATACCAAGAAAACCCCTGCAGGGTATTGATCAAAGCACGTGTATTGGGGTCGACAAACCTGGGTGTAAATCCTATCTCTGCCGTTTAGTAGCTGTATAACCTCGGGTAAACTAACATATTAAGAACCCTATTTTCAGTAAAAGAAATATAATATCTCCCCACAGGGCTGCTGGGAGGGTTGACATAGCAAAAGGTAGAGAACTTGGGCACTATCTCTATTCGCATATAATGCTCGAGAATGGTAGCTTTCTTGGCAAAATGCGAGCAACATTATCTAATCACCTTCCAGAATAATGGTAGGGTAAGGGAGATGGAGGGCAAAGGAGACAGAAGCACTCAACCTGAGGCCTTGGAGCCAGTGAATTGGAGATGCAAGTCTCATGCTCAGTGTTCATTCCACGCAGTGCAACACTGCCCTCTAGTGACAAAAATGTGGACAAGCATTCAGAGCAGGAGGCTGGCAAGGAAGAAAAATGTAAATTTTCCTAGGCACTAAGACAGTAAGTTCTCCAGATCAGAGAGATGATATCAAAGCATAATTTTTACTCATGAGTCACCTTTAAAGCAGTGGCATGGAAATGGAAGAGCAACAAGATTACCAAGATTTACTATTAACCCAGGGCTTGTCACTGTTAATTATACAGTTGCTCAAATAGTAAAACAGTCATTCTCTTTGGACATGTTAAATGTAACACTTCCAGAGGAGAAAACCTGCCTGTGTGTCAAGGTACAGGATTTATTTTAGTATGAGAACACAGAAAGCTAGAACCTTGTGGACTACTCACTTTCTGAGTAGTTTGCAAACGAGATTTGATATTGTGTTTTGTTTAGTGCAACCATCTAGCTCCAGAATTAAGGGTGAGCTGTTCTATAAGCTTCAACACCACCCTTTGTGTGTTTACTTCTTTTCTCCTTACAGAGAACCTAAGGCAAGCCCAGTCCCTGGGCTGCAGAGATTAAATAAGAGCCATGCGTAGCACAGTACCCAACATACAGGCATCTGGTAACCGTGGTTACCAGTTATCATTGGTCATCGTGTTGTTTCTGTTGCTCCAGCTGCCTGAGGCCCATGGAAGAAAACGATAAGATGTAGTAATTCCTTTTACTTTTTTTTTGTTTGAAAGCAAGGCCTACTGAATTTCATTTCCCGAGGCATCTATCAATCAAATTTATCATTTTAAAACTAGAACATTGGGGCGCCTGGGTGGCTCAGTGGGTTAAAGCCTCTGCCTTCGGCTCAGGTCATGATCCCAGGGTCCTGGAATCGAGTCCCGCATCGGGCTCTCTGCTCTACAGAGAGCCTGCTTCCTCTTCTCTCTCTGCCTGTCTTCCTGCCTACTTGTGATCTCTGTCAAATAAATAAATAAAATCTTTACAAAAAAAAACTAGAACATCTGAATGTAACTTTGATGTCCCTGAGACGCAAAGCCCAAGGATAGTCTAGAATTCAGATACTGATCTTTCATAAGGCACATAGATGACTCTGTAATCAAAACCACCTGCAAAGACGTGTGATATCATTGTAATCCTAGAACTAAGATGGTCCTTTTGGGCAGTCTTTGTCTACCTTCATTCTCTCAATTAATGTGGATGAGAACCCTAATACTTTAGGTGAGAAGACTACCATAATAATTTTCCTTATTTAATTTTCATTTTCAATACAGCAATCTCTTGTCCAAACATTTCTCAGCTGGTGATCGGTTGGGTTACTATCTGCCCCCTGAAGCCGGTCCCTGACAACTAGGAAATGTATTCTCTCGTTACAGCTCTACAGTTCTTGTTTTGATATCCCAAAGTCACTGCAGTGTCCTGAAAAGGCAAAGAAAACCAATGCGAACATATGTCTTACTGACTTCGAGGGTACCTGCTGGCGCCAAGTGGGAAGCAGGGCAGCATGGGGAGCCCTCCTGGAAGGGCTCTGAGTGCCTAACGTGCAGCGGGAAGAATCGGGGCTACACACCTTGTCGTGATACGGTCCTAAGACAATCCAGCCACAGAACGTGTAACCCAGGTAGATCATACCAGCGCAAGCGCAGAAGCGAAGAACTTTGGGCAGCGAGGCTTGCATCGTTAAAATGAGCACCTGAAAGAAAAATCAACAGAATGAGGGGAATTCAACAGTGGCTTACCAGGACCCAGTGAAGAAATGAGTCTCAGTCCCCGTGCCCTACCCAAGGCCACCTGCTTACGTTATATGCTTGGAAGTACCCCAGGTATCTGATGACGCCAACCCAGACAAAAAGCGTAGACGTCCCGAGCAAAATGCTGCACAGATCGTAATTTGTGAGGTTCTAAGGCAAGAAGAAAAAATAGATGTGAGCAAGACATTCCACTCCACTCAGCTTGTTAATCTCACTTTAATTCGAAAAGAATGGTCTTGGAAGAGAATGGACCGCCTGCTTCTCTCCGGTGACACCAAGCACTGCACACTGAAGGAGAAAATAGCTCAGTTCCAAATGTGTCTCTCATTGCCTCTCTGTATTTGAATTGGTTGAATTGAGTTTCTGTTCAAACAATATCCTGAAAGAGAAATTGCCTTGACTACTGACCCAGGCATTAAAGAATATAAGGTGATAGTGCTTGGTAAATACCAAACAGTACCACTCGGCTATTTTTGAAGGAAAGCTCCAACACGATTTGCTAAGCCAGTGCCTGCTCTTGAGGACTTCTAGGTCTCCCTGAGGAGACAAACACACAAAAGCACAGCTCTAACTTAATATAGTAAGGGCAATGAGAGCCACAACGCCTGGCTTGTCACAGTCGCTTTCCATGGTGTGACTCCAGAATGGAGCTGGGCCTGGAGGACAGGCTGGGGGGGGAGGGGGAGGGACTGTAGGTCAACGGATAAAGGCTGAACAGAGACCCAAGGCCAAGGGTGGGCAGGATGTCCTGGTGAGGAAGACTGATGGGTTCAGGAGAGCTAGGACAAGGAGGGAAGCAGAGCAAGAGAATGAGGACCCCAGAGACCACGCTGAAGGGAGACCACTGCATCTCAGTGGGGGCCCTGTGAGGCAGTGGGTTTCCATACTTTGAGAAAAATGAGTCTGACAGTGGTGTGGATGGGTCTGAGGCATAGAAGGTGGAAGGCAGGAAAGCCAGTGCGGGGACTGTTGTAGCATCCAGGCCAGAAAGGAAGATAATCTGAAGGGAGCCAGCGTCGTCAGAGTGGAGAGGAGGGAGGCACGGTAGGTGGTCATGAGGTAAAGGAGGTGAGACCTGCCGGCTGGCAGCATACAGGGGGAAAGAGCCGGATGGAGGAGGCAAGATGGAGTCATGAGATCAAATCAACTAACAACCACAAGAGAACATCAGGTGCTTGGTGGTCACTCAACACTCCTACCCTCACTCCCCTCCCAGAGCACCCATCTGTCCTGGAGGGTCACTACTGGCTCCTGACATGTTTGGTTTGTGGGCCAGCTGCTTCTTCTGCAACTTGAAAAAAAAAAAAAAAATGAAGCCCACCCAAACTGTCAAGCTTCTCAAACTTCAGTTCCTATTCTGAAGGTGCTGCTGAGTCTCTGGGGAAGACTAGTAGGAATGTTACCTTCCACAGAACAATGGCTTTCATATGTTCCCTTGATGAGGAATGAAGTCAGAGGAAGCTTCAGTTACATGGATGTGAGAAGAGAAAATACGAGACTCAGAGTCTCCATAAGGATTTTATATCTCAAAGCACCTGGGGTCACCCAGGAGGATGAAAAGAATTGAAGATTAAAATGCGTTGCCCCTCACCTTTGCTTTAATTTCCATTTTTAATATGGATCCAATTATTGTCATTAGGTCGCTGATAATCACCAGAATATACCATCCATTGATGAACTCCCACTGGTCGGCGTCACACACACGTCGCTTATACTTCTCCAGGAAGAAATCTAGAAATCTCTGTGGCGAACATTTTAAAAAGCATTTCTTATAAACCACACTGCCCTCTGGAAGGAGAAGACAGGTGCAAAACAGTGCTCTTGCTTGTAAAGTGATGTGGCGTTACCTTTCCCAACTGGATGGAGCCACTTCAAGGGTGGTGGTTATGGCCCCCACTTTCTCCTATAACCTACCAAAGCTATAAGTCAGCATTTCAGTACCTGCTAAGTTAACTCACACATCAAAGGGTTATGCTCTAATGCCAAGAGACTCCTGTCATAATACATAACACTCAGGACATTCCCAATATTTTACCTGTTACCATCTCATTCATTCTGACAACCCCATGAATCAGGCCTATCTCCAGAAGAGGGAACAGAGGCACAGAAAGGCTAGGCCATGGTCTGGACCCAGCAGCCTGGCTCCAGAATGTGTGTACATGATGGTGGGAGTCAGGATGACTCTCAATGATATGGCCCCTAACTCTGGCAGACCCAGGACCCTGACCTTGGATTCAGAATGTCAAGAGACTTGGGGGACAGGCAGGAGAAGTGGATATTTACAATATAAGTCAACAAAGGTCAAGAATAAGAAAACTAGAATGTAGACTATTTTCTTGCTCCAAATGGTATCCAGAACAGATGAGTTCCTTTTTCCCCTGACCCCAGTCTGCATTTAATTATGTGCCACAAACCAGAATAAGATTTGTGGGAAGCTGAAGTATACATTTTAGAGAACTTGGAGGGTAAAAAAGTAAAATGAAACTCAGGAGAGAATTTTTAAACTATTTATAAAAATAGAATAAAGTATTTTATGCTTCATTATAACCCATTTGCCATGCCTCCCTGTCAAAATGAACTCTGATTTAAAGACAAAAGATGAAACCCACACATGCTATTACTGTTTTTTAAGATCGCTCCTGAATTTAAAAGGGTCTCTCATTTATTCTGGAAACATTCAAAAGCTTGAGAGTTCACCACTGTGCACTTGTGCCTAGTAGCTCAGTTTTAAGCAGGATAATTATCTGATCCCACCAGACATGTCAGGAGCCCTTAACTCACCCTCCAGACCTCAGGTTGATTAATGCCTTGGGGGGCGGGGGGCGGGCAGCGATCATTCAAAGGAATCCAATCTAGTTGAGAGCTCCAGAAAGGGCAGGATGACCCAACATCAAGGGTCCACTGTCTGGACAAACAGGGCGGAGGCCAAGAAGGGAGAGAGAACACTTGAACACACACTTACCTTGCGTAACCTGAGAGCTAGAACAATGGATCTTGTGCACAGAATAAGAGACGCCAAGCAAATCACAATGACAAATGCATCAAACACCAGGACATACTGAGTATTTTTCTGAACTGAGGAACAAAAACAGAATTCAAATGTCAAATTCATGTTACTTGGTAATAATTTACAAACAGAATGGCAGTCTGAAGAGAAGTTCAAATGATAAATGCTTGAACATCAGAAACAAATCACACTGCATTCATTCAGAAGTCTTTACATAAGGTAAAACATTCCCTGATGTTAAGAACTGTACATTTAAAAACATATAAACTCTCTGCTACATGTACTAAAAATATTTCCAATGGGCTAGAACTCAACAGAGGGTGGTCCATTTGGGCTCTACTCAAAAAAGAGGCAAAAGGGACATACTCTTGAGTTCTTTTTCATAAAAGCAAAAACACCAAGTTCTCCATCTATGAGGGAACAATTTTTTTTTAAGATTTTATTTATTTATTTGACAGAGATCACAAGTAGGCGGGGGAGGGGCGGTGATGCAGGGGAAGCAGGCTCCCTACCCAGCAGAGAGCCTGATGCAGGGCTCAATCCCAGGACCCTGGGATCATGACCTGAGCCAAAGGCAGAGGCTTTAACCCACTGAGCCACCCAGGCGCCCGTGAGGGACCAATTTAAAACACCACTCCTCAGAATCTTGTTTCTGCTTCTCAACCTTACTTTGTACCTGACTAGTAAATAATGCCAATCCAATGAGCTGCTTCTGCACATGGGGCAAAGAGCCCCTTAAAACAGAAGTAACAACAACACATTTTTGTGGTGGAATTCACTGTAGCACAGGGTAGTCTACTGCAGGAATATGCACCTGGAACCCCAGCTCCTCTGAGACCTGATGGCCGCATTCCCAACGCCTCTTCCCCTGCCCATTCCTGCAGCTTCGGCACCTGTCCCTCCTCTCTCCCCACCTTCTCGACCTTGAGCCCACACTGTTGTTCCTCTGTCCCCGCTCCTATCAGGTTTCCTTCCTCTCTTGCCTCAGGGACTTTGCAAGGGCTGATCCCTCTGCCTGGAGCAGGGCCCTTCCCACCCCTCAAGTTAAATTCTTCTTTTTCAGCTTTGGGTTTGAGATGAAATATTTTCCTCCTCAGAAGAGAATTCTCTAGATTCCCATCCGTATCAGCCCCCTCTTATACTCTTTCAGAGCACTGTGCACAAGTACACACACTTTCCAAGACAGCACATCAAGGGGCCCAGAGACAGGGCAAAACAGCAAAGACAGTCTCGGGAGCCTAATGAGCTGGGTCTGAATCTCAGGTCTGCACTCAGAAGCTGTGGAGCGTTGGGGAAGTTGCCTCAGATGTCTCGTCCAAAAAAAAAAAAAAAAAAAAAAGGTAGGAAAACAAAAACCCCTCCACCACAGGGCAGTTGTGAGGATGAAACAAGTTCATAGATTAAAGCCCCTGGAAGAGCCCCAGGGAAAGAACAGCATTTCCAGTGCTTCCTACTGGATATCACTGGTCGGTCTATCTTCCCCACCAAATGACTGACTCTAGCTAGGGAGCAGGGACCACATACATTTGCTCAACACGACGGTGTCTGTGCTTTCCCGATGCTTCAGGATGCTTACAGAGGCTTCCAAAGCCTCCAGAACATGAGAAAACTATTGCATAACCCAAGTTAGAACCCGTGTAGGTCTGAGCTCATTACATGCAGAGGGAGAGAAGGCACAGAGCTGTGAGAGACAAGGTCTCCAGAGGGACCTAAGCAGTAAGAGAAAAGGACCATCCAAGAATGACTCCCGATTTTCTGTCTTGAGTAAACTGAGCTCAGTCTGGATGTTCACGACAAGAGAGGACAAATTGGTGGCAGTTAAAGCCATGGGTGCAGACACAGCCACTGAGACCACAGAGGGGAACAGGGACTAGGAAGGACGGGAGGAGGGGCCGCAAGGTGGGGAACTGTGGGAGGAGCTGAGCTTAGGAAGTAGACTGAGAAGGGCCAAGGGAGAAGAGAATGGCACTGAAGACAGGCGACCTACAGTGGGGCACTCCGGGGGGGGGGGCGGGGGGATTAGAAAGCAGAGCCCTCTACAAAAAAGGCCTTTAACAAAAAGACCAAGTATCCATGGATTTAATAATTCAAGGGCATGAGCAACAGTGGCCAGTCAGTCTGAGGGCAAAACAGCTCATCCTGTGGGTTATGAGCAGAACCAGCTAGGAAATGTAGTTCACTGAGCGAATTACTGAGCCTTGCGAAGTTTTAGATGCCTCCCCTACAAAACAGAGCCTACTGTACCTTCTTCATGGGCTGTCAGGACACTAGGTGAAATAATCCGCGTCAAGTGCTTGTTAGAACAGCACCTAGCACCTAGCACTTACATTTACTTATGGCCATTTTGTAACTATGAAGTTTTAGTTCTCTTGAGATATCATCTGATGGGTAGGTAACGACATAACATAACCAGAACCCAAGACTTTCTTTCCTTCTTTCCTTCCAATCCGTCTATCTATCTATGTCTGTCTGTCTGTCTGCCTGCCTGGGATGGGACAGAGGGAATAGGTACAGTGCTTGGGAAGATGGGCCTGAAAACCTGACGAAACACAAGGACAGCATCTAGTACTTTCCTTGCTGGCGCATAACCAGAACAAAATCTCTATGATTACTTGTGTTGGGTCTTATTTACAAATGGAGGCCCCTATCTAGAAGGATAAACCACCCACCCTAACAGACAAACCAATCTCATATTCAGGCTTTGTTCTTCTTCTTCTTCTTGTCATATTAGCTTCAGACATCTTTTTTTTTTTCTTTAATTCCAGTTGGTTAGCATACTGTGTAATATTTGTTTCAGGTGTATGACATAGTTATATGTCAACACCCACCTAGGTGGCACAGTTGGTTAAATGTCTGATCTCAGTTTGTCCAAATCTTGGTTTCAACTCAGGTCATGAACTCAGGGTCACGAGATCGAGCCGTGTTGGGCTCCACACTCAGCACGGAGTCTGCTTAGGATGCTCTCCTTCTTCCTCTGCCCCTCCCCCCCCCCCGCTCTCTCTCTCAAATAATCTTAAAAAATCTTAAAAAATAAAAAATTTTGAAAAAAGAGCCCATTTCCTGGTTTATCTGTCTCTCTCTCATATTCTGTTTTAATTTTTATCTACTGAAAAGACTAGTTGGTGTGCTAAAAAAACGGATTTTATGAACGTTGCAATTGTTTTCTTACTCCATTGAATCTATATTCCTGCCACAGGAACATTTCTTAAATTTTGGTTATAAAACACTAATCCAGAGAGATGCCCCTGCCAGCCTGGTTAGGGAAGTCGTACACACCGCCCCTCCTCCTGGAGGTCCTGAAGAGTCCTGTGCTAACTGCCACTTTCCACCTGAGGGCCTCTAACCCAGGGCTTCCCCTGCTTGCTAACTGCTCTTTCCCTGTGACACTTGGGAAATCACCCCTTAGTGGGGGATCTTGCTCACCAGTCCCTACCGTCTTCAGCCCCTCATACTCTCCTTCCTATGTTTATAAAATCCAGTTAAAGTGAAGATGAGTGGCACGCTTGGGGATGGGTATTAGAAGTCATAAAAGGCAACGTGAGGTTTGTGTGTGAAGATGGACGATCCCTCATCATTCTTCCTGAGATAACACAGGTAATGACAAGAGGAAAAGATAAACTTCAGGGTACGAATATAGACTTGAAGGAGCCTCAGAACTTTCTGGAAATAGCACATAGATCCCACCAGATGTCACCCTTGCCTTTCTCCCACTTTCAATCCATCCACCAGACAGCTTCCATAGATGGGGGGGGGGGGGAATCCACTTCCTAAGCTGGTTTCCAAACTTCAGCTTTTAAGGTTTTTGCGTCACATCATGTAAAATTCATATTCTCTTAGTAACAGAATCTGGTTACTTAGGACACAGGTCTGGGAGAAAGATGAATGTTCATGTTTCTACTCAGTGGTCTGTGAGGTTTGTGTTTCTCCTCACTGGCCACAGAAGGGAGCCAGAGCTCTTCTCTTCTGAGAACAGGCACCAAAAACTCCCCAACATCTTAGCAGCCCTGTGGGGGTAAAGGAAACCAGGTTCTGGCAACACATTTGACCCACTAATTCTTTCGATCAGAATGACTATTCCAAACCACATTTCATGTGCGACAACGGTTAGCTTTTCTCACATTAAATAGCTGAATCTCCACTTGGACTTGCCAAATATGCATGTGATCTATGTGTTTTTTGGGCGGGGGGGGGGGTATCTCTGCTGGGAAATAGGAACCACTTTCAAACAGAAAGAAACTAAAACTGTCTATGCTGATCAGAGCCTTGAGTCAGTTAATGGAAATACTAAAACCAAACCTTCAGAATCACTGGGATATATTATATAACCAAACAGCCCTGGACCACACACAAATCTAGATTAAAATAAATCTAAAACAGTTTAAAAAAACCACAGGTATTTTACATTTTCTTTGGTTCTAATAATCTGATCAAAGGCAAATTCACTTCAACAAAACTGGTAAATTAAAAAATACTGACAAGGGACACCTGGGTGGCTCAGCCCACTAAAGTCTTTGGCTCGGGTCATGACTGCAGGGTCCTGGATAGAGTACCACATCAGGCTCCTTGCTCAGCGGGGAGTCTGCTTCTCCCTCTGCCTGCTGCTCTCCCTGCTTGTGCTTACTCTATCTCTGATTCCAAAAAAAAAAAAAAAAAAAAAAAAATTATTATTATTTTTTAATGGAAAAGATACTGACAATCTGGGGCACCTGAGTGGCTCAGTCACTTGATTTCTGCTTGTCTTGATTTCTGCTCAGGTCAGGATCTCAGGGTTGAGGGAATGAGCCCTGCTCTGTGATCAGCGGGGAGTCTGCCTGAGACTCTCTCTCTCCCTCCCACCCACTCACTCATGCTTTCTCCCTCTCTCTTTCAAATAATAAGTAAATCTTAAAAAAAAAAAAAAATTTGACTTCTGAAATTAGTAATACATTATGTTAATTCATTAGATTTAAATAAAAAAAAATACTGACGATCCACTATGAACACCATCAGGACCACCTCATTAAGAAGTCCCACATAACCCATTTTAACCTGTGGATGAAGAGGGGTCTTCTGAGCAACAACTGAGTAAACCACTCAGTGTTTGTAGAGCCTGCTCTCTGACCTCCGAGGTTTTGATCTCGGTCCATTGTCGAATGCTTGGCTCAAAGCATACCTTCTCCAAAAACCACTGCTGGTTTTTCTTCCTCGCCCTGCCCCAAAGTTAACCGTTGCTTCTTCATCCTCAACCCTTTTTAACTCCACCACTTAGATTTCACCGGCATGTCAACCTCTCTCCTGAGGCATTTCCTTTCTTTTTCCGTAGTGCCTAGCAATCACTGTGTGCCGACTCGTGGTTTGGGTGTTTTCCTTGATGCGATTCATTTAATACTCAACATCCTGGAGGGTAGGTACTATCATCACCCTCACTTTATAGAGAAAGGTACTAAGAAAAAGAGAGGTTAAGTAATTTGTTCAAGATCACATGCACAGTGACTAGAATCAAGACCCAGACCCAGGCAGTCTGGCTCTAGACATGGGTCCTAAGGACTGGGAACACACGGCCTCTCCTAAGACGTGTGCAGTCAGCACCTGCTGAACAAAAAGGCAAAGCTTTAGGATATACCGCATAGGACTGAATGCTCAAGAGTCTTCTGGAGCTCGCTCTTCCCATCACCCCACTTAAATACCCCCAATCCCAAAATAAGGTGTCAAAAATTGTCCATGATCCATCATGAGCAAGGAGGTGACATACTTACTAGAACCAGATATGTTCAAGTCTTTACATTCTTCAATTTTAGCTTCACTGTCAAAATAGATCTTGATCTTGCCACTGTGAGCTTTATTGTCAAAGGTGATCTGGAGACACAAATGCACGGCAAGGTTACTGCCCAGCAGAAAGTATGGCCCACTGGAGCAACTCTGCTTCAAACACCACTGGCATTCACACAGCACACTGATTCCAGAACAATGATACTGATGAAAATGCCCTCGTCACATGATTCCTTCCCACGTTTCTGTTACTAATGAAGAAATAGGGCCCAAAAGGTGAACACGTGCAGTTATAATCAATCACATTCGGGTTCAGAGAAATCTGAGAGCATAACAACTAACCAGTCCTCGGAACAAAACCAAGATTCACCAGTCTTTGACAAGAGAACACACTGATCTCATTTACTATACCGACTGGAATTTAAAAGCATTTGCTTCAACTTAGTCCTTTGGGAATGAAATGTTAGGTCTACGCTAGGATGGAAATTATTTTTCTGTTTGCTTCAAATGCTACAATGCTTTCAGAAGTGACAAAGATTGCTCCCAGGCTGCAGGCTGAATTTAAGATTTCCAAACAGCCTCAACCTTCCACTTATATTTCAGTCATGTTGTTTACAAGTGGAAGAGCAGAAGATCTTAAGGCTTGAGAGCAGTATTTGGGGGGCTTTTCCGAGGGAGGACGAGGCTGTGCATGCGCCAGGGTTAGTGGGGGTGTTCTCACAGGTGACAGGCCCTGAAGTGGGGCTCACAGGTCTAATTCTCAAGCCTCTTGTTTGGTTGGAGGGATATTCTTGGATTACACGGAGTGTGGCTCATGGGGCGAGATGCTGGGGCACCTGTGGATTTCATTACTGATCCCCTACACATGCAGCTCTACGAGCTCTCTGACTGTGAGTACTGGGGGTTTTTGCATTGTGTTCTGTAATATGTAGGACACCCCAGGGAGATTAATCATACTCCTCTGTGCCAGAGACATTCTTCCTCACCACATGTCAAGATTTAGAATTACTTTTATTTCTTTGTGTACGTGTTTTCCAGGCAAGCTCTTCCACTGGGCTATAAGTTTCCTGAGGACCATTACACCCTGACATTGTGGCCGTGTCTGGTGCGTAGGGGGCACTCATTCCATACTGACTGGCTGTTGTTGAACAGAGCACTCCTCTGAGTTGCTAAAGGGTGGTCACAGACAACTGTTGGCTTAGCCTTTGGTTTTTCCCTCTATAAACGGGATCGAAAGAGGGAGGGTAAGAGGGAACGTTCAGGGAACGAGAGGGCCAGTTACTCTCCCCACAGGAGCGTACACTCTCCTCTAGTGCACGTGCCTCCCCTCAAAATAAAAAAAAACAACAACTAATCCTTTGCAGACTGGCCCTCAGATCAAGTGGAGAGAGGGAGCACTTTCTGCCTAGGGGTTTGAAAACATTTGCTATAACAGTTGCAAAGACCTTCCTCGGAAAGTAGCAGAAACATCAGAAATACTCAAAACACTTGTCATCAACTTTTTTTCCCTAATATATTATGGGAGTACTAGGTTAAAGCTAATTTTGAAAATTTCTGGTTTTAAAATGTTGGAAAGGGTTTGGTTCATTTTCCCAAGGAATGGTCTCTGGACCAACAGCACTAGAAAATGTCATTAAGTTGTTTTAAACACAACTACCCCTAACACATCTCTTAGAGGCTGGTGTGTTTTCCACTTGGTATCTGCAATAGGGGGAAATCTTTGTGCTATTTTGTAACCTTTCTGTTAGTCTGATGCTTTTTAAAAACCAAAAAATAAAATAAAATGAAAAAGAAAAAGAAAGAAACGTAGTTTTGGCATCTGCAATAGGAGTAGAGAAAAGTAATAAAAACCTTTAGTATGACAAGACACTTGCCGTGTTCTGAAAGACGTAACAGTCTGGTAACTCTCGGGAATGAATTGTCTGTAGGTCAATGCCTTTGAGGTGAAAGGAAATTTCAACTTGTAAGAGCCTGGATAAGAAATATTACAAGGTATAAATTGTCATGGTCTTACTCTCCTACTCTGCTTTCCCCACCCCTGTCTCCTGGGAAATGAGACTTAAAAACATATTTACCGATAAAATTCCAGTCTGAAGAATGACGAGTTCTTCCAGTCCTGAGGGGACTTGGAGAGGTCTAAGTGAACACAGTCTAGAGCAATGAAACAACAAGAAGGATTGTTTCAGGCAACAATCAAATGCTATAAGTAGTGGGGCAAGGTGTGCTGAGAAGCAGGACACTTAAAAGTTCCAAAGTATCTTCCCACAAAATCCGTATTCATTGTAACAAGACCTGTAACTTGAAAGGGAAGAACCTGGAGATACACCCTAACCACATAATCACAGTTAACATCACCAGTAATGGGATAAAGAGACATCATGAACCTCCTGAAATAACGTGCTATGTGGTATTCTCCCCGCAAATGCATAATAACCTCCATCAAGTCATAAAGAAATAGAAAAACCCAGGTGAGGAACATTCTACTCTTTTAAAATGTCAAGGTCATTAAAAAAAAAGGGCTCAGGAATTTCATTTTGCTCCAGATTAAAGGAGATTAAAGTGACTTGACAAGTAAATGTATTATGTGATCCTGGCCCAGGGAGGTGCCCGGGGGTGGGGAGGGCCCATGGCAATGGTGGGAGGGAGGGGGATGCGCAGGCAGTTTTATTTTTCTATAAAGAACAGGACAATGGGTGATATGTGAATAGGGTTTGGAGATTACAGTACTGTATCCAGGTTCCCTGGTGCTTTTGAGCACTGTATGGTGGTTATGTAAGAGAATGTTCTTGTCTAGGGAAAATGCACATTGAAGTAGTTAGAGGTAAAGAGACATCAAGTCTGTACCTTATTCTCATACATTTCAGGAGAAATATTTATACATTAGAAGAATGATAAAACAAAAGTGGTAAAATGTTAGCCTTTGTAAAATCTAGATGAAAGGTATACCAGGAAATCTTTGTGCTATTTTGCAACCTTTCTGTTAAGTCTGATGCTTTTTCAAAACCCAAAAATAAAATAAAATAAAAAAGAGAAAAGAAAGGAACTTAGGTTTTACTCAAGTAAAAGCAAGTTATGAGCTGTAAACTATAAAAGAACAATTCCAAGAGCCTCCCATAAAAATAGTCTCGTCCTTGGGTAGCTCAACACCTTGGCAGGAAAGCAAGGAGGTCTAGAAATGGTGAATGCTTTTCAAGGTCACAAAGCCCTGACACAGAACAGGGGGAAGCCAGCCTGGCTGACTCTTGCCGAGGCTGTTGCTGCCCCTTCATGCTGCCTTTGGAATGGAGAAGTTGGGGCTGCGGCAGTGTCTAGTACCCAGGAGGTTCTTGAGAACCTTGGTAGACTTGATGGCTGATTCTTTAAGCATCTTCTCCCGCTGCGCCTGGAGTAGCAATGACCTCCCATCACTAAACAGGACATGACCTCGACTTAGCCACCTCGCCTGACTGAACACCAGTTTCGTCAGATGTAAAGTAAAAGCCAAACTGATGATTTTTAAGGTCCTTCCACTTCTCACATTCTTATTGGAAGACAAAGTAAAAGAAAATAAAACATTTAAAGTGATTTAAGTGGCTGGATTTTGAAAAGAGAAGGAACATGTTCAAAATCTATGTGCCATGTTCTGTCCAAGGTCTCTTTTTCCTGTATTTCACTCATTCTAAGATATTTTTTTTCACTTTTGAATACCTCTGAAACAGAAGAGTTTTAATATTTATACTTATATTTAACAATGTTAATGGCACCTTAGATTCAGAGAAATATCATAGCATTTGTTAATTTTATACTTTATGTAAAATTCGCCTTGTAAAAGTCTATTTGGTTATTCAAGTCTTGTAATTCTAAATATGGAGTTACATTCCTCTAAATGCACATTCAGGACTCTCTGAGATCTGGCTGATCTTGTGTTACAGTCACTGCTAATGAGGACACCAAGCACCTTTTGGCAATAAAATCGAAGCACTGGGTTTTGGGTTTTTATTTAAGGACAGCAAAAGCCTTAAATAAAACATCAAACCTCAAACAGAACGAACTGGTATTAGTGTAGCAGCCTCAGCACTCAGAGAATCTCATTTACAAGGCAGAATACTCCAGCAAATGAAATAACGATGCTCTTAGAGATAAAGGGAAGGTAGAGTTTACATGTTCTTACAACAACAGGGAAAATGACGAAATGCTCGTAAGTCTCAGGCTGAGAACATGTGGAAATGAGAACATGAATTCAAAATCTGTGTCACAGAAGACAAAGCACTACTGTAGTAAAATGATAGCAATCTAAATGTTGTAAAAACATTTTTTTTTAAAGATTTTATTTTTTTATTTGACAGACAGAGATCACAAGTAGGCAGAGAGGCAGGCAGAGAGAGAGGAGGAAGCAGGCTCCCTGCGAAGCAGAGAGCCCCATGCGGGGCTCGATCCCAAGACCCTGGGATCATGACCTGAGCTGAAGGCAGAGGCTTTAACCCACTGAGCCACCCAGGCGCCCCTGTAAAAACATTTTTAAAAAGAGAAATTTATAACAGTCCCCCCAATGAGGGTAAACTCTAAAGCTATAGATCTAGAAGAATGATATGCCCATAGAATGACTTAAGGGAAACTCTAGCTTGAAGGGCACATTTCATCATGCAATTAAATAGAGACCCGCCAAGGAAGTGGGCATGGATGGTGACTTCTGCATTTAGCATACCGAAGGATGACTCTTAATAACAAAGATGATGCAAAATTCATGCATAGGTAATCTAGAACAGCTTCTGCTAGTTCACCCACATAAACTGTAACACCCCACCAACCCCTATTCCCATCATGTGCAGGCTTCCTCCAACATATCTGAGAAAAAAGTCTAAGATCCAGTATAAGGCATTCTAATAGTATTCTTTACATCTTTTCAATAGATATGTCAAAGGGTTCTCTTTGATGAGTCACATTTCCTAAGTCAAAAATACAATTAACTTGCTCATCTCTCTTAAAATAAAGTCAAAGTAATAACCAACTTCTCTCCATTTGGTTAAAACTATTCCGGATTCTGATAGAAGGAAAACAAACAAGGACACCACTGCCTGGGGTTCAGGTAAGAAATCCTACTCTCTGGCACTACCTGTCCTACGCAGCCACTGACACTGACTCTGGCCACATTTCTTTAATCGATTTTCCAAGAAAAATCAGTTGAGAAAAACGATGTAAGAATCACTGGAAAAATAGTTGTAAGCATGTTTTTAAGAGGACAAGAGGTACTTCAAGGCTGCTGACCACAGAACCACACTGCAGACACCTAGATGACCTCTCAAAGCACCCTGTGACCCTTGGTGGTGCTGCTTAAGGGCTGCTTCTTTCAGGGTTAAGAGCATGGGACACACTGACTCATGAAGAGATTCTCAGTGGGCAGCTTGTGGAAACAGACTCAGAACCTCTATTTGAGAGATGTGTTCTTTGATTATTTTACCAAAGTGTCTTAAGATGGGATTATAGGAAGTACCGTCAAATGCATTGTGCGATGCTCTCTTAATAAAACTATTCCACATTTAAACTGCTCCTAGGACCCCCCCACCACTCCTGAACTGTTAGCTTCTTGAGGAGTCATGATGATGAATCTTGGTAGTACAGAACCCCAGTACATGAAACAGGAAGTGACTTGGGCATGACAGGTTCTACACCAGAGATTTGTTGAATGAATGGCAAAACCCCCAGAGCCTTAAGTCAACCACTTTGCACTTACATACAGTGTTTTTAAATTCTTAACAGAGTGGCACAAAATACTTCTACTTGATTAGATATTAACTTTTTGCAAAACAACTTCCTCAAAGAGAAAATGAGTTGCTAACCCCAATTTATCTTTGTAGAACATTAATGTGGTTAACATATAATTCAAGAGTACCAAGCATTTTAACATACATTATTTATAAATAGACTCTTTTTTTTTTTTTCAAAAGCCCAATTGTCTCCTCGTGAGGGAAAAACCTCAACAAACATTTACCTCAATCCCCAATAATCTTGAGTGGTACAAGAAGTTCCAAAAATGCTCCCCAGTCCTAACTCAGTAGACCTGAAGCTCCCTGAGGCAAAGCCCTTTGCAGGCATATATTCAAGCCTCAATGAAGTTAGCTGTCACAAAAGCAACATGGGTCCATTTGGGTCATCAGCACATGAGGGGATGTTTGTTCTTTCCACAGAAGACCATAAGAGTATATAATGAAATTATCTGTGTGTTACCTTTTTCAATGTCGCTGTCAATATTCAGTGTCTCATTAGAAGGAAACATGGTCCCTTTCTTGTAATGTTGCTTACAGACTTTTAAGCCAATTCTGTTGTCTTCATTTTCTCCATAACCAAGGGTCCCCAGGGATATGTTCTTTAGTTGACGATACTGTTAAAAATAGTTAAATAAAAATAATACAGGCTTTTAAGGATTTCATCAGAAGTTACAGTATATGGAATACACTTTTAGCTATTTTAAATTGTTTCTATCAATCCTTCAACAGAACTCCCCTGTGTAAAATACCACAAGGTAATTTTCTCATGGTTGGGCAGGAAACACACTGTCTGACGGAACTCAGAGCTAATGTAAACATGCTGACAGACGCCCCCTCCCCCACCCCACTGCAGTGACGGCCAAAGCCGGGGTGCTGTGGCCTCACAGCAGAGTACTGTCTCCTGGTGCCAAGCCCCACCTTCCCAAGCCACCCTGGCCTCCAGGCGTTTCTTGGAGCTTGCCAGGCACATTCCTGCCTGAGCCTTCGCTGTTGCCCCTGCCTGGAACCCTGTGTTACTTATCTGCTGGGTTCACCCCTTCAGATCTTGAGTCAAAAATTACCACTCTGGTGAGGTCTTCTCTTACCGTCCAGTGCAAGTAGCAAACATCCATCCCCAGCGCACAGGCTCCCGCAGGCACTGCCCTTCTCCTCCCCTGCTTTATTTCACAGCACCATCACTTTCTGACACATCACTGAAGACCCAAGCCATCTATCTACTCCCCACAGCTCACGTTAGCACAACTGGCCTTGGCTTATATGAACTTACAGTGGCTCTCATCAAATGACTTTACCATTCGCCAGCCTGCACTAAGAGGGTTAAGAGGGCTTTCCTAGCTGCCACCTTTCATTAACATGACTTTACTATTCTGGGAAACTTTTTATTTTCTTTTTTGAGAGGGGGAGGGTGTGGAATCTTAAGCAGGCTCCATGCCCACCCCTACCCGTGGCAGTGGAGCCCAACTGGGACTTGAGCTTAAGACCCTAAGATGAGATCATGACCGGCAGAGAAATCAAGAGCTGGACATTTAACCGACAGAGCCACCCTGGCACCCCATACCAGAAAAATACTGCCCAGAAACACAAGTTACAAATAACCCTACTGTTCATTTCAGGAATATCCAAACCAACCCATTTAAGCAGATAATCAGTTTGATGATTGAGTCTAATAAATCCAAGACTTTTTGAAACCATGCCCCTCTCCCCAAAACCCTCACCTTCTTGTGCCCTCCAATCCAAAACTATTACATCCTATCTTTACCCAATTCTAACTGAGCTCCCCTCACACTGAAAGACCCACCCTATGTCGTCTTCAAAATGTGTATTTGGACTTTGCCCTCTTTACCCAAGGAGCTAAGGAGAAGGATCCAGGGACCATCTCCCCTACCTCTGTAAGCAATAAGCTCAGTTTTGCTTATCAACGTGTTTTCCTGGTGGTGTTTTCGGGGAGCTAGCACTCAGTGCTATCCATTTCACCTCTCATTTGTCTGGTTCTCTCCTCTACAATGAAGTTCTGTAAGAACAGGGCTTTTGTCCATTTTATTCATGAGGCATTCCCAGTGTCTAGCACAGTATCTCGTGTATTGTAGGCACCCAAATATTTCTTGAATGAATGAGAAAAGAAAAAAGAAGAATAATGATTTCTTGCCCCTAAATGCTTTCTTCAGGCCTATCAATCTGGCTTCTCAATACTTGCTTAGATACAACTATATCCTATCCTCCATATTCTTAAGATCCAGTTCGGCTTATTAATGCTAAGACACCGATGTTGAGACACTGGAGTCATAGATTTGGTATCTCCTTCATCAAAACTTCTGAGATTATAAATCCCCTCTCGGCAATTTGAACTTGGGGGAAAGTAATCTCCCAAAGGTAGTGGGTGTAAAGGGATAAATAAAATACACAAATCTTGAAGAAGAAACTTAAATAAGCAAAATCTATCATGTGGAAATGTAGTTAGAGAAATAGAAATGAACTTTTTTGGGCAGGCAAGGCAAAATTTAAATTAGAATATTTTAATACATGTATAATATTTTTTTGCTAAAAACAACCAAGTATCAACATATTTGTAAAGTGTAGGTCATTCACAACAAAACACTTGCCTGACTGAGAGCAAAAAAGATGCTCTCATAGACATCCTCCTGGGTATACACACTGCAACTGTAGTCATCTTCATCCGTGCCAGAATAGCCTTTTAAAAACAAGTGCTTAAAAGCAACAGTGTTCTCTTCTTTGAAAGCAACCACCATCTGGTTACTTAAACCAAAACGAACAAGCTAGAAAAGAAAATCAAATAGGAAGATGTGATTTTTCCATTTACCAGGGCAGGCAAATACATTCTTATTATCATCAACCCCTGCCTGGAAACCTCAGTCAGGGTTTACTGACTCTATTTATGTCCAAATACAAGTCCCCCCAAAGAAAATCCTCATTAAACTCATCACCAAGTCAAAATAGTGTAAAATTAGAGAAAATTACCACTCCCAGTGACTGCCAACCCTACTGGTCTTTAATGAAGGAGAAAAAGGAGAAATTCAAATCAGTGAAGTCAGAATCCATTTTTTGTATACTTCAGCTTCAAATTAATCGTCTTAAAAACTGATGTACTCAATAAAATAAGTCATTTTTGTTGATTTAACATTTAGAAGTTGCAATTTTTTTTAAAAATCACAACTATGTTTTATATATAGCTTTTAAGGATGCTTTTTGAAAAGTGAGCTATATGATTCTTACTCCAACTAACAGGTAAGAGTTGTCAAAGGAATTCAATGATTCCAGCTCTGCAAGAATTTTTTTTAATTTTATTTATTTATTTGTCAGTCAGAGATCACAAGTAGGCAGAGAGGCAGGCAGAGGGAGAGAGGGAAGCAGGCTCTCCGCTGAGCAGAGAGCCCAATGCAGGGCTCAATCCAAGGACCCTGGGATCATGACCTGAGCCAAAGGCAGAGGCCCAACTCACTAAGCCACCCAGGCACCCCTCTGCAAGAACTTTTGTATAAGATTTACACCTAGGAGTTCCTGCTCCAAAATGTATAGCATCAAAGCGCCTGAGAGAATTACAGGGCTTGCTTTACCATTCTGAGTTCAAACCCATTCACTGTCAGTAAGCACCCACCTTATTGTGATAAAACTACTTACTCTGCCTTACACTGTATCCTAGTCCAAGCTCAGGCATCAAGGTCTCCCTTTACCAGGAGGGAATGTATTCTTCCTGCCCATCTTGGAATCCAGTAAGTGGGGAAAATTAGCAGGCACTAAATGTGTACCAAAAAAACCCAGGAAATTATACACACACTAACAATCTCTGTCTGTCTGTCTCTCTGTCACACACACACACACACACACACACACACACACACGTAATGGCAGAAGATAAGTCAGTCCTTTCTAAGCTCTGTCCCACACACCCTTCCCCATCTACCTATTTTGTCTCCTCATCTACTTCATAAGACAATAAAAGTCCAAAAATTGTGCCCTAAATCTTTATCCTGGTAAGTCTCCAAAGCAATTTGGGACTGCTTCTTCATGTGTGAAATCAGCAGGTCCAGCTAGATGACTGTGGCGTTTCTGCTATGTGTAGTCACTCCGCGGCTGGCTATGAGAGACTCCATGGCACTGGATCGGACCTCAACTAGTGACACTTTCAGATGAAACACATGGGAATCTGCATATGCAAATATATATACTATTTTTAATGATTTATATTTTTTAGCTTTTAAGTTTTATCTGACTCTTTGAAAAGGCTGAATAATTAAAAAAAAAATAGCTACCACTTTTCAGCAACTATTATACTCCAGGTGCTTACGGAACTTCACTATAAGCACTATCTCTGTTACTAACACACCAACTCTAAGTGACGTGACTATGGCTAATCCCCACTTTATGCTTGTGGAAACTGAGATTTAGCCCCATGAAATTGCCCTAAGTCCCCTAACTAGAATGAAAGTCAGGTCTAACTCCAAAGTCACCCTATTGTGCTATACAATTTATCTTTGTTGAAGAATCTGCTTTGGGACTCTTATAGAAAAGAATTTAGGTGCTGGCTTTCGAGAACGGCCACTACCGTTTGAGAACAGACTTAGTTGACACTCTAGCATCTGAGCCTCACCAGGTCACATTCCTCAAATACCAAGTCAAAGGATTGAGCAATTGTTAAATCCCAGCTAGTCTAAGGAAAATACCCAGATAAGAAACCCCACATCATCCAGCTGGGCTAGAAATCAAGCGACTGGAAGCCAAAGGTTTTCCAAGCATGTAACATCTGTCAGTGGTAGCTGTAGGAGATGCCAGAAAGGGTCATGTCGCTTTCTGAAAGCCAAAAGTCAACCAGGGAACCAATACATACGATTGTTTCAAGGCCTTATTAAATACTGATGCACAAATGAAAAAAAAAATTGGTATACACACACATGGATTGAGTTCTTCAGTCAAAGTCTGCTGAGTGCTTATTATACGATGTGCGCAAGATCGAGTTGCATGGTGTTGAATCACAACCCTTACCTACTGAGTGTCAGGGACTTTGCCAAAAATTATAATTTTAATAAAATCTAATTTGCCAACACTCTCTGAGGGGGATATTACACTGGGCTCCGCAAGGATAGGATCCCCCTCCCCACTTAGGAACTGAAATAGTGCCTATCACAATGCCAGAGTCAAATACAGAACCCACTGATGAATATAATCCCATTTTATACATGTGCAGCTGAAGTTAGGGAACTTATTCAAGTTGGAACAGCTAGAAAATGTCAGTGAGGTGTCTATTAGGCTTACATATCCCTTCTCTGGACCATCTGGCCCCACTACCTCTCTGAGATGCTGCAAATTTAACTCTAGAAGCAGGGATATTCGACCTACTCCTTCCACATTCACACTTGAGAAAAAACAAAACAAAACAAAACAAAAAAACCACACCAAAAAAATGTGAATGGGGAATGGATAACTTGACCAAGAAAGTGGTATACTATTTGCTGATATTTTAAGCTACCACCTTATTTAAACTCAAAGCTTATCAGCTCAACTTTCGGAACGAGGGAACATGAAGCTGTAATCTCTGCTTGGAACCACTTCATCTGGCAACAGAAACAAGAAATTTCTTCCATTCCATCATTCCTAGAACAAGCTAAGATCTACCTATATGGCCCAGCATCATGTCAGGGTTGGGATTTTTAAAGCATCTGTTAATAGAGAAGAGAGACCCTCAGGAGGAGATCATAAGTCCCCCTTCTGCTATGGCAGAACCCAATATTCCCCATGGAATAAGATGATGGTTTTGGCCTAATGGTTGACATAAGAATGCACTCTTGCCCCACTAACTAGATCTTAAGATTTGCCAAGACTATGATAGAAAACAGAATAGTTACTCATTAAGTGCACTTTGGCACTTCGTGAAGGTAAGACCTTATTATGAAATCAGTGTAGGAGAAAATATTCTGTACCAGGTAAAAAACAAGATTCTACTCTAATAATGTACACAGAATGGGAAGGAACAAGTAGAACAAGTATGTGGACACCTCCCTCAATATTATAAATTACTGCAGAATAGGAATGTCTTTTTTTTTTAAGTTTCCTCCTCATCAACCCTGATAAAATGCCACCCATCCCATTAGACTTGAGGATGGAGTGCTAAGAGACAGAAAAAGAGAAAGAGGGACAAGTGGGATCTGAAAGAAGGAAGAAAGGTATCTGTCAAATCTGCTCCAATTAGATATCATCCACGTAGGAAAATTTATTAGAATGGTCCTCCAGCAGGAAAGAACCTAATCCCTCCCAACTTTGTGAGGGAAGACAAGGTGTACCCACACAAGAAGCAAATTATCATTTCCCAGAAATAGTCTATGTTTTAGACCATTATTTAGTCTATATTTGTAGACTATTATTTATACTATATCTTTTAGACTTTTTAAAGATTTTATTTATTTATTTATTTGACAGATATCACAAGTAGGCAGAGAGGCAGGCAGCGGGCGGGAAGCAGGCTTCCCACTGAGCAGAAAGCCCAATATGGGGCTCCAATCCAGGACCCTGGGATCATGACCAGAGCCAAAGGCAGAGGCCTTAACCCACTGAGCCACCAAGGTGCCCCCCAGAAGTAGTCTATTTAAAGCAAAAGCATTGAAACAGACAGCAACAGGTAGCAGTGTCCCCAGGAAAACCATGTGGGGAGTGGTCAGGAAAGACCAGCGGGGGACATCCAAGGGCACCTGCAAGATGATGGAGAAAAAGAACCACTCCAGACTTGGTGGAGCAAACAGGGCAGGGATGAGAATCCCTGGGTGCATCCAGCTGGCTGGGATTGGGGAGCAAATAAATGAAAACCCATTGGAAAGGCAAGTCAAAGTAGACTGTGGAAATCTGAATTTCAAGGTACACAGTCAAGATTTTCTTCTGTGGGAAAACAGGTACCACCAAAGATTCTGAGCAGGAGAGTGACCCAATGAAGATATTCTAAGAAAAATTCATTTGATATAAGCATTGAACACACTGGTGTGGGTGTGGACAAGGAAGGATGGCATAAGACAAAGTCTGGAAGCAGACCCGTAAACTTGACTGTATTCCTAGACCACGAACTGAGGAGGACAAGACCCATGCCTGGGATAAAACCAATCTGAAGGTAAGAGTGCAGACCCTAGAGTCAGACCACAGGGCTCCAATCCTACTCTACCACGTATGAACAGAATGGCCATAAGCAAATTAGTTATTCTCTTTGGTCCCATTTCCTCATCCACAAGATGGGAGCAATAACGGACCCACCTCACAGGGGGGCTGTGAGGATGAAATGAATGAACATGCGGACAGCACCTTGCCTGGCATATGGCAAATGCTATGCCACATGTTAGGTTACCTCTCAGCAGCAGTGACGTATTCCCAGCTGTATTCCCAGCAGGACTCACAGCATGGGAGATGCGTCAGACATATCGTAAATTAATCAGATAAGAGTCTGGGCTAGAGAGAGAAGATGGTGAGTATGGTAAAGCACAGTAGACACAGTTTTGAAGGACGAACCCATGAGATTTAGTAGACTTCAGAACAAAGAAGGTAAGTCAAAGATCGGGATGTTCTATGCCTAGATAAGGTGGAGTTTTGGTAACATTTATAGATCAAGAAGCTGAACCGAAAGCTGATTTGGCTAGAGAAGAAATTAGGAAACACTTACAATTAACCAAATGAAAAAGGGGACATTATTTCTCCTTCTTCCAAGTAAGACTAATAATGTACCTACTTTCTAGGATGCCAAGGATGCCGGAATTGAAATTTCAAACCCAAGAATTAAAATGAAAAGATGTTTAAACAGAAAAAGCCAAGCATATACATTTAACGGGGTCCCTATACCTCAACTTTGTTGGGTTTTCTTTTTCAACTTCGTTGTTTCTTTTAAAGCAACTTGGTTATCCTAAAACTTGGTGTAATGGAAAGTATGTCTTTCAGTGAAAAGACTTCTTTATGATCAGAGGAGAAAGATGCAACTTCAGTTACAACAGGAACCTCCTCTCATTTCTAAAACTACACAAAGCTATTTTTAGAAAGGTCTTTATTTTTGTGTTCCAGAAATAACATCTTTATGAACAACATCTTTACACTGATAACAAGATGATTATTTGCCAAGGGAGCCAAATACCCCAGGCTGATCATGTTTTTAGAACGGGCACGCATTTCAAATGTAGTTATCTAGACAGGAGCCTCCCTGAAACAGCTTCCAAACCACAGTCTCAAAAATTAGATGACAACTCTGATGGCTGTTTTGGTCCTGGAGATAAAGTCTCAACAACAAGAAATTCAACCAAAGATCCCAAGGTAGACCTTGTACTCTCCTGACAGGCCCAAGGGTAAGTATTCACTGATCGACTTAGCTACTGATGGAAGGGAAATAGACTTCTGTCAAGTCTCAAATCAAAACAGTCAAAAATGCAATTTCAAAAGTGTATCTGAAAGGAGATGAGAAATTTCAAGAACACATTCACCTGGGATTGAGCAACTTCCTGTAGCCTCATTCAGATACAGAACCCCACCCCACTGCCATATCGATCTGCTATTACATAGACCTACCATTTATCTCTATTTGTAGAGCCTGTGGGAAGATGACCTCAGGATCCCTTACTAAAAGAAGGTCATTATTGAAACTGAACTTCAACCTACCATCTACTAAAGAGGCCTACTAACGGGGCCTTCTAAACTATCGCCAAATTGTGTTGACTCTAGAGTCAACATAATTTCACAGTTCTATGAACTCGAGTGTGGACTTTTCAGAACAAAAGTCAAGGGTGGAACACATGAAAAGAGTTTCATCTTGGGATAAGGGGGAAAAAAACAGCAAACAAACTGATAATATGAATTACCTGTGTGGTGACCATGACTATCTTCAAAATCTGCAATCCCAGCTTCCAAGGAATCTGGTGTCTAGCTCGGTATTTTTCACAAGGGTTCATGAAGTAAAACTTCAGGTCTTCCCTCAGGCATTCTTCTTTCACCTCAGAATCAAGATGAGCCATTGCATTTCTGTCACACAAGATCAATTTTTAAATACAAAGAACATCTTGTTCATCAGAAACTTTCTGAGGGGCACCTGGACAGCTCAATCAGTTAAATGTCTGACTCTTGGTTTCAGTTCAGGCCATGATTTCAGGGTCATGGGATAGAGACCTGTGTTGGGTTACACATTCAACATGGGATCTGCTTGAGATTCTCTCTCTCCCCTATGCCCTTCTCCCCACTAGTTCGTTCTCTTTCTCTCTCTCTCTCTCTCTCAAATATTTTTTTAAAAAAGAAAGTTTCTGAATAATACTTTCTGTTCATGTTCTTTACCCATCCTTACAAGCAAAATTCTCCCTTCAACCAGTGACATCCTCTTCTCTTTGGAAATTTGAAAATTATTCAGGACCCTCCATCATTTGCCTTCCCACACAATTATCTATCTTGTTCAAAATGGCCACTGTCAAAATGTGTAAGAATAGTATTTTATTTGCAAGATTCATCAATTCCTGTATCTTAACATATAGCATTCACCTGTCACTGGAATATTAACAAAAACTAGAAGGGACACATTCATGATACACCAGGTATGAAATCGCAGCAACTGAGTATGGACTAACAGAAATAAATTGCTATGAAAATAGAGAATCTTTGTTCTAAAATGTGGTACTAAATGATTATGTCCCTTTTTTGATAATATACTAATGATAATAAGGTTCAAAAATGTAAATACCTTTAAAAACTTAAAATAGTATCTAGTTATGCCTTGTCAGGTATTTGTGTCACTTTACATTAGTAAAGTTTGCTTTTACTATTTTGAGGGCTCCGATCTCAGGAACAGGCATGTGACTCAAGCTAGACCCAAAAGAATGAGTTGTGGTTTCAAGACAGTGACTGTATCTGATGGGAGAGAGGCCTACTAAACTATCGCCAAATTGTGTGTGCAAAACAATCCACTGGCAGTGTAGAAAGTATTAGTACTTCTGTTTTCTTCTTCTTCTTCTTCTTTTTTTTTTTTTAGAAATTAAGTTTATAGTTTAATTTTTTATTCTAAGTAAACTCTGTGCCCAACAGGGGGCGGAACTCACTACTCCAAGATCAAGGGTCACATGCTCTACTAACTGGGCCAGCCAGGTGCCCCTATTTTATTCTTTATCTAAGAAACAAAAGAAATCTGAACTCTACTAACTCATATAACATATAGGCTAACAGTCATATATAATCACATACAATTTATAAGTAGGTATACACACATTGAGAACAGGTGCTTGACTTTTATCATTGGATACATAATCAAAAAGCCTGGAGATCACAGATTTAAAGGAAAGGCTGTGAGTCTGGAGTTTGCGGAAGACACCTTGCCATCATAGAATAGCGTGCCAGAGAGTGGAGCTAACACAGAACAGACAAGAGACAGACTCTAAACCTAATGATAACACTTGAGTTCTTGGATCCAGCTGTGCCTACAGCCATTCATCCCAAGACCTGCAATGTAAGCTAATGAATACTCTTTGGGGTTTATGCTAGTTTGAGTTAGTCTTGTGCTTCTTACAACAGGAAGTGTCTTGATGGTAAATTTAAGGATTAAATTTTACTAAGTTCAGCCAATCATTCAAGGTACCCATTTCTAGGGAATTTTTATAATTGGGGGTCATTTGGGGGCATCTTTTCACCTGAAATATCTAAATGACCTATTTGTATACTGACTTCAGATCTACATTATCTACCTCAAGTTTTAAAGACTTAAAGGTGGAGGGGGGCAGGGGAGGCATTGCCTGGCTGGCTCATCAGTAGAGCATGCGACACTTGATCTCAGAGTTGTGAGTTCAAGCCCCATGTTGGGTGTGGAGCCTACTTAAAATTTGTAAAAATAAATAAATAAATAATAAGACTAAAAAGGGAAGCGCTTTTAAGGCTTATTTTAAGATTAATTTAAGACTTATACTCAGTGAATAATTTTCTATCTTTAAATTGGTTTTTAGATCTCCTATTTCCAGAATAACGAGTAGGCTAGATTATTTAGAATTTTCCTGCTGTGTAGGCAAAAGGAAGGAAGGAGGGAGGGAGAGAGGGAGGAAAGGAAAAAAGAAAGAAGGAAAAAGGAAGGAAGACGGAGGGGGGGGAAGGAAAGAGAAAGGCAAAGGGAAGAAGATGGAGGTTAGAAAGAAGGTCAGAAAAGAAAAAGAAAGAGAAGAGAAAAGACAGGCTGGGTAAAATCCATACAACTCTGGGGAGGCAGATGGAGGAAGTACCTGTAAAAGACTGAGGAGTAAAATGTAGACCAGTAAGTCCTAGAGATCTAATGCACAATATAGTAAATCTAGACAATAATGTTGTATTATAAACATCAAACTTGCTAAAAGACAAGATCTTAATTATTCTCACAGCCAAAAAGAAATGATAATTCTGTGAGGTGAGAGAGGAGCTAACTATTGCTACAGTAGCCACTGTATTACAATATATAAATGTATCAACTCAGTTATATACCTTAAATTTGTACAATGTTATATACCAAGTATATTTCAATTTAAAAAACATATAATACATGGACATTGGGGAGGGTATGTGCTAAGGTGAGTGCTGTGAAGTGTGTAAACCTGGCGATTCACAGACCTGTACCCCTGGGGATAAAAATATATTATATGTTTATAAAAAATAAAAAATATTAAAAAATTAAAATTAAAATAAAAAAATATACATAATAAAGATGTTTCTAAGAACACAGAATGATTTAAGAGCAAGGAACTCCCAGTCTAGCTTGGTGGGATCCTGGAGAAGTGGGAGCCCACTGCCATTCATGCCCACTTAGGCTTCGTCTGCAGCCCCAGGAAAGGGGAAAGAGGGAGCCAGGACTCAGGCCCAAAGCTCACCCACAATCTTACAGGAGACCCTCCTCAAATTGAGACGGGGATCCCCAAAGGGCCACCCTCTCAGAAAAATACCTTGCCTCACAACTACCTGTCCCCAAACTTAGAGGGCTACAGAGAAGGCCAGAGTAGTTTCAAAGCGAGAAAAGAAACAGGAAATTTAAAAAAAAAAAAAAAGGCCCATCCTGAGAAATGATGCTCACAACACAGCCCTTTGAGCCCCACACCCCGAGGAGTCCAAGAACTTCAAACCATGAGAGCTTGCTCGGTTCAGGAGATCCAGACTGAGCTGTCCTGTCTCCTAGCAAACTCCCACAGAACTCTCCAGAGGTTCATCCCAGGATGTGGCCTCTCTAACACTCTGCCACAGAACCTAAAATAACATTAATCAGCAGGTCGTAATATATAAGCCAGCACATAAGGAAACCAGGTCCCTAGAGCAGTCTACTTAGAGACAGGGACCAGAACCAGGACCAAGTCTATAGGAATCAGACATGGGTTGGAAAGACCATCATGCTCAGTGTATTGGATGATAAGAAGAGGTAAAATTATCTCTAAGACCAATTTGGGAAAAACAAAAACTACTTTTAGAAATGAAAAATCAACAACCATGAGTCTCATCTCAAGAGAACGAGGAGACCTTTGCAATGTGTTTGCCTGCGTCCATTCTAGTCTGCTCTGGATCGGATCAGACCGCCTTACTAGGCACGGTGCTGGGACTGAGCTGGGTGCTCTGGACTCAGTGCTGGAGAGTGCCCCTGACTGCAGATGCTCGGGCTCTGGGAGGAGAGAGAGAGAGAGACCCCTGAGTGCATATTTCCAAGTTACCACATAGCTCCATGAATGTTGTACCCGAGTGTGAAAAGCATTGTGGAAACAGGCCTAACTCTAACACAGGGGTTCACAGGGCCCAAGGGGAAATCCCCTCATAACACACAGGGGGTTAGGGGCACCTGACAAGGAGCACCTAGGTATTTCCCAGAAGAATGTGGTATCTTAACTGTGCCTGACAGCAACATCCTCGGAGGTGAGATTTCAGGCCCTGAGAACATGCCAGAAGAAATCTTCGTGGGCATGTTTAAGCAGTACCAAATTTAGAGTTAACCACCATTGATTTAGCGGACCTGTGTGGCTAATACAGTCATCCTGATGATTCACAGTACTTTTTCCATTTAATAAAAGGAAGAAGGCATCTGAAAAGTTGTGATCAAACCCTCAGAACACAGCATGGAAACTCCTGCCTTGGTCTCTAGCGTGAGAAACACCATACTGAAGACAGAGATGGTTTTCTCGAGAACAGTGGTGTGAAACACAGGGCATTAGGGCAAACATTTAGTAAACACCTTGTGAGCCCAGGTGTGCCAGAGACACTCTCCTGTCTTCCACCTCAGTGCAGTAGAAATGAGATCTATGAATACATGAATGTACAATAAAACATGTTCCATGCTGTAAATGAAATATGCATTGGACACCCCAGCCACAGACAACACAGTGCCCTAACTGCTTCAAGTATTCTTTCAGCTGCTAGTTTCTTTGACTACTTTGTCACTAAATGTTCAAAACATGGTAACTGATGTTAACATTACCCTAAGAAGCCTAATTAGGAAGATAATTCACAGGGGCACCTGGGTGGCTCAGTCGGTTAAGGATCTACCTTCAGCTCAGGTCATGATCCTGGGGTCCTGGGATTGAGCCCTGCATCAAGCTCCCTACTCAGCAGGGAGCCTGCTTCCCCCTCTGCCTGCTGCTCCCCCTGTTTGTCGTTCTCTCTTTCTGTCAAATAAATACATAAAATCTTAAAAAAAAAAAAAGATAATTCACACACACACAAAAAGTAAGAGATCATAAACATCAGGGTTTATTGTGTTGAATTATTTACACAACTCTATCCACCAGAAGTTTTTTACTTATAGAACAGCTGTAATACTTATGGCATGGTGAAGGATAAAAAGAAAAACGGAAAAGCCAGTATGAATAACTTTCCCCTCAAGCATACAGGAGCCCCTTCATGAAATAAAGGATAGCACTAGTCGAATGTAATCAATAGAAGTACAGAAAAAAGAATTCATGTGAATAATAAAGTTATGAGATGGCTCTTTTTAATAAGTCCAGCTTAAGTTTAGAAATAACATCTGGGGGGTGGGGGCTGGGTAGCTCAGTTGGTTGAGCATTCTGACTCAATTTCTGCTCCAATCGAGATCTCAGGGTTGTGAGATGGAGCCCGGAGTGGGAATCTGTGCTCAGCGGGGAGTCTGCTTGATGTTCTCTCTCCCTCCTCCTCTGCCCCTCCCTCTAAAATCAATAAGTAAATTTCTACCAAAGAAATAACAACTAAAGTTTGGAGGAAAAGGTAATAATATTTTGGTTCAAGAATTCTGGAATCTCAGGGTAATGTAAATGCTTCAGGTTTCCAATCTTCACTTTTCTAAGCGTTCTTTCTTGCCCTACTCTTCCTAGTTTGTAGATCTGCCCTATCTCCCTGGTCAGTGAAGGGTATTAAACACACACCCACATACAACTGGACGTCCTAGAACAAAAATACAACGGTGCGAAACAAACAAATGGTACAAAGTGAAAAAGAAGGAAAACGAAAAAAAGAAAAGAGGCAAGAGGGTATCACTGGACTAAAACATCCCCGCATTCGACACCCACTGACATCCAACACCCTCCTGCGCTGAACACCAAAAGGGGTGTTTGGTACAAGAGGCTGGAAGCTGCGATCCCAACTTTAGAAGCAGGAATTAAGTCGGCAGGAGAAACACTGCAGGTTCGATCACAGATGATGAAAATGCACCAACAGGTTGAGAAAAGGACAGAGAACCGAGAACTCGTAACACAGTTTGGGGGAAGGGAAACTGCACCATCAAAAGAGGTAAGGGAGAGATATCAACGAAGATCTAAGTCGGACCCATCCACTGCAGCATAGTCGTGAAGCTGAAATTGCACGAAATAAATAAGAACAGTCAGGACTCACGAATTATTTATGTCTCACTAAACTAAAGGAAATGCATGATCTGGATTATATGAGCTTAATAAAGAGAACTGTTAAAGACCAAAGTATCGGAGGGGAAAAGCCCAGGACTGGGGAGCATAAAAACAAGATCTGGGACAGGATGGAAATGCACCCACACGATGGGCTAAATGAAAGCTAGAGATGCTCAATGGCAAAGTAAACAGCACTTGGGAAAGAGAGACGCCCGAGCCTGGGTAGTATGGGGAGAAGTCGCATCAAAGCTACTGTCTGTTACTAAGAAAACCTACTCTTCCCTCAGATAATCAGGACTACGCCACGTCAGCTACACTTAAGGCTATCGTGTGACCAAGGGCATTTCCGTCTTTAATAAATCAATAACTAAGAAAGTCTGTGGAAGCTTGAAGTTTTAAAAAACGTAAAAGAAAACAAGTTACCATCAATTCTTAATCTCACGGGGGTCATAATCCCCTATGAGAACCAGTGAAAGCTTTTGATCTTTGCCTCAGAAAAATGCACACAAATTTCGATGATGGCACCTTGTTCCTATTCATGCAATCAGCTCAGCAAATAAGCTAACCAGCCCAGGCTGCTAGTTTCTCAGCTTGCATGACCCTTACCCTACATAGAAAGAGGTAGAAAATACTGTTTTCTACTCTAGTGGCATCCAAAGAGGGGGGTGTGTGCACACAAGTGGGAGTTAAAGCCAATTACTGGTATGTGGGAAGAAAGGGTTAGGGCTTCTAAGTGGACTAACCTAGCAAAGCCAGAAGTGAAGATTTACGAGGTTTAATGTAGGGATCATTGTGTATCACACGGAAGCTGCCCTCCCCTGGTCAGAACGATGGATGCCTGTGCCTCACATAGGTAAGCAGCACACCCTGGGGAAGAAAGCGATTTCCTAAAGTAGGGGCTTGATGGTGGTGGCCTCACTGATTTTCAGCATGGCCCTACCACTAAAGGCTTATGTGGCCCATTTAAGCACTTTTGAAGTATACTTTCCTGTCAGTCAACCCTCACAAGGTGGGGAAGGGACATAAATGTTATGGCAAAAAAAAAAAAAAAACGAGAATCACTGGAAAACGAATGAGGGCCCATGTTAACATCAAGAAAGTGGAAACTCAAATACTCTCCTAGTGCAAATTTTGCTTGCCATGAGTTTAAAAAAGATGAAAAGTAGATCTGATCTGGAAAAAAGAAACAGATCTATCAAGAAAGCTCTTTAGGAGGTACCTGGGTGGTTCTGTTGGTTAACTATCTGCTTTTGGCTCAGGTCAGGATCTCAGGGTTATGAGATCAAGCCCCTCAACAGGCTCCACTCCGGGCATGAGCCTGCTTGAGATTCTCTCTCCCTTGAGATGCCTGGGTGGCTCAGTTGGTTAAGCAACTGCCTTCAGCTCAGGTCATGGTCCCAGCGTCCTGGGATCGAGTCCCACATCAAGCTCCTTGCTTGGCAGGGAGCCTGCTTCTCCCTTCTCCTCTGTCTGCCTGTGCTAGGTCATACTCACTCTCTTTCTCTCTGACAAAACAAAAAAGAGATCCTCTCTCCCTCTTCCTCTGCCCACCTCTAAAAATGGTCACCTTTTTCATAGTAGATATGATTCTACTTACAATATACAGATACACATTCAGAGATGGTGGATGTTCTTTTAGTTGATCGGGTAAATTATCAAAAATCTTTGGAACAACTTCTCTAGTCTTGGAGCTTCTCAGAGCTCCAACCACACCTCAGTGGCTGTTCTTCTGTTGTCCCTGCTGACATTATAAACTCCTTAGCTTGGGGGGAGTTGGGGTTTGTTCCCCTAGCTCCTGACATCACTGCTTGGGGATTTCATATCGATGCAGTGGTGATAGAACGGGATGGTTTTCCTAATCCACAACTCTCTTATTCGTCCTAGAGGATGACACAGCAGAAGCAGGGGAACCACTTCCCCAATCGATGCTTTCTCTATCCTTAGCACAGGGACCAATAAGTACCACCAGCCTTCCTGGAACCCACATCTGGGGAGTCTGTTTCATCTGGTCCCACCTTCCCCCCCAACAATGTCATCTTTTCCTCCCAAATTTAAGAGTGTACATAATTTCAAAAGAACAGTAACAAACCTCACCCCTGATTTTCATTCCTTAGAGGAAATTTCTTTCATGTTTCTCTTCAGTTATTTATTTTAATATTTCTCAATAACGTTACCCTACTACTTATTACTCTTTTAGATATTATCAATTTATATCCTCCTATGGAAAAGATGATTTTAGCTCCTACATCTGCTCCCCACCAGCAAACATATACATTCACCTCTCCATTGTCCCAATAAAATTTTAATGAAACTTTTAGATAAATTAATATTCAAAATTTACAAAGTGAATATGCAAATGCTTTTCATAGTTGAGCCAGTAGTACACTGTGATTTTATAAATATAAATATAAATTATATTCATATATTATATATAGATGTAATTTATATATGTGTGTGTGTATATATATATATATATTTCTCTTTTTTTTTTTTTTTTTAAGTAGGCTCCATACCCAACATGGGGCTTGAACTAACAACCCTGAGAATAAGCATGGCATGCTCTACTGATTGAGCCAACCAGGCAACCCCCCACCCTATTTTTTATTCTTTCTTGTAAAAAGAAGATTTTGGTGTTTAATTGCCTTTTTCCCCATTTGCTCAGTTTTCAGCATACCGACAAGGGCTTATCACTAAACTGGCTGAATTGCCAGCTCCCTTCAATATAGTCAAACAAGTGGGGCAACTTGTCAATTTGTTTCAACTCATCATTCTGCATACATCCTCTTGCTCCAACCTATACACTGGTTGCTCCTAATCCCTATTAAGAGCCATCCATTTGGGAATTCCCTTCACCTTCTTCCCAAATTGGATTCCGCATTTCCAGGACTTCCTTTATTCCCTCATTTTTATGGCGAGTATCCATCCATCCCTGCCTGTGAAAGGAAGCCTGGAAGGTTAAATTTTGAGCCTTCCCTTGATAGACATTGCTAACTGCCTGCCCTGTATCCATTCCTCCCTTCTTCCTGATTTTGTTGAGAGTAAGGAATATATTCACACCCAAGAATAGGGTCATTCAATAGAAGAGCTAGGCAAAAACACAAAACCCCTGTTCACCAACTCAGCCACACACAGAGTCACCTGGGGGCACTTGAGAACCACGGAAGCCCAGCTTCCACCCCCAGAGATTCTGGCCTCATTGGTGGGGGTGCAGCCTGGGCATCTGGGTAGGGGGAGCTCTAAAAAATCCCCAGGTTAATCTACTGTGCACCCAGTTTGAAATCCTTTACCTGAGAGATTACAGTTTCTGTCTCATTATTTTATGAATAAGACAACTAAGGTTCCCTAACATTGCGATCCGCCCCAAAGAATGCAAGTTGCTGACCCCAACAGTATTCCTTCCTGATCCCAGAATTAAATATTTCTTAAGGAATCATGGCCTGTAGGATGGTAAAGAATGAAGAAAAAAAGTGTTATGTGCAAATAAACTAGTATTTCAAATACACTTTCTCCCATTTCGATATGTGCGGAATTTAGCTGACAATAGAATCCTAGTCTCTAAGATCAGGAGACTTCTACATGGTCATGTTATCAAAATGAGAAAGAAAAAACAGGTGAAGCCATCTGATGGGACAAATCCAACATTTACTTTGCTCAGGGTCTCTGCGGGCTTCTGACTATCTAGAACACTCCATCTGTTCGGCCCCGTTGGAACTGCTTGAGGTGCACCCTTCCCTGCTGCGGGCTCCAGTTGCCACTCCTCAAGCGGCAGCGTAAGGGCTCGGCAGCATTGACACAGCGGACCACGACATGCCCTGGGACCACCTCTTCTCTCTGCTTCTAGGTCACCCCACTGCCCTGGTTTTTCTGCCTACCTCACGGGGCATTTCCCAGTCTCCTTCGCTGGCTCCTCTCCCATATGAATGGGAGCGCCTCAGGACATGTCCCAGGGTACCTCCATCCCCTGCCCTGTCCTCCCTTCTAGAAGACTTTGCCCTGTCCTGTGGCTTTAAATACGACCCCCGTGATGTGGACTCTTCACGTTTGCCACTCCTGCGAGTCTCTCTCTCTCGAACAGACTCCCTTATCCAACCTCTACCTTGATACTCCACCCACCTGTCTAAGCGACTTCTCAATCAACTCCCCACCCCTTTCTCCACCCATCTGCTCCCTGCAGCTATTCAGAGGCTTCAGCGGTAATCACTTCCCCTATTAGTGGAGGTTACCCCCTCCTTGGCTATGCAGTAGAAGCACCTGGGGACTTTTAAAAACTGTTTCAGTGCCTGGCTTCCAGCTCCTAGACATTCTGATTTAATTGCGGTCCAGTTATGAGCTGAACATCAAGATTTCTGATAAGATTTTCGGGTGATTCTAGTGGGCAGGGAAGTGTAGGAACTTGTGCTCCAGAGCCCTACGATGGGTCCTCCTTTTCATCCATCCTCACATCCAATTGATCAAGTCTTCCTTCAAAGCACGTCACGGATTAGTCTCCATCTCTCTCTCTATCTGATGCAGCCTCCCTGGTCCACGCCCTGTCACTTCTCACTTGACAACTTAACAGCCTTTCGCTGTCCCACAGGTTAGTCAGAGGGGTAATGTTAAAAGCCCAAGTCAGATATCATTCCCTGCTGAAAACTCTGTAGTGGCATTCCCCAGCTCTCAAACTAAAATCCAAGGCCCCCCCCCCAACCTCCCGCCACATCATTGCCTAAAAGTCTCCTGCCCCCCTCCTTCCCACACCCACCCTTCCTCTTCCTCACTACCCCACTGGCCTCCTTCCTGGCCCTGGAACATCCTGATCTGGACATACGCATCTGTTGCTTCACCTGCCCTCCTCTCTGCCCGGCTCTCTGCATGCCTGGCTCCCCACTGCCTCTCCCATCACTGAATTTCCTTTATAACTAAGATCACATTCTTCATTGGTCTTCCCTACAAGAGAACTGCATGAAGGCCTGGTCTTGCTAGTCACTATATCCCCTAGCATACAGCAGAGCACCTAATGCATAAGAGGTGTTCAATGAATACTTGTTTTGGGAAGAAATGGGTCAATGAAGGAGACAACAATACTGACAACATGAACATTTCCTTGGCCAGCACCTGATAAAGTGAACTAATAATAATGCCAGCCACAGAAACAAATATAATAAAAGCAATACAATAACAAGAATGCAAAGTCTAAAACACGGGTAGGAAAATTTGAATTAAAAATATACTGAAAAGGTTTGCTTAGCCAAGATACATTAGAGAGTTTTAGGTAATCGAGGTGCTTGGTTTGCTGATAGAAACCCGATTTTTGTTTCATTTAATATTCCTAAAGTCTTTCCAAAGAATGAATGATTCCATGAGTTATCACGAAAACTCACAATCCATCGGGGAGAGAGAAAAGGAGTGTCCTCCTTGAAATTAAATGCAAAAGTAAAACTTAGATACATTTAAGCAAATAAAATTGGTTGGAACAGAGATCACAAGTAGGCAGAGAGACAGGCAGAGAGAGAGGAGGAAGCAGGCTCTCCACTGAGCAGAGAACCCGATGTGGGGCTCGATCCCAGGACCCTGGGATCATGACCTGAGCCGAAGGCAGAGGCTTTAACCCACTGAGCCACCCAGGCGCCCCATGACATGGCCTTTCTAAAGATGATGAAATTTACAAGCCAATGAAGAAGACTGACAGATCTTTACACAAACATCTATGATTTCAAGAAGTTAAAAGAATGCGGGAAAGGTCTGCAATATATTTGAACAGGCAGAAAAGCTTATGACCTGTTATCTGTAGAGAGCTCTCAGCTACGAGTAAGAAAAAGACAACCCAGTGTAATCACAGGCCGAGGATCTGAACAGTCAGTGAACATTTAACAACAACAAAAATGGGGCTCCTGGGTGGCTCAGTGGGCTAAAGCCTCTGACTTTGGCTCAGGGCATGATCCCAGGGTCCTGGGATGGAGCCCCGCATCGGACTCTCTGCTCAGTGGGGAGCCTGCTTCCACCTCTCTCTCTGCCTGCCTCTCTGCCTACTTGTGATCTCTGTCTGTCAAATAAATAAATAAAATCTTTAAACAACAACAACAACAACAAATATGGACTAACAGACAAATTGGTGAAAATCTGAAGTTTTATTTATCATAATGAGAACAAAACTCTATTGATGGAAATGTAAATTTCCCAAGGGCACTTGGGACAGTAACTGGGATCTATGAATCAAACTTCTATGGATTTATGCCACAAATGTGGCATAACAAAAAACAAGATAAGGTTTTCAAAGGAGGTGTGAGTTTTTCAGAACAAGCACCAGTCAGAATGATGGCTACAAAAATGTTCACTGTAACCCTACTGACAACTTTATATTGGCCTAAAGATGTCTATGCATATTGTTAATTTTTTTAAGTTACAAAACAAATATATTGAGGTTCTATCTTTCCAAAAATGTTGACATTTATATCTGTAATTAGACATCTTAAAGGTCTAGAAGTGCATAAACCAGGAAAAAAAAGTCTTGGTAATCTGGTGAAGTCGTGTTATATGTAATCTTAATTTTCTTCTTTAAATTTTCCACATTTTCTTGATTTTTAGTGACTGACATACAGATTCTTGAGTTACCATTATGAGTTAAAATAACCTATGTCAAAGAGGATCTAATAATACATGTAATCCAGTATTTCCCCACCCAACATTCATGGGGGAGAGAGAAAGTGGGGAAGTCATGCAGAGGCTGAACTGCGGCGTTTCGGTGTTTCCAGGGGTGGGGTATCACAGGGCAATCTGGCAGATGGAAGACTTTAGAAAAATCCCAACAAACCACATTGGGTTTTTTCTTCTACTCCAATTCTTTTGTTTGTTTGTTTGTTTAAGATTTTATTTATTTATTTGACAGGCAGAGATCACAAGTAGGCAGAGAGGCAGGCAGAGAGAGAAGGAAGCAGGCTTCCCGCCGAGCAGAGAGCCCGATGCGGGACTTGATCCCACAACCCTGAGATCATGACCTGAGCCGAAGGCAGAGGCTTAACCCACTGAGCCACCCAGGCGCCCCTTCTACTCCATTTCTTGCAATGAACTGATTTTGTCATGATTTGAAGAGTTGCTGAGAGAGAGACAGAGAGAGGAAGGGAGAGGGAGGGAATGAATGGGAGGGAGAAATAGAGAGAGAAAGAGAAAGAGAGTGATCCAGACAGCTGAGGCTCTGGGGTAGTTAGGCCCTAACTAAAGGAAGTCAAGGAGGGGGGAAAAAAAAAAAGGAAAAGGAAAGAAAGTCAAAGTAAGAAACCTTGGTTACCCTCTAAGCATAGCTCTCAGAACATAAATGAGGTGCCCATTCTCATCCTGAGAAGCACTGGGAAGGAAGACTGAAGGGCTTTTCATTTTCCACTAGAGCTACTCATTAAGAATGTGCATGCTAGGGTGCCTGGGTGGCTCAGTGGGTTAAGCCGCTGCCTTCGGCTGGGGTCATGATCTCAGGGTCCTGGGATCGAGTCCCGCATTGGGCTCTCTGCTCAGCGGGGAGCCTGCTTCCTCCTCTCTCTCTCTCTGCCTGCCTCTCTGCCTACTTGTGATCTCCCTCTGTCAAATAAATAAATAAAATCTTAAAAAAAAAAAAAAAAAAAAAAAGAATGTGCATGCTACAACTTTCAGGAATTTCCCTAGACATGACCAACCATGTCACCAAGTTCCTATAAAATCATCTCCCATCACCACTCTGCTGCCTCTGAGCAGCAGAAAAGCAGAACTAGTCTGCGCATTTTAAAAGTGCTTCTTCTGTACAAGTCACACCCCTTTTGAAAACACATCCTGACCAATCAGCTCTCTAGGGCAGAGATAAGTAAAGCAAAACTCATTTCTCAGCAATACAGGATTCCCAAAGCACTTAAAGCTGGAGAAGATGGGGTGCTTGGGTGGCTCAGTCAGTTAAGCCTCGGACTCTTGATCTCTGCTCAAGTCATGATCTCAGGGTCCTGAGATCAAGCCCCACGTAGGCTCTGCGCTGGGCACGGAGCCAGCCTAAGGGGGAAAAAAAAAGCTGGAAGCTTGAGAAAATAACTGGAATTATGACATTCCTTATATTTTTCTTTCTCTAACATATCAATAAGTGCCCAATTTAACAGGGTCATGCTGATGCCTATCCCTAAGGAGAAGTAAAATTAAAAGCCACAAAGCCATAATTAATCATTTTCTCCTCAAACCACTAAATGAGTTTACCTTATTTTTAGACAAGCCCACCTCCGTGTCGGTTGGGGAATCCCTAGATTCACCCTATCTCTAACAATTCCCTCCAGTCACCATAGGTGGCATGATTTTTTTAAGCCCACCACTTAAATTATGGGTGTCCTGGAATTATAGCAAGGACAGTATTTCCGAACCTTTAGCTTCACTAGTCACCAATTATTGCCTGACAGATGCTTTACGCTGAAATACCAGATGTATTCAAGGGGAGATCACCTTCAAAGGAGAAGAAAGGAAGCCATCTCCCAACAGAGGGGACAGGAATATTGGCATCCCTCCCACCCCCAAAGCTGTCTTGTCACCCAGGGACTTGGGGGGAGGGAGAGGGAAGGCAGCAGAGACGCAAGATCAAAACAGAGTAGAAAGCTCAGCTAGGGGTAGGCTAAGGAAAATGGGATGAACCCCCCCACCCCAGATGATTGCCAAAGCAAACCAACCAACCAATCAACACTTGGCATTAAACATCTGCCCCTGAGAAGAATATTGCAGTCTGAGTAAAAAGAATGAAGTCTGGAAATAAAATTTCTTTTCTCTATGAATCTCACAACATGTGATGTCAGAGCTCCCCGAAGGGAGCTCTCACTCTTCAGAAATGACACAGGGAACCTAGAACAGCCCAGCCTCAGGGAAGATCCCACTTCTAACTTTCTGGCCAAAAGGGTTTCTTTCAGCTACTGATTTTACTTGTAAGTTGTAGCCACAAGAAGCCACCTGTTTTCCCACTAAGCTTTGAGGTTTGTCTTATCCTGGGTTTCACTTCACTGACAGAGAACGAGCCTGAAGAGCTCAGTTTATGAATATAATCATTCCTGACTTTCAGTTCTCTATTCTCTGCCACTCTGTTCGAAATTTGTCTCTCTACATTTCCTCCTTGCTTCATTAGAAAACATTTTATATTTATTATTCTATTGTTTAAAACACCACTTTTGATGCTCCTCCTTGCAAGAAAAGAACATGGCCTCCTCAAATACTTCATCAAGATTTACCGATTTTTTCTTAAGATTTTATTTATTTATTTGATAGACAGAGATCACAAGTAGGCAGAGAGGCAGGCAGAGAGAGAGGAGGAGGAAGCAGGCTCCCTGCTGAGCAGAGAGCCGATGTGGAGCTCCATCCCAAGAGCCTGAGATCATGACCTGAGCTGAAAGGCAGAGGCTTAACCCTCTGAGCCACCCAGGCCACCCCAAGATTTACCGATTTTTAAGGGCAGGAAATTAAATCAAATTGGCACCATTATGTTGGCCTCCGCATGGGAACAGTAAGGCAAAGAATGGAACATGGGTGTTTAAAATGGGTCCAGGCCACAGAACCTGGTTTAGGGGAGGTTTGCTACAGAAGGCTGAGTTTACAGTCATGGGAGTTTGACTCAAAGTATGAAGAGGAAGATGAGCTAGAATCTTGAGACTGCTGACTCAAAAGGAAGAAGCTGCCGGATTCCCCCACACTTGGGCTATTTGGTTAGCACATCACAGAGATGTTGAGCAGTTCCTGAAAGTGTGAAGCCCACATCCCACCTCTGCAGAGAACAAGGTAGCTGGTCCCTTCAACAGAAAACATCAGAATTCCTATCCTGATGTTCTAGAGAACTTCTCCACCTGTCTCTTAATGACCCCTTCTTCCATTCTCAGTTTACAATGATACAATCCAATTTCCCACTGGCACCGCACAACCAGACATACACACACATATATTTCAAATCTGAATCCCTTCGAAAGCTGTTTGTGGGTAGAGCCAAGTACGTGTTCCACACTGTAAGAATGGGAACCTCTGGTAGGGAAGGAAAAAAAAGAAACAAGATGGGATTGGGAGGGAGACAAACCGTAAGAGATTCTTAATCTCACAAAACAAACTGAGCATTGGGGGGTAGGGAGTGGGTGGTTGGGTTATGGACATTGGGGAGGGTATGTGTTATGGTGAGTGCTGTGAAGTGTGTCAGCCTGAGAATTCACAGACCTGTACTGGGCCGGGGGCAAATAATACATTATGTTAATTAAGAAAAAAAAAAAAGAGTGGGAGCCTCTGGAGATACTCTCTGGAGTGGATGCAAATGGTTAACTCCTGGAGGAAATAGGCTGAGAAAAATACTGGCATAAAGATTTAAAAAAGAGAAAGCCTATAGACCACACCCACCATAAACACCAGCCTGTTTACCAGCCCAAGACGAACACCATAAATAAAGCCAGAGTCCATTTGCTCCCCCTTTCAGAACAGGGGTTTAGAGCTACAGCAGATGGAAGAAATGTATAATTTCTGCCCATCAGCCCCATTAAAAATAGACACCTAGCATTAAAAGAGATGGTCGTTTTTGGTGTAACATTGACCAGTATCCAGTTGTCAAAAAAGTTGTATCAAAGTTATGTCTTCTCATTCAAAACTGACCTTGTAAAATTTGTCTCCCTACTTTTCCTCCTTGCTTCATTAGGAGATTTTATATTTATTATTCTGTTGTTAAAAACACCACTTTCGATATGCCCCTCCTTGCGAGAAAAGAACACGGACTCCTCAAATACTTCATCAGGATATACCGATGTTTAAGGGCAGGAAATTAAATCATACTGGCACCATTATGTTGACCTCCGCGTGGGAACAGTCAGGCGAAGAGTGGAACATGGGTTCCACATACACTAGAAAAGTATATGCCACCCTTGTTTGGAACTACTTACCTGGACGGCCAGCAGAGATCAAGTGAGTGCTTCTCCTGAATTCTGGCTTTCCTTGCTAGCATGGAGTCCGTGTATAATAACACTGAGAACGCCACGCAGGAAAAGCAGGAGAGTCTCTACCTTATTTTAAGAAAATTTAACGGCCCACCTCTACATTTGTTTTGTAGCAGAGGCGGGGGAGCCAAGGCCTGTTTGTACTCAACCCCCCTCCCCCACCCCACCCCCACCCCCGGGCTCAGCTGCGCAGTTGGGTGGTTGCAGCTCTGACCACGGAGGTGGGGCCCCTTGGCAGCATCACCCAGCTGAACTGTACGCCTTTTCATAAAAGCAGAGGAATGGGGGTTAGCCGCACTGTAACCCTCCCACCTGAGGAAAAGGCCTGTTTGTTCCGGAAGGCAAAGCCCAGCCTTATTTAACCAACTGCAAGCAGTGAATGTAAGCACTCCCAAGGCCCCAAGTAAGCTCAGTTTAGAACAGTAAAGGCATCCACTTGAGGAGAGTTCCTCCAGAATCTGACATCCTGAAAGACACAGCTCAGGCGCCTCACCTGATCGTTAGCCTGAAAACACCTGATCCTGTCTCGGGCTTCCCGGCCCCGGGAAAACGATAAGGCTGCGGGGCCAGTGCCTCCGCCTTCCAAACTTTCCACAGCTTTCGTTCGGGGTTCCGAGCAAGAAAACCCGCTCAGTGCACACGCATCTCGGCCTTCCCGGGCACGCCTCCTCCAAAGTCGGAGACCTTCCAGGCGGGCTCCCGTCTCTTACCCTTCCTGCAGCCGCCGGCGCGCGCAGACCCGGGCGGGGGCGGGGGGGGGGGTGAGGACGGCGGCCGCCGCGGGGACGGCAGGGCTCAAAAGTGCGCGCCGGGAGCCCAGGGCGCGTGGCCCAGGTGCTCCCGCCCCGCCCCCGAGCCACCTCCTCCACCTCGTAGCCTCCCGCCGGGGCAAGGCAAACCGGGCATCTAGTGGAGAGCTTCTCAACTCGGGCCCTAGGGCACTCTTCCCACGTGGAACCCCGCGGGCCTTTCGGAGCCCCGAGGGCGGGAGGCAGCGAAGCGGAGGCCGGCAGGGCCGGTGGGAGATGGAGCGGAGGTGCGTCCGCCAGAAGACCCCTGGAGGAAAGCAGCCCGGGGAGGGGGCGGCGGTGGGGTCCCCGGGGAGGGACCGTGGGATGCTGGAGAGCCGGGCGGAGCCGGGCGCCTCGGGGATACTGACCTGCCTCGAGGCCCCCAGGACGCGCCTGAGGCTCCGTTCCACGCCGGCAGGTCCAGAGCCTCCACGCCAGGAGGCATGGTGCGGCCCCCGTGAGTCAGGAGCAGGAGGCCGAGGGTGGGACGGGTGCACCTGCCTCGGCCCCGAGGAACCCTCCCGAGGACCCCGCCTTCTGGTCTCGGGTGATGCTGGGAGATGCGGCCGGCCGGCCCCGCGTCCCGCGTGTCTGCCGTGAGCTCGGGCTGGGGAGAAACGCCGTCCAAAGGGAACCGAGTGATGGAGCTCCACACTGCCCCCGGGCGGCGGGGGCGCGCACTCCCTGCCCTCCGAGGCTGCCTGCCTTTCTGGGCTCCGGTTTTCTACACCATTCCGCGCACTACTCTAGTCATTTCTATTTTGATACTTTCGGGACTCGGTGCCAAGCCGGATGCTGGGCACTATGGACACCGGGATAAGAAAGAGACGGCCCTCTGCTCTAGGACTTTGCACCATCGGCAAGTTCATCGGGTAAGTTCATTCGTTAGACCGTGTTTGTATTCTTAAGTACACGATCACACGGCGCAAGGGCCACGTCCCGGAGATATTAAGCGCTACGAAGGCACGAGGAAAAGAGAAACAAATCGCCTTTCGCTCTCATGAGGAAGCTGGAGCGGACCCTCGGCGCAGGGAGTGCGCGTCCGCGTGGCCCTGGGCGGAACAAAGGGATCGCACAGACGTGCAGGACCCGAGCCCGAGCCTGCGGCTGCCGCCGCTCTTCCCTCTCAGGGCACAAAGGAAAGGACACCGGCCTGCTGGACACCGGGCAGGAATCTTGGAAATGAGGTTCTCGGGCACGTGCTCAAATGTCATGCTCAGCTGCGGGTAATGTTGACTTGGCAGTTTGGACCCTGCCCACAGCCTCGTTTCCGGGGAGTCCTATTCCTTCTTTCCCAGTGGTAGCAGCAGCAGCAGCAAAGTCCTGAGTTCAGGCGATTTGGATCGGCAAGTGCTTAAAAGGTTTCTGGGGTTAGCTATAGTAGAATATTCTGCCAGGTAATTATATTAAAATGCGCCTGCAGGTAGACATAATTGGACAGAATGAGATAAATAGATATACATAACGGATCCTCTTCTGAAAGTCACTTTTAAGGCAAAAGTGCCTATTTTAGAGTTCTTTTCACCAAAGGTGCCCACTGGTGCAGACAGGCTTGGAAAATCCCGTTTGCGTAATACTGGTCCTATAGGTGGGCGCAAGGGTAGTTTGGTTAGGTTCCTTTTTGGAAGAGGAGAGGAAATGGTACAGCGTGGTTTTTGTGGGGAGGATGTGGACTCCATGAAAAAGACAGACTGTGGCTTGATTGGAAAATGTTGGAGGAAGCATATGGAAAGTAAGACATACTGTGTTTATATATATATTGTGTAAATATGTACACATATTACATATCCTGTATATAGTATATGTATATGCACAGTTTTTACGCTAAGGAATTTTCAAGGCTTTTTAATTGAAAGAAAATTTACCTATTAATCTCAAAACGCTAGGACTCCACTAAGAACAACAATTCCTTTAGAGAGGGACTGTAAACTGGGATAACTTCTTTTTATATCAGCCGACTTCTCATTACAGGTGTTTTCTAAAACTTCATATTCCTACTAAATAACTTATGATTGGGTATTTAAAAAGAAAATTCGTTGTTAGTAGTGCATTTATTTTTTTTTTTAAGACTTTACTTATTTGACAGAGAGATCACAAGTAGGCAGAGGGGGGGGGAGCAGATTCCCTGCTGAGCAGAGAGCCTGATGTGGGGCTGGACCCCTGGACCCTTAGACCATGACCTGAGCCAAAGGCAGAGGCTTAGCCAACCCACGCACCCCTAACAGTGCATTTATTATGGACATTCACCATGTGCAAGGGCTGTGTGCTTCAAGGGACCAGAGTAACCCTGAGCACCCACCGGTTATGAAGCTTGATTTACATGTTATCTCACAGAACACTCAGCACTCTGTGTCCTATCCTCTCCTTTTGAAATGAGGAAAATGGGTTCCAAGAGGCTTAAGTTACTGCCCTGAGGTCACCCACACAATTTGCAGTAGATCCAAGGTTTCTATTCAGGACTTTGAGTTTCCAAAGCCTTTATTCTCACCACACTGCCACACTGATGGAGACATAATTAACAGTTACTGCCCTTGAATGGCTTTCCTGATCTGGAGAAGTTTCCTTAGTCTCACCAAGTGGAGAAGAGATACATGGACCTAAATACCTGTAATTGGTGATAGATACAGTATTGATAGGTATAAAGGTATTGTTTTTAATTTTTATAAAGGTATTATTTTTAAAAAAACAGGAAGTGAATCCTTATCAAACACTGTAGAGGGAGAAATAGTTGCAGTGGGGAACTCCAAGTATCTCAAATTTCAATGTGCAAATAAAACACCAGGGGATCCAGAGACCTAGATTTTCCATTTTTTTAAAGGCCATAAGTCCTGGAAGAATAGCTTATACTCATTGTAAAACCTCACATTTCAACACCTGGAGTCATTATTATGATTGTCATTATGTTAAATAGTAAGACTTCAGTATCTCAAGGTAATATGCATTTAACCCATAAAACAAAATTAAAAATTAACAAATTGGTTTCCATTACAAAAATAAAAGGTGCTTTGAGAAAACCTTTATTGTATATCATTGAATTCATTTCTATCTGAATAAATAGCACACAAAACAAAGATGCATACTGGAAAAATCCCCAAAATTTCAATCAGCAGTATACAAGGAGTGGAGACTTTGCTTCTGTGTCTTTTTAAGGCAGACATCTCCTACTTATTTTTACGTTTTCAGGATGTTTTTCAAAATATATTTAATGTGAGTTTTAGAACCTCTCCCCCTGAAACTGCATTTCCTGACACTGAAACACTCCCTTCCATGAGACCTAATGTGCCCGTGAAGGGCACAGTACATCACAGAGTTTGTGCAAGTCCACACAAGCAGTAAATTAATCTTTGCAGGATGGATAAAGTGTGCACTTTATAGAGGATACTCTTTCAACTCTGTACTTTAACACTGAAGGAGAAAAAACTTATACATGAATACTAAGAAAACCTCATCCTTTCCAGAACTAAAAGCAGCATCACATAACAGTTGTCCTTCAGAACCAAATTTTAGACTGTTTGCTGGTGACAGTTGTCTCTTTATTACTCTGTCCTTTAAGACAAGATTTTAAAATACAATGATTACTGATATACAGCAACCATATCCCCTCTCTCTCAGGGGTGAACCTCAAGAGAGTGGTCAAGACCAGGGTGAGTGAGTTATGTGAACTCCGACCAGGCATTGTTCTCCACTCATGATACAATCAACCAAGTCAGAGGAGCTGGAAGTAAGGGGTTAAGAGCTAAAGAGGGGATGGAGACTACATTTTAAAGCTATGGCAAAATAAACAAGAAATAACAAGAACCCAACATCTTCTCTCATCAAAGTTAGTTTAAAAAAAAACCCACACACAAACCCAACACAAAGCTGCAAAAGACATTAAATATTTCTTTTAAAAATATAAATAGTTCTTGATGAATTACAAGTTTGCTCAAAGTAATAGTCTTTAAACCTATGACACTTGATCTTAAAATATCCATACAGTTTCCCAACTCAGCTACACATTATATTTCCCTCCAGGGCACAGATTAGCCTGATAGCTACTTTTTACAACAGCAGAATATAGATACTGGAGTGTCATCTTCTAATCTGTATTTTCCAGAATTGGGTAGATCTTTGCATTCTGATATAAATGTACGAAGTTCAGTCTCTGGAAATCCATCTTGTTGGTAATGCTACATAGAAGAATTAGGGAAAAAAAAAACCTCTCATCAATAAGTCCCTTGAAAACAGCTATATTCCAAATTCAAAATGGATCACTTGGCAAGGGAGGGGGATCTTTCTAGAGGAATAGTTCAGTCACTTCCAAGTATTTTCAAGTAGATAAAGCCTCTAGAGCCATTCTTAAGTCTAGCTAAGGAAAAGTGAGTCTAGAACTCTGCAGTGTCCTCATAGGCTCTTTTGTGGGTCTGGTTCAACACAAAATGGGCATGTTGAGTCTGAGTGGTCTTTTCAGAGAGATTTCAACCTATACACTCTTTTGGAGTCTCTCTTCCAGACAGACAGGTTTGTTTAAGGGCCCTGTATTAACCTCAGTTTGGGGTCTAAGGTCTCTAGAACATGCCCTGACCAGAGAAGATCAGCTATCACTTGCCCACCTGACAGGTGCTCTGAGCTCATGGAAAGAGGTAAGCATCTAAACTGTGAGTCTCAGACTTGTGTCATCAAGAGTTGTCAACTCATATTACTACTCTTTGAGACCTGGGATATCACCCTTAAATAGCATATAGTTCTCTGCATGCAAAGCTAAAGACAGTGAATTTTTAGAGCACAGGGGGAGGGATTTGGACAGGTACAACTATACTCTTTCCCAGTGTTCTTGGTGACTCTTCCCAGTGCTCTTGCTTGGACACATCTGCCAAGCAAGTATTGAGGACACTCAGTTCTTGAAATCTGATTCAGTAAAAATGAAGTCGTGACCCTGGCTTCATTAGCAAGGTACGTATAATTATCAACTTATAGCCCATTGACTCCTGCTAATCTTTGCTCTATCCGTGGGACCATTTGTATGACATCATCTTTCATTACCCTTCTCATACCCAAAAGAAAGTCCCCAAGTGGAATGCCTATGACAGTGGTATATTGTTAGAAATTTAAATGTACATGAATATTTACCCTGCCTTTCCATATTTCAAAGGGCTCAAACTTATTTTTAAAATATCCCATGTTGGGGCGCCTGGGTGGCTCAGTGGGTTAAGCCGCTGCCTTCGGCTCAGGTCATGATCTCAGGGTCCTGGGATCGAGTCCCACATCGGGCTCTCTGCTTGGCGGGGAGCCTGCTTCCCTCTCTCTCTCTCTCTGCCTGCCTCTCCATCTACTTGTGATTTCTCTCTGTCAAATAAATAAATAAAATCTTTAAAAAAAAACCTCTTTCAAAAAAAAAAATAAAAATAAAATAAAATAAAATATCCCATGTGAGTGACAATATAAATAACAGCTTTTCACATCATATTTCTGATATGTATAAAGCATACATGGCTAGTACTTGATATACTAATCCCTTCATTCTCCCGGAGACTGGCCTCTAGGATAGTCCCAGGCAGGGCTTTGCAAAGAGTATGGGTTCAGTCGCAGCACATTCTAAACTAAGAGGTCGTTTTTTCTTTATGAAAATTGGATTTTAAAACTTCCCCATAAAATTTTGAAAGGTCATATGTTTTGCTCACTTAAAACCTACTAAATTTTAGAAGTATTTTTTTAAGGTGGTTTTTTTGTTTGTTTGTTTCTTTGTTTTTAAGTAATCTCTCTATACCCACCATGGGCTTGAACTCATGACCCTGAGATCAAGAGTCACATGCTTTCTGACTTTCAGCCAGGCACCCCTGATCTTTATAATTCTAATAAAAGTTTAGAAAGTTTGTGTGAAAAAGCTTGCTTGGAGACAAAACTTTGAACATTCTACAAATTCTAATTCTTCCTTTCTGTGTCTCAGTATCTAAAATTGAAGTCTTTTTTTTTTTTTCTACCCTGAAAAAATTGACATTCTATCCAATCTCCTCTCTCTTAGGTACCATATTTTATTGCCATTCTACAAGTTCTGGAAATGTTGCTACTTACCACTCTTAATGAACCTACCTTAATTGTTTCATATGTATCAGTGATCAGTGCAATGAAAAGACTTAAAATCATATATATAAAGAGGCTGATGAATGAGTAGAGGTAAATTCTGCTAAACAGCCAGACCAAGTAACTTTTTTGTTGCATTTTTGCAAATGTGGCAAACATATCATCTCCATTTATCAGAGAGAAAAGGCACTCAGAGACCATGTTGAGAGAACGGAACTGGAAAAAGAAAAGAGAAAGTTTACTTTACTCCACATTCCTTCCCAGTGAAGATTTTGTTCATGACAGCATATTAAAAATAATAGGACCAGATATCCCAAGTTACCTCTGCAAACAATGTACTTAATTTAACGAAACTACAGGCATTTGCTGTGTTATCTCTACAGCCTGTATAACGCCTACTATTTCCCTGGGAACAAGCAGCTCTTTCTTGATGCTCCCCTTAATGGGATAGCCTGAACTGAAGCAGAAGGGGCCAGCCGGCACTCTTGGTGCTTTTCGGAGTCAAGTCTTACCATCCGCTTTACCTACATAGAAAGAGATCCTAGAAACACTTCAATAGAGATACCCAAGTCCTAACCATGTGTGCTTATACTCCTCATTTTAAAGCTCACTCCACTTAGGTTCATGGCCTTATAATCCAGTTTATAACTCTGGTAACAAAATTTTCAAATATTTATTCAACTTTCTCTCTATACTATCTTTTTAATAAAGTCACATTTCCAAAAATCTTGCCTAAATAGCTTACTCTAATATATATTGATGAATCCAATGGACTAATCTTGACCTCATAGGTGGGGGGGAAAAAAAGATGTAATTATCTGATACATTCCACAAAAGAAGGTGAAGTAGTTGAGTGAATTAATTATTCTCTCCAGCTGGTCACACCATCCCATTTTATAAACATGGTGCTAGATATACTCTACCTTCAACATTTTCAGGCTGATATCACAAAATGGAAGAGGCTTATTTTAAAAGGGTAATGACCCTGTGGCACTATTTTAGGAATTAACAGAAACAGGAAAAAAGTTGTTCATCGGTACCTTATCATGGTATGGCCCCAGCACAATCCATCCGCAGAAGCAGTAGCCTAAGTAAATCATAGCGGCGCAGCAACAGAACCTGATGACATTGGGCAGCGCTGCCTGCAGGGTCAGAATGAGGAGCTGGGAAAGGAAGAGAGGCCGTTAGAATCTACTCGCCCCTCAGCCAAGGAAAGACAGCAATACCAGCAGCACAGAGATCCACGGAATCCTTACATTGTACTTCTGAAAGAAGCCGAGGTATCGGATGACTCCAAGCCACACGAGCATGGTGGAAGTCCCAAGAAGTATGCTACAGACATCATAACTTGTTAGACTCTAAAGAGTGAGGGGTAGAAAAGTAGATTATTCATTGGGGCCAAAAAATATTTTTTGGGTTGATGTGACTCAGGCCCTGTTCTAGGTGCTAAGAACAAAGAAATGAACCAAGAGACAAAATTTCCTTCCCTTGTGAAGCTTGCGTTCTAGTGTGTGGAGGGGAGAGAGAACAGAAATACATTGACAAAACCCTCAGTACATTAGCTGATGGTAGTGCTGGGGAGAAAATTCAGGGGAGGGTAGAGAGAATGGCTATCTGGGTTGCATTTTCAATGGGGTGATTAGGAAGGTCTCCCTGAAAAGGTGGTATGTGAACAAAAAGACTGTGTAGGCAGTGTGGGAGCAAGCTAAGGAAAAAACTAAGAAAGGAGTGTTCTAGGCACAGAGAATAGCAGGGGCAAAGGTCCCACAGCAGGAGGGTGCCAGGCAAGACAACGAATCAGCCAGAGGGAGGGAGCCATGGGGGAGAGTACAGAGTCATAGAGCTAAGGAGGCAGGTAGTTTAGGGCCTTGTGGGTGATTTAACAACTTTGCATTTTGATCTGATAGGCTGGGGGTGAGGGGCATTGAGAGCTCTGAACAGGAGTGATATGATCCCCTTTGGGTTGCTGTTGTTAAGAACAGACTGTCAGGGGCGCCTGGGTGGGTTAAGACTCTCTGCCTTGAGCTCAGGTCAAGATCCCAGAGTCCTGGGATGGAACCCTGCCGCAGGCTCTCTGCTCAGCAGGGAGCCTGCTTCTCCCCCTCTCTCTCTACTTGTGATCTCTCTCTCTCTGTCAAATAAATAAAATCTTAAAAAAAAAAAAAAAAAAGAACAGACTATCAGAAGAGTGAGGCTATTGCAATAATACAGGTGAGAGCTGATGGTGGCTGGGACCAGGCTGGTCATGGTGGAGGTGATAAGACAGTTTCTGAAGACAGATGGATAGGAGTTCCTCTTGGTTTAGATGGAGGGCAGAGGGGATTAGTGAAAGAGAAGAGTCAAGGCTGCATCCGTGGCTTTGGTCTCCAACAACTGAGAAGAGTTGGCATTAACTGAAGTCAGAAAGGAGAAGCGGGTTTGGACTGTGGAGGTGGAGATTTGGGGAACTTTGTTTTAGGTATGTTAAATTTGAGAGGCCACGTAGACATCCAAATGAAAACGTGAAATCAACAGTTGGATATCTGAGACTAGAGTTCAGACAAGAATTCCAAGCTGGAGATCACGATTTGGAAATCACTGGCAGAGAGCTTCTATTCAAAGCCATGGCACAGGAGGAGATCACCAAGACAGTGGCAGAAAAGAGCACATGTTCAAGCACTGCACTTCAGGCAGTGGCCCTTTAGTCAGTTAGAGATGGAAGGATCTAGCAAAGGGAGTCAGAAGACCAGCCTGTGATTTAGGGTGGAAACCAGGCAAGTGATAGCCTAGTGAAAAAGTACACCAACAAAGAGGGAGCCCTCGCAGTGTTAAAATCTGCCGATAGGTCATCATGAGGTTCCCACATGGTTCTGATGCAGAGGCTTGTGTATCACCTTTGGACAGCTCTGCCCAAGAGATTTCCTGATGAGATCTAAGAACCTTACTGCTATGGATTTTAAGTCTCTTCGATTCAACGTTTGAAAGAAATAATTTACTCTGCAAATGTTCACATTCTGGAAAAATGTGAGTGCCAATCTGATACTAATGATGGCATAAGTAGGAAAAAAAAATTACCTTAGCTTGAATTTCCATTTTCAGAATTGATCCAATAATTGTCAATATGTCACTAATAATAATCATAATGTACCATCCATTGACAAATTCCATTCGATCAGAAACAGAAACTTCCTTCTTATAATGGAGGAGGAAGAAATTGACAAATTCCTTTAGGGAAAAGATGGGAAGCACCATGAATTTCTCCGTCAGTCAGTGTCCGTAGCATTTCTAGAAAGCAGCCAGCCTTACCTGCTGAAGCTGAAGTCCTCTAACCACAGAGCGAAGGCACAGGATTAGTGAGGCCAGGCAGATCAGGATAACCAAGGCATCGAAGATCATCATGTAGTGAGTGTTCTTCTGAACTGGAAGGAAAGAGCGGGCCCTGCTTATGCAATGGGACATTAGTATGGTGAGAGCTACTTCTTTCGTTCTTCTTTTCATTCTTAGCCTCATGTATTTGAACTGCTGCATTGCATACCACAGGATAGATGTATTAGATTTATAAGGACACTCCTATTGTAATCTGTCCTCTCTGAGCACAGGTGCAAGTGATTCTTTAGACAAATGAATATCTAGAGATGGAATTGTTGGGGTAAGGCAGATACATGTTTCTAAAAAGAAACCCTAAGGAACTGCCCTCCAAAAAGATGACACCAATTTACATACCCCCACATCTTCTCCACCGTTGGAAATTAATAACTTTATTTTTGCCAATCAAAAGAGCCAATCTTATTCCCAGTGATTTGAAATGCCATCTCTATCAGCTGCCAAATTACTGTATGTATTTGAGAACCATCTCTTACCCTTTTGATGTTTTTTGTGTATTTTAATGCCTAAGGCAAACCCCTCTTATCACTCTTTTCTAGAATTTGTGTTGGCTACTCTTGCTTGTTTATTTTTCCACACGTTCTTTAGAATCAGATTGTTAAATTCCAACAAAAATCCTACTGGTAATTTTTTTTTGGGGGGGGGATCATGCTAAATTTATAAATTAATTTAGGGAGAATTGGCATATACATAATGTAAAATCGCTTATCCAAAAAAATATGATGTGCCTCTCCACCGACTCAGTTCTTTCTGCATCCATCAGAAGCATTTTCAAACTCTATCTGAACCCTTTCAGCTGCTTTTTAAAATAATTTAGATAATTTAGACATTCTTTCTGCCAAGACAACAGAGTGAAAAGGCCCTGGTTAAGTGTTCTTCATGTGAGTATTTCAAGAAATTTTCCAAGTCCTTCTTTTAAAAATTATTATAGCCATCAATAACAGATCTTTAATTATCAGCCTATGGTCTTTGGTACTTAATGCAGTTAGCCTTCCTGACATCCTATTAAAATATACTATCTGGATGTAAAATACTTATTAAGATCCCACTGTGTCTCAGGTGTTTCTCTAGATGCTGAGGGTACAAGTGGTGACCAAGAGAGGCCCCCGACTTGTGGAATTCCCACTAACTGCAGCGCCGCACGTAGGGAAGCACACAAGTAAATGAACAGAAGGCTCCCAGCCAGGAGGGAGTGGTATGGAGAAAATAGGCATAATACTACCTTGTGTTGCTGTGCCACACACAGTCCTAAGCACTTTATGTGTATTAAGTCATATTATCCTCAGCCCAACCCCAACCAGGGGTACGTGGTTATCCTCACTTGATAGGTGAGAAAATGCAGCACGAAGAGGTCAGAGAAACTTGCCCAAGGTGACATAGCCAGTACATGGCTGAGTCAGGATTCAAACCTCGGCAGTCTGTCTCCAGCATCCGTCACTCTGTATGAGTGGTTCTGGGGATCCCTTGGGAATTGTTAGAAATACACACTCTCTAGGCCTGCCCTAGACCCATTGCATCAGAAACTGCATTTTCACAAGCTCGCTCAGATGGCACTAAAGTTGAGAATCACTGCCTAAATGAGAGAGGCTGGTGTGGGGGGAACGGGGCGAAGAGGCTCGTTTATCTGGCATAGCAATGGGCAGCAGGTGTCAGGCGAGACCTGAGTGCTAAGACAGAGCCACCCACGCAGAGAGTCTGGAGAATGGCAAGTACAAAGTCATGGCCAGCATGAGTGCAGCTGGGTGAAGGGAGATGAGCAGAGGTCTCAGCCCTCATATGCTCTGCCTCACAGCCTGTCTTTATTTGACAAGGTAGACTGTTCCCCACTGATAAAAAGACAAACACTTAAGACTATAGTTCTATAGTTGAAAGTTCTATAATGAAGCATCCCATTAATACTGGCCAAGGGGCATCTAGCTGTTACCAAAATGTCTGCATCTACTTTAGGAAAATTTAAAAACTAAGAAACAAACTTTTGAGAGAAAGTCTCCATGCCAACATACTTTCATATGCTCTCATTTTCTCTATTCCAAAGTTTGTGGAGAAGTATTGTAGGGTTTACGTATGACAAGACAGGCTTGTGTTTCAAATAAATAATTTTGTATTGAAATAAAATTTGTGATTCACGAGCCTCAAATATGTGAAGTTACCTCATAATGAAAAGAATTCTGGAATGAAGAAATTTCATTTATCCTCACTATCTCATTATCACTTCTGATATTTGTGGATCAACTAGTAGGAGGCCCTAAGGCAATGATTTTCCAAGTATTGCATGATTAAGGGTGATCTGCACGTTCCTAGGCCCCACCCCAGACCTATCGACTGCCTTGCAGGGATCTGGGGAAACTACATCTAAGCGGGACCTGGGGTGATTCTTCTGCTCACCAGAATCCAAGAACCCCTGACCTAATCCAGTGCAACATACTAAAGGGGCTAAAAAAATGACAGATCAATTTTTTTCCAGTCAATTTCCCCCAAATTTCCAATCGTACTTAGTCTATACTTGAATTCATGTCCATATTTCCAAAAATGTACCCTTTCCTCATTCCTAAGTATAAAAATATTAGTGCAGGATGCTTCAGGGTCCAATCCTACCTGACCCTCCCTGGCTGTATGACCAGAGGCCCCAAGATTCACTTTTAAGCCTTAGTTTCTTCATTTGTGTAAATAGGAGTGCTGCCTATCTCAAGGATATTTAAAAAATATTAAAATGTAGGTGGAAGTCCTTATGCAGTAAGCACTCAATAAATATTAGTTTAGGCATATGTGACTTTTTTTCCTGCGGGGTCCTGTGCATGTTTTTGATAAAAACATATAGGGGGTCAGCAAAAGTCATTTCAATTACCAATAAGTTACTCATTGCCTGGAACACCAGACACCCACAATGAGCTGATCTATTTGCAGAGAGTTAGGAACTTGGGAATGATCTGATTCTTTCATTTGATGCTCCACATATCCCAGTAATTTAATAACTTATTTTATTTAATAACCATTTTTGAAAACTAGTAAAATTCACCACTTACTTGATCCAGATACATGCCAGTCTTTACATTCTCTGATGGAAATGTCATTATCTAAACTTATCTTAATTCTTCCACTATGGGCCTTATTGTCAAATGTTATCTGTGAAGAATAGGAAAAGGGTCAAAAACATACCTACAGTTCTTGAAACCAAGATGTCTCTATGCATTAATTAGGAGGCATATCTTTCAAGGTAACAGGATATCCACCCAGATTCTCATCCCAGACTCTCATCCTCGAGTTGATGCTAACTCTTTTCAACTTTGGGAAGTGCCCTTTACTTGTCTGTGAAATGAGAAAGTTGGACAAGATCTTCTGTCAAGACCTTTTAGTCTCTAAAACCCTGTATTTCTAGGATGGTATTCCAGCCCTGGACACCTTTTAAAGCAAGAGATCTCTCTCCTTCCCACTCTGAGTACCTCCAGATGCCCTCTTGATAAGGGCAAGAGCAGGTACAAATGTGCTTTCCCTCAGCTCAGAAGCTCGGCTGGGGACAATTAGTGCTGCTGTACTTCTTACGAACACAGAGATTCATGATCTCAGGCTTACAACATTTCAGGGGAAGCTTCTCTGATTTTTATTCTGGGCCTAGACTGCTCTAGTACCGTATGTACCAGCAAGGATGGGGTGACAAGGAGTTAACAGCCATGTTTTGCTTCAAGGATCACCATTTCAGACACCAGGCACCAAGCAGGACAAAGCCACCAGAACACCTTCCATAGTCCTACTGCCTCCCTTCTAGCTCTCTCCACCTTGCTCAAGCAGAGACAGGAAAAGCAAGGAAATCAGTTGTGGTTTTGTTTGGTTTGTTTTTAGTGCCTTCTCTCTTAAGTTCTAAAGAAAAAACATTCTTTCAAAAACCTGCTCTTTAAGGGTGCCTCTTTAGGGGTGGCTCCATCAGTTAAGTATCTGCCTTCAGCTCAAGTCATGATCCCAGGGTCCTGGGACTGAGTCCCGCCTCCTCAGCAGGGAGCCTGCTTGTCCCTCTGGCTCTGCCTGCCACTCTCCCTGCTTGCAGGCGCTCTCTCTCAAATGAATAAATAAAGTCGTTATATAAAGAATTAAAAATGAAGGTGGAATACTTTTTTAAGCATATAAAAACCTTTTAGCTGACCTGCACTATAAAAAATGTCAAAGGAAGCCCTTCAGACGGAAGGAAGACGATCCCAGATGGAAGCCTGGATCTACACTAAAGAATGAAGCATGTTAGAAATGCTTACCTCATGGGCCAATATACTTTTTTTTCTTATTATTTAAATTGTTTAAAATATAATTATTTAAACAAAAACTACTAACCATGCATTGTATAGTTTGTAAAACATCTGGAAATAAACTGTGTGACAACAACAACATAAAATCCAAGATAGGAGACACAGAAATAGATTGTTATAGGATTCCTGTGCTCTATAGGCAGTGGCATAATATCACTTGAGGCAGATGGTAATAATTTAAATATGTGTACTGGAAACCCCAAGATAATACAATAAAAAGTTATAGCTAACAAACCAACACAGGAGCTAAGCTAGGACCCCAAAAATACTCAATCCAGGCAGAAAGAGAGAGAAACTATATTAATAACCACATGTCATTTAAATGGTCTACGCACGCCACTTAAAAGTTACATATTATGAGGCTGGGTAAGAAAGCAAGACTTAACTCTATACTGCCTAATAAGAAACCAACTTTAAATATTTTTTAAATTTTATTTATTTATTTGACAGAGAGAGAGAGATCACAAGCAGACAGAGAGGCAGGCAGAGAGAGAGGAGGAAGCAGGCTCCCCGCTGAGCGGAGAGCCCGACGCGGGGCTTGATCCCAGGACCCTGGGATCATGACCCGAGCCGAAGGCAGAGGCTTAACCCACTGAGCCACCCAGGCGCCCCAAGAAACCAACTTTAAACATGAGATACAAGCAGGTTAATATCAAAAGGATGGAAAAAGATATACCATCCTAACACTAATTAGAAGAAAGCTGGAGTGGTTATATTAACATCAAACAAAGTAGGTTTTAGAGAAAAAAATATTACTGGGGTGAAAAGTACCATTTCATAATGAAGTAAAAGTTCCTCAAATGAACGCAAGAATCCTAGATGTTTGTACACCTAATAAAAAAAACTTCAAAGTACATGATGCAAGAATATATTAACTTACTATGAATGAATGTTAATGCACCACTTTTACATTATAAATCCAAATTAGAGGCACACACAGGCAGTTTTCATAAATAGCTGTCACATAAATCAAATAACTGCTATAAACCAGATGCCGAGGAAGGCCTTTAAATATCTTGTACATATGAAGTATGATAGAGCAGATGTTTTGACAACAATTTTGTTAGGTAGGTGATCATTAATTCTCTTTTACAAATGAGAAAACTGGAACTGAAACCAATTAAGTAATTTGCCTAAAGTTACAAGATACTACCTGGTGAGCTGGAATTAAAATCTAGGCTTGCCTCATTCCAAAACCCCTGCATTTTCAATCAGGCATATACGGGCCCAGCTTCTGTTTACTTATAACCATAGGGTGGCACTAATTACATTTATTATTAAACCACCCTATAGGGCATCATTTGCACTATAGTTCTGCGAGACACACTACTAAATTTACAAGGTACAGACATAGCTTGGGTCAAATCAGCAATGACAGGAAAAATAGAGCATCCACATGCGGCTAACAGTCCAAGTTACTCTCGCCACTGTATCGAGTCACGGGAAAGGGTCTACATTTTATACATGTTTCATTCTGCACATATTGATATCACCTACTATGTTCTTTGAGGGATGCAATGATTAATAAACTGATTCCTGCCTTCAAGGAGCTTTCAGTCTAGCAGAATTGACGATAAAGGCCTAGAAAATCCTAAAACCAAAGAGAAGGTGGGTGAGTCCATATAAAATATAAAAACAAAACCAAAAATAAAACCCTGGAGTTCAGAGCACAGACTGGGTTCCTAACTGGAACATCGCAGAGAGGGTCTGGGAAGATGGTGTCGGTTGAGCTGAGCCCTGAGGATTATAGAACTTCTGAAAAGTGCCATTTCTTAGTCTGAGAGTGGGGCAGGTGGTGGTAAGGGAGAGAAGGGAGAAGAGACAAAACTCTGGATAATCACTCAATTTTTAAAAAATCAAGTAATATTGAAAATCCATGACTTAGTATTAGGATCAAAATTTGTAGCTTAATACAAAAATAGTCTTATAGTATTAGTGCCCTTTTCTGTTAAATGATATGCATAATTATTAATTACACTCTATTCTGATCTTTGGAACTTCGACCTCTGAAGACTTGATTTCTCATAGCCAATTAGTTGAATATCATGGACAGGGCTCTGGTGTTAAGTAACAGCAATCTGGACTGTGTGAAGGCAAGTTGTATCAAATGCTGTTCCACCTATGCCCCCATGCAGCATTGGATTGCTAACCTTGAGCCTCATAGGGTGAGGAGCTCACAGGGGAGGCATCTTGTGCTCTCTAGAGAGCGTTCAGAGCTCCATTTGTAACTGGAATAAAGAGAACAGAGATGTGTCAGGGTGGGCTGAACGGGGAGGAACCAGAGCATCCAGAGGCAGCCTAAGGAAGGCCCTGTGAGCAATAACACAAAGGCTGCACACATCTACACTGAAGAGCATCAGCAGCCAAACCCTTGGCAATGACCATAAGCAGACAGCCACAGACTGGTAAGAGCCAACTAGAGAGGACCTACAAGCCTCTGCCGCCTTTGTATTGAACACCTCCCCTGTGCCAGGCACTGGTCTGAGCACTAGAGACCCTGCACTGAACCAGGCAAGGTCTCTGCCCTCACAGGACTAACACTGAGGTACAGAGAACAGATAATTAAGAAGTAAACAAGTTATCATAACAAAGCAGAGTCAGCTATGCCAATGCTTCCCCTAGGCACAGGCAAATGGAAACATCCTGTATAGCTGATCATGCTTTAATACGGGTAGGTGAAACATGTAACTAAATCAAACATTTTTCCCTTAGCCTGGGACCAAATTCAGCCCAGCCCACACTTACAGTCAGAGAAAAGTCATAACAGTCAGGGAGCTCATGATGACGAATGGTCTGCAAATTAATGGCCTTCAGTTTAAACTGCAGCTCCACTGTTAGGAGTCTAGGGAACAGAGGAGGCTTTAGTGCAGTGAAAACATACACACAGAGACACACAAGGTACACGCCCATCTGCTTCCTCACCTATGAAAGTCCAGAGTTAAGTTGAGTTTATTTTCTTCCAGTGTTCCCATGTGAAAAGGTTCATCTGGCTCTACAAAGAAACATTCTGCCATAGAAAGGGAAAAGAAAAAACCCAAAACACATTATGTTTATTGCCTAAAATAAATAAGTGAACGGTGTCTTGAAAGGATAATACATTTAAGACTAGATATTCAGATCTACTGCTCTTCTGAATTAAGATTTAAAAGCTAAACATCTATATTACTTGGTTACAATGAGTCATTTGTTTTTAAGGCACAAGTGGCTACATTTCTGGAGCGGGTGAAGGGTAGGAGACCTGAACTCTGTCTCATCAGTCTTCTATAGAATGCTATCTTCCTTCCTGCCTTTGTGAGCCTAAACTTTGAGTCCCTTCTCCCTTTTTTGTATGCTAAGCATAAGTGTGAAGTGCTTGCAGTACCTAAGATAAAATTTTCTAAATTTAAAGGATCTATTTTTTTAATTCTATTTTATTTTAAAATTTAAAAAAAAAAAAAAGGAAGACAGCATTTTAAAAGATTCCACTAATCTGTATTGTAATCCTTTTACTATCCATCTCCAAAAAACGTCCCAGTGACTATAGTTAAAAGTATCTGGATACTTAATTTTTAACTCAAAGATTTAAGTTAAGGTTTAAGTACACATTGTAAATAGAACTTTGCTAATAAGAATAAGCCACTCAAGGGCACCTGGGTGGCTTAGTTGGTTCAGTGACTGACTCTTGATTTCATCTCAGATCTTGATCTCAGCGTTGTGAGTTCAGGCCCTGCACTGGGCTCCACTCTGGGCATGAAGACTACTTAAAAAAATAAATAAAAATAAAAATATAATAATAATGATAATAATAATAATAATTAAGAAGAAGAAGAAGAAGAAGAAGTGCAAGGTCTGGTGTTAGAACCATTCTAACTCCTGGTTCTGGTTCTTCCCTGAATCCACCATCAAAGATACTAAGTAGAGAAGTGCAGTTGAGGGGAGGGAGTTTTATATGCATGATGAATTTGCAAGTACAACATTTTGTAAGGATAATGTAAGTTTATGTAACTGGCTTATCCAGCACAAGAGGAACTGGCATATAGAGGTTAACAATGTCATAGGGCTCAGAGCACAGAGAGCCTCGGTCAAAGTTCAGCACTGCTTCTTACTAGCTCCATCTGGATCATATCACTTAACTCTCTGAGCCATACTTTAGTCTTCTATAAAGTGAGGATAGCAATATATCTTCCCTTATTGGTTTGTTCTTGCTATTTTTGAAAAATCATGAGTTACAGTGAAGGGCTTGGGACAGTACCTGACACATAATAATTCCTACATAGTTTCTTACTGTGACCTAAGAGCACAGATCAAATGGCATTTTTAGAGATGAAATTACTGATTTTAAGGATAAATCAAGGAGTTTTTAAAAAAGGAAGCTCTAGGGGCACCTGGGTGGCTCAGTGGGTTAAAGCCCCAGGGTCCTGGGATCAAGCCCCGCATTGGGCTCTCTGCTCAGCGAGGAGCCTGCTTCCCTCTCTTTCTCTGCCTGCCTCTCTGCCTACTTGTGATCTCTGTCTGTGAAATAAGTAAATAAAATCTTAAAAAAAAAAAAAAAAAAGGAAGCTCTAGTTTTTTGAAGAACCTCACCAGTTTCAATTTCTGGATCAATTTCAAAGGTATCATTTCCAGGACAGATGTTTCCTTGCCTGTAGAAGCGCTGACAGATTGCCATGGCAGACTGCTCCGTACCCTTCTTCTCGTAAGCGTGATTCCCAACCGAGGTATTGCGGAGCTGCAAGTACTTCATCCGAAAAGAGAAACAGAAAATGGGAACACCAGCCAGACAGAAATGAAGCCATGGTTCCCTGCCCACCTGCCTGTGAAATGGGAGGTTCCAACCTGCTCTCTGGGCAGAGATATTCACGTTCACGTTCACACTGATATGCAGAGCACAGGACCTGCTACTGGGCACCAGGACAGCAGCCAGCAGAAAGCATTCCCACATTAGAGTTCTGGGCTGCAGTCTCATTTCTGTGAGTGCGAACACGTCACAAATTTTCTGAGCTTCCAGTTCCTTGTCTACAAAATGAAAGACTTATACCGCATCAACTCTGCCATCTTTCCTTCTTTAAAGATCTATATTCAGGAATTGATTTTTGCATTCAGTGTGAATACAAACTTTATGTCTGAACCATTTCCTATAAGGTCAGAGTTCTTCTTTGCCCCTGTAGTATAGAAGGGGGATACAACTGTTCCAAGCTAACTTGAAAACTTAAAAAAAAAAAAAGTTTCATCTTTATCATTGCAAGAATACAGTTAATCACTTTCACAGCAATATTCCCTCATCCTAGGGAGTCCTATAAATAAAATAACATAATTTTACAAATGAGGATCTTATGGGACTATTGGGATAATCATCAACTTAAACCCTGCACGGACCTCTGTAAAAGAAAATAAAGTGCTTCAGAGCTTACCATGAGCAATGCTGTTCAGCACAATTAGCAATACAAAGATAGTGCTATGGTGGGACACCTGGGTGGCTCAGTTGGTTAAGATAGTGCTATGGTATCCATCTCTTGGAATTAATGATTTAGTGCGATGGACACAGAGATAGATAATTCTACCAAACAATGCATGTGAAACATGCTAAGTTAAATTAAATAAATCTTTTATAATCTGAGCCTATGGCACGGATGCTGAACTGGGCCTTGTCCAGGCCGCCAAGAGCATCATTTTACCAGATCTGATGCACGGTTCTCAGCTCTCATTTAACTTAGCCTGCCCATGGTGTCTGATGCAGCTGAGTGCTTTCCCTTGCACAGGATACATCCTTTACTTGACTTCTCAGACATGGGCTCCTCACCTCAGTCTCCTTTGCTGAATCCTGCTCTTACCAACCTCTACATCTCTGAGTAACCTTGGATTCAACCCTCGACTTCTTCAGCTGCATTCCCTCCATAAGTGATCTCAACCAGTACCAATGTTGAAACACAATCTGTACGCCGATACCTCCTAAATTTATAGCTCCTGACCTTTCCACTGAATTCCACACCTGGGGAGCAATCTGCCTGCCTGACACCTCTCCCTAGTGTTTAAGAGGTATCTCAAACACAAACGTGCAAACAGAAAAACCAGCTCCTTCCACAAAAATGCCCTTCTCAGTCAGTGACTCCATAAGCCACGCAGCCTCACAGGCCAAAACTTAGAGATGACCCTTTAGCCTCTTTCTCTCACACTCTACTTGTGATCCGTCAGAAAGTCATACATTACTTTCAAATTATATCCCACAGTCCAGTCTCCATATGGAACTCACAGGACTGTTACAGGAGTAAGTGAATTATTGCATGTAATGCCTTAGGATAGTAATACCCAAAACACAAACCATTCTATGCTCTGTTCATTCCCTCCCTTCTCCCTGAAGGGCTCCTCCCTGAGACGGCTGCCTCCCCACACTCTGGTCTGCCCTGTCACCTGTCATTTGTCAGCAAGGTCTCTCCTGACCACCTCCATTCATTCCAGTCATTCACTCTGCCTGATGCTTCTTCTTCTTTTATTTTTATTTTTATGTACATTTGTATACTTATGTATACTTATAACCAAGTGACAAATGGTATTCTTATTTACTTAATGCTTATTTCTTCCTTTTAAAATATGACTACCTCAACTTTGTCCATTTGTTCACTGTAGTATCCAGGCAGCAAAAGCAGTATTTGAGGGGCACCACTGTGATTCAGTTGGTTGAGGATCTAACTCTTAATTTCAGCTCAGGTCATGATCTAGGGGTCCTGGAACTAAGCCCTGCTTTAGGTTCCCTGTTTGATAAAGCGTCTGCTTGTCTCCCACTCCCTCTGCCCCTCCCCCTGCTCACACTTTCTCTCTCCCTCTCTCTCAAATAAATAAATAAACCTTAAAAAGAAAAAAAAACAGTATCTGATACACAACAGATATTAACTATTTGAAGGAATAAATATTAGCCTTTGCTAATATATACTAGCAATTAATGTAATATAATTACATTATTTTACAGTCTCTCACCTACTGAAAGCCCTCCCATGGCTTGCAGTGTCTCTCAGAATAAATTTCAAAGCTTCTTTCCAGGGTCTATAAAGCCCTGAGAGACCAGACCTAACCCAGCCATACTCACCCCCTTCATACTTCCTCAAACATACTGAATGTTTTCTGGCTTCAAGAGTCTTTGTTGTTGTCACTCTTTCAGCCTGAAATATTCTTCCCTAGACTTCAAGTCCTCAGAGAGGCCTTTTTGGACCACGCTGAGGCAACTGTTAATGCTCTCAGGCTATTTAACTTTACTTCACAGAAATCATCACTATCTGAACCAAATGATTTTGGTTAAACTTATTAAAATCCATCTCCTCCATTAGAATGTAAATTCCACAGGGCAAGGAACTTATCAAAGCCACTGCTCTAACCCCAGCACTTAAAGCAGTGGTAGGCATAAAGTAGGTAGTCAAATATTTGTCAAAATTAAGATAAAGTAAAAAATTAAAATGCAATTGTTGGTCTTCATTACTAGAGCTAATCTAGTCACAGTGAGATGCTAAACTGCTGGGATAGGATATGTAATTACAGCACTAAGCTCTCTGTTAGCACTGGGTCTGGGGAAAGGGGCCAGAAAACTATGGTAATAAAAGGAAGCTGTATAAGTTGTTAAGTAGTTTTACGTCCTACATGTAGGGGGCAAATAGGATAGCAGTGGAGATATTTGGCTTTGAGGTTTTTCTTCTCTATTGAAGGAAATAAGTGTATTAAGCCTTGCTAAAGCTATTCTGAGCCAAACTGGTAGTTTTATATTAGAGGTAGGAGGGTGTAAAAGGTAAACTGTCCATTAAATGAAAAGATCTTGAGTGTGGTAAGGTCCGAAAGTAGACCAGTGTGCCTGCAATGGTGTGTGAAGGAAGGTAAAGCTGGAAAGACAGGCAGGGATCATGAGGTAGAGTCATACAAGTATGGGGTCCTATAGCCCTTCTGAGTGCCTAGTATTTGTGAAGCAATCCTCACAGGACTTGCCTAAAGATCTGAGCCTCCTGACGAACAGAAACTTGTGTGTCTTGAACTTAGTAGGATCTTGAAACAGAAGATCCAAGGCTCAGGGATGCAGGTAACCTGCTAACATTATGAGAAATGCTCCAGCCAAACTTCCTTACTGTCTTAAGAAGATGTGGAGGTCTGTGTAAGAGCTGGATGGTCAGGAGCAAGTGGAAGGACTATGTCCAACTAAAGGGCAGCCCTGGAGCTTGAGTCAGAGGACTCTGGGACAGGAATGAGGTATGTGGGACTAGGGCCAGAAGGCAGGTGACCTATGGAACTGACCAATGGGGCCCTCAAGTGGCTGTGGCCTCTGCGGGCTTTAATCAGGCTGGGCATCTGTCCTCCCTTGCCTCTGCAGCTCTACCTTGACAGAGGAATCCTTCACACAGACCCATGATTCTGTTTACTAACTTACACAGCTTACTTCCTTCACTGTACATTTCTGGTCAATTTCACAATCCAAGTGTTAACAGAAAGCCTTGGTGCCATAAATACATATGTCATCTTAGCAATTTACTACCTCACTGTGCATAGATTATCTCTAGATAATGAAGAACCATAACTGCACTATCAGAATTTTTACTTTTTTTGGACAGTTAATCAAGGTTACAATAAAATCATTGTCATGTCTGACATAAAGACCTTACTTATTTTTTAAATGAATGTTCAGGTTTCAGTGGCTATATATGCTCTCCAGAGTTAATCTCATTATTTGTTAAGGGCCCCTGAGCCTATAAACTCTGAAGACTTAATGACTACTTACAACCAGGTCCATGGTTAATTTTAAATCTTTGAGTAACTCGTGCCAACCCCTAGCTCTGATTCTTTTAATTAAGTCTTTAAAGTTTCTGTCTCTCTGTTATTAAACAAAAGCTTTTCTCAATTTCTAGCTTCATGGAAGTTTGATGTCATTTTGTTTTTTTTTTAATTTTAAAATGGTTTTGTACATATCATCACAGAAATGTACACCCTTCTGCAGTGGAATGTTGGTTTCTGTTATGTACATTGCTAGTAGTTTTCCAGTCTGTTCTTTCTCCCATGTAAGAACACACATACTTGATTTACCTGGTTGACTGCAAAGATGATCTGATGGTATACGTCATTTTGTGTGTACACTGCATACGTGTCATCCGTTCGGTCCATATATCCTTTTAAGAAGAGGTGTTTGAATGCTATAGTGTTCTCTTCCTTGAAAGCTACAACCATCTGGTTACTTAGCCCAAAAAAGACCAGCTTAAAAGAAGAAAAGGAAAAGGGGTTGAAAAGCAATGAAATAAAAGGTCTCCGTTTAACAGTCAACTTAGCAATTCAAGTCTGAATATTAATTAATCCTAAGTTAAGATCTGGACAAAATTCAATAGAAATTAAACTTTTTGTATCTGTGAATTAATTTGGCCTTAAAGATAAAGTGGGCTTCCAGTTTTAAAATGAAAGAAAGTGGCTTTGCACATTTTCAAGTATGATCTTACTTATATCATTGCCCCTCAACACCACTTTCAGGGAAGTCCTCCATTAGGAATTCAGAGAAGCAAGGTCACTCTGGCTAAAGAAATGGGAAGGATGGGATGTCTGGATGGCTCAGTGGGTTAAGCAGCTGCCTTCGGCTCAGGTCATGATCTCAGTGTCCTGGGATGGAGTCCCACATTGGGCTCCTTGCTTGGCAGGGAGCCTGCTTCTCCCTCTGCCTCTGTCTGCCTGTGCTCACTCTCTTCCTCTCTCTCTCTGATAAATAAATAAAATCTTAAAAAAAAAAAAAAAAGAAATGGGAAGGTTTCCTTAAGAAAGAAATAATGATAGAAAACCCCTAAAGTATGCGCCTAACTTGGGTGGGGATACTTGAGGAGCACAGCTAAAAGGCTAAGAAGGTAGAGTTGAACTTAGCACTTGGTGGTGGGAGGCTGAGGATCCCAACACAATCCAACTGAAAGAACAGCAAGAAAAAAAAAATGTCAGCTGAAAAACTGGAGGCAGATGGTGCAGGGGCTTAAAAGGCAAGTACAAGATTTTTAAATGAGTTGTGCAGGACACCAAGGTTTTGAAGCAGGTGTACAATGCAATCTAAGAAGTGCCTTGGAGTGCCTGGGAGGCTCAGTAGGTTAAAACCTCTGCCTTTGGCTCCAGTCATGATCCCAGGGTCCTGGGATCGAGCTCTGCATTGGGCTCTCTGCTCAGCAGGGAGCCTGCTTCCCCCCGCCCCCCCCCCCGCCGCACCTCCCACCCCTCCACCTGCCTCTCTGCCTAATTGTGATCTCTGTCTGTCAAATAAATAAAATCTTTAGGAAAAAAAAAGTAGTGCCTTAAAAAATCTAAACCTCCAATCAAACCACTATAGTTGTCAGTTTGCCAAAACTGTGACAATAAGACCAAAAATAAAAATATCCTTTCAACTGATTTCTAAATTAAAGAATATTAACATAATATAGCCTTACTATTCAGGCAGGACTGACCCCAGAGTTTTAAATGAAACTCAGTTATTCATGCACAAAAAGTTGTTTAACTGCACTGCTGTCTTATTAACACAAGCTCTTTCAGTCATGCCTGAGACTTTAGTCCTGGCATCTCTTTCACCTCCTCTTCCCTCCAAAACCATCTCAATCTCTTGCTGTTTGCTCCTTTTGTTCCTCCCCCCCCACCCTCTCTTTCTCTTGCTCCCTCTCTCTCTGTCTTACACACACACACACACATACACACAGACACACACACACACACACACACACACACACACACATGCTGCTAAGTTTAGAACATACATTCCAATTTGGATCTCAGAGTGAAACAGGGTGTATTTTATATGGAAAAGGGAAACGACACTGAGCACCTATGTGCCATACCAGGAGTTTCCTCCATACCAATCCCACAACACAGCTTCTTAAACACCCATTTTAAAGATGGGTACAAAAAGGCCCAGAGAAGTAAAATAATTTTTTCAAGTCACATCACTGCCAAGTGTGTAGTCAAAATCTGAACCCAAGTCTAACAGACTAAATGCAAGCTCTAGCCACCCTATCAAGCTACACAAAGTACAGAGACTGACTGGGGAAAAACCTGAGCATGCAAATCTTTTCTTTTCTCACCTCTCCTTGTGATGTACACCCTGTACCCTACACATACCAGCAACCGCCAGCTAACTGGACTTCTGTTTCTGAAGAGCCTCTGTAAGCCAATTGTCCTCTTTAAATTGCAAGAAGAAAACAGCTTGATATTTATATCTGATGAAGCTAATGACTGAAAAGCCTCCAGAGAATTCCTAAGGACCAATTACCAATGAGTACCCCCCCTCCACCTGAGGGCACTGAGCTGGGTCCCAACAATACAATGCAGAAACAATGGTCCCTGCCCTCAAGGGTGTACCCATGGCAGACAGAAACTCCCTGTAACTCAGAAACTGCACCAGGCCTTGGGGAAAGGGGACATTTAGCAGGGTGCCTATCATCGGAGACATCTTTCATTTGAGCTGCAGACATAAAATCTCCAAATGAACAGAAAGTCCACCTTCTTTCTCCTGAAAAGAGGGAGGCTGTCACACAGTCACCCTGTTTTGCTCAGGTACAATGTCTTTATGTCATATTTGCTTGGTTGCTCTAATACAGATGAAGGAAACATCACAATTAAGAAAAACCCTTGGGGAAAACTGGGTGGCTCATGTGGTTGAGCAACAAACTCTTGGTCTCACCTCAGGTCATGACCTCAGGGTTGTGGGATTGAGCCCTCTGTCGGGCTTCATGCTTGGCAGTGAGTCTGCTTGAGATTCTCTCTCTCTTTCTCTTCTACTCTTCCTTTACTCACACACACACACTCTCTATTAACACTCTATCACACACTCTCTCAAATTAAAAAATGAATCGAAAAAAAGAAGAAGAAAATAAAAGAAAAATCTTCAGATGGGGTGCCTGGCTGACTCAGCCGAAGAGCATACGACTCTCTCGATCTCAGAGTTTTAAGTTCAAGTCCCACATTGGGTGTAGAGATTACTTAAAAATCAAATCTTAAAAAACAAAACAAAACAAAAAACCCCTCAGTTCCTTTTAGGAATGTACCTAAATGCCTTTTATATGCTTATTACTAAAAGGCTTAACATCTTAAACCATTGGTCACTTTTCCTCTTGACCACCCTAGGAAACAGAGGATAGTTAGATGAGATCCCTAAAAAATGTGGGAGTAATTAAGAACACGGGTCTTAGAGTAAAATCTGAGTTAATTTTCGGCTCCACTCTTATAGTTTCCTGACTATGACAGATTTTTTTTTTACATTACTAAACCTCAATATTCTCATCTTTGAAATGGGGATAATTACTCTCACCAGTAGGAAAATATATCTTCACAAGAACAAATCATAATCAGTATATATAAAGAATTACAAAATACGGTTTCCCCCAAAAATGTCCACAGAAGTCAAGGAAATGAGATTCAAATTCTCTTAAAATGAAATCACATATTTCACTACCTATGCCACTCTTTTTTAGTGAACTCCACTTTTTTCCCCTGTAGCGTTGTGAGAATCCAAGCACTTGCCTTAACAGAGAACCTTTGAAGTTTCTGAAGAGAGAGAAATTCCCAGGAATCTAGGAAGGAAAAGAATCCTCTGGTTGGGTAACAGCTAGTTTTCACAGCTGATTTAGAAACCTTCAGCTTCTCTATTACAGACCAAATATTAAAATTTTCTTTTCCTAAAAACTGATTCTATTATGTGACTAAAATTGTAATTTAATAAGAGATGAGAAGAGGGGGAAAAAGTAAGGGGAAAAAAAGACCTAAAGGCTTCATTCACAAATATTAAAGAGAAAGGTTTAAGATTGTGTGTTTCCTTATTTATTGTTCTCCCTTATACATACAGTTCAAAGATAGAAAAAAACCACTGTCCTTACTCCTCTGCTACTAAAAGAGGGCTCTTTAAACGCATGATTTGAGATGCTTACCTGTATAGTCACCACTGCAATTTTTAGAATTTGTATGGCAAGCTTCCATGGTTTTCTGCCCCGAGCCCAGAACTTCTCACAAGGATTCATGAAAAAAAATTTGAGTTTTCGCCTCATCTGGTCTTCTAACAGAAGCTCCTCAGAGGGTGATGTGTGCTGGTTAAAAGTGCAACGATTTTCCTCTTCAGGAGAGCTGCAGCTACTTATAACAACCACAGGACTTGCCATCTCTGGGGAGAGGGGAAAAAAAGACTGTTTCCATCCTGTAACTAAAGGCACAAATCTATATTCTTTGTGATAGTTGGAGAGTTGAGGAAGCCCAAACAAAAGATCTGGTTTCAAATAAGCACCATTGTTCTAAACTGCACTTCAGGTGTAGAATGTGACATGTCATGTTTCTTTTTGAATCAAGTAGAATGTGACATATCATGTTTCTTTTTGTTTTAGTTACTAAGGAAATTTTCACCCAATTAAAAGTTACTGAATACTTGGGCTGCTTCTATTAGTAAAGGGTTATATGTACATATATGCAGTAATGTATACACTCTCTGCCTCATTCAGTAACAGATATAATTAGAACAGGATGACCTGAAAGCTTATGCAAGGGTTTTAGAGGGTAGGTGGACCCTGGAATTATATGCAAAATCTTATATACATGAAAATATGACCATTTTTCCTGCAGTGATACTTAAAGTTTCATCAGCTTATCAAAATAAGTTTAAAACCACTGACTTAAAGGTAGTGAAGTGTAGTGTAATGTGAACTAAGGCCATGTTTGGTGCCTAACCCTGGTTCTACAACTTGACACCTCTGTAGCCCTAGGCAAGTCAAGTCTGAGCCTGTCTTTTCTTCTGCAAAATGGTAATAACAATACCTATCCTCCTATAGGTTCTGAACACTTAAAAATGCAAAGAAAGCCCTGGTATAGGGTCCAACACTGAGCAAGCAGCCTCACTCTCCCTACAGCCCCAGTAGCCAGGGGAGTTTCCTAAACAGGCAACAGGATTCTCAAGGGTCTGTGGAGGCTCAGGAAACTTACTGTTCAACAAAGGGGAACGCAGAAGCTCAATATAAGCCCAAATCCCAATGAGCTACATCACTTGTATTTGATTTTTACTGGAGGCCTTACATTTATGTAGTACATTTTGCTTTTCAGAGTATATCATATCTATTATTTCTTTTGTCTCTTTGGAAAGGATTGGGTTAGTTTTATTATCTTTGTAGCAACTTTTCCAAAATGACAAAGATGTCACTCCAGAAGTGGGGATTAACTTGGATTTTCACTCAGATTAATTAATATTATGGAAACCTGTTCAAAATAAAATACCCCAAATCACCTGGGAGAGTGGGGTGCATCCAGGTAGACTAGAAAGGCTGGTTCTGTAGTGATATTTTTTTACGGTGACTTCTACTCAGAAGTCAAGATGGGGATAGAGGAGAATCAGCCTATTATAAAACATCTAACAACTCACTGTTTAGGTATCACCCTGCTTTTCCACCCATAGAATCCCATATTTAGTTCCAATTCAAACATTTTTAGCAAACCCAGCATCTCCAAGTAATTGATACTGGCTATAAAACTAGCTACAGGGAAAGTTTTTACAATATTGAAAAGATTAACAAGGATAGTGCTGAGTCAGTAAAGCATGAAACATATTTACAATGACATAAAAATAGCATATGCAGAATCTTCAAAATGAAATAATTATGATAGAACTCATTCAGGTATGGTTCTAATGTCTTAAAATGCCCGTCAAAGTATGAGTACAGAAACTCTTAGTTGAAGACATAAGGGAAAGAAAATGTTATTAATCCCTTAGGATTTTCACTTAAGAACATTTTATTTCCTTCTTCAAAAAACCAGCATTTAAAGAGTCCTTATCTATGGGATGTAAAATGAAGGTGATTTTATGTTAATCAAAACTGGCCCATGAATACCAACAATAGCAATGAAGCTGGTAACAATAAAGCATGTTGGTGAATTACAGATTTGAAGACACATCAAGCCCTTTCTATTTCGATACAGGGAAAAGTAAACTTTATCCAAACAAGACAACACGCCCTGTAACAGTAACACACAGGAACAAAGAGAAAATGAGCCAGCCACAACTAATTTATTCAGCACATGGCATCAAGCTGTCTCGGAAGCAAGCATTTCATTCACAAGGACTGACCACTATACTTGCTGTGTTAGCTTTACCAAGTCACAAAAGCCCTTCTGGAGTGCACTTTATTTTATTTTAATTAAGAGATTTTATTTATTTATTTGTCAGAGAGAGAGAGAGAGAGAGAGAGAGAAAGCACAAGCAGGGGGGAATGGCAGCCAGAGGAGGAAGAAGCAGGTCCCCGGCTGAGCAGGGAGCCAGATGGGGGATCCCGATCTGAGAGGAAGGCAGGCGCTTAACCGACTGAGCCACCCAGGCGTCCCGGGGCTGCACGTTAAATAAATAAATAAATAAATAAATAAATAAATAAATAATTTTTAAAAGCTGCACAGTGTCCAGACCCCCAGCGGCTGAAGGAGTGCCAACCACGCTTCACACGCGGCGGGAGCCCGGTGCCACGCGCGGCCGGCGGAGATGCGGGTCTGGAGAGTCCCTCCACAGTGTTAGGCGCGCTCTGAGGATCTACAAACTGACACACACAGGTTATTTATTGACGGTGACGAGAGGCTTAATTGGCCCGAGCAGCAGAAAGTTAGGGAAAACCGGGGAATATGTGTAAATAGAAAAACCTCATGGTTGATCAAGTAACACTACTTAATTTCTTCAGAAGCGCTTTCTCACTTCACCAGACACCGGACTCCTTTCCGTCTTTCCTTCTTTCCTTCCCCGCCCTCCCTCCTCGCTTCTGCGGCTTCGGCTTCGGGACCGACAGCCCGGAGCGCTGCGGCGGGTGCCGGGAGCAGGTGCAGCTCTCCCGAGAGCGCCGCGGGCCGCAGCCCGCCCCCTCCCCGGCCTCCGCGCCGCCAGCGACTTCGACGGCCCGGGCCGGCTGGAGGCCGCCCCCATTTCCATCTGCGCCCCCCGCCACGCCTCTAATAAAGGCCCCTGGAGTCTAGAGAGGCTGGCTGCGCGACTTCAGGAGCATCTCTGAGTCCCCGGCCGCCCCCCGCCTCGCCCCTCGCCTCGCCCCCCGCCCAGGTCTTCGGGGGCGGCTCTGCCGCAGGTGGCCTCCGGCTCCCGAGGTCCCTGCCCTAGGCTTCCCGATGGGCGAACGGCCGGGCGGGGTTGCGCGACAGAGGTGCGGGCTGACCCCGGCTGCAGCGCCGACCCATCCCGGGGGCCCCAGCCAGTACCCCGGCCGCCACGAGCCGCCACTGACCTTGCGCGGGCAGCGGAGCGGACGCCGTGCCGAAACGCAGCAGCTCGCACCCCAGTCCCACCTGTGTCCCTTCCATGGCGCCGACGTCCGAGGGCCTGACCCTCCCGCTTTGTGTCTCCGACGGCTCGACACATCGCCGTCCCTCCCTGCACGCCGCGGGCGCCGCTCCCAAGACACCTGATGCTCCGGGAGGCGCCGGACTCGACTCACCTGCGGCTCCTGGGCAGCGGCCGCAGGGCTGCCAGGGGGTGGGGGTGAGGGGCGCCGGGTCTTCTCAGCGGCAGGGGGCGCGGCACCTCGGCCCCCAGCTCCGGAAGTTTCTGAGACTGGGCTCAACCCGGTCCAACCCGATCCCCGCGGCCGCGAGTTGCGGCCGGCGGCATCCTCCCCACTTCGGCCGCTTTGACTCGTGACCCGCTTCCCCTTTGCTCCCGCTCCTTTCCACGCCCTTCCTGGTAGACTTCCAGCCGGCCGGGGAAGCGAAGGAGGCCTGCGATAGAGCCCGGCGCTGTCGGAGTCTCCGGGCACCCCTTCACGCCCCTCCCTGTTCCCATGGGCGACCCGCAGAGCCCTACTCGGGTTTCTCCGGTGCTCAGGGGTGAAGCGCCGTGCAGTGCAAGTGCTAGGCTTCCGACCGCCGAGGGGCCACCCTTCCCGGCCCAGGCTTGTCGCAGGTCGGGGGCGGATAGACGCGAGGATGGAGCCTGGAAGGAGCCTGGCTTCGGGGGAGTGTGCAGTCCTCTCAAGCAGCAGTCCTTCTGGTGTCTGCGTACAGGGGAAGTCAGCAAGTGTAGACTTGGCAAGCCTGAGTCCTGCACGCCCTCCAGGCCTTCAGGCTTTACAGAAATCCTCTAGACCAGGTGCTGGGACAGAAAGCCCTGGAAAGCCTTGGGAGAACTGTGACCGGCTATACTTGAGGTCGTGACAAAGATTCTCTTTACTTGACCAAACATTAGCCAAGCCGCCAAACCTCCTAGACTCATCTCTGCATTTCCTTGTAAAATTCAGTTTTATCAAGAACCCTGCTAAGTCAATTTGACCAAAACACTCGCCCCACATACACCCCTCAATATCTGATCACCCTCAATATGTCATTAGGTTCCTCATCTTCCATGACACCCCCCGCCCCCCCCACCCCCCGTCCCCGCGGCGAAGGTTGATCACCCTGGGCTGTTTTTAGCAAGAATCCTGTTAGGTGGGTTTAGCCAAAACAACCTTGTCATTTTCCTCTTAGTAATTTTCCATTCACTGACCCCTGCCCTGCTCCTGGGCTATCAATTTCCACTTACCCATGCTGTATTGAGGAGTTGAGCCTCATCTCTCTCCCCCACTGTAAACTCCCATTGCAGGGGTTCCTATAACTATCTTGAAGGTCCTAAATAAGTTCTGCCTTACAATCTTAATCGAGTGTCATCCACTCTTCTTTTCCTTAAGAGATCTTCAATTATAACCCTTTTTTTTTCATAAATTCTGTTTAAAAATTAAACCTAAGATTACTTCTTATCAGGAATAGATCAGGAACTTTGATTAATTTTAATTACAACCACTTCAGGTTTGTTTTAATTGCATTATTATTATTATTATTATTAGGCGGCCACATATAAGTTTGTAAATGTCACCGAATATCCTTAACAGGTAATTCCCTTAAATTATATCAAAACTGTCCGATCTTTTTTTAAGCAGGCAGCGAAGCAGGCAGAGAGAGAGGAGGAAGCAGGCTCCCTGCGGAGCAGAGTGCCAGATGTAGGGCTCTATCTCTATCCCAGGGTCCTGGGATCAAGACCCAAGCTGAAGGCAGAAGCTTTAACCCACTGAGCCATCCAGGTGCCCCGCTGTCTGATGTTTTATAAGACCTTTTTAAATTCCTAAACCAGTTTACTTGGATAATTTATAAATAGAAATAGATTTTCTTGTAATGGGGTACAGGAATTTTATGTTGTTCATAAACCTGAATTCCAGGTGCTTTGAACATGCTAAATATTAAAAGGCATGCAATTGGCACACTTGATTTTTAAGTGTAATTTGGAAAATATAATTTAATCTCTAATGCTTGTATACCTTCACATGATTTCACACTATTTCCTTACCATAACAGTGAGGATTCTCTCGACAGTGGGAGTTTGAAGTGCTTGATTGTTCAAGAACAATCTGAACTTTGGAGAGGTTCACAGGCATAAATGATGGCCCACAGTCAACCCTTGCTGGAGCCGAGTTAAGCAAATTGAAGAAAAAATTGAATCTGACAAATGGGGCTCACATTCTCTTTAATTCCACTTACTGACTGTGCAGAATTACTGAGCCTCTCCCCTCCATATTTCCTTCTGTGTTTAATCTAATGAAAGGAATGACAAATTTTAATTAATAATATACGTGTAAAACACCCACTACTGTGCCTGGCATATTTTATGTGCTTGTAAATATTGATCTTTTTTATTTTTGGAAGATCTAAATTAATGAGAAGATCAACCATGTTCATAGATTGCAAAGCTCAATACTAGTAATATATCAATTCTCATCAAAATCATTTATATTTTCAACCCAAGCTCAATCAAAATTCCAGAAAACTCTTTTGCAAAAATTAACAAAATGTTTCTAAAATTAGTATGTATGGGCACCTGGGTGGCTCAGTCAGTTAAGGGGCTGCCTTGGTCTCAGCTCATGTTCCCAGGGTCTAGGGGGATTGAGATCCAGCCCCACATCAAGCTCCCGGCTCAGCGGGGAGCCTGCTTCTTCCTTTGCATCTGCTCCCCCACACACATTCATGCTCTCATTCTCTCTCTCTCTCTCCAAAAAAAAGAAAAGAAAAGAAAAGAAAAAAATAAATAAAATTAATATGTAAATGCAAAGAGCCAAGAATAAACAAAGCAATTTTTTTTTAAAGATTTTATTTATTTATTTGGCAGAGAGCTAGAAAGCACAAGTGGGGGAGGGATGGCAGATGGAGAGGGAGAGGCAGGTTTCCCACTGAGGAAGGAGCCCAATATGATGCAGGGGACTGGATCCCAGGACCCTGAGATCATGACCAGAGCCTAAGGCAGGCACTTAACCAATTAAACCACCCCAGTACCCCAAAATAATTTTTAAAAGTAAAGACAAAATTGGAGAACTTATCTTACCTGATTTCAATACTTAACTATAAAACATATCTAAGGAAGACAGTTTGGTATTCATGAAAAGAGACATAAAAATATGAATAAACAATGGAACAGACTAGAGAATCCAGAAATAGATCCACACATATACATGGTCAATTCATTTCTTTTCTTTCTTCTCTTTTGCTTTTTTAATATGAAATGAATTTTTCCCTTATTTGGTATTTGGTTACGTCTCCCTTTTTTATTATTGAGATGCAGTTGACACACAACGTTATGTTAGTTTCAGGTGTACAACATAATGATTCCACAATTCTGTACCTTACTTAGTACTCACCATGATAAGTGTAGTCACCATCTGTCAGCATACAATTTTATTACAAAATTATTGACTATTTTCCCAATGCTGTACTTTTAATTTTTTATCTCTGTGTACAGTCAATTGATTTTTGACAAAGATGTCAAACAAATGTAGAGGGCAAACTTAAACCTTAACATTCAACATAATAATATCGGTTCAAAAGAATATACTGACATCAAGTCAAAAGGAAGACAGGAAATGCTGACAGGCAGAGTCAAAGATTAAGGTCAACATTTCTGGAAAGCATGACAGGAGGACATTAGAAAGCACCAGTTAGGAGCTAATCAATCTTGCTTGTTATTGTTGTCATATTATGAGGATGTGCTCATGGCCTTGCTGGTGAGTACTTCTTGCAAATAAAATTAACATGACTACGCTTATATACATAGTGAATACACATGGCATGGTATTTCAAGAAATAACAAGTTTTGCAAGAAAAATAACTCCCTAACTTGGCAGTGTCAACATACTTCTATTTAAGACTGCTGATCTTTCTAGGAGATCCAATTGTTACATTATTTGACTATTATCTAATCATGTTTGCTGCAATTTCCAGTGTTTGACTATTTACTAAAAGATATAATTATTTATAGAACAAACAAAATATTTTCATTGCTAATAAAGTAAATGAACTTGTATATGCCCTGATGCCTGATCTGGTAATGTTTTGGAAGTGCTTCTAACAGCTAAACCAGTATCAAACACAGAATGAGAGGAATTTTTCCTTATCTGGAATATTTGTCACAAAACAAAGATCAAATCCATTGGATAAGACATTAGTGTCTTATGTGTTTTAAATTATCACTTGAAGAGTAACTTTTTAAGTATTAAATTTTTTATTTTAAAAATTATTTTTATTTAGAATTTGTTTTGCCTTAATGCTTCCTTCTTTTAATGACTTCTTTTATGAAATGTCTGTAATAGATAGTGATCATTGTTGCATGTAATGAAATATATACTCTTGTCCAACATATTGGTTCATAATAATAATAAGCCATTCTTTTATTATTATCTTTTTTTAAACAGAAAGAAAGCTCTGGAGCTTTTAGTATAACCCTATGCAGGAAAATGATTCATTGTTCATTATAATGGTTACTCATTATATTTAAAAAAGCATAAAAATAAAGTGTTATAAAAATACAAAATAACACAATTTTAGGAATTTCTTTTTTGTTTTTGATCCTGAATCCCAAGGTTAATATTTGTTGGGAATTGGGAAATATTACCACAATAACCAATGAATCTCTACAGCATTCTTTGCATCTGATGGGTAAAAGAGAGCTCTTTCACACCTTTTTCTTCTCACTGTATTAAAAATCCTGTTTCGGTGTAACAGAGGAAAGTCTCAGGTAGCCTGAGTATTAAGTCACACATATGTCAACCCCCAATATTTTTCACCTTTCTCTTTATATCTGTATCACTCATCTTCTTTCCCCCTTAATTCCTTCTTTGTTTTTAAAATTAAAATGTTTACTGATCGGGCACCTGGGAGGCATAGTCAGTTGAGCATCTGACTCTTGCATTCAGTTCAGGTCCCTGATCTCAGGGTTGTGAGATCAAGCCCCATGTTGAGCTCTGTGCTCAAGCACTAAGTCCGCTCGGGATTCTCTCTCCTTGTCCCTCTTCTGCCCCTCACAGCCTCCAAATTCAACACATTTACATGCCATTTGATTTCCTTCCAGTCTTTTTGTTTTATAAGAAACAAAACATTATAAAGTTAACCTCTATCCCCAAAAGTAACCTTCCATCATGAATTGGTGGAAATCATCTCAACAGTTCATTTGTGATATGAAATAATTTGTGCATCATGTTTTTGTTCACAAGGATGACAATGCTCTGTACATAATCTTCAACGTTTACCTCACCGTTTTGGTTCTGAGCTGTATCCATGCAAGTTTGTTTATTTTGGCAGCTTTATGATAATTTGTGGACTAAAGCAAAACACCTTTCATTATCCTACTGAGGGACATTTAGGTTATTTCTATCTTTTGCCAAAGAAATTCTGCAGTAAACATCTATGAAGCATTCCCTCACACACATATGTAAGAGTTCCTCTAAGGTGAATATCCAGGAGTAGAATTGCTAGAGTATAGGTTATGTACATTTTCAGTTTTAATAGGTCTTCCAAATTACTCCCCAAAGCAGTTGTTCCAAATCATTTATTGAATATTATATGGTGTATTATCTATATGCCAGGCAGAGATTCAGACATTGGGGGTGCAGCAGTAAAAAAAAAAAAAAGACAAAAATTTCTGTCCTTGCAGAGTTTATATTTCAGTGGACAAAAATAGTCAATGACCATAATAAATTAATTATAGACTGTGTTAGGAGGCAATTAATGTTGTGGGGTGGGGGGAATAACTCAGAGAGGAGTACCTGGGTGGCTTAGTCTGTTAAGTCCCTGACTCTTGGTTTCAGCTCAGGTCTTGATCTCAGGGTCATGAGATATCCCTCCTACCCCCCATTGTGAGCTCCGTACTCAGTGCAGTAAGTCTGCTTGAGATTCTATCCCACCCCCTCTATTCTTCCCCTCACTTGTACACACACATACTCTCTCTCTCAAATAAATAAATAAAATCTTTTTTAAAAAATCAGAGAAAGGAGAAGGAGGAATGTTGAGTAGATGCTATTATCAATTGGGTGGAGATAGACCTCACTGAGAAGTTAACATTTTAGCAAAAACTTGAAAGCTATCTGCTTTCAGTATTCCAGCAGAGGGAACAGCCAGTGTAAAGCAGGCATGTGCCTGGTCTGTTTGAGCAACCCCAAGGAGACCAGTATGTACGCAGCAGTGGGAGCCACAGGGACAACTGGGAGGAAATGAGGCTCGCAACAGGGGCCAGGTTATGCTGGAGCACAACCGGAGGCCATTGTGTGGAGTTGGGCTTTCATGTAGCGTGAAATGGGAGCCAATGGATGGTTTTAATGAGAGGATGGGCATGATTTGTCTTATGTTTTAAAAGTGTATCCCTCTGGATGCAGTGAAAAAATATGTCCCAAAAGGGTGAAAGATGAAAGCAAAGGAGTCAAGGATGACTCACAGATGTTGGCCTGAGCAGCCATAAAGATGGAATTGCCATCAGTGGAGGAGAAGCTGACTGCAGGACCAACACCTCGGTGGGGGAGAATCAGGAGTTGGTTTTGAAAGTGTTTGAGAGGTCTACTCAGTGCTTTTCAGACTGCTGGAGACTACTTAATTTGGTTTTGTTTCTATTTCTCTCAAAGACCAATAATTCCATAGTACACGTACAAATAATTTGCTAGAAAATGAAATAAAGACATTTAAAATATAAACTTCAGTTTTGTTTGTATGCAACATAAGTAGTTACTCTGTCAAATTACTCTAAAGTTTTCAAGTACTTTTTATTTCTGTACTTTTTTTGCAGATGGGTGGAAATTTTTCGTGGACTAGTGGACTAATAACAAATATTTCCTGACTGGCTGTGATCTGAGAGGCCGTACTTTAGATGACCCTATATTAGACATTCAAGTAGAACTGTCTAGTAGATCATTGAATATTTAAATCTACTTTTAATCATCACCAAAGGGCAGAGGTAGGTAATGTCTATAAATTAAACTGAATTTAAGATTAATTCTGATTCAACAACTATTCATTGAGGATATACCACATTTGAGTCACTATGTGGCCTTTTTTGTGGCAGTGCCAAAGGGAAGGGACAGATTAAGATCTGTGGGCAGTCTGGATAGGCATCCCTTCATACTAACAATATTCTTTAAAACTTTATTCACCATATATCTAATGGAATAAGGCAAAAACTGATTTCTGTTACCAAACATGTATATTTTTTCTTCACATTTGAAATAACTTACTAAACACAATTTTCCAAACCAAATAACTTCTAGAGAGCATCTTTAACTGTTCAAAATTTAAACATTCAAGCTGGGTGAACCCAGAGATGGGAGCCTTACCTTTTGGTTAAACCTTGTGATTTGCACCCAGTGACAAAAATATTCAACACTGGGCGCCTGGGTGGCTCAGTGGGTTAGGCCGCTGCCTTCGGCTCAGGTCATGATCTCAGGGTCCTGGGATCGAGTCCCGCATCGGGCTCTCTGCTCAGCAGGGAGCCTGCTTCCTCCTCTCTCTCTCTGCCTGCCTCTCTGCCTACTTGTGATCTCTGTCAGATGAATAAATAAAATCTTTAAAAATATATATATATTCAACACAGATTTTCTTTCAAACTGAAAGCTGTCTTCTTGGTGGAGAGAAGAATCACTTTTCTCTCTCTCTGGGTATGGAAGAAGTCCCTGTGGAAAGTTAGACTGACAATCTATTTCTAATTCACTACTGTGAAGTGTTATCTCTTTTGGGAAATGCCCCCGTATAGCAGCTATGTGGTTGCTCTCAACCTGTATCTGGTTTGGTTCTGAGGAAAGATTTGTCATCCCAGAGTTTCCAGAAGGACAAGAGAGCTATAGAGAGTTTAATAGTTTGTCTGACGTCACTTATCCAGAAAGTGTCAAATTAAGCCTCCAACATAATTTTCTAACTTTAAAGATGGTATTATTTGAATGATTCCACTTTAAAAAATATTTATATTGCCCTAACAGTAATAGTCATTACACATCTAGAACTGATATTTCATATTTCATATTTCATATCTAGAAATATTTCATATTTCTAGATGCCCATTGATACTGTAGGACTATTACCACCAAAGACTCTTCCACCACCAACTCTTTCTGGGTGTAGAGAATTGAGTCTCATCTATACCCACAAATAAGACCAGTCTATTACCACATGGCCTCATATTTTTCTCCTCAGTTCCTGCCTTGGTTCTTCCAAGGACATCTGCTGCCCACAGCCTACCAGTCATTCTGATTGGGACAGGAGGAGGGGGGTAATCCTCTCTAGTCTCCGTTAGACTCAAGCTATTCTGTGTAGAAGTCATCAGAAACGCCTATCTCCTCACTTTAGTGTGACACATATTCCAATTTCTTTTTGAAGTTTTACCTCATTTTTTTCTAAAATTGCCACAACTGGTCCTCTCCTCCAAAAGCAAAAACTTTGTACTGTTTTGTGTTGTGTTTCTTCATTTTGGAAGCTGAGTAGTCTACTAGGATGCTCCTTAGTTCCTCAGGCAACAGGTTGTGATAGTTTTCTCAAGCACGTTTCAAACATGTTGAATCCCAGTAGATTAGGATTCAAACCCGGACCCTTCCTTGCCTGCGACCCTCTCTCCCTCCCAGGCATACTGACGCAGGCAAAAAAAAAAAAACAAAACAACAAAACAAAACCATAATGACTCCTATCCAGAGTCCTCAACCCCTAGTTTCTGAACTAACTTAACTCTTAAAAATTTTTTTTTCTTAAAAGGGGCAGGGGAGTAATTCACCAAAATAATAATTAGTAAAGAGCCACCTCATATCTAATTTGTCAGATTACCCTTCTATAAATCCAATCTGAAACTTATCAAGATGTCCTTAAATAATCAGAGAAGTATTTTTAACTACAAATTCTTGACTCATTACATTTTCACTCAACTAGTAAAACTGAAACTAATTTTTAAATATCTTCAAATGTTAAGCAAATTTAATCCAGCATCCCCTGGAAAGCACATAATTGTTCCCCAGACACCATAGGGATGTTTCAGGTCCTAAGCACTCCAGTGAAAGAACAGATGTTCCGTCAATCATTTGTAACTTAAATTTGCAACATGAAGAGATTACTAAGCATTTTCCATTTAATTTCTAACTTTCTCAGTGTCATGGCTTATGACTCATTCCCCCAATGGTCATTCCTTTACGGTGTCCCTAAAGAAAAATGTGACAGAAAGTCTTGATGTCTCATCCAAATCACAAGGTTATAGTCTTTATTTGCTTAAATCTGACTGCCCCAGATTATGATTTTTAAAAAAGGAAATTATTTGGAAGAATGCAAAGACACTTCTGTTAGGTAGATTTTTCTAGATGGGTTCTCAGGAACAGTCAATCAATTAAATAATTCCACATATATTTTACTAAATGCCCATGTCAGAAACTGTGCTAAACAATGGAGATCAGAAGGAAAGGGACACCAACTCCAGTGGGGGAGTCCTGAAGTCCAACAGGGGAGCCATCCATATAAACAAGTCATTGCAACACAGTGTCCTACTTGCTATAGTGGAAAAACAGAGAAAAGAGTGACTCATTCTTTTGGGTACCTGAATGGCTTTGCAGAGAAGGTGATATTTGAGCTGGGTGTTGAACAAAGATGAAGATAGAGGTAGAGATAGAAGTAGAGGTGTGGGATGAACAGATGCAGCTATTAAAGGGCATGGCAGATCGAGGGAGCAGTAGAGAGCTCTATGTAACCAGAGCTCTGCCTCTCATCCTGGGACAAGTCCTGGGCCTATGCAGCACTATGCAAGGGGCTGTGGAAAACCACGGGACAAGCATGTCCCAGCTGTCTGGGGCTTCTTTGCATTTATTCAACTTTATGTCAATTTTAGTAAATAGTGATTTTAGACATTTTCCCCAGTTCTATTAGAATATGATTGACATAGAACATTGAATAGGGATTTTAGAGAGTTCGGAAATGAAAATAAAAATGAATACATCTGGGAAGAAGAATGCAAAAACTTCCATGAGTTCTTCATATGAAACAAATATGCCTGAGTTTCAGAAGTCTGTTTCAAGCTGTAACTCTCTTACCATCAGCCTATTATCACCAATCCCTGTGTTTTTATGCCCCTTGGCTCTTAGGGGTTTCACTTGAGGAATCTTAAAGGCATCTTTCAGAACCCTGTATGTACTGGGTTTCATATGCCAAATTGAAAACATTTAAGCAAGCTTAATTAAGAGATTGCATCTCTGTTGTAGAACGCTATGGCAACTTGGCAAATAAAGAAGAGGGAAATAAAAATAATCAAGAGACTATTACCACCATGTAGGTGAGAAATGAGGCCTTCCTGAGATAAGGCAGAGGCAGTGAGGATGGCTAAGAAGAGATGAACTATTTGAGAGATAATTTAGGAAAGGAAAATGACAGGAATTAGTGACCTGTTTACTGTGAGCAGTAGGAGTCAGGGATGACTCTCAGATTTCTAGTTTTGCAGACCAATGGACAATGAATATTTTTACCTAAGGTAGAAAATAAAAGAGGAATAAAGTTTCCAAAAATATCTGAATGATATCTGAAAGACAATGAACTGACTTTTGCCTCTGCTGAGTTGTGATGCTTGTGGTACAGGAATTATTCATTCAATATCTTCATGTGGCAACTATTAAACATGATGAACTAAGTGAGACATGCATTTGGAAGTATCCAGTAGTTGATGGAAATTCAAGTCTGAATGAGATCTGAGAGATGTATGAGGCTGAAAATAAAGAAATGGAAGTCACTGATGAGCTTTGCACAATGGCTAAAGCTAAGGGGACTGACTATGCCACAAGCAAGGTGCAAAATAAGAAAAGAAGACTCAGCACTGAGCCCAGAGAAAACTAACCTCTTGGTGTCAGGGAATAGAAGAGCCTGGGAAAAGGTTGTCACAATGTCAGACTGGTAAGTACTCCTACCAGGGTTTTTTTTTTTTTTTTTCCTTAAAAAAAAAAAAATGATTTCTTCAGTAAAATTTGCATTTTGCAAACACAAATTCTTCAGAAATTTTAAAGAATAAAGATGATCTTTCAAGTCAAGTCATGCTATTTAGGATCATATATTAAATATATTGTGAATCTATAAGCCTCTTCTCAATTAAATATTTTCATTTAAAATGGGTTGTAAAAAATTAATTTGGACTAATTGCAGCAATTGCATACTTTATTAAATTCTGCCAGCTTACAAATTAGGCAGTTTTAATTATTTTTTAGAGGAAGCGATAAACAACGTTCAGGGAATCCTATGTGTGAATCCCATAGGACCCATAACCACCGACAGAATGAACAACAGAGTTACTAAGGGATTTAATCCTCCTGCCCTGAGACTTCTGGTATGAGTGACGCTATACAAAAATCACTTTGGCAAGAGGAAAATGTAACACATCAGAATTCCGGGACACTCACGACATCTAATCCAGCCAGATTTTATCTCCTTCACACTGTAATCTAGGACAGGTTTTTGGCATTGTCCCCAGACCCCATTGCCAATGGGTAAGCAGAGCTGTCCCAAGGGGTTTTAAACCAGCGATCCTCTTATCATCCTTCACTCCCTACTGCTAGAGATCACGCTCTAGAAGGATTCATCTTTGGGTACTGTTGCCCTGTCGCATCTTTGGGTGCGAAGCGTGGCTGTGGGTCCTGGGGTCAAGCCAAGCCACCGCTCTCTTATACACGAACCTAGATTGCACAACTCCTTCCTTGCCAGTGGAAAACTCGGGACCTCACCGCGGCTCAAGTTGCATGACGTCAGCATGATAGCAGCCAATCATAAGTGTGCTCTTGAAGAGACGGCTGGAGAGTGGACACTGTACTGGTGGTGGTGTTCTGTCAATCTCAGCAGAGGAGCCGCCTCTTTCCTCTTGGCAACGGATGTGTCATAGCAACAGCTTGCCAGGGCAGCTGCAGTTGGAGCTCTTGGGACCTGTTTTTCTGCGAAGAGAGTCAAACTTTCATCCCCAGCTCCCAGAGGAGCTTTCTCCAGGGTACTGCAAAGAGGCTTCTTTTCCCCTCCGTTAGCAGCCCCAGGTAAGGGAAGGTCTGAATGGGAAAGTATTTTACTCCTTTTAACAGCATTTAGAACACTCGCGGGGCCAGCGATGTGCTTGATGCAGTGAAGACTGCAAAAAGCTACAAAACTTTCTCTGATTTCAAAGAACGTCCGGCCTTACCAGGGGACACAAATAGCAGGGAGAGAGCCGTTAACGACCGTCTAGGAATTGTGAGGGCGGGCGCTGTGGCTCCTTCACAGGTCGTCCAGTGCATTGTCCAGCGCATCGCCGCGCAATGGTAGGAGCTCAGTAAATGACGGATGGAGGGAGGAGCGGATGGAGGCATGAGAAGGAAAACAGCATGATTCTGGCACAGAGGATCAAAGAAGAGATCAGCGTGGGCTGAGGTCGCTAGGTGACTTCGGGACTGTTAGAAAAGGGCTGGAATAGATGAAGAATGAAGATGAATGGGAGAACATTACATCTTTGGAAGTTAAGGGCCTCGTCGGATTCCTGTTGACCACCGGTGCCTAACTGCTGCTCAGTAATTTCTCCCTCCTTCTCCACGGTGTACGCTGCATGCTGAATGAAGTCACAGCAATTGTTCGGGAAGTTCTTGAGTTCGAGGCCTTCTGCTTTTGCAGAGGCCTGGCATAATTACATAGAACGTGATTAGAAAGTGTCAGGGAGGACTAAGGTTGTTTCCGCCAGAGTGAGAAAGCTGGGGAGGCTTCAGAGAGGAGGTCACATTGGAGTTGAGCCTTGAGGAATGAGTAGGATTTAAGCAAGCAGAGAAATGTGCGCGAGGCAGGGAGCAGAAGTGATGGAGAGGAACAGGGCTCCCCGGAGAGGGAGATGGGAAGGTATGGGGACTGTTTGCAGAATGATAGTAATCCTGTGAGGCTGGACTAGAACTGGAAGGGAGAATGTGATGAGGCAGACGGTGAAGGGTGTTCAAGGTGAAGCTTACACGTTTGCACTCTATCCTCTTTACCAATGTCTCATCTGTCTACCTCTAGTGCAAAAGTGCCTCCTAGTGATTTTTTAAATGCAGCTTACCAGGCTCACCCCAACATGCAGAATCACAATAGGTCTAGAAACTTTGCTTTTCAGATGAGCTCCATTTGTACAGTTCTGGATGAGAATGCTACTGTGGGCAATTGGGACCCACATTATATCCCACAGGATACACAGAAGTGACTTGTTAAGATCTGTGTTTTAGAAAGGCCTGCCCGGTGGGTGACTGTTCCGCTTGGAACAGAGACAGGGAAGCAAGTTGAATGTTCGTAATCTACACAGGGGGACCGAGGAGGAGGATCTGTGGTTAAAAACAAAATTACCTGTGTCTTTTCCCTAATCCCTAATTGAAATATATGCATTTATAACAAACCATAGCAGTGTTAGCAGGATGTGTGACTATCACCAAAAAAAGTTATGGTTCTTTTCATATACCTTATGGATATTATAGATGTATTATTTATGCTCATCACTTCTTCAAAATCAAGGTAGTAATCAGAACCACTGCTAGGCCATGTTATTTAATGTGTTAATAAATAAGCACATGAATTGTTATAATTTTAAAAAGAGCTTGATAACTGTCTCCCTTGTAAGCTCATGTTTTTATTTGACGCATGGGTTCACCAAGCTGCCAAAGGGGTTCATGGCACAAAGTAATTAGGAGCTACTGGTATGGGAGGACATGGTGAAGGCCTGAACCAGAGGAGGCTATGGAGAAGAGGGCATGGAATTCAGGAGAAATTTCAAAGGCAGAAGTGAGGGAGAGCATCAACTTAACTAAGTAAATATCCAATCTTGGGAAGAGGTGAAAGTCATTTGGAAGGAGAGAAACCAGAGTAGTAGACCAATGGGAAACACGGTACGAACAGTTCATCTCTGGAGGGTGGGTATTGTGAACTTGTCAGAAAATGTCTGAATAGCTTAGCAGAATCTTAAAGCTTAGTCAGAGTCTTGGTGGAGATGAACCATGAAGCAGCAGTTCTTGGAGACATATCTACCAGGCTCCCAAGACGTGAGTCCTGGATCTTATCCCAAATCTCTTTAAAAAAGGGGCGGGGGGGGGACACAAGCATCATCAGCTTACAAATACTTTGGGAAGAGAAAAAGAAGATCCTGACCACCCAGACAAGTCAGCTAATTGAAGTACACTGGAGAAGTAATACTTTCTAAGGAAGACCTTCGGTGAAGAGAAGGTGCCAGTTCCACAGGCCTTCTCAGAATTAAAAGTCTCGTGGCTGGGCCTAAGCCACACGTCCATCCAGGTAACAAATGAGAATGTGTAAACGGGTGGTGTGTTTTACAGCAAAAATAGTGTGAAGAGAGGAAGCTTAATAACTGTTTATGTCACTGCGTTACGTCAGTCATCATTTGTCACTCATCCCTTCACCTGCAGTAGTTGCCTTCCTGAATAACAGCAGCATCATAAAAAGAGACAGTCACGAACAAGTCTTGGAAGTTAGTTTGGAACCAGGTCAGAGAAGGCTCTGAATGCAGTGCTCTCAAAATCAGTGGCCTGCAGTCACAGGTTTTGAACCATTACATGGAGAGCCTACTCAGTCCTTACTTCTCTTGGCACTCCCTAATGCCTTTGCTCCTAACATAGAAGGTAAAAAAAAATGTGTCCTTTGTTACACTGGTAGTAAAAGGATATTCTGGGATGGGTGGATTAATTTACAAAGAATATAAGTGGCTTTAATGTTAAAAATATGTAAATGAAAGGCTGAAATATCTATTAGTATTATAGTTCACACATTCTGTTTTGAAATTCAGCTATAGTGGCTTTGAAAACCATATGTAATACAAGCTACTGGAGTAGTCTAACTTTCTTCTAAGGAGAGATGAAGCGTGTTTCTGCTCTTAATAATAAGAGTTGAGAACAGGAAAAATGTGGTGAGCATTTCAGGGACGTCTCAATAAAGTGATATCTGGGGGCACCTGGAGAGCTCAGTCAGTTAAGCATCTGATCCCTTTTTTTTTTTTTTTTAAAGATCTTATTTATTTATTTGACAGGCAGAGATCACAAGTAGGCAGAGAACCAGGCAGAGAGAGAAGGGGAAGCAGGCCCCCCGCTGAGGGGCTCCACCCCAGGACCCTGAGATCATTACCGGAGCCGAAGGCAGAGGCTTAACCCACTGAGTCAACCTGGTGCCCCTAAGCGTCTGACTCTTGATTTCTGCTTAGGTCATGATCTCAGGGTGGTGGGACCGAGCCCCAAGTCGGGCTCCACAATGGGCATGGAGCCTGCTTGGCATTCTTTCCCCTCTGCTCCTCTCCCCCTACCCCATGTGCTCTCTCTCTCTCTTCAATAAAAAAAATCTTTATAAATAAATAAATAAACAAACAAACAAATAAATAAAGCGATGTCTATACTGGAAAATTCTTATGACCTTTTAGTAGGGAAAAGATTTGGAAAATATAGTATAGCACATTCACTGCATGAGATATGGAATTGATTTTATATAAAAAGTCTTAGTAAGACCTGCCATAATTTTAAAGCAACATCTTTTATTTGGGACTTGCTTTTTTTTTTTTAAAGATTTTATTTATTCATTTGACAGACAGAGATCAGGAGCAGGCAGAGAGGCAGGCAGAGAGAGAGGAGGAAGCAGGCTCCCTGCTGAGCAGAGAACCCGATGCGGGGCTTGATCCCAGGACCCTGAGATCATGACCTGAGCCGAAGGCAGAGGCTTAACCCACTGAGCCACCCAGGCGCCCGGGACTTGGTTTTTAAAAGAAAATCTGCATAAAAAATAAACAGTGAATAAAAAGTGGATTTATTGAAATTGTATAGAATAAATTATTCATTTGATCTTGATATCTTCAATGAAAACTGATTTGTTTTCTAGACACAATATTGGTAGGTTTTCTATTATTTGAAGTTACTAAAATAAACTATGAAATTTTGCCTGTAACACAAATACAATGTAAAGTAGTTACTCCCCTAATCATTTTCTTTTCAGTTTAGACTATAGTTTTTAAATCTATGATGCCTAGCAACTTAAATACTGTGCTTTTAATTAAGAATAATTGGAACCTCTAAAAGCCTATAGAACAGTCTGGTCTTCCTTTTTCCTTGGTCACTAGTCACCATTTTAGACATAGGGGTTAACATTTGTAAAAACAGTAAATGAGGGGGCCTGGGTGGCTCAGTTGTTAGGCATCTGCCTTCAGCTCAGGTCATGATCCTGGTGGGATCAAGCCCCACATCAGGCTTCCTGCTCAGTGGGAAGCCTGCTTCTCCCTCTCCCACTCCTCCTACTTGTGTTCCCTCTCTCACTGTGTCTCTCTCTGTCAAATAAATAAATAAATAAAATCTTTTAAAAAATAGTAAATGAGCTCTTCTGGTAAGGAAGCACACATTTAATGTTTATTCTGTTTTCAAATGTACTGCTGGAAAATGGACTTTGTTTTCCCCCTGAATATTGGAAATGGTACCAGAAATATTGGAAATGGTACCCACAAATCATTTTATAAGCCTTCAAAAAGGACTGAGCATACGTGATTACTTTGACTATTTCTAGGGGTGACTGTCTTAGATTGATACCTATATATTCAAACGGAACACCAATGCTGCACCTCTTAATCCTTGGAAACTGTGAATATGTTAACATATATAGCAAACAGGAATTGAGGTTGCAGATGAAATTAAAATTACTAATCAGCTGACCATAAAATAGGGAGCGTAACCTATATTCTCTCTGTGGACCCAGTGTAATCTCAAGGGTCCTTAAAAAGTGGAAGTGGAAATAAGAAGAGAAGGTCAGAGTATATTCTGTGAGAAAGATCTAACCCACTGCTGTTGGGTTGTTTGAAGATGGAGGAAGAGGCCCCACAAGCCGAGAAGTACTGGTGGCTTCGAGTACGAAAAGGCAAAGAACTATTCTCCCTTAGAACCGTAGAAAGAATGGAACACAGCCTTGGTGACTCCTGCTGATAGCTTGATTTTTAGCCCAGTGAGAGCCATGTCAGACTTCTGAACTAAAGAACCATTAGATAATGAATATGAGTTAAGACGCTGAACTTCTGCTACTTTGTTAGAGCAGCAGTAGAAAATGAAAACAGCATGCACACAGGTGATTCCACAGATCTTAAGCAAAAGCCTTTTGTTCAGACTGGAAATGCATAAGCTAAGAAGGGCAGAAGGAAAAAGGACACCAAGGAGCCATTAATTCATTTTTTTTAAGCACGTATATTCTGTCAGTCCTAGAGTTTACTGCCTACTCTACAGTCTAACTTCACATGCCTTCAATTGAATTGTTGACGTTCCCTTTCAAGTCTGCTCTTTCCCTGGGACCCGCGTCTCAACAAATAGCAACCCACGCTTTCAAGTCCTCAGGTAAAACCTGCTGAAGTCAGTAAGACTTGAAGCAGCAGCTCCCTCACAGTCATAATACAGAACATAGGAAGAAATAAACACGTGTCATTGTATGTCCCTGAGATGTGTGGGGCACTCATTACCCTCGCAGAGTTGACTACTATACACCGTGGTGTACTAGGGTGTGTCACTTCTCCCATCAGCTTCATCTCCAAGTCTTCCCTTACTCTCTCTGCTCCAGCCATCACAACCTTCCTGCTGTCTTCTCAAATAGGCCAAGCATATCCCTACCCCAGAATTGCCAGAATTCCCTCGCAAATGTAAGCTCTATCAGGGGAAAGGTTTTGTCTGTTTTGTTCACTACCATATTCCTAACAGCTAACACCAACAACTTGGGGCATCAATGTTGCTCAATAAATATTTGTGGGAGGGATTCTGCTGATGGTGGAGGTGAAGGTAGGTGTGTATATGCAGGAAGGGGGAGTCCAGCTGGTATCCAGAGTGTTCTGAGTATTTTAAGTCAAATGTAGGTGGAATAGAATATGAAAAGGGGTACATTAATAAAGACTTTTCTGAAAAAAGGACTTGGTTCAAGATTTGAAATTATACTGAGGCTGAGAAGAGGGCTGGAGGATACTTGACAGGCTGGAAAGTTGGGTCAGAGCCATTTACTGCTAGATACTTGAGAAGTAGAAATTCCCAAGTTGTCAGAATCTTAAAATGCTAATTAAATCATAAAATCATAACTTTTAGGTAAAGCCACTGATTTTAAATAATTTCATTTGTAATGAAACACAGTGACCGGTTGCCACTGAAAGCTAAGGGACGGTCTGGTACAAAGATTAAAAGTGTGGGCATTGGGGCCAGACTGGGTGGGCTTTACAGCTCACACTTTGTGATCGCCCTGGCCTCTGTTTGCACCTTATAAAGTGGGGATGAAGATAAAAGGATTCATAAAATGCTTATCTAAAAGGGTGGCTCAAATTAAATAAAAAAATACATGTGAAGTACTTAAGACTGTGCCTGGCACATAGCAAACACTCAACAAACGTGAGCTACATTATTACATTTTGAAAAAATACATGCAAACAATGTGAAGTAAAAGATGTAAATCACAAACACCCTCCCCCCCCTCCCACGCTTTGGTCTAGATTTAGTAATCAAGGAATGAGGCATAAAATGAAAGATAGGATATTCTGACTGTGGACTACAAAATAATTTTCAATCTATATTGGTTTGTTAAAATGAAGCAACCAGGGGTGCCTGCATGGCACAGCTAGTTGAGCATCTGACTCTTGGTTTCAGCTCAGGTCGTGATCTCTGGGTGGTGAGACTGAGCCCCATGTCGGGCTGAGCACTCAGTGCAGTCTGCCCGAGATTCTCTCTCCCTTTCCCTCTGTCCCTAGCTTCATGCTCTCTTTCTCAAATAAATAAATATTAAAAAAAAAAAAAATGAGGCCACCACTGACTGACATGACTGAGTTGAGGGCGATACAACTTTTTTTTTTTTAATTTTTTAAAGGTTTTATTTATTTGTCAAAGAGAGAGAGAACAAGTGAGGACAAGCAGGGCGGGGCAGCAGGCAGAGGGAGAAACAGGCTTTCTGCTGAGCAAGGAGCCCGATGCAGGACTCTCAGGACTCGATCCCAAACCCCTGGGATCATGACCTGAGCCGAAGGCAGATGCTTAACCGACTGAACCATCCAGGCGTCCCAAAGTTTATTTCATTAAATCATCACGACCATCTCGTGAGGTAGGTTTTATTATTATCATTCCCCTTAAGCATGAATAAGCTGAGACCCAGAAGGTATATAATTTGCCAAGGATCACTCAGCTGGTAAAAGGCAGAGTCTATTTTTCAACCTTCCTGCTCAGACTCTGAAATCACGCTCCTAACAATCTAACGAGATGAGACAGGGGTGACCGTGGAGATGTTGAGGACTCGATGTGCTAGCAAATGACCTCAGCCAAAGCTGATGAAGAATTCCACAGAACGCTTTTGGAAGCACTCTCTCACAGCACAAGCAAGGAGATGGTGGCTACACATACACATGCTAGAACACAAGTACTACTTAAATTGTGTTAATTTTAAAAATTCTGTACCTATATGCATGTTATGGGCCTGTGCCTGCCTGTGGACTTCCAGCCTGTTTTGTTGGGGCAGCTGCTGGGGAGCTGGGCCCGGGGCCGCAGACAGCAGCTCCCTGGGATGGGAGCAGCAGCAGGAGGCGGGGGAACCCCTTCCTCTGCCCTGTTTCCACAGCAGGGCCGATGGAAAAGATGAAAGATGGTTGACAGGTGGCTTCTGTGTGCTTCCGCTGAAAGCCTCCACCAGCATGGCAAGATCTTATCAGTAGGACTGTCTGTGAAGACACATGTTGCTTTCACCAAGGCAAAGCTTAGAAAACATATTCTTCTATTTTACTGAATGATAATGCTTATTATTTGAAACTATAACACAGAATTTACTAATGACATTATCTCTTTATGCAGCCTAAGTCAGAACCATGGCTCCAAAATCTAGAAAACAAAAGAGCTCCAGCGGCCAAAGAAAATCAAAACGGACCAAAACCAAACAAATGTTACCTGGTAGGATTGGTTTTTCATTCATGGGATTTTTATGGATCTAGTATTTGTATATATATTTGCTGCCAAAATGACTGAGGTTTAACGTATCAAATAATGACATAATTTTGCTGTTGTAAAGTCAACCACAAATGGAATTTAAAATATAGAGATTTATTCCTATGCTTGATTCATTTCATTAGAATACCTGTTAAATGTCATATAATGAATGCCATAGCAAATATATCACTAAAAGATAACTCTGTGAAGAAAGATAATTTTTTCAAATTCTATTTAATCATTCATAAAATAGTTTAAATCTTCATTGTGTATTTATGTTTGTGCTTGGTGCTTTGATGCTTGGTAAAAGACTATAATAAACTACTATATTTATTTGATTCAAAAATGCAAATGTGACATCATTTTATTATATTCTAGATAGTGAAGAAAGAGAGCCTATAAATATGGAGAGCATGGGTAAGTGGAAATATAATTTAGAATTTATGACCCCAGTTTTAGAATATTTTAATATGCAATAAGCAAACAAAAGTACAAACTGAGGTGATTGATGAAGATGTACATGGGTTAAAATTATATTATGTCACTTAGAATATAAAGTGAAAAAGTATTAAAATTTTAAAGTAATTAAAAATTTTAAGGAGAGAATAAAAAGTAAGTGTGGAAGAGAGAATTTCAAATTGAGAAATAGACTTGAACCGATCAGTCTCTCACAAATCTAACATGGTATGGTTACAGAAGAGAGTAGAAAGTGTGTAAGTCTGTTAGTTATTACTTTCATTAGAATAATATTTTTAAGACTCTGGCCTGTACTTCAAGGTAAGATTCAAGTATTTCAAGTTGAAGAGGCTAATTTTTAAACACATAAACTAGAACTTAGACAACCAAATTAATGTTATTCCTACTTTCAGAGGCTAAATAATCTTATTCCATTAGGACCTTTTGTTTTGGCTGTTGTTGAAACTTTCCTCTTAGATTGGACTTAGGTGATGCCCTTCATGTTTAGAGACAGGGAGGAAACAGTGCGGGTTGGGGAAGAAGAAGATCCAAAAGCCTTGTAGGCTGTGTTATAAAGGCTCTGACTTTGAGTCATATAGGATGGAGGCTACTCAAGTGGTATTTAAGCAGAAGAGTGATGGGGTCTGACTTATAAAGTGTCACCCTGGCTATCTAGCTGTGAATTTCAGGGATGGAAGCAGAAACCAGTCCAAAAGCTACTGCAGGAACCTACGAAAGAGAAGGTGGCGGCTTGGGCCAGGGCAGTAGAGGGGTAGTGGAGATGGCAGGAGGATGTCGACTGACAGTAAATGGCACTAGAAGAGGGCACAGTAAATAATTTACTGAATTAAATATTTCAGTAAATAATAATTTGGGTAACAATTATATTATAATTATTTGGGTAAATTATTTGGGTATAATTATTTGGGTAAATAATAATTTACCCAAAACTTAAAGTTGTCTTTGATTCCTTTCTCCCCCTCAGCACTTCCCTATTCCCATAAAACCATCCCACCTCTAAAATATATCCCATCCACTTCATGTTATGTCCACATCTGCAGCCTTAGTCCAGACCTCCACATTTCCTATGCAGATTGGTCCCTTGGCCCTCAACTGGTATCACTGCTTCTACTTACCTGGTCATGTGTCTTTCCCGCATAAACTCTCTTATGAGTAACTCTCTTTACTTTGCCATTATAGCAGTCCTGTCTCTGCCTCCCTCTCTTTGTCTCTCTCTGTCTCTCTCCTCAGTCCCCCATCCCAATCTAGATCCCACCGGCCTTGCTTAGCAGACAGTATCTCAAAGTTATTCCTGCCTCAGGGCCTTTGTTCTTGCTACTCCTGATACCTGAATAGATCTTCCCCCAGATATTTATGCATCTATCTCCTTTTCACCATTCAGATCTAGATCTGATCCAATCCCACCTCTGCAAGAGGACTTCCTTGACCTCTCCTTCACCTGGCACCATTGTATTGCTTACATAGCACTTATCCTAATTCTGAAATTAAAGTACAGTCAATTCTTATTTTTCTTGGAAATTCTATGCAGTTGCTGCTAACACTGGATTAGCAACACTGGATTGCTCCTAGGGTAAATACAGAGTTAGGTTCCTATGAGCCTCTAGTCACATTTTCATTAGCCAGTCAATACATAAACTTGTTTTATGTGCAATTCTGTTTAAAGACACCTTATTTAATATATATTATCAATTCATTAACATTGAACTCATGGCCAAATGCACTATAACGCATGTCTAAATGATGCTTATCTAAGACACGAATTTTCCCAAGTCACACCCCAGCCTTCTTGCATTAGGAACACTAGATGGCACTTCAGCACTATGCTTGGGAGCCATTTTGACTGGCAAAATCACCAAAAGAAAAAGTAAAAAAAATTTTAAATTAAATGGTTTAAAAATTAAATAGCTTATTATCTTGCAATTTTGGAAACCAGGAGTCTGACATTACTTTCACTGGGTCAAAGTCAAGATATTAATAGGACTGGTTCCATCTGTAGGCTTTGAAAGGAGGATCCACTTCCTTACCTTTTTCAGCTAAAGGCTCTCTGCATTCATGGACTTTCAGTGCTTTCCTCTATTTTCAAGGCCAGCAGTGTAGCATTTTCTAATCTTTCTGTCTTTGACCTCTGCCTCTTTGTCATATCTTCTTCCTTGACTTTGACCCTCCTGCTTTCCTCTTATAAGGATCATAGTGGTTACCTTGGGCCCTGCGCAGGAGCCCAATGATCTCTCCATCTGAAGTTCCTTAATTTCATCACATCTGCAAGTCTATCTTGTCATATAAGGTAACTTAAATTCGCAGGTTTCAGGGATTAGGACATGGACACTTTCAGGGAGGCTCTATTCTGTTTACCACAAGTGATTAGTAGCACAGGTTTGGGAATTAGACTTGGCTCAGTTCATAATTCTGCCACTTAATGACGGTGTGGTCACAAATGACTTCACCTCCCTGAACATCTACTACCTGTCTGAAAAACAAGGTAGCATAGGGGCACCTGAGTGGCTCAGGGGTTAAAGCCTCTGCCTTTGGCTCCGTTAGTGATCCCAGGGTCCTGGGATCAAGCCTCACATCGAGTCCCACATGGAGCTCTGCATGGAGCCCCACATGGAGCCCCGCATCGGGCTCTCTGCTTGACAGGAAGCCTGCTTCCCTTCCTCTCTCTCTGCCTGACTCTCTGCCTACTTGTGATCTCTGTCTGTCGAATAAATAAATAAAACCTTAAAAAAAAATTTAAAAAAAACAAGGTAGCATGGCTATCTCATGAGATTATTGTAGGTTAAATTAGACAGTACATGCCCACTTCCTTACGTGGAGCTGTCACAAAGACAGTTCACGCTAACTGTTGTTACTATTTTTTTTTTTAAGATTATTTATTTATTTATTTGACAGAGAGAGATCACAAGCAGGCAGAGAGGCAGGCAGAGAGAGAGGAGGAAGCAGGCTCTCTGCCAAGCAGAGAGCCCGATGCGGGACTCGATCCCAGGACCCTGAGATCATGACCCGAGGCGAAGGCAGCAGCTTAACCCACTGAGCCACCCAGGCGCCCCTGTTGTTACTATTTTTAAAAGATACTATAAAGACATAAACCAATGAGTGAGAATGCAGAAACACAAAGCTCACATATACATGGTCAATAGATTTCCAAAAAAGTGCAAAGGCAGTTCAGTGGAGAAAGGACAGTCTTTTCAACAAATGATGCTGGAACAATTGTATATCTATATGCAAAAAAACCCCAAAAAACAAAAACCCAAAAAACCTTCAACCCATACTTCACAACATATACAAAAATTAACTCAAAATGGATCATAGACCTCATTATAAAACCAAATATTATAAAACTTCTGGAAGAAAACATAGGAAAAATTTTTTGTGATCTTGGATTAGGCAAAGTTTTCCTAGATATGGCACCCAAAGTCATGGAATACCAGTCAGAAATGTAAAGGAATGAACCAGGTGTTACATGCAACAACATGAATGAATCTCAGAATAATTATGCTAAGTAAAAAAAGATAAACAGAAAGAATACATACTGTGTAGCTGCATTTGTAAATATTCCATAAAAAGTGAACTAAGCTATAGTAATAGAAAGCAGATCAGTGGTTGCCTAGGGGTGCAGGCAGGGAAGAAGGGACAGGAGGAACCTTTGGGTGATTATGGGTGTGTTCTTACCTTGGTGTGGTGATGGCTTCATCATTTGATGATTTATCAAATCATCAAGTATATCATACATCATTTGATATATTTATCAAAGTGTACACTTTAAATATATACAGTTTATTGTTAGCCAATTATATCTGCTTTTAAAAAGGAAATAGCAACCAAAATGTAAGGAAAAAAAAAAGTACAGATGAAACACATGGGAGTTATTTAAATTAGTTTGTTTCAAAATGCAAGGGCAGTTGGGGCCCCTGGGTGGCTCAGTGGGTTAGGCATCTGCTTTCAGCTCAGGTCATGATCCCAGGGTCCTGGGATCAAGCCCCACATCAGGCTCCCTACTCAGTGGAGAGCCTGCTTCTTCCTCTTCCTCTGCCTGCCACTTCTTTCGCTAGTACTTATGCTCTCCCACTCTCTCTGTCCCATAAATAAATAAATAAATAAATTTAGTTTTTAAAAATGCAGAGCAATTGATGTATATTGAGGACTCTGGTCTGTAGGGCACGGGCACAGTAAGATTCTGAGGAGTGAGTTCTGTGGACCTTGAGTCTGTCTGTGGCTCCTGCTCTATCAGCTACTAGGTCAGTAACTGCCATTGACTGGCTCCTATGAAGTGTGATCTGTTACCTCCCTGGCCACATGTGTGGAAGGAGCAGGACCCTCTCCCATGCTCTGCTGTGACCACACATTAGAGAGAAAGCATAGCGTGGTAGTAAGAGGCCAGGGACCTTAGTTTGGATCCCAGCTCCCACATTTCCAACTCCCAAGGAGAGAAAAATGGCAGCTGGTCCCTAATTCATGAACAACTTGTATTCCAAATGTTTATTATGCCAACTGATTGTGATTTGGAATATATTTCCACAAATAATCAGCGTTATGCATATAGCCATTAACCCCCTCCTCAATTACCTGAATAATTGTGTCATAGAGCCACTAGGGTGGGGGGTAAATATTTCTATAGAAAAATAAACCCCAAATTCCACTTTGAGAAGCCACATGTTCTTCTCCACTGGGAAGGACGTCTAGGTTTATAGGGTCTAGAGAAGATGGGAGTGGAGTGGGCTCTGGGACCCTGGGAGGGAGACTTGGGGGAGGAAGTTTTGGGGTTAGATCCAGAGCTGAAACTGGGACCGTGGAAGCTGATGGTGATAAGAAGGGTAAGAAAATGAGAAGATGGCTTGAGATAGAGGAAATAGAGCATACTGTGAATAGAGGCTCTCTTAAGAGGTAGTATTACAGATAATTGTTATTTTCTTCTTTTTATCTTTTTTGACATTTTCTGTAATGCACAGGCTTATTTAAAAATAAGAACAATGATTTTTAAAGTCTTTTAAAATTTTAACCAAGATAATTATTTAAAGCAAACAACTGCATGTTTCCTCTTAATATTTTAAGCGGTTACATTTAATGTCCAAATTCTACTTTGCCTTCCCCAGGTCATCCGGAAATTTACCCTTTAGTATTAACTACCCAGACCCAGGAAATATTCAAATGCCGAATAGACGAAGATGTCACAGATGAACAACCTTATAAACTTATCAAAAAAGAAGATATTTTTGCAGACTTTCAGAACAGAGCTGCAGTATCTGACTTCTATCCAGTCAAAAAAGTTATCCAGGTAAGTACAACATCCCTCTTTATTTATTCAGTCCTGTCTCAAAAGGTTTCTGGCACATGACAACAAAAGATAGAGAGATTGTTGAATTTAAATCTGTGGCATGCCCCCCACCAACAAAGGAATTTGCCCACCTTTCCTAGGGAACCCTGCTTGATAAACCTCTGTGAAAAGCAAACACCGGTCAGTGACTGATCCTTGCTTCACACCCAGGAAAACTTATCTTTGCCCAGCTTCAACTAGAATAGGAATCTACTCTTATTTTCCTATACCGCTTCGATTTTTTACTTCATAATTTTGGTCTGATTTGTCTCCAAACATGCTACTGAGCACCAACACGAAGTAAAAGGAATGCTTCTTTTTTTTTTTTTTTTCCATTAGAAATAAAATCGCATGGTAAATTCCCCCAGACCTACTGAGTTTTAAGTGCCTTGTTAATAGAGTAATTTTACAATCTGGGATTATGAGCCATAGATTAGCACTATGGCTATCTTTTATGACTGATTAGAAAAATACCAATTCTGTGTCTGAATAAGCTGAATGAACACTGACCTTCTCTTTTGATTCTATGCCTACAGGCATATCCTGGAGATGAGCTTCTGGTTGTTTATGACAAAGACTTCAAATATGGACATAACTTTTATCTTATTGGAACTGAAGAGGGCAAAGAAAACTATTTAAACGTAAGCATATGCCAAGTCCTTGCATCCTGTTGATTGTCGGAAGGAAAGAATAGCTCTGGGAGACAACTACACATGGTTTTGATTATTTTTGTTCAGCTCTCTTTCCCTGGGACCTACACCGGGTCCTGGGGCTTAGAGTAGGTAAGCAGTAAATGCAGGATGACCTAAATCAAACACCTCAGAGTAACAGATACTCTACTTATTTGCCCTTTACTGACTCAATGAGAGCAGAAACATTAAGTCTGAAGTAGCATTGCTCTTGACCACTCTTTGTCTCATATTCCTGGTGTTCCTCTTGCCATATCCAGGACTTTGGGTTTACTGAACCACTTGTCTGCAGTGTTTGCACCAATAGTATCTATTTCCAGAGCTGCTGTGAAAATTAAATGTTTTTTTTTTCTTTTGCTTAGTTTCCTTCTCCTAATTGAAAAATTAAACCAAGAATAAAGAAAATAAGGAAGTGTTTAATTTATACAAACCTAAATTTTATTGTGAAATATTCACATGCAGCTATAACTACTTTTGGTCATATATTTGAAAGTGCTGTTTATTTTACTCTAGGCCCCAGAATTACCAGAAGAACAGGAAGAATATAAAGAGTATATTCCAGAAGATATATATGTTTACAAGCCACCTATCTCTAAACCATGGGTTTCTTTGGGCAGTGAGAAAGAAATTGAGGAAGAATCAGTTAAGGAATCTACAAAGCAGGTCAGAGGCTTGGGTATGATCTTCAGCGTGTCACCTCTCTAATGCTCAACAACACTGATTCCTGAGGGATCTGTGAGGTTTGCTATGTTTGCCAATGGGGATGTGGTTTTTCCTTTGATAGAAGAATGGTCATTGTTTGGGGTATTTGGGTATTAAGGGTAGAATTGTATTCCTCAAAAGAGATATGCTGAAGTCCTAACACTCAGTACCTTAGAAGGTGATTTTATTAGGAAATAGGGTTGCTAATCCACTATGACTGGTGTCCTTATAAAAAGATGGCCATGCAAAGACACAGCGACACAGGGAGAACACCTTGTGAAGAAGGAAGCAGAAATGGGAGTGATGTATCCACAAGCTAGGGAAGGAAAGGATTGCCGGCTATCACCGGGAGCTGGGAGAGAGGAAAGGAACAGATTCTCCCTCAGAACCTTTAAAAGGAACAGCACCCTTCAGCACCTTGATCTCGGACTTCTAGCCTCCACAACTATGAGAATAGTTGAAATAAAATCCTATTTGTTTAAGCCGCGAAGGCTGCGCCTCTTGGTTACATCAGCCAGAGGAAACTGACACAGTGGCATTCCCAGGGCAGCCGCTGAGAAGAAGATTTGTATGTGAGTGATTTATTATGAAAGTGCTCCATAGAAGAATAGGGAAAGGGACGTAGCAGAAGTCTTACAAGGGTGCGATCTCAGGCAAAAGGCCAGTAGAGGAAACCTTTAGCTTGAACCCCTAGGGGAACTCTGGAGTAGAAATGACACCTGCGTTGTCCCAAACAGAAGCAAAGGAGATGGGCTTACACGTGTTTTCTACCAGTCCAACCCCAGTGAGTGCCGGTCACTTCCTATTCTTTTTATCTTGTACCAAAGTGGTCCCAGTAGCTAGAATAGTACTCTGTAGAAGAGCAGTAGGGGGTGGCCCTGAAAATGGAAAGCACACAGAGCTGGAGGGGCAAACAGTATAGAAAGAGATTTGAGAGGATCCAAGCCGAGCACCAGTGCTGTCTACCTGTACTGTCTACTGAACTTGATTGTTACTTTCACTGCTCACATGTGTTGCAGATTACATATATGATTTCTCGAAAACGAAGTGAGTTTGGAGCGCCAATTAAGTTCAGTGACCAAAATGCTTCCAGTGTAAAAGATGCCTATATTGAATGTACAGCCTACCCAGATAATCATTTTACCCTTAAACAACTTGAGAAAGATGTTGGCATGCAAGTAATCCCCAAAGTCAAGGACATAAGTACTCAAACAAGATGGTAAGTATGTGATGGGAGTGTATATATTTGAAGGCAATGCAGTAAAATCTAGCAACATCCATGCTTATTTTGAAAGATCTTTATAATAAATAGAAATGCATTGACAATGAAGACATAGATCTTCACAGAGCAATTCAGGAAGATCTAATTATACTCAACAAATTTCAATTAAAAATCTCAATAGGAAAAAATTAATTAAGTTAAAAAATCCCCATAGGAACAGGATAGACAAGTCTATAAGAATGTAAACACTGTGAAGTGGGACAGTAACTGATGCTGTTAGAAGCACACACCTGCTCTCAGAGCAGGCTCCTGTTGTCTCTCACCTTTGGCTCCTAACCATTCTATTCCACCACCAAAGTGATCATTCTCCCATATCAAAGTAGATTATTTTAGGTCATTGCCTAAATCTCTTTTCTGGCTCCACACTACATCCAGGGTCCTAGGATGGCATTAGATCCTCCTCCTTCCATGACAAGGCATGACCTGCCCCTCCAGCCTTGGCACCCTGTTCTGGAACAAGCTCTTGTGCTCCAGCCCCATGGGCTGCTTCCAGCTTCCAGAATGTCTGCTTCTCCTCATCTTCCTGCTTCTGCCCATGCTGCTCCTTTTACATTAGCCTGCAGTTAGGCCACATCATATAACACAAACTTATGTTATATTAAATTGGTGAACATCTCAGATAATATATGAAGTATTGAAAGTGAAAAACAGGATGGTTGTATACAGAATGGCTGTTGGTATATGGCTTGTTCACCCTCATGATCGCGTGGCTGTCTGGGAGCTCTGGCTCACTGCCACTGCCCAGAATCACGAGAGTGGATAGTACAGTAGATCACTAGCCCAGACAATTCCAAATCCAAAATTCAAAGTGCATTTTCTCCTGAATGCATATTGCTTTCACTCCATCCTGAAATTAAAAAATCACAAATGGAAGCATCATAAGTTAGGGGCCATCTATAAAAGCAACAACTCCCATTACTATCTATCCCCTTACTCTATTTCTCTTCATGTTACTTAATATGTGTTTGTCATTGTCATTCCTCTCTCACCTCCTGAGAGTGACATTAGTACCAAAGAAACTTAGACTTTGAGACAAATTTCTAAGCCAAGTCAGCCAGAGATGACTTCTGTGTTCCTGACAGGGTGCAGAAAAGTGAAGAGAATGAGTCAGCCAGGGTAGACTTGGGAGGTATGCAGAAAAGGGACAGGGAACTTCCAACAACAGGAACCCAAACCAGGACTCTAGATTTAGTAGCCTCTCAACGAATGCTGACTCATACTAAGGACAGTTGTATCTACATAGATGGAGTGAAAAAAGAAGTAAGTGAAGGTCTTGGCGCATAAGATGAAAACAAAATACATGAAACAAAAGGTTCAAATCTAGGTGACTGGGAGAATGCTGGTACTCCTTAAGCACAGGAAATCAGAAAGGGCAGCTAGTCTGGGGTAGAGAGGCTACGAGATACAATTTTGACAGAAGTAAGAAAAAAAATAAATAAAATCAAAGATGAAGCTCAAAGGGGACTGACAGTGAAAGCAAATGTTCAGTATTTTTACCACACACTAGGCATTCTTCTAAGCCCTTGGCATACAGCAAGCAATTCTCACAACTGCCCTCTGAGGTAGGCACTATCCCCATTTTACAAATAAAGAAACTGAGGCAAAACCAGGTTAAAAATGAAAAGTCAATGTTCAGAACATAATTTAAATTGAAGCAATCACAAACAGATCTGCTGAAAAATAACAAAACAGCTCAAATTGAAAAAATAGGAGTAACTCTTAGACATGTTGCCTCTTGGATGAAACCCATAGGTGTCATGTAATTTCTTACTTAATCCTGCCTAGAGGACACTAATGTGTGCTAAAAATTAAGAGATGAAGCTATGATTTGAACTCAGTCTCTCTGGTTCCAATACCAACATTCTTTCCAGCACTCTGCTTCGTGTTACTGATACTGGGCTAGCTAGAGGAAAAAAGAATGAATTATTTATTAAACATAAAACTCTGTTTACTCCTTGTTTTTTATTCTTCATTAAGTGTATATATACACATATATTATTTGCCTCTCACAGAGACATTTTACTATCATTTGTTCAACACAGAATAAACACAACCTAATATTTTTTGTACACTTATAATATGCTAGGCACTATTTTAAAAGCTTTGTTTGTATTAATGTATTAAATTTACAATGACTCTATGAGACAGGTACTTTGAGAATTTCATTTAGAGATGAATAAACAGACACAGAGAGGTTAACTAATTAGTTTGGGGGGTCACAAAGCTTGTTAGTGATAAAATGGGACTTCAAAACCAGGCAGGGTGTCACCAGAGTACACACTCTTAATGACTGTGCCATATGACCTTTCTAGAGCCCCATACCCTGAGATCAAGGAGCTCAGCCAGTCTAGTGAGTGAGACTCTCACTGCCCAAACACAACAGGAGATGTGCAAGGGTGGAGGTGAGCACTGAGGGCAGACTAGATGGAAAAAGCTTTCTCCCAGAGATAATGTTGCCATCATTGCTGAAGTGTAAATTGTTTTTATTTTTGTATATAGAGAGCAGAGTTTCTCAGTCTCAACTCTAATCCATTTTGGGCTGGATAATTCTTTTTTGTGGGAGGCTATCCTGTGCATTGGAAGGTATTGAACAGCATCCCTTGGATTCCACTCACTACATGCCAGTAGCACATTCCATTTGTGACAACCAAAAATATTTCTGGATGTGGTCAAAAGTTCTCAGGGTGTGGGGGCGGGGTAGGATTGCACTGGTTAAGAAACACTGATTTAATGAAATGAAGAGAGAGAATGATGAACAAATGTCGCAAAATGTTAGTAACGGATGAATCTGGGTGAAGAGTGTATGAGAGTTCCTTAGATCCTTCTTAACAACTTTTCTATCAGTTAAAAATATTTAAAGGGGTGCCTGGGTGGCTCAGTTGGTTAAGTGCCTTCAGCTCGTGTTGTGATCCTAGGGTCCTGGGATCAAGTCCCGCATCGGCTCCCTGCTCAGCAGGAAGCCTGCTTCTCCCTCTCCCTCTGCCTGCTGCTCTGCCTCCTTGTGTTATCTCTCCATCTCTCTAATAAATAAATAAAATCTAAAAAAATTTTTTTTAAATAAAAAATTAAAAAAATAAGAACTTGATTATGTTGGAAACAAATACATAAGTATTCAAAGTATTTTAAAAAGGCAGTCAATATCAATTATCTGGGATAAAGAAAAAAATTGAATATATAGAATTTAAATAAAAAATAATATTACTGTCACAGAAAGAAACCTTTACTTTCCTTTGATCTAATTTTTGGTATTCCATTTTCTTTTAATGTATTAGGACATATCCCAAAAATGCCACTACGCAGTATTATCCAAGAGAATTATCAGAGGAGGAAAAAGAGACATTTGAACAATCAAAGCCTTTGAGTGACTTTCTGAACAATACGTCTATAAAGTAAGAATTGTATATTAATTTTTTTAAAAAATAAAACATAAAATGTGTATGTGTACCTATAGTGATAGGTCTTAAAAAAGGAACTTAGTCCATGGTGTCTAGTTAGAGAGTATGAAGAGTTATCAGACATGAATGAGCATGTGACACATTCTCAATCTTTCCTTTCTGTTGCCAGGCAACACTCCTAGACCTCCTAAGCTAGGGCCACACCAGTGTTCACCTGGGAGATGTATACACTTGAGTGTATGAGGATGTTTTCCTCATTATAATTATGATCTTTGTAAATGATAACCTGAATTGGATTCAGATGTACCTTTGTACCTCTTATTCCTTCCCCCTAATTCCTGTCTTGCTGCCACTCTTGCTGAATCTGAGAGAGAGGTGTTTTCAGAAACACCCCCCCCACCCCCCGCCACACACACACTGTTACTGGGACCCTGGAGTGTCTAAACCGAAGAAGAGCTTGACAAGGTCTCTTCAAGTCGACATCAGAATTCAGAGAAGGCAAGCCAGTGGTGCACAGGTCTGCCAGTTGTACCCTGTAAATTGGTTTCCTTTTCTTCCCAAAACTAAAAATTTGTTGGTCGAGTTGATATGTAGCCCATATGAAGTTTTTTCATTTTTAAGAAAATAACATTAATTCTTTGAGACTTTTAAGTATTCTGAAAATTCTAACAACTCTCCAAAACTATTACCTATGTCTGGGGGGAATCTGGTTTAAAAATTCACCAGTGATGCAAAGAGAGTGCATTGAACTAGGTAAAATACTTTATATACGTATAGTTATGTTACTCTGGGTCAAGACTTCTTATGAAGCTTATAAAAACGTGGAACAGGGCGCCATGACTCAGTTGGTTAGGCGTCTGCCTTCAGCTCAGGTAATGATCCTGGGATCCTGGGATCAGTCCCACATCAGGCTCCCTTCTCATCGGGCAGCCTGCTTCTCCCTCTCGCTCTGTCCCTCCCTTCTGCTCCTGTGCACGCACGTGCTCTCTCTCTCTCAAAATAAATAAAATCTTAAAAAAAAAAAAAAAACCCAAAATGCAACAAAGAAAGATAGTTGTTCCATCAGTGCCTGATGACTGACAGCTGTTCAACAGGCTGTTTCTTGCTGACTCATCATTCTCTGTAGCTAACTTGCCTGGGGCCAGCCACCGGAATGACTATGGAATCAAAGCTCTGGAGGGCAGAGAGAACACAATGGCTTTTGACAAAGAGCCAGAAACCCAGAGGCAGGAACACAGCCTCTCTTCCCAGGATTTCTGTACTAGTTAGTCTCTGGAGAAGATATTAAACATGCAGAAAAACTGTATATCTATCTCATGGCACGGGCAGGAGACACACTACAAGGCAGAATTCCATGAAACCTCCAGAAATTGCCAGAGGTTCAGTGTTTTAAGAAGGGGGTTGCTATTTTTGTGGACTCTGCAGTCTGATTAGGGGAAATGAAAATCAGGTGAGTTTACTTCAGACTTTGAAGCAAGCCTCATTTTTTTTGTCTGGTGACAAAATTAAATGCGTTTCTACTTGGCTACAAAACTAAACAACAAAAACAGAAAGAAAGTATTAACTCTTTGCCACTCATTTATAGGAAGCATGCTACAGTTCTTCCTATGAGTCAATAAGAAACAAGAGAGCCCAAGGTTTCTGTTTCCCTATATCAAAATTTAGTCCTTAAAATTTTTCCTGTTAAGAATATTAAGAATGAGAAGTCTAGGCACAATCCACTTCAAAGCCATAGATGGCCTATAGCCAATTCTTAATTATCCACAGGGTGTATTATCTTTAGAACTGGGTTTTTATTCTTCCCTTTCAGTTGCCATGCTTATAGAGAGGAATAGTAAACAGCTTTATAATTCCCTCTCTGAGATGTGGGTAGGAGAAGCCAGAACTATAAGAAAAAAGAGGAAAATTGGCACAGGAATTATAATAGCACCGGTCAAGAATAAATAAACCTACAAATACATCACTGCCAAAGCAACTAAGAAACATTCGTTTCTGGGTTAAGAAAAAAAAAAAAAACTTACTGGGGCATCTGGGTGGCTCAGTTGGTTAAGCATCTGACTCTTGATTTTACCTCAGGTCATGATCTCAGGGTCCTGGGATTGAGCTGCCAGTCAGGCTCCGTGCTTAGCTGGGAGTCGCTTGAGACCTTCTCCTTCTTCGTCTGCCCACCACCCACTCTCCCATGATCTCTCTCTCTCTCTAAAATAATAAATAAATATATAAAAAAAAAAAAAGAGTACTTACAGGCTCTAACTCAGACAACAATTTTACCAGCCTCCACTTCATCACCGTCAGAAAATGGAGTGCAGGGAAATCAAGAAACCGGAAACCAGAGAGAAGGTGCTGTCTTCTCTTCTCCCTTGTCAGTCAGTTCCCAGTTCGGGCTGAGAGGGAAGAATCAGGAAATCAGATCAGAGACCTTGGCTTTTAGTTTGTCTCTTGGGAATTTCTTTCTCATTTAGGCTGAAACAAACAAAAAAAAAAAAAACCCAAGATTTTGAGAATGCTAACAAATGCTTCTGCTTGAAGCTCCGGGCTGGGAAGCTCGCCCTCCTGGGTATTCAAACATACATATACACCACCTGGAGATTCATCAACATACAGACTCTGAGTCATCTGGTTGGGGTGGAGTCTTCGACTGCATTTTTAGCAAACTCCAAGTTAGGGTGGTGCTGGGGTGGTCCATGGACCACACTTTAAGTAGCAAGGAGCTAGTTTGGTAAAGTATAAGAAGAATTCAACCAAGAGTAACCAATTAAGCAGTGAATGGTAGTGTTCATTCTTAACAGCAGAGGTATTAAAGGTCACCCTGTTTAATTACATTCTTAGGAGTATCAGTTGTAATATTTCAAGCTTATATTTAATTGTCTAAGTAAAGGTGGTCTCTTTCCTTATTTTAGGAAATTCATAATCAAAATCCCCCTCTTTGAGCTTACTATACCTATTAAAAAACCAAGCTATTTGGACTCCCAGTCAGTAGGGTAAAAGGCTGGGTGGCATTCTAATGGTGGGAAAGCTCCAAAGGCCCCGTGAGTGAGCTGAGCTTTCACACCTACCCATATGCAGGGGCAGTCAACATGACAGAAACTTATAGTAACTATTTTTTGGTTTTGTTTTTTGTCTGTGTATGGTACTGCTTCTTTCAAGAACGTACCTCATTTTCATATTATAAGTAAGTGACTGAGTAATGGTAGAGTAAGTTGGTCAAACTCACAGAAAACAGTTATAAGATCTAGAAAACAATATTTATATGCAAACATACACATAATTACTTGAAGGCTCAGGAGGGTAACCAAAAATAAGCAGAAACTGAAGGGGTGAAAGATTAGATTTGCAAGTCTGCAGGTTTTTTTCTATAATTATTGCCTAATCCATAGGAGGCTCAAGTGACAGAAACTTGTAGCCTTACAGGTCTGTGGGGAAGGCAGAATAACCAAATAGGAGAAAGTCATGGAAGAAAGGGAATCCCAGATAAGCCAAGACCCCAGATCTACATTTAAAAAATCTAATCAGACCCTACGCTGTAGACTAAAATATTCATTTTTAGGGGGAACTCTAGGGCAGTCCAGAACAACCAGCATCTAGAAGCTGAAAAACTGGCAGAGATTTCAGCTGTTGTTCTACACAGAGAAGATCACATTTGGAGTTCGAGTCTAGAACAAATTTATCATTTTCGAGGAACAAAAGAGAACACAGGTCTGCACAACATATCATTTATAACAATCAGTTTCATTAAATATGTCAAGTCACTAAACATGTGAAGAAACAGGAAAATGGAACTCTCAGGTTCTTCCTGATAAGACCTCTGGTACCAAATGAAGGGTGTGTTTTTTCTCCCAACACCAAATATGTATCTTCTCCAACACCAATTCTCTAACTCTCACATGCTATCTGGAGTTAGTACAGACTCAACGAGTTAAGGGGCTTAGTCTGACAAGCTGGCCCCAACTTCAGACGCAAGTCTCAAGTCCCAGGGGGGCTATGCTTCTGACTGACCAGCTATAAATCAGTTTGATAATTCTCCAGAATGACTCATTTAACTCAGGAAAGGGCTCTCCTTACTATTACCAGTTCATTGTAAAGGATACGACTCAGGAGGAACCAAATGGAAGAGATGCTCAGGACAAGTGATGGGGGTGAGAGTTTGGGGGAGACAGGCCAGCCCCCTGCACTGTCGAGTACTCACCCAGTTGCGAGCTCCTATAATAACTTTTAGGACAGGAACTAGTTTAGTCAGGGCCCTAGACTACCAAGAGATGAGCCTAGCACTCAGATTGTTCTTGGAAGGGCAATATTAGCCTTGTTAGCAGGATGAGTCTTAATTTTAGGGACTGTATCATGCATTGCAGCTTTAGTAATTGAATCAAACACATTAACCCTTCCCAGGCACTATGAAGGCACTATGATAACTAAAACCACCACCACCACCATCACACGCACGCACACACACATCACACTTCTAACTTCCATATCGCCCCTTGAGAATCTTTTATTTTAAATTTTATATATACAATATATAAACGGATATTCTAATCCTTGTTAATATATAACCCTAAATACATAAGTGTGTGTATGTGTGTATCTATACATCCCTAATGATATCTTTGTATAATAATTAGTATATATGAACATTCAGTACTGAATATGGCTAAGAAAATTGCCTTTTCTGTCAGTTTGGGGTTTCCAGGAAGTGAACAAGACCAAGTTTAAAGTAGAGGCTTAGAGGGTGCTGCTGTGTGAAAATTCTTTTTAAAGGAAGCAGGACTGGGCAAGGAGAGCTTTGGCAAAGTCTAGGGCAAGCCCAGCAGGGAGCTCCAAGGGCAAGACAGCTTGTGGGAGGACTCCTGCAGGACGCAGAGTAGAGGAGGCCCCCTGTCCCTGCAGCTGCCAGCCTGGTCATGGGCCTGGGAGAGCACAGCCTGGGCCTGGAAGCCAGAGAGATCACGAAGGTGCTCCAGGCCGTCAGCTAACAGCCTCCTGGCACTAGAAGTTCTGAGAAGCCCACAGCCCAGAGATATTATTTTCTCTGAAGTCATTTATTTCACATGGGGGTAATCATCAGTTACCAGATATAACTGAGAACATTTTTTTTCTTTCCATATAAATGAAAAAGGACCTGATGAAAGACATATCATTGAATAGTAAAATCCAACATCTTGTGCTCTTTTTTCTTTTAAACGAAATAGTGTTGAAATAGCCCTGCAGCAAAATGAAATCATGAACACATTTATCGATGACTGGAAGTGCCTGGCAGAAGAAGAAAGCACCTTTGGAGACAAAACCGATACCCACTTGAAAGAGTACCAGTCCTTTACTGACCTCCATAGCCTAACGGAGAAGATGGTCACCTCTGTCTCATGGCATCCGACCATCTATGGTGAGATGAACATGACTGCAGTTCTCTTTGGTGATGTGCAGAAATAGTCTGTTACTTTTCTAGTAAAATGACAAGCTAGCTCGGTTTCTCAATTGCAGTAAGATGGCTTACAGCCGTGAAGTGCACCTGCCAAGACCTTTCGGCACCGCTCTGGTCCTGTGTTCTCCAAACACCTCACTGTGGTTTCTACAAGGACAGAACCAGAGCTCAAGCCAGGGAAGTGATGGGCTCAGGTCACCCAGTTGGTGCAGTACTGAATCTGGATTTGCCTCAACCTGCTGGGACTCCCAAGGCTGGCTCCGTTTCCCCTCCCCCATTCTCTTCCTCTCTGATTACTGGACAAGAGAGAACACTATTACACAGTAGAACTCTAGGAGAACTCTTGGTGTCTTATTAAATATATTTATTCAAATTTCAGCACTATGGAAATGAATAGTGACTATGTTGTGCAGCAAAACTAAAAATATTTCTCTATGTACAGTTGCTGCAGATTTTAACTTCTAATGTGTTTCAATCAGGCCTAATAGCTGTGTCCGTGGCTGTACGACTCTCCTTTGAAGAGAGAGTCCACTTTTCTGGCAAATTATTGCTGCAACCATCACTGATTCTTTTCTGGAGTTTCTCTGATCCCATACATCCTCAGGTAATTTTTTTTTTAACATCCTCAGATAATTAAGGAGAGTTGTCCACATAGTCTAAACATTTCAAAACTATCTTCACATTTATCCCCAGCAGTTTTAATTGCAAAGTACTTTGTAACCATTTAATGTGGTAAGTGTTTATTAAGTTAGGCTTCTTCAATTTAGAATTTATCATCAATTTGAGGAAAACTTAAGTTTACACTTAGTTTACTGGACAAATCAGCATGTTATTTAAAAAAAAAAACGATTATAAGAGGACTGTTTAACCAATTTTAAAAAGCAAACTCTTTCAGGGGGTTTATTTAAATACTGTTTGTTCAAATGCAAATAGTTTTTAATTTCACATGAATTCCGTCAGTTCTGAGAATCAACAGTAGGTGACAGTAATGAGTACAGATGCCTGTGTGGGAAACAATGGGGAAGGGTAGGGACTATGGCCCTGGAGAATGGACAGCCCATCTGTGGGGATATTACTCTTCAGCTTGCTTGTTGCCAGGTGGTCTCACTTGGTTTAAAGTATCCAGATCAGAATTTTTGAGTGAAATTTCCCAATTTTTAAATAGTTCAACTAAAACCAAACCAAACACACAATTCAAATAAAACACGGCTGAGGGCTGAGTTTGCCCCACAGGGTTCCATTTCTATCAGCAGCTCAAAAAGAGTTTTGCTTAGGGGGAGTATGCTTTATAGTGTTAGATTAGTTTGTTTGTTTGTTTTTTTAATGTGCTTAAATATAATATTTTGTTTTTATAAAGTGTTATGTAACTAAGGATTTCCCTAATAAACCCTAGCCTATCCTTCTACCTTCTTCCCTAATTCATCTGAATTCAGGCAGTTTTACTATAATAGATTCTAGCACTTGAATTATTATAGACCCAGAGATAAAAAATGCCAGATCTTTAGTTCTTTCTTATCAGCTGAATTACCACAAAAATGGCAAGAAGAGGCTTTCTAACGTTTTCTAATGGACTAGGATCACTCTCCAGTCCACATCATGGAAGTGTGGCTGAACTTTCAGGCAAATTAGGAAGAGGGAAAAAAGACCCTTTCCTCTATTTTGAAGAAAAGCTTTAAAAAGACAGGCAAGTGATTTCTTTTACCTTAGTTCAATCAAAACTATAAGAAAATATTTTAAAATTGTATGTTAAAAGTAGAAATCTCTCTAGAAGCCACAGAGTACCAGATAAAGACGATTCACTCCAATCCCAGTCTGAAACTAGCTCAGTGGTGGCTTACCAATGGCCTCTGAAGCCCATATTTTTGATGGTCTTGTTTAAGGAAGAGCAGTAGCCATGCTTGTATTGTGCCTGGTGCCAACACATTAGCACAGGTGCCAGCTGTGATTACTGTACCTATTCCTTCACACTGGAATATTCCTTGCAGGGCTTCCTTCTTACCCACCCCTCCTCAGTACTTGAGTTTGTCCACTTTCTAGGTCCTATATTATTTTAAAATTTGAGATATTATCACTGGCAATATCTCTCTCTTCTCATCCAACACATTTTTTTTTTTTTTTGAGCACTCACTCTGTGCCAGGTTAGCCAGAGAGCAGGGAGCAAAACAGGCAAGTAGCTTGTCCTCACAAAGCTAACCTTCACCCTTCCCAGAAACACTAAGCTTAGTCTTTTTGTTTATAAAAAATTGTAACAGCTCTCAGCAGTGACCAATGGAGGGTGGAGGAAGGGGAGACCTGGGTCCCTGGAGAACATACCTCTCTCATACACATAGACAAAGTTCACAAAATTCAGCAGAAGCAATTTCTAATCCACAGGTGCAATTCTGGGAATGGACTGTATGTCCATTTTTCTTATAGATGGCTATGAAATTCAACTTGTGACTGTCTTAATATTACTTTCTCACTATGCTCTTAATAGATTTTCTCATTCTGTCTTGAATTTGGGGGGTTTACTTTAGTTAATGCTGGAGAGCCCAGATGACATCTTTTGCTTCAAGTTCTGTCCAAGTGACCCTAATATCATTGCTGGAGGCTGCATAAATGGGCAGGTAATTACGGATTTTTTCCCAACTATTTATTAATTTGGACAATGTCCTGTCATATGTTTTGATTGGTAGTTTTTCTTAAACTTAAGGATTCAATTTGGCAGAAGGAAGTATGCCAATCGTGTGCCAAGAACTGGGGTATATAGGTGTGTTGGACATGGTATCAGGGCTCAAGGTGTCCACAGGGTAATCTAGTTATAACTGGAACAAAATTGAGTCAAATCTGTTTGTATTCATGGAATTGAGTCGCGTATTAGCAAGATTCTGCGGAATAACAAAAAACACAAGCATTAATACCTCTTGGTCGAGTCCTCTTCTGACATTTCTCTAGAGGTAGGAGTTGGCAATATCCAGAATTTGAACAGAAAGTCACTGGGAAAAGATATTTATATTACTGAATTCCTATGTGTACAATTTGATACAATATTTGTTTTCTTCTTTTTAAGTTATCTAATTTTTAAGGCTTTATTTATTCATGAGCGATGGAGAGAGAGAGAGAGAGAGGCAAAGGCAGAAGCAAACTCCCTAAGGAGCAGGGAGCCTAATGTGGGACTCAATCTCAGGACCCTGGGAACATGATCTGAGCCACCAAAGGCAGATGCTTACCCATCTAAGCCATCCAGAAGCACATTAAGTTATCTAATTTATATGAGATTTAGATCCTATCCTCCAATAGCCTGTTTCTCCAATAAAGCAAAACAAAAATTTTAAAGCTGTTTTATGATCAGAATTTAAATTTACTGTGACCAGTGAGTTTGACCATTAACAGTATATGGTCTTTTTATGTTTGGCCATGAAAACTTCCTTGTGATTGAAAATTTAAGTGTCTGTAATGGGGATGCCAGCGTGACTTGGTCGGTTGAGTGTCTGACTCTTGGTTTCAGCTCAGGTCATGATATCAGGGCCGTGAGATTGAGCCCCACATTGGGCTCCCCACTCGGCTAGGAGTCTTCTCGAGATCCTTTCACCCTCCCCCTTGCCCCTGCCCCACACTCTCATTCTTTCTCTCTCAAATTAATACATCTTTTAAGAAAAAATAAATGTCTACAGCATCCATGACTATTTATCTGGAACCAAAACAACAAAGAAAATAAATTTTCCCCCTCAGTTTTATTCAACAATAACTGGTAGTCATAATGATGACCCAGAGCCCATCCTCCAAGCCCTGCAAATCCTGAAATGCTTTTTGTTACTCATTAAGACTATTATTGGAGTGATACAACTCTAAGGATATTTTAGAAAAGGGGTGCATGGCTGGCTCAGTCAAAGAGCATGTGACTCTTGATCTCAGGGTTGTGAGTTCAAGCCCCATGTTAGGTTGTAGAGATTACATGAATACATGCATAAATAAATAAATACTTTTTAAAAAAGAATATTTTAGAAAAGGAAATGATGAAAATAAGATCACTCACAATTCTGTAATTCTGACATCTTGTTAAGAGTATTGAAATGACTTTAAATCATTGAAAATTAATCTAATTTAATGTTGCATATTCTAGTTTATTCTCATTTTTCCAAAAATTGCCATCCATGTATATGGAAACTTGGAGTTGGCTAGAATATTCAATTAAGTAGAAACCATCATTTTCCAGCCTTTTGGGACAACAGTATTTGTACTACTTCCGGAGAACAAGCAAAGCAACTCTCCCCACAGTCACAGCACATTCTCAAAGACAGAGGAAGAGAGTGTCATGTGGGTTATTTCTGCGCATGCAGATGGCATAGAATTTCCCAAAGCAGAGGAAATTTCTGGAGTTAAATAAAATACTGGAGTTAAAATAAAATACTAGCCTTTATTAACATAAGCACAAGCACAAAAATCAACGTGCTAAAAATATTTTATAGAGAAGAAAACATTCTTTGTCATGTTAGCTTAAAAGTTGCTGACTTAGGGGGGCACCTGGGTGGCTCAGTGGGTTAAGTCTCTGCCTTTGGCTCAGGTCATGATCTCAGGGTCCTGGGATGGAGCCTCACATTGGGCTCCCTGCTCAGCGGGAAGCCTGTTCTTCCTCTCCCACTCCTCCTGCTTATGTTCCCTCTCTCGCTGTCTCTCTCTTTCTCTATCAAATAAATCTTTAAAAAAGAAAAAAGTTGCTGACTTACTAAAGATGTAGGCTAAATTTGATTATCCTTCAAGGTGACTGATTGATCAGAGTGCATGCCAATACCAATGGGTTTTTAAAAATCCTTAAGACCCAGTGAGCTATTTCCTGAAGATGTGTTGTAATAACATTTATTTCTGTTTTAGATTGTCATGTGGGATATTTCTGCGCATGCAGATCGCATAGAAAACATCAAGACAGGCGGTAGTAGAAGTAAAAAAGCCACGCTCAAGGTTAGCTTTTTATGACCTTTCATTTGCAAGTTTCTTCAATTCAGGGGTTTATCAAAAAGTACATAACAGAACTGCCAAGCTACACAAAGAGTCGAGATGGGGGGGGAGGTATTATTTCCCACACCTTCACATCTGTTTGTGGACTTTTTCTGAATTTCTTTTATGGAGGCCTGTGATTAAAAAAGCATTAAAACAAATCGCTTGACCTACCTGAGGATGTTAAGTTATTTTTTGTTGTTCTTAAATAAAATAAAGGGCCCAAGTGACTTGCCTGAAGGGATGTCATGGAAGGACGATGTGTGTAGGCTCTGGACTGCAGTCCTGTGAGTTGGGACATGTCTTCTCACCTCAGCAGCCATCAGTTTTCTCCTGTGTAGAATGAAGGGATTACAATCCTTTCTGATAATCACATCCTATGATTTTGTGAAGTTGTGGTTGCTGCCAAGAGGATTGAGGAAAGACTCCTCAGCTCCTGACGCAGTACTCATCCACCATATTGCACACCTCTGGCCCTACTTCTTCAACCTCAACACCGACTGGCCTTCACCAAGACATTGTGGGTGGGCCCTCTATGCATGCACGAAACACTCCTTTAAAAATAGGATCTCACTGATACTTTAGGGAGTAGGTCAGTCATTCTTGCTAAGTTTAGAGATGAAACCTTAGACTAAACTGAAGGGAAAATACATAATCTTATTACCTAACTACATTTTGCATTGAAACACTAGTTTCAATGTTTTTCTTTGACCTACGTATTTCTCCAAGTTATTAATTCTAACTGGAATAATGAGTAAAGTGTGAATTCACTCATTTTCACATTTTTCCAGCCTATGTTTCTCCTTGAACCAGACAGTAATAAAGAAGCAACATATATCAGACATTGTGCGGTCTCCTCAATAGAAAGTGGTCATAAGAAAGTAATTACAGATATACATTGGCTGTCTGACACATTTGAGGTGAGTCTTGATGGTCTCATAATTTTCTCCTGCTGGATTGTACATTTCAGAAGATTTTATTCAAAGAGCATGTTTCAAGTCAACAGTTCATTTACATTTAAATCATAAAATGTTTCCTGAGAATAAGGCCAATGTTCAACTTCAATGGCTTATAAACCACTAAAAAATGTAGGTGGTGTCAACAATGATAAAATACAATAGTGGAGAAGATAAGACTTTGATATGTAAAAATAGAGTACAAATATTTTACACTGTCAGTGTTTGTGGATTTAAAATCTATGATTTCAGCAAATTGGAGCAGGCAACTCTGAAGATCTGTGACATACAGTAATGTGTTATTTTGCCAACACAATTTTGAACTGACTGCACCGTGAGTCTGGTAGGTGAAAAACTAATCATGCAGTGAATGAGTCCAGCTGAGTGCCCAGCATCTGCAATGTAGTTTGGCTTTGTAGTTCTGTACCTGACTCACTAAGTCTGGTGTTAGTGAACTTAGAAACTGGTAAGCTCCCCAAATGTTTTCCTACAAGCACACTAAGGGTCCACTGTGTACTTTGAGAATACTAAAGAATATTATGACAAAGTAGAGTTGTAAAGGGTAATTAGCTCTTCAACATACTCAAATGGATTATCCCAAAGCAACAATACTTTTAAAAGTTATAATGAACCAAAACAAATAGCCCAGACAGTTTCTATTACCTCTAAGAGTCTAACATGGGGTAAGGGAAGGAACTCTCTGTTCCAACTTCATCTCAGCTCACACAGCACACACAAATTAATTCAGATGATTATAAATTTAAAGAAAAATAACAAATACAAGAAAAATATAATAAAGATCAAAATAGAATACCATAGAATGCTATATTTCTGGGTTGGAGATAGTTTTCTAAGCTAATTAATGTTGAAAGAAATTCAAAACATACACATGTAAATTTCTAAGCTAACAAAGAGCAAACAACAAAATGGAGAAAAATATTGGCCTAAAATATGGTAAATACAAAATTTCCAGTAAATAAAACATATGCTAGAAAACAATGAGTAGATAAACATGAAAATCATTCACGTTTCTAATATCAAAGAAATTAATAACAAAGCAACAGTAATATACTATTTTGGACCATTTAATTTTTAAATAAAAATTTAATAAATAATAATGCCCTGTGTTAGAAAGGATGCAGTGGTGAAACCAGTAAACTCTAACACTGCTGGTTCCAACATAAAACTTCTGGAATACAATTAGGATGGTTCTTAAATCATCCAAATTTTCGACTTTAAACAGTAATTCAAATTTTGGGAATTCATAGTAAGAAATAATCAATTTGTGCCTCAAGAAACAACATTACATGCACATCTTAATAAATTATATCAAAGTGATTCATGAAAAAATACTGGAAAAGAATACAGGTAGAATTATATTTGATATTAAACCTATTTTTCAGATTTCTATAATATTACGTTGTTGTTGTTTAAATCATTAAAACGTGAAAGTTCAGAGCAAGCACACTTCTGGGGTCTTGCACTTCATACAGCAGAGAAGACTCAGTAGAGGGAGAGGCAACATGGACTCTGGATTGCTTATCAGATGAGTAGAAGTTGGCAGCATTTGGGAACCAAAGAGCATTTGGGCTCCTGTGGCCTCCACCAGATTTCCAGGGCCTTAGTTCCTGGGATACCTACCGGCCTTAGCAGTGCAGCACCTGTATCCCTCCTCCCACCCACTACTTTCACTGTTTATTTGCTGCTGGAACCCCTACCTTTGATTACTATCTTGCTCATCAGTCCTACCAGGAAGGTAGGGAATTAGGGAGTCATGTTTCCCTACTGATTCAAGAGTGGCATCTTCATAGATTACCACAAAACCTTTCACCTTGTTTCAAAGTGAACTAGTTGGAACTTGGGACCTTCTAGGACCCTAAGGAGCGAACCATTTACTCTCCTTGGACTCTTGCCTGTGCTAGGTGACTCTTGGTATCTAAAGTAACACTAAATGTCTTCTCTACTAACCTTATCTGCTTAATAATCTCATAAAAACTCCTATGTTCTATTCCACCATTAATAGTAAAAAACAAAAGAGTCTGCGTTTCTAATTCTAATGGATAATGAAATTGTGATACACCATCAATAATTATAAAACTGTTAAAATGACTTATGAGTACACAGGTTTAGGTGTTCAAATAACATCAACTGAAAAATCTTATAAGGATAGAAATTTTTACACATGCTAGTTTAAACTACGTAAAAACATTTCTGTGAAAAAAGACTGGAAAAATACCTTGAAGAATTCTACTTTATGTTAAAACTTATTCTTCAATTTCCGTGTTATTGTTATATTCTTTTAATAAAAATTAAAATAAAGAAAAAATATTAAAAGAGTAAAGCACTATGAGAAAAGTCATTACGTCCTAAGTACAAAGAACTTACTTCTTGTGTCTTTATAAAAAACACAGATTAACAGATTGGGGGCTGTCTTTGAGAATCGAAATGGAATATGCTGTCAACTTGTCACGTGTTCAGCTGATTGGTATGTCTTTGTTAGTGTTCTTGGGTCAATTTCAAAGTCTGAGTGGGTGGGGAAGAAGGTTTCCCCACCTTCTGCCAAGCAATACTCTGGACACCAGCTGGGTGTCTCACAACTCCACTTAATTCTGACACTATCTACCAGGATTCACAGGTTAAGGTTCAGTCCTACAGGACTGCTCTCTGGAACTCCTCCCCCTACCACTACCCACTCCCCTGCCAGCCACCTCAGACACCAGTCACAAACCCAGGTCATTAGCTGTACTTCTGACTGACTGGCTGTAGATTGGAGGTTCCGAAGATTCCTCCTCAGGTTGGATTAACTTGCTAGAGTGGCTCATAGAACTCAGAGAAACATTTTACTTACTAGATTACTGGTTTATTATAAAAGGATGTAATTTAGAAACAGCCAGATGGAAGAGATGCAGGGGACAAGGTATGGGGAAAGGGTGAGGAGCCTCCAAGAATCTCCACTTGTTCACCATCCAGGAAGCTCTCTGAACCTTGTCCTTCTGGGGTTTTAGGGGACTTTATTTCACAGGTACAATTGATTAAATCTTTGGTCATTGGTGACTGAAACCAATCTCCAGCACCTCTCCCCCTGCTGGAGGTCAGGGGTTGGAGATGAAAATTCCAACTCTCTAATTGCAGGGTTGGCTCAATTGGCAACCCACCCCCATCCTTAGATGCTTTCCAAAAGTTGCCCCATTAACATAACAGAAGGCATCTTTGGGGCTCTCTACATCTAGGAAATTTCAAAGGTTTTAGAAGCTCTCTTCTAGAATCCTGGAGGAAGAACAGATTTATATAACTTGTAATTCACAACATCACAGTCTTATTTTAAACACTACCTAAGTGTTTTCATACAATATATTCTTTTTTCTTAGATCCTTCTAAAATCATTATCTTCTGTTCCTTAAATAATCTTTATTGTAACAATTAAACCTGATATTAACAATAGGGCAGAATATTATAGACTGTTGCTGGTTGAAAAAATATTTTTATGATGCAAATATGTTGTAAAAAGAATACATATGCGTGTACACACCCACACACACACAACTATATCCTATACTATAGGTAATAAGTAATAAAGTTGTTGAATCAAAGAAAGAGCTGACTAAGGCCTTAGAAACAGCTGGAGGGATCTGGGTAGCAGGAATGAATGGCCAGCCCCTCCCATCTGAATGAATCAATTCCAACCTGACTTCCGTTAAATCACAAAATCACCCCCTTTGGCCAAGGAGGGAATGGCAAGACACCTTGAGTGACAGTTCCAACCTGACTGTGTGGAATAGGGAACAGTTCCCAAAAAACCAAAACTATTAGAGTGCTCTAACTAAAAAATGAAAGAGCTCGAGGTTAAGGGTGACAAGAAACCAAAGGGCCACCAATAGGTCCATATGGAATATTATAAACAATTAAAATTGTAATGATTCATGGAGCAATATTTATAGTATGATGTTGATTATAAACAACAGAATGCAAAGCTCTACTCTTCTTTAATAGCCTTGGAAAACATTCAGAAACACTGAACAAATGTAAAATTTTATATGTGTTTTATTTGAGACACAGGTCCTTGACTGTTGGTTATAATGATGGCCCTTGAATTTAGAAATATTCTAGAACATTCTGGAAATAATAATTCCTTCAAAAGTTGTTACAGTAAAAAAAAAAAAAAAAAAGCTTATGCATTTAGAAAAGCTAACTTTTAGTTATTTGGAAAACTTACCAGTTCTAAACTTTATAACTCAGCCATGCCAAGGTTCTTATAATACAGAATAAGTTAAAATAAGTATCTATTGATAAAGAATATGTGACTGACCAGTGAATATTACTCAGCCATTAAAAAAAGAATGAAATCTTGCCATTTACGTCAACATGGATGGATCTAGAAGGTATGATGCTAAGTGAAATAAGTCAGTCAGAGAAAGGTAAATGCCATGCAATTTCACTCACATGTGGAATTTAAGAAACCAACCAACCAACAAACAAGAAAGAGACAAACAAAAAACACTCTTAAGTATAGAGAACAAACTGGTGGTTACCAGAAGGGAGGTAGATGAGGGAGATGAATGAATTAGGTGAAGAGGATTAAGAGTATACTCATCATGATAAGCACTGAGAATGTATAGAATTGTGAATCACTATTTGAATACCTGAAACTAATATAACACTACATGCTAATTATACTGGAATTAACCAATCAATTTTTAAAACTCCCCAAAAGAATATGTCACATTCTTTTTATTAATTTATTAATAAAAGTATTGATTATTATTAACAGAATTTATTAATTCATATTAATTTATTGGTTAATAAATGATTAATTTATGCAGAAAGTTCAACTGAGGTTCTCTGTATTTAGCAAAATCTTTTTTTTTTTTTCAAAAAAATTTAGAAGATTTTAATTATTTGAGAGAGAGAGAGAGAACACAAGCAGGGGGAGAGGCAGAGGGAGGGGGAGAAGCAGGCTCTCTCCTGAGCAGGGATCCTGATGTGGGGCTCTATCCCACAATCCCAGGATCATGACCTGAGCCAAAGGCAGATGGCTCAACCAACTGAGCTACCCAGGGACCCCTAGCAAAATCATTTCACGAATAATGCAAATTAATGCTATAAATGAGATTCAAGAAGATCTTTCTAATTTGGAAGAATAGTTTAAAATCAACTATAATTAGAGTTTAAAACGGCTCTTTTTGTGTCATTTGTGATGTTTTCCCCAAGGATTTATATTTTGACAACATAAAAATGATTAATTTTTTCAACAATTCATTATTAAGATGAATAAATGACTAATATTTCTTTAGTCACATAAATGAAAAGTTTTGTTAGTCTTACTTGAGCTACAATCTGTTTATCTACATACTTTAACTTACAGATCTAAATTCTTTAATGACATCTTAAGTTTATTAATCAGGTTACTCATAACCTTAGTGATAGAAATAATGGCACTAATATGGCATATTCTTTGCCATCCTCATTGTATGTTTTCACATAATTAATACAAAGTCACTTATACTAAAATACTATACAAGTATCATTATAAATGTGTTACCAAGTTTATTACACTTAAAATTATACTCTATAGATGTGTGGAGCTTTATAAAGAATTTTCATATACATTATCTCATTTGATTTTTTCAACCTGTAAGGAAGGAGAAATAAGAGGAGAAATAACCTTTATTGGCTGCTTAATGTGGGCAAAGCACATTAAATCCAACATTGCCTGTGTATGTATTGTTTTCCCAGTGAATATACATGTATTTATGTTATACATATTATATATTTATATTATATATTATATTTTAATTATATATTTATATATTTATAATATATGTTATATGTAGTTATATACCATGTCTCTTAAATATGACACCAAGAACACAAACAATAAAAGAAAAAAGTTGAAATTCATCAGAATTTTTGTGCTTCAAAAGGCACAAGCAAAAAATTAAAAAGTCCATGGTATGGAAGAAAGTATTTGCAAACCATATATCTGATTTAAAATTTCTATCCAGGGGTTCCTGGGTGCAGTCATTAAGTGTCTGCTTTCGGCTCAGGTCAGGATCCCAGGGTCCTGGGATTGAGCCCCGCATCAGGCTCCCTGCTCAGCAGGAAGTTGTGTCTCCCTTCTCCACTCCCCCTGCTTGTGTTCCCTCTCTCACTATGTCCCTTTCTGTCAAATAAATAAATAAAATCTTAAGAAAAAAATTTTTATCCAGAATATACAAAACTCTTACAACTCAACAATTAAAAAGACAACCCAATATAAAAAAGGAGCAGAGATTATCAATAGACATTTCCCCCCCAAAAAATACACAAATGGCCAAAAAGCACATGGAAAGATGTTCAACATCAGCTATGAGGGAAATGCAAATCAAAACCACAATGAGGGCACCTGGGTGGCTCAGTGGGTTAAACCCTCTGCCTTCAGCTCAGGTCATGATCCCAGGGTCCTGGGATCAAGCACTGCATCAAGCACTCCCTGCCTTGCAGAGAGCCTGCTTCCCCACCTCTCTCTCTGCCTACGTCTCTGCCTACTTGTGATCCCTGTCAAATAAATAAATACAGTTTTAAAAAAACAAAACAAAACAAAACCAACCACAATGAGACCTAAAATAGCCAAATCAGCAATCTTGACAAAGAGCAACAAAGTTGGAGGACTCCCACTTCCTGATCTCTAAACTTTTTACAAAGTTACAGCTAGAGACAGAGGTACTCACACTGGCATGAGAATAAACATAGAAATCATAGAGTTCAGAAATAAACCCATATGTCTATGGATGACTGATTTTTCAACAAGGGTATGAAGACAATTTAATGAAGAAAAACTAGCAACAAATGGTGCTGGGAGATCTAGATATCTGCAAGCAAAAGAATGGAGTTGGAACTTTACCTCACCGTATACACAAAAATTAACTGAAAATGGCATAAAGACCTAAATGTAAGATCTAAAACTATGCAACTTTAAGGCAAAAACATAAAACTATGCAACTTTTAGATAAAAACATAAACAAAAGCATAAATGTTCATGATCTTGGATTACATAGTGATTTCCTACATATTACATCCAAAGCACAAGCAAATGCAAATCTCAATCAATTTTGATGAGGCACCATTTACCCCACTAGAATGGCTATGATAAAAAAAGACAAAAAGTAGCAAGCATTAGCAAGGATGTGGAGAAATTGGAGTCCTCACACATTGCTGATGGGAACGCAAAAATGACATAGCTGCTTTGGAAAACAATCTAGCAGTTCCTCAAAAGATCAAACACAGAAATTACCATATAACCCAGCAATTACACTCCTCAACATATACCCAAGAGAAACGAAACCAGGCATCCACACAAAACTTACACACCAATGTTCATACCAGCATTATTCCTAATAGTCCATCAACTGACAAATGGATAGACAATGAAATATTATGTGGCAATACAACGAAATGATATACTGACATATACTACCACATAGATGAACTCTGAAAATATGCTAACTGAAAGAAGCCAGTAACCAAAAGTCACATATTGTCTGATTCCATCTATATGAATTGTTCAGAATAGACAAATCTCTACAGACAGGAAGTAGATTAGTGTCTAGGGCTGGGGGGCAGTGAGGAGTGACTGCCAATCTGTACAAGGTTTCATGTTGGGGTGATAAAAATCTAAAATTAACTGTGGTGATGGTTGCAAAGCTCTGTGACTATATCAAAAATCATTGAATTGTGTACTTTCAGTGGTGAATTTTGTGCTATTGAGTTATATCTCAATAAAGTTGTTAAAAAGACGATGCTTTTAAAAGTGCTTTAAAAAAAATGTGAAGAAAGATACTAAGGGAGCGCCTGGACGGCTCAGTGGATTAAGCCGCTGCCTTCGGCTCAGGTCATGATCTCAGGGTCCTGGGATCTAGCCCCACATCAAGCTTTCTGCTCAGCTGGGAGCCTGCTTCCCCCTTTCTTTCTGCCTGACTCTGCCTGCTTGTGATCTCTCTCTCTATCAAATAAATAAATAAAATCTTTAAAAAAAAAAAAGATACTAAAAAAAAGTTGGTGTTAATATCCAAACTCAGATCTCATATATGATAATATCAGTGTCAGTACCAGCAAAGTCATCAAATAACCCTATAAAATGTTTAATTCTCTAAAATATAAAATGCAAAACAGTCCCATGTCATAAAAATCTTAGTTTCAGAGATACTAATATACAGCAGTGATCACATTGCTAATGTGTGGAAGCAGCAAATTATGGTAGTTCTAAGGCTACATCTTTTACTTGTACTCAACAGTTTAGTTGAGTCTCATAAATATTTATTGAGTATATTTTTGAGAATTTATTACACTAAAATATTTTACAAAGTTGTGTTTATAAGTACGTATGTGAATTTTTTTAAAGCACAGTATGTTTCTGGGATATCAGACCACAGAAATCTTTAACTCCACAACCAATAGACAAAAAGAAAGAAGAACATATTGAAATTCCTTTGGATGTACCATCTACTTTTTTGCATCTCGATCTCTCCTGGAAACCTCTCACTAAGGTAAGTAACATGCAATCTAGTCCATTCTATTTACTTGCGTATACTCTGTAATATATATGCATATACATACATGTATATACACACTCTAGAAAGCTCAAGTTAACAAAGGACTTCATCATTTAACCAATAAATTCATTCACTGAGAATTATTGTGATGCTTGCCTAGGTCAAGCCAGAAATCACAATTTTTGTGACCTCAAGATTGATATTTGTTCATGTATAAGCATTCCCCAACATACTGATGGTTTATATAATTATTATATAATTATATATAATATATAATATACATTAATATATAATAATTATATATTATTTATATAAATAATTATATATTATATAAATAATAATTATATTATAATTATTATTTATAATTATGTATTATTTATATAATACATAATTATATATTATTTATATATGATTATATATTATTTATATAAATAATATATAATAATTATATATTAATAATATTTATATCACATAATTATATATTATTGTAGTTATATATTATTTATATAAATATAATTTTATATAATTATATTATTTATATAATAAATAATAAATATATAATTATTTATATAATAAATATAATATATATTTATATAATAAATATAATAAATAATATAATTATATATTATTTATATATAATTATATATTATATATAATTATTATATATATTAATGTATATATTATATATTACTGATTTACAAGCAACTGTATATGCATATATATAGAACTATATATGTATATATATGTTTTGCATAAACATATATAATATAATATATACATAATAATTATATAGTTGTATATATATGCATATACAGTTGCTTGTAAATCAGTAAGTTCTGGAAAGCTAATTTTTCTCCAGAAAGCTAATTTTAATCCCTAACATAGGCAAAATTCTATATATTTTGCATGTAGTAGGAAAGAGTATTTTATTTATTTTTTAAGAGTACTTTAATATCTATAACCAAACAAAACTGAAAGTAATTCAAAGAGAAATTATTTGTACTTTTCTGGAAAGGCAGAGCTTTGAAGAAAAACAATTTTAATTGAAGAAAAATATAGCTGTGGATTGTGGAAAGTATGAATGGGTTTCAGCAATTTGATGACTCTCTTTTTTTCAGAATGTCTAGTTTCAATTCCAAACTTACTATTTATTCCCTATCCTATATCTATCACTATTACATTAATATGGGGACGCCTGGGTGGCTCAGTTGGTTAAGCATCTGCCTTCGGCTCAGGTCATGATCCCCGCGTCCTGGGATCAAGTCCCACATCTGGCTCTTTGCTCCGCGGGGAGCCTGCTTCTCCCTCTGCCTCTGCCTGCCATTCTGTCTGCCTGTGCTCTCTCTCTCTCCCTCTCTCTCTCTGACAAATAAATTTTTAAAAATCTTAAAAAGAATTACATTAATATGTATTTGCTCCAAATGTAAGAGAGAACACAGAGGGATAAGAATATTCCAGAAGGAGCTGGGATTAGAAATTAGAAAAAGAGGATTAGGAATTTTCTGGGTTAGGATTTACCAAGCTATAAATCATTGAAAAGGAAATGAACAAACAGAAACTTATCAGGGAATCATTGTTAGCATGTGGACAAATATCCAGATGGAGAAATGTGGGGCAAAAACTGAGAGGGAAAAATACGAAGTGTGGCAGCTTCTCATTCTGTTGCAGTTCCAAGCCATTTCTGGAACTCAGGGGTACATGTGTCCCCAAGGGGACTCAACAGTGCCTGGCAGATGAAAAGACCCCACACAACTTTCTAGAGCTACATTTATGTGAAAGACGTAGGAACCAGGAGACTAAACCATTATTTTATATTAAAACCAAAAAGGATGTATTATGAATTAGAATACACAGTATTTTCAGAAATTCAACACATGAGATTGGAATTTGGAAATGAGCCCCCTGGGCAAGCTCCCTTTAGTCGCAGGGTTATTTATTATTTATTTATAAAAATCTTATTTATGTATTTGATAGAGAGAGAGAGCACGTGAATACATAAGCAGGAGGAAGGGCAGAGGAGGAAGAGGGAGAAGCAGGCTCCCTCTGGAACAGGGAGTTTGACTCGGGATTCAATCCCAGGACTCTGTTATCATAACCCCCGTCAAAGGCAGACACCAACTGACTGAGCCACCCAGACGGCCTGGGTTGCAGGGTTGTACAAACTGTGGTTGAGGCACTGTCTGTGGAGAAAAGCAACTAGGAATCTGAGGGAGAATGGAAAAGGGACCCAGGGAGGGAGGTGGGACACAGCCATCTGGGGGTGGAAAGGAAAAGCAAGAATAAATCACCCACAGGATACATGGAAATAATTTTTCTTCTGTGTTCTCCCAAAAGTTAAGGCTGTCTAAAGGCGAAACAAGTTTAGACCACTGCCCAACCAAGATCAGCCTGAGCGAAGATGATCTCCTTTACAACACACAAGGTAACTGCATTTGCTTATTGAAATGGCATGTAATAGTTTGAGAATTAGTGATTCTTTATGTCCGAGGTGAGTTACTTGCTAAGATAGTCTGATTTGTAAAGAGATTACAGAAAACCAAACCCTCCAATATGGAACTTTATAATGGCTATAATAAATATAGGGGTACCTGGGTGCCTCGGTTGGGTTTAGCGTCCATCTCTTGATTTAGGCTCAGGTCATGATCTCAGAGTTGTGAGATAGAGCCCTGCCTCAGGCTCTGCACTGGATGTTGGAGTCTGCTTAAGATTCTCTCTCTCCCCTTCCCCATCACTCCTTCTCAAAAAACAAACACACGCACACACACAAAACTATGGCCACTATGGCCAACACATTAAAACTGCCTATACACACACGCAAAGATTTGATGATAGAATTCAGTTTAGTTGAGTCTCATAAATATTTATCGAGTATATTTTTGAGAATTTATTACATTAAAAACTTTTACAAAGCTGTGTTTATAAGTACGTATGTGCTCATTGTACAGCACCACGATAAAATAGAGAAATAACAATTGCCTTTTAAATCTATCTCAACTCAACCCTTACACCTTTGTTGAAGTAATTGAACGGTACACATACAAATGTCGAAACTATTAAAATAAAGGTGTGCACGAATATCCCACCCCAAGAGCAATGCACAGTGAAACTGTAGAAGAATCACAAGAAACTGAAGTATTTTCCAAATATTTGCCTTGTCAAATGGATTTCCATTTATAAATTGTTGAATGTTCAGTTAAATGACAGAATATCTTGGAAAAAACATAAATATGTATATAATGCCCTGCTTGGGCAAAACTCACTTTGAAGCTACAACCCAAGACCTCATATTAAAGAAAAAAAAAAAAAACCACTAAATGTTTATAGATCTTTTCCAAGCAATTTTAAAACATTGTGTGTTTTTTATGTATTTGGGCCTGCTTCATTCCAGAAAGAATGTAAGGTGAGTTCTCTCCTCCACTTCTTTGTATTCAACTGTCAGCTACAATTTATTGAATCCCAGCCCTGAGTTAGGTTCTGTGCTACCTAGTACTGCACCTGCTTTCATCCATTTACCAGGTATTTATAAAATGCTTATTTTATGCTAGACCCTGGGGGTGCAATGGTATGTAAAACAGATTCTCATGATCATGACAATCCTGCAAACTGGGAATTTTCATTACCATTTTACGATTAAGGAAACCAAGACTGTAAGGTTATTGTAACTTGTAAAGAGTAACTCATTGGGGGCTCCTGGGTGGTTCGGTTGGTTGAGCCGCGACCTTTGGCTCAGAGTCCTGGGACTGATTGGGCTCCCTGCTCACCCAGGAACCTGTGTCTCCCCTCCCCTCCTCCCTTCCCTACCCCTCCTGCTCTCTCTCTCTCAAATAAATCAAGTCTTAAAAAAAAAAAAAAAGAGTAAATCATTAGATGCTCTACTCTTACTTTTCAAATTAATGAAAAAAGATGATCACAAGGACCTTACTGCTTTGATCTGGTTGATAGTAAGGATATCACTATATCTTTTAAAAGTATTTTTTTCCTTATTCACTTTCAACATGTTTATTGAGGTATAATTGACATACAATAAAACGTAATGTTTTCAACACAAGGCTCTTACATATACCAATGCATATACATATACATGTACATGTACATATACATATACATGTCTTTGTATGGACCTGTGCTCTTATTTGCCTGGGTAAATAACTAGGAATGGGATGATTAAATCATATAGCAGGTGTATGTTTAACTTTTTAAGAGACTGCCAAAGTGTTTTACAAAGCAGTTATACCATTTTACATTCCAACAAGCAGTGCAGGAGAGTTCCATAGCTGGTATGGCTAGTCTTTTTAACTGAACTATTCTAAAACGGATATAATGATATCTCATTTACATTTACCTAATGACTAAAGATGTTGAGCTTATTTGAATGTATTTTTTTGCCACTCATATATATATCTTTTTTGGTGAAGTGTCCATATCTTTTACCCATTTTTTAGTTGTGCTGTTTGTTTTCTTATTGTTGAGTTTTCAGAGCTCTTAACATATGGCATACTAGTCCTTTATCAGATATATGATTTGCAAATATTTTCTCCCAGTCTGTGACTTACCCTCTATTAAAATATTAAAATGTCGGGTGCCTGGGTAGCTCAGTGGTTTAAGCATCTGCCTTTGGCTCAGGTCATGATCCCAGGGTCCTGGGGTCAAGCCCCTCATTGGGCTCCCTGCTCAGTGGGGAGCCTGCTTCTCCCTCTCCCTCTGCCTACTTGTGCTCCCTCTCCATCTTTCTGTCAACTAAGTAAATAAAATCTTTAAAAAAATACATTAAGTGTCCTTCTCCTAACACTGTCTTTTGAGAAGCAGAAGTTTTTAATTTTGAGGAAGTCCAGTTCATTGGTTTGTTCTTTTGAGAGTCATGATTCTGGTTTTGAATATAATTGAAGGTTGGGGTTTTTTTCCTAGGAGTTTTACAGTTTTATAACTATGATCTTCATTGAGATGATTTTTTCCTATGCACAAATTATGGATCAGAGTTGATTTGTGTGTGGTGTTCCAGCACCAGTGGTTGAAAACACATCCTTTTCCCACTGGATTGCTTTTGTACCTTTGTCAAAAATCACTTGTCCAAATATGTTAGAGTCCATTTCTGAACTCTCTTTTTTGTTCTGTTGATCTCTGTTTATCTTTACACCAATAGCACACTGTCTTGGTTACTGTAGCTTTATAATTAGTCTTGAAATTAGTGCTAGTCCTTTAACTTTTTTCTTTTTCAAAGCAGTTTTTGACCAACCCAGGTTTCTTGCTTTCCCATGGGAATTTTGTATCTTTTGTCTTGCATAAACCAGCTTTGATTTTGATTGGCAAATCAGGGTTACAAGATCAATGTTATAAGAATTTGGTGTCTGCACAATAGAGCCTTTCAAGTCATTAGTACGGTAGAGCTCCCCATCTACTTAGGTCATTAGTTTCTCAGTGATGTTTTATAGTTTTGAGTGTAGAAATCTTTCACTTCTTTTGAGAGATTTGTCTCTAAGTCTTTCACATTTTTTTGGTGCTCTAGTAAATGGTACTTTCAAATTTTTAATTTCAGATTGTTCATTACCAGTGTAAAAAAATACAATTGATTTTTGAGTATTGATTTTGTATCTTCCTAAAATCACATTACTTATAGTAGCTTATTTGTAGATTTATTTGGGCTCTCTATGTAGATGACAATGTCATCTGTAAATAAGGACAGCTTTACTTCTCTTCTGATCTGTATGAGTTTTTTAAGTGATTACACTGGCTAGAAACCTCAGGAGGCAAAGTGGTTAGAGAACATTCTTGTTTTATGCCAGATCTTAGGCAGAAAGCATTTAGTCTTCCCTCGTTAAGTATGATGTTAGCTGTAGGGTTTTTGTAGAGTCCTTTATCACGTTGAAAAATTTCCCTTCTATAATTCCTATTAATGTTGGATTTTGTCAAAAGATTTTTCTGCATTTTGGGAGATGATCTCATGCTTTTTTTCTTTTTAAACTTATTAATATGGAGAATTACTCTGATTAATATCTGAATGTTAAACTAGTCCTGGATTCCTGGGAGAAACTCCACTTGGTTGTGATTTAGGAATTGTTATCCCTGAAATTTTTAAAGAACAATTTTTACACTGTTATCTCTATGCTTATATCTGCATTTATTCAAGACATGTATTAACTCTTGCAAAGTGCTAGGCTCTAAGGACATAGCTGTGAAAAGATAATTCCCTGCTTCCGTGGAGCTTACCTTCTGGTGTGATAGATACATATCTTATATCCACTTAAGGAAGGACCTATCTAAAATGAATCTTGAAGCATGACCCAAATGTCATCCAACAGAAATATTCTCCATCAAACGAATGTTCTCTTTCCAGACAAAGTCATTTTGTGGATATTTCTCAGAGAAAGGTATACTGGCTAAATCGGTTCATAAAAGGAATGGACAGATAATTTTTTAGACTCTCAGCTGAGCCTGTGGTTGGCTATGTCCCTTTATGTGTGTTCAGAAGTCCACGCTGCAGACAATCCCCCAAGTCCTGGAGAAAATTAATTTTCACTTGGTAATCTCAGTGTATCTTACTAACACATGCCTCTGATCACTAAAGGCAGTTACTGCGGTCATGACCTGCCTCCTGTAAATGGCCAGCTCTCCGAACTTTATTTGAAATCTCATTATGGTATTTTGAATCCCCTTAGGACACCTTGCCAGCTCTGCACCTACTCTGACCAGACTTGAACCTGTTGCTTGGAATACACTTGTATGTTTGTTGAGCACATTTTATTGATTGACCCTACACTGGTTCTCCTTCAGCCTTCCACCAAGAATCCCAAATTCACGCTATCCCACCGTCATGATCCGGGTCGGCTCACTGTCCGGCGCTGTGTTGCCACCTAGTGGCTGCCGGCCACATGGCTCTCATCAGCCATGTTAGATCTTCAGTAGTCCGTGCCCTTCTGAGCGCTCACTTTCACATGTTCTTTTCGTTTATTCTGTTACAGAAGACTTTTCTCTAAATGTTTTCGGAATTCCTATTTTGGAATTGCTTTCAGATCCTCCGTCATATTCTTCTGAACACTGTGGCATAGTAGTTAAATGTGGATTCTGGAGTTTGGGTTTAAATTCCAAAGCCACCATTTATTATTTAACCATTTATTACTATATCTCTCTGTGCCTTCCTTTTTAAAATAAAGCTGTTTGAGAAAAGAGATGTGAAGATAAGGGAAGTAAATAGTGAAGGTAATACCTCATGGAGTATTGTAAAGATAAAATGAGTTAATACATAGACAGCTGTAAGAAGAGCTCTTCGTCATCCTTGAAGGAGAATTAATGCTTAACCCCCTCAGGAGTTACTGCAAGGACTGAGTGAACCGGTGCACGGCCAGCACACAGTTGAGTACACGGCATGGAGTCACATAGTAAGCATTTAGTAAGTGTTAGCTGCTGTTAGTATCCCAGGCCCTGGCGATGGAAATCCATGGATGGATGCTATGAGGATGAGGTAGGATATTCCTGTCAAGTCTGAGTAAACACATTTTACTCACAGATGATCCCATATTTCTCAGGCCTCATTCTCTTTAACTACTGCAATAAACACTATCAACTAAGCCCCTTTTCTCGGAGCCCGTGCCCTGGCTTTTTTGGTTTTCCTGAGACTTACTCAGTTTCTCTCCTCAGTCTTCTTTCCCTGCTGTCTTCTCAGCATGAATGTCCCTCAGGCTCTTAACTTCAGCAGTGTGCTTTCCTCATTGTTCACCTCTTTTGGTAACTCAGTCCCCTCTTACTCTGTTGAGAATCCTCCACCTCGCCTCTTGCTGTCTCCTGGGTTTGAACCCAGTCTAGTCCCTCAATGTCAGTGTGACCAGAACAGAACTTGAGTCATCCCTGTCTCTCTCCTGAGGTCCCTACATACAGTCTCTCTCTTAGGATACTAGGTCTTCCTTTACGGCACATCTCACATTTGCCTCTTCCTCTGCATCACCTGTACTGACCCCTGGATCAGGCTCTTGGTTCCTGTTGTTAGACCAGAGGGCTCCAAACTCTTCCATCTTGCACCCCTCAGGAAACAGAAATTTTTTTTTAACACATATTCCCAATGAGCATGTATTTATTTATAAATTATATGCCCAAATTATATACATATTACATTTACAAATTATATTTACAAATTATATACATTTTACAAATTATATGTTCCACTCTACTATGATATACTCTACTGATACTAATACATTAATGTATATCACTTAAAAAGAGAAAAACACATTGAAATGAGAGTGAAGAATTTGACATAAATAATATCATTTTGTAAGAACAGTATTGGAATGCCTGGGTGGCTCAGATGGTTAAGGCTCTGCCTTGAGCTCAGGTCATGATCTGCAGGTCCTGGGCATCTGCGTCTCCCTCTTCTCCCCTGCTTGTGCTCTGTCTTTCTCTCTCTCTCTCTCTCTCAAATGAATAAATAAAATCTTAAATTAAAAAAAAAAGGAACAACATGATTAAATGTACCTAGTTATTTTTTGAAATGTTGATTGACACTTTGTAATACAGCTAATACGTCTGGTTTCATGTTTGACTTATTTCAATACTTGTTTTTGATATCTTATTAATTGGGAAAGGATCTACAGGCCCAAAGCATGTAGATCTCTAATAAAGGAAGTGCCGGTTGATTGTACCAACAAAGTCATAATTGGTTGTTTTTTTTTTAAGAGTTTATTTATCTATCTGAGAGAGAGAGACAAAGAGCGAGAGTTCAAGCAGGGCAAGTGGCAGGCAGAGAGAGAGGGAGAAGCAGGCTCCCTGCTGAGCAGGAAGCCCAGTGAGGGGCTCAACCCCAAGACCCCGGGATCATGACATGAACTGAAAGCAGAAGCTTAACTGACTGAAACACCCAGGTGCAACTCATAATTGTTTTTTTAAAAACTTCTGTCCATAATTATGCTATATTTTTAAAAAATGGAATGTATATTTTTAGTAGACCTAAGGGTTTTTTTTTCTATTTTAATTTTCATTTATATATTTGTTTGTTGGTTTTTACATTTGTTTGTTTGTTTTCCCATGGGTGATATAACCTAGATGATGAAATATTGAAATGTGGTGAGTAGGGTTCCCAGAAATTTAATATCACATTTTTTTTAAAAACTAATAAGTGACCTGAGAATATGCCCAAGATAATATCTTTAAGAGGATAGAAAAGCAGGATGCAACGCTGTAAGACTCAATTAAAAGAAAATCTTTATATAGTCACAGAATATATATATATATATATATATGTGTATACACTCTCACACACACACATATACACACACAGAAATATAATTATAGGGAAATATATTAATAGTAGTTACCTCTGAGAAATATGATAATGATTTTTGTTATTTTCCTCATGCTTTTCACTATTTTCCAAAGCTTCAGTAAATAACATTAATTTTAGCTCATAAAAAGACTTTTGTTTTAAAACAAGATGACATCAGATACTTTTAAAAACAAAAGAATTTCCAGATGGTGTTTGAATTGTAGCTCCCAGATGAACTATGCTCTGTCTGCGTGGATAGTTCCAGCTACAGTAGATAGTACAATCACTGGTGTTCTTAAGGAATAAACCTGAGCTAATCAGAAAACTTTAAATTATAGTCCATGCATGTGCTGTGCTTATGAAAAACAAGGAATACATTTTAGATGGATTTATTTTTTTAGAAATTAGATAATTTTTGACACTTAAAAGGCTAATCTTGAATTATTTGAAAAATTTGCATATGATGCCAAATGAATAAAAATGACACAAGTTTCTAATTTGAGAATCTTACTGAGACTATCAAGAGTAATGTAATCCAGAGGATATATTTCATGTCCAATTTACTGTCAATAATTCTGAAATGATACAAATAATGTAGAACTGGTTTTTAAACTGTGTGCCATGGACCTTTTTGGAGCCCCTGAAAGTAGGTAGAGGGGTCTTCCCCTTCCCATCAGGGAACGCTTTAATCACAGCAAGGCAGGTTTTGATCAATTTTACATGCAAGAGTTACTGCATATGCTTTGGTTTGAAAGCCAGTGTTCTACTGCTAAATTAGAAGTCTAAAGATGTTTATACTTATGCCTACCACACTGGGGAGGGAATGGAGCATATGTGTGTAGCAAGGGACAGAAAAAAGAAGCTAACCATATTTTGAAAGGTCTCTCACTGTAAATATGTTTCTTCTATTCATACCCCTCCGAAAGACAAAATATTAACCCAGAGCAAAGCAGTGAATGCAGAAGAGATGAACCCATACCACAATCTGGAAGCCGGGTTGGCCAATCAACTCAAGCCAATAGAAGACTTTTGCACAAAGTTCTTTGCGGGAACAGAGGTGAGTTAGAATTATTGCTGTTTTATATATACATTATATATACAGTCTTCATATATATGTGTGTATACATATATGTATATATATATATATAATATCTAGGTTGTATCACCCATGGGAAAACAAACAAACAAACATAAAAACTAACAAACATATATACATATATATAGAGAGAGTCTTCCTTATATATATGTTCTTAATTTCAGCTTTATTGAGATATATTTGACGTATAAAGTTGTAAAATATTTAAAGTGTACATCATGGTGATGTCATGCATGTGTGCATTGTGAAAGTCTTCTCCCATCTAGTTAATTAACACATCCATCACCTCACATATTTATCTGTTTACATGTGTGTGTGATAACATTAAAGTTATACACTCTTAGCAAATTTCAATTATATAGTGTTATACTGTAGTCACCATGTTTTCTATTCTGTCCTCAGAACTCACTAATCTTTTTTTTAAAGATTTTATTTATTTATTTATTTGTCAGAGAGAGAGCGCAAGCGAGAGCGAGCACAGGCAGACAGAGTGGAAGGCAAAGTCAGAGGGAGAAGCTGGCTCCCTGCGGAGCAAGGAGCCCAATATGGGACTCAATCCCAGGACGCTGGGATCATGACCTGAGCCGAAGGCAGCTGCTTAACCAACTGAGCCACCCAGGCGTCCCAGAACTCACTAATCTTTCAACTGAATGTCTACACCCTTTTACCAGCCTCTTCCTATTTCTCCCACTCCTACCCCCACCCTGGCAACCACTTTTCTATTCTGTTTCATTACAACCTCTACTGTATATTTGCTTTATGAAGATTTATAATATTTATACCCCTTCCCATATTTTAATATACTCATTTACATAGGATTTTTTAATCTTGATGATTCAGATTCAAATTTAAAATATTCCTAAGGAATGTGAAAAAAACTATAAAATTCAGTATGACACTCTTTACTAATGATTTATTGATCAACCTGCAGATATTTATTGAACACCCATACCATATAGAAGAAACCATGCTGAATATTAGAGATCTACTAAGAAAATATATTGCTTTGTTAGTTAGCAAAAGGTAGTAGCAAAACTCACTCAATTCAAAAGTTAAGTAACAACTGGTTATAATAATGGTAATGGCTGCCATTTTGGGGCACCTACTGAAATAACCAAGGGAGCTTACACTTATAGGACATTTTCTATATAGCAAGGTCTGTGCCAGGTGTTTGTTCCAAATTATATCTTACTTAATCCTAATAGTCTGGGGCACCTGGGTAGCTCAGTTATTGGACATCTGCTTTCAGCTCAGGTCATGATCCCAAGGTCCTGGGATCTAGTCCTGCATCGGGCTCCCTGCTCAGCTGGAAGCCTACTTCTCCCTCCCCCACTCCCTCTGCTTGTGTTCCCTCTCTTGCTGTGTTTCTCTTTGTCAAATAAATGAATAAAATCTTTTACAAAATCCTAATAATCTTGTAGGGATTAATCTTCACTTTGCAGATGAAAAAATGAGGCTCATAACTTTATCTACAGGCATACAGAGGCAGAGATGCCCTTTCACTCATAACTCTTTTTCCCTAAAAATAAAGGGCTTTCCCCCCAAGCCATGCAACCATAGGAAGATGCCGAAGATGCCGTAGCTTGGTCTCACTGGAATGCACTCTGCATTCACACTTTTGTTATGAAGGGATTAGCTGATTACACCAGTTCACAAGAGCATACTGGCCACCAGGCACAGCACCAGACCCCAGATCAGACATGAATCAACAGCACAGCCCCATCCTCAGGGCGCTCACTGCCTAGTTAAGGAGCAGAGACATTAAGAGCATTATTCAGCCAATGCCCATCCAGAAGCCACAGGGACAAGACAGGGAGGTTGGGGAATGCAGACTGTTAGCAGATTGGACTTTGGAGGTCAAGGAGGCATCTGAAAGATCAAAGCACAATTCCCAGCAGAAGTAACAGCCTGAACAATACTTTGGAATTATGGAAGCCTGGGATTTGCCTGGAGATAGTGAAATCATTTGTGCAAGAGGGAACGCTGTACCTTCGATGCCAGATTGGGATCCAACCAAAGAGCCTTTTCTGCCATGTTAGGGAATGTGAAATACATTTGATAAGCAATGAGGCACTGACCAAACAGATACTTGTTTTGTAACTTGGGCTTTTAATTTTTTATAACTTAGGCTTCTGATATTTTTTAATTCTGGAAAAATATCAATAACAAGTTACATTCTTAAATTTGAAGTGTGTAATCCAATGCTATTAGATTCAGCCATGCGGTTGAACAACTCTCCCGGTCATCTAGCTCCAGAACGTCTTCATCGCTCCAAACTGAAGTTCTGTACCCATTAAAACAATGACTCACCATTCCCTCCTTCCCTCAGCCAAGGCAACCACCGTTCTACCTTCTGTCTCTGTCAATTTGACTATTCTAGGTACCTCATGTAAGTAGAATCATATATTACTTGTCTCTGTCACACCAGAGCTTTTAAAGCAGGGACGTGACAGATTTAGAAAGATGAATGATCACAAGATCTTAAAAAAGAAATTAAAGTATGACACCTTGTGCTTAAACTCTTCAGTGACAACTCAGTCATACATGAATAAGATCCAGAGTCCATACTGTGGCCTAAAAGATTCTGTATAATTTGGCTCGCTCTTATCTCTCCATCCCTATCTGTCCCAATCTCCCTCTCTCCTTCTGGCTGCTCTGATTTTTGTTTTTGTTTTTGTTTTTTCAAAGATTTTATTTATTTATTTGACAGAGATCACAAGTAGGCAGAGAAGCAGGCAGAGAGAGAGAGGAGGAAGCAGGCTCCCTGCTGAGCAGAGAGCCCAATATGGGGCTCGATCCCAGGACCCCAGGATCATGACTTGAGCTGAAGGCAGAGGCTTTAACCCACTGAGCCACCCAGGCACCCCTGTCTTTCTTTTTCTACCCCAAACTCTTTCCGGCTGTTTGAGCCCTTGCCCTCCTTAGAGTTAATTCCATCCATCATTCAACAGGTATTTATAGAGCATGTACTGTATGCCAGGCACTGTTGGGCCCAGGGAACAGAGACAAAATCCCCCCACCATGGGCTGACTTTCCAGTGGAATGCTCTTCTCCCAACACCTGACATGGCTGATCCATCAACTTTGGTTAGAGAGAATAAGGGAAACCTCTCTGGGTTCAGACTGGCTAGTGCAGGGCTGAAGCAGGAGGGAGTGGAGCCAGGAAGGCGGACAGGCCAGGCAGGCAGTGATTTCAAGTGGGCCAACCCAGAGATGAAGAGGGCATGAGCAGTGGGGCCAAGAATGTCAGCACAGGGGAGGAGGAGGAGAATTCTGAGTACAGGGTAACTGGATGGAGACAGTCGGGAAGGTTCCCAGCTAGGCGGCTGATAGGATGGGCACTCAACATGTCTTTATGAACCGGGTTCAAGCTGCTTCTCTTTGACTTGGTTCTGTTTGGTGTTGCACATATCTGCTGTGGGACCCAGGAGATATCGGTGACTCTCACGGGACTCTGGTGGAGTCTGGGTCACATGCAGATAGTTCCTAACACGGACGCAAACACCGTGCGCTCGCTAAGTGATAAGGGCGGGGGAGGTGCCACGGCCAAAGGCAAGGTGTGAGCCCTGAATGCCAGCCGGTCAGTCTGCGCCCTCCGAGACTCTGGGCACATGAGTGGAGAGTGGAGGGAGGGCTTGCCCTCCGACTCTGAATTTCCAACACCAAACACAGTCCTCATTTGCTCCGTGCGTTCATGAATAAAAGCACAGATGAGTGAATGAGTGGGCGCCGGCCAGATGTGTTCCCTTGGCCTCTCCCTGGCCTACACATCCTAAGCCATACTCCCAGGTCTCCCAACTCCTCTTTTTATACACCCTGCTCTGTGTTTTCCTTTTATTACCCAGAGAGAAAAACACTGGAATTAGGAGCCAGCATCTGGGTGACCCTGAAGAAATCATTTAACCTTTCCGAGTCTCTGTGTTCCCTCTATTAGTTGGGTCATGGGTCCAAAGGTTTTCTCTAAACCTCTCCTACCTCTGCTATTCACGGGTTCTGAGTCTTTTCCCTGTGTGTGGCTGCTTCTGCCTTTTTACACCAGGTCCCACTGCCTTCCCCTCTCCTTACCATGGCCCTAAGGAGAGGGAGAATATATATTACTAGTTATGTTACTTAAATGGAACTTGGTTTCCTGTTCTCAACTTTAAAAGTAATACTACCATATTATCAATTTACATTCCCCTTTTCTCTCTTACTCCACAAATATTTTTAAGTACTGACTTTGTATCATGCTGAGGACAAATCACTGAAGAAGTAGGATGGGTTCCTTTCCTGGAGCTTTTAGTCCATTGGGACAATTTCCTATTAACAAAAAATTTAGGAACCCAGCAGCTGGAACTTGTGTACATAGATTATCTCCATAAATGCCTGTGTTTTCCACATTACTATGTGTACATAAAAATTCAACAACGTCATTTTCTTGTTCAATATAAAATCAAGTAATCATTTTGAGCCTTCCCTGCCTCGCCCCCCCACCACTGTATCAAGTTATAATTTGACTGAGTTAACCTGTTGCTTTGTGCTTGTTTGGGTTATAGTCAGTCTTAGTACACACATAAGAGGTCTTTAGTCCCTTAAGCTGTCGTTGTACTCATCAGAAACCTGTAATATTTTTAGGAAGGTGGAGTGATATACACAGATTGGAAAATGGAAAGAGACCCTGAAACTGGCCGATTGATGAGTAAGTTTTGATGATTCCTCTGTTATGAGTAAGTTATTCTTTTTTTTTTTTTTTTTTTTAAGATTTTACCTACTTGAGAGAGAAAAAGAAGAATGAGAAGGGGGGAGGAGCAGAGAGAGAGAGAGAAGCAGACTCCCACACCAAACGGGAAGGTCCTGAGGGAGCCTGACATGGGGCTTAATCCCAGGACCCTGAGATCATGACCTGAGCCACAGACACTTAAACGACTGAGCTACCCAGGTGTACCTAAGTTAATCCTTTTTACAAAGTGCTGAGTAACCCGTCCTTGCTGATGGGAGGGAAGGCAGTCAAGTCCTGTCTCTGTACTTCTGTACTTCGAGGGCCTCGAAGAGCAGCACTTGAGAGCCCATTAGAAATGCAGAACCTTGGACCTGCTGAATATTGGAATACGGATTTTCAATAAGATTCACCTGGTGATTTGCTTCTACCTCCACCCCCAATTTGAGGAGTACTCAAGTGCTTAAATGACTAAGATAGTTGGACAATTAAATTTAAAAAAATGTGTTTCATAATTCAACAATTTGGTAATTCAGCTAAATGAAAAACATTAATACAAATTATAAAGTAAATTTACAATGACCTTGATGACGTCAGAACAGTATGAAGAAGTAACTACAGGACCCTCCTCTCGGGCTGGGAATGGTGTCCAGACTCTGGGCAGCTAAGAAGAGGTGTGGGGACAACACCTGGCTGGGAGCAGGAATCAAGAGTTCAGGCTCCCTAATAATCTAAGCTCCCTGTCAAAGCTTGGAGCCCCAAGGTTCACTATGATTATAGCTGCTCACTCTCAAGCTTTGGATTTGATCATGGCATGAAAATGTATTTGAGCCACATTTCACATTGCGGAATGATGGTAAGCACAGGAAGAGGCCACTGCTGAGACAACTAGCACTCCGTGGAGCAGTGAGGTGGAGGGGCCAGGCTAGGTGTGCAGAAGGGGAGCTGATCTTAGGATAAGCGGGCATGGGATTGACTGATCGGGGTCAGAGGTCAGAGATACAGCCTGCAGGGGACTGCTGCTGCGTCTCAGGTATCTGCCTCAAATCTCACCCCCTCCACTTCTATCTACTGAGTCTGGCTCTGCAGACTAGAGTCTGCCTTAGGTCTGGGAAGGTGTGCTTTCTGGGCATTGCCTCCCAGGTAGCCATATTAATCCAGAAACGAAAGCACTCCTAGTTTTCTGACATAGAACCTCTGACCAGAAACCCAAACGTGTGTTATTGCTAAAAGGAAGGCATGGAGAGAGAATTAGATGTGACCCAAAGTAAGGTCAAGCGTTTGCAAAACTGAGACTGATTTTATACTTTCCACTCATTTTAAATTCCAGGATTTAAAGTGGAACTCAAATTATATATTGGATACAATGAATTACATTCATGCTTATTCATGTGTCTGTTTATTCGGTAACTCATGAGTAATAATTGTGCATGGACTGCATGCACCGGCAGCTGTCTCCACTGTACCGCTGGGACACAAGTTGAGACCCTGATGCCACTTCTTGCTTACACTAGTTCTTCTTGGACTCGGAGGTGTTTTGGGGGCCTTACCATGGTGCCAACTTCCTAAACTGCTTTTGAGGCAGACTCTGACAAACAGGTTTAGTTATTTATTTTAAATTTTATTCCATTTGTAGAATAACCAATGACAATAAACTTAAAAACCTTTAAGAGCTTTATGATTGAAATTCACTAATGTTTGTTCTTTTTCCTTTCTTTTCTTTTCTTTTTCTTTTCTTTTTTTTTTTTTTTTTTGAGAGACAGAGAGCAAGAGAGATTGAGCAGGGGGTGGAGAGAGGCAGAAGGAAAGGGAGAGAATCTTAAGCAGGCCCCAAGTGTAGCTCAAGGGCCAATATCATGACCTGAGCCGAAATCAAGAATTAGATGCTTAACTGACTGAGCCACCAAGATGACCCTTATTCTTTCTTTCATTCATTCATCAAATCATTATTGAGAATCTACTCTGTGCCAGGCACTAGGGATATAAAGATGAACAAGATATTATCCTCCCCCAAAGGATTTCTGTGATCTATTAGAAAAGTCTGACACATGAACAGATGAGGACATTGCAGTGTCAGCGTTATGGCTAGAAGCAAACACAAAGTGACATAAGAAACCAGAAAGGGACCAACTCTCTTGCGTTATTAAGAAAGGGCCCTACTGAAGAGAGATACAGTTGAGCTTGGTGTTGAAGGGCAGATCGTAATATCCAACTGGAGAAAGACATGCCAGATAGAAGGAATAATAACTGCCAAAACATGGAAACCCAAAAGAGCAGTGGACGATTAAGAAACAGGGAGCTCTTGTAACTAAAGTATAGCAATAGAGAGGGCAGCAGGAAGGTGCCAGGGGGCCTGGAAGACAATTGGGTCCAAATGGCTAAGAGTCTTGAGTGCTTATTAAGCTTTGAACCTTACCCTAGTGCCACCAGTATAATCAGAATATCACTCTGGCATGAGAGCAGGGGCTGGATTAATTTATTGGTGGGACTTACAATGAAAGTAGGATGACCACTTGCAAGAATCTAGATGAGGGGTGGAGAGGACTCAGTGTAGGCATGGTGAAGCAGAAGAAATAAGAGAGAGACTTAGCAGTCAACATGCCAGGATTCTGTGATGAATGGGGTGTAGGTTGGAAAAGGAGAAGTGCTGCTTTTATTTTCTTGGCATTTGGTTCATTGCAAAAAAAAAGGAAATAGCTATAACCACTTACTAAAAGGATACTTTGAAATCCTCATAACAATTTAAAATACTTTAAAATCATCAGTCAAGCATTTTGTAACATGGAAAGCCAAACAATACTGCTATTCCCATTGGATAATGGCTGAAGCTCAGAGAAAGTCAATGTTTAGACCCTCTAAACTGTGCCCTGCTTATCCTAATTACATCCATGAACTGGCAATGTTTTCCTTGAGAGCTACCAGTCTGTTTTTCATCAACACCATGGAGGGTATCTGAGTCAAGATGAGGCAATTATTGGGACGCAATCCATCTTGACTTCCTAGAGACCCCATGTGCTTATCAACAACAAGGCAGGAAGGAGAATTTCCTCCCTCTAGGAAAGAGCTTCTGAAAGACAGTACCCTGAATGAGATCTATGTGATAAAGAAAGCTAACTCAATCAAAATTTCCAGATGATCTACGTGACAAGCCAAGAAATGAGAGTTGAATGATAACAACTGACATAATTATTTCATGTATTCTGCTCACAGATCAGCAGATGCCCCGTAGCATGCACTCTTCCAAGTACTTTCCATGCATTAGCTCATTTAATCCTCACAGCAACCCTAAGGGGTAGCTACCAGCATCACCAGGGTTTGAACCTAGGCCATCTGCACTCTTAATCACATCAGTATACTGAATCCTCCATTAGATAATGATTCTGGAAACTACTTCTTTGTTTATTGTAACTTTCTCATAGCAACTTGGCCTGGGGCCTCTGCTACTCCATTTAATAACTTAAGGACAGCTCTATGCACTGCTAGATGGAACTAAAGGTCCCTAAAAGGACATAAGGAAGGAAAAGATATGGGCTGAGAACATCTAATATGCTAAAGTATACATCTTGGTGGTTGTTGATCTTGCTATCACTGGTAATCATTACATTCTGCAGAGGACTTCCAGACTCATGGATGGCCCTGCTCACCAGAGTGAGGTGGTGTCTAGGGAAGTTCCACTATAGAAAGGGAAAACCAGGCTCTGAGAAACAACAGTGGCAACAAGAAGGAAGCTGCTGGTTTCCAGGGTTTTCCTGACTTCCCAGGAATCTTCCAGATTGTTTCAAGATGGCCTTAGAAATAAGTCTCCTATACTATCTTCAAGATAGGACTTCAGTTGGAGGAAAATTAGTCTTTTTTTTTTTTTAAATCCAGGAAAGTTACATTTAAATTTTTTGTTTATTTTTACTTTATATAAAAATTTTAAATTGTGATAAAATACACATAAATGTGAAATGTACCATCTTAACCATTTTTAAGTGTATAATTCTGAACTATTAAAGTACATTCACATTGTCATGCAACCTATCTCCAAGACTGTTTCCATTTTGCAAAACTAAACTCTGCACCCATTAAACACTAGCTCCCTATTCCCCTCTACTCTCAGCATCTGGCAACCACTATTTATTTTCTATCTCTCTGAATGTGATTACTGTAGATACCTCATATGAGTGGATTTTTTTCTGCTTAATATCTCATTGGGGTTCGGAGAGGGAAAAAAAATCCAGCTTTTCATAGCTATCAAAATGATGGGATTCACCATAAGTTCATGGTTTGGACATAAGGTAGCCACATATTTTCTTTATGGCCATCCCTGAGGTGGGCATGGGCAGCAAAAAATAGGGAGCAGCCAGGTCTGGGGTAAAGGAGACCCAAAGAATGGTGAGGTAGACAGCCTAAGGGAAAGGAGGACCCACAGACTGGAGCAGAGACTAAAGAGAACTCTTGAGCTTAACATCCAAACCTACCCCAGTTGCAATAAATGGAAACTCCATGGAGTCAGCTGGTCCTACCTATCATTTTCAACCTTCCTATTCAAGCCATCTGTAAGTTTTGTCAGTTCAGCTTGCAAGTATTTCATGATCATCTACTTTTGTCCATTGTACCTTCAACCCAGCTACCATGCTCTCTTACCAGAACTACTTCTTAGGGTGTCTCCTCTTTCCTTTTACCTCTCTCTAATTTGTTCTCTTCATAGCAGCCAGAGAATCTTTGGAAATCAGTCAGATTGTCTTCTGGACTAAAGGACTCATTGAAACACCTCGTGTGAAGAATATAATCTAAACTCCTTCCCTACAAGTCCCTGTGTGGTCTGGGCCCTCCTGGTCCCCATCTGTTTCATATGTCTCATGCTGGGATTACCAGACTTTGGTCTTATTGCCTTCCTCAAATTTACAAAGGCACTAAGCACTTCTCTCCCCAGGACTTTGATTTGTATTGTTCCCTCTGTGTGGAATACTTCTCCACATTAAAATCTTCCCACATCAAAGTGCTACTTAGAACTAAATGTCTCATCTTCAGAGAAGCCTTTTCTGACCATTCGGTCTAAATTATGGACATCCCTTGTTACTCTTTCTTGTAATTTTTCCTACCATAACACTTTTAACATGTTTTATTACATACTTTGGGATTTGTTTATTGGATATTGGATTGTTTATCAAGCATCTCTCTTACCCATTAGACTGTAAGCTATTGGGGGCAGCATCATTTTCATTTATTAACCAATGTTTACCCAGACATCTACAGTACCTATAGATACTTATAGGCATCCACAAATATTTTTTGACCAACCAAGTGAGTTAATGAATGAGTAAATGAATAAGAACATGAAGTATTCCTTTGAGCTAGAAAAACAGCCTTGATGGAAAGTCCCGGGACTTTCCATAAAAAGAGGAAGAGCTGTCCCTTGACAGATTCATTTGCCCCAACTGACCTCTTGTTGTCTACACTTGGATCCCATTAATCATCCATCCACTGGAATTCTGCCCATTCTTCATGTAGGAATATAAACACTATTATTAAAGATGAAATGGCCTTTTCCATCCCAACAGCAAAGAAGCCAGTGAGCCTCTACACTGTCCATGATGGAGCCGTCCACACTGTTCAGAGGTCACCTTTTTACAACGACATTATCCTTACCATTGGGGGATGGAATGTGGCCATCTGGAAAGAAGGTGTTATGGTGAGTTGCCTGAAAAATGGAGGAGTGGGTGTGTGGTCCTTTGTTACTGAGGAAGACAATGGGAACAACAGGCTGTTGTGACATAACAGTGCCGTGGGGACACTTTTTAGAGAAATTAGAACAGATGGCTTGGGTTCTGGCTTGCCAGCAGACTGTATGCCTTTTGAAAACACAACCATTTGCCTTTCTTCCCTGAGGGAAGGAAACAGTATTTACAAGTTTCTTGCTCTCTAACACCTAACAGTCTTTTCTTTAAAATCTGTCTTGTGGGAGTTGATTTGCTTTGTGTTTTTTCCTCCCCTTAAAATACACGACAGGTTTTACTGTGAAGCCCAAGGAGAAGCTCTGGGTCTATCACCTTTGCTTCTGCACCAGGAATATGTCTGCAGCTTCAGAAAGTGGGAGTAAGAAAGCTAAGGGGTCCATTGCCAAGAGACCAGAGAGAGGCATGGGCCACAGTTAGGCGGCGTCAGGACTCTGGCAGTCAGGATTAGGAGAGGACCAGGTTCCAGGCAAATAGAAGCTAAACTGCCCAAAACTGGAAAGCTGGAAAGACTGATAAAATCCAGTGAAGCAAGGGTGGGGAGAAATCAGCATGACAGGTCCCTTTGCTATGCAATTTAAGATTATCAAAATCTGAACTATATATCTATTTCATAGCTGTCATACATTCTTTAAAAAAATATGTATATTATAAAAGTAATATGTATATTTGTATATATAACATTTATATGAATATATATTCTTTGAATAAAAAATATACATATATTCTTCAATAAAGAATATATAATTCTTTAAATAAAATGATAAAATTGTATATATACATTGTATATATCAATATTGTGTATATATACATTGTATATATACAGTGAAAATTATATATATATATATATACACTTTGACCTAACATTTTCACTTCTGGGACTCTAACTTACATAAATGTGAATTTATGTACGAGTTTGCCATTGAAACAATTAGAAACTACTTAAAGTGCCCATCCACAAAAGGACTTCTACTTTATACCAATGTACTTCAGTGTGTCCAATTTTTTTTTTCTTAGAGTGAATAGGTATCAGTTTTGTTCTGAAAGAAAAATAAAATTCGGCAAGTTCTTCACTACTCAGGGACCAAGAACCTGGTTATCCACAAAAATGGAAGGAGCTGGGCAAGGTGTGCAAGAACAGGACAAGGAGTCCATGAATCTGAGATATTCTTCATTCCCCACAGGGAAGTTTCTCATGCATGTCTCAGAGGCCAGGAAAGAGCTCCATGGCTTAGTTTAGTCTCTGCAGCTATAAGTAGATAAATGAGTACACCTGCTTGTCAGGTAGGGCATGACAATAAGAAGAGAGCACATTTTGTGAAGTGTGTAAGACTGACAATTCACAGACCTGTACCTCTGGGTCAAATAATACATTATATGTTAATTTAAAAAATAATTAAAAAAACAAATTCAGGCACACGTGCATACACAAAAGAAAACAAAAACACCTCCCAAAAAGGGCAAATTACCCCCATGGTAAAGAAAAGAGAAGCTGATCTTGTAATGCTTTGCTGGTCTAAATTCTCTTCCAAATAATATTTACAAGCCTTTGGATGCAGCTCACAGCTGGAAATGACTTTTTATTTCCTTTTTTTTCTTAGCTGCTAGAGTTAACTCCATGGGAAATAGACAACCTGACAGCATAATGAAAGTATGGGTAGAATTTCCTTTTAATCTTTACTTATAAAACATCTGCCAATCTCCAGCTCAACTAGAAAGTCTGATCTTTTCAGCAACTAAAATAAGGGGAAAGGGTTATAAAACACACACACATACACACACACAGGAAAGAAAAGAGTTGGCATTAAATAAAATCCTACAAGAAAAAGAGTTAAGACTTCAGAGTGGGCATATTGTGTTGGTCCATGATGGTAGCCATCTGAGTTGTACTTGAAGGAAATCATTGTGAATACAGCTCAGGTAATAGCAAAAGTTTTCTTGTGTCCTTTTAACAATTTGTTTAAAGATTGGACCCCTCCTTCAGTCATCCTGTGCACCAAAAAGGTACACCGCAGGACACTGGTCCCTGACAAGGCCTGGAGTTTTCTACGTTGGCCGAGAAGATGGATACATTGACATCTGGGACCTTCTGGAGAAAACTCATGAGCCAGCCCTGTCACAAAGCATCTGCATAACTATGATCACCTACATCAAACCCTGGACCTTTTCTGGTGTGTTCATTCTAATTAACTGACCTAAGTTATTTTATTTTTGGCGGGGGGGAGTAACTGGGGCACATTTTGACATCCATCTGGTCTTTTTTTTTTTTTAAGAAATTTTTAAGAAAAGTCTCCAATATTTTTTCCCTCAAGTTTTCCCCATCCTATTTCATCCTTTCTCTTCCCTTCGTTCTTGCATGCAAACTTTGGGTACAACTTGAGTTTCTCTCATTTTCTTTATCAACAATTATTTCTGAGGCATAATTAGTATGACAAGAAGAGGCTGATTTTGAACAAACCACACAATGAAAAGCACCCTTCTTATCTTCTTCAAGTCAGAGAGGGTGATCCCCAACTCTTTGGTACCTTTTGCTGCTTCTTTCCCAAGTAGAGTAATTCTTGTATCTTTAATTTTTCATTATGTCACAAATTTTCAGTATTTTATCATTTTTGTGGTTTTTCCCTGGACAGTGTCAAGCAATTCTTTTCATGAGATCAAATGACTCTCTGGAGTCATTTATCAATTGAAACTTTTAACTTTTGAACTAATTATGAGGAAAAAACAACATAAAGCAAACAAATTTAAGGATGTGGTCCTTGGAAAAAGTAATTTATATCCTTCGTCCCAATTTCTCTGTTTTACCCAAGCACTACTTCCTATGTAAACCCAGTATATTTGCCTCTTTTAAAAGAAGTTAGCCTTTGTTTCCAAAGGCATGCAGGCATAAAATTGTCTTTCTATCCTTTTGTCTCATAAACATTATGTTTAGAAATTCAGTCTTCAGAATTTCTGAGTGTCAGTCTAGCTATTGTTTAAACTTATGGGTCACCAAGTGTGAGTTTTTCCGTCTTTGCTATGAAACATTGCTTTTGTATACAGGGATTATGAGTCTAGGATTTAACAATTTAAACTAAACCTTCTGAAAATGAGAAAAAGAAAAAAATATGATAAACTAGAAAATGAAAATTCTTAGACACATTTGTGTTTTATATCCATTTTCAATGATCAAAAGAAGTGATCTGTTTTTATAATAAGAAACCTGGTTCTGGCGGTGTCTGTGAAATTCATCTGGATAACAGAATCCTTGTAAAGGATATCCTTGTAAAGGTATCCTTCAGCCCTTGTTGAGTCTTTGGTGAAAACTGGCTTCATGACTTTTCTTTGAAAATCTTTCCCTGTGCTATCCCCACTTTCTTCTCCAATCTGCCCAGCAGCCCAGCCACACAGACGGTCAACCTCAGCTAGGAGCCACACTCCTTACATGTGCACCAAGAAGACAAGATTTGAGTTGGGCAGGGTGGCTGACAAAGGCTCAGGGTCTCGGCTTTCATTTCATCAACTGGAAAAAATGATTTTTATATATTAGCTAATATTGTCATCAGTCATGAATGTCTGATGAAGATGCCAAGATTATCATAACCACAGCAGGTCTTTTGGGAGAAAAAGAAAAGCCACATTTCATGTTTAACCTCCAGGGTGACTTTCTGTTTCCCCCCCATTTTTTGGATCTTTCAGCTAAGCAGCAATTTATAGCCATAGGTGATTATTATGGAACACTGCATATATTGGAAATTCCTTGGACATTAAGTCACCCTTCCACCAATGAGGTCAGTACCTTTTGGCTCTAAGAATTTATGTGACCAGAAATTGCTGAGGTGTGTTTTAAAAGTATGTTCAGAAATGATAGCATTTTTGCTTTGTAAGAAAACAAAAGAATCCTACAATCCCAAATAAGGAATGTATTTCTGTTTTATGAGTGAAGTAGCTTGAAACCACAGAAAAACAAATGCACTGAGAGAGATAGCCAGGGAATAAATGAAGCCCAGAGTCAGAAGAGAATGGTTAGGGATTCGTAAGATGCTATTTTCAGATTGTAACCAAAGCACAGGACTCCTATTTCAGTGATACCCTTCCCAGAGGCCGAGATGACATTTTGATACAGCTCTCCATTGCCCACCTCCACCCCATCTTCCCCCAACTTGGTGGACTGTAGGCTGATGGCCGGTGGGGTAAGGGGGGTAGGCAATATTCTGCCTTTCCATGGGCACCACCCACAGGTTTCAGGTAATGTTAATAAATAAGGTGATCAAAAGAAAATCAGTGAATAGAAATATGTAAATAAATATACAACCAACATTAAATATATAGATTTCAATCTGCCACAAGTCCCAGCGTTAGCCTACTTATGGCAAGCAGAAAGGTTTCCATCCCTTGACCACTTTGCCCAAGGTCTCTGCTGACTTCACTGCTTCTGTTCTTCTGTGCACACACAAAGTCCTCCAGGGAACTCAGCTCCCCTTCCTGTCCCTCTAGGGTTTACACTGATCTTCTCATCTGGGTTTTCCAAGTCTGGTTAATGATATAATACTTTCCTCAGGCTTAGAAGTGAGAAGAAAGAAAAGGGAAAAAGCCATCCTTGAGTATGTCTTTTATAAAATTATATATATATATACATATATGTATGTATATATGTGTGTGTGTATATATATTTTCTGCTCTCTCCTTCCAACCCCACTCCCTTCATGGAATCCTCTGATTTGCAGGGTCCTGCACCTTAGCACAGTAGCCCCCACAATGAGCCTAGCTCCCCTGGTAGTGGGCCTGCAAATGGTACCCCAAAGCAGATAAGCCAGCTAGTGAATTACAAAGAGCAGGAATTCTTCCAGAGCCTTGTGAGGAATATGGGGTCTCTACATGGGCACCCCTCTCACAGGCCTGGGATTTTAACAGGTATCCAGCATGAACCACTACTTCGAAAGAGAAGTTAAGCATCTGGAATATGTAGAGCAACGCAAGAAAATCCGTGAACAAGAAAAGAAGGAAATGGAGCTGGAACTTGAGAAGAAAAAAGTTGTAAGTGAAATTTCAGAAACAAAAGCTGTTGCCTTCTTCAAACCCCAGTGGAAATATGTATATTTGGCTTATTCCACAGTTTGCATGGGAAAATTATGGCTTTCCACATTCTTCTCTTGTTCTCATGACAGTCAAGAGGGCATATCTCTCATCTCCTAGATTACCATGAGTGACAACTGTCAGTTGGACACCTGGTAGATTCTATCCAACTTGACTTTCTGAAGTTTTCCGTAACTTTAAAGTCCTTTAGATACAAAGGCATCTGAATATCATTCATAGATACAACGATTCAAAATTGGGGATCTTTCATTGCACAGAATTTCAGCATCTGGTGAATAATAACTTAAAAACAGGTAGTATAAGGGGCACCTGGATGGCTCAGTCCAGAGAGATTCTGACTCCTGATCTTGGAGAAGTGAGTTTGAACTCCACAGTAGGTGGAGAGATTACTTTAAAAATTTTTTAAAGAAAAGCAGGTAGTGCAAAAAGAGTAGAATATAGAGTCTAAGACACATGGGCTCAAATTTCAACTCCACTGACCACTACTAACTATGAGATCTGGAGCAGGGCTCATGTCCCTGCTGAGCTTCAGTTCTCATCTTTAAAATGGGAATACTGATAACTACCTTTTAGGATTAGTCTTTCAGTTCTGTAACCTGACAAAGAGTAGACTTTCAATAAATGGGAACCCAGATGCAGACAGATGATAGGAACTTTACTATAGTATAATATTAGGGAACTATAAAATTTGAGATAGAGGAGAATTTGGTAGAGGATACACCTTTCTACTAGGAAGGAATCTAAAGTTCTGAAGGCCCTCACCTTCTTGTCTCTCAGCCTCTGTTTGATATGAACCCTGTCAGCCTTCCCTTGCCCATGGGGATTGGGACCTTTGGGTATTCTGTGAATTCAGTTGCTCTCTCTCTCTCAGCCGTGGTCCCCTCAGTCCATGTTTCTGCTTCTCTCTTGCACATTCCCTACCTAGGCCTTTTGTCACCAGCAATTTCACCACTGGTCCCATTTATAGATTCCTTACAGGCAAATATATAACTTCCTCCAATAGTGTTATTCATGGGAGAGCATGAGCACGTGGAATTCTTAATGTTAATATTATTACTTATTCATAGATACACATTAGTGTAATACAAGCAGAAGGCCTCACTCCAAAAGCATTATTTAGAGGTGACAAGGTACAAAGAATACAATCAATTAACTTTTCATCATTTTCCCTGCTACAAAAAATTGGTCTTGGTCTGTTCTTTTGTACAATCACAAACACTGGTTGAAATTCTGTGGTGGGAGGTAACCTGACACCCTTCCTTTATGCCCGCAATTACCTATGATTACTGTGAGTGTTTAAATACCACAACGATGGTTCCTAATCATCCACATCAGTTGAAAGCCAGTAGACTTGTGGGAAATAATTTGCATATGAAATACTTTTAAAACACCTGAATAATATAGTAATCATATCTTGAAATTGTACCACATACTTGAGTTCCCAGAACATCTCCAATTTCTTCCTGTAGCTTCATTTCCATTTGACATATTACCGTCTTTATTTTTTTTTTAAGATTTTTAATTTGTTTTTTATTTGTGAGAGAGAGCACAGGCAGGGGAAGGTGCATAAGGAGAAGCAGACAACCCGCTGAACAGGGAGCCCATCATGGGACTCAATCCCAGAACCCCAGGATCATGACCTGGGCCAAAGGCAATGCTTAACCGACTGAGCCACCCTGGTGCCCTGACATGGTATCCTCTTTAAATTAGAGCTACCATTTCTCACGTTTTCTCTGGAACTAGATTGGGGATAAGCAAATGGATTTAAAATGGCTCCTCTGTCACATTTAGAACATGGAAAGCGTCACCAAGGAAAAACAACTAATATCAGTGAGAAATACCTTCCAATGATCAACTGCTGATAAAAGGGAAAATGGGAAAAACTCTAACAACCTCAGAGGACTGTAGTGGAGATTAAGTGAGTTAAAACATTTCTAGCACTTAGCCAGTAAGCGGCCCATAGAAAATGGTAGGAAGCATCTACTATTATGATTACAGAAGGCAGGGGAAGATCACACAACCATCCAGCAAAGCTGGCCTTCACAAGTGTCCTGGAATTGCCAGGGATGAGGCTGTATGCGTCAACCCCACATCAGAAGGAAACCATACACCTACCTCTTTGCAAATATCAAGTCTGCATACAGCTCACTTCCTGAAAAATAATATTAATTACAGCTCTAATAGCACATGAAATGGGAGTTTTTCTAACAAGTATTTCAGCTGGCAACCCAAAGCTAGAAAAAGTAGCAGCTTCTGTGTGATCTCTAAGCCCATCTAAATAGGACTTAGTAGGGGCGCCTGGGTGGCTCAGCGGGTTAAGCCGCTGCCTTCAGCTCAGGTCATGATCTCAGGGTCCTGGGATCGAGTCCCGAGTCAGGCTCTCTGCTCAGCAGGAAGCCTGCTTCCCTATCTCTCTCTCTGCCTGCCTCTCCATCTACTTGTAATTTCTCTCTGTCAAATTAATAAATAAAATCTTTAAAAAATAAATAAATAAATAAATAAATAGGACTTAGTAGAGGGAGGAATTCAAAGGAATTCTGTAAACTCTAGTTCATTATCCACACTCCAGGCTACACAAGGGAGATAAGAACCATGGGGGGGAAAGGAAGTCTAAAATAGGTAGAAGAAGGGATTCCTTTTTTCTTTCTTTCTTCCTCCCTTTCTTTCTTTCTTTTTGAGAAAGAGGTGTCAAAGATCCATGTATTCCTACCTCCCAATTCTGCAAAACCAGACTCCATGAGGAGACCTTCAAGGGACTCCTGCTAGAGAAGGGTTTCTGGCCAGGATAGAAATCTGGACTCTTCTCCTCCGGCAGGAGGCTTCCCAAGCCACAGAGATCTGCGCACACTTCTCTACTCTATCTCTGCCACTCCTCTTCAGAGCCAGCCGCCCCTCTCCCTCCCAGAGCCAGAGATGCCCTCCTGCAAAATGTTCCCAGAGGGCAGTGGCTAGGCCAACTGCTCAAAAACAGCCCCTTCTTTTCTTTGGTATTTCTAACTATCAGTGCATTATTGGGATGATTTGGCTTTTCCCCCTAGAAAACGTATCAGAAGTCAAAGGAACAGTTGGAGGCTGAATTGAAAATGGACTACGAGAGTTACTTAGAACTGGAAAAGAGCATCCTCATCAACCTTGGCTTCATCAAAGTGAGAGAGACAATGTCATTCCTGGACTTGTAGAAAAGCTTTCTGCAGGGGTGTTTTGGGGCCTTTGTAGGACTTTCTTTTCTTTTTATTCATTATTTTTTATGTAAGGATTTTTATGTAAGAACTAGCAAACTAAACATTAAATAGGTTTACTTATAAATATTTATTTCACAGCTATTAAAACTTGATTTATAACAATTAGATCTGTTTTGATTTTTGGATTGAATGTGTCCTAAACTTTCTACTGAATATGAAGTTTACCAAAAACAAAATTTCATTTTCCTATAGTAATCCCTTCACCCCCAGTTCTTGACATCTATTTGGAGCATTTAGAGCCCGTATTCCCAGAAAGAAGTGGAAATCAAACTTTGTTCCCAATTATCATGTTGCTTTTGGTTGTCCCTCCAAACAGTGCTTCCCCCCCACCATAGGACCCTGCACAGATTGTAGAGCTATGTGCTAAATACAGTAGTAGAAAATTGAATCCAAGTATATATGTATAAAGAAAGGATACCTAAAGATCGTGTTGGAATTACCCAGAGAATACAAGGTTAATGTAACTGTAGAAAAGAATGACTGATTAAAGGAGAGAATTTATGATACCAAATGGATGAAAAGAAAAAGGGGATAAAATTTGACATCTGGGGAGGAGCAGGAGACTGAGATGACATCAGGTCATAGGAGTTTAACTAGATAGTTACTAAACCATTCTGAACACCTACAAATCCAAGAGGACACCAAAGAGAAGAAGAGCAGCAATTCTAGAAGAGAAAATTGACCACTTTCTGAAAGGTAGGACATGTGGAGAAGTGAATTCAAAGCAACAGGAAGATAGACTGTGGTGGGAGGGCCGGCTCCCAGCAAATGGTAGAGCAGTGGAGCACAAAATCTGAACTTTTAGAAGTCTGCTCCACTGACGGACATCACTCCAGAGGCTAAGTGGGGGTGGGGCCCTCACAAGGACAGTGTGGTCTCGGGTCCCAGGGGTCACTGAAAGATTGGGATGTCTGAGTGTAGCAGAGCTCACAGGTATTAGAGTGGGGAAGCCAACTACAGAGACGGAGCCAAGGAGTGAGCTCTCAGCTCAGGGCTACCTTAAACTATGATCCAAGGCAAGTTAGACCACTGCTTTTTGAGCAGGGACCCCACAAGTGGTAAATCTGGGGAGACCCACCTTCCTCTGCTGGAAAAGCAGAGTGGCAGGAATTTGCTGAGTTTGGAGACTCCAAGCAGGGCTGTGTGCCAGAGACAGAAACGCTCGGCCACAGGCTTGGTGAGCTCAGAGCATGGCTAGAGACCAGGGAGACAAGCAGTGATTGACTGCTTTTCTCCAATGGCTCACTGAGGACTGGGGCCCTGAGTGCTCAGCTCCTTTGGGACAGAGATTAGGAGGCTGCAATTTTCATTCCTGTCCTCAAGAACTCTATGGAAAGCATTCAGGGAACACAAGCTCCCAAGAGCAAACCTGAGCCGATTACTTCGCCCAGCCCTGGCAAGGGCAGCACAATTCCACATTGGGCAAAGACATTTGAGAATCACTACAACAGGCCCCTCCCCCAGAAGATCAGCAAGAATATCCAGCCAAGACCAAGCTCACTGATCAAGGAGAACAGTGGAATTCCAGAGGAGGGGAAAGCAAAGCATGGAATTCATGGCTTTCTCCTCATGATTCTTTAGTCTTGCAAAGTTAATTATACTTTTTTAATTGTATTTTTTTCTTATTCTTTTTTTAACTTTTCTTCTTCTTATTTTTAACGTTTTTTCACTAGTTTATCTTAACAATACCTTTCTAAAAAAACAAATCTTTTTAAACCATTATTATAGTCATATTTTACCTTCATTGTATCTAACTTTATTTTTTTGTATATATATAGGGCTTTTTCTTCTAAAAAATTTTGGGATACAATTTCTTCTAATAGATCAAAGTATACCCTAAATCTAGCACAGGGCTTTGTTCTAGTCTCCAGGCTGAGCAAATACTCTCCACTCTCTTTTTCTTTCTTTTTCCAACCAATTTATCTTATCAATTCTTTTTTTAGATTTTTTTTAAAAATTTTCATCCATTCATTATTCCATCCCTTCATCATGTTTACCCTTATTTTTGTAAAAATATATGTTTTTCTTTCTTTAAAATTTTGGGGATAGTTTCATCTAAGAGACCAAAATACATCCAAATTTCTGGGATCTTCGCCACCCTTTTAGTATTTTATTCTCTTAATAATATATTCTTATCTGGATAAAATGACAAGGTGGAAAAACTCACCACAAAAAAAAAGAACAAGAGGCAGTACTGAAGGCTAGGGACCTATTCAATATGGACATTGGTAGTATGTCAGATCTAGAGTTCAGAATGATGATTCACAAGGTGCTAGCTCGGCTCAAAAAAGGCATGGAAGATATTAGAGAAATAAAAGCCCTTTCTGGAGAAATAAAAGAACTAAAATCTAACCAAGCTGAAATAAAAAAAAAAAACTATTAATGAGGTGTAATAAAAAATGAAGTCTCTTACTGCTAGGATAAATGAAGCAGAAGAGATATAGAGTGATATAGAGGACCAAATGATGGAGAATAAAGAATGAGCAAAAGAGAGACAAACAACTACTGGACCATAAGAGGAGAACTCCAGAAATAAATGATACCATAAGATGAAACAATATTACAATAATTGGGATTCCAGAAGAAGAAGGAGAGAGGAGGAATAAGGTATATTTGAGCTAATTATAGTAGAGAATTTCCCTAACAGGCAAAGGAAACAAGCATCAAAATCCAGGGGGCACAGAAAACACCCCTCAAAATCAATAAAAATAGGTCCATACCCTGTCATCTAATAGTAAAACTTACAAGTCTTAGTGACAAAGAGAAAATCCTGAAATCTGCTCGGGACAAGAAGTCTGTGACATACAATGGTAAAATATTAGATCGGCAACAGACTTATCCACAGAGACCTGGCAGGCCAGAAAGTACTGGCATGATATATTCAGAGCACTAAGCGAGAAAAACATGCAGCCAAGAATACTATATCCAGCTAGGCTATCATTCAAAATAGGAGAGATAAAAAGCTTCCAGGACAAACAAAAACTAAAAGAATTTGTAAACACCAAACCAGCTCTACAGGAAATATTGAAAAGGGTCCTCTACGCAAAGAGAGAGCCTAAAAGTAGCAGACCATAAAGGAACAGAGACAATATACAGTAACAGTCACTTTACAGGTAATACAATGGCACTAAATTCGTATCTCTCAATAGATACCCTGAATGTAAATGGGCTAAATGCCCCCATGAAAAGACACAGGGTATCAGAATGGATTAAAAAAAAAAAAACAAACATCAATATGCTATCTATAAGAAACTCATTTTAGACCCAAAGACACCTCCAGATTTAAAGTGAGGGGGTGGAAAACCATGTACCATGCTAATGGACATCAGAAGAAAGCTGGGGTGGCAATCCTTATATCAGATAAATTAGATTTTAAGCCAAAGACTATAATAAGAGATGAGGAAGGACACTATATCATACTCAAAGTGTCTGTCCAACAAGAAGATCTAACAATTTTAAGTATCTAAGCCCCTAACATGGGAGCAGCCAACTATATAAACCAATTAATAATAAAATCAAAGAAACATATGACAATATACAATAATAGTAGGGGATTTAACACCCCCCTCACTGAAATGGACAGATCATCCAAGCAAAAGATCAACAAGGACATAAAGACCTTGAATGACGCACTGGACCAGATGGACATCACAGATATAGTTAGAACATTCCATCCCAAAGCAACACAATATACATTCTTCTCTAGTGCACATGGAACATTCTCCAGAATAGATCATATTCTGGGTCACAAGTCATGTCTCAACCGATACCAAAAGATTGGGATCATTCCCTGCATATTTTCAGACCACAATGCTCTCAATCACAAGAGGAAAGTTGAAAAGAACTCAAATACCTGGAGGCTAAAGAGCATTCTACTAAAGAATGAATGGGTCAACCAGGAAATTAAAGAAGATTTGAAAAAATTCATGGAAATGGATGATAATGAAAACAACTGTTCAAAATCTGTGGGACACAGCAAAGGCAGTCCTGAGAGGAAAGTATATAGTGATACAAGCCTTTCTCAAGAAACAAGAAAGGTCTCAAGTACACAACCTAACCCTACACCTAAAGGAGCTGGAGAAAGAACAGCAAAGAAAGCTTAAACCCAGCAGGAGAAGAAAAATTAAGATCAGAGCAGAAATCAATGAAATAGAAACAAACAAACAAACAAAAAAAAAACCAAAAACAGTAGAACAAATCAATGAAACTAGGAGCTAGGAGCTAGTTCTTTGAAAGAATTAATAAGATTGATAAGCCCCTGGCCAGACTTATCAAAAAGAAAAGAGAAAGGACCCAAATAAATAAAAACATGAATGAAAGAGGATAGCTCACAACCAACACCAAAGAAATACAAACAATTATAAGAACATATTCTGAGCAACTATACACCAGCAAATTTGGCAATCTGGAAGAAATGGATGCATTCCTAGAGATGTATCAACTACCAAAACTGAACCAGGAAGAAACAGAAAACCTGAACAAACCCATAACCAGTAAGGAGATTGAAGCAGTCATTAAAAATCTCCCAACAAACAAGAGCCCAGGGCCAGACGGCTTCCAGGGGGGAATTCTACCAAACATTCAAGGAAGAATTAATACGTGTTCTTCTGAAGCTGTTCCAAAAAAACAGAAATGGAAGGAAAACTTCCAAACTCATTGTATGAAGCCATCATTACTTTGATGCCGAAACCAGACAAAAACCCCATCAAAAAAGAGAATTACAGACCAATATCCTTGATGAACAAAATTCTCACCAAAATACTAGCCAGTAGGACCCAACAGTACATTAAAAGGATTATTCACCACGACCAAGTGGGATTTATTCCAGGGCAGTAAGGTTGGTTCAACAGCCACAAATCAGTCAATGTGATACATTAATAAAAGAAAAAACAAGAACCATATGATACTCTCAATAGATACTGAAAAAGTATTTGACAAAGTACAGCATCCCTTATCAAAACTCTTCAAAGTGTAGGGATAGAGGGCACATACCTCAATATCATCAAAGCCATCAATGAAAAACCCACAGCAAATATCATTCTCAATGGAGAAAAACTGAGAACTTTTCTGCTAAGGTCAGGAACACAGCAGGGATGTCCATTATCACCACTGCTATTCAACATAGTACTAGAAGTCCTGCCTCAGCAATCAGACAACAAAAAATAATTAAAGGCATCCAAATCAGCAAAGAAGAAGCCAAACTATCACTCTTTGCAGATGATATGATACTTTATGTGGAAAACCCAAAAGACTCCACTCCAAATCTGCTAGAACTTGTATAGGATTTTAGTAAAATGTCAGTATATAAAAATCAATGCACAGAAATCAGTTGCATTTCTATATACCAACAAGACAGAAGAAAGAGAAGGAGTAGATCCCATTTACAATTGGACCCAAAACCATAAGATACCTAGGAATAAACCTGACCAAAGAGGCAAAGAATCTATACTCAGAAAACTATACAGTACTCATGAAAGAAACTGAGGAAGACACAAAGAAATGGAAAAACATTCCATGCTCATGGGTTGGAAGAACAAATATTGTGAAAATGTCTATGATACCTAAAGCAATCTACACATTTAATGCAATCCCTATCAAAATACCATCAATCTTTTTCAAAGAAATGGAACAAATAATCCTAAAATGTATATGGAACCAGAAAAGACCTCGAATGGCCAGAGGAATGTTGAAAAAGAAAGCCAAGGTTGGTGGCATCACAACTCCAGACTTCAAGCTCTATTACGAAGCTGTCATCATCAAGACAGTATGGTACTGGCACAAAAACAGACGTACAGATCAATGGAACAGAATAGACAGCCCAGAAATAGACCCTCAACTCTATGATCAGCTAATCTTTGACAAAGCAGTAAAGAATGTCCAATGGAAAAAAGGCAGTCTCTTCAAAAAATGGTGTTGGGAAAAATGGACAGTCACATGCAGAAAAATGACCCATTTCCTTACACCACACACAAAAATAGACTCAAAATGGATGAAAGACCTCAATGTGAGAAAGGAATCCATCAAAATCCTTGAACACAGGCAGCAACCTCTTCAATCCCAGCTGCAGCAACTTCTTCCTAGAAACATCGCCAAAGGCAAGGAAAGCAAGAGCAAAAGTGAACTACTGGGACTTCATCAAGATCAAAAGCTTTTGCACAGCAAAGGAAACAGTCAACAAAACCAAAGACAACTGACAGAATGGGAGAAGATATTTGCAAACGACCTATCAGATAAAGGGCTAGTGTCCAAAATCTATAAAGAATTTAGCAAACTCAACACCCAAAGAACAAATAATCCAATCAAGAAATGGGCAGAGGACATGAACAGACATTTCTGCAAAGACATCCAGATGGTGAACAGACACATGAAAAAGTACTCCACATCACTCAGCATCAGGGAAATACAAATCACAACCACAATGAGGGGCGCCTGGGTGTTTCAGTGGGTTAAAGCCTCTGCCTTCGACTCAGGCGTGGTCTCAGGGTCCTGGGATTGAGCCCCACATCAGGCTCTCTGTGCAGCGGGGAGCCTACTTCCTCTTCTCTCTCTGCCTTCCTCTGTGCCTACTTGTAATCTCTCTCTCTGTTAAATAAATAAATAAAATCTTTAAAAAACACACACACACACAATGAGATACCACCTTACACCAGTCAGAATGGCTAAAATTCACAAGTCACGGAATGACAGAATCTGGCAAGGATGTGGAGAAAGGATAACCCAACTATACTGTTGGTAGGAATGCAAGCTGGTTCAGGCACTCTGGAAAACAGCATGGAGGTTCCTCAAAAAGTTGAAAATAGAGCTACCCTACGACCCAGCAATCACACTACTGGGTATTTGTCCTGAAGATACAAATGTAGTGATCCAAAGGGGCACATGCACCCAAATGTTTATAGCAGCAATGTCCACAATAGCCAAACTATGGAAAGAACCTAGATGTCCATCAACAGATGAATGGATAAAGAAGAGGTGGTATATATATACAATGGAATACTATGCAGCCATCAAAAGAAATGAAATCTTGCCATTTGCAACAATGTGGATGGAACTAGAGGGTATTATGCTGAGTGATATAAGTCAATCAGAGAAAGACAATTATCATATGATCTCCTGATATGAGAAATTTGAGAGGCAAAGTGTGGAGTTTGGAGGGTAGGGAAGGAAAAAAATGAAACAAGATGGGATCGGGAGGGAGACAAACCATAAGAGACTCTTAATCCCACAAAACAAACTGAGTATTTCTGGGGGGAGGGGAGTATGGGGAGGTTGGTTGGGTTATGGACATTGGGGAGGGTATGTGCTATGGTGAGTGCTGTGAAGTGTATAAGCCTGACGATTCACAGACCTGTACCCCTGGGGCAAATAGTACATTATATGTTAATTAAAATAAATAAATAAATAACGTAAAAACTTGACATCTGTTCATGATAAAACAACAATAAGTTTTTAGCTCTTAGAAAAAGAAGGGGACTGGGGCACCTGGGTGGCTCAGTGGGTTAAGCCTCTGCCTTCGGCTCAGGTCATGATCCAAGGGTCCTGGGATCGAGCCCCACATCGGGCTTTCTGCTCTGCAGGTAGCCTGCTTCCTCCTCTCTCTCTGCCTGCCTCTCTGCCTACTTGTGATCTCTGTCAGATAAATAAAGAAAAAATGTTTAAAAAAAAGAAAAAAAGAAAAAAGAAAAAGAAGGGGACTTCCTTCCTGTGACATGGAACGTTTAAAACAATCCTATAATAACATTGTACATAATGGTGAAAATTTGAAAGGTGTCCTCTGAGATATTGAACAACACAGTGACCCCCAACATGTCTTCTAGTTAATGTTGTACTGTGGGGTTAACCAACATGGACGTAGGAAGGAAAGAGCATGTGAAGCAGTTGCCCCAGGGCTTGGCATGTCTCAACCAGAGGTTCAATGTCACAGGAAAAGTGACTGGCATGGGAGTTGGGGTTATGGGGAGAGTAGTAAGAGATGAGACCTGGAAAGTAGCTTGGAGCCAGATTGTGAAGGCTCTGGGAAACCCATCTAAGAAGCTGGATTAAAGGTTACAGATAATGGGGAATTAATAGAAGGGCTAAGCGGAAAGGTGACACAATCAGCTTTAACTTTAGGAAGATAAGAGATGGAGACAGGAAATCCTATTAGGAGGCAGTACTAGTGGTTCAAGTTAAGAGATTAACAATGCTCTACGGAAGCTTAATGTGAAAATGAACATGAAAGGCTGGTTGGACGGGGAATGCAAGACACAGGATGACGCCAAGGTTTCTAAGTTAAGTTGCTGGAGGACATTAAACTCAAAGTTATTTACCTCAAGTTAGGTAGATATTAGCCTCTGTGCCTTTGGACAGATGAATTTTCCTGTGAAATAGATTCCCCTACTATCCCACCAGGTGAGAGTATTTACCTTGCAAAGTTTTACAAGGGGTAAATGAGCACCTGTGTATAAGGCAGCAACACCCCACGCATATTAGTACCACTGTTATTGAATTGTCCCAGGACTCAGCCTTGCCCTGGAAGTAATTTTCATTCATTCATTCATTCATTCATTCATTCATTCCTCCCTTCCTTCCTCTCTCTCCCTATATTTACGTCTTAAATAAATACATCCAGTCTCATAGCTTTAAATACTACATATATCCCTGGCATGAACTCCTCCCACAAAATCGAGAGCTGTACATCCATTGGACTGCTTAATATCTCCACATGGATATATAGTAGGCATCTCAAATTTAAACATATCCAAAATTGAATGTCTAGATTTCCCTCCAAAACCCATTTCTGTATGTGTTACAGAGAAGGCAACATTTAAGCAAAGACCTAAAGAGGGTGAAGGATTTGCCCTGTATTCAGTCTTCCAGGAGAAGCATTTTCATAGCTCAGTCTTCCATTCCCACCTCAACAGACTTCTGCTTAGGTCTCCTGGACAGAACTGTATTGTGTGGACACCTCTTAGTGCAGAAGAAGCTGGGACCCTGAAGAACAATGATGTCATGATTGCGTGACAGAAGCCCTTAACTGGGGCTGGCTCATTGTGGTCTCAAACAAAAGCAGGGTTCTATTAACATAGAAGAAGAGAGTAATGAATATTGATTATCAAATAAAGAGCTTAGTATAGTGCCTGGCATTTGGCAAGCAGTAAATTTTGCTTCCATGTTACCTAATCTACAAATACAATACAATTATAAGAATCTTGCTTTAGAAACTAAACATGGGGTTCATCTGGCTTATGATAGCAGTTACTGTCATTTCAGTGTGATATTTGTGTCATGTATTTATCATCTTAGTTTTCCTCATCATCTCACCAGCCTATGGCCACCAGTGGGATTACATAAATAGCCACAGCCCAAGTTTCATAGGATCTTGCCCCACCTGCTTATCTGGTATCTCATCCTTCTGCAAAGCACCCCCAGGTATGTCTTATAGCTCCTGGGATGAAGATTGACTCACGTACATTTAAAAGCAAGCCTACAACCATCAGGCCCTCAAGGCTCCCTTCTCTCAATATGCTAGAGCTGCCTAATGGCCTGTAACATGGCAGAAGGTGCTGGGACAATGCCTTTGTGTCGGCGTAGGTTCTGCATGAAGCTAACGCCAAAGCAAGACTAGATGTACCAGAGATTTATTGGGAGAGAGATCAGAAGAAGCCAGGGAGGGCCTTTAGACCTCAGTACAAGTCTGGTGCATGTGGAAGGAGAGAGGGAAGGAAAAAGATTGGGGTGGAATGATTCAGATCACTCAGAATGCTCACCTTTCTTGGACTCCAAGGCTTTGGAGCTCAGGCAAATGCACCACACTGCTGCCCCCTTCTCTGGGATGAGTTCTCTCCGAGGCTCTTCAGCTCACACTGGGAGGCTCCAGATGAGAAGCTAACTTCCTATAATGGAAGATGGGGGAAATCCTGGCGTGAATGAAAATGTAGTTAACTGGTGTGACTCCTTCCGGTTCCCATTGTTTCAGCCCTTTCTGCCACTGCCCATTCCTTCCCAACTGCCCTGTTGGGTCAATTCAGGCTTCTTTTCCTGCCCTTCAGTCTTTTGATCTGGTGTGCAGTGTAGTGGAAAGAAAGAGGGCTTTAGGATCCAGGCAGATTCTGAATCCCAGATTCTGAATCCCAGCTTCATCCCCCAGGCAAGGGGAACTGTCTCGTAGGTCTTAGTTACACCATCTGTAAACCAGGGATGATAATTAAACCTACCTCACCCAAAGGTAATGTGTGTATAATATCTGGCATTCAGTGGGTGTTTAATAAGTGTTGCCTTCTTGCTTAGTCTGATACTCTGCCTCCTCCACATACCCCAGAGAAAACATAGGGTTTCCTCTTTGCCCTATGTAATAATATCTGATCTTAACATTTTTGTTATTATTAACAATAATGCGAATGTCTCTCTCTCTCTCAAATATGACTTGAGCAGTGGCTTTGCACACATAGTTTAATATTAGCCTTGATCATTTTAATGTGAGACCCAGTATGTTGGACACAGTATTTAAAATTTAAACAGTAGCTTTATTTTTTGCAGTACTTAAAATGTTATGGCTACCTAGAAAATTACTCATTCTAATAATACTTGACTTATTTAAGTTAAATTTAATTATCATTCCGCTTTATACGCTGCTTTTTCACCCAACTAGAAATGTTGCATAATTAAATGAGCCTATTTTCGGGTCCTCAGATAACCATATCATCTGGATGCAATTTAGATGAAAAGGCAATTGACCCCAGGAGATGGTGGTCGGTGGCCTGGGTACACTTCCACAGCTTCACTAATCCACCACTGTAAATGATTAACATTTCCCTGTGCCCTCTACCCCCAAGTGTTGCTTGGATTAGGTGATCTTCCACCCAGTTGCTAGGATGTCATCGCCAGGTCAGATACCATGTAACTGAGCAAGGCTCCCGGGGCGGAAATTAAATCTCTCAGGGAAGGGCAAACTGAACGGTGTGTGATGAGTCCACTCCTTCCACAGCTGATGAGCTATTTGAGGGTCACAGGCCATGTAAAAACAACTACACACTATCAGAGTAGAATCCCAAACACCAAAAAATCCAACCTCAACAGTTTATTGGGGAAATGATGGTTAAAAAGGAATTAAGTGTAATTGCTTCCAAATGTCCTCTTATTCACAAATATGACAGTAAAATAGGTGCAGTGAGTATGGTAAATAATTTGGGTTGTGTTTCCCTGCAGTCACGCCAGTGTTCCAAACTTCAAAGGACAGAAAATAAGATTTCTCTAAGTCACCTGTACAGGTAATATTCTGGGCTGTTTTTGTTCTTTTTTTTTTTTTTTTTTTTTTTTTTTTTTTTTTTTTTTTTTTAAATTGATTTTATTTATTTATTTGACAGACAGAGATCACAAGTAGGCAGAGAGGCAGGCAGAGAGAGAGAGAGAGAAAGAGGGAAGCAGGCTTCCCGCGGAGCAGAGAGCCCGATGCGGGGCTCGATCCCAGGACCCTGAGATCATGACCCGAGCCGAAGGCAGCAGCCCAAACCACTGAGCCACCCAGGCGCCCCTTGTTCTTTTTTCTTAAAGAGGAGAAGGAAAGGAGATGTAAAATAGTGGATTTCACATTCTTCCTTGTCATTAAAGATAGTTCTTCTAGCCCGAATCTGTATTTTTTAAGAAGAATAATTCCCTTTAAAATTTTTTCTTAAAAAATGGAAGCAACACTAAATCAAATCTAAAATATGGCAAGTGTTTCTGCTTTATTTTGACCTTAGTAAACAAGCTAAATTAACAATTAAAATTGAAAATGACTTTTCACTTTTAATGAAGTTTCCAGACTGAATGGCTCTAAATCTAACCAAAAAACCATAATGATCTCCCAGATATACAAAATCTAAGTAGGGGTCGTCCTGGTAATGGGGCTGTTCATCCAAGAGACCGAGTCCTCAGAAATAATACAGTACAGGCAGAATTTGAAATAAAAAAGATTTTGCTTCAGTTCATTATGAGGATCTTAACTTCAACTGATTGAGAATATCAGAAAATCTGGGCAGGGAGGGAGGTGACAGAAACCACCAATGCTTGTCAAATACCCATGTGCACCCCTACATTTTCCAGCCTCCTTGGTAGCTGGATTAGAGCCTGTAGCTGAATTCTGGCCAAGAGGATGTGGGTAGAAATGAAAGAAGCCACTTCCGGACCTGGCTTTAACTCACCTTGTAATATCCTCTAACTGCTATGTGTTTCAGATGACATGTTTATAAAATAAAGTTTCTCAACCTGTTTCAGACTTTCAGACAGGCAGGAAATAAACTTTATTGTGTTAAACCACGAATACATCAGGGTTTATTTGTCACCACTGCATAGCCTTGTCCATCCTGTTGAATTCGGGTGGATTAGAAAATACTGGGTCTCACTGAAACACATGGGCACATCTGTTAGTTGGAAATCAGGAATTGGACTTAAATCTGTTCACATTCAATAATACACTAGAAATGCTTAAAAAACCATAGCTGCAGATATTAAAAGAAAAAACAGCTTTCTTATATTAGAAAATACCTCTACCTTCAGGTTGAAAAGAGTACACTATATTCCAAGCAAATCCTAGCTTATTCAGTAAATGGGTGGATTGGGATTGGCACAGCACTCCCACTCCTATGTTTTTAAATGCTCAACACTGAAGCCAAAGTGGTCATTTAAAAATCAAATCTGAACGCCATCACTTCCTTCCTTAAGACCTCTCAGTGGCCCTTGTTGCCCTCAGGGTAGGGTCTAAGTTCTTCACCTGCTTCTGTCACAGTCCTGCTTTTTTTTTTTTAATATTTTATATTAATTTATTTGACATGCAGAGATCACAAGGAGGCAGAAAGGCAGGCAGAGAGAGAGAGAGAGAGAAAGAGGAGGAAGCAGGCTCCCTGCGGAGGAGAAAGCACAATGCAGGGCTCGATCCAGGACCCTGGGATCATGACTGGAGCCGAAGGCAGAGGCTTTAACCCACTGAGCCACCCAGGTGCCCCCCTGCTTGCTTTTTGAGCCCATTTTTTCCAGATTTGGCTTCCCTGCTTCCCCTTCAGACGCTGCAGTCCATGCTGTTCTCCACACATCTAATGCTCTCACCTCTGCTTGCTGGAAAATGTTATTCCCTTTTCATAGGTAAAAAGCTACCAAGAACTCTTAAAATGCCCTAAAATGAATTAATAGCTAATGCACTACAACAGTATCTACATACATTTAAAAAATGATTCCTATGTAGTCCTCTTTTGGGAAATGAACAGTGCTCATAAGAATTTGTTTCAGAAGGGCGCCTGGTGGCTCAACAAGTTAAGCATTTGCCTCCTGCTCAGGTCATGATCTCAGAGGCCCAGGATAGAGCGTGACCTGGACACCCACGTTGAGCCCCCAACTGCTCCGTCAAACCCCAAGTTGGGCTCCCTGCTCAGTGGGGACTCTGCTTCTCCCTCAGCCCCTCCCACCCTGCTCATGCTCTCTCTCTTTCTCAAATAAATAAACAAAATCTTTAAAAAAAAAAAAAAGAATTTTTTTTTAGAGACTATAACAGGAATTGACAATGTAATATGAACAGTTTCCGGAGTCACAAAGTAAGACAACTATCTGGATCATAATCAGAGCTTTGGAGTCACCAACAATTCTGAATACTCAAGTATTCAGAACTTACAAGTTTTCAAAATTTAATCATGACACGTTTCTGCTGTGGCTAAATAAATTTTCAGAAGTGGCCACAGCAGTTATTTCCCATCCCACATGCTCTTCAAAACCACTGTCACGCCTCCCATCAAGAGGTAGACTCAATTTCCCCTCTCCTTGAAATGGAGTGTGACTTTGGGCTTGCCTCAAAGCACAGAATGCAGCAGAAATGACACTGAAGCCATGTCAGAAAGAGTGATGCAGATACGTGATGTACCTGTCTCTCTCACTGAAAACTCAGCCTGGGAACACAACCACCATGTTGTGAGGAAGACCAGACTACACAGAGAGGGCACACGGAGGTATTCTGGTTGAAAGCCCAAGTAAGATTTTAGTCAGTGATGGGCATCAACTGCCATATGTGTGCAAGGAACAAGCCAAAGGTAAGTCCAGGTCTGACCTCTCGAGCCACTCCAGCTGTTGCTGATTGAAGCCAGGATGAGCTCTCCCTGCCAAGACCTGCCTAAACTCAGGTTTGTGAGCATGTGAGCAAAGTAAATTCTGTCCTTATTTTAAGCCATTAAGTTTTGGTATGGTTTGTTATATAGTAGTAGATAATTGGGAAAACCACCTTATTTGGTGGTCATGAGGATTAAATGAAATAGAACATAGAAGATTCCTAGTACTGTATCTGAAACACAGTGAATGTGAGCTATCTGTAATGTGTTCGTGACTATGGCAATTGCCTCAAAATAGCATATTTATTTATTTCTATCCCTACTTTGTTTAAGAATTATAAAGAGACATACTATAAATTTCTGCTCTTAATACATATAATCCAGTGAGACAATCAGCTATGTACTCAAATAATCACAGCACAAAACAGAAGAAAATTAACACTACATATCTTAAAATTTGAGAAAGATCTCTCGTAAATATCAAACTCTGAATAATGGAAACCTCCTGTGAGTGGGATTGTATTTAAGCAGAGATAAGGAAAAGACAAGAGGAGCATAGAAGAATGGACTTTCAACTACATACTCTTCTGCATTGTTGGAATTGCTACAGGAAACATGCATTTCTTTATTATTATCTTTTTACTTAACTATTATTTATAAACAATGACATGTACAAGTTGTAAGTGTGCAGCTAACTTAATTTTTAATCATATATATGCCCATGTAGCTATGTAACCATCACCCAAGTATACATTAGTTCACTAAGAACTCTCTATTACATAGGTTCATTTACATTTTATAGAGCTTTATATAAATGGAATCATATGGGATGTACTTGTTTTTGTCTTATTCTTTCATTTTTGAGATCCATTTTTCTTGTGTATATTAATATTTCATTATTTTTTATTGCTAAGTAATATGTCATCCCATGGATATACCATAATTTGTTTAATATAGACATTTGTGTTAGTGGTTTCCAGCTTGGGGTTATTACAAATTACTCTTCTGTGATCATTTCTGCGTAAGTTGTTTTATGGAAATATGTTTTCATTTCTCTTGGATAAATACCTAGGAGTAGAATGTCTGATTCATATGTGTGTATATGTTCAACTTTTTAAGACAGTGCCAAACATTTCCAAAGTAGTTGTGATATTTTACATTCCCATCCCCAGTGTATGAAAGTTCTAGTTCCTCCATATTCTTGCTAGTATGGTCAGTCTTTCAAAATTTAGCCATTCTAATTAGCGTGTAGTGGTATCTCATTGTAGTTTTCATTAGCATTTTCCTGATGACTAATGACACCAGGCTCATTTTCACATATTTACTTTCTTTCCACAAGTCTTCTTTCATGAAGTGTTTATTTATATATTTTGCTTATTATTCTTGGAGGGTTTTTTTTTTTTTTTTTTAATTACTGAGATTTTAGACTTCCTTATATATTCTGGATACAAGTCTTTTACCAGATACATGCAAATACTTACTTTCAGTCTGCGGTTTATCTTCTCATTCCCTTAACAGTGGCTTTCAAAGGGCAGAAAATATTAATTTTGTTGAAGCTCAATTAACCAGTTTGTTTTTTTATAGATGTTTTTGTTGACTTATCTAAGAACATAACCAAGGTTTTCTTCTAGAAGACGTACACTTTTAGGCCTTACATTTAGACCTATGATCCATTTCAAGTTGATTTTTACATATGATAGAAGGTATGGGTCAAAATATTCTTTTTTTAAAAAGATTTTATTTGTTTATTTATTTGAGAGAGAGAGAGACAGAGTAAGAGAGCATCAGAGGGGAGGTCAGAAAAAGAAGCAGACTCCCCATGGAGTTGGGAACCTGACATGGGACTTAATCCCAGGACTCCAGATTCATGACCTGAGCCACGATCAATATAAAGTCATTTATTTTTAAATTATCAATAAAATAATCAAGTTTACATTTAAAAAACACAAATGACAAAAAAAAAACCCTTCACTTATTGTATTCCAAACTAAGCCCCAGGGCTCAGCAAAGGCCTATGGTTAAGAGCTTGTCTTCCCTCGTTGCTGGAGCCAGTCCACTGTCTGACTTCATAGCCATGGGAAGAGGGCATCCCTTTGGCTCTGTCGGAGTGCTGAGCAATGACGGAGTACATAGCCTTTGCAAAGGAAGCCCAGGGCAGTGCCTGGATTAGGTGCTCACTCTATCCTAGAGTGTCGAAGTTCAATTATACATCAAAATATTCTTTTGGTTTCAGGGGGATGGGATTTGCATATAAATATCCAATTATTCAAGCACTACTTATTGAAAAGACTATCCTTTCTCCACTGGATTGCTGTTGTCAAAAATCAGTTGTGCATCCGAGATAGACAAATATCATATGATATCATATGTGGAATCTAAAAAATCTACACAAACTAAGAAATAAATGGAACAAATTGGTGATTGCCAGAGGTGAGGTCGGTGGGCAGGAATGGGCACAATTGATGACAGGGATTGAGAGGTACAAACTTCCAGTTATAAAATAAATAAATCAGGGAGATGTAAAGTACAGCATAGGAAATATAGTCTATAATATTGTAATAACATTGGTGACAGATGGTGACTTACTGGGGGTGAGTACTGAATAATGTATAGAATTGTTGAATTGGGTCACCTGGGTGGCTCAGTTGGTTAAGCAGCTGCCTTTGGCTCGGGTCATGATCCCAGAGTCTTGGGATTGAGTCCTGCATCAGCAGGCTTGCTTGGCAAGGAACCTAATTCTTCCTTGGCCTGCCACTCCCTGTTTCCCCTGCTTATGTTCTCTCTCTCTCTGACAAATAGATAAAATCTTAAAAAAAAAAAAAAGAAAGAAAGAAAAACAATTGTTGACCCAATATGTTGCACATCTGCAACTAATATAACATGGCATTCCAATTATTCTTCAATAATAATTTTTTAAATTTTTTATAAAAATATTTTATATACATAAATTATATATAAAATTATATTTATATAAGCTAAATTATATAAATATAAAATATAAATATAAACTCAGTTGTCCATATATGTAGGGCCTATTTCTGAACTCTATTATGTTCCATAGATTTGTCTATTCTGATACTAATACCATATTCTCTTGATCACTGTCATTTTAAAAATCATCTTAACATCAGATAGTCTGGGGCCTCCATTGTCATTTTTTTTTTTTTCAAGGTTGTTTTGGCCTTTGTGTGTATATTTATGCCAATTTACATATGCAATTCCGACTTTCACAAAATTTCCACTATGTGATGTGCTAGAGGTCCCATCCCATTATGACTTGGGCCTTGTGTAAATGTACTGAGGATATAGCTGATAATGGCTTAAGTGATCCTGTGGGTGTAAAGATATAAGCAGATGTGGGAAGTTGAGATGGCTAATAAAAAAGCTGGCAGGCTTTCAGAAGCAAATGTGACATGCCCCTGTAGCAGCACCAGCCAGGGAGCAGAGAGTTAACAGAAAGAACAGAGAGAAACCAGAGGAGTTCCTCTGTATTTTCTTATACATATTCTTTATGAGAGGTTTAATAAACTGCTATTTTAAAATAAAATATAAATAAACCCTACCATCATTAACACCCTAGTGTTTTACTCAGATGATGAGACTGCATGCTTCCGGGTAAGACTACAGAACCGAATGGAAGGTAAGGTTTACTTACAGACAAACTTGGAGGCAGATTCTGCTGCTGGGCACAGTGGGGAAAGACGAGATTTGTTGGTGTATCCAAGGCTCAAGGCACCAGAACTGGCACATGGCTACAGGGGCTAGAGGAGGAAATATTTTACCAAGAGAGGCAAGAATATGCCCAATTTTGGCCACTTTGCTGGTTAAGAGGATGCCCAATGGCAGCCATCACCTAGCAATTACCTGGGAAATCTTTGCATGTTGATTCTGGCTGCCAATACACACTTCCATTTCCTGCTCCATTTGACAAAAGGTCCCAAAGTTCATCCTGTGACACTTGGTCACTAGAGGAGGAAGCAATAGGAGGACATTGATAAGGGATAACATCCTGTGCTTCTCGTGTTTCCATAAGAGGGAGGGAACTGGACTTCTCAGGAGGAAGAAGTATGGGAGGGTCACTTCCAGCTTCTCTCTGACTCCCTCACTTAACTGTTCTTCAAGTCACAAAGACTGACTCATCTGACTGGTGAACTGAGCAGGACTTGAGCTTGCTTGCCTGGGAGCCTTCTGTGTCTTCACCTACAGAGCCAGCCTGTCTGTTACAGGCATTTTTTTTTCTTTTTCTTTTTTGTAGGGCTGACAGGCTATACCCCTGCCAGGAGAGGCTTGTTTTCAACTAAATGTGCCAGTGACTGGTTGGGAATGATCAGATCACAGGGAACATAGGAAGAACTCTACTTGGCCATAGACCGCAGCCCTTTTCTCCAGCTTACCTTCATCAGTAGCAAATCTGGTATTTCGATTGCCATATGTCTGGTTCCTAGGTCTTGGTGCTAATTTCAGGAGGGAAAGATAGGTGTGTTATTAGTCTCCTACCACACCTATGTTAACACAGATAGAGCCTGGAGGAAGATAGGTTGGTAGGAGAGGGTTAAAACTGTAAGAGGAAACAAACTGAAAAAGAAAATAGAGTCAGAGTCATTGCTCTGAGAGGTCCCAAAACCTCAGGCTGCAAAGGTTTGGCTTCACCCCTGTTCCTGCCAGTGTGGAGTCGTCCGGGCAGGTTGACAACACAGGGCTCGTGAGGCCTGCGCCCTTCTCAGGACACAATCTCTGGCTGCAGACAGACCCTTCCTCAGTCTGCCTTCTTCCTTCATTGCCAGCTCAAGGCAGATTCAGGCAAGTTTGGAGGTGGTCCTTTTGTCCCTTAAAAAGAGAACAGCCTGGTATCATCTATGTGTCCAATTTCCAATGCAGATTTGACTTTTCTTGTGCCCCAATACTTGTGAAAGGAAAAGGGGGAAGGATGGAGGCTATATAACTCAGTATTGCCCGGAGTATGCATGCCAAGTATACATTATGAATTCATTATTATGTATAGAAAAAAAATATGGGCAACTAATTTATGACAAATGATACCAGTTTTCCATTTATGGTAGCGATATAAAGTTGTACTCTAAAAGTAAATTTAATTGAAAATAAAAATTTTTAGAGAAAATAAGAAAACAATGTATAACGTGGTATTTAAATATGGTAGAGATTGTGAGGTTATCTGTGAATGAGAGAAGTCTGGGAGGCGAAAATTTATGTGGAAATATTCACAAGATGCCCAAAATATGCATTATTTTTTAGGGGTTATTAATAACAATGTTAGATCGCTCTAACGATGATGAAATCTAGGATTTGCAGTGAATTCTCATGTACTGTGACCCTTTTAGGAGTTAATTATAATCACAGAAAGTTCACCTCCAATTCCTTTTTTTTGGAGGGGGGGGCTTCCAAAATGACACTGACTGTGACGTATAATGAAATCTGTGACTTACTTTAAAATGTACCAAAAATTAAGACAAATAACAATGGCTATGAAACTAATATAACAAAATGCTTACAATTATATAGAATCTAACGTGAAGATATACGGGTGAATTCACTGTATAATTATCAACTTTTCTTTATATTTGAAAATGTAATGAAATGTCAATGGAAAAAGATACTAATATGCCTTCTTTTATGTACGGTTTAGGTGAATTTACAGGTGAGATTTGACATTGAGTACAGATCAAACATAAATTCATAACCTTGGACAGATAGTCCTTTATGCTCTGACATTTCTTATCAACCAGCTTAGACGAGCTGTTTTTACTTACCTAATGATTCAGATTTGCCCTTAGGTAAAAACGTGAGTTTTACAATGGCTACAGGGGAAAGAGACCCAAATGCTGGCAAGCTGCATCTCTTTTCTTGAACAAAGGTCAAGAACAAGGGGTCACTGTTCAATATCTGCAGCTATGAAAAAATGTGAGCTACAGGCTTGCTGTCTCTTTTACAAAAATGTCTTGAATGCAAGACTTTCCCTTTTCTTAATTAATATTCATTGTGTTTTTCTAAAGTTGGAATTTTAAACTCTCCTTAGAGAAGTTTCTAGTCAAAGAAGTATGTAGAATGTTGAGGACAACGCCCAAGTTTCCACTCCATAAATACCTCCAGTAAGCAAAACAACAACAAAAAAAGAAAGATTAACTTAAATGACTTGAAAGCATGCCAGGGGCCTCATCAAACAGATAAGGATTAAGTTAACCCAACCCAGGGGCAATATCTAGGCATTTTCTCATTTGCTTAGAACAATCACTTGATGTTGAGAAAGATAGAAAACATTAAATGTAGTGCCTGTTTCCTAAAGTGGTCCTTGCTACTCTTTTTTAATAAGAGTTCTATTGCGGGGGCGGGGGGCGGGGAGCGTTATATTTGTAGGAGTCATTCAACTTTATGAAAATATTTTAATAAAATGAAAACTAGGTTCTTTTCAGTTCTAGCAAAAATGTACACCTAAAATCAATCAGGATGTTTTTTGTTCATGATTTCTCTAAAGAAACAAATGCTACATTTTAACAAAAGTTCTCTCAGAGACCTCCCTTTCTTATGGTGAGAAATACTTTTTCATACACATATTATTTAAATAATTGTTTCTACTGAAACAATTGCTATTCTACAGAAAAAAAAAAATACCCAAAGTTTATGAACCCACTAACCTTTTAAGTCACGAATATTCCCAAGGCCGTTCTAATTCCAAAAGTAGCACACGTCATTAAAAAAGAGAGAGAGAACATTTTGTTAACTACAAGGAATTATTACTCAGTGATTTTTTTTTTTTTAAGATTTTATCTATTTGTCAGAGAGAGAGTACGAGCAAGGGAGAGCAGCAGGCAGAGGGAGAAGCAGTCCGCCTGCCAAGCAGAGAGCCCAATGCAGGGCTCGATCCTAGGACCCTGGGATCATGACCTGAGCCGAAGACAGATGCTTCACTGACTGAGCCACCCAGGTGCCCCAGGAGTGAGTATTTGAATAATTACATAGATACTGCCTCTCTTGGTCCTTCATCTTTTCCTGACAGTAAGATAACCATTCTCTGAAAATCCCTTTACATTCTTTCTTTATTAATAATTAACTAAACGTCTTCTATGTTATAGTTCCTAGGCAGATGTCAGTGAAATAGATGTATAAAGGCATGGATATACTTTTTACATTTTTTTTTTTTTAAGATTTACTTATTTATTTATATGGAGGAGGGTTGGTGGGGAAAGCGTCTTAAGCAGACTCTGAGCTGAGAGCGAAGCCCAAGGTGGGGCTCGATCCAACAACCCTAAGATCAGGATCTGAGCTGAAACCACGAGATTCTCCACCAACTGTGCCACTCAGGTGCCCTAGTCTTGTTGAGGATGTAGAATGTCGAGGCCAATACCCAAGTTTCCACTTCATAAATACGTCTAGTAAGCAAAACAACAACAACAAAAAGAAAGATTAACTCAAATGCCAGGTCCTTATCAAACAGGTAAGGATTAAGTTCTTCTTCAATTTGGTTTAAATGTAAACATTTTCTAGTTATAGATGTCCATCATTTAATCAAATAGTACAATAACTATTTGGTACTTGTTAAAAGACACAGAAATCTCCATCTTCTTCCTCCCCCGATTTCCAAAGCAGGTTACTAACTGGGTTTTCAGAGGTAGCCTCTGAAGTGGCATTTGGGCACAGACATGAAATGACCAAAAAAAGCTACTCAAGGAAAGTCTGGATGAGGAGCATTTCACACAGAGGAAATGGCAAGTGCAGAGACCCTAGGACAGAAAGGAAGTTCTCAGCATTGCTAGAGCACAGGGAGCCAGGGAAGAACCTGTGGAAAGGATACAGTTTCTTTCTTTTATAAAAGAGGACTTTGGCTTCTGTGGATAGAATGGATTGTGAGTGTGCGGAGAGAAGAGTGATAGCAGAGAGAGGGAACAGGGAGAGATTGAGAGATGACATAGCTCGGTCTAGAGTGTGAATAGTGACAAACCTAAGTGTACGGTTTCAGGATCTATCATAACTTTGATGGGTTGGGAAAGGTGAAGGAAGAGCGAGACTCCAGTTTGGGGGCATAGGGTAAGATGAAGACTAGGGAAGTGTTGTGGGTATTTGTCACTGTCAGGCTGCTGGCTTCTGAAGCCCCTTCTTAAATTCATAGAATTTACCTTGGTGTAAAATCCAGGGAAAGGGTGCGAGTGAATTTCCCTGTCACCTGGAAGCTGGGGCACCATGGGATGCTTCTGTCAAGGACTCTGAATCAGGAATGATGCAGCAGAGCAGGGGGTTTCATGACTAACTCCAATAGTGTGCATGAGCTGTGTTTGGTGGCAGTATGCTAATCAGGCAGAGCCTTGGTTGTTGTCATTCTGATCACCAAGCCTCTCCTAATTCTGCTTATTTTCCAAGTCTATTTCTCCAGGTTTCCCATTTTAAAAAAAAATAATAAATTGAGGTATAACTTGCATGAAAGGCAAGAATCTTAAGTATGGAACTTCATATGTAAACACCTGTGTAATTTCCACCTTGATCAAGATATAAACCATTTTCAGCACCCTGTAACAGTCTTCCCTCCGAAACATTGTTTGTTGTTGTTGTTGTTTAGTGAATTTCATTTCTGCATGAATTAGCCAGTCAGTTTTTGGCTAAGTCAGAGAGCAACCAAGAACTCTGATTTCTGGTACTTCCATGTTTATCAGACATGAGACTTACTAAATTAAAAATGAGCCTTGGGCTGGGAAAAGAGCATTCCTCTTCATAGGAAAGTCCTTAAGTCTCTAAGATTCAAATAAAAACTTGTTATTATTAAAACATATTTCAATTTGATCACTTTCCAAGTACCTAAAAGTTGGTATCTTTAAATTATAAAATCCTAAACCTTAAAATTCTTCTGTCTGGAAACATTAATTCTTTTCAGGAACCATACCACTACCCACAACCTGTTTCTTTGGGGTTCCTAAACATAAAGCCACACAATCTGAAGTTTTCCAGAGAGTTAGATTACAAACTGGGCTTTAATAGGTATATATGTATTTACTCTTCCTGCTTTCTTAGTCTTGCAGTAATTATTGGCATCATTACCAGGTATACAAGCATTAGTACTTACAGTTAACAGTATATTATAAGGTATTTTGATAAATACTACATTAATTTAAAAAACTTCATTGTTTAAGACTAATGAATCATAGACCTGTACCCCTGAAACAAATAATGCATTATATATTAATTTTTAAAAAAATAGTAACTTCCACTACAAGCTGCTCTTCTAAAAAAATGTAATGGTTACCTCAATCTCATTTGATGGTAACTCCATCCTTCAGTTGCTCAGGCCTTGCCCCTTTCTCTCAGGGTCCATTGGCAGATTCTTTCAGCTTCTACGTTCAAAACACATCCAGAAAACAACCAATTCTCACCACCTCTCTTGCTTCTTCCCTGATCCAAACCATCATCTTTCTTGCTTGAATTACTGCAAAACTTGATGCAAGAAGGTAACACAGAAATGCCTTCACAGTTCTAAAGGGAAGTGAATTGGAACCTAGAATCGCAAGTCCAATCAAAATGAAGTATAGGTTAAAAACAAAGGCCTTGTCTGATATGCAAGGACTCAAAACTTTCTCTCAAGCACCTTTCTTGTGTGGGGGGGTGGGGAGGGTATAAGGGGTGACAAGAGGTGTGTGTGTGTTGGAGGGAACTACTTATGTACTTCAGCAAACAAACAAAATCCCTAAATTTTAGAAAAGTGAGATACAAAACAGAATATAGGAGTGCTAGGAAAACATATATCCCAGGATGACAGCTGAAAACTACATTGTCCACATTTGATAAAGTTGATTAAAAAGCTTAGGATGATATCAGGGTTTTACTGAAGAAGATATTTTTCTCCTCTCAAAGAAAAATAAAGGCAAGAATGTACTTCACAAATCCCAGGATGAGCACTAAAAGCACTTTAAACAAATCTGGTAATTCAAGAGCATGATAAAAAGAAAAATAAAAATCAGCAAAAGCCATGACCCAGTTATGAAGCAAATAACACACAGCATGATTTGGAGAAGTTGATGGCTATAAGATAAAATAATCCATTTGACCTTTAGCTTGGAATATTCTGCTTAAATCAGCATAGACTTCAGCACACAAGATTGGATATGTAAGAGAAAAAACCAAAAAGAAAAAAAAGAGAGAGAGAGAAAACCATCTGGCTAACCTGTAAATGCTTTTGCATAACCCATAATGGCTATTGATTTGTAGTTTTTAGAATCAACGTATTAAGGAAAAGCCTAAGTCAAATACAGTTCCCCCAAATAACATAATCTATTAATGTTAATTATATCAACTAATCGTGTAACTTAGAGAAATCAAGAGGTCAGGGGCAGTAATGGGCTGAAGGAAAGTATAGCATTGGTCATTTCCACAATGGTAGTGAGCCAAGAGATACTGTTTAAACAGATGGATCGAGAAGCAAAGATTATTAAAGTTATAAAGGAAACTGAAAGAAGAACTAAAAATATCAAATGGGGAGGAGGAATGGAGATGGCTTGTCATTCATACTGGAAAATCTACAGATACTACTCAAATGACAAATCAAGAAACAGCAGCAGAGGGCACCTGGGTGGCTCAGTGGGTTAAGCCGCTGCCTTCGGCTCAGGTCATGATCTCAGGGTTCTGGGATCGAGTCCCACATCAGGCTCTCTGCTCAGCAGGGAGCCTGCTTCCTCCTCACTCTCTCTGCCTGCCTCTGCCTACTTGTGATCTCTCTCTGTCATATAAATAAATAAAATCTTAAAAAAAAAAAGAAAAAATTAAAAAGAAACAGCAGCGGAAAACCTAGACCCAGTGATGAAGGCAGTACCTACTTGAGGAAGTATAGGCAGCTGTACCGCTGAGGAGCAGTGCTGGTGTGAATGGCAGGGAGGCTCACTTTTAATCTCTATCTGTCGGAATTGCTTGAAACTTTATTTAGGTACATGCACTAAAATTAAAATTGTTGGGGGTGCCTGGGTGGCTCAGTGGGCCAAAGCCTCTGCCTTCGGCTCAAGGGACGATCCCAGGGTCCTGATATTGAGCCCCGCTTCGGGCTCTCTGCTGGGTGGGGAGCCTGCTTCCTGCTCTCTCTTTGCCTGCCTCTCTGCCTACTTGGGATTTCCGTCTGTCAAATAAATAAATAAAATCTTTTAAAATAAATAAATAAATAAATTTCTATTTAAAAATAAAATTAAATTAAAATTGTTTTTGATCCTAAAAGATGTCAGGATTGGTAGACTAGAAGGAATGACAGCTGATAGTCTAATAGTGCAGAAAAAGCAGGTATAAAAACTCAAAAAGTTTTGAAGTTAAAGGTCATTAAAGTAAAGGCATACTGAGGGTTGCTGGAGGGGATGGGGTGGCTGGGTGATGAACATTCATTGGGGAGGGTATGTGCTATGGTGAGTGCTGTGAATTGTGTAAGACTGATGAATCACAGTCCTCTACCCCTGAAACAAATTATATATATGTTAATTTTTTGAAAGAGTTGAAATAAAAGAAAATGAAGTAAAGGCATAGGCTTACTGAGCACTACTAAATACAGCACAGTCAATAAAAGAGATTTATAGTCAGGACTCATGATTTAGACAACATAAATGTTTAGTATTTTCTATTTAAGATGGCAGAGATTAAACTATTCCCATCCAAAATTATATAACAAGATACATCTGGCCTTTAAAGCATTTCAGATTTTGGAAAATTCAATTCTGGACCAAAAAATAGAGTTACATGTATTTAATGGGTAACATTCGATTGTCCAATACTCTAACACATTTGTTTAAAAAGAATGACACCAAAATAAGTAATCCTTAAAATCATTATGATAATTAATAGCATGACACCAACGTTATAATACTTTAATAAAACTTTTACATTTCTGGAACAACTTATTCAATTCATTTAATATACATGATATAGCAAACAAAAACATTTAAAGCACATTTCTTTTGACTGTTTATTCAATATATAATACCTGTCACATGTTTTTTTGGTATTCTTCTGAACTATTATACAAAGCTTTAAAAATGAAATTTTCATATAAAAATAGCTATTTATCTGGCTTTTTAACAGTTGAGTTTTCAAATTAAATAACAAGGTGTTCTGTTTATCAATGTATATTACATAGAAATAGTTAAATACTTCAATATTTAGAAAAACATCAAGAAGTCAGTTTTCTAAAGGCTACTACGTCTTTAGTTGGTGATCCAGATTTTATTTATAATTTTAAAATTACATGTTCTGTGGGTATAAAAGTTTAAAAAAATACATTCCAATGTAATTAAAAAGGCTTCTAAATTTACATTTTCAAACACTGCTGTGATTGCTATAGTGACTATCTTGTAATATAGTTAGCCAAAATAAGTTAATTTTTCAAAATCAGTAACATGGATGCTGGCAAGATTTCTTTTGAAACAAATAAGGGTAATTATAAAGTCAATGTTATCGATATACTACTACAAATAAATATGCTTAAAGTATAATTACTTTGTTTTAAAAAGCAGGACATAAAAATGCATAGAATAGATGAAGATTTTTAATGCAAATCACTAGTGCAGAAAACTGGGTTCTTAATTCCTTAAGATAGCAGAGGATTTCAGTTTAAAAGATGACTTCTCACTAGGGATATTGTGACTTTCTGCAAATCAAAAAAAGAAAGTCTCTTATTTCTATTTAGCTGCTTCTACTGTTTTGGTTCAAGTGTTTCTACGGAACTCCTTTAACTTAAATGTTCTCTCCCTGAAAAAGATATTTTAAGCTAATAATTTTGGCCTCATGACATACATACTTTAAAGATATATATGATTCTGCAGCCAATGCCTCCCCCATTCTAATATCTATCCACATATGCACTTATAAATAGACACATTTCCAGGATTATAAAAATATTTAATTTTCATAAGCTTAAATAATTACTGAATGTTAATACAGAATACATTAATATTTGTATAATTTTACTTTTATTTATAAAAAGGTTTTTTATAGCAGCATTTGCATTGCAAATGAAATATGACAGATGATGCTGCAGTGTACATGGACCCACATTGCAAACCCAATGGAGCAGCTGCCACGTTCCTCTAAAAGAAACATCTGTTTCAGCTACAAAGGAGCAGTTCCTATAACTTACAAAAGCCGTGAGGGGCTAATAACTTATCTGAACCTTATAAGTGCATTTAAAAGTTATCTCCATAGAATTGGCCATATTTGTTAAAAATAGTCACAAGGCCAAGTTATCTCTGCCCCCAGAAAAATTTTCTAATGAGATAAGTAAAAATTATATTAATGAATAGAGTTTTTAATTGAATCACATGAACTAACTAAAAATTAATGGCATTTTCAAGAGTAAAAAAATAAAACCATCACAGTGAGAGGTATAAGATAGTGAGAAAGACAGATCAGAAATTTAAAACATTACAAAAAAGCAAATTAAAACTCTCAATCTCAAACACTCATATTAAGCTTGTTTTTGTTGAGTTCACGCTCCAGATTTCCAATCAAAGTATCAATACTTTCTTGTAGGTCTTTAAGATTGACTTTTCGATCCACGGTAGACTCAATTGTCTGCATGGTCAAGTATGTCTGAAATGTGTACTCTTTGGACATGGGTACTGGCTGTTCAATCATTATATCTTGTCCATACATTTTGCTACAGTTTTCTCCATCTTCTCTATCTTCCGAAGGGACATTATCATAATCTACATCATTTAAATTTTCTTTTGCATTTAAAAAGTAGTTTTCTCCACAGCTGCTCCAGTCTCCTGCGTAACGATTGCTAACTGGACTGTCTAATCTGGTTTGCCTTGGTCTAAGTATTCTTGATGACTCAGTACCACTCAAATTTAACAGGCAAGGTCGTTCTTTCCTCCTCCTCAAATAATTTAGAGAAGACATCTGCTCTTGAAACAAATTGTCTGTCGATTCTTTAACAGTTAAACGTTGCACTAGAAACAAACAACAAATTTGCTTAGTCACAGCCATCCAACTGGCCTTAAAAAAACAGAGCAAAGATAAGCCGTTTAATAATCAACTACAAACATGCATTAAAAAAAAACATGCACACTATTAAAAAATAGCATTCCATAATTACTTTTTTCTATCACCAGAAATAATCAAGATTAGGGACAGAAGCTAGGAGAATGTTCAATGGTGCTAATTCATGCCGTATCATAACATCCCCAAACAAATTTCTGATGTTGATTAACTTTCGGTGCAAGTTAATTATTATCTAGGTATAATTCAAATAGTAGCTAAGCTGGTAGCTTCTTCTAAATTAAAAGCTACAGTAAAAAGCAGGCAAGGCATGTTGGTGTACAAAAAAAAAAAAACAAACAAACCAGAAGTTCCTTCTGCAAACATCTAAATGAGGCAAAGACATCTAAAGTGCTCACTCTAACCTTTGTGCTTTTTTGCAATTCTATTAGCAGCAGTGTCAAAATTTACTAAGCAGCCCAAATTTCACTTTGATAAAATGCACAAATACTAGACTTGACCACTAGTTACCTGAGTTTGATTACACAGCATTAACTACTAATAGTCTTCATTTATTGCCTGAAAACAGTACAGATATTTATTTTCCCATTCTGGTTAGGTATTTAACAATCTCAAATAACATTCCTCATATTAAAATTCATTTCTTCTAAGAGTATACATTGTCCTGGCCATACAGATTACTACAGATAAACACATCATGAAAAACCCAGGCTTTACTGTTTACCCTTTTTGTGAATATTGGACAAAACATTTGTCTAAGGTTCTTCTGTATATAAAAGGACTTAAATGTTGAGGCATAGCTTTTAAAAACTGCCCATAATGCCTTTCTCTTTTTGCTTATTTTCCATTAATAAATGCCTCTCCATTTATACTTTCTTTCACTAAGATACATATTATCAGTGTGAATATATTATCAGTAGTAACACACCCACTTTTCATACTCCAACATATAAAGAATGCTTGTTTCCTACTGTAGAAAATAAGATAATAAAAAAGTAATATAAACATGTATATAGGGCTAGTTTTCCAGACTTACAGGGACCTTAATAACAGTTTTCAGATATCTTTTTACTTAGATTTTATTAAAATACTTGATAACTATCTATAGGTATGTTTTTAACATGTCCATTTGTCTATATTTCTATGATGGCCAGTATATATAATTATGAATAGCTAACAAAACTCTTAATCAAAAATTTTCTGAAAATAAAGGTCTGATATTTACTTTAAATTGATCTTTAATAATTAACAGTATTAATAAATAATGCCCCATGCCATTAATTGATGCAGTTATAGAAGGAATATCTGAATTTTTTCTACTGTTTATTCAAATTTCTTTTTCTCCTCTAGCTGCTAGTCTTCTTCCCTTCTCCCTCATTTTCTGTGCTATTCCTGTTCTTAGTGCTTAAGTGTCAAGACTATTGTTTTCATTACTTTGCTAACCTTGAAGTTACCTGGTTTGTGAGCCAACCAAGGTAAAAAAAAAAATTTTCTAAGTAAGCTCTATGCCTTGGCAACATGGGACTTGAACTCATAACCCTCAAGATCAAGAGTCTCGTGTTTTACCAACTGAGCCAGCCAGGAGCCCCAAAGTAAAACATTTTTGATTGTTTGTTGAGCTTATCTTGTTGTGCCCCCATCTCTAACATTTACCTGCAAAACCCAGATTTATTTTGTTGCCAGTTACTTAAAGTTGTTTAAATAAGCCCTTATTCAAACATGAATTTTTGTATATTTTCTTGGAAAACATTTAGAAAACCAATTATAATATTTTATATCATTTAGACAAAAAATTCAGTTTCTGAAAAATCGACTTCACTAACTTTTTAAACTATAATGGTGGAATGATTTCCTATTAAAAATGCAGAGAAAATGCCTAATTTTAACCCCAAAGGGAAGTTCTGGTTTCTTAGCATTATGACTGCCCATCTGCAACAGAATAAAATTTAAAATGCAATCTATAAAGTTGCTGAAAATGTTTCAAAATGTAATGATAAGTACTAAGAAACTTAATTTTCTTATCTTGTTCTACTGACAGATTTGTATTTTTAATCATTTTATTAGTCTTTTATCTATAGTATAACTGCCTTATTTAACAGAATATATTAAGTGCCTAGATAATGCCAAACACCACTGTCTTAGAACTTGGGTTCTAAGGGTAAGCAAAATATAATCCCTGACCTCATAAAGCTTACTCTAGTGAGAAAAATGAAAGAAAAAGGAATAGGAAAAAAAGTTATAGCTTTTCCCCAAAAAACCTGCCCCAAATTTACTCATCATAGAAAATGTGATACAACAAACAGCTCTAAGAGTTATACTCTCTCTAAAGCTATTTCCCCATCTATAAAGAGAAAGTAAATTTTAATATTCTTCTTAAAACAGCAAAACCATTTTTAAAAAGCAACAATTCTGTAAAAATCCAATACATAAAAAAGATGAAAAGAAGACTATTTTGATCAAAAGGGAAGTGTGTTTACATTTTGTTCCCTCACCTGCTGCCAATCTGGCTCCAAAGCTGCTTCCAAAGAACCTTAGGGCTTGGCAGAAGACAATCTGAAATGCCACTGGCGGGATAATTTTTACCTTCTAGTGCCAATATGCTAGAATTCTAACTGATCACTTTGCAGATAAGATTTTTCCAATGGAAAGCTTAAAGCAAATTTTATTATTGCCCCAAATTAAAAAACAAAAAATAACACAAAAAGTTAAAATAACGAAGCCACGTGGGTGGGGGGAGGGTAGAACCAACTTTTTTTACCTCCAGAGGAGGAGGGGAAATTCCAAAATACAAAAATAAGTAAGATATGCATCTAGCAAGGCGGGTCAAACCCTTCTACTTGGTGTGTAGAGATGGGCATTCACCAAGTTCATACACTATGGCCCTTTCTCTGTATCACTACCAACTTACTCAGGCTCAGTAACGGTACTACTTCTACCTGATGTCTGCCTTTCCTTCAATCCAAAAGCAAATGATTTTGAGGGCCACATTAACCGGTATTTATTTATTATTTATTTATTATTATTTATTATGAGATTATTAAAATCTCATCTTTCTGCCCTTTATTTGAGGTACTATAACTAAAGAAAAATACAGGTTATAGAAAAGGGGGCAGGTTTTTTTTTTTTTTAATTGAAGTACAGCTGACATACATTTATATCACTTTCAGGTGTAAATACAGGGAGTCAAAATTCTACAGATGACACAACGCTCCCCATAACAGGCGTAGTCACCATCTGTCACCAGCGTTATTACAATGACATTGACTATGTTCCCTGTGCCGCCCTTTTCATCTCCTGGACTTGATGTGATTTGGTAACTGGAATTCAGTGTTTCTTAGCCTTCTCCACCCATTTCACTCCTCCCTCCACCCACTGCCTCTCTGGGAACCAGCAGTTTGTTCTCTGTACTTACGAGTGTATTTCAGGTTTGGGTTTTTTTTGTTGTTGTTGTTTGGTTGTTGACTTGTTTTGTTTTATAGATTCCATATGTAAGTAAGATTATATGGTATTTGTCTTTGTCTGACTTCTTTCACTTAACATGATACCCCCTTGGTCCATCCATGTAGTTCTGAATGGCAAGATCTCCTTTTTTTAAATAGCTGAGTAATAATCCATAGTGTATATGTGGGTGTGGTGTGTGTACCACATCTTCTTTACCCTTTTGTCTACTAATGGGCACTTAGGCTGCTTCCATATCTAGGCTACCGTAAAGCTGCGATGAACACAGGAGTGCACACATCTTTTCAAATCCATGTGTTCATTTTCTTTGGGTAAATACCCCACAGTAGAATTACTGCATTGTATGCTACTTCTCATTCTTTAAGGATCCTCCATACTGTTTTCCATAGTGGCTGCACCATTTACATTCCCAACAACACTGCACGAGGGTTCTCTTCTTCCCACATCCTCACCGACACTTGTTACTTCTTGTCTTTTTGACATTATTCATTCTGACAGGTATGAAGTGATATATCACTATGGTTTTGATTTGTATCTCCCTGATGATCAGTGATGTTGAGCATCTTTGCAAGTGTCTGTTGGGCATCTGGATGTCTTCTCAGGAAAAATGTCTATTCAGATCCTCCGGGGCAGTTATTTTTAAATAACACTAAACTCTGATACAGAATTAATGATAAAGAAATCAGGTACTTATAGTAAACTCCAGGTAAGCAAGTTTTCATTTGTCAGTGATGAAGATGGCTCCTTTCCCAATTCCTGATGCTTATTAAAATTAAAGCAGTTGTAGGAAAAGCTATAGGAAACACATATTTAAAACTTTAACCTGGGAGCTCCCTTCTGTTGGGTACCAAATGCAGAAATCAGACGAATTACCCAGAACCTCCTGATTCAGGATTTTTAAATAGTAATGATATATACTAATTTGGTTAAAATTAGAAGAGTTTTTTAAGTCTGTGTTTGAAAGAAAGCAAAAATTTTAACTTTATAAATTTACAAGTTGACCTTTTTATTCACTTTTATAATTAATTTGATTTTTTTTTAAAAGACTAAATCAAGCATTTCTTTGTAGTTTGGTCTATCCTCATATGTACCATTAAAAGAGTAACAAAGCTAACTTTATATAAAACACTTTGCACAATGCCTAGATGCTTTGTCTATAGAATCTTTTTTTTTTTTAAAAGATTTTATTTATTTATTTGACAGAGAGAAATCACAAGTAGACGGAGAGGCAGGCAGAGAGAGAGAGAGAGGGAAGCAGGCTCCCTGCCGAGCAGAGAGCCCGATGCGGGACTCGATCCCAGGACCCTGAGATCATGACCTGAGCCGAAGGCAGCGGCTTAACCACTGAGCCACCCAGGCGCCCTTGTCTATAGAATCTTCATAACAACCCCAAGGTAGGAACTATTTATAGAGAAGCCTACTGAGGCTTAGGGGAATTAAATATGTGCCTGGGCCACAATCTGGTTCCGAATCCAAGACTGGCTCCAGGGCTCAAGCACTCTTACCACTGTGTGTTACTCAAGTTCCTAGGTACTTTCATGTTTGGTATTATGCAGGGTGGGGAAGCGGGGGGTCACTACAGGATAAGAAAATTTTGGAACTTAAATACAGCATCCTGTATAGAACATCTCATTAAATACATATCCCTTTTAGCTCTGAAACTACATAACAGAGGTATTAGGAAAATAACTGTCAGCTTTTTGTCATTGACTGGAACAAGGGATGGATAAGAAAGGTGGAAAGATCAAAGATGACTGTCAACTTAAGCCTGGAAAATTTGAAGAACAACCATGGATACAGTAAAGTTGTCAGAAAGAAGAACTGAATGAAGGAGAAAAATGATTTCTCCTTCATATCGCTGAACTAAAAATGAGAAGGGTAAAGAAATTAATATTTACAGAGTACCTATTATGTGACAAGAGCTGTGCTGAGCACCTTACAAACATTAACTTTTTATTTGATTCCCCTATAAATTCTATAAACATATTATTAAATCCATATGGAAAAATATGATATTGAGGAGCTAAGATGTTAAAGAACTTGTCTAAGATCAGAATGCTAACAAGCAACACAACCAGGATACAAATCCAGATCTGACCAAAATGTGTACATTGATCTATATGTCTATCAGTGAAAGCAAAAATCTAAATGGAGAAATTTAAAGATATCAATTCTTAACTATCTGAAAAAGCAAAATCTAGAAAAGATTTTCTTGAATCATATGGGCATATTTAAAGATTAGTTAATTCAAATACCCTATCATTGAAAGAGAAAAATACTTCCATAGAATCATTTACCTGGCCACAGCTGAAGTAAGTAATGAAGAACTTCAATATGTTTTTTAAAATCCAAAGCACTTGCAAGTTCTTCTGAGTCAGTAAAGACTCTGTTGTTATGGGTAGAAGTCTCTTGTCTTTGACTTAATAGTACAGGTCCAAAGCACACGGCCAAATTCTGGCAAGTCATCTTGTTCACTTCATGATAAGAAGCCACTAATTTCAAATGATCCAGTAACATCTTTAAGGTTGCCTAAATTAAATTAAATTACATTTCACTTAATAGAGTTATACACAGGGGCAAATTTAAGGACACAAATTACAGCAGAAAATACAGGTAGGCATCTTTTTAAAAGGTTGTTTCAAAGATTTGCTTCTAAGTTGGATATTTGGAACTCTGAAACATATTTTCTTATGAAAACATTACATAGGACCCTTAGGTTCCAATGACATAACCTGATCCATTAAATGGCTAAAATACATACTCTTTATAAAAGTCTCATGAATGCATTCCAAATTTCAACTGGAGTGCCTGCGAAAATATACATCAACAGTTTCCTCTCTTTCCTCCTCTAAAATGACAACAGCTTGGGCTGTGATGGAAGAGGAATTAGGTAAGAATGTTCATCTTAAGCACAAATAAATCCTGTAGTTGTGAGTAGGGGACTACCATCCTTGAATCTGGGAAGCCAAACATTTTAAACACGACTCGGTTTATCATGATTCAGATTAGGAAAAAGGCTAATGCGCTTAACCAATAAATACTTTAAGTAGGCAAACCATGAATAGCATAGCTAGAAATAACAGAAAATTTAGTTGAAAAAGAATACTTTTTAATACTTGAGGAAACTAGTAAGGGGAGTTTGCTCAAGAAGTGGAAGATTATTTAGGTTTAAGCAATTATGGAAAGAAATGATGTTTCTGAAGTGCTGGAATAAGATCAATCATTTAACAAATAAAATGAGTATATAACTTCTTCATAATTATATTAAAGAAATGAATGACAAATAAAACTGTAGTTATAAAAATTAGAAAGAAAATGAAAAAATCAAAATGACATATTTCTAGAGCTACAGCTGGATTCAGTGATCAGAAGGTCATCAGTAACCTTGGCAAAAACAAATCCAGAGAGATAGGGTCGGAAGACAGAATGTGTTGAGTAGTCAAGTGTGGTGAGGAAGTAAGGACAGCCGAAATAAACATTCTTTCAATGTTAGGCTGTGAAAGAAAGGAATGACAAGAGAATGAAAGCCAGAGGAGACTATAATTGATATTTTGAAATAAAAACAAATGTATGAATCATAAAAACACTGTAAATAATAAGTACCTGTTCCTCTTCTCCATTCACTATACATTTCCTAACACAAATGGGACTCTACATTCATTGACATATTAAGGCTAGTTTCAGCATATTGTGCTGTGAGCAATACACACACACACACACAAATATAACCACCTCTGGTTAAACATCTTAGGTTTAATCTCAATAGCAAACCAAGAAATACAACCTAAAATTAAAAAAATACTTTTTGTCTACTAAGACGAGCCAAAAAATATAATTGTTGTGTCCCTCTTGAAAAGTAATATGAAAATTATTAAGAGCCTATACGTGTTCACATCATTTAAATCAATAACGTCACTGAGATTCTATTCTAAATACATAACTCTAACTGAAAAGAAATTTCTGCATACAAATACATACAAATAGGTTCAAAACCTAAATATTATACAAAAGAGAATAGTGACAACTTACGTCAAGTTCACTCAATGAAATGTTATGCAGCCTTTTTTGAAAGGACAGTAATTGCATGAGTTTTGAGGCCTGACAGGCCTAAATTCAGATGACAGACTACAACACTCATAAAAGCAATATAACTTGGACAAGTGTTTGAATACCTAGATAACTCATTTCTTCACTTATAAGCAAAATGACACAATTTTATCTTATATAAAAGAAGGACTATCTCTATCCCTTCACCACACCCTTCTGCTGCTGTCCACGCCTTTGTAGCTATTCCACTCTCCCCACCCAAAGAAGCAATAATTGCTGGGGTGCCTGGGTGGCTCAGTGGGTTAAAGCCTCTGCCTTTGACTCAGGTCATGATCCCATGGTCCTGGGATCGAGCCCCACATCGGGCTCTCTGCTCCACGGGGAGACTTCTTCCTCCTCTCTCTCTGCCTGCCTCTCTGCCTACTTGTGATCTCTGTCTGTCAAATAAATAAATAAAATCTTTAAAAAAAAAAAAAAAAGAAGCAGTAATTGCTAATCTAATTGAGTGAGCACAAGATGTTCAGAAGACTACAATAAACTGGTGAATGAAGTTTTGGGGCTTAACATTTCTGTATGCTCAGGTGCCTGGGTGGGGTTAAGCATCTGCCTTCGGCTCAGGTCATGATCCCAGGGTCCTGAGATCAAGCCCCAAACTGGGCTCCCTGCTCAGCGGGAAGTCTGTTTCTACTCTCTCTCCCTCTGCCCACCACCCCCCACCCCCGCCACTTGTGCTCTTTCCCTCTCTCTTTCTCTCAAATAAATTAAAAAAAATGTTTTTAAGAGTTTATTTTTTTATTTGACAGAGACAGACACAGTGAGAGAGGGAACACAAGCAGGGGGAGTGAGTGGGAGAGGGAGAAGCAGTCTTCCTGCTGAGCAGGGTCCCTGATGCAGGACTGGATCCCAGAACACTGGGATCACGACCTGAGCCCAAGGCAGACACTTAATGACTGAGCCACCCAGGTACCCCTCAAATAAATAAAATATTTTTCTAAAAATTTCTACATATTCACTCTTGCCCTTTCTACCCTCACATGATAAAAAATACAGGTAAAGTCAGCCTCATCCGGACAAGCCCAGCCATATCACTCTTAGTTTCCCTTTTGTTCTAAGGAACAACAGCTAAAGTTAGGCTAAGACTGGTTCTGCAGACCCAGCTATCCTAATATCTGCTCTGCAGGCATGCCTGAAGATACGGATCTCAAGATTCAGATTGTGAGGAGGCGGCAAATGGGAAGAGACAAGAAAGAAAGAAACGGTGATGATGAGGGTTGCTTAAGTCTTGAGGCTAAGCCATGTACACTACAACAGTTACCACATTGTTGAAATACTAAAAGGAAATAAACTAATATGTTAATTAGGGTTGCCTTTGGATAATGATAATTGCCATTTTCCATTCTTTTCTATATCTTCCCAATTTTTCTTTAATAAACATATACTATTTTAATAAGGTAATCATAGTTTTTAAAAATGTATAGGAAGTACCTGTACCTAAACTAAAATTATATATAGAAAAGATAAAATTGTTACCTAGGTTTATTCCATTTAAGAAGCAAGTTTTTGACTTAATGTTGCTTAAGGAGCCTTTAGTAAAAGGCTGAGCTTAAACTCATAGTGCCATAAATATAAAATAACTGAAAAATTATTTGCAGCTCTGGAGCTAAGTATCTATTCATCAGCTGGCTTTTAGGGAAAAAGGCATACCGCATATGTTTACCTTCTCAACATCAGGAAGACAATCAAGCAGGTCAACAGTGTACTTAGAGTCACTTGGGTCATTCTCACATCCGCTTGATGACATTTTCAAAGGATTTTTTGCCATTGTGTCTAATACAGCCTCATAAAGCTGCTTTGTTATCAGAGGAGAAGGAAGTTCTCTTAGATAGTCCTTAAGAACACCTTTAGAAAACAAAGAGAGATAGCAATTGGTCTTCAGAACAAAATTTTTAAAAACCGTGAATTTTTTTAAAAGTAGTTATAGCTAACCTTTAATATTCTGAAAATAATAAACACAGCAACAAAAACCTATTAAACAAAACACTAGCATTCTGTCATCTTATAAACTGCCTCAGTAATTGACTTGTTTTGAAAGCATGCTAAAAATGCACACACATCATTTCCAATGATCAAACATATTAGGTTTGTTATTCATAAAGTAAGCAATTCGTGGTTCATATACTCTATTGATTCTGGCCCTCTATAAATACACGTGAAACAAAAGTTGAGAAAACAAGGCATACTAATATTAATTGGAAATTATTCCAACTACATGAATTTTGAGTTTCTAGACTTTTGAGAGTTAAGGAACACAATGGTCCATGTATAGCATAATGACTATAATTAATGTATTTAATTATGTATTTGAAAGTTGCTAAGACAGTAGACCTTGTTTTGTTTGTTTACTGATAAGTAAGAGTATTCTTCCTTACATTGCTTTGTAGATTTGGGGTGTTGTATCCAAAGAGACGACTGGATCAAAAGATCCATTGGAATAAACTGGAATCCCATCCTCCAGCTATGCTGTAAGATTTTAAAAAGTGGCATTTTATAGCCACATCACAGTATTCCAAAGTGTGAATATTCCAGAACTTTATCTAGTCAGTCACTGCAGATGGAATACTTGGGTTGTTTCTAATCTTTCATTATTCCCAAACATGCTACAATGAATAGTCTTGCGCATCGTTACTTGTATTATGCACATATGTCTATAGGATAATCTCCCAAAACAGGATCACTAAATCCAACATGTATTTGTGAATTTGAGGGGAAAACAGGGGTAAGGATGTCTCCTACGTTTGAGCTTGAGCATCTAGTTGGAGAGCAGTGCTATACTTTAAATGGCAGGGGAAGGAAATGGGAAGGAGTTTCATTTTTTGGTATATTCAGCGTAAAGTCTCTAGGGAACATTCAACGTTTCTGGAAAGAAACATCTAAGGCTCACAAAGAGATGGCTGGAGACCCTGAGAATGATCAACTTAAAGAGGATAACAGAGCTTGGGAATAGATGAGATGACCAGGGAGGCACAGATGATGTGAGAAGGCCCTGAAGAACAACGGCTTTTAAGGGATCATCAGGAAGAGGATTTTCCAAAGGCGTCTAAAGAAGGTAGTGAGAAGAGGAAGGGAGGGGCTCAGGGGGGATTGGCAAGTATGCTGCCAAGGAAGTCAAGAAAAGAATGTTTCAAGAAAGGGTCTATGATATCAACTGATGGCCAACAACAGGCAGGTTGGATAAGAACCATGTTAAGTACTATGGAGAACAGTGTTAAGCAAACCTGGTTGCACACTGAAATAACCTGAAGAACTTAAAAAATATATATATATTCCAGAATCCCATGCCAGCCGTACTAAATCATAATCTCCAGCGGTCTGAGCTATGTCCTTGTATTTTTAACAAATTCCTGTTGTGATTCTAAGGTGGCAGTTTTTGTAACTAGGTATAAGAAACATGAGATAATTCAAGACAAGGATCAAAAAATGTCCACCAGACAAAGAAGTCAGCAACTTTGGTAAGACAGCTTCAGTGGAATAAAGGACACAGAAGTCAGGTTGCATTTGGTTCAGAAGTAAATGGATGTTAAAGAAATAGAGACAGAGAAAGCAAGAGAGGCAATCTGCTCAAATATGGCTTTGAGAGAAGGTGATAGCCATAGATGGGTGAGAAGGAAGGAGAGAAGCAGGATAAAGTAGGGATTTTTTTTTAGATGAAAGAGACATGACCATTTAAATGCTAATATAAAGAAGATATTAAAATGGTTTTTAAGGTCCAAGAGAGAGGAGTAAGTTGAGCAAAATCTTCAAAGAGGAAAGAAGAAGAGATTCCTAAGAACACATGAAGGAATTAAAATTAGTCCAAAATGTGAGGAAGATCATTTCTATACTGTTACAGAAAAGACAGTGGAGAAGTACAAAGGATGTATGCCAAAGAAGGCATGCTGGCAGGTGGGGTCACAGCAAGTACAGAAGGTTCCTCTCTGATGGCTTCTATTTCCTCCAGGAGGTAAGGAGGCAAGGTCATCTGCTAAGAGTGACACGGGTGAAGTGAGATTTGAGGAGTGAGAAAATATTAAACAGACACTCCAGACAATGAGAGAAGAGGAATGGGAGAGACAAGAACACATATTTACTAGCACACACCACTGAAAGCCCAGTTGATTTTGAAGTCCATGGATTTATACTGGTATCAAGATATACCCCTGTGTGATTTTTTTTTTCTAGTAGAAAGCAGCAACTCAGATACAGGCTAGAAAAATAGACCAGCTATTCCAGCCAACATGGAGCAATGTGGACCAGATTTAACTTCTTGCCTGAAACAAGTAGAAACACCCAATAAAATAACTAGAAAGCAAAACAAAACTATGTTCAACACATTGGACATCAGGCAAAGAAGGATATGATCCCTAAGGGATGGGAAACTAATGAAGTATGCCCATAACTACTTCAGCTTACTGCCTGGAAAGCCCTTCCAGGTCGCAGTGAGGAGGTGCAAATGCAGGTAGTTAGTAGGTCTAGCTAAGTGGAGGAGAGGAAGCTAGAAGTCTAAGGAGATCAAAGCAGTAGAGCTTGAAGAACAGAGTATTAGAGAGTAGAGAGCTGTCCAGAAAAAAACTCTGAAGTATTTCCAAATCCTCCTGAGTTTCCATCTGAGTATTGATCAGCAAGTGCTGGTGAGGAAACTAACCAAAGCCAGAGAAAGAACTGCCCAAAATGATTAGAGGGAAAAATTTCAGAAGCTTACACTGGCAGGCAACAGCTCCTGACCTGAGCAACCACAGTGAAAAACTTCATAACTTGTGAGATTTGGCCACAGTACTGTACTAGGTTGAACTGTCTCCCACAAAAAAAAATATATTTAAGTCTTCATCCCCAGTACCTCAGAATGTGGACTTGTTTGGATCTTTACAGAGATAATCAAATCAAAATGAGGTCATTAGTGTGTGTCCTAATATAATATGACTGGTGTTGTTTTAAAAGGGGAATTTGGACACAGGGATAGCTATGCATAGATGGAAGACGATGTGAAGATGCCTGAGAGAACACCTTGTGAAGGCAGAGGACTGGAGTGAGGCCTTGATAAACTTAAGGAATGCCAAAGATTGCCAGCAAATCACCAAAAGCTATGATGAAGCAGGGAAGAATTCCTCTACAGGTTTCAGAGGGAGCAAGACAGAAGTATTAAAAGGATTAAAACAAACAAACAAACAAACAAAAAACAGAACACCTAGCACCCAAGAAAATAAAATCTACAATATCTGGCATCTAACAAAAAATTACAATGTATATAGAAGCAGGCAAATATGATCTATAATGAGGAGAAAAATCAATTGTGAACCAACTCAGGAATGACATAGATGATAGGACATTGAAACAGTTATTATATGGTATTTCATATATTCAAGAAGCTAGAAGACAGACTGAACATGCTAAGTAGAGATACAGAAGGTAGGAAGAAAAGATCATACTTGTAATACTGAAAATTAAAAACTCAGAGATTAAAAATACAATAGATGAAATTAATATTAGCAGAGAGGATTAATGACTTGAAGAAACAGCAAAAGAAATAATCTAAAATTAAATAAAGATTTAAAAAAAAGATTAGAAAAAATGAACAGAATATAGGTGAGCTGTGAAACAAACACAAGTGACCTAATGCATGTGTAATTGAAACCTTTAAAGGAAAGAGGGAGTAGAAGATGGGTGAGTCAAAACCACAATCATAGTTGAAGATTTCAACATGCCTCTCTTAACAAGAAGAAAGAAAACACATAAAAACATCGAGGATTGGAACAACATTATTAATCAACTTGACTGCATTGATAATTATAGTATATTACATTCCAAAACACCAGAACACACATTCTTAAGGGTTCAAATGAAAATATTCACCACAGAAGAGCGTGTCCTTGACATTAAAGTCAGTTTAAACAAATACAAAAAGATGGGGCACCTGGGTGGCTCAGCTGGTTAACCGTCTGCCTTCAGCTTAGGTCATGATCCCAGGGTCCTGGGATCAATCCCCACATCAGGTTCCCTGCTCAGCAGGGAGTCTGCTTATCCCTCTCTGTCTGCCCCTCCCTGAATTCATGCTCTCTCTTTCTCCCCTTCGCCCTCAAATAAAATCTTAAAAAAAAAAAAAAAAGATTCAGGTCACATGAAGTATGTGCTATGATTATAATGGAATTAAATGAGAAATTAATAATTTTAAATATCTGGAAAATTTCATAAATATTTTGACACAAACTTAGATACTTCTAAATAACCCATGATTCAAAGAAGAAAAAGGAAAACCAGAAAGTGTTTGAACTAAGTAAAAATGAAAACATAACACTTGAAAAATTTGTGGGAGGTTAAAGCAGAGTTTAGAGGGAAATCTATAGCACTAAGTGTCTACATTAGAAAAGGAGGAAGGTCCCAAATCAATGGGTTCAATTTCTATCTTAAGAAAATGGTGGGGGGTGGGGGAGGAGTACTCAAAGTGAGTAGAAGAAAGGATCCCAGTCGAAAGACCAGTGTTACCCCGATATCAAAACCAGACAAAGACATCACAAGAAAACCACAGACCAAAAACTTTCAGGAACACAGACACAAAATTCCTCAACAAAATGCTAGTACACTAAATCCAGCAATATATTAAAAAAAGAAGAAGAACAACAAAAAGAAACATCATGACTAAGTGGGATTAATCTCAGGTATGCAAGGGTTGGCTTAACATCTGAAAACCAATTAATGTAATATACTACATTAATAAAATAAAGGACATAAACCACATGATCATTTCAATAGACTCATAAAAGTCATTGAACAAAATCCAACACACTTTCATGATAAAAACACTGAACAAACTCAGAATAGAGGGGAACTTCCTCAACTTGCTAAAAGGGACCTATGAAAAATTCAGTTAACATAATAACTAAAATCGTCAAAAACTGAAAGCTTTTCTCCTAAAATCAAGAACAAAAATGGGGTGCCTGGGTGGCTCAATGGGTTAATCCTCTGCCTTTGGCTCAGGTTATGATCTCAGAGTTCTAGAATCAAGCCCCACATCAGGCTCTCTGCTCTGCGGGGAGCCTGCTTCCCCCTCTCTCTCTGCCTGACTCTCTGCCTACTTGTGATCTTTCTCTGTCAAATAAATAAATAAAATCTTAAAAAAAAAAAGAACAAGATAAGGATATTCACTCTTGTCACTGCTGTACAACATATACTGGACATTCTAGCTAGGGCAACTAGGCAAGAAAAAGAAATAAGAAGGACCCATCTTGGAAAGAGAAAAGTAAAAGTATCTCTATTTGCAGATGACATAATTTTATATATAGAAAATCCTAAGGAATCCACTAAAAAACTAAGAGAACTAATAAATGAGTTTACAAAGTACAAGATAATATGCAAAAATCAACTATTTTTTACAATTCAATGGAAAGAGAATCGACTTTTAATAGATTCTGGATGGGTCATTTCATTTGCATATAAAAATCACTTAGGACAAAGGCAGAACTTCAGTTGGAAATATAACCATTGGTGAGATATCAAAGTGTTCACTGAGTAAATGGGAATGCCCAAGAGTTCTGTAGATTATGGTAAATAGGAAAGATGCAGGTGGTGGTGCCAGGAGCCTTAAGAGAGCTTTATTCCTCAGGAAAGCATAAGTTTCTACTCAACAGTGAAAAGACAACAATCTGGAAACCGTTGGTAAACTACTGACCAAACTTCTTCCTTGACATACATAAAGAAATATGATATATATAAAAAGAGCTTGGCATATCACAACAAAGAATACATGTCAGATGTACAGTGATGATAATAATAAAAAATTTTATATACCATAGACATGAGTCTTGTTTGTTCCCATTTTTTAAGTTATATCACGGGATTTTTTTTTTTTTTTTTTTACTACCATCATTAGTTTCACAGTCTAAAGCTATCTACAATGAATAGCAACACTTGGTGTAAAGAGGAAAATTGAGTTACAATTAGTGAAAATGCAGTTTCTTGTAGTTGCCAAATAAAGACACTACTAACCCTCTAGGGCATGATTAAAAAAAAAAAAAAATTCCATACATTTTCCTTAACAAAGCAAGACTTGTTAGTTCTAACAAAATTCAAGATGCCCTGGTAGTTTGAGACTCGCCCTATAAAGCAATTAAATTAAATTAAAACCTAAAAGATCTCCAGAAAAGATAACTTTATAGCTTAGTAAAACACATATTTCAAATATCATTATCCTTTATATAATACACTAAACAACCATTAATATAAGTGGAATTTTAAATTAATCCCAGCTCAAGATTACTTCCTTCACACATAATTTGATGGTAAATAAGGGAGAATTATTACTAATGAATACTAAGCACTTAGAGAATGCTCAATGTATATTATGTTCAATGAAGTAAAAGTTATAGCTCTTTTTCTATATGTAGACAAAGAGTTCACTGGAAAAATAATGAACAGATTTCACAAAATGATACATATTAGAGATATTATACTACATTGTGACAGATACTATGTAACTACTCATCAATCTAGACATTAGCTTTATGACCTTATCTCAAAAACTTAGTAACAGACTGGAGTATCTTAAGCTATAATGCCTTTTTAACATATTTCAAACACTCTGGAGACATAAAAACTTTCAGATAATAAGTTTGTGGTAACAATCTTTATTGCCACAGGGAAACTTGGGAAATTTTTACATGGAGAAATTTATTTAGTGCAAACCAGTAAATTTTTTATTATGTACTTGAAGAAAATGCAGGCAATTACAGGTAAATAAAGAACTAGTTCTGGCTATATCTCTTAAGCTGCTCTGTAATAGTTAGATACTATGAAACCATATGCTTCTCACCTTCATTCAGGCACAAAGACCAACTATACAGGAAAATTCTACTAATCTCCATGATAGAATGATAGGTATCATCATACTTAAAAAAAAAAAAAAAGCATTCTAATAACTAAAACTACTTCTACCTCTCAAAGACTAATTTGTAGTATCTTTTTTTTCATTGATTCTCACGTAGCAAAATCACTCTGTTCTTTTTTTTTTTTTTTTAAGATTTTATTTATTTATTTGACAGACAGATCGTAAGTAGGCAGAGAGGCAGGCAGAGAGAGAGAGGGGGAAGCAGGCTACCTGCTGAGCAGAGAGCCCGATGTGGGGCTTGATCCCAGGACCCTGAGATCATGATCCGAGCTGAAGGCAGAGGCTTTAACCCACTGAGCCACCCAGGCACCCCAAAATCACTCTAACTAGAACTCTGTCCCCAGATCTTCCAATAATTAACTCTGTATCATACAGATCTTAGCTCAAAAGGCACTTCTTAGATTAACTTTCTTCTCTGTTCCCCTAGCCACTGGAGTTACCAAAGCTGAACCTCCAGTCAGGATCATTCCCAATGTCCTGCTTATCACTAGTAAGTTACTAGATCTCACTATTCATTGGATTGATTACTGATTCTCTCTTCCCCCACTAGAAAGCATGCATAAGGACTGAGATACTGTTCATCCTGTTCACTTGTCCCTGGTGCCTAGAAGAATGCCTGGTGTATAGTAAATGTTCAATAAATATTTAGTAAATAAACCAATTAATTTCTAGATAGGGAAAGATAAGTGATTAAATGGACTCTGGTTAATCTCATGCATAGACTTCCCTTCTCTTTGGGGCTTTTTTTTTTTTTTTTTAAGATTTTATTTATTTGACACAGAGAGAGAGACAGTGAGAAAAGGAACACAAGCAGGGGGAGTGAGAGAGGGAGAGCAGGCTTCCAGCTGAGCAGGAAGCCCAATGTGGGGCTCGATCCCACTAGGATCATGACCTGAGCCAAAGGCAGAGGCTTAACAACTGAGCCATCCAGGTGCCTCTCATTTGGGTTTCTTACTTTGATTTCCATAGCCACTATCACACCAGTACCCCCAGGAATGTACAGTGTTAAGTTTAAAACTCTGGTTCTGATTTGGAGAAAAATACCAAAACAAATAGTCTTTCAGTATTTATTTACTCTTTAGCACTGCAAAACAAATAAACAATTTTTTTAAGTTTTGTTTTTTATTAAATATACAGGAATAATAATTTTAAAAGTCACTATAGAACTACACATATTCACCTCAAAGAGTTCGTAGATCACTGTCTCCACACCTTTCTTTTAGCCCTCCCAGCTGCCTCTACGTGTTTAATGTGTAAGCACTATTATAAAACCTAATACAGGGAAACTCAACCAAGTTGGAAGGAAGAGAGAGAGGTAGGGAGGGAGGGAGGGAAGGGAAAGACAGAAAGAGAGAAAAGTGAAAATGACCATGTTCTAACTCTGCTGTTTCCAAATGACCCTCATCGTCAGGTCTGGGTTCCAGTCTGAGACAGCATTCCAGGTATCTCTCACCACTTACCTGCCTGATGCTTTTCTCTTTAAAGCAAGTACTGCAAATCATGTAGCTCGCCGTCTCCCAGGTTTTTGCTAATAGATTGCTCTCCTCCAACTCCCGCTGGCTAAGTCCAGTTCACCCTTTAAGTTAGCTGAGGAGTCACCTTTCCCACCGAGTTTTCCCTAATTTCCCCACAATTTATTAAGTGCTCCTCTTCATATATTATAATCAGCTATCTCTGACTCTGTCTTCCCCCTTAGACTGGTATTCTTGAGGACAGGGATTATCTCTTACACATTGTTGTATTTCAAATGCCTTAGCAAAGTGTCTGGTGTATAGTAACATACAACATATGATGGTTAGATGAATGGATACCATTTTTCTACAAGCAATGGCAGGACTATGAAGATTAGTATCTAATTAAACTCATTCTCCAAGTGAGACACTGTCCCCTGAGAAAGTGCCCTTATCCTCTATCAGCACCTACTATAACAAAAAATTAACTCACCAGAACAAGAATACTGAAAATACAAGTACAGGACCACGAGAATCTTTCTCAGGTGAAACTTCTATAGATAATAAAGAAACATTAGAGTAGATGGATTTGAACATAGACTCACTGACATTTCCTAAAGTTAATGCTATAAATTAATTTTTAAGTCCATTAATCTGACCCACCCTACCTCACTTACTCTTTCTGAACTTCCTACTTACTTTGGTCACACTCCACAGATGTTACTGCCTCAGTATATTTCGATTGTTACATCTATGATCATTCAGTGTTTTGCATTCCTTTAAATGTCTATGTTCAATCCAGGTTAAAAAAAAAAATAGAAATAATTTGAAAGTTAATGTGCCAGAGATCAGAGAACATATAATACATATGGTATGGGAAAATGTATTATTTAATATGCACAAATGAAGAAAATTACTAATGTTTGAAAGATAATTTGGGGTTTACTTCTGACCAAGTTTTCTTTTAAGGGAAAATAAAAGAATGAATAATTTAAAAATAATTAAAATCAGAAAAATTCACAGTCAAATAAACGTTTAAGTACTGAACTTAGATATCGATCATGTAATACTGAAATATGAAGACAGTTTACCTAAGGCAGGTAAATTTTCCTCTGCAGGAGGCATGTTCTTTTCTAATAATCACTAAATGATAAATATTTTTACTTTTCTAATAGCTTCTATTGTTCCTATGATAAATAAGCTCCAAAAAGGGCTATGAATAAATTTCATACCTTAAATTTTGCACTTCCTTGAAAAATCTGGTTTGTTTGGAACAGTTCATTCTGTGTGCCAGACAAACCAGCTACTAAACTGTGAGTAAACTCTATTATTCGCTTTATTAATGGCTCATTTTTTAGAACTACTGAACTGTTAATTATATTCGAAAGTTTACTTAGAAATGTGAGTTTACATGGAACAAACACATTAGGCAACATCATTACTGGCCAATTCTCCAAATCAATAACATCCTTTCTTCTGAGACATAATGAGACCCTGTGTATAATTTATTGTAATTCCGATGACATTTCTCAATTTTAAATCATTTCCTTTGCTCTTTATCAAGAAAGAAAATAGTTCTCGGTTCTTTTTAAAAACAAAAAAAACAACAGCTTTCCTGGGGTGCCTGGGTGGCATAGTTGGCTAAGCACCCGACTCTTAGTTTTGGCTCAGGCAGTGATCTTGGGGTCCTGGGATAGAGCCCTGAGTCGGGATCCACACCCAATGTGGCGTCAGTTTGGGATTCTCTCTCTCCCCTCACTTCTCCTTCCCCCCATCCATTCTCTCTCTCTCTCTCTAATAAATAAGTAAATCTTAACAAAACAAAATAAAACCCAGCTTTCCTGAAATGCAAGAAAACAAAGAATAGAGCCAAAAAATGCCCAATTCATAAATTATGGAAACTCTCAATTTTAGAAAAGAATGCTATAAATCTAATATTCATTCAATGATCTATTATTCATATCATCTGCACATGCTACAAATTTCTAAGGATCTTGTCATAGCAAATAATCAAAATAAACCACATCATTCACCTTTTTAATTTGTACAAATTTGATATTCTTATTTTTTATTTTTTATTTCCTTTTTATTTCTAAGATAATGCTCCACCAAGGCAAAATCTCGTTTCACTGGGTTATAGAGTGTAATTTCCTGGGAATTGCTACTTATAAAATTTTCCTTTAACGAATTCATAAAATGGGTCCTTTGCTGATTTTAATCACATATTATTAAGGGGAAAATTCTACGTTTTTGTAGATATGATCCATTTTTTTTTTTAGAGAGAAAGGATAAACTTTCTTCCTTTACAAAAATAAAAGGATCCAGTATTTCTGATTTGTTAAAATGTATACGAAAGAAAAGGTGGCTTGGTTTGTTGTCTCTTTTAAAATGGTTGGGATCAAAGTTTTGATTATCTAAGAGTACATATTAAATATTATGAAAATACAGTCATTCAGCATTCAGAGACTGGGAGCCTCATCTATATGAAAAGAAACAATCCTAAAAGTAAGTTTTAAAGGACTCTAACCAACAAAAATCTCTTTAATATGTGCAAGTTACACCTTCCTCAAATTCTCTCCTAAGCAATTAACTGCATGTGATATAAAAAATCAAATTAGAGAGATACATAAACAATATTACAGCATGAAAGAAATGGTAGTTAACAGAAGAGAGAACTATCAAAATAACCCAGAAGATCTGGAGACCCCCATACCAAAGCATCTATAGGTGAAGGGATATGATATCCAAGATATACTTCAAAATACTCCAGGTCTAGGGGAGAATATATGGGGGGTATAAAAGAGACAGGTTTGATCATGTGTTGATCATGGAAGCCAGGTGATAGATAAAGAGGGTTTATCATAGTGTTCTCTCTACTTTTGTATATGCTTCAAAAATTTGCTAATAAAAAGTAAAACAACAACAAAAACAAACATAGAATTATAAGCCAATAATCCCTGAAGATATCCACTAGTTTTGAACAATGTTATAGCGGCCAAATTCAAAGGACTTATTTCTGTTCTCATCTTATAAGCTCTCAATCAAATGACACTGCCTCACACCTTTCCTTAAACTCTGTTGTCTTTTGTTTCCCAAACTTTCTGACTCTTTTCCTCTCAATGTCTTTAGCTGGATTTTCTTTCTTTGCATGCCTTCCAAAGTTTGGAGAGACTCAAAGGTCGTATCTTTTCAAACTTTATGGACAATCGCAAGGCATTAATTACAATTACAGGTCTGTCGGAGGCAGGCCCCTGGCCAGGGCAGCCTCTGCCATTAAAAGATGGCGCCTGGCTAGTTGCCAGGTTAGGATTGCCTCGTGAGACTAAGCGGAACGCCCAAAGAGGAAGTAAACAGCATTGGTTGCTAGCGAAGTTGTTCGTTTAGGTGCACAGCCTGATTCGCTACCTCCTGTACCCTGCTCGCTGATTGGTCATGTAAGCATATATAAGTGTGTAGACTTGCGGAAATAGAAGAGAGAGAAGATGCATCCGAACCAGGGTTCTTGTCTGAACCAGGGTTCTTGTCGTCCTTGTGCGCCGAGGGCGATACAGGTCAATGACCCTTACATTGCCATCTTCCACCCCCATGTCTCAGGAGTGTTAGAAGTATATTTTCAATGCTATATATTGGATTATATTTCTCTCCTAAACTGTACTTTCTACTTTGCCTGATATTTTCACATAGATCTCCTACTACTAGCACCTCAAATTCAATGTAAAAGAAACCCAATTCATAATCTTTCTTTAAATTTCTCCACCAAAAGCAGTAGCTCTCCTTTCAGCTTTTTAGTTTCTGCAAATGGTACCTAACCAACCAGGTATCCAAGCCATGCTTAGCTGGGCCCTCTCTTTCTTCATATCCTTTTAAATCTGTTCCTTCCTGTTGTTACTGCTATGAGACTCCTTCAGCTGGGACCACTGCCAAGGCTTCCTGACTGGTTTTCTGTCTTCTGATTTCTTCTAATTCTAATCCATCACATTGAGTTGCCAGATTAGAAGATTATCTCTAAAGATTTCACTACCCTGCTCAAAAATCTTTGATGGGTCCCCTCTGCCTATCTGAATTCTCTACCCAGATAGTCAATGCCCTTTACATGACCTAAGCTCCAATCAAACTGAACTCTAATGGTGTTTTATTTATCCCTCTATGAAGAAAATGTACCCTTTTCCTTCTGCTACCTAGTACAGCTAATTTAATGCAAGTCTTACTCCCACCTCCACTCCCCAAATATTTGTTGCCTATTTAAGGGCAGGGACCACACCTTGGTACCTCCCCATAGAATATAACACGGTAATGTCTGTGAAGGAAGGAAAACAAGACTTCAGAATAAAACCCAATTCAATTTGGGCTACAAAATAGTATCTCAATTCCTTTTCCTACAGATGTAGTCTTTCCAGAATGTGTACAAAGAATAAAAAACATTTATTACCTGTTATTACATTTATATCTGGGTACTGGTTTTCACACAGACCAACAGCTTTGCTATCTCTCTCAAAAGCCTCTCGAAGTTCTTTCTTGACTGCTGCTGAACCACATAATCGATACAGGCCTACCACCTAGAAATGAAATTATGGCCATATTAGGGTAAATTTGATAAAGAGAAAATACAATAGCACAAAATGTAGAAGTCACATGAAATTGGTAATCAAATATGTTCTGATGACATTTAATTAAAAATACCTCAGCTTTCGAAATCTCACCATAGACTATATTCATCAGTTGAATAAAAGCATTTTATTCTTTCATTTAAATCCAAATAATATACTATGATTTCTGTAGTGCTATCTACCTTAAGATACAAGCCCTTCACTTTAGTTTTATATGCTCAACCACTATGCCCAAGGTTGTGCCCTTTCACATCTTTCGCTCTAAACTGAAGAAATACAGCACAGTGGTTAAACGAGAGTTTTAGATTCCAAAAGGACCACTCTATCACTCCCTGCTTAGTGATTTGGGGCAAGTTATTTACTCTCTTTAAATCTCAGTTTATTTATCCAAAAAAAAGTACATACTTGAAATAAGATTCCAGTATACTATTTGCGTTACCTTACCAGGAAAAATAAAATATTCTAGGGATGAAATAAAAGCAAACTTGGAATTTTTTTTTAACTTACTAAGTCAACTGATTAAAAATAAAGGAAATTTGGGGTGCCTGGTGGCTCAGTGGGTTAAAGCCTCTGCCTTCGGCTCAGGTCATGATCTCAGGGTCCTGGGATCGAGCCCCGCATCAGGCTCTTCCACCTCTTTCTCTCTGCCTGCCTCTCTACCTACTTGTGATCTCTCTCTGTCAAATAAAATAAAATCTTTTTAAAAAAATAAATAAATAAAAATAAAGGAAATTCAATTAAAATAATATATTAAGGTAAAATAAAACTTTTAGTTCAAAATATATGTAAGATCCACCCTCCCCTCAACCTACACTAAAAAGATTTATTTTAAGAAGATTTAACACTGTTCATTCATACAGGAGATAAAATATTAAGTCTCAGGAAGCTCCCTATAAACTCACTGAGAGGAAATCAATATGATACCTGTGAGGAGAAAACATGTCTGATGAAGCAATCAGAGTTTAAAAAACAAAAAACAAATTAAAAAAAAACTCTTCAAAAAAATAAGTGATTATTAACTATACCTCCACATCAAACACTATTTAGGAAGCTGAATCACTTTGAATTGAAGGAAGTTATAAAGACATTATTTCGAGACAGAAATAAAGTAAAAATAAACAATGAAGATCCTCAAGGATATGAACTAGGAATCACTTTAAGATCTTATAAACAATCTAGGAGAAGGCGTACACAAATGAAATTTCCAGGTGCACTTGTGACACAAACCTCTCCAAGTCATTACATAACTGGTAGAATACAGAAGGTGGGTCTTGATATAGGAAAGTGTCACTCATAGATACAAAGAAATGTTACCCAAAATATTGGAGATGATAAGCTATTAAAAATTTTTGGAAGACAGTAAGGAACCTACAAGATTTTTGTTTTGTTTTGTTTTGTTTTGTTTATTTATTTGAGAGAGAGTGCGTGCATGCGAGCAAGGCCAAGGACAAAGGGAGAGGGAGGAGGGAAGCCAACTCCCCGCTGAGTGCAGAGCCCAGCATGAAGCTTGATCTCATGACCCTACAGATCATGACCTGAGCCTAACTCAACAGTCCGATGGTTAACTGATTGGGCCACCCAGGCACCCCAGGAACCTGAAACTGTTTTTAAGAGAAGGTAATGCAAGGTGGTGCTACATTCAAAAGGATCAACGTAGTATGGGAAACTAAGGAACATACTGAGAAGTAAATTTCCTACTCTTATCCATGTCCTACACTGGTCACATCTCACAAGACATGGCAGAACCATAGATAACCCAGGAAATAAAACTAAAATATTAAAATGTTATCACATTAGAAGAAACTAACTTGAGTAGACCCTTCTGGTGTGGGCACACTTAAGTGTCACAAAATTCCCTAATAAGGATATATCCCCTTCAACCTGAGAACGAGATGAACATAGAATCAATTGAAGAAAGCATTATTTCAGTAGTAAAAAATTAAGGGAACATGCTATTCCAAAAGGTGAATAAAGGAAGATAGAAATCTAACATATATATTTCAAGGAAAGGATACCTTAGGATATTATCCCCAACTTCAGATGCTGACTTCTTGAATCAAACACTTGAAGTACATGGTTGATGTCTCTATAGAGAATCTGTACTGGATCAACCATGAGTATGATTTCCACCATAGTTTTTCCCATTGGAAGCAGGGGGGTAGGTGGTAGTAGTCGTCAAAGCATTTGCAAGATGCCACAAACTACTCTTGTATGACTGTTGAAACCTCATGTTCATGGTAACAAAAACAAGAATAATTACTGACTAAAAAGGTAAACAAAATCTAAGCCGTGTGCAAGTCCATAAAATAACAGACACAATAAGCCTCTTTCTATGTATGTTGGGGCTGGGGGGGGGGGAGCAAAAGAAACAAAACCAAAGAAAGTGTTTAAAAACTGCAGTTCCAGGGGCGCCTGGATGGCTCAGTGGGTTAAAGCCTCTGCCTTCGGCTCAGGTGGTGATCCCAGGGACTGGGATCGAGCCCCACATCGGGCTCTCAGCCTGCTTCCTCCTCTCTCTCTGCCTCTCTGCCTACTAGTGATCTCTGTCAAATAAATAAATAAAATACTTTTAAAAAATAAAATAAAATAAAAACTGCAGTTCCAAATGCACTACTTTAAATTTTACTTTTTAGTTCACAGGCAATTCTTTTTTTTAATACACTATTTTTAAAGAGTTTATCTATTTATTTGAGAGAGAGAGCAGAAGCAGGGGGAAGGAGAGGGCAAAGGGGACTCCCCACTGAGCAGGGAGACCAATGCAGGACTGGATCCCAGGACTCAGAGCAGAATCTGACCTGAAGGCAGATGCTTAACCAACTGAGCTACTCAGGTGCCCCATCACAGGAAATTATTCCTCATTAAAATAACTATTTCTAAACTTAAAGTATAGAAATAAAAAGCATTGCTAAAAATGTTTTCTTAGTATTTAAAAAAGTTACAACAGTCATATATCCATTCTTTATAAAATATTTCAGAAAAGAGTGCAGAAGTACAGTGCTATTTGAGCTACTTGTTTTAATACTCAATTGTGAAAGTTTCTGTTTAATAATTAGCTTCACAGTCCCCCTAATCTCTGACCCCTCTACATCTCTCTACATCCTAGCCAAAAAAAAAAAAAAAAAAAAGTTGTGGGAGAAAAACAGAGAACCTTAAGAAAAAGTAACCAGACCAAAAGTTACATTGGAAACTAAAGGCTTCAATCTCATATAGACAACATAAACTCAATCTGAATAATATATCTAAGAACAGGTTTCAAAAGATCAGATATCCCTCCTACCTCTCACCTTCAGAAAGCTGCATCATCTGTTTTTATAGATAATCAGCAAATAAGACCCACAGAGATTAACTGACTTGCCCAACGTCACCCAGCTAATTAATAATGGAGGAGAAACCAGTACCTGTTTCCTGCATCTTTAATACAAAACCTCACTAACTCACTTACACCTTTCCGTAGTTTCCACATCAGGTCCAGGGTGAGTGATTTTTAAATCTTTTCTTATATAAAGAAATCATAGTTCAGACTTGGTGATATTTACCCTTGATGCTTTCAATCAGTGTCATAAATTCTGATAGCCCTAAAGCAGAAATACCTCAGAAATACTGACATTAGACTTAATTTTTGAATTTAAGCAATTACTTGTACCTCAGAATAATACCCTCAGTGATATGCTGTTTTTCGTTGTCATAGTCCACATGTATTCATGAAAATAAAGAAAGATAAGGTCTATTAAACTGGTTAATATTACAGATCTGATTACGTGTAATGCCAGAGTTTTTGTCTGTTTTAATGGGCTGCTTTTACCTTCTTATTTATTTATTTAACCTTCTTATTTAAAAGGAAAAGGGAATGAGAAATGTTATTAATAGGACCTCTCTTCATCCTCCATGCTATCCCAAAGTTCAGAGACAGACAAGCTTGTGCATCCTGAAGGGTGAGACGAGGGAGAGGAGAGAATAAGGGCAGGGAGTTAGTTTTAGGAGCAAAGTGGGGTTTTAAGATTCACTGTTGGAACTCTGTGCCATGAGAATGTCAAACCAGGCAGAAGTATTCCTTAAATGAATCAGTCTTTGGCTATCTTATCAGCTCTGGCTTTTCCTAGGAATGCCATTGTAAAGCAATCCTGATACAGAGGTGTAAGGCCCAAATAGCTCTGCCTCAGAACTTGAAACTGTGGAACGATCTAGCATGTTCTCAGTTGCTCACTGACAACACAGGTGAAAGTATGAATTATATGCTAAACAGTCATGGAATAAAAATTTAAAAACAGGAATGAGAAAATGTCTAAATTGGATTTCTTTTAACCTCACCTTGAATTCCTTCCCTGAAGACTTACTATAAATCTAATTAATTAAGGTAAATAAATTGATAAGGAGGTAGTAGAGAAAGAGTGAAATAATACCTGACAGCCTCTCTTCTCAATTTCCATAATACATTTTTGTATCAGGAGTGGCACCATCAGCCCTATATTTTCTTTCTCTACAACTTTTCGAATATCAACACCAAATATTACTGGTTCTCGATTTATATCCAGCCCATGAAGAGAATTCTCCCACTGTTCCAGAAGAGTCACTTTCACATAAATAAGACCTCGGGGCTCAAGTTTGACAGCCAACTGATGTGTCTTTGTCACTCTGAATAAAGTGGGGAGAACAACAGTTCCATGACAACACACTCGATTTTTTCTTGGAGTCGGTTCCCAACTGAACACTACTAATTTCAAATGCTGTGCATTTTCAATTTCTATGTTGAAAGTATGATCCATGTCTAAAAATGTTGTCCGACACGTGAGCAAAGCGGTTCTTGCTTTGTTTACTGAATCTACCTGAATTGCACAGAAGACATCTTTTGAATCTATCCGAGGTGGTTTTAAATCCTCAGCACCATAGAAATGCACACTCATGAGCCCAGATATGTACTGTGAACATTTAGGTTGGTCAGAAAAACTATAATGTCTGAAAGCATCAATGTCTATTTCACTCTTGCTACAACTGTTTGGAGTTATTTCTTTTCCCTTTCCAAATTTGTTTTCAGATCCATGTTTGATAGATTTAGTTATAAGTTCAGGTGAATCTCCATCACTGAGATAACCGCCTTTACAAGAATACTTAGAACTCATAAATGTTTTCTTCTGGTAGCTGTGCTGAGAAGATACGCTGGTATCCAAGTGGTACCGACTTATAACATTCCTCTTCGCAGCTGTGGTTGTGTTCCCAGAAGGGAGAATATCAGTATGATGAATTTCCTGACAGTTACATTTAGACAGAGAAGGGGTATTATCTGGACTGTTCGTGTGATTCAAAGTTCCTCTAACGCTCAGCTTTCGGCTAAGTTCTGGCAACCTTTTCATTTTCATAGAAAGTTTCCTCACAGTTCGTGGAGATTTTATTTTATCTGGGAAAGACCAGTTAATTGAGCTATTTTTTTTCACAGGGCTAGGGCTTAGAGAAGATGGTTCTGGCACTCCCAATTCAGTCTTATTTGTAGCAGCAAGGCTCCCAGGACCTTTAAAAAAAAAAAAAAAGAAATTATAAGGTGATATTTTCTGATTCCTGCCTTATAAATCATCGATTAAACAAACTCTCATATGGACAGATTTTTTTTTTTCTCTCGTTTCGTCTCATTGGGGAGATTTAGTTAGTTATATAAGCAAGTTTAAGTAAATCTCCATTACCACTTACAAACAGAGTATTAAGGATTTCCAGGGGTGCCTGGATGGCTCAGTTGGTTGAGTATGCAACTCTTGACCTCAGTGTTGTTAAGTTTGAGCCCCATATTGGATGTAGGGATTACTTAAAAATAAAATCTTAAATAAAAAGGGGGGGGTTCCAAATAGCTTACAGCAGAAAAAAAGCATCTCCATCTCCACCCGCTTTTCTATTCTAAAGGTTTGGAGGAAGGGTAACATAGATTCCTTTAAAATCTTTCCCACTGCAGTATAATTCAGGGATTATGTTATTTTATAACCATAAACAATGGGTATCAGAGGAAACTAGGAAAGCTTCCTATTTTGGCATATTAATACTTGTTTATTTTAACATATTTCCTATTTTAATGTTTATTTAGAAATCCTACTCTAATAAAAGAACACTTCTTTTTTTAAAAAAAAGATTTTTAAAAATTTATTTACTTGAGAGAGAGGGAGAACAAGTGAGTAGAAGCAGGGAGTGTGCATTTCTATGGTGCTGAGGATTTAAAACCACCTCGGATAGATTCCCTGCCAAGCAGGGAAGCCAGATGATGCAAAGCTGGCTGGATCCTGGATCCATCCAGGATCAGTCCTGGGATCATGACCTTAACAGTAGGAAGATGCCTAACTGATTGAGCCATCCAGGTTCCCCAAAAAAACATTTCTTCTATTTACAATCCTCTAAAAACTAAACTTTATCATGTAGCATGACTGGTTTTTAAAAAACTTTAAAAACCAAATAAAATTTATAATTTTGACAACTCAGAGCCCTTCTTCATTCTAATGTTCTAATAAAACATGCCACGGAAGATTACAAAAAATGAACTTTAGTGAATCAAGAATAACTGAATATTGAGGGGCGCCTGGCTGGCTCAGTCAGTTGGGTGTCCAACTCTTGATTTCGGTTCAGGTCATGATCTCAGGGTCATGAGACTGAGCTTCACCTGGAACTCCCTGCTCAGCACCATCTGCTTGCCCCTTTCCCTCCCCCACTTGTGCACGCTCTCTCTCTAATAAACAAAATCTTTAAAAAATAATACACTAAAAAAAGAATAACTGAATATTGAATGTCATAAAGCTAATTAATTAATTTTTAAAACTATAAAGACACTTCTTATATTATTTATATACAGTAACTCCCTAGAACTTCAAAAGCTAACTTAGGGTCTTTCCTTGTAATTTCAATATATTCAATGACAGTACAGAGACATAAAGAAGTTTTCTTATAATTCTCATTTTCATGAAGAGTAAAGGATTGAACTCTTTCTAAATTCTCTTCACAAAAATAGTTTTATTTTTTTCTGAATGTGAAAGTAAGTTTTTAAAAGATACAAAGAAATACAAATAAAGTGACTAGCCTAAACTGCACTACCAAGAGATTAGCCATTGAAAATACTGTGGTCAAAAATAATTGGTCAAAATAATATTAAAAGTTGTTTAATATTAAATTGCTAATATATATAATACTGACCATTTATTGAGCTAGAAAAAGTATGAAAAATTAATTTAAAACTTCATATGCAATGATCCTCATTTAATTCTTGAAATAGCCTTATGAGTTAAGATACCACTAGCATCCCATTCTGCAGATAAAGACTTCATACACAGGGCTGCCTGATATGTGTAAGATCCCAAAGCTGGTAAGTGGCAGAAACAGGAACGATTCAAATCTAAGCATAGGCTTTCAAAGTCTATATTCTTAAATACTATACTTTAGAGCCCTTCCATCCTTCTAAACATTTTTTCATCTATACATACACATTACATTTATTTTTAATGACCTTTTCTCAACTATTATTAAGAAGTTAAAATATTCCAGGGCGCCTGGGTGGCTCAGATGCTAAGCGTCTGCCTTCGGCTCAGGTCATAATCCTAGGGTCCTGGGATCAAGCCCCACATCAGGCTCCCAGCTTGGCGGGAAGCCTGCTTCTCCCTCTCCCACTTCCACTGCTTGTGTTCCTTCTCTCGCTATCTTTCTCCCTGTCAAATAAATAAATAAATAATCTTAAAAAAAAAAAAGAAAGAAGTTAAAATATTCTATTTAACCTCACATTCTCAATCCCCCAGTTTAATATATATATATATATATATATATATATATATATATATATATATATATATCAGGGCACCTGGATGGTTTAGTCTGTGAAGCATCTACCTGTGGCTGAGGTCATGATCTCAGAGTCCTGCTCAGCAAGGAGTCAGCTTCTCCCTCTCCCTCTGCTTCTCACCCTGCTTATACTGCATCTCTCGCTCTCAAATAAATATGTAAATTTTTAAAATGTATAGACTAATAAATTTTATTTTAAAATTTGAAACTGTTCCTGTTTAAGGCTTTAAACTAATAAAGTAAAATGAAACTATCTTCTAAAATCTAATGTAAGTTTAAACTGTTCCTTTAAAGAAACTATCTAGGGATGCCTAGTTCTCTGTCAGGAGAACCTGTGACTCTTGATCTCAGAGTTAGGTCTAGAGCTTTAAAGAAAGAAAGAAGAAAGAAAGAAACAAACAAACAAACAAACAAACTATTATTTAAACGATTTAAAATTTAAATCAATTTTTCACATTTCATCTAACTATTCCTTACAAAGATCTCCAATGACCCTCATATCAGAGACCACTTTATGTAATACATTTTACAATTAAGATGACCAAAAAAAGTATTAATTCATTTCAAAAATCAATAGATTAAATGACCTTTCTTTAAAGAATTAATATAATCTCCCTCCACCCCTCTTTATGTGTCCTAATGACAAAGAAGTGGTTTCTTTATAGAGAAAGGACTATTTTAAGTACGCCTGCTGGGCTTTTCTGTAAGCAACTAGTAAGAAATGGAGTGTTTGACAAACTAGACAAAGCATTCCCTTGTACTATAAATTGTAGTACAAGTCTACTGGTTTACTGGCCTAAAACATTCTATAGTAATTGGATTCCTGCTGTAGTCTATAATCTATTTTGTCATGGCTTAAAATGCTACCCAGTATATTAAATTGCTCTAGGTTTGTTTTACATTATTAAGGAGGTAATTTAACATTCTGACTTTTTCTACACATAGCGCATTAAATATTTCTTACTTAAGTCCTTAACTAATTATTAAAATGAACTGGGTAAATTAACAATTTCTGCTGTAGACAAGGCAATTTATTAAAATGCTCTGTTTCTGTAAAAGAGCTGAAATATTACCAAACTCAATAACTGCTGAAAATTAAACCAATATTACACTAATCAAATCACAGACTAGCTATAAAGGAAAAGTACAAAATGGAAATCCTTATAAATTCATGGGCCAGGCTAGAATCTAGTGAACCTGGCACATTCCTTCAGCACCTAAAACATTAACTGGCACACAGCAGAAACTGAGTGATGGCTGAATAAATGAATTTACTCAACCAACCAATTGTTAGTTGTCTGTAAGTTGGTAAATCTTTTAGGAACTATAATACAGGAATTACATGTAACAGTTAACAGCCATAAAAACCCAGTAGTACTACTAGTAATTAATCCTAATTAAGTAAAATAGAATATGATGAACATCACTCCATTAGTAGTAGAAACAATCTATTAACACCCAGCATGTAGATCTGGACACATCAACCCAATTAAATGCTACAAAACTGGCAAACAATAATGTTAATCTACATGTACAATACAAGATGAAAATACCAAGTGAAAATATCAAAAACCAAAATCAGCATGCTAATGATTGCAACTAGTTAAAGATGCATGTATACATGTAACTTGAGAGACAAAAAACAAATCATAATTGTGTTACGATGATTAAAAAGTTGTCATTCATTTTTTTTTCTTTCCTATTTCTTGACAATAAAATTATTTTAAAATTCAACCATTCTCCTTGCCTATTTCTCAACAGTTCTCTGTTAATACTGCTAAAGAAAACATTACCTTAGGTGACCTTTCTGATCAAATTTTAAAAAGATGACATGTAAATAAATTATCTAAATATGCCCTTCGGTGGGTGCCTGGATTGTTCAGTTGGTTAACTGTCCAGTTCTTCATTTTGGCTCAGGTCATGATCTCAGGGTCCTGGAATCGAGCCCCGTGTTGGACTCCTTGTTCGGTGGAAAGTCTGCTTGTTGCTTATCTTCCTCTCCCTCTGCCCCTTTCCTCCACCACCCCCCCACCAGAGCGTGAGCTCTCTCTCTAAAATAAATAAGTGAATATTTATAAATAAATAAATAGATATTTCTTTTGGTCATATTTAATAGTGCTTATATTTTAATAATATGTTAAAGAGAAGAATAATAGTGAGAAAGGAGACATAAATGACAATCCTACCATACTTTCAAGTTTGGGGGTTTTTTGTTTTTGTAATGTCTGTTGGTCTTCCCAGGTTCACAATTTGCCACAAACATAAAATAATAAAATTTACAGACAAGTAACTTAAATCAAAGTACGTATCACTTTACAGACACTGGCTTTCTAACTTCCCACTTATTCCTGTACCCTTTTGCCTTTTCTGACCATACCAATCCGCCACTCTCTGCCATACTCCTTTAAGCCTTCCCTACCACTCCACCCTAATCACAAACTGCCTTCCAAACTATGATATTATATCGCATTTATTTCTCTCTCCATCCAGATTACAAAAAAAACCAAAAAACAAAAAACCACAAACTCATGCTGAAAAGTCAATCTACAAATAGGAATGCACACACACAAAATTTTTTATTACCTTCAATCCCACCATGGTGGGGGGAGGGGGTAGTTACTTAATATTTCCAGTGTAACTTCTCAGTGTTTCTTTCAAAAAACTAATATCATATTAGTACATATTAGTAACAGTACATACTGTTTTTTAACTCACTTGTTCTCTTATCAATATAACATCCACTCCACCTCCTCATATCCCTGAGGAAAAGATTCAAATGCAAGTAGTTTATTTGTAAAGTACAGAACTACTAGCAAGAGGTGAAAAAATTCAGGGGAAAATCCAAGAATTATCAAGCCTGCTACTACTATGGTGCTTAACTTCAGAGAAAACTCTGGGAAACAATGTTGAATTATGGCACTCAAGGAGGGAGAGAGCTGAAGTAGCCCTACACCAACTCCTGTCAGTCACTGGTTCAGGGGCACTCCCAGGCTGCCCTGCAGAGAAATTCCCTAAACTCCCAGAGTCCTTAAGCAGAGAGCAGATACTGATGGCTGGAAGTAGGCGGTTTCCTTCTAAATAAGCAATAAAACACAAAGGATGTGGACGAGGTACTGCCAGCACCTGCTATACACCACATCTAGGAATATTCTGTATCACTTGGAATTTTTTTTTAGATTTTTTTTCTTATTTATCCAGTTGAGAGAGGGAGAGCATGAGTTGGGGGGAGGGACAAGCAGACTCAACGCTCCCTGCAGAGCTGGATTCAGGACTCAATCCCAGGACCCTGAGATCATGACCTGAGCCAAAGTCAGATACTTAACCAGTTGAGACACCCAGGTGTCCCTCATTTAAATTTTATAAATTAAAATGACTTGATATAAACCAGAACTGCTTTTTATCAAACATTTGGTATCTGCAACTAAATATGTTTTATGTTGTTTCCTGTGTAGTGTGTTTGGGACCAAATTTGAAAAGAAGCCTATCAAAAAATCAAGGCAATCAAAGAAGAATAAAACCATCAGGTTGAACTATATGAAATGCCATGTTTTGCAGGTCAGAAACTGTTGAATCTCAGCAATTTCATATAGTTCAACCTAATATGCATCAAACTTCAATTATTTCCTTTCTAGGTGCCATAACTATTGTTGCACCTATTTCCAAGGTCTTTACTTACATCTCACTTCTTTTGCTCTTCTTCCTTTCAGTTGTTCATGAGGAAATGTAGGCATGAAACAATAAAGTAATAACTACCAATGCATTGAACATACAACTTTTCAGCTGTAACCAGGCTAGGTGTAAATGAATGAAGCAAAATCAGATTTATATAAAGAATATATCTTTCTCAGGGGCACCTGGGTAGCTCAGTGGGTTAAAGCCTCTGCCTTCGGCTCAGGTCATGGTCCCAGGGTCCTGGGATCGAGTCCCGCATCGGGCTCTCTGTTCAGCGGGCAGCCTGCTTCCCCCTCTCTCTCTGCCTGCCTCTCTGCCTACTTGTGATCTCTGTCAAATAAATAAATAAAATCTTAAAAAAAAAAAAAAAAAGAAATTTAGGGGCACCTGGGTGGCTCAGTGGGTTAAAGCCTCCGCCTTCAGCTCGGGTCATGGTCCCGGGGTCTCAGGGTCCTGGGATCCAGCCCCACATCGGGGCTCTCTGCTCAGCACGGGGCCTGCTTCCCTTCCTCTCTCTCTGCCTGCCTCTCTGCCTACCTGTGATCTCTGTCTGTCAAATAAAAAAATAAAATCTTTAAAAAAAGAATATATCTTCCTCTCCCACTCCCTATGATTCCATTCTTTCACTGTCTCAACGGACAGACATCCTCTGAGTTGGTGTAGGACTCCCCCAGCATCTTCACCCCTTACAAAACCAAAGTCTGTGATAGTAATAATTAAACCACCATTTATATAAAAAGGTTTGTAAGTGTTGTTGAGTTCTATTTTTACGAAAATATACTCACACTGTAAGGAAAAGTACATGGCTATCATAGACATCTATATTCAGTTGTAACTACTGTCAAAGAACTGAAAAATGGAAAAAGAAAAGGAAAACATATCTTTACCTGCAAAAGGAGATTTCAACATGAGACTCTCCTCTACCATGATACCTTCTTGTGTCTTGTGTCCAACCCTTTGCTTGAATGGCTGCATGATCTCTGGGGAATGGATGGGATCTACAGGATTCGTTTCATTGGACTGTGTGCTTCTGAGTTCTGAAGAACACAGCAAGTCTTCAGTGTACTGCTCTGCTTTCATTAGGTCACTACCAGACAACACTCTCAAGCTAACAGTAGGAAACTTCAGAACAGGAGAGTCCGCTTCACCAAAACTCAAAGCATTTGATATACCAAAGTCATCATCCTCAGGAATGGGGTTGTACCATATTTCTCTCTCATCGTCTGCATCATTTTCCTCATTAAAGTCTAAAGAACAGTTTCGTGACGGTGAAGAATCTGTAGCATCACACACCATATATGTACAGTATTCTTCAGACGACTTGAAGAAAGGTCGTGAAAGCTGATGTTTGGGTGAGATGGATAAGTGACTTAAGTCTTGGCATTTCTTATTTTCTTCTTCCAAATTAAAAGGTCGCAGAGTGCTCTGATATAGCCAATTGCGTTTCTTTGACACAGTGATGCTATTAAGTGGCTTATGACTTCTGAATCCAATATTATCCTTCAGGTCTTCAAGTTCTCTTCTCTTCACTGAAGACCCATAAACATTTTCAAATAAATCTATTTCAAAGGGAAAAAAGATGGTAGAATGTAATGATGTAATGCCTAGCATACCATGAAAGACAGGTCACTTGAAATCAGTTATTAAAACAATATTTTTAAAAAGATAGAAAAGTAGTATTACATTTGGAGATTAAAACGAAACACGAAGAATTTTGGCTTTTTCACCTAAAAATAATTTCTATTATTTAGACTACTGGTATAAGTGACATAAGAACTCTGAGAAAAAGAATAAATTGTAAGACTGCCTTTATACGCATGATAGGGCTCACAAAGACTTACCCTAAGCAAAACATACTTTATAAAAAGCTTACATGGAATGTTTTGTACACAGTATGCCTTTAATTAATATTTTTAATAATTTCCAACTCACTACAAGGTCCAGAAATCTTTAGAAGACATAAGTAATATTTCTACTTTCTCATACAAAGATGAACTTTGAGTAAATCTTTAAAAATAAGTGTGGCTTACTTAATACTAAATGCTTTCCTGATTACTGAAATTTCAGCATAACATCTATTTCCCAATCATATAGTTATGCAGTAGCATTTTATGCAGGGTTTAAGCTCTAAATACCTAGGGCAAAATTAAAAATAAAAATCCCTTAAGAAGGCTTTAGTTTAGAACCAGATATCTTGTCTCACAGTAAATACAACCAGCTCTCATTACTGGCCAGGCACAAACTTAAGGAGCAAGAACATAAGAATGAACAAAATAGTTCCTACCCTTAAAAAATTCATAGTCCAATGAGGGTCATCAAATACTTGTTATGTGTTTGTGTTAATATAATGAAATAAGGCTCTAAAAATGTATACATAACATTAATTCCATATAAAGAGGAACATATCCAAAGAACTGCATAAAGCAGGCTTCAATGACGCTCAATAAGTTAAATATACACCATAATACCAATTCATTAAACACAGAAAAACAGACAAAACCACCTTTCTAAAAATTTAAGGTCATGCTAGGTTTATAAATGATGGAATTATAGTTTATCTACTTTAAGTATGCATATGATTGATTCATATTAGTATTATAGCAAATACAATATAATACCCTAATAACAGAGTAGTAAAGGAGTAGTATGAGGAGCTTAATAACAACCAAAAAATTAGGTTCATACATCATCAAGGCTTTCAGTAACCTCCGTCTACTGAACAAAAATCCCTTAAAAAATGTAACCTGTACCCCTGGGGATAAAAATATATGTTTATAAAAAATAAAAAATTTAAAAAAAAAAAATATATATATATATAAAAAAATGTAAACTTGTCTTTTTTTATTCTAATTTTTATCCAACCAAGCAATTAATTTTAAAAAATTATATATATAAATATTTTTAAAAACCCTCCAACACAAACTGCATTTCAAGTTCAACTAGTTCCAGAGGCAGGAACAGACCAGGACTCAAAAGGCAAGGAAGCGCCCATGAATGCCTATTATGCATTTATTTCCTGAGTGCCTACTGTATATCAGTGCTGAGAGATAAAACAGGAAGCCCTTAACCTCATTTAAGCCTCCACAAAAATGCTAAGATTATTTCCACAAGCCAGAAAAAATGAAGAATGTGGTCAAGGTACTAGCTGTAGTATTCAAATTTAAGCCAGTCTAACCCTAAAATCAATGTTCTCCTACACCTGTCTCTCCTATACCATGCTACCCACCAGAAAGTAGTGAACAGGCAGTCCTTTCTGAATATGGTAATAATATCAACCCAGTTAGTAAGAATTAAGTGAGATAATGTTGGAAATATTTTGAAAACTATATAGTACTACTCAAAAAAATCAAGTAACTTGTTAAGACCACCTAGTTCATAAATGGGAAAGGCAGCACTCAAAATAAACTCTTCTGACTCCAAAGTTTGTAGCAGTATGCCTGGTCCAGGACTAAGAGAAACACACATCTCTACCTCCAAGATTTATCATGCAAACATGTAACAGATATTCAATACCTATCTTGAATTGATTTAGTTTAATTAATGAAAAACATGAAGATTCAAGAGTCTTTCTTGGTTCTGCTTCCTTTAAAGTAAAGAAATTAAAAACTGAAAATCAACACATACTCAGGAATCACTGGGGCCTCTGGATTTTTAGTGGCCACGTCTCCGTCCAAGTGTACTAAAAGCTAAATCTATTGCACATTTAAGTCCAAATGCCATATTATTTATTAGCACATCAGACATTCACAAGGTATTACTTGTAATCTTTATACAATTGTAAATTTGAAGCCAAAAGTACAAAATTATACAACTCACAATGGCTAGGAGTCACATCTTATCTTTTTCTCAGCTGTCTCTCAAAAGATCCAACATTTTATACAGTTAAATTATTTTTAGTCCTAGAGAGTTTTTTGACATACATTTTAAATGAAACAGACATGTTTCTACTTGTACTGCATTCCAAGGAGCTGCAATGACAAAAACAAAGCTACTGGCATCCCATACTTACGCAAATTGACCCATCTATTGACGTGAGTACTTAAAAGTATAATATTAAAAGGAATAATTACACAAGATACAATGCAACTACTTTTCATGAAACTACAAACTACAAAAACTTGAAACCAAACAATCTGATTGCTACTGCTTGAATAATTCAAAATAGTACATGATGCTGAAGTTGAAATTTAGAGATAAACAGGTACATGATTGTGATTTCTGGATAAAGGCCAAATTTATTCATTTATTAAAATTGAATAAGCAAAGCCTACAGGGCACTAATTTTACTTGAGCAATTATTTATAGAGAATTTAAAACATTTCATTTTTATCTCCCTTAACCAAAGGGATGAATATGACTGTTAATGACACAGAAGTGAAAAACCATTTGCAATCTTCTATTTACTTCCTTTGATGCTAAAATTAATGTTAAACCCTACAGGCATAAGTGTGAATTACCTTTAGCTTCCATTAGCTTTACTTACAGCTCTATTCATACATAAACACCACACTGAAAGAAGATAAAGGTAAAAAAAGATACCAAAATAAGTATGCAAGTTGCAAGGCAAAAAAGTCTTTATTCCCTTACAATTATACCTGTTGTGGTATAATTAATTAAATGATTAATTAAAGTCATTTTACTTTGAAAATATGTAAGAGAATGCAGAAGCGGTAATTAAGTTTTTCACTTAGAAAAATATTCTACATAGTCATGAACTACTCAAGCCAATTTGGGTTCTTAACTATCTCATAATAAATTTAAATGAGTTACTATTACTAAACATTTATTTAGTGTCCTAGCTCAAAATATCAGCAACCTTTCTGAGAAATTATGCATTTTCACCCTTAGTGAAAATATACCTATATACAGACATCTTTTCATCATTTAAAAAAGACCTACTGCAGAAACAAACTCTGTTGCTTTTGCTTACTTCTCTTTAAAAAATCCTAAAAAAAAAAAATCCTAAATAAAATACTGTATTAGAGTTTAAATAAATACAAACAGCCCTGCGTAGAGTCAAACCTGGCAGCCCAGAAGAAATGACTAGAATAAACTTAAACCTTACGTTTATGCATATACATATATAAACACAAATATGTGTGTGTGTGTGTGTGTGTGTGTCTTTCTCTTTTCGAGATAAATCTAAAGAGGGAAATGGGTAGAAGGGAGAAAAAAAGAAACTTATTTTTCTATCTTTTATGTTTCCTCCCTTGTGACTAGCAACAAAGCCCTTAAGAAAAAAGCTGTGTGCTAGCTTTGGGGACAGTAGAGAAAAAAAACCCTGAGACTGTTTTCAGTTCCATAAAAGTAAGGGGGAGGAGCAAGATAAAGATCCACAAAAGAAAAGATGAGCAGAATAAATAATGCCCCTAAAGGGGTATGTTCTAGCCCAATTCCCAGTGTTCTTCAAGGCGGTACTCCCCAACTTCTGATCATTTCCCTCTCCATCCAGAATCCTAATGATCTGGGCAAGGTAGTACTCTCACAAAGCCTGCTTGCCTTTCTCTTGATAACGGCCAACTAAGTACCAAACATGGTGCCAAATGGATTATCTTTTTTCATCCTCACAGCAATCTGAGTACTAAGGCTATGCCATGTTGAGTAACCTGTTCAAGGTCACAAGCCTGATAAGGTAATTGGTGGGGTCTGATCAGAAACCCAGAGGTCCTATTCTGATAACCAGTATAGTATATGGCCTTCTCTCTGGCAGATTCCAAAATCTCACATTTACTGGTAGAAGATGAGACCAATATAGAGGGAACTGCTTAAACTTGTCACATGTAAGCAGTAAGTATACATGTATACATAACTAAACCAAAGCAGAAAGAGCTCAACTGCTTTGTTCTAATAGGGGTCAGGTATCAGAATAAAGTAGAATGCTTTTTCAAAATTTTAACAACTGTATCAAGATAGGTGATAGGGGGCATTGGGAACTCTAGAACCTAACTACTCAAAATATGTACCAAACAGTAGCATCAACACTAGGAGTATGTTAAAATGCAGAATCTCAGGTCCCACCTCAGGTCTATAAATCTGCATTTTAACAAGATTTTCAGGAAATTCATATGCATATTACGTTTAAAAAGCACTGCTCCATAACCACTCTTTGAGTGGCAATGGTCTAGAAAACAGCCTTAGCAATTCTCAAAAAATAAACTCCACTTAGAAATGTAGGACTTTCAAATCAACACACTATTTTCTGCTGCCTTTGTAATTCTCAGAGTTTTCCTGCCACCAGCAACTCCAATGTTCTATGGCACTCTTTCAAAAAAAAAAAAAAAAAAAGGCAATTAGACTTGCTCCTAGGGCCACAATGGCAGAATTTCTCAGAGGGGTAAATTTAACGCTAGAAGGCAGCGGTGCCTGAATGGTTCAGTCAGTTAAGCATCTGCCTTTGGCTCAGGTCATGATCCCAGGGTCCTGGGATGAAGCCCCACATGGGGCTCCCTGCTCAGCTGGGAGCCTGCTTCTCACTCTCCCTCTCCCTCTGCACCCCCCCTGCTTGTAAGCACCCTCACACTCTCTCTCAAATGAATAAAATCTTTTCAAAAAAATAAACAAAACAAATAAAAATAAAACTAGAAGACAGTCAAAAATTATATGCATATTGCCACTAATCGTGAAGAGGGCTCATGCATAAAAGAATTTGTTGAAAAAAATCCATAAAGATCATGTAGCTCAAAAAGATAAGAAACCAGAGCTACAAATACTTGAGAAAAAAGAAGAAATAGATGGGACTCCACATTTTAAATGTCAACTTCCCTTTAAGGTTTATTACATGAGATTAAACCAGTTAATTATACTATTTTAAGAGAACTGCCTAAAATTTTTTTAGACAAAATTTCCTTTCACAGAGAGTGTAGTAGCAAAAGTAGAGTCAAAATAGGCTAATTTTAGGGGCTTCTGGGTGGCTCAGATGATTAAGCCTCTGCCTCCGGCTCAGGTCATGATCTTGGGGTCCTGGGATCAAGTCCCACATCTGGCTCCCTGCTCATCAGAAACCCTACTTCTGCTTCTCCCTCTGCCCCTCCTCCTGCTCATGCTCTATATCTGTCTCAAATGAATAAATAAAACCTTTTTTAAAAAGGCTACTTTTAAAGCAGTAAAAGGCTGAAATAGTTTAACCTAGTGTTTTTGAATTTATTTCTGAGTACTATATGCTAATTAAATTTATTTATAAAGACTTTTAATGAACTATAGTTGGCAAATTAAAATTCCTTTGTAATCTTAAGGCTTGCAGAAACTTGACAATATTTATCATGTGTAATGACTTTAGATTTCTTAAATAATCATCTCAATTAAGAACAAATTGGCCAATCTGTGAATACTACATACCCAATGCACCAAGTCACTGGCACTGTTATACTCCCTAAAGTTTTAGAGGTTCTTAGGAGGAGCCAGATCAAAACAGAAAATCATTTTGGCTTCCATTTGTTATAGAGTCTCAAAAATTTCCCAAATACCTAAATATTAGGTAGATTAGGTATCTCTGTCCCATTATACGTTCCTATATTATAAATTCTGTAACTTTTTTTAAAGCAAAATATCCTCACAAAGAATACTGCATAGAAATGTAGGATATTAACCTTTTAGCCTAACATCTTTATACAATCTAAAATGTACTGCTTCATTTGGACTGCCCAATTAAATTTTAGAAAATATGACTGTAAAGTAGAATCCGGAAAAGATATTTAAAAAACAAAACAAAACCAGAATCCATGTAACATCAATCTGAAGTTATTTAAGGTAAAGGTTTAAAATAGATGTATTGATTTAAAAATTGTCTTAAAATCTACGTGAACTCCTTCATCTTTGCAACTTTGAGGCAGTTACATTTCTGAACCTTATTGAAATTCCATTCATGTCCTCAATCCAAGCAACGTGATAAAATTTGTTGGGTCAGACCTCTAAAGAACTTTAGCATCTGTCTGACCTTAAATAAATACAGGTTTTGGAGTCATAAAGACGTTAAGTCTGAATCTATGTAATTGTTTGAATCCATACCCTAGTATATACAAACCATATACTAGTTTGTGTGACCTTGGGCAAACTACTTAACCTGTTTCTTTTATTGTTGTTAAATGACAAATGTCATACCTGGGTGGAGGGAGGGGTCATATGAGAACCGCATAAAGTACCCAGAATGGTTTTAATAAGTTAAACTAACCTTCATGAAAAATAGTTAAAAAACAAAATTAGCTCTCCAAATCTATACTAGATATGTAAGCATTACACAAATTATTTTTATCTTTCCTAAAGATTTGAAAGGAAGCAACATTTGATTAAATAACATTAAATAATAACATCTGAGAAAGTTGTTTAAACCAGAAATTATCTGGGGCACCTGGGTGGCTCAGTGGGTTAAAGCCTCAGCCTTCGGTTCATGTCGCATGGTCCCAGGGTCCTGGGATCCAGCCCCGCATGGGGCTGTCGGCTTAGCAAGGAGCCTGCTTCCCCCTTTCCCTCTCTGCCTGCCTCTCTGCCTACTTGTGATCTCTCTCTGTCAAATAAATAAATAAAAATCTTTAAAAAATAAAATAAAATAAACCAGAAATTATCCAAGCTTTTGCTTAGATTCCTTGTAAAATATCTAAAATAATACCACATAGGGATTCTAATGTTTCATTTTAACTTCTTTTAAAGTTACTTCCATTTAATTAGTTTCTCAATTAAAAAAATTCAATGAATTCATTGTTAAGCATTACTACATTTATTAATTTATTACTTTTAAAGTCCTTGAATATTTATTTATAACTTAAGGCCTTAAAAGCCATCAGACTTTGCATGTTTAACCTTTGCAACAAAAGAGTATAAAATATTTGTTTTATGCAGATTTTTGCTATGGCTGAAATTTAACAAGCTTACAAAGAGTTAACTGAACCAAATCATGGGAAGTAAAGATACAGTGGCAATAAAATATGATTACAAATTCTTTTAAACCTGCAAATGCATGATTTTAATATAAATTTAGCATAAAGTACATCTCTCTTTACAAAAAAATTTTCATCCTGTTATCCTTTTATTCAAGTGAAATGGAATAAATTTGAGGAAAAAAATTGACAGGTATGGATTAGAGATTTATTGATTCAAAAAAAATTCCAAATTTGTATAAGCTTTAAATGAATCATTTGATTTGTCTTCACTGTGTGATAAGAAGTTTTGTGAACTTTGTTTCTCCCCACTGTTTTGTATTTAGTGGTTAAACAAAGTTAATGTGTATAAACCCAGCCCTGGAGAATCTGTAATTCTTACCAGAGAAAATGACAAGTACTCTGAATACTTTTTACATTTCACCATCCAGTATTTTTTAGAGAATTAATGACATGTACGTCTTTATGTTCACTAAAAAGTCTTTGTATTTAAGATTGTACTTCAAAGGATCACGTTGTTTTGGACTCAGTTTGAAGGTATTATACTTCTTTCAGGAAAGAATTTTTACTACTTACAGCATAATTAAAAGATTTCTAAAACTGGCACTCTAAACCTTCAGCGAAAATTAAAAATCATGTACATACAAAGCTGGGAGCAAAATCCTATTTTATAAGGGCAAATATAGTTAAGTTTACAAATGACTGTAAAAAAGTCTACACTTCCTTAGAACCACAGGTGACATCTTTTTTTGATTAAAATACTTGATTTTCCACAATAAAAAGATTACTCACTTTGTTAGTTTTTTTGTGGGAGGGAGGAAGGAGGAAAGGTGGAGAGAAGTATGTGAAATCCTACTTGACTAAAAAGAAATTTTAGTTGGTAGTTTTTGTTTGTTGGTTTGGTTTAGTTTGGGGTTGGGTTGTGTGTGTCTGTGCTGTGCGCACGCCGGCCTGGGGGGCGGGGGGGGGGGGAGGATGCGTAATGAGTAAAATGACAGTTTATGAAGCCCATAAAGTCTACCTTGGATCAAGTTCAAATTCACAAACTCCACAAAGTCTACGGATTTGCCTAGAGCCACAAAGAATAAAAATCAAGGCAGCATCGTCGACTCTATACTAAAAGCATGTGGTGAACTTAACCTTTACTCACTGTCCCGCTGGTTCTTCGGGAAGAAAAATCAAAAATCCCAAGGTCCTCCTCATGCCACTGTCTTAAAAACAAAACAAAACAAAAAAACGGAAAGGAAAGAAGGAAGAAAAGAAGGGAGGGAAGGAGGGAGGAAAGAAGGAAAGAAAAAAGAAAAAGGCCAAACAAGTGAACGCATTATACTAAGTAACCCGGGGCACTCAGCTGCCACTTACGTGACACTCACTTTGGCACCGGCACGTACCTGTCTGCAAAAACATACCTTATTCTTCGCTCTTAAAACAGAAGCCCAGGTAGTAAAGATTAAGACGCAAAGTGTTAGCATTCTGATTGCAAAACAACCTACCTGTTAACGTAATTCTTTGGTCTGGAGGCACAGAGAGGACTTGGCTCTCATGCATTTTCAAAGGGCCCAGATTTGGAGAGGTTGCCTGCGCTCCCGTGACTTTGGGGGGTGCCCCCCGGGAGCGACCCTTCATTCCCAAGGACAGCAGACGTCCTTTGTACATCCACTTCTGCAGCTTCTTGACTGTCACCGCGGGAGGCTTGAGAAAGGGGAGCCCCTCCTGGCCATTTTCTTTGCCGCTGCGTAGCACAGCGGACCCCGCAGGTTCCCTGAAAGGGCTTCCTGAGGAGCGGCCGGGGTCCCTGGAGCGGGAAGTCAGGAGGCCGGAGGGCGCGGCGGCCGGGACGCTGCCTCCGCTCCAGCCGTCCATCCCGCCTCCACGTGGCGGGGGCTCGTCCAGGTCTCCGCGCGCGCCGCACCTGATCCAGCTGTCGCTCGGCCACCGCTGGAAGGGAAGAGGCTTGGCACCCACCCCGAGGCTCTCGAGGCTTCTGCTGCAGGACAGCCGCATCCGAGGAGTCCGCAGGCGGCCTTTCCCCGACTCCCTCGGAGGCGACCGGGGCGGGGACACCTGCTGCCAAGGGCGGCCACCGCCTCCCCGCTGCCAGTCTTGGGGGCAGGCTCGGCGGTCCGCAGCGCCGCAGGGGGAAGGCGGCTGGCCCAGCGCCCGGGCTCCCACAAGGCAGCCGCGATCCGCCCAACCCCTGTCGCCCCGCCGCGCGCCCGAGTCAGGGGGCAGGTCGTGCATGGCCTGGATCAGCAGATAATAGGCCTCTCGCAACTGGGTCTGCAGCCTGCCTGTCTCCTGGCGGCCGCCCTCCGCCCCCGGGGAGGAGCCCGCCGCCGGGGGAGGCGGGGGCCACCGCTCCGCCTCCGCCCCCTTAGGCTTGGGCGCCGAGTGGGAGCCGCCGGGCAGGTTCTCGTAGTAGTCGGCGTCGTCCTCCCGGTCGTCCTCCTCCTCTCCGCTGCCTTCGGAGCCCGGCGGGGCGTGCAGACAGGCGCGAGGAAGCCCGCCACCCGAGGAGAAGGCCTCCTTCCCGCCGCGCTGACGAGGCCCGAGCGCTCCCCACTGCTCCGGGCGCCCTCCGGGGACCCGCGCCTCGGGAGCCCACGCGTGCGGCGACGGCGACGGCTGCTCCAGGCTCGGCCGGGCTGCGCGGGCGTGCTTGCCTGGGCGGGCGTCCGGAGCACGGCCGGCGTCTCCCTCGGCAACCGCGGAGGCCGCCACGGTAGCTGCAGCGGCCGCCCGGAGCCCGAGCCCCCCGGCGGCGCGGGGGCTCCGCCTCCCCCGGAGCCTGGACAGCGTCCTTCTCAGGGGGTCCGCCATCCCTTCCGCCTCAACACCCAGGCTCGCCCCCGCTGCGGGAAGAGGACGGAACCCAGTTCGGGGAAAATCTGTGCTCGCGGAGGCGGCGGCGACGGCGGCGGCTCCCCATGACCGGCGCTGGCCCTCGCGGGCTCCTCACATACTTGGCATAACTCTGCCGCGGGAAGGGGTGGGGGAGGGCGGCGGCGCCGCAGAGCGCATGCCCCGGAGCCTCGGGCCGCGACGGGGCGCGCAGTCTGCGAGCCGCGGAGCTGCGCTCCCTGGGGTGGGCGCGGGGCGAGGCGGAGGGCGGGAGGCGAGGAGGGCCAGAGTGACCTAACGGAGACCCGGGGACCCGAGAGGGAGCGCCCAGAGGGTGGGGAGGAATGGGGCGGCGCGGGGGATAGGTAGACAGTGAAAGTTGAGGCAGAAAAAAGAATGAGCGGGAAGGCGGCAAAGTTTTGGAGAAAGGGAAAGTGCCCTCCTGGCTGCCACCCCGTCACCTTCACCCCCTGCCTATTGCCACCATTGCATGAGGCGTGTCTAAGGTAACAAGTCCCAGCTTGAGAGAAAACAAAAATCGTTTTGACGGACACAGTGTGAGTACAGGTGTATCTCATTGAGTGCAATGTGTTCTACAAACATTCCTAATCATTTTAACGACACGGAGAGCCAGCTATTTAAAGAAAATTTGCAGAGATTTCTTTTCAGTGAGGAAGAATCCTTTTGCCCCCAAAACCACCACTTTGTCCCCGTCTTTCTTTCTTTAATGAATGCATACTACCACAAAATTCTGATTATCAACCAAAACTTGTAAAATGGAGACGCAGAATAGTGCCCTGACTTTCAGCCCTCTAACACTTCATTTTAATGAAAACTTGGTTGAGAAAAAATTGGGCAAAATTGGGAAACAGTGTTAGTTGGAAATACCAACTCTCTTAAAAACATTAAATCCTGTATTCTGTGTAACAGTTGCACAGTACCTTGAGTTGCCACAGGTGAATGGACCTATCCCTGATTGGTAAGAATCATCACTGCTGTCATCTCTGATTTCAGTTACTTTTTTTTTTTTTAAGATTTTATTTATTTATTAGGGCAAGTTGGGGAGGGGGCAGGAGAGGGAGAAGCTGATTTCCCTCTGAGCCCAAGCCCCATGCACCACAGGACTCCATCCCAGGACCCTGAGATCCTGACCTGAGCCCAGGTCAGACACTTCACTGACTGAGCCACCCAGATGCCCCCAATTACTTTTTTTTTTAATGTTTACATATTAGAAAAGGGCCTTTGTCTGATTAGCTCATGAATGTACTCCTCTAACTCCCAGCACAATACTCGCACATGATAAGAATTAAAGAAATACTTGTTGAATAAATGAATGCTTACATAACTAAATAAAAGAATTTAGTCTTGGGGCATCTGGCTGGCCCCATCACTAGGGCATGCAATTCGACCTCAGGGTGGTAGGTTGGAGCCCCACAGGCCCCATCTTGGACAGAAGTAACTTGGGGAAAAAAAAAAAAAGAATTTGGTCCTAAGTTATCCAATTTCCAAATATATTTATGTAAGTTTCATTTTCCCCCACCAGTTAAAGACCGATCTCTAAATGTGCTTTGGCATATACCACTTTCTTTAGTATCTAGTCCCTACCTCCTTGAATAATTTTACCTGCGTCTTGCATCTCCATTCACAAAAATGTTACCCATCCTTTAAGACGCCTTCTCTCAGAAGTCATCTCTGATATTTCAGAGGACATGATCTCTCATTCTTCCAAACTCCAGGAGTACTTTATTCATAGCCATTCATAGTGTATTTATTGGTTTTTGTTTTCTACAAAGTATGCCTTATCTCTCCTGCCAGAAAATTCATAAAATCCTTATGAGCAGAGACTATTTGTAATTGACTTCTGTATTCTCCACAGAGCATAAGTATAGCATCTTTTATGATAAATAAATATTTTTGAATTAATGTCAGTTTTAATTTAGAGGAAACGAACAGCTTTATTTCCAGTCTATTGCCTAACTCTCCACTAGACCATATTATATTAGTGTTGTTTTAAAATTCTCTTAGAGGGCGCCTGGGTGGCTCAGTGGGTTAAGCCTCTGCCTTCCGGTCAGGTCATGATCTCAGGGTCCTGGGATTGAGTCCTGCCTCAGTCTCTCTGCTCGGTGGGGAGCCTGCTCCTCTTTCTCTCTGCCTGCCTCTTTGCCTACTTGTGATTTCTCTCAGTCAAATAAATAAATAAATAAATAAAATATTTTTTTAAGTTTTTTTTTATTTGTTTACTTGACAGAGATCACAGTAGACAGAGAGGCAGGCAGAGAGAGAGAGAGGGAAGCAGGCTCCCTGCTGAACAGAAAGCCCGACGCAGGACTCGATCCCAGGACCCTGAGTTCATGACCCGAGCCGAAGGCAGCGACTTAACCCACAGAGTCACCCAGGTGCCCAATAAATAAAATATTTTTAAAAGTAAATAAAATTCTCATAGTTATGAATAAGAAATACTTTTGTTTGTTAAATAATCTTAATCCTCATACTGTGAAATGTTAAACTATAATTTGCATGCATTACTATTTATAGTCCTACAGTATTTTTATTCCATGGAGCAAAGGCTATTTAATGAATAATCAAGGCATACAATTATGTCCCAGGGAAATATTCCCACAGGAAATGACTGACAGTAAATCTGCCAATAATGGTGTCTGTAAACACAATTCGATCTCTATCTCAGAAATTATTTCATTCCAACTCTTGTAAGTTAACAGTTATGAAGTATACCATAAATTGCATATATGTGTAAAAATGAACACAAAAATATAACCTTGAAGGAGGTCTAGGTTGAACTTCTTTAATTCAGCTTGTCAACTTGTCAACTTGTTGATTTCAGGAGTTATAAATACATTGGCCCATATCAAATACTACACATTGTTCTACACATTACGACTAAGTCTGAACACAACTGAACTTAATGCCACTTAGAAGCAGAAAATGTTCTATCACATAAATTCACAATTTTTAAAGGGTCACAACAGAAGTTAATAAGGCAGTTAAGGCTATATGATACTGCAAATCCCAGTGTATGTGTATTGCACTTCAATAAAAAGTTTATAAAAATGTAACTACAAAGACAGTACCCACAGAATTTACATTACATATACAATTAAGATGGTGACAAGATATGAACATAAGTTAAACTTCATGAAATCCTTTTTGTGTTTTAACCCATTCTCTCAGTAATCTCAATTTTCATATATTTCTAGTCAACAGATTCCTACAAAAATTAAGGGGTGGAGATACATTTTCCAGTGTTTGTACTTGTTTCTCACTGACTTGGGAATCATGTTGATGCCCTGTGAATTAACAACTGTGTCGGCACAGTCACAAAAGATGAAACAACTATGGGATAATAGGACTCCAGTAAGGCAGGGAGCCAAACTAGGGATGGGGTAGTACTGACTCAGTCTGGGGGAAGAAGTGGGAAGCAGGGCAGGTTGAGACAGAGGGCTAAGTTTAACAGTAATATAAAGCAAATGTCTAGGTATGTTATGGTTATTTTCTAAGCAATTTAGAGTGCACTTCTGTCTCACTGCTGTTCAGTCTTCCATTGGAGTCTTAGTGGAACCAAGGACAAATTTAACTCCAGCATTTGCCCAGTTCTCTCTCTCTCTCTCTCTTTCTTTCTCAGCTGGCTTCTAGGGATCCTCTGGTAAAGAGCTGCCTGGTCTGCCATGATGCCAAGCCATCAATATTGAGTAAAAGTGTTCTAGCCCAAAACTGACCACACTGCCACTGCCCTGAAAATCAAAGATGGCATGTCCTCAATATAACATTTTTTTGTCAATTTTTTCCATAATTAATATTTGGCAATTAGTCATGTCCCTTACCTCATCCCCTACCTTGAACCAAAGCAATAAAAAGGCGGCTTTTGCCTAATGTTTTAGAAATATATAATGTTTTAGAATATTCACTATTTTACACTTTTTTTTCAAAGATTTTATTTATTTGACAGAGATGTCAAGAGAGGGAATATAAGCAGGGGGAATGGAAGAGGGAGAAGCAGGCTTCCCACTGAACAGGGAGCCTGATGTGGGGCTCCATCCCAGGACCCTGGGATCATGGCCTGAAGCCAAAGGCAGATGCTTAACAACTGAGCCACCCAGGTGTCCCTATTTCACATTTTCTTATCATATATTTAGGATGTGTAGAGTAAGTTTCTCAAAGTTACCATAATAAGTGAAAGGGAATTCAAACCTCATCTATCTGATTCCAAAACCACTATAGTCTACAGCCCTGGGACATTTCCCTATAGAGAAAAATAGAATATCCATTCACTATAATAGTCACCTGCACTGACCTAAAACTTGGTCTTCATAAATTATTTGGTCACCTTTCAGAAGAGTTTAATATTTCTGAGCTTTTGTGAATCGGGCAGATCATTAGAAAGATACTTGTTGAAGATTTGAATGCTTTTCTGTGTAGTTCTCTTCAAAGGTGTTAGGATGAAATCCTGTAATATATTCTCATTTAACTGCAAGTATTAAGCCACAATGTGCAATTCCATCCTAGAAACTCTGTCTAATTTTAAAAGTTGGACAAACTACAACATTTTAAAGGTAAAATATATGCATCCTTATCCAGGCACTCTCAGATGAGCCTCTTTTATTTTTTATTTTTATTTATTTTTTTAAGATTTTTATTTATTTGCCAGAGAGAGAGAGTACAAGTAGGTAGTGAGGCAGGCGGTGGGGGGATGGGGGGTAGCAGGCTCCCTGCTGAGCAGAGAGCCTGATGCGGGGCTGGATCCCAGGACCCCGAGATCATGACCTGAGCCTAAGGCAGAGGCTTAACCCACTGAGCCACTCAGACGCCCCAGATGAGCCTCTTTTAGAAGTGAACTAAGGGGATAGCCTGTCCCTCCTAAGTGATTTGTATCTCAGGGTAACTCACAGTTGATGGAGGGAAGTAGTTGTTTCAAAGCTGTTATTCTAATAAAAAGAACCAGTGCCATATTTTTTTGTTCTGATGAAATACTGGATCTAATGATGGAGCTCGACAAAAATCACAAGTGGCTACTCACATTACCAAGAGGGAGGCACAGCCTGACATTATATGGCCTCTGGTTGAGTACCAACCACCATCTGTGGGGTATTCTTACCATAAATTAACCTGAGTTTGATCAACCTCAAGGTCTGATTACCAGTTTTCAGGAACTGCAGAGAACAGAGGAGTGTGCTAGCACCAGGGGGCTGCAATTATAAAATCCAGGCTATGGGAAAGTACAGGCCAGGATTCAGTTTCTTCAACCTATTAACCAACTGCACGATATGGACTTTTTTTCTTTTAAGTAGGAATCTAACTTTCCAAATGGATCTTGGCAACTATTTAAAGCAACATAATTTTGAGGGCGGCCAGACGGTTTACACTGCGGGGATTGCACGAGAATATTGAAATCTAGGTCTAGACCGTAATTCTTTTTTTTTTTTTTTTAAAGATTTTATTTGTTTATTTGACAGACAGAGATCACAAGTAGACAGAGAGGCAGGCAGAGAGAGAGAGAGGAGGAAGCAGGCTCCCTGTTGAGCAGAGAGCCCGATGCGGGACTCGATCCCAGGACCCTGGGATCATGACCTGAGCTGAAGGCAGCGGCTTAACCCACTGAGCCACCCAGGCGCCCCTAGACCGTAATTCTAATCCAAATCTGATGTAGTGTAATAGAAAGTATTTGAAATCAGACAGAACTAGTTCCCCTCCTAATCCTGATCAGTCACATGCCCCAAACCCACAGATCTTGGTGAGGGAGCTCTTGCTCAGCTTTGCCAAGTCCAGATCATTATTCCTCCTTCTTCCTGAAAATCCACTTCTCTCTTGAAATAGACAGCATTCAACTATATCACCTGCCACCTCTGATTTTCGCTGTCATCTGCCAACCTCTCCTTTGTTCATTCTAGCATCTGCCCCGCGATCTCTCTGCCATTTTTCCTGTCATTATTATTTGGGATTTTGTTATTTATGAAAACTATCCAATAACCTGGTCTATTTTATTTTTTGGTGTTTTTTTTTGGGGGGGGGGCTAATTTTTTTTAACTTTTCTAATAATCTTGTTCTCCACCCACCTCAGGCACCCAGTCTGAGTCATACATTAGACTTCATCATAACCAGTACCTGCAAACACTCTAGGCACCACTTCCTACTTTTTAGCATTCAGGCTCCAACTATATTTTGATCCCACCGTCCCTCCGGTCCGTCACTCCTCTTCTGTCCTTTCTTCTCCGTTTGGGTTGCATGCACGAGTCCTCATACCATCACTCCCTTGCCTACATTCCAACTCTCATCCTCTCCCCCACTGTCCTCCTCACGTGGCAAAACTCCAACCCTGGTTACAACTAACTTTCCCACAAACTTCATACTTGATACTTGGATGACTTAAGTGGCTGGTGAAAAACACGCTAGAACCTCCCCCTGGTCCCTCAGTGCTGCCAAATAACTCCACTAAATACCCTTAGCCCATTCATTCCCGTCTTTCTCTCAACTTTTTGACACCACTATCCCCTCCTCACTGTCAGTTATCACTTCTCTTTTTTTGTGAACTAAGGGGACAGAAACATTCAGGGGAGAATGGCTTCAACCTCCCACCACCAGATCTCCCAGCTGGCATTACTTGCCCTCTGAAATTCCACCTCGGGTCCCCTCTGGACCCATGAGATGTTGCCCCTGTGCCTACGGGAGGTCAACTCTCCGCCCTCCTACCTGTCTCCTCCCCTTCCTCCTCTCACTGCCCTCCAATCACACTGGCTTCCGTGTTCCTCCAACACACCAAACACACTCCTGTCTCTGAGCCCTTGCATTTGCTGTTCCCTCTGTGCGAATTCCTCAAGTCTCAGCTCAAATGTCATCTGCTCAGAGGGCCCTTCCTTGACCATTTTACTTAAAATAATAACCCTGACACTTCCTCTCCATTCATTTTGCTTTCTTTTTCTTTTTCTTTTTCTTCACTATACTTATTTCTAGTTAGTATTACATTAGATGTCTATGAGTCCACCACCATCACCACTAAATGCCATAACCCCACTTTGTAGAATATTTCTGGCATGTGTAGATGTTCCATATGTATTCGTTAAATGAATATGAGATCTTCATGCCCAAGAGCAAGTTAACGTATGTTACCATTTCCTTCATGGTAAAACTGATTGCTATTATTCTATGAGGTATCTTAAAGAAAATTAAAAGAGGTAACCTTGAATTAATTATACTAAGTCAAAAAAGTCAGCCACAAAAGGCCATATATTGTACTATTCCATTTCCATGAACTGTCCAACAAGAAAATCAATAGAGACAGAAAGTAGATTACTGGTTGCCTAGGGCTGAGAGAAGTGAGGAATGAGGATTGATTGCTGAAGGCTGTGAGTTTCTTGTTAGAATGATGAGAGCATTCTTGAATTAGATTGCAGTAATGTTTGCACAGCCTTGTAAATACACAAGAAACCACTGATGTGTTTCTTAGAATGGTTCATTTTATAGTAAGCAAATTATATCTCCATTTTTTAAACAAAGGAGCAGTATTTCTCTGCCCTTTTAAGTTTAACTATATTCCCACTAATGTTAATGGAAAATGTCAGTTCAAAAGCAAAGGTTTTAAGGGAAGCATTAAGAGAAGATTGTAGATGCAAATAAGAACAGTTCAAAATGTGTTTCATTGGGTATTCGCTGTCAGAAATGTTTTTCACATACCAAATCCCAGCTTTTCAATAGTGCATTCAATTCTACATATCCAACAAATAAATACAAATAAAAATTTTCTTACTTAAAGTTTACTTTTCTCTATCAATTACCAAATGGGTTCAAATGCAGACTTACAAAATTAAATAAGCAACCTCAACCTCTCACTACCACCAAAAAAAAAAAAAAAAAAAAAAAAGCAGAAACATTTTCAGCACATAGAAATAGCTTCCTTTCATCTCCTACTGGAAACTCACAGTTCTTTCATGTAAACAAAATGAAAGAGCATTACTTATAGGCAAGAAGCTACTAAGAAAAGCCATAATTACACCAAAAGAGATAAGTAAGTAAACACATATTTAGCCTTTTGTATTCTTTTAGCAGAGGATTTTTCTTTAAGGTACTAGGTAAGGAGTTATATATTACTTCATGTTTTGGACTAGCAGGGAACAAATTTGGGGGGAAAAGAAAGCAAATACTGCCTAATGATGTCTCTCTTGATTAAAAATCATCTTCTGATTATTCAGGTGTGTGTAAAGAGGAAACTTCAGATAAGCACTTATTAATTCACTATTTCAGGTAATCCAGAAAGTATGCTAGACTCTTTTTTTTTTTTTTTTAGATTTTATTTATTTATGAGAGGGGGGGGGAGAGAGCGAGCACAGGCAGACAGAATGGCAGGCAGAGGCAGAGGGAGAAGCAGGCTCCCTGCCGAGCAAGGAGCCCGATGTGGGACTCGATCCCAGGACGCTGGGATCATGACCTGAGCCGAAGGCAGCTGCTTAACCAACTGAGCCACCCAGGCGTCCCTTAGACTCTTAATATTATATAAAACCAATTATTTTCCTCCCAAGCTCATTTTCATAACAGCACATGTCACTATTAATACCTACAATGGTTTTACTTTAGAAAAAAATCTCCATTTTATTTCAGTTTCTAACTTAAATTGTGGTAAGGTATCAGTCACATACAAGAAAGGGGAGCACAGTATATGCAAAGATAGAAACGTCCATTCAGTGTAGAAACAGTGGATCCTAAGAAATTTCAAGAAATTTCAGGTGGTGTCATGGACTGAAGAGTTGAATTGTGTCTTCCCAGATTGTATATGTTGGCCTCTCAATGTGATGGTGTCTGGAAGTAGGGCCTTTGGGTTGCAAGGGACAGACCCTGGTCTGATGGGATTCACGTCTTTATAAGAAGGGACAACAGACAACCTGATTCCCGTCTGGGAGACAGACCAAGGAACGTCCATGTGAGCTGTCTTAGTCTATTTGGGCTGCTGTCACAGAAATACCACAGACTGGGTGGCTTATAAACAATGAACATTTATTTCTCACAGTTCTGGAGGTCAGGGAGTCTAAGATCAAGGCACCAATAGACTTCGTGTCTGGTGGGAGCCCACTTCCAGGTTCATATAGGACTGGCTTTTCTCTGTATCCTCACATGGTGGAAGGAGCAAGGAAACTTCTGGAGTCTCTTTTGGAAGAGCACTAATTCCATTCCACCTTCAGGATCTAATCATCTTGCAAGGGCCCACCTCTAAATACTACCCAAATACCTTGGGCCTTAAGATTTAACATATGAATTAGGGGGCCCTAATAGACACAAACATCCAGTCTATGGGATGGGCACACAGTGAGAAGGCCATCCTCCACAAGCCAAGGAAGAACCCTTCCAGCAACTGACCGTTCTGACACACTGACCTCGGACTCATAGCCTCAAGAATTGTAGGAAAATTTATTTCTGTTGGCTAAATCACCTAGCCTACTGTGTTTTGTCACAGCACCAGTGTATGCAGACTAAAACAAGTAGGTTCTCTTAAAGAGTTAAGTGTCTGCTTTCGGCTGGAGTTGTGATCCCGGATCCTGTTATCGAGTCCGGTATAGGGCTCCTTGCTCAGCAAGGAGTATGCTTCTCCCTCTCCCTCTGTCCCCACTTGTGCTCTCTGTCTCTCTGTCAAATAAAGAAATAAAATCCTTTAAAAAGGAAAGAGAGGGAGGAAGATTTTAAAGTAATATGTTTTGGGGCACCTGGGCAGCTCAGTGAGTTGAGTGGCCAAATCTTAATTTCTGCTCAGGTCATGATCTCATGGTCCTGGCATGGAGCCCCCTGCATGGGGGCTCTGTGCTCAGCAGGGAGTCTGCTTGTGGATTCTCTCTCTCCCTCTGCCTCTGCCCCTCACCTCTCAAATAAATAAATAAATAAATAAATAAATCTTTTAAAAAAGTAAATAATAAAAAATAAAAATAAAGTAATATGTTTTCAAAGGGTTAAAGATATGTAAATTAGGCAACCAAAGATTTAGCTTTATTTGTGATAATAGTGAAAAATCACATCATGAAGTTTGGACAGTTTCTTTGCTCTAAAAAGTTCTGTCTCTGTTTATTAACCATAAGACAGTAATCACCAAAGAAATGTTTTTTTTTTGCATTCTATTTTTCTTGAAGTCTGGGACTGTGTTTTGTTCTCCCACAGGCCCCAGCACTGCACATCTTTATGCATCTTTTGAAGTCTGGACACTGGTCTCAAGTCACATTCCTGTTCACAAAACATATCTTCCTACCATTTTTACTAAACAACTTATCCAAGGGTGAATAAAGTTCTTTCTCCCACTACTAATGCATTCAAGATAAAGAATAAGACTTTCTGTTTTATCACCAGAATAAACAAAATCATCATTCTATGGATTCATTTAAGATGAAGCATGGTGACAGTTTTCCTGGATATACCTAGACATGCACTGCTGGGTATACCCCCTGCTCAGTGGGGAGCTGGCTTCTCCCTCTCCCTCTCAACTCCCCCTGCTCATGCTCATGCTCGCTCTCTCAAATAAATAACAAATTTTTAAAAAATGAGTTTCATGTAAAGACAACTTGACATCACATATCTCTGGCAGGGTCCAAACTCAGAGCCCACCAGGATCAGGCAGATCCTGACAATGAGAGGACCATTCCAGGTGTAGCAACCAAACGACCATGCTTGCCTATGAAAAGGGAACAACTGTTTTCTCAGGTCAAGAAATGATGAAGGTCATTTGAGAGAGAGAGAGAGAGAGAGAAAGAGCATAAGTATGAGCAGGGAGAGGGAGAAGCAGGATCCTGAACCAGGGATTGAACCCAGGATCCTGATACCATGACTTGAGCCAAAGCCAGATGCTTAAATGACTGAACCACTTAGGTGCTGCATAATGAAAAAATCACTGCTTCATCCTTGTCTCCCGGTCTTGCTTTTAACCCTTTGGCCATGGAAGTGGGTTTCACATTTAAAAAAATACTATTAAGGCTAACTTGTGTGTTACCTCAGATAACTGAGAAAAGAAGCTCATGTAACCATTTTCCAAGCCCCAAACACACATACCCACATTTCCACATGAAGGATAGTTACTGCTGGGAAACTGTGTTTTTCAATATTTCAACAACCTCATTAGAAGTATTAAAATAATATTCTGGTCATACAGAACAATTATCTTAGAGCGTGGTGTTTTATTATAAACATGGACATGGTACTTGCTAGTGTATTTGATCGAACATGTCTGAGGAATGAAAACATAAAAACTTATTTTACAACAAGAATTTTAAATGGCCCAATAAAGAATGTCATTTCTACCAGTATCTTTGTGAAATTACACTGGGGGAAAAATGTTTTTCTTTAAATGCAGAAGTTCACTTATCTGAAAACTTTTTTTTTTTTAACTATGCACACCAGTCAGCAACCTCATAATTACATACCCAAAGATTGTTCAAATAAAAAGGGAACAAAGCTCCTAAGCAAAGTTCAATGCATATGTCAAGACTGCCTGAAGGTATAATAAGTTTTATGTCTCTGTTTACCCCAGGAGTAAATTAAATAAATGCATATTTAATATATGAATCACAGTTATATTTGGTCTACATACTACAGACAGAGAGAAACAAGTCTTTCTCAGATAAAACTTATTAATGAAAACTGAACATATTCCCACAGATCTAGATAGTTCCCCCTTAGAATGCTGTCAGACAAATACCGTAGAATATCTGCAATGCAAAAAGTCCGACTAAGGTTGTAGATAAAATGTTCACTCTCTCTTTTAATTACAGAACATGGACACAATGCACACAGCACCTCTTTAAAGACTCTGAAAACTAAACAGAAGCAAACGGATTGGGAAAAGCACAGAGTTCGAAGCACCACCAAACTGGTCCAGTATTCCTTGACCCAAATACAAGGCAGCTTCACACTTGGAAATGACCCTGGGGCCCCAAAAGGAAAGTTTCGGGAGAAGCCCTCTAGTCTTTCAAAGAGGTGAAAAGGAATTCCCAATTCTCAGAGAAAGTGCAGAAACCCCTAGGACTTTTTTCCTCTCTGTTCTCCTGCGCTCCACCTCCCAAGCATGCCTGTGAGGGTGACATGGTGGTCTAAAGGAAGGAAATCTTTCTCCCTGAATGGTGGAGCTGTGGCCTCACAGAGGGTGGGACAGACCCCCCATTGGGTGTTTCTCTCTCTCCATCCTTTTGGTGCTTGACCCTGAATGCAAGCACAGTAACAGTAGTGTGCGGTAGAGTGAGGGCACTGAAGCCTCAGCTCGGGGGGCCGAGAACCAAAATAGACAATGCCCAGAAAATAAAAAGAGCCTGAGAGATTGTGCCATAGGCTAGGTGCTTGTGTCTCTGCACAATTCACTTGTTGAAATATAACCCCCATTATGATGCCATTAGGAGGTGGGACCTTTGAGAAGTGGGTAGGTCATGAGGCTGGAGCTCACACAAATGGGAAGGGTACCTTTATTAAGACCCCAAATGTCTCCCTCATCCCTTCCACGTTAGGATACACAGAAGATAGCCATGTGTGAACCAGGAAGTAGTTTCTTATTAGACACCAACCTGTTGGTGCCTTTATCTTGGAATTCCCATGCTCCAGAACCATGATAAAGAAACCATGAAAAATAAATGTTGTCTAAGCCACCCAGTCTATCCATCTATGGTATTCTTACTATAGCAGCCTGAGTGGAATGAGAAAGAGTTTTTAAGGATGCCAGGAGCTTACCACTGACTGCACATGTATGGACCGGATCTTGATTCGCGCACTGAAGACATTGAGAACCACCACCCAGATCCCAAAGTGACTATGAGACAACCCATATGAGGGACAAATCTGAACTGTGCTGGAAGGCTGGATTTGCTGAGCTGATCTGAGCGTCAGAGCCCACATAAGGTGGGTTGAAATCTACAGTCTTGACCGAGCCCAATCAATTGTTAAAAAAAAAAAAATTATATATATATGGGTGTCTGGGTAACTCAGTTGGTTAAGTGTCTGAGTCTTGATTTTGGCACAGAGCGTGATTTCATGGGTCATGAGATCGAGCCCAAGGTAGGCTCCACACTCAGTGGGAAGTCTGCTTCTCTCCTTCTCCTTCTCCCTCTGCCCCTCTGCACATGTGTGCAATCTCTCTCTCCAAAATAAGCAAATCTTTTTAAAAAAAAATCAACATTTAAAAAAAGATTTTTATTTATTTATTTGAGAGAGAAAAGAGAGTGTGTGTGAGAGAGAGGTCACGAGCAGGGGTGTCAGGGGAGATAGAGGAAGAGGCAGGCTCCCTGCTGAGTAGAGAGCCTGAAGCTGGACTCCATCCCAGGATTCTGGGATCGTGACCTGAACCAAAGGCAGATGCTTAACTGACTGAGCCACCCAGGCACACCAACAAATTAACATTCTTTAATGGGTTTAAACAACCATTTAGAACTAGAATTTGACATATTCAATGGGTCCAGGATAGGTTCTAATCCAAAACTACTCAGAATACAAGGAACCAGGAAAATCTTAATTTGCATGGGAAAAGACAATGAAAAGACATCAATACCATAGTGACACAGCTGTTGGAGTTATCTGACAAATACTTTAAAACAACTAGTATATAAATCCTTCAGTAAACAATTGCAAACACTCTTAAAACAAAGGGAAAAATAGAAAGTCTCAGCAAAGAAGTCAAATGGAAATGTCAGTATAGAAAAGGACAGTCCTAAACAAAAAAATGTCATTGAATGGGATCAAAGGCAGTATCGTAGCCAATGAGGTTTATCCGAGGCGCGATTATTGCTAATTGAAAATAGAGATAACAAAAAAAGAATCAATGGACGTGAAGATATGTCAATAGAAAATTTCCAATCTGAACAAAAAGAAAAAATACTTTTGGAAAAATGAACAGAGCTTCAGGGATCTGTGGGTTAATGACAAAAGGTCCAACATTCACATTGTCAGAGTCCCAGAAGGAGGGGAGTATGGTAGTGAAAAAAGTATTTGAAGACATAATGACTGAAAACTTCCCAAATTTGATTTAAAAAAAGACATTTAAGGGGCGCCTGGGTGGCTCAGTGGGTTAAAGCCTCTGCCTTCGGCTCAGGTCATGATCCCAGGGTCCTGGGATCGAGCCCTGCATCGGGCTCTCTGCTCAGCAGGGAGCCTGCTTCCTCCTCTCTCTGACTCCCTCTCTGCCTACTTGTAGTCTCTGTCTGTCAAATAAAAATTTAAAAAAAAAAAAAAAAAAAAAGACATTTAAGAAATTTACCTAACTCCAAACAGGATAAAGCCAAAGAACTCTAGGCCCAAACATCATAACCAACTTACTGAAAACCACAAAGAAAGAAATCGTAAAAAGTAGCCAGAGCAAAATTACCTACATTACCTATAGCCAGACAATTACCTACATTACCTATGGCCAGACAATCATTCAAATGACTAAAGATTCTTCATCAGAGCCATGGAGATCAGAAGAAAGTGGCATGACATTTTTCAGATGTTGAAAGACTATTAACTCAGAATACATACCCACCTGAGTATCTTTCAAGAATAAGGGTGAAATAAAAACATTTTCAGATGAAGAAAAATGAAGAGAATTCATTGCCAGTAGACCAGCTCAAAAACAATCTTGAAAGAAAGTTCTTCAGAGAGAGCTTGGGTAACTCAATTGGTTGAACATCTGTCTGACTCTTAATTTTGGTTTGGGTTGGGGCCTACTTGGGATTCTCTTTCTCCCTTTGCTTCTGCCCTGACCCCCAACTCTCTCTCTGTCTCTCATTCCCACTCTCTCTCTCTCTCAGGCATGCATAAGTCTATAATCCCAGAAAGAAATTTAGGGGGTTCATTCCATTTATATCTAACAAAATTTCTTAAATGTATTACTTGTTTGGATTTAGTTCTACCGTTTCATTACTTCTTTTCTGTGTGTTCTCTCTGTGACTTTTTTTTTTCCATTTTCTCCTCTTTCAGGATGTTAAGCACATTTTAGTATTCCATTTTAACTTATGGATGGTGATTTGAACTCTATGTCTTTGTGTAGGTCTTTTTGTTGTTAGTTTCCCTAGAAATGCTATATGCATGCTTCCTTTTTTTTTTTTTTAAGATTTTATTTATTTATTTGTCAGAGAGAGAGATAAAGAGCACAAGCAAGGGGAGCAGCAGGCAGAGGGGGAGGGAGAAGCAGGCTCCCCGCTGAACAGGGAGTCCTATGGGACTCCATCCCAGCTGAGGGCAGACACTTATTTGGGTCACCCAGGTGTCCTCATGCTTCTCTTTTCACAGTCACTTACAATCAGTATTTTATCACTTCAAGTGGAATGTAAAAATGTATCAACATACAGGTCCTCTCACTCTCTTTCTTTATATTATAATTGTCTTATCTCCTATATCCACCTTGAATCTTTATCAGAAAATTGTAATTTTGGGGCGCCTGGGTGGCTCAGTGGGTTAAGCCGCTGCCTTCGGCTCAGGTCATGATCTCAGGGTCCTGGAATCCAGTCCCACATCGGGCTCTCTGCCCAGCAGGGAGCCTGCTTGCCTTCCTCTCTCTCTGCCTGCCTCTCTGCCTACTTGTGATCTCTCTGTCTCTCTCTCTGTCAAATAAATAAATAAATAAATAAATCTTTTTTTAAAAAGTACTTTAAAAAAAATAAAATTGTAATTTTTTACTTTCAACCATCAAATACATTCTGAAAACCTTAAGAGGAAAAATGGAAAATGAATAGTCTGTTCTCTCTGCCTTGATACATACTGCTTCTGTTGCTCCTCCTCCACTCCTTCAGTGAGATCACCTGCTAGAATGAAGTGGATGTTTTCCTCTCAGCCGGGCTGACTGGGTTACTGACTGCTGAGAGTCTATCAAGCTAGTCTACACTGAGTGCTCAGCATCACCACTGTCCAGGGAAGCTGTCTGACACCGTGGTGGCAGACTGACTACGTTAGACTCCTTCAATCACATTTTCCCCACTCTAATCACTGCTTAACTATTTATCAAATGATTCCTTGGCTTCTAGTTGTTGTCTTCAGGAAATCTGAACAGATCATCGCATGGTCTTGGGAAAAATGCCCAATGAGCAGTCAAACAAAGATTTTTGATTAAAGCCTTCTGAAAAGGCTTAGTGAAGGAGGGAGGAAACAATCGTTGGTTCACAGAAATGAGGAGAAAGGCATCCCTGCTAGTGGAACAGCATGAGGAAAGGCGTAGAGGTGGGCAAGTAAAGACTGTGCTTGAGAATAGCATAAAGTCGACTTCAAGAAGAACAGAGGGTTTGCTCCTGGGTGAAAGGAAGAGGGAGAAGAGGTGTAACATCATGGCTAGAGGAATGTCTGAGACAAGGCTGTGTACGAAAAGAAAAGTGCATGCTTTTCCCCCAAATGGAAATCAGAACAAAGTAAGTGGCAGTTACTGCCAAGACCTGTCAAGGCTGAAGGGAAGCAAAGATTTTATTCCATAGTATTATGTTAACAAAAGAATGAGCCAAACTATAAACTAATTCTCTGCGCAAACATTCCAAATCTGCTCCTGGAGAAATAACACAGGGAGGTTCGTATGCTAAAAGACCTGAAAAGACCTGAGAAAATATCTGAATGAGTCAGTTACAGGCCAAAACAAAGAAGCAAAGAAGAATTAGGAAGATGGGCTGTAACTAAAAAGGAAATCAATGAAGAACCCACTAGAAATTTCCCTTTGGGAAGATGCGAAACAGGTGTTGGCCAACATCAGCGAGATGAGTAACAGCAAGCTCAAGGCTGAAACTGAACTCATAATTAAGTGAAAGCTTTTTAGAAAAACGTAATGGATTTCTCTCTGAACACTGAAATACCCTAGAAATACAAAATTCCATCTTGGTAATGCAATTTGGACACATAGAAATGGACACTTCCACCATAGGTTATCTCTTACACCCCGTAGAGAGGCAGACATTTCTGAACCAATAAAAACTTGAAGGATCACGAATAACTTCTGAGTGCCTGTGGCCTCAGAATAACTTCTGATAATGATGCTGTTCTCTTCTGAAAGGTAAGCAATGGATCAAAATTGGTTTCTTGGTTTAATGTGTTCTCTGTGCATGATAAATCAATTTTAAAAATACTGGATAGGTTTCATTGGCAGAGTGCAATGTTCCAGGGCTCTGGATTTAAGAGGCTTTTCATTTTTGACGAATGACAGAGTTTGGGTGCAGAAAACTGCTTTAGTCACATTCATTTCCCTACAAGATTCTCAATGTGGGGCTCTTTCCTGAATTTTAACAATCTTACCACACTTTTTAATATCTCCGCATCTTTGCGTGTGACTATCCCTGGACTCTGAACACTTCTCCCAATCACATTCACCTGACCCTCCCCTGCTTAAGCCCTTCAAGGTCTCATTGCTCCTCGAATACATTTCAGACTCCTTTCCTCGGCCTCCAAGGGACTGTGTGATGTGGCTTGAGCTTGTCTTTCCATCTTCATCTCACACAGCGCCCCCACTCACCCTCCAGCCATGCTTGTCACCTTTCTGTTTCTTGCACCTGCCAAGCACTTCCCCATCAGACTTCACATGAGAATTCCTCTTTGCAGAGAGTACATGGCCATGCTCATTCTTCAGGTCTCAGCTCTAATGTCTGTGGTCTTGACATATCACAAACTATAATTATTACTTATTGGAGCATTTTACTTGTTTACTTTCTATCCCTCTAAGATGTAAGATCTCTGGGGGACAGGGACCAAGCTTAGAACCCAAATTATTCTTCAAGTCTCAGCTCAAATACTTCTTCCACTCAATAGCGGGTAGATGCATGTATGAATGAATGGAAGGAAAAATGGAAAAGGAGTGAGGCAAAAGGTGGTGGTCTTCACATAGATATATCAGGGAGCATCTGGAGAGCTCAGTCAGAAGAGCATGCAACTCTTGATCTCAGGGTCATGAGTTTGAGCCCGCTGTTGGGTATAGAGATTACTTAAATAAATAAAAACTTTAAGAAAAGGTGTTTTAAAAAATAAATCAGACTGAGACTGAGAAGAAAAGGATTTCTAAAATTGGGACAATACTAGTAAGAAATCCATAGCATATCCTTAATGTGGTATCTTTTATAAACCTTGTAGTTATTTGTTGTAGAGGAAATAAACAAGATATCTACTGGTTTGGGTTGTTACAAAATAAACTGCTTTAAAGTTGTTCATTTATTATTAACATTGTAGCAACTTTTGGGGGGTCTGGCTGGCTCAGTCCTTAGAACACGCCACTGTTGATCTTGGGGTCATGAGCTCAGCCCTACGTTAGTCATGGAGATTACTTAATAAAAAAAATAATAAAAATTATGGAGCACCTCGGTGGCTCAGCTGTTAAGTGTCTGCCTTCAGCTCAGGTCATGATCCCAGGACCCTGGGATCTAGTCCCACATCTGGCTCCCTGCTCAGCGGGAAGCCTGCTTCTCCCTCTCCCACTTCCCCTGCTTGTGTTCCCTCTCTTGCTGTATCTCTCTCTGTCAAATTAATAAATAAATTATTTTAAAAAATAACAAAAATTAAAAACAATTGTAACGACTTTTTAAAAATCTGAAAACCTGATAGTATTTGCCACCTCCCTCTATCACAAAGCTAATGATGAGTGCAAAAGCTAATGATGAGTCCAACTTGAATAAAAACCTCTAAATATTATCTTTAAAAAAAACAAAAACAAAAAAAAAACACATCTTTTTCTAGGTGGCGCACTCAGTTAAGTGTCCAACTATTGCTTTTGGCTCAGCTTATGATCTCCGGGTCCTGAGACTTGACTTTCCAACCATGAGTATCAACGATCATTCCAATTTTAGAGAGTTTTTCTCACAAATTAAAAACAGTTCTCTGAATTATCAAAAAACAAACCCTAAAAATAAAAATGTGTTTTTTTATTGGAAGCATTAAGATCATATCATGGTGGGCAGAGATAGTAAAACCATCACGAAGGAGTAAAACACTGTCCCCAAGAACAGAATACTTGAGCTCAGCCTAAAGGACATCCATCAAGCGCACACTGTGTGTTTGTTATTTTAGGGCTGCTCCTAAGAGCTGGGGTCATAGGAAGGGGCTTGTTCCCATTGGCTGCTATAAATAAAATTTGATTCATTATGCCATCTCTTAAGAGGATTTTATAGAAATACCAGGCATAGCAATTTATGCAAGGCTTTCTCTAAATATATGTCTTGGGATTGTTGCTAAGCTAGGTGGTAAGGGGCATTACCACTTTTGCGAAGGCATATTTGTGTGACAGATTAGACCCTGTTTAGGCACCTATTTACAGGTCAAAGCCTGCAGGCCTTGAAAGGAGAAAGCAGGGAGCTCACCCAGCTTGGCCCCCAGCTCCCAGGCAGCTGTGCAATCCCACTGAACCTGTTTGGCAGCTCCCTACACCACTGCCACAGCATGCAGATAAGACCCTCTGGGAAAGCCTGATTAGCCCATGTCAATAAGGAAACGACAGAGAGCAGCTGGAATGTTCCAAAACATCAAAACCGACTTTCTGATTTGAGAAAGTGTTGATCCTGGTCATTACCGAAAGCCCTGGCAGCAGACTTTTGCTAAGGAGAGAGAGATGACAAATCTTTGCTTCTTTAAGTCATATGCAAACCTCAAACTTATCTTGATCATTGTTTATCTGTTGCATCACTGAAGCAAGTGAGTCACAATAGACATAGAAACAAGAGGAACACTGTATTTCTGCAGTTCTTCCAACAAAGGGTTGGAAAGTGCTATAAAAACATGGGTTAAGTTTCACAACTTCCCTATTGGATAGGTATTGCAGATCCCATCTTTTTAAATTTTAGTATGAGTTTTCTTGCCTCTAGAAAGGCAGAACAGGGCTAGGCCAGGGAGCAAAGGAGTGCCTTACTCACCACCCATACTAAAGTGAGGCTTCTGGCCATACTAGGAATTGAGAGCTCTAGCGCTGACCTGACCAGGGTTCCATATTCATATGTCCTTCTCAAGGACCAGAGAATGTTCCAGAAATTCTGCTGGGTCTATACTTTTTGATTTTCAAAACCATGGTCACTGAAGAGAGAATACATTTACTAAAACCAGATACCAATAAGCCTCTCATTGTGAAAGAAGTTACTAGAACATAATGCTCAAGAAAACCATGAAGATGTTTCAAAGAAGGAAAAGACCAAGTGGGTAGACAATGGTAAGTGGGCTGGAATGTAGAAGCCCAAGGGAGCCAGAAAAGAGAAAAATGTATCTAGTTAGGGGGTTTGAAACAGTGCCCTGTCTCACTGAGTCTAATCACTCCTGAGTTTGTTCTGATAGGGCTTTCACTGCTGACTGTCCCTTCTGTATTATGCCACTTTTTCTGTAAGGGGGAGAGTTCTTTCCAGGGTTAGGATTTAACTTTTCTTTTATAAACCACTTTTTCTTGTGCAAAAGAAGTTACACATACATATGAATGGACTCACAAGATAGTAACTGAAAATACTATGACTTCTTTGTGTTGAGGTCATACCAAAGTGCTCAGCAGTAAGTTTGTTGTAGGAATTTGATTACCACAAAGTACAATCAAATTTAAAGAGCCAGGGCAGTGGAACAAAACCACCAAGTAACAGGTCTCCAAATATGAGGTAAATATCAGGATATAGGATGTGGGCCATTGAAGAAAGATTTTATTGAAATCATAAAAAGAAAATACATCTTTTAGCTAATATTGTTCTTTTGAATTACAGTGAAAAGTTTCTCAATAACAAAATCTCAGGTAGAAAACTAGAATAAAATCTTTAGAAGGTACTTAAATATTTTTTTTGTTTTAAGTTAAATTTAACAAAACTATGAATCATTCAATATTACCCAAGTCTAGGTAAAATGTCAACATTTTAAGTTCCTCCCCAAATTAATAACTACTTACCCAAAAGTTTGTTGAAGCTCTTCATTCATTTATTTTTCCCATAATGAAAAGTTTTATGTTTTCCTGATTATATTAATAATGCATTTTTAAAATTCTAAAAACAATAGATGAACGTATAAGTAAAAAAATTAAAATGACCTGAAATCTCCTTACCCTGCTTGAGATAACTACTGTTAACATTTTGGTTATGTAAATGGAATGTCCTGTGTGTTATTTTATTGTGGCACTCAAAACATTTTTTTTAAAGATTTGATTTATTTATTTGAGAGACAGAGTGTGAGAGAGAGAGAGAGAGAATGCATATGCACATGCAGACAGGAGGGGGAGGGAGGGGCAGAGGGAGCTGGAGAAGCAGGTTCCCTGCTGAGCAGGGAGCCCAACTCAAAGCCCCATCCCAGGACCCCAAGATCATGATCCCAGCTGAAGGCAGACACTCAACTGACTGAGCCACCCAGGCACCCCAACACCTAAAAGATTTATTTATTTATTTTAGAGAAAGAGAGAGTGAGAGGAGGGGTAGAGGGAGAGAATCTTCAAGCTAACTCCCTGCTGAGCGCCCAGCCTGAAGTAGGATCCATCTCACCCACCTAGAGATCACGACCTGGGCCAAAACCAAGAGGCCTAGTCTCAACTGCCTGAGTCACCCAGGTGCCCCAAAACATTTTGGCGCCTGGGTGGCTCAGTGGGTTAAAGCTTCTGCCTTCAGCTCAGGTCATGATCCCAGAGTCCTGGGATCAAGCCCCACATCGGCCTCTCTGCTCTGCAGGGAGTCTGCTTCCTCCCCCCTCTCTGCTGCCTCTCTGCCTACTTGTGATCTCTCTCTCTTTCTGTCAAATAAATAAACTCTTAAAAAAAAATGGCTTGATTGGTTGCTTTTTCATCCTAGGGAATCAGTATAAAATATGTTATGGATATATGCTTTTCTTTCCCCATACTCATATACTCAGATATATATATATATATATATATACACATACATATATATATATATTATATATATATGAGAGAGAGAGAGAGAAAGAGTCTGTGTGTGTGTGTCTACAACTGACAGTTCCACATTTCATCTGTTTCATCTAAATGGTATCATGGAGATCCCTTTAAGAGAGCTGGTATAGTTCCAAACTCACTTGTTTTGATGACTGCATAATTTTTTCATTGTGCGGATGAACCATAATTTAATTCATAGTTTTTCTACCTAATGCCTAATTTTTAAGATTTTTTTTTTCCAATGATAAGTGAGGATGCATCTTTCTACATATATTCTTTCATACTGGTGCTCTCATTTAAATAGGAAAATTCTTCCTATGAGTAAGAGTGCTAGGAAGAGGATATATATATATTTTATAGAGGATATATATATATATCTTATAGATTTATATATTTTTATATATTACATATAATATATTTATTTGTATTTATAAATATTTTTTTTTAAAGATTTTATTTATTTATCAGAGAGAGAGGGGGAGAGAGCGAGCACAGGCAGACAGAGTGGCAGGCAGAGGCAGAGGGAGAAGCAGGCTCCCTGCTGAGCAAGGAGCCCGATGTGGGACTCGATCCCAGGATGCTGGGATCATGACCTGAGACAAAGGCAGCTGCTTAACCAACTGAGCCACCCAGGCATCCCTATAAATATTTTTTATATTTATTTATACTTACGTATCTCACAATGTGTGAGAGTGACCCTTTCCACGTATTTCTGAAAGCAGTAGGTTTTTTCCTTTCTGCCAATCTGGTGTCTGTAAAAGGCTATCTTGTATAACTTTAATTTGCAATTCCCTGACTCCTTGTGAGGCAGGCATCTTGGCATCATCTTCTGTGTTTACTGGCAAACACAAATCTTGGATTTGCTCTTATATGAATTGCTTACTTATATTTGTCTCTTTTCTGTTAGGTTACACTTTTTTTTTTTGTATAGTAGAACACTTAACCCTTTAATTTTTGCAATGTTAGAAATCATTTGCCCAATGTATCGCTGTCTTTTAAATTTGTGGTATTTTTTCTACACTGCATTTTTAATATTTTTTTAAATCTTTCAAAATTTTTAAATTTTTTCACACTATGTTGTTTTGTATTTGAGTAGATATCTATCTTTATTTTATAACTTCTAAATTTCCTGCTGAAAGTCTTTCCAACATTTAGGGCTAAATTTCCATTGTTAGATTTTTTCCTACATTTAAACTCAAATCCATCTGAAATTTAGGTCTATACAGTATAAGCTAACTGTCTCACTGCATTTACCCGATGCATAGCAAGGTGTTTATCTGCAATACATGTGAATGAATCATCTGTAACCATTGACTCAAAGCACCACGTTTTAAAAAGATTTATTTATTGGGGTGCCTGGGTGGCTCAGTCAATTAGGCATCTGACTTCAGTACAGGTCAAGATTTCAGGATCCTGGGGTGGAGCTCCAGGTCTAACTCTGCACTCACTGGGGAGTCTCCTTGCACTTGTGCTGCTCCCCTCCTCCTCCCTGTTCTCTCTCTAATTAATAAATTAAAGAGACAGAGAGAGACGTGGAGAGAGAGAGAGAGAGCTTGAGTTGGAGAGGGGCAGAGGGAGTAGGAGAATCCCACACAGACTCCCTGCTGAGCGTGGAGCCTATTGTGAACCTGGATCCCAGGACCCCAAGATCCTGACCCAAGCCAAAATCAAGAGTCAGACACTCAACCAACTGAGCCCTGGGTGCCTGTAGGCACCACATTTTGCATGTACTAAACTTCCATGGCCTGGGACCAAGGGTCTATTCAAAATACAAATACCAAAAGCAGTACAGACACAGATCAGGCAGAACAGACACTGTCTATAAATTACTGCTGGAGGGACAACACGCAAACCAAGGCCATAGCTGTCCTGCCTTGACTCTATTTCTGGGTTCTCTATTCGGTGTTAAAGACTTACCAGTCTATTCTTACGGCATAGATCATATATCTATTCTTATGACAAGATCATAGGGTATAATTCCCAATTTCAGAAATCATTAAGATTATTAGAAATAATCATCAGTATAGTAAGAGCTAACACTTGTGTAAGACCTACTATGTGCCATGTACAGCCTAAGAACTTTATATATGTTAACTCACTTAATCCTTAGAACAACCGTGTAAATGAGATACATGAGGAAACTGAGGGCCAGAGAAATTCAAGAACTTTCTCAAAACAAGAAGTGAAGTTAAGATTCAAATCTAGGCAGTCAGGGTTAGGGTACTCTTAACTACTATGCAATAAATATACATTTAAAAATCATCTGGGGAAGGCTGCCTGGGTGGCTTAGTCGATTAAGCATCAGGTCATAGTCCTGGGGTCCTAGGATAGAGTCCCAAATTGGGTTCCTTGCTCAGCAGGAACCTGTATCTCCCTCTCCCTCTGCCTGCTACTGCCCCTGCTTGTGCTCTTTCTCTGTCAAATAAATAAACAACATCTTTTAAAAAATTAAAAATACTATTTAATAAATCATCTCGAGGTACCTGGGTATCTCAGTTGATTGGTTGGTTGTGCAGCGACTCTTGATTTTAGGTCAGGTCGTGATCGTGGGATGGTGGGATCCAGTTCTGAGCTTTGTCCCACTTGTCTCTTTCCCCTGCCCCCCAACACCCCACTCTCTCTTTCTCTAAGAAATAAATAATATTTTTAAAAGATCATTTCAATACACTCAGCAAAAAATGTTAAGAGCTTTTCTCTACAGTCCTAGGGGCTCTAATCATAGAACTTCCGTATTAATCACTCCTGGAAATTTTATTGGTATGCTTTTGTTAATGAAATAAAAAATTCTATGTTTTAAATCACCTTCAGGTATCTTAATCATGGAAATTACCAACAAGGGCATCACAGTTGGCAAACAGTGAGCTCTTCGGCCTTTTAATACAAAGGCTTAAGTCTTCTGGATATAATGGCAACTTGATCATTACTCATTATATTAGAAAAATATAGGTGATATCATATTCACCTATAATGTGATATCATATTCAATGTCAACACTGCAGGGTTTATTTCTTATTCCATATATCCAATGTGGGTTAGTTAGAGGTTGAGGGTGAGAAGCGGACCCCTCCTTATAGTCACTCAAGGACCCAGCACGATGGGGGCTCCATCAGTGTATGACGGTATCAGCTCAACAAGTGGCTTTAGGGAAAGAGAAATGATGGAGAATGCACGTCAGCTCTGAAATACCTTGCACCATTGTCATATACAGCACTTTGACTCACCGTCCCTTGACAAGAACGAGTCACGATGTCTTGTGTAACCGCAAAATGGCTGGGAAAATGGTCTCCCAAATTCCCAGGAAACAGGAGAACCACACATTGGCAAAAAGTAGATGCCTCTACCACATCCATCCACCTCACCCTTTGCAGTGATTTTCATCTGTTGTGATGCTTCTTTCTCCATTCATTCTTTAAAATGATAATACAAAGCAGATAATCAGAATTTGGGTAGGATCGGTCTGTGGAAATATTATGATGGTTGAGGTTTATATTCTTAACAAAGTTCATGATCACAATAACACTAACAGCACCAATGATTAAAAAAAAAAAAAAAACTACAATTTATTGAGCGTTTATTATTAGTCAAGAACTTCTCCTGGATTACCTCCGGTTGTGAAACAGTTCCTAATGTTATCTGAATTTTATAGATAGGGAAGCGAGACTCAGACAGCTTAAGCAATTTGTCCAAGGTCACAGGTGGTAAGGAGCAAGGCCAGGAACTGGTTTTATGAGGGCAGAACCCAAAGTCCGGGTCTTATCCATCTGGCCAGAGAGTAACAAACGCATCACAGCTGTGCGTGAAGACCCGCTCTATGAACACTGCTACGGTTCAAAGCCTCTATAGTCCTTTACGGTGGCAAAATTCGGCTTTGATTCACATAGGTTAGCCCTGGGAAGCTTCTTAGAGATGATCTAATACCACCCTTGCAATTTCCTTGAAAAGAAGCTGCTGGTTTGAATAAAGTTAATCCATACAGTGGTTTACAAAAGAAGTTTCTTTTTCTCTCATGTAATGGTTTTAATATGAATGGTCCAGGTCCTCAGGGCAGCGTTGCTCCTTCTGGTCACTCAGTGATCCAGGTTCCTTCTAGGAAACTGCTGTGCACTCTTTTAGGACCAGTCATCAAAGCAAGGCCACCACATCCAAGGTCCAGCCAGCAACTATGCGGAAGCAGTCATGCATGAGGTACACGTAGGCTCAGGCTTCCAAACCACTAACGAAAAGTGAAGGGGGAAGGGGAAAGAAGAATCCAAAGGGTAGAAACATGTGGAGGAAGAAGAGAGAAAAAATTATTGTTTCTGTGGTAGGAGGAAAGATTATGGGTTTGAACTAGGGAATTTTATCAGCCACGGGTTAAAAAAATGCTGCTTCCTGACTTTTCCTTCTTTTTCCTTTCTCTCCATGTTCTCTCATTACAAGTGTACTTGTAAGGAAGGAAAAGCCTGGAAAGGTCACTGAGCGGTCATCTCATTGGTCAACAGAGAAAGCTGAAGAGTGGGACATTCCTCTATCCTGAAACAGTGACCTGGGATGCCGGGCCTGAGGTAGTCTAGTTATGGCACTTTCAAGGTAGCCCCTGTTTTGTCAAAGGCATCTTTGGCTTGTTTCATATTTTAAATTAAAGTAAAAATTTTAAAGTGGACAAGGTAGTCCTGTGGTTTGAACATCAAAAGATATGTAACGGTTTACCCCAAGAAGTCTTCAACCTCTGTCCTCATGCTTGTTGTGAAAATGCACTGGACCATAAAAGAGATAATTTTATTCTGCCTGTTATAAAAGGGAGAGCATTCATGAATGAGGGATCTCTCTCTCTCTCTCTTTTTTTAAGATTTTATTTATTTATTTGACAAAGAGAGATCACAAGTAGGCACAGAGGCAGGCAGAGGGAGAGGGGGAATCAGGCTCCCTGCTGAGCAGAGAGCCCGATGCAGGGCTGGATCCCAGGACCCTGAGATCATTACCCAAGCCTAACCCACGGAGCCACTGAGGCACCCCTGAATGAGGGATCTCTTAAAGAGAAGGAAGGAGCAGGTCAACGAGGGAGTCATCCTCAGGAGTCCTATGGCATTCTTCTGAAGAATGGGTCTTATTTCAGATAGATGCAGGTTCCTTTGCTATTTCCTAGGACACAAAAAGGTCGGCAGATTTCTTAGCCTTCACAGTTTTCTGGATCACAGGGCTTACGTCAAGTTTGACATTGTCACTATTTATACCAAACTTCCCCTGTCCTCTATAGGTGGCTACTTTTATTGTTTTTTTTTGGTGCAGCTTCAGTTTCATCTTATACAAACATGGCTCTGTATACTTTTAAAAGTTTTTGTTTGTTTGTTGTTTGTTTTTTGTTTTTTTTTAAGAGCGGGTTTAAGTTCACAGCAAAATTGAGAGGAAGGTACGGATTTTTTCCATATATCTCCTGTCCCCACATACCAACCACCCTCCCAATTATCCATGTCCCCCACAGAGTAGTACATTTATTACCACTGATGAAGCTACATCAAGCCAACATAATCACCCAGAGCCCACAGTTTACATTACAACTCACTTTTGGTGTTGTGTGTTCTACTATGGGTGTGGACAAATGGATAACATGTTGTCAACGTCATAGTACCATACAGAGTATTACAGAGTATTTTCACTGCCTTAAGATTCCTCTGTGTTCCACCCATTCATCCCTCCCACTCACCCCAACTCCTGGCAACCACTGATCTTCTTACAGTCTTCATGGTTTTACCTCCTTTTTTTTTTTTTTTCTATTTAAGATTGTATTTATTTTTTTGGGAGAGAGAAGGAGAGAGAGAGAATGCAAATGAGTGGGGAGGAGGGGCAGAGGGAGAGGGAGAGGCAGATTCCCCGCCCCCAGGTACCCTCATACTTTTACCTTTGCCAGAATGTCATAGAGATGGAATCACACAGTATGTTGCCTTTTCAAACTGGCTTCCTTCATTTATGCACTTAAGTTTTTTCCATGTTTTCAATGCTTGATAATTCATTTCTTTTTAGTGCTAACTAATATTCCATTATCTGGTAAATATATTTTTTTTATCAGCCCCTTTCTTACACAAAAAGTAAACAGTAGCAAAGTATATATGCTTTCTGCAATTACCTTTTTTCTTTTATGGTATATGCTGGATATCTTTCCATATCCATCCAGCTAACTACTTTTTTCCCATATTTTTGGCTCTGAATACTATTCCATTGTGCGGATAAACCATAGTTATTTTAACTAGTCCCCTATGTCACTTGAATTCATTCCAGTATTTTGCTATGATAGTTTCATAAACAACTGTTTTACACATATATCATTTTGTACATGTATCGGCATACCTACAGGATAAATTCCCAGAAGTGAGATTGCTGGGTCAACAGCTAAATGTGTTTGTAATTTCTGTAGTTTTTGCCAGATTGTTCTCCATTTTGCCTTCCTACTTGCATTGTAGGAGAATGTTGTGTCTCCGTATCTTCACCAGAATGTGTTGTCAAGTGTCATTTTTCTAATCTACTTAGGGAGAAATAGTATCCCTTAGGAGGATTAATTTGCATTTCTCTTAGAAATATCTTTGATTAGAAAAAGGGGCGGGGGAGCGCCTGGTGGTTCAGTCAGTTAAACATCTGCCTGTGGCTCAGGTCATGATCCCAAGGTCCTGGAATTGAGCCCTGCAGGGGGGCTCCCTACTCAGAGTGGGGGTGGGGGGGACTTCTTCTCCATCTCCCTCTGCCCCTCCACCCTTGCTTTCTCACTCACTCAGCACGCTCTCTCTCTCAAATAAATCAATCTTTTAAAAAAAAATCTTTGATTCAACAACTCTTTTGAAAAATGAATTAGCAAATAGACTCAACTAAAGATAATCCTTGAGTAATCGATGATCAACTCTCCCTGCACCCCCTAGTGTAAACCCAAATGAGTGTTGTCAACCTGTATGGTGGAGAGTGGAATGTCTGCAATTGCATTCCACAAATACTTGCCAGCTCTTCCTCAGAAGAATTCTGTGCTCAGGTAAGTTTGAGACACTGGGGCCAAGAAGGTAGAGGCTATTTTACTGAATGACTCCTCAGAACCCCTGTAACTCTCATGTTCATTCTGAATATCTAGAAGGGAATATCCTAGACTTGTCGATGGAAACCTTTCCTCAGAGCATCTGCAAGCAGTTTTCTTGGAACATATTTCTGGAAACACTGATGGAGAACGTTGAGGAGACTGAGTTGGATTTTTACCTAGCACATGGCCAACCCTCAGGAAGTAGTTTTACTTGTTTTTTAAGAAATAAAAATCCCTCTTGTTTTCTTACAATTTTTTCCCTAAAAATTGAGGAAGTGGAGGAGTATCTCAGTTAACTGAAGGTTATTTTTTTTTTAAAGATTTATTTATTTATTTATTGGACAGAGAGATCACAAGTAGACAGAGAGGCAGGCAGAGAGAGAGAGAGAGAGAGAAGCAGACTCCCTGCTGAGCAGAGAGCCCGATGCAGGACTCGATCTCAGGACCCCGAGATCATGACCTGAGCAGAAGGCAGTGGCTTAACCCACTGAGCCACCCAGGCGCCCCTAACTGAAGGTTATTAACAGCTGGATTAACTGAGGGACAAGAATCAGAATTGGACTTGGTTAGCTTTCTTGAGGGCCAGCCCAGGGAAATGGATGCTGGTAAACCACTCTTCCCTGCCCCTCCTCCCCAGGTTGCTTTGCTTAGTCCCCCACCGAAAATAGACCAACAGGGAAGGACCCGAAGACTCATTTGCTCTAAGATGCTAAGTGTTGGTTCATCTGTACAAATAATTATCAAACAACTTCTAATTTTATTGCTTTGGGCTGGGTCGGAGAATTTATTCCGTGAGACATGTAAGGCCCTGCTGACTCTCCAGCAGCTCCAAATCCAGTTAGGAAGATAAGATTTGCCGAGCAGAGAGGTAACAATATAAGTGTGATTAAGTGACAAGATGAGAGTGGGGATAAAGTTACTTTGCCCAGGGGGCTCCTCTCCTGGGAGTCAGCTTTGTAAACCCTCAGGTAAAACTTTACTGGGAGCTCTGGTTGTGGAATTTCCCCAATTCCACAAACCACGATAAGGAGGCATTTTTGTCTTTCCTTTCTTTAAGAGGGGGTGCTCCCTGGCACTCTCCCGTCTTGGCCGGCTGGCTCCAGACGCCCAGGGCAAGGCCACCTAGCCGCATTGGGGAAGCCTGAACGCCAAGGGGATTTCTTCGGCAGCCTCTGGCTCCACCTAAGGTTCCTCTCTGTTAATTGCAATTATATTGTCAATAACGTAGAGGTGGGGGGGGGTGGGGTGGGGGAAGTCCAGTCTGCTTTATTTTTTTTCCCTCTGTCCACTTTCCACCTTCGAATCTGTCTTTAGTTCAGAGTGGCCACAGATTCCTTTTGCTGAAGGCAAAATAACCAGGTTCTCAATTTGAGCACTGGGGAATGGCTTTTTGGAATCTGAGTAGTTTTTTGGAGCAGTCTAAAAAAAACAACATGGTTTTTCAGAGCAGCTAAAAAGGACATACTAGAAATACCAGATTGCTGGGGCGCCTGGGTGGCTCAGTTGGTTAGGCATCTGACTCTGGCTCAGGTCATGATCCCAGGGTCCTGGGATGGAGCCCTGATATTGGACTCCTTGCTCCGTGGGAGCTGCTTCTCCCTCCTTCTGCCTGCTGCTCCCCTTGCTTGTGCTATCTCTCTCTCTCCGTCAAATAAATAAAATCTTTTAAAAAAGAAATACCAGATAGTTGTTACAAAGAGCTGGTTTCTGGAAAAGGACTTAACATATAGGAGGTCAAAAAGAAGTATGAAAACTTTTAAAATATTTGTTTAGATGTGGTCTCAAGAAGTTAGGAGCATTAAGTCAAGCAAACTAGATCAACTTTACATAGGATTCTGTCTTAAATTCCTACTCTCAAAAGCAGTTCTATAATCAAATTCTACAACCAAATACTAAATTACGGATGTTCATCTTAGCGTTATTTATAGTGGTAAAAAATGTGGAAATGATTTCAAAGTCCAATAGATAAATGAAAATTTAAAAAGGTGTTTGAGGAACTCTTAATGGGATTAATGATGCTTAATGTAAAGTAGAATATGGAATATCTATACTGTTCAGAATACCTGCATAGGAAAAACTCTCTAATAGTCTATATCAAAATATTACCAGTGGATTTCTCTACTAAATGTGATTTCTACTTTATTTCGTTTTTTACCCACAACTTCTACAATGAACATGTATCATTTTCATAATCAGAAATATTTTTAAAGATTTATTTATTTTAGAGAGAGTGTGCAACTGGGGGGAGGGGCAAAGGCAGAGAGCGAGAGAGTCTCAAGCTGACTTTGATCACAGAGCCTCCTAACATGGGGCTCAGTCACAAGATCCTGAGATCTTGACCTGAGTCGAAACCAAGCCTTGGCCACTTAACTGACTGTGCCACTGAGGCACCCCCATAATCAGAATTTTTACTTTTCTTGAAAGATTTTATTTATTTCAAAGAGCAAGCGAGCACAAGCCGTGGGAGGGGAGAGGGAGAGGGAGAAGCAGGCTTCCCACTGAGCTGGGAGTCCGACGCGAGACTCGATCCCAGGACCCTGGGATCATGATCCGAGCTGAAGGCAGATGTTTAACCCACTGAGCCACCCAGGTGCCCCCAGAAATATATATATATTTTAAAGATTTTTATTTATTTGACAGACAGAGATCACAAGTAGGCAGAGAGGCAGGCAGAGAGAGGGAAGCAGACTCCCCACTGAGCAAGAGCCCGATTCGAGGCTCAATCAGGGGACCATGAGATCATGACATGAGCCGAAGGCAGAGGCTCAACCCATTTAGCCACCCAGGCGCCCCAGTATTTTTAAATGAGTATTACTATTATAAACAATTTATATATAGAACATTAATGTTGAGACTTAATTATAACGATGTGACTTGAAAGTAACAAATTGTTACTGTGTTTTTGGCATAAATTTTGATCCTGTCCTTGAAAAAGACAAAATATATTTGTAGGAAAGGAAACACAAGTTTTTGTTTTCTGCATTTCTGTGACATAAGCATTTTTTTTTTTTCTTACTTTTGGCCTTTCGGTGAGACCATTGAAAACCTGTTTCCCATCACTTTTTATCACATTTCCACACATCTCTGTTGGAAAATTTGAAATCATGGTAATGCTAAGAAACTCAAATCCTTTTTTAACTAACTCTCTTGGGCTTTAAAAACAAAACAAAACTCAATGCTAGGCTAAGCTATCTTAAAAAAAAAAAGAAAACAAAAACCCTCTAGGACAAAAACGATTAAATTAGGAACTCCAGTTTAGCTACCCAGCAAGATGGACATAGGATAGCCTTGCTACTGTTACAGGAGACACAAACATGGAAAAAGAATAGAAAAACCTAGGTAGTTTATAATTAGCCAAAGTGACTGGATGAATTTAAGTTAAAAATATACAGGGCCCTGGGCTAATTATCTAGAAAAAGCCACTTACTGTTTAAGGTTTTAAGTCAACATCACCAAGTTGGCCCCACAGGTAATCCCATTTCTTTTTAAAAAGTATCAAAATCTTTTCTACGCAGTTGAAGCAGCAAGGCCAGGAGGCCCTCTTCCACCTGTAGTAGTGAATCCCAAGGGCTTTAGTTCAAAATTAAGTCACTTACCTCAGACAGGCTGGAACCCCAAAGTGAGCTCTTCTCCTGGGTGGCAGTTTGGTGTTGAGAAAAAATACCTTGAAATCTCAAAAGCACCGTACTAATGTAAAAGTCTTGTTATCTTTCTTCGCCAACTATGGAGCAATCTGGAGAAATTAACCCTCTCATTTGTTAACCTCAATAACAGGCTTTAACAGATCTGGAGCCCTGGATGGCTCAGATGATTGTTCTAATTAGTTCGGTATGGAGGGATGCAGGGACCTGCAGGATTTTGAGCTCAAGTAATTAAGCCTAAATTAAAAGGAAAAAACAATAGGTTTTATGCCTTCCATATTGGACATATGGATTCCAGATGTTATGGAAGAAATGTTACTGCTAAGGCTTTTTTTAAAAAAGTAATTTATTTATTTGACAGAGAGATCACAAGTAGGCAGAGAGGCAGGCAGAGAGAGAGGAGGAAACAGGCTCCCTGCTGAGCAGAGAGCCCAATGCGGGCCTCAATCCCAGGACCCTGGGACCATGACCTGAGCTGAAGGCAGAGGCTTTAACCCACTAAGCCACCCAGGTGCCCCTGCTAAGGCTTTTTAGGCCACTTTTTGTAGTTGAGAGGATTGGAGGACGAAGCCTGAGGCAGAGCTTGGGAAAAGAGGAGAGGAAGGAGGAAGGTCCTATTGCTTGGGAAATCCTCAGGGTGTATGTGTCTGTGTTTATTAACTGAAAACTAGCAAAAGGGTCTTAAGCGTAGTGTCCCCCAGCACCCTCCCACCCCACCCCCGCACGGGAGCCTCAGAGGAGTTATTTCTGAGTTGGCTTGCTTATAGCTTTGCTTGCTGGCGAGTCCCCTCCTTAGTTGGAAGTGATTGTTTTCTTATTCCATTGCCGTTTCTCTCAGGAATTCTAAATTTAAACTGTTAACACAAACCACCCCCCCAATGTGCCAGAGAAGGTTGCTAGAATTTTGGTCCCATGTGGAAACAGAGACAGGTAATTTTGCCAGGAATAGAGCTGCACTTTTACCTCAGTAATATGCACCAAATACTCTGTTTCTTCTTTTTCAGAAAATGGTAAACACAGGGAAAGGAACAGGAGTTCCAGACCCTGGGAACCAAAATATTACAGACATACAGGAAATGGCTTTTCAAATCCAGCCTGTAAACCTCTCATTTTGTGGGCTCATCTGTGAACCTAGAAAAGAGAGACAAAGATCACAGAGAAGACATTCCTACATTCTGGCAAGGCTGTACCAGAGGACCTCTGGGGGACTTCCCATGCCCTGGTGCTAGGATTCTAAACTCAAGCCATCATTTGAAAGGTTAGAAAAAAGCCAGTGAAATCTGAGGCCGAATTTATGACTTAAAGCTATTTCATGTTGCTTTAGAAACTGTAGACTTTGAAAAACATGTGAGAAACTAAATTATATTTTTGGAGGGAGCGTAGTATATTCTCAGACCTCCTGCTTTAAGGCTTTTCACTGAAAAATACTCCAAATATGTGATCAAGGTACTAAATCACTGAAATATGCATTAATCTTCCTACAACACTTCTGTATAGACTATGCTTTCCATAGCATTCAACAAATGTACCTCTGGTTAGTGAACTGGTTTTAAGTTAATTCTCCAAATATTTGTATTGAGTTGCCTTCTAGGGATAAGACATCCTTTAAACAAAACACACATGAACTAGTAAATCAATCTATGGGTTGATTTGGGCGCTCCTTCTTCCTCGCCAGTGCAGTGAAGGAGTGCCCTGGGTCAGGAGCCAGGCAACCTGCCTTCCCAGCTTTACCACTTGGAGCAAATCAACCTCTCTGCACCTCCCTTTTCTCCCCAGGGTTGGGGGGGCGGGTAGCGGTGGAGGGAGTGGGGAGTAGCTACCTCATCAAATTAAAGGAGTTAATACATGCAAAGCACCAAGAACAATGCCTGGCACATAGTAATGTAACCAAATCCAAGTTCATCCACCCAGTTCACAGCAAAGACTATCACTGACAAGTGTGCAGCAACAAGAGGGTTTACTCCAGAGGCGGCCAAACAAGGAGATAAAAGGGCAAGCCTCAAATCCACCTCTTGAGGGAGTATCAGGGACATGTAAAGGCATCTGAAAGAAGTCTGGGTAAAAAGTTGCAGCTGCATAGTCTGTAGCTGTGAGTAGCCCCATTAACCCTTTGGTTACCGGTTTCAGTAAATACTCAGCAAACCTTGGCTATTTTGTACTGAGCACAGGGAAAGCAACGGACAGGTGCAGCATGGAAATTAAAGACCAAAGTGCGTAAGAGAAGGATAAGAGGGAGTTCACAAAGTAGAAAGGCCAGGCCAAGCAAAAACACAGAACTATCAAACTAGCGTATCTGGGGAATTATAAATGATTCCTTAGAGCTGGATTAATAAGTGTGTGAGCATGAGTGGAGAGAACCCTTAGGATTTAGTAACTAAACCCATGTGGTGAGGAGTGAGGCAGAGGGCAGGTTTTTGGGTTGATGGTGATGCAATTAACCAGGAACAAAATACAGGAGGTGCTATGGGGATTGCCACAGTGTGGGTTTTGCACATTCGGTATGTGTGGGCCTTTAGACTCAAGAAGAGACGTATAACTGGACACACAAATCTGGGGTTTTACGAGAACATTCTGGTAAGCCATACAGTGCTGGGAACCATCAGAATGTTACTGATTGTGGTAGCCGTGAACTCTGCTGAAATCATCAAGAACCAGTGTAGAGAACCAGAAGGCAAAAACATAGGCTACTTGGCCTTCCAGGGTAGCTGGCAGAGAAGGAGCCGGAGAGGAGAAATAGAGAAGAGAACCAGGATAACGTGGGGCCTCGCAAGAAACCAAGGCAGTAAAAAGTTTCACATCAGTTAGGATGTTTTTGATAGAAAATGACAGAAAACTGAACTCAAACTGATTTAAACTGTCAAGATTTATTGGCCCATATAACTGGAGACACAAGCCTCTGGAGGATCACTCCCAAACCAATTGGAAAAAATTCAGTTCACCATCAACAATCAGGAGTTCTACTGAATATCTTTTATGTGCCAGGCATGGTTCTAGAAAATGAACAGGCAGAGGTCCTCCTCTGTGGACTGTACATACAAATAGGTATATATATATATATATATACATATATATATATATATATTTGCATTACAATGCAATGCAATGTTTTAAATTGGGAAAATTATGTAAAGGGAAGAGAGAAAGGTTTAGAATATAATGAAAAGTCCAAAACACTTGCTGGGATTTTCTTGTAAGAATGTCTGGAACTTCTGTAGTAAGTGAAATAGGGAAGCAGTTCGGTATGGACACAAAAGGCTAAAACCTGAAATACCACCAATGACACTAAAGTCCAGCTGTGGTTTTAATCAGTTGTTGAGTTCATGCAGATACCTGTAAAAATATTTATATTTTTAAAATGTGTCTAGTAGGGTTGTGTGTCTAAATGGTGTGGTAATATGTTTTACATGCAGGCCATGTCCAAACCTGCACTAGCCCACTTACATTTTAATTACACACACACACACACACACACACACTACAAACCATATGTATGTAGTTTGCAATTTAAAAAAACCTCACCATATATATATATATATATATATATATATATATAGTTTGCAATAAAAGAAAACCAGGGCCATTACATCCAAATAAGGACTACCAGTTTCTCATACCCCAGTCTCCTCTCCAATGCCTTAGTTCATTACTTACTGCTCTACTGAACTACTGCAACCAGTCTTTCTGAATCAGTCCTTACATGTCTTTTCTTCTTATGGCTACCAACGTGACTTTGCTAAAATAAAAATGGGTCTTCTTTTCCTAACAGTGCTTTGCACCAATAGGTACTCCATAAACTTTACATGGAATGCAATTACAGATTCTAGCCTGAGCTCTGTAGCTAACTCACATATTTGTGGGCATATTGTTTTATCTGGCTGGGCCTGTTTTCTATTTCTCTAATTTGGAAATGATAAAGCCTACCTCGTTAGATTTTTGGAAACTAAAATACTATATGATTGAACTTTGTGAATGCAAAAGTACTACACAGCATTAAGGATCTAGACTAGAAAGTTGAAAGTTTGCAATTAAGTCCAGATAATATGAGTATTTTAATGGCTAAAAATCAGTGTCAATTTTCTCAGTAATGTTCTTTGATTCCGGATAGAACATTTTTCACAAAACTCCATATGCTATTTACACTTTGAATTTTAAAATATGGCCCACAGATGCTTAGTTCCCAAATTTTATCCTTGCACAGAAGAAAGTCATTTACACCTGATGTGGTCTAACTTCCTTAAAGATGAAGAAAGAGTCAAGTATCAAGTGACTTGTCTAAAAGAGAAACAACCTGGATAAAGGTCCCTTTGCCCCTTTGTTTTTTGGTCATATTTTGAAAAGAACCCCCGTGAAATACAAATGGCAGAATCAGACTGCTCTAAAATATTTAGTCTCCTTCTCTTTCCCCTCCTACATTAGAACTATTCAAAGTAGGTGAACATCTCCCAGAAGGGGCATAATGAGCTCACAAGTTTAGCCACTCTATGTCCTAAAATATCAACACCCCTTCTAGAAAAACAGTATTTATTCCTCCCCGCCATTCCCATTCTGTTACCTTCTAGAAGGGGGAGCGGGCTGAAAGCCATCACTAGAGGCTGATCTAGTTAGCTTTTGTTCTATCATAAACTAACTGATTTAAGTTGGAAATTGAACCAATGGGTGATAAAAAGAGGTTAGATTTCCAGACAGTGGCTTGCTGGTTTTTTTTTTTTTTTTAAGTTTTTATGTATTCATTTGACAGAGACACAGCGAGGAAACACAAGCAAGGGGAGTAGGAGAGGGAGAAACATGCTTCCCACCAAGCAGGGAGCCCGATGTGGGGCTGGATCCTGGGACCATGACCTGAGCTGAAGGCAGATGCTTAAGGACTGAGCCACTCAGGCGCCCCTTGGGTTGTTTTTTTATTGTATGAGTTTTGCCTTCATGCTAATTTTTAAATCTTGTAATAGTTCAGTAACTTCTTGAAATATCTGCTCCTCTAATACATGTATCCAGACAACAGATTTCTCTAGATTTAGGAATCACAGACTCAAAATTATAATTCCATTTGTTTAGTCTGGTGTCACACTGAACTCATGCTTTTTCATGCCACTCCCTAATACGATATTCTAGCCCTCGAAATTATTCATATACAAAGGCTTTAAATAAAAAGTTCCTTGCTTTACAATTACTTCAATTTTGGGAATCATGTATCTATAAGCACAGAGGACAAAGCAGCTATAGGGAGCACCTGGGTGGCTCAATTGGTTTAGCATCTGCCTTTAGCTCAGGTCATATCTCAGGGTCCTGGGATCCAACCACATTGGGCTCCCTGCTCAGCAGGAAGCCTGCTTCTTCCTCTCCATATGCTGCTCCTCCTGCTTGTGCTCTCTCTCGCTATCTCTGTCAAATGAATAAATAAAATCCTGGAAAAAAAAAAACGAAAACAAACAAACAGCCACAGAATTATTTTTTGCAAGTTTGAGATGTACTGGAAGCTATCATACTGTTTCTATTCTTTCCTCATTCTACAAAACACCATGGTAGCACCATCATTTTAATGCCTTTTGCAAATCTTAATCTACTTGATCCATGTTTCCAATTAAACAAATTTTATAGCTTTTCAAATACTGATTTCCAGTACTGAAGAAAAACAACTAAACTGAGGATTTTTTTTTTTTTTTAAATGCAAAGACAAATGTCTTTAATTCTTCTTATACACTATAGAGGTGCAGTGTCCTGTAATTAACTCTTGGCTCTGAAAGGCATTAAGATGCATGGAATGATTGATACAACGTATAGCATCTCCTTTTTATAGTTCAAAATACTATAAATAACTAACTGCCATTATGGACTAAAGAAATAAAATCAAATGTGATTAATTTCCTTACTACCCCTTGCTGAATTTGACTATTACTATATGAAGCCTTAAAATAGGAGCCATGCACAAAAACAAAACAGAACACAAAATGGTCAGTGAAATCTGAGTCTCAGATAAACAAATTTTTAGTGTTAAGTAGGTCCCACATATTGCACATATAAAACATTATTTGTTCATCTAAAATTCAAATTTAATTGGGTGTCCTCTACTTCTATTTGCTACATCTGGCAGTTCTTTGTAGAGAATTCTTATCTTCAGCAAACTATTTACCAGGGAAATTAATGAATAACCATCCCCTAAGGTTTACATGATAAAGCACAGTAACAATCAGGGAAGATCTCCCTGCTTACCACAGAGAGTACCCGAAGCTATGACAACTGCAGTCCCTCGAGGATCACGAAAGTCTGACTGGTGGGTAGGTGGTTCAGAGTGATGATTCTGGAGTTCAAGTATCCTTAGTTAAATCCCCAAATCACTGCTCACTCACTGTGGAACCTCGGGTAAGTTAATCTCTCTTTATTATAAAATGAAGCCTCTAGGACCTGCTTTACCAAGGCTGTTTGAGGATCAGTGAAAAAGTATCCACAAAGCACCTGGAACACAGAAGGCACTCCTAGATGGTAATACCTACTATTAAAAACATCACATGGCAAAGAGGGTACTTGCCACAGACAAATATTCAAATGTTAATGTTATGCAATAGTAATATTGAATAAGTAATTTTTATTTCCATGATCTATTTACACTGTACAAACACTGTTGAAAAGCACCCTACGAGTTCACAGTACATTACAATATATTTAAAAATATATTCCTTTATAAAAGGTTCATAGAACATTGGCATGTCGGCATGTGACAAAACTCTCAAATCATGTCACAAATTCTGTGACAGCAAGAATGCTTCCATGTGTTGTCATTTTCACAATCACAAATCACCACTTGAGTTTTAAATAAAGTTTTAAATAAAAAATGAATTCTACAGTGGAAAGTTCCCACAGCAATACTTATTATTAGTTAATTAACATGTACTTTCATGGAGATGTTGTTTCACAATAATTTAAAACATCAACTTAATCTGCCCAAAAAAACCGTTTCAACAAGTTTCGCAGTCCAGAAATTCTTGTCATTTGTTGTTTTCTACTTTTTCTTCTTTGTTGGCTCTCCTGGTTCTACTTTGCGCTTTTTAGAAGTATGTTCATCTTTTTCATCATCTTTAAACAGGAAAGGAAAAGTTTTAATCAGTAATTTTAAAAGAAAAGTTAAGTATAAATATTTCATTGACTTCAGACCAAAATCATTATTCCCAGCTTGTGTTTCTTCTGGTTTCCTAATAAAAACCAAAAGTTAAATTTAGAACTCTGATTTTAAAGTGCCAAGTAAAAGTAGAAATTTTTAAATTGTAGTGTCATGCAGAATTCAGATTGACCTTTTAGTGCTATATTAAGGTAGTTTTAAACTGAGAGTAACAGACTTGTTCTGAAAAAAAGCTATTCCCATATATTCCACAGTATATACTTTGTGTGTATTTAAATAATCTACATGTTGTAAAAAACAGAACACATTCTATTTTTTTTTTAACCAAAGACTACCAATCTAAACATGACATTATTTAAAGTAGCCATTGGCTGTTCTTTCCCTTCCAATCTACTTTCTCTCCCCGCAAAGCAACTCCCTTTCCTATTCATAACCCTTGTCCTTTTACTTTGAAATTTAAAAAGCACTCACAGGTAAAAGTTTCACCAAAACTGTATTCTCTCTGAACATGTGTGTGGCTTTGTTAAGAACTCCATATAGACAGACTAACATACAAAAGTTATAAATTTTAAAATACAAATTTATGTTAAGCACATTACTGGATTCATTGCATTTTTGGCTTTACCTTCTCAATCAAAACAGATGCCCAAGTTCAACAACTATCACGTGGTGATCTATAAAATATTCTGATATTGAAAGGGGTCTTCATATTAAAAAAACTGGGAAGCTGCAGTGCCTGGCTGGCTCAGTAAGTAGTAGAACATGAGCCTCTTGATCTTCGGGTGGTGAATTCAAGCCCCATGCTGGGTGTGGAGCTTACTTAATAAAAAAAAAATTATAATAAAAATAAAAAGTTGGGGAAAAACTGCTTATATCACACCATAACTCCTTATAGAGGAAATACATTTACAGCCTAAGCCTTCAGTTCCCTTCTGCTAACTGTACCATACTCAGAGTATCTCCTTCATTGATGAAGAGAATAATTAAAATTAACAGAAGATTCATTCATCTTCATTCATCTTTAAGCACAGTATGGCAGTATTATTTATGTATTTCAGAAAGCACTTATGGGTTTAGATAAGCAGCAAGATAAGATAAAATTCAGATCAACAAATCATCCTAGGAATTATAGACCAGAGTTTTAATCAACAGTTTATCATGCATACACAAAAGTAATGTATAAACCAACTGATATGTCACAGAGCTCAAATAAGCCAAGATCTTTGTTTTTTAACTGGAGTTTTATTAATGTCATAGCTAGACTTTGAGATTATCTTCACAGTATAAAAACTGAAATTACTTTCTAACTATTATAAAATCCACTGTTTACATCTCATTAAAAAGATGACTGTGGGTGCCTGGGTGGCTAAGTTGGTTAAACATCTGCCTTCAGCTCAGGTCATAATCCTGGAGTCTGGGATAGAGTCCTGCACTGGGCTCTGAGCAGTGAGCCTGCTCTCTCAAAAAAAAAAAAAAAAAAAGAGAGAGAGAGAGATCGTGAGACATTTCTGCTATTAATCTGCCAATTTTAAATAAATTTACTGAATTAAAAAACACAAATTACTAGGGTTGGAAAAATAATTTCCAATAGGAAATTGAACAGAAGCTATTGCCATCTAGTGACATAACAAGGCATTGCCTTGAAAAGCATAGCAGGACAAATGAAACAAAACCACCCTGAAATGTTCATTTAATCAAATTATTGAGTTTCTACTCTGTGCCGTATATTACAGATGCATTAGTAAAGAAAAAATTTTTCTATTATGGAATTCATGCCGCCTGAGGTAAATAAGTAACACTGTTAATATGAACTAACTTTTTAAAATTCTTTAAAAAAAAGAAAAAGCATTAACTACTTATGTAGGGATTTCATGGCTAAGTACATGTCAATAATATCTAAGCCTTACTGAACTGAATTTCACAATTACTAAACAAGAAAAAATAATAATAAACCTAAAAGAATTTAACTGGCAAAAAAGACCGAAGTGCAAAAAATGAGTAGGAAAAGTAAAAATAATTTAATAGTCTAAAAATCAGATAATTTAAGAGTGTGGAATTTTGCTTTTTTTTTAAAAAAAGATTTTATTTAATTGACAGAGACAGTGAGAGAGAGAACACAAGCAGAGGGAGAAGCAGGCTTCCTGCTGAGCTGAGAGCCCGATACGGGGCTCATCCCAGGACCCCAGGATCATGACCAGAGCTGAAGGCAAAGGCTTAACAACTGAGCCACCCAGGTGCCCCAAGAATATGAAATTTCTTAAACGAGATATTTTGTAAGTTAATAAAAACAAATTAAAAAATGATCAATTTTATACTGACTTTGTGGGATTCTGAAATGACAAAAATCACTTCTAAAAAGGAAAGTATCTAAAAAAGAAGATAGTTATAGTCAATAACCAACATTAGAGTCCAAATTAAAGATTCTATGATTATCTTTTAACTTTATGATCCACTGAGCATTGGGTCCTTCTGTCGTTTGATATTATTTCTGTACACGTTCGATGGAGGACCATCATATAATCAAAAGAACAGAAATTACCGAGGAGAATAACAACATTATTTGCCACGTATTTGGAGGCAAGCTAGAAAGAAGAAAATTCTTTCTGGTTGTTTGTCCTGGTAGAGAATCCTCACTTTTTCCATATAGAAACAAAGAGAGAGCACCAATCTATCTTAATTTGAGTATCAGCTCTAGTGGTTTTACTTCCTACAGAACAGCTATTTCTCAAGCACTTCCGCTTGCAAAACATTGAGAGAATAAACCCCAGCTTACAGAGACATCATTTCCACTTAAGGGCCTGAATCTGAATTCTAATTTCACTTCTTCCTAGCTGTGTGAATTTACTTAGGCCAATTCTTTAATCTGAGATTATTTCCTTGTCTATAAAAGAGTAATCTTGTCTATAAAAGAGTGATCTCACTTTACTAATGCATCTGTACCACTTCTTTACTAGGTCACTATGTGGAAGTACCTATTTTACAGCTTGGCATCTTCTAGTTTTGTGATCATAGACAAGTCACATGAAGCTTTCATTTCCATATTTCCTTATCTGGTTTCACCAGGTGCAGGATTAAACACTATTTATGCAAAAATGGTTTTTTATTAATTACACAATACTATACAGTATGAGGTATTTTGATTTAAAAGGATGCTATTACTGAATGATATGCCTTCATTAGTGACTTCTAATCCACACTGGAAAATCAGTGAAAGAAATGGAAAAGCCAAGTAAAATTAAAACTGAAGAACTCCTACCAGTTAGTTATTTTTTCTCCTAAAACAAAACTCTGCATGGCTGTAAAAGGAGCTAAGGGAAGTAGCCCTGGATTCATGAGCACTTCAAAAATCTGTTTAACTGGCATGACCTTCCATAAAAATGACTTCCAAATATTAGCTCAATTCAACAATACCTACTGAATAGTCAAAATGTACCACAAACTGTAAAGGAACTAATGTTCACAAAGAAGACAAACTTATCAACAAATAATCTCATATAAGATGATAGTACAATCAATAGCATTAGCACACACAAGGCTTAGAAGAGCAAATAATTTGAAGGAGGTGCTGACATTTTTTTCTTTGAGTAAGATTTTGAAGGATGAATGTGTTTACCGGCCGAAGAGGGAGGGAAGAACATTCTGGAAAAGGAGCAACATACGCTGAAAGGCATGGAACCATAATATAGCATGGTCTATTCAGTTTTCAATTTTAAGATCTTAAAGTGGTAGAAAAAGACACCATTTAAAATGAAGGTAGAGAGAAAGGCTGGGCCTATCAGAAGGCTTTGACTATGCTCTTGGTGAAGGATTTTAAGCAGGTGAGTTTCATAATCAGACATTACTTTTAGAAAAAGTGATCACTAGCTGCAGTGTGAAGGATGGAATTGAGGGCTTGGGTAAATGTATGTAAGCAGAGATTACTGTGGTTACTTATACTCTAAATATGAGATGAAATTATGATACAAACATTTCAACTAGGTCATTATCTTCCTATTACTATGTAGTAATACTCAATTAACTTCATTTTGTCACACTAATTTTGGCTTTAAACCACAACTGCTTTAATATAAAATGAAACCTTCAGCTCTTCGAAGCTGCAATCACAAGAAAGAATCCATGAATTAAACGTCTCTGTTTTAAACTATAAATCCTATATACGACGGGTTGAGATAGCAGAGATTTCACTCTAATGCCTGAAGAACTTAAGATCTTTTTCTAAAACATGGTAAATACTACTGGTTGAGCTTCCAGAGACTTCACGTCAAGGCCAAATTTATACAATCTTTCTCAAAACTACGGCAAAAATAATAATTACACACCATCATCAATTTCTTAAGTCGTCAGATTTAAATTTCACTCATTAAGTATCTCCTTCTTTTTAAACCCATCACAGGGGCCAAAAGGTATTTATTCAAGGAACTCTGACTGGCCTTACCTGATTCCACTGTCTCCTCCCCTTCTGGTAGAAGCCTAGCTTTCTTAGCATTCTGTGGGGCATCATCACCATTGTCCTCATATATGTTAGACCACTTTATTGCCATATCCAGCTCTGGAGGGGGAGGTTTCTTCTCAGTAGTGTAGGTCTCCGGAGGTGGTACATAGTTTGACTTCCATATTTTGAATTCTTTTGGAGGCTGTTAAGCAAACACATTAAAAAGCACCGTGACGAACCGAGGTTCCTCCAATCGGTATGGGCACATGCACCTCCCTGCCGTTCGCTTATTGTTCAGGATGACTTTTTTTTTTAAAAAGGTTTAAAGATACATCTTTTTTTTTTTTTTTCCATCAAAATCACAATACTGTTAAGTGAAAAGCCAAAGGGTTCCCTATACGAATAAAGCTAATAACTTTTAGTTACCAAAGAAGAATCCAGTCTCAGAGATACTACGCCAAGGCTGACCCCTTCAGGAGGCTGCAGCAGACACTGTCTTGGAGGCAGCACCGCAGGCACTTCGGCGTCAAAGGGAAGGGGTCTCGGGGAGAAGCTGCAGCGGGGGGGGGCGGGGGAGTCACCACCGTTAGTCCTCGCAGCGCGGGGTCGGGGCACCGAGCGCGGAGGTTTGGGTCTCCTCACAAGGGGGCGGGGGCTGCGGGCCAGTCTGACACCCACCAGGCTGGGGAAGGGGGCCCGGGCTCCCCAGGGCTGGAGATGGGAGGGGTGGTGCGGTAACCCGCAGGAGGTGATTGCGTGTGGGGGGAACGAAGTGCCGGTCCCCAGGAGAGGGCTCAGGAGGAAGGGGGCGGAGGCCGGGGCCACGGTCGGGAAACCGGGTCGGGAACCTCACCTCCTCAGGCGCCTTGACGACGTGCCTCTCCCAGTCTATCTGTTTGTTGAGCGGATTGTAGAGAAAGGCCGGGCGAGTCACGCTCCGAAACAATTCGTCGGGTCCTGGCAGCCGCTTCTCTGCCTTGTTCCCACAGCCGCCCGCCGGCTTCGCAGGATCTGGGGTCCTGCGATTCGTTTCCTCCGGCTCGCTGTTATCCTCCTCGCCTGAGGAACCTGAGCTGCTGCTGCCGTAAGCCGCGAAATAGCTCAAGGGGTCCTTCTCCTCGGCCGCCATGACGGCTGCGCGCGACAACCGGGCGCTCCGCCGGAAGCCGGAAGCTGCCTCAGGGCCCGCCCCACGGTTGGCTCCGCCCCAAGTATTGCGGTAGAGCGCAGACCCTGCGCCCCCTGACGGCAGCGGGGCTGCTGCCGCTGGAGGTCGGACTGAGGCTGGAGGCGGGGAGCGCACTTGGCCGAGCGGGGCTGCTTTAGGCTCCTTCCTGAGGATCCCTGAGAAGAGACAAGTCCTGAAGTAGTGGTCCCAAACAAACTGTCAACATTCAGTAAGAATTTATTAAAGGCATACTCGAGATAAGAATTTGTTTTTCACGGCCGCCTCACCTTAACCATTGCCCAGACACCAGGATTTCTTCCTGATCTCACTGCATCTCCTCTTCAAATTGAAAATTATTCTCAGTATGGTTGTTTCCCCGCAGTCACCGTGGAAGATCTCTATGGGTGGTGCACTGATCCAGTCACAGGCTAAATCCTTTCCTGCTTGACCTCATTCCAGTGGGGTCTGAACAGCTGTCTTTGATGAAATTCTTCTTGGATTGCATCTCACCTCTCAGTGGGTCTTCCACACACTCTGGCTTCTCATTGTCAGCCTCTTTTCATTCTTGCTTTGCCCTGTCTGGCCCTTAAACGCCGGTGTTTCCCAATTTATTGCACCATCTTTCCGCAAGAGGTAAAGGGCATTACAACGTTGCAGGCCAACCCATTTCTTTCCATGGCATTAACCATCTTATGCTTGTGACTCCCAAATCTGGGTTTCCAACCCCAAGCTCTCTATCCAACCTCTGGACCAGACCTCCATTTGGCTCTTAAACTTTTCATGTGGACGGACTGCTGGGGCCTCAAACACCGATATACTAGAACAGTAGCTTGTCCTTTCATATGACTTGTTTCTGTGTGTGCTCCCTCTCTTAGAAAATGATATAACCTAGTCACCAAGAAAACTAGAAATCTTTCACTCCTCCTGGTGATCTAAGAGGGAATGGCCCTAAATGAAAGTGAAAAAGTCGTTTGTAGAGTGTCTGGGTGGCTCAGTTGGTGTCTGCCTTTGGATCAGATCATGATCCTGGGGTCCTGGGATTGAGCCCTGTGCCATTAAGCTCCCTGCTCAGTGGGGAGTCTGTTTCTCCCTCTCACTCTGCTGCTCCCCTGTTTGTGCCCTCTCTCTCAAATAAATAAATAAAATCTTTAAAAAACTGGCCCCTTGTTGAGTCCCTCTGAGGTTTGGGTACACAGTTTGAGTCATGAGTCCCTGTTATCAAAGCCACCAACAGCCCCCATGTGACAAAGTCCGGGGGCTGCTTCTTACTTCATCTCTTAACAAGACAGACCTTTTTTTTTTTTTTTTTTCTTATTTCAAATAGATTTTATTTATTTATTTATTTTAATTTTTAATTTTTTATAAACATATATTTTTATCCCCCAGGGTACAGGTATGTGAATCACCAGGTTTACACACTTCACAGCACTCCCCATAGCACATACCCTCCCCAATTCCCATAACCCCACCCCCCTTCCCCCAACCCCCCTCCCCCCAGCAACCCTCAGTTTGTTTTGTGAGATTAAGAGTCACTTATGGTTTGTCTCCCTCCCAATCCCATCTTGTTTCATTGATTCTTCTCCTACCCCCTTAACCCCCCCTGTTGCATCTCCACTTCGTCATATCAGGGAGATCATATGATAGTTAAGACAGGCCTTCTTGAAACAATTTTTTCTCTTGCTTTTTACCAATCATATGCTTTAGTTCTCTTCCTATTTCACAGGGCTCTTTTCCGTTTCCTCTCTTGCCTTCTTCCGTCTCACCTCTAGTTGTGAGAGCACCTCAGGCTCAGTCCTGGAATAGCCCTTCTTTTCTATGAACCCTCTGTTTAAAGGTGAATTCATCAAGTCTCATGGTTTAAAATACCATTTTATGCTAATAACTCCCACATTTATATAACCAGTCCAGAAGCATTCCCTGAACACCAAAATCCTTGTACCCAATTTCCAACTTCAGTGTCTAACAAGCACTGCAACCTTAACATATTTGCAGTAGATTTTCTACGAAGATGGCAGTCAACAATTCCTGCCATGTCAGTGCTGTATGCCGTTCCTTCCATCATGGGGTATATTTCCTCTCCCTTTGGATCTGGGCTAGCCTTGTGCCTTGCACTGATGACTAGGATGCCTCCATTGTCTCCCCCATCCCCCGCCCCCGGGAAACCCTGAGCCACCATGTAAAGAGAGATCCAGCTACTCTGCTGGAGATACTGTGAATAAGGAACCCCAGTCAGCTCCCAGCTGGTGTATCCATCCCAGGTAAAGCACTAGATTTGTGAGTGAATTTATACAATCCCAGCCAAGCCTTTATAAGAATTCAGAATGATCCCAGGATAGAGCATCATAAGAACTATGTAGCCAAGTCTAGCCCAATTTGCAGAATCAAGAACAAATAACTGGTCATTATTTTAAACCACTAAGTGTTAGTGTTTTAAAAGTTTAGTGTTCTAAAGTGTTTTAAGTTTAGGTATGTTATGCAGCAATAGACACCTGAAAACATGTCCAAACTGAACTCTTCATTTCCTACCCTCAATACTCTCCACCTCCCATAATCTGTCCCATCTCTTTAAATTACAGCATTACCATTATTTTTGAGTAATCTCTATACCAAACGTGGTGCTTGAACTCAGGACCCTGAGATCAAGACTGACATGCTCTATGGACTAAGTCAGCCAGGCACCCCAAATTGCAGCATTATTAATCCAGGTGCTCAGGTCACAAGTCAGCAAATGTTATCATTTCAAATTTAAAATATAGTCCAAGTCCAAACACTTATTACCGATTCTACCTCAACTACATTTCTTTTTTGTTTCCTGCTAATTTTCTTAACATTTAATAATCTTTAAATTGGTTTAGATTCATGCATTACATTTAGTGGCTGTGTCTCTCTCTTTTAATCTTTAATGGTTTTCTGTTTTTAAATTTCATGACTTTGATATCTAGACTATAGTTATTTTGTAAAAGATGCCTCTATTTGTCCTAGTGATAAATTCAGGTTACAAATCTTTGTTAAGAATATCATGAAAGGGGACATGTGGGTGGCTCAGTCAGTTAGGTGGCTGCCTTGGGCTCAGGTCATGATCCCAGGGTCCTGGGGTAGAGTTCCACATCCTGTATCAGGCTCCTTGCTCAGCAGGGAGCCTGCTTCTCTCTCTCTGTCTCTGCCTGCCGTTCAGCCTACTTGTGCTCTGTCAAATAACAAAGAAAAAAAAAGAATATCACAAATGTGGTGTTGTGTTCTTCTCATTGCATTCTATCAGGAGGCATGTGGTTTCATTTGCTTTGGTACTAATGATTTTTAACTTTTTAATAAAGATTTTATTTTTAGGTAATCTCTGCACCCAAGGTGGGGCTCAAACTCAAACCCCAAGATCAAGAGTCATATGTTCTACAAGCTGGGCCAGTCAGGCACCCCTGATTTTTTGTTTAAGGTAGTATCTGGCAGGGTTTTCTACTATCAAGTTACTTTTTTCCTCCTTTGTAATTAGTAAGTGTTTTGTAGGGAGATATTTGAGACTGTGTCAATATCCTATTCTTCATCAGATTATTTGTCCATTACATTAGCATTAACTCATGGGTTCTTATTTTATCCAATGATTTATGATCTATTATTAGTATTTATTTTGATGTTGAAATTATTCCTGATTTGGCCTGTGGGAGCCCCTTTAAGCTGGTTTCTGTGCCTTTTGGACATGTCTCAGTTCAATTGTCACCTGCTCTGAGACGAGTTCCCTGATGATGCTATCTAAACTCTTTCTCAAGTTATGTTTTAACTCACACATGCCCTATTTTATATCCATGGTAACTAGAATTACCCAGGTTCCCCTACTTATATTTTACCTCCCCCAACTGCAATGTGAATTCTTTGAGAACACAGGTTTTGTTTTATCACTCTGTCTCCAGCACCTAGAAAATAGGGACTCAATGAATAATTACTGAATTAATGAGTGAAAAGAATACATTATCTCCACTCTTAACTTTCGGTTATTTAAGAAATACTAAGAGCATGAATTTGTGGAAAGAACATTGACTGTGGAGCCAAACAGTCCTGGATTTTTATTCTAAACAGTTGTGTGATGTTGAGTCATTCACTTTATTCTGAGTTTGTTTGAGCTCTGCTCTCAGACAGCCTTCATAAGATTATATTTAACAACTATAGACAGATTTGCTTCTTGGTTTGTTTTTTCCCCCAAAGTCCAAAGTGTGTATATTTATCCATTGAAACAAGATAACCAGAGCCTAGAACTTTCTGCTCCCTTTTATATTGCTTTAAAAGACAGTACCTGTAAGACTGAATTCTACTGGGTGCCTGGGTGGCTCAGTTAATTAAGTGACTGCCTTCAGCTCAGGGTCATGATCCTGGAGTCCCAGGATCGAGTCCCCTGCTCAGCGGGGAGCCTGCTTCTCCCTCTGTCCATCCCCCCATCATGCCATCTCTCAAATAAATAAATAAAATCTTAAAAAAAAAAAAAAGCTTCTACCTTATACCATACACAGAAATCACTTTATAATGAATTATATGGCCAATTGTGAAATTAAAACAACTAAGACTCCAAGAAAAAACATAGAATATCATTATGACATTGAGACAAGCAGATTTCTAAAACAGGAGCTAGAAATCACTAACCACAAAAGAAAAGATTGAGAAATTAGATTACTTAATTATTTAATTGAAATAAAGACTGGGGTACCTGCATGGCTCAGCCTTTTAAGCATCTGCCTTTGGCTCAGGTCATGATCTCAGGGTCCTGGGATCGAGTCCCCATTTGAGTCCCCGCTCAGTGTGGAGGCTGACTTCTCCCTCTTCCTCTGCCTGCCACTCCCCCCCACCCCCCCACCCCCACTTGTGTGTTCACTCTCTCCGTCAAAACAATAAATAAAATCTTAAAAAAAAAAAAGTCTGTTTATCAAAATAAACAAATCCCAAATCTCTCAAACAGAACAAAACACTTCTTAAAAAAAAACTGAAACAAAACTAGAATTTGCCATTATTTTGGCTTGTTCCTAATTTGCCAATGTTTGACCTTGGATGAAGAGCAACATGCTGACCAAAGATGTTAAATCACCTCATGAAAAGGTGTGCTTACCATGGAGAAAACTTACGTTTCATAGTGCTTAGGCTACATATGATTCCAACTATGTGACATTCTGGAAAAAAGCAGTACAGAAACAATAAAAGATCAGTGGCTGCTAGGGCTGGAAGGGGAAGGGAAGAGGAAGAGATGAGTAAGTGCAACAAAGGACATTTTTAGGGCAGTAAAACTGTCCTGTATGATATTACAGTGGTGGATACATGACTTTATGATTTTATTAAAACCTATAGAACCAGGGTACCTGAATGGCACTGTCAGTTAAGTGTCCAACTCTTGATTTCGGCTCGGGTCACAATCTCAAGGTCATGAGACTGAGCTGTGCATCTGACTCCATGCCCAGTGGGGAGTCTGCTGGAGGATTCTCTCCCTCTGCCTCTCTCTGTGCTAAGCACACGCACTATCCAAATAAATATATAAATTCTTAAACAAACAAATCTGTAGAACTGCACAGCACAGAGTGACTCCTAATGTAAACTATTAACTTTTGTTGGTAAGGTTTCATCAATTCTAACAAATGTACCACACTAATGCAAGATGTGAAATGGAAAACAGAGGAAGAGGGGGTAAATGGGAACACTGTATTTTCTGCTCAATTTTTCTACCTAAAATCATGCTAAAAAATAAAGTCTATTAATTAAAAAAAATAAAGTCTATTAATTAAAAAAATAAAGTCTATTAATTAAGATAAAGTTTTAAAAGTGAGCTCACAACTGTTTTTCTATGAAGTGATAATATGGCACCTGTAATAATGCAGCACCCTGCATTCACGAACCTGTCAGTTTGACCTTCTAGTTTATGTATTTTCAGCAAGGGGTGGTTTTCAGTGTTTAAAGGAAAACAAAAATTGACTCCATAGGATTCAGAAAACCCAAAAGGCTAAGTTTCTTAAACCTTAATTTTATTGTCTGAATAGATAACAGTCTGAAAGAGAACTCTGTGTTATAAACTATAAATGTAAGTGATACAGCATATCTAAATTCTTTTTGATTTTGAGTAAAATCTATTTAAAGTAACCACATATCAAATTTTATTTATTTATTTATTTATCTAAAGACTTTATTTATTTATTTGACAGAGATCATAAGTAGGCAGAGAGGCAGGCAGGCAGAGAGAGAGGCAGGCAGGCAGAGAGAGAGGGGGAAGCAGGCTTGAGCCCGATGTGGGGGCTCGATCCCAGGACCCTGGGACCATGACCTGAGCTGAATGCAGAGGCTTAAGTCACCCCAGGTGCCCCTCAAATTTTATTTTATTAATGAAATGAAAGCCTGCTTCTGCTTTTTAACGAGACTTCTTTGAATGTAATGCCACTATTTTCTTATGCCTCACTGACGGTGAAACATACTTCCGATAACCTTTAGAAAATGTTACACTACAAAAAACCACTCAGGCTTGAAAAAAATTTATCTGAAGAATATGCCAATCTTCTTCGTGACTGATAAAGGCAAGAGTCTATCCTGAAATGCAACTTGATTTCACAACTTGAAGTAATGTTTCTATAAAAATTGGCACATATAAAAAAAAGCATTTTAGGTATTTACTTCCTATGGAAATACCTGAAACTTCCAAAAAATATAGCACTATAATTGAAAAACTTTTATTGTTAAAAGCATATCTTCATCTCTGCTTTTTAAAAGTAATGAAAATATTTGAGACATATATCAGGAAATAGGCAGAATTATAATTTAAATAAAAACAATGACAGCATAAAATTTATAAAGATGTAAAATTAGCCAAACTCTGTTATAATAAAAAGACACATCAGGCCAATGGCCTACTTGTTCCAAAAAGTATTAAAGACAGAACTGGCACATAGATACACACATACAACATTTTGCCCTAGTTCTTTCAGCTTGTACAGTGGTCCTCATTTTAAAAGAGAATGAAAAGTACAGAAAACTATTTTTAAAATCTCACCAAATTACACATCATTGCGGGCTTTTGCCGAGACTTTTCTGTAGGAATGAAAAAGCAAAGGTTGTGAAAATCCTAAGAAAACAGTATTGATTAGTAAGGTTAATAAGAAATGTATATTGGCACACTGAGATCCTAGGTGGCTCAAACTCCCTTAGATTACACTGGTAGATACATCTGCATCTGAGGGGGACTGTGTAAGTGTCCCTAAGCCCAAGAGACTAGGGGATTCTTTTCAGTACACTAGCAGTTTTTCTGTTAGTGATTGGCTTTATTACCATATAGATGTAGCTTAACCTGCAAATTTACTGCTGAACAGTTGGAAAGGATTATGAGACTGTGAAAATTTTAGTACAAATGCACTGAGACATTATACCCAGCCTTATACTCTATTCTCAAATAGAGAAATGTTCCCTATTAAAGTTAGTCTTTACATAAAAAATTAGTCTTTCACATAAAAAATGTGAAAACACTCGAAACCTCAAAAACGGAAAGAACAGAAAACACTGAAAAGCACATGATCAACATGATTTTTTTAGCTATCTCAAAAGTATGCTTCTTTCCTCCTAAAAAGAGTCTAATTACAAAGTATGCTTCCACTGCATTTTAAAAGACATATATCAAATATCATTACAGCAATTTTATAAAAAGACTGATACACTTTCAAATATTTTTTGTTGTTATTAAAAAAAATAAAAGGCTGTAAACTGTCATTGATGGGAAACAGCACGTGATCTCAAGGGAAGAAACATCTCACTAGAGTTTCCACAAGTTCCTTCTTCTTCTAACTGCAGCTCCGGTGGCAAAGGAGGAGCCCCAGGGTCCCCAGGTCTGGGAAGTGTAGTTGAAGAGAAGGTGGGATTTTCAGTTCTGCCAACTTCGAGAACAGGCAAATTCAGAGAAGACTCAGTAGAAAAAAAGGGGGCAGTGCTGGATTCTCCTTCAGGATGGTATATGACAGTGGATGCTCTCAGTTTTTCAGAGAAATTACTCTCATCTGAATTTGATCTAGAGAAGTTGTTTGTGGCTCCACCTGGGAAAGGCTCACAGCTGCTACATTTCAGTCCTACAATAAAATTATTTAGATGTAAATGAAAAAAGTAACTTAAAAAATTGAGCCCATACCCATCTTGTAAGTTTTTAAAGATTACAAGCTAGTTACCACACAACCATGATTTAAAGAGCAATTTATAAATTCTGCCATAATCCATTTCACGTTTCATTTACTTTTCCCAACAACTATGAAGTATATCATTATGTTTATTTCCTAGATAAGGAAATAGTCTCAAGAAAACTAAATGACATGCTATAACTCACATTTAATTTGTATCCTTATATGCTTAACCACTGAATGACCTGGAAAAAATTAAGTAGCCCCTAAAATTTTTCATAAAATAAGAAAAGCTGTCACAACTAATATTCTTTAGCATTCTGGCACAAAATGTATTAACCAATAAAAAAAAAAACTTTAAACAGAGCATATGCTAAAATTCTGAGTTAATTAATATAAATTATGGATTCTTGAATCACAGGGTGTTAGAAGTAGGAGGGATTTCAGAGGTCCCCTGGCATAACTTCTACCAGTAGAGATGAAAAAATAGAGGCCCCAGGATTAAGTAATGCCCAACATTCCAGAATTACCTCATGGGAAAGCGAGAACTATAACCCAGGTCTCCTCTTCACATCAAATAATGTCCTGGTTCTCAACTTAACACTTTACTTAAATGACAATGGTTGCTCTGATCAAAGAATTTTACCACATCCAATGGGTATAGCTAACAATTAGCCTCAGGATGAAAGAATAAACACACACTAATTTTATCTTTCTGTTAGTCTTAGCAAATATTTAACTTAACCGTCTGGAGACACAGATCCTCCTGAATTGACAAATTTTATGTCAAATCTGTGATGTCTATAAAGTATATTCATATGTCACTTTTTTCCCCACTAGCTCTTCAACCTCACAATACATTCAGCATTTCTATTCCATGCTATAGAAACTTTTTTCTAAAATATGGCTTAGGAGAGGAGACTTCCAATGTGCCCCAAATGGACTTACAGAATTTCTTAAGGGCAGAGCCCTAGATTACTCTTCTCTATATCCCGCGTGCCTAGAACAGCTGGAGGACAGCTATATCACATGCACATTTACTTATTTAAGGGTGCTACAGAAAGGCACAGAGAGAGAGAGAGATGGGGTTCGTGGGGAGAGGAGATTTAAATAGTGCAGGAAATTCTCTGTGGTATTCCAATTACTGATGTGTGCTCCAGAGTGAGGGAGAAACACAGGAAGTGAATTTGCTATGCCATTTATCAATTTCCATTCCCACGCCTCTCTCCTCATGCCAGACTGAGTGTGACTCTAGTGTTTAAGGTTATGGATAGCTTACAGGACATGACTCTTACAAGCATATCCCAACCACTTCATTCTGTGATCAACTGGTGGAAGAAGAACTATCAGAGCTGGACTTAAAAATACTTTGCCTATATATTGTTCTTCATGTGTGATGTGCATTTTCAGGGGTTACTTCTGAATAGCGATCTTACATTCTGCAGACTTCAGAAGCAAACGCATGTGTATACCAGGATTTTCTTGAAGTTTTGTATAAATGGTATTGTTAAATGAATATAAAAACAGAACACTGAGTGATAATCCATTCTTCCAATGAAATGACATAAGGTAAAAAAAAAAATGTAAATCAAATGTAATTCTGAAGCTGAAACTTTCTGAATAAAAACAAAACAATCATTTCTGGGTTTCTTTGTTTTGTATTTTATTTTTAAAAGCATTGTCATATTTAAATGATTTCTTGGACACCAACATATCTTACCTTTCAGATGTTCTAGTTTTATATTTCTAAGTTTCAACACTTCATCTGTAATCTTCTGAATCAGGAAGTTCTGTGTTTTTTCTCGCCGAATAGATTCAACCAGTGTATCCAGTCCTTTGGGGTTTTCTTGTAAGTAGTCTAACAATTTTCCAGCCCTTTTTCTACTTGATGTTCGGCAGGAAATTTCTTCAGTGTCTTCTCTGCTGAGTATTTTTTTTGCGCGTAGATGATCAAAATGTCTCTCAGCTATGATTTTTTCACACAGGTATACACGCAGATTTTCTAAAGCCTAAAAGACATAAAACTGTGCTTCAGTGTGTTTTTTTCCCCCAACACTTGAGGAAATCACATAGGTGACTGATTATTAGTTAGAAATCTTCACTGGTGGGAGAAAACATACTGAAGTCAGGAGGCTCAGGCCTACTAAAATCCATGTTATTAAGAGAAGGGCCAAGTAAACAGAAGTAGGTCCTAAACTAAACATTCCTTGCAGCTTCTGTCTTGCTTTAATTTAATCTCACAGCTATAAACCAAGACCAGGCTACTATGAGGAGGAAACTGGCTGAATCTAAAGGGCCTGTGTCTGTGGACATAGGGAGGTATGCTCAGGGCCTCCATCTTCCGGGGTAAAGATAAGAGCAGAGGCTTCCATGTTAGTTACCATTGAACAAGGAATCCAGGATTAGTCAGGACCAAAAAGGATAACTTAGTGAGGCCTCATAATTTATAACTTTCTCACGTTTGTAAATTTTCCACTTTCCTGAAGTAAAACCGTAAGAGTTTCTATCCTAGAGTAAGAGTGTCTTTCCTAGAGTAAAACCGTAAGAGTCCACAATGTGTCTATCTTTGGAATCAGTTGGAAAGACCATACCCTAACTCAGTGAGTCAGCTGGTAGAAGGGAAGTTGGCACAGGACTGGAGGAGTATGCTAAAGAAATAGTGAATGTTGGACGAAATTAAAGAAATGAAGAAAAGGAAATCACAGAAAACAGGCTGAGATCTGAGCAGTACCTCAGGGAACTTAATTAGCAGAAAGCTGATGTGGGTCCCAATAAAAAGCATTAATAATTTGATGCCAGCAACTGTATTCTAGCTCTTCTTGCATTTACTAGATATGTGATCTTGGGTAAGTAACTTAACTACTCCTCCGTGCCTCAGTTTCCTCATCTGAGTATTATGAGGAATAAAATAATAAATGTAAAGTACTTAGAAAAGTGCCCGGTACATAGTGAGTTGTCAACAAATGTTATGACTAATTTGACTTCCATATAACGAGCTAGCTAAAGGCAATGGAAGACCTTGCAAGTATCCCAGTACATGGTGGCAGGAAAGTAGGCTGGGTGAAGGGTTCCCATAGTTCTCAGTCCACTGAACTTCCACGTTCATTTATTTATTCACACAGAAAACATTTCAAATATCTAAACACCTAATATGCCAAGGGCTGAGTGTACAAAGATGAACAAGATTTGAATCCTGTACACAACGGTCACATGGTCTAGTTGGAGAGTAGTATCAAACACAAGCCAATAATTATAATGTGGTATGACCCAGAAAACGAAAACAAAAACAAAAACAAAACACCCCACAAGTACTGGGGAAGCACAGAGTAAACAACTAAGCATACCTCCATGATATGGGAAATTTACAGAGGCTATGTTTGTAGCATGAAGGTGCACAGAGGGGAATATGAACAAGTCTGGGGGTAGCTGGGATGCAGGGTGCACATGAAACAGTGGTAAGAAACTAAGCTGAAAAGGAAACAGGCTGGATCATGGAAGAATTTTTATAATACATTGAGGAACATACAATTCACTGTAGCCACAAGAATCATCAAAGGCTTATAAATAGAAGCAATTAAAAAACTTTTGCAGAGGACTGGGGGGGAGCAAAAACTGGGAGAACTGTAAGGAGACTGCTGCAATGTTTTCCATAAGCCATGCTGAGTGCATGAATTTAAGCTGTGCGGATGGAGAGAGAGAATAGATTTCAAAGCTGAACTCCTCGAAAAAAACCTCTTCTGTTGTCATCTCTATGACTTATATGCTGATGATCGCCAAGTTTGTGGATGTGATCAAGACTTTCTAGACTTAGCCCAGATACTTCAAATTCAACTTGTCCAAAACCAAACTTGTTATCTTTGCCTGTCCTTTTCCTCTGATATTCTTAACTCATTGGGGAGTACCTCCGTCCATCCAATCATGCAATAAACCTACCACTCATCCTCCACTTCCTCTCTTCTGCTCACTTGCCACATCTGATCACCTACCCACCAAGTCCTGTCAATTTATCTTACATTTATCTAATACATTTATCTAATTTATAGATACTTACATTTATCTAATGTAAGTATCTTACATTTAATCTAATTTTATATTTCTATCTTACATTTATCTAATCTGCCCCTTTACTTCATTTCTATTATTAGCATTGCCTTAGCTCAGGTCTTCGTCAGATGTTGCATGGACTATTAACAAACAAGACACCTAGTTGTACTTCCTATTTCTTTCCTCCTGCTCAAATTTCTTCTTCACACATCTATTAGATCTTCCAAATTTTCAAGAGAAAATGGAAATCTGGAGTGTTACGTGAATTCTGCTAATATTGAAATGCTATCAGTGAATTTTGTAAAAATTTAAAACTTGGTTTTTTTCCACTAACTTAAAAGATAAAGTCCTTCCCTTTGGCAGAACAGTTGAGAGGTCAGGAGTGGGGCGCTTGATCAGGCCAACTTCAGTTCAGATCTTAAATCTGCCATATATTCCTGTAAGAGCTGGGACAAGTAACCTAAACTTTGGGTTATTTATAAAATAGTGATAAACACTTACCCTGCAGGACTGCTGGAAGGTCTAAGTAGGACAATGAATATGAAGACTTGAGACAGTCTCTGATACACAGTAAGTACTCAATAAATAACAGCTGTTTGATCATGGGAGACAGGGTACTTTGTAATATGGCTCCTGCCTACCTCTGGAGCTTAATCTATCACCTCCTCTACCTGTCCTGGTACTTTATGTTCTACCTAAAAACTGCTGCCCATCACTCCCTAGTTCTTTGTGTTATTACTTTGTTTTTCTCTTTTCATACCCCAAGTCCCTATTTTTCATTTATGATGTGGCACAGTGGCCACCTCCTTTAGGAAGCTTTGCTTAAACTCTCCAGAAGGACTTAGGCACCCATCTCCTCTGTCCTCACGGCACCCTGTGTGTTTATTTCACTTGTCTATATATCACTACTCCACTTCTTATCTCCCAATTCACTTCCACTCTGTGTCACTACTCTTTTCAGCTACCAATAACCTCCTCACTGTCAAATCTCATACTTGTTAGTCTTCATCTTACCTCTCAGCAGTATGGACACAGCTGACCACTCACTCCTTCCTTGAAATACTGCTTTCTTGCCCTATATGAATATTACGTTCCCCTGGCTTTATTCCCACCTTTGAGGCTATAACCTTTCACTTTTTAAAACTCCCCTATGATCTCCCTTTTCCCTTCTAGCTCTCAACTTCCAAGGTGAACTCATTCAATCCTACACTTGTATTTCTAGCGCAGATCTCCTTGCTGATCTTCAGACTTGTAGGTCTAATTGCTGATTTGACAATTTTACTTACCAGTCTGATCTTTCTAAACTTAATCCATCACCAAGTCCTATCATTTCTATTTCAAAAATGCAACCGGAATTTGCTTGTTCCATCCATTTCCACTGCTTTCACCCTGATCTAAATCACCATCAGCTCTCAACTATGTAAATTCCAACAATCTCCTCACGGGTTTCCCCTTTTCTTTCTTTCTTTTTTTTTTTTTAAAGATTTTATTTATTTATTTGACACAGAGAGAAAGAGTGAAAGAGAGAGCGCAGGCAGAGGGAGAAGCAGGCTCCCCCCTGAGCAAGAAGCCCCACGCAGGGCTCAATCCCAGGACCCTGGGATCATGACCTGAGCCAAAGGCAGCAGCTTAACCAATTGAGCCACCCAGGTGCCCCTGGTTTCCCTCTTCTTACTTTTGCTCTCCTAAGTCCATACAATAGGTAGAGGAATTAAAAAATATAACATAATTCTTCAATTCTACACTTGGGGAGAAAAAAATCCTAACACTTTATTGCCATCTGTAAGACCCTTCAAGAACTGGCCGTAGCTCACCTTCAGAACTTCATCCCAGGGCACCCTCTGCCTGTGTTTCCAATTTCCCCAAGTCACCAAGGTCTTGCCTGTTTTAGGTCCTTTGCAAATTCTATTTTGCCTACAATATTATTCCCCCAGTTCTGTCATATTCTTCAGCAACCAGTTTAAAAGTAACCTTCCCTGACCATCCTATGTCAAGTAGATTTCCCCTGCTACGTCTCAGTGCCTATCTGTCTCCTTTATAGTACTTAACCATAATTTGTAATTATATATTTGTTTTCAACCTTAATGACCTGTATGTCTGAAGCAGGCAAAAGCCAGGCATGTTTTGTTCAATTCTGTATATCCTGCACTTAGCAGAGTGTCAAGTAGATAGTTTCAGATGAATGAAAAATTCACTGCACTTATACTGTCATTTGAAATTATTAATTCATGTCTGTCTACCTCCTCCCAAGAAATCAAGCTCTTTTCAAACTGGGATTTGTCTTAGTCTTTAATTTTTGCCCTCTTAGAATCATGCATGCCTCATAGCAGCGTGTAATCCTTATTTATGAAACTGAACAAAATTCAACTCAAAAGATGAGGTAAACAACTAGAGGGGGTGGGCGGAGATCATAGTGAAAAAGTAGGACTTTCTAGGAGGATGGGTGATGGTGGTATACTATCCATCAAGACAGAGAATACTGCTATGGACAGTAAGCTGCTTTGGGGAAGGGATGATAAAAAGTTCAGTTTTTGACAAGACAAGGACGTGTGCAAAATACAAAAGTGGATTTCCAGTAGATATTTGGAAATAAGGACCTAGAGCTGACAAAGAAGGGAGTCCAAATACGTTTATGATCATTTTAAAGCCTTCTGAGGTCATCAACCATTTTGAAAATAGCATGAAAAAAAATTTTAAGGAAAAAAATGTGCACATACTTTTTTTCCCATAGACCTCCTGAAATCCACTTGTGATTCCCCAAGGTTATGAATTTCTGATACAGCTGTAAATTGAAATCATGGAGATGGATAATATCGATGAACTGATAGGAAAAAAATGAATAAAGACCTGGAAGACACTTCACAATTCTGTCTGTGTCCAGGTTTTATATTTATGCTCACCTGTAACCTTTCACAGCCATTTGTTATCAACTGCAAAATGGGAATGACAATTATTTCCCTTAGAGGCTGCTGTAAAGACTAAATGGGAACACTGCAATTTGTGTGACAAAGAATCTGGAACACCACAGGCCTAGCTCTTAAAGTTCATGGGTCCACTGGCACAAATCTTATATAAGACAACACTCATATATTCTATGGTAGTTACCAATGTCCCAGTTTTATCTCAAATAGACTATAAAGAAGAGGCCAGACTGTCCTTTTTTTGTATCTTTCTAGACCCAAGAAGAGTACCTTCCATATACTCAGTGCTCCACAAAAATCTGCTGAATGAGGAAGCTAAGGTACAAATCCCAGTCATACCCAGCCAGTTTCCTTTTACTAATGAGTCACGCCAATTGTAATTATGTAATCATGAGTGCAGTGTACTAAACTTTTCAAGGTAGGGAAAGGGGAAAATTTTAGGGTAAATGAACATTTAAAAGTATGCTGTCTTGTCCAGTTCATAAATATGATTCTGTATAAGTACTAAAGTGTTAAACTGGAACTCATTTTCTCTTGAGTTTGTGTGTTTAATTTGAAATGACATGAAGTTATGTCAGTGGTACCCATATAGGTCTCATTCAGCAAAACAAGTAATTAAAAGCAAAAGACAAGAAATACCTTAACCAGTAAGTGTTAAGTATCAAGATTTGGGCAGTTCTGCAGCGTCCAAGCAAAAGACCCTAATTTCGGTACTGAATATTTTCAGCATTTACCTGTGAATTAATTTTTGGCTACACGTCCCCCCACCCCCCAATTTAAATACGTGGGCGTGTGCTTACTAGGGGAATTCCAGGTTGTGCTTTCAGCTGTTGAGCTTCCCCCAACCCCCCTTATAAAAAGAGTTTCACATATTTGCTCCACTGCTTGGAATCCTTCAACTGGTCCAGCTTTCGCTCCAGGTTGAGCCATCTGCCTAAGGATTCTGGCTCAAGATGAACCTGGGCAGTCGATTCCCAGCAACACCGCTCCACAGCGCAGTGGGGGTAAAAATCACCAGAGAAGAGCGGGCAAGAAGCTGACTGCGAAGAAACGCTCCAGTGGACAAGGTTTCAGGAATCCAAGCCCTGCTTTTAGCGATTTTAAACGTGGATTAACAGGTCACAAGGGGTCACTGCCACTAAGATCCCTCGGGTGCCGTCCTGCGGTGCCTGGACCTTCCGCTTCTTCCACCCGAAGCCTGCTCTTCCGACTCGGACTCCCACTCCGGGTTTCCGCTTTCCTCGCCCTCCCGTCCGCAGCCTGCCCCAGTCCACCCTCGACCCCCGGCCCTGGACGGCGCCTGGGCAAGGTGGTGCTACTCACGTCCTTCTTCACTTCTGTCAGGTCCTCCTCGGTGAGGGACGGCGCGGTGGGCTCCATGGCGGAGGAAGGAGTAAGTGCTTCTTCCGGGTCCGGGAGCTCCGGCAACACCGCCCGGCCAGGCTGGGGACCTGGGCCCGCGGGTGAAGGGGGAGAAGGGAAGGCGGACCGGGTCGAGAGGAAGAGAACTGCCCTCTAGACAACGGAGGGGCGCAGGAATGAAACCGCAGAGCTTCCGGCTCCGCCTCTGGGGCCGAGGGCGCCGCAGACCTAGCTGTCCCAAAGCCAGGTTCCGTGCAGCTTTCCTTCCTCTCCCGGAGACTTAGGCGCAGGCTCCGCCCCCCCGACGAACCGGGGCCAGTCTTAGAACCCGCCCCATCTCAGAGGGAGCCAATCGGTGACGGCCCGTGGGCCAAGCCTGTCCCTGCCCCCCGGCCGGACCCTATCAGGAGTGGCTCCGCCCACAGCCCTCACGCGGCATTTGCGAGGAGCAGTCGGTAGGCCTCCCAGTCAGGATCGTTTCCGTGGGTGTGGCCCGTTGCTCCTCCCGCCGCACGCCCCGCCTTCGCAGGCTGCTCAGGGGTGGAGACGGGTCTCAGCCTGTCAGTACATCTGGATTCCGCCCCTTTTCCCAGATCCTGCCCTACAATTTCCGGGTGCTGAGCGAACTCAGTGAGTTGTTAGGCTCTTTGCTCGCGTGCGGGTACCAGCGCGTGTGCACACGAGGCACACACGCCGCTTAATTACAATATTAAAGAAATTTTTGTAAGAAAAACCACCTATAATCCGCTCGTTTTAATACCTAATTTAACGTCTGCATACCTTTTTGGTCACTTTTTCATAATCCTGTTTCCTCATTTGTTCATCTGTGTGATGAAGATAGGTCTAGCTTACGCCTCTCACAACGGCTACTGTGAGAATCAAATGATACTATATATGTAAGTTCTTAGAGGTACTTGGCACACAGTATGAACTCAATTTATTACCTTGTATGACTCAAACATTTATTGAGCCCTTACTAATCTGTTCTAGCTATCTTATCCTGGAAGAGTTCTATTTTTATGGGGGGAGACTGATGAACAGGCAGCTATTTCCAGAATGGTATCTAACTCTTGATAGAGGTGTATACAAAACAGCATGAATAATGAATAACGTGGGTAAGAAATTCAAAACACAGCCTGGGCACAAGACATGTTTGAACAATATGATAAATAAACTGGATGGCGTCTGAAGTGGTGACAGAAATGATAAGAGGAACAAAGACAAACTTGGGAATGCCAACTTTTTTTTTTTTTTTTTTTAAAGAAAACTCTACCCCCAACATGAGGCTCAAACTCACAACCCAGTATCAAGAGTTGTATGCTCAGCCCCCTGAGTCAGCCAGTGTGACACCTCTTGGGAACTCTAACATTTAAAGGAAAGGGAAAGCAAAAGAACCAGAAAAGAACAATGTTGCCAAAGTCACACCAATGTAGTTTTGATCAGGTTGCATCATAAGCTTCTAACATTTACATTACATCATATGTCTTTTCCTATGTTGATACACAGTCGGAGTCCAGTTTTTTCTGATTGTTTAATCTTCCCTCATCTTGGTATAACCCAATTTACTTAACCATTGTGCTTTCATTTCACAAATATTTACTGAATGCCAACCATGTACCAGACACTGTTCTAGGTGCTGAGGAAAGAGCTATGAATAAAATAGATAAAAATTCCTTTCTTTCTGGAGTTTAAATTCTAGCATACATGTGTTTTGGAGCAGGGCCAATAGACATTTGGAAAATGAGATATAAAGTTATTATGTTAGAAGATGATAAATGCTAAGAGAAAATACAAAACAAGAAAGTAGGACGAGGGTATATAGAATCTTAACATTAAAATTTTTTGATTTACATATAGTTAAAGTACAGTGTTCTATTAGTTTCAGATGTACAGTATAATGATTTAACAATTCTGTACATTACTCGGCACTCAGTGCTGGAGTGGTAACATTTAAATCAGGGTGGTTAGTGAGGATCTTACAGAGAAGGGGAGATTTAAGTTACCACTTGAAGGAAATGAAGGAATAAGTCATGTGGACATACAGAGAAAAAACATTGTAGAGGCAACAGCCTACGAAAAATATCCAGTGGGACTGGGAAGGAGCTGAGGTCCTTATGTGCTGCTATAAATGTGTACTCTGACTTTACTCTGAGTCATATGGGTGTACTCTGAGTCAAACGGGAAGCCACTGGAGGGTTCTGAGCAGGGGAGTGACATGATCCGATTTATGATTTGAAAAAGGAACACTTTCACTGTTGTCTTGAGGGGAAAGAAGATGGAAAAGGGGAGACAGGCTGTTTCCAAAACAGCCTGTCTCCCCCAAAAAGCCCAGGGAAAAATCCAGCCCACAGGAGGTGGTGGCTTAGGTCAGGGTTAATAACAGCGAGGGTGGTGGGAACCTTTGGAAGAGAAGTAGGGACGTGATTTCATTTCCTTTCAAAAGGGTGACCCCAGCTGCTGAGAGTAGACTGTGGATGTAAGGGTGGACACAGAGACAACTGGAGGTTACCCCAGGGATCTAGGGAAAGAGGAGAGTGGCGTGACCAGAGTGGGAGCAGTGGTGAGCATTCCCCCCATGGTTACCCTAAGTTATTCCCCATTTGTCATTGTTGTAAACAGTTTGTCTTGCAATTTTTCATCTATGTATTCTCCATCATTTTTTTCTTCTGAATTATCATTTCCTTTCCATAAATTCTCAGGAGCAGGAGTACAGAGCCCAGGGAGACATATTTTCTTATATATTTCCACAGCTTCTCTCCAAAGTATTGGTCCATTTGCACGTGGAAATGAACTGTTTGGCCACAACCATACAAGGTCTGTTCATGAAGGAGTGGATTCAGCATCCATCAAAGTAAAGTGATTTGAATGATACCAGTGTGACACCTGAATTGTGATACAATCATTAGGAGATGGTTATTGTTCTATTATTCTATTATTATTTATCTATTTATTTTTACTCTTTTTTTTTCTAGAGAGAGAGAGTGCCCATGCACACATACCTATGAGGGGGGGAAGGGAGAGGAGTGGGGGTAAGGGTAGAGGGAGAGGGAGAGAGGGAATCTCAAGCAGGCTCCACGCCCAGCACAAGAGCCCAACATGGGGCTCAGTCTCTTGACCCTGAGATCATGACCTGAGCCAAAATCAAGAGTTGGATGTTTAACCCACTAAACCACCCAGGCACCCCTGTTGTTCTTTTTTAAACAAAACATTTAAAGCACACCAAACTATAAAGAAAAATATTACAAACATCTATATTTACTACCAAGATATGATGAATATTGCTATTTTGCCACATTGCCTTGTGTTACCACTATTGGTTACCCAGTGTTACTGGCAGACATCTCATCTCTGATTCTTTTTTTTTTTTTTTAAAGATTTTATTTGTTTATTTGACAGAGATCACAGCAGACAGAGAGGCAGGCAGAGAGAGAGAGGGAAGCAGGCTCCCCGCTGAGTAGAAAGCCCGACTCGGGACCCGATCCCAGGACCCTGAGATCATGACCCGAGCCGAAGGCAGCGGCCTAACCCACTGAGCCACCCAGGTGCCCCTCATCTCTGATTCTTAAGGCTTTTTTCATGACTCTTGTTATCCATCTGACTTTTTCCTTATTGTTGACCATTATCTCGTTTCTGACACCTCCAACCTCCTTCTGTCCTCAGTGTGCAGTTCTTTACTCATTTACACTTAACTAAAAAGTTAAGTGTACACTATGTGTCAGAAGTGGGAGTTATGGAGAGAGGATCAGAGATTGAGAGGGACTGAGTGAAGAGATTAGGAATTTTTTAAAGCTGAGAGGTTACTCTTTCGCTTTTGATGTCTCAAGGTTCCCATGTCGATAGTCTGTATCAGAGCATCTCAACATCGTGTCTAATCACAGAGCTGTTTCATGAGAGACCTCGCAGTTCCCAGTCCTGTTTTCTTTCTAGTGCATGGTACTTCCTTCATAAGCAGACACATTTCCCCTTCTCTGCTAATCCACACGGTCAGACCGTAATTGTAAAGGATTGAGTACCTCATCGAGAAACAGCCTTATCCATTCTCTACCTTGCAATAATTTGACCTTTCCCCACCCACCTCCATTCCTGCCTCAAGTTCTAGGGTGAACCATCTGTCTCCTACCATGAAATACAGGGCATCTGATAAATGTTCCACGAAAGATAGAGTTTAGGTGCTACAAACACAAGACAGCATATCATAGTGGCTAAATGTGAAGATGGTTGGCATCTGACAGACTTAGGCTGGTGTGTTAGTTTCCTAGAGCCGCTGTAACAAATGACCACAAACTGGGTGACTTCAAACAACAGAAATGTATTCTCGCACAGTGCTAGAGGCTAAAAGTTAAAAACTGGCAGGGCCATGTCTCCTCTGAAGACTCTGGGAAGGACTGTTTCCTTCCGTCTTCATAGCTTCTGGTGGTTGCCAGAAATCCTTAGCGTCCCTTGGCTTTGGAAACATGACTCTAATCTCTGCATCCATGTTTACCTGGCCTTCTCTGTTTTCCTACTGTCTCTTTGTCTCCAAATTTCCCTCTTCTTATAACTCACTAATGATTGGACTTAAGCCCACTCTAAGTATCTTAACTCAAATGCAACTATGAAGACATTGTTTTCAAATAAGTTCACATTCCCATGTTCCAGGGGACATAGATTTTGTGAAGACACTATTTAACTCAGTACAGTTGCATTCTAGTTTTGCTAATTATCAGCTATATGACCTGGGAACAACTAATAAGCATTCAATAAAGACAGCTATTATAGGGATGCAGTGGGAGAGAAGAGGAAAGCATTTCTGACTGACAAGACAACATGAAAGAGTATATTTAGATTTTTTTTCTAAGATTTTATTTATTCTAGAGAGAGAGAGACAGAGAGCACAAGCAGGGAGCAGAATGAGAGGGAGAAGCAGGCTCCTCGTTGAGCAGAGAGCCTGATGTGGGGCTCAATCCCAGGACCCTGGGATCATGACCTGAGCTGAAGGCAGATGTTTAACTGACTGAGCCACCCCGGCACTGTGAAAGAGCTGTATTTAAAATGGACCAGAAGTCTTTAATAGGTGGTACTTGAGCTGCTATGTAATGATTTATTTCCAACACTTCCTACCAAATACCAGGTGGCGTGTTGAGCAATGAATTCTATTCCAAGTGATTGTGAATTATGAATTTCCTGTAAATAGTTGGAGGGAAAAAGTGGCCAGTTCCGAGCCAGACACTCCGAGGTTTTCATGACCAGACAAGATGGGTGGAATTCAGACAGTTCCACTCAGGAACTTCGTGAATTTTCCAAGTAATCTGTCGCAGGAGTGGCTCCCCATTTTTAGGAAGGTAAGCATGGTCCTGAACACAAACTTGGAGGACATTCACAAGTATACCCCAAGACTAGGACATTGTTGGGGTTGTTGAGGAAACTTGAGGGAAGAGATCAGTCTCTCTGCCTTGCCCCTAGGAGGTTTGTTTGGAAAGTGAAGACTGGAATTTGGTAATAGAGGCTTGCATGATTATGGGACAAACTATCTTAAATATAGTGGAGAACAGGCGCTGACGTCTATACCAGCCGGGAGATCTTTTTTTTTTTTTTTTTTTAAGATTTTATTTATTTATTTGACAGACAGAGATCACAAGTAGGCAAAGAGGCAGGCAGAGAGAGAGGAGGAAGCAGGCTCCCTGCTGAGCAGAGAGCCCTATGTGGGGCTCGATCCCAGGACCCTGAGATCATGACCTGAGCCGAAGGCAGAGGCTTTAACCCACTGAGCCACCCAGGCACCCCACCAGCCGGGAGATCTTGATGGCGGGGTTAGATCTCTCAGTCATACAAATGCCTTGGAAGAAATAATCCCTAGGGATTTGTTTCAGCTAGCCTGAACCAATCACAATTCCTCTGCTCTTGCAATTTAATACTGACAGTAGAAATTCCAGGTAGGCTTTATTTTACTCACTTCACAGCTGAGAGTTCTGAGGCTTAGAAAATATTATTTGCCCAAGGCCACTCCTTTACCAACCAGCAGAATCAGGATTCCAACTCAGCATTGTTTGATTACAAGCCCGTGTACTGAGCTACTAGCTGCAGACTTAGGTAACTGCTTCAGGATGCCCTGTGATTCAGAGGAGCTAAGAACATTCCCTGGAGCAAGGGCAAAGATCTAAGGCATTCAGGTCTGTTCTCTGTGCCTGAGGTAGGAAAAAGAAAAGCTAAAAAACTTATTTTGGGATTGCCCAATTCCCTCAATGTGAAAGAGAACATCCCAAGATTGGCCGGAAAGAGAGCCCTCCGGTTTTGGTAGACCCCGAATTAATTGCTGCCTTCCAAGAGCATCCTGCCGAGGGACTTCTTAGTCTGTAGCGAGTTTCTACACTGGGACTCTCTCCTCTGGTGAATGAAGAGATGGTGATGGTAACAAAACAGAGCTCAGAGGGCATGGTTCTGTCAGATGGCCTCTTAGAGTATACAGAAGGAATCTTGGAAACAAGAATGCCTGATCCTGCTGAAGATCCACAAGGCGTGACGATCTGTGTGAAACAGTGAGGGGAGTTAAATACAGGTCATAGAAGGAGAAAGAAGGCTATTCTTGCAAACTCCAAGCGGGCCTCCTCCGGAGGCTTAATTTGGGAAGGAATTTTGAAGGCAAAGTTTATAAATGCCCAGAGTGAAACAATACCCAGGGTTTCCCAGGGCATTGTGTGAAAAGCAGTGATCCAGAAGGCATTTAACCCAATCAATTTGTGGGTAATCCAACACTGAGAACATAAAATACTTTCAATGCTGGACTCAGGGTTAACAGGAACTCTAATGGGGATCAGTATAGGACAAGCCAAACCAAACTAAACCAAACCAAAGCTGAACTTCTCTGGAGTGGCCTGAGTTGAAAAACATGAAGTTTTCTTTCCTGCAAGGTATTTAAGCATATCGCAGATAACTTTTTCTATGAGGGAATTCACAAACAGGACGGTAAAAGGCAAGGTGGTTCGCCCCAATGATTTTTTTAAAAATATTTTAAAAATTTATTTGACAGAGAGAGACACAGTGAGAGAGCAGACACAAGCAGGGGTGGATGGGAGAAGGAGAAGCAGGCTTCCCACTGAGCAGGGAGCCCGATGCGGGGCTTGATCCCAGTACCCTGGGATCATGACCTGAGCCAAAGGCAGAAGCTTAATGACTGAACCATCCAGGCACCCTAGCCCCAGTAATTCTGATACTGCTTCTAACCCTAAGCTTCAGGTAGACCATGTTCAGACTGCCGGAGCCACGTGGACCTTGGAATCTGTGCTTAAGGAAGGGGGTTGGCCTGCACGATAGGAAGTCATTTTTCTCTTCATCTTACCCCTAATTTAAAAAATTCAGTTCCACCAGGATTTTTCTTTGGAAAGAGCTGGTTGTGACAGCACAACAGATCAGATTTACTGTTTTTATTGTTTAATATTCAATCTATTGTTATTCAGCTAAATTGTAACTTCAGTAAGGACAGAGTTTTATCTACTTTTTCAATGTAACCCTATAACCGTGTCTGTTATAGGGTAGGTTTTTGAGATGAATGTGTCTCCCGAAAACTCACATGTTGGAATCCTAATCCCCATCATGCGTATGAGGAGGTGGGACCTATGAGAGGGGATTAGGTCATGAGGGGAGAGCCCTCCTGAATGGGATTAGTGCCCTTGTGAAGGAGACCCAGAGAGCTTCCTTGCTCTTCCTGCCACACGAAGATGTAACAAGAAGTTGGCAGTCTGCCACCTGGAGGAGGGCTCCCGCCAGAACTGGACCATGTTGGCACCCTGATCTCAGTCTTACATCTTCTAGAACTGTGAGAAATAAATTTCCAATGTGTTTGTAAGCCAGTTGGCCAATGGTAATCTGTTATAGCCGCCTCCATGGACTAAGTCACTAGGTGTTCAATGAATACACGTTGAATGACTGGCTAACTATTCAGTACATATAAAGTTTCAGTTATGGAGGCACCTGGGTGGTGTAGTCAGTTAAGTACCCGACTCTTGGTTTAGGCTCAGGTCATGATCTCAGGGTCGTGAGATCGAGCCTCACACTCAGTGTGGAGTCTGCTTGAGATTCTCTTTTCCTTTCCCTGCCCCACCCCTGACTTGTGCTCTCTGTCTCTAAAAGAAAGAAACAAATCTCTTTAAAAAAGTTTCAGTTAATCAACATGAATATGTTCTAGAGACCTTTTGTACAGTTCCTGTGCCTGTAGTTAACAATACTGTATCGTGCACCTAAAATTTTGTTCGGAGGGTAGATGCCACATTAAGTGTTCTTACCACAACGGAATGAAAGAAAGTAAAATAAAATAATCATTCTTCTGTACGCTGGCATGCTTTTTCCATTATCCCCATCCAGTCCTGCATGGTTCTTCTCCGGAGCAATTCTCACTTCTGTGGCATACCAGGACGCAGCTAAAGGAGAATTCAGTTCTATAATTTGTCCTGACCTTAGCTCTAACCCACTTGCCTCGACCCATTCCTTGCCTGTGCTCCATCCTGACCTCCATCTTGTGGTCTCTGACTCACACCTCACTGTCTGGTTTTCAGCTTTACTTCACTTGGCCTTGAGTCATTCCTTAACCACTTACTGTTCAAGTTCAGGCAAGTTTCCTAACTGCTATATGCCCGAGGTTTCTCATCCACCCAGGGAAAAAGTTTGAATATGTGAGGAGAGCAGGAATAAAGGCGGAATGTTGGGAAATAGTAACATATAAAGGATGAGAAATAGCAATCACTCATCTCATAGACTGAATGCATGTTACATGCTTAATTCCTCAGATATACCAAGTGGGAAGTAGATTTTAGCAATTACTCGCTTTTGTTATTCTTGAGACTTATTGTCATTATTAAGTCATCCTTCAGATCTGATGCTTGTCAGCACCTTCTTCTTGATGATGACCTTGAGTCCCCTCAGCCACCTTGCTGCTTCTCCCACAACTATGCTGCCTTGAGGAAACTCAGCCCCTAGACTGCATCTCCAGCTGTTGGTTCTCCCTGAGCAGAACCCACACCGTCTGGACCTACTTTCAGAGCAGAAGCAAAACTTAATCCCATCTTTCTGATTGGACATTGGACACCTACCTTCAGTCATGTCAGGCTGCTGGATGTGAAGATTAACCTGCAGCTCCTGAAAGTCTGGGCAATGAACCAGCTTCACATGCCTTAAACTGCTAGGTGTCAGCTCTCCAAACCTCCAAACCGCCACTTGGGATTACCTGGGTCAAGATTAGCTTAGCTCTAGCAACCATCACAGTTTCTCAGAATCTTTTGCTGTTTAACTACAGATCGTTCCTACGGCAGTGAGAAGCATGTCAACCATTTTTAAATGGGAAGAGCATTTCACTCTTGTTTTGAAAGAAAGAAAGAAAAAAAACTACTCCAGTGTGTTTTTCTAAGTATGATTCTATTGACAAATGAACCTGTGTCTCTTGGTGTATATTTTATCAAGGGATCTTTGGTAAATATATTACTAATTTCAGAAGGCCTGATTCAGGAAAAAGGCATTGACAGGATTTTATTTGTATGTTAGGGGAATGATCACCCAGGCAGCAACATGGGGGTTGGAGGTAGAGAAGAGTAAGACTAGAGCTCGGGAAGGAGAGCACCTTGAAGGTTGAGGCCTTAAACTCATAAAATGGTGCCAGGAGTGGGAAAGAGGGTGTGGGTTTGAGAGAACCAGCGGAGTTGCCAGACCCAGATATAAGCAACACCCCAGCTCTGTTTTCCATAAGAAATCCAATTACACTTGGCGTCTTGTGATGCTTACGAATTTATTGACTGTTTGGGGATACTTTAGGTGAAAATCACACATTACCCCACAGTTTTCTCTCGTCTTCCAGCCTCTGACTCACATGCTCCAGGCTCCAAAGCCTAAGACCTTTCCTTGGTTGTTCAGAAAGGACAGTGTGGTGTCCAACTTCTAAAAACTTTCAGTAACAGAGGTTTAATGATGTCTGCCCATACTGTAATGTGATCTCCAGGATGGTACAAGTCCTTTTCTTATTCTCTGATGTATCTAAGGTGTTTATAACAGTACTCAGTTTATAGTGATAAGCAAATGCTTATTCACATGGAGTAAACAAAGAACGTGTTGTTCAATATGTTGAACGTTACAGAAAAAATTCAAGTAGAATGAGAATGTAGGGATATCCCTGGCTAGGTTTATTAGGACAGGAGCTCACTGGTGACCTTAGAGAGAGTAATTTCAATAGTGTGTTGTGGATGCTAAAATTAAATGTTGCTGTTATCATTTTAAATTCACTTTTTGGAAAAGGTAGTGAAGGCTACCTGGTTTTAGAAGGTAAGGATATAAAGTTGCAGCTTTAAACTAGACTTCTGTGAGATATTTTGTTCATTTCTAATGTCTGGCTCATGGAAGTCAACATATATTGGCTTATATTTGGTGAAGATGATGGCTTGAGAAAAAAAAATATGCCAGGAAAAAGAGCTAGTTCCATTCTGCTTAAGAGGATTGGAGATGTACAGATAAGCAAGAAGGAATTTTCCATTTTTATTAGGTCAATACAAACCAAAATATTTTGTTAATACATATGGACATTTGGGGATCAGGTTTCTTCTAAGGATAGTTTAGTGCTTGCTGACATAAAATTGTTCTCTCATCCTGGCTCCGTGCCCTGATAGAACAGTTCTCAATCTCTCTCTCTCTCTCTCACTCAAGATTTTATTTATTTATTTGACAGAGAGAGAGAGAGCGAGCACAGGCAAGGGGAAGAAGCAGGTAGAGGAAGAGGGAGAAGCAGGCTACCTGCTAAGGAGGGGTCCGACCTGGGGCTTGATCCCAGGACCCTGGGATCATGACCTGAGTTGAAGGCAGACATTTAACTGAGTCACCCAGGTGCCCCCTTGATAGAGCTGTTCTACATGTTCAGTGCTGTTTGACATAATTAGAAGTCATGCTCTAACTCCTAGAAGCATGTACCTATTCTAGAAAGAAGCACCTCTCCCAGAGGAATTTATAAACAGTGCTTCAGTCAATCTACATCTCAACCTACCATTGTTTTTCTTTCCAAGGTATGGATGGAGGATTCTCTGAAGTCATCCTGACTGAAGAAGCAAACTGAGACTTAACTGACAAGCCATCGGGTGTCCAGTCTTTACCACCCATGCCTACAGAAATTTAAATTTCATTTTAAATATGAAAGTGTGGGGCACCTGGGTGGCTCAGTGGGTTAAAGCCTCTGCCTTCTGCTCAAGTCATGATCTCAGGATCCTGGGGTCGAACCCTGAATTGGGCTCTCCGCTCAGCAGGGAGCCTGTTTCTCTCTCTCTCTCTGCCTGCCTCTCTGCCTACTTGTGATCTCTGTCGGTCAAATGAATAAAAAAATCTTTAAATATAAAATTGTGATACCTGGTACACCCTCCCCTTGGTTTGGGGCCTAGAAACCATCCTCTGGCCTGTGTGAGGGTCTCCACCACCAACTCGTGTGAGAGCAGATGAATCCTGTGTGTTCTTCTGCCCCAGCCTACATTGTTGCTGGTGACCTTCATGAAATTGCCCCCTTCTGGGCATGGCTATTTCCATGGGTCCTGCTACTGCTACCTCCACTTTGGCCTCAGGGGAGGGGACACTCTTCTGTCCTTTATTCTCAAGGCTCAAGAACACACAAACCCTTCCCTCAGGTTGTCACAGCATAGAACACACTTTGCTGTAACTTTAAGCAAGTATTTACCCTCTTATAAAAATAGCAGAAGGGAAGTTCAAAGTTGAGAACAGCTCCACAGCTAACACGAGTGTGGCTACCCTTAGAGCTTAGAGGTTTAGATCCGTTGTGTCTCAGGTTGTGGTCCCCAGAAGCTGACTCAGAGGCACAGATATGGACACAAGTAGTATGTGGCAGGCGATCTCAGACAGCATGTTAAGGACTGCAGAAGTCATTCGGGGAAGGGAAGGAAGTCTAAGTAGGTTGCATCAATATGAACCACCGCAGGCAACTGGGGCTCAATCGTGCTCAGCAACTTCGAGAGACCGTATAGCAATGGCCTGGCCAGTCACATGTGGCTGCCGAGCATTTAAAATGTATCTAATCAGAATTGAGCTGTGCTCGAAATGTAAAATACATGTTGGATTTCTAACATACCAAAAAAAAAAAAAAAGTACCAAAAAAGTAAACTATTTCGTTGGCAATTTTTATGCTGATTATATGTTGATATGATAGTATTTTAGATCTATGGGTTAAACAAAATATTTTATTAAAATTCCTTTCACCTGCCTCTTATTACTTTTTAAAATGTGTCTACAAAGAAAATGTAAAATTACATGAGGATTTAATGTGATGATTGCAATGACTGACCTTCTATTTCTATTGGACAATGATGGTGTAGGACATACCTCAGAATTGTCCTGAGGATTGAAGATTTTATTTACTTGTCAGAGAGAGAGAGAGAGAGTGAGAGCGAGCACAGGCAGACAGAGTGGCAGGCAGAGGCAGAGGGAGAAGTAGGCTCCCTGCCGAGCAAGGAGCCGGATGTGGGACTCGATCCCAGGACGCCAGGATCATGATCTGAGCCGAAGGCAGCTGCTCAACCAACTGAGCCACCCAGGTGTCCCTGTACCCGTGACTTTTGAACTTAAACGTTACTAATTCGCCTCCTTTATTCTCTGCCTCAAGAGGAATATCCTTCTCCTAGCAGCACTGCATGACTCATCTAGTTTTCTGGCCTCGGAGGAAGAGCTTCAAGGTGCAGGTGGAGAAAATCAGAGAGTGCAGAGTTGGAAGGTTGGTGGGTGTTGAGGGGTGAGTGAGAACACAGAAATGATTCCTGAAAATATTATCCCATTCTATTTGGATTAGGCATTGTGCCCATAATACGATGCTGGTTACTATGAAGTTTTGTGTTCTTGCTCACAGGGTTTCCTGCAGGGCTGTACAACAGACAAGGGGACCTTACCCAGAGGGGAAAGCAGGAAAATCAGCTGGCATTGACTTGGTGCTACACAGCGCAGGCTGACCTGCGTGGGTCCTGCTGCAGAGTTGACTAAGGGACTAGATCTTGAGAAATGTACTGATACGAGGCTTTACTTCCTTTGGTTTTTGAAGACCATCATGCCAGACCTCATGGCCAACAATGAAGGTGTGTTTTTCCCTTAAAGGGTGTCCTTTTGATCATTTTTGGGTAAGCTGCCTAGAGCTGAGTGAAGGGGAGAAAATAAGCAAATAGCTTCTCCTTTTCCCTGGGGTGAGTCAGACCGAAATTCTGAGGATAAGCATGAGTGAAACCCTCCTGTCTGGGGAGGTGGGGTTTGTTAGTTAGGACGGCCATTCTTATGGGAGGTAGAAATGAGGGAGTGTACCCCCACAGAATGTCTCAGCACCCACTGTGACTTATGGGCCCCTACCTAGTAGCTTGGAAGCACCCTCTGCTCTGCACATGGCAGCCAGAAGTACGAGGAACTTAACACTCCCCCAGGGAGTGTCAGCCAGGGATGGTTTGGAACAATTGGATAAATATAACCGATCTCTTAAAAAAAAAAAAAAAAAGTCACGGGTACAGGTGTGAGACAGAAAGAGCTCTGCCCCCAGACTAAAGATTCCATAGATGGCATTGAGGGGTGGGGGGCTGCGGGAGAGTGGGGGGAGGGGTGGTTGTGCAGAGAGGAAGGACCTCAATGACAGAAAGAGAGAGAGCTGTGCTCCACTGGAACATGGCCCTTGGCCCAGCAGCTCACAAACCCGGAGACCTCCACCAGTCCTACAGACCTAGATTAGGTGTCCTGTTCACCTGCGGTGAGGAAGGCTCATTGGCTACAGTCGCCGTGATGATTAGCTGGGTGAAAGCAATGACTTGTGCCCCAGGATTTCCTTCAGCTGCCCCACTTCCAGTAGTTCAGAACATTTCAAATCTCCGGGATCAAAACCTTGATCACCTAGATGGTCTTCATGGGGTCGTACCTGGGGAAACAGTCCTGTGGAACCAAACAGAACTGGCCCCAAACCTCTTCACAAGCCAGGGCAGTGCTGGGCACACACCTGCATATACCTGGGCTCACTAGCCAGCAAGCCATTTCAATGAGTCAGAAGTAGTCAGTGAAAAAGGAATAAGGCTGTGTGAGCTGGCCTCCTAATTACCCATAGAAGAGTATGTTTTGGGGGTGCCTGGGTGGCTCAGTGGGTTAAGCCTCTGCCTTCAGCTCAGGGTCCTGGGATTGAGCCCTGCATCAGGCTCTCTGCTTGGCAGGGAGCCTGCTCCACCCCCCACCCCCCACCTCTGCCTACTTGTGCTCTCTGTCTATCAAATAAATAAATAAATAAAATCTTAGGGAAAAAAAAAAGAGTGTGTTTTGTGTGCATTCAGGATACACCATCTTGCTCTTTTGAGTGGGTTGGACTCAGTGGATACATTCCAAGTATACATTACATTATTTTATACATATACGTTAAGTATACATATACATTATTTTCTCAGGCCCAGAATCAATGAAAGAGGAAGATGGAAAGTTGCCCACAGGAATTCTGTCATATTTAGCTTTTTTAGGCTAACTGAGGGCGGTAAACATTTCTGTGAATGACTCATGATGGCTGCTTCAGATCCACAAACCCTGGAACAAGTGTTTCATGCCCTAGTGACCCAACACACATTTCACAGGGTGCCTTTTCTATTTTATGCTCCCAGTGTTAGGTGATGACAGGTGAATGACAGAGAAAACAAATGGAAAATATCTGGATATTTGAAAAGAAATGACGATAACATTCTCAGATGTTATCAGTCTGGAGTACATACACTACCTCTTGGCTAAGGTAAAGATGGTAAATGTCCTCTGGGGTGATTCTCAGCCACATAGTTTGTTCTCTGAACCCCACTGACTGCCACGCCCCTACAAAGTGACCCCAGCCCACCGCTGATGAGAAGGATTGTGGACACTTGACCCAAGCTGTGCCATCAGATTCTCGCCTTGGAACCGGGACCTGGGTGTGTGGGACTGTCGAGCAGCCATATTTGGCTCCTGTGAGAGGTCGCCGGGAGAGAAGGAAGCGGACAGGCAGAACCACAGAGAGACAACAGTGTAGCCGGCCAAGCAGTGACGTTGCAGCCTCTGGCTCCTGGCTTTTCAGGGCTGACTCCAGGCCCTTCTGAGGCCTCACTGTGCCACCTCTTCATGGGTGCCCTGAGCTATCTAAACTGCCTGTGGGAGCCTGTGCAAACCGTGTTCCCATTTTCTGAAGCTCAGCGGGTCCCTTACCGCACATGGGCAGTGTGGCTGGAACCCTCTCCAGGACGGCTCCAAATCTCTGGTCCACCACATGCCTTAGAGCATTCTTCCCCTGCATCTTGAAGGATACATGGCTTGACACATCTCTCATTTCCCTCACCTGTCCTCCCACCCAGATGTTTTGTGGACCCTGCTGCCCACACTGAAGAGCCAGGGGGACAGGTCAGCAAAGGGCAGAAGAACAGTTTCCTTTTTCTCCCTGGAAGTTCTCATTGCTCTACATTTTAAAAAAGTTGATTAAGGGGTGCCTGGGTGGCTCAGTCGTTAAGCATCTGCCTGCCAGGGACCTGGGATCGAGCCCTGCATTGGGCTCCCTGCTCGACGGGAAGCCTAGTTCTCCCTCTCCTTCTGCCCCTGCTTGTGTTCCCTCTCTCAGTGTGTGTCTCTCTCTCTGTCAAATAAATAAATAAATAAAAGTTGATTGAATGGGGCATGGGGGGACGAGGAGACACACCCTTCCTTCCTCCCTCTCTTTCTTCATTTATTCATTCCATTGAAACTCTCTAGGTACTTACCACGTGTCAGGCACATTTAAGATACTATAGCGAAGGTACCTTCTGACGCTTACCTTGTAATGGTTGGAGACAGACAATCACTAAATCTGCAGCTAAAATAATTTCAGATAGCAAAGAGTCAGAAATAGATAAAACAGGGAAGGAAGATAGAAAATGACTGTGTGTGTGCGTGTGCGTGCGTGCGTGTGTGTGTGTGTGTTCATGTGTGTCCATTCGGTGATTCCTTTAGGAAGGATGCAGACACTCTGAGGAGGTGACCCTGAGCAGACATGGGAGTGACAGAAGGGAAGGAGCTGGCCATGAGAAATTGTAGTGTGGGGACAGCTTTCTGGAGAGGGGTACTACCATATGCATGGGTGTTACGGACACTGGCCTCTCTTGAGCTCCTCACTTCTTTCTTTTCCTTGCCTTTTCCTCAAATAGTAACTGAGGTTCCCCCCCCCCCTACTAGGAGTCAGGAGCTAGCTGGAGGAGATCCAAAAAATAAGACAAGATTTTGCTTTGGTGGATTCGCAGCATAGGTAAGGAGAAAGAGGTGCAAGTCATAAAAATACAGATGGTGGGTACACGGCTGGAGGAAGTATAAAGGGTTGTTGGGAAGATATGGAAGCCCAAGGGAGGAGGCAACTACATTGCCACGTCCCCTTAGACACCTGCCCAGCTGTTGCAGTCCTGCAGGAGGAGGCTCTGAACTCAGAAAGTTCAATTCCTTTCCAGCATATTGCACTTTATCTTAGATGCCTTTGAAACAGAGTGGGAAGTTGAATGGAACAGTCCAGCAAAGCATGCACACTGAACATACGGAAGCCCAGAAGAAAATTGGAATTGATTCAGTTTGCTGAAAACACAGGAAAGGGGGCTTTTATTTGCAGGACTAGGAAGCTGACATGAAAACACGCACACGCGCAATGCTCAGAGGAGGACAGAGGAGAAAGGAGGGATTGGCAGTCGTCCCTGAAAATTTATAATCCAAGAATGAAAGTTTTACAGAACAAGGGAAAAGCTGTAACACAACACAGGGTCACAGTGAACTCTTTGGTACTTGTGTAACAGATGAGGTGTTTAAAGGAAACTGTGTATTTACTTAATGATATGACTCATTTGAATGGAACAGACTTAAACAAAAAAACCTCTCAATGATTAGGGTTTCCATTTATTGTTTTTGTGGGTTCATGTAACACGAAAGACACTGGACTCCAAAAATATGGAGACCGCCAACAGAATGTGCCTATGTAAGGACAAAAGAGGGACAGGTTGTATCATTTGAACGGTTTAAGAGGAAACGCTAACTCGGGCCACTCTGTCATGCGAGCCTTTAGACTACAGCTGGCGGTGAGTAGGTGTTGGGTGTTAGGTAAACGGAAGAAGTGACTGCAGTGGTGGGAGGTGTGAATGCCAGAACACAACTGGGGTTTGTGGTAAACACCAAAAGGAGCATTCAATGGAGGTGTGTTAATTACTATGTCAGGAGAGAATAGATCATAGGGTAAACCAGATGTCCCTCTTGAAGGAAATTGCCATTCTGTAAACATTTGCCTCAATGAGACTTTGAGAGCAAAGAATCATCCCTGGCTAGGATTAATCTAGGGCAGAGAGTTCCTTCTACTTGGTGGACTTGGGAAGAAAACAGGGAGCTTGGCTCAGTGCCTCACTTTTTCCCGTTGGGAGCAAGTTCCTCTGTTGTGAGCACGTGCTTGCCTCAGCTCTTCCAGACGGGCTCAGTTCCACTCCCTGGCAGGGGAGGCTCGCTCTGGGCCAGCACTCCTTTAACAGGCTCCAGCCTAAAGGTGAGGTTCCATTGGCCAACCGATACGAGTTAGATTTTCCAACCTAACCTCTACCAGGAAAAAAAAAAGAGAGAGAGACATTTTTGGTTTCTAACTATTTGGTCTTTTGCCTTATTTCTCAATGGATTGAGAACTCAGGCTGGGAAGGAAAACATTGTTACTGAGCCCCCAACGGGGTCCTTCAGGGAACCTCAAAAGGTCCTCTGGAGCTGCTGTATTTGACACTCAGCCAGAAGCCTGAGCACCTGGCAATTTGGAGAGAGACAAGTCTTATATGTTAGCACAAAGGAAATATTGTAGTTTCTGATCCAAGCCGCAAATCAGAGGTCACAAGGACTGACACTCAGCTGAGCGCTGGGAGTGAGTTTGGAGTTGAGCCCCTTCTCGCCTGAGCAAGGCTATGTAGCCAGCTGCAGGGTGGTGAGAATTCTTTCTCCAGAGAGCCGTATCTCCATCTCAGCTATGCTGGGAGGCCAGCTGGGTTTTCAAAATGTCACTAAATTCCCTTATGAATTGGAATGTGTGCAGAAATCAGAACTAAAACAAACAAACAAAACCCCCCAAAGATCTAAAAATAAACAAACATCCCCTCCTTCCCCAAAATAAAACCAGGCCTTTTAACGGATGGTACGTGACACATAGAGAGGAGTTCCTGCCCCCCAAAATAAGAACAATGAAACATACATTCTGTACAGCACCTTACAGTTAACAAAGCACTGTTAGGCACATCTACTTTGATGTACTTAACCTCATTGTATTAATATGATCTTCATTTACAGGAAAGGATGACAAGAGGAAGAAGAATGGAAAAAATAAAGGGGCTGGAGAGACGGAGGTAGCAGGTGAATTAGACGTGGGTCAGGGAGGGGAGATGCCCGGGACACGCCCCCATGTGCTCCCCGCCCCCCAACAAGTGTGCTTGGCTATGTACCTCACAGTTATGTTTGGTGGTCTCAGAGGTATCTGCCATGTTGAAAGCTCATAAAGGTGTGAGATTATTGTCTTTTATATCTCCAACAGCTTCAGCTTCCAAGAATCACTTCCACTCCTGAGTGAGGCAACACACTGCCACAGAGCAGATCTCGTGACCCAGGGCTCAGGTCTTGAGCCTTGAAAGTCCTGCTATGCTGGTGCTGGGGCATCTCTTTGAATCTGGGTGGGCACACCAGGGCTAGATTTTTTTCCTTGTATGTCTTTTTGGGGTTTTCTGGGGCAGGCCTGACAAGGGTGGAAGAAAAGTTCCATTTATTGAGAACCTTCAATGTCTTACAAATGCACAGAATAGGAACATACATAATAAAATTCTCCTAATGACCTACGTGAGAGGTGTAATACCACTTTTATAAAAGAAGCATTTGAACCTTTGGGAGGCTGAATGACTTGTGCAATCCAACTCTGGTGTCAGATAACACCTGAAATATTTAGGAGGCGCTGGGGAAACATTAGGATTAATGAAAGGATTTAGCAAAAGGAAAAGGAGAATACTTGCCGAAGACAGTGATAAAACAGAGAGAGACTCATATGGTGCAGACTCATAGAACGTGATGATTTACTTTTAAATACTGGGAACAACGTTATACAAAGTTTTGCCAATAATTAATTGGGTTTACAGCAACTCAGTGAAGAGGAGTCTGTCTGAGAAGAAAGTTGCTCAAGAGGGATATAGAGATATGAAGGGGCACGTGCACCCGAATGTTTATAGCCGCAGTGTCCACAATAGCCAAACGATGGAAAGAGCTTAGATGTCCATCGACAGATGAAAGGATAAAGAAGATGTGGTTTATATATACAACAGAATATTGTGCAGCCATCAAAAAACCAAAATCTTGCCATTTGCAACGATGTGGATGGAAGTAGAGGGTATTATGCTAATCGAAATAAGCCAATCAGAGAAAGACAATTATCATATGCTCTCACTGATGTGAGGAATTTGAGAAACAAGACAGAGGATCATAGGGGAAGGGGGGGAAAAATGAACAAAATGAAACCGGAAAGAGAGACATACCATAAGAGACTCTTAATCTCAGGAAACAAACTGAGGGCTGCTGGAGTGGAGGGGGTGTGGGAGGGATCAGGTGGCTGGGTGATGGACATTGGGGAGGGTATGGACTATGGTGAGCACTGTGAATTGTGTAAGACTGATGATTCACAGATCTGTACCCCTGAAACAAATAATACATTATACGTTAATAAAAAAAATTAAAAGAAATGGCTAGTTCAGTGCCTGGAAAACAGAAAGCACTCAATAACTATACCAACTTTTATTGTCTTAACAGAGGAGGAAACTGGGTCTTACTGAAAGCAACTGCTTTGCAAGGGTTGACTCCAGAATTTTAACTATCAGAGGGACTTAGGGTAGTGACCTGGTTTGGAATGTTGTGGGGACTGATAAGGGATTTGTCTTGAAGCTGTGTTTGTATAAAAAGCACACCGTGTTGGGGCCCCTGGGTGGCTCAGTGGGTTAAGCCGCTGCCTTCGGCTCAGGTCATGATCTCAGGGTCCTGGGATCGAGTCCCGCATCGGGCTCTCTGCTCAGCAGGGAGCCTGCTTCCTCCTCTCTCTCTCTCTCTGCCTGCCTCTATGCCTACTTGTGATCTTTCTCTGTCAAATAAATAAATAAAATCTTAAAAAAAAAAAAAGCACATCGTGTTAACTTAGCTCATTTATACCACCACCACCAACAACAAAAATGCAACATTTTCCTAAATGCTTATAATCACATAAGATGGAGACTATTTCAACTGTTCATGACAACAATGGTTATGGTCTTCATCTGGAACAGCTTGAGGCCTGATGGAGATCGTGGGTGGCTAAGCTATAAAGGCCCAAGCCAGCAGATGATGGTGCCTCCATCGGAGGGCAGTTCTGATTCCAGAGCTCACTTCTTCACTACCACCCCATCGTAACCTCTGTGAGTGGCCGGAAGTGACGACTAACTGGCGGTTTGGTTTTCCTTGAGCCCGACCTCCCTGAGGAGCTGGGAGTTGACAAAGTCTCATACTTCTGTGACTCTCTGCGACCCCTGTCACGGTTTTCCACAAATAAGACTAAGACACAGAAGCCCCAAAGATAGAGTTCTCTTTCTTGCTTTTCCTGAACAGCAGAGACTTCCAGAAAGGAAGATGAACTTAGACTGGATCTCTTTATCCTTTTCGAAATTCTTCTGGAAACCTATCTCACAACGTTAGGGCAACTCTCCTGTAGCTCAGCAGGCTTCTGGGCTGTGAGTGGCTCCATTTAATCAGGATTTTCCTTCTCCCCTGGAAGGGCCCACAGTGCTGTTGCAGGCTGCTCACGGACAGAGCTAATTGTAGTCTTCCTAGCTTTCCCCGAAGGGGCCCGATGGCACTCTGATGGTTTCTCCTCCCTGTAGTGACAGCATGGAAGGCTGGGATTTTGCAAACAAAGGCTTCTGAAATAGTGAGTGGAAATGATTCGCTAAAGCCTGTTCTCAGACTCTGATGAAAAGTGAGAGTGGTTTTCAGTCAGCTCCAAGGGAAACTCAAGGCCAGCCCCATCTCTAAGAAGGGAATCACTCAGTGGTCCCTGGGTCACCAAACATTTATTGAGCACCTCTGTGTGTCAAACACCATGCTAAGCACTGGGAATGGGATGACACACACAGCCCGGAACTAAGAGCTTACCTCCCTCTAGAGAGGGCACAGCTCTGTAATGAGAGGAGTACTGTATATTCTTTATATTGTTTCCAAATCTGTAAATTTGTTCATTTATCTATTTTTAGACTTTTCAAACATCCTGAGCACTTACTGTATCAGATGCTGAGGGTATAATGCTGGAAAAGGCTGTTTCTGTCCTTAGCCTCTACTGTCTTGGTTGAGAACAGCCTGGACACAACCAACGAAAAAGTGGTGTGCCGAGGGATTCTTGCCAAGTGGGATGGATCACTTTATGTGTGAACTTGACTGTGCTGCCATGGGGTGCCCAGATATTTGGTTGAATATTATTTCAGGGTGTTTGTGAGGATGTTTCTGGATGAGATTAACATTCAAATCATGGACTGAGTTAGGGAGGTTGCTCTTCCCAGTGTGGGTGTACCTTGTCCCACATGAGGGGCCCAAGAAGAATAACAAAGCTGACTAACAGAGAATTTTCTCTCTCTCCGCCTCTTTGTTCTGGGACACCAGTCTTCTCCTGGCTTCAGGTTTGGACGCAGAAACTTGCACCATCCAGGGGCCTGGTTCTCAGGCCCTCAGCCTTGAACTGGAATTGTACCACTGGTGCTCTTGAGTCTCCAGCTTACTGGCTGCAGATCGTGAGTTCTTAGGCTCCAAAATCTCATGAACCAATTCCTTGTAGTAAGTCTATCTGCCTACCCACCTCTCTGACCTATTCATTCTGCTTCTCTGGAGAGCCCAGGCTATACGTGAAGCCAGATGGGAGGCCAGTGGGAACCCATTGAGATATCTTGTGTATGGGACACACTGTCTTTGCAGGCTTCTCCTGCTTCTGAAGCCTGGGGCAAGGGGGACTGAGCCAGACTGCAGAGAGGTCTGGGCTACCCCCTCCTCTCTTCTTGGGCCCTTCCTGTCTCCCCTTCTCCCTCCCCCTTTTCTCCTCTCTTTGATTCCTCTTCCTTTCTCTATTTCTTGCCTTCCCCAATACTCCTGATTCTCAGCATCCCTAGGTTCTTCTCTTTTCCTTGAAACACCTGTTATCAGGGATAGACCGGATGGACATATTTCACATGAATTTGGGAAAAACGACTATGAATTAAAGTGTTCCCGCTCTCACCCCTACCCCAGGGTTGGTGATTTTTTTTTTCCAGCAAGGGAGCAAAGCTTAGCTAGCGCTGGTGCTCCATTGGAGGAGATGCAGGTGTGGGACCAAGAGTGAGTGACAGGGGGTGTTGTCCCCTGTCCCCTGAAGGCCACGAGGCCTTCAGATTTCCTGTGGGTCTGCATGGATCTTCAAACCTCCGTCGGGACTTTGCACTTCCGGTTTCAGCCACGGTGGGATAGTCCAGGCCTGGAATCTGCCCGGGTCCACAGCCAGATCCCCTGGGTACATACCACAACAGCCATCAGGTCAGCTGTACAGCTTTCTTCTTCCCACTTCTTACCTAAGGGCCACATGAGAAAATAAAAATGGCCACCTGGGGGCGCTGTTACTCCACACTTCCTCTATAAAAACTGCTGTCTGCAACCAAGGATGTCTAGGCTCCCTTTGTTTTGGAGGCTCAACCAAGGGATGTCTCTGGGAGAGAGGGGCAATACATACTCCCAGACCCAGGCTAATATGCAAAAGCAGAGGTAGGAAAACTTCACACATTCTGGAAATGCCTTGATGTGTAACAATTTGGAAATCGTTAGAGTGCACTAGTTTCCCACGTGCAGCACAGAACAATGATGAAGAGCATGGGCTCTGCTGTTCAAACGGCATCAGGGTTTGAGCCCTGGTGCCACATCCACCAGCTGCGTGACTTTGTCCAGTGACTAAGTCTCTCAGGGCCTCAGTTTTGCCATCTGCCTTATAAGGCAGTCATGATAAGGAACATAGCACTTCTTGGCACCATGCCAGGTACACAGAGCTTTACAAAAAAGCTCTTACCATTAGATACTATTTGCAAAATGTAAAAAAGAGATCAAGAGGGCATCGGCAGCTTGCAAGCCAGATGAAACCTGGCTGGGGTCCAAGGCTGTATAATTGGATGAAAAAGCTAAGGTTATTTAGACTGCAGGATTGGCCCAGTCAACCAAGTAAAGAAAATGCCACCAGAAAGGGTCACTTGATTTCTCCCTCCTTCTGTCTGAAAATGGTGCGCCGCTGCTGCCTTCATAGGCTCACCTGGCCAAGAACCAGATGCTTTCAATATTGTTCTCAACCTCCCCACTTTGAGCAAATGTCTTTCTCATCTCCTTTTGCCTATTCAGAATGCTGCTCACCGCGGCTCTGGAGAGCATAGCAATGGCCAGGATATAATGAGCGGTTTGGGAACTTGAGAGGAAAGGAATGATTACCGGTTAGCACAGTATTATACACACCATGGGCACTTCATGGTTGATGCAGCGAGGAACTTGGTATGTGTGGTAATTATGCAACACTTGAGCTGAATTTTAGGAAAACATATAAAAGAAATGTTATTTCCTCTTTTAAAAAGGCTGTGATGGTAAGAAGCATTGCACAAGCAACTATTATGCAGAGCTATTTCAAGGGTGAAATGGATGAATTTGTCAATGACGGAAGAAAAGGAAATCTAATTGGGGGCGAAGGTACTTTTAGAAATGGCAGCCTGTGAGTTCTGCACTGACAGGTGCAGGTGGAAAAGCTGATTGGTCCCATTCAGGAATATAATGGACTGCATTTGTATAAAACAGCATAGAGTACCACGTATTTTCAGACGAGATCGGGCGCATTCAGTGTGGTATGGCCATAGACTACCAAGTATTTTCAAATAAACTCTCTCATTTGAAGTTTGCAACCACCCTTTGGGATATGAAGAGGACAAAGAGTACTATTACCATTATTTTTAAAAAGTTTTATTAAGATGAGATTCATATACCAAACAATTCACCCATTTAAGATGTACAAGTCAAGGGTTTTAAGCATATTCACTGATATACGCAGCCACTGCCACAATTGCTTGTAGAACATTTTCATTCTGTGAAAAAGAAACCTCCTATTCCTAAGCTGTCACTCCCTCTATTCCCCCCGTCCCTCCCCTTGACCCTGAACAACCGGTAATTTCCTTTCTGTCTCTACTGATATGCTTATTATGGAATTTCACATACATGGAATCAAATGATATGGGGTCTTTGGTGACTGGCTTTTTTACCTCTGCGCAATGTTTTCAACATTCCTTCATGTTGTAGCATGTATCAATACTCCATTTTTTTTTTTAATGACTCAGTAATACCCCACTGGGTAGTGCTAACCCATTTTGTTTATCTACTCATCATTTGGTGTACGTTGGGGCTGTTCCTACCCTCTGGTTATTTTGGATAATGCTGCAGCAAGCGTTCACGTACCGGCTTTTGCGTGGACATAGGCAATCGTTTCTCGAGTATATAGCGAGGAGGGGAAACGCTGGGTCATATGGTAACTGAATGTGGACATGTTAAGGAACTGCTGGGTTGTTTCCCAAAGTGGCTGCATTTTACATTCCCAAGAGCAGTGTATAGGGTTCTGATTCTCCACATCCTTGCCAATACTTTTATTATCTGACTTTTTGATTCTTCTTGTTCTACTGGGTGTGAAGTGGTATCTCCTTGTGACTTTGATTTGCATCAGAGATGTTGATCTCAGATACTTAATGATGTCTCATATGTTTATTGGTCATCAGTGTAATTTCGTTAGAGAAATGCCTCTTCAGATCCTCTCACCATGGTAAAATTGGGTTGTCTTTTTTTATTATTATTGAGTTATAAGAGTTCTTTATATATTCAAAATGTAATACTTTATCAGATACATGATTTGCATATATTTACTCCCATTTGGTGAATTATCTTTTAACTTTCTTTTTTTTTTAATTTTATTTTTTTAATTAATTTATTTTTTTTTAAGATTTAATTTATTATTTATTTGTAAGAGAGAGAGAGAGCGAGCACAGGCAGACAGAGTGGAAGGCAGAGTCAGAGGGAGAAGCAGACTCCCTGCGGAGCAAGGAGCCCGATGTGGGACTCGATCCCAGGACGCTGGGATCATGACCTGAGCCGAAGGCAGCTGCTTAACCAACTGAGCCACCCAGGTGTCCCTTAACTTTCTTGATACACAAAGTTTTCAGTTCTGAGGAAGTCCAATTTGTCTCTCTTTTGTTTTTCTTTTATTGCTTGTGCTTTTGGGGTCATATCTAAGAACCTATTACCTAATTCAAGATCATGAAGATTTGCTCCTATGTTTTCTTCTAAGACTTTTATGTTTTTCTGCTTACATTTAGATATCTGACCTGTTTTGAGTTCACTTTTTAAATTAATTAATTAAAAAATGATTTTATTTATTTATTTGAAAGAGAGAGAGTGAGCAGGAGGGAGACGGAGAAAGAATCTGAAGCAGACTCCAAGTTGAGCTCAGAGCTGGATGCAGAGTTCAGTCCCATGACTGTGAGATCATGAGCAGAGCTGAAACCAAGAATCGTTGGATGCTTAACTAACTGAGCCACCCAGGCACCCCTTAAGTTAATTTTTGTATATGGTGTGAGGGAAGAGTCTGACTTCATTCTTTTGAGGTGGGTGTCCAGTTTTCCCAGCATTGTTGAGAAAACTATCCTTTCTTTCCTTTAAATATTCTTTCAAACCCTAGCTAAAAATCAGCTGACTATAAAAGTATAGACTTATTTCTAGACTCTCAATTCTATTGACCTATATATCTATCCTTATGCCAGTACCACACTATTTTAATTATTGTTGCTTTTAAATTTCACCATTGGGAAGTGTGAGTCCTCCAACTTTCTCTTTTTCAGTATTTTGATTATTGGGGGCTCCTTGTAATTCCCTATGAATTTTAGAATGAGCTCATCAATTTCTACAAAGAAGTCAGCGGGGATTCTAATAAGTTTTGCCTTGAATCTGTAGATCAATTTGGAAAGTATCAATATTTTAATACTGTTAAGTTTTCTAGTCAATGAACATGAGAGATTTTTCCATTTATTTAGTTCTCTAATTTCTTTCAACAATGTTTTGTCATTTTCAGAGCGTAAGTTTTGTACTTCTATTAAATTTATTCCTAAGTATTTAATTCTTTCTGATGTTATGATAAGTGGAATTGTTTTTCTTTTTTTTTTTTTTTAAGATTTTATTTATTTATTTGACAGTGAGAAATTACAAGTACACTGAGAGGCAGGCAGAGAGAGAGAGAAGGAAGCAGGCTCCCTGCTGAGCAGAGAGCCTGATGCGGGACTCGATCCCAGGACCCTGAGATCATGACCTGAGCCGAAGGCAGTGGCTTAACCCACCGAGCCACCCAGGCGCCCCTGGAATTGTTTTTCTTAATTTCACTTTCAAATGTTCATTGCAAGTATATAGAAATGCAGGTTTTTTTTTTTTATATTGGTCTTATATCCTAAAATTTTGCTGAACTCTTTTTATTAGGTCTAATCATTTTTTAGTGGAGTCCTCAGGATTTTGTATATATAAGACCATGTTATCTGTTAACAGGGTGAGTTTTACTTCTTCCTTTTCCAAGCTGGCTGCCTAAAGTTTAGCCCAATCTACCCGTCTTCTCCCAGTTGCTTTTCATTACAAGCTTCAGGTTTTTTGAGAGTACCTTTAGACTTGAACTTCTTTACACTGTTGCAAATGAAGTCAGTACTTTGGTGAGGAATTTGAAGCTCTTGGTTCTGTAGCCTGCTTCTTGCCCTGGGCAAAATCTCTGAGACTTGGCTCTGTAGCTGGGGGCGGGGTGGGGGGTGGGGGAAATTGTGGGCTCCTCTCTAAAGTGCCCTCTTTGCTTTAGCTGGTGAGTGTTAGTTGAAGGGGAGGCTGTAGCCTCAGGTCCTTTTGGCTTGCCTCTCCTGGCTAGCTAGGGGAAAGGTGTTCAGGGCTTCAAATCCTTCTTGGTGCAGAGCTCAAGGTGTCTCAAAGAGTCTCTGTCCCATACAAGTGGGGCTGGGTGAAAGAATGGAACCCAACTTGAACCCCACTTGAACCCCACTTCCTAGACACACTTGCCAGAATTTCGTCGCAAAAGCATGTGGCTGGGGGCAGGATGAACAATGGAAGTCTCTCCTCTTACCTGTGGAGAGAAAGGGCTCTGTGTTCCTAGCTCTCTGTCTGGAATGGAGGTCTCTCTCACTGAGCTGGGAAGGGAGGGAGAAGAGTGAAAATACCACAGATTCTCACTGATCTTAACAAGTTTAAAAGATTTTCTTGACTCTTCACTTGATGCATGCACATTCAACCTTTTCCAGGGGCTTTAAGTGTTTCTTTAAAAAAAAAAAATCTTCTGTGTCAACTATACTTAAAAAAAATATCGAGTGTACAGATTGGGAACTGTAGTTAAAAATATTGTGTACTTGATACTTGCTAAAAGAGTTGACGTTGAGTAATTCACTAAAAAATATTATCTATATAATGATCTATATAATGGTAATTGATGTGTCAATTAACTTGACTGTGGGAATCATTTCATAATGTATGTATGTATATCCAATTACCATGCTGTACAGTGTAAATGTGTTAAAATTTTGGTACTTACACCTGAATAAATCTGGAAAAAAAATGACTCATAAAAAAAAAGTTAATCGGTGTTGTTGGGGAGTCAATCCACAGATCTCTTCCTGCGATCATGCGAGAAGTGAGCTCCTATGGTTACTTACTAGATGAGAACCACGTTCATATAGAGCTTGGCAGGGGTTGGGAGGAGCAGAGTGGGAAGGAAATCCCCTGGGATCAGAACACCACAAACATCTAAACATAGAATTGCAGGGTGGTAAAGGACATTAGATGTTATCTAGGTCAGATTTTACTGCCCAGATCAATCTCTCCACAGCCCCTCTTGCTTTTGGTCCTTGAGTCTCTGCTTGTACACCTCCAGAATGGAGAACTAACTGGATGAGTGTAGACCGAATATTATTCCTATGAACAACATAACCATGTAAAACCAAACACAGCTTGTGCCTAGCGGGACTGGCTGTATGCACAAACAAAAGGGGAAACAGAGGAAGTAGGTTCTGTGGAATCCTAAACAACTTTCTGTCACCAGTAGGTCATGAGCATGCTGTAAAAAAGCACCTAGCTGTTTCTGAACACCAGGTGCCTAAGAGATTGTTCTAATTTTGGAATTAACATAGTGCTTACTGAAGAGGTCCAGGACTCATGGGTCTGGAACGCGATGTTCACCCTCCAGCAGCGCCGGCTCCTTGTCCTACTGCTGATTCTGCTCCAGTCATTTTCTGAAATTCAGAGAGGGAGAACCAGACCAAGGAACTGGCATGTGCCTAAAGAATTTGCCAAAAAATAGGATTTAAATGCCAACCTAGAGAGACAGATTTGGTGATGGCTGCTCCCTGAAGGGCGAAGACCTCCTTTTCATAGTGACATTGTGCTGATTACCTTCCACCTTCTCCAGCTCCCTTCTCTGGCAGCTCTATGGCTCAGGAAGCTCACCTCTGAAGAAGGCATTGCTGGGCCCCCCAACTAGCCATCCAGCTGTTGTGGTCAGTCAATGGGGAGCTCCAGCAGATCTAAGAGTGGGAAAAGAGAGGCTGAGCTATGTTTCCCTGCTCTGGAACATGGTCTCTGGCTGGAGCTGTGGTCCTTCTTTTCCTGTCTGAGGCAGTAGCATAATTTCTTATCCTTGTCCTGTTGAGCCTAGGGGTGTTGCTGACAGCAGGTTTCTGGGTGTCACCACCCCTTGTTTGCACCCTGAACATGCATATCTTTGACACATACCATCATTAAAATCTCTTTATTTGATCTAAGGGGGGGGTGAATTCTATTTCCTATTAAATAAACTCCTTGTTACTATCCTTTCATGATCACAATGTTCCTTCGGTCTCCCCCAATTATAAACAAGCCTAGAAAGGAAGTAAGCCCCATGTTGCTGTCCTAGCATTAACTCTAGGGGACCCCATATGCTCACATGGGTCCCACGTAAACAGAACAGATGATTTTGTTCATATCCTGCCCTGGAATTTTAAGCCTCTTCTGGATCCACGAATCTGTTTATTCCATAAGCTCTTTCCAGAGGTAGAAGAGGTAACATTTCTCATAGCTTGGCTGTTGCTTAGAATCAGAATTTGGTTCCTGAACTTTTTCTGCCTCAATGTGAAATATCTAGTCTTTGTACCCTTGAGGGAGAGTGGGAAATTTCAACACATAGCACATGGTTTCCTAATTTAATTTGGAGCTGTTGTCCTCGGAGTTCTGTCCCAGAGTCCTTCCTACCTAATCAATAAGTTCCTTGTCCATGGACAGGAACTTTAACAAAAAAAAAAAAATTTAGAACTTTAACTGGAGGAAAAAGCAAGCTACCTTCTTAGGTCTGTGTTAATTCACTCAAAGTCTTTTATTGTATTTATAGCCAAATGATTAAACTTTCTATTTATAAACAGAGGGGGCTTCCCAAGACCTAGAGACCCATCATTACTTGTAGGCATTCATGTCACAAGCCAGCCCAAGCTATATTTTACCAAGAGGTTAGCTGGCATACTGGTTTGAATCTTTTACTTATTTATAGTGACAGTAACATATTTGGCTCTTACACATTGTCCTAAAAGCCTGATAACCCCAGTTATCTTGTACTATAAGTGACCAGCTTTCACTGAGTTAGAGGAGTGTTTGGAGGGGGAAGGGAGAGGGGGAGAACTCCAACTTCCCAACAGTTCCCTAATGCAAGTACGTCTTCGGAACAGCAGTGTCGGCTACCAAGGAAACCTGTGAATTTGTCATGGAGGCTGTCAGGCTAGCTTAGAAGCATCAAGGATGAAAATCTTGAGTTATTTCTGGAGTGGTGATTGATGTTGCAAATAGAAGATGACATTTTGATGGGATCCTGACTTGCTGTGATAGGAGTTAATGAGGATAATGATGATGATAATGATGTTTACATTATACCTTTCTTCCAAAGAACTCTTGAGTCCTTTTATCTCGTCCGTGTTGAAAATGTCCCTTTGGAGTTGGGAGGGAAAGGTGTTATTAATTTGTTTTTCAGGAGAGAAAAAAAAAAAAATATATATATATATATAGAGAGAGAGAGAGAGAGAGAGATAATTGTCCAGATTTCAGGCTCCATTTTGGAGACGAGATGTTTAAATGACAAATTAAACTAGGGGAAATTAAACTTAGAGAAATGCCAGTCTCAGTTCCCATCATCATATACAATGCTGCCATGTCAAGCTCCAGTGATATCACTCCCTGACCCCGAAGTCTTCAGGAGATGCTCACAGACGGGCGAATTCAGTCCTAATATACTGTCTTAGCAGGCAAGACTGTTGACACTCCCACCTACATGGTCTCACTGTGCTCTTATATTTCCCCATGTTCCAGCAAAACAGATCCACTTGCTTGCCCCTGTCATCTGCTCTGAGCACCCCATTCTCCTTCCACAGTGTTCACTACACACGCCATTGCTTGTTTAATGTTTGTCTTCTCTGTGGATGTAAATTCCAGGAAAGCAGATCCGGTCACCATTGTACCCTCAGGGTCCAACAGCGTTAACTGGTCCATGACGGACCCTTCCAAAGTGTAGGCTATGCTCTCCCACCTTCATGCCTGGACTCCCACGGTCTTCCTCCACCTCAAAGGCCTGCCTCCTCTCTTCACCTGAAGCCAGGGCTGCTCTTCTAAGCCTTGATCAAACCCCAGTTCCTCCATCGGGTCTCCCCTTCTTGAGAACCACCACAGCGCTGTTCTTTTCAGTTCCTATGTCGTAACCACGTGTGATCTTGGTAGTCTTCCTTCCTTGCTCCTCCCAGACTGCCAGCTCTGAAAAGACAAGAGCAGTACCCCAAAGCCTGTTAAACATGTGCCCACCTGCCTAAAACTATTGTTGACCAGCATTATTCATTCAGCAAAAGTCCCACTTCAGAATCTGCAGCTTGTCACGAGAGGGGATTTTTCTCCTTCTTACCTTCCGTCATCCTTCTGGAAGGCTGGGAGAAAGATCAGTCAGGGAAACCCCGCCAACTCTTCCTTTAAAAAGTGTCTCCATTCTCTTCTGTGAGGAGTAAGTACTCTGGCACTTAGGTGAAGGGTTCCATTGCCTACGGGGGCCCAGGGCAGGTGTGCAGGGGTGGTAGTTGGCTTTTTTTTTTTTTTAAGCTTCTGTGCCCATTTCAATGATGGCCTGAATACGGGAGAACTAATCAATGCAACATCAACTGAGAGGGAATTTTAATACTAGTGTGTGCTTCTAGTGAACAATTTTTACCTGTACCATTCAGTTTCCATAAGAAGACCCCAGACTGAACTAATTCTGGGTATATGTGTAACCTCATAAGCAGCACATTTTTGATAGCTTGAAGACCCCAGGCTACCAGCAGCATGGGCATACTGAACATCTGTGACATAACACTCCATATAAATTAGAAAGAGCTAATTTAATTTGTCGTTTGCTTCGACAACGGTATCATGGAATACTCAGGGATGATGTAGATCTCCATTTACTGACATGGAGAGAGGCCTTCCCTTGCTAAAGGGAAGGAAGCAAGCTATCAAACATCATGACGGTGTGAAATTATTCCACATTTATATCTCTACCTATTCATAGATGGGTGGGTAGTCTTCAAAATGTTAACAATGGCATCTCTTTGTGATGAAATTTTGGATAATTTTTCTCTTCTGCTTTTATAGTTTCTGCTGTATTATTTGAATTTTATTTTTACAGAGAGCGATCATGTTTTACAATCAGAAAACGAATATAATAAGGCTACTTTTGGCCCCCCCAAAATTGTTGGAAATAAAAAAAGACTCATTAAAAAATCTTCAAATGTCCTAACAGATGCCTATTGTAAAACAAGCAAACAAAAACCACAACCAAACTCTTGCACGCACAAGGGAAAACCTGTTCCACTGCTTTCGTGACTGAGCCCTATCACAGTCGGAGTGAAAGGGAACAAAGGGAGCCTCCAAGGAGGAACACAGCTGAGATCAAGACCTCTTGACTTCACAAGGGTGTCAGGCCTGCTTCTTAAGTGCTTGGAGTATGAACTATCATTTCAGATACCATTTTAATGCAAGCTTTTGGTGGCAGATTGATTTACAGGCGCAGTGTTTCTAATTATGGGACAACAGAAAAAACTTGCCCGCTGACAGCAAAGCAATTGGTGACTGCAATTACTACAGCAGTTTTTGTTGCAAAAAAGAGACAGGCACTGTTGGTCACAGTACAATTCACACTTTATTCCATCGTGATTGGTATACTTGTAGCATCAGGACAGCAAGAGACTAAAACCGGGTGCAGAACTTCTCTGGACTAGAGGGCGGTGAAAGGCATGACTGGTTTTGGCACACAGAGTGGAATACCATACATTGGCTGGAATGTGATGGTCAGTAAAACAAAATGCACAAGTCTAACACCATGTTGAGGCCATGTCTGAGTTCTGTAGAATGTTAAAGGTTAAATAATTACGAAGACTAACATGCAACTCTATATAAGTCACATTATTCACCTACAGACTATTTCCCCCGTAGAGATGAAGAGATAGCCTTAAGCTGTTCACAGTAGCTTAAAGAGCAATCAATACACCTTAGAGATCTGCCTGCTGATTTCTATAGCAATCCATTACAGTTGAAGAGATAATGCTAAATAATGTACTTTCTCTATATTGCCCCTGTTAGATTCTTACTAACCAACTAAATCGGAATTAACTTTTCCTTACTTTAATACAATTCCTAATGTCTTTACAATGTCAAAGAGCAGCTTCTGTTAGTTTATTTATCCTTATAAATCACAACAGACTAGAGGGGAATCTAGGTAACAGGTCATCGTTCCTCTGCAAAGATAATGTTATGCTGATTAGAACATCAAAAATTGCTACCACTATGCTGCAGATATTTTGGGTTTTTGCATCATCGTATCACAAAAGGAGTCCAAAGAAGACGATCTTATCAGTGACAGAGCAGAGAATACAGTTCTGTGAAGAGGCACATAGACTCTAAGTGATTTCTTGAGACAGAGGAGCAAAGAGGGGAAAGATGCAAAGGAAAGGAAAAGTGAAAAACAGCCTTCTGTAGAACAAATTGTTCAAAAGAAAAACCTGTGCACTTGCAATTGACTAAATAGAATACAGTTCCTCAATTTGGGATGACAGAAGTAAAGATATTGAAAATTATATGCCTCTTAGCTTTAATAGTAAGCCTAATGTGGCTGACTGGGTTAACTTTCCCGAGGTTGTTTTTGCGATGCCAGACTACCCCAGGAAGAAGTTCTGCTTTTGCCAGCACAGGGCCAGATTTAACCCAAAAGGGCAACCATAATCACGGAGGACAATTTTTCCTTATGAAGTAGACCATGTGGGTAACATTCATTTTCTCTCTGGTAACAACACATTATTCACCCATCATGAGACCCTTTGAAACAAACCAGTGACCAAGATATGGTTCATTCATACCCTGCTATAACTAAGACACCTGCATGGGAATGAATTAAATGTTCAATAAAAAGGAGGAGAAGGAATTTCTTCAAATTTTGGCATAAAATCATTAAATAAATGAAAAGGATAGGTAGAGGTTAAGGTGTCTTGGTTTTATCGGAGGCTTGTCACTTCCATTTGCTCAGGGGAGATATGAATGGAGGGAATTCTGTCTTGCTTACCAAACATAAGAAATGTTTGGTTAGAGATACATACGTAAGGGGCATCTGGGTGGCTCAGTTGGTTAAGCATCCCACTCTTGGTTTTGGCTCAGGGTCCTGAGATCCAGCCTAGGGTCAGGCTCCAAGCTCAGCGGGGAGTTTGCTTAAAACTCTTTCTCTACCCCTCCCCCACCCTCATGCATGCATTCTCTCTCAAATAAGTAAATAAATCTTAAAAAAAAAGAAAAAAAAGAATCACATAGGTAAGCAGAGCAAGCCTTGAAGTCATATTTCTTAATCTCCCTGATTGTTAATCTTGAACAACAAGCTACAGGCAATACAGGAAAGGTGGAGACGACTAGGAAGTTCGATAACATGCCTGGATCAGTCATCATTCCTTGGAAAGTACCATCTCCCTGGCCTGTTAAAAGGCTGATTCTTTCAGGTTTAAGTAAAAGACAATGATCTCTCCCTTCACTGCGCCATTGTTCTTTGTAAGAGACCAGCATCAGTTTCAGGTTGTGTAATTTAAAAGCTAGAGAGGAAAGAAATTTTAATTGAATTCCACAGTATATATTCATAGATATTTCAAAGTGGAATTGTCCATTGTCTGTGGTTTCAAGCACCAAGCCGATCACTTCCTGAACATGCTGCATCTGGCTCTCACGAGACCATCAATACTCATTTGTAGATGCAATGTCTCTTTTGAAAGAACGAACTTTGCTAGACCAGGATAATTGCAGGGGGTAGAAGGCTGGAAGTAGGGTGAGTCATGATGAGAGGGGGTGGGAAGAGAAAGGAGCCGAAGGAAAAAATAAAACTATTCCCCGAGGTCTACAAATGGTCAGTAATGAAGCAAAAATGCATGGAATGTGACTTAAAGATTTCTGAGATGTGCCCATGGGGTGTTTCCAGGCTTCTCGATCTATGATCTCTAGCAACCCTCTGGAGCTGAATTTACCTTCCTAGGTGTGGTGCCCTACTTCTTCTGGAATTCAGATGTCCGGGACAAACCCCATCAGGATATGCCTATGCCTGGTTAACTGTTCCCCAAACAGTCATTGTGATTTTGGTCACAGTTCTGCTGAGGAACCTGTCTGTCCTTCCTGGGGACAGTGAGGGTGGTGGTTGAAGATGGAGCCATGGGTCAGAGGAGGCTAATGTGGCAGACAGGAGGGACCCGCAGGAAGGTACCCAGAAGTCAAGACCCTGGATTTTACCCAAGGCAACAGAAGTGAGAAAGGCAAAAGAAAGCAACTGGCAATGAAATATCCAGAGTTCAGATGAAAAATGGAAGGAAAAGGGGAGAAGCCAGGAACCAAGGAATTTCACAGGAACCAAAGATGATGAGCAATACAAACAGGAAAAAAAGAACCCCTGGCCTATCTGACTGATCAAGAAGACATTCTTTAGCCAATACTGGCAACTCAACAGCATATATATATATATATATATATATGCGCTCACATTGATAACACAAACACGGAAATGAGTATTTCTTTGCTACCATTAATCACAGTTCAATAATTCATGAGCTCTATATTTTCTAGATTGCTTAATTCATTTAGCAAAACCCACAGTTTAGGTACCACCACAAGGGGAGGGAAGGGAGGGTGCAGAACGGAGCAAACTCAGAAGGAGACTTTTGTAAACCAGAGTTAGTAGCACAGTGGCAAGTAGATTGTCAATGAACACGACAGGAGCGTACAGTCATCGGCCTTGTGAGTGCGGTATTGCCGGCTACGAGGAGAGTGGGGGGGACTTCGACTCAGGAGTCTACCTTCTTGTTAATTAAAATCGAGCTGCATGTGAGCAGCCCGTCCACCTTTTCTAGTTCAGAATGGCTCACAGGGATCAGCATATGGTCCTTCAGCTTCTCATAAACCTGCAGCAGAAATCAAGGAAAGGTAAAGCAGAAGGGTTATGTTTCCGCCTCTGTCTTACCCCCGTCCTCCCCACCCCCCACCTCCTCGCCTAGTGTGAGGATTCATTTGGCTCACGAGTTTAGGCTTCTCAGCCATTGCACCTCAAGAGGCGCGTGCAGTCTAGACCACACCGGCCCCCAGTGGAGCGAGAGGCCCTGGTGAATCACGAGCTCAATGCTTTGACCTCAAAGTCGAAGATGTGTCAAAAATGTGGTTTTACCAGAGACGCCTTCACTCTGCCGCTGTCCCTGAGAGACTGAGTGGTGCGTGAAGGCCAGTGGCAGTGTTTTCAGTCTGAATATTGCCCTTCCTCGCCACACTTTAAAACCCTTTCTACTAAACTTTAAGGTTTCTCTCCTTACCAACACCACTGGAAAAACTCGACAAGACAGACTCCGAGTGAAGTGTTTCAGGTCACACTGCTTTTCAATGACAGGTGTGAATCTTATAGCATCTTTTGACATAATAGAAAGCATGTGTCTAAACTTTGAATTAAAGGTCCACAGATTTTTCTCTGATGATCAAACAAAGCACATTTTTTTTTTTTTAAAGTACAAAATCACCTGGAACACACTGTCAAAAAAAACAATCTACCATGCTTCTTTAGGAAGAATTGTTCCTTAAATTTCACTACGGCGGCTAATTAAGAGTGCTGGAACCAGAGTGGGGCTCCAGACCCAGTTCTGTCAACCCACCACCTAAAGTGTGACTTCAGCCAAGTGCCAGATTCCTTTCTAGCCTTGGGTTACTGTTCAGTAAAAGCAGAGTAACAAGAGTGCCCTCACAGGGCTGCTGCGAGGTATAAATCAGATAATGCCCAGAGTGGGCTGGGCCCCATGCCTGGCAAAGAGGAAGCCTCAGTAAACATGGACGTTATCATCGTTACTGTGGATAGACATGGATAGACACAGGGCTGAATCCAAAGCTGTTAATCATCCGGTCATCAGACAATCCATGTGGCTGGAGAAGCACGAACGGTCCAGAGCCTTGTTTCTCCAAGTGGGTTCTCTGACCCGGGTGCTTATTGAAATTGCAGATTCTAGGGTGGGGGGTCTAGAAACCTGTATTTTTAAACAATCCTGATGCACAATAAAGTATGAGACCCTCTATTTATCTGAGACCTGGTTAAGCCCCATTCTGGGCTTCAGGGTCCTCTGTTCTCCTCAGGTTTACACTTCCAGCCATGGAAACAGAGAAATCATCTATGTATCTCCCCATTTCCTTTTTATCTGCTGAGAAGGTGACTGATTCAGAAGATAAACCTGGTGATTACACAGTATCATGTATCTGAAAGGTGGCCAAAATATTTTCTAAAATCTTTAAAGATATAAATTTTAAGATGCATAAACAAAAAACCAGTGGCTATTAAGGGCTCTTCTGTCATGCTGAGTGTCAGTACCTGATTCCTCTGGGCAGAGAGCAAGATGCTGAAATGCCTAACACAGATATGGACACTTGGAGGGTCTACGGGTGAGCACTGCTGTGACTGCGTGTGCAGAAGAGACTGGCAGAATGCCCCGAAGGACAAGGAACATCATCTTAGACCAGGAAAGAATTCCATGTCTAGGGACAACTCCCGTGGTGGCGAACAAACGCAGAAGCTCTTAGAGGGACAGGTGCCTGATGACAAGTGTGTCATCTTTTTGATCCATCGCTACCCGGGATGCACAGCCCAAAGCTCCTTTTTTGCAGCCTTGACAATGAGCACCCACTTCTTTGGGTCACTCACACTTCTCTGTCATAAAAAAACGAATGACCTTCTGGTGAAGGGCAGCTCAGATTTGCCAGAAAACAATGACACAGTTGACCGTCCAACTGTTAAGTCTCTATGCTGAGTGTCTCAGTGCGGGGAGATACGTGTCACCAGAGCTGCAGCAAAAATGTGCAAAATCCAAGTACTTACTTGAAAAGTTTTGAATACCGGGCATGATCACCTCAATTACTGTGCATGTGTTTGTCATCAGAGACAAGAATGAGAAGAATGAGTTAAATTAACTTTCCTTGTGCCCTAAAACTATATTATCCTCTCTGCTTTCTTAATGATTTGACGTGTATAGAGAAAAAGGAAGCCCCTGTTATTTGTCACTCCATCATGAAAAAAACCCCCAGGCAGGAAGACTGTCACAGAGAGGCCTACTCAGCTGCACTGGCCACAAAGGCTGGTTTTGTTTGTTTGTTTGTTTGTTTTACCTTTGCACTTTCTGGATATTCTTCTGGGGTGCGGTGTAGCAAGACGTGACCTTTGCTGGGGATATTTAGGTAAATACAGTTTGCGGCCGTGTCATCAGGCATAGTGAGCTTGTCATAGCGGTGATCACTCATCTGCTGCATGATCTATAAGGAGAAACACAGCAGGCTTCAGCGGAGCACTTCCCCACACTTTCAAACAGAAGGAAGGCAGCGCATGGGTATAAGCTCGCGACGGACGCCGAAGAATGTTCCTGAGAAGTTTTTGCCTATTTCCTCTAGTCATTTAGATCCCAGAGGAAAACCCCATGAAGTCAGGATTCTCTGGAAGAACTGCAAGCATTCCTCTTCTTCTTTTTAAAGTGTGTGTTTGTCTGTAATTTAAAAAAGGTTTTAAAACTGGCCATAATTTTTCCACTTTTTGTTCATAAGATCTATCAGTGAGACATGAAATGGACACATATGCAAAAGGCCCAGCTGGGGTTTTGATGACATTCTTGGCTGAGTAAGCAGGGCTGTCCTAGTCTATAGGAAAAAGGGACCAGAGTGGTAATCATTCTGGTCAATAATCTGATTTAGCAATAAACACACACACACACACACACACACACGCACACACACGCAATTTCCTCTTGCAAATACACTTAAATTGAATTAACCTGTCTGATGGCAGGGGATGCCTTTAATACAGTAAGCATAAAAATCACTTGAGGCGAATGTTAAACTTCTATTCTCGGGGCTCACCGCCAGGGATTCTGATCTGGCAGATCTGAAGTGAGGTGCAGAGATCTGCATTTTAAAGTTCTCCAGGTAATTCTGAGGCAGATGGTCCCAGACCACACTTGATTAAAAAAAAAAAAAAAAAACAACAAAAAAACCCCACCTGATTTAGCAGGCCTATTAATCAAATGATGGGTTTATAAATGCCTTCATATATAATAACTTTAAAAAAATCACAGGAGTGAACTCTATAAAATTTTTAGAAATTGACACCTTATCCTCATCTCAACATAATGAAAATGGAAACCCAAAAATCAACCACCCCTCCTTCACTACAAAAATATCCAAACACCCAAAACAGATAAACAAACAAAAGCCAAATATATTTTCTGCTTCATCATGTAGACTCTTTTCATTCCTGATCAATATCCATATATTTTAAGGAATCTGCTGAAATGTCATGCCATAAGGGTATAACAAGATCTTTTCCATAATCTGGTTTGATTTTACCTTTCTGACCAGGTCTCCCTCTACCTTTCAATATCTATATGGAAATGTGCTTCATATTACTAGACCTCAGAAGTAGGTAGGCTTGCCCACTCAGTGGTGGCAGCAAACGACAGTAAGATTCACAGTGTGGAAGAGAGCAATAACTCCATGCTCCTTGTAGAAAGTTCATGCCAAAGAGAACATGGAGAGTGGCATAGAATAAGCTCTCCCTGACTCGCCAGTCAAGTAAACCATTCACTTCTCCTCGTGTGGAATATGTCAAAAGTCGGGAGAGGGCACAAGTAATCTGAAAATGGAATATCCTTTGCACAGAAAGAAACATCAGGTATGGGCATGAGCTTAAGCCCTGTACCAAAGGCTGAGAGACACAAAGATGAGTGGGACACAGATCCAGTTTTTTTTTTTTTTTAATTTTACTTATTTATATGACAGAGAGAGAGATCACAAGGAGGCAGAGAGGCAGGGAGGGGGTGGGGGAGGCAGGTTCCCAATGAGCAGACAGCCCGATGCGTGGCTCGATTCCAGGACCCTGGGACCATGACCTGAGCCGAAGGCAGAGGCTTAATCCATTGAGCCATCCAGGCGCCCCCAGACCCAGTTTTTGAGAGGTTACAGCCTAATGGAGGAGACTGGCAGACAGTTATACAGAAGAAGAAACGGGGTACCACGGGAAACATTTAAAATGTATTATCTGATCACAGAACTCCCATCTTACAGATGAACAAAACAGGCTGAGAGAGATCAAATAACTTACTTGCTCAGAGTCACATGGGTAGATTCAAACCCACATATGAACAACTCAAACCCTTCTCTATTAATTGTCTTTCTTTGTCCTCTTTCTTGACCTCCAGGGCTGTGGCAGTTCTTCCTCTCCTAGTATATGCTGTAACATCGACCTTTTTGCCCTCATTTGGCACTTAACATTTATTCTTTTGTGGCATCATTAACTCTTCTTTCATACATAAGCCTGTTACAACATGCTACAGTTTGGGGTAGCCACAGGACTGACTGGGCTGGATGTCTGTCTTGTGCTTCTTAAATTGTCCCCTAAAGGGACAGGTCCATAGAGGGCATCTCCTGCCATGGTGGTTCTTTACAGCCCTGATGGAGATACCTTAGATCTACTTGAATATGTGGACACTTAAGAAGTTAAAGACATTCCTCAAGAGTAGCTACTCTAAGAAAATTAAAAACATATTCAACCTAGCCCTCCTTATATAATGGATATGCCCAGAAATACTATGGAGAGGCTTATAAGAAAAAAAATCCATATCCAAGTAGCTCTCTTCTATTATGAATTGCTACATAAATACATCTTATGCAGACTTTCTTTTTGGCTGCTTTTAAAAATATTAATAATACCTTCCATTGTGTGGAAGGGGGCACATTAGACCATCAACTGGAGTAAGACCTGGGTTTAAGCTTTTTTTGTTTTTTGACCTCTTGGTTTTCTCACTATAAAACTGAGATAATAATAGTCTTTCATATACTTATTGTGAAAGTTAAATGAAGATAATGTATATAATAAGGCACAGTAATAAGCCCTTACTAAGCTTCGAGTATTTATTTTATGGCAGCATGACCAGACAAGTAAGGGTCAAGTTGTTAGCTGCAATCAGAAAGAGCTAGGTCTGAATCCTGGCCCTGCTATACACTGTGTGACCTTGAGCAAGCTCCTCAAGCCTCAATTTCTTCAGCTATTAAATTGGATGATAGCGTCATACCTATTTCTCATAGAGTAGCTCTGAACATTTTACTTTTTTAAATTTTATTTTGCTTTATTTTATTTTATTTTTTTAAAGTAGGCTCCATGCCTAGCATGGAGCCCAAAGTGGGGCTTGAGCTCAAAAACCTGAGATCAAGACCTGAGCTGAATTCAAGAGTCAGACATTTAACCAACTGAGCCACCAGATGCCCCTGAAGGTTATTTTTTTTAAAAAACAAAGCAAAACAGATTATGTCTATGAAGTGCTTAGCACAAGTTCCTAGTACATATTAAATGTGTAATAAATATGCATACTTCCCTCTTTGTTTCTTGCAAGTCATTTGGCATCTAGCAGGTGATCAAAATGTGCTTGCAACTAATTGATTTATTTTTCCCTCCTTTTCCTCCTCTTCCTCCACCCCTCCTCCCTTCTTCTTTAAAGATTTTATATATTTGAGAGAGAGAGAGCATGAGCAGGGGGAGGGACAAGGGGAGAGGGAGGCTCTCTGCTGAGCAGGGAGCCCAATGCGGGGCTCCATCCCAGGACCCCAGGATTATGACCCAAGCCAAAAGAAGACACTTAACTGACTGAGCACCCAGGCAGCCCTTCCTCACTCCTTTCAAAGGCTATAGCAGACCTCAAAGAGTACACTGAGGGGACTCCTGGGTGGCTCAGTGGGTTAAGCCTCTGCCTTTGGCTCAGGTCATAATCTTAGGGTCCTGGGACTGGGCCCCGCATTGGGCTCTCTGCTCATTGAGGAGCCTGCCTCCCCCTCTCTCTTTGCTTGCCTCTCTGCCTCCTTGTGATCTCTCTCTCTGTCAAACAAATAAATAAAAAAAATCTTAAAAAAAAATGAGTACACTGAGATGTTCACAATTTATATATATGAACAACTGCATATATAAAAACAAGGTATGGTCTTCGTCCAGATAAAGAAATATAATTCATTAGTTAATCTTTAATTAATTAATTTAAAGGAAATATAATTCATTAATTAATGTGAGCTAAAGCCAATGTTTGGCTTTTTCCTAAAGCTGTACAGTAGGACACTACAGTCTACGGTCCTACCCAAAAGATTCTGGATGTAACGTGACAGGAAGTGGTGGATCTGGGACAAGCTAGACAGTCTGCAGCACCTGAAAGCATTAAAACAAAGAAAGAAAAGAACAAAACTTTGTGTATAGTGAAATGACCATACATATGTCTCTGTCAATTTGCAATCCTATGATTTAATAAAATGGTCCAGAAGCCCAGTGAGCAGACGGATTCTTCAAGTTATTAAGTGGAACTATCTCTAAATCAACACACAAATTGGGATTTATGAAACTTCTCAGCCATCACTCTTAGTCAGCCTGGCCAGCATGTTTCTTTCTGGGTACAGGGTCTAGGATTATAGTATGTCTGAATCTCTACTTATTATGTGTTATTGAAGGTGGGCCAAGATGGCTAGTCTGCTCATTTACAGCTAGAAGTGACTGTCTTTCATGTGGATTAGATTGAGTTTACTCGAGAAATTCAGGATTACTTCCAGACCACCAGGAGACAGTTCCCTGGGCCAGAGGCTTACTAAGTAGGGCCTCAGCGGGCTTACTAAGTAGGAAAAAGATCCTTAAAACATGGTATGTACAGCCCTTGTTACCTCGTCAAGCTCAGTCACAAAGAAAACAAAATCCAGAAAATTGAGTATTTCCATTGACCTAATTTTCTAAGCCACTGGGAGAACCATGGGCAGCATATTTTGGTCCATCACATTCAGACTCATTGCTCCCACCATTCATAAGCACTAGAGAGTGGCCAGTTGGTTTTCCAGTTTAATTCATGGTCTACAGATAATTCACTACATTCTTTATCCAAAGGTTACACTATTATCCTAGTGTAAGAAGAGCTGAAAGAGAAAGGAACACAGCAAGATCACACCTATGGGCCTGACTATACCTTCAATGGTCCCACGAGTAGCCTGGCAACTTCCACACCTCTCCGTCCGACTCATGCATGTCCGGTAGTGACTAAGGAGCAGAAACATGGAATGTTGTACATTCCAGAGGAAGTATTATCAAGGAGTGTTATCAGTACTGACTTCTTGTTTATTAGTGAGGGAACAGATTAAAATCTCCAAGGTCGTGCCTACTTGAAAAAGTTCCCAGTTTCTTTCGGGTAATAGAGACTATATTTCCGTTCCTGGGGTGTTTTATTTACTTGGGCTCCACCTCTTTCCACCCTCCCGCCCATCCCCCACCTTCAGCTCCTTGAGGGAACAATCACACTCCTTTGGTTCCTCTGCGTTTGCTTTGTTCTTCAGTTAACGACATTTATTTGAAATTGTGATCACTGGTTTTCCATACTCATTAGTACTTCTCTTCTTTTCCAGACCTTATATTTATAATTTATAGCTTCTGGTGGGAGTATTCTTAAAAATTACTGACATCAGAGCTAGTACCTACCTCCCATTGTTTGAGGATAGTTACATTTTTTTCACTGTTGTCAGGAAAGGAATTATACCCTGGGGGGGGGGGATAATTTAACACTGGGACTAGATACAGTAATTCATTGATAAATGCTACTCTTAAATGTCTTAACAAAGCCACCTTAGGAGAAGATTCTCAATCAATTTATCTAGGCCCCATGGTTATCATTTTAAGACAGGTTAAAAAATGTGCCTAGAGAAAAGGCTTTTAATAACAGAACAGGCCCCATTTGGAGTAGTGAGGGGTTCTGTTCAACGGGGGAAAGGAGGCAACAAAATCAGGCATCATCTTTCTAAATGAAAACGATTTAGGAAATGGTAACTTTAAGTAATAAACAAAAAAAATACATTTTTTTTTTTTTTTCTTGAAAAAGTCAAGGTACTTATTCTAAACACAAAGGGTTTCTGTTTCTGGAACAAAGAACAGGTTTCTCTTTTCCTGTGAGAGTGATTGTTTTCCTCCTTCCTATATGTTGGTATTGTCTGAATAAGACAACCTGACATTTATTTATAGCTGGGACCAGGAAATACAGGGATATACACAAGGCAGGGCGCTAACCATTCAGAGAGGAACAGACAGAAAAAGATTCAGAAGACCGTATCTCTAACATCTTTCCTCTGTTGTTGGAGCTCGTGCTGTGAGGCTGTGCTCCCGGGCACCTGGGGCAGGGCAGGGCCCCTAAGAGCTCGGGCTCCTGAGGACGAAGATGCAGCCGCAGTGAGGGGAGGAGCAGGTTTTGTTTGCTCTCTGTGGCTGCACAGAAGCCTTTGTTAAAAGATGAGCATCATTTCAAGTATCTTGAGAATGTAGCTGTTGGCTGTGCAGTTCTATGTGCCAGCATTTTTTCCTAAAAAAGGGTGGAGGTGGTATATTGCTCCAGAGCTCTGTGTACAGTGTTCTTTTAACCCCAGGGGATCGACTTCCTGCTTCTCACAATGTTCCAAGCCAGACTGGAAAGGAGGAAGCACCGAAACCCTCCACAGACACACTAAATTCCGGAGAGGCCCTGGACTCCGGATAATATGTGTGAGTTTGACCCGGCTCTAGAGGAAGATCTGAGGCGTCAAGTCCTTGCTGTAAATGCCATTTCGGACTTGTGCCATTTCCCAGAGGAATTATTCCACTTTGTGTAAAACAGAGTATTACTGGCATTGGACACAACCAGTGTTTGGTTCAATCCAATAGTTCTTGATGGAAGGGCCCCCGGGGGCTAGACAGGACAGCTAGAGGTGGGAAAGAGAAAGACATCCAAGGTTAACTGAGTTGCAGGCTCTTCCTTCAGGTGATGACAATCTATAATTTAAGGCAGGACAAGCGCACGAAGGGGATGCTAGCAGTGAAAAGAAAGTAAAGCTCACTTCCATTACAGGCACCCCCTTAATGAAGAAGGCACGCGGCAGAGCGGAAATGGCTCTGAAAACCACCGAATCATCGTCGCCGAATCCTCATGGTCTGTTACACAGCGGCTGATCTGGAGGAATCAGCCTTGCTCCCCAGAGTGGAGCTGTCACAAAACAGAGTGGGAAACGTCTGGCTTTTAGCCCAAGAGAATTTGCATGGCTAGTTGTATTAACAACCAGGCATTTCCGGCAGTTCCCAGCATTTCTGGGAATTTTCTCATTCAAAGGGCTGGAAGGCGGCTACATTCTCCCACTTGTTACTCATGGTTTCTTTGTATTACATCAATTATTAAAAAAAAAAAAATTCTTGGGCTAATGTTTCACAGAATGCTTTAGGACTTTTATGGGTCAGATACTGAAAGGGGTACAGAAGGTATTTAGAGACGGCTAGGGAATATTCAGAGTGTGTTTGGCTCACTCATAATTGGTCATTTATGAAATATACATATGTACCCTTTCCAACATATTAAAACACTCAATACTAAGAAGAACAGATTATAGATTCTTTTGAGATATATAGTATGTGATTTTCAAGCACACTATTTGTTGCTACCATATATCTAAAATCATTCATTCATTTGTTTATCTGCCCATCAAGAGTTTATTGAGAGCTGACAATTTACCAGGCATTAAGCCCAGGCAGTCCTTTTAAGGCCGAGTCAATATAACTACAGACAATATTCTAGAACTGTTATGTTTTCATATTTAATGGATCTTTCCATGGATCAGCTCAAAATGAACAGAACCCGAGAAAGGCTGTCTGTTAAATATCCTCTCTGAATAGATGGGCTACACAGATCCTAAGAGCAAAGCAACATGGTTCCTTTTAGTTAAACCTGGGCCAACCTTCAAGGCCAAATATTTCCTTTGAAGCTAGCTGCCATTTCCTCCACACATTCCCTCATATATTTGGAGTTGCTGTTTTTGTTCAGATCATAATGCCCACCTGAACATGGGGACAAAAGACTTCTCTCCTTCAAACTACAACCACAAAGCACACGAACCTTTTCTGGAAGGGATTCTCAAAAACAATGGTTTCTGTGGAAGGCTGGGAAAAACTCTCACCCTCTTATTAGAGGACCAGTCTGAGCTCAATGGAGGGCTGGGGGGCAAGGCACAGGCAGGAAGAACAAGGGAGATTCTCTGGGTGAGTCACAATCCTCATTTTCTAATTTCAGGGGTATAGAGGAAAGAAATTCAGACCAAAGCACCACTTCCAAAATGCAAAATCTGGGATCCTACCTCCTTTCTGACTAGCTCTGTGGCAGAAACAGATCTCCTATAGTCTTGTTCATAAAGATATATCTTGTTGCCTACTTAGATATTGAAGTCATGCCCTGGCTATGCTTTCCCAGATACCTGCACCCTAAGCCCACCTTCAAAAATTAATTTTTGGGGTCCTGGGGGCTTGGGGATCTCCTAGGCTCCCTGTGTCATTTGATAGCAAGAAACAACTGGACCATTTATTGAGCTATCTTCTATTTATTGGTGGTTCATCTATTCTTCATTCATTTCTCACAGTTATCCATTTTTACAAATGAGAAAACTAAGGTTCAGAGAAATTCAGTAATTTGTCTAAGGTCACATGTTAAGACAGTAAACCCAGGATTTAAGTCCAAGTCCATCAACCTCCAAATCCCTATCTTTTTCCTGTCACACCAAACTACCACCTCTCCAATATCCCTTGAAAGACTACACTCTGAGCTCACTAACTTGCAGCCTTTGGGCTGATTTTTCTTGTAGATACAACTTGTTTGACATGCATATATTTTTATTTTTTAAATATTTTATTTATTTATTTGAGAGAGAGAGAGAGAGAATGGGGAGAGCGGAGGCATAGAGGGAGATGGAGAAGCAGACTCCCCGTTGAGCAGGTAGCCCAATGTGGGACCCAATCCCAGGACATGAGCCAAAGGCAGATGCTTAACTGACTGAGCACCCAGGTGCCCGACATGTATGTGTTTTTACAAGTTTGCATTTAAATGCTTTTAGATGGAGAAGGTCTGATTCCTGAAGTCATCTAAGTTCTCTACTGAACTATAGGGATTGGTTTTTTCTTTTTTTTCAAAGATTTTATTTATTTATTTGACAGACAGAGATCACAAGCAGGCAGAGAAGCAGGCAGAGAGAGAGGAGGAAGCAGGCTCCCTGCTGAGCAGAGAGCCCAATGGGAGGCTCGATCCCAGGACCCTGGGATCACGACCTGAGCCGAAGGCAGAGGCCTTAACCCACTGAGCCACCCAGGCGCCCCAGGATTGGTTTTCTTAAAGCTAGCTGTTATATTCTTTAAGGAGATGATAGAAGAGCAAAGCCTTTGAGAATGGAAAAAGACAGTGGCTTAAGAGGAATTATCACTTCTAGATAGGTAGGTTTCAGAGTGACAGAGAAGAAATGACCAAACACACGCACTTTGCAATGATGCCCCCAATCAATCCTGACCCTACCACTGGTGGATTAGTGCTTATTTTCTATATGAGCAAATATTCCTTGATTATCTCATCAAAAGGGCATGAATTTAATTTTTTTTTTTACAATAATTGTTATTGCTTTGATTTAGAGTCATTCAAAAATCCTCTGCCCTGTCTACTTGGTTCTTGCGAAAATGTTGCCTTGGGGTTAGAGAAGAATCTGTCCTCATGAAAGAGCGCTTTTTTTTTTTCCTGGAACGAGATGACAAAATCATCACTGGGGCCTCCAATTCTATCTTAGCCTAGATGGCTAAAAAAAAAAAAACCAAAAAACTTTAGGGGTACCTGGGTGGCTCAGTGGGTTAAAGCCTCTGCCTTTGGCTCAGATCATGATCTCAGGGTCCTGGGATCGAGCCCGCATAGGGCTCTCTGCTCCGCGGGGAGCCTGGTCCCCACCACTCCTCTCTCGACCTGCCTCTCTGCCTACTTTGTGATCTCTGTCAAATAAATAAATAAATAATCTTTAAAAAATAAATCTTTAATGTATATCTGTATTCTGAGATTTTTAGCTCCAGGCAGTAGTGTGCTGGTAAATGTAGGGGAAAATACATGCACAATATACCCACATAAATTTATTATAAATTTTACTGATATGAAGGATGGGTAACACACAATTTATAAATAATAATAAAATAGTCAATACTCTCACATGTAAATTTCATACTGCCAACTGATTCTCACAAGAGAATGCTTCTGTTGATTTTTGCTGATCGGAGCCTGACGTGTGGCTCCATCCCAGGACCTGGGGATCATGACCTGAGCCGAAGGCAGTCGCTAACCAACTGAGCCACCCAGGTGCCTCAAAATATCTGAAAATTTAACAATCAACCTCATAAGCTGGTAGGAACTGACTCCAGGAATCCGCTGCCCTACACAGGAAATTTCATGGTTTTATAAGACTTGGTTCGTGGATGTTATTAGCTTAAGTTGGCTGTTCATAGAAAGTTACCTCTCTGGTAATGCCATGGGTAAGTTTAACTTTAAAATCTGGCTCATATAACTTTTGTGTCCTCTTGGGCAAGCAATGATTGGGGATTAACTTTCAATGGATTTATGAAACTCATGAACTCTTGGAAGGAAGGGTGGCAAATTGAGTTCGTTAAATAGGAGCTTGAATTCATCAAAGCTCTCAAACAGGCAAAATAAGGTGAAAAGGGTTTTAATCCTTTTTTTTTTTTTTTTTTAAACATAGGCTCCAGGTCCATCATGGAGCCTAATGTGGGGCTTGAACTCACGACCCTGAGATCAAGACCTGAGCTAGATTAAGAATCTGATGTTTAGGGGCACCTGGGTGGCTCAGTTGGTTGAGCCCCTGCCTTCAGCTCAGGTTATGATCCCAGGGTCCTGGGATCGAGCCCTGCGTTGGGCTCTCTGCTTGGCAGGGAGCCTGCTTCCCCCTCTCTCTGCCTGCTTCTTTGCCTGCTTGTGATCTCTCTCTCCCTCTGTCAAATAAATAAATAAAATATTAAAAAAAAAAAAAAAGAATCGGATGTTTAACTGAGCTACCCAGGGACCCCTTGGCTTCAAGTTAAATCATTGTTTTCCTTTCAAGTCATATTACCCTTTTATTTCTGGTTATTTTGCTATCCTTCATGCATCTTTGTAAGCCGCTTTTACAAAATGAGGTGAGGTAGGAGAATGTAATTTCAGACAATTCTTCTTAAAACATGTTTTTAATTATAAACAAAAAAACTAATTATGAACAATATTACAACACATAAGCTTCTTGTAAAAGATTCAACTATGAAAAGTTGAAGTTCTATTGGACTTAAAACAACTGTATACTTTCGTCAAAACTCACTGAAATGTATATTCGAAGTGTGAAGTGTGAATGTGTAATGAAATAAAGTACTGTTATATGGAAATTTTATTTCAATAAAGCTGATTTAAATAAATTGAAGTCTTCTTTCTCCCTTCTCTGCCCCATCTTACTCTTCTGTCTTGCCGCTTTCCCTAGAGTAACCACTATTAAAAGTTTGAAGTGAGTTCTTCAGATCTTTTTTTAAAACATACACACTCCAAACAAAATCCATTTACCTCCACTGCATTTGTCAGAAAAAGAGGCTGAACATCACAGTTCAGAAGCCCCGGCTCCACTTCCCTCAAAGGCTGGTAATGCAAATCTCTAGAGGCAATTACACGTGGCCTTGTTACTCAATTTCTGCGATCATCTCACATTTATTTCCATCTTGTCCATGTATAGTAAGTACTTCCAATATCTGAAAATAATGCTATACAAAACATCTACCAAACACTGGACTGTATATAGCTATTTAATTCCTGGCTCCTGAAATCTCTCTTGCTGGCATGAGCTTCTTGACGTTCAGGAATCACCGCTGTCTCTCATCAGGAAGAAGCACCTTAATTGTGATATGCTCAGAAATGACAATTCCTGCAAAACAGGGCTGACGAATCCCATTCATATTTTAGGATTGGGTTTCTTCACCTCAGCACTCTTGATATTTTGGGCTAGATCGTTCTTTGTTACAGGGTCCGTCCTGTGCATTGTAGGATGTTTAGTTGCGTCTCTGGGTTCTACGGACTACATACCAGAAGCATCCACTCTCCCACTCACCATGTTGTAACAAAAATATCTCCAGACATTACCAAATGTCCCCTGGGGGGCAAAGTTGCCTCCGGTTGAAAAACCACTGTTTTTAGGAGAAACTCATCAAATTCATATTTTAGGAGAAGAGCAGATATTTATGGGAAGGAGAAGGGAAAACAACCATAAAAAGAAAGAAATCAAATTTCCATGTAAGTGTACTATTTACTCTTCTATTATTCCTTGGAATTAATAAGACCCCTGGAAAGAAAGGGATAAGTGTTTAAGAAAACAGCTGTTGTCCCCATATATCTTTCTCCAGAAACCGAAATACCCTGTAAATGATCAAAACCAAACCCCGGTTAATGAAGAAAACAGCCATCCCCACCTTGTCTGTTCTTGTGTGGGGAGTTACCTTGGGTTGGGAAGAAAGATTGGTTTCCTTCTGGATGTGGTCTTTGTTGTTGTCAGAGAGGGAATGTTGATAAAGTACTCTGAGCTGCTGAGGAAGTGAGGTCATTTTATAGAATACTAAGAATCGTAAGTTTGAGAACTGAGCACAAATTTGGAAATTATCAAGTCCATTTCTCTTTTACAGAGATTCAGAGATGAAAAATTAATTGACTTAGCTAAAAGCATATAAAGCCAGTGAATTGCAAGGTAAGGACTAGATCTTAGCTCTCCTGACTCAGTCCAGACTTTCCCTTAGGTCTTAGTTTGGTGGAGACAATTTAAGTGGGACAAGAAGGAACCATGTCAACTCCTCCCTTACCCCCTTCCCCACTCCACTTTAAGGGGTCTCTCTTCTCTTCAAGATCTAAGTAAGAATGTCTTGTACCTCTATTCCTTGATTTATATAATGGATATTACATTGGCTAGTGGTTCTCAACCATGGCTACAGACAAAAATCATCTGGAGAGCTTTTTAAAAAATACAGATTTCTGGGTCCCAACCATAGAGATTTTTTATTTACTTGGTCTGGAGTTAGACAAAATATCAGTATTTCCTTTTAAACATTCATTTTAAACAGGTGACTTTAATATGTAGACAGGATCAAGAACCACTATTCTGTGCCCTCTCCATAATTTCTACCTATCTTGGGGGTTAAGGGTGGGAGGTGGAAAGAGAGGAGCTTATATTCTCATATCGTCTCTGGCCGCAGCTTCCAGAGAATTACGTCCATTCAGAGATAGTTATTTTACAGGCACTATTCTTCTTTTCAACCATGTCATCCTAGGCAGGGACTTCAGTCATTTTTGATTGCCTCAAAAAACCTATTCACATGGAGTCATAGATTTTTCCCAGATTTGGGAGGCTGGAATATTGCAGTAATATGAACACTTAAAATTGAATACTGAATGCTGGTGTTCTTCAAAGACTTGACAACTCTGTCTTGTGGCTGAAGCCTCTTCTCACTCCCTTTTCTCTTCTCTTGTCCTGTCTCCCCGTTCTTAGTGCTTCTAAGAAAGGACATTTTTGCTTTCTCTTTTGTTGTATTGTCTACTGACCCCAAACCTTCAAAGATACCACCTTTCACCCCAAAGAACCCACTGTGTTTTCCTAAAAAAAGATAATTCCCTTCCTAAGAGCAAGCCAGGGTTTAGCTCTTCTGAGGGGTCTGGTGAACATTCTGGTTGCTTTCCCCACATCTTTTCTCTGCTTTCTTAGTAACTACCCCACTTTTCATTATATCTACACTGCTCTGTGTAGCCCACATAATTGGGGGAAGTTAATTCTACCCAATTCTGGTCCAGCAATTCCTTTCTTGGTTCACAGAGCCTCAGTAATACTTTTATGGTGCCTTGAGGTCAACCAAACCATACCAAAACCAAAATAAACAAATAAAATACAACCACACGTCTGTGTTGCCAAAAAAGGTTTTCCCCCAAACCCTAACACTTTAGTTTATTAAGAATTTAGATCCAAGTGATCTAACAATAGAATTGTGTGTGTTATCTGACAGGTATATCTGTGCTATCTCTGAAATGCTAAAAGAGGCCATGGTGCCCCTGAGAGTTTGCTGCGGTGCCCGGCACGTCTCCGTGCAGTCAGGAAAGGGCAGCTCGGGTGTAAGTCAGCCCTTGCTCACAGTCAGTGGTTCAAAGATGGGCAGATGACCAATTCAGACTCATAAGAATAGATAAGATCTGAAAGAAGCTTCCTTACTTTTCTGAGAGGATGAATGTTCCCCTCCCTGAACACAGGTGTGCTAGCCTGTCATCAGAAGCTGCTGGCAGTCACACTGCTGCCCTGAAAGGGAGGCAGCTTTCTGATGAAGTGAATGTGTTAGGTGGGGAAGCGACCCAAAAGATTCTGGTTCTTGGATGGCAACATCAAGCAGATCAATCAACCCTACTGTAGAGTCTGCATTACTTTAGAACTGCATGGACCAATAAATCTCCCTTGTTTAGGCAGCTTGAATTGAATTTTCTCCCTAAGGCAAACAAAATCCTTTCTCTCCATTTGGCTGTAACAAACTAAATTTGGCTATAATAGAAATGACCTGCCCCTCTTTAAAAAAAAAAAAAAAAAAAAAAAACCTTTCTCACATAAGAAGAGTTTTGAGGTCATAATGCTGCGTCGTCACTTGACAGTCATCATGAATCCAGGGCCTTCTAGCTTTTTGCTCTTCCAGACCTAGGGTTGAGCATGCTCCTGTCCTCCTGGTGTAAAAGAGCTGTGGTGCCATCACATCCATCACATCCTTTGTTTCAAGCAGCGAGATTCAGAAAAGGGAAAAAGGCACAACTCCTCCCTTTCAGTCCACGGCCTGGATTTCATACCCAGCACTTCTACTTTTCTTTTATCGGCAATACTTAGTCTCATTGTTATGTCATTGTTATGCCTAGCCCAAAGGAAGCTGAGAAATGCAGACTTTCTTCCACTTTCTTTCAAGTGGTAATGTGCTCACATAAAACTCAAGGTTCAAATAATAAAAAGGAAGGGTGGTATAGGAAGTTGGGAAAGGCAACTAGCTAGCATCATCAACGACTCAGAAAGTAATGTATTTTTACATCATCATTATATATATTTTGATTGCTTTGGCGATTGACATACTGTTTGAATCCAATCAAGTCAAGGTATGCAAGTCATCCCAAAAGACAGATTATTTAAAAGCTTCCAGGAAGACAGTTACACCACTGGCCCCTTGAGCAGTGCTTTGCAGCAGTGCTTGGCGTGTGGTAGACACTCAGTACACATTTGTTGAATGCTGAGTGACTGAATCATTTCTAGCACTGCATTTAGCATTTCAATAACTCTTAAAATCCTCCTAAAATCTCCCAATGCAATTTTGTGTAAGACACAATTAGAGCTCAACCTTTACTGAACAGCAAGGAGGAACTGCCCATCAACACCTGTGCCATAGCCTTCTGTGTAATCAACTCTGGTCACTGAATCCCAGAATTTAACTCGCTCTGGTTGCTCTCCAGGGCCCCTTCTCAAATTCTCCCTATAAAGCTCAGGGATGGGACCAGACAAACTTCTTATCCAGACAGACACCTGTGTTTCCCTCCTCCTTTATCCATTCTACTTGAAGAATTCATTCATTCATAAAATTTTATTTATTTATTTGAAAGAGTGTGCACACACAAATGGATGGAAGAGGGAGAAGGGGTGGAGGAGGGAGAAGGAGAAGCAGACTCTCTGCTTCAACGTGGGGCTTGATCCTAAGACCCAGAGATCATGACCTGAGCTGAGGGCAGATGCTTAAAGGAGGGAGCCACTAAGATGCCCTGCCTTACTTGATGAATTTAGTATCATGTTTATTTTCAAGCCACAGGACTTCAGAGCTCAGAAGAAATGAAGACTTTCCTATTCAAGTCTGATGGCCTATGTGCCCAATGAGAATTAGAGCAATAACTCACTTCAGATACACTGTTTTTAACATGCAAGTGTTACCAATAGAGATAGAACACATGATATGTATCTTTTACTCTATAAGCATTTCCCCTGAAAAACATACAGCATTTTAGAGAAGAGTGAGTTCTTCGTAAGCAGTTGTATTTCAATAATCTAGTGGAATTCTGCATTTTCATTCACATGAGAACTCTTTCTCTGAAGTGCCAGTTATTTTACTCAGTATGATATTATTCTGAATGATATTTCGTGACATTTTCTGTTCAAGGACATAGCAATTTACTTTTAGAATGAATTTTCTCCCCCTGCCTTCATATCCCAGTGTAGGAACTGCTATCTGGTGAATTCCAGACAGACCCAGTATTGCTCACAGGGGAATCTATGGGTTACCTACATCCAAATCATGACGTGGGTTCCTTCCCAGCCTTGTTGAATCAGAATTTGTCCTGGTGAATCCGAGGAATGTGATGTGCATTTCAAATGTGCACTTTATGTGATTCTTGGGTACACTAATTTGAAAGCCACTAACTTAGACTTCTCAAATTAAATTAACCTGATTTTTACACCTAAAAGGTATTATTACTGCTACCGATATTACAACTACTACTAGTTGTATATTGAGAAATATTGAGCTTTTATCCCTTGTCAGAGTGTGGATGGAAAACCGAATGAGTGATGAGAAAATGTGCATGAAATGCAATAGACTCAACACCTTTCATTTGGCTTCCAATTGTTTTGTCTATGTGATGAGTCATCTCTGGATATATGGTCACAGCTTTGAACTTAATCCCACTTCAGAAAGAGATTAAAAGGGAATGGCTGCTGTAACATCTGCAAAGCTTCCTTTTTTTTTTTTTAATATATATATATTTAATTTAATTTAATTTAATAAAGACAGTGTTTGAGCAACATCGGACCCCAACCACAGCATCCAGTGACCATCAATGAAAAGTAGATTTAGAAATACTCTTACATATTGCTGGACTAATATAACATTTTGAAAGATAAAAATAAAGATAGTGATTATTTTTTTTAAAAAGATTTCTTAGTAGGGAAGGAAGGAAAAAATGAAACAAGACGGGATGGGGAGGGAGACAAATCATAAGAGACTCTTAATCTCACAAAACAAATTGAGGGTTGCTGGGGGGTTGGAGGGTATGTATAGGGTGGTTGGGTTATGGACATTGGGGAGGGTATGTGCTATGGTGAGTGCTGTGAAGAGTGTAAGCCTGACGATTCACAGGCCTGTATCCCTGGGACAAATAATACATTATATGTTAATAAAAATAATCAATTAAAAATGACTGATTTATTTATTTGAGAGAGAGAGAACTAATGAGTAAGTGGGGCAAGGAGCAGAGGAAGAGAATATCCAAGCAGACTTCTACTGAGCATGGAGCCTGACGTGAGGCTCTATCTCACACACCATGAGATCAGGACCTGAGCCAAATCCAAGAGTCAGATGCTTAACCAACCGAGCCACCCAGGCGCCCCAGTAAGTGATTATTAATAGCAGGGTAATAATACTAGTGGAATGGTTCTGCAGGAAGGTGGTGGCAAACTGAATTTGTTTCTCTTGCATATCATTATTTCTAAGGATGGCCCAAATCCTGGTGTTCTTTGAGGTAGTATGGATGCCTTCCCTAGAGGCTGGAGTGTAATTCAGGGTTAAAATGTCACTTCTAATTTAGTGTCTATGTTTTACCATATGCTTTATTAACCTTCAGCCAAGCAATAGGATACTCATCAACACCTAAGGCATTTAATACATGTGATTTCCACGGAGAAACAGTAACCCAAAACTCAACCATCCTCCCTCTAGCTCAACTGATACATTTCCTAATCCTTTCAACATCAAGGGTACTGTCATTGGCATGGCCCAGAGTGTCACACAGGTCATGCTGTGATGCAAATTTCAGTCCACGACACGCATCCTTTTTGGGGTGGGGGCAGTCTTTTGCCAACTCAATTCAGCCAAAAAACAATAGGACACCACTGGAGATGGAGAGCATGTAATGTTTAAGTGATTTTTTGTTATGCCTTTAGGGTGAGTAGATAAAGATAAAAAATAAACAGAAAAGAGTAAAGGACAGAGACTCCAAATTTGGATGAGCCTCTGCCTGCTGCCAATGGAAACTGAAATGGGAGCCAACCCCGTTAGTGTGTTACAAGCTTAGACATGGGATGTCTACCCAAGCCACTGTCAGTTGAATATGTCTGAGTATAGCTCAGTTTCCAAAATGTGAATCTAGGTCAGTGAAATCCCGCAACATACTTTTGCCCAAAGATTTTCTATGGTTTGTTCCTGTGTAGATGGGGAGGACTGAGTTCATGGTGACAAGGAGAGTTGGAACTCTTTTCCAAAAATTGCACCCAAGTCACCCCATCTGGTAGTCATTTCTGAAGTCATTTTGCTCCTCACTGTCCCCCTAGGACCTAGTACAAGGCCTGGGACAGCACGGGAGTTCTATAAATATCTGTCAAAGTGCTGATCTGCTCCTTTTTTCTCCTGTGCCCCTCAAATCCCTCAGTCACAGGGTTTTGTTACTTCTCTAAATGGAACTCAGCTTCTGCACAGCCTTTCTATTTTCACGGCTACTTCTCTAGTCCAGACTCTCCTCTTTATTTCTGGACAGTGTGATGGCACCTAACTAATTTTATTACTTCTAATCTCTACGCTTCTTAAATCATTACAGGCATATGGCCAGACAGAATTTTTCTAAAATACCACCTTCAGCTTTTACACCTCTGCTAAAATATTCTGAGTGCCTCCCCACAGCCCAAAGAGAAGAAAACCCTTATTCCTTGGCCTCTGGGTCAGCCCCAACTTATATCTGGAAGCTTAACTTTACTTTCCCCCCCTGCACCCAGCCCTTGCTCCAGCCATTGTCTATTGGTTATACAACAGATATCCCCCCAGCTATCCTGTTTGTCATCACCACTCCTCCTCTACGACAGGATAGGCTTGCTGTTCATTCTGGTCCACTTGCACTTTGACTCCCACCTCCTGTGACCACTTCCTCCTTAGAACTCCTACCCCTTCTAGGGGAACCCCACACCTACTAGTCATGGATCTTGTGTCACACTGTGACAGTATTTATCTTTTAAAGTCCTGTCCTGTTTCTTCAATTAAGCCAGAGGGCCCTTGAGGGCAGAGACTCTCTTTCACTCATCTCAGTGTCCCCTGTGCTTGGAATAGAATCTTTCATAGAGTTGCTGTTCAATAAAGAGCACTGCTGGATGAGGGTCAGGGAGCTCAAGTTTCAAGCTCATCTATGACTCTTTCCAATTGCCTGCTGTTTTATTTTTTCCTATAGCCTCTTAAAAAGTCTTTCTGCAAAAGGAATAGTAATGAAAGGTTCTGGAAGCGTCATTTTTTTTTTTTTTTAGTGGAGAGAGAGAGAGAGCGAGCGAGCGCAAGCATGTGGGAGAGGGAGGGGTAGCGGGAGAGGGAGAGAGAATCTTAAGGGGGGTGCAAAGCCCTACTCAGGTCTCAATCTCACCACCCTGAGATCATGACCGGAGCTGAAATCAAGAGTCAGGTGCTTAACTGACTGAGCCAACCAGGTGCCCCTAAGTGTCACCTTTTTTCCTATTAGATTTTTATGTATAAATTAGAAAATGATGTTGTTTATTAGATATCCAATCTGATAGTAATTGAACTGATGCCTCCTCAAAGAAAAATGGAATTAGGTTGGAGTCTTCTGTGGTTTTCTATCCTCAAACACGCATGAAGATATTCAGCTATGCAAATGTCTCCCATTACTCATGGCCATTGAAAGAACAATGTCACTGTGGTCAAGAGTCTACAGTCAACCCACTTTGGAACTATCCCTATGGCTGGTGTTCTAAAATTAAATGGTTGCTACTTTTTGCCAGGTGTGTGCACATCCACATGTTCAAGACACAGTACTTCACCTTAACTGCCCATCCTGAAGCTTCCGATGGGAAGGAATGAAGCTCTCATTTCCTAGTGAGGCTGATTCAACTCTGTTTGCTCAGGATGAGACTGAGTACAGGAGACAGGGTCATACAGGGAGAGCTGGTGGCAGAGCCAGAAGGATACCCACGAACTGGGATTCTAAGTTACCAGCTTAGAACTTAATGCCATTTTGGCTCTTTAGATAACATCACTTCTTTACTAGAATCAACATGATTATTTTGAAACGTAAGTTCTTGTTTAACATCAGTAATGGCGTGAAGTTTAACCTTTTCGTCTCTTTGGCACAAATCTTCACACCCAGAGATCAGGTCCTATTAGATTTTTCCGTGTGTGTGTGTGTGTGTGTGCGTGTGTGTGTGCATGTGTGTGTGTTAGGGGAGGGGGTATGGAAACATGAGTCAAAGGCAAATATCCTGTCCTCAGAAAATGATAGGAGCAATTTTTGGTCATTTGAAATATCTTAATAAGGAATTTCAGCATGCCAAATGGAGTAGATGATGGCATTTGAGTTATTATCCAGTTAGGTATTATATTTTAAGTCACACAATGTTGAACTCTAGGCAGCAAAAAGGTAAGGAGTTTCTAGCTTTTGATGGCTTTAATCATGACACTTGCTCTACTTTTATTGAAACGCGAATATATACCCTTGTACCTATGATATATAGTTGGCTTCTTCAGGTGTGCATTATTCAGGATTCTAAGTAGATGCTTTTGGAATTTGCAGAAATCCTCGAAGGCCATGGCTCTCAACTGGTCTGTGCTTCAGAATCACCTGTAGAGCTTTTCAGAAATGGGAGATGCGATCCAGACCCAGAACATTAGGATTTTCTGAGGTAGGTCCAGGTCAGTGTGTTTTCAGAAAGCTCCTCAGCTGGTTTTTAAGCCACACCTCTCATTAAAAACCACTAATTTAAGGTCACTTAGGCCTTTTCTCTTGAAAGGAAGAGTCTTGGATTCAAAGGCTGTCCAATAGATGCTTGAATTCCCCCTCTAACATCCCACAAAGCCTGCTGAATATTTATCAATGTCCCATCGTATAATGGATAGAGTGAACAGCACTTTAAATGTAATTTCTTCCTCTTTTTTCTCTGAAATTTTCTTGAAAGCTCAAGAGAATAAAAACACTATTATTATTCCCTTTCTCCTACTTGGCCAATTTTGCCTTCTTCCTGCTTTGGAACTGGTGCCGAAATTCAGCATGGCTGTTTTGATCTCTTAGCTTCAGATTATTTATGGCCCTATTATGCCAAGTATTTTATTTTGGCCACCCCAGTCTTGTTGGCATACAGCTCTGGGAATATCGTCAGATAAGACAACTGCTGCCAGGAAAAGCAGCATCAACAGTTGTTACAAACTCAGAGGCTATTTGGTTTTCTGTTAATTTCTTAATTCAGGCATGGTAGTTTTTTCTTTTTTTAATCATTGTTTTGTGGATCTGGTGAATACAACTGGAACAGACAACCAAATAATAAGACTAAATTAAACCCACAATGGGATTGTCAGCATGCATTTCACAGTAAAGACCCAAAGTGGGAAATTCTGTAGCTACACACTTTAATTCCCTGGGACAACAACAACTTGAAATGCAGAGTCTTTATTTTTCCATTTCAATCACCCTGTTGATACTAGTTACCTCTCATTCTGTCTTTTAGTTTTTGCTATTTGTTGTTCCAGTTGTCATCAAAGGAAATTCCAGGCAATAAAAAAACATACAAAATCCAAACACATTAAGGGTTTTTCCATCTTCTTTCTTTATATGACCATCTATAAAATAACATGGACATTTTTGGACATAAAATCAATGCTGAAGCTGAGTCAAAAAAATGAGAGGAAATACTGTCTGAGTGACCTCTATTATATAGTTAGTCACTCAAAAGAGAAAAACATGCTTTGTGCTATGTAATTTAAATTAGCTGCAAAGCAGCCCATGTGCTCATTCAAGGAATCTTACAAATGCAGCTAGTTATTTCAGGAAGTAGATAAGAAACCAAAAGACATTTCCATCAAGATACATTATGAGCGTCAATTTAAAATTACAAGTCTACTGAAATGCCACTTACTAGCTTTCAGCTACATTTACATGACAAAGACACACAAAAAAGGAGCGGTGATCTCATAATTCTTTTCTTACCACATCCTTTCAGTACTTCTATCAAAAGCATTTTAAAATAATAATTCATCGTGATACAAAAGAATGGACTTATTAAGCTAAAAAAAAAAAAGCCAACAAACAAAACTGCAGATACCAAAAGGGGAAAAGAATTGGTTTCCACAAGGGGTTAGGAAGGCAAGGGTGAGCTCCTTGCTGCCTGGCCAGCAGATGGCAGAACCCCCCAGCTTGGGGAGAAAGTTCCCCCCAGCTGGGGAAAGTTTTAGCTAAATGTCACTCCCCCACCTCCTCCCAACTCTCCCATCTTCTCTGCCTTCCTCCCTTTGTTCACCTTCCTTCCCTTCTTTTTATTCCCCCTCACTGACCGGAGGACTGTATGCTACCAAGGAGACTGAGTTAAAAATCAATACAGTGAGTCCCTCCAGAGGGCAGGAATTACAGTCTATCCTCTTATGACAGAGAGCATGTAATTAATCCAGGTTCCTGGAAAGGAAGTAGATTTTGGAATGGATTTAGGAAAAATTGGATGGGATGTGGTGCAGATTTACTCTTTGCCATGCCTTTGCCTCCCCAGTTTCACTGAGGTATAACTGACCATTAAAACCTGTATATATTTAAGGTATAAGGGCTAGGGGGAGGGAAAATGGGGAGTTGTTGCTCAAGGAGTATGACCTTTGTCTTTTTTTCCCTTAATTAATACAATAAAAAGAGGATAGTCTGCAATAAAGACAGGAATCATGTAGAAGGTAATGCAGAGGCTTAAGAGTTAGATCCCACTATTGGAAAATTATTTATGTAAGTTAATCTCAGCCCACTTCCAATAATACATTATATACGTATTTTTGTACACTTTAAAAATGAAACATACAGGGCGTCTGGGTGGCTCAGTGGGTTAAAGCCTCTGCCTTCAGCTCAGGTCATGATCCCAGGACCCTGGGATGGAGTCCCGCATCATGCTCAGCAGGGAGCCTGCTTCCTCCTCTCTCTCTGCCTGATTCTCTGCCTACTTGTGATCTCTGTCAAATAAATAAATAAAATCTTAAAAAAAAAAATTAAACATACAAAGTAGCCCCCTCAGCTATTCGACTCCCTCACTCCTTAAATTACCACTATTCTGACCACTATTCTGTTGATAGCATAGTTTTGTCTCTTGTTTAAATAAAGGACTAATAGAATCTGTGTATTTTTTTACTTTTAAATTTTGTTTTAAAAGATTTTACTTATTTATTTGAGAGAGAGAAAGCCAGAGACAGCAAGAGCAGAGGGGGCGGGGCAGAGGGAAAGGGAGAAGCAGACTCCCTGTTGAGCAGGGAACACAATGCCATGTGGGGCTGAGCTGGGGCTTGATCCCAAGACTCTGAGATCACCACCTGAACTGAAGGCAGATGCTTAACTGACTGAGCCACCCAGGCACCCCAGAAATATGTATTTCTTGGTGATTGACTTCTTTTGCTCAAATTATGTTTGTGACTAGCAGTTACAGATGTGCAGCAACTGGAGTTCTCATTATCTCTGAGAAGGCAAACATTCCTTCTGCAAGAGTACTAATAGGTCTATTGCCTGTGCAAGAATTAATTAATCTTACACTAGCTAGAAGGGCAGGATGAAGGTATACCCAGAGGCACATGCAGAATACAAAGTGTTGGCGGGGGGGAACTATAGAATAGACAGGTTGCTCTGAAGATGGATTTTGCTGAGATAATAGTATTTCTAGGATAAGACTTGATGTTAAATGTCTTGGTATTTGCTCAAGTCAACCTCCAGTACCTTGGTTTTATCAGCAGTAAAATGCAGTAATAATATGTCTTCCTTCCCTTCATTAAATATACTCTTTATTAAATGTGTATTAAAAGTGCCCTGTGTGGGACACACAGTTAAGCAGCTGCCTTCGGCTCAGGTCATGATCCCAGCGTCCTGGGATCGAGTCCCACATCGGGCTCCTTGCTCCGCAGGAGCTTCTCCCTCTGACTCTGCCTTCCACTCTGTCTGCCTGTGCTCGCTCTCGCTCTCTCTCTCTCTGACAAATAAATAAATAAAATCTTAAAAAAAAAAAAAAGTGCCCTGTGTTAAACGTGTTCTGGATTTTTCAGCAGAGAGTCACTAAAGTCTTCCTAGCTTGATGATTTCATTTAAATATACAATGCACACACTATTAAATCTACTACAACTTAGACAGGTATGAGACGATCTCTATAAGATTCTACTTCATTAACCAAGAATCGACTGCAACACATTACAAAGTGTTTCAAATGCAATAAGACTATCTAGAAACCCTTGGGCTCTCTGCTTTGCATGAATATATAAGAAGTAGTTTTCTGGCTCTGAAAGAAGCAAGTATTCAGCAACCAGTAACAGAAGTGGGAAGTACTCAAGTTCTCAGTATACGGCGCAGGAAGATACAGTTCACCTCTGTTTAAGTGCTATGCCCTTCAAAGAGATGCCCAAGTGGCCACGAGCTTCTCTATAGAGACATCAAGATCAGTAAGGGAAAAACAGACATCTGGGACTAAACTCAGACCTTTCATCATCAGTCAGATCCTGGACACCACAGCAGAAATGTGAAGAGGTAGTGCGTAGTTGGAGAGAGGGGAGGAGAGAGAAGAAGCACAGCTGAAACAAATTTATGGCAAAATAACTGGAAAACAAAGAATGAGTATGGAGTGGGGTGGACAATTGGGGAGAGGAAAATTAAGGCCTGGGAAACCTGATTCCAGAGGACTGTATGTAAAATGTTTTATTTAATCAGATCTCGGTATTTTTACCTATAAAATGGAAAAAAATAAAATGGATACATTTCACTATGTGCAAATGGTCTGTCTCTATCCATTTGTCTTTCTGCCTACTTATATTAGTATTATTATCTCCAAATTAGTAGTAGGACTTAACACACTATCAATTTTATTGACTTTTCTAATACAAGAGCCAAAACTGTTCTCAATATTTTTACCTATAAAATGGAAAAAAATAAAACTGATACATTTCACTATGTGCAAATGGTCTGTCTCTATCCATTTGTCTTTCTGCCTACTTATATTAGTATGATTATCTCCAAATTAGTAGTAGGAATTAACACACTATCAATTTTATTGACTTTTCTAATACAAGAGCCAAAACCGTTCTCAAATACATAAACAATTCCGCTCACTAAATGGGAATTTCAGCAAACCACCTAGTTCCGACCTGAGAACATGCCTGCATGGAGATCTTGCTATTCTTCCATTCAATTTATTCCTTGGCTTTCACGACAAGGAGAGACTTTGTGATGCTAGAAACACGGCAGGTGGATATTTGCCAACTCTATGGGCCCATAGTTTAGGAAGCACATTTGCTGATGGAAAATAGGATCTCCGAAAAGTGAATACCATTCCACTAAGTGAGGATTATTTATAGCTTCTGACACAGAAGGTTTCAAGTATAGAGTGGACATCATTAACACCAACTCAAATAAATTCTACAAGAACGAGGACTATAAAGTCCACACTAGATGCCCTTAAAAGAAGTGATCTTAGAGGACTTGACTTGATGATGAGATGGGAAAGAGGAGTGGAGAAATGGTAGTGAATCCAAGGCATACAATGGGACTTGGGGTTTGGCTTTCTTTTTCTAAGTTATCAGTGGTCCTCTTTTCTGATTGTAGCATCTTCTCCCTCCTTCTCCCCCGCCCCCAACTTTTTTTTTTTTTTCTGAAAGGAATGGTGGTCTAACATCTCTATAGCAGTATAGACCCTTCTGTTCAGAAGCCCAGACTCCTGCTTCATGGAGATAAACTCATCTTCTTCCTCACTTTTAAGTCGCTACCTCTTCAGACTTCACCTACTCCATCCAACCGTATCTCCAGGAGCCCATAGGAAAACTCTTTATCAGTTGGACTAGTTTGCTCAGATCTCCTGTATGTATCTGGCTCTGTCTTTGTCTATACTGCGTCCCCCACCTGGAACACTGTCTCACTGAATCCTGCCTTGGCAAACCCTTCTAGCCCCATTTTTGTCCATAAGGTTCTCTTTGAATATCCGGCCCCCAGGGAGCTCCATCCTCTCTTGTGAATAGCAGTTAGGGCTACTTCACACAGTGTTTTGCTAGTTAACCATATTGTATTATCTCTTAGTTCATTATGTGTTAGTTTCTCCAGACTATTTAAGTTAGGGTCCTATCTGAATTAGGAATCAAGCTCTTTGAGTTAGGGATCTAGTCTACCCAGAATTACAGACGGAGCTACTTTTTATAATCTGTCTACCCAGAGGATGTTCCATCTGCTAATTAACAAGAGCACAGGATAGGCCAGCTTCAGCCCTCTCCTTCCCTTATACTCAATCTCAGACATGCGCCGACCAATCCAGCTGCCACAGATAGACACCACAGTTAGTCCCTGAGGAGAAAAATAATCTTCCTAGGTCCTTCGAGTGATACCATCTATCAAATATTTTTTACCATCTATCAAATATTTTTTCAAGACATCACCTTTCCTATATGTGGAAAGTGGAGTCAGCCTTCCAGATGAACAACCAAGAGACATTCTCTAAAGGAAACACAGAAAAAAACACTTAATTCAAATTCTGAAGTAGGCGGTTTAGCAATAATTATTAAAAGTCCTAGGAATGCAATCAAAGATACAGTATGAGTAAAGGAAGCTAGGAAGGCCAGGAGAGCAGGCTGAGGAAGCTACAGGAAGTCCAGGATCGGGCGGGGGGGGAACTCAGCAATTGGAAAGCCAGGATTTTTTCTGAGATAAAATGCACCAAGGCTAGTACTGAGATAGACAAGTAAAGACCTAAAAGGGCAAAAAAATTAACTCTGCACCTTGGGACACACAGATTTCCTCTCTTTGCCTGAAAGAAGCTTCTGTCTTTGGTCCTTTCGTAAGTCGTGAGGAAGAGATGGTAATCCCAGCCCACCATGTAGTGTTAGACTTGTGGCTTGGGGTGAGTCATTTGATCTAGTTCTCATCTGCAAAATGGAAATAATATCACCTCTCTCATTTACTTATTCGTCCATTCATCTGATATTTAGTAAGGGTCCACCATGGGCCAAACATGAAAGGGAACAATGGTGAGCAAAACAGACATGGTCTTTGGCATGATGGAGGGTCTGGGTCATCTTGTGGGGCTATTACAGAGAAAGAAAAGCACGTCGCAGTGGAAGGTTTCAATGACTTCCACTCTTGACCTAGCTCTGTGATTTGGGCAAATCGTAATTTTTTTGGGGGGGCTTTCCTAGTCTCACCTGTGAAATGAGACAAATTCTTGTCCTAAAATTTTAGTATTCCAGATGTAAACAGTTATATTTTTATGTATTTCTGAATCATGTTTTTCTAAAAGATTATTATGAAATATTTCAGACACACAAAAGGATAAGAATAATATAATATCCCCTTGTGTACTATCTTACTTAAGGAAAGTGCTACTGGTGGCATGTCTTCCTTTTCCCCAGAGAAAGGAACTGTGATGTTCTTGGCTTTTCTTATTCTAAGTCATGGCCTTTCGAGGATCCCTGGTGTATGAACAGTTCAGCGGTGAAGAGTTCTTACATCCGTTCTTACAGTCGGTGTTCTTGATTCCCAATGAATGAGAGGTCACCACAGTGTTGATCTGAGAAAGTTGGAGTACCAGCCTGTTCTCAGCCCGCCACTGCTGCTTGCTGCCCACCCAGTAGACAGAATGAGAAAAACCATGCGGCAGGCATTGCCGGCTGCATTTTGAAGGAGCAAAGTTTTGTATCTACCTTTAGGGCCTTTTGCGCAGAGTCACTGGATCCAATTGCGATCAGGTTAGGCCCAGCCATGCTGCAGAAACTCTTCAAATGCAAAGCATCAGCCACTGGGACTGTGGAGACGGCATAGTCCTATGTGCATAATAGAAACAAGCAGTTTGGCATTGCAGAATAGTTCTAAAACTGATTTAACCCTGCATGGCTGTTTCTAGGGTGGCTACCAAGGGCCCTGAATATCGGAAGAAAAACTGGGATCTGTAGGTTTTGGTGTTGCCAGTTAAATAAAGACTACTTAGACTACCCCCCTCCCCCGCGCGAAAGAGAGTGAGCACATGCATGGGGGTAGGGAGGGGCAGAGGTGGAAGGGGAGAGAATCTTAAGTGGGCTCCATGCTGTGCATCTAAGTTGAGCTCCATCTCAGCACCCCGAGATCAGTCATGACCTGAGCCAAAATCAAGAGTTGGACACTTAGCTGACTTAGCCACCCAGGCACCCCAATAGAGACTACTTTTGTGAAGAAAGTGCTGAGCCTGCTTCCAGATATGTGATTATGTCAACAGCTAGATTTGCTGGTTGATCCATGGAGTGGGTTACTCTGGAAAGTTATGTCGGAATATCCTGTGCAAACTAGAGCCTCATGTCCTCAAGGGGAGAAGAGCTTCCTACACAGTCCGGTGAGCCAAGCCAATCTATTAATAATCAATGGAGTAAAGGGACCTTGAGAAGATGCGTAATATCTAGACCAGTTTCCAGCACATAGTAGGTACTAAGTACAAGTGATCCTTGATTCCATTGGGAAAAATCCATGTTTCATGTTTGAGTCAGCAGGGTCTCCAGATTTTGGGGGATGTCATTTATTGTGCAGGAAATCTGTGAGGTAGCTACATGATTTTACAGTGGGGAAAAAAACAGATGTCCAAAACCTTGTCTTTTATGGCTATGGTAGCTCAATGCAGCCTATTTATTGAGAAATCTGAATTTGACAGCTCTTAAAACTCCTAGCAAATGTACTAATATTAAAAATTATTTTGCAGAGCTGGTAACATATAGATACCATTATTCATGACATGCTGATTCAATGTGTCTATGAATGCTTATTAATTATTGTATGCCAGGCATCAATGGTCTAACTTTACCTACCTTAAAAGTATCGGCCAAGATTTCAGCACCTCGTTGATTTGTCCTTTTGGAAAGGCCCACAAAAAATTCTCTGCCTATAATAAATGTCATGGAACACAGTGAGTACATGGCACCAGTGATGGCATACTGTTTCTTTATCTGTAAATAATGAACTTAAAGCATCACACAGTTCTTTCCTACCACAGAAGGAAGAGAGCTTATACTCTACTCTCTTTATACAGATCTGATTTCAAACTACCATCCTTAGAAAGAAACTTTTTCAAAGTCACAGAGGGGGAAAGTAGAATAGTGGCTGCCATGGTTTCAGGGGAGAAGGAACTGGGAAGTCAGTGTGGTAGGTATGAAGTTTCAGTGTGTGAAGGTGAAAACGTTCTGGACATGGATAGTGGTGATGGTTGCACACTGAACTATACACTTAAAAATAATTAAATGATAGGTTTTATGTTTTATAATTTTAGTACAATAAAAGAATGAATGTTCCACTTAGGAAATAACAAAGTTAAACATCTTCATGTGTAATAAAAAATTAAGTAATTGCAATGACAAAATTAAGTAACTTGCAATGACAAGTTAGTAATGCTTCCCCTTTTTTCCCTAAAAGAATAATATCACACACTCATGATGAAGTCAGATTCCTTTTCTTATAATGATGATGTAAAGGTTGAAGAAACTCTATGCATAAAGGGAGTTTAGGGATGACTGGTCTTTAGGCCTGACCTCTAAAGAGAGGTCCTTAAAACTCTTATTTGTTGTTTCAAGTCAAAATGTCAGAAATACCTATTTTGCAAAGGAGGATGGAACTTTCTAGTCATTTGGCTTTTCTGAAATTTCATAAATTTTCTTCTCAGAAGGCAAAACATCAAGTAAAAATGGTCCCCTGGTGAGAGGCAAGCAAACAATTATAGTAGATAATATTAAACAATATATAACTGTGAGGATTCTTAACTTTTTCATTTTTTGAAAAAGAATTCTACATGTAATGTGAAAACATATTCAAAGAAAAATCAGTATATTTTGATCCAGAACATTAAAGTATAAAAAGCGAAATCATGTAGAAAGAATTGCTTGATAGACTTTACAAATGTTATAACGTTAATCCTCATGATGTCCTTAAAACAGAAGTAAATGACCCAGGTCAAATGACATTATGATAACTTCCAAAGGCTTATGCTTTTGGCAGACAGAGGACTCTTTGATGGCACATTGACAGGCTTTTGTTTTTGTTTTGTTTGTTAATGGTGTGTCTGTGTTGTTCCTTGAGAAAACTCAACTACCTACAAATCTAAGGGAAAGATATTTTATCTGAGAAAAGTATAATTTTATTTAAAAATCAGCTGGGGGTCCCTGGGTGGCTCAGTGGGATAAAACCAATACCTTCAGCTCAGTTCATGATCCCAGGGTCCTAGGATCGAGCCCCACATTGGGTTTTCTGCTTAGCAGGGAGCCTAATTCCTTCCCTCTCTCTCTCTGCCTGCCTCTCTGCCTACTTGAGATCTCTGTCTGTCAAATAAATAAATAAAATCTTTTTAAAATATCAGCTGAAATTTTAAAAATTTCCTTAATTATTCTAGATAAAAATAGATTTATATATAATTTTTTAGGAAAAAATTTAGTGGATTAAGCAAATTTAAACAAATTTATAAGAGGGCATGTGCACTATTTCTATTTTAAAAGACTAAGGTAGCAAAGCACAAAGAAAAGCAAATTGCCTATCTCTTTAAAAAGTCAGTTGGACTTCTGTTTCTGGCAGTATGGTAGACTATATCCCCTAAATGGCCTTTCTTTTTTTTAAGATTGCATTTATTTGACAGAGAGAGAGAGAGAGAGAGCACAAGAAGAGAGGAGGGAAAGGAAGAAGCAGGCTCTCCACTAAGCAGGGAGCCCACGTGGGGCTCAATCCCAGGACCTTGGGATCATGACCCAAGCCGAAGGCAGATGCTTAACCGACTGAGACACCCAGGCACCCCCCAATTCCTAAATAGTCTTTCTGATGGAAATAATAGAACTTCTGGAACTGAAATATCAAAAAACATTTTTGTTGTTGTTGGGTCTGTTATATCGACTTTCTCTGTTATCAGTTCCCCCTTTCCCATGTCATTTGACCTACTGATGATCCTACTTGCTGGATCTGATTGGTTGTTTCCCTGTGTATCATCTAACATGAAACTGTTCCTTTGTCCTTTGTATGTTCAGTAAGCTGATAGTTTCATGGAGATGTTTAACTAGATTCTTGTTAAAAAATTTTTCTTTGCTAGGACTACTTCAGAGGTGGGGCTGTACTGTTGTATCACATCATGAAGCACATGACTGACAGCCACATTGTCGGTGATACCAGAATAATCTGTGTGTTCAAGGGTATCAGTCTGATCCATCCATTGTAAAACTCCCCATCAAGCTTTCATATAAAGGTTTTAACAGCCTTGGGTGATCATTACACAGATCCATTATTTTATTAGGGATCTACATTTACTGGCTAGAATTCTTTAAAAAAAAAAAAACCAAAAACCAAACACTTTCTCAATCAAGTATTTGGTCACTTGAAATAGAATTAGTAAAGGAAAGATAGCTAAATGCCTGAATCTTTCCTTCACTTATTAACTATCAGAGTAATAAGATGGCATCTCCAAGAACTTACAATAATGACTGATATGTTTTTTAAATAACACCATTACCCATAAATGAGTCGGAGAATAAATCATAATGGAAACTGGAAGACATTTAAAACTAATGATAACAAACATATATCAAAACACAAAGGATTCAATTAAAGCAGTACTTGAAAGGAAAGTTATACAGCTCTAGCTGCTTGCCTTAAGATGAGAAAAGGTTCAACATTAAAGAGACAAACTTCCAAATTCAAATTTAAGAAAAAAGGAACAGAATAAAAACAAAGAAATTTGAGGGAAAGAATTAAGGACAGAAACCGGAAGAGGAAAGGAAATATATGAGACAGAGAGAATTCAACAAAGCCCAAAATTTGTTTTTGTGGCCTGTAATTTTTCTCGCTTGCCCAAGACGAATGAAAATGAAAGATCTCTGGGGCGCCCAAGTGGCTCAGTGGGTTAAGCTGCTGCCTTCTGCTCAGGTCATGATCTCGGGGTCCTGAGATTGAGTCTCGCATCAGGCTCTCAGCTCAGCAGGGAGCCTGCTTCCCCACCCCTTTTCTGCCTGCCTCTCTGCCTACTTGTGATCTCTGTCTGTCAAATGAATAAATTTAAAAAAATCTTAAAAGAAAAATGAAAGATCTCTGACACAAAAGAATAAAAGAGAAGGCATAAGTAAACATTAAGAATGAAAAGAGGACATAGCTATAATGCTGTGAAGTTTAAACAGATATTAAGAAGATATGAAGAAGTTTATACCCAACATTTTGAAAACTTAGATAAAATATGAGAAAACGGAACTCACAAAAGCTGACTCAGAAAACCCTCAATAGACATGGAACCATTAAAGTAATGGAGTCCATTTAAAATCTCCTCACAAGGAAAGTACCTGGCCAACAGTGTCTGTTTATAGGTAAGTTCTCCCAAAGTTCAAGAAATGCACAATTTAAATAGTACTGATTCTAGAGAACAGAAACATAGGAAATATTCCCTAATACATGTTATGAGGTTAAGATAATTCTTTTTTCAAAGCCAGAGAAGGAAAGCAAGCAAGAAAAATTACAGGCCACAAAAACAAAACTCTCAAGAAAAAAAATTAACAGACGAAATCTAGCACTGTAGTAGAAAGAGAGTATATAAAAGTGGAGTTTGACTTCATCCCAGGGATGAAAGACTGATCCAATATCAGCAAGATCAATTAGTGCAATTAACCACATCAACAGATTCAAGGAGAAGATCATATACATTTCACTGGAGCAAAAAGAGTTTATCACCTGAAACTCCATTTCTAGCTGTTTACTTTAAAGAAATTCTTTACACATTCCCAGGACACACACATAAGAACGTCCATAGCATCACTGAAGATAATTGAAAAAAACTGGAAAACACTCAAATATCCATCAGCAATAGAATGAATAAATGTATTGTGGTAATTCTTAACCATGGAATACCACACAGCAGTGAAGACAAAAAGCTATAGCTAGAAGCATCGAGTTAGAGCAAAAGCAGAAAAATCACAGACTAGTTCCTATAGTATGATCTTAATCATATAAAATTATAAGACAAGCAAAACTAAACAACATATAATTTAGATTGAGGCAAAAGTTGAAGGTACTGATTAATACAAAATGCAGGACAGGCTGAGAGGAGAGGGGCTCCTATGGTCGTGGCAATATTCTATTTCTTAAGGCCAGGTGGCAGACAGCAGGTGCTCATTTTATCATTGGTCTTTAAAGTGTGTATAGACATTTACAACTCTTTTTTTAATTTGCTCCATATTTCACAAAAATAAAAAAAAATGAAAATAGAGATAAGCTGATGTCCATTTCAGAGGAATAGGATTGCAATACTTTTTGACAGTAGCTGCTGGCCTGACTCATAAGATTCCCAGTGGAACTGGAGTTGGATAGCTGCTTTCCTTCTGTCCACTTCTTGATCGACTATTAATGAAGCTCTGAGTTACAAAGGGAAGAGGACCCAGAACACATGGAAAGTGCTACAGATTTTCTTCCTTACCCAACTCTTCTGAATCAAAAAATTGAGTGGTGAGGGTTGCACAATAGGGTAAATGTGGTTAGTGCCACTTGAACTGTATACTTAAAAATGGTTAAAATGACAAACTTCACGTTTTATGTATTTTACCACAATTAAGAAAGGAAAAGAAAAAATTGAGAAGTAGGAAACAGAAGGCAGGACCAGGCATCAGGCATGAATGAAGTGCCAAGCAGATATTCCAACATGATCTCAGTTTTGAATAAAAGAACTTTCAAGATATTAACTTAAGGATTGAATATTACCAAAATAAGCTTACAGATAGTGTCAAAGGCAAGCCTCACTACTTAGGTACCTAATGAGAAGTTGAGGCAAAAACACCAGGATTGAAATGTTATGGAAAGATCTCTGACCAAAGGAAGAGGTTCCTGTAGAATAGGCTGAGCCAAAACACGAGAAGATTTTAGGAAATCTGTTCAGCTCAGCTGTTAAATAGCTAAATGGCTGTGAACACAACTTGTTTTAAAACACACTTCAAATATTATCAGTACCTGCTTACAAGAAGTTATTTATTATTTATTATATGGCTATGTTCTGGTAAAAAAAAAAGTTTTATTGTAAGGAAGCATGATTTACACATCTAGCTTTTCACAAAAGCCTATTTTCTAAGAGAAACAGGCTGTTGTTCTGTGCTGCCAAAAAGAATGAAAAGTGCCATCAATGGGAGACACAAAGAATATTCCAAGGGAAACTTACTAGGCAGATTCGGAAGAATGCCTGAGTCTGCTTGGACATGGCCAGAGTTGAGAATGCAGCATAGGCCGCCCTGATCCCTTGTTCTGTGTTCTTATGGCTCAGTGGGTGTACACTTCATGCTCCAGAGGCAGGGCCATTGCCTGTGACAACAGTAGCCCAGGTTGCGCACTGCACAACTCCAGGGGGGTACTATTCATAAGCCTGTGATAAGAATGGTGCCACCTGGAGCTCAGCGACACAGTGGCCCCACCCATAGGTATGTGACACTGAGCAAGGGACTACGCAAATATCACAGAATAAATACCTCTCCTCCTCCTAGAACATTAATTATATCTAAATGTAAGTAACACAAAACATTACGTTTAGATTAAAATGAAGATGGTTATATTTTCTCTATATATAAGGGATTCAATATAAAATTCACATCAGCCAAATATTAGACTTCTAAGAAGCTTCATATTTTCAATGGGGCCACCTGGGCTACATTCCCAAATCCCTGGGAACCAGCGCTTGCTGGCAGGGTTACATCTATGAAACAGGTATTGATTCTCTGACATTCAGGGTAAAATAAACTCTCACTATAAATTAAAAATTATTATTGATTGTCTTGCTTATCAGTATAACTAGGATAAATCTGGGGATCCAAATTTTAGGATGTGACTTTTGCAAAACAGTAATACGACCATAAATAGCTGGAAAGGTTAAATGCTACAATTACTGTTTCTTTCTCTCTCTCTTTTAAAGATTTTATTTATTTATTTATTTGACAGACAGAGATCACAAGTAGGCAGAGAGGCAGGCAGAGACAGAGGAGGAAGCAGGCTCCCCACCGAGCAGAGAGCCCAATGCAGGGCTCGATCCCAGAACCCTGGGAACATGACCTGAGAAGGCAGAGGCTTTAACCCACTGAGCCACCCAGGTGCCCCTAATTACTGTTTCTTTAACAGCAATAATATACCCACTATAAAAATTGATTCTAGCTAGATACAAAATAATATTAACTGTTTTAATTTGGTTGAGTTCTGCTATTATTCATCTGGCATTGAAGCCAAATCAATTTGCACTGAAAATTATTTAAATTCATCTTGCTGTCTGGGCAAGAAAGTTATTTGTAAATGACACATCTTGAATTAAGAAACTTTTAAATACAAACCAGATATAATAACACACGATGCAAAACTATGCAACCCACATGCTCAAAGTATAAAATATAGTAGATGAAACCTACAAAATGATAGGTACACACTGGTAACAATTTTGTAAAAAATACGATAGATGGCATGCATACAAAAGTCCTAAAAGGACATGCACCCAAATGTTGAAATGATTATCTTTCAATGAAAGGTCATTTTCACTTCATTCTCTTTTGTGCTTTCCAGTATTTTCCAAATTCCTTCAGTATTTTTCAAATTCCCTGCAGTTAGCATTTTTCCCTTGGTAATTAAAACAAAACAAAACAAAAACCCCTACAGTTAAATAATACAAGCCAGGTATCAGAAACGGTTTTGGATAAGAGAAAGTGAGGATGAAGATACCTGTGAATAAGACGTCTCCACCATCTAAGGTTGCATTTTCGTCTTTCATCTCTACTAGATTAAGCTGAAGTTTTTCTAATGCTTCTTTCATCATGTCAACCTGTTGAAAATAAAATGATTCAGATTGATATCCTACCATTTTCTAACAACAAAACTAATCATCTAAAACTTCTGAACACTGAATCATGTTCTTACGTACATAAGTGCACATGCGCGCGCGCGCACACACACACACACACACACACACACACACACCCTATGAATATATGAGTATATGTAGTTTGGACTTGCAATGACCATTTGCAAGAGAATAAATTATGTATTAGAAATTGTCCATTTTGTCTCTGTCGAGTCCATGCTAAAGTCAGTATTTTTCTGTTGGAGGCTAAGTAGGGCACTGTTGGAGGCTGACTAGTTAGGACACTGTTGCAAGGCTGGCTAGTTAACAGCATATGAGTCAAGGACGGTGGAAGGCAAAACACATCCTCCTATTCTTGCCAGAAATTACAAGATTTAATTTTAAACCTTAAGTCAGTCAGTCAGTCAGTCAGTCAGTCTTTCAGTGTCTTATGTACACTAAGGAATATATGGAAGAAATATCAAAGATAATAATTAGCAACTTGAAATCTCAGCTCACAGGCCAGTCATTGTTGTGTTCAAATATTTTTTTAAAATGTCAGAACATTTAAGGATTCTCTGTAAGTCTGAACTGCTAATTAAATTTAATCTAGGGGTGCTTAACAAATACAATAATTGCAATCAAACCAATGAATACTTGAAAAATGAATTTCAGGGACTTTGTAGGATTGCAGGGTATAGTCTAAAGCACAGAGATATTCTGGGCTGAATTAGGGAATACTTCCAGTGAGGTTTATTTTTAACGCAAGAAAAAAATTTAAAGCATAACAAATGCCCTTTGGAATTCACGGTTTAATTCAAGTCCTTCCAACAGCTCAACAATTTAAATATTTCTGTAGGTCTGAATAACCTTTGACATGGTGAAAACATGAATAGGGGCGGAAGGGAAAACAAGAGATCACATGATACTGAGAAAAGGAGGTAGTTCTGCCAAAATACAGCATGCCCAGGACACACACTGAATTGTCAATGAAGAGTTAGGAGACACAACTACAGTAGAGTAACTTCTAAATAAAAATACAGAACTATTCTGACAACAAGGGTGACATTCACACAGTCAAGAAGAAAAGAGGATACAAATTAAAATAAATATATCATCTCAGCCTTGTCCTGGAACTCATGTAAAAATTCCACAAACCAGAGTGACTCAGAACAATAAAAAATTATTTCCATGGACAAAATGGTCTTCATGTTGTAATAAATATATCTAGTGTTCTCTTAGCGGAATAGGTTTTTCTATATAACAGGAAGGGGAATCATTACTGTAGCATAAAAAAAGAAACAAAATAACCTTTACCATGGCTTGCAGTGCTATGGTGAATGCAAGAAAACACACAACTGTTTCCTTCTAGCATCTGCCTCTGGGACTAGGGGAAATTCTCTGAGCTTGGAGAGAGATCTTTAGAATGCAGCCATTGTACCTTTGGTCTCTCTTGTGATGCTATTGTTTCTATTGTACTTAATACTTCAAAAATTACTAGGAATACAGCAATAACATGTATTTTGGTCTGAAAAATGCATAGGTAACTTTGTTCGATTCTTAAGAGTTTCAAGAGGAACTTTATTCAATTCTTGGGAGTTTAAAGAGAACTGAAGTAGGGAGGCTGATATATACCAGTTTCAGAAACATCGTATTTCTTTAAAAGTCCTGTGTCTTTCAAATTAAAGTTTTAGAGGATAAAATGCTTGTGGTTTCTTAAAAGTTAAAACAGCTGCACCAGTATGAAAAAACTGGATTTTGTGCAAGGCCTGTACTTCTTTTTCTCCTTAAACGTTCAGTCACATCTATATAAACAAAATCTTCAGGATAGGTCCACAACACAAACATTGATGATACCATATTGCTTTCAGAGTTATGGGTATGGACAAGTTTAAAAATTTGTTAAATGTCAAGTAAATATTCTGAGGACTGTAGAACCATAGGGCATCAAATCGGCAATGCTAACTCCAGGGAAATTTCTGGTGAAGAAACAAGAGAGGCTGAACCTGGAGGCTGTGCATGGAGAACCGCAAACTCTTGGCACAGCGGTTCTGTAAAGCACACCAACTCAGCTGCAAAACAAGGCCTGGTATTGCCCTGATACACGGACCCAGAGCGAGTCAGTTATCCAGGCAGTTAGAATACTAAATGTAACTATATTAGTGGGAATTTTTGCAGGAAAAGATCCAAACCATGAGCCTTCAAAGAAACTGCCCATTCTGCGGTTACATAGCCATGGTTAATGTTGACTTAATTAACTTTCAAGGGGGAAAAAAAAGTCGAAACAACACACCCACTTTTCACTGAGACACTAACCTTGCAGAGTGGAATTTAGCATTACTCACGGTGGAGAGAAACTGTCAGACAAACAGCATTAGCTTTAAAGGTTGAGTTGAATAGTTCACTTTACCCCCATGAAATGAGAAATAAAAGGGTAAATTAGAGAAACAGCCTTAATTTAAAGCCTACCAATATTATTTTCATACTCTAAAGATTGGCCAGGACTTTCTTCCTCCTCTCTTCACTCTCCATGCACTTTGTTTCATTCTTTTACTCTGTACTCCCATTTCTTTTTGCCCCCTCTCTGCTACTCCCAAACTTTGCTAAAGATTCCTTCCCTGACCACAGTGGGTTCAGACCATCTCTGTGGCTTCTGAGTGTGTCTTTCTCAAGAGCTGGTACTAGTTTTGAGGTCATTATTGTTTTCTTTTCTTCTTCCTTCCCTCTCCCACCTTTTTTTCTTCCTTCTTTCTTTTTTTATCCCTGGAGTACTATTGTCAAAAACTGTGGAGCTCTTGGAGTTACACAGAATGCCCTGGGAATGTCTGTATAGTGTAGTGTTATCCACTAGGACCTGGGATTCAAATGCTGCTCAGCTACTCATTAGCCAGAGACAGCTTGTTTAACTTTCTGGGCCTCAGTTTTCTCATCTTTAAAACCAGTGGTTAGTTATAATAGTATCAACTTTCTCGGCTCCTCCTGATGTTGAAATAGATGCAAAGCACTTAGCACATTGTTATTGCTCAATAAATATTGGATAGGACTTCTATCATTTTGATGAATATCGGCTTATGTGGACCCAAGGATAAATACTTGTACTGTGAAACTGACTGACAAAAGAAACCTGTTACTTCTTACATTTCGACACATTTCTTATGTTTTACCCATATGACAGGTCCCATCTGCTTTCCAGTGAATTCAAATTATAGTCTTTCTACAAAGCCAATGTCAAGTTAGAGCACATACCCTGAAGACACTGAAATTTAAATCATGACAGTTTGATTTCCTCCCAGCTCCTGGAATCTGTCAGGCTATGTGGCAGATTTCTTGTATAATCTCTGCTTTAAAACAGCCCCCTGGACGTACTACATAAGGTGGGAAGTGGGTCTGTCTGGAAAGATGTCCCACAGGACTCAAAGAAGCGTCAGCCAAGATGATACAGAATGATTTGGTTCCTGAAGATAGGACCATTGTAAAAGAATCTAAAGAATTCCCTCTTTGTCAATGCGCAGTCCCTTTTCCTCCATTTCCTATCCTACTCTCTTCTCATTTTCTTTCACGGCCCTCATTTCTGTTCCCTCATTTGTCATCACCCTGTCGTCTCATTTCACTCCTTTTGTGTTCTCACGGTGAATGGAAAGAATTGGGGATTAGGTATGTTACTTGGGACGAGTTATACTTTCTGAGCCTCAGTTTCCTAAGCTGCAAATGGGATAGTGTTTTCTAACAGGGTTTATGTAAGAAATAAGCTAATACAGAGTGCCGGCCACATTACACTCAAAACCAGTGGTTGCTGATGTTATTGTTTTGCCCTAAATTAGTGCTTGGTTTGGATTCTGGCTACCTTTCAAAAAAAAAAAAAGACAAAAACAAACCATTCGACCCCAACTCTTCTTTGCTTCATGCAAAATTTCCCCCAGATACAAAATACTAAAACATATATAAAACCTTACACCTTTTTATTGGGAGGTTATATTCACAATAGCTTGCAAGAGCCCTGTCATTAGTTCAATATTCTTTACTTAGATGGTGGCATTTTCCAGTTGGCCCTGTCCAAAGTTGTCTTTGCTGCCTATTTTCAACTATGTCCACTTCAAATGTTCCACATCTTCACTTTGGATGTCGTGAATGTGCTCACAGGGGCTGATGAACAGTTTTGTGCTGTGATTCCATCAAGAGCCCGCACCAACTTGTTTGCCAAACTGCTTTCCTTTAGCTGCTTCTGCTCGATGGGGTTCCAGATGTTATGACTACAAATGAGGACCTTGGCATTGGCTTGTCTGTGGCCGATATGTCTCTGTCCCTCACAGACCTGCCATGTGTTGGGAGCTTTGTTATCAACACTATTACCACTAGTTTTTCAATGCCTATTTCTATGTTCCAAGTCCCTTTATTACTCATCATATTCTAAAAGCTTTAAAATTATACTGTCATCTTAATCATACTCTATCTAGCTCTTAAAAGCTGAATAGCAGCAGCATGGTTTTGTTGGTAGTAAATAGTTTCATTTTCTCAATTTGTTGCTGATTTTGTTTTGCCTTTAAATGTTAAGTGTGACATATAGATAATGCTGAGGGAGCATTATCTGGTGGAGACTTAATGTCTTTATCATGCTTTTATGTATCTTTCTCATTTAATCAACAATTCAGTTCAACAAACATTTAGTAGATGCCAACTTTTTTTTACAATGAATCTTGGAACACTGAAAAATAAAATAAAATAAAATAAAAATAAACAAATAAATTTTACTGTAAAAAAGAAAATCAAGCTACAAATATTTAGAAAAATGCAAAAGCAGTCTCTGTTCCTGGGAAGATAACAGGCCAGTGGGGGTGGATATACCTTATGGATATTGGTGATAATGAAATACTTGTTGGTGGTGGTAGTAAGGATAGACATTAGTATACTCATTTTACATATGAGTAAACTAGGCTAAAGGAGGTTGATTGATTTACTAAGTCAAGCCTCCTGAGTCCATGCTCATTCTTATGTTCAAATTCACTGCACTGTGTGATTATGTTTTTCCTGAAGTCTCATCACAAAGCAAAGCCCACATCAGAATTGCAGCTCATGCCTTCTGTTTTCCACCTCTGTAAATTTAAGTCCACTTGGTATTATAAGATCCTATTCCAGGTGACTCCAGATTCCATGATCTCTTCATTTCAGAGATGAGTGACATTTCTGTATATTAGGGCCTTAGGATGCTAAGGTACAGTATAATTAAAATGCTAAGTAATAGGAACAGAATGTATGAACCACATTGAGAAGGCTCACCAATGACAGCTTACACATAAATCCCCCTACCCCCAACTTTGGGATGCCTGAGGTTTGTTCAGTGGTTTACTCCTGAACTTTTCCACATGTGCTAATTAAATTACTAAAACTAACCAGACCAAAAAAAAAAAAAAGATCAAGGGGAGGTTTAACATACTAAATGACTCCGTCTTAAAAATTCCTAAATAGGAATATATGGGAATCCTTTGTTGTTAGAAGGACAAAACTCTAAGGAGAAATTTAATTAACAATGATAACAGCAAACATTTATGTAGTCTTCCTATGTGTCAGACACTCTCTTAAGAAATCATATTTAACTAATCGAACCCTCATAATCTAATGAAACAAGTATAAGCATTACTTCTGATTTAGAGATGAGGAAGCAGAGACATAGTAGGTGACTCGTCCAAGGTCTTCTAGCAGCAGAGCTGACATCTGAAGAGAGCTTTACTCTGAAGTTTGAGTTCTTTCCTATACATCTTGTCACTAACAACAAGATCATTTATGTATCTATTATGTAGTCAAATGAAAAATATGTATTAGAAAAGATTGTGAGCATCTATAATACCATTAAAAACAGATTATGTTCATTTTATTTATTTGAACAAAAATGTGTACTCAGACATTCTGGTGGAATGGGAGTTGGTGCGGTAAGGGGAGGCCACATACTGTGGTAACATGAACTTACGTCTGGTTTCTAAAGATCCTAAATTTTGTTTTCCTAAGCAAATACAAGCTAATGAATTTTGGGAGCCATACTTCATCCTCCTAATTTCTAGATCAGATTATGAGAAAGAGTTATTTGCAGAGGAATCTTTAGACAGTCAACAAATGGATCTTAATTACAGTAAGATTACAAAAGCACACAGGCATGAAGATAAACACCAAACCATGTCAACCATACCCACTCCAAATCAGTTCAATCAACTGGGAAAGATTCTGAGAATCTACCACATTGGGAAGTATGGAGGAAGAACTCTAAGATGCCCAAGACTACGACCACCTGATGTATATGCCATGCACAAATCTCTCCCTTTGGGTGTTGAAAGAACATATAAATATGATGATGAGATATCACTCCTGTGATTAGGCATGTTTTATGTCACAGGTAAGGATATTTTGCAGATGCAATTGAGTCTCCAATCAGTTGACCTAGATTAATCAAAAGGAAGATTATCTTAGGTGGGCCTGACCAAATAAGTGAGCCCTTAAAAGGGAGTTTACAGGTCAAAGACAAAGAAGTCAGAGAGATGTTGTTCTATTAGTCTGGAAAAAAGCAAACAGCCATATTGAGAACTGCCTATAGAGCAGCCTCTAGGAACTAAGAGCAACTCCTAGTTAACAGCAGCAAAAAAACAAGGATCCTACAACCACAAGGGACTGAATTTAGCCTACAACCTGAATGGGCTTGGAAGATGATCTAAACTTCAGATGAGACCAGAGCCCTGCCAACAACCAGGCATGCCATGCCCAGACTGCCAATCTGTGAAATCTGTGAGATAATAAGTAGGTATTCTTTTAAGTGCTATGTTTATGGTAAGCATTTACACATCAATAGAAAACGAATACAGGAAGCCCCCAATTTAAATATATTTTATTTTAAAAATTTATTTATAATGGCCTTTGGTCAGAAGCAAAATGTTAAGCTGTTTATTTCCAAGTTGTTTGTCCAGAATATGGTGCAACTTTCTTGAGATGTTCCTAAGAAATTCCAAAGAAAACAAAGTTATAAATGAGCCCCAGATCCCCAACTAACTTCCTTAATCCATTATTTACTGAAATGTTGTACAGTTATATTTTAAAATATGGAAAACAAGTTGTAATACTGTTTTTTTAAAGTTACAAATCTAATACACTGCTCATAGAAGCGAAAATCATAAAAGTATATATGTAAGTAGTAATACTAAGTAAAAATGTGCCTTGAGCCACCTCAATATTATTCTTAGTTTTGTTCCTTCAGTAAATATGAAGTGTCTGTTCTGAGCTAGATACCATGATAGATAGTGATCAGTGGTCACCAAAAAATAAACATGACCCCTGCTATATAGTGCCTTTAGGGTAAGAGATGTTAAGGATTCACCAAAATCAACATATAGTTATACATTATACATTACGGTAAGGGCTATGCAGAAAAACAACAGTGTTCTTTGAGAACTAAGGGTACATAATTCAGGGAGTCAAGGAAGGTCACTTTGAGGAAGTAACATTTAAACTGAGAAATAAAGATGTTAATAATGGTTATCTATTCCTGCTAGTGGGTCATCTGAAAATCTTCCTTAGAAATAAAATGGGTTTCTGGATGATTCTCAGATCATAAACAGCTTCCTATAATATATGAAAAATCAATTAAAGGCTTACTATGCTAGGAAAATGGTCAATAGAACTGGAAATTTTTTATTACATTAAAATCTTCAAAAGTTATCAGACAGAGTCAAGTAAATGTCATTAATCCTGTGATTATTCTGGGAAATCATGATATTCATGATGGCAAACACGTATGAAAGTTTTATAACTACCTTATTCATTTTTCTTTTATTGAGCTTTTATAAATGTTGCAAGAATGAGATTTCTGAATCATTTCCCACACACAATGAAATATCTATTGCATTTTCCCTATTGATTTCTCAGATTTCTAAACTTATTAGTTTATCTCTAGTGATATGGATTTCTAAATGTATTGGCTTAGCTCTAGTGACAAGTTCTAAAAATTAACCAGGCCATTTAGCATTTTGGTTTCCATATTTGTAAAAAGAGGGGGTAGAGCTTAAAAATGAAGTCATCTCCAGCTCTAGATTTCAAAGAGTTGTAGTCTCAAAATGGTTTTTGGCATTCATAACTGCGACTCTAACTGTAATTCTATTTCCCTCCAAGAGAGTTTACTGAAAACATCCCGGATGGTTATTCATTCATAAAGTATTCTGATGTTTAACAAAATTTCAGTCAGAAGCAAGAAGTTGAGGGGAGGAGATGGCAAACTCAGAAGCAGAATTAAAAATCCGAGTAAGGGGGTGCTTAGGTGACTCAGTCGGTTAAGTATCTGCCCTCAGCTTGGGTCATGATCCGAGGTCTTGGGACAAGCCCCGAATAAGGCTCCCTGCTCAGCAGTGGATTCTGCTTCTCCCTCTCCCCCTGCCTCGGCTTGCGTGCTCTCTTGCTCTCATTCACTCTCTCTCTCATAGAAATAAATAAAATCTTTAAAAAAAAATCTAAGTAGAATAAAACCCCTCAGAAACTAACAGAAGGTTTCTATTGTAGTGGGAAAAACTGTATCTAGAAAACAAGGTGTGTGTCAACGTAATACAAACTTAAGATACTTTGTGGGTTTTGTTTTTGTTTTTTAGTGCTGCTAATTACTTGCTAACAGTGATAATAATTACACTGTGTAGAGAATCCATAATTTTCTTATGAGAAAACAGCTGTCATGCCCTGCTTAGCTGTTAACCTCTGCATACTTTCTCATGTCCACATGTAGTAGAGGAGATTTCAGCTTTGGATTTATCCCTCCCCAGTTCCCAAGATCAGCCACCATCTGAAAAAGGAGGATCTAATAAGCTCCAGGCCAATCCTCCTGAGACTGACCATTAAGTCATTCTTTATGTTTTGTTCCATTTTAGACCTTATACCTAGTTGCTACTTTGGATCATTTTCCTGGGAGCCCTGTTCTAGTAGCTTATCCCAATCTCTTCCTATAAGTAGGGACATTTTCTGTGCTCTCTTTAAAGATCTAAGCCTTTATCCCACAACCCTGCACTGTAGATGAGCTTTCCAGGTGCACCTACTCCATCTAAGTGGGGCCTGTAATCTCCCTCCATCTCCTACGTAGAATCAGTATTCCCAAGGGCTGAGGAATCTACCTTCCAACTACTCATAACTCTGGCCCTTTCTTACAATATTAATGCCACAGACTTAACTTACCATCATTATAATATGTAAAATTTATTAAGCTCCTTCTAAGTGCTCAGCACTGTGCTAAGAGATTTTACATGGGTTACCTTATTTAACAATACCATATTGCTTCAGGTACCTCCAACTCTGAATCAGTCATGGCAGTTCCATCCCTCTTGCCAGGGACTGGCACAAATAACCTAATTTTAGCCACCAAGGGGAAGTCCGTTGAGAGGCTCCTGGAGGTATAGGAAGAAACGTAATCCCACCTTTTCTTTTGCACATTGCCTTGCCTGGATATGGAACCTGGCACTGGTGCTGGTGTAAGAACCCATCTGTCATTAAAGATGACAGGGCAGAAAGATGGAAAGAACTGGGTCCTTGGTGACATTGCTGAACTGATGAATCAATCAATTCTGGCGTTCTGAATTTCTTGACATATGATAGTTTTCATTTCTTAACCAGTTTGAATTGAGTTCCTTAGCTGCAGCTAAAAGCAACTCATTTACTTATATAACGAAACTGACAAGCAGTATCCGAAGAGTCCATAACAGCAGACGACATCACTCAAACTCATTATGTTCTGATGTAGAAACAACTATTACATGGAGCGTTTTTCTTTCTCTAGAAATGTACCATGACTTGCCATTCAACAAATGACACACTATGTAAGGTGTTATTTTAACTGATAATACTTAGTATCAGGACTGTTAAGAATGTTGATCAAAGGCCACTGGTGACACTAAGACCATACTGTCTATAGAAAACAGCAAAATAATAATTTATAAAGCCAAAAGGAAGTATTATACTGCCTCAATTCTGCAGATAAAGCACAGCTGTTACAGCTCTGTATATCAGAGTTGGAAGTTAATGTCCAACACTCTCATCCCTGGACTAGTACTCAGATCTGGAGGACATGTGAATAGAAATATTTGACAGAAATTCAGAAGGAAAACTAATGGGACCCCAGTACCCAGGAGAGATTAAAAACAGCTCTGAAGAAAACTGGGAAAGATCCCTCTCATTATCTAGAAATTTCTAGATATTCAAAGGCCCCTTCCAAGAAACTGGACAGCTGCCTGTAAATGAATGAACCTGGACTACTTTCTAAAACCAAACACAAGAATGAACTCAAAATGTATTAAAGACATAAACATGAGACCTGAAACCAAAAAAATCCTTGAAGAGAACATAGCCAGTAAAAGTAATTCTTTCACATCAGCCATAGCAACATTTTTCTATATTATGTCTCCTAAGCAAGGGAAACAAAAGCAAAAATAAACTATCGGGACTACACCAAAATAAAAAGCTTTTGCACATCAAAGGAAACCATCAATTAAACCAAAAGACAACCTACTGAATGGGAGAAGATATCTGCAAATGATGAATCTCATAAGGGGTTAATATCCAAAATATGTAAGTAACTTATACAACTTAATACTAGAAAAAACAAATGATTCTATTAAAAAATGGGCAGAGGAAAAAAAAATGGGCAGAGGAAACTGGTGCAGTCACTCTGGAAAACAGTATGGAGGTTCCTCAAAAAGTTAAAAATAGAACTACTCTATGATCCAGTAATTGCACTACTAGGTATTTACCCAAAGAATGCAAAAATACTAATTCAAAGGGATCCATACAGCATTATCTGCACCAGCCAAATTATGGAAACAGCCCAAACATCCACTGACTGATGAATGAATAAGAAAAAATATATATATATACACCACATTTTCTTTATTCTGCTATTTTATTCCATTCAATGCTATGCTATTCTATTACATAGAAAAGAATATTACTCAGCCACAAAAATGAATGAAATCTTGCCATTTGGAATGACACGATGGAGCTAGAGAGTATAATGATAAGCAAAATAAGTCAGAGAAAAACAAACACCATATAATTTCACTCACATGTGGAATTTAAGAAACAAAACAAAGGAATAAAGGGGAAAGGGAGGGCAAACCAAGAAACCGACTCTTAGCTATAGAGAACAAACTGATGGATACCAAAGGGAAGGCGAGTTACATAGGTGATGGGGATTAGAGTGTACTTGTGAGGGGCACTGCGTGATGTTATTTCTAGAGCCTACAATAGTGCCAGTGTGTTGTTAAGGTGTTGAATCACTATATAGTACACTTGAAATTAATATTACACTGTAGGTTAACTAACTGGAATTTAAGTAAAAATTTAATTTAAAAAAATAAGCAAAAAATGGGCAGAGGACCCAAATAGACATTTTTCCAAAGATGACATACAGATGGCTAACAGATGCATGAAAAGATGCTCAACATCACTCATCATCAGGGAAATGCAAGTCAAAACCATAACGATATATCTCCTCATACCTGTCAAAACAGCTAAAATCAAGAAGACAAGAAATAACAAGTGTTGGTGAGGATGTGGAGAAAAAGGAAGCTTGTGCACTATTGGCGGGAATGTAAACTGGTATAGCCACTGTGGAAAATAGGATAGAGGTTCCTCAAAAATTTAAAAATAGAAACATCATATGATCCACTAATTCCACCATTGAGTATTTGCCCAGGGAAAATTGAAACTCTAACTCAAAAAGCTATATGCACCCCTATGTTTATTGCAGGGTTATTAACAATAGCCAAGACATGGAAGAAGCCTAAGCGTCAATCAATAGACGAATGGATAAGGAAAATGTGGCACTCACCCCCCCAACACACACACTATAAAATATTACACGCCATAAAAAAGGATGAGATTGTGCCATATGAGTCAACATGGATGGACACAGAGAGAATTATGCTAAGTGAAATAAGTCAGACTAAAAAAGACAAATACTATGATTCCACTCATAAACAGAATCTAAAAATATGAACTGAAAAAAAGCAAAATCAGAACTATAAATACAGAGAATAAAACTGATGGCTATCAGAGCGGAAGGCGTGGGGAACCAAGAAAAATGGATGAAAGGAAGAGGGAAATACAGGCCTTCAGTTATGGAACAAGTAAATCATGGGAACAAAAAGCAAAGCATAAGGGATATAGTCAACATTTTAACACTGTAACAGTGATGTAATGGGACAGATGGTAGCTATACTAGTGATGAATACAATATAATGTATAAACTTGTCAAATCATTATGTATGCATGAAACCAATGCAACACTGTGTGTCAACTATACTAAAATACCAAACAAAACAAAACAAAAAAACTAAACCAAGAACAACAAACCAAAACACAAAACAAAAAACAAAAACAAACAAAATACAGACAAAAACCCAGAGCCCCCTCCATATGTCACAAGAAGACAAGTTTCCCAGAAGACGACTGAAAGTAACATTTAGCTTTTTAAATGAAAAATAAGACAGGAGCTCTGCTGGCTGGTCTTGTCACTCTCCTGACATATAATGTACTAATTCAAGTGGCCCATTTCCTTGTTGACAATAATGACACAATACATGTACTGAGTGTCTAAGAGCCACTGACATTCTGTCTGCCGAAAACAAACAGAAATAGGATTTGTCACCAAATACCAAATAAAAAAAGCTGTCAGCTGCTAAAAGGTTTGCAAAACTTAGTATGTTAAAACTAGGGAAATGACAAGGTTCTAAAACTTTATTTTCCCAAAAGTCGAGAAGCATAAAAATTTGGGGTACACACCATCCAAAATAAACACCAGACATAGAACTTGAAGTGCCCCTAATGTTCAATCTATTCAGAGAAGCTGTATGCTGCCATTTATAAAGGCAAACAGGTGTAAAGTATGACAAATATTTTGTATGTCCAGTACACAATTAATACTTTGTAGGTATTTAGCTGCCTTAAAAGCCTCCAAGAGAGCCCTGGGCCCACCTCAACTACACACTCGGGCTGGGATAGATATGACTTCTGTGCACTCCCATGTTTCCCAGGGCATTCTACTAACAAAAGATCTGGCCACAACGGACTCTCCTTATGTTTACTGAATGAATAAATGAAAAATTCTGCATGTTACACATAATTTCTAGAAATGTTATAATAAACTTATGCCTCACTTAAAAATCGCCACTTTGTCTAGACAAGGCATAGCTGCAAGGTGGGGTGACCTCTTCTAGACAGCTCTTAGAATACTTCAAGGATAGCAGATTCATCTTTATTTCTAAAGACCTCCAAGGGAGAAAACTGTCTTTGGTCTATTTGACACAATAATCACTTAACTGCCAGTCTTCTCTTTGCCATCTTTAATGATTTCATTCATTTATCCAGTCATTCAGTAAATATCTATTCAACATTCTTAACACACCTGGCACTTTTGTGGACCCTAGAAATATATCAGTCAAGAGAAAAGATCTTCGTGTCTATTCTTGTGGGGAAATGGAGAGATAAGAAATATAAGAAACATAAGAAACATAAGAAATAGAAAAATATTACGTAGTAGTAGGTACCATACAGAGAGTTAATCCAGGGCATGTGACATACAGGCATATCTCATTTTATGGTATTTCACTGCGCTTCGCATCTACTCTTTTATAAATTAAAGGAGTGTATCAACTCTGCATTGAGCAAGACTATTAATGCTATTTAACCAATAGCATGTGTTCATCTTGTGTCTCAGTGTCACGTTTTTGTAATTCCTACAGTACTTCAAACTTTTTCATTTTTGAGGGTGGTGATCTGTGATTAGTGATCTTTGATGTCACCACTATAGCTGTTTTGGGGATCCACAAGCCACACCATTTAAGTTGGTGCACTTAATTGATAAATGTTGTATGTGTTCTGACTGGTCCATGGACCAGCTGTTTCCCCATCTTTCCGCCTCTCCTCAGGCCTCCCTGTTTCCTGAGACACAACAATATTGCAATTACACCAAATGATAACCCTACAAAGGCCTCTAAGTGTTTATGTGAAAGGCAGAGAGTCTCACTTTAAAGCAAAAACTAGAAAAAATTGAACTTAGTGAAGAAGGATGTCAAAAGCCAAGTTAGGCAGAAAACTAGGCCTCTTGTACCAACCAAACAGCCAAGCTGTGAATGCAAAGAAAAAGTTCTTGAAGGAAATTAAAAGTGTTACTCCAGTGAACACACAAATGGAAGGAAAGCAGAACAGCTTTATTGCTGATATGGAGAAAGTTTTAGTGGTGTGGAAAGAAGACCAAACCAGCCACCCCATTCCCTTAAGCCAAAGCCTAATTCAGAGCAAGGCCCTAATTCTCTTCAATTCTAAATTTTGAAGCAGCGGAAGTGAGTTCATGAGGTTTAAAGAAAGAAGCCTTCTCCAAAACATAGCAGTGCAAGGTGAAGCGGCAAGTGCTGATGGAGAAGCTGCAGCAGGTGATCCAGAAGATCCAGTTACAAGAACTCATGAAGTTGGCTACACCCAACAACAGATATTCAGTGTAAATGCAACGGTCTTCTACTGGAAGAAGACGCCATCTACGACTTTCTTAGCTAGAGAGGAGTAGTCAATGCCTGGCTTCAAACTTCAAAGGACAACCTGACTCTGTTGTTAGGGGCAAATGCAGCATCCCACCACCACCACCACCAAATCCTCATTTTAAGTCAAAGCCATTGCTTATGCACCATACTGAAAATCCCAGGGTTCTTAAGAATTATGATAAATCTATCAATACTTTATTAATGGAACAATAAAGCCTGAATGATGGCACATCTGTTTAAAACAAGGTTTACTGAATATTTTAAGACCACTATTGAGACCTACAGCTCAGAAAACGATTCCTTTAAAAAAATTATTGTTACTGACAATGCACCAGGTCAACCAAGGGCTCTGAAAGAGAAGATGGACAATGAGATTAACATTGTTTTCATCCCTGCTAATACAACATCCACTCTGTAGCCCATGAATCTACACATAACTTTGACTTTCAGGTCTTATTATTCAAGAAATACATATTGTAAGGTTATATGTGCCAAAGATAGTGATCCTTCTGATGGATCTGGGCAAAGTATATGGAGAACCTTTTGTAAAGGATTCACTATTTTAAATGCCATTAAGAACATTTGTGATTCATGGAAAGAGCTCAAAATATTAACATAAACAGGAATTTGGAAGATGTTGGTTCTACTCTCATAGATCGACTTTGAGGGGTTCAAGACTTCAGTAAAGGAAATAATCACAAATAGATGTGGTGGAAACAATAAGTGAACCAGAATTAGAAGTGAAGCCTGAAGATGTGACTGAATGGCTGAAATATCATGATTCAATTTGTATGGATGAGGAACTGCTTCTTATGAGAGAGCAAAGAAAGTGGTTTCTTGAGATGGAAGCTACTTCTGGTGTAGCGCTCTGAAGACTGTTGAAATGACAACAAAGGATAAACGATATTCGATATTCCGTAAACTTAGTTGATAAAGCAGTGGCATGGTTTGAGAGGATTGCCTCCAATCTTGAATGAATTTCTGTTGGTTAAAATGCTATCAAACAGTATGACATGCTACAGAGATATTGTTGGTGAAAGGAAGAGTCATGGATGTGGAAAACTTCATTGTTGTCTTATTTTAAGAAACTACCAGAGCCACCCTAGCCTTCAGCAACCACCACCCTCATCAGATAGCAGCCATCAACACTGAGGCAAGACCCTCCCCCAGCAAAAGGACTCACTGAAAGCTCAGGTGATGGTCAGCATTATTTTCTTAGCAATAATGTAGTTTTCAATTAAAGTATGCATATTGTTTCTTCAACTTAATGCTATTGTGCACCTAACAGACTACAGCACAGTGGAAGCATAACTTTTATATGTGCTGGGAAATAAAAAAATTCAGGTGGCTCACTTCATCGTTGTGATGTGGAACTGAACATGCCATATCTCTCAGGTGTGCCTAGAAAATGAGAGTGCTCAACTGGGAGGTCAGGAATAGCCTTTCGGAACATGTGACATATGTGAGTCGACGGAAAGAACCAACCATGTTGCCATCAGGGAGAATGTTCCAACAAGCGCCAGTGCAAATATCTTAAGATGGGAACAAGCTTAATTTGTTCAAGGAACAGAAAGACAGCCAGTATGGGGCTAAACAAACAGGGCAAGTGTTACGGGATGAATTGTCTCCTCCCAAAATTCGTCTGTTGTCGTCCCAATCCCTGGAATTTTGGAATGTGACTGAATTTGGAAATAAGGCCTTTAAAGAAGTAATTAAATTAAAATGAGGCCATTAATGTGGGTCTTAATCCAGTATGACTGGCATCCTTATGAAAAGAGATTAGGACAGAGACAGGTACTAAGGGAAGACCACGTAAAAACACAAGGGGAGGGTGGCCATCGGCAAGCCAGAGGGAGGTTTCAGGAAAAACAACCCAGGCAACACCTTGATCTCAGATATCGAGGCTACAAAGTTTTAAGAAAATAAATTTCTATTGTTTAAGCCTCCCAGTGTGTGGTACTTTGCTATGGCAGTTCTAGAAAATGAATATAGCAAGGTACTAAATAAAGCTGGGGATGTAGGGAGAGGACAGGCCATAAAAAAACTAATAAACTAGCCTAAGGGTTCGAATTTTAAATGTTATCTGAAACCACTGGAAATTTACCGGAGAGAGTGACATAATCTAATTTACAAAGATAATTCTGGCTAGCTGCTTTGTGGAAAATGGACTGGAAGGGAAGCAGAGAATTCAGCTAAGAGGCATTTACAGGAGCCTGAGCATTTACAGGAGCCTGAGCAAAAGATAGTGGTGGGCTGGACAAAGGTGATGAAAGTGGAGACCAAAACAACAACAACAAAAAACACAAAAAACTCACAGATTTTGGGATGTGTTTCGAAGGAGAGTTGGCAGGACTTGGTGGTAGATTAAATGTGGGAGTGAAGGAAAGAAAAGAATCAAGAATGACTTAGATGTCTGACTGGAGCATTTGGGTGGATGACAGCACTACGTCCTGATACAGGAAAGGCAGAGGAAAGGAACAAGTCTAGGGAGAAAATTCAAGAGTTCTGTTTTAACCAAGCTGAGCTGGAAATGTCTTCTAGATATTCTCCACATGGAGAGATCACCACATTTGAATATATTAACCTAGCCTTGTGGGGGTGTAGTCAGAACTGAAAGTAAGACATAAAAGCAAGGGAAATTAGAACTATCCCAAACTGTGTTCTGCAGGAAGTGATGTGAGAAATCTGACCTTGACAATTCCTCTTAACAACTGTATTCCAAGAAATAGACTCCTGGAGATATTTTTTGAGCCATTCCTGTTGCACAGTATGGTGGCTGGTTGCAACAATGGAAGGAATAATCCCCCTTTGGCAGGAAAAGACTACTTAATGCATACACATTTTGATTGCACAGATATCACCAGGATAAAAGATCTGGAAAAAAAAATAAATGGATTGTAATGAACTTTCTGGATGTAATAAGTATGTTAAGGCTTCAAGTGCTACTTACTGTCAAATGCCTGTGCATTTTCTTGTTAGATTCAGTTTTGTGGAAGCTATAAAACGCAGCAGTAGTATAAGATTTCATTTGTTCAGAAACCATACATTTTGAAATTGTGATCTCTTTGAACAGGAGAGAGGGTGAAGTTCATTAAGCAAATAAAGTTAGCAAGGCTATAGGAAGAACAACTTTCAAACACATCTTAGATCAATTAGTCCAAAATAATTGTACCAAAGCACCATAGGACTAAATGGATGCTTGCTGTGCTAATTAAGACATTCTTACTCATTTATTCAAGAAGGTTTGCTAAAGATCTCAATTTAGAAACCCTTCATTAGTACATCCTAAATGACTGTCGTATGTGCTAAAAATGAATAAGGCTGCTTATCTTTTAAAAATATTATACTTACTAATTTTTACCAATTGAAACTAACTTTCTTCACAACTGGTATAAGTTGGTACTTTTTAAACTGTACCACATTGCCCAGTGTTTGAACACAATATTTAGGATGGTTTTTGGAACGCTGGGATTATTTTTGGGGAGAATGCGGCGTTTCTTTTTTCCTTCCTAGTCCTAGATTTTTTTATGTGTTGTGATTGCAGCCTTCATTAGAGATGGTTGTGACGGGCTGCAGTCATTGTTAGTTGAGGACATAGTAATTCATTCTGAGAAGCTGGCTTCTGATTTCAGGCTGCAGCACGGCAAGTGGTTTTGTAAATATCCACCCTTTGTCATATGTTCAAACGTTTGCTTCTCCTAGAGCTTTTTAAAAATATGTTAGTGAAAAACCACCAGCTGAATATTTGTATGCTTATAAAGAATAAGTACAGGCTTAGTTGTATGAAATGGCTAACCATTTCAAGAAATGGTTCTTGTTTTTGACAGCTGTCCAAGTTCTAACACAGTGGTAACAAAAATAGTGAGTAATTTCTCTTCTCTGTTATCAAATCTGGGTATTCTCAGCTGGACTTAGACTGGAAGAGTTTGATAATATCTTCCTAATAGAAACATTCCAGTCAACGTTTTACCAAGGAAAACTAATTACTGTCTAGCTGGTGAGTTTTGCCTTTCCCAAATTGTTTCAGAAAAATATGGTACCACTCTTGTCCTTACAGTTTTCTCTCTCTCTCTTTTAAAGTTTATTTCTGTTTCCAATTTATCACTAAATATTAACTTTTAACTAAAACATTTATCTGAGGAATAGCTACTAGCCCCTTCTATGACATGGAATGCACTTTGTAGCTTCTTTGGGGGTAATTCTCAAAGTACTGAATGCCATCCAGATGTTCTTCTTATGAGGCAGTGCATGATGAAATTAGATTCTCTTAAATGTCATTGTCCCTATTTATTGTCCTTTCCCCTGAACCAGGGCTGAGCTGGCTAAGTTCTATTGTCTCGCAATCAGATTTATTATGGATCAGATGCATTCCATTTCACAACAGGAATGTGCTTATTATAAAATGTACAAAGTTTACAGTCCAACAGAGCACACACTCTGTTGGCAAAATCCAGTTTGTTCAACAATGAGTACGTTTTGTAAGATTTCTGAATGTATCTGAACTAAATTTAGTATCCTATCAGTTGACACTCAAATCTTGAAATAAAGACCAAGTGGACACAGTAATGTTTACGCTAAACACAAAGCTAAATGCATTTTAGCATTACACAGATATACTCCCTAAGTGTTTCTTATTGACAGATAGCCAGATTTTCTTTGCTTCAGTTTCTCTGGGGATAGTGCCTCAGGAACTTTTAAAAGTAGATTAACTCAGGGGTGCCTGGGTGGTTCAGTGGTTAAGCCTCTGCCTTCAGCTCAGGTCATGATCTCAGGGTCCTGGGATCGAGCCCCGCATTGGGCTCTCTGCTTGGTGGAAAGCCTGCCTCCCTCACTCTCTCTTTCTGCCTCTCTGCCTACTTGTGATCTCTGTCTGTCAAATAAATAAATAAAATCTTAAAAAAAAAAAAGTAGATTAACTCAGGTCTTCAGAGGAGCACAATTTAACATACTCGTTAGTGATTAATGTCATTTAGTTTTTGTGCAATGAATGGAAGTGTATCCTTATAAACACTCAGGGAGAAACCAAGAGGTATCTCTAAGAATAAGAAGAGTATGGATAACATTTAGCTGTTAAAAAACTAGATTGCAGGGCGCCTGGGTGGCTCAGTGGGTTAAGCCGCTGCCTTCGGCTCAGGTCATGATCTCAGGGTCCTGGGATTGAGTCCCGCATCGGGCTCTCTGCTCTGCAGGGAGTCTGCTTCCTCCTTTCTCTCTCTCTTCCTGCTTCTCTGCCTACTTGTGATCTCTCTCTGTCAAATAAATAAATAAAATCTTTAAAAAAAAAAAAACTAGATTGCAACATTTTTTTTTAAAAAGTAGGACTGTTAACAAGGATTCAAAGGAAATGTGCACAAATGAAGAGAACTACAGTTGGTCAGTGGATAATATTTGTTGTGTCATTGATGGAAAAGTTGAGAAATAACCTGAACATTTAAAACTCCATCTACTATCTACAACTATAGTAACCACTCCCAAGGCAGATCTGTGCACATAGGACGTGGCTAGCTAAGGCATGCTTTCTACTATTCTAAACATTCAAATGCTGATGTGACTCTGGGTAAGAAGAGTGGACCACTTGTAGCCACATTGTTAGAAGTCTTTTTCACTTCAGTTACCAGCCCCTGGTTCACCTGTGGTTCACTCAGTTTAGGCTCTCACTGTGGGATCCCCTTGCTTCTGTGGGCAATACGCTTGGACTGGACTTGAAACAGCCCCAGTCCAGCTTTTGCTCCTGCATTTCGAGTCCACGCAAACACTTCCACAAACTCTGGCAGTGTGTCTGTCTCCAACAAAGTGGCACTCTTCTGGCTCTGTAACTAAGCCATTAGTCACCCAGTTTCTTGCCCTTCAGATCTCCTAGCCCAGTGCCCAGGGCACTTCCAACTGCGGGGAATATTTATCAACAATCTGAGAGGTCTCTGTAAAATCTACTCTCCCTAGACTTGAGAAGAAAAAGGTAGCACATCCCATTCCATACATTCAATGCAAAAAATTAGAAAGTACTGATCAGTAAAAATAAAACCATTAAAAACATTGTAATCCCAATACCATCTACAGATACCACTACTAATAATCTGTCACATAAACTTTTAAAATTTCCTGTATTTATGAAAATGTTTTTCTGCTCATGCTATTATAAAATTACACTATAAATACCAATATCCCCAATTTAAATAAAATACAGGGCACTGTTAAATAAGGTAATTTAAGAACGAATTCACACTTAAATTGAGATTATTTGCAATGGATTTCTTGAAAAATTATCTTCTGAAAATAGTCTTTTGTTGTAAGGTAGTTCCAGATACCATTAGTAAGGCTCCTTGTATTGAATTTCAGAATACTTCAATTCTTTTATCCCTAAGCAAAGATTCAGATTTTTAGAGTGGTAAAAACAGAATTCGAGAACAGCTTTATAAAACATTTAAATATTTAAAGAAGTACTTCAAGACCGATCCGGGGAAGTGTTAAAATTTGAGGATACAAATCTATGTCAAAATTCACATGGTTTTCTTTTCTAAATATGCATGAATCAGATAGGAGAAAGAAAAAAAAAATGAAATATTTAGCTGCCAAAAATAATCTGTTCTGAGACATTAGTAAAGATTTTCTTCTGCGATTATATGAAGTTTAAGTTTTGAACCAATTGCTGGGAAAGTAACTCTGCAACTGCAAAATAATTAATTATTAAATTTTAGACAGAAAGAGGTCCTCTGTTCTTTGTGGAGATGCAGAGCAGACCCAGAATACACCCAGTGAATCTGGGTCCTCAGTATGTTGAATACACCTGATATCCCATAACACCCGGCGAGGCTGCCAACTCCTTGTCCACACGGACTGCATGCCATGGAACCCATTTTATGTCTCAAAGGGATTTAAAATTCATGAAGCTTGTTGAAAGCTCAGCTGTCACATTCAACTCATTCCAAAGTGTATGGGAAAAAGAGCAGAGCAGACATTTCAACTAAAGCTATTATTGTGCTTGAATAACCATATTCCATTAAATTGCTAATAAACCTACTAGAAGATGTTGATCACATCAACCATACAGTTTCATTCCTTTCCTTTATACCAGCTTGCTCCATTTCGTTTTATGCAGTATTACTCTTTCTGTGCCCTTTATTCCAAGGTTGCCCAGGATTCAAAGCACTTATTCAGTAAGTTTGTAATCCAGTTTAGTGTGCTATTAACAGAATTCTTTAGAGAAGATCATGGAAAAAGAAAAACTTATTTTTGGGTCAGTGACCAATTTTAAAGGAAACACATACTAAACCCGTTTAAAGGAAAAGGTCAGGATCCATGAGGTATTAAGGAAAGAAGAAAAAGAAAAAACATTCATTTCCACAATTTTCCGACATTCCTTAAAAATAAAAACAAGCCTAAGTATGGAATGGCAAGGTCCCGGTTCCCCATACTGTGGTGAACAATACCGCCATTCATAGGAAGTTAGAAAGCAGGGGTTTTTCCTCAACACCGGGGAAGTTTTGCCTTTCCTTCCCTTTATTTATTCTGAGGTTCAAAATTGAACCCTATAAATCTTGAGTTAGTCTCTCAGAACAAATAATAATATAAAATGTATTAAATACTTTCAAGTTGGCTTCTTACTAGTATAACTAATTAACTCCCTCTCCATTACAAATGACTTATTAAGCCACGGTGGTGCTAGTGTTAAATAATGAAAAGAAATAAAGCTGAATATAGGTTCTATAGAATTAGGCATTTTTAAAGAACTAAGACATGATCTTAGTAAGTCTATCGGATGACTGAGTTAAATAATTTAGCCCTCACTTAAAGATTCATTGAAAACGTATGATGGGAAAAAAATCAAAGTTAAGGGAACAAATGTTGTAATTTTAAAATTCTTTCATTAAACAGGAAACAGTTTGTTTCCTGTAATTTTTTTTTCTATTCAGTATATACATCTAAGAGCCTTAGGAGAAGGGATACCTATTCCTAAGCTCAGGGTACCTAATATTTGTCTCTAACTAGTTTTCTAATGGATAGAGTTTGAGGTACCATTTCTTTCCATAGAGCAATTGACCATTTTCAGAAAGTTTGAGCTTTTTTTTTTTTTTTAACTAGTAAAGCCAAGCCAAATAAAAGTAAAATTTACTTTCTGGATTATCTTATGATTAGGAAAATATTTGTGTCTATCTTTTTACTTTTTATTTTTTAAAAAAGATTTATTTGAGAGAGAATGAGAGAGGGTGCACGAAAGAAGGGGGAAGGGCAGAAAGAGAGAATCCTGAAGCAGACTCCCCACTGACTGTGGAGTCCAACCACACATCCACATGTCGAGGGGCTCTTAGGGCTGGATCCCAAGATCCGGGGACCAAGACCTGAGCCAAAATCAAGAGTCGGCCACTTAACCTACTCAGCCACCCTCTGTCTTTTTAGAGTGACCAAGATTAGGTGTAGTGAAAGAGCTTTTCCTGCAGATTCCTCTCTGAAACATTTTAGCGAGAACACATAAAAACCAGCTCCACATCATGCACAAAGCTGTGGTAGAGAGGAAGTAAATGTTAAAGCAGCAATAATATCATTCAACAAAAATAAACATGAGTAACAGTCCAATATAAAAAGCTGTGAAATTACAGTAATTTTACAACCCATCAGATACAGCAAAACACACCATTACTTTAACAAATATTTATTGATCACCGAATAGATATCAAAGCTAGATGCAGATATATGTGTGATAAATTTCTGAACTGGAGAATTAAATGAAACAAAACTAGCACATGATATAACTCACAGAATCATGAAATATTAAAATCAGAAGAGATCTTAGCAGTCATAGAGATCAGGGAACCAAGTCCCATTAACTTTAAGTAACTTTCCTCAGTCATAGATTCTAAAGCACAACTTAGAACCCAAGGCCCATATTTACAATATAACAAGATCTTGACTCAGTAAAAATATATATATTTTAAAGATATTTATTTATTTGCTAGAGAGAGAGAGAGGAAACAGACACAGGCAGGGGGAGTGCCAGGCAGAGGGAGAAGCAGATTCCCTGCTGAGCAGGAAACCTTATGTGGGACTCTATCCCAGAGCCCTGGGTTCAGGACCTGAGCCAAAGACAGATGCTTAACTCACCCAGGCATCCCAGTAAAAATGTTTTTAAGACAAAAAGCCGATGTTAAGACTATTAACATAACATCATTTCTACTTAAACAGCATGAAAACAGTTAATATATAATTATATATACATACGAACTTAAATCATCTTCTTAGACACAAGTACAAATTACCACATTTCATTTATAAAGTTTTCATTTTAGCTGGAACTTCACTTTCTGTGGCATAAAATGAGGAAGCATCTGCCATCTGATGAAACCAAAGATCACAGAGTAGATGTGGCTTGGCACTGGAAGACGAGAGTGAGGACCATGGCACTCTGTGACATTATTCCGGCAGGCACATTTTTAGATGTTTTCGCATAATGCACAGTTAGTGGCCCAGGTGTTTTTCAACTGATATGAAAAAAATTTAAAGCTATTCACAAAATCTTCCAGATTTTCCCTAAATGATTCTTTCGCAAGGCAAAACATAACTCCCTCCCTGCCAATACACACACACACAATACATATACACCCAAGTATAATAAGACTTTAGAGTAATTGGAGAATTGAAGATCTGGCTTCTTAAATAAGTTGACAACCTCTCTTCCTCTTCATCTTATCCACATGAAAAATTCAAACATATATAGTATAAACCATGACAGTTTTTGTATTTGATTTCTCATCGGATAGCTGGACACTTTAAATATGTATCTAAAATGAACAGTAAACATGTGTCATATGAACAAAGTTTTTGACCTGAATATGAGATAATAATTTGTGCTGATTTTTACAGGTGACTTATTAGACTCCATTCTATTATTTCAGCCATATTCCGCATATTGCATTTTACAAAGGGCATAAGTGAAAAATGATTTTGTTTGATATGTATGGTTGGGTGTCAAATTTTGCAAACCAGAAAGGGATAGAAGAAATTAATTAAGGTGAAGAAAATCTCCCCTATTAAAGGCAAAATTATAGATAATATTATATATCTTAATAGAAGATATTATATATCTTAATATAAGCTATTAAGAGGGAGTCCTTTGGCATCTTCTCCTTAAAGCTGCTCCTTCATAAGCTTTCCCCCAAATGCGCCACATGCAAATGTTAGCCTTGTTTAGGTGCTTAGCGTGTTTCTACTAATACAAATTTCTAGTAATCTATTGGGAAGAGGATTGCATTCTGCTCTAGAAGGCTTATCAAAAAACAGCAAATTAATACCCTGCCTATGGAGACTGGGATTCTTTTTAACCAAGTGAAAATCCTGGCATATAAAATACCCTATTCTTGCAGATGAAATAAGCATCCAGACAGTTGTTTTTTGATACCACTAAGCCAAGCATAACAGGAGAAGGCTCCATACATTTACTAGAAACACTGCAGAAAATTTACAGTGACAGGTAAATAGAAAAGCAACTAGAATAATGCACAGTTGAAACTCTAAATTAAAAACAAAACAAAACAAAACAAAAAACTTCCAGGGGTGCCTGGGTGGCTTAGTTGGTTAAGTGTCTGTCTTCGGCTCAGGTCAGGATCCCAGGGTCCCGAGACTGAGCCCCACATCAGGCTCTCTGCTCAGCAGGGAGCCTGCTTCTCCCTCTCCATTTGCCTATTACTCTGCCTACTTGTGAGCTCTGTCAAATAAATAAATAAAATCTTAAAAAAAAAATCTCCAAAGGCAAATTTCAAAAAGATTTTACCTTTACCATGTCTAAATTTCTAACGTGCTTTAAATGCAAAAATACATCTTAGGGACACATAGGTACTTAATGTGATGAAGATCACTGATTGCTCCATTATCTGTGAATAAATTATTTGGTCATATTCCCACTGGACACTGATGACACTGTTCATGTTGACTTCTCTAGCCATAATATATTCTGGTTCTGACTGTTAGATCCCTTTGCACTACTGGCTCTCTCCTTTGTCTGCCTATCTTGTGCATGCACACGTGCACACACGTTTTGAGATCTCTCCATTCTGGCTGGTAGGAATATGAACTATTCCCATCTATTTTAAGTTCTAGGAATTTTTTGGCCTATTTTCTAGTTCTCTCTCCAGTCTTAAGTACTTGCTTTTATGCATGCACAGACAAATTTATAGCCAAAGACTGAAGGAGCAATTCTGCAGATGTCTAGAATACTCTCTTCATGAAGCACACCCACCTCCTGAATTCTGTCCTGAAATTCTTTTATTTTTTTTTTCAAGATTTTATTTATTTATTTGACAGAGATCACAAGCAGGCAGAGATGCAGGCGGGGGTGTGGGGGAAGCAGCTCCCTGCTGAGCAGAAAGCCCGATGAGGGGCTTGATCCCAAGACCCTGAGACAATGACCTGAGCTGAAGGCAGAGGCTTAACCCACTGAGCCACTCAGGTGCCCCTGTCCTGAAATTCGTGGTCTCCTCAACCTCTCATCTTATCCCCCGAACTCAGCAAGACCACTGAGCTCTGTTCCGTTCCCCTTATCCCCTGAGTGGCTGGAAACAGACTCCAGACAGTGAGTTGGGGCAAGTGAAGATCTCACTTCATTTATTTCCTTTCCCTCAGGGATCACAGTCCCATACTTCCTCTTCTACACTGTCTGGAAACCAGGGATTCACATAATTGGTCCAGTTTTCTAACTGTTCACAACAAAAGGGAAATACCTGTAGGCTTTCATGGCTAGAAAAAAGGCTAAAACCCATACACTCAAACACTGTAACTTTATTTCCCTAATGACCTCCGTGACAACATTCTACAATTTCTCCTAACTCAAGTGATAGTTTTTTCTCATTAAAACAGCGAGGGCCAACATCTTCCCTTTTAACAAATAAATGGACGGTCTAGAAAATCCTTCTGTAGAACAAGTATGATTCTTGATGATTTTGGTGACAATGGCAGACAGTAAGTGTGGTAAAAACTCCTTGAGGATTTATTTAAATGTTATTTAAATGCTATGCCCTGATATAGCCGTTAACTCTAATAGAGCTTGGAAGCTAATTAAGAATGCCATTTATAACTACATAGCACTGTGTTTCTGCACTGTGTTTAGGAGATGAACCTATAGCAAAGAGATTAATAAGAAAATTCAGCCATTATATTAACATTATATTAAAATTAACAGAGACCCAGAAGCATGATTCATGATTACAGCTGAGTCTTCTCCTGTATTAGAGAACCTCGGAAGGCCAGAGTGCCTTTGCTCAAGAAGTCAGAGCCATCGGCATAGAGCAGAGCAGCTAAAAACATTGATCCCCACCTATACCCAGGGGGCTTTCCTAACTTGAAGCAAAAAACAAATTCAGAATGGCTTGGGAAAAAATACTGCATTTTAGGCCTGGTGAAGAAAACCAGGAACACCTTAAAAGAAAATAAATAGTAAATGGGTATTAAATATAATTTTAATGACAGATATTCTTTAATACTCTGCTTTTAGGAGGACTATCTCATTTTAAAAGACACTTAAAAACATTTTTTTAAATTTATTTATTTTAAAGAGAGATAGAGAGAGCACAAGCAGGGGGAGGGGCAAAGGGAGAGGGTGAGAGACAATCCTGGCTGAGCATGTAGTTCAACACAGAGCTCCATCTCAGGACCCTGAGATCACGACTTGCGCTGAAATCAAGCAGGGGTTGCTTAATCTACTAAGTGACCCAGGTGCCCCTTAAGACACACTTTAAAAGAATATTATCCAGTTAGGAAATGTGTCATCTTCTTCGTCAAATCATTTTACCCTGGGGAACTCCTATGTTTGGATTGCAAGGCCTTACCTGCTGCAGCATGGCTGGCCAACAGTCAGGCCAGCCTTTCAAGGAGTTGGGCTGGGGGAGTCATTGAATCCATGGACACTGGAATCTTCCAGGCTTCATTCTGAGCATAAAATCAGCCACTTAATAGGTGTGTGACCCTGAGATAATCTTCAACTTCTCCAAATTCAAGTTCCTTCACTTGACCTGTCCAACTTTTGGATCTTTTTTAAGTGGAGATTATAATTGTAACTATTTCCTAGGGTTGAGGGGATGATCAAATGAAATAATGTATGTAAAAGCTTTAGCACAAAGCCTAGAACATAGGAAACATTTTCAGCTATTGTTACTGTTGCTACTATTGTTAAGGAAAAAACAAAACAAAACAAACAAAAAACTCCAAACTGCCTCTTGAACACTAGCTTTGTAAATACAAGTTATATAAATAGAGAGTAAATGCCATAAACTATGAGGCTATAGAAATAATCTGAAAGGTTGAGTGAAAAGTAATTATGTAATTTTACCTCATCTTTACTATTTTCCCTAAGAAATGAAACTGGAAGGAGGGTGAAAGGGAACAGTGTATTTAGTTTGTCTTACTTCATCTCTCGCTGCCCCCCCCCCATTTCTAAATGCGTTGTCCAAAATCATTTGGTCCCTTAGGAAACTATAAAATTACATACTATATTAAAACTTGTGAAAATTTCACTGTAAGAATCCATAGGCACCTCCTCTTTAACTTAGCTGGATGTGGCATTCAGGAAGGTCCTCCTTAGATATACTACCACTCTAGGACAATCAATTGCTCCACTGGGCTCTTGATGAAGCTATTTTTATCCACTTTCAATGTGGAATATTTGGTCTTCTGACTGATGGATTCTCTGTTAAGATCCCAGGATTCACTGAAAGGAGTTGAAAGAGATAAGCCCTGAGAGGTTATACAAAAAAGTGCTTAAATTCATAACCTTCGGAATTGAACAACTCCATTCAAATCCTTGTTCAGGGGGTGCCTGGATGGCTCAGTGGGTTAAGCCTCTGCCTTCGGCTCAGGTCATGATCCCAGGGTCCTGGGATGGAGCCCCGCATTGGGCTCTCTGCTCAGCGGGGAGCCTGCTCCCCACTCTGTCTCTGCCTGCCTCTCTGCCTACTTGTGTCTCTTTCTCTGTGTCAAACAAATAAATAAAATCTTAAAAAAAAAAAATCCTTGTTCCAATAGTTGCTGTTTGATTGGGCAAGTCTAAGCCTCGGTTTCCTCATTTATAAAACTGACATTAAAAGTTGCTTTTACCTGACAGGGTTGTGGTGATGAATAAAATGGTATACATAAAGCACTTAGCATGATGCCCTACCCACAGCAAATGTTCACTGAATATTACCTGTCTGTTAAAGTTTAGCCCGGGAATCCAAATAATCCACACAAAAACTGTGGACACAGATGACGTGCCACTTCCCCATTACCGATGGATTCATTCACTAAGCAGACGTGCGCTGAGTGGCTGACGCTGTGAGACTCTGTGCTCAATGCTGTACTTCATTGCAATCCTTTGTCATGAGGGGTATCTCTGCTCTCATGCTAATGTCTACTTCACTGAGGGACCTGGTGCAAGACCTACCACATAGGAGATGTTAACAAGATAGGTTTGTTTTTCTTTTTGAGTGAATATATATAAGTAAAGGATGAATGAATGAACGACATGACCCAAGGATGATTAAAATGAGCTCTTTGATCTCAGAGAACTCACGGTCTAGCTGACGTTGGAATTCGCCCTCCAAAAGGAAAATGAAAGCAGGGTGGATATAAGGAGGGTATTTCAGATAGTAGGTTCACCATCAGGAAAATACTGAAAATTTCTTTCTTTCTTTTTTTTTTTTTTAAAGATTTTATTTATTTATTTGACAGACAGAGAGAGAAATCGCAGTAGGCAGAGAGGCAGGCAGAGAGAGAGGGGAAGTAGGCTCTCCGCTGAGCAGAGAGCCCAATGCGGGACTCGATCCCAGGACCCCGAGATCATGACCCGAGCTGAAGGCAGAGGCTCAACCCACTGAGCCACCCAGGCGCCCTCTTTTTTTTTTTTTTTTTTTAAGATTTTTTGTTTATTTTAGAGAGAGAGCGAGCATAAGTGGGAGTGGGGGGAACAGATGGAGAAGCAGAGGGAGAAGAAGCAGTCCCTCTGCTGAGCAGGGAGCCTGACACGGGGCTCGATCCTAAGACTTTAAGTTCATGACCTGAGCTGGAGGTAGATGTTCAACCGAGACACCGAGGTGTCCCCTAAACCCTTTTTTTAAAATGAAAATTTCTATTATAGTTATGCTAGTATAGTTCAGCAATAATGGCAAAAGAACGTGTAATCAAACCTGACATTTCTAGAAGATCTTTGAACTTTCAACAAAAAACACAGAAATATATTTATTACTTACCATAGAAAAAAGAAACTCTAGCCAATTTTATACCTGTAGTCCAAGGGCAAAAGGGAATATACTGTCACATACTGTTCTATGTCTGGCCAAGCCCAATCCTGTCTCAGTGTCCTTGTCTCATTTGGCAGCGGTTAGCGATACCAATTACTACGCACTCCTCTTTTCTATCCTAGGGCTAAGTAGGAAGAGATGAAGGAAGAACAGGGATCAGGAATCAGCTTTATCCAGGGTCCCCTGGTAAAGAGCTAATTGGAGAACTGGCAAGGTCTCCTACCTTCCAGTCAGAACTGAACACAACTTGATCCATGAGCTGGGCGGATGTCATTTTAAAACCCAATCACACCATTCCTCACCCCACCCACATGTCCCAAGACATTCCACAAGGAAATAGGAAACACAAGGGAATGCTTGGCTGAGCAAAGAGATAAAGGTGGAACCCACTTCCTATTTTAAGCAAAAGGACCTCTGAATTTACTAAAATATGTGGCTAACCAACAGGATTAGTAGCTTACTGCCATGGATCAGAAGACCAAAATGGTTCAGGGCAATGGACTCCTTTAAGAGAGCACGAGGAAAAGAAATAGAGTCCCCTGCATCCTTTTTATTTAGGAGAGAGAGGATGTACTGTATTTGGGTGAAATGGATTCTTGTTTTTCTGCTATAGATAGCAGAAAGCCAAGCTTCTTGATTTGGTTTATTTGATCTCTAACTAAGAATGGTCTAATAAGACAAATTTACAGCCTATAGTAATAAAAAAAAGCAAAAAAGGACAAACAAAAAGAACAAAAAATGCCCCAAAAAGCCAAAAACAAAAAACCCCCAAAAAACTCCAGAAACAAAACCAAAAACAAAACAAAAGTACTATAACTCAAATATCCTAAAACCAAACTTCTTTCATTGTTTGTGTACCTTATAAGTAATAATCTGGGAGGAATTAAATTATTTAGTTGCCTGGGTGTGTAGTTTTCAAATAGTTCATCTTGAAGACAATGCAAGAAAACAGTATCACCCAGATTCAATACATGTTTGATTCATGTTTTATTGGGATGCCATAAGGAATGCAGATCTAGGACCTCGCCTTTTTTTGAGATTGCATGTGTCAGCCCTATTAAAGGAACAAAACTGTGGAGTTGTGAAGGTCCACTTTTGCTCATTATTTTTGTTGTTGTCGTTTCTTGGTCCATGTCTCTGAGTAGACCCAAAAGTTTCTGCTTAGGAAAATCTTTGCTTTGTTTTTCTACGTCTCTGCTACTTTTTCATAACAAAATCATGAGTTCCCTGGCACAATTTATTAAGAACAATCAGGGAGGCCTGCCTAAAGAACACACAGTCTACTCTTCAGAAATTCTAAAATGTACACCTGCATTTACTCACCTATTGTAATACTGAATTCAGTGAGTTGTACCTACTATAGAAATGTGATAGATGATGCTATTTGTATCATCACACTATGGCCTCATGGGGCCCCAAGAGGAAATTCTGAGGTAAGCAGTGAGAACACTATCACTTCTCAGTAACTGATTTGCCTGCATCTCTGTGGCCTTACAGACTGAAACACCTACCAGGTCCACCCCTTAACTACTAGCAGTAGAAAGCTTAGCATGAAATCTGTGACCCATCTATAACAGTGGCTAGATCATGCATATCATTAACAGCATTCCTGACTCTTCCTCACAGTAATTATTCTTATCTTATTCCTTTCTCCATATTTTGATTGATTTTGCCTTGTGTTTTTTTAAGATTTTATTTATTATTTATTTTACAGACAGAAATCACAAGTAGGCAGAGAGGCAGGCAGAGAGAGGGGGAAGCAGGCTCCCCACTGAGCAGAGAGCCCGATGCAGGGCTGGATCCCAGGACCCTGGGATCATGACCTGAACCCAAGACAGAGGCTTAACCCACTGAGCCAACCAAGCACCCCTCTGCCTTGTATTTTATATACCCTAAGCTGTCTTCTGTCTCTTCTAGAGCATCGTGACACATAAATGGAAAACATATAAAAATGTAAGCAGAGATATCATCCACACTCACAATGTGATTACACTCTTGAAAGACATGGTAAGCAATATCTGGGATTTCTAAAGCTTTATCTACACAGTTCTAGAACAACTGGCTGAAAAAGTGAACACTTCTGAGTACACTAGTTTGACAGTCTTTCATCAATAAATTCTCATGCTATGTAGAAACCGTCTTTGAGTAGTAAGAGTAGCTATGATAATATACTGTGTTGACACAATTTAACAATAAAATGACAGAAATGTTCTCTTTTTCCATGAGCCTAGAGATCCTAAGAGAGAAGGGAGACTACTGTAAAAACTTGAAATTTGAAATTTGTTAAAAGTGAAAACTTCCATTCTTGACAACTTCTTTTACTTGGATTTATTTGGATTTATTCACTTTCCAGAGGACAGAAAAGAACAACAAGATATATCCAAAATACTAAAGACAGTTTTAACGGGCATATACAGAAGAGCATGGTTCATATTTACCTTAAGGAAAAAAGTTGCAATGAGGCTGCAATATAATTTTACTTTGAATTTTAAGAGAAGCAGCTTTTGAGCTATTTTAAAATTCCTCTCATTTAAGCACAGAATCAGATATTGTTACATATAAAAAATTTAAAAGAAGCACTATTACTATCTTATTTGAAAGAAAACATTTTTCATAAACTGTTTTGCATCTAGTTCTTTTTTAAGGTGCTCTGAAATTGTGGTTTTTAAAAAAATTCACCTCCTGTCTCTCTTTTCCAACCAGCATCTAAGAGTGAACATTTTTTTCTCCTCAAGCAGTCTTTCATCTAGTAACAAATAAGACTGATTGCCAGGTTTTTTATTGACAAAATATTTTAAAAAGACAGTGTATATATATGAATTTCCCACACTGTTTTAGACTCAAATTTGATATTTTCTTCTGAAAGCTGTAATTTGTTACAAATACCAAGATATAAAAGTTCTTTTCTGGGTTTTCTGGTAAATAGAGCTGACCTAAAGTTTCATTTCTAGAAAACACAATTCACCAATTAAAAATATCAGAATTCTTGTTTTTGCTCCAAAAATATTAGTTTAACCTCAACCGATATCTGCTCTCTTAAGACAGCGGTGTGTGTGTGTGCCCACAGAGGAGTGTCTGTTCCAAGTGATAAGAAGGGAATCTGTGTGTGTTGGCAGTGGGCTGGGACCCTCCCTAGGGCCTGCTAGGGTTGGATCTGGAAAGGAATGATAGCAAGTTTGAGGAAATTTTTCCCTTGAACATGGAAACTCTTGGGTTTACCAAACAGAATTACAGAAAAGAAGCAAAGCAAAATGAAACAGTTATATCCAAGAAAAATCTGAAGAGAACCATTCAAAACGTGCAGGAGACACTGTACTTAAAATGTACTTGAAGGCTCATTTCTGTAAGGGCCACCTTAACATCCCCAAGCCCTACTATTGAGGAATCTGATTTCCAGGCACTGTGTCCTGGAGCATTTGCAATTTTTCAATTGGAACTCTCAGCACTTTAAAAATAGTCTAAAGTCAGAAATTGAAATACTGATCTATTTTTCAACCCCCAAGTTGATCCTTAGTCAATATAACACTGAACGTTTCTGAACAAAGGGATTCTTAAGGCTGGCTGTGGTTCAGGCATGTCTTAAACTTATTAAAGCAGAAAATAAGTTATTCACAAAAGAAAAAAAAATTATGTCTATCCTTAGTTGGAAAAAGATCTATTTTCTCCCTAATGCTGAATTATGTATTCAATCAGTTCAAATTTTATTTTGGACCATTAATCTGTAATTTAACATAGTTGTTAAAATAAATGGATGTCTCGGTCTATTTTATGTCAGGCTGTTTACTAGAAAAATAATTCAATGGGCTGAACTCATAAAATATAGTTTCCCTTGTGTAACTGCTTACAAGTGGATACAGGTACCCTTGGCAAAATTTACATGTTACATTTTAACAGTGTAATTGCTGATAACAAAACACTTTTAGGTACTACAAAACAGTTTCTACATCTTAAATCACAACTATATTCCTTCTGCTAGCTTTAATAGGATAAAAAAATCTTTCTATAACTAGATTTTAACAGTAAAATTCTAGAATATTTTCAAGCCCATACAAAAGGTTTATGTAATTTTCCTTTAAGAAGTACATACTATAATTCACAAATAAAGCTAATCAGAGAAAGGCAAAACAACATAACAATTCACAACTATTAAGAGAATTCAAAGACCTCCATTTCTAGGATCCACTTCTTAGAGGATGCCAGCTGTCCTAAAGACCCATTTTACATGAAACTTCTGCCTCAGGATTGCAGGTGACAAACCTTGCTCAACCACCTTCTAGAAGGTACTGCTAGGCTTCATTTGTCCTTACCATAGCTGACTGCCATCAAATTGCCATCCAAAACTGCTTTAGGGAAGCAGTTCCTCCGAAATCTTTTCAACAGATTCCCTGTTTTAACATCCACCTGTGTTACTGCAGAACAGTCTGACCCGGATTGAGCCATGGAGCAAATAATAACACTAACTGCAACTCCAGACAGAAAAAAATAGAAGTTAATTTTCCAGACTCTTGTGGGAATATAGAGCATGTCTGCTGAAACTGAATCCAAGAGTTCAATGATATTGTAGCCTCAAGTATTTCTTTATATTCCACGTAATGGCTTTTCCGTTCTTCGTGTTTTATAACACACTCCTGAGCCATGATTTAGAAAGTGAGGGAAATTCTCCCTCACCCTCCTTCCCTCTCTCTCTCTCCAGTTGAATTGTATGAAAATTATAATTGCAAAGTGAAACTCTAACAGAAAGCCACAGGACTTGTTCCATGTAGGGCTTAGCAAATGCCATCACTGCCATGTAAGTTAGTTTGTGCCGCTTTCTTTATTTTCAGGGAACGTAATTTTCTTTATGCATTAAACCTGAACTTCTTTCCTCTGGGTTTTGTTTTGCTTCATTTTTGCCAGGAAATAACCAACTCTACAATCTGCCCTTAGGCAGACACTCTGTCATTCACCTCTGTTTTATCTTCTCTTGGCAAGGACAGATAGGTTCTTTCACTGATACTACTGTTAAACTACATTAGGATTTCTCTTTTTATGCAGGGGCTACCAGATTCTCTATCAGTTCTGTACAGCTGCCACTTTATATTATTCTGAGAGCAGAGATGTTAGCAATTCTCTTCAGTATAACTGAATGATAAGCCAAATGTATTCATTTCCATTTGGTCTACAATCAAGCACAATAACAAAGATTACCCAAAAGAAATAGGGTTAAAACTGTATCTAAGACTACAGAGGGAAACACTCAAACACCTGAGGAAAGGATACTATTTTTCCCTGACATTAAAATACTTACTGTAAAAATAATGTACTTGATCCTCTAAAGGGTGTACGTCATCAAATTGTTAGTACAGACATTGAGTTATTTCCTCTAAACAAACACAGGTGTCAGGAAGCTTAAGCATATAAATAGGGTCAGTCTTTATTTTTCTGTAAGCTTGCTTTAAAGTCTTAAAAAGTAATGTTCTAGATCAACAGAACAGGGCTGGTACCAAGGTGCAGTTCATTCCCTGCTCTACCTTTGGCTGCAGAAATACTTGGTCCTTGCCTAAAACTAAAGTGCCCTAATGAAGTCCTGCTTTATAGCAGCGAATGATAAACTGGAGAGGGCATGTTGGAAAGGAAGTCTTGAAAGAAGGTGGGGTCCATAACAAGACCTCAAAGAAGGAGGGAGGCAAGAAGCCATGAATCACCAAAATGTTTTGTTTCTTTGCAAGAAAGAAGGTGAGGTGTAAGACTTTTCATGTGCTCTTATACCGAGCTCCGCAACATGAGATGAATACTTACCCGAACACATCTTATCCATTCATCTGAATACATCTCTGTTGAAATTAGAAATAAAACAAATAGTAATGTTGCCAACTGAAAACAAACAAGGTGTGGTTGTAAACATTTAAGAGTGTATTGCTGTTAGCCTTCCACAGTTTTAGAGAAGATGAGAACTGAGGACCTACTATGTGACAGGGCTATGTTATTGCCTTGTTTGAGTCGCACACCCCTCTGGCGTGGTATACAGGGTGATGTTATTTTACAAGTGTGGAAGTGGGGGCCAAAAAAGGTAACTTACTCAAAGTCACACTACCTAGAACATGGAGAAGCCAGGATCACAATTTAGGCCTGTCTAACTTCAAAGCCCACGTACTTACATCTTTATGAGAGATTTAGGGAATAGAATTTTATCCTGGGAAACTAAGGAAGAAACTCAAATACAATAAAATATCTTTTTTTTTTTTTTTAAAGATTTTATTTATTTATTTGACAGACAGAGAACACAAGTAGACAGAGGCAGTCAGATAGAGAGGAAGGGAAGCAGGCCCCCTGCCGAGCAGAGAGCCCGATGCGGGACTCGATCCCAGGAACCTGAGATCATGACCTGAGCCGAAGGCAGCGGCTTAACCCACTGAGCCACCCAGACGCCCAATATCTTTTTTTTTAAGTTTAGATTTGTTATGCTCTTCCTTTCTCTTCTTAAATCTGTAGTCCAAACATCCTCTTCTTCCCATCAAATGAATCATTAACCTCCATGATAAATTATGGGATTCTCAATAACGTGAAATTATCACCAAATCCAAAAAGTACATAAGTAAAACAACTATTATATATTTTAAAACTTGAAATATCAGTAAGAATACATATAAAACATAATAAACTTTATATATTCATAAATAGTAAGCTAAAAAAAAAAAACTATATTCCAAGAACACAAGCCCTGGGAGGGGCAGTGTGGAGGAGAGGGAGAAGCAGACTCCCCACTGAGTAGGGAGCCTAATGCGGGGCTCTATTCCAGGACTCTAGGGCCATGACCCAAGCTGAAGGAAGATGCTCAAGGGACTGAGCCACCCAGGCACCGCACTATATTCCGTTTTTATGACATTTTAAAATTTCTATATTAAAAAATGTTATATCAAAGCTTTACAATTACATGTTATATTACAAAGAAAGTCTGTATGACTCAGAGAAATGATAAAAATTAAAGTATATTTACTAAAAATGAAAGAAAATCTTCATTTGAAACATAATAACATACACACACACACACACACACACATTATTTTTCATTAAAAGAGTTTAGACCTTCCTAGTTGAGGGTTTGTTTTTGGTGTCTGCATCCACTTTTTAAATATTTCCATCTCCCCTGCACACATAGCTCTCAAGAGTTATGAACAGGAAGTTTTCTCCTATATTTTCCCCAGTAGAAAGTTCTCTAGCTGCACACTGACTAACTCACTGCCCCAAATGTTAAAGTCCTGGGCAAAGTTTTAATAACTGATTTAGGAATGACGAGACATTTACAAATTTAATACATTTTGCCCTTTTTTCAGACCATGTAGAATGAAGGAAGCCTCAGTATGCTTGAAAGATCTCTTAGCAACTGAGAGCGGGGCCGGCCAACAATGGATGATTCATTGAATTAGCTTGAGTGTACAGCAATGTCTGCCAAAAGGTCTGCACAGACTCACATTGCTAGACACTATGGTAAAACGTACTCTGACCTCTTTTAAAACTCTATCAGAGCGGAAAGCTAAACTTACAGCTTTCCAGCAATTCACTGGCATCTGGAAATATGCTTGAATTACAATATCTTGCTTTGAAAACTCTCAATAGACTTTCTTACATTATCATTTTCACCTAATTTAAACAATAGCTACTACTAATTAGGGATTTCCAAAGGACTCCACCATGTTTTTAAGCCCTAAAAATAATGACTGTCCATTCAATTGAAATCTGAAAGGAGGCTTTTTGAAGTCTGAAACTGAAAGAACTGATTGTTAGTTTTTTGTAATATTGACCCAAGGATTATGCAAGATTACCTTAAACAATGATTTGCCGATTTAAAATTGGTAAACAGTATGCAGCAGATACCCAGTGTGTCAGTATATGTATAAAGGTAGAGATTATAGCAGAGGATCCTTTCTTATAAAATCTTGTAAAATTCCAAAGACTCAAGTTCTTTTGCTTACATCTGTTATTTCCCTCCTCCAACATCTTTTTAGGGGCAGGTATTGGTTCTCCTGCCTTAGAGTTGGAAGACATTGCACATGGAATTTAAATTGTTTGCTTGAGTTCACAGCTATTCCAAGGCAGGTCCTGGTTTACAATATGGATTTTTATAGTTTAAAAGTCAGTATTAAATTCATTGTACTACTTCACCAATCACAGCTTCAGCAGCAATAATAAAAATCGTTCATCCTGGGGTGCTTGGATAGCTCAGTGGGTTAAGCGTCTAACTCTCTGTTTTGGCTTGGGTCATGATCCTAGGGTCATGAAATGGAGCCCCATCTGGGGCGCTAGCTGGGCATGGAGTTTGCTTGAGGATTCTCTCTATCCCTCTTCTTCTGCCCCTCTACCCTCTCCACCCTCTCTCTAATTAATAACAATATGATAATATTAATTCAAGAAAGCAAATTCTTTTTCCCCCAGTGTTAGACAAAGACATACTTTCTAGTTTCTTTTGCTCTTAATAAACATAACCACAGAATGAGGGATTTTCTGCCTTCAAAGAGTTCTGCTTTTGGCTACCTTACTTCAGCTTCTTCCTTCTTTTTCTCCTCTTCCTCTCTTTCTCCTTCTCTCCTCCTTGTATTTCTTTCTTTCTTTCTTCTTCCTTTCTTTTTCTTCAGGGGAGTAGGTATATGGCTAAAATACTCAAACAATAAATATTAACTGAAAGCTTCCATCTACCCTCTCTTCTGGTCCTTCCCTCAGAAGTAACCACTGTTACCAATTTGGAGAAATTTTTTTTCGTACTGTTGTTTGGGTATCCGTATAATTATATAATACATATAAAATAAGATATATAATCTTGATTTGTGGTTTATTTTCTCTGTTTAATATATTATCACATTGTTCTATAAATTGCTTTTTTTATTTTTTATTAACATATAAATGTATGATTAGCCCCAGGGGTACAGGTCTGTGAATCATCCGGTTTATACACTTCACAGCACTCACCATAGCACATACGCTCCCCAATGTCTACAACCCAACTACCCTAAATTGTTTTTTTTTTTTTTAAAGCCCTTCTTGGAAATGTTTCCATATTTGTACATATACTTCATTTTAAAAATTGCTAAAAACGTATCTCGTAATATGTACCTTCCTTTCTGAATGAGATGAAATATACACCTCCACTAAAATGTAGCTGTTCTTCCAGCATAAGCTAGATGGACAAACAGAATAAGATAGAAATATATGAAAAAGTACAAATGGGTAAGGATATTTAATTTTTTACTTAATTCATTGATGGCAATTCTATATATCTGACGGCAGCAGAAGCAATGAATGTGCTTATTACACTGAAAATTTGGACCAACCAGTAAAAATGAGAAGTAAAGTGGGTAGGAAAGGGGTTTTTGCAAGACAGGGTCCATGTCAACTTAGATCACACAACACGTGGAGAGAGCTTTATGAGGCAAACTTCAATAAAATATGCATGGTTCCTGCCCTCACAGAGCTAATAACCTAACTTTAAATACTTTCCAACTTCATCTCCTGTTCCACATTCCCATAGTCACTGTGAGTCCAAGACTCTCAACATGTCTGGCAGCAACTACTCCAGGAACCCTAAGAACTTTCCCTGAATCCAGTGTTTTGAACTTCTAATCTACATGGAGATACCGCCAAACAGCAAGATCTGATCACATCACTGCCCCAGTGAAATACCTTCATTATTTTCCACTGAACTACAGCACAGGACAAAGTATGACCGTCTCAGCCTGGCAACCATAGTGTAAGCTCTCAGTGTTTCTCCTGCCACTTAAAGTTCTAGTAATGTCAAACTTCCTACTGGTGTGGTGAGATCCTCGGTCACATCTCCATGCTTTTTCACACACTGCTTAAATTACCCTTTACCTTTCTGCCTCTGGAATGCCCACTCATCATTCTAGACCCAGCTCAAACACTGCATCTTTTGTGAAGGGCTCCCTAACTTCATAGCAGGCATTTAGTTCTGTGCTCCCAGAGCAATTTGCTTCCACCTCTACAAGGGCATTTCCTGCTGTAAGAGCATTATTGGAATGTACAGATGAGCTTTCAACCCTGTTTAGAGGAAATGTTATTTATTGGTTAAAACACATTTTGAGGATCTTATGCTAAAGTTTTTACCACAACTCCAGATATTGGTTGTAACTCATTCCTTCACTAGTCTTCATTCCCTACTTGAATTGTTGTGCCACAAGTTAACTAGGCAGGTTCAACACCTATTTAATCATAACAAATCTCAGCATAGTCTGAAAAGATAGATCTGAAAAAAATTGCTTTAAATTAATGTTCATCTCCTTTTGAGAAAAGGGAAAGTGAGATTAATATTGAATATTTTTAGTTTAGGTACTAAATATTATCTAGTTTAGACTGCATAAGTTGAATACATTTTAAAGATAATTTTGCAGTGGTAGGCATGGCTTAGTCCCAAGAATATTTTGATTCTCAATTTATTTAACTTTATCTCATAAATAATTAAATCTTTGCTTCTCTGATGGAACATAAAAACAAGCAAACCAATGAGAAATATCCCCCTGCTTTGGGTATAACAGCCTTGGGGTTATATGGACCCAAACCAGGAGTAGACATTGTGAAGAGTGAAGGAGGTATTATAATAGTGTAGGGTCACCATCAAAGTGGGGTTAGGCTGTTGTAGAGATCACTTATTGGGGTGAGATGATATCTTGAGATCCAGATCTATCCAGTTTTGTTTTCCATAGGTCCTCTGACTGAGTGTCTGGCCAGGACCAGTGCCAGACCAGACGTGGTCTAGCCCACAAGCTATTACAACATCAGGAAAACCACGGCATTGCAAGGGAAAATATTCAGCACCATCGTCCATGAAACAAACCAAGAGCAGTTTGACAGAGAGGCAGAAGTCTAAGAAAGAGTAATAGATTGTTATAAATTATCTGAATTAAATTTTCACACAGGTGTTTTTTTTTTTTAAAGATTTTATTTATTTATTTGACAGAGAGATCACAAGTAGGCAGAGAGGCAGGCAGAGAGAGAGAGGAGGAAACAGGCTCCCTGCTGAGCAGAGAGCCCGACGTGGGACTCGATCCCAGGACCCTGAGATCATGACCTGAGCCAAAGGCAGCGGCTTAACCCACTGAGCCACCCAGGCGCCCCACACAGGTGTTTTTAGGAGAGAATTACTGCTTAAAGAAAGGTAGACTTGTAGGCTTCAGTTTTTCTGTTTTGTTTTGTTTTGGCATGGCTTTAAAAATGGTAAACTTTCACAAAGTAGAGGAGTTAGAACAAAGAATTGATATGGGAAACAGGCAGAAGAAAAATTAATAAATTTCCTTACCCACTGACAAGCCCTTAAAACAGAGTGACATTCCTCTAGGAACTCAACTATCTCCACGTTAAGGCTTTGCTAAGGGTAAAAGGCAATCCTAGCCTGACTGACCCTACTCCCAACCAGGATCCTGTAAATCTACTTTAACATATAAAATTTCCTTTGGAAACTTTCTTTATCTCTAAACTCTCCAAGATATGTGCTGGCAGTCATCCCCAAGCATATGGCCCACTGATATATATCTGAAGGGTCTCATGACTAAGGTTTTATTAGACAATAATAAATGACCTTTTCCCAATAACAGCTAGCCCTTCAAGGTCCTGGAAACCTTGCTTCCAAAATTCCTTAGAGACTTACACCATCCCTAACTGCATCCCAAGTTGCAAGTATATACTGGAACACTCCTCAGATCCCCGCGACAGCAGCTTTTTCTGCCCATGGGTCCTGTCCCTGAGCTTTAATAAACCACCATTTTGCACCAAAGATGTCTCAAGAATTCTTTTTTGGCCATCGGCTCTGGACCTCACCCCACCGGACCTCACTTATATTCTAAAACTTCATCAGAATTATGATTTAACCATCTGGCACAATTGCAATAAGTAGCTGAGAATACGATTTTAAAAACAAACTGTAAGTACTGAGGTCAAAGAGGACAAAGAAAAGACTTGACAACACTGGGAAAGTGCTTAGAAAGATAATGGACCTGCTCCTTTTCCTGACAAAGTAAATGTGGACCCCAGTGGGGAGGGGTTGGTGTGGGGCTGATTATCACATTGTGCTATCACTGACCTTCCATTGCTGGATCCCAGCCTTTAGCCAAATGGCTGCTCGGTGTACATCTGTTCTAGATCCAGATGCCAAGACAGCAGACAATTAATTCTATTGGGCCCTAAATATAAAGACTGTGAAAGAGACACTTGCGGTTCTTGATAGCTGCCATGATAACTGTTGTGCCATTTAAGAGTAAATGCTGTGTTTCACTCATTTGGAGGCTCCCCATGGAGACGGCTGCTGAGGATTTCTTAGAAGTATTCTGATCATGCTGGCTTCTGCTCTGAAAATGAGGAATCTTAAGAAATCAGAGAAAGATCAGCTGACACCCCTGCCCTCAGCACTACAGAAGCCAATCAATTGCTGGAAAAAGAATTAGGAAGAAATGAAAGTGGAACTTCTACCCGACCCAGGCCCGGAGGAATGTTCTGCCCTGACACCATCAGGACTGCCTTCTAAATTATCTCGCCAATGCAGACTATCCTTTTGGAATCTGGGAGACAGAGGCATTGGACAGATTTTTTTAATTCTTACATGTAACAAATTCTAGGCATAGGGCAAGGGGTAGGAAATAGAATATATATTTTTTAAAAATTGAAATCATTTTTTGGGGGGGCCTAAGATAGACTCTCCTTTATTATAGACTGTCTTTATAATTCAGCTTTATCTGATGACAATAATTTATTGAGTATGGAGTCTGTTATACCGTGTTAGATGCTCTAATGCTATTTGCTAAGTGATACGAAGAACCCAGAGATCATCAGTCTGCCGTTGGAACACTTAGCACAAACATCGTCTTTTGGTTGTCTCCTAAACTCCCTCTCCCACCTTTGTCGTGTTCAGACATATCCCTCTGCTAGCAGATGGAGGGAGATGAGGTGAATGGAGAGGTCTTTCTCTCCATTCTTGGACTGGTTCCCTAGGCAATGATGAGACAAGCCTCTTTAGAAGAACACAAATTGTGAGTGTGTATAAAATAATCTGAGGAAAGGTGACCTTATAAATGTATTCTGGAATATACAGCAGGAGTAAGATGTAAAATAAGGTTATCACTGTGAATGCTTTGGTAGAAAAATAAAATTAAAGAATTTTTTTAAAAATCTGTAATATTACATATGGAACCCACATATCTCCTGTGTGATTGCTGAATGATTATTACCATTACTGAGCTACAATTATTTTTTTGTAGGATCAAGGAAATTTAGTGCCCTTTGAACAATGGACCTGAATCTCTGACAACCCGGAAATAAAGGAAATTCACTTATAGTTTTACCATATAAGGACATCAGACCTCAGTCCTGTGAACCTGTGCCTTTGCACACATTTTTTGCAGCTGCTGATACACTTCAGAGCCAAAGCTGAGCTTTGAAAGTTTGGATTCCTGTGTGTTGTGATAATCAGCTGGGGTTAGGAAATGCCTTCCAAAATCTAATGCTCTGGCACTTTAACAAGGCTTCTGAAAAAACAATTTAACATCTGGAATCAAGTCTTTTGTGGGAGTCCAAGACCAACAGAGCAAAGAACATTTCTTTCAGTAACCTTAAAATGAGGCACTTCCCTCTCCTTCATCAAATAAATGGGTTTATTTATAAAGATTCTGAGGTGGTTTATAGTAAGTCAAACATAGAAGCAAGGTGTAGAAAACTGGATGCTCTTGATACCTATCCCTGGAATGTGCTTCTATGTTCCTCCATATTTTCTCTTCCAAAACTCAATTCTGAAAAAGAAACAAACTACTAAAGTAAAGCCTCCTTCATTTAGCCTTACCTAAGGGATTCTGGAGAATTGAGAGAGTTCATCTCTCACCTTTTCCTACAGGCTCCAGAAGGCAAAGATAATGACTGAGCATGTGTATTTCTTGTCTCTGGACTCAAGCAACTCAAATCAAATGCAAGAAGAAGTGGTTATTTCTACAGAATGTTCACTAAATGTCTACAGAGTGTCAGACATTGTTTAAAAAAACATAGTAAAATGTACCCCTCTCCCCCAAAATGTGTTCCCTACTAAAATAATAATAGATGACAACTGTTGAGTGCTTCCATGTGTGCCATGAACAGTGTAAAATAATTACAGTAGCTCCTTGGATAACATGGGGGTTAGGGGCGCTGACCCACTCACAATTGAAAACCTGCACAAAACTTTTGACTCCCCCAAAACTTTACTATTTATAGCTTACAGTTAACCAGAAGCCTTACTGATAATGTAAAAAATTGATTCATTAACACATATTTTGTAGGTTGTATGTATTATATACTATATTCTGATAATAAAGTAAGCTAGAGAAAAGAATATGGTAGTAAGAAAATCATAAGGATGGGTGGCTCAGTGGGTTAAAGCCGCTGCCTTCAGCTCAGGTCATGATCCCAGGGTCCTGGGATTGAGCCCCGCATCGGGCTCTCTGCTCAGCAGGGAGCCTGCTTCCTCCTCTCTCTCTGTCTGCCTGCCTCTCTGCCTACTTGTAATCTCTGTCAAATGAATAAATAAAATCTTTTAAAAAAAAGAAAATCATAAGGAAGATAAAATGCACTTCTAGTGCCGCACTGTAAATAATCCATGTACAAGTGGACATGCATAGTTCAAACCTGTGTTGTTCAAGGACCAACTGCATTATCTTTTTCTTTTCATGATGAGTAAGGACTACAGTGACACAGTGCAACTGGCATAGAGAAAGACAAGTAGAACAATGAAATGGAAGGGCGCACCCAGAAAAAGACCCACACATGTGCTTAAGGACGTGTCTCATGACAAAGAGGACATTATAGGTTAGTAGGTAAAGGAGAAACGGCTCATTAATAATGTCACAATGAGTGAGCTCTCCATATGGAGAAAAAATAGAAATTGGATCCCTTCCTCATATAATAGAGAAGAATAACATCTCAAATGGAAGTAAGCTCTTAAATTTGAAAAGCAAAAAGCAAAACTCATTTTTTCCCATCCTCAGGTAGTCTTTATTTTTTTTAATTTCTTTTCAGTATTCCAGAATTCATTGTTTATGCACCACACCCAGTGCTCCATGCAATACGTGCCCTCCTTAATACCCACCACCAGGCTCACCCAACCTCCTACACCCCCACCCCTCTAAAACCCTCAGATTGTTTCTCAGAGTCCAGTCTCTCATGGTTTGTCTCCCACCCCAATTTCCCCCAACTCCCTTCTCCTCTCCAGCTCCCCACGTACTTCTGTGTTATTACTTATGCTCCACAAATAAGTGAAACCATATGATAATTGACTCTCTCTGCTTGACTTATTTCACTCAGCATAATCTCTTCCAGTCCTGCCCATGTTGATACAGAAGTTGGGTATTCATTCCTTCTGATGGAGACATAATACTCCATTGTACATATGGGCCACATCTTCCCTTATCCAACTGTCCGTTGAAGGACATCTTGGTTCTTTCCACAGTTTGGCAACTGTGCCCATTGCTGCTATGAACATCAGGGTACTTATGGCCCTTCTTTTCACTACATCTGTATCTTTGGAGTAAATACCCAGTAATGCAACTGCAGGGTCACAGGGAAGCTCTGTTTTTAATTTCTTAAGGAATCTCCACACTGTTTTCCACAGTGGCTACACCAACTTGCATTTCTACCAACAGTGTAAGAGCATTCTGTGAAGAAAACTCAAGCATTTTTAAGAAAAATATAAGAAAAAGGATCTGACTATGTTATATTAAGAGCTTCTGTTCATCAAAAAATACCACAGAGTAAAAAGGCAAGATAGAAACTTATTTGCAAATAAATATTTGCACAGTATTTGCAAAACCTGTATCCAACAAAAGATGCTTCTAGAGCATACAAAGAATTTTTTTTTTAAAAGGAAACACCCAATGGAAAAAAATGGGCAATCAATAGGTACAGAAATTTCAAAGAACTAGAAGAAAGACCCTAACAGTGCCTGGCACATGGGAGGTTCTCAAACAGCATTTGTTGGATGCATGAAAACACAACTAGCCCGTAATCATATGAAAAGATATCCAGCCTCACTGGGATCAGGGAAATAAAAATGAAAATCACAATGAGATACCATTTCATACTCACTACACTACAAAAAAAACAGTATCATGTGTTGGAGGACATGTGATGAAGGCAATAGCACTTGCATCCCTTGCTCATGGGAACACAGAAAGGAGCAATCACTTTGGGAAACATTTTGGCATTACTTAGTATAGCTGGAAACACATGTACCTTAAAATCCACATCTACCAGAGAGAATGTCTCTCACTTGTGTCCTAGGAGACATATTTAAGACTAACTACAGGATTGCTCATTAGAACAGCAAGAAATTAGAAACAACTCAAATGTAAATCAGCAGCAAAACAGATAAATTTGATATAGTCATATACTAGAATACAGTACACAGTAATGTTAAGCAAAAGAAGTCACCCTAAAAATACAAAGTTGTGATTCTATTTATGTAAAGTTCAAAAAAGACAAAAGGTTAACACTATTATTTTGAAAGAAAATACACAATTGATTAAATTATAAAGAAAAAAAGGGAGTAGGTTAACATAAAATTCAGATGAGTAGTTAGTTACCTCTGTGGAGAGGATTATGACTGAGGAGGGGTATCCAAAGGGCCATCTAAGTTTTATTTTTTAATCTGTGTAATAAATACACAAGTGTTCATTTCATTGTTTTCCTTTAAGCTGCTGAGTTAAAACACCCTTCTGAATGTACAATGTAGTTTTCAATAATCTTAAAAAACTGTATGTGAGTTGCATTTTAAACAATTTTTTTAAGCGGCATTTTTAAATAAACCAAATTCTACCTGAATCCTACCATAGGAATTATCCACCTAGATAATTATATCATGAAAGACTTAGTAGAGAAAAGAAAAATGATCCCCAGCATCTCGATGTTGATGTTCACATTTTGAATTTTGAGTTTAGATACATTAGGACATATTTGTATAAAATTTACTTCAAGGTATGAAAAAACAATAGATCTTTTCTGAATTTTTTATTTTAAGAAAGTCACTCATGTTATCACAGTCTTTGTGTGACCATGACTTTGTTTCCTTCTACAGATAGTATCTAGTTAGCTTGATTATCTGCAGGGAAATGCTTATGAGGTTAGTAAAACATTCCCACGATACTTATTTTTAAAATGGGTGTCTCTAATTTCTGCAAAAGAAATTCAAGTTTAGAATGGCATGGTCCGGGGCGCCTGGGTGGCTCAGAGGGTTAAGCCGCTGCCTTCGGCTCGGGTCATGATCTCAGGGTCCTGGGATCGAGTCCTGCATCAGGCTCTCTGCTCAGCAGGGAGCCTGCTTCCTCCTCTCTCTCTCTCTCTCTCTGCCTGCCTCTCTGCCTACTTGTAATCTCTGTCTGTCAAATAAAATAAATCTTTAAAAAAAAAAAAAAAAGAATGGCATGGTCTGATCTGGATGGATCCGACACATGAACTGGTATTTTTACATTTTTCTTTAAGTAAATTCAACACCCAACGTGGGGTTCAAACTCACAACCCTGACATCAAGAGTCATGTGCTCTACTGACAGAACCAGCCAGGTGACCCTAAACCACTGTTCTTAACCAAGGTTCTCTCAGGAGCTTTCACTGGATAGTGTTCCTATCCGTAACACCACACAAGAGAACACAGGATTTTATTTTATTTTATTTTCTAGAAGACAATTTTTTGTGGATGAAATCTACCAACTGAGAAATGATCAAATCACCAGGTGAGAAAATCTCATTTTAGTGTAAGAACCGTCTGCACTTGGGGGTGAAATATGAGGCCTCTCTAGCCAACCTGGCTGGGCCGGAAGACTGTGTGGAGCACAGTGTGCAGCCAAGAACCGCATCTAGCCAAGGACAGCTGCCTTCTGGCAGGGATGGGCCAGTCCTCTGCTGGGTGAGTGGGAGGGGAGGTGAAGGGAGCCAGGCCTCCTGTGGACAAGAACCCCATTCACAGAGAGGCAAGTGGACTTGATCAATTTGCTTGCATTCTAGGAATTCTAGTCCCCATCCCTCCATCATGTCAGTCCGATCCCCAGCATCACCACCTCCGACACTCCACATGTTGACCACGGTAGGGTGCCTGGTTACTTTGACAATTTAGCTGACCGAAGAGTACAATCATATTTTGAGAGTTTAAGTCAACAGGGTCTTTCGAAGAAAACCAAGGTTAACCTGTGAATCCCATTTCATTCTAAGAATCTTACAGCCTTAAAAGTGTTCTTCTTTATCAACCTTCATATACACAACTCTTCTTGTAATCCACAGAATCTTCTGGCAGAATTCTCCAGTACAAAAAGAATGAAGCAAGCTGTCATCTAGATACCCAAATGGCATCTATTTAAGTTATTTGCACTGTAAAAGCCGTAACTCTCATCATCTGAAGAACAAATTTAGGAAACCATCTGCAATGTGTACAAAATAATTGCAAAACACTGATTTGAAAACTGAAAACAAAACAAAAAAAAATTTCATGCCAAGCTGGGTTTCTTCCAAAGATGGTCTCAAACAATGTCTTAGAAATTTAACTATGAAGTGTATTTACACACCACATGTCATTCTACTAATGATTGCAAATAATGGCTGCTTTGAGGAAAAACTGTAGGAAATGGTGGCTAAAGATAAGCTTTCAAAGAATTTGATTAGGATGAGCATAGTGACCAAATCTACAGAACTCTTTGAAAACACTGGGGTAAGGCTGAAAGAGCAACTTCACCTCTTTGAACCTCATTTGTTATGAAGCTTGCTGCTGCTGCAGGCAGATAAGATCCAAGACCAAACACAAAAACATACATTTGATTCAGCAAGAGGCTTATCTCAGCAACTGGACCTACTCTGTTAAAAAAAAAAAAAAAAAAAATTGGCCCAAGTAAAGTATTTTCTCTTTTTGCCCTAAGAGTTCAAGGTCTCCCTTCAGTGTGCAAAAAAAGTAAAACATGAAAGGTTAATTTTTCTTCTGCCTATTAAAAAAGGACCAATAAACCTCAGTAAAACAAATTTATGAAGTTCTTTTAAAAACAAATTTCTTTTTTAGATGGTTTTCATTACACACTGTGACACATCCGGGATTTATAATTTACAGAAACAGAAAGTGAAAGACCATTAAGCTTGCTCTAGAATGGGGGAACTTGATGCTGTAAAAGCTCGTGGAGCACAACTTACAAACTTATGAACTAAATACCAGGGGAAGCCCTGGTATTTATCTCATTTATGTATTTTAGTTAAATACCTGAGTTTTCTGAGGAGGCAACAAAATTTTTTGTCTTTCAGGTTCTTACTCAAGCAGGTTGGAAAATGTAGCATTTCTTTGAATGTTGGAAAAGCCCTTCTGTCTTGGTTCAGAAATATTTCTGTTGCCACTTCCAACATAATTCCTACATGCCTTGGGCTTTCCTGGCCCGTCTGGGTTGCTTCCTGGTTCAGGAGGTCAGAGCACCAGCATTGCCATGTGTCATGCTGTGCTTCCTATCCCATAACGAAGGTCACAGGTGGGTAAAAGTGTGGAGTAGTATACATCATAGGCCAGGATAGGAGAAGCCAAGCCGATCTTCCCAACTGGGTTACATCTTCCCTGTCTGTTCCCATGTAGCTGGGTTGATGCCTGCTTAAACAAGAGGGATGGTACCTTTCCTACTTCTGTCTGAAACAGGTTGGTCACTGATCCAGTGCAACCTTCCCCTCTGGAGAGAACCAGTAAGGCAGGATCTATAATCAATTGATGGAAAATTTTACTTGGAAGACATAAATTGACACCTGGAAAACACAATACATTTTCTTAGGAAAAAGCCATTAAAATTGCTGCCTAGCACATTTCCAGGGAACACCATTCACACTGAATTTTATATGAATGGTGTTTCCTGGAGTTGTGCAATGTAGTGACCCTTAGAGGACACCAGCAGCAAAAAAGTCTGGGAAATTAAAAAAAAAAAAAAAAAGGAAATAAAACAACAACAACAACAAAAAAAACCCTTTGTTTTTAGGTCAATTTCAGATTGACAGAAAAAAAACTGTGAAGTGAATACAGACATTTCGCATATATCCCTGCAACTAGTTTCCCCTATAATTAACATCTTGCATTAGTGTGGTACATTTGTTACCATAGATTGGTAAATTGCTAAGTAACAGATACTGAAAGAGTTTTATTTACTAAAATCCATATTTTATTCAGATTATCTTAGTTTCAGCCTAATACCTTTTTTTTGTTTGTTTCAGGATCCCATCTGGAGAGACTGACCACATTGCAATTAGTTACCATGTCTTTCTCGGCAACTCTTGGCTGTGACAATTTTTTAGATTTTCCTTATCTTTGATGACCTTGATTTTTTAAAAAGTGCTGGTCAGGTATTTTGTAGAATGTCCCTCAACTTGGATTTGTCTGATGTTTTTCTCACATTAGATTGGGTTTATGGTTCTGGGGAAGGAAGACTGCTGAGGTGAAGTGCTACACTGTATCAAGAGTACACATTAACATGACTCATCACTGTTGGTATTGACCTTGATCACCTGGATCACACAGTGTTTTTCAGGCCTCTCCCCTGTTCAAGTTACTTTTTGCTCCCCAGCTGCAGATTGTAACTTTGGAAGAAAGTCCGTTTGGGCAGTCACACAAGGAATGGGGAGTTTTGCTCTATCTCCTTGAGGACAGAACAACTACATAAATTATTTGGAATTCTTCTGCCTGGGAGATTTGTCTTTTCTTCCACAAGTATTTCTTCAATCATTTATTTATTTCAGTATGGGCTCAAGGATTTATTTTATACATTGGGTTATAATCCCATAGTGCTTTATTTACTTCATTGCTCAAATTGTTCCATCTTTAGCCACTGGGAGCTCTTTCAACTGCCTTCTACGTCCCTTAGACACACTCTATCATCATGTGCATTTTTAAAAGTAATCCCTTACTTTCTGGCACTAAGAGACACTCCAGATTCGTCTTGTATATTTCCTGATCTAGCGCTAAAAATCTTTCTCCAAGGAGTCTTGGTTCCTTTTATTGGAGAACAACTTAAGAAACCAAGATTTGGGCACTAAGTATGCTTGTTACTGCTGGGATGTTATTTCCTAGCCCTTTTGCTGAGGAGCAAAAAATATATTTGCATATATTAACCCCTGTACACACACATATCTATAAATCTTTCTATGTGCAACCATCTGTATTTCTATTAATTTAAACATGAATTCAAACTGACATCTCCACTCTAATCTACTGCCACAGGGATCATTCCAGCTTTTCTTGCTTACCAGTAAACTCATTCCAACAACAAGAAACCCAGCTTCTACCATCTGTCATACATTTACTTAATTGCTCAATTACGGTACAGAAATATCAGAATTGTTAACCCATGTCTCCAAGGAAAACAATATTGTCCACTACAGTTCTCCCACCCACCCTCCTCAGTGACATTGTTTCATACCTTATAATAATTTTTTTTAAATCATGTTCTGTTTTCCATCTTGGGACTCCCAATTTCCTTAACGATTTTTTAAAAGCCTGAAAATATTAACATTTACTTTTTGTGTTGCAACGTTCTAAGAGTTTTGACAAATGCATAGTGTATGTGTCCATAATTACAATGTCATACAGACCGGTTTCACTGCCCTACAAAATCCCCCTGTGCTTTATGGATTCAACCCTCCTCCTCTCTCCTTGAAGCCCTGGCTCTGTTATGGCTTTACCTTTTCCAGAATTTCATATAATTGGAATCATACAGTAGAATTATGTAGCCCTTTCAGAATGGCTTCTTTCATTAATCAATATATCCTGAAGATCCATCCAAGTCTTTTTATGGCTTGATAGCTCATGTCTTCTTAACGTGGACTTATATTCCTTTATATGAATCCATCATATAAGGGTCCTAATAAGGACAAATTGGTTGCTTTCACTTTAGGATGAGTATGAATAAAGCTGCTATGAACATATACATGCAGGGTTTTGTGTGGACATAAAAGTTTTCAAGTCAGTTGGGTAAATGCGTAGGAACATGACTGCTGAATCATATGGTAAATTATGGTTAGCTTTGAAAGAAACTGCCAAAGTACCTGTGCTGTTTTGCACTCTTAGCAATACATAAATGCTTCTGTTGTTCTGTATCCTTGGCAGCAACTGGTATTGTCAGTTGTTTGGACGTCAGCCATTTTAATAGGAAGGTAGTGATATCTCATTTTAATTTGTAATTCCTAATGACAAATTATATTGAACATCTTTTCATATGTTTATTTGCCGTCTGTACTTTTCTTTGGTGAGGACCTTTTGCCCACTTTTTAGCTGGGTTGTTTGCTTTCTTATTGTTGAGTTTTAAGAGTTTTTTGTGTATTTTGGACACAAGTTCTTTATCAGATATGTTTTGCAAATATTTTCTCCCATCTGTGGCTTATCTTTCATTTTCTTAATAGTTTCCCTCATAAAGCAGAAGTGTTTAATTTTAATAAAATGTATTTATCACATTTTTCTTTCACGAATCAGGCTTGTGGTGTTGTATTTAAAAACTTGTCGCCACTTATATTTTATTCAAGAAGTTTTATAGTTTTACATTTTATATCTTGAGTTAATATCTATGAAAAAAACAAGGCCTATGTCTAGGTTCTTTTTTGTTGTTGTTTTGTTGGGTTTTTTTGTTTGTTTGTTTGTTTGTTTGTGGACATCCAATTTTTCCCATAATCTTTATGGAAAAAATTATCCTTTCTCCATTGAATAGTACTATGTTCTGAAACCCATCTCCCCAAAATTCATATATTGAAACTCTTACCCCCAATGTGGTAGTGTCTGGAAATGGGGTTTTTGAAAGATACTTAGGTTTAAATGAGATTATTGGGGGTTAGGGCCTTGAGGATGGGATTAGCGCCCTTATGAGAAGAGATACAAGAGAACCTGCACTCTTTCTTTCCTCACAAGCACTCCAATGAAAAGCCATGTGAGCCCAGTGAGCCATCTGCAAGCCAGAAAGAGAGCCCTCACCAGAATTGAAACAAGTTGGCATCTTGGTCTCAGATTTAAAATTCCAGAACTGTAAGAAAATACATGTCTGCTGTTTAAGCCACCTAATCTATGGTATTTTGTCATGACCCATGAAGACAAATTAAGACAAATGACTTTTACTCTTTTGCAAAGATCAGTTGACCACATTTGTGTGGGTCTATTTCTAGGCTTTCTATTCAGTTCTATTGATCTATGTGTCTATTCTTTCATGAATATCATCCTGTACTGATTACTATAGCTTTATAATAAGTCTGGAAATAGGTATTGTGAGTCCTCCAACTTTGTTTCTTCTTATTCAATATTCTGTTGGTTATTCTAGGTTTCTTGCCTTTCCACTCATTCTTTACAGTCAGTTTGTTGATAACCTATAAAACAGTTTGCTAGGATTTTGATTGGGAATGCATCAAATACTTAGGGCAAATAGAGAATAATTAGTGTCTTAACAATATTGAGTCTTCTAATCCATGAACATGGAATCTCTCATTTAGGCCTTCATTCATTTATTTCATGTAGTTTCTCCACATACAGATCTGTACATATTTTGTTAGATTTATAAGTATGTGTATCTTCCTTCCTTTCTTTTTTTTTACTATTATTATTATTTTTTAAATTTCAAATTCAAGTTGTCATTACTGGTATTTGGACAAGCAATTAACTTCTGTGCTTTAACATTATGACCAAAATTTTGCTATACTTTTTTTAGTACCAGGAGTTTTAATTTTTGTTGCAGTCAATTCTTTGGGATTTTCCTATACAGATAATTATAATTACATCATCTGCAAATAAAAACAGTGTTATTTCTTCCTTCTGAATCTGTATATTTTTTATCTCCTCTTCTTGACTTATTGCGCTAACTAGGACTTTTGGTACAATGATGAATAGCAGTGATGAGAGAGAACATCTTCGCCCTATTCCTGACCTTAGAGGAAAAGAGTGTTACCATTAAGTATGTGTTAACAGTAGAATTTGTTCTGTTTTGCAGACATTCTTTATTAAGTTGAGGAAGTTCCTCTCTATTCCTACTTTTTGTTCAGAGTTTTTATTATGAATGAGGGTCGGATTTTGTTAAATATATTTTCTGCATATATTGATAGGACTATACGGTTTTCCTTCTTTAACTTGTGCGTGTGGTGGGTTATACTGAATGATTTTCAAATGCTGCATCAACACTGTATACCTGAAATATATGCCACTTGATCATGATGTATAATTCTTTTTCTACATTGTTGAATTCAATTTGTTAATATTTTATTAAGAATTTTTTATTTATAAGGGGCGCCTGGGTGGCTCAGTGGGTTAAGCCTCTGCCTTCGGCCCGGGTCGTGGTTCCGGGGTCCTGGGATCGAGCCCCGCGTCGGGCTCTCTCCTTGGCGGGGAGCATGCTTCTCCCTCTCTCTCTGCCTGCCTCTCTCCTACTTGTGACCTCTCTGTCTCTCTCTGTCAAATAAACAAATAAAATCTTTAAAAAAAAAAAAAAGAATTTTTTATTTATGTTCATGAGAGATACTGTCCTCTAGAGTTCCCTTCTTGTACAGCTTTACCTGGTTTTGGTGTTAAGGTAATAATGGCCTCATAAAGTGTCTCCTCTGCTTCCATTTTCTGGAAGAGATTATGGAGAATTGGTGTCTTTTTTCCTTAAATGTTGAGTAGAATTCACCAATTAAACTAACTGGGCCTGGTGCTTTTATTTTGTTTTTCAAGGTTAATAATTGCACTGAGATCAAGATGGAAAAGACTATGAGACTAATGAGAATACAATATGGATGATGTAAACTGCTATTTTCCACACATATGATATCTGTCAATACACAGTACAGATATAAGTATAGAAAAGAAGATCTTTGGGGCACCTGGGTGGCTCAGTGGGTTAAGCCTCTGCCTTCAGCTCAGGTCATGATTTCAGGGTCCTGGGATCAAGCCCCACATCAGGCTCTCTGCTTGGCGGGCAGCCTGCTTCCCTCTCTCTCTCTCTGCCTGCCTCTCTGCCTACTTGTGATCTCTCTCTCTCTGTCAAATAAATAAAAAAAAAAAAAAAGAAAGAAAGAAAGAAAAGAAGATCTTTACAGATGCAGATATAGTCTAATGAGCATAACTTTTTAAAAGTCCATTTTTCTTTCTGTCCTTAGCCAGCATCTCCTTTTTCTCAAATATAAAAATGAGTAGCATTATCTCTCTCCTTTTTAGTTCACATGGGTGTATAGTTAGAAAATACCATTTTTTTTAGTTCCTAAAGGACTTAACATAGACATAAATACCACCTCTCTAAGAGAAATTTCTAAACTCTGATATTAAAGGATTTAAATTTTTTTGATTTTCCAAATTTTCTCCAATGAATACGAATTAGTTTTATAATTAGAAAAAATTGCAAAATAAAGAGAAATCTTTCTTTGGCTTCCATTTCTAGTTTATAAATGTAAAACAAGAAGCAAGTATAAAAACTCAAGAAAGGTAAGAACTGCATTAGTTATACAAACAATAATGAAAATGATCACAGCTATTCTATTGTCACAGGTTATTTGTAAGGAAAGAGCATATTTTTTTTAACTGAAGCATTTACTTATGCTCTGCTAAAAAGCTTTTAATATTCAATTATAGAGATCATACACTATAATTTTTAAATTAAGCATTTCTTTACAGTTCATTTTCAGGTGAGCTGTCAAGTCACATTAACTACTAGGTGAAGTTAGGCATTACATTTCACACTGCAATTCTTTCACCGTGAAGCCAAAATCTCACAATGGGATTATATGCTTTAAATTTGTACTTTTCAAAGATAATGCATCATCTCTTTTGTCTTATTTTTCTTTCTAGATTTTCACTGGTTCATCTTTGCAAGCTGGCAAACCTTCTAACAATTCAGTTTTTCCTAAGTATTTTATTCTGACTAACCTGAATTTGTGATCCTGCCCTCCGTCCTAGCCTCCACCAACCACCTCCCACTTCAAGCTTCTAGGTTAGTCACACCATCTCTCAGACATTTGTATTTATTTATTTATTTATTTATTTTTAAAGATTTTATTTATTTATTTGACAGAGATCACAAATAGGCAGAAAGGGAGACAGAGGGGGGGGGGGAAGCAGGCTCCCCGCTGAGCAGAGAGCCTGATGCGGGGCTTGATCCCAGGACCTTGGGATCATGACCTGAGCTGAAGGCAGAGGCCTCAACCCACTGAGCCACCCAGGTGCCCCACAGACATTTGTATTTATTTGGTGGATAAACCAGAACTAGATTTTCCTAGTTTGTAATGAGTATCTCAGCCAACACAAACAAAAAAAATCACACATTTAATTAGAGAATGCATTTTTAAGTATCAGAACACTCAGTTAAACTACTATTTCCCAAGCACAATCGCCATCAATAAATATGTAAGTTACATATCAAGTCTAGGGTTTTACATCAATTAAATGTTTCTTTTGCAAGAATCTAAATCCAAGGATAAGAAAAATTAGGATTTTCCAAGTCTAACCGCTGTACCCCTCCCCCCCAACCAAAGCACATATACTTAGTATAGTTGGTGGATTGTTTCAACACAAGGATAGCTTGTGGTCTTAAAAAAAAAAAAAAAAAAAAAAAAACTCTGGATAAAGCTAAATTCAAATCTTGCATTCACGTTGTTTTACCTGAGTGATCTGAGTCCAGAATAATTACCCAATTATCTCAAGCTCAGTTTCTCTACTGCAAAAAAAGAGATTCATTCATTCAAAACATTCAGAAACTTCCATTCATTCAAAAAATATTTATGGAGTGTCCATTTCGTGTTAGGCAGTATTCGAACTGCTGCGGATATACGAGTGAACAAAACAGATTAAGAGAAATCCTGCTCTAGTAGAATTTACATTATATTTACCACTAGTAGGAATAATTTCAGTACCTCCATCATAGGACTGTTGTGGGAATTAGATTAGTTACTACATATATAACACTTAGTGTCTGGCACACAGCAAGAGCTCATTAAATGTTAACTGCCATCAGTCATCATCATCGTCATCATCATAGGATACTTATCTTTCATAAGGAGTTTTCCTTTTGTATTTTTTTTTTAATCCCTTGTTTCCTTAGAACCCAGGAATAATAAATTGAAATTAGGAATCTATGTGATATCACTGAGCCTCAATTTCCACATCTGTAAAATGGTGATAATACATACATGCCTTCTCTGCTCCACAGTGTTGGTATAAAAATCAAGTGAGACAACTCATATGCCAAAAAGCTTCATAAACTATCAAGTGCTATGCCAATTAAAAATATCACTATGCAGCTCCTGGAATAAGTCCATGCAATCAAAAGGCCCTGAATACATGTTTATTGAATTAAATGTCAATTTATTGCTAAAGCAATTGCATAGCCACTGTTAAGCAATCTCCCAAACGCCTGAGACCCAAAATACTAAACACTTATAAGTTAGTAACTAGCTACTGGTTTATTCAGACAGCGTCTCCTAAGTTAATACTGGCTATCAATAAGTTACCTGATATCTCCAAGGTGTGAAGAGCATTACATTTTCTTTGTACATCTACTCAGGCTAAAACTTCTAAACCTTTCTATTAGATCTTAGTGCAAGTTCTTTATCTTACAGCTAAGGCAAATAAGGCTCGGAGAAGTTAAGTAACTTTCTCAGGATCACAGCTAGTTAGTGTGGGCACCAGTTTCCAATTTCACACCTAACCAGAGACAAGCACATGCTAGGTATGTTCTACACATGAAATAGAATACAGGTCTCTGATTCTTATTTAAACCCTACCCGGGTCTGTAGTGTGTAAAGAGCTCATCATTCTTGTAGTTTTGTTTTTTATAGTTTTTTAAAGTGGAAGAGACAACAGAAAGCAAGTTAGGGAAGAGGTTATTCTGTATTATGGCATGTTGGAGAATCTGATCATTTTCTGAAATTTTTTCTGTGAAGCTTCTGATTTCTAGCAATCAAGGAGCCTGTTCAGAAGAAATGAACCAGTTGGGGAACTCTGTTTGGGGTTTTCATTCCAATTTGTTCATATGATAACTTGGATTCAAAGACGACTTTTATAGCTGTGAGAACTCTATATAGAAATGGCATGTGTAAAATGTCTGTGTTTTGCCAGTCGGTGCAGGACCAACTTGAAGGGACAGACAGGAATAGTCATCTATTTCCTTCCACGATCCGTCATCTGGGTGTGCCTGCATGTCTGTTGTCAACTGCTCTTGGAAAACAAACAAACAAACACGGTGAAATATCTTGTTTCTCTCTAAGGACATGACGGAAGTGAGAGTGAGAAAAAGTGGAAGGGAGATAAAAGGTCATAAGACAGGTGGGTCACGGATATTTGAGCGTATTTTTTCTCTTTTTGCACCCTTCCCACCTCATAAACATTTATGCATTTCCTGATGAACTGTCCTCCCAAATATCCTAGGTGAGGGAGGGGGTTGGAAAGCCTCTCCTTCAGGTGTCATATGTCTCCCCCAACACTGAGATCTGAACACGAGTCAAAGAAGTATAATCCAAGGTACCGAGGCCCAACACTAACAACATTCTTGGCACCAACCCATATATCAGTCTCATTTGTTAGGGAAGGTTATAGACTACTTGGCAGTCAGGTGTTAACCAGCTGAGTCCCAGCTAACTATTACTATGTTGTCCGCCCATATTTAGAACCCAAGTAGTCTGTGTCACCCAAGACTCTTCAAGGTATCCATGTGCCTCTCCAGACTTCTGAGAATCAAAGCTCAGGAGAGGGATATTATTGCCTGGGCAGGGGTTTGCTCGGAGACAAACACTGTTCAAGAAGGGTAAGGTTGTTGCTAGGTCAGTGAACGGATATCTGAGAAGGCATTGGGAATGGTCTGTTCCCCATCAGCTTCCTGCAGCAAACTCAACACAAGTAACCCCAGACAAGACAAACAGCCGGCAGCTTGCCTGTTTACTCCTGCTTGCCTGGGCAGCGAAGAAAGCGGTGTTTTATTCAGGATGATCAAGCAAAGGCTCAAGATAGCCAGACTGAGCACCACGAAACAGGGAGCTCCTTGAGGGCATGACCTCTCCTCCATCTCCCATCTTCCTTTCCCTAGAGACTAACACAGTGCCTGATATAAAGCAGACTCTCAGCTAATCTATGCTAAACCAGTGAGAAGTCTCCCTAATATCCCTCTCAGATCTAGGATTCTGAGTGTCTAAGAAACACTACAACACAGAGAAATGTAAATTCTGTTGGTATTACAGTGGCTCCTAAATATGGTCAAATGTATTTTATTTTTGCATGGATTATTTGTGGCAAGTTTTGATTTCCAGTGGATTCTATCCTGACTGGAATGATAAAAGAACACCATATCCCTTAATGGCACAATTTAATTATATTCAGGAAATGTGGTTATTTTAATATTATTGTAAAGCAAACATGATTAAAAATGTGAATCTTCCCTGGGAAATATCACATGATGCACTCCAGAAGCAAATCCAAATGAATTTTAGTATACTTGATGATTTGGTTTACCTCTCCCACCTTCTATTAGTTAACCCAAATGTTTAATACTTAAGGCATCTATAATGCCTTATAGATAAAGAAAACCAACCACATAAATAAAACAAACAATTTTTCACTTTCATTCTGGTATTTTAGCATCTTGAAGGCACAATGTGGTGAAAGCAAATTGGGGGCATGAACTCATCAAGACTTGGGCTGATTCCCACAAACCAAAACCAGCAAAACAAACAATACTTCAGACCTTATAATTCCCTATTCAGTTTTGGCTTAAACTTATTGATTCAGAGAAGATGATTGCAAACCATAGAATCCACTCTGTGACACTGATACTTACACGGTGTGATACAAATCTGTGTAAAAAAAATTGGTTTAGGGCCAGGTTGCCAGGCTGTGTGTGTGTGTGTGTGTGTACAGGATTCAATATTGTTTTTAATTCCGATATGTGCCACTTAGTGATTTTCATGGAATGGCTGAGGTACCAAGAAGAGTTGCAATTAGGAGGTAAAACATCAAAGGCCTGGCAGGGGACCTGTGCTAACAGAGAAGCAGTGTGAGTTTGAGCTTGGCTGAGGGGATAAGAGAGGGTTTTCTTCCTTCACTCTGCATATGAAATCTACCTCCACTCAATGGCCTCTCAAAAATGCATTAGGTATTTGGTTGACATTTGTAGAGATTCCTGTCCTTAATGCTCAACAACAGTGATAACTGCAACAATATACACCTAGCATTTAGACAGCAAACATAATCAGAATTTTCTGGAGAAAGCTAATATGCAGAATTATAAAGACGTTTCATAGGTATTATCAATTCAACAACTGGGAATGTAAATACTATGCATAAAACTTGTACTAAATTCCTAAGCTAAAAAAAATTGAGCCAAGTTTTAAGTTTATTTTATACCATTCTTTAATAAAAAATGCCATTAAAATCATCCATGTTCTTTCATAAAAACAAGAAGGTAGGGAGGAAGGGAAGGAGGCAGGAAAGAAAAGAAAATGAAGAAAGGAGGAAGACAGGGAGGAAAAGAAAAGCATATCATTTAGATGATAAAACAGTACAACTTTTTTCAGATGACATGATCATGTACATAGAAAGTCCACAAAAAAATCCTAGTAAGTGAATTTAGTAAGGTTGCAGATACAAGATGCAAGACTGCAAAATGCAATTAATCAATTGTATTTCTATATACAATTGCCCCCTTTATCCATGGGGGATATGTTCCAAGACCCTTAGTGGATACCCGAAACCTTGGATATACTGAACCCTATATATCTGATGTTTTTCTCTATACACGCATACCTATAATAAAGTCTAGATTATAAACTAAGCACAGTAAAATAATAAATAGTAAAACAACTATAGCAATACAGTATAATAAAAGGTATGTGAATATGGTCGTTAGCTGTCAAAAATCTCAATATTTCCCTCTCTCTCAAAATATCTTAAGCTGTGCTTACTCTTCTTTTTGTGATGACATGAGATGGTAAAACGCCTATGTGCTGAGATGAAGTGAGGTGAATGATGCAGGTAAGGTGACACAGCATTAGGTTACTACTAACCAGAAATCCTGACGGTATGTCAGAAGGAGGACCATCTGCTTCTGAACCGTGTTGGCTGTGAGTAACCGAAATCATGCAAAGCAAAACCACAGACAGATTCCCTCTATCCATAGAGGGAAAACAATTTTTTTTTTTGAGGGAAAACACTTTGAAAGACAGTAGATTTTTTTTTTAATCAGAAACAATGGAGGTTAGAACAAAATGGCCCAAGTTTTCAAGTACTGAATAAAAAATTATCAGTCCAGAATCCTATATCCATGAAAATGTCCCTCAAGCATGGAGAGAAAATAAGACATTCCCAGATGAATGAGAACTGAAAGTATTCGTCATCAGCAGACCTACCCTAAAGAATAACTAAGCCAAGTTCTCTAAATAAAAGGGAAATAATGAAAGAAGGAATCTTGAAACATTAGAAAACAAGAAAGAGCAACAGATAAAAATGAATAAATGCAATACCATTCTTTTCTCGAGTTTTCTAAAAAATGTTTGACATTTGAAGCAAAACTTGTGATTTGACGTGATTCTAAATGTATGCAGAGGAAGTACTTAAGACAATTATGCAGGAAAATGCAGGAAAGTAAAAGGAAGTAAAGGAAGATAAAGTTTCTATACCTCACTCAAAGTGATAAAATATAAAAACCAACAACTCTGGAAAGTTATGTATATGTCATATACTACCTAGAGCATGCACTATAAAAGCTATACAAAGGGGGAAAAAAACTATACAAAGAGATATACTCAAAAAACATTAAACATAAATAAAAAATTCTAACAACTATTCGAGTAATCCAGAGGAAAGCAGGAAAAAGAGCACAGAGAAATAAAAAACAGAACAATAAATAAAATGGCTGACACAGCTCTGAAATACAATAATTACATTAATTGCAAGTGGTCTAAATATACCAATTAAAAGCCAAAGATAGGCAAAGTGAATTAAAAGTGTAACACAACTGGGGCACCTCGGTGGCTCAATCATTAAGTGGCAGCCTTTCGGCTCAGGTCATAATCCCAGCATCCCGAGATCAAGCCCCACATGGGGCTCCTTCCTCTGCAGGAAGCCTGCCTCCCCTCTCCCACTCCCCTTGCTTGTGTTCCCTCTCTTGCTGTGTCTCTCTCTGTCTAATAAATAAATAAAATCTTTTTTAAAAATGTAACACAACTATATGCTGCCCACTAAAAACTCACTTCAAACATAAGGGTACAGGTAGATTCAAAAGAAAAGGGAGGAAAAAGATATATCATGCAAAACCTAATCGAAAGAAAATAGGAGTAGCTATATTAATGTCAGATAAAGTAGACTTCAGACCAAAGAATACTACCAGAGACAGAGAGAGAGGAAGATATTACAAAAATGCTGGAAAGGTCCATCCAGAAGACATAGCAATCCTAAATGGCTGTGCACCAAACCATAGAGCAGCAAAACATGTGAGACAAAAACTGACAGAACTGAAAAGGGAAATTGACTAATCAACAGTTACAGTTGGAAACTCAGCATCCCACTCTCAGCAACGGATGGTACTAGACATAAAACAGAAGATACAGAAGAACACACCACATCAACCACCAGCATCTAATCTATATTTATAGATAGAATACCCAACAATGGCAGAATACCTATTCTTTTCAAGGGCCCAGAGAACATCTACAAGTCATGTTTAACTTAGTATATTGTGGGCCATAAAGAAAACCTCATAAAACTTAAAAAACTATACAGTGTGTTCTCTGACCAGATGGAATCAAACCTAAGACTAAGGACAGAAAGGTAACAGGAAAATCTTTAAAACACCTGGAAACTAAATGACACACATCCAGTCAATGGGTCAAAGAGGAAGTCTCAGCAGAAGGTGAAAAATACACTGAAATGAACAAAGATGAAAATACAAAATATCAAAAGTTGTAGGACAGAGCTAAAGCAGTGTGAAAGAATGCTTTTCTTCCTTAGATCAGGAACAGAGCAAGGATATTCACTGTCACCACTCACTCTTATTTAACATAGTACTACAGAAGTATTTGAAGTTTTCTTTTAAAAGTTTTATCTGTTTTTAAAGTTTTAAAGTTTTATTTTAAAAGTTTTATCTGGGATAAATGCACACAAACATATACCACACAGACACACACCCCTAGAATTAATAAAAATTATCTTAAAAAGTAAATAAATGCTCATCTTGTCTCAGATGTCACCACTTCTCATAAGTCTTCGTGGACCCATCTATTTTCGACAGTATTTCTCTCAGTCATAATTCTTATCACTGCTACATTTGTCTGTTTATTTTTTTTCCTACCCTTAGTCCCAGAAGACTATGGTGTAGTGTCTAGCACACTGACCTCATGCAAGTCCTTTATCGTAAAAGTTGGCTGGATAACAACACAAGCTAAAGTCAAAAGGGAATGGTCATCAGAACCTCAACTACCATGAACTTTTGTGGAGAAAATCCATCTCACTGCCCCTGATTTTAGAATCAGCAGATAGCTCTGAATCCTGATTTTCACTGTTTCTATCTGGGTACCCATCTGGGAATCTCGGCTCCCTCATCTGGGAATCTTGGCTCCCTCCTTTCTTTCTTTAGTAGCTTTCGTGTGAGGTTGAAGCAGTACCCTTCACCCTCCAGGTTCCTAATTTTTTCTTTTTTTAAACATTTCTTTTTTTTCTTCTTAATTAATTTATTTGAGAAAGAGAGAGAGATCGCAAGTACGCAGAGAGGCAGGCAGAGAGAGAGGGGGAAGCAGGCTCCCTGCTGAGCAGAGAGCCTGATGTGGGGTTCGATCCCAGGACCCTGGGATCATGACCTGAGCCGAAGGCAGAGGCTTTAACCCACTGAGCCACCCAGGTGTCCCCAGGTTTCTAATTCTTAAAGGCATTTCTTGCTTAAGTGTTACTCCTTTCATGAGAGTTGCTCTTTCTGTTTCTCATAGCTCATTATCTCAGTGAGTTCTACACAAGCCCCACCCCACCCCCAACAGGCTTGTTCATAACATAGACTGTTGAACACAAGAAAATGGGAGGCAGCCTGGGTCCTTCCTCCTGCTCCTCAGTCTCTCTCTTTTTTTTTTTTTTTTTCCTGCTCCACGGTCTTAATTCAGGGTTGGCCATCAATACCAGTACTTCCCATGATTTCAATTCAATTATAAAAAGAGATTCATTATGTGGCAACACAATGTCACAGAGCCCTATGAGGCTTATTTGACCCATACGGAAAAAGAAACTCTACAAGCTCTCAGATGTCTATCTGGATTCTCTTCTTACTATACCTGGAGCTTTGCAGTGCATGAGAGAAGTGATTTATCTCACAGCCATATCACTGAAAAGAAAAAGCATCCTCTGGCCATGGAGTTTTCTGAATTTCAATAAGGTAATGGAAGAGGATAAAAGAATGGCAAACAATGGTTTTAGTGAAATATTAGGCTAAAAGCAAGAGCTGCAGGGTCTCAAAGCCCAGTTTAGGGGCCTGGGTGGCTCAGTTGCAGCTGACTCTGGGTTTCAGCTCAGGTCATGATCTCAGAGTCACAAGATCAAGCCCCACATCAGGCTCTGCACTCAGCACAGTCTGTTTCAGATTTTATTTTTTTTAAGATTTTATTTATTTATTTGACAGAGAGAGAGACAGAGAGAGAGTACAAACAGAGGGAGCAGCAGGCAGAGGGAGAAGCAGACTCCCTGCTGAGCAAGGAGTCTGACAAGGGACTCAATCCCAGGACCCTGGGATCATGACCCGAGCCAAAGGCAGATGTCTAATCAACTGAGCTACCAAGGTACTCCTCTACTTCAGATACTTTCTCCTTCTCCCTCTAGCTCTTAATCTCTCTCTCAAATAAATAAATCTTGAAAAAGCCCAGTTTAGAGTCAAGTTTTCACTACGTACTTGTGGGCAATCTTGGGCAAATAACTTAATCTTGTGAAGCACTGGTTTTGCTGCATGAAAAATGTGAATATTAACAACTGTCTCCAAGGATTGAGATAAAACTCTCAAGTCACTGGCACACAGTAAAGACTCCTTAAATGGCATTAGTGATTGTCATAGTCAACTGTGTGAATCCAGCCTCATAACCTGGCATTGTAGTAATGTACCAGGAACCTTGGTGCAGGTTACTGCATTCTCCTGGAGACCAGCCATAGAAGGCTATCACTAGTGAGAAGAGAGGCTCTGAGAAGAGGTGAAGGCCACGACTGTGGAGGGACGGATGCTGCTGACAGCTTGTACTTCTTGCACATAAGTGCCTAGGGCGAGCCCTATTGCCTGAAGCTGAGACGGGGTAGACCTACTCAAAACAGGCTCATGGTACGATGATAAACAAGTTCACAAATTCTTTGACATTCCTCCAGTAAAAGGTAAAATCTAATTCCCCTTCCCTTGACTATGGGCCAGCCTTAGTGGCCTGCTTCTCATTAAAAAATGGTGGTATTGTGTGATTTTTGAAACTTGATTAGGAAAGTCAATACAGCTTCCATCTGGCTTTCTCTCTCCTGTTCTCTCTCTGACCCTCTTAGGTCTCCTAAGCCACCATATAGAAACCCCTGCAGCTCTGACACCACCACATTGGACAGACCACAAAGAAATCCACAGAGAGGTGGGGAGAGAGGCCTGCGCAGCCTCAGCTGTGGCACTCTCTAGCTATTTGAGTCTCTCCGGTACCAACCGCCAGAACTGTAAATAATTACTTTTTGAGCCCCAATCAGCTGACACCACGCAAAGCAACGACAAGCTATCCCCACAAAGTTCTGCCCAAATTGCAGATTCATGAGCAAATTAAATTCCGTCATTGCTTTAAGCCACTAAGTTTTGGAATAATTTGTTAGGCAGCGTGAAATAACCAGAACAAGGACTGGGATGATGGCAGAAGGTCTTCAAAAGGTCCTTCCCTTTTGAGGCATGACATATAATATCTAGAGAGCTCTGCTGAGCAGCCAAGGATAGGCCAAAATATAACTTCTTATGAGAAGCTAATGGGGAAGGTAAGTAACAAGTTCTAGAACAGGATGAAAATGAAAAGGGTGGGTTATTTTATTTATTTTTTGGGGGCGGGGGACTCAACGCCCAGCATGGAGCCCAGTGCAGGGCTTGAACGCATGACCCTGAGATCAAGAATTGAGCTGAGATCAAGTTAGATGCTTAGCCAACTATGCCACCCAGGCACCCCAAAAAGGATAGGTTTTAGATTCAAGACAGATCAAATCTGAATCTAAATAACTCCAATCTTCACTAAGTTTGTGATCTTGGTCAAGTTACTTAACTTTAACTTGTCCATCTGGAAAACTGTGATAATAGAATGAAATTCATAGAGTTGTTGGAAGGATTAAATGAGCTGACGGCAAGTATATAACGGTAACTGTTATCATCATTAATTAATGGTGACTATTATTATTACTTTTGCAGTTTTCCAAACATTGCATTCAACCATAATTAGCAGTGGTGGAATACTAATGTTCCAGCTGATGCTGGTTACCAATTCATTCTAAACAGACAATTCCACCAATTAACTGAGAATATTCCACTGTGTCCTCTATATTCTCATCATTGTGCCAGAACCACGGAAACTGTAGAAGGTGCAGGCTTTCACCCTGGGAAGCCAACAATCTAAACATCCCAGACTGGAGTGGCCAGTTTTGAACAAGTGACTTCAGCTTCCCAAGTGTCAGACGCATTTACGACCTCCAAGTCTTTCTGCCAAAGAGGTACAGTGCTGTGGAAAAGGCTTTTACCACAATCTTTGGCTGCTACAGAGATTTCTTCATATTATACATGTCATGAATATGTAGCAATCAGTACATTATATAGTATGCTCTTATTTTAACATATCTAATATTAATATATAATTTCTGAAACTACCTGCTCTATAAAACAAATTTTAATTACCTAATTACTACACATGAAAAGGTGCTTTCTATGTAAAATTTAGAAGCAATTCAACATACAGTTCAATTAATATTCACTGAGTGACTACTAGGACCTAGTATAAGCTGGTGAAAATGATTAAACTGAGATTTAAATCTAGTGGAGTCATGTAGCAGCCGATAAAAATAAAAAGGTAATTATTTGTTAATGAAGTTTGATAATTAATTTTTCTATTTTAAGTAATATTAACTTTTAAACAATCATTGAAAAGCAAATTCTAGTATTAATGCATAATATTAATAAGACTACAGCATTTTAAATGCATGTGTCCTAAAATGGTTCAGAGAGCAGCCTTTGATATGATGTCTCAGAAGTACATAGAGATTATACTTTTCTGAAAAAAGAATTCAGTTTTGATTAAAGAGCTAGATAATTATCCAGGTTGAAACAAAACAAAAGTTTCATGGGCTTTAAAATTTAGTTTCACATAAATTTTGCCTAACTTATTAAGATTTTTCCTTTTCATTACTTTTGACAGTATTGTATATTGACATCTGATACTTATGAAAAGAAACACAAATATTGTGGATTCAAGATATTTAAATATCTAATACTTTTTTCCTAATCAAGAGTATGCTTTTTTTTTTAAAAGGCGAAGGGGTTTTTTTTTGTTTGTTTTGTGTTGTTTTTTTTTTTTTTAAATCCTTGAAAATCTGCAATTTTCTTTAGGTCCAAACAACTCCATCATCTTTGGCTATTAGCCTCTTTTTTCTCCAACTTTCCCATATTCCTCTAAAACTGGTGTGCAATACCGAAACTGAACTGTGAGCTTATAAAGGGGTTCAACCAGTGGTGAGCAGCAATGCACGATCACTATACAGTTCTATGAATTGTCTTCTGGAACTTGGAAGTTTGTTTTTCATCTCTGGCCTTACCCAGTAATACTCTCAATAACTCTTGTCTTTGAAGGGGCTGAAGAATGTTATGTAAAACTATTCAAGCTTCAACTTTTCATAGGTCAGAAATACCCCAGGGCTTTGGTTTTTACTGTAACTTCCTTAGATAAAAACCAGTTTCCTTTTTCCAATCCGGGAAGTGGATGTCTGTAATACAACATAAATTACACAGTTTCTGATTTTACTGTCTAGACACCATCAACCCTGTTAACACTACCTTCTCTGTCGAAAGTCTGGGCAAGGCCCAAAAAAAACTGATGTCCAACTAAGCTCGGAAATATATTCCTTCCAACTAAAGCTGGCAGGACTCTGGTGAGCACATTTGAAGCCAACAAAAAAGCAGGGTTGGAAAATTAAGAATGGTTTAAAGAAAAAAAAATGGCAAGAACAAAACCCCTTCACAAATTAACAAGGCTCAATGGCATCAAGTACTTGAAGGGTTTCCATCTCCACCTCAACTTCTAAATAAAGCAGAGTATCAGCTTTGCAGATAAATGCAGATGTTTTTATAGTCTTCCTATTCTTAATAGAGGTTCTGCTATCTGACAGATGAGAGAATTAAAGTACATGCTCAAGAGGACAGCTACACTCACATAAATTTTTATAGCTCTCTTCTCTGAGCTCAAAAGTTATCCTACAGTATACACATGAATATGAGAATTTGGAAAGAGAAGGCAAGAAAGCAGTTGCTTGTTCAGGGATAGAGATTTACAGAACTGTATGAGGACTGAAGATTCATTACTCTTCTTGGATCACCCAACTGCTTTCCTCTGAACCAGCTGAGGAAATGCTATATTATCCTAATAATAATAGGAGTAAAAACAGTAATGACAGCTATCATCCACTGAGCGATTACTATATGTTAGGCACTGTACCAGATGTTTCATATGTACTATCCTCACAACAACACAGCTTTCAACTCTATGACATGTTCACTACAGAGCAGAAAGGAGATGGTCTGTCTTGAATCAAACATCTAAGGGGGATTATTTTACAAAATTTCAGAAGGTTGATTTTGATGATGTGTTTCTTTTTTTTCTTTTCTTTTTTTTAAAGATTTATTTATTTATTTGACAGAGAGAGATCACAAGTAGGCAGAGAAGCAGACAGAGAGAGAGGAGGAAGCAGGCTCCCTGCTGAGCAGAGAGCCCAATGTGGGGCTCGATCCCAGGACCCTGGGATCATGACCCGAGCCTAAAGCAGAGGCTTTAACCCACTGAGCCACCCAGGCGCCCCATGATGATGTGTTTCTATATAGCACTTCAACAATAAAAAGACATTTTACATTTAAAAAAAAATTTCATCTTCACCAAAGTTTTAAGCAGCAGGAATCATTATTATCCCTATTTTACATATGAGAAAACCAAAGCTCAGGAAGACTGTGACCAAAGCCACACATTCATAAAGAACAAGTCAAGGGCTTGAACACAGATGCCTTGATTCCAACTCCTGTGTTCCTCCCACTAAACCCACACTGCCACCTATTACATGGCTCCACAGAATGGGCTCCAAAAATATTGCTTATACTAAGCTGTACAGAACACTGTCTAATCAACACAATGAACATTCACTGAGCACCTACTGTGTACCACCTACTGTGCTCAGGGCTGGAGACTCACAGGTGAAAAAAAGAGAAAGTGGTGATGCAGGAAAGGAGTTTATAGATCAGTGAGGGACAGCATCATGAAAATAGTTAACTACAAAAGAGCGTATGTGCTAGCCAAAGTACAGACACCACAGAGTTTGTGAACGCTTCAAGGAAGAAGGAAGATGGGACACCTGTGGGGCTCAGTTGGTTAAGCATCTTTTTGCCCTTAGCTCAGGTCAGGCTCCCTGTTCAGTGGGGAGTCTGCTTCTCCTCCCTCGGCCCCTCCTCGTGATCATGCTTTCTCTCAAATAAATAAATAAATAATCTTTAAAAAAAAAAAAGGTAAAAGATTACTGATTTGTGCAATGTAAGTGCTGTACCCAAAGCCAGATATTTAGGAAGCTTGATATATGTGGCTTTGCAGGCCAAACCATAGGACATCAAATTAGGAGAGATGATTAATGTTAGAAGCAAGTAAGATGCACAAAAGAAAAAAGAGAGTTCTCCTCTTTCCTAAAGGGTGTGTGCTCAGTGAAAAGATGAGGGTTGCTGGGGGGAGGGGGGTTGGGAGAAGGGGGGTGGGATTATGGACATTGGGGAGGGTATATGCTATGGTGAGTGCTGTGAAGTGTATAAACCTGGCGATTCACAGACCTGTACCCCTGGGGATAAAAATACATTATATGTTTATAAAAAATAAAAAATAATAAATAAAAAGATTTTATTTAAAAAAGAAAAAGAAAGAAAAGATCAGGTGACATTTTAAAACCAAACAAATCATTCCAAACAGTTAAATGTCATCTGCAACTCTGACCATTTGTTGCAATGGCAAACCAAAATATTACAGCCCAGCAGAGATGTCTGGAATGTCCAGATGCTTGTTGTCTGGTGCATCTCTAATTGGGGCTGGTTAGAGGTTGAGACACCCATGCTGAGTTCTATTGCCCGAGACTTCTCATGAACTTTCCTACTGAAGTGTTTTCAGGTTTTTTTTTTTTAAGGTTTATTTATTTGAGAGAGAGAATGTATGAGAGAAAGAATGTATGAGAGTGGGGGGAGGGGCAAAGGAGAGGGAGTAATAGACCCCCCACTGAGCAGGGAGCCCAAAGCAGCGCTTGATGCCAGGACCCCAGGAGCATAACCTGAGCTAGACACGTAATGGACTGAACCACCCAGGCGCCCTGAAATGCTTCCAGAAAGAAGGAAAGCCTGAAAACCGGCCTTGCTCAGTGGTTCATCTCCATTTCAAGTCCTCCTTTTGTTGTATCCTTTGGCAATCTCACATCAAAGACATGAAGGTGGAATTCCCACCTGTTGAGGCCCCATCTCCCCCTCTACATCTCCTTCAAACCTCGCAACACCACCACTGATTATCTGATTTATGATTTAGCATCATGGAGATGGATTAAGTTTCCTGGTGCAAAGTGAAGGTCTCATTTCTAGCCATTTCTTCTCCCTTTTTCTTCCTCCTTCTCGCTTCCCATTTGCTCTTTTCCTTCTCATTCACCACCCTCTTTGCAGCAATAGCTTTTTATGTCTGCGTTTTCACCTGGAGGCAAGAGAAAAGGGTTATAGGATAGGCCATCTTTTATCAGGAGAGAAAAGGAGGCCATCATCACTGAATTTCAAAACTCAAAGGGAAAAAAGACCAGACTGTGGTCTCCTCACCAGAGCTCCCCCGCCCCCACCACAGTTCAGTGTTCAGATTCACTTATAACAGGAGGTAACTAGTCATATGTGAGACACCAACCACTGCCTGTCTGTTTATATTCTGGAATCTGTCCTGTTCACAGAATCTGCCGCTCTAAGCAAACCTACGATGATCTTTCTGAAACACAGCTGAATGAACTGATACTGGGGGCCTGACACAAATCTAGCCTATTCACAGGCTGGCCAACTCCCTATGACTTGGTTGCCTGGCTCAAAAACTTAGTATGGGCCCATGAGACTCCCCATTTGGGAGTTGGAAACAGAGAAAATGCAAGTCTGAGTCACATTGATATGGTAAGTTAGGGAGATACGAGGTAAATTCTGGACCACAAGGAAACTGAAGTTATTTAGAAACAGAGTAAGAGAAAGCAGATCCACAGAGAAAAAGGAGTATGAGGAAAAAAGAGATTCCATGCTCCAAATGATTTTCTGGTTTCCGTTTGAATATATTCTTACAATTTCCTTCTTTTTCTTGCAGCAGACATGGATAGGTCTTGCTGTTTTGCCACAATCTACAATAATCTGACTAGAATGCAAAATCATTGACCTAGTAATATGATTGCTAGTCTTAGCCTGGAGGTAGATCTGATAGCTCCCTATCTAGTTCCAAAACTTGCCAAAAATTCAAATTCAGTTACCAGGAATTGTAGGCTTAGTCAGTCTGAGTTATGCAAAATGTCAACCAGAAGTTACACTGGCCCTTGCTGTCTGAATTTTGACAGGCTAATCCTCAATGGAAACATTGGAAAGATTTCTCTTCTGCAAAACTATTTTCTTCCTTCACAGTCAATCATCAAAACAAGTCAGCTCTGACCCTGTATTTATCACTTTCTCTAACCAAGGAAGTCATGGAGACCTTGTGCTGTGCTGTGTTCAGCAGTAAATATCAACCAATTATGACTGAGAGCCAGAATCTTCATCATCCTTTCTTGTGAGAACATCAAGATCTGTTAGTTTGAAGTTGTTACCCTGGATCATCAATCAGAGTTCATGTTTTTAGCATTGCTAATCTTGCTTTTTAATTCTCTTCATCACCTCTTTTCTAAAAGATAAAGAATGTCAGGAATTATTAAGAATGAGGCATTCTGAGGATCTGGTTTATTTCAGAGTTCTACAAAGGATTCACTTCCTCCTCACACCACCCGCCTTTGTTTACAAGTGAATATCTGTTGCTCTCCTCAGAGCCAATATTCACATGAAAAACATCTACATAAATGAGTGGTGTCATAATCTGAAAAAATGTGCTGTGCATCAACAGTGGCTCTAAGTTCCCACTATGGTTCAGGACACTCCAGTGACTCAAATGACCTTTCTGCTAAAGGATCTGCATCACTTCCTTTGTTCTAGTTTTGCACTATATGGAATTACAATAATGTGAATAATTTTTCTTCCACAGAAAACAACAAAAAACACAGGAAATCTACAAAAACAGTTTGGACAATGGAGATAATCACACTTTAATCTGCTTAAATACATTAAGATCACTTTTCTACCAGCAAATACCATTTTACTAAATCATGCTAAAGTCAGTTTAGTCAGGGCTCCAAGAACAGATTGATTTATTGAACTGAGTCAGAAAAGTAGCATTTAATTGATAGTTAATTATTACAGGAGGTAGGAAGGGAGAAGGAAAATTAAGGATATGCTCAAGTCAAGTCACTTTATTCCACACTTTCCAATAGGTTGAACCTAACAGATACTTTAAAACATAAGAAGATGTGTTGGATTTGAGGTCTAGTCAGCAGAATTGTCCACCAGAGAATTGTCAACCAGGGATGGTTCTAACTGTGGGCAGAAGGAAGAAGAGTCAGAATTGGCAGTGATGTTAGCAACTCCAGAAAAAGGGAACCGGCTGATAGGTCCACCCCAGCATACGGCAGGCTAGTGTTTGGCCTGACATTTACCAGGCAAATATATGAGAAGGCTGGCACAACATGGGACCAGACGGTTTGGCCGTAAACTTAAGGAAGTCTCCCGTTCAGGACACTAGAGGTCAGTCTTGAGGTCTTTCACTGGAGATCCAGACAGGTAATCAGCAAGATAAAGATACAAATGCAGTCAATGGAACCAGGGTACAACTTGAGTATCTGAAACGTTACCAAGGGTCGTGTCAGAACAAGGCCAACAAGAGAAATGATGAAGCTGACCTACTACTACTGATTATTGACTATTGACTAAATTCTAAACTCCTCTGCTAATAGACGGACTGCCCCAAGAGCTGGGAACAGGATAAAGGCAGCTGATGAGAAGGATGGGTTTAAAGTGCTAGCATATAGTAAATGCATGATAAACAATATTATGCTCTTGTTTGTTGTAGGGGATAGAATTAGCCAGAAGAAGGTAGGCTGCCCTATAAGGGGGTCTATAAACCTGAAAGGTAGATCCAGGCACACTGAGACAGGTAGGTAGAAATCCAAACAGGTAGACAGAATGAATATCCAGAAAATGTGGTAGCAGAAACAAGGGGGAGGTGAGGTTGAGGGTTTAGGAAAGAGGTGTGGTGGTGGTGGAGAGATGAACATTGCGGGGTCCAGAAGTCAGAGCAGACCAGAGATAAGTCCCCATGGGGCTAGAGTACAGGGGCTGGACTCCAGTCCTCTATAGAAGGGAAAAAGAATATTCATAAGAAAATCAGAGCTGTCCAAAGAGGATCAACAGTGTGAGAAAAGTATTCATTTTCTTGAATATGGTCCCAAGAACAAAACTAAAGAGAGAAGAAGGGTAAGGAGCCAATGGCTTATCCAAGCCATCACAGAAGTTAAGTGTCTTAGTTATAAGGTTAAGGGATGCTGGAACCTAAAGCCAGACCTGTCATCCTACCTTCCCTCCTCTAAGGTACAAGGACAGTAAGATACAGACATGCTTCTAGGTCTATCAGGGCTCCCTCAGCCAAAACTCAGGGGTACAAGAATTAGACAAGTTTGCAGCTCGCTTGTGTTACGGCTTGTATTATCGTTTATACTGTTGGCCGGGGGTCTATGTTACCAAATGAGACACACACAGAGTTAGGGTAACATCTATGTCAAAAATAGTGACAATCTACTTCTTTCATGTATTACTCACATAATTTTTCCTTTGATTTGGCTCCGGGAAGGCTGAGCAACAGTTAGTGTGGGTGTATGGATGGAATTAACCCTTGTCTTTTACTCAGAGAGCCAGGGGAGTTTCCTTCCTTGAGTTGGAACCATCCCAGGATTCCTGTTCGGACTCTTACTCAGCATGTCCTTCTGTGTTTATAAGTTAAGGTCAAGGTTCTCCATGGGTTGCTTAACTATTTGGCAAGGAACCCTGCCAACAATACCAAGCCCAAACTAAATGCACGGCTGAAGATGCTGGCCAGCATATCTATGATTCTCCTTGTATGGAAGGTTTTTGGGCTGGCCTCATGGACGAGGGGTAGAGAGATGGGTAGCTGCTGAGCTGAAACCATGTTTTCAAAAAGAGAAGCCTTTGTCTCTCATTCTTCTCAGTTTCCTCATTAATGGATTGGACAGCTGCCCTTTGGGGGCATCAAGCCTGTGAATTTGGTGTTTGCACTGATAGCGTCTTGCTAACCCAAATTCTCTAATGGATGGCATGGCTTTTTGTGCCTTTTCTGTGGTTCCATGGCTGAATGCCTAGGTCTTGGCTAGACCTTGGCTAAACCTAGGTCTTGGCCTAGACCAGGCTGTCCATCTCAGTTCTACTTAGTAACTACTTAACCTTAAACAAGTGGTGTAACCTCTCCTCGGTTTCTCCGTTTGTAAAATGAGGGGGACTATATGGCTGGGATGAAGTAGGGTAAACAAAACAGCAAACACAGTACCAAATAAGTGGTAGTCACATGTGCTCTTGAAGCCTACCTAGCTCCCAAAGTCTTTTATAGGGTGCATATTCTGATATAATTAGTCTCCTGGCTCTAACTAGAGGGCTCTCCCCAGAAGTCCCATAAAATAGCTAATCTTTTAACATGCAGCAAAAAGTTAGCCACACTCAGTGCCACTGCTGTAGATCCTACTTTCATAGGTCTGACAGCCAACTGAGCTAGGCCACAGTACTCTAAGAGCTGGTTCTAAGACTTCTACAGAGGTGGTGGAACTGGGGACCCATCTCTAGGTATTGTGATGTTATGAGAGGGAAGGTTGTGGATCAAGTCCTATAGGTGCTGAGTTTACAGTTCACAGGTATCCACTTTATAATACCCACAACCCTGATCTTATAGTGTACCTTCATATTCTTTCTTTCTTTTTTTTTTTTTTTTTTTTTTTTTTTCATTTAAACCTCAACACAACAGAGGCTGACCTAGAACAACATTATCCTTAGTTTATAGACGGGAATCCTGAAGTCCACAGCAATCATCTGCCAGCCCTGAGCTACAATGCTTATAAGTAAAGATTTTAAGCCTTCCTAGTCCAGGTCCCCCTTAATGCCAACCTACCTCTTTAATGCCTGTGGGGGTATCTCTGGTAATATCATATTAGACCAGTTATTTATCATTTGATCAATGAACATTTACTGCCTACTGTTTAATAAGATGTCTACCTAAGAACTGATACTCAGGGTCTTTTCCAGCAAAGGTCTCTTATTTTTAAAACCTTATGAATAATTTTCTTCCTTTGCAGCCCTTACTATTTTTAAATATGCATATATTTGTAATTGTTTATTTTATGTTTGTCTCCCTAGTTAGACTCCCCCATTCGGCTTCATTGGGACAGCCATCATACTTGTTTATCAGTTTTACATACAGCAGGCACTCAATAATAATTACATGAATAGAAGTCACATTTTCTTTTCTTACAGAATGACAAAACTGTACCCAAAATTTATTTCCCCAACTTCACCTTGCTAGTAAGTAGTAGATCTGCATCTTTAGAGTTGACTGAAGCCTTAAAAGCAACCTCTATTCTCAAAGGATTGTCAAGGCTTAGTGGTCACAGTACAAGTGACAATGGTCAGATCTCATCAGTTAGAGACATCTTCAAGAAAAGCCCATTATCCTAGTTCATAAATAATAATGTTGCTATTACCATTATGTACAATCCTTCATTGGCCATAACAATGTTACGTACGGTGTCATCATATTTGTATAAGTCATCACAGTACTCAGAATACTGATCTTCAACATCCTTGGGAATCAGGAAGAAAGATATTTTACTGGAAATTAAGACTTGTGAGTTGTCCACTATTATATAACTGACAAGTGAAACTAAGACTCAATTCCAAGTATAATTTTACCTTGCAATGTAAGAATTTTTAAAGTTCTTAAAGAAAAAAGAAGGCTCAAATAAGTAAAATTAGAAATGGGAGAGAAGAAGCAATAATTGATACAATAGAAATATAAAAAATTATAAGACTATTTTAAAAAATTATATGCCATCAAATTAGACAACCTAGCAGAGATTCATAAATCTATAGAAATGTCCAATCTTCTAAAACTGGGTTAGAAATAGAAAGTGTGAACATATCAATTAGTAGTAACAAAATTAAATTTGTAATTAAAAAAAACTCCCAAGAAACAGAAGTCCAGGACCAGAAGGATTCACAAACATCTAAAGAAGAGTTAATACCAATTTTCCTCTATTCCAAAAAAATGGAACAGGAAAGAAAGCTTCTAAATACATTCAATGAGGCCAGCATTATCCTGATACCAAAACCAGATAAAGATTCTACACAAAAAGAAAACTACAGGCCAATATTCCTGAAGAACGTGGATGTAAGACCCTCAAGAAAATATTAAGAAATCACACTCAGCAATACATTAAAAATATCATTTGCCATGACCATGTGGGTGTTATTCCAGGGATGCCAAGAAGGTTGAATATTTGCAAGTCAATCAACATAGTACATCAACAAAATGAGGAATAATAATCACATGATCATCTCAAGAGATGCAGATAAAGCATCTGACAAAATTCAACGTCAATTCATTATAAAAGCTCTCAAAAAAGTGGTGGATTTAGAGGAAACATAGTCCAACATAATTAAGGCCATACATGAAAAACCCACAGATAACATCATGCTCAATGGTGGAAAAACTGAGAGCTTTTCCTCGAAGATCAGGAACAAGATAAAGATGTCCACTCTCACCACCTTTATTCAACACAGTAATGGAAGTTCTAGCCTCAGCAATCACATTTTCTTTTCTTACAGAATGACAAAGAAACAAATGAAAAAGAAACAAAAAACATCCAAATTGATAAGGAAGAGTTTAAATTGTCACTATTTACAACTGATGTGATAATATACATAGAAAACCCTAAAGACTCCATGAAAAAACTATTCAAATTAATACGTGAATTGAGTAAAGTTGCAGGAGACAAAATTAATGCACAGAAATTGGTTATATTTCTATATACTAATAACCAAGTAGCAGAAAGACAAATTAAGACAATTCCATTTATAATGGTAACAAAAAGAATAAAATATCTAGGAATAAATTTAACCAATGAGGTTAAAACACTATAAAACACTGATGAAGAGCATTGCAGATGACACAAACAAATGGAAAGATATTTCATGCACATGGACCAGAAAAATTAATACTGTTAAAATGGTCATGCTATCCAAAGCAGTCTACTGACTCAGTGAAATCCCTCTCAAAACACTAATGGCATTTTTCACAGAACTAGAATAATCCTAAAATTTTCATGGACCACAAAGTTGCCAAATAGCCAAGGCAAACTTGAGAAAGATGAACAAAGTTGCAGGTATCACAATCCCAGATTTTAAGATCTAATACAAAGCTGTAGTATTCAAAACAGTATGGTATTGGCACAAAAATAGACATATAGACAATGGAACAGAAAACAGAGCCCAGAATTAAGCCTATGATTGTATGGTCAATTAATCTATGAAAAAAAGAGAAAAGAAAATTCAATGGTGAAAAGACAGTCTCTTCAAAAAGTGGTGCTGGGAAAAGTGCGCAGCTACATAAAAAAACAATAAATAAAACTGGACCACTTTCTTACATCATACACAAAAAAAACTCAACATGAATTAAAGATCTAAATGCAAGACCTGAGACCATAAAAACTCCTAGAAGAAAACATAGGCAATAATTTCTTCAACATAAGCCTTAACAATATTTTTATAGCTATACAGCAAAGGAAACCATCAACAACAACAAAAAAGGAACCTACTGAATGGGAAAAGATATTTGCAAATTATATATCTGATTAGGGATTAATATCCAAAATATAAAGAACTTACACAAATCAACACCATAAAAATAAATTATCTGATTAAAAAAATGTGCAGAGGACCTGAGCAGACATTATCCCAAAGAAGGCATACAGATGGCCAACAGATACATGAAAAGATGCTCAACATCACTAATCAGGGAAATGCATATCAAAACCACAATGAGGTATTTCCTTATGCTTGTCAGAATAGTAGCCAAAAAAGTACCAAAAAATAACAATTATTGACAGGGATGTGGAGAAAAAGGAACCCTTGTTGCATAGTTGGTAGGAACGTAAATTGGTGCAGGCACTGTAAAAAGTAGTATGGAGGTTCTCAAAAAATTAAAAATAGAATTACCATACAATCTAGTAAGTCCACTACTGCCTATTTACCCAAAGAGAATGAAAATGCTAATTCAAAAAGATGTACGCCCTCTTATGTTTATGGCAGGTTTACAACAGCCAAGACATAGAAGCAATCCAAGTGCCTTCAACAGATAGATAAAAAAAGATGTATGGTGTGTACATATATATGTACATACATATATATGCATAGATATATGTACACACACATATATAATGGAATATTATTCTGCCATAAAAAGAAGGAGATCTTGCCATTTATGAGACCGTAGATGGTCCCAGAGGGTATTATGTTAAGTGAAATAAGTCAGACAAAGACAAATACATTATTTCGCTTATATGTAGCATCTAAAAAACCAAACCAAACCAAAACAAAACAAACAAAAAAACCCTCAAAGCAGATAGGGACCATAAATGCAGAGAACAAACTGATGGTTTCCAGAAAGGGGAGAGTGCAGAGAGATGGCAAAATGGGCAAAAGGGAGTGGGAGATACAGGCTTCCACTTAAGGAGTGCCAGGGATAATTGTGTCTTATGCACAGTGACTGCAAAGGGATTCTCTTGACTATATTCTATTCTATTTGAATAGAATTCTATTGGAATATAGTCAAGAGAATCACAACACTATATGGTGAGAGATGGGTGCTATACTGGTAGTGAGCATTGCATAACATATAGATTAGTTGAATCACTATGTTATACACGGGACACTAATGTAACATTGTGTACAACTATACTAAAATACAAATAATAACAATTTTGTAACCATGTTATAGCGTGACTACACGTACTGTGGTGAGCACTGTATAATGCATAGAATTTGTTGATTGATTATGTTGTATTACCTAAAATTAATATAATATTGTATGTTAACTATACTTCAATAAAAATGGTAATAATAAATAAAAAGATGAATAAAACAAAAAATTTAAAGTTCTTAAAGTAAACATACTAAACGTATAAGCATATTAAAAATACGAATTAAAATCTAAATACTCATAAATGACTGGCTCAAGATCAAATGGTAAATTTAAAGGCAGAGATTCTCTAAGTACTCATTTGCTTAGAAGATCAGAGGATGAAAAACAATTACAGAAAGAACAGCATCTTTTGATTCAGTTGAGGATGTCTTGCTCCTAACAAAATGACGTGGAGCGAAAGCCAGGGTCCCCACGGGACTTGCTTGTATAGCAGCACACACAGGTGCTGGGGGACTGGCCCAGGTGCCCATTGAGGATCAAGCAGAGGTTCTAATGGTCTTCCCAGCCTCCTGGCATGTTTCGGTAGAGCCAGCAGAAGGGCACAAAAATACAAGAGCCAGCGATCCCAATTCCTAAGCAAAGTCTTAACATCTGGAAAGGCTACAGGCAGCATGCCGGAAGCTGAAGAGATGGAGCTCTTTAGCTTCTGGGGTAAGAAGTAGGAAGAGAAAAAACAGTCTCAACCTTATGGGCTGGAATGACTGCTCTCTAGAAATACAACAAACAGGTAACAACAGAAAAGGAGGGATTGAGCACTGAAGGAAGAGCTACTTTGTGCAAAGTACAACTCAGCACTTTAACATGTTAATGAATCTAGGCACATAACAAACTTACAGATGCTCAAAACCACCCCCATTGTTACAGATGTTGAAACTGAAGTTCCCCTTGCTCAACAAGCTACTTGTTACTCAGCTAATAAGCCGGGGAACCATAATTTGCATTCCTAGCTGTCCTTTTCCGCTCTTGAAGGCAATGGAAAGGAAGAGAAAGCACAGCTCAAGGAATGTCCCAGGAATCGGTCTGCCTCCTGAGGTAGTTTAAAAGCGTGTCTCTGCGGGTACCAGACTTGGTGTGAGAGGTGTGCATCCTGGGAACAACAATGCTCGAGCACCTGAGATGACCCAGCACCTCAAGTGATGATGGATTTAGGGAGTGGGGCAAGCTGAAGATGCACGTGGGCAGATTAGTGGGGAGCAGGGGAAAGGAGAGTCAGTGGGAAAGAGGCTGGGGTCAACAAAACATAAAAACGTACCGGGCTCTAATGTGGCCCTTTTCATAACAGGTATGCCGTCAGAGTACCTGCTATCCTGCCCTATCACAACACATCATCATAATTTGATTTACGAATGAAGATGTCATGTCTAAGTGTATGGAAACACTCTAAACCATTTTTGTGATGGAGTCCTTGATATCTGAAAATACCTACTTCTGAAAAGAACCTCAAACTGCCACCTATGGTATGTTTCTTCTCTGCCTTTCCATCTCCTGCATTTTGCTGCATTGAGACAAGTGGTTCCACCTTCCTACCAGGTAATAAAATGAGACAAACTGCCTATTTGCTCAATGAAAATCAGTGGCTCTGACACATGTCAAAATTCTATTGTTGGGGCACCTGGGTGGCTCAGTGGGTTAAAGCCTCTGCCTTCGGCTCAGGTCATGATCTCAGGGTCCTGGGATCGAGCCCCACATTGGGCTTTCTGCTCAACAGTGAGCCTGCTTCCCCCTCTCACTCTCTGCCTGCCTCTCTGCCTACTTGTGATTTCTCTGTCAAATAAATAAATAAAATCTTTTTTAAAAAATTCTATTGTTGCTACAAACAGAAAGAGTATCAATAAAAGCTAATGTTAGTACTTGGTTAAGTTTTATCTTGGTTTCCTAGGTAAGCAGATTTCAATAGCAATGACCTCCAGCCAGAAATACACCTTATGTCACAATCCACAACACACAAGGGAACTGTATGTACGTGTATAAAGGAAACAATACTTGGTTGTCTTATGGGTCATGCATGTGCTCTGACATTTTCAATTCCAGTTCATTTACACAAGAGTGTGAACAAAAAGTAGAGGGACCCACTAGGTGGACTTTATGATTTACTTCTGAGTTGAAACTTGTAATTTGAAAATCACTATCCAGACCAGAATATGAGGAAAGATTCATGGTGTTATGAGAACTCCTCAACAGAAGGAAAGTAAAGAAGGGTAAGAAAGCTCCAGGGACTGCATACATTCCTTCTCCTCCACTGACAGCTCCAAAAAAAGGGTGAAATCAAGAGGAAGGAAAGGTGATACGAAGTTGATTACAAGCTGAAAGAGCCCAGTGAAAAAGCAGAATTCATTCAAAAAAATATTTCTCCTGGCTAGTGGTCCACCAAAATGATGTAACTCGAGAATCCCTCTAATTAGTTTTGATGATCTTCATTACTACCAAACATTATGCACAAGAAAGGCTTTGTTAGAAAACTGATTTTATCCAAACTTGATGCCGAGTGTATATAAACTGTGTGTGTGTGTTTAAAACAGTCCAAGGGACAGTAGCTGTTGCATTTGTAGAATTTCCAGTCATTAGGCTGACCTCAGGGCAGGCGAGTGTTTCAGGGAGCGTGAATCGAATCATAATTGAACCTCAGCCGTGCTGAGGCCAGTGGGCTATATCTTGTATGTTTTTCTGCACTTACTTTCAAAAAAATCTTCTAGCCCAAATCCCTACTCCTTCTCTCCCTCATGGAGAAGCTCCTCTCTGGGGACTAGTTTAGAAGCAATATTCGTTCTCAGTTTTCTTGCAAACCACTCAGAGGCTTCAGTTATCCAGCTCAGTGCTCACAAAGAAAAATGTTGTCATGGACATGACAAATGCATTACCCATTTTTTTCCTCATGTAGTATAGCTCCGAGATGCACAATTCCAAATGCCTTTCCTACAAACACACAATTTCTCCAGTCATGGCCACACTGTTTGCCTCTATAATTATTCTCTTACCAAAATCTTCAAAGCACTGCTTTAGAGGGAGACAAAAGAGCAGGTGTGAGACAGTACACTCCACTCTTAGTACTAGGATGCTCAGCTGTGCAAAGGGGGGTTACCACTGAAAATCAGATACGGTTTCCCTGTAATCACAGACTAACTTGTTACTAACCAGTCAAATACACTTTGTTAGAATGAACCCCAACCTATATGTTAGTTCAAATGATTCATACTTAGTGTGAGTACTAACAGTAACAAATATTGCTAAAATGGGTTACTTGGGGAAGAAAATTAAATTTCCTTTGAGCATTCGTCTGTAAAGGCTGGATTTACACCTATTTAGTGTTGCAGAGTGTGAAGAAAAAATGGTGAAACCAGTGATTTTCAAGGTCTCTTCTAGGCCTTTAGGCAGTGGTCTGAGAATGGCATGGACATTATAATTATGTTCTAGGACATTCTGTGTTTTGACATATTCTGGGGTTCTTTGAAGAAAAAAAGAAGTGTCCTGAATTTCCATTTCCAAATGCAACGGGACTCCTAACATTGGACACTGAGGCTTCCTGGGATCCTTGCCGATCTCAGCTTCCATCTGGAAGTTGCTGGTAAGAAAATGTAGGCGTCAACACCCCTGGATGCAGTTAGCTCAGTGGTTCAGTTCTTACTGCTACGACATTTTCTACTTGCAAAAAAATGAAAAAGATGCCAGTTCATATGGAAACTATGCTTGCCTGTCTTAATGTAACCTTCCCTCAACTGGTATAGAATGTCACCGAAGGAGAGGTAGAATCAGCTTCTAGCAAATTGTGGAGTTGACAGTCTTTCTCCTCCTCATGTTCCTCCATTAGGCTTCGCTTCCTGCCCCTGATGGACAGGGTTTCCAATTAGCCAGAAGGTCCAATTTCCAACCTAGGCAAATGGAAATCAAGCATGACTTGATACACATAGAGAAACAGTTAGGATTTTGGCCAGGATTCCCAGATCCCAATTGGACAACAGGCATAGTCCTCCAGAATTTTTAAAAAGAGGCTGAGAGGTGCAATCCAATTCAAAGGAGACACAGTGGGTTTTCACATTTTTTTTTTTTTTTGGCAGTGACCTATAGTAAGAAACACATTTTATATAGCTAATTAGTATACATAGAAACACAAATATATACAAATGAAAAAAAGTTTCATGACACCATCTTACCATGTTGCAGTACACTCTGACATTTTCTATTGATTCTGTTACAGTAAAAATAAATGGGCTGGTCATGACCCACTAAATTGATTTCATGACCCTTCTATGGTAGGTGAAGAACAGCAGTTTAAAAACATGCACACACACAACTGTACAAAAAGCCTTGTCTTGAAGCTGTGCTCTATTCATTGCTAAACTATTCACATATTTGGGGTGGCCTGGGAAAGCCTGGAGACTAGGGGAGGCCTAAAGCTTTGGAGATGTTTAGTTTGAGAATAACATAAAAATGAAGAAAGCAGCACCCTTTGTGACGAGGGTCTCTCTGTCTCCCAATACTGTATTTTTTGCAGAAAGGAGAACTGGAAAACCTGGGCCCCGATGAAGGACTAAGAGGGTATAAAGAAAGAAGAATACCAAAAGCAAAAATAAAATGGTTTGAGTACCTCAAAATAAAGCACTAGATTTAAATTTCTCCACATAAAGCTCTGGAATTGGAAAATATGTTTATATCATAGTGGCCTAAAATATGACCCAAAGCCAAACCATAGTTATGTTATTCTTTCTTTGCAAAATGAGGGTTCCCTACGACCCCCAAAAAATGTAATTAAGAGAATAAAGTAGATGTGTTTTTTCCATTATCTTTTAACCATACCAAGAGCATTAAATAAGCTAATTTCAGCTCTTTGAATAATTTCAGACAAAAAAAAAGTCTAAGTTTACCACAAACACATCTCCAAACCTTAAAAATAATTACATCAGTATCTTACTGTTAACAATCTTAAACTGTACATAGCTAACTACAGAAAGGCTACATTTAAATGGGTATCCTTTTTTTTTTCTTATTCAGAAAAATAACTATGAAGTTTTGGAAGACAAAAGTCGAAATTTTGAAAACAAAACCCAAATTTTAGCACCAGGAATGGAAATCAACACATATGCATAGAGGGTTTGTAAGAAAGAACTGCCATGGGCAAGTCAAGACTTTTAGTTCTAACAAAAAACACAACTTACATATTTCACATTCATTCACAGTATATACTCCACATTCATTCACTCTCCATTTCTTCAAGCCATTGATTCACATTTACCACAGAAACATCAACTGGCAGACACTGAAAGTCATGTGATGATAGACAGTACGTGGGTCTAGGTATGTTACACTCTCCCAGTGGCTCTTATCTAAGTTTTCTAAATAAAAAATTACTTAAATATGCTATAAATGGTTGCATGAGCTGAGCTTTTGAAATAGAGTTGGGAAATTCAGCTTTATCTCATAATGGATTATCATAACCAAGGCATGATGTCATAGGATTGGTTAGTTACAGAGGACAAGGATGTGTCAAGTTGAATAAAAGCCAGTATTTTGGGACGTCTGGGTGGCTCAGTGGGTTAAAGCCCCTGCCTTCAGCTCAGGTCATGATCTCAGGGTCCTGGGATCGAGCCCCACATCAGGCTCTCTGCTCAGCAGGGAGCCTGCTTCCCTCTCTCTCTCTGTGTGTCTCTCTGTGCCTGCCTCTCTGCCTACTTGTGATCTCTGTCTGTCAAATAAATAAATAAAAATCTTAAAAAAAAAAAAGCCAGTATTCTTTATTCTCTAAACCCTAATCCCATCTCACAAACCTAAGTTATCATCGTTGCCCATCATTTTTTCCACATCTCCTTATCTTTTTTTTCCCCCTACCCTTTACGTCCTATCCCAACATGACCTGAGGCCCAGAAAGAAAACACAGCATCTCCAAGTTGGAAAGAATATTAGATATTCCTACCACTGCAAAAAATCAAAACCAGTATCCCCCGCTCCTAGAATAGTGTGATACCCCTACCATGTTGCCTTTTGCAGTATATTTTACCTATGAGTACAGATGGATGCTTACTTTAGGCTGCATTTGATTTATATTAGTGTGAGATTCACTAATGTCTACTGCAAAGCTGGAAAGATGTGTGAATAAAAACACATTTTGACAGCAAAGAGGAAATAATTTTCTCTTACTGGCCACTGACGTGGATAATGTTATATATAACTATATACTATGGGATGCCAGGTTTACCCGATACATCCTAATGTGACAAATTTGGGACCAAAGAGGAAAAATTACTCCCCTACCAAATGGCATTCTAGCAACCTCAAGAAATAAGTCTCGGTCTTGGAGTGCACAATTAGGAGTAGGCTGTGATAAGGGGTCAAATCGCTGCAGGCCCCGAACAGGAAGTACAGCTAAGGATGTAGCTCTCTTGGTGAACCTGGAACTAGGGAACAAAATCTCAGAGTTCTGAGAGGGCACAGGCAGGCCTTTTTCAATGCTGTATCCTCCTCAATGTTAATGAAATTACTTTTACTGGACTATCACCCTTATCCTACCTCATAGTGCTCGCTGTCTCTGGAAGGCTGCCTTTCTTCCTTTCCTGGTTACTTCTAGCTCAATATTCTCTTCTTCTGAGAGGTCCTGATGTGGGTCAGACACTCTGCCTGGAGCTTCCATAACATTTAGACAGAACCCTGTTGTGAAACCAGTCCCCTTTGTCTGCAAGCATTTGCCACCAGTTTGCCTCCCTAGTGAACTGTGAGATCCTGAGAGCAGCAGTGTTATCTAATTCAGCTATATCTCCCTAGCACCAAACATTGGGTCTGGCATCTAGTAGACAGTTGCTGAATGAACATATAGCACCTATATGTCTCCCTAGCACCAAACATTGGCATCTAGTAGACAGTTGCTGAATGAACAAACTTATAGGAGTGATACAACTAGTATTCCTTTACCTTCTAAAGTACAGTCATTTTTAATATAATCATGGCACTCATAATTAGTACCATAAGCAAATTAGAAAATTTTAGTACTTCTTAAACAAAACAAGAACAAAGAAATCAAGGCAAAATATCTTTAATAAAGGCAAAGTTCTGTTTAATTAATTAAACATATTCAAATCAAGCAAAATGTTGATGTATTCCTATTCACAATAATGAAAATTTACCCATATAAACTCATCCAGTTGCAAAAGCAGCTTAAAAGTTGTATTCTCTTTAATTTGCTAACATAAACTAAGTCAGGTTTGCCCACATTGATTTGTTGGGCAAAATTAAGCCAACCCTGTAATAACATGTACTTTCATCTTTGTACTCTGCTGAGCTGTTTTCTCTAGTTATACTTGTTTAGATGACCTAAACATTCAGAAACAGGAGTCTAAAGTCTGGTTATTTATTCTCTCCATGTGATGCTACTCCTCCTTTAGCACTCAGCTTCAGGAAGACAATGTACATCATTAAATTGTTTGACAATGATTACATGCACACATTTTTAAATGGGATTTGTTGTTTGAGATTATTCCTGCTTGTCCATTTGGATGAAAAGTACCTGCTTATGAAATGAGCCTGAGGACACTAACAGATTTATTACCTAATATCAGTTTAGGGAAAACAATACAAGCTAACTTCAAAGGTCAGAGGAGCATTTTGATAGAACATGGGGGACTTAGCTTTGGTAAATAAACATTTATTGACTATCTGGGATGAGCAACTCACTGTGCTCTGCATAAGAGATGAATGAAACTTTTCTTTCATTAAAATTTCATTTATTTTACCTTTAATCATGATATCCCTTGAGTAGGGTAATGAACTCTACAATGTGTCCAAGTCTCCAGGTAGAAAATGAGGCTTTCTCAAGTGATTACAGATGTTAATAGCGAATGCCCATGAAATAAACAACAACCAGCACTCATTTTTTAAACATGCATCTCCAAATTCATACTGAGAATCATAAGAGGCCATGAATAATTTATGTATGATTCAAAAGCAATAGAAGGTAAATCTTTGTTCAAAAGTCTTAAGTAGATTTTTCTGTGTTGTGGCTTATATTAATGGATGGACACCTACCATTACTGTAATAAAACCAATTTTGAGGAAATCTGAGCTCAACAAAAATTTAAATACATGCAAAAGCTATTTTCCACCATATCTGAATTATAAGGATCCATCTCTGCCTTCTTAGTCTTATAATGATTCTCTAATGATCCTAGGAATCTCTGCAGAAAGCTCATTTTCAGCTAATAGTATCTAATAGAAGTCACTCCCTACTCATCACTATGTTCTTTATTTTCAAGGCTTTCAAGATCAACTGCATGGGAATAGATTGCATTATTTGTAGATGCACTCCAGTTTCCAAGACACATCAATTTCCAAACAATTTTTGCCAAGGCCAAGTGGAGTCAAAAAGCAACATCCTGAAAGGGAGCAGTTGTTCTAACCAGTTGGAGGTGACGATTTATCAAGAGCCGTTAATCCGTTGCCATGTAAAGAGCCTCCAGCACATTTACTTTTCATCTTGGTGAGAGTAAGAGTAAGTTCTAATTATGGCTTAGGGCAGTTTTCTCACCTGATGTTAAAAAGAAATTTGAGAAAATGTATGCATTTTAAAAAGCAATCATCCAGTCTGGTGGTAAAGAAGATACAATTCCACACAAATTGTGCCTACATAATTCTGGGGTTTCATGTAAATGATCACATTATTATTATTTAACTAAAATGAAAACAATCTACTCTCATTTATGAGAGGAGGGAAGTAAAACTTTTACCTCGTTAATATCAACTGAGATTTGCATATTGCTGGCTGCATAAAAAAGGGATTCAGGTAGTTATTTTGTATTGATTTAATGTTCTGTTATTATTAACCACAACTGGCTACAAGCACATCAAGGAAAAATGAACTTCACATTTTCATGAAGACCTCAGTTCTGTCACTTATTAGCTGTCTGTTTTTGGACAACTTACTTAATTCTGGTTACCTTAGCCTCAGTTTCCTTCTTTTAAATAGAGTTGATAATAGTATCATGTTTTGCAATTCACACACACACACACACGTGGTACATGTTAGCTAGTGATTAGACATAGTCTTGATGTTCACCTTGCTCTGGGATCATCAAGGTTATACTTTTAGCCTAACCAAAGAATAAACCCAGGGCCAAAATATATAGGTCCAAACAGTAAAGTGCCCTAACAAAAGGGGAATTTCTATCTAAATAGGTTTGTTCATGCCTTCCATTTATGCCTCCATGTCCCTACCCAATGTCCAATTCCACTTTTTGGATTTGTTGCCGTGTGCTATGTGCATTGCCTTCTTCCTCAAGAAGCCCCTAAAATTATAAACGGTCCAGGAAAGGATAATTAAGGCCATTATCATCTTGTGAGAGTGAGTTTGTGTGTTTTTACTCCTGGACAGAATATCCCACATACTAATCCTTGGTACCTGGGAAAGGATAAAATGAATCTGAAAGAGGGGCAAACGGGCACAGGATATACTTTACAATTTTGCTTGAGTAACCTTCACCAGTTAATCATTACGTACTAAAAACCTTCTGTAAGGAAAATCAGGAAAATGTTATTCGTAGCTGCCTCTAAGGAAGGGAAGTGGGTAAGTCAAGTACAAGAGCAGGGAAACTTACTTGCACTGCCTATCTATCCTCTTGTACCTTCTGAATTTGGTGCTGCAGAAATGTATAACCCATCCAAAAATTTTAATTTTTTTAAACCCAATCCTTTTACATTCTGTCACTTGTCTTACTTTAGCTCTTAAGTATTTGTTTACAGGATGCTGGCATTTATAAGTTGATTTTTTTTCTTCTAAAATCAAGCTGAATTCGTTTAAAATACAACTGGTTCTCTTTTTTTTAAATTATGTTATGTTAGTCACCATACAGTACATCACTATGACTGGTTCTCAAAGCTAATTTGTCTGTCTTCATGAAGACAGAGTTATGAGACAATTAACATTATTTGCTGACTCTCTACACGCAGTTTTCTTCACTAAAACTTAAGCGTCCTGCAGACAGCACCTGCAGTTTACTAATCTTGGGAGGCTCCACTGTGGCTTTCACAGAAGTGTTACTTTCTTGAGTTCAGTTCTCAGTCCTTCCTTCCAAGGAAGAAAAGTCATTAAATATCACTATGTTTTGACAAAGTAATTTTCCAGAATTATAAAAACAAGCAAAATAACAAGAGACAGAGACAGGTACAAGGAAAGGAAGAGAAAAACAAAACAATTATAAATCACCTGTACTTGTAACGAAACTTCTGGGACTCCACTGAGAATGCCTGCAAAACACCAAATATGTCCTAAGCAAGAAAACCTAAGGTTGATCTAAAGTCATGGACACACGTGTCCAACAAAACATTTGCTGCATAATTCTTGTGTGCAAGGTCCTGGGAATAAAATGTTAAGGAATGCAGATGTGATCCTTGTCCCGAGAGTTCTTATAATAGTGGGGAGATACAGAAAGTTAAAACAGGTCGTTATCATATGGTATGAAAGATACCATAGAAGGAAGTGCAGAGAGTTAGAGTGCTCATAAAAGGAAGACCAACCCTACGCTTGGTTGTTTAGTATCACAGGGGTTGGGACTAGAGCTTTAGAGTGCTACAAATCCGAGTTCAAGTCCTAGTTTCACTGGTTCCACTTTATAACCTTGGCCAAGGTATTTAATCTCTCTAAGCTTCAGTTCCATCAACTTTAAAGTAAGAATAATGATAGTACTGAGCTCAAAGGGTTGATGTGGGCATTCAGTGAAATCCATGTCATAAATCTGACACTATGTTTTGCAAATGGCAAGCACCCAATAGAGATTAGCTGATAATATTAATGATAACAGCAAACTGAGAAATGATGCATGAGTAGTACAGCTAGGTAGAATGGAGAAGAGAGAAAAGAGGAAGAATGTCCTAGACAAAGGAGAAATGTATGCTTAGAAAAGAACAGCGTGGTGAGCTTTAGTAAAAGAACCTGGCTTGAGCCAAAAGGTTGGGAGGCACCTGGGGTAGGGTCAGAGTTGGAACTGAAACTGGAAAGGCAAACAGAGGACAACTCCATGGGTTTATCAAGCTTAATGGAGGGTTCTTCTAGAAGCTTCATCAGAGCAGGGACAGGATCAGATCTGAGTTTTAGAAAGACCAGCTTAGAGACTTGGACTCTACAGCATGGAGAACGGGATGGAGAGTAAGGAGACAGATGGCAAAGGAGATCAGCGGCAATAATCTTAAAATAATGCCTTCGCTGTTGTGGAATTTCAGTTAGGGAGGTAGGTATCACATGAAGAGTATATACAACAGTCCAAAGAGAACCTTGAAGGAATTATTATGAGCTTGTTAATATTAGCTAGTTAGCATTTCATTCATTCATTTATTCACTCAACAACTAAGGCAGTGAACTGGTGAGAGATTTCAAAGAGTATTAGTCTTCCAGAAGACTGCATAGCCCTGCCTTCCGGAAGTACCCCATCCAACACAACTGCCCGTGCTCTCTCTGGCTACAAGACCTGTTACTCTGCTGATTCAGATCAAATGCAACGGTAAAGGCATTTTTGGGAGACAATATGCTCCTGTAGGAAACTCAAGCTGGGAGGAAGTGCTACAAAGCAGATTAGGATGGATCCTAAGGTGTGAATATGACTCCCCTTCACCGTGGGAAGGGGAAATGTCACTGTAACTACCTCAGTATATAGCAGACTTCTCACTGCTCAAAAAAAAAAGAAAATCTTCCATGACCCACTGTTAAGTAAATAATAACAACCACCATTCATAAAATGTCCTACCCTATAAACTTCAGATGGATTAACAAATTTAGTACAACAAATTTATGAAATAAGTGTTAGGTCTACTTTTCAGGTGAGAAAGTTGAGGCAAGAGACACTTCCCAAGGTCACAGAATTAGCTACAATCTGATGTTCCTATCCACCACACTGTGAGGTCTCTGGCAGAGAGCCACTAGATTGATAGAAGAGTGAAGCCAGCTTAAAATGTATGCCTCAAAATCTGACAGGGGAGAAGGATCACTGCCCACTTACAATCGGGAAGCCAAAATTTGGAAGGTTTTATTATAGGAATAAAATGAAATGGATGATTAAACGAGCAACAGCCTCTTGACAGGAAATTGGACTACCCTCATCAAAGGAGTACCATTTTGAAAGCGTTTTTGAAACGTCTTTTACTCTTTTAAATACAAACCACAGTTGTGCCCTATGGCCTAGGACACACCAGAAGTATTCACGTGGGGTTATATGCTTATCAGTTTAAAATAGAGTGGGCCATCTCAATGACTCAAAGGTGTGGCAAAGGAAATAAAAGGTAAAGAATATGAGACCGGTTATTCTTTTTGTTTTCTGCTAAGGTAGGGTGAACAACAGCTGAATTGTCTCAGTAAGAAATAAATGCAATATACTTATTCTCTCAGCCCATGTATGGTTCTATCAACTAAGTAGTGAAGCATGTGTAGAGTAAGCATATTTTAACTATGAGCTCTATGAGGCATTTCTAATGTCCACCGAATAAAGACGAAATGGGGAGGGAGGAATCCCTAACCGTCCAGATATGAAAGAAACCAGGGGCTTCTTGCAATGCCACTTGATGCCAACAGAAACAGAGTCTTGAGGCTGGGCTTTTAGCCTGGTGATAAGGGGAACCCATGCCAGATGGCATTTTAAAATCCATTTTCACTCTCTTTCTCCCCATTAACCTGCCTTGGGTTTAAAGCCATCACAGCCATTTTCACAAGCTGCACTATTTGAAAGTAGCCACTTTCCCTTGCGAACACACAAAGCTCTAATTGCTGTAAGTTTAAAAACATCGTAAAAATCACGGAATTTCTGAAACAACCATTTTTAATTAAACGCACAGACACACACCCCCAACACCCTACGCCGAGGACAGCTTTCCACACCTCGCCTATTCATGAACACGTATTCTCAGCTCACCAACAAACCACTCCCCTGACACTCGTCGCTTTCTGCCCGACTCACTCGCCACCACTAAAAAGTAACTCGGGACGCCCTAGGTCTGTGCCACCAACACCGGGTTGATTCCTCAGGCACGCGCGGCTCCGAGCCCTAGGCAGGACTTGGGGGCTTCAGTGTCACAAACCAGCGCTGCCCCCCCAAGACTCCTCCCCCAGCCAGGAGCAGCAACCCTCTCTGGGAAACGCTCAGAGTTGCACTACCGCTACCACTGTTCACTCTTTACGCATAAAAAATGCCAGTGAGGTGGATTCCCCACCCCACCCACCTGCCGGAGTCCGCACCACCACACTCAGTCGGGGCGTCCTGGAGGCACCCCAGCTGTGCCGACAGCCAGGAGGCGTGAACAATGAACTTCTCTCTCTCTCTCTCTCTCTCTCTCTCACACACACACACACACACACACACACACCCTCTCCCCCAAAAGGTGAAGTTTTGAACTAGCCGGGGGCCAATTTCGCGATTCCGCCGGCAACTCCCGCGCGGCCGGCGGGGGAGGGCCCGGCGCGCGTTCCCGGCCGCGCCCCTCGCGTCGCGGGGCGGACAGTTACCTCCTTCCTCCGGCTGGGCGCCCCGGGTCGGGTGATGAGGGCCGTCTCCTCGCACACCACGGCCACGTCTTCCACGAACACGCAGTCGGGAAGGCTCTCGTCGGCCGGCAGCTGCACCACCTGCAGCCCCAGCTTGCTGCCCAGCACGCCCACGTAGAGCTGATGCTGCCGCTCGGCACGGGCGAAATCCACCTCGTCGCCCTTGGTGCGCCTCAGCGCGTGCTGGCACAGGGACTCGGGCAGCGCCCGCACCACGGCGTGGGTGGCCCGGCCGAAGGCGGCGGGGTGGCCGAGCGCTGCCATGGCTCCAGGAGGCGGCGGGGCGGTGGCGGCCGGGTCCTCCCTCGGGCAGCGCGCGCCGAGCCTGCGAGCGCCCGGCTGCTCCCCTTGGCAGCGGATGAATGTGGTGCAGGAGGAGCCCGGCTCGCGCCCCGAGCCCTGCCCGAGCGACTGAGCATGCCCAGAGCTCCCGGCGCTGGCCCGCGCGCCCACCCCGGCGCTTTCGGGTTTGCTGCAGCCGAGGCGGGAGTTGCAGCAGCGAGCACCGCACGAGGAGTGGGCGGAGGAAGCGGTGAGCGCCGGAGCTGTGCGCAGTGGGAACCTCGGTGGACCCGGGCCCGCGGTTACCTGTATTCCGCCGCAGGTGCACACCTTCCATCGAACCCAAGGCGCCCGTGAAGATGCTATGGTTTGAGCAGAGTGCCTGGAGGGCTTCGTCGTGGTCAAGAGGCCAAGGGATGGGGTGATTCCTTTGTGGATGAATACTTTGACCTTTCTCCCTCCCTACTCTCTTAGTCCCAGGTTGCCCTACACCTGGTACCACCCCCAGTTCCTAGTGTGAGGATCCGTTTTCCTACCCAGATCCGCGAGTGACCTTTCACCCCCGGTGGCCAAGAGATTATACGAATGTGTTTCTTCCCATCTGTGAGAAAGAGGAAGAGTCCAAAAACACATGTTGAGAGAAGATCAGAGGTATAGAAACACAGTATTTCAAGGACAATCAGTTGTCCTGGACAACGGGATTCAGGTGTGTTTGTCTCCAGGGCTCACAGATGTAGGGAGGCAAAGACCAAGCGTGTTTTCCCCACTATAGACAAGCGCTCCCCTCGCGCAGTGTCAGACAAACATAACATAACAACTTCGCATCACTAGAAAGAAGGTTTCCAACCTTCTCCCTGGCATTCCCTTCATGCCATTACAGACTCCGTGCAGTTCCCGTGGTGTTTGTTGAGTGTTACTTTTTCCATACACATCAGGGAGTGCCTTTCCCTTCATAATGGCACTATTTTTCTCCCCTTACCTATCACAGATTAAATAATCCTTGGGTTCTGTTTCTTTTGAGAAGACCCACTCCAAAAACCAAACCATAACTCCAAAATGGTCTCAGGTAATAAGCTTCTTTTCTCAGATTCTGTAGCACATTTCTAAGTTAAAGATTGATTAGATCATGAAACATTAGATTTAGATGAGACCTTAGAAATCCTCTAACTTCCCACCCAAAGGTCCCGAACTCCAGCTTAAAACATACATGATATTTTAAACTTCTTTCACTTAAAAAGTGTATTCTACTTTTGAAGAGCTATAATGGTTAAAATCTTCATTTTGGACTTAAAACCCACTGGTCCAAATTCTGTCTTCTAGCATTACCTAACAAGTTCATATTCTCTTTCACAAGATTGCATTCATGTTATCTGAAGACAGTTCTCATATCTACGTTGCCTGACACCACCCTCCCACCCCTCATCTTGGCCTTGACCCTGAACCACCAAAAAGTAACTAGTGATTTGGGTTCCAACATTCTGATCATCTTCCTTTTGACACACACCAGTTTGTCTGTATCCCTTTAACTCATGGTATTTGGAATAGAAACAATTCTTCCTGTGTGTTGTGACCAGCACAGATGACGGCAGGACCCTTGTTCCAGAGACTAGACTTCTATTCACACCACCTAAGGTTGTATTCACTTTTTTAATGATCCAGTGTCAAGGCCACAGGCTTCTTGCCAGAATTCTGATCCTAGTTTTTAGGAAATGTGGGCTTCTAGGAGCAGATCTATCTGAGGATCCTGGAATGATTGTCCCAACTGAGCCCAAAGAAGATGTGATCTGCCTTCTCTCCCTGTCTCAAAGGTGACCTGAATGTAAATGCCAGATGCCATGGCATTTCTCAGCTTCAAAAGTGAGCGGTCTTAAGTGAAGGACAGCTCTTACCCTGACATAGGAGAGGGGCCAAAATTAAAATAACAAATCTTTAAGACCTACTTTGTTTGACTTCTGCGACAAGACTCAGAGGACCCAGACTGCCCTATCTAACTTACTGTCTACTAACTTACTGTCGGAAAACACTTAACGGTGGCCTCAGACAGGGGTTTCCTCTAACACTACAGCTGAAAGCCAACCCATGTGCTGTTCTTGTCCTGGCTATAATATGGAGCTTTGTTCCTCCCCCCAATTCCAACCTAAAATTGAGTCTCCATCTACCTCCAATTGGCCCCTACCTAGCAAACTTAGTTAATGCCGGTGCCCTTTTAGAGCCTAAATAATTTGCCTGTCACTCAGTGCCCTGAGCCTAACTTTGAGTGGGGTCCCATGTACCACTCTGGGCTCATGTGAGCCCAGCAGCCAATTAAAACTTGAGATTTTTTTTTTCTGCTAGCCATGTCTTTCCATAGCGAAACTGGGCCACTGTGTTTTAAAAGTTTAATCTTGTAGTTATCCTTATTAAATGCTATCTGCTTCATTCCCACTTGCCTAGTTTTGATTCTGCCATCTTGTGCATTATTTATTACCTCTAGTTTCGTGTCATCTGAAATTTGATAAGCATGCCTTCTGTCTCCTCTAAGCAGTTGTCAAAAAGTGTTAGAATGTATATGTCAGTGAAAAGAATAATAAGAACACCAACTCCAGTAAATTATAGTTTACATACCTTCCTGCTTGAGTAATGAAGGACTGTTTTTAGGAAAACAGACTTTATTGAGCCTAATACATTTATAAATTCATTTTCCCCAAAAATATTTATTGAAAATTCCCAGGACACAATGCTGTATTACATACTTCAGAGATATATAAGAAGCATAAAAACCTGATCCTTGACCTTAAAGAGCTTACAAACCTCCCTGGGGAAACGAGACATCCAAAATTGAAGCTATGACAAGGGCACATGAAAGGCACAGAAAACAAAGTGCTATAGGAATTGAGGGAAAGAGATTATCATTGTGGTTAATGGGTGTGGAAGAGAGATGCTTGGAGGTGAATGGACTTGGTTTAGACCATCCATTTTTAGGATGTGAATAATTGGAAGGCAAGAATTCTAAGGAAAAGTACATGCAAAAGCCAGACATACATCGCAGGGATAATCTATTCAATGCACACATATATTGGTTAAGATAACTCTAGATGTGACAACAAACAACCCCAGCAAATATATTGGTATAAAACTGGTATAAGTTTGTCTCTTGTTCACTTAAAGTCTACCAAAGTTGGTCCTGATTGGTTCCTGACTATTCTCCCAGAAACATGGAGGGATCAAGCCTTCTTCCATTTTGTGACTCCAACACTTCAAAACATGGCACCCAAACTCACCATGCTCACCTTCCTAAAGCTGAATGAAAGGGAAAGAAGATACAGCACCATGTGTGAGAGGCTTGACGGGCCGTGCCAGAAAGTGAAGCATGTCATCCTTGCTCACTTTCCTCTGACTGGAATTCAGTCACACAGCGACAGTAATCACAAGGAAGCGCTGGGAAATACAGCTCCAAAGGAAGGTCACAGAAACAGCCAACAGGGTTCTGCCCTAGAAAACAAAGGGAAAAATGGGAAATAAAGGTATAAAGGTATTAAGCTTCCCTCACTTGAGCAATGAATAGACAAATGGGGTGGAGATTACGTGTAGCCTCTAGAGCCAAACTCTGTGGGTGGAAGCATGGCTCTGCTATTTTCTTTCTTTCTTTTTTCTTTTTCAAAAGATTTTATTTATTTATTTTAGAGAGAGACAGTGAGAGAGAGCATGAGTGAGGAGAAGGTCAGAGGGAGAAGCAGACTCCCCATGGAGCTGGGAGCCTGATGTGGGACTCGATCCTGGGACTCTGGGATCATGACCTGAGCCGAAGGCGGCAGTCCAACCAACTGAGCCACCCAGGTGTCCCTTTGCTATTTTCTTGTATGATCTTAGACCTCCTTCTTAAAAGCTCTTTGCTAAATTTCATCTTCATCTGTAAAATGGGAAATGGTGAATCCATTATCATAGGGTTACTATGAAGGTTAAGTTAGTAATACAAGGTGCTTAGAAAAGTGCCCAGAAGAGTACCTAACACCTAGTTCAATAAATACTGTCCACTGACAGGTTGTGAACAGAAGGCTCTGAATATGATTTTCTATCAAAGGTCAAATCACATATCCACATTCACTGAATTGTCAGAGTCAGACAGGTATCCTAATGCTTTCCCACAGAACCTATGGTTTTCCTAACTTGACAGACCAAATCTCACCCACAGGTGTTATCATAGATTGTTAAACCCTTGCTACATGCTATGTACTGCACTAGGCACTAGGGATGCAATCATGAAAGACAATGTAGAGTTTATTTATTTATTTAGAGCACATGTGCATGGGGGATGGGCAGAGAGAAAGAGAGCGAGAAGAATCCCAAGCAGGCTCCATGCTCAGTGGGGAGGCCAATGTGAGGCCCGATCTCATAACCTAGAGATCATGACCTCAGCCAATGGCAAGAGTCGGACACTTAACCAATCAAGTCACCCAGTTGCCCCAATAATGTAGGGTTTATTATGGTTAAATTGCCCTTTTTGCACTTCTACACATTTTAGAAACTTTATAACTAATTCCCTGTTTAAATTTCCTCCATTTGAAATACCTAGAGCTGTTTTTATTCTCCTTGGTGGACACTGATACAAAGGCAACTTTTCTTCTCCATTGGTAATATTGCTGGTACTTATATTTGGTGTCAATTTTAGATAGCAATTATTTCAGGATTAAAATAGGCATTCCTTCCTTAGTCTTTCTTACTCTATTATTTAGAAGATTCAAGATTTACTTTCAGTGGGGAACAGGTGTTTGGGGATGGGAGTGGGAATCCTAAAAGAGAATGAGGGGTCAAGGGTATCCTCATCCATCTCAGTGATAAAAATACTGGATCAAGTAAGTACTATAAATATGCATTCTAACAATAAGTCCTGAGTGTTTCCACATAACAGTCATTAAATTTGATGCAAAAAAGGGTTTACAGTAGCAGACACCCATTGTTACAGAGTTTCCTTGATATCCAAGGAGTAAATGATGTTTGGTTGAATGGGCAGGCAATAGGTTATAGACAAGAAGATGGTTTCAGGGTAGTCAGGGCTCTGGTTTCTAAAGTCAAGATGGGTAGCCCCCTAACTTCAGTTTCTTCAACTTTCATCTGGGAATTCATTCACTAAACAAATATTTACCAAGCACCTACAACCTATATGGTAGAATAATATATATAAACAGTGACCGAGGCATGGTAAACTTGACTTTGGCTCCTAGCCTTCCTGCATTCTAGTGGCATAACCTTGGTGTGCCCTAGACCCATGCTTCACCATTTTCTGTCTTGCTCTTAGTCCTGGAGGACTGATCTTCATGGACTGCACCACCTGGGATCCCGTTATTGTTGACTTTGGCTGGCCAGTGGGGCACAATTACCAGAGACTGGAGGGCAAGAGGGGAGAAGGAGGTCAACATATTTATTCCTCCACTCTTTTCCTACGTTTTCATGGTTCTACAACATCCATACCCTTCTATAATTGTAGCTTCTCTATGGTGCCCCCTTTCAGGTGATTCCAGTTCCTGGCTGGTTCGGATAGCTACTTTCATGGAACTAATAAACAGCACACATTCCAAAACCCACTTTTAAGCCCATGACATTGACTATTAAAAAAAAAAAAAAAACAAGATGCCAAAAAAAGGTAAATTCAGCATTTTCAGAAAGAATATTTGGCAGTATTCAATATATAAGAAGGCTGTGTTTAGGGCCATCCATTTTCTCCAGTTTCTCCAAGTGTTTCCTGGCATTGGAATGTTGATCAGAGTAGCTGTAGAAGGTACTGACAGACTCAACATAATAATCATCGCAGGTGCGTTTAATGTAAAGATATCAATGAAAGCGGCAAAGTTAGAATTCCTAACCCTCATGTTCTGGAAAGAAGCTGTAGGTCAGCAGAACTGCTTAACGGTGTTCCTCAAATTATCTCCATCTGGGGGTGGCAATGACCTCCTGTTTTTGCTCGTCTCTGGGTACCCTCACATCCCTTGTTCATTGTCTTTACCCTGTTCATACCTCTAAAACCATTCTCTTCAAAATTCTTAGTTGAGCATGCCATTTGTTTTTTCACCAGGGAGCTTACTTGGGTGACTCACTTAAATTTATATGTAAATGAGAGCTATATGTAAAGTGGGAGTTATAAAACCTTAATCTCTGGGTTGTTTTAAGGCTGAAATGTGACAGCATGGACAAAGGCTTTTATTATGCCCGGCACCATGAAGTCTTTAATTAATGATAACCCCTAATATTAATAGTGTTGTGTTCTTATACAGGCACTATGATGAATACCAAAGTTCCCATCTGCCTTTGTGCAAAATGCTCATTGCCACCATGCAACACACTCAAGTCCTTCAAACGAGATAACATAAAAAAGCTTACCTCAGTAACGGGGATGCCACAAATATTTAGGAAGTGCTCAGCTTTTTCTTCTCCCTACTCCCACCCATACATGGAACATTTCCCCTGTCCAGACCTCTGTACCCCTTCCTATTCCTCTCTTATGCTGCTTATTATTTTCTCTTAGCAGTCTAATAACCCACTGATGCCAGAGTCATCTAATTCATCATAATCACGTTAGTGGCTAATGAGATAATCAAAGCATCCTGAACAGTACAGAATACTACAAAAATGTATCAAGTCTGAACAAGTTGTGATGTTCTGCAAAGGCTATTGTGGCCCTGACATTTTAGAATTCTTTTACTTTTCACTATTTTACAGCTTTTAGCAACATTGTCTTTCCAGAACTATTTTGTATGTTTTTTTCTTAAGTGTATTTTGGGGGGGCAGGAATAGATTGTGGGAAAAACCTTTTCAAATTTTAGGTAATCTAAAGGTTGAAAAAAAGAAAAACATTTCTCTGTAGTTGAAACTGGTGTGTGTGTGTGTGTGTACCTGCTCCTGGGCTTTGATAAGCCCCCTTCATTTCTTTATGAACTGCCGGTGTTGTACTTCCAGAGAATTGTTGTGTTTGCTCTTGCGGTATCAATGCACAACTGTTTCAGCATAGCATCAGAACACGCATGTCCTAGGAACCCTCCTTCCTGCTTCCTCCTTTGCATCAGTGTTACTGCTCTCCTGGCTGCTGCTGTTGCTTCTCCTTCGTCTTCTTCCCCTTCTCTTCCTCTTCCACTCCTCCTCCCCCTTTTCTCTCTACACCCCACTTTTATAGATTTTATGTGAGAGAGAGCGAGAGAGTGCATTATCCGAGGGGAGGGGAAGAGGGAGAGGGAGAAGTAGGCTCCCCGCTGAGCAAGGAACCTGATGTGGGGCTGGATCCCACGACCCTGAGGCCATGATTTGGGCTGAAGGCAGATGCTTAACTGACCGAGCCACCCAAGTGCCCCTTTGTCCCACTGCTTTTACATGTTAGTGTTTAGCTTCATTCTCTTTTCCTCCAACTTTACATGTTCCCTCCTGTGGGTGAACTAATCTAGTCCCATGACTCAAATACCTTCTCAATGCCCACAATGCGCAGACTTTCATTTCTGGTCCTGTAATCTCCCCAGTGCAACAGAACTGCCTAGAAGACGCCACTGTTCTGCTACTCCACAGCAACTCCAAAGTCAACACGCCCACAGGAACACATCATGTTCCTCCCAGGATCCTTCTCTCCTTCCATTCCTTTGAGAGTTTCTCAAGTCAGTAATCTGAACATTAGCTTAGCTTTCTCCTTTGCTTCTGCATTTCATCAATTGTGCTTTACTGATAAATAATCTTCCTAAAACGGCTCATGTTTCTCCAACTACTCTGCTACCACCTAGTCCAGAATATAATTACTGGTCTCCTGGATTATTGCAATAGCCCTCCTATCCAGAGTGGTATTTCTAAACTACAAATCTCACCATGACACTCTCTTGTTTATATCCTCCAGGGGCTTCTCCCATGCTCAGAATGCAGTCCAATTGTCTTACCATGGCCTGCGAGACACCCCTTCACATCTTCATTCTGGTCACTTCCCACCGTTTGCCTTACGTGGACCTTTGCACATGGTGTTCTATCACCTGGAATGTGCTCTATCTCATCCTTGCTTGGGTAACCCTTGGGCTTACTTTAAGACTCAGTGAAGGCAGCACCCCTTCTAGGAAGGCTTCCCCATCCCTCTAAGCTGAATGTGGTCCACCTATATCCATCTTCACTCCCATCACAGTGCTGTATTACTTGCTAGTTGAGGAGCTCTTGGCAAACAGACATATATTTTTATTGCTGAATTGTTAATTCAGGTGTTTAGAGAATGACTTATTAAAGCAATGGATATTATGCATCTTTCTGTATTCTCATCAGCCTACTTCCATAAGAATGGGTTTTAGCTCTTATAAAATAAGAGGATTATAGCAGGCCAAGAGTATGATTCTCTTACTACAAATGCCTGTTAATTGCTGTGTAGAAGTAGAGTTCATGGTCTGGGTTTGAATGGTCTATGGCTCTGTCACAGGTGTGTGTTCTTGTGCAATTTGCCTAACCTTTCTAACCCTAAGACTCTTGTATGCAAAGCAGGAATAGTAATACCCACCTAAGAGGGATAAAATGATTAAATAAAAGTATCTTAAATAAATATGACAGGGGCACCGGGTGGCTCAGTGGGTTAAGCCTCTGCCTTTGGCTCGGGTTATGGTCTCATGGTCCTAGAATCGAGCCCCAAGTCAGGCTCTCTGCTTGGCAGAGAGCCTGCTTCCCACCCACCCCCACCCTCTGCCCCCTGCCTCTCTACTTGTGGTCTCTCTCTCTCTGTCTGTCAAATAAATAAATAAAACCTTAAAAAAAAGAAATAAATATGACACATGTGTACTCTGTCCTCTCACTGGTTTAGTCAGTATTCAGATAGACTTTTGCTCAAATCCTGGCTTCTATACAATCCTGATTAATCAACTTAAACAGAACTTTGAGTTTTCCATTTGTGAAATGAATATGACACCTACCTTATGGTGTTATAAAGACTGAGATGATCCAAGTAAATAAAGCTTTATAGCATATACTGAGAGTAAGCACTCAACAAATGTTATCAGCTTCTGTGATGTTGATGATGAAGAAGAAAAAGGAGGGGAAAGAGAAGAAGAAGAAAATGGGTAAAACCTGACAATAATACGCTTTCAATGAAAGTTACTCCTTTTTCCTTTTCTCATTCCCTTCATTGCTAGGTTAAGATTTACAGACCCAATCTAGGCCAAATCTCATTACAACAAAATTGTCGCCCAGCTTCCCCTGACAAATGGGAACCTTCTTGTACTGAATATTGGGTGAAAATCTACTACATTTTATTTTATTTTTTTAAAGATTTTAATTTATTTATTTAATAGAGAGAGATCACAAGTAGGTGGAGAGGCAGGCAGAGAGGTGGGGGGGGCAGACTCCCCGCTGAGCAGAGAGCCCCATGTGGGGCTCGATCCCAGGACCCTGAGATCATGACCTGAGCCCAAAGGCAAAGGCTTTAACCCTCTGAGCCACCCAGGCGCCCCAATCTACTACATTTTAAATAAATCAGGTTATTTATATTCCATATGCTTGACAATGTACAGGGACGACTCTTATAAATAGTCATGTAAAAAATGGTGTCAGATTATTTCCTTACACTTTTTTCTTGCGAGTACCATTATAAAATTATAGTAGACAGTCCTTTAAATTGGGACATGCGTTATGCATAAAAGGGTAGCTTGCAAAGTTCTAGTGGTTTTTATGGAGAAAGCTTCACCATCTCTATTACCTGAGCTCTTACCTCTGACGTGCTCATTACACATTTCCTTATTTCACCTTTTCCATATTTTCTCTTCTGAATCATCTTCCTTCAGCTCCTCATCATCGTGAATTTACTTTTCTTACTCTTTGTTCCACTTATCTATTGCTGCATGAAAAACTACCACAAAAATCTGTGGCTTAAAACAATCATTTTATTTTACCAGTGATTTGTAAATCAGGAATTTGGGAAGGGCTTGTCTAAGTGGTTCATGTCTGATCCATGTGGAATTGGTTGAGGCAGTTGGAGCTCGAGGCTGTACTTCCAAGATGGCTCCTCACTCACATCTTCAGGACTTCAGTGTTCCTTGGCCTCTCTCTTCTCTCAGTCTCTTCCTCCATGGCCTCACCCTGTGGCTTGGGCTTTTCACAGAATGGTGGTCTCAGAGTAGTCTCACTTCTTAACTGACTGTTGATTTCCCACAGGTGCGAAGTGGAGAATGCTGAGCCATTTAAGAGCTACATGTGGAACTAGCATGGCCTCATTTTTGTCATCCTGTATTGGTCAAGGCTGTCACCAGTCTGTCCCAGATCAAAGAGAGCAGAAATAGACACTAGCTCTTCATGGAAGGAGTGCCCATCATTAATCAGCCGCCATGCTTTTGTTCTCCAAACTCTGTTATTCCAGGGAAGTGTTTACATATCTTTTTCAGAGAATCTGCCTTCAGTTTCTTGAAGTTCTGCTAGCTTCCTGAATTAAAATCAGGGTCTATACATACAGATTTATTTACACAACTAGTACTATTTACTGACTAGTGCTGGGCACTACTACTGTCTAGCAGGAAAGACAGCTATTAATAATACAATAAAATACTTATAAACTAAGTGCTATACAGAAAGAGGACTCGGTACCCTGAACATGTAACGATAGAAATCCATTTGTCTGAGGAAGACTTCCCTGAGGAGGTGACTTTTGAGCTGAGACTTGAAGGATGGGGAAGTATTGACGAAGATTGGAGAGAACATTCTAAACTAAGGGAACATATTAGCAAAGACAAAAAGTGGGAGGGAGCTTAATGTGTTTGAGGAAAGGAAGAGAAATCCATGCACTACAGCTGGAATGTGGGTGATATTGTTAACTCATTTTAAAAGCGAGGAAACTCAGTGTCAGTGCCCAGCTGAGAGCCTCATACAAGGTAAGGGCTCCACCAAGTGTGTTTCCCCAATAATGGGGAGTTTGCCAATGATTTGCCATCTGCCTGCATGCCTCTTTTGTAGCTTTTTACAACTAGAAAAGCATCCCCTATAAACCAACTGAAGTCTTACATGAGACATCAGCATGAAAGACTCAGAGAAATCAGCATGAAAAACTACTGTAAGAAAACATTATCTGCAAAAAATATAATACTTCTTGGTGGTATTACAGATATGAGTATAGTTAAAATGTAAATCAAGACTAACTCATGCCAAGATTATCTAACTCTTTAAATGTGATTTATGATTCACATGACTATCTCCATTATGTGCATATAAATAAATATATATATATTCAACTTCTTTGTGAAAGCTAGAGAAAAATGGAAATTTGTGTTCATATAGGTCATACATGTAGCTACTTATTAAATTTTCCTGATAATTTATTTAAACATCCCAGCAAATCAATATATGCATCAGTATAAAACGCTGCACAGATTATCAATCATTTACTAGTCTAGGATATTTTATGCTTTTATATCCTAACATATGGGCTTCAGCTCTCTATTCAGTTCTTAAATTACTTTTAATGTATTTATTATAGCTGAGAAAAAATTATGTCATCTGCCAACCCAAAAGCAGAAAAAATTAGAAAGGCCTTTAAAGAAAGATTTTTTTTCAAAAATTCAGGAAGAAAAACAACAACAGGAAGATTACCTTGGAAAGCCTTTTGTCCACCCTCTGGGCATTCTGTGATAGCTCCATCATTTTAGGAGGAAAAGGGATAAAAATATTATGTAGAAAAACAGGAATCATACTTTCATGCATTTTTAAGAAGAAAAGAAAGATGTTTCAACTCTAATTTACTTTTTGCCAAGAACTCTTTTTGACATCCTAATTAATTTTAGGGATTATCCTTTCAGTTATATCCTTCCTTTCAACTTGTTAATATTTCTTGAGCTTTGCAATATGGTCTGCCTTGTTGTAACATTCTGGTGATCCTCAGAAACGGTCATTAGCTGTTAAGGAGGAGATCAGGGGAAGAAGCTGGGCATTGCCAGGAAACACTGATGAATAGTAACTGAAGAAGAATGGCTAACATTTTGGGGAATAGTCTTCAGGATTTCTATCACTCTATAATATTGTATTCTATATAATTTTATATTATTTTATAATATTTATTCTAAGGAACATGGTGAAAGCAATATACCCTTTAATGGGAATTATATTTCCATTGTCTTCTGAAAGTTTAAACATAATTTTTATTTCACTTTAAATTGTGTTTTCTTTTAAAAGACTCACAGTTTGCCACAGCCTAAGAGGTAGTAACTGAAAAGCTGAAAGTAGTTAATAACTGAGGTTATTTTTCCTCTCTCTTGTTTTTCTTTTATTAAAAACACCAGAAGGAAATTAAATGCTTAATTAAATTAAACAAATATGCTGAACTCTAATATTACTACCACTCGCACCATTAATTGCTTATTTGAGTATTATGACAATTTTCACATAGTCTGAAAGTAGAGTAGGTTTGGCTCTAAATCAAAACAGGCAGTGTTCGTTCTACATGGTCTGGGAACAGGCATTCCGGGGGAGCCCATGTGAACATCATCAAAACACCAGATAATTTAATATCGCTAGTTCAGTGTGCTGGGCCTGTCCTTATCCCATTAGGGTGAAAATGGTGCTTCCAGCTTCCATCTGCTTGTCTCTGCTTGGGGGAGAACCCTGTTGGGCTGGCCTAGTCACATTTCCTGGAAGAGTTCACACAGATCTGATTTTGGAATTTCCAGAAATGACTATACCCATCTTAACACATACTGGAATCTAAGAATATGGTATTTCCTTGTCACATTAGTCTAAATCATACATTCAAGTAAATTCAAAGAGCGCAAATCGGCTTTCAAAGGAAGGACTGCAAAAAGAGAAAACAGGATCACTTGACAAAACAGCTACTTCTGAAGAAGTCACTCAATGCTTCCCCCCCGTAGGTCAAACTGTGACAAGTCAAAATTCATCTTAGAAGTTCTTCAAAGCTCCCTCTTCCCACCCCACACACCATTAGCAACTCCATCCCCACTAACTCTCTCAGCCTACCTTAAACTGCCCCCCTCATAACCAAGATGTATTCCCTCTGGAGTTCATTCATTCAGATTCCTCCTAAGTCTCTACTTAAACCCAATACACCTATTTGTGCTAGGATCTAGTAGATGAAAATATCTTCGATCAAGTCAATACTTTTTTTATTGAGTAACTAAGTGCTAGGCATTGTGGCTAACAACCTGCTGAGGAAACTGTTCATTTAAAAAATTGGGAACAACTAGAAAGCTCTACAATAAGGTAATAGCTAAATAAATCATGGTACTCCATACCTGTGGGATACCCTGTAGCTACTAGAAATTAAGCTTTTGAAATTAATATGGCCATCCATTGTGGACGTTAACTAAACATATTGCGGTAATCACTTCACAATCTGTATGTACATAATTATGCTGTATGACTTAAATGTATGCAGTGTTGTATGTCCATTATATCAATGAAACTGGAAAAAATAAGAAAATAATGCTTTAGCATAATACCAGTTTTATTTTAAAAATGCACACAGGAGGGATGCCTGGGTGGCTCAGTCAGTTAAGTCAGTTAAGCGGCTGCCTTCAGCTCAGGTCATGATCTCAGGGTGCTGGTATCGAATCCTGCATCGGGCTTCTTGCTCCACAGAGAGCCTGCTTCTCCCTCTGCCTCTGACTGCCTGTACTCTCTCTCTCTCTCTGACAAGTATATAAAATCTTTAAAAAAAAAAATGCACACAGAAATTTTTTTTTTTTTTTTGCTTTTTTTGCTTAGGACTTTTGGTTGTCTTTAATATGTGGGATTATATGTCATTTTGATTTTCTGCACATTTTTATGTACTTCCCAAATTTTCTTCCAGGAGCATGTACTTGTGTTATAATGAGAAAACCAACACTAAACATTATTTTTTGAAGGGAGTTTCTCTCTGGAAGAGTTGTTGGTCTAGTTCAGAAGATACTAGATAGAAAACAATTAGTATGTTATGATAAGTGTTACAGTTTTGTATAAGGTATTATGAGAACAACTAACCATCCATATACATAGATGATGGAAGATTTAACAGCTACTGTCAACAATGATTCTGTATTAAAGTCTTTAGCACAAACAATTCCTTATACAAATCTTTAGTGCCAGATATATTTCAAGACTTAGAACTTTTTGGATTCGGGGATGGTTTTATAAAGGTAATATGGTGAGTGTATGTATTCACAGAACACACCCAATAGACCTGAGCCAGTGCCTCATAATCTAACATATTAATATTCCCATGTAGTGAGATGGGACTATTAGAATAAGGACTATAAAGCTTCTCATCTGTAGGCCACCACATCTGTTACTAAAAAGTCCTTCTTTGCAGAGCCATTTGGATTTCTGCATTGTAGGCTGTGGACCCAGATGGGCAAAGTGGGGACTCAGCCCTAAAGCCTGTGCAGGGCGGCGTTCCTTATCTGCTGCTCAGCTCCCAGTTCATTAAGCCCAACACCTCTTCCAGTTGTAGGAGTCATAAAACTGATTTTGATTCACGTTAGAACATGTGATTGTATTTGATCATAGGTAGATGCATGTGCTCCAGGACTGAAAAGGCTCTGTGTCTTGAAGACACATGTGCTTAAAAGGGTCTGGGGTTGCTTGAAAGGTGAAAGAAATGTTATCATAAGCACATTTTACAGACTAAAAAATGTGAAGAAATGTGATGTTCTAAGTAGAAGTAATATTAGTAGAGCTGGCAAAAAGCATTTCTCGGTATTTTTAAAAGGTTGTCTCTAAGCCAAACATTTCTTAATCTCTCTTGGAAGAACACTGACGGCTAAGTGACAAAATGGCTGTGGTTTCAGACCTTAACTCTAAAACTGCTGAGTTTGGCACTTGGGTGGCTCAGTGGGTTAAAGTCTCTGCCTTTGGCCCAGGTCATGATCTCAGGGTCCTGGGATTGAGCCCCATATCAGGTTCTCTGCCCAGCAGGGAGCCTGCTTCCCATTCTCTCTCTGCCTGCCTCTCTGCCTACTTGTGATCTCTCTCTCTCTCTGTCAAATAAATAAATAAAATCTTTAATAAATAAATGAACTGCTGAGTTTATTGATACATAGCCAGTTTAAGCAAAATTCTATTTATTTACTTAAATATATATACCACAGAAGTTGAAAAAAAACCCATATCATTTATATATATAAATAAATATTATATTTATTATATTTATATTTATAAATATTATATATTATTATAAATAAATAGTTTGGGGTTTTGTTTTTCAACTTCTGTGGTATAATGAATTGTGTGCAATGTCTGAGTTAGTATTGCGTACCATTGAGGACAAGTAGCAATTTCTATGAACTGAGAGATAAGCAGTTTTAGGGTGAAAAAAATGCCAGTGATGATTCATTTGAAATCAACCTTGAGAGTTTTCTTTCTGGCAAAAGGGAGAACTAGAAAAAAGGTTAAATTCTTTAGTTCTAGGAAACTGCTTTGTTTTTAAGGCTGCTCCTCCAAGCTCTGCTAGTTAATCAAGATGAGTTGTTTGACTTTTTCCTGGGGATACAAGAGCTTCCACAGTCAGACTTCCCACACAGAGCTTCTGACAGGGAAAGGAGTTTCTCTAGGTTTCTACAAACCAGGCACTCAATGAAGGTCGATTTATTAATGCAAATTGACCATCAAGATCTAAATTCCACAATAATCCCTCCAAATAATGGTTTAGCAATTGTTACCACCTTCTCTCTCAGTAACCTTATCAGAAATATCAATATTTAGAAAACTAATTTATTTGACCTCCTGTGTGTCTTCTCAGCTCTGGCTGGAGTCACAAAAACAGAAACGTGGCCATAGGGCAACTTAAAGGACATGTACCCTATGAATTATTGGGAGCTGGCTATTTTGAACATTTTCGTCACTGTTTTCAGCAGCTGATAGACCACTGTGTGCTATAAATAGCTCCAGAGCTTCAATAAGTTTCTGTGTTCATGTGAAATTCACATTTTATTAGCCTACTTTAGACTCCTGTCTTCATTGTCATCACAGAAAAATATTTATTACCTGTTTAATATCACATAGCTCTGTTTAGGCCCCATGGGAAATAAATTAGGGATAGTCCATTCTTATCTTCTGGGACCTTACAATTTTGAACAGAGAGAGAGACATGAGCTATAGAATAAACAATAACATGAATTAAGTAGGTAAAATGTTATATTGAGAACAAGTCAAACAGATTACTTAGGTCGACCTTCAGTTGGTGAGTGTAGAGGCGACTATAAAAGCAACCCACAGGGAACTGCTGGGTTTTTTAAGAGCTTAATTAATTGTTTAATTTAGACACTGTTTCCTGGAGGAGGGAAAAATCTGGAGATTTTGCAGATTTGGTGACTGCAAAATAACTAAAATTCTAGAGTGGGAGAAATATTCCAAGATTGCTGTCATTTTTATATTCAAACCTTGCAAGAAATGGCATCAGAACTAAGGCCCAGCAAATTCTGTTGGTTTTAAGTTTTGCCTTCAGTCACATGTCACTCAGAACAGATGTGCTATTTATACTGAGAAAAGTATAAGGATTGTGCTCAAATGTATGTTGAACTCTGACTTTGATAGTGCTCATTACATATGAAGAGTTTTGGATCTTTTAGGTGAAGAAAAATAATGTATTTTGATGAAAAAAATAACCATAATCTTCAAAACAAAAATATGTACTAAGTGGCATTATTTCACATTTTTGCAAAATGGAGGACAGCTTGATTCCCATATCTTCTGCATTCAATCTATTGCAAATCTTGTCATAAGAAAAAATGATTGTATATATTTAAAGAGTACAACATGATGTTTGATACACATATACATAGTGAAATTACTATTACTGTCAAGCTGATTAACAACATATCCATCTCCAAACACATTTCCTTTTTTGTGTATGTGGCAAGAATCTACTCTCTTGGCAAATTTCCAGTATAAAACACAGTTTTATTAGCTACACTTATCATGCTGCACATTAGGTGTCAAGATACTATAGACAATAAATGCTAGAGTGAGGCAAGATGGAAAAGCAGGGGACCCCATTTCATCTGGTTCCTTGAATTCAGCTAGATATCTATCAAATCATTCTGAACACCTATGAATTCAATCTGAGATGAAGTCAACCAAGAGAAGAATTGGAATTCTACAAGTAGAAAAACAACCATTTTCTGCAAGATATTAGGTGCAGGGAAGTGAATCTGAGGGGATATATCAGAAGATAAATGGCAGGGGGAGGGAGTCTCGTTAAGCCAGCCACTGGAAAGTGATATAGCCCCAGAGCTCAAAATCAGAATTTTAAAAGTCTGCTCCAGGGAGAGACCTCTCTGCTGGAAAGGTGCTCAGGTGGCAAAGTGGGCCGAATCCTAGGTAGGACAGTGTGGTTTCAGGATCTCCAGGGTCACAGAAAGAGCAGGGGTGCCTGAGTCATCAGGGTTCCCAAGCATTGGAGTGGGGAACCCAGTGAGGGTTAGTGAGCCTGGGAGTGGCTCTCAGCTCAGTTTGCCATAAACTGTGAACCACAGCAGGATCTGGTTACTGTTCTCTGTGCAGGGACGTTGCAAAGGGCAGAAACAGGGCAACTTTCCTCCTTTCCTGAAGAGGATCAGCACAGATAGAAGAAGTCTGAAGAGACCGGCACACAAAAAAATGGAGACTGCTTTTCTCTGAAAGTTTAGCGAAGAGGGGGCTGGGACCTTTCAGCTCCAGGACAGGAAATTGGAGCACTCCTATTTTTATTTTCCTCCTCTAAAATGGTGGGAAAGGACTTCAGGGAACAAAATCCACATAGAGCAACCAGAAGCTGTTTACACTGAGCCTGGCCCCCTAGCAAGGGGTGGTGCAATTCCACCCAGGCAAAGATACCTGAGAATCCGCACAGCCGGCCCATCCCCCAGAAGACAGCTGGAACATGGGGCAAATACCAAGTTTACAGAGCACACACTATGGCAAAACTACAGTGCTAGGGGAAAATAGTATATAGAATTTGAGGTTTTTTTTCTCATGATTCATTTATCTTTCAGTTTAAATTTTCCCTTTCTTTCTCCTTTTCAACTAGTTTAATTTATCAACTCTTTGTTCTTAAGTCTTTTTTTTTTTTAAGATTTTATTTATTTATTTGACAGAGAGAGATCACAAGCAGGCAGTAGGCAGAGAGGCAGGCAGAGAGAAAGAGGAGGAAGCAGGCTTCCCGCTGAGCAGAGAGCCCGATGCGGGGCTCGATCCCAGGACCCTGGGATCATGACCCGAGCCGAAGGCAGAGGCTCAACCCACTGAGCCACCCAGGTGCCCCATGTTCTTAAGTCTTTTTTTAACTTTTTTTTTACATTTACATTTTACAGATATATTCTTCATTTTGCCTTCCTTTCACTGTATTCAATTTTATTTTTGTATATATATGTATGTATCGTGTGTGTGTGTGTGTGTGTGTGTGTGTGTGTGAGTTTTGCTTTCTTTACAATTTTGGGATTTAGTGTCCTCTAACAAACAGACCAAAATACACCTAGAACCAAGTGCATTATGCTCTTTTGTCCACTTGGGAGATTATATTCTCTCCTTTTTCCATGTTTTTCCTTTTTCTTTTCTTTTTTTGGTTTCTGAACTCTTCAGATTTGTCTAGTGTGTATTTCATGTGGGTTGTGGTTGATGTTCTTGATTTTGTTCTCTCATTCATCCATTTATCTCTGGGCAAAATGAACAGAAGGAGAAATTCACAACAAAAGAAAGAACCAGAAGTAATTCTCTCTGCCACCGATATAATGGATATGGATATAAGTAAAATGTCAGAGCTGAAATTCAGGGTAATGATTATAAAGTTACCAGTTGGGCTTGAAAAATCATAAAAGGCAGTACAGAATCTCTTAGTACAGAAATAAAATCCAATCAGGCAAAAATTAAAAATGCTTTAACTGAGATGCAGTCTAAAATGGATGCTCTAGGGGCGCCTGGGTGGCTCAGTGGATTAAGCCGCTGCATTCGGCTCAGGTCGTGATCTCAGTGTCCTGGGATCGAGCCCCGCATCGGGCTCTCCGCTCAGCAGGGAGCCTGCTTCCCCCTCTGTCTCCGCCTGCCTCTCTGCCTACCTGTGATCTCTCTCTCTGTCAAATAAAATAAAATAAAAAATCTTTAAAAAAAATAAATAAAATGGATGCTCTAACAGCTAGGGTAAATGAAGCAGAAGAGAGAGTCAGTGACATAGAAAACAAGATGATGGAAAGGAAGGAATTGAGAAAAAGAGAGAAAAACAACTAATGGACCATAAGGGGAGGCTTCGAGAAATCAGTGATACCATAAAACAAAAGAGTATTAGAATTATTGGAGTCCTAGAGGAAGAAGAAAGAGAGGGACAGAAGGTGTATTTGAGAAAATCATAGCTGAGAACTTCCCTAATCAGGGGAAGGAAACAGCATTCAAGTCCAGAAGGGTAAAAGAACCCCCCTCAAAATTATTAAAAATAGATCAATACCCTGATATTTAATAGTGAAGCTTGAAAATTTCAGAGATAAAGAGAAAAATCCTGAAAGCAGCTCAAGACCCTTAACCTATAGGTGTAGGAATATTAGACTGGCAGCACACCTATCCACAGAGACCTGGCAGGCCAGAAAGGGTGGGCATGATACATTCAGGGTATTAAATGAGAAAAACATGCAGCAAGGCTTCAATCAGAATGGAAAAAGAGATACAGAGCTTCCAGAACAGAAACAGAAACTAAAAGAATTTGTGATCACTAAACCAGTCCTGCAAGAAATATTAAAGGGGTTCTTGTAAGTGAAGATAAAGCCCCAAAGTAACACAGACCAAAAAGAAACAGAGACAATCTACAGAAACAGGAACTTTATAGGAAATACAATAGCACTAAATTCATATCTTTCAATAGACACTCTAAATGTAAACAGGCTAAATGCTCCAATCAAAAGACACAGGATATCAGATTGGATAAAAAAGCAAGATCCATCCATATGCTGACTACAACAGACTCATTTTAGACCTAAAGACACCTCCAGGTTGAAAGTTAGGTGTTGAAGAACTATTTATCATATTAAAGAACATCAAAAGGAAGCTGGGGTATTAATCCTCTTATCAGACAAATCAGATTTTAAACCAAAGACTATAGTAAGGGATGAAGAAAGACACTATATCATACTTAAAGAGTCTATCCAACAAAAAGATCTAACTATTATAATTATTTACGCTACTAAATTGGGAGTAGTCAATTATATCAACCAATTAATAACCAAATTAAAGAAATACATTGATAATAATACAATAATCATAGGGGACTTCAACACTCCACTCACAGCAATGGACCGATCATCTAAGCAGATCAAAAAGGAAACAGGGCTTTGAATGACATACTGGATGAGGTAAACTTCACAGATATATACAGAGCATTTTATCCTAAAGCAACATAATATACATTTTTGTTAGTGCACAAGGAACCTTCTCCAGAATAGAACACATACTTGATCACAAATCAGGTCCCAACAGATTGGGATTATTTCCTGCAGTCACAAGAGGAAATTTGGAAGGAACTCAAACACTTGGAGGGAAAAGAGCAGCCTCTAAAGAATAAATGGTCAACCAGGAAATTAAAGAAGAATTTAATAAATTCATGGAAACAAATGAAAATGAAAACACAACTGTTCATAACGTTTGGGATGCAGCAAAGGTGGTATTGAGAGGGAAGTACATAGAAATACAAGCCATTCTCAAGCAAGTCTCAAATGTACAAGGTAACCTTCCATTGAAAGGAGCTGTAGAAAGAACAGCAAATCAAGCCTAAAGCCAGCAGGAGAAAAGAGATAATAAAGATTAGAGCAGGAATCAATGAAATAGAAATTAAAAAAAAACAAAACAAAACAGTAGAACAGATCAATGAAATTAGAAGCTGGTTCTTTGAAAAATTTAATAAGATTGATAAACACCTAGCCACCTAGCCATATTTATCAAAAAGAAAAGAGAAAGGACCCAAATTAATAAAATCATGAATGAAAGAGGAGAGATCACAACCAACACCAAAGAAATATAAATAATTATAAGAACGTATTATGGGCAACTATATGTCAATAAATTAGGCAATCTGGAAGAAATGGATACATTCCTAGAGATGTATAAACTAACCAAAACTGAATAAGGAAGAAATAGAAAATCTGAAGAGACCCATAACCAGCAAAGAATTTGAAGTAGTAATCAAATATCTCCTAACGAACAAGAGTCTAGGGCCAGATGGCTTCCCAGGGGAATTCTGCCAAACATTTAAAGAAGAATTAATACCTATTTTCTGAAGCTGTTTAAAAAAGTCAGAATTGGGGGCACCTGGGTGGCTCAGTGGGTTAAAGCCTCTGCCTTCAGCTCAGGTCATGAAGGGTCCTGGGATTGAGCCCCACAGCAAGCTCTCTGCTCAGCAGGGAGGCTGCCTCCCTTCCTCTCTCTGTCTGCCTCTCTGCCTACTTGTGATTTGTCTGTTAAATAAATAAACAAAATCTTAAAAAAAAAATCAGAATTGAAGGAAAACTTCCAAACTCTTTTTATGAGGCCAGCATTGCCTTGATCCCAAAAGCAGAGAAAGACTGCACCAAAAAGAATTATAGACCAATATCCCTGATGTACATGAATGCCAAAATTCTCACCAAAATACTAGCCAGTAGATCCAACAGTACATTAAAAGAATGATTTACCATGAACAAGTGGGATTTATTCCTGGGCTGCAAGGGTGGTTCAACTTTTGCAAATCAATCAACATGATACATCACATTAATAAAAGAAAGGACAAGAACCATATGACCCTCTCAACTGATGAAGAAAAAGCATTTGACAAAATATAGTAAGTATCCTTTCTTGATTATAACTCTTCACAGTGTAGAAATAGAAGTAACATCTTTTAATATCATAAAAACCTTAAACAAAAAGCCCATAGCGATTAACATTCTCAGTGGGGAAAGACTGAGAGCTTTTCCCCCAAGGTCAGGAAGGAAGATGATAAGGATGCCCATTAACCACTTTTGTTCAATATAGTATTAGAAGTCCTAGCCTCAGCAATCAAACAACAAAAAGAAATAAAAAGCATTCAAATTGGCAAAAAAGAAGTCAAACTCTCACTCTTCACAGATGACATCATACTTTATGTGGTTATAAATACCAAAATACTCCATCCCCAAATTGCTAGAACTCATACAGGAATACAACAATGTGGTAGGGTATAAAATCAACACACAGAAATCAGTTGCATTTCTATAACTAACAAGGAGATGAAAGAGAAATTAAGGAATTGATTGCATTTATGCACCAGAAACCATAAGATACCTAGGAATAAACCTAACCAAAGAGGTAAAGGATCTGTACTCTAAAAACTATAGAACACTTATGAAAGAAATTGAGGAAGACACAAAGAAATGGAAAAATATTCCATGCTCACAGACTAAAAGAATAAATATTGTTAAAATGACTATGCTACCCTGAGCACTCTACGCATTCAATGAAATCCCTACCAATATACCACTGGCATTCTTCAGAGAGCTGGAACAAATAATCCTAGAATTTGTATGGAACCAGAAAAGACTCTGAATAGCCAGAGGAATGTTGAAAAAGAAAACCAAAGCATCACAATACCAGACCAAAAGCTATATTACAAAGCTGTAATTATCAAGACAGTATGGTACTGGCACAAAAACAGACACACAGATCAAAGGAACGAATAGAGAATCTAGAAATGGACACTCAACTCTATCGTCAACTACTCTTTGACAAGGCAGGAAAGAATATCTAATGGAGAAAGGACAGTCTCTTTGATGAAAGGTACTGGGAAAATGGGACAGCCCCATGTGGAAGAATCAAACTGGACCATTTTCTTGTGCTCTTCGATGAAAGGTACTGGGAAAATGGGACAGCCCCATGTGGAAGAATCAAACTGGACCATTTTCTTACACTATACACAAAGATAAACTCAAAAGACTGTGAAAAGAGCTAAGATGTCCTAAATATGAGATAGGAATCCATCAAATCCTAGAGAAGAACACAGCTTCAACCTCAGCTGCAGCAACTGCTTGGTAGACATGTCTCCTGAGTCTAGGGAAACAAAAGCAAAAATGAACTATTGGGACTTCATCAAGATAAAAAGCTTTTGCACAGCAAAGGAAACTGTTGACAAAACCAAAAGATAACTGATAGAAGGGGAGATGATATTTGCAATGATATATCAGATAAAGGGCTAGTATCCAAAATGTATAAAGAACTTATCAAACTCAACACCCAAAAGACAAATAACCCAATCAAGAAATGGGTAGAAGACATGAGCAGACATTTCTCTAAAGAAGATAGAACAATAGCCAAAAGATACATGAAAAAATGTTCCACATCACTTGGCATCAGGAAAATACTATTAAAAATCACAATGAGACACCACCTTACACCGGTCAGAATGGCTTAAATTAACAAGTCAGGAAATAACATACGTTGATGAGAATGTTGAGAAAGGGGAACCCTCTTACACTGTCAGTGGAAATGCAAGCTGATACAGCTACTCTGGAAAACAGTATGGAGTTTCCTCAAGAAGTTAAAAATAGAGCTACCAGGTATTTACCCCAAAGATACAAATGTATTGCTGTGAAGGGGCACCTGCACCCCAGTGTTTATAGCAGGAATGTCCATGATAGCCAAAGTGCAAAAAGAGCTGAGATGTCCATCGATGGATGAATGAATAAAGATGTGATATATATATATCTATCTCCACACACAATGGAATATTACTCAGCCATCAGAAAGGATGAATACTTAGCACTTATATTGACATGGATGGAACTGGAGGGTATTATGCTAAGTGGAATAAGTCAATCAGAGAAAGACAATGATCATATGGTTTCACTCCTCCATGGAATATAAGAAACAGTACAGAGGACTGTAGGGGACAGGAGGGAAAACTGAATGGGAAGTCATCAGGGAGGGAGAAAAACCATGAGAGACTTAACTATAGGAAACAAACAGGGTTGCTGGAGGGAAGGTGAATGGGGTGGTGGGGTAATTGGGTGATGGGCATTAAGGAGGACATGTGATGTGATGTGATAAGCACTGGGTGTTATATGCAACTGATGAATTATTGAGCACTACATCTGAAACTAATGATAAAAAATTTTAAAAAGAAAGCAACATTAATACTTTAAATATACAAATGGACATGTTTTCACAGACAGCATCAGTAAGACAGTTAAAGTCAATGAACTTTGAAAACAAATTATTATGAGGCCATGTTTATATAAGCATGTCTGAATGGCTGGAGTTCAAGTATTTATTTTTATCTACTTTATTCAGATTAAACTGAATTTATAAAAGATAATGAGCCTCATTCTAATATCTGCCTCACTAGTGTCTTATTGACACAGCTGAAACCCTCCAAAAAGTGGTGAGTTCTTTCAGCTAGAAAATATTAATGATTTGTTTTTTGCAAATTTCACAATATATTAAAAGAATATCTCTGGGAAAGAGGCATGAGAAAGGTAACATCTATAGTGAAGAAATCACACTGCTATCAGTCTTGCTTTCGGGCAAGCCAATGTGGATCTGAGGTTCTGGCCAAAGGCTCACTTACACAGGGTGCCTCCAATAGATAGACAACTTACTTTACTACAAAGCATAAAAAATGTGGCTTTCTGGAGATAAGAATGAAAATCCACTGGATTGAGAGCTGTCATCTATACTTTAAAATATTAGAAATAAAATGTTCTCTCTTTTTTTTAAACATTTATTTATTTGACAGAGAGAGACATGCAAGAGGGGGAACACAAGCAGGGCAAGTAGGAGAGGGAGAAGCAGGCTTCCTGCTGAGCAGGGAGCCCAACACGGGGCTTGGTCCCAGGACCCTGGGATCATAACCTGAGCTGAAGACAGATGCTTTACGACTGAGCCATCCAGGCACCCTAGAAATAAAATGCTCTTAAACCAAGAAGATCCTCAAAGAGATGCTTTAGTATGGGGATGCCCAGTAGAGTTTTCAAAACACACATGAAATATCTACAAAACTGAAAGCTCCCCCCCACCCCAAATCAAAAGGCTCAAGGAGAATTGTCCCGACAGAATTCAGCTCTTATAAGTCAATCAGGACTTGAATAATACAGTTGCAATGCAGAGAGTTAGAATCCTCCTGTGAAGCATTTTTCCTAAGCATTGGTTAGGATTTTATTATAGGCTACTGTGATATTTTTGTCTTTAAAATTTCAGCCGGAGTGTATATTTATTCACCTATTCAACCAACAAGTGCCTACTGGATGCCAGCATTGGGGATGTAAAATGAATATGCTATGTGGCTCCTGAACTTCCTGAATCTGGCAAGAAGTAAAAAGCACATCGAGTATATCAATGCTGTTCAAAAATTTAGAGCGATGTCAGGAAAGATATTCATCTCCCTTTGGGGGAGCTTCATCAAAAGGAACAAATAGAAAGGCAGTCCAGGCAATAGAAATGACATTTATGAAGGTGTGGGGACAGAAAGAAAGGCACTTTGGGATCATGGAAAAACAACTCAAAATGAGAGGATGGATGGGAGAGGTTGCCTGGCTGATTCCATCGAGATAGCATGTTACTCTTGATATCAGAGTTCAAGTCCCACCTTGAGCATAGAGCTTACTTAAAAAAAAGAAGAGTCGATGGGGATGAAGAGCTAGGTCAGGTGACCAATGGAGAAAGAATCTTTGATGGAAGTTAAAAGCAAGGAAATGATCAGAACTAAATTTAAGGACAACACTCCAGGGTAGTATGATATAATGTTCCTAAAACAATTGGACGTTTAATTGACCAAGGTAACTTTCCAGAGAAGTTACGTCTTTGTCCAAAGAAGACACACTGACCTCTTTCAAATGAATGGCTTGGTCCTTTTCTCAGCAGTTGTTGTCCTTGAAGATAGGACCGCCAACTGAGGGAAGGTGAAGAAGTCTTTACTCTCAGAGAGCCCACCTGGACATTACTGAGAGAGTACTTGAGAACCCATGGCCATTATCCTTCAATCAAATGCATGTTACATAGGGTATTTCAAGCTTTACCGTCAGTAATCAATGCAGAGCCCAGGAAAGGGCAGTAGGCAATCGGAACTACATATCTACATATCATAGCAATCATGAAATAACCGACCCAGAAAGCAATTTAATATAACTTTATAATTGTTTATATATTATATATATTAATAAAATTTATATATAATATAAATTTTATAATTTAATAGTCCTTCATCCTCAAATGTCAACTTTTGTCATAATTATTCTCCCAATCAGCAATTTTCTTTCAACATAATCAATATTTTCCTTGTTTCAATATAATCTTGTTTTTCCGAATGGATTTGTTATTTTTTAAATAAATTTCACTTACTTAATTTTTGAAGTGGTGGCACATTCACATAGTCCAAGTATCAAGAAATACAGAAAGATATATATGTATCAATGTCTTCTTTCCACTCCTGCCCTCTATTTGCCAAGTTCCCAAAACAAGTAACCAACATTATTAGTTTCTCATTCAGTCTCAAGAGTTTTAGAAAGTATACACAAGCCAGTACAAGGATAGATACTTTTCAGTTTTTTTCCACCCCAATGGTACACTATTTTGACTGGTTTTTACCCCTATCTAAAAGTAAATCTTGGAGATTGTATTAATCAGCTTGAGCTGCCATACCAAAACCCCATAGATTAGATGGCTTAAACAACAGAAATTTATTTTTTCACATTTCTGCAGACTGGAAATCTGAAGTCAGGGTGCCAGCCGTGGTTGGGTTCTGGTGAGAGCTCTCTTCCTGGCTTGCCGAGGGTTCCTTCTCACAGTGTCCTCACTAGGCAGAAAGAGACAGTAGTTCTTCCAGTGTCTCTTATTATAAGAGCAGGGATCCCACCTTCATGACCATATCTAACCCTAGTTAGTCCCCAGATACCATAGCATTGGGGATTAAGTCTTCAACATAAGAAATTGCATTGGGGGACACAAACATTCAGTTTATAACAGAGATCTTTCCATACAAGCATATCTTTCCATATAAGCATATAAAGAACCTCTCTAGTTTATTTTTTTTATAGCTGCACAGTATGCTACTATTACAACATACATCTTTAATATTGCAACTGGGAAAAATAAAGCTGTCCTTAATCATTCTTTATTAATAGGATCTGCAGAAATACAGTAAGACAACATGAGCCCTAGAGACTGGGATGATATTTCTGATGAGTTCACATCTAAACTGGAATTATATGCTGATGACTGTTGGAGATGTATCAAAACTTAAATAATATGCTTAATGCACATTTGTTAGCCCATCAGTAGATCCTCAAAACTTTAGCTTTCGGGACACCTGGGTGGCTCAGTGGGTTAAGCCTCTGCCTTCGGCTCAGGTCGTGATCCCAGAGTCCCGGGATCAAGCCCCACATCGGGCTTTCTGCTCAGCAGGGAGCCTGCTTCCCTTCCTCTTTCTCTGCCTGCCTCTCTGCCTACTTGTGATCTCTGTCTGTCAAATAAATAAATAAAATCTTAAAAAAAAAACTTTAGCTTTCTAAATCAAATATGGTTGAAATGTTATCCTCAAATGAAGTTATTCACTTGAAGGTGCAAATTACATCAATGAAACACATAGCTATGAAATGTATTTTTTAAGGTCAATGCTTATAGTCAACGCTCAGCTTACATCTGACCGTTACCTAACTATACAGGTTATATAGGCCATTCTAAACATGTTAGTGTATATTTTGGTTTTGAGAAAGGTATTTGTGTAGAAGATTTAGTGATCTTTATGAATAAAGTTCAAGTCATTATTCAGTTCAGAAGAGGGAAAGAATCAAGAATGAGGAAGAGAAAAAACAAAAGTATGGCCACAAAATACTTCTGGACAACCTTACTAAAAGCAGAATAATAGACTGAGTGCTATTCCAGCAGCCTGAACTATCCTGGCCTGAAGAAAGAGAAGGCAGAAGGGAGAGACAGTGAACAGAAGGTAGGTGAACAGAACAACATGTTCTTAAAAGTATAGCTTAAATTGGAATCACGGATAAAAGAGCAAGGAATCAAAGAGGGAACCAAGGTTTCAAGCCTAGGGGAGTGGGGAGAAAAAGTGACACTGTTGGCTGAGATAGAGTAGAAGATATTTAGGATGGGGTGAGAGCTTATTTTATATACCTTATGTTTGGGGGCTAATGAGATCATTATCAGCAGACATTTAACACATTGAAGGGAAGAGAGAGATTTGGGATTTTTTCAAGAAGGACTTATGAGCGGGGTGCCTGGGTGGCTCAGTGGGTTAAAGCCTCTACCTTTGGCTCAGGTCATGGTCTCAGGGTCCTGGGATCAAGCCCCGCATTGGGCTCTCCACACAGCGGGGAACCTGCTTCCCCCTCTCTCTCTGCCTGCCTCTCTGTCTACTTGTGATCTCTGTCAAATAAATAAATAAAATCTTAAAAAAGAAAAAAAGAAGAAGAAGTACTTATGAGAACAAGAGAGAAGGGGTGTAGTGAGAAGGAACCAGGGCAGAATGATGGAGATCACTCACATTCAGAGGTAGAAGGAAACAGATGGGCATTAAAAGAGAGAGAAGAGTAGTCAGAGAAACAGAAAGTGAACCAAGGCAGTGAGTTGCAAACACCAAAAGAGGAGGGCAAAGTCAAATGTGCCATGTGCTGGAAGAAGGGTCAACAAAGATATGGACACCCCTCTCCCCAAATATGTTAGGAGACATCAGATTTTAAGACATTAAGTAATGAGTTGAATAGTGAGAAAGTAAACTAAAAAAATGCATTACATTGATAATCTTTTGAGATGATTGTGAAGATAGGAAAACAATGTTATTTCATATTTTTATTCCACTTTAAGGACATAGAGTACTTCCACATATATTCCCTCTTTTGATGATATCATTAGGGGATAGAACTGTAGGTAGATATGTGGAGAAAGAAGCAGTGGAGAGAGGTGATCCAAGATGTAAATAGAAGTTGGAGTATTGGATGGTGTTAGTTTCTTAGGGAGGTGAGAGAGGAAAGAATTTAGTGCTAGAAAAGAGTAATGGGTAATGATGTGGGAAACAAAGGCAGAAGGAAATGTAGATCAAATTAAATGTCCATGTAACCTGCAGCCCATTGACAAATACTTGAGGCAGCAGAGTATAATGTCTTAATGTTAATTCTTTGCTAGAGGGAAAAACCATCTTAGTTTGACAATAGTAAGGCCTCCTGCATCCTGTGTCTTCTTTAGCGCATGAAAACCGTTTGGAACTTCCTTTATCTTTAATTCTCCAGCCCCAAAGTATATAATCAGCTGTCCTTCATATGCCTGGGGGCAGTGGGGGAGCAAGGAAGCGGGGTGGGCGTGGGGTAGCAGCAGCTCTTTCTGCCCACAGGTCCTGTCCCTGTGCTTTAATGAAACCACCACTGTGCACGGAAGTCATCTCAAGAATTCTTTCGTGGGGCACCTGGGTGGCTCAGTGGGTTAAAGCCTCTGCCTTCGGCTCAGGTCATGATCCCAGAGTCCTGGGATCGAGCCCCACATTGGCTCTCTGCTCAGGAGGGAGCCTGCTTCTCTCTCTCTCTCTCTGCCTGCCTCTCTGCCTACTTGTGATCTCTGTCTGTCAAATAAATAAAATTTTTTAAAAAAAGATTTCTTTCTTGGCTGTGGGCTCCAGGCCCCACCAAACCTCACCTGTATATTCCAAAAACTGTATCAGGTAAGAGACAACATTAAGTAAAAATAGCTAAGAAAGATTTTTGATTAAAAAGACCTGAAAGTGGGGCCCCTGGGTGGCTCAGTGGGTTGAAGCCACTCTCTGCTCAGTGGGGAGCCTGTTTCCCCCTCTCTCTCTGCCTGCCTCTCTGCCTACTTGTGATCTCTGATTGTCAAACAAATAAATAAAATCTTTAAAAATAAATAAAAATAAAAAGACCAGAAAGTAATCAAGGTAACCTTGAACTGAGGGCCCAGCTGACAAGAGAAATGTGAAACAAGTGGGGGAAATGCTGATGTTGGCATAAAAAGTCAAAACACTGGATCTGCACCCAGTCACAAGCTCTCCAGATCTCTAATATAATACCATGTCCTCCCACAAATGTAACAGTGAGAGGACACTGAAGTACTGGGACCAAGAGCAAACAGCTCAATGTCTTTTTTTTTTTTTAATTAATTTATTTATTTGAGGAAGACAGGCAGGGGAGGGGTAGAGGGAGAGGAACTTCAAGCAGACCCCACTGAGCATGGAGCCCAACATGGGGCTCAGTCCCAGGACCCTGAGATCATGACCTGAGCCAAAATCAAGAGTTAGACGCTTAAATGACTGAGTCATCCAGGCACCCCGACAGTTCAATGTCTTAAGTAACTCCAGCAGAGATTTTAAGAGAAGTTCCTCCACTGCAGAACTCAATTTAGAAGTCTGCTTTAAATTCCCACCCCAGCCCACTCCACAGGAAGCAAAAGCATTAAGCAAGCTGTTAGAGGAGTAAATTCCCCCAGGACTTTCTCATACAACAGGATGTCGTTCTGCGTCAGCCTCCAGTCACCCTTTTTAGAGAGTTCTGCTTTTTGTAAGACAATACCCAAGTGTTTACAAGTCTCTCTATTAAAAGGCACGCATGTTAAGAAATAAATTTAAGTTTTTATTCTATAGCTAATACATTGGGATATTACCCCATCTTCCTGGCTTGGTGTCTGGTTGGGGAAGGAGTATGCAACCTCTGCTGATCCAGTGTAAGTCATTCTTGAGACTGTTTATAGGATGGAGCCAAAGGGGAAGAAATCTTCTTTCTTTGATGGTAGAAGGGCTGCTAGGATGAGATGAGAGACCAAAGCAACTAGAAGCCATGCTCCCCGTGGCATGGAGAAAACTATCTGCAAAGAGAACCAGAAACACGGGTCAGAAATAGAGAGTATAAGCCTGAAAAGTGTTCCTGATGCTGACTTCATCATCTCCAGCCCCAGTTCCCTACACTTGGGTTTGGGTTACACCAGCCCATAAATTCTCCTTTTTGTGTGGGCAAGTTGGGATTTTGCCACTTGCAACCCAAAGTACCCCAACTTGTACACAGAATACTTTATACATCCACGGTGTTCAATACGTAGATATTGATTATCTGATTGCTTCAGTATTCCTGATTTTTCTGTACCTTTTGCATTTTTTGTGTGTCCTACAACTTCATTCTCAGTGAGGCTTGATCAGAGGTAAGGCTGCAGTTTTCCAGTAATAACTGGGAGCCCCAGTTCTCCGAAGTTGACCAAGGCCATTTAATATGTCTGTGTTTCAGTTTCCTAATCTGGAATATATGGCAAATAATAATAGCAGCTCGTTATTTCACACCTACTTTAATCCAAGTACTGGCCTAATGCTTAATATGCATTATCCTAGTTCCTAACAGCAACTTTGTGACATCTGTAGAATGCTCCTCATTTTATAGATGGCGAAGCTGAGATGCCATGAGCTTAAATGAACTGACCAAGGTCATACAGCTTGAGAGACAGAATTCTGACTCATATCCAGGTTTGCCTGAGTCTGTGCTCTTTCCAGTGTCCTGTGATGCCCTACTTATTCAAAAAGCTTTTGTGTGTATAGTAAGATAATGCAGGTACAATTGCTCTAAAAATAAAAAGAGATCAAAAATCATTCTCCAGTTGACAATAAAAAATGTGGAAGTGAGCCCAAGTATTAAGGAGGAAGATTTAGGTTTAGAACATTCTGACTACCCCAATTATGGCATTAAAACAGTAACTGAAAAATAAATGATGGATCTCATATAAACAAAAAATTTTTATGAAAAGAGAAAGTACAGCCAAGATTCTGTTCCATTTCTGAAGCCTCAATAAAATTCCAAAAGACATAAGTAAGTAAGCATTGCTAAGCTAGAGACCTTTCTAATTTTTTTCATTGAACCATTGATATGGAGGCCCTGGCATTTCCTCTGTGGCCCTGTTAATGAAGTTTCTTATAAAATATTAACATTTTCACATACAGACCTGGATGGCGCTATCAGTGGCATTTAAAATGAACAAACCTGTAGTCATGCTGTCTACATACCATTGAAGTACACGCAAACCCTATTTTTAGTAGAAGTTTACCTGGAAAAAGGTTAAGACCAAGCCTATGTGTTAAATGATGTTTCATAGCAAAACATTTGTGTTCCTCAAGCTATAACTATTTTTTAAAAATTTTTAAATATTTTTAAATATTTTTATTTATTTATTTGACAGAGAGAGACAGCGAGAGGGGAAACACAAGCAGGGGGAGTGGGAGAGGGAGAAGCAGGCTTCCCACTGAGGAGGGAGCCCGATGTGGGACCAACCCCAGGACCCTGGGATCAGGACCTGAGCCACCCAGGCGCCCCTTAAAACTTCTATTTTGTAGTAATTTTCAGTTTAGAACATTTTCATAATGTAACTAATTAATAAAAATATCAAAATGTACTAATACTCATTTACTCTGAAGCCAACTATTGAAATGTACTACTGTAAACAAAATGAAAAACCCGAAGCAGTGTAGAAGACCAACAAAGAAGCAAGATAACTATTTTAAATTTTAAATAATTAATATGTTTAATTTAAATTTTAAGTAATTAATATTAAATAAATAATAAATTTATTATTTTAAAATAATATCAGACATTGTTATAATTTTGAACAAATGTAGCACAGCTCTTCAATAATGAAATTTAAGTATTTTCTTTTTAAAACTCTAACATTCCAAGAACATCAGCTCATTAGGTAGACACTTCAAAAAAGTGGATTTATACTTAGAACTGCATGATTATTGACTATAACAATTGAGTTAAACACCTGCCCCAAATGCCAGACCTGATGCTGCCTTCTGCAACATCCCTTTTGGAACTCAAGATCTCTCCACTGTTGTTTTCAGAGACATCTTTTTAAAATGGGAAATTGATTGATGAAATCTTAGCCATGAATAAGTGCTAATGCATACGATAAATTAAAATGCTGTCATTTTGTAGAAAGGTTTACTGGCTAACTGTGTTATTTCTCCTAGTAACTCAAAGTCTTGTGTTTAATTTACAGAATGAAATGCAGAAATCAGTTATTCAGCTCCGAGTATGACAAAACCGCTTCTCAAAGTTACACTTTGGGAGGCAACCAGACGGAATTATTCACTGACTTAAAACACAGAGTGTCATAACCAAGAGTTTTTCCACTTCAAAATGTATCAAGCAATGTTCAAACTATGAGGAAGCATTTTTGTATTGTCTGGTCAGTGCTGTGTGCAAATTAATATCTGCATAACAATTCAGACTCACCCTTCCAAAAAGGATTTCATACATATAAAGGAGTGCTAGTATTTATGGGATGGACGTTTACCAGAATTGCTCTTAAAGGCTACATAATAAAAGTGCATTAACGTTGTCCAAATTAATTAACCATAGATACTGAAATGGATTCAGCTAATGGATTCTGCCTCTCCAGAGAGTGCCTCTTTTAATCATAAAACAAAAGTGAAAAACATGCTTTTCCTCCCTTTTTTCATAACATGTAGCCATCTGACCAAGAGCGGGAGGGGGGTTGGGACTGCTCGCACCATCCCTGAGCCAGCACGCGGGAGCGGTCATCTAGTGATCAGACACTCTGGCTTCTCCTCTCCAAGCGCAAACAGACTGGCTCAGCATCTGTCACGTCCTGCTCCCCTTCGAAACAGGAAACCAGTCTAGAGTTTCACGCTTACCTTCTGCCTTGCATTACCAAACCGGCAGTCTTGCCAGATCCTTGAAAATGCCCGTTATATATGAAGGTCATGAAGGTTTTGAGGGATTGGTAAACAGGAGGGGATTTGTGTTTGGGACAGGGCATCTGCGATCTGGTGTCTATTGGAAGGCTGTAAGAGAGAGATGAAAGAAGCACATAAGAGTGGAAGACACACAAAGTCATGTGGCCCATCTCATGCCAGTGGGCGGAATCACATCCCCAAGCACAGCTGAACCACTAAGTGGTCTTGTAACGAGATAACTAGTTACCCAAAGGCAAATAACGGGGAGCTTCAAAGATCTAGGATGTGGACTCACAAATGACAGTGGTTCAACTTGCTTTTCAATCAGACAAGCCCCCATTTTCCCAATGTTTCCCACACCATGTCCTGCTTTGGCCCTCATTAGCAGTTCCAGCAGAGGGCAGGCCGGGGAAAGGAGAAGAGACATAAGTCAGAGCAAATGATCTAGAGTCTTCTAAACATGTTAAGGTAAATTTTCTCAATTACTAAGAGCAACAACGGTCCTTTTGTGGTTGTTTTTATCTTTGCTGCTATCTGTCTGTCTATGTAAGGTATGATCAGTTTCCGGATCTCCTCTCTCAAGGAATTTATGGTCTGGTTTGGGAAGGCAAAATGAAGACACATGACATAGTGAGAAAGCCATGCTCTAAAAGCCGCCCCAAGCTAACTCAAGTAAAGTCATGATTTCAAGAGAAGGAAGATCTTTGTGTGCTGAAGCTGGTGATAACATACACAGATTGAAGGTATAAACCAAAGTAAATCATTAGTGCAGAGAAGTGAGAATCAATGTCTGCGCAGATGCAATTGTTGAAAATTCCCTGAACAGGCTTGGGTGACAGCCCCATAGAGAGGACTTGTAGGCATCCTGTTTGGTTTGTGTGGGACAGGTCTCCTCGGAGCTCAGCACCAGGCTTTCTGCAGTGATCAGCCAAAGTGAGGGGACTGGTTGGCATGTAGGATGGGTTGGCATTCCTGGAGGAAAAATATTCAGTATCTTTCCATATCATTCATTAAGGTCTGTGTGACAGTACCATGAGCAACTCGCTGTGGGGAGGTCTCCATCAGATAAACAGGGCTGCAAAATTCATAGCCAAAGAATGTGGACTGGAGAGGCACTCCCAGCTCCAGCTGCTACCTGAACACCCAGGACTGGCTGGGAACCAAGGAGACATGCTGAAACCAGGAGCCTCGGCGACGAATGGCCATGTTACAGCCTCTTAATCCTGAAATGAAAAGTAATTGCTCCTGGCTTAAAGAATAAAGGAAAAACAAGATCAGCCTTGGCTGAACGACATTTTTTCCCCCAAAAAACAACCATGCTGTAGACCAGGTTCTAAAACCTGACTGGTATTTAAAAATGTGAAGAAATGGATGTTTTCTGTCAATATAATTTAAATCCATCTAGAAGTACTGATATATAAGAACACTTGAATGCAAATACATTTTGATTAACATGATTAAATCAAATGTGTTTACTTTCAGCTCTAAGGGATGACATCTAAAATTAACTTACCTAAATATAATTTTAGAAAGTCAGTCTTCAAAATAGCTGCTTCTTTCTTTCTTTTTTCTTTTTTGAAGGATTTTCTACTGAAAAGTCTCAGCAGAAGCTACCAGGGCTCCTTTATGTACAGCTGAAGCTGCAAATGGAGAAATATGGAAGGAGGGGGAGGGGAAAGGCATTTCAATACTTGTAATACATTCCCGGGATGAAATTGTCTTCTCTATAGAAAAAAGAATTCATAAAAACTCATAAAGGAACTGCTGCAAGTCTAAATTATTGTTAGAAGGATCTAAAGATGACTTTAACTCACGACTGAGTAAGTAATATTCTTATTTTTTACTTGTTTACCTCTCAAGGGGCTACAAAATGACAAATGTCAGATTTTCTGAAAATAGAATTTTCATTTCCTTGAGAGCACGAAGGCAACAAGAAAGAGTAAAACCACAGCAAGCGTGAGACCAAATGAATTTTGCCTTTCAAGTTTCAATTTCTAAATATATGTATTAATTTAAAACATTTGTGGCAGACTCACAATGATATAGAGAAAACTAATTAAAATATTTCTTGTTTCCTAGAGCCATATAAAATTGCCTACATAAAAAGCCATTTCACATGGTTTCACCTAATATCATAAGCCCTCGCAGGAGGATCATCAACCAATAATAACCAGTAAGGAAGAAAACCCAGTATGTCTCCCTGAAATCATTCTATGCAAATACTAATATTAAAAAACGAATAGGACACATGTTATCTTCCTGCCGGTGCTAACACTGAGGACATTCCTCACAGAAAAACCACGGCTGCTCGCAGTCATTATTCACAGCATGCGTTTCTGCCTCATTAATTCAAAACAAAACAACACAAAATAATCCTTCTACCAGATGGTTTTTTGGATACCACCGGTTTTTAAATTTCATTTAACCTGCATCACAACACTGACAACTGTGTCCACTTACACGTGAGCTCTAGCCGGTGGACAGCTGCAAGGCCAGTCACAGACCCAATAACTTGACACACCGTCCTCAGAAACATGAGAGCATTTTTTAAAATGAAAGGTGTCACACAGCTCATGAGGTAAAACAGCCATGAACAACACCGAGAATGCCAAGAATATCCACAGTCGATGAATTGTGCTCTCTATGAGAATATGACACACAGCCAGTGACCCTGAAAGCCACAATATTTCCAGAGATCAAGGACTATGGTACTTGGGAACACTTTGGATAAAAAAATAATTTTTTTTTTCAAAAAGACAGTCCTTTTTATATCAGTACTCTGTCATTCTATGCCAGGAAAGGGTACCAACTATGAAGATGGCCCCAATTTGCTTTTTATGCTCAGCGTGATTCAGATATGAGCAGGGTTTCTAGCCCCATCATAAAGAAACCTCCGACAAGCTTTCTATTCTTATAAAACAGGAGAATGCCCAAAGAAAATATGAATTTAAAGTCCAATGCAAACATATATGTTAAAGGGGATACATAGTCATTGCAAATGTTGAGGGGATTAGGAAGTGTATGGAATGTTGTTCACAGCAGTTTTAACCCTGATATGTCACCAGTAGATTCAAGGCAGTTTCGGTTTTCTATGTAAAAAAATTAAAATTACAAAAGTGTAATCTCTCATGTCAAATATTATTAAATCATCAATGACACATTTTCTTTAAACCTCCTTACTCTGATATCAGACGACCTTGGGAGGAAGCAAAGGTCTTTCTTTGCCTAGAGATTTCAATTACAGACTCACTTGTTAGTATTTGCATTTTGCTTTCTGGAATTACTGACAATTCAAATATAATTTTAACATCCCCCTGGGTGAACTAAGCCCCCCAAGTGCCTGACAACTTGCTTTCTGAAAAAGAAATCTATCTCTTCAAATTATACCTCATAAGACGTGAAGCTTAATGAGATTTTAAAATACAGACTTAAAGCGGGTTTATCCTCCTCATGCCCTGGCTAGTATTCATCCTCCCCTTGAAACATCCTGCTCTCCGGATTTCCTAGTGTGAATTTTGAAGAAATTCCAAGGAATAGCCACTAGGACAGCAAAGGTGACTTTCCTGAAGGATTGCATCACCCAACCCAGCAGGTAGGAGCTGAAAAGGACTCCACATACTTCCCAGGTGATTCATGGGATACACGCGAAATCTGAGAGGCAATGAGGAGATAGCCCTTGTGAGGTGTTTGGCAGTGATAAAAGGAAACGTTTATTGAATGCTTACCAAAAACAGAAAAATATCAAGTATTAGAATTCTACTTGGCCCATGATCTAACCAAGGTAAGAGATTAAAGGCATTTATTTAAGGTCCTAGAAATGGACCAGGCCTCAGATTTCCTGATTCCCAGAAAACTGCAAAGTTTCCTGAGAACTTAGCTCTATAATTAAGAGTGACACTCATTCAATAACAAGCAAGGAAAAACAAATTTCTATTGATCCACAGATCTACCATTTCCAGTACTCCTCATTTTTCATGTTGATCTGAGTTTCCATCTGGTATCACTTCCTTCACCCTGAAGACTTTTTTTTTTTTTTTAAGGATTTTATTTATTTATTTGACAGACAGAGATCACAGGTAGGCAGAGAGGCAGGCAGAGAGAGAGGGAGAAGCAGGCTCCCTGCTGAACAGAGAGCCCGATGCGGGACTCCATCCCAGGACCCTGAGATCATGACCTGAGCCGAAGGTAGAGGCTTTAACCCACTGAGCCACCCAGACACCCCTTAAAGTCTTTTTTTTTTTTTGAAATTTTATTTTTTATTTTTTTATAAACATATAATGTATTTTTATTACCCCTTAAAGTCTTAATGTCTTCAAGTACATGTGTACTATTGACAAATTCTCTCAGCTTTTGTTTATGTGGCAGTTTTTCTTTTTCATTCTTTCTGTCTTTCTTCCTCTCTCCCTCCTTTCGTCTTTGCCCTTGCTCTCATTATTCTTATTCCCTTCATCTTTGAAGGATCCTTTCACTGGGTTTCTAATTCCAGGTTAACAGGTTTTCTTTCTTTCCGCACTTTAAAGATGTTTATTGCATTGTCTTTTGGCTTGCGGAGAAGTCAATTGATAGCTTCCCTAAGGTCTTGTGCAGAATGAGCTTTTTCCCCTCTGGCTGCTAGTAAGATGCTTCTCTTGGGTCCCTGGTTTTCAGATATTTGACTACGATGCTCCTAAAAGTGGTTTTTGTCCTTCTTGTCTTGCTTATAGTTTCCTGAGCTTATAAAACTCATGGGTTAATATTTTTCATCAAATTTGGATTTTTTCCCAGCTATTTTCTATTTTTCCTGAAATATATATATATATGTTGTTCTCTGGATACCACCATTGTGTGTATATATATATATATATATATATATATATATATATGAATAAATGAATATATATATATTCATTTATTTATCCCAGTCACGTTCTCCTCTTCTTCTGGGACTCCAGTTCACAAATGTCAGGCCACCTCATACTACCCTCCAAGTCAATGAGACTTCATTTTTTTCTAGCCTTTCTTCTCTGTGCGTACTTCAGTTTGCATAGTTTCCATGAGCCTTTGTGTTACAAGTTCTTTTCTTCTGTAGAATGCAATTTACTGTTAAGCCCATCTAGTGACCTTTATTTTTCATTTCAGATATTTTATTTTTCAATTCTAGACTTTCTAGGAGGGTTTCTTTCATTGTTTCCAGTTCTTGACTGAGAACTTTCCTTTTCTCATCCAAATCCTTATTTTCTTGTAAATCTTCAAACACATTTGTAAGAACTGTGTTAAAGTTCTTGCTTGTTAATTCCAATATCTCTGTCATCTCTGGATATGTGTAGTCCCTGAAGATGATACGGAAAGATACATAAGACCCAAGTAACAGCAAAACCACTACTTCTTTCTGAGATCCCACATGCCCAACTGCGGGAATTCCAAATCCCTTTCTGTCCCCTGAGAGAGAGTGAGGAGTCAAATGTCCTCTTCACTGCCGCTTGCTTGTCCCTGCACTTGTTCGCTGCCTCCTTCCAGATCCCTCATGGCTTAGTCCCAGGGGGAGGCAGTTTTACACATCAGGACCTCTCTGAGATGTTGTTCTCTGGATACCACCATTGCTCCTACCACCCCCACTGCCATCTTGTCTTCAGTGCTGCAGCTGCTGGCCCAGGGCTGTTCCAGGCCAGGCAGCTTTCCATCACTGCTCAGGCTGGCATGAAAGAGCCTGTCTTGCTGCTTCTCCTCTGCGTGTTCCAAATGATGGTCCTGCCTCTCCTGCTTCCTCTTGCCTCTCTCTGCCGAGCTCTGGGGAAGCCCCGGAGGAGCTGGCTCCTGCCTGCCCTTGTTCCCTGTCTGGTCTGTTTCTCCTCCAGCCAGATTTTCTCATCATCTGCAGCTACTGGTCAGAGGATGGATTTCCCCCTGGTGGTGGCTCTTGTGGAACAAAGATTTGCTAAATTGCTAAGCATTTACTAAGAACTTGTTTTGTGTATAGAATTCTATGGCTTATCAAGAGAAGTGAAAAGAACTAAACAAAGACACAAATTAATAATTTAAAGCTAAATATTGTGTTTTGATGAGAGTCTTCTGTTTTAAAAAGTGGAAATCCACTGAACGCTATAGATGTTCTTTAGTCTGTCTGTAAGTTTCATCAATTGATTTGACAAATATGTACTGAGAACATGAAATACACCAGGTTCTAGTCCCAGTACCAAGAATATAAGATAGACAAGATACCTGATCTCCAGAGTTTAGAATAAACAAATAATACCAGTTACTAGTAAGTACAATATCAGATAGTGCTAAGTAATCTGGAGAAAATAAAGCAGGATAATGGGATAGAAACTAGTGAGAGGAAAAATATTGGATAGGGAGTTGAAGGATGGTCTCTGAGAAAGTGACATCTGGGTTGAATGACGTAAAGATCTAGGGAAAAAGGACAGCCAGGTAGGGGACAGCAAATTTATAGGAATGTAATGACCTATGTAGCGAATGACAGGATATGAGTTTAGACAAACTAAACAGCCCAAGTCAGGTAGTGCTTTCAAAGCTATGGTTAGGAGTTTGGATTTTATTCCAAATAAAGTGGGAAAGACTAAGAAATTTCAACAGGGAACGACATTCTGTGATCACATTGTGAAAATATCAATTTGATGCTGTGTGGGGACTGATTGGAAGGTTACAGGAGTAGAAGACCCAAGAAACACTAAAAGTTATTGTAACCTAAGTAAAAGATGATAGTTCTATAATTCCATGAAATAAATGTGTACTCTATTAGATATCACTATCTAATAGCCCATGATGAGCTGATAGCCCATCATGCAAGATATGGGATCTACTATGTGACAAAAGTAGATGACAAGGTCAATGGCCTCGAAGACCTTTCTATAATTTAATGGAGCTATCAGGTACAATTAAAGAGAACAAAGAATGATACCTTGTTGGGGCAATAAAAAATTGGCAGAGGTTAGCAGACTCTTGACAACAGTCTCTGGCTAGAGTCAAACCTCTGGGTCATCCTACCCTAAATCATCACAGTGTTACAGAAGAACCAAAGAAACCACCATCCAAACCTCGAATCATACTTACACGACCAAGCAAATTATAAGCAAATATAACCATAACTGTCAACATTTACTGAGTGCTTAGAATGTTCCAGGCATGGTGCTAATGTCTACATGAGTCATTTTATTCCACCAGAATAGGATTATAATAGTAATTAGAATCCCCATTTGCTGGATTTAAAAAACATGGCTGTTGGACATGGTAACTTGCCTAATGTTACAACAGAGCTACAAGATTTAGAGCCCTGCCTAAAATCCTAATCAGTCTGACCCCAAATCAAGCTTATAAAAATGAGGCCACTGTTTCCCAAAGTTGCCTGATATTAGGAACTAGCTGTGGCTGTTGTTAGAGATACAAATACCTATACCCATCCCCCACTTCATGTCAGTCCACCAAATCAGAATCTCCAGGAAGGAGTCTGGGAAGCTGTCATTTTTAACAATGGCCTTCAAATGACTCTTAATATCTTGTGCTTCTTATTCTAATTTTCCAATTATATAGCCTACATTGGAATAGGCCGTACCCAACATAATGAATAAATGAACTACATAAAACAAAGGAAGAATCAAAACCGGTGGCATGTATCAGAGACTCCTTGGGAGAAGTAAGTTTTCGGCAAGATTTTGAAAGGAATGCTAAATAAAAGAAAGAAAGCATTGCAAGGAAGAAGGGCATAAGACAGACAAAAAGAGAATTGGGTGTGTGGTACACTGATAAGAATTGATGTCCCAGAAAGAGGGGGTGACTTGATTCAGCACACACCTTGTCACTCATTTCTGTTTTCGAGAATTCAAGCAGGCTTAGAGTATCTGTAGGTTGCCAAAGCTGCCTAGATCAACGGCCTGACCTTGGCCAATGTTGTCCTAGAAAGGCAATCCTTGAATCAAAGCCCCATTATCATTCTGCTGGGTTAAAAGGTCAGAAAGAATCCTGTTTTTCAGAATTATTTTTTTAAAAACTAAGCATACTTGGGGCGCCTGGGTGGCTCAGTGGGTTGAAAGCCTCTGCCTTCGGCTCGGGTCATGACCTCAGGGTCCTGGGATCGAGCCCCACGTCGGGCTCTCTGCTCAGCGGGGAGCCTTCCTCCTCTTCTCTCTCTCTGCCTGCCTCTCTGCCTACTTGTGATCTCTGTCAAATAAATAAATTAAAAAAAAAAAACTAAGCATACTTACTTGACTTCCTACAATAGACAAATGATCCCAGAAGACAACCTTATTTGGAATATAGTAATAATTCTTCTCTTATTGATTCACAGTTTTTTGGTTTGTTTTTTTTTTTAAGACTTCATTTATTTGACAGAGAGAGAGCAGAAGCTGAGGGGAGGGGCAGAGGGAGAGGGACAAGCGGACGCTCCACTGAGCAGGAAGTCCGATATGAGACTCGATCCCAGGAGCCTGGGTTCATAACTGAGCTGAGGGCAGATGCTTGACTGACTGAGCCACCCAGGCGTACCAATTCAGAGACATTAAGTACAATTCCAGCTAGGTGCCATAGACAAGATGTCCTAAATTCTCCTACAGCATTACTTTTAACAGGCTGCAACTCAATCAACGGATGCTCATCAAATGCTGAAATACACTGGACTTCATGAGCAGTAATGGGGAGAACAATAAGTAAAATGTGGCTCTTAATCACGAGAGTTGAGAGCCCAGCGGGAAAAGACAGATGACCAAATATGTAATTCCATTACAAGGCCTACAAGGGAGGTTTGTACAAATGGTCAGGCACTCCACAGAAGGAGCACTGGTGCTGACGGGGGTGGGGGGGTGGTGAGGGAAGGTGAAGTGCTGCTTGCTGGTTTTGGAGGATTCACCAGGGTTTTGAAAGAAAAAGATGGAGAAAGTTCTGGAGTACTGGAAGAAGGACACAGAGGTCAGTATGAAAGGGTAAGCATGCAGTCATGGAGGAGTTATACACTGCAACCCACAATTTTTTTTTTTAGTCTGCAGAGTATTTTCTTTTTTAAAATTACTTGTCAGTATTTAAAATGGGAAGCATTTGTATACAAACCTTTATTTTTGACTTATTGAAAATGCAAAGATATAGGGGCATGTGAGTGGCTCAGTTGGTTAAGGGTCTGCCTTCGGCTCAGATCATGATCTCAGGGTCCTGGGATTGAGTCCCACACTGGGCTTCCTGCCCAGTGGGGAGTCTGCCTCTTTCTGCTTCTCTGCTACTCTTTCCACTCATTCTCTCTCAAAAAAAAAAAAAAAAAAAAAAAAAAAAAAAAAGAAGAAGAAGAAGAAGAGAAAAGAAATGCAAAGATTTAGCAACACTGGGCCCACATTCAATTGCTCCTGAGGGATAGTTACACCCTTTGGAGGGAGACCCTTCTCCCCAGCCCATCCCAGACCCCAATCCCTCTATTCTTTTATTTCCAGCCCTGCCCATGGGCATTTGTGGTTGTGACCCCTGGCAGAGAACAGGTTATGAGGTGGCAGGAGAAAACTTTGAATGAAAATGTGGTGTGACAAGTTTGGAGCCTTGCTTGCCAAGTGTTTTCAGACTTTACCATGTGGGTGAGGGAGAGGGTGAAGCAGGGCAGGAAAATGGTTAAGAGCTGATTTTTAGGAGATGGTCCTTGGCAGATGGTTTAGAGGGCCTTTAGACAGAATATGGAAACTACTTAGGAAACCACCACAATCCTTCAGGAAAGAGGTGATAAAGACTTACAGTAGGAGAGTGGTGATGGGGATGGAGGCAAGGGGCAGAGGCATAAAAGGAGCAGAGATGTAAAAAGTTCCCAAATTGGTTTTGCTGTTTTTTGGGGGGCACGGGGGAGAGAGAGAAAGAGAGAGCTTACACAAACTGGGGGGGGGGGGTGAGGAGGGGCAGAGGGAGAGGGAGAGAGAGAAAATCCTAAGCAGGTTCCATGCACATTGTGAAGTCTGACAGCCAGCTTGATCTCACCACACTGAGATCGTGACCTGAGCTGAAACCAAGAGTCAGATGTTTAACTGACTAAGCCACCCAGGCAATCCTCAAATTGTTTAAATAAAAATACTTGGGGCGCCTGAGTGGCTCAGTGGGTTAAGGCCTCTGCTTTCAGCTTGGGTCGTGATCCCAGGGTCCTGGGATGGAGCCCCACATGGGGCTTTCTGCTCAGCAGGGATCCTGCTTCCTCCTCTCTCTCTGTCTGCCTCTCTGCCTACTTGTGATCTCTGTCTGTCAAATAAATAAATAAATCTTTAAAAAAAAATGCTTAAACATCTACAAAAGTTGAAAGATTAGTACAATAAATACCAACCTCTACCCAGATTCAACCTCGACTTAACAACAGTTACCGTTTTGACATATTTGCGTTATTTTTATACACACACACACACATGCAGGTGTGTGTATTTTGAAAGAAAGTTTTGGATATTATGACACTTTATACCTAAATATTCACACTCAAATATACATTTCCTAAAAATAAGAGTAAGAATTTTCTTATATACCACCACAATGTCATTATCACATCTAAGAAAACATTAGTTTCTTAATACAACATACTATGTCCTTTAGCATATAGCTCATATGGAAATTTTCTCCAATTGTCCTCAAGATGTTTAGCTGTTTTTATCAAGCCAAGGGTCAATCAAGGTTCATATATTGAATTTGGTCGTTGTGTCTCCTTAGTCTCTTTTATTTATTTATTTTTTAAACAACTTTTTTTTTTTTTTTTTTTAAATATGACAGAGATCACAAGTAGGCAGAGAGGCAGGCGGAGAGAGGAAGGGAAGCAGACTCCCTGCTGAGCAGAGAGCCTGATGCGGGGCTCGATCTCAGGAGCCCGGGATCATGACCTGAGCCGAAGGCAGAGGGTTTAACCCACTGAGCCACCCAAACGCCACACCTTGGTCTCTTAATCTAGAATAGCTCTTCCTACTCTTTTCCCCCATGATAATGACTTTTGGAAGAACACAAAAAAGTTGTCTGATAAAATATCTCACATTAGGGATTCCTCTGCAGGTTTCCTTATAATTTGGTTGTTCTGTGATTCCCTGTAATTCCTATATATTTGAAGTTAGGTCTAAAGGTTTAAATAGATTCAATTTAACACTTTTGGCAAGAAGAGTTCATAAATGATTTTGTAAATTTCACCTGCATCATGTCAGAAGGAACATAATTCAAGGTTATCCCATATAATTTCTATAGTCAAACTAGTGACTCCCAGATTTCTCCTTTGCCACCAGTAAGTCACTGCGTGATGACACTTTGTCACTGTGTGAATATCCTGTTCTGCAGTACTCTTTCACCGGTGATGGTTCTTGCTTGAATCAATTATTTCACTGGGAGTTACAAAATAATGACTTTCAAATATTATCATTCCTTCTTCAGCAGTGTTTTCTAAAACCAAGTTTTCCCTTATCAACTAGGATGGTATACAATTCCTCCTAAAAAGGCAAGGTAAATATTTAGTTCTTTCCCTTTTACTATCAATTTCACAGTAAGGATTTGTTACTTCTAATGATGCAAATGATTCTTTTTCTTCTTCCCACTTTTTTTTGGGGGGTATCGCTGTAGATTCATGGATTTTTAAATATTCAGTGTTTTGCAATCTATTTGCTTCAAATTGTCCAAATCTGTCTATCGGAAACCCTTTAAAACTAGCTCTTGGGTCCTTTTAACATGCCCTCATAAATCACTGAGCACGTCCTTGGTTTTAGGCGTAACAAGATATCCTAAGCTCCACCTTGTAGTTTCCCTGATCAACTACTAGAATCAGCTATTTCTCCAAAGATCATTATTCTCCTTAGTAGGTAATGATGAGCAGAAACCAAAATGTGGATTTTAGATGTTTTTGCCCAAAGGATATCTTTGCTTCTATATTCATATAGTAGACAGAGCTAGGATGGATAGGTACATACACACACCTATATATTTTTTAATTCATAAGTCCATATTGATATTTTAAATTAAAATTTTAAATTCAAATAATAAACTATAATATTACAAGTGTTTTCCTATTTGATGTTTTAAAGTACAAATGAACAGAAGTGAATAAGGGGCTGGATGTCTGAGGCAAGAGAAAGAAAGGACAAGAAGGACTCTCTAAGTTCTTAGACTGAGAATCTGTGTCTGGATGGCTGGCACAGCGCTGTCATATTATTAAGATAGGAAGTTAAGAAAAAAATAGAAGAATTCCTGGGGTATGGGTGAGGGATGAGAAATCAGTTATATATAGTTCAGTGTTTTATTATAGTAGTCATAGAATTAAATAATCTATTTAGGGACTGACACACACAGGTAGGTCAGTAACGGGATTTTACATAGGTGTAGAAATGTAAGCTATACTCAAAGTATTGGACAAGGGGCACCTGGGTGGCTCAGTCAGTTAAGTGTTGAGCATCTGCTCTTGGTTTTGGGTCATGATCTCATGGGTCATGGAACCAAGCCCTGCGTTGGGATCCATGTTCAATGCAGAATCTGGAATCTGGAAGAGTCTAAGAGAATCTGCTTGGGATCCTCTCTCTCCTCTCCCTCCGCCCCTCCCCCACTTGAGTGTACCCTCTGTTGTGCCCAAATTCCAAGACCCCCCAAAGACGACCACCAGAGTCCAGAGTCAAAGCCAAACAGCAAGGGTGGTTTATTACGAGTTCGAACCCGGACCTCTGCGCACTCGTTGCCGGTGATGCTAAGAGGTCCTGAGCTCAGGATCACAGCACTTTTTATACACTATTTTTGGGGAGGCAGGGACTTAGCATACATCATAGTATCTTGTAACAAATCACTACATACTGCGGGAAAATCAAACAGCAACTCTATAATATGACTGGCGCGCTATAGAGCAGGAAAAGGCTGGGAACAGATTGTTGGTTAGGTCAAAGGGCTAGGGTATGTGTCACCTCAGGATTGGCCAGGGTCTCCCTATCAAGCCGCGGGGTGCCAGATGGTTATTATCTCCTGTACCCAAGGCTGGGTGGGGGGTCCGGGAGCAGTCACTTTGTCACATCCAATTCTGGGTGGGGGTTTCTCTGGCGCCAGATGGCTGTTATCTCTCGGCCCAGAGCCGGGTGGGGGTCCGGGAGCGGCCACTCTGCTAGGTTCGATTCTGGGCGGGGGTTGTGTGGTTACAGAGTGCCTATAGAAAGTTTGCTGGTAATTTTCCCTCTCCTCATGGGTTAGCAAGCGAAGGTACAGAAGCAGAAATAGCGGTTATGGTTATAATTTAGGCATCTCATCTCTCTCCCAAATAGATAAATATGTCTTTATAAAAAACCCAAAACACAAAGTATTAGTCAATATTAATCTAATATTAGGTATTCTTCAAACATCTGTGAAATCTCTGCACCTCAGGACATGGATGAAGTTTGATACCCAAGTATGACTTTTTAGGGCAAGCTCAAGCAGAGGAGGAAAGAAATAAAAACATAAAGGTAAAGAAATTCTGAGAAAAAAGGAGAAATACTTAAAACAACCCTAGATTTAAAATATCTTGCTGATGGCCACTTTCTCCCTGTACCCTCACACGGTTGTTCATTCTTTCATCTGTGATTGTGTGTCCTAATCTCTTCTTATAAGAACACTGGTCACATTGGAGTAGAGCCTACATGACCTCATTTTACCTTGGTTTAAAGGCCCTACCTCCCAATATAGTCACATTATGAAGTACTGGGATTTGGACATCAAAATATTAATTTTAAGAGGACACAATCCAGCCCAGAACACATAGGACAGAAAAAGCTGTGTGCTAGAATAAAGAGTCAAGCTTGAGAAAGTTAGCGATTCTTCTCTAAGGCTAGGTCTCATTTCCGACTGGCCAAAGACAGTTTGGTAGCATGATTACTCCACAACAGTGTGAGCAAGTTTGAGATGATGATTACATGATGAACCACACATTCATCCACACTTCTATGGTCAATGATGAATATACAGAGAAAATTGGAGACAGAAGAATATATCCACCCTGTTTCCACCACGATTTTCTAGGCTTCGAACTTGAGTCATAATTATGCTTAGCTTTGCTCTCTGCTGGGGGGTGGGGGTGGCATTTAATCATTGCTTTTTCCTCTCTTTCAGGACAAGAAGCTCTGTGCCAGCTGACTCATCCAATACCAGCCTTAACTGTCACAAATGATATGGGAGCGGCAGATTTCATCTATCTTAGAATAGGGAAAATTAAAGAGGAAGTCAAGGTTTGTTTTGTGTGTGTGTGTGTGTGTGTGTGTGGTTTTGTTTTAGATTGTATTTATGTATTTGAGAGAGAGAGAGTGAGGAAGCACAAGAAGGGGGAGGGAGGGTCAGAAGGAGACGCGGGCTCCCTGCGGGACTCCATGATCCTGACCTGAGCCAAAGGAAGTGGCTTAACCAACTGAGCCACCCAGGCACCCTATTTATTTGTTTTTCAAGGATGCTGCAAGAATGGCACTTATACAGATGGAAAAAACAAAGGCAAAAGGAGGAACTGGTGAATGACTTGATGACTTGCTCAGAGACTTGCTCAACTAGTAAGGACATAGCCTTTTGACTCCTACCCCAGTGATCTCTCTACTTCACCACAAAGTAAGTAGCTCTTTAGCTCTGGTTTAATTTTTTCTGTTTTAAAACATTCTTGGAAGTATTGCTTATGAATGATTTGAAATGCCGAAGAACATTCTGGATAGTTGTTAAGAATCCAGACTGGTCAAACAAGCCTGTGTTTGACTCTCAGCTTTATCATTCACTACTCTATAGCCTTGAGCAGGTTGTCTAGCTGCTTAAAGCTTCAATTTCCTCGGTAGTGGAATGGGGATAATAATAGCACCTACCTCGCAGAATGGCCCTGAGGACTTGAACCCATTTACCAAAATATCAGTAGTGTTAGGCACATGGTAAGTGTTAATAAGAGATGCTATTATTCATTAGAATTCCCTAACATCTATCAGAATTCAAAATTTCCATTCTTGTTTCCTAGGCAAAAAAGAAAGAAAAAAATAAATAAGTAAACAAACGAATATCGTTGTTACATGTTTCCATTTCACAGCCAAGAGGATGTTTACTACCATGCCTTGGAATCAAGCAGTTGAGCACCAGGGCAAAAAAAAAACAAGCATCAACATTTGAGTCCAGTTTCACAACTTTGGAGATAAAAAATCACAGCCTAAGGAGAAAACCAAGAAACTCCAAGGCAGCAGAGTAAGAGACAAGGAAGTTCTGAGACAGAAGAGCGAGCCTGGGGGAAAGAACAAAGGGTGCTATCACGTCTACAAGCTCAAAGAAAGCACTGGTACAAGCCAAGAGTGACAGAGACCACTTTCCAGATCAAAGAATGGAATTAAGATGCCTAAAGAAAGTAAAAGTCATCTTCAGCAAGAAAGACTTGTTGTTTTTCAGAGCCCAGGATCTCTTAATGTGAACAGTGTGAAGAGCTTTCTTCTCATGAAGAGTCACATGGGGAACTGACCTTTAAAACTCAATAGGACCCTCAGTGGTGACTCCCATAAATCACAGCTAGTCCCAGAGCCCACACACTTGAACAGATTGCTATGTTAATTTTCTTTAATCTGTAATTTTTTTCCCAAAAGTTGGGTTCCAGGACTCTGCTGGGAAGTCTGTCAGTCAAAAATTAATGCAGTGCTACTCCTATTTTCAAGTATCTGTGCACTAGGGAAAAATCTAGTCTCAAAGTAATAGAGCATTTTAAAAATAGATCAGTAGCCCAAGAGATACCTACTAAAAAGGCTATTTATTTTTGTCAGTCTTTATTGCCTCAAAGGCCAAAGCAAGACCCAGAAATAAAAGCACAAAATGGATTTATCTACAATGCACATAAAGAAGAAAAGGCCAGAGGAACTCTTTTGGAACAGATGTCTACAGTTTCTCTGCTTAAAATGAAGGAGAGAGGCACTTTCATTCATGTGGTCACTAAAATAGCAACCTGTTCTTGGCTTTGCTGAAATAGTCACTGATGAGCTAGATCCATTTGTACTTTTTGTTCACTCTTTTCAGTTCTTGTTTAAGAGCTAATTTCAGTTCTTGTGTAAGAGCTGCACTGGGAACATTCAACAAGGCAATTTGGTAGTATTATAAAAAAATATTTAATATGATTATCTTTGACCCAATAATTTCACATTTAGGAAATTTTCCTATAGAAATTATAACTAAAATGTTTGAAACTATAGATATGAGAGAATTGGGGCATCCAGCTGGCTCAGTCGGTAGAACATTTGACTCTTGATCTCAAGATCATGAGTTCAAGTCCTACATTAGGAGTAGAGCTTACTTAGATATGAGGAAATCTACTATCCCATTGTCTAACATACTGTGAACTGAAAGCAATCTAAATGCCCTTTAATATGGACTGGCTAAATAAATAATGATTTGGCTCTATGCACATCCTGGAGTCAGACCACTTGAGTTGAGCTTCCATTTCACTACAACTTATTAGTTGTGGTCTTCTTTATTTATCTTCTATTGCTGCCACAATAAATTGACACCATTTTAGAAGTGTAAAACAACACAAATTTATCCTCTTACAGTTGGATAGGTCAGAGTTCTGGTATGGGTCTCACTGGACTAAAACCAATGTGTTGGCAGTGCTGGTGTCCTTCTTGTAGAGACTAGGAGGGAATCCCTTTCCTTGTTCATGCAGGTATTGGCAAAATTCAGTCCCACCCATGTCGTTGCAGTACTGAGGTCTCTGTTTCCTTGCTTGTTGTTAGCTGAGGGCTGCCCTTAGCTCCAAGAGTCTTCTCACCAGTCTTTGTACATATATGCCTACATCTTAAAAACAGCAACAGAATTTGGTATCTTCATGCTGCCATCTCTCCAACCCCACTCCTCTGTCATCACATCTCTCTCTAACTCAACCAAGAAAGGTTTCACTTTTAGGGACTCAAGTGATTTAACTGGGCCCACCAGACCATCCAGATGAACCTCCCCATCTAAAGATCTTATCCTTAACCCCATCTGCAAAGTCCATTTTTCCATGGAAAGCAACACATTCCAGGTTCCAGGGATTTAGACATAGACATCTTTGAGGGCCATTATTTTACCTATCACACCTCGTTAAGCCTTAGATTCCTCATCTCCAAAATGAAGTCTCTTCTATCTGTGGTTCTTGTAAATACAGAGGAGACAGACTCTTGGCACACAGTAATCTCTCAGCAAATGTTAGCTATCACCACCACAGCTATGTAGCCATTAAAAAGAGAGAGAGACTGACACAGAAAGATGTTCAAAAGATATACTTGAAAATAGTCATCAATAGAAAAGTGTGTATAATGTAACCACCCTTTTAAAGAACAAAAAAAGGAAAAAAGATAAGCACTTGTTAGTCGTACTTGTATAAGGAGGAAAAATGGATGGATACCAAAAGAAGTTTACAAAAGGGATACCAACTATGTCTGCAATACTTTCTTTCCAACAAAAATAGAACATCTGAGACATATAGGACAGGATATTTGCCTTTTTTTTTTTTTAAAGTAATCTCTATGCCCAACATGGGGCTTGAACTTACAACCTCAAGATCAAGAGTTGCATGTTCCACTGACTGAGCCAGCTAGGCACCCTAGGATATTTATTTGCCTTTTAGGTTCTGGCTTGTTACAGTCTGTACATTTCAGTGTATGTAAAATGCTTAAAAGTTTTTTAAAGAACTGCGTGGAGAAGTCAGAAAATAGTGATGCTGTCCTGACAGTACATGCATTTTGGGTTCTAGAAAAAAATCTAAGGTTTAGAAGTAAACATAAAATTAGGACAGACAGAAGAGAATGTATTTCCAATTTCTGTCCATCAGTTCAGGTTAATGCCTATTGAATACTCATAATAGGTTATGGGTGATATGGTTTGAAAATGCCCAAAATATGTATGAAAGTATTTAAGAAGACTTAAGCAAAAACATGTATATAAGTTTAATACAGTTCATTAATGTTGTCAAGAAATAAAGAATTGGGATAGTGAGAAATTTAATCTTTGTAGAGTAATTTAGTCTTGAGACAGATTCTAAAGGAGAGGCTCAGAAATTTCTTTCTTTTCTTTCTTTCTTTTTTTTCTTTTGAGAGAACATGTACATGTGCACAAGAGTGGAGTGGGAGAGGGGCAAAGGGAGAAGGAGAGAGAGAATCTTAAGCAGTCTCTATGCCCAGGATGGTCCAGCATGGGGCTCGATCTCATGACCTTGAGATCATGACCTGAGCCAAAACAAGAGTCAGACACTTAACCACCTGAGCCACCCAGGTGCCCCCAGAACTTTTTCTAAGAAGGAGCAATTCAAATAGGAAACTGGACTATGATGAGTCACCAAGAAGTGGCCTTGTCAGCAGACTGTGGGGAGGAGGAGTAGATTAAGGTGACTAGAGCAGAATTTCCTTCTCCAAATTCTGAAGAGTTATGAAAACAGAAACTGGTATTTACATGAACACATGCACAGAAAAAGGTCAACAGACCATTAAATAGAAGATGTAGGCTACCAGCAAAACGGATTTGACATCACAGATTTACATCGACTGTGACAATCATCTTCCCTACATTTGCTGGCTCCATGAAGCCATGGTAAAAATATAAAGTGTGAAGCTGATATTTGTGAACTGCTTTGAAAAAGGAAAGGGAAATGCTGATGGAGATCATGAGTTAGCCTCCCTTCATTCTCTGTTGGAAGTGTTAGAATTATCTCTCTAGGGTTAGATATAATTCTTGAATTATATGAATTATGGACAAACATCCTCCCCTCCCCAAAAGGACAATCTATTTTGAAAATGTCCTATTTAATGTTATCAAAGTATTCTAATGTTGGGCTAAATTCACCTTTCTTCCTTCAAATGGAGTTAAAGGCTCAACCTAATTTCTGTTGGGGGTAGTTGGTCCAGATTCGTGGCTTCCGGCACAGAAGGCGCCCTATCTGGTCAACCGCCAGGTCCTGCTGCCCCTGCCTCCTCATCACTGCTCACATCCTGATTCCCACTGCTGTTGTTCCAGATGTGGCTTCATCTCTGTTGGCCCAAATACTGGGGCAACTTCCCCAGAGTGAATACTCTCTCTCTCTTTCTTTCCCTCTCTCTGACAACCTGAACAGATTCTTGCCATGCTTGAAGTTGGTCTCACAGTGTGTTGCCTCACACTGATGCCTCCGTGAGCTGTGAGTTGGGTCACAGGCCACGTATTACTGATAGTAAAACCCCAAAGTTTCCAATGACGCAGTTGTCTTAGCCTTGTGTCCAGAATGCCTTCCTCATCGCTCAGTCGCTAGCTCAATTGCCTGGCAGACTCCTGTCCCTGCAGGTCTCAGCTCAGATGTGTTCTCCTGAGTGACTCCATAGTCTTGACTTCCCAGCTGGCTCACATCCTTCTCCTAAAGCCTTGCTGGGCTTTGTGTAGACTTCTGTAGACTTCCATGGACTTCCACATAGGACTTACCATGTTGATTGCAATTACTTATCAAGCTCCTTGAGGACAGGGACTATGTCTTGGTCCCTGTGTCTGTGCTTAGTCCCTAGTTTTTTTTACTTATTTTGTTTGTTTTAAGATTTATTTATTTACTTGAGAGAGCACAAGAGTGCAAGTGGGGGGAGGGGCAGAGAGAGAGGGAGAGAAAGAATCTCAAGCAGACTCCCCACTGAGCACAGAGCCTGACTCAGGGCTCCATCTCACCACCCTGAGATCATGACCCGAGCTGAAATCAAGAGTCGGAGGCTCAACCAGCTGAGCCACCTAAGTGCCCCTAGTTTTTTGTGTTTTTTGTTTGTTTGTTTGCTTGTTTTTTTAACATAGTCAGTGAATAGCAGCTTCTAGTACATTTTAGGCACACAGTGAACATTAATGGATGTTGAATGAAAAAATTAGTACTACTACTGATATGAGGTAAAGAGTTTCCCCCAGTTAATTAGATCAGGACTCCCCCCTCCCTCATTCCTGCTATACGTGGCAGCAGAGAAAAACCTTTCTCCCTAATTATGTCAAAAGCCCTGCACCATGATTCTTTGCATTTTGAGAGTAAAGGCTGAAAGAAATTTTTATCCTTTATAACATTAAAGGCCTTGATTATTGGCAAAGAGAAGACACTAGATTCATTAGAAGCAATTCTTTCTCTGTTCCTGTAACTAATTACAGATGAGTAATTTAAAAAAATTAGTATCCATAAAGACCAGCCGCAAACCAATAAGGATGATGAGTTGAATCATAAGAATTCCATGCTATTTTTATTTCCCCACACATACTCAGTACATTTATTCTAAGTGGAAAAGTACAAATATTGGGATAAAAACATTTAAACTACAGAAACAAATTCCAAATGCTAATCCTGCCTAAAGGGCAGAATTTAATTCTGTGCTAAGCTACTGTATGTAGGATTAAGAGGCGTGGTTAACCAAACATTTGAGAACAAGCAATTACCGCTGAATCTCTCTATCACATATTTGTTTCACACATAATTTATACAGTAAGCCCACAGTCAGGAAAAATAAAATGCTGTTTGCAACATTTTTTCCAGCCACAAATTTTTCGGGCATCTTGTCCAGCACCCCCAACCCCACCAATCAGAGATTATTTACTCCTATGGCCTTAGGTTGCATGTCAGCGGGATATTTTTCTCTCTGATATGTAGACAAAGAAATACCATCTCTAACTTGTTATTCTTGACTGTGCCCCTCCAGCCCAGCTTGGGCATCTGAATGCAAAGAGGCATGGTGCCTGTAGCAGGTTTATGGAATACTTGAGATTGGAACGGACATGCAAGGGAACACTTTTACTGACTCATTTATTTGTTCATGCAACAAACATTTATGTGACAACCTGTGTACCCAGAATCGTGCTGAGCTCTCGGCATACAAGTGAACAAGACAGAATCCCCACCCTTGATGAACTCACAGTGTCACAGCAGACAATTAACCCAACAATTACAACATAGAACAAGAAGGGGGGTGGGGGGGGGGTGGTACTCAGTGTTACAGGGGCTCTGACTGGGATGGACAGGGAGGGCTGGAAGTGGCATCTAAGCTGCATCTCAAAGGACCTAAAGGGCCCAGACAGCTGAAGGAGGGCAGGGAAGTGGAAGATTCACAACCTGGGGAAGAGCTGGGACAAGATTCCTAGGGAACGTGGAAGAAAATGAGGCAGGATGATATTCATTGATGGGAGGGCAGATATTGGCAAGGATATGGGGTCTGAGACTCAGCTACAAATGTTCTATGCTGACAACACAAGCAGCTGTTTCTGGGGCCCTCATGCCCCTCCCCACCTAGGGCACCCACCAGATAGAGGACAGCGGAGAGTTTAAATACATTTGAGAGAAACATTAGATCTCTGTGCAGCGGTATCCTGGCTGAACTGACTCTGGTGTTCACACTTACTTTAGCATTTTGCACAAAGTGGGGCAACAGGTGCCATCGCACCGTAACTTTGTAACTCTGGCCCCAGCTCTGGTTGTCAGTCCATATTTGGCAAGAGCATGACCCAGGGCAAGGGATTTCACCTCATTGTGCCTCGGTGACCCGTCTTTACAAAAACTTGCAGCAGGACCTGAGTGAGTGTATGTTCCGTGGAGCTCAGTACAAAACAAATGCCCGGTAAGTATTAGCTACAATTATTCTACTCCACACCTGGGAAGTGCCAAGGAAGCACGTTCGTCAGTTATTGTAATAAGCAGCTTGTCATTTACAGGACTGGGCTCAGAAGCGACGCTGCTGTTGGTTAATGTCTTTGGCACTAAAGGAGATTAGAAAAGTTAACCCTGGGAACACAAGGACTCACCTTTGGCTGCCTTTCAAAAGTTGTTGGAATTTTTTGTTTATCACCATTCATTGAACATTCATTATCCCCCACACTTACTGAATGTCCACTGAATGTCAGGCCTGGGCCCGTGAGGATACCTGAGTGGGCCTGAAAATCTACTATTCATTCAATACATGCTTAGCAAGTGTCCTGAAAGTGCAGATCACTGGTGACTAGGATAAAACGATGACCTGGGCTCTCCCGCATCAGGAAGAAGCAGATGTCATAATAAAGAAGCCTCGCTTCCGTGCGTTACCCCCGAGTGTCTGGGAGGTGAGAGGATGCAATTGTGGTTCTGAGCTGGAGGGCCCAGGGAAAACTTCATGGAGGTGGAAGCACTAGAACAGGATCTTGGAAAGTATTTCTGGACTGTTATACTTAACCCTTGTTTTAAAATGGAACAGGTCCCATGACTGTTTCTAAAGACGCTTCTTGGTGGAAAGGCTATTTTATCTTATTGACTTAGTAAAGATTTTATTTATTTATTTAATTCACACACAGAGAGAGAGAGAGAGAGAGAGAGAGCAAGAGAAGGAACGCAAGCAGGGGGAGGGGGAGAGGGAGAGGGAGAGGGAGACGCGAGAAGCAGGCTTCCCGCCACGCAGGGAGCCTGATGCAGGGAGCCTGATGCAGGGCTCAAAGCCAGGACCCTGGGATCATGACCCAAGCCGAAGGCAGATACTTAACCATTGAGCCACCCAGGCGCCCCTTGAAAGGCTCTTTTTAAAGGAAATAGCCAACACAAGGGGATAGTTTCTACTAAAAACTTCCATCTGGCTGTAAGATAGAACTACTACCAAGCTGAGCAAGGGTACAGCTGTTGCTTCAAAAATTAACCACCTCCTGGGGCGCCTGGGTGGCTCAGTGGGTTAAAGCCTCTGCCTTCAGCTCAGGTCCTGATCCCAGGGTCCTGGAATCGAGCCCCATGTCGGGCTCTCTGCTCACCAGAGAGCCTGCTTCCCTTCCTCTCTCTCTGTCTGCCTCTCTGCCTGCTTGTGATCTCTGTCTGCCAAATAAATAAATAAATAATCTTTAAAAAAAAAATTAACCACTTCCCATGACATTATCGAGCCCCACTGTCTTCTTGCCTTCAGCGCAGTTTCAATTCCATTTCTCCCTGCATGCTCCTTCTTTCCCACAAGCCGCTGGGACTCATGTTTGCAGGACATTCTGAAATCCTGTTCCCAATTATTGGTTGTGTAATTTATTGATAAAGCAAAGCCAAATATGAGTAAGAAGGAAAGCCTAATTAGAAATGAAGCACTCAATGTCCCCAAAAGGAAAATTCCAGGGCTTCAAAAATAGAAAATCAGTGATGCATAGTTTGAGGGCTTTGTCACCAAAGAAATAATCCCAGTACTTAATAAACCAAAAAAATGGATTAAACAGATGGGGCAAAGTTATCAGTGGCAGTGAATTGGCACCTACAGGGAAACAGAGTGATTTAGAACCAAAATGACTCTGGCATACATGAAAGAATATCTATTTGGGTCCTGAAATGAACATTATAAAAAGTCTGTATGAAAAGGAATATAAAATCAGCCATGAAGAGAGAACATAACAGGGTATGGGCTCATACAGAAATGCTAATGCTGGAGCTACTTTTTTACAAGATTGATTAGCCAATTGAGTTAAAGAGTTGATTTGTATGACTTTCTTTTTTATTTATTCTTTATTTTTTGATTGAACTGACTTCTTTTTTTTTTTAAGATTTTATTTATTTGTCAGAGAGAGCAAGCGAGAGCGAGCACAGGCAGACAGAGTGGAAGGCAGAGTCAGACGGAGAAGCAGGCTCCCTGCGGAGCAAGGAGCCCGATATGGGACTCGATCCCAGGACGCTGGGATCATGACCTGAGCCAAAGGCAGCTGCTTAACCAACTGAGCCACCCAGGCGTCCCTGATTGAACTGACTTATTGAGTGGATCAACCAAAACAGTAACTTTTAGTAGAGTGTGGGTGCAGCTTTATTCTAATGAATTTGCCCTTAAACAGAAAACCTATTCTCACGACAGAAAAACCACCATAACAGCATGTGTCTGCTTATTTTCTGCCTACACCTACCTGAATGTGTTTCTGCTTTTTCTTTTTTAAAGAATTTTTATTTATTAATTTGAACCAGAGAGAGAGAGCACAAGCAGGTGGAGGGAAAAAGAGAAGCAGGCTTCCCACTGAGCAGGGAGCCGGATGCGGGGCTCGATCCCCGGATCCTGGGATCATGACCCGAACCGAAGGCAGATGCTCAAGCCACTGAGCCACCCAGGCGCCCCTTGAACATGTTTCTAATCAGCTGACCACCTACACTACTCACAGGGCCTGTATTTTTCCTTGTAGGAGAAATGGCAAAGCCTCAGTATATTTCAAAGTCTTTGAAAATTATAGGACCAAAATTATAGACAGTGTTTAGTGTCTGTGAATTTTTGGATGGTCCTTACCAGATCACTTAGCCTCCATGTTTTTTTTTCTTTTCTTTTCTCTTTTCTTTTTCTTTCCTTCCTTCCTTCCTTCCTTCCTTTCTTCTTAGATTTGTTTATTTATTTATTTGAGAGTACAAGCAACAGGGAGGGGATAAACAGAGCCAGGGCTGGGAGGAGCAGAGTGAGAGGGAGAAGCAGATCCCCATTGAGCAGGGAGCCCAATGTGGGGCTGGATCCCAGGACCCAGGGATCATGACCTGAGCCGAAAGCAGATGCTTAACATACTGAGCCACACAGGCGCTCCAGCCTCCAAATTTTCTAATTATTGTATTACACAACTAAAAGAATGATTCTCTCTCTCTCTCTTTTCTCATACACACACACCCTATAGCCTTGAGCGCAGAGACAATAGGCAGATCAGGGGGCTCTTAAATCAATCGGCAGAGAGAACAGAGAACTGGAGGCATGTGGAACACACAGCTTCTGAGAGGTGGCGAAACAAGGTGCTATTAATGCCCCATCTTCCAACCACTGATGTGAATGAGGGGCCTTTCCCAGCCAGAGAATAATTTTAGGAAATGAGCTTCCTGGTGAGCTCACAGCTTAATACTGCTTGTATCACCATCTTGAGTCAGCAGTAGATAATACTGTGCAGAATAAACTAATTTTAGTCATCTGTGGGATCCTTGTGAGCGCTCCATAGTGACTTTAGAAAGTCAGTGTGAACTTGGCTATCTCTGCTTCATTTCCTGCTCCCAATAACCCACTAAGGGGTATTTTTAGATGACAATATCTTACAGGATTTGTCTAGGTGTGTTTCTCTGCTGGAGAGCTGGCAGTTGAAAGTTCTGCCACAGGGGCACCTGGGTGGCTCAGTGGGTTGAGTGCCTTTGGCTCAGGTGGTCCTGGGATTGAGCTCCACATCAGGCTCCTTGCTCCTCGGGGAGCCTGTGTCTCCCTCTCCTCTGCCCCCCACACTGCCTGCTTGGGCTCTCTATCTTTCTGCCCAATAAATAAATAAAATCTTAAAAAAAAGAAAGTTGCCACAGATTCCGAAGTCAAGAGGCCTTCTGGGTAAATGACCCAGGAAAGTGATTAGCAAATATGGCAACGAAGGACATGGAAATCTCAGTCTTCTACATGCTGGAGCGAAAAGAACTGCCTTCCTTACTCTCATCTTAGCAACATTTTCCAGGAGCCTCAGCCCACAGCCGCATGGAGAGAAGAGATGAAGAGAGAAAAATGCTTAGCCCGAGGCTAATACAATTTCCTCCACTATCATACTATACATTCGGAATGTGAAATGATTCCTCAGCTTCTTAATCATCCTGGTCTGTGCCGCACCTCTGGGCTCTGAGTCACTTCTCATTGGCAGTCAATCGCATGCTGAATATAGAACACCTCTAATGCGTTCCGCATCTCATGGGTCACTGAGAAAGAATAGAGCCTGAGGACAAACTCCGTGCAGATCACCCAGATCCAGGTGTGTGAGCCTAGCCTGTAATACTCAAGAACTCATTCTTCAGGGAGAATTGTAAGAGGTTGCACGAGGGTTTTGTATTTCTGAGAAAGATGCCGGGTTTGGCTGTAGTTATGAAGGAATGTGGAAAGCCAGAGGAGGGGCCGAGTTGGAACAAAGGGGGTAAGGAGAATTGAAGGCAAACGGGACCCCTGATGTTGGTTGTAAATAGCCTGTCAGCCAGAAAGAATGTGAAGGGACTCCGCGTCATAGGTGGAAGCTGCTTTTTGATTTTTGCTTTTTTATTCTTTTTTTTTTTTTTAATTTGACAGACAGAGATCACAAGTAGGCAGAGAGGCAGGCAGAGAGAGAAGTAGGGGAAGCAGGCTCCCCGCTGAGCAGAGAGCCCGGATGCGGGACTCCATCCCAGGACCCTGGGATCATGACCCGAGTAGAAGGCAGAGGCTTTAACCCACTGAGCCACCCAGGCACCCCATGGTTTTTGCTTTTTGATTCTTAAAAACACCTTCATCCCTGGAACATCTGATATCAAGTTGTCCTGGTTTAAAAAGAGAATCAGTCAGCTTCCAACGAAGTGTAGGAGAAGCCTAAGGAGGAGAGGGGGAAGGAGGGCGGAGAGAGAGGCAGAGTTGGAAATTATTAATAGGGAAAAAGAGGGAAACGGTGTGTCCTGTAATTATTTGTGTAAGAAAGGCAGCTAATAAGAGCTCCAGTGTAGAATTTCTGGTTCTTGAATTCATTAAAAGTGACTCTGAGGCTCTTGGATTTGGGGGGGCCAAGACTTTGCTATAGGAAACTTCATTTAAACTCCCCTTTCCAAAGAAAACACACATCATCCCAAGATATACAATCTATGTGTAGCTTCGTTGTGCTGCTGGAAACTCAGCCCCACTGAATGATTCTTCTTTCCCGAGAATCCCAGTGTCCTCATTTACCCCTGGAAAGGCTAGTCTGATGGACTCCAGTTAGCAAAGCAAGTCTTTCAGAGCAGAGAGGCAGCTGCTGCGGGCTGGCCCACCTGCTCCCGAGGGCTGTGCAGCCGTCTCTGCAAAGGAGGCACGCAGGCAGAGCTTCCCACAGGATCCTAAGAAACCAGCCTTTTGAGGAACGTTGTGTTAAGGAATGTCTGGAATGTTTCTGGTCCTGAGAGTTCCTATACGGTCCATGCTGAAGAACGGGCAGAGAGGTATTAACCATGTTCAGCAAGACCAATTCAGATCAGAGACAGATCAGTGGTGGGGGCGGGGGTGGAAACATTAAGAGGAAGGATCAGACTCTGTCTTCTCAACCGTTACATGCAGTTTCAGAATTTCTTTCCGGATTCCAGCTGTATCATACGACCACCTACTATCCTCCCAGGCTAATGAGAGGGTAGGTGCTAAATAGGCTATCAATTTTCAGCGAGAAAAGTAGCAACAGTCTGCAATTTTTTCATACCCCTTTAGCTTAGTATATGAATGAATGAACTTGTTAAAATCTAAGTGTAACTGCACCTTTGATTTTACGTTATGAACAACAGTTATTCATGGAATCGGGAAGTTTTCTTTCTAAATATATTTTAAAGGCTTTAAATACATTTAAAGGTTTAAAGATTCCATTTATAGGTAGGCGTCTGTATGAATGTACACACAGATGCATATATATGAAAATACATTTTGCCTGAATGCCTTTTTTGTTTCTTAGGACTGTAAACTTGCTAAGGCTGAAGGCATTGCTTTAATAAAGATATTTAGCATTTAAAATCATATTTAGTGTCTAGGGCACCACGGTCATTTATTTTTTCACTTTTTATTTTGAGTATTCTCCACCACAGGATTTCTCCCAAGCTTTTTGTCTGCATGGCACAGTAAGAAATACATTTAAACTTTGATTCAGTACATTCACATGTATATGTCTATATGCTATTTATATACACATGTGAGTATGCAAAAATGCTTATATATACGTGTGTCTATGTTTGTGTGTGTGTGTATACGTATATATGTATATACGTATATATGTACGTATACACACACACACACACCCCACACCAAAATTTCATGAAATATAACCTGCCCTTACAAAGTATGATACATTTCTGCTATCTTCTGTTTCTTCATTTTTATAAAATATCAGTCATGACTCATTTTATTAATTTCTCTACCCACTAATGGGTCCTAACCTGGAATCTGAGAAACATTGTTCTACCTGGCCCTTCAAATAATTTCATAATTCTATTAAAGAAAATACAGTGTTACAGCGCAATAATATGGGCATCTATTTGAAATGATTTAAGGAAACAAGTAAGTGCTCATAAAAGGACTGTATCTTTGACTTAAGGTAATTATGATCATTATTACATTATCACATTCGGGATAATATTACCTTTTTAAAAATGAGAATAGTCACATAATCCCTTTCTTCTTTTTGAATAAGATTTTTTACGAACTTGCACACTTATAGATTAAACTATCTCTTTTCTTTAGGATTCCCACCCCTCGCCACTCCCCCACCTTTTTCTTAAAGAAAAGATAATGATATTTAAGATAATACAAAATTAAGAGTAAAAGTCTAGCTTTTACCATAGCAGACTTCTATGAGCTCATTTTAGAATTATATATATATTTAAATATTTTCTTTCTTTGGAAGAGAGAGAGAGAGCATGAGCGGGGTGGAGGGAAGAGGGGTAGAGGGAGAGGGAGAAGCTGACTCCCCACTGAGCAGGGATCAGGGATACCGTGTGGGGCTTGATCCCAGGACCCTGAGACCATGACCTGAGCCAAAGGCAAACACTTAACCGACTGAGCCACCCAGATGCCCTCATTATAGAATAATAAAAAGACCCTATGCAGCATGAGGATAAATGCAGACTCTGGTTCTGGGCACTTTATAATTCCTTAGAATTGAACTGTAAATTCAACTTTCGAATTAATCAGACATTAATTACCAAAAAAGGATAATTCTTAAAAAAACTTTGTGGTGACTCTACCCATGAATATGGAGATGCACTCTCAAGTGTGAGTAATGATCTTCTACTTGTCAATAAAATTGTCATTAAAATTTGAAAGAGGCTACATATTCCCCTTTGACATATCAGGGTTGTACACTGGGATTTTTGTATAAGGTGAGTTAAAATGGATCCTCCTTGTACTTCTTCTTGTTGATGCCTCTAGAGTTCACAAATGGGTGTTGAGAGAGAGAGGTATGTTAAAACCCCAAATACCACGGTGTGATTCCCTGGGCATTAAGACAGGCAGACTCTTTGGATAAGAGTCACCCTTGGAGAATTGCTGGAAACAATTCTCCACCCTTGGAGAATTGGTGGAAACACTGTACAAACTTCTTCCCTGCCCAGAGCAGAGAATTTTGACTACAGAACTCTCCACGTGACCTCACGGCCCCCACCCTCCGCCTGGTTTTCTTCAAGGGCCTCCCCTGGCTTACCCACCACACCAACCCTAAATGTCTATTGACTTCTGCCTCCTTCTAGACTCATGGGCGGAAGGCAAACAGAGGTGTCATCCTAGCCACTGCTGCATCTCCAAACTAGCACAATGAACTGGTCCATGGGGTACTCCATAACAGTGGAGTGAGGTAAAGAAGAGAGGAATAACTGCATTTTGAATTAATCACCCACTTTACCCTACAGCCCCCTTCCAGAGTCAGCCTTCTCTATACACCCAGCCTCCTGTGAAGCAAGTGACAAGCACTCTTCAGGGGAGCCCCATCTCCAAATCCAGCAGGCAGCTCACTTCCAGGGGGCGTCCTGACCCCTCCAGCTAAAATAAGGAGGAAGTTACTATTTTATAGAGAAGTTGCTAGGGATGGTACTGTCTGAGGCATATACAGTTGACCTTTGAACCACATAGAGATAAGGGGCACTGACCATCCTCACGGTTGAAAATCCACATATAATGTTTGATTCCCCACATCCCTTAACTACTGACAATTTCCTGCTGATTGTGGCCTTACTGATAACATAGATGAACACATTTTGTATATTATATGTTTTACATACTGTATTCTTACAATAAAGTAAGCTAGAGAAAAGAAAATGTTAAGAAAATCTTAAGAGGGGGCGCCTGGGTGGCTCAGTGGGTTAAGCCTCTGCCTTCGGCTCAGGTCATGGTCTCAGGGTCCTGGGATGGAGCCCCGAGTCGGGCTCTCTGCTCAGCAGGGAGTCTGCTTCCCCCTCTCTCTCCGCCTGCCTCTCTGCCTACTTGTGATCTCTGTCTGTCAAATAAACAAATAAAATCTTTTAGAAAAAATTGTAAGAGAGAATACATTTATAGTCATACATTGTATCTATCAAAAAAAATCTGTGTGTATAAGTGAACCTGCACATTTCAAACCTGTGTTGTTCAAAGGTCAACTGTAAAAGGCTTTCCATGAGGATTTATTCAATGAAGGATCCAGTCCCAAGACACTAATTACCCTCCTTTTGATACAGTTAGGAAGGGTTCCTGAACCAGGTGAACACAAGTGGTATTCACAGTCACTCTCCTATGAGTCTGCACCATAGGAATCTGTCATTTTGTTAGGTCAAAGACAAGCAAATATCATCATCCTATAGTTCGATCTATTACAGGTCCCCTCATTGCTAGAAACAAGTCAAGGCTGAATCCTGCTGATAAGAAGGAAGACTGAATGGCATACCAGGGCCTCAGCAGACTTTGGGGACAGCTAAGGGCAGAAGTGGACATGAATCCCCAGGACTTCCCAGGTCAGTCCTTCCCAAGTATATTCTAAGGCTCTTTAGCCCCACAAGATTCTTTGTGGGGCAAGAAGAAAAGGACTGATTTAGGAAATGTTACAAATGGTATTCCTTTCCTCACATTTCCAAATTTGTGTAAAACTATCAGAGTAGCATAGCAAAATATTGGAATGATTCCACGATACAGTGATTTACCCATGTTTCATCCAGGACATTCCAAATTTATTTGACTAGCAAAACGTTACTTGAATGGAACGCCTAATATCCCTGCTAACCGTGAGTGATTAGCAGGACTATTTCTGCTCCCTAATCCCGGTACATCAAGCCTTCCCCAACTCTGTCTCCTTTAAGGCCTGACTGCCCTACAGAGTCCACACGGACAGAGATCCATTTCAGCTTCTCGCATTTCTGAGCAACGGGGAAAAGGCAGAGGCTCAGGATACCCCACTTGGTAAAATATAAATTGCTTTCTCCTGATTTATGCCGGTCTCCAATGCCATCAACCCAACGTTTACGTATTTTAGCGACTGATGTTAACAGAGACTTGGGGAATAATAATGCCTTCCATTTGTCATATAGCTACCATGTATCTTTTGCACTGTATGTACTTCACATTTTCAATATCTTTTGTATGTACAGTTACCCTGCTTGTGACAAGCTGACGAAGTAGGTATTTTTGCTCCTTCATTTTACAGACAATCCATAATGCCTCAAAGATGTTAAATTGTGCTGCCTGGGATTTAATGACCCCAAGTCCTATGCTCCCTCCACCACATTAATAAGCCTCGACATTTCTATAGAGCCTACTATGAGCCAGGCACCACGTTTTAACTCATTTCACTCATAATAAGCCAGGGAAGGTGCTGTTGAGGTCGCGGTTTTATACCTGAGCAAAACAGGATGAAGGAGTTAACCAGCCTGCCTGGGTCACACAGGAAGCAAGAGGCGGGCCTGGGATTCAGACCAAGGCTGATTATTGATTGGTTCTGCGGTTTAAAAAAAAAAGCCATTTAACCACATTTAACCCAGGACTTTCCAAACTTGCTTGACCAGGGAATCCTTTGTAAGTCGTACCTGTTTTCTGACTATTGACAATTTGGAGAAACACGGTTTGGGAATCACAGGTCTGCCTTCTTCCAGATGACCCAGGCCCTCTCGCCTCTCCCAATCCAGAGTCCACGCCCTTCACCACTGTGCTCTACTGGCTTCTTAAAGACACCAGGGTCTCGGTCGGCACACCTCACTAACCAAATCTCCTGGCCGTAGAGGCTAGATGTCAAAAACTGTCCCTCTGCACTCTTGAGTCTCTCAAAAAGCCTTGTAATGTGACCAAAGCAATACAGCTACATTTGTAAAGGTTAATGTGAAATTAATTATTTTAGAATGGAAAGTGAATTTTACCTCCAATGTCCATACAGGGAAAAACAGTCTTTTCTGCTTTGAGCAACTAAAAGTACTAACAACACTCAATGTCTCTAGGGATGTGAAGTTAAAATAACATGAATATCAAATAATTGATATTCAAATGTGAATATCAAATAATTCTATGAAGGTTGTGTAAGAGCTGAGTTCGTTGCATCACCTTCAATTTCACCACTGTTGGGATGAAGAAAATATAATGTTTATTGGGTATTTATTTTGGGCCAGGCATTCTGCCATGTGCTTTCCATAGATTATCTTATTTTGCAACAACTTTAGGAGATAAGTACTGACATTATTCTCATCCTACAGAAGCAAAACCCAAGGCACAGGGAGTTTAAGCACGTAGGCCAAGATCACACAAGTATCTAGCAAGTGGCAGAGCCAGGATATGAAATAGAGAACCTAGTGTTTAAATGTCCCTAGCCATTTTAGACATTAACTTGGGGGTGCACAGGGCAGAGCCAAGTAGGAACCCCCAGGTTCTAACAAAGTGATCATTTGCTTTTCGCAAGGCCTACATTAAAAGGTACATAACATCTACTAAAACCCTGGGAAAACTTCAAAATCTGTCGACTGGAAATAGGATTCCAGTGGGGGGAACCCTAAAACCTTTCATTGCTCCAAGATGATATGTTGGTTTGGCAGATCTGGCTCATCTTAAAAGGAAGTTTTTTTGGAAGGTATAACTGAGTAATATGGCATTAAAGAAACATGACTCGAGTTCTCATGCTTATAAAATCATAGTTGTTGTCTCTAGGTTTGCTGAAGACTGTCTTGTAATCCCTTTCTAAGTTGGAGGAAACCAATACTGTACAGATGTAGATACATTCTGCACTTTTCTTCCCTTTTGCAAAGAAACTCACTGGGGGTTAAGTATATTTAGTTACTCAGAGCACTCAAAACGAGGATTGCTTTTCTCTATAAGGACATAAGAGGAAAAAGTCATTTTCTATTCTAAAATCATTTATTTTATATTAACCTTGACAAACATGCCCCCTTGATTTGGTTATTTGATAATGCTTTTAGAGAGAATTGAGACTGCATTAAGTGTTGAAAATCTAAAATAACTAGGGACTCACGCAGTTTATTGTTTTTTAAAAAACAACTGTAGAGGGATTTTCAAGATGTAAAGAGACGAAAACGGAAGGTAGAAATGGTCATTCAGTGAGGCACAGAGGCAGCCTTGAGAATGTGCACTTAAGGAAAAATCCCTAAATCAAAAAATCACAGAATAAATAAGCTTGGGAGTCAGTACCGCAGAGGGTTAAGAAAAAGGCTCAGATTCCAACAGCCTAGGGTTCACTCATTAAGTATGCGACCTGTGCAAGGCATCTCTCCTCCCTGTATTTAGTTCTTTCCTATTTAAAGGAGGTTGTTAACAAGACCTATCTCATAAGGTTGTTTGCTGTGAAAATTAAGTTAGATAATTTATAAAATGTCCCCAGGGCAATGTCTGGTAATTGCTCAAGAACTGTTAGCTATTAAAAGCAGAAAATGTCATTATTATTACTGCACCCACGAATGGGCATGAAGAAGGTAAGTTAAGAAGTTAAAACAAAACAAGGATAATCATAGGTCTACCACAGCAAACCTAAATGACAGAACTGATGTATTGTAGGTGGTCACTAAAAACTGAACCAACGAATCAATCAGTGAATGTATCAACGAATAGCGTCACAGGAAGCAAAGCTTAACTTTTAGAAAAGTGAAATTCTTTGCCTTCTGCAGGCCCGTTGCTCTGCTCTACTCTATCCATCAGAGAAGCTATCCACATAATTCAGAATAGCCTTCCTATTCCCATGCAGCATTTCCATTTCAGTGCAGTAAATTTTCCACTTTCTCCGAAACTAGAGTAAAATATACACTGGGACACAGTGAACTTATAAACAAATCCTTGAAGCGACCTCAACCTCATGACAGGAGAAAAGATGGCCAAAGATGAAGTTATATTTAACACACCTTTCGTTTGTCTCAATAGTCCGATCTGAAACAGATGAAGGTCGTGTGAAGATATATATATTTTAATTGTTGTTGTGTTTTGCAAAAGGAGAGCTATGAAAGAAAAGGGGGTATGCTGAGCGAGGGAGTGGGAAGGGAAGACCAGGGTTTGGGTTATTTTCCTGTCACGAGGGGAGGTATCACTATCCTGTTTTCCCTCAATTCAGTTATGTACCTTTAGAAATTACTATCGGCTTCTCTCCAAGTCTGAACCAGGAGCAAAATCACAAACACATTCGACAACAATATGTTCCTCTTGCGTAAATGTCTCTTCTAAGCCACATACATAATTAAAATCCTGTTGACTCAGGAATAACATCTCAGAACTGAATGTCCAAACTCTGTAGCTTGCTTCCTTTTCTAACCAGACAGCACAGCTGCCAATAGCTTCTGGGCCCTCTGCCTCTTTTCTCCATGTATAATTATCATACATTATATAGCATATACTTGATTTGTCAAAGCCTGCCAGAAAAGGTTCCTGGGACTACTCATCTGAACTCTGTTGTGTATACATGTGACTGAAAACACAGTGTACCAAAGAAAAAGGAAAAAAAGGAGGTGGGATGACAGTGGACACGCAATGTTTTTTCTCCCAGGGAAAGGAGACGAAAGGAATTTTATATTTTATAAAGATATATATATATATATATATATATGGCTGTAAAGCAAAATTAACTTAAAGTGGAAGAACATTTTAAAAATTAATGATGCCAGGGCACCTGGGTGGCTCGGTGGGTTAAGCATCTGCCTTGGGCTCAGGTCATGATCTCAGGGTCTTGGGACTGAGTCTGTATCAGGCTCCTTGCTCATGGGGGAGCCTGCTTCTCTCTCTCCCTCTGCCACTGTCTCTCCCTGGACTCGTGCTCTCTCTCTCTCTCAAAATAAATAAAAATCTTCAAAAAAAAATCAGTGATGCCATATCATATCAAAATCCTTAGTTTCCAATATTTGAAATGTGGAAATAGACTTTAAAAGGTCTTCAAAATATATATGAGGCATAAAATAAAGCACTTTGGCTTTCCTTCACCTTTGGGCAACACCAGATTTAAACCAGACATGAAAATCTATCCTATTTTTAAAAACCTCTAGAGGAAGAGGTTGCACAATGTTTCTTAGTAAGTTGTTCCAATATTCCTCCCAGTCGTAAAACTTACATTCTAACCTAAATCCCTCACGTTCTGGTTTCAGTCCACTTCCTTTTGGTCTGCCTAAGTTGGGTTGAAGAACAGTCGCTCACTTACCAAACCAACATTATGAGAACATTCCCAGTGCTGTGTAATTTTTTCAGCAATGGAAATTAAACACACAGCCCACAGTTGGCTGGATCTCTTCTATTCCTTCAAAAATATTTAGATATGATATTGGCTCTTTTTCAGTTTTCTGAAAGTTCTCTGTTCTTCACAAATTTTCAGCAAAGCCTGTCCCTCTTTTATAGGCTTTATGCAATTATTCTTAACGCATATCTATATTATATTTATATAAGCTCTAAGTAATTGCAGATTTTAGTATATCTAGCTAATTAAATTTTTTTTTGTACGTAGATCCCTACTTGTGCTCAGTACTCTGTAATTTATTTTAGAACTTATTTTAGAAAAACAGTGATCATCAAACTTCAGTACGCTTTAGAAAACTAGGGAAGGTTCTTAAAGATAAGATGCCCCAGTCTTGGCCCAGACTCAGTAAATTATAATCTTTAGGGCCTAACATCTTTCAGTCGCTCGCATTTAAAAGTTTTAATTTGGTTTAGTCAACAAGAGAATTTTTTTTTTTTAAGTTATCAAGCCCATTATTAAAATAGGAAAAAACAAACAAAACAAAAACCACAAAAAATAACTGTGTTCTCTTTCCTTTTGATAAAGCCAATTTTGCTTTTGCACTTAAAACTGAAACAGAGTCAAATATTTGGTGCTGCACTGAACGTTGATATCACACTCCCCATTAGCTGGAAAATCAAAACCAAACCCAATTTATGCCTACAAGTTTCCAACACTGGAACTAAATGCACTAGCAAAAGGCTATTGATGTATATAATACTTTATCATTTGAAAATGTGGCGGTTATGTCTAATACAGACTACCACTGTCTACAAGTATATAATGTATTCAGCGTAAAAGGGAATAACTCTCTCAAAATTTGAGCTGGGTTCTGTGGAGATGTGCTTATAGAAGGTATCCTGAACAGCCAGGTAAAGAAAGAACTGATTACTGTTTATAAAACAACATGGAAATAGAATTATCAGCATAACAGGGAGAACTAAATAGGAGTTGGCAGGTTCTGTGTGACAGGGCAAGTATCTTGTCTGGGAAATTTTTAAGTGAATCAGGGTAGGTCTGTGCTTGGATCCTAAACCATATGGTGGGATTATTATCATTATTATTAGTGTTGGCTTGCCATAAAAGAGGAACACTGGGGGCCTGACTCTGTGATTTGCTCAGGTGGGCTTAGTTTTATTTCTCTGACATTCCTTTTTTTTTTCCTTTTAAGATTTATTTACTTATTTGAGAGAGAGAGAGACAGCACATGAACACAAGCAGGGACAGGGAGAGGGGCGGGGGAGGGGTAGGCAGAGGGAGATGCCAGCTCCCCTCCCAGCAGGGAGCCGACCCAGGACTTGGTCATGATCTGAGTAGAAGGCAGCTGCCCAACCGACTGAGTCACCCAGGTGTGCCTCTCTGACATTCTTAAGCATCCGTATTGGATTACCCAGGAGGCTGCCTAAGACAGTTTGTGCTCTGCATTTTCCCATAAGCACATGGGCAAGAGGGGAAAAAATAATAAACCCCTCAAAGCTACTAAAGCAACCACAGAAATGCAGGTCAAAAAGAAAAAGGGCTCAGAAATTGAAGCAAAAGGAAAGAAGTGAAAGCGGCAAAAGGATAATGGCCCGAAGCCAAGAGATACTCAAAGACAATTCAGGTATTCAAAGAGGCACCTCTTGCGATGAAAGCTTTTAATATATTTGCTGAGCAACATTCAAATATACAGTATTAATATGGTCACCATGCTGTACATTATATATGCAAATGTCAAATCATTATGTTGTACACCTGGAACAAATGTTATATGTCAATTATATCTCAGCTACAAGGAAAAAGATTTAAAAAGAGGTATGCATTTGTATCAATCTGTCTGGGAATGTATGCTCACGCTTAACCCTGTTTCTCTTTGGATTCAGGATCATGGTCCTGTTCTAGTTCTTTTCCAAATGTTCAAATTCTTCTTTCTCTGGTTCCTGCTTTCTTTTCAATGAATTGTTTATATGTTGGTTTTCTCTAGAGTCTAAGCTCTTTAATTTTCTTCCTTTCCCTCTATAGCCCCTTCGTTTAAAAATCTTATCTACATGCATGGATTTGACGATCACCTGAATGAACATGACTCTAAAATGACATCTTTCATCCCCTCTCGTTCCTAAAGTGAAATTATGAATGTCTCCATCTGGAGCTGGTTTCAACGTGTCTCAAATCAAACGTGCCAGCTTTGTTTCCACGCTTGCGGTGTCTCCTGTAAAATGTTCCAGATCACGATTTCAGCCTATGTGGGGGTGGAGGGTATCCCCCCTGCTGCCAAGCAATTCTTAGGACAGCAGCTGGGCACCTTACCATCTGACTCAAGTCCGAGGCTAACTACCCAGAGACAGCATCAGATTCCACAAGTTAAGTGCTCAGTCCTACGAAACTGGCCTCCCTCCATCCCCCACTTCAGATGTGAGTTGCAAGTCCAGGTTACCTGTGCTTCTGACCAACCAGCTATGGTTTGGAAGTTCCCTTGACCCCCACCTTGGACTTCAGATTACAATTGCAAGTCTGGATTGTTGTCTGTACTTCCGGCCAACTGGCTCTAAATCAGAGGTTCCCACAACCTCCTCCTTGGGTTCCATTAATTTGCTAGCGCGGCTTACAGAATGCAGAGAAACATTTCATTTACTAAATTAAAGGTTTACTATAAAAGAATATAGGAACAGCCAGATGGAAGAGATGGGCAAGGTATGAGTAAAGGGTGAGAAGATTCCAGGCCATCTCCTGGTGTGGACTCTTCTGGATGCCCAAGTGTTCACCAACCCAGAAGCTCTTCAAACCCTCCCCTCTTTGGTTTTTTTGTGGAGGCTTCATTACATATCACAACTGATTCAATCACTGGCCATTGGTGACTTATTCAATCTCTGGGGTTCCCCTTCCCCAGAGGTTGGGGTAGGACTGAAAGTTCCAAGCTTCTAATCACAAGATTGATTCTCCTCGCAACCAGCCCCCCACTTTAGGTGACTCTGAAAAGTCATTTCTTTTTCTATTTTTTTTCTTAAGATTTTATCTGAGAGAGACAGAGACACAGAGAGTGTGTGAGAGGGGTGGGGTGGGGTGGGGCTGGGGTGGGGGTGGGGGTTTGGGTGCAGAGGCAGAGAATCTCCAGCCCACTCCCAGCTAAGCACAGGCCCGAATCAGGGCTCAATCTCATGACTCCTGAGATCATGACCTGAGTGGAGAACAAGAATCAGATGCTTATGACTGAGCCACCCAGGTGCCCCCAAAGTCACTTCATTAACATAACAATAGACCCCTTTGTCTCTCTCAACACAGGAAATCCCAAAGGTCTGGAGAGCTAATAGTCAGGAATCCTGCAAACTTACTATAGGAAGGAAAAAAGAAAAAAATATATATATGGTTATTTAGATCACCAAATTTAGATTTTCTGACAAAGTATACTATCATTTCCCACATCTCTTATTTCCATTAATAGTACAATCCTCAGTCATGACTACTTCTCAGTCTTGATGCTCTCCACGTGTGAGCAAGTCCTGTTGACAGCATCTCTCAGGTAAGACCTGGGTCACATTCACGCTCACTGGTTCACTCCTAGGTTGACCCTTCATTAACGATTGTCTAGACTCTTCTTCGAAAGAGTGAATTTGGTGTCACGTTTTGATTCATCCTCTCTCTCTCTTTCTCTCATCCGTTTTGAAATCCTTATGGACTTCTCTACTGCCTATCAAACTTGGTTCAACTCTACTTCAATAAAAATAGTCAGTTTACTAGCATAGTATGGGAGCAGTGCTTTGTGTCATTTTCTTATTTCTCTAGGAAGCTTATAAAGTGAGTCTTTGTTTCTGAAGTAGAATGTTACAATTATGGAATACTAAAATATTTCTATCAATTGTGAATATACCATTGATTCAACAAACTTTTTTAGGTGATAAAGAAATATCACACTACATAGATAGATAGATAGATAGATAGATAGATAGATCAACTATAAGGTTTTCCTTGATTTCAAAAACAGTAAAATGACCAAAATATGTGAACCTTTGGGAAAAAAAAAAAAAAAGGAAATATCATTCTAGTTTGTACTTATCCAATGCTCTTTCCAGTATACTGTGGTCCCCTTTTCTTTGGCCTAGGCTTCAACTTTCTAGTCTAACTGCCCACTTTTCTCTTGATGTTCCTTAACGTTTATCCACTCCTGTACCTTGACCTTCATTTCTCATGTACCAGGAACTGCATTCTTCCTTACTTCACATGTCCAAGCAGTCTGGCTCAAAGAGTCTCTCCTTATTAACTCTTTTCTGATCCCCTAAATGAAAATAACCTCTTATTCTTCTGAACTATCATACATTTTTCACTCTCATATGAAGCTACCCTTTGTACGTTGTGATTGGCTGTCTATACTTTATCTCTCCACTAGAATATATAAGTGTCTTTGAGATCCAGATTGTAATTCATGTATCTTTAAACAATTACCCTCAGGGACACCTGGGTGGCTCAATTGGTTCAGCCTACAACTCTTGATTTCAGTTTAGGTCATGATCTCAGGGTCTTGGGATTGAGTCCTGCATTGGGCTCTGTGCTCAGCACAGAGTCTGCTTGTCTCTCTCCTCCCCCCAGACCCCCGCTTGTGCTCTTTTTCTCTAATAAATAAAATCTTTAAAAATAAGTAAGTAAATAAATAAATAAACAGATAAAATAGACAATTACTCTCAAAGTCACCCTCCTGCTCCCCCCTATAAAACCCAGCAACTTCTTGCATATAATAGGTTCTTAGAAAATATTTATCAATTGGATGTCTAATCGGAGCATATTTAGTGATTTTTTTTCCTTTATCATTCATTATGACCAAATGAAGACTGATGGTCCCCAAGCATTTTGACACTGCTTAGCCAAGAATTAAGGTGCAGCACTTCAAGAAAAGTTAATTCTCCTGCCATAATCAAGTCATAACCTGACAGGCCCACACAGCTGCTCTTTTTAAAGTGATAGCCTTTTTATTTCTCCAAGATTAAAACTTTTTAATTTTTTTAATTTTTATTTTTTTAAGAAGGAGGCTCTTTATAAGTTAGGCTAAACCAACTTTCCCTTTAAAATTAAAATCTTTTGGGACACCTGGATGGCTTAGTCAGTTAAGTGGCTCAGGTCATGATCCCAGGGTCCTGTATTTGAGCCCCATGTAGGGTTCCCCGATCAGCGGGAAATCTGCTTGTCCCTCTGCCTCACCCCCTGCTTGTTTTCTCTCTTTAATAAACAAATAAAACCTTAAAATTATATATATATATATATACACATCTGTATATATATATAGATATAGATCTATATATATATATAGATCTATATCTATATATATATACAGATCTATATATATATATAGTTTTCCAAAGCAAAAAAACAAAACAAGACAAAAACAAACAAACAAACAAAAAAACAGAAGAAATGCCCTGTGTGCTAAAGTGTAAATTTTTTGTTATTTTATTCTTGCCTTTGTTTGGAGGGGACATTGTTGTGGGAAGCCTAAATATTTCTTGGTCTTGGCCCTTGCCTTGGCCAGGCCAAGGAAGTGTTACAGGAAAAAAGCAAAAGTAAGGCACAGGCATTTGTTTACGTTCCTCATTGTTATAGCCTCAAAAATGGGTAAATGATTGTGCAGAGATGTGTGCTTGTTCATGTTATATGGGTTATAGCAGAATCCTACGACCACCCACTACTCTCTCTCTTAAAACTCCTCATTTCAGTGGTAAAGCTTGCAAAAAAAACTTTAAACACATTTTATTATTTAGCTCCCCAAACAAATACTGGATATAGGCATTTTTAAAATTTTTATTTATTTATTTATTTATTTGAGAACGAGCGAGATCGTGCATGTGCCCGTGTGCACATGGACAAGGGGGTAGAGGGAGAGACAGAGACTCTCAGACTCTGTACTGAGTTGGGCTGGAGGCAGGGCTTGACCCCACGACCCATGAGATCACAATCTGAACCAAAACCAAGAGTCCAATGCCCAACTGAGCCACCCATGTAGGTATTAAGATACACATTATAGGAATGGATCAACTGAGACTCAGAATTTTTAAAGAATGCTTTTGCCCAAGGTCATATAGCCAATAATGGTAGAGGCTGGGCTGAATCCAGATCTCCTCACTCTGGGGCCTGCACATTGTCCATAATTCTACAAAAGAGTTCAAATGAGAAACTAGTGTTTTTGTTTTTAAATTTTTTAAGGTATTACTTATTCACTTGACAGAGAGAGAGCATGCAAGCAGGAAGAGCGGCAGGCAGAGGGAGAGGGAAGAGCAGGCTCCCAGGACCCTGGGATCATGACCTGAGCCGAAGGCAGATGTTTCACCAACTGAGCCACCCAACTGAGCCCCAAAACTGGTGTTTTTAAACATGAGACTACTTACAGGAGAGTCTGACAAATTGCTGGTATGTTCTGACCTTTGAAAAGACCCCAAGAATGAATAATCCTAAGAGTCCGTGAGACCTGCAGGAATCCGTGTGATTTTAAAATGTTACCTCCACCCAAATCTGCTTAGATTCTGAGGAAATCAGAATTCTCTACCCTCTCAGATCTCCTAAGTTCTCCTGTTTTCAGCTATCTGGCTTGGAATTTCTGACACAAGCAAACGGGCAGTTTGTGTCACCTTGTAGCTTAATTTCTGAAAATCTTTCAACATCACAAGTCCAGGTAAATGGTGATAAGATGTGAGAATCCAAGCGCACGATCAATGGCTTTCCAGTCTTATAAAGGAAACAGTTCTCCATCTATCCCTACACTCAACCAACATACTGATTTATGAAAAGTCACCCACAAGCAAGGAGAAAATGATGGCACCAATACTCAGGCCCACCTTGTCTAAGGCCAAAGTACACTTGCATGACCCTAGTTGTCTTTCATTCCCCTTTAACCATGATTAGTTCACTTACTAGGCTAATAAATGCAAAAGATGAAATGGGGAAGCATGGGTTTTCAGACCGCACCAAGAAAATCTTTGAAACAAACTGACATTGGTTGACTAACACTGGGTAATTTCACAAAAATGTATGAAATAAGTTAATCTTTGTTAGGACCTTGAGAAATGGGTATACCTTGAAGCTCAGCAACATTAAACAACTCCCCCAAGGTCACACAGCTAGAAAGTGGTGAAGTTGGGATCCAAACTCTCTTTCTCCTTCGGAGTCCATGTTGTTAATGATTCTACTACACTGCTTCTCAGATCTATTTTTATGTGATATTAGGATAGAGATGAAGTCCAATTTAATACTTCACCAGATCATCTTCACAAGGAGCCAGTCAATGTGGTAACAAAAGACATAGAACAATCCAGACCACACCCCCTCCAGTCCCCCATTTCCATTTCCTTCCTCTTCTCTGGAATTACTCCTTTTTTTTTTTTTTTTTTTAAAGATTTTGTTTATTTATTTGAGAGAGTGAGAGGGGAGGCAGAGGGAGAGGAAGAAGCAGGCTCTTCCGAGATCCAGAAGCCGGGGCCAGCATCCCACCCGATGTGGGAATTGATCCAGGACCCAGGGTCATGACCTGAGCTAAAGGTGGCTGCTTAACTGACTAAGCCACCCAGGCGCCCCCTTTTTGGAATTACTCTTAAATTCTTAGTCACAACAGGGACGCCTGGGTGTCTTAGTTGGTTAAATATCTGCCTTCAGCTCAGGTCATGATCTCAGACAAATCTCTTATTTGAGCCTTGCAGATTTGTACCTATTTCCAGGGTTGTGGAATCAAGTCGCGTGTCGGGCTCTCTGCCTAGTGAGGAGCCTTCTCCCTCTGGCCCTGCTCATGCTCTCTCTTTTTCTGACAAATAAATAAATAAATCTTAAAAAAAAAATTCATAGTCACAATGTATACGCATGCCTAACACGTTGAACCTTAACAACAACAAAACAACAACAGCTCAGACATTCTATTATTTTGAAGACAACAACAATATCTGAAGGGTATTCTGAGAGCTAGCTCAGTGACAGGTTTCTCCCAGATTAATGAGGCAGATTTGCTCACCCGTGCACACAAGAAACAAGGAACTGCCTCTAAGCCTGTCTTCTATCGATTCCTGTGGCTCTGAGAGATTCACCAACACCAAAAAGTTGATCACTTCAAGAAAACATACCCACAACAGCATGCAATCCCGTTTTCTAGTAATTCCCAGACTGGTTTAGGCAAGTTGAGAGGACACTAAAGAAAGGAGCTTGGTACTTCTTCTGGTCATGGTGAAACCAGATGACAGAGGGTACAGTTGTTCTGTCTGGGCGCTGGAATGCCATCTTAGCCCAAGAGTACTTGTTTAATTATTTGAGCATTTCGATGGGTTGTAACCACATACATCCATAAAAGTACAGTTGAAAATGGAAAAATAAATACCAATACTACTGACGAGAAGGGTAAGTCTCATAAACTTAACGTGATTAAGGTGAAGATGGGAAAACAGTGGCCAAGTCAAAAGCGGAGAAACCCTGGCCTCTGTTGGATAATAGCTGGACCTGAGCCAGTACTCCAGGTGTCCGGTGGTGAAAGGAAGGAATGCAGGAGCACCCACCAAATTCTAGAAAAACACGATGAAAGACTATTTCTAAAAACCAAGATGTATTTAGGGATCTTATAGCATTTTGAGCTCTTTGGTACTGGGATGTTGCTTACAACAGACAAATCTCTTATTTGAGCCTTGCAGATTTGTACCTATTTCCAGGAATGCATTAGGTACAGATGTACACAGAGGACCAACTGTACCTCGTTGTTTTGTCTCCATGCCCATTCATTTAGATGAAACAAACGCACTGGATGTCAGACTGATGAAGACTGCAGAACACGCAAACAAAACAAAGAGGACCTGAGATCCAGAAGCCGGGGCCAGCCTCCAGATTTCCACCCAGGAAGAGCCCCAGGAGAACGCATCTGCAGACCAGCCCCCAACAGAGACACGGGCATGCGCAGTACGAACCGTTCGACGACAAAGCCTTTGGGGTTGCTGCCTGCTTATAGCCCATGTGGGGCAATGAAACTAGACCCATGAATTGCACTGAAGTTCACATTCTAAAGAGCAGCTAAATAAACCACCTCAGAGCACCATGTCCTCGGAGAACCATGTCCTCTGACTGGCCCCAGGAATTTCTGGAGCTGGGATGAACAACGCCAGTGTAGGGCCTGTTGTGTCAGCAGTGACAGCTCTTTCCTCAGTCACACGCCCAGCGGCTTTCTGTCACATGCGGTTTTAGCGACCAGCCCTTCCTATCTTCATCAGACTGCCTTCCTCTGCCCTGAATAAACGGAAGAGGACATTTCTACCCACCCACGCATCAGGGCCTACAAGACTCAACTCACATTTTGCCAGCCTCACGATGGAACACGACTCCTTTCAACCACCTGGGCACAGAAGCTGACTATCAGGAAACTGCCTGTGGCCTCCACACATTGCCACACTATTTACACAGCTGATGGAGGTTTGCCCTGTTGAAGAATTTGGCTCTGGAGGATGCCCCTTAGAATTCCTAAAGGGCCCATTCACCCAGGCACACCCGCACAGATAGATGCCTGTGGAGATAGGAACAGTGGGGTTCATTTTCTAACTTCCTCTGTACACACTATAATTCTACACGTTTTTTAAAAGTGGGGGGTCGGAGAAGAGCTAGGGGAGCTACAAAACCCAACATTATATGAAATATTTTCAAAAAATATTTTAAGTAAAGTCAACAACCCCCCTCGCCTGCCACTCAAACATTCCTCTGCTTCATTCAGCAGCCCAGACTCTGTCCTTCACGTTCACGGGCCTGAAGCAGGACTTCCAACGGAAAAGGAACCCTTTCCAAGGCAGAGAGAGGGAGCTCCAAAGTGAACCAACTCTCAAGACAGAGAGGAGAGAAGCAGCAAAGGAGAGGCCTTCACATTCTTTTCTTTGAATAATTTAAAATCCTTCTATCAGCAAGGGAAAAGGAAACATCAGACGTGATTTTAGCATGACAATAAGACAAAGCAGATGTGATCAAGCAGAGGGAGTAATTTCCTGGAGCCCTTCTTGCTTTTCTAGAGGTAAGGGTCAATTTTCATTCTGTCGATTAGTAAAATACATTACAAATGACAGTAAGTGATTAATTTCTACAACTCACTACTAACTGTGATCACAGTGGCAGTCGAATCCTGCCAGCCATGGGGCCTGCTTCTCCTAGCTGTGAATGACCTCTTTCACTAGGAAAATTGGTCAGGAAACAACTCTGCTTTCGGGAAAGAGGCATGTGTGAGACATAAATGTATATCCAAAATGTTCCCTCTCTTAATTTCCGTCCCTTGCTGCTAATTTTCAATTAGCAATTAGTCTCAATAATGAATCTTTCTACAGTGCTCAAGTAAACTTCATCTAAATCAGCTCAACCTAAAGAAGAAGAAAAGGCAACTGATCCACCCACATATGTCCCACGTCTTTCCTTTGGGGGAGACAAAAGTGTAATCTCAAATTGAAGGGCTTACGTTTGGGTGCCAAACTCCGAGGTGGACTCTTGACATGCTCAATGGATACACGACTTAGGACAATTTACTTTCATCTCAGCATCCTTATTTGTGAAATGGGAACAATTAGTAGTTCCTAACTTCTGGGGTTTGTGTGCAAATCAAATATAATACACCTTGAGCAGTCACTGAAACTAAGTAAGGAGTCCACAGAAATCCAGGATTACCATCCCTGGCTCTCCCACCTCTAAAAGGTCAGGTTCAAGCAAAGACAGAAGGCCAACACCGCTAATTAGAGACCAGAAAAGTCATGGGATTCTCAACTTGTAGTGGAGCAGAAACAGATGGAAGTCAATGTGATGAGGGAGCAGGAGGCTGGCTGAGGACAAAGCAAAAGCTGGCGCCTTGCACCCCCTCTTCACCCTTTCCCCTCCATAAGTGTAGCATCCCTCAGGCAGCCCTGACTGCCATGAACAATAAGCAAATAGTTAACTTGCAGAGCTCACAATTCTGCTAGACAGGAGTCTCCCTTGGCTTACAAATGTCCTAAATCTCACTAACAAAGACGATTGATAGCAGGATTGTGACACCCCACCAAAAAGTCTCCCAACTATCTTAATGTTAATGGCTGGTCTAAAGACAACATTGATCCAGCAGCAAGGGCAAGGCCTCCGGCAGGCCTGGAACATCCTGGCACCTTGTAGACCCGCTTTAGCATATGAAAACTCCATTGAAACCTCTCTTCCCCTCATCTTCCCCCAGCCTCCGTACATAACCTGCCATCCCTCACAACCTGGGGCAGCAGCTCTTCCTGCCCATGGGTCTTGTCCCCATGCTTTAATAAACCACCATTTTGCACCAAAGATGTCTCAAGAATTCTTTCTTGGTCATCGGCTCCGGACCTCAGCCCACCAAACCTCACCTAGGTTCTAGAACTTCATCAAATGTAGCCATTCTTTTATTAAAAATCTAAACGTGGGGCGCTTGGGTGGCTCAGTCCATTAAGTGCCCGACTCTTGATTTAGGGTTGGGATGTGAGATCGAGTCCCATGTGAGCCCCTCCTCAGCCTCACTTCGGGCTCCCAGCTCAGTGTAGAGTCTGCCTGAGATTCCCCCCCCCCCCCGCCTGCTCTCTCTCTCAAATAAACAATAAATAAATTTATTAAAAGTCTGAACGGGATATTATACTTGTGATTATTTACAGGCTAATGATTTGCAAGAGGTGGGGAGAAAACCTACATGATGGTAGGAAGAGCTTTATTTAAGAAATTAAGAACTTAGAAAAAAGCAATTTAAAAATGGTGAATTCACAAAAGAAAAAAAAAAGCCTACAGAAGAAAAGCTTAATGAGTAAGCAACAAACTAACTTCATGTTCATCTAATTTCCATAATAATACTGGTGTTTAGGGACAGAAATAACCTCATATTATAGGTTTTCTGGGGGCAGGAAGGAAGTTTGTACTATAAATTGCCAGGTACTCTGGCAACTGAGTTGGCCCCAGAGTGAAACTCAGTCTCTGTCTTCACCCATCTCAAAAGGTCTAGCTTAAACTCTTTCCCATCCCCTCAAAAGAGAAGGTTGGCTTTGTGATTAAGAAAAAAGCAGCCACGGGGTGCCTGGGTGGCTCAGTGGGTTGAGCCTCTGCCTTTGGCTCAGGTCATGATCCCAGGGTCCTGGGATCAAGCCCCACATTGGGCTCTCTGCTCAGCGGGGAGCCTGCTTCCCCCTCTCTCTGCCTGCCTCTCTGCCTACTTGTGTTCTCTGTCTGTTAAATAAATAAATAAAATCTTTAAAAAGAAAAGAAAAAAGCATCCCGGGTACTGGAACCGATTAATAGCTAAGCAATTTTAGTTTATGTAACCTTGCTGAGCCTCAGTGTCCTTATCTGCAAAATGGGACTACTGACAGTACCTATCGCAGGGGGTATGTGAACATTCAGTGTGAAAATGTGCTTTGGGGTTAAAGGTCTCCCACCATGAAGTAGAGGCAGGCAGAGCCCACTCCAATCGTTCATTTTACAGATAAGAAGATCTAGAGATGTGAGATCTAGCTCTAGGTCACACAGTGAGTTCATTTCAAGGCCTGATTCGGTCAGGTGGCTCAGTTGGTTAAGTGTCTGTCTACCTTTGGCTCTGGTCACGATCAGGGAGTCCCAGGATGGAGTCCCGCATTGGGCTCCCTGCTCAGCAGGGAGTCTGCTTCTCCCTGTGCCCTTCACCCCACTTGTGCTCTCTCACTCAGATAAATAAATAAAATCTTAAAACAAACAACAAAAACAAAGCCTGGATTGGAGCCTAAATTCTGGTTCCTAATTCAGGATTTTTACACCAAACACGCTTCTGCCTTCATGGAGTTTTGCAAATATTCTCCCACATTGATTTTGCCTTTTTCTGAAGATCAACTGCATTTTCAAGCAGTACTATCAGGATAGCACTTGAATACGCTCAGGTGACAAATCTGTTCCCTCAACCACATCGTAAGTTCTTGGAAGTGACAGCAGAGGTTTCAAATGTCTTCCAGATGTCCAAAGGTGTGTCTGCTCAAGTGCCAGGCACATAATACCATTAGCTGATTGACAGAGTGGTTTCTTTAGAAAGAGGTTTTTCTCAGAGTAAAATGTTACTGTGAGAAAAATGCTGACCAGTTGTTAGGTCTGCAGAAGATTAGCTCAGAGGAAATGGGCTTCGAACATGCCCGAAGAGACACATAAAAGATCCACTGCAAGGGAATTTTAACATAGGATAATGGAACAAAGAAGGCAGAGGGTTCTCTCCTCATGTAAATGTTTTAAAAATAGATAGTGTATTTTTAGACAAAAATAGGTTAACACAGGCCATTGGATACTAATGTGTAAACCTCAAATGTTGTAGAGTTACTGCAAAGACTCTTCCGGGGTGTCTGAGTGGCTCAGGAGGTTGAACATCTGACTTTGGCTCAGGTCATCATTTTGGGGTCTTGGGATAGGACTCTGCGCTCAGTGGGAGCCTGCTTGTCCCTCTGTCCTCTGCCTCTGCCTCCCGCTGTTTAGAGCTCTCTTTAATAAACAAACAAACAAAAATCTTAAAAAAAAATCTGCAAATGATTTGGACATCAGATTTTGTAGAGTAAATATAATGTCTTAAACTTCTATATAGTATTTCCCCTCAAAAGCATGTGCAGTCTATTTTGGTTTAATAAAATAAAAATTCTTTTTTTTTCTTTAAGATTTTATTTATTTATTTGACAGTCAGAGATCACAAGTTGGCAGAGAGGCAGGCAGAGAGAGAGAGAGGTGGGGAAGGTAGGCTCCCCATTGAGCAGAGAGCCCGATGTGGGGCTTGATCCCAGGACCCCGGGATCATGACCCGACTGAAGGGAGAGGCTTTAACCCACTGACCCACCCTGGTGCCCCTAAAATACAAATTCTTTACAGGTATTGTGGATTTGGTTGCAACTTCTGTCCATTATACATATTTTTAATTAATCAATGAAACAGTGACTAACATTTATTGAACATTTACAGTGTGGCAAGCAGAGTGCTAACCATGTTATAGAAATTATGTTGTTTGCCTCTTATTAGCACCCAGAAGGAAGTACAATTGTTATCACTGTTTTATACAAGAAACAGATTTGTAGAGTTTAAGTAACTCACCCTTTGATTTTACTGTAAATAATTGTGCTGGAATTGGACTCCAAAGCTTGTGGTTTTACCCATTGTTAGGCCACTATCTAACTGTTGGGTGTAAAACATTACACTTAACTTCCGTTCATGTAGGAGGTGGGTGTCTATCCATGAAATCTGATGTTTTAAAAAAAGATTCTCATATCTGCAAAGGTCGGTAACAGCACAAAATGGAAGTTAAAAGTGACTCCAGAATATTTAGTTTCTATGAATTTAGGCAAGCCAGGTGCTTAGAATGAAGGGATTCAACCAGTTGATATCTAGAGACAGCTCCAAGCAAGAAATTCCTATCCTTCTATAATTCAACTCAGCATTTCCTAAAATAGATTCTCTACAACTCTGGTCCCAAGGGACACTCCATATAAAAGGTTTTCACAGTCCAACAGTTTGAGAGACACCATAAACTAAAGAACCATCCATACACAAAAGAGAATATCTTTTGGAAACACACAATTACACCTTCACATATTAAAAGCTCTGAGAAGTTCTGCAGAGCACTGGATTACACAAAATTAAATGTGTTCTCTTCTTTTTTTTTTTTTTAATTTATTTGTCAGAGAGAGAGAGAGCGTGAACACAGGCAGACAGAATGGCAGGCAGAGGCAGAGGGAGAAGCAGACTCCCTGCCTAGCAAGGAGCCCAATGTGGGACTCGATCCCAGGATGCTGGGATCATGACCTGAGCCAAAGGCAGCTGCTTAACCAACTGAGCCACCCAGGCGTCCCAAATGTGTTCTCTTCTTATAGCACTTCTCAACAAGGAAACCTTTTTCATTCTGTATAACCCAGAATACCCTAAAACATTTGGGCATCAATCTCCTCTGTACATAATGTTAGTTCCAAGACCATTCATAGGTTATAACCCAACTTTGGGAGTTAAAACATTTCTGAGTTAATGAGATAGGCTATAATAGGTGACCTTCTGAATCTTCCTCAAACTGTTATTCTGTAGTAGTGTTGGCTCCCAGAAAGCTATTTCCTCTAAGCACCATATAGCTCAGTAATTTTTGTTTGTTTCTCTTCAAGCATGGAGTAAAATTTTTATAATGACACTCTGACAATTATGTTCTTCTGTTCTTCAAAATCTATTCTAGTCTAATGGTTCTCAAATCAACCACCATCAGAATCACCTGGAGAGTGTGTTAAAACAAGGATTGCTGAGTCCATCTCAGAGTTTCTCATTCAGTAGATGTGGAATGAAGCTAAAGAATTATAATTGCAGGACTAACAAGTTCCCAGGTGTGACCAGCGTTGCTGCTCTGGGGCCTGTGCTACTCATCTAGACCTCTTCTGTTAGATTTAGACCTTGAAGTAGAACATGAAAGATGTTTGGTCCCTGCTTCCATCATCAAGACCTGTTATTTTTTTCTCTTGCTTCTGTAAGTTGGACTCTCGAATTTAGTCAAGTATCGATGGCATTTTCTTTGTACTTCACATTTTCTACTTGCAAGTTTCCAAAGCTTTAGGAATCAAAGATGAAGAAAGGAGTCAGGAAAACAGAGAAGGTCTTTGATTAAGCTTTAATAGAAGAAGATATTAATGTATTTAAGAGCTAAATCTCTTATTTCTCATTTAATTACATGGATTAAATTTCAGTAGCGTGAACTTTTTCTCGTCTCCTTGGAGGAAAGCCTAAGTTGTGTTTTGTATAAATATAGACAAGTTTTACATTATAGGCACTTGGGCTGGGCCTCCATTCACTGGCACCTGCAAACCTTTATTTCTAGACCTTTAATTTCTATAATAGAAGTTTTTATGATGCCAAAGAAGCTTTAGAGTCAAGGAGCCCCTTAAAATAATGGTGATTATAAATGTAGCTACCGAATCACAAAATTGGCTCTGCCTGGTGTAATAGAGGTTTTAGTCAAAAATTGCAAGTCAAATTACTGTCAGTTGGATCCTATTTACATATTTACATATTCTAATTTTAGATGTGCCCAGCTGACACTGTTTTCTAACTCTTCTGTGTAAGTTTCTGATTCTTTTGCCTCCTCCTGCTCTACTGGCCTGTCAAGGAAGAAAGGACAGACACCAATCTTTACTGCACATCTCCTAAGGTCTACCTCATTTCATCTATTTCAAACCTCTGATGAAGAGTTGATCCCAAGAAGAGCTGAGGCACCCCAGAAAGGGACCAGTCACCAGGATAAGTGGCAACATTAGGACACAGGCCAGCGAAACCCAAACAGAGTCCCCTCTCCCTTCACCGCACCTCCCCAACTTCACCAGCTTCAAATCCCTAATGATCCCTTGATGGACTATGGGAGATCCCTCTTTAAAGGGCAACCATAAAGGAGAATTAGTCGGTGTTGGGATGAATTCTGCATAACCTATATGTCTTAAAATGATCATTTTCACATAGGGATCACCTTAGAGGTGGAAACGCCTGAAAGGGAAATTAAGAGAGGCTAGGGGGGTGGTGCTAACTAATGAATAAGATGAAATCAAAACGTTGTAGTCAGAAGGATTCAAAATGTTACAGCTTTACAGAATGTCGTTTAATAAGCCCAGAAAATACCCCAAGGGTGTAATAAAAAAGGTAGAATGTAAAAGTTCTACATGAGTATGTTTTCATTAATCTGAGGCTTAAGGAGGCACAGGCAGCATGGCTAGCTAGAGTGCAAACACCACCACCAACAACTCATGAATGCTACCTTGGTTTATACAAAGCCCTTCATGGCAGGGTTCTTGATGAAAGGGAAAACAACCCATCCACCCTGGCTAGGAAACTATCCAGGCTCTGAAACCCTGTGCAAACAAAATTCTCCGGAGTAAACTGAGCTCTGCCCACGGCACATTCTTTAGGGCTTAGTATACATGTAAACTGAGTTCCCCTCTATTATCCTCACTATGCCAGGAAGGATTTCATGAATGTATGACCTTAGGTTTTAAAAGGAGACTACAGAAGTTGACAGTGACCTCAACTACCTGTGAATGTCAGCTTTTCAGTGAAAAGAATGTTATTGATGAATCCAGGCAAGGACACAGGGCTGCCCCGCAGCTCTGAAACGAGTGTTAATAGTTCCTGGAGCGTGAGAGATACCGCAGTTGGGCTGTTCATGAAACCTCTGGGAAACTGTTAGAAATTAATACGGTTTGTCAATAGAGCTCTAGTACTCTGGGATCTGCTGGCTTTCTGGGGATGATTTTCTAGATTACTTCAGTAACCTTATGCCAACAGAAACCTAGCTTCTTATGAGCAAACTTAGACACCACTGTTCTGCATAAACTGGTACCAACTACTTGGTCATTCCATGTCAGACGTTGAATTTCTAGGTCAGAAACATGGACCAACATTTATGACATTTACATCAACAAGAGTCAAATGACATTCCCACTTTCCTTCTTTCCTTTGTGTAATATTTATTGACTACCTAATCCTATGAAACATGCTACTGATACAAAGATAAGACACGGTCTGTTCCTTCAAAGGACTCAGTCTAATCTACAAAATACATGTGAAATGCACATGATGATATGTCGAGACAGATGTTATAACAGAAGCCAGAGTATCGTGGAGACCAGAAGGTAGCAGCCTAGTTCATCAAGCTTCACAGAGGTGACATTTCAGTTGGGCATGAACGGATGACTAGGAATTTGCCTAGTGGAGAAAGGGTGATAGAAAATTCTTTAGGCAGAGAGAAAATCACATGCAGAGATATGGCAGTGAGATGGGCCACAGGATGCCAGGGAATGAAAAGAATTTCTATGGGGTTGCAGCCTAGAGTCTGAGGGAATGAGGGGGAGAAACAGCAGAAAAGTCGAGACCTTCTTCACTGGGACGAGGATGTGATGTGATCATGGGAAATTGAAGGCAGGTCCACAGGGCTGCTGATGCACAAATTCACTAGAATGGTGGAGGGTGAGTGGGATAAAATCCCAAGGGGATGGATGACTAGTCCAATGTAGCCAATCCAAACACATCTAGACACGCCTTTGCTGACAGAAGGTCCAAGCATAGTGATGGACTATACCAGTTTAAGCCATGATTTCTCGTGAAAGAGTCACTATTACTGTTTCTCTCGTGGATCAGGAGAGATAGAAAACCATCTCCTTTCCTTTTAAAAGGATACTATACACTGTAGGATACTATTTTACACATACTATTAGACCATTTTTCCCCCATGCCCAAATCTCACCTCTTCACACACTACTGCCAGAGTCACCTTCCTAAAACACAACTAAAAACTTGGCTTCTCGTGGTTATAGAATCTGAAATTCAAATTCTTTGCAGACCTAGCTTTTCCTCATACAACATACCTTTCCACACTTCTGTGGTTTTGCTCAGGTGGGAATGACACGTCTTTCTCCACTGTCCTCAATCTGTCAAAATTCTATTTGTCTATCAAAGTGCAGTATAATGGCCACCTCCTCAATGAAGCCTCCTTTCACTCTTCTCATCATGATTTTTCCTTCGACTTTGACCCAAATCATCTTGCCAGATTGAACTAAGCACCTATTTACTATTCCTTGTCTTTCAGGTAGTCTTTGGGAAGTTTCTTGGGAGTGGGCATCTCAAGTAGGGAGAAGGAGAATGAGGGAGGGAGGAAGGTTGGCTTCTGCGTAAATAACAGTAACTGACTACCTGGCCAGTATCAGTATTCAGAGGCAGTTCAGCAATAAATGAGACACAGAGGCTAAGGCGGGAGACTGCATTTTCCAAAGATGGAGGCTAAACAATTTCCCGAGCTCTCCCAAAATATGACCTCCCATCAGAAAAGGGAGCCCATTTCTCTCCCCTTGAATCTGAGATGGCACTTGAAACCAAGAGATTGCTGCAGAGGGAATGCTTCTGAAGTTAGGTCAGGAAAGGCCACACAGCTTCCTCCTGGTTCTGATGAGATGTTTGCTGAACCTCCATAGAAGACGTCCCAACACCCTGAAACCGTGGTGCTGGAAACACCATGTGTACAGGCTCCAGTAGACAGTCCCAAGTCCCAGCTGAGCCTACACTTCCAGCCACTCCCATCAAGGTGCCAGACATAGAATACAGTCTTCTTGGTGACCCTCTCAAGCCGCCTATCTGCCAGTTAAGTACCAATGAGTAATTTCAATCATCTCAGAAGGTGCAGAAAAATCTCCCAGCTAAGTCCTGTCCAAATTCCCAACTCACAGAATCTATGAGGTGTAGTTTAATAGATTCTGTTTTTCTGTTTGTTTTTAAGTTTTTATTTAAATTCCAGTTAGTTAACATATGGCGTAATATGAGTTTTAAGTGTAATGGGAACGGTCTTAAGTTACTAAGAGTTAGAGTCATTTGGTACACAGTAGTAAATACCAGAAAAGCCAGGGAATAAATCCTGACCCTTACTTTTATTCTGCAAGCTGATTCGTCTTCTGAAAGAGTAATAATCCTTGGCCAATTCAAGATGAAAGCTTCTAGAGTCTCCTGGAAACACTTAGGATGAGAACCCATGAGTGACTTAGGTCCAAACTGTGACCGTAAGGCCAGAAGCCATTGGGGGCCCAGAGGCTACCAGCAAAAGGCTGTGTTGCTGATCTGACCAGTAGAAGGGACTCCACCATAGCTCTACAGAAGCTCACTTCACTTTATTGAAACAAAAATTGAAGGGTGGAGGTCGGAGACGATTCTTTGAGCTCGGCAGGTGGTAGAGACTAGATGACTAATAAATACCCATTGTATGAATCGACTGAATCCAGGTGTTGGCAGCGATACTGGGGGGACTGTTTACCAAGAGGCAATGGGCAGCTGAGGCATCACAGGTCTCCCTACTGACCTGATACCAATCTGGGCTCTTTTTCGGAGGCATTTGAGTCAGAGGCTCACAGGATGCAGAGCTGGGGCCAGCCTACTGGATGCTCTGTAAAGGGACTGTCCAAGGATTCTGGCTGGGAGTTGTGTGTCTTGTCCTTATCACGAAACCCTGGCCTCTGCACCTGCCAGGAGCATCTTCACTTGAAGATTACACTTGTTGCTCACACAGTACTTCTATTTCTCTTCCCACCATACTGTGGAACTCATTAGCTAAGTGTTAACACCCACAGGCCCCCTGTTCATAATACTTTTCAACCATTATTCTGAGCACCAAATGAAACATTCCTCTTTTCTGAGCTTACAATAGCTTCTTTTTCCTAAAGACCGTATTTAAGATCTCTCACACTGATTTAAACCTATTAATGCCTGAAGGAGAGGTCTTCTCCAGACCCATGTATAGGCCCTCATAGTTATCCTGAAAAGGAAATGGTGAGAGTCCTGATCTCTGACGCAGGTTTCTTATACTAGAAGAGATCAGAATCATGTCTTGTATTTTCAGGAGTCCTAGAGTATTATTCAAGGAATACTTTTGAAGTCGTAATTCTGGATGAGAATGTGTTTTAAGCCAGATTTTTCACATAAGTCAGATTTTGGGGTGGTTTTCAGAGAGCTGGAAGTTTTATTAGCCAAATACTTTATTTTCATTAAATCAACAACAAATCACATAATTTTCAAGATCATAACTGCATATTTCCCTTGCACAAGTATGAGAAATCCTAGTCTCTTGGAGAAATCTCAACTTTCCCTTTTTTTTTTTTTTAAGAATAAAGTCAGAGATTTGTTAACTGCAACTGAATGTTAAAAGGACCTTTCACTCGTGGATTCAGGCTAAGAAAGCCTTGACTCAAAACGAATGGAGAAATTGGTTTTAGGGCCAGACAGAATCAATTGTTTTAGGTCAATTTTGGTTTGGAGAGCCTAATGAAGACTGATCTCACAACAGGAGCTGGCATTAGTGTACGGTCAGTCATCATTAACCTCTGCAGTAGCCCAAACTGCCCGTCTTAAGTGAAGACACTCTGTTTTCACACGCACTTGTCAGTATTCTCGACTAATGGCATACGCACTAATTAATCTATTAGCAGACTGATGCATGTTGATTAACATGTATACTACTATTTAAATATTTAAGAGGGATTGCTAAACCACTTTTAAAAATGTGATATTATGCTCAATTATGCAGTCATTTGAAGCTAAATTTTTAAAATCAAGCAGTGTGGGTTTTTTTTTTGTTTTTGTTTTGTTTTTTTTTACAGAGAGAAATCACAAGTAGACAGAGAGGCAGGCAGAGAGAGAGAGAGAGGGAAGCAGGCTCCCTGCTGAGCAGAGAGCCCGATGCGGGACTCAATCCCAGGACCCTGAGATCATGACCTGAGCTGAAGGCAGCAGCTTAACCCACTGAGCCACCCAGGTGCCCCAAGCAGTGTGTTTTTTTAATGTCTTATCTGCCTCCTTGTACCCCAAGTTCCCTTGCGGGCAGGCTCTGGGTATGATTCATGTCTGAAAGTGTCTTGGTGCCTGGCACAGTGCCTTCCACACCAGAGTGAAGCAAATAGTTTTGAAATGAATAAAAAGAAGCCTCTTTGAGTAGGAAAGGGTAGATTCCACCTGAACGTACAGACTGATTCCCTGACAGCTATGCAGTTTAAAAGGAATATTTGTACAGCACTGTACAGTTCAAAAGAATCTCCACACACTTATATTGTCTTTTTTTTTTTTTTAAAGATTTATTTATTTATTTATTTGACAGAGAGAGAGATCACAAGTAGGCAGAGAGGCAGGCAGAGAGAGAGAGAGAGAGAGGAGGAAGCAGGCTCCCTGCCAAGCAGAGAGCCCGATGTGGGACTCGATCCCAGGACCCTGAGATCATGACCTGAGCCGAAGGCAGCGGCTTTACCCACTGAGCCACCCAGGCGCCCCATATTGTCTTTAAACCAAGTGCCAATAAGCTCATTTTACTGTTGAGGAAATTGACCTTTAGAGAGATTCTAGTACTCATGGCAAGATTTCCGATTCTCTAGTTTATGAAATTAGAAAAGAACTCCGCCCCCATCCCAAATACAATCATCTGTCAAAATTCATTCAAAGATGTCTGTCTCTTTAACCTGTTTTAACCTACCCACCTCATTATTGTCAAATAATGGCATATATATAGTATTACATATACAAGGAGAGGGCGCTGGACAGCATATCTAAAATCAGTTTTCTTCACCTGCAGCCTGATACTCCCATACCCCATTCTCGTGGAACACCCACAGTGGCTGATGGAATCTGATGGGGCTGATCCTACCTACCCCGTGTGTAGAGCATGTGCATAAAATTTGGTGCTTGGCTTCGCAAGTAATTAATCATCAAGTACAAGGTAGGGAGACAATAAAAAAATCTACGTTAGGTTGTAAAATCCAAAGATCTAGTCCAGAAGAAAGCAGAAATGCAGTCCTCTTCATCAGAATGCTTAGACTTTCCTTGCAATATTAAGAATATGACAGTAAAATAAAATTCTCCAAAATGTGACCTATTTTGACATGTTTTAAAGTATTACTTAAATACACTTGTCATCAAGACGATTTAAAGGCAGTCAGCTCCCAGGGGAGAGAAATACACTCTCCACCCCCCACCCCCTGCAGTTCCACAAGTGGGGTGTGAGTGGCAGGTGAAGCAGAAGGCACGAGCAGGCTGGGGAGGGTTGCCTCCTCCTTCTGTGAATCAAAGCCAAAAAAGGTTCCTCGCTGCTGCTGGTTCTTTGATCTCTTGCTCCCTATTTTTAGAACTCTTCTGTCCAATATCCTCTGCCCCACTGCCATGACCTTTTATGACACACTTCTCCTTGTGGTTATTTTGGGGATCATATTCCTTTCCCAAAGTATTACTACAGCTAGAATTAATGTATGAGGTAGATCAGCACAAGTCCTTGCTTGAAAAAGCACCCAAAGCACATGTTCCCACAGAAGGGTGAAGAGCTGGTGTACAAAGGACAGATACATCATCCATATTTTTAGTCATCAAAGCATTCTAGAAGGACTGCTTCATGGAGTAGATACCACGACCTCACAAGATAGCATTATCTAGGTACAGAATCTGGGCACATGGGTTTAGAAAGTGTCCAGCACAGCTAATGGGTTATAAATGAGTGTGCGTGCGTGCGTGTGTGTGTGTGTTTTGTTTAAGGAATAGAGAAAGAGGAGACCATCATTAAAAAATATATATATAGGATTTGTCACCACAGGTTTCTTTTTCAGATTTTACAGCTCCCGAAATCTATAAACCATGTATAAGAGTCAACTCCCTCAATGAGGCAAGGACAGAAATCAAGCGTGCTCTGACTGCTCAATATCCCTTGGAAAAGTATTTCTACACAGAATTTTTAGAAAGAGAACAAAAGTTGTCTCATTGGAAATAAGGATGACACATAGATCCAGCCCCCCCCCACCCCCAGTGAAGACAGAGTGTTTTTTGTGTTCATCACTGTATTTCCTGTATCAAATATGGTGTTAGAGAGCTGTATTAATTAGATAATTTGATACAACGACAGCTAAATTTATTGAGCACTTAGTATATAGCTTTGGGACAAATACTGTTCTTCAAATCTGCATAAGTTAAATCACTGAATGCTACAATAAACCTATGAGGATGTGCTTGTATTGTCCCCATTTGAGAGATGAGGATACTTAAATGTAAACAGGTTAGATAGCCTATCTCACGCCAAATAGCTCTTAAGTGAGAGAGCCAAATTCAACACCCACGCACTTCGTGATCTAAAACTAATGTTTGGAGAGCAAAGAAATGGGTTTTCTGCTTCTGCTGCATCCACGAGGGGTTTGAAGAGCTAACTTTATTCAGTTTAGCTGAAATTTGTTCCCTCAAAATTCAAATGCTGATGTCCTAACCTCCAGTACTCATAAAATCACTATATTTAGAAATATAAAGAAGTAATTAATGTAAAATGAGGTCATTAGGGTGGGCCATAATCCAGTATGTCTGGTGTCCTTATAAGAAGAAATTTGGACACAGGCATGTACAAAGTAAAGATCATATGAAGGGATAGGGAGATGGCTTCCGCAAGCCAAGGGAAGATGTCTCAGAAGAAACAAACCCTGGCAGCACATTGATCTTGGACTTCAGCCTCCAGGACTGTAAGATAATAAACTTCTGTCGTTTAACCAACTAATCTATGATCTTTCATTATCACAGTCCTAGCAAACTAATACATTCAGTGTTAAAGTGCCAAATGGGAGGCAAAAAAAATGCATTTAGACCAAATTAGTCAAAGCAAATAAAACCAACACAAAACAGAGAGTTGATCAATTATGTAACTTTTGTAAATTCAAATGGGGGTGGGAGGTGCTGTCAGGATATTCCTTCTGATAGCCCAGATAGTTCTATTATCAGAGGATTCCTGATGAATACAGAGGCTGAAAGATATGACACCAATTATAGTTTGTTGGCTGCATATGGTTTCTATGTGTATAGACTTTCTTGCTCTCAAGTATTTCTGTGTTCAGAGCAACCCACTTACCAGAAACCTCACATTTTAAAGTTTTTAGTATCAAGGTTATACTAAGAAATTAGAATATATAAATCCCTCATAATCCCATTATCCATAGATAAATGCTATTAACACAAATATATATGATCTTCAATAGTGAGAGCTTGATGCATATAAAACTTTTTATCCTACTTTTGTTCAATTGACATGGGTTTGAGAGTTCTTCCCCCAAGTCATCAAGTAGTTTTCAAAAAACATGATCTTAATGACTGCCTAATATTCCTTCTAAGATATTATACTATGATTTATTAAACATAATACTCAATGCTGGCAAGGAGACTGTGAAGCAAATGTGATAACCACTACCCAAGGAAACACTTGGCAAGGATACTGTGAAGCAGACATTCTCTCAAACTGTTGGTAAAAGTAGAAAACATGACCTGCAAAGCAGTTTGCTATCATATATCAATATTATCAGAATAATTCACACCCACTGCTCCAGCAATGAAAAGCAAAAGAAAAGCATTTATGTGTAAACCATCACTTTCTCAGTGTAGTGATCCTGACCAGCTTCTTTTTCAAAAATTTTTTTTTAAAAATTTATTTATTTGACAGAGAGAGACACACAGCAAGAAATGAACACAAGCAGGGGAGTGGGAGAGGGAGAAGCAAGCTTCCTGCTGAACAGGGAGCCCAATGTGGGGCTCAATCCCAGGACCCTGGGATCATGGCCTGAGCTGAAGGCAGTTGCTTAACCAACTGAGCCACCCAGACACCCCTGACCAGGTTCTTTTAAATTGCATCCCTGGTTTTTAATTTTGTACTAGTACTAGTAGAGACCTCAGTGATATTCTAGATCATTCAGTACAGACACAGTAGAGTCACATCTTAGTAGAATGCTACTTTATATTTGCCTTAGAAAAGTATAAGGCCTTCCATGGGTCACACTTATCTGCATGCAATTTAACTACTTGCCAAAACAAAGTCTCATTATTCAAAGAAAGACAACAAATAGAGAAACTTAACAACATAACATATATAGTACTCAGCTTCCAAAAGCAAATTACTAGACAAGACAAGAAGCAGGAAAGTGTGATTTAGAATCCAGAGAAAAATTAATCAATAGAAACAGACCTAAAGATGACAGAGATAATGATACCAGAAATAACAACTATTATAGCTATGTGCAAGTATTTAAAGGAAAACATAAATATAACAAGCAGTAGAAGATGTTTTTTAAAAGAATCAAACAGAACTTCTAGGGTTGAAGAATATACTATCTGAAGTGAAAATTTCACTGATGAGGTTAATAACAAACAAGACACTGCAGAAGAAAAAAAGATAGTGAATTTGAGGGCATAGCAATTTAGAATATATCCAAAATTAGGCACAGAGAAAAAAAAGACTACAAGAAGGAAAAAAAAAAGAATAGAAACTTCATGACTTTTTGAATAACAGCAACCAGTGTAATAGCTATGAAATTGAAGTCCTAGGAAAGGAGTAGGAGAACAGAAAAATATGTGAAGGCATTATATAGTGAAAAATTTCTCCAATTTGACAAAAACTACAAATCCACAGATCCCAGAAATTTTATGACTCTCAAGCAGGATAAAAACAAACAAACAAAATAAATAGCACCAAGGCACATGATTACCAAATTGTTGAAAACCAATGATAAAGAGAAAATATTAAAACAAGCCAGAGGAAAAGACTAATTACCTAGAGGCAACAAAAAAGAATGACAGCTGACTTCTTTTTAGAAACATGCAAACCAAAAGGCAATGGAATAAAAGGTTTAAAGTGCCAAAGGAGGAAGGTGAAGCAAAATATTTTCCAAAAATTAAGGCAAAATAAAAACTGTCCTAGATAAACAAAAGCAGAGATAATTTATCATCATCATACCTGAGCTACAAAATTATGTTCAAGGAAGTTTCTCCAGCAAAAGGAAAATCTTATCAGATGGAAATTTGGATCTACAGAAAGGAAAAATGAGTGTCGGAAATGATAAACATCGGAGAAAATATGAAGCACTTTTCTTTTCATTTAAAAATTTCTTTAAAAGACAGTCAACTGAAGCAAAAAGAAATTACCAGGCATTGGGGAGTTTAAAACATATATAGAAGTAAAGTGTGTAATACAATAGCACAAAAATCAGAGAGGGAAATGGAATTATACTGTTGTAAGGTTCTACGTTATGCATGAAAGCATGTAATAGTATTTGAAGAAAGACTGTGATAAGTTTAACTGTATATTGCAGACCCTACAGCAATCATTTAAAAAAATGAATAGCACTAGAATGACTTTTACTTCAGAACTATACAGAAAAGGTTAAAAAGGGTAAGTCTTAACTGCCTTGGGGAAACAAAGAATCAATTCTGACTTTTTGAATACTGTTTATAAAAACCCTGTCAAACTACTACCCAAGAAATATCTTTAACTTACTTCTCAATAATTTTAGTTTACAAGCATTATTTTTTCTATTGTTTCTATATCTCTCAATGGAAAATAAAAAAATAATGAGTATCTTGAACATAAAATCAACTGACATTTTAGAACATGTATGTTCTTTGTACAATAAAATTTGTATTATGCTATTTTGTATTGTTAAGAATTACTTTACTTTTCCTCACAGAACTTTAACAAAAAGATAATGATTCTATTTCAGGGAATGTATGACAATGGTTTATACATAGACTAGTGTGTAACTTCCTGGATTCCAATCTCAGCTTTACCAATTATGAGACATGTGACCTTGAGCATATTACTGAATATCTCTGTATTTTAGTTTCCTGTGATGTAAGGAAAATAGTGCCCATCTTACAGAGTTGTTATAAAGATCAAATGACTTAATTTATTGAAAGCACTTAGAAAAATACCAGAAGACAGTAAGTATGGTAAGAGTGCTATCTATTGTTACCCACAAAAATTAGTAGAATGTGGATAAAGAACTAAGATTTAAAGAGATAATTAATTTAGGAGATTTTGTAAAGAAAACTACTTGAGAACTGGGAAAGCAAGTTTTAGTTCTACTCTGTCATTATCTGTGTGGCCACAGACATGATGCTAAACTTCTTTGGCCCTTATTCATGCACCTGTTTAGTCCTTCCTTCCTCATTTCCTGTTGTCATCTCTGGATACAAATATTTACTGAAAACCTAGTAAATTATACTGTGTTAAGTAAGTACCAAGGTAGTTATTGTCTCATGGTTTGAAAGTCACATAAACAGACAATTGAAATAGTACAATATAGTAAGTATGATGATGGAGATATCAGAATTCCCTTCCACTTCAGAAAACTTGTGGATCTGTGGGCGCATGGATGATTCAACACTTATTACCACCCCTAGGAAAGTCCATTTAGAATGTAGACCTTTATGAGTGCTGTTGCAATTTTGGCCATGGTTCTGTCATTGATGATGCTAGCTCATGGAATTAAACTTTATTAGAGATTTGATGAGTATGTAAGTGATTCCTCTCTGGCTTTCCTTTAAAAAGAATTTGTAAATGAAATCAAGGGTGAGCCTATTTGGCAGCATTTCTTCTAATTCCTCTAAATAATGAAGATTTAATTGACTACACATTTTAATCCTCAGGCAAGAAGCTACTTTTAAGATAACATCAGAGCAGCTGATTCCTACAATTTCCAGTTTGAGTCCTTTTAATCCCTAATAATCCCTTTGGTTCAGAGTGAAACAGAAGGCCAAAATATATATATAATGGCTTTTTTTTTAAAGCCAATAGTTTTAAAGCAATAATTTCATTGTATTAACAAATCATAATTAAAATAAATATGGAACTGATTTAGAAACTATCATAAAATTATAGCTGATTATTCCTTCTATTTTCTGCATCAGCTGCAGTGTGGTTTATATCGCTTTCATAATAAAGAAGATCTTATTAAAAAAATGAAACCGATTTCCTTCTTAAAGGGAAAAAAAGAAACTATCATAAATACTTGAGGCTGTCTAAAGATAAACTAATGCAGAGTATTTTAACGGTTTCCCCACAAAGATCAGTCACCTCTGTTTTATTTAAAATATACTTTAAATAAGAAGCATAGGGTGGGGGATGGGTGAAACAGATGATAGGGACTAAAGACGATGAGCACTGAACAACGTATAGAATTGCTGAATCACTATATTTGTACACCTGAAATTAATACAACACTGTATGTTAATTATACTGAAGTTAAAATTAAAAACCTAATAAAATGTAAAAAGTCATTTATAAAACTGAAGAAAGGGATGCCTGGCTGGCTTGGTAAAGAGCATGCAACTCTTGATCTTGGGGTCATGAGTTCACACCCCACATTGGGTGTACAGCTTACTTTTAAAAAAAGAGAGATATTAGGGGCACCTGGGTGGCTCAGTGGGTTAAAGCCTCTGCCTTTGGCTCAGGTCATGATCCTAGGGTCCTCTCTGCCTATCTCTCTGCCTACTTGTGATCTCTGTCTGTCAAATAAATAAATAAATAGTCTTTATCAAAAACAGAGAGAGAGAGAGAGAGATTGATTAAAACAAAACAAAACAAAAAACAAGAAGAAAGCATATTTTTGTTATGTGTTAAACTGTGCCCACACCCCCAAAGGATATGTTAAAATGCTAACTCCTGGTACCTATGAATGTGACCCGATTTGATGTAGGGTGCTTGCAGATTGCTATGAACTGAATGTTTAAATGTTTATGTCCCTCAACCCCACAAATTCATGTTGAAGCCTAAATTGCCAATGTGTGTGACATAGGGAAATGGGGCTTCTGGGATGTAATTCAGTCATGAGGGTAGAGCCCTTATGAATGGGATCAGTGCTTTTATAAGAAGCGACATGAGAGGGACAAATACCTTTCTGCTCTCTTTGCTGTGTCGAAGACCGTTATCTGCAAACCAGGACTAGTGCTCTCACCAGACACTGGGTCTCTTGGGACCTTGACCTTGGACTTCTAAGCCTCCAGAACTGTGAGAAATAAATGTTTGTTTTTTAAAGCTACCCAGTCTATGATATTCTGGTACAGCACCCCAAACTAAGACACAGATGTAATCAAGTTAAGAAGAGATTATACTGGATTGGGATGGATTAGGGTCCACCAATGGGCCAAAGGCACCACTAATCCAATGACTGATGCCTTTATAAGAAGAAGAAATTTGGACACAGAGACATAGACAAAGCAGGGAAAAGGCCACGTGAAGATGAAAACAGAAGCTGGAGGGAGGCATCTAAAGCCAAGGAATACTAGAAGCAAGGAAGAGTCTGTGGAAGCAGCATGGCATTGCTGACACCTGGAGTTTGGACTCTGAGCCTCCAGAACTCTGAGAAAATACATTTCTGCTATTCTAAGCCATCCAGTTTGTGATACTTTGTTATAGCAGCCAATAAAGTTTCTTCAGCAAAATTCCAGTTGTAGGACTTCCATTTTCTGCTAAAATGGAGAAACAATGACCATAGTTACTTTCTCACCTGCAACAAATAATAAAACCAGACAAAACATAGGAAACATTTTGTAGACATAGAACATCAAACAGTACAGTCTAGTGACTGCTTCGAGCGGGAAAATAAAAGAGATGAGACCTGCAATTACCCCAGCTCATGGCCTGAAAAGAATATCCAGGCTGCAGCACAGGCCGGGGGACCCTGTCAGAGGCCAGCAGTCTCCCTGAGCAGATCTGACAGAGGCAGGTGTCTAGAGAAGCCAAAGTATCTAGAGAAAATAGGGCCGAGTACTGGACAGGGAAGAGCTTCCCAGAAAGGATCTGATAAGCACAGCCTTCGTGTCATCAACTAAGTACTGAATGAATGGTGCATTCTGGTGAGGAATTACCCAAGGCTGGGGAAAGAACTGCCTAAAGGGAGTGGAGGGAACAATTCTTGGAACACACATAGGACTGGAAATAGTTTGTGTTTCTACCGGCCAGAGTGAAGAACTTCTGAAGTCAGGGCACAGCAGTTGAAGTCCACTGAAAGGTTTAGCCTCAGTCGTGGGGGCAGATTCAGCTTAGACTAAATGCTGCTCTGGTCCCTAATAAAGCTTAAAAACAAGAATTTGAATGAATTCAATTGTTTCCAACTAACCTAACCATGTTCCAGAGTAAAACCTAAGAATAAGTTTAGGAAATATATTTAGCACCCAAGAAGATAAAATTCACAATGCCTGATATCCCATCAAAAATTTCCAGGCTTTCAAATGAGTAAGGAAATATGATCTGTATTGAGGAGAAAAACCACTCAGTAGAAACAGGCCCAGGAATGACAAATATGATAGAATTCATAGAAAAGGACATTAAAAGTTATTATAACTATATTCCATATACTCGAAAAGTCAGGTCATAAAAAGATTAACTGCTGTGTAGTTACAAGGAGATATTTTAAAGACCCAAATCAAGCTTCCAGATTTGAAAGTAGAATGTCTGAGATGAAAAATACAATAAATGTAAAAAATAAAAATAAATTTGATTAACAGCAGATTATATGTCTATCGTAAAAGAAAAGATTAATGAACTTGAGATATAACATTTAAAATTATCCAGAATAAAACACACAGAGGAAAAAAAAAGACTAAAAGTAAAGTAAACAGAGACCAGTGAGCTGGTAAAAAGTTCAAGTGACCTAATATGGAGTCTTCTAAATGCAGAGAAGGATTGTGATGTGAGACCAAAAAATATTTGAGGAAATAATGGCTGAAAATTTTTTCCAAATTGGATGAAATTTATAAACCCACAGATACAAGAATCTCAAGCACAAGAAACACAAGGAAACTACACAAGGCACATCATAATCTAATTGCTTAAAACTGATGATAAGGAGAAAATTCTTAAAAGCTGCCACTGAAATGATATATTACACAGGGAAGAATAAAGATAAGAATGTCAGAAGACTTCTCATCAGAAACAACACAAGCCAGAGCAGTGAGACATCTTTAACTGGAAGAAAACACTGGCAACATAGAAGTCCAATATCCAGTAAAAATAACTTTCAAATATGAAGGTAAAATACATAAATGAGTACATGAAAGAGCTGGCAAAAACTGAGTAAGGTCAGTCGGCTAGTTAACAGTACTGTACTCGTGTCAATTTCCTGGTTTTATCATACTACAGTTAAACGATGCCACCACTGGGGAAAGTTGAGTAAAAGGTTCACGGGACTGACTTTAATAACGTTTTTTTTTTTTTTGCAACTTCCTGGAGTCCACATTATATCAAAATAAAAAAAGTTTTAAAAAGGAAAATGTAACAAATTCTTAATTAGATACACAAAAGCTGAGAGAATTCATCACCAGCACACCTGCACAAGAAACATTAAAAGAAGTGCTTCAGGGAGAAGTACCTTTGTACTGTTTAAGGTGCTTATATTGCATGTGAAACAGTATAAAATCACTTGAAGGTAGTCTGTGATAAATTTAAAATGTATATTGTAAAGCCTAAATCAACCGCTGAAATTAAACAACAAAGAGTTACAGCCCATAAGCCAATAAAAGGAGTAGGATAGAATTATTTTTAAAAAATTCAGTCTGAAAAAGGAAGAAAAATGGCAAAGAGGAATAAAGAATCAATGGGACAAATAGAAAACAGCAAGATGACAGATTAACCCTAACTGTATCAATAATCACATTAAGTGGGAGTGGTTTAAACACCTCAATTTAAAGATAGAGACTGTCACATTGGATAAACAAGCAAAACAAGAAACCCCCTTTAAATGTAAAGACACCCACAGATTAAAAGTAAGAGATGAAAAAATATAACATGCTAAACTAATCAAAAGAAACCTGGAGTTGGAAGTAGATTTCAGAGCAATTCCTACTACTACTAATGTAGTAGGAATAAAGAGAATGTATTAAGAGTTCTCCAGGGAAACCAACAGAACCAATAGGAAATATAAATATAAATATACACACAAACATATATACATATATATACACACACATATATATGTGTGTATATATAAAAAGATACATACATATAATACAAACATATATATATACACATATATAATACGTACAGACAGATAAATAATATAAAGAAAAATAGAGAAAGAGAAGTTTAGGGGCTCCTGGGTGGCTCAGTCAGTTAAGCGTTTAACTCTTGATTTTGGCTCAGGTCAGGGTCTTGGGATTGTGAGATGCACTCCAAGCTGGGTGTGGAGCCCGCTTAAGATTTTCTCTGTCCCTCTCCCTTTGCTCCTTCCCCTCTCAAAAAAATTAGTTTAGTATAAGAAATTGGCTCCCAGGAGTATGGAGGCTGACAAGCCCCTCGATTTTCAGCTGGCAAGCTGGAGACCCCCAGGAGAGCTGATGGTATAGTCCCAGGCCCAAGGTCAGCAGGTTCAAGACCCAGGAAGAACAGATGTTCCAGTTCAAGTCCAAAGACAGGAAGAACACTGAGGTTCCCAGCTCAAATGCACTCACGTGGGAGGAATTTCCTCTTACTCAGTTTTTGGTTCTATTTAGACCTTCAGCTGATTGGATGACACCCTGCCCCACCACGGGAAGAGCAATCCACTTTACCCAGTCTACCAATTCAAATGTTAATTTTATCAAAAAACACCTTCATAGACACACCCAGAATAAGGTTGACCAAATATCTGTGTACTTCATGGCATAGTCAAGTGGACACATAAAATTAACTATCATAGAAGGACATTTCATAATTATAGAGGGGCCAATTTATCAAGAGAATTTAGCAAACTTACATATTTATGCACCTAATAACAGATGTTTAAAATATATCAAGCAAAACCTGACAAAATGAAAGGAAAAATAGAAAAATCTATCACTGCAGTTGGAGGTTTCAATACCCCGCTTTTATTTATCCAAAGAATAGGTAGACAAAAATCAGTGGGAATATAGAACACTTGAACATCATGATCACACAACTTAACCTAACTGACTTTTACGGAACACTCTCCTCAGGTATTCTTTTCAAGGTAGACCATATTCTGGGGCATAAAAAAAGTCTCAATAAATGTAAAAGAATTCAAGTCATACACAGTTTCTTTTTCTGACCACAGCTTTTTAAAAAGATTTTATTTATTTTTTTGATGGAGACACAGCAGGAGAGGGAACATAAGCAGGACGAGTGGGAGAGGGAGAAGGAGGCTTCCCAAGGAGCCAGGACCCGGTTGCGGGGCTAGATCCCAGGACCCTGGGATCATGACCTGAGCTGAAGGCAGATGCTGAATGATGAGTCACCCAGGCACCCCTATTTTTTGACCAGAATTAAACGAAACTAGAAATAAAGAACAGAAAGATACTCAAAAACTATCCAAATCATTGGATCCTAGTAACACACTTTTAAATAACTCAAAAGTGAAAAAAATTTCAAAAAGAAACCCTAGAAACTCCTTTGAACTGAATGAAAATAAAAGCAACAAATCAGATGTGGGATGCATATGGAGCCAGAGTTAGAGAGAAATCTGTAGCACTAAAAGCTTATAATAGAGAAGAAAAGAAATGTGACCTCAGCCTCCACATTAAGAAACTTGACAAATAAGAGAAAACGAAAGCCAAAGTAAATAGAAGAAAGGAAATAACACAGATGGCACACCACAAACAATGGTGGAATCAAATTAAACAATTCTCTAAAATGCCACCAATGTAATAGAATCCTGGAGTACAGTCCTCTTACTCAATATGCTCTCCCTTCTTTTCCACTTCCACTGTAGTCAACTGCCTGGGGAAAAAAGCTTCAAATAACTGGGTTCACCTTTAAAACCGTATAACAGCAATCTTAAGATTCACCATGCACCATTTCAGCTAAGGCCAAAAATATAATTCACATATCCCCTACTCATCATTAGAACACCAGAAGATGGAATTTTCCCCCAAAGGCTCTAAACACCTGGACAGCTTATCAAAGGGAAGTGGAAAGGCATTTGAAAAAAAATATCCAACCTTATTAATGAGAGGTTGTTAGAGGACTCCCAAGGCTCATGCTGATACTATATCATAAGCAGAGTCAATTAAATTCAAGCAGAGAAAAACAGTGCTTGTTCTTCCAAGTTTGCAGAGGAAGCATTGGAAGTTCCAAGAGCAACACTGTCCAGTGCAATGAGAAAACCTCACCCTTAGTGTGGGTCCATGTTCAGACAGAGATCCAGAAAAGATTGTGCACACTGTACCTTTATGAAGGGATCTAATACACAGTATTTATATACACAATATTTACATATGCTCTCAGCGCTCTAGCCTGTGTGCTTCTCAAAGTCAGGGACCCATCTTTGTATCCCCCAAACCGAGCACAGTGCAATCAATTATTAAGTGTCCTTTAAAAAGCAAGCATGAACTCAAGGGTCATAACCCAATGTGATGGCCTAGAGACTTAGAAAAACAAAGCAAGCCTTCAGATCCAAGTTGAAAGCAAAGAACAGAGGCTTTATCATTTCTCTGAGTTCAATTAGATTTTAAAAACATTTAAAAAATGGATTGGTTTCAAGTCTTCAGTGAGAGTTTGGGTGGGACAGGGTTTTATCTGAACCAGTCTGCCCATCCTTTTCCCACAGTCCTCTGGAAGAAAGCAGAGCGTGATGACTCACCAGTTGGCACAATTCTTAGTTCCTATGTACTGACACCAAACTGTGTTCCAAAAGAGAGGCGTTTACAAAGGATTAAAACCTGGATGCCCGGGCCCTGGAATGCAGTTCACGTTCTAAGCTTTCCAACGTGGTGCTAAATTAACTGTGTTTGGTTCCACATAGTTAATGACTCATAAGTGGAGAGGTGACTTCAAGTGGAAATCATCTCGATTCTCAGTTTATGCCACTTCAGAAAGCTTCCCTGAGTTTGCTCCCCTTCCCTCCTCACCCCTACCTCCTCCTATGGCTCCAGCTTTTAGGGTTGTAAGCCCCTGAATAAAGATGGCCCAGCTATCAAAGTGGGCCCTTTCTGGTTCCCTTTCTTGGACTGAGAGTAAAGGATTTCTCTACTCAAAATAGTAGAATGATGACCTAGTATGTGGTGAAAATCCAGAGAAAAGAAAGATGAATGAAATCTAGATCAACCGCGGTAACTAGAAAAGAAAATGAATCCATGGGAATGTCATAATTCACGATGGTCCCTTCATCCCAACCCTCCTAACCTTACCTTCTGCACATGGGAGCTCATGAATGTGCATGGGTGTGCGTGCCTCAGTGCACCGGCCCCATACCCTCTTCATATAGTCACCAAGCTTTCTTCTGAGTTTCCACTCTCTTTGTATTTGCTCTTTCTCTGTTATCTTTCATTGATACCACCTCGCCTTTATAGACCTACACAGCAGTCTAGTGCGGGCTCTGACTGCCCTGGCTCTTCCCTTCTGTCTTTCAAACACAGAATCCCCAAATAATACTTCTTTCTTTCCTTTTTTTTTTTTTTAAGATTTTCTTTATTTATTTGAGAGAGAAAAAGTGAGAGAGAGCATGAGCACAGAGAGGGGCAGAGGGGGAGTTAGAAGCAGACTCCCCGCTGAGAAGGGAGCCCTACAAGGAACTCCATCCCAAGACGCTGGGATCATGATCTGAGCTGAGGGCAGATGTCTAACTGACTGAGCCGCCCAGGTGTCCCTTCCTTCATTATAGCTCATTAAACTCCACATCCTCTGGAACTTTTCATCTGTCCCCAGATAACAGAAATCACATACATCTAAATCATTCCACATAGTGCCCAGCAAAGAAGCAAATGTAAGTGGAGATGAAAGTCACCATGCCTGCTGATTATAATGATGTGGTGATGATGTCGACAAGATGGTAATGCTCCCATTTACATCAGTGTGTATCTCCTTTTAGAAGCTAGACGCGCTAGTGGCTCAAAGACTTCAAACATCCATGAATCTGAAAGGGCTAAGGAAAAGGGAAAGGCCGGCTCCATGAAGGGGAGGGTAACAACACAATAAAGGAGAAAAAGAGGAAACACTCCTAAAAGCACTGGAAACTCGGGGAGTCAGGACAGTGCAGCAGAAATGTAGAAAGAGAGGCCCCTGGGTGGCTTCGTGGGTTATGGCCTCTGCCTTTGGCTCAGCCGTGATCCCAGAATCCTGGGATCGAGCCCCGCCTCTGGCTCTCTGCTCAGCAAGGAGTCTGCTTCCCCCCCCCTCTCTGCCTGCCTCTCTGCCTACTTGTGATCTCTGTCTGTCCAATAAATAAATAAATAAATAAAATCTTTAAAAATAAAAAAAAAAGGAAATGTAGAAAGATCACAGGCTTTGGAGTCAGACAGGACTGGGTTAGAATCCCTGTTGGGTCACATTCTAACTGCCTGGTGTTCGGCAAGTTGCTTAACTTCTCTGAACCCCACTTTGAAAATGTTAAAATGTTCATCTTAAAGGATTTTCGTGAACATAACATGAGATCACCTTTAAGGCTTTTGGCTCTTGTCAGGTGTCCTGTAAATGTCAGTTCCCTTCCCTCCCCTCTCAGAAAGAAGGATCCATAGTGATAAGAATTCCCACCAGCACCCAAAAGGCTGCTCTGGTATGTCATCAATGTATCTTAAGAGGCTCATCATAAGATTCTCACGTTTAGGTGTTTTCTATTGTCTCACAAAGATGCACACGTCCTCTGCAATGGCCAACTTCAAAGGGAATGTGTATGCGAGCATCTGTGCCTAACTGTGCCTGACCCACTCCCAGCCATCAGAATTTATAAACTCAGCAAGTCCTCACATCTTTAAGGGGTGGGACTCTAAATTAGATGTCCCTTGTCTGTACTCCCAAAGCAATTTGGTTGCACTACACCTAGAGTGTAGATCTCTATATTGTATTCTCTGCACCAACGTCTACACCTCCCCCTAGGCTCTGAGAGCCTTGATGGCCAAATGTAGATATTATTCCTCTTGGTGTTGCCACCTAGCACAAAGCCTGGCATATACACCATATTTATAGGATTGACCTGAATTACTAACCTTCTGGATCTGCAATGTTTCATTATATATTCTATACTTTTGTCATTCCCCAGCAGCCTTTCCCAGAGTCTCAAAAATTCAAGTGTGGAACACTATTATCTTTGTCCGTTAAGAATTGACTGTTTAGGGGATCAAAGAGGCACAAGCTTCCAATTATAAAATAAGTAAATCCTGGGGCTGTCATATACAGCATGGTGACTATAGTTAATAATACCATATTGTATATTTCAAAGTTGCTAAGAGAGTAGATCTTAAAAAGTTCACCTCACAAGGGAAAAAATGTAACTATGTGTGGTGACTGGTGTTAAGTAGACATATTGCATGAACATTTCTTACGATATACAAATATTGGACCATATGTTGCACACCTGAAACTAATATGTTATATGTCAATTGTATCTCAATTTTAAAAGAAATAAAAGTAAGAAACAACTACACACACACACACACAGATTAGCTATTTAAAAACATTTTTTTCCTTTGGAGAGCTAAAACCTACTCAAAGCAGAGGAGGTACAAAATTTAAAAGAAATGCCTGGGACTAGCCTCAAAGTGCTCTTTGCCTTTTACTTATCATCATAGCCTTGGGCACCCCACCCCCACCCTCACATCCACGGCTAAGAGATGCTTGCGCTTGCTTGCTTAAGTCTCAGAGACACAGGGAGCTCAGGGTGGGTGCCTGGAGGGCTCCGTGCTTAGTAACCGTTGTGCGGTGACCTGGTTGTGGGAGGTGCCGGCTCTGTCTGCCTCCAGTAACAAAGTTGATGGTGATGACTAAGTTACAGTAGAAGTATCTCTCAATCCCTGAGCTCCTCCTTTGTTCTGACGCATATCTTTTTCTTCAGAGGAAACAGGAGCACTTAGGCAAGGGTCCTTGTGAGGAGGGAACCCTTTTTTACTGCTTAACTAATTCATTACCAGACTCTTGAGAAGACACTGGGGCCTACAATTACTGAAAACCACAGAAGTCCAAGAAACATTAAGAAATATATTAAAGTCTACAGTCAGTTCTCAGGGGAGGTCAAGACGTTGAGGGCAAGTTTCTAAACTCTAAGGCAGATTTCATGGAGAGCAATCCTATAGTTTTGTTTTGTTTTTCTAAAAGACTTTATTTGTCAGAGAGAGAGAGCGCAAGTGGGGGAGCAGAAAGCAGAGGAAGAAGCAGGCTCCCTGCTGAGCAAGGAAACCTCCCCACCTACACCTACACCCACCCCAACACCCCTCTGCCCCCATATGAGACTTGATCAATGCTAGGACCCTGGGATCCTGATCTGAGCAGAAGGCAGACACTCAACCAACTAAGCCGCCCCGGCATCCCTCCCATGTTCTTCCTTAAAAGAATAACCTTTGGAGACAGACCCTCTGCTCTCCCTCAACAGCTCTTTGCCCTTGCACCCATTACTGACTCTAGCTAGCTCGGGCTCGGTTTTCTGATCTTTTTTTTTTTTTTTAAGATTTTTATTTATTTATTTATTTATTTGACAGAGAGAGAGATCACAAGTAGGCAGAGAGGCAGGCAGAGAGAGGAGAGGAGGAAGCAGGTTCCCTGCTGAGCAGAGAGGCCGATGTGGGACTCGATCCCAGGACCCTGAGATCACGACCTGAGCCGAAGGCAGCGGCTTAACCCACTGAGCCTCCCAGGTGCCCCTCATCATTTTTTTTTAATTGGACTTTTTTTTTTAAGATTTTATTTATTTGACAGACAGAGATCACAAGCAGGCAGAGAGGCAGACAGAGGAGGTGGGGGAAGCAGGCTCCCTGCTGAGCAGGGAGCCCGATGTGGGGCTCAATCCCACAACCCTGAGATCATGACCTGAGCCAAAGGCAGAGGCTTAAACCACTGAGCCACCCAGGTGCCCCGGTTTTCTCATCATTTAAATGGAGACAAAATGGAACACTATAACCAACAAGGGTATAAACATTAGATAAAATCACTAACTCATCTCTACATACACTAACTCCCTCGTCTTTGGCAGGTAAAACCTAGGTCCCATTGATAAAACAATCCCCATAGCTTCCGTTTGCTGAGGCCAAGAGTCAGCTGCCAGTACTCCTCAGATACAGTGTTTTATACCTGGCTGGTTCCTGGGGCACTTGAGTGCATGACCCCTGAGCTGGGGCAACCCCACTGTCTTTTATAGATGAGGAAACGGAGGCAAAATGTCAGAGGGCTCACCACTCCCTGTATGCAAATTTGCAATTCCATGACAAGCAGAGCTCAAGTGCTTTCTTAAATGGTCACTGGGACTTTGATGTAAGCCAGAGAACTGGGCTGCATGGACTTTTTAAATCACTTCCTCCATATACCATTTATCAAATGTTTTTATAACTCGAGTTCATCTAGTCCAAATAATGCAGAACATTCGCTAGAGGATAAGGCTAGCTCATTCTATGCTAATTGTAATAAAAGTTAAGATAATGATGGGGCTTAGCTGTAGCAGTAATTGGAATTTATTAGGCACTTACTATGACCCAAGCATCTTGCTAAACATTAAATGTGTCTTTATGTCTTATTTCACAAAATCAGCCCAATAGCCGGGATCCTCTTTTGTTCTTAGTCCTCAGATCAGCAAAAACCTGCAAGAATAAATTGCTTCAATTTTTCTGTAGGAACTGTGTGCTCAAGTACTCTGCCCGAATCAAATCTTTTCTAAATTCTGAATGTGGTAAGTGTGGTTTTAAGTAGGCAATTAAGAGACAGATATCTCTGGAAATAAAACACAAGAGGAGAAGGTTAACTCTTAATCGTTTGAATCTGATAGGGACTGATAATTAATACGTATCATATTGCTTAATCATGTTTAGAAGACGGATTGCTGGGTGGAGTGGGAGAAGTGCCTTCTGATCTGTTCCAATGAAATGTTTTTGTGTTATCACCAAATAATAAGTTCTGTAAGGTGAGGGGGTTAGAAATGCCTCGCTTCCTGTGGACAGATGCCAGGTGGAGGAAATAAACAGATATAGTTCCCATTGGTTACAGATGCCCTAAAAAAAAGTGTTTCCTATCATGCTGCCAAGGCAATGCCAGCTGGTTACAACAAAAACTCAGGGGGGAGAAGAAAGAAGGAGACTCAGTAGTGTCTCGGAGTGAGTGAAGTAGAAAATAAGAAAAAGACTCATTCCAATTCTGCTTATAAAAGTATAAACTCCTACAACTGAGTTAAGTGGCAGCACTGATTCTTAAGTAAATGAAAGCCTCCTCAACCTGACAATTAAATGGAGCCTTAGGTGCTAGGACCTGATATTTTGTGAGTGGCTGGGAGTAACAGAATGCTGTCAAATGCAGAATGCTGGATGGAGCAGGACAGGTTCTGGAGTCATTCAGGCCAGAAAGCACAACTGGCAGCCCCAGACACTGCCTTTTTTGATTTTCCTAGGAACGACTTAGATGGCTTTTTAACATTGTTTAATTAGTTGCCAATATTTAAAAGAACTTCACAGAAAAATCCAGATCTCTGATATCCTTTAAAAAATGAGAAAATAGACAAACGCCAGACCTACATTTTCACCTGTCAGCCTCAGACTCCCATGGTTCGTCCCCACTATCACCATGATTCCCCAATGCTGCAGCCTAGTGTCAGCCACCACAAATCCTTTTGTGGCATTTTGTTACTTGGTTTACCCCTATGAGTCCTTCAGTGCTTGTACCCTGAGCTGGGGCAACCCCATTATCTTATAGATGAGGAAACCAAGGTCAAACTTCACAGGGCTCACAATTGCCAGAGTCCCCAGGGTTATGACAGGTCAATCTATTTGCAGACTTGCCAGTTCCCTAAAGGAATCCAACAATCCAAACACGCTAGGTGCACTCTCGTCATGCATGTCAAGTCTCTGTTTCCCTCTGTTTCCAATGTCTTTCCCTGTATCAGATTCTTGCTCATCCTTTCAGACTAAGAGTATTTCCACCCTCATTCTCCAGGCAGAGAAGTGTCCGTAGAGCACTTTGTACCCACTTCTGCAACAGACTGCAGAGTCCTCCAGGGGAAGGTCAATGTTAAGGCCCTCTTTCTGATGTCACCAGTGCCTACCACAGTGCCATGACATACCAGGAGCTCTGAATAAATCTGGGTTCAAAGGGGATAATCAGTTTGTCCTCAGATACACACATAATTAAATATCTAGTGGAAAAAAACAGGTTAATAGCATATTCAACCTGTAAGGCACATTCAGACTGATAAGGTATCAAGTAAATGACCTTGAAAACTTTATCTCTGTGACAAATGCAATTTCTACCGGCTCGAGCCTTACTCCAGACATTAAGACTCCTCGATCAGTGTGGCTTGTGAGGTATCAGAAGGACCCCAAAGGTCCCCACCAGCCTGCAAAGGTGCTTAAAAGCCCACTGCATAAATTTACTTGCATTAAGGCTTTTCCTGTTAAAATGCAACACCCCTTTCCCCCTCCTTCCCAAGAGTCAATACATTAGGCAATTCTGAGGTTAGCCCAGCTTCAGTTAACTTATCAACTATTTTTCTATTTGATGCATTTATCCTGGGATGTCTGGGTAAGCTGTGATAGAGTTAGAAAAAGGTAAAATTCTAGGAGAGGGGGCAGGCCTGAATATCTGAAGAGATGGGGAATAGGCAGTATGCGTAATGTTTAAGTAGGAGGCTTGTTGGAACCAAGACACCTGTGTCCAATTCCGCTACCTCCTAACTGTGTGTCTTTTGCTTAACCACCCACCTGTGCCTCCACGTCGTCTTCTTTTTTTTTTTTTTTTTAAGATTTCATTTATTTGACAGAGAGAGACAGAACAAAAGAGGGAACACAAGCAGGGGGAGTGGGAGAGGGAGCGATCCCAGGATGCAGGGATTATGACCTGAGCCCAAGGCAGATGCTTAAAGACTGAGCCATCCAGACGCCCCACCCACGTCTTCATTTAGGTAGAAGATGGTGTTAACAAGAGGATCCGCCTCAATGGGACACTGGAGAATTAAATGAATCAACACACAGCAGGCGTTCAAAACGGAGCCTAACATAGAGTGGTGTTAAGTGTTTGCTTCTCTTATAATAATAAGACAAGGAGAGAATGGCAAGAACTTTAGCCCTGAAAGGGGCTGCTCTAGCTGTACTACTTACTGGTCCCCTTTCCCAATGGACCGGTGAAGGGTACGAGGTCTAGAGAGGATGAACTGCTTACCGAAGGCTGCAGGCCTGTGGACAGCAGAGCTAGGGCTTCCTATCCAGGGGCCCACACCCCCACTCCACCCCCCACCCCAGCCTTGGTACTTACTGATGAGAAAGATTAAAGGGTTGTGGGAGACCCAGAAAAGCCGAAATCTAATCTAGTCTCTCTCCCTTCTCGGGATAATAGGACCCAGCCCTTTGGGACTTCTCCCCAGAGTCAATTCCATGTCCCTGCTCTCGGGTGGGCTCCAGGTCCGAGCCAACGCCACCCTCTGACACACACACCCACACCCCTGCGCCTGGGCGTACCCTCTAAGTCTGGCACAACGCGGCAACTCGCTGCCCCGCTGGGAGGACGAGTCAACAGTGGGGTGGACGGGAAAAGTGACATAATCCGGCCGCGGCACCCTCCGCGCCAGCCTCCCACGCAGCGCGGGATGGGCCCGGGCCCTTGTAGGGGTGCGGGCCGGGGCAGGGGCTGGGCCGCGGCGGTCTCCCGAGCGCGTTGATGCCGCCCGCCCGCAGGGCCTGAGGCCCCGCGGCCCGAGGTCCAGGCGCCGGTACTCGGCGGCAGCCGCGCGGTCTCAGGGCCCGCTCCGGGGGCCGCCGTCGCCGCCGCCGCCGCCCCCCGGAGCTGGATGACGGAATCTTGAAAGACTTTCACCAAATATGGGCCGGGGCTGGAAACGTCCTGCGGGCGCGCGCCGCCGGAAACCTCGAGTCCTGCCCACCGCCGCGACTTCGGGCGCGCGGGCCCGGCGGCCGGCAGGGGGCGGCGGACAGCAAGTGGCCCGGCGCGCGGACGGCTTCAGCCCCGGGTCTCCCCGCGACGCGGACCCCGCACGCTGTCTCCGCAGGGGTCCCCAGGGCAGCGGAGCACTACCCTGCCCCAGCCCTCGCCGCCAGCCTGATTACCTCTGGCTCTCCCTGCCATCACTCCCCAGGGTGGGGGTAGGGGGCCGGAGCGGGGTGGAGAGAAAGGATGCGGGGCGGGGGGGGGGCGGGGGGGCGCTACCTTAAAGCTGACCTTTTGCCGTCCCCGTAAAATGTTCTGTTCATTAAATGCCTGTAAAATGTGTAGTTGTGAGACGGGGTGTGCAGGTGAGGACCTGACTATGAGGGCACATGCACGCGCAGACACACCGCTAGTAGAGGCACTCCTACCGTCCAAGACGGTGTTGCTCAGAGTGGGCGTCCCCGGACCAGCAGCAGCATCACCTCGGGACTTGTTAGAAACGTAGCCAATAAGAAACACTGGGGTTAGGGCCCAGCAATTAGTCTCTAAATCAGCCCTCCGGGTGATTCTGAGACGCGCCAAAGTTTGAGAACCACTGGTCTAGGGCTGGGAAAGCGGAGTCGACAGTTTTAAGGTGATTATTATTCTCAGTTGCCGCCAGACAGTGAACCTTTCTTTTGGTGACCTAAAATTCCCTGGCAGCAGCGGGTGAGAGATGTCCCCATCACTCAGCTCAAAGCTAGGAGCTGCGGAAGACAAGCAGCTCCTTCTCTGTGCCGTGCAGTCCAAGGAAACAACGCGGGCCCGTTATTCCCTCACCAGGTGTCCGTGCAGGGAGGAGGGAGAAAAAAGAGCGAAAGAGCCATGCACAATTAGCATCCGAAGACACTTACCCATAAACAATTGCACATTTCCCCTCTAATCTGTCAACGTGAACTGATCTGCTGCTCTCAGTGGAGGAGGCGAAAAGGCGACAGGACATCTGGGGTTTCTGGACCATCCTTAAGCAGGACATGAGGAGCTGCAGTTCCTCTCCTCTGATGCTGTCGTTTACTAGCAGGCACACCAGGACATAGTATATGGAAAGGCTGTGCACATAGGTTGCTCCAGTCTCTCCCCAACCTCCCCACCCCCTCCCACAACACACTCCTGGCTTTAAATGGGCAGCTGATGGTAAGGTTCTCTAAGTTTCTCCTCTAGGGCAAACTCATCCTCTGAGATTCCCCAACTGAAGCCCAGAAACAAACCCACACACCCTTGTTAGAAAACTTTAATCTGATTTTTAAAGGAATCTCTGGAATGGCCTGTGTTTCAAAGCTGTGTGGCAGGCTGAATCTCTTTGCATATCTACTGTCCTCCTCAATAAAAGAGCAAGGTATAACAGCGGCCAGTTGGATCATCCACTATAATTTTATTTTAAATCATGATAGACAGGTTGCGTGAAAAACAAGGAATTCCAAAGAATTTCCTGCTCTGGGAACAGAAGTTAAGTCTATATTTAACAACATTTGAAGCTGTCAAGAATGCTTTGTGGTTGGATAACAGAGGCAGAAAAATGTTAAAAACGCAGGCTACTGCTATACCCAAATATGGAAATATTGTTACGTCTGGTGTCTGATTCACCATCTGGAAATACTTACAACCATGAAGTCAAATAGAAAAGACTCCACAACAGAAGCCAGGAACACTCCTCTCCATTCTCTCCCCACGACCTCCTCCCACCCTGTGCTGCGCCTACTCACCCCCATTCCCAATCACTTCATTAAGAGGGAAACAATAATGAAGTTTTAATGCAGAAAAAAAATCGTTTCCCAAATAATAATGGATGGACTGCCTTGAGTACAAAGTAGGGCCCAGATTTTCCTCTTTTTATTTGCATAGCACCTGACTAGCCATAGTCTTAAAAAGTAAGCCCGGCACCCCAAACCCCCTCCAACAAAGCCTTAGAGATCCTACTCCAACTAGCAAAAGCCTCTTAGACTTACGAAAGGGCACTTTTGAATGAATGAAACTTAACTCCTTCCTGCCGCAGTTCTCTTTATTGGAGGATGTTTTCACTGCAGTAGCTTCTCATTGTGATTATCAGTCATTCACAGAAAAGTTGGCACTGAAGTACTTCTTAAGCAAGACTGCTAAATTGTGAAGACTGAACAGCCCTACACTTTTAAAAGAACGAAGAGTTCTAGAGCACATATAAAAGAAAGGTTACCATAATTACTTGTGTATGTTTTTATTAAAATTGCACAAGGAGACAGTTTTTTAAATTTCAAGGGATAATTTCTCAGTCCTACTAATGATATTGATGATGTTAAAGCAAACTGCTTTTGGGGGGCTTCTACTGAGTGTGCTAAAGACAGAACTGGATTTTTTTTTTATTCTGTTAATTATATTCTAATCTTTTTCTTTGTACTTAACTAGAAAAGCACTGCAATCCATTTGAAATGGGAGGCTTCTAAGTGGTCCCAAGGAAACATGTTAAAAACCCCACAAAACTTTTAGCTTTAGATCCACTGGGCACAAAGGTCCTGGGATCTGGTTCGGCACTGCAGTATACACAGGTGATGACCTCTGGCCAAATCACTGCAAGGTGGTCCCCATAGCTTTTGGCTGGCTGTTTAGTTAGCACTGCCTCCTGCCCACGGAGGGAGGCTGGAAGGGCTTACCCAGTCTCCCGCATCCGTGAGGAAGTAGAAGTCAGTCTCCCAGAGAATTCCCTGCGTTCGTTTCCTCTCGGACTTCCAACCCAGGCAGTGGGCTGGAACTTAAGTGGGAACCTCCAAAAACAAACAAGTACGACATACCAAAAAAGGGAGGGGGGCGGAAGGGGGAAGACCTCTGCCTGGGAATCTGCCAGACAGTGGGGGGAGTTGATTTTTTTTTTTCCCCTCTTCTCATTCATAAATGCCAGTGCGGGTATTAATTTGCAACACACTTAACTTGTCTAATAAACACCACACCAAAGCTTTGGAATTTGATTCGAGCATGCCTCTATGAAATCCACAAATAGACGCACTCCCCCACCCCATTCACCTCTCAATAGATAACTTGACTCTCACCTTCTCTGTAAACAAGCAAACAGTTCGCTGCCTTCCCGGGTGAGAGCTTCCAAGTCTGCCCGGTCAACTCGGCATCACCAGACAAAACCACTTTTGTTCCTCCCTCCCAGGTCCTCCCACCCTCCCAGGGCAGGCAAAGTTCTGAGCTCGCCCCCCTCGCCCATTCCACCACCATCATCAGCACCAAAACGCTAGAAAGAGCCCTCCCCAATAGAGGTAGTTATTTAAAGTGGAAAAAACGGAAGATTGTTTTCTTGACGGGTCCAGGACCAAAAAAAAAAAAAAAAAAAAAAAAAAGGTGCAACGGAGCCAGGGGAGGCGCTTGGCAGCAGCCCGCGCCAACCAGCATTCCTGAGATGTTTGAGAATTCTGGAACTCGCAGACAGAGCCGACGTCACTGCAACACGCGGCGCCGCGGCCGGCCCGTATAAAAGGCGGGCTCTGGGCGCTCGGGCAGACCGCGAGCGAGAGCGCCCCCGAGCAGCACCCGCGCCCTTCGCGCCTCCTCGGGAAGGACCTCACGAGAAGGACGCCAGCCTGTAGCCCGCTCGCCGCCCCGGCCCTCGCCCTCCTGCCGCCCGGCCCGGAGCCCGGCCCGTCTCCTGGATCCACAGACCCGACCCCGGCCGCCGCGCACCAGTGTGTTGGCGTCTTTGCTTCCGCGCTCGCCCGGACTCCTTCTGCGCGCCACAATGAGCTCCCGCACCGCCAGGACGCTCGCCTTCGCCGTCACCCTTCTCCACTTGGCCAGGCTGGTGAGTTCTTTTGCCTCCGCTTCCCCGTGCGTTCTCCCAGGCCCTTCCCCTTTCCCCAGACTGCCCCCGGCCGGGAAAACTAAACTAAAAAGTGTCGGGGGGGGGGGGAGTGCGTTTCAAGTTAGCTCTTTCTTTAGGCCCCCCTGCAGACGCGTCGGGGGCCTCCTGGCAGACGCAGCCACCCCGGAGTGGCCGGGATGGACAGGATCAGAGACCCGGTGCAGGGACTCCTCCGCCCCCTTCCCTTCCCTGGGCTCCTCGGCGCCGTTCGCCGAGTCTCACGCTTGCCTTCTCACCCCCCTCCAGGCGCTCTCCACCTGCCCCGCCGCCTGCCACTGCCCGCAGGAGGCGCCCAAGTGCGCCCCAGGAGTCGGGCTGGTCCGAGACGGCTGCGGCTGCTGTAAAGTCTGCGCCAAGCAGCTCAACGAGGACTGCAGCAAAATGCAGCCCTGCGACCACACCAAGGGACTGGAATGCAATTTCGGTGCCAGTTCCACCGCTCTGAAGGGGATCTGCAGAGGTAAGATGCTTGTGGTTTGGCCCCTTTAAAAAAACAATAGTCCTCGTAGTCCAGAAGTTTAGTAATTTTGAGACCATGTATGGTGATGCTTTGTTGTTGGTAGCTTGGCAGAAAGGCACATGATTTCAGCAGTCTGGAATGCAATTCAGTGTGTCTGGGCCCAACGAAAAGCGCATACGGAAAAGTGATTCCTGACTAACTTATTGTTCTGGTCTGGAGTCCCCGAGGAATTGTAGGGAACTTTACCATAAATTGAATTTAACAGCAGAAAATATGTATGAGTTTCAGGCCACGGTTGGGAATCTTAACTTTCTCCTCTTTTCCCTTTCTCTTTTTGGTGCTCTTTGCAGCTCAGTCAGAGGGCCGACCCTGTGAATACAACTCCAGAATCTACCAGAATGGGGAAAGTTTCCAGCCCAACTGTAAACATCAGTGCACATGTATCGATGGCGCTGTGGGCTGCATTCCTCTGTGTCCCCAAGAACTCTCTCTCCCCAACTTGGGCTGTCCCAATCCCCGGCTGGTCAAAGTCACCGGGCAGTGCTGCGAGGAGTGGGTCTGTGATGAGGATGGTGCCAAGGACCCCATGGACGACAGGGATGGCCTTCTGGGCAAGGGGCTGGCCTTCGATGCCTCGGAGGTGGAGTTAACCAGGAACAATGAATTGATCGCCGTTGGAAAAGGTGGCTCCCTGAAGCGGCTCCCAGGTAAGCTGAGACCCAGCCCGAAAGATGTCACATTCCCAGTTTGAAGCTTCATAGAAATGGGTCCTTGAACGTGCTGGGGTCACTATGCCTCTGAGAAATGTGTTTTCTTCTCTGCCTCTAGTTTTTGGAACGGAACCTCGAATCCTATACAATCCTTCTTTACATGGCCAGAAATGCATTGTCCAGACCACTTCATGGTCCCAGTGTTCGAAGACCTGCGGCACGGGCATCTCCACACGAGTCACCAATGACAACCTTGAGTGCCGCCTGGTGAAGGAGACCCGGATTTGCGAAGTGCGGCCTTGTGGCCAGCCGATGTACAGCAGCCTGAAAGTAAGCTCTCCTGGGGGTGCTGGCAGACGGCTCAGGAGCAGCCAGGCGAGCGAGGGATGGGCGGTCTTCCAAGAAAGAACGAGAAACCCCCATTCCTAACTTTCCTTCTTGCCTCTTTCTTCCAGAAGGGCAAGAAGTGCAGCAAGACCAAGAAATCCCCCGAACCTGTCACGTTTACTTACGCCGGCTGTTCGAGCGTGAAGAAGTACCGGCCCAAGTACTGCGGCTCGTGCGTGGACGGCCGGTGCTGCACGCCCCAGCAGACCCGCACCGTGAAGATGCGCTTCCGCTGCGAGGACGGGGAGACGTTTTCCAAGAACGTCATGATGATCCAGTCCTGCAAGTGCAACTACAACTGCCCGCATGCCAACGAGGCGGCCTTTCCCTTCTACAGGCTGTTCAACGACATTCACAAATTTAGGGACTAATTGCTACCCGGGTTTCCAGCCCCAGGGTGACCAGAACGGGGAGGGGGGAGAAGCGTGCCAGAATCATGGAGCTGTGGGTGGGGGCGGTGGGGCTGAGGGGCTCATTGTAGAAGGGATGCATTGCTCATTCGTGAGTAGTATTAAGGTATTTTTGGAAACTGGTGCTGGTGCGGATGGACACTGATGCAGCCACAATTGGAGAATACTTCGCTTCATAATACTGGAGCACACGTTACTGCTTCATTTTGGAGCTTGTGCTGTTGATGACGTTCTGTTTTCTGTTTGTAAATTATTTGGTAAGCATATTTTTCTCTAGGCTTTTTTTTTTTTTTTTTTCCTTTCGGTTCTACAATTGTGTAAAAAAAAAAAAAGATTAGTTGATCAGTTAAAGCCTTCATCTTTTGACAGAAGTAAATGGGAGGGGGTTCCATCCCTTCCTGAAGGTGACACTCCATGAGTGTCCGTGAGAGGCAGCTAACTGCACTCTAAAGGCAAACAGAAATCAGGTGTTTTAAGACTGAATGTTTTTATTTATCAAAAATGTAGCTTTTGGGGAGGGAAGGGAAATGTAATACTGGAATAATTTGTAAATGATTTTAATTTTATATTCAGTGAAAAGAATTTATTTATGGAATTAATCATTTAATAAAGAAATATTTACCTAATACCTGCGTGTGTGGCATTGGGTATTTTTAGAGACTGCCTGTAGTCTTTGGGAACAGCCTAGCTTATTATGCATTCTTTCAGTCATTCAAACAGAACTACTTGAGTGCCTACTTTGTGCCAGGAACTGTTCTAGGAGCTTAGGATAAGAGCAGGGAACTAACCTACAAAAATAGGACAATGATTGCTTTTATCCTCAGTTGAGAAAAATTTTTGCATTTAAAGTACTCTGTTTTTAAAACATGTACTGAACACTAGACATTGTAGAGAGCACAAGGAATTGAAAGCTAAATTTGTGATTTAAATAATAATGCTTTATTTTCATAAGAATTCAAAGCCAAAGGGTCTCCATCACCCTATCACTGTGTAGTGGGTATAGTAGAGTCATTTATCATTTTAATCACTAGGTTATTGGGCTTGTCACCTCGGTGGAGGAGAGAAACATTAATGAAAACAGCCCATAACCCAGGCTGCCCTATCTAAATCCACAGGCAAGATTAAGTATGGTTGGATAATGTGTTACAAAAGGTCACTTGTTTATAACCTTATATCTCCCCAATATTGCTCCGAAAGTGTAGGTGAACTGCTTAGAAATCCACCCTTAGTTGGGATCAGAGAAAAAAAAATCTTGGGAGTCTATAGGAATCAGTTTGTTTTCACTGAATGAGCTTGAAGCAATGACTTGTGTTAATCCTAATAAGCCAGTGATTAGGTAAACATGCTGTTAAATGCAAAGGAATGCAAGGAATTTCAAGTACTTTTCCAATAGCGTGAGGACCTAGCCACCCCATCCCCCCTTTCCTTTTTATAATATACGTTATACTGATGGAGGAGGGAGCAGTTAGATGGAGTTGGCTATCCAGAAGGTCAAAGGCTAGATGCAGAGCATTCCTAAAAGAAAAGACCTCAAACTCAGGTCTAGGAAAGGTTGAGAAGGCTGCTTCAATGTTTGTGAAAATGTTGGTAGCCTGTTTTAGAAGAATCTACCTCTTTAGAAAGCACTGACAATAAACCTTTTATAGAGGAGTTTTCCTTTCATCAACCCTCTTGGCTCTTGTTCAAATCCATAGTGAAATATTTCAGTCTGTACTTGGTTAAGAGAGTACTTGAATCTTTAGGCATTGAGAAAGTCCTTTAAAAGAGGAGGGGGATGCTCGCGGTGATTTTTCAAAATAGTTTAATATTTGCTTTAATGAAGACCTACAGCAAAGCACTGCCTAAGCATCCATGTCAAAGACTTCCTGAAATGCAGAAAGGGTAATGGAAACGTGATGGTAAAACCTATGCGCAAAGGCTCTTCTGATTTTGGCAATGTCTTGCCTGAAATATTACAACTTGTGGCTCCTAAGCTTTCAGTTTTTCTTGCCCGAGGCATTCAAATCTGAAGGTATTTGGGAACTGAAACACTACCTCGTGCAGCCTTGGATGCAGTTAAACTTGTCAGTGCGATGTTAACATGTGAAACAATGAAAGAGTGAGGTTTTTGGGGTGCAGTCCCGTTGAACGGACACCTAAATTCACAGGAAAGACTTTCACATTCCCAGGCAGCAATCCTGAGGTCTTTCCCTCAGGACACTGAAGCCCAGCAAATTGCTTCTTACATAGAGATCAAAGCGTAGAATGTTATAGATACTTTAAGTGTGTAGGGAGGTAATATGTACGCACGGAAGCTCAATGTGAAACAAAACCAGACATGGGAAAATACTGGATCTCTGGGTCATTAATTGTACTGTAGTGTATACAGTAAGAGAGAGGCATAAATGCTGATTCCATTTAAGTAAGAGTACTCAATTAATAAAAATGAACAGATGTGAATTATGTCCATTTCCTTTGGCTATAAAAAGTGAAGAAATTCAGAGCAGTTGAGAACAAAATTATACAAATTAGAACGTATAACTTTTGTCTAGCTGTGGCATGGAGCTCTGCCTACTTCCAGTACTGCGAAAACAAAATCAAACACCATGCACCTGCATATAAGAAACAAGTTACCTATATAAGCACTCATCATAATATAGATGTACCTCTCCACGCACAGCAAAGATTTGTGTTGTTCTCACTTTCCAAACCCAAAGACCCTGGTCATCTTGAGCTGTTTTCTGTTTTTGCTTTGGGTGACCTCAGAATCTTAGGAATTTAGTGAATTTTAAGAAATATTCTATGGGACATGTAGCAGCACAGTGAGTGTTCTCACTGTGATGATTCTTAAATCATCTTAAACGCATGTGTTGCCCACTTTGCAAAGAGAAGCAACTGAGTCAGAATTAGCAAAGTGTATTGTAGCACAGAGGCTAGACTTGTTTTGTTCAAGGCTTCTTCTGCCCTCTGGATACTATTTGTAAGTCAGATGAGCAACAGCAAGGGACCAGTAGGACCACAGTTCAGAACTAAGTCCTGTCCCGGGCAGGTGGTAAGTGTTGCAGGGGAAAGAACCCCAGACTGGAATTGGGAGGCGCGTCTTTTAGCACCAGCTCTGCCATTAATTATCTGGGTGACTCTGGGCAAGTCTCTGGATGGTTCTCTCCTGTTTTAAAATGGCACAATAGCTTCCAGCTATATTTGTCACCACAAACACTCTTTTTCATATGCTCTCTTTGATGCATTCATTGACTTCCAGACCTGAACAACTTTGTCTCTCAAGCAACTGAAAACATGAGGTGAGCACCACTCAGGGCTCTGGGTGGGCAAATGCACTCAGCCCTACGAAGCCTCCAGAAAGGTAATATTGTTAGGTCCCCTTTCCTCTCTAAAGTGCTCTTGGTTACAGGATGTGGCAATCCCCGGATCTCAGTCTGTAGGTCCATGCTTTCATCTCCCTCTATAATCCCAATATTTGGGCCTCATTAAGTCCCTGCCCTAAAGAACTCATCCTTCAAAACAAAGCACATTGTGAAGCATGACAATGATGTATGTGTCCTATGGATAGAACAGGCTTATTTGTGACTTACTTTATTGGTGGTGGGCAATACTCGTCCATATAATCTTATAAAGTGCAATTTAATTAAACAAGTACTCAGATTCATTGGTTAGTGCTTTACAATTCTCATATACTCTGCTCACATATGCTGAATCTACCCCTTTCACATGTCAAGTGCAACCACCCCAATCTAAGCCATCATCAGTAATTGCCTGAATTACTGAAATGGCCTCACTTGTGACAAACTGTCTTCTCCAAAGGTGGCTGCAGTAGTATTTTCCACCCCACATGATATCTTTGTCCCTTCTGCAATGTGACCCTGTGGCATAGATGGGGTTTATTTTTCCACCCTCTTGGACCCAGGTGGGCTCTTTGACTGCTTTAACCAATGAATACCCAGGGAGCAATGCACTGGTGCCAGTTCCAATTGTGGCAATGGCTAAAGGTCCTACTTTTTTTCTCTTGGAAACTTCCATGTAAGAAGCTTCCATATAAGAAGTAGAATTACCCGAGACCAGCAGGCTGTGAGAAGCCCATGCCACACTGACGGGCCCTAGATAATACGATGCCATGTGGAGAAAGAGAAAGGCCAGGGGGTACCTTCATGGGAACCACATGTGTGGGAGGGAACCATCTTGGAAGTAGATTGTCCAAGCTGAAGTCTTGTGAATCAGAGATGAAATACCACTTGAGTCCTTCTCAGAGTTCCTGACCCATAAAATTCTGAGCAAAGTAATGTGGTTATTTTCAGGCGCTAAGTTTTGGGTGTTGTTTGTTACACAGCAATACATAAACCCAAACATTACTGGTTTCCTGAAAGGATCCATTTTCCTTATGGGAACCAGAGTGATTCTTTAAAAATGTGAAGCAGAGCATGTGAACTCTTGGCTCAAAGGCTCCATGGCTGTCCCTTACTCTTAGAATAACATTCATCTCCTTACTTGTCATATAAGTCCTGGACCCTGCCTACTTCTTCCCACTCACCCTCACCATAATCCCACCTGCCTTTTCCTCTTTGAAGTAAGCCACATTAAGGTCTACCTCAGGGCCTTTGCACTAGCTGTTCCTCTGTCTCAAATGCCTCTCTTGCCTCAATGCCCCTTAATCTATGCTTCTTCTTGTCATGCAGGTCTAGGCATAAATGTTAACATTCTCAGACCTTTCCTTGCCACCTGGTCTAAAGCAGTTCATTATATCAAGCAATTTTGTTTTCATCTCTACCTGATATTTTCTTGTTTATATATTATGCCTCCCACTTCTAGAATAGCCTCTATGAGAGGAAAGATTTTTATCTTTTTTGCAACTGTCAAAGAACCACTTGATACTGTGCCTGCCATACAGTTGGTGCTCATTAATTTAGATTAATGTGGTCTTAAACTGAGGCTGAATTAGAAGGCACCCCTTCTCTAGCACAATGGGTTCCTCCTACTTCACCTTGGGATTCCCCTAGGCCGTTAGTCATTCATCTGTCCTTCCATTCATACATCCAGTCAATAGACACTTGTCTGGCATAACTATCGTCTAGGCACAATGCTATACAGCAGCTGACCAAGAAGCAAGGTTCCTTTACATTTTGGTAGAAGAGATAAGCAAAAAGGAGTTAAGGTTAGATTCAGCTGCAGGTAACAGAAAACTAAATAAAAATCACTTGAGTAACACTGAGGTTTATTTCCCTCTCATGTGAAAATCCAGGTAGGCAGTACGGACTGATGTGATGCCCCAAGGTTTCAGAAACCCAAGCTTCTGCTATCTTGTTCACCATGTGTGGACTCCATTCCTTAAATCACCTCACCTATCTGCAAGAAAGGTTGGGAAATGTAGTTCATATGCTGGGCTACCATGTCATCAGCTAAAAATTAGAGAACCTGTTACTATAGAGGAGAGAACTAGTAGTCTATTCCACATAGCCCAAAATATGTTGTAATAAGTATAATAAGGCACAGAGGATGGTTGAGGAGAAAGGTATCAACTCTGTGAAGCTGGGATGAAAGAGGGCTTCTAGGGGGATTTGCCACCTCAGTAGTGTTTTCAAAGATAAATAGATTGGAAACTATTCAAAGGCCTTGATGCTTGAGTAGGAAATTTCTTAAATAAACGATGACAGCTTCCTCATCTCAGCCACTAAGAGAAGTCAAAGATACCTCCACGACCTGGTTTGGAGTCTTATAGACCTTTAGTATTTGAAGCTGCTCGTATTTTTACTTTGGTTTCAGAAAGTATCATGAAGACGGTACCCATATTAGGGTTCTAGAGAAACAGAACCAATAGGATATATGTATATATATATACATGCACACACACATACACACACACACCAAGAGAAAGAGAAAGATTTAAGAAATTGGCTCATGGGATTATAGGGGCGGGCAAGCTCAGAATCCTTCGGGGAAGCCAACAGGTAAATTCAGGTGAAAGTTAGATCCATATCAGGCTAGGCAAGCTGGAAAAAAGGGAGGGTTTCTGTTGTGCAGTCTTGAGGCCAGACTGCTTCTTCCTTGGGAAACCTCAGTCTTTTCTCTTAAGGCCTTCAACTTATTAGATGAGGCCCACCTACATAACAGAGTAATCTGTTTTACTGAAAGTCAATCACATCTTTAAAATACCATCACAGCAACAGCTAGACTTGTATTTGACCAAACAAATGTCCATCATAATCTAGTCAAGAGGACACATAAAATTAGCCATCATAGTACCTATGTAGTGGAATCTTAGGGGGCAAAAAACTCATGTCTACTCTCTAAAAACGCAATGAATTTGAGCACAGTCAGCAAAAGCAAAAGCTTTTCTAGTTATACCCAAGATGCCCCCAGGCCTGTCATTGTCCTTGTGCATGTGTGCCAAAGTTTATTTTTGCATTGACCAGATTCGTGGGCATCTCAAAATGCTCCTGGCACATGACCCAAGCTCCTTACAGAACTGGCAGGATCTACTTTAGCTAAGATGGCTGCAGGGCGGGAGAGTGGAGAGAGAGCCTTGAAAGAGCTCTAGAGAAAGGCTTTCTCTAAATCTACATGGACACAGGACAGAATCCATCACTTGCACACACCCCGAGACAGACAAATAGTACTTGTTCCTCTCGCCCTTCACACAGACCCTCATAATAGCACCAACACCACTATACTGTGACTAGATATTTCATTATTCCCCTGAGATTTTAAACTCCTTGAAGAATTTTGTCAATGAGTGAGTACCAACTAAGAATACATTGAGAGGGAACATGTGAACTATCTTCCAACATCTCCAGAGCTTCATGGAGAAGAGAAAGCAAGTTTATTCTACATTGTCCCAGGGCAGCGTTCCCAGGTTGGTGGCTTGGGCAGGACTGGGCTAATAGACATGTTTTGTTCAATTGGCACAGGGTTTATAGAAACTGAAATCTGTTGCCAAGATTTGAAGGCTGAGCAGTTTTTTGAAAAGTCCAAATTTCTGGCTTCGTTTGAACATTTCATGGATCTGGCAGAGGTGGACTACGGTTTCTATGTGGTGGGAACTGAGTTCTAGCTTCCTCAGAGCGTGTGCTCTGCCATTCACTGACACAGACTGAGGAAGAAGAGATGTGTGTGTGTGTGTGTGTGTGTATGTTTAGAGATGATCTCTAAAAATTCAGGTCCTTTCTTAAAATGGCACAGCCTAGAGCACCACTTTTACTATGAGAGTGCTTAGAAAAATAACTTTTGGCATGGAAACACTGTGTCATAAGCCCAGGAAAGAATAGAGACTGCTTCATTCGTTTCAAATGGCGTGGGACTGTAAACACGACCTCGCTTTCCAGCTTCCTTATACAATAACAGTCTGTGTATTTTTGAGTAGAGGTATACCTATTCCATTTATAATATCATGTCACATTTTCCAACAGACACTGGATAAGTTGATCAAAGATAAACACTGCATCCTGAACTCTCACTGAATCTAACCATCTATTTTTGTGGTAATCGAAGAGCCTTCCAAGGGTAATCACAACAGATAGCCGTGCGTTCGCTCTAGAATTTTTTTTTTTTAATTTTCTTATATAGAATTTTGTTTTTTAGACAACATGAAGTCCTTCCTTCAAGGGATGTCCCATAAATCTCATTTTTCAGAGACATTCAATAAACTCCAGGGAGTCCGAGAACTTGTCTAAGTAGTTATAGCTAGACATCCAGTGGAAGAGTGGAAGGTAGACCTCAGAGGATTTATTCTCCCAGCTTATCCTTGACTGACGCATTTGGACACAGGGAAGCACTTGGGCTACGCGGAGGTTTGGCTGGTTCTTGGTGTCAACGTGGCTTCTGGGAAGACTTCTGCCAATGGATTTTTCTATAGGCGAGTCAGCATTGTCAGCATCCCACAGCAAGGAGGACGCCCTTCTCCAGCAAACAGAGAGTGATTCGACGTGGTAAAAATTTTGATCTTCCATAAAGGAGATTTGCTAGCTTAAAAAAAAAAAAAAAGTTGCCCATTCATGGAGGGACTTTAAATTCTGGGCTCATGAGCAAAACTTTCAGAAAGTTTCTTCCTATATCCGAATCAGTTTGTTCTTAGAAAGGAGCCCACGTCTTTTAATTGACTTCTTGCATTCAGAATGATACTTAGCTATTTACAGTGTTCTCTTTAACGTCTGGGGGTTTTTCTTAACAAAAGGAAGGCATACTTATATGAGAACAATATAAAAAATACAGAATGTCAAAAAATGAAGGTCCCTAGTAAACATTCCCCTTTAGTAAATGCATGTGCCTATACTCACACACTCACACACATGGCTACTTTTTTTTTTTTTTTAAAGATTTTATTTATTTGTTTGACAGAGATCACAAGTAGGCAGAGAGGCAGGCAGAGAGAGAGGAAGGGAAGCAGGCTCCCTGCTGAGCAGCGAGCCCAATGCGGGGCTTGATCCCAGGACTCTGGGATCATGACCTGAGCCGAAAGCAGAGGCTTAGCCCTCTGAGCCACCCAGGTGCCCCCACATGGCTACTTTTAAGGGCATAGTGTGTATTACTCATAGATTTTGGGGATACTTAACTTGCATTCCTTTTTTTTTTTTTTTTAATTTATTTATTTTGACAGAGAAAGACTGCAAGTAGGCAGAGAGTCAGACAGAGAGAGAGAAGGAGAAGCAGGCTCCCCGCTGAGCAGAGAGCCCGACCCGGGGCCCGATCCCAGGACCCTGAGACCACGACCCAAGCCAAAGGCAGAGGCCCCAACCCACTGAGCCACCCAGGCACCCCTCCTAACTTGCATTTCTTAAAAATATATTAGACTATACATAGACTTTTACATTTACTACATCTTGGAAGTCAGTTAAGGTTGATCTATGCCGTTCTCCTTTAGTCACTGTAATCATTTTATAGACTTTCCTTATATTATTGATGTGCCATAATTTATTTAAATACTTGGTGTGACACACACTTCTGGATGCCCATCCAACAGCCACTCCCCCATTTCCTTGACTACCAGAGCCCCCATTCTGGTCAGGCATTCTCCCTCCCATCTGACAAAGGAAATCCTGTCTCCACTCTAACATCAGGGTTTGCCTCAGGCCTGGCTTTAGCCAGCTTGAGGCTCCTTCCCTTATCAGAGAGAGGTCCTGATCAGTGATTCTCAAGGAGAAATCTTGTGGGGGAGGGAAGGGTTCTGAGAAAGGGGTCCTTGATAACAACAAGAGACTGGAAGAGGAAATACCTTTCCTCTTTGCTGGACATAACTCCTCTTGAGCCCAGAACGGAGGTGTCATTGACATTGACAATGGTGAAGCAGAAAAGTGAAAAGCCCCTGTGTCTCTGAGGAGATCACTAAGCTGCTCAATAACCCAACCCCGGCCTCACCTGACAGCCAGACCTCCTGTTTGGTGTATTGATAAATCTCCTATTGTTCAAGCTATTTTTGTTAGGCCAAATGTCACTTATAACTCAAATCATCCCAACTGATGATTTTACCCTTGGCCCTTTCTGATGTCTATGGGCTTTATAAATAGCATAGCAATAACCGTTTCCAAATGAGAAGAAAGTACTTCCAAATGAGTGAATAAAGCAACAAACAGATATTTGGCAGGAATGAAACTTCCAGTTATTTACTTAACACTAGTAAGTATATAGCCCTTGATAGGCCATGGGCCAGCCAGACATGGAGTGACAAATAAGGAAATAAAGAGACCTGGTCTCTGGCCTTAAGGATGTCACACCTAGCAGAGATATCAATATATACAAATAATTCTGGTGCACTGCAACCATGCCAGAAAACCTAGGAATATGAGAATATACAAGGTAGCCAGAGAAAGCTTCACAGAGGACAAAATATCTGAACAGAGTTCTGAGGGATGAGTAGGAGTTTGCTACTTGGATTTACATCCCAAATTGAAAAACACCAAAGTATTCAAAGCCTAGGAATACTATCAAAATCAGCAAACTTAGAGCCTCCGACAAGACCCGAATTGTAAAAGCCATTCTGCATATTCACTTTTGCACTTACGGCTGATAAGAGGAAAAGCAGCCCTCAGCAGGGGCCTGCAGGAGACAGGCCCTGGTGATGGGGACAGGCCTGTTCCTTCTATGGGAGTTACCTCTGGAAATCCCCCACTGCCACAGTGATCAGAGCTGCTGGCCTGCAGAGGGTGAATTAGCACTGATATCACCCGATATGAGCTGGAAATGGGGGAATGCAGCCACCTCACCATCCCAGCAGGAGATTAATGCTATCTGCTTCTCCCAAATGACAGGATCAGCTCAGGCTGACAGGACCCAGCTGAGGCTTGACCTACTGGTGGGTCGCCCAAGGCAACCCTAGGGACGACTTGGACCCAGTGGCAAAGGCAAAAAGCCCAGAGAGAGAGAAGTAGCCCGGGAAACTTGGTTACTGCCACCTGATGCTCCCGTGTTTGTGCCACAGGTCAGATTCTTGTAGGAGAGCAGCCCTTAATAGCTTCCGGTTCCTCCCAGAATAATGCTCATACTCCCCGTTAGCTGTGCACAGCTTTCTTGTCCAGGAGTTGAAAGCTGGAAGGCAGTAATGTGACATGGAAATAAAAGGCCACAGGGACAGCTCTATGCCGGCTCCATAACCCCATCTTTTCCTCCAGACTCAAATGAACTATGAGGATTGCCCTCACAATCAAAGTGAAGGTCAAGAAAAGGCATTGGGGCACCTGGGTGACTCAGTGGGTTAAAGCCTCTGACTTCGGCTCAGGTCATGATCCCAGGGTCCTGGGATTGGGCCCCATATCAGGCTTTCTGTTCAGCAGGGAGCCTGCTTCCCTTCCTGTCTCTCTCTGCCTGCCTCTCTGCCTACTTGTGATCTCTGTCAAATAAATCAATAAAATCTTAAAAAAAAAAAAAAGGCATTAACTAAATAGCCAAGAGTCTTTACGTTCGATATGGGTGAGTATTAATAAGTAATTCAGTCTTTATATGCTACATCAATATTTAATGAATTAGAGGATTTGGGTGATTTCATTATATCCATGAATTTGGCTTACACCATTCTGGGTATCTGCATATGCTCCTAAGGACATCTTTAACTGCCACGGTCACCCTCACATGGTCACCTGCCTAGAAGCTGTACATTCTCTTTATGCTCCCAGATGCCAGAGACCAGATCTCTTGGCATGCTGTGGGAACCTAGCCATTGAAATAAATGGAACATGGCAATCCTTCAGCACCGGCAACAGGAGCCACTGCTTTTTTAGGTGAGGAATGGTGAAGCCAAAAAAAGAAAGGGAAGAAATCCCCTGTAACATTAGACAGACTCTAAGAAGTTGTTCTGAATTGGGGCCCAAAAGTCAAGATTAGCAGTCACATCGAACTTCTTTTGTAATGAATTTTTGGCCCAAGTAACAGACATTCATTCATTGACATATATCTGCACATACATTTATATCTATCTATTGTACATACACACACACAGAGTTGCTGTTTATAATTACTATTTGTTATAAGCCAGGCACATTGCTGAACCATAGGGGGTATATAGCTCAGTAAGGACTTGCCATCTAGGTGTCACAGAATCAAAAACCAAGGTCCTCATTCCTCAAGGGCTGCTACCCACAGTTGTTCCCACTACATTGCTCGTCTGGTTTTCCCATGATCTGCATGGAAGAGAATCAGGACTACACAACTACACATTCCTCACTCCCAGAATGAAGGAAGGGCAAGACCAGTCTAGCCCAGCTTCCCTGGATAACTATGGAAAAACGACATTATTTTAAACTTATGATATACATTCTCTGAAAAGGGAATTCCATGAAGTTTACTCACAAAGGGGCCCAATTTTATCCTTCAGATATCAAATCCCACCTGGAGTCCTATGGTATTAAACCATTACTTAGCACTTTCTTATACCCTACATCATCTAAGACTTTGATGATTCTTAAGATATACCACCATTTTCCACACCACTAAGAAAAATCCATCCAATTATGGCCAACTACATCATACCACTAACATTAAAATGCATCTTGATTTCAGAGATGTTAAAGGATAAAAATACAGCCTTTCTAGAACCAATGATATCCAAGGGCTCATCTTATTAGACTGAGATTTGAGAGAACAGGAACACATCTTATAGTTTGTCTTCTCTACTTTGGCGTGTCTAGCATGGTGTCATGCACGTAGAAAGTACATCATAAACATTCTTGAATAAATGAGTGAGTAGCTGCTATAAATTCTATGTCCCCTTTATAGGAAAGTTTGCTGAGCATTACATCAGGACATGCAGATAGAGATAAGAAAGTCCAGATGGGGTCTGCTTCTTCCTATGGCATGTACCATTGGAAACAGGTGGACTCCATGAGCAGACATGGAGGGAGCTCCTCTAGCAGGCACAGCAGCTCAAGGCCTGCTCACCTCAAGGCCTGGTCAAGGAGCTGTTGGCCAGACTCACTGCAACGCCAGGCTCCTCAGGGACCTATTTATGTTTCTCCTGAAAACCGGTGTGTAATATCAAACTTCTGAAAATAAAATCACAGTTTAAGTGGACTGTGGGAGCTGGCTATTTAGAGGAACCTGCTGGCGAGCTCTCTTGTAAAGTCAATAACCATCCCAGGTTTATCTACTTTATGACTTTGTATTTTGTATATCGCGTTCCCGTAGAGCAAGGCACACACCCTTATATTGAGTTTCCCCACAGTACAGTCTTTGTGCTGGGTCAGCGGCTTGAGCGCTTTTGCTACGACCGGCCCCTCTCCCTGGAGGGTTCCTGGTCCGCTCAGGTGGTCGGGTCAGACCAATCTCCTCCCACAGGTGCCAGGGCTTGCCTGTCCTGGATGGGGCAAATGGAAACCGCATTTTCCTTTGTTTCGTTTACTTCAGGATGAGGTTACTTCTGATCAGAAAGTCGCATTCAAACTGGAGAGAGATGGGCCATAGCGATAATGCAAGCAGGTAGGCCGCACAGAATGGAGCACATGTGAACGCGCACATGACGCAGGCCCGTACCCCACATAGAAGAGAGCACACCTGAACGCGCACATGACGCAGGCCCGTACCCCACATAGAAGAGAGCACACGTCAACGTGCGCATGACGCAGGCACGTACCCCACACAGAACAGAGCACACGTGAACGCGCGCATGATGCAGGCACGTACCTTGCACAGAACAGAGCACACGTGAGCGCATGACGCAGGCATGATGCAGGCACGTGCCGGCCCAGAACAAAGCACAGGTGGGCGTGCACATGACACAGGCACGTGCCTGGCACAGAACAGAGCACATGTGAACGTACCCATGACACAGGCACGTACCCCGCACAGAACACTTGTGAGCATGCCACCCGTGTGGGGAGGGAAAAGGGATTCATACCTTTGACCCATGTGTACTGAGCATCTGAGACACTCTGGGTTCTGTGCCACTTCTTTGGAGGAATAATGAGATGAACAAGACTCAGCCTCTGGCCTCACAGTCTAGTTACAGTAAGGTGTGCTGAATAGTACAATGAAGGTGTGAGGCTGCCTCAGCCTGAGAGAGTTGGAGAAGGTTTTACATGGGGTGCAGTCTGGAAGTCAGGCCTTGGTAGAAAAGGGGAAGAGAGAAAGGGCAAGGCGGGTACTGACAACAGCACATACAAAGGCAGGTGTGCAAAAGCATGGAGAACCTGGAAATTGTTGGTCAGCGGGCACTCTGCAACTATCTCCCTTCCCACTCACAGCCAGTGACAATAAGTGAAAGACAACCTTAGACAGGACCCATCGTCTGAAGCCTCCAGGGAATCCTAAACTTGACCTCCCAAATCTGTTTCCCACAGACCTAGGAACCTGAAGTTCTAGTCCTGGTGCTGTTGGCGCCACAGGACCTACCCACAGGAAATGGGACCCACATTCTGCAAAGATCTCCTCCCCTATAGTTTGGCAGTCAAAAGGGTGAGAGGAGCAAGAGAGAGCCAGTAGGGTTCTTTGGTGATGGTTCTGGCATAAGGCTGTAATACCCAATCAGAAATGCCAGATGGCTTCCTTACACTTGCTTAGTTCTCTTCCCTCCTTCATCCTAAACTGTCACGCTTGCGAAATCCACAGGCTTCTATTTATTTGCCTGACCTCCTCCTCTGAGTCTGCCCCCAGGGTGTGATAAATAATCCCCGGAAAATTCAAGTTCTCATGATCCCTTCAAAGTGGTGAGAGACATCAGAGGCAGCGGCTATGAGTTTCTGAGGCTTGAATTCTCATGTTCCTAATCTCTGGGCTCAGTTTCCTGTCATCATTGATGGACAGTTCTCCCACTCACTGTTGGTGGGCAGGTGTCATCTGTTTTACTTCTTAATATGATTCAGTCAGAATAAAAATGATAGAACCTCAGAGGTGAACTGGGGGACCCTACACGTGGGAGAGACTTAGAGGTTCCTGGCTCTACCTACCCCTGGAGCCCCTTCCTCACATGTTTGGCAAAGAGTGACCCGAGCCTTTCTCACCCATAAGAGATGGTGTCTGCTCTGCCTCTTTCTGTAGTTCATGCTTCAAACGTGTTAGCTGTTCTGAATATGAACTTGAAATCCATCTCCCTATAATTTTTAGTAACTGTTAATTGTTCTCCTCCTGGCAGTCCTGAGAATGAATTTAATCCTCTTCCACATGTCATATTTAAGTCCTCTGAATTACGTGCTTCATCCCCATGTGCACTCTCAGCCTTTCTTTTCTTTCTTTTCTTCTTTTCTGGGGTTTTTTTTTTTTTTTTTTTTCACCCCTGGGTAAACACTTATAGTAGGTACAATTATTCCTCACATGGTCTAGTCTTCAGGCCTTTGTTCCCGGGTTGCTTGCTTCCAGATACACCTTTGCCAAGGCCCCTCTAAAAACAGGATATTGGTGAGTTCACAGAGCCCTCTAGATCTTCCTGGAGTGCCAGTGCCAGGAAGCCTATCAACTTCCTTAGGGAATCTAAGCCCACTTTTATTTACAAATCCACCTTCCCTACTAAACGATGAGCACTTACTCTCTTATCTTCCCAGCTTCCAACACAAGTACAGACTTAAATTTCAGAATCCAAGAGACAATATGGTCCAGTAGAATTGGGTCTGTCTCAGTACCCTCAGACACCAGCACTAAGCCTGCTCACCACTGGCACTTAATAACCGTGTGGTTAGTTAACCAATACATTCATTTAATGAAAGCAGGTTCAGCTTGCATTTAATTACTTAGCAGTATGTCAATACTTATTAATATAATAACTGTTAACTGAAATCTCGTGGTCTACTTCATATGACCTCTATAAGGATAACCCACCACTTCCACTTGTGTTATTGACTTCCTTAATGTAAATTTAGGATTTGGCATTTGTGTAACAAACCCTTCCAAAATTTGGTGGCTTAAAACAAAGTCCAAAGACTTCACAGAGAGGACTTATTATTTGTCATGATTTTGTTTGTCGACCGGGTGCAGCTGGGTGGTTATTCAGGCCATGATTCACTGAGCCAGGAGCTTGGGCTGGGGCTGAAACGTCCAAGATGGCCTCTTATCTCCCAGGTCTCTCTTCTTGCAGCGTCTCATCATTCAGTAGTTTAGCCTGAGCTTCTTTAGAGACCAACAGCTGGCTACTAAAAGGGGATGTTCCAAGAGGACAGTCCCAGTATGCAAGCACCTAGTAAGCCTGTGAGGGCTTCACAGTGACTTGGCCCAGACAAGTCACATGGTCAAACCCGGAGTCAATGCAGGAGGGAACTGCACAAGTTCTTGAGTATCAGGATGTGTGATTCACTGGGGACCTCCAGTCTTACAGTCTGCTCTATTTATCCTTATTAAATTTCACTGTTACATGTTTAAAAGGGAGTATTTTTTCTCATGACTTCACAAAGAATCCAATTTTCTCTGGATATAGGCAAGCCTGATGAGGAGGAGGAAGAGGAGGATAAATCATTTATTGTCTACTGTGTGGCAGGTGATTCTTTTCATATTTACGACTCATGAAAAATATCCCAAGGACAGAATTATTACTTTCATTTTAGAGATAAGGAAAGTGAGGTTCAGAGAATCTCAATAAGTTCCTCGAGATCTCACACATAGTTGAAGGTAAGATTTCAACCTAGGTTTCTCATTCCAAAGTATGTGTTTTTTTTAGCACTGTACCATGCTGTCTCTCAAAGTCTGTACTTTTGACTCAGTGAAATATATAATTCCCTGCAAAAAAAAAAAAATAGTTTCTCAAATTCTAATAAAGAACCCAAGATGTCAGAAAATGTAAAATAACTTTTCTTGCTCTAGAGTTCCTTAAATGTTTAAGTCTTGTTTTGTCCCAGGGTATTTTGGTGTTGGGTTTTTGATGGTTTGTTTGTTTTTTAATATATATAGCTAATTCTCCTGAGAAGTGAAGAAAGCCTAAAGTACTGCTCATCCAGGAGGGCTGGGGAGTTTAAGTATGTGAATGGGGGTTCTGATAAGACTTTATGTGCATAGTTGTAAGGCAGGATTCCTACAGAAAAAAGCTGGGTTTGAACTTGAAGTCCATCTTAACTCCATCCATACTGTCTGAATTGCCAGCCTAATCGGCCTCCAAGTAGAGAAGTATGCTTTTTTCTTTATCTACTCTGGTAAATTATTAAAGAGCTCTTCTGCCCAAGGGGAGATCATTAACTTCCTGGAAGGTTGCAGAAGGCATCTGGCAGGTGCAACAAGGCGAACCAGGGCAGCTCAGTTAGGATGGCAGAAGTTGGCTTCCTCAGGCAGCTTCCACTGGTCAGCCAGAATGAAGAAAAGACCACCACTGGGCAGGGGAGATAGGGATGGGCCATCAGACCAGAATGGAGGCAAGAATGGGAGGGATGGGATGGGGGCACCTGAGTAGCTCAGTCAGTTAAATGTCCAACTCTTGATTTCAGCTCAGGTCATGGTCTCTGGGTTGTGGGATGAACCCCTGTGTCAGACTCCACACTGGGCATGGAGTCTACTTGAAATTCTCTCTCCCTCTGCCCCTTCCCACTGTGCTCTGTATCGCTGAAATAAATCAATCTTAAAAAAGGAAAAAGAAAGAAGGGATGAACCCTGTGTCAGACTCCGCACTGGGCATGGAGTCTACTTGAAAGTCTCTCTCGCTCTTCCCCTTCCCACTCTGCTCTCTATCGCTGAAATAAATCAATCTTAAAAAAGGAAAAAGAAAAAAAGAAGAGGATGGAGGAAGAGGGCTTCCCCTGCCTAGCCTGCAAATGGATTTTAAACCCATTAGGTAATAAAAATCCCATTTGCCTGATCGAATATGTGCCATATGTACCTGCGTTTACCCACACCTTGTGGAACTCTGAGGTGACAGCCTTGTTACATGTAGAAGTAGAGGCTGGGGCGAGTGCCAGATTGGTCACTGGAGAAACATTTATGTAGGTGACACGGAAGGGCAGGAGAGTCCTAGAACCTCAGTTTACTTCGTTACCAGTCCACCCTCCTCATGCCACAGATGAGGTGACATGGGAGGTTATATGACATGGCCAAGGCCACTGACTTTGTCAGTGCCAGAGATAGGACTAGAAACCATACCTCCCAACACTAGGGCAGGACTTTTCCCTCGGTGTTGGTGCTGTTGCCAGTCTCAGTAGGTTTAACAAGTGTTTGGGGAGAACAATTGAAAGCACTTTCCCCAAGAAGTTGGGGGACCGGAACATCCAAATCATGGCCTTTAGGCCCAAATTCACAGCCTGCTTAGCTGCATGCTCTCATTCCATCCTTCAGTGATTGCTCCTTTTGGAAAGTGGTGTAACTATTAAGAGAATTCTCATGCCTGTGACTCTCCTCTCAGGAGAGGAGAGTCATGGAACAGGCTCCACGTACAACCTTTTGCTTCTTCCTTGGTCTAAGATCTTGGGAGACTTTCTGAGGTATCACATGGTTCATCTTGAGTCATTTTCCACGATTCACCTGTGTGGTGTCAGAACTGGGCCTCGTACAGCTTTGGGTTGTTCTGTCCCCAAAATGTGCACACACAAAAAATCACCCACGTTTGGTTTAGTGGATGATACTTCCCTTTGTGAATGGTTTGTACACCATGCCAGCTAGGAGGTTAAACTTGGTAAGGAGAGGGATGGATGGTAGTATAAGCTGAAGAGAAAAATCTGTCTGTGATTACTGGAACATACTTAATAGAACATGTGCCTATGTCTCCGTGAGAATAGTACCAGGGATTAAAGGTCCCTGTACTTTAGGAGGTCACTGTCTGTGGGAACGAAAGATCAAAACAAATCATTTTAATTCATGAGGAATGGAAGTTGTGGGAGGTTACATTGCATGGCCAAGGCCAGAAATGGAACTAGAACCCACATCTCCCACCACCCAGGACAGGACATTCCCCCCTCCCCCCAGCCTGGGAGCTGTCACCAAGCTCAGCAGGTATAACAGGGCAGACATGTGGAAAGTCATTTTCTCTAGGGGCCAGGTGTTTGGGGGCTGAGAGAGGCATGCACAAAGACCTGGGGAGCCAGACTGCAGAGCCTCTGCTTCTGCCTGGAGAGAAGGCAACACATCAGTCAAGCCTTGGAGGGTAAGCTGACAAGGGCTCGGGGAAGGGCATTCCAGGCAGAGGGAACAGTCTGGGCAAAAGCAAGGAGGTACTCTGGACAGTCCTGGGCTGCTCTGGCTCATGACGTTCAGCCCCACACAGTGCACACGGGAACCCGGTGCAGAGTGTCTGTCCCCATGTTCTTCCATGTGGGGGGCCTCCCAAGGATGTCCAGAGAGCTTGGCCTCAGGTTCTTATTGTCTGAGGTCACTGAGCCTCCTGAAAGTATTTCAGGAATGTGGAGGCCTGACTCACTCTCTTCCTTGAGTTCACAGTCTGAAGTTCATAAAATCGCTTTCTCCTTTAGTCATTCTTATTCAAACATCGGCCCACATGCTTCACAGATGGAGCTGGCAGGAGGAATCCGGGGACACATTTTTTTGCTCAGGATGTGAGAGGAGATCCAGGGAGATTATTCAGCAGGGGCCACCACATACACAGGGAAAGGCTGGCAGGGAGCAGAGAGCCGGGGCAGAAGGGAAGCTGGGCAAGCTTCTGTCTCTGTGCCTTGCCCTTCTCATCTGTGAACAGGGACGTAACCACACCAGGTTCAGAGAGTCGTGATGAAGGTTCAGTGAGTCAATGAGTCAATCCACGTGAAGTATTCCGAACAATGCCTGACAAAGAATAAGCACTTGAGAAATACTAGTGTATGACTGATATTATTGCTCATAGTTGGCAAAGAGTGAGTTTTCTAAACACAAAGTGATGGGGGACAGAGGAAGTGTTCTTGGAACAGGACTGTGGGAGTTCAACCTACACGGAAGACATCCCCTTCAGTGTGCAGAGCTGTCTGGACGAGGACGACTTGGGCCACGGCATACCCACAGCGGGGATGGCAAGACTGGGATGAGAAGAAACTCAAGTGCCACATCTTGCCAGATGCCAAAGACAAAGTTTCAACTGCAGACTTCTTCCAGGATGGAAAGAGGTATCAAAATGAGCAGAGAATAAGCACAGGGGACCGGGAAGAGACAGTGGGAGCACGGGCTGGGCTTTCAAACAGCCCCGTGTAGAGTTCCCATTGGTTAGTCACTTATTTCCCCTGTGGCCAGGTAGGCAATGAAGTTATCAGCAAGGCAGGCCAAGCACAGATCAGATGCCTCTGTTCCTCCTTGCTGATTCCAGGTCAGTTTCAAGGACTGAAAATGCCGGGAGACTTCCAGATCAAAACCGCCACCCACACTGCCTCGGAGCTGGTTTTGAGATCTCTCCTAGAACACATCATCAGTTGTCTTGACTTGAAGAGTTGAGTCCAAGCGGTCTTTCCATTGTTGGAATTCTGTTTGGACAAGGTGAACCTCTCTCTACCTTTCAGAACACTCCTCAGGGAAACTCTCAGTCCTGCCCAACTTAGACAAAGCACCGGGCACAGAGTGAGCCCCACAGAAGGAAAGCACCCAGCCCCAAGGGGCCTTGGGAACGTCTGGCTGGCACAGTGCTTGATTTCTTCCTTCTGTGTCAGCCCCTTAGTCCCCATTGCCTCTCCTCTTCTCCTCAGTTGGAAAGGGCAGACACGTGTCTCCTTGTGCTTCTGTCACAGTAGTGCCTATAGGGTAAGAATCCCATATGAATTTGAAAGCCCCCCCCCCTTTTTTTTTTACAAAAAGTAAAAATAATCCTAATGGAAGAGAGGATTCAAGGATTTCACTGAAAGGCACTGAAAAACAGTATTACCGGCTCAAAGAAAAAGATGGCTGAATAGACAGGAGACAAAGCCTACATTGGCCCTATTTTCAGACCAGTGAGCAGATATAAATTACATTACTCTTTTGTTTCATGAAAACAGACTGGAGAGTTGAGACCAGCTGATTCTTGAAAGAAGAAAAGGTTATTAGATTTCTTACTATTAAAATTTCTTAATTTTTATTAACTTGCTTTTTAAAAAATAATACAGTACATGCTTATGGCAAGTAACTCAGGATAGAAGGAAATGAGGTGAAAAGTAAAATTCCTTTCCTCCACTCTACACCCTCCTCCTCGCACCTTCCCGAGTCCCAATCCTCAGCAGAAAAAACTCCTCATAGTTTCTTCCCCATTTTTCTAGAACTTTCTATATACATTCCAATCTCCTCTGACACTACTCTCCTCCTTATTCACCTACAAGAAGCCTTCCAAATTGGGATCTTATAATATTCTACTTCCTTTGTCAGAAAAGCTCTTCTAATTTTTGCAAGGCTGGATCCTTCCTTATTCTGCTAATATCTACTCAGAATTGTCACCTACCGAGATGTTCTGTGACCTCTCTATTTAAACAGGAATCCTATCAACCCCACCATTCTCTACCCCGACAGTCCATGCAGGCAGTGTGCAACCACCACCTCTATCCAACTCCAGAACTTTTCTCATCTTCCCTACTGAAACGTCGCATGCATTAAACAAAAAATCCCCATCCCCTCCTCCCACCAGCCCCTGGCAGCCGCCATTTTATTTTCTCTCTATGAACTGACTAAAGTTCCTCATATAAATGAAATCATACAGTATTTGTCTTTCTGTGTCCTTCTGCGGCTTATTTCACTTAGCATAATATCTTCTTTCACTAATGTTTTAATGAGTAATGTTATTAATAATTTGAACATCCTACTCATACATACGATACAAAATTCAAAAGGCACAAAAAGACATGGGGTAAAAAGCAAGCTCTCCTCCTACCTCTGTCTCCGAGCACCACAGGGCAACCAGTCTTCTCAGTAGCCTTCCATATACAATCACATACCTACACAAATATTTTCTACACAATGAAGAGCATATTCTACATATTGCTCTGTTAAGAGCATTTCCCTTTTAACCAAATACCTTAGAGATAGTTCCACATCATTGTACATAAACCTGCCTCTTAGTTAATTATTTTTATTCAAATATCATGTACATACAGCAAAGCGCATATACTGTAAGTATGTTTACAGCTGGATCAGTCTTCATAAGCTGAACACACCTGTATTAACCAGCAATCTGATCAAGAAACAGAACATCACCAGTTTCCCGGGAGTCCCTCTCCGGCAACTTTCCAGACACGACCCATCCCCTCAACAAGGGTAACCCCTCTTCTGACTCCTGAACAGACTAGATTAGGTTCGTCTGTTTATATAGGCTTTATGGAAAGTATCCTACGACCCACACTCTCGTGTCTTGCTCCTTTCATTCACCATGATGCTGGGGAGATGCACCCACGTTACCGCATTTCAGTGGATATGTAACAATATCCTTGGGTCAGTGAAAGCCCTGTCCGCGCCACTTGGAGGTCTTGTATGTGGTATGCAGTCTCTCCACCTTGCCCTCAAGAACCTGGAATTCCTCTCGGCAGCTCTGTAAATGCCTTAAAGAGTCCACAGCTGGCGAAAACGCACCTCCAGCTGAAGAAGTGATGAAAACCAGCAGCCCTGGGTTGAGGTCTGGGCAAAAAGTCACACCGGAGTGAGGAGAGGGGAGAAAGGCACAGCAGCCCTGTGTCGGATCAGCATCTCTGCGGCCACAGCTCAGGGCCACATGCTGCTCGAGGCCTCCTTCAGTCCTCCAACAACTCAAATCAGAATTCCCTGAACATGAGGAATCATGACAGAGCACTGGTTTGCATTCCCTTTGCAAATGTGACTTTTAAAGTGGAGTCAAAACTACTTCCAAGTAAAGAGCTAAGCAGCTTTAACTAATATCAGCAGACGGCCTACAAAAAGAGATGGAGTTAATGTATTCCATCTGTTTGTTTGCTCTCTTCTGCCCTGAGACTTGGGGCAAAATACCCGTTTGGGAAAGGAACCGTCACACACAGGGCAGGAACAACGTACCAACAGGGCAGAGTTGGACATGGTGTCCAGCTTGGGCTGCCCACTTATGACTCTGAAATCCCTAACTGTCAAATCAGTCCCCAACCTCACCCCCATCCCTAGTCTGGCAATGACACAAGTATCTATTTCCAGATATGAGCTGCTAAGTGGCAGAACCAATTGGCACATTCATGTGGGGCCGATCATCACTGCCCTGAGTGGCTCAGGAGGCAACACGCAGGACTGCATTCTTGTGGTTTGCCCTTCCAGAAAGGCCTTTCTCAAGCACCACATGCTGCCGGCACTGGGTCCAGCAGAAGGGGAAGGGCAGAGCATGTGTCCTATGGCAGACTCTGCTTTACTAGAATAATACTTTGCTTCTTGCTTTGGCCGGTCGCATTCCTACTCTCCACTGAGGCCCTCTCCTGGAAGGCTTCACTGCATGGGCCCCCAGAAGAACGCCTTCCTATGTGACAACCTGTAACAAATACATTTAGTGGCTCCGGGGTCTCCTGATCTCATTTGGGTAATTAAGCAGCAAAATTTTACTGAAAACTCAAGATAATCCAAAAATCATCCCCTGGCTTTCCACTTAGCATGTGGAAGGAGAGAAAAGAAATGAAGAATAAGCATAGGAGCAGAAGAATAAAGAGCTTACAGGAGAAGCTGAAAACAAACCTGATCCCAAGTCCTGAAAGAATATTCCATTTAAATGCTTTATAAAGATTTTCTCTGATGAGTTGCAGAGTCCTCTCTAAGGTGTGCTATCTTACAGTGACTTCTCAGTCTGGTACTTACTGAAAGATGTTATATACCCACTGTAGGCAAAAGGAAAAGATGCAGGGGGAGGACCACATATTCCCAAGGCTAGTTAAGGACAGAGGTGAGTCTGCCAAGGCCAGAGCCGATTTTTAGTCTATATCAGCAAGGGCTGCTGGTTCTCGGGCCCAGGAGCCTGTGGAGGCCACTCTGATAACCATCCACCACCCTGTTTGGCTGTATTCCATATTGCTTCCTGGAAACTTCTCTAAAAAAGAGAATTGAGATGAAAAATGCCCATTGGGGAAGTTTTCATAAAGGCCCACGAGCTCAACTGGCTGGAATCTGAAGAGGGCAAAAAATGGAATGTTCACCCCGAATGACTGAATAGAAGATAAGCAAACATCAGGTGACAGAGCAAACAGAGAAGAAACATGATCTACCCACCCCAGGAAGGACTACCGTTCTTGGATTCGTCTTTAATGGGGAGGAGTTTCTTATTGACTCTCGGGTTTTGAATCCAAGTCTGAGCAAAAGCTGTCCTCGTGATTCTAGAAAGGACAATATAGGGCACAAGGGCCAAGGATTTGTAGAGTTGGTAGAGGCTGGAATCAGCCTCATGAGAAGAGAAGTTCCAAGAGGCAACAGCAGCTGGCAGCAAAGCTCTCCAGGCTGGAGGATGGCAGGATCCTGACTGTCCCTGCCAGAAGGTACCTTAGAGATGGCCCAAGACGGGGGGTCCTTTGTTTTTCAGGGGAGGAACCCCAGGTCCAGAAAGTGTAAAGGCTTGTCCAAAGTCACACAGTCGGTGTGTGACACACAGTTGGGTGCAGAGCCGGCAGGCTGGCTTTCATTCCTCTGCCTTGGCCAGTGTGTGACCCAGGACCATGATAGTTATGGGGCAGAAAGAAGGCGAATAGTTAGGAGCTTTGAGAGTCATTAGTAATCCTATCCTTAGACATACAGTTAACATCATTGGCCAGCAAAACATGCTAATGTGTTAACGTGAGAGGCAATATTTATTGCACTAATGAGATGACTGGTGCCAGTAGCCATTTGTGGCAGACAATTTTTTTTCAAGTTTACCATTGTAGCAATAATGGATACATAAAAAGAGATTTACACATTTCCCATCTAAACACACATGCTGACCGTTCTATTATGAGACTGACTGAGTGAATATATGTCCCTTAATTTTGTCAGGAAAAAAACTTCAACTGAATTATAGACAGAATGAAGACAAAGTTATATGGCATAGAGTTTAAAGACAAAATTGGTTAGCCCCCCCCCTCCCCTTTTCTACTGTTTCTTTGTTTTAGAAAGTGACTTCAGTCCTAATGAAGGTACTAAGAAAGCAGACGCAAAGACAAGAAGTTCATTCAATCACTGCTACGCATGCGCCGGCAGCATGAGGAACAATTTGCCCAACTGTCCAACTGTGAAGTCCCCAGGTTGGGGCAAGGCCTCATGCCCATGAAAAGCATGGGTGAGTCAGTATATTTTAGATGCTTTTTTTTTTTTTTTTTTAAAAGGCCCTTCAAGGAGCTAAGAGAAACTAGAACATTCAGGTTGAGGGAGGATACAGACTTTTTTCTGCATTGTTTCCTAATGTAGGTTAAAACATCAACAGTCTAGAATGCTGAAAGAGATCTCTTGTACTCTATTCAAGGTAGATGAATGGTATACTGTCATAACCACGTAGGTCTAGAAGGACTTCAGAAATCACCTAATCCAACATCTTCATTTTCCAGATCAGAAAACAGAGGCCCAGTTAGATCCAGTAACTTGATAAAGGTTAGCACAACCTCTCCGTGTGCTCTGCCAACCACCAGTGTGTGTATTGGAGAAAAGGGGGTTGGGTAGGGTAGGGCAGACAGCCTTTCAACAGGTCTGTGAATCTTTCAAAACGCAAGCCATACAAAAAATGTATACGGAGCATTTTCCTGGAAGATTTCGATCTACATGAATTAAACTTACAGATATAAATGAAGATTTTAAAACATTACAATTATAATAATTATCCAGCCCTCCAAAGTGTTCATTCCGAGTAGGAAGCAGGTGTGAGCACTTCAAAGATGGGCCTTCTGTCCTCTTGGAGGTACTCAGGCCTATGCGGACCACCGCTGGCAACATCAAGTGGGGAGATCAGAGCCAAACACTGAGAGGGACACACTGTTGCTCCTGACGGTGTTTTCATTAACTTGCTGAGACTCAGCATCCTTATTGCTTTCAGGGAGTGACCTCTGAGAGCTGGAGTACAGACTTTTCAGCAATTGTCCAGTCTGACGACAACTGTACACAAAACCAAGTATGGCCAGCACCAAACACCTTGGTTTCCCCAAAGCACTCCAAACCTCAAAGCCCAAAAGATAGTTTGATGAACGAGCCCATAGCCTTGGAGCACAAACAGAATGCTGTTACCATTCCAGAATGATGGCTCATTTAATGAATACTTTTTATGTATGGTGTTTATGGCCTGTTATCTGTTTTTTTCTCAATAAGAGTGATGAGCAGGTAACTGCTCTCTGCTTCAGAGATAGGAAAAAAAGGTCAGCCATGGCCCGTAACTTGGCCAAAGACACCTGGCCAGTTAGCGGCAGATCCGATTAAACTCCACTGTCTGACTCTAACTCCCTGCCTCCTGGGTTAGGACCTGGGCAGGAGGAGCTGCACTCACGCACCAGCATTCCAGATTTTAAGTTATTGTCAAAAGCACCTCCCCCCCACCCCCAGCACACTTAATTCCAGTATTTGTCCGGATGCCTGTTTTCTGAAACTTCACGTTTGTTTGCCATGCATGCATAGGACTTCCTTTAAATTCCCTGCAAATTTCCACCAAATAAAACCATATGCACTTCCATAGCAACACTTCAACACAAACATGGTGTAATCTTTGTCTACTGCAGTACACAGCTCAGAAGGTTTAAAAAAAAGAAAGAAAACCCCAAAACCCACCCCCCCCAAACAGAAAAACGACATTGTATACAGTTGAACCGAATCCCATGGTAACAAATACAAACATACACTTGATTCTTTAAATTTTTTCTTCTCTTTCCTCTCTAATAGTTTTAGAACAAACTGGGTTGGAACACTTGTGACTAAGCAGAGCCCCCATCCATGGACCCATGAGCCTTCCGGCGGGCGCGGGGCTCCTGCAGGACTAAGGCTACTGCTCTCCACGCCAGCGGCCGGCCGTCCCTGCCGGGGAGCTCCCGCCGGGGGCGCTGGAGACCCCGGGGCCGCGCTCCCGGCCTTGTGCAACATAGAGCGGCTAAGGCGACCGCGCCGGGGCGGGTCCCCGCGGGAGGTCTTGTCGCGGCCAGCTCCGCAGGACCGGAGGACCGCGCGTGGCTGCGGGGGAAGGGGGGCTCCTGGCCCCTCCCGGCCCGCCTGCTACCGCGCGAGACTCGGGGCTGCGGGGTCCGCGCGTCCCTGCCGTCCCCGCGCGCTCCCTCCGCACGTCCAGGCGCCGTGCCCGCCGCGGCCCCTCTCATCCTCGGCGCCGGACTAGCGGAGGGATTAGCCCCATTTTACCAATGAAGGCCTCCACCCTCCCGGAAGACAGCCTCGAGCCCAAGTGACACGGCTGGAAAGGCAGAGTGGAGGGACTTGAATCCAGGACTGGTGTTTCTCCTACTCTACTTCGCGTGGCCCCTGGCTGCTAGGTTGCTGGGGAACCTATCTGTGGCCCCGTGCGACCTGTGCGGTGACTCCTTCTCCCGGGTGTGCCTCCAGGGAACCGGCTGGGTTTGGAGGCATGGGCTGCCACGATGCAGGTAAAGGTGGGTTGGTCTGTCTGAGGTCCCTCTTTCCCTTCTGCTCCTCTCTCCTCCCCGGAGCCCAGGCTTTTTAAGGGCTTCCTCTGTCCTGACACAGGCAGATGCCTCAGAAACGAAGACATCTCAATCAACTAGTAAGCTGGGGTTGTGCAGTGATTGATTGGCTCCTGTTCCTATAGGCAAGTCCAGCACTCACTAGTTGAAGGGGGAAGGAATTCACCGGGTAAAACGCCATTCTCAATGGACTTCTGCTGAGCTACCGGATGATCTACTGAGGTGGCAGCTAGGAGGCTGCGGGCTAGCCCAAGTGGTGATAACAAGAAAACCTGCCACTTCTGGAATACTTTGTAGGTGGCCAGGTGCTCTGAGGAGCTCTTTCTAAGATTTCATACTCACAAATCCCGGGAGGCAGTATGATTATTCTGCTTTAAGCCAAGACAGATCCAAGGCTTTCAGAGGCATCTGTCCTGCCCAAGATTGTGCAGTGGACAGAGCGGGGTTCTGCCGAGGCTGCAGCCTCCAGGCCTGTGACTTCCCCATAGAAGGGGGTGGGGACCACTCACTGGACACACGCAAATAAGAAGGCCAAGGGAGACCACATTATTCCTCAGACTCTCAGGAGACCTTGAACCAGCTTTACGATATTGCAGAGTGGGAACTTCCCTGCTTCTTGTCCAGGTCCAAAGAGCTGATCCAAGGTTTCAGTCAGGAAGGTGTTTTATTTTTTTTTATTTTTTTTTAAATTTTTTTTTTATTTTTTTTTAAAGAATTTATTTATTTATTTGACAGAGAGAGATCACAAGTAGGCAGAGAGGCAGGCAGAAAGAGAGGAGGAAGCAGGCTCCCCGCTGAGCAGAGAGCCCGACGCGGGACTCGATCCCAGGACCCTGGGATCATGACCTGAGCTGAAGGCAGCGGCTCAACCCACTGAGCCACCCAGGCGCCCTTATTTTTTTTTTAATCAATTGTTTTTTGTTTTCAGAACTAAGGTGGAAATGACCCTGTGAGGAAGGAAAAAGGGCATGGCTGCCATGGCCACACAAATAGAACATATATGCTGGCCAAAGGTACATCAGTTCCCCACCCCTCCCTTCAGTGAGAGAAAGGCCCTTTCTGAACCAGAGGCCTATTAAAGCATTCCACTGGGGAATTCTCTGACCCTTCTGAAGGGACACTGTGAGAACCTTGTTCCTTAGAATGCAGTCACACAAAGGGTTTTGTGCAAATACCAAGCCGTGATTCTATAAATGCAAAGGAGCATTAGGGATGGTATGTGAACAAAAGCTGGACAGAGGATGCACGCCCAGATGCTGTCTTGGCCAGGTTGCAATTTGAATGATCTAATGTTTTCTGGCTCCTTCTTGCTTTGCTTTTCCAATTTGGTTCGAATATTTGCATTACTGTATTATTTTCCCTGTACAATTGCTGTTGTCTGTACACAATTAGGTCATTTTCATAGTTGGGTGAGGAGACGCTTCAGACATGAGATGAGCTACGGCTGAGCTGGTTCTCTCATGGGATGTGTGTTCAGACCCCCATCTTGCTGATCGCAAAGGCTCTACCTGCACCCAGGATCCGAAAGTTTTAATGTAGGTCATTCAACCAAGTGGAAAGAACCACAGCATCCCTGCGTAATGGTGGGTAAGCACATCTTGTTTCTATAACTTTTGGGTTGATTTGCTGATCTAATCATGCTGTTCCTTGGACCAAATCTAACCCTGGATCATAATGCTCCAGACAAAAGAAAGGGCTGTTTCCTGGCAGCCTGTGGCTTCTCTGGTCTGTGGAAGGTCTGCTGAAGTAGACCCTGAGCAAGGCAGAAGGAAAGGGAAGTACCAGGGTGAGAGGAAGGGCAAGCTGCCCCCAGAGGCAAACCCAGAAAAGCATGTGGATGTTCAAGCCAGTACAAGAGGCTGAACTTTGACCAAGGACTTTGAAGAGGGAGAGAAAGGGGATCCCAAAAGAATGGAGGCTTATTTTGCAGATGAAAGCTGACTTGGGCCGTGTTCACAAAGGGCTCTGCAATCCCTCACCGGGTGAAATCTCACAGATACACATGCCACTAATCCAGCTTTCTCAGCTCTCCGGAATTTGTGGCCCTTTGGGCAAAGCCAGTGCTACATTTTATGTGTGTGCTGCCTTTAAAATCAGGTGGGGCCAAATAAATGGAAAGGACAGGCTGTGATTAAAGTCAGCCCCCTGACTCTTAAAGTGCTTTGTAATCAGACATGACCACACCTGGCTCATCGAGTGGTGCTCTCTGGCGGGCCCATCTCTCTGGCTCAACCTTCTCATGGCTCCTGCTTGCTTCCTCTCCCCATCCCTTAGATCGGAATCTACGACACCAACCTTGTTTCTCCTCTCTTCTTTCCTTTTTATCCAAATAATTCATTCATCATTTGTTTACTTGATATTTGATCACCTTCTGTGTCACATATGTTGTAGAAGCTGGAGTTACAAGTGACTAAGTGACTAAGGAGTCATTGCTCTCACAGAATTCAGTCTAAAGAGGAACGCTGACCACAAAGTGTGACGAGCTACGTTAAGGGAAGCCCACTTCAGGCATTTAGCAGTGGCTGAATCCGGAGGCAGCTAAGACTCAAAGAGATGGCTCTCATATAGATGGCTGACGACAAGACTGGAACTAGAGAGACCATTCAGGCCTTGAAGCCTGGCCTCCTGCCACCACTTCTTTCCTGAGGCTATCTAGAGCCCCACAGTGGGTCTTTTTCATCCAGTTGCACAGAGTTCACACGTACCCTTCTCCCAAGACAACGCCATTCCCACCTCACTAAAACTCACATTTGTCACTATAGCCAGATATGTGCCCTACCTCCGAGAGCTGATGTGCTGATAAACTGAGCAGACAGATACAAAAGGGCTTCGAGAAATGTCCTGCAATACAATTCTAAGTGCTAAAGCTACTATCAAAATAGCATTCAGTTCTACTGACAAATCAGCCAAGGGATTAGCCACTAGTCAATACCAGCTTCTGTGGGAGTGAAGCTATTGAAGCTATCTACAGGGATATAGTATGGCTCCCTCCCTAAAGGAATTTATGACAAGCTGATGGTACAAAGGCAAAGAGAAAATAAAGTAGGTATTTATGGAGTTCTTGTCATGTGGTTTTCCTTATACTATTTCAAATAATCCTCACTATCTAGGATATCGGCATTATTTTCTTCCTGGACAGAACGCCCTCCCCCAGCCCCTGTCTGTTCAAGCACAATATAGCATAGTAGCTGAAAGCCCTACATCAGGACTCAAACTGCTTGAATTCATATCCAGGCAGAGCCAATTGCTTTCTGTATGATGGGGAACATTACTCAAATTCTCAATATTTCAGTTGTAAAATTGAGATGCTAAGAAGAGTACCTATTTTATGCTTTCTTGGAAGGAGAATGTGACCATACATGTTAATACCTGCCACAGTGCTTGGTCCAGAGGAAGCACAAGATAAAAGTTAGGTATTATTATTATTATCCAGCTCCAACACCTTTTTATCTACAAAACCTTTCCAGACCCCCTGTTAGGATCGGTCTCTTTTACACCTACATCCTTGCATCAGTGTGGGCATGCCTCTCAGCATATTTTTATGTGTACCTGGTTATTAGTGTGTGATACAGAAAAACCAATAAAAATGTTGATGGTTGGATGAATGGATGTTAATGTCTCCCAGAACTATATCACATATTCACAGAAGGCAGAATATTGTGTTTCTAGCTATATATACAGAACATCTGGATATCCTAGATAAGATATAACAAATATACTTTTAAATGCATAACCAAACTCTCATGCAAATTAGGGAAATCCTCTTCACATACATGCATGTATGTGCACGGACTGGATTCAAAATGGTAGACGGCCACTGGAGCGCTACTGCTTTGGAAAGTCTATCTAACCCCCCAGTGACTTTGAGCTTGGTTTTAGGGGCATTATAGGAGACAAGAGACTGGGCTTAGTGCCCTCAAAAGATGGAGAGTTGGAATAGAGAATTCTGCATAAAAGTGAGACTCACAAAATGATACTTACTAAAGGAAAGAATAGACTAGGTAGGAAAAAAGCCTGCCTATCTGTAATGAAGAGAAATGAAAAACTTTGTCTATTTTAGCCTGGCTTCATAAGAAGTTAAAACATAGTCTTTCTCTCATACAAGTGTAGGATTTGAAATTTATACTGTCTACACGGCCTGGGAAACTTCAGCTGTAAATTAGTTTAAATTGACCCCAGGTTGGTAGCACATGAGCGTACCTGGCAGAAGCAGATCTTTTGTGGAAGGGCATTCCACAGCTTTATAGGAATCTAACAGATAAAGTACTACTGAACATAAGATCACAATTAAAATTATAACCATGCTAAGAAACACACAAGCTACCCTGAGTAAAAGCCAGCAGAAACCACAATGAACAGAATTAGGCATTATACAACTGTTTTTGTATACAAAATATCAACTGTTTAAAATGTCTAAAGCAATAGAAAGGTGGGGGGGGGGGTAAAACCACACATGAAAAAAGAATAAACAGAATGTAAAAAGACCAGGCAGAATTGAGAAAAAAGCCAACTACTACTTCTGAAACTAAAAAGTATAATCATTAAAAGTAGAAACAGGAAGTGGATACAAGTAGAATAGATACAGATAAAGAGAGAATTAGAGAACTGAAAGATAAATCTGAAGACATTACTCAAGACACAGCAAAAAAGGGGAAGGCAAAAAATGGGAAACGAGATGTTAAAGAGGCCCCGAAGAAAAAAATAGATATGTGATAAAGGCAGCATTTAGAGAAAAGGGCTAAAATATTTCCAGAATTAAGGGAAAGAAGTAGGCTTATTTAATCTTTGAATCTAAAGCATCTGGTAAGTGCCTGGTACGTAGTAAATGCCTAATAAATGTTTGTTAAGTTGAACTGACACAGTGTTATAGTATTTGCTCAATTACTTCATATACCTATTTATTTAAAAAATTCACCAGAGACACAGTTGTGAACAAAATAGACAAAATCCCTGTCTTTACTGACCTTGTGTTCTGTATGAAGAAGGCAAATAATAAGCAAATGAACAAACTAATACTCAAGATCTTTTTGATTATAAGAAGTGATATGAAGGAGTCAAAGGGTTATTTAGTAGATATATTCCAACAAGGATTTCATCAAATAAGTGAGACCTCAATGATAGGAAGTCAAGTGAAAGAACACGTCCTAAGCCAAGTATATAGCAGGTGCAAGGGCACTGAATGAGAAATAATGTGTTATTTTCAAGGAAGATAAAGAATCCAGTGTGTCCAGAGTTCCATGAGTGACATGGAGAGTGATATGAAAGTGATCTGAGAGATGGGCAGGAGAAATGAGATTTTTTTCTTTTTCCCTGAGAGCAGCAGGAAGTCACTGAAAGGTTTTAAGTGTAGGAAGAAGTGTGTTCTGTCACCTTGGCCACTGTGTGGTGTGGGAATGGATTATAGTGGGGACAAGAATGGAAGCAAGGAGCCTCACTGGTGATTTCAGTTGTCAAATCATAAGACAACAGAAACTTAGAAAGGATGATGGCTGTGCTTATGGAGAAAAATGTTTGGATTTAACTTTTTTTTTTTTTTCTCCATGTAAAAGGTGAAGGAAAAAAAAGGAGGAATTGAGCATGATTCCTGTTTTTGGACTGAGCAACTAGGTGAAGGGTGGTGCCATTTTCCAAGATGGAGAAGAGCAGATGAATAACACTTGAGTGGGGGTCAGGTAGGAACATGAAACAGGAGTTCTGTTTTGGGCATGTTAAACTTGAGAAGCTTATCACACATCTAAGTAGACAGCTGTATATAAGAATATGGAGGATCTTAGGGAAATGAGCCCCAAGTGAAGGAAAGGTCCTATTTTGAGATGTAGGTTTCCTTTAAGATCTTCTTCGTGTAAGCTTGGATAGGAGTACACATAGGAGACTGACCACTTCCAGCTCCAGACCCTGTGGGAATAGTCAGTATAGCTCCAGAGTTTGGAGACTCTGCCTGTGCTGTGCCCAACCCTGCAGTGGAGCCTGGAGTCTTCCAGCTCCATCTAAGCTCACTGCTTTTGGTAGTGGCTGTAGTTTTAAGCCAGTTTGCATTCTGAAAGATGCCAAAAGACTGAGTGCAAAAACAGCATGGTGACAAACCTAAGCAGCTCTTGTGTGAGGAAGGGTGGAGAAGTCATCCTATAATCTGGCTCCCACCCACTCCCACCCACCAGCTCAGAGCACTGTATCTGAGAGATCCAAGGGAGTCAAGTCAAGAATATGACGCATCAGAAGGTACAAAGAAAAAGGAGATTCCAGCATGAGGTAATGACTGTAAAATGCCATAACCCATTACATAAGCGAAAGTGAAACCTCTGTGGAACAAATAAACAAAGGGTATCATATTGATATAAAAATACAAGAAGCTCACTCTGTGGTTGCTGACACACATCCCTGTGGAAACAAAACCATGTCCAAAGTGGCTATGGTTAAACTTGGAACCACATGACAGGAGCTTTAGGAAGTTCCAAAATAATCAAGAATAATTTGAACAAAGTAGCATTCTTCCCCAGGCTTACGATTTTGAGAGAAGGGACAAGCATTCCTTTGGAGAGGAGGGACAACAATTCAAGGTGTTAAAGTGACTCAAGGTTCATTTGAAAGAAGGAAACTACTGCAGCCTTGGAAAAGGGCCATCAGTTGACTGACATTAGTCAGGATTCACTCTCAAGGCCACAAGACTATAGTAGAATACATTCCTTCTCAGCAACCCCCCCCCCATATATGTGCATGTATGTATATGTATATATCCATCCTCACTGAGAAATCTTTTTTTATTGCTCAGGAAAACAAAGACTATCACTTTAATTCTGTACCTGATCATGTCTACTTTACCTTGGCCACTAGGAAACTCAGAACCAGATTAAGTACATAACACTGTAGGTAAGCATGTAGCCTGTGTGGCAACTTCACTGTTGGCTTCATCTTGCTTTTATACCCTTATTTTTCTTTCATTCAGCATTTTCTGATATAAAAACAAAAACAGTGCATTTGACCTACAATGTGTTTTGGAATAAAGTAGAATACAAATAAATAAACTTTCTGCCCAAACAAGGCAGCACAAAAAGCAGGCACCTGGTGGTATTATGCCATCTCCATGAGCCAAAGATGTTCTAATTACTGTCTGTTAGACACTCACGTCAGAATCATTAACTTCATTAGATAGACAGGAATCTTGCTTCAGCCATAAACAAGATGACAAATTAATGTTCATGAACAAAAGAAGGAGGTATTCAAGGTAAGAAGGGTCAGAGCCAATAAAAACAATCAAAAGTGCAATTCTAATTCCTGTAGGGGGTGATTTCCACCCGGTCCAGGGTAAAGCTTCCAGGAGGAGCTCCTCGGGCCTGGCTGGGTGGTTCTCTTACAGAAACTTGGCTGTGTCCTGGGTATAGCTTGTCCCTCGGCTTCCACCTACTGGGCTCGACTACACTCTTGTCTAGACAAGTGGGTCAAAACCACTGGAAAGGTTACTTTGGTTTCTGATGATTTCTTTGCATTTTATGTTTTTATTCATTTTTTTGTTCTTTTTTAAGTTGACAAAGTTATTCAGCTTTTTTAAATTATAAAAGTAACACAAAGGCAATAAAAAATCAAGTAATACCAAAGATATAAAATATAAAACCAAACTTGCTCTTTTTTACCTCCCATTCCATTGCTTCTCCCCATTCATCAAGAGTCAGTAACTGTTCAGTTGGACACTTTTCAATCTTTTCTATGCATACTGAGACATATATACATACATACATATATACATATACTCACAAAGTTTATGTATAGCTTTGTGTTTTTCAAATAATTTTTTTTTTTAAGATTTTATTTGTTTGTCAGAGAGAGATCGAGCACAGGCAGACAGAATGGCAGGCAGAGGCAGAGGGAGAAGCAGGCTCCCGGCTGAGCAAGGAGCCCCATGAGGGACTCGGTCCCAGGATGCTGGGATCATGACCCGAGCTGAAGGCAGCTGCTTAGCCAACTGAGCCACCTAGGCGTCCCTCAAAGAATTTTTATTCACTTTTTTGTAACTTGTTTTTTGCACTTACTAAAATATTATGGATTCTATTTCTATTACCTACATACAACCACATTTTTTATAATGGCTCCTGAAAGAATCATGAGTTAGCAGAACTATACCGTAATACATTCAGCCTATTAAGGAACATTTAAGTTGTTTCTAATATTTTGATAGTACAAATTAATGTCACAATGAACATTCTTATACTTGTATATCCTTTTGCTGTTTTTCTTTCTAAAAAGAACTGCTGGATCAAGGGTATGTATGGGTTAAATTTTGATAGGCCCTGCCAAATTGCCTTCCAGGAAGATTGACCAATTTGCATTTCTACCAACTATGAAAGAGTACCCTTTGTTCACTTTCTCATCAATAATGGAGAGTGCCAGTTTTTTAAAATTTTGGCAGAACTGACTGACAACAGCATGGTACTTATTTTAATTTGTCTCTGTCTGGCCAGTAGTAAGGCTGACTGATCATCATTTTTAGTCCTTCCTTTTACTATGGCTACAATGAAAGACAAAATGGAAGGTGGGGTTTTGGTTTATTTCTTTTTCATAGAGATGACCATCAAAACAGTGATGTTTTGAGCTACTGACCCTTATAAAGATGCACATGTGAATGTTACACATTTCCATGTTAGGAAAGTCAGTCATAATTGAACTCCTAAGGTCAAATAGTACGTGGTGTTTATTCTTGGATTCACTTAATGGCTTTGGTCCAAAGCATTAAAAGATGTCAGAACTGTATTCTGATAATGTTCCCTTGTACCACCATTATTATACTAACAGTTGTATGTAACAGAAACAACTCTGACCAAATTATGAAAAAAGAAACTTATCAGATAATTACCGGGAGCCCACTATTGACTTAATTAATGGATGACTGGGCCCCCAGGAACAGCATGGTGGTCTTACAGCAGGCATGGTATGGCTGGAAGGTCACTTCCACATAGCAAATTTTTTTTTAAGTTTCTTGATCTCTATGCTTAAAAGCTAATTTTTTTCTCTCTCTCTTTTTTTTTTCTGAGAGATAGAGAGAGCACATGTGAGCAGGGGAAGGGGCAGAGGGAGAGAATCTCAAGCAGGGCTCCATGCTCAGCATGAAGCCTGACAGGGGGCTTGATCTTATGACCCCAAGATCATGACCTGAGCAGACACCAAGAGTCAGATGCTTAATTAACTGAGGCACTCAGGAACCCCCAAGAGTCTAATTCTAGGGATAAAGCATTTTATTGGCTTAACTTGGGCCTCAAGGGAGAGCAGGTTCTTAATTACAAACCTAACTGAATCCAACAGGAAAGAGATCCTTCTTCAAAAGGAAACTGAAGTCCAGTTAGGAAGTGAAATGGATGCTCATTAGCTAAAAATCAAATAAACAAAACCATCCCCTACACTCAACTTTTCAATCATCATTTCTTCCCTTCACCTTGTAAACCTGCCCAGTCCCCACAGTCATACAGATAATCTTGACAGACAGCATGCTCCTCACATCCAAAAGGGGAAGCCTATGGGGGAGAAAAATGGAGACCATCCTATTCGTTACATTTTGCACAATGCTTGTTCAAGATCTTTCCACTTTCCCAGGTCTGGGATTAAAATATTTGAGTCTTAGAATAAGAATAATAATCCTGAGACGTTTTTTTTTTCTTTCAGATTTTATTTGTCAGAAAGAGCGAGCGAATGAGCGAGGACAAGCAGGGCGAGCAGCAGGCAGAGGAAGAAGCAGGCTCCCCACCGAGCTGTGCAGAACTCAATCCCAGGACCCTGGGATCATGACCTCAGCCGAAGGCAGACACCTAACTGACTGAGCCACCCAGGCATCCCCCCGAGAGGTTTTAATATTGGTCTTCACTTTCTTCCTTCTCCTTGGTTATCCTTAAATGCACAGGAATTCTCTTTATTCATTTATTCATCCATACAATGACTATTTATAGAGAGCATACTTCTGCTAGACATTGTTCTAGGTGCTGAGGGAGCAGCAATGAAATGGAAAGACAAGGTCTCTATCCTGGTAACAGATGAGGCTGCAAAGAGTAAGCAAGGTTGGAATTTGGATTTTGGACTTTATCTGAAAAGCAACAGAAAGTTACTCAAAGGTTTTGGGCAGGCAAGAAATATGATCAGATTATACTTTAGGTATTTAGGTATGCTGTGTAGACAGAGTGGATTCCAAGGGTCAAGAACAGAAGCCAAGACACCAGACAGAGGACCAATGAGGTAGTTAGAAAAGACAAGACAGTAGCCTAAACTGGTTTGGTGGTCACAGAGATACAGAGATACGCACAGAATAAACATATATTTAGGAGGTAGAATGAAGAGGATTAGGTGATTAAAGTATTATAGGAAAGAGACAAAGATAACTCTGTTTCTGGTATGAGCAACTGGATGACTAGAGGTGACAGTGGGTGGCCCAGGAGGAGCTGGTTAGAGGCAGGTAGAGAAAAGGATAAATTAGCTGTGGGTCACGCTGAGTACATGTGTGATTCTCATCTCAGGTTAGGTGTCTGGTCTCAAGTTCAGTAGAGAGATTCAGAATATGGAATTACCAGTGGGCATGAAGCCGAGTAGTTAGAAGACGCTGCCCAAGGAGAAGGTGTAAATTGAACGGAGCGGGTCACCAACACTGAACTCATCATTTAAATAAGAGACCCTGGAATATTCTACCTCAAGAACTGTAACTTCTGTATCCGGTGGAGCCCCACATCAAGTCTTCTCTGCCGCAGTTCATTCTATAGACTGTAACAATGGCCAGCTCCTTCATTTGAGAAGATTAATAAATGAGGCAATGGTCCTGGTAGATCCACCATTTGCTTCAGCTTATAGAAAGATTCTCCATTAGTTCTGCTTCGTCCATCTTGTTTGGAGAAAGAGGTGTTCCTCAGTCATGCCCATATTCTCACACAAATTGTCCAGGTAGGTGCCCCACCTTAGTTCAAGGGCTTACAGATTTCCAGGGCCATTGGACCCCAGGCTATACAGGCTATGGACTGGTGGTGGTGGGATGGTGGGGTTAACCCTTGAGGAGAGCACAGCCTTGACTGAGCCCCTGCCTTCTACTCTTTTCTTTGTCCTCATGGCAGATTTGAGGATGGCATTCCCTCCACACAGTGTGGTCCCAGTTGCTCCTCTCCTAACTCTCTCCCTCACTTCAGTGCAAGGTTATCCAGTCACTGGATATGAAAAACTGCACTTGCCGCATCCTTTGGGTCTTTGTTTCTATCTGAGGTACCAGAAAGAGAGAAAGAGAGAGAAGAAAATACACAGGAAGCACATTAGCAAGCTGGGCTAGGATTGTGTGCTCTTTCAGATGATGGTTCACCTACAGCTGATTCAGGGATCAAGCTGGAGTTCTCAATATTGCCGGAAGAGACCCAGAAGGCTGGGAATATGGGCGGAAGATGAGACACCTAAGCTGCTGAAAGCCACACAGAGGCTTGGTAAATACATGCACAATTTAAAAAATGTTTCAGCGAAAATATAGGTGTCTCCAGTTTAGCCCTCCCTGTTAATCTAAGGAATCGCTTGAGCCTTGCGGCCTAGTGCATGATCCCTGCTCTGACCGCGGCTGCCCACGAAGGCCTCAGTGAATTCCTCTTGGAGCCTCCAGACCTCCTTGGCTGGCAACTTGTTCCTCTTGGGACAGTTTCGCCTGAGTTGAGCAGCCTGGCCCCCAGCTGTCTGCCGGCCCTCTCTCCTCCGGTAAGAGGAAACGCTTTCAGTTTAGTCCATTAACACAAACATTCAAAAGCAAACATTCAAAAGCCACAGATCATGTTCACATAAATAAAACAGGATTGAGGAAAGCTTCACCCCAAGAAACCAAAGGGGTATTTAAAAAACTGTCCTTGCCTTCCAAGTAGGCAGGCAGGCAGCAAAAGCCACAGTAATTCCAAAGACTTGTGTGCCTGGTAGAGCTGGGTGGCGGAGGCCACAGACCTTTGAAGAGGAAATGCCATCCCCGGGACAGGCAGGCAGCCAGGCCCTGAGTCCTGAAAGTACCAGAGAGAAGCAGAAAGCAGTGAAGAGGGGGAGCGCAGTGAGGCAGTGCAAAAGGGGAGGAGGAAACAGAGCAAATAAATGGGGAGATTCTTCCCAACTAGGGTCCCCACAGCCAGACCAAAGAGTCACTAGACAGAGCAATTCACTGTGCCCCTGAGATGAAGCCCGGGCATGGAGAGTCCTGGGCGGTGGGCACAACCCAGGGTGACTAAGGCTTTGAGGAGGGGAGTGTGTCGTCGCTGAGGGGTGGAGAGGGGTGGTGGTGTCTGGGCTGAGAGATGCCTTTGCTTTGAATGCTTCAGAGGAAATTAACTTTACAAGGTGCCTCCCTGTCTCCCAGAGTTATTAAAAGAAAGGAGGGAGCAAAGAAGAAATGGAAAAACGGTAATATCTCAGGAAGGGCTATGTGAGCCTAACAGAAGGAAATGAGAGGAAGGTTAAGTGATGAATGTGCAACCCCCCCACCCCAGGGAGGAAAGACTCTGAATGTGACCTTGAGCAAATGGAAAAGAAACATGACCACCAACGTGGCAAAGGGCACAATGCACCTGTGCACAGGCACATACACACATGCACACCCCAGCTTTGAATGACTAGAGATAAATGACTAATTAAATACCATAAAACCTTCAAGAGTCTGTTCCTACTCCTGTCACAAGAAGGGAACACTGAATCTTCAAGGAATGGCAGTCGGGGGAGGTGGTGTAAATCATGGGGTTACCAGAAGGGATACATTTGGAAGGCTCTGCAAGTCTTAAGAGTGGGGCCAGTAGACGGATAGCTAGGCACTGATTACTCTTTTGTTGATGAAGAAGAAAACTTACTACATCGAAAAACTCTTTAAAAACCCTGAAACAGGGATGCCTGTGTGGCTCAGTGGGTTCAGGCCTCTGACTTTGGCTTGGGTCATGATCCCAGGGTCCTGGGATCGAGTCCCGCATCGGACTCTCTGCTCAGCGGGGCGCCTGCTTCCTCCTCCTCTCTCTCTCTGCCTGCCTCTCTGCCTATTTGTGGTCTCTCTCTGTCAAATAAATAAATAAAATCTTAAAAAACAAAAACAAAAACAAAAAACCTGAAACAAGAAGGAAGCCAACTGAAGCCATCTATTTCATGGGGTAGGAAGCCAGGTGTTTTCCTGCATGGGAAAAAACTGGGACTTAATTTTTAAACCCCTCCTGCCTGACAGTAATCCTCAGATCAGATGAGGCTACCTTTGCCCAACTCTGGTAAGCCCTGCCAGTGTTTGAAAGCACAATCCTTAGAAGCCTGTGCCTGCCCAGACACATGCATCCAGTAACTTCTTAGATTTAAAACTGTATTCAGGTAGAATGGCAAATCCCAGGTTGACAAAAAAAACAGTACATTGGGAGAGAAACAACCCATCTACTGCTACTTTTCTGTCTCTGCACTAAGTCTTTTAGTCCCTCAAAGCCACTAGGATGGCAAGTCTAGAAGGACTTTGATGCCTCTAGAGGTGACACTCAGGGTCAATGGCCTCCTTATGACAGAGACACCCCATGGCTTCCAAAGAGTGTTTAGCCCACTGATGAAGGAAACAGCTCTAGATGGTTTTTGCTGGCTCCTTCATCTGAGCTGATCCCTGAACCCTCAAAGCGCCACTCCTTCCAATATGGAAGCGTAAGAGGGTTAGGAATTTTCTTCACCAAATTAACAGAGTATCCCGACTGCCATTCTTCAGGACAGAAACTGACCAAAGTATACAAGGTCATGATGGGTAGCTCCATTCTTCATGGGCTAATTTTTATTTTCAATTTTTCTTATTATTTTATGTATCAATAGTTTTAGGAACAATCATAGTCATAGTATACTGAAAGTCTGTCATGTGCCAGATGCTACATATGTATCTTATATAATTCTTACAACCCTGAAATGGATACCATAATGTTTCCTTGGTTAATTGAGGCTCAAAGAGGCCCTATAGCTTGTAAGAGACTATATAACTAGTAAATCATAGAGTCATGGTTTGAACTCAGTTCTGTTTAACTCTCAAACCAGTTCCTTTTATCAGTATACTAGATAGGCTTCAGGGGCAAAGATAGTTTTGTTTCTGTAGCAGGCAGAAACTAGTAAGAAATTCCATCTTGAAACCTTTGACTAGTGTAACTCAATGTTCTGCCTTTCATATTGACCAGCAGGGACATTAGGTAGACAAGGCTAGGACACTGTATTAAGAAAGTCAAATAATTAAAAAAAAAAAAAAAAAAAAAAAAAAAAAAAAAAGAGAAAGTCAAATAATCTCCTAAATACCTTTTTTTTTAAGAATTTTTTTTTTTTAATTTGACAGAGAGAGAGAGAGAGAGTGCAAGTAGGCAGAGAAGACAGGCAGAGAGAGAGAAGGGGAAGCAGGTTCCCCAACAAGCAGAGAGCCCGATGCAGGGCTTGATCCCAGGACCCTGAAACCATGACCTGAGCTGAAGGCAGAGGCTTAATCCACTGAGCCACTCAGGCGCTCCTCCTAAATACCTTTTTATCATTCATTAATCTATGTTAAATCCATTAATATTTTCAGTCTACATAAATCTCTTGGATCCTAGGTTCTCTAAGTTTATCATTTTATTCATTTACTACATTTATATGTCTCCTGAACATTTATATGTCTCCCAGATTTATTTATTTATTTTAAATATTTTGTTTATTTGAGAGACAGAGGGAATGAGTGGGGGAAGGAGCAGAGAGAGAGAGAGAGAGAGAGAGCATGAGCAGGGGTGAGGAGCAAAGGGGGAGAAAGAAGCAGACTCCCCGCTGAGCATGGAGTCGAACATGGGACTCCATCAAGACCTGAGCCGAAGGCAGACACTTAACCAAAGCCACCCAGGCACCCTAGTATTCCCAGATTTAATAAAATTGCTGATAGAATCAAGATTAAAAAAAAAAAATCTCAACAGACCAGAATGAAAAGGAGTAGGAATAAATTACAAATCACTGAGGCTCCACCAGTCAGGCTATTGATTAAGGAATGATGGTTAAAAAAGAAGATGGACACTGTCATTCAGTGGTCTGCCATGGGATGTGGTCATCTCAGGCAGCCTGAAGAGAGACATGAAGTCCAGGACAAAGGGTGGGAGAACTCTGGTTTAGTCTTTGCTGCCTATATAGTAAGGAATGCTCTAGACACACAGGTGTAATAACAATAAAGATGTTTGAGTATTAAATTAAAAAAGAATGAGAAAATGACAGCGTGATTCAAAACCACATTCCATGCATGAAATTTAAGTGCATGTGTGCGCATGTGTATGTGTTGAGGGAGAACTGGAGCGGGGCAGAGTAACTGACTCGAACATTCAAAGGTGGGGAGTGGATTCAGATGGAAGAATTGGAGCCAAATGGAAAGAAACTGCAAGGGGCTGATTTTGTGCAGTGTAAGGAAGAGTTTTCTTAAGGGAGAATTTTCTAATTCTCAGAACTGCCAAAATGGAATGTGCTACCTCAAATGGAGATAAGCTTCCCATCTGTGGGGGTAATCAGAGACTGAATGGCCCTTTGTGAGAGATGCTGTGGAGGGAATTCTGACATTGGAGGTGGGTGAGGGTGTGGAAGTGGCTCCATGATCTTCAGGATCCCTCCCAGGTATCAGATTCCACACTTAATATCTCTTCTCACCCTTCCTTCACCATCTGAGCAATCCCTACATAAGCCATTAATCTCTCAAAGCTTCAATTTCCCCTTCAGTAAAAGCATTACATAAAATCTGTGAAATCACAGTTTGATGTGAAAGTACTGGTTATACTTTACTAGGATTCATCATAATAATTATATTTATGAAAATAAAAAATATTCATGAATCACCTAAAAATCACTTTGCTTACCTCCTCAGGCACCTTGGGAGGCCCTGGACTAGCTGATCTCTATGATCCTTTTAGGTGTCGGATGCCACGATTCTATGGTTCTGCAGACTTGAACCACACATGTTGGAGGTAACCGAAGAGAAAAGCTGTTTGGAAAAGATGACAAAACCACTAACAGGAGGTGCTCATTTGAACTTCCTCACATTCTATCACTTGGGAAATTGTTACTGCTGCAGTTGGAATGAGGAAAGTTAAGCATGCCAGAAGGACTGCAGAATGATAGGAAAATGTTACTAGGATCATCTCTCATCTCCACTTCCAGTTTGATTCTCGGGCTGCCTTCTCCTGTGGCACCATATATGGGGACGTATTCCCATGTAAGTTAGCCCAGTGAGGAAGAGAGATGGAGTTCTAGCATTCCTAGTGAAAAGCCAGAGGCCCACCCTCGAATGGACTGACATGCCCATTCCTGAACCAATTACTTTGGCTGAGAGGGTGGAATGGGGAAAGGGGTATCAATCCCAGCCAAACCATACAGCTCAGAATGAGGACAAGTAGCTCTCAAAGGAAATGTGGAGTATTAGATACAAGGACTAAGCAATGTTGGATAGTCCAAACTCTGGCCACCTAACATCATCCCACAGCTTCCAAACATCCAGGCCACATTCCTTTCCCAAAGGGAGATAATATAAGAGCTCATCCAGTTACTAAAGCTAGATCCAAGTCCAATATTTATGTCAATGTGCAAATCATGTCAAGTAACTCTTCATGGTTCAGTGATCTGTGGGCAAAGAGTGAGCTTAACCACACCCTATATATAATAGGAGAGAGAAAACAGAACTGCAATAAAAATTCCAAATTGCAGAGGGGAGAATGTGAAACATCTAGTGGCCATCAGTCCTCACACATATTACAATCTTTTTGGACAGAAATGGCAAAGACTCCCTCTCTTGCAGGGAAGTGAAGGTCTGGGGTTGTCTCAATTTCACTCTCCAAGTGGATCTCCCTTGTCCAACCTCTTTAGAGGACCATACAGCTTTAGAAGCCACTGCTGGTTGCTGTCACACTAGAACTTATGGCTGGTGGGGGATGGGGCTCTGAGGACTGGTTTAGGGGTTGGGGAACCATTTTTTTTTTTTTTAAAAGAGACTTTTATTTTAGTTTGTTTTGAAGATTTTATTTATTTGACAGACAGCGATCACAAGTAGGCAGAGGCAGGCAGAGAGAGAGGAGGAAGCAGGCTCCTCACGGAGCAGAGAGCCGGATGTGGGGCTCGATCCCAGGACCCTGGGATCATGATCTGAGCAAAGGCAGAGGCTTTTACCCACTAAGCCACCCAGGTGCCCCTGGGTAACCGTTTTTGTCACTGAGGATTTCTCTGAGATATGAATCTCTCGTGACTTTTTTTTTTTTTTTAGATTTTATTTGAGAGAGAGAATGAGTAGGGGAAGGAGCAGAGGGAAAAGTAGACTTCCTATAGGGTAGGAAGCCTGATATGGGACTTGATCCCAGGATCCTGGGATTGTGACCTGAGCTGAAAGCAGATGCTTAACCTACTGAGCCACCCAGGTGCCACCCTCATGACTTCAGTTGGCTCCCATCTGTGTGTTTTGGTTGACATGTTTAATTTTATGTGTTAACTTGACTGGGCCCGGTAGTGTTCAGATATTTGGGCAAACATTATACTAGATGTTTCTGTGAGGGTATTTTGGATGAGAGTAACATTTAAATTAGAAGACTGAGTAAAGCAGATTGCTCTCCCAACATAGGTGGGTGAGAGCCAATTAACTGAAGGCCTAAAAAGAACAAAAAGCATGACTCTCCCCAGAGTAAGAATTTGTCTTCCTTGACCACCTTTGAACTAGGACATTCCTTCAGACTTGAACTGAAACATCACTCCCCTGGGTTTCTAGCTTGCTGTCTCACCTTGCATGCACATCTAGAATTGTCAGACTCCATAATCACATGAGCCAATTCCATATAATAAATCTATTTTGAACTGGAGGGTATTATGCGGAGTGAAATAAGTTAATCAGAGAAAGACAATTATCAGATGGTTTTACTCATACATGGAATATAAGAAACAGGGCAGAGGACTGTACGGAAGGGAGGGGAAAACAGAATGGGAAGTGCTCAGAGAGGGAGAAAAACCATGAGAGGCTCTTAACTATGAAAACTGAGGGTTGCTGGAGGGGAGGTGGGTGGGGTAATTGTGTGATGGGCATAAAGGACAGTATATGATGTGATGACCACTGGGCGTTATATGCAACTGATAAATTACTGAACACCACACCTGAAACTAATAATGTGCTGTAAGTTGGCTAATGGAATTTAAATAAAAATATTTTTTAAAAGACAAGAAAAAACAAATCTATTTCTCTTTCTATATGTACGCCCTTTTAGTTCTGTTTAGAGAACCCTGATTAATACATTGGTCAATTCCATGGGTTAGTAGTAGAGATCTAGCTAATTACAATAGCTTTTCATTTATAGTACAGGTTTGGGATGGTTATAATTAAGGATTTCTCCTTCCATATTGGCCTCTGTCTGCGGGGGAATACAAAACAATGACCCAGAGAGGAGAGGAACAGCTACCATGCCAGAGGACTGCACACCAGCTGCATCTTTTTGAAAGGCAAGGATGTCCCTTCGGAGAGGTTGGGAGGGTATAATAAGAAGATTCTAGAAGAGGCTTGGGAGATCACACTTATTCCAGGACCTAATCTTTCCCATGTTCCTTATTTTGCTTGAACTAACTTAGCTGTAGAAAGAAATGTGGCTTTTCCATTCAGTCGAGGATCCCGACTACTGCCCTCAGTCTGCTTGGAACTATACAAGAAGAAAGCATTTCCATTTTATGTTTGCTTAGTTTTTAGAGGTGTTAGTTTCAAAGTAAATCTCTCCTTCTGGTGAGACTTACAAAGGCTTCAACTTATAATCAATCCATCCTACAGCCTGAATTTTTTGTCCAAATCCTTTAATTTTGCAGCCCAGGGAGACATGAACTACAGGTCCCAATCTACACTAGACAATGCAAAAACCAACTATTCCAGTATCACAAAGCAGAAACTGCTAATGGTCAACTATAGTAAAGACTCTACCTTGTCCTCCAATACCTATTTAATTCTCCTCCTTAGAGGAGAGCCACAACTTTTGGTCAATTGCATTGCCACCCAGCATCAAGACTTTCTTTGATTTCCTTCTAAGTAGGTGCGGCCTTGTGGCCAAGTTCTATAAATGGAACGTCACAAAAGAGCTGTGTGCAACCACCATAAAATGCCCTTATAGGGAAAGTTAAGATTATTTTTCCTTTAGGGACGAATGTCATCCCTACGATCACTCTAGTCCAGGACATAGGCTCTCCTCACGATCCTGATTCAGCCAATTCCATAATCAAGGGTCTACAATTTGCCACACTTCACTTCCTGGCTTCAAATTCTGATATAGTTGACAGAAAATCCAACTTACAAATACTTGAATAAGGAAAAAGAAAAGGAATGTATTGGCTAGTACAACTGAACACTCCACAGGGGTGGATGGCTTGGCTTCAGGCTGGCTCTCCTTACAGTAGCAAAACAGGCTAGCCCACTTCCAGCCTTACATTTTTATAGCACGGGAGAGTCCATGCCCTGCCTGTTTTGTAGCTCCCTCGGATTGCACCAGCTCTGGCCACCTGCACAGTTGGAACCAAACATGTGGTCACAGGAGTGGGATACTCTGATCTATTTAGGCTGCTGAAAACTCACCCAGGAGCTAGGGTTGGGCTTAATCCCATCCAAACCAGATGGCTGAGAACAAAGGCGAGCTGGCAGTTTCCCAGAGGAACTCAAGGTATGGTTACCAGAAAGAAGGGGGATGCATGCCAGGGAGCAAACAACAGATTTTTACTATACCTTTTACTATAACCCACACTTGCACCATCACTTGGCCTCAGCTTTCTATTTCTAGACTCCTTACTACTCTCTGGAGAAAGACAAAATGGGACTGTAGGAGATTAAAGATGATAATGAAGTACTTCTGGGTGGGCTACATTATGGAATTTCAAGTCAAGTACTTTATGATATGTGATACACACTGAAATATATGCTTGTCCTCTCACTCCAAAAGGGGCACCCAAGTTAGGGAGGAAAAAGAGAATCTGATTGCTCAGAAAGAAAACCAAGTCAAGTTGCACAACTGCTCCCCTTGCCACTTAGGAAAGTCTGAGAAAAGAACTTCTGGATTGTGTTCTTCCTTTGGCTGTCCACACATAGGTCAGCCATGAACGGTGGCTTTCTTCTTATAGAGTCCCATGAATTCATTCCCGGGGAGACCGGATGCCCGCTCTCAGTTGGCAATCTTCACCTCAAGTTTTTCATTTCCAATGCTTAGAAGTTTTGTTTGTGAGGGTCCAAATGTGGCAGAAACTATTTACAGGCTTCTAAGCTGCTCTAGCTGCAGAGGCCAGACATTGGCTGAACAACTGACCAACCTTTCCAGGGAGAGAGCTGAAGCAGAGAATGTGAAAAAACAAAACAACAACAACAACAAAAGACCCCCCACAAAATGCCTTCCAATTTGTCAGGAACATGGAAAAAGCTGCTGTATCTTCTGTGTTGGTGGGGGCCTGAAAGCACGGCGTCCTGGCATCTGGTTAACCAGCCGCCGAAAACTTCAAAACACAGAGGCTGGACCCTACTGTTTTTCTTTAGGAACACAGGGCAGCAGTCAAGAGTAGGACCACAGGGCTCTAGGAAAACTAAGAAGTTATTGGGCTTTTGGGACTGTCTTCGCACCACAGACTTCTACCATATGGACTTAAACTAGAATCAACTGTTCAAGGAGCCAAAAGAAATCATGATACCAAGATGTGGTTGTGTGACAGTTTCTTCTCAAAGTAAAAATAATTTTGAGTGTTTAGCAGAAACCTGGGACGAGGGAAGTCTTTCTGAAGTTAAAAGCTAAACCATTTGATAGTCCTTGCATGACCCACCCCAGGGAGATAGAAAATGCCCCCTTTAAAAATCAAGTGGTTTAGGGCGCCTGGGTGGCTCAGTGGGTTAAGCCTCTGCCTTCGGCTCAGTCATGATCTCAGGGTCCTGGGATTGAGTTCCGCATGGGGCTCTCTGCTCAGCAGGGAGCCTGCTTCCTCCTCTCTCTCTGCCTGCCTACTTGTGATCTCTCTCTGTCAAATAAATAAATAAAATCTTAAAAAAAAAAAATCAAGTGGTTTAGTGCCTTTCTGTCCTTGGTTATATAGTTTAGAGCATGAGAAATGGCTTTAGTTCTATGGAATTAAGAATGAAAACATTTCACATTTCCCCGTTTATAAGGCCTTTCATTTGTCTGCTCTGGTCTTTTCATAGGTTTCCTCCCAGCATCCCATTTCCGCTTCTGAAGCCATACCCGACTTGCAGTAGGTCCTGAAATGGTACCTCCTCCCATGGGGTTGTCCAACTCCCCCCAGCCCGACCCCCCAAGCCTGTCTTGTCCAGAGGCAATGCTCAATAGCTCTCAGCTGGAGTCACCAGCATGTCCAGCACATGTCCCTCCTGCAACGTAACAATCACTAATAGTTGTCTTTGCGCCCTTATGTCATTTCCCAGTGGGTCCCTTCCCCAGGGAATCCTGGAGAGCCAGGTGGCTGGAGATCTGCTGCAAGTGCTTCAAGCAGCGCTCAGATAGGCAATACACAATCAATAATGACCAGTAAAACAGACCTGAGGCTAATACCCTGGGTCCACTGAAAGAAACTGGCATTAGCATTAACAGCTGCTTTCAAACAAATTGCAGTGATTGAAGTTTTCATGCCCAAACCAGCGAAATATGTGAGTACCATGGATGAAATACCAGAGAGGAACAAAACATACCAGGAGAAACCCAGCCTGCTGTCCATCATCGAAGAGAAAAAGCTCCAAGCAAAGCAGTTTCACGAACTATAAAGAAGCTGGCCTTGTCCAAAAATTGTTCAAGTTGCTGGATGACCCAGACCAAGCTCACTTGGGAGGTTATATAGCCTAAAGGTTAAGAATGTGACTTCTGAATCCCCCAACGGCCTGGGTCTGATTCCAGGCTTACCTCTTTACTTTGCATGTGACTGGCCTATGGCTCAGTTTCTCTGCCCATATCCTACAAAAAGGCGATGATGGTACTGTACTCAAGGGACTTCCAGGCCCACGTGTTAACATCTCTGAGATCTTTAGTTGTGAAATAGCCTTTGGCCAGCCACAGCCATAATATAGTTGTCACTCCCTGTGCATATGTGGACTTGGTGGCTGTTCCTGGTGGCACGAGTGGACAACTGCAGCCTTTCAGTGTTTGGATCTATAGATCACTGTCCTGATAGCAAGGAAGCTTTCAGAATGCCTTACCCAGTAATTCCACTTAGGTTTTTCTTTTTGTATGAGTACAGAGGGCTATAAAAACTTGTCTCAATCTCTATTATATCAAACTCCATGCTATTATTTCATATTTACCATCTCAAGTCAGGATGTGTCACGCAATGAAGCTGTTTTTCATTCCTGGTGGTATACAAAATGGTGTGTCTTACAAATTGACGGAGTGTTAGATTTGTTGAAATAAAATGACTAAAAGAGTTCTCTCTCTAGAAGTATAAACAGTCTAAACTGAGTTTTTGAAAAGCATTATGTCATTAATTTAACTGGCAGCAATTTTTTCTTTCTTAGTGTTACACAAAAGGCACATCTTATCATTAATGGCGTTTTAGGTTCAAAGAAACACGGGAGTACCTAGCTCACAGGAGTGTGAGGATTCAATGACTGATAGTTTTACTTACAGTGGTACCCAGATCAGGCTAAGTTCTAGGTTGTTAATATTATCCTATCAGTCAGGGGTTTTGCTGTAGATCCAAAGAAATAATCTGTAAAAGTTAAAACTTTTTTATAAAGTCTTTCAACCTAGAGAGATTTCCTACTCGTCCCACCTCATCTTAATGCCCAATCTTTGATGGCTTACTTCAGGCCAGTAACTGTGCTTCTGCTCTCATGCAAGTGCCAACCACAGATTTGGCCTTCAAGACTAGAAGAATTTCACCAATGATTATTAGACAGGAAGAAAGATAATGCCAGGTACAGAGAAGAATCAAGAGAAGGAAAATATTCAAGCTCCAACATTTAGCATTTAGCAATTTGACCTAAGAATAAGCTTTAGCCTCTAGGCTTAGCTTTTTCATGATTTAAGGTAAATCCTGACAGTAAAGCTGCCAACACGATCATTTCCATTCCCCATCTAGCCCCTGTCCGCAAGTGGCAAGTGAGCTCAAATTCTTAACTCTTGAAGGTGAGGAATAGGAGAAGGGAAGTGAAGCTGGGGAAAGAAACACAGGCTGTCTCAGGAAGTGGGGAGGCGGGGGTGGGTTGGTTCCTCTCAGATAAGGAAGATGAAACAGGCATCAACTACCTAGGAGATTGCTGGACTTGCTCTGTTAGCCTAGAAGTACGAGTCGGATGTAGGACTGACTCAGAACTGTCCCATCGACATTTCAGCCTGGGTGGCCATCTGCCACCATGTGGTGCCAAAATACAGAATGGACTTGGGACTCTACAGTTAGATGCTAGGAATTCCTGGACAGTTAGTTGCACCAACTCAGCCTGTCCTATCTTTCAGCCTGCAACAATGCAAACCCGTTTCATGTTACTGAATTTTTTGTTTTGTACCCCAGTTACTGCCAGGCTTTACTGTCATGTCTACTTCACTGGACCACTGTGAGAAATCTTAACTGTTGCTCCAAGTACATAAAGTGCTTGGAATAGTGCTTGGTATTTTATAAGCTATTACTATATATTAGCTATTTACTCTTATTATTAGTATGACAGTAAACATATTTAATAACCAATACGGCATTAGCATTAGACAATCAGGAGACACAGCCAGTGTGAATGTAACTATGACTTCTACATGCAGGGATCACAACTACTACTACTCAAGCCAAGTCTCAGAGAATAAGTAGGGTACATTCATGGAGAGAGTGAATGAGAAGAAAGGCACAGAAGGGGGAAGCAGCCTGGAATGTCCCTGTAATAACCTTTATGTTGTTTCAGGACTGAGGCAAAGGGTGAAAAAGGAAGAAAGGAGAGGAAGGCGGGGGGGTGGGGAATGGGGAGAGGGAAGGGAGAGCAAGACACAGAGAGAGACACAGGGAGGGAGGTGGCCAAGTCATAATGGATAAGGGTTTCAGTACTTTATTTAGCAAGAAAGAAAACCGGCAATAGATTTGTGTGGTAGCTCATCAAAAGCTAAAGGATGCATTCGGTTATGGAGTTCAAGATGAGCGCAGTTGGCCATACTCCAGTATGGGAAACGATTACATTACAGTTCATTTTAAAGAACATACGCACACATGATTTAGATAGCTTTCACTGACCAAAGTTGAAAGAAAACACTTCGTAGCAAAGTAAGATCCATCCAAATTTATTTAAGGGCCAACTTTTATTTAAGCAGTGCTCATTTTGGGGGAAAGATTTTACTAATTCATTTGCCAAAGAGAGAAAGAGAGACAGACAGACGGACAGCACGCACAAGCAGGGGAGAGGTAGAGGGAGGGGGAGAAGCAGGCTCCCCACTGAGCAGGGAGTCCGATGTGGGGCTCAAACCCAGGACCCCAGGATCACAATGACTGAGGCACCTAGGTCCCCAATAGTGTTTGATTTTTTTAAGTATTTTCCTCTAATACATATCTCATTTCAATATCAAAATTTCCAAAGTATTGATGAAACTAGAAGTTTCCAAATCTGTGATGGCAATGGACTGGTGCTATGCACATACGACGAAACCAGGAGCGACAAAATGTCAAACACAATGGAAAAGTATTTTTTAAAAAAAAGTCTATAATGGCAACTCAAATCAGCAATGGCATCAAGTAGGAATTAAAATTTCTAGTTAAAGCCAATGAGGATTTATAGGTTAGTTTTGAATTTTACTCCTTATTTTAAATCAGAAAAATCTTACTACTCAACTCAAAGAGGGTGCAATGAACATCTGTTAGTTTTGTATTCTCAGTAACATCTTGCCTCTCCTGTTCCCTACCCTCTTCCTTTTTCTGATCATTTCCCCTTCCTCTGGGGTAACCCCTCTCCAGATCAGCTCAGGGACGGAATGTGATCGAATGTGGGCAAAATCAAGGTTCTTTCCCAAATTTTACATAACTTGCTGCCCTGCTTTGGTTATGATGACATAAGCTGACACTGTCAATGGCTGCCACCCACCATTCTCTCCTCACTGACTCCTTCCCCAAAGAGAAAGTTGGCCGGAAAGAGAAAACCAACAAAGGGAAAACACTGATCAGAGCTAAGTATGAGAGATGGAAAGATGGCTTCCTAGGGTGTTTGGACCAAGTCATGCCCGGACTTCCCTGTATAGGAGCCTGAGTTGAGTTTCTGTTACTTGCAATCAAAGAACAACTGGTTAATGATAAAAAAAAATTGTACAATATCTATTTGAAAATAAATTTTAACCCAATAGTATAAATTAAATAAAAGCAAACTAGGTATCTTTACTTAAAACTTAATGACTAATATGAAATCAGGTATAACACACTGTGTATGTCAACCATTTTAAACCAAATGTATAAAAGAAAATTGTTGGCATTAGAGTTATGTGTTTAACATTTCATTATGCACTGTGAAACCTTAATCGCACTACTTGCTACAGGGAAACAAATTGGCTCAACTAAACTTTGGAATCTTAAATATCTATTATACTAACTCTCTTTAACTCCTATTTATAATATGAACAGGTGCAACCTTTGTTTACTGTAATTTATGGCTATTAATCCCATATATAATAATTAGCAATTATGAAAGGCCTACCTTGCCTTTGAAATCATTGTTTGAAAAATAAAGAAGGCCAGGTGAAGCTTTCCTCCTTTTAAAATGTGATTCGTGAACAAAATGCAGTATGTTGAACTTAACATGGGTCAGGGAGCTTGTTTATTCATCCGAATTTGTCAAGAATCCAAATGGAGAGGGGCCTCAAAAAAAAGAAATTAAGTCTTACTACTACAGACTTCTAGGGCTCAGTGAATTATTCCAACTTCACCCCCTCCAAGCCGTTGTCATAGTTATTTACTAAAAACATGTTTATTATAAATCCCATGGGAATAAATATGTATATTAATCAGTTGAGCTGATAGTTATATTTAAGAGAACTATGCTAAATTTCTTTCCTAAGAACAGTCCATAATTGGAAAATCTAATGGAATTCTAGACTACAGGGATGGCAAAGAAGCACTGCATCACGCAGATGTCCTCCCCCTTTTGTTTTCCTCCTGGGCAGGGGGAAGCACAGGATAAATCCTTTGGTTGTCCAGTTTTCAATTTAAATGCTAGAAGACATGGAACTCAATACTTTTCTTGGAAATGAGACTATGTCATAACACATTTCACTATCAGGAAATTGCTCTCCATCCTGATATCCAGATCATATGCTCCTGGCGTGTACTTTATCCCACTTTCCCACTAACAATTCTGTGACACATTTGATTCGATTCATTCGATTTTTTGCCTGTTTCAAGAAAACAAATTTTACTTTTAGATTAAAGAGGAATCCTTTGAAATCCCATTTAGTTGTCTCCTTAGAAATACTGAAAAACCTAATTCTACACAAACCTTTCACTGTATGAGGAAGATTCCTGAAGTTGTTTTGGAAGTATAACTAATCCTCAAATTGCAAGACCTCGTTTTCTATGAATCACAGTTCCACTATTACTTTTATACTAAGGGTCTTTGTGGCATTATTGTCTTTGGATTTGCTTCTCCAGTTTTGACCCTCAAGTTACACGTATTTGTGCTCTACAAGTTTCTCCTATACTCATCCTCTTATTATTAATTCATATTTCTATTTTTTCCCAAGCCTCTTTAATTAATGCCTCTGGCTTCCTTTTGGTCTAAAACTTATTCCAATTTAAACTAAAAATGAATTCACCAATGTCCCATTTTATCATTGTTTTCTTAACCATTAAGTACACAGATGCAACACAGATGTAATAATCTTTTACTCTTTTATAGCCATATTGCAATTTCATAACTGTATAAATTCCAATAAAACTAGGAAACTTTAATTTCAGTATGTGAGATCATAATGTATACAGAGCGCCCATGAGGTATAAATTAGGCCATGTATATATATATAAATGCACATTCCAGTAACACTTTGAAGAGTTCCAATTGTTTCTTTCTTTAGTTATTGCTGGATGTTTCAAAACAGCATAAAACTGCTCATCACAACACTCCTGTGTGGTAATGAGGAGAGTGAAATGGGAATGGGATGAAAGGCACAGAATTCATAATAAGACACAGCTCATTGTGCAAACAAGGAGAGTCAAATTTGTGAGCACCGAGGGTTCAAACAATGAGAAGCCACTGATTTTGTGAACTGAATATAAGAATTAGCAGTTAATAGTATTTATTTATCCTTTACATGTGACGCTATACTAGATGCTACCCAAGTTAAAAAGACCCACTCAGTCTCTCAAGAGGGTGAGTTACAAGTAAATCCCAAAGACAAGAATTGGCAACGATGGGCCAGTCCTCCTGTGGCTACATGGTAAGTCACATGGCTTCTATGTTTAGTGAGGTTCTACCAACGAGACTGCCAACTTTGTGGCTGACACAGGTGATCCTTGGGTTTGGTCTTGCATCAAACTAACATACAAAAGAAGTTTTCAGCCTATGGACTCAAGCATATTAAAACCCTGGGCCAAACTAAAATAAGCACTATGCTGGTCAGGTGCTAGGAATAAGGGCCTTACAAGTCAATCCACCAGGCTAGAATATACACCTTTTTTGAAAAAATTTTTAGATTGTTTAATTACTCTCAGAGAAAAAAAAATGTCAACCACCCACTGACAGTATCCCAGCCATCCGACAGCTAGTCAATGCATAGTCAGTCCTCTGCAACGGTCTGGGAATTTTCGCCTTCTTCCTCCAGAAGAAGTGCTCAATTTTGATTGCCAATGTTCTTGGTAGATTCACTTTTCACTGAAAAAAATAAGTAAACATACAGTCAAGTGTTTATACTGTTTCTGTTTAGCTTGTTCTGTTTTTCCTTCTTCTCTCCTCCCTTCCGATGCATACCAACAGCACTGCTCATGGGGACAGACAAACCATGTCATGTTCCAGGCAGCCGGAATATACAGATCTGGCCACAATAAAGAAAGGATGTCTGAGAGTAGCAATTATATTTTGTGAGGCAACATCCTTCCTGACTCTGTGGAAGACTTGGGAATGGTCAATTCACAGTGTGGTTATGATCCCATAATCGTACCACTGAAAAGATCACTATCATCACATGGGCTGGCCAAGTGTGCTTGGAATTAAATTTTCCATTATTTCTTTTTAAACTTAAAATTGAGGGTCAGTGTATGTTGAGTGAATGTGGGCTGAGAGAGGACTAGCTAATCGCCATCTTCCTTTCACAGGAAAGATAACTTAGAGCAGAAATGGAGCTCCTTTAAAGGAGCAGTCCTGATTGGAGCGAGCAAGACTACGATTCACTTACTAAACTGAGAGCTCCTTAAGAAGGGAGACTAGATTTTTCCTCCTTATATCTAACTTCCCAGTGTAGCCTGCTTGCTGAATCAACATGAATGCAAGTCAACCAGAGTAACAGCTCTATCTCATTCCACAGAGCAGCTAAAAGGAAATAATATATTAAAACACTGAAAATTAAGGTTAAAATACAGATTATTTTGCTACAGGCTTATAGCCATTTATTTCCATTTTGTAGATGAGGGGAACAAAGCTCTGAGGCAGAGAAAATGTTCAAGGGGCCACAGCTTAGTAAGAGCTGATGCTAGAATCATAAACCTAGATCTTGCCTCATATTCAACTGCCAAGTTCCTTGGGGGTTGTCCGATGGTACCTAGATTTAAGATCATCCCAGCAACTGAAATGTTTACTAAATCCCTTTTTATGAGCAAACCACTGAAACAGGTTCAATCCAAGATATAGTCCTGATCCTTGTGAAATGTCAAACTCTAGTAGAATCCTTCAAGTATCTCCATGATAATACAAGTCAGTTGTTTCTCCTCTGACTTTCTTTGCAATTAATACACATTTTATTAGAGCACCTACTGCACTGTAAAGTTTACATGTGTGTTCTTGTGCCTGAGATCCATCCCCATCTCCCCACCCCAATATGCCACACACACTGAAAGAGAGGAAAACAAAGAGGGTAAGGAAGAATGAGGGGAGGAGAGAGGGGGAGACAGAATGGATGAAAGGATACACTGGCCCACCAAGAGATTGATGAGTAGCTCCTACTTTATGTATTTTCACTAACTGAAGTCCTCACTTTGGGGCTGGGTTCCTTGTCAAAAGGCAGAGACATTTTCTATTCGAGTTATTTTAGAACAAGAGAGATATACATTTTGCTGATATTTTTAAATCAGTGGAACTTCGTACTACTGCAGTTTGGGGAAAACACTTCTCTTTCTTTCCTTCCTGAAGTGGCCCGTTTTCTTCTTTTATTGTATTCCATTCTTTGTTTCTTAAGACTGAAAAAGCAGCATGCTCTTATTTTTTTTTTTTTTTAAAGATTTTATTTATTATTTGACAGAGAGAGCACAAGTAGGGAGAGCAGCAGGCAGAGGGAGAAGAAGGCTCCCTGCTCAGGGAGCCAGATGTGGGGCTTGATCCCAGCACCCCGGGATCATGACCTGAGCTGAAGGCAGCCACTTAACGGACTGAGCCACCCAGGTGCCCCCAGCATGCTCTTATTAAATCATTTAAAGCTCCTAGCTAACTTTGGCAAACAGGAACTATGAAGCAGGTAACACCATTCTAAGCACTTCCCACTGGACTAACAGAAGATGGGTGGTTAGCACTCCACATTTCTAATCTAGTGGGCTACCTTAACTGCTCAGTCTTTTACAGTCAACCTTTTACATTCCTTAAAAAGCAAAGAAACAACACCTGCCTATTGCCCATCAATACCAGCAGACTTTTGAAAAGAAATTACGGCACTCTACAACCATACCAAACATTATAACAATGATCAAGTGTGAAAACTACTGAATGCCGGCCCAGAAACACATTTTTCCCAAACGAGAAGAGAGACACCTTGTGCTATGAACTCAAGATCAAAATCCCAACATTTTTGCCTCCAGAGAGAGAAGGAATTTCAAGGCTTTCCAAAGAAAATGCCTTGTTCTTATATAAGCCTCCTCCTGCATTAAGGGGCCATCCTGCAGGATATCCAAAGTTATGAAAATGTTCAAAGAAACAGATAACTTGAAGTGCATTTCACACAAAGAAATGCACAGACAAAATTGTGTGCATTTCACATAAAGAAAGGCATGTACAAAAAACCCGGCATTATTTTTAAAGTGCGTGTATTTATGATGTAACAACACTGGTATGGTCCTTAAGATCCTGTCAGACTCGCTAAATTTTTGCCACAGCAGCTCTAAATGATCCTCTATCCTGAAAGAACTAGTCACTTGTCTTCCTGTAAATAAGTCAAATATCATATACCCACCAAAAAATAGCAAATTTTACTTAATCAGGTTCCAAGTACACTACAAAAGTAGCCTTTTCATTCTGCTTCGTTACAGGAAGCCTTCCTTCAGTGTGCATTCCTAAACAAGGTGAAAGAGTTGCTGTGTGTGCTCTGTTTATTTACACAGACATGTTTGCCCTGGCTAGTAATCCACATTACTAAACAACTTTCCCTGAAACCAACATTTAGAGAGCCATGTGAATTATATGAAGGAAAAAGTAAAGTTTTACACAGCTTAAGAAAAAAAAGTGAAATTGGTCATTTATAACACATTTGTAATTTGAGAAAAAACCAGATATTCTCAAATTGTGAAAAATGTAAAGTCAAGAATTAATCTAAGGATTAAGAGGTCCATAACTGATTATTAGAAACTTCAACATTTGCTATCTAAAATTCTAGTTTCGAATTGTGATGCTGACAAAATTTTGGCTGCTTTGAAAAAAAAATTCTCCTATTCACTTCTGCCGAGAAAAAACCCCATTATACACATGTGTAAAAGAAAACCTTAAAACAAAGGTTACTGCCTATTTCAGCCTATACTGCTGGTATAACAATAAAACCCAAACTGTATGTTTCAAGTAATATCATTTAAAAAATAGATTCAAGCCAATCCAAGGATTCACTGGTCATCTGGAGACCGTTACAATGAAACTTGGCCTGTAACTATTATTCTTAGCTGAATAGTGGTATCTAATGGTTTTGAGTGAGTCACCTCTCTGTCTTTTAAAAAGTAATTTCTTGAATTTTATAAATCCTCTAGATTTTGCATTTAGAAACACAAGTAGCTCATTCTAACCAGCGGTGGCAAAGATGGATAAGTCATTTTAGATACTAAGCTTTTACACATTTCCAGTTTTATACTTCCAATTTCATTACTCGCCAAAGAGGGACAGTATCTACTTTTAAAGAATCACTAAAATGACAAGAAATATAGCCAAAGAAACAAACATCAAGGAAAATAAAACCACTGCGTTTAAAAAAAGAAAATAAAGGTCAAGTCAATGGCACTAGCTTATTCTAAGCATAGTTCTAACTTTAAACCTGATGTTTTTTCAAACATTATCTCTTTCTATAAGGTAAAATACTAAAAATGTTTTATAATCCCTCATTTTAGGAATCTCTAAAGAAAGAGTTTTAACTAGAGAGTAAATTTATCTGATATTGGACAGACTGTTACTTAAAGGCTATTAGCTTTAAAAAAAGACAAAAGCCTGTAGTACCCTAATAAGACAAAGAATGTCATTTTAGAGACAAACTTATTCATTTTAAACTGATATTATAAGCTACGTGCTCCCATCATGACAGAATCAGTAGCTCATTCATTTGGTTCTTTACATTAACTATAGCTAGCTATAGAGCAAATTCAGGTAAGTGTGTGAATACAGGGGGAAAACATATATATAAAGAAATAAAGACAGTCATGTAAGTGCTCAGTTTCACTAGAGTTACTCTAAGCATTATAGGAACAAATTTACATTTACCTTGGTGAAGAACTTCCAAGTCATGACTGGATTCTTTTAATACCACATGTAATGTTGGATATTCAATAATCACTTTGTTCCTCAAATTGTCACGGAGACTTTTGTAAGGATCCAGTTCATAATACCTTACAATAAAAAAAGCAAAACAAAAATAAAAAACATCCTTAATACTCAAAGTTACTAATAAAGACGATATATCAGAGTCCCTTACATTAAAAAAATTTTAAATATTGGGGCCCCTGGGTAGCTCAGTGGGTTAAAGCCTCTGCCTTCAGCTCAGGTCATGATCCCAGGGTCCTGGGATCGAGCCCCACATCAGGCTCTCTGCTCAGCAGGGAGCCTGCTTCCTTCTCTCTCTTTCTGTGTGCCTCTCTGCCTACTTGTGATCTCTGTCTGTCAAATAATAAAATCTTTAAAAAATATTTTTAATGTTAATAACATTAATTCAATTGTTATTTCCTTATAATATAGTAAGTTTAATACCTCTAAAAAATCAGATGCTATTACTATACAGGTTCTAAAGCTAAATCAAGAGCACATCAAATAACTGAATATTAGAAAAGCTTGAAAACAAGTCATTTTCAGATCAAGGAATAAAGGCTAACTTTTATACAGTATCTATGGTTTAATGTGTCATGAATTCTTCTTGGATCAGGGAATGACTAGTTCAAAATCCAAATTCCTCAAATATATTTAGTTTGAGCCTTTAAAGAAAAACAAAAAACTATCTCATGATAATTTCCAGGAACATATGGTATTAAAATAACTGGCTAGGAATACTTTTGGAAAAAGTTCATTCTAATTATAAATAAGAAATTTACATTGCCATATGATTAATTAGGTCTTCCTTTAGTTTGAAATTAAAAAAAATAAAACAGGTTTAAGTTTCTAGATGAGGCTAAAGCACAAAATTTAAGGAATATGAAGTTTACCACTCAAGGTATCATGACATAGCCGTCAAATGTGTCACAGGTAATTAGATGCTAATGTTCCTTAAGGTATAAAACTCTCAAGTCACACCTTTAAAAAAAAAAAAAGAACTTTTTTTGGATTGATTAAAAATGCATTCCTCTAACATTTTCCTCCTTGGTTGCTTTTCTGGGGCAGCAGAGAAAGGGGTAGAATTTCACTCACTTGGAGTTTCACTCACTAGCTCACTAGGAGTTGCACGTAGGAATATGTTGGCATATGAATATCATGTCACATTAAAGAGGAAAAAGTTGAGAACATTTCACCAATGTAGTCATAATCTTCCAACTTTTTTCTTCCATCTCCACCAATGACAGATGATATTCATATGCAAAACACAAATCCTAAGGGATACCCACCCTGACAGCTGTAATTCCATCCTTTTCCCTCCTGCTCAAGAAAGCATACTGGATACAAGTGATCAAGAATGAAGTTATCACTGGAATACATTTGAATCTGCTGTAATTTTGTTAAGAGTAAATAATTTACAAACTTTGGTACTTCCTAATGAGTAATAGATTATTTGCACCGTAACTTGCAGCTGACTGAGACATGCAATGCACTTATGAAGAACTCCTGTGTAGATGTATAGATATGTAAGTTTGTTCCATGGAATACTTTTCAAATAAGGGAGGTGGTAGGGGGGTGGGAAGTGTTTAACAAAATGCAAAGACAAAACCCGCTATGGAAACTGATTTTTTTTGAGAAGTAGAAGTAGGTGAAAAGAGAGGGAACTGTACTTGACTTATGTTTGCCTGACTAAATTCCCTACCCCTGGAATTCAATTCTTCATTTTAGAATCACAGAAAAATTTTTATGTTGAAAGAAACATGAAATGCAAAATACTCAGTTTTCCTAAACCAGCCACCCTAGTGCCCATAGGCCATGGAATGCATACATTTTTCTCCCTGTGTAATGTAACACAGATGTGCTTACAATACTTTAAAAGTGGTTCCAGCATTCAAGGATTAAATGCTTCACATCTTTTAAACATTATTCCCCTTTGAAATAAGCAGGGTCTTTTTTTAAAGTTAGCAGCAATTATACATAAGAGAAAATGAGACTGAATTAGATATCAAAGTTTAAGATTAACTTTTAAAGCAGAATATAAAATGGATATAACCAAATTTTTCTTAAGAGAAAATAAGACTTGAATTCTCAGATAGGAAATTTTTAAGTAGTATATCTTACAAACACTTGCAGCAACTTATCGTCTGTGAATTTAAACTGAATCACAAGACTTCTATTAAGAAACATTTCACAAATAAGAGGATGTTTTCCACTTATTTCAGTTTTTGGTAATTTTCAGTGTAGACTTAACATTTTAGGCATTTCTTTTCATAATATTCAAACTTCATTAGGTTTCTCTGTATTTCCAAAGCTGCATTAAAAAAAAAAAAATTCTTCAAATGCCACATAACTGGAAGCCTAGTATTCTTGCTGATACAGTATAAAATATGTTCCCAGCAGAGAAACATCTAGAGATACTTAAAAAGTAACATGTAGTAAGTTATACATTACTTCAACCTCAAAGCTACAAGGATTACTTATTTAGTTATAAAAAATTTTGGTTCCTGTTTTATGTGTGTAGCAGGTCCTTTTACTTTTCTTTCTACTTTAACAAAGCACTTAGGATGCAAACATTTATAAGAACTTACAATGAATTATTTTTAAAATACTTTATTCAAATACAATGAAAATCTGGTATGTTGTATGGTTTTCATTAGAACTGCTGAGTTTTATTTAGTGTTTCCCCTAAAACGTAGCAAACTTCTAATCACAATAATATTGGTATTGTCAGTAAGCTTCTAGACTTTGGCTTTCAAGTCTGTTAAAGAGGTTTGACTTCACTAGATAATCTTTTAGTTGAAATCCTGAAGTTCTTTACTTTTCTACTACTAGTGGTATCTCAGTCTACCATTAAAATTTGCCCATAAATTTAAAAAGAAAATTATGTAAACTGTTTATGAAGAAAAGTTATCAAACACATAAGGGTAACATTTTGTGACCTGTAGTTAAATAAAGCATCAACTTTTAGTGGCTGCTTGGGTTTGGGGCCTAATACCATGAGTTAAAGTCCTGGTGCCATTACTCATTGGTCTGTGATTCTGGACAAGTTACTTTACTTCTTTGATCCCTAGTTTCCACACATGAAACTGGAAAGAATGACAGTATCACTTCAGAGTTATTGCGGGGATTAAATGATAAAACAGAGAAACTGTTAGCTCATTTACTTAAGCCATAAACAAAGTTTTACATTTGTATTTACCTAAAACAAAATACATTCGGATAGAAACTTTAGTTCAGGTCATTGGACTTCTTCAGCGTAACAAAGAATGATACTTACTATGTAAGCACAAAACACACATTTGCTTTTTTATGCATTTTACATTTTAAATATAGAATTAAAACTTTCAAACTATTGTTTTAGATCACTCTTACTTCTAGGAAGCTAAAAGAACTTTCAATGTTTCTATTTCTATTATCTTTAGGCAAGCTGTAGAGTCCAGCTTGGCAGTGCCTAAAACATTTATAGGCCTTAGCTCTTTTTCAAGCCATTAAGTTACTGAATCCTAAGGGACAGCTTTATCTGTTTGAAATTTTCTCAACTCTGGAGTTCCCATTAGTAGAATGGCTCTGCTACCATAAGACAAACTACTTAGGTTTGGAAGAATTAAGACACCAACATCTGTCTTTTTTTTTTTTTTTTTTTTTACCCTAGGGATCCTCTCAGACATTTCCTTTTGTTATTTCACTTGTTCACCCTCACAGGCTGACTAGTTGACCTGCTCTAGGCAGCTTTACAGGGGCATTAGAAGGGCAGCATGGCTCAGTAGGCTAAACAGGTGTTACAGTGATTGACATTACATAAATAAAAGTTGTCCTGATATTCAAGGGTATGTTTTTAATCTTGGCTCTGTTACTAACTTTCAAAGAAACTGCCCAAGTTCTCAACTTCTTCCTCTACTTTATTTGCAAATTAGGATTTTAAAAAAGTTTCTAATTCAAAAGAAGACTGAATTTTAAAAAGTCACAAACTACTTTATTTCCCATTACTGACACTCCTTAGATGATCTCCCTCTCCCCTTCTATAAAATATTGAAACTAAATATAAATATTCTCCAAATTTAATAATCTAATGGTAGTCCCTAGGCCACAGAACATTTTCCACTAAAAAAGAAGGTCACCGGATGAGGTGATCTCCAAATTGACTCCAGGTTTAAAATTCTACAAGTTTTGATATATTTTTTAAAGATTTTATTTATTTGACTGAGAGAGAGAGAGAGGGAGAGCGCACATGTGTGCACAAGCAGGAGAATGGCAGGCAGAGGGAGAGGGAGAAACAGGCTCCCCGCTTAGTGGGGGTTGATCCGGGGACTCCAGGATCATGACATGAGCTGAAGGCACACGATTAACTGACTGAGCCACCCAAGCACCCACCCTTATAAGTTTTGATATTTATGTGATGTTCATAGCACTTAACTTACATCCTTAATCGCTGCATTTATTTCTCAATCTAGATTTCTGAGTTAAAAGTGCAACTAACTGATTCCAAATGTACAAGGTTGAATCTTTGGCTATTAAAAAAATTAAAATCTTTCTATCCATATGTATGTGTGTATGTATATAAGCAAGCTCTATGCCCAGCACGGGAGTTGAACTCACAAACCCAAGATCAAGAGTCACATGTTCTACTGACTGAGCCAGCCAGGAGCTCTAAATTAACCTTAATATAAATCAGTTATTTGATAGTTAACTGTTTTTAAGGTATGGCTCCTCCAGGCCATACCAGTGAATTATGGTTTTTGAATCAACTGCAAACTCTTTTAGATCCACATTTATCAAATTCCTTGAAAATAATACAAACTTTGGGGGCGCCTAGGTGGCTCAGTGAGTTAAAGCCTCTGCCCTCGGCTCAGGTCATGATCCCAGGGTCCTGGAATCGAGCCCCACATCGGGGCTTCCCCCCTGCTTCCCCCTCTCTCTCTGCCTGCCTCTATGCCTACTTGTGATCTGTCAAATAAATAAATAAAATCTTTTAAAAATAATAATAATACAAACTTTAAAGTAATAAACTTATTTTAATAGGGCAGAAAGTGTACGGATTAAGGAAACAAATTGGTTTTCAAAATCCAAATGAAAAGGAAGAAAGAAACCAGACTGTTAAAAAGACCCAGAATAGGAGAAGATACATAAATTAAAACTAAGTACAGGGGTCAGAGAGTTTTAATTCTTCTGTTTAAAAGAAAAAGGTTTTACTTAAAATTTCTCCAAATAATACTCCTATGTCACAACTTCTGCAATTCATACAGTCCAGGTCATATAGAAATGGATCTTGCCAAAGTTGAATTTTTTTACCCAATTTCTCTTAGTTTTCCTACGTTTTTTAAAAATATTTTATTTATTTTTTCAACAGAGAGAGATCACAAGTAGGCAGAGAGGCAGGCAGAGAGAGAGAGGAGGAAGCAGCCTCCCACCAAGGAGAGAGCCCGATGTGGGGCTTGATCCCAGGACCCTGAGCTGAAGGCAGAGGCTTTAACCCTCTGAGCCATCCAGCGGCCCTTTAGTTTTCATATTAAAAAAAAAAAAAAAAAAAAAGCCAACAGAGGTTGAATTAGTAATTTGCTGCACTTTGTTTTGGGACTTCAATATATCTATGTAAATGAGGACTATAAGTGTTTGATATGGGGCACTAGTCACGAGCTGGGTAGTGCAGACACACGTCTCCTCTTTCAGAAGGCTCAACAGTTCATCCTGCGGCAACAAATGATTCTAGTCTATCCATCGCATGAAAGCTATGGAATGGGGTAAAATAGTGGCCAATTACTTATTTTAAAACATTAAAGAGGGACTTACAAAGCTCTTACTTGTTCTAGATGCCATTTGTTCAGTCTTTCCTGATCCTTACTTGAAGCTTAACTACTTTTAAATCCAGAGACTTGGGCTCCAATCTTAAGATCCTTAGACTTTAAGGTCCTCTGTGACTCCTCAACGTTTGTTATTCCACTTTCTTCATTGGTATAATGATGGAAAAGTTATCTATTCAACAGCTAGCTTATAAAGATTACATAAGAGAACTTAACAGATGAAATGTTTCTAAAGCAGAAGTTGTCCAACTAGTATCAGTAGTAAGATTCTATACTCTCAAGATTTTTTTTATAATAAAGTATCTCTAGCAGGGAAATGACATACTAGAAAGGAATTATGTTCATGATCTATGACAAGATTAGTTAGTAGAAAAAGCATGATCTTATAGACAGACCTAAGTCCAAAACCTGACTTTGTAACTGTAAATTGGTTTCTTCTGGGTAGGTCAATTCTCAGATCTTAACCTTCCTATCTTGTGGAGATATAGTACATACTTCATTACACTTAATGCATGTGGAAATGTAAACACTTATTCATTGATTAATTCCTCAAATATTTATTTAGTATCTACCACATAGAGGTGGTCTACTAGGTAACAAGTTCAGAGAAATAAATCCCACAGTTTACTGATGGTACTAGTCAAAGAAATAATTAACAAATTTCATTGGGACAATTGTCATGATAGAAATTCTAAAGCTAAGCAGACATTCAAAATATATTCTCTTGTTCCTTACCAACCTGCACATATTCTTTCAGGCTGTGCTAAAAAAAGGGGACGTAGGTAGAGTTAGCAAATGAAGTACCTAGATAACTAGTACCTACTAACCCAGCTGTGCCAACTGGCTGAGCTTCAGCTTCTCTGCAGCTAAATTTATAGTTCTTATCATAAAACTGCTGTAAGCAGAATGCCATGCATAAAACCCACTGGATATGTCCCTCTCTGATAAAAATATTTGGTACCTCACTCTACGTATTTCCTTTATATGTATGGACACTCTTCAGATTGATTCTACATTTTCTAGTCTTCAAGTGTTCTCTTGCTTCCTTTGTTCTAAGGTCTAGATCCAAAATATGGCCATAGTTTAACAGCATTTTGAGCACGTACTCATCTTGACCGTGGCTCTCTGAAAAACAATCAACAATCCCAAAAAGAGATAACTAAGAACTGGGGTTGGGTTTCACATAATCAAAGAACATGCATTATGTCCATTTGAGAACACATACCAGTGTACTGGGAGACAGGCAGGCTTAGGTTTGGATCTAGGTACCACCATGTGGTGGTTACGAACCTACAGGTAGGGCTCTCTATCACTTACAATGTGTAAAACTTATAATGCCTGTATAATGTAACATAATCATAATGGATCTAAAAAAATGCACCTAATGCACCTAAAAAAACAGTGGAGGCACTCAATATGAGATTGTTATTAATATTTATTATGTTGCGTAAAGATACCATTTGCCTCTCGATTTAACCTTGATCTTAATTCACCCTTGCAGCAAACATTTTTTGGTGTGTTTGTGAAAACTTATTCAGGATCTTCATACTTTTTTGGTTATATATAACTTAAAATAGTTTTGGAAAACAATGATACTTTTGCATATATATATTTTAAAGATTTTATTTATTTATTTGAGAGAGAGAGAGTGCACATGCCAGTGAAGGCAGGAGGAGAGGAGGAAGGGGAGGGAGAGGAAAAGAATCTCAAGCAGACACTGCACTGGGCATGGAGCCCATCATGGGCCTTGATCTCACAACCCTGAGATCATGACCTGAGATAAAACCAAAGTCAGACGCTTACTAGACTGGGCCACCCAGGTGCCCCACTTTTGTATATTTTAAACTAGGTTATATAAAATTTCATTTAAAAATGTTACTCACAAATTTAAATAGATGAAAAGAACACAATTTATTGTGGAGTGTAAATACTAATGATTTAAAATGAAAATGTTAACTCACTCTTAAATTTACTCAAATCTAAATACCATAGTAATTCGATACTGTATCATCCATTTAAAAGACAGATGGGAAAATTGGACAGCTATGTATAGAAGAATGAAACTCGACCATTCTCTTACACCATACACAAAGATAAACTCGAAATGGATAAAAGACCTCAATGAGAGCCAGGAGCCTATCAAAATCCTAGAGGAGAACATAGGCAGTAATCTCCTTGACATCGGCTACAGCAACTTCAAGACATGTCTCCAAAAGCAAAGGAAACAAAAGCAAAAATAAACTTCTGGGGCTTCATCAAGATCAAAAGCTTCTGCAGAGCAAAGGAAACAGTCAACAAAACAAAGGGGCAACCCAGGGAATGGGAGAAAATATTCGCAAATGACACTACAAAGGGCCGATACCCGAGATCTATAAAGAACTCCTCAAACTCAACACACACAAAACAGATAGTCACGTCAAAAAATGGACAGAAGACATGAACAGACACTTCTCCAAAGAAGACATACAAATGGCTAACAGACACATGAAAAAATGTTCATCATCATAAGCCATCAGGAGATTCGAATCAAAACCACATTGAGATACCACCTTATACCAGTTAGAATGGCCAAAATCAACAAGACAGTAAACAACAAATGTTGGAGAGGATGTGGAGAAAGGGGAACCCTCTTACACTGATGGGGGGATTGCAAGTTGGTACAGCCACTTTGGAAAACAGTGTGGAGATTCCTCAAAAAATTAAAAATAGAGCTACTCTATGACCCTGCAATTGCACTACTGGGTATTTACCCCAAAGATACAGATGTAGTGAAAAGAAGGGCCATCTGTACCTGTGTTCACAGCAGCAATGGCCACAGTCACCAAACTGTGGAAAGAACCAATACGCCCTTCAACGGATGAATGGATAAAGAAGATATGGTCCATATATACAATGGAGTATTGTCTCCATCAGAAAGGATGAATACACAACTTTTGCATCAACATGGGTGGGACTGGAAGAGTGAATAAGTCACTGAGTGAAATAAGTCAAGCAGAGAGAGTCAATTATCATATGGTTTCACTTACTTGTGGCATAAGGAATAACGCGGAGGATATGGGGAGATGCAGAGGAGAAGTGAGTTGGGGGAAATCGGAGGGGGAGACAGACAAACCACGAGAGACTGTGGACTCTGAGAAACAAGCTGAGGGTTTTGGAGGGGAGGAGGGTGGCCGGTTGGGTGAGCCCGGTGGTGGGTATTATGGAGGGCATGTATTGCATAGAGCACTGGATGTGGTGCATAAACAAAGAATTTCGGAACACTGGAAAAAATAAAATAAAATTTAAAAAAAAAAAAAAAAGATGAACATGCTCTTCTCTTTTTTCCCCCCAAGCTCTTCCTTAATAGTTAGAAAGCTTATATGGTTCCCTCTTCTCCTTGAACTTGTATTTCCACGCTAATTCTCCACAAAGAAATTTTACCCTGAATAATGTATTTATGTTTGAAAATCTTTTAACTGATTACCCATTTATACTTTTCTGTAACAAAAATGTGTATGTAAACTACAAATTTAATTTTATTACCTATGACCTTAATACTTTAAATGTTAAAAATACTTCTGAATTGAATAATTTTAATAATTATTAGTGTAAAATTGAGTAAAACTCAAGCATACTACATTTTAAGTAATATTTTTACTGGAAATTATTTTATAGATGGGCAATTTTGGATGATGGCATCTTCTATTACTTACAAGTTTGCTTACTATTGTAAGTACTCATTTATAGAATCAATTTCCAAAAAGAAAATAAGGAAATTAAGTAATCCCACCTAGAGAGCATACTGCTGTCTTTACTAACCCTTCCTTTAGCACATTTACTTTCAAGGGATCTAACTAAAAGGCAACAACGGAGTCTGCAATTTTCTTAAGGCAAGACATCTGAAAGTAATTAACACTATCCTTAGACATTCTGGAATCCCCTTAATGTTCTCTGATAATATATTTTATTCTGTACCAATATTCTCAAAATAATGTTAACTTCCAACACCCTCTTTTCTAATGGCAGGAAGTTTTTAAAAATCCTAACTTTTAACTGCATACTAAAAATTTCTTTCTTTCTTCTTTTTTTAATGCAGTGGGGCAATCTGATTTTTTTTAATTTTTAAATTTTTTAATAAACATATAATGCATTTTTAGCCCCAGGTACAGGTCTGTGAATCGCCAGGTTTACACACTTCACAGCACTTACCACAGCACACACACCCCCACAATGTCCATAACCCTACCACCCTCTCCTGATCCCCTTCCCCCCAGCAATCCTCAGTTTGTTCTGAGAGATTAAGAGTCTCTTATGGTGGGACACCTGGGTGGCTCAGTCAGTTAAGCTGCCACCTTCAGCTCAGGATATGATCCCAGGGTCCTGGGATCGAGTCCCGCATCGGGGTCCTTCCTCAGTAGGGAGCCTGCTTCTCTCTCTGCCTCTGCCTGCTTGTGCGTGTGCGCTCACTCTCTTTCTCTCTCTCTCTCTCTGACAAATAAATACAATCTTTAAAAAAAAAAAGTCTCTTATGGTTTGTTTCCCTCCTGATCCCATCTTGTTCCATTTATTCTTTTCCTGCCTCCCAAACCCCCCACGTTGCATCTCCACTTCATTGTATCAGGGAGATCATATGATAGTTGTCTTTCTCTGATTGATTTATTTTGCTCAGCACAATACCCTCTAATTCCATCCACGTCATCGCAAATGGCAAGATTTCATTTCTTTTGATGGCTGCAGAGTGTATACTATAAATTTCTTACTTAGAATATCTTCAAAATATGTTTTTCAATTATTTTCTGTAAGCCTGAAATAAGATAATTTTATAGTTCCAATTGAATTAGGTAAAGCTTACAGATTAATATCTTTAAAGACGTAAAAATCTGATTTAAAAAAATCCACCTTAATATCAAACTACATATTTCTTTTCACATCTTCAAAAATTCAACTGTATAAACATCTGCCAAATACTTATACAGAAAACATGTCAGACACTGTATGGGAATCAAATGTCCTCAAGGAGTTTAGCACCCCGGCCAGTGTTTCTCCAAGTTTGATCACACGGATAACTTAGAAAGCAGAGACTGTAAAAAATGCACTTTTCTGGGTCCTATGTGAAAATGATAAAATAGAGCCTCTCTAAGGGTAGGCTGGAAATCTGTATTTCCAACAACCGTCCTAAATGATTATGATGGACACTGAAATCTGAGAAGCACTTTGTGAGAAAAGAATACAGGTTAAATGTTCAGTTGTGGAGATGTTTATGGTCAGGAGGAATAATTGGCCAGTGGGGTATGGGTTAGGTAAAAAGCAAGGAGGGATATGGCAGGGCTATGTGGAAACGGCGAGAGACCAGGCTCTTAGAATTAACTGAGGCTGGGCGGTAGTATCTTGCAGGTAGAGCCGAGAGTCAGGGAAATCAGAATCTGAACAAGTTATATGAACTGGAGGTCAGCTCTGCTCTAAGGTAGAAAAGGTCTTTGCTTGCTGGGCAGGGGATGGGAGTGTTAGTGAAAACCAAAAGGAGGTCAGGTGGGTCTCACTTGAGGCCTTTTCATAGACAAAATCAATTTCTTTAAAACAACATAGGAAAAAGCATCTTCTTTAATTTCACTGTAAATGATTTTTAAAATATTTCATGCTACAGATCCAAAGAAAGTAAAGTAACCTTAGTTTTTATTTAAAAAACATCCTCTCAGGCACCTGGGTGGCTCAGTGGGTTAAGCCGCTGTTTCGGCTCAGGTCATGATCTCAGGGTCCTGGGATCGAGTTCTGCATCGGGCTCTCTGCTCAGCAGGGAGCCTGCTTCCTCCTCTCTCTCTCTCTGCCTGCCTCTCTGCCTACCTGTGATCACACTCTGTCAAATAAATAAATAAAATCTTTTAAAAAAAATTAAAAAAAAAATAAAAACCATCCTCTCAGCATGGAAATAAAATCATCCAAGAGAAGGAGCTCATACTTTTGCTGGCTGATCCCCCACCCCAAGAAAGTTTTCCAAAAATTATTAACTGCAACCAGAACAGTAAGAAACAGCTAATAAAATCTGTGCAACTATAACATGGTAGTATCCCCAAGAAGAGTAATAATCTTCTGTGTTGCTCATTAAGTCAAAGCCTATTAAATAATATTTTAATTTGGCTTGGGTTTAAAGTCCAAACACTTGACTTTATATGCCAAACTTTGCAAGCAGAGTGAAGGCAACTGGTGTGCACGTCCATCTTCCAAGTCTGGAAGATCTATGCGAAATGCCCATGCCTTCCCTTGGGCACTTATTATGCCTTAAATATAAAATACATAGCTATTGTGGCATTTATCATATATTTGCCTTCTCTCCTAGACTGTGAGCTCCTTGAGGGCTGGTCTTTTAAATGCCTGTGTAGGGCTTAACACTGAGCTGACACATGGAAGGGGCTCACTGATACTTTAGGTCATGTTAATTTATTAGAACGCCCGTCTTTGAGCAGGAACTGCTTTTTCTGAAGTAACTTTAAATTATACTGGGCAGTTGTTGTAATCTTTTTCTTTTTTTCTCTCTCATTTTCCATATTGAGAATTGAAGCCCTTCACTGATTAAATGATATAGTCAAATAACCAATTAAAAAATGCTTTAGGGGGGCGCCTGGGTGGCTCAGTGGGTTAAGCCGCTGCCTTCGGCTCAGGTCATGATCTCGGAGTCCCGGGATCGAGTCCCGCATCGGGCTCTCTGCTCAGCGGGGAGCCTGCTTCCCTCTCTCTCTCTCTGCCTGCCTCTCCATCTACTTGTGATTTCTCTCTGTCAAATAAATAAATAAAATCTTTAAAAAAAAAAAAAAAAAAAAAAAAAAAAAAAAAAAAAAAAAAAAAAAAAAAAAAATGCTTTAGGGGTGCCTGGGTGTCTCAGCTGGTTAAGCATTCAATTCTTGATTTCTGCTCAGGTCTTGATCTCAGGGTTGTGAGTTCAACCCCATGCTGGGTGTAGAGCCTACTTAAAAAAAAATCCTTTAGAGCAGAGATTGGCAAACTACAATCAGCAGGCCAAATTCAACCCACTGTCTGTCCGTTTTGTAAATAAAGTTGTACTGGAATGTCGTAAGTCATACCCATTCATTTATGTATTATCTATACTTGCATATGTGCTATAATAGCAGAGTTGACAATTTTGACTATATGGCCCACCATTCCAAAGACATTTACTCTCTGGCCATTGTAGAAAAAATTGTCCCAATCCTGCTTTTGGGTATTAAAGTGGTATCAACATCTAGCAAATAGCAAGCATATATACATTTAAGTGAATCAGTATACTATTTGTTAAGAAATTCCTACTATGGGGAAGTCACTGGCTTAGTACTACAGGAAATGTAACAAGTACTACAGGAAATGTAACAATGAAGATGCCTAATATAGTCACTGTTTTTCAAAAGGGAGTTTATTATCGAATAGCATAAATCTTATTGGGAGGAAAAATAAGACAAGATTGCAGGAAACTATGAGAAGTACAACATATTTTTTATGGCACAAATGATAAGGAAATCACATGCAGTTGGTGAGAAGGGACAGGCTCCACTGCAAATACTGATAAACAATAGCCTACTCAGAAAAATGGAGAGGGAAGCAACCATGTAAGCCAGAGTAGTAAGGGAAAAGTGAAACATGGCTCTAAGGTCTTACGTCTCACTACAAGAATGACAGTGCTAATAACAAGGAATAAGTATCAATATTTGCTGACTGCTTACTAGATGCCAGGAACATAATCAACCCATTTATTCTATATTTAAAATAAAACACACACACACCAGGAAAAAACAGATGTGGTGTGATAAGCTCTAAATGGTTTAAGATCTAATGAGATGTGTTAATAAGACAGCTACAAACCAGGATTTGGAGTTTGGGAAAAAGGTTGAAATACATCTGAGAGACACTGTACAGAAATAATACTTGATAACACCATAAATACACAAACTCCTCAAACCTCATATTCTCCCAATATCCAATTTATATCAAAAGAAATTGAAACAAACATGATTGGGTATCTGCCCCTATGTGGTTAATGGCAAACATGTTGAGAGTATAGCTAATATTGAACTTAGGGTACTTCTCACAAGTATAAGAAAGACAAAATGGCTGAAACAAGTTGTTATTTTTAAAAAAGTAATGCATAATATAGTCCACTGCTGACTACACAGAATTTTTTGTTTGAAACCGATTTCCTCCTTTTCGTAAGGAAGTAATCTTCAGGATTAAAACAATAATAAAAACCCTTATATTGAGTCAATTCTGCAAGATGTCTGAATATTGCAACTCTTATTTTTAATAATTTTTTAAGTAAGATTTTATTTATTTGAGAAAGAGAGAGTGAGCACAAGCAGCTCCCTAATGAGCAGAGAGCCCAAAATGGGGCTGGATCCCAGGACCCTAAGATCATGACCTGAGCCAAAGGCAGACGCTTAAAAAAACTGAGCTACCCAGGTGCCCCTATCACAACTCTTAATACATGAGTAATACGTATTTACTAAGAGCGATTTGCTATGTCCCAAGCATTGTACTAGCAGCTAACATCACAAAGTATTCTTCACAACAAGGCACTATTGCTTCTGTTTTGATCTCCACTTTCAGGTGGGGAAACAGGCTTAGTAACTTTCCAAGGTTTGTACCAAATTTATAACATTATTTTGACTTTACAGAAAATCTACTTTGATGTAGGCTTTTGCATAAAGACCAAAAGGTTATTTTGGAACATCTCATAATGTGGGCTAGGTTTGAGAAGCAGTGATCTAATAAGCTTAGTATTTACAATGGTGAGGCTTTTGGTCTACAAAGTCTAGTCTGGAACCTCTCAAAGTAAAATCAGGTCTACTTCTATTCCGAAATAATAGTATTAGTATTTTTTACTAGAATATATCATCTCACTCTGAAGGGATCCTATTAACAAATGAGTAGTATAAAAAGGCCACTGCTTTTAAAAATAATGTTCCAGAAAACGATGCCTCTTCTACTTAAACCTCAAATGTGCCCGAAGACTCTCCAGGCTCACCAGCATCTCTCAAAAAACAAATCCATGCCAGGAACCTCAGTCACTACTGCTTCAGGTCTGTATAGGAGAACTATACCCCATTCATTCTTGAATAAACCCCAGTTTTTATTTATATGCCACAAAGATAAAAGTGCTTAATTAATGGTTTTTGAGTAAATTTGGAAAGAACTATCCCATAATAGTTTAACCCATATCTATATCAAAACTATGCCCTTACAGGGCACCTGCGTGATGCAGTCAGTTAAGTGACCAACTCTTGGTTTCGGCTCAGGTCTTGGATCTTGGGGTTATGAGATCAAGCTCCACTCTGGACTCTGCACTCAGAGTGAAGTCTGTTTGGAATTCTCTCTCCCTCTGTCCCTCTCTCCCATTCTTTCTCTCAAATAAATCTTTAAAAAAATAAAAATAAAAAAGAACTTACATAAACATCAAAGCAGCAAAGTAAACATGACAAGAAAATGTATCTCAACTTCTTTATGGGAAATAAATGGTTCCATTAAAATACAGAAAACAGATTTTGAAAATTACAACTGAATGAACAGTATCAAACTTTGGAGTATTCTAAATTCTTCAGTCAGTAACAACTTAAGGGAGCAGCAACACAATGACTATCTCTTATAGGACCTGGCATTACCAACATAGGTTTTTCTGTTTCAAAACCACTCATTTACTATCTGAGAAGAGAGAGCTGGTTAAGAAATGCTGTGGCAAAAGATAAAGGGTGGCCTGCAAACGAAAGCACCTCTCATGAATTCTCCTCCACTGAGAATGTAAGCTCTACAGAGGCAGGAATGGTTCTCCTTACTGCCATTACCCTAATGTCTAGAATAATAACCTGAATCAAAATGCGTATCACTGTTTGCAAGTGAATGAATACATGAATTTATTTACGAAGCCATATTAGCTTTTATAAGAAAAAAGCAAATTCAAAGCCAGTGTATTCTGGAAAGAAAACTCCCAAACAGATCAGCAGCAAATACCTTAGGGTTAGACATGCACTCTATAATCCCCTAAGTCTAAAAATAAAAGTCATGTATGGCAAAGCTAAAAAGTGGGAAACATTTAAGACTGCTCTAGCGGATCAGGTACATCATGAGACAACTGTCATAAACCCTCCAAGAATGGAAAACACAACCAGTGGAAACTGGCAACATTAAATATTTGGTAAAAAGACTTTACTCCGGAGTCATTGGAATGCTGTAAATCGTAGGATACATTTAAAATCAACAGCCACAAGGAAACTACATGTTTCTGCCTTGTAAGTACATTTTAGGAAATAATAAAATCCTTCCATTTTAGCATGCTTATCTTATATTACAAGCCTAACATTTTAAAACCTATAATAATATTACTTATATGTTCTCTGAATGTTTAATGATACATGTAATCAAGTTACAATCAAATATAAGTGCTCATTCTTATCCTATCTATGAATGCATTATCTGAAAAACACTGTGATTTAAAAATCTTTAATTAAAAAAAATCATTTAAAAATCATTTAAAAAAATCAAATGAAAATCTATTTCTAAAAGGATTCTCAGGTATCTAATTTCATTATTCAATGATTAAAAAATACTTGAAAACAGGAAGTTTTATAGCAATTAGGACCACGGCATCATGAAGTGGACTTAACAATTCAAAAATAAATGATGCACCTTATCCCAACTTAGAATAAAAACTCCTTCACTGGATTTTCTTTGCCTTCTTCCTAATGACTTCCAATAGACTACTGAGTTCAAATAAACAACTCAAATGGGGAAATTTGGATAACAAGTTTTTGATATAGATAAGAGAAAGTCAAAATACTTTTCATGTTATTCAGATTGGCTCAGGTTTAGTATCAGAACAGCCTATTCTAGGTATTGCTTGAACAATATCACCTTTTGCTTTATTAATCTATCATGCCTTTCCCGTTGGGGATTAAGGTTAGGTCCCTTTTGGGTTCCTAAAGAAGGTATGAAAGAGAAAATAAAGGATCTTAATGGAAAACGAAGCACAGAGAAACTGAATGCCTACAATTAGGTCACTGGACCTTCAATTCAGTGCACTTTTTGACCTGGTTTCAGGTTCAGGTTTACACTCTCTGTTAAAAGAAACCTTTCCGATCTGACTGGTATCTTCCTGTGCTCTGGTCTCTCTGTATCCTAATTTCTAATGCAGTTGCATGAAATGATTTTCTCAACTGCTTCCCTCTGGATCATGCTGTAGACATTTCTGCCAGCCACTCTCCTGGAAAACCCTTGTCTGCGAGGAAATGCTGAAATCTCCATCTCAAAATCTCTAACCTCTCTGCCTCTTCAAGCATTTATAGCATACATTCTGAGCCCAAACAGCCTGTCCTGTATTATAAACTTTAAAATACTAAGCATCCACCTTTTAACATGTATAGTTTTGGTTTCCTTGAACTTTGGAAAAAGAGGATACCATGTCAAAGAGTCAAGTTTAACTGTCTCAGTGAGTAGCAGATTTCTTCCCTGGCCAAGCCCCAGTTTGCCTTGACTTAAAATGAAGATATAGCAAACTTTCTCTTTCTGGTAATGGAGGAAATAAAAACGGTAACAACAAAGAAAGAAAATTAAAAAAAAAAAAAAAACTGTAATTAACTAAAACAAAACAAAAAAAGGAAAAAAGAAAAAAAAAACCAAACTTCTTGTTATTACCAGTTGTACCAAAATGATAATGGGCTGTTTTCCTTAGTTTTGGTAAAGAAATTTAATTATTTGCCTAACAGATTAGGAAAACAGGGTGACCGTAGTCAAGATGATACCCAACCTCATCAAAATATTTTTATTAAGTCCAGAAAAGCATGGACCTTAGGGAGGGCATGTCCTATGGTGAGTGCTATGAAGTGTGTAAGACTGATGAATCACAGACCTATACTCCTGAAACAAATAATATATATATGTTAATAATAAAAAAGCAATATATTTCAAACACATACTTATTAATTAAGAAAACCACTGCATTCATGCAGCATTAAAATAGTAGCCAATGTCTGCTATCTGTAATTATATACAACAAAGGAAATGATGAAGCTAATCAGCTGCATGGGTAGCACTTTTACTGTCTCCCTTCCAACCATTCCGGAGCCATTTACCTATTATCCCCCACCCTGGCAGTCTAGGACAAGGAGCTGGCAAACACTCAGAGTGGTGCAAAAGTGTTAGAAGGTTGGACACATCAGCAGGCTGTCAGGAGAAGACTTGGGAGAAGATGAGATGAGACAACTATCCGAAAGTGATTTCATTTTTCATAAAAACTCACAGGTGTTCTCTTAACAGGCTTATGAGACTGAAGCCACAATATACTCATCAAGAGCGTATGACATAAATGCGAGTAACATTTACAAGAATTAACTAAATAAAATATAGCAAATGTTAAGAAAGGAACTGAATTTGAATGAGGTAACAGATAATAAAAGAAGGAAAACTTATTTAATGATTGATAGGAGGTAAATTCCAAGGGAATGATGCAAATTGTTTTGTTTAAACATGAATTGTATGAAATTTATTTTAAGATTTTTGCTAGGCAAAACTGAAAAAATGCACCTTTTACATCAGTATTTCTCACTAATTACATAAATCTTTGATTGCCAATTCAGAAATACTGATTTTGGTTAACATGGATATTATAAGTGGATAAACTATCTTTGCAGAACCCACAAAATTTTCCACCCCTCACTTGAGACCCCAAATATTTTGGGGGAAAGAGTAGAGTTAAAGTATGAATTGTAAATAAATATACTGAATTAACAAGTCTAGGGAAAAAATATGTGATAGAAAACTTGAACTTTTTTTTATCACTGAACCATGATCAATGATATGAAGTTGAGAGTGTCTGAGATATATCGGTAAAAGTTGGTTAAGACTTGGTGTTTAAATCTGTTCTTAACTACAGGTCTTATCTCATGTGTAAACATTTTGTAAGAATCCATTTATCTGTAGTAGTAATAAAAGCATGCACTTACCATGTGCTGAATGAAATACCTTAATCTCTCATGACAATCTTTTTTTTTTTTTAAGCCTTTATTTATCTGAGAGAGAAAGAGAGGGAACAAAGGAGTACACAAGCAGGGGGAATGGCAGAGGGAGAAGGAGAAGCAGGCTCCCGGCTGAGAAAGGAGTAGGACTAGGGGCTCCCTCCTAGGACCCTGGGATCATGATCTGAGCCAAAGGCAGACGCTAATCAACTGAGCACCCAGGCTCCTCATGACAATCTTTTTTTTTTAAGATTTTATTTATTTATTTGACACAGAGAGAGAGATCACAAGTAGGCAGAGAAGCAGGCAGAGAGAGAGGGGGAAGCAGGCTCCCCAATGAGCAGAGAACCTGATGCGGTGATCGATTCCAGGACCCCGAGATCATGACCTGAGCTAAAGGCAGAGGCAACCCAGGCAACCCTCCTCAGGACAATCTTATAATAATTATCATCCCCATTTTAAAGGTGAGGAAACTAAGGTAAGCGAGATCGTAAAATTTACTCAAGTTAACATAACTGGAGAAATCCCAGTTTTGCTTTCACAGCTTGGACTCTAAAACCTCTAAACTAACAAATCAAGTCATAGGTGAGACTGACCAGATACAGCCTGAACTGATTCTAGTAGTTTTGTTAAATGAACAATGAAAGAGCCTCAAAGGTCATAAAAGATCAGTGTTTTGTAAGTCAGTACAATGACAATGTCCCTGGCACTTAAGAAGACTTTGCAGAGACTCCCAGAGATCTTTGGTGTAGTCTATTTCACCACAGCATTAATGCAGGAACAGCCCAGTCAAGTTAAGAAGTTTCTCAAGTAATAGAGTTTGTTAGATCCCAGCTCTCTTTACATTTCTCAGCAGAGAATGCAAAGTACGCTATGCTCAGCTGATCATGTGAAGTTTTGTATTTCCAAAGGCAACAACATGAACTCTGTTGTAGAGAATATTTCTTGAAGTAAGTTAAAATGGGTTTTAGGATCTTTTACTTGTACATAATGCTATTTAAAAAAGGGGGGGGGCTGGGTGGCTCAGTGGCTTAAAGCCTCTGCCTTCAGCTCATGATCCCAGGGTTCTGGGATTGAGGCCCCACATCGGGCTCTCTGCTCAGCAGGGAGCCTGCTTTCCTTCCTCTCTCTCTGCCTGTCTCTCTGCCTACTGTCTGTCAAATAAATAAATAAAATCTTTAAAAAAAAAAAAGACTTTATTTATTTATTTGACAGAAAGACAGCGAGAGGGAGTGCAAGCAGGGGGAATGGGTAAGGGAGAAGCAGGCTTCCTGCTGAGCAGCGAGCCCAGTGGGGCTGGATCCCAGGACCATGACCTGAGCCAAAGGCAGACGCTTAACAACTGAGCCACCCAGGTGCCCTGTGCATAATGCTATTTTAAGATATTTTAACCAGAGTAATTTTTCAGTTGAATTTATCCTATAAGTGTGATTATTTTAAAATTTTAATCTGAAAATCATAGTAGTAAAATAACCAGCTACTTAAGCTAATCAAGCTACTTAATTATATTACAGAATTCGAAAATATTTAAAGAAACGGGGAGGGAAGCAGTTTTACCTTACTAAATTTTGCTGTGTATATTCAACCTTCATTAAAATTTGGACCCCGGTTTGAGAGCGAATGTAGGCTTTCAACCTGAAACAAAAATGTCATATTGAAGTAAACAAAACTGATTTTTAATATATTTCAAGATAACATCTATGGAAGACCAAACATTTAATTAAGAGTAGCTAATAATACTTAAAATTCAACTATCCAACACAGAAAAAAAAGGTTAAAAATACTTTCTAACCAAGGATTTGAATTTTTAAAAAATTACCTTTCTTCTCTCTTAAATTAAAAAATATTTATTTCAGTAAATTAAGTTAAACTTGGTATTTATTTTTAAAAAATGCATCCAATTTAATGACAGGTACTTTGTCTTACGGCCAAACACATGACCAATGATTACAGTTGGATTATCAGTATTAAGAAGAAAAGAAATTCAATCACTATATGTGTACCAAAGACACTACTTGATATGGGGCGTGGATTTGGTTCAGTCTGAGCACAACCTTTTATTAGAAGTAGAAGATGAGATTTAATTAGAATTGGATCAGACATTTTAGAATCCACCCAATCTAAAGGTTAAATACCAGGTTACTCTGGAACCAAACCAAGCATTCATATCCTAAGCAGGTACCATCTGGAGAAAAAAAAGTTAAATGGGTTCCCGCTCAGGAAAACTAATTCACACTCTAATAATAGATTTGCTTTTTGAGTGTTGCCTACTGTGTGCTAGGCCCTGTACCAGAAACTTTATAATTCTGGGTTTTTTTAAGCTTCAAATAACCTTATCTAGTGAATATTATCATTCTCATTTCCTGATGAAAAAATTAAGGACCAAAAGTTAAGTAACTTACTCCTTGATCACATAGTAAAAAAGAGAGCGAGCTACTGTAGACCAGATATATAATTGCATCTTTCTACTGTTCTATGTTAACCATTTTTATCCATGCTATATTTCTGGACAGGAGGCAGAGTGCATCTTAATTAGTTTTACGAAGACTTGGTTGAAACAGAACTCCCTGGTCTTTAACAATTATTCAGAAACTCTTAATTTGCCAAGTTTCTGATTCAGCTTTAAAGAAGCCTGATTCGAGAGTTAACAGTGCAGACTCTGATTCCAGAACATCTGGGTTTAAATCCCAGCTTCCCTGTTTACTTGCTATATGAAGTCATTTAACCACTTTAAGACTTAGTTTCCACCTGCAAAATGGGTATAAGTAGTAATCTACCTTAAAGGGTTACTGTGAGGATTAAATTACTTAGTACATATTAATTATCTCCTTCAATGAGTATCTGGAAAACAGTAAATACTAAGTATTATGTACTGTTTTTATTGCTATCCAAAAACATCATCCATGACTGACAAAGCCTTGAGTAAACACCAAGGAAATGGCACAGAAAGTAAACTGTACTGACATATCACATTCTAATAAAGTCATAGCTCTACATGATAAATGTGTACATAATCAGTACCTCAGCATTTTTAATAATTTCAGAAAATTACAAGACTTTTGAAGCATACCTTTGACGAATTACAGGATCAGATTTTTCAGGATCAATGTAAGGTCTTAGGATTTCATTAATAGTTTTATCATCTGGTACTCTTCCCAACAAAAAAACAACAAAAAGAAAACATATTATTATGTATAAGTTTCTACTAATGGTGTTAACTTGGAATCACTAAATCTTGTGATGTTTTGTTTAAATGACTAAACACAGACCTTTTATTTTACTCTTGGCAAAATATAACATCCTTTTAAGCAAAAACTGCTTAGGAAAAAGGCTTAAAAAAATTCTTGGACACACTTAAAAAGTCCTAAAAAGCAATTATTTTGAGAAGCTCCCTATAAATCAATTATAAAAATATGAAGCCTCTTTTAACACACACCTGTGCTCACAGACGAGAAGAAAGAACTAAGGATGAAATATATTTGAAAGATGTAGAAATAAAAAATCCGAAAAAAGGTTGCAAATTTCAGTGCATGTTCAAGTTTATTCATTCTAAATCATAAGACCAGGGTAAAAAATTGATATTACTTTTTCTGGAAACAAAGTATTTCAAGTTTTTCAACTTTCCAGTAAATATGCACATTGTTTAGAATTATAAATCTGTAGAAACAAAATTAAGACACTGCTTTGAATGAGTAACTTTTTCCTCAATTATACATATTCATATATACTACTGTGCTATAAATAGCTCCATCCATAATATTTAAGTCCTTTCCCTGACTTTAGTCTGGTATAAACTTCAAAGGTAACAACTTAAGTCGTCCATTTTACTCCTGATACACATTTAAGTTAACAGTTTATTGTAAATACAAAACCACAATAAGAACAAAGTTCTTAATAGTTGTAATACTATACCTTTTTTCTATGTACACAGCTTGACTCTGAGGAAACTGGAGCTTCACATGCCAACAAAACTGCTGTTTTCTAAATTAGAAGATAATCTTATGAGGATCAAGGTAGACAATAAATTTTCTTTTTCAGATAGTAATTCAAAAAGTATTCCTAACACTTAATGTATCTTTCAACTATTTTCTAAGGTTTTAGAAGCTGTTTTTCAAACAATATACCTGTAAGGATTCTGAAGAGGAAAACAAAATGAAGTGCAACAGTTTTGAATTACAAGGACTTTACACTCCTGAATTAGAAGGCAATTTCACACAGATCAGGGGCTTTTGAGATCAGTGTGTTACTACTTGAAGTTTACAAATAAATTCCTCCTGACTAAAAACAACGGGCTGATGTCTTTGCCTAACTAGTTTGGAAATTAAGTGAATGAAGTGTTGTCTGGTTACAACCAGCTGGTTGCAGATACACTTCCAAGCCATGAGTACGTGCATTTTGTAGCAAAACAGTGGACAACAAGTTGGTTGCTAAGCAGAATGCACTCTCAGCTAGAGTCCTTTTGCTTTCAGGTCTAAACTTTGGTTTGATACACGATCAACAGTAATAATTCACCAAATGACTAATTTTAGCATAATGACCATATGTTCTATTTAACACCCCTAAATTTGGTGACACTAAATACTATTCCTTCTTCAAAAAATTTAATGCTTCAAATATTCAATCCAACAGAGAAATTTAAATGTTTTCACCATTTGATGGTTTTACATGTTTTCCTTACTTAGAGAAAATTTCTAACAACCCACTGGCAAGTTAATGGCCAACAGCGTTTCCAAGCAAATGACCAGCATCACTATAAATCTGTCCCTTAGCAGGATGGCTCCAAAATCTCAAATAGTTTTCTTTTAATACAATCTAGTAGAGTATGTCTCACTAAACATTTACATGATTTAGTCAAATTTTTATCAGATACAATAAGAATAAAAGCAAGTAAAAATCCTTCTTTTAGGGTAAGTCTATCACAGATCTGCTTATGGAAGTTTTTGTTATTAAAAAGACAGTTTTTAGCATGAGCTAGAAAAAAATATGCTTGATTATACTTCTGTTGAAAGTGCCACTTCTCATGTAAGAAATAATCATGTTAAGTTTAGCATTTCTTTTTTTTCTGATAGAACAGAGCCATAAAGTACCCTTTATTAACTTAAAGACCAGATGTCTAAAATCTCAGAGGAAAAACTTCTAAAAGAAATCTGAATGCAAATGTAACAGTTCCTGGTTTTAAATAAACAATTCTTCCAAAACAAAACACCCTGCAATGTTCGTTATCTGTGAAACAGGCATTGCATCATATCACCATCAAAAGGCTCTGAGATGCCACATTTCCTTTCTCCCCATATTTATTTATTCATCTGAGAGAGAGAGCGCACACATGTGGGGTGGGGGACCAGAGAAGTAGGGAAGAAGAAAGAACCTCAAGCAGATTCTGTGCTTACTGGAGTATGGAGCCCAACATAGGGTTCAATCTCACAACCCTGAGATCATGACCTGAGCCCAAACCAAGAGTCAGATACTCAACTGAGTCACCTAGGGCCCAATTTCACATTTCTTAGTAAGATATAAACCAATTTTTAATCTAAATGTATAATATGGCTTCTTGCTAAATATATTTGTTTTTCCCATGTTATAGAGGAGAAAATAAGATTATGAATTCATCATCTTATGGGACTGTAAATCATATTTAATTACTCCAATCATTGCTTGAGTAATTTCAAGAACCATTCCTCTTTCTTAACACTCAGTAGACACTAAATACCTTCAGAAAGTACTTAGCATTCCAAAAACAATGGTAGAAAAGCCCCCGGAAATCATTTTATTTGCTATAGTTAACTAGTTGTGATTGTAAAGAAGTCATTCACTCCTATTTTATTATATATACATTGCTAAATTATGACTATTATAAAAATATTTCTATATATGGTCTCAGTTCAAACATGAACAAATATGAGATGTATACTTTTAACAAATGTGACCTTGCAATTTTTCATAAACAAGGAAGAAGAATATAAAGAACACTCAATGCACCCATACTCAAGATTAATCCAACTTGCATGTTGCCATATTTGTTTGAAATATTTTTTTCTTCTAAGGAATAAAAAGTTAACTGAACTGTTCCTTGATCAAATTCCCTTCCCATCCAGAGGTAGCTAATTTCCTGAGGTTGGGTGTATATTCTTGCCATTCATGGTTCTGTACTTTATGTATGTATCTATACACATATGTATAAACAATATAGATTTTGTGTAACATTAACATTTACTTCAAAGTTATCATACTCTAAATATCCTATGCCTTGCTTTTCATTTACATTATCCTTTAGATTTTATTTTAATACATACAGATTAGTTCATTAACTTAAACTGTTCCATAGTATTTCATTTTGTGAAAAATGCCAAAATCTATTTATCCATTCTCTACTGATAGATATTATGATTGCTTCCACTTTTTTATCATTTGTTTTACCATATTAAATTACAGTAAAGAAAAAAAAAAAAGATTTTCCCTAGGGATGCACCTATCATTTACCTCTTCTGATACACAAAATTAAATGTTAGCTTCATTGAAAAACTGCCTGTATTTTTTAACTCTATGGTAGTGTAAAAATCACTTGCAAACAGTAGTTCAGAATACAAAATTTAAGGAAAAGAATGGACACAAGAGGTTGAAGGGTACTGTATAAAGATTCCTGAAATGGCTGAGTTAATTTATTTCTGAAGTAGTTGCCAGTTCTTTAGTGTTCCTGAAACTGATGTAGTTCTGCCATGGGCAATGAAATCTAAATCTCAAAAGAGTTAGGGTTTTTTTAAGTTCAATTTTTAATTTTAATTCTAGTGTGGTTAACATACAGTGTTCTATCAGTGCTCATCATGATAAGCACTATCATCTGTTTCACCCTCCCCCACCTCCCCTCTGATGAGCATCAGTTTGTTCTTCAAAGAATTAAGTTCATTTCCCACTTTTCATAATTACATATAGTGATACATGTCCCAATTATAAAAATACATATACACCAAAATCACATTATTTTTGAGGGGGATTGTGAGTAATTTTATGTTTTATGTTTGCATCAGTAAATTTTCTAGAACACTGTAAAGGAAAATGGAACACTTTAGTGAGTATCTTTATGCATGCACACACACACATACATTTTTATATTTTGGACTATTCTGTAAAGACAGATTCCAAGGAGCAGAATCACTGGACTAGAACAGGGTTTCTTAACCTAGGCAGTGCTGACATTTTGGACCCCATACCCCTTTGTTATGGTGGTGGTGGTGGTGGAGGTGGGAAGACAGGGGAAACAATTCCCCCAGCAGGATGTTTAGCAGCATCCCCCAAGATGCCACTAGCAACACCCACTCCTCCAGTATGACAACCAAAGATGCCTCCAATTATTGCAGATGTCCTTTGGGAGGCAGAATCACCACTTGCTGAGAACCACCGGGATAGGGCTTAAAACATTCACTATTACTCCTACTATATCAAGACTACTATCCCCTAATTTCAACAAAATGCCTTCAACTATAATCATGTCACTGTGTCCTTGCCATAATTACCAAATTCTCATGAATGGAAATACTGTAAATAAATATTCTAGGTAACTTATGTACCTCAAGGCACTATGTCTAGAGTTTGATAAAAGACTAATGAAGAACAGTGGCAATTGTTAAACCTAATGTCCCCTTCTGGACCACCTGACAAGTAAGAGAACAGTGACCTCTCTTTGAGTCCATTAAACTAAAAAAATACTCATGCCCAGCAAAGCTTTTTCTCCTGCCCCCTCAATCATGCATTCTTAATGAGGGCAGCATCACCAAAGGGGGGTAAAGTTTGTTCTTGGGAGTGCTAAAAAAAAAAAAAAAGTCTCAAATATTACCATGGCGTGTGGGCTTCCAAAGGGTCCCCGTACATAAACAAGATTAATAAGTACATCCTATATCTATGGTATCAAATATCATGGAGGGGCAATTAGATGGAAATGTCTAAAAGGGCTCCTTGGGAGGCAATAATAATAATAATAAAAAAGGTTGAGAAACATTTATAAGTATTAAAAGAGGAAAATAAATATTATACTTGATTTTAATAAGGTAATACAGGGCACTTATTTAAGAGCTAATGCTTACTAGAAACTGTTAAGGCTCATTCTCTCCCACAGTTTAAAGAAAACAGTATGTGCATGATGACACAAATTTACAGGGGATGCAAATTCTATACCCATGCCTGTAATTATTCTTCTGACTCCATGACTTAAAATTGCTAATTTTCATATCTGGAGCGCTACCACAATTCCAAGGGAGAAGGGCAGAAAACAAAGGCACCAGATCCTTTTAAATGGCACTGATTTCTTAATACAGTAAGATTTTCAAGTTCATTTATAACCAAAGAAATGGAAATGGAAATGAAATCGTTTTACCTGTCAGATTTACAAAGATGTCGTTAAAATCAGAAATACTAGGGACGAGTGGTGAAATGGACATTTTTCATTGTTGAGAGAAATATAAATTGGTATAAGCTTCTGGCAGTTTAGTTTCATAAAAGCCATAAATAAATATTCATAATAAAAAAATACATATTTTTGCCTCAACAATTTTATTCCCAGGAATTTATTCCAAGGAAATAATTGGACAAGTAATGACATATGTTCATGTCTGCTGTTTCACTCTAGAAAAAAAAAAAAAACCTAAATGGGTATCATCAGAGAACTGATTAAATAAATTATAGCAGATCTACATAATGAATGAAAAGATGAGGCAGAACTATATGCATTGAGGTAGAAAAATGTATGTGTTGAATGAGGGCATATATGTTTAAAATACATATCCATAAATGTGTTTACAAGTATGAAGGACATGCCCCAAACTTTTAACTACGGTTATTTCATAATGAAAGGACTTAATTCTTACCTAAAAATATTCCTTAGTGGAAGTGTTCTTTTAAGAGGTTTCCTTTTTATCTCAGAGATTATTGCCCTACCAGAACTAGGGTTACCCATCTAATCATTTTGACAGCTTCAAAGCTATCTTCCTCAAGAAATATTCCACAGCTAAGAGTTACATATGAAGGCTGAATTCTTAGTACTAAGATTTCTAATATAAAATTTAAACGAGCTTGAATATTTTTGTTCTTTAAAAAAAAAAAATTAACAATTTTCATTCCACTCTCTCACTGACTAACCAGTATTGACTCAAAGAACACTCCAAAGGGCTCCCTAAGCATTAAGCATGCGAACAAAGGGGACGAGGCCATGGAAAGCTTCTGTTTAGGGCTTAAATCAACCACCAATCCTGGGCACTGTGTTTCCCTTCCATATGGCTATGAGAGAAACACAGAGTTTCCATATGAAAGCACCTTGTTCTTCATGGCTGCTATACAGAGGAAGAATACTCAACATACTGTATGGACCAGAGGTAGGAGAAGGCAAAGGTTAAGTGGACTCTGGGCTTAAGTCCTACTCTTAACAATTTGTAACTTGATGTGATCTTGAGCAAGAGATAAATCTCTGTGACTCAGGTTTCTCAGAGTAAAGTGGGGAATAACAATAGTACTTATATCATAGGATTAAATGAGTAAATATATGTTGAGAGCTCAGAATATATCAAAAATATGTTACTGTTTTTACCATTGTTGTAATTCTACATTCAATCTAGTGTTCTGAGTTACAAAGCTTAGCACAGAAATATTCACAGGTCCTTTAACTGAGAATATTTTGCCACGAGTTCCTGACCAAATTCCACTTACCGTGTGGCTGGAGATGAAACTGACCATTTGGATTCATATTAGATTGCTAAAAGTCCTGAATGTTCTGCTAAACCCTATGGATTTTATTTTGTGGTTAATGCACCAACAACAAAGCTTTTAAAAAAATGAAATGAAGGGCTTGGAGGGAGAATCATCATCCTACTACTTAACTTTCCTAGTAAATATTTCTATAGTATATTCTACAGTATATTCAAGACATTAACTTTTCAGCCCTTATTTGTAATTATTAAGGGAAATGTTTCTCACTACTTTTGAGAAGCACAATAATAGGTCATGTCAGTTCAAATATGTCTAAAATTTTTACTTCTGATTTTTAAATACAGGTAACTCCATGGGAGTAAACTAAAGCTAGAATTTCCACATTTCTAATCTTCAGAATACTATATCACTAATTAAGTTAGTAAAGTCCATAGCTGATCAACCTACCAGCAGAACCTTTTACCAGAGTACTAGCAAGGAGCAACAGTAATAACAATAGTTTATTAAGTGCTTCTTTTTTTGCTTTCTTTTTTTTTTTTTTTAAGATTATTTATTTGACAGATCACAAGTAGGCAGAGAGGCAGGCAGAGAGGAAGCAGGCTCCCTGCCGAGCAGAGAGCTCAATGTGGGACTCGATCCCAGGACCCTAGGATCATGACCTGCCGAAGGCAGAGGCTTTAACCCACTAAGCCACCCAGGCGCCCCTAGTTTATTAAGTGCTTTTTAATATGTCCGACATTGTTCTAAAGGTTTTACCTGTATTACTTCTTTTTACTTCTTTTAACTTTGAGATGAATGCCATTATTTCATTTTACAGATGAGAACCCTAAGACAGAGAAAAGTCTCTCAAGGTCATTATTAAGTTGGAAAGTTGCAGAGGAGGGATTTGAACCCAGACAGTACAATAACTCCAGAGTCTATGCTCTAATCAACTCTACCATTATGAACTTATCAGAACTGCAAGTTCATTAACAAACAATGTACCTTTACGTACTGTTAATTTAAATGCAGTTCAGTTATATTTTATATATTTGCCTTCATATTTTGAAATCATTTATAACAGTTATAGTTTAACTGCCTCCTTGGCAATCTCTTACCACCACCCTCGTTCCTAATCTATAACCATGCTTTGAGGAATGGAACCCATTCCCTACCTCTAGGGATATGCACTTAATTGGTTGGCTTAAGAAAATCACTACCCTAGATTTTCCTTGACACAATGGATCAGGACTGGGCAGATGACCTAGGTGGTCTTATTGTGGTGAATTTCAGGCTTCCTGTTCAATAATGCTGGGAGAGAAGCACTCCTGGATCTTAACTGCAACTCAAACTGTTACCAGGGCACCCTATGAGCATGAGGATTGAGCTTACGCCACGGAAGATACAATGGAGAACCAGCAAAAAACTGAGTTATTGATGATGTAATCGAGTCATTTTATCTATTAACTCTGAAGTCATTCTACCTCTGGACATTCAGTTATGATGGCCAATAATATACCCTTTTAAAACTCAAACTGGTTTGAGTTGGGTATTTTATTTCAAGCAACATCAAGCATCCTGATATAAGGAATTGAAGTTTTCTTCTTTCTAGGTTTCATCTTTCATTTTTCATTCTGAAGCAGCAGAAAAGGAAGATAGACTAAACTGTAAATTGTCAACTCTTATGAAATTTGGAAGCAGCACATTCTACCTGAAGGAATTTCAGGAAAAAACCATTTTGTTCCACCATAAGTTATAAAACTTTACCTGAATTTAAAGCAGAAGGAAAATCTACCAAATTTTGAAACCCTTCGAGGGAAAAACAAATGTGTAAAATACCTACACAATCCTTCACTCACAGACATTTTATCTTTTAGAATACATTTCAAGAACAAATTTTAAAGTCTCAAGAATAAATATAACTATTCCTCATAAAAATAATCCATCTATTTTATTAGGATTGGTACCATAATAAGTATTTTTGGAAGAGTGAATACAAAGGATCTGTGTAGTTACTTAGCATGGATTAAAATTACTGGAATTGGGGAGAATAAAAACCATAATTTTATATGTCTCACATCATTATGAAAATACTTTGAAAAGTTCCAGTTATATATTACATTTTGCTCTTTTAAAAATTAGTTTCACCACTACACAATAATAATAGGAAACAGGTTAAGTATGTGGTACTGGCTTTAGTAGACAGTATATTAAGAAAATGGATATAGCAGGTAAATACTGAAATGAAAAAGTACATCTTGCTTCAAATAACTGATAAATACTTGAGCATTTAATAAACTAGTTCTCAACTGGGAGTTGTACCAACCTGGGCGGTGGGGACATTTGGAAATGGCTGGGCAGTTCTGACTGTTCCAAGACTAGGAAGCACTTCAGGCATTTTAGTGGGGAGAGAACAGAAATGCTAATCTTCCTGTAATGCATGGGAAAGTCCCACACAACAAAAAACCAGTCCTGTTCAAAATGCCAATAGAGCCCTTACTAAGAAACACTAGAATGCAGAAAGGAGAACACATGTATATGCATACCAAAAACCGAATGCCAGCACTAAATGCAGCATGTGTTTCGTATTAACTGTGGAGAAAATATGTACTATAGGAACTGCAGCAAAAAGAAGTAACAGAAAAGATGAGCTATTGTGTCTTCACAGATGGTTAGAAAATAATGGATGAGGAAAACATTCTAGGATTAAGCATGGTGACCAGCCTGGGTATACTTGCTTGACTGTATTAGGAAATCAGGTGGGGACAGACCATTCAGTAGGGATCCCTCATACCAAAAGGAACATTTTCTGCTCTAAGTATGACTATCTCAACTCCCTGACATGGCATATAAAGTCCTGCAAAGCCCAGCCCAAGTGGGGCTCTCTCCAACCTCATCTCCTACCACTTACCAACTCCCAACCTAGTTTCTAGACACACCAAACCACACACAGTGTCTTACCTTTACTACTTTATCCTGTTGCATCTGATAGTCTCCCACAAGACCAGCCTCAAACCTAGACTTAACTTCTTGATTTTGAGCAAGTGACTGTCTCGATAAAAAACATTTTATAAAGATGTGTCAGACAGCCATGTGTCAAGTGAATGAAGTAAGGAGACACTGAGGTAGGGTGGGCACTCAGAAGCTCTTCAATAATCCAGGGTGAGACAAGGTGGGCCCGCATGGGAGAATACAGCTGATAAATGCTATGGTGAAGGAAGGGGAAAGAACAGATGCCAGAGGCATATCATGAAGTAGTACACCTGGGGACTGCGGAAGGACTTCCTTAACTGAACCTAGGCAGGGACTCCAAGAAGACCAAGGGTGTTTTCCATTTTCATGAATGCTGGCTAATTGCTGCTATGGAAAAGTACCACCTCTGTGATGCTATGTCACAGAAACTTCCTTACCACTGCCTACACGGCCCCGGTAAGGAAATGCCTGTTTGGGGAATTAAGTTTCTACTTTTTCATACTGTTTTTTCTAAATCCCTGCTGTTGCTCTGAAATCTTTCCACCAAACTAGATCACTGCAAAATCCACTTGTCCCTCTATTACCACAACTGTTAAACCCATCATTTCCTTTTCCTTTGCTCTTTTCTAAAGTCAATTTGCAGTAAAGTATACTATTTATAGGTCATCATGTAAGTAAAATACTGTGTTTTATGAAGGGTATCACCACATAACTGGTTAAGGAAAAAATGCTACTGACATTAATAAAGAGGTAGATGGGTATATTACTGCAATATAATTAGAATGCTGTAATTTTATCTGAAGGAAACAAAGTAATTTTGTGAATCTGTAAATAAAAGGTTACTTCTTTACAAGAGAGACATCTAGTGGCTAGCTTCTAACACAGGACAGGCGCTCAATTATTAATTCAAAGTGTTGTTAAATAACGGACACACGTCTACCATCTTCTCAGACTTAGACTCTCTTAGACATTCCGTATTAGTACATTCAGACCTGTTCCATTCTTTTTCCATTGTAAAAACATGCCATAATTTATGCTGTCCACTCCTAACAAATTATTTATTTTCATACTACTCTTTTGCTATTACAAACAACACTGCACTCAATATCCTTGTACATATTCCATTTAAATGGAATAAATTTCTAGAAGTGGAATTGCTAAGTGAACAAGTAATTATCATGTCTTCCTGATCCATCTCTTTTCCCCTACTGCCTTATCTTTGTACTGGGGCCACTGTTTATTTTAAACAAGACATTTTAGAAGAGATAATCTGAAAACCTTCTCAATAGCATACATTAAGAAATCCTGGAGAAATAAACAGACTGAGCTCATAGGCAGGTAAGAGATATCTTTCGGAACCAAAAGGAAGCAGGAACTAAAGACCCTGGGGGAATGCTGAAATGACACCTGCTCTGGAAACCTTTGCCAATTTTGGTACCGAGAGGCTTGTACACAACTATGGGATGACAGGAGACATGATCTTGGATCCACATATTTTGGAGACCTCAAACTGGGATCACACCATAAAGCCAGTGAAACTGTAAACCAGAAAAATCCTGACCACTAGCAAAGGAAACAACTAGGAAATATGTGGGCCTTAGCTCGGGCTCTAGGAGAAAGGTAGAAACAGTAGAGGGAAAGACCTCAATTGAAAATGTGGAACTGTAGCTTCCTCAAATTGGCTGGGATTCAAATTATCCCTACTAATATAGTCTAAGAAATTTAAGACTAAGAAATTAAAAAGGATCCTAAATTGGAGCCATAGAGTATCTTGGCATAAGCAAACGCATGCCACCTTCTATGTCAACTTGTGTTCACAGCTCTTTTTTAGAAGGAAAAAAACAAGAAAACCAGCCAGCCACCATAACCAAAAGTCAGCAGAAACAGCACACAGCAGTAACAGACTTCTAATACTGGAATTATTTAAACAGATAATAAATGTTCTAAATTTTTAAACAAAGGGAAACTTAAACATGAGAAAAGAATACAGTTCGATCTAAAAGAGCAGAGAGATTTGGGAAAGACACAAAACTTCTAGAAATGAAAAACAAAACTAAAACAAAAAACACTACATGAGCTAAAGATAAGATTAATTAGACACAGCTGAAGAGATAGTGACTTGAATGATGTAACTGAATAAATTACCCTGAAAGTAGCAAAAACAAACAAATGAGATATTAAAATAATGCCTTAGAATTCCCAGAACTGCAATATGCAGAAAGCACAAATGCCAAGGAAGATAAATAAATTTTTTCAAAAAATCACATGAAGACCCATATCATACGGAAGCTGCAGAACTCCAAAGACAAAAGTGAAGATCTGAAAAGCAACTGCAAGGGACAAAAAAGAGAGTGTTCTTACGAGTGGCAAAAAAAAGAAAGAAGGGAATAAGTAACTGAATGGAAGTATCAAAATAAAATATCAAGATATTTAATATTCAGCTAAACTCTCATTCAAAAGTAAGGGTAAGCTATATGATCTCATATATGGAATTTTAAATCAGGCAAAACTCAACACCAGGACATCACAGGATGTCCCTGGTGAGGAGAGGAACTAACAAGGAAAGACCTTTCTAGGGTGAAGGTAATATTCTATATATACAGTGTTACATAGATATAGGCATACCTCGGAGATAATCATGGGTTCAGTTTCAGACCACTGTAACGAAAGTAAATACTGCAACAAAGCCAGTGAAATGAATTTTTTGGTTTCCCAGTGCATAGTTATTTTTACATCATACTGCAGTCTGTTAAAAAAACAAAGTACATATCTCAAATTTAAAAAATACCTTATTGCTAAAAAATAAAAAATGCGAACCATCATCTGAGATTTCAGGGAGTCGTCATCTTTCTGCTGGGGGAGGGCCTTGTCTCAGTATTGATGGCTGCTGAATGATCAGGGTGGCAATTTTAAAAAACAAGACAACAATCAAGTTTGCTGCATTGACTGACTCTTCCTTTCGTAAATGATTTCTCCATAGCAGATGATGCTTGGAGTTCTTTACCCATAGAACTTTCAATACTGAGGTCAGTCCTCTCAAACTCTACCACTGTTTTATCAATTAAGTCTAACATTCTAAATCCTCTGTTGTCATTTCAACAATCTTCAGAGCACCTTCACCAGTAGTAGATTCTATCTCAAGATACCACTTTCTCCATTCATAAGAAATATCTCCTTACGTGTGAAAGTTGTATTGAGATCACAGCCATTCAGCCACCTCTTTAGGCTCCACTTCTACTTCTATCTAGTGCTCTTGCTGCTTCTACCACATCTGTAGTTACTGCCTCCACGGATGTCTTAAACCCATCAACGTCCTCCATGAGGGTTGGAATTACTTCTTCTAAACATACCTGTCATGCTGATATATGGACCTTTTCCCATGAATCACACAAGTTCTTCATAGCAACTAGAATGGTGGGTCCCCTTCTGGAAAGTTTTCAATGGATTCTGCCTGGGTCCATCAGAGGAACCACTATCTATGGAGGCTATAGACTTATGAACCGCATTTCTTAAACAGTGAGACTTGAAGGCCTAAGTGACCCCTGACCCATGAATTGCAGAATGGATGCTGTGTTAGCAGAAATGAAAACAAGATTCATCTTACTGTCTAGCTCCATCAGAGCTCTTGGATGACCAGATGCATTGTCAATGAGCAGCAATATTTAGAAAGGAATCTTTTTGTCTGAATAGTAGTTCTCAACAGTAGGCTTAATTCAGTAAATGATGTTATGAACAGATGTGCTGTTATCCAGGTTTTGTTGTTCCATTTATAGAGCCTAAGCAGAGCAGATTTAGCATGCTAGGATTTCTGGAATGGTAAAGGAGCCTTGGCTTCAACTTAAACTCACTGGCTGCATTAGTCTCTAGTAAGATAGTCAGCCTCTCCCCAAAGCTTTGAAGCCAGGCATTGACCTCCTTCCTAGCTAGGAAGTCTAGACAGCATTTTCTTCCAATATAAGCCTATTTTGTCTACACTGAAAATGTGTTGTGTAGTGTAATCACCTCTAATTATATTGGCTAGATCATCTGGGTAACTTGCTGCAGCTTCTACATCAGCACTTGCTACTTTACTTTGCACTTTTATGTTACGGGGAGGACCTCCTTCCTTAAACCTCACACACCAATCTCTGCTAGCTTCAGACTTTTCTTCTGCAGCATCCTCACCTCTCTCAGCCTTCATAGAACTGAAAAGATTCAGAGCCTTGATCTGGATTAGACTTTGGTTTACAGAAAGGTTGTCACTGGTCTATCTTCTATCCAGACCACTTAAACCTTCTTCGTATTAGCAACAGGCTGTTTTGCTTTCTTATCATTCCTGTGTTCACTGGAGTAGACTTCTAATTTCCTTTAAGAACTTCTCCTTTGCATTCAGAACTTGGCTAAGTGTTTGGTACAATAGGCCTAGTTTTAGGCCTACCTTGGCTTTGACGTGCCTTCCTCACTAAGCTTAATCATTTCTAGCTTTTGTTTTATAGTGAGAGACATGAGAATTCTTTCTTACACTTGAACACTTAGGAGGTCACTATAGCATTATTAATTGGCCTAATTTCAATATTGTTGTACTTGTAATAAGAGGCACGAAGAGAGGGAGAAAGATGGGGAATGGCCAGTTGGTGGAACAGTCAGAATCCACACATTTATCAATTAAGTTTACTGTCTCAAATGGGTGCACTTCATGGCACCCTAAAACAATTACAATAGTGACATCAAAGATCACTGATCACAGATCACCATGATAAATAATAACAAAAAAGTTTGAAACACTCTGACAATTACCAAAATGTGACAGAGACATGAAGCAAGCAAAATGTTGGAAAAATGGCACCAAAAGACTTGCTTGACGGGACTGTCATAAACCTTAAACTTATAAAAAACATAGTATCTGCAAAGCACAATAAAGTGAAGTGCAACAAAAAAAGGTATGCCTGTATATGAATTTGTCAAAACTCAACAAGGGTACTTTTAAGATTTGTGTATTTCACTGCATGCAAATTTTACATCAATAGGAAAAGTGAGCTTCCTATCTTTCAGATAAATGTTTAAAAACTCTGTTTTTTCTTTCATTGAACATATGATGTCATTTGACGACAATTCTTCCACATCTAGTTTGTCTCTGGGTACCTAGAATTCCACCTTGGGAAGATACAATCAATTTAACTCAGTCCCACAGTACTGAACACTTGAGTTGTTGCATTTTTTACATTATTAAAAACAATGCCGGCATAGATATGTGTAATTCTGTAAAGTGTATGAATACATCTGTAGGCTAAATTATTTAAGTATGTGTATATAACATTTTGAAAAATATTACTAAACTGCCTCTAAAATGATCACTAATGTATATTCTCAACAGTCGAAGAGCAAATTGGCCTGGCTAACCCATACCTTCATTAGATATTATCAACATATACCTACAGGCCATGTATTTATATGTACATATCTTTCTATGATGTGCCAGGACCATCTATTCACTGAGATTTAAGAGATTCACAGTCATACTGGTCAAAAACTCCTGCCATAAAGGATGCCTGATTTACAATAAACCTCACGCTTCTAAGGTATGTATTGCACCTGCTATGTAACTATACTGATAGTTCTACAGAGGTAACCCAGACACAATGGAGCAGAGTCACACTTCACATGAATTTTGTGTGGTAATACCCACAAAGAATTCCTCACTCTATTCAAAAATTATCACTGGAATGTTTAATTTTAAACAAGTTCGATTTGAGTTTTTGACTATATTGTAACTCAAGCTGCTTAAACAAGCAATAACCAATTTAATATTGAGAGAGTTACAGCAATCATCTTCGTACACAGGACCAACATCTCATGTGAACAATAACAGTAAAATCCCCAAATATCAGAAATTGCAAGTTTTCTCAGTAACTTTTTTGCCAGCAAAACCTGCCTGACTGAGCCAGTTCACAATCATTATTTACCCATTATAATGTAAACATTTACAGGTTTCACTGTAGACATAGTATCCTTTGATTATGTAATGCTGCTTCAGACCTCTTAGAGGTCAACTTAATATAGTAAATTTACCATATCTCCAAGGATTTCAGATAAGAAAAGCAGATCTTGAATTGTCATTGTATATCATTTACTAAGTGCCAGGTACTACTTTAGGTGTAACTTCATTTAATCCTCTCAACACAGTAAATTCAATCTTGCCAAAGGTCACCTAGTATGTACTTAATGGTAGAGGCAATATTCAAATTCAGGTTTATCTGAGTAAAAGCATTAATCGCTTCTGAAAGTTGAAAAAAAGTACTGAAAACGAACCTCTTAAAAATAGAATACTGGGGCATGGGAAGTGAAAATAATCCTTTAAAAAGATTTATTATTCCCCTCTTCTCCCTTTCTAGCAATCATCTTAAATAACACATCATCTAATAACACTAAATCATAAAATAACACTTAAATCATTAAAACCTAGTCATTTTCATATGAATGGCTAAGAAAACAAAGGTATCCTAAAGAAGATACTTCTAAATTTTTAAAGATTTTATTTATTTGAAAGACTGAGATCATAAGTAGGCAGAGAGGCAGGCAGAGAGAGGAGGAAGCAGGCTCCCTGCTGAGCAGAGAGCCCTATGTGGGGCTCAATCCCAGAACCCTGAGATCCTGACCTGAGGCGAAGGCAGAGGCTTAACCCACTGAGCCACCCAGGTGCCCCAATACTTCTAAATTTTTTAAAATTTTGTTCCATTTTTTCCCCTATGAGTGAAGACAGGATCTTATATATTTATCTTGCTACTTATACACCACCTTTGAGCAACAGAAATTTTTTGCAATCCTGATTCTACTATACATTAAGTTCAAGAAGTACATCTTTTGTATTAATCTAAATCACTTGAATCTCAAGTAGGAGTGATTCTGTCTCTCCCCTCTGCCCCCACCTCCAGGAAACATCTGGTAATCTCTAGAGACATTTCCTGTTGCCACAAGAGAGGTGCTGGGTTGGCTGGGTAGATGGGTGTGTGTGTGTGTGTGTGTGTGTGTGTGTGTTACCAACATCTAGTGGGCAGAGGACAGGAATGCTACTAAACACCCTAAAATGCACAAAATAGCCCCTCAAAACAAAGAATTCTCTGGGTCAAAAGGTCAGGAGGGCCAAGATGAGAAATCACAACCTAAATCACTAATGAAAATGTTGAACAAGAATGAATAAAATATTGGGACACACTAAGGAGATTTCCAAGCTGATTATCAATTAACTAACCAGCAATATTCTCAATATTCAGTATGGCTTTCACCCAACTGGGACCTCACCTTAATGTTTTATTCATCTAACATCTAAATGCAGACATTTTCAATTCAGTTAATAGCAAAACCATTTCATTTAAAAATAATAATGGGCAATTTCACAACAAACTAATGGAAAATTTAGTTACATAGATTTTGAATTATTTTTATCATTATTTTTTTTTCACTGAACTGACCCCCAAAATGGTCCTACGAATGAAAGATCATCTTACCATAACGGACTGGATTAAGTCAAAGTTTATACTCTGAAACATGTATTCAAATATTCCCTATCACAGTAACAATTAATAAAAAGCAAATAAAAAAATGTCATTGCGGGCGCCTGGGTGGCTCAGTGGGTTAAGCTGCTGCCTTCGGCTCAGGTCATGATCTCAGGGTCCTGGGATCGAGTCCCGCATCGGGCTCTCTGCTCAGCAGGGAGCCTGCTTCCTCCTCTCTCTCTCTCTGCCTGAGTCTCTGCCTACTTGTGATCTCTCTCTGTCAAATAAATAAATAAAATCTTAAAAAAAAAAAAAATGTCATTGCAACCTTCCAATTTAGCAACATTTTTTTAAAGAGAAAACTCAGTGGTATTGAGACATTTAAATGGATATTCTCAAACACTACAAATGGAAATGAAAACCAGTTTAGTCCCAGTTTATTACTATAAATCACAGTTTACAGATGAGGAAACTGAGGCAAAAAGAAGTTAGTGGTTTAGCTTAGTATCACGTAGCTAGAAGGAGGCTGATTACAAATTTGAATATAAGTAGTCTGGCTCCAGTTTCTGCTCTTAACTATTCCATCTTACTATCTCTAGGTTGTAGAGATATTTACAACTATTTAAAATGCATCAAAAATGAATGTAAGACCAAATTAAAGGATAAAGAGACTAGTAAAAATATTCCCTATGTATGGAACAGAATAAGATGAGCTATAAACAGGCACATCTTAAAAAAATATTCAAGTAAAATGAGCTATAAGCAGGTACATCTTAAAAAAATATTCAAGAGCTCACCCTTTCCAATAACCAGATGTAGTCTCTATTGTCTCTGATCCAGTTAAGTCTACTTTCTAAGGATGGTACAGAAAAAGCCATGTAAACACACAAAACAGTTCTTCAAGGAAGAATAATTTAATGTAATGTTTATCGTGGCATTATTGCTAACAATTAGAAACTAGAAAAAAGCTAAATGTTCATGAATATGGAAATAATTAAATAAATTTAAACATAGTAGCCATTGCTGGGATACACTATTTAGAAATAAGGCAGATCTGCATTAACAAGAAAAGAGCCTCTAGTTGTAGAAAAAAGTAATTCTTTTAGTCATAAAAAATTAGCAATGTCTAACTTGAAAAGTCATGTAACTTTGTATATTCTTATGCATTTAATACCATGTTTTATTTTATTAATGGAAAAGTAGAACAGGGTTAGAAGGAAACATCAAGTGGTTATCAGTGGTCATCTCTACATAATGGAATTATAGGTGCTCTTTTTCCTTTAAACTTTTTTTTTTTTTTAAGATTTTATTTATTTATTTTACAGATAGAGATCACAAGTAGACAGAGAGGCAGGCAGAGAGAGGAGGAAGCAGGCTCCCTGCTGAGCAGAGAACCCACTCGGGGCTTGATCCCAGGACTCTGGGATCATGACCTGAGCTGACGGCAGAGGCCTTAATCCACTGAGCCACCCAGGCACCTCCTTTAAACTTTTGAATGATGAGTGTGTGTGTGTGTGTATATATATATATATTTTTTTTTTAAGAATTTATTTATTTGACAGAGAAAAATCACAAGTAGGCAGAGAGGCAGGCAGAGAGAGAGAGGAGGAAGCAGGCTCTCTGCCAAGCAGAGAGCCCGATGTGGGACTCGATCCCAGGACCCTGAGATCATGACCTAAGCCGAAGGCAGTGGCTTAACCCACTAAGCCACCCAGGTGCCCAATGATGGGTATATATTATTTTTACAGTTGCTACATACACTGATTCCTTCCTACATTCCAGTTAGTGGTTAGGTAAATTTTTACAATAAAGGTTACAACTTGGGGCGCTTGGGTGGCTCAGTCAGTTAACCATCTGCCTCTGGCTCAGGTCATGATCCCCCGGTCCTGGGATTGAGCCCCACATTGGGCTCCCTGCTCAGTGGGGAGTCTGCTTTTCTTTTCTCCCATTGCCCCTCCTCCTGCTTGTGTACTTTCTCTCTCGCTCTATCTCAAATACATAGTCTTAAAAAAAAGGTCACAACTCTATATAATAGCTATCATCATCTCCATTTTACAGATGTGAAAAAAGCAAAGAAACTGACTCTAAATCCTATTTTGAATTATGTTGCTAATCCCCTCATGTGAAAACACTAAAAAATTTTAAGAATACCAATTCCAAATAACTATAAATTCATGAGCAAAAGAGTCCCATTTGCTACTTCAGAGATCTGAAAATAACCAACTATAAATTTGGGTTCTAAACCCAAGAAATACACTTAATATTTATTTTTGAAAAAAAGAACAAAAACAAAAACTTCCCACATACATTCATGTTTCTAGAGACCCCATAATTTTACGTTTGAGGGTATATGGTTTTAAGTACTAAGAACTAAGCTCTGATGACAATCTGAATGGCTTCCTTCATAAGAATACATTTTGTATTTGAGAAGACGTGATCCAGTTACCTTAAATTTCAAATACAGTATGTCAATTTCTAAATATGTTGGTTTGAAAATGCACACTGGAATTACCTCATATTTGATAAATGAAAAACATTACTTTATTTCTGGAAGCTACCCAGAAAAAAGGAAAATCACTTTTACAAATATTTGTCTTGAAACATATAAAATAAATGGATCTACAACTTCTAACGTAACTTCTTTTGAAAAGGTGGAAAGCTTATCAGAATAATGGTAATTCTGATGGTTTTGCCTTGTCAGTTTATGAAGCATTACAACTGGGAGGGAATCTTAGTTTACCTACTACAACCCCCACATCATACAGATGAGGCCCAGAGAAAGTAATCTGCTCAAGACCTTGCAGTTACTAAGAGGCTGAAGAAGGTAGAACCCACTCAGGATCTTTTGCTTCTGAACCCACTCAGGATCTTTTACTTGTAAGTCCAGAATGCTGACATTTCAAAGTATTACCTAGGGGCGCCTGGGTGGCTCAGTGGGTTAAACCTCTGCCTTCAGCTCATGATCTCAGGGTCTTTGGATTGAGCCCCGCCTCGGACTCTGCTCTGTGGGGAGCCTGCTTCCCCTTCTCTCTCTGCCTGCCTCTCTGCCTACTGGTGATCTCTCTGTCAAATAAATTAAAAAAAAAAAAATTTTTTTTAAAAAAGAAAGTCTTACCTAATAATTCAGCAGGCTACTTACAGTATTTTGGGAATCCTGTCTCCTCTGTACTAATGGGACCTTTTAGATCCAGCACTTACAGAAAGCAGCAGGCTAATCTCTTTTGTATTTATCTGTACTCACAGATTTACTACAGAGTAAATGTTTTCAAAGTCCCTCTTTTCCAACATTGGCTTTCAAATAAATCTTACTGGAATCCCAAAAGAGTTTGATAGAAAACAATAAAAAAAACTAAACTCCTCCAGTCAAAATTGTACAGGGGTCCTGCCTTATTATTTTGTCCTTGTAACCTCTAAAATACTTCCATGGTACTTAGGTCTCAGATATGTACACATACAGTTACACATATATACACACACACCACAGGCCCAAAATTTTTATTAGTCACATGACATAAAATTGGTGTAAGTTTTTAAATGCTTATTTTCAATTTGTGCAATTACCTTGGCATAGACCAATAACAAAAAGCTTACAGACTACATGTTAGGTAACAATGCTCTATAGCAAACCAAACTTAAAAGATGTTCCTGATCAAATCAGAATACTCAATATACTAAGAATGAAATTAGAAACTTACTTCTTATCAAAAAATGTTGAATTTTCTTTTCTCTTGGTGAATCCATTGGGTAGAAGCTTTAAGTTAATACCTTGTCTTCTGGCACGATTTTTCATAAAGTACATCTAATAACAAAAAATAAATAAATGGACAAATTTTAAAATGCCTTAAATTTCAGAAGTGAGTAAAACAATGTTCAAAATGTAATAGTTAAGATTCATTGGGTACGTTTGTTTCACAAACTGTACTAAACAGCAATAACTCATTTAATCCTCACAATATTATCAGACAGGTACTATTACTACCCCCAATCTAGGAATGAAAATTAATGAGATGTCAACATTACATAGCTATTCCTGAGAGAGACAGCCTGTATTCAAACTCAGGTATATCTAATTCTAGAGCCTGTGTTTTCAACCATACATTCTATGAGCCAGAAGAAGGATTTAATGGGATTTTTAAAATATATAGGTCATTTGGCAATTCATAGGGGCTACCTATACAGTTCCTTTTCTTTTACTGAAGGGTTTATACCATCCATACTTGGATTTATACATGCCTGCTTTGATTACCAGACAGGCAGTTTACTCAGGGGAGGAACCATGGCATTGCTAGTACAAAGCCAAACTTAAAGCAGCCACCACTGTAGACCATACAAAATGGGGTATGTGAATAATCTGGCTCTGAAATGTGTTACTCCACTGACTGTCTGGGTTGGTTAAGCTGAACTAGTCAACTCCAGAGAGTAGTGAAGGAAATAATATCATCAAGACTTCTTCCTTGACACTCCAAAGGCAAATATAAATGCAAGTTTTTGGTTAAGTGAATGGCAATCTAGATTTTGCAATGCAAAGAGACAATTAAATCATAAGCCCAGGTTAAAGAAGAGTCAGTTATCATTTGTTAAGAAGAGAAATAATTTAAGAAATTACATCCAATTTTATAACTCATGTGACTTTGGTATCAGTAGTGGCAATGATTATAAGGATCAACCCTGCCACTGAAAACATGGAAGAATTACAGACAATGGGGGAAATAAATACATGTAATAAGATACATTTAAAAATCACCTTAGAAGCACCGAAAAGCTGTAAAAAAAGACAAAACAAAACAGAAAAATACAAATATACACACCAATATTTAGTGAGAAGTGAAAGCTCAGAGAGGTAAGCAAAGCATTGAAGCCACCTTTTTAAAAAATTAATTATTTTTATTAACATATAATGTTATTTGCCCCAGGGGTATACTTTGTGGATTATCAGGCTTATACAATTCACAGCACTCACCATATCACATATCCTCCCCAATGTCCATAACCCAACCATCCTCTCCACACACACCCCTCCCCCCAGCAACCCTCAATTTGTTTTGTAAGATTAAGAGTCTCTTATGGTTTGTCTCCCTCCCAATCCCATCTTGTTTCATTTTTTTCCTTCCCTACCCCCAAATCCCCACTCTGCCTCTCAACTTCCTCATATCAGGGAGATCATATGATAACTGTCTTTCTCTGATTGACTACTTCGCTCAGCATAATACCCTCTAGTTCCATTCATGTCATTGCAAATGGCAAGATTTCATTTTTTGATGGCTGCATAGTATTCCATTGTGTATGTGTGTGACCCCCCCCCCCACATCTTCGTTATCCATTCATTTGTTGATGAACATCTAGGTTGTTTCCATAGTTTGGCTACTGTGGACATTGCTGCTATAAACATCCGGGTGCACGTGCCCCTTTGAATCACTACTTTGTATCTTAAGGGTAAATACCCAGTAGTGCAACTGCCGGGTCATATGGTAGTTCCATTTTCAACTTTTTGAAGAACCTTCACGCTGTTTTCCAGAGTGGCTGCACCAGCTTGCATTCCCACCAACCTTGTAGGAGCATTTCCCTTTCTCTACATCCTCTCCAACATCTTTCATTTCCTGACTTAATTTTAGCTCTAAAGAACTTATCAAACTCAACACCCAAAGACATTCAATCAAGAAATGGGCAGAGGACATGAACAGACATTTCTGCAAAGAAGTCATCCAGATGGCCAACAGACACATGAAAAAGTGCTCCACATCACTCAGTATCAGGAAAATACAAATCCAAACCACAATGAGATACCACCTCACACCAGTCAGAATGGTAATGAAGCCACTTTTGCAAATTCTAGCAAATACAGGCTTTCCCTTTCAACAGCCTTCTCCCCAAAAAGGTCAGAGTCAAGACCCTGTAATCTTCAACCCTCCTCAAATGAATCTCAGTAACAGAACATGCCTAATAATATTAAGTTAAGGGCGAACCAGAAATAAACCCTATCCCCAGAGCATGCGAGGAAACTTATATTGGAATGACTGGAATAAAGGGGAAAAGGAAAGCAATTCATTAGAAGCTGTGGCCATGGGCCAGTTCTTGCTAACATTTGAAATGATTGGCCTTGCTTATGTAGTCAAGGGAATCTTAAACTTTCAACTTGGTTTAAGACAGATGCAGATTTGCAATATTCCCAGGTACCTGGCAGAATACAAGAAGGCCTGCACTCTACTCTTCAAAAAGTTCTCACAATTTAAGAAAAAAAAGCAGTACTGAATAAATAAAAAATAAAGAAGCATGAATAATGAATGCAAAGGTCAGTGAGCAAGAACCAAAAGAGAAAAGAGGTAGCTGATAATTCCCCATATATTCAGATACTAAAAGGATCATACACAGACGGTAGAGTATCTCTACAAAATTTAAAAACATTAGCAGTTTAAAATATGCACAGTGAAGAGAAACTATAAAAATGGACTCAGCAGATTTTTCAAAGAACCAAATAAAACTAGAATGTTTGCAGAATACATTACAGAGACAAAAAAGATTTAAAAAATCAAAGACCTTAAAAGGTAAGTAAGATATGGGGAGAGGACTTAAGTCACATTTAATGGTAGTTATAGAAAAGATAAGGAATAAGGTAGACGTAATCTTTTAATAGAAATGTGCTAAAAATTTCCCAGAACTGACGGAAGATATGCCACAGATTCAAGAAATCTAACAATTATCAAGTTAAGATGAAAAGAAATTTGCATTTTTTGTATTATAGCACAAATACACAATACCAAAGATAAAAAAATGCAGCCAGATTAAAAGATTTCAAAGGCAGTTAAAAACTCTAGGTGACTGCAATAATAACAGAAGCCATAAGACACTGGAACACTAATCCTAAACCAGAATTGCAGAGAAAAATCATTTCAAAGTGAAGAAAGGCAAAGAAATAGAAAATTAAACAAACAAACAAAAAACAAAAATCCGACAAAGGAACCCAAGAAGTGGAAAACCCTCTAATTTTCTTCTCTACAGGAAATCCTAAAGGTGTACTTGAAGCAGGAAAAAAGTTGTCTCTCAGATTTAAGATCTAAGATGATGAGAGAAGGAATAAAGAGCAAAGAAAGTGGGATATATAAACTCAAGGGGCGCCCGGGTGGCCCAGTGCGATAAGTGTCTAACTCTGGCTCAGGTCATGATCTTGGGGTCCTGGGATGGAGCCCAGTGTTGGCTCTACACTCAACAGGAAGTCAGCTTCTTCCTCTCTCTCTGCTCATCCCCCTGCTTGTGCTCTCTCTCTCAAACAAGGTCAAGAGGAATTTAAGGTAATTGCTAGTAAAATCTGCCTGCTACTTGTCTTCACAGATTAAATTTTGTTGGGATGTCACTCCAACCATTCGTTTATATACTGCTTGTGACGGCTTTCTCGATACAACAGCAGAGCTAAAGTAACAGAAACGATATGGCCTGGAAAAAATATTGACTATTTGACCCTTTACAGAAAAGTTTGCCAACTCCTATTATAAGGTCTTCTGCGTTGTTTAGGCACAGGGTTCAGGTACTACTTAACTTCAGATACTGGCAAATTAAGCATGCACGTTGTGGAGTCCAGCTTAACTAATGAAAGGATAGGAAAAGGGCCCATAAGTTCTAAACTGATAAAGAGAAAAATTTAAATGACTGAAAACAACAACAACAGTCCAAAAGATAAGAAGAAGAAAAAAAACGGATACAAATAGCAAAAATAATGTGACACATTTAAAGTCAATTATACAGGTGATTTATTAAAATGTAAATGAACTTAATGATTTAGTTAAAAGTTACAGACTATCAAATGGAAGAAGAACTGGAAACCAACCACAACCAGAACATAAGGACACAGAAAGGCCTTAAGGAAAAAAACAGACCATACAAATACCAAGCAAAGAAGTTTATAAGTATTAGTCAAAGTACACAAAAATCTAGAGACAAAGAGGGTTACCTTATAATGCCAAAGGATAAATACACCAGGGAAAAGTACTTCCTGAGGTATGCATTTAATAATTTAGCCTTAAAGCATATAAAGAAAAACAAACTGAACCACAAGGGGAAACAAATCAAACAGGCCTGTTTGAGTTTATCCACTGGGAAATGTTAACATACTTCTTTTGGAAACTTACAGACAAAACACACAGAAAGTATCAGTAATTATAAACAATTTGAACAACATAATTAATAAACCTGAGCTATAAGGGGTATATAGAGTACTATATTCAGCAACTGCAGAATATTCTTTGAAGCAAAAAAGAACATTATAAAACTTAACCATAAACTGGGCCACAAACACAAGCACTAAGGTATTTTAAAGGAATGACCTTGAAGAGTATGCTCTCTTAAAAAAAAGAAAAAAAAAAGAGTATGTTCTCTGACCACAGTGTAAGTAAGCTAAACATAAAAAAGATATAACAAAAGTCAAGAGGACACATTAGTAAAATAGAAAAAACATATAACAGCGACTGATCTAAGGAAAAAAAAGACACAAATAACCAATATCACAAATGAAATTACTACAACTCCTACAGAACTGTAAAGGATAGGTTTATGAAGAACTTTATGCCAATGAAGGTGAAAACTTGGGTCAAATGGACAAATTCTTAGAAAAATGTAATAGCCAGTAACACTAAATCAAGACACAGTAAACCCACAGAATCCCACAAATAGTAAAAACTATACCTCAGTGGTCCAAACCCTAAGTCTATACTGGTTCCTTAATAATTTTACCAAAGTCCCAAGAAGGAAGTAATTCCAACCTTAGTGAATGCGTCCAAGAATAAAATGGGAACACTGCCAAATAATTTTATGAAATTAGAATCATTTTGATATGGAAATCTGAGAACACTAAAAAGGAAATATCACTCATGAAGAGAAATACAAAAATGAGAGCACGGATAAGGTGAACGCACACATATAATTCAAAGGAATTCTGCAGAGTATAAAAAGCATATGATATGATAATAGCACACCATGCAAGTTTAGCTTAAAATAGAAAACTGATTAAGATTACTCATATATGGCGCCTGTGTGGCTCAGTGGGTTAAGGCTCTGCCTTTGGATTGGGTCATGATCTGAGGGTCCTGGGATCAAGTCCTGCATCAGGCTCTCTGGTCAGCAGGTAGCCTGCTTCCCTCCTCCTCTCTCTGCCTACCTGTGATCTCTCTCTGTCAAATAAATAATTTTTTTTTTAAAGATTACTCATACAGATTATAGATTAAGAGAACAAAAATAAAATAATCAAATACAGAAGAAGCATTTGATGAAATACAACCATCATTCATGTTAAAATCTGATAGCAAACTAGGACTAAAACCTCCATAATCTAGATGTCAAATTACACCTAGAAAAAATTTAAGAGCAAACATCATGATGCAATCTTGGAAGCTTTTCTTCTATAATTAGGAGTTATAAAACAAAGATGTACAGAGGCATTAAGATAGCAGGCCTGAGGGGTGCCTGGGTAGCTCAGTGGGTTAAAGCCTCTGCCTTTGCCTTAGGTCATGATCCCAGGGTCCTGGGATTGAGCCCCACATTGGGCTCTCTGCTCGGCAGGGGGCCTGCTTCCTTCTCTCTCTCTCTCTCTACCTGCCTCTCTATTTGTGATCTCTGTCAAATAAGTAAATAAATAAATAAAAATTGAAGAAAAAGATAGCAGGCCTGAGACTGTTATCATTAGGTGGTTTTGCTTGCAAGGTTTTCCCTGGGTGGTGCAAGGAAATTTGAATGATTGGTAAGTGGTTCCCTACACTAACTTTTTGTAAAACAGTAAGTGTGGTTCACTGTGCCTGAATTGTTTATATAAACAACATGGTTTTACTTGCGTTCCTTCTGGGAGTCTGGAATTTGGCACCTGCTAGGCAGAGGGAAGGTGCTTCTGTGACCAGCCCCCCTTGTGTAGTGAGTTTCTAATGAGCTTGCCTAGCAGACTATACTTCACAACCTTTATCACAACTCACTGACAAAGGAATTAACTGCATACTGTGTGACTCCAAACGGAAAGGATTCTTGGAAGCTTACAACTGGATTCCTTCAGACTTCAGACTCTGTTCCTTTTCTTTTCTCTAACTTTTCTCTACATTCTTTCACTGTAATTAGTTTTAGCCATGAGTACAACTGTATATTGAATCATGTGAATCCATCAAGCAAATCAAATCCAGGGAAGGACTTGGGACTTACAACATCAATATTTACTATCATCATTAGTATCTGACAATAAATGGGAAGTCCTAGCTATTCTAATAAGAAAAAGAGAACAGGACAGAAAGATAAAAACAAATTGGGACAAATTGTTTATAGAGAAAATCTCAAGGAATCTATAGAAAAGGCACAGTATAGATTTTAATTCTATAAAATGCGAATTATAATCCCATAAAATAACAACAAAAATATCATTCCTAAACACCAGCAAAGAGATTAAAAATAGAAAATACTACTTTAAAAAGCATGAAAAAATAAAGTGTCTAGTAACAAATCTTTTTTTTTTAATTTATCTATTAATTTATTTGAGAGAGACAAGGAAAAGACAGCAGAGGGAGAAGGAAAAGCAGATTCCCTGCTGAGCACAGAGCCTGATGTGGGGCTAAATCCCAGGACCCCAAGATCATGACCTAAGTCAAAATCAAGAGTCACTTAACCGACTGAGCCACCCAGGTGCCTCTAAAATGCCTAGGAATAAATCTAACAAAAAACGTATAAAAGCTCTACAGAGAAAATTAGAGAGATATTAAATATATTAAATAAATGCAGAGATTTCAAGATTTAATGCTGTAAAGAAGTCCAATCACTCAAGTTACTCTGTAAAATAAATGTAACCCCAATTAAAATTCTCAGGTGGGGAAAGAGGAATGTAGAATCAATAGGTGATTCATCATATCTGTATAGAATTACAAAGAATCATACCCATAGCTAGAGTATAGCAATACTCCAGAAAATGAACAAAGTCAGAGGAACTATTCTGTGAGATAGTGAGTTGCAGTAAAAAACTACAGTTGAGAGTGTAGTATTGGCATGGACAGACAAGTAGGCCAACAGAACAGAAAAGAAAGGCCAAATACTGACCCAAGCATAAATGGATAGCTGCCCTGCAGAGCAGTAGGAAAGGATGAACTTCTCAATAAATGGTACTAAGAAACTGGATCATCCATACAGAAAATTAAATGGGATCTCCACTTCACATGATGCACAAAAGTGGATTCCAGGTACTTTACAGACATAAATCTGGATGCAACACGATAAAACTTTTAGAAAATAACTATGGGAGAACAGCTTCATAACTTCAAAGTGGGAAAGGGTTTCTTTATAAACATATAAAACTACTAACTATAAAGGGAACATGATAAATTTGACTATATTAAGGTTAAGAACATCTGTTCATCAAAGATATTATAAAGTGAAAAACAAGCCACAGAATGGAAGAAGGTATCTATAACACATACAACCAACTGCCGACAGGCATTCAAGAAATTACTTACAAACCAGTAAGAAAAAGAAAGCTGACCAATAAAAAATGATCAAGAGACTTGACCAGGTATTCTACAAAATGAAATCCAAACGGCCAATAATATATTTGAAAGATGCTCAATCTCATTAGAAATTAGAGAACTGCAAATTAAAAACCCTGATAAAATTACAAAGCCATCAAATTGACAAAAACTTTAAAACTCTGCTCAAATCAAGTATTGGACAGGACATGACAGCAGGTACACACAATATTGTAAGTCTAAACTGGTATAACCACTTCAGAAAATGTTTCGGTTACATCTAGTAAAACTGAAGATATGCATACCCCACAACAGAGTAATTCCACTCCCAGGTATAAACCCTAGGAAAAAATGTGTACATACACAAATCACAATTCATAAACAGAAGTGCTCATTGCAATACCTTTAAGGCTTTTGTTGTTGTCGTTATTACAGAATACCTGGAGCCCATGTTATAATAGAAAATTCAGAGTCCATCAACAGAATGGATAAATTAATGATGATATAGTCCTAAACTAGAAAACTATTCAGAAGACTGAATTAAGGAACAGCATAAGTGAGTGGCAAATAATTTTTGAGAAGTTGGTAATGTTCTAATTCTGGGTGGTAGTTACATGATGTTCACTTTATAATTACTCAATAAGAGTATATTTGTATTTTATGCTTTTTAAATATGTATGCAATTCTTTATGATAAAAACAAAAAAATTTAAAAATTTATCTTTTAAGCAGAATTTCAATTATGCTTAATTAAACTTGAGAGAACCATGCTGATGCACGATAATTTTTCTTTTAGATACGTGAAATGTCAAGTCTGTATCAGTAACAACAATAAGGTGTTTTAAAAGTGCTAAAATGCTGCAACTCCAAAATTAAAATGGTCTTTGAAAAAAGAACTTAATTCTATGGCATGATTTAATAACACTATTAAAGAATTTCTAGAATAGCAGTTGCAAAGTATTTCAAATACATAAGCTTTAATTTGCATACTTAGCTTAAGGAATGCAAAAGGGATGAGAGTATGAAAATGAGGTGTGTTAGAAGAGCAAGCCCTGTTAGTTCTTCCTTCAAAATCAGAATCTAAACACTCTCTTGCCCAATGAAGCTCATTTTTCAGACAGCAGCAAGAGTGACCTTTCAAAAGGCAAGCGTGCTCAAAAGCTTCCCATGGCTTCTATTTTCACTTAGGATATATTAGGAGCCCTCAACAGTTTTTCTAACCCCATGTTCAACCTTCTCCTCCTTACTCACCTATGTTTCAGTCACCCTGTCCCCATTTTTAATCCTCAAACACACCAACCTCATTCCTAACTCAGTCTTACTTATGCTTTTGTCACTATCTGGAACAATCGTCCTCCAAAGGTTCATATGGCTGCCTCTTTCTCATCATTCAGATGACTGCTTAAATATCATCTCTCAGAAAAGCTTCTCTGAACTACAGTATTGAAAATACTCATGACCTCCTCCAATAAACACCATTTTCATATTCTTTTATCTCCTGTGCTTTATTTTCTACATGCAATTAACTCTATCTGAAATTATATTTGTTCCTCTACTCATCTCCTGTCTCTCCCCACACAATACAAGCTCCATGAGGGTAAGAACTTTGTTTTGGCCAGTGATGTAGTATCCCTAGTAACTGGAATAGCTCTGGATCACAACGCCACTTAACTACATTCATTAGGTGAAAAAAACGAAATCTGATTAAAAGAATTCTAACTGGAAGAGATGAAAAGAAATACTTACATGCTTATTGCTTATTGGTCTTTTTAAGAAAGCATCTCTAGAAATGTGGTCTGCTGTTCTTGCCACATCTTCCAAAAACCGATAATCTATAAATTTTAAAACAGGAAAATAAACAAATGACATATGCCAATGGCCAGGAAACATCAATCTGCTATGCATAAGATGACTTACCGCTTAGGAGATTCATTTCAGTAAACTGTTGTATGGAAACATATGCAGTCTTATCTCGAACTCCATTACAGGTCAGTTCTGCTTTGTGTTTCTTTACACATGGCAAACTGAAGAGAAAATGAGGTGGTACTATTATACTCTGAGGTGGGAAGGGTACAAACAAAGGTACGAAGACAGGAAATTACACATATACCTGCAGGAATATCGCATACAACGTGGACACTTGTACTTTGCTTCTTCGGTACCACAAGTTTCACACCTACAAGAGTCCACAAGAAATTTAGTAAGTTATCAAATATTAATACTACTTATTGATTTATAAATTTTTAATGCTAATTCAATTACTCATCACAATTTATAGACATGCAGTCAGTGAATGAAATATATGCAAGTTACTCTGATAAAAGTACTCGATAGCTGTCAAACACCCTTGGAACATTCTCCTCTTAGGAAACTGTCTCCTCCAAAAGACCACTACATTTACAATGTTGTTAGTACTACATAATTCAAGAAAACATGTATTAAATTAAAAAAAAAAAACCTCACTTTTGACTTCTTTGTTCTACTGTGATCAGAGAATGGGATTATTCATTAATATTTTAATTTGTAATTCCTGGCAGTCTGATAAAGATTGTGTGTGTGAGTGTGTGTGCACACATGTATATAGTCCAATCCATGAATTTACATATCCTTAAACGCACACATAACACAAAAAGAATAGAGGCCAAGTCAAATTTACAAAGTATCAGCTGTACCTTTTTTTAAAGATTTTATTTATTTATTTATTTGACAGGGAGAGAGGGAAAGAGGGAAACACAAGCCAGGGAGTGAGTGAGGGAGGGGCCCCTGGGTGGCTCAGTGTGTTAAGCCTCTGCCTTCGGCTCAGGTCATGATCCCATGGTCCTGGGATCAAGCCCTGCATCGGGCTCTCTGCTCAGTGGGGAGCCTGGTTCCCACCCCCACCTCCCGCCTGCCTTTCTGCCTTTTATTATTTATTATTAAAAATAATAATAATCTAGAAATGCAATTACCCATCATCTTTCTTCAAATACTCTTCTAGGTTCTTGGGATACTGACAGGCAAACTACAGTCATTTTTATTTGGCCCACTGTGTCTAGTCAGTAATAGTCCCAAGAATCTGACCACTTTTATTTCCTATGCTGTCACATGGTCATACACTATAAGGAAATTATAAAGCAATAAATATTCATATTCCTAACTATCCATTGAGAAAGTGGACAGTTGGGTGAGTTCAAGTGCATTTTTCTTCCTAATTTTAACTTAATCCATGTTGTCACTGTTAGTTTTTCCTATGTTTATCCTTTTTTAAAGAATATTGAGTCAAGACCATATTAAGTCAAACCAGAATCTGGTCCAAGGGTTTTCTGGTTCCCAGAATTTACACTTTCTTACTTGGCCATTGCCGACTGACCACTACCAGCCTGACATATTTTTACTGAATCTGCTGTTCTTTGACAAAACCCTTTCTTCCCAATTACCCCCTCCCTGCACTACCAACACGCAGGCTCCAGGTACCCACGTTTGCATTTATTTTTCATTATTCCACACCTGCCTGCTAGATTTCCTTCCATCCAGACAACAGAGGACTCCATAGCTTTATTCCCCCAATGAATTTCTCCCTGTCCTACCTTGACATGGACAGTTTCCGTTTTAAACCCACTGGGGGATTTATCTGAGGCTCTTCTTTCACCTTTGTATCATCCATCCCTTCTTCCTTTGGGAAATACTTCTCTTCTTTTACACAAACTTCATCCATCATTTCCTCCTTTTTAATGTTCTGAGCAACAAACACCTCTTCTTTTATCTCCAAGTTATCTTTCTTCTCTTCCTTCACATCTAGCCAGTCCATAACCTCCTCCTTCACCTTCACTTTCTCTTCTTTTACCTCTGCTTCATCCACTTTCTCTTCTTTTACCATAAAACTACTATCCATCTCCTGCTTCACCTCCGAAGTGCCTGGTTTCTCCTCTTTCACCTCAGGCCCATCCTCCAGCTCCTGCTTTACCCACCGGCCATCCGGCATCCCGTCTTCCATTTCCGACCAGTCCATAACTTCTTGTTTCACAACCGTTAGGTCCACACGCATCTCCTCTGCTTTTTGTCCACTTCCTTCTCTACCCTCTGTCTTCTCCATTCCTGCCAGTCCATTCCTCGCGTCTACACTGCCAGCGTCCGCCCCTGCTGTGCCCTCGACTCTCTCCCTACCGGACTCGAGACTTAGCCGCGCCCCCTCAGCACCACTAGGCAGACCTCCACCCAATGTCCCTTCATTTGCAACAGCAATATCCATCAGCTCACGACCAGTGGCCTCCGCTCGCACTATGTCCTTCAGTGTGGCTTATCCACGCCAAAAGGAACGAATTCTACGCCGGTCCACCGACAGTCTCCCACGTGGGCGGCCGAAAATCGCAAGCAGCAAACGCCGGCCTGCAGCTTTCCTCCAAATCGTCGTAAAGCGACACTTCCGCCCCTCGCCACTTTACGACTGGTAGAACCCTTTACGGCTTCGCGGCAATCCCGCCCCGAGACTCCGAGAGAACCGGCGTGAAGCCGCGCCCATTTGAGCCCACTTCCGGGGCGGGGATTCGTGGAACCCTTTCCCCCGGGCAGGCATCTTCCACCGGCTTTCCCCGCCCTCCACCCGTGTCCTGCACGCTCTTCTGTAGAATGGGGGTGCGGGACGAAGTAAAGAAGCAAATCTCTGACAGTTTGGGAACGGTTGAGACCCACCTGTGTTAACGATCAATCCTGTATGAAAATGGAAGAAACCCTTGATGCCATGCTTCTGCAAACTTTCTTTTCACCCATGCACTAGAGACGATGGTGTTCCGTGTTACTGTGAAGATTAAACGGAGTCATGCATGGAAATGAGCCAGTAGTTACTGAAATAAACTCAATATGTGGTGGCTATTATAGGGAATCCCGAGAGTTTTCAGATAAGAAAGAAGGAATTAACTTTTATTGTAAGGACCTATTTTACTGTCCCTGCTCCCCTCCCCCAGGGGACTTAAAAACAAGTCCCAGAAACCAGTTCCAGGTGTGAAGGCCAAGAAAAACAAGGTTGTACCCACCTCCAGTCTAGCCCTGACATAAGTACAGCCATCTTGGCAAAGCAAAAGCTGGCACCTTGCACCGTAAGAGTGGGTTAGTATAAGAATGGTCATCCTAAAGGCGGGGAAGCCATTTTACTGAGTGTCCCTAACCAGTCCACAGGGCGCACGTAGCTTGAGATAAAAAAAAGTAGCTAAAACCTGAAAAAGCAACTTAATCATATACCACCAGGGCAGTTAGGTGGTGGTGCCACAGGGACCAGATGTTAAAGAAAAACAATTAACTTGCAGAGATCACAATCCTGCAAGACAGAAATCTCCCTTGGTTTGCAAATATCCTGGTGATTTACAACAAAAAGGGCTATCTCTTCAAATGGCCCGATTTCCAGAGACAAAGGGCTCAGTTCCTCAAGGCCTAAGAACGCACCATAACCCGGAAAGAGGCTGAGGCAGAAGGAAATGCAAATAAAGTTAAATTTCCTCTAAACCTAAATCTCACTTAACCGCCAGGATGACACCAGGGTGACACCGGTGTGGCAAAAGGTTAAACAAAATTAAACTGTCAAAGGGGTGCATGATATGTATGTAGCTATGAAAAAGTGCCTTGAAAATGCTATATGAACCCTTGGCTTTGAGTGCTCGGGGTCCTCCTTGAAAACCGCTAAGCTGGGCGGATACTTGGACCCCAGCTAGCTGGAAATAAACCTTGCTGTATGACTTGCATTATCGAGAGTGTTCTCTGTCGAATTGAGGGATGGTGGACTCTGTACCCTAACATTTGGAGGTTCCACCGACATTTAAGACCCTCCTCAGAGAGACAGACAACTCCCCGATACCGAGGTTTAACTAAAGGAACTGCGGAAGGAGAATTGGCCATCTCCGTCTGGAGAACTTAAAAGTTCTTGCCTGGAGAGACTAAAGGTTCCTGTCTGGATCTGATAGAGAATATAAGTCCAAACAGGGCTAGTTTGAATCTTGGTACAACTTTTCCTGTGGCTGACGACCCTGCTGACAGCCCTAGTGGGACCCTTGGTTATAATTCTGTTTGCCTTAACCATAGGACCCTATATTATTAATAGGTTAGTTCCTTTTGTTAAGGAGAGGATCAACACAGTACAGCTCATGGTTCTTAGAGCTCAGTATCAGCCTATTGATCCGAAGGTAGCAGAATCAGGCGTGTAAAGTCAAGATTGACTATAACATGTCCAACTGAAAGGGGGAAATGAGATGCCTAAATTATAACCATTACCGCTATTTCTGCTTCTGTACCTTTGCTTGCTAACCCATGAGGAGATGGAAAATTACCAGCGGACTTTCTATAGACACTCTGTAACCACACATCCCCCTCCCAGAATTGAACCTGACAGAATGGCTGCTCCTGGACCCCTCCCCGGCTCTGGGCCAAGAGATAACAGCCATCTGACGCCAGAGAAACCCCCACCCGGAATTGGACGTAACAGAATGACTGCTCCAGGCCCCCCATCCGGCACTGGGTCGAGAGATAACAACCATCTGGTGCCCCGCAGCTTGACAGGAAGACCCCGGTCAATCCTGAGGTGACACATACCCTAGCGGCGCCAACTCAGCAGTTTGAAGAATGACCCTTTGTTTGAAGAGCCCTTTGCCCTAACCAATAATCCGTTCCCAGCCTTTTCCCGCTCTGTAGCGCGCCATATTCTAGAGTACCTTTTTGATTTTTCCCGCGGTATGTGGCGATTTGTTACAAGATACTATGATGTATGCTAAGTCCCTGCCTTCCCAAAAATAGTGCATAAAAAGTGTTGTGATCCTGAGCTTGGGACCTCTTAGCGTCACCGGCAACAAGTGCGCGGAGGTTCGGGTTCGAACTCGTAATAAACGACTCTTGCTGTTTGGCTGTGACTCTGGACTCTGGTGATCGTCTTTGGGGGGGGTCTCGAAATTTGGGCACAACATTATTCTTTCAGTTCTGTCAGTAATAGCCTACAACAGCCAGTTTCCCATTCCTAGCATCCTACAGGATTCTCTTAAGAGAATGTGTTTGTGTGTGTATCCCTAAAGACTGGGGCAAAAGTTCAATCCCCAGGAAAAGAAGATCTAAAAAAAAAACAAAAACAAAAAAACAAAAATGCAAAAAACAAAAACCACACTTTTATCTATTTCAGTCACTTTTCAAAATTATTATTATTACATACTGGGCATTAGGCCCTTTCACCTAATCTTCACATAATGTCTGCAAGGTATTTTTCTCACTGTTTAAGGAGAATTCATAGGAGATATATTTTTCTTGCTGCATAAAGGAGACTTCAAAGAAACGGTGTCTCAGCCGTGTGCTGCTTTGTATTATCTCCTCAGTGCAGGACATTTAACTATTATCTCTTATTTGCAAGTTGGTCAAGGAATGGGAATTTTCAATGGATGAGCAGAGTGAGGAAGGAAGAAAATTTTGAAACCTAATTGGGGCACCAAGGATTAAGCGGAAGGAGCACTGAAGTAAATTGGCAAAGTTTAGTACAATCTTCTTGTGGAGTGTGAGAAAGAAGCTTTCAGGGGAATCACATGGATAGTCTCTTTTGGAGATACTTAGAAGTGCTAGCTGCCCATGGAGTCAAAGAAAGCCTGATTGAATATTCAGGCCAGATCACTTATTTACAATGGGGGAATGGGCTAAATGATAGAAAGAATTCATGTGGTTTTTGCTAAAGACAAGATTTGTGAGATGGGAGTAAGAAGAAGGAGTGTTGATCCTCAAGAGAGTAAGACCATCTGGATTTCCATTTAAGAAAGGGAAAAGTTCTGGAACTACAGATCAGACACCAGAAGCATAAAGACTCTGTAAGATTTTAAAACTTTTGTCAATTCCCTACGTTTGTTCTTGTAATCTGTGTGTGGGGTTTTTTGTTTGTTTGTTTGTTTGTTTTGTTTTGTTTTTGTTTTTTAAACAGTCACTGGAGGAAAAATCGTTAAACCACTGAGGCTCCTTGATGGCATCACAGCTAATCATTTACTTAAGTTAAACAATCCATCTGTGTGACTGTAGTTTTAATGGAGATACTAAAGGTTGTGGTGATATTGTTGAATGGTAGCTTTGAATTTAAAAGGAAGGCTCAGGTGGTTCTGAAGGAGGGAACTTTGGGTTGTTGGCATATAGAGCACAGCACTGTAGGACAAGGACAATGAAAGGATGGCAGAAGTTCTGTGGAGCTGTCACTGAATTCCTATCCAGTTCCTCAAACTCCTTTCCTCCCCTTTTCCTCATCAGTGGAGGAGAGGGACAACCCCAGCTCCTTCACTATAGGATTGTGCCTATCATTTCTGTCTCCTGCCTCTGCATCAGGCATCACCTTGCCACTCTCCTAACCACTTTGGGAACTGGCCCTTTGCCAAAATCATAGTTGAGTTCATTTTAATAGCCAGAAGCCTAGGAGTACTTTCTAGGAAAGCATTTTAGCTGTGACTGAAATGCCATGAAAAAGTATATCTTGGGGGGGGCGCCTGGGTGGCTCAGTGGGTTAAGCCGCTGCCTTCGGCTCAGGTCATGATCTCAGAGTCCTGGGATTGAGTCCCACATCGGGCTCTCTGCTCAGTAGGGTGCCTGCTTCCTCCCCTCTCTCTGCCTGCCTCTCTGCCTACTTGTGATCTCTCTCTGTCAAATAAATAAATAAAAATCTTAAAAAAAAAAAGTATATCTTGGGGATGGTTAAATCATTTCAGCAGCTCAGCAGGTACTTTGTGTAGTCAATTGTCTGCTTGACTAGAGAATGAGGGTCAGACGGGCCTTTCCTGACCCTCCATTAGACAGGTAAGAAAACAAAGACCCAGAGAAAGAAAATGATTTGCTCAAGATTCAGTGGCTCTTCAGTGGCAGCACTGAAAGAGAAATTTAACATTCTGATCAAAGCCCTTTGTTTGCACTTGAGCTAGCTTAAGATAAAGGTCAGGATGTGGAATTTCAGCTGTGTCCGCAAAAAAGGCAGCAGCTAGGAACCAGAAAGCCTGGAAGTCTGAGTCTTATTGTATATGGCTATGTGCTGTGATGTGTTGCAGGTTTGGACTATTCAGAAACAGGTGCTGATAGGAGTTGTTAGGGATCAACACCTGTGAAGAGAAAGGGGAGGAAGCAGGATTGGCCAGAGAAAGCATTTAAATTGCGATGCAGGTCTGACAAACTTTGGCCAAGCTGACAAGTGACTCAGAGAAAGCATTTGTCTTTAGAGAGTCTCACTTCAGGCAGAACTGCCTCATACTTTTTATCTGGCCCCGCTGGGTCATCTGATACAGAAAGGGCATGATCTTGGGCAAGAGAGCCTCTCTGCGGCTGGAGCTAAAAGATGAACTGTGCTCTTTGAGGCTAGCTAGCAAGTCCTTCTTTGAAGATCTGGGTGGCACATCTCTGTGGCGACCACGGTGTAAATGTGGTCTCTGTACCCACATGGCCTCTTGTCACTAAATTGACTTCATTCTACTTTCTCTGTAGGCAAGCTGTCTCTTTTCTCCAATGTACTTTGTTAAAAAAAAATACTGTCATTCCACAACTCTGAGTTTTCTGTATCCTCAGTGCTTATATAATCATGGAGACTCACTATTGTCTATTTCCAAATGTCTGGAGAAAATAATCTGATTGGATCAGCCAAGTAAGAGAGGTAGGGAAAAGCGCTGGGTTTAAATCTCCTTTGCCTGTAGCTAGGTGACCACTTTGAGTCTCAGTGAATTTATCTGTAAAATGGAGGTAGTTATATCTATTTCACAGAGCTATTTTGATAATTAAATGAGAAAATGTATGTGAAAGAGTTTTGTAAACAGTAAAGCATTCCACAAATATAAGTATTATTTTCCTTATCCTACCAGTAATTTTGAGACTCCTGCTGATGACATCTTGCCCAATTGTTTTCTCTTTCGGATCATGGAAGACAAAGTTGAGATAATCACATTTCTCAGTTCTTGGAACATTCTTCTCATGTGTGACAACCTTCTCCTTAATATTTTTGCTATTTGTACATCTCAACTATCATTACCCTCTCCCTCACTCTTATACGTGTAATATGCTTCCCTTAAAAATATGGGGGTCCCTGGATGGCTCAGTGGGTTAAAGCCTCTGCCTTGGCTCAGGTCATGATCCCAGGGTCCTTGGAGTGAGCCCTGCATTGGGATCTCTGCTCAGCGGGAAGCCTGCTTCCTCCTCTCTCTCTGCCTGCTTGTGATCTCTCTGTCAAATAAATAAATAAAATCTTTAAAAGAAGTAATATGTTTTAATAAATAAAATCTTTAAAAGAAGTAATATGTTTCACAGAAACATATATATGTGAAATATGTAGAATTTTTATTGTGTGCATCATTTAACAGCTTCATTGAGGTATAATTCACATAAAATATACCTATAATAAACATGCAATTCATTAATTTAAATTCAAAATTTTATACAGTTGTGCAGCCATCACCAAAATCCAGTTTTAGAGCATTTCCATCTACCCCCACCCGATACCCTTGTTCCCATTCACAGTTAATCCTTGTTCCTAACCCTAGTCCCAGGCAACCACTGATCTACTTTCCATTCTTATACATTTGCACTTCTTGGAAATTTCATATGAAATAATACAGTATTTGGTCTTTTGAGTCTGGCTTTTTCGGTCAGCATAGTTCTTGAGGTTCATCCATATTGTAGCATGTTTCAGTAGTTTATTCCTTTTTACTGGTGAATAATAATTCGTTGTATGGATATATTGCATGTTGGTCATTCGTGAGTTGATGGGCATTTGGATTGTTTCCGGGTTTGGTATTATGCAAAATTCTGCTTCCACATTCCCATACAAGTCTTTGTGTGTGTGCATATATAGACATATATATATGTATATATATATATACACAAGAGAACTGAGAATATATATATAAATATAATATATATAAAAATATAAATATAAATTATATATATATATAAATTAAACGTAAACTTACCTTGTGATCTAGAAATTCCACTCGTAGGTATCTACATAAGAGAAATGAGAATATATATATATTCTCATTTCTCATATATATATATATTCTCATTTCTCTTGTGTAGATACCTACGAGTGGAATTTCTAGATCACAAGGTAAGTTTACGTTAAATTTTTAAGAAACAGTCAAACTGTTTTCCAAAGTAGCTAAACCATTTTACATGCTCACTGGCCATGTATGAGGATTCCAATTTTTCTACGTCCTTGCCAACAGTTGGTATTTATTGTCAGTCTTTTTGATTATGGGTAGGTAGTGGTATCTCACTATAAATTTAATTTGCATTTTTTAAAAGGTTTTATTTATTTATTTGACAGAGAGAGATCACAAGTAGACAGAGAGGCAGGCAGAGAGAGAGAGGGAAGCAGACTCCCCGCTGAGCAGAGAGCACGATGTGGGACTCGATCCCAGGACCCTGAAATCATGACCCGAGCTGAAGGCAGCGGCTTAACCCACTGAGCCACCCAGGTGCCCCAATTTGCATTTCTTTAATGACTAACCATGTTGAACATTTTTTCATGTGCTACTAGCCAGTTCTCTATCTGGGTTAGTGAAATATTCAAGTCTTTTGCTTACTTTTAATTGAGTTGTTTTTTTATTATTACATTGTAGTTCTTCATATACTATGGATAGAAATCTTTTGTAGATAGACATCAGGAGGTTCCTCAATGATCCCCACCTCCTGTTATTCATGCCAGTGTATAAAACTTCCCCAAATTATCCAGGATTGGCCTGTGTTACTCATAGGGTACAGTAAGAGTATACTATGTTGCTCCTGAGATTAGGTTAGAAAAATGGCTGTGGTTTCTGTTTCAGGCAATTGCTCTCTTACTCTCTCCCAGATTACTTACTCTGAGGGAAGAAAGCTGCCATGTTTGAGTTGCCCTACTGGGAGGGCTCATGTAACAGGGAGCTGAACTATTATAAGGCTGAACTGTGTTCCTCCAGAATTCATATGTTGAAACCCTAATTCCTGGTACCTCAAAATGTGGCTGTATTTGGAAATAGGGCCTTTAAAAGGTGATTAAGTTAAAATGGGCCATTCAGGGGCACCTGGGTGGCTCAGTGGGTTAAGCCACTGCCTTCGGCTCAGGTCATGATCTCAGGTCCTGGGATCGAGTCCCCCATTGGGCTCTCTGCTCAGCGGGGAGCCTGCTTCCCTCTCTCTCTCTGCCTGCCTCTCCATCTACTTGTGATTTCTCTCTGTCAAATAAATAAATAAAATCTTAAAAAAAAAATGGGCCATTCAGGTGGACCCTAATTCTGTCTGTCCAGTGTACCTCTAGAAGGGGAAATTTGGACACAAACAGAGATCAGGGATGTGTGCGCACAGAAAAAAGACCATTTGAAGACACAACGAGAAGGAGGTCATCTGCAAGTCAGAGAGAGAGGCCTCAGAAGAAACCAAACCTGCTAACACTTGATTTTGGACTTCTGGCCTGCAGAACTGTCAGAAAATAAGTTTCTGTTATTCAAGCCACACATTTAACCTATTTTCTTATAGCAGCCCTAGCAAACTAATACACTGGGCAACAACCAGCAAGGAACTGAGGTCTGTCAACAGCCATGTGAGTGACCCTGGAAGCAGATTCTCTAGTTCTAGTCAAGTCTTGACATGGCTGCAGCACTGTCCAACAATTGCACTCAAATTCCTCATATTCAAAAATTGGGTAATAGAAGAAATATTTATTGTATTAAACTGCTAAGTTTCAGGGCAGTTGTTACACAGCAATAGACAATTAATACCAAGTCCTTGTATGGTTTGCATATACATTCTCCCATTATGTGCTTGTTTTTAATTTTTTCTAATTATGTCTTTTAAAGAGAAAAAGTTTTATATTTTAGTGAAGTCCAGTTCATGAATTTTTAAAATGAATTCTGCTTTTTTGTGTCACACTAATACATTTTTGGCTAGCCCAATGTCCCAAAGATTTTCTACTATATTTTCTAGAAGTTTTATAATTTTAGCTCTTACATTTAGATCTATGATCCATGTTGAGTGTTTTTTAATTAATTAATTTATTTGACAGAGAGAGAGAGATCACAACTATTCAGAGAGGCAGGCAGAGAGAGAGGGAGAAGCGGGCTCCCTGCTGAGCAGAGAGGCCCATGTGGGGCTTGATCCCAGGAGACCATGAGACCTGAAACCATGACCTGAGACCATGACCTGAGCTGAAGGCAGAGGCTTAACCCACTGAACCACCCAGGCACCCCCATGTTGAGTTTTTTCATAGTGCAAATTGATGATTTATTTTTCACATATGGATCTCTTCTTATCCAAGCACCATTGGTGGAAAAGATCATCCTTTCCCCTTGAATTGCCTTGATATGTTGTAAAAAATGAGGGGATCACAAATATAAGGCTTTATTTCTGGACTTTTCTGTTTCATTGATTTGTATATCTGGCTTTGCACCAATACCACACCTTCTCGATGACTCTAATTTTATAGTAAGTTCTCAAACTGGGTAATTAAGTCTTCCTCCTTTTTCAAAATTGTGTTGGTCATCATAGCATAACAGACAGAGATGTTGAATCACTATGTTGTAGACATGAATAAAATGTAACATTGTGTGTCAACTATAATGAAAATTCTTTTTTGAAAAATTGTGTTGGCTGTTCTAGGTCTTTTGCATGTCCATATAAATTTTAGATTTAGTTTATCAATTTCTACATAAGAGCTTGTTGAGATTTCGACAGGGATAGCGTGGTATATATAGATCAGCTGAAGAGAATTATCATCTTAATAATACTGTGTCTTAGAATCCATGGAAATGGAGTGTCACTCATTTATTTAGATTGTCTTTAATTTCACTTAACAATGCTGTGTAGTTTTCAGTGTATGCGTTTTGCATGTCTTTTGCCTAATGAATTCCTAGGTATTTTATTCTTTTTTTATTTAGTTAAGTAAGCTCTACACCCAATGTTGGGCTTGAACTCATGACCCCAAGATCGAAAGTCCAATGCTCTACTGGGTGTGGTGCAAAATCAATGAATACTGTTACGCTGAAAAGAAATAAAAAAAAAATAAAATCTTAAAAAAAATAAAATAATAAAAGAAAAGAAAAGAAATGAAAAAAAAAAAAAAAAAAAGAGTCCCATGCTCTACTGCCTGAGCTAGCCAAACACTCGAGTGTTTTATTCTTTCTGATGTGATTTTGAAAAGAATTATTTAACTTAATTTTTGGATTTTCCATCACTAGCCTATAACAATGCAATTGATTTTTAAAATTGATTTTGTATCTTTCAACATTACTAAATTCATTTTTTATTATATATGTTATATATAGCTGGATTCAAATAGCTCATATTTTGTTTAGTAGATTTTATGTATGTTTATGAAGGATGTTTGTCTACAGCTCTCTTTTCTTGTAATGTCATCAGGTTTTGTTATTAGGGTTCTTTATGCCTTTTAGAGGAGTTCCCTAACTAATTTCTACTTTGCTAATTTGTTATTTGATAGTATCAAATGTTAGTCAACTCATCTACTAAGTTCATTTCAATCACTATATTTTCCATAATCAGTTTCCCCAGCTTCTTTTTGTTTCATATTGCTAATATTCTCCCTTATCTCTTCGGAGATATTTCTTTACTCATTTAACATTTCTCGCTTTAAAAAAAAAAATCCATTAATTTTGTTCCACTAGTACAAATTGTCCAGTTTTCTAAGAAAGTTCTTTTAAAGAATTACACTTTTCAGATTCTGTAATTTTTTCCCCTGTGATCTCATATTCACTTGGGAGTATCAGCAACTTCAGTTACAATTCATACTTGAAAGGGAGGATCAAAGGCCTGAGACTTGGTTTGTGATTCTTCTGATGTTTTTTCCGAGGTGGCTGATAAGGAAGAGAGTGGATGAGTCTTAGGGTAGAAAGCTTCTGATGTTCTAGTTGGGGCTCCACTAGAACCACTTGGACTTTTCATGAGGAGAATATGCCCCCTCCTGCACTTGCCATCCCTTTCAATAATTACTATATTCTGTGTTATTACCCAGACCTCAGGGTAGAAGCAAGAGAAGAGAACTGTTACAAGCCAACCTGTATGTACAGTTATCAGCTTCCCTGATGTTATTCCACCTACATGGGCAGGGGTTGGGCTAGCTCTGCTGTTGGCCCTTGAGTTGGGGTAGGCTGTGATCCACCCAGGGTAATATGGGTAGACAAGGAGACAACTAGAGATACTATTCCTCCATTTTACCCCTTATTTCCATCAGGGTCCATCTACGACTCTAGGTCTTTCATTTCCCCACTACAATGGGCCCCAACTCCCTTTCATCTTCTATAGTCTTCTCCGAATTTCTGAGGAGGCTCTAAGATCTATTAGCACCCTCTCATTTATATGACATCATCAAGATTAGACTTGGAGACATTAGGAAGTACTAGTGTTATTCATTGGCTACCTTTTTCAGGAATTGGATTCTCCAGATTTATTTTAAAAATATGGATGATAGTAACTTTCTGAAATAATTTCAGAGGTGTCCTTAACATCCTTCCTACTAGGCTTCCCATGCTATAGCTCAAATTTTTCCAGCATGCAAGATGTTTTATTATATCTGCAAAGGTTTCATTATATTTGCAACTTTGAGGCAATATATGCAACAATTGCCATATACTTGTCCATGGACTGTTGTATCAGCATCACCTGGTGTGCTCAATAAGATATCTGGGTCTTTCTGTAGAGGTACTTAATCAAAGTAGAGAAAGCTACTGGAACATCTTTTAACAAGCACCTCTAATGTGTACTTAAGATGTAAATGCAGGTTCACTGGGTGAAGGCATTACAGTTACACAGACCTAGATGGTAGCCATGATGGCTACAGAGCCCTTGGAATGTGGTTATCCAAATTGAGATGTGCTGTAAATATAAAATGTACACTGACTTTCAAAGATTCAGTATTTAAAAAAAGAATAAAGTTATCTCATTAATAACATTTTTATATTGATCACATGATGAAATGAAAATATTGTAGGTATATAAGGTTATGTATAATACAGTATTAAAATTAATTTCACCTGTTTTGCTTTATTTCTTTAAATGTGGCTACTGGAATATATATTTATATATATAAATATATATATAAATATATATATATATTTTTTTATATTGAGCAGTGCTGCCCTATGAGATTATTAGAATTCAAATGTCAATTGCTGAGATTTAGATAAAAGAAATATTCAAGAATCAGCTAAGTGTGGTAGTTCATTTATTAATTTGATCAATAAATACCTGTCTCCTCATTCTTCAATTTGTAGCCTGAGCATCTTTGCAAATCACAAGTCTGATAATGTCAACCAACTCCTTAAAACCCTTCAATGTCTAATTGTTGCTCTTAGGATAAAGAACTAAATAAATCCTTATCATAGCCTTGCAAAGATTCCTCATAATGGCCCATATCTTCTCTTCAGCCTCATGTCTAATTACTCATCCTTCAGAAGGAAGTAGGCCCTACTTTCCTACAGAAGCATTCCTTAGGCACTTCTCCCCTCTACTCCAGCCTCGGTCAGAGTTCATGTATATGAGTGTATTTTTTAAAGAGCACTGGTTTCAAGTTGTAATGATAAATTCACGAATACTATCATTTGATTAACATCAGTTTCTCTCCTAGATAGAAAGCTCATTGAGCACAGGGACCTTGCCTTTTTTGTTCAATTTGAGTTGCCAACTCACAGCACAGTCTCTAGTCCACAATATGCAATAAAACATGAAGACATGGAGGCCCTGAGCACCTATTTGCATCATACACTGTGCCATTCTGTGTAATTATAAGCATTAAAATCCATACTTTGAGAGACTATGGACTCTGAAAAGCAATCTGAGGGGTTTGAAGTGGCGAGGGTGTGGGAGGTTGGGGTACTAGGGGGTGGGTATTATAGAGGGCACGGATTGCATGGAGCACTGGGTGTGGTGAAAAAATAACGAATACTGTTTTTCTGAAAATAAATAAATTGAAAAAATTAAAAAAAAAATCCATACTTTGCCTTCAGGGAGGTCACAGTGAGTGAAGGGAAACAGGCATGTGAAGGACAATAACAACCTACTGAAGCAAGTGTAGAAGAATTTGGGGGTGCCTGGGGGGCTCAGTCATTGGGCATCTGCCTTCAGCTCAGGTCATGATCCCAGCTTCCTGGGGAAAGAGCCCCATGTTGGGCTCCCTGCTTGGCGGGAAGCCTGGTTCTCCCTCTCCCACTCCTTCTGCTTTTGTTCCCTCTCTCGCTGTGTCTCTCTCTATCAAATAAACAAATAAAAATTTTTTTTTTTAGATTTTTTTTTTTTTGACAGACAGAGATCACAAGTAGGCAGAGAGGCAGGTAGAGAGAGAGGGAGCCTGTAGTGGGGCTCCATCCCAGGACCCTGGGATCATGACCGGAGCTGAAGGCAGAGGCTTTAACCCACTGAGCCACCCAGGTGCCCCAACAAATAAAATCTTTAAGAAAAAGAAAAGAAAAAAGAAAAACAACAGAATATGCCCCAAAGAGGAAGCAGCATGCATTCCTTTGTGGGAAAAGTTAAGAAAGTTTTCCTAAGGATCTAACTTGAAGAAAGAGTAGGAGCTGGCCAGGAGAACAGGGCAGGAGAACTTTCCAGGCAAAGGAATGAAAACATACAGCATGTTCAGAGAACATGAGCTAAGATAGGTATGTCTGGAGTATATGGACTCAGATGAGAAAAGGAGGGGAGCACGTTGACAAGGAATCAGAGGCCCGGCCACCAAGGCCTTATAGGCTTCACAGAAAAACTTGCATTTCTTTATCCTATAGGTGATCAGGAACCAGCTTCATTTCCTCAACTTGGTTCTGAGGTTGGGATACAGAGAAGAAACCCCAGATTGGTTCTGGGTGTGATAATTCTTTACCACAGGAGCATGACATACTGTGATTTGGATGGGCCTATTATTACAACACAAGTAACTTGTTTCCAAAGAATGGGCTGGATCTATTATTGGCAAAAGCATTATTTGGATCAAACAAACAAATCATGATTCAGGAGGTTCTGTCATAATTAATGAGCCTTTAGAAGGATCCAACAATTGGGTCATTACTATTAGAGGAATCCAGGACCTAATACAGAAGGCCTAACTATTTGCAGCAGGGAGGTATAAGAAATACATTTCTGAAAAGATTTTAGAAGAAAAATTTCTGAAAACTATTCTAAAATATTTATTATCTTTTAACATCTGAACCCTGAAGTCAGCAATAATATTGGTTATAAACTCAAACTAAATAAAGTCTGATTGTTTTAATTTCTCTCTTCCAACTATTAAACTAAAAACTTATTGGTATCTAGTAATTAATTTTTGTCCCAAGTTTTTAATTTTTTCATCATATGAAGACTTGGAAAAAGATATATAGTATTTTTCTATGATATACTGAATTATGTAGGAAATATTTAGAAACAACTAAAAATTATTTTAACTGAATGTTTTATATAGTATCTTGGCATTTGTTTTGGTACTTAAATGGCTTAACCCCTTTTACAAATTGAAATATTCAAGTGAGAAAAATTGAATGTAAAATCAATAAAGTTCAAATAAAGTTTTTATATTCTAACAGCTGAGGGAAATCTTTATCCCTTCATGAAGAATGTCCATTTCACGAAACTGGATTTCCAGTGTTTCCTTCAAGAAATGAGAAGTTTTCTTGAATTTCAGCTCTAAATTTGTTTTGAACTAGATACCTTGTGAAATTAAATTATTTTTAATGGACTGTTACTGAGATTACTTTGTCCTTATGTAAAGTCCTGAAATTCCACTGCTAGCTAGGCACAGCCAAGATGATAGCTCGATACCCCACTGGTTGCCCTTCTCTACAAAGGTGCCATTTTTCTAAATTAGCTTTGAGTTATACCAGGACTCTGAATCCAAAGCACACAGATTGCATAATTGTGTACCTGGGCTGAGGTGATAACGACTTAATCATGCCTTCAGAGCCAATTACTATGTAGGTCATGGTAGAAAAGTTGTGTTTGAATAGGGCAGAGCACATTACATTGAAGGCTTAGCTTACACTTATTTCTGAAACTATAAAAGCTGCTAGTCTTGTATGGGAGAACCAAACTTAGCATTTTGGACAGAAAATGAGGTCTGTCACAGTGCTTACTGCTGAACACCATGTTTCTACTGCACTGGTCATTCCTGTGCCACTAGCAACAGTCCCTCTTTTTGTTTACTATAGTCATCTGTTATTTCCTACAGAAAGAATGACATTTGTATTTCATCCAGGTAAAGGGCAGGGATAAACTTAAATTTCATGAAGCCCGATGCTCGTACAAGTTAGGGTCCTCTTTATGGAAAATAACTAAAAATTACTGTACTTTTGCAAACTCTACAAACATAAATGCCCCCGTGAAGACATTTTGAAGGCCACTTCAGGGCCCTAAAGCTTAAATTTATTATCTTCAGTGGTAACTCTGCCTCTGTATAAAGCCTATGTCATCTCTTCTTGCTTCTTTCAAGTCCACCTAAAATATGCAGGATGGAAGGAAGGAAAGAAAAGTATAGGAAAGTATAAATAGGTGGATAAAACCAAATAAATATTGCCAGTTTAAAATAATAGCAAATAGTAATATCCCGTAGGAGTCTAAATATGTGCTGAATTAAAATACTTGACAATAACATTCCAAAATGTCAGAGAAAGAGGAGTGGGGTTGAAGTTTTGTAATATCCTTGAGTTGTCTGGAAGGTAGAAAAGTACTAATTTATATGACCTCTACAAAGTCAAGGATACATATTATTGACTTTAAAGTAGCCACTAAAAGAAAATAAAAATAATGTTTAACAAGCTAAAAGAGGGAAAATGGAATAAAAAGTATTTTACCAATCCAAAGGAAGAAAAAAGAAAAAGAAAGGAGACAAATACAAAATGATAGTAAAATATCAGGTTTAAATGCAACTATACCAGTGACTACATTAACTAAACAGACTACATATTCTGAGTCTAAAATTGTCAAAATAGATTAAAAATATACACATCTACAAGCATATGCCGAGTATAATAAATATGCCTAGACAGAAGGATGTAGAAAGGTCAAAAATAAAAAGACGAACAAAGATGTACTATCTTGACGCTAACAAGTTACAGCACAAAATTGGTATGGTCCAAGTGTTTATGCCATGAAAACTGGCTAATGCTACAAGTAGTGATTGTTTCTCTTTTTACCCTGGAGCGCTAGTTATTAAACATGTAGTGCGATACCTCTGAAAAAAGCTGTGGTAAATTTGAATGCAACTGATTACAAGTATAAAGCAAAAATGGGAGATGTAAAAGAAACGGGAATGTCCATAATCACAGTTTGAGATTTTTTAACACACCTACCTCATATAAGTATAAGAAGCAGGCCAAAAAAACAAAAAATTTTGCCCAGTATAGATAAGGAAACAGAGAATTAGTGACTTAACCAAGTACCCCAAACCGATGAGTGAGAAGGGAACTTAGTTCAAGTTTTACGCATATATTTAAAAAAATATATCATCCATCCATCCATCCATCCACTCATTTGAGAGAAAGAGAGCACAAGCAGGGGGAATAGCAGAGGCAGAGGGAGAAGCAGGCTCCCTGCTGAGCAGGGAGCCAGATTTGAGACTCCTTCCCAGGACCCCAAGATCATGATCTAGCCGAAGGCAGACGTTTAACCAACTGAGTCACACAGATGTCCCAAGTTTTATGTATCTAAATCCAATATTCCTTCTGCAATGGTTTTATATTACAAAAAAAACCTGGTGATATTTACTTTTAATGACAACTATAATTCCCACATTAATAAAAAAAATGGGGAGAAGAGGGAGGCACATTATCTAATTATATACTGTTACAGTTGTACCTTATTTCTAGAAAGCCTTTATATTTAATCTATGTTCCTAAAATATAAAATCTATTGTTACAAAACAAATTATGGGACTGGCATGGCTATAAAACAGATGAGTAATTTTATTAAGGGATTTGCTACCACCTCCTTGGTGATAACTAGCATGGAGCTTATCTATTAAATCTTCAATGATGTTGTTACTTCAACAAGAGCAGCAGGGAATGCTTACAGAGTGATTGATGGCTTTGTGCCAGGCAGTTTTATACTTCTCCAGGGTAATTTATTGAACCCATTCAACCACCAAGTGAGATATGTGATAGTTAATTTTATGTGTCAATTTGACCGGCCATAGGTGTCCACATTAAAAATTATTTCTGGGTGTTTCTGTAATAGAATTTCTGGAGATTAGTCTTTGAACCAGTGGACTCAGTAAAGTAAATCGTCCCTCTCCCACAATGTACATGGGCATCACCCAATCCACTGAGGGCCTGAATCAAACAAAAGGCAAAGTAAGGAAAAATGTGCCTTTTTTGCTCTGTCTGCTTGCTTGAGTTGGGACCTCCCATCTTCACCGGCCCAGAGACTGGATTTTAATCTATTGGCTCCACTGCTTCTCAGGCCTTTGGACTTAACTTACATCACTGGCCTTTCTGGGTCTCTAGTTTACAGGTGGCAAATTGTGGCTATTCTCGGCTTCCATAATTGTGCAAGCCAATTCATCATAATGCTTCCATATAAAAACATAAAATAAAAAATGTATTTATATATCATAACAATATTATATGTGTATTATATATAAAATCTGTGTTTCTACTTCTATCTATCTATATCTCCTACTGGTTTTGTTTCTCTAAGAAGCCTAACTCATAAAGATTTTTACTTTTATTATCCTCATTTTGCAGTGAAGAAACTGAGGCAGTGAAGAATAATATACCCAAAGTCACACAGCTAGGCTCCAGTGTACTCTTAATCACTATATATGCTATATTATCTATGATTATGTTGATTAAACTGTGCTTTAAATTTAATATTTCAAAAAAAGCATAAAGTGAGATATTTCTATTATATATATACATATATATATATGTATGTGTATATATATATGTATATATATATATTTAGTTCTTAAATGATACCTAGAAAAACCATTTATGTCTCTGAAATAAATTATTTTTGGGGGGGAGAAACAAAAGGTATGGCACATTCTGCTCCTTTAAAAAAGCATTCCATGGTTCTCAAGCAGGAAATCAGACATATTTGTCATCACCCCATTAAAAAAAATTGTGGTAAAATGTACAACATAACATTGGTCATTTAAATCATTTTAAGTGTTAGTTCAGTTGTACTGAGTGCATTCATGTGTCGTGCAACCATTATTACCATCCATCTCCAGAACTATGTCATCATCCCAAACAGAAACTCTGCACTCATTACAAAATTGTTCCCCATTCCCATCTCTCCCAGCCTCTGATAACCTCTGTTCTATTTCCTGTCTTTGAATTTGTCTATTCTTGATACTTCAGATAAGTGGTAGGTATTTCAGATAACTCGCCCTTTTTCATCTGCCTTATTTCACATAGTGTAATGTTTTCAAGGTGATCAGTGTTGTTAGCACATATCAGAATTTCATTCCTTTTTATGACCCAATAATTTTCCATTGTAGATACATACCACATTTTGTTAATCAATTCATCTGTGGATGCACATTTGGGTTGTTTCCAGTTTGGGGTTATTCTGAATAATATCTCCATGAACACTTGCGTACAAACATCTCTTTGAGTCCCTTCTTTCAATTCTTTTGGGCATATACACAAGTTAGAATTACTGGGTCATATGGTAATTCTGTGTTTAACTTTTGAGAAACTGACAAACTATTTTCCTCAATGACTACACCATTTTACATTCCCACCAGCAACATACAAAGGTTTCACTTTATCCACATCCTAACCAATGCCTGTTACTTTCATTTTTTTTGGTTTTGTTTTTCTTTTGGATAATAGTCATCACAGTGAATGTCAAGTGGTATCTACCTATGGCACTGATTTGCATTTTCCAAATAACTAGAGATGTTGAGCATCTTTTCTTTTGTTGGCTATTTGTATATCTTCTTTGGAGAAATATCTCTTAAGTCCTTTGCCCATTTTTCAGTTGGATTGCTTTTTATTTTGAGTTGTAGAAATTTAATTAATTAATTGATTCATTAAATTATGGTGCAAAATGGTGGTTTCTTAAAGCATGGGGACAGGATCTGTGGGCAGAAAGAGCTGTGGAGGTGTAGGAGTTTAAAAAAATACATCCTGGGGTATTAATTCTTTATCAGATATATGATTTGCAAATTTTTCCTCCCATTCTGTGGGATGTCTTTTCACTTTCTTGATAGTGTCCTTTGATGTACAGAAGTTCTTAATTTTAAAGCAGTCCAATTTATTTTTTTCTTTTTTTGAACATGCTTTTAGTGTCATCTTCAAGAAATTACTGCTAAATCCAATGTCATGGAGACTTTCCTCTATGTTTTCTTCTAAGAGATTTATAAGCTTAGCTCTTATATTTAGCACTTTGATCCATTTTGAGTTAAGTTGTATATGTGATACCAGATAAAGGTCCAACTTCATTATTTTGCTTGTGGATATCCATTTTTCCCAGCACCATTTGCTGAAAAAACTGTCCATTTCCTATTAAATGATATTGGCACATTTTTTGAAAGTCAATTGACCATATATGAGAATTTATTCTGACCTCATTTTGCACAAGTAGAAAATAGACCCTATAATCCTCTTATAGGTGTGTAACAGATACTTTGTAATAATGTATATGTACAGAGGACAGAAGGACTCTGCCAGAGAACTACCATTGGTAATACAAGGATATGATAACAAAAGAAGAAAAATGAATACCACCAAAAAAGGTTTCAAGCATATTTTTATTATGGATAGGTAAGTGTGGTTTGCTGTGGCTAAAGATATGTTTATAATGGATGTACAAGCTTTTCTATATACCAAAAGGTATAATATTTTTCTTTTAATACTGAATAACATTTCTCTGACAAGGGAATTCTGAGTGGGCTGAGCCTATTTTAAATGGCTAAAGACTTTTTTCTTCCTGAATGTTGCTTTTAAGACTGGTAAATTGAAGTCTTTTAGGTCCAAACACAATAAATTTAAGAATAGTGAGATAAAATCAATGAATACTATAAAACATGTAATTCCTATGAAGAAGAAATAATGGTTTTTATAATTTAAAACAGCAGCAATTTCAAAAGATTTGCTGAATTAAAACTTTACAAAATATATATATATACATAGTATCATTCCAGATGATCATGGATTTTTTAAAAATAGTATATCACAACCCCAAACTCTATCCCAAACCTACTACAGGAAGTAGCTGGCCTGTAATATTTTTTACAACACTTTAAAAAATAAAAACAAAAGAAACCTCCTAATTCTCTTGTGCATAAGCACAGGTTACTGTGTGCTGGCTTTGATTCCATATCACAAAGAGAATTTTAAAATAGAACAAGGACTTCACATAAATAATGTTTTACTTGTTATTAAGCATGTAACCAAACAAATTAAAATAAAGTACTAACAACCAAAACATATCTTGATGTAACCAGTACATACACTCTTAAAGAATGACAAAGACGAAAAAAGAAATAAAACAGTCTATGAAAGCCACAAGCACCTTGTTTTAGGAAGAGCACCAAGCAACATAAAAAGGCAACACGTAAGAGGTAGTGTACCACCGGCTAAGATGTATATGCCCATTGGGGACCTGAATACAGCTTAGTGTTTGGGAAAATAAGACATGTTGGACTGTGGCTTGTGATTTTTAGACAGAAGCATCACACATGTGGAAGCATTAGCCAGTATTGCTCCATAGTGCTCTGCATCTCCAGCTGTCTAATGGGTACTTTGCTCTCAGTCAAAAAATAGAGGCTACCCTGAAGAATTCCATGTTTATAAATTTTCAGTTCTAGGGAATTCTCTAAGAAAGCTCAGATCAATATAATTTTTTAAAGAATTAAATACTTTATCAATTATAGTCCTTTAAAAAATGCCTTTTCTCCTTCTTTGGAGGAAATCTTTTCTTCCTGAGATTCTTTAAGATTTAGCCAATGCTTTATTCCATGCATTTCACAATGATAGTATCTCTCTGTCTGTATTTTTCCCTCTGCAACAATTACCTGGCCAACAGCACAAATTCTGAACTAATTCAGAAACCTTAGAGAAAGCATACAGAACTGCTTTCAATGTAGTACTTCCTTTTGGTTTTGAGATGAGGAAGTTTTTGTACTTCAATGACTGGAAGCTGATTAGGGTCCTGGGTGTGAAAAAGGAATTTTGCCTTATGCCAGCTGCCATCTTGAATCTGTAAAACAAGAACAAAATGCTTTGATATGTAATCATGTCATCAGAAGTTGTTCTCAGCAGACAATGCCCTTCACTCTCAATGAAGATTTAGTTTAAGAATTAGAGATAATGAATAGGAAGTCCCTAAAACAAAGTAAATGCTGGCATAGAGTAAGTGTGCAATGCTAACACTCACTATGACTAATTGAAAACATGGGTTCATTCTTTTCTCCAAATGGCAATGTGTGTTCTGATTTTTCAGTCCCAGGGACTAAGGCTAGGCTTCTGCTTCTGTTGTCTGTAGATCACTGGACCAGGTATGAATTAAAAGGCTGTACTATTCCTAATATGAGTAACACATCTGTTCTCTGTTCCTTTATTTGAGGCTGATTCTTTAGGATGGGCATTCTTGGAGGAAAAGCAATGAACTGTCTCAACCTCTCTGTAATTTAGGCAAGAAATAACCAAAATTGCTTCATTAGGAAATAAACTATAATTCTGTTGAATCACCGTTAAGGTTTCTTTTTTTCCAGTCTGTGGTTACTGTTTATATAGTTTCTTTCCTCTCTTCTTTCTAGGTCTTTCTGTTTTTTTTTTTTTTTTATCACTCTATGTTCTTTTGTTTCAGACAAATTCTACTATGGAACAAACACATATCATAAAATCTCTTATGATTAAGATTCAACAAGATAAAATAGAGAAACACAATTCGCTAGTTTTGTGAAGCTTTTTATTAAAAAGTTGATTCACTTGTTTATAGAATTATGATATAAATTTTAAAATGTGAAGAAACCTCAGTGATTATTTAAGCTTTAAATTTCATTCACTAGTCATCAGCTTGGTGTGTGTGTGTGTGTGTGTGTGTGTGTAAGACACTATTAGATTACCTCGTTAAGTCTTTTAAGCAGTATTTATTGGATACTAAGTACAAGTGGCACAGCTGAGTAAGATGTAATCCTCTATTTTCTAACAGTCCTTGGGAAATATGAAGCTGAATAAATCAGCTCTGGATTTTGAAGACTAGCAGCTTATAAATCTAGTTGGAGAGGGGAAACATGAACGTAGACATAACACAAGACAACATATGGTGAGTACAGTATAAATAATGTAGACAGTGAGCGCTAAATTCCTCATTTCCAACTGAAGTACCCAGGGAAAGGTTCATGAATTCAGACTTCAGAATTTAAAATGGGCCTTCAAGTATGCCTAGTACTTCTACTTGGTTAGAGAGGTAGAGAAGGCATTTCAGAGAAAGATAATGACATGAGTAAAAACAAACATACAAAAAACTGTTGGAAAAGTAGATGATTGCCAAAGTAAGCCTACATGGGGATGAAGAGCAGATTTTGATAGAAATCCAGGTACCACCATTCTCTTTATATATAAAATTTGAAAAATAAACACTTACCTCACATAGTTGTAAGGATTAAATGAGATTTCAGTTAAGCAGTATAGTGTGGCATAGATTTTGGAGTTATACCCACCTAGGGTTTATTTCTTGCTCTCCACTAATTAGCTACATGACCTTGAGCAAGTTATTTAGCCTTTCTGTTTCTTCATTTTCTTACCTATAAAATGAAACTTCTTTATAAAGCTCTTATAATTAAATAAAATAATGTATGTAATACAGGGTAACTGCTATATAATAAGGTCCCAGTGACTAATAGTAGGGATTATTGTTGATATTATTATTGTTATTATTATTAATAGATCAGTTTCACCATACTTTAGGGCGAACAGCCACCGAAAGCCCAAGCTAGAAAGGTTGGGGCCGGACTATTTTAAGCGCTAAACAAAGAGCGGATAAGTTTAGATTGTATCTCAGAGATAGTAGTGAGTCATTGAAAGTTTCTGGAAAAAATTATAAAATTCAAATGAGTTTGTTGATAATATTGATCTCTTTGCTTTTAAAGAATGAGCCATATATCTCTGTTTGCCTCTCATTTTTCAAATTCTCAAGCACAATTTGTCTGAAAATAAAATGTGAAAAAGTAGAATTCCCTGGAAATGGTAAGAGATGTTAAATCACGGGCTTTATGGTGCACAAGAGCAAGAAACCAAGCTACTTGAAATCATTAATGAAATGTATGTGATGTGGATGCTCTTTCTAACAGTGTTGGGAAACTCTTCTGTAAAGTGCTAGATAATAAATGTCTTAGGTTTTGTGAGCCACAGTCTCACATTTATTTAACTCTGTCATCCCTGTGTGACAAAAGCCATAGATACTGAGTAAACAAATGAGTGTGGCTATGTGCTAATAAAATTTATTAACAAAAACAAGTGGCAGGCGGGGCACCTGGGTGGCTCTGTTGGTTAAAGCCTCTCCCTTCTGCTCAGGTCATGATCCCAGTGTCCTGCGATGGAGCCCCACATCCAACTCTCTGCTCAGCAGGGAGTCTGCTTCCCCCCCCCCTCTCTAACTGCCTCTCTGCCTCCTTGTCATCTCTGTCAAATAAATAAATAAAATCTTAAAAAAAAAAGTGGTGGGGTGGATTTGGTCTGTAGTTAGCCGACACCTGCTTTATACCAAAACATTTTAAAATTATAGATTTTTTATAATATTAGTTGTTTAATTGTAAAACAAAAATGGGCTATTTTTCAAATATCAATTGGTAGGGCGAGTCAATATGCAATTTTGCTCGTATTTAGTTTCAGGAATAGGAACTGACAAAATGAAATACAACAGACTTGCCTCTATAACCTGTCTTCCGTATATAATGAGATGTAGAATTACAGTAGTGAAATATAAGAAATAAATCTATTTATTTATATGCTCTTTCTATCCATGCAGGGGTAATATAGATATTTCATAAGAGCAATAAGAATTAGATTTATGTATTAACATCTGTTCTGCATATAAAAATCTATGGATGACCAGTGGGTGTTACAGAAGTTGACAAGATACGATACAAGCAAACGATTGATTCTGAAAAATGTAATGTTATTACAAATAGGGCACCTTAAAACTTATTAGCCTCTGGATCTTCAGTTTGCAATTAGAGTCTTATCCCCATTATTTTAATTTTATGTCCTTTTCAGTTTTATGTTAGCTATATTGAACAATTCTAAAAGTTGCCATCCCTTACCTTGCAGTCATCTGAAAGCACCTTAGGTTCAAGTAGAGTGTTTTCTTCAAAAATCTGGCCATTCCATCCCTTGAAGCCAACAGACAATCCTGAGCCATTTGGCTGAGCACTTGTCCACACTGGGGTGTTTAGACAGTGAATGGTGATGATATGGGTGGCTTCTGAGCTCAGTAAGTGAAGGAAGTTCATCTGGACTTTTCCAACTCCAAACTCCAACTAATGTCATAGAAATAATATCCAAGTTATAAGATGTGGCAACTGAATAGCTTATAATTTGGGGGAACCTGAGGAAAGTCCTTGAAATGAAGACCTGAGAAAGCCCCTTTCCTTGGCATTTAAGTGCCAGTCAACAGTATGCTGATAAATGCTTAACCACTGGCTCTTGCTAGGTGGAGTGGGGTGGGGGCGGTAATCACTGATTTAGAGCATTTTCCAGTTTCTATGGTGTAACCACTCCTACCATGGCTGACTTCAGGCAATCATGGTGGTATCACTGAACCCGGAGCTGGAAAGGGGTGTTAACAATAGGGTCTCCTGAGTCTGTATGAGCGGGCCTCAGCATACCACGAGGATACTAGACATGACCAAAAAAAGCGAGGTAATTTTCACATTATCTAAAATGCATTAGTTATTTGTTGTTGATTAATTCTTTAATAATTTCTTCCACAAAAATCTGAAATTATCTATAATTTACTTTGAAGATCTTTTTTTGAGTTTCTGAAGATAAGTTACAAGTTGTAATAATACCTTGTTGAGAAGTTTTAATTATAAAAGCATTTAAAGACAAGGATAGAATCTTATTTTTTGTGTTGCCAGCCCCTAATGTCGTTCCAGCCATAGAATGGAGTCATCAATATATGTTTATTGAAATGAATGAAGGCATGAACAAGTACTGATAATAAAGTCAACAGTGCAGGGCAAAATTGGAGCAAGGAGGTCTGACTGAAGATTTCCTAGGCTTGGAAAAGGAAGTAGATTTTTCTATAGCTTTTGACATTTTTATTATTTTATTTATTCTTTAAGCAGGCGTATGGTCATAACATAAGTGAATGAAAGTGATTTCAACAAGTAATTTATATTGATTTCCAAACATAAAATTAGAAAAATATCAGTTATGAGGTATCAGAGGGGGAAAAAAAAAGACAGGCACCAAAAAAGTAAAAGGAAAAGAGAAGAAAGGCAAAGGAAGGTCAATAAAGATGAAAACATGGAAGGATCATCATAAGGAACATTAGAATTTAAGTAGTTTAGGTTCCTTTATTTTACAGTTGAGAATCACAAACTTGTAAATTAATTTTTCTGAGCCTTAGTGTCTTTGTTGGTGAAGTGGAATATGACACTGACATGGCAGGATTGTTGTAAGGGTTTAAGGGGCCAAATGTCACTTAACCAACACAGTGCCTGGCACAGAGTAGGATATTTGGTGGCTCAGAGCATCATTTGCCAGATTAGTAGAGGGGTAGAGACTAGAACCCAGGTCCCTAATTCCAAGTCTACCATTCCTTCCACTACCTGCCCAGTCTTTCTCAGGTTGAGTTTATGGATAGGACAGATGGGAGAGTTGATTCAGTGAAGGAAGGAATTGGAGTGCAACGACTTCAGTGTTCCTATTTCCTTTGTACACACCTCCTGGTCTTCATCTGTCTTTTATGATAATCCAAATAAAAATCCTGGACCAAATCCAGGGGAATGAGAATGATCATACAGATATTTTGGAAGTAAGACTATCATGCTGATCTTCATGAGAGGAACATGCATTCCCTAGGGATGGAAGACTCTTTCCTGGTTTGAGAATAATAATGGTGAATGCTACTGTGATTAACTCGTGAAACACCCTTAATGAAGGGGGATATTTTATAAAAGGCCAGTGAAACAATGAGCAGCTAGAGAGATTAATAGACTGCACATTTTAGCTGCGCCTCTTTGTGATGGACCAAATATATAAGGGGCAGGTGTATCAATTCTTTGTTGATGAGAAGTAAGTCCTTAGTAATAATACCAAACTGGTTTAGCCAGAAAAAGAAAGAAATGCACTTTTGATTTCTTCAGGATATTATAGGTAGAGCTAAGCTATAGGTTTCATAAATGCTTGTTATAATTCCAGTATCATGCCAAACTAACTTTCATTCATGTTATTATACTTGAAAGGAGTTTTAAAAAATATTCAATGGATGTTTAAACATCCATTGAAGGGATGTTCTTTGTGCCAAATCATCAAAAATAGCAAGCTTTGTGGCAAAATTCCTCTTCTAATGATGTGATTTTCAGAAAACCTTTAGGTAACTGGTTACTAATTACAAATATTGTAGCTGTTTGGGGGATTTTTCCAAGGTATGTGTATGCATAAAAACATATGTTGCACATTTTTTGTTTTAGAGAGAGCATGAATTGGGAGGGGCTGGGGGGGCAGGGAGGGGTAGAGGGAGAGAGAATCTCACGCAGACTCCTTGATATCACAACCTGAGCTCAAACCAAGAGTCAGCTGCTCAACTGACTGAGCCACCCAGGCGTGCCCTCCCACAACATTTTTAAAAGGAGATTAAAAAAGCATAATCAGTAGACTAAGCCATGACATGCCAATCATAAAATACAACCAAAATATCAAGATTCTCTTGGAATTATTTTTAATTTTTATTTCATTTTAATTTTTTTTTAAAGATTTATTTATTTATTTAACAGAGAGCGAGAAAGAGAGAGTTATCACAAGTAGGCAGAGAGGAGGAAGCAGGCTCCCCGCTGAGCAGAGAGCCCGATGTGGGGCTCGATCCCAGGACCCTGGGATCATGACCTGAGTCGAAGGCAGAGGCTTTAACCCACTGAGCCACTCGGGTGCCCCTCTTAGAATTTTTTTTTAAAAACAACAAAAGAAATTTTCTTTCTTATATATGGCAGAAAAAGATATCTTACTTCCATTCATAAAAATCATAATTATTTAAAGTAACATTTTAAAAAATCATGCTCTTTGATACTGGGCAAGTATAGGCATATATTCTATAATTCAATACATACCTTTGCTACAGAAACAGGAGATAAACATGTCTGACCACCAGCACTGAAATTGCAGAAAACCTCAATGGCATCTGAAGGGCATCCGAGATTTGGATCAATCCAGTATTTTCCTATTAATTTATTATAAAACATAAAAATATTTAAATTACATACTAAAACATATTTGAACCATCATTACAAATTATCATACTTTAAACATATCTTTACAGTTTTAACTGTGAAAAAACTTAGAAGATTATAAAGATATTTACATTCAGTCCATGAATGGAAGGAGTAAATGTTATGTAACATTGATACCAAAAATAGTATATTTTTCACATACCTATCAATTTAAGGGCATTTCAACAACAAAAAAGATATAATGGTTGAATTTATTGCTTCTTTCCACAGATGAACTCATCATCTTAAAGGGAACTGTCTAAAGTTACATAGTTAATAGAAAAGTTGCAGTTGATGTGGTATACTTGTCCACTTCCGTTCTATGTCATTATAGATTTTAAAAATAAATATACAGAAACAACATCAATCTCCTGAGGTAAAATAATATCTTCACGATAATTGGTATAAAAATAATAAAACATCCTTTGTTTCCATAGAAAGAAAATGTACAATTCAATGGTTATCACTTTGGGGCTTTCTTCATCAGATTTCTAAGCAAGAAAAACTGAAATCCCTACAGCCAGTGTAAGCCTGCCAACCATTGTCTTCACCGAATGCCCAGCAGAATCAAATGGAGTCTTAGTCAGTCTACAGGAAATACTCAGGCTGAAAGAGTGTTGATCTAGTATCTTAATTCTGGAATAACAGGCCCAGAATATTGAAGTAGCACCTTATACTAAAAGCAAAGGCAAAGAATTTTTTTAATGAGATAGTGCTGCTTTTTTGCATTAAAAAAGGCAAGATAGTCAAACAGTATTTGGCAAATGTCATTTCTATCCTTGTCCATTCCATCCTTACCCTATTAGAAAGATTCTTCTACATCATGCTGGGCTTCCTCTCTGGCCCATTATTTTAGACTTCCAAAACATCCTCAACTCTTCTTTCTTCTACTATTCTACTAATCCTTCAAAACGAATACTTGCTGAGTTGGTGGCTCCAAAAGTAGGGACTGTCCTTTCCTGCAGGTTTTCAAACTTTGGTGGCATTAGAACCATCTGTTAAAACACAGATAGCTGGGCCCCATCCCCAGAGTTGCTGATTCATTAAGTTGGGGCTTGGAATCTGTATTTCAACAGAATCTCATTCTGGTCCAGGGACACTTGAAGAACCACTGATCTCTTGTGATATGGAAGAAAGGGGCAAAAGAAATCCAATCCTCTGGTCCCTTTTTGTTCCCTTCCCTTAGAATTTTGGACATTTTGTAAAGTTTATAGAAATGAGTGCCAGATTTTTTACCAGGATCTAATGTAGGCTTCCAATATTATCCAGTGGGTGTAAAAACATTATCTTCACTACTACCTCTTTTCTTCCAAGAAACGGTTTCCCCTTCTATTATAATAAATAATAAATTTATTTTATTAATAAAATAAGCTAATAAATTCCTTATAAAAAGTTTTCCATCAAGCACAATCCCGTTGTTTTATAGGGTATAATTCTTTGAATTCAAGCATTATGTTGTACAATGGTAACCTGGTAGGGACTTTCTAATTGTTCTCAGGATATACCGAGCTATTAATAATGCACTATACCATAATATATCTTTTGCAGGCCTAAATGTTCTAACCTAAAACTAGGTCTCTCATGAGGACAGTGCTTCTTTTGCAGTCCTTTCAAGCTCTGCCACAGCCTTTATTAGCATCGTACTCGTGGTACAGAAGGTGTAGAGATCACAGTAGGCAGAGAGGCAGGCAGAGGGAGAGGGGGAAGCAGACTCCCTGAGCAGAGAGCCTGATGTGGGGCTCGATCCCAGGACCCTGAGACTATGACCTAAGCCAAAGGCAGAGGCTTAACCTACTGAGCCACTCAGGTGCCCCAAGCCATCCACTTTCTTTGAAGATTTTAGTATTGGATGCCTATGACTTTCAGAAAATCTATGTATTAGCCAATTCTTGATGATTTTAAATTCTCATGGCTAGCACTTCCCATACCCTGGCCTCTCAGTTCCCTGAACTCTTCTGCCAAAATTCTCATATCCTTCTCCTGCTCTCCTGACTGCCCCATTCACTTCCCAGGCCATATCCTGGCCTTTTTAATCTATCACCTACAACTAGAGTTATGTCATAATCTCACCCCTTCTCTTTTAAGCTCATTCACTCTGGTGTCCTGAGTCTATCTAAAAAACTCTTCCTTCCCATCAGGACCTAATATCCATTGATACTACCACTTTTTCATCATCCCTCATCATATGTGGATCATATGTTCAATTCCCTTCCTACCCAAGTAAAAACCCTGAGTTCTTTACTATAATTACTTCTTCGAAGACTTCCTTAATAGCCCTGCCCTGCCTCACTTCAATGTACTTGTCTTATAAAGTCCTAACCTTATAGAAGTCCAATTTTGTGCCTGATCTATGCCTGAATTTATACAGCTAAAAGTAGCTGAAGGAAAACACAACTATGCTGACTGGACTCACTTTAAATTCAAATGTTTGTAAGGCTTCCAGAAAATGACACTATGTTGCCCTCTGTCACTCTCCCAGCTGATTATTTAAAACCTTTTCATCTTCTCTCAACTTTATTATACCTGTTCCTTCATTTTATTCTTGACTGATAACCTTTCAATTTTACTGAGACATCCAAAGCCATCTGAAAGGAACGTCTATAACTTCCCACTATTACATCTATTTACCTATTTGAACTTGCACCCATATATTCTGCCATCTTTGTTACTATTGTGAATATGCTGTGCTCCTATATAGGGCTTACCTTGTCTATTATACCTTCAGTTTCAAATTCTTCCTCTTATTTTTCTTTTAAGTCTAATTCTGTTTGCTGTTTCTGTCAGTTCTCATTTGTGGTGTTTTATCAACCAGTATGCCTCATTACCATTGATTGTGTGCTGGGCACTGTGTTTGAGAAATGATTTGTAGAAGTAATTTGAGCCCTAGGATGATGGTATATTTTGTAGAAGACTTTTGTTTCTATCAGAATGGGGTGGGGGTTCTATCCATCTGGAACCATCTTAGTCCAAGTTCAAAGCTTTAGATTCTGAGCTATCTTCATGATGTGAAGCTAGGCTACAATCTATATGAATGTCTCTTTTCTTCCAGTTTATGTTTTCTCTTAGAATGGAGCCCTTTGAAAGCCTAAATCCCCACACTCGGTGGACCACAGATGCTAACTTTTGACTCTTAGCCCCATAAAGCCACCAAAGGCCGTATTTAGTTTGTGATCACATGTAGGGCAAGAGCAGCTCTAAGTGTGTTCATCTCTCCATTGTCTTCTTTTTTCTCCACCATTCTTCTTTTTTATTTTTAAGATTTTATTTATTTATTTGGCAGACAGATCATAAGTAGGCAGAGAGGCAGGCGGGGGGCGAGGGTGGGGAGTAGCAGGCTCCCTGCTGAGCAGAGAGCCAAATGCAGGACTCCATCCCAGGACTTAGGATCATGACCTGAGCTGAAGACAGAGGCTCTAGCCCACTGAGCCACCCAGGTGTGCCCATTACTATTCTCCTAAACTGCTCTTGTGAAGGTCATCGTAAAACTTAATGCTACTAAATCCAGTAGCTTCTCTAAGTTTTAACTTTATCCAACAAGGACCCCATAGAACCCTTCCTCCTCAGGCAAATATTTTCTTCACTCCACATGCATCTAGTTTTCTTCCTATCAGGTATGGTTTCTTCTTAGCTTTCTTTGCTAGTTCCCCCTCATTTCCTTGATCTCTAAACACTGAAGAGCCCTAAGACATGATGTTTAGACTTCTTCACTTTTCTTTCTCCACCTACTCTTTACGGAGTCTTAAGCAGTCATAAGGCATTGGATGCTATTTATATGCAAGTGAATTCATAATTCTTACCCCTACCCAGGATCTCTCTCTTTAACAGCCTCCTACCTCCTGGACATTCTTACTTGATACTTAACAGACATCTCAAATGAATTGTATCTGAAATTGAACTCCTGATCTTTTCTCTAAAATTTGCTTCTCCATCTCTATACAGGAACTCACACTTCCATCTGTTAGTCAAAATCCTTGTTAAAGTCATAATCTATCCATCTATTTCTCTCTTAACCTATATCTGATTACCATAAAAAACTGCTGGCTCTTTGCAGTATAAACATTTTAACAGTGTTTCTTCTTCCAGTTCATGAGCATGGAATGGTCTTCCATCTTTTTGTTTCTTCTTCATTTTCTTTCATGAGTGTTCTGTAGTTCCTCGAGTACAGATCCTTTACCTCTTTGGTTAGGTTTATTCCCAGGTATCATATGGTTCTTGGTGCTATAGTAAATGGAATCGATTCTCTAATTTCCCTTTCTGTGTTTTCATTGTTAGTGTATAAGAAAGTAACTGATTTTTGTACATTGATTTTGTCTCCTGCCACATTACTGAATTGCTGTATGAGTTCTACTAGTTTGGGGGTAGAGTCTTTTGGGTTTTCCATATAAAGTATCATGTCATCTGCGAAGAGAGAGAGTTTGACTTCTTCATTGCCAATTTGGATACTTTTATTTCTCTTTGTTGTCTGATTGCTGTTGCTACGACTTCTAATACTATGTTGAACAAGAGTGGTGAGAGTGGGTATCCTTGTCATGTTCCTGATCTCAACGGGAAGGCTGTGAGCTTTTTCCCATTGAGGATGATATTTGCTGTGGGTTTTTCATAGATAGATTTTATGAAGTTCAAGAATGTTCCCTCTATCCCTACACTTTGAAGCACTTTAATCAGGAATGGATATTGGATATTTTCAAATGCTTTTTCTGCATCAGTTGAGAGGACCATGTGGTTCTTCTCTCTTCTCTTACTGATTTGTTCTATCACATTGATTTGCGAATGTTGAACCATCCTTGAAACCCAGGGATGAATCCCACCTGGTCATGGTGGATAATCTTTTTAATGAGCTGTTGGATCCTATTTGCTAGGATCTTGTTGAGAAACTTAGCAACCTTATTCATCAGGGATATTGTTCTGAAGTTCTCATTTTTGGTGGGGTCTTTGTCTGGTTTGGGAATCAGGGTAATGCTGGCTTCATAAAGAGTCTGGAAATTTTCCTTCTGCTTCAATTTTTTGAAACAGCTTCAGGAGAATAGGTACTTTAAAATATAGCCAAAGACTTGCTCATTTCTTATCACTTTCTCTGCTACCAATTCTAGTTCAACCCATCATCATCTCTTACCTGGATTTTTTCAACGGCCTTCTCAGTGGCTTCTTTTACTCTTGCCTCCATTATTATTTGTAATATATTTGCCAGAGCAATATCTTAAAAATCTAAGTCAAATCATATCATTTCTTTGCCTGAAAAACTTCTAATGGCTTCCCACCTTATTCAGAACAAAAGCTGGAGTCTTCTGTGTAGTTCAGAAGATCCTATATAATCTGTGTTTTGGGTATCTTTCTGGCTTCATTTTCTACCACTTTGTGCTTATGCACTCTCTTCTAGTCACACTGGCCTTCTTGCGACTCCTAGAACACACTAAAGACACTCACTCCCAGGGCATTCGTTGGTGTTTTTTCTGCCCTGAAAGCTCTTTCCTGTTTGCTTCTCCTCTTCCCCCCTTTTGACATTTCTCAAATGCCATGTTCTCAGATATGCCTTATCTAACTGCTATATTTAAAATTACCCTCACTCTACTCTCTATTGCATCCCCCTTCCCTGCTGTTTTGTGTTTTTCTATAACATTTCCCATCTCCTAGTGATGAAAATACTTTTGGACATTAAAGCCTTTCTGATACCTTGCAATCCATACCACGTAGCTATTTTTCTTACAAGGAAGGCAGACCTTGAATTAGATTTCAGTCATTTTTATGTCTTAAAATGTCTTTGTTTCTTTCAATTCTATAGAATCACAGTTTTATGCCTTCAAATATGGGAAAGAATCAAACAGAATTACTATAGCCAACTGTAACTATAAATATTAGTTTAGTTTTTGTGGTAATCTAGAGCAAGAAATATCTATAGAAGATAAGCATTTTATTAATATAAATATTTTCTTTGCACTTCTAGTAGAAGTATGTGTTCTTGGGCAAGAATGTATGAGAGAGTGTGTGTGTGTGTGTTATGTAGTAAATATGTATGTAAGTTAAAGAAAATACGGAATACTATTCACCCTACAGAAGGATATAACATGATTTTTTTTCCCCCAAATCAGCATATATGTTACTCTGTTGGGAATAGAATTTTTAGCAAAAACCAGTAACTACTAATATTGAATGTGCAGCTAACCTCAGACCCAATAGAAATTAAAATTAAATGATGTATTGTAGCAGACAGGGTTCCTTTACTTATCATTAGATAATTATAGCTGTTCTACTTGCTTTAAAACTTTTCCTTGATGCTTCTACTCTAAATTCATTTTTGCACCTCTGGTTAAGGATTTTGGGCTATCTCTGTAGGGACAAAAAAACTCCAAGAATACCAAACCATCTTCCTACTCAGTGACTCTACAATGATGTATTTAATTTCCATTTTGTGTAAAAACCATAAATTCAGGAGGTGTGGTGGCAGGGGTTCTACCATATTTTTTTTTCATGTTACCACTTCTGGTAGACCTGACATGTACTCCAGTTTACCCCAAAGGTCAGTCCTTCCTATTTTAATTTTTAAGATGAGTATGACATGTTCCAAGCACAAAAGGTAAGCAAATAATATAGTTATTGTGGAGTAGGAAACACTGGGGATCAATAAGGCTGTGTATAGATGGCCCTTCTTTTCACGACATCTGTATCTTTGGGGTAAATACCCAGGAGTGCAATTGCAGGGTCATAGGGAAGCTCTATTTTTAATTTCTTGAGGAATCTCCACACTGTTCTCCAAAGAGGCTGCACCAACTTGCATTCCTACCAACAGTGTAAGAGGGTTCCCCTTTCTCCACATCGCATTGGCCACGATCGCCAAACTATGGAAAGAACCAAGATGCCCTTCAGTGGACGAATGGATAAGGAAGATGTGGTCCATATACACTATGGAGTATTATGCCTCCATCAGAAAGGATGAATACCCAACTTTTGTAGCAACATGGACGGGACTGGAAGAGATTATGCTGAGTGAAATAAGTCAAGCAGAGAGAGTCAATTATCATATGGTTTCACTTATTTGTGGAGCATAACAAATATCATGGAGGACAAGGGGTGTTAGAGAGGAGAAGGGAGTTGGGGGAAATTGGAAGGGGAGGTGAATCATGAGAGACTATGGACTCTGAAAAACAATCTGAGGGGTTTGAAGTGGCGGGGGTGTTGGAGGTTGGGGTACCAGGTGGTGGGTATTATAGAGGGCACGGATTGCATGGAGCACTGGGTGTGGTGAAGAAAAAAATAATGAATACTGTTTTTCTGAAAATAAATAAATTGAAAAAATTAAAAAAAAAAAAAAGAAAAAAAGAGCAAAGACTGACCTCCCCTGAGCAAGAGGGAATTCTGGCAGCAGACTTTGGACTCGGTCTGCAACTCCCCCATGGGTTTGTAGCCTGCTGGCCTATTTTGGATTTATCATGCCCCCATAATTATATAAGCAAACTTCTTAAAATAAATCTTTCTCTAAAACCAAACAAACGAAGTCTTTGTGGAAAACTGCACAAGAAAAAGTGAAAAACTATTAACAACAGGGTCTTTGGAAGAAGAAGATTAATATCCCACTCTTTTTGGAGTCTGCAAATTCATCTCAATGAAATACAAAGAAGAGCCCGTGTGAAACACAGCTAACCAGCTTTCACTGCCTCGTTGTGAATAAGTGCACACTGTCACATCCAACAATAGCAACAGCAGTAAACCAGGGTCACCTCTCTTGCTCTACCCCCATAAATAAATAAATAAATAAATAAATAAATAAAATAAGTCCACTTACACTAAATTACTGGCTTCCCGATGAAACCAACTTTCTTTGTGGCTTTTATAATATTGACAGGTCACTACCTTTACTGATAGAACGGTCATGTGAGGGAACAGTTCTATCATGAAAAGACTAACTCTTATAGATTTGATAATATTGGGGCACCTGGGTGGCTCAGTGGGTTAAGCCTCTGCCTTCTGCTCAGGTCGTGATCTCAGGGTCTTGGGATGGAGCCCCGCATCAGGCTCTCTGCTCATTGGGAAGCCTTCTCCTCCCCACCTCCCCACCGCATGCCTCTCTGCCTACTTGTGATCTCTGTCTAATAAATAAACAAAATCTTTAAAAAAAAGATTTGATAATGTTATCAATTTTCCCCTTTAAATGCCCGTTTATTGATTTAAATATGGTCAGCTAGTTTTTCTAAGGCTCAAACTCACTGTAAAATTTTTGCAAGTAAACTTACTTTCTTTTCTAAAAAAAAAAAAAAAATAAGGCTGTGTAGAAGACATTGTTAATGAGCCCTCAGAAAAGGATACTCTGACTTCAGGATTATGTCCCTCTAAGAGTATTTGTTTTTTGAAAACACTAAAATGCCTTCTACAAGGGTTTTATCAAAATGATAATGATTCTAAATGAATACACTCTAAATCTCAAATGCACTGAAATGATGAAATCGGACATCAGAGTTAGAAAAAAAAAAAAAAAGCCAAGAACTTACCATCTGATACTTTGTGTTCACAGTTAAGCATATCTTTACAGATTCGTGCTGGGTTATCTCGTGTGCCAAGAGGGTTCTTGATGCTGTGCAGTAAATTGCTAAGGTAGTTCAGGGTTTTGAATATCTCTGCGCTGTAGTCAATTAAAGTCACTTCGGTATTCTGGTAGCTCTGCCAATTCATCAAAGGAATCAATCAGCAAAAAAGCATAGGGAAGCCATCACCAGTATGTAACCTGTATGATCAACATGGACCAAGGCAGAAGAAAAATGTATCCTTGTTGTATGCAATGAGTTGGAAGAGAGGTGTGAAGAACAGTTTATCTGTAAATACAGGCCTATGTGTAGATTTTATTAATCGTGACCCTAAATAAGAGATTAAATTGATTCTAATGGCCTAGTTTGCAAGCTAACATAAAGCTAAACAATTACTATGCCTGGTATAGTATAATGTTTTAAAGAAAATTATACACTGAATAGAGTTTAAATGAGAAAAATGAGTAACAATGATAGATCCTATTTTAAGAGGTGGCTATGCTTCATTTAACTATTTTCTCCTACAGTATCTAATTCCTTATTAAAAAATTCCTTAAATGTATTACATTTTTGTTTTAAATGGTTTCCTTAAAAAACATCCCATGCATATATTTCTGTTTATTAAAAAATGCCTACTTTGTTCAATCTGTTTTAAGTACAATCTCTGAGATAAAGCCACATTTTGGACTCAGAAAAAACTTTCTGTTTAATTTGTATATTGAGAGTGCCAATGTAAATAAAGCCAGATATATTACCTCCATCTGTAGAGCAGTATGTGATTCAATCAAGGCTTGAATAGCAGCATTGATATCCATTTGTTTCTGTGTAAAACAAAACCATTTGAGATTAGCAGTAACATCAACACTGAGTACTCTACAGTAAGGGCTGTAAATTCTGAAAGCAGTGCTATTAAAGTATACTAGACTTATTATCTGAAGGTGGTTTGTAACTCTTACGGTTAGACAGATCTTGCAAATTTTGCCTGGATAGCTGAAAGGACAATATGCTGCCTTCATCCAAATCTCAAAAGTCTCCTAATTAAAACAGGACCAAAGTCTAGAGCCCTCAAATGAAAAACGATTTGTCACTGCTACATAAAAACACACACAAAAGTTACTCAAATGGCAGAAGAATGAAATATGACCCCCTCAGTTAATAAATTGTAAAGTGAAGAATAAATAACTGTAGTAATTTATAACAGTTACATTCTTGGAAGGAAAATATAATAAAATACTACTGTCCTGAGGTAGTCACCACATTCGTTTAATCTGATACTTTTGTGGTCTTAAAAACAATTTCTGAAGTTGGAAAATGCACCATTAGTCCCAAAAGAAATACAGCATGAATCCAATCTCCTCCTGTATTTAATAAAAGATATTTTTAGAGAAAGCCTCACCATAACCATCAGTAAAGGTCTTTTTTGTATTTTATTTTTTAAAAAGCTTGGAAACTAAGAAGCATGAATTGGGAGAAAGTTCTGTGAAATGGCATCTGTGTCAACAAATCAAGCAATCTAATTTCTTTCAGAATAATTATGTTGCTAAGATATCTTTTTACTTGGAGGGCCATACAATAAAAACTGTTTTCAACAGATCTCTCCTAACTCATGACTTGTAATTTGAAAAACTATTTAAAATGATGGGACAATCAGTAAAATGCACTCTTCCTTACTTCAACATGTGGTTTTCATATTGGAAAATAATCGAATCATTCTGTATATATATACTGCCAAACACTGTGATACATATTGAGGACAAAACAGTAAGCTCAAAGAAAACTGCCCTTGTGAAGCTGAAGTTTAAGGGAGACAAAGGCACTAACCAAATCCTAAAACTACATAATTAACAAATTGTGATATGTGTTAATGAAAGAAAAAATGTGCTTGGACTCATTAAAGAGACTAGGGGGTTTTAGTGAAATCTGGAGAAGAGTTTTGGAAGCAATAGGTCAGGGAAGTTTTTTCTGAGATAGTGACATTTGATTTGAGATCTGAAGACTAAATAAGAATTGTGAAGAGTGGGTGCAAGAGCTTTCCAGGCAGAGTAATAGCCTTGCACAAAAGCTATCAGATGGAGAAGTGTGGTCTATTCACAAAACAGAAAGGATCAGCCTTTCTGGTTCCCTGCAGAATAATTCCAACCATCATGCCTGCGTGGATGAGCAGATTGGGGCATGGGTCACATAAAAGGCACTAAACATGGGCAACTGAATTAAATACTGAATAGTAGCCACCTTTATATTTTCCAGTTGGTTTGTGATTAAGACTTTGATCTTAGAAAAACTACCGTAAACAATTCTCAAACTTTTCAGTTCAAGACCTTTTTGCCCTTTTAAATATTATTAAGGGCCTTAAAGAACTTTTATTCAGGTGAGTTATAACTTTTGGTTTTTATCACAGTAGAAATTCAAACACAAATTTTATTTTATTTTTAAAGATTTTATTTATTTATTTGGCACAGAGAGAGATCACAAGTAGGCAGAGAGGCAGACATAGAGAGAGGAGGAAGCAGGCTCCCCACTGAGGGGAGAGCCGATGCAGGGCTCCATCCCAGGACCTTGGGATCATGACCTGAGCCGAAGGCAGAGGCTTTAACCCACTGAGCCACCCAGGTGCCCTGAAACACAAATTTTAAAACTATTTGTGCTAACTGCTTTAAAATAAACCATATGTTAATATAAATATCTTAATGAAAAATAACTGTATTTTCCAAAAACAAAAAAGTGTGAGAAGAATGGCACTGTTTTACACATTTATATGTATCTTTAATGTCTGGATTGATAGAAGATAGCTAAACTGTTGTATTTCTTTCAGTATTCAGTCTGTTATGATATGTTATTTTAGTTGAAATGTGTCTGGCCTTAAAGAGATACACAGTTGGAAATAGAATTATTTTATTTTATTTTTTGAAAAGATTTTATTTTTTATTATTTGAGAGAGAGCATGCCCTGGCGAATAGCGGGAGGGGTAGAAGACGAGGGAGAGGAACTAGCAGATATGCAAGGTGGCACATTCCACCACCCTGAGAAGAAATAGGATTCTTTTAGTAGCCTTTTCAGATATTTGTGGATATTCTTCTTTCATAGCAAAACTTGATAAATGATAGTTTCTTCAGGGTTAGTTGAAATGTGAAATGTGAAATCAAATCTATGATCTTTTTGTGCTTTTTATATTAAAATCTATTGGTCTATCTTAAACTGTGGAAGTATCTTCTATGCATCCATGGCTTTGTTAAAAACATGCATTGCTTATCTAAAAAATATTGAGTTATGCAGCTCTTCTAAATATGGGCACATTTCATTATTAATATCATACAATTATATTTGTTAACATCATCACCAATCATATGAGAAAAATATAAGTACTGCACAGCTATCGAAGAGAGTTGTAGATACAAGTTTTCCCAAATTTTTATTTTTGCTTGAAAGTTTAAGACTTATCATTGGGATCAACTTCTGTCAGTAGTTTTGTTGACATGACAGGTTCACTTAATTCATGTTTAAGGAAATATCTGCCAAATACTCATGTCTGTATAACACTGTTAGTCTGTCACATAAATACGGTGTTCTATGAAAAGAGCAGCTACTTCAGTTTCTAACCGAAACAATTGCACAAACGCTTTTATTTGAGGCAAACACTATACTTCAGTATGCAGCAGAATTGTTCTTCTATATCATCACACAGATTATTAAAAAGCTATATACTCAACACTGGAGTATTTAGGAGACAGAAAAAACAGTGGAGTAATGACCTCCCAGAATTTTCTCTCCTATAAAAGCAATAAGAAAACTGGAAAAAATGTCAGGATGAAGTTTTTCAGGATTATGGAAATTAACAAAATTCTTGCAGCAAGGTGAGGAACATTTATTTAAGAAAAATAGCTGAATCTTGGGAAGGGCAGTGAGCTTCATGTAATTTAGTTTGCCCTACTCCCATGTCTTCCTTTCTTTCTTCCTTTTTTCCCCATGTCCTCTTTTTCAGTTCTGTAGTAGCTAAAAAACAACAGCACATAATTACAGGAAAAATAAGAAGTCACAGCCACAGGGGGAACAGAATGGAGTTGGAGTTGCTTCAGAGTCATTTCCAGTGAATTATCATTATCTGACTTGTCTGGTGGTTCCCTAGAAGACACCACTTGCAAAGCTGTCTTTATTTTATCTCACTCACAGCTCATCCAATACAAAACACCTTTTCCCTGGGAGCATTTTTCAAAAACATTTAGAGGGAATTAACTTTGTGGCTGTCTGGAGCACTGGAAAACAGTTGGGCAAATAATAAGCTAACAAAAAACTTACAAGAAAAAGGTAGGGAATAAGATGTCCACAGAGACTCTGAAAAGCTTTGACATATTTCTGGAAATCTAGAAGTCCATGTGCATATGTAGGGTTCAACACATGCTTAGAATATACGTAGACGGCCCTAAGTTCTCTCCTCTGGTTTTCAGTCTCTGAAATCAGGAAGTTCAAGCTAAGTTATAGTGTTCAATTGGCTGAGAAATGAAGGGGTGCTCCAACATACACAGAGACATTTGGGAAAAACTGGGAGATTTACTCACTCTGCCATTTAAGGAAATCTCATTCCAATTGTTAGTTGGCCATTAAGGTAGTTGAGTAGACTTTAATGGTCACACATGTTGAAGAATACAGACTTTATAATATTCAGAAAAGTAACTAAACAAATAGCAACAAAAATAAACCTATTTTATTTCTAGAAACACCACATTACATTATTTACAATGTACAATTTTCAACCACCACAACAAAGACATGCAAATAAGCATTCAAGTATGGACCATAAGCGAGCAAAAATGCAGTCAATAGACAAAAATTGCTCCTGAGGGAGCCCAAATGTTGTATTTAGTAGACAAAGATGTTTATTAGTTATTTTAGATATGTTCAAAAAACTAAAGGAAACTACTTCTATAGAACTAAAGAAAAATATGAAAAAAGACCTCTCACAAATAAAGAATATCAATTGAAAAAAAAAATAGAAATTACCGAAAAGAACCAAATAGAAATTCTGCAGTTGGAAGGTACAAACAATGAAATGAAAATTTACTAGAGAGGCTCAACAGTAGATTTCAGTAATAGAAGAATCAATGAACCTGAAGACAGATATATTGAGATTTTCAAGTCAGAAGAGTATAATGATAAAAGATGAAAAAAATGAACAGAGGCTCTGAAACTTAAGGAACACCAACAAGAATACTAACACACACATAATGAGAATCTCAGAAATGGAGAAGAGAGAAAAGGGGGCAGAAAGAACATTTCAAGAAATGGCTGTAAGACAGTGATGAAAGAAACTAAACAAGAAGATACAAATAAAAGGAAAGACATTCCATGCTTGGATTAAAAGAATTAATATTGTTAAAATGTCCATACTACTCAACATAATCAACAGAGTCATGCAATCCCTTATCAAAATTCTAATGGCACTTTTCACAGAAATTGAACAAACAATTCTAAAATTTTCATGGAATCACAAAAGACCTTGGCTAGCCGAAGCAATCTTGAGAAAGAAGAGGTGGAGGTATCAGGCTCCCTAATTTCAAACTTACTAAAATCCATAGTAATCAAAACAGTATGGTATTGGCATTAAAGCTGCACAAAGACCAATGGAACAGAATAGAGAATCCAAAAATAAATCCATGCATATGTGACCAATTGATTTACAACACAGGAGCCAAAAATATACAATGCGGAAGGGACAGTCTCTTCAATAAATGGTATTGGGAAAACAGGACAGCTGCATGCAATAGGATGAAACTGGACCACTACCTTACCCATACGCAAACATTAACTCAAAATGGATAAAGACTTGAAGAAAACACAGGTGGTAAGCTTCTCGATATCAGTTTTGGTGATAATTTCTTTTTGTATTTGACAATAAAAGCAAAGGTAATGAAGGCCAATATAAACAAGTGAGACTACATCAAACTGAGAAGTTCTGCACAGCAAAAGAAACAATCAGCAAAATGAAAAGGCAACCTACTGAATGGGAGAAAATATTTGCAAATCATATAATCTGGAAAGGGGTTAATATCCAAAATATATAGAGAATTCACACAACTCAATGGCAAAAACAAAAAATAAAACAAAACAATTAAAAATTGGGCAGAAGATCTGAATTGACATTTTTTCCAAAGAAGACATAAAAATGGCCAACAGGTTTATGAAAAGGTGCTTAACATCACTACTCATCAGGGAAATGCAAATCAAAACCACAATGAGCTATTACTTCACAACTGTTAGAATGGCTATTATCAAAAGAAGAAATAACAAGTGTTGGAGAAGATGTAGAGAAAAGGATGCTCTTGTACAGTGTTGTTGGAAATGTAAATTGGTAAAGCCATTGTGAAAAACAACATAGAGATTCCTCAAGAAATTAATAGAATTACTAAATGACCCAGCTAATCCAATTCTGGGTATGTATCTGAAGAATACAAAAATGCTAATTTGAAGACATATATGATTCCTATATTCCCTGCAGCATTACTTACAATAGACAAGAAATGGAGAGAACTTAAACCACCTGAAACTAATACAATGTTATCAATTATACCTCAATTAAAAAAAAAAGGAATAGCTGAACATTTGATGAGAAACATTAACCTACAAATCCAAGAAGCTCAGTGAACTCCCCAGACACATCATAATAAAACTGTTGAAAGCAAAGGAAAACAGAGAATCTTGAGAGCAGAAAGAGAGAAGACTCATTAGACCCAAGAAATCTTCAATGAGATTGACAGCTAAATTTCCACAAAAAATCATAAAGGTAAGAAGGCAGTAGGATGACACAGAGTGCTGAAAGTAAAAGACTGTCAACCAAGAATTCTACATCCAACAAAGCTATCATTTGAAAATGAAGGAAAAATTAAGACATTCCTAGATAAACAAAAACTAAGAGAATTTATCATTAGCAAACCTTCCCTAGAAAGATAAAAAAGGGAATCCTGGCTCTTTCCACAGTTTGGCTATTGCAGCCTTGGCTGCTATGAACACTGAGGTACATAAGAGCCAAGATGCCTTACAAAGATGAATGGATTAAGAAGATATGGTCCATATATACAATGGAATATTACACCTTCATCAGAAAGGATGAATACCCAACTTCTGTATCAACATGGATGGGACTGGAGGAGATTATGCTGAGTGAAATAAGTCAAGCAGAGAAAGTCAATTATCATATGGTTTCACTTACTTGTGAAGCATAAGGAGTACCATGGAGGACATTAGGAGAAGGAAAGGAAAAGTGAATTGGGGAAAATTGGAGGGGGAGACAAAGCATGAGAAAATGTGGACTCTGAGAAATGAACTGAGGGTTTTGGAGGGGAAGGGAGTTGGGGGATGGGTGAGCCTGGTGGTGGATATTAAGGAGGGCACGTACTGCATGGAGCACTGTGTGTGGGGCATTAACAATGAATCCTGGAACACTGAAAAAATAAAATTAAATTAAAAAAAAGAAAGATAATAAAGGGAATCCTTTAAACTGAAATTAAAGTCTATTAGGTAGAAACTTGAAGTCAGATGAAGAAATAAAAAGCACTGCTAACCATAGCTATAAAGACAAATATAAAAGGGAATATAGATTCCAAATAGCCAAAATAATTCTGAAAAAGAACAGAATTAAAGGCCTGGAAATCTGATATCCACATGTAAAAAACAAATGTAGACACTTACCTCACATTATAGACCAAAATAAACTCAAATCACAGATTTAAATATAAGGACTAAACCTATAAACCTCTTAGATAAAAATAGTGGAAAAACTTCATTAGATTGGCTTTGGTAATGGTTTCTTGGATATGATAGTAAAAGCAAGGCAAGAAAATACAGAAAAATTTGACTGCATCAGAACTAAAAACTGTGCAAAGGACACAACTGACAGAGTGAAAAGGCAACCCATGGAATGGGAGGAAATATTTATGTCATATATTGGATAAGGTATTACGATCCACAATATATAATGAACTCCTACAATCTAAGAACAACAAACAAGCAACCCAATTCAAAAATGGACAAAGGACTTGAATAGACATTTTCCCAGAGAAGCTATATAACTCAATGAACATATGAAAAGATGTTCAACCTCACTAATCATTAAGGAAATGCAAATTAAAACCACAAGTAGATACCACTTCACTCTCATTAGAATGGGTGCTATAAAAAACAAACAAACAAGCAAACAAACAAACTAGAATATAAAAAGTGTTGGCAGGGATGTGGAGAAATTGGAACCCTGTGCAGTGATGGTGGGAATGTGTAAGTGTGCAGCTACTATAAAAAACAGTATAGCAGTGCCTCAAAAAATAAAACATAGACTCACTATATGCTCCAGCAATGCCACTTTCTGGGTATGTATCAAAATGAATTGAAAGGAAAGACTCAAACAGATATCTATACACCTACATTCATAGCAGCATTATTCACAATATCCAAAAAATGGAAGCAACTCAAATGTCCACTTAGATATATCAGATGTGGTATATATAAATACAATGGAATATTATTCAGCCTTAACAAGGAAAGAATTTCTGACACATGCTGCAATGCGTATGAATCTTGAAGACATTATGTTAAGTAAAATAAACCAGTCATAAAAGGACAAATATTGTATGACTGTCACATACATGATGTTCCTGGAGTAGTCAAATTAATAGGGACAGAAAGTGGAATGGTAGTTGCCAGGTACTGGGGAAGGGAGGGATGGGAAATTACTGTTTAATGGGCACAGAGCTTCAGTTTTGAAAGAGCAAAAAAGTTCTGGGTATGGATGGTGGAGATGGTTGCACAACACGTGAAGATACTTAATGCCACTGAACTGGATGCTTAAAATGGTTAAAATGATAAATTTATGTATATTTTACCAAAATTAATAACAATAATAAATAAGTAAATATGTTCATTATCCCTTACACTTAACTATCCCACTGTTGGGAATTAGTCCTATGGATATTCTGCAAAAACGATAAGCAAAGGGACTGGGCATTGGTACTGACTGTAATAGTAAAAGATGAGAAACAACTTTAACACCCATCAAAAGAGGTCTTAGATGAATATTCTTATGTAAAATGACTATTATTTAAAATTTTCTGTGAATGGGTGGCAGTGAAGAATACAATGACTTTTAGCAGATTAATAGTGTAGAGTATGTTACTTAATGCATAGTAAGGTACCAGCAATTTTAAATGTCAGCTCAATGAAAAAGGCTCCCCCCCCAATAAGCATTAGAAAGAAATGTTGTAACAATTGGTCACTCATAAATTTTCTTGGCTATACATATATTTGTATAATTCCCAATGAAGTCCCAAAGCCTAGGTCATGCCTAGGTCATGCCTGGCACATAGCAGGCATTCAATGTTTTCTCAAGGATAGCCTTTCCCTGGACAGGCTCAGAGAGACTATTAAGAGGATGTGCTGGGGGAAGTCATTCAGCAACATCCAAGTGCCCACATCTGAGTGTAAAACTCTCATTAGTTGCAGTGAAGGAATGTAAAAGCAGAAGCTCCCTCCATGAGCTCTTGTTAGAGAGAACGTGTTCTCACATGAAAATCACTTAAAGTATAAAAATATGCACGTAAGATAGAATATAGAAAATAAGAAGTAATCAGGTTGTTGGCACTGAGAGGAATTAGAATTCATTATACCTTGGGGGAATGAAATCTTCATAATTCTCTCCCAACTTATTTGAATAAAATCTAGAGTTAGTCTGAGCACTCTAGTATTTTGAGGAGCAGTATAATTTTTAAAAGGTTTTTGAAGTCTTAAGATCACTGGATCTTAACTGGAAGTTAAGTGAGCCACTGGGTGGCTCAGTGGGATAAAGCCTCTGCCTTCAGCTCAGGTCACTATCCCAGGGTCCTGGGATAGAGCCCCACATCGGGCTCTCTGCTCTGCGAGGATCCTCCTTCCTCCTCTCTCTCTGCCTGCCTCTCTGCCTACTTCTGATATTTGTCTGTCCAATAAATAAATAAAATCTTAAATAAGAAGAAAAAAAAAGATCACTGGATAGGGTAAACTTTATGGGATAAGAACTGATTTCAGGTCATGCCCCACTCCACAGTGGAAGTAACTTCTTGTCCTAGGGAACCAGGCCATCCCAGCAGCGGGAGCCTCTGTATTCACCAATCCAGGTTTCACAGCTGACCCACTAACTGGAGGAAATCAGTTGAATACTCCTTATCTCATTTAATTATTTTTAATGATTACTGTTTCTACCCCCCACACCAACACACATATTCCTGTTCTTCCCTCCTCCCCACCAATCATTTTTGGTTAACTTTAGCATCCTGTTGAAGATTTGTTAGTTTCTAAATATTCTACCATGTGCACTGAAGTCTGGCCATTGCTGTGATAATAACCTCAAACTCAAAAACACCATCAATATATATTCCTTTTCCTGAAATACTTTTGAGCTATTCTTCTTTAGAAAATTGGGTACATCTTTACTTCTATAGGTCTTTAAAAAAAAGGGAGTTAAACTGGATTTGAGGTTTTTAAACTTATCTTGACCCATAGCAAGAAATATATTTTTACTTCATGATAAGATTCACACAACAATACATACATGGAACTGAATAGTTTTAAAAACCATATTTACTCTTACTAGGACTGATACATGAATTTTGTTTAAAATTTTTTGCCCTTTATATTGAGATAAAACTCACATAACATAAAATCTACCATTTTAACCATTTTTAAAGCATACAATTCAGTTGCTTTTTGTAATTCACTATGTTGTGTAGCCATTACCACTATTTAATGTTGGAACATTTCCATCACCTCTAAAAGAAACCTTGTACCCATCAAGCAGTCACTTCCCATATTTTTTCTATTCTATTTCATTTCATTTCAAAAGAATTCTGAATAAGACTCACTAAACTGTTCCAATCCATGAGTACAGAATATTTTTCCATCTCTTTGTCTCTTCCTCAATTCCTTTCATAAGTATTCTTTAATTTCTAGAGCATAGATCCTTTACTTCTTTGACTAGGTTTATTCCTATGTATCATACAGCTTTTGGAGCTGTTGTAAATGGAACTGATTCCTTAATTTCTCTTTGTTTAGTTACATTGTTCATGTATAGAAATGCAGCTGATTTCTGTGCATTGATTTCATATCCTGCCAACTTGCTGAATTGCTGTATGAGTTCTACTAACTTGGGGGTGGAATCTTTTGGGTTTTCCACATGAAGTATCATGTCATCTCTGAAGAGAAAGAGTTTGACTTCTTCTTTGCCAGTTTGAATGTCTTTTATTTCTCTTTGTTTTCTGACTGCTGAGGCTAGGACTTCTAGCACTATGTTGAACAATAATGGTGAGGGTGGGCATCCTTGTTGTGTTCCTGACCTTAAGGGAAAAGCTCTGTTTTTCCCCATTAAGAATAATATTTGCTGTGGGCTTTACATAGATGGCTTTTATGATATTGAGATATGTTCCCTCGATCCCTATAGTTTGGAGAGTTTTAATCAGGAAAAGATGCTGTATATTGTCAAATGCTTTTTTTTTTTTTTTTTTAAACTCAATAAACTGGTCTAAGGAATCACTAACTAACAAGTCACAAGTCAGGGACGCCTGGGTGGCTCAGTTGGTTAAGTGGCTGCCTTTGGCTCGGGTCATGATCCCAGCGTTCTGGGATTGAGTCCTGCATCGGGCTCCTTGCTTGGCAGGGAGCCTGCTTCTCCCTCTGCCTCTGCCTGCCACTCTGTCTGCCTGTGCTTGCTCTCTCGCCCTCTCTCTCTGATAAATAAATAAAATCTAAAAAAAAAAAAAAAAAACAAGTCACAAGCCAGTCTCAAATAATTGCTAAATAAATTACTAAAAGAATGTATTTCTCTAATTCTATGATCCTATGATCCTATTCCATTCTAGACATTATTTCCCTCCAAGTGAAATATTTTATCTTGGAAGATTCCCAATGAAATTTTCCAAGAGATGCAACTTGCTTTTTGGACTCATTTACTCATTCACTCAACAGACACTTACTAATGGCTTAAATAGAAGAGAAATTTAAAAAAATAGTTTCCACCTTTATAGAGTTTATAATCGCATAATAGAAAGATACTGGCATGAAAATAATTACCAATATGAAGGAGAAGTGATCAGTTCTACCTTGTGGTGTGATGAGAAGGAATTAAGAAGAATTTCAAAGAAGGTATAACCGTAAGTTGACCTTAGGAAAAACATATAGATATTTTTTCACTGACTTTTAGACTTCTGCTCTAGAAGTCTTCTTCTCAGGGTTACATTGCCACTTCCTACAATAGACTGTGCAAATCCCAGAAAGATATTATAAGGAACCGGCTTTTATACTGACCAAGAAAGAAGACAAAAGAAAAGAAGGAAATAAAGAAACTAAAATTTATTAAATTTATCTACAATGTGACAAGCACATATATTTTCTTATTTAATCCTCCTAATAATACCTCAAAGTATATATTCTTTTTTTTTAATTTAAAGATTTTATTCATTAATTTGACACACAGAGAGAGATCACAAGTAGGCAGAGCAGCAGGCAGAGAGCGTGAGGGAAGCAGGCTCCCTGCTGAGCAGATAGCCCAATGTGGGGCTCCATCCCAGGACCCCGAGATCATGACCCGAGCTGAAGGTAGAGGCTTATCCCACTGAGTCACTCAGGCGCCCCAGAATATATTCTTATCCATATTTTGTTCAGGGCAAAAATCTCTCACGTTACTTCATTTTGGCTGTATAGGAACACATACAAATATTTTCCAAGTGAGACAGGGCTATGGTGCCACAAAGTTTGGTATTTCAATGTGAAAAATTTCACTAAACATCTCTAATTTGTCAGTGGTCTTTTAGGACTTACATCAAAGTCATTATAAAATGAGAAGAAAACTGATGAAGGTACTTGTAATCCATGCTTTGTGGAGAGTCAGGGGTGGTGAGGAAGACCACAGTAGAGAATAATTTAAGATTAAAGAAAGGCATTTCTGGGGCACCTGGGTGGTTCAGTGGGTTAAAGCCTCTGCCTTCAGCTCAGGTCATGATCATGATCCCAGGGTCCTGGGACAAGCCCTGCATCGGGCTCTCTGCTTAGCCCTGTCTGTCAAATAAATAAATAAAATCTGAGGGTTTTGAAGGGGCAGGGGTGGGAGGTTGGGGGAACCAGGTGGTGGGTATTGGAGAGGGCATGGATTTCATGGAGCACTGGGTGTGGTGCAAGAACAATGAATACTGTTACGCTGAAAATAAATTTAAAAAATTTAAAAAAAATTAAAAAAAAGAAAAAAAAAAGAAAGACATTCCTATTGATGTTCATGCCAGGGAAGGTTTCATTCCCCCAGTCAGATGGCCAGAAATGGGGAATAATTTTTAAAAATCATGGAGAATGAATCTCCTGTCTCCAAGGAGATAATCTTACTATAGCATCTTGCTTGAAAGTTATTCTTTGCCCTGATGAAAAGCTGAGAGAAATGAAGAGTTCCTGGCCTGTTCAGAATAGACCACAGTGATCCGCCAACTAGAACTGTCAAAAGATCCAAACGACATCAGAGCAGCATGTGGAAATAAGTAAGGCTAGAAAGCACAGGACTAGGCATTGTTTGGGATAATGTAGGTGGACCTTTTTTAGCAGGAAATCTGAACAAGGATCACTGTATTTGACCAGGTTGCCATAGGAGTGGGCATCGGTGAAGGTTGGAGATGGAGGAGACCTCTTGGAGGAAGCAGGAAGACAAATAGATTACTGAGTAGTAGAGTAAATGCACAGCATGTGGGAAACCAAACTTGGAACTTTAGAGTCCAGGAGATAACAGTTGATAATGAGGCAACAGAAGCATTGCTTCAAAGATAGGGGTAGAGAGCTCCGGGTTGTCATAGATAACAAGCAAGTACAGAAATCTGAGGGCTTCTATAGCCACCAGTAACTGAGAAGAATTCATATAAAGCCCAAGAAGTAGATTACTGGTTGGTAGAAAAAGAACATTTTAAAAAGGAGAGCCAGAACTTGAAGTAGGGAAAAATGGAAGGAGTTAGTATTTTATTGAGCACTTATGCCAGGTACTGTGCTGTGTGCTTTACATCTTATATAAAACTCATGGGACACCTGGGTGGCTCAGTCAGTTAAGCATCCAACTCTTGATTTTAGCTCAGGTCATGATCCCATGGTCATGGAACTGAGCTCCGGGTCAGGCTCTGTGCTCAATGGGGAGTCAGCTTGGGATTCTCATTCTTCCTCTGCTCCCACACCCACTCTTCCTCTCAAATAAATAAATCTTAAAAAAAAAAAAAAAACCAAAAAAAGCTTAAATTCACCCAAGAAAGTAAGAGATCATCCCTATTTTGTAAACAACAAATCTGGGGTTTAGATTTTGTTTTTATAGTTGGGAAGACTCTATATCAGATTAGCAAAAAGACCAGAGGTAGGGAAGAGAAACACTTTTTAACAGGGAGTTAGAAGAAGCTTTAAAAAGCTTTAATATATTATACTAAGATAAAATAAACAAAACCAAGAAAACTTACCCTTGGGCCTGGTGCTCCAGGTGGACCCTATAACATGACAAATTAAAAAAGGATTTTTCAGTAGAGATCTCAAACCAGGCAAGGCATATAAGCATCAACAGTAAACAGATATAAATGTAAATACACTCACTGGAGGTCCTGGTTGACCTCGTGGCCCTTGGGGACCCTAGAAGAAATGGAGACAAAGCACAATACATGTATCTTATGCTTTTGGTTTGATATAAACAAGACAACTAAGATTCAACCTCTATCATTGCCTTTCATGTGAGGCAGGTCATAAGATTCAAAGTTGTTTTACTGTTTTGAAGTCATACCCTCTTTGTATTCAACTATCATACACATTCATGAACAAGCTGGATATTTACTTTCATGTTTTATTGATATTACTAGAAACTGAATTTATTCGTTTTAACAAACAATTGGAAATACAACATTTAAAAATGTTAATACTGTCTAAGTATGTTTTTCTCGTTATTCCTACCCTCCACCTTATCAGCAAAGATGAAACTTTAGTGTTCTTAGACACCTCCTTTTCCTTCAACATCCACCTATAATTTGGTTACCCAACACTGTTGAATTGACCTCCAAATCTCTCCAAAATACTACTTCACAGTGACTTAGTTTAATGTTAATCATGTGCTATAGACTGAATGTTTGTGTCATCCCCATTAATATATTAAAGCCCCAATCTCCAATGTGATGGCATTTGGAGGTGGGGTCTTTGGGAGGTAAACAGATCATGTGGAGCCCTTATGAATGGTAATGACCTAGAGAAATGATCTCTTTACCATATTAGGATACAACAAGAAGGCAGCTATCTGCAAACCAGGAAGAAGACCCTCACTTGACATTGAACCTATCAACATCTTGATATTAGACTTCAGAGCCTCTAGAACCAAGAGAAATAATATTTGCTGTTTAAGCCACCAGTCTATGGCAATTTGTTGTAGCAGCCCTAGCTAAGGCATCACATGTTGCTTGTACTCCTAATCTGAGGTCCTGACTTTATTCTCTCTACTATGTTAATTATATTTATAAAATGGAACTCTAATCAGGTCATTATTTAGTTAAGATTATGCAATGGCTCTTTATTGTCTAGAAATTATAAACTTCCTAACAGTAATAGCTACTATTTACTGAGAACTTATTACATGCTTAGTCGTGTGCTCATTTTCTGAGAACTATATGCTAAGTTGTGTGCTATATTTCAGTTAAGAGAATGGCAACCAGCAAATACAGGACAGAGCTAGGATAAAACTGGTCAACTGGATAAAGAAGTATATGTTCTTAATCAATGTACATCCCTGCCTCCTCTTCAAGATCTGGGCCTCACCTCTGCTTATTCACCCAAACACACCTACACTCCATATATAACCAACTACTTGTGGATCTCTGAATCTTCAAAGTTCATCACACATGCTTTCTCTTGCATGTGCTATTTCCTCGACCAGGAATGTTCTTCCTTACCTTCCCTATCTGTTTAACTCTAATCCCTCTTTTAGAGTTAAAACTCTATACCCACCTTGCTCACCCCTCCCCCACCATCTCTCTCCTGCTCAACGGAACCACTTTTGCATTCCCTAGTACATAACATGGTGGAAAATCCTTAGGAACCCTTAAGAGTGTCTTAGTCACCTTCGCACTTTCTGGAACAAGAATAGTGACTACTTTGTAGCAGGTGTGTGAAAATTGTATTGAATGAATGCATAATATTAAAATTAACTTGTATTAGTTTAGAAATTAGAACAATTAAAATGTATATAATAAAATGTGAAGAGTTATGTTGACATTTTTCAAAATGAAACAACAGTAATCACTATTAAGAGAGGGTATTATGCTAAGAAAATAAGTCAATCAGAGAAATACAACTATCATATGATCTCACTGATATGAGGAATTTGAGAAACAAGACAGAGGATCATAGGGGAAGGGAGGGAAAAATGAAACAACATGAAACCAGAGAGGAAGCCAAACCATAAGAGACTCCTAATCTCAGGAAACAAACTGAGGGTTGCTGGAGGGCAGGGTGTCAGGAGGGATGGGATAACTGGGTGATGGACATTGGGGAGGGTATGTACTATGGTGAGCACTGTGAATTGTGTAAGACTGATGAATCACAGACCTGTACCCCTGAAACCAATAATACATTATATGTTAATAAAAAAAAATAAAGTGGCTTGTGGAAAAAAAAAAGAGAGAGAGAGAGAGAGAAAGAATGTCTGCTAAAGGGATACCTGGGTGGCTCACTCAGTTAAGCATCTGACTTTGGCTCAGGTCATGATCTCAGGGTCCCAGGATTGAGCCCCCCATCCAGGTCTCTGCTGAGCACGGAGTCTGCTCGTCTTTCTCCCTCTGCCCCTCCTCCTGCTTGTGCCCTCTCTCTCTTTCTCTCAAATAAATAAATAAAAATCTTAAAAAAAGAATGCTCGAAATTTCACTTATTTGATGATCAACTGAATGGTAAGACGACATTGAGTCAAATTCAGATTATGGTTAAAAGATGACAAAATACAATTTATCTTCAGATGACAAAACACAATTATTTAGATTTGAATAAAGTTGATGTTATACTTGACTTATATTAAGTATTGCTTGGAGCTATTGATTCTAAATATCCTGTGACAACTAGAGCAAACAACAGTAACTTAAAAATGATAGAGAACTCCAGTACCATGCCTGCTGGACATTTCTTGGTTTGCATGATTTATGATTACAATTTACAATAAAGAATGTATGAAACTTGTACCTCAGAAGCTGCATGATAAATTACGGAAATGTTATATTGGAGATAACCTTTAAATATATATAGGCTCAGAATGAATTTGGCTGTGTAAGTATCTCCATTCTGGAGCAACATTATAAAAAAACAGTTGACATTTCACCCTACTTAGCATATTTTGATATTTTGCAAAATATCACTGGTGGTTCAGGACAAAACATATATCTTTGACTTTGAAAGAGGAATTTATCATAAAAGGAAGAAGCTACTTCTATGCTGACTTTATTGATTTCTTTTTGTTAACCAAAACAAGTCCAGTCATTGTAAATGTGACCAAATGAAATACTTGCAACCAAACAAGACAGGGCAAAACAACTTTAAGAAAACAACTACATAGAATGATGCAATTAGCCAAGTAAAACAAAATATTAAAACAATATAACATTTATTAGTTCTTTTCTATTCCTTTAGCTCACCAATAAGAAAAAGTGAGTAACTTTCTCTAGATACTATAGAAAAAAGTATTTAAAGCAGTTTATAATAGAAGCAGTTTATAATAAAACTATGATTGTCTGTGTTACTTTCCTAAAGGGAAACAAAATTAATATGAATGCTTCTAATGATAATTTGGCCATAGTCAAAGCACTACTATTGGAAATAGACACTCTTTCCATTTAATCCCAGAATTTACATTTGATCCTCCAAAGGTAACATATTTTTTCTTATTCTTTAAAAATACTGATATGTGCACATTCTTGAACTTGAATATGTTAGACTTTGCTGTAATGTAAATGCAATCTTGACTTAGTTTCATAATCTTCACTTTAGGCAGGCTTATAGATTGAGAAGTTTGCACTATAGGATGTTTAGCAGCATCCCTAGTCTCTACTTGCTAGATGCAACTAGCAACTCTCCTTTTTCCACAGTTGTGACAACTAAATATGTCTCTACATATTGCCAAATGTCTCCTGTGGTATGTGTGTGGTTTGGGGGCAGGGGATGGCTCCTCGTTGAGAACCACTGATTTAGAGGGTTTAATTGGGAATTTAGTAATATTAAATAAGATTTATTAGAAGTAATATGCTTATAAGGAATCAGTGAATAATAAGGCACAGAGGATAACTACAAATTAAGAACCTACTCATGTGGAATCTGCCATATAAATGGCTGAGCTACTCTTAATGTAGGTGAGAGGCATCTATCTGTCTGTCTATACCATCTTCTTATCAAGTTGCTCCTAAAGCTTATTTTCTGAGAAGCACTATAATTAATAGAAAAGTGCAATAGTTAAAGGAATTGGGAGACCTGGACTGTGATCTTTTCTCTGTACCTCATTAGCTGCCTGTCCTTGAGTGAGTTGCACATTTGGATCTCAGCTATATCAACTGTAAGAAGGTTTGGTGAAGATATATCCTTAAGACTCACTTTAAAATTGTGATTTTTCAAACATTTTATCAATTTTCTCCTTCATATGTTGTATTTGAAGAAAGAAGGTAGTCACATGCATACAAATTGGGAATTTTATAAACATATATTTTTATCCCCAGGGGTACAGGTCTGTGAATCGCCAGGTTTACACACTTCACAGCACTCACCAAAGCACATACCCTCCCCAATGTCCATAACCCCACCCCCCTTCTCCCAACCCCCCTCCCCCCAGCAACCCTCAGTTTGTTTTGTGAGATTAAGAGTCACTTATGGTTTGTCTCCCTCCCAATCCCTTCTTGTTTCATTGATTCTTCTCCTACCCATTTAAGCCCCCATGTTGCATCACCAACTTCCTCATATCAGAGAGATCATATGATAGTTGTCTTTCTCTGCTTGACTTATTGAAACAAGTTGGGAATTTTAAATTTGAAGTTTGTATGAATGTAAGGAAGTATGTCCTTGAATTAAAAGAGTTTGATAATATTTGAATGAATTATGCTATCGATGGATTTAAAAAATCATATACATATATACTTTAAGTTCTTAATTTGATAATATTTAAGAAATATTTTCCCATAACTTAGCTTTTCCTTATAAGGCATCTTCCTCACTTTCAAACTGGAGGCAAATAAGATAATTCTGCTAATCAAGAACTGTGAAGACACATGAACTTAGAGGTAGTATGTGAGAAAATGTCAATTGTATTCTTTAACATTTTATTGATTTTCATTAAATAATATGCTACAAAAATGAGACAACTAATCTAAAAATTTAAATGCTGAGATTATTCTCTATTTTTTTCTACTTCTGTGGCTTTAAGCTATATGTTTCAAGTTGTGACATTTTGTTAAAACCCTTTTCAGATGATTGACACTAGGATATTATTTTTGTTATGAGTTAAAATTCTATTTTTTTTTTTTACTAATTATATCTATTATTTCTGGTGATTTTTTTTTTTGCATTACTTACTTCATAAATTAATCATGTTCTGAAAGTGTTTGGTGTCTCATGGAAACCAGGAAATTTTTATAACTTTTAAAGATTAATTTGCATTAACATGATAGTTTTGAAGCAGGGGAAGAGGAGAGATTTCTACATGCTATATGCTAGGAAGCCTTCCTAGGATGTCATAAAACTCTGGCTCAGTTTAGAATATATATACCAAAGGCAGGCAGATATGGAGCACATATAAAATAGAAAGGAAAAAGTCACTCTTTAATATACGGCAATACAGAAACAACTTTCTCAGCAGTGGAGAGGACCTATTTGGGACCAATACTGGAGTTTGTAACCTTAAATTGTAGAACATAAAAGCTTCCTAGCCAGGAAACCCAAATTTATCCTAAAAGATATATATATTTCATATACTGTATAATGAGCTATAACTTTTTTTTTTAAGGCATTGAATAATGATTTGGTCTTAGTATAAAATGGCATAGCTTTATAAATTCTTATGCCAGCTTCATGGAAGATTTAAAAATAAGATTTATAAAGCCTGCTTGATATATTCTTATATTTCTTATTTTTTATGAAGAGTGATATATCATGTTTGTCTCAATATAATAGATCTTGGCTAATAAAAATTCATTCCAAAAATGTCCCATTTTGGGCATATGGGAGGCCCCATATTACTTGAGGTTGACCCCCTTGAGGATATATTTGGAAACATAATAATTAACTAAAAGTCTTTAGGTAGTCAGGTAGTTAAACCATTCCCTTAAAGAAAACAAACCTGCAGAAAATACTGAAAAAAATCCTAATGAGAATATCAGAAATGTTATTAAGCTTTTCCATAGGATGAAAGCAGAGTATGGTTTAAATTGTACATTCTATAAAGTTGATGCTGATGATTTCTAGGAATTAAAAGATTACTTTTTTAAAGTTCCTTAAGCCATAGTGGGATCAAAGAGAAAGAAGTGATAAAAAGATACTTAGTACTAGTTAATCAACAATAAACCCCAGTAAATTCTAATGTGCCAGTTAATCCTTTTTTCAACAGCTAATTTTATTGCCTATACTAAATACCACTCGGCTCCTCCCCCAACCTTGTGTACTAGGAGTTTTCACTTTATTTATGAAGGGAACTATGGTGATCTACAGAGCAAAAGACTAATAAGTAGTTGTCAGTAAATGCTACTTTACCAGGCATAACAGAAAATAGTTGTTGACTTTTAATTTTACGGAATAGTATTCATTTAGTTATTAATTCTTTTCTCAAATATTACCTATTACATGGTAGATTCTTTTCTGGATACTGATAACCAGTGTATTAGACAAAGTTCCCTGATCTCATGTAGTTTATATCCTAGCAGAGGAGACAGAAAAATAATTTTTAATACTGCTAACTACTAGAAAGAAAACAAAACAGGATATTGTGAAAGAGAATGACCAGGAATAATGAGACTAAATGATGATGCAAGGCTTCTCTGAGATAGTATTTTAGCATAGACCTGAAGAATGAGATAAGAACCAGCCATGTGGAGAGCAGATGAAAGAATTCTCTAAGTAAAATGAAGGCAGTTCCAAAGAATAAAGAGAAGTGTGGTAGGAAGGGGAAAGGAGTTACATCATGAGTCTGGAGAGAAAAACTGGGGCTAATTCTTGTAGGCTATGGTAGACTAACTAAAGTAAGGAATTAAGACTTTATTCTCAGTGCAAGAAGGAGTCATAGGAAGAATTTAAAGAGGAGGGTGATATACTCTGGTTTACGATTTAATGGTATCACTTTAGTTGCTACAGAGAAGGAACTGTAGTAGGGAAAAGTGGAAGGAACACAAAGAAGTCAGGAGACCAAGGGAGACATCAGGGCGATCTGGACAACACTGCCAGTGATGAAGAGTGGGAGACTTACATGGATTCAGAATAAGAATCAGACTTGACACAATCTCGCCTCTACTTTAAAAAAACTCTTCTTTATATTCTGTACCTTTCTTTGTTCTTTTATGGGATGTCTACTTACTTTTCTTTTTTTAGAATCATAAACTCTTAGAGCTGCAAGGGGCTTTAGATTTATAAATTCTAGTTCCCTACTCAGTAGAGGACTACCAGTCCAGTAACTCAGAAGGATAGTCATTAGGCTTCTACTGACAGGCATTCACTATCTTGGCAAAACTATCTTGTTTTAAAATAGTCCCCTTATTGGGGACCCTGGATGGCACCATCAGTTGAGTGGCAGATTCTTTGTTTCAGCTCAGGTTGTGATATCCGGGTCCTGAGATCGAGCCCCGCTTGGAACACTGCTCAGAGAGCTCTGCATGGAGCTCCATGCTTCACACTCAGCACGAAGTCCGCTTGAGATTCTCCCTCTCCCACTGCCCCTCCTGTTTATGCTCTCTATCCCTCTCTCTAAAATAAGTAAATAAACCTTAAAAAAATAAAGCGGTTCCTTATTATATTAGCTTATTATTATATTGAGCTGAAATCAGCCTTAATGTTCCATCCATTTAGTTAATGGTATCTATTCTGTATAAATTATGTGCTAAGTTGTGTGACAGGCTGGAAATTAGGTTGTATTAAATATACTTCATACTCTTATGGAGCTCACTGTCTCTCAGGGAGCTAAGCACAGAAATGGAAAATTCAATTCAACAAATAAGCAATTTAAAATATATCCTGGAGAGTGATTCATATTATACAGATTCTTCCTCTTCCTTTCAAATGTTTAAAGACAACTATCATGTCCCAACCCCTCAAATGTTTTCTAATTCATTCACTAGTAATTTCCTTTCCCGTCTCCACTCCTCCTGGGGCATATGACTTCACTGTGTGCAGTCATCCTTGCTTTCTGCTAGAGTAAGTCCCCAGAGAAAATATGAAGGGCATGCTTCTGCAAATTAAAAACATCTGTTTCGGGGTGGGCACTTGGCTGGCTCAGTCAGTAGAGCATGCATCTCTTGATCACGGGGTTGGGAGTTCAAGCCTCATGTTGGGTGTAGAGAGAACTTAAAAATAAAATCTTTTTTTTTTTTTTTTTAAGATTTTATTTATTTATTTGACAGAGAGAGATCACAAGTAGGCAGAGAGGCAGGCAGAGAGAGAGAGGAGGAAGCAGGCTCCCTGCTGAGCAGAGAGCCCGATGCGGGGCTCGATCCCAGGACCCTGAGATCATGACCTGAGCGGAAAGCAGAGGCTTAACCCACTGAGCCACCCAGGCGCCCCTTAAAAATAAAATCTTAAAAAAAAAAAAATCTATTTTGATCCCTCTGGGATTCTTAGACTATCTAAAATCACTCAATTTCCCTTCTTCAGCTAATTAACATAACTGTAACTTATTTATCCTGAGCCCCAAGAATACCCTTTAGTGAAAAGAGAAAATGTCAGCTGTCAATATAATTTCATTACTTATTAAGCAATATTTTTCTGCGACCTTCAATTTTATTCTTTTTTTTTTTTTAAAGATTTTATTTATTTATTTGACAGACAGAGATTACAAGTAGGCAGAGAGGCAGGCAGAGAGAGGAGGAAGCAGGCTCCCTGCTGAGCAGAGAGCCCAATGTGGGGCTCGATCCCAGGACCCTGGGATCATGACCTGAGCCAAAAGCAGAGGCTTTAACCCACTGAGCCACCCAGGCACCCTTCAAGTTTATTCTTATTTGCCTTCTGTACTTGGTTTCACTCCATGCCTGCGCTCTGTTTAAGCTGGTACTTTAGTAAGTTCAGCAGAATCTCTGCTGGAAAAGTGGCCCCTTTACAAAATATCTTCTTTAACTGGGGGAAATGGCATCCCAGAAAAGTAGGACATAGTGCCAGCATAAGCCATATAGAGCCAGAACGTGCTATGTACCTTTTGTCCACCCTCCCACGATTGTTTCCAATTGGCTGCAAAGCTAACGATTTGCTTCTGCTTGGCACCTCTTGGGCACTGACTGGACGTAGTGGGTAAAACCCCCTACTCCCCCGCCAAGGCAACTTGGTGGTGCTCTCACTCCAGGACTGTTGTAGAAGGCTCACAAAGCAAATGCCTGATGCTCGACAAGGCAAATATGCCATTTCACACAGGGCCTGGGAAGAATTTGATTGGCAGGCTCTTAAACATGTTTTGGGGGGGGTACTCAGGTCCCATGACAATGTACCACTTAGATTAATTCTACTTCCTGAAAACTCTAATTTTATTTTTATTCCACAAATATTAGAGACATAATCATGAAAAAGCCCCAAACAAGGTCCTTGCTTTTATGAAGCCTAGATAACCTAGTGACAAGTGATAATATAACCAGAAATTTAAACTTACAGTTTCACCTCTAATGCCTTTTTCACCTCTGGGTCCCTACAAGAAAACAAAAAATGTTGTTTTAGTGCTACTGACAGTTATTTACCAAATGCGGTTGAGGCTATATATAGAAACACAGTAACCTCTGTTTTTGTTTTTTCTATCTAGCTAGCCTTCTTTAGCAAATTTATATAAATTCTAGTTTCCTTTCCCTAAGATAAGCAAAGCAAAACACAAACAAAAACAAGGTATTGATTTATCACCTTGCGCACAAAGTGAGACAGGGACAACAAGCACTCAGTGAAGCTGAAACAGCAGATCTGATCATCAGATACAGAGCTATTTAGAAGGGAATTTACCAGCTTCAATTCTTCTAATATTGGTTTACCTCAGCCTTTGAAACCCTTGTTTCTAGGGTGATGTCCTCCTTTTCTTTCATTTTCTCTACTCCTCCTTCTGGGCTACATCCCACAAACTTGGGTATATTGTACACAAGAACATTCAGTTTTAATTATTTTCTAACTTTCCTTGAGATTTCCTCTTTGATCCATGGATTATTAAGAAGTACATGGTTAAATCTGCAAGTGTTTGGAGATTTTCTTATTATCTCTCCAGTTTACCAGTTTTTACTTTAATTCCATTATGGCCAGAGAACATACCTTGTGTGACTTCAGTTCTTTTAGACTTAGTAAACAATTTTTTTATGATTCAAAATATGGTCTATTTCAGTGATTTTCCATGTACACTTGAAGAGAAAGTATAGTCTGTTACTAGATGGACCTTTTGTTCAAAAAATCTCTGTTAGTATTTTTGTTTTCATCCTTGTGGAAATTATATATGTATTTTTTATTTTAAAAACAAGATAGTACTACTTGTCTTTTCAGAAACCTGAATTTACACTTTCACAATATGTTATGAGTGTTTTCCACATCAATCCACATTCTTCCATACAATTATAATGTTTATTTAGTGCTTAATAAACAATAATCTTTTTGTTGAATTTCCTATTAGATTATTTCTAATTTTGGTCATGCTAACATTGCAACAAATATCCTTGTACTCTATAAAAATTGTCCTCCAGAAAGTTTATTTGAGTAAGCATGCATGTCTGCACAATATGGGGGTTTATGACTTCTGACACACACCATGTACTATCATTCTTTGTTAATCTTGCAGGCTAAAATTACGATTTCCTTATTTCACCATTGATCAGTTCTTCTGTGTTTCCTGATTGTTCTAAACTCCTTTTAAACTGGGATATTAACTTTCAGAAACGAATTGTTAAGATACCTTTATAAAACTTGTTTTTAATGCCCTAGTCCACCTCCAGCCCGGTATTAACAATTTAGTATGTACGTTTTTTCATACCTCTTTTCCTAAGCAAATATTGACAAATATATTTATGTATGTATGGGGTGACTGGTTATATTTTATAAAACTGATATATACTCTTCTATGCATCAGATTTTTCACACTTAACAATACATCATGAACAGCCACAAGGCAGCTGAACTAGATATAACTGGTTGTTTTCAATAGTAGCATAGTATTCTATGAAACGGCTAGGCCACGGTTTACACAACCATTCTTCTACAAATGAACATGGGATTTCAAGTTTTGCTAATATATCCAGTACTGTGAAAAAAATTTTTTGTAAACTTTCCTTAGTGTATACTGAGTGCTTAATTTCTATTGCACAAATTTCTCTAAGTGGAACTGATTGGTCAAAAGGTATATGCACTTATATTTTAACAAATATCTTTTTCCATGAGGGCTATAATTCACATTTCTACTACTACTGTTCTCCCTAATCCCCTTCTGAGAGGTTAGATGTAATATCTTGTTATTACTTTAATTTGCATTTCTGTTACTCTAAGTTAGGAGAGCATCTTTCCAAAAAATTATTGGATTTGTTTTTCAATTTTCTATTGAGTTTTCTATCTTTTTCACACCAAATTGAAAGAGTTCTTTACACATGAAGTCTTTGTATATTTTTGCAATTGCTTTTCCCCAACTTATATTAATTTTGTTTATGGAATCTTTTCCCATTCAAAATTTAAAAAATTTTAAGTGAACACATATTCTGTTCTATTATATAGTTTTAGGATTTCCTTTCTTATATAAAAGGTATTCTCAACCTTAAAGCTACACTTTAGCTTTCTAAGTTTTTTAAAATAATTTTAAGTCTTAAAAAAAGTTAAAAAAAAGTTGGGTGAAATATGGTTCCAATTTCTTACAGCAACAGTGAGACTAAAATAATTCCATCTCCCCTGTCAGTGATATACGAATGGGCATGTGGCTGATCAATGGACATGAGGAAAAATGCAATGGGAGACTTCTGAAAAAAAGCTTTATTTTTTCTCAAGATAGGGCTGGAGATCAGTTTTCACTTTGGATAATTATATCTGGATTTAATTGCTGAGAAATTACAGTTATAGAAGCTTCATTATGAAGCTAACACTCTGGATGACAGAGTAGAGACATGGAAAGAACCTGGTCTTACATAACATGATTGAGTCACTAAATTAACCAAATCTGAAGCCCTTCCTACCTCTGGGCTTCCCATAATGTGATATAAATTTCCTTATTAAAACCAGTTTGATTCAGGCTTCCTATTAACTTAACAGCCACAATCATCCTGATATATCATTTTTGTTATAATTAAATTCCTATATATTCTGAGATCTAATTCTGGGCTCTAGCCTCTTTACACTCATCTATTTGTTTATTCCTTTGTGCTACCATATAGTTTCATTTATAAGGACTTAAAAGTAATGTTTCCTGATTCAGAAAAGCATATCTTTCATCCCCCACCACTATTTTTTTTATCTCTCACAAAGTATCTGCCATTCTCAAATGCTTATTCTTTCATAGTAGACTTTTCTTAGAAGATTCTTCTTAGAATGGAAAAAATGGACTTGGAAAATATTTGATGGGCATGGTGAATATCATAAGGATCTTTAAGAACTAGCTATACATAAAATTGATTTTAATTGAGCCATTTCTTTATTATCGCTCCTTTGACTAATTAATATTTCACATTTTTTGACAGAGGAGAATTATTCAGTAATCACAAGTATGTGTTTCTTAGCTTGCTGAAAAACCACCGACCAAAATCAGAGAATTCTCCCACTTACAATCTCCCACTTAGACTATATAGCTCTGAGTCGTAAATGCTGAAAATCTAGAGAAATGTTGAGTTACACTTTTTGTTTGCAAAATCAAAAAGTCAACAGTTTTTGTGAGAAATTTTCCCCTAATTTATCAAAGAGAACATTGTTTATACACAAAGTTCCATTTTATATATTAAGATTCCGCGTCTCTCCCTATAATGCTTTCAAAGGATTCAAAATATTGATTCCATGCAGGGAATGCCATTTTCCTCTCCAAATCTCAATTTGTCCCTACCTACTGGGTTCTTTCTCTTGTATGTTTACACTACTATTAGTATTGTAAAACTCTCCCCTGACCACTCTGCCAACCATTATCTTATTTTTCTGTTTTATTTCATATTCAGATTTCTAAAGGCACTGGCCTCTACTAACTGTCTCAGTGTCCTCTCCAGACACAGCTTGGATGGGGGCAGAAAGAGCTGAAGAAACATCACCTATGTAATTTACTAGCTGTACCACCTTGAATTAACTAGGTGAATCTTTATAAACCTAATCTGTTTCCCCATGTCTTAAATAGAAATGATAATACCTATTTTAAAAGTCTGTATAGGAATTTGAGAAAAGTTATTAAATATTTATATTTACTGCCTTCCTTATTGCAGTTTGTGCTTTATCTTCCACTATAGTTTATTTTCTTAAAGATCACTGTTAACCACTCCTTACTTGAAACTCATCTAGCTGAACCTTGTGCTTTTCTGTTTTTCCTGGTATTCCCACAAACTGTCTCTTTTCTTCATAGTGTGTGGGCACTTCCAAAGATTCAGATCTTGACTGTCTGCACTTTTTTTGTTACAATTTCTCCTTCAGAAACGGATTCTTTTTATTGCTTTAGTGATCACCTCTATACTCATGGTGCTCAGCCCCTTCTCCCCTGCTCCAGTCTACTTTCCTTTCTCAACTCCAGTTTTCGTGTTTATCTCACTATACACACCTTCTTCAGTATACGTATAGTATCTAAGCTCTCAGGAATCACCTTCTAGATGAAAATTTTGCCCTTGGCTTCTCAAATACCCAGAGTAATCCTTTTTGGATTGCTCTAGAAATAGGATTAAAGAGGGAAAAATGAGAATATGGAAAAGAAAAGGAAGATCTATATTGTAACAAACTTACAGTTCTACCTGTTGGGCCTATTATACCTTCTTTGCCAGAGGGGCCAGTGTTTCCCTGTTGAGGTAAAAGAAAATCAGTCAGTGCAGAAATGCAGAAAAATTCTAGAGAATTTCTTGTGTAACAGTAAAATAGTCCATGTCCACATAATTCCAGTTTTTAGTAGAAAATCTAATAATATCAAAAGAATTCATAGTACTTTTGACTTGCCGTATGTGACACAATTCTATATATTATTACAGATTCCTGTCAGAAGAGTTACATCTGTGTAATTTCTAACAAACTGCTAAATCAGCAATACAATTTTTGTGTGGTGATAACTTTAATGATGCCATTTTACATGTGGGTTATTACATAAAAAATGCAAGTACTTTACATAAAAAAGAATACATAGAATGATGAACAAAATTTTGAATAACTTTCTTTACGGAGATTGAAGGAGATGTCTGAGTGACTTGCAGCATGGAATTGAGAGAAGGCATGGGAAAGAAAGAGCATCATATATGACTAACTTCAGTTTCTCCATCTGTTAAATATGACTGCCTGTATCATAGAGCCATTTTGAGACTTAAATGTGAAAAATGATTTTGAAACTGTAAGTTGTTATTATGAAGATAACCTTGAATAAGCTCAGTCTGGTAATTCTTCCCAAACTATATATGGAAGCTATCTTTTTTTTTTAATTGAAGTGTAACTCACATACAATATCTTACTAGTTTCCGGTGTATATCACAGTGACTCAAAATTTTTGTATGTTATAAAATGATCCCCACATTAAGTCTAGTTACTATCTGACAGCATACAACGCTATTACAATATGACTGACTACACTTCCTATAGTACAGATTACATCCTCAGGACTTACTTATTTTATAACTGAAAGTTTGTACCTCTTAATTCTCCTCACCCATTTTGCCTACCCCCAACCCCTCCCCTCCTCTAGGAACCAATAGTTTGTTTCCTTATGTCTATGTATCTGCTTCAGTTTTGTTTTTTTGGCTTGTTTTATTTTTTAGATTCTACACGTAAATAAGATCATGCTGTATCTTCCTTTCTCTGTCTGACTCACTATGTCTTTATGAATACAAAATACCTGTTGTAGTTATTTTCCCTCAACCTCCACTCCCACTCCCATTTGCAGCAAATTTCAGTCTTTCTGGCTTATGCTTAACCTGAATTCTTTTTTTTTTTTTTTTTTAAAGATTTTATTTATTTATTTGACAGAGAGAGATCACAAGTAGGCAGAGAGGCAGGCAGAGAGAGAGGAAGGGAAGCAGGCTCCCTGCTGAGCAGAGAGTCCGATGTGGGACTCGATCCCAGGACCCCGAGATCATGACCCGAGCCGAAGGCAGCGGCTTAACACACTGAGCCACCCAGGCGCCCCTTAACCTGAATTCTTAAATGTAGGTATCTGATAGGCTTTCTCTTTATCCAACTCCTGCCATGGTACAGAAAATACTAACAATTGAGATCATTATGTCATAAAGTCTATTCACAGATAGCTTAGAATGAGAGAAATTAGCTGGTACTATAAAAAAATCTAATGGAATCACTTTTAAAAACAAAGACTGACTTTAAATGGTAATTTGTAAGTATGGTCCCCAAATCTCAAAGATCTACAACCAAATCAAGACATAGAACACTACATCAAAAACTAATGATGTACTATATGGTGACGAACATAACACGATAAAAAAAAAAAGACAGTTGATTCATAAACTAATCAAATTTAAGCCCTAAATTGGTTTATCACTGAAAAAAAAAGTCAACAAAGCTTTAATTTAATGAACTGGCCCATGATCTGACTCTAAAATAGTGATTTGTTAAAAGAACGGAGAGGTATACATGAACTCTAGAAAATGGTAGACCAAACAGCAAAAAACAGTGTCTATGCTTATCTAAATGTGTCTGAAAGACAAGGTGTTATGATTTTATTTATTTTATATTTGTATATTTTTATATATTTTATATTTATATATATTTATATATTTTATATTTTTAGAGAGGGAGAGAGAGACAGTGGGGAAGGGGCAGAGGAGGGCGAGGGATAATCTTAAGCCAGCTCCATGCCCAGCATGGAGCATGAGGCAGGGCTCCATCTCACAATGCTAACAACATGACCTAAGCTGAAACCAAGAGTCAGACACTTAATTGACTAAGTCACCCAGGTGACCCTGATGATTTTAATGGTTGGTCCAGTTAACTACACAACAACATCTTTGAAATGAAGAAAAATTAATCCAGATTTCCTACTTCAATTAATTTATTTAATCATCTAGTATTTATTGATTTATTGATTGTTGAACAAGAACTAGTTACTAGACCACTTAATATCCATTCTATATTCTAATTATACACCTCATAACGTATTATTTGGCCAGTCAGCTGTGGATTCAGATTTTGGCTCTTCTACTTACTAGCCAGGTATGGCCTTGAGCAAATTACCTTTCAGAGACTTAGTTTCCCCATCTAAAAAATGGGGATGATGGCATCTCTCACAGGATTTTTATCAGGATTAAATGAGAGAAGGGACACAGACTGAACCCTGGTAGATAATAGTTTTTTTGCTAAGTTATTAACCTATCATGACTTTTCACTTGAATTTATAATGACTCAGTAAAAGATATTGCAATTATAAATTAATATTCATGAGCAGTTACCAGAACTTTATTATTGGTGAAGTGATAAAATTTCTGGAGCTGCAAAGCAGGATAGGGCTCAGACCCTGGCCTACAGAAACCCAGCGCCTAGTAAGATTCTGCTTAGGACAGATGTTAGGCAGGCAGCCAAATATCAAGAAAGGACTAATTAATTGAGAAAGCTTAATAAAAATACAATGAAAGGATTTAATTAGTAGGGAACTTAATATATGTAAGAACTTAAAAGCAATATTTATTAGAGAGGAGGCGTTCCACATATAACTCACCTGCGGATAATCAAGAATTGGGGCTCATATAAAAGCACCAACTTTCCACGGTTCTTCAGAAATCATAAAAATAACTAATAAATTTGCACCTGAAGAAATGTTGAGGTGGGTCTTTAAACAAACATTTCTCAGGGTAACATTGCCCTTTGTGTTACTGAAAATAATTTATTGTAAGAGTTGGAGAAGTGTAGGATTTCAAAAATTTGACTGTTCATTTAATATTTTGCACAAGACACTGATTTTCAGCTGTAAAGTTCTTCGAGATTCTTTTCTCCTGCTTCTGGACCACTTTCCTTTTTCTCTTTGCTGTCTCCACCTTTGTCCCTGTAGTCGCTATTACTCAAGGGGGTGCAACTGCTACAGTCAAACCACTGTTCGACATTTTATCGCTTTTTTTTTTTCTCCCAGTTTTACAGATCATCTCATCAATCAGGAGACTGGTTAATGAAAGCAAAAAAAAAAACAAAAAGCAAAATAAAACAAAACAAAAAAACCAAAAACCAGTGACTGCTGATGGCTTATCTATCCCTACTTATTATATTTGCTACACTTTGCAATTCTAAGTACTAAATAGCTAATGGAATTCTTCAGACACCAACCTTTGTAACTCTTTAAGCAGTTCCTCATCACTCTCCGGGGATAGCTACCCCTGAGTTGGGAAAACATAGCTATTGGGAAATATTTTTCAAAGTGTGGTGTGAGGAGTTCTGGTCCTAGACAAGCCTCCTCCAAGTGGTGCATGGGGGTGGTCTCTGGTCTCTGGTTGCATTAATGCATATAACACCAAACTGCTTTATGTTTTTGTTCCTAATGTGAGTTAATAAATACATTATTCAGTATCAACATTAATTCTGATATGTATTTTCTAATCTAAGAACAGGGAAGATGGGTGGTCTCTAGGGTCTTTTGCTCAAATTAATATATGAAGTGAAAAAGGCTAAGAACATTTGCATGGGGTCTACTGAATTTCTATCTTTTTTTTTTTTTTTTAAAGATTTCATTTATTTATTTGACAGACAGAGATCACAAGTAGGCAGACAGGCAGGCAGAAAGGGGGGGGCAGGATCCCTGCTGAGCAGACAGCCTGATGCGGGGCTCTATCCCAGAACCCTGGGATCACGACCTGAGCCGAAGGCAGAGGCTTTAACCCACTGACCCACACAGGCGCCCTTGAGTTTCTATCTTTAAAGTAATTTTATTAAGTTCTTAATTTGGAGTATATTAATTTTAGAATTCTTAACGCTAATTCTTAAAATAAGCAAAGAATCACAATCTCCCGGCAAGTAGAATGACTTTACACTTACTCTCTGTCCAATAGGACCTTTAGGACCTGATATTCCAACAATGCCAGCATCTCCCTCAGGACCCTAAAAATAGAATAAAAATAAAAAGTCAAAATCTTTCATTCTATATGAACATTTTACAAGTGAAGTAATCTTATAATAATCTATTGAGTTGATTCTTAAAAAATGGAACGTTAATTAAATGGCTAGTTAATGATGTACATGCTGAAGTACTATGGAGGAATTGTTCTGAACTATGCAAGTTACTTTGAAGTGTGCCAAAATGAATTCAGAGAGGGAGAGAGGGTTAGATAAGAGTCACAATAAAGCAAGTCGAGTAAAAAGTTATGGTGGAACCTAGGTAAGAGGTATATGGATTTTTACTCATTCTCTCAACTTTGCTGTATTTTCAAAATAAAATGCTTGTGAAAATGGAATGTGAGGGGACAGAGGTGAGTTATTCTTAAAATTGGTAGGAAAATATATACCTATGTAAAATTTTATATTAATATTCAATTTCAAAATTCAAATATGTAACTCTACGAATGGAAATTTTGCAGATTAGGAAATAGGTTGTCAAAGACTCAAGTCAGAGACTAAATATTGGTATTTCGACATCTTTCTGATGAATAGCAGAAAATGTGTAAACATACTCTGGGGCCTGGGAATCCTTGGAAACCTGTCAAACCTTGAACACCATGTTCTCCCTGCAATGTGAATGGATAGGATAATCATTATTATGCAATGGTGGCCTGGCCTGTAAAATAATAATACTTAGTGAATTTCTGAGTTGGCACATACAGGCTGCCCTTTCAGACCAGGATCTCCACATGGTCCTTGATCACCTTGTGCTCCTCGGTGACCTCTTTTACCTTGAATTCCAGGTTGACCAGGTAGCCCTTGTTCACCCTATGGACAAATAAAAAGGGTGATCTTGACTTTAGAATCTATAAGCATACCGTGGTTTTAAATGAAACCCCAATACAAGTCCATCCTTAGGCAAAAGTACAAGGCACTGGGGAAATCAAATTCTGCCTGGTCATTCTCCCTACCAATATTTTTCACACAAGTAATGTTTGATTATAATAAGCAAGAGGCGTAACAGTGGGGAAAGAAAATTTCAGGGATGTGGTCGTAAGTGTGGAAAAAAGAGGGAAAGGGGAAGGACAGTTGGGCTAAAGAGAGAATGGTGAGAGGTGGTGTGTGTGTGGGGGTGTTTATATATCATGGAATTTGTATTTTATTTGAATCAGTATTACTTTGTTGTGTTTTCCTCACCATACAGAGATGATTCAGCTGATACCAGAAACTGAGCAGGGTCTCCTGAAGTATGCGAACCTTGGCTTTTACCATGGTTATCTTTTCAATCCTATCATTAAGAAATTTCTAGTACTTGTTTCCCAAGGTTCCCTTTCATATATATTCCTTTCATCTCCTCCAATGTCACTTTAAAAATATATTTAAGCACTGCTGTTTTGTTTGTAAAAGTTAAGGGTTTTCTAAATTCATTTTTATTTTATTTTTTGAAATGAAAGTTGTAATATCTTTCACACCACTTCTAAAAATAATAATCAGGAGGAGTTTAGAGTTAGGTTAATAAAAAAATGAAGGTTGGTTGATTTTGATCAAAGATTATTTAAGATTAGCATATTATCCTTCACTGTCTGGAAACAAAGACACAGCTTTGGGACTTGACAAATACAGATCCTTCTTATTGTCAGGTCATACTTAAGAGATAGGAATTTTATTTCACTTTCTGGTTTTAGCACTGGGTCAACTACATTGAATTTTAGTGGAAAGGAATGAGTCATTTCCAGTTTACCCATATGGGTCAGAATACCTGAACATTCTGTAGAACTGAAACTATGAAAATCAAATTAAGAGGTGATAATGATGAGGGTGCCAACATCTTAATCCCTGGCTTTTATAAAATTGCTTTAGACACTGGAGTCATCTTTTGGTTGTAGGGGTCAATTCTGCATTGAGATAGCTCTAAAACAGGTTTTGCTTAGAAAGCCTTATTGAATGTACAATACTCCATTCAATGAGTGTTAATGCAAGATTTCAAGATGATCACTTTGACTCTAAGAAATAAGCTCTACTCCTAATCAGATTTATGAACTGTTGGGTAGATTCAGATTCAGAGGAATAGGAAGTATTTCTAAGAAAGTATGTATCTGGAAGTAATAAGATTTCTCTTTTTAGGAGGAGACAGAGGATGACAGGAAAGAAGAAACAGAATGAGTCAAAGGGCATCTTTTAAAGCATTGCCAATACTGAATTAATGAGTTGGTCTGGCAATTATATGCACTGTGTTTATCACAGGAGAGGAGAATGTCCAGGCCACACACTTTCTTTTTCTTCCTAATGTGTTTTTACTATTGGTCAAATTTATTAAAACCATTAATCTTACCATCCTGTGACCTAGCCAATGAACTCAGGGACAAGATGTTTGTCAATGGTGCTGCTCATCTATCAGAAGAAAACTTTGAAATACCTTTGGGCCTGGGATGCCTGGGCTTCCTGGGAGGCCTGATGACCCCTTGGCTCCTCGAGGACCTGGAGACCCAACCAGTCCTGTTCTTCCTAGGCTGCCTCTGGTGCCCTAAGAAATAAGAAATGAAAATTGGGGTATTTTCTAAAAATCCATCCAGAGGCTCAGTATATTTAGGAGGGGATGGTGTTCCGAAAGGCTGCTGTTGCCACACTACCCGGGTTTGAGACCTATCCTGGGCTTCTTTCCCAAATAAGTGAAATATTTAAGTAATATTTTGACTCACCTAAAGACTCTAATTATAGTTAATGTAATGGTCTGAGGTATTTAAAATGAAAGTACTGAGGCAGTATAGTCTGTCAGTACCTTCTGACTTAAATAGCCAAGGTGCAAAGTATGTGTGTTATGTTCTAACTTTCTGTATTATATTCTGGGTATGCATGACAACTCTAATAACTGATTAATGTTTCCTTAAGAAAAATATTCTATGGCTATTAACTAGACCTACTGTGGTGATCATTTTTCAATATGCACATATATTGATTCATTATGCTGTATACCTGAAACTAATGTAATATTTTATGTCCCTTATATATGTTTCAATTAAAAAAAAGATTAAGAATTTAAAAAAAGTTTGAGTGGTTTATTTGTTAGCCCAGCATGGAAAATCACTTAGTGATATGACTTACATCATGTCCTCAAAGTAAACTTGCTTAAGATTATTACCTTTTGGCAAGAACAATGGCCTGAAATGGTAAAGACATTGGAGCAGCTTCAATAGCCAATTAAAAAACAAGGCAGATGCTTTTCATTGGTTTTCCTTGCCTCTTGATGAATCAACAGATGTTACCAATACTACTCAGTTGTTGATTTGGGGATCCAACGCTGTGTTGAAGTGACTGAAGAGCTAACCTACATGAACAGTTTGCAGATTGACTATAGGTGAGAATATTTTCGAAAAAAAATTAAAACACTGAATCAGTACAACCTCAAGTGGAATCTGCTAAAATGTAATAAAAACTAATAGCAATGCATTGGGAAAATATTTATTGAACAAATTTATAAAAGTTGTGAAAATGTAGTATATTTAAAGCTATGGATGTTCACTGTATTATCCACCATCAGGTCCACTGAGGAAAACACTCATCTAGCATGTGTTATTGAACCAGTAGTGCCAATAGTGAATTCCACTGACTCTGGCAACCTTCATCCATTTTGTGATATTTTTTGTGAAAATAGAAACCAAATATCCTAATTTTCTCTATCACACAGCAGTCTGATGGCTCGGCAGGGATAAAGTTTTATTGAGATATTCTGAGAATGAGATTGAAATGTCTTTGAATGGGAAGACCCACCCTCAACCTCTATTATTAAATGATGAACGGGTTTAGGAATTGGATTTTGCTGCAATGCCTATAAGTGAAGCATATACTTTGGTAGTTGTTTCTTTTTCTTTTTCCTTCTTCTTTTTTTTTTTTAAGGGTGAGGGCAGAGAGGGAGAGTGAAAATCTTAAGCATGTTCCATGTTCAGCACGGAGCCCAACACAGAGCTTGGTCTTACAACCCTGAGATCATGGCCTAAGCCAAAATCAAGAGTTGGATGCTTAACTGACTTGACTCACCCAGGTGACCCAAGTCTTTTCTTTTTTTTTCTTTCAAAAAATCTCTATACCCAACACGGAGCTTGAACTTAAAACCCCAAGATCAATAGTCACATGCTATACCAACTGAGCCAGTCAGGCACCCCATGTGCCAGAGTCATTTTGATGACAACTAATGTTTGAATCACAAGTAACATCAAGCGACTTTATACATTTCCTGTGATGTCAGAAATTAAAACAATAAGTCAGATCTTCATTTCTCACACAAATTTGCAGTGGGTAGATTTTCTGAGCTCAACTCCTTTCAGTAGCATTTTTTAGCACTAGAGGCAAGACATTTCTATACCTCAAAATCCATTTAACTGTGCAGCAGAGGAGTTCCCACCTAACATCAACTGGAAATGCTAATATACAACGTAACGACATGCTAGAAGGCAAATAATCAAGAGAAGAATCTAACAGAATTTTACAAATTCCTTCCAAGCAACAAATATGCACAATTAAAATCACATGTTCATGAATTTGGCAGCACTTGTATGTGTGAAAAGAATTTTCAAAGATAAAATTTGGAAAATGTGTAAAATCTCATTATAAGTCAGCATTAACAAATAAAAAGAAAATTTTGATGAGGGAACTGCAATAAGCTATCTTTCCTCCCACAAATAATTCTATTTTTTCTCATAAGTTGACTTGTATTACAAAAAATTGTACTAAATTATTATATTTTCAATTTCATAAAGAAAAATTTTGTGAAAATCTATTTTTTCTCATTATATAAGTTCTTAAATAGTACCTTAATTTTGCCTACTGCCCTGCAAAGCCCAAAATACAATACTTACAGAAACCATTTGTCAACCCCTATTTTAGGAGATGACTGCTACTTTTTGAGTTGATTCCTGGGATACTAAACTGGGTTGTGCAATCTTTCTTCTAGGCATTCAGCAAATATTAGATTATGATATAGAACATCATTATGTGAAAGCTAGGTCATGGGAAGCCCTATGAGCAGCTTCTTTCCCAAATAAGTGAAATATTTAAGTAATATTTTGACTCACCTAAAGACTCTAATTATAGTTAATGTAATGGTCTGAGGTATTTAAAATGAAAGTACTGAGGCAGTATAGTCTGTCAGTACCTTCTGACTTAAATAGCCAAGGTGCAAAGTATGTGTGTTATGTTCTAACTTTCTGTATTATATTCTGGGTATGCATGACAACTCTAATAACTGATTAATGTTTCCTTAAGAAAAATATTCTATGGCTATTAACTAGACCTACTGTGGTGATCATTTTTCAATATGCACATATATTGATTCATTATGCTGTATACCTGAAACTAATGTAATATTTTATGTCCCTTATATATGTTTCAATTAAAAAAAAGATTAAGAATTTAAAAAAAGTTTGAGTGGTTTATTTGTTAGCCCAGCATGGAAAATCACTTAGTGATATGACTTACATCATGTCCTCAAAGTAAACTTGCTTAAGATTATTACCTTTTGGCAAGAACAATGGCCTGAAATGGTAAAGACATTGGAGCAGCTTCAATAGCCAATTAAAAAACAAGGCAGATGCTTTTCATTGGTTTTCCTTGCCTCTTGATGAATCAACAGATGTTACCAATACTACTCAGTTGTTGATTTGGGGATCCAACGCTGTGTTGAAGTGACTGAAGAGCTAACCTACATGAACAGTTTGCAGATTGACTATAGGTGAGAATATTTTCGAAAAAATTAAAAAAACACTGAATCAGTACAACCTCAAGTGGAATCTGCTAAAATGTAATAAAAACTAATAGCAATGCATTGGGAAAATATTTATTGAACAAATTTATAAAAGTTGTGAAAATGTAGTATATTTAAAGCTATGGATGTTCACTGTATTATCCACCATCAGGTCCACTGAGGAAAACACTCATCTAGCATGTGTTATTGAACCAGTAGTGCCAATAGTGAATTCCACTGACTCTGGCAACCTTCATCCATTTTGTGATATTTTTTGTGAAAATAGAAACCAAATATCCTAATTTTCTCTATCACACAGCAGTCTGATGGCTCGGCAGGGATAAAGTTTTATTGAGATATTCTGAGAATGAGATTGAAATGTCTTTGAATGGGAAGACCCACCCTCAACCTCTATTATTAAATGATGAACGGGTTTAGGAATTGGATTTTGCTGCAATGCCTATAAGTGAAGCATATACTTTGGTAGTTGTTTCTTTTTCTTTTTCCTTCTTTTTTTTTTTTAAGGGTGAGGGCAGAGGGAGAGTGAAAATCTTAAGCATGTTCCATGTTCAGCACGGAGCCCAACACAGAGCTTGGTCTTACAACCCTGAGATCATGGCCTAAGCCAAAATCAAGAGTTGGATGCTTAACTGACTTGACTCACCCAGGTGACCCAAGTCTTTTCTTTTTTTTTCTTTCAAAAAATCTCTATACCCAACACGGAGCTTGAACTTAAAACCCCAAGATCAATAGTCACATGCTATACCAACTGAGCCAGTCAGGCACCCCATGTGCCAGAGTCATTTTGATGACAACTAATGTTTGAATCACAAGTAACATCAAGCGACTTTATACATTTCCTGTGATGTCAGAAATTAAAACAATAAGTCAGATCTTCATTTCTCACACAAATTTGCAGTGGGTAGATTTTCTGAGCTCAACTCCTTTCAGTAGCATTTTTTAGCACTAGAGGCAAGACATTTCTATACCTCAAAATCCATTTAACTGTGCAGCAGAGGAGTTCCCACCTAACATCAACTGGAAATGCTAATATACAACGTAACGACATGCTAGAAGGCAAATAATCAAGAGAAGAATCTAACAGAATTTTACAAATTCCTTCCAAGCAACAAATATGCACAATTAAAATCACATGTTCATGAATTTGGCAGCACTTGTATGTGTGAAAAGAATTTTCAAAGATAAAATTTGGAAAATGTGTAAAATCTCATTATAAGTCAGCATTAACAAATAAAAAGAAAATTTTGATGATAGGGAACTGCAATAAGCTATCTTTCCTCCCACAAATAATTCTATTTTTTCTCATAAGTTGACTTGTATTACAAAAAATTGTACTAAATTATTATATTTTCAATTTCATAAAGAAAAATTTTGTGAAAATCTATTTTTTCTCATTATATAAGTTCTTAAATAGTACCTTAATTTTGCCTACTGCCCTGCAAAGCCCAAAATACAATACTTACAGAAACCATTTGTCAACCCCTATTTTAGGAGATGACTGCTACTTTTTGAGTTGATTCCTGGGATACTAAACTGGGTTGTGCAATCTTTCTTCTAGGCATTCAGCAAATATTAGATTATGATATAGAACATCATTATGTGAAAGCTAGGTCATGGGAAGCCCTATGAGCAATACAAAAATAAATAAAATAAGGCTTTTATTTTCAAGAAGCTTAAAATTAAGTTAAAAATTATAAAATGTTGGGGCGCCTGGGTGGCTCAGTGGGTTAAGCCGCTGCCTTCAGCTCAGGTCATGATCTCAGGGTCCTGGGATCGAGCCCCGCATCGGGCTCTCTGCTCAGCAGGGAGCCTGCTTCCTTCTCTCTCTCTCTGCCTGCCTCTCAGTGTACTTGTGATTTCTCTCTGTCAAATAAATAAATAAATAAATAAAATCTTTAAAAAAAATTATAAAATGTAATATATAAATAGTTATAATAAAAACAAATATTTTAAAGATTTTCCGATGAGAAGAGAGATACAAAGCAAATACTTAGAGCGGTCCTGAATAGGGGAAATTTTTTTTGGTGTTAATCAAAAAGGCATTACTGAGAAAGTAGGTTAGAACAAGATCACAAGATAAAGATATTGTTGGGGCACCTAAATGGGCTCAGTCAGTTAAGAGTGCCATTCTTGATTTCGGCTCAGGTAATGATCTCATGGTTGTGAGATCCGGCCCTGCATTAGAATCCCGTGTCCAGCTCTATGCTGAGCATGGAGCCTACTTGAAATCCTCTTTCCCTGTCCTCTTTCCCTCCCCCCCACTCACATATGCTTTCTCTCAAAAAAATAAAAGATAAAGATATTGCCCTTAAAGATAAAGATATTGCCCTATCACAAATGTGATAGGAGAGGTGATTTGTCAAAAATAGAGTCTCTTAAAAAAAAAAAATGGGGCACCTGGGTGGCTCAGTGGGTTAAAGCCTCTGCCTTCAGCTCAGGTCATGATCCTAGGGTCGTGGATACAGCCCCACATTGGGCTCTCTGCTCAGCAGGGAGCCTGCTTCCCCCTATCCCCCATCCCCGCTTGCCTCTCTGCCTACTTGTGATCTCTATCTGTCAAATAAATAAATAAAATATTAAAAATAAAATAGAGTCATTTATGTAGAAGGCCTGGTTTGGAGAATAAGATCTAAAGATAAAGCTGATTTTGAATATAATACTGAAATATTATTCCTTTTTTCCCCAAGTTATTTCTTCCAAATTATATCATCACATACCTTTTCATTCTTTTACTTATGGTAAATAATTCAACATAGTTAAAGATTTACCTTTTCCAGGTAGATTTTCTTCATTATCACAAAGCTGACTAAAATAATGAATGAAAATGTATTTTTATATTCCTAGGTGCCATGTACTATGCTGGGCACTCACAGGAAGACACCTACAGGATACCTACAGGATATAGCTTCATATTTCTTAATTGATCTCTAAACATTTTTTTTTGTCCCAATCTACATTGACTATTTTTATCTCTTACCATTTCTCTATGTTAATGGCTCTCAATATACATTAAGGAACAATTATGAGGACAAAATCCTCACTGGGAAAAGGTGAAAGGAAGGGGAGAAATAAAGACAGAAGTACAGTAGGGGAAAGAGCAAGAAGGGGGAAAGGTAGGGAGAGAGAGAGAGAGAGAGACAGAATGAGAAGGAGGAAGCAGGGTTGGGCAAATAGAAAAGAGAAAGAGAGCCACGCTGTGGACTTAAGATTCAGGTGGTATGGTTCTCCCATGTTGCTTGCATCATTAATCCAAGTGCACTAATCTCTACTTCCTTCCCCTTGCCACATGAACTTGAGAACCCCGAATTCATGTAATTTATGCTATTTCTTTCCTCTTGCCACACAAATCCTGGATTCGTGACATGGTGTCATTTTAGAACTCATCAATGCAAATGAAAGCAAATCCAGTCATAGTCATCTGAGACTCTGGGATATAAAATTTCAAAAATGTTCAGTGAAGACAGCTGTTATACCAATGGCCAGGTCTCTAAAAAGAATATGACTTTACAGAAAAGGCAAGTCTCAAAAATTGAATTCTGATAAACACTGTCCTCCCCATTAAAAACAAAAACAGGTGGGGCACCTGGGTGGCTCAGTGGGTTAAGCCTCTGCCTTCTGCTCAGGTCATGATCTCAGGGTCTTGGGACCGAGCCCCGCATCAGGCTCTCTGCTCAACAGGGAACCTGCTTCCCCCCCTCTCTCTGCCTCTCTGCCTACTTGTGATCTCTGTCTGTCAAATAAATAAATTAAAAAAATCTTTAAAAACAAAAACAAAAAAAACAGGTGAGAAATCCAAAGAAACCGATGACTTGGAGAAAAGGAAGGTATGTAAGCAAGGGAAAACAAAACAAAACATACATACTCAGATCAATATATAGACTTAGTTCCAGAGATAAACTAGGTAGAAAGCAGATCAGTGTAAGGATTTAAAAACAAACAAAAAACAACAACAACAAAAAAAACAAACAAAAAAAGAAAGGTGGATTGTCTTGCAAGGCTGTGAATATCCTACCTTTGAATGTATTACAGAGGTAATAGATGCCACAGGGAGAGGATAACACATGACAGATTACCTGAGACAATTTTAGGATACCTCAACATTCCAGAATTCTAATAGAGTAGCACTTCACTTATAATTTTAGGCAATTTTTTAAAGACCTTTATTCACCAACAGGAAAAAAATATATATCTTTCCAGTGATGCATGGACAATGGACATTCAGATCTTGTTGAATGCTCCAGAAATTCAATAGGTATTTTTAGCTGAGAATAAAAGAACCCTAAGACTAGTCCTCAAGGTTAACTGAAAACTAGAAACTTTACTCGCAGTGCTATCACACATTTAACAGGGCACACTGGATATGTTCCAAGTCACTTACTGTTCATGTTGGTTTCTTAGAGAGAAATTTGAGGATAGTAGCAGAGTGTTCTGCACAAAGTTCCAAACAATGTCTCATACAAGTAGAGAACAAATATTTCTTATTGTGAACACAAAGATGGATGAGTAATTTTACTTTCAAGAGAAACAGATGCTAATGCCTAAGCATTCTTTCCAGTGTCTTCTAAATGATTTATTTAAAACCAATCAGCAAAGAGTAAGTCATTCTGGGAAATTTTTTAAAAGAAATAAAATCGTATTTAATTTGTTCAGAGATGCTAAAACAATGAAGTTTACCTGAGTTAAAAAAAAAAAAAGTTGACAGTATGATAAGAGTACATGATGTCTCATGGCTAGAAACTTCCACTATCCTCAGATGGAGGTTAGATTCCCTGCTGAATAAGTTTTTATTTTTTTTTTTTTAATTAACATTAACTGACATAAAGTATTATGTAATTTAAAAGCCTACTTAGTGCTATTTTGGTACATTTGTGTTTATTTATTACAATATGATTATTGCAGTAATGTTGGCTAATACCTTTATTATATCACATGTTTATAATTTCTTTTTTGTGCTGAGAACAGTTAAGATTCAGTCTGCTAGCAACCTTGAAATTTACAATATGATATCATTGACTATAATCACTATGTTGTGCATTAGATCTCCAAAATTTATTTATCTAGTAGTTTTAAGTCTGTACTCTTAAATTGGTTTTCAACTCTGCAGGAAGTATCAATTTTGTCTAAACTGAAGTTTATGACTGCTTGGGTCAGTCAGTAATCAACAATATCAGCCACAACAAGAGTTACTTTTTACTGAGTGTCTTTTGTGTATCAGAAACCATAATGGTTGAAAAAGAAGAAAGAAAGAAAAAAAGAAAAAAAAGAAAGAAAGAAAGAAAGAAAGAAAGAAAGAAAGAAAGAAAGAAAGAAAGAAAAACTATATGGTAATATGGTTGTATTGTTTTATTTAAACTGATGTCAGTGAAGGAAATAAGACTTTGACTTCCCTGTGGGGGAGGGAAAGATGGATACATAAGCATGTACATGTTTTTCTGGAATTGAATGGGAAGATCTGGAACGGAAAATGGAGTTATCTGTATACATTCAGAGGACAGAAAGAGAAAGATTTTGGAACAATGATGACTAGTTTATATATAATAGTGAAACATAAAGTGAATGTCACTCTGTTACTTCCTAGGCCCCTTAATTTAGATGTTGTAATTTCATTAGAATTGAAACAAATATATTAAGGAATAAATAACAAATACACATTTTTAAGTACAGGCAAAAATAGAAATCCACATTTTAAAGTAGATTAACAAAGGAAAACCATCTTTAAGATATGTTGAATGAAAAGACAAATATTTTTAATATTAATTTTATAGATGTCTCAACAGCAGAGTGATAAGTTTAAAATGACACTAAACTTCAAATTAATTGTTTTTCTTTAAAGTAGCACCTTGAAAATCGCTAGAAAGATTTTTCCTTTCCCTACTTCCAAGCATCCTCTGTGCTCATACCATTATGTTTATATAGTTATAAACTATATAAATAGTTCTCCCATATTTCTCCCATATTTATGGGAGAAAATAGCAATTAAAATTACTTTACTTACTGTAGTACAAAAAAACAAGTATGATGCCGTAATTTTTTTTTTTTGCATTATTAGGCAACATAAGTACTGCATTTTTTGTTAAGCCAGCAAACCAATGAGTTATAAAAGTAATGCTTTGCTTCCTTTATTCCAAGCAACTAAAAACACTTCTGTTTAAGTAAGAATTTCTCATTTTATTTGGTTTACTAAATATATCCCCCCCAGGAAAGAATTGGCTGTAAAAAATGTGGGATAATAATTATTAGGTGATTATATGCAAGGCTATATTATATAAAAATAATGTAGCATTCATAACATTTTCTTTCAGTGTCAGTCAAAAGTAATGTGGCCAAACGTTGGAAAAAAAATTTATGAATGAGCTGTACACTAAAGTCAGGAGGGGACTTTAGTTTTGAATCTCTAAACATACTAAGGCTTATGGAACTCGGAGCAGGGTTGAGACAAGTCACAGGGCAGCGGAGACAAGTCAGGTCTGCTTGACTTATGTCTATTCCCGAGAGTGTACAAAACTAAGTTTGTTCAGCCTTAATGAATACAGGCATTTCAACATTGTATTACCTCACAGAAATTATTTATACATTTCCATTAGAACAACTGGTGGTCTTACAAAATGGACAGTGCAAATGTCACTCTAATATTGGGCAAAATTCATGTGCCTTATGAAATCTCCTTTACTCAGAACTTCACCTATAATCATAGGACTGACAGGGACTAAAAAAAGGATTATTTCATTATACTTTGGATCTTAGACATGTCCAGGCTCACGCTACTATGAAGAAATAAATGTCCCTCTTTCATTTCAAAAATAACAAATCTATACCCATACTCTCTTACTTGATCCTCGGATAATCCTGTGAACATGCCAGTTCTTTCCTAACTGCAGGTTTTTCCATTTTGGTTCCTTCACAGAGTGTGTTTGCTCCTCATTCTTTATAGACCTGGCTCAGTGTCACCTTCTCAAGGGAGATACAGTCTCACTATACCCAAGTGCAACCTCCTCCACGAGGCCTGCACTGTCTATTCCATCTATAATCTATCTCCCACATGCTCTATCTCACAACCGTATTTCTTTCTTCCACAAGCTGGAATTACCAGATTTCTTTATATATGGACTACTAACCAATTACTGGGTTGATTCATAGTACATTATGAATTCTTTTTATTTTATTTTTTTTAGGTCAAAAATAGTCAAATGTTGGGATGCCTGGGTGGCTCGTTTGGTTAAGCATCTGCCTGCAGCTCAGGTCATGATCCCAGGGGTCCTGGGATCGAGCTCTGCATTGGGTTCCCTGCTCAGGGGAAGAGCCTGTTTCTCCCTCTGCCTGATGCTTCCCCTGCATGTACTCTCTCTCTCTCTGCCAAATAAGTAAAGAAAATCTTTTTTAAAAAATGGGCAAATGTCAGATTTCTTGCTGTTCCATGTATGTTTCATGGAGGCAGTTCTTTGTCTATCTTGTCTAGTGCTATATTTTCCAACTCTTAGCTCATAATAAGCACTGAACAAATATATGCTGAATGAGTGCACGTTAGCTTAACCATGAGTATCTATTATTATGGGAAGATGATTAATAGCAATAAGGGCATGTAGTCAGCTAAACACGTCACATACGAACCATATGAGGTAGGTGTTATTACATTCCTGTTAGAGATGAGAAGCTTAAGATGTTAAGTAGCTGACACATCTTAATTTTATTCAGGACTCCAAAGTCACAGTTTTTATGCAAAGACCATTCACTCTTCAAATATTTATTGAGCTTCTTCTTCTTTTTCAGATTTTATTTATTTATTTGAGAGTGAGAGAGCGAGAGAGAGCGCATGAGTTGGGGGGAGGGAGAGGGATAAGCAGACTCCCCACTGAGCAAGGAGCCCAATGCAGGGCTTGATCCTAGGAGCCCAATGTGGGGCTTGATCCTAGGAGCCCGGAATCATGACCCTGGAATCATGACCCCAGCCAAAGGCAGATGCTTAAACTAAGCCATCCAGGCACCCCTATTGAGCTTCTTCTATTGTCTGAGGCTGCTGAGTGCTAGAGCTCCAAAGATGAATAAAACACAACCCCGAATCTATATGAGTTTGCCATCTTTTGTCGCAGGAAGACATTAAAATATGTAATCAGCAGCCATATGATTGTGCTCTGACGGAAGCAGTGTATACAAGTTCAGAGCAGGGTTGCTTAACTCTGACTGGAGAGTTCAAGGAAGAGTGTCTGAAGGAGGTAACAGTTCAATTACGTCCTGAAAGTGCAAGAAATTATTCATCCTAAACTTAGAGAGAAAGATGAAAGAACTTTCCAAGCAGAAGGCATAAAGGACATGTACAAAGACAGGAAAGTAAGAAAAAAATACAGAATTTGGGGGGACTATCTAAGTAATTAAGCATAGCTGAATGGGTATAGCATAGTGATTAAGAACACAGGTTCTGAATCTAGATTGGCTGATTTTGAATTCTGGCTCTATTGTTTGTTGTCTATATGACCTCAGGCAAGTTGCTTAGTCTCTCCAAGTCTCACCTTCATTTTCTGTACCCTAGAGATAATAGCTATACCTACTTTACGTTTTTTTTTTTTTTTTAATTGTTGTTGTTGTTTTTTTGTGGGATTAAATAGCTTCATACATATTCAGCACTTTGAATAATTCCTGGCACATAGTAAGCATTTAATAATTGTTAGCTGTCATTATGACTGAAATGCATAGGAAATGTGAGGATAAAGGCAGAATAGAAGACTAGAAACGTAAAGAGAGGTCAGACCATGAAGATCAACATTACACAAGGAGTATGAACTTCATTGGATGGGGAGTCACCGAAGATTCAACTAGGAAAGTTACATCCTTCAGCAAATCTTTCATTTTGTTGCTAATAAGCAGCCGAACTGGCTGTGTTTTGTCTGTTCTGGAAGAGTTCCTAATGAGCAGTAAAAGGGCCAAAACAAGTTGCAGGGGGGAGAGGGAGAAAATAGTAATCAGGATAAGCCATAACTGGAAATCACCCTTTTAATAATTAAGAGTTGACAGGATCTGCTGAATGTAAATCTGGCAAACACAAGAGTGTTTCTTTCTCCAAAATACCATGGGGAAATAAATGTATTTTCTCAGAAACAGAAGTTTCTTTGGTGTGACTAGCTCACAGGCTAGAGAGTGCCACAGGTGGGTGGCAGACCTGCTAGTGTCCCTAACAGAGGCTTCCATGGTGGTCTTGCTACTCTGTGCTTGGACTGTGAGTTGGATGATGAAGTGTGTTTTTCCTTCTTATACTGGACACAATCTACAGTGGAAAACTCAAGACTTCCGATGTTCTTTCAGGATAAGCATCTCATTTCCTATAACACTTAAGCCTGTGTTCACCTTACAAAGTGCAAAGTCAAGATTGAAAATCCTTGATTTGTCTTTAGTCAAGATGGTAGGTTTGTTTCTTTCCCTCTCTTCCAATAACCAATTTTATTAGTTGTAGCAATAAAAAATAAGAAGACCAGTAAGCCTTCATTTTGGTGACAAGTAGATTTATGATCTTTGCAGGGAAAAGTTGTTTTCCTTTTTCATAAATGATTGAGGCACTACAGAAGTCCAAAGCGATGAAAACAGCAATGGTAGACTCATTTACTGCAGATGTGCTAAGTTGACTCGTCTCAAAACACTCATTTATATAGAAGGAAATTCACATAGGCAACTGTGAGCCTCTCCAATACTGTCCTTAGTTATAGTCACATGACTTTGAAAAAACACTGAAACTGTGGACCGAATATGCCAAGAATTCTTTAACTCCTTGGCCACATCAAAAAAAGAAAGAACATTGTTTAGGAAAATCAGGCAGTTGCATAATGCTAGAAATCCTAGAATAAATATTTTTCTTAGTGGAAAAATCCAGCAGTCTTTAAAGGTAAGCCAAGAAACACCATGGTGCCATGATTTAAAAAAATAAAATAAAAACTTAAAAAAAAAAAAAGACCAATGGAAAGATGTCCTTATCTGTTGTTGAAAATATTCCAGGGAATATGTGAGTATTTAGAGACTATGTTACTTTCTCTTAATTAGTTTTTCTATTGCCATAATAAGTTTCAGAAATAATTAGAAATTACCAGTTAGCCATTGTTTTCTAAAGTCACTGACCAGACTAGTTCCTTATAAAGCATCACCACTTTAATTTCATGTCATATTTCTACAGGAAACAGAAACATTTGTAGAAAATATTTCCATATTCATAAATACCAATAGCATGTGTAAACTTTGGGGTTAAAAAGAGGATTCCTCAAGGGAAAGTTATTTTCTTTTATTTTGATGGATACAAAACACTTCAATATTTATGACATCCTGATATTCAAAGTATGCATGTGAAATTTTTCTAACTTATTCTTTGAAAATGCTAAAGGTAGGAGATGATGAATTATGATCTGATACCAAATTGCTTACCAATGGGAATAGCATATACCATTCTTCATACTTCATGGCCCTGGGTGATATACTACAGCAATATTCAACATTATTCCTTTCATCACAAAATTCCATGAGATTCTTATACTGGCCCTATATAAAGGGACATCTAGCTCAGAATCTGTTTTTCAAAAATGATGGCCCAGTTAGAAGTAGAATAGCTTTGAAAATGGAACTAGAATGTACATGTTTTATTGTCCGACTAATTCATACTCAGATGCTCCTTTCTCTTTATTATGTCTTCAGCCTCTCTGTCTCTACTCAGTCCACCTAGCTTTTAAATGTGCTCAAGGTTCTCTCACTTCAAAATAACTTCTACTTTAATTTCAGTTTCATCTCTAGTTATTGTCCTACTTTCTCTTTCAGAGCCGAATTTCTCCACTGAATTGCCTGAATATCTGATTTCTTCACTGTCCATGCTCCTCAAGCACTGCGATCCTATTTCTGCCCCTACTAATCAAATCAAATGGCTATTTGCTGAAGTTAACGATGACCTCCATATTCTAAAATATAATGGCATAATTTTATCTTTTTGAGATTTTGGTACTAGTCAGGGTCCTTACACGCAAACACCAGAAACCAATTCTGGAAAATTTTAACGGAAAATTTACTGAAAATGCACTGAATAGCTCCTAAAATCACAGGTAAATCCAGAAAGCCAGATTTGGAAAATACACAGAATAAAGGAAGTTTTGGCAGCCAGAATTTGGACACTGCAGTGTGTATCACAGTAGCTGCTGGACATGGACTCGTGTCACCCCTGGAAACTACTGATGTTACTGCCACTGCCACTAGAACAGAGTCTCTATTGTCCTGGCTTCTGCATATCACAGACTCCCCAGCCAAAGGTCTTGGTGAACATAATGATTGGTTTGGCCTAGGTCATTGGCTTATGTCCTTGTTTCAGGAAGGAACCAGAAGATGAGAGTCTAGCCTTTGACTTCTGTGGAAAGGGGCCCCCTACTGGGGTGCCTCAGTGGCTCAGTGGGTTAAGCATCTGGCTTTTGATTTTGGTTCAGGTAATAATCTCAGCATTGTGGGATCAAGCCCTACATCGGGCTCCGTGTTCAGCAGGGAGCCTGCTCAAAGATTCTCTATCTCTCTTCCTCTTCCCCTGCCCACTCTCACCAAAATAAATCTTTAAAAAGAAAAAGGAAAAAAGTAGCCTCCCTCACCAAGATCAGAGAGTAAACACAAACATTTATAAAGCTAAAAATGAGGTAAGATGCTGAATAACCAAAAAGATAAAATTAAGAAAACACATGTGCAACACAATCTCTTAGGATTATTATAGTTGATGACTTACTCCTTGAAATATTTTTTGCTAAGTTTCCATGACATTATATTCTTTTCCTCCTATCTATTATGATAACTCCCTCTTGGTCACCTTTGTAGTCTCCTCTTCCACCTTTACCTTACTTCTAAATGATGGCATTCCCCACAGCTTGATACTGAACCTGCTTTCCATTGTTTACTTATATTCGTGTTTTTCTTCATCTGTTCCACAAATCTATTCACTGCTCCTTCTCTATCTCGCTATTTGTTCTGGGAATTTGACCTTTATGGACTGCATCACCTGGATTCTCTTGTCCTCTCTTGACTTTCAGTTGAGGTTGGCCAATGGGATATACTTCACTAGGATATTAGAGGAGGAAGGTGCACTACATTTACTGCTCCCATTTCCTTCTGGCCTTGGTGTTCTGTCAGTGGTTGGGTTACTTTCAGCTCTAGCTCCTGTGGGGTGTCCCTCTTCCAATAGCTCCGGCTCTCAACTGGAGTCTCAACTTGACATTATTTCTTTTCTTTAACCTTTCAGGTCTAAGGGCAGTAAACACTTCCTACTGCTGACAGTCTCTGGATTCTCCCAACATCCCTTATTGACTTCCCCGTCAACATTTTTGTAAATATTCTCTTCAATATTCAGAAGTAGAGTATTTCATCTACTTTTTAACATGACCAATTAAGTACATTTGTATACGCCGATGACTGTCACGTTTATATCTGACCTCCTCTCTGAGTTTTCTGTCAGAATATTTAACTGCCTACTTAATATCTCTACCTGGATCTTATAACCTTGCCTATAAAATTTGGGTCTTGCTTTCAGTGTTTGCTTTTTTTAGTGATGGGTACTATGATGCATTGAGTTAGAAACTTGCACAAGTTAGAAACCTGGAAGTTATCCTTGACATCCTTCTCTTTCCCTTACCTCCCATGATCAAATATCAAAGCTACCTCCTAAATACTACTAAATCCACCCACTTCTTTCCATTTCCACTCCACTAATCTAGTCCAAACCATGGACATGTGTAGCCTAGAATACTGCAATACATAGTCTAATAGTCTCCTGCATCTCTCTTGCTCCTTTCATTTTCTATAAAGAAACCAAAGGGAGTCCCCTAAAAATGTAAAATTGGATAAAGTTCCTCAATAGGGTCCTACTGTCTTCAGCTAATATTCAATATCCTTAATATGTCCTTCGACACGCATGATGATGTGGTTCCTGTAGACCTGAATGGTATTTAGCTTATTGGCTACATCTTGCTCATTGAACTTTATTACTCTTTTTTTTGGTTCTTCAAACATACTAAGCTCTTCCTAGCTTCTTATATGCAGCTGTTTCTGCATAAAATATTCCTTTCTGGCTTTCTTCACCCACAATAATCATTCCTAATTTATTAACTCCTACTTATTGTTCAGTGTTACTTCTCCTTCCCTACCCCCTCATATCAAGCCACTTTACTGAGTGTAATTAACATAAGGTAAATTGCAAAATACATAATTTGATAAGTCAGCATAAGGGATTTCACATGTTTGTGTAATCACACAATCATCACAATCAGAATACTATATCATCATCACAATCAAGATCATCACAATCATCACAATCAAGATAATATATCTGCTCCCTTCCTCCAAAAGTCTTACCCTTTCCCTTTGTAAGCCCTTATTCTCATACCTCTCTATATGCACTCCATCCAGGATATTCCTGATTTGCTTTCTGTCACTACAGATTAGTTTGCAATTTCTAGAATTTTATATAAGTAGAATCATACAGTATGGGCTTGTTTTGGTCTTATTATTTTTTTTCAAGTAGGCTCTACATCCAGCATGGAGCCCAGTGTGGGGCTTGAACTCATGACCCTCAGATCAAGACCTGAGCTGGGACTGAGTTGGGTGCTCAACCTACTGAGCTAGCCAGGCACCCCTGTCTGGTTTTTCCCCCTCAGCTTATTTGAGATCCACTCATGTTGTAGCATTTATCAACAGCTTATTCTTTTTATTGCAAACTAATTATTTCTTTGTACATATGGAGCATGTTTTTTCAGGCAGTCATTTTTTAACGAAGATTTGGGGTGTTTCTGTTTTGGAGCTGTTAGAAAGATAAATGCTATAAATATTCATGTGCAGGTTTTTGTGTGGACATATGTTTTCATTTCTCTTGGATAAGAGTAGAAAGGCTGGGTCCTATGACAGGTATATGTTTAATGTTTTAAGATACTGTCCATGACAAAATTGACATCCTAATAGTATGAAGTGTTCTGACCCATGAACATAGTATATATACTACTTATTTAGGTCTACTTTGATTTTTGTCAGAAATGCTTTATAGTTTTTAGCATATAGGTATGCACTTTTTTGGGGTCAAATTATCCCATTTTGGCACTATTGAAAGTACTGTATTTTAAATGTCACTTTTTGAATGTTCATTGTTAGTATATAAAAATACAATTCAAATTTGTATATTGATCTTACATCCTGCAAATTTGCTAAATTTACTTAAATTTTTTTGGAGATTCTTGAAGATTTTCTATATAGATGATCATGTTGTCTGTGAATAAATACAGTTTTATTTCTTCCATTTCAATCTGGGGGTTTTTATTTTTTTATTACCCTGACTAGAACTTTATTGCATTGATTAGAATCTCCAGTACAGTGCTGAATGTGTCATTTAAATATTAGAAGGTAATACAGATATCTTTACACAACTGAGTCCTCAGAAGGTTTGTCTTACACATACCCACACTGGAAATACTTTTTAGGGGAAATATAATAATATATTAATAATAATATATTATTATAATATATTAATATTAGATATAATATTAATAATAATAGAAATAATAATAGAAACAAATTCAGGAGATTCTATAGAAATTATTCAAAGTAATAGTGATCAAATAGCTTAATTAAGTTTATTCCTCAAAAAGAAAAGCAATGGAAATAAAAAGAAAGAGTAAATGCATAAAAACTAAAAGTCAGGGGCACCTGGATGGCACAGTCAGTTAAGCATCTGACTTGGTTTTCGCTCAGATTGCGATTTCAGGGTTGTGAGATTGAGCACCTCTGTGCTCAATGCAGAATCAGCTTGAGACTCTCTCTTCCTCTCTTTCTATCCCTCCTCTGGTGCTCACGCACACACTCTCTCTCTAATAAATAAATCTTTAAGAAGAAAAACCTAAAAGTCAAAATTCAAGGCAATATCAAAAAATGATAAAGGCAAAGAGTAATTTATAGAAACAAAAGGAAATGCGAGCTCACACAAGAACTTATTTTGTTAGAGAGAAGATACAGATAGTGATATATTGAACAATCAATAAAGTTACATACATACATATTTGGTTTTAAGTTCAGTGAAACTGCTACAAAAACATCCACCAAAAAAGAAAGGGCGACTTTTTAACAATTCTAAACAATGTCAGTGATAAAACAGTTCTCCTTATTAGTGCTATTATCATCCTTATTTAGTTGGGTTTGTCTAATGGGACATCCTTGCAGGAGCCTGGGGGTCAGGAGAAGACTGAAATCTACAGCAGATTCCCATGTAAGCTACCTTGTTATTTGAACCTTATGATTGAGCAATGATAATATCTAATAAGGATTATATTTGTATATATGTTATAAAATTATTAGCGTATCCAGTGGGAATCAAGAAAGAAAAAAAAAGAAGAAAACAAAAACAAAAAAGACAGTATTAGAAAAGGAAATACAGAATCAAGATGGCAAATATTCTTAGTGGAGAAAGTTTTAGATGCTTCCTTTAAGATCTACAGCACAAGGATGTTTACTATTGCTGTACTGTTCAACATAGCATTGAAGGTCCCTGCCAACATATGTGGAAGGAAAAAGAAGTAAGTGTAAGGAAAGAAATCAATCTGCCATTATTTGAAAATGATATTATGTACCTCAAAAACCCAATAGAATCACAAAAGGAAACTACTAGAAATTTTCTAAAAATCTAATTGTATAGAATATATCCTGAATCAGTAACATTTAAACTAGTAATAACTGGGGGTGCCTGTGTGGGACAGGCAGTTAAGCATCTGATTCTTCATCTTGGCTCAGTTGTGATCTCAGGGTGATGAGACTGAGCCCTATCACAGGCTCCATGCTCAGCGCAGAGTGTGATTGGATTCTCTCTCCCTCCCTCTGCCCCTCCACACCACTCTCTCTCTCTACCTCTCTCTAAAATAGCTAAATACATCTTAAAAGAATAATTGTATAAATAAAAGAATAAAATAAAATAGTAACAGCTAACTAGAAAGTAAAGTAATATACAAGGCCTTTATTAAGAGACAATATTGCATATTGATAAAAGCAAAGAGATAGGCTGCTTTTGTGGCTATGAGACAATGAAAGTGACAATCTCTCAGTACCTCAGTATGTGTGTAGGTATGTATTTTTTTAAAAATTGAGGTATAATTGACCTCAGTTTCTTCATGTATAAAATAAGATCATAATTGTATACATCTCCTAAGATTGTAACGATTGAGTCAATATAGTCCAACACTTATCATGGTGCCTGGCACATAATTAGCATTATAAAAATTTTGCCATTATTATTTTGGAGCTCTTCTATTAGAGCACAATAAAGATGATAACAATAAATATTTCATCTCCTTTATTGGATAACTATAATGATATGAATTTTCTCCCAATATATCTATAAACTCAAGGCAAACCTAATGACAGTTCAAAATTTACGTTAGGTTTTTAGAGAGACTCAACAAATCTAATCCCAAATGTGCATGTGGCAGAAGTATAAAGAAGGGGGACTTGCTCTCTTAAATATAAGGACACATTACAAAGCTATAGAATAAGAACAGTGTGATAATCCAAACAGACCAGACAACGGCCAACTTTTTCTGTAAAAGAGCCAGAGAATAAACATTTTAGATTTTGTGAGGCCATTGGTCTTCTTTGCAACTACTCAACTGTGCTTTGTAGTGCAAAAGCAGCTATATGTAAACAAATGACTGTGGCTGTGTGCCAACAAAATTAATTTATGGGTACTGAAATTTAAGTTTCATGTATTTTCATGTGTGACAAAACCCTCTTCTTTTTACTTTTTTCTACCATTAAAAATTTAAAAACTGGCTTAGCTCATGGGCCATACAAATATAGATCCATTTGGTTCATCAGGTATAGGTTTCTGATAACCAAGAGTGGTCTGCTGATATAGACCATGTATAAATGAGAACGTAAATAGAATTGGTTGGATGTTTTCTGTTTGTCTTTGAGATTGAGTGTCTGCCCTTCTCCACCCCCGCCCCCCCAAGCTGTAGCAGATTCCTTTACCCTCTAGCGGTTGGTTAATGATATAAGAAGGCGATGTAGATGGGAGAGAGCCCACTCCTAGTGCAAGCAGAAAGGGAATATATCGTCGTTAGTGAATTTTTAAAACAGCAATCACACTTTTTTCATCATTGTGTACTGGCAATTCTAAACAACGTCAGTGATAAAACAGTCTTCCCCATTAGTGTTGCTATTATCACCCTTCTTTAGTTGGGTTTGGCTAATCCAAACCTAGGATATTTTGGACATCCTGGCAGGGGACTGGGGGTCAGGGAAAGACTGAAGTTTATGGCAGATTCAGGATGCTATGTAAGCCACCTTGTTAGTTGTACATTATGGATGAACAACGATAGTAACCAATGATAACAGAGGAATCTGTGGCTGGTAGAGATGCTGTATGGACCCTCTGGTAACCCCCTGTAACAGAATCACAGCTTTTATCCATAAGGTTTTGAAGATAAGCCATGCCTTTCTTTGTCATGTGTAATTTCCCATCTAGAATCCAGTTCTACACTTGCTCTGGTTAAAACTGAAAAACCAACCTTAAGACATTAAATGAGTATGTGTCCTGAATTACCCACTATGAACAAGGGGATATTTGATCAACGGAATCATAAAATTGGATGTGCAGCAGCAGCATTCTCCTCCTAAATGAAAAGGGGATATATTACGGCTGGGTACTACCAGGTCAAGAGACAGCAAACAAAATATGTAAGCAGCCAACTAAGATTTCCAAGATACCTGCTCAACTGCTTTACCTCTGTTCCTTCAGCCTAGAGAAGGGCCTTTACCAGTATGGTGGAAGGAAAGATCAGATCTGATATGTAGATAGATCAGCATTGAATGTCACCACCGCTAGAAGTGAATGGCTGTTGCATTAAAGCCTGAAAGATATCAGTAAAGGGAAATCCTCCCAGTGGGCAAAATTTGGGGCAAGCCACATATATGGGCAATCCCTAGATCCATGTCTGGATGTCTGGTTATTTGCAACCAAACAGCCCTGGTTGATACTCTAGAATCCTAACTGCCTTTTGGAATAGCCCTGAGTGTGCAAATAGCCTCAAAATCTGGCTTTAAGTGCCCTACATTCCTGTCTGTTCCATGTAGAATCAGTGACTTGACATCATGCATAATCCTTCACCCATACAGCCAATAAAAACAGCATGGTAGATTCTAGCAATAAGGCTTAGAGTGGCCTCAAATGAAATCAGTATCTTATTTATGCTGATTATTTCCTGTATTGGCCTTCTCTTAGTCATTACCTTATGGTCCTTTAAGCATGATATCACTATTGAAGAAGAGTGTAGAGTTGTTAGAAAATGTCTATTTTTTTGGCTAGAATCTAGCAGCAGGTAACAATTACTTGCCACATTGCTGTTTTCATGCCTAGAAAACAATTCATATTTTAGAAATCTAAGTCAATGTTTTCATTCTATGGAATTTTCAGCCCTTTCTGGGAAAATTCAGGTGTCACATAATTGCCAGAAAAAAAGTTGTTTGTCACATAAACCATTAAGTAAACAGATATAAAACATAATTGATAACTTTGACCTGTCATTAATGTCTGATGATTACCTAATATACTGAATTATCTGAAATTCTTATTAAATACATTCTGGTGTCTATTATCCATATCAGGAATGAGGATCTGAATTAATAGTATTAGTCAGATAAGAAATGATTCCCTCTTCCCAGTAATTAAATAAATCTCTTTCCTATTAGTAGTATTTACAACTCATTTTTTATACCATCCATCCACATATGCACCACCTCCATGATCAAACTTGTGTTCAGCAGCAAGAAATATGATATGTTTTGAAATCTGGTTTTCTTTGTTTTCAACCTTCAAAATCTTACCTAAAGTAGTAAGGTAAGATTTACTGTAACATTTCCCAGTAAATCTTAATCCATAAAAAGACTCTCAGGCCAATTCAATATGCTCTATTGTTTTAAAAATCCCCAAACTCATTTAAAAAAAAATATTTTATTTATTCGTTTGACAGAGAGAGAGTGAAAGCACAAGTGGAAGAATGCAGGCAGAGGGAGAGGGAGAAGCCGGCTCCCCCAGAGGAGAGGTCCCCACAGGGCTGGATCCCAGGACCTATGGCAGATGCTTAACCAACTGAGCCACTCAGGAGCCCTCGCCCCCACAACCTCATTTTAAGACTAGTATATGGTAAGTCTGGAGAGCAGCATGAGAATGAGGATCCAGGGCATAAACACCCTTAAAGACTGAGATCTCAAATGAAAGAAAATTCTCTTTCAACCAGACTGTTGTTAATGGCAGACAGAAGTCTATAAAATATCTATTTTAATTAAAGACATCAGATTGCTATCAAAGTTTTCTAGGTCTTAACCTGTTGCTCTGATGTTCTGACATATTGCCTCCCAAACAAATAGAAACCATGTTTAAACTCCTTTTCAGATAGAATCTGAAAATTCTTTTTCACCTTTTCAAATGGAATCTGGCTGTATTACTTCTGAAATAATGAAACTGGCTAGCTCATAGTTTCTTAATTTAATTAATTAACTAAGTAATTAACTATTTTAAAGGGAGACATGTCATCATAGTGAAAGAAGAATATTAGTTTGGGTTTGGGCTTAGGTTTAGTATCATGCTACATTTAAATAAACAAGTAGGATTGATTTAGTATTTAACAGAAGAAAAACAGGTCCATAGAAAACCACATCCAAATAGCAGAAATGTAAGAGTAAATATTACAGGGTTCTTGAAAGTACATGGTTTATTATTCTAATATTTCAAATGAAAACACCAAGTTAGATTTAAAAAAAATCTGGATTATGAGGACATTAGGGAAGGAAAGAGGAGAAATGGCTAAATGAAGACAAAATGTGACTTTTAAATTTCTGATCAAATAAATTAGATAAAGATTTGCATTAAAATCAGGGAGAAGCTATATTATTGCATCACCACTTGATAAACACAGAAAATAGTCACACAATTTTTATAAAATACTGAGGCTGTAAGTAAAGGGAAAATGAATTTTGGCAGAATTTCCACTGAGTTACTGCTAACCCTTAAATGTGCCAAAGGTAGCTCAAGATATTTGATGAACCCAAGACACAGCCACGCTGTGTAGTCGTTAAAATTTTGCTTCATTATGGTTCTTATTTACAAGCTTTTATATGCGCAAAAATGTCATGTTTTATTTATTTATTTATTTATTCATTTATTTATTTAATTCATTTGACATAGAGAGAGATCACAAGTAGGCAAAGAGGCAGGCAGAGAGAGACATGGGGAAGCAGGCTCCCTGCTGAGCAAAGAGCCCAATGCGGGACTTGATCCCAGGACCCTGAGATCGTGACCTGAGCCGAAGGCAGAGGCTTGACTCACTGAGCCACCCAGGCGCCCTCCTGTATTATTGATAATAAGAGTCGTTGGATATAAAATATCCAAGAGAATATACTCACACATTCCCTGAAGATCATAAACACAATTCTAAAACAACTTTGTCGTTGGCTACAATAAGCTTTGTTGTTGGCCAGTGGTTGGCTAATCTGAACCAATATCAAAACTAAGAAAGCCAAAATATATATGGTCTACCCAAGAGATGTGTATAAATAAGGAAAAGTAAAAAGAGATTCATTCTACTCACAGGAAGTCCCTGTTTTCCTGGTAGCCCAACTTTTCCAGAGTTTCCTGAAATGCCATCAGCTCCATGGTGTCCTTGCATGCCTTTTGGCCCAGGTAGGCCAGGAAGACCCTTGGTAATCAAAAATTACATGGATTATAGAGAGATGCTATGCAAATGTTTAAGTGATAAATACCTTTATATTTGGGAGAGGGATGTTTACATTTTTAATACCCTGCCCTAGGATAAATTTTCCTGTTTCCTGAATTCCCTTTTGTATTCAACAGACCAGCTACCTGTCTTTAAATCCCTAAAGAGAAATGCCAAGTTTATGAAAAATTACTGTATACGCTTTTCAGTTTCAGGGTAATTCTCCCATATTTTTCATTGTCCTGGCCTCTGCTCTCTCCAGCTATGGAGAAAAGTAAGCTGTCAGTTTATGATACAACAGTATTTTACCATCTGCAAAACCTCATGTCCTGTTACTTTCTCAAGAAGTGTATGTATTACGGTTCTTTTTGTTGCCACTCTGAACTACATAATTATATGACTGCATAAAGGTCTGAACATTTTGTTTCTACTCTTGGGCAAGTGGATTTTATCTGTATGAATCTCTGATCTGTATGTGTTTTTAATTTATGTTCATTTTCTTTACTTTTTTTGGAACCAACAGAGGCCACCCAAAGTAGGCATCCAGCCCTTGGCTATGGAAGACCAGCAAGAAGTAAGTATTTGCTAATAAGCCAGTCAACACATAATTCGGTTGGCCAGAGGAAACTGATGGCTAAGGTAAAATTAATCTTTGTTCTGTGATGAAATGATTTGAAATATTTTCTTCTAAGACTTTCTGTTCTGTTTGCCAGGAAACTGAAAGGATATGTCCTTCAAGTACAATCCAGCTCATGCTTTTTATTCATGCTTGAGGATCTCTGACCTTTGTCACTAATCATTTAGTCATATTTCAAGTTCCCTGTTTTCAGTTATGATCAGAGAGCAGGATGAGTCCACAGAGAGAGCTCCATAACACCGGAAAATAGCATCCTTCAACTGCAGAGACTTATACTTAAATAGCAAGCCTGGTTTTGAGCTAACGGTCATATTTTGTTCCCTCTGTGTTCCAGCTTGGGCTTAAATTTTTTTTGAAGACAAGCTGATTTATCCAAGACTTGTCATAATTGGCCCCAAACTTTTCTGCGTGCTGAAGCTGCCAATTCTATTTAGAAAAACAAAGATGAAAAGGGCCTGCTACTTACAGGAATCCCAGGTTTCCCAGAAGGACCAGGAGCTCCTTTTTTCCCCCTAGGACCCTAAAAATGTGAAACACAATTGTCAGTTAATTTTAATAAACTTCGCTAAGCTGAAGGCATAGAAAAGAAACCGGAGCCTGGGATTCTGCAGCCAGTGCTGCCAGAGGCTAGCTATACATCACTGAGATTGCCTGGGAGCCATTTTCTTTATCTGAAAACAAGATAATTTGACCAGATAATCTATGAATTTCCACCTAGCTCCAAATCCTAGGATTTAAGAATTTAAATCTTGGCTCTAAAAGGGAACTGAATATTATCAGATAAATGTTCATGTTTTCAGATAGGGCCTTTGTCTTCCCGTTGAATGTGGCTAAGTGGTTTACTAATTTCATAAACATTTATTGACTATTTTGTATGTGCTGGAGATGCAAAGGTAAAGTTACTGATCCCAAGACACTTACAATGTCGTAAGAGACATGAACCAATAGCCTAAAATGTGCTTATCTGGAATCAGAGAGAAGAACATACTTGTGAATCAAAGAAAAGATATTTATTTCCCACGGAACTCTTTGTTTTTCCATGTGTGAGATGTTTTAAATCATAATTGATTCAGCAGTAACTGGTCTGCCAGGATAGTTAGGAACTTTGCCCTTTGAGAATCATGCCATTATTCTGATGATATCCTAAAATTATTTTAAAAAGAAAAATGTGGAAAAGAGTGACCTAGTTCACAAATAAGAAAAAGAAGCATATTGTCATTACCAGACACATTTCTCAGAAGTCACTGAAAGTTCTCACAAACAGAACAATTCCACCAAAATGGGATATTAAGTTATTCAAATTTGAAGGTAAATCATGCCAAAGATTCAAGTTGACAACAATAACAAAGTAAATAATTTTATAACATATTACATCCTCTGAAAATGATCTTAACATTTCAAGAAGAAATAGTACATGCAGTCATAGGAAAAAAAGGACATTTTCTATAAGAAATAAAAATCCAACTTTGTACAAATTTGATAATGGGAAGATATATATAATAAGAGTTCTACTTCCAGCTTGGAAAACTAATTTACTTGCATTAAAAATTCACTAATATGAAGTCCTTCTAAGGGTAAGGAAACCAGGAAAAGAAACAGTAGATGATCTGACTTAGCTGAAGAAGATGCAATTCCTAGAATTATTTGATCTCTAAAATGTAATATATCTTTTAGAACAAAATAAGGAAGTAAAATAAATAAGATTTTAAATATTGAAAAAATTGTTATTTCAGTTATCTCTAATAGCACTCATTAAATATTATATGAACTGTGATAATATTCAGATATATTAACAAGAGTGTTTTTTCCTTTACAGTATTTGTTTTTAGGCAAAGTGATAGATCTGTTCTGGATTTTAGGTTTTCAAAATAGACTATTCCTTAGTTTATGAATTTCAAAATAGTCCTCTGTAACTCATGGCCGAGTAACAATTTGAGGATATAATATTTTGGGAAGAATATATTTTTAAAAGCAAAAGCCTGATTTTTAAATATTTAAAGTCTATATTTGATTATCAAAAACCAAGTTGACAAAGAATGCAAGTCATACATTCTGCCATAAAGAACAGACTTAGAATTGCAATAGTGTAAGAGAAAATTTTTCCTATTTAAGGGGATATAAAGATCTTCAAATTGGAGAAACGTAGAGAAGCAAGATTGTTTGGCTCTGACGGGAGTCTCTGAGATGGGCCCTTCACACCTCACTCTGTCCTCATGTCCTGGGGTGTGTATAAGGAATGATACCCTCAGAGAAGTGTGGGGATTTGAGCACGGAGACAATGGCTAGGGAGGCTAAAGTCTTCATTCTGAAGTCCACATAAACTGCACTGAGTGTCAGCAATAGAGTAGAAATTTCTGCATGAGATGTGTAGGCTGGTGGGCTTGAGAAAGTCTGAGTTCCCCAAGCACCTAGCATGGTATAGGAATTAGCAGAATGTATTTCCACAGGGCCAAGAATAGAGCATATAGCCGTTAGGGGCCTATGTAAGGAGACTTTGTACCTTTTCTATACTCAGAAAATAGCTATACATGTCAGCATGGTTTGAAGAGCTTCTTCTGCAAGGAAGGGTCAAGGTAGATGTCAGCATGGTGGGATGATGGCAACTGGGGACCTACATGGATGATGAGCATTTCAGTGTATACTAGGGTGGACAGATGACTAAAGACCACACTCACCTTCCATTCCTCTTCCCCACCACTGCTACTCAGCATGTAACTATAAACTTGACAAGGGAGTGAATAGGGAAAACTCTAAATCAAATGTAGGATATTTGTGTGGCTAGAGTTAAAGGCACTCATTGATTAGACTTCCACCAATTAGGTTTCCTTTTTTTTTTTTTTTTGTCTCCAACCCATTAGGTTTCTACCACCAGGCAGGCTGGGCACTCAGGACAGATGTTAAGTTCTATTATAAAGAACACAAAAAACAAAGTTATATTTTTAGTATACCTGATTTTATGTCTTATGGTTCAGATATACTACACATATAAATAAGGGTTTTACTTCAAATGTTTGTATAACAAAAACAAAGAGATTCACATATCATCACAGACTGATTACATTTTTGGATCATGATTATGTTAGGGATTATTTCAGAGAAGTTAAATGTTGTGTACTGAAATCTACATGTATGGGTCTATTATCATGAAAATCAGAATGTTTTTCAGACTTGAATGGGCAACAGGAAGCAGCTCCCTATAGAATAACATGAAAGGGAAAGTATGACTATAAAAATTATTTTGAAACTATATTTTGCTACTTGTAATAGGACACTTGAGGCAAAATCTGTCTATTCAAGACAAAAAGTATTTAGCAAACAAAACTATAGTCTGCTGTTTTGAGATGTTCAATTCAGGAAAGAGTTCTTTATTACAATTATTATGATCATACTCAAAGGAAGTAAGCCAGCTAGAAAAAACCTAGTCTTACAATTGAGATTTTAAATGCATAAAGATCAACAAAGTGGTGAAAAAATAATGATACTGTTATGATGAAAATAAATAAATGAAAAAAAAAGCGTAGAACATTGATCTTTTTTAAAAAAATGTGCATAAAAAAATCTCAAAGTGGAATTATTGACTTATAAATAAATTAAGAGCCAAACATTACTAAACATTAATCTTATACAGAGCAGGTCTATTTCAATAGGAAATTATAGTTTTGGGCCAAAGACAAAGAAAATATTTGTCATATAAGGTGCTGGTACATGACTGAGTTGCTATCTTACAAAGGAAAAAAAGTCACTCTTTAACCAATACCCAGAATTCAAACAGTATTCTAATGATACTTTTAAACTTAACTTATTCATATTACTGTATTTAAATATTAAGTACCCCATAAGTGAACAAATAGACTTTTCTGTTCTCATAATAGGAAAGGAAAATAAATTTACATGTATTCTTTAGAGTAAGCATAAAATTGTGCTTTCTTTTTGTTTGGCTAGTTTTAAAAAACAGAATGGCCCATTTGAAATTAGATCCACTTAAAACAGCTTTCCTTTCATGGAGATTGTACCAGTTTATAGGCTCCTAGAGAAGGTAGTCTAATTCTTTGGATAAAAGACATTTTAAAATGTGTCATTATAGGGGTGCCTGGGTGGCTCAGTGGGTTAAGCCTCTGCCTTCGGCCCAGGTCGTGATCTCGGGGTCCTGGGATCGAGCCCCGCATCTTTCTCTGCTCAGTGGGGAGCCTGCTTCCCCCTCTCTCTCTGCCTGCCTCTCTGCCTACTTGTGATCTTTCTCTGTGTCAAAAAAAAAAAAAGAAGAAAAAAAGAAAAAAAAAGAATATAAAATGTGTCATTATAGTACAACCCTTGTTTGTTTTTTATTTAAGTGAAACTGAAAAACAGTTACCTTGATACATTGTTAGTTCTAACTTTGTTAGAGAGGATAGGTTTACAATCAATAGAGTTTGACAATAATTATTCTTTCTCTCTTCTTTTTTTTCTTAACCAAGAAATTTCAATTCACTGAATCTGGAATTTGGTTTTGGAAGAAAAATAAGATTTTGGCTTGAGTCTTAGTCTTTGAAAGCCATTATAGGACAGTTCACTATATTTGAATTTAAAAAGTCTTTGAAAATGTAGTGGTTGTGCAATTGGCTTTGGCTTGCTCTTTTTCTTTATAGTTGCCCACTGTCTCATGCATGAGAGTCCAATGAATAAGTTAGTTGGTTAAGTTAATCATATTTTCCTTAACTTATAAAAGATTTCAAAGTAATAGAAGGCTTTTATATAACACTGGGAGTCAGGAAATTTCTAGCTTTGGTTCTGTTAACTAATTCTGCGATCTTAGGTAACTCAATCTCTCTGAGACTTAAATTTCTTCATCTGAAAAAGAGAGGGTGGTTCAGATGATTTTAAAGGGCCATTTGCAACCCTAAAAAACAAATTTGAAGCTTTGCAAAAACAAGATGACAACAATTGGACAAAATCCACCTGGCTGCTGAAGGTGTCCCTAGTGAGTAAGACAGGGTCAATGATTATTCAATTTGTAGCAATTATAACTACTTTAAATTCTAAGAGGGTTTTTTTTTTTTTAAAGATTTTATTTATTTATTTGACAGAGAGAGAGAGGAGGAAGCAGGCTCCCTGCTGAGCAGAGAGCCCGATGCGGGACTCGATCCCAGGACCCTGAGATCATGACCTGAGCCAAAGGCAGCGGCTTAACCCACTGAGCCACCCAGGCGCCCCTCTAAGAGGGTTTTTAATGTAACTTGAACTGTATGGCAGCATTGCCCAAAGCAGGGTAGAACTAATTCCCTTGAATTATACAGAATTTAAAGTATGTTTCCCCAGCATTTTTTGGCTCTAATACCAAGGGAGATCTGACCATGTCAGCTGGAAATGTAGTTGTCTGAGAAGAATATTTGAATTGCATTGGCATAATTTTTAATAGATACTAACAAATATTTCAAAAATTTCTTCTTCCTGACATATGTCAAAAAAGAAAAAACATATTGAGAATATGAAAGTACTAATTATAAGAGATTAAAAATTTTAGACTCAAAGTTGGGAGAGCATTTGTACCCTTAGGCACTTAATGCAAATATAAGGAAGTCAAATGAAAGCAGTAGTAGTGTTCTAGGCTTTTTCCACTATTCTTTCCAATTTGGGTATTAAAAATTCCAATTAAATGGGACAATTACCTTCTCTCTCCGCATTTTTTCTTGTTAAGGGTTGCCTTCAATTGGATGTTTTTATTTTTTATTTATTAGTTCTTATTTATTAAGGAAGCTCACAGGAAGTCAAGACTGGAATATAGTCAAGACTATTCAAAATGGCTTTAGGTGAGTGAGCACCTATGTAATATCAGATTCAACCCAATTTTATTACTTATTTCCATAAGTAGGAAACACAAAGTATGGAGGAAGACTTAACAAATTAGGAGAAATGTGGTCTCAAATTGATTGCTTTTTATCCATTCTCACCTGATTTATTACTAAAATACAGTATGTTTTCTCAAGAAATTAAAATCAATAGCAAGTGAAATCAGAATGCTATGAAAAACAAGGTAGCAATGAACTGATGGTACAAATTACAAAGCAAGTTATAAGGCAACAACCTTCAGTAAGGTTGAGGCAACAATTAACAGTACACAGGAAAAGACATGTCTAAATGCAATAGTTAATACATTTGTTGCTTGTTTGATAACAGATAATTGGCTTGTCATATGGAAAAAAATATTTTACACCAATTGTGAATCTGTGTACCATAGTCAAACTATTTCTATCCTTAACCTTATTACAACTACATAGGTTTGACTGATAGGTTTTCACTTTTCAATGCTGGTTTTAAGGATTATTGATATTTTTGCTTGAAACCCCAAGGAGCGACCATTTGTTTTGGACAACTCTAGGCCATTTTCACAAAGCCAGAAAAGGCTGCTGATAAAGGGAAACTGGGATTGCAATCAAAAAAGATGAAATAACCAATAATCCTGTTTTGGCATAATTATTGCCCAACACTCTCATTAGGGGCCTACAGTGATCCTTGCTCTGGAAGGGTGAATGTTCATTTAAATTACAAATGTCTGTGCCTTCTCAAACCAACAATAAGTTTCAAGTTGTCTTAAATAATTTCAACTTACTTCAGATCCTCTCTCTCCTTTTAGTCCTTGTTCACCCTGGTCACCTGGCTCCCCCTTTAACAGGAAACCAAATGTAAATCACATATGAAGCAGGGACAAAATGAGATATATAAACATCAATTTTTTGTCAATGCCAGAATTACAAAGAGTATTTTCAAAACATACTGGGGGCCCTTGTTGTCCAGCAGCACCTCTTGGTCCCGGTAAACCCACATGACCCTAGGAAGATATGATTATATTATTAGAGTAAATAGAGACATGTAACTTAGAGAATAGAGTAGTATCACTTAAAATGGTAGCAAAATGTTACAAAATGCAATTTAAATATAATAAATCATTATTTTCTCTCAGAAATGTTATAGAACATAATGTCCAATAGATATTATGATAACTGAGAAAGAATGGAAAGTGTAGTTTTGTTTTGCACATAGGTTAATGTAGTGGGGTGAATGAAGATTCTATGTCCTAATCCCCATAACCTGTGAATATGATCTCATTTGGAAAAAGGGTCTTTGCAGGTATCACTGAGTTAATGATCTTAAAAAGATATTATCCTGAATTGTCTATGACAAGTACCCTTAAAAGAGAGAGAGAGACAAACAATAAAGGGGAGGGCCTCGTGAAGACAGAGGCAGACACTGGAGTGTCTGGGGCCACCAGGAGACCTGTCAACCACCAGAAGCCAGAAGAGGAAAGGAAGGATTCTCCTCTAGGGCCTGTGGGAGGGAGCATGGTCTGCTACTCTTCAATTTCAGGTCCTGGTATTTGGAACTATGAGAGAATAAATTTCTATTTTTTAAACCACCAGTTTACAGTAATTTTGGTCAGTAAATTCATACGGTAAATGACCATAGGAATAGAAAGTTTGCGAACAAATTTCTTTCTTCAACCTATTCTCACTGTGGAAGTAAACTATGGTCTCCATTTTTACAAATTAAGTTCATACCACTTCAATAGATCTATTGAATTGAAAACTGGGAGTTGTTACTGTATCTAATACCAAGGCACATCAGGTGACTTTGATATTCAGCAACCTATCATTACCCTAGACCTCCTAAGAAGGAATGCTAACCTACACATTTCCCTTTTCAAGTGTGTAAATAGAAACTAGCAACAACCCAAGGGCATATCAGAATTCTGCATGAAGAATTCTGCATGTAATCTCTTTTATCCCCTTCCCTACTGTCCTCTTTGCTTCAGAATTCTTTTTTCCTACTCTGTATATTACAGAAAGAATGCCATAGGCTCATCTCCTTTTTCTGGACTAGGAGAATTAAGGATTGTCCACATAGGCTAACAATATTTAATTTATCTTATAGAAAGATCAGTTGAAGCCTTCTTTGTTTGCATTCTTTGAGGCCAATGTTTATGGCTTTAAGATCCAATTTCCTTAAAAAAAAAATACATCTTCCTGATCTAAAAAAAAAAAAAAAAAGGAATCCTCTTTAAGAGGATGAACAGTGGCAAGAGAGAAAGGCTAGTTTGGAAAGGTTTCTATAGAATATGGACATAACTAAAGAGAATACCATTACCACACATGGCCTTACCAGTAAAACATGAGCAGAGTCAGCAATAACAGAATCAGGTCAGTCAAGAGGAAGTTTGGTACAAATAAATATAAAGATTATAGGTCATTTATAAAGCAGAACTCAGGAGAGAAGCTATTGATGAAAAGCTGGAGTTATAGAGTGCAGTGAGGCTGAGCATATGAGCAAACTGTAAAACTCAAAACCATCAATGTCCAATTGAATTTTCTACCATTTTTGTCTATAGTTTACAGGGACTCTTTTAGGATGATCATTAAATAGCCAATTGCTTCCTTTGGTTTTGTGAAGTCTGGATATAAATCTTACTAAAAACAAATATCCTTTCTAGGGGTTTCACTATAAATCCTCTGATTCTTTCTATCATAATAAAAATTGACAAACACCATTTTTCTGCAGGGTTAAAAATTAAATATGCTATAGTAAATATTATAAAGTCATGTAGACAAGGTTATGAGAATGACTGACTTGCCTAATAATATTAGTAGTAGGATGAGCTAAAAGGCCAAGGGGAGGTAGATGGTCAATTTTACAAGGGAAGTGATGAATCTTGAAGGATGAATGTTCCAGGCTGTAAAGTAGAAAGAAGCCATTCTGGCAGAGGAGATAGCATGGGGGAATAAATGGAGATTCATCTGACAGAACATGTTAAGAGGAGAATGGATTTGAAAGGGCTATAAACTAGGATAGGGAGTCTAGTTAAAAAGTTATTAAAGTAATTCAGGCAAAACTGAGGAAAACTAAACTAACATAGGGCAATTTTAAAATTTAATTTTAAAATTACAGAAAAGCAAATATTTAAAAATTTTACCTGAGGCTACAACAGAATCATTTAACTAAATGAAGCATATTTCCCCTATATGAATCAACCTTGTGCTTGGGAAAGCTTGGCAGGGGACAAGTGTGGATATTTCATGGCTTTCAGATATCTAATCAATAAAATTACTGTGGCTGTCTGGCTCAAGATGGCTTGTTTAGAATAAAAACAGCAACAAATGATGAAATGACCTCTAAAGCCTAAGGACATAGGGTAGAATAAGACAGAAAGGAAGATGTGGATCAAACTAATTCATGAAATATCTACCGCTGAAAACCAGAAGTATTTATGGAATGAGGAAGGAGAAACAGATTCCACAGTAGCCCTAGAAGAAGTTCTCTGATGAAGGATTTCTGAATAAGGTGTGACTATCCAGAGTGAGGCAGGCAGGGTTTTTCTTCTGCTCGCCACGTGAAGAGATTGTCTTCTTCTTCCAAAAGAATAGTTACCTGTTCGTTTGGCAGTAAATTTGCTGGTTTAGCTACCAAATGTTTTGTAGTTGGTAGAGGCCAAAAGAAGATATTTCAAGAACCTGATTTTCCCGAGAATGTGTCAAGTTATGCACAGCAAAAACCAAGGATGTTTAAGATGCTTCTCAAATTATTCTGGAAGCAGTGGGTTGGCTTTTCAACCCAAAGAAAACCCATTTTCAAGTAAATACACTGGATTCTTTAGATTAATAAACACTTATAGATACAAATGTTACATAAATTTGAAAGAGAATATATGTATAATGTTCTAAAAATGCTTCTCTAAAAATAGAAGAAATGCAAGATGGTCACCACAACAATTTCACAAACATTTAGAACTACCTTCAACATTTGCTTCAAAGAGAATTTTAGGAACTGGAAGTTGATTTTTCAGATTTCAAGTTTGAGAAAATCAATTTATTGATGATAATTATGTACCTACCGGCTTGTTCATTGAATCTGGCTATTTAAATCTTCATTTCAGATATGATTACTGAAATTTTATATGAGAGGTGCATATCGGCTCAAATAACCCATCACTTCATTATTAAAAATGAATGATGGTTATATACATATTATATACAATTATGTACAAAGCTCAAAACAAAACATTGTAGAAGAAAGAGAGAAGTCATACTCAAATTGGAGAGCCAAGAGACCTGCACTTAACAATAATTAGCAAAATATCAGTAACAGAAGATGGTAACATATTTCTGTTGAATAATTTTTATAAATAATAAATATTATGGGACTACAGAATAGGAAAATATTCCTGTTAGAGTGAGTTGTGAAAAAAGGAGTTTGAACTAGCATATAAAAGATAGATAGGATTTATGTAAATAAAGATTGGATAATACTGTAAGTAGGCACAGAATGCTGTGAGCAAAGGAACGACATAGAAACTATAGGAGGAGAGCTAGCAGTGACTATTTTGTTTAGCTATTGACACTGTAAACAGGAAGAAAAGTGAGATGAGGCAAGAATACACAACATCTTAAACACAAATGTGCTAATAAAAAATGACACAAAATAAATTCTACACTTAGCCTAATATAATTTTGGCTGATGAAGTTGGTCTCACAAAATACGTCTAAGAATGAAAGAGGACAAGAACTGACAGAAGGCTTGAGAATATGACATTCATTCTCCCATTTGACAACTCCATTGAATTCCTGCTGTACACCAGGAACATTATGTTCTAGAAATTTGGGATATGATGAAGAAGCCAGAAAAGAGTATTATTTTCATTGATCTTACTTTTTGTTAGGGAAAAATAGGCAATGAACAAACAAAACCTACACAAATGTATAAAAAAAGAGGTAAGAAAATATAGACAACATTAAATATGTTATAAAGGGAGGGCTAGAAAGGACAGTTAGAGAAGGTCTTTCAGGACGTAACACTTCAGCTGAGATATGAATGATGAGGAAAAAACAGCAATAGGAGAAGATGAAGATGATTTTAAAAAGAAGGAACAGAAAGTACAAACAGCTAGGCTTGTTCTAGGATCAAAACCACAAGATGTTACTAATAACTCAGTGATGCTTGTTTTCTTTTGAAACTGAGAAAGATCACAGAGAACACTAATTAGAATTAGCAGCAGGGTGTGAAATTTGCTATATTTACCTTATAGCCCTCTCCTCCAGGCTCTCCTCTCTCTCCTTGTTCTCCAACAGGACCCTACAGAGACCACATGCAAAAATAATCAGTTTCACAGCTGGATCCAAGTATTTGTGAATGCAGATAATATAGTTAGTGCAGAATGTTTTTTTCCAAAAATATGAAACCAAATATATAATTATTTGCTTAGCTCCACTAAATAATTTCAAATGATTGAATTTTAACAATACCAAGAATATCATAAGCATGGAATTATTTAAAGAGAATCTCATAATGATTCTGCAAGGAAAAATATTAAAAAAATGAAGTCCACTTAATATAAATTTTCAGATGGATAGGCATATTTTTTGAAATACAGTTGAGATACAATATTATATTATTTTTCAAACATACGACACAGTGATTCAATATTTATACACATTATGAGTGATCACCAGAATATCACCATCTGTTACCATATGTAGTTATTATAATATTACTGATCATATGTACTCTGTTGTACTTTTACATTACATTCCCATGACTTATTTATTTTATAACTAGAAGTTTGTAACTCTTAATCCCCTTCACCTATTTCAGCCATCTCTCTGCACGGTCCTCTCTGGACAGTTTGTTCTGTAATTTATAAGTCTGTTTCTGTTTTGTTTTTTAGACTCCAAATATAAGTAAAATCATACAGTATTTTTTTCTTATTTATTTCACTTAGCATAATGCCCTCTAGGTACACCCATATCGTCACAAATGGCAAGATTTCACTCCTTTTTATGGCTGAGTTATATCACATTGTGTGTGTGTGTATGTGTGTGTGTGTGCGCGCACATACTACATTTTCTTTATCCATTCATCTATCAGTAAACACTTAGGCTGTTTCCATATCTTGGCTATTGTAAGTAATGCTGCAATGAACATATAGGTGCATGTATCTTTTCAATGTTTTTCATTTCCTTCAGATAAATACCTGTAAGTCAAATAGCTGGGTCATACATTATTTCTATTTTTAATTTCTTAAGGAATCTCCATACTGTTTTAAATAGTGGCTATACCTATTTACATTCCCACCAACAGTTCATGAGGGTTACTTTTTACCCCACACCCTTACCAACATTTTCTTTCTTTCTTCCTTTCTTTTTCTTCCTCCTCCTCCTCTCCCTCCCCCTCCTCCTCCTCCTCTTTTTTCTTTTTGGATACTAGTCATTCTGACAGCTGTGACATGAAATCTCATTGTGATTCCGATTTGTATTTCCCTGATTAGTGATGTTGAGCATCTTTTCATGTGTCACTTGGCCTTCTGTATGTCTTCTTTGGAAAAATACTTATTCAGGTTCTCTATCCATTTTTTAAAAATCAGATTGTTTTATTTCTGTTGAATTGTATGAGTTCTTTGTGTATTTTGGATAGTAATCTTTTATCAGATATATCATTTATAAATATCTTCTCCTATTTATAAGGCTGCCTTTTTGTTTTTTGATGGTTTTCTTTACTGTGAAAAAGCTTTTTAGTTTGATATAATACAATTGTATATTTTCTTTTAATTTTCTATTTCTTTTCAGCATAACAGCATTCATTGTTTTTGCACCACACCCAGTGCTCCATGCAATCTGTGCCCTCTCCAATACCCACCACCTAGTTCCCCCAACCTTCCACCCCCAACCCCTTCAAAACCCTCAGATTGTTTTTCAGAGTCCATAGTCTCTCATGGTTCACCTCCCCTTCCAATTTCCCTCAACTCCCTTCTCCTCTCCATCTCCCCCTGTCCTCCATGCTACCTGTTGTATTCCACAAATAAGTGAAACCATATGATAATTGACTCTCTCTGCCTGACTTACTTCACTCAGCATAATCTCTTCCAGTCCCATCCATGTTGCTACAAAAGTTGGGTATTCATCCTTTCTGATGAAGGCATAATTCTCCAATAGCGTATACGGACCACATCTTCCTTATCCATTCGTCCGTTGAAGGGCATCTTGGTTCTTTCCACAGTTTGGCAACCGTGGTCATTGCTGCTATAAACGTTGGGGTACAGATGGCCCTTCTTTTCACTACATCTGTATCTTTGGGGTAAATACCCAGTAGTGCAATTTCAGGGTCATAGAGAAGCTCTATTTTTAATTTCTTGAGGAATCGCCACACTGTTTTCCAAAGTGGCTGCACCAACTTGTATTCCCACCCAAAGTGTAAGAGGGTTCCCCTTTCTCTGCATCCCCTCCAATACATGTTGTTTCCTGTCTTGCTAATTTTGGCCATTCTAACTGGTGTAAGGTGGTATCTCAATGTGGTTTTATTTAAATCTCCCTGATGGCTAGTGATGATGAACATTTTTTCATGTGTCTGATAGCCATTTGTATGTCTTCATTGGAGAAGTGTCTGTTCATAACTTCTGCCCATTTTTTGATATGATTGTCTGTTTTGTATGTGTTGCGTTTGTGGAGTTCTTTATAGATCCTGGATATCAACCTTTTGTCTGTACTGTCATTTGCAAATATCTTCTCCCGTGGGTTGCCTCTTAGTTTTATTGACTATTTCCTTTGCTGTGCAGAAGCTTTTGATCTTGATGAGTCCCCAAAGTTCATTTTTTGCTTTTGTTTCCTTTGCCTTTGGAGACATATCTTGAAAGAAGTTGCTGTGGCTGATATCAAAGAGATTACTGCCTATGTTCTCCTCTAGGATTCTGATGGATTCCTGTCTCACGTTGAGAGCAGAGATCAATGAGGTAGAAACCAGAGATACAGTAGAACATATCAATGAAACTAGAAGCTGGTTTTTTGAAAGAATCAATAAGATCAATAAACCATTGGCTACACTAATCCAAAAGAAAAGAGAGAAAGCCCAAATTAATAAAATTATGAATGAAAAGGGAGAGATCACAACTAACACCCAAGGAAGTAGAAATAATCATCAGAAGTTATTATCAATAGTTATATGCCAATAACCTAAGCAACCTAAATGAAATGGATGCATTCCTGGAAAACTATAAACTCCCAAAATTGAACCAGGAAGAAATTGACAACCTGAATAGACTGATATCTGTAACGAGATTGAAGCAGTGATCAAAAAACCTCCCAAAAAACAAGAGTCCAGGACCTGATGATTCCCTGGAGAATTCTACCAAACTTTCAAAGAAGATATAACACCTATTCTCCTGAAGCTGTTTCCAAAAATTGAAGCAGAAGGAAAACTTCCAGACTCTTTTTATGAAGCCAGCATTACCCTGATCCCCAAACCAGGCAAAGACCCTACCAAATAGAATTTCAGACCAATATCACTGATGAATATGGATGCTAAGATTCTCAACAAGATCCTAGCAAACAGGATCCAACAGCGCATTAAAAAGATTATCCACCATGACTAGGTGGGATTCATCCCTGGGTTACAAGGATGGTTCAACATTTGCAAATCAATCAATGTGATAGAACAAATTAGTAAGAGAAGAGAGAAGAACCACATGGTTCTCTCAATTGATGCAGAAAAAGCATTTGACAAAATTCAGCATCTGTTCCTGATTAAAACGCTTCAAAGTATAGGGATAGAGGGAACATTCCTGAACTTCATCAAATCTATCTATGAAAGACACACAGCAAATATCATCCTCAATGGGAAAAAGCTTGCAGCTTTCCTGTTGAGATCAGGAACACGACAAGGATGGCCACTCTCACCACTCTTGTTCAACATAGTATTAGAAGTCCTAGCAACAGCAATCAGACAACAAAGAGAAATAATAGGTATCCAAATTGGCAATGAAGAAGTCAAACTCTCTCTCTTCACAGATGACATGATTCTTTATATGGAAAGCCCAAAAGACTCCACCCCCAAACTACTAGAACTCATACAGCAATTCAGCAACGTGGCAGGATACAAAATCAATGTACAGAAACCAGTTGCTTTCTTATACACTAACAATGAAAACACAGAAAGGGAAATTAGAGAATCAATTCCATTTACTATAGCACCAAAAACCATAAGATACCTGGGAGTAAACCTAACCAGAGAGGTACAGGAACTATACTCGAGGAACTACAGAATACTCATGAAAGAAACTGAAGAAGACACAAAAAGATGGAAGACCATTCCATGCTCTTGGATCGGAAGAATAAACATTGTTAAAATGTCTATACTGCCTAGAGCAATCTATACTTTTAATACCATTCCGATCAAAATTCCACCAGTATTTTTCAAAGAGCTGGAGCAAATAATCCTAAAATTTGTATGGAATCAGAAGAGACCCCGAATCACTATGGAAATGTTGAAAAACAAAAATAAAATTGGCGGTAGGCATCACATTACCTGATTTCAAGCTTTACTACAAAGCTGTGATCACCAAGACAGCATGGCACTGGCATAAAAACAGACACATAGACCAGTGGAACAGAGTAGGGAGCCCAGATATGGACCCTCAACTCTATGGGTAAATAATCTTCGACAAAACAGGAAAAAATATACAGTGGAAAAAAGACAGTCTCTTCAATAAATGGTGCTGGGAAAACTGGACAGCTATATGTAGAAGAATGAAACTCAACCATTCTCTTACACTGTACACAAAGATAAACTCAAAATGGATAAAAGAACAATTGTTTATTTTTGCTTCTATTGCCTTTGCCTGAGGAGAGAGATCCCAAAAAATATTCCTAAGACTGATGTGCAAGAGTTTATTCTTGTTTTCTTTTAGAATTCTTATGACTTCTGGTCTTATACTTAGGCCTTTAATTAATTTTGAGTTTATTTTTGTACATAGTGGGAAGAGGTGGTCCAGTTTCACTCTTCCACATGTATTGTCCAGTTTTTCCAACACTATCTTTCCCCCACTGTATATTCTTGCCACTTTTGTCATAGATTAATTGATCATAGAAGTGTGTGTTTATTTCTGGGTTCTCTATTCTGTTCCATTGATATATGTATGTATTTTTGTGCCAGTACTGTACTGTTTCAATAACCACAGCCAGTACTGTACTGTTTTGATAACCACAGCCTTGAATCAGGCAGCATGATACCTACAGCTTTGTTCTTCTTTCTCAAGATTGTTTTGGCTATTTAGGGTCTTGTCATTCCATATAAGTTTTAGGGTCATTTGTTCTAGCTCTATGAAAAACTCTGTTGGAATTTTGCTAGGAATTGTATTACATCTATAGGCTGCTTTGGATAGTATGAACATCTTAACCATATTAATTCTTTCAACCCATGAACATGGTTTTTTGTCATCTCTAGTTCTTTCATCAATGTCTTACAGTTTCCAGAATATAGGTCTTTTACCTCCTTGGTTAAACTTATTTCTAGAGATTTTATTATTTTTGACTCAATTGTAGGTGGGACTGTTTTCTTAATTTCTTCTTCTGATAGTTTGTTATTATTATATGGAAATCCAGCAGTTTTCTGCATATTAATTTTGTATCCTGAAACTTTATTCAATTAGTTTAGGAGTTGTAATAGCTTTTTGGGAAATATTTATTTTCCATTTATAGTACAATGTCATCTGAAAATATTGACAGTTTTACTTTTGTTTTACCAATGTGGATATTTTTTCTTTCTTTTTCTTCTTTGATTGCTATGGCTAGGATTTCTAGAACTGTATTGAATAGAAGTGGTGAGAGTAGGCATCTTTCTATTGTTCCTGATGAAAAGCTTCAGCTTTCACCACTGAGTATGATGTTAGTTGTGAGTTTGTCTTATATGCCCTTTCTTACACTGAGGTATTTATTGAGAGTTTTCATCATAAGTGGATGTTGAATTTTGTCAAATGCTTTTCTGCATCTGTTGAGAGGATCATATGATTTTTATCCTCCATTTTTTTGGTAAAGATTTTATTTATTTATTTGGCAGAAAGAGAGATAGCACAAGGAGGGGAAGCAGCAGAGGGAAAGGGAGAAGCAGACTCTCTGCTGAGGAGGGAGCCTGAAGTGGGTCTTGATCCCAGGACTCTGGGATCATGACCTGAGCTGAAGGCAGACACTTAACTAACTGAGCCACCCAGACACCGTATCTTGCATTTCGTTAATGTGTGTATCAAGTTGATTTGAAATACTGAACCATCCTTGCATCCCTGGAATAAATCTTACTTGATTGTGGTATAAGATCTTCTTAATGTATTGCTGAATTCTGTTTGCTAGTATTTTGTAAAGGATTTTTGCATTATGTTCTTGCATCTATGTTCCATGTTCATCTATGATATTGGCCTGCAATTTTCTTCCTTCCTTTCCTTTTTTATTTTATTTTATTTTTTGTACTGCTTTTTATCTGGTTTTGGTATCAGGATAATGCTAGCTTCACCGAATGAATTTGAAAGCATTCCTTCCTCTAATTTTGTTTTATTTTTGAGTAGTTTGAAAAGTATAAGTATTAATGCTTCTTTATACATTTGGTAGAATTCACCTGTGAAGCTGTCTGGTTTTGGACTTTGGTTTATTGGAAGTTTTTTTGATTACTGAGTCATTCTCATTACGAGTAATGGGCCTGTTCAAATTTCTATTCCTTGCTGATTCAGTCTTGGAAGATTATACATGTTTAGGAATTCATCCATTTCTTCTAGGTTGCTTATTTTATTGACATATAACTGTATTTAGTAGACTGGGGGATACTGTTTTTATTTTCAATTTTCTTCAGGTATTTTTTGATTTCCTCTTTAATTCTTCATTGATCCCTCATTTGGTTAGTAGCATGTTGTTTAGCTTCCACAAGTTGTGCTTGTGCTTTTTCCCAGTTTTTTCCCTTGGTATTTATTTCTAGTTTCATAGTATTGTAATCAGAAAAGAGGCTTGATATGATTTCATCTATCTTAAATTTATTGATTTGCTTTGTGACCCAGCACGTGATCTAACCTACAGAATGCTCCATGTGCACTTCAGAAGAACGAGTATTCTGCTGTTTTTGAATGGAATGTTCTGTATATATTCATTAGGTCTCTCTGGTCTAATGTGTCGTTTCAGGCTATTGTTCCTTAGTGATTTTCTTTATGGATTATCCATCCACAGATATAAGTTAGGGTTAAAGGCCCTACTATTATTGTATTACTGTTGATTTTTCCCTTTATGTCTGTTAATAGTTGTTTTATAAATTTAGGTGCTCCTAAGATGGTTGCATAGATATTTACAATTGTTATATCTTCTAGTTGAATTGATCCTTTTATCATTATGTAATGTCCTTCCTTATGTTACGTTACAATCTTTGTTTCAAAGTCTATTTTATCTGGTATAAGTATGCTACCCAGGTTTTTTTCATTTCCATTTGAATGGAATATTTTCTTTTCCATCCTTTCATTTTCAATCCACGTGTGTCTTTAGGTATGAAGTGAGTCTCTTGTAGGAGCACATAGAAGGGTCTTGTTTTTCTTATCCATTCAGTTACCCTGTGCCTTTATATTGGAGCCTTTAGTCCACTTACATTTAAAGTAATTATTGAAAGATATGTACTTACTGCCATTTTGTTAATTGTTTTCTGGTTATATCTGTAGTTCTTTTCTATTCTCCTGTTCTCTTCCCTTGTGATTTGATGGTCATCTTTAGTGGTATGTTTGAATTCTTTTCTCTCTTATTTTTTTGGTGAATCTATCATAGGTTTTTGTTTTGTAGTTTCTATGAGTTTCATGTTTAATACCTAATATAGTACCTAGCAGTCTATTTTAAGTTGATAGTCACTTAAGTTCAAGAACATTAAGTTCAAGAACATCAAGAACACTTAAGTTCAAGAATAAGAATAAAAAAGTCCTTCATTTTTATTTTCCTTTTCCCACATTTGTATTTGATGTCATAATTTACATATTTTATTTTGTATATCCCTTAGGTAATTACTATAGATATAGTTGTTTTTACTATTTTTTGGGGGGGCGGGGAGCCAGAGGAAGATGGGGGAGAGAAAGAATATTAAGCATGCTCCATACCTAACATGGAGACCAACACAGGGCTCAATCTCATGACCCCGAGATCATGACCTGAGCCAAAATTTAAAAAAAAAATCAGACACTTAACTAACTGTGGCACCCAGGTGCCCTGTTTTTACTACTTTTGTCTTTTAATGTTCCTACCAGCTTTATAAATGGTTGAACCACTCTCTTTACTATGTTTGCTTTTTCTTTCATAATTTTTGGATCTCTAGTTATGGTGTTTTCTTTTCCGCTTAAAGAAGTCCCTTTAACCTTTCTCATAAGTCCAGTTTAAAGGCGATGGATTCCTTTAACTTTCATTTGCCTGTGAAACTCCTTATCTCTTTAATTATGAATGATAATCTTGCCAGGGAGTGTATTCTTAGCCATAGGATTTTTTCCTTTCAGTGCTTTGAGTATATCAGGCTGCTCCTTTCTGGCCTGCAAAGTTTCTGAAAAATGACCTGATGGTCCTATGGGTGTTAATGTAACCAGTTGCTTTTCTCCTACTGTTTTAAGATTCTCTCTTTATATTTAATTTTGACATCTTATTTTCTGTTGGTGTGGACCTCTTTGGATTCAACTTTTTTGGAGCTCTCTGTGCATGCTGCAGCTAGATGTTTGTTTCTTTCCCCAGGTTTGGAAAGTTTTCATCTATTATTTCTTCCTTTTGTCTTGTTACACTCTTTATTGTAAGGTCCATTTATAAGACTTATGTTGATTTTGTATGCTGGATATATTCCCAGAGGTTCCTTAAACTATTCTTTTTTTTTTTTTTTCCAACATTTTTCTTTTTGCTATTCAGTTTGGATGACTTCTACTACCTTGTCCTCCAGAATGCTGATCTGTCTGTATCCTTTAATCTGTCATTGTTCCATCTAGTGTATTTTTTTCATCTCATATTGTATTCTTCCATTCTGTTTTTTTTTTTTAATATTTTCTAATGTCTTTGTTGAAGGTCTCATTGTTCATCTATTCTTCTGTCAAGTTTGGTGAGCATCTTTATGACCACTACTTTGAATGCCTTATCAGGCAGATTTCTTATCTCTGTTTCAATTGATTCTTTTTCTGATTTGTCTTGTTCTTTTGCTCAGAACATACTCCTCTGTCTCCTTGTTAGGACAGACTTACTTTGTTTGTTTCTATGTATCAGGTAGATCAGCTATGTCTCATGGTCTTGACAGAGTGATCTCATGTATAAGTTGTCTGTTGGGCCTGAGAAGCACACTCCCCCTGCTCACCAGAGCTGGGTACTCCAGGGGTGCCCTGTGTAGGCTTTCTGTGCCCTCCTATTGTGGCTTGGCCACAACTGTTGCTGGCATGTTGGTAAGTGGGGCTGACCCCTGGCCCAGATGGCTGCAGTGACCGACCACATTGTTGTGGGTGGGGTATTTCCAGGTGTGGCTGGTTGTGAGGTCAGATCACAACTGTTATAGGCATATTTTTAGGTTGGCCTTGCCCCTGTCCCAGTCAGGAGCCACTCTGGAAGGGTGCAGGTTCAGGCTGAAGCCACTTGTTTGGTGTATTAGGACAAGAACTATTTTAGAGAATGCCAGGCCTGAACAAGGATACCTGCAGGGTGTGGCAGGATGGGAGCTGCTTTGGGAGACACTGTTTAATGATCTTTTTGAAAGTATTTAATAGCTGGGGCTCCTGGGTGGATCAGTTGGTTGAGTGTTGGTTAGTGGTTGGTTAGTGAGAGTAAGCCCTGTGTGGAGCTCTGCGCTCAGTGTAGAGACTGCTTGAAATTCTCTCTCCCTCTCCTGTTGCCCCTCTCCCTGCTCTCTCTCTCTCTCTAAATAAAATCTTTTTAAAAAGTATCCAATAGCTAATCTTACTTTATCATTCTTTATCAGAAATTATATTGTTTATTCCTTAATCTGTGAACTTCTAAATTTTTTAGAAGATTTATTTATTTTTAGACAGAAAAAGAGATAGAGAGAGAGCGTGTGTGAGAAGGTGGAGGGTGGTGAAGTGGGAGAGGGAGAGGGAGAGAAAGAGAAGCAGACTCCCCACTGAGGGGGAAGCCTGACATGGGACTTGATCTCATGACCCTGAGATAATGGCCTGAGCCAAAATTCTAGAGTCAGACACTTAACTGATGGAGCCTCCCAGTTACCCCTGAACTTCTAAATTTTTACAATATAAATTAACCTAATAAAAATGTATTTATTTATTTTAATCCTTAAGGTAGTGGCAAAACTAATAAACTTACACTTAACTTTTGCCAAACATTCCTAATAGAAAATCTTTGATATGATGAACTGTTCAAATTTTTAGACTAAAATACACTTGAAAAAGCACTTTTTGTAGATGAGGAAAGAAAGTCGAAATGTTTGGCAAAACCATAAAATTAATAATGGACTACTAATCGATAAATTTTAACTTTTCCTATGTGAATAAGGATATCTGACATAATGTAAAGACAATAATCTCTGACTCTGCATTAGTGATTTAGAATATTCTTCGTTTAGGTTCACATCTGTCTTATGTCCACTAGATACAACGATGCATTTTATGTTAGACTTTTAATATATTTGTTATATTTCAATGACATTCTTTGACCCTGGCATACCTGAATCTGGGGAAAACAAGCACTGTTATATACCATTTGCCCATATTTTTCCATTTGCTTTACATTTTTATATTATTTCCATACTTTCCCCCCTGAGGGCCTTTAGCGAGACTAGAGCCTATTTGATAAAAAACCTTATTTATTCTTATAGGCAAGATGAGACTCTGTATGAGCTAGCTTGATTTAATCAAAATAATTCTAAAATCTTTATTTCTAAAACAAAATATAACTTTCAATCATCTCCAAACAGCTAGATCAAAATATCAGAAATGACTACATAATGTGATCCTTCTGCTTTAGGATTTTTAAAAATCTTATCTGTGGAAAATGGAAAATTTAACCAATTATATTTATTTTTTAAATATATTTTTAAAGATTTTATTTATTTACTTGAAAGAGAGCGCACGAGAGAGAGAGCATGAGAGGGGAGAAGGTCAGAGGGAGAAGTAGACTACCTGCTGAGAAAGGAGACTGATGGGGGACTTGATCCTTGGACTCCAGGATCATGACCTAAGTTGAAGGCAGTCATTTAAACAACCGAGCAACCTAGGTGCCCTAACCAATTATATTTATTTCTATAAACTGATCAATTTTACTTTACCTAATTAATTTACATATGTCCTCTAAGATTTTTTTTAGTCAAACATGCTTATAGAAGTGGTTATTTTGATAATCAAAACTACAATAGCTACTTTTCAAAATAGTGTTTAGTTATCTTGTAAAATCCTGAATCAGAAGATTATAGATCAGGGATCTTTAAAGAATATTTGTTCTAATAACTAGTTAGACAATTTTAAAACTTTAATCATTTGGTAACTGCATGTAAATTACTGTAAAAATGTACACAGATCAGATTTTTTTGACACTTAGAAACAAATCTGAATTTGATGACTGAAGAAATATAAGAAATATCTGCCCTAAAATGTCTAGGGTATATAGCAATTTTATAATGTCTGCAAAACGTTGTTATAATACATTTAATGCGGAAAGTTAGATTTGGAAAGTTACAGTATTAAAGACTATATATTATGCTAAGGATCTTGACCTCAATGTAAATAGATTTTTCATTTAGATTATACAGCTACAAATAGTGTATGTCTATGTTACGAAACAAACAAATGTCTATGTTATGTCTATGTCATGTTACGAAACTAACAAAATGAAACCTCTTGAAACGATGGGATTGGTGCTGTAAATCTATTATCTTCACTGTATTTTATCTTGAAACATCAAAATAATTTTAGAAAAAGACCTACTGGTTCACCTCGAGGCCCAGGTGGTCCCAATACTGTGCTATCTTCTCCTGGGTAACCCTGTAATGAAGATAATGACTTATAAACAAAACCAAATTAATAAAATAATGCAGGCTATCATTGTGTAATATGTTATGAAATATAAAATCTTTATCTATTTAAATGGAAATCTTTTACCTACAAAGCTTAACATAGCCTATTTTATACAGTTGAGATTCCTATAGGTCCTAAGAAGAGTCAATCTGCTTTAATTACATAAAAAGCAGTTTGGGAATTTGCTCAAAGTTTCAGATTTCCAATGATATTGTAAATCAATAGGAGTACTATTGTAGCTATTCTTAATCCATAAAAAATTTAAGTATAAATGTACTAGTTAGTCATTTAATCTGTAGTCTCACAGTTTGTTTTGATAAGTAATTAATTTTACTTTACCAAGCTTTACAGATTGCAAAGTGCTTTAACATATATTATTTCATGAATATCTATAAACAACCAATTGAAGAAATTTAATGACATCTACACTACATTTTTGTCCTTTATTATTTATCTTCTAGAATTTTCAAAACTTCCCAAGTTGAAAAGTGTTTCTTTTATTCCATGAAAATGTTTCCATGCATATTTTCAGAAAGAACACAAAAATTTAATATTTAAATCTAGAATTGAAAAGTCAATATATACACATACCTTTTCTCCTTTAGGTCCTGGCAAGCCAGAGAGTCCTGGTTGACCCTGATGGCCCTAACAAAAGGACAAGTAAGCAGACATTCTCCACATCATTTGTGCATGTTCTACCTAACACCACCAAGGCCATGCTATTAGATATTGCAATATTCTGAAAGAAAAACAAGATTCACTGTCTAGGGGGCTGAGGCCTAAATATATTAGAAAGGTTTATCAGTGAGATTTCATTTTAATTGGCATAATCAGGATGACATCTTTATATAACCATTTTCATGTAATACACACATTTTAATTTCCAATTAGAAATGATTACCCTATATCCTGGAATTCCTGGTTCTCCATCAGGTCCCATCAATCCTAAAGGCCCCTAAAAAACAAAGTAAATATTAGAGAGAAAACAACTGTTTCAACCATTAATCTTATACTCTTATTATTTATTTGTTTGTTTATTGATTTATTTATTTAGTACTCTTACTACTTAAAATTTAGATTTTTTGAGGTATAGTATTTTACTTAGTATGAAATGGGAAAACAAAAAAATAGCATTCTTTTATTTTTCTTCTAAACCACAAAATTCCCTCTAAAAAAATGTCCCTGTAGTTTACTTCTGGAATGAATATTCTTAATCATATTAAGAAAAATATTTTCAGTTATTAGAATCCAATAGGTTTGTTTAAGTTCTTGGAAATATAGTTTGTATCTGACAAAGTTTATGGTAGATATGCATCATTGAATATTAGAATATAGCCTGATAGTTTTTGGTATTATTATGATGGGATCATAAGGAAAGGAAAACATATTCATTGGTAGTTTCAGATGCTTTGATGAATAAAGTTTCAGCTCCAGTCAAACTTGTTAAAATAGAAGTGATTGACAACTTATGTGCAATAATCATCCCATTATTGTTTTCCTTATCAATATTTTACAGATGAGGATACTATATAAATTAAAGACTAATTAGTAAATGTCATAAAATACTGAAAATGTGACTCAGACAACTGAAAAGAGCAAAAATAATAATCCTAAAAATGTCTTACGCTTTTTACTATTAAAAAGTTTCTGTACCAACTCTCCTATTTGTGTTTGAAACTAAACAGGAGATGAGAAAATTAAGGAACAGAATAGGGATATGCCTAACCAAATATCAGACGACCAGAAGTTCTAAATATGATTATTTAACCAAAGAACCATGAGAACCACCTAGCATTAAAGTGGATATAAAGTAAAAATATTAAAGTAAATAGATAGCTTAAACAGCATCTATAAGAAGATATAATGGAAAAAAGGACTGCATTATAAATCATTAAGTCCATAAGAAATGAACAAAAAAACCCTAATGAGACAGAGGTAATAACAGAATGAAGGAAATAACAAAACTTTATTAAAGCATATGTAAAAAGATATAAGTAAATGGAAAGACATATAGTGCTTCTCTACTGAAAGATTCAATATTAAAGGAACTTGAAGAGCTGAGTTTAAAGTTCACATGGAAGAGAGAATTATAGGAAGAGCTGAACTTTTTAGAAAAATGAATTATGGAGTACTTGCCCTGAGAGATCTCAAAAAATACTGTAACAGTATAGTAATTTAAACGGTGTGGTATTGGACCTAAGAACAGACTAACAGATGGACAGAGGAAAACAGAGAGAATGAAAACAGGCCAATAAATATTTGAGAGTTCAGTTTATGGTAAAGGTAGTATTTCAGAAAAGGGGGAAATAGATTGACTGTTCATTAAATGATCTGAGACAACTGAATATCAAGTTGGAAAAGAGAAAATCAGTTCTTTACAACTTATTTCATAGCAAAGAAATGAACTTCATATAGGTTGGGGGTTAAAAATAAAGCCATAAAAGTATTTTAAAAAGGATATTGAAGAGTATTTTTATATAATTTAGGTAGGAAAGGGATTTCTTATGAAGAAATAAAACCTCAACTGTAAAGTAAAAAACTGACAAATATGATTATATAATTAACCTTCTGTCCAGCAAAAGATTTCACAAACAATATTAAAAGATAAATGACAGAAAGGGAAATATATTTGTAACATATCTCATAATACATTTAACAAAATATATTATCTAAAATATATAAGGCATTATTGCAGGTCAATAAAAAAAAAACAACCTGATCTAAATCATGTAAAGTGCATATGAAAAGGCAATTTCTAGAAAAAAATACAAATTACTTAACTGCAATCAGGGAAATGTAAATAGAAAGAAAATGAGACACACTTTTTCATTTATCAGACTGTCAAACATCAAAAGGATTAACAGGAAGTACCGGTGGTGGGAGAGTGACTTTGACGGAACCTCTGGGAAGGTTAAATACATGTCCACATTTAAAAAGTGAATATTCTTTTTAGACAAAATCCAAAGTAGAAGCCTACTTTGATGGCAAGATTCCAGATTAATTCTGATGTTCATTAAAAATTAATCACATTATATAAAGTTTTTAAATATATAAGCAAAAAACAGAGAAATACTAGTGATTTAAATAAAAGGAAGTAAGAAAGACTTCAAGTAGTAATGATGAATATGTAAAATGAGCCTGAGACAAACTTTCTCAGAACTTTGTTCTGAGACAACAGACGGATTATGCAATGCTCTCAAGAAGGCCTTGGTAAAAGTCTAGAATTTGTGAAATTTCATGGAGAGTAGAAAATATATATGCATTTTGTATATAAACTTACAAAACAGTAAAAACACTAAACACTAAATCACAAATATTCTGCATCTCTTCTGCTAGGACTTTCTGAACAGGTCCAAATATATTAGCACCACAATTTTGCTATTATTGGTTCAGAAGTACCACGCTAGCCTTGTTTCCAACATCATATAAAATGCATGCGAAAGATTAAACATTAGATGTTATAGATATTGATCACAACTGGTTAAAAATATCTCCAGATAAGCATTTGGAGACCAAGCTAATAAAGAAAACTCATTTTTAAATAAACCTACTTTTCAAAGCAATTTGCCAATCCTGAAAGTGTAGCTTTATACAGATATTAAATTCTGATTTTTGAGTGTAAAGCATATAAACTTTCTTACTTAGGTTAGGAGTTATAATCTGATATTTTTAAAACTCCATTTCATATTTTATTTCCATTTTGAGTTTTTTTTCCCCTTTCCCTTTCCCGTGTCCAGAAACCACTAAGCCATTTAAGTACTGTGGAATGCTTACAATTCTCCGCAGCCCATGGAGGTAGATTATTTTCAATGGAACTATTGCTTTCTCTGTAAAATTAATCAAGGGATGAAACTTTAAGGACATGGATACATTTCTTTTCCATCCACAGTGAACTTAGGTCTGGAAACAAATCAGATACTAACCACAGCACCTCTAGTTCCTCTGGCACCCTTAGGACCACTTTCCCCCATTTGTCCAGGAGCACCTCTGCTTCCAATTTCTCCTGTGGACCCTATTTGTCCTTTATCACCCTGTGGATATCATTAGTAAGAGAGAAAAGTGAGAAAAAACAAATTTTTACTTAGATGAATTAAGTATATCATATACCTAGAATGACACCAGACGACATTCCGTAAGTAAAGAGTAACTTTGCTTTAACTTAATAGTAGTAGAGACCATCACTGACAATAATAAACCATCACTACCTAGGTTATCCTAAAGATATAACTTAAAGTAATTTAGGAGAAAGAACATTTAAAAAACAATTTTGGTATATTATGAATCACATCTTCTTTATCCATTCATCTATTGAAGGACATCTTGGCTCTTTCCACAGTTTGGCGATTATCATATGGTTTTACTTACTTGTGGAGAATAAGAAATAACATGGAGGACATTAGGGGAAAGAAAGGAAAAGAAAATTGGGGGAAATTGGAGGGTGAGGCGAACCATGTGAGACTGTGGACTCTGAGAAACAACCAAGCGTTTTGGTGGGGAGGAGGGTGGGGGTATGGGTGAGCCTGGTGGTGGGTAATGAGGGGGGCACGTACTGCATGGAACACTGGGTGTGGTGCATGGACAATGAATCTTGGAACACTGAAAAAATAAAATAAAATAAAATAAAAATAAAATAAAAACAATTTTGGTTAAACACCCAGGGGAGATCTGGTGTTAATGCTGAATTACAAAATAAGTTTTTTATCTTGAAATTTGTTATGTACGTATGTTCTCATGCATACACGTATTTCTTGTTACCATGAGAAACACAGGCCCTATGAGAATCCTGTTTCTATAGACAACTTTGATGCCACAAAGATCTCTTTAACGCAAAGTTTCCAGTGTATGGTTCTATATATTCATAATCATCATTCACTGGTTTTGAGTCTGCCTTTAAAATCCATAATTTTTTTAATCAATAATATTTTTTATATAATTTTGCATCCTTTTAAAAATTAGTTAGTTGCTTTCTGTTTTCCATTAAGCTGACTGATCATTCTCTACCACCAAAATACAGCTGCTTTGAAGCAACTTTAAGTACTATAATTCATTTTCTGAAAGTGGGAACCAACCTGTTCTATTATTGATATTCAAGTAGATAAAAAGAAAAATTAGATTCTGATCACAGTCAGGAAGTTTTTGTTAGTTGTAATAATTCCCAGGGGTGCAGGTTATTGTAAGGACTTACACTGTCCTACTCCTAATGTTGATTTTAGATATAACATTATGCATGATGAAAAGAGACTTCAAATATTGGGGTTATTTTCATAGGCAAGAATAGTTACTAAGTATATCAGAGAAGAATCACTGAATTCTACTCCTGAAACTAGTATCACACTATGTTAATTAACTAGATTTAAATAAAAACTGGAAACACACAAATAAAGAAAAAAAAGAATGGCTACTAAAATTTACCTCATTCATTTTTTCTTTACTTTTTATTCTCACTTATACTGTCCTTACCTTTATGACAAAGATAGAGTGAGTATATATTAGCAGAAATGATGAAATTGGACTTTGGGAACTAGATATGGTGTGATTTGAAGCTAAGTATAGTAATATATTTAGAACTGTTGTGGTAGAATTAAGAAAATAATTTCTGTCTCACCAATAGTTGAATAAATTATTGACCCCATACAGAGATGAATTTTTCATTATAACATTCTAGTATCTTATAAATATATCATCTTTTAGTAAAATATAAAAGAAACAAATAAACCACATTCTTGATTTGTGTTTCTTACTCAATATATGTGAAAGCTAAAATCAATCATTACCACAAATGGGATAGTGTTTTCCTTTTCTCTTTTCCTGCCCATAGTCTACTAAATTTTTGGCAAACAGGAGAAGGAAAAGCAAAGATCTTTATAGAAACTACAAAGTAGGAAATTTGTCTTTAAATAATTAAGGTGAGGGGTACTCCTAAGTAGAGTTAAATATTAATTTATACAAACATGCCTTTTAAGATCAATATATAGTTCTTTATTACTTTATATCTATGTAAATAAAAACATCACAGCATCCTATGGAACTTGGGGCACATCAGAAGAAAGATGTGCCAGAAAAAGATGTAAAAAAAAAAAGAATGTTAAAAAAAAACATAAAAAGATGTTAAAAAAACTACCTTTTTCCCGGGACGACCTCTTTGTCCTGGAATTCCCACAATTCCATCAGGTCCCTGGATATCCAATATAAAAAAGAAAATAAACTGTTAAGGAAAGGACTAGATAGGAGTGTTTAAATACTTACATCACATAATCACTGAATTGAACACTATGTAAAAATGAGGACTGTTTTCAACAATAATTATTGTGCTTGTGCATTTATTTTTAAAGATTTTATTTATTTATTTTAGAGAGAGCATGCATGCACGAGTCGGGGGAGGGCAAGAGAGCTAGGGAAAAGAATCTCAAGCAGATTCTGCACCAAATGCCTAGCCCCATGTGGGTTCCATCTCTCAACCCTGGGATTACGACCTGAGCCAAAACCTAGAGTCTGAGGCTCAACCAAATGAGACACCCAGGCGCCCCTGTGTAATTATTTAAAAATAGGTCACAATGATTTAGAGGTCTAGCTGTTACCAGTGAGTAAAATTTACATACACAAACCAGCCAAGATAGATAAAATTAAACTGCTCTTTATTATAGGAAGAAAATTACTTGGATTCAGTGTAACTGTTTTAATTGGTAAGACTGTAATTAACGTAAACTCAGGGCATCCATTTTAGCAGTTCTATGAGCTGCTGTGGGTTCAATATCTTATTGAATATACAGGGTTATAAAATATATCTAAAAATGATCAAGAAGACTCTGAAAATCTTATTGGAGTAGGTTAGGAGATTTTCTTTGATCTATGGAAAATAGATTGTAAACACACATTTCGTTTTTGAAATCAATCGGGAGAGGGAAATACATTGAGAAAAAGGAGGTAGTCACATTAAACTGTTTAAAACAATATTTTCATTTCAATCAGTATTTTATTTAGACAAACACAGAAGTTTTTAATATATATTTTTTTAAAGTAAAAATTGGCTAAAATATTTTAGATGTCATGTGAATTTGCAGGTCAACAATAATTAGGCTTAAATGAGATCCACAGTAAACCAAAGGATGCAAGTTCTAAAATGGCTAATAATTAATCATGGCACTCCTTGCATTAGCTGGAAATGAAAATGGAAATCTCAAATTTGTGTCCCGAAGCTTGGAAAACTGCAAAAATGATGTAGACAAGAAATAAATTGTGGTTTACCACTGTGCTATGTAGGCTCTTGATAAATATTTGTTGAATGAATAAACAGATACCTAAGGAAATGACTCATGCCCTCTACTCCTGAGCAAATGCTCTTCTAGCTTCACGAAGTCACTGAATTTAGAAGCCAAAATGGTTAAGTTCTATTGCTGTAGTTCTAGCTGCATCCAGAGGTTGAAATGATAGTTGCACTAACCTGTGATTTCTTTGTGGTTAATGTGGAGTTTTAAAAGGAGGCATATTAACTTTCATTAGAGATTAATGGTGTGAACTTTTTTTTTTTAAAGATTTTATTTATTTATTTGACAGAGAGAGATTACAAGTAGACAGAGAGGCAGGCAGAGAGAGGTGGGGGGGAAGCAGGCTCCCCACTGAGCAGAGAGCCCGATGCGGGACTCGATCCCAGGACCCTGAGATCATGACCTGAGCCGAAAGCAGTGGCTTAACCCACTGAGCCACCCAGGTGCCCCAATGGTGTGAACTTTTAAAAAGTCAGACTGCTTGTTTCATATTCTGGCTCTTTCACCTTACTGCAATACGACCATAAGTAGATGATATAACTTCTAAAGGACCCAGTTTTCCATTAGATAAAAGAGGTAAAATAATACCTTTCAGAAGGTTACTAATATTAAATGAGATAATGCATGTAATGCTTATTAGAAAGAACTGGACTTACACTGAAGAGCCTAACTCAGTTCTCACTACTACTGTTGCTTTTTTCAGGCATATTATGTAATATTCAAATATATATAAAAACATTAGAAGGTACAAAAAATACCCTTGTACCCACCACCTACTTGAAGAAAAATAAGCAATATACATATGTACATATTTGAAGTCCCTTTACACATACTTTTCCAGACATGTCACCCTCTCTCTTTACTCAGGTGCAAACATTGCCCTCAATTTGTTTATCATTCCCATGCATTTCTTTATACTTTCACTCCATTTGCAACATATGGTTATTTTGCATCTTTTCAAACTTTAAATAAGCTGTACTTAATATATTCTTTTGAAACTTTGTAAACACACATTTTGTTTTTGAAATCAATCGGTCTTTAATCCATTCATTCTCTGGTTTTAATTCTACAGGATTCCATTTTAGCACACATTTTGTTTTTGATATCAATTGGTCTTTAATCCATTCATTTTTCTGGTTTTAATTCTATAGGATTCCATTTTCTTACCAAATCATAACTTATTTAAACCTTTCCCTACTGATGAATATTTGGCGTGGGTTTTTTTTTCTTTTATGGATAATGTTGCAATAAATACCTTGTGCATCTCTCTATGTGCCATGTCAAAGTTTTGTTCTGTTTTCTTGAAGTTAAATTGCTGAGTTATAGAATATACACAACTCCAAGTAGGCAAGATATTGTCAAATTGTTCTCCAAAGTAGTTTTGCCAATTTACATTTCCACAGCAATGTTTGAGTCTAATTACTCCAAATCTTCTGTAATGCTGGGTACTGTCAGACTTAAAATATATCCATCTCACTGTGGAAAATGAAAAATTGTTTGTATCTTCAATTTGAATATTTCTGATTACTAAGGAGGAATGATTATCTATTCATACTGTTATCTGACATCTATATGTGAATCTCTGGCTCTTATCTTCTGTCCAATATTCTCCTGAGCTATTCTTATTGAGTTGTACATGAAAGATTTTATACATATTCCTGATACTTGTATTTTGCTCATTCTATGTAATACATATTTCTTCTCTCAGCCTGTAGCTTATTTTCTCATTTTGTTGAACATAATTTTTGATTAATACAAACTTGCAGTTGAAATGTATTCATCATATTCATCAATATTTTCTTATTTCTTTCAGTGTTCAGGAGATCCTTCTCCTCTCCCTTCAGGAGATCATGAAATAATCTCATAAATGTTCTCATATTTAACATTTTGATGTTCATAGTGAGGTCTTCAATTGGAATTTCATTCTTTTGTGTGTTTGCATACTGGTGTGAAGGAGCTGTTTTATTTTGTTTTCCATTTGGATACCCAATTGTACCAGTACCGTTTATTGAATATTTCATCCTTTCCTTAGTGATCTTCCATCTATAATCAATTTATCAAACTTCAAGTTTCAAAATATACTGAGATCTGAGTCTAGGTTATCTTCTATTTCCTCTTTGTCTTCTGTGAATGAGTGTGACACTGATTAAATTACTCTAGCTTTAATAATAAGTTATGATACCAGGTAGGGCAAGTTCTCCCTTCTACACACCACTGTTCTCCCACCTCCTGCAACTTGTTCTTGAAAACTATCTTGATATCAGTCCTTTGTTCCTCCACATTCCTTTTAAAATCACTTTTCATTAATCAAATCCTATCAATAATTCTTGTGGGATTTTGACTAAAACCATATTGGATTTATAGATTAATTTAGGGGAGAGTTGATAATTTTTTGATATTGAGTACACCTACCTATGAATATAAAATATCTCTCCATTTATTTAGGTCCTTGTTAATAAACATTATTTTCAAGAAAACTTTGCAAATCTTTTGTTAGATTTTTTAAAAATTTATTTTTTTTCAGTGTTCCAAAATTTATTGCTTATGCACCACACCCAGTGCTCCATGCAATACATGCCCTCCATAATACCCACCACCACGTTCACCCAACCCCCCACCCTCATCCCCTTCAAAACCATCAGTCTTTTGTTAAATTTATTTCTAGGGGCTTAATTTGGTTGTTGGTTGTATTATAAATAGTATTTTTATTTATTTATTTTTGTAATTTTATTTTTCAGTGTTTAAAGATTCATTGTTTATGCACCACACCCAGTGCTCCATGCAATACATGCTTTCCTTAATATCCACCACCAGGCTCAACCAACCCCCCACTCCCCTCCCCTCCAAAACTCTCAGTTTGTTTCTCAGAGGCCACAGTCTCTCCTGGTTCGTCTCCCCCTCTGATTTCCCCCAATTCCCTTTCCCTTTCTTTCTTCTAATGTCCTCCAAGTTATTCCTTATGTTCTGCAAAGAGTGAAATCATATGATAATTGACTCTCTCTGCTTGACTTATTTCACTCAGCATCATCTCTTCCAGTCCTGTCCATGTTGATACAAAAGTTGGGTATCCGTCCTTTCTGATGGAGGCATAATACTCCATTTTATATATTCACCATATCTTCTTCATCCATTTGTTTGTTGAAGGGCATCTTGGCCCTTTCCACAGTTTGGCAATTATGGACATTGGGGTACAGATGACCCTTCTTTTTACTACCTCTGTATCTTTGGGATAAATACCCATCAGTGCAGGTCATAGGGTAGCTCTATTTTTTAATTTCCTAAGGAATCTCCACACTGTTTTCCAGTAATAGTATTTTTTAAATTTTTCTAACTATTGCTGGGGAAGAGGAATCTATATCTTTGTATATTCTTATATTTAACATCTTGCTAAAATCTCACTGATTCTAATAATTTATCTGTAGATTATTTCTCTTATTTTACTATACTGGCTGAGTCTCTGAGTAAATGTTGAATAGAAATACTAAATAGTGGTGATCTTTGCTCATATCTTTGAGGTTTCACCATTTCATATGATAGTCAACATGGATATTAAATTTTTATAAAACTTCTTGTTTCATCTATTGAGATTGTATTATTTTTCTTTCTTTAATTTATAGTTATGTGACTTAAAGTTACAATTCTTAAAAATGTTAGGCCTTTGTTGCAATACTTGTAAGAGAGGGAATTCATAAGTCCTTTTATTATATCAACATTTCATAACTGCATTGAACTCAAATACCCAGATGTCAGCTGATACTACTGTGTGGCAATGCTATCTGGCAATGAACAAAGCAGTTTAAACATCATTGTGTTTATATATTTAAATATTAATAACAATTTGTAGATAATGTAAAAATGTAGATAATGTAAAAATGTGACAAATTTAAGTCTCACAAATGTGTATAATTGGGAAATTTATTACTCTGCAAGATGGTTTGCACATTCTTCAAACTTCCATTCTCACCTCATTTTCAAGTTAATTACCTTGCTTTGTACTGCACTGAGACCAGTAGCAATTAAGAAAGAGAAATCTCTTCCCAACACCCAATGTACAGACGTACCTCCTTATGTACGCACAAGGAGTTTCCCTATTTCTTACCTGAAGCCAGATCCTCACTTGGATCTAAACCATGTCCTCTTCAAGACCTTCTCCTACACTTGCACTATCAATTTTTTGCTCTTAACGGAATCACTTCCAACAGCAATTGAATATGCTGGATAGCACTCATTTGAGAAAAATCCTTCCTTGACCTCATGTCCCTTCCTCCCTTTCTATTCACTCACTCAATTTCTCAGGTACTCTTCTAGTTCTGTTTTTGCTTCCCCATCATAGCAAAGCTTTTTGAAAGATTTGTTTATGCTCATTGTCAATACTTCTGTACTTCTCTTTCCATCTTCATTTGGGCTTTTGTTCTTACCACAACTCTGCAATTGCCTCCTTTTGGACAACTGACCTACAAATAGCCACATCCAATAATGCAGTGGCTCATTTTATCTGAAACTGTTTTCCATTCTTACAACTTTTAAAAACTTTTGTTTACATGGCAGCATGCTTCTCAAATTTTCTACTTATTTATAACATCTCTTTATCTCCTGATAGACTAATGATTCCTAAAGTTATGTCACCTCTCCTGACAGCACCAATGACCTGATTTTCCCACCTACTGACATCTTTTTGAAGTTCTAATAGGCATCTCAAACTTCATGTGTCCCAAACTGAACCCTGAATTCCCTCCTCAAACCCCTAAACTTTGTCTCTCCTTATCTTCTACATCTCTGCTGTAATGGGGCAGTATTTTGAAAATTATTAAAATTCCTTTTCTATTTTGCCTTTTTGAATATATAGACTTTACCCTATTCAGCTTGAGGGGTTCATTTGCCAAAGGGCTGAATGTATTACGAGAAAATTTTTCTTTTTTCATTGTTTGCAACTTTAAAATTCCCAAGTTGAGCCTAGGGTACCCAGCACACAGGCTGTTCTATATTATAGAGAAGACACACTTTCCAATAGAACTCTAAGGCCTCCACTAGATTATAGAAGGATGAGGATATGACATAGGGGAAATACAGAGAAGGCCAGTTTTTTTTTTTTTCCTTTCCCTATTGATTTCAGGAATATGCATGAAGGCAAAGAGAGAGGGAGAGACATAGATGTTCAGATTTTCCTCTTCCTGAGTTTTGGCAGAGTGAAACCCTTGTTCCCTACTACCTCTTCAGAATGTAGGAAAGGTACCTTCTCTTTAGATTTCAATTGATTTATGGCCATGTCAATTTGGATGCTCAGGAAAATAAAAATGAAGAATATTTGCTAAATTTTCCCAAGCTACTCTTTGATTCCTCTATGATGTAGACAGGAACCTAGAAACACCTGGGGAACTTGTGTGTGTGTGCTTGTGTGTGTGTGTGTGTGTGTGTGTGTGTGAGAATAGTCATTACTCTAGAATAGTCATTACTCTAGTAAGATTGGCTCTGCTATAAGGGCTAAAAGGCAGATTTCCTGGGCTAGAACTGAATGAGAATCCAGAAGACCTGAGAGGGATCTGCAGATTGGTGGAAGTTCAGAGGGAACACCCCCTCCCCCAAAAGAAATGAAAACTACTAGCTATAGATGTCATCATCACAGGCCAGCAAGGTAGGTGGTAAGCAAATTGACAAGGACGTTACCATGTCCCTATCATTATGAATAACACCTGCATCTAGAACCAAGACCTCTTCACCCTTACCATCAGCAGACATTCAGACTCTCTAATGGGAAGGAATAAAAGAGGGAGGTAGAGAACCGATAAATTTGAGAAAAAGTATCGTAGGAGTCTAAGTCTTATCTACAGAGACTACTAATTTATAGGCATAAATTGTTTAAGCTTTCAGCTAAGTTGGATTTAAAAATTTATTTTCCATGACAGCCTGGGTGGCCCAGTCAGTTAAACATCTGACTTTGGCTCAGGTCAAAACCCAGGGTCCTGGAATGGAGCCCTCTGTCACGATCCCTGCTCAGCAGGGGAGTCTGCTTCTCTCTCTCTCCCTTTGCTTCTCCCCCTGCTCATGCTCTGTATCCCTTGCTCACTCTCAAATAAATAAATAAAATCTTAAAAAAAATTATTTTCCCCCAGCCCCTCAAAAACTCCTCACTAATCAGTAACTCAGAGTTTGTGAGGAAAACCGGATGAACCAAAAACAGTATCACGTATTTGCACCTGTGTAAGTACCAGTTTGTAGCCCCATACTATGCTTAATAGTATGATTATCAATTCAGTTACTCCAGCTAAAAACCAGGATTTATTCTTTATAATTTTTTCCCTCTTTCTCAACATCCAAAACAATGAGCAAATCCAATTGACTCTATTTCCAAAATATGTCTTGAATGGGATCACTACTCATTATCTCTATTGCCCTCTTACATTCCAAACCACCACACCAGTTTTCATTTACATTACTGCCACAGCCTTCTAAATTCACTTTTATCCTCAGATCTGTTTCTTCAAAAGACCCCAAATTATCACTAACACCGTTAATCAAACACATCTCCTTGTTTAAAACCTTCCAAGTGGCTGTCCACTGAAATCAGAATCATCATCAAACCTCTTATCATGGTCTGCAATCCTCCACATAATCTGGTACCTTCTATTTCTCTGGCATCATGTTTTCCAGTCGCTTACTACATTCTAGCTCCTTGGCCACATTTCCCCCTTTCTAATAGCGCATCTAATAAATGCCCTTTCTGCCATAGGGCATTTGTGTTAGATGTTCCTTCTGCCTAGAAAGCTTTTTCTTAGATATTCACACTACTGGCTTACCTTCAGGCATCTGGCTCAGTGTAACCCTAGGCAGCCCTTTTGTGACCACCTTAATTTAAAATAGCCTATACCTAATCACTTTTCATCCCATTACCATGTTTTATTTTTTTCACAGCACTTATTACTATCAGAAATTACCATTCTTATGTACATTGCTTTCTCACACTACAGTGTATGCTCCAAGACAGCAGGGAACTTGTCTGTTTTGTTTATTGCTATAACATTAGTACCCAGAACAGTGCCTGGCATATAGTTGACACTTAATACATACTTAATACTTAATAAACAAAAGAATGATAGAATGAATGCCCATTCTATCATTTTTATTTAGCCTTAATAGGACAGTAACCTAGTCTACTTGGTGTCCATTTGTAAAGAAATAACATCTTAAAAAGCATGTATTAAAGTTCATAAACCAAAGTTTATGTATAAAAGGTGTAGTGAGATATTTTTATGCTACTAAAACTTTTAGTTTCTAAGAAATGTAGCATATGGATCTACTTGAAACATTTTGCACAGTAAACTTTTGTACACTTGAAGAACATATTATGTGTGAAAAAGGGGGTTGACTGTATTCTATATTATATTTTCTTTTGACATTATAATCAGAAAGGTTTCCCCTGGTTCTTTTGTCCACATTTTTTTTTTCTTTTCAAAGACAGGTTTTCTCTTTTTGCAGGGGTTGGGGGCAGGTGGCAGAAAACTTCCACTGATATTAGGCTGGTTTATTTTAGTGCTTGTTCTGAAATGCATAAGAAATATCTTGCTCTAAAATGTGGGCTATTAAAAGTTAACAGACCCATTGCAACCCATTTGTGTATTCACAAGCTTATAGGGCAGACTGGAAAAATAGCAACAATTTTTAAATGTGCATGTTTTAATAGATTTCTTCAACAATTATAAAAATAAGAATCCTTTTATATAAATGTCATGTTGACAAAGAATAGTCGGCTTGATGTCAAGCCTACTCATAAAATAGAAGGAGTTGGGATTCCAGTCTATTACTTTAAATATGTGGGAATAGCTGTGCTGTCTTCAAAATAACACACCATATATATTTTTTAAACAACTTTGAGATATAATTCACATTCCATATTATGAACCCATTTAAAGTGTACGATTTAATGATTTTTAGTATATAGGCACAGAATTGTGCAACCATTACCACAATCAATTTTACAATATTTTCATTGCCCCAAAAGAAATCCTGTGCCCATAAGTAGTAATTTCCCATTTTCTCCCAACCACTGCACTGCCCCCCAACCTCCAGTCCTGGGCAACCACTAACCTACTTTCTGTCTTTCTGGATTTGCCTTATTTGGGATATGTCATACAATATGTGGTCTCTTTTGACCAGCTGCTTTCACTAAGCATAATGTTTTCAAGGCTCATCAAAGTCATAGTATGTATGAGTATATCATTTCTTTGCATTGCCAAGTAATAGTCCATTGCATGGACATACTACATTTATTAATATACATTTACTAATTCATCAGTTGATTATCATTGTGATTATTTCCATTTTTTGGCTATCATAAAAAATGCTGCTATAAATATTTATGTACATGTTTTTGTCTGAACCTTGTTTTCACTTCTATTGGGTCTATACCTAGGAATAGAGCTGGTGGGTCATATAGTAACTGCATGTTTAACATGTTGAGAAACTGCCAAATTGATTTACCAAGTGGCCACATCATTTTAATCTCATCAACAATGTATATTTACATCCTCATCAACACTTGGTATTTTCTATTTTTGTGAAAAATTTTAAATTTTTTTTATTATAACCATCCTAGTCAAGTGAAGTGGTATCTCATTGTGGTTTTATTTGCATTCTTTTAAAGGTTAATGATGTTGATCATCTTCTCAATTGCTTATTGGGTAACTATATATCTTCTTTGGAGAAACATCTGTTTAAATGTTTTGCTAATTTTTCAATTGGTTTATCTTTATACTATTGAGTTGGAAGAGTTCTTTATATATTCTGGACACAAGTCCATTATTATATATGATTTGCAAAGATTTTTCTCCCCTTCCACAGGTGCCTTTTCACTGTCTTAATGGTGTTTTATGAAGTATGGAACTTTTAATTTTAATGGAGTCCAATTTATTTATTTCTTTTGTTATTCAGTACTTTGGTGTTATCCAAGAAAACTTTGCATAAATCAAGGTCATGAAGATTTACTTCTATGTTTTCTTTCAAGACATTTATAGTTTTAGCTCTTAAATTTCAGTGTAAGACCCATTTTGAGTTAATTTTTGTGTGTAATGTAAGGAAGGGTCCAACTTTATTCTTTTGTATGCAGATTTCCACATGTTCTAGTACCTTTTGTTGAAAAGACCATTCTCTATTTGAATTATCTTTGTACATAACATGCTCTTGCAATTCAAATTTACTTTGTTCTATTTTTGTCCCCCTGGGGTTTATTGTATCCTTTGAGATAGCCAATAACATTAGATATACTAAACAAAGTTTACAAGTTATAAAGTGATTCCTATATAACTATATAACATATAATCCTATATATCATATAACATAACAGACTATGTTCCTCTTATGCTTGAAACCTTTCAATGCCTTTTTACTATACTTTGAATAAAACCCAAACTTCTTACATGATTTAAATAATCCTTTATGATCTGCTTCCTATTTATTTCTTCAATCTCATCTCAAACAACTTTTGACTATTTATTATGCTGCAACTGTGAGTAGCTTCCTTTAAGTTTTCCAGAAATACCTAGACCATTCTCATTTCCACAACTTGGCCCTTGTTTTTCCATCTACCTTGAATAATCTCCCAAAGTTCTTTGGAGAGCTGGTTCTTTTTCATTCCTCAGGTCTTACCTTAATCCTCCCTGATCCAGAGAAGTCTTCCCTCAATGCTCTGTTGGAAGCAGGCTTCTCTTCCCTTAACCAGCTATTCTTTTTCATCACCCTAGTTATGATCATCTCATTGCATTTATCACTACTTGCAATGATCTAGTCTATGGTCAGTGCTCATAATACTATAAAATCTGAGATCAGAAATATTGCCCATCTTGTTCCCCTTGATCCCCACTGCTAAGCAGAGTTCTTGGTTCATAGAAAGTACTCCAAAACTTTGTTGAGTTATTGAATGGACAAATACATTTTACAGAGTCACCATTTGTAAGGCTAATACAAATTTAGGAACATCCAAGCTAATCCACCCCCCCCCTTTTTTTCTTTTAAAGCTATAGAGCCTTTTTTTCCAAAGAAAACCTGTACAGAAGGCAATATATTAGATATATATATACAAAGATTATATTTTCTGACTCACCTAATAATAGAAGAATACTCCTGCCCATTCAGCATCCCTTCCTGACACAGCTATCCTGGGAAGTTCTGCATTGCTCCCTTTATGTGTAATGTGTAAACTGAGAAACCAAAGAATGACTCACCCAACAATGTACAGCTCTTTAGTAGTAGAGCAGGGATAGTGGTAGAACAATTCTTGCATAATGGTCAGTGCAGAGTTCTTTCTATTTCTGTGTTGGTTTATGACACAACAGTTCAGAACAAACAAGCCTAAGACCAGAGTCATAAAAATCATTCAGAAAATAAAGATTTAAATAAGTCCTTTACTCCCTAATGCCACTGACCTCAAATTTCCAAAGTTACTATTTTTCAGAGTTTCCTGGGAAATTACCCCAGAAATAAGAGTCATGTATATCTTTATCATTCTTTTTTAACTACTGATAAGTCCTCGCATCTCTCTGACTTTGCTTTTAAAGATTCTATTGAGAAAGCTTCTAAGCCTTACTTGGTTTCATGTTTTAAGATAGTCCCCTATTAACAATGATCCTATTGTTCTATACAAATGGAAAAATCACACTTCAATAAATCCAACCAAGTTTTGTCCTAACAGAACAAAAGAAGACAATTTCATTTTTATATATTCAACTTTTAATTCCCATAGTTTCACATCTGTTTAGATGTTAGACACTACAGTGATAGATTTTTTTTTTTAAGAAATGGGTGACAGACCATAAGTCAGGCAGATGTTTCTTCTCAGATGTTTCCAAATTCTTTTCCCCTACAGTGTTATACATGTAGACAACTGAACACTTTAGCACGTAATTCAAGCATAAAATATACATACTAAAATTCTGTTCAAAGAAGTATACATTTTAGATTTGGGAATTTGTTACTGATGCTTCCTGTGCTTTATTTTTCAATCTAGTTCTCATTTTCCAATCTTCTAGAAAGAATAACATTTCTTTCCTTGAAAAACAAGTTTTATTTCTTTTTCTCATTCTCTTTCTTGTTTATTTTTTAAGAATAGGTAGCATCTTAGTGACATTGCTTAAGGAATAATTTTTTAAAGTGAAAAATAAATCCAACATCAGGCTGTATGATTAAGCAATAGTTCCTTGGATCATAAAATTCTTTTGAAAAAATGTGCCATGGTATTTTTATTGAGTTTATGAGCTGAAAGGCATTTAAAATTCCAAGGAGAACAACAAAAAGAATAAAAAGAAACACACATGTGTTGTTACTAAAAAAAGGCACCAAAGATGTGTATGAGGCAAGATTGTTCCTGGGAAAAATTATGAAGCAGATGAAATCTGTGTTTATCATTTTTCCATGTCTTGTTTTGAGCCCCTTTTTTCATCTCTGTTCTGCCCATCACCAGCTGTCATGCTGCATCATCCCCTCCTGGGACTTGTGTCTATTATCCTATGGCATGGCTAGGCCCTTCTTTTTCTTAGTTTTGTTCTCCCCACCAACATTTAGTGTTCTGCTGGGGAAATAGATTAAGTGATTGAAAAAAATCCATACCAAAGTATTAATAGTTGTTAATGGCTAATGATTTTCTCATACAAAAATGAATTTGATAAGAACTCTCAGAAATATAATCACACTTCTTCAGCATTTGTTACTTGGCTTCTCTGTGAGTCCAGCCATGGTGAGTTCCCTAATAAAGATGGAAAATATCAAGAACTCCAAAAAGGTGAAATATAAGGCCAGCCTGGTTACCTCATGTGGTGTGGCTTAGAGGAACAGAAGTCATAATAAAAGAACTGACAGAGCCACCTCTGCCATCTGCTATATTCTTAGCTTTGTCTGAGCCTGTGTTATTGTTGTTGTTGTTTTGTTTTCAGTTATAAAGTAGGGAAAATAAAGCATCACTAGATTATTGGTAGGATCCTATGAGAAAATATAAGTGAAATTCTATTGGTCAGGCTGGATCAAGAGTTTGAAGATAATTTGGGCGTGGGTGGTTGATTCTCTAATGCTTTGTATTTGCTGCAGTGGAACACCTATCATAGTTTTCCAGGACTGAGAGGGCAAGACAAAGGAGAATTGGGCACTTAACCACTTATGTAAAACCATAGGGAAAAAAGACTCAATTTGCCAATTGCTGAAAAATAGGCAATGTTTCTGGTTCACTTTCAAACTTTAACTGTCATGTTGAAGTACACTGGTACAGTTGTTTATTATTTTGGGGAAGAGGTGAGATGGCATTATTTCTAATTATTGCTAAAGGAATCAAAATTATTGGTAAATGATGTGAATGGTAAGACAGCCAATGTGTGATTCATTTATGGTATTTGTTCTATTCTTCCAGATAGAGCTTCTTCTCAGTTATTGGAAATGTAATTGAGATTACTGGGGGCAGGAACTATCTTTGAAAGGCTGAGTAAGATTCCCATGATCTCATATTTAAAGATGTGAGGAAGATGAACAGTAAAATAAAAAAGTAAAATATCCAGAGAGGCCATATCTGAAAGAATATAACAAATATCATAAACTAAGGATTTAAGTAAAAGACAAGATGTTCTCATTATTTATTTACATCTTATATTTGCTCTGTGGTTAGAGAATCTGTCCAATGTGACATTTAGAATTTCCCTTGAAGTAATACTACAATTTGAGATCAGATATTGGTAGCTTAAATTAGCCTGCAAAGGATTTCTTATGTCATTCTAGAGTTAGGATATTACTCTATAGGAATAATGTCAGCTATATGAATAAAAATCAGAAATATTCAAAGTAAGTTTGAGATAACACAATGTTCCCCTTCAAATACTTTATGACAGAAGTTCCATAGCTGAGGTGACATCATCAGGATAGTGACATAAGTCATTCCTGAATTCAGCCATCCTCAGAAGAAGACCAACTAGCAAATATCCACATAAAAGACCACCATTGTGAAAATCCCAGAACCTGTAAGTGAGGATGAAGCACTCGCCTAGATCACAGAGATACAGCAGACCACAGTAAAAAGGTGAGAGTAAAGATTTCATTTTGATTTCATTGTCCTTTCCCCAGAACAGCAGAGCACTGCATCAGGTGGCTCCCTTGGCTTACAGTTTCTCCAACGAGGGAAAGAAAACCAAAGGTGGTCATTCACCTTCCCCAGGATTATGGAATGCTTTCAGGGTAGCCTACTAAGGTCTTACTTCACAGGGTTCACTGGGGAAGCCTGGAGGCTTGACCACTAAGGATCAGAGAGAGACAGAGAATGGAGGCAAGGATTATAGCAACCTGTACCAGACCTTGGTGGACTGCATTTCTCCTTGCAGTAGCACCTGAGCGAGATTTCAGGCAGTGATTCTGCACTTCCACAGAGCTGAGTTGGTCTCTCTGTCTGGTTAGGAGTTTGGCTGAGGGTTCTGCACAATTTGGGCCCCCAGCCAAAGGGTCATACCTGCTGTGGAGCCCATTATATGGCCCTGAGTAGCAACCTTGCCCAACAGCTAACCACACACTTCCATCCCACTATGCCTAGCCATAGAACCTGGACAGTTATGGAGTCCATGCTATAACTCTACACAGGCAGGCAGTCAAGCCAGCAGTCCTGCCAAAATGTTGGGAATGACCACAGAACCTGAACAGCAGTCATGGGAAGCCTTGGAACCTAGCTTAAAGTACTGCCCAGCTGTGAGGCCCAACCAGCAGTTCTACCCAGCAGCAAAATCTATCTTGTGGCCCTGTAAACTTACTAAACACAGCTTGCAACCTTGTATAGGCAAAAAACCCAGAAAGTGGCCTTGTCCAACTACAAAGCATAGCATTCAGCCCCACCTAATAAAACCACAGACAGTAAATCTACCCAATCATGGAACATATAGCCTCCGGCCCCAGCTAACACTGAGATACAGCTGAAGAACCTACTTAATCAGAAAGCCTGGCAAGTGACCTTACCCAACAGAAGGGCACAGCCTGTGGCCCAAGTAATCCTGAAGCATAGCCTGTGACTCTATACAAACTTGGGGCACAACCTGTGGGTCTGCCCAACTGTGAAGCTATGCTTGTGGTCTCTGAACATGGAGTTCAGCCAATAGCACTACTGAGATAGGGTACACAACGTGAGATCTTGCCTGACTACAGAGTCCAATCAGAGATCTTGCCTTGCCAGGGAATATAACTTGAGACCTCACCCTACAAGCTCTCCTACCCAACCAGGGTGCATATTCTCTGGCCTCACTTGAAAATGATGCCCAGTCAGTGGGCTCACTCAGTTCCAGAAAACAGCCAGTGACAACCTTTTTCCAACCTCAGATCATGGGTAGGGCCCTTGCCCAACTGGAGACCTCAATAGTAAGCTATGCCTGTCCACAAATACTACCAGTTAACCAGTCAGCTAAATATTACTAGTTAACCAATCAGCTAAGCAGACTGATGAAGGTCTTTCCTTGCCAAAATAAACCTCTAATGTCTGGAAAAGGGGCCGCTTATTCAAAAGTGAAAATACCAGTGCAAGGATACAAGGACCATGAGGAATCAAGTAAAGATGACAATGCCAAAGGAAACTAATAAAACTTCAATAACTGATACCAGAATAATGGAATTCTATGGACTTTCTAACAAAGAATTCAGAATAACATCTTAAAGAAGTTCAATGAGTATAAGAACACACAAATAGACAAATAAAAATAATAAAAACAATGCATGAACAAAATGAGAAATCTAACAAATAAATAGAAACCATAAAAATAAAGAAAACAAAAATTCTAGAGATGAACAATACAATGACTGAACTGAAGAATTCAATAGAGAACTTTAGTAGTAGACTCAACCAAGCAGTAGAATCAGTGAACCCAAAGACAAGTCATTTGAAATTACCCAGAAGAGTTAATAGGGGAAGAAAAAAAAAATAGAAGAACAAAATAAAGGGAAAAAAGTCTATGGTGCATATGAGATAGCATCAAGTGAAATATGTGCATACCTATAATGCTAGAAGGAGAAGAAAAAGAGCAAAAAGTCTATTTGAAGATATAATGGCTGAAAATGTCCCAAACCTGGGGAGAGAAATGGACATCCAGATTCTTGAGGACCAAAGGATCCCAAATAAGTTGGATACGAAAAGAGTAACTATGAAACACATCATAATTAAATTATAAAAAAATCAAAGACAAAGGAATAATTTTGGAAGCAGCAAAGAAAAGCAACTTCTCACACAAAAGAGAGACTCTGTAAGACTATAAGTACATGTCTTAGCAGAAACTGCAGGCCAGGGGCACCTGGGTGGCTCAGTGGGTTAAAGCCTCTGCCTTCGACTCAGGTCATGATCTCAAGGTCCTGGGATTGAGCCTCACATCAGGCTCTTTGCTCAGTGGGGAGCCTGCTTCCTCCTCTCTCTCTGCCTGCCTCTCTGCCTGCTTGTGCTCTCTCTCTCTCAAATAAATGAATAAATAAAATCTTAAAAAAAAAAAAAAGAAACTGCAGGCCAGAAGAAAGTAGAATAATTTCTTCAAAATATTCAAAGAAAAAAAGTCAATCAAGGATACTATACCCAGCAAAGCTGTCTTTTAGAAATGAAGAAGTGATAAAGATTTTCCTCAAAGAACAAAAGCTGAAGAGTTCACCATTACCTGTCTTACAAGAAATGTTAAAGGGTATTTTTTAGGCTCAAAGAAAAGAATGTAATTAATGTCATAAAAACATGAATGTATAAAGCTCACCAATAGATGTAAATATATATTCAAAGTCAGATTCTCTAATATTGTAATGATTGTGTTATAAATCACTTATAACTCTAATTAAAAAGTGAAAAAACAAATGCATTAAAAATAACAATAACTAAGATAATTTGTTATTGTATCATAATTTAAAAAGATGTAAATTGTAACATCAATAACCTGAAATATGAGGAAGGGAGAAGAAGTAAAAGTATAGAGTTTCTGTACAGTATTGAAGTTGTTATCTGCTTTAAATAAGATGTTAAAACATATTTTATGTTAGCCACAAAGAATGTCGTAGATACACAAAATTTTAATAAAGGATTAAGTCATACTGCTACAATAAGTCATAAAGCCTTATAAGTCATAACATCACAAAGACAACAAGAGAGAAAACAAGGAGATATGATCTATAAAACAGTCAGCAAACAATTAAGAAAGCAGAGTTAGTTACACTAATATGAGTCAAAATAGACTTTATAATATGTAATTATAAATATTAATCAATAATATATAATAATTATAAATATATGTGCACCAAACTTTGGAGCTCTTAATTGTTGAAGCAAATATTAACAAATAAAGGAAGAAATTAATAGCTGGTTCTTTGAAAGAATTAATAAAATTGATAAACCTCTAGCTAGACTTACCAAAAAGAAAAAAGAAAGGACCCAAATAAAATCACGAGTGAAAGAGGAGAGATTATAACCAACACCATAGAAACACAGTTATAAGAGAATATTATGAAAAATTATATGCCAACAAAAGGCCCAACTTCTAGAAACATACAAACTACCAGAACTGAAACAGAAAGAAATATAAAATTTGAACAGACCTATGACTAGCAAAGAAATTGAATTAGTAATAAAAAATCTTGCAATAAACAAAACTCCAGGGTCAGTTGCCTTCCCAGGGGAATTCTACAGAACATTTAAAGAAGAATTAATACCTATTCTTCTGAAACAGCTGCAGAAAGTAGAAATGGAAGGAAAACTTCCAAATTCATTCTATGAGGCCAACATTGCCTTGATTTCCAAACCAGACAAAGATCCCACTAAAAAGGAGAATTATAGGTCAATATTCCTGATGAACATGGATGTAAACAAGATACTAGCAAATTGAATCCAACAGTACATTAAAAGAATTATTCACCACAATCAAGTGGGATTTGTTCCTGGGCTGCAAGCATGGTTCAATATTCACAAATCAATCACTGAGATACACAACATTAATTTAAAAAAAAAAGGATAAGAACCACATGATCTTCTCAATAGATGCAGAAAAAGCATTTGACAACATACAGCATGTATTTTTTTTTTTTAAAGATTTCATCTATTTATTTGACAGACAGAGATCACAAGCAGGCAGAGAGGCAGGCAGAGAGAGAGGAGGAAGCAGGCTCCCCACTAAGCAGAGAGCCTGACTCGGGGCTCGATCCCAGGACCCTGGGATCATGACCTGAGCTAAGGCGGAGACCTCAACCCAGTGAGCCACCCAGGCGCCCCTACAGCATGTATTCTTGATAAAAACCTTCAACAAATTAGGGATAGAGAGAACATACCTTAACACCATAAAGGCCTATATGAAGGATCCACAGCTAATATCATCCTCAATGAGGAAAAAACAAGGATTTTCTTCTAAGGTCAGGAACAAGACAGGGATGTCCACTCTCACCATTGTTACTTAACATGGTACTAAAAGTCCTAGCCTTGGGGCGCCTGGGTGGCTCAGTGGGTTAAGCCGCTGCCTTTGGCTCAGGTCATGATCTCAGGGTCCTGGGATTGAGTCCTGCATCAGGCTCTCTGCTCAGCAGGGAGCCTGCTTCCCTCTCTCTCTCTCTGCCTGCCTCTCAGTCTACTTGTGATTTCTCTCTATCAAATAAATAAATAAAATCTTTTAAAAAAAATTCTATAAAAAGTCCTAGCCTCAGCATTTAGACAACAAAAAGAAATAAAAGGCTTATTTGTTCTTTGGGTGTTGAGTTTGCTAAGTTCTTTATGTTAAATGAAATAAGTCAGTCAGAGAAAGACAAATACCATATGATTTCACTCACATGTGGAATTTAAGAAACAAAACAAATAAACGTAGAAGCGGGGGAAAAAGAGAGGGAGGCAAGCCTTAAGAAACTCTTAACTACAGAGAACAGAGAGTTGATGGAGGGGAGGTGGGCAGGGAATGGGCTAAATTAGTGATGGTGATTAAGGAGGGCACTTGTGAGAAGCACTGGGTGTTGTATGAAAGTGATGAATCACTAAATTCTACTCCTGAAATCCATTTACACTGTATGTTAACTACTAGAATTTAAATAATAACTTGAAACAAAAATGGAAACACAACATAGAAAAAATTTATGGAAAGCAGTTCTAAGAGAGTTTACATGCCGACTTTATAAAAGGAGAAAGATCACAAATAAATTACCTAAGTTTATACCTCAAAGAAGTACAAGTTCTCAAAGTTAGCAGAAGAAAAAAAAATGATGAAAATCAGAGCAAAAGTAAATAAAATAGAAAACAGAAAAACTAGAGAAGAGGTTAACAAAATAGCTGTTTGCTTGAAATGATAAACCCGACAAACACCAAGACAGAAAGACCTCAAATACAGTTAGAAAAGAAAGAGATTATGCTGAGTGAAATAAGTCAAGCAGAGAGAGTCAATTATCATATGGTTTCACTTATTTGTGGAGCATAGCAAATAACATGGAGGACAAGGGGAGTTAGAGAGAAGGGAGTTGGGGGAAATTGGAAGGGGAGGTGAACCATGAGAGACTATGGACTCTGAAAAACAATCTGAGTGGTTTGAAGCGGCGGGGGATGGGAGGTTGGGGGAACCAGGTGGTGGGTATTAGAGAGGGCACGGATTGCATGGAGCACTGGGTGTGGTGCAAAAACAAGAAATACTGTTATGCTGAAAATAAAAAAAAATTAAAAAAAAAGAAAAGAAAGGGAAAACATTATAAATTGTAACACGGCAAAATGAAGGATTATAAAAGACTATTAATATATAATTATTTGTCAACCAATTGGACAGCTTAGAATATACTTATTCCTAGAAGAGTACTACTTACCAAGACTGGATCATGCAGAAACAGAAAATTTGAATAGACCAATAATGAATGAGACTGAATAAGTAATGAAAAACCTCTCAACAAAGAAAAACCTAGTTTTTGTTGATAAATTCTGCCAAACACTTAAAGAAGAAGTAATGGTAATATTTCTCAAACTCATCCAAAATTTTGAAAAGGAGGAATATACTCAAGCTCAGGTCAGCATTATCCTGATACAAAAGCCAGATAACTATATTATAAGAAAGCAACAGATCAAAGTCCTAATGAATACGGACGCAAAAATTCTCAACAAAATGCTAGCAAACTAAATTCAAGATCAAATTAAAAGGATCATACACCGTGTTCAAGTGGGATTTATTCCTGGGATGCAAGAATGGATCAATCAATGTGATAAACCCCATTCACAGAATTAAAGATAAAACCATATGATCATCTCAATAGATGCAGAAAGAGTATTTGACAAACTTCAATAATTTTCATGATAAAAACTCTCAATACAGCAGGTATAGAGGGAACATACCTCAACATAATAAAGGTTATACATGACAAACTCTCAGCTAATGTCACATTTAATAGTGAAAGGTTGAAAGGATTTCCTCTAAGATCAGGAGCAAGAGACTCTGACCACTTCTGTTCACAGTAGTACTGGAAATCCTACCCAAGCAATTATGCAGGAAAAAGAAATAAAAGGCACCCAAATAAGAAAGGAAGAAGTAAAACTGTCTGTGAAGATGGCATTATCTTCATATATAGAAGACTCTAAAGACTCGACAAAAAAAACAAAACAAAACAAAAACCCTGTTAAAATTAATAAATGCTTTCAGTAAAATGGCAGGATACAAAAATCACCTAGAAAACCCAGTCATGTTGACATGTGCTAAGAATGAATTATCTGAAAAAGAAATAAAGAAAACATTCCCATTTATAATAGCATTAAAAACAATACAATATTTAGTGATAAATACAACCAAGGAGATGAAATATCTAGAGACTGAAAACTGTAAGATATTGATGAAAGAAATTGAAGAAGACACATAAATGGAGAGCTGTCTTATATTCATAGGGAGGAATAATTAATATTGTTAACATGTCCATATTACCCCAAACCACCTACAGATTCAGTGTAATTCCTACCAAGATTCCAATGGCATGTTTTATAGGAATAGAAAATAATCCTAAAATTCACATGAAACCATGAAATACCCCAAATAACCAAAACAATCTTGAGAAAAATTAAAGCTGGAGGTATCACACCTCTCAATTCCAGATTGTATTAATATAAGACTATATTAATAGAAACAGTGTGGTACTGGCATTAAAACAGACATAAAGACTAATGGAAAAGAACTGAGAGCCCAGAGAAAATGCATACATATATGGTCAATTTATATTTGAAAAAGAATGGCATATATATGGTTTATATATACAATGGAATATTCAGCCACAAAAAGAAGGAAATCCGGACATTTGCAACATGTGGATGGACCTGGAAGTCATTATGTTATGTGAAATAAGTCGGAGGAAAAAAAATTTCTGTATGATCGCAAATATGTGTGTTATCTAAAAAAAAAAAAAACAAAAAACAACCCTGAAATCATAGGAACAGAGAATAGACTGACGGTTGTTGCTGTCAGTGGAGAGATGGAGTGGAGAATCTCTCCACTTCTGGTTGTTGCCAGAAGTGGAGAGATGGGGGAAATGGTGAATGGACACAAAGTTCTAGTTATAAATAACTCACAGAGATATAATGTACAATGTGGTGACTATACTTAACAATACTGTATTGTATATTTGAAAGTTGCTAAGAGGGTAAGTCTTAAAAATTTTCTCCACACCACAAAAAGGTAACTAAGTAAAGTGATAGATGTGTAACTAACCCTATTTGGTAATCATATATGTATACGTGTGTGCGTGTGTGTGTGTGTGTGCTCATGTGTATAAAATTGTCACTTATACATCTTAAATTTACACAATGGTACTTGTCAATTATATCTCAAAGTGGGAGGGGGAAAAAACTTCCAAGGACTTGTGTCCATGTGACACATGGAGAAATTATCTTTCTTCCTTGGATGTTAGGTAGGCTGATTATCAGTCCCTGGTTTGGCCTTCTCTCAAGCCACAGTTACATACCTTCAATTACCCAATGAACATCTAAGAGAATCAGAATGCGTGTGTGTATGTGTGTGTTTGTGTGTGTGGGTGTGTGGGTGTACATATACACAGAGGACTGAATTCACGGAGTACTCAAAAATGAACTCAGCAGTACTCACTGGAAGGCCCATTAGACCTGTCCTACCCGAGGGTCCTGAAGCCCCTGGTAAGCCTGTCTCTCCTTTTTCTCCATCTTCTCCAGGAAGACCCCTTCCTCCTGGGTTCCCCTGAAAGCCAGTAAAAATTTTTAAGAAAGGGAAAGCAGTAAAATAAGTATACCACACAATAAGCAGATTTTTGTTTATAACATAAAATCATGTAATTATGTAATATTTTAAAGATTTCACAAGAAACATCTACATACACATAATAAGAAAAGTATGATTTACCTTTAAGCCATCTTTCCCTTGGAGACCTTCTTCTCCGGGAGCTCCTGGTTCACCCTATTTTTTAGCAAAAACAGTAGGATTTATTATTTTGCTGAATTGCTTGCCTTAACTTACTGTTTGTTCCTGGTATCTATAGAAAGTATCAGGTTTCTGCACATTTACTCCTACTTATACTTTATTTATAAGGAATATTTGGCAGTATAATAAGCTTGATATTATTTGCTTGGAATAGCTCTGAAGATGATTTGAAGAATCAATATTGTAAATTCAAATATAAGATAGGCCCAGAATTTTAACTTTCAGATAATTAAGAGAAACACATATTCATTTGGTAGCTCTGAAAATTTATATAGTTACACCTGTGTTTCCTGAGTTCAAGGACTAGAAATCCTATATCTCTTCAAGTTATAGTACCTTGCTATACTCAATTAAATGGATTAGTGTGACTTAATTCAGTTAAAACCATACTTTTACGGTTTGTATTTTCTCGCTTACAAGGGAACAGTTAAGGCCCTGGTACATCAAAAAGCTGTCCTCCAGATATAGAATTTAACAGAAAAATACAGCCATTGTCTATGAAGATATTACACTCTTGTCACCTAAAATAGTTAAAAGTGAGTTAATTAGTGCATCTTCACAATTTCTCTGTTGCTCCCACCATTGACACTTCCACTACCCCAACCTCACACTGCCAATCCCCCTGCAAAAAAAGGGAAAATGAAAACGAAACAAGTCTCCAGACTTTGCCTTTTAGTATGCAAATGTCTCTTGAGATTATCTTGGGCATGGTTATCTTGGGAAAAAAGCTTACCACAGCTCAAATTACAAGCTGTCTATATTAGAATAACTTCTGTAAACTCTCTAATTATTCTTATTTACAATTATTTCCTTGAATCTTGTTAACTTTTCGTGACTTTAGATTTTTGTTTTTGCTTTTTTCAAACACAAATTAGGTTGTAATCATTTGTTTGCTTTGTTAGGTCAGGAAATATCCTGAGAGTTGATTACTGTTATTTGTGAATTTCTTCCTAATGTGAATATGAGTGACAATCACAGCTACTCTGCATATGTGTAAAGCATTCTATAGAGAACACTCCACACCGAGAAGAGGATGCATGAGCTTAGGACTCCAAATACTAATAAATGACAATATGAACAGGGTCTGGTATTCAGCTTTAAAAACTAAGAAATAAAGACAAACGTTTTCTATTAGGCACCAGGAAGATTTATTATGCATTTTTGAAACTTAATTTATGCTGTTTCAAGTCTCTGAATCACTCAGGCCAGTGCATTAAAATGGTTCTCAGGGTACCTGGGTAACTCAGTTGGTTAGGCAATTGCCGTTGGCTCAGGTCATGATCCTGGAGTCCCATATCAGCCTTCCTGCTCCTCGGGGACTCTGCTTCTCCCTCTGACCTCTCCCCTTTCAGGCTCTCTCTCTCTCAAATAAATAAATAAACAAATAAAATCTTTTAAAAAAATAAAATAAAATAAAATGGTTCCCAGCAGACATTTACCCGTAACCCTGGTTCTCCAGCAACTCCAGCATTGCCTGCAGGTCCAACATTTCCCTAAAGAAACAAAGGGAAAGATTAAAATCATTTTCTACTAAAACAGTATATCTAATAATTATGGAAGGTGTATCATGAGGATAGGGCTTTTAAAACAATTCCCATTTTTTTCTTTTCCCCAGATTAATTTATCACCCCCATTAGCTTTAATTAATATATTACCCCATTAGCTTTATCATTTTTATTTCCTCTCTTTCTCTTATACAAACATACACATGGAGTCAGTGAAAAGACAGATACATAGATATAGATATACATATTTATTTTCTGACTCATTTGAAAACACTTCCCATTTTTATCTGCTATCCTCACTTGTTTTCAAGATGATTGATATTTGCCAAAATGTGGCAAACAGGGGATTCAGTGGTAAAAATTGAGAGACCTTTTCACTATTTAGGAAGATTACCTTTACACCTGGTTCGCCTTGCAGACCAGATTCACCCTCAATACCTGAAGGTCCCTAGAAGAAAATGATTTGACACATCATTTGATATACATTCCTTCACTGATTGCAAAGGCAATAACAACCTCGCAAGAAGATCATAGTAATTTTTAGCCCAAGGGTAAGATATATGTCCAGGAAAATATTTTTGCTTCCACTTTATAAACTTGATGGCATAAGACCAGATAATTTTGGGACATTTTAACAGTTCAAATGCCAAAATAACATCTCCTGAAGTCAGGACTTTTAAGAACAATTTCTTCTATTCTTCCTGTCATCCTTCAATCCTTGGTCAAAGACAAACACTTCCCATTTCCTCTTCTAATTTCCTACCCTCATACTCTTACTATTCTCAGTGTTTTTTTTACCTTTCACCCTTATCCATTTCTGTTGAGCCCTCTGGAGCACACTTCTTTTAAAAATTTCAGTTTTCTTTATTCATTTTATGAAGAAAGATTTAAGATACAAAGATGATATGAATATATTCACATTATGAAAAATCCAAATGGCAGCTTTTCTACTTTCCTTTTGTGGGTGGGTCCAGTTGGGGAGAATTTGGTTCTTTATATCTTGAAAACATACAACTTCTTGCAACCTCTGGCTCTGTCTAGGCCTGACGCTCCTACAACTGCTGTTGTATTGTTTTTTTAAATTTGTTTGTTTCAGAGATATTTATCTTGTTTTTGAGCACACTAAGGATATCCTTTCCCTCTTCCCTTCCTCATTCCTCGTTCTTCTTTCTCTTTGTGTACATGTACCTACGAATGTATGTATATATATATATAACTATAAAAACACACATGTATTCTGTAATTCCCATGTTTTTGGAGTAGAGGAGTAGCTTAAAGTATTAACTCACAACACACTCTTGACAAAAAGCTTCCTGTTGTCCTTCTATCTTTCAGTGATTCCTTAGTAGTTCTGACTTGTGGGTGATATTCTTCCTTATAACTATGAGAGTTTAAAATATCTTTTATGTAATAGTATTTTAGATAAGAGGAAGTTCGGTTTTCCATTTTTGACTCTGCTTCTGCAATACATATTCACCTTGCTTTTTTTTCTAAAATAAAAGCTATACTTGCACAACAGTACCGATGGGAATTATAATAAAAAAAGCCCAGTCCCATTCCTCAGAGGCAACTATTTTATTTTTTTATTTTTATTTTTTTAAAGATTTTATTTATTTATTAGAGAGAACACAAGTAAGGGGGAGAGACAGAGGGAGAAGTAGACTCCCTGCTGAGAAGGGAGCCTGCCTTGGGGCCCTATCGCAGGACCTTGGGACCATGACCTAACCTGAAGGCAGATGCTTAACTAGCTGAATCATCCAGGTGCCCCAGAGATACCTAACTACTTTATAAAACAATTTTTGTTTTCTTAGTGGTTATTTCTATAACTCAAAAATTATACCTTTACTTCTCAATGTATCACCTTGCTAAAGGTTAATTTCCTTATTCTCCCTCCATTTTACCATCATTTCACAATATTTTAATAGTCACATTATTTAAATTCTTCTGTGGGTTAGTTTTGTGACTTCTTTGCTGCTACAAGAGATAGTATAGTACAGTACTTAAGAGGAAAAATTATGAACTGAGATGGCCTGGGTTTCTGCTCTCTCTCAGAAATGATAGAATTTAATATCCTACTTTAAGATTAATATTCTGTCTTGAGAGAGAATCCCAGCTCTCTTAGAATTCCTTCCATATTAAAATTGCTTTCAATGTCACAGATTTTCTTTGGTTCCTAATTTCTCCCAACCTCTCAGCTCTTCCTGGCTTCTTTTATTCCTTTCTTAAACTAACTCTAATTGTTGATCTTCTAAAACCCAGTTGTTCCTTTTCTTATACCAATCTTGGATTAGCACTTTAAATTATTTCCATTTCTATTTCCAGCTGAATACTGCTGGAAAAAAAAATTACACACTAGTGCAAAGTGGCATCATTACCTGTTGAGAGGCATAGTGGCTAAGATAAAGGATTGTGGAGAGAGAATCCCTGAACTGAAATGTAGGCTGTACCACTATTATTAGCTATCACTCTTCAGCAAGTGAGTTATTTAACCATTTCATGCCTTTGTTTCCTCATCTGTAAATGAAAATAATAGCTGCATCTATCTCATAGGGAGTTGTAAGAATCCATTAATACAGCAAAACACAAATAGTGTTAGGCACATAGAAAATGCTTCATAATTGTGGGCTATTGGCATCATTATTATCAATATAAGGCAAATTCATTGCCTCCTACTAAAAGCTTGACTTTTAGTAAGGTGTATCTGCTCTTCCACTTGTCTATAGTCATTCCCTCCCCTATTATCTTCAACCACTGTTCTAAATCAGTGAATTTTCCTCGAATGACCTACTTAACCTCTACTCCTTATCACAACAGAATTTTTGTCTCTTACTCAGTTAAAAAAAACCCTTCTAGTTATTAGGTATGACTCTTCTCAGCTTTCTTTAGTCTCAGAGGATGTGGCATAGAATAGGTTATCAGCATCAGCTTTTGTGTCAGTTGTGGATTCAAAAGCCAGTCTCACTTCTTAACCATTTACCTTGGGCAGATTAACAGATGATGACCCTCATCTCCCTAATATTCCTCTTTGGTCTCTTGAAAGGTATTGTCATCCATCGTGTTGCACAGCCTAGAAAACTGGGAATAATTTTTGACTTCTCTTTCTACTTTACATCACATATTCTATACATATGAAGGTTCTGCAGAATTTATATAAAAGACATTTCTCAAATCCATCCACTCCTCTCCCTTTCTGTGCCTGCTACTTTCATTAAGAAGTCCATCATTTCTTGCCTGGTTGAATGCAATGGTCCTTTAGTAGGTATTCATGGTTTCATTCCTGTCCTTTCAAATACATTCTCTATGTAGCTGTTAGATCTATCTTATCACCCAAAAATTAAATCTGACTGTTTCACTGTTCTGTTTATCATATTTTACAATGACTTAATATGGCCCTTAAGATTAAAAAAAAAATGAAGCTTAACAGTACACAAAGCTTTTCATACTTTTTCTATACTTTCTTCTACTACCACACCTTGCTTTGACTTTCAAAGAATCCATATTGCCTCATGTTTGTATGTTCTTGCTTATACTATTCCTTTTTCTGGAATTTCCTTATCTTTATTACTCTTTTCATATGGCTAACTCCTACTCATTCCTTAAAACTCATCTCGTAACTCATCTCGTCACCATTCCACATTCCCCACAAGTTTTCTTCTTCCTTGTATCCAGGTGGAGTTAAATGCTCATTGCCATGTTCCTATATTGACCTGGGAATATCTGCATCACTGGGTCTAATACATTGTAATGTAATAATCTTTTATATGACTATCTTCTGGAATAGGTTAGAAACTCCTACAGGAGTCAGGGACCATATATCAGCCTTCCTTGTATCACCTTCCAGTGGCTACAAAGTGCACAGCAAGAAACATGGCATCATTGTGGGATTAAAAATAGGCCAACAAACCTGGACCACAGAGGGCAGGAGAAGAGCTTTACTGGCATGTGGCTTAACGGTCTGCATAAGTCAGATAATGTGGAACATTATTCATTATGTTAAAAGGTTGGCATTTTACTAAAGGTCATGAGAGCCACGGAAAAATTCCAAGGAAAAGAATGGTATGACAAAGAGAAACTGGCAACAATTAGCTAACGAATGATGGAAGTTGCTGGAGACCTGCAGTAAGAGCAGACTAGAGCACTGGCAATAGGGATGAAAAAGAAAGGGTAAAACAGAGACACTATGGGGGTTCATTCACAGGGAAATGATGGCTGACTGGAGAAAATAAGTAGGAAGAGGAGTCTAGGAAGACTCAGTTTTCGGCTGTTCGGCGCAAGGAGTATCTTTCAATGAGATGGGAATAAAAAGAGAAAGAACACCAGGAAAATAATAGGTTTGGTTTAGATATTTTGAATTTAAGATGTATGTAGGCTATGTAGGTGCATATGTAAAATACAACAGGGAATCAGTAACTGCAGCTGAAGAGACAGGTATGAGCTAGAGCCATCAAGATGAGAACTCTAAGAATAATATTGGTAATTAGAGTCATTGTGATACTACGACTGCTAGGCTGAGAAAGAAGGACAGCTTCACATCATGACTGAGAAAGGCTAATGAGAAGGTAAAGAGCAGAATCTAAAGACAGCAGTTTCACAAAAGTCAAACGAGGAAAAATTTATGTCTAATTTATTTAGAGCTAAAGTAAACAAACAACAGAAATGAAGGAACTGGGTTTTATAATTATAATTATAGTTTATTATTCCAAAAAATGTCCTAAATAGGGTTTTTTTTTTTTGAAGATTTATTTATTTGAGAGAGAGAGTGTATGAGTGGAGAGAAGTAGAGAGAGATAATCTTCAAACTGACTCCCTGCTGAGCACAGAGCCTGAAGCGGGGTTCAATCCCAGGACCCAGAGATCATGACCTGAGTGGAAATTAAGAGTTGGACACTTAACAAACTGAGTCACCCAGGCAGCCCAGGGGTCACTTCTTAATATTCTTCTATAAAGGAGATATAACATCTTAGAATGAAGGGTTATCAAATTAACTCAAAGTGAGTGAAGGGTAAGTTTTATTCACTTTTTTTGGTCATTTCAATGGGCTGTTACAAGAACTTTATGTGAATGGGCAGTAACCTCCTTGACAGGCTACAGCAACTATGCAAATATATCTACTGAGGCAAGGGAAACAGAAGCAGAAATAAACTACTGGGACTTCATCAAAATAAAAAGCTTCTGTACAGTAAAAGGAACAATCAACAAAACTAAAAGGCAACCTAAGGAATGGGTGAAGATATTTGCAAATGACATACCCGATAAAGGGTTAGTATCCAAAATATATACAGAATTTACAAAACTTAACACCCCAAAACCAAACAACCCAGTTTAAAAAATGGACAGAAGACATGAATAGACATTTTTCCAAGGAAGACATACAGATGGTCCATAGTCACATGAAAAGATGCTCAACATCACTTATCAGAGAAATACAAATCAAAACTACAATGACACATCACCTCACACTAGTGAGAATGGCAAATTAATAATACAAGAAACAACAGATGTTGGTGAGGATACAGAGAAAGTAGAACCCTCATATACTGTTGGTGGATACTGTTGGTGCAAACTGATACAGTCACTCTGGAAGACAGCATGGAGTTTCCTCAAAAAGTTAAAAACAGAACTACCCTACCATCCAGCAATTGCACTGCTAGGTATTTACCCCCAAAATAAAGAAAAACTAATTTAAAGGGATATGTGCACTCCAAAGTTTATAGCAGCAATATCAACAAATAGTCAAATTATGAAAAGAGCCCAAATGTCCATCAAGTGGTGAATAGGTAAAGAAGATATGGTGTATATCCAGTGGAACATTTCTCAGCCATCCAAATGAATGAAATCATGCCATTTGCAACAATGTGAATGGAGCTAGAAAGTATTATGCTAAGCAAAATAAGTCAGAGAAAGACACCATATGATTTCACTTATCTGTGCAATTTAAGAAACAAAACAAATGTTCACAGGAGAAAATGAGAGGAAAACCAAAAAACAGAGTTTTAACTATAGAAAACAAACTAATGGTTACCTGAGGGGAGGTGGGTGAGGGAATGGGTTAAACAGGTGATAGGATTCAGGAGTGCATTTGTGGTGATGAGCACTGGGTGTTGTATGTAAGTGCTGAAGCACTAAATTGTATACCAGAGACTAATCTTATACAGTATATCAACTAACTGGAATTTAAATAAAAACTTAAAAAAAGATAACTTTATGTGTATAAAATTATACTCATAAAATAGTCAACTTATTTTTAAATGGAATTTTAGGATGTATTTTCTGAATATGAAACATAACACTACAGAACTATTCTTTAAATATATACCTAATGTATCAACTTTACTTTGAGGAGTCTTATAAAAAGTACTGGGAATTGATGAAACAACAAAGAGCCACAGAAAAAAAAATTACCTCAGTGCCCATTTCTCCAGGAGGTCCAGCATCACCTTGCAATCCTCGTGGTCCCTACATTAAAATAAAATTTAAGATCTGAGAATCAAAGTTTACTCTGTATTTTGATTAATATATGCATCAAAATATGGGATTTTTAATATATTATATGTAATAGAACACATTTATCAACTTTTTGTATAAACAAAATTATAGCTTTATAGTTGATTCATCTGTTTTGTGTGTGTGTGTATGTGTGTGTGTGTGTGTGTGTATGAATAGAAGGCTATGTTTAAATTCAAGAGAAAAGAAAGGACAGTACCCTTCATACTTTCATTCCCTAATTCACTCATCCATTCAATAAACATTTATTAAGCACCTAAGTTACTATTATATTTCATACTATATATTATATATATTATATCATACTAAGAGCTTTCAAAAGTTATCTTATTTGATGGATATGACAATAATATTTCTACTGGATATTTGTGGCAAAAATGTGACAAAATAGCATTTTTAAAGAAGCAAATACATGGTCTCCAATGAAATAAAAATACGTTAGAGTTCCATGATGTCATACTTTATCATGGTAGTGAATCCAGTTCAACATTTTCTCTGTTTCACATGAACAGATATAACAATGCTTACTCATATGAAATAATCACTAAGGTGCAATAAAAATCCATGTTTGGACCTTTTTTGGAATCTGGTCACTGTAATAATGAATAGTGTAACTTTAAGTAAACAAACATTGAATATTTAGTTCATTGCATAAACATTAAATTTCTAAACCAAATGGATTGTCTTAGTGTGTAGAAGCCACTTATCTGGCTAGAACTATTATTTTACCATTAACATCTATGTAGTTTTTCATTTAATTTTTTTATATATTGTTAAAGATAAACTTTTCCCCCTAAATATGATCACTGTAGAATACCTGGAAACTCATAAAGTAAAAATGATCCAAAATAGCCACTTGAACCAGTTAACATTTGCTGCAGTTCTTTAAATCTTTGAGCTTAAAAAAAATTGGGATGAAAAAAATTCATAATTTGTATATAGTTAAATCTGTTAGTATTTGAAGACTTTTTCCACTACATTTTAAAACATCTATTTCCATATAATTATTTTAAATTTATTTAAATTTTAAAAATTATTTTAAACTCTACCAATCCTAATTCTCCTTTTATGGCAGGTTAAAAATATTAAGCTATTTTGCTGGCTCATTTTTATGTTATCCTTATAATAATTAAATCCCCACCTGATTTATATGGGTAATGGGATTTTTGAAGGGGACTGTGTTAACGCTAACAAATACATTAATTTTAAAAATATAGTCTTCTAGTTAGACAATAACTTGACATTCTACCTAAGTCTGTTTTTATGTATCTTAATGAATTTTTGAAGTTTTCTTTATATGTGTCCTATCAACTTCCCATTAAGTTTATCCTTAATTATTATTTTGTTTCTATCTAAAGTGAGATATTTTTCTATTACATTTTGTTGCTTGTATATTATATGTATATCAGAAAACTGATTTTTTAAAATGCCTATTTTAGGTGTTACCTTATATTACTGTATCCCAGAAATTGAAAAATACAGAATTAATGCTTTGGTTTTATAAGTTTTGGGGGATTTATTTAAATTTTCTCTAAATAATAATGTTTTTCTTTCCTTATATGTTCATTTTTGTGTCATATACCACTACACTAGCTAAGATTTTTCAAATAATGTTAGACAATATAGTGACAGTTGGCAATGTTATATTGTGGTTCCTATGCTTCTAGTGTTTCCGGATTTCCTAGTAGGTTGGGTGCAGATACAAGATAAGCTACTTTATTTTATTACACAACTATGTTTGACATTACCAGAATGTTTCATTTCAATTAACAAACTTAATTTCTTAGAAAAGTTTTAGATTTACAGAAAAGTTGAACAAAACGTACAGAGTTCCCATATACCACCCTTGTCCAGTTTTCCCTATTATTATTAACATCTTGCATTAGTGTGGTACATTGGTTACAACTGATTAATTGATATTGTGCACCATTACCACTTAAAGTACTATTACTACTTAAAGTCCATAGTTTACATTAGGGTTCACTCTGTGTGAACACAGACACAGTTGTGTGAGTTTTGAGAAATGCATAATATCATGTATCCATCACTACAGCACCATATAAAATAGTTTCACATCTCCCAAATTTCCATTTTCTTCCTATTCATCCCTGGTCCTCTACCCCCAACACCTGGCAACCACTGTTCTTTTTTACTGTCTCTATAGTTTTGCCTTTTCCAGAATGTCATGTAGTTGGAATCATATGGTATTTAGACTTTTTAGATTGAGTTTTTTCACTTATCAGGATGCACTTCCTCTGTCTTTTTGTGGCCTTAATAGCTCTTTTTATTGATGAGTAATATTTCATTGTATGGATGCACTACACTTTTTTTTATTATTTAACTTCTGAGGACATATCAGTTGCTTCTACTTTGGGTAACTATGAATGAAGCTGCTATAAACATTCATGTGCAGGTTCTCCTGTAGGCATTAAGTTTTCCACTCATTTTGGTAAATACCAAGGAGCATGATTACTGGATCATAATGGTAAGAATGTGTTCAACTTTGTAAACAACTGCCAAATTCTGTTACAAAGTTGCTGTACCATTTACATTCTGTATTACTACCAACAATGAATGAGAACTCCTGTTATTCTAACGGGAATTTCGCTAACATTTGGTATTGTCGGTGCTTTTAGCCATTCATACAAGTGTGTAATGGTGTTATTGTTGTTTAAATTTGCAATTCTCCCTAATGACATATGATGATAAACATATTTCCTAATGCTTCTTTGCCATCTGTAGGTCTTTGGTGTATTGTCCATTCAGATCTGTTGCCCATTTTTTAAATGGATTGTTTGTTTTCTTACTGTTAACTTTTAAGAATTCTTTATTGTCGCGCTCTCCCGCCTGCAGAGATGACGCAACACCAACACACACACAGGTCGATGCACAAGCTCTTGTTTATTCCCTGGTCGATCTTTCTCCTTCCCCTGCGGGGAAGTTCTCTTGCCTTATATAGGACATAACAGCCAATCACAGAGGTGTTCACGTGACCAGGAGGTATCTGGGGCTCGTAGGCAGTGGTGGCATGCGGTGTTCATGTGAGGAGCACGAGGTCACGTGTGGCCAGGGCGGATGTTTTTTAGGCTGTCTGTGCTGCTAGGGCTATGTAGCCGGCGCCATCTTAGGGGCGTGACCCCGACACTTTCTGTATGTTGCATACAAGTCCTTTATTAGATAAGCGTTTTGCAAATGTTTTCTCCCAGGCTGTTACATGTCTTTCAATCTCTTAACATGTCTTTCACAGAGCGGAAGTTTTTAATTTTAATGAAATCCAACTTATCAGTTTTCCATTCATGAATCATGCTTTTGATGTTGTATATAAAGAAGTCATTATCAAATCCAGGGTCAGTGGTATAGAAGTTTCAGCTATACATTTTAATTTAGGTTTATAATCCATCTTGAGTTAATTTTTTTGAAAGGTACAAAGTCTTTGTCTAGATCCTTGTTTTTTGGATTTGCTTTTGTTTTTACATGAATACCTAGCTGTATTAGAACTAGCTGTTGAAAAGTGTTGCCTTGGCAACTTTGTCAAAGATCAGCTGATTATATTTGTAGACTTCTATTTCTGGGCTCACCATTCTGCTCAAATTATCTATTTGTCTATTCCTACTATGCTGTCTTTAATACTATAGTGTTATATTAAGTTCTTCAAGTTGGATAATGTCAGTCCTCTGACTTTGGCCTTCTTCAATATTTGTTGGCTCTTCTGGGCCTTTAGCCTTTCCATGAGAACTTTAGAATTTTGTTATCAATATCCACAAAGTAACTTGCTAATATTTTGACTGGAATTGCATTGGATCTATAGTTGTGACACCCTAACAATATTTACTCTACCTGTCCATTAACACAAAATATCTCTCCATTTATTTAGATCTTCTTTTATTTCTTTAATCAGTTTTGTAGTTTTCCTCACATATATTATGTGTAAATTTTGTTAGATTCATACCTATATCTTTTTAAATTTTTGATGCTAATGTAAATGCTGTTGTGTTTTAAATTTCAGATTCTAATTGCTTATTGCTGGTATATAGGAAATCAACTGACTTTCGTCTATCAGTCTTGTATCCTGATCCTGTAAACTTGTTGTAATTGCTTTTTAGTTCCAGGAGTGGGTTTTTATTGGTCAATTGTTTGGTGTTTTCCACATAGTGAAAATACCTACTATCTTTGTTACTGTTTTTTATTTGTTGCTCATTTCCTTTTTTTTTTCTTTGTCTTCTGCTCTTTTTTAACTGTGAATTTTAATTGATTCAATTTTCTCTTATTTTATCATATCATTTACACTTCTTTTAAAAGAATTTTAGTGGTTTCTACAGAGTTTGTAATGTATATTTATAGTTAATCCAAGTTAAATCACTATATTTATCCGTAAGGTATGAGATTAAATACACTGCTGTGATTATTTTGCACAGACTACCTATTCTAATAATTAAGAAAAAAAAAGATTTGATATTACTTTTATGTATTCCTTCTAAAGTTCTTCCAGTCTTCTCTCCTAGATTCTCATCTATATCACTTTTTTTCTCTCTGAAGAATTTCATTTAACATTTTTTTATAAGGCTGTTCTACTGGTGACAAATTCTGTCAGTTTTTGCTTGTTTGGGAAAGTATTTATACTTCACTTTTAAATTCCCAGTCTGAAATTTCAAAATCTCTGCTATATCTGAGTCTGTTCCTGATGCTTGCTTTGTCTCTTCAGACTGTTTTTCCCCTTTTAGCATGCCCTGTAATGTTTTTGTTGAAAGTCAAACATGGTATATAAGGTAAAAGGGTCTGAGGTGAATAGGCCTTCAGTAGTATAAGGTTGCAAGTTACCTGTTTGGGAACTAGGCTGTGTTCACTGTTTGCTGCACTATGGTGTCAGAAGCTAAATTTCCTGCTAGTGTCATTGTTTTTGTCTTGTCTGTTGTCTTCAGGCTTTCCCAGAGATGTCTTAAATAGGGTTTGGGTCTGCAGTTCTTTTAGCTGTAATCCCCAGTTGTTATACAGGAGCCCTATTCATCTGATGGTAAGTTTCAAGAGGGGTAGAATCACTCTATAGTTTTATAATTAGGTCTCAGTCTTTCAGTGAGCCTGAGTGCGGGTATTTTCTTTCCCCCATGTCTGAGACTAGAAGCATCTAGGGTTGGAGAATTGCTCTTCTTCCAAGTTCAGTAACTTTTTGCTTTGGCAAAAACCCAAATCAGTTAGTCTCAGATAAACCGATTTCCCTTTCCCGATTTCCCTTTGTTAAGGAGAGCAGAATGTTCTGAGTGTATTTCAAAATGGTTACTTTTCCCAACCCACTGCTAGAAGAAAAAACATGTATGTCCCTGAACTTTACAGAGAGAACCTACCAGGTCCCCTAGTGGTAAAACTCAGAGACATGTGGGGTCTTGCCTTGGATGGGGTTCCCTCTTGGTTTTTTAATATTTATGATAGTCTAAATTGTGTCTTAAGCAATTTGCCAACTTTATATTGACAAATATAATTATAGTTAAATGTGTTCCTACCATTCAGCTATGGCCTTCTCCTTGCGGTAAGATGTGGTTCTCTACATCTTCCTGTCTGTCTCCCAAGTTTTCAGGCAACAGTTGGTTCTCTGACCTCAATGATCTAAAAAGAGTTGTTGATTTACAGTTTGCTCAGCTTTTTCTTTGTTGTAAGAAGGGGGATGACAGCTTCCAAGCTCCTTACAATTAAGACCAGAAACTATTTTACTATAATTTTTAACAAAACAAAAATAGTTAAATTTTATTGAGTATGTGTTTTTAGCATTTTCCATACTATATCTGTAATATGTTATATTATGGGTTTCTTAATATTAAGTAATTTTTGTCTTTTTGTAATTCTTCTTATACTTCCTTTTTCTTTTTTTTTCATTTATTTATTTTCAGCATAACAGTATCATTATTTTTTCACCACACCCAGTGCTCCATGCAATCTGTGCCCTCTATAATACCCACCACCTGGTACCCCGATCTCCCACTCCCCCACTACTTCAAACCCCTCAGATTGTTTTTCAGAGTCCATAGTCTCTCATGATTCACCTCCCCTTCCAATTTACTCCAACCCCCTTCTCTCTAACTCCCCATGTCCTCCATGCTTTTTGTTATGCTCCACAAATAAGTGAAACCATATGATAATTGACTCTCTCTGCTTGACTTATTTCACTCAGCATAATCTCTTCCAGTCTCGTCCATGTTGCTACAAAAGTTGGGTATTCATCCTTTCTGATGGAGGCATAATACTCCATAGGGGTATATGGACCTCATCTTCCTTATCCATTCATCCGTTGAAGGGCATCTTGGTTCTTTCCACAGTTTGGTGACCGTGGCCATTGCTGCTATAAACATTGGGGGTACAGATGGCCCTTCTTTTCATTACATCTGTATCTTTGGGGTAAATACCCAGAAGTGCAATGGCAGGGTCATAGGGAAGTTCTATTTTTAATTTCTTGAGGAATCTCCACACTGTTCTCCAAAGAGGCTGCACCAACTTGCATTCCCACCATCAATGTAAGAGGGTTCCCCTTTCTCTGCATCCCCTCCAATACATGTTGTTTCCTGTCTTGCTAATTTTGGACATTCTAACTGGTGTAAGGTGATATCTCAATGTGGTTTAAATTTGAATCTCCCTGATGGCTAGTGATGATGAACATTTTTTCATGTGTCTGATAGCCATTTGTATGTCTTTATTGGAGAAGTTTCTGTCCATATCTTCTGCCCATTTTTTGATATGATTGTCTGTTTTGTGTGTGTTGAGGAGTTCATTATAGATCCTGGATATCAACCTTTTGTCTGTACTGTCATTTGCAAATATCTTCTCCCGTGGGTTGCCTCTTTGTTTTCTTGACTGTTTCCTTTGCTGTGCAGAAGCTTTTGATTTTGATGAAGTCCCAAAAGTTCATCTTCGCTTTTGTTTCCTTTGCCTTTGGAGACATATCTTGAAAGAAGTTGCTGTGGCTGATATCGAAGAGATTACTGCCTATGTTCTCCTCTAGGCTTCTGATGGATTCCTGTCTCACGTTGAGGTCTTTTATCCATTTTGAGTTTATCTTTGTGTACGGTGTAAGAGAATAGTCGAGTTTCATTCTTCTACATATAGCTGCCCAGTTTTCCCAGCACCATTTATTGAAGAGACTCTTTTTTCCACTGTATATTTTTTCCTGTTTTGTCAAAGATTAATTGACCATAGAGTTGAGGGTCCATATCTGGGCTCTCTACTCTGTTCCACTGGTCTATGTTTCTGTTTTTATGCCAGTACCATGCTGTCTTGATGATCACAGCTTTGTAGTAAAGCTTGAAATCAGGTAACGTGATGCCCCCAGTTTTATTTTTGTTTTTCAACATTTCCTTAATGATTCGGGGACTCTTCTGATTCCATACAAATTTTTGGATTATTTGCTCCAGCTCTTTGAAGAATACTGGTGGAATTTTGATCGGAATAGCATTAAAAGTATAGATTGCTCTAGGCAGTATAGACATTTTAACAATGTTTATTCTTCTAATCCAAGAGCATGGAATGGTCTTCCATCTTTTTGTGTCTTCTTCAATTTCTTTCATGAGTGTTCTGTAGTTCCTTGAGTACAGAACCTTTACCTCTTTGGTTAGGTTTATTCCCAGGTATCTTATTTTTCTTTCATTTCATTCACTTAATTCTTTCTACGTGTATTTTAATTTTACTTGATTTTTTGGGTATTTATCTTTAGTTTTTTCTGCGGGTGCTATTTTTGTCTGATTTTAGCACTGTCAAAATTCTAAGGAGACACTGATCTTTTATCTTTTGCTTCTAGAACTATTGCTATTTTTTATATCTTCGTAAGTAATTTAATGTCCGGGTTTATCACATACTTTTAATTAATCTGAGAATCCTGCTGATCTTTCAAGGTAAGTGGACGTGACTTCTAACATTTCAACTAAGGAAGTGTACCTAGAAAATAATTTTTAAACTGGAGGGTAGAGTGTAAAGCAAATTTATCAAGAATTGATTTTTTAGAAACTACAGCATTCCCCTCATATTCCTCTTTAAAGGCAGTGTTCAATGTTTAAAGATACCAAAAATATTTATTTGGATCAGCCAAAAACTTAGGAATCACTTTACATATAGAAATCAATTTCCTCTTGATTTTATACTCCTTTTGAATCTTTTATATCTATCCACTTTTCTCTGTTAATCAAAAACATTCTACCATCTCTTAATTGGATCACAACAGAAAGCAGGGCTTATCCACTCTTAGTCCTTTCCAATTTGAATGATCTCTACAAAACAATAATATGATCATAAAACTAGTACTATCTCTTTAACAATATCCTTTTGTATTTATGATAAAAGTACAAATCCTTGGGATTAGGGCCCACAAAACTACCTGTGTTGCCCCTGCTTCCTTTTCCAGCCTCATCTTACACTTACTTCCCACCTGACTCTCTGTGCCATTGCTGTGCTAGCCTTCTTTTAGATCTTCAAATAAATATGTGGAACTTCCTCTCAGTTCATGACTTCTCTCCGAAATAACCTCTCCCCATCTTTGCCTAAGTAACTACTATTCATCCTTCATATCCTAGCTCAAATACTTCTCCTCTGGAAGACTTTCTTAAGTATAGTTTTTCTGTTATACATTCTTTTAGAATTGAATTCCTATACTTCACAGCATTTATCTTAGTTTGTAATTTTCCATTTATCTCCATGATAATTCAATTAGTATATATTTCTATCATTAGACTGAAATCTCCATACTTACCAGTACATTCCAATGCAGGTACTTAATAAATATTTGTTGATTGAATGAATGGACAACTATCTAAATCCCAGTATTTGCATTGCTATGAGCAAACTAATTTTGAAAAATTGGGGAGAAAGAGACAACTCTAATAGCTGCTGACTATAGAAAAGAAGTAGTCCTCTCTATTTTATTATTCTCAAAGTATAAATATGTTTCAACATCATTTCTGTGTCCTTCATTTTACCAATTTGCTTCTTTTCTTTTCTTTAATTTAACCAGGCAGCTCAAATATATGAAACAAAGCCCATGATATCCATTACTAACTGATTTATATTTTATTTTCCAGTCCCACTGACTCCAGTGACTTGAATGTTAATTTTTAGGTGCTGTTAAACTATTTAGTTGTTTATGCCTACAGTAACAAATCTTTTCTTATTTAAAGCCTGATATTGTCTCTGCTGATGACCTAGATCTTTTGACATATTTTACTGAAATGTGTTCCTCACTAAGATTAAGTTAACTTCCATTGCATTTCACTTCATCTAATATTACTGGCTAAGCAACTATGCTTTTTGTATATAACCTTTTGTCAATTCAGTTTAATAACCTGAACACTAAGTAGATCCAAGATGCTATGCATTACACCAGACATGATTGCAAAGATGAGAGAAATGGTCTCTAACTTCAAAGAGCTAGAAATTTTTTCAAAGAGATATTTAAGTAAATAATGCTAAATAAAGTTGCATTATTTTTGGTCAAATAAATATTAGGATTGGGATGGCAAGAGGTATAAAACAGGGAGAGAACCAAAAGGAGTTCAGTTTAATAAAATCAATACCATATCTAAAATTCTTCATTTGGAAAGAATTAGATATACAGTCAAATCTTTACTTATTGCTTGGAGAGTTTATACCATAGGTTAAAGGAGGAAATTCTTACCATTTGGTAAGAATACCTCTTTGTTACATTTTCCACTTGCTACAAGCTAAATGAATTATGTAAAGGCCACCTGTAAACCTTTGGGTCAATTAATAGATAAGATCAACCCATTAGAGTTTGAAAGACTATATTGTATTATAAGTCTTACAAGCATGTTATAGCATATTACATCTGATACCATTAACCCGAAGAATGACTTCATACGCAATAAAGAATAAGTTGTGAGAAAGTTGGTGTGACAAAAATCTTTCCTTTTCATAATCATTTTCCATGGAAATTTTATAATTGAATCATATTTATAAAATCATGATGTAAGTTTTTCATTATTGATATACCAGAATTTCTATGTTTGTATATTTAGACCCATCAGATGTAGAGTTTGGCTCCTTTGTGAGGTATTTTATTACAGAGTTGGCCTCAAAAATATGATTCTGTGTGTCTGTGACAGTATAATATAGTCATTTAAGAACAGCAAGCCATTCACAAAGAAAATTTCTGCAAGCCAATAAAACAGAGCTATCATTGTTTAAAATAGAAATAGGTAAAATCTTAGCAGTTCCAAAAAAACAGGACCAAATCTGGCTATATGAGATCCGGAAGGTACTAAAACTGTATTTCCAGCAAAATATTTTCTGTATAATTAGGTGTCCATGATAAATGTTGCTTTCAAAAATGTACCAGTCACAGCACAAGGGGGCAATAACAGAAAAGTAAATGTATATTATGAGAAAAATATAATTAGAAATGTATAAAGATAAACTTACTGGTTCTCCTTCAAGTCCTCTTTCTCCTGTACTCCCAGGGGGTCCTTGTAAACCCTGAATAAACAAAGGCAAAATCTGAAGAAAAAGAGATGCTTGAAAATATTTTACTTTCCTTATTTCAGCTTTCCTTTATAATCCTCCTACCTAATTTTTCTGTCTACCTCTATTCTCTCTTTTCTTTTTGTGGTAAAATATACATAACATAAAATACACAATTTTAACAGAGTTCAAATGTGTAGTTTTATGGCATTAAGTACCTTTGCATTATTACACTACTATCATCACGATCTATTTTCAGAACTTTTCATCTTCCCAGACTGAAATTCCATACCCATTAAGTAACACCCTTTCCCCCTTCGTGGTTCTCCTGGCAACCACCATTCTGCATTCTCCCTCTAATTTGACTACTCTAGGTGCCCTAAGTAAGTAGAGTTATGCTACATTTTTTCTTTTGTGTCTGGCTTATTTCACTTGGCATGATGTCTTCAAGTTTCACCAATATTGGAGAGGAGGAAGATGTCAGTAGAATAGGAGGATCCCAGACTTCCCTTGACCCCAAATACAACAAGGTCACTATCACATCATCCTAAATATCCCAGAAATTGACCTGAATACTGACAGAACAAACTCCACAACTAAAGGGAGAAAAGAAGCAACACTGAAGGTAGGAAATGCAGAGACATGGTTTAGTGGGGAAGCAAGTCTTGACTGCTGTGAAAGGGAAGGAACTATGGTTGTGGAGAAGGGTGAGACAGAGGAGTACACAGTGGACTACAAAAAGAGAATGATTCCCCATAGCTATTGGCTTGGAAAATGAGAAGGGCTGAATTCTGTGAGTTCTTGCAGCCAGTGGGGCTCAAATCCTAGTTTTAAAGTCTAGCAGGCTTGGCTGGGATAGAGCCTAAAAGGCACTGTGCTGCTCTTGGACAGAAGGCAGGCAAACCACCTGGGAGTATACAACATGGAAACAACAATCTGAATAGTGCTTGGGGCACACAGTAGAGGAGATTATATACTCTTTATAGAGCAGATCCCTGAGAGGCAGTATTCAAGGACACCTCTAGGGGAACAAAGAAGCTAGCCAACACCATTTCCCTCCCCTTCCCCCAGTATAAATACAGCATCATCTGCGGGAAGCAGTGCAATGCTGGCACTTGCTGCCTAATGATATGTTTACAATAGCCCCCCCCCCCCCCACAGCACTCTGGTGGAACTGACTGCCTTTCTCAGTCATGCTTGCCTCAGTCCCAGCACGACAGCACATATCTCTGTTCATACCACATCTCCCAACCAGAGAGTCTGGCAGAGCCTCAGTTCTGGTCTCATTTCACAAGCAGACCAGAGCATACCTAGTTAAAACTTACCACATTCAGGCAAAGAACCAAGCACTGTCCACATTAGACAAAAGGGGCCTCTGCAGATGGCTGGCCTGAAGGATAGAGCAGCCAAAGCACAACAGCAGAGGACATACAGCACGGACTGGAGAAACTCCCTGAAGTGCCAGGCTCGGGTACTACATGAGTTCTTTTTCATAAGGCCATTACTTTCAGAAACAGATGACATAACTGGCTTTTCTAACACAGAGAAGAAGGCAGACATTTAGACAAAATGAGAAGACATAGGAATTTATCGCAGATGAAAGAACAAGATAAAATCATGGCATGAGATCTAAGCAAAACATATATAAGTAACATTCCTGATGGAGAACTTAAAGCAATGATCATAAGGATACTCACTGGACTTGAGAAAAGAATGGAAGACATCAGTGAGACCCTTACCACAGAGATAAAGTTAAAAAAAAAAAATGAATCAGAGATGAAGAGTGCAATAAATGAGACTAGAAACATACTTGATGCAATGAATATCACTTTGGAAGAAGCAGAGGAACAAGTTAATGCCCTAGAAGACAAAATAATGGAAAGCAATGAAGTTGAACAAAAGAGAGAAAGAATTATGCAAAACAAGCATACAGTTATGGAACTCAGTGACTCCATCAAATAAATAACATTTGTATTACAGGAGTCCCAGAAGAAGAAGAGAGAGAAAAGGGTGCAGAAAATTTATTTGGAGAAATAATAGCTGAAAACTTCCCTAATCTGGGGTAGGAAACAGACATCCAGATCTAGGAGGCACAGAGAACCCCCATCAAAATAAAAAAAAGCAGGCCCACACCAAGACAATTACTAAATTGCAAAATTTAGTAATAAATAAAAAAAATCTTAAAAGCAGCAAGACAGAAGAAGTCTAATTTAAATTACAAGGGAAAACCCATAAGGCCAGCAGGAGATTTCTCAACAGAAATTTGGCAAGCAGGAAGAAAGAGGCATGATGTATTCAAAGTGTTGAATGGGAAAAATCTGAAGCCAAGAATACTCTTCCTAGCAAGGCTATCATTCATCATAGAAGGAGAGATAAAGAGTATCCTAAATAAATGAAAACGAAAGGAATTCATGACCACTAACCCAGCCCTGCAAGAACTATTTAAAGGGACTCTGAGTGAAAAACCAAAAGTCACAATATGAAACACAAAATCAGTAAAAATGAATATTTTTGTAAAAAATTAGTCAAGGAACTCAGAAAAAAGGATACAAAATATAACAACATATACCTAAAACATGGGAAGGACAGAAGAAAAAAGGGGTTCAAACTTAAATTACCATCACATTAATACAAACTTCTATATGCAGAAGAGGTTATTTATAAACCTAATGGTAATCATATATCAAACACCAGTAAGATTCATGCAAAGAACAAAAACAAAGAAATTCAAATATATCACTATCAATATATCAGCAAATGATGACAGAGAGGAAAGCAAGAGAGGATCAGAGAAAATCTCTAGAAACAATTACAAGATAAGTAATAAAATGACAATAATTATGAATTTACCAATAATTGCCTTGAATGTAAATAGATTAAAGAATCAAAGACAGAGTGTCAGAATGGATTAAAAAAAAAACCCAAAACCAAGACCTATGTATATGCTGCCTACAGAGACTCATTTTAGACCTGAAGACATCTGCAGATTAAAAGTGAGGGAATAGAGAAATATTTATCATGCAAAAGGATGTTAAAAAAGCCAAAGAAATAATACTTGGACACTACATGGACAAACTAGACTTTAGAGCAAAGACTGTACCAAGAAACAAGGAAGGACACTATATAATCATAAAGGAGATAATCCAACAAGAAGATATAACAATTGTAAATATTTATGCACCTAAAGTGGGAGCACCTAAATATTTGAAAAGATAACAAAGATAAAGGAATTAATCAATAATAACACAATAACAGTAAGAGACTTTTAACACCCCACTTACATCAATAGATAGATGATCTAAACAGAAAATCAACAAGGGAACAATGGCTTTGAATGACACACTAGACCAGATGGATTTAACAGATATATTCAGAACATTCCATTCTTAAACAGCAGAATACACATTCTTTTCAAGTGCACATGGAACATTCTCCAGAATAGATCATGTATTAGGTCACACACCAATACGAGAAAGATTCAAGTTATACCATGCATCTTTTCTGACCACAACACTATGAGACTAGAAGTCAATTACAAGAAGAAATTTGGAAAGGTCAAATACATGGAGGTTAAAAAACATGCTACCAAACAATGAATGGGTCAGCCGGGGAATACAAGAAGAAATGAAAAAGTACGTGGAAACAAATAAAAATGAAAACAGAATGGTCCAAAACCTTTGGGATGCAGTAAAAGCAGGCTTAAGAGGGAAGTGTTTAGCAATACAGACCTACCTCAGGAAGGAAGAAACATCTCAAATAAACACCCTAACCTTATACCTAAAGGAGTTAGAAAAAGAGCTCCAAAGCCTAAAGCCAGCAGAAAGAAAGCAATAATAAAGATCAGAGTAGAAATAAATGATATAGGAACTAAAAAGACAATAGAACAGATCGATGGAAACAGGAGGTGGTTCTTTGAAAAAAAAAAAAAAAATCAGTAAAACTGAAAAATCCCAGCCAAATTTATCAAGACGAAAAGAGAATAGGCCCAGATAAATAAAATCACAAATGAGAAAGGAGAAATGACAACCAACACCACAGAAATACAAATAATTTATAAAAGAATATTATATAAACAATATGCCCCCAAAATTGGACAATCTAAAAAATGGATAAATTCATAGAAACAAATAAGCTATCAAAACTGAAACAGGAAAATACAGAAAACTTGAACAGACCAGCAACCAGCAAAGAAATTGAATCAATAACCAAAATGTCCCCCAAAGGTTTCACTTACTTGTGGAGCATAAGGAATAACATGGAGGACACTAGGAAAAGGAAAGGAAAAGTGAATTGGGATAAAACAAAGGGGGAGATGAAGTTTGAGAGACTGTGGACTCTGAGAAACAAACAGGGTTCTGGAGGGAAGGGTGGTAGGGGGATGGATGAGCCTGGTGGTGGGTATTAAGAAGGTCATGTATTGCATGGAGCACTGGGTGTGATGCATAAACAATGAATCTTGGAGCACTGAAAAAAATAAAATAAAATAAAGATGTTAAAAAAAAAATCCCCCCAAAACTAACATCCAGGACCAGGTAGCTTCACAGCTGAATTCCACTTAAAGAAGAGTTAATACCTATTCTTCACAAACTATTCCAAAAATAGATAAGGAATGAAAATCTCCAAATTTATTCTGTGAGGCCAGCAATACCCTGATACAAAAACCAGATAAAAACACTGTAAAAAAAGGATCTTAGACCAATATTTCTGCTGAACATAGATGCAAAAATCCTCAACATAATACTAACAAATCAAAACCAACAATACATTTTAAAAATCATTCACCACCATCAAGTGGGATTTATTCCCGGGTTGCAAGGGTGGTTCAATATTCATAAATCAGTCAACATGATACATCACTTTAATAAAAGAAAGGATAAGAACCAGATGATCAATGCAATAGATGCCGAAAAAGCATTTGACAAGTACAACATCCATTCATGATAAAAACCCTAACAAAGTAGGTTTAGAGGGAACAAACCTCAACACAATAAAGGCCATATATAAAAAATCCACAGCTAATATCCTTATGGGGAGAAACTGAGAGCCTTTTCCCTATGGACAGGAACAAGACAGGGATGTCCTCTCTCATCACTTCTATTCAACACAGTACTGGACTCCTAATCATTGCAGTCAGCCACCACAAAGAAGTAAAAGATATCTAAATTGACAAGGAGTAAGTAAAATTTTCACTATTTGCAGATGACATGATACTATACATAGAAAACACAAAAGATTTTCACCAAAAAACTCCTAGAACTGACAAATGAGTTCAGTAAAGTCACAGGACACAAAAATCAACATACAGAAATCTGTTGTATTTCAATACCCCAATAATAAGGCATCAGAAAGAGAAATTAAGAAATCAATCCTATTTACAACTATACCAAAAACATAGGATACCTAGGAATAAACCTAACCAAAGAGGTGAAGGACCTGTACTCTGAAAACTATAAAAGATTGGTGAAAGAAATTGAAGACGACAAAAAGTAATGGAAAGACATTCCATGCTCATGGATTGGAAGAACAAATACTGTTAAAATGTGAATACTATACAAAAGCAAGCTACACATTTAATGCAATCACATCAAAATACCAACAACATATTTCACAGGGCTAGAACCAATAATCCTAAAATTTGTACAGCACACAAAATAGACCAGATACCCAAAGCAATCTTGAAAAAGAAAAGCAAAGCTGGGGGCATCACAATTCTAGACCCTCAAATTATATTACAAAGCTGTAGTAATCAAAGCAGTATGGTACTGGCACAATAATAACCATGTGGATCAACGCAACAGAATGGAAAACCCAGAACCCATAATTATATGGTCAATTAATCTGCAACAAAGCAGGAAAGAATGTCTGATGGGAAAAAGTATCCTTACTAAATGGAATTGGGAAAACTAGATAGCAACCAAAAGAATGAAATGACCACTTTCTTACACTGTATATAAAAATAAATTAAGGACTGAAATGTGAGACACAGAACCATAAACACCCCAGAAAAGCACAGACGCAGTAACAGTCCACTTCTTTGACACAGACTGTAGTTACATCTTTCTAGATATGTCTCTTGAGGCAAAGGAAACAAAAGCAAATATGAACTATTGGGACTTCTTCAAAATAAGAAGTTTCTGCACAGCAAAGAGAACAATCAACAAAGCTAAGAGGAAACCTAAGGAACGGGAGAAGATATTTGCAAATGACATATCTGATAAAGGATTAGTATCCAAAATATATAAAGAACTTATAAAATACATAAAGAACTTATAAAACTCAACACCCCAAATAATTCAGTTAAAAAATGGGCAGAAGACATGAATCGATTTTTAAAAATTTTTTTTACTTTTTTATTAACATAAAATGTATTATTAGCCCCAGGGGTACAGGTCTGTGAATCGCCAGGTTTACACACTTCACAGCATTCACCATAGCACATACACTCCCCAATGTCCATAACCCCACCACCCTCGCCCTACCCTCCCCCCTCCCCGGACCCTGTTTGTTTTGTGAGATAGATTAAGAGTCTTTTATGGTTTGTCTCCCTCCCGATCCCATCTTGTTTCATTTAATGAATCGATATTTTTCAAAGAAGACATACAGATGGTCAACAAATACATGAAAAGATGCTCAACATCACTTATCATCAGGGAAACACAAATCAAAACTACCATAACTACCTCACTCTCGTGACAGCCAGAATGGCTAAAACTGAATATAGGAAACAAGGTGCTGGTGAGGATGTGGAGAAAGAGGAAACCTCTTGCAGTGTTGGTGGGGGTGCAAACTGGTGCAGCCACTGTGAAAAGGGTATATGCTATGGTGAGCACTGTGAACTGCATACGACTGATGAATCACAGACATGTACCCAGAAAACAAACAATACATTATATGTTAATTAAAAAAAACAGTATGGAGGTTCCTCAAAAAGTAAAAAATAGAACTATCCTTTATCCAGCAGTCACACTACTAGGTATCTACCCAAAGAATAAAAAAATTAATTCAAAAATATTAATTCAAAAGTTTGTAACAGGATTACCTATAATAGCCAAGATACGGAATCAGGCCAAGTATCCACCCACTGATGAATGGATAAAGAAAATGTGGCACATACACATACACACACACACACATACATACATACCTATACATATTTGTGTGTGTGCATATATATATATATAAATTATATACATTTATATATTTATTTCATTCTTCAAAAAGAATGAAATCTTGACATTTGCAATGACATGGATGGAGCTAGAGAGTATTATGCTAAGTGAAATAAGTAACTCAGAGAAAGACAGATACCATATGATTTTACTCATATGTGGAATCTTAGAAACAAAACAAGCAAGCAAAGTGGCGGGGGGGGGAAGAGAGAGACAAATCAAGAAAGAGATTCTAAACTATAGAGAACAAATTGGGGGTTACCAGAAGGAAGATGGAAGAGGTATGGGTTAAACAGGTGATGGGGATTAAGGAGTGCACTTATGATGGGCACCTGGTAATGTATGGAAGTGTTGAATCACTAAATTTTACACCTGAAACTAACATTATACTGTATGTTAATTAAGGGAATTGAAATTAAAAATTTTAAAAAGCTTTCTTCATTTTTAAAGTTCAATAATATTCTATTGTATATATATATTACATTTTGTATATCCTTTCATCCATCAGTGGACACTTGGGTTTTCTACCTTTTGGCTATTGTGAATACTGTGCCTGTAAACACTATAAAAGTGTTAGTTTCTAAGTCCCTGCTTTCCAATTCTTTGGGTTATAAATCTAAAGTGGAATTGATGAATCACATAGCAATAGTATGTTTAACTGTTTGAGGAACCACCAAACTGTTTTCCATAGTAACCTCACCATTTTACATTCCTGTCAGCAATGTACAAGAGCTCCAGTTTTTCAACATCTTTGCCAATGTCAGTTACTTTCTGTGTGTATACATGTTTTGCTTTGTTTTTCTTTAATAACAGCTGTCCTAATTGGTAAGAAGTGGTATCTCATTGTAGCTTCAATTTGTATTTCTCTAGTGTCTAGTGAGTGATACTGAGTATCTTTTCATGTGCTTATTGGCCATTTTTATGTTCTTTGCAGAAATGTTTATTCAAGTCCTCATTTTTTGCTCATTTTTTTTTTCATCAAGTTGTCTTTGCTGTAGTTGAGTTGTAGGAGTTCCTTATAGCTATCACTATTCCCTATTTAATTCTGGCTCATACACAGAGACAATGATACAGAATTTTTATACCTTTATAATTTTATACCTTTATAATTTTATACCTTTATACTTTTAATATTGATTAAAATGGTTTCTTTCTCTAAAAATAACAATCTTGTGATATGTTAGTAAGTATAACTTATGTCCTTAAAACCTGGTAAGGCACAGAAGTCTCGGAACCAAGCTGACCAGAAATGACTAAAACACTCTAATATCCTTTATTTTCCTCTATTTTTACACCATGCCATCCACAGTACCATTAAATTGAGTCTTAGAAGTGGGGGGATATTCTAAAATGGTATATAAAACTAAATCAAATTCTAAATTCTCTTTGATTATCCCATTTAAAGATTTACTGAGAATGTACCATGTGCCAGACACTGATGACTCTTAATGATATAGAAAATACTGCCATTCTCTATTTGCTATTTGTCTGTTTTATATTATTGACCTTGAGAAGGCTGGCAAATATACAGTGGTCAAAATCACTATTTTATATTAAAACTAAAAACTAAGAAAAATATGATATTAAATTGGAAGTAAAGATATAAAATATTTCTAGCAACATAAAACTTTCTAAGTTATAGCCATTAATGCTATATTTTTCTGGTTAAGGAAAGGGTGGTATATAAAATCGCAAACTCACACCTGACTAAGGCCTTGTTTTAAATGCCATCCATTCACTCCAGGCTCCAATATTAAGAGAAAGGATCAATATAAATGTTCCCTTTGTGCCTAATAAACCAACTGAAACATACAGCAAAAATTCAGAACCGTGAATGTCTGCTTGATTTGTTTTGTAAACTACTTGTACACAATGTCAAACTTGATACATACTTTTAATGATGTTAATGGTGCATAAATGCTGTTTGCAAAGTTATGAAATGATCTAAATGGATCTATTTATTTTTATTAGAGACAAAGAAGTAAAGCACAAGCTGGTACAAAATAAAAATCCCCTTTAAGGCTTTTCAGATAGTATTGAAAATATATTCTTCGTAGTGGAACTTCTTGCTCTATGACTTCAAACCAGCAATTATGATAATGATGCCTGGGAGAATAATGATTATTGTGGTTACTATGTAGTAAGAACCTATGCCAAGCACATAATGATCATCATTTGATAGAACTATAAAAGTTATCTCATTTTATTTTTATTTTTTAAAAGATTTACTTATTTATTTGAGAGAGTGAGAGTGTGGACATGTGGGGGGCACATGTGGGGTGGGGGTGGGGAACAGAAGGTGAGGGAAAGAAAAATCCAAGCAGACTCTGTGCTGAGCATAGATTCCAACACAGGGTTTGATTTCATGACCCTGAGGTCAGACCTGAGCCAAAACCAAGATCTGGATGCTTAATCAACTGCGCCACCCGTGCTCCCCAAAAGTTACCTCATTTTAAAGACAGGAAAAGTGAGGCTCAGAGAGGTTAAATAATTTGCATAAAGTCAAAACAGCTATAAGTGGTAGAACCAGTGTTTAACTTCCAATGTCTGAGTCCAGCGTCATGCCATCCACTATACTGTCCTGTGTTCTACTGATTTCAACAAGAAATCAGACATTCAATGACTCTCCCATTTACAGTAATATATGGATAATCTTCAAAGCCTTTTTATGGGAATAAGCAAGGGAGCCTGTAAGTGTGTTTTCATTGGAGGATTATGAAAACTGTGTGCCTTGTTATCTAAAAAGGAAGAAAGAACAGAGTTAATACTATATGTTTTTTATATTGTAAAGGTTATGAAATAAATGTTTCTTAAGTATTCTGAGCTACTCCAGAGAAAACTACTTAAAGAAGAACAGTTAAGAGTTTCCACTTCCAATATTAGCCAAGTAGCTCCTATCAAAACCATCTATATAGGGATAACTATAAATCCAGGACAAAATATTTTTTAAAAATCTGAAAACAATGAAGAAAGACCACAAATAGGTAAAACTCAGAATGGAGAGGTCTACATGTAGAAGAAAGGAATGGCACTAAGTAAGTGTCTGATTTTTTATTTTAAATGTGGCTTTTAGCCAGAAAGTAAGCTATGTAGGATTATTAAGAAAAAAGGAGGATAGAAACATTCAGTCTTACTGGCATGGAGAACTAGAGGGTAGAATGTGGAGTGGCCACAGCTGCTGGGAAGTGAAGGAAGAAAAAGCAAGAGAGGAGGAAGCTCAAATTCTGCATGTAAACTCTGCTTAAATCTCTTGCTGACATTTCAAGTATGTGTTGATATGATAGACAACTAGCATCCTAGCGAGGCCTAAAAGAACTGGACAGAGATTTTAGCAGTCATTTACTACAGAGGAGAGAGAAGTTGGAGTTTGAAAGCAGCAAAGTGAATAATTCACCAAATCAAAAAACAAAATGAATCAAAAAATACTCTTTGAGTATTTACTCTTGGAGTCTCTAGAATGAATCATTCAAAATGTTCCAGAAAATACGGGCACGTGGGTGGCCCAGTCAGTTAAGTATCTGACTCTTGATCTCAACTTAGGTCTTGATCTCGGGGTCTTTTGTTCAAGCCCCTTATTAGGCTCCATGCTGGGTGTAGAGCTCCCTTAAGAAAAAAAAAAATCACTACAGCAAAAACTGATGATATACTATATGTTGGCTAATTAAAAATAATTTAAAAATGTCCAAGATATAATTCAAAATTACTGGACAGGAAAATTTTCCCATATTCAAAAGAAAAGGCAATTAATGGAGACCAAACTCAAGATTACCCAGATGTTAGAATTAACCCCATAAAGATTTTAAAGTAGCTATTATATATATGCTCAGTAATGTAAATAAAAAATACACTTAGGATGAATAGACAAATAAGAAATCTCAGAAGAACATCATCTATAAAAATGGAAATTATGGAACTGAAAATTAAATATCTGAAATAAAACTTAAAAATTCCCTATCATAAATAACATTTCAATGAACAGGCTTAAAAAGTGAGTAAAATAAGAGTTAGGTTATCTAATTAAAAAAAAAAAAGAAAATGGGAAAAGATTAAAATAGGAATGAATAATGGTTCAGGGACCCGAGGGATGATATCAAAATGTTGAATATATATTTAATTAGAATCCAAGAAGGAAAGGAAGAAGACAGAGTAGGAAAAAAATTTAAATAAAAGTTGAAAAATTTCCATATTTAGTGAAAACAGAAACTTACACACAAAAGAAGGTCAGCAAATGCAAGCTGAATAAATGTAAAGTAAATCCATTTAGACACATCATAGTCAAACTACTAAAAGTCAAAAGTAAAGAGAGAATCTTGAAAGCAGCCAAAAAAAAATGATACATTACATGCAGGAAGAATAATGATACCAATAAATATGGACTTCTAACTGGAAATAACTGAGGCCAAAAGAAAATGACATGTCATCTTTATAGTGCTGAATGCAAACAAATAAAAGAAAACCCTGTTAGCCCAGAATTCTATAACCAGTGGAAAAAAATGATTTTGCTCATATGCGGAAACAAAATAAACAAGCAAAGGGGGGAAAGGGGGAGAGCAAACGAAGAAACAGGCTCTTTTTTTTTTTTTTAAAGATTTTATTTATTTGAGAGAGAGAAAATGAGAGAGAGAGAGCATGAGAGGAGGGAGGGTCAGAGGGAGAAGCAGACTCCCTGTGAGCAGGGATCCCAAAGCAGGAACTGGATCCAGGACCCCAGGATCATGACCTGAGCTGAAGAGAGTTGCTTAACCAGCTGAGCCACCCAGCCATCCAGAAACAGGCTCTTAACTATAGAGAACAAAGTGGTGGTTACCAGAGGGGAGGAGGGGGGTGGTGAGTTAAATAGGTGAGGGTGATTAAGAAGTGCATTTGTGATGAGCACAGAGTGATGTATGTAAGTGTTAAGTTACTATATTGTACACCTGAAACTAATGTAACACTACATGTTAACTAACCAGAATTAAAAACTGAAGAATTCATGTAAAACAAAAAAATAAAAGTGAAATAAAGATGTCCTCACAAATACTAAGAGAATTCACGACTAGCAAAACTTAACTCTAAGGAATCTAAAAGAAGTTCCATAGGCTTCAAGGAAATGATACCATTTGGAAATGCAGATTACAGAAAAGAGTGGAGAAGATCAGAAAAAGTAAATGCAAGGATAATTTTTTTTAAAAGCCCACTACTTTCCCCCTAAATACCCTAAAACACATATTTCATTTACAGTAAACAAAAAATATTTTATTTATAATAAAGCAAAATTTTAACTTTTTAAAATGGGTTTATAACACACATAGATATAATACACAAAAATAATTACAGCATAAACAACAGGATGTTGGTGGTGAATGGGTCTATATGGTTTCAAGTTTCTTACAATTATTTTAAGTATTACTATATTAACTCTAAGTAGACTTTTTGGAAAGTTAGGATATATATTGTAATCCCTAAACCAGCATCTGGCAAACTACAGCCCTAGGGGTCAAATCTGAACCAGCACTTGTTTTTACAGAAAATGTTTACTTTGTCCTGACCTAGAATAACCACTTGAAAATAATAGCTCAAAAAAGTGTAACTAAAAAGCCATTATCTAAATTAAAATATGGTGCTCAATGCCAGAAGAAGACACTGAACAACAACAGCACCACTACAATGGAAGAACAATTATAAAGTGGTTGATCAAAGAACAACCAAATTGATAATTACATTAAATGGATATGGAGCAAACACTAACTAAAAGGTAGAGATTTTCAGAATGAATAAAAAAAGAAAGGCCCAATTATAAGACACTCATTTTAAATACCAAAACACAGATGGGTTGCGTGTAAATGAATGGAAAAGATAAGCCATGCAAACTGCAAGGATAAGTAGCCTGGAGAGGTTTATTAACCAAATAAAGCCAATTTCAAAAACAGTATTATCAGGAATGAAAAGTATTACCAGAGATATGGAGGAATATTTTGTCAAAATAAAAAGGGTCAGTTCATCAGGAAGACATAATAATCATAAACATGAACTCTAAAAATAGTGTTTCAAAATACATAAAGCAAAATTTGACAAATTTAAAGAAAGAAACGTAGAAAAACAAAATCATAGTGGACATTTAACACCCCTAACTCATCTACTGAAAGAATATCTAGATTTCTAAAAAAATCATTAATAGTTATGGTTTTTATAAGATTTAGAAATCTAAAAAGAGTTACCCAGGTTTTATCACCTTAATAACATGGATCATGGCCTTAACTCTTAAGTCAGATCTACATGTGGATGGAAGGCAAGTATAGGAAACAGAGTTGGCCCATAGACAAATGCTGGTTACCTTGACACGCTATGTGTTAGCATTTTTTATTTCATACCTGGCTTTAGAATTATAATTTAGAGATATCTCTTTATTTTATAGACAAGGAAAATACCATCCAGAGAGCTAACCCATTTAATCAAACTCTATAGCTATTAGGAGCATGTACTGGAGCAAAGGTCAATCAGGCCTTCAATATATCTTTCTATTATACAGCACTGCCTGCTAGTCAACAGTTGCATGAATGATTAGAGACAATGTGGAGGATCAAACCAATCTCAATTTCTTGGATTGATTGATCCTAGCTTCTGTAAAAAAAAGTCCATTTCAGTTCAGTCAAGAAGAAGGGGACAATGTGGGTAGGGGGCCATATAAACCTCAAAAACTACTATCAACTTATGATTTAATGTACGACCCATGTCATCCACTAAAGTAAATTTACTCAATGTCCTGCCTTAAGCCATGGTTACAAAATGGTTCTAATGTCTTTTATTTGATTGAGGAAGTCAAACATCACATTTCACATTTATCTAGGCATATCTAATAGGCTGCAAATGAAAGTAAAATTCTTTTTAAATTTTTTTTTATTTTTTATTAACATATAATGTATTATCAGCCCAGGGGTACAGGTCTGTGAATCACCAGATTTACACACTTCATAGCACTCTCCATAGCACATACCTTCCTGAAAGTAAAATTCTAAGGAATGTCAACAATATGAGTAAGTAATTTTACTTCTCTAGGCCTCCTTTCTCTACAGTAAAGAATGACCATGATGAGCTTGGAAATTTTCTACTCATTGCCACGTATTTTAACAATGCAGCAAAGTGAAAAGAATATACAGAAACACCATTTGCATTGATATAACAGAAACCCAGATGATGAATATTAATACTCAAAGAATTTTGGGGGGGAATGACTTCAATGGATAACATTGTCACAGACAAATTCTTTCCCTGGATGTAGTCATTTTTCTCCTTCAGGTCTCCGGTATTTGAGATTTGACCACTGTCAAATATAACGCCGTTATGGGAAACAACAGGCAGGGGGCAGCAGATTTCAAAGAGGAACAAGTAAACAGTGACAACTATAATAGCAGAAAAAAACATTTTTCTCTTATCTTTTTCTGATTCTTCAGTTGCCGTCTATTTAAATTATTATTTAATTTTATAACTTTAAATTGTATATATAGATATGTATATAATAAAGCAAGATGTCACTACAAATTATAAAAATTATGATTCTAAATAAAAATACATGAGATGTACGAAAGCTCACACAATTAAACTTATGTATTCAAAATTTTATATAATGTACTAACGTGTGTATACATATGCATATGTGTATCTTTTTGTGTGTGTGAGTTTTTTTTTTAAAGTATTTCTTCCCTTCATTGGGGAGAAATACTTATTAAAAAAAAAAGAAAAAGATACATATATGCATATCTTTTTTAGCTGACAATCTTCTGCTTGTTTCTGCACTATGGCCATAAAAAAGAACTTGTTGCCATTCAGGGGAAAAAATTGTATACTTCTGAAAAGATGTTTTGATAGTAGGAGAATATCTAGCATTGTGTAATATTAAAAATTCTTAGAGCAGTGGCATGGAAAAGCATGGTGACACACACAGAACCACATTCCAAGGGTCCAAAGAATATTCCAACAGAATTAAAATGAAAGTAGGCAAGAAATTCCTTGTTATGTTAGCTTTATTCATATTCCATTATTTTTATATAATATCACACCATTTAATTATAAGATGGATTTTATAGAAAAACTAATTATACCAGGGTAGAGTATAAGCATCAGCTTATAAACAGGTAGCACAAGGGCCTAAAATGATTAAGCAGCTTGCACAAATAACCCGTCCACCTAAAGACTGAAGGAGGAAAAGAACTAGTACTCTTTCAGTCTAATGTACTGATAACAACAATAGTTGTGCCAGAGAATAAAACGGAAAAAATTTATTCTAGCTTAATTATTCTTTATTACTTACTGGTTTCCCTTGAACTCCTCTCTCTCCAGGGTTTCCAGTCTTACCCTACACAAGGAAGAAAATGTGTGAGTCCCCTAGCTCCTTCACCAAATATTAACCACACACCAAGAAAAACAGGGAAGATTTTATCTATTTATCTTTAATGTAAAATGTTTTACTACTTACAATAAGACCATAGGGCCCTCTTTTTCCTTGATCTCCTTTTTCACCCTAACAAAGTATCAGTACCAGAGGAGTTAATAGGAATATGGATTATGGTTTTACACGTGCTAGCATATACTGACATACAAGAAAATAAGACATCAAGTATATAATTCAAGATTCAAAAGAAAGTATTTGTCTGTGTAGAGTAAAAATTTTATGTATGTTTCATACGTTTACTAAGAGAAAATTTAGAACTACACTTTCGTAAGAAAATATAACAGTTTTAAATCAGGTAGAACACCTATGGGCTCAAAAAAACATAATGTGTATGAAATGAAAAAAATCAGTATTTACCTTGGCACCTTGTATACCTTGTTCCCCTAAGAGACCGTCTGGTCCTCTTGGTCCCTAGGGATGGAAAAAGTTCTATTGTTAATTTGAAATGTTATTATTATTATTGATTACGGTTATACATCCTCACAAATGAACAGACTGTTCTTGACAAATTCCTCTGCTTCCTTCTATACCATGACCACAGAAAAGGATACAGCCGGATACATGGATGAACCTATTTGTTGTTTGTTTTTTTTTAAGATTTTATTTATTTATTTGACAGACAGAGATCACAAGGAGGCAGAGAGGCAGGCAGAGAGAGAGGAGGAAGCAGGCTCCCCGCTGAGCAGAGAGCCCGACGCGGGGCTCGATCCCAGAACCCTGAGATCATGACCTGAGCCGAAGGCAGAGGCTTTAACCCACTGAGCCACCCAGGCGCCTCAAGACATGGCATTTTTAGGGCTAAAAGGATTCAAAGGAGGAAGAGAACTTTCACATGTCTATATAAGGAATAAAGGTATCATTTTGACAGTTGGAGATCATGCTCTAAAAGGAACTCTGGACAGAGGGATAGGATAAGAAAAGGGTACAGAGGCAGGAAAGAAGATACCCAAGAAAGAAAAAAGTAGTTTGTTTAGCTGGTTTATTGACTACAAGTAGTATTTCTCAATATTTCTAACTAAGTATTTTCTATATTAAGAAATAATTGTGGAAAGCCTGGGACTTAAAAGGTCAAAGACTGGAGTTTATATTTAAATCAATAGGTAATGAGAAGGAACTGAAGACTTCTTTTTTTCTTTAAGATTTTATTTGTTTGAGAGAGAGAGCCCATGCCTGTGCACTCAAGCAGTGGGGAGGGGCAGAGGGAAAGGGAGAAGTAGACTTCTCGCTGAGCATGGAGCCAGACTCAGGGATCTGGGCCTCTGGGATGATGACCTGAGCCGAAGGCAGATACTTAACCAACTGAGTTACCCAGGTGCCCCTAGAAGGCCCTGAAGATTTCTATACAGAATAGTGATACAAATTTCCCAGCACAACAGGCTCCTTCTCTTTTCTCCCACCTGAGGTCAGCTTGGTTTAGCTTTATATTCTTACTGCTTACTGTAATAGGACTCTTTTCCTGGGTGTTCTTATGATACTGCATTCCCTGATCCTCTTAGGCACATTCAGGGTATTAGAGAGAAGGTTCACACTCCATGAGATCTGTAGCTCTACTGGTCATACTAAAGTTAAAGCCATAGCTCTAGCTCTTCAATCTCAGTTTGTATTGAAGGTACTCAAGGACCTGGCCCTACCTTCTTTGTCCTATTTTCCCATGGAAGACTATCAAGCTGAGTTTCAGTCTTATTGTGTAGAACGTTGACTGTCAAGTTGAGGAATATGGATTCAATTTAGTAGGTAAGAGAGTGCTATTCATTTAATAAACATTTGCTGAGTGCCTATTGTAAGCCAGCCATTACTTGAGGCACAGAAGATACAGTGGGGAGAAGAGACACATCCCTGAACTCATAAGCAATCAAATAAATACCTAAAACTATAAAATGACAGTGAGTAGTCAAATGTAATGAAGTAAATAAAGGAGCTTAAGGGATTAGAGAGAATTCAAGATGGGGAGCCCTATTTTAGAGAGGGTAGTCGAGAAGCCTCTCTAAAATGGCATATAGGCAAGATCATTCTGACAGAAGAATCTACAAAGGTCCTGAGGTAGGCACATGCTTGGAATGATTGACAGTTAAGTAACTGAAGAAAAAAACAGGAACAGTTATTAAAGGATGACTTTGAAGTTTTAAGTGCAAAGATCCCTCAGGACCTCATTCTAAACATAATCTTCACCTTAAAAATTCAGCAGCCTATATTGATTCTCTTTCTCTGTCATCTTATAAGCCCATTCTCCTCTTTCTGCCCTGTAAGAAAATACTTTAAAAAATTTTTTGGAGTTATAACAGAAGGTGGCTGAAGGAGTATGAAAAGGAACGAGTGTTGTCCAGTGACAGATGGCAGCTACTCTTGTGATGAGCATAGCATAACCTAGGAAGTTGTTAAATCAGTATGTTGTACACCTGAAACTAATGTAAGATTGTGGGTCAACTATACTTCAATTAAAAAAAAAAAAAAAGGGAATAGATGATCAACATTCTTATCAACACAGCAGAAAACAAGTGAGATCTAGACTGAAAATGTGTCCACAGGGAATTAGGCACTTAACACTTTTGAACCTGAAATCTCTATCTTGCTTGGATATTTTATGATAATAATTAGTAGAGTGATGACAGCATTAATAGCAAACAAACTGGAAGCGTAGGCTTGCTTGGGTGGAGAGGGAGAATGAAGCGAACACAAGGAATGTGATTCTAAACGATCAACCACAATGAGGCAGGTATCTCCAAGGCTAGTGCTAGAGAGTGCAAAGTCATTCTGTCTAGGTTTACTTTTTTTTTAATTTTTAAATTTCTTTTAGATTTTATTTATTTATTTGACAGAGAGAGAGCACGCACGAGAGGGAGCGAGCGCGAAAGAGCACCAACAGAGGATACTGTAGGCAGAAGGAGGGAGAGAACACAGAGCCTGATGCAGGGCTTGATCCCAGAACCCATGACCTAAGCCAAAGGCAGACACTTAACTGACTGAGCCACCCAGGTGCCCACATTCTGTCGAGGTTAAAATGGTAGCATCGAGGGGCACCTGGGTGGCTCAGTGGGTTAAAGCCTCTGCATTCAGCTTAGGTCATGATCCCAGGGTCCTGGGATCGAGCCCGAAATCGGGCTCCCTGCTCAGCGGGAGCCTTCTTCTGCCTCTCTCTGCCTGCCAATCTGCCTACTTGGCATCTCTGTCTGTCAAATAAATAAAATCTTAAAAAAAAAAAAAAAAGATTGTTTGGTCTAAAGATGGCAAGTATCTTTTCTTATATAAAATCAGATTAAGTGGCTTCCCAGATACATACATAGAAAAGACTGAGTCTAGGTCAGGAGGAAGATCTCAAAATCAACTGCCAGTTTCTGCTTCTGAATATAAATCACCTAGTGTCAAGGCTGAACTAGTGCAAACTCTGCTTTTTTCTGTTTTTTTAATATGAAGAAACGGAAGCCTGCAGATATAAGCTGCCTGATTCATATGATGTCTAAATGTATAAAGACTTTAAATAGTTATGCTTTATTAAGTTTATGATATTTTTTCAAATGTTAGAAAGAAGAAAAGGTTAATCCTGTTAACAAGTGAATTTAGATTGAAAAGGGGACCTGAAGTTTAGGGGATGTTTATAAAATGGATATGAAACATTTATAATTAAAGTGCTGATTGGCATTATAACTGAAAGGAGCTCCCTTTTTTGCTCTAAATATAGCAATTGCATTAATTAAAGGCAATAAAACCTAAGGTTGCTGGTTAAGAGGTTAAGGCTGAAAGAACTCTAAGGAAGCTTAATGCTCTCTATGTTTCAGTTAAGGCTAAACAAGCTCTAAGACAGACCAACAGCATTAAAACAGGCATCTAATTGGGCATTAAGTTATTTTTTTTTAATATCTGCTTTAAAATATCTGATTATCAGGGCACCTGGGTAGCTCAGTCAGTTAAGTCTCTGATTCTTGATTTTGGCTCAGGTCATGATCTCAGGGTTGTGAGACTGAGATCTGTGTTGGCTTCCATGCTGGGCGTGCAGCCTGCTTCAGATTCTCTTTCCTTCTCCTTCTGCCCCTTCCCCCAACTCATGCACATGTGAACTCAATAAATAAAATAAAATAAATTAAATATCCAATTATCTATAAAGCTGTTGGAGAATGTATGCTAGCTAAATTAAAAATCTGATCTTTTCCTCATCATCTGTAAGAAAAGTTAAAGTTTGCTATGATAAGTGGCTATTAGTAGGTTCTAAAAACTGGAATAAAGTCTGGTACCTCAAGTATATAAATTAAGCATATTTCATAAAATAAGAAGAACTTGAATTATAGGTAATAGTCTTAAAGAATTAGCAAAATTCCTGAATAGTCACATAATCCTAGAAGTATCAGATGATAGGAGACAAAACCACTACTGTATATAAATTCTACAATTAAAAAAAAATTATCATTAACACTAATATAAACTGCATACTAGCTTATGTAGGAAGCTTTTATGAAAATTACAAGTCCATCTCTATAATGCTTATAATCAGTTTTAAAGAGCTGAAGCATCTATGAAAAAGAAACAACCCTTATTCACAGAACAAATGTCCTTCTAACTTGGATTCAGTATGTTTCTATTTCCTTTTAACCACATCCATCTTCGCTTGACCCTTCTGTTAATTTAAAATTACCCAGATGCCTAACTAAGTATGTCTAGCAGTCTGCTCTGGCTATCGATTGATACCGCTGGGACAAAACTTTCCCTTAGACAGAAACTATTATCTGTGATTTTGTGGGAAAAAAAAATCATTTCATTCTACTCTTGTTATAAACTTTTTCAGGAGAAGAAACCACACAAAAAGTTCTTCTCTTATACTTGGTGTACTCTAGGTGGTACTCACATTGAATCTAAATGCAATGGCTGGTTTCCCAATATGGTATGCATTTCCTCGAAGAAGCCACAATTTAGAATTTTTATGGTCATATCCAGTTTCCATCTTGCATACAGAAATCTTAAAATATTTCTAATACAGTTATTTCAATCTTTTTTCCTCATTTAAATATTAAGTAGCATAGAATAAAAAATTACTCAGTTGTATGCCTCTATACCCTCCTTCCCGAGAAAGGGTACAAAATCTGAATTTGTCTAATGATCGAAGGCACAATCCATGGGCAAGAAAAGAGATGTTAACTTTGCTCAGTGGGTCATCTCTCCTGTCAGGGAAGCTGGAGATAGGACACAGAAGCACATACTGGAAAGACACCAAAGGATGAGTTACCTAGCCCCAGTGAGTTAAATGTGTGCATGAGGGACAGCAAGTAAAGTTGTGCCAATTCCTAGTGACCCCCAAATGCTAAGCCATCATCTTACTGGTACTGCAGTAGAGAATCTGCTAGCCTGTATTTTCTATATGGTGGATGTGATTGTATATATTATATTGATTAGCTGTGGCATAATAAATTGTATTACTACACTTAAATGACTGTTCTTCAGCCAAACTTGGCAGGTAAAAAAAAAAAAAAAAGCTTAGAGTATGTAGGATAAATAATAATACTTTAAATTCATGCCGGATCTCCCACCTAGGAATCTCAAACCATAGGAATAATACTTTCAGCCAATCCTGCTCTTTTTCAGCTATGTAAGAAGTAGGATTATACAACCTTCACAAAGCAGGTGAGACAAATATTCAATATATTAATTTGTTTAAGTTGTTTGCTGAAATGGCAGACTTTGTTGTTTGCCTGAGCTTTTTTTGTCCTCTGGAAAAGTACCAATGTTGTACAATATTTCAAAAGCCACTGGGCTGTAACTAATTGAATAGTAAAACCCATGTGGTCCAGATCTGAAAGATCATTACTCTTGAATCCTCCATGGTATGAGGAGAATGCTTGACAAATGATAAGAAACCAGTAAATGTTAGACAGTTGAGTGACAGACGGATGGGCACGCAGACCCCTAGGAGAATGTCCTGTTATTGATGATGTTCACATGGCCATGTGATAACAATGGAAGTCACAGGTAAAACAGTAATAAGCACTAGTTCCATAATGATAATTCTCGGTGCGATCTCCAGGTCAATGTGTGTAGGGCACAGCTTCCTTTCCAGTGTACTGTGACACAGTTGTGTGTCATGAAGTGTTTACAGATGTGCTGGGAAGATCAACCCCCTCAGCCTTTGGGGTGAGCGGGAAGAGCTGGAGCACAGAAACTTCCAGGCAGATACCTTTCCATTTATCTCTGTGGGTTAGACATGTAGTCTTTTTTTTTTTTTAATTGAAGAACACTGGGAAAGATGGACCTAGCATATTGATACCACATGTGTAGGGGAGAACAGATTAAGAAGAAGATAGTAGAAACAGGAAGACATTAGGTGACATCTGGGATGGAACTTTATAATAATAAATTCTTAAATATTCTGGTCTTCAGTTCTTTTTGTATTCTCAATGTTCAGAAATTGCCTGAAATATTCTCCTGCAAAGGAAGTGTTTTTGTACTAAACAAAGCCTTTATTTCTAAATCAGATTTCTTTTTTTTTTTTTTAAATATTTTATTTATTTATTTGACAGAGAGAAATCACAAGTAGATGGAGAGGCAGGCAGAGAGAGAGAGGGAAGCGGGCTCTCTGCTCAGCAGGGAGCCCGATGCGGGACTCGATCCCAGGACCCTGAGATCATGACCTGAGCCGAAGGCAGCGGCTTAACCCACTGAGCCACCCAGGCGCCCATCTAAATCAGATTTCTTTGTTTAGAAAGAACTGAATGAACTTTAGGTAACTGTGAAAAGCCATTTTGGGAGAGAATCAGTAAAATGTATTTGGAGGATAAGAGGAAAACAGACCATTGAAAAGATAACAGTTGAGGACAAAGTGGCAAATCAGAAAAGGATAACGATCTATTTGACTAATGAGTGGGTAAAGAAGATGTGGCGTGGATATACAATGGGATATTACTCAGCCATAAAAAAGAATGAAATCTTGCTATTTGCAATAAGGTAGATGGAACTAGAGCATATTATGCCAGGTGAAATTAGTCCGAGAAAGACAAATATCGTATGATCTCACCTCCATGTGGAATTTAAGAAACAAAACAGATGAACATAGGGGAAGGGAAGAAAAAATAAAAGAAGATAAAAACAGAGAAGGAGGCAAACCACAAGAGACTCTTAACTATAGAGAACAAACAGGTTGCTGGAGGGGAAGGTGGTGGAGGGATGGGTTAGCTGGGTGATGAGCATTAAGGAGGGTACTTGATGGGCTAAAATAGTACTGGATGGTATATATAATTGATGAATCACTAAATTTTACTCCTAAAACTAATACTACACTTTGTTAGTGTTACATTAACAAACTTGAATTTAAAGAACACCTTAGAAGAAAAAAAAGGGGAGGGGGAGAGAAGGATAACAATTACCCAGGGATCATGGGGAGTTTAGAAAACCATAGAGCCAATGACCTTTCTGTATGACTTAGGAGAAAACACAAATGGTCCAGGAGAATTCTTTTTTTCTTTTTTTTAAAGATCTTATTTATTTACTTATTTGACAGAGAGAGATCACAAGTAGGCAGGAGAGGCAGGCAGAGTGGGGGGTGGGGAAGCAGGCTCACCGCTGAGCAGAGAGCCTGATGTGGGGCTCGAGCCCAGGACCCTGGGATCATGATCGGAGCCAAAGGCATTAACCCACTGAGCCACACAGGTGCCTGGTTCAGGAAAATTCTTGTTTAGTTAGGTACATGGCTTCTATAAGACCTCAATTACTTAATTAACAAAAGGCAAAACATTAACAAAAAGTATTTCCGCTTTTTTTCAACTGCATAAAACTGGTTGAACTTTCTCACTTTGAATAATACAAAGCTGAATAAACACATTGGAGCTGATGAAGTACTGAATGCTGGCAAGGTACAGACCACTAAATGAATAAATTATTATTTTAAATTTCACTTGGGCTAAAATAGAAATGGCCATCAGGATTATTCGTAGATTGTAAATCTATAACCCAGTGAGGAAAAGAGTTTTTCAGAAAAGAAATAATAATAAAGACAAATTTGCTCTCTTTCATCAATCTTCACTTAAAACACAGGACATGATACTGAAGTTATTACTTCAAACTGGGCATTCTTAACACCTTTCTCCCATTTGCCAACTTCAAAAATGAGGTTTTTGTTTTGTTTTTAACTTCTGTTAGTTGGACACCATGTTCTTAGAAGTTAGCCCTAAAAATCAAAGTAAAGCCAAGGGAGAAAGGAGAATTCTTACAACCCACATATTCAGATTTATCAAGAAAAAAAAATGAAAAACCTCCTTCGTATTCTGTATGGTGTCGAATAAGCACAGGACTGGGAGATAGGCACACTAAGGTTTGAATGCTGGTTTTGTCATTTCTCTCTGTGTGCCTACAGGCATATAGTTAAATTCCCTGAGTTCTGTTTTCCTCAGCTATAATATCTAAGATGATACATCTTCTTCAGGTAGTTCTAAGTATTAAGTAAGGTAACAGATGTAAAGTTGCCTGACATGTAATGGACATGCAGTAAATTGTGGCTCTTATTTCTTCAAAGGAAAAAAAAAAGGATTTAATGTTTAAAAAACTCAAAGATTGAAAGATTTCAAATTTAATTCTTATACATAATCACCAAACAATGATGATTATATCACTTCTGATTTATATTTAATTAACAGTCATCCTGCATTTGTCTTCATTCCATTTCCTATTGCTCTTATTTTGTCATGTTACTATTCCTTGCTCTGTAAGTCTCTTGGGAGTAGAAAAACAGTTTATTTAAACATCTTCACACTTATAATTCTCCCAAAGAATGGAACTGGAAATTGAGAATGTGAAAGAAGAGTTCTATATGAATTAGTAAAATTTGTAAAACATAAAATGGAAAAGTATGGTTTTATGTGTACAAATGATAACAAGTCACACTTTAATTAATGCAGGTAGTTAGTTCATCTAATATAATGAAAACAAGGAAAAAGCCAACAATATCTAAGCACAATCTGAAGACATAGAGCTATTTTTATCGATCACATCACTATTTGTGAAGTTTTTTTTTTTTTTTTCTATTTAGGTTAATGTATTAGGTTACTTCTTCCATTAGATAACTTACTCTTTGTCCTTTAGGACCTTGACTCCCAGGTGGTCCTCTTGCCCCCACATGACCCTACTCATTGAAAATTTAAAAATCAGTTACAGAAGTCACAGAAATGTTAGCAAAATAGCAAAATATGACATGTAATTCTCCTTGGGAATTCTTAAAATAAAATTGATTAATCTCCTTTAAAATTTGCTTTATTTATGAAATAAATGCCATACTTCCCTCCCCCCATTATTCTGCTATTCTTCCCTTTCCAGGTATTCCAACTAGTTTTCAGGAGGAACCAACCCATGGAGTGACAGTGAAAAGAGAAAAATAAATAGCCATTCAGCCAGTCTGACTAGTTTAATCAGCTTGGTCCATCAAAAAAGCAATGGCTGTTGCTGAAAGATTTCTTTCTCATTATTCTAGATGTTAATGATAATTACAAGAGTAATAGAGTTTTTTTCCTGTTACAATGAAAATGTCACAAATTACACCAAATACGTCACAAATAGATGTAATGAAGATTTAGTTGTCTACTTATTACTAAGTCAATTACAATGAGTTTTTTAGACTTGATAGTTTTTCATAAAGACTTAATTATAAAATAAAATCTATTTATTTATATGACATTAGGTAGATAAAAACAGTGAACTTTTATAGGATTGAAGATTTATTTATTATCTTATGTGAGTAAAAAGATTGGCAATCATACCAATCTACAGTTTGGCAACTGTACCAATCTCAGTCTTCCTAATTTTAGAAGTTAATAACATGCCTATCAAAGTACTGGAAAGCCAAGGCTTTCTTCAAAACAAGAGCTTCACAAAACAGCATAAACCATTTCTGATAACAGTTCTATTTAGGGGATTATTAAAGCTTATCTTTTTCATATTTAAGTTGATAATAATGACCAAATTTTGATAAGCAAATTTATTTCTTGGAGTCAAGATTTGATTACCTTTCTCTATATAATAAATGGAGTATTTTCAAAACTCAAGTTTTGGTCAATAAAGATATATTTTTTTCCTGACTTTTATCTGGTCATTTGAGAATACTTCTAAATTTCTAAGAAAAATATTGTAACTTATTTATGTTTTGTTTATCCATGCTCGCATGTACACTTGATTACTGACTCTGTTTTCTTATATGTGGTTTTTCAAAAGAAAGTTTAAATTTCTTTTTGTTTTAGGCTACACAATTATACTGATTATTAAAAGTAAATAATATAGCAAGTAGCGGTGAGAAAGTTTAAGATACCATGAAATATTCTAGAGTGTTTTACATTGAATGAAGAGAGAAGTAGCCTCCATCAGTTTATACATTACTTATTTTGCCTAAGAATAAGAAGTTTTTTTTTATTAAATAAAACATAGATTTAAATTTAAATAGACATTGAAGAAGGGAATATAAAGACTTTACTCACTGGTAATCCCAGTGGACCAATGGGTCCTGGATCCCCAGGAGGACCTGGATATCCCTATAATTTGAGTAAATATGAAAGACATAAAGTTTCTATCATATCTGATTATTTCCATTGAAGACAAACCAGTAAATTATAAATAGTAGTAAAAGTGATAATGTAAATAAGATCTCTCTTTCCTATCCAATATATAAAAGGTAATGGGAAATGTACTACAGTTAGAAATAAGACATGATTATACAGAAGCTGTATATCCTTTTATTAGTAACTCTGCCTAGAAAAGAAATTTGCTAACCAGAATCACATATTATAACCTATTGAGAAGAGAATATTCATCTTATCTTTCTGTAGGTTTTGTTATGTTATGAATAGATACTATATTATCTAGATTATGAAGCCTTTTCATTGTCAGAGGCCAGAGAATTCTGTAATTAAGGAATGTGAATGTGTATAAATACTCTAGAGCTTGTTAAATTTTAGAAGGAACACACCCTTTACAGCATAATTACTAATTCAGAGAATCTCTTAGTAGATAATAGTTCCTGATATTGATTAACCTAATGGATCTACTAAATTTCTTAGTTTACAGCAACTGGACATAGCTAAAAAAAAAAAAAAATTTACAGAGTTTTGCTGATACAACAGAAGTTAAAACTAAAGAAAAACTTATGTAAAATAAATTTGTAGACAGTCTTATGTGCCACCAGATCTATTACAATATATTTTCTGAAGTAAGATTCTTTCATTGATATTTTTTTGTTCTCATTCCTATCATGTTTAGAAACTACTTAATAAACTAAAAAAATACAATCTATATATAATAGTTGTCAGCTATTACTACCTTAAAGATGCAAGATAGGTAAGATGAATTCTGGATTCTGATGTTTCACATATCAAAAATTACATCAGGACCACAAACGCATGGAAGAGTGACAGTGGTGATATGTGCTATAGAAACTATAAGCTATAAAAGAAAAGTAGAGCCTTCGTCATATTCTTTTTTCATTCATTTCACTAATTTATGGTGGCTTAATTCTTCTCTTAAATCTATAGAGTCATTTGACCAAGTCATCTGATTTTTCATGCTTTGCAATAGCAATCAGCATTTGAAAGGTAAACTGTTTAAAGGAAAGGAAAATTCAAATGGAAATATACTGTAAAATAAACACTTTTCACTTATTTAAATTTCACTCAAGATAATTCCACTTCTGGAATTATGATGTTCTTTGGAAACATATATTTCAAATCAATGACTCTTACCATAACACCCTTTTCTCCTTGGGGACCTAGTGGACCTGGACTTCCCCGTTCTCCCTTTTAAAACAAAGATAAAAGAAAAATATTGAGGCAAGTTAATCAGTCAAGACTGAGATAAGCCTTGACAGGAAAATTGTCAGACTCATATCTTACATGCACATATCATCCTAACTGCCAATACTTTTTAATTTACAAATTGTATATTTTTACCTTAAAGTTGCTATACTTCTAATATAATAAAAATCCTCAAAATATATTTCAAGAGATAAAATACTAAAAATATTTTTATAAGTAAAAATGCTTGTCATTTTGAGGCATATAAAATAGGAGGATAGTAAAAGTATCAAAACATATTTTAAGAATTAACTAATTCCTGGGGTGCCTGGGTGGCTCAGTGGGTTAAAGCCTCTGCCTTCGGCTCAGATCATGATCCCAGGGTCCTGAGATCAAGCCCCGCATTGGACTCTCTGCTCAGCAGGGAGCCTGCTTCCTCCTCTCTCTCTGCCTACCTGTGATCTATGTCTGTCAAATAAATAAATAAAATCTTAAAAAAAAAAAAAAAAAACCTTTAAAAAAAATAAAAATAAAAAAAAATAAAAATAAAAAAAAAAGAATTAACTAATTCCTATAACCATTGAACAAAATTTTATTTATGTAATCTGTCTACCACAAGTATAATTATGATAATCAAATATGCCATAGTACATTGAAAGAATTAAACTGATTCACATTAAAATTCCTAGGATTAGTATAGAGCATTCGACCTTGCACAGAAAAAAAAAGTCAGAATAAAAAAAATTACAAATCTAAGTTTTTAAAATGAGCTTATTTTATACTTGTTAAATTGTTAATAAAAAATCAATAAGTATACATATTAAGCACTTTCAATGTACTGAGAGTTGGAGAGCTATAACAGAAATTTGGCTTAGAGTCTACTCTCAAGTATTTGAAGACATGACGTTAAAAAAGGTCAATCAATTAGAGGACAATTAAATTGTAAATTGTGTGGTGCTTATTCTAAGTCCAGGAAGGAAAGAAATCAGGAAGGATCAGAGGAATCTGAGAAGACTTTATGGAGGAGATGAGACTTTGAGTCCTACAGTCTGGCTTTGAATAAACAGAGGGAAACAGAGAGAATACTCAAGCTAAAAAAACAAAACAGTAAGAACAGGAATAAGAAAAGTATGTAATATATGAGAGGGGAGAGAGAAAGGTTTATATTGGAGACTATTAGAAAATGTGTTAGATGAACTGATTAAGCCAAAATTATGTACTACTTTGACAGCAAAGTAGAGGACCCAAAGTAATTGAGTCAACAGTAGGGAGCCAATGACGGTTTTTCAAAATGTTTCAGATGACCCATCAAAATTAGTCCTCTGCTTGTAGTATGTAGGATGGATGAAAGGATAGAAATATGACAGGATAAATTTAACATAAACTGATAAGAGTATGTTGGGGGTAGGGTGGGTTTTAGATTGACTATTAGAAAAGATAAATTACATAGAAAAAAACTCTAAGCCCTGCTAAAAGATTAGGCATAGAGAATGGAGGAAAAAGGAAAGCAAATATGGGTTTCCCTCTATTTATTCCAGAAGACTGGAAGAACTGAAATAGGTATAAAGTACACTAATGGACATGAGATTATTGGGAAGAGATCAGTTTTAAACCTGGGGAAAAAAGTGATAAATTTTAGACAGGTAGACTTTGACTTAAACTAAACATTTCAGATAGCAGTAACTGGAATATTTTCTAATTTACTCATAGTCCTGCCTCTACTATCTCACAGAGTAGCCTTATGTAGTAACTGCACAAGACTATCATGCTTACAATTTATATCGAGCACAATAGGTTTTAGTCAAAGACCCAAAGTTTTGGTTTATAACCTATTAGTCCATTATAAGATTCCATTAAAAAAAAAATTAAAAAAAATTTAAATGTCCTTGGTTTCAAGTAAAGAATTACTTTTTATTTTTTAAAAAGACTTTCCTAAATTTGAAACTCAACATGGACAATCACTCCCAAGGTAATAATGATTTCTAGGTCATCTTTAAGCAAATTACAATTTCCATTTCCATAGCCAGGAATATGCACGAATAATTGCACACTGGATTCCAAGTGAAAAGCAAGAGATTGTGACTGAGACTTGGATCAGGTAGTGATAATTAAATTCCTTTCAAAACTACTTCCTTTAGGGAGCTTGCTCTGATAAAGTTGATTTAAATATGATCTAGTCATAAACCTAGACCATCAGTTTCAGTTTCTCTTCAGACCACATCATCACAACCCAAAGAGTAGTCTGCCCTTTAAAAATTAGAAACATATATCCCATTAACTATATTTCAATATATTTAAGATATTCAAGACAGATGGTATATTTTAAGTTATGAGTGATTTCTAATCAACATAAAATACCATATGAATGTCTCCTGTTTGAGTTTAGCCTAGAATTCTTATCATTAGAAAAACAATGAAAGGCATTACCTTTTCACCAATGCTTCCAGTAGTCCCAACTTCTCCAGGTAAACCAACAGGTCCCTTTTAGGAAAAAAATATAACAGAAAGCACACATTTTTACTGCAGTGCTATTACAGCATTTTGGTTTTAAGTAACGTTAACCCATGTTTCTTTTTAACTCATCCTAAATTTTATCTTAGAGTAAAATTCTTCCTAGTATAGATGTCTAGCCTATGACTTCACATCAAAAAGTAATCTATTCATTCATTCAACAAATATATATGAATGTCTAATATGTGGCAGGCCCTGAGCTGGGAGGCACTTAGTTTCATATCCAAACACAGTCCTTGACCTTGTGGAATTTGTAATCCAGGGGATGTTATAAAGAACTGTAGTTTTCATAGCTTCTTGATGTGGATATATCAGTTCATGAAGTCATTTCTGTGACTTCTTTGAAAATTCCCAATATTAGCACACATCCATTCATTAATCCATTGTCATTCAAGAAATATTTGGTGCCTGCTCTGTGCTGGTATTACATTACTTTGCTGAGATTTCGTTAGCAAGTAAAGCAGACACAGGCTCTCATGAGGCAAAAAGTCTGATACAAAGACTAAAACCAACTAAATTAAAAAGTAATAATTACAAATCATCACACTGGCTTATAAAGGAAACAACTGTGATAACGAGGTAGAGACTGAAAGAGAAGAGAGGGTAAAGCTCAGGTCTGACATCTAATCTGAAAGCTGAAGAATAAGAAGAGGCCAGTTGGCCAAGAGAAGAAAGCAGAAAGAGTGTTCTAGATGAGTAAACAGCTTGAGTAAAGGATGAATTTAGTGCATTGAAAGGAATGAAAGAATGCAGTCAGTAACACTGTTTCAAAGTGAACAAGGCTCAGTGTTCATCTACCTTGTCTTTATGGATTCTACTTCAAACAATATAGCAAACAAAATAACATAGACCTAGCTGTATAACAACATAATCTTTTTCCTAGGATTATTTAAAGATGTACGAAGCATTTTCTTTTTCAATAGCTATACTTTGTTTAAATAGATTATTGTATGATAGTATAAATTAGCTTATAGAAGGCACCTAAATCATGAAAAAAAAATGATTTGCTATGTTGAAGCTAACTGAAGTTAAAGCATGGGGTATGATTTTATCTACATATCAATCTCTCCCTCACTCCCCTACCTACCTCTCTACCTACCTACCTACCTATTTATCTACTCGTAATGGATACACCGATGTATGGTAAGCACTTCCTGTGTGTCTTATTTAATCCTCACAAGAGCCATATTTGGTAGTATTATCCCGCTGCACTTACAGACAAGGCAGGTGAGTTAAATAGCTTGCTGAGGTGGATGCGTTTAAGTAGTGTGGTTGAGTTTAAATGGCCCTTGGGCACTTAAAATGTAGCAGATCAAAACTGATATGTGCAGTAAACATAAAAGACATCAGATTTTGAAGACTTACTACAAAAAGAATGAAAAAATTAAATCACTGTTTAAATTGATTACATTTTTAAATGAATGTTTTGGTAATATTGTTTGGTTTAAATGAAATGTTAGTAAAATCAATTTCATCTGCATCTTTTTACCTTTGTAAATATGGCTGTTGAAAAACGTTAAATGACATTTGTGACTGGCCTTGTATCTCTATTGGACAGCACAAATTTATATTCTCAAAAACTATTCAAATGTTAATGGTTATATCCAGTAGAAGTGATCTAATATATTTCTATGATTACTGATTTTAAGAGCATTGACACTTTCACTCTGAGACAATGATCAATGGTCAGTTAATCAAATCTGAGAAGAACAATGAAATATAAATATTTGTGAGACAGTAAACAAAATATCAGAAACTGAACACAGACTAATATTGATTCAGGGGAAAAACCCTTTTCCTAACACAAATAATCTAGATGAGTGAATGGAGTAGGCCCACTTGACTTATACCAGTATTGATTATGTGTACCAGATCAATGTCCCCTACAGAACTATTTTGCTTAGACCATAGCACTTGCTTACTAATTAATGGAAACTGAATTAGGTACTAAGATTTAAAAATCCAGAGATTTTATATATGAAGATTAATAAGATTCCTAGTTTTAGATGATCTAGCACGCACAGACAAGCATTTTCAAAGGCAAATCTGGATGGATCTAAGCAACAGTTACTACTTAGATGCATTTTTTCATTCACCACAGTCCATACCAATTGCTCTTAACTCTTATTACTATATACCACCTGCTTCCAATAGGGCACTTGAGTTTGTCAGTACTGATGTCAAGTATTAGGAGGTACAGTCTACCAAATTTGGAAGAAATAAGTTCTCACTGGAAAATGGGCAGTTCACAGGCTTATATCTTTGTCCACTGGGAATCGTTAATGAAACTTATATTAAGAAAGCATAAATAATGTATTAAGACTATGATTCCTCCCAACAGTTTTCTTTAGTTTCTTCTATCTGTTTTCAAGTTACACAGAAAACAGAGAAATTTCTAAATTAGTGTTGTAGGAATGATGTACATTTTCCCAAAGGCAAAATGTATAAAATTTCATTCATAATTATTTCATTAGTTATTATCTACCAGGTATAAAACAATATACTAGTCAACTTAGAAATAACTAGTAACTAAAATACAAAGATAGCAAAAATAATACATAAAACATGAAGATAAAGTACTATAGAATATCAGATAAAGTTAAGTCAGCAAACTGTGACCGCAAAGGCTGGCTACCTCTTTTGCTCAGTTTCACTGAGACACAGCAATGTCTACTTGTTTACTAATTCTCTATGGCTGCTTTTGCCCTACAAAGGCAGAGCTTAGTAGTTGTGAGAGAGTCTGTAGGGCCCACAGAGCCCAAACCATTTCTCTTGGTTATTTAAGAGAACTACAAAGCAGTCACTGAAGCTATAGCCTTCATTTATAAGAACTATCAGAAATTTATACTTTTTTTCACCAAGAATTCTCATTTAAAAAGTTTCAAAACACTGATTCTACATCTAACACACATTAAGGAAAATGACAAAGCCTAGAGCCAAAACACACTGTGTTAAGAGCTAGACAACTCTACAATAATTGAAAATATTTCATTTTTTATAAAATAGGATATGTAATAGACTATTTATAGATTTTGTTAGCTGAAGCAGAAATTCAGAAGGCCAAAAAGCCTTGCATATAATAAATCACTTGTTAGAATTGAAAAGAAGTATTATTTTTTTCTAAAAGTCAGTAAAACTCTAAAATATACTAGTTCTATTTTTTTAAGTAACCACATCCTCCTTATTCACTAAAGACTAATATAAAATTAGAATGTTTCCTAGTTGAAACTAAAATGTTTAAAAAAACTTTTACATAAAGTTCATAGACTTGACAATTCTGCCTTAACTGTGGTTTAGAACTTGTCTATATTGTTTCTAATTTTCTTTGCAGTACAGAAACAACTGCAGGTTTAAGATAAAATAAAATAAAATAATTCAGAGCCCACATCTCTTTAAACTCACTTGAAAATGGGGTATTAGAAGGCGAATTCTCGAGGATGTAGCTCAGTTTTATCTTAGAAATATTAATTTCAATGTTTGCACTTATTAGTGTTACTGAGTTTATCCACTTTTTAAAAATTTTTAGAAGTTATCTTACTACAATAAAAGCAATATTTGGTTATACTATATGAAATTGCTGATATTGACTTTTTTTAAACATTAAACATTGATAATTTTACACGGTTCAATCTAGTATAAAACTTTGAGGGTAGGAGAAACAGATGACTGGCCATGATGAGAAAGTGACAATTTTAAGCACTACATCAGAAAATGTATTTCCATTCTATTATTTACTTCTCCTCCTTAAGATCTCATACATTCACACATTTGTTGAAGATAGTGAAAATACAGACTTCTTGTCAGTCTAGACAGGTACCGGGAAGATGCAGAAAAGTGGAAATACAGTGCAGGTAACCTATCTGTGCAAGAAAGAGGAATGTGTTTTTAGATAAGACGGATATGAGATATATAGTGGACATTCTGGTAGGAATATCTGCAACACAATTGAGTACACAGGTCTAGAGCTAAGGAAAGATAACTGTGAACTATCAACAAAAAGAGTAACTGAGTAGAGATTATGTGGGCTGAGAAAAGGAAGGACCAAGAACAACAACATTTAGCAAGCAGGATGAAAAAAAGAAAACTTACAGAACTGACTATATAAAGAAAGTGTACTGTCAAAAGGAGGATATTGTCAGGGTAGCTGGGTGGCTCAGTCAGTTAAGCATCTGACTCTTGACGTCAGCTCAGGTCATGATTTCAGGGTTGTGAGATCTAGCTCTGCATTGGCCTTATATTCAGTGCATTGTCGGGCTGTCCCTCTCCTTCTGTTCCTCCCCATTCTTGAACATGCTCTCTCTCTCTCAAATAAATATATAAAATCTTAAAAAAAAAAAAAAACCTAAAGGAGGATATTCTCTATTTATTTTTGTCCATAATGTTTTTTTTAGACTTTTTCATTTAGGGCTAATTTTATGACTTGACAAACACTAATGGGCCTTTTCTGTTTATTTCAAAATGCATCATTATTCCTAAAAGGCTAACCATTATATCATATCACCCCGATTTTCAAATGAAACCTATAAGCTAAGGATATATGTGATAGTGTGATGTGGACTAAGCAACTTCAGCTCATTGTGCCTCCTCCTTTATCATTCAGAAGATGCAACCTCAATTTCATTAGTCTGCATGTTTTATAAAGCAAGGATAATGTCTTATCTGATATTATATCCCTTATACCTGGCATACTTCTTGGAATACAGAACATAATTACAAATACATGTTGAATGAATGAATGTTGAACAAATTAGATGGAGCCGTAGCTGTGGAAACAGATGAGCTGCCCACATCACCAGCAGAGATGCATAACCAAAGAGGCCTAGATCCAAAGACTAACTAAAGTGAGAGTATAAAGGCATGTCCATTTTTGCCCAATACGGGATTACTCTGTTGGGCTATATATGCTCCAGATCTCCCCTAAATGATTGTTTGGCTCTCATTTCCTCCAGTGGGAGGACGGAAAAACTAAAGCCCAGGATTTAATAGAGTGATCAAACTCCAGGAGAGGTTAAATGTCTAACCAAGATAACTCTGTTAGAACAAAGCCATGGCCTTCTTTGGAAAAAAATGGGACCCTGACACTTGTCATGAGGACACCTGGATAGAGGTCCCTAAGATTTTGAAGCACCAGACTCTATAAGCTTACAAATGTGGTCTACCTCTCATTAATGCTAGCACTTTCCCCTCTAAGAAAACATGTGCCCCAATTAGGATTTTTCCATACATCCTCTATTGGCCATTATGTCAAGAACTAGGGTTAAGTTACAGCATAACCCATCTGGGAGCTTGATATGTCTGATATAGGAGGAAGAGACTATATCCCCAAGGAATGAAAGATCTAGCCAATATATACTGGTAGGAATTGGGGCAGTGGGAACCTGATTTGAGAGGTACTTAATCAAGGGAGACATAATATAATCTAAAAAACATAAATATAATATAAATTAGATATGAGAGTTTATTAATTTGGGAGCACATATCAAAGATATAGGACTTAAAATCCTGTCAAGGACCTCAAGAGATTGTGCAAGCTCTTTTAGTGGGTTTAAGCTGTGAGATAAGTAGCTCTGCCACGTGGTCCATATGACCAGGCAGACCCTATAGTTTTTAGAAACATCACAGGTAGGAAAGGAAGATATGTAGAGCTAACAGCAAGCCTTGATAGGAAGGTCGCAAAAGTCTCCTTAGATTTTGTAGCAAGGCCATGCCATTTGCAGAAGAGAATTATATGTGTTTTGAAAATCAAATTCTAGTGTCCTTCTAGGCTCTAAACTGAGCACTTAATCATGGACACCAGATGACCGTGCATCATCAGCTGAGTTGTGTCAGACACAAGGTGAGCAGTTCCAGTGCAATCTGGCATGGAACATGAACAGGACAGAGGTATAAGCAAACTGAATGAACAAGTAGTATAGACCCCCAACCAGGACCTCTTTTTTCAGCAGATACCTCTGGCTGTCTGGGAGATATCATGACCAGCTGCTTGAGAACAGATGTCTACACTTGGTATATGGATTGGTAGGCTTACTACTATGTACTTACTATTTGTGTCCTCTCAAAATTTCTACCTTAAATATCCAATGGAATGGTCTTTGGAGGTAGGGCTTTGGGGAGGTAATTAGGTGATGAGAATGGAGATAAGGTGATTAATTCCATGATGGGATTAATGTCCCTATAAGAAGAGGAAGAGAACTAGGGCTTTCTCTATCTACCATGTGTGGATACAGTGAAAAGATGGCCATCAGCATATCAGGAAGTGGGCCCTTATCAACCACTATCACTAACATGTTTGTTGTTTAAGCCACCCAGACTGTAGTGTTTCATTATAGCAGCCTGAACTAAGACACTTACTATGTAGTTGCAAACTGAAAATGGATGGAAGCTGTACTGTAAGTTTACTCAGGAGTGTCTTAAAAGGCAGTGGATAGGGAACATTTCTAATGAGCAGAATTTCTGACAATGCACCAGACTGTCTACTTTCTGGGAAGGAGAAGTGGCTTCAAGTTAGAATATACACAGACTAGCAGATATCTGTGAGTGACCCAGCTGGTTGCTTATTCACCTGAAAGGAAGAAGACTGTAAGATTGGGAACAAGGCTTCAAATGAGGCACGCAGCACACATAGGTACCTTAGACACAAAGTGCAAAAATTTTGCATCAAATGTTAATACCTAACAGAGAAGGTCAAACCTGGAAGAGTGCCTGGAAGGATACTGAATAATTCAGAAAGTTGACATCAGCAAGTCTTGGTCATTAGTCATCTCAGTGTTGGATACTGGGAGTATGAATGAAATGAGCATGGTGGGAGGGATGAAGGTGTGTATGGGTCTGACATCATGGGTTCCTATTAACAAGCCTGAATTAATTACTGCTGATACTGAATATTCACACTGAAAACAACAGAGAACAATACTGTTCCCATGATATGATGCCATTCTTTGAGGAGAACAACCAACCCCTCTGGAGCAAATTCACACTGGAAAGGCCAAAGAATTACTGTAACAGAAATGACACACTCTGGGAATGTGTTTCTTTCTTATCCTCAGCCCTCAACTAGCAGCAGTATCTGATAGTTTACAAAGTGCCTAATCTATCTTACAAGATCCCAAAAACATTGTGTTAGACCATGGTACCCATTTTACAGCAAATAAGTTGTGACAGTGGGCCTATGTTCATGGGATTTAGTAGTTATATCATATGATATAATATCCAGCCTGCTGGAACACTGGATTGGCCTGCTAAAGGAGCAGTTAAAGTGCCAGCTAAGAGGGGATACATTTTTTTTTTCTTACAATTTTATTTATTCATTTGAGAGAGAGAATGCACAGTAGGAGGGGCAGCAGAGGGAGGAGGAGAAGCAAGCTCCCTGCTGAGCAGGGATTTCCCAATGCAGGGCTGGATCCCAGGACCCTGAGATCATGACCTGAGCCGAAGGCAGTTGCTTAACCAACTGAGCCACCCAGGTACCACCTGGAGGTGATACTGTTTAATGATAAAGCACTACCCTATAAGATAAAAAAAAGTATACACACCAAATCAAAGACCATTATATGGTACTAGATCTCCAACAGGAAATAGTCATTGGTCTTGGAACCAAGGGGAGGAATCAGAATTAATACTACTTACTACCACTCCCAACAACTCTGTGGAGGACCCTGTGCTTTCCATTCCCACAAAATGTAAGCTTTGCCAGAATAGAGGTCTTGGTCCCCAAAGAGGATGTATTTTCATTAGGTGATACAGTAAGAGTTCCACCATTGATGTATAACCTATGGTTGCCCTTTGAATACTTCAAGTTCTCTGTATCTGGGCACCAGAAATCAAGGAAGAGTAACTATTGTGGCATAGTTCATTCACCCCGATTATTAGAGGCAGAAGATTGATATCATTTGTGGTCCTAAAGCTTCATTGTTAGGGGCTATACTTTGTACTACTAAGTCCTTTTCTAATTTTTCCCTCAGGAGGAGAATCTACCAGAAACCTAGAGCAATCCCTTGAAAAGATATGAAGTCAACCCAAGTAACACAAGGAGTAAATGGTTGTGAACATCAATATGGGCCACCAAGATACATCACCAAGGAAGAATATGTTGCCTAAGCTGTTGTCAGCTTCATGTCGTCACCTTCAGAGGGCATTCCTGACCAATGCACACCCCAGGGTGACCCATATACTATGAGTGCTTGAGTTGGAGTATAAAAAGCCCAGCCATTCAGCCCAGCATGGTGAGTTTATAAAGGGTTCAGAGCTTCCTGTACAGATGGTTGAGATTTAAGTAGGGCCTGTATCAGTTTGACTTCTCTATCTATTTAACCCTATTTCCTCTTCCTCTTCCTCAGGTGTTACTTTCTAATAAATATCTTGCAGCAAAACACTATCTCAATCAGTCTACTTCTGGAATATCGCACTTGTGGTCACAGTTCTTCCCTAAATGGGGATCTCAATCTACACGGGGCCTTGGAATTATGACAAAGTATCAGTGAATCCATACATAGATACTGAGAGTACACAAAATACAGAAAAGCAGGACTTCAACTTGTTGGTCTGTAAAAATGATCCTCATTTGTGAAAAGTCAGGATTGTCACTAAGAGTAGTCTGAATTAGTAAAGGGAGATTCATTTTTCATATATTCCCTTTTGACAAGATATAACTGTCATACTTAGTGTAGCTACTAAGGTATACATTGTCAACCTACTTTTAATGCCTGGGTAATGACTATTATCATTGTTAGGAGGAACTGAACGCTTTATCCTTTTTACTAAAAGGGAGGAAATTGTTCCTTACATATATATGGTTTCTGGGGATTGGCTTGCATGTCCAAAGTGTAGAAAAAGCATTTGGAATGTATCCCAAATGCAACTCAAGGGAGACTCTCTGAGATAGCAATTGGAGTGAAATTTCATTCCTCACCCTTTGTACTAAGTGATAAATCTTTTCTTGATATATCAAGGATGAAATTTTCAAGCTCACCAAAGACTAAAGACACTTTAGCAGCAAAAAAGATACAGCTTATTATAATTTGATTTCCAGAATGTTTGATTTACTTTACAAAAAATCCTTTAAACCTAGTTCTCTTTCAAGTAAGGTACACTTATATTGTATACAAACACTAACACTATACCAATACCTGGTGCCCAAGAATTTAAATAAACCAAATGAGGAAGCCATGTAGCATAGTGATTATGATAAATCATACCTGTTACTAAATATAGATAAAAACTCCCTTGATTTTTTTTTCTGGAATAATGTGTAAGTAAACAAAAACAGTGATTATTCATCTGTGTTCTCTACTGTCTTTGAAAGCAAGAATGTGCCTAATTAGCCTTATTAGAGTTTCTGAAAACTGAAGATAAGCTAGCTATCTATAAGCACTGGTGATGGTGACATACTAAAGGAAAGCCAATTATTTAGAAAGCCTGCATTCATTAACACTTTAAAAAATAGAGACATGCCCCCAAATTAATTAATTCACTCATTTCATCAACAAACATTTGAGAATATAATACATGCCAGATATTAATAAATAATGCAGAAAATTTATACTGTGAGTTAAATTTAAAATACAGACAAGCATTTCATTATTTTAGAGGCTCCTGATTGGACAATAGTTTATTGTGGCAACAGTTGCTCCATTTCAGACTGTTGGTATTTGGATATACAGGTTTTCTGAGATATATAACTCCATGGTCTGCTCAGTACCAAACAAGGATTTCAGTTTCTGACATTCCCCTGACAACTACTTGACTCTTACTTCCTTGGATCATACATGTAGTCATGAAATAAGAGTTAAGAATGAAGTTTTGCCTTAGGAAGGTCTGGCAATAATTAAAAGAATATGCCTGGAATGTCTACTCAACAGATGCTTTTACTCACACTTATGTTATGAGAAGCTTGAGAATAGAAAGGCAGCTGGTGTTGTCCTCACTGCACTAAACTGCCTGGCATCTGTTGTTCACATTATTCTGCTCTTCTGAAGGAGTCTCATGACAATAAATCAAAGGTGATAAAGTGAGTATCAACACAGGGCTACCCCAATCTTGGTTGAACTTCTTAAATTATTGATTAAAAAAATAAAAATTTCTTATGAGAAATAAGAGTAAGTCTCCTGCTGTGACACTTGTGTTGCAAAACATTTGAACTGTAAGCTCTTCTTAAAGTTCTAATAAATTAGCAGACTCATTCACAGAAAAGAATTTGTGCTTATAATTATATTTTTTCCACATACAAAGCATTAAATTAGTTCTGCATTCTTTCATGCAGATCTTGTATGTCTTGAGTTTGTGTGTGTGTGTGTGTGTGTGTGTGTGTATTCTATCTGAAAACAAAACTACTAGTCAGAAAATCTGCTGTCTGATGACTCCCATCAAACCCCTCTTCCATCAAAATCTCTGTACCTAAAAATGAAGAAAATAAAAGTGTTGTATTGGTAGATTACTAGAGAGTTGAGTTCTAGTTTAGATCTTCATTCATGAAACAAGTCATGGAACCAGTTTGGGTCTTATCCTTCTAATTCTACAAAACAAAAAGGATGGACCAGATCATCTTTCTCATACATCACAGTATTGAAATTCTATAATCTCTCTCAAAGTTTCCAGTACTAAAATTCTATAATTTAACCACAGGAAGATGAAAAGCACCCAGGTATTTAGAGATGCTTAAAATCTTTTGAACAGGTGGCAAAGAGATGTAATTTTCTTTAATTGGAATACTTTTATTTTGGAATGAGGAAGGTGCATCTGCCATCTGGGATCTTCATTACCACTATGGAAACAATTTACTGATAAACCTCTACAGGAGGCAGGCTTTGTGATCTCTCTTAGATCTTCCTTTATTATTTTCTTTAAACTCATTGTTTATTACTTTTTAAAAAAAGCTTCTAACTTATAAACTCTTCGAGAGTGGCCTGTGTTCTGCTCGTCTTGATGTTTGTCTCAGCTAATCTCATCGCCTAGCACCTTACTTGGCACAGAGCAGGTGCTCATAAAATATCTATAGAATGATGCATAGCATAAATTGGATGCTAGATTTTTCTTTTAAATTCCAGTATAGTTAACATACAGTGTTACATTAGTTTCAGGTATATAATAGAGTGATTCAACAATTCCATACATTACTCAGTGCTCATCACAAGAGTACTCTTAATCCCCTTCACTTACTTCATCCACACCCTCACCCATTTCCTCTCTGATAAACATCTGTCTGTTCTCTATAGCTAAAAGTCCGTTTTTTACTTTTCCTTTTTTCTTTGTTTTGTTTCTTAAATTCCACATATGACTGAAATCTTAATAGTATTTGTCCCTCTCTGACCTATTTCACTTAGCATTATACCTTCTGGATCCAACCATGTTATTGTAGATGAGAAGATTTCATTCTTTTTATGGCTGAATAATATTCCATTATGTATATACCACTTCTTTATCCACTCATCTATCCATAGACATGTGAGTGGCTTCCATAATTTGGCTATTGTAGATAATGCCTCAATAAATATAGGGTGCACATATCTTTTTGAATTAGTGTTTTTGTATCCTTTGGATAAATACCTAGTAGTACAATTACTTGATAGCATGGTAATTCTATTTCTAATTTTGGAGGAATATCCATACTGTTTTTTACTGTGGCTGTACCAGACTCCATTTCCACCAAAAATGCATGAGGTTCTTTTTTCTCCCATCCTTGCCAACACCTGTTGTTTCTTGTATTTTTTATTTTAGCCATTCTGACAGGTGAGGTGGTATCTCATTATAGTTTTGATTTGCATTTCCCTGAAGAGTGATGTTGAGCAGTTTTTCATGTGTCTCCTGGCCATATATATCTTTTTTTGGAGAAATGTCTTCATGACTTCTGCCCACTTTTAAGTTGGATTTTTTGTTTTGTTTTGTTTTAGTGTTGATTTGTATAAGTTCTTTACATATTTTTGATACTAACATTTTATCAGATATATTATTTGGATATATCTTCTCCCAGTCAGAGGCTGTTGTTTAGATTTGTTGATTGTTTCCTTTGCTGTGCAGAAGCTTTTAATTTTGAGTTAGCCTCAAGAGTTTATTTCTGCTTTTCCACTGCCTCAGAGATACATCTCTGGATGGCAATATCAGAGAAATCACTGCTTATGTTCTCTTTTAGGATTTTAATGGTTTCAGTTTTCACATTTAGGTCTTTAATCCACTTTGATTTTATTTTTGTGTATAGTATAAGAAAGTGGGTCCAGTTTCATCCTTTTGCAAGTAACTGTCCAGTTTTCTCAACATCATTTGTTGAAGAGACTGTCTTTTACCTGTCACATATTCTTGCCTCCTTTGTCAAAGATTATTGGTCATATAATCATGGGTTTATTTCTGGGTTTTCTATTCTCTTCCATAAATCAATGCGTCTGTTTTTGTGCCAGTATCACACTGCTTTGATGACTACAGCTTTGTAGTATATCTTGAAATCTGGGATTGTGACACCTCAAATTTTGTTTTTCTTTTCAAGATTGCTTTGACTATTCAGGGTCTTTTGTGGTTCTTGAGAAATTTTAGGATTATCTGTTCTAGTTCTGTGAAAAATGCTGGTAGTATTTTGATAAGGATTGCATTAAATTTGTAGATTGCTTTGGATAGTATAGACATTTTAACAATATTTGTTCTTTTAATCCACCAGCATGGAATACCTTTCCATTTGTAAGTGTTATCTTCAATTACTTTTATTAATGTTTTATAGTTTTCAGATACAGGTTTTTCACCTCATTGGTTAAAAATTTAACAGGTAATCCTAGGGATTTTATTATTTTTGGTGCTATTTATAAATGGGATTTTTTTCTTAATTTCTCTTTCTGCTACATCATTAAGAGTACAGAAGTGTAACAGAGTTCTATACATTGATTTTGTATCATTCAACATTACTGAATTCATTTATCAGTCCTATTAGTTTTTTGGTGGAATCTTTAGAGTTTTCTATATATATACTGTCATGTCTTCTACAAGCAGTGAAAGTTTTACTTCTTCCTTGCTGATTTGGATGCCTTTTATTTCTTTTTGTCGTCTGATTGATATGGGTACAACTTCTAGTACTATGTTGAATAAAAGTGGTAAGAGTGGACATCCTTATCTTGCTCCTGACCTTAGGAAAAAAGCTCTCAGCTTTTCCTCTTTGAGTATGAGGTTCGTTGTGAGTTTTTCATATATGGCCTTTATTATGTTTAAGTATGTTCCCTCTAAACCTAATTTGTTGAAGGTTTCTATCATGAATGGTTGTTGTACTTTGTCAAATGTTTGTTCTGCATCTACTGAAAAGATCATACGATTTTTTTATCCTTTCTCTTGTTAAGGTGATGTATTACACTGATTGATTTGAGAATCTTGAACAACCTTTGCATCTTGGGAATAAATCCCACTTGATTGTGGTAATTTTTTTTAATGTATTGTTGGATTCAATTGGCTAATATTTTGTTGAGAATTTTTACATCTATGTTCATCAAAGATATTGGCCTTATTTCTCTTTTTTGTAGTGTCTTTATCTGTTTTTTGGTAGGGTAATGCTGGCCTTAGAGAATGAATTTTGAAGCTTTCCTTTTCTATTTTTTGGAATAATTTGAGAAGAATGAGTATTAACTTCTTCTTTAAATATCTGATAGAATTCACCTGTGAACCTATCAAATTCACATTTGGTAGAAGCCATCTTGTCCTAGACATTTGTTTGTTGGGAATGTTTTGATTACCAATTCAATTTCATTGCTGATAACCTATCTGTTGAAATTTATTATTTCTTCTTGCTTCAGTTTTGGTAGGTTACTTGTGTCTAATAATTTATCCACTTTTCTAGGTTGTTCAATTTGTTCACTTATAATTTTACATAATATTCTCTTATAATTATTTGTATTTCTATGATGTTGTTATTTCTCCTCTTCCATTTCCAATTTTATTTGACTCCTCTCTCTCTCTCTTTTGTGAGTCTCATTAAAGGTTTATCAGATTTGTTGATCTTTTCAAAGAACCAGCTCCTGTTTTCACTGACCTGTTCTATTGTTTCTTAGTTTCTATATCATTTATTCCCCCCCATTTACCATCTCTTTTTTTTAATGTTCAATTAGCCTATATATAGTACATCATTAGTTTTTGATGTACTGTTCAATGATTTATTAGTTGCATATAACACCCAGCGCTCATCACAACATGTGCCTCCTTAATATCCATCACTTGGTTACCCCATCGTCACACCCTTTCTCCCTTCTGTAACCCCTATATGAACCACATCTTTATCCATTCATCTGTTGAAGGATATCTCAGCTTCACAATTTGGTTATTGTGGACATTGCTTCTATGAACACTCGGGTGCATGTGCTCCTTCTTTTCACTACATCTGTATCTTTGGGATATATACCTAGAAGTGCAATGCTGGGTCATAGGCAGCTCTATTTTTAATGTCTTCAGGAACCTCCATGCTATTTTCCACAGTGGCTGTACCAACTTGCATTCCCACCAACAGCGTAAGAGGATTTCCCTTTCTCCACAACCTTGCCAACATTTGTTGTTTCCTGTCTTGTTAATTTTTGCCATTCTAACTGGTGTTAAGGTGGTATTTCATTGTGGTTTTGATTTGTATTTCCTAGAGGGCTAGTGATGTTGAACATTTTTTCATTTGTCTCCTAACCATTTGTATGTCTTCTTTGGAAAAGTGTCTGTTCATATCTTCTGCCCATTTCTTGACTGGATTATCTGTTTTCTGAGTGTTGAGTTTGATAAATTCTTTATAGATCTTGGATACCAGCCCTTTATCTGAAATCTCATTAGCAAACATCTTCTCCCATCCATGGGTTGTCTCTTAGATTTGTTGACTGTTTTCTTTGCTGTGCAAAAGTTTTTTATCTTGAAGAAGTCCCAAAAGTTCATTTTCACTTTTGTTTCCCTTACCTTTAGGGTCTTGCCTTGAAAGAAGTTGCTGTGGCTAATTTGAAGAGGTAACTTCCTATGTTCTCCTCTAGGATTTTGTTGGATTCCTGTCGTTCACCCGTTTTGAGTTTATCTTTCTATATGGTGTAAGGGAATGGTCCATTTTCATTCTTCTGCATGTGGCTGTCCAGTTTTCCCGGCACAATTTATTGAAGAGACTGTCTTTCTTCCACTGGATGTTCTTTCCTGCTTTGTCGAAGATTAGTTGACCATAGAGTTAAGGACCTTTCTGGAGTCTCTGTTCTTTCACTGATATATGTGTATCACTTATTTCTGCTCTAATCTTTATTATTTCCTTCCTTCTACTGGTTTGGGGTTTTGATTGTTCTTCTTTTTCTAGCTCCTTTATGTGTAAGCTTAGGTTGTTTGAGATATTTCTTACTCCTTCAGGTGGGCCTGCATTGTTATAAATTCCCCTCTCAGAATTGCTTTAGTTGCATCTCAAAGATTTTAGATCACTGTGTTTGATTTTCATTTGTCTCCATACAGTTTTTGATTTACTCTTGATTAGTTGTTTACCTATTGTTTAATAGCACATTATTTACCTTCTATGTATTTGTGTTATTTCCAGACTTTTTTCTTGTGGCTAATTTTTAGTTTCATAACATTGTTTCAGAAAAAATACATGCTATGAGTCAATATTTCTGAATTTGTTGAGACTTGTTTTGTGGCCAAATATATTATCTATTCTGGAAAATGTTCCATGTACACATGAAAAGAATAGATAGTCTGCTGTTTTAAGGTGGAATATTCTGAATACATCTGTTAGATCCATCTGGTCCAATGTGTCATTATAAGCCACAGTTTCCTTATTGAGTTTCTGTTTGGATGATCTTTCCACTGATGTAAGTGGGGTGTAAAAGTTATCTACTATTATTGCATTACTATCAATTATTTACTTTATGTTTCTTATTAGCTGCTTTATGTGTTTGGATGCTCCCATGTTGGGTGCATAAATATTTACAGTTGTTCTATCTTCTCGTTGGCTTATTCCCTTTATAATTATTTGGTGTCCTTGTTTGTCTCTTGCTACAGTCTCTGTTTACATTCTGTTTTGTCCATTATAAGAACTGCCACCTAGGTTTTCTTTATACTTCCATTTGCATGATAAATCCTTTTCCATTCCTTCACTTTCAGTATGGATGTATCTTTAGGTTTGAAATGAGTCTCTGGTAGGCAGCACAGAGATGGGTCTTGCTTTTTATCCATTCCATCATTTTGTGTCCTTTGTTTGGAGAATTTAGTCCATTTATATTCAAAGTAATTATTGACAGGTAAGTACTTATTGCCATTTTGTTACTTGTTTTATAGGTCTTTTTGTAGTTCTTAATTCCTTTCTTGTCTTGCTCTCTTTTCTCACTGCTTGCTTTCTATAGTGATATATTTGTATTCCATCCCCTTTATTTTTGGCATGTCTATTATTGGTTTGTGATTTGTAGTCACCATTAGGTTTATATTTAACATCTTATGCACACAGTAGTCTATAGCTCATTCTTTACTACCCCCACCACACATTTTAAATATAAGGTATCATACATTATATCCCTTAATTTGTGAATCCCTTGACTGATTTTTATAAATATACTTAATTTCCCTGCTTTTGTGCTGCCTACTTTTGTTACTCCTACTGATGGTCTTTCCTTTCCACTCAGAGAGTCCCCTTTAATATTTCTTATAGGGCTGGTTTAGTGGTCATGAATTTCTTTAACTTTTTTTTCTCTGAGAAGCCCTTTTTTGCTCCTATTCTGAATGATAGCCTTCCTGCACAGAGAATTCTTAGTTACAGGCCTTTTTTCTTTCAGTACTTTGAATATATATATCATGCCACTCTCTTCTGGCCTGTAAAGTTTCTGCTGAGAAGTCAGCTGATAGCCTTTTGGGTTTTTCTTGTATGTAACTGTTTCTTTATCTCTTTCTGCTTTTAAAATTCTCCTTTTATCACCATTTTTGCCATTCTAATTATGATGTGTCTTAGTGTGAACCTCCTTGGGTTGATTTCGTTGGGGACTTTCACTACCTTCTGGATCTGCATTGCTCTTTCCTTCCCCAGATTTTGGAAGTTTTTAGCTATTGTTTCTTCAAATAAATTTTCTACGCCCCCCCACCTTCTCCCTCTGGGATCCCTATAATGCAAATGTTATTACACTTGATGGTGTTTCTGAGTTTCCTAAGTCTAATTGTCTTTATTATTACTATTTTTTCCTCTCTCTTGTTCAGTTTGATTGCTTTCCATTACTCTGTTCTCCAGGTTGCTGACCCCTTCTTCTTCTTCTTCCTCTAGTCTATTATTTATCCATATAGCGTATTTTAATTTGAATTTTTGAGTCCTTCATCTTTGATAGTTTTTTTTAATATTTCCTATCTCTTTGTGGAGGATCTCACTGAGGTCCTCTAACCTTTTCTCAAGTCCAGTGAATATCCTTATGACCATACTTTAAATTTTCTATCAGGTAAATTATTTATCTCCCTTTTTTTTTTTTTTTAAGCTCTCTTGCTGTGATTTTTGTCTTTTTCTTTCATTTGGGATATAGTCTTGTTTCTTCCCATTTTGTCTAACTCTGTGTGTCTGTTTCTCTGTGTAGGTGGGTCAGCTACATCTTCTGTTCCTTAAAGTAGTGGCCTTATGAAGTAGAGGTCTTGTAATGGCTTTCAGTGCCATGTTACTTGTTCACCAGAACTTGACCCTTCGAGTATCTCTTATGCATGTTGCATGTGCCCTACTGTTAGAGCTGTTTGTCTTCAGTCTAGTCATCTGCAGTGGTTTTCTTTGCCTGCTGTGGGCAGTGTCTTTTTCCCTGTGTTGTTAGTGCACCAGTCTGGGGCCTCCTTGGGCTTACACTGAGTCAGACCACATGTCTGTCAGAGATGCAGCAGAACTGAACTGGAAGTTGATTTCCCTGTGTTGTCCCCTGAAGAGTTTTCTTTGGTGGTTGAGGCCTGCAGTCAGACCAAATGTCTGCTTCCAGCCCACTGTTAGGGCTGCAACTGAACTGGAAAGTATCATTATCTTCCCCTCTCCTTGGGGCAGCAGTCACCTTGGAGTGGTGTTGGATCCTACTGGGGCTGCTTGCATACTGCCACGGTTGTGGTACTCCTTTGGAGGGGCTCCAGCCAGGACATATAGGAAAGGCAAGTCTACAGAAGAGTAGAGGGGCAGGGCTTGCACTGACAGCAAGATCCATGCTGGTCCACTGTGGGAGGAGACATGTAGTCACCTGGGAATACTCCTGCTAGACTGGATTGGGTTGGAAGGGTTGTTTCAGCAGAAGCACATGGAGGTAGGGCACGCTGTTAACAAGCTAGTTAGAGAGTGTTTCACCATGCTGATTCCTACAGGGGTCCTTGTATCTAGGCTAGGAGGCATAGGAGGGAAATGGTACCTATCAGCATATTGTTCTTGGAAAGTCTTCCAAAGGTTCCTGCTCTATAGCACAAGCTCTGAGATTAGTAAATAAATCTCCTTCCTCTAAACCCCAGCATTTTTTTCAAACTGCTGACTCTGTGCTGTATCTCCATGGTCTGTTTGCTGTGTTCCCCAAAGGGGATACTGCTGATTTCTAACATTCCATGTGTAAAATCTCACCAGTTGTTAAAACCCTCTGGTTTTCTTTCTTTCTTTTTTTAAAGATTTATTTATTTATTTGACAGAGAGAGAGTGAGCACAAGTAGGCAGAGCAACAGGAAGAGGGAGAGGGAGAAGCAGGATCTCCACTGAGCAGGGATTGATCCCAGGCTTGATCCCAGGACCTTGGGATCATGACCTGAGCTGAAGGCAGCCGCTTAAATGACTGAGCCACTCAGGGGCCCCTCCCTCTGGTTTTCCTTAAGAAATTAAAAAGAGAGCTATCTTATGCCTCTTCAATTCCCTCTAGTTTTCAATTCCAAATGTTACAGGGATGTCTTCCCTTTGCAGGTCCTGCATGCCTTGGGTACCTGCTGTAGGGATCTGTTCATCTCCCTTCTCTATGCCTGCTGTGTCCCTCCCTCCTGCAAGACAGTCCAAAGGGTCTGTTTGGCTACCAACTGCCTCTCTGTCTTTCCTACCCTCTTCAATGTGGCCTCTTCTTTACATGTGGCTATGGAGAGTCTGCTCTACCTATCTTTGGGTCATTTTCTGGGTTTGATGTTGGTGTTATCTAGTTATATCCATGGGGTGAGTTGAGCTTAGGATCCTCTTATTCCACCATTCCTGAAATTCCCCAGGAATTTCAGATGCTGGATTCTTAATTAAAAGACTGAAACTTGGAAGTTCACATAGTTTACTTATATAAATGTGATGATCTTTACTTTCCTATTTAAATTATTAAAAAATAAGGAAGGAAAAGTGGAGATCAGAGACGAAGAAGGATGTCCTCAAGAGACTTTCTTCTTTATGAAATAAAAAAACTTTTTTAATTTGTCTGTGAACTGGTTGGACAATGGTTCTTTGCAAGACCATTTGATTGACACCTATGATATTCTTAGGGCACAGGTGTAGAACAGTTTTAAGATATGCTGCAAAACAAACAAACAAACAAACAAAAAACAGACCTGAAAAGCTCTCCTGAAAAGTGAAGATACCATTTGCCACAATGAAATTGTACTGAGTCACATTTGTCATGTCTTTCTTGCACCATTTATTCCTGCTAGTTCTGAGTATCTATGCTATTTCATTTTGACCTCATTAAGTGATTGGCTTATTCTTGCCTCATTCTGTATGTTGTATAATATTGCTCACTAACTCTCTAGTATTAACTCTTACAGACCTTGGTTTTGGTTTCGTTACATTGTAGAATATGCTGGGTAAATTAGTAATTTCACTAGAACCCTATAAGTAGAAAACTCTTTTTTTCTGCAGAAAAAAAATGTCCTTGAACATTTACTGTGCTAATGATAAACATAATAGCATTGTGCTGAAAATATTGAAGCTTAATGATGGCCTCAGTGCCTGTTTGAGAAGATGAAGCAATTTTACAAAGCTCACATGTGAGTTCTTAGGTTCCTCATAACTCCTGACTTTCTCCAAAAAAGCTAGCAAGGTGGCCATGTCTACCACCATGCTGGTCATATGATATTCCCCATTATTCAACTCAGGGCATCAAAAATAAAAGATACTTAGGGATAAACTGAACTGAGAATATAAAAGACCTGCATCCTGAAAACTAAAGACATTGATAAGAGAAACTGAAAAAGACACAAATAAAATATCCTGTGTTCATGGACTGGAAGATTTAATATTGTTAAAATGTCCACATTACCTAAAGCAATCTGCAGATTCAATGAAATTCCTGTCAAGATTCCAATGGCATTTTTTACAGAAATAAATAAAATAATCCTAAAATCTGTATAGAACTTCAGAAGACCCCAAACAGCCAAAGAAATCTTGAGAAAGAACAAAGGTGGAAGTAGCACACTTCCTTGATTTCAAATTATATTACAAAGCTGTGATAATAACAGTATGGTATTGGAATAAAAGTCACACAGGTCAATGGATCAGAATAGAGAGCCTAGAAATAAACCCATGCATATACAGTCTATTAATTTATGACACAGAAGCCAAGTATACTCAATAGGGAAAGGACAATCTCTTCAATAACTGGTGTTTGAAAAACTGGATAGCCACAGGCAAAGAATGAAACTGAACCCTTATCTTATATTATACATAAAAATCAACTCAAAATGGATTAAAGATTAAATATAAGACATGAAACCATAAAACCCCTAAAAGAACACACATAGACAGGGTAGCCCCTTGACATTGTTCCTGGCAATATGTTTTTCACAGCAAAAGCAAAAATAAACAAATAGGACCATATCAAACTAAAATGTTTCTCCATAGCAAAGGTAAGCATCAACAAAATGAAAAGCAGAATGGGAGAACCACACATCTGATAAGGGGTTACTATCCAGAGTATATAAGGAATTCATACAAATCAACAGTAATAAATAAATAAACAAACAACCCAATTTTAAAATGGGCAAAGGGGTGCTTGGGTGGCTTAGTTCATTAAACATCCAACTCTTGATTTTGGCTCAGGTCATGATCTCACGGTTGTGGGATTGAGCCCCACGTTGGGTTCTGTGCTCAGTGCAGAGTCTACTTGTTCCTCTCCCTCTGATCGTCCCCCCTCTCTATCTCTAAAATATATAAAATCGTTAAAAATATAAAAAATAAATTTAAAAAATAATGAGATGGGAAAAGAATTTGAATAGACATTTTCCCAAAGAAGATATAAAAATAACCTTCTGTTACATAAACGTGCTCAGCTGCACTAGCCATCAGGCAAATGGAAATCTCAACCACGATGAGATACCTCCTCCCACCTGTTAGAATAGCTACTGTGAAAAAGACAAAAGATAACAAATGTCAGCAAGGATATAAAGAAAGGGGAACCCTTTTATGCCATTGGTGGGAATAGAAACTTGTACAGTGCTATGGAAAACAGTACAGAAATTCTTCAGGAAATTGAAAATACAACTACCATATAACCTAGCAATTCTAATTCCCAGTATATATCCAAAGGAAATGAACTATTATCTTGAAGAGATATCGGTACTCCCATGTTCATAAAGGCATTATTTACAATAGGCAGTGTATAGAAGCAAACTAAATGTCTCTCAGTGTATGAATGGATAAAGAAAATGTGATATATAGCACAGCTATGAGATGAATAAGGCTTGAGGACCTAATGTATATCACTGTGACTACAGTCGGAAACAATGTTTTGTAAAATTGACATTTCTTAAGAAAGTAGAACTTAAATGTTTTCACATACATATAAAAGGTGAATATGTAAGGTGATGGATGTGTTAAGTAACTCTATGGGGGATTTCTTTCGCAATGTACATGTATATTAAACCATCACATTTTACACTTTAAATATCTTACAATGTTATTTGTTGATTACACCTCAATAAAGCTGAAAAAATGAACTGATATAATAGAACATTTTATTACTGGAGATTGTAAATGATCTTTGATAATATAAAGAATTAGAAGACCTCGAGAAAAAGAAAGAGAAAATGCTGAGAGGAAGGATCTGAATGGGTTTGGGAGGAGAGGTGATGAGTATAGATTTGAATCCAATTAGTCTAAGGTACAATTTTTAACTTTAAAGGAAACTACACATTGGAGAAAGCTTTTGGATTTATCTTCATCTATTGTTTATTTCTTAAATATAAGTTATACTTCACATTTAGGCTTTGCTCCACCAATTCTGGTGTTTAAAGAACTTAATCTAAACCTGGAAAGTCATGTAAATAAATAAGAACAATAAATTATGATAGAAGTATGTATAAGGTATTGAGGATAAAGCAATCAAGGTTTAGAGGAAGTGAAACTTGAACTGATTTGTAGAAGAACAGTACGTATTTGTGAACCAGAAAAGACAGGAAAGACATTACAAGTAAGTCATAGCCAGGTGAGTTGTGACCACTCATGCCTTACCTTCCTCCAGCCACTCTGAACTGTTTACAATATCGTTTTGCAAACACCGCAAATATTTCATGCCTCCATATATTTTATTCTCATGCTGCTGTTCCCATTGAAATGTCCCTCCTTATTCAGACTGTCTCACAAAAATATGTCACAGTTTCAGACTTTGCTCAAGCACACAAAAGTCCTCTTAAGATGCAGCCAGTAGCAAATAAATTAGAAAAATTACCTTTCATTCTTAATTTATTTCATGTAAATTTTATCTAAAACTCATGTAAATGAAATTAATTTATTTCATCATGTAAAACATATACTATTGCCAATGTAAAATGTATTAGGCATGTGTTCATTGCTATGGGAAGCAGTTTTCTATATAGATAATTCACATAAAAAAGTAACTCTGATATAAAGCAAAATAAGCTAAGGACCATGATAACATAGATAAAGCACTGAAAAGTTTAACAAAGAAAGGTACTTAATGTAACTTTGGGCGGGGATACCAGAAAAGATTTCATGATAGAGCAGATGATTTGAGAAGGGTGTTGAGAGTTAATGTTAGGCAGACAATGGAAATGGGAAAATGAAGGCCTTTAGAGGTGACAGAAACAATCTGAACACAGGCAAAGATAAGTGGGTTCCTTTTAAGGAACATTGAATTCCCAGTTTGGTCTAGTAAACTGGGAAGTGTGAGAAATAACAACTATAAGGATAGATGAAGGATATATTGTAGGAGGTCTTAACAGTGAGGTTGAAAAATTCTTATGATCTGTATTCTTAAGGCTTCTACAAACTCACTTCCCTCTTAAAACCTATTATGTCCCACCCCTGTAGCATTTTTGGAGGAGCTTGTATCATCTAGGTCTTTCCAGAGTTCAGTGAAAAAATTGATTTTATTGCTAATGATGTAATCAACACAGCAAAGAAACATAGGTTTTGACAGAAAATTTTTTCAAAACTCATTAATCAGAAAAAAAAAAAATAAACAACCCTCACAAAACCAAACGTTTAAGACTACTATTTCAGCAGCTATGATCTTTCCATCTGGAAGTGGAGATATACAGAAAGGTTATATAGTTATAAAAAGTTTTCTATAAGACACAAAGTTGGCTGTATTTATGGTTAAAAATAAAATCATGATTTCACTTAATTATTTTTGCTATGGTCAAAAGAAGAGTATTAAACATGCATCTTTTTGAACAAAAATGCTGTGATGTTCCCCCTCAGGCTGTTTTGTTGAATTGATGAAAAAAAAAGAGATGTTTCATAAACAGAAGATAGAATGCAAATGTGAAATATCTCAACCTAATGGGAAATAGAAGCCTAATGACATTTCTTAGAACTTGTCCCAAAGTAATGAAAGAAAAACTCACTAAAGCTTAATATATGGAAATCCTTTGACTCAGAGCAGAACTTCAAAAATACAAGTATAATGTTCAAAAAAATGTTGCCCATGAACTTGTGTACATAAAAAGCAGATTTCTTTGTTCCTGGGAAATACCTCCTGATAAGATTCTTTAGTGTTTCTTGAGGAGAACAGAAAAAGATGAATTAACTAGAGTACTTTGGATGCACAGATGGTCTACATATAAATGCAAATTCATTCACTATGTTAGCACTTAGTACACAAAATTGGTAGCAACACAACACATCTGCTAGTTTAATCTGCTTTTTGATTTGAAGAAATCACATTCACATTTAGTGCTTTTTTATCAATAACAAAAGAGTAATGAAGCAGAAATGCATATGGCAGATTCGTTTAATAAAGACTGGTATATCCCAAATAAAGTGTAACTTTCTGTGAAAGTAAAGGCAAACTAGAGCCTGTAGGCCAAATTCTGCCTGTTATTTCTTCTTTTTTTTTTTTCCACTGTTTTTTAAAAATATTTATTTATTTGAGAGAGAGAGAGAGCGAGCGAGCGCACACATGGGGGTGGGGGTGGAAAGGTAGAGGGAGTGGGGAGAAGCAGACTCCCTGCTGAGCAGGGAACCCAACTAGCACTGATCGCAGGGTCCTGGGATCATGACCTGAGCCGAAGGCAAACGCTTAACTGACTGAGCCATGCCCCTTTTCCACTATTTTTGTAAATAAAACTATTTTGTAAATAAAATTTTATTGGGAACACAGCCAGAGTCATTCATTTAAATATTGTCTAGGAGAGTTTTTGTAATGCAACTGCAGAGAGAGTTGTGTAGTTGTAATAGAGATGATATGGCCTGAAAGTCTAAAATATGTAATATCTGGCCTTTTATAGAAAAGTCTGCATTGTTTATATAGAACTTATGCATTTTTTTTTAAAGATCAGAACCATAAAGTTTTTTCACTAGCCTTTCTCTTAGATTCAAAACTGCCTTTGACTTCCTGCAGTGCCTACAGGTTCTTTACCCAAGTTCCTACCCTTATTTCTATCAGTTCGGTCCATTCTTTTTTTTTTTTTTTTTAATTTTTAAAGATTTTTATTTATTTATTTGACAGAGAGAAATCACAAGTAGATGGAAAGGCAGGCAGAGAGAGAGAGAGAGGGAAGCAGGCTCCCTGCCGAGCAGAGAGCCCGATGCGGGACTCGATCCCAGGACCCTGAGATCATGACCTGAGCCGAAGGCAGCGGCTTAACCCACTGAGCCACCCAGGTGCCCTCAGTCCATTCTTTGACACAAATAAGAAATATATTCTCTATCTTATAAATTCTGAACATAAACACATCATTAGAAGTCTATATTTATTGAAGTGTAGTATCTACATAAAATAAAATAGTGCACTCCTAATAAATGAAGAGAGTATATTTTTTAAAAAGATTTTATTTATTTGATACACAGAGAGAGATAGCACAAGCAGGGGGAAAGGAGTAGCAGATTCCCTGCTGAGTGGGGACTCCCCCAATGCCTGGCAGGAGCGCAGAACCCCAGGATCATGACCTGAGCCCAAGGCAGATGCTTAACTGACTGAACCACCTAGGTGCCCCCCAGATAGTGCAGCTTTTATGCAAACATAGCTCCAAGGGAAGTCCTTTAGCACTCCCTTCCAACCAAAGTGCTACCCCACATCACTTCTATATAGAAATTTAGAGGGGTGCCTGGGTGGCTCAGTGGGTTAAGCTGCTGCCTTCGGCTCAGGTCATGATCACAGGGTCCTGGGATTGAGTCCCGCATCGGGCTCTCTGCTCGGCAGGGAGCCTGCTTCCCTTTCTCTCTCTCTGCCTGCCTTTCCATCTACTTGTGATTTCTCTCTATCAAATAAATAAATAAAATCTTTAAAAAAAAAAAAGAAATTTAGAGCTGCCATTTCCTCAAAAACTGTGATTACCACATTGTAGTTATATCTAATTGAGAAAACAGTAACATGTTTTTAGCCAAATAAAGCCGGGGGTTTGTTATCAACATATATATCCTTATGATAGGCATGAAAACAATTTTTACTATTTTTTTTTTTAAAGACTATCTTCTAGGGTGCCTGAGTCACCCTGTGTTCAGCTCAGATCATGATCCCAGGGTCCTGGGACGGAACCCCACATCAGGCTCTCTGCTCAGTGGGGGGATCTGCTTCTCTGCCTGCCTGACATTCTCCCTGCTTGTGCTCTCTATCTCTGCCAAATAAATAAATAAAATACTTTAAAAATTATTATTTTTTAAAATCAATTCTAAAATACATAAAGTGATCAAGTTTATGTTTCCTTAGTCAGAATACTAACAGCCCCCCAGGCAGTAGCACACTAAATGCTTACATGTGAAATGGACTAATGATATTGCTTGTGTTTGGAAGCACAAGCTTCCATTTTCATCTCTCTTCTATTTGATTACTTTGAAGCAGTGTATTGCTATTTCATTTGGGTAATCTGGAAACTTCATTAGAACAAGAAGGGTTTTCTTGTTTATTACTCTTTAATATGATGTATATGATAAATACCTTGTTCCCTACGTTAATCCATAAATGTTGGATCTTGTCCCAGAATATTTTACTTTTTACCTGTCACTAAATGTATATTTAGTAAGCTCTCTCTCTCTCTCTCTATATATATATATATATACACTTAATATAAAGTATATAAACCTTTATATTTCTAAGATATGATGGGCTTTCAAGAACTTCCGTGTTTTTAGCTTATAGCACAGTATTCTGTGTATCATTCATTTTCCCCACAGAAAGAAATTTTGACTTTTACGTTTATTTTATTATCATGTGATCTTTTTTTTTCATTTTTGTTAGTTTCCCCTTTAATAACCACTTATATGTGCTTTAATCTTGGTCTACCTCTAGGACACTTAGGTTGGCGAACCAAACAAATTTTTATAATCTTCATTTTCCCATATACTTCAACTTTCATAGCTCCAGAAAAAAGCTTTCTAGGACTACATTTAATAGAGTATTTGTTATTTTCCTACTAATTTATTTTTCTTTTTACAAAGAGATGTCATAAATGTCGAAGAAATGATGTATTTTATAGCCCAAAGGATTCAGAAATCCTTCCACCTTTATAAACATTTAAAATGCTCCTAGAACTGTACCCCTGGGGATAAAAATATATGTTTATAAAAAATAAAAAATAAAAAAAAATGCTCCTAGAAGTTTGCTGACTCCATTCTCTGAGAAAAATCTCCTGTATTTGTGATTAAAAAACTATTGATCTCAGGGGGGCTGGATAGCTCAGTCAGTTAAGTGTCAAACTTCTGATTTCAGCTCCGATCATGATCTCAGGGCTGTGAGGTCAAGTCCCACATCAGGTTCTGCACTCAACATAAAGTCTGTTTGGGATTCTCTCTCTCTTCCTCTGTCTCAATCCGCCGCACACACACCCTACTCTACATTCTCTCTAAAATAAATATATAAATCTTTAAAAAAACACTACTGGCATCTCATTTATGAAGTAATAGCTCACCTTGGAGTTGTCTGCACCTGGTTTTCAGAGAACACTAGGCTTTGAACTGTTCTAAAAACTCACTTCTCTTCAATTTGCCTAGAATTGCAATGTCATATACCTTCTCTGTTCATATCCTCTGGTATGTTCATACACTTTGTGTGTATTCCCTTTTGATTTCACTGATTTATGTTTTCTAATTTTCTTTTTTTTTTCTTTCTAATTTTCTACAGCTTAGTGGACTTAATACTACTGTGAAATTAATTTGCTGTGGCTTCTTAATCCAGTAAGTGTTGCTATTTATACAGTTCAAAGATGATAAATGTCAAATATATGATCCTGAAACATAATAATTTCAGTATATCTATGTTTTTGAGACTCTTCCTCAAAGGATAATGTGGTATTTGGGACCCCATAATTTCTAACTTTATATAGTAACAACAGGACAATATGTATTCATTAGAAAAACGATTGGGAATCTTCCTCTCATTGTTAAGAGGAGGCAGGGTGCTAAATTTCTTAACTTCTCTGAAACACTTTTTTTTTGTACAAAAGAGAAGTGATTTTTATTTCGTAGAGCCTGTGTGAGGATTAAATGATATAACATACACAAAGTATCTGAAATGTCAGATTTTCAATAAATAGTACTTATTTTTATTATTTATATATTTATATTTATTTATTTATATATTCAGGTAAATATCCTTTTCATGATTGTATGTATGGTAGATATAAATTTTGTGTAACTTTCCATTCTGAGAAAAATTACCTCTCCCTGCCATGTAGGAGACATACAACAGCTTTGTAGCTGTCCCACAGGTATGCTGTGTGCCACTTGGAAACAGGAAGGGATAGATGACATTTTTAAGATAAAAGCACTGAGACTACAGAGACCGTATAAGGTCAGTTTGATAGAGTTTTACTTTGTTCTGGGACTTTTCCTCAAGAAAATATGAGTCACTTTTTACGATTTAGGTAAGTCCATCTAAAGTAGCAGACTCCTTTTAATGAAAGAAGAAATGGAAGTTACTAAATAAAATAAACTTGTATGAAGTTTGATAATAATTTTACGGTAATAGCAGAGAGCAACAAAACTCATCACTGTATTAAATGAAGTTTTTCAATGAGCACTTCTTAAATATTTTCTTCCAGATCTTTCAAAATCTTTCCTGATTCCACTGTAAATATATTAAATTATGTTTTAATAATTATCAGAAATTAATAACATTTGACAATATTTTAAAATTTAGTTGCCAGCTTGACCTAAGAGATTATAAAGTAAAATTTTATTTTACTCATTTCTGAATCTATTGATTCCCAAGTTCCCATTTAAAAGACAAGACAACTAGAGTAGGATGGGAGGACAGCAGAGTTAGAGGATCCTAAACTCATCTCTTCCACATATACAATTAGGTAGCACTCATATTGTAAATAACCTGGAAAAGGACCCGAAGACTGGCAGATCAAACTCCACAACTAAAGGTAACATCAGAGAGGGTACAAAGGGCAACAGTGTCCCCAACAATGGGGAACAAAAAACTGGCAGTCCATGGAGTGGGGGAGGGAGCTGAAGGCATGGGGGGGGTGGTGGTGGTGAAAAGACTGTCACACAAGGGAGCCTGCATGGAGAAGATGAATCCCCATAAACTTTGGCTTAGAAAGTGAGAGGGACCAAATTTTATGAGTTCTTATAACCAGCTAGTTTTAAAACCTGGAATTTTAAAAATTGGTGGGCTCAGCTCTGGGAGAGCCCAGAGGGTAAGGGGAAACTAAATCCCAGCCCTCACAAGTACAGCACTGAAGCAGCAGTTTGAAAGATGCCTTGGGACTTGTAAGCAGGAGAGTAGTTTACGCATTTTGGAGAGCATCTAAGGACAGGGATCACAGGAAAACCATCTAGAAACAAAGGAGCTGGCAGGCACTGTCTCCATGCCCCCCCCACCCCCCGGCATAAACACACAGCCACCTGTGGGAATCAGCACAGTGCCAAAATTTACTACATAATAGCTTACACCAAGTCCCATCCCTTCAGCAGGTGGGGCTTCAGCGGATCTGCCCTTTTCAGTCACCCTTGCCCAAGTATCCCAGCAGCAGTCCCTTGCCCTAGAAGACCAGCACAAACCTTGCCAACACCATGTCTCCTGACCATAAGCACTTTGTTCATCAACCCAGGCCAGTCCCAGTCCCAGCAATTGCAGCAGCAGGTCTCATTTTGCAAGCAGACTGGCGGACACCATGCTAAAACTGTGTGCCCCACACCAACCTGGCTGGTCCCAGCAGTGGCATCAAGTCCCTGCCAATACACTCACAAGCCTGTCCAAAGTAGTGCTACAAGCCTGGCAGCATGCAAATAGCTCCCTCAGGGGCCAGGAACACTTCAAAGTGACTACTGCCCTGAGGTGAAGGAAAGATAATCACACACCAGACCAGATCGATTTAACAGATCGTCAGAACATTCCATCCTAAAACAACAGAATACACATTCTTTTCAGGATAATACAGAGAACATTTTCCAGAATAGATCATATATTAGGCCATAAAACAAGTCTCAACAAATTCAAAAAGATTGAAGTCATACCATGCATCTTTTCTGACCCTAATGCTATGGAACTAGAACTTTCTAAAAAAAGTCTGGAAAGAGCATAAATTTATGGAGCTTAAAGAATATGTGCAAGGAATGAGTCAACCAAAAAACTGGAGAAATCAAAAATTACATGGAGAAAAATGAAAATGAAAACACAATGGTCCAAAATCTTTGAGATACTCTAAAAGCCGTTCTAAGAGGGAAGTTTATACAGGTCTACTCAAAGAGCAAAAAACATCTCAAATAAACAACCTAAACTTACACCTAAAGAGCCACAAAAAGAACAAACAAAACCCTAAACCAGCAGAAGATAGGAGATAATAAAGCTCAGAGCAGAAATAAATGGAACTAAAAAAACAATAAAACAGATCAATGAAAACAAGAGCTGCTTCTTTGAAAAGATTAAGAAAATTGATAAAACTTGAATCAGACTCACACACACACAAAAAAAAGAGAGAGAAAGAGAGGAGTCAAATAAAATCAGAATGAAAGAGAAGAAATAATAAGCAACACCACAGAAATACAAAGGATTGTAACGAACATTATGAAAAATTATATGCCAACAAATTGGACAACCTGGAAGAGATGGAAAAATTTATAGAAACACGTAACCTACCAAAACTGAAGCAGAAATAGCAAATTTGAACAGACTGATTATCAGCAATTAAACTGAATTAGTAATCAAAACACTTCCAACAAAGAAAAGTCCAGTACTAGATGGCTTCACAGATGAATTTCATTAAACATTTAAGCAAAGCTAATACCTGTTCTCAAATTTCTCCAAAGAATAGAATAGGAAAAAAACCTTCAAATTCATTCTATAAGACTAGCATCCCTGATACCAAAAGCATTTAAAGACACTACCAAAAAAGAGAACTACAGGCCAATAACTCTGATGAACATAGATGCAAAAATCCTCAGCAAAATCTTAGGCAAACTGAACCTAACAATAACATTAAAAAAATCATTCCCCACTATCAAGTAGGATTTATTCCCAGGTTGCAATAGTGGTTTGGTATTCACAAATCAATCAACGCGATACATCACATCAATAAGAGAAAAGAGAAGAAGCATATGATCATTTCAGTAGATGCAGAAAAAACATTTGAGAAAGTACAAGATCCATTCATGATAGAAACCCTTAACAAAGTAGGTTTAGGGGGATAATACCTCAACATAATAAGGCCTTATATGAACAACCCACAGCTAACATCAAACTCAATGAGTAAAAACTGAGAGCTTTTTTCCCCTAAGGTCAGGAATAAGACAAGGATGTTCACTCTTACCATTGTTATTCAATGTAGTATTGGAAGTCCCTGCCATAGAAATCAGACAAAAAAGGAACAAACGACATCCAAATTGGTAAGGAAGAAACAAAACTTTCACTATTTGGAAAAGACATTATACTATATATATAGAAAACCAGAATGACTCCACCAAAAAATTAGTGGAACTGATGAATGAATTTGGTAAGGTTGAAGGATACAAAATCAATGTACAGAAATTCACTGCATTTCTATACACTAATAATGAAGCAGCAGAAGGAAAAATTAAGAAGAAATCTCATTTACAATTGTACCAAAAATAATAAAATAGCTAGGAATAAACTTAATCGAAGGGGTGAAAGATCTGTACTCTAAGAACTATGAAACACTGATGAAAAAATTGAAGACAACACAACAAATGGAAAGATGTTCCATGTTCATGGATTGGAAGAATAAATATTGTTAAAATGTCTATACTAAGCAAAAGCAATCATTTAAGACAATCCCTATCAAAATACCAACAGTATTTTCCACAGAACTAAACCAAACAATCCTAAAATTTGTACGGATCCACAAAAGACTCCAAAGAGCCAAAGCAGTCTTAAGAAACAAAAACAGAACTGGAGAGATCACAATTCTGGACTTCAAGTTGTATTACAAATCTGTAGTAATCAAAACAGCATGGTACTAGCATAATAACAGACACATAGATCAACAGGACTGACTAAAAAACCCAGAAATAAACCTATAATTATGTAGTTAATTAATCTTTGACAAAGGAGGCAAGAACATGGAATGTGAAAAAGACAGTCCCTTCAACAAATGGTGTTGAGAAAACTGGACAGGTACTTGCAAAAGAAAGAAACTGAACAACCTTCTTACACCATACACAAAAATAAACTCAAAATGGATTAAAGACCTAAATGTGAGGCCTGAAAACATAAAAATCTTAGAAGAGAACACAGGCAGTAATTTCTCAGATATCAGCAGTAGAGAATTTTTTCTAGAAATGTCTCCTGAGGCAAGGGTAACAAAAGCAAACATAAACTATTGGGCTACATCAATATAAAAAGCTTCTGCACAGCAAAGGAAATAACCAAAAAATCTAAACAACAACCTACTGAATGGAAGAAGATATTTGCAAATGACATATCCAATAAAGGGTCAGTGTCCAAAAATATATAATTATACAACTCAACACCAAAACCACAAATAGTCAAATTTTAAAATGGGTAGAAGTCATGAACAGACATTTCTCCAAAGAAGACAACCAGATGGCCAAAAGACACATGAAAAGATGCTCAACAGTACTCACCAATAGAGAAATGCAAATTAAAAATAGAAAGAGATACTACCTCACACCTGTCAGAATGGTTAAATTCAAAACACAAGAAACAACAACTGTTGGTGAGGATGTGGAGAGAAAGGAATCTGCATGCACTGCTGGTGAGATTGCAATCTAGTACAGCTACTGTGGAAGACAGTATGAAGTTTCCTCAAAAAAGTAAAGATAGAAGTATCCTAGAATCCAGTGATCACACTACTAGGTATTTCCAAAGAATACAAAAACACTAACTCAAAAGGATATAAGCACCCTATGTTTACTGCCCCATCAATTACAACAGCCAAATTATGGAAGCTGCCCTTATGTCTACTGATAGATGAATGTATAAAAAAGAGGTGGTATATATCTACAATGGAATATTACTCATCCATAAAAAGAATGAAATCTTATCATTTGCAACAACACGGATGGAGTTGGAGAATATCATGCTAGCGAAATAAGTCAGTCAGAGAAAGGCTAATACCATATGACTTCATTCATATGTGCAACTTAAGAAAAAGAAATGAACAAAAGGGAAAAAAAAGAGAGACAAACCAGAGACAGACTCAACTATAGAGAACAATCAAAGGCTACCAGAGGAGAGGTCAGTGGGAGATGGGTGAAATAAGTGAAAGGGATTAGGTGAAATAAGTGAAAGGGCTTATCTTGATGAGCACTGAGTAATACATGGAACTGCTGAATCACTATATTGTATACCTGACACTAACATAACACTGTTAACAACACAGATAAAATACAATATAAAATAAAAAGAGAGAACAAGATAATAGGCCAACTTATAGAAAATAAAGACAGGATAAGTGATTTTTGATGTAGCTAAAAGAAGCTTGGAACAGGAAATAGAAAATTCAGACATGAAACCCACAGCCACTGCTTACTAACTGTATGAATTTGAACACTTCAATAAATTTCAATTTCCTCACTCCCAAAATGTCAATAAGCTTTATCTTACTAGGGTTATTTCAAGATTAAATGAAATATCTCCAAAAAATAGATTTCTTTCCTTTCATTTCCTCCTCTGACTCCACACCTCTATTTGCTCTTGAAGGAACTGGTTATAAACCAACTTAGAATCAGCCATGGGAAGCTCTATGATTCTAAAGGTTTTGTAATAAGAAGTGGAATACCTGATTTTGAGGATTATCCATGGCCTTTCCTCTTCCTCTTCCTTTCTGCTCCTCAGTCATTTACTATACACTAGCACACCAGAGGGCAGGCAGAAAAACAGAGAGGACATAGCAGATGGCTTATGAAATTATGCTAAATTGATAAATTAAGGAATAAATGATGTAAAATCAAGTAGTTGAGCTCTACTTTAGGAGGTAAATCAATATGCCAGACTATCGGACACTCTTAATAATACCTTCAAGTAGAAAAGTTGCAACTGAAACTTCATGTAGTCACTTTATGAAAAAAATATTCCAAATTTTATATTCAAAATAACAAACCAGAAAAGAATTCTGGGGGTCACTGCCAATCGTTTTCCAAAGACATCCCAGGTTTTCTATTTTTGTTTTGTTTTGTTTTGTTTTGTTTGTTTTTCTACAGGAAAAGGCCTACATGGTTTTGATTATCTCAGGAATAAAGGAAATAGAAGTTATTATCCCCTTCATGAAGAAGGTTGTGGAACTGTTGCCTCTAAAATATTTAGTCTAGTTCTGTTTGCTATAACAGCAGGAGAACATAATGAAACTGGAGGAGAGCCAGAGAAAAGAAGCCAAATTGGCAGGTAAGAGGAAGACTAGAAACATTTAAATTCTTAGAAAAGCTTCCTAGATTCTTAGAATTGGAATTATCCTTAGACATCATATATACTAATTCCTTATGCTTCCCGAATATGCCTCATCAATCATAAATAGTTATCAAAGGCCTACTATATGCTAGGGACTGATGAGGATCCTTCCCTTTTTTTGCAGCCTATGTGCAAATTATCTCTTCAAATATATCTCATATGCATCCACTTCTTTTATATCCACTGCCATCGCCCTGGCCCAAGTCAACTTTCTTTCTCATTTAGGCTACCACAATAGCATTCTAACTGGTTACCCTCTTCTACTCTGCTCCTCATAACCATGTTCCAACTTACCAATCCATTGCCACCAGTATGACTGTGAAACACAAATTAAATCCTGTCATTGGCTTACATAGAATACTTCAATGATTTTCCATCTAATTCGGGATCAAGTCCAAAGCAATAAACATGGCCCCGAAAGAATTGGCTCCTGCCTCCTTTACTAATAGCCCTTCACTTTGCTTTTCCCTTGGCTCACCAAGGTCTATCCACACTGGCTTTCTTTCAGTTCCTAAGACAGCCAAATGCTTTTCCATATAACGATAACCACCACCACCATCATTAAAGCTAACATTTCTTGAGTTTTTAACTACATGATTGGCTCTGTGATAAGTGTTTTAAGGATATTACCATATCTAATCCTCACAAGAAACCCCATGAAATAGTTATTATTTTTATCCTTTTACTGTTGAGAAATATTTATTTAGAGGATATTTAGAGAAATATTTAGAGAGCAAGGTAAGTCCAAAGGTATTAAGTCTACTATATTGCATATTCTAGGAATGCTCTTTCTCCCTACTCTTCCCTAGCCAGATCATACCATGCCTTATGGTTATAACTCCTATGTCATTTCCTCAAAACACACCTCTCATTTTCTGACCTAAATTTGGAACCTCTGTCACAGACCTTTAAACTTATCCTTTATAGAATATATCACAGCTTTTAACTATGTATCTTTATGCAGTGATTTATTTAAAGTTTGTCAAACCTCCAACAAACTATAAATTTTATGAAGGATCATATGAATATAATATAATTTCTGTTGAATAAATGATTGATGAAAATCATCCAAACCTTCTAAGAATGAGGGGTTGAATCACTCCATGGGAGAGTCTGAGGGTTAGAAATTCTACTAAAATATTTTTGCCTACAAAGTAAGCTGTCTTCTTACAATGTCTATCCATGATCCTAGTTCTGATCTCTTGATCTATACTAAAAAATTAGATTCTTTTCTCTTGTATATCTCTTCAAATATTTCAGCCTGGAGAGTTAAAGACAAAGAGGACTGGCTATTAAGGTGAGCTAATTCCAGATTTGTTCATAAAAAAAAAAAAAATAGTATGCTAGAGTGCAGAAGATGAGGGGCATCATTTGGAATTACAGACTTCTTAGGGCACATTTACAGAAATTACTTACTTGCCTACAGCAAATTAATGTAAAAAGTGTATAGACATGAAATATAGATTGGGCTGCTGTGCTGGGCACGCTGTATCACAAACTGGGTTCTAATTTGTATAGATCTAGAAAGACACAAAGCTGGAGGAGGTCTGGTAAAGGCAATTAAATGATGTACAAAAAGTTTGGGAAAAGTAAAAACTGGCTATGCAAATACAACTAATCTTAGATATCCTCAAATTATAAGGCTGATGTCAGGAAGTGTGATCCTATCTTCCTATATCTCTTATAAGTTTGTTTTAAGAGAACTCTAGATTAGATGAACTATATTTCTAAGATTTTGAAATTAATAACATGAAATAAAAATATAATAGAAAATAAAATAATAGTAAATAAAATATTCTTTAGGTATTTTATGTATTTTAAATTAACTTAATATCGTCACTGAAGTTTTTTTTTTTTTTTTGTCTCCCATCCTGAATGAGAAAGAAGGAACCTCAAAGATGAAAAGGGCCTCTTGTTTGATAATATATTTGATGCCTGAAATCTCTCTACAACTTGTAGTCCAAGTGGCTACTAGTTAACAGTAAACATCATCAGCTATATTAAATGACTTGATGGTGGCGGATCCTTAAATCATCACATACACTTTAAATATCTTATTAACTTTGTCACATTATACCTCAATAAAGGTGGGGTATTATGCTTTGGATTTTGAGATTTAGATTTTGAGTTTGGATCTTAGGTTTAAAATCTCAATTCCAGAATTTATTAGCTGTGTATCTTTGAACAGGTTACTTACTGTGCTTCAGTTTCCTCATTTCAAAAACTGGAATAACAAAATGTGTCTTTGAAAATTGTTTGAGAATTAAATGCAATGCCATAGTATTAAGCATCACTTTGTATTATGCCTGGCACATAACAAATAAATGCTCAATAAATGCTCATTTCCCTCTATTAACAGAAATCTACTACCTGCCAACAGAGTCCATTTCCACCTTAGACAATGGGTTCTTATCTGTGTGGAACCAGTCCAATACTGCTAAGTAAAGAAGACTTGGAAGTTTAACACACGAGGTTATGTTAAGAAAAAATGCTCTTGGGGTGCCTTGGGAGGCATAGTCGGTTAAGTGTCCGACTCTTGGTTTGAGCTCAGGGGCTGACCTCAGAATTGTGAGATCAAGCCTCACACCAGGCTCTGGATTCAGCACTAAGTCAGCTTCAGATTCTCTCTCCCATTCTTTCTGCCCCTCCCACTCGTGCCTTGCTCACTCTCACTCAAATAAATAAATAAATAAATATCTTAAAAAAAAGAAAAGAAGATTGATATTTTAACTTTGGCTATTAATTCTAGTTTGTATATATTTCTTAGCAGTTTGTCACTCAGAAATGGCAGAATTTAATCTCTTTGAATGATCTTAGAAAAATATGAGTTATAATTTTATTTGAGAAGAATTCTTGAATAATCTAATTGATGTAAACGTTCCACTGGAATTATCCTTCTCGGTAAAAACAACATAAAATTCTCCTTCTAGTTATTAAGGATTAATTGATATGACAATGGTCTTTTAAGGCTAAATGGATTCTCTCCTTACTTTTATTAAGGATTAATGACAAAAAATAAGAATATCAGAAATGTATTGCTGTTTTATCACAAGACCAGGAAAAACAATTCTTTGATTACTTAATTTTGCAAGCAATTTTTAAGAAAAGTTTATTTTTAAGTCATAAGATAGGTTAGAAGGAATAGAATTTATAGATTTAACCTATTAAATGGTACCGCTTGCTTTGTGATAACCCAGCACACTTTGTAAATAAATTAACTTGCCTTGCATCAATGGAATTCACCACTTTATATATGCTATATGGGTTCATTTGTTAGAAAATACTTTATCTGGTTTCCCCACCACAGAAAATAAAATTACTTCTAACATACCCGACTCAGCTACAACACAAAGCCTCCTACTTTCACAGAAAATGTAAACTTAAACAAGTCAAACTTTTTTTGAGCAAAGAAATTATAATATGTTTTCTAATACTTCACCTCTTAGCTTGATCTTTCAAATCTAAAGAAAAAGATTTTCAAGCTTACTATTTTATGGCTTGGCAAGTTATAGCTTTTTAACAAAAAAAAAATCTTAAGATCAAATTTAGATTGAAATTGTCAGAACTAAAATTAAAGACCAAATATTAGAAACAAGAATGCTCCTGGTATTACAAATATAATTTATATTAGACAAAAATATCAGTAACTCTATTTCCCTTCATTTCTCCCATAGAGTAGATTTGTCACATCACAAGTAACTTTAAATTTGTAGGAGCTAAGAATATTTTATTGTGAATTTTATTAAGCACAGATGATGGTTAACATGACTGCTAAAGAGGCTTACAGATAATGGTAAAAATAAAAGAGCATAAAATAAGCTTACTGTTTCACCAATCTTTCCAATGTTTCCTTGATCTCCTACTTCTCCCTGTTAATAAATAATATAAAGCTGTAAAAATGATTACTTTCAAACAAGATCACTCATGGCATTGTTTCTATTTTCATTTAATGTAATTAGTCAAATTCCAAAAAAAAAAAAAAAAAAAGGCAGCAAAGAAAACCTCAGTTATTCAAAACTCTGTTACAGTATTTCTGTGGAACATAGTCTTTCTGCTATTTTCTTAAGTGACACTCTTCTGTTTATGACTTTTAATCACATTTAAAACACTTTTGCAAGTAAAAATTTTAAAATGAAATATTTATTGAGGTGTACTCTGTAAAAAGCAGAGTTGTCGGTATTGTGGAAGGTATTAAGAAGAAAAAAGTAAAATAAAGTCTTTGTCCACAGAATGCTCTGTTTCAGGAGAAAAGATCTCACAACACTGAACAGAGCAGAATACCCACCACAATTAAGAGGCGAGGGAGTTCAGAGGAGCACGTTTGCTGTGGGCTGGTACAGCTAGAGATAGCTTAATGTACGTGCATAACCTTGACCATCAGTCCGTAACGCTCTGAAAACTCAGTTTTTCAAAACTTGTTTGGTAGCAAACTTGGCCTAACCTGATTTTATTTGACAGCAATGCTTTATCTCATCTGAGTGAGGCTATTTATAGTCTTATTTTAATTAACCTGAACACCCTTATATTTCACCACAGAAATATTAATATTTCTAATTATGGTGGGCTGTCCCATTGCCTGCTGGCAGTGTTAAGTAAAATGTAATATATTCACCTATTATCTTTTGAAAATCCAAACATCAATGATTTCAAGTAATGGATTATGAAACTATATTTGAGTTGGGCTCTGAAGAATAGGTGATATTTCACTGGTGATGAGAAAGGTCCATTTTTGGTGTTGAGGGATGGCATGAGGGAAGGCTGAACAAAGGTGTAGGTTAATGAAAGTTAGAAGATTAAGTTCAGGGTACCACACAGAGTTAATCTGACAAGAATATATGTTTTATTTATAGAAATAGGAAATTAAACCATCAATCGCCATTTAAAAATTAGTAATTATATTGCGGAATAGAGTAGTAAAATGTTAAGCTGAACTGAACAATATTAGAGTCACTAAGAACATATAGATAGCTACTGAGCGTTTGAAATTGGCTAGTGTGAACTGAAATGTGATGTAAGTATAAAATCCCCACTAGATTTCCAAGACTTTGTAGCAAAAAGAATATAAAATATCTCATTAATAATTTTAATATTGGTAAGATGTTGAAATGATAATATTTTCTTATTTGGGGTTAAATAAAATATATTACTAAAATTGATCTCTTTTTTCACTTCTTTATTGTGGCTCTAATCTATGATTCATATTATATACTCTATTGGCTAGTGCTGATTTTAAGCATTGAAACCTAATACTCATATGACTAATCAATTTGAAATGAACTTTCAAAGACTACACTAATTTTTATTTCAATTTTTGTAGGCACTTAGATATACAGTAAAAAATGAAGCATTGTAGTAGTTTATAAATCCTAGTTTTTGACAGTTCACTAGATAGTTTTTTTTAGAAAATCTAGGGTCAGAATGATATATAGATTACTAATTTTCTTGCATTTTCCCCTCCTTTCCCAACAGTCCTTTCAAATTCCAAGGGAAATGGGCTGTTTTGAATTTATAGTTGTAGGGGTGGTTTGGGTTAACAAGCAGAAAGCAGAAGTTGCTTGCAGATTACCTGCATTCCTGCTTTAGTTTTCAGAGAGCTGAAGGTAGGAGGTGAGTTGGTCTTTGAGGGCAACAAGATAGAGAGGAATATTTCCCCAGGCCTACGAAGAGAAGAGAGATCCTAGGGTTCTGTAAAAGGTGGTATGACCCTTAACCAACTCCCAAGTGCTCCCCTCAGGAATGCCAGGTTCCCCCAAGGGAACACCAGTTCTAGTGAATAGCTATGTGATACACCAATACTAAAATTTCAGGGACAAATACGAGGAGCTGAACAGTAAAGAACTCTTCATCCTCTGGGGAACAAATCTCAAATCTCGGGTGATTCTAGAAAAAAGGCAGGATGTCACTATGACTGAGATTCAGTTTCCGGCAAGTTTGGATGGTAGCTCACAGGTGGGTTTGTTTAGAGCTATCTGGCAGTACAGTGATTAATCTTAGTCAAGCAGAATTAAGCTTTCTGTTTATAAATACTGTGTTTCCATTTTTATGTATAACTTGAAAGTCAGCTACACATATTTCCCCAGGATAACTGCAGCCACAGAGAGACAGGCTGACACATCAGAAAATAGTTTAGTTCGTCTTCCTTTGTTAATTGACCTCAAAAGATATTGTTAATCTATTTCTTAGATTCTAGGATCACAGAAATAGTTTACTATAAATGATGACTTCTAACTTTAAGAAACTGAGCTATAATGCTATAAAATTTTTCCATTTTTCCTAAAGTTTTAAATTTGAATAAATCACCAATTCTTATAAGCTAGTTTCCTTTAGACCTTAGTGTTGCCCCTAAAAAACCAGTGCATTACCTTATATTTGTTGGTTTTAAAAGTCACACAAAACTTGGAAACAAGGCAAAAAAGTACATGTTGCATTCTTTCAATGACATAAAGTGGTGAAGGTCACCTAGTGATTTTCTAGGGAATGTACTTAGAATCACTATATAATTGCTTAAAAGACCCAGACTTAGTAGGGAAAAGAAAAAATATATCTCTCTCTATATATAGATATAGATATAGATAGATGGTGAATTTATAATATTAACTTGTAGAATTCTGTCCAGTGAAATGGACAGCCCCCAAAACTTTGGTTTATTTTATATCTCACCACAAATTTAGCAATTCTTTATTAAACTGCATATCTATCCAAATAAAGATATAGATATACACAGTCACATTATATTTATAAACACACATATAGATGTAGATATAGATATAAAGATATATACGTAGATTTAAAGATATATAACTTTTTAAATGTTATTTGAGTCAGTTTTAACATATCACTGATACCTTATTAATAAGTTGACAAAATCTTAATGTTCATTTTATATTTTTATGAAAGTCATAATTTTATCTTTTTGAAAACTATAGTTTATAACTCCTAATAAGTCAGCTAATTTACCTTTAAGCCTTCTGGTCCTGGTTCACCTGCAAAACCCTTTTGACCTGGTTTTCCCTAGATGAGAACAGGAGAAAAAAAAAAAAAAAAAGAGGTATGTTTAATGATTTTCATTTTTGGAAATTTCCAAACATTTATGAAATTCAGACCATTTCATGAGATGAAACACTTGATAAATGTATTTCAGCATACCCATTAGTATTCATTCTACAGTCTTTAACTGTTTACTATGTGCCCTACACAGTTCTAGGGATTGGGGATTGAGGAAAGCACTAATCATACCTGCCTTCATAGAGCTTACATTCTAATGAGGATGATATTATTTAATGAAATAAGTAAAATATGTAGTATGTTAGGTAGTGGTAAATGTGAAGGACATAGAATTAAGCAAGGAAGGGAAATATAAACTGTTTCAGGAGTTTTGTTCAAATTTTTTATAAAATTGCCAAGGAAGACCTCACTGAAAATAATAATAGCATCTTTGTTTGCTGATAGGATTGATCCATTACAAAGACTGAAATTAAGATGCAGATGAAAGTGGGAAATAGCTGAGTCAATGTTTTTCGGTAGACAAAAGGATAAGATATGTAGTAAACAAGTGGAAGTTTGACCTAGCTAGAAAAATGGCCTGTTCATTCACAATAACAGCAGGAAAGGCCAAGTAAATGGTATAGATAGAGAGGTAGATAGAAGCAATAGTAGAAACTTGTAGAAGTCCCCTGAAAAATTCAATCTTCTCAGGGAACTGGGATGCAAAGTAATGGGCTAAGAATGAAAATCAGAGGGGCACCTGGGTGGCTCAGTGGGTTAAGGCCTCTGCCTTCGGCTCAGGTCATGATCCCAGAGTCCTGGGATCGAGCCCCGCTTCGGGCTCTCTGCTCAGCGGGGAGCTGGCTTCCCCTCCTCTCTCTCTGCCTGCCTCTCTGGCTACTTGTGATCTCTCTCTGTCAAGTCAATGGATAGAATCTTAAAAAAAAAAAAAAAAGAATGAAAATCAGAGAGAAACGAATGGAGTTAAAAAGAGAGAAAGTAGAAAATAATAATTAGGAAATTAAAAGTAAAGGAATATGGAGGGGCGCCTGGGGTGTTAAATGTCTGCCTTCAGTACAGTTCATGATCTCAGGGTCGTAGGATGGAGCCTCGGATCAGGGTCCCTGATCAGCAAGGGGTCTGCTTCTCCCTCTGACCCTCTCAAACTTATGCACATGCTCTCTCAAATAAATAAATGAAATCTTTTTAAAAAAGTGAATGAGTATGGGACTAGAATCAGAATGAAATCAAAGGGATAATATAGTGTTTTAAGCATGATGAGGAGGGATGTGAAGTCTCTGAGGAAAATAGGAATAATGGAAAGGCAATTGGATGAATGGATTAAAATTCCTACTGGGACTATCGGATTGGTTACAAGATAGAATGCATTAGAAAGAAAGGAGATTATGTTTGAGGAGTAAGAAGTCTGAAACTGAAAATAAGGAGAATCTATTATTGGCAATGACAAGGTAAAGGTTATGACTCCAACAGTACTAAAGAGTAGAGAATAAGATCACTGAAGGAGAGGAAATCAAAATCCCAGACACTTGGTAGATCAATCCATAGTATGTGATTCCTATTATCAAACAACTGATATCTAATATACAAAATCATATTAAGAAGATCACTATGCCTCAATCAATGTATGTGACAAATTCAATCTGAGAATAAAAAAAAGTGTGTGTGGGGGCAATGGCTAAATAGAATACTAATTTATAATACCTATCACATATTATAGATTTGGATTTTATTATTTCTATCCATTAACAAATACTCCTAGTTTTCTTTCTTAAACAAAACAAAACAATCCTCCAGCTTTTAGTCAAAATACATTTTGACTACACATAAAAACTTTAGAAACTTAAAAATTATATTTAGTACTTCTATCAAAAAAATTGTTCTAATTTTTACCTCTGCCTTGCTTGGAATTGTCTAGTGTTTTTTTACCAAGCACAAAGTAAAACAAAGGACCAAAATCATCCTATTATTGCTGACAATCAATTGCTCTCTAATCAGAGATAGTTGAAGAAATGTAATGAAGAGTCTAAATTATTAGATTTGTCTATGATATTTACAGAATTTAAAATAATACAGTTAATTCACATTGTTTTATAAAAAGCCTTGGTGTGACTAATTCTTTTATCTCAAATAATGTAATACTCAGGAATTACAGTATATTAAGAAATAATTATACATTATATCACATTTTGAAAGGAATCTCACTGGAATCTGTATCAGCACATTTAAACTCTATTTGAAGTAAAGGAATTCAGGGCATCAGTGCTGAAGTCATCACTTTCAGTCCTGTTTAAGTTCTGCCATATTAGTTTTATCCTGAGCAGGTTATGTTTGAGCATGTAATAGTAAGGCCTTATTTTAATATTTTAAAAATGTAGACAATATCCTGCAGGGTTGTTTTCAGGATTAGAAATGATTCATGTGATTCATACTTCGAGGAATACTAGGTTTAAATTTATCTTCAAACAACAGTAGAACAATAGTAATACCTATTAAGACTGAGTTGGTAAGAGGCAACTGTGGTTTTCTTGTTTTCTAGAGAACTAAGTTTTAAATGAGGTCAATTATCCTGGGCTCAAATAATAATAATCTTTCTGTTATATAACTCACTTCACATAAAAATGAAATAAAAATTCTCCTTTCTCTTTCAGTGGGATAGTGTAGTATATGTACTAGTGAGGTAAAGGTGCAAAGGAAAGATTTATTGTCTCCTAAAATGTAAAAATGTTTGAAGAAACTGCATGTTATGATGTTCTCAAGAAAAAAGAATGAGATGTATTTCATGTGAGTCTAATGATCCCTCTTAAAATAAATGTGATACACATGCCTTAATTATTTCATAATAATGTATTCTTTGGTCATGCATGCCCAAATTCTTAAGGAGCTAATTTTCAGAACTTGAAAATAGGTAATTCATTTATTACCACACAATATTATCTGAAGAAAAAGTTGACAGAAAATACATCTTATTTAGGTTCCATAATTTTACTGGCATGCTTAGAAAACAGAAATTCCCAGAATATCACTAGAATGGCTACAGTATTTCACTTTCTATTACTTTATGAGAAACTTTATAATTAGCACAAATTACTAAGACCATAAAACTACTGAAGGAACAACCAGATATACTGTAGGCATATCATTTAAAATATTTCTGGGAAATTCCAGTTATAGGCTTGTATTATTTAGAGGGATTGTATGGTTATAGTGTTTTTTGTCCTTTATTACAACTTAAAATTTGGTGCTATTAAAAGGCATTCACATAACAGTTATTTTAAGAGAAGCACTTTTTCAAAAGTATTTATATGATACCTACTCTTGGCCCCAGTTCTCCAAAGGGTCCAATTGGTCCTTCTTCTCCCTTAAAAAAAAAAAAAATCATAACATATCATGGCCTGAAATAAGTATTTAAAAAGGTAAACCCTTATTCTATTTATTCTGAAATCTGAAACTCACTGAGAGGTGATGAAAATAATGCTGTGACTTCCTTGTATTTCATTTTCTTAAAGATTTTATTTATTTGAGAGAGAGAAAAAAAGAGAGAGACCAAGCAAGAGTGGGGATATGGGGGGGAGGGGCAGAGGGAGAAAGAGACTCCCTGCTGAGTGGGGAGTTGGAAGTGGGGCTGGATCCCAAGACCCTGATATCATAAGTTGAGCCCAAGTCAGATATTTAACCCACCAACCCACTCAGGCACCCCAACTTTCTTGTATTTTACTCTGTAATCCCATAACGTTTTAAATATTTGGAGTGAGTGACAACTCCACATCTACTCTAAAGGGCACTATTTGTTTTTAAATTGGTAGAGCATAAAAGTTATATATAGAAAGTTGAGAATTAATAAGTGTGAAAGTAATTAGCATATCTATCACAAAATCAGGATATTTTAAGGGGCTTAATATCTAAAATATTTGAAGAATTTATACACCTCAACACCAAAAGCCCACATAATCCAATTAAAAATGAGGACCTGAATAGACACTTTTCCAAAAACGACATACAGATGGCCAACAGACATATGAAGATAGGCTCAGTATCCCTAGTCATCAGAAAAATGTGCATTGAAAACCTAACAAAGATTAGGAATCATAAATTAAGGATTACCTTTACTTTCTTGGGCTCAATATCTCTCCCATACAGAGGGAAAATCAATTAAGTTCTTAATATATGGAAATCAATATATATAGGTATATTAAAAAGTTGTTGGTACAGGACATGTTTGCTCTTGGCATATTTTAATATGTCATTCATTCAATACATATGGTTTTGAGTCTTAGTTCTGTTTTCAACAATATACAACAGTATATTGGATCCTACTGAATGGAGTTAATATTTAGAGCTACTTCTTGACTAACTTATAGGTCCAGTATTCTTGGGGTGAAGCCAGTTATAATGTCATTAAAATGCAAAAATCTTGTTCATTCTTCTAAGGATCAAAGAATATATGAGTGGATAGAGAACAGAGAAACATAAAAAAAGACACTTTATGGCGCCTGGGTGGCTCAGTGGGTTAAAAAAAGACACTTTATGTATTATTCTCTAAGAAAATTAAAAAGCAATAAATGTTTTTATTACATGTATTGACATATTTTCTAAAACATACTGACTTTTCACCTTTAAATAAAAAGCTGATGTTACCATATCTGAACAGCATCCATAGACCTATTTAGTATCATGTATTCTACTTTATTGATTTGATCAGTAAACATTTTTGCTCAATTCACAATTCAAGTAAAATAAAATTTACTAGACCACAAATATAAAACAGATACAAATAGTAACTATATTCTAGTACATATGAGTGGGAGTCTAGCTCATATTCTTCAGATATTCCATGGAGATTAGTGACATAAATTATTTAAAGTTCACAACCCTGAAAACATTCCAAATCCCACTCCATAACTGCCAATATAAAGTGGTTAGTAACCCGAAATCCTCGGTGGCAAGAACTGTCCATATTAAAACAATGTTTTTCTTTAAACAAAAAGTAAAAAAGGGAAAATTGGAACTGAAGCAATTTCTGCCTGGATATTTATTTCTTCCATACCTGAAGTCCTTTGAGACCAGGAGGTCCAGGAGGTCCCCTATTTCCGAGGAGTCCCTATAAAAGCAAAATAAACACAAATAATAAAATCTTCAGCTCAACTAATATTTTTCAATCAGCATGAATCTGAGATGATAATACAATTTGGTACCATTCTTTTCCATTATTAAGTTATCAAAATGAATTCAGAGGGTAGGTGAGCAGAAAACTATAGGGCATCCAAAAAATTGGGAGAGGTAGGATAAACTTATTTTTTTAAGCATGCTGGTGTTCAAATAATGTGCTCAGTATGTTACCCTTCAGCCAGACACTCAGAAAAAGTAGCTCTAAATTTCAATCAATGAGTACAATTGTTAATTTGATAACAGTACAATAAATACATAATAGAGTATCCACAAAGTCTAAAAACAGATGGAAGACATATGCACTATTTTAATATCTATTAAGAGACTAGCAGAATCCAGGGCCCATTATTCTCATTACATGTTCCACATCTTATTTCCCTTCTTAATACAAGCTGGTAAAAAGAGGATAATCCTCAGAAGAAAGTAACAATCTGTATGTGATTAGTAATTTCACAATTAAAAACCTTTTGTTAATCAAAACCAAAATCAATGTTGTTAAAAATCAAATGCTCCTTATCCATTCGTCCGTTGAAGGGCATCTTGGTTCTTTCCATAGTTTGGCGACCATGGCCACTGCTGCTATAAACATTGGGGTACAGATGGCCCTTCTTTTCACTCCATCTGTAACTTTGGGGTAAATACCCAGGAGTGCAATTGGAGGGTCATAGAGAAGTTCTATTTTTAATTTCTTGAGGAATCTCCACACTGTTCTTCAGAGAGGCTTAACCAATTTGCATTCCCACCAACAGTGTAAGAGGGTTCCCCTTTCTCCACATCCCCTCCAACACATGTTGTTTCCTGTCTTGTTAATTTTGGCCATTCTAACTGGTGTAAGGTGGTATCTCAATGTGGTTTTAATTTGAATCTCCCTGAGGGCTAGTGATGATGAACATTTTTTTCATGTGTCTGATAGCCATTTGTATGTCTTCATTGGAGAAGTGTCTGTTCATATCTTCTGCCCATTGTTTGATATGATTGTCTGTTTTGTGTGTGTTGAGTTTGAGGAGTTCATTATAGATCCTGGATATCAACCTTTTGTCTGTACTGTCATTTGCAAATATCTCCTCCCATTCCTCTTTGTTTTTTTTTTTTTTTTGACTGTTTCGGTTGTTGTGCAGAAGCTTTTGATTTTGATGAAGTCCCAAAAGTTTATTTTCGCTTTTGTTTCCTTTGCCTTGGGAGACATATCTTGAAAGAAGTTGCTGTGGCTGATATTGAAGAGATTACTGCCTATGTTCTCCTCTAGGATTCTGGTGGATTCCTGTCTCATGTTGAGGTCTTTTATCCATTTTGAGTTTATCTTTGTGTACGGTGTAAGAGAATGGTTGAGTTTCATTCTTCTACATATAGCTGTCCAGTTTTCCCAGCACCATTTATTGAAGAGACTGTCTTTTTTCCACTGTATATTTTTTCCTGTTTTGTCGAAGATTAATTGACCATAGAGTTGAGGGTCCATATCTGGGCTCTCTACTCTGTTCCACCATGTTGTCTTGGTGATCACAGCTTTGTAATAAAGCTTGAAATCAGGTAACATGATGCCTCCAGTTTTATTTTTGTTTTTCAACATTTCCTTAGCGATTCGGGGTCTCTTCTGATTCCATACAAATTTTAGGATTATTTGCTCCAGCTCTTTGAAGAATACCGGTGGAATTTTGATCAGAATGGCATTAAAAGAATAGATGGCTCTAGGCAGTATAGACATTTTCACAATGTTTATTCTTCTGATCCAAGAGCATGGAATGGTCTTCCATCTTTTTGTGTCTTTCAATTTCTTTCATGAATGTTCTGTAGTTCCTCGAGTACAGATCATTTACCTCTTTGGTTAGGTTTATTCCCAGGTATCTTATGGTTCTTGGTGCTATAGTAAATGGAATCGATTCTCTAATTTGCCTTTCTGTATTTTCATTGTTAGTGTATAAGAAAGCCACTGATTTCTATACATTGACTTTGTATCCTGCCACGTTGCTGAATTGCTGTATGAGTTCTAGTAGTTTGGGGGGTGGAGTCTTTTGGGTTTTCCATATAAAGAATCATGTCATCTGTGAAGAGAGAGAGTTTGACTTCTTCATTGCCAATTTGGATACCTATTATTTCTCTTTGTTGTCTGATTGCTGTTGCTAGGACTTCTAATACTATGTTGAACAAGAGTGGTGAGAGTGGGCATCCTTGTCATGTTCCTGATCTCAGCGGGAAGGCTGCAAGCTTTTTCCCATTGAAGATGATATTTGCTGTGGGTCTTTCATAGATAGATTTTATGAAGCTCAGGAATGTTCCCTCTATCCCTATACTTTGAAGCGTTTTAATCAGGAACGGATGCTGGATTTTGTCAAATGCTTTTTCTGCATCGATTTGGAGGACCATGTGGTTCTTCTCTCTTCTCTTACTAATTTGTTCTATCACATTGATTGATTTGCAAATGTTGAACCATCCTTGTAACCCAGGGATGAATCCCACCTGGTCATGATGGATAATCTTTTTAATGTGCTGTTGGGTCCTGTTTGCTAGGATCTTGTTGAGAATCTTAACATCCATATTCATCAGTGATATTGGTCTGAAATTATCTTTTCTGATAGGGTCTTTGCCTGGTTTGGGGATCAGGGTAATGCTGGCGTCATAAAAAGAGTCTGGAAGTTTTCTTTCTGCTTTAATTTTTTGAAACAGTTTCAGGAGAATAGGTGTTCTTTCTTCTTTGAAAGTTTGGTAGAATTCCCCAGGGAATCCATCAGGTCCTGGGCTCTTGTTTTTGGGGAGGTTTTTGATCACTGCTTCAATCTCATTACAGATATCAGTCTATTCAGGTTGTCAGTTTCTTCCTGGTTCAATTTTGGGAGTTTATAGTTTTCCAGGGATGCATCCATTTCATCTAGGTTGCTTAGCCTCTTGGCATATAACTGTTGATAATAATTTCTGATGATTGTTTCTACTTCCATGGTGTTAATTGTGATCTCTCCCTTTTCATTCATAATTTTATTAATTTGGGCTTTCTCTCTTTTCTTTTGGATTAGTGTAGCCAATGGTTTATTGATCTTATTAATTCTTTCAAAAAACCAGCTTCTAGTTTCATTGATACATTCTACTGTATCTCTGGTTTCTACCTCATTGATCTCTGCTCTAATCTTGATTATTTCCCTTCTTATATGTGGAGTTGGTTTGATTTGTTGTTGATTCTCCAGCTCTTTAAGGTGTAGAGACAGCTGGTGTATTCTGGATTTTTCAATTTTTTTGAGGGAGGCTTGGATGGCTATGTATTTCCCCCTCAGGATCGCCTTTGCTGTATCCCATAGGTTTTGGACCGAAGTGTCTTCATTCTCATGGGTTTCCATGAATTGTTTAAGTTCTTCTTTGATCTTCTGGGTGATCCAAGCATTCTTAAGCAAGGTGGTTTTTAGCTTCCAGGTGTTTGAGTTCCTTCCGAACTTTGCCTTGTGATTGAGCTCCAGTTTCAAAGCATTGTGGTCTGAGAATATGCAGGGAATAATCTCAGTCTTTTGGTATTGGTTGAGTCCTGATTTGTGACCCAGTATGTGGTCCATTCTTGAGAAGGTTCCATGTGCACTTGAGAAGAATGAGTATTCTGTTGTTTTAGGGTGGAATGTTCTGTATATATCTATGAGGTCCACCTGGTCCAATGTGTCATTCAATGCTCTTGTTTCTTTATTGATTTTCTGCTTCGATGATCTGTCTATTTCTGAGAGAGGCGTGTTAAGATCTTCTACTATTAATGTATTCATTTCAATATGACTCTTTATCTTGATTAATAGTTTTTAAAATGTAATTGGCTGCTCCCATATTGGGGGCATAGATATTTACAATTGTTCAATCATCTTGGTGGATAGTCCCTGTAAGAATTATGTAGTGTCCTTCTGTATCTCTGACTACAGTCTTTAGTTGACAATCTAATTTATCTGATATGAGAATCACTACTCCAGCCTTCTTTTGAGGCCCATTGGCATGAAAGATGCTTCTCCATCCCTTTACTTTCAGTCTGGGTGTATCTTTAGGTTAAAAATGGGTCTCTTGTAGAAAACATATGGGTGGGTTCTGTCATTTTTTATCCAATCTGCAACCCTGTGTCATTTTATGGGCGCATTTAGGCCATTCACATTGAGAGTGATTACTGATAGATACATTTTTATTGACATTGCATTACCTTTGAAGTCTCTCTTTCTGTAGATTGTCTCTATATTTCTGTTCAATGCTATTCTTAGGATTTTTCCTCTTTTATAGAACCCCCCTTAATATTTCCTGCAGTGTCAGCTTAGTGGTTGCATAGGCTTTTAAGCCTTGCCAGTCTTGGAAACTCTTTATCTCTCCATCCATAAAATGGTGACATTCTTCTTATTCAGTTCTGTTTCCCTAACTATCCAATATGTCTGCAAAGCTTTAAGTAAATCTCTTCTAAAAACTTTTACATTATTGTTTTTAGTGATTCTAAAACCATTAAAAGATTTTATCTAATTTTTAAGTGTAGTAAATAACTATGCCAATAGTGACTCTATCCAAGTGGGTTTAATTTTTAGTTCTGAAATGCAGCAGAGTGATAAACTGCACAAGAATCTTGTCTTCATATTATACCTTGTTCTATCATTGCTATGTTTTAATATAATCAAAAAATGAAAAGCTCTTGGTCAGTTTAGTATATGTGCTGCCAAAGCAAGCACCTCTTGGTCAGTTTAACAGTCTATAATATATTAGCACAAGCTTATGTATAGAGCACCATTTAAGAAACTGTATGACTTTAGGCAATAACATTTTTGTGCAGTTATCTTATTTTTAATTGGAAGAGATGGATTAGATTATTGAAATGGGTGTATGTTGTTTGATGCCAGTCCAATTACATTCTCAAAAGACTCTTAATTTTTCTGGTTTTATCTTATTTTTCCTTCCATTTCCCTTATGTTAGTCTGTTTACTTTTTATTTTTTGTTCTTTTACAATTTAGGTCTTATTTGGTTTGTTTGTTTGTTATGTTAGTCACCATACAGTACATCATTAGTTTTTGATATAGTGTTCCATGATTCATTGCTTGCATATAACACCCAGTGCTCCCTGCAATACGTGCCCTCCTTAATACCCATCACTGGACTAACCCTTCTCTCTGAAACCCTCAGTTTGTTTCTTGGAGTCCATACTCTCTCATGGTTTGTGTCCCCCTCTGATTTCCCCTTCATTTTTTCCTTCCTTCTCCTAATGTCTTCCATGCTATTCCTTATGTTCCACAAATAAGTGGAATCATATCAGAATTGACTTACTCTGCTTGACTTATTTCATTTAGCATAATCTCCTCCAGTTCCATCTATGTTAATGCAAAAGTTGGGTATTCATCCTTACTGATGGCTGAGTAATATTCTATTGTATATATGGACCATATCTTTTTTTTAAATTTTTTATTAACATATAATGTATTATTAGCCCCAGGGGTACAGGTCTGTGAATTGCCAGGTTTACACACTTCACAGCACTCACCATAGCACATACCATCCCCAGTTGGACCACATCTTATTTACCCACTCATCTGTTGAAGACCATCTTGGCTCTTTCCACAGTTTGGCTATTATGGACATTGCTGCTATGAGCATTGGGGTACATGTGGCCCTTCTTTTCACTACATCTGTATCTTTGGGGTAGTAGTGCCGTGGGTCATAGGGTAGCTCTATTTTAGCTTTTTGAGGAACCTCCACACTTTCCAAAGTGGCTGCACCAACTTGCATTCCCACCAATAGCGTAAGATGGTTCCTCTTTATCCACAACCTCTCCAACATTTGTCAATTTTTGCTATTCTAACTGGTGTGGTTTTGATTTGAATATCCCTGATGGCTAACAATGATGAACATTTTTCCATGTGTCTGTTAGCCATTTCTAGGTCTTTGGAGAAGTGTCTGTTCATGTCTTCTGCCCTTTTTTCTTGACGTGATTATTTTTTGGGTGTTGAGTTTAAGAAGTTCTTTATAGCACCCTAATTTTACTTAGGGAAACAATTTCTCCTCACTCAGCCCATATGATTGAGGAGAGGTTGAGTCCACCCCTGCCTAAATTCGTGGGTTGACATGTGACATGTATAAGTCAGTCAGCATATTCTACACCCTAGAAACAGTGATTGGTTCAGTAATGAGCCAGAAACCCAACTCAGTCTAACTAAAGGAAATTTTAGACTACAGTGGAACAGCTGGAAGTAGCATTAAGGATGGTATAAACCTAAAGAGTAGGAAACCATGAAGTAGAGAGAGCCTGGGAATGCAATCCATACATTAACAAATTAAAGAGCAGGAGTAATTGGATTCTAATGATATTGTTTGTGGTCCCGTATTTAGTTGTTTGAATTCCTAAACTTTTCTCATATTTATATAATCACATTTAAATTGGTTTTTATTACTTACAACTGAAAGAATTCTGACTGGTAAAATGATTTCTAACTCTTTAATATCCAAAATATTCTTCTAGATCTCTAAGTGATACATTTTAAATATTTAGACTGACTTAAGGTATGGGATCAGCATGTTGTGATATTTCCATTCTATCACAAGACACCTAATTCTTAATTATTTAATTCATTGTTCATTCATTTTTAAAAATCCTACATTTACTAATTTTCTACTCTGCATTAGGTCCAATAAACAGCACAACATTAGGCCCTGAGTATACAAAGACAAAACACAGTTCATATTCCCAATGAATTCATAATTTCCTAAGGATGATGATACTTTAAAATAAAAATTAGTAAATAAGAGTTGTGATAGAAAAAAAAAAGAGCTGTGATAGAAGTAGAAGCAGAAGCAAAGTATAATGGGAACTTACATGAAAGAACAAAATCTTTTCTGGGAGGGTCAGAATTTTTATCGTGAGAGTGTAAACACAGATGGTAAAAGTATGGCAAAAACAAGAGAGTGGTTATCTATAAACAAGATGGGAAGAGGCAGACATGATTAGTGAGGGATACTCAAGAAGCTTATAATGGTTCATTTCTTAATATAGTTTGTTTTATTATCAGTTTAAATTATGTGCATGTTTCATATTTGTCATGTTAAATACACAAATTCTTTTTCTTTTTGAATTTGAAATATATAGAATCTGAAGTCAAGTCTGGGCTCGAATTCCAGCTCTGAAGATTCCTAGGGCTATAGTCCAAGTTTCCTTATCTGTAGAATCATGTTACCATCATCATCATAAAGTTATTGCAAGAAAGAAAAAGATACCTTGAATATAACAGAGACTCAATAAATATTAGTTTTCTTCTCCTTCTGGTGTTTGTAACAGTCTTTAACTGATATTGCACTTATCTATCCTATATATCCACTACATTCATATTTATAATTTGTTATTGTTATTCTTCCAAAAATAATGTTTCATCATCTCATACCTCTCAAAATCTTCCATAGAGTAAAAGAGTAGAGTTTTTGTATGTAACCAAAGTTAAGTTGTAATCAGCTTAAAATAGATTGCTATAATTAAAAGAGGTTTTATGTAAGCTCCACTGTAACCACGAAGAAAGTATCTATAAAAGATACACAAAAGAGGCGGAGGAGCGGAGCGGGCGGTGCGCGGGGGGCGGGGAGCAATGCGGATCCCCTTCGGGCCACACCGATCGCCCGCCGCCATGGGGTCCTCGCAGAGCGTCGAGATCCCTGGCGGGGGGACGGAAGGCTACCATGTCCTTCGGGTACAAGAAAATTCCCCAGGACATAGAGCTGGACTGGAGCCATTCTTTGATTTTATTGTTTCTATTAATGGTTTGAGATTAAATAAAGACAATGACACTCTAAAGGATCTACTGAAAGCAAATGTTGAAAAGCCTGTAAAAATGCTGATCTACAGTAGGAAAACACTGGAGCTGCGAGAGACATTTGTCACCCCCAGCAACATGTGGGGTGACCAGGGCTTGCTGGGAGTGAGCATTTGTTTCAGCAGCTTTGATGGGGCAAACGAAAATGTTTGGCACGTATTGGAAGTAGAATCAAATTCTCCCGCGGCACTGGCGGGTCTCAGTCTTGTATCAGGTCTTGTATCATTGGAGCAGATACAGTCATGAATGTGTCTGAAGATCTGTTCAGCCTTATTGAAACACATGAAGCGAAACCACTGAAGCTTCATGTGAATAATACAGACACTGATAACTGTCCAGAAGTGATTATTACACCGAATTCTGCATGGGGTGGTGAAGGCAGCCTAGGATGCGGCATTGGATACGGTTATTTGCATCGAATACCAACCCGCCCGTTTGAAGAAGGGAAGAAAATTTCTCTTCCTGGACAGATGACTGGTACACCTATTACTCCTCTTAAAGATGGGTTTACAGAGGTCCAGCTGTCCTCAGTTAATCGCCCATCTTTGTCACCACCGGGAACTACAGAAATTGAACAGGGTCTGTCTGGACTTTCTATTAGCTCAACTCCACCAGCTGTCAGTAATGTTTTCAGTACAGGTGTCCCAACAGTGCCATTATTGCCACCACAAGTAAACCAGTCCCTTACTTCTGTGCCACCAATGAACCCAGCTACTACATTACTAGGTCTGATGCCTTTACCCACAGGACTGCCTAACCTGCCTGCCCTCCCCAACCTCAACCTCCCCACACCGCACGTCATGCCAGGCGTCAGCTTACCGGAACTCGTGAACCCGGGTTTGCCACCTCTTCCTTCCTTGCCTCCCCGAAACTTATCTGGCATTGCACCTCTCCCCATGCCATACGAGCTCCTCCCGTCATTCCCTTTGGTTCCGGAGGTGTCTTCTGCAGCAAGCTCAGGGGAGCTGCTCTCCTCTCTCCCACCCACCGGCAGCCCACTCTTCGACCCTGCCACGACCACTGCAAGGGCAGACGCTGCCTCCGCACCCGCTGCCTCCGCACCGGCTGTGGATGTGACGCCCCCCGCCCCCAAGGCCCCCAGCACTGTTGAGGACAGAGGCTGCGAACCCACCCCAGCCAGCGAGAAGCCAGTCTCTGAGGTTACGGATGAGAGTGCCTCCGAGTCACCCTAGCTTTGAAGCAGCCTTCGGAGTCAGCGTGGTGGGCTTATTTAACCACGCGAGCATGTCTGGAAATGCAAACTGTCATTAATTTCATCCTAGTTTGTACCATACCTGTAGGCATCCTGTAAATAATTCTAAGGGGAAAACTGAGGAAGAGGATATGGGCTTATATCCTGCCAGGCTGGGGTGGTACTCACAGGCTGGGGAGGGAAATGTCAGAGAATGCTTGTATGTTTAAAACAACCAAAAAGAATTGTGAGTGGCTTGCTGCCAGGTTTCCACTGCCATTCTTGGGGGTATACATCTTTGGGAAAGGTGGTGACAGGGCATCCACTAGGCTCCCTGTCCCCCTGCTGCTCCTTCTGTAAGAAAATGGAATATTTTATGCCTAGTACTCACACGCAACATTTCTCGTATTTTGTAAATCGTTTTTGAGAATGCAGACCACCTCACTAAATCGTGAAAGGAGAAGCTATTTTACTTTTGGTCTCTGTGAGTCACATCTCTCTAAAGGTTTACATGAAAATTCCAACTAAAGATGTTTGTTAAAGTTAAACAGTGTACACTATGAATCGAACATCTTTTTATTCAGCATGTACACAGATCTTTGTTTAGAGCTCTTAGAATTACTCAGACAACATTTTGTAACTGCTGCTGTTGCTTTATACGTCCACCATAAAATGGCATTTAAAAAGAAATAAAGGAGATGTTGCACAGTTTTAAACAAACAAACAAAAAAAAAAGATACACGAAAGAAAACAAGAAAGGAATCAAAGCATATCATAATAAAAATTCAACCAAACACATCTGAAGACAGGAAGAGAAAACCTGAATAAAGAAGCTATAGACATAAAACAGCTGCAATTAACAAAATGACACTAGTAAGTCTTTCCTTATTTGTAATCACTTTAAATGTAAATGGATTAAAGGGTACAATCAAAAGACAGAGTGGCTGAATGGATTTTTAAAAACTACATCTATATGATATCTACAACAGGCACAATTTGGATTTAATGACATATGTCAGATGAAAGTGAAATATGAAAAAAGACATCCCATGCAAATGATAACCAAAAGAAAGCAGGTGCATAAGTATGTAAGCATACTTACATCAAACAAAACAGACCAAATAAAAAAACGTTATAAGAGACAAAGAAAGACATTACCTAATGACCAATGGGTCAACTTGCCAGAAAGACATAACAGTTATAAATAAACAAGCACCCAATATAAGATACATGAAACAATTATTGACAGAAGTGAAGGAAGAAAGAGAGAGAAACACAATAAATGCAAGAGATTCCTATGCCCTATTTTCAATGACTGATAGAACAACCAGATAGATGATTAACAAAGGAACAGAAGGCTTGAACAACACTAAGATCAAATGGACCTAATAAACATACAAAGATCATACCACTCAAAATAGCAGAATATACTTTCTTTTTAAGCACATATGGAACATTTGCCAGTACAGATTACATAGATCATATTTTAGGTCACAAAAGAAGTCTTAAAAAATTTAATAAAGTTAAAATTGAAATTATACCAACTATCCTTTCTAATCTTAGTGGAATGAAACTAGAAATCAATAGCAGAGGAAAACTGAAAAAGTCACAAATAGGGAGGAAATTAAACAACATACTCCTGAAGAACCAATAGGACAAAGATGAAATCAAAAGAGAAATTAGAAAATATCTTGGGACAAATGAGAATGAGAACACAATATTGCTCAATTTATGGGATAAAAAAATAAAAATAGTACTGAGGGAATTTTAAAATGGTAAACAACTACATTAAAAAAAGAAGAAAGATCTCAAGTAAGCTACCTAACTCTATACCTCACGAAACCAGAAAGAACAAAGTAAACCGAAAGTTAAGAGGTAGAAGGAACTAATAAAGATTAGAGCAGAAATAAGTGAATAGAGGATAGGAAAACAGTAGAAAAAAAAATCAACAAAACTAAAAAAAAAAAAAAAAATCAACAAAACTGACAAACCTTCAGCTAGACTAACAAAAAGACAAGACCTAAATAAAATAAAAAAATGAAAGAGGACCTTAAAATACTAATATGAACAACTGCATACCAACATTTTGGTTAACCGAGAAGACAAAAGATAGAAGATAAAATTCCTAGAAACACATACCCTAACAAAACTAAATCATGAAGAAATACAAAATCTAACAGATCTCTAATGAGGAAATTGAATCAATAATTAAAAACCTCCCAAAAAGAAAAAGCATAGAACCCAATGACTTTACTGGGGAATTCTACCACACATTTTTTAAAAAGAATTAATTCAAATCCTTTTCAAACTCTTTAAAAAAGTTGAAGAGAAGGGAACACATTCAAACTCATTTTACAAAGCCAGCATTACTCTGATACCAAAGCCAGACAAAGACACTACAAGAAAAGAAAATTACCTGCCAAATTCTCCAGTGAATATTGGTGTAAAATCCTCAAAAAAATACTAGCAAAATGAATCCGACAGCACATTAAAGAATCATATACCATAACCAAATGGGATTCATCCCTGGGATATAAAAATTGTTTATATATGAAAATCAACCAATCTGATCCGCCACACTAACAAAATAAAAGATAAAAATAACAATCATGTCAATAGATGCAGAAAAAGCATTTGACAAAACTTAAAACCCTTTCATGGTAAAAACACCCCACAAACCAAAAATAGGAGGGGATTACGTCAATTTAATAAAGGTCCACAGTTGATATTATACTCAAAAGTGGAAAACTGAAAGCTTTTCTCTAAGATTAGATGTAAGGCAAGAATGCTCATTCCTACCACTTCCATCCAACACAGTATTAGAAGTCCTAGATAGGGCAATTAATCAATAAAGAAAAAAATGTACCCAAGAAAGAAAGGAAAAAGTAAAATTTCTGTTCACAGTTGCCATCATCTTGTATGTAGAAGATCCTAAAGATGTTACCAACATATTGTTAGAACTAATAAATAAATTCAACAAAGTTGTAGAATATGAATTCAACATACAAAAACTAGCTGCATTTGTATACATTGACAAAAAAACAATCTGAAAAGGAAACTAAGATAAAAATTCCATTTATGATAGCATCACAAACAATAAAATACTTAGGAATAAACTTAACCAAGGAAGTGAAAGACTTATACACTGAAAATTATAAAACAATGCTGATAGAAATTAAAGATGACACAATTAGTGTAAAGATATATCATGTTCTTGGACTAGAAGACTTAATACTGTTAAAACATTCATACTACCAAAAGCAATCTACAGATTCAATGCAATCCCTGGCAAGAACTAAATGGCAAATATAGGAAAAATAATTCTATTATTCATATGGACATTCATATGTCCTCCACAAAGGATCCTGAAGAGCCAAAAGAATCTTAAGAAAAAATATTGCTGGAGGTCTCACATCTCTTGAGTTCAAAATATATGTTATTAATAAAAATTTGATACCAACATAAAAACAGATATAAGGGCCAATAAAACAGAACCCAGAAATAAAATCACACACATATGATCAGTCTTTGACAAGAGTGCTGAGACTATACTGTGGGAAAAAGATAACCTCTTCCACAAGTGGTGATAGGAAAGCTGGATATGCAAAATCGGACCCTTCTTTTACACCATACCTGTGAATCAACTCAGAATGGTTTAAGGAATTAAATAAAAGACCTGAAACCATAGGCAGAAAGCTCTATTACATTGGTCTTAGAATGTTTTTTTAGACTTCACACAAAAGAAAGACAACAAAAGCAAAAATAGACTGGTAAATACTTCTGCATAGAAAGAAAACAACATAGTGAAGAGGCAGTTTACAGAATAGGAGAAAATACGTGTAAACCATAAATCTGGTGTTTAATATCTAAAATATATAAGGAACTCCTATAACCCAACAGCTAAAAATGAATAATCCAATTTAAATAATGGCCAAAGGACTTTAAGAGAAATTTCTCCAAATAAAACATACAAATGACCAAGTGTATGTTAAAAATGTTCATCACTAATCATGAGGAAAATGCAGATCAAAGCCACAAAGAGATATCACCTCATACCTGTTAGAATGACTACTGTAAACAAACAAAAAGAAAATAAATGTTGAAAGGATGTAGAAAAACTGGAATGCTTATGCACCGTTGATGGGAATGTAAAACAGTGCAGTCACTATGGAAAACTGTGTGGAGATCCTCCAAAAATTAAAAACAGAACTAACATATGATCCAGCTATCCCACTTCTGGGGATTTATCTAAAAGAAATGAAAGCAGGAGCTCAAAGAAGTAACTGCATTCCCATGTTCAAGGCGGTATTATGCAATAACCTATAGGTTGAAACAACCCAAACATACATTGATGGATGAATAGATAAAGAAAATGCAGATATTTAGACTATTGGGCAATGGACTGTTATTTAGCCCTAAAAAAGAAGGAAATTCTAAAATGTGCTACATCATGAACCCTGAACACCTTATACTAAGGGAAATAAACCAGTCACAGGAGGACAAATAATGCATAATTCTATGTATATGAGGTATCTAAAATAGTCACCATCATAGAAGCAGAAAGTAGGATGATGGCTGCCAGACATTGGGGGAGGTGGAAATACAGGGTTGCTGTTCAATGGGTGCAGACTTTCAGACATGCAAGATAAAAATGGTCTAGAGATTCACTGAAGTTAATACATATAGTTAATATTATTGTATTATACACTTAAAAATTTGTCAAGAGAATAGATTCTGTTATGTGTTTTTATCACTATAACAAAACAAGATCTTCTATGAGATTATTGGCTTATTAGTATTTAAACTTCTCAGCTTTATATTTAAGATATGTCACAGTCTGACTCCTAACTTTTTTTTTAATTTTTTATTTTTTATAAACATATATTTTTATCCCCAGGGGTACAGGTCTGTGAATCACCAGCCATTTGCGACAACATGGATGGAACTAGAGCGTATCATGCTTAGCGAAATAAGTCAAGCAGAGAAAGACAACTATCATATGATCTCCCTGATATGAGGAAGTGGTAATGCAACATGGGGACTTTTTTTTTTTTTAAGATTTTATTTATTTATGTGACAGAGAGAGAGATCACAAGTAGGCAGAGAGGCAAGTGGGGTGGGGCGGAAGCAAGCTCCCTGCTGAGCAGAGAGCCAGATGTGGGGCTCGATCTCAGGACCCTGGGATCATTACCTGGGATCATGACCTGAGCTGAAGGCAGAGGCTTAACCCACTGAGCCACCCAGGTGCCCCAGACTCCTAACTTTTTTTAAGACGAGTGGGTTTCCTTTTGCCCTCCATCCCGTGTTCATTTTTGTACCTGTTATATAAAAACTTTCATTCCTTGACTCTGCCTGGCCAAATTCAACCCATCCAACTCAAATCCTAATTTTTCTTCAAAGTTTCTCAGAAAAATGGTCATATTAGTCATTCTTTCCCCTTCCTTTGAGCTCCTTATTGTTCGCTTATGTGCTGCCTAGTTGTGCTTTTTTAACTTTTCACATGTGGAAATCTCACGCTTTCAGAAAATTACAAGTTCCTAGCAGACAGTAGACCATGTTTTAATCTTGTTTTCAAGTAATTGTTTAACACAGTACATTGTTCATTGTACAAACTTGTAAGTATTTCTTAGCTGACTAAATGATATTTGGAGAATAAAAGGATAAATAATAACAGAAACTTTTATTTAGCATATTAAATATGAGTCTTCATGGTGGGGTCAAGGTGATCTTAGAAAACTATTATGCATTTTCCTCTTACCGTGTTAGCTCCCCTCTATACAGATGATCACATGACATATTTTAATAATTCAGTGTGAAGGTTATTTTCATACATTGTGTAACATAGCTTCACAAATAGGCTTTCTCTAAAACCTTATCAGAGATGTTATACAATGAAAATAACAGCCTATTTTGCTATTCCTAATTCCATAGCCAAAGTAACAATACATATACAGCAATAAATTATTCCTCTGTTTACTAGAGAACAGAGAATATATTTATTGGATACTCACTTCCTACAGTAAGCAGCAAAGGATGTGGTTTTTCTAATGTTGTGGGATGCTTGAAAGCAGATGGCCAAATTGGGTAGCTCTTAAAAAAGGCTCGCTAAACTATGTTTTGTATCTATATACACGCATACATATACACACATTCTCGCAATCAGTAGAATCATAATCAACACAAGTTTCCAAACTTAGTTTGAGGTTTTTTTTAGTCAACTGGCAGAAAATGAAGAGAAAATAAAAGGTTTCTTTAGAGCTGTGCCAAATTCCTTTGGAAAGAACTCAATTTGTCTACAAATAGGGTAACCATATATTTCACATAGAGTACACAGAATTGTCTTGATGACCACCTTGAATAGCCTCAATGGAACTTTAATAATTTATACTGTCCTTACTTTCCAAACAAGATATGTATATTAAAATAAAGGAAGTTTTAAGATGCTTCCATGATACAGTATATACTAACGAAATTCATCATGCTAATAGGGTCAATATGTTTGACTCTTTCTTTCCCTTCTGTTTCTAGAAACAAATTTCAATAAAAATAGGAAACACCAAGAAGAAAAACATAACCAGACCCCTCTTAAACTATAAGACAAATTCACGTCCCTCTTCCTTTAAAATTTTCTGATCCTTTTCATCTTTTCTGAAATATTACTTAAAATTTAGTGATATATAAACAATTAGTCTAACAACATTGCTGCTGATGGGACTTCAAGTTCATGTTTACTGAATAAATTTAGATAAAGAATCCACAAAGTGATTATTACTCATTGGAAAGTCAACCACTGTTATTCATTAAAATGTCTGGTTTTCAGGGTTTTTGTCCCACTCTTAAAACAACATAATTATAAGACTAAAATAAGGAATGAGAAGGGAGTTTTAAAGATCACTGTTGTAATATTATTCAAGAGGGCAGTTGGATTTTTTCAGTTCTCTGGCATTTTTCTTGACAAAACTTGAAGCGAAACAAAATTTCCAAACTGAAAAGAATTTAGAAAACTAGCTGCTTCTTCACCTAGTATGATATGCATTCTTGAAAACATTAAGTTTAATTATCATTTCCTCTTAAAGTAATTTTCAATTTCCTAGAGCAGAATCTGTTTCCTTAATTATTATTTAGGCTCTCATAACACCTCACCAACTCTTTTGTATAGCATTTCTTACATTTTATAGTTTTTTGTTTTGTTTTGTTTTTGGATCTTTTGCTAAACTGTTACCTGATCCAGGCGAGGAACCACAATTTAGAAATCTTTATAATCTCACATTTACTGCTTGGCTGAACACATAAAAGAAACACAGTATATATTAAATGAAATACTAAATGAATGGGTGAATGGTGTTTATATATGCATCAAGTTCAAGTATGTAGCAGGTGGAGGGTTAAACATTACAGAAGTTATCAACTCCATTCTTTATACTACAGTTCTCTCTCAACAGCCCTCATGCTACTATTTCTACTTTCAAGCTTGGTTTACTGCTATTTATTGATTACTTCCACCTTGATGTCAAACAGTACTTCAAACTAAATATACCCAGAATGAAATCTCTTATATTGCCCATCCCCCAAACCTACTCCTCCCGAGTTCCCTATTTAAGTCAGTGACATCAGTAACCCAAGTTGCAGTCTCAGTAAAAGAGACTTCCCTGTCTTTGGCTTCCCTTTCCCCCATCATCTTTGTTTAATAAATTACCAAGTTGTATTGTTTCTATTTCCACAATAGCTTTTAAATACAGTTATTCAATCAATCAACTATTCAGCCAATATCTACTGCATTCCTATCCTATGCTATAGATATTATTATGGTTATTGTGATGTTTATAAAATCAATTAGTCTCTTCTCTGAAAAGCTCATAGTCTAATAGAGGGATAAGCAAATCAGCAGATACAATATAAGAAGGTAGCTGCTTGACAGATTTTTTTTTTTACAGGAATATAGAGAAAGGATATCCTGATCAGATTTGTAAGATACAGGAAAAGTTTCCTAGACAACGTAGTATGTGCTGTGTAAGTGTTAGCTAGATGAAGCAGGGCACAAGAAGGTAGAGAGATAACCAGAAAAAAAGGACAGCACACTGGAAGCTTTGAGATTTGAACAAGAATGGCATGGTTTGGTACTCTAAACAGCTGGAGTAGTGCTTTTGGAAGAGTGCTGGTAGATGCGACTATAGATAATAGAGTTAAAGAGAGAGGGTAGGTCATAAAGAGCTTGTGTAAAAAGTAAAAAAATACAAGCCTTAACCTGGAAGTTGTAGAGATCACTGAAGGATAGAAGAATAGGAGTTACATGATAAGAGCTATATTTTACAAAGGTTATTCCATCAGCAGCTTGGAAGCAGATTTGAAGAAATACCAGACTGGAGGCTAGAAGAACAAATGAAGGATTATTACTAATGCTGTGAAAAATAAAAAAGGCCTAAACTACATTAAAAGTAAGAATGGTTTTAAGGGCAAAGGGGAAATTTTGATTCAAGGGAGAGATCAGTATAAAGGTGATAACTGATGCCACGAGGTTATTCAGAAGTTAAAGGAGAAGTTTTGATGCAAAACATGTGTGGAACTTGAATACCAAGGAAGAAGAGGAGTATTTCTTCTGTAGAAACAGAAAAGAAGGGAGAAAACACTGTTGTATATATGGAAAGTTTGTAGGTGGCCAATAGGGTTATCAGATAAAATACAGGATGCCCAGTTAAGTTTGAACATCATATAAACAATGAATAACTTTCAGTGTATGTTCCACATACTGTACTTCCATCCTCTCATAAGTTTCCTTTTCCTGAATTCCATAAATCTCCCTTGTCTGTATGCAAAGTTCCACGCATGTGTCATGTCAGCTCATGGGCTACCTTCTCTGCAAAACATAATCTGAATTCCCTATCCCATTACTTGCACAGTGTTACATATTGTATATTACTCCTATGGTCATTATAAAGGTTTCCTTGCATATCTTTCTCTAGATTATAAGTTTTTTTGAAAGTAGGGATCAACAATTTTCATCTTTGTAGATGGTTGAGCATCTAGTACAATGGCTGTCATACAAAAGGTAGTCAATAAATATTTGCTGCCTGAATGTTCTATTTCAGATCTTTATAATTCTTTTCTTTTTCTAGTTTATCTCCTTGCCCCAAGTTTCCCTCTGATTTAAACCATCCTCCGAGCTGAAAGGTATTATTTTTAAAATGTAAATCACCTAGGACACTTAACTACTTAAATACCTTTGATTATTTCATGATGCCCTTGGATAAAGTGGAAACACTTTAGCATCGTAGTGAATGTTTTCCATGGTTTCATCCCAAAGCTAAGTGGTTAAGAATTCAGACTTTGAAATCATATCTGGGTTAGAATTCTGGCTAAGTCACTTGATAGTTATACGATGGCGAGACAAAAATTTAACCATCTAAAGTGAGGATAATACTTACCTCATAATGCTGTTGTGAAGATTAAGTAAGATGTGCATAAGACATTTACTGTAGTGTTATAGTACTTAACACTATAGCACACTAACAAATAGTTATTAATATCCTTTCCAGCCTCATCTCCTCTCAGTTTCTCTAACTCACACTCACCTTCCACAGCAGCAGTACTGTGCTTCATACTTCATAACCTGTCCATTCTCTAAACTTCAGGCTTTTTCATCCTCTCGTGTCTTTATTAACAATACATTGTTTACAATGTTCATTCTATGTGAGTCTGCATGGTAAACCTGGATATTTAAATTTTTGTTATGGAGAGATAATACAAGATGATGGCATAAAAAGACCCTGAAGTCACCTCCTCCCATGGACACACCAAATTTACAACTACATATAGAATAATTCTGGAGAAGAACTAAAGGCTCATTAAACAGCCTTCTATACAACAAAAAATAAAGGACCACACACAGAAGGGCAGGACAGATAAAGGCAAGTTAACAATGGGAATGCCACTCCCATTGTGGTAATCTGTAGTAAGGAGAGATACCACTCCCATGCAGATTTGCCACAATGAGGCAAAGAGAAAGAGCAGTGGTTTAAAGGGAAACTAGACTGTAAGTAAAGGAAATCCATCCTAGAATGACTGTCAAATGGGCAGAAAACTGTTGAACTCTCACCAAAATCAAAAGAGCTGGTGAGCACCATTTTTTACATTATCCTTCCATCTTGATGGTGCAGAAAAGAATAGGGTACAGGTCCTCTAGCTGATCTGGTGAGGCCATCCCAGTTCACCCTGGTTTCTGGGCCCATACCAGCTCCAGCTGTCCTTAAAAGGTGGCACTGCACAGCATGCTCAAGGTCCCAATACCTGTGACACAGTTCCAACTGTGCTATTACTACAGTCTTGGCATGGTATGCTTTGGAATTCTGCAGTCTTTGTCTGATCCTGCCATCCCACCAAAGGGACTTTGGTAATATGCCTGGGAACCCCTAGCATGTGCCTATATTAGCTCCAGCCATCCTATCAAGTCAGCCCCAGCATGGCATGCTATGGGACTGTATAACCTGCACCAGACACCACACCAACATGGCACTGGCACAACACATCCTGGACCTCCCCCACCAGCCTGTGCCTACTCCATCTATCCAAACAAAGCAGCCTCCTGCAAAAGATTCCCAGAAACCCTCCTGGCCTCTGGCCACTCAAGCTCTAGTATCCTGTTAAGACGGCCACAGTGCAACAACTCCAAAGACCTTCCTAACCCATGCTTGCCAAAGCTGCCAAGCACATCTAGTGTATAAAGGGGATTTTTCTACACAAGGTCACTCCTTCAAGACAAGAGATGCTACCTAATTTATGGAAACAAATACAGAAAGTTAAAAAAATAAAAAAAAAAAAAAAGAGGAAACATAGGAATATGTCCCAAACAAAAGAACAAGATCAAAAACTAGGAAATAGGAGGAGTCAAGATGGCGGAGAAGTAGCAAGCTGAGACTGCTTCAGCTAGCCGGAGATCAGCTAGATAGCTTATCTAAAGATTGCAAACACCTGAAAATCCATCGGCAGATCGAAGAGAAGAAGAACAGCAATTCTGGAAACAGAAAATCAGCCACTTTCTGAAAGGTAGGACCGGCGGAGAAGTGAATCCAAAGCGACGGGAAGATAGACCCCGGGGGGAGGGGCCGGCTCCCGGCAAGCGGCGGAGCAACCGCGCACAAAATCAGGACTTTTAAAAGTCTGTTCCGCTGAGGGACATCGCTCCAGAGGCTAAACCGGGGCGAAGCCCACGCGGGGTCAGCGTGGCCTCAGGTCCCGCAGGGTCACAGAAGGATCGGGGGTGTCTGAGTGTCGCAGAGCTTGCGGGTATTGGAACGGGAAAGCCGGCTACAGAGACAGAGCCGACAGTAAGCTCGCAGCTCCGTGTTACCTTGAACCGGTCGCAGGCTCGGTGAGCTCGGAGCGCGGCCGGAGGTCAGGCAGACGGGAGTAACTGGGCGCTGTTCTCTGAGGGCGCACTGAGGAGTGGGGCCCTGGGCTCTCGGCTCCTCCGGGCGGGAGACCAGGAGGCCGCCATTTGTATTCCCGTCCTCTGGAACTCTACGGAAAGCGCTCAGGGAACAAAAGCTCCTGAAAGCAAACCCGAGCGGATTACTCACCCCGGCCCCGGGTAAGGGCGGTGTAATTCCGCCTGGGGCAAAGACACTTGAGAATCACTACAACAGGCCCCTCCCCCAGAAGAACAACAAGAAATCCAGCCGAGACCAAGTTCACCTACCAAGGAGTGCGGTTTCAATACCAAGGAGAGCAGCAGAATTCCAGAGGAGGAGAAAGCCAAGCACGGAACTCATGGCTTTTTTCCTGTGATTTTTTTTAGTCTTGCAGTTAATTTAATTTTTTCTTTTTCATTTTTTTTTTTTTCTCGCCTTCGGGTAAAATTTTTTTTTTTTTAACTGTTACCTTTTCCTTTTTTAACGATTTTTTACTAGTTTATCTAATATATATATATTTTTTTTTTACATTTTTCTTAGGTGTTTTCTTTTTTTAAAATTCTTTTTTTTTTTTTTTTTTTCTTTTCTTTTTTCTCTCTTCCTTTTTGAACCTCTTTTTATCCCCTTTCTCCCCACTCACGATTTTGGATCTCTTCTAATTTGGTTAAAGCATATTTTCCTGGGGTTGTTGCCACCCTTTTAGTATTTTACTTGCCCCTTCATTTACTCTTATCTGGACAAAATGACAAGACGGAAAAATTCAACACAAAAAAAAGAACAAGAGGCAGTACCGAAGGCTAGGGACCTAATCAATACAGACATCGGTAATATGTCAGATCTAGAGTTCAGAATGACAATTCTCAAGGTTCTAGCCGGGCTCGAAAAAGGCATGGAAGATATTAGAGAAACCCTCTCGAGAGATATAAAAGCCCTTTCTGGAGAAATAAAAGAACTAAAATCTAACCAAGTTGAAATCAAAAAAGCTATTAATGAGGTGCAATCAAAAAATGGAGGCTCTCACTGCTAGGATAAATGAGGCAGAAGACAGAATTAGTGATATAGAAGACCAAATGACAGAGAATAAAGAAGCTGATCAAAAGAGGGACAAACAGCTACTGGACCACGAGGGGAGAATTCGAGAGATAAGTGACACCATAAGACGAAACAACATTAGAATAATTGGGATTCCAGAAGAAGAAGAAAGTGAGAGGGGAGCAGAAGGTATACTGGAGAGAATTATTGGGGAGAATTTCCCCAATATGGCAAAGGGAACGAGCATCAAAATTCAGGAGGTTCAGAGAATGCCCCTCAAAATCAATAAGAATAGGCCCACACCTCGTCACCTAATAGTAAAATTTACAAGTCTCAATGACAAAGAGAAAATCCTGAAAGCAGCCCGGGAAAAGAAGTCTGTAACATACAATGGTAAAAATATTAGATTGGCAGCTGACTTATCCACAGAGACCTGGCAGGCCAGAAAGAGCTGGCATGATATTTTCAGAGCACTAAACGAGAAAAAACATGCAGCCAAGAATACTATATCCAGCTAGGCTATCATTGAAAATAGAAGGAGAGATTAAAAGCTTCCAGGACAAACAACAACTGAAAGAATTTGCAAATACCAAACCAGCTCTACAGGAAATCTTGAAAGGGGTCCTCTAAGCAAAGAGAGAGCCTACAAGTGGTAGATCAGAAAGGAACAGAGACCATATACAGTAACAGTCACCTTACAGGCAATACAATGGCACTAAATTCATATCTCTCAATAGTTACCCTGAATGTGAATGGGCTAAATGCCCCTGTCAAAAGACACAGGGTATCAGAATGGATAAAAAAACAAAAACCCATCTATATGTTGCCTCCAAGAAACACATTTTAAGCCCGAAGACACCTCCAGATTTAAAGTGAGGGGGTGGAAAAGAATTTACCATGCTAATGGACATCAGAAGAAAGCAGGAGTGGCAATCCTTATATCAGATCAATTAGATTTTAAGCCAAAGACTATAATAAGAGATGAGGAAGGACACTATATCATACTCAAAGGGTCTGTCCAACAAGAAGATTTAACAATTTTAAATATCTATGCCCCCAATGTGGGAGCAGCCAACTATATAAACCAATTAATAACAAAATCAAAGAAACACATCAACAATAATACAATGATAGTAGGGGACTTTAACACTCCCCTCACTGAAATGGACAGGTCATCCAAGCAAAAGATCAGCAAGGATATAAAGGCCTTAAATGACACACTGGACCAGATGGACATCACAGATATATTCAGAATATTTCATCCCAAAGCAACAGAATACACATTCTTCTCTAGTGCACATGGAACATTCTCCAGAATAGATCACATCCTCGGTCCTAAATCAGGACTCAACCGGTATCAAAAGATTGGGATCATTCCCTGCATATTTTCAGACCACAATGCTCTAAAGCTAGAACTCAACCACAAAAGGAAGTTTGGAAAGAACCCAAATACATGGAGACTAAACAGTATCCTTCTAAAGAATGAATGGGTCAACCGGGAAATTAAAGAAGAATTGAAAAAAATCATGGAAACAAATGATAATGAAAACACAACGGTTCAAAATCTGTGGGACACAACAAAGGCAGTCCTGAGAGGAAAATATATAGCGGTACAAGCCTTTCTCAAGAAACAAGAAAGGTCTCAGGTACACAACCTAACCCTACACCTAAAGGAGCTGGAGAAAGAACAAGAAAGAAACCCTAAGCCCAGCAGGAGAATAGAAATCATAAAGATCAGAGCAGAAATCAATGAAATAGAAACCAAAAAAACAATAGAACAAATCAACGAAACTAGGAGCTGGTTCTTTGAAAGAATTAATAAAATTGATAAACCCCTGGCCCGACTTATCAAAAAGAAAAGAGAAAGGACCCAAATAAATAAAATCATGAATGAAAGAGGAGAGATCACAACTAACACCAAAGAAATACAAACTATTATAAGAACATACTATGAGCAACTCTACGGCAATAAATTTGACAATCTGGAAGAAATGGATGCATTCCTAGAAACATATAAACTACCACAACTGAACCAGGAAGAAATAGAAAGCCTGAACAGACCCATAACCAGTAAGGAGATTGAAACAGTCATTAAAAATCTCCAAACAAACAAAAGCCCAGGGCCAGACGGCTTCCCGGGGGAATTCTACCAAACATTTAAAGAAGAACTAATTCCTATTCTCCTGAAACTGTTCCAAAAAATAGAAATGGAAGGAAAACTTCCAAACTCATTTTATGAGGCCAGCATCACCTTGATCCCAAAACCAGACAAGGATCCCACCAAAAAAGAGAGCTATAGACCGATATCCTTGATGAACACAGATGCGAAAATACTCAACAAAATACTAGCCAATAGGATTCAACAGTACATTAAAAAGATTATTCACCACGACCAAGTGGGATTTATTCCAGGGCTGCAAGGTTGGTTCAACATCCGCAAATCAGTCAATGTGATACAACACATCAATAAAAGAAAGAACAAGAACCATATGATACTCTCAATAGATGCTGAAAAAGCATTTGACAAAGTACAACATCCCTTCCTGATCAAAACTCTTCAAAGTGTAGGGATAGAGGGCACATACCTCAATATCATCAAAGCCATCTATGAAAAACCCACCGCAAATATCATTCTCAATGGAGAAAAACTGAAAGCTTTTCCGCTAAGGTCAGGAACACGGCAGGGATGTCCATTATCACCACTGCTATTCAACATTGTACTAGAGGTCCTAGCCTCAGCAATCAGACAACAAAAGGAAATTAAAGGCATCCAAATCGGCAAAGAAGAAGTCAAATTATCACTCTTCGCAGATGATATGATACTATATGTGGAAAACCCAAAAGAATGCACTCCAAAACTGCTAGAACTTATACAGGAATTCAGTAAAGTGTCAGGATATAAAATCAATGCACAGAAATCAGTTGCATTTCTCTACACCAACAGCAAGACAGAAGAAAGAGATATTAAGGAGTCAATCCCATTTACAATTGCATCCAAAACCATAAGATACCTAGGAATAAACCTAACCAAAGAGACACAGAATCTATACTCAGAAAACTATAAAGTACTCATGAAAGAAATTGAGGAAGACACAAAGAAATGGAAAAATGTTCCATGCTCCTGGATTGGAAGAATAAATATTGTGAAAATGTCTATGCTACCTAAAGCAATCTACACATTTAATGCAATTCCTATCAAAGTACCATCCATCTTTTTCAAAGAAATGGAACAAATAATTCTAAAATTTATATGGAACCAGAAAAGACCTCGAATAGCCAAAGGGATATTGAAAAAGAAAGCCAACGTTGGTGGCATCACAATTCCGGACTTCAAGCTCTATTACAAAGCTGTCATCATCAAGACAGCATGGTACTGGCACAAAAACAGACACATAGATCAATGGAACAGAATAGAGAGCCCAGAAATAGACCCTCAAATCTATGGTCAACTAATCTTTGACAAAGCAGGAAAGAATGTCCAATGGAAAAAAGACAGCCTTTTCAATAAATGGTGCTGGGAAAATTGGACAGCCACATGCAGAAAAATGAAATTGGACCATTTCCTTACACCACACACGAAAATAGACTCCAAATGGATGAAGGACCTCAATGTACGAAAGGAATCCATCAAAATCCTTGAGAACACGGGCAGCAACCTCTTCGACCTCTGCCGCAGCAACATCCTCCTAGGAACAACGCAAAAGGCAAGGGAAGCAAGGGAAAAAATGAACTACTGGGATTTCATCAAGATCAAAAGCTTTTGCACAGCAAAGGAAACAGTTCACAAAATCAAAAGACAACTGACAGAATGGGAGAAGATATTTGCAAACGACATATCAGATAAAGGACTAGTGTCCAGAATCTATAAAGAACTTAGCAAACTCAACACCCAAAGAACAAATAATCCAATCAAGAAATGGGCAGAAGACATGAACAGACATTTCTGCAAATAAGACATCCAGATGGCCAACAGACACATGAAAAAGTGCTCCATATCACTCGGCATCAGGGAAATACAAATCAAAACCACAATGAGATATCACCTCACACCAGTCAGAATGGCTAAAATCAACAAGTCAGGAAATGACAGATGCTGGCGAGGATGCGGAGAAAGGGGAACCCTCCTACACTGTTGGTGGGAATGCAAGCTGGTGCAGCCACTCTGGAAAACAGCATGGAGGTTCCTCAAAATGTTGAAAATAGAACTGCCCTATGACCCAGCAATTGCACTATTGGGTATTTACCCTAAAGATACAAATGTAGTGATCCAAAGGGACACATGCACCCGAATGTTTATAGCAGCAATGTCCACAATAGCCAAACTATGGAAAGAACCTAGATGTCCATCAACAGATGAATGGATCAAGAAGATGTGGTATATATACACAATGGAATACTATGCAGCCATCAAAAGAAATGAAATCTTGCCATTTGCAACAACGTGGATGGAACTAGAGCGTATCATGCTTAGCGAAATAAGTCAAGCAGAGAAAGACAACTATCATATGATCTCCCTGATATGAGGAAGTGGTGATGCAACATGGAGGCTTAAGTGGGTAGAAGAATAAATGAAACAAGATGGGATTGGGAGGGAGACAAACCATAAGTGACTCTTAATCTCACAAAACAAACTGAGGGTTGCCGGGGGGAGGGGGTTTGGGAGAAGGGGGTGGGATTATGGACATTGGGGAGGGTATGTGATTTGGTGAGTGCTGTGAAGTGTGTAAACCTGGTGATTCACAGACCTGTACCCCTGGGGATAAAAATATATGTTCATAAAAATAAAAAAATTAAAAAAAAAAAAAAAAAACTAGGAAATAAGCCCTAATGAAAAAAAGCTAAGTAATTTATCTGATAAGGAGTTCAAAGTAATAGTCATAAAGATACTCATCAATCTTGGAAAAAGTAGAGAAACACAGTGAAAACTTCAATAGATATTAAAAATATCAGAAAGAACGAATCAACGCTGAAGAATGCAATAACTGAAATTAAAAAATACTGAGGAGAATCAATAGCAAATACAGAAGAATGAATCAACAAACTGAATGAAAAAAAAAATAGTGGAAATGCCCAATCAGAACAGCAAAAAGAAAAAAAATCTTTTAGAAATGAGAACAAGGGACCCATGAGACAACATCAAGCATACTAATATTCACATTAGGAGAAGAGAAAGGGACAGAAAACTTATTTGAAGAAATAATGACTGAAAATTTCCTTAACATAGGGAAAGAAAGAGACATCCACGTCCAGAAAGCAATGAGTCCTCAACAAAATGAACCCAAAGATATCTAAACCAAACCTATTTTAATTAAAAATATTATAATCAAAATGTCAAAAGTTGGGCGCCTGGGTGGCTCAGTGGGTTAAGCCGCTGCCTTCGGCTCAGGTCATGATCTCAGGGTCCTGGGATCGAGTCCCGCATCGGGCTCTCTGCTCAGCAGGGAGCCTGCTTCCCTGTCTCTCTCTCTGCCTGCCTCTCTGTCTACTTGTGATTTCTCTCTGTCAAATAAATAAATAAAATCTTAAAAAAAAAAAAAAACAAATCCAACCTTCTTTTAAAAAAAAAAAATGTCAAAAGTTAAAGAAAGAATCTTAAAGGCAGTAAGAGAGGGCACCTGGGTGGTTTAATTGGTTAAGCAATCAACTCTTGACTTCAGCTCAGGTCATAGTCTCAGAGTGATGAGATCAAGCCCTGTATTTCTCTCTTCTCCTCCCTCTGCCCCTACAACCCCCAGCTCACACACATTCCCTCTGTCTAAATAAATAAATAAATAAAGGCAGCAAGATAAAAAATAAATAATCACAAACAAGGGAAACACTATAAGACTGTCAAGCTAATTTTTCAGCAGAAATTCTGGCAGTCTGAAAGGAGTAGCAGGATATATTGAAAGTGCGGAAAGGGGAAAATTTACAACTGAGAATATTCTACCCAGTAAGGTTATCACTCAGAATTGGAGGACAGATGAAGAGTTTCCCAGACAAGAAAAAAAAAGTAGTTCATCAGCACTAAACTGGCCTTATAAGAAATGTTAAATAGTCTTGAAAAAGGAAAGTTCCTATTTAGAAATATGACTCACTTCAGGTCTACAGATATATATAGACTGAAAATTAAAAATTGGAAAGAGATATTCCACACAAATTCAAGTGAAAAAAAAAAAAAAGGTAGAGTAGTAATACCTATAAATGACAAAATGGATTTTAAAACAAAGATTGTAAGACAATAAAAGAATGGCATTACATAGTGACAAAGGAATAAATCCAAGAAGAGGACATAACATTGATAAATATTTGTGCACCCAACATCTAGAGAGCACCTAAATCTAGAAAGCAAATGTTAACAGACAAAAGTGGAAAAATTAACAGTAAAGTAATAATAGCAGGAGACTTTAATATCCCACTTACATCAATGGATAGATTATCCAGACAGAAATTAATAAACACTGGCCTTAAATGACACATTAGACCAAATTGACTTAATAGATATACATATGGAATATTTCATCTAAAAACTGTGGAATACACATTCTTTTCAAGTGCATGTGGGCTACTCTATATTACGGGTAACCTATAAGGCAACAATATAAGTTTCAATAAATTCAAGATGACTGAACTATGTCAAACCTCTTTTCTGACCACAGCACGAAACTAGAAATCAATTACAAGAAAAAAAAATTAGAAAAAACACAAGCACACAGAAACTAAGCAGCACACTACTAGACAACCAATGGGTCAACAAGGAAATCAAAGAGGAAATTAAAAAATACCTTGAGACAAATGAAAATAGAAACATGACTTTCCAAAAATCTATGGCACAAAAGCAGTTCTGAGAGGGAAGTCCACAGCAATACAGGCCTACCTCAAGAAACAGGAAAAATCCCAAATAAACGATCTATTTCTACACTTAATGGAACTAGAAAATATGCAGAAAAAGCCCAAAGTTAAGAGAAGAAATAACAAAGAACAGAGTGGAAAGAAATGAAATAGAGACTAAAAAAAAAAGACAATTAAAAAAAAAATCAACGAGGGCGCCTGGGTGGCTCAATGGGTTAAGCCGCTGCCTTCCGCTCGGGTCATGATCTCAGGATCCTGGGATTGAGTCCGGCATCAGGCTGTCTGCTCAGCAGGGAGCCTGCTTCCTCCTCTCTCTCTCTCTCTCTGCCTGCCTCTCTGCCTACTTGTGATCTCTGTCAAATAAATAAATAAAATCTTAAAAAAAAAAAATCAATGAAACTAAAAGCTGGTTCTTTGAAAAGATTTTAAAATATTGACAAACTGGAGAGGAGTCAAGATGGCGGAGAAGTAGCAGGCTGAGACTACATCAGCTAGCCGGAGATCAGCTAGATAGCTTATCTAAAGATTGCAAACACCTACAAATCCATCGGCAGATCGAAGAGAAGAAGAACAGCAATTCTGGAAACAGAAAAACAACCACTTTCTGAAAGGTAGGACCGGCGGAGACGTGAATCCAAAGCGACGGGAAGATAGACCCCGAGGGGAGGGGCCAGCTCGCGGCAAGCAGCGGAGCAAAGGAGCACAAAATCGGGACTTTTAAAAGTCTGTTCCACTGAGGGACATCACTCCAGAGGCTAAACCGGGGCGAAGCCCATGCGGGGTCAGCGTGGCCTCAGGTCCCGCAGGGTCACAGAAGGATCGGGGGTGTCTGAGTGTCGCAGAGCTTGCGGGTATTGGAATGGGAAAACCGGCTACAGAGACAGAGCCGACAGTAAGCTCACAGCTCGGTGTTACCTTGAACCAGCCACAGGCTCGGTGAGCTAGGAGCGCGGCCGGAGGTCAGGCAGACGGGAGTAACTGGGCGCTGTTCTCTGAGGGCGCACTGAGATGTGGGGCCCCAGGCTCTCAGCTCCTCCGGGCCGGAGACCAGGAGGCCGACATTTGTATTCCCGTCCTCCGGAACTCTACGGAAAGTGCTCAGGGAACAAAAGCTCCTGAAAGCAATGCCGAGCGGATTACTCAGCCCGGCCCCTGGTAAGGGCGGTGCAATTCCGCCTGGGGCAAAGACACTTGAGAATCACTACACCAGGCCCCTCCCCCAGAAGATCAACGAGAAATCCAGCCAAGACCAAGTTCACCTACCAAGGAGTGTGGTTTCAATACCAAGAAGAGCAGCAGAATTCCAGAGGAGGAGAAAGCAAAGCACGGAACTCATGGCTTTCTCGCTGTGATTTTTTTTTTAGTCTTGCAGTTAATTTAATTTTTTTCTTTTTTTTTTTTTTCTTTTTTCTCGCCTTCAGGTAAAAGTTTTAAATTTTTTACCCTTTTCTATTTTAACGTTTTTAACTAGTTTATCTAATATATATATTTTTTCTTTTTTATATTTTCCTTTGTTTTCTTTTTTAAAATTCTTTTCTTTTCTTTTTTTTTTCTCTTTTTTTTTCTTTCTTCCTTTTTGAACCTCTTTTTATCCCCTTTCTCCGCCCTCACAATTTGGGATCTCTTCTGATTTGGTTAAAGCATATATTCCTGGGGTTGTTGCCACCCTCTTAGTATTTTACTTGCTCCTTCATATACCCTTATCTGGGCAAAATGACAAGATTGAAAAATTCACCACAGAAAAAAGAACAAGAGGCAGTACCGAAGGCTAGGGACCCAATCAATACAGACATTGGTAATATGTCAGATCTAGAGTTCAGAATGACAATTCTCAAGGTTCTAGCCGGGCTTGAAAAAGGCATGGAAGATATTAGAGAAACCCTGTCAGGAGATATAAAAGCCCTTTCTGCAGAAATAAAAGAACTAAAATCTAACCAAGTTGAAATAAAAAAAGCTATTAATGAGGTGCAATCAAAAATGGAGGCTCTCACTGCTAGGATAAATGAGGCAGAAGAAAGAATTAGTGATATAGAAGACCAAATGACAAAGAATAAAGAAGCTGAGCAAAAGAGGGACAAACAGCTACTGGACCACGAGGGGAGAATTCGAGAGATAAGTGACACCATAAGACGAAACAACATTAGAATAATTGGGATTCCAGAAGAAGAAGAAAGAGAGAGGGGAGCAGAAGGTATACTGGAGAGAATTATTGGGGAGAGTTTCCCCAATATGGCAAAGGGAACGAGCATCAAAATTCAGGAGTTTCAGAGAACGCCCCTCAAAATCAATAAGAATAGGCCCACACCCTGTCACCTAATAGTAAAATTTACAAGTCTCAGTGACAAAGAGAAAATCCTGAAAGCAGCCCGGGAAAAGAAGTCTGTAACATACAATGGTAAAAATATTAGATTGGCAGCTGACTTATCCACAGAGACCTGGCAGGCCAGAAAGAGCTGGCATGATATTTTCAGAGCACTAAACGAGAAAAACATGCAGCCAAGAATACTATATCCAGCTAGGCTAACATTGAAAATAGAAGGAGAGATTAAAAGCTTCCAGGACAAACAACAACTGAAAGAATTTGCAAACACCAAACCAGCTCTACAGGAAATCTTGAAAGGGGTCCTCTAAGCAAAGAGAGAGCCTACAAGTGGTAGATCAGAAAGGAACAGAGACCATATACAGTAACAGTCACCTTACAGGCAATACAATGGCACTAAATTCATATCTCTCAATACTTACCCTGAATGTGAATGGGCTAAATGCCCCTGTCAAAAGACACAGGGTATCAGAATGGATAAAAAAGCAAAACCCATCTATATGTTGCCTCCAAGAAACTCATTTTAAGCCCGAAGACACCTCCAGATTTAAAGTGAGGGGGTGGAAAAGAATTTACCATGCTAATGGACATCAGAAGAAAGCAGGAGTGGCAATCCTTATATCAGATCAATTAGATTTTAAGCCAAAGACTATAATAAGAGATGAGGAAGGACACTATATCATACTCAAAGGGTCTGTCCAACAAGAAGATTTAACAATTTTAAATATCTATGCCCCCAAAGTGGGAGCAGCCAACTATATAAACCAATTAATAACAAAATCAAAGAAACACATCAATAATAATACAATAATAGTAGGGGACTTTAACACTCCCCTCACTGAAATGGACAGATCATCCAAGCAAAAGATCAGCAAGGAAATAAAGGCCTTAAACGACACACTGGACCAGATGGACATCACAGATATATTCAGAACATTTCATCCCAAAGCAACAGAATACACATTCTCCTCTAGTGCACATGGAACATTCTCCAGAATAGATCACATCCTCGGTCCTAAATTAGGACTCAATTGGTATCAAAAGATTGGGATCATTCCCTGCATATTTTCAGACCACAATGCTCTAAAGCTAGAACTCAACCACAAAAGGAAGTTTGGAAAGAACCCAAATACATAGAGACTAAACAGCATCCTTCTAAAGAATGAATGGGTTAACTGGGAAATTAAAAAAGAATTGAAAAAAATCATAGAAACAAATGATAATGAAAATACAACGGTTCAAAATCTGTGGGACACAACAAAGGCAGTCTTGAGAGGAAAATATATAGCAGTACAAGCCTTTCTCAAGAAACAAGAAAGGTGGGCGCCTGGGTGGGTCAGTGGGTTAAGCCGCTGCCTTCGGCTCAGGTCATGATCTCAGGGTCCTGGGATCGAGGCCCGCATGCTCTCTGCTCAGCAGGGAGCCTGCTTCCCTATCTCTCTCTCTCTCTCTCTCTGCCTGCCTCTCCGTCTACTTGTGATTTCTCGCTGTCAAATTAATAAATAAAAGCTTTAAAAAAAAAAAGAAAAGAAAAAAGAAACAAGAAAGGTCTCAGGTACACAACCTAACTCTACACCTAAAGGAGCTGGAGAAAGAACAAGAAAGGAACCCTAAGCCCAGCAGAAGAAGAGAAATAATAAAGATCAGAGCAGAAATCAATGAAATAGAAACCAAAAAAACAATAGAACAAATCAACGAAACTAGGAGCTGGTTCTTTGAAAGAATTAATAAAATTGATAAACCCCTGGCCAGACTTATCAAAAAGAAAAGAGAAAGGACCCAAATAAATAAAATCATGAATAAAAGAGGAGAGATCACAACTAACACCAAAGAAATACAAACTATTATAAGAACATACTATGAGCAACTCTACGCCAACAAATTTGACAATCTGGAAGAAATGGATGCATTCCTAGAAACATATAAACTACCACAACTGAGCCAGGAAGAAATAGAAAGCCTGAACAGACCCATAACCAGTAAGGAGATTGAAACAGTCATTAAAAATCTCCAAACAAACAAAAGCCCAGGGCCAGACGGCTTCCCGGGGAAATGCTACCAAACATTTAAAGAATAACTAATTCCTATTCTCCTGAAACTGTTCCAAAAAATAGAAATGAAAGGAAAACTTCCAAACTCATTTTATGAGGCCAGCATCACCTTGATCCCAAAACCCGAGAAGGATCCCATTAAAAAAGAGAGCTATAGACCAATATCCTTGATGAACACAGATGCGAAAATTCTCACCAAAATACTAGCCAATAGGATTCAACAGTACATTAAAAGGATTATTCACCACGACCAAGTGGGATTTATTCCAGGGCTGCAAGGTTGGTTCAACATCCGCAAATCAGTTAATGTGATACAACACATCAATAAAAGAAAGAACAAGAACCATATGATACTCTCAATAGATGCTGAAAAAGCATTTTGACAAAGTACAGCATCCCTTCCTGATCAAAACTCTTCAAAGTGTAGGGATAGAGGGCACATACCTCAATATCATCAAAGCCATCTATGAAAAACCCACCGCAAATATCATTCTCAATGGAGAAAAACTGAAAGCTTTTCCGCTAAGGTCAGGAACACGGCAGGGATGTCCATTATCACCATTGCTATTCAATATAGTACTAGAAGTCCTGGCCTCAGCAATCAGACAACAAAAGGAAATTAAAGGCATCCAAATCGGCAAAGAAGAAGTCAAATTATCACTCTTTGCAGATGATATGATACTATATGTGGAAAACCCAAAAGACTCCACTCAAAAACTGCTAGAACTTGTACAGGAATTCAGTAAAGTGTCAGGATATAAAATCAATGCACAGAAATCAGTTGCGTTTCTCTACACCAACAGCAAGACAGAAGAAAGAGAAATTAAGGAGTCAATCCCATTTACAATTGCACCCGAAACCATAAGATACATCACAATTCTGGACTTCAAGCTCTATTACAAAGCTGTCAGCATCAAGACAGCATGGTACTGGCACAAAAACAGACACATAGATCAATGGAACAGAATAGAGAGCCCAGAAATAGACCCTCAACTCTATGGTCAACTCATCTTCGACAAAGCAGGAAAGAATGTCCAATGGAAAAAAGACAGCCTCTTCAATAAATGGTGCTGGGAAAATTGGACAGCCACATGCAGAAAAATGAAATTGGACCATTTCCTTACACCACACACGAAAATAGACTCAAAGTGGATGAAGGACCTCAATGTGTGAAAGGAATCCATCAAAATCCTTGAGGAGAACACAGGCAGCAACCTCTTCGACCTCAGCCGCAGCAACATCTTCCTAGGAACATCACCAAAGGCAAGGGAAGCAAGGGCAAAAATAAACTATTGGGATTGCATCAAGATCAAAAGCTTTTGCACAGCAAAGGAAACAGTTAATAAAATCAAAAGACAACTGACAGAATGGGAGAAGATATTTGCAAATGATATATCAGATAAAGGACTAGTGTCCAAAATATATCAAGAACTTAGCAAACTCAATACCCAAAGAACAAATAATCCAATCAAGAAATGGGCAGAGGACATGAACAGACATTTCTGCAAAGAAGACATCCAGATGGCCACCAGACACATGAAAAAGTGCTCCATATCACTGGGCATCAGGGAAATACAAATCAAAACCACAATGAGGTATCACCTCACACCAGTCAGAATGGCTAAAATCAACAGGTCAGGAAATGACAGATGCTGGCGAGGATGCGGAGAAAGGGGAACCCTCCTACACTGTTGGTGGGAATGCAAGCTGGTGCAGCCACTCTGGAAAACAGCATGGAGGTTCCTCAAAATGTTGAAAATAGAACTGCCCTATGACCCAGCAATTGCACTACTGAGTATTTACCCTAAAGATACCAACGTAGTGATCCAAAGGGGCATGTGCACCCGAATGTTTATAGCAACAATGTCCACAATAGCCAAACTATGGAAAGAACCTCGATGTCCATCAACAGATGAATGGATCAAGAAGATGTGGTATATATACACAATGGAATACTATGCAGCCATCAAAAGAAATGAAATCTTGCCATTTGCGACAACATGGATGGAACTAGAGTGTATCATGCTTAGCGAAATAAGTCAAGCAGAGAAAGACAACTATCATATGATCTCCCTGATATGAGGAAGTGGTGATGCAACATGGGGGTTTAAGTGGGTAGAAGAAGAATCAATGAAACAAGATGGAATTGGGAGGGAGACAAACCATGAGTGACTCTTAATGTCACAAAACAAACTGAGGGTTGCTGTGGGGAGGGAAGTTGGGAGAAGGGGGTGGGATTATGGACATTGGGGAGGGTATGTGCTATGGGGAGTGCTGTGAAGTGTGTAAACCTGGTGATTCACAGACCTGTACCCCTGGGGATAAAAATATATGTTTATAAAAAATTAAAAATTAAAAATTAAAAAAAAATACTGACAAACCTCTAGTGACACTCATTAAGAAAAAGGAGAGCCCAAATAAAGTACAAATGAAAGAGAAAACATGGGCAATACACTTTTTGACAGCAGTCTTAGCAATATGTTTTTGGCAAAGCAACAAAAGCTAAAATAAAAAATTGAATTACATCAAACTAACGTGGTTTTGTACAGTAAAGAAAACTATTAACAACAAAAAAACAACCTACTGAATGAGAGAAAATACTTGCAAATCACATACCTGATAAAGAGTTTATATCTAAAATACATAAAGAACTTACACAATTTTTTAAAGATTCTATTTATTTATTTGAGAGAGAGAGTGAGAGTGAGAGTGCATGCCAAGGCAGAGGGAGAGGGAGAAGAAAATTCTCACTGAGCAGGGAGTCCCTCACAGGGCTCTGTCCCAGGACCTGGGACCCTAAGGTGATGACCTGAGCTGAAGGCAGATGTTTAACTGACTCAGCCATCCAGGTGCTCCTACACAATTTAATACCAAAACCAAATAAATAGGGGCACCTGGGTGGCTCAGTCAGTTAAGCAACATCAGGTCATGATCATGTCATGATCCTGGAGTCCTGGGATCAAGTTCCTCATTCAGTTCCGGGCTCAGCAGGGAGTCTGCTTCTCTCTCTATGACCCTCTCCCCTCTCATGCTCTCTCTCACTCTCTCTCAAATAAGTAAATTAAGTATTTTAACAAATCAATAAATAGCAAATTAAAAACCTGGTTAAAAAATGGGCAGAGAACTTGAATAGATAAGTTCCCAAAGAAGACATACAGGTGTCAACAGGCATATGATAAAATGTGCAACATCACTAATTACCAGGAAAATACAAGTCAAAACCATAATGAGATGTCAGCTCACAGCTCTCAGATTGGCTATTATCAAAAAGACAAAAAGTAAGTGTCAGCTATGATTAGAGAAAAGGGATTCTCGTACATTGTTGATAAGTATGTAAACTGGTATAGACACTATGGAAAATAGTATAGAAGTTCCTAAAAAAAATCAAAATAGAACAATCATGTGATCCAAAAATTCCACTTCTGGGTATTTATCTGAACAAAATGAAAACACAAATTCAGAGATATATATATCCCTATGTTCATTGCAGCATTATCTGAATAGCCAAATATGGAAGTAACCTAAGTATCCATTGATAGATGAGTGGATAAAAAAGATGAGCTAGAGATATACAACAAAATATCACTCTACCACAAAAAAAGGATGAAGTCTTGCCATTTGTGACAAAACAGATGGACCTAGAGGGTATTATACTAAATGAAATAAGTCAGACAAAGACAAATGTCGTATAATTTCATTTACCATAGAATCTGGGAAACAAAAACAAACAAATAAAATAAAACAGAAACGGACTCATAGATGCAGAAAACAGTTGATTACCACAGAAGACAGGGGTCAGGGCAGGGAGACAAAATAGATGAAGGACTTAAGAGTTAGTTACATACCTCCAGTTAGAAAATAGTAAGGTATGGAGAGATCATGTACGAATAGAGAATAAAGTCAATATTTCAGTAACTCTATATGGTGACAGATAGTAACGACACTTATTGTGGCAATCATTTCATAATATATTAAGTTGTCAAATCATTATGATGTACATAGGAAATTAACAGGGTATGTTATAATTATACTTCTATATATAAAATTTAAAAAGAAAGAAATTTTGCTAATTCCTAGTAATATATACACAACAACAGTAAAGGAAGTTAAAAATGCTTAGTGTTCTTCAGGTATTCTGTGCTATTTATAAATTCCAGGACACTGCAAGCTTTCTTGTATTTTAATCAGAGGATTTTTTTATGGGTTTCAGTAGCCAGAAAACTCTCATCCATATATCATAGGTTATGGCCTTTTAGTTTATTTCACCTCTTCCAAGAATTCCTTTTTCAGTGATTTACATTTTTTTGCAAATATTATCCCCCTAATCTATGTCTATACCAAACAAAGAAAATCATTTTCAAAGACCTGAACTCAAGATGTTGGAGAAGATACTCTAACTAAACAAAGGGTGCTGAAAGAACAACTAAACATGCAAGCAACTTCCTGATTATCTTGAAATAAGCTCTACAATTTATTAAATGCGCCTGAGACAGCTCAAAAATATCCAGACATCTTCTGATATTCCTAAAGTCTTTTTCTTCAACCATTCATTGAAACATGAGATTAGGAAACTTTAAATATAATACTTTTTTCCTCCCTTCCTTCCTTCCTTTTTCTTCCTTCCTTCCTTCCTTCCTTCCTTCCTTCCTTCCTTTCTTTCTTTCTCAATTTTCTTTTACCTTTGATCCTTCAGGGCCATTTTGTCCAGGAATCCCAATATCTCCTGGAAAACCCTAGGGAAGATAAAAACATAGAGAATTTACTCAAAAGCCATTATTATATGTCTGTTAAACATATAAAAATTTCCTTTGCTATTCTCTCATCCCCAGTTAGAGTACTTTATACCACTCAAAGACTCAGTATTAAAAGCGAATTATTAGGCAGTTGTTTAACTGTGGAATACAAAACTGACAAAATGTACTAAAACAGAATTTACTCCAACAGTTATTCACAATTTTTGGACCCAAAGAAAATTCTTCAATCCAGTCTAAGAGTACCAAAGTCTTATTCCAAAACCAACCACAACATGGAAAAAAGGCAAAAAGTTTCATAATAGGTCCTTCCAATGATCTATGGGACACATGGCCACCCAAGGATTAGGGGAATATAATTTGTTAGATTTACTGTTTACTAACCGAATGTTAATTTGTACATTTTTGTTAGGCAGAAATGCAAATAACTTCTATCTGGTGAAAAAAATAACCATAAAGGTTAATAGACAGGATATTAGTTAGTTTTGTATCTAATTTAGTTATCTTATTTTAACATTGCCATATTTAATAGTCAATACTTAGCTCTTCAAATGCTACTCAAACTCATCTTAACATCCTACCGATTTCATCATTAATTAATGAATTCAAAAAATTTTTTCACCCATATTTACTTTATATTTGCCTGAAAATCACAATTTTATGTTTTTGGAAATTATGTTTTGGCTGTCTAAAATAATTGGTTCAAGAAACAGAATGGAGCTAGTGTTAAATAAAACTTGTTCTGGGGAAAGTTCTAGAATGTTGCTCTAAAATAATTAGATCAATCAATGTTCTTGCTGAAATAATAAATTAGAATGTGATTTATCATAATTAGTTTCAATAATGAGAATAAGCTAATAAGTGCAGTTTTATTTCTATTGATTTTATCACAGATAAACCTATTTTCTGCTGGCTTGGGAAAAGGAACAGAAGGTAAGATGAGTACAAGAATCAGAATCTTTATTTAGTATGTTATTTATTTGAGAGAGAGAGAGAGAAGGGGCAGGGGCAGAGGGAGAAACAGACTCCCTACGGAACAGGAGCCCACAGCGGGGCTCCATCCCAGAACCCTGAGATCATGACCTGAGCCTAAGTTAGATACTTAACTGACTGAGCCACCCAGGTGCTCCAAGAATCAGCTTGTTAAAAAGTAAAAGTTGCAAGTAAATATGAATGGAAGCTAGAAAAGGTAGCTCAGTGAAGCAGTAAATATGACGGCAGTAAAAATGCCCACAAGTTACATGGAACTGCAAGGCTGATTCTGGAATACTCATACTGGAAATACAAACAAATAAAAAAAAGCGATACTAACTCATCCAGTCCAGATTAGGAGAGAAAGGCCTTGACTCTGATTTAAAATTTGTATTCTATGGAGAAAAATATTATTTAGGGACATTTCTGGCAAGAAAGAAGACAATGATAACAGAGAAACTGGTCACAGGATCAGATTTAAGTTTGGCAACAGAATATTTTTAACACAGACTTGTTGATTGCTTTTCTAATTAAAGAAAAAATCGGTTCAACTATGTCTTCTATGCCTAAATAATCTTCCCTCATCTTTCTTCAACTAAAGACTTATGTTTTAAATAGAAAATTGAATAATATTTTTTTCCAGGTTTTCATTTAAATACCAGCTAGTTCACATACAGTGCAATGTTAGTTTTAGGTATAGAATTTAGTGATTCATCACTTACATACAAGATCCAGTGCTCATCACAAGTGTCCTCCTTAACACTTATCACCTATTTAACCCATCGTTTTGCCCACCTCCCCTCCAATAAACAACAGTTTGTTCTCTACAGTCAAATTATGAAGAAGCCCAAATATTCATTGACCAATGAATGGATAAAGAAAATGTGGTGTGTATATATATATATTCCATTATATATATATATATATATAAAATCTTACATATAAATATAAAATGGAATATATATAAATGGAATATTGCTCATCCATGAAGCAAATATTGCCATTTGCAATGACATGGATGGAGCTAGAAAGTAATATGTTAAGTGAAATAAGATGACCAGAGAAAGAAATACCATATGATTTCACTCATATGTAGAATTAAAGAAAGAAAAGTGAACATAAGGGGGGGAAAAGACAAACCAAGAAAACTGAGTGATATTTTGCTTCTTTGATCCCCAAACCATGAGTTAGGTCTCTTCTAGGAATTCACACCATCTTAGAGTCCTAAAAGGTCACTTAATATTGTGTTAAGGCTTATATTATTTTCCTCATCAAACTGTAAACCCCTTGAAGGCAGTTTTAGGTCTTATGAACTATAATATTTCCAGCAACTAATACAATGCCTGGCACATAGTAAGTGCTGAAAAAGTTATTTTGTTGTTGTCATTGTTGAGTGACTGACTTGTTTCTTTCAGGGGAAAAAAAAAAAAAGACAACAAGTCTTTTTTTGACTTTTGGTCCCTGGGTACTGGTTTACAACCACTGGTTGAGAGCATCCTCACGGATAAATTATTAGTTCCTGTCCATCCTCTAATGAGCCTGAAACACCTTGTCATTCTAGAAAGCAAAAAGACTATGAAAGATTTTAACTCCGGAGTTATGTTAAAAGAACCAAGGGGCTTGAAGAGGATCCCAGTGAGAGGATATGGAACAATATGAATTTCAATATGGATAAGAATTGCAATGGATTGAAACATATCAAATACTTTAAATTTACGAGTTTGTAATGATTCAACAATTAAAGAACTGCCCATGTATAGAGAATGAAAGGAAGTCAACTCCTTGTTTTGAAAACTGGTAAAGAAAGGTGAAGAATCAAGCACTTTTTCTACTTTCCCCATATGCACTGTGCTGCTACTAATGAAAAAGTAGATGAGGGAGTGTATGCAACCAAAAATAATCAATCACCTACATCTAATTCGTCTGGGCAGTTATCAACTGTTATTAACATCATTAAAAAAGAAATAACTAGACATTGTGTGCTTCCTGATGAAAGAATACAGTATCAACTATAGTCTTACCAAAAACAAACAAACAAAACTCAATATGGTCAGGTCTCTGTATGTGACTACCCAGGTCACATGACTGGGGATCTTTAACAGCTAAATTGTGAGGGAGAAGGGGTGAATGGAAAGAGAGCTTGTAGACTGAAAGACATAGTAACAAAATAAGTCTACACTATAGTTTTAAAAGATGCACACTTGAATGACAAACCATAAAAGAAAAAAGCACTGCCAACTTTTGAGAGGAGAGAAAGGCTGTGGTTCCTTCTTAAACATTAAAATAATAGTAAAGGAATATTTAAAAAAAAAAACAAAAACCTGACATGCTAAAGACCAGGAGAATAGAGGATGACAGATGTCAATAATTTGGAAACTTTTTATTTCTTTTTGTTGTCTGATTGCTGTGGCTGGGATTTCTATACTATATCAAATAAAAATGGTGAGAATGGACATCCCTGAGTTGTTCCTGACCATAGAGGAAAAGCACTTATCTGTCAGAATGACTAAAACTAACAACACAAGAAACAACAGGTGTTGGCAGTAATAGAGAGAAAAAGGAAATTTCTTGCACTGTGTGGAGACTGAGCAGAAGGCAGCGTCTTAACACAATGAGCCATCCAGGTGCCCTAAGGAATTCTTTTTAACTCTCAAATTTAACATTCAAAATTTAAATCAAATGGCAGGACATGGCTGACCTTGCCAAATAGCAACATTTCAAAGAACTTACAGGCTGAAAGACAAAAAGTACATCAAAGTATAATTTCTGTTAAAAAATTATGTTCATAGTAGCAATGGCCACAGTCGCCAAACTGTGGAAAGAACCAAGATGCCCTTCAACGGACAAATGAATAAGGAAGATATGGTCCATATATATTATGGAGTATTATGCCTCCATCAGAAAGGATAAATACCCAACTTTTTTATCAGTCATCATGGATGGGACTGGAAGAGATTGTGCTGACTGAAATTAGTGAAGCAGAGAGAGTCAATTATCATATGGTTTCACTTACTTATGAAGCATAAGGAATAACACAGAGGACATTGGGAGATGGAAAGGAGAAGTGAGTTGGGGGAAACTGGAGGAGGAGACAAAGCATAAGAGAACTGTGGACTCTGAGAAACAAACTGAGGGTTTTGGTGGGGTGGGAGAGGGGGGTTGGGTGAGCCTGGTAGTGAGTATTGTGCAGGACAAGTATTACATGGAGCACTGGGTATGGTGCATAAACAATGAATTTTGGAACACTGAAAAGAAATAAGACGAAAAAGAAAAGAAAAAAAATTATGTTGGCATGAAGCTATACAAGAAAAAAATTACAAATAAAAATCTGATAAAGATGTTTTCATTCATTTTAACTTGAAATAATTTGGAAAATTTTGAAAAGTCAAAATGGTTTCTTCCACAATGTGTTTCATTATCTCGGTTAAGTCATCACATCACAATAGAAAATAAACATCTCAGTGAGAAGAAGAAACAGCAGCCTCACTTCTGGTGACTTTATTTTCAGCTGAGATACAAGAGACATATAACATATTAATTTCAGCTATAAAACACATTCATTCAAATATGTATTTATTGTGAAATGCTTACCACAATGTCTAGTTAACATTTTAATCACTACAAATGGTTACAATTCTTTTTATATTATGGTGAGAACTTCTAAGATCTACCCCCTTAATGACTTCTGGCAGTAGTTAGAAGTTTGGAAACTACAGTGTCCTAATAAAGTCCATGATGCTCTATGACATACATTGAGCACTTTAGTATTTCTTTGTTAAGAGTTATAAAGTCTCTGTTTTCTACTAAAATATATAGTCCTTCTGGTAAAAAAAAAAAAAAAAAAGGTTAAAAATGGTAAATGGATAAACAATCTATAAATAAATAAATCCAAAGGATAAGCTAATTATGGTATATCAGAAAATGAAACCTGACGTGGCAACCTAGATGAATATTGAATGTGTTCTATATTCTTGGCTCCTTTGTCATAGATTAATTGACTGCATATGGATGGATTTATTTCTGGGCTTTCTATTCAGTTCCATTGACATATGTATCTGTTTTTTGTTTTGTTTTGTTTTGTTTTGTTTAAGATTTTATTTACTTATTTCAGAGAGATAGAGAGATAGAGAGAGAGAGAGAGAAAGAGAGAGAATGAGAGGGGAGAAGGTCAGAGGGAGAAGCAGACTCCCCACGAAGCTGGGAGCCCAATGCGGGACTCAATCCTGGGACCCCAGGATCATGACCTGAGCCAAAGGCAGTCACTTAACCAAGTGAGCCACCCAGGTGTCCCTATATGTCTGTTTTTAATGCAAATACCATACTGTTTTGATTATTATAGCGTTGTAATATACTTTGAAATCAGCAGAGTGATGCCTCCCTCCAGCTTTGTTCTTCTTTCTTGAGATTACTTTGGCATTTTGAGTTTACCTGTGGTTCCATATACGTTTTAGGACTATTTGTTCTATTTCTGTGAAATAGAATTTTGATAGAGCTTGCACTGAATCTGTAGATAGACACATTTGGGTAGTACCGACATTTTGACAATATTAATTCTTCTAATCCATGAACATGGAATATCTTTCCATTTTATGTGTGTCTTCTTCAATTTCTTTCATCAGTGTCTTAAAGCTTTCAGTAAAGATGTCATTCACCTCCTCAGTCAATTTATTCCTAGAGATTTTATTCTTTTTGATGCAACTATTAAGTGGGATTGTTTTCTTAATTTTCATTTTCAGATAGCTCATTATTAGTGAATAAAAACACACTTTTTGTAGGTTGATTTTACACGCTTTTTAATAGAAATAGTCTAATCAATTTCTATCAAGAAGCAGAAAACTGAAGTGGCTTTAAAAATCGTAAATAAAAATGTGTCTTCTATTTTCAGACTTCTCACATGGGTTTACAGGACTGATAAGAGTGACTCAGCATTCTCTCCAGTAATGCCAATGTTTTATTACTCCCTAATCACTAAAGGCCAGAGACAAATTAACATTTTTAAGGCAAAACCTGGGAACCAAAGTACTAGCAGACTCCATTAGTTTCCTGGGAAATCACAAGGATAAAATGTGGTCATTCTTATTTTGGCAGTAGTTAGAGGTTTGGAAGCGAGCATGTCCTATTAGAGTAAGTACATGATACTCTATGGCATACATCGAGCCCTTTAGTATTTCTTTGATAAGTGTTACAAAGTCTGTTTTCTACTGAAAATGGTTAAAAAATGGTTAAAAATGGCAAATGGGTTTTTGGCAGCTTCCAAGATGGAGGAGTAGGATACCTTAATTTCATCTGGTCCCAGGAATTCAGCTAGATAGCTATCAAACCATTCTGAACACCTGTGAACTCAAACAGAGACTAAAGAAAATAGCTGCAATTCTATGAACAGAAAAGCTACCACTTTCTGCAAGGTAGGAGGTGCAAAGAAGTGCATCTGAGGTGATATATGGGAAGATAGACCACAGGGGTAAGGAAGCCTCTGTCAGCTGGCTACTAGAAAGTGATAAAGCATCAGAACCCAAAATCAGAACTTCTAGAAGTCTGCTCTGGTGAGGGACATTTCTCTGGTGGCTAAGTTGGGGGCAGAACCCTCGCTAGGACAGTGTGGTCTCAGGACCCCAGGGTCACAGAAGACTGGGTGTGCCTGAGTGCGGCAAAGCTCCCAGGGAAGCGAGCAGCAGAGTGAGTCATGGAGTGGGCTCTCAGCTCAGGACTGTGATAAATAGTGATCAATGGCACAGTCAGGGGGCCACTGTTCTTCAAGCAGGGACCCAAAAAGCAGCAAATCCAGGGAGATGCCCCTTCCTCCCTGGGGAGGTGCAGCATGGGAACCTGCTGTAGGAATCTGCTGGGTTTGGAGTATCCAATGGGGCCATTTGCCCGAGATACAAAGGCTCAGTCCCAGGCTGGGTGAGCACACAGTGCAGATAGAGACTCGGGACACAGGAGTGATTGACTGATTTTATCTGGGTGCTCTCTAAGGAGTGGGATCCCAAGCTCTGGCCTCCAGGGCTGCAGATGGGGAGGCCACCATTTTCATTCTATCCTCGAAAGCTTCACAGAAAGCCTTTACGGTACAAAAGCCACCTAGAGCAAACCGGGGTTGATTACTTAGGCTGGCCCCTGGCAAGCAAGGGTGGTCCAATTCCTCATAAGGCAAAGACTTTTGGGAATTAACCCAGCAGGCTCCTTCCCCAGAAGATCAGAAAGAACATCCAGCCTAGACCAAGTTTACTGATCAATGAGAACTACAAATATTCTAGGGGAATACAGCACACAGAATTCATGGCTTTTTTCCATGATTCTTTAGTCTTTCAACTTCAGTATCTTAATTGTATCTTTCTCTTTTTAAAATTTTTCTTTCTTCCTTTTCAATCAACTTATCAACTCCTTTTTAAAAAATCTTTTTAAATTTTCATTTTTATAGTCACATTCTATCCCTTCATTATATTTAACCTTATTTTTGCATATACGTAAGTTTTTCTTTCTTTAAAATTTTGGGATGCAGTTTCCTGTAACAGATCAAAATACTCCCAAAATCTAGCATATGGCTCTGTTCTATTCACCTGCCTGATCACATTATCTCTCTCTACTTTTTTCTTCTTCCTCTTCTTTTTTTTTTTTTTTTTGGTCTTTTTAAAGTTTTTTTTTTTAAATTTTCATCTTTACAGTTATATTCTATATAACTTTGTCAAATTAAAAGTTTTTCTTTCTTTACAATTCTGAGATGTCATTTCCTCTAACAAACGGACCACTCTCAGGAGATAATGTATTGCTTTGTTCTGTTCAAAACTGAAGGCATCACAATTCCTGATTTCAAGCTGTATCACAAAGCTGTACAGTACTGAGCCCTAAAACAAACACATATATCAATGAAACAGAACAGAGAACCCAGAAATAAAATGCTGTTATAGGCAGTAGCATCATTTAGGCCATTTAACTCTTTTGAAAGTTTTCTATTTTTCATTGACTTTTATATTGATTTTGCTTTAAATATACAAGAACACAATACAGTTGGCTTAAATTTATCTTAAGTAGTTTATAAGTCTAAACAAAGTAAAAATGAATTTATCTCTTATAAAAACAGTCCTATTAAAACAGGATAAAACTAATAAATCATTCAAGCTGGGGCAACACATAAGTTATGGACTCCTAAAGGGCGAAGTTATTCTAAGTCTAGTTTGGTGCTTGGATATAGTACATTCAATAAAGATTTGACAGCTTCAATTGATGAGCAAATTAAAAATAAACTATTTACACAATTATATTTTCAGTTGTATAGTTTCAAAGTTATTCTTTGTCAAAACAAACAAACAAACAAAACACTGCCCACCAAAACCCAAGTAGCATCGCTTCTATAGATAGGATAATAACATACGCAAACGAGAAAGAATGCAGTCAGACGGAGAGAGGTTCTATAAGGGGAGAATTCCATTTAAGACATGGATCCAAAAAACAATTGCAAGATTTTATTTTTTAGTATTTATGGAAGTACATGCCATGTCAGTAATATGGTGAATCCAAGTTAGAAAGCAATAAAAAAAAAAAAAAAGATGAAAATGACCTTTTCAGAGTGAGAATAATCCATGTAAAAGTTAATGCCAAAAAAAAAATTTTTTTTTTTTTGACAAGGCAGAAGTAATAAATTCACTTTCCCAGGAAACTATAGAAACGAAACTTAAGCACAGAGCAGCATACAACTGCAAATTAAGGAACTATTCTGTCTTCAGGGAAAACCACAAACAGAAAATATGAGCTTCTGGAAAAATAAAGACAAAATAAGGAATTCATCTAGGTATCTGGCTTTCTTTCACTCTCTTTTGCTGTTTTAGAACTAAAAACAATCAAAAGCAATTTTTTTTTGTTATGATATTGAAAATCTTTGCAATCTTTGCAAATGATTACTGCTATTCATGTATTTTCCCTTTTGCAATTCTATATTTTTGAGTAATAAATTTAGCACAGCTGAATTCCATTAATATGTAGCATCCTAAAAACTCAACAGAGAAAATCCAGAGACAATAATGACAATGAAAATTCCTTATAACACCACATACACTCTCTAAATGACTTGTTTGGTAGGGCTTTCTTTAAATAATATTATTAGTACACTTGAAGTCACGCTACAAAATCAGTTGCAAAGTCCATTTTTATTTTACTGAAATCCATGCAAAGCTATACTAAAGTTTTAATTTTAAGATAAACTATGTTGATATGACCCTTATTTGACCCTTAGATTTGGATAACCTATGTGACAAAAAGCAGATCAGTGTTAGACTAGGGAAGGGAGGAACATGAGAGAGAGAAAGGAAGAATTACAATGGTGACCAAAGAAATTTTGGGATTTTTAAAAAGATTTTATTTATTTGTGAGCAAGAGAGGGCTCATGAGCAGGGGGAGAGGGAAAGGGGAGTGAGAGGGAGAGACTCTAAAGCAGACACTGTGCTGAGCATGGAGCCAACACAGGGCTCAATCTCAGGACCCTGAGATCATGACCTGAGCCAAAACCAAGAGTTTGACACTTAACCAACTGAATCAACCAGGTGCCCCGGAAATTCTGGGATTTGATGGATGTGTTCACTATCTTGATTTTGGTGATAATTTCATGAACTATACCTATGTTAAAAATGATCAAATTGCACAATTTGAACATATGTAGTTTGTTATGTCAGTTACACCTCAATAAAAGTATAAAAGAAAAGGTAAATGGTACTGGGTGTACCCAGTCCTCGTACCATACAATGTATATTCTGGAGACCATCTCAGATTTTCCCTTTTTCAGTGTGTTTAAGTTTGTGGCAAGGAATAGGAAGTTAGATGACTTAAAAGTTGATTTGTATTTTTATGAGGGACTGGCATATATCAATCGCCTACTTTTGTTTTAAATGCACAGCTATGGGCATGGGCCACTCTACCTTGTTTCCTATTCTCTCTTTTCTCCAAATGGAATGAATATTGTGGCTATTTTGTTTTCTTTCTAAAATCATACTGATTATCTGAGATCAGACCTATATATAGACCTCACTGAAAAGAATCCACTTTACTCCCAGAATCTGGACTTGGAGCTAAAAGCAGTAAGTGATCAATAGATTGGGTTATCTCCCTTTGGAGAAGGGAGAGTCTATTTTCAGCTGTGCAGGTGGATGTCTATGTTACTAGAGGCATTTAAAAAACTATATAAGTGTGGTTTGGGGGGGTGCCTTGGTGGCTCAGTTGGTTAAGCATCCAACTCTTGGTTTTGGCTCAGGTCAAGATCTCAGGGCCTTGAGACTGAGCCCTGCATTGGGCTCCATGCTGGGCATGAAGCCTGCTTGTCATTCTCCCTCTCCCTCTGTCATCCCCTCCATCTTTTAATTTAAAAAAGAAAAAACTGTATAACTGGGAGAATGGTATATGTAGATACTAGGCACCAAAAATGTAAAATGTAGAGAGCATCTTCTTTTTGTCTGCTCACCATCTCTGAAAAACTACTCTTCAGTTTCCAGTCTATGTGCTTCTGGTCCCAATCCCAATTTCCAGGGGTGAGTAAATGACCCAAATCTTGCCAATTACAGTATTCCAACCTCATGATTACTGTGACTGATTTAAAGATAATCATGTAACCCAAGCCAGATTGGCTGAAATCCACGTTAGAATTTTTGCTAGAGCTCTAAGGAAAGAATGCTTTCTTTCTGCTAAGATTGCTAACTCTCAGGGCAATATAAGTGTAGAATTGCCAAAGGCCACCTTTTCCACAGTGTGTTGTGAAAGAAGCCAACATACGTAAGTAAGGCTAAGAGATGGACAGTGCTTGATTATAGTCATCAAACTTCTATAGTCAGTCAAAACTCTAGGCACATGCACTGCTGGACTTCCTGATTATATTAGGCCATGCTAAGTTTTGCTTAAAACCACTTGAGGTAGCTTTTGTTATTTTTAATGGAAACGGACTTGACTAAAACACTGAATTATATGCAGTTTTTTAAGCCCATCTAGCTTCGTCATGTATCTGTACTGGAGTACCCTTGCCCTCTGTTTCCATTTGACAAGCCACTACTATTTCTTCAAGTCTTTGCTCAAGCCACCAGACTTCTTGGAAGCCTTCTATAATTCCTTGCTCCAGGTTCCCTATTCATATAAATTGTTACCAACTCAAATATAACATAATCTGTGAGGCCTTTCACGGTTCCCCTTAGCCAGAATCAGTAGCTTTTTCCTTTATATTCATACAGAACTCTGTTAATATGGCTATTTAGTACTAATGACTCCATATTGTAATTAAGGTTTTTTTTCTTTTTTTCCAATAAAATTTGACCTCATAGAGGAAAATGAAGGTATCTTACCTATCTTTATACTGCTAACATTTAACTTAACATGCAGCTGGTATACACTTCTCCATAGTCACTTGCATTTCTGCACATTATACAAATGGGTTACCAACTATCCACTGTTCCAGTCTATCTTTTCAGAGATTTTCACCATAGCAAAAATGGCCATAGTGTCTCCCTTTGCAGCAAAAGGCAGGAGTGCTTACTGTCCATGTAATAATTTCTTTGTGGAACAAAGTTTTGTTGTTGTTGTTGTTGTTGTCTTTTTTTTTAAAAATAACTGACCATTATAAAAGATTCAGTTTCTCTAAGTTCAAAGTTCCTTTTAGGTAATACAACTACTGCATATGCAAATGTCATCTAGCTCTCTCACATCACCCTATGAGAAGTAAACCTCCATGAATCAGAGCAAAAATGCTGATATTCTGGAAACTGTTATTGTTAAGAATAATAAAATGTCCTTTGTCTCTGTCTGAGGAGTCTTGCATCTTCTTTTTTTTTTTTTTAAGATTTTATTTATTTATTTGACAGAGATCACAATGAGGCAGAGAGAGAGAAGAGAAAGCAGGCTCCCCACTGAGCAGAGAGCCCGATGTGGGGCTTGATCCCAGGACCCTAAGATCATGACCTGAGCCAAACAAAGAGACTTAACCCACGGAGCCACCCAGGCACCCCTTGCATTTTCTGATAAAAATCTGTGAAACTATTAGGCTAACTTGCAGGCGTGGGATCCTTCACAGTCTCTGACAATTCTGGTGATGCGAATGGGATACTGGTGGAGACATAGCTTTTTAGAAGAGGAAGTATGAAGGCCTTACCACATGTTTAATTATATTTGAGGAAAGGCCATGTGAATAGGCAGTAAACATGTTAACCAAAGTGTATGATCAACCAGACAATAACTGGTTCTCTTCTTTATTGTCTGCTAAAAGGAGGAATTGGAGGAGACGGCTATAGACCAAGTACCAGGAACAGAAAGTATCTTTGAAGACAGTTGTTTTAAATGTTAACTTTCCTCGGGGTGGGAAGATTTCTTCATTAATCTAGTGAGCAACCTCAGATCTACCTCAATGTAAAAAGAGTACTCAATACTATTAGTAATAGCAACTAATAGTACTAAGGTTCCTCCTGGGTAGCCAGAAGATTCTGTCCTCTTTTAAACAACAGTTATGAAAACTCCCACCTACACTATGAAAGGGCAGAAATTTGTGACCACTATGGGCAGAAACCAGGCAAATCAATAAAATTTTGCCTGGTTCATTTGGGAGATCAGGGGTAGGTTCCATATTTTTCACAATAAAGAACTGTAATATTAGGCTTCACTATCTAGCTACTAAAAACTCTGTCTTGGTATCACTTGGAGTCAAAGGCCTTGTGCAATTTGGCACCAGCCTAGTTTTATAACCTTATCTACCACTCTATACCAACACAAGGAATCTGCATCAGGAAGTCAGTTTCATTCACTGTTCTATAAATCCACTATGTATATTACCTAGATGGCAAGGCTCAGGACCCTGATATTGTGACCTGAGCCAAAACCAAGAGTTGGATGCTTAACCAACTGAATCACCCAGGTGCCCCAGAAATTCTGGGATTTTATGGATGTGCAATGATTGTGCAATGATCAAATTGCACAATTTAAACATATGTAATTTGTCATATGTCAATTAGACATATGATTTGCTCTGCCTGGAATGCATTCCCCTTTTCCTGCCATTTATTCATCAACAATGTAATTCAAGATCCATCTTTTCAATGAACCCTTCCCTAATCCTTCCATCTCAATCCTTTCTTGCTTAATCTCTCTCTACTAACACTGAACTATAATAACTACTTATTTCTTACATGATACTTTTACTATTATCTCACAGTATATGTTTATATCCTCTTTTTCCAAAATAGATTATAAATTGTCCCAAATTAGAGACAATATATTATTTTTGTATATATCCTATAGTGTTTATAGGCATAGCTCTCACACAGTAGGAACTCAAGAAATGATTTGTTATTGACAGATATGATATTTTCTTTCAGCAACAGTGTTTGAGTAACAACTAAAAACATCAAATTACTCAACCAATCCCAAGTGGTACTTCTTTGTTAATAAGTAACTGGTTTAAGTAAAGGGGATCCATCTGGACTAAGATCTACTCAACTGGCTGCAGGTGGCCTTATTCAAGTTAAGTCCACTGAGGTGCTAAAATGGACATTTATAAGGTATACCTTTTCTTGATATGGGCAGACTCTCCAAATGAACTTTGATATTTGTCTCTAGTGAAGACCACCCTGGTGGAAAAAAAGGACCCACAGCTTGGCCACTTCTGGGATCTCTCTGATTAGTAGTCTCAGCTCATTTTGTAGTAAACAACTGGCCTCACTTACTGAGAATGTCATCCAATATTCAACTATTTGGCAATCTCACTAGTCCACTGAGGTTAACAGCTGAATCAACAAACATTCTAACTATCCTGCTACCAAATCTGAAGATGGTTTGCTGCCAGAACTGGGAGGAAACATAGGTTTAGTTCTCAAAACTGATACTACTATGGTTAAAGAAGTAGGGAAGATTTCTGTACAGCATTTTCCATATGTTTTTGTTAAAAGCAGACAAAGAACTAGCATGGAAAAAAATTAATCTTATGTTTTAAGGTACATGATGTCTTATCTTGGGAGATCTCTAATATTTATAATTCTGGAAAGAGATAAGTGCACAGATATGTTTACTTCTCTGGTACAGCCATTTAACTTGCCTACAATAAGTAAAACATTATGAAGTAAGGAGAAAAAAAGCTTTGAAGTGGTTTGAAGTGACATTTGGTCAGATGATTTTAATGATGAACAGTCTCTTCAAAGCAATGGCAAAAAACTTAGCATTTATAACAAAAGCTTCAGAGTGCTTTGCTTTCATTGATTTTGAAGATCTGAGATTCTGAACTAGAAGGTACTAGAAAGAAATATTGGCCAGTCCCATCTTATTGGTAGTACAGATGACAACACAGATGGTACAATTAATTTGAGGAGCACCAAGTTTGAATCACCCATGAATCTTTCCCTGCTCACTAAATGACATCCTAAATTCTACAATTCAAGACTCATTGCATTAGTTCCAGGTTTCTGTTTAGTGTTAAAATGTAAATATCCTTGAAAGGGGATTCTACTGAAGTTAGCTCTTCTACTAACCACTTACTGCCTGGAGTAAAATATATTTATCAGATCTTTAGAAACAAGCTTTGATGAGAAGGATAAATTATGGAAAGGAAAAGAGACACTGGTTGTTTGAGATAGATAAGAACTCATGCTCCAAAGGAAAAGAACAGAGGAAGCTCATTGCCCATAACAATTGAGTTATTTGGCTATTTTATAATTTTTTTCTGAGACTAAACTGATTATAGACTTTCAAAGTATTAGCTGATTTTTAATTTTTTATTATATCAAACCTAATTAATTTTGATGTCTGAAAAAAAGACAAACAGAGACAGTGGAGGCTTTGACATAGTCAGAATTGAATACTGAATTCTTGAATATAAGTTCTTTGCAGTCAAAACCAAATCTAATTGACCTAGGCATTTTTAAATTTTTTTATCTTTTTTAGTGATGAACATATAATGGTTATCTCAAAAAAGATCTGTTGAAAAGAAATAGTTAGAACTGGATTCTCTAAAGAAGAACTTAAATGGAAGAGATATTTCTATAGTTAGGTAGACCTCTGGGTTCTAAGGATCAGACAGTCACTCACATCTACATGACTACCAATCATATCATGTAGAGTGTATGTCAGAGATCCTGCCAGCATTAAAAAATCTAAAATATCTTTGTGTGATGGTCTCTATCAGAACATTGTTTAATTCACCAGACTACCACCTACAGAAGTCAGTTGTATTGTGGAGACTGACTGTAGACTACCACAGCTCCAGTTGCAGCTGCTGTGTTAGACACAGCAGATTACTATGTCCTTCTATATTTGGTATGTAATCACTGATTTGGCAAGCACACTCTTTTCCTTTATAATTAAAAGAAGATTTAAAAATAGTCTGCATTCATGTGGGGCCCTTCAAATTTGGAAGTATCAGTTCATCTTCACAGAAACAAATACATATTTGTAAGAGTTTACCCTTTCTTCCTTTAAAGCTCCAACTAGCACCACTATCTAGAAAATTATAGAATGCTTGATCCAAAGGCATGGAACCCCACAGAGGATAGCATTTGAATAAGATAATCTCTCTAGATCAAAGCTCTAGGAGTGGGCTCCTGGTATGATTCACTGGCCTTCACCTTCTCTGCACCGATTAGAGGTAGCCAGCCTTACAATACAGTTGAACTGCCTTCCAAAATTATAATTGAAGTGCCAACTTAAAGGAAACAATATGAAAGGAGTACCACCCTTTGGGATATAGTGTTTTGTTTTTTTTTTTTTTTTAAGTCACAGACCTGTATATGGCACTTTTGTCTCTAATAGGAGGGATGCATGATTCTGGAAACCAAAGAATAGAAGTGGATATGGTCCTATTTACCATCACTCCCAATGATGCACTATATTTTGTACTTTCTTTCCCCCAAACCTCAGACTCTTCAGGGTTAGATATCCTGTTACCCAAAGGGTCTCTCTCTTGACAGAAGACCCAGCAAACATCCCAATAACTAAACTAAACTTAGTGCTGTCAACAGGGCACTTTGGCCTTTTTATGATAAGCTCTGAGCAAACAAAAAGGGAAGTCACCATACTGGCAGGGTTAATTGACCCTGAAAAACAAAAACAGGCAAAACTTCTTTACACAAAAAGGGCAGGAACGGATACACATGGAATTCAGGTGATACACTGAACATCTCTTAGAACTCCTCTCAAGAGTTCATATTCTCAGTAATGAAGGTCAAGGTCATAGCACTAGGTAAGCTACCAAGACCCACAGAGGTGACAGCTGAAGGTGAAAGGAATTTAAAATAGGTAGTGAAGGAGAGAATGATGAGTAACAACTGTGATCTCAATAGCAATTAGATCAGTAGCAGACATAGTACATGCCATTTACATAGATCAGTTAGATCAGAAGTAAGTGAAGATATAGGAAAACCTAAACAACATAATAAAGAAGAGCCAGTCACTACATAAACTCCACATTTAATAATAAAAATATACCTCCTTGTCAAGTGTATATTGAAAGGTATAATGAAATGTCAAGTGTATACTGAATCACAAAAAATGATCACAAAAAAAGAGAAAAGATTGATAAGGTCCAAAAAATAGAATCTTCTGATAACAATGCAATAAAAGTAAGAATTATTACAAAACCATAAGAGGCTCTCCCACCTGGAAATTCTAAAATTTCTTTTTAAATAACTCCTGTGTGATAAGAGAAATAACTAAAATTACAAAGTCTCTAAAAGACTATGGTAGTAAAAATACTGCATAACAGAATCTTTGAAATACATTTAAAGTAGTAGGCAGAGGGAAAATAACAGTTCTTAATAGTTTTTGGAATGAAAATAAAACAACAAAAATAAATAAAATTAATTAAAATTAAATTCCTAAATTAAAAAAAAGAATATTCAAGAAATAATAAAGACAAAAGGAGAAACTAATTTGTAGAGAAAAGAAAAACAAAAAAACAATAAATAAAAATTTCAAAAATTTGAGATAAAAGTAACTGGACAAATGAAATCACCTAACCAAAACAAGAAAAAAAGGATAAGTACGTACACAAATATTAAAAAAAATATTCATGGCACATGGGAAACAATCATTAAAATAAAAATTTAAAAACCATGAGACTATTTTGTGGATTTATATGGAAGTAAATTTGAAAACCTAGATGAGACAGATAATTTCCTAAAGACAATTTAACCAATCTAACCCCATTAGAGATAGCTTAAGAAGATTAATTTCTGCAGAAGCTGTAAAAAAAATTCATCAAGGAACTACCCCATAAAAAAGCATCAATTCCAGATGGTTTCACAGAGGAACTCCATCAAAGCCTCATAGATAAGATAGGCTCAACGTTTCATAAATTACTCCGTAGCACTAAAAATTAAGAAGACTTCCTAATTATTTTCACAAAATAAGTATAACATTAAAACCTAAACTTGACAAAGAAGTACAAAAAAAGATTGAATATTATAGATCAAGACCACTTATAAATACTGATGCAAAAGTACAAATAAATATTAGTATATATTGGTAAATATTGATACAGCCATTATAGAAGACAGTATGAAGTTTCCTAAAAATAATTAAAAATAGAACTACCATATGATCAAGCAATTCCACTTTTAGGTATTTATCTAAAGAAATAGAACACACTAACTTAAAAAGATGTATTCACCCCATGTTCTTTGCAATATTGATTCACAACAGGCAAGGTAAGGAAACAAAATTCAAAAGTGGATTATCTAAAAATAATCCATTTGATGGGTGAATGGAAAAGAAGTGATACGAAGGAGAGAAGATGGTGGCAGAGGAAGAGGACCCTAGGTATGCCCTGTTCTGCTAATACAACTATTAAACTATTATAACTATTAAATCCTCCTACATAGCCCCAAAATTGATCAGAAGACTGGCAGAACAAACTCTACAACTAAAGGTAGAGAAGAGGCCACATCAAAGAAAGTAGTAGAAAGTGCAGAGATGTGGGGTACCTGGGTGGCTCAGTGAGTTAAACCTCTACCTTCAGCTCAGGTCATGATCTCAGAGTCGTGAGATCAAGCCCCGCACCAAGCTCTGTTCAGCAGGGAGCCTGCATCCCCCTCTCTCTGCCTGCCTACTGTGATCTCTCTCTCTCTCTGTCAAATAAATAAATAAAATATTTTTTTTTTAAAAAAAAGAAAGGATTATGGCTGATGTGTTGGGGAAGGAGATGCAGTTGTAGAGGAGGGTGAATGATAAGACTAGAACACAGGTCAGTATGTGGGGAAAAGTAATCCACATAACAATAGCTTGGAAAGGGAGAGGGGCTGAATTTTTTGAGTTCTTGCAACCAATAGGGCTTAAAACCTCAATTTTTAAAGGTGGGTATGGCTGAGATAGACCCCAGAGTGCACTGCCCTGATCGTGGAGAGAAGGCAGGCAATCTGTTGACATACAGCATGGAAACAGCAATCTGAAGAGTGTTTGGGTCACATAGTAGGGAGGTTATTCATTCATCTTGGAGTATGTCTCAAAGAGGCAGCATTCATGGAAAGACCCCTCTGGAAACAAATGAACAGACTAAAGCTGTGTCCCTGCCCTGCACCTCAGTATAAGCCCACGGTGCCCTGCAGAAACCAGCACAGCCCAGTACTCCCTATCTAATATGCTTATACCAAGGCCTATCACCTTGTGCTCCAGTGGAACTGGCCCTCCCAGTCATGTTTGCCTCAGTTGCAATGGGTCTCAACCCAAAGCCCTGCTCATGTTGGATCTCCTAATGTGAAGGTTTGCAGAACATCAGTTCCAGTGGCAGTGGCAACAGGTCTCATTTCATAAACCAATCAGAGCATACCTAGTTAGAACGTGCCACATTCAGGCCAAGGACAAAATACTACTCACAACAGGCAAAGAGAGCCTCTGCAGATGACTGGGCTGATGAATAAAGGAGCCAGAACAAAGCAGCAAAGCACACATACTCTGTAGACACTCTAAAAATTGCCAGACCCTGAAGGACAAGGGATACTAGAGAACAGGGCAATATAGGACCTCCTTTTCATAAGGCCATTCCCCTCAAAAACAGCAGACATAGTTGACTTTCTTAACACAGAGAAACAGGCAAGAAACTTAGAAAAAATGAGAAGACAGATAAATTTATCCCAAATGAAAGAAGAGGACAAGGTTACAGCCAGAGATTTAAGTGAAACAGACGTACGTGACATGCATGATATAGAATTTAAACTACTGATCATAAGGATACTTCCTGGACTTGAGAAAAGAGTGAAAGACATGAGTGAGACCCTTAACACAGAGATAAGGAATAGTGTAGCGGAGATAAAGGGCTCCATAAATAAAATGAGAAACATGCTTGATGGAATTAACAACAGACTGGAAGAAGCAGAGGAACAAATTAATAACCTAAAAGACAGAGTAATGGCAAGTAATCAAGTTGAACAAAAGAGAGAAAAAGGAATTATGCAAAAGGAGAATAGAGTTAGGGAACTCAATGACTCCCTTAACCATAATAACGTTCATATTATAGGAGTCTCACAAGAAGAAGAGAGAGAAACAAGGGAGCAGAAAATTTATTTGAAGAAATAATAGCTGAAAATTTCCCTTAACTGGGGAAGGAAACAGATATCCAGATCTAGGAGGCACAGAGAAGCCCCAACAAAATCAACAAAACAGATCCATACCAAGACACTGTAATCAAACTGGCAAAATACAGTGATAAAAACATTTTAAAGTATCAAGACAAAAGAAGACTAACATACAAGGGAAACCCCTAAAGCTAGCAGGTTTTTTTTTTTTCTACCTCTGAAACAGTGTGACATTTGTGTAGGAATCATTCAATGGAATCATTCAAGTGGAATAGAAAACAAAATCCAGACATAGACCAAAGAAACATGAAAATTTAGTATTTATAGAGGTGGCATTTAAAAATGACTAAAGTAAAGACCAATTGCTTAACAAATAGTTCTGGGACAAGTGATAACCCATTTAGAAAAAAACAAAAACAAACAAACAAACAAACAAAAACTCCAAGTGATCTGCTTAAGTTACTCAGGCTGTATTAATCCCAAAACTATGTTAATTTTTCAGATATCAACTTAAACTTTTTATCACCCAGTAATTAACAAACACTATCACAGAAGTATAAAACTAGGTGTCATCATTTGGCTCCTAATAGAATTACTTTTACTGAATTATACTTTGACATTATGACATCAGTCTTAAAGATGGAAATCACACAATACCATGAACTGCTGCCCTTCTTTTGAACTATTAAAGTGTTTTTTATACAGAGGAGAAGAGAGTCATCTAGTTGAACATGTTTTACTGTTTTGGCCAATAGGAAGTTCAGACTAAAATTTACAATACAATTAAAAAAAAAAAAGTACAGGGCTTTGCGGTTAGGTTTTGAGAAAAGATGGCTTTTCAATCTCAGCTGAGTTATTTATTTTTTTAAAGATTATTTATTTATTTATTTATCTGTCAGAGAGAGAGAGAGCGAGAGAGAGAGAGAGAGAGCATGCACAAGCAGGGGGAGTGGCAGGCAAAGGGAGAAGCAGGCTCCCCACTGAGCAGGGAGCCTGATGTGGGACTTGATCCCAGTACTCTGGGACCATGACCTGAACCAAAGGCAGACACTTAAACAACTGAGCCACCCAGGCATACCCTCAGCTGAGTTCTTAATATCACTCAGAAATTATTTTATAAGTCTTTACTCACTCTCCCACTTACTTCTCATAGATCTCCTTAAGCACCCTCTTTCCATATGTCCACAGTCCTCTAACTCTTGGGTGTGTCTCCTACATTTAAAGAAAACAAAATCTACTCTATTTTACCTCTTTTAACTTCTTTCTCCCTTTGAAACAAATCTCTATACTTGTGCTATGAAAAACTCACTTGTTCTTTTTTTCAAATTATTTGTATTAACATAAAATGTATTATTTGCCCCAGGGGTACAGGGCTGTGAATCATCAGGCTCACACATTTCACAGCACTCACCACAGCACACACCCTCCCAATGTCCATAACATGTCTGTAACCAAACCACCCTATCCCCTACCTCCCCACCCCCCAGCATCCCTCAGTTTGTTTTGTGAGTACACAACTCATTTATTCTTGATCTTTCTTGCTTTTTAGAGAAATGTGAATTTTACCCCCAGGAGTTACTTTAGGTACAACACCTGAAGTTTTTAAAGTGGTTTGTTCTCATCCAGTTCTAAATATTTTCTAATTTCTATTGTGATTTTTTTCCTTTTCTGTATGTCTTTACATTACCAAAGTTTATTTTACAGCTCTTATATTGTTAATTTAAAGCTTAATTGCACTGTAGTTAGGAAATGTATCCTTCTGCACCAAGTGTCCAGGTGTGATATTTTCAAAGCTTGTTGCATATACTCTCACTAAATGATTTCGTCTGTTACAATTGTTTCTTCTAATAGCTCTATGTGGATGATTACAAACGTTTATCTCTAGTCCTATTCTCTTCCGAGCTTCAGGTCTGTAGTTTTCTATACACTCACAGACTAATTTCTTGTATGTCCAACAGACACTGCAGCCCTTACAAATTCAAAACCAAAGCATCCCTCTTGAGTATTTTTCCTACTCCCTTTTTATTCTCTTTTTAGAATGGTGATCCCACATTCTACCTAACTCTTCAAGCAAGAAACATTAAAATTGTCTCTTATTCCCATCTCACACAAACTAAATGAACTGGAGTGGTTCAAGTGCTGTGAATTATATATCCTAATAATTTCTTCAAGCCGTCCTTTCTTCTCAATTTTAACAGGCCTTCATCATTTATAGACTGGCCTTGCATTATCCTCTTAAATAGTGTTCAGTTAGCTTTGTCACCTCTCTCCTCTCTCCCTCTCCCTCTCTCCTTTTACCATTTCGCCCTTGCTACCAAGCATGTATTGAAAACACAAGTCTGATCATGTCATTTCCTTGCTTAAAAATCTTTGATCACTGCCTAAATAAAGTCTCAATTTAATACAACATACAAAACTCCTTATCTGAGAAAATTTATCTACTGTGCAAGTAGAAACTTTTCAGGCTTGATATAATATTAAACATACTATTGTAAATTCTTGGGCCTGCAACTCTATCAAAAGTCTAATGTTGAGAAGGAGTCGGATACAAGTGTTGCCTCATATACAACTGCCTACACATTATACTTTTATGATTAAAAAAACCCTTAAGATCTTTAGACTAGACCCATTTTCCAAAATGAATTACATGAGTACAGCTTACATCTTTGGCCTAATGAAAACATTTAATGCAGTTGAGCAGACGGAATGGGCACAGCCTGACAAGACCGGAGCTCAGGACCTTGTATTAGCAGTGCAGAAATCAAACACAAGGAGACAATGTTTTGAAAATGATTGCAAATCATAAAAGCTCAGAGGTAAGAGAGAAAAAAGAAACATCTTTGGAAGACCAAGTAATATTTTAAAACATGGCCCATGCATGCTTTAACCTGGCTTTAGGAAAAAGAAGAAAATGATCCCAACCATGCAGATAATTAGGAGGGGACACTGTCCTCCCTAGCAGGTTATCTTATCTGTAACTAAAGTTACAACAGAACAACCCATGTTCATGATAATAATCTTTAAAGATAATAAAAGATAAATTAGGTTCTGTATCCTCAGTATGTGAAGACAGGTAAAAAGAATTCATTCCAGGAAGGTTTTCATGAAATAATACTAAAAGCATACAGGCCCACAGAAGATATAAACTTATATTAATGTGTTAATTACTAATTTAATTATCTGTTAATAATTGCTTAAATTACTCAAAACAATATCCTCCTTCCCAGAATGCTAACTTTGATACATTGCCATATTTTATCTCCTACTATGTCCTTATTAATAAAACTAGGTACAATGTTGTTTTTTAGATTTTTGAACTACCAATATCCAATGTGTTTTTAAATGAGACAATAAGAAAGAATGGTATTTGCTGAAGAAATCAGGGAATCCTGAAAGAGAGATGAAGCGTAAGAACCAGATTTTATGGTTTACAGAGAGAGAGAAAGCATCAGTACAGTGCTATTTCTAGGAATTCTGTCTGCTGCTTTGACACTGTTTATTGTTCTGATTTATTTATTCTGAAACCAAATTCATTTTCTCAACTTTACTGTTATACCTATGATTCTGAATTAGATGTGTATGTATATTTACATGTGTATGTACATATATTTCTTTGGCTTATATTTCTGAACTAGAGTGAGCTTCAGAAGTTTTATTTCCATGTGGTACATATCTTTGACTCAGAAAATTATTATTTAAAAACTCAAATCTTTCACGTTAGAAGCTTGCATTCTATATGAACTTGCAGGAAAAAAAAAGAAACTCTCTATCAGGTATTCAGCCAAAGTCAAATTTCAAAGAATAAACAAGCAAATTTGACATATATACTATAGTCCTAATTGTATTTATTCTAGAATATGAGATCCAAATGATGTATACATACAGCAAACATTGGAAGCATTTTGTATTAAGAATTCAGTGGAGTTTATCCTGAAATTTGATTTCATGCCCCAAGTATGTGTTATTAAGAGTTGTGCCAAACAAATTAAGTCAGCTGTGATCTAATCAGGACTATAATGTGGCTAATACATTTCTGTTGCCTTGGGATCACTGTTGCATACCTTCTGATACAGGAGAAAAAAGATTTTAGTTCAAACTATTTACAAAGATGTGAACTTTAACAAGAATCTTTCTTAAGCCTGTTATGTAAAAACATGTTTTACAATCAAGTTTAATTTTTATGACTTTTGCTTTAAATTTATTATTTTCCCACAAACATTTTACCTCTGGTCCTGGAGGTCCACATGGTCCTTGGGGTCCTGGGTCACCGATCTGGCCCTAAGATGCGGGTGGGGATCAAAGTAGAAGTATGAATCTGATATATACAATTTAAAGCAGACATATGGTAAGCAAAAAGAACTCAAGTATTTTACCACATAAAATTTTAATGACTTTTCAGCAAACAACACTCAATATATTGTGTCAAACAAAGTTGAAACAACCATTCAGAAAGACTTAATTTGTAACCATCATCACTGTGGAAAACTTATTTAAATAAAAGGTGTATGGATGTAATATATATTTACTCCTAAGTGCTGGAGATACAAACAAACCGAGTTAAGTGTTCAAGATAAAAATAGTGTGTGAATGTGTAGGTTATCCAGAGATAAGGAGCTCAACTTAACAAGGTAGGGGACTCTAGATAAGGACTTGGTTTCATAAACAATCAGAGTCCGGGACAGTCCCTGAAAATTCCTCTCTCCTTTGATACTACAAGGGCCTGATTTAGTAATTAAGAATCATCTGGATTTAAATCCCTGCTGCTTAATCCCTCTTAGGCTCAGTTTTCTTAACAATAAGATAGGAATAAAAATGCTAACAGGTACTAACATTGTTACAGGGTAATTGTGAGGATTAAAGGAGGAAATATATTTAAGGTGCTCGGTTTAGCACAGTGCCTGGCAATAAATGTTAACCAATTTTATAACCATTAACCTTTCCCTTTATATCCTCTGTCCTCTCCTGGGTGCCTATAATTCCTAGATTATTTAGATCATTATTATATTAAAAATTTGAGGATTTGTTGTCAATATTTCTGAAGCCATCTTCTGACATCTGGAATAACCAGGCAAAGTCAGGGCTGGAGAGCAAGTTCAGAGGAGAGAAAAGTGGTTATAAAGCCTGAAACTAGAGATGAAAGGAAGCAGTAGTTTAATACCCTTCTTTTCACCAGAAAAGCTGCTGAATTCATTATTTCTGCCATATTAAATTTCTATGTGAGTTTCAAATTTGACCTAATAGTTCTCAGATTACATAAAATTATAAGAAATAATATGTGCTTATCCACATTTCAAGAAGTAAAGCAATTTTCCATAAGCACTAACACCATTCTCATACAGCGTTTAAGTATCTGGATACAAAACAATGCACAATCAAATCTAGAGAAAAGTAATGAAGTATTACATAAAACTTGACTTAAATGCTCCCATATAAAGTCAAAATTCATCATAATCAGTACCTAGAGGAGCCTTGAATTCTTAAAATGGCAAGTACCTCTCAGAGAGATAAAGATGGGGCTCTCACTGGAGACCTCTGGTGGCAAAAAACAAATGAGAGGCTAAATTCACAAGCTTTGAGGAAAAAACAGCATCCTCTAGGTGTTTGTTTCTGGAAAAGTTAATTGACAACTAGATATCTATAAACACAAATTTTGAAAAATTTCATTCTTCAGAATAAATCTTCATTTTAAAAAACTTTAACTGGAAGTTTCCTTGAAAGTCAAGTCTCCTTTAAAAAAACTCAGTTTTCAAGTAAGTTTTAGACAATGGAGTAGGATTGAGTAAACCTCTCTAATTGACAACTTCCTGTTAAAAATATAGAAAGGCATAATAATTGTCTTTGTTTTCTTTGTTTTAAGGAAATAATATTAATTAACAACTTCTGATTGGTAATTACCAATCAGAAACCTCTGGTTTTTAGATGTTTTCAGAGCTAAAGATTCCCTAATTCCAAAATGTAGAAAGCCTTCCAAATCAGGACATTCTTTCTTTCATCTTATAGGTATTCTTTCATGTTCCAACTTAGATTCATTTGGGGGGACAAAAATCACTAATGCCAGCATCTTAGAAAACAGAAAGCCAAAAGTAGGAGATATAAAATGAGAGACATCTTTATGACTTTGATATTCTTTTCATGATAGTAAACAATTGATTTAGAGAGGCACTAACTTGTATAATTCTTTTTAATATAACAGATTCAGTGCAAGCAATTTTTCATTAAACAGGTGTCTCCTTCCAAAACTAGAGAAGGTTTCTTGGTCAAACCTCTATAATTTTTTTCTATTGGTAAGATACAAACAAGTGAGAGACTACAAACTCTTCACAAATATTAATTCATATATCTCTAGCCTATCTTCAGTCTGATGTATATATTTTTCAAAGATTTGAAAAAACAAACAAAAGATGGTAAGCTATCTCCTACCAAAGTAATCACTGCTGACATTAAAAATCTATTTCTTATTAGAAAAACAAAGAAAGGTACAAAATGAGCAAGTAAAAGCCTCACTATTATCATCTTAATGCTCCCTGCATCACAGCCCTAAAAAAAAAAAAAAAAAAAAAAGTTGGTTCTGGTGATTTATTTCAAGAAAAAAAATAATATTAAGGGTTTTAAGACAAAGTGTTAGAGGCGAAACAGGCTCTCCACCTTTTCTTTAGCTTAGACTAGAGAATTACTGGTAAACATTGTCACTGAGAGAGAAAACCAAAGAGTCACAGATTTACAAGGAACCTTAAATAGGATGTAGTGAGACTCTCAGTTTAAACAAGTAACTGGATGTCACAGTGGTTAAATACTCAATAAAATAGGAATAAAAATGCTAACAGGTCATAGCAAGTCAGTGTCAGGGCTGCGACTAAAATCTAAGTCTGTTTCTCAGAGAAGTATATCCCCTCTGCCTCACAATAAACATGTTATCAATACAAACTGTATCAAAAAGTAAGGGAGACATTAAAAAGATTTACTTTGTTTAAGCATGATACTTGACTTAAGTTTTATCCAGTAATTAATTGTAAAGCATTATAGAATAATATTGATATGATTTATCACTCAGTATTGGTCTTAGAAAATGTGTTGTACCTGCTCCTTTTATTATTATTGTTGAAAGTCAGAAAACCCTCACATTATGAACAATTAGGATGTAAGAAGTTGAGGGGTTTGTTTTGCTAGTCACTGCAGATATTGTAAGTTCCTGTTATGTGATTGGACAGATCCTTGAAAAACAGAAGCTTTTTGTTAGCTTCATGACCTGTTTTCATGCCTTTTATTTATACAGTTTGGAATTTCTGAGATTCAACTCCAGAGCCCAAGTCTGGGTACATGACTGACCAGGTTTACTCCGAGTTCAGGGCAAAAAACTAGTAAGAGCAAAGCTCACCACCAGCATGTCACTTGACAAAAAGACACCGAAAATTTTTCTTTGGAATAAAGACTTTCTGAGAGATGTATATGAATTCCCATCACTGTTAGAAGTTATACTAAATGAGGTATGAAAAGTGTTATGTCTTAATGCTGCTTCAATCCTGAGATAGGAGGAGATAGTTAGAGGAAACACAATGATTTGCTCAGGGAACAACTCTTTTTAAAATGTAGATTTTAGTATTATATTAATAAATTATAATTTCCATCTATTTTTCTATCTATAATCACCTGCACCTTCATAGAGTTGTAATCAGTATTAGAAATCCCAGAGCAATCTTAAAATATTAAATCCTACAACAGTATGGCACAGTGGTTGAGTATGTGAGCTCTGACATATGATTACCTAGATTACCTAGATTTTACCAGATGGCCAACAACTAACTATGGAAACATGGACAAGTTACTTAACTCTGTGTCCCAGTTTCTCCAATCTGTAAAATAAGAATAATAGTACCAACTTCATATGATTTTTATAAAGACTAGAAGTATAGACTGGTATAGTGACTGGTACTTTGTAAACACTCAGTACATCTGAGCTATAATAATTATCATGACTTTTAATGTAGAAAGACATACTTAACTCATGTTTTAACCATTATTTAAATGATTTTAATTACTCGATAATTTCAGTTTGAGTTAGGTTTCATGTTAACTACAATATAAGGTATTCTTTTTTTTTCAATTAACAGATGCCCAAAGGTTAAAAAAAAAAAAAAAAAAGGACAAAGAATTAGTATATTTGTGCCCATGGGGAGTGACATGCTATCGTTTCTTCACAATATTTCTTTAATGAAATATATTAGAATGAAAGATATTTGGAAAAATTAAAACATTATTTAAGGAGCTTTGTATTTTTTGTCTTAAATATCTATCATTTACTTCATAATAGTATTATTATGAATAACAATAGTTATGAATAGTATTATTCATAACAGATCGAACAAAATCTTTAGGGCCCACAGAAGTTTGGTTTTGGCCTGGGATGAGGGGGAGGGCAGGAAGGAGGAGGTCCAATACTCTACGGAATGTGAGCTGAAAACTTGAAGGATTAGCTGTACCCTAAAACTGAGGAGAAAAAAAATGCCAGATTGGTAACCCTAGCTCCTACTTACATTCCACTAATACCAACAAGTGTCAAGACTCATGCCATGATGTACACTTTGTTAATGGGAAAAAGCAAAGGAAAAGTTCAAACCTACTGAAGGTCCTGGCTTTCCTCTCATCCCTGGTGGTCCTGGAACACCAACAGCACCCTACAGAAGAGAATCATAGAGAGAAGATGAAAGCTATTATACCACGAGAGACTCTTGTCTCTGTATATGCCTCTGTATACAAACTGCTTAAAAAATTCATGGAGTGAATCTAAAAACTGAGAAAACCATTTTGAACAAAACGTGTAAAATCATATTGATACCACATCCTAAGTACATGGTTAAAATAATCATTACTCCTTTTTTTCTTTTTAAGAATTTATACTTTTTCATATTTATATAAACTTAATGGTAAAAAAAAGGAAGTTACCTTGTCTCCAGGATACCCTAATTCTCCTGGCTCCCCTGTAATGCCTTGTTCACCCTAGAGGGCACATTTAATACAAAGACACTTAAGCAACACAAACATGGCAATGTTATAAGAAAGTAAATATTTATTATAGAAGAATAATTTCTATTTTTCCTACTTCTGATAAAAATTGTATAACTGACAATACAGATTAGATCCCATATATAAAAACAAGATATTTTATAAGTATTGACTAACAAGAAAAAAATGTGATAAGAAATTATCTCTATGATAATGCAAATATTTAAATCACCTTATCACCTTTGATTCCAGGTAGGCCCTTATTCCCGGAAAGACCCTAAAAAAAAAAGTGATATTTTGTGACATCATAGAGAAATTAAAGGAAAATATCCATTATGCAAATAGAGACGTACCATTGGGCCAGGATTTCCAGAAGGTCCAACTGGTCCAATAGGGCCAATACTGCCCTGAAAAGCAATCAGACAGAAAGGCATCATTAAGCATCCACTAGGATTAGAAAGAGAATATGATAAAATTAATTAATTAACTAACCCAGAACAGTTCATCTCACTCAGCTCCCACATGTGTCTTGTTCTTCCACAACTTCTTTTTCTCTCCACATTTAGAAATCATACCAGTGTTTGAAACTTTAGCGAGGTCATCCTACTCCCTGAAGCCTATTCATACCCATGTAGTCCACAAGGATCCTCCCCTTCCTCTAGTCTGTATAATGCTTAACTCTCCTTGACATTCATCTTGAAATACTTCTCTAACTAGATAATATCTTGAAGAGCAGGGAAATATTTTAGTGCCACATTCCCAGTTAATAAATACTTCATTTGATCATCTTCTATTTTAACTCCATCTATTTATTCAGGAATTATTCATTGGGCACTTACTATGTTCCAGGCGGTTCAGTGATTTTATTTCATGATTTGAAATTTGCAGAACAATAAAGTTTACCATAATTTCAGGGATAAACTGAGTACTGAACAAAAGACTCTACTCTTCTGGGCTTCTGTCATTCATTTAACATTTCATCATTTAACATTTGTTGAACATAACACGGACACAGACACTGGGTTTGTGTGAAGGAAATAAAGATGAAAAAGACACAGTCACCAACATTGAGGTTCTCAGTTTAAAGCTCCAACCCAAGATTCCTCAAAAATATAACAAACTATCATCTCCTGTAAGCAAGGGATTTAAAAAAAACTCCTCAAATCTATCATCTTAAAAGACAAAAGACAGGGGCACCTGGGTGGCTCAGTGGGTTAAAGCCTCTGCCTTCAGCTCAGGTCATGATCCTAGGGTCCTGGAATCAAGGCCTGCATTGGGCTCTCTGCTCAGTGGGGAACCTGCTTCCTCCTCTCTCTCTGCCTGCCTCTCTGCCTACTTGTGATCTCTGTCTGTCAAATAAATAAATAAAATCTTTAAAAAAAAAAAAAAAAAGGAAGACAAAGGCCAAGAGCCACAATAAGGGTATTTCAAAGTAAAATTTGAAAAAAAAAATGGCTTGGGGATCACTTACAATTTTTGTGTCGCTGACACATTCATTTTCCTTCCTTCTTTTGCTACCTTTCTGTGCCTAGCTTCTGTATCATCCTTCATCTTCACAGAACAAGTTGTCTTAAACCTCCCTTTTATGGTTTTCAAACATTAAGGAAATTCTAAATGTGTATTTGTGGCAATGCTAGAAATGTTGCCCCTTTTACCAAATTTCTTAGGAAAGCATCCCAGGCCCTCACTACTAGGTTTGCACCAACCCTTCCCATCTTGTCTACTTCCATTTGTCGCTACTTCTCCTTTATTTCTACCTTGTCCAAATCCCACAGTCTGGCCATAATGGACGGTTTTCCATTCTCTGAACATGGTCTCTCTTTATTACATGCTCCAAGCCTTTGAAGATATAGTTACCAATACTGAAATGGCTTTCTGCTGCACTAGTAAGTATACTGTACCATACTTTTCTCCTTGTGTTCCTAGTCTGCACATTCTGTGAAAGTAGAAGCATGTTTATTGACTTTTTACTTCCCAGACCCAACATAATTTGCACATAACAGTTTTGAAATAAAGTATGGAATGAACACTGAAGGACCTGTCAGAATAGCCAAACCCAAAAAGACAAGAAATAACAAGTGCTGGTGGGGATGTGGAGAAAAAGGAACCCTTGTTCCACCTTGGTGGAAATGCAAATTGGTGCAAGCACTGTGGAAATCAATATGGACATTCTTCAGAAAATTAAAAGTAGAATTGCCATATGACCCAGTAATTCCACTACTGGCATTTACCCAAAGAAAAGAAAAACACTAACTCAAAAAGATATATGGATCCTGTGTTTATTGCAGTATTTCTTACAACAGCCAAGATATGGAAACAACTTGAACATCCACCCACAGAAAAATGGATGAAGAAGATGTGGTGTACACACACACACACACACACGCATGCACACACAGAGGAATATTACTCAGTCATAAAAAAGACTGATATCTTGCCACTTGTAACAACATGGATGGACTTAGAGGTGAAAATGTTAAGTAAAATAAACAGAGAAAGACAAACCGTATGATTTCACTCATATGTGCAATTTAAAAAACAAAATAAATGAACAACAAAAAAAGACAAAAAACAGAGAACTGGTGGTTGCTAAAGTGAGATGGCTGAAATAGAAAAACAGAATTAAGAGTACACTTACTGTAATGAATGCTGATTAATGTACAGAGTTATTGAATGGTTATACTGTACACTTGTAACTAATATAACACCGTATGTTAATTATACTTTAGTAGAAAACAATTTTTTTTAACAGGGATTTCAAGAGCTCTATCTCCCAACATAACAGAGCATTGCTAATAGACTGCATTCATATTACACAAATTTCAGAATGGAAAATATGACATCTTTTGCATGAGTCCTAAAGTCTGTGAAATATAATGGAGATAAATTATTTCCAACACGTTTAATCCTGAAATATATGAGAAAGGGAAGAGTAATACTTTCCAACTTAATAGACAGATACACAATAGTCATATGTCACTGACAAATTCTGTCAGTAGGAAACAACTGTTCTTATAATTACAGTAGCTAGTTTATTCAAAGTTCCTGGTTTTAAAAATAATGAGAGTTTTAAAAAATACAAAAAATGTTTCTGTTTGGAAATTCTGCAGCAATAATCTATGAAGTATGGGGGAAATCTTATGAACAAATAAACAAACATTACTTTGTCATCCTGTTGGTTTTTTTCTATGGGCAATAACATTAGCTGTATTTCAGTAAACATATCACTGTGCATAGACTAATATTTTCAGATGAATGAATGTACTTTGTATGCACAATCTACTGTTTTACTTTTTAGTGACTCTAAAAAAATTATCACAAAATAGTAAGTGTTGAGAAATGTTAAAGATATAAAAAATTATAGTAAAGATAAAAAAGATTTAGTATTATAGGGAACTAAAAAGTAAAATAATACAGGTATAGAAAGCTCCAAGAAATAGCAAACATTTTGTGGTATGTTACAGATGATGTGGAAAATCCTGGTCCTGAAAAACTATAGCTTTCTCAAAGCAACCCGCAATAAGCTAAGAGCAGTTTTTAGTTACACAAGGATAACCCGAAAGCCTTCAGCACTCTCTGCTTACGATACTCCTCTTCCATGAGAAGACAGAGCAGACAGGAGAAATACTTCCATGCATGGCAGCTTAGCTGAGGGTGTCTGGGATACAGCACCAAAGGCAGAAAAGCCTTCCACACATCCAGAAATAATAAAGAACTTTCGAGTCAAAGTGAGTTGAAGAAACAGAGACCTAAGAATAGGTTCTTCGTATAAAATGAGCAGCCGCTAGCCAATTAGAGCTCATGAGTGAGCACACTGTGGGGAAGACTTGGGGCTTTGGAACCGCCACCACCCACCCTCACAGGTGAGAATCACCATCACTAATTAAGAAAGCAAATGACAATCAGCTGCAAGGAAAATATCATTTAGAGGAAACTGTGTCATCTCTTCTCAGAAACTATGCTTCCTATAAGGGAACAAGCAGATGTGTGCTTGCTGATAAACTGGGCAAGCAGACCAAGTGTTGACTATGAAATATAAAGGTTCCATAGAAACCTCTCCCAGTTATCTTCAAATCTTCCCCTCCTTCCATTCCACTCCCATCCCCCCCGCTTCCTAGGCTACAGTCCCACTACTCCTCTTTCCATTGCCCAAACCGCACTTTTCTTTTTTGTTTTTTTTACCTCTTCTGTGCATTTAGAGAGGCATTCTTCTGCCTCAAGAATCCTTTTCCTGACTACTCCACTCCATTCATGTATAATCTTCAAGATATGGTTAAAACACGTCTCTTTTATGAAGTCTCCTCTCTCAGGATGACATAAATTGCTCCTTGCTCAGTGGTTTTTAGTCCATGAGAACAGTGATCACATCATATGATATACTGATTTTTCCTTCTATGCCCTGGATTATAATGTTGCCCAAAACAGAAATCTTATTTGTATTTTTAGGCCTAGCTCTAGTTCAGCATTTGATACACAGTAGGTGCTCACACTGTTTTGACTTAAAAATTTAGTAAATGTAAAATGGAGGTTGTTCTATCAACTTGAGGAACAAATGAGATACGAGTGTAAAAGTACTTTGGAAAGTATAAAGTACTACCTATATCAATGATGAGGATAACAAAGATCTATATCAGAGATGAGGATTACAAAGATGACTGTTAGTATCATTTGGCATTTTCTTTTCTCTTTTTAGAATTTCTTTCTTTTTAGAATCTCTTCCCAGCAACCAAAGGGTATATTGAGAAAGAGAAAGGACAACAAACAACAACAACAAAAACCCAGTTATTTTTACCAGCACTATTATGTGTTGGAACTGTGCAAAGTCCTGGAGTAGAAAATGATTAAGGGTTAACTATTAGACAGAGAAATCTAGGTAAAGTATTTCAGGTAGACAAACAAGTGAAAGTACAAAGGCCTTTTGGTAGGAAGGTTGCATGGCATCTGAGAACAAACAGTTTGCTAGTGCACAAAGTATGTCTCAAGATGCCCATAAGAACCAGAACAGTCTAGACATGATAAGTATTTTGGTCTTAAACTAGAGCATAATGGCCTCTTCAATAAATGGTGCTGGGAAAATTGGACAGCCACATGCAGAAAAATGAAATTGGACCATTTCCTTACACCACACACAAAAATAGACTCAAAATGGATGAAGGACCTCAATGTGTGAAAGGAATCCATCAAAATCTTTGAGGAGAACACAGGCAGCAACCTCTTCGACCTCAGCCGCAGCAACATCTTCCTAGGAACATCGCCAAAGGCAAGGGAAGCAAGGGCAAAAATGAACTATTGGGATTTTATCAAGATCAAAAGCTTTTGCACAGCAAAGGAAACAGTTAACAAAATCAAAAGGCAACTGACAGAATGGGAGAAGATATTTGCAAACGACATATCAGATAAAGGACTAGTGTCCAGAATCTATAAAGAACTTAGCAAACTCAACACCCAAAGAACAAATAATCCAATCAAGAAATGGGCAGAGGACATGAACAGACATTTCTGCAAAGAAGACATCCAGATGGCGAACAGACACATGAAAAAGTGCTCCATATCACTCGGCGTCAGGAAAATACAAATCAAAACCACAATGAGATATCACCTCACACCAGTCAGAATGGCTAAAATCAACAAGTCAGGAAATGACAGATGCTAGCAAGGATGCGGAGAAAGGGGAACCCTCCTACACTGTTGGTGGGAATGCAAGCTGGTGCAGCCACTCTGGAAAACAGCATGAAGGTTCCTCAAAATGTTGCAAATAGAACTGCCCTATGACCCAGCAATTGCACTATTGGGTATTTACCCTAAAGATACAAACGTAGTGATCCAAAGGGGCACGTGCACCCGAATGTTTATAGCAGCAATGTCCACAATAGCCAAACTATGGAAAGAACCTAGATGTCCATCAACAGATGAATGGATCAAGAAGATGTGGTATATATACACAATGGAATACTATGCAGCCATCAAAAGAAATGAAATCTTGCCATTTGCAACAACATGGATGGAACTAGAGCGTATCATGCTTAGTGAAATAAGTCAAGCAGAGAAAGACAACTATCATATGATCTCCCTGATATGAGGAAGTGGTGATGCAACATGGGGGTTTAAGTGGGTAGGAGAAGAAGAAATGAAACAAGATGGAATTGGGAGGGAGATAAACCATAAGTGACTCTTAATCTCACAAAACAAACTGAGGGTTTCTGGGGGGAGGGGGTTTGGGAGAAGGGGGTGGGATTATGGACATTGGGGAGGGTATGTGCTTTGGTGAGTGCTGTGAAGTGTGTAAACCTGGTGATTCACAGATCTGTACCCCTGGGGATAAAAATATATGTTTATAAAAATTAAAAAAATTAATAAAAATAAAAAAACTAGAGCATAATTGCAGAAGCTGCTGAGTTAACCAACTGATAGGTGAAATGAAGAATACATAAAGACTGAACTCCCTTCTCCAGCTTCCTTTCCTCCCATTGGTAAAACCATGGACTACCACCTACAGTTTAACCCTATTCTAAGTTCTGAGCAAAAAAAAAAAAAAAAAAATGGTCCTTTGGCTTCCACCTTCACACAGAGCTTCTTGTGAAGCCTAAAGAAATCTCATGAGTTAAATGGCACCCATTATAAGGTAATACGAGTTTTAACGAGGTGGTATAGCACACAGGTAGAATTATGGGCTCTGGTTCGATCGCCTGCTTCAAATTTGGGCCTAATACTCATAAAGTGAATGGTCTTGGCTTGTTCTGAGAATTAAATGACCTAGCACTGACTAGCACATGGAAAATGCTAAATAAAAGTGAGCTGTTATTGGGGTGTCTGTGTGGCTCAGCTGGTTAAGCATCCGACTCTTATTTTGGGCTCAGGTCATGACCTTAGGGTTCTGAGATCAAGCACCACAGACTAGGCAGGGAGTCTGCTTGAGCTTCTTTTCCTCTGTCCCTTCCCCATGCTCTCTCTCTCTCTCTCTCTAAAAAATAAGTAAATCTTTTTTTAAGTGAGTTGTTATTGCTCATTTTATTGTTAGTATACTACTATTATCATGTAAAAGAGAAGTTAAATGTGTAAGACTCACTCAGGTGCTCTGATCTTAATTCTATACTCTTGCCAGCCCCGAATGGCAAGTTAAAACTTGTTATACTGATTTTAACCATAGTTCCAATAATTGAACTCCTCATGTATTCTGTTGTTCAAGTTGTCACCTTCTGCCTTGGGGTGGTTAAGGTGGGGGGAAAACATTAAATTAGAAACAAAAGACCTGTGTTCAAGTTCAAGCTACAAATAATTGTGGCTGTAACTTATGACATAAAACTCTGGAGTCTTAATTACCTATTTCATATGTTAGAAGCAAGCTCTGAATTGATTTTTAAGGAAAATCTTACCTCTGCCCATGGTCACTTACCTATTTTTATACAGATAGACATAGTTTCCTTTTTAGATTATACTTTCATTAGACTCCTTACATTTCATAAAAGTATGAATCTTGCCTTTAGTTCTGCTGCTAAAGCACATGGTTCTAAATTTATAGAAAATATCTGCAACTTACATCCCTGTCATGAACCATAAGCTTGACTGAGAGAAATATATTTATGGAGATACGGCAGAAGTAGCAGTCTGTTTGCTTCAATGAACAATCTAAAATTTATCAGGTAACTATGTAACTGGAGTACATTATTTTGGTCTCCACAGAATTGCTTTACTAAATTGTACTTTGCCTACATCAAAACTCCAGTGAAACTCAGAGTTAAATTCACTAAATAAAAATGATTTAGTGAGCAAATAATGCAGTCACTTATATTTTTAGTATAATAAATTAGGTATTAAAATGTTTAGCATCAGGACACCTGGATACCTCAGTGAGCTTGGCATTCTGCCTTCAGCTCAGGTTGTCGGGCTCCCTGCTTAGTGGGGAGTCTGCTACTCCCTTCTTCCTCTCTCTCTGCCCTTCCCCGCTGTTCATACACACTCTCTTTCAAATAAATTTTTAAAAAATCTTTAAAATATGTTTAGCAGCATTAATGAAGTGCAACTACTACTGATTGTTCAGGATGTTTCCCAACTATTTATTCAATTTTATTCAGAAATAAAATCTACAGTTACCATGTGCTATAATATGGTATGGTATGGTATTCAGACCTATCTGTATCTATCCAGGCCTGATGCTATGAAAGAAAATTCAAAGGAGAGAAGTGGCTGTTCTATGTCACACTTTTGAAGAAACAGAGTCTTAGGTATCTATTAATGAAACAGACATAAATAAATCTGTAGAAATTTGTCATTTTAGATTACCATAAAGTTTAATTTCTGATTAGTATTCCTGGTCTAATTTGTATATCTGATGGGAAAATACATTTGAGCAAGTCTGATATCCAACAATGACACTAAAACATCTCATTTTTTCTAAAGATTTTAACATACGGGGGTGCCTGGGTGGCTCAGTGGGTTAAGCCTCTGCTTTCGGCTCAGGTCATGGTCTCAGGGTCCTGGGATCGAGCCCCGCATGGGGCTCTCTACTCAGCAGGGAGCCTGCTTTCCTTCCTCTCTCTCTCTGCCTGCCTCTCTGCCTACTTGTGATCTCTGTCTGTCAAATAAATGAATAAAATCGTTTAAAAAAATGCGGCTAACAAATACAAACATAATATTTTACAAGAATGATAATACTTGATACTCACTCTAAGGCCAGGAAATCCCGGAGGACCAATGCTACCAACAAGTCCCTATGTAAAAGAAAGTACAAGGGTGGTTAAATACAATTGCAAACTACTATGGGCATTTTCTAAAGACACAGACAAACATTTCTAGGAAAAAAAAAAAGTCAAATTTTACCCCCATGCATCTTCCTAAGAAGCATAAATCTCTGGTGATAGTGTAAATTCTCCCAAAATGCCCTTGGCCCCATGTTTTTGGATGCCAGGACTACCACCTAACCTAGGATATAGACTGTTCTGTGTCTTTTATGTATCTAATAAAGGATGTAAATCCTGTAAGTAGTCAGCATTATAGACATAACCAACCTATGTATTATGTAAAAAGGTAAGTTGTCAGCATATAGAGTTAGAAGAGCATTTTCAGATGGTTTAAAACACTACCCACTACTCTTGATGTATAATATTTAAATTCTTTAAACTTCAGTTTTTTTATTTAAAGAATAGAAATAATGATATTTGGGGGTGCCTGAGTGGCTCAGTCAGTTAAAGTATCCAACTTTTGGTCTCAGCTCAGGTCTTGATTTCAGGGTCTTGAGTTCAAGCCCCACGATGGGCTCCACAGTGGGCATGAAGCCTACTTAAAAAAAAAAAGGAATAATAACATTTGTTCTCACTATTATAAGATCACAATGAAAACTGTCATAATGTATAAAAGGTTTTGAAAAATTTCTCACAAATATAATAAATTACCAACACCATTAATTATGTATATAATAAATGAGATTTTAAATTATCAGTATTAATTTTCCAGTTGATTTATGGTCTTGTGAACCCATCATTACAGTCTTTATGACAATTTCTATTTTAGTCCAAGGCAGTGTTAGAAAGTGAAAAGTACCCCCTTTTTTTTGTATCTGAACTGTTTTGAAAATAAGGTACAGTAAAATACAGAGAGAATTATAAGCCAATAAACTAAAATATCCAGTTTATCCTTATATTTTAAAGATATTAAAGCCTGAAAATGCTCAAGAACCCTTATATTTAAATAAAGAGCAGATTTCAAAAAGAAATATCTTAAATATGGTAGAAGCCCAACCCTAACAAACTTCATGTATATTTAACTGACAAAAATTTAAATAAGAGGGCTTCACAGTAGTTACAAAAGTACATAAATGGTATTAAAAGAAAAAATAGATAATGATTTCTTATCCTTGAAATGAAAAGCTCTGCAGAATCAAAGGCAAGAAAACTATGGTAAACATTCTATTTAAAACATCATTCAGGTTTTTAACAATTTATTTGGAATCAGTTCTATTCTCATCTGCCAAGACTTATAACAAATAAAACTTTGGCTAAATTAACCGAATAACTGATAAAGTCATAATTTAGAAAACTAAATAAAAAATAAATGATTTTCAAACACTTTAAGTATAGATGCTAGTAATTCACCTGTATCTAAATATAAGAACTATTCCTAATTTAGGCTAAAAGGATTTAGTGATTAACTCTAATTCACCTTAAAATCTTATTAAAAGAATGTGTGCATGGAATAATTGAAGGTATTTGATAGATGCTCTTTGAGAGAGGAAAAAAAATTGAAGATTTTGCTACCTAATGTCAAAAAAACCAACAATCTATCATCATTCTTTGATAATGTAATTAAACTAATTATAGAATAGTAACTTTCTAAACTGTAAATAATAGCTGAATAATCCTAAAAGAAAGATTTCTCTAGAAATCAATACCCAAAAGCCAGGTAGATCAATGACAGGCTTGAGACAAAAAGGGCAATCACTGCAAGCACAATATGAGGCTTGTTAGTACCTTCATGTACATGAAAGGCTCACCCCAAAAATATACAGGTCAGTATCATGATCATGTACTTCTAATATTTTACTTAAGCAGGTACATTTAACATGGTCACAATGATTCGTTTTAATGATTCTCTCCCAAGACAGAATATATTCATAACATTTTTGTCTTTACAAATAGGAATGTGCACAGAGGTATTAAAACTATCTGGCCAACAGCACTTATTTGAATGTCACGAGGATAGCAAGTGCAGGTGCTGTGGCGTCTGAGTGATGTCAGATCACAAGGCTGGACCATAACAATATACTCACAGGACTGCCATCAGGGCCAGCAGGGCCTCTGTCTCCAAAGTCACCTGGAAAACCCTGGCCCAGGGAAAAATGAAGAAATGCTGTTAAAACCAAGAATTCATTTTTGTCCATTCATCTGTTGAAGGGCATCTCAGCTCTTTCCACAGTTCGGCTATTGTGGACATCGCTGCTATGAACATTGGGGTGCATGTGTCCCTTCTTTTCACTATACCTGTATCTTTGGAGTAAATACCCAGTAGTGCAGTTGCAGGGTCATAGGGTAGCTCTATTTTTAATGTCTTCAGGAAGCTTTATACTGTTTTCCAGAGTGGCTATACCAGCTTGCATTCCCACCATCCGTGTAAGAGCCTTCCCCTTTCTCCACATCCTCACCAACACTTGTTCTTTCCTGTCTTGTTTATTTTTGCATTCTAACTGGTGTTACAGTGGTATCTCATGGTTTTGATTTGTATTTCCCTGATGGCTAGTGATGTGTTACATATATACAATGGGATATTACCCAGCCATCAGAAAGGATGACTACCCACCATTTGCATATACATGGATGGAGCTAGAGGGGATTACGCTAAGTGAAATAAGTCAAGCAGAGAAAGACAATTATCATATAGTTTCACTGATATGTGGAATATAAGGAATAGTGTAGAGGACCACAGGGGAAGGAAGGGAAAACTGAATGGGAAGAAATCAGAGAGGGAGACAAACCATGAGACTCTGGACTCTGGGAAACACACTAAGGGTTACAGAAGGAAGGGAGGTGTGGGGATGGGGTAACTGAGTGATGGGTATTGGGGTGGGCACGTGTTGTGATGGACACTGGGTGCAACTAATGAATGTCGAACACTACATCAAAAACTAGTGGTTACTATATGCTGGCTAACTGAACATAATTTAAAAAATTCATTTTTGCTGTGTTCTCTGATAAGGAGTTTACTAATAAGAAATATTTATTTCCTAATCTCTAAATTATGATACAGCAAAAACTTGTATTTGTTTTGTGTAATACTTCATTGATTTTGTTCAGTACTATATTTCTATGTTTTACAAAAATTATTTTACATGCCATATGATATATACAGAAAGTGAAGCTGAAGAAAATATACATTTGTTTGGCACTATATAAAGAACCACTGAATGAGAGAAAACATAACAAAGATTTCTGCCTGACCAATCCATTAGTTATGTCTACGATTTCTTGCCATTTTTAGACCCACATCACACAGTATGAAATGGCTAATACTATTTAAGCATGTACTTACCATATGCTAATGGCTTTAAACACTTTATTATATACATACTACTTTATTTTATCTTCATAACAAGTTGAATCAATGAATATCAATATCCCCACTTTGCAATTGAGAAAGCTGAAGCACAGAGAGCTTAAGTCACTTTCATTCACTAGCCACACACGAGAGGGACTGAGATTTGAATGAAGTCTGAATGCAGAATCCATGTTCTTTCTCCTCTTCTACACTGAATAGTTTAGCTAATCATTTCAAGATAAGATAAACATGTAACAAACATCATTTAAGTACTATGTTATTGGGGAAAGCCATAATGTACATAAATCCTGCAACCATAAGGTGCAATGCCACTGAAAATCAAGATTTTCAGTGAAAATCTACCGAAGATTCTACACCATAAACTATGAAGGATAGTAAGTAACACACTTTCTTATTATATATTCTTCTGTAAAACAACTCAATTACTCAGTAACTGTTACTTTATACACTAAAATTCTTCTCTGAATATTTGCCACTATATTTATCAACTTTAAATCACACTTTTAAAAAGCTACTTTGCAAAATGGTTTATAAGATTTATTATTAACAACATTTTAATAATACTCTTTTTAAAAATTTTTGTAAGACTAACAAATAAAAGTGTATTATTAGAGTCTTATAATCTATTTAGGTAAACCAGTTATTAAATACATATTTAATAGATCGCCAAAAATCACCAGTTCACTAGTACAAACGTGAATGGGCAAAATTTAAAACATAGCAATGGAAAAAAAAAGTACGATGTATCTAAGGCATAGTTAACTCATACTAGAAGCAGTTTTTCTTATTCTGTAATCAGAGGATAATGCAAAAACCATCTGTGTACCCAAACATATTGTAGCCATACCCCCTTCAGAGTCAGATGAAGTTCAGGCAGGCGTTTTGCTTTCATTGTCCTTGGAAGTCTAATTCTGTTGTCAACAAGCTCACATATCTGCAATACATCATACTGTTCGGTATGAGCTAATAAGGGTATTTGAAAGTATTTATGATGTACAGGTAATGGAACAAGTGGAGGAAAAATTCAGTAAGAGGCCTAAAACATAGGAGATGATTGATTTTTTAGATAGATCATAAATGGGTTTTACAGAAAGTTCAGTGAAATAATAAAGATGGCGGTACATATCGCATGATTCCATTAATGTGAAATGTCCAGAACAGGCAAATCCAGAGACATAGAAAACAGACTTGTGGCTGCCTAGGGCTGGTGCTGCAAGGGGAATGCGGCAGTGAGTGCTAATGGGTACAGGACTGTTTTTCTGGGTGAAGAAAATGTTCTAAAATTCGTGTGACAGCTACACAACTCTGTCAATATAATAAAATATACACTAAATTATACATTTTTAAAGGGTAAATTTTATGATATGTGAATTAGATCTCAACAGTTTTTCTTAGAAAATGAAGACACAATCAGTCTGAATAAGGAGCAGAGAGGGACTACTACAAACATCCTTGGGGACTCACTCAGGATGGCCTAGAAGATGTGCTATTTGGGACTGAGTGGCCCCATCTTCAACCAATAGGAGGAGCTGCTCTCCAGTTCAGCTTTCCATAAAAACTGAGGATTCCCCAACCCCCACACTCCCACCAGAAGGGAAAGAGGAGAGAACTATGATGAATGCTTCACTTACAAAAAACCTGAACTAGCATAATAAATAATAGAGAACTTATTAATTTCAACATCCTATTCTTCTGGTAGTTCAACATTATAATAAATATTAGCTGTTCAACTTGACTTTGCCCCTGAAACAATTTAGTTAAACTGAGTAATATCTACTTTTAAATTTTTTATGTATTATTTCTCCTCTCACTTTACTACCCATTAAACATTTCATTTCATTCAATTCTCTAGTCTAGACGGATCATTTGTTTTATTATTTTTTATCCTTTCTATATGTTGACTACTGTGTCATCAATTTCTTTTTTTTTTTAAGATTTTATTTATTTGACAGAGATCACAAGTAGGCAGAGAAGCAGGAAAAGAGAGAGGAGAAAGCAGGCTCCCCGCTGAACAAAGTACCCGATGCGGGGCTTGATCCCAGGACCCTGGGATCCATGACCTGAGGCAAAGGCAGAGGCTCCAACCCACTGAGCCACCCAGACACCCCTGTCATCAATTTCTGATATAAATCCTCCTAAATCTAGACATACTTTCCTGTTTAATGAAACATAGCACAGTTCATGCCACCAAAAACAAAACAAAACATTATATATGGCTATTTACCAAACATATATTTCTTTTAAAAAACATCATGCCAATATTTTATGTTTTTGAATATGTCATATGTTTGCTATTAATCAGTTGTTATTTAATTTCTAGTAATTACATGCATAAATTTTTTAATGCAGGAGAGTTTCTGTATTCCTTTAATTAGAAGCCTAAAAGTTCACAGCCACCAATCTCCACTGTCACAAACTGATCTTAAAAGATTGGTTTTGAAACATGGAACAATAGTGATAAAACGCTTTGCCTTTGAACTTAGTATACGAAAGATAGCTTCTACAGTTTCTTTCTCCACTTGAATGAATTTGTTATAAAATAAAATACCAAATTTTCTCTCACATTTACCTAGTGGAAAATTATAACCATTAATTTAAATCAAATTGCACTTTCCTAGGAATACCTTTATACTGCCAAAGGATTTAATAACCATTTTCCAGGATTACCATCCATAAGGAAGCTTGAGTTTTTTGCCTTTCTTGCCCCATTTGCCAACTGCATCAATGTAGTAACTGTCTACTAATGGGCAAGGCAGAGTTGCACTGTTCCTTCTATGTTGTGCATAATTCTCTTTCTTACATTTTAATCGCTTTGATGGGTCATAAAATTTTATCTTATGAAGAATATGACATTCAGGGATTTCATTCAATCTCTTCAAGTCATGAATAAGGTTCTTGTTCATTTCTACAGTTGGATAAGGATAGTGGACAGGTTTTAAAGTGACCTCCTGCTATTCTTGCTTTTGTGTGCTACCCAGCCATGAGTATGAGTGGGACTATGATTTGCTTATTCTAAAAAACAGAATATAGCACGGGTGATGGGATGTCCCTGATATGATCATGTCATACTATATAAGACTTCATCTCCCATATGACAGGGAATTGTATGATCTCTAGGAACTGTGGACAATCCAAAGGGCCTAAGGTGTTCTATAGCCAAGAGCCAGCAAAAAGTCCAGGGCGTTCAGTTCTACACCCTTGAAGAATGATGTCTTCGTACAACCCGAATGAAGCTGGAAGTGAACTCTTTCCGAGCCAAGCTCCAGATGATCGTGCAGCCACCTGACAGTTACTTTGACTGCAGCCTTGAGACCCTGAGCAGAAGACCCTGTAAATTAGTACCTGGATTCCCAACCCAGGAGAACTGTGAGAAGATAAGTGGGTATTGTGTAAGCCACTAAGTTTGTGGTATTTGTTATGCAGTGATCGAAAACTAATAAAATTGGTAACTAAATCTTTGAGTAGAGATTGTGTAAAGTCCTATTTGCAAATTTTACCAAGTGGTAATGTTTTATAAAAAACTACTTGCATTATTTCCAGATTTTTAAAATTTAAATAGGGCACCTCTCTGAAGACTTTCTATGGCTTTTTATTTTCTGTGGCAACTTATAATTACTATCAATATTAGTTTAATTAAAATGTTATATTTACTTTAGATTTTAAAAATTTAATCTAATATCTACATTTTAAAAGTTTCATCATTCTAGCATTTCATATTCATTTAATTGCTAATGCAAAATTCATGCTTCATGAATTTTGGGTTTATAGTTATAAAATACAAATTTAGGAGTAATACAAATTGCTTAATAATGCAAAATATTTCAGTCTCTAGGTGCAGCTATTACAAATACTACACTAATTCTATTAACTCTGAAACCATAAATCGTAACACAAAGAGAAGGAAGAGAACAGAAATCTGCATTATCAGGAAACAGTACTTCTTTATACAGGATTCTATTGCATTCATACTGAAAGAAGAATTAGATAAGTTAATTAATTAATCTTTGCTCTTACCTAAGTGCTTCTACTTCCTGCCCAAATCCTCACCACCATCTTGAACAATTTCTGTCTCTAATTTTGGCAGTTGTACCACCTACAAAGCTTCATGGCATTCAGACATTAGATTAAAGGCCACAGTTATGGAGAATTTCTCTGAGGCCTGAAGACACTAAATTGTGATAGTCAGCCTCAAAGGTAGACTCCCCATGATTCTCACTTCTCAGCATTAATGCTTTTGTGTAGTCTCCTCCCATTTTCAATCATGGCTGGCCTATGTGACCAACAGAATATCGAAGTACAGTGGGACTACAGAGGTTAGATCATAAAGGCACAACACCTCTACCTTGCTCTCATGCATCACTTCATTCTAGTCCTGAAGACATTCTAACTGCCACATAAAGAAGTCCCTATGGAGAATAAATGAGGTCTTCCAGAATCTAGCACCAAATTGGCTGGCTGGCAAGTGAGTTCCCTTAAAAGCAGATCCTCCAACCCCAGTCAAGCCTTCAGATGATAGTAGTCTTGACCAAAATCTTCACTGTAACCTCATGGGAAATGCCATGCTAGACCCACCCAAATAAAGCTTCCCCAAATTCCCAACTCACAAAAACTCTGAAAAAACGGTATCTACTTACTGTTGTTTTAAGCCACTAACTTGGAGTTACTTGTTATATAGCAATAGATAATACATAGCAATAAGAGTGGTTGTCTAGCATTACAGGTCATATTATATCAATGCTAACTGCTGGATCTTGAGTGACAGGGGCACTCATCTGTTTTGTTTTGTTTTATTTTTAACGCATTTACTTCTGTGATATAACAGGGTCCTCAAAAGTATAGTGTCCAGATCAAGTTTCTCTTTTGCTTGGGTCTAACAATGGTACTGTTACTCAAACATGATAATTATCAAACACTAAGAACTATTCTAGACTTGGTATGACTGAATATATGCATGGTATTAATATTTTAGAGGACAGATACTAAACTTGGTAGTTACATCTAAATATCTTGAAACATTGGAAAACTTATTACATAAGAGAGTCTAGTAAAATGGTTATTTTCCTAGTTCTACAAAGAAATTAGAAAAATACTGCATATAAAATAATTAGGAAAGTATGAGAACCAAAATAACCATAAAATACTAATGACTACATTTATGGAATTTTAAAAAGTAAAAACAATGCAAAATTTTTCTGTTAAAGGCCACAGTTAACTATGAACATATTTTGCTCTTTTCAGAGAACAATGCTGAAACAACGTATTCAATCTAAAGTAGGGACAAATAAGAATTATCACAAAAGATATATATACTAAATAAGCATTATCAACAAATACAGGATTTCAACTTTTTCTAAGACTAAGTAATGAAAAGAGAAGATCAGACTAACTTGTCTAGGATTAGAAACACTAATAAAACCTGGTAGTTGCTTCTACACCTTTTACACATGAATACATATTACCACGAAATTGTGATATTTTTAAATCCTTCAAAAATAAAGTACAATTATTACAGGAAAAGGCTAGACTGTCAAGTACTCTGTGAATATTCATTAGTCTCTTCCCCTTTCTTTTCCTCACAGGTAGGGCAATTTGATCCATACTTCAAGGGTCAACTATTTTCCTGTTGGTTGAAACTAATTTTAAACTTGGGCTCTCTGCTCAGCAGGGAGCCTGGTTCCCTTCCTCTTTCTCTCCCTACTTGTGATCTTTGTCTGCCAAATAAATAAATAAGATCTTTAAAAAAGAAAAAGACAACAACAAACAAATTCTTGCTTTGTTCTTAAAGACTGGTTACCATTTTATACTGCATTATGGGAACTGCAATCTGCCTTATTCTTGTATCCACAAAACAGTTTTAGTATACATGTTCTATCCCTTGATCATAAGGGCTCCAACCTTATTCTTGCCATTTTCCCACACAGGGAACACAGTCCCTGAACTCAAGCCAAGTCTTATGGCCATATTTGCACTCACATTCTTGACTTTGATAACCTACAAGTCTGAATTTTCTCTTATGTTTTCTGCCCTGAAAGTAACTGCCTGCTTGAATTTCCACCTGTTAGTGTTATATCTCTATGAAATCATTCTCTGCCAGGACTTCACCCAAATTATCAGCTGTAGTTCATTGGGTATCTCTCTTCTCTATCTATCCCAACCTGGAAGGAGGTTTAAATTCAAAGTCCTAGTCTCTTCTATGTCAAGATGTGGGTAAGCGAAATATAGTCACTACAGACTACAATCAGTAAGTAAAAATCAGAAAATACATTTTTTTCGGAACGAGACAGAATATTTAAAAATTAATAACATTTTTTTCAGAATGCTCTAGCAACAGTAGTACTTTCTCTAGAGCCAAATTAACTATGACCCTAACAAAGAAAACACTCTCTAAATTCTTGATAAAAATGTGTGTATCTGAGACACTATTGTGTAACATGTATTTAAGACTGTCTTAGGCTAAGGATAGAAACTAATAACAGATGGCTAACAGAAGGATTTTATATTCTGAAATTCTAACACTGGAGTTAGAAGCCAAAGTACAGTTTACTTTAAATAGACTCTTCTAACAGAAAGATGTATGAGAAAAAAAGAGGAGACACTGCTTTCTATAGTTAGAAAAGTAAACATCTCTGAAGTCCAGGTGCCTTAAGGGTGTTATTTTGTCTGCATTCCAAGGCTATGATATTTTTATTTGCATCAGAAGAAAACAGAGTATACTTCTATGTCAAACTTTAATGTAATATGAATTGATTATTTATAATCTACTCCCATCAGGTCTGAAAAACTCCTTCAAAAACTCTCTAGTTTGACAACGGTTTTCTAGGCGTTGTTGAGAGTAAATTCCAGCTCCCATTTCATGTTTATCTTTAATCCCAACAAGTCAGTTCTGGCATAAATATTTTAGATCTGTGGAGTCATACCAATTTGCATAACTAACTAAGTACAACAAAGGGAATACTGATTAAATCAATCCGGGAACCATCTAAAATGCTTTTTTTCTTTAAGCAAATATAGAACTTCCTGACTGTGGCACTCCAGAATAAAGTTTGAAATCTTTGCATTAAAAAAAAAAAAAGCTGCTTACAATTAGGTAATACATATCAAATCTGATGTTAAATATATATGAAACCTCTTCCTACCTTCTCTCTCTCTCCTTTTTTTTAATAGCATTCTTCTTTTCTATTATAAATCAGTGAATGACATATGCTTTTAAAGAATCTGGATCATCAGTTATGTTCCAAGAGGTTTTTCAAATAAAGACAGTAAAGTCTATAAAATAGAATGGTAGTTCTATGGTATTTAAAAGAGTCCTGGACAATAAAGATCGGCTACCACCTTGTTTTTATCAGTCCCTCAGAAAGTACTTGAGATAAATTCAAATTATATCCAGAGACAGCAAAAAGCATGAATGAATAGCACTTAGACCCTCATGGCCACCCTCTAATATTAACTGACAGTAAGGAATTTGATCCAATTGTAATTATGTAGGGAGTGAAAGAGGGGAGGAAAGAAAGAAGTAAGAACTATAATATCTCAATACCCAAAAGCACAAGTACACAAGTATTGACTAATATATAACTTATGACATGAGGTCTTTAAAAATAATTTTAATGATTATTAGTAAATACCTTATCTTACATCTTGAAATAAAATAGCTTATAGTTCAAAGAAGAAAAAAACTTCTCCAATATCAACAACATAAGGCCAAAGAACATAAAAATTTGTTAATATAACTACTTTTATATACTCTGATCCTAAAATCCACCAAGTTTCCAACAAAACCAATTTTCCTACTTTTCTGGTTTGAAAAAATAAAAACACATTGTGTTATAAATATCAAATCAATCAATAAACACTGAATAAATATTTTATTTTGGGGAAAAATTTCCTGGGAAGTAAGATTTAAAATGAAATAATTTTAACCCAAACATTAAATTTAAAAACAGCAGTATGGGGGTGCCTGGGTGGCTCAGTGGGTTAAAGCCTCTGCCTTCGGCTCAGGTCATGATCCCAGGGTCTTGGGATCGACCCTATGTTGGACTCTCTGCTCTGCAGGGAGGCTGCTTCCGACCCCCCCGCCCCTGCCTGCCTCTCTGCCTACTTGTGATTTCTCTCTCAGTCAAATAAAAAAAATCTTTAAAAAAAAAAAATAGCAGTATGAGGCTAAATACTAAATAACTGTTAAACAACCAAAATAATATGCTATTCTGAAATGTTTCCATTTTCAAAAGAGTTCATACAATACTTATACTATTTAAGAAAAGATATCCCTTTCTTATAAGTCTATCATTTTATTTGAAAAAAATACAAAAATCCCTAAGGAAGTTGGTTCACACAACTTAATTCCATGCTTAGTGTTTATTCACAAAAATAAGTGATGATTTGGCCAGCAGTAGGAATGTATGATTGATAGCAACAATTTTCAGAGCCTAAGCTTAGTAATGTTATTAACTCACTGAACAATTTTGAACAGGATTTGTACTACTCCTCTATCTTTCTGTACTATATGGACATAGTATATGATGTCTATACATAAGGAAAAGATGTATATATTAATATTTTGGTAAACTTCATATCAAACACAGCTTTAGTACACAGGTTAAAAACCAACTCAATAGTGCAAAGAGACTCATCATGATTAATATTTAGAAAGGCTTGAACTTGGATTTTGGAGGTTTTTCTATGTCTATTTTGACTGTCAAAATGTTTCATATCATACATAATACAGAAAGTGAAGTACTTTACCAGCTTCTGTCCTTAATTTCAGAGACTTGACAAAAAAAAAAACCATGTAAAATATTACATAAAACTTAAGGAGTTACCTAAAAAGAATTACTGGTTTTCTATAAATTACATTATAAGAACTACTTCAAACTAAACTTCAAACTAGACTATGTTCTCAAGACTGCATACTTCTAGCTACCTAAAATTTGAGGAAATGAGCTAATTTAACATACAGAAAGAATAATCAGATTAATTAAAGGGGAGTGATGATTATTAGAAAGTACATCTGATGACTTTCATACTAATGATAGTAAATGAAATAACATGGGATCTACATAGCAGCAGCCTAATAAAGCATGAACCCACACTTCTGAATGACTTCGAAGTCAGCTGAAAATTGGAAGTAACTGTCTTTGACATATGCAGAGCCAAAAGTTTCTTAGATACAAGTACTTTTAGATTTCAGTATTTCCTCGGTTTCTGTTATATTCTTTCCCATTTTTGGTTTCCTTCCTCTTCATGGTAGACTGGCATGCCTTAGTTCTGGCTCTGTATTTGAATATCTACATCATACATAAAAACAAATACTAAACATAATTGAATAAGGTGCCCCCCAAAATGGTCAAATTTGTATTCCACACACCTAATATTTTCTACATCAGAGAGTGTGTACCTCATCAAAGATATTTTCCTTTTACAGTTATTAAAATGGTAAATAGTAATCATTCTTCTCATGGAATTTTAATCATCTAAATTGAAATACAAGTGTCCCATAATATGTAAAATCCCATGCTAGCACTTTTGCCCTTAATGTCAAAGCTATTTGAAGATGATTTTACTTATAATTAACAGGACACAGAGGAGCATTTATACATAAGATACTATTCTAAGAACAGTGTCTGAGGTCAGTCTTGGCTTATTGACTTGTGGCTGTAACCATATCTAACTTTAAGTACTATGATTTCCATATAAACATGCCAAATCATTTTGTGGTTAAAAACAAAAGTACGTATAACATACATGACATAGTACAGTAACCAGACAGATTTTCTACTATAAACACTATTTAGGAAAATGAGATACATATGTTTTTCAAATATAATTTTCCTAAGGATCTAAATCCGTGAGGACATATGTTTTTAAAGCAATAAAACTTTACAAATTTTGTAATGTAAAGAACAGTGTAATCAACCCAGTAATCATTCATTCATTCTTTTTCTACAGTTTTCTTGAACTCCTCTTTTGAATTCAATAGCATCTGTTGGATAATTTTATAATTCTCTGGGGAGTAAAAAACCAGATGTTATTTATAAATTTCCATGGATAATTGGAGTTCATGATGGAGCAGGAAACTGGAAATTACCTATACATTTCCAAGATAAAGTTAATATCTATATAAAAACAGCCATATTAATATGGCTACATAAGTGATAGCTGTGTAGCTATATAAGTGATATATCACAGGAGCTTTGGGAAAACACTCTATTTTTTCAACAATGCCTAAGATTCCACCATTGTAGATTACTTATTTTGTCTTAAACTAAGCTTAAATATAATTACTAATGGGTAACGTAACAGTTGAAGCATTAGAAATAATTTATATAATACCGTAAGTAACTTTATTCATTCTTTTACTGATGTCATACTTTGAAAGGAGGAGGACTGGGGGAAAAAGATGAAGAATGGAGAATATAAAAATAAAGAAGATAAATTTCGCCTATTGTCAATTTTGAGACAACCCACTTCTGAATATTTAGATTAGATATTTGTATATGGTAATAAGAGAGGCATTTTTGTTGAGGTGTGTGTATGAGGGCTTAAACAAAAGGAAGTAGCATAACATTTTACAGTATAAGAGAGTATAATTAAATGAGATGGCATACAAAATATTTATCAGAGTGCTTAAGAATTAAAAATGCAGATGGTGATGGTGGCAGTTTCTGTGGTTACAAATGCTAGAAGATTTGCTTTAAAGTTGAATATAAATGTAAGAAAACCAAACGGTTGGCTTATTTTTAATTTCTTGACAGTTTGGTAAGTTTATATTAGTAAACTGAATTTTTTTTTTTTTTTAGATTTTATTTATTTTTATTTAACAGACAGAGGTCACATGTAGGCAGAGAGGCAGAGAAAGAGGAGGCAGGGTCCCTGCTGAGCAGAGAGCTCGAAGCAGGGCTGGATCCCAGGACCCTAGGATCATGACCTGTGTTGAAGCAGAGGCTTTAACCCACTGAGCCATCCAGGTGCCCCAGTAAACTGAAATTTTTAAAGTGAAACTTAGAAATAATTTTATCATATTTTGGCCAAATGTCATGAAAATATTAATCATGCTCTTGTAAGCTGTGTGAGTAGCAGAGAGCACAAATACTGAGAGAGTTAAAAAAGACTCCTGAATTTATACTCAGAGGAGCCGAGATCAACTTTTGGTTTTACCACTATTTTCTGAGCAAGTCTCTAAACATCACTGAGCCTCATTCTACCCCCCCCCACCTATATAATGGTGACATTCATACCTATTCTAATCTACCTTCAAGAAATCCTGCAAAGCACAAGAATGAAATGCTTTAAAAGGATATGAATATTCTGGTGAGGTTTGTAACCTTTTATAATTATCATCAAGGTTTTACTTACATACACCAAAATTTTAGGAAAGCTGATATGAAAAACTCAATTTCCTTCCTCATAGACTAGAAAACCGTGTGAGCACAAAAAGCGTTATCCTAATAAAGACCTGTGGATCGCTGTCAAAACAACACAAGTGACAAGGAGGTGGCTAGGGTTATGTGAGGAGGTCATGAGGATGCTTCCCTGAACCACAGTGTTCTCGTTTGTTGAATGATGGAGGTATTGGATGATGTCAAAATTTCCTCTCATCTCTGAAATTATTATTTTATCTGGCAAAATTCACTTCCCTTCATCTTCTTAAACCTGAAAATAGAAGAAGCTGTAGGGAACTAGTCTCTGAGCTAATACCTGAAGCAGGAATTTTGAAAATGTGTAAAACAGGAGGGTGAATAGTGCTATCATTAGTGTTTTAAACTGTTAATGTATTTTCTGTGACATTTTAGTTCTTTGTCATAGGGATAAAGGTCCTTTCTACTGGTCTATTAAATGGGTTAGGAACATTAAATTTCATTATTTTTTAATCTAAAATTTCCTTCAAAATTTCAGGTATTAATTGATAGACAAGGTAGCAAAAATTAAATTCTGTTGAATGAGATAGTTGTGGACAATAAGGACAAGTACAGTTATATTTGTATAGGTGAGAAATATGCACATAATTAGATTATATTTCTCTGAACTGAACCTCAGAAAACAAAGTTGAATTACCTGTCTTCCCTTAAGACCCCTCTTTCCCCGGAGCCCAGGAACACCCTAGAATATATAAAAGTAAAAAAAATCAACATTTGTTGAATAAATGAATGAGTTAGATGTTATAGACCTTTTTTTCCTTTTCAACGTCAATCAATGAAGTATGATGAAGAGAAAAATGAATTGTTCTTTAAACTAGTATGACATTCAGAAAAGCTTCAATATATTAATTTAACTAAAGTGTCTCCTTTTCTTCATAAAATCTGCAACCTGATTTTTTTCTGGAATGCATCCTATCTGTACTTCCAAATGGGATCCTGACATTCTCTGGTGATAGTTATTTGTCCAGAGGTAGGCATACAAACAAAGTTGACACAACCAGATAAACAGGAAGATCTTACTTTTCCAAAATCTAAGGGTGACAATCACCTCATCTGTCTCCCTCTCTCTCTGGCTGGGCATAAATGAAAGCATGTTTCGCCCTCACACTGGCAATTCTGCAACGGTATGGGAAACCTGCCTTTGTCAAGCCAACATTCGGCAAGGCAAGGCGGAGAGATGGTATCACTGTGCTCAAGATCATAATGTGCCTAGATCCCACCTAACCTATAGATTTCTGGTCCTACAGGAAGCAGTGGGGCATAATATCAAGCTTTGGAGCTGAACATCTGTGTTCAAATCCTGGCTCTGCTCTTATTACATGTATATAGTCTTAGACATGTCTTTCTCTCTGTATGCCTCATCTTTTTCCATCTGTAGTGAGAATGATAATAATAGTACCTATCTCACTGGGTTTGGGGAATGTTAAAGGAGTTAATTCATATAAAATATTTGCACAGTGTATGCATATATATAACAATTCAGTAAACTGCTTGCTATTATCATTGCCATCATTATTAAAAATTTTCTCATTTTAAAGCCAGTTTGAGTTGGGTTTTTCTGTTACTTATGGTCCAAAATATCTCAGTGATAGAATCACACTGAGACTTAGAATCACTTAGAAATCTTAAAGACTAAGAAATCCTCCAGATCTATATAGCTTGGGATTGACAGCATATATAGATAAGTTAGAAGATACCATTAGTTGAAGTAATCCATCCACTTTCAATTGAACAGTGTTTGATAAATACTTATCTAATGTCTTATCAGAAGAGTATGTATGGGTAAGCAATAGGACTCATTTCATTAAGACTTTATACATCTTTTCTTGATATAGCAAACCTTTTTTCAAAAAATAAGGTAATTAATTTTTATAACTCTAGTAGCTCTACTAAATCTCAGCAGGAAAACTAAGGATATTACAGACAAAATTATATAAGCACTTTGCCATATATTTACACATACGTATTTTACTAACTCCCAGGAATTTTTCTATTTTTTTCCAGGAGTGATTAGCATTATACCCTTTTTGTTCTTCTCTACGTTTCTTCTCTCTTCTCTATGCTTCTTATCTCTTCTCTGCATGTATACATTTTATAACATAATAAAAACACCCAGTTAGCTACATTATTCACAGTTTTAATCAAAATTTTGAAGTAGCCAAATAATATTAGGACATGTTACCCATGACAACCAAAATATCACAAAATGGTCTTACATTTATGATTTGAGACAGGTCTTAATATTTTCACTTAGACTGGTCAAAACTAATAATCATGATTACACGCATGTATCTAATGAGAGTCAGTGATGGGATCCTTAAATCCAAGATGATAACATTTTCAAGGACATATAATTTTGCTTTATTTATTACATCATTAAGTAGAAATAAGGTCAGGAAAGTACTATATCATGAGCAGCAGAGTAAAACAATGTAAACTGTATATAATCCTTTTGTCAATGAGAAGCAGTTCAATCTTTGCTTGACAGATTGGGAACATGATCTGAAAGTCTGCGGTATCACATGACAATTAAGTAGCTTAGTTGTGGGATCCCACTGAAGATATTTCTGCAAGTGAAAGAAATGACTTGTATATTCAACAAGGGAAAATCTTCACCTCATTTCATCAAAGAAGACTGGACATTTTGATTGTCACTAGAGCACATTTAAACTTGGAATATTTCTTCTCTGTCAGGAAATTCACAAGTGATTACAAGAAAAATGTGATATAATTTACTCACACTATGCATTTGAAAAATTCACCCAGCAAAGAATAATCTGGTTTATTTCACTTGCAAAAAGCAGTTTCCAGAAATGAAAATTCTGGTTTGAATAGCATACCTACAATCATAGTGTTGAATGCTAAATTCTGAATATGACTATTTCTAAACCTAATATTGTTTGATTCTATTTTTTCATTGAATACTGGCAGTAAAATGAAGGAATACAAATAGAAACCGATGAATTGCATACAACACTGAAAATCAGACATGATGAAGTTGGAATGCCAGAACTCTGTACCTAGTTTGATTAACTGTTTTAAGATAACAACCATTTTGCAAAGATCCTGTCTTTACTCAAAAGTACCTTTCTCATACCTACATTTATAAACTACCTTCCATTATTAAATTAAACAAAAAATACATCTTCTGTGGGTGAACTAATTACTGTGTGTTAAACCTGTCATGAGTTTATGCTTAAAGATTAATGAATTATAAAATATAATTTTGTTATTTTAAAATTTCAATTTGTGTTTTTTAAAAATTAAATTTAAAATAGTTAACTGTATACATTTGTATCATCTTACTTCCTTAAAACAAAATTCAGTAAAATTCCATAGAGTTTAATTATATTTCTGGTAGGTGATTTTTAAAGCTGGCTTGCTTTACTCTGTAAGATTACCTGTCTAATACTATCATTAGCATATCACTTTAGAAATAATATTTGAAGGAAATGGACTTACTCTTTCTCCTTCAGGTCCTAGTTGTCCTACTTCTCCAGGAGAGCCAATGAAACCCTTCAAGTAAGCAGATAATCTTTATATTATTTCATTTGAATACTTACTCTGCAAGTAATTCCAAGTAGAGATCATAAATTTTTTCATAATAATATGAAACTTTAAGGCTTAACAGAATAAATAACTTCTCCTTGCTTTATCACCTTCCTTCCAGAAATTACAGATCAATCTTTTTAAAAAAAAAAAAAAAAAAAGTAGGGACCATAACTTAAGACAGTGACCCATGAAAATCAAGACCAAATCCTTTTCTTTGTTGAATTTTACAGTGGGAAGAAAATATATAATTAACTAAGATATAAGGCAGAATGGAGTATCAAAAGATACTTAATACAGAGGAAGAGGAAATTCATTCCAACGTGGCAGAAGGTAAAGGCAAAAAAAAAAAAAAAAAAAAAAAAAAAAAAAAGACTTAATAAGAGACTGGCACTTGAGATAGGCATATAGAGTAGGTAAAGTCCTGACAAGCAGAGGATGGAAAAAGGAAACTCCAGGGGTGCCTGGGTGGCTCAGTCAGCTCAGGTCAGGATCCCAGAATCCTGGGATAGAGACCTACATTTCAGCCTGCTTCTCCCTCTCCCACTCCCCCTGCTTGTGTTCCCTCTCTTGCTGTGTCTCTCTGTCAAATAAGTAAATAAAATCTTTTTAAAGAGAGAGAGAGAGAAGAAAGGAAACTCCAAGCAGAACAATTATAGGAAGTGGAAACAGAGAACTTCACGAAGTGTTTGTAAACGGTAATAAATGGTAACAGGTAACATTATAACCGTAAATGCTTTGGAGAAGAGCAAAGATGCATTGTATCCTAAAGAAGATTCCAGCTGGCCTGACAACAGGAGATAAATAACAATGCAACTGTATTTTATGTTAGGATAAAGTTACATCTTTGTGGCAAATAATAATATCTTCATTAATTTAAAAGAAAGTGTATGATAGTTTGGACACTAGGTTAAGGAGACCTTTAAATTTCAAGATAAGAATTTTAGACTTTATGTTTTAGACAACTGAAAGCTCCTGCCTTGAGGGAATGTGGTAGTACCTTGAGGTTCATTTGTGTTTCTCAAATATTAATCTATTGACAGGATATAGACTACATCTGAAACAAGAAACAATGAATGTAGGAAAACCTATTGGAAGGTTCTTTGGATGGTCCAAATTTGAAGTAATATGAGCCTAGATCACGGATTCTAAAACATTACTTAAGTGCCCACTATGTAGAATACCATTAAAAAAAGAAGAAGAAAGAAAGAAATTTTGCCATTTGCAATGATATGAATAGAACTAAGTAAAATAAGTCAGAGAAAGATAATTATCATATGATTTCACTCATATGTGTAATTTAAGGAAAAAAACGGGATCATAAGGGAAGGGCGGAAAAAATATAACAAGTTGTAATCAGAGATGGAGAAAAACCATGAGACTCCTAATCATAGGAAACAAACAGGGCTGCTGGAGGAGAGGTAGATGGGATAGGGTAACTGGATGATGGACATTAAGGAGGCCATGTGATGTAATGAGCACAGGGCATTAAGTAAGCATAATCACTGGACTGTACCTCTGAAACTAATAATACACTAAATGTTAATTAATTGAATTTAAATTTTAAAAAGAAAGAAAAATAAAAATAAAGAAAATCCATTCACATGCGTAAAAGAAAAACTGTGAGCAAATCCAGAGAAAATTACTAAAGCAGTGTTGGTCCAGGATATCCCAATTCGAACTGTCAATGCAACACTGCCAAGCACGTTCAACTGACTTACATGTCATCAGAATAGATATTTTTTTGTTTTGTTTTGTTTTGTTTTTTAAGTAGGCACCCACTGCAGAGCCCAGTATGGGGCTTGAACTCATGACCTTGAAATCAAGACAGAAAGTAGAATGGTTGCCTAAAGTTGGGAGGAACTAAGAATGAGGAGTTACTTTTTAAAGGGTATGGAGTTTCAGTCTGGGAAGATGGAAAGTTCTGGAAGTGAAAGGTGTGATAGCTGTACAACAATGTGAATGTACTTCATGCCTCCTGCTATGGACTGAATTAATATGTTGAACTGTAGTCCTCAGTGTGTCAGTATTCGAGGTGGGCCCTTTGGAAAGTAGTTAGGTCATGAGGGTAGAGCCCCCATGAATGGGATTAGAGGTGACTGCTATTTCAGCTACGTGAGGTTACATTAGAAAAGCAACTGTCTATAGCACATGAAGTGGGCCATCATCAGATACAGTATCTGCTGGTGCCTTGATCTTGAACTTCTCAGACTCCAGAACTGTGAGATACAAAATTTGTCATTTAAGCCATCCAGTCTATAGTATTTCTATATAGCAGCCTAGACTAAGACCATTAAACTGTACTCTTAAAAATGGATAAAATGGAAATTTTTATGTTACATAGATTTTACATTTTTTTTCTTAAGTAAATATCTCAGGAATCATTTCTGTTTTGCCTGGAATAAGAACCTTGGGAGGGATTTAATCTCTGAGTGAAAGCTAGTTGGGTGTTGCCTTGGTGAGAGCAGCACTTTTCTTTGACAAAGAAAAACACTTTTAAAATTCACTACATTCCAGAGTTTGTATGAACAAGCAAAAATTTTTTAAAAAGAGAAAACTAGTTTCCTTCTACTTAAATAGTAAGTAAAACATTATAATTTGTTTGCTTAAAAGCCAAGCATGTGGAGGATGTGAAAAGTTTCTTGTAAAATGAAGCATCCAAAAACATTCCTGATATCAAAACATTTAGGATTATGATGACAAGCTATATGTATTTTCAGAATCACCAGCTACAGTTAGCCTCAAATTTAAAAAGCCTTAACTTTTGTTTTGTTTGTTTGTTTTGTATATGTTTTATATAACATATACAACTGAATTTTTACTTATAAATAAAAAGAATAGACAGCCTAACTGGCACACACTTATTGCTGCACTAATCAGCTGAGACCTCAGAAGAAAGACCTCTACTCAACATAGCCTGATTAGGATGCAAAGACATGTTACAATTAAAGATGTTCACAAAAAAAAAAAAAAAAAAAAAAAAAAAAAAAAAAAAAAAGATTTTAATGGGTGATCACACAGGTGTTTCATAAAGGTTCTTAATAATTATTATGCTCATGCTAACAGAAATAAAATGCCAGCAGCACCCACTATGAAATCACATGGGGTTGTGGTCATACTCAGGCACTACCCCTAAACTAGAGTTTAATGTGTAATGAAACAAGAACAATAAAAAAAATAACATATATGCTTTTTAATTTCAGACTGAAGGTTGTATATCCAGTTAGATGCAATTTTGTGTCATCAGTAGGGCCACTAAAAAGTCAGAAGAGGCCCTACACACTTCTACTTTTTGAGGCTCTGAGCATATAATTACACAAAGAAATGCCAAAAGAGGGTTACAAATTACACATTTAACATAAAAGTAATATCAGAGGACCTAGGTGGTTCAGTCAGTTAAGCATTTACCTATGGCTCAGGTCATGATCCCGGGGTCCTGGGATCAAGCCCCACATCCAGCTCCGTACTCAGTGAAAAGTCTGCTTCTACTTCTCCTTTTGCACCCCCCAACCTCACTCATGCTTGTGCTTTCTCTTTCTGTCTCAAATAAATACATTCTTTAAAAAAAAATGCACATAGAAGTAATATCATAACACCAAAAAATGGAATCAAATAATGCTGCCAGTCAAAAGATCATTTACCAACATGATTTATTAAAATATTAATTTACAGTAGATAGCATATGAGACACAAATCAAATGAAAAGCATCTTATAATCCTGTCAGTGTTTTTTTGTAATTTTTGTCTTTTTAATCAAATGTGAATTTGAAGTTAATGTTAAAAGTCTACATTTGAGGGGCACCTGGGTGGCTCAGTGGGTCAAGCCTCTGCCTTCAGCTCAGGTCATGATCTCAGGGTGCCGGGATTGAGCCCCACATGGGGCTCTCTGCTCAGTGGGGAGCCTACTTCCCCCTCTCTCTCTCTGCCTGCCTCTCTGCCTACTTGTGATCTCTCTCTCTGTCAAAAAAAAAAAAAAAAAAAAAGTCCACAGTTGAGACCCTTTGTGAATGTGAAGACTACAGAAATGGCCTTCCTGAATCCCCCTGTATTCTCAAAGGAAAATTAAAGAATTAAATCAATTGAATCGATCAGAAAATAAATTATATTTGTTATTTTTTTAACTGCTTTTATGAATATGGCTGTCAAAATCTAAAAACACATTCTAAAAATGGTTACAACCCAGACAACAGTTTCTATACAAGTGAGGAAAAAAGCAACAAAGGATATATAATACAGCACATAAGGATGTGTAATATAATGGTATAAAGAAGAACTTAGAAAAGTTCTGGGAATCACTGAAGCAAGATGAGAAAATACAGTAAGGGAATACCACATGGTACCAAATAACATGTATTGGAGTTCCAAGTTCATGCACAGAATATACTCCAAAATTCCAATAAAATGATAAAGTCTTCATAGAAAATGGATTGTCTATGCTACACACTATGGTTTAAGAATGTTAAGCTCTGGCAGTTATTGTAACTACCTTAAAGGTAAGTTTCGCTACCACTATCTAATAAGATCTTTTTAATGAAGGGAAAAAAGCAGGCCTGTCTAACTCCAAAGCCCAGGTTCTTGACCACTGTTCTCTACTTCCCAGATCCAAGTCAATATATGCTTTTGGTGCAGTTTCTAATAAAAAAAAAAACAAAACACATGACTTTTTTCCTCTATATTCTTACTTAATAGAAGGGACAGTATAGGATAGAGGAAAGAGTACATAGCTAGAGGTAAGAAGATTTTGGTTCTTTGGCCAGATAAGACTTTGCCAACTTGTATAAATTCCTTAGCTTGCTATTTTCTCATCTGTAAAATTATTTCACAGGATTGATAGAAAAATAAAAAAAGAAAATACATATGAAAGTATTACTTAGAAAATTTTAAAATTTAAAGTATCATTATAGCACATACTGTTTAAATACTTTATGCTTTATTTGAAAAAGGTAGTTCATTTTTTATTTATCTGTATTTTTTAAGAGAGAGAGGAATGGGACAGAGGGAGAGGAAGAGAAAGAATTTTCAGCAGGCTCCACACCCAGCATGGAGCTCAACACGAGGCTCCATCTCACCACCCTGAAATCATGACCTGAGCTGAAATCAAGAATCAGATACTTAACCAACTGAGCCTCCTAGGCGCCCCTCAAAAAAGGATTTAAGATAATATAAGGCATAGACGTAGATTCTGGAAGATAACTTGCTATTAAAAGTAGAGCATTTTAAAAACAAAAATTCCAGTTTACTTTTTCTAATTTTTCCTAGACCACCTTTGATTTTAATTTGTAGCACACTACATAAGATATCACAGGAATTTTTTTTCACTCCCTTAATGATTAAAAATGACTAAACTCTTTAGTGGTTTAAAGTGCAATGGTATATTCTTGATATGATAAGCTTACTTCCTTCTTTGCAGATAAAATCTTTTTTACTCCATATAGTTTTTATATCATATTATCTCAGCCTTGAAATTAATATGATTTTTTTGCCTCATGTTTTTTATCATGATTTCCTATGTCTATATACGTTCATACGTTCATACATAATGAACTACCAATGTTGATAGAGTCCATTCTAACATAAAAGACATTAAGCTAGCAGCCAGAAAGTAATAGAAAAGAATGAAGTAAAACCTACTGCTATAAGATTGCTTTCTGTGGCTGTTAACAGTGAAAGCATCTATTAAACAAATATATTTCTTTTCAGGCTAACCTGGCATTACATTCAAACTTCCTATGGAAGTCTGAAAATGATATCTATTTTACATACTTCATTTGACTTTTATGCAAACATGCTTACAAGATGATAAAAATGCTTACTTACTCGTACACCTTTAGGGCCTGGGTTACCTTCTGGTCCAGCTAAACCCTAGTGTGAACAAAAGACATCATTATCATACTACAGTATTCTGAAAGCACTGTTGATAAATAAAATAAAATAGGCATATAAAGAGGTGTCATTGTCACAAGTAGAAAATTCAAAGCTAAGTATAATTAAGATTATATATGTTCAAGGAATTTTTAGAATTTCAGAATCAAAAGAGGTATTATATGTAATCTATGCAAAAATGTGTTTTAGATATCTAAGCAAAGTAAATTAACACACATTAAAAGATACAAAAAATAAATCTTAATCTATTTCTCATTGGAAAACCATGTTCTTTTAAAACACTTCTAACCAACTCATCTAAAATATATTGCCATAATTTAAAAAAATCAACACATTTTTAATTTCAGATCAATGTCCATAGGCTTGAGTATTTAATCATGTTTCAGACAACACAAAGTATCACTTAGTGGTAAGATTCTAATGCACATTACTCTTCAAGAATTTTTAAAGGCCTAAAATATGGAATGTTGTTACTTTTTTTGGCATTTTCATTTCCCTCATCCTTGAGAATTAAAAAGATATTATAACTATAGTTTTCTAGTATACTAAATGAGTAATTAATTTTAAGAGTAAGACTTCAATTCACAAAAACCTCAGAAAGAAAATTTGTTCTAGGGGCGCCTGTGTGGCTCAGTGGGTTAAGCTGCTGCCTTCGGCTCAGGTCATGATCTCAGGGTCCTGGGATCGAGTCCCATGTTGGGCTCTCTGCTCAGCGGGGAGCCTGCTTCCCTCTCTCTCTCTCTCTGCTTGCCTCTCTGCCTACTTGTGATCTCTCTCTGTCAAATAAATAAATAAATAATCTAGGAAAAAAAAAGAAAATTTGGTCTATTATTAGTCTATATGAAATAGATAAAGTTATAAATGAGAGGAAAATAAATATGAAATGTTTAGAATGAATTTTCAAAACTGTATAGAAAGACTTGAATACATTTCACATAAAAGTAACATAGCACTGCCAAACTGTGTCTCACATTTTTATTACTCTGCTAATAAAAAATAATGCTTGTTATACAGTCTTAACTTCTACCATTACTTCATTACAGTGAGTAGTAGTATTGGAAAATCAGTAGCGGGATCACTTTAAAATCTTATTAGACCCTTGGGCATTTTAATTTTGAAGTTTCCACTGTATCACATCACACATGTTTAAAAACCCCACTCCCATTTTAACCAAAACTTTCTACAGTAACATTTTTTAAGGATTTTTATAACTTTAATTTTGAAATTATTTGCCATGAGTAATTCATTTTTTTAATAGAAATAAAATAGTTATTATTTAAACATTAACCTTGAAAATCAGAGCATACAATGCATTAATGAAAAGGAACATAAAAGGAGAAGTATAAATTTAGTTACCTCACCTGCCTGCCAGGGTAACCACGTACACCAATATTACCAGTGAATCCTGGAATTCCCTGAAATAAAAAATAAAATAAATAAAATAATACAACAAAACCAAAAGAAGCCCAAGGAAACAAATTTGACACAACTATAATACACAAATTTATAAAGAAATTTTTCCCTACAAAAGTACTAAGGGGACTTCACATTGTTTCTCTGACTGTTTTCACCTATTTCAAATAGAAATGAGCCAAAATTATTAAATAAAAAAATAAAACTGTCAGATTAGGAGCTCTAAATGAGACACTGACTATTAATAATGGTAAAATCTAGGATGGAAAAATCCAGTACTACATAAAGAAGATATTTATTCTAGAAAAAGAGTGGGTACATTTCTTAATAAGCATTATCTTTTTATATTGAATTCCTTCTTATTTCAATCATCTTGCAACTCTCCTTAAATGTCTAAGCATGACCCTCAGAGATTAAAAGGGGCAGGGAACCTCAGAACCAACCTCTTCTTCCTTTCTAAAGTAAACTCATTCTTACAGCAAGTCTGATTAAAAAACGGATATTGAGTGGTAAGTACCTTTATCATGACACAAATCTATCTAAAAATTCAAACTAACTTTGGGTGGTAAGTCATTTTATTTTTATTTATATTTTTATTTTTATTTATTTATTTATTTATTTTTTAAAATTTTTTTATTTTTTATAAACATATATTTTTATCCCCAGGGGTACAGGTCTGTGAATCAGCAGGTTTACACACTTCACAGCACTCACCAAATCACATACCCTCCCCAATGTCCATAATCCCAACCCCTTCTCCCAAACCCCCTCCCCCCGGCAACCCTCAGTTTGTTTTGTGAGATTAAGAGTCACTTATGGTTTGTCTCCCTCCCAATCCCATCTTGTTTCATTTATTCTTCTTCTACCCACTTAAGCCTCCATGTTGCATCACCACTTCCTCATATCAGGGAGATCATATGATAGTTGTCTTTCTCTGCTTGACTTATTTCGCTAAGCATGATACGCTCTAGTTCCATCCATGTTGTTGCAACTGGCAAGATTTCATTTCTTTTGATGGCTGCATAGTATTCCATTGTGTATATATACCACATCTTCTTGATCCATTCATCTGTTGATGGACATCTAGGTTCTTTCCATAGTTTGGCTATTGTGGACATTGCTGCTATAAACATTCGGGTGCATGTGCCCCTTTGGATCACTACATTTGTATCTTTAGGGTAAATACCCAATAGTGCAATTGCTGGGTCATAGGGCAGTTCTATTTTCAACATTTTGAGGAACCTCCATGCTGTTTTCCAGAGTGGCTGCACCAGCTTGCATTCCCACCAACAGTGTAGGAGGGTTCCCCTTTCTCCGCATCCTCGCCAGCATCTGTCATTTCCTGACTTGTTGATTTTAGCCATTCTGACTGGTGTGAGGTGATATCTCATTGTGGTTTTGATTTGTATTTCCCTGATGCCAAGTGATATGGAGCACTTTTTCATGTGTCTGTTCGCCATCTGGATGTCTTCTTTGCAGAAATGTCTGTTCATGTCCTCTGCCCATTTCTTGATTGGATTATTTGTTCTTTGGGTGTTGAGTTTGCTAAGTTCTTTATAGATTCTGGACACTAGTCCTTTATCTGATATGTCGTTTGCAAATATCTTCTCCCATTCTGTCAGTTGTCTTTTGATTTTGTTAACTGTTTCCTTTGCTGTGCAAAAGCTTTTGATCTTGATGAAATCCCAGTAGTTCATTTTTTCCCTTGCTTCCCTTGCCTTTTGCGTTGTTCCTAGGAAGATGTTGCTGCGGCAGAGGTCGAAGAGGTTGCTGCCCGTGTTCTCTCCTCAAGGATTTTGATGGATTCCTTTCGTACATTGAGGTCCTTCATCCATTTTGAGTCTATTTTTGTGTGTGGTGTAAGGAAATGGTCCAATTTCATTTTTCTGCATGTGGCTGTCCAATTTTCCCAGCACCATTTATTGAAAAGGCTGTCTTTTTTCCATTGGACATTCTTTCCTGCTTTGTCGAAGATTAGTTGACCATAGATTTGAGGGTCTATTTCTGGGCTCTCTATTCTGTTCCATTGATCTATGTGTCTGTTTTTGTGCCAGTACCATGCTGTCTTGATGATGACAGCTTTGTAATAGAGCTTGAAGTCCGGAATTGTGATGCCACCAACGTTGGCTTTCTTTTTCAATATCCCTTTGGCTATTCGAGGTCTTTTCTGGTTCCATATAAATTTTAGCATTATTTGTTCCATTTCTTTGAAAAAGATGGATGGTACTTTGATAGGAATTGCATTAAATGTGTAGATTGCTTTAGGTAGCATAGACATTTTCACAATATTTATTCTTCCAATCCAGGAGCATGGAACATTTTTCCATTTCTTTGTGTCTTCCTCAATTTCTTTCATGAGTACTTTATAGTTTTCTGAGTATAGATTCTGCGTCTCTTTGGTTAGGTTTATTCCTAGGTATCTTATGGTTTTGGATGCAATTGTAAATGGGATTGACTCCTTAATATCTCTTTCTTCTGTCTTGCTGTTGGTGTAGAGAAATGCAACTCATTTCTGTGCATTGATTTTATATCCTGACACTTTACTGAATTCCTGTATAAGTTCTAGCAGTTTTGGAGTGCATTCTTTTGGGTTTTCCACATATAGTATCATATCATCTGCGAAGAGTGATAATTTGACTTCTTCTTTGCCGATTTGGATGCCTTTAATTTCCTTTTGTTGTCTGATTGCTGAGGCTAGGACCTCTAGTACGATGTTGAATAGCAGTGGTGATAATGGACATCCCTGCCGTGTTCCTGACCTTAGCGGAAAAGCTTTCAGTTTTTCTCCATTGAGAATGATATTTGCGGTGGGTTTTTCATAGATGGCTTTGATGATATTGAGGTATGTGCCCTCTATCCCTACACTTTGAAGAGTTTTGATCAGGAAGGGATGTTGTACTTTGTCAAATGCTTTTTCAGCATCTATTGAGAGTATCATATGGTTCTTGTTCTTTCTTTTATTGATGTGTTGTATCACATTGACTGATTTGCGGATGTTGAACCAACCTTGCAGCCCTGGAATAAATCCCACTTGGTCGTGGTGAATAATCTTTTTAATGTACTGTTGAATCCTATTGGCTAGTATTTTGTTGAGTATTTTCGCATCTGTGTTCATCAAGGATATCGGTCTATAGCTCTCTTTTTTGGTGGGATCCTTGTCTGGTTTTGGGATCAAGGTGATGCTGGCCTCATAAAATGAGTTTGGAAGTTTTCCTTCCATTTCTATTTTTTGGAACAGTTTCAGGAGAATAGGAATTAGTTCTTCTTTAAATGTTTGGTAGAATTCCCCCGGGAAGCCGTCTGGCCCTGGGCTTTTGTTTGTTTGGAGATTTTTAATGACTGTTTCAATCTCCTTACTGGTTATGGGTCTGTTCAGGCTTTCTATTTCTTCCTGGTTCAGTTGTGGTAGTTTATATGTTTCTAGGAATGCATCCATTTCTTCCAGATTGTCAAATTTGTTGGCGTAGAGTTGCTCATAGTATGTTCTTATAATAGTTTGTATTTCTTTGGTGTTAGTTGTGATCTCTCCTCTTTCATTCATGATTTTATTTATTTGGGTCCTTTCTCTTTTCTTTTTGATAAGTCTGGCCAGGGGTTTATCAATTTTATTAATTCTTTCAAAGAACCAGCTCCTAGTTTCATTGATTTGTTCTATTGTTTTTTTGGTTTCTATTTCATTGATTTCTGCTCTGATCTTTATGATTTCTCTTCTCCTGCTGGGCTTAGGGTTTCTTTCTTGTTCTTTCTCCAGCTCCTTTAGGTGTAGGGTTAGGTTGTGTACCTGAGACCTTTCTTGTTTCTTGAGAAAGGGTTGTACCGCTATATATTTTCCTCTCAGGACTGCCTTTGTTGTGTCCCACAGATTTTGAACCATTGTATTTTCATTATCATTTGTTTCCATGATTTTTTTCAATTCTTCTTTAATTTCCCGGTTGACCCATTCATTCTTTAGAAGGATACTGTTTAGTCTCCATGTATTTGGGTTCTTTCCAAACTTCCTTTTGTGGTTGAGTTCTAGCTTTAGAGCATTGTGGTCTGAAAATATGCAGGGAATGATCCCAATCTTTTGATACCGGTTGAGTCCTGATTTAGGACCGAGGATGTGATCTATTCTGGAGAATGTTCCATGTGCACTAGAGAAGAATGTGTATTCTGTTGCTTTGGGATGAAATGTTCTGAATATATCTGTGATGTCCATCTGGTCCAGTGTGTCGTTTAAGGCCTTTATTTCCTTGATGATCTTTTGCTTGGATGACCTGTCCATTTCAGTGAGGGGAGTGTTAAAGTCCCCTACTATTATTGTATTATTGTTGATGTGTTTCTTTGATTTTGTTATTAATTGGTTTATATAGTTGGCTGCTCCCACATTGGGGGCATAGATATTTAAAATTGTTAAATCTTCTTGTTGGACAGACCCTTTGAGTATGATATAGTGTCCTTCCTCATCTCTTATTATAGTCTTTGGCTTAAAATCTAATTGATCTGATATAAGGATTGCCACTCCTGCTTTCTTCTGATGTCCATTAGCATGGTAAATTCTTTTCCACCCCCTCACTTTAAATCTGGAGGTGTCTTCGGGCTTAAAATGTGTTTCTTGGAGGCAACATATAGATGGGTTTTGTTTTTTTATCCATTCTGATACCCTGTGTCTTTTGACAGGGGCATTTAGCCCATTCACATTCAGGGTAAGTATTGAGAGATATGAATTTAGTGCCATTGTATTGCCTGTAAGGTGACTGTTACTGTATATGGTCTCTGTTCCTTTCTGATCTACCACTTGTAGGCTCTCTCTTTTTAAATCGACAAATTTGTATTTTTAATTTTAAAACAAGGTTTGCTGAAGAACGGAGACTCAAAGGCATAAGAAAGGAAACTTGCTATACCACTGTGGAGTCAAGCGAGAAGAAATACTTCCACTTTGTTTTTACTTTCCTTCATTGACAAATTATTCATTCATTAGTGTATCCAGAGTTTAGGTCTATTAAATAATCCTTGAACCAAGGAAATGCCAAAAGAATGTACGCTAAACCACCTTTACTTAAACTTAGATGGTGACAGCAAAGGTAAATTTCATGGATTACTTATTTATTATGTAAAATTCATTTCCTTCTTATTGTTTGTGAGAGATAAAAGACACTAGCCCTTTTCCCTTTTGCTCTGAAACACACAGAGAGTGCTACCTTCAGCTTAAGTAAACAAATACTATTAAATTCTTAAAAATTTGGAAAATCTATAGAAAGAACAGACAAAGGAAATGCAATTGGAGGATCATAAGTGAACGTTTTTGCCCTCCCATTTTATTAGACATGTAGCCTCCTAATATATCTTTATCTCCACTTTTCTCAGACTCTCTCTCAATTTTGTTTTCTCATCTCTTCCTCCTCTCCCACTTCCTCCAACAATTACCATTTACTGAGTCCTTTTTATGTGCTATTTACTATGCTAAGCACATTACATTAACTTTATGGCTATGAGACAGATACTATTTTCTCTGTTCTACATTTGAAGAAAGTAAGATACAGAGAAGTTATGAAACTTGCCCAAGATGCCACAGCGAGTAAGTAGCAGAGCCCAGATATGAACTCAGAACTCAGACAATCTGATGAAGTTGTCATGTCATGCACACACACATACATACACATATGTGTACCCTATATACATATAGACATTCATCTATATATATATGTAGATGAGTGTGTGTGTATATAAATACATATATATATATGACAATGGATAATTTAACAGAATGTAAATAAAACAGTGGCTTTTTGAGAAGTACAGAACAAAATTCTTATCTACATATGGAGAGATTTATCCTATGAATTTCAGAAACCATATTTCTATACTAAATATTACCTTATTAAAATAATGTATAATATATAATATTATATTCCCATAACATTCATTAGCTCCTGTCATATGCCAGGCACTATTTCAAGTATTTTATAAGTATTATCTTATTTAAATCTGTCTAAACCCTATAACTGCTTCTCTAGTGTAGTTCTGAAGTGTACGTAACTTCCCATAGTACTCTAGGAAAAGCCCTCTAATTGTGAGATTTGCTCCAATCTATTTACAACAGCTTCCTTTATGCCTCATCCAATTCTAAAATACATAGGACTATATACAGACATTCACAAAAACTTGTATTTGGGTATGCCAATAGAAAGCAGTGAAACCAATGAAAAGGGCTGTTTTGTTCTGTAGGTCACTCTCTGGCTAAAGCCAGCCACCATCCCTTTCATTCTTCTCCTAGGCAAATTAGATTAATTGAGCTCTATTAAAAAGCAATCTGTTTTAAGACATAAAGGAAATCTCATTTTGAATGGATTTTCATGGAGGGTATTAGGGTAACATGTAGAGATCTAACACATTCCAGCTGTGAAGAGAAATACAAAAAGAATTCCGGGAGATGGCTAAATTCTGCTCTCCTGGAATGGCAGTAAACAAAGTAAACAAGTAAGCCTTCAGCAGTCTTCTATGGCATAAACATGTCTAAGCGAACCACACCCTAAAATCACTGTGACAACCACAGAAGCTCAAAAGAAACTCAAAGCAAACACTACAACTTAAAATTCACTATGCACTTCAAAATGGTTAAAAACAAAAAAGTTGGCCCACTTCAATCTATAGATTGAATGGAGCAATTTAGACACAAAGATCTATCTCCACACCCTGGAGAAATTAGGAATAGGAAACCTGCCCCAATCCCACTTCTAACACCAAGCATTAAAAGCACACGCTCTGAGACAATCAGACTTCACTGAGAATCCCAGCACTGCAACCAAGTAGAATTAGTAAAGTGGAATAACAACATAATATAATATAATATATCACTTTACTTGCTATTTCTAGTAATTAGTAATCTTGAGAAATTGTGCCTCAGGACTGAACAGAATGTACTGTCCCACTTAACATGAATGAAAGAGAAAATTAACTTTATTTCATTTCTATCTTTCCTCAGGGACATTCTATCACATTTCTTTCAAGACCTTTCTTTAGGGCTTCCTGAGGCTCTTTGCTCAATCTCCAATAATGGTGTCCATCACCCTAGTTAGTTCCTTATCTCTTATCTTTTTCACTGCTTTATTTATACTGACCTAGTACAAACTACATTGAAAACAAGAGATATGGCTTTTTTTTTTTTAAAAGATTTTTATTTATATATTTGACAGGCAGAGATCACAAGTAGGCAGAGAGGCAGGCAGAGAGAGAGGAGGAAGCAGGCTCCCTGCTGAGCAGAGAGCCCAATGCGGAGCTCAATCCCAGGACCCTGGGATCATGACCTGAGCTGAAGGCAGAGGCTTTAACCCGCTGAGCCACCCAGGCGCCCTGGCTTTCTTTTTTTCCATGACATACATTATTTTCTGATGGGAGAGAGAAAGAATAACATGATCAAAAACTAAATAGTTCCCAAACTATTCTGACTTTTAAATATGTGCGTATGTGTATAATGGACAATAACATATGTGCTATTCTAATTTGGGTTTTTATTAAAATTTATTTACATTCCCTTATGCAAAGATCAGGAAATTAACAGTTATCAGTAGGCTTTTGTAAATAGGCAAACTCCTAAAACTGTATAAAAAATCAAATGTGGGGGGTACCTGGGTGACTTAGTCAGTAAGTATCTGCCTGGTTAAGCTTCTGCCTTCTGCTCAGGTCATGATGCCGGCCCTGATATAAAGCCCAACATCAGGCTCCCTGCTTAGTGGGAAATCTACTTCTCCCTCTCCCTCTGCTCCTCCCTCCCACTCATGTGTGTGCATGCACTTTCTCTCTGTCTCTCTCAAATAAATAAAATCTTTAAAAAAAAAATCAATTGTGTGAAAGAAAAAATGAAAACAAAAAATAAAAATAATCAAATGTGTGTGTGCGTGTGTGCATGCATGTGTGTGAAAATGTGTGTTTTCCTGGGAAAGAGTTCATAGCCTTTATAATACTCTTAAAGGGGTTTGTGAACCTCAAATATTTAAGAACTGTTCTTAAAGTTCTGGAACATGTTACGCAGATAGTTAAAGTCAGTCAAGGATCTGGGAAAAAACAAAAATAAACCTATAACATGAGTAACTGAAAAAGTCTGTCCTGCACTAAACAGAGTGAAAATCATTGAGGAGAAGAAGATCTTAATAAGTAGGGGAAAATAATCTCTCCATGGAGTTCACCAATGTGTGTCTTTTTTATTGGAGAAGATACAAGTTTTATAAATGAAGTACTTACTGGTTCACCTTGGAGTCCGGGGAGCCCTGGATAGCCTTTGAGTCCCTGCAAGGTTAAAGGTGAAGACATGCTATGAACCATAAGCTCATACAAGCCTAAAACTAAACAAAGGTTCTAAGTGCTTTTTTGTCCCAACTTTTGGTTTCCTCATCAATGGCTTTTTATAATTTATTTCTTATTTATTTTTTTATTATGAGTAATTGTATTATTCATTACTATCAACAAAAATGGCAGCATAGTTTAAAATAGAGAATTAAAACAGCATCTTCTATATAAAGCTGGTATCCAGCAATGGATCTATTAAATCTTTTAATCTATTAAAGCTTTTTGAAGGCTGATTTTAGTTTATTATTTATCTATTATTTATTTTTGGAGAAGTAGGTAGGGTAGGAGGGAGAGGGAGAGAGAGAATCTTAAGCAATCTCCATGCCCAGCATAGAAACCAACACCAGGCTTTATCAAGCCATCTTTACTTTATTAACATTGAAGCAAAATGCCCTCGGAAGTAATCTATTGATAATTACTGAAAAACTGGACCATAATCAGGCAGTTTCTCTGATCCAAATCATTGTTATCACACTCCATACATGACCTAAGAAAAATCGAAGAGGCTGCTCATAGATCCTATGAAAAAAGGGGTTTTATAGGCCTAAAAAATTAGTATCAAAAATTTTTTCCATATACTAGAACTCAAATCAAATCTTTAATCTCCATTACTAATGCCCAAAGATATAATACAGATATTATCCTTTTACTTCTAGAAAGGTAAGAAAGGAAAAAAAACAAGGGGCAGAGGAAAAGGCCTGTCCTGTGGGAGCTTGGACCTTTTGTGTTTAGACTATTAGAAAGAGAACAGAGAAGTGGTCATGAGAAAGAAGGAGGGGAAAAAAGAAGGGGGAAAAGGAAGAAAGGAACTTCATTGAGCTATGTGCCAGATGATGTACCAGCCATTTCCAAATACTTCCATTGATTCAATGGCAATCCTACAAAGGAGTTATTTCCCCCATTTTTACAGATAAGAATTAAACAATTTGACCAAAGTGATACAGGTAGCAAGGTAGAATCATGTCAGTTTGACAGATTTATCAAGAATTGAATATTTTGTCCTTCTACTTATTCTAGATGCATGTAGCTTTCAAATATAGACTCATTCTCATCGATAAACACAAACATTAATTATAGATCACCAAGACAAATCAATCAAAAGAATTATATATCTCATAAACATGGTGTTATCAAAATCACTCATTTACCAACAGCATCTAATATACCCAATGTTTTGACTCAATTTTGCTCTGAGTTTATACTTTTTTTGAGATAGCTAAATATCACCCTAATTACAAAGCACGAGACATATTGTTCTCAGTTGTTCAAGTGTTATGTGGGATTCCACAAGTAAAAATATTATCAGAGCTAAGTTTCTTCACTTTTTATAATAGAACATAAGAAATGTCTTCAGCATTAAGGCAGTGGTGGTGGCTCCCTAGGGTGGTATAGCAGCTCTAGGTGGGTGGGGGCTAAGAAGCTCCTGAGGAGTGTCAGGAGGATGAGGAACAAGGAGCCAGGGTAAGAAGCACATAGGTAAAGATTCAGGCATATGATATAAAATAAAGATAGAGACTCTGAGACGTGTAGAATGGAAGAGAATGGGTCAGGTGGAAACTTTTATAGTACAGTGAAAGATAATTATAAATCAGATTTTAGAGGTAGAGTAAGAGATGGTATATAAGCTCCTACAGTTTTAATTGAAGTTTTTTATTTTATTCAATGTGGTATCCTCAGTGTTTAGAACAGTTCCTGGCTCACAGGAAGTGCCCATATATATATAAGCCTATTTCCTTTTCCTTTATTTAAAAAGTATGCGTTTATTTATTTACTTATTTATGTTTATTTCTGTGAATACTTGAGTCTAACCACATGCTTCCTTTTCTTTGGCTACCAGCTGTTTTTCTGACCAGAGTTTCTTCCCTCATCTAGCCCATGATGAAACAGTGGAGGTACAACTTCTTTTAATGGTCGACTAGACATGTTAAACATGTTATCTTCTGTATGTACAATTTCCTTTGAAGGGTTTGTCCCATATCCAGAGACTTTAATAAAGGGACAGCAATAGTCATGATCTTTTCTTCATGATCTCATTTCTACTCCATCTCAGCCACAGAACCCAACACGTGATCTAAAGGAGACCAATATGAAGTCTGACCAGTAGCCAATGAAGTCACTTGGAGTAAAGACCTTTGCCTGAATGGGAACAAGTCAGGTGAGTCAAATCCTTTTTTTAATTAGGTTAAACTATTTTTTAAGAAGGAAAGAAAGAAAAATTCAGGTACTTAGCAGTGGGGAGGGGGGCTGAATTTCCTTTTATTGTTAGCATTCTGTGGTTACTCGGGTCTATAAGAAAGTCAGTACTTTTTCTTTTTTTCTTTAATTTAGCTTTCATTGAATGAAAAATAAAGGCATATTCATGAGTCACTTTGGGCTTAGAGGCATAGGAAGAATTTAAATAAGATTGATGTATATATCAGAGAAAAAAAGATTCAGGCATATGATATAAAATAAAGATAGAGACTCTGAGACGTGTAGAATGGAAGAGAATGGGTCAGGTGGAAACTTTTATAGTACAGTGAAAGATAATTATAAATCAGATTTTAGAGGTAGAGTAAGAGATGGTATATGAGCTCCTACAGTTTTAATTGAAGTTTTTTATTTTATTCAATGTGGTATCCTCAGTGTTTAGAACAGTTCCTGGCTCACAGGAAGTGCCCATTAATTAATTTATGATGATACTTGTATGTATGAATGAACTGATAGAAAGACTTAAATGGATTTGAGTTACTTGAGTAGATAAGAGATTCTAGTTTTGTTTTGTTTTTTTTTCTTTTAAGATTTATTTATTTATTTGTTTGAGACAGAGAAAGACAGGCTATGGGGGTGGGCAGAGAATCTCAAGGAGACTGCCTGCTGAGCACAGAGCCTGATGCAGAGCTCCATCTCATGACCCTGAGATCATGACCCAAGCCGAGATCAAGAGTTGGAAACTCAACCGACTGAGCCACCAAGGCACCCCAAAAACAGATTCTAAGTATCTTATATTACATCTCAATTCTCTTAATGTTAAAATGAAAGGTAAATAAGTAGGACAAAGAACGTCTTTGATATTATTATATCTTTAATACACTGGAATTATTACCACTATTGTAGAAAGGCCTCCATTTATTTCCTGTATCTGTGACTATACCCCTTATTTATTTTCTACTTTAACACCAGTCTGTAAAGTTTTTGAAAGCAAAGAGAATAAGTTCCTGGGAAAAATGCCTACATTTAAATTTTGGCATAGCTACAGTCTAGGGACCTAACATTTTATTTTTAAAAATCAGTTTATAGTATAGTCTTTTGGAAATATTATTTGGGTCACTGTTTTCTATATTCAGATAGGAAGAATAACAAAAAAGTCCAGTAAGTAACAACATATAATTTTTACCGGATGAATATCTTGAAAAAAAACTGATGTGAACATATTCCTTAAGGTATGCCAATAAGAAAACTTATAAACTCTGTTTTTAAGCAGATTAAATAATAAATTCAGTAGACATAGTAGAATCAAAATCAGAAATATTAAGAGATGGGAAAGAAACAAATTTCAAGTTATTTATATATCTGAACTTGGCCCAAGTAATTAAAATTTTGGATACATAAATAAAAGGTTTATCCATAAAGAAAATAGTGGTACCATTTATATGCAGGCCATCCTCATTTGGCATGGTACTAGAGGACCATAAAACTGATCATCCAAACTGAAACCATGCAAAGCAATATTAATTATGGGAACAACTACAAATGTTCTGTGACTTTTAAAAATTTTTGTCAAAATGTTAAAAATTCTGCCAATTACAATTGTGTAGGGAAATGAAAAAAAAAGTTAAACTAATATTTAGAGTACAGTGTAATTTAAAACATTAAAAACATTGAGAAAGTATCATTTCTTTAAAAAATTACAAATAGTAGTTTGAATAGGGCTGGCCTTCTTATATAAATTAACATACTGAGCAAGCATATTTTGTAAGCTTTGGCAAATTGTCAAACTCCTTTCCAAGTCTGGATAGACTTTGAACATTTTATCCTTTGTACTGTCAATGTCATGAAATAGTTCCAAAAGTTCTTCTACTGTGGAGATTTCTTAGCTGGTGTTACCTCTGGGACATCTGTCATATTCATCACAACACTTTCCTCATTTATGTCAAAAAGTTATCCTTCACTATGTTCCTCTGGCTACATCATGTAGAGTCTCTCAAATAACAGCTATGTTCCAGAATCAACTATTTCATCTATAATTCCATTTGTTCAACTCTAATTTTAAGTCCTCTGTTATCAGTACTCCTTTATTTTGCTGTACTCTCATCTTTGATGGTCAACTACACCTTTTGATTATCTATTTGTGTAAAATATCACATAGGTTTCTCATTGAGAGACAAGGAAGCAACACACTATATGCTTTGCTGTCTGTGCATCAACGAACAGATGTGCGTGAACAATCACCAGCAGACTGAATAATGATGTGACCGGTGGTTGATCTTGATGCTTATCTATTATTTATGTAGTTTTTGTAATTTATTTTGTTTTGTAGGCTGAGGAGACCATAGTAAATTTTGTACTTTTTGCAATTAATCACAGTTAACCATTGTTGTAAGCAAAATTTGAAACACATTGCTGGGAGACTGGTGTTACTTAATTAAACATGGTAACTGAAATCTGTATACATGGGAACCATGCAAAGTGAGGAATGCCCATATATATATATATATATATATATATATATATATATATATATATATTTTTTTTTTTTTTTTTTTTTTTTTTTTTTTTACTAGAAGGAAAAGACTTATACTTACTCAGATAAGGATTTCTTCCTATGTATGAGGAAGCTTTCCCTATGGTAAAAGACAGCTTCAGTATTGTTGCCCTACCATTCTACCTTGGCTCTCCTTCTATAGACTTCAGGTTTCAGAAAAGTAGAAGCATCCCTTTCTGGAAGCCACAAAAATGCCAAAGAAACTGGATAGTAGATAATTTGCCTCTGGCACTCCCTTTCTTAAAACCCTCCAGTAGCTCTCTATTACCTGATAAATAAATAGATATGAGTGATACATGATACAATCCTCTATAAGTTGACCCCTGTACACCCCTCAAGACTTATCTCCTGACACCTCCTGTCTCACACTTTATAGCCCAGACACTAGGAACTGCTTCTTGCCTGTGAGCCTTTATTTAACACTGACACCTGTGTGTTAGGTGGCATACACAGGTCTACTAAGGACAGTAACATCAGGATAACTGCTGCTCATCCTCGATATGCAGGTCAGATGTTGCCTTCTTCCCTGGTTCCCAAACTATCCCACTCCTGCCCTTGGAAGTTTAGGTAACCCTCAACTATGTCCTATAATAACCTTTTCATATCTCCACTTTTGCCCTTGCAATGGCATAATTCACTTTTGTAATTTACTTTAGAGTGCTTTCTTTTTTAGACAGTACACTGTCTAAGAACTGTTTACTCAAGTAAACTACTTGAAGATACTATACCTTATTTACATAAGGTTTCCTGAATGAATTACAAGGCAAAAAGATACGACTAAAACAACTGTAGCATTCCAGAGTTAGTGACAGATTTTTTCTCCAGAAGGAAACTGCTCTTTTGTTTGAGACCATTTCCCTGGGACTTTTGCTTCTGTCTAGTATCAAGAAGCTAAGGAAAGGTGGGCTAACCTTGTATATAATCATGTGAAAGGCAACATTGCTTAGAGATTAGTAAACAGGTTAACTAGTTTTACTCAGCCTACTTAAAATGGGTGAAATCCTGAAAAGAGGACCCAGGGAAAATAAGACAGGAAAGAAGGAACATTGATTTGAAAAGCAGACACTAAGGAAGAAGATGACCACTAGGACTGGGTGAAAGGGCACAATCAGTTAAACTTAGGAGCAGCAATGTTCAATCACTGAGATACCACAGTGAATAAAATATAGTCTTTGCATATAAGAACTAAGTCACTAAGTCACTCATATATTTTTATATTTTTATATATTTACATATATTTATATATTTTAACTATTGCTACTTCGCTATTGAAATCACTATTAAATTTCATTTCTCTGTAATATAACAGTATTAGATTAGGTAATTCCAACTTTCCAATGAAACTTGTCAAACACTACAGGACTCAGTGTAACAATACCTTGAGGAATACAGACAAAGGCCTCTAACCATGTTTTGGCCAAAATAACGGAGGAAACTATGGCAAAATTGAAAAGCAGTGATAAGATGACCATAAAAAAAGAAACCCTAAGCAAGAAATCAGAATAAGATGAAAATCAAGAACTGTGAGAATGTAAGCCCTTTTGGGGGGAAGGCAATATATTTCCTTAAGTCCTAAGAATAAGAAGTTTAATTTTTTTAAAAAACAAATAAATAGGAGGATCCCAGGTAAATGGAGAACTTGAGGGGATTCAAATTATAGGATGAATACCACACGAACCTCTCTATTCTACCTGCCTCTCCTTCTTGGAACATACTTCACTCATGCACACAGCAGACTTGTGCCAACTTTTGCCCCAAACTCCTCACAATACTGACCCACTAACCCCTGTTAATCAGCACTCAGTTTTCACTCTGGTCCCATCAACCCTAGTAACAGTCCTTCTCAATAATTTCTCATGGAGAAAAAGAGTAGGATAAACTAATTCTCAAAATGGTGCTCCATGACAGATAACAGCTTTTTCTGAGGACACAGAATTTTTTTTTTTTCAAATGTCTGGAAACTGAAATACTTTTAGCCAAATGAATTTATCCTTAATGTTAAAATGTCAATCATAAAAGCCAGACAGAGGAAAATATCTTTGGACACATGAAAGTTTTCAGAGTCCCACAAATTACACCACTCTGGCAACCACTGACTTGCCTGTTGGGGGGCTCAATAGGGCACCCACCGTAGGTACCTGGTACCAGTAGGCCTGGCTCTCCATGTCCCCTCTGCATCCACCCCATCAGTGGGAACAGGGGATTGCAGAGAAGATGGCCACAGTGGTGTCCGCATAGCCCTTATGTAGCAGCATTTGAATTAGACATTCAGTACTACCCTTGGATTGGAAACCAAACCCAAATAAAGTACAGTCTGCAGATTTTTACCAGGATAGTGGGCAAGTGAGAAGAATCTCTAGAGATAACTCTATAGAAACAATAGAACTCTCCTTATTTTCCTCTCCAGGCACCCAATGTATGCCAATCCTGACTTTTTATTGTTGTTCTCATGGACATACAGTATTTTAGCTCCTCAACACTGTCCTTGCTTTAAAAAGATTATGAAAAGCTGTATAGTTTTTGAGTGACTAATATATCCCAATGCATTCCCTTTAATACTTTCACTGCTCTTTTCCTTTCCAACTTCTTAAAAATATTTACTGTGTACCTCATATGTAATGGAAATTTTTTTAAATAATTGAAATAATTCCATTAAAACTAAGAATTCACACTGATTTGTAGTTATTGCTAAAACCATGGTAGTTAGTATTTTTGATATTCAGAAAAATACTGCCATACATTATTCATAAAAATCTGTATTAAAATGTGTGCGTTATATTTTACAATTGCCGTGAGTTGTATGTCTGTATGCTAAGATGTGCTTAACTGCTCCCATCTGGTTTATCCTCTTGATCATAGAAAAACTGCTCCAATTGAAATCATTGTTAATGCTCTTACAATTTTAAATAGCAGACTTCCAATGTTAATATAACAATTGATTGGCTATATTAAAAAACAATTTAAAACTCCATCTGGAGTCCAAGCTCAGAATTATGACTCTTGTCCTCCTTCCAGCACAGCATGCACTCTGGATCCAACTTATCTGCCTTTGGCACAAATTTAGAAACTTAGTGGGAAGTAAAAACATACTTCAGTTCCTAGGAAAATAAGAGGACACGAAGGTGGCTCACTGAGGCAGTATAACCAGTCAATCTGGGGAAACAGTGCTTGTTAAGATGTTAATACTGGTTTAAAAAAAAAAAAGGAGTAGGGACAAGAGAGATTAAAAAAAAAAAAAGGAAAAGAAAAGAAAGAAGCAAAATAGACTCTCTGAAGAGTGAAAAAAAATTGCTACTGATTTATTCCCTTCATTATTTCTCTCAATATTACTTGTGCTTTCAGAATGTTTTCAACATCAACCTTCTGTTTATTTACCTCAAAAATTTTCACGAGCTCTCACTGTGTTCCACGCAACTTTTTTGCAGCCATTTTCAAGACTGCTTGAGTACAGCTTATATTAAAAGAATTTTAGTATTTCCAGAAGGTTCCAGCAAAAAGGAATAATGAAGTCATTATTATCTGTCATCCAAAACTATATTTGTTCCCTTGGCTCTCATGAAAAACAAGACTTTACTTCCTCTTGCATACATATCTGGGACAGTGAGAAGTACTGAAATACACATCTAACAAATATTAACTTAACAAACTAATTAGTGGGGTAGCAGTATTTGAAGTTGATAATAGAAGTTATATGCCAAACAGGCCTGGATTTGAGTCCTAAATCAGCCAATTAATAATTCTGTGGTCTTCGGTAAGTGATTTATACTAAACATTCTGTTTATCTCAATAAGGTTGGTTTTGGGTTTCCTTTTTTTTTTTTTAAAGATTTTATGTCTTTAGTTATTTGAAAGAGAGAGAGAGAACATGGATGTGTGTACGCAAATAAGTCAGGGAAAGGGCAGAGGAAAAGAGAGAGAGACTCAAGTAGACTTCATGCTGAGCACGGAGCCTGAGCAGGGGCTCCATCTCATGACCCTGAGATCATGACCTGAGTCAAAACCAAGAGTCGGTCCCTCAACAACTGAGCCACCCAGGTGGCCCACAATTAGTTGTTTTTAAGATGCAAGGAAACAAGGCTCAGGAGGGCAACTGGAATATTGTACATAATAAAATAGCTACTATTGATATTAGCATAATAAATGTAATAATACTTCAGAAAATAGTTTAATAGATAAAAAGATGGAATAGACTCCATATTAATCAAAACCCAAGTACCTTATTTAATTCTCATAATATGTAAAGAATAGTTAAAAGCACGGAGGATTCTAGCAGTAAGTTTCTTCTCTAAATCCTGCCATAATCTTGAGTGACCATGAGCAATTCTCTTAACCTCTCTGGGCTTATCTTAGATTTCTCACTTACAAAGGGAATAACTTCAGTTCTCGTCCTGACGTTCAGAATTCACCGAGCACTAACACTATGGATAGAAATGCAAGGATGAAAAAAACAAGAGCCCCGGGTTACAGCTAACATGAGCCATTATTCTAGGTTCTCCTAGCATGGATCCTGTTTCAGAGAAATAAGCTAGAATGACTTAGGTAGTTCAGAACATGAGCCAAAATCAGTGAATTCCTTAAAACAGCTCATGATTTACCTAAACATTTTACCTAATAATTAGTCTTGCCCTTTCCTGTTCTGTAAAAACCACAGTAACAGCCTATCAAGTTCATTTTGAATGTACTTCTTCTATATATTCATTTTAAAACAAGATATGCACACATTGTGATAGAAATCGTCCCAAGACTGCTATGTGGAGAAATAATTTGGTTTAGATTGACTCCTTATGTCCTTTCCCCAAGAATATTTTTTTTAAATCTGTATATGATTTCTATTAATAGCCATTTATTTAGAAAGAGGAAAAATCCTCAGAAAAACTACAAAATCATTTCAAATGTTTCAGCATTGTTCCAAACTACTATCAAATCAGAGTAAGCCATGAACACTTCATTTAACAGAAAGTAATTTTGTTTCTAAATATTTTCAATTTAGGGCACCTGGGTGGCTCAGTCAGTTAAGCAGCTGCCTTCTGCTCAGGTCATGATCTTGGGGTCCTGGCATGAGCCCCTACATTGGGCTCTCTGCTCAGTGAGGAGTCTGCTTCTCCCTCTCCTTCTGTGTCTCTCTCTCACTCTCATTCTCACTCTCCTACTCTTGCTCTATCTCAAGTAAATAAATAAAATCTTCAAATAAATATTTTCAATTTTATCTCTAGAGAAAACTGAGCTATAGCTGCTATTTGATCACTGGTTCCTATACAATCAATTTTAACAACAACAACAAAAAGGCAGATTTTAAGTTTAAGAAATCATTAAGAGGAAAAGAAGTCTGTGAAAGAGAGTTTATAACCCGATTTGTTTAAATAGTGCTGTATTTCACTTTACTAAACTTACACAGACCAAAAAGCATGTATTAGTCTTAAGATAATCTGCTTTAATGGTTAAAATTAGCCTTTTCCAGTTTATCTCTATAGACACTTCTTTATATATTCTTCTACACAATAACCATTCAACCTTTACTTAGAGTTCCTTTTTCTGGATTGCTGATTTCATGAACCACTGGCATCATTTAACTTTGGAAAGTAATGATTAGTTTTTCTGTCATATGCAGTATCAATCTTCAGGATGAAATAACTGTATATTTAAAAGCAAATAAAAGTTAAGATAATTTCCATGAGATTGTCTCTATTTGATGCTATTCATCCAAACAGTTTCTTTAGAGGTATACTTAGCGGTCAGGGGTATACTAAGTAGCATTAATCAAACAGATTCATGACTATCTATATCAAGACCACTTTTGTTAGAAATGATCACTCTCGGGGCGCCTGGGTGGTTCAGTGGGTTAAAGCCTCTGCCTTCGGCTGAGGTCATGATCCCAGGGTCCTGGGATCTAGCCCTGCATCGGGCTCTCTGCTCAGCAGGGAGCCTGCTTCCTCCTCTCTCTCTGCCTGCCTCTCTGCTTACTTGTGATCTCTGCCTGTCAAATATATAAATAAAAATCTTTAAAAAAAAAAAAAAAAAGAAAGAAAGAAAGAAATGATCACTCTCCACAGTTTTCTGACTCCACAGGAGCAAACAACAACCTCAAAGAAATGATCAGATTCTAAGCACTGTCTATGATGATGATTAATCTGAAGTCCATAAAAATAATGATAGTGGAAGAAAAAATACAATATGAGACCAAAATCTTTCTCAACATTTTAACATTCAGCCCTTTAGCAGGAGTTATGAAGAAAACAAACAAGGTCAGATTTCTAAAACCAGATAAAGAGCTGATGGCTAACAGTTATTAGGGCTTTGTTTAACACTTTTTGTCTGACACTCCTTGTCTGATACTGTATTGCATGGATTATCTCATTTCTTGTTCCCCAAACCTCCTTATGAAATGGGTAGTATTATTTCCACATTTTACAAATGAGGCGATTGAAGGGTAGAGAGGTTAAGCACCCTACCCAAATCAATGGGACCTAAAAAAATGGCAGATGAGATTTGAACCAAGTAACCAGAGCCTAAATAACACTTCCAACCTAAATCTCCCAAGAGGAAAGGAATATGACAAACTAAGACATCAACACAGCTCATTATTATTTGTATTTAGATAGCCATACCAAGTCAAATATTGCCCTGCAATATTTGGGGGCCCTTAATACTTTGAAAGATATTTTTGATCTTCCTATTCCCCTGTAGAAAATCAACAACTCAGTATTTGGGAAAAACAAAATAAGCTGAATATAGAGAGAAGAAATAGGAAATTGCACAATCTATTTTCTTCGAAATAATTCTAGCAATTATGTTAATATTCCTTTTTACCTCAGAAAAAGCTTAGTCATATATATACCACTACTGTTTTTTACCACTCATCCCCAATTCTCACTTCTTTCCTACTCTTCAGGTTGCACATTCTCATGTATATCATGGCAGAGAGGATTATTTCCTAAGAAAATAAACTAAGGGTATATTTTAGGGTAAATTATTTTAGGGTAAATTAAAAAGGGTATACCTATAACCAAGTATATCTCACTTCACATATAAAAGTTGAAGAGTGACTTCAGAGTTTCAGAAGTGGGTTACTGCCCTAATATTAGAAAAGGAAGAAGAAAAGAAAAGCTTCATCATTCTATCAGTGACTTTAACTTCGTTCCCCACGTGAATTTTGTCCTCATCATTAACTAAAGGGGTTTTGTTTTTGAAGGGTTTTGTGGGCTCCACTTTCATGGATGAGGACAGCATCTTAATCTCTTTCGCTGAAAAAAGTAATTTAAAACAATGACTTTGGGCACAACTTTAAAACGAGATTTTAAAGAGTTTAAGAGCTTCTAGACCCAGATGACATCCAATTATGTCAAAGTAAAACTATTTGTTAGGGGTCTTACCTTATCACCTTGCATACCAGGGGGCCCCATTAATCCAGAAAGGCCTTGATTCCCCTAAGAACAAAACACAAACAGAAGTTTAATGTTATGAAAAGGAAGTAAAAATTAGAATTCCCTTGCTACAGGATTTCATCTTGGACGTCAAAACCTTACTGCATTCATTTCTGATCTTTGCAGTCTGCCTCAAGTTCCCCCTCTTTTCTGAGTCCTTTTGAGACTTTTTCTGAGGTTCCTGGTATTTCTCTCTTCCCACGCTGAGTGCCACTGGACTTCCTGCCTCCATACTCCTGCTCCTTTTTCCCTGATGCTCTTTTCTCTAGGAATGAGAAAAACTCCCCAAATTCCTATAGTTCCAAGGTTTACTGCGTTAAAAAAAAAAAAAAAAAAAAAAGTTTACCTAAAATTCCTGCAAGCACCTCGTGGTGCAGCAGTGGAGGGCTGGCTGCCTCCTACCAGGACTCCCACTAGGAACTGGGTTGCGGGGAGCAAGGGCTGGGCTCACGTGACACACCAGAGAAAGGGACACTTCCGCTTCCGGCTACACTGGTATTGGCTGCTGCACCTCTGGGAAGTAAATGCTGTGAAAATTTGGGGGGAGCACGCATGTTTGGCTCCAGCAGATGCGACTTCACCTATTAGGGCGGTCCATCCTCCTGATCCTGCAGATTTGCTGAGGGCCTCTGAGCCCATCTTAGGATAGGAGGGAGAAAGTGTACTCATGTGAGGGGGAAGGAGTGTCCGGCGGCTAGAAGTGACGGTGGGAAATACAGAGGAGTCTGTGTAAACTGACAAAGAGAAAACACCACAAAGGAATGGGAAGATAATCTTGAGGCACTTTGCTGCAAGTGGTTTTTCTTTACTTCCCTTCCCCTCCCTGTTTCTGCTGCAACAAATATATTGTGCATTGGAAAAAAAAAAATGTTGTGAAAGAAAAAAGGGCACTTAGGTAATAATCCTAAATAAACTCCTAAGTGACTGTATTGTGTTTAACGTTTACTGCACTATGTACTTTAATATGTCATCAAGTTAAATAATAAGAACAGAAAAGAATGTTTCTGATGATAAACAATCTAATACCTTTCCATGTGGACTAACTTCATTTTAATACTTCTTGACATTTTACTAAGATGGCTTCCATTTGTGATGGGATAACCATTTTATACAGATTTTTTTTTTAACCTTCATTACTCTGATGGGGGGAAAGAAAGCTGCACTAGGAAAAAGGTTATTGGAGGGTTGTCTCCTTCCACTAGGTCTAATCATGGGTGGATCACTTAGATTTCCTTTTAAAGTTCCTCCACCAGGAAAATGAGAATAATATCTCACTTGACTTATAGGAAAGGAAAAACAAAAAGCACCATTTAGTGGTTATTTTTGTGTGCCACTGAGATTCCAAAATGACTTAACACTTAAACATGCTCTATGAGAGACGTTCTTTAATACATGTTCCATGCTGAAGGACTAGACCCTGCACTTCTTTTGTGTTATCACTGACAATATATTTATTGTAAAAATGGTTAAGTGATTAAAAATAAAACATAACTGTTTCCCAAACCCCTCAACTCTCACCAATATGAAGTTCATATTTTATTTGTATTCATAATGTATGTATATAACTGATATCTTGCCTCCTCAGTTTGAACTTAATCTTAAATGTAAATACAATTAAATACAACGTCCAAGAAATGTTTTTAAATTTTACCATTCTAAAAATACATCTCTCAATGTTAAGAGTTGGATTTCACTTAAAGCTCAATGGCAATATATTATTAAATCCTGTATCTTACTACCTTACTCCTATATAACATTAACCACAATTAGTATATGACTAACTCAAAAAGGCTTGACATACTTCGAAGCCTCAATTCCAATGCTGAATCATCCTATATTTCATACAGATACTGTACACATACCAAATCACCCTATATCTTGTACAGGAAAGCCACAAGTAAAGATAAAACCAAGCATTTGATATAAATGTGAAGGCCTAATTTGGGGATTTAAAGAAGTCACCAAAACAGAATGGGCTTTAATTTCTAAATTTTAAGTAAGAAATCAAATGTTCTATATTTAGATATTTTAAAAGACGGCATTTTGTTTCTCAGATTGCAGGATATTTTTCCCCACAATAACTAAGGGAACAATGAAAATAACTTTCTAATAAATTTCCATTCTTTTTCTAAATTATTTATATTCAGTGAACTCAGTTCCATCACAGGAATAAAATTCTCAAGATTCTAGATTAAAAGTTTTTTGAGGATTTACTTTTTAATGTAATACCTGTAAAGTTCATTAATATGATTTTTTTTTTAAGTTTACAAGAGTTTCTGTAAGCCAATTAAAAGATCAGATTTCAGGGGCGCCTGGGTGGCTCAGTGGGTTAAAGCCTCTGCCTTCAGCTCAGGTCATGATTTCAGGGTTCTGGGATCGAGCCCCACATCGGGCTCTCTGCTCCCCAGGAGCCTGCTTCCCCCCATCTCTCTGCCTGCTTCTTTGCTTACTTGTGATCTCTCTCTCTCTGTCAAATAAATAAAAATATATTTTTTAAAAAATCAGATTTCAACCCAGGAACCACGAAAATTACTCAGGGATTCTAAAAGTTTGTGAATGTATACCATACAAAGAAAAACATCCTATAATTGTATCACACTTGTCCAAATAGAGATTCCCAGATGTATTCCTAAAGACTCCAATTTTATTCAGACTCACTAGAAAACAGTATCCTCCTCTTGACAAAGATTTTGTTGCTAGCTTTATTCAAAATATTAGTTTCTTTTTACCTAAATGTGAATGTGTATGTTTTACAGCATTACAATAAAGTGAAATGCATACTAGACTAAGTCAAACAAATATATCATTAACTTAACCACTTACAATCAATGAGTCATTTAAATTCTAAGAATTCTGTTTTCCTAACTGGAAAACAAGATAATAATGAGTGCTTCTCTCAATTACTCAGGACTTGAAAAGATAATGTACATGGAATAGTCTAAAAAAGGCACAAACAGCATTAGAATTTATGTATTATTGTGTGTATGCCTTTTAATAGCAAATTTTTGAGATTAAGGTCACATACTGCTCTAATGTTTCACCCCACCCATCCCTAAAGAGCAGGTAGCACAATGGTAGGCCACTGTAGACACTCAATAAAATAATGTGAATATTTTAATTAACATATTAAGCTGATGATATAATTTATTTTTCAAATATTTCTTCCTTCATTCAAGTTCTCTACCTTATCTGTCTGATTGATACCTTCTCTAGTTTTCTATCTCCTCCATCTGATATCAAGTAAAATTTACATTTTAAAAAGGTAAAAATGAATTTTTAGTGCATGAAATATATCACCATGATTTTATTCCTTGGGCAACTAATTACCTTTTCTCCAGGTACAGCTTGACCAGGGGAAAATCCTGGATCTCCTTTGGGACCCTAGGTAAAATAATTATAAAACACTTTGTGACATATAAATTATACACAGGATAACACACTTCTTCAGTTGAATGCAATATAAAATAATATATATATATTATATGGTCTTAAAATTATTTTAAATTGAGATGGGCGTGCATTATTTGCTTTTTTATTGTACATTTTTTATTAGCCTTAGTTTTAAATCCTGAGAAGATTGTCAGACATGGATGATTTTAAAAATCTAATAATGCTACCATTGAAACATCTTTCCTTAAGGGACCTATATAAAGGCTCCATTAACATCCACTTTTGTGACATATTCAGTTATAACTCCTACTTTATCATTGGAAAACTAGTAACTTTAAGTAAAAAAATCTGCTTATAATTCTTAAAATTTTATGATATCATTCCCAGTTTAAATATTTTCCAAAATCTTGCAACATACATGCATTAATTTGTAATAAAAAATAAATCAGAAATACCTCTAATTGCCAAAATATATATAAAAATAGATACTTTTCCTACTTTGGAATCTTATATTTTACATTTCAAGAGAAATATTACATTAGGTTTCAACAAAATTTTTTTGCACAATATTAATCTTTCTTACTATGCTTACTGGCAAAGGATCTCTTTTTCTATTTCCCATCTCATAAAATTGAGGCCACAATTCAGACTCTCTATAATTCTAATTATGATTTCATTACCATTCTCAACTAGTAATAATTTCCATTCCTAGAGAGTTCTAAATGCTATTTTCATTCTATGAGAAATAGTCATGTGTTCTTCCACAAATTCAGGGATGCTTTCAAATACCACTCAAACTGAAAAGAAGGAAGACCAAAAGGAAAGTCTTTCTGGTTCTTCATTTTATGAGTCTTCCCATTTCACAAATTAGAAATAAATCTTCACTGGCTAAACAGCCTATACTCTTGAATCAAAGAAAATTTTTAAGGAAAGGCTGTTTTCCAGGTTGACCTCTCCCTTTCCATAGCTATCACAAGTTCTATTATTAAGCCTACAATTTTAGGCCATGGATTACAAAATTATGGAACCTGAGAAAGAGCTTTAATGATATCTCAATATTTAAGAACTCAATCCATTCTCCAGAAAAAAGGTTAATATAGTTAGAATTTATAAGAGATATTACAGCTTATCTAGTAAAACACATTTTATAGACAGAGGAGCAATGAAGTTCAGAAATGTTAAATGACTTGCTTAGAAAAGTACTGGCAAACTAGGTCAATTTTTTTTTCTCATATCACAATGTCTATTAAATAAAAATCATACTTATCGGTTTTAATATATTACAGTTTTTATTAGAAAACCTGGCCAACTGATTTGAGGCAATATGTACAAAGAATTTTTAAAGAACTTAAGAAATGATAGCCCTTGAGAATTTTAAATATAATAAAATTCTTACATTTAAACTTTAAATATAATAAAATTTTTACTTATAAATATCACATTAAAAATTCTTATTTTTAGGTTCTTTCCAAATTTCCTATTATCTGTCTACTTTCTATTATCAACTAATTTAACATTTCAGCTCATTAGAAAAAAAAACTCTGAGAACATGGATAAAAGTAATCAATTGATCAATAAAAATCATATTTAAAGAAAGCTTTTTCTTATTCATAAGGCTTATGTATCTGGGCAACATATTTAAAGAAATACATGCTGAATCTCTTTTATTCCCACACAAATGTGCTTTAGTTTATTGATCAACTTGTTCTACAACCAATTCTAGTCTGCATGAAGGGAATGCTCTTAACTTGGCCAGTCGTGGGTTGGGATCCTCCTTAGTATAAAATGCATGAGCAGAGATTATTGAACATGCCAATTTTACCTAATGTCAAAGAAGTAGGGTATATTTTTCTGCATTAAAGAAGACTCCAAAATTTCTTGCTTTCTCCCTCATTTTGTTTTAATTCTATGACTCCCAACACACTTTTAGTCATACTTGATTGGCTTTTCAAATCCCCTTTCAAATCAAAAAATAAATATAATTGACTTTGACTTTCAATACGGACTTCTACATGACTTTTGTTAAAGGAGTTATATATCCTTTTGAGCATAAGAGGAAAAGGAAATTGCCTATTCTTTATTACTCAAAGAATTCTCAAAGTCCCACCTAGTCTACTATTCTGCTATATAGTCTATATAGCAGACATGGATGATTTTATAAATAATTTTTCAGCACAGCTCTTTCAGACTATTATTGGGTCTCTGAGGACCCTCTGTCTAGTGAGGAAAACTTCTTAATTACTAGACCCATTAGCATGTTAGAACAGATTTATCAGATTAGAGACCATTCAATATAATGGAAAGAACACTAGGACTTAGAGTGAAAACACTGAACAAATCATTTAATCTCTCTGAATTTGAGATTCCTCCTCTATAAAATGGAAATAAGAATAATAATATCTGCCTAGTTTAGCTTGTAAGATATAGGTAAAATTCTCTATAGAGTATATATATGTAAGTATTAAAAATATCAAGACCAGAGACAATCATTAAAATCTATTTTACAATTATTGCCATCTTAAAAAGCAGAGAATACAATTTGTGAATGATCATTGATGAAACAGCAAAATTTAAATAAAAAGAATTTGGAATTAAGAATTCAAATATGGAGGAGCTAAATTAGAAGAGTCCCATAAAAGAAATACTAAGTGACATGATCTTGAGGTAACATCACTTGAATATTCCTCACTTTAACATTACTAATAACTATATGACCTCCATAATACTTGAAGCATAAAATTTGAAGCATTACATTCTCTAAGCAATACTTCCTATCTTTTTAGCTCACTCTCTAAGCAGCCACAACAATTATTTGACCTACTGCAACTGCAAATATGTGATCCCACCATATTTTCAGTGTCTCATCCCCATGTGGCCTAACTTCCAATCCTTAAGCAGCCTAAATACCAAGGTCTGACATTATAATCACTTCCTTGCATACATAAGTGGCACCACTTTTTCTTTCTCCCTCTGTCTTACAAGCTTATCTAGAAATTCTTAAATCTAAACTCACCACCTCTTCTGTCCCATCCCCTAGTAGCTAACTGTGACTAAGAGAAAACAATCATGCTGACAAACCTCACTTTAAATTCATGACTTTTTACATTAATTGGTTTTGTTTTCTTTTGTTTTTGATATGTCTAATAATTATCTTAGTCAATTCACTTTTCCATTTTCATAGATAATTATTTCATAACTCTTGCTCTTCACTCTAAGTGGGTGATCCTGTTTTTAACATTTACAACCTGTCTCAACCAAATCCATTACCCACATAAATCTGTTCCAAAAATACTCTGCCTGCATTACCAAACCCACTATTCTCTCTCAATTATTTTCTCTCATAATTGATCCATTATTTTATTATTTTTAATTTATTTATTTGTATTATTTATTTTATTTTTACTTTATTGATACATTATTTTAATTTTTATTTCTTCCCAGGATAATTGATATCACCAAGTAAACACACTATAATTTCTCCAATCTTAAAAAACAACTTTCTTTGAGCTACATCTCTTTTCTCTGCTCCATTACACTATTTTGAGAGCCAAACTCCTGTACTAATGAGAAGACTTCTTCCATTCTCTCTAGGAACTAACCCACTCAGGCGATTGTCCTTACCTACCTCATTGTCATTCTTTCTCAGTCTCCTTTGCTAGTTCCTCTTCTTCATCCTGATATACTAAACTCTGGGATACTCAAAGATTTGGTCCTTGGAAAATTCTCTGTCTATATGTATCCATAGGTCAAAATACATAAAACAATTATTTGAAAGCATAGGAGAACAATCAAAAAGCAGGACACACTGGAGGGGATTCAAGAAAAGAACCACACTTGGTATAGTACACATTTATACAACTCTTCTTCCTCTTCTTTTTCTTCTTCTGGAGATTTTATTTATTTACTTATTTAAGAGAGAGAGAATGAGAATAAGTGAGCATGAGAAGGGGAAGGTCAGATGGAGAAGGAGACCCCTTGCTGAGGAGGGAGCCTGATGCGGGACTTGATCCCAGGACTCCAGGATCATGACCTGAGCTGAAGGCAGTCACTCAGTCAACTGAGCTACCATACAACTTTTATTCTGAGGACCCTCCACAGTCTGCATGGAATGACTAGAATTCAAGCAAAAAACCGTAGATGTTTTGGCTAATGGTGTCAAAGGACAGAATGTGAGACTACCTGAATAACTGTAAGTTGAGATGGGAAATCCTAGAAAGAAAAGAACAGATGAAAAGAAATGAAAAAAGAAAGAGGACAGCTTTCCCCCAAAGTCTAGATAAAGACTCTCTTCAATTCTTGGCTGATCCTAAATGTGGTTGCATGAGATGGATTCCAGAGTTCACCAAAAAGCAACAACCAGAAGGCTAAAATAATTGAATATAAATTTTAGCTGCTGGCTGCAGGGGAAATAATTTGGGATTTGAGTCACATCACTTTAAGAGACATGGTAAATGCCTTGGTAATCACCTTTCCATTGAAATTCAGAAAGGGCTATACTTTAGAAGCAAGCATTATATGCTTAGACTACCACTAACACTATAAGCAAAACTGAAACAAATCTGTCCCCTAAAAAGTTACCAAAACCCATACAAGTTTAAGATGATGAGCCAGTCATTTAATTGTTATTTAATTAATCATTTAAATAATTGTTATAATTGTTTATAATAATTTATAAACATTTATAATAATTTAAGCAATTATTATAAATAGTTATTTATTATAAATAATAAATATAAAATAATTTAAGCAATTATTATAAATAGTTATTTATTATAAATAACTATAATAATTGCTTAAATTATTAACTAAATAATGTAAGTTATTTAATTGTAGAACAAAAAAAAATCAGCCATTATCAAAGGATTTCAGAGAAAACTAACAGAATCTAAAGTTCTTCCACATATTAAACATAATACGCAGTACATAATCAAATGTTTCTAAGCATACAAAAAAAAAAGCAAGATCTGACCTGCATTGAAGAGAAAAGTGGTCAATACAGACCTCAAAAGGATCCATATATTGGAATTAACAGCAGAGGATTTTAAATTGACTATAATAAATATATTTAAAGATGTAAGGTAAATGATCATCATAATTAGTGAACACAGAAATATCAGCAGACAAGTGAAAAGTACACAAAAAAGAACAGTAAAATCCCAGAACTGATAATATACTATCTGAAATGAAAAATTTTCTGGATGAGATTAACAATATATTATAGAAGGCAGAAATTAAGTTTAGTAAACTTAAGTAGAGATCCATAAAAATTAACTAATCTGAAGTAAAGAAGAAAAAAATGAAAAAATAAAGTTCTAGTGACCTGTGAGACAACATGAAGTAGTCTAACATACATGGAGTCCCAGAAGGAAAAGAGAGAAAGAATGGGACAGAAAGATTACTTGAAAGAGTAATAGCCAAAAATATCCCAGATTCATTACAGAAAGACCAAAAACTTACAGATCCAAGACATTCAGTGATTTCCAAACAAGAGATATCTAAGGGAAACTACCCCTATGTACATTGTCATCAAACTGCTAAAAGCCAGACAAAGAGAAATGCCTCAAGAGCAGCCTACGAGTAATGACACATTATACAAAAGGGAATAACAAGGTGACTAATGATTAACTTTTTATCAGAAACAGTGAAGATTACAAGAACCACAAGTATCTTTATTATTTTTATAAGATTCTATTTATTTGACAGAGAGAGATCACAAGTAGGCAGAGAGGCAGGCAGAGAGAGAGAAGGAAGCAGGCTCCCTGCCAAGCAGAGAGCCCAACAAGGAATTCGATCCCAGGACCCCGAGATCATGACCTGAGCTGAAAGCAGAGGCTCAACCCACTGAGCCACCCAAGCGCCCCACAAGTATCTTTAAAGAACTGGAACAAAGATACTCTCAACCAAAATTTCTATATTCTATAAAAATTTACTTCAAAGAACATAGATAAAACAAATTTCAGGTAAATAAAACCCAAGATAATTCAACACCAGCACGATTGTTCCCCAAGAAATACTGAAGGAACTTCTTTTAGCTAAAGGGAAATGATACCAACTAGAAATTAGATCCATAGGAAGAAATGAAAAGCCCTGGAAATGAAAATAAATGAAGAAATATTAAATGACTCCCTTGTTTGTTTCTTCTCTTAATTTCTTTAAAGACTGATCACTTAATACAAAAATTACTACATTGTACTTTAGGGCTTATAATGATATAGATGTAAAATAAATGACAATAAAACACAAAGGATTATATAAATATAATCATAGGGTCATAAGGGTCTTATATTTTAAATGAACTGTTAACATATTAACTCTAGTAAACTTGAATGCGTTAAGGATGGATATTGTAATTTCTAAAGCAACTATTAATATCAATCAGTTAGAGATACAGCTGAAATGTCAATAGAGAAATTATATGGAATACTATGGAATATTTTATTAACCCAAAAGAAGGCAAAAAAGGAGGAATGAAGACCATAAAATATCTGAGATAAATGGAAAAGAAATGACAATGTAGGTGAGACCAAATCATATCAATAATTACACAAATATAAATGGAGTTAACATTCCAATTAAAATCAGAGATTATCAGACCAGATAAACAAGCAAGATCTAATATGTATTGTCTAGAAGAAATATATTTTAAATATAGAAAGGTAAAGGAAAAGAAAAATATATACCAGTCAAACAATAATCATAAAAAAAGCTGGTGTAAAGGAGTACCACCAGAGATAAGGAGAGACACTTGATAATGATAGAAAGGATCAGTTCATTAAAAAGACACAACAATCCTTAAACATGTATGCACAACACAGAGCTGCAAAGTAAATGAACCTCACACTGACTAAATATTTCCTAAACACTAAATACACAAACAGACAAATACAAATAATAGTTGGCTGTTTTAACACACCTCTCTCAGTAATTAATAGAATAACTATATTAAAAAAACAACAACAACAACAACCAGTAAGGATAGAGAAAATTTGATCATCATCAACCACTTTAGTCTAATTGGTATTTATTGGACACTATAACCAAAAACTACAAAATACACAATATTTTTAACTTTGCAGCAAGGAAGAGAGTCGCATGATATATTCAAAGTGCTTAAAAAAAAAAAAAAATCTTCAGCCAAGAATACTCCATCCAGCACAGATATCATTCAGAATAGAAGGAGATATAAAGAGCTTCATAGATGAAGAAGACCTAAAGGAGTTCATGACCACTAAACCAGGCCTACAAGAAATGTTGAAGGAGATTCTTTTGGTGGAAAGTAAAGACCATAAATAAGAGTATGAAAATAAGTACATCTGTAAAAATCAGCCAAGGGATTAAAAAAATAAAAAGATGTGATGTATGACACCATCTATCTAAAATGTGGTGGGGAGAGGAGTAAAGAACGAGTTCAAACAAAAGTGACCATCAACTTAACATAGACTGCTATAACAGAAACCTAATGATAACCACAAATCAAAAACCAGTAATAGATATGCAAAGAACAAGGTGAAAGGAAACCAAATATATCATGAAAGAAAATGAGCAAACCATGAAAGAGGGCAAGATAAGAAAGGATCAAAGAAAAATCACAAAAACAACCACTAAAAAGGTAACAAAACAGCAGTATTTGATACATTTGATACAAATCTATCAATAACTACTGGGAATGGACTAAATGCTCCAACCAAAAGACACAGCAGAGTAACAGAGTGGATAAAAAAAGACCATCTGTGTACTATCTACAGGAAACTCCTTCAGCCCTAAAGACACCAGCAAACTGAAAGTGAGAGGATGATAGTCGATTTATCATGCAAATGCATGTGATAAAAAGAAGCTGGAGTAGCACTGCTTACATCAGACAAAACAGACTTTAAAACAAAGATTGTAACAAGAGACAAAGAAGGACACTAATCACAAAGGAATCAATCCAACAAGAAGATATAACAATTGTAAATATTTATACACCCAACATGGGAGCACCCAACTATGTAAAACAGTTAACAATAACATGAAGAAACTAATCAATAGTAACACAATAATAGTAGGGCACTGTAACACTTACATCAATGGACAGATCATCCCAAGAAAAAATCAACAAGGAAAGAGTAACTTTGAATGACACACAAGATCACATGGATTTAACAGATATATCCAGACTATTCCACCCTAAAATGGTAGAACACACATTCTTTTCAAGTGCACAAGGAACACTTTCCAGAAGAGATCACATACTAGATCACAAAAGAAGTCTCAACAAATTCAGAAAGATCAGTCATACATATTTTCTGAATACAATGTTATAAAACCAGAAATCACTGTAAGAAAAAAATGGAAAGAGCACAAATACATGGAGATTAAATAACATGCTACTAAACAATTAATAGGTTAACCAAGAAATTAAAGGAAAAAATAAACTTACATGGAAGTAAATGAAAATGAAAACATACAGGTCAAAAATATTTGAGATGTAGCAAAAGTGGTTCTAAGAGGAAAGTTTATAGCAATATAGACCTACCTCAAGAAGCAAGGAAAATCTCAATTAACAAGCTAAACTTATACCTCACAGACTTAGGAAAAAAAAAAATCCAAAACCAGCAAAAGGAAGGAAATAAAGATTAGAGCAGATATAAATGATATAGAAACTAATAATATTATTATTATATTTATAATAGGATATATTATAAATAAAACCAGGAGCTTGTTCTTTGAAAAGATTAACAAAACTGATAAACCTCCAGCCAGACTCGAAGGAAGGAAGGAAGGGGTCAAAATCACAAATGAGAGAGAAATAACAGCCAACATTGATGTGGGAAACAGAGACAGAAGAAAATCATTGAAATTCCTTACCTACTGACAAGCTCTTGAAACAGAGTGGCTCTCCCCTGGGGACTCAACTGCCCTCACCTTGAGGTTTTGCTAAGGACAATCCTAGCCTGACCAACCCCTTACTCCAACAGGTCCAACCAGGATCCTGTAAGTCTACTTTAACAATTCCTTTAGGAAACTTTATCTCTAAACGGCCAAGATAGTGTTGACAATCATTCCCAAGCATATGGCCCACTGATGTACATCTAAAGGGTCTCAGGAAAAGACCCTGTAAAAAGACCCTGTAAAAAGACCCTGTACTGGTAATGAATAACCTTTTCCCCAGACAATAGCTAGCCCCTCAAGGTCCTAGAAACCTTGCTTCCAAAATTCCTTAGAGACTTACATCATCCATAATCCCCTTTGTCCTCACCCACCCCCACCGCTGAGTCCACCCCTATTCTGCCTTTAAAAACTCCCACTGTAATCTGGTTCCGGGTCCAAGTCCCTACACTGCTGTGTCAGGTATACTTGGGCCCAAGCTTAAGCTTGTTAAATAAACCCTCTTGTGATTGCATCGGGTGTTGGCTCCTTGGTGATCTCTTGGACGTGAAAACTTGGGCATAACAAACATCACAAAATACAAACAATTGTAAGAGAATATTATGAAAAATTATAGGTGGACAATTGGACAACCTAAAAGAAATGGATAAGTTCCTGGGAACATATAACCAACCAAACTTCCCAAAGCAGAAATAGAAAATTTGAACAGACCGATTACCAGTAATGAAATTGAATCAGTAATCAAAAAAATCCCACAAACAGAAGTCCAACACAGATGGTTTCACAGTTGACTTCTACCAAGCATTTAAAGAAGAATTAATATCTATCATTCTCAAATTATTCCAAAAAATAGAAGGGTAAAAGAAACTTCCAAATTCATTCTATGAGCCAACATTGCTCTGATACCAAAACTAGGTAAAGATACCACACCAAAAGAGAGAGGGAGAGAGAACTACATGCCAGTATCTCTGATGAACATAGATGCAAAAATCCTCAACAAAATATTTGCAAATAAAATCCAACAATACATTTAAAAAATTACCACAATGAAGTGGGATTTATCCCCAAGATGCAAACCAATCAATCAATCAACATGATGTAGCACATTAACAAAAGAAGAGGATATGATCATTTCAATAGATGAGAAAAAGCATTTGATAAAACATAACATCCTTTCATGATAAAAGTTCTCAACAAAGTAGGTTGTGAGGGAACATACCTTAACATAATAAAGGTATGTATGAAAAACCCACAGCAAACATCATACTCAAATGGGGAAACACTGAGAGCTTTTCCCCTAAGATCAGGAACAAGACAAGGACGTCAGCTCTCTTCACTTTTATTCAAGATAGTATTGGAAGTCTTAGCCAGAGTGAACAAACAATAAAAATAAAGATATCAATTGGGGGCGCCTGGGTGGCTCAGTGGGTTAAGCCACTGCCTTCGGCTCAGGTCATGATCTCAGAGTCCTGGGATTGAGTCCCGCATCGGGCTCTCTGCTCAGCAGGGAGCCTGCTTCCTCCTCTCTCTCCCTCTGCCTACTTGTAATCTCTCTCTGTCAAATAAATAAATAAAATCTTAAAAAAAAAAAAAACCAACCAATCCAGAGTCCATATGTCCAACCACTTGGGCTTTAAAAAAAAAAAAAAAAAGATATCAATTGGTAAGGAAGAAGTAAAACTTCCACTATTTATAGATGACAGGATGCTTTGCATAGAAACTCTGAAGACTCCACCAAAAAAACTACTAGAGCCAACAGTTCAGTAAAGTTACTGGACACAAAATTGATGCACAGAAGTATGTTGCATTTCTATACATTAATACTGAAGCAGTAGAAAGAGAAATTAAGGAATCAGTCCAATTTACAATTGCAAATTGTAATAATAAAAAATAATAATAAAATACTTAGGAATAAACTTAACCAAAGAAGTGAAAGACCTATAATCTGAAAACTATAAAACATGATGAAAGAAATTGAAGATGACACAAACAAATGGAAAGACATTCCATGCTCATGGATTGGAAGAATAAATATTGTTAAAAATGTTTATATTACCCAAAGCAATCTACAGATTTAATGCAATCACTATCAAAACACCAACAGTATTTTTCTCAGAACTAAAACAAACAATCCTAAAATTTGTATGAAAACACAAAAGACCCTGAAAAACCAAAGCAATCTTGAAAAAGAAAAACAAAGCTGGAGTTACCACAATTCCAGACCTCAAGTTATATTACAAATCTGTAGTAATCAAAATAGTATGGTACTGACACAAAAATAGACAGATGGATCAATGGAACAGAAAAGAAATTCCAGAAATAAACTCACAATTATATGGTCAAATGATCTTCAACAAATCAGAAAAGAATATCCAGTGGGAAAAAGACAGTCTCTTCATCAAATGGTGCTGGAAAAACTGGACAGCTATGTGCAAAAGAATGAAACTGGACCACTTTCTTACACTATACACAAAAATAAGTTCATAATCGATTAAAGAGCTAGATATGAGTCCTGAAACAAGAAAAATCCTAGAAAAGAGCACATGCAATCATTTCTCTGACATCGACCATAGCAGTATTTTTCTAGATATATTTCCCAAGGCAAGGGAAGCAAAAGCAAAAATACACTATTGAGGCTACATCAAAAGAAAAAACTTCTGTACAGCAAAGGAAACAATTAGCAAAACTAATCAACAACATATTGAATGGGAGAAGATATTTACAAATGACATAACTAAAAAAGGGTTAGTATCCAAAATATATAAAGAACTTAAAAACTCAACACTCAGGAACCAAATCATCCAACTAAAAAATGGGCAGAAGACACGGACAGACATTTCTCCAAAGAAGACATACAGATGGCCAAGAGACACATGAAAAGATGTTCATCATCACTGACAATCAGGAAAACGAAAATCAAAACTATAATTACCTCTTGCCTGTCAAAATAGCTAAAATTGAAAACACAAGAAATTAAGTGTTAGTGAGGATGTGGAGAAAAAAGAACCCTCGTGCAAGTTGGTGGGACTAGAAACTGGTTGGGAATGCAAACTGGTACAGCCGCTCTAGAAAACCATATGGAGGCTCATCAAAAAGTTAAAAATAAAACTACTCTATAATCCAGTAATTGCACTATGATGTGTTTACACCCAAAATACATGAACAGTAATTCAAAAAGATACAGGCACCCTGGTGTTTATTGCAGCATTATTTACAAAAGTCAAATTATGGAAGCAGCCCAAGTTCACTGATAGATGAACAGACAAAGAAGATGTGGAGTATGGGGATATGTGTGTGGATGTATATATACTATTTGTAATGGAATATTATTCAGTCATAAAAAAGAATGAAATCTTGCCACTTGCGACAATATGGATGAAGGTAGAATACAATGCTAAGCAAAATAAGTCAGTCCAAGAAAGACAAATATCATATGACCCCACTCATGTGCAATTTAAGAATCAAAAAAAAAAAAAAGAGCAACAGAAAAAAAGAAAAAGAAAAAAAAATCAGAATCTCAACTATAGAGAACAAACTGGTGGTTACTGGTGGGAGGTGGGTAGCAGGAATGGATAAAATAGGTGATAGGGATTAAAGAGTACATTTCTCATGATGAGCACTGAGTAATATATAGAATTGTTGAACCATTATATTGTACGCTGAAATTAACAACAGTTTGTTAAGTATACTGCCCCTTTTCCTTTCCTGCCTTTCTTCTGACAATCCTTCATTAATGTCAGCAAAAAAGACCATCAGCAAGTTGATATTAACCTAACAGGCAGACAGATACATGACCAATGTCCTGATTGGCATGACTCAGCACACCTTGATTGCTTAAGATAGTTCTGCAAAAGAGCTCATAAAACTCCCTAAACTTAGAAACTCTGAGGGCAACCCTCTGAGGTCCCCTCCTTCTCTGGGAGCTTTGTACTACTGCTCAATAAACTTCTCTTTGCTGCTCATCAGTCTTAGTCTGGTCTACCTCTTCATTCTTTGAGATGACCAAGAACCACGAGCACTAAAGGCAGAGAAATCCTGCCAACACAAGGGCCTATGTCATCCGGCTCTGGCTATATCTCGGACCTATCATCCAGGATTTATCTCCATCAGCTTATCCTCAAAGAATGTCAAGCAGCCGCCTGCCTCAAGGCTTTTGGATTGACTGGGTTATTTTTGCTGTTCTTCAACCCTTTCCTCATCAGGATTGCAAAAATGGTAATTTTAAATTCTAACATGCTTTCCTCATTTCCTAGCTTTTTCCATAGAGAGAAAATATCCTTCATCAGCTATTTGGTTGTCCTGAGCTTAAGTTCTATTAAAAAAAAAGCAAGATAATTTTGTAAGAAAACTTTTTTCCTTCCCCTTATTTTTCTTCTATTTATCATTTTTCAAAATAATGATATTGTAGTATAATAAAAATATATATTTTGTCTTTGTTCTGGCTTCTGGCACAGAGCTCCTAAAACCCTTGGAATTTCCTGAGTTCCACAAGTGTCTTTTGTTATTCATAACAATCCCCTCTGGCCACATCTGAGTTTATGCTAATGAGGTGACTCAGTGTGGTATCCATAGATAGCTTCAGGATGGGGGCTAGTCACCAGAAAGGCAAACAAGTGGCTAGAGGGTGGGAATTTAGGCAGAGTGGGGGGAGGGGAGGATGAGAGATTGAAATACACAAACTTCTGAACAAAGCGATTCCAAGAGCTTCCAGGTTGGTGAACACATTAATATGCCCAGAAGGTGGCACACCTGGAGAGGGCGCTGAAGTTCTAAGCCCTCACCTTCCATATCCTGCCCTATATGCTCTTTTCCACATAGCTATTCCTGAGTTGTATTCTTTATAATAGACTGAGAAATCTGTTTTCCTGAGTTTGTGAGCTGTTCTAGTGCAGTATTAAGCTTGGGGGAGTGGGGGGCTGTGAGACCCCTGAATTTGTAGTCAGGCAGACAGAAACATGAGCAGCCTGGACAACTCCTCTGTGGCTATTGTCTCAAGTATAGGCAGTGGAGTCTGACACTAACTCAATGTTGAATACCCAGTTGGTGTGAGAGGATTTGATCATTTCAGAGATGTAATTCCTTAGCATCCTCTAAAGGTGACCAGAAAAGTTTTGTCTGTTTGTATTGAGCATCATGATAACTCAATGGATTTAGACATATTTGATGGGATTCAATCCACTGCAGTTATTATCCTTAATGAAGCCCATATCACATCACTCTTTGGCTAGAAGTCTTTCAGATCAGCTCCAGAATCCTTCTGACATGACCGTAATAATCTTTGGTACCCAGAAAGTAGCACTTTTAGTAGAGTTAAGTCATATTTTAACTGAAATCACAGGCATAGAATCAAAAGAAAGGATCATATTCTTTTGTCTGGTCCTTTATAAGATGGTCCCTTTGTTGATCAGAATAACAGAAGCACCTCAGTCTTCAACATTTTAACATACACTTTAACATTCAAAATGCTGGATTGAACATTTTTCATAGCAATTTGATTCAGCAAAATTTCTTAGAATGGGTCAACATCTATGCTCAATATATTTATTTATTCACATGTAAAGAAAATGGGACTTCTAGTTTAGAAGACATGAGGACACTGGGTCAAAATCAGGAATAGAAATAGCATTAAGATTATTCTTTGGGATTCAATATTAACTATTATTAATAACATTTAACTTAATATTACTAATGAGACCTTGTTATTACAGTTTATTAAGGTTAGATGATTCATATAACTGAATTAAACTTGGATTTTTTTTATTAGCAAACGTTTTTTAAATCTAATTTAATTTTAAAACGCTTTTTGAGTATAGTTGACAATGTTACATTAGTTTCAGATGTACAGTATAATGATTCAACATCTTTTTACATCATGCCACACTTATCACAAGTGTAACTACCATCTGTCACCATAGAATGTTATTCTACCATCACTGACTATATTCCTTATGCTCTGCCTTTGGTTCACATGACCTATTCATTCCATTACAGGAAGCCTGTATCTCCGGTTCCCCTGCACCGATTTTGCCCATTCCTCTTCCCCTTGGCAACCATCAGTTTGTTCTCTGTATTTACTTGTCTGATTCTGCTTTTTGTTTATTCATTTGTTTTTTGTTTTTTATTTCTTTTAGGCTCCACATGTGGGTGAAATCATATGATATTTGTCTTTCTCAATAACTGGATTAAATTTGAAGGAACTATTGGACTTGACTAAAGTAATATAAACTGTGAATGTTTATGGCAAGGTTTTAAGTTTCCTTTAAGAAGTGTTTTTGGGGGGCGCCTGGGTTGCTCAGTGGTTTGGGCTGCTGCCTTCGGCTCGGGTCATGATCTCAGGGTCCTGGGATCAAGCCCTGCATCGGGCTCTCTGCTCCGCAGGAAGCCTGCTTCTCTCTCTCTCTCTCTCTCTCTGCCTGCCTCTCTGCCTACTTGTGATCTCTGTCTGTCAAATAAATAAATAAAATTAAAAAAAATTTAAAAAAAGAAGTGTTTTGGGGAGGGGTGCCTGGTGGCTCAGTGTTAAACCGTTTAAGCCTCTGCCTTCAGCTCAGGTCATGGTCTCCGGGTCCTGAGATCAGGCCCCATATCGGGCTCCCTGCTCAGCAGGGGGCCTGCTCCCCCACCCCCGCCTGCCTCCCTGCCTACTTGTGATCTCTCTCTCTCTCTCTCTGTGTCAAATAAATAAATAAAATCTTAAAAAAAAAAAAAAAAAAGAAGTGTTTTTGGGAAAGGAACTATCTTGACTACAAATAGATTGCCTGGCCTAGAATTATATGGTAGGCTAAAGATATAGACTCTGCATTCATTACTCAGGTTTAAAGATCTACTGCATAACTAATCATGTGCTTAATTAATAGTAATAAAAATATTCATCACCCTGTGAATAAAGTTCATTAAATAGATAAATATGATAAACTGTGAACCCAGATGGCATTTTGCCAGCAAGAAAAAAAAAGCTATTCTCTCTGGTATATAAGAAACGGAATTAAACTTTCTTATCTTTCTCCTTCTCCTTCTTCTTCTTCTTTTGTAACAAATTATTTACGCAAAAACACTCTCCAACAAATGATTTGAAGGGAGAGAATATGAAACTTAGTCAATCTCAAAACAGCCTATACCAAAAGTTTTTACAAAATCCCTAGTGTACTTGCTTTTATTTTTTTATTCCTTTATTTTAGTCAAGTGTATTCTATACACAGTGAAATGCTCTGTGTTATTGTTTGATGAGTTTTGACAAATGAATATACCATACATCATACTCTTATCAACATATAAAATATTGACATCACCCTAGTAAGTTTCTAAAGGCCTCTTCTCTGTCAGCCTCCATGCCCACAAGAAAATACTATTGTGATCTTTTCCACTATAGGTTTGTTTTCCATGTTCTGGATGCTCATATACAATGTATTCTCAAGTGTTTTGTTTGCTTCTTTCCTTCAGCCCAATGTTCCTGAGACTCATTCATGTTGCTACATGTCAGTATTTAGCTCCTTTTTACTGCTGAGTAACATTGTATGGATAAACTAAAAACCTATTGTTAGAAACAGGTTCATTATAGTTTTTTACTTTATTTGTAAATAACGCTGCTATGAAATTCCAGTTAAGTCTCTTCAGATACTATTTCCTTTTTCTTGGGTAAATACTTAGGAATATAATTTCTGAGTCATAGGGTAGGTTATGTTCAACTTTATAAGAAACTGCCAAACTGTATTCTGGGTCCTTGTACCACTTTATACTCCCTCTAGCAGTGTGCACGGGTTTCAGACGCTCTAACTCTTTGCCAACATTTAGTGTTTATAGTCTTTTTAATTTTATCCATTCTGGTTGGTGTGAAGTGGTAATTAATTGTGACCGTATTGGTATTTCCTTTGTGACTAATAATGTCAAGCAGTTTATTGACCATTTTGGAATTCATTTCTTGTAATTTTTCTTATAAGTTCATTATTTCTATCATTAGTCTCCTGATTTCAGTTAATGAGCTCAACAGTTTTTATTTTGAATCATGTTAGTGTTACTAATGTTGAAAAAAATTGCTATGTAGCCACTAAAATTTTGTGTGGCACTTCATTCTGTTATTTAACAATTTAACAACATAGTTCCCAAGTACTAGAGATCAGTTTCACTCTTAATGCAGTTTATCTTTATATGTTATTATCAGTATCCACAGAATAAGCTGGAATGTTGGAATAGACATGTTTTGTTACTATTGTTAAATCAATTCCTAAAGTCTTTAAATTCTGTTAGGTTACCCCAACCCCACCCTTCCTCCTTTAGGTAGTGTTTTATAAATTAATTATTCACTATTGTGCAAGACAACATGGTGTTAGGAAGAGAGTAAGACAGATTCACTTCTGAATATAACTCTACCAGTTATAAGGTGTGTTACCTTGGTTAAGTACTAAGCTCCCTATGGATGTTTTCTTCTGTGCAAAGTAAAGTACTAAGTTGAATAGTACTTTCTTTTAATTGAAATGAATCTGAATGAGATGCCAGACATAAAATAATTGTCAGAGATTAGAAGCTTAAGAAGTACTAGTTCTCCTTCTCTTATGATACCTGTGCGAAATTCAGCTTTTTGGTTCAGTTTTACATTTATTGAGTCCCCAACACATGCTGGGTACTGGGCTAGACACAAATGCAAAAATGAGTAAGTTCTGGCCCCTGCATTTAAACAATTGAAGAGTTTATTAAGACCAACACATAGTGAGAACTCATTTCGTCTGAAAGGAGATGAGAACTACCAAGATCAGTTTACATTTCCTGTTCTTTATGATAAATACTAATTTTATTGTAAAGGCAAAACAAAATAAAATGATTAGTTTTTGCATCAGTCTAGAATATTTTAGCAAAGTAAGCTTTATTCTCATGAATTTTAAAATAGACTTATAAATAAAACCTATTTATATACTGTCTTAAGGTATTTTCATTCATAAGAATCACAACACTCTTTTTGTTTTATTTACCAAATAAGAAGTGTGGTATTTTTAGCGAGTCACATTTGTAATTTGCCTAGTTGCTTCATAAGTAGCTCCTTCAAGAAAAGAAAAATAACATTTTCTTAAGTGTCAACTATATTATACCAGATATTTTATATGCTTTAAATCATTTAACTTATATAAGGTACCTTTTGGTTCTATTGACTTTCATAAAGCCCATTAATCCAAATGTTTGTATAGAGATTCCATTATGGATTGCATTTCCTATTTCAGTTAAAACTTTCTAAACTGCAGTTGCTTTCATTTGCTCTTTCCATAGATTCAAGTAACCTCCCTTTGAAATGGACAGATTATCTCTTGTGCAAGAAACAAGATGACTTTTTAATACACTTTTTGTAGTGGCCAACAACTCTACCTCTGCGATTCCTGCTATAACCGAGAAAAAAAAATATTTGGCATTGTCTTCATACTTCAAAATTTCTTAAATTAGAAGAAATCTTTATTCCCTAGAGGAAAATAAATTCTATGATTGCATGTCAAAATCTATCATAAAGACCTTGCACTCTTCATTTTTTGCATTACCTTGAAAACAATTATAGGAAGATTATAAAGTTTGAACGTTCTATTGATCTTGGTTAATTTAAAATTCATGGTAAACATAAATAGGAATTTTTTTAAATAAAACCACACCCAACAAGCCTTATTGGATGCATTTAAGACAAAGTGGTAATTTTTAACACCTGTCATTAATCTAATGTCCTCTGCAAATATGTGCAATTAAAATAAATCATGGTCAGTTTTGGCTACTTTGGACATAATCATCAAATTATTAAGTTAAACATAAATTAAAGACTAATTCCAGCTTATAAAATTAAGTTCTTAAGAAGTCTAATTAGTTGCTTACAAATTAAAAGTAGGGCTTTTAAATTCCCTCATATATGATCACATAAAAATATTTTATTGGTGAATATTTATAAATAGTCAAAATACAGCCACACTACTAAATATAATATTAAAACTTGAGATCCAGGAGAGCCTGGGTGACTTAGTCAGTCTGCCTTCAGCTCAGTTCATCATCACAGGGTCCTGGGTTCAAGTCCCACATCAGGCTCTCTGCTCATCAGGGAGCCTGCTTCTCCCTCTCCCTCTGCCTGCCACTATGCCTACTTATGATCTCTCCTCTCTCTTTCTCAAATAAATAAATAAATAAAGTCTTAAAAAAAAGAAAACTTGAGATTCAAATTTTTATCTATCCTAGATCATTTTACCAAAAACACATTCATACTAGTCAATACTAAAAAATACACTGTTTTTAATCTTGAGAAAATAATAATTTTTACTGCAGAGTTTTTCATTTTTTCAAATATGTTTCTTCTCTAAATATATACATTTTATTTTTTTATTTTTTAAAATTTTATTTATTTATTTGAGAAAGAAAAAGTAAGTGCATAAACAGAGGGGCAGAGGGAGAAGTAGGAGCAGACTCCCCAAGAGCAGGGAGCCTGATGTGAGGCTTAATCCAAGGACCCTGAGATCATGACCTGAACAGAAGGCAGATGCTTAACTGATTGAGCCACTCAGGCACCTCTAAATATACACAGTTTAAAACTTTAATTAAATCAAATATTTTTCACTATCTCTATCTTTATCTCCTTCCCTTATTCTCCATATTACTCATTTGTTTGTTTTGAGTACCTAATTATTACTGACTGAGATAGGGAAAGGGGGGGGCGAATAAAGCCATGAGGAAATTCCTCTCACAAGTTCTCTCTCTTCCTTCATATTTGTAGGGATGAGGCGGTAGGTAGGACTATAAGCTCCCTGGAAATTCAGCCCCATGAATGAGCTGGGCCCTTATAGCTACTTGAAACTTTTACTAGTCTAAATATCTTTGAAGTCCCCAAATAAGGCTTAAAGGGCTAGGAAATCACAAATTTAAAAACAAACTTCTAATTTATTTAGAAGTTGTCTGTCTTAGAGCCTGGGTAGCTCAGTCAGTTAAGTGTCTGTGTTTGGCTCAGGTCATGACCTAGGGGTCTGAGGATCAAACTCTAGAGTGGGCTCTCTGCTCAGAAGGGAGTATGATTTTCCCTCTCCCTCTCTAATTATTCTCTTGTGCTCTCTCTCTCTCTCAAATAAATATATAAAATCTTAAAAAAAAATAAGTTCTCTGTCTTTTCTCTCATTGTTACACATCTAGTTGACAGAATTACAAAAGCAGCAAGAAAAAACAACTTGTTCTGTACAAGGAAACTGCCATAAGACTAATAGCAAATTTTTCAGTAGAAGCTTTGCAGACCAGAAGAAAGAGGCATAATATATCCAAACTGCTCAAAGGGGGGAAAAAAACAACCAAGAATACTCTGCTGGTAAGATTATCATTCAGGATTGAAGGAGAGATAGTTTTATAGACAAGCAAAAGCTAAAGAAGTTCATCACTACTAAACTGGCCTTATAAAAAATGTTAAAAGGACTTCTTTAAGCTGAAAAGAAAGAGTATTAATTGTTAACAAGAAAACAAATGAAAGTATAAATCTCACTGGTAAATATATAAAAAGGTAGTGGATTATTATAAAACTTCTATGCAGGTTAAAAGACAAAAGTAATAAAAATAACTATAATAGTTAAGGGACACATGAAATAAAGATATAAAATGTGACATCAAAAATAAGATGTAGGAGGGAGTAAAAATGTAGACTTTTAGGATTTGACCAAATTTCAGTTGCTATCAACTTCAAATAGACTGTTTTATATATGAACATGTATATGATATTACATGTGAGCCTTATGTTAAGCAAAAAGCAAAATCTGATATAGATATACAAAAGACAGTAAGAATGGAATCTAAGCACAATACTAAATACAGTCATAAAAACACAAGGGAACAGAGCAAGAGAAGAAGAAAGGAACAGAGAGGAGCTACAAAAACAGTCAGAAAACAATTAACAACAGGCAACAAGTACATACCTATCAGTAATTACTTTAAATGTAAATGGACTAAATACTCTAATCAAAAGACACAGATTAGCTAAATGGACAAATAAACAAGACCTATCTATATGCTGCCAACAAGAGACTCACTTCAGATATAAAAAACCCAAAATCTAGAGGCAAAGGGATGGAAAAAATTGTTCCATGCAGATGGAAACCAGAAGAAAGCTGGGGGAGCTGTACTTACATCAGACAAAATAGACTAAAACAAAGACTGTAATAAAAAACAAAGATGGGCATTACATAATGATTAAGGGGTCAATCCAACAAAAGGATATGTATTTGTAAATTTTTATGTACCCAACATAGGAGCATTCATATATATAAAACAAATACAATAATAATATCCATTGGCATCAATGGATAGATCATCCATATGAAAAATCAATATGGAAACACTGGCCTTGCCTTCAGTGACACATTAGACCAGATAAACTAAACAGATATATACAAAACATTCTATCCAAAAGCAGCAGGACATATATTTTTCTCAGTGCACATGGAAAGTCTCTAGCATAGATCATATATGTTAGGTCATTAATCATGTCTCAATAAGTTTAAGACTGAAATAATACCAAGTATCTTTTCTGATCACAGTGATATGAAACTAAAAATCAATTAGAAGATGAAAACTGAAAAAGAAAAAAGTATATGGAGATTAAACAATGTGCTACTGAATAACCAATGTGTCAATGAAGAAATCAAAGGAGAAATTTTTAAAAAATACCATGAAAATGGAAGTACAACTTACTAAAATCTTTGGGATGTAGCAAAATCAGTTCTAAGAGGAAAGTTCATAGTGATAAAAGCTTACCCTAAAAAGCAAGAAAAATCTCAAACAATCTAACTATATACTTCAAGGAACTAGGAAAAAAAAAAAGACCAATGAACTAAGAGCTGGTTCTTTGAAAAGATAAACAAAATTGACAAAACTTTAGATAGACTCAAAAAACAGAGGATTCAAATAAATAAAATAAAAAGATTTACAACGGATACAACAGAAATACAAAGGATTATAAAGACTACTATGAACAATTATATACAAAGAAGTTGGCCAGCCAAGAAGAAATGGATAAATTTCTAGAAACATACAATTTTTTAAGGCAGAATAATGAAGAAATAAAAATTTGAGTAGGCTGATTACTAGTAAGGAAATTAAAGCAGTAATCAAAAACCTCCCAACAAATAAGATTCTAGGTTTTACAGCTTCCTTGGTGAATTCTACCAAATATTTAAAGAAGAGTTAATGCCAATGCTTCTCAAACTCTTCCAAAAAACAGAAGATGAGAGAATGCTTCCTAACTCATTTTACAAGGATACCACAAAAAAAGAAAACTACAGTCTGATATCCCTGATAAACACAGATGCAAAATCCTCAACAAAATAGTAGTGAACTAAATTCAACAATAGATTAAGAGGATCATCAAGTGGTATTTATTCCAAGGATACAAGGATGGTTCAACATCTACAAATCAATCAAAATTATACACAACATTAACAAAATGAAGGATAAAAACTATCTCAATAGATACAGAGAAAGCATTTGACAAATGGATTCAACATCCATTTATGATAAAACCTCTCAACAAAGTGGATATAGAGGGGATGTACCTCAGCATAATAAAGGCCATATAAGACGAGCCCACAGTTAACATCATACTAAATGGTAAAAAGCTAAAAGCCTTTCCTTTAAGATCAGGAACAAGGTAAGGATGCTCACTCCTACTACTTTTATTCAACAGAGTATTAGAAGTCCTACCCATGGTAATTAGGCAAGAAAAAGAAAGAAAATACATCCAAATTGGAAGGGAAGAAGTAAAACTGTCACTATTTGAAGATGACATAGTAGAATTAATAGATTCAGTAAAGTTACAGGGTAAAAAATCAACATACAAAAATCTATTGCATTTCAATAAACTAACAACTATCAGAGAAATTTTAAAAATCCCATTTATAATTGCATCAAAAAGAATGAAATCTAGGAATAAATTTAACCAAGAAGGTAAAAAACTTGTATGCTGAAAACTGTAAGACATTAACAAAAGAAACTGAAGACACAAATAATTATAAGATAGTCTATGCTAATGGAGTAGAAGAATTAGTATTAAAATATCCATATTACCCAAAGCAATCTATAGACTCAATGCACTCTCTATCAAAATTCCAATCACACATTTCACAAAGATAGAAAAAATAATCCTCAAATGTGTATGGAACCACAAAAGACCATGAATAGCCAAAGCAATCTTGAGAAGAACAACAAAGCTGGAGGCTTCATGCTCCCCGATTTCAAACTATATTACAAAGCTATAAAAATGAAAACAATATGGTACTGACATAAAAAGACTCACACAGATCAATGGGACAGAATAAAGAGTGCAGAAATAAACCCATATATATGGCCAATTAACTTACAACAAAAGAGGCAAGACTATACAACAGGGAAAGGACAGTTTCTTTAATAAATGGTGTTGGGAAAACTGGATGTTATATGCAAAAGAATGAAATTAGACTATTATACTATACATAAAAATAAGCTCAAAATGAGTTAAAGACTTTAAAAGACCTGAAACCATAAAACTTCTAGTACAAAACATAGCCAGTAAGCTTCTTGACATCATTCTTGGCAATGATTTTTTTAGATCTAACTCCAAAAGTAAAGGCAACAAAAGCAAAAATAAACAAGTGGCAATACAGCAAATTGAAAAGCTTCAGAAAAGAAAATTATCATAAAAGTGAAAAGGCATTACTGAATTCGAGAAAATATTTGCAAACTATGTATCCAAACTCATACAAGTCAACATCAAAACAAAACAACTGATTAAGAAATAGGCAGAGGGTTTGAATAGGCACTTTTTCCAAGAAATACAAATGGCAAACATGAAAAAGTGCTCAATATCTCAGAGTCATCAGAGAAATGCAAATCAAAACCACAATGACTTGTCACTTCACACCTGCTGGAATGGTTATTATCAAAGAGACAAGAAATAACTAGTGTTGGTGAAGACTGGTAAAGGTGTGGATTACAGGGAACTCACATGTACTGCTGGAAGAAATGTAAATTGTACAACCATAAATGCAAATGTCAACAGTATTGACTTTTGTCAAAAAATTCAAAATAACTTCTAGTTATAAGATAAATAATTTAAGGAGATGAAAAATACAGCATAGGGAATATAGCCAATCATGTAAAATAGAAAGTGAATAGAACTAATAATCCAACAATTCTAATTCTGGGTATTTTATCACAAAAAGACAAAAACACTAATTCATCAAGATATATGCATCCTTATGTTTATTGCATCATTATTTACAACAGCCAAGATATGAAAAGGACCTAAGTGTCCATCAATGATTGAAAGGACAAAGAAGATGTGGTATAAACACACACACACACACACACACACACACACACACACTGCACACATAATGGACTACTACTCAGCCATGAAGAAATGAAATCTTGTCATTTGTGACAACATGGATGGACCTTGAGGGTATTAGGCTAAGTGAAATAAGCCAGACAGAGAAATACAGATATTGCATGATCTCACTTATATGTGGAATCTAAAAAACAAAACAGATGAGCAAATAAAACAAAATTTATGTATTCAGAGAACAGAGTAGTGGTTGCAGGGGCAGGGGGGAGTATACACTTCTACTTGTGAAATAAATAGGGGATATGATGTGTGGCATAGTGATCACAGTCAATGGTACTGCATACATATTTGAAGGTTGTCAGGAGAATGGATCACGAACATTTTCATCACAAGAAAAATATTTTTTTGTAACTTTTAACGGTGATGGATGGTAGCTGGACTTACAGTGGTGATCATTTGCAGTATGTGCAAGTGTCAAATCATTATGTTATATACTTGAAACTAGTCTAATATTTATGTCAACTATACCTCAATTACAAAAAGTTAAGGACCTTCTTTAATAATGTCAGGAAAATAATGTGATACTCACTAGTCTTCACTCACCTTTGGACCTGGTAATCCAGGTAACCCAGGATTTCCATGTGGCCCTGGTATGCCCTGCAAATAGTAGAGAGGTCAGATCGCTCTTAGAACAGATCCAGATACAAATAATAGGCAATAAACAATGTTTATTGTAACATTCAAATATTGCACAGCATAATTTCATAAAATGAATGGGACCTTTTTTTCTCCCCCACAAAGTTCTTCATGTTTTCCTAGATGTTGGATATTTCACTCTTGGACAAGAGAGCTACACTAATTACAGAGGACTGTATTTCCCATCTTTTGATTCAAAACCCTGCCTTGAGATGCTTACCTCCCTTATTTTTCACCCTTATCTCCAGCCATATTGCATAGTGCTACTTCTAAAAGCTATGCAGAGTAAGAAGCCTAAAAATAAGAAAGTGCAAATGTTTAATCTTCTGCTAACATGTGTTAACCCTTTCTGCACTTGGGTTTTTGTTTATGACATTATGTATGCCTATAAGACTTAGTTCATTTCATTTTGCCCTCCTACAGCTGCCCAAATCATTCTTCAAGTGTCAGCTAAGATCCCACCTCATTTTTAAGTCCTAGCTACACTGTTATAAAGTGATTTCTCTTTCCTACTAACTTCCATAGGAATCAATGCCTGGAAAATTCATTTGCAATTAATTGTATATGCTTTAAGATATCTCTTACACTGTTTAATCTGTTCTTTAAATATTTTATTGCTATTTTAGCTATCTTATGATATGTGCCATTTAGTTCTAGGATTTTTTTGAAAAGGGGCTGTTTTTCATATCACCAGTATAGCACTTGGAACATATTAGATACTCAATAAATATTTGTCAATAATTGCTTCTATTTACCAACTATGCATAGATAACTGTGCTAATGCTTTATTTATTTCCCATTACCTATTTATAAGTGAAGAAACTTAAGCTCATGGGACCAGCAAACAGAAGAACTAAGATTCACCTCCAGAAAGCCTTTCAGGTGACCCCTATATTCATCTGGGTTTGGTACCCACTCCTGGGCTCTTCGGCCATACTTCTAGGTTAACATATCACATATAGTTAATAATTACTTATTTTCCAGCCTTTTCAATTCTGAATTGATAGAGCATTGTGTTTCAGAAAGGAGAGAGGCATCAGCAATGGCAATACTGGTGGTATATCTAGCAAAATCAAAACTAAGGAAAAAAGATGAGATGTTATGACACATGCCATTTGTAACCTTCAAAAAGTAAATTTCAATAAAATAGGTGGAAAGATTATGGAGATTTACAAGTGAGTTATTGGTGGAGATGTAGGGCAACGGCATAAACTATTATTTAACAAAGCTCAATAGTGCAATGGTGAGCTAGGAGCATAACTTTAGGAAAAATTAATGTCAGTGAAAGTTTGAGGGTTTTTCTTTAAGAATAATTTATTAGTTGTTGCCAAATGAGACAAAATCTAGGGAGAAAAAAAATAAAAAGTTGCAAGTTTTAAGATAAATAATGGAATGAGGATAAAATTAGGCACACAAATGGGATAATTAGTCTTGAGAAGAGGAATATATTCCTTCCTTAAAGAAAGGATTAGAAAAATCTTTTAAAAAGATAAAAATTAAAGAAGGAAACTGCTGCATCATGAGAATAGCTGGAGCCTCAGACGTTGAAGGTCATGCTGTGGGGAACAGCCTCCATGGTGGAAAGGGAATGGAATTAGGGCAGAAAGAGATCCAGTTCCTCAGAAGAGTAGGACCCAGACAGAGAGTGAGGAGGACAGAAGTGGTGCGCCAGCCACGGGAGGGGGTGTGGGCGCCTTCATGAGAGACTCTGAGGGGAACGTGATAGGTCATCAAGTAGAAAGAAATCAACCAAATGCCAAACAAAACTACACCAGTCGCGTTCATTTAAGGCCTCATACAGACAAAAGTTTGTTGTGAATATGGACGACTCACAGTAATAGTTCAGGATGATTTTTCATTATATTGTTTACATGACAGATAAAAATCAGGATAGAAAGAAAGTGGATTGTCCATGGCATACGTATTTGTCTTTGTAATAGTCATAATTCCTTTTCTGGCTCTTACAAGAATGCCTGTTAGTAAAAGTCCACATTGATTTTTTTCAGTTTCAAAAGAAATGAATTTTAACACAGCAGTAAATCTTTTTTGGACCTGTGTAATGTGAGAAACTACTGCTGATCCTTAAGGCAGCTTTTTCCTCAGGACAATTATTTTTCTAGTCCGTAGTTCCAGCATTTTCCACTATGTAATCCAGGAACGTACTATTTTAAGGCAGCCCACTCCTCTTCATTTCCCAAAGCAAATGAACCCCACCTTGAACCATCAACTACCGATGAGATCACTTTATAATGAAGAATAATGTTACAAGTAGCACTACAAGAGCCACTAATCTACAAATTTGATAATCCTTTTTGGGCATGTTCACAGAGAATGCTTTGGCTGGGTGTTTACTCTCAAATAAACAAGCTGCATATGTTCCCGAGTTTTCTCTTGAATTGGCAAAGGTAGGGCTATGTTTGAAGATCCAGGCAGGTTTCCAAAGGAAGTGTATACTGTACAATACTAGGAAGAACATACTGCAAAGTTACTAATTCTAACAGCAAGTGGGACATGGAACTCATTCACTTACCCGTGGACCTCTCTTTCCTGATGGACCTGGGATACCTGCTGGACCCGGTGGACCCTTGGAAAAAAAATGCCGAGATGTCAGACACCGTAATAGACCCATCTTTTCTCAAAAGTCTCATTAAGATTCCCAAACTAGGGCTTCTTTTTCAGTCCCCAGTTGATAATGATTTTAAAGTAACATGAATCCCCTCACCCTAATCAGCAGGGATGAGAGTTGAAACTCAAGTGTCCTCTTTAATCTGGCCAGAAATGGCAGCAGGAAGTCTGTGACTTATGGTTACAGCCACTGTATCTGGTTTTTACAGGGACCATAACTAGTAGTTTTATGGGTAATTTTTACCTAACTTTACTTTTACTACTGAAGGCGGAATTCAATTTAGGGTTTGGAGACTGACAAATACAGGTTTTTCCAAACACATTTCAAAAGACTTGCCCTGAAAAATTAAAGCACTGACCATATTATGTTCTTTTAAAAGACTTATAGCAAGAATCTGTGTAACGTGTTAAATTGTTATAATGAGATCCTTCTAGTATATTCAGTAATAAATCTGCCTTACACCAAATACAGCATACCCGGAGGTCAGTAATAGACTTAAATAGTTTGCAAAACAAAGTAGGAAAGCAAAAATTGATTTATTTTAAAGTGTTCTGAGTTCTTTAAATGTTACTTATTAAATATATCAAATAAGAAATAGGAAATTACTACTTTACTTCCTCATGTAATGCTTTCTATCATCTTTTTTACTTTAACAATCAACTGGGGCAGAATGAATTTGGGATATGGTTAACACATTCATTCATTCATTCATCTTTCATTCACTTGTTACTGAGCACTCTGCTGACATGGAATTATTCTTCATGTCTTTAGGCCACATACATCTTCCATTTTACAAATATCCATTCAATATAGCCTTCAAAATAGTATGAACATTGAAATTAGACATACCAAAGTTAAAGTACTAGCCCTCTCATTAACAAGTAGCATGACCTAATGAGCCTCATTTTTATCAGGCATTTTTTCTCATTCTTATTCTCATTTCTTATTCTTGATATTAACTACTCTTTGAAATTTTCTTCTTTTATTTATATTACAGTCATTTTGAAGTTTTGTAATGTTCTTTATATATTTTGAAATGTCCATTTTCCTTTAATTGTATTTTTTCCTCTCTTATCCCCTAACCTGATCAAAATCTTTCATGTATTTCCTAATATTGAGAGATAAGTACTATTTCTATTCAACCTCAGACTGAGGGCATGCTCCTTCCTAAGCTGTTCAAATATTTTAACAGCTATTATTATGTTACTAGCATTCATCCAAAATTGACTTCCACTTATTTTTTTTTAAATTGGAATTCTTTTCACAGTTCTGGTTCTGTTGTTATAATCAGAAATTAAAGTAAACTTATTTGAAGTCCCCCCAAAAATAAGAAAAATGGAAAATTAAAACAGAATGTCTAGTTTGGTTTATTGCCTTATCACACAATACATTACAACAAAAGGAAACACGATTCCATTCACACTGAAAAGGTAACAACATTAGCTACTGGGGAAGAAAGAAAGTATATTTTATGTCATGATGGAAATATTTATGTTGTTTAATAAGCCCTAAATAAAAATCAATTTTAGCTTTCTTCACAATTTTGCATTTTCAAATCTTTGAGAGCAGATTATTAAGAGGGACTTCTAGAAAACAGGAAAACAAACTGATTTGATATGTCATGACTGATTGAGGAGAATAAGTTATTTTCTGTAAATTAAAGTTAAATACTAAAAATGGCACTCTAACTTTGAGATTATTAGTTATTAAGAGAAATTCAATGACAATTCAATGACAAGAACAGTGGTTTTGCAATTGTCCTGTCTAGATTCAAATCATGCCTCAAGCATTTACTAGCTGAATGACCTTGGACAAGTCAGTTACTCTTTCTAAGCCTTAGTTTCCTCATCTTTAAAATACTGACGATAAAAATACACCTTTCAAAGTTCCTGCGAACATTAAAGATACTAGAGGTATAAAATACTTATAACCATTGCTGATACATAGTAATTAACCAGTAAACTCTAAGGTAATGAATTTTTTAAAGGTGTATATGGGCACAACAAGCACTCAATTCATGTTAGTTATAATTACTAGGATAATTATTATATTACTAGTATATAAATATATACACTAAGGCAAATATATTCACTAGACAAAACTTTTAAAACATAGTAATGCCTGGGTAACCAATCTTGGAAATCCTGTATCTAAATTTCCTTTTTTAATTGCTTTAGTCACTCATTCATTCACTCAATCGATAGACATTAGTAAGCATCAAGCCCCCCTGCAGCTTAAGACTGGATAAAAAGACACACGTTAACAGATAAGCATATAATTATACATTTTACTTAGTGATATGAAGGAAAAGAACAAACAAGCAACAGAGAGATTAACAGGGTGCACCTAATTTATTTGTTGTAGCAGAAAAGACTTCCCTGAGGAGGTGCTAAGTTAGACTGAAAAGACAAAAAAGAGAAGAGAGGAGGAAGTAAAATTCCAGAAAATTGGAAGAAAATGAACAAAGCAAATGGAACAAAAAGCGACAGTGTTATTGAGGAATTAAAAGAAAACGTAGTGAGCGTAAGGAAAAGGGGGAAAAAATGAGGCTGCAGAGGTAAGAAGGAGCCAGATCACATATAGCTGCATAGGTTATAATAAGAAGTCTTTCATTTATTCTAAGTGCTTTATTCTTCTGCCACTGAAGAATTTAAGCAATTAAATGATGTGATGTGATTTGTGTTTTCAAAAAGATCACTGGAGAATTTACATAAAATATGGCAGAATGAGAACATTTTTTAAACTATCCTCCCTCTCTCAAAACCCACTGAAAACAACAAAAAACACCATCTCGAACGAAACAACAAAAGGACCACAACCACAAACCACAAAATATGATGATTATCTTCCAAATACTGAGAAAGTCTGTGGTAAGGAAAGATGTTGAGAGATGACCAAAAACAGAAAACCTCCTCAGACCTCAAATCTTGGACAGGCTGCAGATATCTAAATGCATGTCAATCCTGAAAGTTCATTCCAAAAATCCTTTGATTAGCAGTGGAGAGGTTGAAAGGGAATGAGAAAGCTGCAATACATGTGATTAATGACCCAGTGAAGACCCAGCTCCAAACCCCCAAGAGTAAGGAAGGTAGATTTGAAGAGGAAAACCCCACCATTTTTATGATCTGCGACCAAACTCCTAACCCCAGGAGATTGTTGGTGGTGAGAAGGGATAAAACACAGAAGCATAAATCATCATATTGGTTCTTAGAGGTCCTATGAAATAAAGGGCTTCATAACAAATTGTACATGAAAATAAGAGGAGATATGTTTCTGGATAGAGGACAAAATAAATATGATCAGATGGTGTTTAAAGGCAGCAACTTAAATCTGACACTGTGTACCACTCCACCTTACTTCCCTTTGCCTTTCCCTGTACTATTCTAAAACAAATGGTGGCCCAATTAGAGCTCTCTTTATTTTAAAAATGGCTAATAACCAGAAAGAAACCATCAGGTGACCTATACATACATATAAGGAGAGGGAAAAGTATGAGGACAGAAAAGTAGATGAAAATTATTTATCAGAGGAGGAATTACTCTACACAACAGAGAAAAAGTTCAGACATAAAGAATTTCAAGATGCCATTTTTCTAGATAAAGCTCAAAGAAGAGTTATAAGAAATACAAGTAACAATGAAGGTAATAAAATGTGAACCAGAAGAGTTTAAGAAAGACAAGAAAAGAGCAAAAAAAAAATTATAGATGAAAACCATGTCAGATACAATAAAATCTGATTAAATACAATTGAAAAATCAATAGAGGAATGTGAGTGCGGGATAATCGAAATCACACAAAATGAAATACAGAAAAGCAATCACATAGACATGTTTGTAAAAAAGATAATACTATCTATCATCACAAAGAACATCTAACATATACGTATGTTGGGGTGCCTGAAGAAGAACATGGAAAAATGGGAAAGAAAAAATATTCGAGGATATAAGGGAAGATGTTTGTATAATGAAGTAAAAATAATCTTCATATCAGAGCAATAGCAGAAAAACCTGAAACAGGCCTAAATAGGTTTAATGAACCTCAGAGATGATGAAAGCAAACATTTCCCATGATCCCCATGATTTGGCTCCTGGCCCTATGCCAAACTCTTTTCCTATACTTCAACTGTATTGATAGAAGACCCCCAAATCTATATCCCTATCTTAATCTCTCTTTTCCACTTTAGATTTTTAACTTTTCCAACAGCTGACTGAATTTTCTTTAAAGATTTTTGTTTATTTATTTGACAGAGAGGGATCATAAGTAGAGGCAGAGGGAGAGAGAGATGGGGAAGCAGGCTCCCTGCTCAGCAGGGAGCCTAATGCGGGGCTCGATCCCAGGACCCTGATATCATGACCTGAGCCAAAGGCAGAGGCTTACCCCACTGAGCCACCCAGGTGCCCCATGAATTTTCAACAGTATCTTCAATGTTCTAATTTAGTGTCCTCTCCTAATTACTGATTTTAGTGATGGTATTACCATTTTCTCAATCCACAGACTTAAAACTTCAGACATCTTTTATTCTCTTCCTTTCTGTTTCGTCCCAGCTCCAATTAATTTCCTAGTTCTACCAAACCTTTCTTCAAAATATTTTTTTTCTTCAAAATATTTCTTAAATCCTACCTTTCCTCTTTATTTTCACTGCTGTCATCCTAGATACTGTCCTAGTCTTGTAACATCAAGATGATAGCAGGAACCTCTTGTCTGTATTGGGTGCTACAAACAGACTGACTTCCCTATTAGTATCTCTGTTTAGAAACCTACAAAATTCCTCATGAGGACAAGATCAAGTTAGAACCATCAGTTTGACAGTTAAAATTCTCCATAACCTGACAACATCTAACTTGGGTCTTATATGTGTCCAACATTATTTGCTCTAACATCATGAAAGAGTTTGAGCTTTAGAGGCTGAAAATCTGAACCCAACTCTGGCTCTGCCATTTATTAGCAATGTGGTTATGAGTAAGTAAATTAACTTTTCTGGACTTCAGTTTCTTCAAATGAAAAATGAGGATAACACCAGCCTCACCAAGATATTTTAAGGTAAGATAATGAATGTAAAGGACATGGTAGAGCATCTGCCACAAAGTAAAAACTCAATAAACAATTGCTGTTATGCCACTTTTCCTATATAAAAAATAGACCAGTTCCTTTCCCCTGTCAAAATCTATCCGTTCTTTGAGGCCTAAGTTATAACTAAATTTATCCACAAGAACCCGTTCTGAACAGCTCAGCCTCAAGTGATCTTTCATAGGAATCTCCTCAGAAAATATTTCCCTTATAGACATTTGTACCCTCTAACTTAGTTTGCAAGCTCTGTCTGAAGAGTGACTCTGTTATACATACTCTGTGTTCCTGCTTTGCCTAGGAGAAACTACGTAAATATCTGTTAAATATTAATGCTTCATCTACCAATGTTGAAATGACTATTTGGGGATTTATAGAAGAGCTTAATCCTCATCTCATTATACTGACTTTCTGAAGAAAGTAAATGACTTCCATACCTATTTGTTTAATATGACCCACCCAGTAGCTCAGTTTTATTACTAAGATGTTAATAACATTGCTATAGCTGAAAAGAGTTTATTTCTCTATAATAATATATTCTTCAGATTTTACTTTAAAGCCGTTAAACAGTCAACCTAATAAGAATTTTTCCGGATGTCCGGGTGGCACAGTCAGTTAAGCTGCTGCCTTCAGCTTAGATCATGATCCCAGGGTTCTGGGATCGAATCCCACATTGGGTCCCTTGCTCAGTGGGGAGCCAGCTTCTCCCTCTGCCTGCTCTGCCTGCTATTCCCCCTGCTTCTGCTCAATCTCTCTCTGACAAATAAATGAAATCTTAAAAAAAATTGTTCAATACATATAAATTTACACTTCAAGAAAGAACCACAAAGGAAACATAAGCTAAGCAAGTGACATAATCTTCTCCCATTCAGTGGCTTCTGGCATCAAACCAATAACTCAAATTTTATTTTCATCAAAGAAAGAAATATTTTAAGATATATTTCAGTCAGCTTGTAATTAGAAAATTATTTTCTAAACACATATATGTTCCTTACTTAAGATACACAAATTAAAAAAGCAAAAACATGTTTCTAATGTGATTTTAAATAGATTTAAATAAGTTTTAAATGACTTAGAAATTTTTCAAATGTTCCTCTGTAATTGTACCTACACAACAAAAGAATTTCAGAGCTGAAAACATCTGTCTATTATCTCATAGTTTTGTTTATATATTATTAAATAAGTGATTTGACTGAGTTTTTTTCCCATTGAATAGACAGATGGGCTGCTAGCCATTTTTTTGTACTAGGTAGCTGGAGATTTTATTAATTCATAAATGTAAATGAACCATATCATTAAAGGCTTAATGAAATATGTTATTCTTAATAGATACTATTTCATTTAGAATGATAATGCAAGGGTTTTCTTTTTTCCAGTCAGTGAATCACTACAAAATTATCTCTAAAATAAATTTTTATAATCTATTTTAATCCACTTGATATTATTTTGTTGAAAGATGTATTTAATGACTATAATTAATTTAATTGATGTGTTTAATGTATCTTTCTTTGGTGTACTACAACTTCTTCATATTCTCTTAACATGACTATGTATTAAGTCTATAAAGAATGCTGACCTATATTTAGCAGTTGAATTCCTGATTGAATTTCAGCTGGACAAGAAAAACATATAGCTTACTCATCACTTTACCAGAATTAAGTAACCTTTCAGTCTGCCAATCAAAACAATGAAAACAAAAATACAACATTTGAACCAGTGTTGCATTCTAGTTGGATGCATTATAGTAACGACAAATTCACTCACTATAGCCAGGATACATTTCTGAAACTCATCTGTTCTGTACTGTTCAGTCTAGAGATTTCTTTTTGATAAGCTAATACATTAAGGCAGATTTAAAGAAACAACAACTTACGGGAGGTCCAGTGTCCCCTTTTGGCCCTCTTAGTGTCTCCATTTCGAGTATTGCATTAAGATCCTCATAATAATAGTAATAATCATAAAGGTCAGTCTCATAGCTACTTGCGATGGGGTAGGTAGCATCAGGATCAAATTCACCTTCTTTCCTCAGGTTGAGGTGATTGTCCACAGCTGGCTCATCTGTCACTCTGTATAAGGTTGTGTTTAAAATCTGTTGTAGTTCCATGAGTTCATTAGTGTGAAGATTTGCTGTGATAGCCTTCTTGAGATCAGTAATTGTTTCTTGTTTCATATGTGGAAGAACAGATGATATCTTCTTAAATGGTGACAAACCAGTTACTCTATCATTATGTTGTGTGACATTGTCAAACACATTTGGGAGAGAACTAAATTTCTCCTTGCTATTTGTTCTTGCCTTATTGAGATGACGGGTCGCTGACAGGCTTACATTTGTCTGTGTATATTCCTCAGTGATCATTTCTTTGGCCTGAATTCCATGGTTTACAAGATCCACAGCAGAGACATTGCTTGAATGAAGAGACTTTGACTGAGCCTTTGATATCTGGTGTCCTTGTTGTTTATGGACTGTTGCAGATTCATTATTTATGATATCTGGGATGCTTCTGCCTCTGGTAAATGTGTCTTCTGACACCAGTTTTTCACCAAATTGTCTGGGCAAAGGAGAGTTTTCCAGTATCTCAGCTGATACAATGGTTGTATGAAGAATGTTTATCTCAGGGTGACAACGCTGGCTCACATATCTGCAATAATGTGCAGATGCTTCTGCAGAAGGAATAATGTCCAGCTGACATACTACTCCTTCAAAATGGACAGAATTATTATTCATACTTCCTAAGGTAAACACACTGTTAGGATCAAAAGTCTGAACTTCCAAAAGAGTCTCTCTGCTAAAATATTTCTTTCCACAGTCAACATACATTGAGACAACTTGGTTTCTAACAGTAATGGCAAATGAGTGCCATCGCTCATTGTGAACACTGTAGTTGAAAAATACAGACTGCTTTCCTCCAAGGTATACTACTAATTTTTTAGGTAATAATTGCACTCCTAATTGCAGTCTATTTTTATTTCTAATGCTGAAGAGAAATGCATTGTTTACTCTATGGGACTGCAACCCAATTAATATTGTAAATGGCTGTTCTAAGTTGACTGGTAAAACTTGCAAAAGAGGTGATTCAATGTAAGTATCATTTGTTAAAATGACACCTAATTCTGTTAAATGGACCCCCTGAGGTAATGGTGTAGATGATGATGGTACAGCAGTCACTGATGATTGGTGTCTTACATCTTTGCCTCCAAGGCCTAGTTGATGAAGAATGTCTATGCCTGGAATTAAAAAGAGAGAGAGAAGGAAAAAGAATCTTACTCTTAGGCATTCATGTGTTTATATAAATGTTTGAATATGAGAGCATATTCCTTGTCTGTATCAACAGTAACCCCTAAAATAAGCATGCTCTATCAATTTCCAGGTAATAAGATATGGATAGGAAGAGTAAAATGTTATACTCAGTAATTTGACACACATATACATATACATGCAGCCATGGGTGTGTATGTGTGTGTGTATGCACATGCACACACACCAATATTCCTAAACCCCAAATTTATTAAAGATTTCCTACACATAAAAAAAAAAAAAAAAAAAAAAAATGTTCTCTGATTTTTCCTAATCAATTAGGAATCTTATTTGTTACTCCAATGAATATTATTTAACTTGGAACTTAAAACTGAATGACTTCTCTGTTAAATAGAAACAAATTTATACAAACAAAAAAATTTATAACTTGGAAATCATTTTATAAATTAAGCTCACATAATCTTTTAAACTGTATTTTTTCAGGCTACATTCCTTTACAGTCTTTTGGGAATTTACAAGTCACATAAAAGTTTTCCCTATGCCTAATATCGTAAGTTTGCTACACATAGAATATTCAGTCACCTTGGATTCTACCATGTGAGGGCATAGCAAGAAGTTGGCATTCTGCAAACTGTAAGAGGCTCTCACCAGAAACAGACCATGCTAGCACCCAATCTTGGACTTCTGGCCTCCAGAATGAGTGCATCTTGTCTGGATTGTGGTTGATACATTCAGTTATACATCCCTTCAACCACCTCTCCACAAAATGACTAAGAGGAGGAACACCCAACAGAGGAAAAATTGAGAGACTGTGCCCTCTGCCACAGAACTATTGAATATGGACATAAACAGTATGTCAGAAAGGGAATTCAGGGTAACAATTATCTAGGCAATGGCTAGGTTGGAGAAGACCATTAGTGACAACACAGAATCTCTAAGGGCAGAAGTGAGCTAATCTGGCAGAAGTTTAAAATGCTATCAATGAGATCCAATCTAATCTAAATACTCTAATAGTTAGGGTAACCAAGGCAGAAGATAGAACTAGTGATCTAGAAGACAAAATGATAGAAAAGAAGGATCAGGAGGAGGCCTGAAACAAACAGCTTAGAAGCCATGAAAACAGAATTAGGGAAATGAATGACGCCATGAAACATTCCAATGTCAGAATTACTGGGATCCCAGAGGGGTGGAGAAAGAAAGAAGACTAGAAGATATAGTTGAACAAATTCTGGATGAAAATTTCCTTAATCTGGGGAATGGAACAAGTGTTTGTGTCCTAGAGGCAGAAAGGATACACCACAAGATCAACAAATCTAAAAAGACATCCAGACACTTAATTGTGAAAATCACAAATCATAATTTCAGACAAGAGTTCCTGAGGACAGCTGGGGGAAGAGATTCCTTACATACAGAGCAGGACCATCAGAATAAGGTCAGACCTGTCCAAAGAAACCTGGCAAGCCAGAAAGGGCTGGCAAGACATATTCCGGGTACTAAATGAGAAGAACATGCAGCCAAGAATACTTTATCCAGCAAGCCCGACATTCAAAATGGATGGTGAGATAAAGAGCTTCCAAGACCGGCAAGGTTTAAAAGGGCATGTGACTACCAAGCCAGCACTACAAGAAATATTAAGGGGGGTTCTATAAAAGAAGAAAGAACCCAAGAGTGACACAGAACAGAAATTTACAGAGACAATCTATAAAAACAAAGGACTTCACAGGCAAGATGATGTCAATAAAAACTTATCTTTCAATAATCACTCCCAACGTGAATGGCCTAAATGCTCCCATAAAATGGCACAGCATTGCAGACTGGATAAAATGACAGGACCCGTCCATATGCTATCTACAAGAGACACATTTGGAACCTAAAGATACATCCAGACTGAAAGTGAAGGGATGGAGAACTACCTTTCGTGTCAATGGGCCTCAAAAGAAAGCTGGGGTAGTAATTCTCATATCAGATAAATTAGTTTTATGCTAAAGACTATAGTCAGAAATGCAAAAGGATACTACATCATTCTTAAAGGGTCTGTCCACCAAGAAGATCTAACAGTTGTAAATATTTATGCCATATGGGAGCAGCCAACTACATAAGCCAACTGTTAATCAAAATAAAGAGTCATATTGATATGAATACATTAATTGTAGGGAATCTCAACAAGTCACTCTCAGTAATAGACAGATCATCCAAGCAGAAAATCAATAAAGAAACAAAAGATTTGAACTACACATTGGACCAAATGGACCTTATAGATTTATACAGAACATTCCACCCTAAAACAACAGAATATTCATACTTCTCAAGCACACATAGAACTTTCTCCAGAACAGACCACATACTGGGTTACAAATCAGTGCTCAACCGATACCAAAAGACTGAGATTATTCCTTGCATATTCTTAGACCACAATGCTTTGAAACTGGAACTTAACCACAGGAAAAAGTTTGGAAGGAATGCAAACACCTGGAAGCTAAAGACCATCCTATTCAAGAATGTTTGGATCAACTTGGAAATCAAAGAAGAACTTCAACTATTCATAGAAACCATTGAGAATGAAGACACATTGGTCTAAAGGGGGAAATACATAGCCATCCAAGCCTCACTCAAAAAATCTGAAAAATCCCGAATATACCAACTCTCTTTATATCTTAAAGAACTGGAAAATCAACAGCAAATTAAGTGAACCCCATGCACAAGAAGGGAAAGAATCAAGATTAGAGCAGAGATCAATGAGTTGGAAAGTAGAGATACAGTAGAACACATCAACAAAATGAGAAGCTGGTTCTTTGAAAGAATCAATAAGATAGATAAAGTACTGGCCAAACTAATCCAAAAGGAAAGAGAGAGGAATTAATAAAAATTAACAAAATTATGAATGAAAGGGGAGAGATCATGAACAACCCCAAGGAAATGGAAATAATTATCAGAAATTATTATCAACAATTATATGCCAGTAATTTAAGCAATCTAGAAGAAACGGATGCATTCCTGGAAGCCTATAAACTTCCAAGACTGAAACAGGAAGAAATTGACAACCTGAGTAGACAAATATCTAGTAATGAGATTGAAGCATTGATCAAAAACCTCCCAAAAAACAAGAGCCCAGGAGTTAATGGATTCCCTGGGGAATTCTACCAAACATTCAAAGAAGAAATAATACCTATTCTTCTGAAGCTGTTTCAAAAAATAGAAACAGAAGGAAACTTCCAGAATCTTTCTATGAAGCCAGCATTACTCTCATCCCCAACCAGGCAAAGACCCCATCAAAAAGGATAATTTCAGGGACACCTGGGTGGCTCAGTGTGTTAAAGCCTCTGCCTTTGGCTTGAGTCATGAGCCCAGAATCCTGGGATCAAGCCCCACATCGGGCTCTCTGCTCAGCAGGGAGCCTGCTTCCTCCTCTCTCTCTGTCTGCCTGCCTCTCTGTCTACTTGTGATCTCTACCTGTCAAATTAAAATAAAATCTTTAAAAAAAAAATAAAAAAAGGAGAGTTTCAGACCAATATCGCTGATGAAGATGGATGCCAATATTCTTAACAAGATCCTAGCTAATAGGACCCAGCAGTACATTAAAAAGATTATCCACCATAACTAGGTGGGATTTATCCCTGGGATGCAGGGGTGGTTCAACATTCCCAAGTCAATCAATGTGATAGGACAGATCAGTAAGAGAAGAGAGAAGAGCCACATAATCCTCTCAATTGATGCAGAAAAAGCATTTGACAAAATACAGCATGTGTTTCTGATTAAAACTCTTCAAAGAATAGGGATAGAGGGAAAATTCCTCTATTTCATAAAATTTGTTTATGAAAAATTCACAGCAAATATCCTGAATAGGGAAAAGCTGACAGCCTTCCCTCTGAGATCAGGAACATGACAAGAATGTTCACTCTTGCCACTGTTGTTCAACATAGTACTAGAAGTCCTAGCAATAGCAATCAGAAAATAAAAAGAAATAAAATGTATTCAAATTGGCAAAGAAGAAATCAAACTCTTTCTTTTCACAGATGACAGGATATTTTATATGGAAAACCCAAAAGATTCTACCCCCAAACTACTAGAATCCACACAGCAATTCAGTAATGTGGCAGGATACGAAATCAATGCACAGAAATCAGTTGCTTTCTTACACACTAACAATGGAAAAACAAAGAGGGAAACTAGAGAATCAATTCCATTTACCATAGCACCAAGAACCGTAAGATACCTGGGAATAAACCTAACCAAAGAGATGAAGGATCTCTACTCAAAGAACTATAGAACGCTCATGAAAGAAATTGAAGAAGACACAAAAAGATGGAAAAGCTTTCCATGCTCATGAACCAGAAGAAGAAACATTGTTAAAATGCCTATACTGTCCAGAGCAATCTATACTTTCAGTACCATCCCAATCAAAACTCCACCGGCATTTTTCAAAGAGCTGGAACAAACAATCTTTAAAATTGTATAGAACTATAAAAAACCCCAAATTGCTAAGGAAAGGTTGAAAAAGAAAAACAAAACTAGGGGCATCAAGTTGCCTGATTTCAAGGTTTACTACAAAGCTGTTATCTCTAAGACAGCATGGTACTGGCACAAAAACAGACACATAGACCAGTGGAACAGAGTAGAGAGTCCAGACCCATAACTCTATGGTCAAATAATCTTTGACAAAGCAGGAAAAAATACCTAGTGGAAAAAAGAGAGTCTCTTCAATAAGTGGTGCTGGGAAAACTGGACAGCTATGTAGAGAAGAATGAAACTCTACCATTCTCTTATACCATACACAAAGATAAACTTGAAATGGATAAAAGACCTCAACGTGAGGCAGGAATCTATCAAAATCCTAGAGGAGAACTTGGCAGTAACCCCTTCAACATCGGCCGCAGCAACTTCTTTCAAGACATGTCTCCAAAAGCAAAGGAAACAAAAGTGAAAATGAACTTTTGGGACTTCATCAAGATAAAAAATTTCTGCACAGCAAAGGAAACAGTCCACAAAGCAAAGAGGCAACGCATGGAATGGGAGAAGATATTCGCAAATGACACTACAAAGGGCTGATATCCAAGATCTATAAAGAACTCCTCAAACTCAACACTCAAAAAACAGATAATCTCATAAAAAGAATTGGACAGAAGACATGAACAGACACTTCTCCAAAGAAGACATACAAATGGCTAATGAACACGTGAAAAAATGTTCACTATCATTAGCCATCAGGGAGATTCAAATCAAAGCCACTTTGAGATACCACCTTATACCAGTTAGAATGGCTAAAATTAACAAGACAGGAAACAAGTGTTGGAGAAGATGTGGAGAAAGGGGAACCCTCTTACACTGTTAGTGGGAATGCAAGATGATACAGCCACTTTGGAGAACAGTGTGGAGATTCCTCAAGAAATTAAAAAATAGAGCTTCCCTATGACCCTGCAATTGCACTACTGGGTATTTACCCCAAAGATACAGATGTAGTGAAAAGAAGAGCCATATGTGCCCCAGTGTTCATAGCAGCAATAACCACAGTTGTCAAACTGTGGAAAGAACTAAGATGCCCTTCAACAGACAAATGGATAAAGAAGATATGGTCCATACATACAATGGAATATTACACTTCCTTCAGAAAGGATGAATACCCAACTTTCTTATCAACATGGACAGGACTGGAAGAGATTATGCTGAGTGAAATAAGTCAAGCGGAGAGAGTCAATTATATGGTTTCACTTACTTTTGGAGCATAAGGAATAACATGGAGGACATTAGAAGAAGGAAAGGAAAAGTGAGTTGGGAGAAATCGGAGGGGGAAACAAAGCATGAGAGACTGTGGATTCTGAGAAACAAACAGGGTTTTGGAAGGGAGTGGGGTGCGGGGATGGGTGAGGGTGGTGGGTATTAAGGAGGGCACATATTGCATGGAGCACTGCATATGGTGCATAAACAATGAATCTTGAAGCACTGAAAAAATAAAATAAAATTTTTTTAAAAAGACTATACAGTCATCTTGATATCTCCTAGACAGGAGAAATTTAATTCCTATTGATGATCACATACTGCTTCTTTCTAGAAACATGTTTCTTTTGCTTCCATTATTTTCTCAGGCCTCACAATAATTTTTATCCGAACAATTTTTAGACTCTTTTTCAATATTTGTTATATAATATAGATTTTATGTAATATAAATTTTATGTGATTATTGTCTTTCCAAGTTTATTTTTATTGCAATGTTACTGATAGCATACTGCTTATCTCCCTTATCCAATTATAAACTTGGAAGACAGATTCTGTGTCTGATTCATTATTGAATATCTACTATTCTTGCGATGCAAATAGTTCTACAATTTCTAAATTAATGAATTTTCCCCACCAGGATTTTATCAGATGCCACATTTATCTCTAAAGTCTTATAAAATTAAATATAATTTGTAAAGAATGATGAATCATTTCTTAGAGATAAAGAACAGTTTAGTCAGCCATATGACCGCTATGATTTGGGGGGTTATAAACCTCCCACCTGTATCTTTGAACATATATAACCATCTCCAACAGGAAATGTCAAAGAATATTAATTCATAACTGTGATAGGCAAGAAAAAATAAAAGTTTTGAACATTAACCAAGAAAATTGTGAAACATCTTAGTTTTTCTTTTATAAGAAATTAATAGATAATTGATAATTCGTGTTTATTATAAATAGCAAACATAATGACAAATATAACTCGTGCATAATCTAGCAATACAGTTAAAATATTTTCTCAGCAGAGAGCTTTACAAAATACTCAGGTGTTTTTATTTTAAAGTTAGAACAACTGTCTTTTTTTTTTTTAGACTTTATTTATTTATTTGACACAGAGAGAGAGATCACAAGTAGGCAGACAGGTGGGCAGAGAGAGGTGGGAAGCAGGCTCCCTGCTGAGCAGAGAGCGATGCGGGGCTCAATCCCAGGACCCTGAGATCATGACCTGAGCAGAAGGTAGAGGCTTAACCCACTGAGCCACTGATTTTATTTATAAAGTAGTTGTAGTTTTATAATAGGTTTAAATGTTATAAATGTTTATATCTAAGACACAGTATGACAGCATCTCTCAATCTTTTCCACCAAAACATTACTAACAGTGGTTTAGAATTACATATGTCTCCAGGGATTTGGGGGGAGGATTTTAAAAAGGCCCCATAAAAACACAAAAACTATCTTGACTTCTCATATTTTATAATTATAATTTAAGAAAAACTTTAATTTTACTCTATAATATGTCTATTTTTAATATAAAATATAAATTACCAGCTAAATTAGTTAACTATCCTATTCCCAGTCTTCGCTGAAAATTTATACCCCTGAAACATATATCTCCTTAGTCTCTAACTTTGGGTACTCTTGCTCAATAATATCTGCCTCTGGGGGTGTGCATATCTCAATCTGAGAAGTTAACTATGTTAGAAACACTGCTCCTATGAAAATCACAATGCTTACTGTGCATATAATCACATATTGTGAAAATTATCATTCTAAGATTCCAGATAGGTTATCTTTACACAAAGGAAGTGCATATTTATGTGGTATGATAACAAGGGTTGCTCCTTGCCCAACAAAAACTTATCCTTGCATTTAACAATAACCCCTGCTCTCTCATACCACAAATTTCTCACACTATTAACGGAGATATTACTGGGAAGAGTATTATTTTTAAACTTCATTTTATATGTGTGTGTGTGTGTTTAAATATTTCATGTATATTTTCCTTTAATTCTATTTTATTTGAGTTTTTATAACAAATAACTAAGTTTAAAAAGGTCTTTAAAAATTTGCTCTTCAGTAAGTGTCTTATTATTGAACCATCCTTGCATTCCTCAAATAAAATCTACTTAATGGTTACATATTATTCTTTTTTTTTCTTTTTTTTTTTAATTTCTTTTCAGCATAACAGTATTCATTATTTTTGCACCACACCCAGTGCTCCATGCAATCCGTGCCCTCTCTAATACCCACCCCCTGATTCCCCCAACCTCCCACCCCCCGCCCCTTCAAAACCCTCATATTGTTTTTCAGAGTCCATAGTCTCTCATAGTTCACCTCCCCTTCCAATTTCCCCCAACTCCCTTCTCCTCTCCATCTCCCCAAATAAGTGAAACCATATGATAATTGACTCTCTCTGCTTGACTTATTTCACTCAGCATAATCTCTTCCGGTCCCTATATATTATTCTTTTGATGTCTTTCTGGGTTCTTGAAGGATAACATATGTAAAACAATCACATTAATATTTATAAGTTAAGACTGGTCTATGTTTTTTCTCTTATTGTACTGTCTTTTTCAGACTATAATACTGATTCATTATTTTCTATTCCCTAATTTAAATAGAAGTTATTAGGTTAAGTTTTAAAAACATAAAGTACAAATTAGACACCATTCTCTAATCACAATGCTAATAAGTTAGATTTTAATAACAAGATCAGAAAACAAACAAACAAAACGTTTTAACTGGAAAATGTAAAGGTTTTCTCCTAAATAATTTGGGTCAACGGAAAACACAAATAAAAATTACATGGTTTTTAGAAAGCAGCAAAAATGAAAATACTGCAGATCAAAATCTATGGGAGAAGGCTTTAGAATTACCTTTTAGAAAGATTTATATTTTTAATCTGTTACCTTTAAAATTATAAATGTACACAATGTCCCTAATCCTCTTCATTTAGACATATCTATTATTTCTTTCCTATGAATACTGTTTCTTTTTTCTTTTTCTCTCTTCTCCCTTTTCCCTTACCATCTAATACTAGCCAATAGAATTAGCTTTCTTAGCATTTGCCTTTTTATTATTAAATATCCTGGTAGTATTTTTATTTGCTTTATCACCTTTGGATAATATTAATTCCCAGCTTCAACATATAAGCCAATCAGCAAACTTAATGCACTTCCTGTATTTTTTCCTTCTTCTGCTCCCTTTGTCAATGATTGTACTGTTCCTACATTAATTCATATGGTAACTTATATGCAGTTCTGCTCCCACATTTTCTTCTGGTAAGTAGAGGCAGTCTTTTGCAGTCATTTTCTCAGTTATTTCTTTTTTGATGAAGTTTGTCCTCTATTAGTCTCCTTAAGAAGCATTCATAGAAAATTTTCCTGGATGTTTGACTTTTTGGAATTGTTTATTGGTAGCCTTGTATCTTAAATTTCATTGGATATAAAATTCTTTGCTGTTACTTTCTTTCCTTGAATATCTTATAGATACAATTCTACTATGTATAGGTGTGGAATGTTAGAATAGAAAAGTCTGAAGACAGCCAATTTTAGTTCTCCCTCTAAGTGACTCAATTTTCTTTTTCCCAACATGCCCCTAAGAAATGTCCTTTATCTTTGAAGTGAAGTGCATATTTTATTAGGATATGTCTTTATGGGGTGCCTGGGTGGCTCAGTGGGTTAAGCCTCTGTCTTCAGCCCAGGTCATGATCTCAGGGTGCTGGGATCGAGCCCCGCATTGGGCTCTCTGCTCAGCAGGGATCCTGCTTCCCCTTATCTCTCTGCCTGCTGCTCTGCTACTTGTGATCTCTCTCTTTCTGTCAAACAAATAAATAAAATCTAAAAAAAAAAAAAAAAGGAATTTGTCTTTATATTGACCATTGTGGGTAAATGTTTCAAGGCGTATAGGATGTCCACTTGTTGTACAGATCCAAGTTACTCAGCGAAGTTTTCAAGAATTATATCCTTGAATATTTGTTCTATTTTATACTTATGGTTTTCTTCTTCAAAAATTCCTATCATAAGCACATTTACTCTCCACTGCTATCCTCTATGTCTATCATTTCTCTGCAATCACTTAAAATATGTTATCTTCAGTTCTGTTTGATTTTCTCATTTCTAATTTTACCATGTTTTCTATAATGTCTAATCTCTCTTTGTGTGCCTTCCAATCTCATCTTGATTTATAAAAAGGGTTTTTTCCTATGATATCTTTTCTGAGTTCTACAAGCTTGCAATTCATATCTTTTTAACATCTTGCCATATCTTCCTTCTCTTTAGTTATTATATTTCTGTTTTATGATCTTCCTTCATAGAGGTGTTTTTTTTAATGTGTGCATTTTCATTTTCCTGCTTTCCCCTATATTTTCCTTACTGTAGCTTTCTGTTTATGCTGTGCCAGTTGCTTTTAGTTACTTACAATTTCATAGCCCAACAATTTATAGAAGGATGCTGAGGGAGAAGAGAAAGGCCATGCCTTCCAAATTTCAAAACCCAAAGGCTTTTTCAACATTACCAGGGTTCCTTCTCAAATGGCTTTTTGATATAGCCTCACCTTCTCTAACTCCACCCTAATCTAGGAGATCTTCTATGGCCAGCCCAGCTGGCCACACGTTACTCTCCTTCCCCGGTATCCACTCTCATTGGTATATGCTTCAGAATGAATCCTTCACCTTATGAAGCAGATTTGTGCATGTTCTGAGACCTGTCCCCACTGAGCCATTTAGCTATTATCGGTGTGCTTCCTTCTTGTACTTGCTCCCAGTCAGCTTCTGTCTTCCCCTGATCCTGTAGCACTTGTTTTGTACAAGCATTCAAGGTTAAGGACTTCAGGGTATGCGCCTCATCTTTAAGAAGTATGTGGTTATGCTGGCATGTATATGCTTTTCTCAGGATATTTTAAGAGTTTGCAGGTTTCATCAGTCCCCTACTTTTGCTGAAAATGCAGTTTTCAGGGTTATTTATTATTTCATTCGTCTCTTTTTTTCATGTGATATCCAGAAATAGAAGTGAGAAGTTAATATCTTATGGTTTCATGTTTATACTTAATGTCTATACCTATTTCCCAGATGAAGAATCTGAGATCCAGAGAGATTACATAACCTGGTCAAGGTCATACAGCTAATAGTAGAAATGGATATGAGTCCAATCAGTCTAGTTTCAAAGTCTATACTCTTTGCCCCCCACACTGCCTCACAGCCACTTTCTTCTCCACATCACCTCACATATCCCTTGGCAAGCCGTTAATTAATCATAACAGTTATTTCTTCCCACAGAATCTTATAATTGGGAAATACTGTCTAGGTAGCCACCAGAGTTGGTATCTGAGTGGATATCTAAATGTTAATGCAGTTTTAAACTTTCAAATCTTAGTGTGAGTATGTTTAGCAAATGCTTTGAGCAGATATTGATAGAACAGTGAACTCTAAAGAATAAAAGGCACAGATGAGAGGGAGTGGGAAGAACAGAAGAAAGAAAGTCTTCTATCAAGGACACACTCTTTATTGTTAATTTAGGTCTGACACTAGATATCACCAAACTGCAATTTAGAGGTTAAATTTAGATAATTAGTGATGTGGGAAACAAAGGCAGAGGAGAAATTGTTAAATTTCCTTACTACCTACAGCCCATCGACAAGTCCTTGAAACAGGCAGAGTGACTTTCCAATGTTAATACTTTGCTAAGGCTAAAAGGCAACCTTAGCCCAATCTCCAGGATCCTGTAAGTCTACTTTAACATATAAAAATTCCTTTAGAAATTTCCTTTATCTCTAAACCCCTCAAGATATGTGTTGACGATCATCGCCCAAGCATATGGTCCACTGATATACATCTGAAAGGTCTCATGACTATTATTAGATGGTAATAAATTACTTTTTCCCAACAATAGCTAGCCTCAAGGTCCTGGAAACCTTGCTCCCAAAATTCCTTACAGACTTATGCTATCTCTAACCCCTTCCCAACTTGAAAGTATATAGTGGGCCATTCCTTATGACTCCAGGGCAGCTCTTTCTGCCCACGAGTCCTGTCCCCACGCATTCATAAAACCACCTTTTTGCATCAAAGATGTCTTAAGAATTCTTTCTTGGCTGTCAGCCTTGAACACTTATATCTTTTCTTACATCAATTGGTACCAACGAATACAGCAAGAAAAAACTAAGTTGTCTATAGTAAGTTACTCGTTTCATGAGGGACCCTAACCACAAAATCGATCTAGCCTGTGTCACTTCGGAAATCAGTTACTATTTAAAGAATACTGATCATCAACTAGGCACTTGAGGGCTTTGAATTCTTTTTCATTAAGAAATTTTTTTCCTTTAGAAATTTTTTTCTATAATTTTTTTAGTATATTTGGCATACAATGTTACATGAATTTCAAGTGTACAACCCAGTTATTCAACAAATCTGTATGTTATGCTATGCTCATCATAAGTGTAGCTCGCACCTGTCTCCATAGGATGCTATTACAATACCATTGACTATGTTCCCTGTGCTGTACCTTTCATGCCCATGACTTCATTCCATAACTGGAAGCCTATACCTCCCTCTCCCTTTCATCCATTTTGCCCATCTTCCCACCCTCCCTCCCTCTGGCAACCATCAATTTGTTCTCTGTATTTATAACTCTGATTCTGCTTTTTGATTGTTTATTCATTTGTTTAGTTTCTCAGATTCACATGTGAGTGAAATCATACGGTATATTTGTCTTTCTCAGTCTTATCTATTTCACCTGTCCTTTGTATTTTTTAAAAGAATTAAAAATAATAGCAGCATTCATTAATTCTATGTACCAAGCACTATTCTCACAACTTCATTAAGCCACATAATGCTCACAATAACCCTATGAGGTAAGTACTACAGCTAACTCTATCTGACAGTCATAAAAACTAACTCACCGACAGACAACGTTCCCAAGGTCACCCAAGGAGGAAGTGTAGAGGCAGAATCTGAAAGCAGGCAGACTCAATCTCTCAGCATGGCAACTTTTTAGGAATGCATATATCACCTAACAGCAGAACTGATTTTATCTCTTTGACCCATTTGCTTCTTAAACAGAGAATAAATCACCGTGTCACCAAGGCAACCGGGCTTTGCACTTTTTTACTGTAAACACCAAGCCTAATGACTTCACCCAAAACATGATTTCAATAACCACATATGCTGACTCACAAACCTCTCTTCAGGACTTGCATATCCAATTGCCTACTGAATTTATGCAGTAGAGATTAGATGTCCTGCAAGCACTTCTAACTCAATATATTTTCCCACACATTTGTTCCTCTTACTTTAATGCCTCTCTTAGTGAAGAACCCCACTACCAAACCACCAGCCAGAGTAATATTTTTATAGTGTCAATTATATCATGCCAATGTCCTGAACAAAATCCTCCCATGGATTCCTGTTACAGAAAAATGCAATCCAAACTTTTTAGATGGTGTATGAATCTATGTCACCAGCTCCCTTCTTACCTCTCTTATCTCATCTCTTTTCATTTCATCCCACCTTACTCTGCACCGGCCACACTGGTCTTTCTTTATTCCTCAAAACCTCTAAACTCATTTTGAATTCGTGGCATTTACATTTATTGTTCTTTCTGCTTAGAATGCTCTAAACCTTCAGTTCATTCAGATCTAGGCTCAAATGGGGCCTTTTCAGAGAGGCCTTCCCTGAAAACAATACCTAACATAGAAAATCGACCTCCTCCTTGCCCCAGTGACTCTCCAACATCTTACTATACTTTATTTTTTTTCCTCACAGCGCAGAAAATGTAGGGGGAGTTATGTATGAATATATTTTATATCATACATATCACGTTATATATGTGTGCGTGTGTATGTGTGTATACACACACACTTGCCTATTGCCTTGCCCCCCAGTTGAAATGTAAGTCCATGAGGGGAGCACTGCATCATGTTTTACTGTTATATTCCAACATTTAGAATAATGACTAATACGAAGTAGGTCCCAAGTATTGCTTGAATGAATGAATTAATCAATCCAGCCATCTAACCCAAAAACCTGATAATCACATTTAATACTTCCTTTCCACCCATTCTCCATAGCTATTCAGTCACCAAGTCTCACAGAAACCTTACTTAAGCTCCCTTTATCCTTAGATTATTATCTTAGTCTCCTAATAGATTTCTCTGCCTCTTTTAAGACACCCTCATCCAATCTGTCATCCACACTGCTGCCAGAGAAACCTTTCTTTCTTTGTATAGAACAAAATGAACCTTTAGTTCATGACACTGCTTCCTATAATACATCAGTGGTTCTCAAAGCTTTCAGTGCAAAATTGAAACTTCTTATTTCAGCCCTCAGGCCCTTAGTGATCTAACTCCTGCCTGCATTCCCAGTCTCTTATCTCATGCCTTCCTAATGAGCTTTCCCCCTTTTTAATTTATGCTAAACATCAAAGGTGATCAAACCCAAAAGATCAGAACAGGAAGATTTAGAATGTAGGGAAAAAGGACTACTCTCAGCCAAAGAATATACCAGAAATAAAAGAGAACCATCAAACAAGGAATGAAATATCCATGTTCTTTCAGCCCTATGGGTATCCTGTTTTAAAAAAATCTTTTTACCATTTTCCATCCCTTACTCTTTCTTTAAAGGATTATGACTTCATTTTAAAGTAATTTTTATGTTAAGATATTCCATGGAACTGTGTATGTCCACCACACAGCTGATGACATTGAGCAGATGCGCATATTTAAGATTATCCTTGTAATTGTGAGTGGTATGGTGGCCTTATTGCAAACTGTCAAATTATGCAAGTGAATCATCGGAAGCCCCCATCTTGATCTCACTTTCCGCAGCCCTGCTTTTCTACCCTTTCCACTATGGCACCCAAAGTCCTCATGCTACTTTTGTAGTGAAAAATTAAACCCTGTCCAAAGAGCAGTCATACATTTGTCCTCACCTCCTAGGAGGCACTCTCTAGGCCCTTAAGTATCTTGCCTGAAAAAATATCTTTGCTTATCCGAGGGTTGTGGACAACACCAGGTAGTCCAACAATGTGATTTATGGTAAGGGCTTTGGTCCTGTGGTAACTGTTCAACCTCAAGAAGGACTGGAGACGGAGGTCAGCTACATGGGCAGTCCATCCTGTCTATATGGCAGAACCCTACTAAAGACTCTGCACAGGCCTAGGTTTCACTGGTTGGCAATATTCTGTGCACACCATTCCATATCATTGCTGGAGAGTTGGCACAGACTCCACTGGAGAGGAAAACCGCAAGTTCTGTATATGGGACTTTCCTAGACCCTAACCCATGTGTCTCTTCTGTGGGTTGATTTTAATCCATATTCTTTTGCTGTAATAAACTATAACTGTGAGTATAACAGATTTCACTGGGTTCCATAAATCCTTCTAACACATTGTTGAGACTGAAGGTTGTCTTAGAGACCCTCAAACTCGCAGTTGTGTAAGAAGTAAGCTTGGTCTTGCTGACTGCCCCCTAGTTTACACTAGCTCTTACACATTTTTCCTTCACTGTACCTACTCACTCCATGGCATTCTCCACTCATCTTTTTTCTTCCACTTTTCTTAAATTTCTTGCCATATCCAAATATATCTATTAAAAAAAAATCCCATTCTTTCAGAGCCCTGCTACGTATACCCCTTCATGCCGAATTTACTCATCTTGTAAGACTCAGTTTGAGGGTTACCTCCTCTCTCTGTAAGCTTTCCGTGTAATTTTTGTTTGTTGTTGTTTTGCTATGCACTGAAGACAAACAGATCATACTCCATTTGCTAATAAAATCAGTCTTCGAAGGCTACAGGGCTGGTGCTGAGGTGTAGGCACAGCACTCCAACCTTGATTGCCTTTCATGTGAAACTTGTATAATAAGCACCATTGATTCTATCCTCATTAGTTAGAACAAAAGAAAGAGGGCAAGAGGGAAGAAGAGAGGAAAATGGAAAGAGAGATAGTATGTAGGAAGAGGTAGAAAGAATAGGAAAGGGGGGAGAAAAAGGAGAAACTGAGTCTCAGTAGATGATAAAATTATGACTCATACCCTAGTATTTGACTTTAAATCCAGTGACTAGATAATTAACTCTATGGTGAAATGTACTATATACCTAAAGAAATAGAGATGGGAGAGCTAATGATTATACTTGTTTTACAAGTTTTGTAAGCACTTCTTTTTACAAGAGAGCCAAAGAAAACATTGTAGCTGTCAATATTCAACAATATTCTATCATAAATTGGAGGAACAATAGAAATACTGTGTGTGCCCTCAAAAATGTAAGTATTCTTACATTTCTTAATTACATTACATTTCTTAGTAAGTAGCAGTTTAAAAGAATTAAAAGTTATCAACTTTTAGATAAAAGGTAAAGAGTAATATCACTTAACAGAGCATAATAAATTAGAATGCTAACTCATTAAATAACTAATATAATATAGCATTCAATTTAATAAATTCTCACTGTTTAAAAGTTTCACATATCTGAGTCAGCCAAATATCCAAGCTATATTCTTTCTAGTTTGTAGAAATGAAAAAATTAAATCATTGTTTAAAATAAAAACACAAAGGGGTGCCTGGGTGGCTCAGCCGGGTAAGCATCTGCCTTCAGCTCAGGTCATGATCCTGGAGTCCTGGGAAGGAGCCTTGTATCAGGCTCTCCACTCAGCAGGGAGTCTGCTTCTTCCTCTGACTCTCCCCTTCTTGTGCTGTCTCTCACTCTCTCTCAGATAAGTAAAATCTTTTTTAAATAAATAAGTAAATAAAATCCCAAAGTTGTAAATAAGAAAAACCGTATAAGCCTTAATATACTTTACTTTGCCCATTTACCCAAATTGACTAAAGGAACCAGATAAATTGTCCAGTATCTACTCTCTACTGTTCTATACAGCCTCAGCCAACAGTGCTAGAATCAATACTTGAATACAAGCTGACTTGCTTCCAGCTCACACAGTTAAGGAACTAAAGGAAGTTGCTTAAATTCAACTATTTAAGTTTTTCAACATTATGAGTACATGGGAAAAGAGAAGGATCCTGAGTGTTCTTTTTAAAAAAATTATTGTGTCTTCATCATATAACAAGGAAGCACTAAACACTTGACATGTATTAGCTCACTTTACCCACACATCAACCCTATGTAGTAAGAACTATTGTTATCTTAACTTTAGAGTTGCTGAAAATGAAGCTCACAGTATTTAAGGGACTTGCCCCAGATCACACAGCTAGTAAGCACTGCACCTGGCTTTGGGCTCTAGAACAGCTGTGCTTTATTTAGCAACATTGTCATACTGGGTATGTGTGATTTTAAAGTATCCTACTGTGAATAACACATCTATTATGGATAAATAGATAAAAGCAAACTTATGCATAAAAAGAGAAATGAAGCTTTAACCTATGTGTAAAGATTTGGGTTAAGTGTCCATAAGGGGTTTTGGCAGAAAATCCTTAGAGTAACTGCAGCTAGAATGAGCTGATTCTCTGTTAACAATAAACACACTTTGGGTTCACGTCCACAGGAAATACTCTTTTTGGAAATAGCACTCTACACACAGCGATTGCTATATATGTGGCTTTCACACGCAGGGACCATGAACCTGAGACTGTTGTGCATGTTGAGGATTTGCTACATAGGTGGCATGGTGTACATTAGCCTGAAGAGGTAGTGCCGCTCGGTCCATCTCTGGAGGCAGCTCACCCACCCAGACTGAGCAATAAGGAAAGCAGACTTTGTCAGATAGGAAAAGGGATCTATCTCAGTCAAATCCTCAGAAAAGTCAGCCCTAAATAAATTTTTCCTTGAAACAGAATCATGTATTCAATAGGTTATACTTGGTTGTAAAACAAATGCATAATTTAGATAAATCTGAGAGAGCGAGAGCTCGTGCACATGAGTCTGGAGAGGGGCAGAGGAAGAGGGAGAAGCAGACTCCCCACTGAGCAGGGAGCTCCAGGTGAGACTTGATTCCAGGACCCCGGCATAATGACCTGAGCCAAAGGCAGATGCCCAATGACTGAGCCACCCAGGCATCCTGGAAATCAAAGAGCTTTTAAAAAGATTTTTCTTTTTGTTAAGAACTCACAAGAAGATGTTACGGTTACAGGAAAACTAAAGATTGTGATGTTCACTCTGAAATAAAGGAACATATTTTGTATTCTATAAATGAAATCTTAAGGCTGAAAGATATTATTTCCTTCATTAGTTCTGAATTTTTTAAAAAAATCCATTCAAAAATACTCAGTTTTCCTTATATCCTTCTTTGCCTGGGTTTTCAATATCTTGATAATGCTACCTTTTGAAATTATTAAACTCATGATACCAGCAGATGACAACTGTGAAGCCAGAAGATGTGTAGTGGGAAGAGGCTTGTTGTGAGAGATGGGCAGGCCTGGATTCGAGTCCCAGCTGTACAAGCCTGAGCAAATCCCCTTCTGTGAGCCTCAGTTTCTTCACCTATAATCCCTATCCTGCAGGCTCATTATGAACATTAGAATAATAGATGTAAAGGGCCAGGCAAGGACAATCCACAAAATATATATGTAATTAATAATGACGGGTTCTCTTCTTTTTGCTCTTCTCTGTGGTCCAATTTTAAAGAATTTGTAGACTTTGCAATCAATATACGTGCGTTCAAATGTTGGTTTTTCCATTTATTTGCCTGTAACCCCTGGGGTAGTTACTTATTCTTCTTAACCTTGGTGTCACCAATTCTATCATGGGCATAATCATAAAAATCCTGTGATGAAGTAGTGGTAAATATATATTCTGTACACATGGGGCTGGCACACATTAAGTTCTCAGAAGGTATGAGTAATAACAGTGTACTAACAGTGTACTAACAGTGAACTAAAAGATACAGTTTCTCTCCTCTTTATGGCTAATCAAAGCAAAATAAAGTAGCAGAAATGACTTGGTCAAGAAAAAATTTCATGAAGTTATACGTGACATGTGACCTAATGTAACCATTTCCCCATAAAACAGAAAATGCCTTCCAAGATATCTTTTAATTCACCTATGTGCTACTTGACAGAATTCTTCTCCGTCTACTTGTCAGTTTGGTCAGTCAGATAGAGCACCACCCCTTCCTTTGCACACCCTCCCTCTACCTATGTATATTTCATTTACTTCTCTCTTTCTTACTGTTGTTTAGTTGATTGGCCAAATTGACAAGTAGCTTGTGGAAATGGTCACTGAACTGAAATGATAGTTTTGTCAGAATGAATAATTTGGCAGCCCTGCTGATGTGAGACAGAGGAGTAAAAATAATAATAATAATAATAACAAATAAATAAATAAATAAATAAATAAAATAGGGCCGTGGTGATACTCTCTGTAGATCCAGCAGAGTTCCCAGGTTTTTCTCTTTGACTTTGGCTTTTTATTCTTAACCTTTGACAAAGGCACTTGTTTTTACACTTTGAGGCCAGAGACATTGTCTTACTTTGTTTCCACTGCTGGCAACTAGGACATTATATGGCAAATAGAAGATACCTTTTAAAATGCTGCTTAATAATTATATTAATCTGAATGTACATAGATTCCTGAAACGCTGTATCACCATACTACTAGAGCAACTAGCCAGCAGGCAAAACCAAAACACTGAACTATTCTCTAAACCTCTCCATTTGAATTAAATAAAATCCCAAACCCACTGGTAGGCAAATTGCATTTTGTTTCTTAATGACATAAATCTAGATGGAACATTTAGTATATGCTTGTGTTGTTTCAAGAAGTGCAAAGGTAACTCAGTCACAGTTTGCCACCCCCAAGAACTCCCACTTCAAATGAAGTCACAAGCAAAGCCTTTTCACTATACAAAACTTCCCTTTTATAAAGAGTTCGCTTAAAAATGTAAGTAATTTCTTAAAGGTCATATTTCCCCCCAAAATCGGTTTCTTCACCCTTACACTCTCATTGTACTGGGTAGAAGTTTTTATTGTTTAATGTTGAATTTAAGCTTCTGATGATTTTGAAAACATATACTTTTGCTGTTTGGAAGGAGAATTTTTATATAAGCAAAGAAGTAACAAGGTAACTTTCTTACCTTGTTCTTGTGCATGAACAGCACCCGCTGCCACACATAGCACAATAAAATGGAGAAGCAGTTTCCTAAAAAAAAAAAAAAGGAAAATTTTAGTGGATATTTACAACCTATAAATCATATAAAATCCCAAATGAACTCCAGTACAAGATTAAGAAGTGAGCTATCATTTTTCAAAAGATTTTATTTATTTATCTGAGAGAAAGAGAGAGAGAGAACATGAGTTGGAAGGTCAGAAGGAGAAGCAGCTCCACCCCAAGACCCTGGGATCATGATCTGAGCCAAAGGCAGACACTTAACCAACTGAGCTGCTCAGGCATCCCAAGAAATAAGCTATCATTTTAATTTATACATTATTTTAATACTCATAATGGTTAAAAGCAAGGGCTCTGAATTTAAGTTCCAGCTTTGTCACTTATTGTATGACTTGAGAACATATTTTTTATCACCCCTGTGTTTCCTCATCTGTTCAATCTATCTCATAAACTTTTTCGAAGATTAACTAAAAAATTCCATGTAAGGCACACAAAACAGTACCTAGCACAAAGGAAGCACTCAACAAACATGACTCATATAAATGATATGATGATGATGATGACTACATATTACATCAAAGCATCATACATGCAATTTTATACAAAGTAATATAAGTTTACACAAAGTAACAAAACTTATAGTCACTTAACTATAGGGGTTATAAACTGTGGAACCAGTGATTTTTTTTAAATGAATGTTTATATGGAAAAGCCATTTGATTATCATATCAAAGCCATTTGAATATAACTTGTACTAGATTCATGATGTTTGGGTTCTGAAAAGAACAATGGCCTGTATATATCAACATCAAACATTTTGGATTTGCAATAATTGTGAGCATGACACTTAATCATTGCATATCAAAATGTTCATTCACACTGATTAGCTGACTACAAATATTTCATGATTTTTTTTAGTATAGCCAAACTTTGGATAGATTTTATTGAGTAGCCTTCATAATTGGTTATATCTACCTCTCCAGTAAAAACCAAAGAGATAATTTTAAAAAGTAATGCTAAGCTTGCTGAAAACAATAGCTGATCACCTAATTCTGTTTTTTATTTATTTTTTATTCTAACTCAGGGACTTCCCAAATGACATTTCTGTAAAATGCAGTTCTGTAAGGAGTGATTACAAAGCCCTCTGAAAATATTTATTCTTTTTATTAAGTTCCTGGTATGCTGACAGTAATTGGTACATTCCCTGTTTATTACCAATGATAAATATGTTTTTATCTTTTCAACTAGTGTAGGGAGCATGTTAATATAATCTTTTACAAAATGAGTCAACAATATGTAATTATACTCTTCTCCTCAGTATAATGGAACTGTCACTTATATTAAAACAGCCTTAGCCATATTTTAGTGGGTGAAAAAAGTATACTCTATGGTCATACTCAGTACAGAGCACAACTTTTATATGACAAAGTTTTGCTAGAATACTTAAAAATGTTATCAATTCTATAATCTAACCAACTGAACAATTACAGAAATTGCAACTGATCTGGGCAAGCGAATAGCTGACCCATATGTGTTAATAAAGCATATAAAAGATTCCTATGTGTGGTGTCATCCATTTAAAACAACAGTTCTCAAATGTTAGTTTGCTAAAAGAATCACCTGAGATGCTTGTGAAAATGTAGATTCTGGGCTTGCCTCAGAGATTATGATCCATAAATTCGGAGTGAATCCTCAGTTTGTATACATCTTTAACTAGGTGATTCTAACAAGGATTGTGCATATATCAAACTCTGAGAAAAAGCAATTTAGAACATTTACTAATTATAGTCACACTGTACCTAAAATATACAAATATTATTTTGCTCAAATCACAGATATCTAATTACATGACATAAGATTATTTGACTCTTGGAGGGGATTGCTGTTTTTTGTTTGTTTTTGTTTTTATCTTTTTCTCTTGCTCTAGATCAGTGGTTTCAAACTTCACCACGCAGCAGAATCACCTGGAGGGCTCGTTAAAGATCGCTGGGCTCCACCCTGAGAGACTCTGACTCACCAGGTCTGGGGTGAGGTTTGAGGACTTGCATGGACAGCAAGTCCCCAGGCAATGCTGATGCAGTGAATCTGGGGTTGATGCTATGAGGACCAGAGGAACAGATGACACTCCAGGGTTGATGAAGGGCCTACCCGTTTCAAATCTGGTTTTTACCTTCCACTGCACAGTGGAATCACCTGGGGAGTCTTAGAAACTACTAATACTTGGATTTCCCCTCTCCACCCATTCCCACAGAGATTTTAATTTTTCTCTGGTACAGGGATTCTTAAACACTCCCCCCGGTGATTCTACTGTGCAAGTTGAGGACCGCTGTGTGAGATTAAAATGATAACTCAAGGTTCTCCAAGATGGATCCCAAAGTGATCTAGAGTTTGAGTAAAAAGAGGCTCTCTTCCTTTCAACTTTATATTTTCAACAAATAACTGGCAGGATATATATATCAGTGAGACTAAAAAATAGCTCAGGACTGCAATCACTGAAGGAGAGTACAGCAGATTATGCTGTTTTAGCAGTAAATGGGATGTGAAAGGAATCATGTCTCATCTGCCCAAGGTAATCTGGCTCACTCAGAGTTTAGAAATAACCCAACAGGCACTCCTCTATTCAGAGGAAGCTAACTAATCAAGAGTACAACAACCAGCAGTATTCATTTAGCAATTCAGCCAACTCACAGACTTTCCCCAATGACCTCAGGGGAGAAAAATAAAAAATAAAGTTCTTTCTAGACATGTTAACAAGTCCATTCCTGGTGTAAGGCAGGAAAACCTGAACACATCAAACATCACCCCTTAGCCAGGTGATCTTAGGGGATTATGACAAATCAGTTGAGCCATACCTTATGTAAGTGTACCTAAGTATTGAAACCGATGACTAATAGAGAAGTAGAGATTGATGACTGGAAAAAGACTTTTTCCTTTTTTTCTAATTATGTCCCAAACTAACAGCCACCTAAGGAAGAACATATGGATATCCATATCCATAGCAATATGGATTCCATTACACCTACCTCCCCTCCCCTGAAGCTACAGCCATATCACATTATACTGTATTTCCTGGAGAGAGCTTATAAGTGTCTTAAAGGCCATCCTCATCTCCACCTGTCAGAATCTTAAATATTATCAAAGCCTAATTTGAATAACATCTGCTCCATGAAGTTTCCATCATCTCTAAAGATGCCTGGATCTTTCCCTCCTCTCTGTACTCTTAATGCTTTAATTGTAACTTTATTATATCTCATATATGTTGTACCTTTTAGGATTAATTAGTAAGTAAATACCTGAACAAGCAATAGGTCTTTACCTTTTATCTATTGCTTACATGAAATTGACAATTAATAAACATTTTTAACCAAGGGAGCCACCCAGGCATCCCTTTAAAAATTTTATTTATTTATTTATTTGTCAGAGAGAGAGAGAACACAACCAGGGGGCAGGGAGTAGGCTCCCCACTGAGCAAGGAGCCCCATGTGCAACTCGATTCTAGGATCCTAGCTAGGAAAAGGAGTACTGTTACTCCTTTCCATTTTGAAAATGTTTATTAAACAGTCAGTTGAGCATCTGCTAAAAGGAGTAACAGTAACATCGCCCAGTGACTGAGGAATTCAATTTTCCCGTATGGATCTAATTCTTTTAACACTTGGGAAAAGTAAAGTAAAATAAATAAGAGTACTTTTATTTGGCTGTCCAAAGAGTGAAAGAAGAACATTGAAAAATATCTGCTACAATAGGCTAAGTGGAAAGGCTTCTTTTTTTTTTTTTCATTGTGACTGTTTTTCTCATTTCTGAAGTGGGAACACAGAGAAGACATCATGCTTAATTGACATACTCAGTTAAAGAGCCAAACTCCATCATTGTATGAAATGGATGTCTAATGAATCCAAGCTTTCTGGAAAATGTCTAGGTGGGCTGGGCCTGTTTATTTCTTTGGTTTTGCTCCCCTCCCATGACATCACATTTACTATGCATTCACTTAATGAAGAAAAAGTGTCACATTTCCACATTAGCAGTAGACGGAGTTCTCAAGGGCATCAGCTGCACCAGGAATGCATTTAATGCTAAGACAGGCAGGAGTCATTGAATAAGTTAAAATAAAAACTACATTAGGTTGGAGAGAAAACAGCGTGATAAATAAGAAAGTAAAACTAGACTGAGAGTCAAAAGACTAAACCTGGTTCTACTTCTAACTTACCGTGTGACGTTGGGCAATTCACTTCAATGTTCTGAGTCTCGGCTGACTCATCTATCATGGGATAAGATACTATAAATTTCATATTGTGCATTCTAAATATAAAACCCTAGAATCTGTGTGTATAGTAGGATCCTGTTAGTATACTAGCATTAAAAAACAAAGATCAAATTATTTAGCAAGATGTTCCATAAATCACTATATATAATAGACATGATGTTTAACCACAAATCTGGAAAGGTCTTCCTGAAGTTCTGGCCAATACTCTTTTAATTATGTAATGTAAAATCGTCTACTAAGCTTGCTCATTTGTTCACATATTTACTTTCACAAAAAGTCTAATTGGTATATTAAACATGACTATTTTTCAAATATTCAAAGCATGTCTGCTTTTGGTCACTTTTCTGCATGTCTGAACTGTATGTCACTAACAGGATCTAACAGAAGTACATAGATTCAGACATTTCACAAAATCAGACCAGATCTAAAAGAAATCAACAATATGGTAACAGTCAATAAAAGTTCAAAAACATACCCATGATATTAATATGTGAAGATCTCTAGGAAAATATTAAATATTTCTGTGTCTGGTCTGCTAGCCACATTTTCAGTATGACAGAAGCCACAATCAAAACATAACCAGATATGTCAGAGGTGAAGGCCTAGAGGGGACCAGACAGGAAATAGATATCCAAAGACCATACTCAGAATATTTCAGGAACTAATATCCATCCCAGGCATCTTCCCTAAATAATTCTTAGAGCTATTCAACTTTCTCTTTATCTGAAGGGTTTAAGTTACTTTAAGAGAATCCCAGGCATCTTTTTGTTTAGGGCACCCAGGAGACTCTCACATCTTGTGTTTGTGGGCTACCAAAGCTCATTCCAACATAGATTCAAGTTACAATTTTAAGAAGGACTTGTGACATCTTACGACTAGGGAATTTTTTGTGTGTATGAGTTGCTTATTTTAATTTAAACCATTTGGAAAAAGGCAAAATAATCTGAAAACCATACATGTGAAATATATCAATAATTTCAGCAATTACCATTATACTACATTTACAAGCCAAAAACTCCTTTAAGTTATGACAACTTTACAGATTTTGCTCTTTATTAGATGCAAAGATCCAGAAATAGTAACATTTTTGTCCTTTGTTGACCAAATAACTGAAGATCAGTTCTCATCCCAGCAGTGGGGTTAAAGTTGAATGATTCAGGGCACAGTGAAGTGTTGTCACTAACTTATATACAATGAATTTCTGAGATTACCAATTCAGCTCAGTAGGTACTTGTATAAGTAACATAGTGTGAAAGATACTAGAAGTTTTGGTTAAATTTCAAGCAAACAGGCAATTCATGAGTAGAAGGGAAATAAATGCTTAAGAACTTCAAGTAATCAAAATGCCTAGAATCTAGTCAGTAACAGGGAAGAAAAATAACTCAGCTAGTCCAATCTCATAATACCCAACAGAGCGTTAAAATGATTGCTGCCTACCCTCGCAAAGTTCCTGGCACACACTCATGTTAACTAAAGTTTTTTAAATGAATGAGTCAATATTCAGTTAGCAAGACTATCAGGTGGTCTTGAGTTTCAATAAACATATAACTTCTCTAGCATCTTCAACATGCTCACTGATCCCAAGATCAAGAAGTCAGGTCATCCTAACCTCCTTTTATTTAGCTGAGAAAGTAATCCAGTTTAAGGACCTTTCAGAATCTGGTCTCTGGTCTCCAGATGCAGCTCCAGTCACTCCTCATCTAGAAAGCGTGGTCTACAACCAACTTTTCACTTCTTCCAGGCCCTCAAAAGAACTATGCCATCTCGCCTCTCAGTCTTTTACTGCTCTGTCTGGAAAGTCCCATGCCTTTTCCAATTAGGTCTCAGTGAGGATTTCATTTCCTCTGGTCAGCCTTTCTTTCCAGGATTACCCTTCCGTATATACCCCACCTACCCAGAACTTCTAGGTGTCCTCCTCTCTCATTTTTGTATACCTGGTTGTTCATTTTCTGTTTCCTATACTAACCTGAGCACATTGGGAGGGCAGCAGTTGTGTTTCTGTCTTGCTCCACCATTGTATCCTCTCTGCTTAGAGCCATGCTGGGTACATAGTTGGGGCTCAGAAAACATTTGTTGAATAAATGAATGAATGATTGAGTGAATGACTGTCCGAATAACGTTAGCCTTTTAGGAGAATGAAAACGAAACGGTCTTTACCTCACTTCTTGCTCAGAGTTACAAATATAAACTCCTAGTTGCAACACATGGCATGGAAACTAGCTATTTTAATTTCCATAATAAAATTTATATTTTTCTCCTGCCACTTCACAGATTAACCAAGCAGAATATCTAAGCAACACTCAAAGCTACAATCCCTCTCCTTGAGACATCAGCTTATTTTATACATCTACTTGAAAACAAAGATAACTAAGCAACTTTAAAGAACGGAGTTTCATGCCAACTAGGAAGTAGATGTTTATATCCAAAACTACCCCTCAACCCCGACACACCTTGGTTATAGAAACCCTTTAATTACAATAATAGCCTTCCTGGGGGACTTTCTGATACTGTTAAATCATTGTATCTAACACTGACTTCTGGTTTTAATTTCCTTTTATTACTACCACAAATTCACATTAGGTAACTCACTTAAAAGTTAGCCTCATGAAACAAAATGTTTTTAAGGATCCAGTTTTAAAACTGCAAATGTTTTTGGGTGAGTAATCAGAATTGTGATTAAAAAAAAAAAAACTGCTCCCGTTTTTACAAAAAAAGTCACTGCAGAAGGATGGAGGAAAATTAAAACCTCAAGGATTTCATTAGGGACTCTAAGGTTTAATTCAGTGGACTGACATTATCATCAGCTAATCAGCTGCCTCTACCAAGTCCCCTCCCTATAGGGTTGGTAGTGTGTTTTTTTTTTTTTTTTAAGATTTTATTTATTTATTTATTTGACAGAGAGAGCACAAGAAGGGGTTGGGGGGGGGGGTGGCAGGGAGCAAAGGTAAAGGCAGAGAGATAAGCAGACTCCCAGTGGAGCAGGGAGCCCAGTGCCCAGCTGAATCCCAAGACCCTGAGATCCCGACCTGAGCCAAAGGCAGAAGCTTAACCGACTGAGCCATCCAGGCACCCGGTAACTCTTTATGGAAATTTGATTTTTTTGAGAAACAATTTTGTCAGATCAGTAACTACTCTTTCCCCTACTTGGCGTGTGTATGGCTGGAGCTATGAGGGGGTGCAATCTGATGTAACCTTGAATTACCCTAAACTCTCTGCAGCCCATCCCCACTGACAACTGACTTGACTACTTCACATCAAAGGAGGCTGCAAGTTTCCTCACGGAGAGACCTTCTGGACCAGTGCCTTCATCCAGGGTCTCCTATCCACCCCAATTCTCTCAGCAAAGGTTCCTTTCCCGTTCCACGTAGTCTTATTTTTCCTCAGTTCCTCCGTGTAATCCATTCTGTTTGGTTTCTCTGCCTCCCTCCCCCCAATCATCTGGACCCAATTTACAAAGCCCAAACTGCCCAAAAATTTACGCAGGGCCTTTTCTGGGAGCGTCTGGAAGGGAAGTGTAAGCAAGTCAAGACAGAGGCCAGGAGCAGAGAAGATCTGCTTTAATCCGAGAAGTTGGTCACCATTACCAACCCCGCGGATGGCTGGGCAACGGCGCAGGCCTTACCCAGTGGCCAAGGGAAAGCCCTCTGGGTGGGACCTGGCGGAGAAGGCAAGAAGCGCACAGGAATGAACGCGGAGGTTGCGGGCCGGCCAGGAGGTTGCGGGCCGGCCAGGAGGTGGCCGACCTCACCCAGCTTCTCCTGGTGGCTGGATCTCCGGGGGCCCGACGCTCATACCACCACCATTCCACCGGCTCGGATCAGCGGAAACATGAGCGGGGTCCCGCAGGATCGGCAGCGCAGGGAGCCCGGCTTTCCGACCGGGTCCACGTTGAGGGGCTTTTATTGAGAAATGTGGCGGGAAACCTGCCTGGGACGCCGGTGCGACCCGCGGGAGTCGCCCTGGGGAAATTAACCCGCATTGGGTGAGCTCTTCCGGGATCCGGGTCTGCCCGGTCGCCGGCCCCTGGCCCCAAGCACGGGACTGCGAACTTTCCTCCGCACTGACTAAAGCGGCTTCGGGCGCGTGGGGAGGCGCGTCCTCAGCGGGGAAGCCCAGCTGTCCGAACTCCCAGGGGTCAGAGCAGAGAGCGCGCGAGCCCCAGCCAGCGCCGCTGGGAAGCACATGTGCACACAAACAGTGCCACAAGGCGGTCTCTCCCGCGCCCCGCCTCCCTCCGCCAGCCCTCAGCGGTACCGGCGGGTCTACCCCTTACCCTCACCATTTCTCCCAAGGGACAGCTTCGGGGCAGAAAATGACCCCAGCCGCTTTTGGTTCCTCCGGCTCCAGGGGCCAGAAGCAAACTTCCAAAACCCACTGACCTCTTCCAGGGGGAGCAGGGCAGCCAGCCAAGGCACGCACTCCCCTCCACGTTGTTTTCCCAGTGAGGGAGGGAGCAGGAGCAGGTACGGCGCCCAAAGAGGAGGTGGGGTGCCAGTCCGGGCCTGCGCGAACACGCTGCAGGAGGAACAGCCCCGCCCCCGCGTCCAGCCCCTTCCCCAGTGACAGGCCGAGGAAGCAAGACGCTGCCTCAGCCCCAGATGGGCAGCACGTGTGTTGGCCTCCTAACGACAAGAGCCGATTGCTTCCGAGGCTAGCCGCGCCCCGATGCCCGAGATTTTGCGGGTACCCTCTCCTCCAGTCCCAGCAACCGCGGCCCACGTCTGTGTCCCGCGGTCCAGGCTCCGCGCACACAGCCCAGAGGACCGCCGGCGCCCGGGCAGTCCCCAGGCTGGACGCCCGGAGAAGAACCGCGGGATAGCAGAACCTCAGCCAGGGCCCTGAGAAAGGAGAAGGAAAGGAAGGCGCAAGGGCGGCGGGAGCCGGAGCTCCAGCCGGCGTCCGATCTGAGCTCGGGGAGTCGCGGGAACCGCGGCCGCCGGCACCGGGACGCGAGCCAGCGAGCTTTCCCTCCCCAGCCGCAGGACCTCTTTAGCATGAACTTTCTGAGAGATCCGCTGGCAGGAGGCTTCCTTTCAAACACGGTATTTTACAAATTGAGGAGACAAGAGGAGGATGCCACGGCTGCTCGCCGGCTCCCAACTTCGAAAAGTGCCAAGGAGCGGGGGAGCACAGATCTCCAACCCGCCCAGAGGGTCTGGAGGACGGGGAGAGGGGTGGGTCTAACCCTAGCCTCCGGGCGAGTGGGCTACTTACGTTTTTGCCGTGTGGGAGACCTTTCCACGCCTTGTCCTGTGGGCTCCTAAATGCATTTGTATGCATTTGTTCCTGCAGCGAAGCGCTAACGGAAAACAGAAGGCAACTCCGAACTGCTAAGGGTGCAGGTACTGGCCATGAAAAAGGAAGAAAAAAAAAAAAATCACATGAAAACGATGCTCCAAAACCGCAACAACAACAACAAAAAGGGAGGAGAGAAATAGGAAGGGGAAAGAAATAGCACCCAAAGGGTCGATCAATCAGCTAGGCTTAGTTCCCTAGCTCGGTAACGGACGAGCCCGGGGGGAGCGCTCCCCTGGGAGGGCGGGCGAGGAGCAAGACCTCACTGGCAGGCGGCGGGGCGCCGGCAGCAGCTGGAACTCCGCCGCGAGCGCAGCCCTCGAGTTCACTTGCGGTTCAAAGGCGACTCTGTGACTCCAGTGGAGTCCTCTGCTTTGGGGCTGGGAGGAGAGAAGGGCTGGAGGAGGGAAGGAGATGAAGGGTGGGGGGGGGGGGGAGTCCTTGGAAACAACCCGCGCCTGAACATTTGTCAGACAAGCACACACACCCACTTCGGAAATCTGGTCCGTGAGAGGGGGCCGGTGGCAACTGCAGGCGCTCAGCGTTGACTGCCGCCGGCTGCTTCCCCTGGAAGAAGAGGAGCCCAGCAAATCCGGCCGGTGTTAAATTTCACCGCTCACTGACTTGCAATGACATCACCAAACACAGTGCACACCTCCCCCCTCCGGCCCGCAACCTACCCCCAACCCGCGCGGGGGGTCCCGCGCCCGGGTTCGTGAAGCCCCGGGCCCGCCGCGCCTGGGGAGCGCCAGCAGCCGCCCCGGCGACGCCCGCACGCTCTCGCTTCCCACGCCACCCTCCTCGCTGTCCCCGAAGCTCGGAGGTGACTAGTATCTTTCCTTCGTCCCCTTTTCAGCAGTCCCCAATGTGATGTCCTCTTACATGTTCCCTATCCGTCTTTTTCTCTGTCCTCCTCACGCATGCCCCTCTGAAATCCTACTCGGCGCAGCCCTTCATTTGCGACCTTCGTGCATTCTTTGCAGTGATGCTCGTGGGCTAGCTAAGTCATGTTATAAACAGACTGCGACGGTTCTCATTGCTACCTTTCCTTCCTTTCACGCTTGCCTCTCAGTCTGCCCCATGTACTCCTTTTCTGCTGATTTTTCTATCTTGTAATCCACTTACCTGCTTTCTGCCCTTTCCTAGCTTATAAACATGGATTCATGATCTGCATTTATGCATCTAGAACATGCTAACAGACCATGGTCTTTCCGATTTGAATACCTTCTCCAACTCTTGTCACTTTCTTTCTTTCTTTTTTCTTTTTTTGACATAAGCCTCCATACCCGCACATCCTTTTCACAACCTGTCCACCTTCCAAGTTTTGGGGAGTTAAAAAAAGTTAACTGATTTCACCTTTTTATTAATAAGGCTGGAAATTCCAGGAGGCTAGGGATCTGTTATCTTGCTCACTTCTGTATTTTCAGCGCCTAAAATACTACTTAGCATGTTTGTTTCACCAGTGACTGTTGTACACCATTGAATATCATTTCTCTAATAAGTTTTCCTGACCTTTTCTGTGAGCTTTCTCTAGCTAATGATCCCTCTACGTGCTGAAAAACATCCCAGAGTATGCACATATTATAAAAGTTAAAGCAACCATATTGATGAAGAGAAATGATTGATGCAAACTTTGGAATTTTAGGTATCATTTCAAAAAAAAAAAAACTGAGGGATTTTTCCTCTCCAGGAATATAGAATTTAATTCCTCTTCCTTTCCCTCAATTTTTCAACTATTTATTTTGAAATAATTTTGAAATAGATGTACATATGAGTTCCAAAAATAGTAGAGAGTTCCTGTATACCCTTCATTGACTTCCTCTAATACTAATATCTTAAATAACAGCAATATGATGATCAAAACCAGGAAATTAACACTGATACAATACCATTAACTAATCTATAACTCTTATTCAAATTTTGTCAGTTTTCCAAAATATCCTTTGTCTAGTATTTAATTCAGAATCTTATACTGTGTTTAGTTAATTAATTAACAGAGAGATTCAACTGTTAGATCTCCTCAGTTTCCTCCCATCTGTGGAGGTTCCTGTCTTTTGTCTTTCATGACTTGGAACCTTTCAAAGAGCACTGGTTCATCATTTGGTAGAAGGTCTCTCAATCTGGATTTGTGTGATGTGTTCTCGTGATTAGGTTCAGGTTATGTATTTTTGACATAAATACTAGTGAAGTGATGTTTCTCGGGGCATCATATTGGGTATATATAATGTTGAAATATCTTATTACTAGTACTGTTATCTTTGATCATTTAATCAAGTTAGATCGGGCACGATCTAACTACTGTAAAACCCTTCCCACCCCTTGATTTTTGTAACAAACAGCCACAGCTTTTTGGAATTCTTCTAGAAATCTGGGGCTGAGGGGAGATAGCCATTCTTTAATAGTCTTAAACTACAGTTTTTCTATTTTTGGATTACCAGTCAACTAAAGAAAGGTAATTTGGTGAGTAGAAAGAATAGGTAAGAATTAAGCAGTAACTCACCTAATCTCTCTCTCCATTTTCCCATCAAATCATTAAGGATTAAAAACATTTTTTTTCCTTTGAGTGTGAGTATTTGAATGCTGTATGAAATTGAATTATCATTAAAATATATCTCAGGTTCTTTGACTATAAGAAGAGAATAGTGGCTCATTATAGTTAATAGAGCTCTTATCATCCAGAAGATTTCAAAGTATACACACAGCCTCAAAGAGAGTACTTGTGTTTATAGGAGCAGAGGCATTTGCCCAGTTAAAAATAAACAATATAAGGTTTAAATGCTATAGACTCTTAGGATGGTGGAGATTCACATAGATCAAATTAATCAAGACAGAGACCTTGGGACTTAGCTGGGCCTTGAAAAGTAAAGAGGATTTACATAGGTGGAGCAGAGACAGACAAAGTGCTTGGAAACGGAGAACAGGAGATTGAAAACAATGGGGGAAAGGATGATATCTTAATTAGATTTAGAGGGAAAGAAATAGATTTGTCAGTTTGTCTTAGAAGTATGGAAGAGAGGTCTTAGAGCAAAGTGTGGAAGTCTCTGAATGCCAGGATAAGGTTCATTCAGTCATTCAATAAATATTTAGTGTGTTACCTAGTATATGCCTGGGAGTCTTCTAGGCACTGAGTTACACTGGTGAAAAAATGCATGAAAATTCCCTTCATGGAGTTTACATTCTACCATTTAAGATTTGATCTATGGGTAACAGGAAACAAATTAAAGAATTTCAAACTGATAAATGATTATGTTTCAAATTCTCATTTTAAAGAAGACTGATCAGTTCCAGATGCCAAGATTGAAAAGACAGAAGGTTAGAGGATAAGTTAGATGTATGTATTGCAATATGCTAGTATTTTCAATGATGGGAGAAATGACAGAAAAGCTAAATAAGGGGGTCATTATTCAAAGAAAGTAGGAAGTTCTGATAACTGGTCACATTGGGAAGGGAGAATGAAATTTCAAGTCCAAATGACTGAAAAATTATGCCATTGACCAATGTCAAAGGGAAGACAACTAATTCAGTTTTAGACATATTTAGCTTGATATCTTGGTAGGAAATTCTATTGGAACCATCTAAAGATCTGTTGGAGTTGGAAGCTAGAGTTCAGGGGAAAGGCAAGAGCTAGAGTTTTACATTTCTTCATTTTCTGCACAAAGTGGTATTTGAGGCTTTAATGGTCAAATCTATTTTCAAAGAAGTGAATGTCAAAATGGACAACAGAGAGCCAAGGATATAAACTTAGGTTACAGGAAATGAGGAGAAGTGATGCAGAATTAAAAGAAATAGAACCCAAACTATGCATTATTAAATAATAGTATAGGAGTTCAAAAAATAATAATATAGTAAATACATCATAATATTTACTATGCATGAAGAGTGTTTGAAATATTTTTTATATATTAACTCATTTTATCCTCTTAATAAATCTTATTAAGATTCTGTTTAAGAATCTTATTAAGATTCTTATTAAGGTTCTGTTTATCATCCTCATTCAGAGTAGGAAACTTAAAACAGAAAAAGATTACAGTGGAACCTTGAACAACTCAGGGGATTAGAGTGAGTTAGGAAGGAAAGAAGGGAAAAAGAGAGGGAACGAGTGGTGGAAATATTGACAGCATCGGCTTTTTTTTTTTTTCCCAAGATGTTATTCATCTATTTGATAGAGAGAGAGGGAACACAAGCAGTGGGAGTGGGAAAGGGAGAAGCAGGCTCTGCGCTGAGATGGAAGCCCCATGTGGGGCTTGATCCCAGGATGCTGGGATCATGCCCAGAGCCTAAAGCAGATGCTTAAGGACTGAGCCACCCAGGTACCCCAACAGCATCAACTTTATCCAGAGTCAGTCTGCATGGGTCCAAATCTTGATTACCAGTTTTGTGATCTCAATTTAACTACAACTCACCTTGGAATAACTTGGGTTTGAACTGTGTGGGCCTTCTTATATATGGGTTTAGTTCAATATAATACAGTACTGTAAATGTATTTTGTCTTTTTTGGATTTTCTTAACATTTCCTTTTCTCTAGCTTACTTTATTGTAAGAATATGGTAAATAAGTTGCTTTTTTTTACAATTATGGATTCCTAAGTCTTATGCTTAGAGATTCTGATTGAGCATTCTGAGGTGGGACTCAGGAATCTGCATTTTTAACAAGTAATTGTTAAAAGACTACAAGTGATACAGATAGACTGGTACTGTTTTAACATGTCAACCCATTCTCGACTTAGTTATTAAACAAAATGCTTATTGACAGCCTGTGAAATCTCTTAATGAGTAAATACTCTTGTTCTTATGTACCTGAGCAGAATCATCATGGCATAATCAAAATTCCATGCTTAAATATTTATGGAATGAATGAATAACTAAAAAAGAGTGTCATGCCTACTGTGCATCAGGTAATGTCCTCAGACCTGCAGTTATGAAGATATGAGGCATAATTACTCCTCTTAAGGAGTTTATTACCTGCCAGGAACAGAATCTAATAAGAAAAATGAACTGGTATAGATGATAGAAAAAAGTAAGAAAAAGCATCTGGTGACACAGGGCAGGAGAGAATACATTATTCTGTTGAGAGTAAGTGGGAGGGAGCATGTGAAGCTTGGGTCTTTAAAAATGAAGAGGTGTTTGCCAAGTAGACATGAAGATTCAAAACAGTCTGGGTGGAGGTGGCAGCACAGACAGCAGCATGGCGGTATGGAAAGGTCCTAGCACCATGATTAGGGACCTGCAGTTGGGATGACTATAATACAGAGAGGAGGATGGAAGGATCATGGAGCGCCTTCACTGGCATTTGAGAGATACTTATTTAAACTTTACTTACTTTAAAATATGGGTCCTGGAAATTCAGATTTCATTTTGTGTTTAGTACATAATGTATGTAAGTTAGAGACATAGAGTTTGTTAAAATACGAGGGATACTTACTGTGGCTACAGTAATTAGGTGGGGACACCAGGCCAATAGCTGGAAGGGTCTTTTACTGGGGCTTTTGAGAAGATGACCAAAAAATTCATAAGAATGACTTAATATTCACTTTGGGATGTGAATTATATACACTTGTCAAATAGCTAGCTGAGTCATGTTTATATACAATGTATTGCATATGATAAAATATTTCTGTCCCTCCTCACTAGATAAACTGATGAAAATTCTTAGCTTGGATGGCAAGGACATTTTTTCAGTTCTGATCCAATGTGAATTTCCTGTCTTTTATGTGCAAACTTTTTGGATCTTTTTACTGCCACTATTACCTTCCCAAGTCTGTTTCTGCTAGGATCTTTCTTCTTTTCTTCTGTTACTTTATTGTCATGAACTAACTCAAATGTGCATCTAAAACTGTTGGCAGAATGATGTTCCTTCCTTGGTTTGCTGGTTCAGGAGCTGGTGAACTCTCCATGGTGTATTTCTCTTCCATGTGGGTGCCCATGTTCTCTGTGATGCTTTGGGCCATGTAGAGCCGGAAGGGTGTTTTAGTCTGACTTTACTGGGAAACATAACATGTTTATTGGGACTAGGCCTGAAAACCAGACAGAAATACACCAGGCAGTCTTGACACATTTTGCATAATACTAAGAGTCCACCATTCCACTCCCACACAACCCCTTTCCCTTTAAGCAGGATCAGTTTGATCGTGTCACACACCCTAGAGTCTAGCGTACTGGTTCAAATAAGACTAGGAAGTACCAAGAACTAAGGTTCAGTCCACCGTCCGTTACTTACTTGCTTCTGCCATCCCAGTTCTTTGTTTCTCATTCCTTCTGCATAATGTCTTATTGCTCTCACCAGGTAGCACAGATTCTGTGTTATTCGTTTGTGAAGCGAGCTAGGTGGAAAGTACTGATTGATTTGAAGGCAACTCGTTTTTCTCTGGCAAGGAAACTTAATCAGTTTTAATGTCCTAATCAATGGACTAGAATAATCTGAGTCCCAATATCAGACAAGGTAAAATAAAAGGGACACATATGTTCGGTATGTCCTACTAAGTGCTCTGATATTTTATTTTGGTCTGCCATTCGAACAAGTGTCTGTCTGTGTATTATGTGAAATTAAAATATGGCCATGGGGATGTTCATTACAATGGGCATCATGCCAAGAAGCAAAGTGTTATAGTGACACCGTTCATATCACTGAAGTGCACAATCTGTCAGCATTTCCATTTTAAACTCCTTCTAGATGAACTCCAAAAGCTACAGTATTACCAGAAGGCCCATTAATTTTCAAATGTGTATTTAAAGTTAAATTGAAACTGGTACTTTAGGGGATGCCTGGGTGGCTCAGTCGTTAACCGTCTGCCTTTGGCTCAGGCCATGATCCCAGGATTCTGGGATCAAGCCCTGCATGGGGCTCCCCCCTCAGCAGGAAGCCTGGTTCTCCTCGCCCACTCTCCCTGGTTTGCTCCCTCTCTCACTGTGTCTCTCTCTGTCAAATAAATAAAAAATCTTAAAAGGAAAAACAAAACAAAACAAAACAAACAAACAAACAAAAAAAAAACAACCTGGTACTTTGGAGTGTGGCTTTGAAACCTTAAAGATTTCTCCCCTGACTCTCTCTTCCCATTAAAAATTAATTGCTACCAACAATGTGCTCCTGATATCAGATGCAGCATGGTGGAGACAGGAGACAGACTTATTTAAGGAGAATTCTCTATAGGGATATAGATTTTCTAAACTTTTTAGTGTATCTCCACCCAAATTCCTTTACAGAACTGTTATAATGGAGTTATTTTATGGAAATAGTAGGTATTTCTGTAGTGAAAGGAATTTTTACCCAGATTTACTTTTCCTGAATTTCCTCTGGCAATTTCCCTCATTTTTCATAGTATGAAATTCTAGTCTAAAAGTTGGTGAAAAAAGTTTAATGTTATAGCTTTTAATTAGAGTGTGATATTCTAGATGTACATAAATAATTTCTAACTAACAATTTAAAGTTATGTTAACAGGTGATTATGGTACATAGAATCACACTAAATGACAAATCTAAATATTAAAATTTTTCTACCAAGAAATATATCATTGGGGGTTCCTGGTTGGCTTACTTGGTAGAGCATGTGATTCTTGAACTCAGGGTTGTGAGTTCAAGCCCCATGTTGGGTGTGGAGCCTACTATTAAAAAAATAAGAAGAAGAAAAGAAAGAAAAGAAATATAACACATGTGAATATAAAAATTAGAGAAGAGTAAAACCCAGTGCCAAATAGGAAATGTGACAATATTACTACCTTTAAGCTTTTGTGTGCTTCATTCCCCTATATCTTCCCCAGTCACATCTTGTAACATTTTAGGAAATATTTTAAAAGAAGGTTTAGGCTGAAACTATTTTGTTTTCAAGTCTATGAAGAATTACTGTTTACTGAGTGGCTTTTGTGAAAGATTATGCTAGGTGTGATAATATTTCTTTCCCCACTGAAAATAAATCCTTTAGTGCTCGCTTCGGCAGCACATATACTAAAATTGAAAATAAATCCTTTGGTTTTTTGCTTCAGACACTTCTACATTTGTCCAATCTGTCCATGACTCCATCTATGGGACTTGTCTAGATCTTTGGTTGGAAAGGGCTCTCCCATGTCTGATCTCTCTGAGCCAGCTCTGTCTGCCACAGTTGTTTCCCGGCAGTCCTTAAAGAAGAGTGTATGATTAATAGCAGGATTTGATATAACTATTCTTGATTCATTTGGCTCTCACCCAATAGAGAAAATGGATCCAAATGATTACATGTGACCCTCTTGTGCTCTAAAATAAGATTTCCAACATAGTCACACTTCTATTTATACCAAGGTCTCAAAGGTTTCAGATTGACAAGAATTCTAAAATGAAGTTTTCTAAATTTCTCTTTGAATGGTACTTTTAAAATTGGTTTTTCTGACATAAAATTCTTAGGCTTTAACATTTACTATGATATAGAGCAGGTCTCCCATTTTGTTCAAGCAAACACTAGAGCTTCTACAGACAATATAAACTGTAATTTTATGTAATTTTCCTTCTGTTTTGTTTTGTGTTTGCACACAAATGTTAAATCAAAATTCTTACCTGTGTACCCATTGAGAAAGAGAGAGTAGAGAGACAGCGACAGAGAAAGACAAGACTCAAGACTCAGTTTCTCTCTCTCTCTTTTTTAAATTAACATAAAATGTATTTTTTGTTTCGGGGGTACAGGTCTGTGATTCATCAGTCTTCTACAATTCACAGCACTCACCAGAGCCCACCCCCTCCTCAGTGTCCATCACCCAGCCATCCTATCCCTCCTACCCCCCCTCCCAATTTATTTCTCTTTAAGTCTATTTATTTAGCTCACATTTCCACATTTCAATTTAGGAAGTATATTGACTAGAAGGCTTTATAGGACAACATACACATAATTTCTCTCCTCAGAGGAAACTTCAGTCATGTTTAAAGATTCTATAACAGTTCCAAAAGTTCTTTAAATTAATAGGTGTGTGGGGCACCTGGGTGGCTCAGTGGGTTAAGCCTCTGCCTTCAGCTCAGGTCATGATCTTAGGGTCCTGGGATCGAGCCCCACATCGAGCCCCACATGGAGCCCCGCATCAAGCCCGCATCGGGCTCTCTGCTCAGCAGGGAGTCTGCTTCCCCCCCCTCTCTCTGCCTGCCTCTCTGCCTACTTGTGATCTCTGTCTGTCAAATAAATAAATAAAATCTTTAAAAAAATTAATAGGTGTGTTAATATTGAATAAAACTAAAAGAATTGCAAAACCATGTTGATGCTTAAATTGTCTCAAAATTAGGGATTTAGGATAATATCTGCCCACTATAATCACTCATCATTTTCTTCTCAGAGAGCATTTAGTTTTTCTTCATTTATCTACCCTCATAACCGCTAGAGCCAATGTGTGTTTTAACAAAATATCTGTAGCCTAGGACAAGAACAATATACTTTGGAATATATATTCAAGGGGAAAGTATTTAGAATTCCATTAGTGCCAGCCCAAAAGTATGGGGCATTACTTTGGTCAAAAAAAAAAATACTAAATGTGGATAGAAAATATTTAAGAATTATAAGAAATGGAAAGAATTAGAGAGTGCCTTCAAGGTTAACCAGACTAATTCTAATAGAGATGGATGCTCTTCCTAAAAATCTTTGGTTTAAATAAAATGCAAGAGAAATAGTATTGGACTACAGTAGCAAAGATGATTTTTCCCCAAGATCAGCATTTTATAAAAGAAGGAATATGAAAGGAAGGATTTTTAAATTTATGGACCAGATTGCCTAAAGGATTGTTTCCATTATATGAAAGTTATGTAGCTTTTGAATGTTATGAATATCTGCTTTGTGTGGAATGCTTCTTTTAAATACATTGTGATATTAAGCACATTTATGTAAATAATGGGTGATAGTTTGAATATTACATAAACATCACTTTTGTTACGTGATACTTCTGAAAGACTCCACGGACCCTGTTACTTTCGACTTAAGAAATCAGTGAAATCATATAGGTTTTTAAGGAAGTCCCCAGGAATGTATAAAATTCCCCTCCCACTCTGGAAGAGAAAATCAATGTACCCTTTTATGCACTTAAATTTCTATAGGCAGGTCTATAGCTTACAGCAGGAACAAGTCCACATATATTTGATTGCGATATGGTAGAGTAGGCTTAACCCAGTGTGGGATCAAATCCTAGCTTTACCACTTCAAAGCATGGGCTCTAAGGTGGATTATGGAATTTCTCTCCCCTTCAGCTTCCCTGTTTGCAAAGTAAGGGTCATATACTGCTATTCATTTCACAAGGGTTCTGTGAAGATTAAGTGAAATAATCCCTGAGGTGCCTGGGTGGCTCCGTTGGTTAAGCATCTCTTGATTTTGGCTCAGGTTATGATCAGAGAGTCCTCAGATTGAGCCCCTCACCAGCTCCACACTCAGTGGGGAGCCTGCTTACTATCCTCTCCCTCTGCCCCTCTCCTCACTTTCTCTCTCTCAAATAAATTTTAAAAATCTTTAAAAAATAATAAATGAAATCATCCCATGTAGGGTGCCAGTCTCTGGCACATAGCCCATGTTCAATAAATGTTATGGCCTCCCAAACACTTTACAGTCTGCAGCCCAAGTATTGTTTATCCCAATTTTACAAATCATGAAACAGACTTGAAGACAAAGCTGTGGTCCCAGAGCTAATGAGTAGCAGAGTCACAGTAGGAATACAGGTCCTGCTGATGATAATGATAATGATAATAATAGTAGTAATACTATTTCTGAAGATAATGATAACGGTAGTAACATTATTTTTACTATTGTTAGTAATGACTTTCATGCTGGTTGATTGATATTTTACTGCAGTTTGCTTCTCATTTGCAACTCCTACAATGCTTTTATTGCAGGCAGGAAACAAAGTATCCTCTCACAGAAAGAAAAGCTTCTCTTCCCTGGCTGCATGGTACAAGCCCCAGTCAACCAGAAACAGCCCTGTTTTCGCTTGGAAACAAAACAAAACAAATGCTGAAATTACTTAAGCTATCAGTTCAAAAGGAGATGCATCTCCCTCCTAACCTCTCCAAAAGTTAAAAATTACTGGTTTTAATGTTGATGACTTCACTACTCACAACCTATATTTATATCTGTATAAATGAACATGTATTCACAGAGCTACGTTACATATGAAATAAACATTTGTATGAATCCTAGAGTGTTTGCTTTAGACTCTTAGCCAGTTAGTTCACCAGGTATTACCAAGCCAGAGCCCATGTCTGAAAGTTTTATTTCAGTCACATAGCTTAATACTGACTACTGAATTTAGTAGAATCAGGAGAGGAAAATCCTTTGCTCCCTTTATTGGTTTCAGTATTCTTGAAAACCTGCAAAATCTGTGGCCATGTGGGTACAGGGTAGAATATATTTCTTTATAAGTGAATCAATGTAGTTCTAAGATAAGGTTCCAGAGGGGTTCATTCTACTCATTTAAAGAACTGCTCAGATGTCTGTGTGTGTGTGCATTGCACACATGGAAGCTGCGACCATGTGAAGCCAGTAGAGTTTACAAATCACAAGATCTGACAGAGGAATCTAATTTTCTTTTTGGGAAGATTGGCAAAACTTGGATCAAAGGAGTGAATATCAAATGGTATATCTGGGTCTTGGCAAGGCATTTGACTAGATTTTTATGATACTCTTAGGAAACCAGAAAGAAATATGTTTTAGATGATAACAAGCCAAATAGTGCATAATAACTCAAGGGATATTCATTAATAAATAGATATGAACCGGCATAAATTTCTTACAGTACATCATAAGTCCTGATGTTAGAGATTTCCAAGTTGAAGTTTTCAAGTTCTTAAATGAGGACATCAAGGACATTTGGGGATGCTGATTAAATTTGGAAATGCTGTTATCATGGGGATTTGAGTGGGGTGACCAGATTTTCCCAATTTGCCTTAGACTTTTCCACTTTGAGCACTCAATGTCCCAAATCCCAGGAAATCCCTTGATCCCAGGTAAACCAGTGTGATGGTTAGTCAGCCTAGATTTGAGCAGTGACACCATTTTACATTTCCACCAGGAGTGTACAAGAATTCTAATTTCTCCACATCCCTGACAAAACTTAGTTTTTTTTTAATAGAGATTTTATTTATTTGTTTGACAGATAGAGATCACAAGTAGGTGGAGAGGCAGGCGGAAAGAGAGGAGGAAGCAGACTCCCTGCTGAGCAGAGAGATCAATGCAGTGGTTGATCCCAGGACCCTGAGATCAGGACCTGAGTGGAAGGCAGAGGCCTAACCCGCTGAGCCACCTAGGCGTCCCCAAAACTTACATCTAAAAAAATATATAGTAGCCATCTTAATGCATGTGAAGAGTTACCTTATTGTGATTTTCTATTTCCCTAATGATTAGTGATGTTGATAATCTTTTCACATGCGTATTTGCCATTTGTATATCTACTTTGGAGAAATGTCCATTCAAGTCTTTGTCCATTTTAAAAACTGGGTTGTTAGTTTGTTGAGTTATAGTTCTTAATATGTTATAAATAGCCATCCCAATGGGTCTGTCCACAAGATCTTAATGCCATCAAATGCATTTAGGATTATCCTTTCACAAGATGCAATTATTTTTTTTTAAAGATGAAATTATTTAATAATTTTGAGCAGATAGTATCAAAATTAGATGGCTCACTCTGGAGAAGAACAAAGATTGAAGGGGGTAAAGCCTGAAGTAGGGTAACAATACAGAGGCTCTTACCATTATCAGTCAAAAAACAATGAAGACCTTTGGTAGTAGAGTTGAGGAAGAAGAGATACACATAAGATTTTTAACAGGCCAGTATCAAAAGGGCTGGATGACTAATGGGCTGTGAGTGGGAGAAATCCAAGATGATTTCCCAGTTTCTTAAGAGACTAGGTGGTTGGTCACATCACTCGCCATATTAAGGAGTCAAGGGAAAGGTTAAACCAGTTTTATTTAAGTTGAATATGAGGTACCTGTGAGGCAGCCAGGTAAACATGCCTAGTTGGTGGCTAAATATATTAACCTAAAGGTAAGCACAAAATCAGGGCTTGGGATAGACTTATCACCATGTAGGTGAACCCTGAAATCATAGATTGCTGGAGGACAATGGGTGAAATAAGAAAAGCATTTTGAGAGGTGCCTGGGTGGCTCAGTGGGTTAAAGCCTCTGCCTTCGGCTCAGGTCACGATCCCAGGGTCCTGGGATCAAGCCCCACATTGGGCTCTCTGCTCAAGGGGAGCCTGCTTCCCACCTCCCACCCCCCGCCACCACCTGCTTCTCTGCCTACTTGTGATCTCTGTCAAATAAATAAATAAAATCTTTTAAAAAAAAAGAAAAGCATTTTGATTTCTGAGATACACCCAAATTTATGGGCTGGGCAGAGCAAGAGAAGCCCACAAAGAAGAGCAAGAAAGAGTATCTATGAAGATGAAATTATAGAGATACAATTTCAGGTCAATATAAGATGAATGTTCTAAAAATAAGAGTTACCTGGAAAATGGGGGAAAATCCTTTTGCTGAAAGTAGTTCCCAGCCAGTGGGACTATTGTCAGAAGCACAATCACTTACCTGGATGTCATAGGAGGGATTCATTCCCTGGGAAGAAGTTGGTTTCTATTTAAGAATATACTTTTTGGGGCGCCTGGGTGGCTCAGTGGTTTGGGCCTCTGCCTTCAGCTCGGGTCATGGTCTCGGGGTCCTGGGATCGAGCCCCACATCGGGCTCTCTGCTCGGTGGGGAGCCTGCTTCCCCCTCTCTCTCTGCCTACTTGTGATCTCTGTCTATCAAATAAATAAATAAATTTTTTTTAAAAAAAGAATATACTTTTAAAAAAGGATTTAATTCATTTATCTGAGAGAAGAGAGAGAATGCATGCACGAATTCAGGGAGAGGAAAATAGACAAGCAGGCTCCCTGCTGAGGATCCCAATGCATGGCTCCATCCCAGGACCCAGAGATGAAGACAGATGCTTAACCATCTGAGCCACCCAGATGCCCCCAAAATATACTTTTTAATAACTTAAAAAAACCTACTGTTTCATCAGAAAGCAATGTGAATTAACAAAACCCTGGGAGATATTTACTTGTTTAATACTTGAAGTTCCTAGGACTGATTGAAAAAGAAGAAATACATGAGGCTTTTTTTAGTCTTCTAAATCAAGGGCTAGGCATATCCCGCTCAGAAACTGCTGCAAATATAAGCCAAAATAATATCTGTGATTCTCTAATAAATAATGCTTGCTGAAAGACTCAGACATACTGGCCAAAAGATCTTGGTTTCAGTAAGACAAGTAAAAGAACTTGCCAGTTCTTCAGAAGACAACTCCCCCTGTTGTGTGTGTGTTCAGTTTTATTTCCAGTTATTAATTATGAATATGGAAACATGATGAATAGAGGAAATATGAATAAGAACATACAGCAGAATTACTCTTCTTCTCTGTCCCAAATCATGAGGTTTACAAAATCCTGGGGAAATAGAAAGCAACAGAATAAAATTTCTCCAAAGAGCCATTTGATATATATTCCATCTCCTGGGTGAAAGGAAAGAGCAACCTTTGCCTTTGAGACCTTTCTGTGGTTCTGTAACTCATAACAAGGCCCACCTGCTTCAGCACAAGGACTGACAGCACAGCTGTGCTCCATCAGGAGAGGTCTGCTCCCAGGACCCACCAGACCTGGAAGCCATTCAGATCGCCAGTTAAAGCAATCTCCTTGCTGGTCTCTGAGGAATGGTCACTGGCTTTCCAAATAAATACGAACAGTCTGGGAATCATCTCTATAGTCTACACATAGGCAAAGCTATTTGGGAATGAAGGCAGGAAATCTTTTCTTTTTGTCTAAAAGCCTGAATTATTCATTTTTTGTCAGTCCCTCCCCCATCCTCCCCTCCAAGAAAGTGAGATTTCTAGAGAACCTGCACCATTCTAATATCCTTTCAGGGTCAGACAGTGATGATTTGAATATTGCCCTGCCGTGTATTAGCTGTGTATGCTCAGCAATCTTTGCTTTTGTGTCCTTATCTGTCGAATTGGTTATAATACATACAGAGCTTGCAATAGTGCAGATACATAGGACTTAACAATGTATGCAGGATATGTAGGGCTCCTGTACCCATCAGTTTACAGAGCTCATCAAATCAAGTGATGTTTGTTCCTGAATGGGTAAGGGAAGAAGACCAAGGATGCTTAGAAAACTAGCCTTTGGCTCAAAATTGAAACAGATTGCTTCACTTGTTGAGCTATTGGTGTAAATCACCTTTTCATACTTATTATCCAGGGTCGAGAGTCTCCAATCTTTTCCTGATGAGGAGCTATTTATGAAATAATGCCATCCCCCAAATCTTCAGCATGCTGACCTGTTTTGCGTCCTTAGAGTTCCAAGTGATGGGAGGTTTGGAGGCAGGAGAAAACCAATTGCTAAGAACTGATATCATCTGGCTCACTGATTCAATTTTCAAACTGAAGTACCTTTCTATTTTAAGTTATCACCATCACCATCAAATCCTAGAATTTTAGAACTGAAAGAGACCTTTTATTATTATCAAATCTAATTTCTTCATATATATATATCGATATAGAGAGAGAGAGATTCTAATTCATTGAGGAAGTGGTGATACAACATGGGGGCTTAAGTGGGTAGAAGAAGAATCAATGAAACGATGGGATTGGGAGGGAGACAAACCATTTGCTCAATTTTTTTAAAAGAATGTATTTATTTACTTGAGGGAGAGACAGAGTGAGGAAGAGCACAAGCAAGGGGTGAGGGAGATACAGGCTCCCACCTGGGCAGGGTGCCTGACACGGGGTTTGATTCGAGGACCCTGGGATCATGACCTGAGTTGAAGGCAGAAGCTTAACTGCTTGAGCCACCCAGGCACCCTGCTCAATATTTTTTAACCAATTAGTAGTAAAGGACTAAAATCCACCCTTCCTGGCTCAGTTCCCTCATTCATACTCCCATCCAACAACAGTGTCTTAGAATCCTCTGATGTGCAAAATATTGAGAGTAAGGAGGTGAATACAACATAGTCTTAGCCCTCAAAACTTACAATCTAGAGAATTATATGAAGTAGGTGTACCATTATAATCTAATGGTAAAATATTCAGTGCTCTACTGTTGAGTGGAAAGATGCTTGAAGGTCATGTTGTCGTCTGCTGGGAACATCTCCTCAGCACTGAGAACTTACTTTGTGTCAACACTGTCTAAGACTCGGGATACAAATGCACAAAGGCACACGGCTACCTTCCAAAGGTTGTCAAGATTATCACAAATACAGTAAAAAATAGCACATTCTGCCTTATATGAGTGTTACAGACAGTATAGTAGTACTAAGGAGTTCAAAAGACGGAGAGCTCACCAAGGGATGGGGCCACCAGAGGAAATGAAAATGGCATTGGACTTCTAAGGAAATAACATTTGGTGCTTGGAATTTATCCCAATAAAGTAGAAATATGATTCTTCCTTATGTCAAACCTGATACCTTCCCCCAGTATGACAGGTGTTCTCACGAGTCTTTTTCAGAACTTACAAGGAAGAATTTAAATATGACGTTCTTAGAGCATCCCTCCCCTCTGCCACGTGTCTTGCTTTCTCTGTGCTTCCGAGTTTATCCTCTCTCAAGGATTTTTTTAAAGTATTCAAATGTATTTTAGAGATTATTCACCTGTTCCTCCTCATATCCCACTCTAGCTATTCCTCAACAAATCTTTTTCCTAATCCAGCATTTTAAGAAATAAAAAGAAAAGAAATATTTCAAAATAGGTTTTATTTTTCATATTAAATTTTGATTTTTTCTAAACATAGTTTAATATGTATCTTTTAAATAAAAGTTTTCCAAACAACAAAATTGTCACAATGCTACTGTGAAATATATTTCAACCATTCAAATGTGATTATGTGTATATGAATTTTAAACTATTAAAGTTTGCTGAGTAAGTGAGTGATAGGAAAACAAACTGATATTGAATGCCTAGACATTATTACTTGAAGTTGGACAAGCCAGGGAATTTTCCAAATCAAATATGAAATCATCAGCCCAATATGATTAGGAGAAAAGTGATGTAATAAAATCAACTTTTAAATATCTAAATAGCATGTTGCAAAGTTTGCTTAAGGATAGCCAAAGCAATTGCAATAAAAGAAAACAAGTCTTTGAAATCATATTTCTAAAAACTTATAAATTTCCCCAATTCCCTACATTATTTAAAGAAAATGTTATTTTCCCAGGAAGGAAACTTCATTAAAAAAAAAAAAAAAACTCCAATATTCCTCTTGCAAAGAAATAAGCCAGATGATTCTAACACATGGAATTTTACTTGGGGAAAATTCAGAAATAGAAGGAAACTTCAGTAACTCTTTCATACTAATAGCCACTGTGTAATTCCTAGAAGTTTTCTTCTTGGTAAAGGATGATGAGATAATAATCAAAGTCTGCTGAGAAACAAAATAAACAAAAACCTGGAAACCAGCAGCAAGTGGTATTATGGGATCCATACGATATTCTAGAAAGAACCTGGGCTGGGATCAAGATGCCTGGATTTGCCACTTACCAAGGCAAAGAGACCAGATTCCATAGAGATGTTCCATTTGATGTTTCTGACAAATGTATGTACCTGTGAAACCACAGGTTTCCAAATAAGATATGGCAGGTTTCTATCACCCTCCAAAGTTCCCTCATGTCCCACTGTCATCAATGTCCTCCCCCATCCCTGCCCCAGCCAGCTACTGATTTTATTTCTACCACTACAAAGTAGTTTTTCCTTTTCTAGAACTTCATGTAAATGGAACCATATAATACATAGTTGTTTTTGAGACTCATTTATGAGTTTCAACCATACAATAAATAGGTTATTGTCCGACTTCTTTGGTTCAGTTGTTTTTGAGACTCATCTATGTTTTCATGTGTGTTATTCTTTCTGTTGCAGAGTATATCCCACTGTATAAATATACAATTTATTCATCCATTCCCTTGTTGATAGACATTTAGGTTGTTTCCAGCTTGGGACTACTATAAATAAAATTGTGATGGATAATGTACCATCATACTATTTGTTTTCCATTTGTGTCTTCAAATTATTTGTTCCTCTGTTTTTCCTTTCCTGCATTTATTTGGATTAATCAAATATGTCTTTATTGTTCCTCTTACTTCCTTGATTGGCTTCCTTACTATAACTTTTTGTTTCTAATTTTAAGTGGTTACTCCAGCATTAACAATGTATCTATTTAATTTATCAGACTATTTATAGTCCAATATTTTACCACTTCACTCTTCATACCAGACTCTTCACACTTCCTATTTGCTATTCCCCGTGTCCCAAATGTAATAATTTACAAGAATATAATTCCATTTACCTACCCTCCCTTTTACTCTTTCAAAGCTGTCAACATCACTTTACAACATTGTTATTTTCCATTTGATGGTAAGTGACTTTTATGTTTACCCATTTACTTACCATTTCCAGAGCTCTCCATTCCTTATTATAGATTGGAGTTCCATATGACATTACTTCCCTTTAGCCTGAAGAATACCTTTTATCATTTCTTAGAATGCAAGTCTTTATTATAGGGGTTTTTGGAGACTATTTCCGAAATTATTCAAAAATTTAACGCACAGGGGTTTTTTTCTTCCAGCAATTTAAAGATATTATTCCATTGTCTTCTGGCCCCCATTGTTTCTGATGTTAGCCATTACTTTCCTATAATTAATACGTCTCTTTTCCTTCACTTTCCAGATTCTCTCTCTCTCTTTGGTTTTCATCAATTTAATGTTTTTTTTTTCTTTATTTATTACTGCTTACTTTTTGGGTATAAATCAATGTGTTTTCTATCAAATTTAGTAAAATTTCAGTCATTATGTCTTAAATATATTTTCTTCTTTATATCCAGTCTTGGGGACTCTGTTACAGGTATGTTAAACCATCTGATATTCCATGGATCCTGAGACACTGTTAATTTTCCTTTTTTTCTCTATTCTTCAGAATAGAAAAGACCTGAATTTTAACTCAGGGTCATTGATTTTTTTTTTTCTTCTGCCATCTATAGTTTGCTGTTAAGTTCAACTGGTGAATTTTTAATTTTAGCTGGATTTTTCCATTCTAAAATTTCCTTTTATTTTTTTCAGTTTTTTGTACCTGCTGAAATACCATATTTCCTCATCAAAATCATATTCTTTTATTTACCTGAATACATTTTTCTTTCATTCTTTTTAACATATTTATAATGGCTACTCTAACGTCTTTATGTGCTAAAACTAGTATGTGGGAATTCTGGAAGTTGGTTCATATTAACTGCTTTTTTTCTTGACTATGAGATTTCTTTGCATGTCTAATAATTTTTGTTTGCTTATAAACCTTGTAGATGATTTCTGGCAGAGACACTGGATTTTGTTACCTTATTTTGAAGACTCTTAATTTTCTTTTTAAGATTTTATTTATTTATTTGAGATATATATAGAGAGAGCCAGCACAAGCAGTGGGGAATGGCAGGGAAAGGTGAAGCAGGCTCCCAGCTGCTCAAGGAGCCTGACACGGGGCTCAATCCCAGGACCTGGGGATCATGACCTGAGCCAAAGGCAGAGACTTAACCGAATGAGCCACCCCAGTGCTCCTAAGAGTGTTGATTTTGTTCTAGAAGTAATTTAGCTGCTGAGCAACTTGAACTTGGGTAACCATTGTCTTAACACTTTGCTAGCATGGTTCTGTGGAGAGTCCACAGTGTTTTCCACATTCCTATTACCGGGCCATATATATCTCTAGGCAGGGAGAGAGTTTGGAAGTTTAGGTTTTGTTATAGTGGATCTAAAGTAGATTGTATTCTAGAGTGTGCTTCTTACTTGTAGGGTATGGCCGTACTGGTATTTCAGCTAAATGGGTAGGATATTGATGAAATAATAACTCAATTCCTCTATTCTGATTGGGCTGGGGCTCTGTTTTCCGGCATTGCTTGGTCCATCAGCTCACTGTGCCAGGGTCAAAATTACCCCCAGACAGAGATCAAGGGTGAGGCTCCGCCATGAGCTTTCCTTCCTCAGAGATTAATTTTGTGCTTCCTGTGGTCAAGTGCCTGCAAACAGTTGTCTTATACTTCCTGCTTAGTTTTATAATTCTTTATGTCAGGAGGAAGTCCCATGCCAGTTACTCAGTCTTACCCAAAAATGGAAGCCCTTCCCAGGTATAAAATGACTTTGCTTTCTGGCTTGAATGACTGGGTACTGATGGCTCCATTAACTGCCACAGGAAATCTGGGATCAGGAGCAAGTTTAGGATGAAGAATGATGACTTGGGTTTTGTTCATGTTGCACTGGAAGCATGAGAGAGGCTGGTAGAGATAGCGATTGTGTTATTCATTCATTAATACTTACACTGAAAATTGATCACCATTTATGCATACGCAAACTATTCTTTCCTATTATATTAAATATCCTCTTTAGGTGCGCCTGAGTGGCTCAATTGGCTAAGTGTCTGACTCTTGTTTTCAGCTCAGGTCTTGATCCCAGGGTCATGAATTCAAGCTCCATGTTGGGCTCCGTACTGGGCATGGGGCCTACTTAAAAATTAAATAAGATAAATATCCTCTTTAAATTTTAAGAAATACACATAGCATTGATTTGGACTCTTCCTTGAGTTATTTTAGAACTTGAAACAAAGTTGTAGTAAGGGAAATGTTTGTTTTCCAAGTGAGGGGGAAAGAGCATCTGTTTAATCTTGTGATAAAACTATTTCTGTCTTTTTCTTCCACACTGCATGAGTGTTACCATTCAGCTACTGTAGACCAGATATAACTCTGTGCCACACACGTGTTCTCACTGAAGCCAAACTCCTCCAGTGTACCAACCACAAATATGAAACAAAGATGCTGACACAACTGGAAGAACATGAGCAATAATGACAAATATATTTGGGTGTTCCTGTGCGCTAAGACAGGAATGAAAGTAAAAAACAAACAAGCAAACAAAACAACAACAACAACAACAACAACAAAACACTCTTGTAGGACTCTGAGTCATCACTATTCCACGAGATATCTCAGTTTTACCAGTGGTAGTGTGAAGGGAAGGTGGGGATTAGACTATAAAATTCTCTTGGCAGTCGGGACACCTGGGTGGCTCAGCTGGTTGGGCGGCTGCCTTTGGCTCAGGTCATGATCCCAGTGCCCTCGGATCGAGTCCCACATCGGACTCCTTGCTCAGCAGGGAGTCTGCTTCTCCCTCTGCCTCTGCCTGCCACTCCGCCTGCCTGTGCTCCCTTCCTCTTTCTCTCTCTCTGATAAATAAATAAAATCTTAAAAAAAAAAAGTTCTCTTGGCAGTCATTCAGGGGAAGACACTGTCAAGGAGAAATGATACCATGTCCATTTCTGCATAGCTGTGCAGGTCAGCTTCCCACCTGCCTCCAGTCTATGACATTCCCTAAATCTGGCTGACAGCTAAGGGGGCTGCCATCTTGAACCAAAGGTCCACAGGGATTTGTAGGATCTCTAGTCTCTGGTTTCTCTTCTAAACATGTTCAGGTTGGGCCTCATCAGTGAGAACATTTTGGTGCTGCAAATTTACCAGTTTTACTTTCCATCTCCTTCCTCTGTCTCCTTGTTCCCTTCCTCCCACTAGGACCTGTTTCTCACTATCTCCGGTTCTGCTCTTTGTGCTGTATCGATGCATATGAATTGAACTAATCTTGGTTGCATAAATATGAGCAGAAAGTGCTATGGTTTGCTTTGAATGTTATGGAAGAAGTCAAAATAATTCATAGGCATTTAATATTGTTTAGCTAGATTGGTGACTATTAGATGAAAGACTGCTATAAGTCCCTATTTTTATTTACCTTGTTTAAATTCTTGGTGCCAACTCAGTGCCTAACCCATGGAAAGTGTGCTCAACAAATCTTTGCTGTTGAATGAACACCAGGAAAAAAGATACCTGCTCCAGTTACTTTGGCACAGGACACCCTAAAGAAAAGTAATATGTTGGCATTCCATCATCTTTAGTCCCACCTGCCCTTGTGTGATTTCCTGACATAGTGGAATGAATGAATGATTTGTTACACCAAAAAAAAAAAAAAAAAAAAAAAAGATGTTAACCAACATTGACATTTAAATGCTGGTCTCATTAATTACTTCTTAGCTGTATGGCAATGGGCAAGCTACTTGACATCTCTGGGCCTCAATTTTCTCATCTGTAAAATGTAGGTAATAATTGTACTAACTTCATAGGATCCTTTTTTTTTTAATTTATTTTTTATTTAATTTCGGCATAACAGTATTCATTATTTTTTCACCACACCCAGTGCTCCATGCAATCCGTGCCCTCTATAATACCCACCACCTGGTACCCCAACCTCCCACCCCCCCGCCCCTTCAAAACCCTTAGATTGTTTTTTAGAGTCCATAGTCTCTCATGGTTCACCTCCCCTTCCAATTTCCCCCAACTCCCTCCTCCTCTCTAACTCCCCATGTCCTCCATTCTATTTGTTATGCTCCACAAATAAGTGAAGCCATATGATAATTGACTCTCTCTGCTTGACTTATTTCACTCAGTATAATCTCTTCCAGTCCCGTCCATGTTGCTACAAAAGTTGGGTATTCGTCCTTTCTGATGGAGGCATAATACTCCATAGTGTATATGGACCACATCTTCTTGTAAAGATTTTGTTTTTTGGGTTCTTGTAAGGATTAAAAAACAAATGGCATTATACATGTATTGGTCAAAATAAGATCTTAATATACAGTTATTTTTATGATTGTAATTGAATAATTTTTAAGGAGATAAATTGAAAAGAATGAGGTTTCTAAATGCTATAAAAGCTACAACTAGTAGCTGTATAAATGTTAACCAGAAGCAATACATACGCAAAATTTGGTTGTTAACCAAAAATTTGGCTTCAGTTCAGTGGAAAATAATAAATTAGTTCTCATAAAAGCAAAGATTTTTAATAATTGCAGCCCATTCTCATGCCTGAAGTAAAGTATATAATTTACTCGATAACTATAGTTGTCTGAATTGCATCTCTCTGAAAGTTAGGTTGAAGTCCTAATTCCCAGTACCTGTGAATGTGATCTTATTTGGAAACATGGTCTTTGCAGATATAATCAAGTTACAACAGGCATTTTAGAGTGGGTCCTAAATCCAGTGACTGATGCTTATATTTGAGAAAGGAGAGGAATCTCAGACACAGGGACACAGATACACAGTGAAGAAGGGCATGTGAAGATGTGGACAGGGACCCAAATGATGCAGACACAAGCCAAGGACACTGGCAACCCCTCAGATGCTAGGAAGAGGCACGGAAGAATTCTTCCCTAATCCTTCACAGGGGGCATGGTCCTGTTGACAATTTGACTTTGGACTTCAAGGATGCAGAACTGTGAAAGAATAAATTTCAGTTGTTTAATGTCACAAAGTTTTGTGACATTAATATAATATAATATATTATAATATAATATAATAACCTACAGAAAAAGGCAGGGGGGGCTTTTTTTAACTTCCATTTTAAAATTTCATTGTGAAACAAAGCTTTAAAAAACATCTTGAGTTGGATTTTGTTTAAAATATATGGTTTGTATGCAGGAACTTCACACTTCTTTTTCCTTTTTAAAAATTTTTGGAGGAGACTGGTATAAACTATGGAAAGACAGCTGCAGGGAGAGGTGTTTTAAACATGGGGCTATGTTTAAGTAATGTGGCTGATCTTTAAAGAGTGCGAGTTACATTCTAATAATGTGGAAGTTCTTTATAATGTTTTCCAGGAGACGGGGTTTTGAACTCTATGTGCAGGAAACCATTACATTGGGGGAAAATATTGCTTTATGGGCTTTTGGCTGGGACTTTTAAGTGTTACGTATGAGAAAACATTGAAACTGGGGGGAAGAGAAAGATGTTATAACAAAGTGATCTTTATTATGTTTCAAAACACCAAATTCTGAGGAGTGTTCATAAACACTCTTCAAATTCATTCTTATTTGATTGCTTTTGTTCACATTTCTGGAGCTGATTTTACTTGTTAAAAAAAAAAAAAAAAAAACTTTGAAAGTAAAGTAAAAAATTAAGCATTAAGTCTTTCAACCAAAAGCACACGATGCTTTTTCAGATATCACAGTTCTAGTTAGAAAAGAGAACATGACAGAGCTTTCTAAATTATGAACAAACAGCACAGGCCATTATGTAATAATAGAGGGTATCCAGGATTTGGGGAGCCGGCAGCACGGGCAAGAAGAAAGAGCTTTGAAGTTACAGAGAGTCCAGATACTTGGAGGACAATGGTGATTTCAGTTCCATGTATTTTACCTTTTGTTTTTCACACCTATATAATGAAATAATTTTTTTAAAGATTTTATTTTTTATTTAATTAAAGTATTTGTTTTGTGTCATGTGCTTCCAATATTGGGAGAGCACACAAACAGGGGGAGCAGCAGGCAGAGAGAGGAAGAAATATGTTCTGTGCTGAGCAGAGAGCCTGCCTGGGGCTTGATTCCAGGACCCTAAGATCATGACCTGACCTATAGGCAGACACTTAACCGACTGAGTCACCCAGGCAGTTTCTTACACCTCATTGGTTCTTGATGAATTATTTGAGCTAAAACAAACAAAGTGGATAGAATAATTTCTAGTACTCGCAGAAGCTCAATAAATATCTTTTCTCCTTCTTCTCCACTGAACTTTTTACATTTGAAATGATCTCTCTGTCTTTATATATGGGGACTGGAGAGAGGTTGGATGAAATGTCAGTGCTATGTTCATAGACCCAAGTTATACAGCAATGACTAGAAAATTCCAGTGTCTTCTTTAGCAGCATGGGGCCTGTTAGATTTCCCCCAGAAAGCACAGAGTTTTTCCATCATACTGGGCAATGTCTGGAATGGCCTGTCCAGGTGTAATCACATTCTGTCCCAGATCCTGAAGGAGATTTCTGCTCACTTTGCAATTTCAGCTTGGTACAAAGAAAAAAATACTGAATTGGGAGCAATGAGAAATAGTCTGGGGTATAGCTCTAATCCATTTTGTCCCTGATTGCTTCAACTGTAAATTCAACCAGTGGAAATAGATCGATCTCCAAGATTATTTTGGAGATACATTAGCTAAAGCATATTTTGGAGTCAGAGGGCCATTGGTTTGAATCTTGGCTCCACTACTTAATTGTTCAATTTTTGCCAAGTCATTTAAACTCTCGGGGCCCTAGCTGCACCTACTGAAAAATAGCCAATAATACATAATTGAAAGGATTGTTGTAAGGACGCCTGGGTGGCTCAGTGGGTTAAGCAGCTGCCTTTAGCTCAAGTCATGATCCCAGAGTTCTGGGATCAAGTCCCACATTGGGCTGTTTGCTCAGCAGGGAGCCTGCTTCTCCCTCTGCCTGCTACTCCCCTGTTTGTGCCCTCACTCTCTCTCTCTCTCTCTCCTGGCAAATAAATAAAATCTTTTTAAAAAAAGAAAAGAAAGGACTGTTGTAAGGATTCAATAAGAGAAATATTGGAAGCACCTGGCACAAAGCAAATACTCAATAAACATTAGCTCCTTTTACTGGATGAGTATTTCTTAAACTATTAAACTGCAGCACGAATCAGAGTCACCTGGAAGGCTTGTAAAAACACAAAAGTGAAGCCCCCAGAATTTCTGATTCTGTACCTCTGGGGTTGGAGCCCCAAGATTTGCATTTCTAGTGAGTGCCCAGGTGATGGCGCCCCTGGCCCCTGCCACCGATCATGTGTTGAAAATCAATACTCTCCATTAGGAATTAGCAAAGTACAGCACAGGGCTCTATTTGGCCCACTATTTGCTTTTGTGAATAAAGTTTTATTGGAACACATACATGCCCATTGGTTTACATATTGTCCGTTTTTACTTTCCCATTATAAAAGCAAAGTTGAGTGCTTACAACAGAGACTGTATAGCCCACAAAGCCTAAAATATTTATTATTTGGCTTTTTATAGAGAAGTTAGCAGACCTGCTGTAGACTGTCATGTGGCATTCTTCCTAAGGAGTTTAAGGGCTCTGACAATTTGTTTAAAATATATTTTCTGTTAGGAAGCCTAGATATCCTCCCAAATATTAGAAAACATATTCTCTGTGAGCCCGAAGACTTACTTAACTGAATCCATGGAAATATAATGATATCTTTCCACAGCATAGTTATTAAGAGACCTCTTGAGTTTGAACCCAAGCTTTTCGTAAGTTATTTCACTTCTTATATGTTAAATGGGGATAATAATACTACCATTGCACAGGGCTATTATGAGGATTAAAGGGAGTTATACACTTGAAGCATTTAGAAAAGTTCCTGGCATACAGAAAGCCATCAGTAAGTGTTAGCTATTACCACCATCATTATTAAGGGAAAAGGCACCTTCAGAGGGCTCTGTTCTCAGAACCACATTTTCCCTTTCCAGGTTCTTCAAGATTTTTAATTAGTGCATATGATCATAAAGTGTATTCACTGTATATTTATGATAGCAATATAGCCACTTACTCTAGTTTAAAATATTTTATCACAAATCTTGTTATCTCTAATAAATATCAAAAGCAAAAAGGCCAAATTGCATTTTTATGGGGATGACTCATTAGGACTAATGACAAAATTAATAGGGCAGATTTAGACAAATCTGTTCTTTCCAGCAGTCCTTTGTGGAGCCTAAAAGTCTTTTCTGAAGTGGGAAGTAAGTAGATGAAAGGTCCTTTAAATGAAAAAAAAAAAAAAAATCTGGCATATTATCTGAAGGAATCTCTGTGGTCAAGTATAAATTTTTACCCTGAGTTGTTTGTCTGAGTCTGAGGCTATCCAGAAAGGTCACAGAAAATAAGTTTTCTTACAGGGCCATTTGGCTTGTAGAACTTTGTCTTCTAATAATCTTTGAACTTGAAGCACTGGGCACACAAATGATGAAGTACAGACACTAACTCATGACGTGAACACGGTATCAGTCAGCTCCACCCTCTTGTCCATCCTGTTGACTGTCATCTTGCTGCCGCTCAGCAAATTAACACCACGCTTTTCTTCTACCTTCTAACAGCACAATGGTCTTAAGAGTTGGGCAGGTATCCATTAGGTTCCTGGTTTTTTCCTTAGAATTTGTAAGCCTGGCCCTCTAGTACCTCTTTTCTAAAATGAGATCATTGACTCATACAGTATTGTGAATATTAAAACTGAGAGCATAGGAAAGTGCTTTCCAAACTTCTGATGTATGTGAGGATTCCTCAAATGTTAACAGCTTTGTCTTCTACCGCTCTTGCCCCCCATTTTTTGAACTATGTAATGAGACCTTATAAAGTAATGTCTTTACTTAGTCCTTAAAAAATGGTTTCCTAAAAAAAAAGTTTCCTAAGAATCTGGGTCCTTTAAACTGAACTGCAGCCCTCGCTCAGGGGGATCAGCCATGTGTGAAAGAATTAAAAACAGCTGGGCTAGGCACAAGATTTCCTTTAAAAGGTGCACTGGAGAGTGCAAGGGGCCAGAGGAATCACTTAGGCCAGGATAAAGGAACTGCTGCTAGGGAGTAAGGGACTGCTGTGGGAGAAGCCTCATAATGTTAACGAGGCAATGAACACTAGGGTTAAAAATAGTAGCTCAGTTCAAACTGAAGCAGATGGAGTTGAAGGCAATGAAAATGGCCTGAGGCAGTTGTAGGTGTAAATAAGGTAAATATACATATATTTTAGGAAACCAAACTGCTAAGTTAGTAAGGGTACAAGTAAGATTTTTGAAAAGAAATGTCCCCTAACCATGGTATTGCATAGGTAAGAGTATATAACATATAGATAGTATTAAATAATTTATTTATATTAAAAACCTGAGTAGAGGGGCACGTGGGTGGTTCAGTTGGTTGAGCGACTGCCTTCTGCTAGGGTCATGATCCCAGGGTCCTGGGATAGAGCCCTGTGTCGGGCTCCTTACTCAGCAGGGAGCCTACTTTGCCCTTTCCCTCTGCCTGCTACTCTGCCTGCTTGTGCTCTTTCTCTCTCTGTCAAATAAATAAATAAAATTTTTAAAAAATTAAAAAAAAAAACAAACAAACCCTGAATAGGTAGAGAAATTATTCCTACACTTGTAGAGTACTTCTCGACTCTGGAAGTAAGTCAGACCATCTGACCAGTATTTTCACAATTCCGTATTTCCTGGTGACAGCCTTAGAATTGCTGGTGAAACGTCCATAAGCTTGTCCATCATTGCAACTGACCCAAAGTTGCAGAACCCATGCAGCTTTCTCTTGAATCAACACTAAACTCTAAATCTTAAACTTTGAAGGTAAAGGTATACAGTTCAACCTTCATTTCTCTTTACTTCTCTTCTTTCAACCAGATATAACTTTTTATCCTCATTCTCCAAGTACTGACCTTCTATTTCTTGGCTCCTGGCTTCATCTGTTCATTTCAATGACATCCAGAAAGCAGGTAGGAATCACCTGATTTTCAATATTCCTATTTATTATGGTAGATGATTGAGAGGTGACCTGCAGAAGTCTTTTTTTTTTTTAAATTAAAGTATAATTGACAAACAATTTTCTATTAGTTTGGGGTTTATATAATAGTGATTCAATATTTTTAGACATTGCAAAATGATCCCCATAAGTCTAGTTACCATCTGTCACCACATAGTTACCACAGTATTAATGACTTAATTATTAGAGACTGGTGTTGAAGTAGTATCATGTGTAGTTTTGTAAATAACATCTTAGAAAATTTCTTGTAACATTCAAGTAAACAATCAGAACCACATCAAGGTGCTGTGGAGAACCGAATGAAGGATAAAAGGTTTCTATATGCTTTGTTTGTTACAGAATATGGTATTTATGCAAATTCATCTGGTATGGAGTTTAAATCTCCATCCTAATTGTAATTAATGAAGAATTCAAACTTCAGAAGGCAAGGAAAAGTTGATCTGACCAAGACTTTTTCTTCCTAATTTATTCCAGAATCCCTCTTCCTTTTTAGGACTTAATCCAATTGGCTATGAACAATAATCAATGGGACTTACTACATGTAAATTGGCTTATTATTGTTTAGATGTCCTAGAAACATTTTAGAAAGATAAACAATGACAGCAATGAACAGTTTAGAATTTATCTGACATGCTCAGGAATCGAACTCTAGTGTCAGGGCACAGCTATTACACCACTGGGCGAAGGAGGAAGGCACTCAGAAGGTACTGGACAGGACTGAGAGGGAAGCACCACTTTTCCACCCCCCAGTGCCTGCCTTGCATAGCTATTAATTTGTAAAACTTACTCAGTCTTTCAAGATTAAATCATGGATGTTTAATTTCTCAAAAGAACTGGCTCAGTGGCAGAGAAGAATTTATCAAGAGGGTCAGACAATTACACAATGGTCTTAGGACAATGTGTAAAAAGCATGCTGATGATTACAATGATGTCTTTGTTTTATGCCTGAGTATCTTAATTTTATTTGGCCTTCTTGATGCTGGCGTTAGAACACACAAACAGCTGTTTTACATCAATGCACATTTAGTACATTCCACATAGTCCATTGATTGTGAAGAGCAATCAATCAATTCCCCAATTTTTCAACAACCACAGGGCCAGATAAGATATGCTTCCTTAAGACAACATGGTTTTGACTCTGTAGCCAGAAGTATTTTACACTGACCATATATGTCGTTCCTCTTCCCCACTAATATATTTTTTTCCTTTGCCTTTAGCACCCATGACTAATAATACCCTGTGCCTAATTTCAGGCTGCGTGTTGTCCTCATCTCAACTTTATTAGTTTATCCAAATCTTGTTTCCTTGACTGACCATCACAGATGGCATCTTTTATAATTAGCACATTGGTCATACAGATTTAGTATTGTTCAGTGGTAGGGAGGGTAGAATATGTGTCCAATGGCCCAGGTCCTCTCTCCTCTCTGCCCTCCACTCCAGGACCCTCACTCATCAAAACCTGATGTTTTTGTCATCAAACAAGCTGAAAACATTTTCTATCATGTATTTATGTGAGCAAATATACTGGGGGGAGGTGGGAATTTGACTATACAAATCTATGATATCAATAGTCTCATAATGCATTTTATATATCAACATGTACAAATGCATCTATGTGCAAAATGGATCTCATAATGTAAAAGATAAAACATTGTAAGAAACTTGGGGTGCCTGGGTGGCTCGGTGGGTTAGGGCCTTTGCCTTCGGCTCGGGTCGTGACCCAGGGTCCTTGGATCGAGCCCCACATCAGGCTCTGCTTCGGGCTTTCGGCTCGGCGGGGAGCCTGCTTCCTCCTCTCTCTCTCTGCCTACTTGTTATCTCTGTCAAATAGATAAATAAAAATCTTAAAAAAAAAAAAATTTAAGAAACTCTAATTGGTTTTCTAAAACAGTAACAACAAAAACAAAAAACACCCAAACATTGCAGTTTGTGTATACCTGATAAATATTTATCAGATGCCATTTAAATTATAGTGAGTCAAATTCCCTTTAATTCAAACTAAACTCAAGAAAAAGAAGCTATTTTAACTATTAGTTTTCCTAATACCAGTTAATATGGCATGGTATGAATAATTTTATCCTGTAACAGAAATTAATGAAATTCCAGATAAAATATGATTTATAGACTTGGTAAAGGGGGGAAGAATAAAGGTGAAACTGACAAAGTTAGCATAAATTAAAGCACGAGGAGAAACAACTGAGATAAAGCAATCTTCCACCACTGAAGAAATCACATACAAGCTATATATCAAATAAACTTAAGGGTGTCTCCTTGTGTCAGACTTATAAGGTGGAAAATTCTGATATCAGTACTTGAGAGCTTAAAAAGACTCAGTTATGGCTAGTAACCCTTTTTTAACAGGAGAATATTCATTAGTTATTATTAGTGATATTTGCAAACAGGACACCTTCCATTACTAAGTTACTAGAAAAATGAAATGATTTTAAACCAATTCCTCTGTAATTATATAGTGCATGGTGTTCCCCCAAATTCACAATACCTGAAGATTTACTTTCACCCTGTTTTCCTGTGGTAATGCTGTTGTTGATCAAGGTAATCTGAGAATCTTCCTCTGAATTAAAAACTCCAGTTCCCACCAACTGGGCTCTGATTTTTGTCCCTAAATAGCTCTATCACCTAATCAAGTTCATGTAAACACAGTCTCTATTAGTGCCATACCAGATTTCCATCTTGCTGCCAGTCCTAATCTCATCATGGTACCTAAGAGTTCTCTTCCCTTACCTGTACACCTGTACTTAAATGTTTATTGTTTTCAGTTGCTCAATCCAAACCTGATTTTATTGTTCCTCTGACTTATAGCATGTATAAAAAAGCTAGTGAGTTTATGGTCTGAACTTCAGGCAGCAAGCCAATTCTGAGATAAGTTTCTGCAATCAAAATTAACTGCAACATCGAATGGAATGAAGAAAAAGCATGGAAGTAGAAGTTAACATATCATAAAAAGAATAGAAGAAACTGTTGGGGGGAACTACATCTCCCCACTCTATTTTCTTAAGATGTCTTTCAAGGATCTTTCTGGACTAACAATCAAGACCATTTCTTTGTTACAAAAGCTCTATCATTAAGGCAAAGGGCACAGTGGCCTTTCCATCCTAGATTTTATTGGCAAATGCCCAGTTTTGATACTATGTATGATACTATGTATGCAGTGTGTGTACTAGACAATTTGAAATAGACCCCAAAGTCTCCAGTGCTATCAAGGATTAGACTTTTTTTCCCTCAACATAACATCGACTTCTAAAAGCTAATTTTTTTTTTTTTTCTGACATCTTCTATCCTACCCCCTGGACTGTGTTAGATGGCTGTCCCATTTGTTTGCATAAAAACCCTCCCTTGGCCTGGATTTGGATTTTATGTTTTCCCACTTCAATGGATCAGATACCACCCTAACCCATCAAACCACAAGAACCCATCTGTTTCATCACAGAATGACTGACCCTCCTCTGACCCCCATGGGCCTACCTGGGCTCCCAGTCTAGATCTTCCCTCTGGGCCTTGGGTTTCCTGTTGCTGCCTGACAAGCTCTGGAACACCTCAGGCTTCCGGTGCCAAGCATCCTGCTCCAGACTGAGAGAACATGCTGATTATCCTTCCAAGTGACAGATGTCACCATGTTTTCTGTCTCTGAGGAAGAAATATGCTTCTAGTCAGAGTTAACAGTGCCAATGAAAATAAAAAAGTTTGGGCTACACAATTTCTAAAATTTCTTTCAGGCCTACATTCCGGATTTCACATTTATAGATGAGAAAACTGAGACTTGGAGAAGTTGACTCTTAAGGAAAGGAAAAGAGAAAATGTGAAGTTGCGAATTGAGAAAGGTGGAGGTCCCATCAGAGATGTGCTGGTAAAGGCTTAATAGCAAGATCTCGGGGGTGGGGAAGAAAAAAGTTCTGTAGCTTTTCTGTAGTGTACTTCTGGTGCTGACTGCTATGGTATCAATACTCCCATGAGAGTTGATTTCAAACTACCAACATGAGTCAACCAGCTGCAAAATTCCTTAAAACTTAACAATCAGCTCTTGGGATCTGGTATCTGTCAGCTCCAGCACATCTCCACAATGTTCTGATTTGCTAGTGATAATGAAAGGGCCACTTGGTTGGTTCTATTGCCCTGCATTTCTCTTTTATAGGATCACTTAACCCCAACCTGAGGGCATGGCACTGTTTCAGATTCTGAGACTAATGCTGTCCCTCGACTCAGGCAACATAAGGCCCCCTAAGGCAGTAATTCATTGAGCACTGACTTTCTCAGGCTTCCACACACCCCTGTTCCCTGCCTCATTCTTTGGTTCTGCTGGCTAGCTACCAGACAACCCACTCACCTTAAGACTTGACTTTCCATAGATGGTAACTAAAATCCACCCCAAGACACATTCATGAGTTTATTTTACTCCAATATTTTATTCAGTTGTGTAGGTGAGAACTGAAACACTAAGAGAAGCAGCTACAGCTGAATTGTGGAAAACAGGCATCAGGGTGGTGTGAGAAATGCTCATAATAAATTAACTTCCAGATCTATAGCCACTATAGAAATGTATTATTTCTAAAGACATTGAGTTCCTTTATCTTCTCTCACTTCTGACTTATAAAAGACCAAAAAATGCATAAAAGCCTTTGATGCTGAGTCAAAGAAACCTCAGAGTCATGTACCTCCCTCTTGAACAAAAGACATTCCACTATGATGTCAGCAGGGATAAACTGAATTCAAAATGTAGCCTAGGAAACCCTTCATGAATGGCTATCATTTGGAAACCAGAACTTAAAAAATATGAACTCTGGCACAAAAATGGATACACAGTCATGATCAAAAATCATAGTTCACTGATCAACTTGTTAACAATATAGAGAAAATCAATCCAATGACAGAGAAATACACAAGAATGCATCATACAAACTATTATGCAAACCTTTAAAATTATAGTTATGAAGACCATGCAGCCACATGAGGAATGCTTAAGACCTGGGAGGGTAAAAAGACATAAAACTGTGTATCATTAATAGTATAAAAAGCCCGAGAAGATACTCCTGAATTGTTACCTTAGGGAACTACTAGTTTGTCCTTTTTTCTAACTTCCTAAAGTTAGAAAAAAAACCCGAGTAGATACTCCTGAATTGTTACCTTAGGGAACAATTGTGAGGGTAAAAAGACATAAAGCTGTGTATCATTAAAAGTATAAAAAGCCCCAGTAGATACTCCTGAATTGTTACCTTAGGGAACTACTAGTTTGTCCTTTTTTCTAACTTCCCAGTTTCTATAATGGTTACATTTTTCTTACACTGAAGGAATATCTAAGCTAAAAACAAACAAATAATAAATTCAAAAGCAACCTGATCCCTAATGAGGATCCTGGCCACTCTTACGAACACTGAGAAAGTCCTCGCCCTGAATAAGACCCTAGCTGCACCTGTGCAAGGCTCAAGGCGGACCTCATCACATCTCTTAGACCAGAAATACCATTTCAAACACCAAAAGACTTGTGGCAAAGTGAAGGCCCTTGAGGTGAATTGCTGTCACTCGTGCATTTTTCTCAGCTCTCCCAGGGAAAGACCAGGTCCCCTTCCTTGTCACATTGTTACTGCTACATAATGCCTCACCTCAGGTTCAGTCCCCTACTGACCATCTCCTCCTTTGTACCATGGTCTCTAGATCCTTTATTCCGTTGCTAACTCACTTCTTCATGTCTTCAACCTCTTCGAACACTTGAGTCAAGGGAAAAATTTGGCTTCCTGGTTTCCCTCGGTTGCACCCCAAACTGCTGATCCTCCCCATTCTGGTAAAATCTTATCCTTCTTGAGACTCATGTTACTCTCTTGTCCCACTTCCATCCTTCCTTGGTAATGTTGTTTATGGTCTCCTGGCGACTTCCTGTTTTTCACTGAAGACTTTGGCATGTGGCTCAACATCTCCCTCTTTACTCCCACCAGCAAAACCCAAGTCTGGATCAATACTGTATCTGCAATCTCTATTCTTGTATTGGGGTGCCTACAAATTGCTGAAAAGGAAACAACCCTGCAAAGTAGAACTACTACAAATTTGCAGTTTCCCAGTGGTGCTTCCTCAATCCAATCTCTTTCATCTTTACCAGAGACATAAAGAAAGGTCTTTGGTAAACAGGGTAGGAAGCTGCATGGAGTCCGTGCCACTATCAATTGTCTCTCCGTTCCAATTCACCCTTCAAATATAGACTCTGTGATAATGGACGGAATTGCTTGAGGCATTTCTCTGTTAGCATGATGTGAAGCTTTCTCAGTAGAGAGTGCTGGAGGGACACTGTAGGAGGAGGGGGCTCTCTGGAGGTTTCTGGCTGTCCGTGTGGCAGATCAGCAGTGTGGGTATGAGGACATCTGGTGTTACTTGGCCCTAGGCACCCACCCAGCAGGCACTGTCCCTCAGGAACACTGCAGCCCTGGCACAGCCTGGTGACCATCTTCCTGCTGTCCTCTCTATACAGATATCCTGCACTCCAGGCCTCCTTTGGGCACTGACTCCCTGATTGTTTGCAGTAACTCCCTCATCAGGTGTGGCTCCCATCGTCCTCTCCACATTGTGATCTCCCAACCTCACATTGTTCCCCACATGGGAACCAGGCTTCCACTGCTATGGCATGTCCATGCACTGGCCACCAGCTGCTTGCCAAAGGGTTCCAGTTCAGCTCTGGCCAGCAAATCAGCAAACTTCTCTGCCATCTAGGAGGTTCAAAAACATGTTTCTCCAATGAGATTAAAACCATGTCCTTGAAGAAAGAGCCCCTTTCCAAGTTTGTCCATCTCCTGCCCTAAGATACTGGAAAGAGTAATATTATATACTAAAGTTACTCTATTATTATAGTTTAATAATTCTTTATATTAAACTTACCATTTATTTTTTTTTTAAACTTCCCCTGTTTAAATCACTGTGTGGTCTCCATCTCCTGATTGGATCCAGACTGCTAGAATCTAAGAAGCCATCTATTTACCCAGAGAGGATGGAAGTAGTCAGTGAAAAATTTGTCTACACCTGCTGCTTCCACTTGACATCCTATCTAATCTTCATCCTACTGCACTCTGGTTTCCACCCCACTTGCTGAAAATATTTGCTCTAAGATTACCATCTTGTTTTTTTGGTTTTTTTAAGATTGATTTATTTGAGAGAGAGAGAGCATGGACACATGAGCACACACAAGCCAGGGGAAGGGCAAAGGGAGAAGGAGAGAGAGAGAATCCTCAAGCAGACTCTCTACTGAGCATGAAGCCTGACTTGGGGTTTAAACCCAGGAGTCTGAGATCATGACCTGAGCTGAAATCAAGTGTTGGCCACGTAACTGACTGAGCCACCCAAGTGACCCCAACCATCTTATTGTTAATGTTAACAGATCCATTTTTGCTCCCTCTGACACTGACTGGTTGCTTTTATTTTATAACATATTTTCCTGGTTTTCTTCCTACTTCTTTGATAATTTGTTCTTAGTCTTTTTCAGAGGCACTTCCCTCTGCCTGTTTCTTCAAATCATGGTTTTTCCAGTATTCTGCTCTTGGTCTTCTCCACATAATTTCCTGTGTGACTTCTTCAACTCTCATTTACATAAGATACCTTTCAGATCTGGAAGCTTAGTTCAGATATCTGTCCTGAACATTATCTTTCCTCCACACATTTTCACCATCATTCACAGGCAACTCAAACTCAATGTGTCCAAATTGAAATGATCCTCTCCTCTGCCAGATTTATTTTTCTCCCCCATTTTCTGTATCATGAATAGCTCCACCAGACACCCTGCTCAAGGCAGGCACCTGGCTGGGACTCCACATTTGCTTCCCTTTCTCATCTTCAGTCACTCATCGGTCTCAAAAGTCATCAGTCACAAAGTCCTCTTGATCTCCCTCCTGAATAGCTCTTGAATCTTCCAACTTCTTTTCTTCACCATGACCCAAACTTTAGTAAGAAGGTAAATTCCAAATGAGAAGGAAGTATATTCAAGGAATAAGTGGACAACACGAGGGGGTGCCTTCCAGAGAGAGGCTCGTGACAGCTTGTACAAGAGCAAAGACCTAAAGCAGTATGATCTCAGTCCATGTTTTTTTTTTTTTTTTTTTACCATTCCCGCCATATGGTAAATAACATATTGCTGTGAAGGTATTTTGTACATGTGGTATTTTGTACATTAGTTGAATTTAAGTAAAGGAGATTACCTTTGATACTATAGATGGGCCTCACCCAATAAGTTAAGGGCCTTAAAGGCAAAAACTGAGGTTTCCTGGAGAAAAATAAATTTTTTTCTTAAGACTACAACATTAACTCCTACCTGAGTTTCCAACCTGCTAGCCTACCCTACAAAGGTCAGTCTTGCTAGCCCCAGTAATTTTATGAGTCAATTCCATTAAAAATATCTATGTGCATCTATATCTTTATTTATATATATTCTATATTATATGTATATAATATCAACTCTCTCTCCCTATATATATATACACACACATACATACATATGATACACACACACACACACACACACACACAATCTACCTCCCATTTGTTCTCTTTTGTGAATCTTGACTGATACATCTGCAAAATTCCTTTACTTGGTCTACTTGAATACTTGATGGCCAAACCACAGATGGGTCTATCTTGGAGTTTCAGACTCTTCAATTTAAATATCCCTACATTCAGCTAAATCACAAGATATGAAAACCAAAGATCATGTTTTTCATATTCAATGTATGAAGTCATGTGGCATTTGTGATAAGAACCATACTTTTTAGCAGTTAGAAATATACTTGGTCAGAATTTTTGGTTATGAGAGAAGAGAAAAAAACAAAATATGTCAGGAGAAAACCAGTTTGGTTATCAGTAAATTAATTGGCCTGACAACTTTAGCAAGGATTTGTAATTAATTTCTCCTTTGGATTAAAAAAAAATGACCAGTTCAACACACAGATGGAAAGAAGTCAAGAACTAAATTCCATTTTGTTTGTCCTAGTAACTTTTTTGGGTTGTTCTTTTTCTTTCTTTCTTTCTTTTTTTTTTTTTTTTTGGTTTTATTTTTTTAAACAAAGAGAAGCTGTAGGAGCAAAAAGGCAGTGAGAAATATCTTCTTGTTGGCACATTTAATTTAATTTCTGGTGTTGAAAACCAGTAGAATAAAAGGGTCTAATTAGCATTTATAGCAAACAGAAGAACCCATTTGTAGTGTCCAAGTGATTTGAAGAGACATTCTTTTTTTCCCATGACAATTGTTTATTATAAAGGTGAACCCTGATCCTCATGATGGGCTTATTGGTAGGATTTTTGGTAGCGAGCATGGCACCAGGACAGTCAAATTTTTGGATTCGTAGTTCATACTTTGTAGTTTGAGGGATCAGCTACCAGCAGGGTCCTATTGTACTGGGTAAGATGTCTTTGATCTCTGACGGGGGCATTTTTGAATCAAATTTCCCTCCAGAGATTATCTGGATTAGTTCAGGGATCATCAACAAATGCATTTTGCAAATGCAACGAAGTCTCTTTTTATAACAGTTCCCCATCCTGAGACGTTGTATCCTATTTATCCTGAAAGAGTATCCCCAAGCATGTGTTCTTTACTCAAGAAAAAATTTAGCAGAACTAGTGATCTCCCCCAAATGATGCTGTGACTCATGCTTACCCCATAGTGCCTGCAAAGAGCTCAGACGACTCACTTCTTTGTTCATTTGTCAAATACTAAGAGATTTCTTTTTTCTCTTCATTTTCAGGACAGAGGTAAGGAAGAAAATCACAGGAATTATTTTAAAAGATCTAAAGTTTTGAGTAGAGCCATGTCAGTTTTAAATTAAACAATTGACTTTAAAAAGTTAAGAGTCTAGGGATGCCTGGGTGGCTCAGTTGGTTGAGCCGCTGCCTTCGGCTCAGGTCATGATCTCAGGATCCTGGGATCAAGTCCTGCATTGGACTCCTTGCTCGGCAGGGAGCCTGCTTCTCTCGCTGCCTCTCTGCCTGCTTGTGTGTACTCTCTCTCTGATGAATAAATAAAATCTTAAAAAAAAAAAAAAGAGTCTAATACTGTATGACTTAGATTTTTTAGCTTCCTAATGGCTCCTTGCACTTAGAATAATTAGGGAATTCATGTCACCCAATTCTCAACTGAACTAATGTCACCCAATTATCAACTGAACTAAATTGGAAAATCACAAAGCTCAAGAATACCATAATAGTATAATAATGAAGAAATAAAAATTTGGGGGTGGGATTTAAACACGTTAATAACACTATCTAAAAAAAAAAAACCATAAAAATTCAGTTTATTTGTCTTAAGTTTTCAAGTGAAATTTGATTGGACTTTTTTCTTAAAGATCAAAATTTGCCAAGCAACCAACTTTGTAGTTCCCCTGCCAGTCTTCATGACAAATTTTAGTGGCATATGATTGCAAGAGTCAGAATCTACAAAAAAAACAGGAATTTGTCTGGTTTCTATTGTGCAAATTTCCACATCTAAGTCTCACCTTAACCTTACCACCACTCTACCACAATTTTAATGGTATAACATTCTGGAAAGTCACAAGGAGCTAGCAAAATAAGGTGTTGAGCACTTTCTTAGCACTCAAACATTTTGTTAAATTGAAAGAATAAGTAAGAATTAATGAAATATGGATGGTGTTGGGAATTCTAAAATGTTTTTGATAGGAGCACTGGATCATTACCCTAACCTGAAATTCAGATACCATGAAGGTTATGGTGTTACATGTAAATAATGTTACATGTTACATGTAAATAATAGTCTTATCTCAAGACTCCATTCGTGGGATCTCAATCTACTCTACACAAAGACATAATGTCGCAATTTTCACATTTGTGGAAAGTAAATAATATATGAGAGATTAAAAAAAATAATAAAGCAAACTGTGTTACATTATAAATATCAGAAATTTTCTTACTTAATGGAATAACATACATTAAGTCCCTAAGAATAGCATCTTGACATACTGACTATAGCATATTGGCACATGATAGACACTTGAATGTTTGCTAAAAAAAAATATTAAACAGGAATGTGGTTGTTTTTATTTAATGGATAAACTTTCTCAGATTCTTGCATTATTTAGCAGTTGTTGGTGCATGCAGCACAAAAATTAGTATTTCAATTCAGTTCCAGTCGAAGCAAGTGTCCAGTATTGGAGGTTCAGTAATACAGTGGTTTTGCATTGTTAATGTGGGTTTGTTCAGCAACACCGTCAACTCTGGACCCTCAAGTAATTTATACAGAAACGCTCTATTCATGGTTGAATTGAAACTACGACAGATGATTTGCAAGAGAGAGACCCTCCCTCTCTTTTTATGACAGAAGGGAGGAAATTGCTGGGGCAGGATCTGCAACTTAGTAGCAACTAAATCCTTGCAAAGAGCCTGTCTCAGGAGTAGCTGCTGTGAGGACAAGTCATCACCCCCACTTGGGAAGTGGTGGGGGTGGTGGCTAAGATTCTCTCAGCTTGGCCCACATCCCAGGAGGAGGGAGGATGCTGGAAGCTGAAGGAGTGTAATGGGTGAAAATGAGAAAAACTGGCATGTAGCTGGGGCTGTCAGCTCCCAAAAGGCTGGGCTCTTCTCAAGTGTCACCGAAGGTGAACCGGAGGCGAGATCTATAAACAACCACAGTTGTAATAAGAGTCAATAAGAGTCTGGGAAACAAGACTCAGTCAAAAGGTTTTGGGCCTGGTTAGTACTTGGTTGGGGGGGTGGATGAGTTATTCTAAAGAAGAGAAGCTGAGAAAGATGTATTGGAGCTACTTATGACTCGGTAGGGACATCATTCTACAGTTGACTAAGTGCTTTTGCAACAAGCCAGGCATTTTCACATTTGTGACTGTCATTTTAATAGTAACCCTATGAAGAAGCATCTTATGGCTGAGAAAAATGAGGCTCTCAAAAGTTAAGCAACTTACATTACAGAGCTGCTAAGGACAGAGCTGGGATTTTCTTCCAAGTCAGCCTGACTGCCACAGTCTTTCCCTAAAGGGCAGTGACTGCTCTACAAAGTTTCCTACTCAGAGACGGATTTGCTCACAAGCCCAGACATGAGGCTCTAACAGAGTAGGAGAGCCGTCTGTATAAACAGCCCATGCCTGCCTCTAGTTGCCTTCTGTCTGTTAATGGCAACACAGATTGCACCTGTCTCCCATACTCCCTACCCAACATGGTTGCACAATTGTTGCCAGCCTAAAGAAGAACACTCAATTCAAATCTGAGTGACTCCAAAACTTAATGGTTTTACACACAGACACAGACACACACACCCCTCCCTCAAAGCTTTTAGACTAAGATCATATACTTCAATAAAACAGCCAGTGCTCTCTAGTAAAGAGGCAAAGGACTCTGACTTGGCCAATGTTAGAGAAGAAAATAAGTCACTACAAAGGTGCTTCAGGTAGAGACTAATAATGCCGTAACAGTTCCCTTCACCATATCCTAGGGCCAGAGTAGCACCATTATAATATGATGTTAGCTCATATCTGACATTCCTAACAGAGAAAGGCAGAAAAGAACTTGGGGTCACCTGGTCCAATTCTTTTTCTTTTTTTTTTTTTAAGATTTTATTTATTTATTTGACAGAGAGAGAGCAAGCACAAGCAGAGGGAGAGTGACAGGGAGAGGGAGAAGTAGGCTCCCCACTGAGCAGGAACCCCAATGTGGGACTTGATACCAGGATTCTGGGATCATGACCAGAGCTGAAGGCAGACACTTAACCAACTGAGCTACTGAGGCACCCCTCACCTGGTCCAGTTCTTACATCACTCATGAGGAATCTACCACCAAATAATCTTGGTTTAGACAAAAATAGGAATAGTGTCTGTATTTCCCAAATACTCCAAGATACTCCCACCAGGCTCCTATACAGTATTAGTGCTTCCCAGGTCCCAGAAGATGTCATTTATTTATTCTCGTTTATTCCCATTTATTCAATTTCTTCAGGCCAACTACATCGGTTCTAGTCTATGTCATCCTACCTTTCTACTCCACCTCCCAACTCTAGTCCCATGTACTCTATGCTTTAGCCCCCCTATTCCCTGTTTTCTGAACACTCCATGCATGATCATACTTGGTGGACTTTTGCTCATGCACTTCCTTGGGCTTGGAATTTTCCTACTGCTTAAAATGGCAAACTCCTCTTCGTTCTTCAAAACCCAGCTCCAAATAGTCATCTCAGTGAAAACTTCCAAACTTTGTGCTCATGGCAATTAATATGTAAATAGTGTGGCATTTATGATAATGTTACAGTATCCCACTTCCAAACTAATATGTATCTTTATTACACACACTGATATGAGCAACTGTACACTTTCTCATCTCTGTGTTTTTTCCCTTTCTCTATTGTTTGACATCAGCTTCACTTTCCTTTAGAAAGTACTTATGAATCTGGAGGTCCAAGAGAGGTCTTGTGGGAGTCTGGAGGAAGGAAAGCAGGAAACTGAAGTCTTGGGATTTGCTCTGGGTTTAAGGCAGACAGAAGTAATGAGGACCCCAAGTTTCTATTTAGACCATATTCCCCAGGTTACCAGTCTTGGAAAAGCAGCAGCAGTTGAGTGCAGAAACCCTTCCCAGAAATGAATCCGATCTTCATTTGAACAGTCATGACGACTGAACTGGCATTTACAGGAGAGTGAAAAAACCTCAAACTCTACCACACAGTTACATTTAATTAACACTTGCTATACTTACTTGAACTGAAGAAAACTCTCTGACATATGTAAGTTTAAGTTTTTTCATCCAGATCTGGTCTCAATATAACACTTACACAAACCCCAAAAACTCCTTTACCCCTGGCCCCAAAAAGTTATTTTGGCAAAGTCCCTGAAGGGTCCCTATGATAGGAAAAGGATTAGACTATTATTAAGCATTATCCCTATGACCCAGATTCAGTTCCTTAACTGACTAGTTAGCCAGCAGCTAGGGATGATGAAAGGGAAATTAGGATGCTTGGGGAATAGATTTGAAAATGCCTGAAAGTTCAGGCATTGTCTGGCAAAGAAGACATTGTAGAAAAATGTTTTGAGAAATTCTAATGGGAAAATTCTGCAGTGTACATAAGTGGGACAAAGGTATTAGGCGTCTGGAGGTGACTAGGAAGGAGGTGACACTAGAAAAGATGAAAACTGAATATTGAGAGACACCTAGATAAGCTTTGCTCAACTTCTCAGATCTTCCCTAGCTGTGACCTTCCTTACCATATGTCTATGCCCTTAAATTTCTAGTCACCAGTCAGAGAAGTGGGCACATGACTTGTAAAAGCCTGAAGGAGCCCACTCTCCTCTAAGGACCCATTGTGTTCTCCCTCCCCAAGCGATCAGGGATCGTGGCACCACAGGGAATTAGGACTGCCTGCAACCTAAGCTGCCAGCTGGTCCTGTCCTTTTAGAAGCTGAAGAGAAAGTAAAATCTCAAAAAACATATAGAAACTACTCAAAGTCACACTGAAGTCCTAAATCTCATATTAGGCTTTCTATACACAATACTGTCTTAATAGCATTACAAAACAAAACAAAAAACTAAAAGATTTATATAAAAATTTTTTTTTCTATTAAAGCACCACATTTCTAAGGGCAATATCTTTTCCCTCAACTCTTAAACATATCTTTATTGGCTATAGGTTCCCTTTTGCCCCAAACAAACCATCTCATCCTTAAATGCCCTAAGGAAGATGTTTTGTTGCTCATACCTATGGGTCCAAAATGTTTTAGGGTATTCACATGCAGCATAATTTGATGACCTGAGTTCAAATCCTGGCTAAACTTTATAGTAACTACAACCTCTCTGAGTCTCAGTTTCTTCTTTTGTAAAATGAGAGTAATAATATTTACCTCATGGAGGTAAATATTTTGTGGAGATTAAATCTAAAGTGCACAGAAAACTTTTAGTATGGTGACAGACAGTAATTCTCATTAATGTGGTTATTATTTACATGCTCTTTCTCTTATTTATATTACTTAATTTCCACACAATATTTCTTTTATATTAGGTGTCTAGTCTCCACCCCTTCCAGGCATGTTTTGCCTGCCTTGTTTGGGATCTGTCATTCATTTACAAGGGCCATTATGTGCCTGGCACTATTCCAAATAATGGCGATGTGAAAAGTAAAGCAGACACAGCTCTTTGCTTTAGAATCTTCTTTCAGGCTCACTGATGGAGGCTCTCTCATCACTCTGCTCTGACAACGTTCTGCTTTTAACATGACATGACAGGTGTGACATCTACTTCATGTCCACATTTCCATATGAAAACAGTATTTTGGATGCTATTATTCCCCCCCCCCCCCCCCCCCCCCCCCCCCCCCCCCCCCCCCCCCCCCCCCCCCCGATGAGGACTGCTTTACCAAAATCAAAATGACAATAGCTTAAGAAAAACAGAAGATTTTCTACCCTCTCATGTGGCACTCTAAGCTGTTAGGTGGTTTGGGGCAGGGGGAGGGGGATGAGGTCCTAAGTCTGCTACTTGCATTGTCTGGGGATCAAGGTTTCCTCTAACTTACTGTTTCCATGTTCCCATAGGCTGTAGTCTTCATCTGTTGGTGAAAGCTGTCTCTTAAAACCACATCCACTTCCAGAGAAAGTGGAGGACAAGCATGACTTCTAGGGCAAGACTTGGGAATTGCACACATGCCTTCCATTCCTATCCCAGGAACGAGAACTCAATCATACGTCCACACTTAGCGGCAAGGGAGGCTGGGAAAGGTAGTCTCTCACTGGGAAATCACATGCCCAGCTAAAACTCAAAGAGAAAGTAGATGTTGAAGGTCCACTCTTGGTACCTTCTGCAAACAGAGAGGTGGCTCTCCTGTGAAGGACACTAGCCAACCAGTTAGACCCTCAGAGATACAGGAGCCTCACTAAATCATACATCATTCATATATGTGCTATTTGCATAAACCATGTGATAGGGTTTGTAATAGGGTATTTTCAGCTTTTATTAAATGAAGAGTTACTTATGTTTTGAGAGTGTTTCTTCAGCAAAATATATTGAATTGACCATTGCCAGATATTTATTTAGAACAACAGAAAAGCTATTTTAGGCACAGGAAATCTAAACTGCACAATATTAATTCATTACAGAATTATTGCATATACAGAATTATTGCAACTTGCATTCTTATTAAAGAGCATGATTTGATTAATTCCTAGATCCACTGGACCATGAGTAATTTCCACCAATCAGATCTCAGTCACAAACAGTTCATTTCATCTCTCAGAACAAAGCCATAGTAACAATAAGTATTGTAGTATTTTATATGAGCCACATATACATTCACTGATACAATGAATTAGCTCATTATCAATTTTTAAAAAGATTTTATTTATTTATTTGACAGAGAGAGAGAGAAAGAAAGCACAAGCAGGGGGAGCTGCAGGCAGATGGAAAGGGAGAAGCAGGTTTCCCATGGAGCAGGGAGCCTGATGCGGGGCTTGATCCCAGGACCCTGAACCGAAGGCAGACGCTTAACCAACCTAGGTGTGCCCTGGATCACTATCGATTAATGAATATGGTGTGACCATTATGAAATTATCTCCAGTGAAGAGAAAGACCAGAACATTTAACTCTATTAACATAAAAACACAAATTCAGGTGACTTTGGGCAAACAGGATGGTTACATATATAACAGTTTCTTAGGGCATTGCTAGCGCTGGATTTGCTTCTGTTTGGACACTTAGTATCAATTTGAATGAAAAACTACAAATGGCAGAGGAACACTAAGTTGCCTATAACCTAATCCATAGTTAACATTTATTGAACTCTGATTATTCTAAGCACTTTATAGAGGTCATTTATTGGATCTTTATAATAGCCCCATGAGTTACATGCATTGACTGATTTTAAGGCTGAGAAAACTGACCCACAGAGCAATAAGGTATCTCTGTGAGTCATGCAGTTTGAAGTGGCAGAGTCTGACCACACCCTTGACTAGTACACAACATTGCCTCTTAAACAACAAATCGGTCCCTGCTTACCTCTTCTATCTCATTCCTTGCCACTTGTAACTCTGCAAACTAAGCTCTGGCTATACTAAGCCACTTGGTTTCCCTGACACATGTCCTGTTTCCCCCTGCTGAAATGCCCTTCTTCCAGCCTTCTCTCCTAGATAACTTCCTTATACCTTTCAGATCTCTGCTCAGATAGTGTCTCCAACAGGGACATCTTTCTTGCTGTCATCCACCAGCAACATAAAGCCCAGACTAGGTCTGCCTCTGATGCACTCCCATTACCATGCTTCCCCCTATCCGAACCCCTATCTTTTTACTTACTTGCATGTTCCCCCGGACAGAATGCTGCTTGAGTGCTAGAATGTTGTCTTGTGGGCTGAGCATTGTGGCTTAGAAAATAGGAATCTATATGGGATAGAGGAGACCTGACACTTAAAGTTGGAGGTCTCGCACACTCGAGAGTTAGTTTCTATTTTCCTAAAAAGATTGTCATTAGAAGAATGTTAGTTTCATGAGAGCCAGGACGTTTGTCACGGATATTCACTGATGTACTTCTAGAGCCTGGAAAAGCACCTGGTACCTTGGAAAAACTCTGCATATATTTGTTGAATCACACACACACACACACACACACACACAAAGTCTATCCTTATTAATGATATCCTTTACTTTGAAAAATATTATATTTTTAAAACAGATTTTTATTTATTTATTTGACAGACAGAGGTCACAGGTAGGCAGAGAGGCAGGCAGAGAGAGAGGAAGGGAAGCAGCTCCCTGCCGAGGAGAGAGCCTGATGTGGGGCTTGATCCCAGGACCCTGAGACCCTGGGACCATGACCCGAGCTGAAGGCGGAGGCTTTAACCCACTGAGCCACCCAGGCTCCCCTGAAAAATATTATATTGAAAGACATTGTTACATTACTGTTTTTATAGAGTTTCCTAATACCCATCTCTTACTGGATATATATTTGAATGTTAACTATTGATTTTATTTTTACCGTGATTTTTAAAGCAGATAGATTTTGCAAAATACATATTTATATTTTTAAAGAACTTCTTAAAATATATTCAAGGGTATCTATAATTTTTATTCAAAATGATACATGCAGATAGGAAAAAGTCGGGCAATAAAAACCACCAATAGTCATTGGTAATCACTGCTTTTAACATTTTGGTATCCTTCAAGACCTCACATTATTTTCATTTTTTCTCTCAGTCTGTACACATACATGATATATGTGTGATATGAGTGGCCTTTATACCAAATATTTATGTACAGATTGAGAGAGAAAATACATATTTTTATACATGTACACATATTTGAAAATACACACACATATAGGTCTTACAAATGTATTAGACATGCCGTCTTACAAATTCCCTAATTCACTTAACAGTTATTATAAACATAGTTCTGTACTAATAAAAACTTTTCCACATTGCCATTTAGCCTACTTCATGGATTTATCCTCTACCAGACAGTAAGCAACTTGATACTGGTTGGAGGGCTTATTCTGAGTAAGGATAAACATAGTAGCCCTCAACGAACACCTGTGCAATGGATGAGTGCTATATTCTAAGAATACCCTTGGTCGTTCCCACTGCATACATTTTTTTTTCAGGTCTAAAGTTTCCATGAGGGATCATTCGCCTCTGAGTGGTAGATAATACCTCAACCAGGAAAAGAGGAGACTCCTGGTGAGAAAGAGTCAGGGGCCACAGCTGGAACTCCTGAGGCACAGGAATCAGGAAGCCCCGGCTCTGGAATTCCCCTGCGTGCCCTGCCCTATTCCCATCAGTTCCCTACTCTGGACAAGCAGAGCTGGCAGAATCAGATTTTGGCTCACATATTTCTGTTCAATCAATGAACAGAGTCCACGAGCATCTCTGAGCACCATCTTCACCCTCAGAGGAGAGACAATCTGGGTCAGAGACCCACAGTGGGTTCAGTTTATGTTTAACAGGGAGACAGAACAGGTAATGACAACTCTGTCAGAGCAAAGGAAAATACTGGAGAAGGAGGCTCATGAGCCAGTTACGTGAGGTGATTCAATGTCATTAACCTCATATGTATGTCTTGGAGAGAAGGAGAAATGAATAGCAGAGTAGATGCTAACTAGAATGGAGGCATACAACAATTTTCCACAAGCATTTCCAGCAATAACTGATCTGACGGCTCTGTGTTTCCAAGGGCCCACCCTCTGCATAACCATGAAACAGGTCAAATTTGTCATTTGTGCTGTTCAGCTGTAATTTCAGAGCCCCCATCCTGCTGTTCAGTTAGCCCCCTTTCTCCCTACTGAGCAGAAGCCCAAATTCTGTCCCTCTTCCTCTGGAAGCGTCCCTCCAGCTCTCCCGAAATAATGTTCCATTCCCTCAGAACTCTCTTTTTTCTCTCTGCAAATCTAATGAACAAGGTCTTCACTAAGTTAGCAACAGCGGTGACTTATATATACCCTTTCTAGTTCCAGAAAGAATTAAGGGCAGCTTATGAGGATACCTAAAATAAAGCAAGATATCTTAAGTAAAAGTAGGAAAGAAAAATAATGGTAGGAACATAAAATGAAGCCAGGGGTAAGGTTAATTTAAAAATGGTTTCTTTCTATTCATAAAGGCCCATGAGTTTTCTATGAATAGATTATTAATTTAACTCAGAATTCTTAGAACTAAGACTAAAATAGAATTGCTCTATGTCCCTATAAAGATGACACAGTCTAATATTATTTTTAAGATATCCTCACAAAGGCCTCAGTAGAGCTGATAATATCACACTAAGAACTCAAGGGAGGGGCCAGCCTGCTAGGCATTTTCCAGGGTTGCTAGTTCAACATTGTCCTTGATATATTGGAAACCCTGTGCCAGTTGACTCAAATATTTTTACAAGACTTTACACGTATCTGGTAAACCATAAATTGAACCTACCATGTGGGATTCTGCTGAAGAAAATTGTGTCCTTGGATCAAAGTGGGCACTGTATCCCTAACTCAGTTTAGTCTTTGGGTTCATATGAGTAAGTTTTTTCATGCATTTACAGCCAAAATCAGCCATGTCTCCAGCACCTGAAGCTGAAATTCTGAATATGAATAATTCATGGGGTTCACACATCTACTGGGGAGGAACGATTTATTTTATTTATATTTTAAAGAATTTAACATGTCTCCCAAGAAGTCATCTAATTCCAAATATTGCAAATAACTGCCTATAATAAATTCCTTATTTTAAAAATAAAGTCATTTGTGCCCTATTTCCATTACCAGAAGCCATTTTGTTCATCTCCACTAAGTACCTACTGAAAAAATACTTTAAAAAAATAATGGTTTGAGAATGCCTGGGTGGTTCAGTTGGTTGGACATCTGACTCTTGATTTGAGCTTGGGTCTTGATCTCAGGGTCTAAGTTCAAGTCCTGCCTTGGGGCCTCATGCATGGAACCTACTATCTATCTATCTATCTATCTATCTATCTATCTATTCATTTGATGAGGTGTCCCAATACTGTCTTAACTAGGGCTCCCACCTGCCTCAGTCCAGACCTGATTATACCAATGTTCAATTCAATAAAAGCAGGCCTACATGAGACTGATGACCTAATAAGCTGCTTCTCCCAGAAGAAGCTAATGGAGAGAAAGAAAAGAGATCCCAGCTCTGGGGGTAAGTGCCTCTGTACTCACTTATTTACTAGTGCTGAAGTCTACATAGAACATGACTTGAATATGATCAAATATTACCAACCAAGTACAAATTTACTTTCAAAAGTTATTAACAGCTTGTTAGAACCAAAAAAAAAAAAAAAAACCAAATAGATAAAAGAGCAATCCAAAGAAAGTCTATAATACCATGAGACAATTTTCATTTGGTTGTATAATTGGGTCAGCATTTAATGCCTCAGTCTATGACGAATAATCAGTTGATGTTCATCAGCCCTTTATCCTTTGCAAATTTCACAAGCACCTCATAAGGAAGGATAGTTATCATCTTAAAAAGAGTTCTAATCTTTTTTTGAAGAAAGACTATATAGGTATTATACTTAAAATTTCAAAGTGTTACAGTGAAAGTAATTGCCCACAGAGAAACTGGGAATCCAGATGAGGAGTTTCATGGCCTCACTAATAAAATTCTGCTGATAGGAAAATATGAACTATTTCTGAAAGAAGAATAATTTTCCTAAATTTTCAAGAAAATTTAGCCAACTTCTAGTTTGTACATAAACCAGTACAAATAAATATATTTTAGAAAAGTGTCTGGGGTAAAAATATCTGAATCTTCATCTCTGAAAGAATTTTAGGGCCCCTCAAATCTTTAAAAAGTGCTACCACTCTCCTGAGAAGTGTTACCTAAAATAACATGGCCTGTGTTTTCATACTCCAAATGCTGAGAAGAAAAATAAAAACACATGTGGCTAGGATTTCTTTTTTTAAGAAAAGTAAACCATACTTAAGTTTTCCTGTCCAGATGCATCAATGAGACACATCTTGCTTGTCTGCCTCTATAACATCCTAACCTCCGGTCATGGTGCACAATTTTATGTGAACTGACAGATTCCTACCAGAGGAGAAAGGAACTCAAGCTTCTGAATTGTGAGTTAATTTATGCCACAGAGTATACAAAAGTAGCTGAGGATGGTATTTTTTCTCCAGTTAAGTCTTTTAATTTAACTTTATATATCCATCATGGTTCTTTTTTGGATAACAAAGATAAATGAGCAGCTTGCGTCCAAACTTGAATGCTATTTTTAGCCCTTTCAGAGTCAGTTAAGCAAATAAGAAAGTATTTCTGTTCTTGTCTTCCTTTCAAAATTGTCTTAATAGGCTAATAACTAAGACTTCCTCTACAGGGTGTTTTGTTTCTAAGCTATGAAGATTAAGCTAAGCTCGGTGTTTTAAATTTTAGGCTTTGGAGTCAGATAGACCCGAGTTGACCTCTGCTTATTACTGTATAAGTGTGGGCCAGCCACTGAATCCCACTAAGCTCTGGATCCCCAACTGTAAAATGGGATAATGATAGCATCTATCTCACAGGTATTGTAAAATTAAATGAAAGTATACGAACTGCTTAAGGGGTGCTAAGAACAGTAAATATTGACTATATGTTAGTTTAAAAAATAAGAACACACACACACACACACACACACACAGCCACCAACAAGGGACATTTCTCCCAGTAATGGCAGACCAGGTAATTTGGAAAAACCCTCCTAATGATAACAACTAACAGAATAGACAAAATATACTTTAAAACATTGCCTGAATATGTCAAAAGAGTGAAGAATTTTGGGAGTAATATCTAAAAGAAACAGTTTTAAAGAGATTGGCTTTCAGAGCTCTTTTCTCCCTTGGAATTTCTTCCAATCATGGAAAACATAGCTGAAAATCTGAGAAGCCAAGTAGACCTTTTATGGGCCTCATGGAGTTAGGATGACAAAATTTGGTTCAAGGACTTCCAAAGGGAGAGACTTTGGGTTAGACACCAAAGTAAGGGTCAACTTGAAACAGGTTCTGGTACAGATAAAAGTCTAGTTTCAAATCATCTCAATTGCAAGTTTTTATTAAGGTGAACTGGCATTTATGTGGTCCCTAGATGCTTACAACTATGTAAATAGTTTCTGGGGATAGAGAATCACTTGGGGTTCACTTCTTTATAGAATTTTTCATACACAATGTCAGGTGCTCAATCAAAAACAGTTAGACCATTTCTTCTTAGATAATTCAACTCATAACCCCTTAGTAAAATGGGTGTTTTTGAGGGTGACAGGGCACTAGTTCAGCAATTGGGTGGTGGGGACTGAGCAGGGTGATGAAGGCATCTGTGAAATAGAGAAGGATGATTAAGATATTGGTAGTTTATCCAGTAAGTAAACATACTGAAGAAGATAGCAACCAGGTTTCTCCTGTCAGACAAGGGAATTATAAATATGGAAGGAAAACTAGAATAAATCCTCTGCTGCTGTATTAGAAGTGGGGTTTTGGTATGAACTCATGTTTTTCAATATTTATAGACTGACCTAGGAATAAATATAGATATAAATGTAAGTGTACACACATCTACACACATTCCCTAGTTCTGTCCAATGAGAAGGCCTAGGAACAAGACACCCCATTGGTATTGAGTATACCCAGCACCCAGGTCTTGTTTTCTAAATTCCATTCTCCACTAAAAGAAACTAGAGTTGCATGGAAAAAAATCATTAATCCCTGGTTTATTTAGAGAAAGTACAAGTTATGCCTGGGCTATAGTAAATAAGTACTCAAATAATGAAGGGATATGTAAAAACACAAGAAAGTGTATTAGTTTTCTATTGCTACATAAGAAATTACCATAAACTTAAAAGCTTAAAACAATACATGTTTCTTAGCTCATAGTTTCTATGGAATAGGTGTCTAGGCACCATTTATCTGAGTTCTCTGCTCAGGGCCTTAGAAGGCTGCAATCAAGGCGTCATCTGATCTGTGTTTTCATCTGGATGTTTAACTGGGGAAAGATCCACTCACAAGCTCCACAGGTTGTTGGAAGAATTCATTTCGTTATACCTGTTTCTTGCTTGTGACCAACTGCAGTTCCTAGAGGCTTCTTGTCATCCCTTGATATTAGATCACTTACTTTTTCAAGTCAGGGAAAGCAGGAGAACAGTCTCCTAGGAGGTTAGTATAGATTGCCACCAACTTAGTGTATTACAAGAAATTTAGTGTATTATAAGAAAGAAAAATTATAGGCCAATCCCACTCATAACTTAGGGATAAAAATCCTAAATGAAATGCTAGTAAGCAGAATCCAACAATATATAAAAAGGATAATATGTCATCACCAAATTAGATTTATAGAATTGTAAAACTGATTTAACATTCATAAATCTATTGATGTAATTTACCACATTAACAGAATAAGAAGCACAAAACCTCATATGATTATCTCTATAATGTGTAGAAAATCTTTGATAATATTTAACACTTATTCAATATAAATACTCTTAGCAAGCTAGAAACAGAAAATAAAGCTGTCTTAATTTGATAAAATGTTATCTACAGGGGCACCTGGGTAGCTCAGTGGGTTAAGCCTCTGCCTTCAGCTCAGGTCATGATCTCGGGATTCTGGGATTGAGCCCCGCATCGGGCTCTCTACTCAGTAGGGAGCCTGCTTCCCCCTATCCCTCTGCCTACCTCTCTGTTTACTTGTGATCTCTCTCTCTCTGTCAAATAAAAAAAAAATATATATTTTTTTAAAATGCTATCTACAAAAAACCTATTGCAAACATTACCTTTAGTGGTGAAATGTTGAAATTGTTTTCTCTAAGATTAAGAGGGAGATAAATATACTCTCTGCTACTACTAAATGTTATATGGCATTCCTAACCAGTTCAATAAAGGAGCAAAAATTAAAAATAATTGAAAAGGAGAAAACTAATTATTCATAGATAACATAATTATTTATGTAGAAGATTTAAAAAATCTACAGATAAATTATTAGAAATAATAACAAAGATAAGCAAGTTTATTGGATGCAAAGTAAAATTTAAAAAATTAACTTTTATATTCTGGCAACAAATGGAAAATGAAAATTTTAAAATTTCTATGCATAAATACCAAACATCAAAAAATCAATTACCTAGGAACAAATCTAAAAAATTGTGTATGACCTCTACATATGCAAGTATGCAACACACACACACACACACACACACTACTGGAAGAAATTTTAAAAGTCTTAAATAAGTAGAAGAAGCCCTTTCTTCCTTTCTGCTGTAGGCCCGAGTGGTTGGTTTCGAGATGGGCAAGTTCATGAAACCCGGGAAGGTGGTGCTGGTCCTGGCCGGACGCTACTCCGGGCGCAAAGTGGTCATCGTGAAGAACATTGATGATGGCACCTCAGACCGTCCCTACAGCCATGCTCTGGTGGCGGGAATTGACCGCTACCCCGCAAAGTGACAGCGGCCATGGGCAAGAAGAAAATCGCCAAGAGGTCAAAGATCAAGTCTTTTGTGAAAGTTTATAACTACAATCACCTCATGCCCACAGGTACTCTGTGGATATCCCCTTGGACAAGACTGTCGTCAACAAGGATATCTTCAGAGACCCTGCTCTTAAACTCAAGGCCCGACGAGAGGCCAAGGTCAAGTTCGAGGAGAGGTACAAAACCGGCAAAAACAAGTGGTTCTTCCAGAAGCTGCGATTTTAGATATGTTTTGTTTCAGTCATTAAAAAATACCCCCCCCAAAAAAATAAGTAGAAGAATTTATCATGTTCATGAACTATGAGACTATTTTAAAAGATATTTCTTTTTCCCAAATGGAACTAATGGAATCAATACAATCTCTTACAAAATCTTAAGGCTTTGTGTGTGTGTGGTAGAAATAAACTAGCTAATTCTAAAATATACATGGAGATGCAAATGACTAAGAATGGTAAGGCTCTGGGAACATAACAAAATGTGAAGAAAACTTACTCTTCCAGATAGCAAGAGTTATTATAAAGCTATAGCAATTTGAGACAATGTAATAATATAATAGTTGAAGGAATAGAGAAACTGACCAGTGTACAGGATAGAAAATGGAGAAAGGAGACATACACATATATGGGCACTTGATTATGATGAAGCAGCGCTAATGGAACAGTGATCCATTTCAATGGAGTGTTCAAAGAAGAATGATCTTTTCAATAAAGGATGTTGGGTCCATTGATATTAATATGGGAAAACAGTGAAACTTAAGGACTCACACCATCTACACAAAAATGAATTTCAAGTAGATTGTGAATCTAGTGCAAAAGGCAAAATAATAAAACTTGTAGAAGATAATATAGGATGATATCTTCATGACCTTGGGGGAGGAAAGGATTTCTTAATAATGATGCAAAAACATAACTACAGAGGAAAAGACTGATATATTGACTGAAGATAAGATTTCAGGGGAGCCTGGGTGGCTCAGGCAGTTAAGCGTCTGCCTTCAGCTCAGGTCATGATCCCAGGATCCTGGGATCAACCCCATATTGGCTCCTTGCCCAGCAGTGGGTCTGCTTCTCCTTCTTCCTTCTCCTTGCTTATACTCCCTTTTCTCAAATAAATAAATAAATCTTAAAAAAAGAAAATAAGAATTTTAATTCATCAAAAATCACCATAAGAAAGTAAAAGACAAGCTATATAATGGCAAAGATATGTATGTCAGATGTAACTGTCAAAAGTTTCATGTTTGGAATATGTAATTTCCATAAATCAATAATAAAAAGTCCAAATATTCAATAGAAAAATGGGCAAGAGACGTGAACAGGCACTTTACAAAACAGGACATCCAAATGGTCAATAAACAAATGAAAAGTATTCAATTTCATTATCCACCAGGAAAATATAAATTAAAGCTATAATATCTCTAAATATCCAGAAGAATAAGCATAAAAGATTGATAATATAAAGTCTAGGCAAGGAAGTAGAACAGTGGGAACATTTACCACTTCCAGTGGAAGTATAAATTGGTACAACAACTTAAAAAAACTTGTAACATTATTTACTAAAGTTTAATGAATGCCTACCCTATGACCTGCAATTCTTCTTGGCGTATACCAAACAGAAATGCATGGGGTGCCTGGGTGGCTCAGTGGGTTAAGCCACTGCCTTCTACTCAGGTCTTGATCTCAGGGTCCTGGGATCGAGTCCCACATCGGGCTCTCTGCTCAGCATGGAGCCTGCTTCCCTCTCTCTCTCTGCCTGCCTCTCTGTCTATTTGTGATCTCTCTCTGTCAAATAAATAAATAAAATCTTAAAAAAAAAAGAAATGCATGCACATGTATAACATGAAACATGTTTATGAGTGTTTATTAGCAGCATTCCTCATAATAGCAAAATAACAGAAATAATCCAAATGTCCATAATAGTAGAAAGAAAAAATAAATTTGTTACATTCACACAATGGCATTTGATATAATAATGCAAAGGAACAAAATGCAGCTACATAAAACAGCATGGATGAATTTTATAATTTGTAAAATTGAATGAAAAACCTTGTCACAAAATAGTATAGACTCTGTGTTTCCACTTACATAAAGTTTAACACCAGGAAAAACTATCATGTAAGTATTTGGGATAGTGGCTACCGTAGAGGAGGAAAGAAAGATTAGTGGTTGGGAAAGAGCATAACATGGGTTTCTGGGAAGTTGGAGGTATTATTTCTTGAATAAAATGTTAATTACGTGGTTATTTGTTTTGTGGCCATCCTGAGCTCTATGTTCACCTTTTGCTTACTTTACTATCGGTAACCTAGAACACACTATAAAAGATTCTATACCTTTTCTTCATTGGTGTCAGGGGAGGACCATGTGAGAGTCAGGAAGAATCTGGTTAATTAATACTAATATTGTTTCTATCATCACTTTCTTAATTTTTATATTTTTTGATGTGATGGTATAGTTCTTTTCTTCTTAATTAGCACGGCCTAACTCCTCATATGTGAAATATAATAGGAAAACAAGTAATCTAGTCAGTAAATGGGCAGAAGACATGAACAGACACTTTTCCAAAGAAGATGTACAAATGGCTAACAGATACATGAAAAAATGTTCAACATCACTAACCATCAGGGAAACACAAATCATAACCACAATGAGATACCACCTTACATCAGTTAGAATGGCAAAAATTAACAAAACAGGAAACAACAAGTGATAGCAAGGTTATGGAGAAAGGGGAACCCTCTTACACTGTTGGTGTAAATGCAAGCTGGTACAGTAACTCTGGAAAACAGTATGGATTTTCCTCAAGACAAGAGCTATCCTATGACACAGCAATTGCACTACTAGGTATTTACCCCAAAGATACAGAAGTAGCAAAAAGAAGGGACATATGCACCCTAGTGTTCATAGCAGTAATGTCCACAATAGCCAAACTGTTGAAGGAGCTGAGATGTCCTTCAATAGATGAATAGATAAAGAAGATGTGGTTCATATGTGCAATGGAATACTACTCAGCCATCAGAAAGGATGAATACCTACCTACCATTTGCATTGACATGGATGAAACTGGAGGGGATTATGCTAAGTGAAGTAATTCAGGCAGAGAAAGACAATTATCACATATGATTTCACTCATATGTGGAACATAAGGAATAGAGCAGAGGACGACAGAAGGGAGGGAAAATGGAATGGGATGAAATCAGAGAGCAAGACAAACCATGAGAGACTCTGGACTCCTGGAACCAAACTGAGGGGTGGAGTGTCGGGATGGGGCAACCGGGTGATGGGTATTAAGGAGGGCACAGGTGGTGATGAGCATTGGGTATGATATACGCGACTAATGAATCATTGAACACTATGTCAAAAACTAATGATGTACTATATGCTGGCTAATAGAACATAATTATTAAAAAAAGAAATATAGGTGGAGACCAAGAGAAATTAGAAAACTGACCCATCCAAATTACAGATTTCCTTGGAGAAAGGTAGGGAAATGTAGCAGTAAAACTTTTGCTTTATCATATTGATTGTTCCTGTTGATACTGGTAAATGACACATCTCGTTGAAGCTGAGATAGTATTTATTTATCTTCTTCAGAGTGGAGTGGTAAGTGCCAATTCCTGAAAGGATGTAATATTTTGTAATATTTTGAAGAAACGATGATAGGCACCTGTGTGGCTCAGTCAGTCAAGCATCTCCCTGTGGCTCAAGTCATGATCTTGGGGTCCTGGGATCGAGTCCCACATTGAGCCCCACATCAGGGTCCCTGCTCAGTGGGGAGTCTGTTTCTCCCTCTCTCTCTGCCCTTCCTCCTGCTCATGTTCTCTCACTTGCTCACTCTCTGTCTCAAATAAGTAAATAAAATCTTAAAAAAAAAAATAAAGAAAAGATGATAGATACTTAAAACCAAATGTCTGTAGTATGTTTCATCCACATTCACAATCCAGTGAAAGATTTCTTCAAATTCTCTCTCTTCCAGTTTTTTTCCTTTATTCAAAGTGAGCTCATGGGATGATGTCAACATTCTCATGCTGCCATGTAACACATTTCTTCTTTAGGCACTTCATTCCCCAAACCTGCTTTCTTTGTTGCCACCAGTTGGATCTCCCAGGTGACACCAATGGTTTAGTTCTACAAGTTTCAGTTACGTCAGATAAATAAGTTCTGGAGATCTACTGTACAACACTGTGACCATGGTTAACATTATTATATTATGCACTTAAAAATTTAAGAGGGTAGACCTCACATTAAATGTTCTTGCCACAGAAATAATTTTTCTAACATTAAAAAACCATATACTGACCACTTACTGTATTCCAGGAATCCTGCTTCAGCCTTTCTGAAAAGGCCTGTGTCCCATTCATAGGCACAGATATTAGACTTTCTTCCATAGGAATTTCCTGATGACAACATTGCCAAAGCTTATTTTAGGATTTTGCTTCACTTTATGGTGAATTCTAGAGTGAGTGTTTTCACTTAAGAAGTCAAACAAATTGGAACAACTTTGTATTCTACATGTATGCATTTTGACTCTCATCTCTCTCAAAGGGGGCTGGAGGAGCAGGGTCAATAAAAAACATGAGAAACAAAAGTGGAAAGAGCATGACTCTGGTTGGGAAAGTGTAATTGAAACCAAAATAATGAATACATCAAGTTATACAAATGAGGCATCCGTCATTACACCATAGTGTGTGTATAATAAGGCACCAAGAAATAGCTGCCTAATTTAATGGGATTAGAGCTAATTGGACTGGATGCCTCTACCCATAAGTAATCTCCTGCAGGGAATGAAAATACTTCTGGAAGTTTCTCCATTCTGTATGTAATGGATGTGAAAAGGAAACTGGAAAACAGGCTTGATCTCTTTGGAAAATATTTTAACATAATTAAAAGTGTACAGCTTTGTAAGCATTGGATAATGTATGCCAGTGATTAAACTATTTTTTAATTTGATAAGGGCTTAGAATCTTTATAAATGATTACGAAGTAAACCCTGCACATATCCAGATACAATACAGCAAGTGCAAGTGGTCATGCAAAGGTGTTTGAACGTAAAGCCACTCAAGACTAAAGATCCCCAGCAACACAGAGTGAATGGTAAAACCCCACCACAGACTGCTACAGGCCTGACGGCAGAAATGACTTTTCCATTGCATTTCCTGATCTCACAATCCCAAGTTATATAACATGTTTAAAATGAATGAATTTGTCTTCTTGATGCGTTTCCCAGTCGTGGGTTTTAAAGAGGAAATGGAAAAGACCGTAGTCCCCGCACACACAAAAACAGTTCTGTGTGTAAGCTTCTCACATGCCTCATTTTTATTCAATCCAAAATAAACTCTGACCCTCTGATACTGTAGGTGGCTCCTTGGGGAAGGATGTCGAGAGCAAACCAGCACATATTTGTGGCATGGAAATGAATGGTCTTGCTCAGGCCCTTTCAAAACCACAGTATCCCTACCCTTTCTGCACAGTGCAGGTCAAAAATACCTATCAGAAGAATCAAAGTCCTTCCACTTTGTTTGGATCTCTTAATTAGGAAAAACCATGCAAAATAACTTATCCAGACTTTGTTCTTAAATAATTAGCAACTGCTTTTAAAAGGCCTGTGGCCTTTTTGTTTTTTTTTCCCCTTAGAGGTGGGGAGGGGCACAGAGAGAGGGAGAGAATTTTTAAGCAGGTGTGGAGCCCAACGTGGGGCTCAAATTCATGACTCTTGAGATCAAAACTTGAGCTAAGAGGAAGAGTCAGATGCGTAACCAACTGAGCCACCCAGGTGACCCTAAGAGGCCTGTGGCCTTTTGACATTTCAGTTGTACAATTCAAAGTAATTACAGAACACAATTAATTTGGACACTTTTCCATTTAGCTTTATCTTCCTTTAGGGTATATGCATGTGGCTTATTAAGTGTAGGTTCCAGGAAGTCCATGAGCTGTGTTCAACACCATCACTGGAACTGTTGTTCAGTGTCTGTGTTTAAGGCAGTGAGTCACTCACAGGATATATCCTGGGAGATCCTGAAGCAGACCCAGGATGAATTCCCTTCCTAGCTTCTGAAACCATCCAATCATGGGTCCCTGCCGAACCAGTCCGTAGCTTTTACATTGGGATTCACATCTGTAGGAAGGTATTCAATTTCCAAACATCCAAACATATCACTGGACTGACACATCTTTAGACATGATTGTGTCTTAAAAGGAAATTAGCCTGATGGAGCAAAACTTGCTAATTTTCCTTTTGTTCCCCTTTCTTCCCTCTCCTCAACTTTCCTAAATGCCTCATAAGCAATACCCTCTGGGCAAATGACTTTCTGGAGCAAAAGGGATCAAGGACAGACCCTGGTTGAGAAACTCCAGGCTTGACTTTTAGTGTTCTCAGAAAGCTCAGGGGACCTACCAGAGTAGCCAGAGTTGCTTAAGATTTTATTTTCTTTAGTGTAATTATAATTATAATGATGATAGTAATACTTATAGCTACTATCTGTTGAATATTACCATGTATGAAATAGGTACTAACTTTCCTATTTCATAGGTGAAGAAATGGAGTTTACTAAATTCATTAATTTACCCAAAGTGGATTTTTAACCACCAAGTTATATCATTCCACGTTTTCTTCTTTTTTTTTCCTTTTAATTTTATTTCTTGCTTTGTTCTAAAAGGAGGGTTTGATATAGAGATGTTATTTTCAGTGTCCAGTAGCAAGTTATTCATTAAAGTAGCATTTTCCCTATCTATCATATATACACATGAGAATATTATTGTTTTAGATTATTATCAGATTATTGGGTTTGAATAGATTGTAGGAAGAAAAACAGGGAAGGAAAGTGTCAGAACCTTAGCTCTAGTCATAGTTTTGTCACTTCTTCCCTTGTTGGCTGATCTTGGGAGAGCCCACTGTGACCTATCTGAGCCTCAATATTGTTATTAGTAGAATGGGTAAGGTAATAACATCTAACCTAATCACGTTACAGAGGTTAGTAATTAGAATACTTACAAACTCTAAAGTGCCACACAGGTGTCAAATGGAATTATCACTCCCCATATGATCCCAGATGCTGGGCAATCTCAGTAGGTCTTGCTCCTACCTTGGAAGTCTTGCAGCAGCTCACTGCAGAGGACTGAACATGGGTCATATGTTCAGGATTTAGACTATCAATCACTGTGAATACAGCAAGGGGAGTGTAATTTTTCATGGTTGAACTGGCATCTCTCAACTGAAGGTCTGCTGGCTAGTAAACCCTGGGGACAAGGGTGATGCCTTGCTCAACTTGTATCCCCAGCACTCTGCACACAATAAGTGCTCAGTAGCCATTCATTAAATTAAACACACCAGACAAATGAAATGTGATCATAGATCCAGAGGTGGAAATTAACTTTCTTCCCAAATGCACAAGTGGGAAGCCTGTTCATTCACTACCATAGAATTGTTAAATTTGGCAGCTTAGCAGAGTTTTGAACATTTGGGATGTTACTCCTACCAATGTGTTGCCTTTCTCTCTAACTTGGGACAACTCCATGGCAGAACAAGTCTGATATTTTAAGTGAATATGAAAAATAGAGAAAGCAACTGTGACAACAGTTCCTAATGAATGTAACAGTGAGGAGAAAAGAGAGAAGAGTAGCTTTAAGCTGTGGAAGAAAAAGTGATTGTTAGGAATGCTGGGAAACTGTCAAACCCACAGCTTCTATGAAAGCCAGAATTCTCCTTGCAAAAATAATGACAAGTGACATCTGAGCTGCCTTTTTACGGCTTACTATACAAAAGGCATTTGTGCCTCTCAGCATAAGGGCTGAAAATAGAGAGCAGGCATTGCAAGAGGACACAGGTTAGGAAGTCTAGAAGGTCAGCATGGATGTAGAGTCCAGAGGCAAGAAGGCTCTGTGGTATGGCTTATTATAATGATTCAGGGTGGCACTGTCTTGGTCCAGTTTCCTGAAGGGGCACATCTCTACCACTCAAAGACCCTCTGGGATTTGAACACTTCATTCTATTCCCTAAGTACCCTTTGAGTGGACCAGGAAGTGCTTCAGGTAAGGTGATCTTGGAACAGTCCTCTGGATCCCCCAGTACCAGATCAGCCTTTATCTTGCTCATGTTCACCATCCAAACTTAGCTTGATTTAGTCATGGAGTGGGGTGAAGTGGGCGTGAGGGAAGGAGAGGAGGAAGGACTGTTCATGTCTAATAAAGCACTTATCAGATGTTTGACATTTGGTTAGGCTTCAGAAAGTCCTACTCAGGACAGAGATTTTAACAGACTTCAAATGTCATTATGCTCTCCCTGCCAAGGACATGCCCCATATTCAAAATCTCTGAGACACAGAATAACGGAACAAAGCAAAGAGGCATAGAGAAAACAAACACCTGTGTTCTCCCTGGAATGTAATGATTCCACAGCACTTTCTTTCTTTCTTTTTTTTTTTTTTAAAGATTTATTTATTTATTTATTTGACAGACAGAGATCACAAGTAGGCAGAGAGGCAGGCAGAGAGGGAGAGGATGAAGCAGGCTCCTCCCACTGCTGAGCAGAGAACCCGATGCAGGGCTCGATCCCAGGACACTGAGATCATGACCTGAGCCAAAGGCAGAGGCTTTAACCCACTGAGCCACCCAGGTGCCTCATTCCACAACACTTTTAAAGCCTATGGATAATTCTTTATTTAGTATACCATATGAGCATTCTACATGTATAAATGTAACAATATTCATATTTAGAGTCATAGGTATCACTCAGCTTAAAATAATTTCAATAAATTCATTTGGTCTATGCAAAAATATCAACAACAGATTGATTTTTACTTTATAATTCATAGAGGGTCTAAAACACCTTCTCTACCAACCTCTTCCACACTAGAGATAAATCCTAGTATCCTCCCTCATTTTAAAGATGAAGGAACTGAAGCTTAGTGAGCTTAAGGGCAATGACTAGGGGATTTGAATTAGGAACATGGGCTTCTTGACCACCTTCTTCTGACAACACCTTTGAAGCCTGAGAAACGTGACTTCTATATTTTACAAATAATGGAAATTGAAACTGCCCAGTTGGCGACCAAAATTCAAGGGACCTGAATTTATTTATTTATTTATTTATTTTTAAGATTTTATTTATTTATTTGACGGAGAGAGATCACAAGTAGGCAGAGAGGCAGGCAGAGAGAGAGAGAGAGGGAAGCAGGCTCCCTGCTGAGCAGAGAGCCCGATGTGGGCCTCGATCCCAGGACCCTGAGATCATGACCTGAGCTGAAGGCAGCGGCTTAACCCACCGAGTCACCCAGGCGCCCCAAGGGACCTGAATTTAAACATGTCTTCCTGACTCCTGAACCTATGCTTTTCCCATTGTATTGTGCCAAGTTTCAGGGTAGAAATAAGGACAGTTTTAACTTCTAAAGCTGCCTTAGAGCAGCCAATATAATTTGAGTAGGATATGCAAATTAAGCACTACTGTTATGTAAATATCCTTCTCTGCTCTCCCTAGCAATTTCAAACACAGCTGGCTGTTGCCCTTGAAGAAATCCAGGTTAGAAGCAGGGCTGTAAATTGAATGTTTGTTTTTCATCTCCTCAGACTTCAAATATTCACTAACAAGGGGGTGTGTGAGGGAGTTCTGGGGATAAACACTCTTTACTAAGAAAGAGCTTTGTGGCCTTTTCTTCCAGACAGAAAAAAAAAATATGTATCTGGTAGTTTCTCTCCTATCTCTCTTTCTAATAACCTCGGAGTCATCATCAACTGGCTGGTATGTGATGTGTGAATGTCTTCTATCACAGGGAGACATGACCTTGGCAAACAAATTGGAAAGAGATCTCATTTCCACTGTTGGGCTCACTCAGAATAGTAGATTTTCATCCTGAAGCCTGAGTTCTTGGAACTGGTAGAAAATATTAAGTCTGAGTCAATAACTTCCCATAAATATCAATACAGGCATTTTTTCAGTCAAGAAAAGCTTTGCTCTATCACCATTGGGTGGTATGTCTCCTCTGCACATCCTTAGGCAGAGAGGGGTCTATTGTGGGGAAAAGAATAGGGAGCCCTACTGAGAAAATGAGATGTTTCATACAAACACATGTCTTTAACCCAGTGGAATATTATTAATATAAAACTAGCTTCGATCACTAAGGAAAGTTTCTTCTCATCTCTAGTGGCCCACATGAATGTTGCTACAGGCTGAACTGTGTACCTCCAAAAAAGATAAGTTGAAGTCCTAACATATCCTTGAAGTACCTCAAAAAGTAACCCAATTTGGAAACTAGGTCATTTCAAATGCAATTAGTTAAGATGAGGTCATACCTGAGTTGAGTAGACCCCAATCCAATATGATTGATGGCCTTATAAGAAGACGGTCATGTGAAGACAGAGACACAGAGAGCATGTCATGTGACAATAAAGGCAGATACTGGAATTATGCAGAAAATGCAAAAGGTGCTACCAAACTATTAGAAGCTAGGAAGGACTTTATGTTACAGAAATGAAAGCCACCTTAACTAGAATAGTAAGTGACACAAAGGCATTTCACTGCCTCATCTGTTTCTAGTCACTCTGAGGTTCTGAGAAAACTGAAAAACCCTCCAGCTGATAAATAGCAAGAACCCAAGAAGGGATATAAAAGAATATGGGGATATAGCAGGCCTCAGATATCTGGGGAAAAAATTATGCTGTCACTTTTTTTCTTAGGTCAATGTCAATTCAAGTTGTAGGACCTATATATAATAAGAAAACAGAGTGCTGCCTAGCCTTCTCTTCATCTCTTTAAGATCTGAGATCCTGACAGCAAGTTTTGTTTCGTTTTTACCATTTCAGCTGGTTTTGATTTGAGTTCACACTTCAGCAAATTCAAATGCTAAACCAGCTGGTACCTCTAATCTACAGTTTTTCTAACTGCCAACCATGTTCTTTGGAGTGTTCTGACTCTTCTTAGCTATAAAAGAAAAAACATCAATCAAGTTGCCTCCTTTCTTTCTTTCTCTTTTACTTTCACACAGAACACTTCACTTCTGATACCTGGGGTCACCAAATGTGTGCTTGTTTTTCCCCACACCAAGCAATTCTCCACGACATCAGATGGAGATCTCATCGTGTACTATGTAGAGACAGTGTCAGATTCCATAGGTTAAAGGCTCAGTCCCACAAGACTGCCCACCCCACTTCAGACGCCAGTCACAAGTAGTGGGTCCTTAGGATATTCATTAACTTCTGTATGACCTGGCTACAAATTGGGGGTTCTCATGACTGTCCTCCTCAGGATTGACTAATTTTCTAGAGCAGTTCATGGAACTCAGGGAAACACTTACTTAACATCTTCTACCATTTTATTCAATTGGTGACAAAAGATATAGACTGAACAGCCAGATGAAGACATGAATAAGGCAAGATCTGGGAGGATTTAGAATGCAGGGGTTTCCCTCCTCATGGACTTGGGTGTAATACTCTCCCAGTATGGATGTATTCGCCCACCTGGAAGCTCTACAAATCCCCAAACCATTGGGCTTATGAAGGCTTCATCACATCGGCATATCCATCATTAACTCCATTTTCAGCCCTTCTCCCTTCTCAAGAGGAGGAGGGTGGATCTGAAAATTCCAAGCTTCTAATCATGGCCTGGTCTTTTGGTGACAAGTCTGATCCAGGGCCCAGAGAGTCACCCCCTTAGAACTAAAAACACTATTATCACCCAGGAAATTATGAGTTTCAGGAGATCTATGTCAAGAACTGGGATCAAAGACCAAATATTAGAACAAAAGATGCTCCTAGAGCTCTTATTAGTTAGGAAATTACAAGGGTTTCAGGAGCTCTTTGCCAAGAATTTGTAGTAGGAACCAATATTTATTTTCTATTATTTCACATTAGCTAAAGTCATTTTGGGGGGGCGGGGGCAAGGTCTCTGCAATCATTGACCCCAGAAGTGAAGTGTTTAACACTGACCTACACATTTTATGGCATCGTCAAAAAGACATTCTTCATAATCTGTTGACCTCAGTTTCCATGTAAAACCAGTCCAGTTAGAGAAATAGCCCAAAGCTCAGACTTGCAGAGAGAGGTGAGACATTTTTATTTGGAGAGATTTTTCTTAATAGGCCACAATCTTCTTTTCATTTCTCCACACTATTACGCTTTGTATTGTGTAGGCTCCTCATTTGTCCTTTAAATGGAGCATTCCTTTGTGATATAGCTTTATTTTTTTAAATCTTCTTCCTTTTTTATTGAGTTAAAATACATATACAACATTTATCAGGTTAACCATTTTTCAATGTACAGTTCAGTGTATTAATCTTTTTGTGCTAGCTTTTATATTATTGTTTATACTGTTTATTAGTCAATCCACCTGACTATAGGCCAGATACTATCCTAGATGATACAGATAGAACAGTGAACAAGGCAGAGAAGTCCCTGGTGTTTGTGGAATTTATAGGCCAAGACAAAGTGTTGTAAATTGTTAAATCTAAACACAATGTTAAACCACCATCAGTGGTTTTTGAATCTTGGCTATCCTTTAGAATCTCCTGGAAAGCTTTGAAATATCCCAATGCGAGGACTTCTGGTACCAGACATGATAGAACAACTTGAATTAAAGTAATCCTTCTACTGAAAATAACTTTAAAAGCTAAAAAAAGTACACAACTGTGTAAAATCACTGCAGAAAACCCAACTCTGGTAGAACTTGGGGGACTAACTCCTGAGAGAAGGGAAATACCACTTCATATCCATACTGGCTTTTTTCCTTGAAAGGTAAAATCCCAGAGAGGTAAGAACAGTTAAAAAAGCAAACCTTAAAGTCTTGTGCGATTCCCCTGTCAAAGTATTGGAGAACTGCTAAGCTATCCATGTACAGGGCAAGGTTCCAAGAAACTCAGCAAAAAGCAGTAAATGAAAGCTAAATTCCTAAGTAGAGACTTCAATAGCCACACAGAGCTGGGAAGATGGAGGTTGGAATTCCCCACCAAGGTGCTGAATCCTAGGTAAATACCTTGCAGTTTCATAAGCCATACAAGGGTTACCATCTAGGAGTAGGGGATATACTCAGGAGTGAAGGCAAATGAAAATAGACCAGCCCTAACAAATCCTAAAACCAGCCCTCAACAGGATTTTTGTGATCTTCTGGCTCTGTATATACTGGCCCAAAGATGTATTAACCCTCTTTGGAGAAAGATAACACCATTCAGAAATGATAGCTTTTAAAGCAGAATGTTTGGTACTTTTTTTTTTTTTTTAAAGTAACCATATTATTAAAAGTTAAAAGAAAATAAACCTATGGGTACTTCAGTTATTTTAAAGTATCAAGTATCTCTAAAATCTATAATTACTATGTTCAAGACATAAAAGAAAAGAATTAAATGGAAACTCTAGAACTGAGATACTGTAACTGAAATTAAAATTTCAATACATATATTTAATAGCAGATTAGACACTGGTGAATAGAGAATTAATGAATTGAAAGAAAGGTCAATGTAAAATATCAAGATTAAAATTCAGAAAAACACCCTGATGCCAATTATATCAGAATTTTGAGGACTAGAACACAGACATCAATAATGTTCCTAGGCTTCCATTAAGAATTCAGTGCACATCTTGTCAAGAATCTCTGCACAAGAGAGTTTTAAAAAGGGGGTGATATGCTTTGAGCTTATGTTTTAAAATGACCACTGGATCCTATGAGAATAAAATGAAGGAGATAATGTAGAGGCAGGATATCAGGTAGGGTGATCTTGCACTTGATTGCTGTGGTCTAGACAAGATTTGATGTACTACTCTATAGCAGCGGAGCTCAAGGTACAAAATAAGACACAAGATAAGCAAGGATGAGATAATACAGGAATTGCTGATAGATCAGTGGAAGGTGGGAATGAAAGAGGAGGAGTTCTTGTTTAACTAAGTGATTCACATCCAGGAGCAGTATTTAGGGAACACATAGCAAGATCTGGAGACATGACGACTAACCTCCTTAAGCACTGACAGCCCTGATAACAAAGAATTATCTGGTCCAAAATGTCAACAGAGCTGCTGTTGAGAAACCCTTGTTTAACCTCTTAAAATGGTATGCCTTGTCTCCACAAACTAGCTTTCCCCTTTTGTATATGTTTTCAACTACACCATAAAATTCTAGAGAGCATAGACCTAACTTTCACTTCTGTATCTTCAGCTATACTGTACTCATACAATAAAAAAAATTAATAATGCTTATCTTTTACAGCAGTTTTAGGTTTACAGAAAAACTGAGTGGAAAGTACAGAGTTCCCATATACACCTTCCTCCACCCACACACACTATCGCCAATTATTAACATGCTACATTAGTGTGCATTTGTTATAACTGATGAATGAATATTAATATATTATCATTAACTGAAGTCCTTTGTTCATATTACATTGCTATACAAATTCCTCTTGATGAATAGCCAATTACCAACTAATGCAATCATTTGTCAAGGGTCATGACAGTAGAAAGAAAGGAAGAAGGGAATTACCAATAATTCTTTTTGGAGGAGACTACCAATAATTGAGTACCAGTTATATACCAAGCACTATGCATGTCCATACACACACACACACACACACACACACACACACACATATATATATATATCTGTAATATTATTATATGTATTCATGTCAATAACTGAGTTGGGTAGTATAAATATCAGTCTTAAGGAAGAGGAAATTTAGGCTCAGAAATTTTATATTATTTGTATAAAGGCACATAGCTAGTAAGTGGGGAAGTAAGTGGAACACAACATCAGGGTCCATATTTGAGTAGTTACTTCTTCTTTTTCTATTTTTCCTCACATTTCCTGCTTTAAAAAGTCTTCACCTGCCTCTGGTGCACAGTCCCAAGGGGTGAGCAGTCCTACAAGTCCTTTTCCAGCCTTGCCTCTCAACTCCACCAGTGGAGGTCCATGTGGTTCCAGTCTGTGCCAAGTGGCTGCTCCACCCTTGATACTTTTAAGCCAGGCTAACAGGCTAACACACCCACACAAAACCATAAAATCAGCTGCAAATGCTAGCAGATGTTCACCAGTCTCTCAGCTCCCACTCTCACCTCTCTTCTGATCCTGGCTCATTCTTATCAATCCAGGGCTGAACTCTCAGGTCTCCCTATACTAGCACCCTGTGCCCCGGATTAGAACTCACTGATTTTTCCTTGAAGGCTTTCTCATCTGGGTACCCCAGCAAGACTTGTGGCTTAGTTTTAACCTTTCACTCTGGCATCTCTCTTTGCCTCATATGTGTCATGGAAAGATACTTTTATTTCCTCTCAGATCTAGGTCTGGTTGGGAATCTTAGCTGAGGGTGAGCTTGACACTCAGTATTTACGGGTGTTAAGACTGGATGGTGTTGACTGATCAGATGAAATGTGGGAGGGGGCTGGAAGGCCTGCCTAGACCAGAAATAGTTCATAAACAGTCTAACTGCCCTCTGCCTTAGGAGGTGCTGGAATTTAGAAACAGCCCACACCAGAGCACCAATGCTCCAATTAGCATGAATTGCCTTGGTAGTTCTGTATTCCCACCCACCTCCTTCACATCTTTGTTTTTGTATGCGTTGGTCTTCTCCCTCTAAATTATAAATTCCTGTGGGAGCAAGAATCATTTTCATTTCTAACCATAGTTTCCTTTCCTCAAAATTCCAAGATCCATACACATCATTTGAACTTCTATAAAGCAATTGTTCTCTTCTGCTTCTTTGGAATGATATTGAGAACCCCAGTCCTTGCCTCTCTCTATGACATCAGTTCACTGTAAATGGATGTACCACTGTCATCAAAACACTACTGAATGCACTACAGGAAATGTCAGCTTAGGGTCCCAGAGATGGATCTTGTTTTTGTTCCCTTTCCTGAGCTTTTCTCTTGTCCTTTTAGTAACATTGGGAGAAATGAAATTTATCTGTCAGAAAACTTCTTCTTATCAACTCTAGATATTGCTTTGGTGCCATCTCCACAGCGATAGAAGTCCTTTGGATTTTCCTTCTTTCCTTCTCTCCCTATGCTCCTTTTTCTTCCACTTTCTTTCCCTTTCCTCCTTTTCTGTAGGGCTGTGGATGTCCCCTTACATTCAGTTGGTTTCAGGAGAATAGCAGGTGAAAAAAAAATCACAATGCTTAGGTGAGACTCTCTTTCTAACTTTTAGGTTTCCATTTATTCGAGACATTTTGCTTCTTCTTCTCCCAAGTCAGTCTAGTCATTTTGTGCTATTTCTGGCAGCTCATATGCTGGGGGAGGGGGTGCAATAGAAGGAGAGGAAAACAGAATTTTCTGCTTAGTGAAATAGGATAAGAAAGAAAAATTTGTTTAGTCAGGCTCCTGAATAAAACACCAGACCTTGGATAAAACATGTTCTCTTTAAAAGAGAGAGAGAGAGAGAGAGAGAGAGAGAGAGAAACTGTTAAGTATACAGACATAAAAGTAGATAAAACACAATATACAATTTTTAAAAAAAGATTTTGTTATTCATTTGAGAGAGAGTGAGTGAGTATAAGTGGTGGGGAAGGGGCAGAAGGGGAAGCAGACTTCCTGCTGAGCAGGGAGCCCTACAAGGGGCTTGATCCCAGGACTCTGGGATCATGATCTGAGCCAAAGGCAATGTTTAACCAACTGAGCCACCCAGGCACCCCACACAATTTTTAAAATAATGTGTAGCCATAAAGAGTATTCCTCTCCTTAAATGATATTTAAGCCAAAAATTTTACAGTCATCTTTGATTCTTTTTTCTCATACCCATATCCAATCAATCAGCAAATCCAGTTATTTCTACTTTCAAAAGTAGAAAAATGGACCCCTTCTTTCTACCTCAATTCCACCATCAAGATGCAAGCCACTAACATCTCTTGCCTGTTTACTGCAAAAGAATTCCCTGCTTCCACCATTAACAAGCTTCACAATCTATTTTCAAACACAATGGCCAGAATGATCCTTTCATATGACTAAGAACCTGAGGCTAGCTCTTCTGCTCAAAAACCTGCAGTGGCTCCCCATGTCACCTAGCACTGAGGTCGGCAAACCAGAGCCTGGAGGTTAAATCTACTCACCATCTAGTTCTGTAAAGTTTTATTGGAATAGAGCCACGTCCATTCACTACATATTATCTATGACAGCTTTCATGTTCCAACAGCAGAGTTGAGTATTTGCAGTAGAGGTCCTTCGGCCCATAAAGCCTGAAATATTTACTATCTGGACCTTTATAGAAAGTTTGCTAATTTCTGAACTCACACATAATGCCCTGTAAAGCCCTACCAGCAGTTCTGCCTCTCTGACCATATCGTTTATTCTGGTTCAGCTGCAGTGTGCTTGTCACTTCTCCCCAAAGACACCAGGCATATTGTATTAAGACCCTTGCACCGGTTATTCCCTTGGCTTAATAGGCTACTCCCCCAGATACTCATGTGGCTTACTCTTTTACCTCTTTTAAATCTTGGCTGAAATGTCACCTTCTCAACGAAGCCTACCCTTATCATCCCACTTAATTTTGCAAACTATATATACCCCTCTGATCTGTCTTAATCCCCACACCTTCTTCTTTCTTCCATAGAACTTAATATCCTTTAAACACAAAATAATTCAACAATTTAATTTTAACATTTTTGTCCGTCCTTATGGACTATATTCTCCATAAGAGGCTCTTGTACCCCATGTAGTTGTAGCAGTGCCTGGTACATAGTAGGTATTTAATAAATACTGGTTGGATGACATGGTACTGAAGAAACAGAACGTTACTGTGCCTCTGAATCCCTCTATGTGTCCTTCTGTAATCACACTCTTACCTGCCCTCCTCTCATGGAAATACTCTTTGAGTAATTTTTAAATAATTCCTTTGCTTTTCTTTATAGCTGCAACAAACTTTATATATCCCTATAAAACTTATGCTTAGTCTAGCCAGCTTTGTAACTTTATAGATTGAATATGTATGTATGTATGTATGTATCCTTCTGAAACTTCCTTTTCTCTCCTCAACACTGTTTATAACATTCATTCATATTAATGCAGATGGTTATACTAACTTTTGTTGCTGGACAGTATTACAGTATATAGTATATCACAATTCACCTATATTGTCTACAACAAACATATTAGGTTGTTTCAGTTTTTTGTTATAAACATTACTGTCAGGAACATTCCATATACATGTACTACACGGTATAAGATTTTCTCTAGGGTTCCTACCCAGAAGTGGATTTCCTGGCTTGTAAAGATTGACATATTCAGCTTTATAGGGTAATACCAAATTGTTTTCTATAGGATTATACAAATTTATATCTCTACTATAAGTACGAGAGTTCAGTTCTATAGCTCCATATTCTAACTAACATTTGGTTCTGTCAGATTTCTTATAATGGTGGTGTATAGTAGTAATTCACTGTGGTTTTAATTTGCATTTCTTGAGAATTGAGAATTTGAGAATCTTTTCGTATGTTTATGAGCCATTTGCTATTCCTTTTCTGTGAAATGCCTGTTCATCCCTCCCCCACCCCCCGTATTGGATTGTTTTGTTTTTTCTAACTGAGTCACAGAAGCAAAAAAGCATAATTTTCTCAAAGTATTAAATTTAAGGACAATTGCAATACATGGCATCACGATGCCCGAGGGCAAAAGTGGCTTAAAGTCTAATATAATCAATAATGGGGACAATGATCCTGACTCACCAAGAACAGTTTATATAATACTTACTGGCTAAGCATTGAATGCAGAAATAAATATTCAATAGAACATGTTAAAAGTGTGGTCTGGGTTTAACTTAGCTAAATAAATATCTTTAAGGAAGATTTTAACTAAAAATAGGTAAAATAAAAATAAGGGCGTGTGCATAAATGAGGTTGTGTTTTTGAGTATATGCTAGATATACTGATATTTAACTCAGTTTTTCACTGTTAGAAAGACTTTTTTCTTCTACAGTTCCAGCCAGAAACAATGATGAAAACTGACATTAATAATTTGCAAAGTAAATATCAACATTTTTTCCAAGGGTTATGTTAATGTACACCCCAGCCAAATTACATTTACAACAGTTCCAAACGCAAATCTAATCATTCTTCTATCTTAGAGTGAATGATGCCCATTCACTGCTAAAATGGAATATTGTTCCAAGTAACCAAGAAATAAATCCCATGACTCTGTTGCTGGACATATTGTTCTCACTTGGGAAACATTTAAGCTATTCATGCATGTCCTCCATTTTGTTTAGTTGAAAGGGATTTCCTGTCCATGTATCTATGTTAGAAAACAGGATAGACTTTATTCATTACCCAATCAAAGCCAAGGAATTTTGGTTGCTTTATCCACCTAGTAAAGACATTGTTTTACAACAGGTTAAAGAAACTTGTCACAGAAAATTCAGTATCTCAATATTTATTGAGAAATGTTTTTTCAATTCTCCTAAGTCCAGTGTCTTTATCTACTTAAAATCACGTCAAACAGTAATTCTAATAAGAAATAAATCTAAAAAGGACTTTTGAACTTGTGACTATAGAGCATATTAGAAAATAATATTTAAATAAAATTACTTTAACCATTTAGGAATAGAAAGATAAGTTTCAAGTTTGAAAGGGTCCACTGACAGTCAAGCACAACAAATAAAACTAGACCTACTTTCAGAATGTAAGTGCGAAATTTCAAGACACTAGAGTTAAAAAGAACATGTTTAAATTTTACAGTGATTACAAATAAAACAAAAAGCAGTTCATCTAGGAATTACTGAATAAACCTCACTATAACAGCAACACTGGAAATGGGAAGACAACAGAGTAATGTTTTAAAATCTGGGGGAAAATATTTCTGACCTATAATTCTATACATGAAGTGAAATTATCAATTGTAAGAGCAGAACAAATATATTTTCAGATATGCAATGTCTCAAAAACAAAAGCCATTTTTCCCTATTGAGAAAACACTACTGGAGAGTGAGTTTCTCCAAAATGAGGGAGTAAAACAAGCAGAAAGGAGATATGGAATACAGAAAATAGAGAATCCATTACTAGAGTGAGGAAGAGGTATCCCAGGATGGTGACAGGAGATAAGATTCCAGGCATTTGGTCACATAGCAGGTATAGAGGACACAGCCTAGTTTAGAGCAAGAGGATGAAGGACTCTAGAGGAAAGGTCTTCCTTAAACTGAAAGATTATGAGACATGTTCAAGTGATGTAAAGGATATCCATAGTTTTGTAAAGATTTTGGGATAAATTAATGGTACTAGGAAGAAAACTAAGCAAACAGGAAAGCAATAAATTGACTACCTTCAGGGAAACAAACCAAAAAAATTGCATAAGGAAGGAAAGAAATGCTATTGTTTGTAATCACATTTATTATCAGAGTAAAGTGTGAATAACAATGTAAAATTTGAATATCTAACCAAAATTTATGATCTACTATATAGGAAAATATATTTAGGAAGGACAGAAGAAAAGGAGTGTTTGTGTATGTGTCTATGGCAGGATTATTAAATCCTTCTTTCCCATATCAATAGTTAATAACTAGAAGTTAACAGATAATAACCAAAAGTCAATAGATAATAACTTGAACTTCAAAAACAATCAAGAATTGAAGTGTAAGAGTATTGTTCAGATATGTGGAAGTAAATTCCCAAAGAAACAGAAGTGTTGAAAGTAGTTGACTGAAATTGGGAGGAGGAGATGGAGAGGGGCTAATTTTTCCACTGTAAGACTCATAAAATTATTAGTCTTTTAAACTTCCATGTTCAACTTAGATAAAAATAAAAATTATTGGGGCGCCTGGGTGGCTCAGTCAGTTAAGTGGCTGCCTTCAGCTCAGGTCATGATCCCAGGGTCCTGGAATGGAGTCCCACATCAGGTTCCCTGCTCAGTGGAGAGCCTCCTTCTCCCTCTCCCTCTGCCTGCCTTTCTGCCTACTTGTGTTCTGTCTGTTAAATAAATAAATAAAATCTTTTAAAAAAATTATTCAATAATATAATTAAGTAAAATAAAAATATTTTACCTAAAATACTCTGTTATGGCGAAGTATCTCCTTTAACAGGGGAGTTTCTGAGGCCTGGAAAAATAAAAGTCCAGGCTTGGAGGTAAATAACGGCTCAGCAGACAGTCTAAGAGGCTTTGCCCAAGGTTAAATTACTTACTGGAGACAAACATACTACTAGCACCGAATGCTCTGACTTCAACTTACCTTAGATGCCCTACATTAGGGAGTTTTTCAGACTATTATTAAATATTCATCCATAGACTTTTATTCCTTTTGGATGATATTATATAAACATTAATGAGAAACAGGAATATAGTCTCAGAATTGACATTTCTTGAGAACCTACTATATGACATCCACTTAAGATATCTTAACCAGTTCTATTTCCATAACAATCTGATGAAGTAGTAGTCATCCCCATTTTACAAATGAGGAAATTTAGGCTTCTAAAAGTAAATTATCTTGCTCTAGTTCACATAGGTAATAAGTATGAATCCAGGCTTGGAACCAGATTTGTCTAACTCCCAAACTTAAATCCTCTCAGCTTCTCTTCCTTATGTGACTACAGAGGGGCATGAAGGTGGCAACAATCAAGGGTCACTACTTTTGTATCAAAAATAGGTCTGGTGGGTAGGTGTAGCACCATCTGGTCTAGGTTGGTGGGTGGATGGATAGGGTGCCTTGCCCCTACCTATCATGTATTTCTATCATAGACTTACCACAATTTATCACAGGTCATCATTTGTACATCTGTCTCTCTAGACTGAGGAGCTTCACCAGGACAGGGAGTGAGTACCATTCATCTGTGCAGGCTCAGCACCTACCACAGGGCTTGCCACAGAGTAAGTGCTCAAGAAATATGTAGTGAACTAATCTGTTAGTTTCAGGCTAAGGCATTAAGGGTATTTCATATTCCCTCCGGACAAACTTTCCTAGACCTAAATCTCCATCTTTAGTCAATCCAGATGGTTGATGGTTTAATTAGAAAGCTCTAAAGGGGGTGTGTGAGTATCTCCGTAAGTTAAGCATCCAACTTTTGATTCTGGCACAGGTCATGATCTCAGGGGTCATGAGATTTAGTCCATGTGGGTTTCCATGTTCACCCTCTCCTTCTACCCTCCTTCTATCTCACACCCACACTTTCTCTCTAAAATAAATCTTTTTTTTTTTAAAGCACTAAAGGGTATTATAAATCAAACATCAATGTTTTTAAATCCCTTCTATGAAGCAGTGATTCTTATAAGTTTAGTGAATAATCAGCCTCTTTTATTTTTACCTAAAGTCCCTAGTTTCATAGGCCCCTCAATATGCTCTATCTTCTCAATTTTGAATCATCCAGGCTGAAAGGTGGAACTCACCCTTGATTCCAGCTTCATCTGGAATTCCCACCACATCTACTCAAACTTGAAACTTCACCAATTCCACCTTTCAGTGTGTCCTTTCTCCTCATTCCCAAAGTCTTAGCACAATCATATTTCACCTGGATAGAGGCAGAATTTTTTTCAATCTCCTTTTGCCCAGATTAACCCCATACCGAACAAGAAGGGGGAAAATTTAATAGGAGAACGAAGGAGATCAATTAGTTCTAACTAGAGGTAATTTATATGAGAGAACCCAGAATAATCACTGGCACAAAATAGAATCCCAATGCATGTTTGAGGATTTTGGCGTGTTTGTTTGTTTTGGTAGGAAGTGGGGGTTAGGAAGTTTGTCTGGATAAGGTGAAATTTAAACAGGCCCTGAAAGAGAAAATCCCTGTGCCTAAGAAATTTATTTTAACATTTCTGTGATAAAACAGGTGTCATTTGCCAAAGGGTGAATTTTGCTTCTTCGCAAAATGAAATATGAAACCTGTCTCACAAAACTGAACTGCCATGACCAATGCATTATATCACTTACGATAAGCATGCTGTATTTTACTGTGGAACAAACCTTGTCTCATTATAACAGTCATAAATCATGAAGCAAGGATGTATTTCAAAATAAAAGTAAGTGCCTATAACTCAAAGACAGTGGCTTCTTATTTAAATGAGAAATTAGGAGGAAAGCTTCTGTGTGGGAGGTTGCCATTGTCCACTCTCCCTTCCTGCTAAAACATCAGTTCTTCATTTAATTATTCACTTCTTCCGGAGTACAAGTGTTCTGTCTGTTCTTTAGATATAGTCCTTATGCTGTTCTGAGTAATCCTGAGAGCCACCAGTGGACCCTGAAACCAACACTTCCTTGTGATCTTAACAAAGGAATTGAACTACTGGTTCTTTCTCCCTCATTCTCATTCACTTTCCACAAAAAAAATTTAAAAAAATAAAAAATAAAAAATAAATTATCATATAAAATCCTTCTGTATTGGCAAGGCTATAAGAAGTATGTTAGATTCTACTTTGTTTCAATCAATAAAAGAGCAGTGCGGAAGTTTAAAAAGTAAAGTTGAAGCTATAATTAGATAAAAGGGTGAGATAAGACGAAAATTCATGGTGCTGTGCTGTGCTCTGGACGGTGTAGGTATTTTCAGGACCTGCAGGTGGCCCTGAGCTGGTGAGCTGTTAGGCATCCTTTAACCCTGGCTGGATTCTCTCCTTCCTTATGGCTATCTTGACTGATACATGTCTGTGCTCTCTGAGTTCTTAGAACATGAAGTTATCATCAGCCATAGGATTATACTCTGTGCCAGGCACCGTAGTTATCTATCTCTTTATATACCTAACGTAATTCTTTTAAAAATCCTATGAAGTAAATACAGTTATTGTCTGCATTTTGCCACTGAGAAAACTGAGGCTGAGAAAGGATAAGTTACTTGCCCAGGGTCACTGAACAATCAAGAGCAGAGCCAGAACCTGACTACTTAGGATATTTATTCCCTGACCCACAGGTTACTTGAATGAAGTGAATGGAGCTGACGAATGTCAGATTTGGCAGGACATTGCTGCCACTCTTCCTGATGACTTGACTCTAACTGGAAAAACTTTCAACTAGGATTTCAGAACAACATGGCTGCTGTCATTCTACTGCCTTACACAAAAGCAGATAGTGTTGAGCAGAATGACAATCAGGCTGGTGGCCTGGGACTGAACAGAAGTAGAAGTAGGTTCTATGAGTTGGGTTAAATTTAAAAAATACTGTGCTAGAGGAAGTGTGACATTGGGCAGATTTGAAGATGGCTTTGAGAATGCAAGTTGGCTAATGAGGTAGGGTAGTAGAAGGCAGATACTGTCTATGGTCCAGGCACCAAGCTTGAGGGAAGAAACAGAAGCATTTGTATCTTTAAATAACAGAGGTAGTGTTCACTTTAGAGCAGCAGTTCTCCATTTTGGCCTCACATTAGAATCACATTTATAGCTTACCCTCTTGGAGAGCTATTTTAAAAAGGCAGATGCCCAGGGCCAGCAGTTTGCTGAAGCCAGCTTTAGACTGACGTGCAGGCTCAATGTTAGCAAATCTTTTCAACTTCACGTCCAGTGGCATCATGTTTGTTGCATGAATTTATGGAAGTATTTATACCATAGAAACTGGCAAACACTACAAATTATGGTCTTTTCTTGGGAGAGCCAGTTGCTAACATTTACCAGTATGCTACTGCCTGGGTCTGCTCTCAAAGATTCTGATTTAATTGTCATCATTTTGCGCATATTAGAAATGCAGACTCTTACCACAACCCATGACCCCTGGGCTATTAAATCAGAAACTGCACTTTAATAATATGGACACAATAAAGCTCATGAAGCACAGCCCTAAACATTGGTAACAGGCAGTTGCTTATAGTCCAGTGACCTAATCATACAAAAATGAAAAGACAGAAGCAGAGACTAGCAATGAAGAGGCAAGACTACCTTGGTTAGTGTGAAAAAGGCACAGCCAGTCCACAGACTAGAGATAGCTGGGAACCTTCTGCAAGTCTAGGTTGATATCTCAGACCTTATTTCTCTGTACTTACATTATCTACCAATACCCTACTCGTGACTTTTTACAATACTCTGTGTCAATCATCTTTGATGTTTCTTTAAAGAACTGTGAAAATATGCAAAAGGGAAATATGTAGCTTAATTAATCAATACTATATTTCACAGCACTGCCTTTTCAAAGCATTTTTACTAAGCTCATAAAACCTGACAAGATGAAAGTGCTAGGAGACAGAGCATCAAGGATAAGGCTAGGTGTATCCAGAATGAATAATGACTTCACATTGTCTTTTCATAGGTTCTAGAATTGAAATGTTTTTACCAGGTATCCTTTCACACTCAAATAATATTTCTTATTCGGTTTCAGACAGCTGGACTCTGCTATTGTTGAGCTGAGGAAAGCCTAACATGAGAGAAGACCTCTCTGTAACTTTCAAGTCAAGCTCATAGGCAGTTTAGTGAAAAGGTTTAGAAATGTTCCAAACTACATCCAATGAAATATTGAACACTCAATGTTGAAAATAATTATGGAATTATTAAGTCTGGGAGAATTTTAGAAATCCAACTTGAATCATCATTGAATCCCAAAAAGATGTTTCCCTCAAAGAGCATGCAAATAACTTCCTGATTCTTTTATCATCTTCCATCAAAGATAGAGAAAGAATGTCATTTATTTACGCACCAAAACTAGATACTTGCTCTATGCAAGGCACTGAACTGAATACCTGGAATAAAAAGATGAATGAAATAGGTCTCACTTTTATTGATTCATGGATGATCCAAGAGACGCATTGTTGCAGCCATCCACTCCCTGAACTACTGCCTACCAAAACTTTCAAAGCAGAAATCAGAAATCTGAAACTATTTCTCACTGAGGAAAGACTATGGTTGGCTCAGAATTTCTAGTGACTACTTACTTAAAGAACTGTATCATTTTAGCATAAGAGAAAAATTATTTTTAAAATAATGAAATGAATGAATAAATAAAGATCAATGACAATTCTGGATTATTTCATCAGAAACATTTTTAGTTGGTTGGCCAAGTGTGGCAGCATTTACCTCTTAATCTGCATGTTGGCATTTTCTGGTTGAAAATAAAATTCAGCTTGCCTGACTTTTTTGTCCTTAGACATATTCTTAGCATGAGACAGCTTGTAAAACCAGAGGTAAGTGATGGATAGGAATCCATTCTATGCATCAGCTGTTCTGCCAGACAGGATTAGAAGCTAAAGGGAAAACCAACCAACAAACAAACAGGTTCTCATTTCCAAAGTAAAAAAAAAAAAATAAAGAAATAACATTCCAGTTTGTCACGGCAGTCTTTTCAGAGGAGAATTCAGAATTTCAGCAGCTTCCCACATGAACACATTGAATGCACCACAATGATTTGTGCCATCGGCAATCTGACCTGGGAACATGACCCTAAAAAGTAACCATCTTCTAAGACTTCTATTTGTTTACACTCTATGAAGCATCTTTTCTCCCTCTAGTGACCCAGCTGTGTCTTGGGCCACTTAAGGAGATGTCTGAGATCACTTTGTTAAAAACTGGAAAGTCAGCATTCCTGTATGGACACAAAGGAGAGGGTCAGCTACCCCCTCCTCTTATTCCACAGTTCATTCAACAACAACACAATACAAGACAACACAACACAACACACTTTTCCCATATGTAACCTCAGATGAGACCGCTGATTCCTAAACTGTTTACAACAATGTGGAATGGCCTGCAAGCCAATCCAAAAGTACATCGCCTGGATCATGTCAAATCATATCCTTTCCCCCCTGTGGAGCAGAGGCCCTCCTTTGGCCTGATGTTTGCTTGGCAGGCAGAGTGGGTTGTTGCTCCAGCTGTGTCTGATAAGCAGATGACAAGATAAAACATTATCTTCATTTAAGTCCTTCACTAACTAGCAGAATGTAGAAAATCGAAGGCCTCAATCTTGTTTCAAGGCAGTAAGTGTGAATATTACTCATTTTTTACTAAATCTGTGACGTGAACTTCTGATTTGTCTTGCTGATAATTCATGAGTTATAAATATGCTGAATAATAAAGTATCACAAAGTCTTTGAAGATATCTTCTCAAAACTGGGAATACTGCTGTGTTTTGTTTTGTTTTGTTTCAGAGGTATATATACAAATAGCCAGAAATTAAATTAATTCATTGATAGTGAATTATTATTACCAAATAATTACTATTTTTACGAAGCTTTACATTCTAAAGGCTTGTTTGCATCCATTGCCTTTCATAATTTTCGCAAGCTTGTCAAGTGTGATGCAGTATGCTATAGGTCATAGATTGGCTTGAATCCTGCTACTGAACTTACCAGATGCATTACTGGAGGCAAGATACCTAACTTAGCCAAAGGCTCAGTTTCCTCATCGTGAAATGTGGGTTAACAAAAGTTAAGTCATAGGAATCTGTGAGACTTATATTAGATAATCTTTGCTAAGTTGTGTTATAAGTATTACATGAGATAATTAGGTAAAGCTGTTAGCACAGTGTCTGTCATGTGGCATATGCTTGTTAAATGGAAATTCTTACTATTATTAGACAGGACAGGGTAGATGACTACCTTCAGAGATGGTAAGTGATTGCTTGAGGACATAAAATCACAGAGGACCAGAACCCAGGCCTTCTGCCTCTGACTCCTATATACTTCATCTGTACACATGAGCTTTTTCTTCATGCCAATGGTACTGTACTAGATGCAGCAAGGGATGAAAATAAATGTTAAAAACACAGTCCAGACTTCTACTTCAAGGCAAGATGAAGTCATAGGAACTAGAATTACTCTTCTGCTGAAGCAGCCAGAAAACAGACAGAATATATAAAATGACAGCTTTTAAGACAGTAGGCATCAGGCAATGAAGTATAGTGGTCTTTGAACGATGGAAGAAAACATGGTGTGAGCCCTATAATTATCCCTGCTTTATACTTTGAGAGAATTTCCTGGGTGTGGTGCAGGAAGGGGAAACAGAGGAGGCACACAAAGGACATCCTGAGGTAAGGACATGTAGCTAAAAGCTGGGGAGAGGAAGGCAATAAATCAATAGGGCAGAGTACTAGAGAGGACACAGCTACACAGAGAGAAAACTCTGGAAATCTATGATGGGTCTTCTTGGGTATTCAGCTGAATACTGGTCAGTGCTTGTGTGTAAAGAAATCAGTAACAGAAAGATAACCGGAAGATCTTCAAATATTTGAAAACTAAACACACTTTGAAATAACCTAGGATCAAAGAATAACTCAAAAAAGAAATTTAAAAATATTTTGAACTGAATAAAACTGGGAACACAACGTCAAAATTCGTAGGATGCTGTTAAAGCAGTACTTAGGGGGAAATTTATAGTATTAAATGCCTATATTAGAGAAGAAGTAGTCTCAAATCAATGACCCAAACTTCTACCTAAGTAAACTAGAAAAAGAAGGGCAAATGAAGCCCAAGGTAATTGAAGAAGAAAGAAAATAATACAGATCAGTGCAGAAATTATTGAAATAAAAAACAGTGGATGATAGAGAAAAATCAGTTAGACCAAGCACTGGTTCTTCGAGAGCAATAAAATGTATATAAGCTGCTAGCTAGACTGATCAGGAAAATAATAGAGAGGATACCAATCACCAACATCAAGGAGTAGGGAAATGACATTATAGATTCCTCAGATATTAAAACTACAATAAGGGAATGTTATGACAATTTTATGCCAATAAATCTGATGACTTAGATGAAATGGACACATTTTTTCAAAGATAAATTACCAAAGCTTACTCAAGGAGAAATAAATTGGTTGGTCCTATACTTATTAACTAAGCTGATTTGTAGTTAAAAACCATTCCACACAATAAACTCCAAGCCCAGATAGCTTTACTGATAAATATTTATGGAAGAAAAAAATAGCAACTGTGTATAAACTCTTCCAGAAAACTGAAAAGGAAGAATACATGCCAACATATTATATGAAGTCACACCATGATACAAAAAGGAGACAAAGACATTATAAGAAAACTACACAAACAACAACAAAACTTAGCAAACCTAATCCAATAATATTTTAAAAGAATAATACATATGTCCTGGGAATATAAGATTAGTTTAACATTTAAAAAAATCAATATATGTAACTATATTAGCAAACTAAAGAATAAAAATTAAGTGATAATGTCAGTTGCAGAAAGTGCATTTTAGACAAAATCCAACATCAATATTGGCCAAAACTATCTAAGAAATCTAGGAACAGAGGGTACTTTTTGACTTGATAAAGGACATCTACCAAAAACAAACAAACAAACAAAGTGTTAAGTAAAATCCACTACATAAAACAGACAAGAGCAAGTGGTTTTGATGAGGCAAAGTTCAAACTCCCCTCCCCAGCCCTCCTTTCTTGTGGCGCCTAGGACAATGCCACTTGTCTCTGAGGGTCCAGAGCCTGGGCCTGAAAATCCCACTATGGGCTGTGGGGACCCATGGAACCAGGCCATCACTAAACAGTTATTGACACACTACTCCATGTGATGGTTGTGTCTTGGACATGGCCAGTAATCACCCTCTGGGTAGAGATGGTATATAATGCCTTAGTTCAAGACTACAGTCTGGCTATATGCTTTGCATATAGTAGGTATTCTATGTTGGCTGGCTTACAAGAAATAGCTTTATAAAGTGTAAGACTATAGAGTGATGACTTGTGCTTCTCAATCTGAAGAATATCTGTCAATACCAGGGCTGCCTAAATCCATTAAATAAATATCATGCAGGTTTCTTGAGTTTTGATTTGACTTAAAGATTGGTGCAAAAGTTATTTTTGCAGAATACAGCGCATATTTATCTGTATTTTAAAGGACAAAACATGAGACTTAAAGGAAAATTCGGACTGGTGGCAGATAGGCTCAAGTTAACAGAGTAGGTATTCATTTTCCTCTGTTACCAAGAGTTCCAAAGTGAAGAGGCTTGAGAAGCCCTGAATGAGTCTAAATGCATCATGATGTGGCCGATAAGGACCCAGATGGTTTACAAGGTTTATTTGAGGTCACAGTTAGATATGAGTAACTCTTCATGAGGTATCCTAAAGGCCTACTCCTTCAAAAGAATCTGGAAAAAAAAAATGATCTGTTCAAGAAGTAAAAAATTAGATTTAAGAACCTTCTGTATACCAGCTGACCAAATGAAGGGGGTTGGGGGCACCAACACAGCTAGAGTTAATGTACTTACATTTTCAAATTAATTAGGAAGATCATATATGCATTTGTAAAATCCTATAATCAAGACCATATAAAATAAGTTCCAAGTAAGAACTAAATACCCTGAATATAGCAGGCAGATAGATAGTGGAGAGAGAGACGGCACTTTCTTCTTTAGGATGGAAACTTTCATTGGTAGTCTCCCAATGAAAAGAAGGGGAGAAACTTACATTTTTCCTTCCTTAAACCAAGCACAGAGCTGACTTGAAACACCCTAAATCCTAAAAGCACATTTTCCCTATGAACTTAAGCTGGAGGTATTCTGCCCAGGTAGAATGGAGTTGCCAAGGCAAAGGCTGGATTACATGACCTACCAAGTCCCTTTCAATTTCTAAAGGTGTATGTTTCTATGATGACACAGATCTGCCCATTTTCTGCTCTGTGATGAAAATTTATAACATGCATTTGCCAAATACTTGCTTTGTGAAAGGGGTAGAATTTGTTATTCACTTGTTTAATTTCAAATGAGACCTTCGTTAGTAGTTTAAAGTGATATACTCTGAGAGGCAATATACTGGTCTCACACACCTGCTTATAGATGTAAACAGTGACCCAATCATGGCATATTTGCAATACTGCAAGAGAAACTAGGAGAAAATGGCTTAAGGAATCCCACACCAGAAAGTAAACTATCTTCAATGGTAGAGAGCTGTTGGTCATATAGCCAAATCTTCTACTACCACCAAATGAACCCTTTGTTAACCCAGATACTTTTTAAAGGGGCAAAAACACTTTTGATCAGCAGCACTCCCTTGAGGGCTTCTCCTTTGGTCTTCTGTCATGCAGATGTTCACTTGGTTAGCACTCAAGAAAGAAGCAGACAGATTCATTAAGAAACAGGCAGACACACAAATTCCTCTTTGGAAAATCCACCACAATTTTTTCTTAAGTGCTTGCCTTTTATGATTGCTGTCATGGACCTTTCAGTTCAGACTGTAGCCATGCCTCTTTCATTCTGAGAGCTACTGAGGGCTCCATCACATGTCAGGCTTCTGCAGTAAAGCACTAGGCAGGGCAGGGTTGAAGAGCAGCAGGGAGGTAGGCATCCTGGCGCCTGATGCCCTGTTCCTACACTACATTCCAGTCTTCCTGGCATTACCCCCTTTACCATGAGTTGTCATTAATTCCTTCCAGCTTCTACTCTAAGCAAATCCTACGTCCCTGGTTATATTTTGGGATTCATTTGCTGGGCCAGTGCCTACTGTGGTTACACATGTGTAGCTACTATTGAAACCTAATATTGCACAGTAGAATACTGGATGTTGAATTGGCTTTCTATTCTATGGGCTCATTAGGCAAAGAAGAAGACAACTGCCTCTCCACTAAAATCGTGTTTTCTATTACAGCCTGAAGGGCCTCTCTGATTTTCTCCTAGACTCTGCAGGAAAAAAAAAAAAAAAAAAAGGACTGTTGAATGCACTGACTTTCCCAAAACCTAGGACATTGTTCCACCCACCCCACCCCCTAGAGTCAGCAGAACTCTGCTTTACAACATCATAAAACTCTCTCTGGGTGTAGTCATATTGTGTGTGGCCTCAGCAAGGAGTTCCATGCTACACTGTGGGCTGCGAGGGTGATAGGAATAGCCACTGATAGTGAGAGGAGAGAGGTAGAACACTTGCAGTCTTTAGATCATAAGGAAGTTCACCTTCTCTCTGATTCAGTCTAGTAATGATATCTCAGAGCTCTCTATGCTGAGGTGGGGCTCATCTTCATACAAGGCTTGAAGGATATAAAGTAGTGTGCCCAGGTTGGTGCCCAAAGCCTGAGCCAACCCCTAGGGCAGGGGGGCTGAAAGAAGTGAGGTAAGTAAGATGTGGAATGTTAAGCAGGAAGCTGAGTACAAACCCAGTACAACAGTAGAAGACAGGTCAGCAGGCTCCCAGGCACCTGTGGACTCATACACCAATTCTAGAACCCTCCTTCAGGTCCAGAAATTGCTCCTTGTGACCTGCCACACTTGGTTCATAGGATGTAGATCTTTCATGACCCCCACAGGATAGTATGGGGGAAGGCAGGGCTTGACAATTATTTCTGCATCGTTGATCAAATTGTAAAATACATCCAGATCACTAAGAAATTCTTTCTGAAACTAAACAAGATAGGAACAATTAGTCAAAGTGGTCACTAAGCATTTAAGTGTCTTGATGAAAATTTTTCAGTTTACAAGAAGTCACTTTTCCAGGGGGCAGTCAAGACCTATTATTATTTTGAAACTTTCTTAAGTAGTCTTGGGTTTGCTCCCTTTCTTTGGTATTTTCCTTGGAAAAATTTGACCATTTGGAGAGCTTCCTAAAAAAACTATGCTCATAACCTGCAGACATGTAATCACCCTATTTATCTTACCACATTTCTGGTACCAGTTGTCAAGTTATTATGCTTTGAAAAGTACCAGTCCCTTTCTACCTTCTCCAACCTTAAGGGAAAGTCTTGATGGAAACTGACTTCATTAGCAGCTCTCAACAGACCCTCAAAACAGCAGAAAAAGAGCAAAATATTGGCTTCCTTCAGAAGTTTGTAAACTGAGGAACAAGAAGACTTTCATTTATTCTTTTTCTGTTCTGAGTGGATTTATGAGGTGCTAGAAACAGGAGCTGAAGATAAAAATCTTTTGTTTCACAGACTATATATCATGTTTACCTTTTCCAGATTTTTTTTTTTTTTTAATATATACTGCCTTGTTAAGGACTTCCTCAAAACAGAATTGTAAGAAGAGACATGAATGGGCTGTTTATGAAAAATGGGTTTGGGAGAGGTTGTCTGAGGAATTGGATTGAGTATAGAGGTTAAATAACTTAAAAGGTTTGTACATAGAAGGAGAATTATTTGAAGGTTCAGAGACTTAAAAAACCCTGTGGAAAAATCCTGAGGCACTCTATATCCTCAAAACCAACACCATATTCCAGGATTCTCTCTGGTTCAATTTGGTTCAAAAAAATCTTCTGAATGAATCCGAATTAAGTTTATAAGACTAAAGGGAAAGATGAGACTTTGTAATATTGTGTTGGTTTCTGAGGGATTTAAGTATAAATGAATGAAATAGAAAACACAAAGCCAAGAGAGACAACCAATGAAACCAGCAGTTGGCTCTTTGGAAAGATCAACAAAATTTACAAACCTTTAGCTGGATTGACCAAGTAAAAGAAAGAGATGGCAAATTAACAAAATCAAGGATGAAAGAGGTGACATCACTAATAACTACAGAAATTAAAAATAATCACTTTGTGCCAACAAATTAGACAATTTAAATGAAGTAGACAAACCCCTAGAAAGCCATAAATTACCAAACTGATTCAAGAAAATAGAAAATATGAGTAGACCTAGAACAAGAAAATAGATTAAATTAGCAATTAATAATTTCCCCCCACAAAGAAGATCCCTGGTATCTGTGGCTTCATTGGTGAAATATATCAAATATTTAAAGAAAACATAATACCAATCATTCATAAACTCTCAGGAAATGGATAGGAGAGTACTTTCCAATTCATTCTAGGGGGCCAGTATTACTTTAATACCAAAGCCACAAAGAGACAGCTGATGAAATGAAAACATGTTCCACATGAACAGAGATACTATATGTATCAAATGGAATCAGCAAGACATAAAAAGGATTATACATCATAACCATATAGGATTGAGGCCAGCAATATAAGGTTGGTTTAACATATCAATTAATGTAATGCATCAGATTGATGGAATAAAGGAAGAAGAAAACATGAAGGTCTTAGCAGATGTAGAGAAAGCATGTGAAAAAACACAATACACTTTCATAATAAAAACTCTCAAGAAACTAAGACTATAAGGACATAGCCACAACCTCATAAAGGGCACCTGCAAAAAATTCACAGGTAACACCATACTTAATTTTGAAAGACAAAATACTTTCTCTAGGAGACACAAGGGTCTCCTTTCACCACTTCTTCTCAACATCCTCTTCTTAGCATTGTACTGGATGTTCTAGTGAGTGAAATAAGGGAGAGAAAAAAAAATGAAGCTTCTATGTTGGAGAGGACATGGTACTGTCATTATTTGCAGAAAACATATCTTATATGTAGAAAATACTAAAAATCCATTAAAGACCTATTAGAATTAATAAATAGGTTAGCAAGCACACATAATGCAAGATCAATATATAAATATTGGTTATATTTCTATACTATCAGCAATCTAAAATAAAATTAAGGGAACAATTACATTCACAACAGCATCAAAAAGAATAAAGTACTTAGAACTAAATTTAACAAAATGAATGATGGACTTGTACACTGAAAACTATAAGAGCTTACATGTATGGTCATTTGATTTTTAGCAAAAGTGTCATGGTGATTCAGTGGGGGAAAGCATAGTCCTTTCAACAAATAGTGTAGGAAAAAACTGGAAAGTCAACATGCAAAAACATGAACTCAGATCCTTACTTCACACCTTATATAAAAATTAACTCCAGATAGATTACAGAATAAATTTAAGAGCTAGTACTAAACAATTTCTAGGAAAAATAATAGGAGAAATGTTTTGTGGCTTTGGATTAGACAGAGTTCTTAGATATGACACCAAAAGCATAATCCAGTAAATCCATTAAAAAGTGATAAAATTGGGAAAGTTTTAAATTTTCATTTCAAAATTTAGAACTTTTCATGTTCTTGTTGGTGTCTTTTTAAGTGCAAAAGATAAGCCATAAACTGGGAGAAAATATTTGCAAATCACACATCTGATAAAAGATGTATATTCAGCATATATAAAGAATTCTTACAATTCAGTAATACAAACAGTGAAATGGGCAAAGAAATGGACAAAAGAATTAAAAAGCTATTTTACCAACAAAGATACACAGACTGCTAATAAATACATGAAAAGATATTCTACATCATTACTTATTAGAGAAATGCAATTAAAAACCACAATGAGGCACTACTACATACCTAATAGAATGATATAATCAAAAAGACAAGACAATTCCAAGCATTGGTGAAGATGTAGAGAAACTAGAACCCTCTTACATGGTTGATGGGAAGGTAAAATGGTGCAGAAACTTGGAAAACAGCTTGGCAGTTTATTAAAATGTTAAATATAAAGTTATCATACAACCCAGAAATTCCACTTCTGAAAATCTACCCATGAAAAGAAGAAAATAAAAAAAGAATCTACCCAGGAGAAATGATAGCACACATCCACACAAAGACATGTATATGAATGTATGCACAGCATTATTCAAAACAGCCAAAAGCTAGAAACAATCCAAACTGACTGAAAACAACCTAACAACTGGTGAATGGATGCACAAAATGTGATACTGTCAAATAATAAAATTCTTTGGAATGAGGAATGGATGAATGCTGTAACATAAATGAATATCAAAAATATTATGCTAAATGAAAGAACCAGATGCAAATCACAACATATTGTATGAGTGCATTTACATAAAAAGTTCATCAAAGTCAAATATGCAGAGATAGGAAACAGATCAGTGGTTGCCTAGGCAGATGGACAGGAGGGAATTTTTTTGTGATGATGAAAATGTTCTAAAACTGGATTTAGATTGCAATGATGGTTGTACAACTCTATAGATTTACCAAAAAACCATTCACTTATATACTTTAACAGTGAGTGAATTTTATGATATGCAAATAATGTTTCAATACAGTTTACAAAAAGAGTAAAGGGTAAACTGTTCTATAGTTCCCAGCTATAATAAACCCGACATTTTCCAAACTTCTTCCTATTTATTGAGCACTAAGTAAATGTCAGGTATTGTTAAGAGTTTTATGAAGGTTGTTTATATTTAATTATCATAATCACTCTCTAAAGTCAAAATTATTTTCCCATCTTATGTATGGGAAAACAGCCACAGAAAAACAACACTCCAGGGCCACGGAGCTAGTAATCTGAAGAGCAGGGATTTGATCCCATTATTTGTGTGGTAGCCAGGTCCAGGCTCTTAATCACTGCACCTTAGTATCTGTCTGCAGACTTCTAAGCAAATTAATTTTGGCTCTGTCTGATATGTGAAAGACACTACATAACCTCGCACAGATTCATCCTTTAATATCGTTACAGACCTGTGAGTTTATTTTCCTCCTTCCTGCCTGGGTCATTCATCAATTACTGTGCTTCAGTGGTTTTTAATCTTCAGCTGTGTTCCAGTGGTGTTTTAATCTTCACATGCATCAGGTAACTGCCATAGTGCTTGACACCTTGGATCAACAAAGCAGAGGACTCCAGGCTATGAAGGGAAATTCTGAGTGCTTGGAAAAGCAAGTTTTCCATAGCTTAAATTTTGCATTAACAGTAGGCCTTTTGAGTCCATTGACTCTGGCAACGCTTTGGAGAAATATAAATTGATCACATAGTGCATATTATAAAAACCCATTTGTCTCTAAATGGTTTCGCATGAGACACAGTTGATTCCACAGGTTAACCTTCTAAACTAAATCCTTCTCTAAAGTCAAAACTCGAAGAAGAACCAGGCTTCATAAATGAATTAGTGGATTTTTTCTTTAATAACAAAAAAGAGCATAAAGTTGAAAGGTCCACTGGGTAGATCTAAAATGTGGGAACAATTCATAATTGAGAGCCTAATGTTCCATTTTTAAAAAATCTCTTTGAGGTATCATCAGACAAACTTAAAAATTCTCCACCACTGGCCATTTCCAAGTTCAGATGCCAGTTTGACCACACATTTTAAACATGTGTCTGGAGAATTTTATGTAGCTCCTTTTACAAACTTAAAGAGAAATATATTCTCTGCTACCAAAGAAAATTGGTCTATTGGGAGGATTTGGAAATGGAAAAAATGTAGAAAATAATCCACAAGTAAATACTAGGGCAGTTTCTATTTGTACCTATGCCTGCACTGGTTATAAGTTAGGCTCTTTTGAAGACTACACACATATGTTGTACGTAAATGTATTTTGGAAGAAAGGTAACGAGAAAGAAGCCATGACCTGAGGATGGTATAATAAGAAATCTAGTCCATTTTACTGCATGTTTGTTGCTAAAGCATATCGTCAACTGAGACCACCATATGGTGAACCATGCCCCATAAAAGAACATACTGATGGCCACATAATGGGACAATAAACTAATAAATCAACATGTTATTCCTGTAGCACAATTGCAACCAGAGACTTTTGTCTTCCATAGTCAGACAGAAAAGATACGTGTTAAATTTTGCTTTATCTTTTTATTAATTAAATTTAAATTTTTAAATTTTCCTTTATTTATCAGACAGTTCTTTAATTATCAGATGATTTTCCATTCATCTCTCTGTTTACTTAAACTTATTATAACCAACTTTTGAACCCACATATTTGTCTATATGTTTAAACCAATTTCCCTATTTCAGAGAACAGGAAGTTCAAAACGAACAAGCCCAACTATTGTTAGAAAATAAAAGTAATCTCTGGGACTGTGGACCAGAGTAATAGGAGTCCATAACGAAGACCACACATTGGCCGTGGCAAGGGGCATTCAGCCTACAGGTACAGGGCTATGTCCCCAGCACACAGCTCCTGGACTGGGTTAGACAAGACTGAGACAGTGACAGACTTATCATGCTGGCATTGTCTGGGCCATCTGATGGCAAGGATGGTGGGCACGGACCACAGGAGAAGAATTAGGTTAGTGCCCACAGTGCAAGATAATTCTCAACTTGGACATGGCTCAGGGAAAGAGGATAGGTCTTAATGTGGGTGCCAAGACAACTGTGTTCACTCCTCACCAGCACCCCAGAGTCGGAGTATGCAGAGAGACCTGGGTTTACTTAAAACTTGAAAGCTTTAAAAAGAAAAAAAAGCTCTTTTAGAGAAGATTTTTCCCCCTTTGAATATGAGGTCCCTCCTAGTGTAGAAAGCCTGAAGTAATACTGTATACACTGAGGTAGGTTTTCCTCACCATGACTTCTGGAGCAGGTATAACTGTTAATACCCACATTTACAGATGACGCCCCAGTAGTAGAGAGGGCAATGGGTTTGCTATAAAGTGTTTAGTGTATTAAAGATGGAGCTAGGCTAGAACCCTGTCTTCTGACGCCCAGTCTGATATTCCCTCCAGCGAAAAACACTAACTCTCTGAAATTAACAGTGTGAGAGAGGTTTGCTGTTTCTTCTTTTCAATGTAGTCATAGGAGGAAGACTGGACTCTAATTAAGATAACAAGAAGGACCCTGTTGTACCAGCAGCATATGAAACCCCACTCTGGACAGATGGTTTTAGCATTTCCCCTCATGTTCCTTCCCTGTTCTTTTTCTTGGTTGGTATCCTGCTGCATGTGTCCTAGGAGACCAAGGTAGAACTGCCAATTGCCATTCTGGCTAAGGGGCTCCATGGTTTCCATTCAGAGGTAGGGGTTATAATTCCACATTTGAAATTTGGTTTGGATTGAACTTTGGACCACAATTCTCATATTCAAAGGGGGAAAAAAATCTTCTCCAAAAGAGCGTTTTTTTTTTTTTTTTTAAAGCTTTCAAGTTTTAAGTAAAAGAGAAAAAAGGTGACACGTCCAATTATTTTTGGTGATTATTAGCAGCATCTTTTTTTCCCCCAAAGATCATCGTTCTACACAGCACAGATTGACTACTGGAATGTCATCAGGAACTGCTATTCTGGAAACTGCTGAAAACGTGATCTGGACAGAAGAGGGGTTCATATTTCAGAGCATCAGATGTACTTTTCCAAAATATCTTCTAAAGACCAATCTGTCCACCATCAGTCTCCTTAATGGGACTTTGTGTACAAAAGCCTCTTGGGAACATAAATAATGATACCTAGGTAGGTATTAAATATTATTTTTTGCATGATATTTTAAAGTTCAAAAAATGCTTTTCCTTCCTCTGCCACATTTAAACCTCTTAAGTGGCTTCTATTTTGTTTACACATGAGAAGACTGGAAAGCACCTCGCTCAGTTTCTCACCAAGCTCTTAGGGACGCAACTCTCACATGCAACAGACTCAGAACCATGAGCCACATTCATGACCTGTGAATGCTTCTCAGAAATAATTCTTTTTAAGTAGGCTCCATGCCAACGTGAAGGGTTTGAACAGGGCTAGAACTCATGACCCTGAGATCAAGAACTACACTGAGATCAAGAGTCGGATGCTTAACTGACTGAGCCACCAAAGTGCCCCACAAATAATTCTTTAGAAAATAAAAAGCCTCTAATTAGTTACGTGCATATGAGGTGTCATGTGGAAATAAAGCTTTTGAATTTGCTCAGTGCTGCATTTGGTACTTCCTCTAAGGTGAAATGCCACCACACCTGGCATGGGCTCGGTGACTGCCATACTTACTGTTCACTAAAATTCAATGGGGTGAAAATACTGGATTTCACTTAAACACCTATCTCTCTGGCCTTTCAACATGCCCCAGTCTGCTGTTGAGAATGAGGAACAAATCAGGAATTAGGAACCAAAACTGTCTGCCTCCTGCTTCTCTGAGGCTTGCATTTGGGCAAAGAGGTAGGAAAATTACCCTGACTCTACACTGTTTTCCCTGAATTAGAGGCAGTCATGGGCTCCCTTTCCTGCATACCCTTAGCATTTTTTTCACAGCATAGTCCATGTTATATTATGATTTTTTTGTTTATACTGTAATTCGCCACTATGTTGGGACCCTTTATGAGGCCGGGATGTTTGTCATTTAAATAGCACACTACTGGGCAGAGAGGATAGGCTTAATGAACACCCATGGAATGAATGAGTAGGACATAAGGAAGTTTGCCCGATGAGTGAACTCAGAAACCCATGGAACATTTGCACTAAAGCATCCCTATCTGGCAGGGATCTGTCTAATGGCAGAGGTGCACTGGCTAGATCAATTACCTAATCCATTTCTGGTCAGAAGAAAATGTTGTCCTAGAGTTAGAAAATAATTCATGTTCATTTAAAATTTGTTTTTCATGTCACAGAGGGTCTTTGTTTATAGATATGGTACTACTTTTCCATAAACCAGAGGGCAGGCACATATCCCTGTTCCAACAGTGAGGGTGAGCTAGATCAGAACATGCATACTCTCTCACCTTTCCCTGCTAACCAATTGCATATTTACAGGTTGATGAGCCTGGAGTTAAAGTGTAACCTGGGGTCAGCATGCAAGAAAAGACAAAGATGAAGGGAGAGCTAGCTAAATCAGGGTCAAGGAAAGTGGAACACCTGTTACAGATTAGTATTGAGCAAAAAGGTTCTCACACTGTGATAAAGACGAGCTGGCCCTTGGTCTTTTTTCCTCCAGTATTGTGAGTAAACTGGTAGGCAAGTGTCCTCCTGACAAAACTTACACTCAGAGATATTAAGAGGTGGGATGGGGTGGCTCTTCCGACTCCAGAGCCTTTCACTAGCACTTCTATAGCACTCGCTGCTTCCAAAACACATGATGAAACACATGTTTTCTTAATTAATCCTCGCAAAGGAAACAGAACATAGCTGTTAATAATCGACTGTATAGGCTTTACAGTCAGATTGACTTTGGTTAGAATCCTGGCTTCCGTTACTTGCTATAGGACCTTAGGTAAAGTTTAACCTCCCTGAGCCTCAGTAACCATCCGTAATGAACACATAACAACACTCTCTTTTTCAACAGTTGTTAAGGTTAAAGAAGATAATGTACTTATGTTATATGGCCAAGTGCCTGGGCCATAAAAAGTGCTTTAAAATGACAGCTGTAAATGATGTAAATATTATCCTTACCCGTTAGAAGACACTTTCTGCTTGCCCACCCCTAGAGAGCTGTTCGGATAGGCAAGTGAAGGAAGACCTTCTGAACAAATGCTTACTCTGCACCAGGTCTCAAGGATCTTGACTTGGCATCCCGACAGTCTCTATTTAGTCACAGTTCCTGCTGACTTGAATCAGCCTCCTGCCCATGTCAGGACCAAGCCTGCAGTTTCTCCTCATCACATGACTCTTCTCTCTAACCTTCTCTAGCTCATATTGCCTGGCCCAGGCCCCAGGGAAGACATGACACAGGCCATTGGAGCAAGATGTTTCATTAAGTTGGCCAGGAAGACAGCTTTTCTTAGAGAGACTTTTTTTGGAAAAGAAATTCCTCCTTTCAAGTAAAATAACCCTGACTGAAATCACTGGGCTATGCCAGCGACATCAGGGCATCGTTAAAGGAAAAGCCTTGACTAAGCAATGTTTATAATTTCAGAGTTGTTTGGAGTTTATGGTGTAATTTATGCCATGTGTTCTATCATTAACAGTTTTTAAGACTGACCTTTTTTTTTGTTTGTTTTTTTATTCAACTGAGCACAAAACACCCACTTACGACATGGCATCTCCCATAATAAGGAAGACACACTCTTTCATTGAACTGGGAGGTTTCCTTTGTAAACCATTATTTGTTGGGTAGCATTTCCCTTCAACTATCTAACTGACTACAGACAATGAAAACAACTTAAAGAGCAAAGAGTTCAATTTCAAGGTCTACTTGCCCGGAATTTGTATTGTGAGCTGTCTGCCATAGGAATAGTTCGTTTGCTGGTAGGAGTCTGCCTTGATTCATGTTTAAGAACTGGAAACATCTCTGGGGCTGAGCATAGCCTCAGAAGTATCTTTCAAGAATGTCTTCAGGGGCAACAAGGCAGTGTTCCTTTAGGTGGAGTGAAAGGGAGGCCACAGCTGTGAGGAGTTGAGCTCTGACTCCTAGCACGTAACTGCCAAAAGTACATTGTTGAGCATACCACAACACAGACCCCTGAAAGGGCTCAGTTCCTTCTCAGATGTCTGACTGTATGAAATATGGGCTGTGTAGAATAGTCCCTAAGGAACACTGAACTAGTGGGATATCTAGTGCAGCTTTAAAAAATTCTACCAACAAATTTCTTTGAAAATAAAGCAAGACACACACACACACACACACACGCACACATACGGACACACACACACACACACACACACACACCCAAACCTAATCTCTGCCTTGGTTTAGATTTCACAGGAGAGGAATAAGGCTTGAAATGCTACTTCTGCAACATTAGTAAAAACATGACTAAGTCTACACAGCGAACTATAAGGAAGCTCTTTGTCCCTAACTTATTTCTATGTTACTGCTTCCTATCCATGATGTAGCCTGATCTTGGTAACTACCAATAGCCCAAACGCCTCATTTGCTGATTCTCAGGTCTTCCCATCTCACAAAAGAACTGAGGCATGAGTAATATGGCTTTGGGAACCCTATGACAAATACGGGGGTTGGGAGTATACAAAACATGCAAGATAACAGACATCTGAATCACACATCCATCCCATGAGTCATGCTTAGTACCTCCCTCCTTTATACCCACAAAAAATTGGTTGCTGAATTTTATCTGCCTCCTAGGAAATTCTTTAAGTCTGAACCCTCTTGCTGCCCTTGGAATCACCACTGCCATGGCTCTTGCCAGCAGTATTTAACAGCCTCCTCACTGAGCTCCCTGACTTCCCTTTTGTCTTCTTCCATTCTATTCTCAATACTGCCTTGCAGTGATCCTCCTAAAGCACAAATCATCTCTTGCCAATGAATTCCTAAGTCTTGTCATTGACCACAGAATAGAGTTCAAACACCTTCCAAGAGCCTTTGATGGCATGGGGATCTATCTATCTGGGTTTTGTCACTGACTGGTGTTTGCCCTTAATCTTTCTGAGCCGCAGCTCAGCTTAATCTCTCCTTACCCATAAATGAGGATAATAATAGTACTGTTCTGACGAGGTTGTCATAGGGATTCAAGGAGATAAGGTAAGTAAAAAAGTCTTAATGCCAGATACAGAAGAGACGCTTAAAAGAAAGCTATTACCAGTGCACATTGCCTGCAGCCCATAGCTCTTACACTGAATAACTTGTAGTTCCTGGAGTAGCCTCAGCAACTCAGTGCCCATTGTTTTTCATTAATTGATTGATTATTCATTCATCAGATATTAACTGAAAACCTATGTCTGTGGTCTCAGCACCAACAATTCATTGAGTGCCAAAGACATAGCAATGAACAAGACAGGGTAGGTACTAGCTCCCCTGAAGTTTACATTCCAGTCTACGGCCATACCACCCTGAACGCGCCCGATCTCGTCTGAAGTTTACATTCCAGAAGTGAACACCAAAATAACAAAATTAGAAAGACTAATAATACTAAATATTGGAGAGGATGTAGAGCATCTGAAATTCTCATACAATTGTTGCTGGGAATGTAAATGGTGCAGCTACTCTGGAACACAGTCTGGCAGCTTGTTATGAAGTTAAACAGGCACTCACCACATGGCCCTATAATTCCACTCCTAGGTTCCTAAAGAAAAGAAAGAAAAATTGGGGCACCTCAGTGGTGCAGTTCATTAAGCCTCTGACTCTTGCTTTTGGCTCAGGTCCTGATCTCAGGATTGTGACACTGAGTCCTACGCAGTCCATGTTCAGTGCGGAGTCTGCTAAAGTTTATCTTCCCCTCTTCCCCTGACCCTCCCTGCTTCTTTAAAATAAATAAATCTTAAAAAAAAAAGAAAGAAAAAATATATATCCACACATGTAAATACTTGTATATTAATATTCATGGCAGCTTTATTCATAATATGCAAAATGGAAACAATGCAAATGTCTGTCAACCAATGAATGGATAGATTGTGGTATGTCTCTACAGTGTAATACTATTCAGCCATACAAAGGGATGAACCAACATGCACAAATCTTGAAAAAATTATGTTGAGCCAAAGGAAGTCAGATGTCAATAAATATATACTGTTTGATTCCATTTATGTATTCCAGAACAGGCAAAACTAATTAATAGGGACAGAAAGCAGACCAATGGTTACCTAGGGTCAACTCTGCAATGGAGGGAAGAAGGAGAATTGACTATAGAGAAGGAGCTATTTAGAGTGATGAAAATATTCTGTATCTTGATTGGGTGATGAATGTGCATACCTGCATATTTAAAATCAGTACATTTTATTGGATTTAAATTATACTTCAACAAAGTTGAATTTTTTAAGATAAAAGATTAGTGAATGTTTATTACCTAAGAGGGACTAAATATGAAGAAACCCATTACCCATGTGAAGAATTAAATCAGACAATTCAATCATTACAGTTACAATCAAGAACTTAAACATTACTTTACATTCAAGTGAGTATTTGGGGTATTTCAATTTAAATTGAATACAACCCAGGTAGTTTGGAACATTCTATAGTATTCCTACAATCTGAGGTCATTTAATGATTTCTTCTGTGATAAGTATTGTGCTAAATCTTAGGGAAACAATGATAAAAGACAGTCTTGTGAGTAAGACAGATAAGAAAAAAGACAATTACAACATAGTTCTAATTTTTAATAGAGCTATATACAAAATGCTATGGGGTTTGTGTGAAGAGTGAACATGTAAGCTTGAGGTATCAAATGGAGATACTGAATATGAGTCTGGATGTAAAGATTTGGAGTTCTCCCCTTGCCAAAGAAACAGATTTGTGAATTATCAGCACGTGTGTGGTAGATGAAGTCATATAAATGGAAAGAGAGAGTGCAGAAAAAGAAAGAGAGCTGAGAACAGAGTTTTAAGGGTCAAGAGTAGGAGGAACCTTCAGAGGAGTTTGAGAAGGAGTCATGTGCTGTCATAAAAACCAAGATAGAGTTTCAAGTTGAAGGGAGTATCTCCTGCGTCAACTGCTGCAAAGAGATCCAGGAAGATAAGGATTTGACAACTATTTAGACACAGCAGAAGGGCAAGGAGTGGGGCAGAGGCTAGACTGAGGAGTGGAAACAATGAATGCTAGAAGCTGTGAAAAGCAGACAGTAAAAGGATCAGAGACAACCATTATGAAGGAGATTTTACTAAGTACTAGAGAGACTGAAGCCCAGAGAGGTGAATGGCTGATATTTCTGGTAGACTTGATTGTGGAATTCAGGCAAGGGTGCAAATTTTACCTCTATCCTTGAGTATTCAGTTAGTAAAATTAAGTCCAGTATGAAATAGAAAATTTTAGCTTGGCACCTACTCTAGAGACCATTTCTACAGCTGATCTTTCTTCTCATGATATAATGGCTACTATGATTGATCACCTCCATGTGCCTGGCACCAGGCTTGTGCCTTCTGTAGATTTGGTCTTTGTGGCTTGTCTGCTTCTGGGTAGTATGGTAAGCACAAACTCCAGACACATTTTTAAAGATTCTTGAAGTGAATGGAAGAGACTGAAATCAGAAGCCAAACACTCATTAGAATATACTGTTCTTAGAAGGCACTTTGATATAAAATATTTTCATGCAAAAATCCAGCACTTTTTTGGTGCCGCCCATGAATGTGAGATATCACACCAGGCCTGCACCTTCGGGGGCCAACCCAATAGCTGTGATGAACTGCCTCTTGCTAGAATGAAATTGCCATAGTGTGTTGCCTTTCTCCTGAAGGTGGGCATGAGGCTGCTGCTACTTCCCTTTTGGTGGCACAACATACAACAGAGAGTGAGCATCAATCTTGACAGTGAAACGTGGCTCAGTCTGACTGCATTTTAGATCCTAAATAGAAGAGTAAGTATTCTACATGCTCTGCTATTAAGACCCTGATTCCAATATTTATCACGCCTGCTAGGTCTCAATTTCCAGCTGTTAAATGAAAGGGCATTGAGTACCACCCTGTTTGTATATGGGTATTTGCAAGCACCACTGTATATGCCATTGAAATTCTATTTATACTTTATAATCACATGCATTGCTCAGTGTAATTTATATGTAGAGATTATTTACTTTGAAAAAAGAGAGCTAATAATTTTGACTAAATCATGCAGTTTAGAAAATTTTCCAATAGAGTCAGTAACCAGTGTATTTTAATTTAGTCTAATGCAGCCTAACTAATTCACCTTTGTTCTTTCAATGTGGTTTGGTTAAAAATAAAACAAAACTGGGGCACCTGGGTGGCTCAGTGGGTTAAAACCTCTGCCTTCAGCTCAGGTCATGATCCCAGGGTCCCGGGATCAAGCCCCACCTCGGGCTCTCTGCTCTGCAGGGGGCCTGCTTCCCTTCCTCCCTCTCTGCCTGCCTCTCTGCCTACTTGTGATCTCTGTCAGATAAATAAATAAAATATTAAAAAAAAACTTTTATTGGAGATGATATCTTTGATGTAAGGTCTTAATACTTTCATGAAAGAAAAACAAAATAAAACAAAACTCAATGGCAAATCATTGAACATTTAAGCCAAAAGATAATAGACCAAAAGGAAAGAAGGGATGGGGGGAAGAAAGGAGGGAAGGAGGGAGAGAGAGTGGGAGGGAAGAAGGAAGAAAGGGAAGTTGTATTCTATTTAAGGGACTGCATAGGCCATGTTAAGGAAGAGTCCTATTTTATCTAATGTGCATCAGTGCAGAGTTATCCCTAAGCAAAACATTTCTGTTGTTTTTAAAATTAGATTTCATTAAATAATAAGGCTCCATAGAAGAATTGTTGAGAATGATTTTTATGAACTAAAAGTTCTGAACTAAAGAGAACAAAGAACCTTTATTTTACAGTAGACTGTTTTTAAATGCTCATTTTAATCAAATAGCTACAGATAAAACTTTTAGTTTGTTTCTATCCAAAGATTCTATAGTGAGATCTAGGCACCAGCTGGATGGAGGGAACTGCAGTGTAAGTTCATTCCAATACTGTTACTCTAATGTTTATACAAACTATGAACTTTCACTGCAGTTCTGTGGTACACTGTTCCCTGATCTAGAAGACTTCTGAAGACCCTCTGTTCCTAGAAACAGAGCTAACAATTGTTTAATCAAATTTTCCTGAGGAGTGAAAAGGAAACAGGGAATGCCTATTATATTCTGGACACTAGTGTATGTATTATCTCATCTAAACCTCACAGAAACCTTACGAATTATCATCATCTCTTTTGCAGATGGGGAATCTTAGTGTGAGAGACATTAATTAACCTGAACAAAGTTACACAGGGCGTTACATGAGTGCCAGAGTCTCAATTTAAGTAAAGTCTGGCTCCTTACAAAAAATCATGTGACCTCCCAAGATGAAGTGTTCTTTATTTGATTTGGTATTATTTTTTGTCATATACTTAAGCTACTATTAAAAAGAAGGTACACCTAAATATGAACATATATTAAATCTAGGAGAGGACATTGACCTTGACACATATCTCATGACCCCACCTTGCTCTTTTTGGAGAAAACTCCAGAACCAGCTGACAATTCCTGGAGACAGTTTCTAAGACTTTGCTTTTCCCAGATATTTCCAGGGACTGATGAGGTTCAGTTTATTCTCTGTAGATTCAGGTGAGAGCAAAAGAACAAGCCATAGGGAAGACTAGCCTTTCCTTAAAGCATAAGATAGTAACTATGGCTGTCATGGCTCAGTGCAAATACTAGATATCAGTGGCTACTACCACTTGCTCAAGAGAGGTACAACTGCTCCCTAACCACTAAATGTTATTATAAGAAACATACCTAATGGGAAAGGACAAGGAAAAGGCAAACATACTGATTATTAATAATATACACACCAAAAAATCCCATAGTTACAATGTTATATTAGACTAAACAATAATTAAAGAAGAAAAAAGGTACTATGAAATGACAAAAGATATCATTCACAAAAAAAGACATAATATTATTGTGCTAAGCAACCTTAGGGCCAAAGAAACTATTGATTTCTTTGGTGCTAATGAATCCAATTACAATACTGAAAATTAAGGCAATTTTAGAAACATGTGATATACACATAGCAAAATGTGTCTTATGTTAAAGAGTACATATTCTTCCATTGTGATATTTGACTGTATATTTGACTACAAATAACCTTAATAAATTACAGGCACTAGAAATTTTTCCAGGCCTTATTTTCTGATTATAATCCAATAAAACTACAAAGTAACAATAAAAAGAGAAGAAAAAGCTTAACTATTAGAAATTAAGAAACACACTAAATCCTAAACCAGAGAAAAAGCAAACTAGAAAGTTACAACATACCACTTCATATTAAAATATATGAGATATAACTGAGACTAAATATATATGAAAATTTACTCCTTCTATACTTTTATTACTAAAATTAAAAACTCAAATTAAGAAATTTAACATTAATATTAAATTTAATATTTCTAATTTTAAATATTAGGAAAATAAGTCCATAGAAGGCAGGAGATATAAATTAATAAAGATAAAAGATTAAAATAATAAAATAAAAACTAGCAAAAAGATAGAAAAATTTAAAAACTGTAAAGACCTACTAAGTTGGGGCGCCTGGATGGTTCAGCGAGTTAAGCCGCTGCCTTCGGCTCCGGTCATGAACTCGGAGTCCTGGGATCGAACCCTGCATTGGGCTCTCTGCTCAGCAGGAGCCTGCTTCCTCCTCTCTCTCTGCCTGCCTCTCTGCCTGCTTGTGATCTCTCTCAATAAATCTCTCTCAAATAAATAAATAACTCTTTAAAAAAAAAAAAAGAAAGAAAAACCTTTTAAAAAAAACCTACTAAGTTTCATTAAGAGGAAAAGAAAATAAAAAAAAAATGAGATTAGCAATGAGAAATATATCACAGATACTGAATAGATTAAAAGAACTATAAGAGAATATTATGTGTGATTATAAGATAATCAATTTGAAAGTCTAAGAGAACTATATGACTTTCTATAAAAATTTAAAGTACCAAAATTGATCCAAGGAAATTAAAAAAACACCCACTTGAACAGACCAATAAATGTATACTAGATTGAAAAGATAAAGAGCTCCCATTTGGGGAAAAAAAAAAAGATATGCCACAGAAGCATGTATTAAGACAAGATAGTTTTGTAATTAGGTTCTATTTGATCCTTAAAAACAGGTCATACGTATGGTTATTTGTGTTATACCAAGCCACAGAAAAAGTCTGTAAACTCCCTGATTCATTTTTGGAAGCTAACATAATTGTAATCTTAAAACCCAATAAATACAAACTATAGGTATGATTATTGAAAAATAAATTTAACCTATAAAAAGGATTAATAGGAACTCTTTCTTTGCAACAAATCTATAAGAATAATATCAAGATTTCTGCTATCTAATTGCTCCATAGTACTGAGACAGGTTAGGAGGGAGCACTCCACAGTGTCTGGGTAGGATATACCTAGGTCCAGCCAGGAGACCTTTATCTGCATGAGTACTAGCGTGTGTTTCTAAGCTGAAACAAAGAAGCCAAATATTCAGAAGATGGCAGTTATTACTGGGAAAGTTCAACTCATACAACGGTTTCCTGACCTATTAGTTTTATCTTAGCTAAAACTTACACGGAACTTCATTGTATCAGGCATTGGCTAAGCACTTTTGCATTATTTTCTCATTTAATTTCAATATCGCCATAAGGTAGGTACTATTATTATCCCCATTTTGAAAATGAAGAAACAGACTTTCCAGTGTCATATAACAAATGGCACAGCCAGGACTTGAATATGGATGTGAATCCCATTTAGAACCATTCTGTGTACACTCTCCCTAAACCCACCCTGCTGGTCTTCTCATCCTCACCATATTTGTATATGTTATTTATTTTGTCCAGAACATTTAACCAAAGCAATAATAGTAGTGGTAACCACAATAAAAGCTATTTTTAAAACAATGGCTTCCATTTATTGAGTGACGAATATGTTCCCAGCACTGTGCTAAGCATGAATATTATCTCATTAAATCCTCCTAACAAATCTATGAGGTAGCTATTAAGTCCATCATTCAACAAAACATGATGGACTGCATGTTCCAAAGGCACAGTGAAAAGATTTGCATGGGCAGTGGTTGGGGAAAGACTGGTTCATGTCAGCATTCTCCAAAAGAATGTCCTGGTAAACAGAAACTTATTTTATCAGCTTAAAATATTTCCTAATGAGAGTAAAAAAAGAAAAACCTTTCTAAAGTTTACATTTTTACCTTTAGTTTTACTATCATTAAAAGGTTATTAATCAAACTAAAAGAAACTGTTGAAAAGTCCTGATGGATTACCATTAAAGTATTCCAAATCAGGGCACCTGGGTGGCTCAGTGGGTTAAAGCCTCTGCCTTGGCTCAGGTCATGATCCCAGGGTCCTGGGATCGAGCCCCACATTGGGCTCTCTGCTCTGCAGGGAGCCTGCTTCCCTTCCTCTCTCTGCCTGCCTGTCTGTCAAATAAATAAATAAAAATCTTTAAAAAAAATTCCATATCTAGTCAGGAAGATATAAAGAATCAATTAATCTTAAAGAAAACACCACTTAACAAAAGAGAGACATCCATCTTATCTGACCTCATCAGTTATACCCTCACATAATTTTAGCATCTTCAGGTTAAGTTAGCAGTTACCAATACAAGAAAAGACAACACAGTATTATCAACTACTCTCTACCCTAAATATGCAATTATTTATTTATTTTCCATGGGTCTGATAAATTGCCACAAGGTAAGAAATTCCTAAATAAATACTACTTGATCCTAGACAGCACTACTACACCTTAACTGTAGTATTAGTTTTGATAGATTTGGGGAGAAAGGCACAGAGATTTTAATTCCACAGAGAAAATAAATGGAAGAAATACAACACTTCAAAGATTGTCAACTTTACATGGCTTATTGATACTTAACTAGTTTGAATAAAGAAACGTATCCTTTCAACTAAGAAACAAGAGTCTCTTTAAAAATCCATCATTATTGGGGCATCTGGGTGGCTCAGTGGGTTAAAGCCTCTGTCCTCAGCTCAGGTCATGATCCCAGGGTGCTGGGATCAAGCCCCGAGTCAGAAGCTTTGCTCAGCAGGGAGCCTTCTTCCTCCTCTCTGCCTGCCTCTCTGCCTACTTGTGATCTCCGTCTGTCAAATAAATAAAATCTTAAAAAAAAAAAATCTGTCATTATAGAAAAGAGAACTCTGAAACATATTTTGATATCAATAGGACAAATTTGAATATTGCTTGTTATTAAATTTCTTGATTGTGGTAATGTTATCACAGTTGTTTAGGAGAATGTCTTTCTTCTTAGGTGACACATACTAAAGTATTTTGGGGTGAAGTACCATAAAGTCTACACTTTTAAGTGGTTTAACAGCAACAAAAGGGTAGAATATAGCAAAATATCTCAGAATGGTGACTCTGCATAAAGGATATATGGCTTCTCTTCAACTTTTCTGAAGGATTATAATTTTTCAAAATAAAAATCTAAGAGAATAAATGTGAAATGAGAAAATTAACTGCCTTTGTATCATGTGTCTTAGTAGCTAACATACAAGCCACTGAAATGCTTTCATTTTCCTATGTTCCCACATAATATTTATTCCTAACATTAATTAAAACCTGCCAACATACCAGGAAAAAGCACTATAAATAGATATAATGACCCAATATGGAAAACTCAGACTAATGCTATTTCTTTTAAGCTTAATTCAAAAATACTTAGGGAACACCACAGAACCTTGGTCTATTAATGTGATTTGGAGGGATACTTGGAACATTTTAGAGTAGCTGCCGTATGCTGATGACACATGGATTCGCATGGATTCTTGTTTTTCCTATTCTTTACTTTTCATCATCTTTACAGACAACATGTAAAATCCCCAAGCCTGGAGAAGAGCAGTCTTCCTGTGAGCATATAGGGCTCTCTCTTGGCCTCTACTGATTGACGTTCAGATGGCTGAAGAGGGTTAACATTCCCAAATTCTTGCGTGAAGTAGGGTAAGGGAATTTCCCACCCCATGGTAAAGGATGGAAGCATCAAGAATTTTAAAGCTCTCCAGGTGGATTCCCATATGGAGCCAGTGATTCTCATCTGAGAACCAACGGTCTAGAGACTTGTTTCTTGGTGTGTCTGTGGATCAGCAGCATCCACGTTATTTGAAAACTTATCAGAAACTGAGAATCTTAGGCCTTACTCCAGACCCACTGAATCAGAATCTGCTTTTTTTTTTTTAAAGATTTTATTTATTTGACAGACAGATCACAAGAATGCAGAGAGGCAGGCAGAGAGAAAGAGGAGGAAGCAGGCTCTGCGGGGCTCGATCCCAGGACCTCAGGATCATGACTTGAGCCAAAGGCAGAGGCTTTAATCCACTGAGCCACCCTGGCGCCCCCAGAATCTGCTTTTTTTTTTTTTTTTAAAGATTCTATTTATTTATTTGACAGAGAGAAATCACAAGTAGACGGAGAGGCAGGCAGAGAGAGAGAGAGGGAAGCAGGCTCCCTGCTGAGCAGAGAGCCCGATGTGGGACTCGATCCCAGGACCCCGAGATCATGACCTGAGCCGAAGGCAGCGGCTTAACCCACTGAGCCACCCAGGCGCCCCAGAATCTGCTTTTTAACAAGATCTCTGGGGGACTGGAAAACACACTGCAGTCTGAGTACAACAATGAGTACAATGGTCCAGCAGGTAGAGGCTGATCCCATACTTGGGTAATATTTGACATCCTTATCTATAGGCAGGCTATGATAGAAAACAGTTCCATCTTCAAAGAACTCAGTCTTCAACTTATAGATGTCCCATACTTCCAACTAAATAAATCTTTATAAGTCAAGTATCCTTCCCAGTTTCTCCTAGTAACTGCAGAGTCTAGCACAGTGCTAGACTCTTAATCATGCCCGTAAAAATAACAATGCTTTGAAATTAGGAGCCATTGTTGATCAAATGACTATAGATCACATGGTGAAAACATAATACACCAAGCTTTTTTTGAAAATTTAGGAAATAACAGAAAAGAGAATAATACAATTAGATTTCTGATAAGTTCTCTGCAATCTGTGGATTTCTAGCAAACTAAAAATACAGTTCACTTTCCCCCTACCACCACAGCTACCAAGTGCTGAATTATTTCTTTTAACCAAATACATTGAGAAGGCCTATAGATGTTTACTACTTCATTCTTTTCTGTTTACTATAAAAGTGTAAACTGAAACTGTACTTCAAAGGGAAAAAAACCCAATTTTCTGAAGATACTGTTTAGAGAAAAGACAATGAAAGGTGAAATAAGTTATGTAATGTGTTTGATAGCAAACAAGTGATTTTTTTTTCAGCACAGGTGACTCATTAATTCAACTAATAGTGAAGAAATGCCACATTGAGTAAAAGCTTTCCAAAGGTAGTTATGGACATAATATAAAAAATTTTGCATTTGCTGCTTTGAGTTTGTTTTTGCTGTTGATGTACAGTACAGAGTTCTGAAACCTTTTTCCCACAGCACATTTGATACATATCCAACCAAATAAATTACTATTCCCAGCTTGACTGCTTCTGGCAAGAATAAGAATTTCACATGCCAACCCATGCCTGAGCCATAGTATGTATTTACTGAAAATATAAAGAATAGTTATCATTTAGTAGTGAAGGCTTAATATACGTTCAGCATGGCGTTAAGTATTTTAATGCTTTGTTTTACTCAACCCTCATACAGCCCTATGATGCTCATGTATTGTCAGTCTCATTTTCTAGAAGAGAAACTGAGGCTTAGAAAGTTTACTCTAGTTGCTTTAACCCAGCCAACAAAGACCATGCTCTTCTCCTATAATATTTCTCACAGTCAGAAAGATTTTTCTCACCAACATCTCTTGAGCACAACTGGAAATTCTACATAACATGCAGCCTGATCCATGGGGTTTCTGTACTTTCAGTTCATCCTCATCTTGCCCAAAAAGAAAACAATATTGGCAGGATCATCTCAACAGAAGGTGTCAGTACTTGGCATCAAGACTCTTTACAGTGCTAGGGATTTCCAGGAAGGAGTCAGCTTCTTACTTACAGGCTCTACCTCTTAATTCCCCATACCTCTTGGTCCTATGGGAAGGAGATGGAGTGGAGGAAAAGTTGCAGAAATTGTTTATTAGGATAAGTCTCTTGACCAACACCATTCTATCAACAACAAAAACTCTAACTCCATGTATTGCTTTGGCATATTTAAATCATTGTATATTGTCAGAAATATACCTTTTGTCCAAGACTTAAAAATATTATAATTTGGGGGGGGGGTCACCTGGGTGGCTCAGTAGGCTAAGCATCCAACTTTTGATTTCAGCTCAGATCATGATCTGGAGATGGTAGGATTGAGTCCCGCAACAGGCTCCATGCTCAGCAGGAAGTCTGCTTAAGATTCTCTCTTCCTCTCCCTTTGTTCCTCCCCCCAACTCACACTCTCTCTCTTTCAAATAATAAATAAATAAATCTTTAAAAAAACACTATAACTTATTACACACATGGGAGCTCATTTCTTCCTATTTTTTTTAAATTGCAGAATTCCTTACATTCCAAAGTCAATTATGAGGGTAAGAGGACCTGCCTATCAAATGGATAAGAAAAAGGTTATTCATCACAAATAGAAAACACCCATTGAAATACAACCATATTTTAATCATTAGAGAAATCTTGTGATCTCCATATCTGGAAGTCTTATGAGCCTTATATTTAATATATACACGGTAATAGAACACAGAAATGCCCTCTTATATTCACTTCAAGGAAGAAACCATCTGGCAGCATGCATCATAGTTTATTGAGCCATTCAGTATGTCTAACCTTCATATATGCTCAGCTTTCAGCAACAATATGTCTGCATATACCCATGCAACTAGTGAACTTCAACAGATGTCTATTTTGGACTGAAACTATAGAGTAAATGAAATCAAATTAAATACCTATGGAAAATTTTATCTCAAGCCAATCAATGTACATGTAAGCTCATCCTGAAATGAGTCGTGAGCAAATTGAGATTTCTTAACCTCTGAGAGGCTGCTGGTGTGCAAATACAGGACTTTGAAATTCTTTTCACCTAAAAATTGATAGCATTTCCAGAAGGAATGTGTCTGTTTGAACAGAATGACAATAAACAACTGCCTTGGATCAGCAAAAACTGAGCTTGGTCCTTTTTCCACGTTTTTGAATCTTAGATATTATCCTGAGTTCAGCATGTTTGCATGTTAAATGGATGTTTGCAAAATGTTGTCATCCACTGGGAGCTAGGAGAATTCAACCTTGGCCCAGTGTTAAATATATATACATATATACACATACACACATACAAGTATATATCAGAAGAATTCTTCAAGTAAAATACCAATACTAGGTCTGAAAGTCAACATTTGTTCTCCAAATGTCCATATTGTCCATATGTATTTACTCAAATCTTCATTATTCTTAAGTTTTTGAAAGGAAAGTGATGATGGTCTGCCTTGCCATAATATTACAAAGCCTAAATTAATAAAATAGATAGCATGCTTAAATGAAAGAATTTGGAGACATCATGGTTAGGAACACAAGATCTGTGGATAGACCCTGTCATTTGAGCTTGCTGTGTCTCTGGTTACCTGATTAGTAAAGTGGAGTAATTATAATTGTCTCATAGGGTTAAGAAATTAAGTAAGATACCCTATGCCAAGTACTTAGTATACTGCCTGTCTCCATAGTAGTAAATGTAGAGTTATCAAAATATTCTTATCAACAATTTTAATGATAGAAAATGAATGACTGAATAGTGTCTCAGTGGTTTTTGTCACCTTCATGTGTAGCTCAAGGGGATTCTGTAGACTAGCAATTCAAAAGCTCTGAGACTCTAAGAAATTAGAAGACTTCTTGCCCCACTCTCACCTCACCCCATGGATGATTCGAAGAGATATTTAAAAGTCTAGGACTGTGCAGGACTTTCAATTTCTATTTGTAATTCTAATCCAGTGCTCATGAATATGGGTGTGGAGTACATTTAAAGGGGAACAGAGGGTTATCCACTAGAGGGCATTTTCTCAGAAACCTGGACAGTCAAAGCCAAATCAGTGTAGCTCAAGTGTGATGCAACAGAAAAACGGCACCCAAGTTTTAGGTCTACTGGAATTATAATCTAGTTAGTTTTGAAAATCAGAATCAAGATTTCGAAGACACACTAATTAGAGTCAAACCATAAAATTCACAAGACCCCCCCTCCAAAAATAATCTACTTATAATCTTTTACACACCCTTATGTTTAAGAATTTGTTAAAAAGTTTGCCTTGAGTGGTGCCTGGGTGGCTCAGAGGATTGAAGCCTCTGCCTTCGGCTCAGGTCATGATCCCAGGGTCCTGGGATCGAGCCCCGCATCAGGCTCTCTGCTCAGCAGGGAGCCTGCTTCCTCCTCTCTCTCTGCCTACTTGTCATCTCTGTCTGTCAAATAAATAAATAAAATTAAAAAAAAATGTTTGCCTTGCTATCATATGTTCCATTTGGCAATAGTTTTGTCAGGTCCAGTGAAATCCCTATTCACTACATTTTAGAGCTTTTAAATATGGCTGTTTTAAATGTTTTTGTAGCTACAACTGGTGGCAATGTGTTGATAAAAAGTCATTCAGGAAAGCAAGTCCAAGAATATGGTTGCCATTGATATCCTCTACAGGTCAGGTGTATGGATCAAATGTCAAGCTACACTGGCAGGTCTGATGCATAATTAATAGACACTTGCACATTTAGCACTTGGCAGCATGGAACTAATAAAGAAAATTAAGCACAATTTTAAAAGTTTACCATGTGCTCCATTCCACAGATTTCTATTGCCGAGACTACAGGATAAGTGGTTCTGGGCTATCTTCTCCCTTCTACCTGCTGCCAAACAAAATTAAATAATGTTACTTCCCTATTTGTTAATACTGTATAGCTTAAAAAGTGCTTTCATATGCAATGCTCATTCAACCTTCACATCCACATGAAACGGTGTTTATGCAACTCTGAAGGAAAGCATTACTATTCATATTTTAAGAGCTAAGAAAGGTGAAGAGCCCTATGCAAAAATACAGAGATAAACAATAAACTTAGAACTTTCTCTTAAAGTGTCCCAATGATTAGAGCACCAACAAAAACTAAGACTGCTCTGGGACACATCAAACATCTGGAAAACTATGGCTTTATACCATGGTGACCAGACTAGCTCCAGAGGTGCCAGGAGACAAGACTTGGCATGGAATGGGTTCTAGAAGCCCACTCTTCTAATTAGTACCAGTGGACTATGGGCTGGCTCTTGAAATCTGGAAGGAAGACGGGATATACATTCTGAGGTATAATGTTCAATTACAATGGTATATTCTAATAGATGGAACTGAGAGTATTTCTAATATCATCAGAGTTAAAAATTCTGATACTGTCAACTAAAAAAAAACAAAAACAAAAACAAAACCAACAAAAATAACACCCTTCAGCATCTGCCTTTGCTTATGTGTGGCTAGATTTCAAATATTTCCAAACCATATGTGGATTTAACATGGATTTGATGATACTGTGTAGCTGCTTTTTGATTTCCTGGTTGATTTTTTATGTTTTTTTTTGCGTATTGGAAAGAGAACATGAAAGATCAAATGAAAAGAACTGTTGCCAGAAAAATGTTTAGTTCATCTTTCTTTTTAAAACATTGGATTCATGAACTCAATCTTCTTTTATTGAGTATTTAACTTCCTGATGTTTTTACTTAATATTTCTGTGTGTGTGTATACATATATATATATATATAAATATGAAAGACTATTAATTATTTTCATAATCTCATCCATAAATGACTTAATACATGACAGGTATGTACTTTTATATATAAAATGGCCAATCAATGTCAGAATTTTTAGATTTCTGAACAATAGAGAAAGAATCCTGGGATCTATTAGGAATAGGGTTGCATGCAATCAATAGCCCTACTCTATTTCTATAACATATCCCAACACAGCAGAAACAATAGGAAATAAAAACTTTAAGTTATATTTGATTAGACCAAGAGATCAGACTCCAAAATATCTGTAAACACTGCCAAAGCAACTGAGTTAACACAGAATCCTCATGGAAGGAAGTAGAGTGAAGCCCAGCAGAAAAAGAGACCAGCAATGGCAGATATCAGAAATTAAGAAACAGACAAACAAGCAAAAACACTTCCTAAGCTCAAAGACACATTCTGAAGGGCAGAAGCTGTATTTCTTGCTATATTCCATTTCTGAATGGGAAGGTACAATAATGGAGTTGAGCTGAATATCAGAAAAAGCCCCACTGAACCTAGTTCATTCAAAAAAACAGAGGAACCATAGATAGCTAAGGAAAAAAAAAAGTTATATTTGTAGGAGGCTTAATGTCATCTAAGGAGACAACAATCTTTCTTTTGAGAAAACCATTTAAGATGGTTTTCTTAGATGGTGGAAGATCATCCTGACCTCTTCTCACCTAAGGAAAATTCTGCAAAGGGATGATACAGGGAAATTCAATACATTCCATGAGGAATGTATCTTAGTATAACAAAAGACTTTGTATGTCTCTTTGTAGAAGTCAAAATTTGATACATTCAATGAGAAAAATTAAATAAATTCAGTAAGTAGCACAGCATCAATGCAAAGAGGCTATAAGAATGAGGAGTAAAGGGGTGTCTGGGTGGCTCAGTGTGTTAAAGCCTCTGCCTTCAGCTCAGGTCATGATCCCAGGGTCCTGGGATTGAGCCCCACATTGGGCTCTCTGCTCTGAGGGGAGCCTGCTTCCTCTTCTCTCTCTGCCTGCCTCTCTGCCTGCCTCTCTGCCTACTTGTGATCTCTGTCAAATAAATAAATAAAATATTTTTTTAAAAAAGAATGAGGAGAAAAGCAGCAAACTTTATTAATAGACAAAAACACTGGCACAGACCACATAAAGTTATAAATAACAAGGTTTGCCACAAAATAATAAAAATAATCTTCTCTATAAGAAAACTCATAAAGCAGAAATGCCAGATCTAAAGAAGAATGTGTTGAAGCAGAGGAGATGAAGCATAAACTGTGAAAGCTGAGAAAAAAAGCAAAGATACAAAATAAAACTATACTAGAAATTAAAATAAGACTGAAAAAAGATTAAGGACAAAACATTATGGAAAACATAAAAGCAATAGAGAAGATAAAATGAGAATAGCAAATACAAAGCAAAATAAAATAAAATAAAAACAAAGAACTAAAAGCGATTGCAGGAAAAAACGAGAGCTATAGATGATAGGTATAGAAGACCCAACATACACATAACTGGAATCCCTAAGAAGAAAATCTAAACAACAGAAAAAGAGCAACTGTTTAAAGACATAATTCAAGTAAACTCTATATAGAAAGGTCATGGAGGGTGCTAGGATAAATTTACCCAAAACAGTCAACACAGAGACCTAATCTAGTATATCTACTTGTCTTCAAAGATAAGAAAGAATCCAGTGAGCAATTAGGCAAAAGGATCAAATATGTTATAATGAAGGAAATAATCAGGGTGAACTTGGGTTTTCCCAGAGCATCATTTATCACCAAGAAAACAACATAATCTAGAAAATTCTCAAGTAAAGAAAGCAAGACCTGAAGATTTAACATCAAACCAAAGTTTAAATTTATAGACTACAGACACCAGATTACAGCATGCAATGATTCAGGGACTATTGTTCCCAGACCTTCTTGACTAAACTTCTAGAGACAAATGACTGGCCATGAGCTTTAATACATTTAACTATAGAACCAAAACTAAAGCACATTTAGAGATTAGAGTGACATAAGAGAATGTAAATACTTTATTCCCTAACAAGGTAGAAATTATACCATGAATAGAAATAGGAAGAAAAATAAGAAAGAAAGTAGGAAAGTAGAACACAGATTCCCTTATGTGTAGTATCTAGAGTAGATGTATTGCATTTGAAGATAACATGTTACATAATATCCATATAAAGAATAAATAATATAAACATAAATTCTAAAGCTAAATGATGGAGAAAAGGTAGGGAAAAGAGGAAAAATAGTAAAGATTTTTATTTCATCATTGCTTATTTAAGGCATCTCATAAAGAACTAAGACTATTAAATAAAACTATATTTGCAAAAGTAATAGAATAAAACTGCACACCTTTCCTAATATCAATAGAATCACTTAGAGAAAGAAAACAAAACACATACCTTATGCTACACTGCCTTTTCTCTCTCAGCCTGTACCTTTACTTCCTTACAAGCAATAGAAGAAGAGAAGACTTAGGCCTGATTTGCAGATAGCTCTGCACAATACACAGGCATCAACCAAGTGTGGACAGCTGAAGCACTACAGCCCCCTTGTGAGACAGCTCTGAAGAACAGTGGTGAGGAGAAATCCTCTTAGTAGGCAGAACTTTGAGAAGTGCACCTGGTTGTTCACTTGGTAGGGAGAAATGGGCAGATGTGTAATTATATACAAATTGACAGGCTGTGGCCAATGGTTTGGCTATTTGGTCAGGAATTTGAAAGGAACATGATTGGAAAATTGGTAACAAGGAAATGTGGAGAGGAGGTATGTGAATAAAACTCTCTGAATGGGCCAAAATCTCCATGAAGATAGTTGTGTCCTGTGTGAATGCTCATTAAAGGGTAATCTCAGCAGAAGAAGATTTTAATAATTGAGTGGACTAGATGACTATTCTATGGGTGCCAGTTAGTCTCCTTCTCCATTCACCCCTGTTACTGTCCAATGAGCTCATGAACAAAGTGGCCATGGTGGCAAAGATGGAGGTTAATCATAAGCTCAACATCATGGACTTCCACTCACCAAGGCTGACTTAGCTGTGACCACTGCTGAGTACCCAATCTGCCAATAGCAGACACTAACATCGAGTACCCCAAATGACACCACTGCCTGGGGTGATCAGCTAACTATCTGGGGACAGGTTGATTATACTGTACAGTACCCATTATGGAAGGGACACTGATTTATTCTTACTGAAATAGATATTTACTCTTGATATGGATTTGCCTTTTCTGTACACAATACTTCTGCCAAAACAGAATGCCATATCCACCAGCATGGAATTGCATACAGAATTGCTTCTGGCCAAAGAACTCACTTCACAGCAAAAGATGTGAGGCAATGGCCTATGTTCATGGAATTCACTGGTCTTACCATGTTCCCCACCCTCCTAAAGCAGCTGACATGATAGAACGGTAGAACAGCCTTTGGAAGATTCAGTTACAGCATGAGCTATGTGGCAATACATGGTAGAGCTGAAACAAGGTTCTCCACAAGGCTACATATGCCCTGAATCAGCATCCAATATATGGTGTTCTTTCTCCCATATCTAAAATTCAAGGGGTAGGAATGGAAGTGGCACCACTCACTGTTAACCATAGTAACCTACTAGCAAAATCTTCCTATTTCCACAATCTTATGCTCTACTGGCCTACAGGTCTTAGTTCCAAAGAGGGGAATGCTTTAGAGACACAACAATAATTTCTGGAAATTAAGATTTAAATTAGGACATTGGTATTTTCATGATTTTGGACACAGCCTCAGACTGAAAGTTACACCATTAAGTCTCCTTGTTGTCAGGCCTTCAAACTCAGACTGGAACTTATACCATCAATTCTCTTATACTCAGGCCTGCAGACTCAGACTGGAACCATGCCATTAGCCCTCCTGGGTCTCCAGCTTGCCAAATGCAGATCTTGGAACTTGCCAACCTGCATAATCACATGAGTCAATTCCTCATTATAGATAGACAGAGATGGGGATATAGATATATAGATATAAATAAATAGAGATATAATCTCCATCCTACTTGTTCTTTCTTCTGGAGAACCCTGGCTGGTTCAGATTGGAGAACTAAGAATAACAAAGTTATAATTAAAAAAGTAACAGTGAGAACAAAACTGCAAGGTTTTCCTTTTTATTGTTCAAGTTTGGTTGACATACAATGTTATTTTAGTTTCAAGTGTACAACATAGTGATCTGACAATTTTATTCATTAAACAGTATTTATCATGTAAATGTAGTTACCATCTGCCCCCATACAAAATTATTACATTTTTATTACATTTATGAAGCATCTGACTTTGGTTTAGGTCATGATCCTGGAGTCCCAGGATTGAGCCCAGCATTGGGCTCCCTGCTCAGTGGGGAGCCTGCTTTTCCCTCTCCCCCTACTCCTCACCCAATTATGTGCTCTTGCTCTCTCTCAAATAAATAAAATCTTTTTTAAAAAAATTAAGAAATAAAAGATATATGCTACACTACTAAATGTAAGTAGGCTTCAGATTAGATTATTATATCCACTCTATACTGTCTTCAAAAGAAACACCTAAAATAAAATAATCCAGAATAGCTAATCATAGAAGAATGGCACACCAGGCAAATGAAAGAAGAGGAGGAAGAGGAAGAAGAAGGAGGGGGGGGGGAGGAAAAGAAGAAGGAGAAAAAGGAGGAAGAGGAGAAGGAGGAGAAGGAAGTGGAAGAGGAAGAGGAACAGGGGGATCCACATAATTTTATTTTAATAAAATAAAGCCAAGGATTTACAAAATAAAAGATATAAAATACAGGGTGCCTAGGTGGTACAGGTGAATCTTGGTTTTGTCTCAGGCTGTGATCTCAGAGTAGTGAGATTAAGCCCTGAGTCAGGTTCCAGCTCAGCCAGGGTCTGCCCAGGATTCTCTCTCCTTCTCCTCCTGCTGCTCCCCCCTGCACTCTTGTGCACACATACTTGTGTACAACTGTGTGTTCTCTCTCAGATAAATATAAATCTTCTAAAAAAAAAAGTTGTAAAATATGACACCATATACCTAAAATGTGGCAGGGAGAAGAGTAAAGAATGGATTCAGACTTAAGCAACCATCAACTTAATGTAGACCATTATATACATAAGATGTAATATATAATGTAATGATAACCAGCATTAGACACGCTTAAAAAAATAAAGAACGGAATCCAAATATGTCCTAAAGAAAGTCAGAAAACTGTGTGAGGAAAGAGCAAGAGAAGAATGGACGAGAATAACTACAAAAAGAATAATAAAACAAGTAACAAAATGGCAATAAGTACCCATCAATAATTACTTTGAATATAAATGAACTAAATGCTCTAATCAAAACCAGGGTCATAGAATGGATAAAAAAGCATATGTTGCCAACAAGAGATTCATTTCAGATCTGAAAACATGCAGATTGAGAGGGAAGGGATGGAAAAGCATTTATCATACAAATGGAAGTAAAAAGAAAGCCCGGGTAGCAATATTTACATCAGACAAAATAGACTTTAAAACATAAAGACTATACAGGAGAAAAACAAGGACTATATAAAGAGAACAATCCAACAAGAAGATACAACAATCATAAATATTAATGTATCCAACATGGGAGCACCCAAATACATAAAGCTAATAACAAGCATAATGAAATTAATCAATAAGAATGCAATAATAGTATAGGACTTTAAGACCTCACTTACATCAATAGATAGATCATCCAAACAGAAAATCAACAAGGAAACAATGGCTTTGAATGACACATTGGATCAGATGAATTTAAAAGATTTATTCATAACATTCCATCCTAAAAAACAGAATACACGTTCTTCCCTTGTGCACATGGAACATTCTCCAGAACAGATCATGCATTAGGCCACAAACAAATCTGAACAAATTCAAAAAGACTGAAGTCATACCATGCATCTTTTCTAACCACAATGCTATGAAACTAAAAATCAACAAGAAAAAAATCTGGAAAGAACACAAATACATGGAGGTTAAATAACATGCTGTTAAACAATGAATGAGTCAAGCAAGAAATCAAAGAAGAAATCCAAAAATGCATGGAGACAAATGAGAAGGAAAACGCAATAGTCTGAAATCTTAGGGATATAGCAAAAGCTGTTCAAGAAGCAAGAAACATCCCAAATAAACAACATAAACTTAGACCTAACGGAGCTATTAAAAGAACAACAAATAAAACCCAAAGCCACTAGAAGGAAAGTAATAATGAAGAGTAAACCACAAATAAACAAAATAGAAGCTAAAAAAAGAAAAAGGAAAAAAGGAACAGATCAATGAATTCAGGAGCTGGTTCTTTGAAAAGATCAACAAAGTTGATAAACCTCTAGCCAGACTTGTAAAATATAAAAGAAAGCAAGAGAGAGAGAGAGAGAAAACTCAAATAAATAAAATAAAAGGAGAGTATGAGAGGGTAGAGGGTAAGAGCAAGAAGCGGACTCCCCACTGAGCGGGGAGCCCAGTGGGGAACTCGATCCTGGGACTCCAGTATCCTGACATGAGCTCAAGGAAGTTTCTTAACCACCTGAGCCACCCAGGCACCCGAGATCATTCTTGACTCTGATATTTTGAATTTGATATCAGAAGCAAAGGGTATAATAAAAAATAAACAGCTGGGACTACATCAAACTAAAAGCCTTCTGCACAGCAAAGGAAATGTCCAATCATCAACACATCGAAAATACAACATACTGAAGAGGAAACTAGTAAACTACCTAACTGATATAGGTTTAGCAAACTACCTAATTGACAAAGGTTTCATATCCAAAATATTATAGAACTCATACAACTCAATAACTCAAAAATAAATAGCAGTTATAAAATCAGCAGAGTAAAAAATATTTTTCCAAAGAAAACACACAGAGAAGCAACAAATACAAGAAGATATGTTTACCACCACTCATCACCAGGGAAATGCAAATCAAAGCCCAAAGTGATGTCACCTGACAGTTGTCAGAATGGTTAATATCCAGAAGACCAGAAATAACAAGGGTTGGCCAAAATGTGGAGGAAAGGGAACTGTGCTCTGTTGGTGGGACTGTAAATGGGTGCAGCCACTATGGAAAATAGTATCAAGTTTTTGCAAAAAAAAAAATCCACATAGGGGCACCTGCGTGGCTCAGTTAGAATATTGACCCTTCATCTCAGGTTCATGAGGTTGAGCCCCACATTGGGGATAGAAAATACTTTGAAAAAAAAAAAAAGAAATAGAAATAGAATGACCATGTCATGGGCACCTGGATGGCTCAGTTGATTAGGCAACTGCCTTCAGCTCAGGTCGTGATCCCAGAGTCCCAGGATAGAGTCCTGCATTGGGCTCCCAGCTCCATGCGGAGTGCGCTTCTCCCTCTGACCTGCTCCCCTCTCATGCTATCTCTCACTGTCTCTCTCTTAAATAAATAAATAATATCTTAAAAAATAAAAATAAAATAAAATAAAAAATAAAAGAGGAGAAATAACAACCAATACCACAGAAATATAAAGGATTAGAAGAGAATATTATGAAAAATTATATGCCAACAAATTGGACAACCTAAAAGAAATAGATAAATTCGTAGAAACATATAACCATCCAAAACTGAATCAGGAAGAAATAGAAAATTTGAACAGACTGATTACTAGCAATGAAACTGAATCAGTAATCAAAAACTCCCAACAAACCAAAGTCCAGGACTAGACTGATGGCTTCACAAGTGAATCCTACAAAACATTTAAAGAAGAGCTAATACCATTACTCTGGTTTCTCTTCAGATCATGTAAATTTTTCACTTTTTACTAAAGAAGAATTAATAGCTATTCTTCTCAACCGATTCCCAAAGAAGAATAGAAGAAAGAAAATTTCCAAATTTATTCTATGAGGCCAGCATTACTCTGATACCAAAACCGGAAAAAGAAATTACAAAAAAAGAGAACTACAGGCCAATATCTCTGATGAATATAGATGCAAAAATCCTCAACAAAACATTAGCAAACCAGACCCAACAATACAGTAATAAATAATAATAATAATAATTCACCATTATCAAGTGAGATTTGTTCCTGGGCTGCAAGGGTGTTCAATATTTGCAAATCAATCAACGTGATACATCACATTAATAAGAGATAAAAACTTTAAGGATAAAAACTTTAAGATGATTTTAATAGATACAGAAAAACCATATGATAAAATACAACATCCATTCATGATTTTAAAAAAACCCTTAACGAAGTAGGTTTATAGGGACTATAACTTAACATAATAAGGTGATATATGAAAAACCCACAGATAACATCATACTCAATGAGGAAAAACTGATGTTTTTCCCCTAAGATCAAGAAGAAGACGAGGATGTCCACCCTCACCATTTTTATTCAACACAATACTAGGATTTGTAGCAATAGCAATCAGAAAAAAAAAGGAAAGAAAAAATATCAAAGTTGGTAAAGATGAAGTATAACTTTCACTATTTGCGGATGACATGATATTATATATAGAAAGCTATAAAGATTCTATCAAAAAACTACTAGAACTGATAAATGAATTCAGTAAGGTTGGAGGATACAAAATAATATACAGAAATCCATCCATTCCTATACACTAATAATAGAGAAGCAGAAAGAGAAATTGAGAAAATGATTCAATTTACAATTACACCAAAACTAATAAAATCCCTAATAAACTTAACCAAGTAGATGAAAGACTTGGACTCTGAAAACTATAAAACACTGATGAAATAAACTGAAGACAACACAAACAAATGGAAAGATATTCCATGCTCATGGAATGGAAGAATAAATATTGTTAAAATGTCCATATTACCCAAAGCAATCTACAGATTTAATGCAATCCTTATCAGAATACCAACCTCATTTTTCATGGAACTAGAAAATATAATCCTAAAATATATATAAAACCACAAAAGGCCCTGAATAGCCAAAGCAATCTTGAAAAAGATGAACAAAACTGGAGGTATCATAATCTCAGATTTCAAGATATATTACAGAGCTGCAGTAATCAAAACAACATAATACTGGCACAAAAACAGAACATAAACAGAAAAACAAATCAATAGAATAGAATAGAAAATCCAGAAATGAACCCATGATTATATGGTCAATTAATCCTTGACAAAGGAGGTAAGAAAATACAATGTGAAAAAGGCAATCTCTTCAAGAAATGATGTTATGGTGTTGGGAAAACTGGACGCAAAAGAATGGAACTGGACCACTTTCTTATATCACAAAAATAAACTCAAAATGGATTAAGGACATAAATGCGGACTTGAAACCATAAAAATCCTAGAAGAGAGCACAGGCAGTAATTTCTCTGACATCAGCCATAGTGACATCTTTCTAGAAATGTCTCCTGAGTCAAGAGAAATAAAGGCAAAAATGAACTACTGGGACTTCATCAAGATAAAAAGCTTTTGCACAGTCAAAAAATATAAAAGACAGCCAACAGAATGGGAGAAGATATATGCAAATGTCTTACCAGATAAAGAGCTAGTATCCTAAATCTATAAAGAACTTATCAATCTCAACACCCAAAAAACAAATAATCCAATCAAGAAATAGGCAGAAGACATAAACAGACATTTCTGCAAAGAAGACATCCAAATGGCCAACAGACACATGAAAAAGTGCTCAACATCACTCAGCATTCCAGAAATACAAATCAAAACCACAATGAGATACCACCTCATACCAGTCAGAATGGCTAAAATTAACAAGTCAGGAATCTATCGACATTGGCAAGGATGCAGAGAAAGGTGAACTTTCCAACATGTTGGTGGGAATGCAAGCTGATGCAGCCACTCTAGAAAACACTATGGAGGTTCCTCAAAAAAGTTGAAAACAGAGCTACCCTACAACTCAGCAATTGCACTACTGGGTATTTACCCCAAAGATACAAATGTAGTGATCCGAAGGGGCACATGCATCCCAATGTTTACAGCAGTAGTGTCCACAATGGCCAAACTATGGAAAGAGCCCAGATGTCCATTGACAGATAAATGGATAAAGAAGATGTGGTATAGATATGCAATGGGGTACTACATAGCCATCAAAAATGAAATCTTGCCATTTGCAACAGCATTGATGGAAGTAAAGGGTGTCATGCTAAGCAAAATAAGTTAGTCAGAGAAAGACAATTATCATATGATCTCACCTATGTGGAATTTGAGAAACAAGGCAGAGGATCATAGGGAAACAGAGGAAAAAAATGAAACAAAATGAAACCAGAGAGAGACAAACCATAACTGAGTTAATCTCAGTTAACAAACTGAGGGTTGCTGGAGGGGAGGGGCGTGGCAGGGATGGGGTGGTTCGGGGATGTACATTGGGGACGGTATGTACTGTGGTGAGCACTGTGTATTGTGTAAGACTGATGAATCACAGACCTGTACCCCTGAAACAAATAATACATTATATGTTAATAATAATTAGAAAGTAATAACAAAAATTTAGAATTTAAAAACGATTTAAAAAGAAGTCAGAAAACAAAAACTGAAGCCTGGTGCTTTGAAAAAAGTCAACTAAGCAGATAAACTACTGGCTAATTCAGTCAAGAAAAGAAATGAAAAAAATGTGCTAATGAGTTAGTACTAAGGAAGAAATAACCACAAAATTTTTTTTAAAAAATATCTCATCTTAATAAACTGGACTATTTTCTCAGGAACAAGAAGACCAAAACTGACCTTACAAAAGATATAAATAAACAGCACATAAATAGCACAATTTCCATAGAAGAAACAGAGAAATTTATCAAAGAGCTACTGCTGCCTCCTGCCCATTTTCCCTGGCCAAAACTCCAAGTAGAAATAATTTCTCAGGAGAATTCTATAAGACTTTCACAAAACAGATATTTCCAGTGCTATTTAAAATGTTTTAGAATATAGATAAAGAATTCCAGTTTCTTTTTTGAAGTCAGCAGGACATTGATGGTAAAATCTAAGAAGGCATATAAAAAAAGAAAAGTCTTTTCTCCTGTATTAATATTGAAGAAAGTTCTTAAATAAGTTCAACAGCACATTTAAAAATAATGCATCATTTCCAAGTAGAATTTATTACAAGTGTGCAAAGGAGGTTTGATATTAAATCTTAAATAATTAATATTAACTTAATATTAAATCTATTAATCTATATATATGATCTTTCAATTAGTAGGCATAAGAAAAAGAATTATGGGAGCACGTGGATGGCTCAGTTGGTAGAGCATCCAACTCTTGGTTTCAGCTCAGGTCATGATCTTACAGGTCACAGGATTAAGTCCCACATCAGGCTCCCACTCAGTGGGGAATCGCTTGAAGATTCTCTCCCTCTAATCTTCCCCCCACTCATAGTTGCTCTCTCAAATATATAATTCTTAAAAAAAAAGAAAAAGAATCATAAATTATTTTCATATGTATTAAAAAGACATTTGACCAAATTCAAAATCCATTCTTCATGAAATTCTTAAGAACATACTTATCAATGGATAATTCTTTAAATGTTAGAATATTTTTATTCCAGCCCCCAATCAGTATTATGTTTAAGGGGGAAACACAAGGGCATACCAACTTAGGAACAAGGCAAGAATGGTCCTATCACCACTATGATTTAACATTATACCAGAATTACTAGCCAATGCAATTGTACAAGAGAAAGAAATTAGAGATAGGGAAATTACAAAGGAGATAAAGTTATCGCCATATGCAGTTCATCTGATAAAACACATAGAAAACCCAAGGAAGTCAACTGAAACATTACAACAAACAAGAAATTTGGCAAATTAGATGGTACAAAATTAATATATAAAAAGTTTCATATACATAATCAATATTAATTGAAAACATGATGGAGGGAAAGACCCCATTTCTAGAGGAAAGGATTAAAAGAAATGTTTAAGACCATGTAATCCAATGGAAAAAAAAATTAGTCTCTCTCCTGAGAGACTAAAGGAAGTCTTAAACAAATGGAAAGGCATTTTGGATAGGAAGACTCATTATCATAAAGATGTTGATCCTCCCTAAGTTAACTTGTGAATTAATGTAATATCAATAAAAATAAAACCCAAGTTGTTTTTTTTCAGAACTGGATTTTAAAAGTATTGATCATAAAATTCATTTGGAAATATAAACACAAAGTTTATAAAATCTCACAAAAGGAGAGTACTGAAGGGGGTATTTTTGTGTCAGACAAAGCCTCAGTAATTAACAAAGTATACTACTCACACACAAACAGACAAAAAGACAAATGCAATAGGATATGTAGTCAGAAAAAGACCTAAATATATATGGAACTTTAGTATTAACAAATATGATATCTCAAATCACTGACAAAAAGAAGCACTATTAATGAGTTATTTGGGAAAGAGCAGGAAGCCATGTAAAGAAAAAATATGGCTTGATCTATACTTAACATTGCAACCCAAGATAAATCCCAAATGGGCTAGAAATTTATACTATAGATACAAACACCTAAGAATAAAATGACATTTTAAAAGTACTCATTGAAGTACTAAAGCAACATATTAGCAATAACCTAAAGGCTCACAAACTGGTTCAATGCATTAAAAATATACCTTTAAAATGGAATATGATGGCTTTGTGTTTAAAAAAGGATATTTTGGGGTGCCTGGGTGTCTCAGTGGATTAAGCCTCTGCTTTCGGCTCTGGTCATGATCTCAGGGTCCTGGGATTGAGCCCCACATCAGGCTCTCTGCTCAGTGGGGAGCCCCTCTCTCTCTGCCTGCCTCTCTGCCTATTTGTGATCTCTATTAAACAAATAAATAAAATCTTTTTTTAAAAAAGGTATTTTATATGAATATATTATACCAAAAGACCTCTAAACTATAATAAGTGAAAAGAGTAAGAAGCAACAGGGTGCCTGGGTGGCTCAGTCAGAAAAGTGGCTTCCTTCAGCTTAGGTCATGGTCCAGGGGTCCTAGGATGGACTCCCACATTGAGCTCCTTGCTCAGCGGGGAGCCTGCTTCTCCTTCTCCCTCTGCAGATCTTAAAAACAGTTTCGGAATTTTCCCCACAACTATTCTTCTTTACTAAAAGAACTCCTCACATCCATCAAATTTTGGCTAGGCTAATGGCCACTATGAGTGAGAAATGGTACTTTCCAGGTTCCCTTAATTCTTAGTGAGGCTTTGAGTCTTGGCTCTAGTTATTAGGCTTTAGTAACAAGTTCTGCTTCATGTCCTTGAAAATGAAGTTGTTTTCTCTTTTTCCTTCCTATGGCCTGGAACATGGGTATTGTGCAGTGCAGGTGAAGACAACTGGAACAAACAGCTTGGGGCCAGAGAGCAAAGGCAATGGAGCAGATGGCAGAGCCATCCCACCTACCAGGGTCCATAAATGACTCTGTAGAGCATGGCACAATTACTCTTCTCGAGCTATTATATGAGACAGACAGAAGTTCTAAAATAAATATTTAAGTCACTGCACTTGGAGTCACTTTTTTTTAAATGGCAACACTTACTGGTAGGGTTCTTAGCTGCAGGATCTATTTTGCCAAAAACAAAATCCCCTCTACCTAGTTTAAGGAGAAAGGGATTTACTACAGCTCATTACATAGCTTATGGAACTCCTTGGAAGGCCAAGGAAATAATTTTGGATTACATACTGTTGAGAGCAATGTTGCCAGAAAAAACGTCCAACGCACAACAGATCCATTACAAAGGAAATCCCACCAGTGAAAGGACCCTAAACTGAGCACCCCGCCAATACCACCCCTTTCCCTGGGTGCCACACCAACTTGTTGAACTGTGAGAAATGAGTACAGGAGCACAGAACTCAACTGGGTCCTGCCTCTCTGGGCTAGGGTTGGGTTCTGGCTGCAATGCATCAATCCACTTAGCTCACTCTCCTTTCTGGCATTAATGTCTCCTGGAAAGAAGATTTTGTTTCAGTCTGTTGGGGTGTTTGGTGCTTTCCTTTGCTCTCAGCAATATCACTGAATGGTCCATTTTTTGCTATAATGGTTCCTAAAAAATGTGATCTGTCAAAATTTTTCACTTTAAGTTAGCATAATGAAATGCTTTAAACAGTGGATGTAATTTTCAGCAACAGAGTCATCCTGTCACAATTCTAAGCCTAATTCCAAAACCGTCCCTGAAAGGACACGATTTATGGACAAAGAATGAGTTTAAGTCATAAAGCTGGCAAGCAGTCAAAATAGATCAACTTTCAATTATTAACATTCTGAGCCATATGTGAATTGACTGGAAACCAGATCTTGGAGCCATAAATATTAAGACTTGTTCTTTCCTTTCTGTCAGTTTAAACACTGAAAGCACTTTAGGAAACCAAAGAAACATGAACATCTGTAAAGGAAAAAGACTGGAATAAACTGTCTCTTTTACTTTTTAATGCCAGGATACTCTTTCCCACTCTTTCTAAGGTTTTATTTAATTCAACATTTTCTCTAATTTTTACAACTTTCCCCAAAGGTCCTTCATTGTGACTCAGCAAGGTACGCGCCTTCATATGGTCACATAACAGAAACTGTCTCTTCAGTATTTAAAACAATTTTTACCTTAGTTTTGCCAGAAATCTTCCTATAGTCTATGCTATGCTCACCTCCTTTATTAAACAAGATACTTGCTTCAGTTATCTTAATGAATCCTTAATGAATCCTAATGCTTCAAAGAGTATCTAACAACTTTTCAAAGGTCTTTTACTCTTGCTATGGTATTGGCAATCACTTTTCACTGGATATGCGGATGCCACCTCCTCTTTTCAAATGTAATTTTTATAATTTATCAAGCTTAATTGAAGTTGTGTGTTAAGTAAAGCCAAGGGGCTCTGAATGAGGGTTTCTAAGTTCGTCCAGAAGTAATGAATTTAATTACTTCGGTAAGCTACTGGGTTGCAGTTTTCTTAAAGCTGTTCCAGCATGCTTTTCAAGAATTTTCTGGGTGTGTATCTATATACTAGAGACTTGAGGATCTTATAAATCCGATCTCCAAAAGAGAGTGGTTTTACCACAACTTTAGATTCAATCTTTTTTTTTTTAAAAGATTTTATTTATTTATTTATTTGACAGGTAGAGATCACAAGTAGGCAGAGAGGCAGGCAGAGAGAGAGAGAGAGGGAAGCAGGCTCCCCACTGAGCAGAGAGCCCGATGTGGGGCTCGATCCCAGGACCCCGAGACCATGACCTGAGCCGAAGGCAGGGGCCTAGCCCACTGAATCACCCAGGCGCCCCAGATTCAATCTTCTTAAAACGGTTTTATTGAGGGATAATTGACATATAATAAACTACATATATTTGAAGTATACACTTGCAAGCTTTGATATATGTGCACATCCATTAAGCCTTCATACAATTAAGATAATGAGTATGCCTATCGCCCCCCGCCCCAAAATTTCTCAATCCCCTGTATAACTCTATAACTCAGAACCCTGGGAAACCACTGATCTCCTTTATGACACCACAGATTAGTTTGCATTTACTAGAATTTTAAAGAAATGTAATAATACAATATGTATTCTTTTGGGGGGGGGAGCTGTTTTCCCCCTACTCTGCATAATTATTTTGAGATTCATCCATGCTGTAGCATGTACCTATAATTCATTCCTTTTTATTGCTGAGTAGTGAGTAGTAGCATACTATACAGCTATACTACAGTCTGTTTATCTATTCGTTTATAAACATTTGGGCTGTTTTCATTTTTGAGTTATTACTAATGTGAGCTTTTATGTACAAGTGTTGGTGTTATGGGTTAAGTTGGGTTCCCCCTAAAATCCATATGTTGAAGTTCTAATCCCCATTATCTCAGAATACAGTATCATATTTGGAGACAAAAGCTGTTACAGAGGTGATTAGGTTAAAATGAGGCCATTAAGGTGGGCCCCAATCCAATGTGGCTCCTGTCCTTGTAAGAAGAAGAGATTAGGATACATGGAGAGACACCAGGGAAGGATGTGCACAGAGAAAATACCATATGAGGACACAGCAGGAAGGCGGCCAGAGAGGCCTCAGAGAAAACCAACCATGCTCATATCTTAATCTTGGATGTGCAGCCTCCAAAGTTGTGAGAAAATAGATTTGTTGTTTAAACTACCTAGTCTGCGGTTTTTTGTTATGGCAGCCCTAACAAATTAATACATATAGAAATGCACTTCTATTTCCCTTGAGCAAATACCTAGGACTGGAATGATGGGTCATATGGTAAGTATAACTATTTTTAAGTGAAAAGTAAAAGTCTTTTTAATAAACTGAGAAGCCATTTTCAAAGTAGTTGTACCATTTTACATGCTCACCAGGAGTATTTAAGAATCCCAGTTCCTTCATACTGGTAAGGTCAGTCTTTTTACTATTACTGATTCTAATAACAGGTATTGCTAGCTCATTGTGGTTTAAATTGCATGTCCCTAGTGACTAATGATGTTGATTATCTTTGCATATACCTATTTTTCACTCATATCATCTTCTTTGGTGAAGTGTCAGACCGACTCTTTTGCGCATTTTTAGTTAGGTCATTTGTTTTCTTATTATTGAATTTTGAAATTTCATGATCTATGTTAGCTACAAGTTTACCTAAATACATCAGAGATATGATATATCTAATCCGATATATGATATATATGATTTGCATGTATTTTGGGGGGTTCACATTTTCTTTTCTTTCTTTCTTTTAGGAACATAAGTTTTTAATTTTGACAGAGTCCAATACATCGTTTTTTTCTCTTATAGATCTTGTTCTCGATAATGTATGTTAAGAAATCTTTGTTTAATCCAAGGCAGAAAAGATTTTTCTTTCCTCTTTCATTCTAGAAGTTCTGTGGTGTCAGGTTTTTCATATAGGTCTATGATCCATTTTGAGTGAATTTTTGTGAATGGTGTGTAGATTGAAGTTATTTTTTCCCCTTCACCAATTGCTAAAAAGACTACTGAAAATCAGTTGTTCATAAATTTAGGAAACTACTTCTGGATTCTATTTTGTTCCATTGATCTATTTCTCTGTCTTTACACTAGTGTCATGATGACTTGATTAGGATAATGTTTTTTACTAACCTTGAAATCAACTAGTATTAGTCCTTCAACTCTGTTCTTTTCAAAGTTGTCATGGATATTGTAGGTTGTGACACTTCCATATGAATTTTAGAATTGGTTCATCAATTCCTACATACGAACCTGCTGGGATTATGACTGAGATTGCATTAAATCTTTAGAGTCAGTTTCAATTTGTTGATTTGTTTTCCTAGTATGGTTCTTATTTTCCTTGCCCTTTGCCGAAAGCCCTTGCTTTTTTGCAGAACTTGTAATTTTTAATGACTGGCAGATACTGTAAATTTTATCTTGTTGTGCTGATAGTTCTGTGCTCCTGTAAATAAATATTCTAGAGTTTTGTCCTAGAATACAGTTAAGTTACTTGGAAATAGTTTTATCCTTTCATGTCTTATTGGACTAGCCCAGAGCAATGCTTAGTCTAGAGCTACTCACATTCTATCACTGAGTCAAGACCTTTCTATGTACCAAACCCAAGTCCTGTAAATCATAGACCCTTCCAGTCTGGCTGGTTGAAGGGGTACTATTCTCAACCCTATGTGAGCAGTGGGCACTGCTACCTCTAACATGTTTAGGCATTTCTTTCCCCAACTTCAGGCAGTTTCTCCCAGGCAAGTAGTTCTCAGCTGAATATTCAAGAGAACTCTTTGCAGATCTCTGACCTCCTCTCTCTTGGTGCAGCTCTCTCCTCTCTAGTACTTTGTGAACTCTAGCCATCTTTGTTTCCCAGACTCTCAGCTCTACCTCCTACCTCAGAGTCCACTGCTGGTTCTGAGCTACCCCTCCCAGCACTGTGGCTTGGAGACTCTCAGAGGTGGTAAGCAGAGTAATCATAGAGCTCATCTTTCTTATTTCCTGTCTATCAGAGATCACTATCCTTTGTTGCTTGATGTACAGTGTCTTGAAAACCACTGTTTTCTACATTTTCTCCAACCTTTGGAATGTTACTTGTAGGAAGAATATGGTCCCTATTACCCCATCTAGGTCACAAGTGGAAGTTCCTCACAATCCTTTTTTTTTTTTTTTAACCAATGTTTTGTAACCTCAAGATAAAGGTAATGCAGTTTTTAAACAACTATGTTATTGATCGAAGCTTTTTAGTAAAAAGTTAGCTATTCTAATTCACTTATTTTCCTTATACTATGTCATTCAGGAACTGTGCCTTTTGATTCTAACTAATGCAGGATTCCTTTTCTATCTGTATCAAACAATGTTAATACTAAAGGGAATGACTGAATTAGCACTGAACCATAAATGCTTCCTGTCCTCCTGTGCCAACTTTGATTTGTTAGGGTCACCGGATTGAATTGGCTCATAAAAGCCTCTTTGCCACACCTTCATCAATAACTAAAAACAAGTGAAGAGGAAAAGTTTTAAGGTAAGAAGTTGTTTCAATTTTGGGTAAAGTGCTGAAACATCCTCTGAGAAGCATAAGGCCTGCTGTGTGCCAGACACAGCAAAGTGTTTTACATACCTTATCTCCTCTTCTCTCTCATACTCTATGAAGTAGGGTATTTTTAATATCCAATACTTCGAGGGGGAAACTGAGGCTGAGCAAAGATAAATTTGCCTAAAATTAACAGGTAGCAAATAACATAAATGGAATTCTAGGTTAGACACACTAATTCCAAAACCATCTTCATAATCACAGTCAATGCTGTCTGGCACATAAAAATGGAAGAGCAGAACAGAGAGCTCAAAAAGACAACCAACATAGCTAAGGGATTTTACTGTATGATAAAGATGACACAAATTAATTTAATAATTATTGCTGTATAACTGGCTTGCACTATGAAAAAAATTATTATATCTTACAAAACAAAAAGATACAATTCACACGTTTTTTATTATTTTTTTTAAAGATTTTATTTATTTATTTGTCAGAGAGAGAGAGTGAGTGAGAGCGAGCACAGGCAGACAGAGTGGAAGGCAGAGTCAGAGGGAGAAGCAGGCTCCCTGCGGAGCAAGGAGCCCGATGTGGGACTCGATCCCAGGACGCTGGGATCATGACCTGAGCTGAAGGCAGCTGCTTAACCAACTGAGCCACCCAGGCGTCCCATAATTCACACATTTTTTAAATTTAAATTTAATTAATTAGCCTATAATGTATTTTTGGTTTCAGAGGTACAGGTACTGTGATTCATCAGTCTCATATAACATCCAGTGCTCATTACATCACATGCTCTCCTTAATGTCCATCACCCAGTTACCCCGCCCCCCTACCCCCTTCCCTCCAGCAACCCTCAGTTTGTTTTCTATGATTAAGAGTCTCTTATGGTTTGTCTCCCTCTATGATTTCATCTTGTTTTATTATTTCCTCTGTTCCCCTATGATCCTCTGTTTTGTTTCTTAAGTTCCACATATGAGTGAGATCATATGATAATTGTCTTTCTCTGATTGACTTATGTCACTTAGCATAATACCCTCCAGTTCTACCCATGTTGTTGCAAATGGCCGAATTTCATTTTCCGATGCCTGAGTAGTATTCCACTGGCTTCACACAATTTTTAAAATTAAGGTAAAACATAGAAATAGTACTAAAAAGAATTTGGAACACAGGAGGAATAGTCAGGATGGGCTGTGCAGTCAGGGTAATCTAAGTTGTGCTGCAGGAACACAGACAACCTCATCGTCTCAGTGCGTTGGAGGCACTCAGGTGCATTGCTCCTTCATTTGCATGTCCAACACAAACTGATGGGCTTTCCGCTCCTCATGGTCACTCAGGGACCTAGACCCCATTTCAGCTACATTTCCACAGTCACCACAGCAGGGAGGAGAGGTTTCCAGCTGGAAATAATTAGTCTGACCTTGAAGAAGGCACATAACCTACGGCTGCAACCCAATCAGTAAAACAAGCCCCATCAAATATTATTGTCAAAGGGATTGAGGATAGTGCAATCCAATCAGAGCCTGGAAGGAGAAGAAATGAACTATTCTGAACAGACTTGCTAACGGATCCTTGTCTTACTCCATAGTTTCTTGAGAAGGCTGCTAAATATTAGTACTAGCCATGATCTTTGTTTTTGTAGTTGCTGCTGATTCGTGCAAAAATTTTTGATTATATTTTAAATTTTACCATACATATATTTATATGATTTTTTTATATTCCTATTTTTATAATATCATTACAATTCTTTCTAGCAAGACTTCTTCATTGCAAGTTTGCTATGAGTTTTTATCAGGAAGAATATCGAATTTTATCTTTTAATATCTATAGAAACAAGAACTTTTTTTCCTCTTTCAACCTTAATAATTTTAAATAATTATTTTTAAAAATAATTTTTTTCTCCTTCAACCTTAATAATTACTATTAATTAATTTACTACTTTGAATCATTCTTCTGTAACAGGGGGAAACCCTCCAAAATCATAGTTTATTTTTACAGTCTATCATTTTGCATAAATGCTTCCAGATTTATATATTTCAATAGTTTATTTTGAATGTTTTCATTATCATATCTGAAATCTGGTGCAATAGTTTGATATTTTTGTTCCATCTTTGTTGATGACCTATATAATTCATCAGTGCAAACTACTTATTCTAGCGACTCTAGGAAAGTAAATTTTAAAACATCTTAAATTTCTTCTATAGTTGTTGGTTTATTCAGATTTTTGACCTTAAGTTGATTTTGGTTAGCTTAAAAAATCCATTCTACTCTAGATTTTTTTTAATGACAAAGTGGTAGATGGTCATTATAATTATATTTTTATCTCTGTCTATGATTATATATCCTTTCTCATTCATAATATTTACATTTGTATCTGTTATCTTGTTTTTCTTGGTCAGAACATGCCAAACATTTACCTATTTTACTGACTTGTAAAACTGGCTCTTGATGTTACTTATTAATTTTTGCTTTATTACTGTCTTATTCATTAATTTCTGCTTTCTATCCTCCTATTGTAATTTGGTTCAATTTCTTGGATCTTTTCTAGTCTCTTCAGACAAAAGCTTAGTTTGTTTCATTTCAATTATGATCATTCTATGTTCTATCTCTACTGTCTCCTTAACTGTCAAAATTTCTATCCAACATCTAAAAGGTTTCTCTCTGGAGTGAGCGAGTGTGTGTGAGTGTATGTGCGTGTATGTGTGTGTGTGTGTGTGTTTTGAAACCAATAATTTGACAGACATTTATGCAAAAGAAACAAAGTAAGTTTCATGGGGGTAGGACTGTTCACAAGTTCAAGTGCTGTGCTTTAAAGCATTTGGTGAATGAATAAATGTACCTGCTCTTCCAAACATTTCTCTGGTTCTTTTCTCTGTACCTGGAATGCCCATTTTTGCTCAGTAAATGTGTGTCAGTTCTTTAAGACCAGTTATGGGTCAATTTGCCAAAAATCAACTGCGGAAAGCCTAACTTTCCACGAGGCCAATTTGCCAAATTTTCTTGTTCCTTTGAACTATTTATAAAGTTTACAACAATTCACATTGGATGGGACAGTTTTAATAGCTTTTAAACATTTCTGTAAACACTCAGTTGACCAGTTTTCATAACAGCATTTTAAGGAATGTTTAATTTGTCTCTACTCAGATTCCTGCTGTTGCAGCTGGAAAGCACTGAGACAGAGGAAAGGGATTTCTACTGGGGGCAAGATGAAAAAAAGGGTCAGCACACATTGTTTCTCAGGCAGAGGCAAGATGTCGGCATAAGAAAAAGGATACATTCATGGACTATATATAGTCAAAAGAATATATTCTCAAACATAATCTTATAAATCCATTCTTCTTAAAAAGATGCACCCAGTTTCTTCCTCTGTTCCCTACACATTTTGCCCCGTTTTGCCTCAGTTCTGTAATCCCCTTCCTTTTGGGAGGACTGTGGGGTGTGCTGACTCTGCTTCCTGTCTCTTTCCAACTAGTCATTCCATCCCTGCTCCTTTCTGTGCCCGCAACAAGGAGCTGGGGCAGAGGCAAACCCAACATTCCTTCGCATGCTATTATGGAGACAAAATGAAAACTAGCCCATCAAAACTAAAGTAGTGAAGAGAAAAAAGCAAATCCACAGAAGAGGTTATCTGGTGAATTAGACTCGTTTCCTCTAAGACCTCACTCACATGATTACTTTCTACAAAGCCTTCTCTGATTCTCCTTGGCTGAATTGGTGGGGGCCATTATACCCGTTCACACCACCATTACATCACTTAGAAGTGATCTGAAGATAGAAGCATTCTGTCTTAGTTATCTGAGTTCATAAGTAGCTCAATTTCTAGACTGCTTATTCATTCAACATATACTTAATAAAAAATATTTCCTCATTCAACAGATATTGATGGAGGTGGGTATAAAATAGAAGAAGGGGTCAAAAGGTACAAACTTCCAGTTATAAAATAACAAATGATGGGGATGTAATGTACACTATGGTGACTATAGTTAATAATACTGTATTTCGTATTTGAAAGTTGCTAAGATGGCAAATCATAAAAATTCCCATCACAAGAAAAAAAAATTTTGTAACTATGTATAGTAATGGATGCTAACTACGCTTATTATGGGGATCATATATACAAATATAAAATCATTATATTAATACATCTGAAACTAATATGTTATCTGGCAATTGTGTCTCAATAAAAAAATACTTTAAAAAAACCACACAGATATTTACTGTGAGTTGACTATGTGCTAGAAAGTAAAATAGATGCTAAAGATTAAGGTTAAGTGAGTCCATGTTCCAGTCCAGAGATCCCAGTCTGGAGGAGGCAAACCAAGTCTCAGTTATCTTTATATTCACCCTTCTACTTAGCATTGCGGTTGGCATAGTCTGTGCTCAGTATAAGTGCTAAGCATATTACAGGCATGTTGCCACTAAAAGAACTGGAACTACAAGTTCCAAGTAGACTCATGGGTGTTATAACTAACATTTAAAATAGCAGCAGAAAATAGTTCAAGTCCAAGAAATTTATGAGGTGGCCCTGAAAGCTACATTTTTCTAGTTCACCAAAATATCCAACAATAGCAAAAAAAGAAAGAAAGACAGAAAACTGTTTAGTGAGATACATGATATTCAGAATGTCACAAGAAGCAAAAAAACATGGGATCGCCCTGTGTTTAAAATTTGGGCTCTGAAACAAGGTACTGGCCCTTTCAGCAATAATAATCCAATAACTATGTTCAAAGTAAGTTAGGATATATTAAATGCTCTGTTACGTGTAAACTCACTGAAAAAATGTGTTAATTCAGCCATGATCGAGTTCAAAATGTAACCCATCAGTCCCAGGATGATAAAAGTTAAACAGTGTGGAAGCATTCCAAATTCAAGGTCTTATAGCTTCCACATGGCTGATCAAAAACATGCAGAAACACACAGTAATTTAGGAAGTTTAGTAACATATAAAAAAAGACCACAATAAAATTTAATTCAAATCTGACCCTCAGGATCTTTGAAAACTATATCTAAATTAGTCTGGATATTTAAAAACAGAAATTACATTGCCAGACATTCCCCCAAGTAACCTTCTTTTAAAATAAACTTCATCAGAAACCTAGGATTATGACTGGTAGTCAAAAAGGAAGGTCTTTGGAGTTTCCATCCTTAGAAATTCTGTTCAGCAGTTGTAGGTATTAAATAGGTTTGAGTTTCGGCAAATTTTCAGACAGCATGCATGTTAGACTGGATGATGTCCCCTTTTCCCCCCAAATATACGTGTCCTAATCCCTGGAGACTATGAATGTTACTTTATAGGGCCAAAAAGGACTTTACAGATATAATTAAATTAAAGATTTTCAGATGAGAAGATTACCCTGGATTACCTAGGTAGATAACATTTATTATAGTTATAATTTATAGTAGTGTCATAGTTATACTTTGTCAAGGTAACTATTTAATTTAGAGGCACAATTAGATTAGGATAAATTCTGTAGTCCAACTGATGCAAAAGACAAAAATATCAGGATAATAAAAATCAACATTCTCTGCTCCAACTTTCCTGAATGAACCAGAATTCCCATATTCCCTACTTTGGCTTAAGGGCCAGTCTGTGTCCTTGGGCTATCAAAACCATTTAGTCGCACAGTTGCTTCATTGATTCCCATTAAGTAATTCATATGCTCTGAGTTATAACTCAGTCTAATTCAGGACCCATCAGACTGTCAGGCCAGATTTCCATGAAGCAGCCCCTGAACAAAAACATCTAAGGCCAGAGATTCCAACAACCTCTTTTATCCTGTAAATTTAAAGAATCTTTAGAGTAAGCCCTCTGCCCCCACACCACTTCTTAGATAGCCAGATAAATTCTGAGAGGTGCAGCTTTGCTTCCTAAATTACTCCTGATGGTCTGATCATCCAACAAGTTATCAGCTGTCCTCCTTATCATTGAATCCATAGCTACACAACTTAACACTGTTAATTCAATCTCAGGTAAAAGCTTTAACTTTATATTTTTGTCATTAAGAGACATTTTTATACACACACATGCCAAAAGCCTTTTTAATTAAAACCTTTCAGTGGAAATACTCTTACTTTCCATTTTGGAGATGGTGAGAAGGATATGAAAAGTTTGATTCTACTCAGGGCATTCCTGTTTTAAATCAAACTAATTTTTCCATAGAATATTCTGTGATTTTCCCCTCTTAATACACTTCATCCAGACATGTTCCCTTTGAAATTAATTCCAGTTTGTGAAATTCAAAAGATGAAGACTAGTAGGAATTTAATTTCATATTGGTGGTTTCTGTGGCTGGGTAAACATTATTAATGTTTTCATAATGGCACAGTAAGTGATTTAACTCACTAAGCACAATGGACATATGGTACCATGTTTGTATTAGCTCTGCCCAGTACATGAAAAGAAATCACTAAGTATAATCCATATACCTATTTTTTTTCTTTTACTAACCCACTGCATTTGAATATGAATTCGTCACCAGTAGTGAATATCTCCAATTAATTAGAACTATAGCAAGAGATTACATATCATTAGATGTATAGATTAATAACCACATGTATACAAAATGGGTAATTAACAATTTAATTCTACAAGTATTGGGATATGCGACAGGTCCTGTATCCTGAACTGGGGATAAAGAAGTGATGAGCCACATCTAGCCCTGCTCCACGGAGCCTAGTGTACAAATGGGGTACCACTCTTGCCAGACCCACCACTGTAGGTAATTGTGGCAGATAAAGCAGGCTGTCTTTTTTTTTTTTTTTTTTTTTTAAGATTTTACTTATTTATTTGACAGAGAGAGAGATCACAAGTAGGCAAAGCAGTACGCAGAGAGAGAGGGATAAGGAGGATCCCCGCTGAGCAGAGAGCCCAATGTGGGGCCTGATTCCAGCACCCTGAGATCATGAACTGAGCGGAAACCAGAGGCTTGACCCACGGGGCACCCAGGCGCCCCAAAGCAGGCTGCCTTAACATCCATTCCAACCTCCTTGCCGTACCGCTTAGGCTGGAGAGCTAAAAACTAGCTTCCCAGACTCCCTTATAACTAGAAGGCTGGATGCAATATGGGTTTCACCAATCAGGTGCACTTATCAAAGACCTAGATTCGAACTAAATTAAACGGAGACTGGGGTAGCTACAGAATTTGTGGGGGCCATTCCTAAGTGAAAATTTGTGAGCCCTGTACAAAAAGCAAGGGGAAAAAAAAAAAAACTTTCCTTCTTTCTGTGGTCTTCCCCACAACTCGTCAGGGTGGATCTTTTTTTTTTTTTTTTTTTTTCCTTTTTTGTTTGCTATTTAGCTTTGCTCTTCCAGAACGCGGGAACACGTGCATTATGACTACAGACCCCCATCTGCGCGCAGGAGCTCTGCCCACAGTTCTGCACACTGGTTGCCGGGTTTCCTCTCACCTGCCACAGGACGGAAGCCTCCAGAAGTCCAGTCAGGCATCTTTCTTTCCCAAAGCCTGCTACCCTAGTCCACTGGTGATGGGCCACTCCGGAGAGGACTGTCCCCTCCACGGCCAGACATTCTAGCCACCAGGACAGAGGCTGGCAAGAGGCTAGTCCCACCACCAAGTCACCTAATACCATTGGCTTGAGGGAAGGACTTCAAGGTCTTTTGGGACCACTCTCCTTGCAGATGCTCCAGGGCGCATGCGCCCGACTCCAACCAATCCCAATCCTGCCACAGCCACGCCCAGGCTTCGGCTGGGGCCAGGGAGGCTGGGATCACTGGGCAGCGTCAGGAACTGGAGGCTTGCAGTGCCAAGGCATAGGGGACAGACTGACAGAGAACTTGTCACAGGGTGGTGGTAGGAGGAAAGAGCTGAGGCTCCAAGTACCAAGCACAAAATTCCTTGTCCCACAGTAAAACACACATTTGAAGATAAATTATGAATTTCAAGGTGTCAACCTCGGAGCGCTGAATTCCCCAAAACCGTGCCTTTCTCAGCATGGGATCTTAAATGACTGCACCAGTTACATGCTCATGAAGCTGGTCCTAAGTCGAGAGAAAGGGTGGAAGGCTTTCATTTTATGCCTTTGGATTATAGCAAAGGTATCAAGGTTTTACATCACTAGTTTCCTGCAAAAATTTCAGAAGGAGACAGAGGTTCTTAGCCCCACAGAAGCTATGTGATATCTGAAATTGAGAGATGTTCCTAGAAGCTCAGCGTAGAGCCTGCTTTTAATAATTCTGTAAAGCGTTTGATAGCCAGCAACAATTCCCATAGCCCAACCAGAAGGGTTCAATCACAAACAACAGAAACCAGAAGGGATAGAGTAGTATAATTCTGTCTGGAGAGGCATGAAATAGGAAGGCTCCAGGAGTAAAACTGACTGTGGTGGCCAATGTTCAGACACAAAGAAAGCATTTAATATTGAAGATGTCATTCAGTGCTAGAAGAAGAACCAATTACATTAAAGGAGTGGCTTCACACAAATGAAATAGCTGTGGCACTCTTCACTCTTTATAGCATGAGTTGAAAAGGACAGTTGAAACAGAGCAGTGATTAAGTGAGAGAGAGGAGAATAAATGTAAATTATGCCCTTGCTTAGAAAAAGTGGGAATCGTCCCCATGATACAGTAGGAAAAACATGAGCTCTCAATTTAAGTAGATTTATTTGCCATGTTCTATTGGGTAAGTAAGTTAATTCTCCAAGTCCCAGCTTCTTCATACTACCCTTCCAGGGAAGTTAGAGATAATAGATGAAAGGAACCTAGAATAATATCTAATACACAGCAGATACTCAAGAATTGCTGTTATTATGACAATAAAATAAAAATTTGTGTATAGGCAGAGGCTTAGGAATATGTGGATGACTTTCCCAGGTCACCCCTACATCTGGGTTCATCACTCAAAGCAACACCACCCCAATGAACTATTGGACTCCTTGGCATCCATCTCCTGTCCTCCTATCCTCCTAGCTACCCATCTATAAATCCAGTCCACTCATTCATCCACCCTCTCAGCCATTCATCTATCCTCTCTCCCTTCTAAAACGGGAACTGTCATAAAAGTTGGAATTCAATATTCAGAAGCCTCAAGATTGCCTAGTAGCCATCTATCATAGCAAGCCATGAATTACAGATGGGATTTACTCCAAAATCAAATTAGCATAAAATCCATATGCAACTTTATTCTCAAAAAGTTGCATCAACTTTATAGCAATCCAACGGATTCTAAAAATTTCTGTGTTTGACGGGTGATGGGTTTTCGTGTCGGATCCATCCTCTGCACTGAATATTGATGAGGAATCCTTCTATACCATTATGTTTCCTCGGCTTAGAATGTCTTTCCCAGGCTGATTTGACAAATTCAAGGCCCCTGCTCCTCTTAAATCTTCTAGCACGCCCAGCAGCTGATCACCCTCTCCTCATTACCCACATTGTATCTTGGGCACACCTCTGCATAGCACTTCCTATAGTAAATTACAAGTATATGTTTATACAGCCATATATTTGTTTATATTTTTTTAAAATCTAACACAACTCAGTTGGACACCTAGGAGTATTTGGTACATGCTGAATTAATCTATATCCTTAACAGCAAACCCAAGCCCTTCATTCTCGACTCCATTCCATGCCTGCTCAGTCTAGGTTCCCCTCTTCAGTTATGATCAGCAGCTCTATCCATCCTTCCCTTCTCTTACCAGAGTTGTGAACCCAGCTCACTGTGTGGGAAAGCAGCACCTCACCCAAGTCTCATCCATCCATTCCCATGCTCCTGTTCTGCCCTATACCCTCTCAGATGCTTTCTGGAATTTAAAGAGGAAGTTAAGAAGGCAAAACAAAAAATAAAAGAGAGGGTTTCAGGAAAAACAGCATGATCAACAATAACAAATGTAACACGAGGTAAGAGAGGCTGAAGTGCCAAGGGTGTTGAGCCTTTCCAGGCTCCAGGCTCAAGCAACATGTAAAGAGTAGACAAACCAACAAGGCAGATGAGTCCCTTGCAGCCTACCATGCTACGTGCAATAAGTGAACAAATGAACAATGTAATCATATCTCATAAGCATTACAAAGGGAAAAAATAGGAAGATATGATGATGTTGCCTATGATAATAAGTGGTTACTTATAATTCTAAATTGTTGCTGTATGTCAAGTCTTGTTCTAAATACTAAATGTGCATAATCTCATTTAATCCTTACAGCAAACCTAGGAGATATGTATAATTATATCCTTAATTACATATGAGAAACTGAACCACAGAGAGGATAACTGATGTTCTCAAGGTCACATGTATGTTCCAGAAAAAGCCTCTCTGAGAATGGATATCTCTGCCAAGACCTGAGGGATGCTAACAAACCAGCGAGGGTGAGAATCCTAGGCTAAACTCATAACCGAAATGGGAAAAAACTGGAGAGCTAGTATCTCCTTCTTCTGTTCTATCTGTGAGGTAGGTTCCCCACAGGCTGTGTCTCATTCACCTGATTGAACACTTGTGGTCAAACTTTACTAGAATCAAGGCTGAGATTCTTACTCCTCTAGGACCTTGTCCTGTCTGCCCGTTCCCAGTTCAGATTCTTTATCTCTCTTTCTTTCTTAAGATTTTATTCATTTATTTGACAGAGCACAAGCAGGGGGAACAGCAAGCAGAGGAAGAGGAAGAGAGAGGGAGAAGCAGGTTTCCCGCGGAGCTGGGAGCCATGCGGTGCTCCTTCCCAGGACCCTGAGATCATGATCTGAACTGAAGACGGATGCTTAACTCAATAAGCCACACAGGCGCGCTCAGGCTCTTCCTGTGGATTACTGCTCCTGGCTCCTTCTCTCCTTACCAAAAGGGGTTCAGTACAACAAAGTGCTTTGTGCCTGTTTTCCCGAGACCTGGGAATATGTAGAGTCTTAGAATGTCAGTAATATACACTCAAAACTTAAAAATAATACATGAGAATTATTTTCTTTACCAAGGAATTTTGTGACAAATGGGCCACTATGTGTGTAAACCTCATACTGTGAGATGGCGTGAAAGGAAATCCATACCTCCATTATCCAGGAAAACATTTCTGTATTGGTTGGGGCGAAATCCTATGAACAGTCCTCTCTGGCAGCACTAATTTTTGTCAATCCAGACTGAATGCGATCATAGATTCTGACAGATGGAAATTCCACTGGTGCAAGACATTAGTGAACATGTTCAATAAAGCTCTCATGATTAAATGACATGTTCATTCCAAAACACCTACCCACAGTTTAGTCATCTCCTTTGAGAAAATTGTAATCATTGTGTTTCTCTCCATTAAATATAGTTAGGACAATCTATGTAGGATGGGTTATTTGCATTACTCAAAATGAGCTTATGAAACAATTTATTCATTTCGAGAAGCAAATTCTTCCTATGAAAAAGCTGGAATTGCTTACATAACAATTATAAAACTTTCTCAGACTTTCAGGTGTAAGATCAGTAATATCTGAGCATCTGATGTTTTAAATGATCATAGTTGCTGGGGCGCCTGGGTGGCTCAGTGGGTTAAAGCCTCTGCCTTTGGCTCGGGTCATGGTCTCAGGGTCCTGGGATGGAGCCCCGCATCGGGCTCTCTGCTCAGTGGGGAGCCTGCTTCCTCCTCTCTCTCTGCCTGCCTCTCTGCCTACTTGGGATCTCTGTCTGCCAAATAAATAAATAAAATATTTCAATAAATAAATAAATAAATGACCATAGTTGCTAACATCACATCATATAGCTGAAATTTGCTAAGAGAATAGAACTTAAATGTTCTCACATACACAAAAAACATAAATGTGTCAGGTGATGGATGTGTTAGCTAGATGAGAGGAATCCTTTCACAATGTATACAGATATATAAAATCATGGTGTACACTTTAAATATCTTACAATTTTATTTGTCAATTATAGCTCAATAAAACTAAAAAAATAGTAAAATGATTTGTATGTCTTTCCTTCTCCCCCACCTACATTTTTCCCACTTCAAAACATAAGCTCTGTTGGGCAGGAAAGACTATGCACTCTAAATTATTTTTAAAAATGTTTAAAAATGTTCAGAAAAATTTTAGAATTAAGTATGTTGCACTATATTATTTTTAAAAAATCATATAGATGAATTATAGTATTTTTTCTGAATGTCTGAAAACTATTTGAAACTAAATATCCTAGATTTAATCTAGATATCTACTATTTATTCTTCAGTCACAAGAAATAAGAGACTTTATCATATTAGTAGCCTGAAATAGGAACAGACTATCTGAGGACTGGGTCAAACAATCACCAAGGAAGTATATGAAGAGTTAAAAAAAAAAAACAAGCAGTAAGGAAGTCTAACAAAACAGGTCACATTTTTCTAACGATGCCATTATTAGTCTGATCAATATTTCTCATGGTCAGATGAGGAAAGCCATAAGTTACCTGAGAGTTTTATGTTACCAAACATTAAATTGATTCTGTTTCCAGATTTTGTATTATGATTGAAGCCAAGAGAAGAAAGATAGTAACTACTAAGTGCTAGATTTTATAATGTTTTACTATTACAGAGAAAGAAATAGGAGTTGTATTTAGATGAGTTCTGGGTATTGTTAAAAGATAAACTGAGGCATATTAAAAATCTTAAGAATTTATTTGAGCAAAAATTTATTCTAATTGGGTAGCGCCAAACTGGAAATGATTACTAGGAGTTCACTGACTGGAGCTGTGGGCCAGACTTTTACAGTGAAGAGGTGAAAGCAAAGCAAGGAAATTATTTGACACGCTCTAGCTGAAGGATTGCTTTATTTGGAAATGCCTAGTTGGTTGGTTGTGATTGTTTATCTTCAGATTTTGATTTCTTAACCTTGAGGTATTTATAGGCTTAAGTTTTAGTTTGCTTACACTAGGCTGCTAAGGTATTTAAACCAGCTCAGTCTAATTGCCCCCTTGTTTAATTAAGCAATATATATTTTTAGTTAGAACTTATCAGTTAATTTGAGATAAGAATGGAAACTAGGGTATGGAGACAACACTACACATGACTAATTTTTAAAAATATGGGAAAAAAAAAAGAAAAATCTGATTTAGGAGATCCTATATAGATTCCCTACTGGATTGGATTAAACTGACTGAACAGTTCTCTGCTTTCAGAAACTTTTTTTGCCTATGGGTTTTCAAATAAAATGACCAAAAAAATGCATTATTACTTCCAATGCAAATGTATTCGTTAAGACACTAACTGTATCTATAAGCAACAAGAAAACAAAAACTGAAAGTGAATTCAATAATTAAAGGACTAACTCTTTTATGTAATAAAATGTCTAACATAAGGGTGTCAAGTGCTGGAGCTCCACATCATCAAGAACCCAGTCAGTCCTGTCCTGCTCCACCATGCCTGGCACATGGTTTTTCTCCACATGGTCATGAAATGGCTCCTGTGCTACATGATGCCTCATCTCCCATCAGGGCCATCACAGCTTAGTTCATTCCTCTGAAAAGCTGTTTCAAAGTTAAGTATAAAGACTTACATATTACAGGATAGAACTGGGTCGCATGGTCACCTCTAGTGGAAAGACTATTAAAAGGTATCTTAGGGGTGCCCAGATGGCTCAGTTGGTTAAGCGTCCAACTTTTGGTTTTGGCTCAGGTCATGGTCTTCATGGGTTGTAATATCCAGACCCTGACAGGCTCCAGGCTTAGTGGGGAGTTTGCTTGAAGATTCTTTTCCTCTGCACCTCCCCCCACCTGCTTTCTGAAATAAATTTTTTTCTTAAAGGTGAGTATTTTAGCTTTCAAACCATTATGTAGAAAAAGGCAAGAATGCAAGACTCTGAATGGCTTTTAAGCCACGCTGTCTGCATCTGTAAGCAAAAGGATGAAGAACTTTGTAAAAAATATTAATAGGTAAAATATATATTATATATATTTATAGGCCATCCAAATAATTTTCTAAATCAAATCACAGAAAGAGTGCTGACTTTCATAAGTATTATTGGTTGGCACTACAAGGCAAATCTTATTGATTTGATGAATCAATGTAAAAGTCATTTACTTACCAGTGAGAGGTTTTTCAATGTGCCATGCTCCTGTTAATGATTTGACTTTTAGCTGACCTTGATTTTTCAAATTCTTATATTAAAACTCTAGACACTTCTAGACACTCAAGCTTTAGGATAACATAGATCTCAGCCCCCTTATTTCTTTCCCAAGCTATCTCAGAAAAATTAAAAAACAAACAAACAAAAAAAACCCAAAACCAAGGACTAGAGGTTTGTCTAAGTATCGCTATCAAGGGAAGCAAGGTGTTAAATGTTCTCACTTATATAATGATCCTATATATTAGAGCTAGCTAGGAAACTTCTAAGAAATTCTGATAAATTGATTTTTAAGAGCTCTGTAGGTAATTCTGATGTGTGGCTAGTGCTAAGAACTACTGCATTCGATAGAAGGAAAAAACTAGAAAGGGCATGGAAAACCATGCTACTGAACTTCTTTAAGCTCACTTTTCTCATCTATTAAGTGAGTTAATCCATTGAAACATTTTGTTTAGTGCATAACACATGGTAAACAATAAATATTAATTATTGTCTTACTGATGTTAATAAATTTTGGGGAAAAAAATTTTTATGAACAAATGGAGTTTCTCCAAGACAAGCAATAAACTCTAAGAGCAGAGCTCCTGAAGGTAGCAAAATTGGGTATTTAAATCCCAGCTTGGCCACTTACTAGTTAATTTGACATCAAGCAGGGAAGCCATTTGATCTCTCAGTCTTTTCCTCTATTAAATATGAGTAATATGTATTTCTTAGGTTATGAAGATTAGAAAATATTATGTGTGCTAAAGTGTAATTTTCAGAAAAATAAAATCATGACTCTTACACAAATATAAAACAGACATGTACTGAAGATTTTACTCAACTCTTTAATTAATGAGGGAACAGATATGATGGTAAGACCTGTACAAATGAGAATTTGACTTAACAAAGTTTTACAATCTCTAGTCAAAATTCACTTGCATTGGTATGAACTGGAATTATTTGTGTTGCTATTTGCTGGTTTTTTTTTTTTTTTTTTTTTTTTTTTTTTTTTTACAATTTGACAGCTACCTTTGGAGAGTTGTAAAATAACCTAGTCAAAGAGTCAATTAGAGGTGCACATCTCTGCAATGGGATAATCTGAGGGTCTCCTGGACATGCCCAGCACCCTACCTTAAGCACTCTACTGAAAATTTTGCCCATTTCCAAGTCCTAACACGTAGATAAAGCACCCAGCAGAGTATATCCACCATGTATTAAGTACCGATTAAATGGTGGTTCCAGTTCTCGTTATGCTTGGGTAATATGATTATTTACCTTAAAAAAAAAAACTAAGCAAATCAACTCAATGTATTAAGACAGATTTGTCATTACTATGATACTAAGCGTTCATGCTTTACATTCCTCCCACTACTGTGAGCATAGCAATGATAGGTGTTTTTATATAAAGAAAAGTCAGAGTCATATTCAAAAGCAGGTAATAAATAACCTGCAGCAATATGCAGTAGCTGAGGCCTCAGGCAGCCCAGGGTTGGCCTTGTGTGGGATGACACAGCCAGGGGTATTTACGAAAGCTGGAAGCAAGGACAGTGTTATCTTTCACCAGCCCAATGACTGAATCTATCTCCACTCACCAAGGGACAGAAGCTTGAGCCATCAACTAAGACCCTGCCTTGCTAGAGATGGTAGAGGCAACCAAAATACTGATAGACTAGGTCTCCTTTAGGAGAGGAAGATAGAAACACAAAATAAGCTTTTTTTTTGAAACTAAGATTTCAAAGAAAGTGAGGAAAATTAAGGCTAAGGAAGACAACAAATAAACTTAACCAGAGCAGTAATAATTAACAGAGAATATGATGCAGCCATTAATTGTAGAATATTTAACAACACAAAAATGTGTTAAGGAAAGGAAAAGATGCCAAGGTGAAGGTCAATGTTTTTAAGACTAGTAGCCTTCAACTCCTTTTCTACCCTTCCATTTCTTCCCCATGGATGGGAGCTGGAAGTCTGCACACTCCAGTCTTTTCTATACTCCCTTTCCAGCTGTCTCGCAGAGGGAATCTGCCCATGGAAGACACTGGCAGAACCTGGGAACGAGGAGAACTGCCCTTCTGGAGGTAGCTCCTACAGACATGGCAGCAGCAGGCAAGGCTGAGCCCTCAGCAGGCAGCATGGTTTGGACAATAGGATTCCTGGACTCATGTAACATTGGTAGGAATTTTTAAAAATTTATTTTAAAAATCATTTTCTTTCCATCCAAGCCAAGAACCTTGGAAAAGGTTCTGTCCTAAGGACATAGCCAAGGAAGTATAGGATGGTCGATACAGTTGTTTTAAAGTGAGCCTCTCAGGAACTGTGATTGAAACAGAATCCTGATGGCTCACACAGTGTTGCCGAACTGTAGGTCGTAATAAAGTCTGCCTAGTGGCATTTGCAATGCTGCAGAACTCCCTGCTTCCTATAAATCGGCAGCAGTTGGGTTCTGGCAGCCTTGGGAGCACACATTCTGTGGGGTCTGGACAAGAGCAACTGCCTTTCTGCTCCTCCTGTCTTGGGCATGGTAGTGCCCAAGACAGCAGCTACTCTTTAGGTAAACACACCTTCCCTTTTTTGGTCCTTCAATCCTTTCAATATATTCATAACTGCTTTTGAGTACTACTTTGGCTCTGTTGGTGGACACTGATGGATAGAGCTGGCTACACAGCAGAACACAGCTAACATTCAGCATTTTCAGATATGCCCGAAATTCAGAGGAACAATGATACCTAAGGAACTGTGGATGAAAGCAGGAGCTGACTTGTTATGAACAACGTATACACATACCTATAGAAACGAGGCTGGTTTTCTTTGGTTAGTAGAATTGCAGGTGGTGAGAGGATTACCAGTGCTGGAAGCAGCCTAATTAGGCTCACATCCCAGCTCTTCTACCTCCTAGGTGTGTAGCTTTGGGTGGGACTTTTAACCTCTCTGCTTTAGTTTCTCCAAATGCCAAGTGGATGAAATAGTATCTCAAAAAGTCATTTGGAGAAAAAAAGTGAGCTAATGAAGTTAATGAGCACAGAAAAGAACCTGGTATATACTATTATATAAGCGGTTTTCAGAAATTTATTTTTAAAATGTTTGAAATTTTCTCATTCTAATATAGGGTATATATTATAATTGACCAGAAAACATGTCACATTAAAAAAAAAATGTGACAATCCATAAAAGAGACAATCAATATAAGTTTCTTTAGAGTTACTGTTAAATGTTTTTATCTAATTTTTACTATGTCACAGGGCGTTAGAAGCCACAGCTTATGGGTCACACAAACCAAGCCCAGGACAGTGTGGGAGGTAACTACACGAGGGTGTGAAGGAGATGGGAATTGTTATGGGCCACCATAAAGACTGGCTACCACAATCTGGACTGCAAAGACCACTGTCATGTTTATTGCCAAATTAATTTTTTCCCTAAGCCAATTAGTAATGCATATGGCTAAGAGTAACAGAAACCCCAGAGAAAGGTGATTTAATTAAGAAGAGGCTTATTTATTTCATGCCACAAGAAGCCCCAGGGTAGGCAGTCTACAGCTAGTATGGTAGTCAAGGATACCTTCAAGGACCCAGGCTGCTTCTCGCCTTCAGCTCTGCCACTCTCAGTGATGACAACAGCACTTCCAGATCCCCGAGCAGAAAGAGACCATGTGGCACCAGTGACCTTCCCCTTACATCTCATTGGTCAGAATCTCATCATACAACTTTTGGCTGAAAAGCAAGCTGGGAATTGAGGATTTAGATAGTCCAGTCTCTATAATAGATGAAGGCAAAGAAAAACAAGAAAAACGGTGTTGACAGAGCCCACATTTCCTAAGTTCAGATTTTGAACAGTGCAGCATTTCCTAAGGTGGATCATGAGGCAGTAAATTACTAGAGCTATATTATAATGTAAAAGAAGTACAGGGATTTACATGTAAGAAGTTCTTATGAACTATTTCTCAAGTTAACATAATATTATGTATTATAGAATTAAGTATTTAGCGTCTCTTATAAACATTAACCTTACATAAGCATTTCCTAGAATGACTTTGTATTTTATTTGCGTTTGTTGGGACAGATTTTCCATTACTAAGAAGTAAAAAAGAATAAAACACCACAATAATTTTATGTAGTTTACTTTCTCTTAATTTCAGGATTTGCAATACAGGTTTTAATCTGTGCATGAAATGCTAAGCCCAGCTACACTTCAGCTCAATGCTTCTGCCACTCACTGTGCCTCAAACCTTTTCCCGTTACCCTATAGGTCTGTCCTCAAATATAAGTTCTTTTACTATCACTCTTCTTGGTTCAGAATTTTCTTCTTTAAATAACATAAAAATAAAAAGTGATAGGACAAATGATTAAACATATTCCTTTTAGAAAACAAACAAACAAACAAAAACTGATGTTATAAGAAACTTTGTAAAGGAGACAACCCAAAAAACAAACTGCATTCTGAAAATACCATGAAATGCCAACATAGCATTTTTGTACTTCAAAAAAAAAAAGTGTCTTCAACTTTTATGCCAAAATTGACTTGAAAATTGAAGCTGTTAAAAATACACACTTAATTTAGTAGCTTTTAATTCACAAGGTTCTTTCATGGGTGGGGTTGCAAAGTGGTGAGTTGAATTTTGCCACAGAGGAATACACTGCCTCTGTACAAGTCAGACTTTTTACTAAGAATAGACTTGTGGTCTGCAAGATAATTAAAAAGTGCTTGGCGTAATTGACATTTTGGTGAGGAAATGATTAAAGTCATGGCCCTGCTGCATGCTGGGTGTATACAAACTACTTTAAAACTTGGATTCTGGAATGTATGGCCTTAAAAGGATTGCATTAAGATGAAAAACATAAAATGCCCCTGATAAACCATACTTTCATTTTTAAATAGAACTGAAATCATTAAAATTATATATTGATTTTATATGAACAGTTGAAACTTGTTATATGTAGTAGAATATAGAAAAACATTCTTTTAAAAGGAGTAGCTTATGCCTTTACTCAACACAGACAATGGAAAATAAGTTACAGAAAAATGTTCGCTTGGCCATTTCAGCATTAACAAATATTTTCAATGTTGTTCAATATCTCTAGTTTTGTGCAGTACTAAAATTTAAAAGTATTTAAAATCGATTCTTATTATTATAAAAGAATCAGGTACTATTTCTTTCTTGGACTAAATTATTTCAAGTTAAACAGGCTTTCTTTGAAAGGTTAAGCATTTTGAATAGGCAAATATTGTCAGTGGCTACTTTTGGGAGTGGTATCTGGGGTGAGAAGCAGCCGAAATAATACCTTCTACATCATATTCTTAGTATTATTTGAATTTTCTTTTAAATAAACATTGACTTCATAATTAAATTATTAATGATAAAATGAAGTTAAAAACCTTATTAGACCAAAAATCACTGAAGAAACTGAAAAATAAATCATGAAGACAGAACTGTCTTGACTGAAACTTGAAAAGTATCTACACATAGAATATGAAAACTTTCAAAATAGACCCGACCTAGATCTGGAATTATCATCATAAGACCAAATCGGAAAACTGAAATCATAACATACCGTTTTGTGTTATACTGCTTTTTAAACTCTAACTGAGGGGCACCTGGGTGGCTCAGTCATTAAGTGTCTGCCTTCAGCTCAGGTCATGATCTCAGGGTTCTGGGGTTGAGCCCAGTGTCAGGTTCCCTGCTCAGCAGGAAGTCTGCTTCTCCCTTTCCCTCCTCTCCTGCTTGTGTTTTCTTTCTCACTGTCTCTCTCTGTCAAAATATTTTTTTAAGAAATAAAAAATAAAATAAAATCTCACTGAAATGGGATTTCAAATGGCTGAAATGGGTGGCTCGGTTAAGTGTCTGCCTTTGACTCAGGTCATGATCCCAGGGTCTTGGGATCAAGTCCAGCATCAGGCTCCATACTCAGCAGGGAAACTGTTTCTCCCTCTGCCTGCCACTCTCCCTGCTTGTGCTCTCTCTCTCTGACAAATAAATAAGCAAAATCTTAAAAAATACTAATAATAAAATAAAATCTATCCAAAAAATCAAAAAACCTATATTCCTTATTAAATATTAGTTAACCTGTTAACAAAAGAAAAAACCATCTTCCTCATCTTTTTTATAACTTTGAGTTCCTAACATGCTTTAACTACCAGTTTCAGGGTTCCCAGGCTAGGTATGGACCCCATGAAATAAGATAAAGATAAGAAATATAAATTTCAATGATTATTTTATACATAGCTATGACATTTTTATTTTAAAGTAATATTTATATTGTACTATTGTAAAACCAACAAATGGCTTTATTTTCAGACTAAATTATTCTAGACAAAATTATCAAATATGAAGAAAAATACAAATATGAAGAAAAGGTATCTAGAGATAGTAAGACTTATACCATCCAATTACAATTCAAGGCAAAAAAGCATAAAATAATGAAGCCTACTTAAGTAGTATAATTTGTAATACGTAAGTCATCAACCTTGTGACTACGCACAAAAGCTTAAAAAGTGAATGGTCTGAGACATCTTTTGAAAGGAGTAGATAATATCCAAATAATAGCATCAAATTATGTGGAATAAAAGTAATACTTGTAGGAAGAAAAATGGGCAGAAACACACATGCAGTGGGAGAATTTAACATGCATCAGCATTAATACATGGCAAAACAGACAGCATAAGGAATTTTACAAAATTTAGAAAAGTAATAATGAATAAATGCAGAAGAATAACAGAATTAGAAAACCACGATTTTAAGATTCCCTAGTGAAATAACTGATCTTGACAATGATTTTCAGTGACTGCTTCAAAGCATTTGGTAAAAGTCAACATAATTCTTCTTAATGAATGAATCAGTCTGTTATCAGTTAGAATCCACTCACCCATTTGAATGTTAACGATAGTAAGACAAGAAGACAGTACGTTACTCCTAATGCGATGCAACTGTAAGCTCATAGTACCACCCACGACATATTCTTGCCAAAAAGATTTAACACTGAATTCAATCAAGATTTTGGACCTAACTACTGGTTTACAGGAAATACAGATGATATAGAAACATGTTAAATAATGCCATGAGAATGTAATCAGCCAAATAAAGACTGTGAGACATCCTGTAGGGGCAAATGATCCAATTTATTCCATAAATAAATGTCATGAAAAATAAAGGAAAGGCAACTATTAGAGATTCAAGAGACATGTCTACCAAATGCAATATGTGAATTTTTTTTTGGATCTTGATATGAATAAGTCATTTGTAAGAAGACATTTTAAACACAAATAATACTTTAAGAAAGTACAATGTTAACTATTAATATTGTTAATTATAATTTATACTGTCTATTTAAAAAAGCAAAAATATTGGGGCGCCTGGGTGGCTCAGTGGTTAAAGCCTCTGCCTTCGGCTCAGGTCATGATCCCAGAGTCCTGGGATCGAGCCCCGTGTCGGGCCCTCTGCTCCGCAGGGAGCCTGCTTCCTCCTCTCTCTCTGCCTGCCTCTCTGCCTTCTTGTGATTTCTGTCTGTCAAATAAATAAATAAAATCTTTAAAAAAAAAATAAAATAAAAAAATAAAAAAAATAAAAAAGCAAAAATATCAACCGAAATACTAACAGAATTAATTAGCAATGTGACTAAATAGAAGACAAAAGTGATATTTTTCACATATACTATTAATCACTAGTAAGGAGCTAACAGTTCTTGATCTATACCAAAAAATCCAAAATTCTTGGAAATAATTCTACAGTGAAATATGTATAAGCAGTTGGAAAACTATAAAACTTATAGATACAAATGCTTAAACTCATCGAGAACTAGAGTTAAAACACTCTACTTACACTCTCCTCCATTGCCTTAATAATCATTAAACATTAAATGTGTTTTAGCCCATTTACCATATGCCCTGGTTCTATATGCTGTTATCAATTTACTAATCAGTAACATATAACAGTTAACTTGATTATTTGCTTATGTTAGTAAAAAGGTCTCTTTACTTGGGAATCCCAAAATCATGAACCAAAGTATATAATGATAGGATGGCCTCACCATTAGCAGTTAGAGAATCATAATTGGATCCTTTTGCCTTTAACAATTCAGGGTTTGCAAATGAATTTGTGAACTTTCTAGGATTAGGAAGTGCTACAGCCTCATAAAGTTTCACTATGGGAGCCACAGTCTTTATCATCTCCTATGGCTTAGTGTCATTAAACAGTTCTGCTATGTTCCATTTACAAGGCCCCCACTACCAGCAGCAACCTGATGACTAAGCTAGTTTAGGGAATATTGCTGTCCCGGATGTTCCTGTTACCCTAAGCTGAGTATTTACAGTGATTCCACTGGCCAATTATAATGTAATCATAGCAGGAATGAATGCCATAATTATAGGCTATGGTTCTCACTACATATTTACCATACCATGAAGAATATCACAATGACTCAATTAAACTCTAATGAGTGAATACATTCTAATAACCTCACACATTGTTCCTCAGCAAAGTATCACAGTTAGTTTTCAGCTTGTTACTGGTTCAACTATTTATAAATTAAGTAAAACATTTGTTTGTGAAGTAGATGCAAGTTCATATTTTTTAGAAACCAAGAGATTTTCTGGAACTGCAGAAGATCTGCATTTAGCAACTAAAATACTAAGTCATCCACAGACAGAGCTTAAGAAGTTGATAAAACAACAGATAAGCATAACCATACATATTATTTTGTTTCAATCATCTTCCCACTGCAAATGATAACTGTATCTCAGTTATTTCAAAGCCAAACTACATTGCCCTCCACACAATGGAGATTGTATGTTCCTCTGAATGGGGAAAATTTGTAATACAGAGAAATAACAGAAGAGAAACTGAGGTGGGTAAACAGGTTAACTAATTTCTGTTTCCAAATGACGGGCTATCAATGGTCTCAAGGAGCCTCGGAATAGAGACCCAAACTGAGAAGGGATTCTGGCACACCTACATCATGTCAGATCCAAAAGGCACCCAGAAGTAGTACCAGTCCTCCCCCAAGGAGCCTGAGAAAATATTCAGTCTTTCAGAAGCAAAAGACGAGAAAAGTGGAACAAATTTACTAAGGCAAAAGGTCTCAATCAGCGCCACAAATGGGTTACAAATGTGAGAAAGTATTGATATTCTCAACTTGTAAAGTGGAGTGGTCTGGTCAAGACCTATGTTGGTTAGAGCTCTGGGCCAGAAATTTCTGGCTCTAAGCATCCTCCTCTTATTTACTATAGTTTGACATATATATAATTTATATATAAATAAGTTATTTGTATAATCAATATATTATTTTCTATATGTGTCATGATTTTAAAAAGGTTAGGAAACTCTGCTGTATGAGAAGGAAATAGGAAATAGGTCTTAATCATCTTTGATGTTCTGTATTTGGCAGCTACATTTTCTGAGGGGCAGTTGCCAATGATGGCCATGGCTAGAAGCTGGGAATTAGGGCTTGGCCCTTGGGAGAAGACCGTTTCTGGGGGTCAGAGAAAGCAGAAAAGCTTTTGGTGGTGGGTGGAAAATGGAGGGAAACAATGGAGACTAAAGGGTGGCAAATACACAGCATGTTTCCTCATCAAGCCACTTCCTGAATTCTGAGCACTATTTGGGGTAATTGGCTAAAATCTTAACTGGAAAACCTGTGAAGAACAAAGCAGAATTACCTATAATCCATCAATGCTTAAGAAGGAAAGACCCTCAAACTCTCTACTTAAATTTCAAAAAAGATATGCCACTGGAAAAGGGCTCGCCAGTAGACCATGTCTTTTCAAAACAATATCGCGGTCTCCCATCAGCTGATTGCATTAAGGCACTTAATCTGCTTACAGAAAAAATGTAGACCCTCACTGACAAAAAATAAGTCATCTTTACTTTTAATAGAAGGAAATTTGGAAAAAAAAATACCTGATTGATATAGAAGAGGAATCAAAGGAGAGAAAAAAGAACATAAAACAAGTAGTTCTAACAACACAGGCTTACCTTAAGAAAATCCCAAATAAACAACCTAACCTTACACCTGAAGCAGCTAGAAAAAGAACAACAAATGGGGCCAAAGTCAACAGAAGGAAGGAAATAATAAATATTAGAGCAGAAATACATGATATAGAAACAAAACAAACAAGCAAGCAAGCAAACAAACAAACAAAAAACAGATGAATGAAACCAGAAGCTGGTTCTTTTAAAAAAATTAATAAAATTTATTAACCTCTAGCTGGACTCAAAAAAAAAAAAAAAAAAAGGACTCAAACGAAATCCAAAATAAAAGAGGACAAACAACCAATGAAACCACAGAAATACAAACAACTGTAAGAGAATATTATGAAAAACGATAAGCCAACAAATTGAACAATCTGGAAAAACTGGATAAATTCCTAGAAACTACCAAAACTGAAACAGGAAAAAAAAGAAAACCTGAACAGACCAGTAACTAGCAAAGAAATTGGATCAGTAATAATAAAAAAACTTCCTAACAAACAAAAGTCCTGAGCCAGATGGCTTCATAGATGAATTCTATCAAAGAATTTAAAAAGAGTTAATACCTATTTTTCTCACACTATTCCAAAAAATAGAAGAGGAAGAAAAACTTTCAACCTCATTCTGTGAGTCCAGAATTACCTTGATACCAAAGAGAATTATAGGCTAACATCCCTGATAAACATGCATGCGAAATTTCTGAATATAATACTAGCAAAATGAATCCAACACATTAAATAAAATCATTCACCACTGTCAAGTAGAAATTATTCCTGGGATGCAACGGTGGTTCAATATTCACAAATCAAACGCTGTGATATAGCATACTAATAAAAGAAAAAAACCATATGATCATTTCAATAAATGCAGAAAAAGCATTTGACAAAGTACAACATACATTCACGATTTAAAACAAAAACAAAAACAAAACCTCAACAAAGTGGGTTTAGAAGGAACATACCTCAACATAATAAAGGCCATCCTCAATGCTGAAAAACTAAAAGCTTTTCCTCTGGTCAGGAACAAGAAAGCGGACATCCACATCTCACCATCACTATGTTATTTAACATAGTGCTGGAAGTCCTAGCTTCAGCAATCAGACAACAAAAAGAAATAAAAGGTATCTAAATTGGCAAGGAAGAAGTAAAACTTTTTAATATTTGCAGATGACATGATACTCTATACAGAAAACCTGAAAGACCACCAAAAATTGCTCAGATACATGAATTCAGTAGTCTCAGGACGGAAAATGAATGTACAGATATCTGTTGCATTTTTATACCCCAATAATGAAGCAGCAGAAAGAGAAATTAAAGAATCCATCCTGTTTACATTTGCATCAAAAACAGTAAGATACCTAGGAATAAAATTAATCAAAGAGGTGAAAGACCTGTAATCTGAAAACTATAAAACACTGATGAAAGAAATTGAAGACAATACAAAGAAATGGAAAGACATTCCATGCTCATGGATTAGAAGAACAAATATTTAAAATGTCAGTACTACCCAAAACAATGTACACATTTAATGTAATCCCTATCAAAATATCAAGAGCACTTTTCACAGAGCTAGAAAAATCCTAAAATCTGTATGGAACCACAAAAGGCCCCAGATTGCGAAATCAATTTTGAAAAAGAAAAGCAAAGTGGGAAACGCTGCAATTCTGGACTTCAAGGTATATTATAGGGCTGTAGTAATCAAGGCAGTATGGTACTGACACAAAAATAAGCATGTAGATCAATAGAACAGCATAGAAAACCCAGAAAGGAAGAACCCAAAACTATATGGTCAATTAATCTTTGACAAAGCAGGAAAGAATACCCAATGGGAAAGACAGTCTCTTCAACAAATGGTGTTGGAAAAACTGGACAGTCACATGCAAAAGAATGAAATTGGACTACTTTCTTATACCATATATAAAAATGAATTCAAAATAATGAAAGACCTAAATGTGAGACCTGAGACTATAAGAATCCTAGAAGAGAACACAAGCAATAACCTCTTTAACATCGACCATCTCCACATCTTTCTTTCTTTTGATTTTTTTTAAGATTTTATTTATTTGAAAAAGAGAGAGCACAAGCAGGGGGAGTGGCAGGCAGAGGAAGAAGCAGGCTCCCCACTGAGCAAGGAGCCCAACTCGGACTTGATCCCAGCACTCTGGGATCATGGCCTGAGCCAAAGGCAGACAGGTAATGACTGAGCCATCCAGGTGCCCCAGTGCCCCATCTTTCTAGGTATGTTTCTTGAGGTAAGGGAAACAAAAACAAAAATAAACTATTGGGATTTCATCAAAATAAAAAGCTTCTATACAGTAAAAAAAAAAAGTGTCAACAAAAATAAAAGGTAACTGGGGCACCTGGGTGGGTTAATCCTCTGCCTTCAGCTCAGGTCCTGATCCTGGGGTCCTGGGATCGAGCCCCGAGTCAGGCTCTCTGCTTGGTGGGGAGCCTGCTTCCCCATTTCTCTCTGCCTGCCTCTCTGCCTACTTGTGACCTCTCTCTCTCTCTGTGTCAAATAAATAAATAAAATCTTTAAAAAAATAAAAGTTAACCTATAGAAACAGAGAAAATATCTGTAAATGACATATCTGATAAAAGGTTGGTAACCAAAATATATAAAGAACTTTTAAAACTCAACACCCCAAACATGAAAATCCAATTAAAAAACAGGCAGAAGAGATGAATAGACATTTTTCCAAAGAAGATGTAGATGGTCAACAGACACATGAAAAGATGCTCAACATCACTGAGCATCAAGGAAATACATACCAAAACTACAATGAGACATCACCTCATATCTGTCAGAATGGCTAAAATCATCAACATAATGAGCAGGTGTTAATGAGCATGAGAAAAGAGGCAAACCCTCTCACACTGTTGGTAGAAATTCAAACTGGTGCAGCCACTCTGGAAAACAGTCAGAGGTTCCCTGAAAAGTTAAGAACAGAACTACCCTATGATCCAGCTATTGTACTGCTGGGTATTTACCCAAATACAAAGCACTAATTCAAAGAGATACATGCATCCTGATGTTTATAATAGCATTGCCTACAATAGTCAAGATATGGAGGTAGCCCAAGTGTCCAGATTGATGAATGGATAAACAAGATATGATACACACACACACACACACACACACACACACACAGAGCAGAGTATTATTCAGCCATAAAAAAAGGATGAAATCTTGGTATTTGCAATGACATGGGTGGTATTAGAGAGAACAAAGCTCAGTGAAGTCAATTAGAGATAAATACCATATGATTTCACTCATATATGGAATTTAAGACAAATGATCAAAGGGAAAAAAAAGAAAGGCAGGCAAACCAAGAAATACTCCAAAGTATAGAGAACAAACTGATGGTTACCAGAGGGGAGGTAGTGGGGGGGATGGGTGAAATAGGTGATGGGGATTAAGGAGGGCACTTGTGATGAGCACCAGGTATTGAATGGAAGCACTGAATCACTATATTGCCCACCTGAAATTAATATTACAATGTATGTTAACTGGAATCTAATAAAAACTTTAAAAAAAGAGAAGAAAATGTCATAGGTTAGAAAAAATGGATCAAATACCAAAAAAAAAAAAATCAATAAACCCAAGTATGTTAAAAAATTAAATATAAATAGGCTAAAATATTCAGATGAGAATTGTCAAACTGAAAAGGCAACAAGCAAAACAAACAATATACTTTGCCTCTTAAAAAATGAAATATAAAGCTACGACATGTTGGGAATAATAGGATGTACAGTGGACCTTTGAACAATATGCAGATTAGGGGCACTGATCCCTGTGTAGTCCAAAATCATGTAAAACTTGTGATTAAGTTAACTACTTCACTACTATAGCCTACTGTTGACCGGAAGAATTACCAATAATATAAACAGTCAATTAACACATATTTTCTACGTTATATGTATTATGTATTATACACTGTATTCTTAAAAGAAGCTAGAGAAAAGAAAATGTTATTAAGAAAATCATAAGGAAGAGAAAATACATTTACAGTGCTATACTGTATTCATTGAAAAAAAGTATATGTGGATCCATGAAGTTCAAACTTGGATTGTTCAAGGGTCAACTGTACTATGAAAACAAACACTAAATATGAAATCTGGCATGACTATATTAATATCAGACAACATACTTTAAGGCAAAAGCATTATTAGGAATAAAGACATTTAATAAAGACATTTAATATAGTAACCTATATTCTAAATTCTGTATGCATACAATAACTTAGGTCAAAATAGATACAGGGAACATTGACAGAACTAAGAAATGAGAAATAGGCACAGCTGAACTGACAGAGTGAGAAATAGAAAAATAATATACAATAATGATGGGAGATTTTTATATATCTTCACTATTCTGAAATTTAATACCATTGGGGGAGGTGGAGAAAATTGCTCTCCTGCCTTAAGACACCGCCCCCATAACTAAAACTGACAAGGATGCTTTTAGGGAAAAAAAAAATTTACAGACTAATCTCTCACATGAACACAGAGGTAAAAATCCTAAACAAATTATTAGCAGATTAGTTTAATCCAGCAATATACAAAATAAGATAATACAGGATGAACAAATGGGGTTTATTTCAGAAGTGCAAGGGTAATTTAATATTTGAAATCAATTAATCTAATTAACACTATTAACCAAAAAGGGGAGGAAATCCCTTATTTTGAAAGATTTATTAACTAGCAATTCATAAAATCCAACATCCATTCATAATGAAAACTCTTAGCAAACTATGAATAGGAGGGAATTTCTTAATCTGATAATATATCTATAACAACCCACAGAAAACATTATACTTTATGAATTATTGAAAGCTATTCTCTTTAAGATTTCAAAGAAGAAAACAGTATCTCCTGTCACTATCCTATTCAAAATTGTATAGGAAACACACTGGAAGAAAGATAAAGGCATAAAAACTAGAAAGGGGAAATTAGAGTCTTTACTAGCAAATGATATGATTGTATATGAAGAAAATCCCAAAGAACATATAAACTATTAGAATTAAATTTCATCAATATCTGAGTATAAGGTAAATATATAAAAAGGAACTCTATATTGTGGCTCTCTATATAGGAACTCTCTATATATGTTGCTATATCATAACAAATATATAAAAGTGAAATTTAAAAAATAATACTATTGGTAGGAACATCAAAAAATCAAACAGAGTCCTAACAAAATATGAGCAAGGCATTTAATTGAGAGATTTTTCTAAAAATTCTAAAAAAGTGGAAAGATATACAATATTCACCAATAGTAAATATGTCAGTCATCTCTTCCAAACTGATCTATATAGCTCTAAAAGCTCAACACAATCTCAATCAAAAACCCCAACATTTAATTTCTTATGTAGACATTAACAAGTTGACTCTAAAATTTGCATTGAAATAAGAAGGGCCAAGGATGGCTAAAGCAGTCTTGAAGAACAGAGCTGGAAGACAGAGTGGTATTGGTGCAAAGACAGAAAAATTGAACAATGAAATAGGATAGACTTCGAACAGAAACTACATATCTGATTTATAACATCTAGTTTATCTGCCTCATGACACAAGTGACACTGCAGTACAGTGAGAAATTTTTTTTTTCAATAAATGTTTGATTTTCAATAAATGTTGCCAGGTCAGTTAGATATCTATAGGAAAAAATTCTTATATCCTGGTTCAAACAATAAGCAAAATCTATTCAAGATGGACTGCAGATGGAAGTATGAAAGGTAAAACAATAAAGCTTTCAGAAGAAAACATAGGATACCATGCTCATTAGCTTGGAATAGGCAAAGATTTCTGAAATAGGACACAAAAGATGCTAACCATAAAGGGAACAACTGATAAATTGAACTATATTTGTGACAGTTTTTTACACCAATTTGGATCACAGGCTGCTCAGCTATCTGATTAAAATTATTTCTGGGTGTGTCTGTTAGGGTGTTTCTGGAAGAGATTAGCATTTGAATTGGTAGACTGAATAAAGCAGATTTCCCTCTCCAGTGTGGGTGGACATCATTTCTTCCCTTGAGAGCCTGAATAGAACAAAAAATGTAGGGGGAGGGTTCACTAGGGGACTGCATGATTATGAGAGCTGGAAAATCAATCTTCTACTGTCCTCAGTACTCCTGAATTTCAGGCCTTCAAACTCAGACCATAATCTATACCATTGGCTGTCAGGCCAATGAAAACCCCTAGCTTTCCTGAGATTCCAGATTGCAAACAACAGATCATGGGACTTCTTAAGTTCCATGGTCAAATATCCATGGATATTCTGTTTCTCTGGAGAAACCTGACCAATACATTATTAAAATTAAGAATTCTGATAATCAAAAGTCACAATGAAGAAAGTACAAAGACAACTCACAGAGAAGTAGAAAATATTTTATATATCTACCTCCAACAAAGATTCATATCCAGAATTCATTTTATACTATTTACAACCTAACTTGACTTTTATCAACATAAAAAAATTTAATAAAGGGAAGCACCTGCCTGGCTCACCTGAAAGGGCATGCAACTCTTGATCTTGGGGTTGTGAGTTTGAGCCCTGCATTGAGTGTAGAGATTTAAATTAAAAAAAAAAAAAAAATTCTGCAGCCGCAGCAACTTCTAACCAGACACATTGCCAAAGGCAAGGGAAGCAACGGCAAAAATAAACTTCTGGGATTTCATCAAGATAAAAAACTTTTGCACAGCAAAGGAAACAGTCAATAAGACCAAAAAGACGACAGAATGGGAGAAGATATATGAAAATGAAATCAGATAAAGGGCTAGTATCCAAAATCTATAAAGCACTTATCAAACTCAATACCCAAAGAACAAAAAATCCAATCAAGAAATGGGCAGAAGACATGGACATTTCTGCAAAGAAGACATCCAAATGGCCAACAGACACATGAAAAAGTACTCAACATCACTCAGCATCCCAGAAATACAAATCAAAACCACAATGAGATAACCACATCACACCAGTCAGAATGGTTAAAATTAAGAAGTCAGGAAACAACAGATGTTGGCAAGGATGCAGAGAAAGGGGAACCCTCCTACACTGTTGGTGGGAATGCAAACTGGTGCAGTTACTCTGGAAAACAGTATGGAGTTTCCTCAAAAAAGTTGAAAATAGAGCTACCCTATGACCCAGCAATTGAACTACTGGGTATTTACCCCAAAGATACAAATGTAGTGATCCGAAGGGGCACGTGCACACCAATGTTTATAGCAGCAATGTCCACAATGGCCAAACTATGGAAAGAGCCTAGATGTCCATCAACAGGTGAATGGCTAAAGAAGATGTGGTGTGTATGTATACAATGGAATATTATGCAGCCACCAAAAATGAAATCTTGACATTTGCAATGACACGGAGGGACTAGAGGGTATTATGCTAAGCAAAATAAGTCAATCAGAGAAAGACAATTATCATATGATCTCACTCATATGTAGAATTTGAGAAACAAAGCAGAGGATCATAGGGGAAGAGAGGAAAAATGAAACAAGATGAAGCCAGAGTGTGAGACAAACCATAAGAGAATCAATCTCAGGAAACAAACTGAGGGTTGCTGGAGGCGGGGGGGTGGTAAGGATGGGGTGGTTCGGGGATGTACATTGGGGAGGGTATGTGCTATGGTGAGCACTGTGTATTGTATAAGACTGATGAATCACAGACCTGTACCCCTGAAACAAATAATATATGTTAATAAAAAATAAAATAAAAAGCTCAAAAATAAAATTTCTGAAAAAAATTAACACAAATGAATATCAAATAAACAGACATGTAGGAAAGTAAACATCAGCTTCAGGTTCAGTTGCGTTGACTTCAACTAAAAATGAGAAATAAAAGTATAGCACTTCTAAAATTATAAACAAATACTAATACTTACAATTTCAGAACTCCTTATAATTTTCAGAGTATGTTCACATTCCTACTTTATAGTTATAACTAAAATTGAAAGAGGACTTGGCCATACTGATGTTCATTTGAATGTTGAATGACAAGACTTAATTGTCACTAGATGCCAGGCATTAGCTAAGCAATGAAGTGGTCTAAACAGAAGTAGTTCCCACCAGCTTCTAATTACCTTAGGACAAATGCCTAAGTTGAAAATTATTGTAGCAAATTACATGAACAATTCTGTTTCAAGAACCTTGAAAACTTGCACAGCATCTGATACTATAATTTACATCTAGGCATTTATCCTAAAATCATAATTAGACTCAGGATGGATATCCACTGCAGAAAAGTTTGTCACAGAGAAAACATGAAAACAACACAACTCTCCAACTGTGGAACAATAATATATTATTGTATACCCAGAGATAAATGGAACAGTAAGTACCATTAGTAGTGAGAATTCTCATTTTATCTCTTTTCAAAAGTAGGATTTACCTCTTTAAAATGACTGTAGGGGAAGTAAAGAGATTCGTTTTCACTTACACTTTTTTACTACTAAACTGAGCATCTTATGAATATATTTGTTGGCCATTGGCAATTCTTCTCTTATGCTTTGTCTGTTTTTATCCTTTGGCCATTATATTGGATGGGCATTCATATTTTTATTAATGTGTAAGACCTATTTATATGTTGGGGAGGAAAAAGAAAGTATAGAAATCTTCGCATCTACTGTATTCTGAAGTGTTAGGCTTAGGGTTTTAATAGGAGTCAACTCATTTTAAATTAAAATTCTTATTTCTCATTTCAATTTTATGAACACTATCAGAAAGGCTAAAATAGAACTCTCAAATAAGATAAGTTCAAAATAGTAAGAACCAAGGTAGACTTCTGGCATGGAGATGAAAACATAAGAAGTTTTAAAGAATTTACTGCACTTGTCTATAGAAGTAAAACAAAATCTTTTAAGTATAAAAAAAGTTTTAGATAGTATTCAGTGACATCCAAGAAGTTTTAGCTACCATTAATTATGAAAATGAAATTGCCATTTTTTAAAGTAGATTCAGACACTCTTTCTATTCAGTTCTTTTAAAAAATTGAGCTTTAATGATAGGAAAGAGAACTACTTTACAAAGACATTGCAAAAAATAAACTTTAAGCTTGCATAAAGGGGGTCACAGTTTATAATTAAAATATTAAGTTAAAATATTTTGACAACTAATTACAGTCTTAATTTCTCTGGTTTTAAGCTTAGTCTGTTGTCAGTATTAACTTCATCAAATAACAAATGATAGAGAGGTCTCCTAACAGTTCTCCGTCCCTCTAACCCTACCTCACGCCACGCCAAAGAAAAAACAAACAAGATACTCATTTTTTTTTAATGTACCTAAACTTTACAATCTTAAGGAAATCTTGTTTTAAGCAAAAACAGTTATTTACTTATTTTTAATATTTTTTCCTCTTGTGGAAGTGTTATTGGAAAGTACCACAATTGGTTGCAATGTTAAACCAAAAACACTATAATGTTATACTTGGGACTTCAACAACTTTCCCAAATGAGTAGTATCAGAAGAAAAGAAGATACCACATGGGACTCTTATTAATTCTTAGACAAGGAAATAAAAAAAAGAAATTCCTCTTAAAATCCATTCCACTTTCTTGACTCACTCCCAATGCCAACTCCCTTCCATTTTCCACTGTAGCCTCTGGGACACATCTGATTATAGGCAAGGTCCCCTGCCCCCTGTTTCTCTTCAGACTCCACCTCTGCCTAAAAGGAAACCTGTCTCCTCACCCAGGAAATTGCTTCTCCTGCGGCCAGCAGGAGAGAGAGTTACTCATTCTTCAAGACTATATAACTCCCCTACTTTTCCTGGCAACTCCTCTCACCCTACTTTGAAGCCCAGAACTAATGGCAGTATCGCCATCCCTCCACCTACCTAACCATCCAACAAATATATACTTAGTGGCTGCTATGTGCCAGGCACCCTGTTAGATGTAGGCTACAGAACAGTAAATCCCACTATTAAAGTCTAGTAGGACAAATATCACAGGATCACACAGATAAAACATTGCCAATTCTGAAAGAAAAGAGTAGGAAGTGAATTGAAAGAATGAGGATCTAGTCAGGCCAAAGTAGGGGAAAGAGTATTTCAAAAGAAAAGCAGGAATGAACTCAGTTTTCAAGGAAACCAAGTGCAACTGGGCATAGTGGGTGAGGAGGAAAATGGTAGGAGAGGGTGGGGAAGTGGGCAGAGCCATGAGGCCAGGAACCTGAGCCAAAACATGCAAGAATTTAAGGGTTCTGTTGAGGATTTTGGATTATTCTAAATGTCATCAGAAACCAGTGGTAGAGTTAAAAACTTTCATTCCTTAGCACAGTGACCTACTCATCTGCCCACATCTAACCAGGATGCTTGCCCTTCAGCTCTACTCCAATCCTTTCCACATTCTAGAGGACTTCAACGCCCACACCTTCTCAGTGACATGGCACCCTGCATGCCAGTGACCTCTACTAAATAGACTTCTCACTTTTTCCTTGTCCCTAACTAATACCCTCTGTGAAAACCTAATTCCAGTACTTCATTGTCAGACCATAACTTCTCACTAGTCCTCCTCTTCTACTCCCTAACATGACTGTCCTCCAACCTTTAAATTTTTTATTAACTGATTAGCAAATAATCACACTGGAATAAGTGGAATAAATACTATTTTCTCCATCCCTACCAAGGCACGTAGGCTTCTCAACACCTTTCTCCATGCTTACACCAACATATGTCAACTTACTCATGAGACTTTTTTTTTTATTACAAAAGGTGAATCATACCAAATACATAATTGACTCTTAAGTTTAAAATAAAAATTTTAAAAATAAAAATTATGAGCAAATCTCAAACCAGCATATAGATTGAATTCAATCTTTAAGTTGCTGTGCAGTATTCTCGGTACAGACAACAATGCCTGTGTTCCCCTCCACCGGGGACTTTTGCTTTTTGTTCACTTCAACAAACTTATGGACCCCAGAACACCTTGAAGCGGGCTCTTCAGTGGAGTGAAGTGCTTCCAGTCTTGGTAGTTGAGAAGAATTGATGCTCATGACTGAGAGCATCTGGGAGCAGAATGGTTTTTCAGAGCCCTTCAGCTGAGGGTAGCTGATCTCAGGCCATGAGAACTGAAGCCATCTGCCTTTCATCACCTGGTTTGCTACTGCCCAAGAAATGTGCAGGGCAGGCTGCTGACAGGTATTGAGGGAAACACAACCATGAAGAGGCAAGGAAAATTAAAACTCATATGGGGTTTGGAAAGAAAGATGGCCAGCAGAACAGAAACTCGAGATTCCTACTGTAATAGAACCAATGGAAGAAACAGATGAGAATTTTAATGAAAATATAATGGAATTACAATACTAAACAACAACAACAAAAAAAAACCCCAAACCCAATACTTTTAGGAACTAAAAAGCATGAGTTCTTAATTAGAAACTCAATATCCAACAGAAAGAGAATGACTGCTCTTGAGAACGACATTACTCGTCAGAAAAATCAGGTCGAAATACCTCACAAGATACCCTGTGACATACCCCAGGGGAAAAGGCAAGTTGTGTGGAGATCATATCCAGGAGACAAAACAAGGAAGAAGAAAGGAACATGTGGAGAGGTAATAATTGCATAAATAATGGGAAAAACTTTTAGGACTCAAGAAAGACTTGAGGCCCTAAATATCAAGGATAGAGAAAACCCTGCCAGGCTGTCAGCACTATGGAACAAGTTTCTGGGATGGTGGAGAGCTGGCAGAAAGGACAGTGCTCAGGAACACCAGGGCACTGACTCTGGGGCTCCCTGAAGCCGAGTTTGGCACCAGAAGAGCCCAATGTCTGTCCTCCAGGCTACAGTTCTCCTAGGGTCTGGCATACTTCCTGTTGTCCTTTGTCAGGAGCATCTGAATACCAACCCCAGGGCCTCCACAGTAGTCATTTCCTTCCACAGTCTATCTGAAACATTGCAGTGACTAATTCTTAACACAGACGCACAGACTACCTTGGTAAATATTAGAAGTAAATAAAAAGGAAATATTCATAGAGGAGGTAAATGCATGATAGTTCTAAGAAACCTCTACCTTTATTTACTTATGTAAATGAAGGTAGTATGGTCAAAGTTAAGAGCAGAGACTCTGGATACCTGCCACTTACTAAGTCTGTGGCCTTGTACAAGAAACCTTTCTGTGTTTGGGTTTCCTGAAAAATAAATGGAACTAATAGCACCCATTAAGTGCTACTAAGTGTAAAGAATAAATAAGTTATTACATATCCCACACAGGGAGCTCTGTCCTCCACACGATGAGTCCTCAGTAAATAAGAGCAATGCCACTGCTGCTTGCAACAGCAAAATAGCACTGTACGTAGAATTTTAATTTTAGAATCAGAAGAATTAAGCTCAAATGTCAACTTTAAAATTTAAGGGTTTTATACCATAGTTATGGTAGTTAATCCTTCTACACCTACAGTTTTCTCATATGTAACAGAGGAATATAAATACCTTTCTCTCCCAACATCCATTCATCCATCTATCCACGAACATCAGCCAAGCATCTACTACGTACTGGCTATTGTATGGTGGCTGGAAGTCTAGTACACAGTACTCAAGAACCTTAGTTTCCTTTTGTTGGAGTATTTCTTAAATCTCTCTTTGCCTCAGGGGGTGAAGAAAGGACCACAAGGGTCAAGTATGTGTTTTGGTAAAAGAAGTATGATTTAAAAAAAAAAAAAAGGCAACATTAATATTGTTAGCAACTGTTGGGCAAAAAACATGGCCAGTTCCTGAAATTACTATATTAAGCTATTTTAAGAAAAATACTAGTAAGCAGTTGTGTCATGAACAAATATCTCCTGCAGTTCCTATGACAGTCTTAGGAGTGAGGGGGACCGACCAGAAAGAAGCAGGATCCCATTTCTAGTCAGAGAAGAGGATAAAACCTCTCGGGGAGACAGCTCTGTTCATAGTCTGGACCATGTAGTACACAATTTGCTTCTCTGAATGATCTTTTGAGACCTGAGTGCTGTTTGAATAAACAGCCCCCAAGCCATTGTCTGAGAGGAGACCCTATTACCTGATTGCTTGTTGACAACATCAGTCCCCTTTTAGAGGATCCTACCTTAGCACATCAGGTAGGAGACTAGGGGGAGTAAGTTCTTGGTATCTCTTTTATGTCACTGCAATAATGAAGACCTTATCCTACAACTTCTTGGTATTAACACTGCTTATTTTGATCATCCCAAGGGTTGGCTATGGAAAGGGGTGGAACAAGCTGTTCCCTTTAATCTTGGAGTTAATTTAGGGCTTTAGAAGGTTTACAGTGACAATCCCAGACAATCACTAATAAAAAAATGAAACAGAAAAGAGACTACAAACTCACAGGAGAGCCCAAATGCCCACTCTTTATAAATAAACAATGTATGCCAACATGTTTTCAACTGTCACTATAAGTTAATATTCTCTATTAAAAGCCTCATAGAAATTATAATGGCATCATACTTGAAAGAGTATTAATTTGACATCTGGTATCTTTAGAAAGCATATAATTATACTATTTTTAAAAAAGATTTTATTTGTTTATTTGTGAGAGAGAATGAGAACACAAGCAGGGGGAGCAGCAGGCAGAGAGAGAAGCAGGTTCCCCACGGAGCAAGGAGCCCGTTGTAGGAATTGATCCCAAAATCCTGGGATCATGACCTGAGCTGAAGGCAGCCACTAAACCGAATGAACCACCCAGGTGTCCCATATAATTATACTATTACTAACAATTAATATCCAGAATACTTTCCTTGTTTTATAAATCTATATTGATATCGATATTGATATTAGATCTATAAAATCAAGGAAAAAAATATATATATATTACCACAAAGTAAAACAACTACACATGTTATATATGTTATTCAAAATCATGTATTTGGCTTAAAACTGGCCTAGATTTATTACAAATTCACTTAAATGATGGCTACAGACAGTCACAAAAAATGATTCTGGCTTTTTTGTGTGTGTGTGAAAACCATTCCAAAAATCAATATAATTTAAATAGGTATTTAAACCAGAGCTAAATGAAAATTATCCAGCAAAAAGGAATACTAACATCTGTATCTTATTTTAAAGTTGCAAATGGATAATAAATTGTATTTAAGAAAACTACATAAAAACTCTACTACTACCACCCATAAATTAAAGTATATTTATTATTATTTTTGTACCTAATCATGTTTTAGACTTAGAGTAAAATCCTATTGCTTCTAGAAAATAAATCCAACCATTTATCCAAACATTGTTACATAAGAAGTTTTAAGAAACTGTAAATAATTCTTAATACTCTCATTTTGATTCTCCGACTTTTCAAGACTATGTTGTATTTCCTTCAAACACACTTCCTGGTGTTGTGCTTTCTAAATAAAGAAAAAATAAAGATAATCAATAATGACATTCATATCAAAGGGTAGAGTAAAATCCAGCATAACTAAAGTACACACATGGTTGATCTTACTGTGATATAGTTTGTTGTAATACAATCAACGTCAAATGATTACATATTTAAAATGATTAACATAATAGATTTTATTTAAAACCATCATAACTATTTTTCATTACATTTAACATGACCTATTTTAATACCAGTTTTTGCCATTTTCATATTTTATACATAAGTATAAAATACTTATTTCGTATTTTCGTATTTTATACATTCGTATTTTATTTATAAGACTTTTGTTATCTTAAAAAGTGACAGAATTCTAGTTTTGATAATATGAACATTTTTAGAATCCTTTAAAAATAAAAGGAACGCTCATTATTATAATAGGTGTTCTCTGAGGGAAAAATTAAAAGCCTAATATATTTTTTTAAAATATTCGGTTGCATATAAATTCTCAAGTAGATCTATTCACTGAAAATACTTCAGATAGACAGGCTGCAAATAACATCTAGCTTCCAACTGAAATGTAGGCACCTTAAGAAGAGAAATCTTTTATTTCCTTCCTATCTGGTAGTCAATGACACGTGATACCTTCTGAAACTGAGCAATACCCCTTGGGGGCAGTGGAGTGGTATGAAGCAATGTGCTAGGCTGCGCTACACAAAGTGTACAGAATGAATACAGCAAATCTTTGTGAAACATCAGTTTTACTCAACGGTTTGGAGGGAAAAATACTAAGAACACACCTCTATTGTAGGGGAGAATGTAAAATGCTCATGGATTTTAGGATAATCTGTTAGACTACCAAGCATTTCAGGCTTCAGGCAGGGCAGCTCAGGTTAAGCTTGGGTCTCTGCATTCACCCTGCTCCAGCTGAAGCACTGGGGCAGAAAATCCAAAGAAGTCTGCTTGTGGGCAGGGCACTGTAGAGGACACTAGAGTATAACCAACTATGACACTGGCTTTCAGGCTGCTTACAACTCAACTGGAGCTAGGACATGCATACAAAATAAATACTGACCTGCCCACAGAATTGTCCCCTGGAAGGGACAGAACACACAGACTCAGCAATGTCTAAATCCTTGCTTAGAATTCTAGATTGTTATTACTATAAAAATTAGCAAATTTAATAGAATACCACGTCTTAAACTCATTTATTTTGCAGATTTAATCAAGCACTGAGAACATTATAGAGAAACCCAACTCATCTCACTACTTATTTCTTCAGAAGCTTAAAGATTTTATTTACTTAAAGATTTTATTTATTTATTTGAGAGAGAATGAGTGAGAGACAGAATGAGAGAGGAGAAGGTCAGAGGGAGAAGCAGACTCCCCAGGTAGCTGGGAGCCCGATGCAGGACTTGATCCTGGAAGTCCAGGATCATGACCTGAGCCGAAGGCAGTCGTTCAACCAACTGAGCCACCCAGGTGCCCTCTTCAGAAGCTTTAATGACACACGCTTTTTAGTATCAGAAATACTGATGGTGAGAAAAGAAAATTAAAGAATAAATATATAAATAAAAGATTTAGAATAAAGAGCAGACCCATGCTACATTAAAAGTGAGAAATGTTTGTTCTGATTAAATTGCCATGGAAATTTTGATGATAAAATTTTGGTGATAAAATTAAATTAATATTGCATAACAAAAATCATTTAACTTTTGAACTTTTCACGTTTTCAACTTTCTAGACACTTGGGAATGAAAAAATAGTGTTTCCTGCTCCTCTGACTCCCAGAAAAGATAAAGTATCATCATTTTCTATATCATCGAGTAGACTGTTTTCAAGTACTTTAGTCACAACTAGTGCTAGCTTCCATAGTATCTTATGCTAATTGACTATTTTCATGAATACTTTGGAAAAGACATCAGATGATTAATTAAACACAGTGAATTTGGGATTCTCATTTCATGGCTGAGTGGCCCACAGTACCTATCTTAAATTTACTTAATTTACTTGAATATTACTTAATACAAACTCATCACTTTTTAAAGTATAATATTCATTACTCAAGACAGATATCAAAGTCTAACTCAAAATAGTTTAAATTGTATATCTTAAATAATGAAAAATTCGTACCAGAAATTCCTCAGTATAATTTACTAAGCAGCTGTTGTGTGAAAGTAATATGCAGTAAAGGGCCTGATGAGACTTTGGGGAAATGTGCTGGGAGCTACCAAGGATGCAGGGTAGTTATTCTTTGGCATAACCATGACATTTAAAATTTTTATGAGTTTTATTATTTGTTATTCTTAATATTACCAGTAAAGCATGAGTCCTGATTCTGCTCACTTCATACTTTAACTAAACTACAGGGTAAGAATGTTAACTGCTAATTTATTTTTTATGAAAATACATTAAGCCATACTAATACTTACACTGTTCATTTTGCAAACAAGTTGATTTTGTTCTTCATTTTTCTTTCTAAGCTCAGTTTCCAGATTTAATATTTTAATCTGTAAAGCCCTCTCTCTAGATGACATTTTCTCTATTTCTTCAGAAACCTGTAATTTTCATTAAAAGAGCAAAATAACTAAATATGCTTTTTTTCAAGTATGATCTAAAGCCTTGACATACTTAGACTGTACTTCTTTTTCTGAACAGTTTAATGACAAAATATTTAAAGATGTTCTATCCTGAGGAAACACAAATAACATAAGTATGCTTACTTCTCTTTGCAGTAAAAGTATCTGCAAAATTAGCCTGAGATGGAACAAGTATACATATTTGCAGTCCTCTGTGACTCAGGTAGATGTTTTGCCCAACATTATATTTTTATAACCTATTGAGACCAGCTGGCATGTTGCATGGATTTACATTCACTGTGGTGTTCAGAGTGGGGGTAGGGCACAGCAAGTTCTCATTCAGTGCAGGCGGCAGACTGGGTAGATGAGATAGGGGCAGGGCATGGGATGTAGACACTTCATTCACATATACAACAAGAGACTGGTTTTTCATTCATTCACTCACAGAGCGCTCTGAATTTGAGTTCTCTTATTTCTATGATTGCTTATTTTAGCAGAAAGCTAGCTTAGCTATGTTCATCCAACAATTCGGCTATGTAGTAGCCTATTTGCAGGAATGCTGGGTTGGAGCCACAAGAATAAGAGCTGAGACGAGGCCTAGTTAAGGAGCAAGGAGCTAGTGGGAAGGACTGTCCTCTAATCATGCTCCTGCATGATTACTTTATTATAAAGTAATTTACAAAGATTTCTTTGCACCAGTTCCAAGGGCAGCAGTATGAGGGATGCTAGCAGGATCTGAAGCTATAGGAGAAAGAGCCTTTGACAATGTCCTCAGTTTGGACAATAGTGACAAGGCAGTGACAGCACTCCTCACCTGGCAGGAACTAGAGACAGACAGCCTCACATTCCAGTGCAGCAGGAGAGAAAGAAGCCAGACACATCGCTGGGGACTCTGAACACTTCTCAGAAGGAATCTTAGACACCTAGCATTTCTAGGAGAAAGTCTTTTATTTTCCTCCCAAAGGTTGATGGGGCTGAGAAATCTGGATTACATTTCTATCATCGGCAATACATTTTACAACCTAGCTTTTATCCAAGGATGTATCTTTCAAAATAAATCTAAATTAGTTTCCCAGAGTTATAAATATATAGATAGATAGATAGATAGATAGATATGCATATATATACACACACACACATACATATACATATGTGTATATATGTATGTATATAGCACGTGTGATGTAAGAGCCACAATTCAGTGATATCAGATTTTATCTAACTTACATGAAGTTGCCATTAACAAACTTGAGAAAGACGTGGGTGGAAGAGAGTTTAGAGGGAAAGACAATTTGGTATTGGACATGTTAAGTTTGAGATGTCACGTAAGCAGCATAATATCTGACTCTAGTTCTCAGGAGAGACAGAAGTCTGGGGTGGAGACAGACAACTAAGAGTCGTCATGGAATAGACAATCTCTTTTTAGCATCATTCAATCTGATGAGGAAACTCATCATCCCCATTTCACTAATTAAGAAACTAGAATTTCAAGAAGTCATTCACTCTGGGTCAGGGTGTAATGCGTTAGAGCCAGAGTTCAAATCCAGTTCTAGCTGGACTCCAAAGCCCACCTTAAGTCCTTTCAAGACTACATTTTCAAGTCATTTGATAAATTTACCTGTTAAGACCCTCCTGTATTATTTCCAACCACCACCCCTGACAATAAACTAACAATGTCTTCTGGTGCACCTTGTACCTCCCTCTGTTGTAGCACCGACATGCTGGATGACACTTGTCTGTTTATATATTATCTTTCCCCTGGACTATGAGTGTCCTGAGAGTTGAGGCCAGGTCTGTTGGAGGAGGTTATCAAAAAGATGTGACTTGGGGCACCTAGGTGGCTCAGTGGGTTAAAGCCTCTGCGTTCGGCTCAGGTCATGATCCCAAGGTCCTGGGATCAAGTCCCGCATTGGGCTCTCTGCGTTAGAGGGAGCCTGCTTCCTCCTCTCTCTCTGCCTGCCTCTCTGCCCACTTGTGATCTCTCTCTGTCAAATAAATAAATAAAATCTTAAAAAAAAAAGATGCAACCTCCATCTGACCCACAAGCTGAACCTGGGCAATTATAAGCTCCCCACTCTCTCCCTTGTGCTTTAGATATCTGTTCTGCTTTCCTGCCCTGCTCCCAGAAGCCACTCCAAGTAAAGAGCCTTAAGAAAGGAATGTGGTGTTGAGGCTATTTGGACTGGGTACGTGACAGAACCTAGTTAAGGCCCTGTATATAGACTTTTAAGATTCTGTCAGGTGTGGAAATCTATTCATCTTGTGGCCATCCAAGAAAACTCTTGTGTTGCCTCGCTTATCAAACCTGTCACTTTCCAACCTGGAGTGGTTTGTCTCTTTCTACGGTCTCCCCGTGCCCTCTGTACACAGGTTTCCCATAACACCAGGGAAACTGCTGAGAAGCTTGTAAACTAACAAGGTTTTATTCATCTTTTCATCTCAAATAGTAGCGGAGTGGCTGACAACACAGTGAGATGTTTATTAAATGCTAACCAAATGGATTTAACTGGAAATTTAATTCTTACATGTATTTAATGTAACAATATTGGCCAAAAGAAAAGGGAGTTGAGCTCTACGGCTCACCAGATCCTGATCAAAACCAAAACGCTCAACAATTTGAACAACTGCTTTGGTTTTATGTAAAAAAAACAAAAAGCAAAAGAAAGAGGAGGGAGGGGAGCTCCTTCTGTTTGCCATCTATGCCTCTACCCTGCCACACCATCATTTACCTACTGAAGTAACTGCACCAGTAATACAGCTACCCTGTCATCAGGATAAAAACAATAACTGTAGGTTTGGTAAGATGAGATATTGTCTGTTTAAAAGGACGACTCTTGGGTAAACTAATTAAAAAGTTTCTAAATAAAGGCCATCTGTACCTTTTGTCTTCCTTCTTCTAAAGCAGCTTCCAGCTGTCTGGCCAATGCTGTATATTCTGCAGATTTCTCTTTAAACTTAAGATTGCTATGCTTAAGACATTCTTCTTGGTTTGCCAGCTTCTTTTCAAGCTCTTTATTTTCCACATCCATCTGTTCTAATTTTCTTTTTACAGAAAACATATATTTTAAAATTATAGTGCGTAGAGAAAAATGTAACACCAATTTTAAGTCAATTTAATACTTACTGTTTAAGGTTTTCACACTTCAACTGAATAAGATAATTTTCCTCTTCCAGAGAAAGCTTTCTCAGAAGATTATGATTTGCATCAACCTAAAAGGGGAAAAATAAAGTTTTCTTGGTTATTTTTTTCTAACCAACTTCCAAAGAAATCTATACACTTTATCGTTAGAATAATCATAAAAAACAAGAAAACATCACTATTATTAATACTCCTACACAGAGAGATACAAAGAAACACTACATTGTTAAAACACAAGCTCTTGAATTCCTGTTTAGTGCCTCATGTAAAATCATCTACTAAAATTCTTTCTGAACGATGGCAATTAATACATTCTGAACAATGATTTCTTGAAAAAGGGCGTTTATTTTATTAAGTAAATTTGAAGACCAAAAAGTATGAATCTCCTATTGTTGGATATTTAGGTACTCTTACAATTTCTTGTTTTACCTAAAGATAGTGATTGATAATTTACTCTGAAGTTGTAACTACAAGTAAAAATGATTATTTGTGAGAAACAAAATAAAACAAGCAAATCAACCACAGAAAATTTGGGGATATCAAGACAGAATATTCTTCCTATTGCTTCAAAAGCTATACTTATTTTAAGAAGCTTGGAAAATAAAATTTTTCTCATAATTTACTTAATAATTTAGGTTATCTATGCAGATTTGGCATTTTCCTAGAAAAATCTCTTCTCAGAAATTTAAATTTAGCAAAATTTTGTTTGTATGCTTTTTAAAAACAGGATGCATTTCAAAATTAAAATCCAGATTACATTTGGAATATAGGGACTTGTTCCTAAAAATTGTTTCGCAAATAAAAACTTACTACCTCCTTGCACATGCATCTTTGAAAAAAATAATTAGAGAAATATTTATTAAGCACTTACTCTGTGCTAAGCATTGAATTAGGAGGTGGCTAAGTGGCGACTAACTGGGCACCCATGATCTTTGTTCTGATGGAGTACAGAAGTATATGTTGGCAAAAAAACCAAACAAACCAAGAATAATCCAAATGAGCTTGATGCACAATTCTAATTAAAATGAATTGTAATTTTTGTCAGGTAATTTACAATAACTTAGCTTATCCTCATGTCAAAAACTATGTATGTAAACATAGCATTGCTCCTTCTCCCATGCTATTACCATGTTCTGAGACATCTAAATGCAGATTTGTACGAATAAACTAAAATGAGCAATTTTAGTTAACAATTTTTCACAATACTGAAAGAATAGCTTGCAGAATATTACAGTCTCTGCAATAAACTGATAAATTGATGGAGATGGGAGTGTTAAAAAAAAAAAAAATCAACCCCCAACAGGAGTGCCCTCAACTAGTGAAATCATTCTGAAGTTTCCTTGAACCTATCTAGCAGAAAGCAGAATGCTGGCTGGACACCTGGCCCTGCAGCTCCCTAACGGTGCGCGCCTGGTCTGCACATTTCCCCTTGCAGTGCTGCAGACTCTCCTGACACTCGTGAAGCCTCTGTTCCGCCGCCGTCAACGAGTCGCGGACGTGTTCTAACTTCTGCAGATGAGACTCCATCTGCCCTCTCATCTGAGTTGTAGCATTAAGGAAACAAGTGCAAGGTCACACATTCAGCATTAATGTTTTTACTATCTTAAACACTAGATATGCTCATAATATAATAAGTATTTTAGGCATAATGGTTTTAAACAAAAAGATTGAACCAAATAAATATGATTAAACGGTAAATTAGACTCGGCTAACAAGAACACGTACCTCAAAAGTGGGCTGTACTTTGGTTTTCAAAAAGTTTGTTGAGCAAATAATACAACACTGTATGTTACTTACATTAGAATTCGAAGTTTTTAAATAGTCTTTAAAGAAAGTCTGTTGACTCAACGCATACAGTTATATTAGCTTACATGGAGAATGTTTAACCTACTTAGGAAAGCAAACTTTTTGATTCCTGTCATTTATCTTCAAGCATAGTCATAACTAGTAACGCTGGTATGGTCATTTGCTACCATCCAGCCATTAGGCTAAAGTAACTGTCACTTTGTCATTCAATCTTGTAACTCAGATATTTCAATTAAAACAGCCTTGCTGCACTCATCTTAGTCCAGCTGGTGGGATTACGGTATTATGCCAAGATAGCTCATATCATCAGTCTTCAGCGGACTGCCATTTCATCATTACAATAATTCTGAGCAAGTCTCTAAATTTACCTACATTCACCCCTTTGGTCATTGCAGTGCCTCACCGTGGCACTTTTGTGGAGATGTGACAAGAAGCACCTCTAAGAAATGCTTACATGGTTAATTTAAAAAACAAAACAAAACAAAACAAAACAAAAAAAACAGACATATGGCATGTAGGATTTTTTTTTTTTAAGATTTTATTTATTTTGACAGAAATCACAGGGAGGCAGAGAAGCAGAGAGAGAGGAAAGGAAGCAGGCTCCCTACTGAGCAGAGAGCCCAATGCAGGGCTCGATCCCCGAACCCCGGGATCATGACCTGAGCCGAAAGCAGAGGCTTTAACCCACTGAGCCACCCAGGTTCCCCGGCATGTAGGATGTTTACAGGAGGAAAAACACAAGACCCAGAGTCTTTCCCTGAAACAGGGAACACCTAGAGCTACCGAGCACATCTGGCATTCTTGATCACAAAAAAAAAATAAGAACAAAGCTTACCTCTGGGTCCCCAAATATCTAAGAGCCCATGAGAAAACCAGTGGAAAAGGAAAAGGAAAAATTTCATCTTAAAAAATGACTTTTCTGGTTTAATACCAGTTAGAAGACACTGTGACTCACGGCATCTGAAAATCACAGGCTTCTGCCCCATCAGCCTCCTGAATAGGCTGATGTAAATAAGATGTTTTATTTACAGTTCTGCCTAGCAAAAGAGGACAGCTTTGCGGTCTCATGAGAGAGAGAGAGACCAGGACACATAAAATGCTAGACATGCTGCTAAAAATAGGTAAAAAGTAATTCTAAGAAAGTAGTAACTTGCATGTTTGGTGGGCTATCTTTATCTCTGTTTCACAAGCGGAATGCCTACTCTGGTTGACCTCTTCTTCACATTGTGCCTCACTCAGACTTCTCAATCCCAAGATGTGGGGGCAACCCAGAGACAGTCACCTTATTACACTCAGTTGGAAGTGACTGCTAACATCCCATGACCTCTCCAGCCGGGAGTCAGTGCCCTATGACTTTCACTACTTCCTTACCAAAACAACATGAGAAGACCGGAAGAGAGATGCGGTTTCATTTAAAAAGTTAAAAATATTCACAAATACAAAATAACTTGCCAACACTGGCCTTCCCCTCATTCTGTTGCAATGGGGTGATAAAAGGGAAACGATGCTGCTTTTTTAAATAATATTTTTCTTCCAAAAAGCATTTAACAGCGAATATTTACTTTACTTTCTAGACACAAAAGATTTAGTACCAAAAACAAAAAGGTGGGATTAAAAATGAGAGATATTCAAGTTTGCAACTTATGGCTGATGAAGCCAGTGATAAGTGATAACCATTCTTTTGAGATATATGAATCTGCTCTTATATCAGAAAAATTAAACATTTATGCTATTTTTCAAATACTAAGGAAAAAGTAGAAAAACATTCACACAAATAAACATTTCAAGCCTGGAGGAAACACTATCTCCATAGAAAACAAACTCCTACAGAGATTAAAGACAGGTAATTTCTAGATCAAAACTACAGAAAATGACTATAATGAAAGAATATGTATAATATTCATAAAATACAAAACATATAAATATTATTTTATTGCTTAAAACATCAAACTCACCTTCTCTAATTTTTTATTTTTGTTTTTTGTAATTAGGTTATTTTCATGTAGCAAATTTTCACATCTGGTTTTCACCATTTCTGCTGCCTCTTGTAATTTTTGTATCTGAAAATAAAATATATTAGGACAACATATTTAATTAAAACCATAATATAAATTAAAAAACTAAACATCTGAATCTTTAAACAAATCATTATTTCCCTATCAACACCCTCAATATCTTTATCTAATGTTATTCCTACTTTAATAGAAGAATTGCTCAGTGTTCTACTCCAATCTACAACTCTTTTATGATTTACCTGTCTTTTCCGAACCATATTTCTAGACCCTCCCCTTAAGCCTGAATATTAGAGATCTTTATTTGCAAGTCAAGGTCACTTTAAAGAATAATTTTTAAAAAGAAATCTGAAGACTAAGGAGTAACTGAAATCTGCTGACATATTTGTCCACATGTGGATTTAAGAAAAGTCAGATTTATTACAACAACAACAACAACAACAACAAAAATACATACATACATACATATATATATATATATATATATATATATATATATATATATTTATAAACTGGCTCCCAAACCAATTACTTTACACTTAAGCAATGCTCAAAAAAAAAAAAAAAAATTCTGAGGCCTTTATACAAAGCCCAGAGCCCAGAACATGCACATTATTCTTGCTGACGGATTAAACCCAAACACCCAGCTGGCATTCTCAGTAACAGGCCCACAGTCCACCACACCTCCTTCCTACCTCTGGTAAGCGCTGCATGACTGCAGGATTCTACCTGGATGTTTTGACTCCATCCTCCCATCTAAACCATCCAGATGAACTTCCTACTTATCCACAGGATGCCCTCCCCTTAAGCTTTTACCTTTAGTTATTTATTCTTTAATTCAAATGTTCTCTCTTCCAGCAAAACCCAGCTCATTATTGACCAGTTTGGTACCATCATTAAGGATCTGCATAAGTCCCATCTTTCTCATAAAGTTTTTCTTGAATACTCATTTTCAAAATATAAGGTTTTCTATAAACTAACACTGAACATAGCTCTATTCCAAATATATTTTCACAATTCTTATCCAAGTCCTTCATGTGAGTAAATCAGAATTTTATTTATTGGGAAAGAGGGAGTACTGAGTTTTAATGACCCTAAATCAATGCCATTAAACATCTAAAATGACAATATAACTAAGTTTAACAAGATTATACATAAGATTCACATTTCATCTACATAACTAACTTTAGATCTACTTTTTGGAATAGCCAATACATACACAGCCAAGGCCTGAATCAAGAATCAGTAGAATCGGGGCACCTGGGTGGCTCAGTGGGTTAAGCTGCTGCCTTCGGCTCGGGTCATGATCTCAGGGTCCTGGGATCGAGTCCCGCATCGGGCTCTCTGCTCAGCAGGGAGCCTGCTTCCTTCTCTCTCTCTCTCTCTGCCTGCCTCTCAGTGTACTTGTGATTTCTCTCTGTCAAATAAATAAATAAAATCTTTAAAAAAATAAAAAATAAAAAAAGAATCAGTAGAATCATCTACTATAAAAATATGTGGGACTTTAAGAAATATGGGACATATGTTCTATCATAAAATAGCTCTACCTTTCTTCAATTCTGCTTCTTTAGATTATGAAAAAGTACTGTGTTTTAAATTGCCTACAAAATTTAACAACAAAATCAGTGCAATAATTACCTGAGTTTTATATACTTCAGTAAGGGTTTTCTGTTGTTTTTCTACTTCTTGCAATTCTAAAAGTTCATTTTCAACAGAAATCACCTCATCCTTCAAAGCCTCAAGTGTAGTCTAGCAAGGAAAAAATAAAAAGATTTTATAAATCATTAGAATTCACAAAAACCAAGAATATGAAGTAAAATATACCATACACAAAAGCAGAATAGAAATAACATGTTGTGGATGGGCCAGGGAGGCATCCGAAGAAAGGGACTTTAGAGCAAACACTGAAAGGATGTGTGGCTCTTTGAGGGAAGAGAATTCCCACAGAGAAAGGCAACTGTGGGACAAGCCCTGGCCAGTTAGGGGGAAAAGAGCAAGGCCAGTGTGCCAGGAAGGGAGAAAACAATGGGGAGAATGGAAGGAGATGAGGTGGGAGAAGTACTAGAAAGCCAGATGGAATAATGTTTTGTAGGTGTTTATTATCCAGATATCACTGGAGGGTTTGGGGTGAAATAGTGACATGGTCTGACTTTCATTTTTATGGGAACTATGCTATGGTGAACTGAAAGCTGACTATAGCGGCAAGGGCAGATGCAAAGGGGGCTCAGGAAGTCACCATAACTATGAGAGATGACTTCAACCAGGACAACAGCAGTGGTGTTGGGGAGAGGTAGTCAAATCCTCATCTATGTGAAGCAGATCTGCTGACAGACTGGAAGCAAGTGGGAGAGAAAGGAGTCAGGGATAAAACCAGATCGAAGGACAGATAATATTGCCATTAACAAGATGAGGCTAACTGTAGGATGAACCATTTGGGGAAATAAAGGAGCTCTATTTTAAACTTTGAGACACCTATTAAATATCTAAGTGGAGGTTTCAAGTAGGCCATAGAAGATACGTCTGGAATTCAGGGGCAAAGTCTAGGCAAGAGATATAAATTGGAGAGCCCCAGGATATAGATGGTACTTAAAGCCCCAACACTAGATGAGATCACCTATCAAATTTGGAGAGATTAGTTTTAAAATTGTCTTGCATTGGAAAAAATATAAGGACCCATATGATGGGTAATTTGGAAATGCATAACACTAAAAATTAGCCTCCCTTTTGACCATATAATTACAATCCTAGAAATTTATCCTAAGGAAACAGGCAAAAAACTCAAAGAAACTAACCACATTTTTATTTATAGTAGCAAAAAAAAACCCTGGAACTAGTTCAAAATCCTCGACTATATGGTAAAATGGTAACTTTAGTTTCTTTGAGTTGTGAGATTACAGTGATTTTTAAAATTTTCCCTTTACTCTTTTCTGGTTTTTTTTTTTTTTAAACTCTTTATAATGAACAAATAGAACTTACAACCATGCAAATAACCTCTTGCAATTTCAAGAGAAGAGGTCACTGGGTCTTGGAAGGAATATCAGCAAGATCCTTTTTTCATTTGAAATGTTAAAATCTAAAATTATTCAGAAGTCATTAAAAGTAACAAAATACAACATCTAGGCAATTTTACATTGCAGAAACATATGCCAGATGCACCTAGGTTTTTTCCTTAAACAAAAATCAAAAGAATAATGCATTAAAAATACATGTTTCTGAATTATTAATAGAAAATAAGATGTAAACTAACTTGATGATTCTTATCCCTATGTAATTTAAAATTAATTCCACTTACCATTTGATTAAAAATTAGATTCATAATTGATGAAATATTATTCTAATCCTTTCTCTCTGAAGGTTATCAAGGAAATTAAGAAAATAAAGATAACAAAATCGCTTCCTCTTCCAAGATAAACATTTTAAGCATTCATTCAATAAATATTCATGGAGAGCTAAGTGTATGTGACACCTTTCCTGGGCATTCTGGGCATACAAAGTTGGGGAGTTTATAAGGAGAGACTCATTCAAATAAAAAAGACTTTGGGGGGAAGAAGCACTTGAGCTGAACTAAGGCCGGTCTTAGGTACTAGGAAAAATGATTCCAAATTGTATATATACTAAAACTATAGGAAGAGATATAGGAAAATGTGAATAAACTGCAGGAAATAACGAGTATTTATATTTGGCTAGAACCCAGGATAACTAGAAGACTAAACTCCCTAGTCTTCCTTATACCTAGTTGGGGTCATGTGCCTGAATAAGTAGAAGAGTAGAGAGGTATGGAACTTACAGGAAGTCTCCCTAAGAGGATATGAAAAAAAAAGGGGGGGTGCATAATAACTAATCTTTTTCCCCTTGCAATCCTACTGCTTGAAATTTGGCTATAATGGCTGGAGCTCCAGCAATCATTTTGGATTATGAGGATCATAACCTAGGAATGGCAGAAGAGAGAACTAAAAAGAGGGTTGGTTCTTTGATGTGATACCTGCTTCGAACTGCCAACTCTGGCCTTTTTACACAGATTCTTTTCTGTGTTCTATTTACTGTCCTCCAAAAATAGTATTAAAGACTGAAAATGATGCAACATCTTTTTTTTTTTTTTTAAGATTTTATTTATTTATTTGAGAGAGAAAGAGAGAAGGAGAGTATAGAAGGAGAGTGAGAAGGAGAGCAGACTCCCCTGCTGAGCAGAAAGCCTGATGTGAGGCACCATCCTAGGACCCTGGTATCATGACCTGAGCTGAAGGCAGATGCCTAACGAACTGAGCCACCCAGGCACCCCATGCAGTAATCTTTAATCAAGTCTCATCTGGTTACTTGTATCTCTAACTGAGAACTCAATTTTTTTTCTCAGAAAGTATAAAAATTTATTCCCCATTTTTTTCTCTGGTACACATACAAACCAATCACCCCTTGGATTTGATTAAGTTGGAAAATTCTTTCTGGTTATGAAGCAGCCAGGAACATACTTTCTGGTTTCAAATAGAACAGGCCTGAGGTTACATCCTATCGTAACCATGACACGCAGAAAAAAAATCTTACGCGTTAAAGTTAATGTAATTTTGAATGACTCAACAGCTAAAATTGAAGAATAAATTTTTTAGAAGTTGAGACAGTTATTCAAGCTATAAATCTTATTATTTAATATTGCTAAAAACAACTTTAACATAAATCTCTGTGTACAACTATAAACACTTGAAGATCTACATATAAATATGTGTATCACATATAAATATGTGATCTATATATAAATATTTATACATATATAAATATGGATATATATGTAGCTTTAGAAGTTGCATATTATAATGATCCTCTAATACCCTCACAAACACAAAAAACAAAATGACTCAAGAGTACTACCCTAATCATGCTACCATTCCAGCTACTTCTACTAAGCTGTCATTAGACAATATATACCCATACAGACACAAACACATATTACCTTATCATAAAAAATGATTTTATTTTTAAGTAATTTCTTCACCCAATGTGGACCTCAAACTCACAGCCCTGAGATCAAGAGCTGCATGCTCCACCAACTGACCTAGCCATCACCCCAGAATACATATTACCTTTAATTTTGTATTCTCAAGATTCAGAGTTTCATTTTCATATTCAATTGAGTGAAGTTTTCTAAGAATTTCTTCACAAGAATTTTTTCCAAGGTCTTCCACTTTCTTCAGGTCTTCCAAAAGATTTGTAACTTGCCTTTATGAGATAAATGATATATTTTATATAAAAGTCATAGAAATTTTCATTCAAATAGTGCTTTTTAAGTGTGTTTCTGAAATTATGTTGGTAGGATGTGAAGTTTTAAAGTACAAGTCACGGAAAAAGGTAAACAGGAAGCAGTTATCTATCAGGCTACTAACTGCATAACCTTGAGTAGCAATAATTACCCACTGATAATACCAATGAAAAATTACACAACATTCTCTTTGCTATTCAGTAAAATGTTTGAACTATTATCCTCAGTGGCCATCTGTCTCTCATTCACACACATGCACATACATCTACATAATCTCAGGGCCATGGTTATATAAAAGGATCAAGTGAGGCAATAACTCACCTTTAGAAGTGAATGATACATAGTAGTTTACAATGATAATACTGAAGAGAATATACAGAAAACAAAACATTTAAAAATAAATGATCAGGGTTCATTACTGTTAGTTTATCAGTAATAAATTTCAAAGCATAAAAGAAGGAGGTTTACTCATTGAATTTCTTTGTTATGCAATTAATGTGCTTTAGGGAAAAATAATTTTTAGGATTTTGAACGCATTTGTGTTTTTATTTTAAGCTCTGTTATATATTCTTACTTACATATTCTTGTTTGGTAGAGAACTATCACTTCCATTTTAAGATAAAATAGTGTTAACATTTAACAGCAAATAATAGATGACACATACTCAATTCCAAATACCAACCTACAAAGTTCAAAATGTGAACACCAATGCACTTTTTAGTGGGTAATTATTTTATTGTATTTTTAGAATAAGGAAAGTTTTTAACATTATAAATAGCAAAAATATCAAATCATATGGACAAACTTCACCATATGTAACCCAGAAGAACCAAAATGCAAAGTGCTTAAAGAGGAAGGAACTGAAAACACTCCTTATTAAACGAGAAAAAGATTCTTAATTTTTTTCTTACTTTTGCATTGTTTCAATCTGAACTTCCAATTCAGTTTTCTCTATTACAATTTTCTCATAATGACTTTTCCAGGCATTGGAAGCTGAAATTGTTTCAGACAGCTTGGCTTCCTAAAAAATACATCAAGTACTCATCCTGTAACTGAGTAACACTTTGGTTTTGTGCAGGGCTCTAAACACAAATACGACATAAACAAGGAAACACTTATCCTATAAAGGATGGAGTTTTTTATATGGAAAATTTTAGTGTACAACTCTGAATTTTAGGAATCTTTTAAAGTAAATGTTGATAATATCTTTATATTAGTATTGTTTTATATGCACATAGTGGCAGTTCTAACACAACATGTTAAGGATGTTGATATAACTATTTTCAAACAATGTTTCATTACTAATGAAGATAACTTCCTTCCTATTTCTTGAACTTATAATCCGCATTCTATATATAGAAGATGCTAACAACCACATAAGCATCAGAGGAGAAAGAAGTCCTCTACTGATACATATAGAAGCTCTCTGCAATTCCACAATTCCACACTTAATAACGCAGCCTTATTTATTGTTGCTATAATGATGTCAAGCTGTTTTGTAGAGGTCACCCCCATTGGTCCCCAAACACTGTTACTGTCAACAAAGAAAGGAAGACTGTAGTAGTGGCATAACCACTTTGAATGGGAGCTCCCCAAGGTAGAGACTTGTCTGTTTTGTTCATTGCTAGGGCCTTGAATAGTGCCTGGCATACAGAAGACACTCAATATGTAACTGTCAAATGAATCTAGTCTTTACGAACCCACCTAGTGAGCTATAGTCATTGTGTCCCCTAACATTCTACAAAATGACAAACTCACTGGGAAGACAATACCAATAATTATTAATCAGAAGACCCAGAAGTAATAATATGATAGCAGTTAGTATTTACTGGGGGCTTCTTTCTTTCCTTCCACCATTCATCCAGTCACAGAAAAAGCATTTATTGAGCATATACTATATGCAAGAATTTTTTGGTTTATACCTTTTTACAAAAATATTGTTGATATGCTGAATAAAGCCTAGTATTCTGTTTTCATATTTCATGTAAAATGAATTTAAATTTGCACAATGAAGTATATGTTGGTGGGTGTGTATGTGTGTGTGTGTGTGTATAGTGTAGGTTAGGTAATATACTAAAATATAAAGATATTTAGAAATTTTAACTATAAAAATAAATGCTGTGAAGAGAATTAAAGATATGACATGACTGTTAAGGGACTGCTTCAAAAAAAATGGTCAAGAAAGGCCCCTCTGAAGAGATGTTGATTAAAAAGATACCTGAGTGATTAAAAAAGAACGAGCTATTGTGAACCTGAGGAGAGCATTACAACCAGACAAAATAGCAAACATTAAAATTCTACAGATAAGAGGAACAGAAAGGAGGTCAATATGGCAAAAATGTAGGATGGCCAGGGACTGTGCTTTGACATACTTCTTCTCATTTATTCCTCCCAGTAATCATGAGATAGGAATATTACTATCTCCTATTTTATAGATGAAGAAATGGGAGTCTTAGAGAGGTTAAGTACCTCACCCAAAGTCACAAGATGAACAAGCAGAAGAGCCTTCAGATGCCATGATCTGGGGTATGTGTCACACGATGCTATTTAAACAGGAAAATCCTGAGAATGTTAATGACTTGACTAACTTTCACCACTCAAGAATATTTTCAGGTATTCAACTCCATCTAATGACCTTCTAGATTATGAACTTAGTCCTCAATTCTTTGTCTAGTTAAATTCTTCCGAATGTCGTTCATCTTTAAGTGTTAACACTTGAGCTTATAAAATATTAAGTTGTTTTGTTTACACAAAAGTTTATGTAAGCCCACTGTCATTTCTAAAAGCCTCCAATAATTCTGTAAGCCTTAACATCAGTTCTTAAGAGGTGGAATACCCATGAGACATTAAAAAGAGTAAATATTTTATTAACTGCTAATTGAATAAATACAATAATTCATCACAAACAACAAAGCACTAAGTCCAGTTTTCAACTTTGTACTATACCCAAAGATAACTTTCACATGGTGTGTTTACGTCAGTGAATGGCTTTAAGTGCATTACAGAGTTCAAATGAAGTGAATTACTGAATAGAGTCATATGGTCTAATAACATAAATCAGCAGTTCCCAAACTGGTGTTCCTTAGAACCAGTTCCAAGAGCTGTTTTGTGGGTAAAACAAGAGTTCTGTGGTTAAATAAGTGGAGAGAAATTCTGAGTTCAAAACTCTTCATTATGCTGTTTTACTTTGCCTACTCAGGGTCTTTCATATGCTAATGTACACTGTCCATTTCCAAGGGGGAATTTGTATGTACTCTTAACTTGCCGGAGATGCTTTGGGGCACTTTTTTTTTTTTTAAAGATTTTATTTATTTATTTATTTGACAGACAGAGATCATAAGTAGGCAGAGAGGCAGGCAGAGAGAGAGCGGAAAGCAGGCTCCTGATGAGCAGAGAGCCGGATGCAGGGCTTGATCTAGGACCCTGAGATCATGACCTGACCTAAAGGCAGAGGCTTAACCTCTTAATGCCCCACTTTGAGACACTTTTAATATATCCTTCAATAAAGTTCCCAGGGAAATACTGATGTAATTCAATATGCAAATGTGACATTTTCTGAAACCTTTCAAAATAAAGACTAAAGCAAAAGAGTGTGAATAAAGTCTTCCTAGTATCAGTAGAATTAAGAGAAAATTATTATATTAAGCATTAGGATGTTAACTACACAAACTAAGTACATAGATCGGTTAAGAAAGAATGTATATACTTACCTGATCTCTAATTTGGGAGGTAAGGTTTTCCATGTCTCCAGTGAAGTACTTAAGCCTTTGTCTGTAAATTTTAGATGCCTTTTTCAGAGCTATAGTTTTTTGCTTACTTGATTCTTTCATTGCTACAGCTTCATACTTATTCTTTTTCATTTGTAAGTTCCATTCAGTTATCTTGGTTTCCAAGCTCTAAAAAAATATTAGTAGTACTTAAATTATTTTAGAACTCCAATGTTTATGTCAACATTGTAAAAATATGTAAATAATCTTCCACAGATTTTATCAAAAGAATTAATCATGGGATTAATAAAAAGCAAAACAGTAAAGGAAGTTGGTTTCACCAAAGTTTATTTGTAACATTATACAATTACTATACAAACATTTTTTAGGCTTTTTTTTAAACTCTTTTTAAACTTTAACTTTCTTTAAATTTTTGTAATTAACTAGAACTTGTTAAAATTTCACATCTAGAATATTATACATGGTACTAGTTAAGAAAATCAAAGAACTATAATTGAGCTGGAGATAATCCAAAATAAAATACACAAACTCAAAGGAATCAGTAGCTCCCTACATATGTTAGAACTCTTACTTGCAATGATAAAGGCTTAAAGGACATATGATCAGAATCTACAGATCACAAATGATGCAGATGAGATAGGCTTATTTTGCAAATGTTAATTTACTGGAATTAAGGGGCACATCTTGATTCTTAAAAGTTACATCAAGGGCAATAAACATACTGCTTTACCCAATAAGTAGTAACTTTATGGAAGTTACTATTCCAAGACTGAACAGGCTTAGATGAATAACTATAAGAACCATAACAGTAAGGGTGAAAAGATGTTCAAGGGCCATGTTTCTATCCATTGAATTTGATGGTGTTAATTGGCATGACTGTTTCCTTACATAACTAGAGACAGAATAATAGGCCGGGCAGATGATGGATATGATTTAGTGTGGTAACTCTCATGCTTTTATTTCTAATTATTTTTAAGACTTTGTATTTAAAGTATTTGACTACTAAATAGCTAAGAATTTAGAGACCTGAGTTTTAACACTTTACATTTTTTGTAAAAGTTGTATAATACTGAAGAAATTATTACAGAGTTAAGGTTTTAGTTTAAAATTTCTGGACAATCATTTTAATGAAAAAAAATTGAAGGAGTCACAGTAAGACTCAGTTTTCTATTTAATTCCATGATCAATAAAAACTATGTCCTTTTTAAAAAAGATTTTATTTATTCATTTGAGAGAGATTAAGAGATAGAGCACAAGCAGGGGGAAAGGCAGAGGGTGACGGAAAAGTAGGCTCTCTGCTCTACTGGGAGCCCAACATGGGACTCATCCCAGGACCTGGAGATCATGACCTGAACTGAAGGCAGATGCTTAACCATCTGAACCACACAAGTGCCCGAAAAACTATGCTTCTTAACTTCCACTAAAATTTAGATGAGGTACATATTGAATAAGATTTAAAGATGAGGGACGCCTGGGTGGCTCAGTTGGTTGAGCAGCTGCCTTCGGCTCAGGTCATGATCCCAGCGTCCTGGGATCGAGTCCCACATCAGGCTCCTTGCTCCGCAGGGAGCCTGCTTCTCCCTCTGACTCTGCCTTCCACTGTCTGCCTGTGCTCGCTCTCACTCGCTCTCTCTCTCTGACAAATAAATAAATAAAATCTTAAAAAAAAAATTAAAAAAAATTAAAAAAATAAAAAAAATAAAAAGATTTAAAGACGAGCCCTCTCTGAAAAATGAACTTAGCAGATTAAGACAAGCAGCAAAATACTGTTAAATAGTCTATTGAAATCTACTTAAACTAAAAAATGCCATAAAATATTTTAATAAGTAGCTGGGGGAAAACAAAAAAGAGTAAGAGCAGTGTAAGTCTACTTAAGAGAACAGACTCCACAGGAAATATAGCTGCCATTCCTCCAGGAAACCACAGGGTGTCATCAGCACACCATGAATAACTGCTACATTTCACTAAGCCATTTTAAACATCAAGGTGAAATAAATTTTTTGGAACAAGATAGTCAGGACTTTCCTCACTAGATTTATCCTATCTCACATTTGGGCACTATTAGGGAGTATACTAAACTGTCAAATTATTTTTATGGTTTCAAAATAAGTAACTCTTAGCTGGCCGGTTAGCTCAAAATAAGTAACTCTTCGCAGTCTTGCCAAATGAATGGACATATATTTTAAAGTCAACTATTTGCTTTTCCCTATTTCCAAGGAACTCTACATGCTGCATATTATAAACATAATTATTCTGTGTCTTCTAAATTGTGAATATATTCTATTCCTAACTGCTATATTATAAGATCTAGAAAGAAAAATGGGTTAAAGTATCTTTAGGATACTTCTCTGAGAACTAAAACATAAATTTTGTAAAGACCTACTACAACGAATTGACTCAACTTAGTCAAACTATTAAGTGAAATTTATGTTGTCAAACTGAATTCATTATCTTTGTACTCAAAGAGAACCCTGTGAAACCTAAATCGAAGAACTAAATTCTGAACTCACCCCCCCCCCAATAACTTAATGCGTGTTAGAGGGAATTCAGTAACCTAATGCAACTTCTTGTAATTATTTCTAAACAGTAGGGTTTTTTGTACAGGAATTTAAACTCATAGTATTAGGAGAATGTGATGGCAAAATCTTAAGATTTTAGTCTTATATTCTCTAAATTATCCTATGAAAATTGTTAAAATTAACTTTAAAAAATTACTTAATATTTCATTTTTAAATTGAAGAAAAATGTTTTCAAAAATTTTCACAACTGCTATTTGAGGACATAATTAAAACTTGTATGAGATAAATTGTGACAGGGGGCACCTGGTTGGCTCAGTTGGTTAAAGCCTCTGCCTTCGGCTCTATCCCAGGGTCCTGGGATAGAGCCCTGCATCTCTGCTCAGCAGGGAGCCTACTTCCTCCTCTCTCTCTGCCTGCTTCTCTGCCTGCTTATGATCACTCTCTCTGTCAAATAAATAAATAAAATCTTAAAAAAAAAAAGGGGGGGGGGCGCCTGGGTGGCTCAGTGGTTTGGGCTGCTGCCTTCGGCTCAGGTCATGATCTCAGGGTCCTGGGATCGAGCCCCGCATCGGGCTCTCTGCTCCGCAGGAAGCCTGCTTCCCTCTCTCTCTCTCTCTGCCTGCCCCTCTGCCTACTTGTGATCTCTGTCTGTCAAATAAATAAATAAAATCTTTAAAAAAAAAAAAAAAAGATAAATTGTGACAGATGATTATCTCAGGTGTCAATCCACATGTTCATCTGTAATGCCCTATGACATCCATGCAAAGGACACAAGGAATCCTGGGGGAAAGTGCTTAAAAGCACATGTAGGAGGACAAAGGACAAAATATAAATTTTGCATAAGTCTGCTTAATGTCCCCTTACTAGGCAAAAGCTTTTTACCCTTGAAGAAAAAAAAAAAGCCAAAACACCCCAAGCGCAGTCTTGAAACGTGCCACAAGTTGCAAACATCTGCCATGATTCAGGAGTGCAAAAGCAACCAGAAATTTAACACCAATGTCCTCACACTCAGTGTGGATTATCATTGTACAATTCTCTTCTCCAAGCGAGAACACTGCTTCTTTTCTCTTGGCAAAAATAATGACAATAGATCCAGTTAGCTTGTGTCATGTCATAGCGACCTCAAGTTCTTATTTCAAAGTGCCTGTGAGGCTTCCAGAGGAACACTAAAACCACTGAGTTTAAGCCAAAATATTCCTCTTAATGACACTGATAAAAAAAAAACTGCACAAGAATGTTACTCAATTTTCTAAACACCAAAGCTAAGTAACTAATTTTAAAGTTTTAACCATTAGTGGCAAACATAAAAATAATAAACATTTCCTGACAGACTACTAAATGTACGTATTTATTTATATGTAGATGTAGAAAATAGACAGGAATACTATATCCCAAAATATTAATAACGGTTTTGGTGTTTTTAAATGACCTTAAATTTTTCCTTTGCATTTTATAAATTTTCCACAATAAACATAAATTAACTGTATAATGGGAAAGATTTTTAAAGTAATTCAAGCTCTATAAATTCCTCCTAGACTGGTATTAAACAGAGAGAGCATTTCCATCTTGGGATTTAGAACCAAATCTTTAGAAGGGCCAGAAATCTTAAGATCTGCCTCAAATATGTATTTCTCATGGCAATACTTAAATTGAATTCTTCCAAAACCACCAAATTCCAGAACTAAGGAAGGGCTTTATAGTTGTTCACTAATTTTATCACTTAAGCTATAAAAATGACTGAATATTTATAACCTTTATGTGTTCTTTTAATTTATCATTCTCTGCTTCCTTTTTATTAATTTGGAGCTGCAGTCGTTCATGTACCACTTTTACTGATTGTGAAAAACGGTTAGCTTTCAAAGCATTTGCCTGTAACAGATAAAACAAAAAGACGTGTTATTTGATATATTTCTCCACAATCTTTCACTTTATCCACGTTTAGATATGATCTAAAAAGTTGACAAAAAGTAAAGTACCATTTTACATTAACTATGACCCCATTATATATTGTATATAAAACTATAGGGCTGTGTCCCCTTCTGCCCTTTTATTTAATGGCTCCAATAATCTCCTTTTAAGAAGTCCTACCTAGCCTAAGTAAATTATATCTAAAATGCTCCCACAAACACTAAACTTCCTTAATTTACACTAAAATTGAAATACAAATTTATTCATAGTTCCTAATATATGGTGATTTATCCCAATTACTCTAACTTAAATACCATAAAAATCTTTAAAAAAGAAATTTCAAAAAAACTTGTAAAATATCCAAATAATATAAAAACACTTCTGTGCTTATTTCTGATTATATGGGGACCAGGATGGAAAGAAGGAAAAGGAGTCAATATTAAGAAAATATAATGAATTAAGCTCAAAATTTTCTTACCTTTTCATTCTGAAACAAACAAGAAAGTTCTTGAATATAGGTCTCCTTTTCAAGTACCTTCTTCTTAAGAGCCTTCAGCAAATATAATGTAGGAGTTAGAAGAAAAACCACAATTTGGATAATGTTGGCTAATTTTATAAAACCAAGCAGCATATAAGTAAAAAATGTCAGAATAGACATGAAGTATAAAAAAGACTTACAGTATTTTCACTTTCATTATCAGTTAGTTTCTCTAACATGCTAGATAAACTGTCCCCTACCTATGAAAAAAAGATATTACAAATCAGTATCAACAAACATATTTCTCTACATATAAAAGTAGAAAGAGTAATAAGCATCTTTTAAGAAATTAATATGGACAACTATTACGCACTGTTCAGATTTTTAAAAAGGTCATCATATGGATTTCTGCCTAAGTGTTCCAAATCATCTTTTGCCCATGGTTTATGAAATTATATACTAATTTCTAAATAACACCTCAGACAGTACAAGCCAATGACACAAAACCCACAAAAATATTGTATGCAAAGGAAGCTCACTGGGCTGCTTATAATAGTAAAAAATATAAACAACCTTAATTCTGGCAACCAAGAATTTTTTTTTCTTTAAAGAATCACAGCACATTAGTAAAGGAATTCTATGTAGGTATTTTAAATAAGAACATAGAAAAATGTTTATTCATTTTGAGGGCCATACTCCTGCTTGAGTATGTGAAAAAGCTATAAATTCCTTTCACCCAAAAGCATTTATGCCATGTACATATAATGCAAAATTGCACACACAATTTCAGAGGGCTCATGGACTACATGAAGCCTACTCTTAGACTTATGTAGAGGGACACAGTGGAATTGCTTGGCATACATATATTTTCATTTCTCTTGGGTATAATCAACTTGTAAATAAATGTTCACAGAAGCTTTATGCATAACAGCCCAAAAGTGGAGCAACCCACATATCCATCAACTGAGGAATGGACAACTGAAAAATGGAATAGCCATATAATGAAATATTATTGGTAATAAAGAGGAATGAAGCACTGATGTGTGCTACAACATGAATGAACCATGAAGGCACTATGTTAAATGAAAGGCAGTTGTGAAGAACCACATTTTATGTGAATCTGTTTACATGAAATATCCAGAATCAGAAAATTCATAAAAACAGAAAGCAGATAATAGGGTAAGGAGGGGTGGGTGGGGTTGGGTGGTGGGCAAACTTTTAAAGGCCATGGGGTTCCTTTTTGTGGTGTTGAAAATGCTCTAACATTGGCTGTGGTGATTGCTGCACAGTTCTGTAAATACACTAAAAATCACTGAATTGTACACTTTAAATGGGTGAATTGTATGGTATATGAATTATCTCGCAAAAAACTGTTAGCCACCAAAGATTAATCCATGTATGAATACAATGGTACAAAGGAGCTTAAATTCTAAGAAAATTTTATCGTTACCAGATGAGATGAACTTTAACAAATGATGAAAAATTTTGAGATAGAAAATATAAGTGTTTTTCCTATAAAAACATGCTGCTTTCATGTAGAACTATTTGTGAAACATTAAGAGTAAGGGTTAGTTTAATGATTTCCACTTCAAACAAAAATTCAAGAATTATTTCCATTTCAAATTTACCAATAATTCAATTTCTACAGTTTAAGAAATAGCAAATCCTTCAAGTGAGAAATACATCTATTACATTAGTGCTTAGGAGCCCTTACTTGTTGGTATTCTGTCTTTCTAAGAAGACGTTCCAAAGTTTTTTTTACACGTTTAAAAGTGTCTAATTCTTTTGTTAATATTTCCTTCTGTTCAGAGATCTTCTTCAAATTGGAGGCAAAAAGATCAGCCTGACAAAATGTAAGAACCACATACCTTTTTAAGATACAGCATTAAAAAAAATTTTTTTAAAGATACATTAAGACACCTAAATTACAGCGTCACTGTATTTTAAGTATTAAGTATTACAGTATTAAAACACCTAAAATACAATGTTGCAGTAAAGTATCAAAGAATACTTTATTCTAGCCACAAAATCATTTTTGCATATGGTAAGAGTAAATTTTGCCAAGTTTATTAATAGTATATTAAAGTACATCATATATTAAACTAATAAAATCAAAATAAGAGCATAAGTCCTACAGTACTTCAGGCATTTATTGTAATGAAGCTAGTAGAATACAATTTATTTTTCATCTCTAACTCAAACTTTAGTACACTGAAATTTTGGAATACAAGTTTCTATTCCATACAACACTATAGAAAATAGATATATTTCATCTTAGAATATTTTAGTTTAAATTTACTCTTAAAATAGTTGACTCTCTAGTTGAACTTCAGATAAATCAAGTACCAAGGTATATGCTTTCCAGCTTAACCTCTTATCAAGTGCATGCCTGAGATTATCTTTGAAGAAAAAAATTTCAGTTAATGACATAGGAGACTGATAAACCTTCAATTTTTTATATCAAAAACCAGTATGTGTCCATAACTATGTTAAGATATAACTACAATTAATGTATCCCGAGTATCATGCTTGTTGTACATTTTATTAGATGTTCACAAGTCAGATACTCACATTTTCAAAACTAATATCTTCAATGGTATTCTTAAATAATGGCAAAAGTAATTCTACAGAACAGGTTGCCAACTCAGCTTCCTTAAATGTTGCTTCCAGGTCAGTCTTTTCATTTAGGATGTCCTGCTTTAGACTAATTATATATATACAAATAAAATTTAAGTTAAATCTGTCACATCAAGTAGTTATACTTTTATGCAAATATAACACAGTGTAACTATCAGTTACACAAACTGCTCTCCAAAATGTAACAGTAAGTTGTCACTAAAAATGTATCAAATTTTTCCTATACTCCCTTATTTTTCTATACTTAATATACACAGAAAAATTTTTTAACATTTAGATATGTAACACACAAAAACCACCAACAGCGACGCTTCACTGTGCTGTTTGTAATTGTTCAACATCTCTTTTCTGGTTTGTAAAATGATTTGTGGGAATATGTTTATGTCTTTTTTACCTCCTTATCTTCTCTCTTCTCCAAACCCAAAAGATTTGTCTTTCTAGACCTTATTCCCTAATGCTTTCTTGAAACTTTCATGTCCTTCACCAAAAATTCCTCCAGAAGAACAAATAAGCTAAACAAATAGAACACGAAAAACTAAAGCTCTCGAGATCTCAAAAATCCTTCATGCTTGGCTTTATAATACATCATTATTCAAAACAAACTATTAATATTTGCCTTCTCAATTACCTAGACACTACTTACTGTGTATCATTGTAAGAGATATCTCTTTGGTCACATTTTTACATCCTGAAATCAGGATGCTTCTTGTAATCTTTGTTAGTTAAGAAGCAACCGTAAGTTCTTTCTTGCACATGCCTAGAACTTAAAGGTGGCCAATGCTTTCAAGAATACCTGAAATGGGGTGTAGCACTTTTTAAATCCTAGGAATCGAGGATCATGGAGGAGTTGAAGAAGCTGGTGATGTAGGAATGTTTAGCAACATTCCAGAAGCAAGACTCCAAAACAGGCTTGCTGGATATTCTAAGAGCCGAGCACCAGTAAATCTTATTTCAGTTAGAGATGCTCCTAAGAAATGCCACATCACCAATACTCTTAATAGCTAGGACAACTCTGAGTCAAAAAGTAACTCAGAAGAGTCGGATTTTGAGTATAAGAAAATTTTGAGAATACCCTACTTTACTTCATTTATATTTTATTCTTATATAAGCATAGAGTTATTTGAAGTCAAAATCTATGTACAATTAAGTCTGAAGGAGCTTTTTCAATATTTATAAATAAAATAACAAGTCATAAGAAAGCATCGTATCGGGGTGAGAGAGAGAGAGAGCACAAACATATCTGCTCGTATCGGGGTGCCTGGATGGTTCGGTTCTTAAGCGTCTGTCTTCGGCTCAAGTCATGATCACAGGGTCCTGGAATCGAGCCCCCAGTCGGGCTCCCTGCTCGGCTGGAAGTCTGCTTCTCCTTCTCCCTCTCTCCCTGCTTGTGTTCTCTCTTTCTCATTATGTCCCTCTCTGTCAAATAAATAAATAAAATCTTAAAAAAAAAAAAAAAAGCACTGTATCTTTATTCAATAGGCAGTTTTTTTCTTTCTTTACAAAACATAATATAATGGCTCATCAACAACTGATGGGATCTTAGAGGCTATGTCTGAAAGCAGACTGTGTTCTTAATTACAGCTGGCTTAACGTGATGGGTGTAAGATGTTGGCTGTAAATAACAGTTGCCCATTATTAAAAACCATGGGCAGAAGAAAGTCAAATGATTATATATGACCAAATATCACTGTCATTTACAAGTTAAACAGAAGCTAGACTATACTATCAACAGTGACAATAACGGTGTTTTAAGACTGTCATTTTGCAGGGCACGTGGGTAGCTCAGCTGGTTAAGCATCTGCTGTTGGCTCAGGTCACAATCCCAAGGTCCTGAAATCAAGCCCTGCATCAGGCTCCCTGTGGGAGCAGATATGTTTGTGCTCTCTCTCTCTCTCAAATAAATAAATAAAATCTTAAAAGGAAAAAAAAAAAAAAAGACTGTCATCTCAGTGAGCAATGAGTCATATAAATATTCCGTATGTTTTTTAAGATTTTATTTATTTGGGGGGAGGGGCAGATGGAGAGGGAAGGAGAAAATCTCAAGCAGACTCCCAACTGGTGTGCAGTCCAGTGTGGGGCTCAATCCCAGGACCCTGACATATGACCTGACTGAAAACAAGAACTGAACATTCAACTGACTGAACTACTCAGGCACCCCCATGTATTCCCTATTCTAAAGGAGATAGCAAAATATGACAGGTATTTGTTATATAGCAATACTCCAAATGACAGTGAATTAGTACTCATTAACTACATTTCCAAAATTCCACAGTATTTCTATTTTCATTTACCTTAGCTATAAGGCTTAATACTTTAATAACTTTCAATAGTTAAGGCCTTCATTTTTATTTGATTTCATTAAGATTCCAAAAAACTAGACCAATTCTGCTAAACGAGTACTGATTTGTAATCAGTTTAAATAAACATATGAATTTCTAGAGTTGAAGAAGTTATTATTGAAAGAATGCTGTATTTGATTCAAATAATTAACAGTATGGACAAAATATGAAATGCTAAAAACAGAAAATTAGATATCCCCTGCTATAATTGAGAATACCAGCTGAGATGACTTTCACTGGCAGCTTGTGGTAAATGTTCGTCCTCTGGTGTACTTGTAAAATGAGAACATAATTCTTCTGAATGACTTCTATCAATTGCAGGTTTCTCCATAAACTTGGTAAACGGATTTATAGGTGGCTTCCACAACTTTTCTTCATAAGGTGAAAGCTAAGAAATATTTTAGTTATTAAACTTATCATTTCAGTAGTTTCTTTTTTCTATCATTAACCTATAAGATAAAAATCCTAAACATGTATAAAGAATAATATTTTACAGACAAAACAGAAATTATAACTGCTACTCATTGTGATACTAATTTAAAAACTATCAAAATTCCATTGTACAACCATTCAACAATTGCCAATTCCACAGTTTCCAAAAGGCTTGTTATTTTCTACATAACCACAAGAATGTAGAAATTTTTATTAATCTATTTCTTGAAGTATTACAATAACTTAATCCAGTCATACTAGAAAAAAAATATAAAAACTATGGTTAACTCTGGTCCTCAGTTTCATTATATCTACCCAATAGGAAATGTATGTTATGTATGCCTAGAACAGTAGAAATTTCATATATTTTTCAAAGTATCTGGCAACAATAGCTACAAGAAGATTAAGCTATTCTTTTGAAAGTTTACAAAATTTACAAAATTAAATTGATTTATTCCCATTTCCCAGCTCAATCTAGAGTATTTTTTGGTGATAACGAATAGGCAGATGACAAATACTTCTAAGTTTAACTAAACAACTGTTTTCACCCAAACTTAGAGATATCATTTTTTTAAACAGGAATACTCAATGAATTTCTTCAGAACTGTTACATTTTAAGTAATGAAATAGTAGTTCAGCAATCATTAAGGCTGTGTTTTCAAAACTCTAATATATTGTGTCTTCCTGACTTATATTTATACATCTTACATTTATACAAAATCAAATGTTATATTTAATATCTTGTGCATTTTTTCAGAGATATTTTACCTCTTTGTAATTTATTTTTATAAACCTGTCTTATATATTTGTTCAGGAATTTTCAGTACTTTAGATATGAAGAATTAGAGCTTGAAAATTACTTATAGTTCTAAATGACACTTTGAAAGTGTCTGTAAAAATACATCTATTTTTGTCTAAAGGTTCTATACACTTCAGAAACAAATATTTAGGATACAGACCAATGAGAAGCATGTTAATATTTTTTAAATACCAGCAACTCATGTACAAATGGAACTGCCAACTAACCTACAGATATCTAAGATGATCTACTTGAATGGTGCAAATATGAAACATCTTTTAGTAGGACATAACAATATTTTGAGCTATCTGAAGTCTTAAGGAATTGAAGAAGAATTAAAAATAGATGGATATAAAAAATCAAATGTAAAACCAAACCTAAGGATGAAGAAGAATATGATCTAAATAAATCACTGCAATCAACAGTACTATCGTTTGGTTCCAACAGTTACCCCACTCACAGAGGAACTGGTATTTATCTTTCATTCATTCACTTGCTTAAAATTTGTTGCTCTGCACACTGGAATCTAAAGAAAGAATACCTTATTTACGTTTGAATCCTTAGTACCCACAAGCCTTATCAAAGCCAAGCAGTAATTGAAGGAGAGGACTCAAGGCTTAGAGCAGTTAATGTGATGAATAAAGGCAGCTGCTTTTTACTTATTCACTTCATTGATTTAGCTTTTGGGGGAATCATTAAAAGAAAAATGTTTCCTATGTTTTGAATAAAAGTTCAAAAATAACTGTAAGGGGATTAGGGTTCTTCAATTGGTAGTCAGTTTGGTATCAACATTTTTTAAATGAGTTCTTACTTGGCTCTGGGGGCTACTGGCAACATTTATACAATTTTTCTAAAAGTTTTATCACAAGATGAAATACTACATTTTTCTGCTTCATCACCTGTAAAAAGTAACTGTGTCTTACCATAAAGGGTAAACAAATAAAATTAAAGCATTGTAAAAACAGAGATCTTAGAATGACTCTTAGCCCAACATTCAGAAATGTTACCTTGATTACGGATTCCTCAAAACATAGAGAACTATGTAAATCAAGTCTCAGATATATCCATAGGAATTATCAACAATTATATTCTTATAATCTAGAAATATTTTCCAGGATAAAAATTGTTCGGAGTTTCCAAGGCACTCCACATTTGTGTATTGTGACAATACTATAACTAAAAACATATGTGTGCTGAACAACAATTTTCTTTAGCATAAAAACTCCTACCTTTACAAAAAAATGCTATCATTTTAGTGAGCCAAATGTATTCTTCTACAGAAAAGCAGATGTTTTGCAAGAAAATGTTTTCAATTACATGGAATATACTGCCAATTGACAAATATACTTCTGTACAACTTGGTGTTGAAACAAAGACACATATTCTGCACACATATTTAATAACCAAACACCTAAAGACTGGCAATTTAAACATATTTTAATGTTTAAAGAATTAAATTTCCTATACAGAGATGACTTTACCAGTCCCCTATCAAAAAGGCATGTACTTAAAGCTTTTTCCAGGCATGGTCATGGTTTATGCTGACCCCGCTACACTCACTAAAGTATGTTCCATTTTGGCCAACAACTAGCATTTGAGAGATGGCTGTTCAGGGACTGTAATGCTGGCCATGGTCAGAGAAAAGAAAGATCCCAGTTCAGGCCCTTCCTTAGCAACTAGATTGCGCTAAGTAAATGAACCAGCTGCAGACAAATATGTACTTAAAACCAATCTCTCTGAAGAAAACAGCATAAGAACCTCAAGATTTCAATTTGTTTTGCCAAACGTTAATTCTTGGAAAACGAGCTCCCACTGGCTTCAAACAAGAGCACACAGCTTCTCCCGAAAAATTCACTGAAATATTCAGCAAAGAACACAAAGTAGATATAGGAATGCTGCTCATCTCTCTCACTGTTCTTCACATTAGTCAAAGTTTACTAAAGAATTTGTAGAGTCCTGCAGAACAAATGGGAGTGACAAAAAGGAAGAGAAAAAGGCATTCTAGGTAGAGGATCAAGTACATGCTAGAGGAAGGAAATCACGAAGGGACATGATTTGTAAGGCCAAGTGGCAAAGGACGAAACTGGACACATGGAATTGGTCACTGCATGCCAAGCTCAAAAGTTTGAATTTTTTCCTAAAGATTAAGACAGACCATTAAATCATTTTAAGCAAGATAATAACAGATCAAAAGTGCATCTTTAAAGGATAAATTCAGTGGTATTTTGGAGGCTGGACCATGCATATGAGGGTAGAAGAGCAGAAGCAGTGAAACTGGTTATTCAAGTCCCAGAGAGATGAAATTCCAGCATTCTTTTCCTAGAAAAAAATTTGAAGCAATCAAAAGTTGTTTCCACTGGTGATTAAAAAAAAAAAAAAAAAAAAAAAAAACCTTGAAAAGCAATGAAGGAATTAGAATAGCAAGAGATCAGTAGAGAAAGTGACCCAAATAGAACACCTCACTTACCCATCTGAATGGACTGCTCCACATACCTGTTCCAGAAAATGACAGCTTATCCCTTTAAGTACCAAAATAACTTCTGAGCTTGAAGAAAATCTCCTGAAAGTATTATTTCTTCTTTCTCAGAGTACAGGTAGCCTGAGAATAATTTAACTAATTCTTGTTGACCCAGAGGCAGCATATTAAAATAAAATACCGAGCCAGACTCACCCGTTCTTGGTCCTTAGAACCACCTGACATGGACAACTCTCAAGCACAGCGGGCCTTAGTTGCCTCTTCTACATGGGAGAAACCTTTGCCAGCCAAGCTGTGGGGAGGTTTGAACAGAATAAAGCAGCACTTACAGGTGGGGTTTTTTGTTTGTTTGCTTGATTGGCTTTTTTTAAAATTTAGGGCCCCTTTGACTCGTTTTGGGGACTGCTTTCCCACCAGGTCTTCTCTTTAAATTTTTTCATCTTTAAAAAAAAAAAAAAACCATACTGAGTCAATCCCCATTCCTTAAATTATTTGCAGGCCTCGGTTATCTGTATAAAACCAACTTTTAAAAACAATTCCTTCAAGATCTGTTCTTTACAGAATCATTACAAATCATCATCAAAGAAGTCATAAGTTGAGGACTACTAAACCAGAGCCCAAGGGAAAACAACTGACTTCCAAAAGAATTGACTACCTGTACTCAAAACCTGACACTGATAGATGCCAACCTCACTGCTATATTCAGCTCCTTGAGTCTCATTCATCTGTACAATATAAACAAAGCCACTTTCTCATACCTTTGGGTTTTTTGGATACAAAAACCATATTATTTATACCCATCAACCATGAAAGTAGAAGAAAGTGAAGCAGAAAATGGATACCTAACTGTTGAAGAATTAGGAACATGACCATGACACTCTTATTCTAAGCAGAAGGAAAGCAAACTAATTTCACAAACAGGTTTTCTGGAGTTTGTTCTTTTAACTAACCAAGTAGCGTTTAAAACTACTCCAAACACCTCATTAATTAAAAAACACCTGAAACCTTACTATGGGTGAGGTGACAGGGAAACTTTGTCTCTGAAATAGACATCCTAAATACCAGCCCCGGTGTGGTAATGGTTTTCTCAATCAACATGCACCTCTGGGGCACCTGGGTGGCTCAGTGGGTTAAAGCCTCTGCCTTTGGCTTAGGGCATGGTCCCAGGGTCCTGGGATCGAGCCCCATATGGGGCTCTCTGCTCAGCGGGGAGCCTGCTCCTCCCTTCCCACCCCCCCAACCCTCCCCCCCGCCTACTTGTCATCTCTCTCAAATAAATAAATAAAATCTTCAAAAAAAAAAATGCTCCCCTTACTACCTGTACTCAAAACCTGACACTGTAGTTTACTTGATCACTTTTTTACAACCCCTCAAAGTGACTATTATTGCTCTCGTTTTCCAGTTAAGGAAACTGAAGCCAGTAAAGTTAAGTGACAGTCCAAGGCCACACACATGAAGGAGTTTCCTACAGAGTCTGGAAACCTAGAAGGAACCTGGAGAAGGACTTAATTTCCGAGGCTTCCCATAGTATTCTTCACTAAAGGGGCCCCAGGGCCTACCACAATCGGGTATAGATTATATGGTGGTCGCTTGAAAGCCAGTTGGGTAAGAGAACTGTTTCACAAGGAAACGCCGGCCAGAAAAGGGCTTCGTTCTGGAAAAGCCCATCTACTAAGATCTACCCTGGGGTCCTGGGAACCACATCTTCTCTAGGAGGACGAGCCTCGCTGCCTTTTCCCCAAGCCAGGCAGTCAACTCTGGGGAAGTGGCACGTACAGGCAAAAAGGGGCTGAGGTTTAGCTCTGGGTGGACGTGAAGGCATTTCATTTCCGGGACCCACCACAGCCCTTATCTCCAGAACCCCAAAATGCGTCCGCGGTAACCGCAGGGAAGCGGTCCGAGACCAAGCCTCCCCCTCCCAAAAGCGTGCCTACGCCCCGACCGCTACGTCAAGCACGCCGCCGTGACGTCAGCCCGGTGCCGCTCAGCTATGGAAGGGTCCAAAGGGGCCGCGAAGATGACGCCTCAGCGAACGTTAGTGGAAACCACTGCCGTATACCTGTGCTCTCCGGCCCTGGGTCGGCTAGGAGAGAGAGGGACGCAGGGGGCACTGCCGCAGGTAAAAGCTAGAAAGGAAGCCAAAAGGTGAGCTGCAAGGTGAGGTGGCAAGCAGGCGAATCCCTAGAACTGCTTGCTTTGGAAGGGTGCCCTCCCTGGTGCAAGCGGGACGAAAGCCGCGCTAGTAACCTCCTGTGGCTTCTCTGGCAACGGACGCCCCGCCCTTTGCGTCGGGCCCACAGCCGAAGCAGCCGATTGGCCGGGCTCAGGAAAGCAAGGGCCTGCGTCTGTTGCGATTGGCGGGAATGAGGGGGCGGGGCCTGGGAGAGGCGTTTTGTCTCTCAGTTGCCGCTCTGGGGAAACTTTTCCCGCCCGCCCTTGAAACCTTTTGTTTTACGGGAGAGGCCTCACTTTCGTATAGTTACCAAAACTATCAGTTGAGCTCAACCTAGAAAAGGAAATATAACCGATAGATTCCGCATTTTCTAACAGTTGGCCTGGAATTGCCCTGCTTTTGCTTTTTAAAGGGGACATTTGAAAAAGCCCAAGCAACCGCCCCTACAAAGGAACTTTAAGTATATAGTATTGCTGTTTAGCGGAGATCTTCCCCAGGCCTTCCCTTCTGTTCAATTAGGGACCTGGACGGTGATCTAAGGCGACTTTCAGATTTCAGATTCTTTGCATCTGTACAACAGGCAACGAGTATGATCTCTACGCTCCTGAACCAGCCAGGCGAAGTTTTACCTGGGAAACTAAAAGTCCACCTCACCTTGAAGTTCGTGTGAAGAATTGTGCACCATCACGGGAGATAAGCAAATAGAGCGAATTTCATACGTCAGTTGAGCAGTTTAGCCACACCGTGGCATACTTCATTATTGGTTTTATTTGAGAACATTTTCCATTGATGATTACAGCAAAGCTATCTTTGTTTTGTTTTGTTTTGTTTTGTTTTCCAGTGCTGCTTATCCAGCAGGAAGTTCATGGCAGTTTTTAAGAGTTCATTCATAAAGAACATATTACTGTTCCATATACGCAAATGCTAAAAAGCTGTGGAGACCGGATCCATCTCTTACTGATGGATCATGAGCTCTGGCAAGTCAACTAACGGCTACTCTGGGCTAGTCTTCCTTGTTTAAGAAACAAACAAACAAACAAAACCGGAAGTCGACACGTGAAATCGGTGCAAGGAAAGTAATTTTGAGGGTTTTTCTAACACTTACCTGGGATTCTAGCTAACCTTACTAGCTTGTCATAATAAAATAATTGTACACAGAAGTTAGGCTTCTCTTATGAAAAATACTTAATTAGATTGCATCAGTGTTAGATATAACCACCTTTATAAGACATGCAAAAGGAAAAGCAGTCACAAAATCTCAAGATGATTATATTAGATTCTCAAACTGACTATTTGAACTGCCCAGGTAAATATGGCATCTCTCATCTAAATCTAATCGAATCTAAATTTGAATTTGAAATCTGGTTGGATAATGAAGTTTTGGATAGAAAGATCCCTTATTTTAAATTATTTAAATGGAAAAAAAATTAATTCAGCCCACCAAAAATGCCAGTCAATTTCCCCAAATATCATTAAGTACTTGACTACTTACAAAATAATACATTAAGGATGTTCTAATAATTTAAAGCAGAGGCCAGTGTACTTTCTTCTGTAAAAGGCCACATACTAAATATTTTAGATTTTGTGGATTATACAGTCTCTGTCATATTTAATTCTGTCCTTGATGCATACAGATGTCATAAAGGATACATAAACACATGGTTTGGCTCTGTTCCCTAAAAACTTTATTTATAAAAGTAGATACCAGGATAGATTTGGCTCAGGACAGAGTGTACAGACCTCTGATATAAAGCATTTAAAACATCATTAGTGGTACATCTGTGTGTAGGATGCAAGGTGCAATGTTGGATAGTAATTTTATTTTTCTTCCCCATAGGAACAAATATATACTATAATGGTAAAAGTGAGCATGAAATAGTAAGCTGAAATAATGAAATGAAAAGTAGTAAACAGTAAAATGAAATAGAAGTAAACAATGAAATAGTAGTTTAAAGATACTTGATGAATACAAATAAAATTTAACAAAATAAAAAAGCAATTTAAAAAAATAGTTTGGTTGTGTAATAAATTATTTTCTTAGGACTTATTCCCCACTTGAGTTACTTGTGTTCTTTCCAACATGTTTTGGTTTTCTTCTGCTGTTTTAACAAACTTAGGGTTTAACAAAACAACCATTTTATTTGTTCATTATTCTGTGGTAAGAAATTCAGCCAGGGTTCAGCTGGGTGGGTTTTTTCCTCCATATGGCAATTGCTTGTGTCTCTCATCAGGTTGTAGCCAGATAGCTGCTGAGGCTGGAATATCCAAAATTATGTGTTTGGAGACTAAGTGGGCTCAATTGGAAAGCTAAGTCCTCCTTCACCCTATCCATGTGGCTCTGCAGGTGGCCAACTTGAGCTTTTGTTCATGGCAGGTGTGTCCTAAGAGTGAGTGTCCCTGGTAGCAAAGGAAGAAGCTGCAGATCTAAGGCCACCCAAATTACACAGAACCACTTCTGCTGCTTTTTGCTATCTAAAATATATCAGAGAGCCAGCCCAAATAGAAGAGAAAAAGTAAAAGATTCCATCTCTTGTTGGGATAGTATCAAAGTCACATTGTGTCTATGGAAACACAATTTACTACACAAGGCATTGAGGTATATGCCATTTTCTGAACATCAGGTTCTGTCAGCACAACACAATTAATGCATTAGACAAAAGTGATGTCCCATAAGGCGATGAAATGATCATGGTCTCAGCACACTATAGTATGACAGAGAACTAAAGAACTAACATACTTCTTACATAAAGCAATAAATTCTCTCACGTTTTCTCACTTCCAGATTAAAAAACAAGTTCAGTTGTTCTACACATATTAGGGTGAATAAAAGACATTTGCCAGAGCGATATCTGCATAGTAGATGCTAGGAATTGTACTTACTCACCTGATAAAAAGACTACATCCAGATCCACATATTAGATGACCCGTTGATCTTCTACCCAAGCCAGATAGATTAAAAGAGAGTGCAGTGAGAATTATCACCTTTGTATCTTTCAAGTCTTTAATGGTGGCACTAATCACTAGAATTCCTCTAGAAATATGGTATGGGACTTAGGTTAACTGTTTGAGTAGAAAAGGGCCATTCCATGGCCTACCAGTTGACCTTCCTATTATAACAGCCATGAAGTAAGAAGCAAGGTCAAGGTGCTGTAAATCTCCGCTAAGGTAGTGAAGTTCTGATCTCTATCAGATCCAGCAATTTTTCATTATAGGTGACTAAGTCACACATGATAAATCCATTCTAACATCCTACCTCCCTAAGTCTTTTAAGTCAATCCTCTAAAATATATCATGGGATTTCTAGCATCTCAACTTTATTTCGTGCAGAACACTACTGGATCTGGGTTTCAACCCACCAAGTAAACCTTGAACCACTTCCAGGTGCTCAGGTAAGCACTATGTGTCCATTATCTTTGATAAATATATCCATATTGATCATTTCAATCTCATCAAAATTGTATTCCTTTGTCCCTGGTGTAACATTCCTGGAATTCATTGTCATATTCCATAGTTTTCTGCCAACATAATTCTGCCAACATAATTCTAACTTCTCCAAAGTCAGAATTTTTACTTGTACCCTGGATTATATGAGATCAAACTCAATAGATATATGGACTTAGTAATACTGGCACCTAGTAGGTAGAGGTCAGGGATGCTGCTGAACATTCTACAATGAACAGAACAGCCCCTACAACAAAAAATAATCAGTCCAAATATTAACAATTCTAATATTAATAAATTCTGGTCCAATATAGAGAATGTAGAGGCCACTAGCCACCTATGCCTACTGAACATTTAAAATACAAGTAGTCTTCGGGCATCTGGGTGGCTCAGTTGGCTAAGCGTCCACCTTCAACTCCAGTCATGATCTTGGGGTCCTGGGATCGAGTACCATGTCAGGTTCCCCACTCAGCAGAAAGCCTGCTTCTCCCTCTCCCTCTGCCACTCCCCCTGCTTGTGTTCTCTCTCTCTCTCAAATAAATAAAATCTTTAAAAATAAAGTGTGAGTAGTATTAACTGAGACATGTTTTATGGGCAAAACAAACACTGAATCTGCATTTGAAAAAAGAACAAAATTTTTATAATAATCATTTGTTGAAATGATAATATTTGGGGCATTTTGAGTTAAATAAGATATTTAAAATTTAAATTGAGCTCTTTTTTAAATTTAGTTTTTAATTTTGCTACTAAAATTCTATTTCTACTGGTGGTGCTAGTCTAAAAATATAAAGAAGTGATAGCAGTGAGTTATGAGAAGAATCACGAACTCCTCACAAGGTAAATTCCTCAGATGAAGTCAATTCAGAATTTTCAAAGAAGACAAGACTGGCCTTTTAAGACAAGAAGGAAGATTCTTCAGAAAGCAAAGAGCTCTGTAGGGTCTATCAAGATGATAGAATGATGCAAATTGACCCAAAGATTCTGTAATTCTCAAGATCCAACTTCTCAATCAATGCCTTAATTTTTTACCTGAAAGACCTGGTGAGTCTGTTTATTTAACTTACCTTGTAGTTTAACCTTTCACAGCATTAATCCTTGATTTGGATGTGTCATTCTAGCAACTTAGAGAGATACATTTTTAAGGCAATCATAGAAGCCCTCTGAACTGGGGTGCCTGGGTGGCTCAGTGGGTTAAAGCCTCTTCCATTGGCTCAGGTCCTAGGATCGAACCCCGCATTGGGCTCCCTGCTTGGTGGGGAGCCTGCTTCCTCCCCTCTCTGTCTGCCTCTCTGTCTGCCTCTCTGCCGACTGTGATCTCTCCCTCTGTCAAATAAATAAAATCTTAAAAAAAAAAAAAAAGAAACTCTCTGAGCTTATCACATTTTTCTTTAAGCGTCTTAGTGCAGTTATAAATAGCAAACCCACCCCTCCATCTTTTATTCTTTTTTATGCCATCCTCATCAAAGACTTCATTCAATAATTACTTAATTCCTGCAGCCTACAGGCCACTTTTAAATTGAGGTATAATTTACATTCAATAAAGTGCACAGATATTAAATGTTCAGAATATGAGTTTTGATAATTATACAACCCATAAAGCTACTACCTACAACAAGACCTAGAACATTTACATGAACCCAGAAAGCTTATTTGCATTTCTTTCCAGCCCATTAACCAAAACTACCTTCACTCTTCACACATGCACTCTCCAAGACAACCACTTTCTAATTCTGTCATTAGAGATAAATGTACTTATTCTTGATCTTCATTTAAATGCAGACCTACAATATATATTCTTTTGCATCTGCCTCCCTTTGCTCAATATATATGTTTTTAAAATGGATTTATGTTGTTGCATATTTTAGTTGTTTATTCCTTCTTATTGTGGAGTAGTAGTATTCAGTTATCTGAATATATTAATGCATTTATCAATTCTCCTGTTGACAGATATTTAGTTGTTTGCAGTTTTGGGTTATCATGAATAAGGCTGCTATGAACATTCTTGTAAAAGACATTTTCTTTTAAAGTTTTATTTATTTATTTATTTGAGAGAGAGAGAAAGGATGAGCAGGAGTGGCAGAGAGAGGGAAAGAGAGAATTTCAAGCACACTCCTTTCTCAACATGGAGCCTGACACAGGGTTTAATCCCAGGACCCTGAGATTGTGACCAGAGCAGAAACCAAGTTTCTGATGCTCAACCAACTGAACCACCCAGGCATCCCTGTTGTTTGCTTTTTTAAAAATTATTTTTAACTGAACATGATAAATTTTTTTTTTAAATTAACATTATTTTCTTTTAGGGGTGCCTGGGTGGATCAGTCTGTTGAGTGGCCAACTCTGGATATCGGCTCAGGTCATGATCTCACAGCTGTGGGATCAAGCCTCCAGCTCTGTGCTCAGCCCAGAGCCTGCTTCAGACTCTCTCTCCCCCTCCCTCCAACTTGCAGTGTCTCTCTCTCTCTCAAATAAACAAATAAAATCTTAAAGGAAATTATTTTCTTTTAAGCTTTTTTACTTTGGATGGTCTTCTTTCATTAGGTCTGTGTCCCCTGATTTATGAAAGTTCAGCTTGACCCTTTTGTATGGAAGATCAAATTGGTTGGCCAAAATTTTATCTAGGAGATTAATATTATTTTTTTCCTCAAAATATCATACAACTTAGATGTTAAACCACTTTATATTCACGTTTCCAAATATTGATCGCCACTTTTTAGAAATTATCAGTGTTATTTTTTGAAGTGTCTTTATCAATTAGAACATTTTAGGCTGAAAGTAACAGAATAGCTGACTAACAGCAGCTTAAAGATACATCCTACTTCACACAGGAAGGTGTCTGGAGTTAAGCACTCTCCAGACTGGCACAGCTGCCACCAATGTCATCAGGGAGACGGGCTCTTTCTTTCAGCTCTACTAACTCTCACTTTTTGGCTACCCTCCTTACCTTCCACCTAAGGGCCACCTAAGGGCCACAGAATCTCCCTCAGCTCCTGCACTCTTGTAGGAAAGAAGGGTGAGATTTTCCTAGGTAATTCTCTCTCTCTCTCTCTCTCTCTTTTTTCACAGGAAGGAAAATATTATCTATAAACAATCTCAACATCACCATCTTCTCCACCTCCCTCCTCTAGCAGACTAATCCTGGTTATCAGCTTGAGTCAGGTCACAGTCATGCCCCAGTATAAGGGAGGCTTGGAAAAATGAGCATCAGACAGGTTTGACCTCTGTCACAGAAGACGGGTTCTGCCCGCAAGAAAGAGAAAGAAGCAAGCCTCTAGCTGGACAATCAACAGTGCCTAAGCAGGTGCCAAGCACACCAAAGAACAGCCATAAATTAATATGGATTAATATTAATTAAACATTTACTGTGACCTAAACAAAGTTGTAATCATCACATGTACTATTTAAATTTTATACCAATTTTACAAATGCTGAAAATCAGACATGGAGATGTTGAATAACTTACCTAAGGCCACATGGTTGGTTAAAGCCAGAGCTGGGATGTCAGTCTTATCAGCCTAACATTCAAAGCCAAAAACTTAATGATTTAATTGCTGCTTATACATGATTATTATAATACAAGATTAAAGATGAATGCCAATAACAGTGTATATAACTGAAAACAGATGTGGCAGAAAATTTTATTCTTACATTCTGGAATTTTACTCTTTTGGCTTTATCCCCTACTCAGTAAGCAATTTACAGTGTGTGACTCATTGCAATAATTTATATTATGATAACTCATCCAAGTGAAGATAAAACATGTATCTGATATAATGACACTTAGGATAAATTATGACACTAAGAAATTCATCCTTTTTTTCTTCTTTGAAAAAGACAGAATGCTTCCCAAAAAGTTTCTTTTAAAAAATTTGTCACTTCTTATAACCACTGCTTTTAAAATACTCTTCATATTTTTATACTGTGAACATCTGATCTTAGCTAAAATGTATCATCCAATGTACATCCATTGTACATTGTACATGTACATTGTACATCCATTTTTAAGATGATTGTATTTTTCTGGGTATTTACCCTAAAGATACAAATGTAGTGCTCTGAAGGGGCACATGCACCTGAATGTTTATAACAGCAATGTCCACAATAGCCAAACTATGGTAAGAACCTAGATGTCCATCAATAGATGAATAGATAAAAGAAGATGTTGTGTATATATATACAATGGAGTACTATGCAGCCATCAAAAATTGAAATCTTGCAATGACGTGGATGGAACTAGAGGGTATTATGCTAAACAAAAAAAGTCATAATAAGTCAATCAGAGAAAGACATATGATTTCTCTTATATGAGAGTAAGGGCGGAGGGTCATGGGGGGTGGGGAGGGAAAAAATGAAACAAGATGGGACTGGGGAGGGAGACAAACCATTAGAGACTCTTAATCTCAGGAAACAAATGGAGGGTTGCTGGGGGGGTGGTGGGGTGGGATGGGGTGGCTGGGTTATGGACATTGGGGAGGGTATGTGCTATGATGAGTGCTCTGAAATGTCTAAGCCTATACCCCTGGGGCAAATAATACATTATATGTTAATAAAAAAAATTTTTTAAGATTATTGTATTTTTAGTAACCAATTATGGCATTATATTAAAGAATTGATTGATTTTTCCTTTTTCCTAATTATGTGACTCTAAAGAGAACTTACTAAAAAAAATTACTTTCTAATAGAGAAAAAAATAAAAACAGCTATGTAGTAAAAGACATATACTGCTCTAATAATTTTTTTTTTAAGTTGCTCCCTATTCTTTTTGGAGGAGAACAGAAAAAGGCAGGAGAGAAAATACTCAAATAGGGGACAAAAAAGAATTGGTGAATAATAAGGAAAAATAAAGGAGATCAAAGATTGTCTCAGTTCAAGCAGAGCATCTATTGGGATTGTCAAACAAGTCACAGCCAAAACTCTTGATACAAATATGCAGGTTATTCAAGAAAACGGGGATCCAAGTAGGGTGCTAGGCGCTGTGGGATAGGAGAAGAACTCTGAGATCTTAGCTAGGCCCAGTGAGTTAAAGGGAAAATAGCAACTTTACAAAATTGAAATGACATGTCACAAGAAAAATAATGGTAGAAGAATAAATATTTTAACTTCCAATGTAGAGAAGAAATAGAAATGAGCTGAGGTGAATTTTGAAGACATTTGGAAAGATGAGTGTCTAAGCCAGAAGAGTCTTAAAAAAAACCCCGTTGGCCAGAATTCCTCCTGGGGAGAACACTTTATAACTGTCTGAGGTTGAAGGAGAGCATTTCCAATCTTCCCCTGCTGCTTGGTTTCTGAGTGGTGTTGAGGACTGAGGAGTGGCACGCTGGCTGCATAGGGGGCCAGGCAGGGATTTTGTCGGTGGTAGTTAGTTGGTTCCTTTCACTGCTGAAAGTAAGGAGAAGGGAGAAAGGAGGAGAAATTAAGATCCCTCGGGATAGAAAGACACTGAGACAACTGGAGGGCCAAGGATGATCCACATTTGTGGAAAATTATTTCCAGAAGGCTGATGATTTCAGTGATTGGGAAGTGCTTTGTTTTATTTTTCGGTGACACAAATCCTTCTCTAGTCCCACCTATTAACCCTTCGATAAAGTCTAAATTGTTCACAAACATGATATGTACATGTTTCTTTGGAAAACTCATAACACTGTATTTGGGACACTATAGCAAAGCACGGGAGCAGCTCGTGTGGAACTAGGAAGCGGGAATTTTAAGGAGCCAAGCGTGCAGGTAGTTGGAGAAATCGAAGAGGGGGACTTGTTTTCCACAGGTCATGGAATTGACATTCATAAAAACCAACTGTATGGAGGTCTCTGAGGAACAAGGGGGTCCCAGTTGACAACAGAAGATAACTAAACTCATAATAATGATAGTTACCATTTATGGAGCATCGGTGGACAACACATCAAGAACCACAGCTTTCTGTTATAAACTCGGACTATATTTTCATGTCATTTGTCTATGAATAGCCTCAGATTATTTTCATCTCACTGCTGCTCATTTTATTTCCTCTACTGTCAGTCAGCGTTATGCTCCACATTCCTGGACAAGCAAAACAGTCCTCGAGTTCCTCTCTTAACAAGCTTCCAAGCTGAAGGGCTTTTTATTTCACCTCGACAGCAAAAAATATTTGATGGAGAGGACAAAGGAAACTACTAGAAAGCTGAAGGAAGGCTAAAGGAAGACAAGCAAGAGTGTCGTCTGAGCTCTGTCCACTCCATTGCCTCACCTGTGTTCAGCAATAGCCCTCACTGGCTCCCGCTTCCACACTTGGCCTCCTCACAGAAAGGCAATTTGAGATTCAGATTGTATCACTCTTCTGCATCCACCATTGACTTCCCATTTCACAGATAAACTGCAGTCTTTTCCATGATCTACCAGCCTGTGTGGTCTGTACACAGGACACGGCCTCCACGCCTCAGACCCCCAGGCCCAGGGACCTGTCCCCAGCGTCTCTCACTTCAGGCCCCCTCCAGCCTCAGGGGCTTCCCACTTGCCCTTCTCTCTGCCTGAACCATTTCTCTCTCAGATGCTTGCTTGTTTCCTTCCCCACTCCCGATAATCTTACCTGAGAGGCCTTCCCCCAGCACCCGATACAAAACAACAGCCCTCACCTTCCACCCTTTTATTATTTCCTCCCCTTTACCTCATTTCTTATTTTCCATGTACTTTCATTAGATATCCCATTATGTTTGCCTGCTGTCTCTCTCCCTTTTCTCAAATATAAACTTCATTAGGACAGAATGTAAACTCCATTTCTTCACACATATCCAGCACCTAGAATGGTGGCCGAGTAGCTAGTAGAAACACGATTTTATGTTCTTAACAGCATTATTGAGGTGTATTTGACACAGTTTTATTTTTGAATAAATAACTGATTGAAAAAAGAAAACTAAAAGTTAAGGAAGTGATCCCCTGTTTAAATAAGGTTCATCCTTCGCAATGACTTGTTTGAGGCTACATTTTGGAGATCATTAAAATAATCTTACCATGGTTCCATAAGAAAATAGATTAAATTTAAGGCAGAGGCTCTGATCACAGAAAGGTGATAGTGACTTTCAAGAATCTAAAACCTACACACCTGTGCTGTTGGTTTTAAAATTTTAACTCTGAACTTTATAGCTGTTTCTTTACAAAGAATATTTAAACAATGGTGTCACCATAGAAATGCAGAATTAATGCAATGCTTTTCTCCTGAGATCTGAGGAAAGCAGAGGGCTTTCCCATTATAAAGTTAAAAAAAAAAATACACTTTCTCTTTGTCCTGTAGGAGCTGTAATCAGAAAGTAAAGCTGGGGATACACCCCAGGAGACCACTCCAAGCGTGGATCAAGGACCAGCAGCCTCAGCATCAACTGGGAGCCTGTTATACTTGCAGAATCAAGCTTGGCCTCCCTTTGACCTACAGAGTTAGAGTTTAATTTGAACAGGTGATTCTTAGGTACATTAAACTTTGAAAAGTACTACTGTAAATAACATTGGGTGCTCTGTACAGGTCAATTCTGCTTGCTGAGAGTTTTATCTGGAGATTCAGAGCCCCAGGTACCTGCCTCCTGAGGACAGAAGGGGGAGCCCTAATCCCCCAAATTCCAGGTCTTTCAACCGGTTGGAGTTGCTCCTTGTCCTTTGCAGGGCTGGCGGAGTGAAATGCATTAGAAGCAGCACAAGGAGAGGGAGGAAGACGGAAAGACCTGCTGCCCCTTGCTGGGATTGGGGCAGCAAGGGAATCTGGCAGAGCCTTAGAGGTTCACAGATGGACAGACTCAGAGCAGAAAGGAAACAGAATGGGAGACTAGGGAAGAACTATGTAGTCTTTGTGCTTCTACTTTCATTTATTGTCCTCTCAGTCTCCCTGGTTATTTTTCATCTCTTTAAAAAATTTCCACTACATGTCTGCTTTCTCTTTTTGCTCTTCCCTGGAAGATAAAGATAATAATAAGGATAATATCTTACATCCACATGATGCTATATACTATCTGGTACATAATAGATAAAAGAGTATTTTATGGAACACAATTTTATGCCCATTTTGCAAATGAGAAATATTCTATACCCTTTCTCCCATGTTCTTTATTAGATTATCATTAAAAGTAGTTCTTGTTTTCCATTCATTTTGGTAAATTTTAGAGGTTCTTTTGTTTTTTCATGCATGAAATCATCTGCACAGTTCTTGGCACAGTGAGGATGGGGAGGAGGCTTAACAGCAAGCCTAGGGAGTGAATTAAAAGAAGTAGAAGTAGAAGTGCTTCAAGTTCTGACACGGTGGTGACTCAGCAAAACTCCAGTGACTTCCCGGACTCTATCTGGACCACCCACTTCACTCACTTGCTTTGAAAATGAATGTAAGTTTGAAGAAAATGGGATAAGGGAGCCATGAAATGTGCCATCCGAGTCCTTGGCAGACTGTGCTTTATTCCGTCTCTTACTCTTTACAATTTGTCTCACTTCCATTTTGATTTATCTGATAAATGTTGCAAAACTAAAGTGATCCACAGGCTTTGTAGCCCTGCCCCATGGTGAGCTTTCCTGTTCTAAACAGGATTGCTAAAGAGACAAAACAAAAGCCTGAGAAGAAATCACTCGAAACTTCTTTGGACTCTTCAAGACGTCAGATCTCCTGACTTCTCCGATACCAACTGCATGTTTGGCTCACTCTGTGGGTTTCTGCCTGCAGACTCCCTGAAAAACAGAGAGGCCTTTGGGGCCAGGAAGAGCTGCAAATTCAGACAATGAACAAAGATGTGCTCTAGATTCTTCAGTTACTGAAATGGAATAACTCTTATTTTCTTGAAAGCAGATAAAAGCAGAGCAGATTCCTAGAATTACTACAACCTGAAATAAATGCCTGAACATTGAATTCCCATTTTTCTTCACTTTGGGTGTATTTCATTTTTTAGATATCATAAAATGCTATAGATATGAGCGGTGAATATTTGGGGAATGAAAGGATAAATTGTGGGATTTGGGGTTACAAAGTCACACTTTATCAGAAATGGACACTCACCTCAGGAACGACTTTTAAGTCCCTTAGCCAAGTCAATTTTAAGAGCTTTTTACTTTTGTCTCCTGTCAGGTTGGCCAGGTCAAAGCAGAAGGCAGAAAGAAGAGATCTTTAGCTGGCCTCGCCCCAGGCCTAGTTGCTGAGGGCAAAGCAGAAGTGGGAGAAAAGGCTTTCAGGAGTGAATGTGACACCCCAGACCTGGTCAGAGAATGGGTCAGTGACTAGAATCCGCTAGGGACAGATGATGAAAGTGGATGCCAGTCGAGTGGCCAGATCCAGGCATTGGATTCTAAACCCAAAGACGCAAAAAGCAGGTAGACAAAAATGGACATATCTCGACCTTCAGTCTAGGAGGAGCAAAACCTGAGCGTACTTGTTCAGATGAAATGGGACAAGATTGCTCCTTGTAGCTGCTCTTTATAAAGCAGCATGCCATCCCAAGCCAACATTCCGCTCCTCGTGCTACAGCAGTCATTGTAACTATTGTCATGAACAAGTGGAGAGAGGGCTCTGTGCCAGTCCTCAGCAGCCCCTCAGCCAGAGAACAACTCACACAAGTGTGCACGGTGGCAAGAAGAAACTCTTCTCTCGTCGTTGCTGGAAAGTGACTCTCTGTACCGCTTCTGGCTTTCATTTTTGAGCATATGGTTTTACTGATGCCAATAATGTTTTTCTGAAAAGCACAAGAGACTGGCATAAGAAAATAAACTGTCAAGAAAAGTTGGAAATAAAGTTCATTGTTCTGCTCAACGAATCACTGTTACAGGCAGAGCCTTCATCGTCCCCACACCTCTGGACTTCCGCTCTGCCGCATTGTGAGAGACGTAAAGAACCCCCAGGGCTGGGAACCAGCCCCCAGAGATGAGAAAGCTAAGCTGACCTGTGAACTGACAGAGTGAGTGCCTATGGCAGTCACATGGTTACCAGAGAGGTTCATTCTCCTACACACCCAGGGGGAGCACCAATACTCCAGGGCCTTCTGTTAAGTCAGAGCAAGAAGAAAACTGCTTCAGAACAGAAGAGCTGCCTTCTAGAAGAGATACTTTGAAAGCAGAGGGGAGCAGGGACGCCTGGCTGGCTCAGTCGGTTAAGCATCTGCTTTTCGCTCAGGTCATGATCCCAGGATCCTGGGATCCAGCCCTCCATTGTGCTCCCTGCTCATCATGGAGTCTGCTTCTCCCTCTGCCTCTCCTCCCCAACCCCGCTTGTGCTCTCTGTCACTCACTCACTCTCTCTCACATATTTAAAAAAATGATCTTAAAAAAATAAAGTTGGGAGGAGCATTTCCACACTATAATCCAGGGTTCTTTCGTAACTAGCTTTTATTTAGTTCATTCATTCATTCATTCAACTTCATTCATTCAACAAATATTTATTGAGAGTTTCCCGGGCGAGGTGCTAAGGAGGTAGTGCTAAAAACACACAGGGTAGAGTCCCTCGTCTCATATGCCTTTCATGGGAAGCAGAAAACCAATCACACAAAATGAATGTGAAACCGTGACCATGATCATAGTTCAAAGGAGAGGTACGCGATGCTATAGCATGAAAGAAGGGATTTGACCTAGTTAGGAAGCTCAGCTCAGGCTCCAGACCAGAACTGGAATTTGAAGGATAAACAAGTGAAAAGAAGTCCTAGGAGAGGTTCCAAGCAGAAGGATAGCCAGAGGAAAATTTCCATCACTGTCCCTCAATGTTGAAGCTCTACATTTCTAATAAAGCTCACTTTATTTCCAGTTCCCTGGGAAAACAAGACAATGTGATATCGCGAAAAACAATGGAAATGGGAACCTATGGGTCTCATTCTAGCATTATGATGATGCTCACACAACCTTGAACAAGTTACTTAGATTTTTTGAGCCTTAGTTTTTTCACCCATAAAATAAGCATGATAAAAGTCATCACACAATAGTTTCTTTCACCGTTGCCTCATTTTCAGTCTTCCTAAGACTCAGAGGCTTCACTGAAAAAGAGAAGAGTTATGCCCGAATCATAGAATTGACATTTGAATGGGGTCCTTTGTAAACTCTAAAGCATTAGGTTGTTATCAGGTAGTATTAAGCCCATACTCCTTGAAAAGCCCTGGAATGAGAGTACAGGAAAAGGAGAGAAAGTACTCACCAATTTTGCACCGAAGCTCAGAGTCCAAATGTAAAGACTCACAAACCTCCTGGCTGGCTCGCCAAAAATGATGAAGTCCCAGAACCTAAGTCAGGTTCGGTGGGGTGAGGAGGTTCGGAGCCGACGACTAAAGAAAGAATTCTTAAGACGTCGTTGGTGCAAAATGGTGGTTTATTAAAGCACGGGGAGCAGGAGGCTGGCTGAGGACAAAGCAAAAGCTGGCGCCTTGCACCCCCCCCCTTCATCCGCTCCCCTCCATAGGTGTAGCATTCCTCAGGCACCCCTGACTGCCATAAAATGATAAATAGTTAACTTGCAGAGATCACAATCCTACATAAGACAGGAGTCTCCCTTGGTTTGCAAATGTCCTTGAGATTACAACAAAGAAGTTACCTTATCAATAGCCCAATTTCCAAAGACACAGAACTCAGTTTCTCAAGCCTAATGTCACCCTCCCCTCCATAAAAAAACCGAAGGAGGTGGAGGTAGAAGGAAAAGTAAATAAAGTTAAATTTCTTCAAAACCTAAATCTCATTAACAAGGATGCTTGATAGCAGGAATGTAACATTCCACCAGACTTCCAATTGTCTTTACTTGATAGCAACTAAGCCTTCAATATCCTGATAGTATTCTTTGCCCCAATAGCCCTTCTGAGCACCCCTTTGTCCTCACCTACCCAACTCCTGTGTATATAACCAACCACTCCTCACAACCCGGGGCAGCAGCTCTTCCTGCCCACGGGTCCTGTCCCAGTGCTTTAATAAACCACCATTTTGCACCAACGACGTCTTAAGAATTCTTTCTTTAGTCGTCGGCTCTGAACCTCCTCACCCCACCGAACCTGACTTAGGTTCTGGGACTTCATCATTTTCACTCCTAAAATATTTGTGACGCCTACTGTGTACCAGACCCTGTGATAGATCCTTCGAAAATGGAAGGTAGACTGAGGCACAGCCTTGCCCTCAGGAGAGAGGGGCTGAAGGAGAAATTTATTCTTTCCCCTGGTCCAGCAAGAAGATGCAGCGAGAGGAGAGGGAAAGGCGTCTGTGGTCTGCCCAGGCATCTAAGTTTCTGGCACTTGGCCCTTCCTGGGGGACATGTGATACCTTCCCCTCCGCCATCAGCTGAGAGTTTGCCCAGATAACCTGACCCAAGGGCCCCAGGGACAGGGCTGCAGGATAGATTTCCAAATATTCCGAAGAAGCAGACAAGGGAATCTTACAACAAACAAAAAATGAGGTGAGTGAAGTAGAAAATCAGTAGAAGCCAGAGTGCAGCTGACAGATGGAGGAGGTTGTCAAGGATGAGGAGAGAGAAGACTCACGACAGATTTCTGTCTTTCCACTGAAAGTGGAGTGAACAATCCAGATTCTCTGATTTTTCAGCCCAGCCAGCCAGGCTTCCCTCTTTCAAGCTCCTTTTGTCTTATTTCCCTCTTCCTTCTGAAAAAGATATACTGAATAAGGAGTAATTTCTTGCTCAACCGTGATTCAAAAGGAAGCTCAGCCACAGAACAGGCAAGTGTGGTGTTGCCTAGAGGAAAAGGACATGTAGAGGCAGGTCTCAGAGAGATCCACCCAGGTTTTGCAAAAAAAAGGCACCTCCTTCACCACAAGGTCTAAGACCTTCCAAGTTCAGGAAGAAAGTATCAGCTCCCCCATGAACAAACTGGTGCAATGTACCCAGTAGGACCAGTGTGAGTGAACTGGAGGCTTCTCTACAACATGACCAATATGGACAACATGGGCCCCCTTGGCAGCCTGAAGTTTGTGACTCTCCTGGTGGCTCTAATTCCAGAACTGCTATTCCTGGGAGCTGGAGTGCAGCTTCAAGACAATGGGTATGATGGATTACTCGTTGCAATCAATCCTCAGGTATCCGAAGATCAGAATCTCATCCCAAACATTAAGGTAAGTGACAGGGGTGAAATCAATACCATTATCCCATTAGAACAGGATTGTAGCTTTCTTTAAAGAGCTAACAACCTTACCTGGTCTGTATTGAGATAGTAAAGAGATCAGCATTTCTTTTAAGCACCAAAAATTATAATCATGATCCAGCCAGTTTGTTCACTTAATTATGCGTAGTCTTGGCTCAGAGTGTTGAGCTAGCCCTCCTTGATTTGTTCTTTCTGGTTACTACTGCTTTTAGCTATTTTTGTTTTCCTAACATGACTGTTTTTGGGGTAGCAACTTAAAAAAAAATAACCTATTGTGGTAACAAAGACCAGATGTTTGACTGATGAATAAGCACAATTGTGCTTATTAAAATCAAGTTGTTGAATTCCATCCTGAGGCGGAGAATTCTCAGACAGAAAGAGAGTCTGGGTGGAGTGCTGAAGAGCAAAATTCTTTTCACCTGAATGTTCTGTAAAGTAATTGACTATTTTCCCCTCAGTGTGGTGGAGGAGGGTCTTAGCTCCCTTACTTAAGATCCTCCCGTTGGTATTGCTTTAGAGAAATCAGTGTCATCATAAGGTGTGGTCTTGAACATGCCCACAGGAAGGATATGAAAGGGATTTGTTTGGTAAAAGCTTAGATCTCTTTCACAAAACTGGGAAAAACTACATAGGCAAACCCAGACTCACTGTTAGTGTCCTAAAATCTCTTCCTGTTAACCATTTGAGGTTTATTTTACTCCCAAGTTTTCCCATAGTCTAAGGCCATCTCTGAAAGAAATGGGCTGCTTTAAAATATTTTCATTATTCTTTACTGCTACTTGCTCAAGTATAATCAGAAAACCAAAACATGAAAGATATACAAGTGCCAAGATAAGCTTTTCTTCTGTTTGATTATAGGAAATGATAACTGAAGCTTCTTTTTACCTATTCAATGCTACCAAGAGAAGAGTGTTTTTCAGAAATGTAAAGATTTTAATACCTGCCACATGGAAAGCTAATAATTACAGCAAAGTAAAACAAGAATTATATGAAAAGGTAAGAATTCAGGGTTTTCTTAAATGAGCTTAACTCCAGAAAAAAACAACCAAGGTATGCTCTGTTTAAACTTTAATTGTGAGAACTTAAGCAAAAACAAGACATTGATATTAACACACAACTAGTATTGGGAAGATTGTTATCCCAAGATACATGGAAATATAATAAATGAGTACAGATTATGGAACAAAAAATAAGCGAATGCCATTGTCTAAGTAGCCTCTCAGAAGGCCTCTTTCCTTTTTAGTCCTTTCTGAAATGTTTCCTTACTGACCAAAAGCTGGTTTTATCCTACTGCGTATGAACTGTGCAGGGAACAATTCCAATTATGACTACCTTCTTCTCCCATCCTGTCAGGGGCAGTAGACATGCATGTCCAGACAGAAATGTAAGCTATAAAATATGACTGACTTCTCCTGCCAGAGTGTAAATTAGCAGAATTTCACAGGAACCCACGTCCAGGACACGGTTTTTGAGGAGTGTGGTGATAAGACGGAAGGCAGAAAGGGGGAAGGGGAGGAGTGGCTGCTTTTTCTTTTCCAATCAAAAAGAACTTAACCTTCGAAGGACTCTCATAAGCTGCAGGTTAAGCATCCATGATTATGTCTGCGCGCTATAAACAAATGTCGAATACATTTGGCAAATGACTGTTTGAAGTTACTGTGAACAAGAATCCAGGCAGCTAGCAGAAGGGGCAGGAACAGACTGGAGTCTCCACGCGGGGACTCAGTCTCAGAACCTGAGATCATGACCTGAGGCGAGTCAGATGTTTAGTAGACTGAGCCACCTTGGCGCCCCAGAGAGAGCCAGTGTTTAAGCTTTCACTTAGCACCAGGCAGTCTACATATGTTGTTTAGTTTTTACACACCTTAAAATTAGTGGCTATCACAAATTATTACCATAAGTTAGGAAACAGAAGCTCAAATAAAGTAAGGATTTTGTCCCAAACAGTTAGTAAATTACAGAGCCACAATTTTGATCTACACATATTTCCTTCCCAAACCCATGCTCTTTGCACCAAGCTATGCCGTCTCTAGTTATCTATATAGATAGTATTAATCAATTTGACCTTCCATGAAACAAAGATGTATTGGAGACAACTAGCATCAAAACCAGGTCATACTCCTGATCCTAATGGAGGGCTGAGAAATGAATAATTAAAATAAAAATGAGAATATTACTGAACTGAAAGATTAAAAGAAAGAATAATCATTTAGTGATATTTTTATACCTGTTGGATACTGATTTCTTTAGCCTCAAATGTCAATTAAGCAAACAGTGAACTATCATTATCTACAGGGGCCATGCTAGGCACTATAGAGGACCCAAGGACAAGCAAGGTGACTCCTGTCCCTGTGAATCCACAGTCAAATGCAGGTAGGAAGCAGGAGAGGGGAGGGAGAGGTAGAAAAAGTGGGTAAGAGCTGTATTACTATGGATTATAATAGAACAAAGCCCAAACAATCTCTGAGTACTCCATGCCCAGCAAAGCTCTCCTTGCTTTTAGCTTCAGGACAAATTTCCAGACATAGAAATGAGGTTTTGTCCGTGTGAAAACTATCCAAGGGCATGACATCTGTAGCCCTTTTGTAGGTGTTGCTTTGCAAAGCCCCAGACTTGAGTTCTTATCTTTTGAAAACTAAATGTTAATTATTATAAAAGTAATTCATGCTCATTGCAAAAACAAATCAAACACTGTAGAAATAATGGAAAATAAATATGAGAACATTTCCTTCCTCTGCTCTGGGGTGTGCACACACACACATAAAACAGTACACATATGGTACAGATAGTGATCGTGTGATGTGTATTTATAGGATCATATTAGATCTATAATTCTAAAATCAGCTTAGCTTAAAAAAAGTTAAGGACATAACTTCTAATGGTAAGTCTTGAAACAACATGTTTGTTTCTTCCTAGAAATAAAAGAAACAATGTTGTATATAAAATTGTATTCTCTAGATAGTTATTTGAATAGATATTTTCTTTGGTTTTGGCAATAATTGTTGAAATGGTCGGGGTACAAGATGAAATATAACTTCATTCCAATGATTGTACTGCTGATCTAATTGATACTGGGAATGAAAGGGTATGGCTTAAAACAAACACAACTTATTATCCCATACTGGTGAAGTAACCCACAGAAAGCTTTCACAACAGGCTGTGACACTTTACAGATCAGTCTGAATGACATTCATGGCTCTTAACATTTACTCAAATATTTTTATTATATTTTATAGGGTTTTATAATGTCAGAATTTCACAGTGTGGACTTTTGAGAAAATCCTAATCTGGAAAATGGAAAGGTCAAACTCCATGGAAAGTTGCCAAGCTTTTAAAATATAGATATTTTGAAAGTGCCAAATAATTTTACCGATATTTAGTTGTGCATGCATTTTAAACTCCACTTATAAGACATACCTTTTAAAAAATGTTATCAAATTGGAATACAATTCATACAGTAAAATGCACAGATCATAAAAGTACAGTTTAAAGTGTTTTAACTAATGTATATGTTTATGTCACCAACATCACAGTTGGGATATAGAGTATTATAAAGCATTTCTTTTCATTTAGGCAAATGTCAGAGTGACTGACCGGTATGGGGCACATGGAGATGACCCATACACACTACAATATAGAGGTTGTGGAGAAGAGGGAAAATACATTCATTTCACATCTAACTTTCTCCTAAATGATGACTTAATAGCTGGCTATGGACCACGAGGTAAGTGTGATCAATCCAGAAACAGACATAGGACAAAACTATTTACAATATTCTGTGCTTGGTGCTTGGTGTTGAAAAGCAACTCAAAGAACCTGAAACTTGCTCAGGACTTACCATCTGGATGGGGAGAGATAGGATACGTGTCCTTGAAAAGATATAAGAAACAAAGTGAGCCAGAAAAAAGCTGGACACCAGCGTAGTGGCCTAGACAGTGAGTGCTGTAGGAATTCAGCAGAAGGAGAGAACCTTTTGCCTTAAGGGTGCTCAGAAAGGCCCTCACAAAGGAGACACTCTCCAAGGTTAATGTCATGCTGGTAAATGGAACCATGAGAGAGAAAAGGGCAAAGAGTATGAATAAACAGTGGCAGCAGAAGAATCCAGAGCATGTTTGAGGGACAGGAGCAGTAGCCACTCTAATGGTGCAAAGTGACTGTGAGTAGTGAAGCAGTGGAAGAAATGGATGAAGTGCATGGGGGGATAGGGATAGGGGGATGGGGAGCCTCGACTGCCCACGTTAGCTCCACACCACTGAAGGTTTATGAGCACAGGAGTGAAATCAACATAGCAGTGTTCTCAGAAGATGAATCCGGCTGTATAATAATGATAATCTGGCTCCCTCAAATCAATGAGAGGGAAAGTGAATATCAGGAGAATTATTGGAAGTCCAGGCAGGAAATGAAGACTTGAGTAAGAATAGGAGCAGTGAGGTCAGGATAGGAAAGAGTATTAAGAAAACAAGAACTTTCTATGTGCCCTGTGTTGTGCTATTTGTTTTTCAAATGTTGTTTTATTTAATCCTAATAACTCTAAGTGATGGGAGATATTCCAGAGGGGAAAAAAGAGAAATAGAGGTCTGACTGCTACAGAGTGAAAGGCAAGTTGATTGAGAGGAGCAGCCGGTTGTCCTGGTGGGAAGACCCAGCTCGCGGTGGGTTTGGATGGCTGGAGTTTTGAAGAGAACGCAGGGTTATAGATTTAGGGACTGGTGTTTAGTGGATGAGATCTGAGGGGAAAACTGTCCAGAGAATAGATCAACAGGTCCAGGGCTAACTATCCCATGCTTAATTTTTTGTTTCTGATTTTAACAGAAGTAATGCCTTTCAAATGATGTTTTCACTTAACTCCATTTAAATCTAAATAGATGTTATTATCCTCTGTATGACTGGCGGGAACTGGGGCACCACTCTGTATAAAACACACTTAAAAAAAAATTTCCCTGTAACTATGAGGTGCTGCTCTTCACCAGCACTTATAAATTCCCTGAGTAGGAACAAACTTTCCCTTAATACCTTCGGCTTAGCTCCCTCCCTTCCTTTGTCCTCAAACTTGAGCAACACCTGCAGCCTCAGTCAGCTCTTCAAACACTTCCTGGTTTGAAGTGAAAAAAGGAAAAATGCACTTCTGGCAGAGAGTTAGTCCCAAAAGCTTCTCCTGGGGACTGGTTTTGATTGGAACACGGAAGGATATCCAAGATTTAGAGAAGTAGAGATAAAGATATAAAGGATTTGAAGCTGAGGATGGGGGTTTCCGTGAGCCAAGAGTTGGAGACAAATACAATCATGGAGAATCAGAGATAAAATAAAAGAGAACTGACTGTCCAGGCTAGAGTGGAGGCTTATGATCTTTTTTACTACTTCAACCTTCTCTGGCCCCAGGGTTTTAATCATTGCTCTAGAGAGGAGGATTACTTACAAGGAAAAAGTAGATATGCTTGGATAACACAGACTAAAGAAGAGGAAAACTTTATTTGCTTGTTTGGTATTTTAGTCTGTTTGGGCTGCTATAACAATATCACAGATTGAGTGCCTTATACACCACAGAAACTTATTTCACACAGTCCTGGAGGCTGGGAAGTCCAAGATCGAGGTACTGGCAGATTTGGGGTCTAGTACCTACTTCCTGGTACATAGACAGCCATCTCCTCTCTGCGTCCTTACTTGATAGGAAGAGGAGGGAGCTCTCTGGGGTCTCTTTATAAGGACACTAATCCCATTCATGAGGGCTCCAACGTTGTGACCTAATCTTTTCTCAAAGGCCCCATTTCCTAATACTATCACATGAGGCATTAGGATTTCAACATAGGAATTTGGGCAGGGGAGGCGGATAATAGGCATTCAGTCCACTGTACTTAGATAAGCTTCTTTCTCTTCCCACAGTCCTGAAATGGTAGGCCTGTAAGAAGCTAAACAGAAATGTGTTAGGCAGCTTCACTGAGGAAATGAGACAATGTGGGGCTCATCACTAGTTTCAGGTATTTACATTTACAGGACTAAATATATTTTCAGAGTGCCTCATTTATGAGGGTAGAGGGTAAAGCAGGAGATGGGAATGAAAGGTGAGGAAGTGAAAAGTCAGAGAGAATTACACTTCAAGCCTTTATAGTGAGTATATATAGTCAAGTGATGTTACATCTTCACTAGTTAGCAAAGCCCACCGCTGAGATTTCAGGAACACAAAACCAAAGTCTCTCTTCCACAGGTAGAGTATTTGTCCATGAATGGGCCCATCTCCGTTGGGGTGTGTTCGATGAATACAATGATGAGAAACCTTTCTACATAAATGGGCAAAATCAAATTAAAGTAACAAGGTTGGTACTTTTCCTCATGTTTAAAATTCATTGTTTATTTTTTTAACTTTAAAACAAAGTTGATAATGGTAGCTAAAACCTAACTGACAAGGAGGAGATCCTTTCATTTTTAAACTTTTAAATTTTATTTCATTTTTTAATAAAGTTGGTAAATATTTATGGTTCAAATATGAGAACACTATAAAAAGCTATACTCTAAGATATTTTTTCCCACCGTTGTCTTTACCCTGTTCCTCTCATGCCCTCTAGGTAACCATTTTTATTAGTTTCTTGTTTATTTTTTAAGTATTTCTTCAGGAAAATCCAAATAAATATGAATATATACTTTTTTCATTCTTTTTTTTCTTAAAAATAATTGCTTAGTGTCCCACTGTGTGGATGTACCATCTCACTCATTTTCAACCAGTCTCCTATTGTTGGACACGTGGGTTGTTACCAGTTTTTTATTACCAATAACACTGCAGGTCATAACGCTATATATTATTTTTCATGTATGCAGGCAGATCTATATATCTATTGAATAACTTCCAAGAATTACTGGATCAAAATGTACCCACAGCTGTAATTTTGGTAGATACTGAGCAATTAATTATCAGTTGATCATCAATGGGAAGATACTTCTCTTCTAAACGTTGTATAGGCCTTCACTCCCATTAGTAGGATTTGAGTTTGCTTATTTAGGAAGGAAACCTTTTAAATATCATCATTACATGTTCATTCTCTTCTGCTCTGATGTCAGATGGCAATGAGCTCAAAGAAGCTGTGACTCAGGATACTGTCACTTGTGCTCCTCCTGGGGACTCCAAAAGTTCCTGCTGATTTCCTGGCATCTTTTCCTTTGACCCTGTTTAGCTGGTAAAACCCTTGGCAATAGAGAATTCCTCATCCAGATCAAATGCTTTAAAACACAATGGAGTGCATATCTAAATTAATGAACTTTCTTAGAGCAGTTTTTAAAATGTTTTAATGTGTATCTAGCAAGCTACAAGCCTTGAAACAAATTATTACATAAGCTAATGAAGAAGAAACATAAGTATTTCTGAAATAGACCCAATTTCTCTTTCTATTTTTAGGTGTTCCTCTGACATCGCAGGCATTTTTGTATGTGAAAAAGGCCCTTGCCCCCAAGAAAACTGTATTATTAGTAAACTTTTCAAAGAAGGATGTATGTTCATATACAACAGCACCCAAAATTCAACTGCATCAATAATGTTCATGCAAAGTTTATCTTCTGTAAGTATGGCCTTGGAATGACAAACTCCTACAATATGCCATCTCTTCCCTAGATGGACTCATATATTTGAAGTATTTAAACAAAAAGGCAATTAAGATTCACTAAATTTTAGATCTTGGGGAACTTAGAGTTCATCTAGTTTTTATTTCACAGCTAAAACAAAGAAAGCCCCAAAAGATGACCCCCCCCAAAAAAAAATTCCTTTAGAAAAGTGATTATTTGCTTTCTAGGGAAGGTGATTTAACAAGACAGCTCTGGAGACTTCAAAATAAATTGCTCATCTGGTAGTATTGAGGAAAAATGTATTGAGTCACTAAGAGTGATATAATACATGATTATATTTCTCTCATTTGAAGTAACAAACCATTTTCCAGCCTCCACCAAAATGAAAGAAGAAGAACAAGTACAAATCACTCTTATTTTAATTGTTTCCTAATTCTCTTTCCCTTGTTTTGCATAGTACAGAAATTAAAAAGGAAAACCAGGTCTTATCAAGAGAAATCAACTAACCCTTAGCTTTGCAGGTTCAGAAACTCAACCTTGTCAGTATCCTGCATTGGCAAGAGACTAGTATATGGATCTAGAACACACTTTTTACATTATTACTTAAAAATCGTACTCTGTCATGGGGATCCAATACTTGCATTCTCTAGCCAGTTCATTTTTTCTCTGAAGGAAGCACCATGAAAAAGCCAAATTCTCACCAGAAGCCTGCTTGGAGGGAATGGAATCAGAAAGGAGGGAGACTGATGCAGAGGCTTACTGGCATCAGTCTTCATGACCTGATCTAGCCATCCGTTCTCACAAAGATCTAAAACTCATGTCTGTGCATCATCTCCCCTCCACGGTGCTGGGAGCGCATGAACACAAGCGTCTGAAGTTTTCTGTTTCCACGGCTGACCAATGTCCATTAGATTGATGCATTCTTTTCTTTAAATACCTTTTCTTCTTCAGTCTGGTTTAGTCAAGGCTACAAGTCATTCTGTCATTTTAAAGTGATTTTTCATATTTGTCTGATCCATTATGTTTTTAATTTCTAGCTTTAATATTGGAAGCCAACTTAAGTATTTCATCCACACTATGCACGATCCTTTGAAAGACCTAATCATTAATAACCCATCAAAAAAATTTCACAGTCCTCTAACCATAGTCACAAAAGAGAGAAAAGAGTCAAAAACAAACAAATAACAAAACCCAAAATGGGTTATATTCTCATCTCCCCATGCTACTGAGAAAACCATGTCCTTGAGCAAGTATCAACCTTCTGGAGCTTTAGCTTCCTTTTCTGTGAAGTTAGAGATGGGACCAGCAAGGTTTGTTCTAGCTCTAAGCTCCCATGGCTCTGCTAGCAGGAAGTACCTACTCTGCAGGAATACAGCCACTGAGAATAGGCGGTAACATTACTTTGCAATGCAAACCATACTTTAAAAAAGGGTGGCATATGTTTGGTATTATTAATTGATTTTATCTCTATTTCCAAATGGGGAGAAAGATCAGGAAGTAGGTTTAAGTTGGGGTTTTTTCCCCTTATCCTATTCTTACAGAGACCAATATTTGAACTAGATCAATTTATGTTGACTGATCAATAAATAAAGGCACAGGTGGGCCATTAACTATAGTTCCAAGGAATAGGCTGACCCAGATAACATCTTGTAGAGTGTTTTCTTTAACACACTATCATACTAACAGAGGTGGAAGATTGTTTTGTTTCCTTAAGACTAAGATATATATACACGGTCTGCTCTCTGTTTTCCAAGTGCAAACAGACTATAATTTAGACTGATCCCAAGTACCACAAAGGTGCCAATGTTTCAAGCAAAGGTTGTGAAGGTATATTTGTAAACTCACTGTCTTTCTTGAAGTGATAAAGGACTGCTATAGCACTGCTGATATCTCATGTTTCAGCTTACCATGCCTGTTTAACTTTAGTTGCTTGAGAAGAATTATGTCTAATATGAAAGGAGTGTCTTTATTCTCTGATAGAGAATATTCTTTCTCTGATAGAGAATTATTCTTTTTCTAGGTGGTTGAATTCTGTAATGCACGTACCCACAACCAGGAAGCTCCAAACCTACAGAACCAAATGTGCAGCCTCAGAAGTGCGTGGGATGTAATCACAGACTCTGCTGACTTTAACCACAGCTTTCCCATGAATGGGACTGAGCTTCCGCCTCCTCCTGTGTTCTCCCTTGTTCAGGCTGGTAACAAAGTGGTGTGTCTAGTCCTAGATGTGTCCAGTAAGATGGCAGAGGTAATAATTTGAACCAAAATGACTGTAAGCCATTCTTGTTGGGGTTTTTTTGTTTTCTTTTTTTCTTTAATTCTTTTCATTTTCAGAGGTTAAGGGCAGAAGAGGAGAGGCCAAAGGTATGGAATTGTCATGCATTTCATCTTTTCTTGGGGACAGGAGGAACAAATTTAGAATGTAGGCCAGAAATTGAGATAAGGCAGATAAATGAAACCCACAGATAATCCCTAGCCCTGATTTTTTGCTACTAATTGAAACTTTTTTCCAACCAAGACCCTTTTACAAAACTCTGACGTGTAAGAGAATCTCTTGTCTGGCCATATTTTGCTCACTGGTACACAACCCTTGCTGAGGTAAGAAATGGTGAGTTTGCAAAGAGTGTACATATCCACTGTGTGTGTATTTTCCATGTCACCATGAATAGAAAACCATACCTCAGTCATGCAGGAAGCTCACAGCCTTCCAGAAAACCACTTCTGAAAACCCAGCACTCTCAGATAATGGTTAAAATTTTAGTCTCTCCTGGCTTCTTCACTTGCTGTCTATAATCAGGAGCAAAATAATCTTCCTGAACTGTTCTCTCATCTGTAAAATAGGGAGTATAATACCTACTTTTAGTGTTGTAACAGAATCAGCTTATACTAGTTCACTAGAGTCAACTGTTAAATTTTAGGAAATTTGCAAGCCAGTAGTTAAATATAGACATTATTAAAAATTAAACTCTGTAGATTTAGAGTTAAGTAACATATATTTTTTAAAAAACATAATACATGCTTAAAACTCATTACTTCCTGATTATTTTCCTACTATTTTTTACTGTTATCTATGACCAGAGTCAGTAAATAACAGTTCATGGGCCAAATTTGGCCCACCGCCTGTTTTTGCATAGCCCGTAGGCTACAAATGGATTTGCCCTTTAAATGGCTTAGAAAAAAATCAAGAAAGTAATAATATTCCATGATATGTGAATAAATTACATGAATTTCAAATTCCAGTGTCCATCAATAAAACTGTATTGGAACACAGCAACACTCATTTATTTTCATCTTATCTCTGGCCACTTCAATGCTAAAACAGCAGAGTTGAGTAGTTGCAACAGAGACCATATGGCCCACCAAGCCTAAAACCTTTAACTTTCTGTCACTTTTCTGAAAATGTCTGGTGATCTCTGATCTATGCTCTTAAGATTATTTCTGGCCTGTTGTATATGTATGGTCTACTACTACACATCTCTTCCCCAACTCTGACTTCAGTGATGTCACAGTGACAGCTTGAAATCAGCCATGGTGGGAATATTTGCCCCACAGAAATTGTCAATTGCAACAAAGTCTCTCTCTTCTCTCTTTCTTTTGCCAGAAATCCAGTTTTTTAAAATACATTTTCCAGCATACCACCATCTACTTCATAAAGCTGCTGAGGGGGAATAAATGAGAAAATGAATATGAAGGTTTTGGTTCAGAAATGGTAGTTATTATTTTATTATAGTACTTATCCTAAGGAAGAGTTTATCCTCTTGTATTCTCTAGATCAACAGTCCCAGAAAATTTGCCTTTCTTGACTTGTTTCTGAAATATTAGGAGCTCCACTAATACATTCAGCATATGGATAGTTTTGTAATCCTGCTTGCCTGCAGTCGACTAGGGCATCATCTTTTAAAATATGGTCTCAGGGTAATTTATATTGGCTAGCTGCCTCTATTGAGGAAGAATAAGTACAGCGAAAGTGATCATTTTATTTGAGAGAAGACGTAAAGGAAGCAGAAGAGAAATAAGCCTAAAGTCATAGCAAAACAAGCTTCCTTCCCTTTTCCTGCCAATATTGTACTTGAACCAACATGGCCATTCATTCATTAGGTGCCTGTACTGTTCTGGCTTGGGGGATGCAAAGATGACAGAACATAGTCTCTGCTTCAAAATGCTCACAGTTTGGGGCACCTGGGTGGCTCATCTGGTTAAGTGTCTGTTCATTTCAGCTCAGGTCGTGATCTTAGGGTCATCAGATGGAGCCCCACAACAGGCTCCATTCTCATCAGGAAATCTGCTTGAGATTCTTTCCCTCTGTCCCACCCCCCCTACTCTCTCTCTCAAATAATCAAGTCTTTTAAAAATGCTCACAATCTAATGATGGATCCACAACGTGCACATGTGAATAAATATAATACAATGTGACAAGGCTCCAAAGAGGTGTGAGTTGCTGTGGGAACATTGATGAGGCAGTATCTAGGCCGTAGAAGAAAGTAACTGAGAATGACTTCACTGAGAGAATGAACTTGGAGTTAATCTTGAAGAAGGAGGAGGTACTTGCTAAGTTAGATAATGTGAAGGAGAAAAAGGGAGGAAGGCCAGGGAAGGGATGAATTTGTGCAGTGGCCAACAGGCAAAATTAGAAAAATGTGTTTGGGGGAAGTACATTAGCTAGTGTGGTTATAACTAACATTGGATGTGTCTAAGGAAATGGCAGATAAGTTGGAGGGATAATATGAACTGGAGAGAAATTTAAGACAGTGAGCTGATAGGACTTTTCAAGAATATGGGGACTGATAACAGAGGGGTAATAAAAGACAGCTCTAGGCTTTTAGCTTAACTAGTTGGGAGTGGAAATCCTGATTAATAAGAGTGAATTAATTATAAGAAAGAATGATGACTTGATGACATGGTTAGCAAATAGGTGCTATTTACCGAGTGCTGGCTAGAAGTCCATTTTGCAGATGAGAAAACTGAAGCTACAAAAGATGAGCGATTTCTCTATGGTCACATAATTAGCAAAAGTTGAAGGCGGGAGTCAAAGTTCTTGCTTCATCCACTCTACCAACTTCTTCCCCAATACCGTATAAGAAACAGCATTTGGGAAGGGAGGCAATGAATTCAAAGTGTCTCAAGTTTGAGACACCTGTGGGATGTTAAATTGGTGATGTTTCCTAAGCAATGTGAAATGTAGGTCCAGATATTAAGGGAGATGTCTGGGTTGGAGACAGAGACTACAGTGATCCCTGAGCTGGTGGTCACTGCAGCTCAGCTTACTGCTCGCACAGCCTTCAGAACAAGTGACCCTGCTGAACATCAGGATTATCACCTGCCCAAACCTGGTCGTTAATACCACTCTGTAACTGGTTAACACTTCGAAGTATAACTGTACTGCCATATATGTATCTCAATTGATCCTCATAGCAATTCTATTTTCATAAATAAGAAAAATACTATTATGCCCACTTTATAGATGAAGTGCCCAGTCTAAGATGACCACAGTAACAGAGCATAGTGTGAGCACACATATCCTAACTGCTACCTCTCTCTATTATCAGGTCTCTTTGCAGTGTCTCCTGTTACCCAGACTGGATTTTAAAAGAAGCAGTTACAAATCTGGTTTTAACTGGTTTCAGAGATCTTGAATTCTGAGTTGGAGAGAAAGAGTGGGATGATGTGTTCTTAGATAGTGGTAAATGTAAGCAGGGTTCTAAACCATGCCCCCCTCCTTGAAAAGCATTTATTTTTTGCAATTAATCAAACAAGATTCCAGCATTGCATCACACTTTATAGCTCAAAAAATTACAATCTGACATTGCTAAATGATTCGCATAAATATTTGCTGATGGAGTTGTTTAGTCATACTTTCATCTACAACCAAATGTTATTATTTTTCTTTCTTTTTTTTCCTTTTTGGGACATAGGCTGAAAGACTCCTTAAACTGCAACAAGCAGCAGAATTCTACTTGATGCATATTGTTGAAATCCTTACCTTTGTGGGCATCGTCAGTTTCAACAGCAAAGGGGAGATCAGAGCCCAGCTACACCAAATTAACAGCGACGATGACCGAAAGCTGTTGGTTTCACATCTGCCTATGACTGTGTCAGCAGAAGCAGAAACCAGCATTTGCTCAGGGCTTAAGAAGGGATTTGAGGTACAGTAGAGCACCCCCTGCCTCAAATCACCATCACTTTCTTTCCTTCATTTTGTGGTTATCTGTTTTGGGGTTATCTGTTCTGATAACAGATTCTGATTTGGGGTTATCTGTTACAGTGTGGTCATAACAGCCTTAACTGTAAGAGAGTAGCGATGGATTATTTTAAGGTCAGGAACCATATCTTATTTAGCATTAAGCCCTATGTGTCTAGCAAAGTACCTGTCACGTAATAGTTGCTCAATAAATGCTTATTGAAGGAATGAGTAAATAAATAATAAATACAATGGTCAAGACTGGGGGACTTCAGCATCATCTAGACAATTTCTAACATTGTCCCTATCCATTCTGGGACTGTCCCAACTATAGCCATTTTTACCAGGTTTTCTGGTCAAAATCAGCTTGTCTGTCTTCTGTGTGTAGTCATTCTAGACCTATCTAATTCTAATGCATAGCCAAGGTTGAGAAGTCCTCTTAGTGGTCATTCACTGGACATCAGAGGCAGTGATAACACATAAGAATGTGCCCCCATATCCTCTATCATGGACCCTATTCTAAACCAGGGGCATGCTGTGATGATTCGAACAGGAAGAGTCCCTCTCCACAAGCAAACCAGTAATGGCATGTAGGGTGACAAGTCCTGTGTCCTGGAATGGAGTGAGTTGAGGACGGAATGGGGATGGGCATGGAGAGCAGCAAGCCACAGAAGACCTCAAAGAGGCATATGCCTCAAAGGTGGAGAATCTGGAATGAGTTAATTCTTCTGTTTAATAAGAAGATTTGAATTATATTTCCTTCTAAATGACTGGTACTCTGTGTTCAGGTGGTTGAAAAACTGAATGGAAAAGCCTATGGCTCTGTGATGATATTAGTGACTAGTGGAGATGATGAGCATGTTGGCAACTGTTTACTCACCGTGCTCAGCAGTGGTTCAACCATTCATTCCATTGCCCTGGGTTCATCTGTGGTTGAAAATCTAGAGGAATTATCACATCGTACAGGTAAATATATTTCTACAAATTTATAGTTTAGAGTACTTGAATATTTAAAGCACAACCATGAAGCTTAGATGATGTCAATAAAATGTGTGGCCTAAGTGGAAAAAATATAGAAACAGTTATCTTAAGGAAAACAACACAGAAATCATTGTTAAAATCTGCCAAAATTTTGCAGACTTTTTTTTTTTTTTTTTAAGAGAGGGAGAGAGAGAAGGGGGTGGGGAAGGGGTAGAAGGAAAGGAATCTCAAGCAGATTCCACTCCCAGTGGACTATCTCAAGACCTTGAGATCATGACCTGAGCCAAAATCAAGAGTTGGACACCCAACCAACTGAAACACCAAGGTGCCCCAAATTTTCCTAACTTTTAAATATTTTCCTTAGAAGGTGCCAATTATATAGATACAATGAAAATATAATTTTATCATTTCTTTGTTAAACCAATCTGATCATATATAATCACAGAGGTAAAAATTTTTAAGATTAAATGCACTAACTTCCATGATAAGGACACATACCATATTGTAAGATACATATTTTTTTGTTCCAAATGAGGCATGAAATAATTTTATCTTATATTCCTTATAATTAATAAAAATGACTATTTCTGACTTAAAAACTGAAAACTGGATTTTATTGAATTACTATTGAAAGCAATGTTTTCAGAATATAAACGAAAATGTAAATATATAGCAATGATAGATAGCAATTACCCTAGGCTGTCTAGAAATTACTTTATTTACAAGAATATTTAATAAATATCTATCCTATACCAGATAGAGGCTTAGACCTTGACATTATGGCTGTAAACAAAACAGATAAAACCACTCACCTCTGCTGCTTACCATGTGGCCGGTAGGATACTATGCAAAGCAAGTCAAGCCCAACTCCTTCCCCATAAGAAAGGTTGTTGAAAAAGACCTAACGTGTTATTTTTCGTTTTATTTTATACATTTTAATAGTTAACATCCTAATCACGTATTTCAGGAGGTTTAAAGTTCTTTGTTCCAGATGACTCAAACTCCAACAGCATGATTGATGCGTTCAGTAGAATTTCTCCTGGAACCGGAGACATTTTTCAACAACATTTTCAGGTCAGGTTCTGCTTGGTGCTACACCTACAGACTGGGCTGGAGGGGCAGGGAGGAGGAAGCAAGAAAAATAGATGAATTTTGCAAACTGCCTCATTAATCTTATTTGAATACGTAGTGATTCTTGCACAGAAGGCTTTCTTTTTTTAAAGATTTTATTTATTTGACAGAGAGAGAGAGAGAGATCACAAGCAGGCAGAGAGGGAGAGGCAGGCAGAGAGAGAGGGGGAAGCAGGCTCCCTGCCAAGCAGAGAGCCCGACTAGGGCCCTGATCCCAGGACCCTGAAATCACTGACTCTGAAATCCCTGAGCAAAAGGCAGAGGCTCAACCCACTGAGCCACCCAGGCGCCCAGACAGAAGGCTTTTAATGAGCTTCTTGGTCTCACCAAAGCCCAGATTCACTTTTACCTGATGTCTGCTTTTCTTCACCCTAGGAGTAATCTCCAATTGCTATCTCAGCCTTTTAAGGTCTGGAAGCAGAGCGTGCTCCTTCCTAAAAGCTCAAAATGAGGGTGGAGGTGGGGAGGAAGTAAGGCCAAGAAGAAAAGTAAGAAACCGTGTCTTCAGTTTTAGTTCTATAATAACTTTCATCAGTCGTAATCTTTTACCATTTTTGGCTTCTTTAAAAACTTCTTTGAAGCTCCTCCCTCATATTACCAGTATCAACTATTTCATTAAATTCTAAAAAAATTTAAATATCTCTTTGACTACTGCAATTTACTAGACTTTGCTCACAAAGGCTTCCTCAAATCAAGCCATTTTCAAAGGGCCAGAGTTTTTCTAGGCGCTTTAAAGATATTTTGAACCTAACTGAGGGTTTGGACAAAATTTTATCTGCTGTTTCCTTACAGATGGTAAGTGAACCTGCTAAGTTAATGACTTGATGGGAACAACGGAGGCAGTTAAATTATTCTTAGAAAATATTTAACATGAAGATTATGTGTACACTGTAAGGCAATAGCCACAATTCCATCATTAGAAGTGAGAAAAGGTGAACCATAAATGAGAACATATATTATAAATTAGATTGCAATGGGCTCTTCCAAATAATCTACCATGTAATTTCTTCTTTAATAATGTGAAATAAAAACAAATGTTCAAGAAAGTTTTTTAAAAATTTAACAAAATATTATTCATACGGCTCAAACTAGCCTCATGTTCCCAAACTTGGCCACCGCTCCCCAGTTATATGTCATTAATCTCACTAGACCTTGGGCAGAAACTATACCTAAATCCTCTTCAACAGCTCAGGCCCAGCACAGAATGTGTCCTGGTAGTCAGCAGTCCACAAACACTTGTAAAATAGACTTCAACAAATAATCCACAGTGTTTCTGCTGTCATCTACCAAAAATTTTACATGCTTCCAAGTTTGGGCAGTATTACAGAACATTACGCAGCATGTTTATTTAATAAATAAAAATTTTCCAAGTTATTTACTGACTTGTGTCTGTTGTGACTACACAGTGATTAAGTGTGGGGTCTCTGATGTCAGCTTGCCTGGGCTCTATCCCAGTGTCGACTCCTTGCCATGTGACAACTGGACACAGGACTTCTCTAAGCTGCGGTCTTCTCATCTGTGGATGTGGATAACAAAAGTACTCACCTCAGAGGGTTTTCATGAGGATTAAGTGAGATAATATATGTAAAGCATTTCGCACAGTGCTGTCATGGGCTTGCACTCTGTATGTGTTGTATACATACACACACACGTGTGTGCACATGGCTTATGGTGAATGGTTAAATAATAATTTTAATGTACCCAAGACCCCTGAAACTCAGTGTTTTATTCCTTATTAAAATATATAAAAGTAGGGGTGCCCAGGTGGCTCCATCATTTGAGAGTTGGCTTGATCTCAGCTCAGGTCTTGATTTCAGAGTCATGAGTTTAAGCCTCCCACTAGGCTCTGTGCCCATAAAAGTATCTGAAGAGATAATGTATAAATTAAACCCTTCGGCACACTCACAAACAAAAAAATTTTAAGAAGCTTGTTATTATAATTGCTGAGGCTAATGTTGATTTGGATAAGAACTAGTATGAGAACAGCTAAAATCTCTCCGTAAAAAATAACGAAGGGACACTTGCATTAACTGTAATATAATATTTTATATCTTTTGTACTCCTATAGTATATAACATTTTGCTTTGGCAAGGTGTTTTTATGAAAAGTAATTTATCTAAATATCGTACATGTCAATAAATTATTTTTATTTTTGCCCAGTTATTTGTGTTTGCCCAGAAATAAAGAAAAAGATGAAAAGTTTATGCTTACACTAGAAACTTTCACATATATGTGTATTTTCTCAAACAGCTCCAAAGTACAGGTGAAAATGTTAAACCTCACCATCAATTGAAAGACTCTGTGACTGTGGATAACAGTGTGGGCAATGACACTACCTTTCTAGTCACATGGCAGACCAGTGGCCCCCCTGAGATTTTATTACTTGATCCTAATGGAAGAAAATACTACACAAATAATTTTGCCACCAATCCATCTTTGCAGACTGCTTGTCTCTGTGTTCCAGGAACTGCTGAGGTAGGTACTGTGAGCTTGTTCATAATGATGACTCGTAGATAAGTACATAACTTTCAGTTGAATCACGTAATTAAGTGTACTTTATAAAGAAATCCTATCCTGATCAAAATTTTACTTTAAATTCATACAAACACATTTTGTGAATGTTAAAAATTAAGAGAAACAACTAAGGTATGTTCAAAACATCAAATAATGGATATCAAAGTCTTCTCTCTTCATAGTAGAAATTAACATGTGCATAGTACAAATAATTTTTTTGCTTACTTTCTTCTTTGCAAAATTCACACAGTTATCTATATGCTTAGCAAAAAAAAAAAAAAAAAAAAAAAAAAAAAACCAAAACAACTATGCCTAGAATTTATAATATGAATATATGCAATACATGTTTTTGAGAATCTGCTATGTGCTGGGTCTTGTTCTGGGTGCTTTACAATAAAATAACCTGGTAGGAATGAGAACAGCGTACTCAGCATATAGGAATGATGCACAGGCTTTGGGGGAAGGTGACTGCTTCTTGAAGTTGAAACATCAAAATGGAAATATGAAGGATAAAGAGGCCAGAGGTGTCAACGACATTCTCAGCAGAGGAAATAGCACATAGAAAGGCTCAGAAAAAAAGAGAATATAGCTCTTCATAGAACTACAAGTAGGTCAACATGGATGAACTACACAGCAGCATGGAAGGTGGAGATTTAGGGGAAAGAAAGAGAGGAAGTGATGAGGTTAGACACAAACAGGAGCCATGTCAGCAAGGGCTCTGTATGCCCAAAAAAGCAAGAAGAGCTTGAGTCCTAAAGCAAAACAGAACCACTAGTGGTTCTCAGCGGGGTGGTGAATTAACAAGGTCCATTCGTACACTGCCCAAGTGCAGTCCTTCCTCAGCACTATCGGTTCTCTTGGGTCCCAGATCCCTGTTGCAGCCTCTGCTGGGGCTTCCCTGCATCTGGGCTTCATCTCTACCCCACTGATTCTTCTGAAGCATCTGATTAAACCTATCTCCTATTCAAAATTCATTGGTGGTCTCAGGATAAAATCCATGTGATTACTGATATATATCAGGCCATTTATGTTATGACTTTTGCCCAAGCTAATTTCTTAATCCTCTTCCCAAACACTTTCTGCTCTGCTCCTCCTTACTTTTTTCTCAACTCATCATGTTCTTTCCACGTCATGTTCTTTGTATAAAAACCAAGAACACTACCTATTTTTTTGCCTTTGCCTGACCTCTTAGTCTGCATTAGGTGCCCTGTAGCAAAACAAACATTACATCCAAAGAGAAGGTTTTGATATGGAAATTTGTATTAAGTGTCTGTTACTGATGTTATGATTATAAAAAAAGAAAGAAAGAAAGAAAAGAATAAATAGATGATCTTAATACTTGAATTATGCCCTCAGAGGAAAATAGCCAAGCACATGAATCCCAATGAAGTAGGCTGGGTAGGGTGTGGTAGCATCTTTACTTTCCACATTGAGTCAAAACTTAACCACTTGCTGTTTTCTCTTTCCTCTCATGCTCTACTGTGTTCCCCCTGTTACTTCTAGGGTTTAATAAGAAGCAACAGTGGGATGTGTGGGAAGCTCAGTCAGTTGGGCCACCAACTCTTGGTTTAGGCTCAGTTCATGATCTCACGGTTATGAGACAGAGCCCTGCATTAGGCTCCGTGCTGAGTGTGGAGCCTGCTTGAGAGTCTCTCTCTCCCCCCCACCATGTGCCCCTCCCCCCACTTGTGCATGCTCACTCTCTCTCTCTCTTTCTTTCTCTCTCTAAAAATTAAAAATAAAAAAAAAGCAACAGCAAGAATGGGAAAAAAGGATATTTATATTAATCTTATCCAAAGAACAAATTTCTGTTATTTGCAGTTTAAGCTTTTTTTTTCTTTCTTTCTGATATTCTTTTGCAGGTTTTCCCCAGGCTACCTAGACAGGTAAAAGACAATGGTAGTTAGAAATATTTCTATATATTCCTCAGCACAGACATTGTAGAATACTGGTTTATTAAAAAACTGTATTCCATTTCTTGGTCTTCAGTAGTGTATGTGGGTTTTGTTGCTTGAGATTTCTGGATATCAGGGTGGGGGTTGAAGGACATGAAAGGAAGGAAGGATACTATTGCTTTTTAATCGAATTCACATAAATCATAATCATCGACTTAGCTTACTGTAATTTTTTCAATTGTAGAAAAGGAATAAAAACATTGAAATTTCTTTTGGGTGAAGAGGCTCAAATTAATATTTACAAAATACTTTGAAGCCAGACACATCATTATTTTCTAAAAATGTGAATTAAAATATGTCTTCCCTACAAAGAAGTTCATGGTATAATTCCCTAAAGAGTTACCTAACAATAAAAGTGGGTTGTTCTGTGAAAGCCATGTAAACAGTGAATTGTTATTCCTTAACAGATCTTACTTTTCCTGACATTCTTCTGTAGTTAATTCAGAAGATACAGCATCAACAAAATAAGATTAAAACCCCTAGGAGCTTAGACTTATGTGCTAAAATTAAGGGTTGGTTTTTTCCTTCACATGTGACAAAACAAAAAGACTTTGTTTTGCAGCCTGGGCTCTGGACCTACACTCTGAACAATACCCACCATTCTCGTCAAGCCTTGAAAGTGACAGTGACCTCTCGTGCCTCCAGCTCAGCCAGGCCCCCTGCTACTGTGGAAGCCTTTGTGGAAAGAGATAGCACCCGTTTCCCCCATCCAGTGATGATTTATGCAAATGTGAGAAAGGGGATTTATCCCATTCTTAATGCCACTGTAACCGCTATAATTGAGCCAGAGGCTGCAGACCCTGTTGCACTGGACCTTTTTGACAATGGAGCAGGTAACTAGGAATGTCATGTCGTTTTTGTCTTTTTTCGCGTTCTCAAGAGCTGTTGTGTTATGATGCTGCCATATCAATCTTAAACTTATCTGTAAAAGTCCTTCAATTTGATTATTTTTCTCATCGAATCATTTGAGATTTTCAAGTCCTGAAGAGAGTCACTGACGTACTGAGTAGTTATGGGTCCCAGCTGCACAAGGAAAGAGAATGTGAACTCGGGAAGTATCCTTCAGGTTCCTTGGTGTGGCTGTGGGGTGGACAAAAGGGTGGGAGGAAGTAGCTTGACACCTAGGTCTTAGTTTTTGTTTGGCCAGTGACACTAGCAGCTCATCGAGGTCACAGAGAACAGGCTTTTATGTCCTCGGGACATGGCCATATTCCTCTAAGGTTTGCCAGCTGTATTATTCACTGAAATAACAAGATTGGACAATTAAAATAGCAAATGAAAACTCAAGAAGTAAGATGCAGTGGTGATCTCCTCAGGCCCAGGAGTGAAGAGAAAATTGGAAACTGCTTGTATGACCCAGGAGATAACCCCAGACTATTCTTTAGCCAAGCAGCAGGGATGATAAGAGGGAAGAGACTGTGTTTATGAGTTTACATGTGTGATTTGTTCACAAGATGATCAGGCCAGCAAGCCTAGTGGAATCATAATGGAGGTTTTCCCACCACTGGGAAAACAAAGTCAAAGAAAGAAAAAAAACAAACCCTGCTTCAAGCACTCATTCTGCACATGGAGTTCAGAACCTCGTCATCACACCTCACACACAGCACAGCATCAGGCCGGGAAATAGCAGCTTCTAGACTCTTTCTGACTCCTTTTGACTTAAAAACAAACTCCTTTGTTGTTTTATCCTTTCTGTTCTGTTCTTTACCTAAATTAAATTCTCAGAAGGACAACAGAATCTCAGAATCTATGTGGGTAGCCACAAGTATTTGATCTCCTAATAAACCACACTCCTGCACTCTGGTGTTTGAAAGATAATGATTTTTTCAAGAGTCTTGGTTTTGGCAAGCTGCTAGCATCTTGCTATGGCAATCCCCTATGATGTCTGTGAGACAAAAGTTCATTCAAAGGATTTTAGTTCAAATCTACCTCAGAGGAACAGCAGAGAAGTCCTCTCATTTTGCCTGTTGGAATGGATCCAAATGAATGTCTCGTGCTCTGATTGCTTATCCATGGCCACACCTTTTAGTTTCTGTATATAGTCCCAAAATACACTTTGCAGAACGCTTCTCCTTTGCTTCAACCTGCGGGCTAGCCTGGAGAATAGATCCTGTTCTCTTAGGAGAGATCACCTGAGTCAACCCAGCAGCTTTTATATTTATTCCCTGGAACCATTTCATTTATTTGATGTCTAAATTTATACTCTAGGGGTGCCTGGTGGCTCAGTTGATTAAGGGTCAGACTCTTGATTGTGGCTCAGGTAATGATCTCAGCCTGATGAGATCAAGCCCAGTGTTGGGTATGCGCTGGGCATGGAGCCTACTTAAGATTCTCTCTCTCCCCCTCTCCCTCTGTCCCTCCTCCTGCTCACACTCTTTCACTCAAAAAAATATTATACTCTAATGAAAGAAACAATGGAAAGTATTGCCTAGGCACGAAAGTATAAATTTAGGTTCCCCCCCCCCCAATACTTAACACATAGCTAAAACTTATTTTTATAATGGAAGTAGTATTTATATGCTGTTAGATTCATGAACAATAATAAAATGTATACTTATGAAGTGCCTTATAATTTAAAATGTGCTTTCTCGTGAACACTCTGAGATTAAAAAATGCAACAGTCTTGTGAGATAAGTTGCCCCTGCTTTATAGATGTAGAAACTGCGGGTCAGAGAGATTATTTCACCGCTACTACCTCATGAATCCAGACCTTAAAACCAAGTCCCACGACCTCCAAGCTAGTGTTCTTTCCCATTTCTTTCTGAATCAGGGATTAAAAGAGGTGGATGTAGTAACTGTGGCTTGGAGAGATTTTCCTTTATCATTTCTTAACAAATAGATTGACCTAATTAACCAGTAAACCACTAAATACCAAGATTTTATTTCTTTCCAATAGATAAAAAATTTTTAGACCTATTATGAGAATAAGTTGCTCAGCACTTTTTATTTTAATTCAATATACTCCTACTTTTCTCACGTTAAGGAGTAGCCCTGCCTTTGCAGTGGGGAGTTGAGAGCACTTTAGTAGTGATACAGAGCTAGGGGCCAAGGCAGAGTGTGTGGTGTGAACTGACTCCAAGATAGGACAAGCCATTTGCCTGGGGGTGGGGGCGGGGCGGGCGACTGCACTTGAAGAGTGAATGTGTTCTGCACTTGGGCTAAGCTATACCTTGCACAGCTATCCTGAAGTCTGGGCCTCCCCAGTATTCAGCCATGGACTTGGTTCGCAATTGAACTGCTCTTCAAGGAAAGTCTAGCACTGGCCAAGCTTTCCAAATGCCTCCTGAAGCAAATCACAGTGGATGGAACCAAAGCCTGTCAAACCCCAAGCCAGCAAACCCCTCAGAATCTAGAACAACAGTTCCATGTACCCACTAATGAGGAAATTAATTTCACATTACCTTTTAAACTACCAGATTTTTTTTCATCAGGGCTCTGGGGTGTTTATAAATCCCTTGAAATTATATGAAATGTGTATATATGCATCTATATTTATTTCCTGGAACAGAATAGCTTTTATCTTAAAGAGTCTATAACCATAAGCAAAAAGAATATGTTTGATTTCCATGAGAAACTAGTATTTTCAGTGGTAAGAAGGAGAGCTCTAAACATGATTATTAAATGTTTTATTAGCACTGAAGCCCAATTCATTCACCTTCAGAAAATAATTTTTTAGAGGTTAAGGAATCACAGGGAGAAGTTAAGGAACTGTTGGATTTTAATATTAAAAGTAGCTATGACCATGACTGGATTTGCTAAAATGGGAAGAAAGAATCAGTGTAAAGCTTATTATTTAATGATTTAATCAAATATTAGTAATCAACTGTGATGACAAGTGGTGATATTGAGCTTTCTTTTTATATATGCAGGTGCTGATATTATAAAAAATGATGGAATTTACTCAAGATATTTTTTCTCCTTTGCTGCAAATGGTAGATATAGCTTGAAAGTGCATGTCAGTCACTCCCCCAGCCTAAGCGGCCTAGCCTATTCTATTCCAGGGAGTCGTGCTATGTACGTACCAGGTTACATAGCAAATGGTAAGAATCATGAGCACCATTATTTGAGTAACATCATTTAATATATATATATATATATATATATATATATATATATATATATATCTGGGTGTATGTGTGTGTGTGCGTGTGTGTGTGTGTGTGTGTGTGAGAGAGAGAGAGAGAGAGTAAGAAGAGAATGAGAAAGAGAGATGGAATTTCAAAACCCTTTACGTTTGGGGTGCCTGGGTGGCTCAGTGGGTTAAGCCTCTGCCTTCAGCTCAGGTCATGATCTCAGGGTCCTGGGATCAAGCCCCACATCGGGCTCTCTGCTCAGCGGGGAGCCTGCTTCCCCCTCTCTTCTGCCTGCCTCTCTGCCTACTTGTGATCTCTCTCTATATATCAAATAAAATTTTTTAAAAAACCCTTTATGCTTAAGTAATATCTAATTTGTGCTATCTCTTCAATCCTCAGTGATTCAAAGTAGTCAATCAGGAAGGCAATAGATAACTCCCACAGATATTTGGTATATTCATTTTAGTCATTATTTTGACCTCTTTCTTGTGGCTGTTTCATCAAAATTATTGACAATTAAAAGAAATTTATTGATTTTTTTTTTTCTCACTCACAGCTCCTGTATTTCCTCTATCGAGGTTTAGGCAAGAAAAAGAGGCAAAAGTTGATAGCAGTTGAAAGAAGGAAGCAAACAGCCCAAACAATCCACACAAAAATGAGTTCCTGAATAAATGTGAATTTGGATGTTACAGACAACTGACTGATTCCTGAAGATGTGCTTCTTCCTTTAAGGGAAAAGCACCAAATAAATAGAAGATATACGTCTTTTCTTAACACCATTGTTATAGTTCCTGAAGGGAAGCAGTGGTTAAAGTATTTAGTGGCACGAAAACAGAGCAGCTCCCATTATCTAATGAAGTGTGTGAAGAATGAAGACAAACAAAAATACTCTGTAATCATTTTAAACAATCTCAGAAAGCATTTCTTAACATTCTTATTTCCAAAACTGCAGAATCTTTATGAACACTTTTCATGAATTTTAGCAGCTTATAACTAATTATATTCCATATATAACTTATATTCCATATACATGATTCCAGATTTTTGGTTTTTAAGTACCCTTAAGTAGAAAATAATCAAGATGCTCCAGTGAATTTGCATCTCCTGATAATTTTAGTTTTGCCTAAAATATAATTTACTTTCCTGTGTATTTACTTTGGTTTACATCAAAACCTGTGTAAATTAAATTGCAAGGTAACATGGCTTTACAGCGTGGATATGATTTCACATATAGATATAATACTTTAGTTATAAATAAATATCCCTTCTTTCATTTATACTTCAAACATATTTGAAGGCTTACTAGGTGATAGGCTTAGTCCTAGGAACTTGGGATGGCCAGCAGAATAAGACTTGATTCCTACTGAAGAGCTTGAAGGCTTCCTTTTTGTCTGATATCTTTCTAAAATCTATGTGTCTGAAGGATACACATATCAGCATCTAGTATTCAGTGAGACTGGAAAAGTAATATTCAACTGTATTTTTTATTTGTGTATTTTGTAGAGGCTCTGAGCAGCACAGAAAGAAAAAGGTAGGCTTCCCTAGGCATGTCTACTAAATATAACATTCACTTTATCAGTTCACTTTTAGAAGACCACTTTGAGCACACACTTCATTAAATAATGGGAGCTGCTCTATTTTCATGCCACCAAATCTCCAGACACAAGAGTGCACCCTTCTCCTCTCCAAAGGCCAGTGTCTCTGCTGGATCTGCTCTGGATCCCATCCAGAGGCCTTGAGAGCTCACCCTTTCATGGGCCCACTCTACCGACCCCTCTGAGCAGCATTCAAGCATGAATTATCATCCCATATTTTTAAAAAAATTTATTGTTTGTCTCCCTTCAGATACTGTCCACCTCCCTGTCATCAACTTCCTTGACATTAGTCTAAACTTGCTGCCGACATTTTCTCACCTCCAATTTTGACTTTGTTCACCGCAGTCTGACTTCCACCCAAGCTCTAGCCCTAGTCACCTGTGACCACTCTGCTGTTAAGTCCAAAGAATATATGTCAGTTCTCAGCAGTGTCTGTCACAACTGATTGATTTTGTCTTTGTCATCTCTTGGCTTCTACAATTACCTCTTATGCTCTGGATTTTCTTTTTTTTGGATTGGCGGGGGAGTCAGGCTCCTTTTCTGGCTCCTCCTTTTCTATCAAGCCTCTAAGTGTTGGCAGTTCTCAGAGCTCAGGTCTAAACTTCTTACCCTATCACCTGGAGCCACTCTGCCTGGGTTCGGAACCTTGCTCCTCCATCTACTGCTAGCTGTGTGGCTTTGGGCAAGTTACTTAGTTTCTGTTTGCTTTAGCTGCATCATCTTGAAAAGGGGGGCTGTAATAACTGTACTCTCCTCTAGCATTGCTAGGAAAATTAAATAGTCGATATATGTAAGATAAATAAGTACCTGGCAAGTAGTGAGCCAAGGACTCAATAAATGCTATTGATCATTACAGTTCAAATTGTTATTAGGTAACCTCATTAACCCGTATGGGTTTAATAATATCTATAGGCTAATAACTTCCCAATTCATAAGTTTAAAATTATTAAATCTAAATAAAATCTCTTTTTTGAGCTAGAAATCCATGTCTAACTGGCTCCTTGTCATCTTCAAATAGATATTTTAAAGGAATCACAAACCAGTCTCCTTCCCTTTAGCTTGCTTCTCCTTCCAAGTTGCTCATTTTAGAAATCTGGGAGCGGTTTCTTTCTTTTCTTCTTTCTTTCTTTTTTTTTTTTTTTTTTTTCCCCTACCAACTTTCTCTCCTTCACCATTCCATACTCAAACCTATCACCAGCTTGTATTGATTTTATTTCCAAATCACATCTCAAACTGCCTACTTCTGTCTTCCTCCCCACTGCCGTCACCCAGCCCACCCTGCCATGTTACCCTGTCTGGACTGTTGCAGTGGCTATCTCAACAGCCCAGTGTTTGCCCATTCTCTAATGAGAGCAGCCACAGTGACCTGTTAGGAAGAAATGGGGTCATGTCACTGCCCTGCTTCCCCACAGCTTGTAAGATTAAACTCTAAAATCATTAGAGTAGGTTGCAAGGGCCTTTACGAGCCTCTATGAGTCTTCTCTGGTCTTAAACTACTTGCCTCCTTGTTTTAAATTTTTTCTAATTTCAAGGCTTTTTAGGACCTCAGAGTTTTTACACAACCTGTTCCCTCTGCCTGAGATATTATACTTCCACTCTGCCTGGCTGACTCCTACTCACCCTTTAGGATGCCTTTAAATGTTACTTCCTTGAGAACACTATAAATTATGTACCTGTGTTATTTTTCTTCACAGCACCCTGTCTTTTTTTCTTATGTTTATCATGACTTATAAACATAGTTTTATTAGTATGACTATAAATTCTAAGAGGGATACTCTTTTATCTGTGATTACTACCCTCAAAATATTTATTTAGTGAAAGGATGGATGAATGAATGAATGAACAAATGAATGAATGAATTGTGGAAAAAACAAATTCAATTATTCTAAGGATGTCGTAAAGAAAAAAAGGTTGTGTTGTTTTTTTTTAAAGATTTTCATTTATTTATTTGACAAAGAGAGAGATCACAAGTAGGCAGAGAGGCAGGCTGGGGGGGGTGGGTGGGAAGAAGGCTTCCTGCTGAGCAAAGAGCCTGATGTGGGACTCGATCCCAGGGACCCTGAGATCATGACCTGAGCCGAAAGCAGTGGCTTAAGCCACTGAGCCACCCAGGTGTCCCCAAAAAAAGTTTTTAAAATGTCTCTCCGGAATCTCTCAAAAACAAGCTATTTGGGAAAGGGTTACTTGTTGTTTTTGGCTGTTCTTTTCTTGGTCACAGGCAACATTCAAATGAATACCCCAAGAAAATCAGCAGGCAGGAGTGAGGAGGAGCAAAAATGGGGCTTTAGCCGAATAAGTTCCGGAGGCTCCTTTTCCGTGCTAGGAGTTCCAGCCGGCCCCCATCCTGATGTGTTTCCACCTTGCAAAATCACTGACCTGCATGCTGTCAAAGTGGAAGAGGAGGTGACTTTATCTTGGACAGCACCTGGAGAAGACTATGACCAAGGCCAGGGTAGGTTTCTTGTTTCACTCCCTGTGTTTCTACCAGGTAGCGTTTCTAATAACTATGTCAGGGGTTTGCTGGGTAAAAATAGCTTTGAGGGCTTTGAGCCAACCAAGCTGCAGAGGGTTGTTATGAAAAGCTTTGAGCTGTTGGTAGGGCCTTATATGCTGGAGTGTAGGAACAGGAGCTTGTCAGCTCCCCCAGAACTGAAAAAGCCCTAGTAAAAGAACTGACACTGATCATCTAGCAATCTTGACTGGAAACATAAATACCGTATGTAAGAGTAGTGTAGTCAACAGAAATGGGTTCTGCATTACAGAGCACGGGCTTCTAAATACCGGAGGTTATTTAGTTTTCTGAAGATTAGATAGTGGATAGTGAATTCAAAGATTTACAAGTCACAGGGGAATAATTCCCATAAGTCATGCAAAACTTGGTCCATTTTCACCCCCACTTCTGGCCATCCCTTTTGTTAGGGAGACTAGACCCAGTTCTGTTAGGTGGGCTTTCTTACCCTTGTGTGCATGAACACTGATGAAGTTCTTTCTCAACATTCCTTTTTCCAAGGTCTACACTAGATTCAGGCTTCCTGCATCATTTCTTGATCCCTGTAGCAACTCAACAAAATAACTTTCCTCAGAGAATAATTTTTCTAACAGCTTTGCCATCACCAAAACATGGTTATCATTGATTATACATTAGATACTTTCTTTCCTGTTGCCTCTGATTGAGATGCCTGTAGGAACCAACCTTCTCTATTGAAAGCTTACTTTTTCAATATCAGTCAAAGTGACCACCTTTGGCCTTTGCCAGTCTTTTTCCAACTTGGGTCATCTTTATTTGGCTTATAATTCTTTACCCATTTACTACATGCATCAGAAAGCATCTCAACTACAAATAATTCTGTGCTCCTGAGGAACATCTCTATTGTAGCTTTGTCTTCCTGCTCTTTTATCCAATCTGTCTCTTTGGGTCAGAGAAGAAAGAAGTGAAATACTTTACACTCTGAATTAAGGATTCTCCCATTTTAAAGATTGGAGATGTGCAATGATTGAAACTCTTGGATGGGTATGTCCTTTGTATAAAGGAAAAAGCTGTAATATACATGTCAGGAAAAAAATTGTTCCCACTCTGGCTTTCAGTCCAGCTGTTTGATCTTTGGCCAGTTGCTTAGCCTCTATTGGCTTCAGTTTCCTCATACGGAAAATAGGACTACAAATATTTATTTCATAAGGTACCGTGAAGAGGAAACGAAGTGACGCATATAAAATCAGAGAGGGAAGAGAAAGTATGCCAAGTTTCCTGGGGCGCTGGTTTGTCGCTAAGGCCTTCTATCTAGCTTTTTATTTAGATTTAAGGAGCCACAAGCACTCCCACCTATATTTAAAAATAAGAGTGGTGCCACCTAGTGGCACCTCGTGAGAACCTAGTGTTCTCACTTGCCTCAGTGCCTCCCTTAGAAACACCTCCTGTACTGAAAGAGACAAATGCAAGTTCAGTCTCCCATTTCTGTTGGAAACTGTTTCTTTCAAGAGCCCTAGGAATTTCAACTACACTGCTGAATTAAAAGAGGAGAAAGAAAGTGTGCAGTGTTAGTGGTTATTAACGTCTTGAAAAGAAGAAATACAACCATATGGGACTTTAGAATTGGCATCCCAAATGGAATAGAGAGATCTTCATGCATCTTCACTGATGAGAGGGATGATTGAAGTAGACCTGGCTTGTTATAATATAAAAAACCATAAACCACAAAAGATAAGGGGGGTGGTGCCTGGTTGTGTATTAAGTTGCTAAAATCACTGTCATAACTGATCTGATAATTCAGCAAAATTAGTCATGAATAGACCAACTAACAAATAGGTACCTGTTTAATCCATAAACATGTGGTTTCATTGCCTATTTTCCCTCACAAGTTATTGTCTAGAAAGGCGTTCTCACCTTTATGATCAGAGTTAAAAATAATGGGGGTATGTCTCTGGCTTCACAATTATAAAAAATGTGACTATTCTTAGGAAACCTGTTAGCAATAAATGAATATCTCATATATGGACAAGTATATAAGTATTTTTCCAGGTAGCAGCCCTTTACTATACACAATATCCTAGAAAAGATGACCCGTTATGCAGAATAAACAAAACATCAGACCGCCATTATGTATACAGACTAGGCATTATGGAAATGGGTTACTTCATTGGGTTTTCATTAAAAGTCTGGGGTAAAATAATTGCTAAAACTGAGTACCAAGCATGTTGTGCATCTCCTTTGTATTTCTTTTTTAGAAATTAGGAACACCTGGGTGGCTCAGTCTATAAAGCGTCCACCTTTGGCTCAGGTCATAAAGCGTCCACCTTTGGCTCAGGTCACCATCCCAGAGTCCTGGCATCGAGTGCTACATAAATAAAATCTTTAAAAAAGTAATTAAAGTGAAAATACATTTATTAAGCTACTGTTCATGCCCACCACAGCACTAAACATTATATAAGCATAATTTAAGATGGTCATTGCACTCTAAGAATTTATAACCATACGCTGAGGGAAAAAAAGGCACAAAATGGTCAAAAACCACAGATTAACACAGTGCCGTTTGTATGGCTTGGAAGCCACAGAAATTAAAAGGCTGTAGAAATCAGTGTGGATGGGAGCAGAGGAGAAGCCAGGTTCTTACACCAGGACCCAAGCAGAACCCTTGGAGTGGGGCCAGACTCCAAAACGTGCCAATCTTGTACCTCCTTCCCTGCATTAACTACCTTCCCTATGTGCCTAACAGCCTGACATTCACACTCTTCCTCTGACATCGTTTCACCATGTTCTTATAGAACCATTGCTACAACCTACTGTCTTTAAAAATTGTTGAAAATGTGCTGCTTCTGAAGAAGCTGTTCCATAACAGCAATTGTTCTTTCCACTAGCCCTCCTCTATCCCTCAGTTATACATACTATAAGCTGGAAGAGGACTTAATGTAGGAGAGACCCAAAATAATCCTTAGGGGATGAACTGGATTTCAAGTGAAGAGAGGAAGTAGCAACTGTTAACAGTTGAGAGAGCTCCCTGAAGATGGGACCAAGTCTTCAGCTTCCTGCCCCAGACCTCAGTCTTTCTCAGAACTTTCCCTACTAGGAATTTACTGATAAAGATGCTAATTGAGACGTAAGCCTCAATAACTGGAAAAGCAGCACAGTTACTGGGAAATAAGAAACAGGAGGGAGTGTAGCCAGGAAGTGTAGCCTAGTGGGAGGCTGCACGGCACCGTGCTAAGGTATTGGGCTGTGAAATCAGACACCACATTTTACCTGTGTAATGAGGCAAGTTACTTAATTTCTCTCACCTTCTGATTATTAATCTGCAAAAGCAGATAGGACGAGTAGCTATCTCAGAGTGTTGTTAAGAGAGTTGAATGAAGTAAGGCACAGAGAGGGATTAAAACGATGTCTGGTCCATACTAAGTGTTCGATAAATGCCAACATTTGTAACAGTTTGGAGACAGAAGAGATCTTAAAGATGTGCTAGTTTGACCCCGTTGTTTCAAATGTAAGCGAATGACCCAGAGAGTCTAAGTGTCTTGTCCAAGGCCATAGAGCTACTTTCATTGGCTAAAATACACTGTGAAAAAAGAGAGACCAAACCTAGAGATATATACCCAACAGGTCAAAAACGCAGAACCAGTCTGACTTCTCTTTCTCACAAGGAGAGAAGTAACATAACAAGTACTGTAAGTGGAAGGTGCTTCTCCATGAATGCATGAACTGAGTTTGAGTCTTTGCAGTTGCATAGCTGTTCTGCATAAAGTTTAATTGGTGCTCATAGTAGAAAGGAATGGGATTTGGAGTTGGAAGAAATGAATTCATGTCCAACACTACTATTTCCTAACTATTCATCATGGTAGCACATTTAACTTCCCGAGTCCCTACCTTTTTATTTAAAATGAGATGATCAATTTCACACAGAGAGAGCAGCGGATGTGGAAAACCTTTGTCAATGCTAAGACTTATGAAATATTACTTGTTTCATTATCTAGGAGAGGACTCTGGGAAAGCACCATGGAGCGGGCTTTCTCCAGAGAGAGCAATGGACATGTTCCACTGTGAGTGTAGAGAGGATGGTCAGCCTAGCTTCTCACCCATGTCTGCCCCCCTATATTGGAACCACCTCAGGAAGCCCAGTGGGTTTACTCAGAGGGAAGCAGCTGATTGATAAATTTGAATATAAAAGCTATTTTGTTTTGACAACTGTCTCTAAGGGTGTTTTATTCTAATTACTAGGCAGGATAGAAATAGTCTATCAAAAATTATTGGAAACTGTTCAAAACATAGTCATCAGAATATTTTCATTTTTAACTAAAACTTGAAATATCCTATGGTTTTCATTCCTCAGAACAAAATCCTTCTTTGAAGCTGCTCTATTCATTATTAAATTTATTTTTTGCCATTGTAGATAAGAATTATCATATTACTAGAGTGGGTTAGTACTACAGGTGGCTTCCATTTTTGCATAATTATTTATTATTCATAATTTTAGTTTTGAATTGGTAATACATTCACATGGTTGAAAATCAAAATGGCACAACAGTGTGAATGTAACACTTAAAAAGTGCTGAACTATACCTTCAACTGTACACATTAAAATTGGTTAAGATGATAAATTTTATGTTATATGTATCTTACTCCAATTTTGAAGAATCAAAACAATATAAGGAAAATCAAAATAATAAAATTCCTGCCAACAGCTTCTCCAAATTTAGCTTTTCTCTAACATGCAGTTTTTTTTAACCTATCACAGACTGCCCTGAATTAATGTCATACCACTTCACATATAATGTGAGAATCTTTCAAAAGTATAATTCCATGTACCCTCCATCATCTTTTGTGATGCTGCTGTCATATATTGTGCTGCTATATTTTTATAAAGACCACATTGCATTGTTATGGCTTCTGTTTTAAACAATCCATTGTCTTTTTGATAAATTTTAAAGAGAAAAAAGTGACCCTTTTTAGTAACCCATATAGTCACCATTTCAAGTCTTCCTTTCTGTAGGTCTGCATTTTTCTCTATCACCATTTTGCTTGTAGCTCAGGTCTTCAGGTGAAATTCTCTGAGGATTCAATTACTGAAAATGTGTTCATTTCACCTTCAGTTTTAAAGTACATTTTTACTCTTTAAAAAAAAAGTACATTTTCACTATATATAAAATTCTAGGACAATAAATTTTTCTTTCAGCACTTTAAATATGTTATTTCATTGTCTAATGGCTCCATTTTTTTTTTTTTTTCTGATGAGAAGTCAGCTATCATTCTTACTGTTATTCTCCTGAGTGTAGAGTGTCTTTCTTTCCCTTTGGCTGCTTTAAATTGTTTTTATCTTTGGTGTTCACCAGATTGACCAAGATGTGCCTCAGTGTGGTTTTCCTGATGCCTATTCTATTTGGGGATTGCTGAGTTTCCTAGATCTGTATTCTTTTTAACCAGAAACATTTCCAGCTAACACATCTTCAAAAAACTTCTGCTTTATTCTTTTTCTTCTTTTCTTCCTAGATAATATTGATATAATATGATATATGATTATATTTATACCCACATACACTAAATAGGTATGTCAGTAAATCACAAAAATCATTGAAATTGTATTTAATTTTTATCTTTTGTCCTGAGTGCTACAGTTTGATTTTTATGAACTTGTCTTCAAGATTACTGATTTTTTTTTTCTTCTGTTGTGTCCAATCTGCTATTAATGTCAAATGAATTTTTTCATTTTTTTTCCAAGTCTAGAATTTCCATTTTCTTCTTTTTTTAACTTTCCATATCTCTCCTCAAATTTCCTATCTCTCCATTTTCTATCTCCAACTTGTCCTACTGACTTTTCACATACTCATCATGTTTTTTTTTTTAAGATTTTATTTATTTACTTGACAGAGAAAGAGCAGAAGCAGGTGGAGTAATAGGCAGAGGGAGTGGGAAAATCAGGCTCCCTGCCTGATGTGGGGCTCAACCCCAGGACCCTGGGATTATGACCTGAACTAAAGGCAGATGCCTAACCGACTGAGCCACCCAGGTGGTCCTCATAGTCGTTACTTTAAAGTCCTCATCTATTAATTTGAGATCTCAGTCATTTGTGACTCATTTTATTTACTAATATTTTTTTGATACTACATTTTCTACTTCTTTGCATGTCTAGGGATTTTTCTGTTGTATATTGGGCATGTGGTAGTAAATTATAGACACTGGAATCTGTTATACTCTTCTGAAGAGTTTTGAAATATTTTCTCTTCCTCCTTTTCTTCCTTCCTTCCTTCCTTCCTTCCTTCCTTCCTTCCTTCCTTCCTTCCTTCCTTCCTTCCTTCCTTCCTTCCTTCCTTCCTTCCTTCTTTTCTCCTATCTTTCTTTTCCTTTCAGAGGGAGAGAGAGTGAGCACATGAGAGTGGGGAGGGGCAAAGGAAGAAGCAGGTTCCCTGCTGAGCAGACAGCCCAATGCAGGACTTAATTCCAGGACCCTGAGATCATGACCTGAGCCAAAGCTAGACACTCAACTGACTGAGCCAGCCAGACACCCCAAGAGTTTTGAAATTTTTTTGATATATATCTTGGTTCACCTTGAATTTGAGGAGGCTTGGTTTTGCTTTTGGCTAGGGTTTGTCTATTTCAGTTTTGCTCTTAATGCAGGGCATATCCCTTAATTCTGAAACCCAGTCTTTATTCCTAAAGCATCGTTCTTTCAGTGTTTTAATGGATATCTTCACATATTTACCATGCTCCTCTAATTGACAAGACTCACACTCCAAACTCTATACCCTTGATGAGCATTAAAATAAAACTCTATTCAGTGTTTCAGCCTTCTAGCTGTTGTTTGTCCCTTGAGCCCTTATTGTTTCATACATACATGAATAATTGGAAGTCTTCCAACGGTCTGAAAAAAGTCAGTGCATAGATTTGGGGGTGGTCCCTCTCCAGCTCCCTCAACTTTCAGTTATTCAGGCAATCCCATATTCAGTCTTCTGATTTCTCAGATCCAAAAGGTAGCTGCTTTCCATTCCAGCTATCATATCTGTACAGGAGAGGGAAGTGCCTTAAGAGGAAAAGCTGCACAAACATGAATCATCCCTACTTGATTTCCTTCTTTTAAGGATTGTAACACCTCTGGTTTCTGCCTATTTTTACCTGAATCCAGTGATTTATTAGCTTTGTGGGGTTTTGGGGTTTTTGTTGTTGTTGTTGTTGTTGTTGTTGTTGTTTTGCTTTCTTTAGAGTTCATACCTGTTATGAACTAGTCTAAGCCACATATCCCTTACCAGAACTCAGAACTAAACTTTTACCTTTGACTTAAGTAACATATATTTTTATTTTATTTATTAATTTGAGAGAGAAAAAGCTAGAGAGAGAGGGAGCACACAAGCGGGGGGAGGAGCAGAGGGAGAAGCAGACTTCCCACTGAGCAGGGACCCTGATGTGGGGCTTGGTATCAGGACCCCAGGATCATGTCCCCAGCTGAATGCAGACACTTAACTGACTGAGCCACCCAGGCACCCCCTAGAGGGTTTAATAAAATCATGTAAAATTTACAAATAACTTAGGGAAAAATAACATCTTTATTACGCTGAATTTTCCTATCCAAAAAAACAGTAAGTTTTTCCTCTTGTCTAGGTTTCAATATGAGTTTTTATGTAGTGTTTTAAAGTTTTCTTCATATGCAATTTTTGTTATGTTTATTTCTAGGTATTTTTAGTTTTGTTGCTATCCTCATAGTCATTTTTAGTAAACTAGAAAATTTACCCAAGTGACTTAACCTTTCCATTTATATTTTTTATTTTCAGCCAACAGCTATGAAATAAGAATCAGTAAACATTTACAGAATATTCAAGATGACTTTAACAATGCCATTTTAGTGAATACATCAAAACTAAATCCTCAGAAAGCTGGGACCAAGGAGGTATTTACATTCTCACCAAAGTTTTTCACAAATGGACCTGACCACCAACCTGATGGAGAGACACAAGAAAGCCACAGAATTTATGTGGCAATACGAGCAATAGACAGGAGCTCCTTAAAGTCTGCTGTATCTAACATTGCTCAGGCATCTCTGTTTATCCCCCCATATTCTGCTCCTATACTTGCCAGAGACAACCTTATATTGAAAGGAGTTTTGACAGCATTGGGTTCAATAGGAATCATTTGCCTCACTATAGTCATAACACACTGTATTTTAAACAGGAAAAACAGAGCAGACAAGAAAAAGAATGGAACAAAATTAATATGAGCAAATGTACAGAGTACCTTCCTCCTTAGATATAAAATCCATGGCCTTTACACTTTACGAAAACATACCAGTAAAGTCAAATTAACACCAGAACTATTAAAAATGCCTTGAGTTTTTGTATAATACAGGTCAGATTTTTACATGGTAAGCAGACAAAAATTCTTTTATAACACTATTTTTTGGAAGGAAGTTAGGAAACTCTTAAGCTTTGGTTATGGACAAAATAATAAAAATTATTATTCTCTAAGGTAATGTCTTTAAAAGCAAAGGCAAGGGCAAAACTTGAACCAAAGTTAAAAAAAAAAAAAAAGCTTGTTTTATTGTAGAGGAAAAATAGCCCCAGATAAAGGAAAGGAGGTTGGTATAACTGTCCATATGAACAGTTGCTCAGTTACTTTGATTAATTTTTATTTCCCCTTATCTTTTCAGAATAGGTTGCTTTTTTATGACTAAAGATCAAGCTGCATTTTATATATGAAGCCCCTATTGTAAAGTTCTTCACCTTTTGACATTTGATTAATTATACAACAGATCAAATCCCACTGCAAGTGGTCAAAGCGATCTTTTTTCACTGTAAGAGTTATTATTAAAATGTGCGTATTATCCCTGTCCCACAACATTAGTTTTGTAAAAGAAGTCTACTGAATTTATTGCATGTGAGATTGTATTCTTATCAAAGCAGGTTTCCAAGTTATTGCCTTGGTGCTATTTGATAAAAATGGTTATAACTCTCATAAGGCTTTAAATAAAGCATAAAAGACATAGTTCTGGGCTTATCTTAATGCATACACAGGCTATATGGTTTTATTTTATTTCAACTACAGAATAGACTATTGGAGACCCTGGGGGAAGAAAAAAAGTGACCTTTGGAAATGGTTAACTGATTCTATTTTTTGTTCAAAAAGAGTCTAGGAATCCTTTCTCCATCAAAGGTTATTTATCTATGGGTGTAGGGGGTGAATAGAGAGTGAAGCATAGGTCACAAGGAAATAAAAATCATCTTTCATCTAATTTTACTATCCTTATTTTTTTAAAGATTATTGATCAATAGAATAATTTGCCTTGTATATTAAAGAACTTCAAACTTTATTGGATAATAGAAATAATAATGTGGAATAGAACTATTTTAAAACCAGGGCCAATTAAGAATGAAAATTTGATTAAATTCTGGAGAAGAAGGGAGGGAACTGTGGGAAACTGGGACAAGAGGAAAGAGAAAGAAGCCTGAGTCAGAGACTCAGAGCAGTGTTGAAGAGTAAAATGGCCAGTAAATCTCTGTTCCCAAGCTGCCTCCTTACAGCTTAGACTACATCCCAGGTCTGACTTGTTATTTTCTTTCTTTCTTTCTTCCTTCCTTCCTTCCTTCCTTTCTTTCTAACATATAATGTATTATTTGCTTCAGGGGCACATGTCTGTGAATCATCAGTCTTACACAATATTCTAAGTCTCACAGTGCCTAAATTTTTGCTGATGCAGACTCAAGTCCCTAGGCACTGAGTCCCTCTGCCCTCATTGCCATTAAGCCTGCTAGCCTGGTATTTGCCTCTCTATAGCTTCAGTGAGTTGATACTATATAGTACTGAGTTGGGGTGTGGTGGATTTTAAGCCTTTGAATGTCTTCCCCATTTTATAGATAAAAAAAATTAAGGTTAAGGGAATAATACAAAGCCTGTGATGGTTAACATCAGAGGTATGTAGGAGTATAGCCAGGTACTCATACTACTTCTTCATTTCTATTTAAGAAGGTGTGGGAGGAGAGTGGGGATTATGCCTAGAAATATTTAACTCTTCCAAGGACCACATTCCCAGATGAAGTTATGCTCTAGAACAAGAGCAAAACAGATATAGATCTGCTTTGACAAAGCCTAAAACCAAGTCTCCACAGAATCAAGATGATTTGTGAATAACTAAACTACTTCTAGAACGTAACTTGGAAAAAGAAAACACATACAGAGTCTCTGCAACACATCATGCAGTATCTAATAAAAAATCAATAGACACGCCAACCAGCAGGAAATATGTCCCATAATTAATAAGAATAGAAATCTGTCAAGAGAACACGCAAAATTTTTCCAGAATTGGAATTAGCAGACAATAAGTTGACAATAGCTATTATAAATATGATTAAGAATTATAGGAAATTATAGGTATAAGTAATGAATAGAGAAGAAATTTCAGGAAAGATGCCAAAATTCTTTAAAAAGAAGCAAATGAAAATACTAAAACAGAAAAATACAATATATGAAAGAAGATTTTTGTAATGGATTAACAGCAGACTGGAACTACAGATGAAAGGATCAGATGACTTGAAAACAGGAACATAGAAATCATGCAAACTGAAACATTTCATTTTGAAAAAATGGAAAAGTCAAAATGACCTGTGGAACATTATCAAGGTGTTTCACATACATATAAATGCATCCCAGAAGTAGGAGGAGGAAAAACAGAGCACAAAATATTCAAAGACATACTAGCTGAAATTTTTTCCCAATTTAACTTAAACTCTCAACCCATAGTTCTAAGATGTTATGCAAAGAAAATAACACCTCAGTATATCATAGGAATAATGACTGATTACTCATCAGAAACAACTGAGGCCAGAAGACAAAATGACATCTTTGAATGCCAAAAGTAAAATCTTTCAATGCAGAACTCTATATTCAGCAAAAATCCCTTTCAAAATGAAGGTAGATAAATAAAAGCCAAAATCATGTTCACCAGCAAGAAATGCCAAAGTAATTTCTTTAATCTAAAGGAAAATGATTTCTGGTAAAAATATAGAGCTACAGTATGGAATGAAGATCACTGGAAATTGTAAATAGGTAAATGCAATATATTGTTGGTTTTCTTTACTTTTAATTCCTTTAAAAGCCAATTAACTGTTTAAAGTAAAAACAAAAACAATGTGTTATTCTATTAATAACATAATTAAGTAAGATGTATGACAGCAAGAGCAGAACAGATGACAGATGGACTTACACTGTTAAAAGGTATTTACACTACTCTTAAAGTTGTATATTCAAGTACACTGGGGTAAATTAAGGATGCATTTATAAACCCCTTGCCACACATTAATAGTAGAGAAAGATATATCTAAAAAGATAATAAATGGGATAAAAATGGTCACTAAAACTAACCAATTAACATAAAACAGGTAAAGTAGAAGAAAGGGACAAAGAACAGAGGTAATTAACAAAAAGCAAATAGCAAGATGGTAGACTTAAGGCCAGCTAAATTAATAATTATATTAAATAAACACTTCAACTAAAAAGCAGAGATTTTTTGGACTTGATAAAAAAAAGCAGACTCAACTATATAGAATTTACAACAGATTCATTTTAAATACAATGACATAGGGGAGTCAAGATGGCAGAGGAGTAGCAGACTGAGATGACATCAGGTAGCAAGAGATCACCTAGATAGTTTATCAAACCATTCCGAACACCTACAAATCCAACAGGGGATCAAAGAGAAGAAGAGCAGCAATTCTAGAAACAGAAAATCGACCACTTTCTGAAAGGTAGGACTTGCAGAGAACTAAATCCAAAGCAACAGGAAGATAGACCGTAGGGGAAGGGGCCGGCTCCCGGCAAGCAGTGGAGCAATGTAACACAAAATGAGAACTTTTAAAAGTCTGCTCCGTGGAGGGATATCGCTCCAGAGACTAAGCAGGGGTGGAGTCCTCACTGGGACAGTGTGGTCTCAGGTCCCATGGGGTCACCAAAGGATCAGGAGTGTCTGAGTATTGCAGAGCTCACATGTATTAGAGCAGGGAAACCAGTAGAGATATGGAGCCGAGGAATGAGCTCTCAGCTCAGGGCACAGTGATCCGTGGCATAGTCAGACCACTGTTCTTTGAGCAGAGACCCCACAAATGGCAGGTCCGGGGAGATATCCCTGGAAAAGCAGCAGTGATCTGCTGGGTTTGGAGACTCCAGGCAGGGCTGTGTGCCAGAGACAGAGACACTAGGTCATAGGCTGGGTGAGCTCAGAGTGCAGCCAGAGGCCAGAGAGATGGGAGTAATTGAGTGCTTTTCTCTGAGGGCGCGCTGAGGAGGGGGGCCCCAAGCTCTCGGCTCCTCTGGGCCAGAGATTGGGAGGCCACCATTTTCATTCCCACCCTCCAGAACTCTATGGAAAGTAATCAGGGAACAAAAGCTCCCAAAAGTGAACCCAAGCGGATTACTTAGCCTGGCCCCTGACAAAGGCGGTGCAATTCCACCTCGGGCAAAGACACTTGAGAATCACTACAACAGGCCCCTCCCCCAAAAAATCAGCAAGAAATACAGCCAAGACCAAGCTCACTTATCAAGGAGAACAGTGGAATTCCAGAGGAGGAAAAAGCAAAGCATGGAATTCATGGCTTTCTCCCCATGATTCTTTAGTCTTGCAAACTTAATTAATTTTTTTATTTTTTTTCTTATTCTAATTTTTTAACTTGTATTCTTTCCTCTTTCAATGTTTTTTAACTAGTTTATCTTAACAATACCTTTCATAAAATTTTTTTAAAAGATTTTATTTATTTATTTGACAGAGAGAAATCACAAGTAGATGGAGAGGCAGACAGAGAGAGAGAGAGAGAGAGGGAAGCAGGCTCCCTGCTGAGCAGAGAGCCCGATGCAGGACTCGATCCCAGGACCCTGAGATCATGACCTGAGCCGAAGGCAGCAGCTTAACCCACTGAGCCACCCAGGCGCCCTCATAAAATTTTTTTGAACCTTCATTATTATAGTCATATTTTATCCTTCATTATATCTAACTTTATTTTTTGTATACATATAGAGCTTTTTCTTCTAAATAATTTTGGAATATAACTTCTTCTAATAGATCAAAATATACCCTAAATCTAGCACAGGGCTTTCGTCTAGTCTCCAGTCTGAGCAAATTCTTTCCACTTTCTTTTTCTTTCTTTTCCCAACCAAATTATCTTATCAACTCCTTTTTTAGAATATTTTTAAAAATTTTCATCTTTACAGTCATATCCCATCCCTTCATTGTGTTTACCCTTATTTGTGTGTGTGTGTGTGTGTGTGTGTGTGTGTGTATTCATATATGTATACACACACACACACTCGTTTTTCTTTCTTTAAAATTTTGGGAGGTAGTTTCTTCTAAGAGACCAAAGTCTCCCAAAGTTAAGTAGGTGGCTCTGTTCTAGTCACCAGTATAATACCTATATTTCCTTTCTTTTTAAAAAATTTTTAACTTCTTTTTACCCCCTTTCTTCTCCCCACTATTTGAGGTCTCTTCCGATTTGGTTAGCACACATTTTTCTGGGGTATTTGCCACCGTTTTAGCATGTTATTCTCTCCTTCATATGTTCTTATCTGGATAAAATGACAAGGTGGAAAAACTCACCATTAAAAAAGGAACAGGAGGCAGTACCAAAGGCTAGGGACCCAATCAATACAGACATTGGTAATATGTCATATCTAGAGTTCAGAATGATGATTCTCAAGGTGCTAGTTGGGCTTGAAAAAGGCATGGAAGACATTAGAGAAGCCTGTGTGGATAAATAAAAGCCCTTTCTGGAGAAATAAAAGAACTAAAATCCAACCAAGCTGAAATTTAAAAAGCTATTAATGAGGTGCAATAAAAAATGGAGGCTCTTACTGCTAGGATAAATGAGACAGAAGAGAGAATTAGTGATATAGAAGACCAAATGACCAAGCATAAAGAAGCTGAGCAAAAGAGAGACAAACAACTACTGGACCACAAGGGGAGAATTCAAGAGATAAGCAATAGCATAAGATGAAACAACATTAGAGTAATTGGGATTCCAGAAGAAGAAGAAAGAGAGAGAGGAGCAGAAGATATATTGGAGCAAAGTATTGCAGAGAATTTCCTTAATATGGCAAAGGGAACAAGCATCAAAATACAAAAGGCACAGAGAACCCCCTCAAAATCAGTAAGAATAGGTCTACACCCCATCACCTAACAGTAAAACTTACAAGTCTTAGTGACAGAGAAAATCCTGAAAGCAGCTGAGGACAAGAAGTCTGTAACATACAGTGGTAAAAGTATTTGATTGGCAGCAGACTTATCCACAGAGAACTGGCAGGCCAGAAAGAACTGGCATGATATATTCAGAGCACTAAATGAGAAAAACATATGGCCAAAAATACTATATCCAGCTAAGCTATCACTGAAAATAGAAGAGATAAAAAGCTTCCAGGACAAAGAAAAACTAAAAAAAAAATTTGTAAACACCAAACCAGCTCTACAGGAAATATTGGAAGGGTTCCACTAGGCAAAGAGAGAGACTACAAATAGTAGACCAGAAAGTAACAGACAATATACAGTAACAGCCACCTTACAGGCAAGACAATGGCACTCCATTAATATATCTCAATAGTTACTCTGAATGTAAATGGGCTAAATGGGCTAACTGCCCTAATCAAAAGACACAGGGTATTAGAATGGATAAAAAAACCAAAACCCATCAATATGCTGTCTACAAGAAACTCATTTTAGACCCAAATGTCTTTGGGTCACCCCCAGATTTCAAGTAAGGGGGTGAAAAACAATTTACCATGCTAATGGACATCAAAAGAAAGCTAGGGTGGCAATCCTTATATCAGATAAATTAGATTTTAAGCCAAAGACTATAATAAGAGATGAGGAAGGACACTACATAATATTCTATTTTAAATATCTATACCCCTAACATGGAAGCAGCCAACTATATAAGCCAATTAATAAGAAAATCAGAGAAACACATTGACAATAATACAATAATAGTAGGGGACTTTAACATCCCCCTCACTGAAATGGACAGATCATCCAAGCAAAAGATCAACAAGAAAATAAAGGCCTTAAATGACACACTGGGCCAGATGGACATCACAGATTTATTCAGAACATTCCAACCTAAAGCAACAGAATACACATTCTTCTCTAGTGCACATGGAATATTCTCCATATATTTCACATTCTGGGTCACAAATCAGGTCTCAACCATTACCAAAGGATTGGGATCATTCCCTGCATATTTTCAGAACACAATACTCTGAAGCTAGAACTCAATCACAAGAGGAAGTTTGGAAAGAACCCAAATACATGGAGACTAAAGAGCATCCTTCTAAAGAATGAATGGGTCAGCCAGTAAATTAAAGAAGAATTGAAAAAATTCATGGAAACAAATGATAATGAAAACATAACGGTTCAAAATCTGTGGGACACAGCAAAGGCATTCCTGAGAGAAAAATATATAGTGATACAAGTCTTTTCAAGAAACAAGAAAGTTCTCAAATACACAACCTAACCCTGCACTTAAAGGAGCTGGAAAAAGAACAACAAAGAAAGCCTAAAAGCAGCAGGAAAAGAGAAATAATAAAGATCAGAGCAGAAATCAATGAAATAGAAACCAAAAAAACAGTAGAGCAAATCAACGAAACTAGGAGCTCATTCTTTGAAAGAATTAATTAGATTGATAAACCCCCGGTCAGACTGATCAAAAAGAAAAGAGAAAGAACCCAAATAAATAAAATCATGAATGAAAGAGGAGAGATCATAACCAACACCAAAGAAATACAAACAATTATAAGAATATATTATGAGCAACTATACACCAGCAAATTTGACAATCTGGAAGAAATGGATGCATTCCTAGAGACATATAAATTACCACAACTGAATCAGGAAGAAATAGAAAACCTGAACAGACCCATAACCAGTAAGGAGATTGAAGCAGTCATCAAAAATCTCCCAAAAAACAAGAACCCAGGGCCAGATGGCTTCCCAGGGGAATTCTACCAAACATTTAAAGAAGAATTAATTCCTATTCTCTTGAAACTCTTTCAAAAAATAGAAATGGAAGGAAAACTTTCAAACTCATTTTATGAGGCTAGCATTACCTTGATTCCAAAACCAGACAAAGATCCCATCAAAAAAGAGAAATTCAGACCGATATCCTTGATGGATACAGATGCGAAGATTCTCACCAAAATACTAGCCAATAGGATCCAACAGTACATTAAAAGGATTATTCACCACGACGAAGTGGATTTTTTCTGGGGCTGCAAGGTTGATTCAACATCCACAAATCAATCAATTTGAAACAATATATTAATAAAAGAAAGAATAAGAACCATGTAATACTCTCAGTAGATGCTGAAAAAGCATTTGACAAAGTACAGCATCCCTTCCTGATCAAACATCTTCAAAGTGTAGGGATAGAGGGTACATACCTCAATATCATCAAAGCCATCTATGAAAAACCCACTGGAAATATCATACTCAATGGAGAAAACTGAGAGCTTTTCTGCAAAGGTCAGGAACATGGCAGGGATATCCATTATCACTGCTGCTATTCAACACAGTCCTAGAAGTCCTAGCCTCAGCAATCAGACAACAAAAAGAAATTAAAGGCATCCAAATCAGCAAAGAAGTCAAACTATCACTCTTTGCAGATGATATGATACTTTATGTGGAAAACCCAAAAGACTCCACTCCAAATCTGCTAGAACTTGTACAGGAATTTATTAAAGTTTCAGGATATAAAATCAATGCACAGAAGTCAGTTGCATTTCTACACACCAACAACAAGACAGAAGAAAGAGAAATTAATGAGTCAACCCCATTTACAATTGTACCCAAAACCATAAGATATCTCGGAATAAACCTAACCAAAGAGGCAAAGAATCTGTACTCAGAAATCTATAAATTACTCATGGAAGAAATTGAGGAAGACACAAAGGAATGGAAAAATGTTCCAGGCTCATGGATTGGAAGGACAAATATTGTGAAAATGTCTATTCTACCTAAAGCAATCTACACATTTAATGCAATCCCTATCAAAATACCATCCTTTTTTTTTTCAAAGAAATGGAACAAATAATCCTAAAATTTATATGAAACCATAAAAGACCCTGAATAGCCAGAGTACTGTTGAAAAGGAAAGCCAAAGTTGGTGGCATCACAATTCCAGACTTCAAGCTCTATTACAAAGCTGTCATCATCAAGACAGTATGGTACTGGCACAAAAACAGACATATAGATCAATGGAACAGAATCGAAAGCCCAGAAATAGACCCTCAACTCCATGGTCAACTAATATTTGACAAAGCAGGAAAGAATGTCCAATGGAAAAAAGACAGTCTCTTCAACAAATGGTGTTGGGAAAATTGGACAGCCACATGCAGAAAAATGAAACTGGACCATTTCGTTACACTACACACGAAAATAGACTCAAAATGGATGAAGGACCTCAATGTGAGAAAGGAATCCATCAAAATCCTTGAGGAGAACACAGGCAGCAACCTCTTCGACCTCAGCAGCAGCCACTTCTTCCCAGGAATATCGCCAAAGGCAAGGGAAGCAAGGACAAAAATGAACTATTGGGAATTCATCAACATCAAAAGCTTTTGCACAGCAAAGGAAACAGTTAACAACAAAAGACAACTGACAGAATGGGAGAAGATATTTGCAAACAACATATCAGATAAAGGGCTAGTATCCAAAATCTATAAAGAATTTACCAAACTCAACACCCACAGAACAAATAATCCAATCAAGAAATGGGCAGAGGACATGAACAGACATTTCTGCAAAGAAGACATCCAGATGGCCAACAGACACATGAAAAAGTGTTCCACATCACTCGGCATCAGGGAAATACAAATCAAAACCACAATGAGATACCATTTCACACCAGTCAGAATGGCTAAAATTAACAAGTCGGGGAATGACAGATGCTGGCCAGGATGCGGAGAAAGAAGAACCCTTCTACACTGTTGGTGGGAATGCAAGCTGGTGCGGCCACTCTGGAAAACAGCATGGAGGTTCCTCAAAGAGTTGAAAATAGAGCTACCCTTTGACCCAGCAATCGCACTACTGGGTATTTACACTAAAGATAAATATGTAGTGATCTGAAGGGGCATGTGCACCCAAATGTTCACAGCAGCAATGCCCACAATAGCCAAACTATGGAAAGAGCCTAGATGTCCAACAACAGAGCCTAGATGTCCAACAACAGATAAATGGATAAAGAAGTTTTATATATATATATATATATATATATATATATATATATATATATACATACAATGGAATACTATGCAGCCATCAAAAGAAATGAAATCTTGCCATTTGTGATGATGTGGATGGAACTAGAGGGTATTATGCTTGGAGAAATAAGTCAATCAGAGAAAGACAATTATCATAGGATCTCCCTGATATGAGGAAGTTGAGAGGCAACATGGGGGGTGTGGAGGGGTAGGAAAGGAATAAATGAAACAAGATGGGATCAGGAGGGAGACAAACCATGAGACTTAATATCACAAAACAAACTGAGGGTTGCTGGGGGGAGAGAGGTAGGGAGAAGTTGGTGGGGCTAGGGACATTGGGAAAGCTATGTGCTATGAAGTATAAACCTGGCAATTCACAGAACTTTACCCCTGGGGCTAATAATACATTACATGTTAATTTAAAAAATTGTTTAATTAATTCTAAATAAATTAATTAATAAATACAATGACATAGAAGTCAAAAATGAAACAAGGAAATAGTATATTATGCAAATGCTAAGCATAAGAGGGCTGGTATTACTATAAGACAAAACAGGCCTTGAGAAAAGAGAGAAAAAAGTGTCATTTTATAAGGATAAACATAAATTTGCTAATAAGATATACAAATCCTGCATATGCATATACCTATTAACTGAGCTTCAAAATACCAGAAATAAAAATTGGCTAAACTAAAGGGAGAACAATCAACAATCAACCTTGGATATATAAATATAAATATTATATTTATATATATATAAATATTATATTTATATATATATAAATCTCCCACTGTCAAAAACTGTGGCAACTAGATGAGAAGACTCAATAAGAATGAAGTATCATTCAACAATGGAACAAGAATTTGAACAATGTTATCAACTAATTCAACCTTGACATATATAAAATACTGTGACCAACTACTGCACAGTACACATTTTTTTTTTAAGCACTCATGTAACAGTCACCAAATGAGATCATGAGGTAGGCCATAAAACATCCCAGAATATAGAGCTCAGAAATAGACCTATACTCATATGGTCAATGGATTTTCCTCAAAGGTGTGTGGGGAAGGCAAATGGGGGAAGGCAACTCAATTCCAATAAATGATATTGGAATAACTAAATGTAGTTTGGGAAAATAATTTTACTTCTACCTTATAAAAATATAAATTCATGATGAATCACAAATATAAAATAGAATTAAGATATAAACTTCTAGAAAAAATATGTCTTCACAATTACAGTGTAGAAAGGTTTCTTAGAACAGAGAAAACATTAAGCATAAAAGAAAAAAAGTTGGACTGCATCAAAACTAAATATTTGTGCTCATGAAAGGACACAGCTAATAATGAAAAGGCAAGCTAGAGTGGAAGAAATATTCACAAGATGTATATATGACAAAGAAGTCTTATCTAGAATATGTAAAAATTATATAAATAAAATATGTAATATTTTATAAATTATAAATAAAATATATATTTTAAAATACTGTTATAAATCAGTAATAAAAAGGCAAAGACCCAATAAAAATGGGCAAAAATTTAAATAGACACTTCTCAAAATGTATATATAAATGACCAATAAGCACGTATATAGGCTATCAACACCACCAGTCATTAACAAATGAAAATAGTATCATGAAATACATCTCCATTCCCACCAGAACAACTAAAGAATAAAGATTGAAAATAAGAAATGTCAACAAGGATATGGAGCAATTGGAAATTTCCTACATTGGTGAATGTGCAACCATTTTGGAATACTGCTTGGCAGTTTCTTAAAGTTATGTATATATCTAACTCATGACCCAGCAATTCCACTTCCAAAGAGATGAAAAGATGTACATGAATCTCAGACGCCTTATCTTGAGCTAAAGAAGTCAGACTCAAAGGAACACACACTGTATGACTCCACTTCTAAGAAGTTCGATGCTTTGAGCACAGAAATCCAATAGTGGTTGGTTGTCTCAGAGCAGAAGTGTTGGAGTTGCCTGGAAGGGGCAGAAGGAGGCTTTCTAAAGTAATGAAAATTTATATATATTTATTGGGATGGTGGTTTACATGGGTGTATACATTTGTCAACATTCATTTATTTGTGTACATTCGATCTGTGCATTTTATTGTACATAAATGTTAACTCAAAGAAACAATATGAATAAACTTATTATATCCTTACCTTTATAGCAATCTTTATAGCAATTGGTCTTAACCAGAGGTGATTTTACCCTTTCATGGAACATGTGGCAATACCTGTGGACATTTTTGTTTCACAGGCAAGGGAGTTCTCTAGTAAGTACAGGCCAGGGATGCTGCTGAACATCCTACAATGCATAGAACAGCCCCACAACAAATAATTACTCAGTGAAAATGTCAATAGTTCCAAGACCAAGAAACCATGCTTTATAGTAGGAAAGTGAAAGGGGTCATTTATAAGGATATTTGATACATTAATGTAAGAAAAAGTGGACTTAGTGAGGTGGAAAGGGGACACAAAACTGTGAGGCAGATTTAAGTGTGGCTGAGAAGACAAGAATGAAAAGAAGAAATAATTCAAATAAAGATGATCTACATTAGAGGATCCAGATTCAAAATGCTGGTAGAAAATCTAATTGATAAAAAATTAAAAAGGGGAATGAATATAAAGCTGGGGGATAGTGCATTACATAATAAGATCTGTGTGATGATTTATGAATTTAAAATATAGGGAAATGAGGAATAGAAGCAGAGGGAACGTCAGATGAGAAATGGGCTCTGATGAAATGAGAATCTGATCTATCATGTATCTTAGGATGTAGAAAAAGCATAGATCAGGCACAAAGAGAGAGACAAAAATAACATGAAAGTTAAGGATATTGATTATAGAGTACATGATGATAGAGAGAGAAGCACTCAAGCATACAGAAACATACGCTCATATCCACGGAGGTAATTAGAGCCTGATTCCAAGGCTCAGAAGGACTGCCTCCCTCCTTAAATCCCTCTTGTTTGTAGAATATCTAACTCTTATCAGCAAGATGGTTCCTGGGTTGGGTGGAGACTGACCCAGATTGTGGCTAATTTTACTTCCCATTCCCTCTTATCTACAGGCGGTCTTATCCAAACTGCTGCTTTCTGAAAACAACTGCCTCAAGGGCACAAGAAGGAGGAAGCCATCCAGTACCGTGGGCAATTGCTTTCTACCTCCCTGGCTCTGTGGAGCAGAAGCAATATAAATTGACAAACATCTTAAAGGAACTTTTCTAGAATTGACATGAGCTCATTTCACACCAGTATAGGAAAGAAGCAAGAAGATGGAGAAGATAAAAGGGAAAAAGGAGAGTGGAATAGAAAAGTAATGAAAAAAATGAGAAATTTAGGGTAGAGAAGACAGGACTCTTATGAGAACATGTTAGGATTTCAAAATAATGGTCTTTAATCCAAAATTTTTATTTTTACGTATAAATGTGTTTCAATTAAAATAGCAGGGGCACCTGGGTGGCTCAGTGGGTTAAAGCCTCTGCCTTTGGCTCAGGTCATGATCCCAGGATCCTGGGATAGAGCCCTGCATCTGGCTCTCTGCTCAGCAGGGAGCCTGCTTCCTCCTCTCTCTCTGCCTGCCTCTCTGCCTACTTGTGATCTCTGTCTGTCAAATAAATAAATAAAATCTTTAAAGAAAATTGACTCTTAAGTATCCATGACCTTAAAATACATACTGGTCATTCTTGATACCATCTAATATAAAACCCCAGCTTTCTCCAGCTTGTTGGTTTTTCTCCTATCTCTCACCACAAAGTTAAGGTTTGGGTGAGTGGAAGAGAAGGGAAAGCATATTATTTGTTTGTTAAATAAATTTTTTGTTTATTAAATGCTTATTTTTGTTTTTATTTTATTTTTTGTTTATTAAATACATTCTATGTGCCAGGCATTGTATGACTGTGTTATATTTATTTTCCTTTATTTTTTCAATATTTAAATAACAGTATACCACAGCAAATATCATAAAAAAGTAGATTTGATGCAAGAAATATTAGAGAAAGTATAGGTACTATAGAAAAGGCATTTTATAATGACAATGATATAACAATCCTAAATTTGTGTTCAGCAAATGACATAACTTTAAAATACATAAAGCTAAAGTTGACAGAACTAAAAAAAGAGACAGAAAGAAAGAAGAAAAAAAGAAATAAACAAATTCACAATCATAGTTGGAGATCTTAACACAACTCTATCAGTAATTGAAAGAACAGACAAGAAATTGATAAGAATAAAGAGGATCTGAATAATGTGATCAACCAACTTGGCCTAACATATATAGAATACTATTCCTAACAACTACAGAATGCCCATTTTTCTCAAAAGCACATGGAAGATCTTATCAAAATAGACCATAATCTGATTCAAAAAGCAAGTTTCAGCAAATTTCCAAATATTTAAATTTACAGTATGTTTTCTGACTATAGTGAAATTAAACTAGAAATCTGTAATAACTTAAAGTAAACCCAAATGTCTGGGAAATTAAACAGCATACTTCTATATGGTTCCTATGTTAAAAAAAGGAACTTGAAAGTTAGAAAATAATTGGAAATGAATGATAATTAAAATGTGACATATCAAAATTTCTTACATGATGAAGCTAAAGCAATAGTCAAAAGGAATTTTAAGAAGGAAACAATATCAGTTTCAGGCACACTGTTTCAGAGAATAGAAAAAAGGAAATTCTTCCCAACTAATTTTTTGAGGGAGATAGTCTTGATTCTAATACCTGGCAAGGACATTACAAGAAAGGAAGAGTACAGACCAATCTTTCTCATGAACATAGATGCAAAAATCCTAAACAAAATATAAGCAAATTGAAAAGGATACTATATCATGATCAAATAGAATTTATGCTAGAAATATGATGTTAATTTAATATTGAAAAATCAATGTAAGTCACCCCATTACCCAAACAAAGAAGAAAAATGACAATAATCTCAATAGGTGCAAAAAAAGCATTTGATAAAATTCTGAGATGCTTACGTGGCTCAGTCAGTTAAGCATCTGCCTTCAGGTCAGGTCATGATCCCAGGGTCCTGGGATTGAGTCCCGCACAGGGCTCCTTGCTCAGTGAGGAACCTGCTTTTCCCTTTGTCTGCCCTGCCTGCCACTCTCCCTGACTATGCGCGCGCTCTCTCTCTCTCTCTCTCTCTCTCTGACAAATAAGTAAATAAAATCTTTAAAAACAACCAAAAAAATTTATAAAAAAGCATTTGATAAAATTCAACACTTATTCATGGCTTAAAAAAAGAAAACTAGGAGTAGATGGAGACTTTCTTTATCTGGTGAAGGTATCTATAAAATATCTCTAGATAAAAGCATTCTTAATGGTAAGATATAGAATCTTTTCCACTCAGGATTGGGAACATGAAAAAAGAGCCCATTCTCTTCACTTGTATTCAACATTATACTGGAAATCCTAGCAAGTATAATAAGTGAAAGAAACAAAAGAAAAGACATAAGATTGGAAAAGAAGAAGTAAACAGGTTATTATTCACAGGTGGCATAATTATATACAAAATCCAAAAGAATCTAGCTACTAAAAATAATAGGAATTTAAGAAATTTACTGAATATAAGGTCAATACATAAAAACCTATTATATTTCTATATATCAGCATAAACAATAAGGAAATGAAAAGTTATAAAAATATCATTTATAATAACACCCTCCAAAAAAAACTATAAGTAAATCTAATGAAAAACCTCTACCCTGAAAATGGTAAGACATGAGATCAATTAAATAAAATTAATTTAGATCAATTAAATAAAACCCAAAATAATCAATTAAATCAATTAAATAAAACCTATCAATTAACTAAGATCAATTAAATAAAACCTAAAATGAGAAAGGTTGTGTTCATGGATTGAAAGACTCAGTATTAGAAAGGGGTCAATTCTCCTCAAACTGATATACAAATTCAATAGAATCCTATCAAACCCAGCAGGTTTTTTTTTTGGCGGGGGTGGAGGGTGAAATTGAAAAGCTCATTCTAAATATTATGTCAAAATGCAAAGGACTTAAAATATCTCCAAATAATCCTGAAGAAAAACAAATCTAGAATGATACCAGATGTTAAGACATGCAAAGCAGCAATAATTAAGACTCTATACTACTGAGGTAAGGAGAGTCACATAGACTAATGAAACAGAAAAGAGTCCAGAAACAGACAGGTACATTTGCAACCATCTCATTCACAACAAAAGCACAACTGCAATCCAGTGGGAGGCATGTATGGTCTTTTCAATAAATGGTCTGGGCCTACCGGCCACCCATAAAGGAAAACCAAACAAAATAAGACAAAAATCTTGAATCTTACCTCATACTATGTAAAAAAAAAAAAAAAAATGACTTGACATAGACCACAGACCTAATTATGAAAGGCAGAACAATATAGCAGAACAGAATACTGTATATTTTCATGAACTTGAAAAAGCTGTTCTAAATATGACACAAAAAACACTACCCATAAAAGAAAAGATTAAATTAGACTCCCTCTGCCTGCTGCTCCCCCTGCTTGTGTTCTCTCTCTCTCTCTGACAAATAAATAAATAAATAAATAATCTTTAAAAAATAAAAAAATTAAAATTGGGCAAAAAGACTTGAACAGGCACTTTACAACAGAGGACATCCAAATGACCAAAAGTACATGAAAAGGTACTTAACAACATTAGTCATTAGGGAAAATGCAAATTAAAACCACAGTACAATATGATTACATTTCTACTAGATTAGCTAAAATCATAAGGACTGACATTACCACATACTGATAGAAATGTGCAACAAGCAGTGAAACCACTTTGGAAAGTGTCTGGCAGACCAACTACAAAAAGCTGGACAGGGACGCTCTTCCTCTGTAGCTTCCCACTGCTTGTGTTCTCTCTCTCTCTCTGTCAAATAAATAAAACCTTAAAAGTTAATAATAAATAAATATATAAATAAAGCTAGACCTATGTATACCCTGTGACTCAGCAATTCTGCTCTTGGTATATATACAACCGAAATCAATGCTTATAGTTTTATTAACAATAGTCCCAAACAGGAAATAATCTAAATGTTCTACAACAGTAGCCAGTGACTAAACTGTGCTATATTCTTAAAATGGAATACAGTGGATAAAGAACATATTGCTGCTACATGCAACATGGCTGAATTTCATGCAGCAAATGTTATGTGAAAGCAGCCAGATACAAGAGGATGTACTGTGTATTTCTATTTACATGAAGTTCAAAAACAGGTATAATTAATGTAGGTGGCAATGGAGGTCAGAATAGTGATGACCATTTGGGTGGGGGTTTCTGATTAGAAGAGAACAAAAAAGAGACTCAGGGATGCTGAAAATACTTTACATCTTTGGCAAAAGTTGTCACTCAGGGTGTTAACTTCCTGTACCTCTGCTTAGTGTCATCTGGCCCATCTGGGCTGTCTCTGACAAGACCATATCCCGGGTGCCATTGTACAATGTTTTATCTGAGCCAAAGACTCTGTGAATCTGTTTTGGCTGAACGTGGAGCTGCCACTCCAGCTCATACTAAACTAGGCACTCTCCCTGTGGAGACAAAGATGAGACAAAGATGAGGAAATGAGGCAGTCACAGCAGCTGCATGGACTCTCCATTGAGCAAGAAGCCAAGACCCAGTCAGCAGAGAAGGCCAGGCAAATCTGGGGAAATGCCTGAACTGGGTCTGTCACATCTTTGTCACAGGCAACTGCAGAAGTCACAATCTAATAAGAGCAGGGCAGCTAAGGGCTCAGATCCTTCAGGAATGAAGTCTCTGGTTATACCAATAGGCAAACAAACAATAAGATGAGCCAAAATTCTTGCTAAAAGTGAGGGAAATTGGAGATAAAGGAAGGTGATAAATATCCACAATGGCTGAGAAAATTAATACAGGGCAACATCGGTAAAGTGGAATCAGGAGGATAGGAGAGGAGGCTAGAAGGGGGAACCATAGCACTCAACATCAATTGCAGGAAGAAATGTCAGTTATAGACCCCAAAAGAGAATCATCAATAGGAAAAAAATAATCCCTTACATGCCTCAACCAGGAAAGATGTACATAGCATCTCCTATGAGAAATCAACTACCCCTGCAACTTGGTCAATTTCCCCAATGGATGGACTTTCTTTCAAAACAACTCTTCCCAATTTCCTCAAATAATGTTCCCTTCCCTTCTTTTTTTTTTTTGAAGTTGCCATAGCTGGCATGCCCCAAATTACAATTCTCTATTATTCCTGAATAAACCCATTTTGCTGGCAAAAGAACTGACTTTTATTTTAAAATTAACATGGTCTTGAGACCAGCTCTAGCAGCAGACTTTAATTTATTTTAGTATGTCTCTTGCTTTAGGTATTTTAGGAGATTGCAAATGGTGACCGCTTTGAAGAAGATTCTACGAATGATTAGACTTGTACCTTCTTTCAGAGAAAAAAAAAAGCTTGGGCCCATACATACAAAATGTAAAGTTTACATTATAATATTAGAGCTAAGTATTATGGAAGGACAACAGTGGATCCCAGCAGTTGAAGGGGTAAATTATGTTGGATTGATCAGACAGAACCCCCTTAGATTTTCTTGGCCCCATCCGTGCAACTGGACCCTCAGTTACTTACTCCCCCTCAGTCCCTACCTCCTACTTGAGGGCCCGAATGGTTCCACCGCCAGAGACCAACCATTCACCACTTGGAATGTACCTCCTTAAGTATGAGAAGGCTAATGATCTCTCTTTCTAAGCTGCTGCTGAAGGGGTTGGACAACACAGCCAGAAAGTTCAGGGAGCTGATCACCTATAGGAGATGAGAAGCCCAACACTTCCCCTTCCTCCCTCCCACAGACTGTTCTAAGGCCTGGTTTCTTTCCATAGGCCCTTAGTAGACATCCCAGATATCAGGGCAAGTACAGTGGTCAGCTTCAATAACATTTCACCTTTCATTGCTTCCCAGCCATCCCCGACTATTTTCCCCTTTCCCTCACTCTCACTGTTCTGGGATTTAATTCTCTAATTATTACACATAAGCTTGCCTTAGGCTCTGTTTTTTAGGAACTCAGGAAAAATTTATATAGTTGGGGTGTGAGATGTTTTAGATATAAATTTTTATGTAAAATAAATGTATATGCTTATTCAATTATTGAATAAGTTATTTTTGTATAAAAGTATATTTAGATCATCTGGACAACCACTTTATAATTGAGTATTTCCACTCCTATGAGAAATCAACTACCCAGCAACTTGGTCAATTTCCCCAAGGGATGGACTTTCTTTCAAAACAACTCTTCCTGATTTCCTCAAATAATGTTTTTATCTCAATCTCAATGGCTCACTTTGTATTAAAGATTATGTATTTAAGCAGTAAATTCTAGTTATTAGCTATAAATACCAATCTAATTTTTATGAGCCAATGTCAAAGAAAGGGGGTGGACAAGGTGAAATAGATGCTTACTACAGTGTCAAGACCAAATGAAGACACAGGATGAACGGATATTTCAACTAATTTGAATATTGTGAAATGGTGGACCAATTTGTGTTTCCATCTGAGGTTCAGCAAACTTAGAAGTGTCTATACAGTAGCTGGCAGTCCATAATTCATATTCTTTTTTTTTTTTAAGATTTTATTTATTCATTTGACAGACAGAGATCACAAGTAGGCAGAGAGGCAGGCAGAGAGTGAGGAAGGAAAGCTGGCTCCCCACTGAGCAGAGAGCCCCATGCGGGGCTCGATCCTAGGACCCTGGGATCATGACCTGAGCTGACAGCAGAGACTTTAACCCACTGAGCCACCCAGCTGCCCCCATAATTCATATTCTGAGAGACATTTATTTTGAATAAAATAATTTAATGTTGTTAATTTTCATTATATTGACCAATGGGAGCTTTGGAATAGAGAAATAGAGGTCTGATGGGAAACCGGAGGGTGTTCGCTTTGCACAGTGATATGTAAATTTTATCTTTTCTCTCCATTATAAAATATCCAATAGTATGTTGCTTTCTAATGTTTTTTGGTGCCGGTGGATTCTGTAAGGGGGTATGAAGAGGTGATGAGGCTATGTCAAAATCAATGAGGGTTACAAAAAAGGGGGGGGGGGAGAACACCATAAAGGATAACTGGGTATATGGCTTACACTTAATAAATAAATGCTCACTGAATATGCAGAACAGTCAGACCTCCATGGGCAGGGGAAGGTTGAAAGGCGGTGTTGGGTGGGTCAGTGTCCCTGGTTGGCAAACATTTGTAATAAGTAAATATCTTTCAATGGCCAAGCTGCTTGTCACCTGTGAGTCCCTCCAGGAAACCGGATGTGGGCTCCCCACCCTCATTCCCAGCATCTGGCACAGGTGAAGGCAAGGCTAATAATCCTTTCAAAATGAAACATTTGAAAGTACACAGAATTTGAGACCAAGATTTATTTCCCTATGGAGGAAACAAATGCAATAATGAAAGAATTTTGGGTCAAAGGGCTAAAGACTGATAAACAACCTCTGATAGCTTGGAAAAAATGTGTGTCTATATATTCATGTCTATATATATAGAGAGAGAGAGAGAGAGATAAAGAAGACCTCTAAAAGCATCATTCTCCAAAGACAGAAATCAAAGTGCAATGTACAGCAATGAGGTCATTTAAGAGTTCTGTTTTCATCTTGGTCTTTCATCTCCTTGAAGGGGCCCTGAGCAATTCACTCATTCAGCTCAATAATAATGGCTATGAAGGCATTGTCATTGCAATTGACCCTAATGTGCCAGAAGATGAAACACTCATTCAAAATATAAAGGTAAGTTCAGGGGTGCCTGGGTGGCTCAGACCCTTAAGCCTGTGCCTTTGGCTCAGGTCATAATCCCAGGGTCCTGGGATCAAGCCTTGCATTGGGCTGCCAGCTCAGCAGGGAGCCTGCTTCTCCCTCTCCCACTCCCCCTGCTTGTGTTTCCTCTCTCTGTCTCTTTCTGTCAAATTAAATAAATAAAATCTTTTAAAAAAATCAATCAATTAATCAATCAATCAAGGTAAATTCGAAATGGTAATTATCCATGCTTTAAAAAAAATCAAGTGTAATCTTGTGATAGAGCAAACGTGAGTTCTCTAACTCCAATTGTGTGACATTAGCAAATTATTTTCATATCTCAGCCTGTTTCTTCAGGTATAAAATGAAAATAATAACACTAAACTACTAGGATTCTTGTGACAGATGAAATTATAAATGCAGTCACATAACTCAGAGTTTGATACATTGTGGGAGCTTGATAAATGACAGGTTATAGACGATATCATTGAAAACTATTTAGCTTCACACTAAGGTAGGGCCAGCATTGACAGATATTGTGAGATATGGGGAAGTTAATTCCTTTGCTTAATTTCACTATTGTTATATCATATTCTCCTTTTACAGTCCCAATTGTAACCCCCTTGTCTGTTATCCTAATATAGGAGCCTAGGAAGCAAATTTCTGATTTTAGAACGATCCCAATCCTTCCAATGAGAGGAAACTGTGCATTTTACCAGCCCTAATGCAAAGCAACCCTCTCAGGGCTGCTAGGCAGCCTCACTTCACTTACTACTTCTCATATGGGAGAAGGAAAAACTAGGGAGAAAGACTCTGTGTTCCAGCAGAGGCATCTGACCGCCCGTAAGGTAGAGGGATTAGGGAGGTCGTGTGCAACAGCAAACAGCTAAGAATAAAAAGGAAATGCCTTATAAAAGGCTGTAGCACACATCCAGAAGCAGTATTGTATAGTGAGTAGAAGTGTTAGTCTGTAAAATGGGAATAATAATAAGTACCTTCCTCATAGGACTTTGTGAGGATTCAACATAACAATGCATGAATATAAGGGAAGCAGAGTGAAGTGTATATGGGAACTCTGTACAATTTTTGTATATCTTCTATAAGCCTAAATTTATCTCAAAATTAAAAAAAAAAAAAAACTTCAAAAACATATGCATAGTGCCTAGTATGTAATGAGAGCCCAGTAAATGGTAGGCATAGCCATCAATTACCAGTACCACTTTTAATTCTTCTAGATCAGGAGTTCCTCCCTCTTAACCAAGCCAAAGGGTCTGAAGCTTGTTTCTGGGCAAAGTTCTTGAGTGTGAGCTCAGAAGTTAGTAGAGCAAGGGCTCCAAAGTTCACCCTCAAAGGTTCTTTGCTCTCAGCAGCAGCAGATGAGTTTGGAGAGAACCATTTTATCACCAAGAGCATTTTAGGGTTGGAGAAATGCAGCAGTTCATGGGGGCAGAGAGTTTACCTATTGAACTAGAAGACTATCAGGTTTACCACCATTGGTGAAAGAAATTCACACCTTTTGAAATCTCTCAATATCAGAAACCTTGGGTAAGTTTTTGATTACCTCTAAATTTAGAAATGACTACTTCAAAAATGAAGTAGTCACTTGGAGCAACAGACAAAGTATGGAAGAAAAACGTGGCCAGTGATGTTTCTGTCTCTGGCTGGACAGTGAGAAGGGCTCAGAAACTGCCAGAAGGAGGATACAGATGATTTACCTTGAATACAGAGGTCATTTGTATTTATATGGTGCCTTAGAGCTTTCAAAGTGCTTTCACCTAATATCTCTGGGGGTTTTCCTCCTGAAAAAATGCACTTCTCACTTCAGTTCAACTTTATGGTTGAAGTCCTGAATGTGCTGCCTGTAAGTTCGTTTCCATATCTTCTCTATAAAAGGAACACTGGGAAGGGCACTAAGTGTGCTCAGTGTCCCTGAGTAGCTAATAAAAGTAGTTTCCCCTATTTGATGTTCCAGATCCTCAGAGGTGAGGGAGCTCACTGTGGGCTTTGCCGCCTTTCCTGGCCATTCCTGACTCTGCTTTCTGAGGGGATTTTCTCCCTCCTGCCCTCAGAGGGACAGAAGCTGCAGCTCTTAAATACCGGCTTCCCCAGGACAGTCCCCAACTTTTTTCCACTTACAAGGCCGGCAGATGGCGCTGCAGCTGTTCTAGCCACCGCGCCAACACTCTACCCAGCGTTAGAGAAGCAATGGGAGCACATCTACCAGATGAGGGAATGAGAGCCAGGGACTCACTCTCTGTGTGTCCTCTCTCTCTTCCCCCTTCTCTCTCTCTCTCTCCCGCTCTCTGACACACACACACACACACAATCGGAGTAGTTTGGGGTCTCCTCGATGCATGGGAGCCCAGGTATCTCCTGACTTCGCACTCCTGGACAGTGTACCACTCATCATAACCACTTATTTCATTCATTCAGTCTGTTCTTTCATTCGACAAATATTTACAGAGCATTTACATTATGCTGGCACCAGGAACCTACTGATGAACGATATGATACCCTTTTCCGTAAGGAATTATCAGCCCTTCCTCAAAAGCTGTCATCCTCAACTTTCTCCAAACCTCAAAAGTTTAGATGTCTATTTGGATGTGAGGTCATCTCAAAACCTGGAACAGATGCCGAAGCAAAGATCCCTTATTAATGGTTCCATTAAAACATGGAAGATAAGAGCATTTCATGCTGCTTATTCTTCCGGGAGATACTGACAATTCAGATTTCACAAGTCAAATTGTGATATAACAACCTAAGGTTGGAAGTTTTATACCGACTTTTCAACTTTTTGGTGATCTTGACTCGATGTTTTTGTTTCTTTCTTTCTTTTTTTTTTTTTTAAATGGTTAGTCTACTTTTTTTTTTTTTTTTTTAAGGTTTTATTTGACAGAGATCACAAGTAGGCAGAGAGGCAGGCAGAGGGAGAAGGAGAAGCAGGCTCCCCACTGAGCAGGGGCCCCGATGCAGGGCTCAATCCCAGGACCCTAGGACCATGACCTGAGCAGAGGCTTTCACCCACTGAGCCGCTCAGGTCCCCCTCCGTGTTTTTATTTCTAAAAATGATACAATGTTAAATTCTCCTAGTGGATTGTTAAACATCTGTCTTTGGGAGAAGGAGGCAATGCAAATCATTATAAGAACTTTTTAAATAATATCCAGGCAGCCATAATTATTATCACTATCTGAAAGGAGGGAAACAGGCTCTTTGAGATAAATTCCCCAAGTTTATCCTGTTAGGAAGTGGCAGGGCAAGAGTCCTCCTGTATCCATGCTTAAGCGCTGCTTCCCCATGTAATGATGAACTGTTCCTGCCTCTAAGGCCAGCCCCACTGGGCACTGGGGGCTAGTCACTTTGGTCTGCTCCTGCAAGGACATTGCTCCAGCAAGTCTGTTTTCCCTTACGTTACCTGGGTTGTTTTTTGTCGTTGTTGTTGTTGTTTTTTCCATAGTGTACACGTATAATTGTTTCCATTTTAAAAAAACAAACAAAACAAAACCCCTTACCCTGAAGTCCTCCTTCAGCTACTTCTTCATTTCTGCATTCCTCTTTAATTCATGGGAAAACTTCTTGATCTGTTGTATTCACTGCCTCTGCTTCCTCAGCTCCTATTCTTTTGAACTCACTCATATGGAGCTATCATCTCTCTTCCACTAAAACGGATCGCTCAGGTTGCTAGATCCATTGCTCAGTTCTTAGTCCTCACCACACTTGATTGCCCAGGAGCATGAAACACTGACAAGGCCTCTCTCCTTCCTGAAACACTCTCATCCAGTGCCTTTTGACTTCCTCCCCATGCACCTGCTGCTCCTTGAGTCTCCTTTGCTGGCTCCTCCTCACCTCACCTCTAGTGCTGGGGCCCTGAGGCTCAGTCCTCAGCCCTCTTTTTTCTTCTATCTATACTTGCTTTTGTGCTTTTCAGTGGGTTTTGGTCCCAGTAGACCCAATGCCCCCTGGTATAATGAATCTCCTATAATACCCTCTCTACTCTCTTGTCATGAAGCAACTCGGGGAGTCTGCAGAGGCATTTAAAATTTAACACTATGGCTCTTTCATTTCAGAGAAATAAAGTTAGGTGTAACTTGAAGATAAATTAATTATGCCACTTCCTTATATTGAACACTTGGTACTATACTAAAAATAAATATTCTCATAACATTTAGTTAACCCCCAATTTATTACAGCGACGTGAGCAGCTGTATTCATTTTAATTTGGGTTTCTCTCCCAGTACTACTTGGTGCATGACTTTGAGCCCTATACTCTCTAATTGTCAGTCTCTCCCTGAAAGGTTTATTGATACTCCCAAGAGCAAATGAAATGAAACCAATAGCTAACATTTCATAAGCACTTGTGCTGAGTAAACATGGTCTGAAGTGCTTTCCTGACTTCCTTTGACCCTCACAACTTTATAAGCTAGTCAGTAGAATATTTTCCACTCTATACCTGGAGAAACTGAGGTTCAGGAGGGCTTGAGAAAACTGGATGATGTGCTAATGTAAGTGGTGGAGCTAGAATTAGTGTCTGCCTCTGGGGTCTGCTCCGTCAACCATTACAGCGTGACACAGCATATGGTAAGTGCTCAGAAAAGGTTAACTATTATTATTCATAAGAGGCAATTCCACATTTCCCCTTCCTAGCCTGATAAATAGCTAGTCTTTGGAGATGTGAAATACAGGTGTAAATTTGAATGATTGGCAGCTTTGCCTATTTTCTGTCATAATTGTGCTGGTTACATATGTTTTCTTTTTCCCAGGACATGGTGACCCAGGCATCTCCATATTTGTTTGAAGCTACAGAAAAAAGATTTTACTTCAAAAGTGTTGCCATTTTGATTCCTGAAAAATGGAAGACAAAGCCTGAGTATGTGAGACCAAAACTCGAGACCTACAAAAATGTGAGAATCTCAAGTTCTTTTTTTCAAGTTCAATTTCCTTCTCTGATTCAGATTTATTTCATCAAAATATTCTAGAATCAAATGAAACTGTTCCAAAATCCTCCTGTGTGAATGAAGTCATTTATTTGCTGATATCGATGTGGGAAACAAAAGTAGAAGAAAACTTACTAAGTTTCCTTACTACCTACAGCCCATGCGCAAGTCCTTAAAACAGGCAGAATGACATTCCTCTAGGGACTGAACTGTCTTTGTTGATACTTTGCTAGTGGCAAATGGAACCTTAGCCCAACTTCCTGGAACCCATAGTCTACTTTAACATGTAAGAATTCCTTTGGAAACTTCCTTATCTCTACCCTCCCACGATACTTGGGATACATCCCCCAAGCATATGACCTACTGATATACATTTGAAAGGTCTTATGACTAGGTTTTACTAAATGGGAAGATATGACCTTTCCTAACAATAGCTAGCCCCCTCAGGATCCTGGAAACCTTGTTTCCAAAATACTGGGGAGTCTTACACTATAAACTTTCAAGTTGGAAAGGGGTTAGGGATCCCTAACCCCTTTCCAACTTGAAAGTTTATAAGGAGCCACTCCTCATGATTCCAGTGCAGCTTGTTCTGCCCACAGGTTCTGTCCCTGTGCTTTTTTTTTTTTTTTTTTTAAAGATTTTATTTGTTTATTTGACAGAGAGAGATCACAAGTAGTTGGAGAGGCAGGCAGAGAGAGAGAGAGAGGAAGAAGCAGGCTCCCTGCTGAGCAGAGAGCCCCATGTGGGACTCGATCCCAGGACCCTGAGATCATGACCTGAGCCGAAGGCAGCTGCTTAACCCACTGAGCCACCCAGGCGCCCTGTCCCTGTGCTTTAATAAGACCACATTTTTGCAACAAAGAGGTCTCAAGAATTCTTTCTTGACCACTGGCTTTGATACCTAATGTCTTTCTTACATTAATATTTTGTGATAATGACTTTTCCTTAAATTTCAGGCTGATGTTCTAGTTGCTGAACCGAATACTCCAGGTGACGATGAACCCTACACGGAGCAGATGGGAAACTGTGGAGAAAAGGGTGAAAGGATTAATTTCACTCCAGACTTCCTAGCAGGGAAAAAGTTGGATATATATGGACCACAAGGTAGGGGTAGAAATAAAATATTCTGCTATATTTCTCACAATTTAATAATTTTATGTTCAAAGTAGATAAACAATCAACATGATCTGAGTGAGCATATATAAGCAAAATAAACTATTATAACTTTCACTTAAAATAGGGAATAAGAATAATGCATTTCTCAGTTAAAGTTTAACTTCTTCGTATTTAGCATACATGTGTAAATGCAGTATTTTTAATTTTTAGAGACTGTTATCTGGTAATATTAGTATAAGATAATAACTGTAAGATAGTTTTATATGTATATTAGGTTTCTATGGATCCTGCGGTGGGGGGTGAACACCTGAACAAATTAAACCTCCTGCCTGCAACTCAGGTAGTAGCCACCAGATGGCAGAGATGCACAGTGCGCTCAGACTCTTCTGTGATTTCACTTCAGAAATGGCTTAAAATGCAGATGCTGTTGAATAGGTGTGGGACCAGACTCAAGAATCCACATTTTTATAATTTTTTAAAAGAATTTATTTATTTGACAGAGAGAGATCACAAGTAGGCAGAGAGGCAGGCAGAGAGAGAGAGGAGGAAGCAGGCTCCCTGCTGAGCAGAGAGCCCAATGCGGGACTTGATCCCAGGATCCTGGGATCATGACCTGAGCCGGAGGCAGTGACTTAACCCACTGAGCCACCTAGGTGCCCCAAGAATCCACATTTTTAATAAGTTCCCAGATAATGCTGATACTGTGAGGCCATGGACCACAGTTTGAGTACCAGACAGAATATCTCAAAAACCCATGACTAAAGAAAAGATCCAATTTTTCTTCACAAAATAAACTACCATTCCCATATCAGCTATTTAGAGCAAACTTTGGAGGAAATATTAAAAGAAACAAGCAATGGAGTATACATATTATGTACTTCCCAAGTATAATGAAATATGATTCCTTTTAGATAATTAGGTTAACTGATAACTAGTAGTAGGTTTCTTCACTATCTTGAAAAGGTTAGAACCAGTTTGATTTTCTTCATTTAAATGGGCAAGGCAGAGAAAACAAACAAAAGAGTGCTAGCACCTCCATACCCCACCCCCAAATACCCTAGAACACCGACAGACCTTATCAGAAAGAGGAGTCAAACAAATGTACTTCTTTGTTGTTCTTTTACAACACTCGATCTCCCAACATATGGCTCAATGTGTGTTGAATAGATTTACCTAACTGCCCCCTCCCACTCCTGAGCCCACCTTAGCCACCATAGTCACCACATATAATGCCATTCCTTTATAATCTTTCCTTTCTGTACTGTGACTTATGCCTGCTCCCATAAAACCTACCCTTTCCTTTAAGAAGCCATGAGTTATTCCCCAGCACTGATAGAATAGTTTAAATCTCCAGTGTGATCTACAAGGTCTTTCTTAGCATGTGCCCTCTCATTTAGCCTTCCAAATTCAGCATACCTAGGAATTTACATTCCAGAAAAACTGAGCTGAATATAAGTCACTAAGATTCATGCAAATTTAACAAATACTGAGTGCCTATTTAGTTCTAGGCACTATTTCCAAGGCAAGACAGTGAAGAAATCAAGGTGTCTGTTCTTATGAAAACAAGTGTCTAGGGGAGACACTAGCATGTAAGCAGCATAATGGAATGTTAATGAAAGCACAAAGAAGGAGTATCTGGACTAGTCTGAGGGTGTCTGAGAAGGCTTCTAGGTGACTATGAGCCTGATTCTGAAAGAAAAGTAGGAGTTATCCAGATGGAGAAAGAGAGAGAGTGTGTGTTCTGAGCCAGAGGAAAAATATGTGAAAAGAACCAGAGATGGGCAAGAGCATGGTGTAACCCTAGAAAGTAAAAGGGAGTTTAGGAATTCACTGTGCTTGGAACTGGGTTAAGAACAGCAAGAAATAATGGCTATAGAGAAGAGCAGGGCCTGGATCATCAGGAACCTTGTATGCCATGTTGAGAAATGGGATTTAACTTGAGCACCATAGGACAGTCACCAAAGACTAGCGACATGGAGGCGAGGTGGGTGTCTACTGCAGTGATTCAGGAGTAGGTGGCGGTAAGACTAGAAATATGAGACTAGGTCAAAGCAAAAAGGCAAGAAGTATAGTAGGCAGGCCTTGACAGTTAGCCAGAATGAGCCATGAGGGAGAAGGACACACTGGTGATGCTGCCCAGGCTGCCTCGTGACTACCTCTGGCTCCACAGCAGCCCACGCTGACTTCCATCATGACACTTATGCAACTTGGGATTTAGTTATCTGGTCATCTGCATCATCTGCTGGAGCATGATCTGCATGAGGACAAGGCAGTTGTTTCATCTTTGTATGAGCAACTGCCTGGCACTTACCAGTGTCTAATTAACATTGGAGGAGCCAAAATAAGGAGTTACATTTTTAAGAATGTGCAGTTGTTATTTGATTTTTTCCTAAGAAAATCAAACATTTAATTTTAAAAAATTAATATAGCAAAGTATAATGATGTTTGGAAAAATTATTTTCTCCCAGCACGAGAAGATAATCTTGCCCTTCTTATTGTAATTGGGTGTTTCAAATATTTCTTACAGGAAGAGTCTTTGTCCATGAATGGGCTCATCTACGATGGGGGGTATTTGATGAGTACAATAATAACCAGAAATTCTACTTACTCAATGGAAAAAGAGAAGCAGTAAGGTATGTATATTTTGATTTAACTTCTCCCAAACTATTTTAAATTAAAAACAATTTTTTCAGGAATTGATGACATTAAAAGTATCAGGTTTTTTTCATCTTATTTTGATCTCTCATTCTTAGTGTCTTCTTTTTCAGCTTCCCAAAAAACTACCGATTTTGTACACATTGTAAGTGCTTCAAATAGTTGAATTCTCTACTGTGTAGCTATAAATTATTTGCTTCTGTGTGTGTGTGTGTGTGTGTGTGTGTGTGTGTAACTATAAGAAATCCACAGGTGCTATGTTTAGTGTCTCCATCTTCCTGCATCAGAATCAGGGACATAAACAAATCTCATGCATTCTTCAGTGCCTTCAGGGCAGAATGATATCTATGCAGACTTCATTAGTATGATTGGGCCTGGGAGGGACAGTAGAACTTAAAAGAATGACAATCCAAATATTAAAATATTAAAACAAAACAGAATTTATCCCAATTTAATTTTTTTTTTTTTTTTTTTTTTTTTTTTTTGGGAGAGAAAGGTAGAGCATGAGGAGGGAGGAGGGGCAAAAGGAGAGGGAAAAGCAGACTCCTTGAGGATCAGGGAGCCCAGTGCAGGACTCAGTCCTAGGACTCTAGGCTCATGACCTGAGACAAAGGCAGACACTTACCCAACTGAGCCACCCAGGTGCCCCCATCCCAATTTAAATTAAACTTTCTGTGGTGTCAATAGAAAGCAAACTGAATATTTGTAAAGTACTCTTGGCTGCCTTATTTTATGAGTGAGATTGGTTTCAGTGAATATAAACTTCTTTAGCACAAACAGGAAAGACAGGGAAATTCCTAATCTACTTTGAAGAGCTAGCATAATTCAGAATACTAAAATCTGACAGGCGGGGCACCTGGTTGACTTTTTAGATGAATGGGTAAAGAAGATGTGATATATATAATATCATATATTCCACTCATGTATATAATATATATATTCCATTCAAATTCTGTTATATGGAATGGAATGATGGAATAATATATTCCATTATATATACAATATGCTGTTAATACTATATATAAAAATGGAATATATATGTATACATATATATACACACAACACACACATATACATATAATGGAATACTACTATTCAGTCATAAAAAATGAAATATTGTCATTTGCAACCATATGAATGCAGTATAATGCTAAGTGAAATAAAACAGAGAAAGACAAAAAAATAAATAAGATAGAATAAATTTTAAAAAGACAGAGAAAGACAAATGTTATATGATTTCACTCATATGTAGAATTTAAGAAATAAACACATGTGCAAAGGGAAAAAAAGAGTGAGAGATAAACCAAGAAAGACTCCTAACTAACTGAACAAACTCACGGTTACCAGGGAGGAAGTGGGGGTAGGGGAATGAGTGAAATAGGTAATGGGGACTAAGGAGTGCACTTGTCATGATAAGCACCACGTAATTAAAATAAAAACTTAATAGATAGGGGCACCTGGGTGGCTCAGTGGGTTAAGCCTCTGTCTTCAGCTCAGGTCATGATCCCAGGGTCCTGGGATCAAGCCCCACATCGGGCTCTCTGTTCGGTGGGAAGCCTGCTTCCTCCTCTCTCTCTCTGCCTGCTTGTGATCTCTCTCTCTCTGTCAAATAAATAAAATTTAAAAAAAAACTTAATAGATAAATAAAATAAAATAATTTTTAAAGTAGGGGAAACTCTAGGCAATGTGAAAATCAATATGAAGAAAACAACAAAATCCTTCTAAAGGGTTTAAAAGAATATCAAGATAAACTGGGAGACTTTCAATTCATGGAAGATGTAAATTCAACCCAAATTAATATAGAGGTTTTATGAAACTATTTAAGATGCTAACAAAATTTTTAAAAAAAGAATAATAGTAATAACAAAGGGAAATTCTACTTATTGAATTTAAGTATATACTAATGCTACATTAATTAAAACAGTATGGACTGGTAGACACATATATAATAATTTATTATTTAATACAGCTAGAATTACAAAGCTATGAGGAAAGGCAGAATTTCTTAAGAGATCAGGACAATTTTTAAGTATGTGGGGGAAAAATTAATAGACCCTTCTCCAATTGGATAGAGTCAACATATAGTGAGAGAGTAGGAAAAGCTAGATGAATATTAACTCTTTTGTGGTGAAGGTCTTTCTATGCATTCAAGAGTTAGAAAAATTCATAACTAAAAGAATAACAAATTTGGCAACCTAAGAATTAAAATGGTTACTGTATACAAATCAAACATAAACTAAATAAAAAGGTAAAAACAGAACAAAGTATTTCGAAAAATTAAGAAATCAGGCTTTTAAAAGCTTAGTATTATAACTAAAAATGAACTTTCGAAAACCATAAGGAAAACAGTAACATTCTCATAGCATTCTCATAACATTCCATTTTTCTCATAGAAAAATGGATACTGGAAAAGAAAAAATAATTCACAAAAGAAGAAATAAAAATGGCTGATAAACATACAATAAATATTTAGACTTACTAGCACAAATTTGACAAAGATGAGAATTGTTTATTATTACTCTCAGTGGGATGAGCAGTCCCACAGAGAGCTGTAAGAGGCATGAATCGGTGCAGCTTTCCGATAAAGCAATTTGTTGACACATAAAATCTGTGAATTTTTTCTTATTTTTTGATTCTGTAATTCCGTGTTTCAAAATCCATTTTAATGGGCACCTGGGTAGCTCAGTCAGTTAGGCATCTGCCTTCAGGTCAGGTTATGATCCCAGGGTCCTGAGATAAAATCATGAGTCAGGCTCTCTGCTGAACAAGTAGCCTGCTTCTCCCTCTTCCTCTGCCTGCTGCTCCCCCCTGCTTGTGCTCTCTCTCTCTATTTCTGTCAAATAAATAAATAAATAAATAAATTTCTTTTTAAAAAATCTATTTTAAGGGAAATCATAGAATGGGTTGTATCAACAGATTTTAAAATGTTCAAACTTCTACTCCAGGAATCAATCCTGCAGCAAACTTGGAAACAGTGTCAAAACTTTATGTGAATTTTTATTTATTCATTGAAGTTTTACTTTTAGTACTGACAAATTGGGGGAAGCATATTAAGTAAATTAAGACTAGATTCGTATTATAGTATCAAAACATATAGCTATTAAAATCACATTTTAAAAGAATACTATGAATTATAATGATATATTAAAATCTTAAATATACTAATATACCAAGTTTTTTAAAGCAGGAAGCAAAGTTATATGTACAATGTTATGCTGATTTATAGAGAAGAAAATACTTCAACATGTTAACAGTAGCTTATTTCTTATGGTGGGACATGATTTTTTCTTTTCTTCTTAATATTCTTGCTATTTTACCAACTTCCTTTAGTGTTCATATACTCAAAAAATAAAATATTGGGTAAAGACAATCCATTTATAATAGCCGCAAACTCATAAGCATATAAGGAAAAATCTAAAATACCTATGAACATACAAGAACTATGTAAAAATTGCATGACATAAACTAACTAGAAAAGAAAACCAGGAAATGTTCACAAGCTTTCAAGGGAAACAAAAGAGAGCTTCTGATTTATGACCTAAAAAAGAGGGTTCTAGATGAGGACGTGGCTAAGGATGTGGATCCTCATTACCTGATGGTGATCATAAGCCAGATTTAGCTTTTCTGCTGCAGAGAAACAAATTCTGATACTGTTTGGGGAACCCTTCACCGTCTGGCAAACAAAAATGACCACTGATGCGAATTTCATAATTTTGCTATTTAAGGTGATGTATTTGTTCACTGAATTATAAGAGGAAGTGGTAGACATCAGAACAACCTGACCACAGAGTCTAACCCTCTGAAATGATTATAGCACCTAAACTTCTAACTTTAATATGTTTTCAGATGTTCGGCAAGGATTGCTGGTAAATATCAAGCTGAACACTGTCAGGGAGGCAGCTGTGCCTGGAAACCATGTAAAATCGACCAAGCAACAGGGCTGTACAAAGAAGGGTGTGAGTTCATACCTAATAAATTCCAGACTGAGAAGGCTTCCATAATGTTTTCTCCAAGTATTAATTCTGTAAGTACCCTGTTCTTTTGCTTTCTTGGCACTTACGAATTTAGAGAGGTTCTTATTCCTGATTGCTGCAAGGAAGGATCTTACTTTAAGAAATCACCAGTGAGCAGCTGATTCTCTGTGGGACAAGCTGGAAGTACAAAATCAGGGATAAAGTCATATCTTCCTCCTCTCCTTTCCTTAGGTCAATTCCTGCGGCTCCATTATCTCCCTCCCAGAAGCTTGGAGTTTTTTTGTTTTGTTTTGTTTTGTTTTAAGATTTTATTTATTTATTTGACAGAGAAATAGCACAAGTAAGTAGAGCACCAGGCAGAGGGAAAGAGAGAAGCAGGCTCTCTGCTGAGCAGGGAGCCCGAGGTGGAACTGGATCCCAGGATCCTGGAATGATGACCTGAGCTGAAGGCAACAGCTTAACCGACTGAGCCACCCAGGTGCCCCAAAAGCTTGGAGTTTCAGTGCTTAGAATTACTTCAAATATCCTTAAAGGCAGACAAGCACAAAAATTATTAGTTAAATAAGAAATTTACCCAAAAGGATCAGACACTTCTTTTTATTTCTTAATAAGGACACGATTAATAGCCTTAAATCTGACTTGCAGAGATCTTTTCAGCCTGCATATTTGCTTTTGGTTGTTAACTGTAATTTTTTATCTTTTTAAGAGCATTGGTGAAGGCATTTGTAAGGAGTTGGTCATAGATTTAATAGGCTTAAGTAGTTTTAAAATACTTCCTAATTTTTTTTAATGATAAACAGGTGATAAAATAAACTTGACAAATTATCCTTATTAGTGCTAAATAAACATTTTGGCAAATCTGAACAAACTAAACCTAAATGTATCAGTTACCACTGACTAAAGTCAGTGGAGAGACTTTGTGGGGAGTCCCTTATCTTTCAGCCTCGTATATAAAATTGTTTTCCTTTTGAAATAGAGGATGAAGTAACTTATCAGAGTTACTGGTGGTCTAAGTTTTAAAAATGTGATTTACCATGCTTCAAAAGGCCCATCCTTTGGTCTGGCTTTGCAATCCATTTCTAGACTTACTCGGAAATTTGTAAGAGGGGGTGCCTGTGTGGCCCAGTCGATTGTGTGCCTTCAGCTCAGGTCATGATCCCAGGATCCTAGGGTTGAATCCTGTGTTGGGCTCCTTGCTCAGTGGGGAGCTTGCTTCTCCCTCTGCCTGCCCTTCCCTGGCTTGTGCTTGCTCTCTCTCTCTCTCTGACAAGTAAATAAATAAATAATCTTTTTTAAAAAAGTATAATATAGAAAAATAAAAAGAAAGAAACTTTCAAAAGGGGGCCCAGATTTTGTGGCTTTGTGTTTTAAATTAACCACAAAGTTAAATTTGTTGTACAATCAGGTTTGGGAACCTCTTCCTATAGTTTACATATGTTTTTCTGATCCCCTGCTAAAATAGAGCCTTATGATATTATGGAAACACAACCAAAATGACCTGGGAAATGCCAATGAGGAGGAAAATAAGTGTTTCACAGATAATGATTACTTTCTAAGTTACTAGAATCTTGGATATTTAGGATTTTTAATTGGACGATAATACCATGAATAACAATCTGAGAGGAGGAATGAAATTACACATGCTTTGGGTACTGTGGCTCCTTTTTTAATCCCTCAAATACTAGAGATACATATCTTAAAGATAGGGGAGGAAACTGTCATTTATTGGCTGTGTTAGTATGGACCCTATTCCCTATGTTCTCATGTAATTCTTGCATAATAACTATTGCCCTTTTGTAGATTTAAAAAAAAAAAAAACCTGATATGTAGATTTTAGGTTACTCAAAAAACAACAAACTTATATTGAGCTTTTATTATGTCAGACACTAAGCCAAGTTTTGAGGAAGCAAAATTTAATGAGACAATTTTCTACTATAGATGGGTTTGTAGCCCAATAAGTGTACTAACAATGTTAAAGAGGTCTTACTGAAGTATCTCTAGGGTACTGTGAAGCCACAGGGCTGAGTGAAAATTCTTTGGGGGGGAGTAGGAAATAAGAAAACATTTTGAAAATGACCTTTTGGCTGAACCGTGAGGGTAAAGTTCACGATGCAGAAGACAGAGGAAGAGGAATTCCTTGACAAAGGGGGAAACCATGAGCAAGGGCGAGTTTGAGAACTTATGGATTACAGTAGGGGAAATTAGAGACTTGGAATGCTCAGCCAGAGTGAGGATGGAGAGTGAAGCAAAGTCTGAATCATGGAGATTGCTGCTTGCTATGCAAATCGTCCAGAAATAGTGTGTGAGAAATAAGGAGCTGCCAAAGGGTCTTGAGCACAGAAGTAAGAAAGAAGCTGTTTCTGGAAACTGTGGAGTGGGCCAGTCGGAGGGCAAACAAGATGGAAAAGTTAGATAGGAGACCAAAATAGTCCGAGGCAGGGACCATAAGGCTTTGAATGGAGATTCCAATGGAGAAGGAAAAAGATGATGAACTAGAGAAGCAGTGAAATAGATGGATCTTGGTTATTTTGTAGAAGGAGGAAGATAGGATTTCCTGATGGAGGTGACTGGGTGGACAGGAGGAGGAGCAGAGTTAAAGGAAAGGTGGTAAGTTCAAATGCGAACACATGAAGGTTGAGGAGCTGGTGGGACGTCTTAGTGGAAAGAGCTGGAATGCAGGGTGTTGGTCAGTGAGTGGGAAGAGGGAGTGGGAAGTAAAAGGATGGAGAGATAAGATGTTACCAGCAGAGAAATGTTAAGAAGTAGGTGGTTTGAAGACCGTGGTGATGCTTGAAATGGCAGTTTGAGAAGTAGGAAGGAAGCCAAGAGCAGATAAATAGATTGCTGAGTTGTACCAAGGGTCCAATAAGGTTGAAGATGTGGTATGAGACAGGAAGTCTGAATTATGACTGTGAATTTCCCCAGCAGTGCCCTGTAGTGATTGCGGGATTAAGCCAAGTTTATGGATTAGCCAGGCAGACTAGGAAGGAGGGCAAGGGATTTAAATATCCTCTCTACGGTTTATCTCTATAATTTTATCGACAATTTCAGGTGGTTGAATTCTGTACAGAAAAAAACCACAATAAAGAGGCCCCAAACCCACAAAACCAAAAATGCAATCTCCGAAGCACATGGGAAGTGATACGTGATTCTGAGGACTTTCAGAAAACCACTCCTATGACGACCCAGCCACCCGCACCCACATTCTCACTGCTGCAGATTGGACAAAGAATTGTGTGTTTAGTTCTCGATAAGTCTGGAAGCATGACGGTACGTTAACTGGTCTTGGTGTTCAGGGTGCTGCTCTCAATATTTGTGTATGATATGATCTGGACCACAGTTTGTAACAGGCTGGGAATAAACACAACCCTTAGGGTCAGAACAGTTACAGCAATAACATTACCATTAGAAACACCCACCTCAACTCTATTCAACAGGGATTCAACAGCAAGAGTCTCATTTGCCAAATAAAATTAGCTTTTAATTTGTGAGCAAGATCTGCTGAAGTATATAGCCTTGACATTTTTTAATGTTTCACTGACAGTATGTCCATCTATAGAACTCTTACTAAAGCAGTAATGATCTAACTACTGCCTAATCTAGCTTGATCTTTTAGGGCTATTTAAACAAAGGCCCTAAAATTCTACCCAGATGTTACTAATTATAAAGGAGAAATTTAATATGGAAATTTAATTTAATATCAAGGCCCCTGAATAGGCTTATTGTCATTTACTCGATGTTAGGGCAGTCATTTTCAAATTTCCTCTGCCCTGTTTTGTTATTAGTCTGCTCATCTAAACCCAACCTGACTGCTTTTCTTTTACTTTTCCATTTAGAATGGTGACCGCCTTAACCGACTGAATCAAGCCGGCAAACTTTTCCTTCTGCAAATAGTTGAGCAAGGCTCCTGGGCTGGGATGGTGACATTTGACAGTGCTGCCCATGTACAAAGTGAACTTGTACAGATAAACAGTGCTGCAGAAAGGGATGCCCTCACCAAAAGGTTACCGGCAGTGGCTGCAGGAGGAACATCCATCTGCTCCGGGCTTCGATCAGCATTTGCTGTAAGACGAGTTGCCCTGTCATTTGTCAATGTTTACAATTTCTGTTTCCTAAACTTAAGTCTGTTTTCAACAAAATTAAGTCAAATTTTCTCCAATATTTAAATTCTTTCATAATAGAGCACCACCTACCTACCTTTCTAAGGTCCCATACCAGGAACGCTCTTCCAGGTGTCCTGTATCTCAGCAACTTGGATCACTTGTCCTTCAGCGCTTCCACACCTTTGCCAGACTCCCCCCTTAGAATATTTTCCCCTTCCTCTTCTGTCCCTCAAATCACAGTCATTCTTCAAGAATCCATCGCAGACATGACCTACTTCTGGACATCTTTCCTGATTCTTTCAGTTGTACAGAATCACTCTTTCTAAATCCTGTGAACTTTAACAAAAAAGTTTCTTCTGACTTCTAGGCTCTCCTGTCTGATTTTCTTTTTCTTTCTTTTCTTTTTTTTTTTTAAACATTGTTTTATTTTATTTTATTTTTTTAAGATTTTATTTATTTATTTGACAGAGATCACAAGTAGACAGAGAGGCAGGCAGAGAGAGAGGAAGAGAAGCAGGCTCCCTGTGGGACTCAATCCAAGGACCCTGAGATCATGACCTGAGCCGAAGGCAGCGGCTTAACCCACTGAGCCACCCTGGCGCCCCTTCTGTCTGATTTTCTAATCACGTGCTTCACTCAAGCAAAATTTCATTAGGGATAAGACTTACCTCTTGACCTCTGAGGCTGCTGCGCAGTATCTTTTATACAGAAGGGTCTCAATAATATTGAATTATTTGATAGCACCTGATACCTCTTTGCTCCAAACACATAATCTAATATTCCATAGTTATTTAGAAGATCTTTAGCCCCATGAAACAAAGAATAAGAGGCTGAAAGAAGCTGGCTGATTAAGGTCTCAAAATCCCTGTGACATCTTGGGCAGGTCAGCTGTCTGTCGAATAGGGGGAACAACCCGCCCCGGGGCTGTTCTAGATTCCCAAGCAGCAGCAGGAACATTTAGTTTCCAGCTCACACTATTGTATGTGGACAACAGACAACATTTCCTCAAATTCAGTCTGTCCCCGGGACCTTTTATTCCACCTTTAAGTTCAGTTCCCTAAAAGTGGTTTCCACTGTATGCACAGTCAGCAGCAGAACCCTTGTCCAGAGGCCTGTGGGCATCTGGATTCTCTCGCCTCTGCCACTCACCCAAGCTTTGATTAAAGAAGCAAATGAGGGAGGTGAATGGACAGTGAAATCGCTGATATGTAATATTAAACTCCTGCTGTGCAAAATCTTAGGGGAGATGAGTAATGCCAGATGGCCTGGTGGTGAAGAGAGAACTTCTGGCTCTGCATTTTCCACTTAGATGGGTGAGAGAGAGTGTGAAGGATACAACTGGAATTTAGATGCTCCCCCTGCCCAATGGAGTCCAGATATGGGATGGGAGGAGCTTGCGTGTGATGAGGTAAAGAGCCTTGGGTCCTACAGTGTCCCAAGTTCCCCATTGGTTCCTGCAGCAGGGCCCTTGTCAGGTCTGTGTTGGGCTCCCCTGTCTGCTGAGGTGCCCATTGGACTTTGTTCTCTGGGCTTGATTCAGGCCCAGTCATCTTTGCTGACTCAGCCACACCCTGGATCCCACTATTGAAGCACAGCCCTAAGCACCACTTTGTCCTCCATCCAGCTCCTAAGGAGACTGAACACCCCTCAGCCTGTCTGGTGAGATGACCTCTTCTCTTTCCGGCTGACTTCTGTCTTCTCTGTGGGATATGTGGGAACTTACACACATTTTCCACAGCACATAGCAGTGATAGAGAGTAGGACAAAGGAATCCAAATTAAGGCCTTTCTCTGGCCTCTCAGTTTGTTCAGATCAAGGCCACGGCCATGGTTGAGAGGATCCTGGGCTTTAGGCTCTATCATGTAGCAGCAGGCACAGTTCTGCTCTCTTCCCTTGTGTGGCAGCCCCTCAGAGTTCAAACAGTGCAGCAGAAGTACTCTCTGCTCTTAGCTTTTCTTTCAACCTACTGAAGGTGCTTTCCCTTTCTGCGTCTGGTCCAGGGAAGAGAGGTTATTCAGGCTTGATTGCTAGTTTTCCCTACTAGGTCTCTCCTTCTACTCTTTTTAGGGGAAAAGTGGACTCTTGCATTCCTCTTCTGAAATGAGTAACACTATTTTTTAAATCTAATTTTCCTTCTATCAACATCTTATCCAACACTGGTAAAAAAAAAAAAATCTGTGTTTTCTACACAATGTAAAAAACTATAATCCATGTTAATCAGGAATGGTTGAAACATTGATGTCATAAGATCATTAGGAGCTGGGGTTAATAGAATAAAATTATTTATTTTAATCAGAGGGAATATTAAAAATTTTAATAATTCCTGTGACCTGGGTACTTACCAGTCAGAACTAATGCCAACCATAAACAGCTGGTATAGTCAGATGGTGAATATCATGCAAGCTAACTCTACCCTGTGTCTAATATCTCCCATATATTATCCTATTCAGTGAGGGTGGTTTCTGAAAGCATCTGGGAACCTCCAGAAGCCTGTCAAGGAGAGATCATATGAAGGAAACTAAAAACCTCCTTTGCGGCTTCCCCAGTGCTATGAATCTCTATAACTACCCTGACATTTTTTTACAGAGCCCGCTTTGCAGTAGGGTAACCAAAAGAAAAGACTGTTGTCAGATTCCATTAGTGTTGCTGATTTAAAATTTTATCACTTCGAGAGAGAGCTATTTGACAATTCTCAGGCACTTTTGTTCAATCCCTCTGGAATTTCTCTTCTCATTCCCGCTAAATGCTGTTCTCCCAAATACCTTGGCCACACTGATAACTCATACACTGCATTATGTTCTTAGGTTATTAGGAAGAAATTCTCAACAGATGGATCTGAAATCGTGCTGCTGACCGATGGAGAGGATAACACTATAAGCTCGTGCTTCAACGAGGTGAAACAAAGTGGAGCTGTCATCCACACAGTCGCGCTGGGGCCCTCTGCTGCAAAAGAACTAGAGGAGCTGTCTAAAATGACAGGTGAAGGACGGTCTGCTGCTGCTGTGTCCCACTGAATTGCTGAGTTGTCTCTTCCACTGTACTGTGAGCTCCAGTGAACAAGGGAGAAGGGGAAGGGTGGGCTATATATAGAGAGGGGGAATCTTATTAACCAACTACCTGCCTTTTCCTCCAAATGACCATTAGAATTGACTCTCCCCATTTCTTTTAAGGCCTCAGTTCTAGGATTATGGCAGTCTGGAGGAAGATGGGATCAGCACAGCGCTCTAGTTAGGACTCAGGTCTCTTTTCCCAGACACTTTGTAAGTAAGGACTGCAAAGAACATAATATATTAGCCAGGAACCACTCTTTTCCAACTGGCAGCTGGCCTACAGACCCAGGGGGAACAGATGATAAGCCACTAATTATATAATGCCATGATACAAGTACTCTATTAACTATAGAAGGCACACTAGAATGGAAAGCCTTTGACCTTAATGCAGCCTCCCAGCGTGCTATCCAGGTCAGAATTTTTTAAGGAAAGGAGAAGGTCCAGAAAGGTGACCTCTAAATTGAGACTTTAATAAGGAGTAGCAGGGGAAAAGCAAAGAACCCACTGAGTGCACAGAAGGTCACTCTGACAATGTAGAAAACAATGCATTTTCCCCTTAAAATATTAATATATTGAGTTTCTAATCTCACACACAGATGGTTTAAAAAGATTCCATATGTGCCTGGCTTCCTTAGCAGAGTAAATAGGCACAGTATTTTTTTAACTTAGGGCCAGCATTATAGATATCAATTATTATGCCGAGTTGTCTCCTGAGGGAGCCGAAATGATGGACTGCTTATTCCTAATACCACATGTCTTAGGCTGGGTTTCCTAGCAGCAGAGCCTGAGACAAGGATTTGGGTGCATGTGATTTATAGAGGGAGAGCTCTCAGGAGAACAGGAGAAGGGCAGTAGGATAGGACAGGGGAAGGACACAAGCACAGAAGTGGACATAGAGTCTAGCTGAAGCCTAACACTACAGAGAGCTCTCAATCTGGAATTGCATCACACATTTGGTACACTCTTGAGGCAAAGGGCTGACCTTTTATACCACTGTGTCCGTCAGTCATCAGCCGTGGACAATCAAGGCAAGATGGAGGTGAGGGAGCATGTTACTTCTCCAGCAAGCATAACCTCTTTTGGTAAGGCAATTTTCTGGAAAAAGGAACAGTTATATTCCATTAGCAGCTAACACTTAGAGCAGCAGGGGAAAGATTCTATTGCCTCAGTAAGGGTATCTGGGTGGGGCCCCAAGAGCATTACCAAAGTACCTAAACCCTTGGATGGCATTAATGGTTTAAAAGTGTTTTCACATCAACTGTCTTAGTTACCCGTGCTCTAAACAGCCCAAGACCTGGTGTATAATCTATTTTTTACTCTATATTATACTTTCTATAACTGTCCCTTACAGCTGTTATTTCTTGCTGTTGTTAACATATATATGTTTTATGATTTAGGAGAAAACCCAAAAGTCAAGCTTGTTAAGATTATGTCTAAAATAAGAATAAACCAATAGGCTTGGAATAAGGCTTAATGAATTCTCTTATATGAAGCATATGACCTTTAAAACATGAAATTTTATGTTACTAGTTTTGACCTATCAGAGATTCATGGCTGCTTTGCAGATAATTGACCTAGCTGGGCAACTGAGATGTTGCTGAAGCTATAGGATTAAAAATTTAGTATCGACTTCTGAATTAATCTGGATGCCTGGTTGATGGTGATTGATTAATATTTTTAAAACTGCAATAGAATATTTATGTCATGTATTCTGCTATCTTAACAGTAGCTAAAATGGTGCAAATACTTGCTTTCTAGAAAACAACTTCTGATAATATAAATGTGTTTTAGGAGGTTTACAGACATATGCTTCAGATCAGGCTCAGAACAATGGTCTCATTGATGCTTTTGGGGCCCTTTCATCTGGAAATGGAGCTGCCTCCCAGCGTGCTATCCAGGTCAGAATTTTTACTCTCTGGTTTTTCATGTTTCTAAATAATTATAACCAAAATGGAGAGTTTAATGGTTAAAATTTTTTTTAAAGATTTTTATCTTTCTATTTGATAGAGAGAGATCACAAGTAGGCAGAGAGGCAGGCAGAGAAAGAGGGGGAAGCAGGCTCCCCGCCGAGCAGAGAACCCAATGCGGGGCTCGATCCCAGGACCCTGAGATCAGGACCTGAGCCGAAGGAAGAGGCTTAAACCACTGAGCCACCCAGGTGCCCCTAATGGTTAAAATTTTTAAGTGCTCCATTTGTCTAGTAGTAAGGTAAAACTAAAAATAGATGTTTTACCCTGATATTGGACATTATTCCTAAAATGTAACACTACTTTTTTAAAGCAAAGCAATTAGTGTTTACTTGTTTGGAAACAATATTGACTTCTCCACAGAAACCAGCAACATACAATATAATAGGTCCAAAAATTCTTTTTTTTAACATCTGTTAACAAGCACCCATAGCAGTATAATTGGCTCAAAATTTTCTTCACAGTAGATCAACTTAACACAAATTTTCTGGGACAAGTCAGTGTTCGTGGATTATGTGCTCTATTTTTCCATTACCTCAAATCTCTGATATTTGCCAGGATTTCCTTATGGGTGAAAAGTGTTTTGCTCTGTGAAAAGCCCATGATGTCTGTCAAGACACCTGGATTCTGGTCCTGGGCCTGCCATTAACTCTCGAACTGTAGGTTAAGAACTTCCCCTTTCTGGGCCTCAGTTTCTCAGCCAGATATGAACCAGAACCATGGGCCCATCTGGTTCTAAAATGTCAAGAAAACCAAATTTTCTTTCAAAAATTTTGGGACTATACATTAAGAAAAAAACAAATATATTTTAAATGTTCTTCTTGAGTTTCAAAAGCTACTCATATGAATTTTTAAGCTAGAGAGTAAATAATCAGAACTCACATCTATGTGAATTATTATTTTTATTGTGATAATTTTATTGTGAGAGTTTGGATGAAAGTAAAAAAACAATGTCATGTTAAAGCCAAAAATTGACAGATTTTGAAACAATAGGTTTTCTGATCTACCAGGGTAGCATTTATTCAATCAAAGAAGATAGCGATTATACTCATTTGTGTTATCCTAGCTCAGATTTAGAAAACTGAACTCAAGAGTCCCATCTGGAAATTGGAGGAATGTGTCTGAAAAAAGTGATTAAACTGATGAAGGACAAGTTCACGGTCAGGCAGTTTCTGCCTATTACTTTTGTATTTAAGAGGCCTAACAGTGAGAGAGAGAGAGAAATGAGCAGAACTCATTTCCCCACCTGCCTTAAGAATCAGATTTAGGAGCCCTTCCGTATATGAGTGTAAGAGCCCTTTACTTCTTCCACATCCAAGATCAAATCTACCTATGAAATCAGAAATCTGACTCTATGACCCAGCCTCCCTATCTTCTCTTAGATATTAGTTTAAGGACAGGAGATAATTATCTAGGAGACAGTCCTCAAGGTCACATTCTCTGTAAAAGTCCTGTTAACCCTTCCCCACCTCAGTCTCTGTTCTAGCCACTTCTTCATTCTTCTCCAAACAACAAATCAGCCTTGGCCCTTGACTTATTTTCATTTATCTTCACAGGGGCTACTTGATCCAGCATTGGTTATTTGCAAAAAGTCCCAGTCAGGCCCCTAAAGAGTTAAGTTTATAGTCTAGTAAACAGGATGAGATATAAACACAAGTAGGTATAAAGGAAAACACTGGGAGAGTATCAAAGGAGTGACAGAAACAAGATTGTGTGAGAACTCACAGGAGGGAGAGAGAATTCTCAGTCAGTAAGTGAGATGGACTTTAGAGAAAATTTCAGAGAGAAAGTGCCATTTGAACCGAGTTTTGAAGGATTGGTAAGGCTTAGATAAATGGAGTTGAATGTATAGACTTCCAGGAAAAGCAGAGAGTATGATAAAGTCAGAGTCAGGGATTCATGAGTGTCATTTGGGAAGTGGTCTGGTTTGGGTGTAGGAATAAACATTGTGGAAGCTAAGGCTGGAGGAAAGGTAATTTAGAACTGGATAATGATTAAGACCTAAATACTAAACCAAGGACTCAGGCATCACAGAAGGCTTTTAATGGGGCAACTGGGAATTGGAGGCAGAATGGAAGAGACTGTGCGATGGGGGCTATATTCTCCAGAATGTAAAGAGCTGTTTTTCTTTCTTAACAGCTTGAGAGTAGAGGCTTAACCCTCCAGAACAATCAGTGGATGAATGGCACAGTGCTTGTGGACAGCACTGTGGGAAAGGACACGTTATTTCTCATCACTTGGACAACACAGCCTCCCCAAATCCTTCTCAGTGATCCTAGTGGAAAGAAACAAGATGGCTTGGTAGTGGACACAAGCACTAGAATGGCCTACCTCCAGATCCCAGGCACTGCAAAGGTATGGACTAGGGTTTTATCCTTCCCACAATTTGACAAGATAAATTGAAGTTTTTACAAAATAGCTTTTTCAATGTGGGTGGTTGCTAAAAGGAGAGTTAGTATTGAATGAAAGAGAGAACAAGGAAAATTCTCTATCCAGTTCTCTATCTCATTAGTATGACAGCAAATCAAGGGAAAGGAAATTGATGATATTTTCTACAAGTACTAAAGGGAGAAGTTTCAAATTACATAGAAGCCAAGATGCAAAATGGTCCTTGAAACTTCGGAAAAATATCACCTCATGGACCCATTGATTTGATACTGCTTTTTAGAAACCAAGGAAATAAGGACACAGCTTTCTGACCTCATTTTCCCCAACTAGGATTTTCTTGACAGTAAGAACCATGTAGTTAACCCAAATGTACCAGAATTTCCGTTGGTTGACAAAATATCAAAGATCTTCTTAAATATGCTTTTGTAACATGCTTATACCAGATAAGCTCTCCTATAGGTAGCATTAAAGTCAGGTCTGTGTCACCTACAGTTATTAATTGGAAATATCTCCATTTGTTTTGGTCAGGTTGGTACTTGGAGTTACAGTCTGAAAGCAAGCTCACAAACCCTGACTCTGACTGTAACCTCCCGTGCTTCAAGTGCTACTCTGCCTCCAATTACAGTGACCTCTAAAATGAGCAAAGACCAAGGCAAATTTCCTAGCCCTATGGCCGTTTATGCAAAGATTCATCAAGGATCCTCGCCAATCCTCAGGGCTACTGTCACAGCTATAATAGAATCAGTGAATGGTAAAACAGTTAACCTTGAATTACTGGACAATGGAGCAGGTAACCATTCCAAAGATTGGAAAACACTTCTTTCTTTTCCAAAAAGCAATCAAGGAACAGAAGGAGGGCATGATCTGGTGCGGACAGTTAGAATCAGAGAGTCCGCCACTGGGGGTCTGGTTGGGAGAGTTCTCTGCTTCCCCACAATTCCTGTATTTTAAAATGTTGGACAGCATGAAGAAGGGCTTACCTTTAGCTTCTGCAAAGACCAAACACATTAGTGGCTCAAGTTTAATACACTTAGATACTCTAGGGAGTTGTCAGAGGATATTCCACACTCCCCAAAAGGGAAGGAGAAAAATTAATAGCTATTTTATGTTATAGTATCTTCATTTTTATCTTTACCACACTTTTGAGATATTATTAACCCTACATTACAGATGAAGAAATTGAGGCTTTCACATTTAGAAAGCGGCAGAGATAAATTCATGTGCAGTTATATGTGCCTGCTATATCTATGCAGACTCTGCATTAGTTTGCCCCCAAAATGAAAATCCTGCCCATTATTTTTTAAAGAAATCAGGGAGTGAGAGAAAGAGAATTCTACATTTCTTTATAGAAGCACATGACTGCTTACTATGATGCAAGTAACCTTATTAGAACAAATTCTATAAATGGATTTCCTACCCAAATCTACCCTGGTGAGAAGCCATAAGTTTTTTTTAAAAAAGATAATCATATAACTTTTTTCTTCATAGTAATGTGCAACAATTCAACTCAGTTCGACAGATACTTAATGAATAGTTACCTTGACCTATGTTGGATGTAGCAGACACATGGCATGACCTCTGATTTCAGAAAGAAAGACAACAATTCAGGAAGATAAAATATATACATATGAAGCTAAACACACACAGAGACATATACACGCATATGCATGTGTGCCTAAGAGAAAAAGTAGATTTCATCTTTAACGGAATCAAATCCTAAACTCTCTTGGAGATAGTGCAAGGTTATCTTTGCTTTGAACATTTTTAACCCACATGTGAGTTGGAAATATACAAATGTGCATCCGCCTTTCAGATATTCATCAATTTCTTCATTTTCCTTTCAAGGTGCCGATGCTACTAAGGACGATGGTATCTATTCGAGGTATTTTACGGCTTATGATACAAATGGTAGATACAGTGTGAAAGTGAGGGCTCTGGGAGGAATAAATGCAGCTGGACAGAGGGTGAGACCTCAGCAGAATGGAGCCATGCACATGCCTGGCTGGATTGAGAATGGTAAGTAATCTGTAATCACACACCTGGCTTGAATAAAAAGGCTTGGGATCAGGAGAAAACCAATAAGCCTGTGGGGAGAATGGTGTGATTGGATATCAGGGTTTTTCAGGCTGAACACTATATTTTGGGCCAACACTACATTTGTGACATTTTGGGCCACATAATTCTTTGTTGTGGGGGCTGTCCTGTGCATTGTAGGATGTTTACTAGCATTCCTGTCCTCTACTCACTAGGTATCAGAGGCATCCCCCACAGTCATGGCAATCAAAAATGTCTCCAAACATCATCGACTGTCCTCTAGAGGCAAAGTAACCCTCAGATGAAAGCCAATAGATTGAAAGCAGCTTTCTACTGCCTGGGTTCACATTCTAGCCCTCTACCAAAGTATTTTAGATAATCTCTTTGTGCTTCACTTTCCTCAGTTATAAAATGGGAATAACAATGGTAACTACCTCGTAAGGTAGTTATGAGGAATGAACAAGGAAATACATCTAATGAGCTGTTGCTGGTAAATAAAAGTGTTAAATGTTTGCTATTATTTTTAATAAATTTTAAAACATTTTATAATAAAGCTCTTTCCACTGATAGTGGCATTTCTATAGAATAAGGGAATTTACAGCTTATTATATGCATCAGTATCACAAGCCCCACTGTCTCCTTTCTCTTGCTCAGACCTGGGAGAATAGTAGATGAACCTAGTATCAGCCAGTACACTGAGCACACAAGTAAGCAGGTGGGGAAATTGTGCTCCAAGAAACACACAGTCCTATACAGTCTTGGTCATAAACACTTGCCCTGGATTAGAGCTGGAATTGGGACCAACACTAGTACTGATGGGTTCCAGGACTTGTTTTCCATCAATCTCTTTTTCTTAGCACCTGGTGTATTGTAGGAATAGCTCCTCCAAGAAGCTTCCCATTGTCCTATTTACTTGGAGTGTGCTCAGTAAAAGGAGGATTTTAGGACATGTGGTGTTTCATGCAAAGGTGAGCACAAGAAAAAGCAATGCTTTAAAGACATTGCTTCCAAAGCTATTTCACATATTTCGGCTTAGTTCATTTTCATTTGTTCTTCTTTCCAAGTTAGGGGGAAAAGGCAGGAGCTTTTTGGTTTAATGGCTATATCTAGCCTCATGCTCAGTGTTTTGCTCACATTAGAACATTACATTCTTCTAATTATGCCACTTTAAAGACTGAGAAACAGAGGCTAGAGAGGTTATTGGCCTGTGATAGGACTTGGCTTGGCATTGGAGAGCCATATTTTTTCCTCTATCCCTTGATGAATACCAAGAGAGATGCTCTCTATTGGTGAATTGAATACTAACTCTGAACCTGCTACAGTATCTGCTTTATCTTTGCCCAAGACCAGATGGATGGGTATGAAGATCAATCTGTCTTTACAGACAAAAATTTTAAGGGTTAAAGAAGTAGGTTTTAGGAAAGAGTAAATTCTGTGTAATGCCATGTTAGGGTATTACGGAATATTTTTATTGAAATGAGAATTGGAGAACCCTACTGATTGAGCAGGTCAGGGTATTCTTTGAGTTCCAGGATTATTTTTATACAACATTTCAGCAAGAATGTGAAGAATATTGAAATTGCTACAAGCACTAATTTCCTAGGCATTCAATGGAAACTCGGAAGTCTTCGAAAAGCATAAAATTTTAGAACCTCTAACATAAAAGTTTATGAGAAGCTGCCATCTAATAAGAATGATAAAACACAAACATAGATATAGAGGGGGAAAATGCATGGAAGAAATAATCAGGGCAATTCTTGATGGTCCAAATTATTAATTACCAAGTAAATAGGAAAAATAATAAAACCAACCACATTAACTAGGTGAAAGAGATTTCTTGAGGCAGTCTAAGAAGGCTTAAAATAGAGGTAGGATTTAAACTGATCTAGGAAGAGTAAAATCAGGATGGGCAAAAAGATGGGAAGAGAAACAACTCCACGACAAATGTCATGAAAATAAATTATGAGAATTGTTATTCCAGAAAATATCTGTAAGATAAAATAAACTGTGATTCTCTCTTTGCTTTTTTTCCTCTGATGCAACCTGATTTGGGATCTTACACCAAATTAATTTTGTGTGTGGAAGAAGGCAAAGGCGAGAGTAGGAAGAGGGCAATCCGACAACAAAACAAAGGGAAGTATAGTCATATAGTTGCTTGTAATATAATGTAATGTAATGTAGTGTAATGTAATGTGTTGCAGGTGAAATAAAATGGAATCCACCGAGACCTGAAATTAGTAAGAATGAACTTGACGGCAACCAAGTGTGTTTCAGCAGAACAACCTCAGGAGGTTCATTTGTGGCCTCTGGTGTCCCACAGGCTCCCATACCTGACCGCTTTCCACCTTGTCAAATCACTGATCTTAAGGCAAAAATCCAAGGGAACAAATTTATTAATTTGACTTGGACAGCTCCTGGGGATGATTATGATCATGGAAGAGGTAAGCGGAATGTGGTGTGTGTAAAGTTTTTTCCGGCGAGATAAACACAACACCAGGCAAAGTGGGTGCAAGGCAAGATTTATTAAAAATGCTCTCCGGCGAAGTTTCAGGGCTCAGGAGAAGGGGAGCCAGGAAAGTTGCGCCGGGAGGAGGTGGGCACCCTCGGGCGAGGTTCCGCCACTCTGGAAAGCAGAGTGGCGGAAGTCGCCCCCAAGGCAGGGAGGAGGGGGCTTTTAAGGGGTCTCGGAGGAAGCTCAGGGGTCTTTTGGAAGTTTCCCTTATTTGGATATCCCACCTGCTCATCGGGATCCCATTGGTCCACAGGAGCCCGGGGCGGGGGTCTCAGATTCCTGCTTGGGCCTTTGTTCTCCTGTCCGAGCTCAGGTCTTGTGGCGGGAACTTTCGCCATCTTTAGTAGCCCTTCCTGCCAGCCCAACATTCCGACCTTTTGCTTAATATAATGTTGTCAGGGGCGTCGACTGGGTTCTGGCTACTTCCTGCTGACAGGGGGCGTCGTCATGGGGGTAGTCGAAAGTGGGCAGGGAGAGTAGGGCTGGAGGAGGAGTTGATTGACAGATACTCAGGCAAGTTCTTGTAGGCAACCCTGCAAGTACCGGAAAAGACAGGGAGCAACTGAGATTAGGAGGAGGATTATGCTTACAGGTCCCGCCAGAGGGAGCAGCCAGGTTACCCAGTTGTAGGGGTCCAGGCCCCAGGAGGATGTGTCTCGCCATGTGCTTGGATCCGATCCCTGAGTTCTTTGATCCTGGAGGTAACTATATGATTGGTTAACAAAGTAACAACATTCTTCATTTAATAATAGGCAGGTCCCCCCTTTTTCGGCGGTCAGAAGGTCTAAGGCCCGTCGGTTCTGTAGAGAGCTAAGGCTGCCAGGCTGGTGACTTGCATCTGTAGGGCTGTGAGGGAGTCAGCAACCCGTTCCGTGTCATCATTCAGGGCTTGGGAGAGTTTGTAAGAAAAAAGTCTATGGAGGTTCCTATCCCCGCTGTTCAAGTTGCCACCCCTGTGGCTATTCCTGCCCCTGTTATGAATGGGAGGTGGGCAGCCCTTCCTCCATGGTGTTGGGGAAATAGGATGTACAGCAGCTGGGATTCAGAGTAGATGGTGGTAGAAGGAGATAGTAGAATGAATATACAGCCCAGGGGAGTCATTAGTGGTCAGGCAGCGATAGATTCCCTGAGGGCACAAGAGAAATATTCCCGAGGGAGTACAGTACAGGGGGGAGGAATTAGTGATATGGCAGCTGCGGTGGTAAGGGAGGACACATTAATAATATGTATGTTTCCCCCGATGGGGCCCATATGGACTGTATTATTTGTGGCCCTGAAGTTGGGGAGTGGCCAGTCAATAGGGAGGGGTATCCCTAAGACATAGAGTGAGGTAAGGTAGATAGGATAAAAGAGGCGGGGAAATGGCTGGAGGGCTGTGATTTCTAAGAAAGGGCCGGCCGTATAGTAATTCAAATGGGCTTAAGCCTGAAGACCTGCGGGGGGCGTAGCCAGGAGTCTGGTGAGAGCCATAGGCAAAAGTGTAGGCCAGGAAAGATGGGTTTCTAGGGTAGATTTGGTGAGTTGGGCTTTGAGCAGCCTGTTGGCCTTTTCTACCTTACCGATGACTGTGGGTGGTATGGGATGTGAAGTTTCCAGGTTGAGGCTCTCAGCTACCTGTTGGGTTACACTGGAGATGAAGGCAGGTCTGTTGTCCGACTGGAGGGTCCGGGGCAATCCGAACCTCAGGATGATGCGCTCGATGAGTATTGTAGCCACTATGTCCGCTGTTTCCCAGGCCATGAGGTATGCTTCGATCAAGCCTGTGAATGTATTTTATGGCGAGGCATGGGAGTGAAGTCCAGGTGTCAGTCTTCCCCCGGCTGATGACCTCGGAGCTGTTGGTTAGGCCCTGGATTCCTCCTTGTGAATTCACGGCAGAACAGGTTTTGCAAGCCCTGTGGACAACTTCGATTACCTTAGATAAGGAAGGATGATAGAACAATGGCTGAAGAAATTAGTGGAGAGCCTATGAGCCACTATGGAGGGATTGGTGGATGTCAGTAATCAAGGTGTGCACCAGATTGCCTGGCAGGGCAATCCTGTCCTGGATGTAGATCCACCCCTTATCTGGCAAGGGTATAGGCAGTAAAGTTGCAGGGTTTAAGCGGGGAGAGGTAGAGAGAGAGAGATGCGGGTTCTCTAGGAATAGCAGATGGAATAGCTGGAGACGAGGAGTCAGATGGGCCAGGGATCGGTGGCTAAGGAGCTCTGTGAGTCAGCAGGAGAGTAGACCGTGATGGGCTGCCCTAAGGTCATGTTGAGGGCCTTAGAGGGGGGTACTTGATATTCCTTGGCCCCCAGAAAGCTAAGTAGGGTGGAGGTGTCGTCTTGGGAGACCGAGAGGGAGGGGCTACAGAGGAGGAGGTCATCCACATATGTAGTAGAGTCCTGGCCTTAAGGACGCACTGCTGTTAAGTCTGTAGGCCTGGCCGAAAATGTGAGGGCTGTCCCTGAACCCCTGGGGTAGAACAGTCCAAGTTAATTGTCCAGAAGCATGCGTGTCAGGATCCTCCCAGGTGAAGGCAAAAAGAAAATAGGAATCAGGGTGCAAGGGGACGGTGAAAAAAGCGTCCTTTAGCTCCAGTACAGTAAAGTGAGAGGTGTTTGGGGGAATGCAAGACAGTAGGGTTAGGAACGACTGGGTGGAGGGGGACCACGACCTCGTTGATAAGCCTAAGGTCTTGTACCAGTCGATAAGCCCCTGAGGGCTTGCGTACTGGGAGGATGGGGTGTTACAGGGGGAAATGATGGGGATCAGGAGTCCCTGACGTTAAAGCCGTTCTATGATAGTTTCAGGCCCTGGCGGTGGGCTAAGGAAATAGGCAACTGAGCTTGAGGGAAACTTAGAGTTATCCTTAAGCTGTACTTTAACCGGGGTAAGGTGGGAAGCAATGATGGGTTCTGAGGTGTCCCACACCTGAGGGTCTACAGTAGGTAGGTCATCTGGAGTGGGGGTCGAGGGAGTGGAGAGGTGTAGGATGAGACGGGTTGAGGTGGATAGAGGGGAGGAAGGGGAGAGGCAGATAGTTGCCCTTAGTTTCTGGAGAATGTCCCTACCCAGTAGAGGGACCAGGCAGGAAGGAATCATAGGAACGAGTGGGGGAAGGGAAACCCATCCAGGCTACAGGTAAGGGGAAGGGTCACCCTAGGATTGGAGGAGGTCCCATCGATCCCCATAACAGTAATTGGTGAGGTTCGAGTAAGTCCCGAGTAGGAAGGCAGAACAGAGTAGGTAGCCCCCGTGTCCAGCAAAAAAAGAGATGGACTTACCCGCTACCTGGAGCATAACCCTGGGCTCGGCCTGGGTGAGAGGGGTGGCTGAGTCTGGGCTTCGTCAGTCGTCCTCCAATCCAAGCAGTTGAAAGGCCAGACTTACTGTCTCGGGGGGTCCCCCACGTTGAGGCGCCGAAGATACCCCGAGGTTAGGGCAGTCGGATTTCCAGTGGCCCATCAAATGGCGTTGAGGGCAAGGCCGAGTTGGCAGCTTTGGATTGGGGCACTGGCGAGCCCAATGTCCCTCGGCCCTGCATTTGAAACAGGCCCCCCGGCGGGGTGCGATTGGTTTCCCCTCTCTGCTGGCTCCCAGAGCCGGCCGGCCGCAGGGCTGCTACCAAGGCTTGGGTCTGCAACTGAACCTTTTGCTGGAATATGGCTTGTCGTTTAAGCTCAGCCGCCTCCTCACGGGAATTAAAGACCTTAAATGCCATTTTCACCAAGTCAGAAATGGGGGTCTGAGGGTCCTCCTCAGCCTTCTTTAACTTTCTCTGTATATCCGGTGCTGATTGAGAGATAAAATGAGTAGCCAGTACCGTGGCCCCCGCAGGAGAGGCAGGGTCCAAGCGAGTGTACTGGGTTAAAGGTTAGGTCAACTGGTTAAGAAACATGGTGGGGTTGTCGTAGGGGCCTGGACAATATCCCTAATCTTGTCGTAATTAACGGCCTTATTAGAGGCTGCCCTCATGCCGGCTATGAGACACTGGACCATGCGGTCGCGGTGCCAGTGGCCATCTTGGCCATCCTGATAATCCCAACCTGGTTCTACAGCTGGGACCGCCCGGGCTCCAGCATCAGTGAGCTGGACCTGATCCGCGTGCTCCTGGGCAGCAGCCTGGATGCATTCCCTCTCCTCTATGGTGAGGGTGGTGGTCTGGACCACATGTAAATCATGCCAGGTGAGGTCATAGGCTTGGGCCAGATACTGGAATTCTTTAATGTAGTTATCAGAACTGGCCGAAAAGGAGCCCAAACGTTTCTCAATTTGGGAAAGGTCCTGTAGAGAGAAGGGCGCATGAACTCAAACTTCCTCAACTCCAGCAACCTCCCTTGGGGGGCAGACTAACTCAGCGGGGGGCTTTCGAGCCCTAGTGCTGCTGGAGCCACACAGACACATTCACGCAGTCAGGCACTCTTCAGATTCAAACAGATTGGACACCCTCTCCTTTGGGTATCCCTGGCTAATGGGAGGTGATCAGTCTCCCCTTCCATTCTTTACGAAAGGTACGAAAGGATCTAGCTCAAACAGTAGCCCTGCGGCTGTTACAACAGAATTCAATTAAGCACAAAAGGTGTTTACCAACAGATTTCAAAAGCGTAAACCTAGTTCTGGGACCAGCGCTCTGGTATTTTATCCCATTCGGTTAACGGTTACCAAAGACTTTGAATGCTACCTTAAGAATGACCCATTAAAACTCTGAGACACAAGTAACCAGCAGTTCTAGTCATCTCTTTGCTAGCAGATTTTAACAAATAACAAGAGCCTACTTGACCTTCAGTAAACTTTGATTGGAGTTTCCCGTTTACTGCGGATAAATTTGTCAGGAGTTCGGATAGGAGTGGGCAGGGAGAGAAGGAGGGGTAGACGAGAGCGCTGGTTCAGAAATCCTGAATTTAAGGGACCTTGGGGTGAAGGATCGCGGTAAAGAGGAGGAGGAGGAGGAACCAGAGGCCCTCTTGTCAGTGGATGGGTGAAGCTGTCCGGGGGTTCAGAGAGAGGAGACGGGGAGGAGAGGTCCGAGTCTTTGGGAGCAGTGGGTGGCAGGGTAGGGGGAGGGGAGCGGGCCAAGAGGACCTGTGAGGTGGATCAGTGAGAGCAGAGGAAGGGGCGAGAGTGCAGAGTCCAGAAAGCTGGACATAAGGGACCTTGGCCCATCTGCCTTGGTGCCTGCCGAGGTTATTTAGGTCCATGAAAGTCTGATAGTTAAACGTGCCTTCCAGAGGCCATTGGGACTGATTGTCTAATCGGTATTGTGGCCAAGCGACAGTACAGTAACGTCGTTTTCGCAGGTCCTGGTCCAGTTCCAGGGTTTTAAGATTGGCCAGCAGGCCTAAAACACCCCCGGGATGTTTTAGGGTCGAATTTGGATTGGGAGGTCCCCACGATTCGTTGCCGGGCAACCCGAGGGCTGGAGGAAGGCGTCCCCTCGTCCACCACTGGGTTGCGGAAAAACTGTGTCGACTGCCGTAGAGGTTAGGACGTCTCCCAGCCTCTCGGAGTCACGGAGGTCACCTGGTGACCGGCGGGGTCCACCCTGACGCGGCCGCGATTAGGGCAGGGCTTTCCGGAAGGAGGCGCGGAATCGGGGAAACTCACCACAGCTTCGGAAGTGGCGTTCGGAAAGGCAGGTCCGGTTCAGCCAGGGAAAGGAGAGAGCCTCCCCACTGTGTGGGGGCTCAATCTCCTTCCCGGGTCTCGGCACCAAATGTAAAGTTTTTTCCGGCGAGATAAACACAACACCAGGCAAAGTGGGTGCAAGGCAAGATTTATTAAAAATGCTCTCCGGCGAAGTTTCAGGGCTCAGGAGAAGGGGAGCCAGGAAAGTTGCGCCGGGAGGAGGTGGGCACCCTCAGGCGAGGTTCCGCCACTCTGGAAAGCAGAGTGGCGGAAGTCGCCCCCAAGGCAGGGAGGAGGGGGCTTTTAAGGGGTCTCGGAGGAAGCTCAGGGGTCTTTTGGAAGTTTCCCTTATTTGGATATCCCGCCTGCTCATCGGGATCCCATTGGTCCACAGGAGCCCGGGGCGGGGGTCTCAGATTCCTGCTTGGGCCTTTGTTCTCCTGTCCGAGCTCAGGTCTTGTGGCGGGAACTTTCGCCATCTTTAGTAGCCCTTCCTGCCAGCCCAACAGTGTGAACCGTGTAAAGGAGTTTTCCAGCCAATAGGGGTGCAGAAGGAGGTGAGGCAGACAGACATGTTATGGTGCATGGGGAAGACAGGAAGCAAGAGGGATTGTGAATGTCCTATGAAATGAAAGGTTAGGATTTTTAAATAGGAGAGGTTTAGAACCTGGAAAGCTGGCCCACATTTATCTTTTAAGAGGTTTCAACCAGTAACAGGCAATCTTTAGATTTTTTTGAAATCTTACCAAACTGTCTTTTAATAAACCCCATTCTTAGCAATCACTCTGGAAAGGCTTGGGAATACAGCATAGATCTCTATGGAGCAGAACTGACCTTTGGGAGAAAACTCGGGTCCTACTAGATTTTTGTCTTGAGGTATAGTCTTCAGATGGCAGCATGGACATCATAGAAATGCTTGTTAGAAATGAACTCCAGTCCCCAATGAGACCTACAAAACCAGAATCTGTCTTTTAAGGTCCCTGGGTATTTTTTATGTACATGAAAATTTGAGAGGCACTGTACCCCAAACTTCTCTATAAATAATAAACAATAAGCAATAGTTTAAAGACTTCCTCTCTCAGCCAGATGCATATACAGAAATGCTGATCAAGACTTTAGCTCATGCCTGCCCAGTTTTAATTATTTATTTATTTATTTATCGAGAGAGCACGAGCATGCACGTGATGGGGAAGAGTGGAGACAGGTGAAGGAGTAAGGGCAGAGGGAGAGGGAGAATCTTAAGTAGGCTCCATGCCCAGCAGGAAGCTCTTCAGGGCTTAATCTCACCACCCTGAATCATAACCTGAGCCAAAATCAGGTAAAGATGCTTAACCAACTGAGCCACCCAGGCACCCCTTGATCCAGTTTTACATTTATCACTCTGTTGCGATACACAAACAAGGATGTAAAAAGAATACTAATGCTTATAAATATGGACCATCAACTACATTTATTCACTAGAACTTTATAGAATGGTAATATAGTTTCTTATAGACTTAAAACTTCTATAACACTTGAGAATTACAAGTCACGATTTTTTTTCTTTTTAGCTCTCAAATATATCATTAAAATAAGTGCAAGTATTCTTGATCTCAGAGACAATTTCACTGAATCACTTCAAGTGAACACATCTGATCTTATCCCGAAGGAGGCCAACTCTAAGGAAGTCTTCGTGTTTACACCGGAAAACATCCCTTTTGAAAATGGCACGGATCTCTTCATTGCAGTTCAGGCTGTTGATAAGTCTAATCTCAAGTCAGAAATCTCTAATATTGTGGGAGTGTCTTTGTTTATTCCTCCACCGACTCCTCCAGAGATACCTACTCCTCCTTGTCCTGATATCAATGTCAATAGCACCATTCCTGGCCTTCACATTTTAAAAATAATGTGGAAGTGGCTAGGGGAATTGCAGCTGTCAGTAGCCTTGGGCTGAGTTTCATGAGATGAATAAATCATCCACCCTTCTTTTGATTATAAAATTCTCCAAAATGTATTTTAAACTTTCCCGTAGAGGGTGATATAATAAAATCAAATGCTAAACAACTGGCTACATATGTATAAAGACTATCATTTAAATCCAGAAGTTTAATCACACAGGCATTTATTAATGATTTTTTAAAAAGATTTTGTTTATTTATTTGACAGACAGAGATCACAAGTAGGCAGAGAGACAGGAGGAAGTAGGCTCCCTGTGAGCAGAGACCACCCCCCCCCCATGTGGGGCTCAATCTCAGGACCCTGGGATCATGACCTGAGCCATCCAGGCACCCCTATTAATGATTTTTAAAGAAGAGGTGCTTGCATCAATAAATGAAAGTATGTTTAATTCATTTTAAGGAGCTTTGCCAATTAAAAAAGAACATGTAATTGCATGTGAAAGGTGCTAGGTCCAACTATCTAAATATAAAAGGCACAACTTGCTATTTGTATCAACATTACCAGGAAAATGGCTCTTCTCTAAATTTGCAAGGATTACCCATTTCAGGAAGAGATTGCATTGCAGAAAGAAACAGTAGGATGATGTCTCCTTAGGCATAGAAATGTATGTTATGTGCATGAAATTACAAGTCAGTGATGCTTAAAGCCACAGTGGTGGGAGATGAGGTAGGAAATGTAGGTTCAAGCCAGATGTGAAGTAGAAGTGACTAAGAAATAAATGTTTTTGTGTGTGTGTACTTTGTGCTAAATGCTCTACCAATGCCCCATATGCATTTTCTTATGGAGTACAATTCAGTTCATTCAACAAATGTTCCTCAGCTGCCCATGCTAGGTCCTGAGTAGAAAAAAAAAAAAAAAAAAAGAGTAAGAGTTTGGTTTTTTTTCCTCTAGGTAATAAAGAACATCTGAGGATATCTGATTTTTTTTTTTTAATTAAGAGGCATATAATCAGAACTATGCTTCAAAAGAGGTACTTTGAGGACCATGTGAAGAACTGAATAAAGGTTGGAGATGTGTGACAGATTAAACGGGAAGGAGAAGAAATGGAAAAAAAGAGCCAAATAAACTTAGCAGTATGACAGTCCCCACAGAGACTGATCACAAACTGCAGGGCCTCCCAGAAGTATTACTGCAAAAGACAGTTCAGGTTCTCAGTTCATTAGCATAATGAGTTCAAGATGTGGGTGGCTCTCTGATTGAAAATAAACTATTTTCAATAGGAGATTTTTCTACATAGGCCCCAAATTTATTTCTATGTAGATCTTCCTTATTTCAAAATAGGATTTCAGGTACCTTAGAGATACATTCAATAAACACAATAAAAAATTAAGAAAAATTAAATAAGTATATACTAAAAATAAAAGGAAGGTTCAGTACATCCAGTGCCCAATATAATGTTCTGTACAATTGCTATATCCTAGTCGCACATTTTATTTTGAGCTTCCAAGTAGGCAGAACAAAGGAAATATACAGAGTAACAAAATTAACAGAGTCTACAGTGGAAAACACATCAGAGGCTCAGGAGGAGCCAGGTGAAGTTTTACCCATAGATTCTTAATAAATTAGGGAACTGTGATATTAAGGGCTGCAGCCTCAGTGGCATCTATATCATAATCACAATAGCAAGTTTAACAGAGTGCAGATCACAGCATTCTTCTCTGTAATCCCACATCACTGTGATGTTACAGTGGAGTGATGTCCCAGCATTATTTAGGAAAGACAATTATACAGGGGGGAATCAAGCTCTTGAGTTTGCTCCAAAGATAAATTTTGGAGTAATGGATTGCCTGTCCTTCAGAACATTTTCTAACTCAAACTTTCATTATAGCAAGTTTGTTATAATAATTGAACAGCAGAGAGTTCTGAGGCTAGGAAAACAACGATGTTCTAAACTTCAGCATTGCTTATTAAGGACACATCCAGGTACTCGGCCAACCAAATGGACAGAAGGTCAAATCAAAGTCTTCTTCTGAAAGTTACACACATATGACCAGAGGGCACACATATGACCAGAGGGCCACTCACCTAAGCCATGTGGAAAAATGGACCTGATGTCTTCAACTCAGCCCCATAGAACTTGGCTGCTATGGGTTTCACTTGGATAATGTCTAAATCACTCATTGAGATTTTAATGTCCCATTTGGGCAAACTCATGGGATAAGGCCAGGAACTACACAGGGATGTATAGTGTTAGTTCAGAGAAAAGATAAATGTCAGCATGTAAATAAGAAAGCAGAGAATGGCAAAGAAAAACATTTTTATTTCCTCTGGGATGTAGGGAAGCTTGTTGCAAAATGAATCTGGAGTCATATGTGGCAATAAAACAAAAAACAACAACAAAACCCCCCAAATTTTGCCTTATGCCATTACTACCCCACAACCACCTTAGTTTTTTTTGTTTTGTTTTTAGTTTCTCCTAAGCCACTTAAGTGAGTGGGTGAATCTGGTGAATATATCTAAGACATTATTAACTTAGGACTTTCCTTTATTGGAAAGTTTTACTCTGCTTCCCCTGTGAATCTTCTCTATGCCTTTGTTACTCAACTGAACCTGAACCCTTATTGGAAGACTCCCTTTTCTCTAGAAGATAGTACTCCTCCCAATGCACAAGTACCAGGGCTGGGTGGGGAGCAGTATTCTCTAAGCTCCCCTTTGCAACTTCCAAACTAGTCCATTACTCCTATGGTCTCATGTTTGTTTTTCATGGGTTTTTGGAGAAAGTCTTCATCCTAATCTATCACTGATCTATGTCATCATCCATCTATTTTCTTCACTGTCATCTACCAATTTCACCTAAGACAGGCACCTGGGTAACAATGTTTCCCCCTTGCCTGCTAAAATCATACTGCCTAGTATCAGAAACGATATGAATGAATCCATCAATATCTTAGCCTGAAAATTCTTTGATCTTCACCCCATCTCCACTAAACTTTAGCAAACTATTGGACTGATTCATGCCTACACACACACACACACACACACACACACACACACACACACTTTTTTCTTTAAGATTTATTTGAGAGAGAGAAAGAGACAGAGCACAAGCAGAGGGAACTGCAGGCTCCCTGCCAAGCAAGGAGATGGATGCAGGATTCCATCCCAGGACTCCGGGATCATGACCTGAACTGAAGGCAGATGCTTAACCGACTGAGCCACCCAGGTGTCCCATATATATATAATTTTAAATATTTTATCTATTTATTTGACAGAGAGAGACAGCAAGAGAGGGAACACAAGATGGGGGTGTGTATGAGAGGGAGCATCAGGCTTCCTGCTGAGCAGAGAGCCTAATAAGGGGCTCCATCCCAGGACCCCGGGATCATGACCTGAGCCAAAGGCAGATGCTTAATGACTGAGTCACCCAGGTGCCCCAAAAGTGCCTTTTTCTAAGTAAAAAAATGAGAGAAAAAAGATGAGAGAATATTGACAATTCCACATGGTTTGGTCAATATTTCTTTTTTAAAAAGATTTTTATTTATTTATTTGAGAGAGAGAGTGCATGCACATGAGCTGGGGCTCAGGGGAAGAGAGGAAGAGGGAGAAGCAGGATCCCCACCTATCAGGGAACAGGATGAAGGACTTGATCTCCTATTACTTCTAAGGCCCAATCCAGAACTAATAATGGCATAGAACAACCTCATATATGAAATCTTAAAATCCAAAAACCTATTCTGACCACAATGTCTTAACTTCTGAGTTGTTCACTTCCTAACCCACTAAACTGGCTTTGCAATTTTATGATGACCTCTCATTACTCGATAGCCTCTATTACCCAGCCCATTCTCTTTTTTTCTGTACACCCTGATATGGTGTGTCACTTCAAGTATCCCCTTGACAACCCCTTCCATTCCCTCATCTACTTCTACTTATCTTGTTACCATACCTGCCCTGAAAGCCCCTAGCTTTGCATTAAGCATATTGTCTGTGTGCTAGAGGCATTCATTTATCCATTCAACAAAAAAAATTTTTAAGTATCTACACAGTGTCCCAAGTACTGTGTTAGATGCCAAAGATACAATGAGTGGACAAATCAGGTAATCGTTTCTGCTCTTAAGGAGTTTATAGCCAGCTGGCAATAAACAAGCAAGCAGGCAAGTAACAATGCACAATATGTAGGTGCTGTTTTGGGGGAAGCATCTATTTTAAGAACCTATAGTTTGGTAGCCAGTCCACATGTGATGTCTGCCAAAGGAAGTGATATTTAATGTCATAATGTCTGGCTAAAAACTAAGAGAAGGAAAAGAAACAAAATGATCCTAAACAAACTTCCATTTCTCCAAATATTACTGCATCTTTCCCGTTGGTCAAAATTTATTGCCAGATGGAAGCTGGAGTGACTCTGGAATCAAGTTCTTTTCATTCACTCGATGATAATCCAATCAGCAACATCAGAAAAAGAATGAGAAAGAAAATATAAACACCATGTTTTTAAAATTATACTTTAGCTACCTGCATGTGAACCCAATGAATTCTACATGCTCCCAGATAATCCTACATGGTTTCAGACTTTTAAGGAAATATCAAAGTCTTTCCAAAGAACGTGCTGTCTAACAATGTTCATTAAAACAGAAGACAAATCAGTGAGACAGTGCTCAAGAAAGCTTACAGTAAAATTTCACCAAAATGGTCAAAGATGACAATCTTAATAAGAACTAAATAATGAGGGCAGGAAATTCATTGAATTAGGAAGCCTAAGCAGTGCATAGTTATTGTAATTGAGAAAAATCTATTTAACCCATTTCTGGGCACCCAATGTGAGAAGGGAAACATGTTAAATTGTTCTTCTTAGCCTATTTAATTGTTAGTAGAGATAAATCTTTTCCTAAATATCAGAAGTAATCCCAAATCCATTAGAAAAACAACAACAACAACAAAACATATGTGATGAGCTGCAGAATGGATAGCACAATGCATACTATAGAGGGCAGAGCAAGCTTGTGCATGATTCTAGCAGGAACAGAACTAAGGCTAAGCCTACTCATAGGGTTTAGCCATGAGACCCAGAGCAATACTTCAAGGAACCAGACAACCAGTCTACTTAGAGGAAGCCTTATTCAGTATCTGGGGGTTGGAAAGCAGAATACTACCATGACCATGATTATCCCACTGACTTGGGGGTGTGGAAGAGGTGTTGGTAGAGGGAGTTGTGAGCAGGGTTTCAGGGCTTTGAGCACAAAAATAGAAAGGTATTACATTATCACCATCATCATTTGCTCTGTTACCTGATACTGATAACAGCCATCACTTACCGGATTTTACCAAGTGCTACGCACTAAGTGCTTTCCATACTCACAACCTGGCCCTCCCCTAATATTTGAGAGGCCTGGGGACAAAAGTACAAACAAGGGACCCACCTAAAATATGTCTAAATATGCAAACATTATAAATCTGACTAACAAACTATTCAAAATGGTTTTGTTTTTTTTTGTTTTTTTTTACCTCCTCTCTTCACAAATATACCTTCATTATGACTTGGAAAGCCAGATTCAAATTTAAAATTTTTGGACTCCTCTATGGGTCGCTTGGGTGGCTCAGTCAGTTAAGCGTTCAACTCTTGATGTCAGCTCAGGTCTTGATCGCATGATCATGAGTTCAAGCCACATGTTGGGGTTTGAAAAAACAAAAATAAAATAAAATCCTTGGATGCCCCCCCCCAATGTCATGCTGGAATATGGCAGGTCAGGAAGAGATGGGCCATGGAGCACCCTTTTTTTCCTACTCTTCCCACCTCCAATCCTCACCATGAGGGACCTCATGTTCATGGGTGTGGCCCCTTCAAGCCCATGTACAATATCAACAGCAGCCCTTTGCCCATTTCTCTAGCCTGGAAATGCACACACTTCTGACATAATCTACTCTAGGGAGAACTGACCCTGGTACCCAAATCAGTTCTGGGCCATATAGATCATGGAAGGAGGATCATTAACTAATCAGGGAATTTCCGGTTTCAGGAATGAGTGGATGAGTGGTGTGTTCTAAAAGTGGAGAAGAGGGTCATCCACTTGAAGGGTACAATTCCTTAGCCCTCTGGACTCCTTGCCCCATAGAAAGGGCCAGTTACATAATTATGAGAACCTAGCACAAAATGAAAATGCAGGACTCCTTGTTCAAGCAGCAGTAACTAATGTTATTAAAGCTACCAAAATGAAAAGCTTTTTCCTTTCTTTCATAGTCTTTCTCAGCTTGTCCTGGTGTTTTAGTTATTTAAAGTTGTTCTAAATAAAAATAAATTATAATCTTAAAGTGCTTATATGACTGTAATATTCATCTTTCTATGTACAATGGGAGTCCTAAATGCAAACATAAGAATACCTAGCTTGTATGAAAAACACACACAATCTTTATTTTGTAGCTTGTACATGCATGCGTATTTTATTCTTGCCAGAATGGTGAAAACAGTGCACAAAACCAACTCGAGTTTTGTTTTGTTTTGTTTTTTTTAATTTCACATCTTATTACATGTGCTTTACCTTTAACTTCCTTGTAAAAAGAAGGAACTATGGGTGGCCCTATTTTTCCCTTTCCTTCTATACCATCATTTTCAACATAAGTAGTTAGCTAACAAAGGGAAGTAAAAACAAAAAAAAATACAATTTCTTCATTGTTTGTATTTCTTAGATTATCGTTGCCTTTTTTCTTGTTCAAAGAAAGTTCTGGGTTGAACTGAAAGCTCAGCCTCTCAGAGCTGTCAGGGAGACACCTACTCGATTGTAGACATAACATGTTCACCTGGTACTCACTTTGAGTCTCATTGAACTCCAGTGCATTGTGGGTCCACTCAGAATTCTGTGTTTGTGGGATATCATGAATGCTTTATGCAAACCGGGTTGCAAGGAATGGTACATGCTCATAGTGCATGTATTTCCTCTACTTAAATGCATGGCTTCATTTACAAAACACAAGCTCAAAGACAAAATTAATGAGAATTTCAAGACAATGACAGCAAAGCATTAAACCAAGCACAGGACATTTCTGAGTAGAGGGCCATTTGTGACTACACAGATCAGGCCTGTGAAGCCAAACCTGGAGGAGATACGATTATCAAAGAGCCAGAGCAGGGAACTCTATAGGGAAAAAATGTCACATTGAAAGGTTATAGGTGGTTTAGTCAGCTAGACACCTGACTCTTGATTTTGGCTCAGTTCATGATCTCAGGATGGTGATATGGGGCTCTGTACTGGGCATGCTTAAGATTCTCTCTCTCCCTTTTCCTCTGCCCCTCTACTCCTACACTACTAATACTCTCTCTCTTTCTCTCGAAAGAAAGAAAGAAAGAAAGAAAGAAAGAAAGAAAGAAAGAAAGAAAGAAAGTTAGTTAGTTATATAGATGGGCAACTAAGGCTTGGAGTTCGGTAAGCTGCCTGAAACAATTAGTTTTGAAATCTGGACACCAGCCTCTTCAATCAGTTTACCTTTACCCTCCTGAAACAGACACTTAGTTGTGTGAACTGGATCAACACTATACAAGCCTCATATTTTCAGATATTCTTTTCCCCATAGCCAAGAACTTCCAGGTTGATTCATTGGCAGACTGGCCCCAGCAACATAGTGGCAATGATACTATTGTTATGCATAAAGCATTAGCTTGATGAAGAGAGAGGAGGCAAGTGACTTTCCTTAGTAGTAATAAATAATTAGAACACACAATAATAAGAATAACAAGAATACTTATTGTTATTTAGTAGTAATAATGAGAAGAGCAAACATTTACCATGTGCCAGGTACTGTTCTAAGAGCTTCTGCTCTGTTATCGCATTGTCTTCCCAGAAAGTTTATGAGGTTGGTAATATTATTATCCACATTTTACAAATGAGGACGCAGAGGCAGAGTGGTCCAACAAATTGAGTATGGTCACACAGATAGTGACAAAGTCAGCATTTTGAACTCAGGCAGTTCTGATATTTTGAATCATCCTTATTGTTTCATAGATCCATCTTTACATTAGTCAGGTCTGTTTGCAGACAGTGGAACTAAACCAACTGACCCAAGATGATTAGTAACGTTTCTAGAATAATAGTACAAGGAACTATTTTGTCTGACATAACTAAAATCTCATGTTAACCAGTTTTTCATGCATTTTTTTTCAGAAAATAATTTTTAAATGTTCCCCTTATAGACCTAATTTTTTAATCATGTAACCAAGGCTCTATATGGAAACACATTTTATTTTTAATTCAACGTCCTGTATACCTTCCTTATCTAAACTTATATTATATCCAGGAACCAGGAAATAGGAGGAAAACTCTGCAGGCTCATAGAACTATTACAAGAAACTGTTCTCAACACAGCTATTAACTCTAGAATTGAGTGTCATTCAAATTTGCTACCTTACCGTACAGGATTGATTGATCCATTCAATTTCCACACTGGGAATAAGGGTATGTTCTAGACCTAATTTTCTTTTTTTTTTTTTTTTTTTTTTTTTTTTAAAGATTTTATTTATTTACTTGAGAGAGAGACAGTGAGAGAGAACATGAGCGAGGAGAAGGTCAGAGAGGGAAGCAGACTCCCCGTGGAGCTGGGAGCCCGATGCGGGACTCGATCCCGGGACTCCGGGATCATGACCTGAGCCGAAGGCAGTCGTCCAACCAACTGAGCCACCCAGGCGCCCCTAGACCTAATTTTCTAAGTGCTGTGAGCAATCCCACTGACTGGTAACAGCAACAACAAAATCCAAACTACTAAATTAAAAATATATGGAACACTATTTTTACTTTTAAAACTAACAATATGTTTTTAAATGTTAATATTTATAAAATGCAATGAGGTGTATCCTCTCAGATACTACCTTGTGAATTATAAATTATACCTGGGCACTGTCTTTCTAGAAAGCAACTGGCAATATCAAAGGTCACAAATATCTTCACCTCCTGACACATCAGTTTATGTCCAGGTATCTGTCATGAGGAAATAACTAAAAGTGCCAATAAAGATATTTATAGCAGCATTACCTGAATGATACCCAAACTGAAAGTCAATTTCAATGTCTAACAATAATAGTAAAGTATGATGTATTCATGTGGTGAAATTGTATTCAATCATTTTAAATGGGATTTATAAAATATTTTGACATAAGAAAATGAATGTCAATTTAAATATATGTATATAACCACTCACTAGTTATGGAATATTAGGCATGTTACTTATTTCTCTGTACTATAGCTTCTTTTTTTTTGGTAATATTCTTTTTTTTTTTAATTTTTATTTTTTATAAACATGTATTTTTATCCCCAGGGGTACAGGTCTGTGGATCAGCACTCACCAAAGCACATACTCTCCCCAATGTCCATAACCCCACCTGCCCTTCTCCCAACCCCTCTCCCCACAGCAACCCTCAGTTTGTTTTGTAAGATTAAGAGTCCCTTATGGTTTGTCTCCCTCCCAATCCCATCTTGTTTCATTGATTCTTCTCCTACCCACTTAAGCCCCCACGTTGCATCACCACTTCCTCATATCAGGGAGATCATATGATAGTTGTCTTTTTCTGCTTGACTTATTTCGCTAAGCATGATCCGCTCTAGTTTCATCCATGTTGTCGCAAATGGCAAGATTTCATTTCTTTTGATGGCTGCATAGTATTCCATTGTGTATATATACCACATCTTCCTTATCCATTCATCTGTTGATGGACATCTAGGTTCTTTCCATAGTTTGGCTATTGTGGACATTTCTGCTCTAAACATTAGGGTGCACGTGCCCCTTTGGATCACTACGTTTGTATCTTTAGGGTAAATACCCAGTAGTGCAATTGCTGGGTCATAGGGCAGTTCTATTGTCAACATTTTGAGGAACCTCCATGCTGTTTTCCAGAGTGGCTGCACCAGCTTGCATTCCCACCAACAGTGTTGGAGGGTTCCCCTTTCTCCGCATCCTCGCCAGCATCTGTCATTTCCTGACTTGTTGATTTTAGCCATTCTGACTGGTGTGAGGTGATATCTCATTGTGGTTTTGATTTGTATTTCCCTGATGCCGAGTGATATGGAGTACTTTTTCATGTGTCTGTTGGCCATCTGGATGTCTTCTTTGCAGAAATGTCTGTTCATGTCCTCTGCCCATTTCTTGATTGGATTATTTGTTCTTTGGGTGTTGAGTTTGCTAAGTTCTTTATAGATTTTGGACACTAGTCCTTTATCTGATATGTTGTTTGCAAATATCTTCTCCCATTCTGTCAGTTGTCTTTTGATTTTGTTAACTGTTTCCTTTGCTGTGCAAAAGCTTTTGATCTTGATGAAATCCCAATAGCTCATTTTTGCCCTTGCTTCCCTTGCCTTTGGCGATGTTCCTAGGAAGATGTTGCTGCGGTTGAGGTCGAAGAGGTTGCTGCCTGTGTTCTCCTCAAGGATTTTGATGGATTCCTTTCTCACATTGAGGTCCTTCATCCATTTTGAGTCTATTTTTGTGTGTGGTGTAAGGAAATGGTCCAATTTCATTTTTCTGCATGTGGCTGTCCAATTTTCCCAACACCATTTATTGAAGAGGCTGTCTTTTTTCCATTGGACATTCTTTCCTGCTTTGTCGAAGATTAGTTGACCATAGAGTTGAGGGTCTATTTCTGGGCTTTCTATTCTGTTCCATTGATCTATGTGTCTGTTTTTGTGCCAGTACCATGCTGTCTTGATGAAGACAGCTTTGTAATAGAGCTTGAAGTCCAGACTTGTGATGCCACCAACTTTGGCTTTCTTTTTCAATATCCCTTTGGCTATTCGAGGTCTTTTCTGGTTCCATATAAATTTTAGAATTATTTGTCCCATTTCTTTGAAAAAGATGGATGGTACTTTGATAGGAATTGCATTAAATGTGTAGATTGCTTTAGGTAGCATAGACATTTTTCACAATATTTATTCTTCCAATCCAGGAGCATGGAACATTTTTCCATTTCTTTGTGACTTCCTCAATTTCTTTCATGAGTACTTTATAGTTTTCTGAGTATAGATTCTGTGCCTCTTTGGTTAGGTTTATTCCCAGGTATCTTATGGTTTGGGGTGCAATTGTAAATGGGATTGACTCCTTAATTTCTCTTTCTTCTGTCTTGCTGTTGGTGTAGAGAAATGCAATTGATTTCTGTGCATTGATTTTATATCCTGACACTTTACTGAATTCCTGTACAAGTTCTAGCAGATTTGGAGTGGAGTCTTTTGGGTTTTCCACATATAGTATCATATCATCTGCAAAGAGTGATAATTTGACTTCTTCTTTGCCGATTTGGATGCCTTTAATTTCCTTTTGTTGTCTGATTGCTGAGGCTAGGACTTCTAGTACTATGTTGAATAGCAGTGGTGATAATGGACATCCCTGCCACGTTCCTGACCTTAGCGGAAAAGCTTTCAGTTTTTCTCCATTGAGAACGATATTTGCGGTGGGTTTTTCATAGATGGCTTTGATGATATTGAGGTATGTGCCCTCTATCCCTACACTTTGAAGAGTTTTGATCAGGAAGGGATGCTGTACTTTGTCAAATGCTTTTTCAGCATCTATTGAGAGTATCATATGGTTCTTGTTCTTTCTTTTATTGATGTGTTGTATCACATTGACTGATTTGCGGATGTTGAACCAACCTTGCAGCCCTGGAATAAATCCCACTTGGTCATGGTGAATAATCCTTTTAATGTACTGTTGAATCCTATTGGCTAGTATTTTGGTGAGAATTTTCGCATCTGTGTTCATCAAGGATATTGGTCTATAGCTCTCTTTTTTGATGGGATCCTTGTCTGGTTTTGGGATCAAGGTGATGCTGGCCTCCTAAAATGAGTTTGGAAGTTTTCCTTCCATTGCTATTTTTTGGAACAGTTTCAGGAGAATAGGAATTAGTTCTTCTTTAACTGTTTGGTAGAATTCCCCCGGAAAGCTGTCTGGCCCTGGGCTTTTGTTTGTTTGGAGATTTTTAATGACTATTTCAATCTCCTTACTGGTTATGGGTCTGTTCAGGCTTTCTACTTCTTCCTGATTCAGTTGTGGTAGTTTATATGTTTCTAGGAATGCATCCATATCTTCCAGATTGTCAAATTTGTTGGCGTAGAGTTGCTCATAGTATGTTCTTATAATAGTTTGTATTTCTTTGGTGTTAGTTGTGATCTCTCCTCTTTCATTCATGATTTTATTTATTTGGGTCCTTTCTCTTTTCTTTTTGATAAGTCGGGCCAGGGGTTTATCAATTTTATTAATTCTTTCAAAGAACCAGCTCCTAGTTTCGTTGATTTGCTCTATTGTCTTTTTGGTCTATTTCACTGATTTCTGCTCCGATCTTTATGATTTCTCTTCTCCTGCTGGGCTTAGGGTTTCTTTCTTGTTCTTTCTCCAGCTCCTTTAGGTGTAGGGTTAGGTTGTGTACCTGAGACCTTTCTTGTTTCTTGAGGAAGGCTTGTACCGCTATATATTTTCCTCTTAGGACTGCCTTTGTTGTGTCCCACAGATTTTGAACCGTTGTATTTTTTTTTAAAGATTTTATTTATTTATTTGACAGAGAGAAATCACAAGTAGACGGAGAGGCAGGCAGAGAGAGAGAGGGAAGCAGGCTCCCTGCTGAGCAGAGAGCCCGATGCGGAACTCGATCCCAGGACCCCGAGATCATGACCCGAGCCGAAGGCAGCGGCTTAATCCACTGAGCCACCCAGGGGCCCCTGAACCGTTGTATTTTCATTATCATTTGTTTCCATGATTTTTTTCAATTCTTCTTTAATTTCCCAGTTGACCCATTCATTCTTTAGAAGGATGCTGTTTAGTCTCCATGTATTTTGGTTCTTTCCAAACATCCTCTTGTGGTGAGTTCTAGCTTCAGAGCATTGTGGTCTGAAAATATGCAGGGAATGATCCCAATCTTTTGATACCGGTTGAGTTCTGATTTAGGACCAAGGATGTGATCTATTCTGGAGAATGTTCCATGTGCACTAGAGAAGAATGTGTATTCTGTTGCTTTGGGATGAAATGTTCTGAATATATCTGTGATGTCCATCTGGTCCAGTGTGTCGTTTAAGGCCTTTATTTCCTTGCTGATCTTTTGCTTGGATGATCTGTCCATTTCAGTGAGGGGAGTGTTAAAGTCCCCTACTATTATTGTATTATTGTTGATGTGTTTCTTTGATTTTGTTATTAATTGGTTTATATAGTTGGCTGCTCCCATGTTGGGGGCATAGATATTTAAGATTGTTAGATCTTCTTGTTGGAGAGACCCTTTGAGTATGACATAGTGTCCTTCCTCATCTCTTATTATAGTCTTTGGCTTAAAATCTAATTGATCTGATATAAGGATTGCCACTCCTGCTTTCTTCTGATGTCCATTAACATGGTAAATTCTTTTCCACCCCCTCACTTTAAATCTGGAGGTGTCTTCAGGCTTAAAATGAGTTTCTTGGATGCAGCATATAGATGGGTTTTGTTTTTTTATCCATTCTGATACCCTGTGTCTTTTGATTGGGGCATTTAGCCCATTAACATTCAGGGTAACTATTGAGAGATATGAATTTAGTGCCATTGTATTGCCTGTAAGGTGACTGTTACTATATATTGTCTCTATCCCTTACTGATCTACCACTTGTAGGCTCTCTCTTTGCTTAGAGGACCCCTTTCAAGATTTCCTGTAGAGCTGGTTTGGTGTTTGAAAATTCTTTCAGTTTTTGTTTGTCCTGGAAGCTTTTAATCTCTCCTTCTATTTTCAATGATAGCCTAGCTGGATATAGTATTCTTGGCTGCATGTTTTTCTCGTTTAGTGCTCTGAAAATATCATTTCAGCTCTTTCTGGCCTGCCAGGTCTCTGTGGATAAGTCAGCTGCCAATCTAATATTTTTACCATTGTATGTTACAGACTTCTTTTCCCGGGCTGCTTTCAGGATTTTCTCTTTGTCACTGAGACTTGTAAATTTTACTATTAGGTGACGGGGTGTGGGCCTATTCTTATTGATTTTGAGGGGCGTTCTCTGAACCTCCTGAATTTTGATGCTCGTTCCCTTTGCCATATTGGGGAAATTCTCCCCAATAATTCTCTCCAGTATACCTTCTGCTCCCCTCTTTCTATCTTCTTCTTCTGGAATCCCAATTATTCTAATGTTGTTTCATCTTATGGTGTCACTTATCTCTCGAAGTCTCCCCTCGTGGTCCAGTAGCTGTTTGTCCCTCTTTTGCTCAGCTTCTTTATTCTCTATCATTTGGTCTTCTATATCACTAATTCTTTCTTCTGCCTCATTTATCCTAGCAGTGAGAGCCTCCATTTTTTATTGCACCTCATTAATAGCTTTTTTGATTTCAACTTGGTTAGATTTTAGTTCTTTTATTTCTCCAGAAAGGGCTTTTATATCTCCTGAGAGGGTTTCTCTCATATCTTCCATGCCTTTTTCGAGCCCGCCTAGAACCTTGAGAATTGTCATTCTGAACTCTAGATCTGACATATTACCAATGTCTGTATTGATTAGGGCCCTAGCCTTCGGTACTGCCTCTTATTCTTTTTTTTGTGGTGAATTTTTACGCCTTGTCATTTTGTCCAGATAAGAATATATGAAGGAGCAAGTAAAATACTAAAAGGGTGGCAACAACCCCAGGACAATATGCTTTAACCAAATCAGAAGAAATCCCAAATTGTGCGGAGGGAGAAAGGGGATAAAAAGAGGTTCAAAAAGAAAGAAAGGAAAAAAAAAAGAAAAGAATTTAAAAAAAGAAAACGAATAAAGAAAAATATAAAAATGAAAATATATATATTAGATAAAGTAGTTAAAAAACGTTAAAAAAGAAAAGGGTAAAAGTTAAAAAATATTTTAGTAGAAGAAAAAAAAATGAAAAAGAAAAAAATTACATTAACTGCAAGACTAAAAAAATCACAGGGAAAAAAAAATAAAAAGAAAATCACAGGGAGAAAACCATGAATTCCGTGCTTTGCTTTCTCCTCCTCTGGAATTCTGCTGCTCTCCTTGGTATTGAAACCGCACTCCTTGGTAGGTGAACTTGGTCTTGACTGGATTTCTTGTTGATCTTCTGGGGGAGGGACCTGGTGTAGTGATTCTCAAGTGTCTTTGCCCCAGGCAGACTTGCACCGCCCTTACCAGGGGCGGGGCTGAGTAATCCAATCGGGTTTGCTTTCAGGAGCTTTTGTTCCCTGAGCGCTTTCCATAGAGTTCTGGAGGATGGGAATACAAATGGCGGCCTCCTGGTCTCCGGCCCGGAGGAGCCAAGAGCCCGGGGCCCCACTCCTCAGTGCGCCCTCAGAGAACTGCGCCCAGTTACTCCCATCTGCCTGACCTCCGGCCGTGCTGAGCTCACCGAGCCTGCGACCGGTTCAAGGTAACCCCGAGCTGCGAGCTTACTGTCAGCTCTGTCTCTGTAGCCAGCTTTCCCGTTCCAATACCGCAAGCTCTGCGACACTCAGATACCCCCGATCCTTCTGTGACCCTGCGGGACCTGAGGCCACGCTGACCCCGCATGGGCTTTGCCCCGATTTAGCCTCTGGAGCTATGTCCCTCAGTGGAACAGACTTTTAAAAGTCCTGATTTTGTGCTCTGTTGCTCCGTCGCTTGCTGGGAGCCGGCCCCTCCCCCCGGGGTCTATCTTCCCGTCGCTTTGGATTCACTTCTCTGCCAGTCCTACCTTTCAGAAAGTGGTTGTTTTTCTGTTTCCAGAATTGCTCTTCTTCTTCTCTTCGATCTGCCGATGGATTTGCAGGTGTTTGCAATCTTTAGATAAGCTATCTAGCTGATCTCCTGCTAGCTGATGTAGTCTCAGCCTGCTACTTCTCCGCCATCTTGACTCCTCCTCCCTACTATAGCTTCTTTATCTGTAATGGAGATAATAAGTCCTATCACAGGATTGGTGATAGAAGATTAATTGAACAAACGCAAATAGAGTGGTTAGAGCAGGACCTGGCACAGAGGAATCACTAAGGCAATATTAGTTACCTCATTACTTCCTTCATCTTCATCCTTATTCCAAATACCACCAGCAACTTTCACAGAGCTAGAACAAATAATCCTAAAATTTGTGTGGAACCTGAATAGCCAAAGCAATCCTGAAAAAGAAAAGCAAAGCTGGAAGTATCATGACCCTAGACTTCAAGCTCTAATATAAAGCTGTAGCCATCAAGACAGTATGGTACTGTCACAAAAACAGACACATAGATCAATGAAACAGAATAGAAAACCCAAAATAATCTTTTGTAGAATGCTTATAGTATGTCCAGTTTTTAAATGTTTACAAAATTGAAAGTATAGTATAGTCTTAATAGTTTAACAAAAAAGGGTATATGTATTTGTAAAATAGAAGGTGATTAAAATTTCCTTCTTTAAACCTTATAATTTTTTTCCAATTTTTAATAATAAATATTACTTACAATCTGAGCAAAGATTTTAGACATAAAAAAAATCTACACAGTACAAAAGCCAAAACATTGAGGGAAAAAAAACCAGAAGAGTGATCTTAGAAATTCAAAATGACAACAAAGAATAAGCACTAGGAAGACAGAACAGAACCAGAAATGAGAAAAATGGAGAATTTAAAACTCTGCCGCATAAGGACATCTCAGTAGCGCCTTCAGGGGCTACCGTGCCATGTTAAAGATACCTGGGTCACCACACACCTCTACGAAGATAAGCAAACTTCCAAGAATATTGTATTGGTCTCCAGAGGAGACTTCAAAGGTTGATTTAGAGAATGATGATCTCAAGTTTTCAGCTAAACAAATTCTAACATTAACTAGAAGATGCCATACAGAGGCAAGCCCAACCATTCAGAGAAGATGTCAAGGAAATGAGTTTTCTCCACTCCTTTGCCCCATTACTGATTACCATATGAATTTATTTGATATTGCTTACTAAAAATAACTGAAAATATGTCACTTCCCTCTGTAAAAATATGTGTGTACCTCAATAAAATCTGTCCCTTTTGATAAAGACTTATCCTAGCGCCTACTGGAGGACATTCATAAAGACTCTTGCCATATGCACTCACTCAGGTCCAATTATATTACCTAAACTATCTTCAACACATCCTACTCAATGTATTCTCTTTTAGAAAGACAGGCATGAAAATAGCTAAAACTAAGTTTTCGAGCTATATGAATTAGGCTTTAGTTATCTGGAAGTTTCAATGACATTATTCCTGATCGATTACAGATCATTAAGGTTATAATATACCCTACAAATAAAAGCAAGGAATATCAGATTGGCTGGCACTGCCTATACCACAACCTAAAGCATCTGACAACCAGGGTGTTTTCCATTCCAGACCTTAGGAAATCATTCCCCAGATAGTTTCAGAATCTGATTTGGATTGAAAAAGTTCCCAGCAAAACTAATTATGCATTGGTTCCTTAATCTGTATTGAATTTTGCACTTTATGAGTTATTATTCCTGCATTATCCTTCATCTGAAGTCAGACTGGTTCCAAGTTCTCTCAGGGACTTAACTTCCTGAGCAAGAAATGATTCAGTTGCCTTTCAGTAAATATTTGGATCAAATGGAGAGGGTTCTTGGCTACTCTAGTTTCATTATAAATCAAATGGAGAGATGTTGCTTTGGAAATCATACAACCATGCCTTCAGAAAATGAAAGAGAAATGATTCAATATAAGACAAACCATATGACTTAAAATTACTGTACCGGTGGCATAATCCAGGTCAGTGTGATTTCAGGTCACATATATAATTCAACCAAGCTCAATGGTATCTATTTCTTCAGTCTGTCTGTTGCAATATGGTTCCTTTATCTTCCACTTCTTACTCTCCATGAAGTGTCCTATAAATCATAGATTCAATGGCACACAAATAATAAAAATAGTATCATTTGGGATGCATCCTACAGAACTGGCTTCCCCTCCACAGGTTTGAACAATGTCTTCCTAAAGTGGCACAGAGCATTTGGTGGCTTTATAGCCAATTGCACAAGGCATGAAAACTGGAGAAGGCAGATACAAAATTGCTCATTTACTACAGTTCAGAAGCTTATTTTGTTACCTAGAAAAACTCTCAATATCCCATTTATCTTTGTATACAAATGAATCCCCTCAAAAGTCTGCATTTAAAACTAGCCTGATTAGCCCTCCTGCCACTCCATAAACAGTTATTAAATAGAGTTATCTTAATAGATATATTTTTTGGGGAACCTAGGTGCCTTAGTCAGTTAAGCATCAGATTCTTGGTTTCTGCTCAGCTCATGATCTCAGGATTGAGAGATCAAGCCCCATGTGGGACTCCATGCTAGGGATGCAGCTTTGCTTAAAATACTCTCTCTCCCTCTTCCTCTGCCACTCCTCACCAACTTATGCACCTTCTTTTTCTCTCTCTCTCAAAAAAAATTAGATAGAATTCTTAAATCGGGAGACCTAGCATTGTGCTAAATCCTTATCACCACGGGCTAGCTGGTAAGAAAGCCTAATGAGTCTTTGAATCAGAATCCTGAAAATGGTTTTAGATACTTTACAGTTTTAACAGTTCTCTGCTTGAAAAAGAAAAAAAAAGCCATCTAAAATTATTTAAATCATCAACTAAAAAAATAGGTCTAATGGAAAAAATCTATCATATTTTGATTAAATTCACTGACAATAAGTGATATAAATAACTCTCTGTAAAAAGTCAGTGTTCCTCAGGAATTGTCTTTAATCATTTGGGAACTTTTAATTGATGCTTATTTTGACTAGTACCCAAGACGCAATCCTGATATGCAGAAATGATAAAGAAAATGGTCAATTCCTAGAAATGTTTCTTGCTCTACCCAATCAAAGAAAAAATTCTTTGTTCAAAAAGCATTTTTTAGACCTCATCTGGAATGCACTAGAAGATTGGTAAATTCAATGAACTGTTATTAGCTTGATGTACAAATGAATTCTTCCTTTTTATTCCTCCCAAAAGGAGCCTCTATATCACTAGACAAAGCCCTGAGTACTGAGGACCCAGAGTCTCACACAGGTTGACTGGTTGACATAGGTCACTGTTAAACAAGTCCAGAAGAATGTTCATACCACCATAGGACCATTCTAGGAGTCACCATAGTCAATGCCCATAATGTTTAATCATCTGGACCATCATTTGTTTACATTCATTTGTATACAAATGAATCCCCTCAAAAGTCTGGACCTTTCCCCAGGACCATCTGGGGAAAACAGCAGGAGTGGGGCCCAAGGAGAAAACAGGTCACTGGTATAGAAATCACTATTTTCAGGAGACAGTCATTAGTCTATGGGATGTAAGATAACAGTTGGTAAGCTTGCTATTAAAATGATGGAACAGCAAAGGAGGCTGAAATGTCTATTTCTTCACATATGTGGTAAACTATCCCAGAGAAAAATAGTGAATAATATTTCTCTATAAAATTTGGCCCCATAAAAGAAAAGTCCAAAACTTTTCAAAATACTGTATGTTATGTGCAAATACGTGGGATCATCTCACAGACATCTCCTTGAAATACCTCCAACAATTTAAAACCGGTACTAATTTTCCCAGCCTCAGAAGAAACAGAGAATAATTGTTGCTAGTTAATGGGTCCTGTGATTCTCAAATTTGACTAATCAGTTAGGGACGTAGCTAAAATGCAGATTATGGTTCAGTGGATTGAGGGCCCAAGATTCTTCATTTCTAACACCCTTCAGATGATACTTCAGGACCTGAGTTTGAGTGGCAAGGATTGAGACTGCCCCAGACTGCTCATATCTTTACTGTCTGCCCCTGCCATCCTTGCTGTTGTTGATTCACCCAGTATAAGCACTTGACTCAGAACAAGCTTATCAGAGCCCTTCTCCAGCATTTCTTTGAACTGGAACTAGGGAAGATCATTGTCTCTCTGACCCAAAGCTATGTATTCTGAGGCTCAGGACTAGTCTCTGTCCATTTTTTCCTGCTGAAAGGGGAAGTTTCTCTGGGGTGATGATGCCAGTAGAACAAGAGATGGGCAAAAGCCTGGCTACATTCATATTCCTAGTTTCCCCATGAATCTGAGCTCTTAGGGGCAACCTCACCTTTGCAACACTATGTGAAATGTGCCTAATATTCTTTTATATATAAATATATATAACTAACTTATTTGAGTTGGCTTTCTGTCACATGCAACCAAAGAGTATGCCTAGAACATTCATACAATTAATATTTCAGAACGTAATTTATCTCAATCCTCTTTTTTGAGTTGAATAAACCATTCATTGTAACCTTGATACACAGAACCTATTTCCTAATTTTTTATCCTTACCTACTGGTCTGAGTCTAGTACCATCCAGCACCTGGAATATATTTGCTGACTTGGATTCATTTATTCATTGAGCACAATTTATACTGTATAACAAGTACCATGCTAGAGGCTGGGATTGCATGGTCCCTGCTCTTCCAGTGGCTTACAGTTTACTCAGAGAGAGAGACAAAGTAATTTTTCATGTGATGTGATATGAAGTAAAATAAATACAGGAGCTAAAGGAGAAAGCATTACAGAAGAGGTGGCACCCATCTAAGTCTTAAAGGACAAATAGAGAAGAAGGAAATTTCAGTCAGAAAGAGCCAAATAGGCAAAGGCATAAAAATGAGAGACTGTTCCCTTTAGGTAAATGTAAAGGTTTCTGTATACCCAAAGCAGAAAGAAGAGAGGGCAAGAGGCTGAGAAATAAGGAGACAATGAGGAAGTAACTAAGCTACAAATCAAGGAAGGCCTTAAATAAAATGACAAAGATCTAGTGCTTTTCCTGTATGCAATCAGGGAATGATAGTAAAATAGCTGTGGCAAGACAAGATCATGTTTTATTTAAAGAGACTGTGCTGGAGCCCCTGGGTGGCTCAGTGGGTTGAACCTCTGCTTTCAGCTTGGGTCATGGTCTCGGGTTCCTGGGATTCAGCCCTGCATTGGGCTTCTTATTCAGTGGGGGACCTGCTTCCCCCTCTCTCTGCCTGCCTCTCTGCCTACTTGTGATCTCTCTCTCTCTGCCAAAATAAATAAATAAAATCTTTGAAAAAAAAAAAGAGATTGTGTTGTAGAATATATTGAGAGGAAACTGGAGAGAGACAGGAGGAATTCTGTGAGGACAGAGATCACAATCTGAGCTAGTGAGCTAGTATGCAAAATTATAAAGAGGCAAAATAAAATCTTGCAGGGTCAACTGCTTTTGTCTTTTTCATTACCTGTTGCAAATACTCACCTTTATTACATTTTCTTTTACACACAGGTAGTTTGGGAATTGTTATAACATTATCATTTAAAATGTGTCTCTGTGGACAGCATATTACTGCATCTTTTCAAAACCTAAGTTGAGAGTCCCTGTCTTACTAAGAGTGAATTTAATGAATTCACACAAGGTTTATCTGTTAAAAATTATTTCTGCCATCTTCTTTTATATTTTCTATTTCATGAGTTTCCTTTTTCTTTCTTTTGTTTCCCTTCTTTCCTAACTTCCATTAGATAGACTGAATTTTGCTCAGCTGGTTTGAAAATTAGACATTATACATTTAGCCTTCTGGTGGTTATCTCTACTTAATAAGATCAATTCATAATTATTATTCATCTATTTGTTTCCTATAGTAATAGAATTCAAAAGCTTATCAATATCTTTAGTCCCCTTATCCCTCTCACTTTTAACAGAAATGCCTTAGCAGGTCTTCATCTTTCTCTGCACTCCAACAGCAACCTGCCTCTTGATATTTTCTAGAGTTTAAATTATAAATAGACAGGGTTTTGTTGTTGTTATTCTTTGTTTATTTAGGCAAGAAATTTAACTGAATTATATATTAGCCTTCGTTCCCATATCTTATTTTTTTTAATGCCTTAAGTTTTTATTTAAATTCTAGTTAGTTAACATACAGTATAATATTGGTTTCAGGACTAGAATTTTTGATTCATCACTTACATACAACACCCAATGCTCATTAAAATCACCCTCCTTAATCCTTATCACCCGTATTTTATTGATTCTTTTTTATTTGTTTTGCTTCTTGTTGGAAAATTTCCTTCAAGAGAGTTTTTAGAGTGTTACTAGGTAATGTAAGGCCTAGTATTTCTGACATTATTTTTACTTCACTCTAATATTTAAGTAATAATTTAAGATATTAGGTTTAATTTTTTTTCTTTCAATATTTTGAAAATAGTATTCCATTGTTTCTTGCATTTAGGACTTCTGTTGAGAAATCTGAGCTAGATCTGTAGTTGGTCATCATCAGAGTACAAAGGATAACTGAAGCCATGTGTGTGAGTGAGATCACCCACTGGAACCTAGAGATGAGGAATAAAAGAGAGCCAAGAAAGAACTCTTGAAAAAAGCCAACATTTCAGTGAGAAGAGGGGATAACGAAAGAGGCATTGTGAACTAGACTGAGAAGGAACAGCCAGAGATTTGTCCATATATTCAGGAATGCATCATGTAGACCAAGAAAAGAGGCAGTTTCAAAAAAGACTGAATGGTCAACAACATCCAATATTATAGAGAGGTGGAGTAAGATTAAATACTCAATGCTCACTGCATAAAACAGTATGTCCAAATTATTGAGTTTTCTTTTTTAAGGTAAGAAAGGTTTGTATCACTTTCAAATGCTGCTGAGAGGGAGCAGAGATCAGAAGGAAACCAAAAGAGAGGAAGAAAGAGGAAGAGAGAGGGGAAATGATGGTTTGTTGAGGTTCTAGAGGAGACTGGAAGACAAAGAGCACAGGTACATGGAGATCAAACAGTGATTATCAGTGTTTTCTGGGCTATGAGGAAAGGGACAGTCCAGATAAAGGTATATTTGTAGATGTAACGGAAAGAAAGCATTTGGGGGAGTATATGCTAGTAGCTTCTATCTTCCTTGTGAAATTAGAGTTAAGGACTTTTGTTGATAGTTAAGGAACTAAGTGAGTTAAGACCAATATTTTGGATATCCCTTTAGACTAGAACAAAGAACAAAAACATCTTCTAGAACAAACAAGATGTTCTTAAACATGCAATTGAAGCATTGTATTTCTTTTCCACAACTCTTTCTTTTATTTAATTTTTTAAGTTGTTATTTTAATTCCAGTTAGTTAACATACAGTGTTATATTAGTTTCAGGTATGTGATGCAGGGATTCATTTTTTTTTTTAAAGATTTTATGTATTTATTTGACAGATAGAGATCACAAGTAGGCAGAGAGGCAGGCTGAGAGAGGAGGAAGCAGGCTCCCTGCAGAGCAGAGAGCCCGATGCGGGGCTCCATCCCAGGACTCTGAGACCATGACCGGAGCTGAAGGCAGAGGCTTAATCCACTGAGCCACCCAGGCGCCCCTGATACAGGGATTCAACACTTCCATACATTACCTGGTGCTCACAACAAGTGTATTCTTTAATGCCCATCACCTGTTTAATCCATATCCCCATCCACATCCCCCCGGTAGCCATCAGTTGTTTCTTGCTTTTCTCTTCTTTTTCACAACTCTTAAAGGAAAATGAAGCAACATTTCTTCCTGTAGGTCCATTTTGATTTGTGATTCTGGTAAGAGAAGCTTTAAAGTATACAACTTACTCCCTGTTCTCGGCTCTGTTCTTGTCATATGGACAAAGTCAGCCTTCATAGGAGAGAAAGGAAGTGACTCTGAGAGAAGTAGCAACAAAGAAAGGAGAGATAATTTTTAAGTCCCTGGTTTTGGCTGCTCCTAACTGCATCTTCGCCCTCCCATAATTACATGTTCAATCCTTTTTTGGATTCTCTGACTCAATAACTTCCACTTAATTCTTTAAGCCAATTTGAGGTAAATTTCTGTTTGTTGGAATGGAAAGTTTATACTAGTAAATTATTAGTGCAAATGAACAAGACAGATAGAAACATTATAGGAGTTCAGAGGAGAGAGATTTCTTTGGCCTGGGAGGTGAAGAAAGATTTAATGACCTTACTCAAGGTCAAGGGAACAAGGACTAGTTATAGACTGCAGAGCTACATAAGCAGCCATCATAACAAATGGGAGAGGCATCTAAATACTAAAGGTGAATAAACTCACGGGGCGCCTGGGTGGCTCAGTGGGTTAAAGGTGAATAAACTCAAAATGAACTTGAACCCTACAAATAAAAGAAAATGTGGAAGACAGAATAATGGCCTCCCAAAGATGTCCATGTCCCCACAACTGTGAATGTGTTATCTAACACAGCACAGGGACTTTGCGGTTGTAACTAAATTAAGAATCTTAAAATGGGGAGATTATCCTGGATTTCCAGATGGGCCCAGTATAATCACAGGAGTCCTTATCAAGGAAATATGGCAGTGGGAGAGGCAGAGAAGATGTGATGATGGAAACAGAGACATATAGAAAGAGGAACTTAAAGATGCTGTACTTTGGGCCTTGAAGATGGAGAAAGAGGCCATGCATGAGCCAAGGAATGCAGGTCATCTCTAGAAGCTGGAAAAGGCCATGAAACAGATTTTCCTCTAGTGCTTCCAGAAGAAATCTGCTCTACTGACAGCTTAGCCCAGTGAAACCCATTTTGGATTTAGGAACTCCAGAATCATAAGACAATGAATCTGTGTGGTTTTAAGTCACTAAATTTGTGGTAATTTGTTACAACAGAAAGAGGAAACTAATACAGTAGGATAGGAGTGATTTGATTTTAAGAGATAGGTCTCCATTCTCATTATATTTAACCCTAATATTCAGATTTTTCAACCCAAGCCCAGATGCTACACATATCCATTGGCAAGCTTTGAACACAGAGCTTGGTTTATTGAACGACATTAATAAATAGATTTGCTGGGTAAGTAAATGTGTGCTATATTACTTCCATATCTCTGTTTCTAGCAATAACCCTGCCAAGTACCAACTCACATAAATACACACAACAGATTAATGTGTGTGTGTGTGTGTGTGTGCGCACATATGCTGTACAGGTCTTTTCCATCTAGATAAGCCTTTGATACCTCAAACATAATTTGTCCAAAATTGAATTACTGACTTTGTCTCTGCCTCTCTCTCTCTAATCTAAATTCTTTTTTATCTTCTTCCTTAAATGAGCAGGAGTCAGGAGTCCCAACTATCCACCTAGATAGCCAAGCCAGAAAACTGGGAGTCATCTGGTTTTCTGTCTCTTCACTCTCAGTCACCAAATCATAGAGAATCCGTATCTCTCCTCTCTCTCCCTGCTGATACCACCTTAGTTTGGGCATTACACTCTTTTATCTGGGTCAGAGCAAAACCTCATCATGAGTGGCCATGTAAGCAGCACCAGGAGCAGGACACCCCAGCCCCTGCCTGGCCCATCCTCTACCTGATCCTAGAGTTCTACCTATAACTACATTCTAAGCAAGTCATATTTTTTCTTAAAATCTTTTTGGGGTTCTTCATTGACTCCATAGTTAACCCCATGAAGTCTAACTCTTGTTGCATGGCATTTAGATCTCTCACATGAGCTCTTGAGGGGTACCATAGTGCCATGGTCACCATTTCAATCCTGACACCTTGCACATCGTCAGGCAAATAGTAATGACTAAATAATTATTTAAATAAAAAATGCTCTATTTTTCCAGCCTCCTCTCAGGCTATTCCCCACCTAATCCTTTACAATCTGACAATACCAAACTTATCATTATTCCCCAGATGGTCGATGCTGTTTCAGCCACATGACTGCAGTTTTGTTCCTTCTATGAGGAAGGTTTGCTCCCCACTGTTACAAGGAAAACAGAGTCAACCATCAAATTTTTTGAAGTGCTACTTCTTCTTGATTTTTTCTCAAGCCACCTACCCCACAGGCCTCAAACTCTCTTCTCTGTATTTGTTCTGAGCCTCACTTTTCTCATCATAAAATAACATTTCTTCAGCACTGTTTATGTGTCAGGTAATCGCCTAGGCATTGGAGATCCAGCAGTGAAGAAAAAAGAAAAAATTTCTGTCTTACATTCTACTGTTACTTCCGTCCTATCCATGATGCTGATGCTGGTTAGAGTTAAAAAGAATTCGTGTTCCAGGCACTATTCTAAGCACTTTACAATATAAACTCATTTAAGCCTCACAATAACCCCGTGAGGTAGAAAGTGTTATTACACTCATTTTACAGATGAGGAAAGTGAGGCATGGTTTTAGCAACTTGTTTAAGATTTCCAACTGGCAACAAGTGACTAATCTAGCATTCAAATTCAGGCAGTTTTATTCTAGAATCTGCACTCTCAACCACAATCTCATATGTATTTCTGTAACATATTGCACTGCAATATAAATTGTAATCATTGATCTCCACATCTAACATGATAATCTGTGCCTTCATTAAAACCAAGGACTATATTTAATTTCTTATGTATTGCTAAGGCCTACCATGCCTGGTTTCTAGTCAATAGGGACTCAGCTAATGTTTGTTGAACTATTGGCAACCCCAGTTGCAGTCAAATTGCTGAATAAAGGAAAGAACACTGTGGTAAGTGCTAAGCTTATGAACTTAAATATGTGAGATAAAAGAAAAAATGTTAAACCTTCATCCTCTTAAGTTCCTAATTTTTTATTGTGCCAAAATATGCACAACATAAAAAGTTATGATTTTAACCACTTCTAGGTATACTGTACTGTCACATTAAGTTGTACATATTGTGCAACTATCACTACCATCCACATTCAGCACTTTTTCATATTCTAAAACTAAAACGCCATAACCATTAAACAACAATTCCTTCTTCCCCGCTCCTCCTAGCCCCCAGACCACCATTCTATTTCCTGTCTCTGAATTTGGCTATTCTAGGTACCTCTTATAAGTGGGCTCATATAGTATTTTTCCTTTGATTACTGGCTTATTTCATTTGGCATAATTTGTTCAAGGTTCATCCATGTTGTAGCATTAAAATTGAATAATATTATTCTATTGTATGCATACTCTACATTTTGTTTATCCATTCATCATCCATTGATGGACACTTGGGTTACTTCTACTTTTGGATATTATGAATAATACTGCTATGAATATGAGTGTACCTCTATCTGTTCAAGACCCTACTTTTAACTTTCTGGGGTATATACCCAGTAATGAAATTGCTGGATGATATGCTAATTCTAAGCTTAATTTTTGAGGAGTCACCATAGTGTTTTCCATAGCAGCTGCATTATTTTACTGTTCCAACAGCAATCCACAAGGAAGGGTTCCAATTTCTCCATCCTACCAACAGTTATTTTCTGTGTGTGCATGTGTGTCTATGTTTGTATAATACCTATACCAACAGGTGTGAAGTGATACCTCATTGTGAAGTTCCTTGGGTTTTTGGACCGATGTTTATTTTTCTGGTCACTCTAAGTCCCCTATAAATCTCATACTACTCTTGAGTTCTAAACTGAAAAAAAACTTCTTTGAAATCATATGAATGAGGGACATTTCCCATAGAATAATATTTTCTTCATTTCTGCAATGTGATACGGAGGTGCTGAAATACCTGATATTTTGTGGTTAATACACAGCTTTTTCCTACTGTGTCAGTCCTAAATTAGCCTTTGTCTTCTCTTTAATGATATAGTTAATTTTGATCCTATTCTGTTTCTGTTCATCCAGTTCTCCAGGCAACTATATCCAAGAGTCACTGGCATGTTAATAAAAAAACATATTACTTATCAACTGCATTTTTTTAAATCTAAGAGCAAATTTTAAAACATTTTGTATTATACTGTTGTCATAACTTTATGAAGTTATAGGTATATTTGCTTTAATCACTGTTCCAAGAAAATTTACTTTTAAAAAGAAAGGGAACAGAGTTTATTGATTTCATGTGTGAAAGGCACTTTGCCTAAAAGAAAATTAAAATCAAACCTTTTTTTGACAACTTTCCTAATAAAATATCTCAAAGTATATAGCAATAGGCTAAATAGAGGAAAAACCCAGTGCACAGAACAATATATTTCACTGAATAAGGAGCTCAGTAACTTTGAACTTGATTACTTTGAAGCACATAAATGCAGAAAGAAAACAAACAAGCAGCTCAACAAATAATTAATTGCACAAATGGTTCAGTGAAAGAGGTCTATTCCTCCTCTTCTAATCATCCCTACCTTGGGTGGCAAGGATCAACCAGAAAGAAGAGAAGCATCAAAGGAGGTTTTACAAGAATATTTAGAAAGTCCTACAAAGGCATCAGTGGTACAAGTTGACTCCGTACCAAGAACAAGGCCATGCCTACCAAAGAAATGCAAAGTGTAAATTCTAGTAAAGGAACTAAATTAAGCATGAAGGATTATGTGGGTGCCAGGAATGCCACCATAGTCTATTTTACCTTATCAGAGAGGTGATTAATAAAAATGCATTTGCATCAAAGTCAGACCCACAAAGTAAAAATGCACCAACTATGGTCAATATAATGAACACCAGTCCTTAAATTTAATGTGCATATTTATCACCTGGAAATCTTGTAAAATGTAATTGTAAAATCATTGTTAAAATGCAGATTCTGAGTCAGTGGGTCTAGGATAGTGCCTGTGATTCTGCACAGATTCCTAGGTGATGCTAATCTAGGTGATCCATAGCGTATACAATTAGAAGTACAGAAAAATTGGGTGGAAATTGAACTCTTGAGGGCTTTTGGTAAAGTATTTGCTTTTTTGATAGTAAAGTAGACATTGTTGAGGCCACCATATTCCTCTGATTACAGCACAGATACAGGACCTGTTTCTGTAGTAGCCACTTGCAATCATGAGTAAAAAGCCACCAACCTAAGGTTGGTAGAAAAGAAATGTAGAAATTGCCTTTGGCTTTGATGTCATCTTTAAGCCACTGTACCATGCTTGGAATGCCTTGTAAAGAAAATAAATCCATATTTGGTTAAGCAACTGTAGAGGTCAAAGGTAGGATGCACCAAGATAGGGCACTTTAGCATGAATATTATTTGGAGTTAAAAGTCATCAAAACCCTGCAGATGCAGAAAAAGCTCTCCATCTCCCCCTCAACTACCTAAATTTACTTTGGAGAGGAGAGCTATTAACAAGAGAATCCCATTTACCTAAGAGCTTCATCTGTATATAGAGAGACCTCAGTTTCTCAAACCATCTCCCTTCACCTTCCTGCTATGGCCTTCCTCCCCTTCGTATCCTCGTTGCCTAAGCTATACCCCTCTCCTTAGCTCATATAAGCTGCGTATTGCTTCATCTTTGGAATTTCATGTTTGTGTGTATTCCCTCTACGTACATCTATTAAATTTGATTTTCTCCCGTCTTGTATCAATTTGAGTCTAAGTCTAGCTAAAAGGACCCAGAAGGGCAATCAGGTCTTCCTCCCTGACACCACTATTAATTAGGTGAAAACACTCCTAGTTAATACATACTGGTTAGAGGTACCAATGTGTAAACTATGGACCAAAAAACAAACCGACAAAGAAAACAAAACAAGTAGGAAAGGAAGGGCGTAGGAAGAGAAGCAAAGGACATGGGGAATCCACTGAGATAGGCTTCTTTGAATAAGCAAGCATCTACTGTAGACAAGTGAGCTCTGGCTTTTTCAGAAATAATCCAAAAAGAATTCCTTGTAATGTCAAAATAATGTCAGTAATCTGCCTTCCCAACTCACATATATAATAACTGATATTTACTGAGTAGTTACCATGTGTCTGTTATGCCCCAATAATGGGTCCGTGATTAAAGGAGCGAGAGTGATACACAGCGAAGGTCAAGCAAAGCTTTATTTCGCGCCAAGCATCAAGAATCTAACCAAACATTCGGGGCCACACCTCTTACAAGAGAGGGCGACCCTTCTCTGTTTCACAGACTAGCTTTTAAGGGCAAAGGCAATGCGGTCAGGCCTGGCCACGCACAGGTGGCCAATGAGATTGTAACACACACAGGAAACTCCACAGTGATGCTAGATGACCAATTGAGTTACAATTTACCCTAGTAGACATTTGAACCAGCCTACTACACCTTGATTGGGATTGGTGCCCAAAAGGCTCCCAAAGGGCAGGGCCCATACTCCTTGGTAACCAGGGAGACAGTATGCATCCCCCCACTGATCGGATGTCTCCACCTGGCCTGACCCACCTTTGTATCTGGACTTTGTTACCTGTAAATCCCCTGGGGAAAGAGGAGCAGGGACAGTTTCTAAATAGGTCCTTACAGTGTCCGCCAGTGTTCTAAGCATCCCATATATGTTTGTAATTCATTTAAGTATTAAAACTATTCTTTGAGGCAAGTTTAATATTCTCCTCACTACTAATGAGGAAATTGAGGCACGGAAATATTAAGTAGCTTAACCAAGTTCACTCATTCAATGATAAAGCTGGGATTTGAATTCAGGCAACACAACTCCAAAACCTTGAGTTCTCAACTACTTTGTCTTATTCCAGCCACACAAGAAAAGACCTCTGGTATCTGTGGCTTGAAAAAGGAATGCATATGTGTATATGGAGTTGAACACCCATCTCAATAAACTTCAGTCCCCGAGGGGCTTAGTCCACAGGTAGGAAATTACTCTCCTGATCTGGTTCTGCCATTAACATCTCTAGTTTATCTTCTCCAGATAAGAAACATTTGAAACTTTAAAACTTCAATTTTAGAATCAGACATTTAATAGAGCTATGAATATAACCAATCCCTGTTTGGGCACAAAAATTCTAATTATAAAATAATTTGGGGTCACTTAAAGACAGTCATGACCCAGACTACTCTATCAGTCAATTAGAGAAAGAAGCATTGTTATTCAGACTACAAGAGCAAACAAAATTCTGGTACATGTTCTTCCTTTGTCAAAAAAAAAAAAAAAGAATAAATAAAATTTAAAAATAAAACAAAAAAAATTAGACTAGTAAAATTAAAGTAAGATAAAATAAAACATTAAAATCCTATCCATTCTTTAAGACTCAGATTGACTCCCTAAATCCATCTTTAGCCCTGACTCAGAATTCCTTGTGTAAGGACCTATTTTAGCCAGAGCACTTCTACCCAGGTTAAACAATAACCTTGTTGTTTAACCCTTAAACTGTCCCTACCCTTCTTCCCCCAGGGGACTTACTTAAAAACAAGTCCCCGGAAACCAGTCCCAGGTAACAAAGCCCAAGTACAAGGATGGGTCAGATGAGGTGGAGACATCCGATCAGTAGGGGGGCGCATACTGTCTCCCTAGTTACCAAGGAGTATGGACCCCACCCCTTGGGGAACCTTTTGGGTGCCAATTCAGACCAAGGTGATAGGCAAATATCTACTAGGGTAAATTATAATTCAATTGGTCACTTATGTGTGACCTAACATGACTATACAGTTTTTTCTGTGTGTTAAAATTTCATTGGCCGCCTGTGCGTGGCCGGGCCCAACCACATGGCCTTTGCCCTTAAAAGCTCGTCTGTGAAGCAGAGAGCGGTCACCCTCCCTGTAAGAGGCATGGCCCCGAACGTTCAGTTTGATTCTTGATGCTTGGCGTGAAATATCACCTTACACCAGTTAGAATGGCCAAAATTAACAAGACAGGGAACAACATGTGTTGGAGAGGATGTGGAGAAAGGGGAACCCTCTTACACTGTTGGTGGGAATGCAAGTTGGTGCAGCCTCTTTGGAGAACAGTGTGGAGATTCCTCAAGAAATTAAAAATAGAAATTCCCTGATGACCCTGCAATTGCACTCCTGGGTATTTACCCCAAAGATACAGATGTAGTGAAAAGAAGGGCCATATGTACCCCAATGTTTGTAGCACAATGGCCACAGTCGCCAAACTGTGGAAAGAACCAAGATGCCCTTCAACGGACGAATGGATAAGGAAGATGTGGTCCATATACACTATGGAGTATTATGCCTCCATCAGAAAGGATGAATACCCAACTTTTGTAGCAACATGGACGGGACTGGAAGAGATTATGCTGAGTGAAATCAGTCAAGCAGAGAGAGTCAATTATCATATGGTTTCACTTATTTGTGGAGTATAACAAATAGCATGGAGGTCATGGGGAGTTAGAGAGGAGAAGGGAGTTGGGGGAAATTGGAAGGTGAGGTGAACCATGAGAGACTATGGACTCTAAAAAACAATCTGAGGGGTTTGAATTGGCGGGTGGGTGGGAGGTTGGGGTACCAGGTGGTGGGTATTATAGAGGGCACGGATTGCATGGAGCACTGGGTGTGGTGAAAAAATAATGAATACTGTTATGCCGAAAATAAATAAAAAATAAATTAAAAAAAAAAAAAAAGCTTTGCTTGACCTTCACTTTGTATCATTCTCGCTCCTTTAATCACGGACCCATTATTGGGGGACCTAATACTTGCTCCTTCTGTCTGCCAGCTATCACAGATTTTTATTGCCGCATTTATCACCTTGTATTCTAGAACTTCATAGGTCTACCTCCTTCACTGAACTATAGATTTCTTAAGGGCAAGCACTTTTTTTTTTATCTTCTAGCTTATCGCAAAGCAAATCCCCTGCAAAAATTCTGGGAACAAGTCTAAAGGCTGTATGACATGTATATATAGTCATAACTTATTTATCATGCTTTGTTTTATTGCACTACCAGATAATTGTGTTTTCTACAGATTGAAGGTTTATGGCAACCCTGCATTGAGCAAGTCTATTGTCACCATTTTCCTGACAGCATTTGCTGACTTCATGTCTCTGTTGTCACATTTTGGTAATTCTTGTAATCTTTAAAATTTGTTCTTACTATTGTATTTGTTACTATCATCTGTGATCAGTGAACTGTGATGTTAATATTGTAATGGGGGGGTGCAACATGAACTGTGCTCATATAAGACAGTAAACATAATAAATATTTTGCATGTTCTGGCTCCCCAAAGACTGACTGTCCTAACCATTCCTCCATCTCTCTCCACCTCCTCAGGCCTCCCTGTTCCCTGAGACACAACCAAAGTTGGGTTAGTCTAGTTAAGAACCCTATAAGGGCCTCTGGGTGTTCAAGTGAAAAGAAGAGTCACGTGTCTCTAACTTTAAATCAAAAGCTAGAAATTATCAAACTTAGTGAAGAAGGCATGTCAAAACCCAAGATAGGTTGAAAGCTACGGCTTTTTTTTTTTTTTAAAGATGTATTTATTTATTTATTTGACAGAGATCACAAGTAGGCAGAGAGGCAGACAGAGAGAGAGGAAGAAGCAGGCTCCCTGCTGAGCAGAGAGACTCCCCCCACCCATGCAAGGCTTAATCTCAGGACCCTGGGATCATGATCTGAGCCAAAGGCAGATAACCCACTGAGCCACCCAGGCACCCCAAAAGCTCGGGCTCTGTGCTTAAGAGTTAGCAAAGTTGTGAACGCAAAAGCAAAGTTTTTGAAAGAAATTAAAAGTGCTACTCCAGAGGACACACAAATGTTAAAAAGTAAAATAGCCTTATTGCTGATATGGAGAAAGTTTTAGTGGTCTGGATAGAAGGTCAAACCAGCCACAACACTCCCTTAAGCCAGAGCCTAAGCCAGACAAAGCAAGGCCCTAACTCTCTTCAATTCTGTAAAGGTGGAGAGAGGTGAGGAAGCTGCAGAAGAAAAGCTGGAAACTAGTAAATGTTGGTTCATGAGGTTTAAGGTAAGAAGCTCTTTCTATACTGTAAGAAGCAGCAAGTGTGGATGTAAAGCTGCAGCAAATTATCCGGAAGATCTAGGTAAGATAATTAATGAAGGCAGCTAGAGTAAACAACAGATTTTCAATGTAGATAAAACAGCCTTCTATTAGAATATGCCACCTAGGGCTTTTCATCTCTAGAGAGGTAAAGTTAATGCCTGGCTTCAAAGCTTCAAAGGACAGCTGCTTCTCTTGTTGGGGACTAATGCAGCTGGTGACTTTAACTTGAGTTTACGCTCATTTACCATTCTATACATCCTAAGACACTTATGGATTATGCTAAATCTACTTTTCCTGTGCTCTATAAATGGAACAATAGCCCAATGATGGCACATCTGTTTCCAGCATGATATACTGAATGTTTTAAGCCCACTGTTGGGACCTACTACTCAGAAGAAAACATTCCTTTCAAAATATTCCTGCTCACTGACAATGCACTTGATTACCCAAGAGCTCTGATGGAGATGTACAATGAAATTAATGTTGTTTTCATACCTTCCAACACAATATCTGCAGCCCATGGACTGAGAAATCATTTTGACTTTCAAGTATTACTATTTAAGAAATATATATCTTAAGGCTATACCAGCATCTGATGAATCTGGGCAAAGTAAATTAAAAACCTCTGGAATGGATTCACCATTTTAGATGCCATTAAGAACATTGGTGGAATGCCTGGCTGGCTCAGTACATAGAACATAATCTCAGGATTGTGAGTTCGAGCCCCATTTTGGATGTAGAGTTTAGTAAAAAATAAACAAACAAACAAATGAAAAACACAAAGAAACAAAAAAATTTGCGACTCATGAAAAGTGGTCAAAATATCAACATTCACAGGAATTTGGAAGAAGTGGATTCCAACTCTCATGGATGACTTTGAGGGACTCAAAGTGGAGGAAGTAACTACAGATGTGGTAGAAACAGCAAGAGAACCAGAAGTAGAAGTGGGGCCTGAAGATGTGACTGAACTGTTGCAGTCTTGTGGATTAAGCATTGCTTCTTATGGATAAGCACAGAAAGTGATTTCTTGAGATGGAAACTACTGGTCAACATATTGTAAAAATGTTGAAATGACAAAAAAGGATTTAGAATATTACATAAACTTAGTTGGTAAAATAGAGGAGGGGTTTTGAGAGAACTGACTCCAATTTTGAAAGATGCTTTATTGTGGGTAAAATGCTATCCAACAGCATTGCATACCAGAGAGAAATCATTCGTGAAAGGAAGAATGGATCAAGGTGTCAAAATTCCTTGTTGTTTTATTTTAAGAAATTATCACAATCACCCCAAACCTTCAGCAACCACCACCCTGATCAATCAATAGCCATTGACATCAAGGCAAGGCCTTCCACCTCAAAAAAGATTATGACTCACTGAAAGCTCAGATGATGGTTAGCATTTTTTAGCAATATTTTGAATTAAAGTATGTACATGGTTTTTCAGACATCATTATATTGCACACTTAACAGACTGTAATATAGTATACACATAACTTTCATATGCCTTGGGAAATCCAAAAATTCATTTGAATTTATTGGGATATTCACTTTATTGCAGTGATCTGGAACTGAACCTGAAATATCTCCAAGGAATGGCTGTAATATGTTTCCCCAGATGAGACTGCTTATTCTCCCCAGTTATAAAAATCTAGTCTTCTGGATTGGAAAAGAATATTTTAATGAGAAATATGTGAGACTCTGGTTTTTGCACCGGAATTTTCACCATTTATTTCTAACAGTCTTCCACAGATAGAGGGCTTGACAGATGATGAGTTGGCCTCCTTACCAGGGAAAATTATGTGTCCTCAAAAGTACAGCATAGGGCTTGTAAATATTGTTTGGGAAGCAGAACAGGGTTTCTGCTTCATTCTGACACCTATTAGCTGTGGACTTTGAACAAGGTATTAAGTTTCAATTTTCTCATTTTTAAATGAATAAACATGTATTCATAGGGTTATCATGAGTATTAAATAGTCGACAGATTCAAAGAATGTCACATAGTGCTTGGTACATAGTAAATGCTTAGTAAATACTTTGAAAAGTTTAGAGGTATTATGCTCTATCATAGGTTCTGTTCACCAGAAAGATCCTGAGACAAGGATTTGGGTACAAGCGATTTACTAAGGAAATTCTTGAAGGAAAAAAAAGTAAGGGAGTAGGAGAAGCAGGACAGGGAAAGAATAAATCAAGCAGGTGTGCTGATTGAAGGTAAAATCTAGTGGAAGTGGTTTCAGGCTGATCCCACAGGGACCTTTAGTGTATATGTTACACTCTGGAATTTGTTTCAATCTGAAGCAGAGACACTGAGATTTTCATCTCTGCATCTGTTATTCACTGACTAAGGACCACCTGGGAGAATATAAGCTATCTCTGGTTGTCTGCATAAATGGACAAAGCAACTCCAGTAGCCTGATGACCCTTCTCCAGAGAAGAGTTGTCTCAGTGTGGGCAACTGAAAGCAAAAGCACCCTGATGCAGGGGGGAAGGAGTATTCAGGAACAGTAAAAGGAATATGAGGGCATTGGGAGAGAGCCCTGAGTATCTACCACCATACCCCAAGCTGTAACCAACCAGGCAAAATGTCATCACCTCTATGTCTTTCACTCTCCTAGTTATGTAAACGTGGACAATTTATTTAACATCTTCGATCTCTGTTTCACCATTTATAGAAGGAGAATGACAATACTATCTCAAAAGTGATTATGAAAATTATTGCAACAAAAACCATAAGAAACCTAGGAATAAACCTAACCAAAGGGGTGGAAAGACCTATACTGTGAAAACTATAAAACACCAATGAAAGAAATTGGAGATGACACAAAGAAATGTGAAAACATTCCATGCTCACGGTTTGGAAGATCAAACATTGTTAAAATGTCTATACTGCCCAAAGCAATCCACATTTAATGTAATCCCTTTCAAAATACCAACTGTATTTTTCACAGAGCTAGAACAATACTAAAATGTATATGAAGCCACATAAGACCTCAAATAGCCAAAGCAAACTTGAAAAAGAAAAGCAAAGCTGGAGGCATCACAGTTTCAGACTTCAAGTTATATTACAAAGCTGTAGTTACTGGCACAAAAATAGATACATAGATCAATAGGACAGAACAGAAAACCCAGAACTGAACCCACAACTATATGGTCAATTAATCTTTGACAAAGCAGGAAAGAACATCCAATTAGAAAAAGACAGTCTCTTCAACAAATGGTGTTGGGAAAACTAGATGGCTACATGTAAGAATGAAGCCGGACCACTTTCTTACACCAAACAGGAAAACAAATTCAAAATGGATTAAAGTCCTAAATGTGAGATCTGAAACCATAAAAATCCTAGAGGAGAACACAGGCAAAGAACACTACTTCTTTGACATTAGCCATAACAACTTCTTTCTAGATGTCTGAGGTAAGGAAAACAAAAGCAAAAATAAACTATTGGGATTTCATAAAAATAAAAACCTTCTGCACAGTGAAGGAAACAATCAGCAAAATTAAAAGGCAGCCTTTGGAATGGGAGAATATATTTGCAAATGACATATCAGATAAAGAGCTAGAAGGCAAAATCTATAAAGAACTTACCAAACTCAACACCCAAAAAATAAATAAACCAGTTAAGAAATGGGCAGAAGGTATGAACAGATATTTGTCCAAAGAAGATATACAGGTGGCAAATAGACAAATGAAAAAAATCCTCAACATCACCCATCATCATGGAAATACAAATCAAAAGACAGAGATACCACCTCATACCTGTCAGAATAGCTAAAATTAACACAGGAAACAACAGTTATTGGAGAGGATGTGGAAAAAGGGGAATCCTCCTACACTGTTTGTGGAAGTACAAACTGGTCCAGCCACTCTGGAAAACAGTATGAAAGTTTCTCAAAAAATTAAAAATACAATTGTACTAGTATGTATTTACCCAAAAATATAAAAATACTAATTCAAAGGGATATATGCACCATGATGTTTATAGCAGCATTATCTATAATAGCCAAATTATGGAAAGAACCCAATGTCTATCAACTGATGAAGGATAAAGAAAATGTGGTATGTATATACAATGGAATATTACTGAGCAATAAAAAAGAATGAAATCTTGTCATCTGCAACAACATGGATGGAGCTAGAATGTATTATGTCAAGTGAAGTAAGTTAGAGAAAGATAAATACCACATGATTTCACTCATACGTGGAATTTAAGAAACAAAACAAATTAGCAAAGGGGGAAAAAAGAAAGCAGAGCGGTAGGCAAACCAAGAAACAGACTCTCGACTATAGAGAACAAATTGATGGCTGCCAAAAGGGAGGTGGGTGAGGAAATGGGTTAAAGAGGTGATGGGGATTAAAGAGTGTATTTGTTGTGATGAACACCAGGATTGTATGGAAGTACTGAATCACTGTATTGTACACCTGAAACCAATACTACACTGTATGTTAACTGAAATTTTGATTTAAAAAAAAACCTTCACAAAATTCAATGTAAATTAATGAAAATCAAATAAAAAATTTTAAATAAACCAATTCTCAAAAAGTAGCAGAGTATCTAAGCTAGAATGGGTACAGAACAAACATTAATTCTCCCTAATCTTACAGATTCACTCTATATAAGAAGAATGGAGTATAAAGATCACTTTGAACACATGAATTTGTAAGTACTTCCTTGTGGCATAAAATTCTTTGGACAAATTTTCTGTTGAAAGCAATTTTGTTCAAAGGATTTTTCTCCTTATGGCTCTTTCAATTCTTCTGATTACATGAAGAGAAATTCTTCAATTTAGGATTCTATTTTATAATATTTCTACAATATTCCACTAACCTTACAACTTCTAAAAAGAAAGGGGTGCCTTGGGCTCAGACTACAGCTAGTTAACAAATAGCAGCAGAAGCAGCAGCCGGGAAGAGTAAGGAGGGGCTGGCTCAGTCTTGGTGAGCAGGGAGGCATTAGAAGAGGTCATACTGGGCTAAAAGCTAGATGTCCCTGGTTTGGGCTTTGCCACTTACCTTCCTAGGACATGTGATGTCCTCTAAAACATCAGTGGTTCCACTACATGGTCTGTCACGTATCTTCCAGCACCCAAACTCTAATACATGGATATTCAAATCTCAAGTCCTAAATCCTGAAATCTGGAGGACTTCCTATGTATAAAATGTAGAGAAGTTCAGAGAAGTGAAATGACAGGCTGGATTAAGGTAGTAGAATTCAAGCTAGATATTGAAGAATAAGCAAGAACTAGAAAAATAAGTATGGTCTAGGGCATAAGAGTGGAAAGTAAAAATAATTTTTCATAAAATATGAAACCTTTTTGATTAGAGGGAAAGGTTTATTATAGATAGTATTAGGAAATAAAACTGTAAGTTATAAATTGACCAGAATGTGGTATATTCTGAGCAGCAAGAACAGAACTATGTCAATATAAGATAATGATAAGTTCTTGAAGAATTAGAGAAAGGGGTTCCTGGCTGGCTCAGTTGGTGAAACATGCAGCTCTTGATCTCAGGCTCATGAGTTCAAGCACCATGTTGGCTTGAACTCACATTATTGTTGGCTAAGTAATCTGTAAGAAAGCTTCCAAATTCCCTGGTTATGAGATGAACAATCCTTAAAAATTGAGGTGTTGGGGCGCCTGGGTGGCTCAGTGGGTTAAGCCGCTGCCTTCGGCTCAGGTCATGATCTCAGGGTCCTGGGATCGAGTCCCGCATCGGGCTCTCTGCTCGGCAGGGAGCCTGCTTCCCTCTCTCTCTCTCTCTGCCTGCCTCTCCATCTACTTGTGATTTCTCTCTGTCAAATAAATAAATAAAATCTTTAAAAAAAATTGAGGTGTTTATACCATTAGATTGATATTGTAAAGCAATCAGTTGAATGGGGCATAGTTCCCCAAAAGGGAGAGAAAATAGAATCATCTCCATCTGTACATCCCCATGGAAAGAATGCGTAGGAAAGCAGACTTCCCTTGATTATGTAAGACTATATAGCTGTTTACAACCATAAATACATCTCCTTATGGGTTTGGATATGCACATTTGGGAGTAAGGGCAGGAAGTTTAAGTATCACTTCGTGGAACAGAAAAAAATGTATTTGGAGTTCTAGGAATTTAACAATCCTGGAAGGAAAGAGTGAGAAGCAGAGAGTGATAGAAGGAAAGGGAGAACTAGGCACTAGTTAGAAAAAAATATATGAGATCCCCTTAATGGAGGCATGTCTCCAAGACATAAAAGAACATGTGATTTCACATTGTTCCCCACTTAATGTTTTGGGCTTTAAAGTAAAAAGCAAAAACAAAAAACAGTCATTTCCCTTTCAAAGACTGGAACTGTTTTGGAAATAGACATAGGAGTCAGACAGGTCACCAAAATATTGACTGTATCAGTGGTGAAGTTGGACTAATAAATATGACTTGACCTGAAGCCACAATTGGGATTTCTAATGCTTCTCTCCAAGTCTAGAACTCAGATACTTCCTCTGCCATCCCCCAAAACAGTAGCAAACACAGCCTGCAAAGTTACTTGACTAGGTGTGGAGAGAATCACAAACTCACATAAAATGAACACTAGTCATAAGGCAGGAGACTGGTTTCCAGATCTGGCTCCAGAAGGCAGGAATGAATCCAGACCCATGTGTGCTTAGCACAAAAAATTTAGAATAGAATATATATACTGTGGACTGGCAGATCCAAAGGAGAAGGAGGAAGAAATACCATTCCATCCAGGAAATAAAAAATGAAATCATAGACCATATGCCTGCCTCAGTGAAACAATCCAAATCCTCTTCCCATAAGGAAAAAAAAAATGCTATTATTCTCTTAGCATGTGATTGACTCATAATTTAAATATCCTATATGAAGAAACCTCTGTCACCATTGTGATCAGAAATCTCTTTCCCTGGATAACTCAGAGTTGTTCAGTGAAATTCCCAGAAAAGAGGAAAATCTGGGATGGGATGTTAAAAAGAAAGAAAGAACATCCAATTAGTATCCCATTTTCTTAACTTGACATTCAACCTGTGAGGAATACAAGGAATTTCTATCATTGACAAATTTAATGTGGGAAAAGAGAAATCTGTTTATTTTATAGCTTTACGGAAACAGTGTTACTCATTCAAATGTGAATACATCTTGGCTTAACACAGCCAATAAAATGTGTGTCAGAGATGGAATGAGACTAGGATAGGGAATTATTAACACAGTAAAGGTAAATTCTCCTGAGATCCTAAATGCACAGCCAAACAATTAATACTGCATAACAGAAAGTGTTATCCACTGGAATCAATTATTATTCAAATTTCACCAACTATTTTCCTTCTGGGGCTAAGATCTAAAAACTAAACTTTATAAAAACTGTATTTTGAAGTTTAGTATAGGCTTTTTAATATATATTAAATGTTTTATACAGAAACAATGCATAGTAATTATATTTACCAAAAAAATTACCAATTTTGCAGTATTGCTATATCAACCTGGAGATCTTACAAAAAAGTGAAATAAAAATTAATACCACCAAATCTGGAATGATTATATGATAATTAAGGACATGGGGAAGAGTCAAGCAAAAAGGCACCAGCATTATTGGCCCACATATCCCCAATCTGTATATAATCAAAGAGGAAACTAAAATTAAAAGCTATGTAATAATAAATGTCAACTATATCAATGAAATAAAATAGGCTATCTACAATGGAGTATGTTATGTTAAAACTGTGGGAAAAAAAACAATCAAACTTGTGAGACACAGCCAAAATAATATCCAATGTACTTGTTGTAGTATTTATTCATAAACAACAATAAAATAAAAATAAATTAGCCTACAATCAACATAAGAGGCTAGAAAAATAATTGCGTTATAAATCTAAAAATAATGGAAGCAATGACTAATAATAAAAGGAGTTAATGAAATAATGAGCATTACCACCAATAATAATCAAAAACAGCAAAAATAGTTTTGAAATGTATAATTTCTGGGGTTAGCAAAGGTATAGGGAGAAAACTTTGTCTTACGTCATATAATCCCTCAAATAGAAACATAAATACCTCTAACTGTTCACCAATGAGGGAACTCTTAAATGACAGTTAATCCATATTAAAAAATTATATTATTTAAAAGAACAAAAAAATAAAAATGGTAATAGGTAATTAAAAGAAGAGCTAATTCTACATGAACTACTATACACTAGGTTTCCTAACTTCATCCATGCACTTATCATCTTTAGGATTGCTGTCATGTTCATATACCCACTCTACAATTTTCTTAACATGTTTAAATATTTCTAAATATATGTTTACATTTTCTAAATATATGTTTAAATCTTAATATATGTTTCTCTTGAATAAAGAAAAACCACCCTGCTTTTCTAACAGTAGTATCTGTGAAATCATATGTCAGTCAACGACTACATTTTTTCAAAATTCCTTGTCCCAGCAACAGATAAGCAAACCCAACCCTTTTGAATGCCCTACGTGAGCCTGTCTGCTTGAGCAGGATTTAATTTAGACCAATTTAGCAAAGTCCTTTCTGATTTGTGACCAGCCAGCTTCTGCAGAATGTCTATTCAGTCTGAGTTGATGGAGACAGTGGCCCTTGAGACTGGACCAGCCAAATGAAAATCTGTAAAGGCAGACTAGCAATAAGCAGAAATTGCTATGAGACACCAGAGCAGCCCCCTACCTTCCTTTTTATGAAGAGTATTATAAATTCTGTAAGGGATATAGATGGAAAATAAGTCAAGGGCATACATTTATCTCTAATTCCATGGGGGTCCTTTTGCAGGACCCGTGAAGCATCATTCCTTTCTGTGCCAGCAGGGACAAGTAGAGGGGGACTGTTACAAATACTCATCTATTTTCATGGAGCTGCATGTGCCCAGGTCTTACGGGGAGATTTTCCCAATCCCTCTGGCAAAGATGAAGCACCTTTCTTTTAATCTAACTCCAATTTTTATTGAGGGAGTAATAGCACCTCCTCAAATATCATGCAAATGCCAATGGGGATCTGAGTCCCTCAGGTTTCTCCAACTTTCAAAGGTTTTGGACAAACCTCTGTTTAGCCACTGTGATATGTCATTATTTGGGGTTAAAATGATAACCATTTACTAATTCAGTGAGTCCATCAGTCAAAAACAATTTTCTGAGCACAAACTCTACAGGATGGGTGTATACTTTGTTTATTTGAAGCCCCCAAGATAGAATTCAGGGAGAGGTAGAGGGCAATAGAAGAGAGGTCAGCAAGGGAACCAGGACAAGACTGCCTCAGATATATTTCTTAATGCTCAGCCCCTACCAACTCCAAATAATCATATTTCCATGGAGTTGCCAGTATAACAGCTCCATACTGTATCTTGTACAACATATTAGTTTCATAAATGTAAACTTATCTCATAATATTCCTGAGAAAATAGAGTGATGGTGTAGGATACTGCCTAAAAGGGCAAAGTCTAGACACATGTGATAAAATGCCTCTTGTAAGGATGTTACTTGTTCAGAATGCAACATAGTTACCCTCCTACTGAAACTCTTAATTTAAATATATTTTCTGGTCTTCTATTTCCAGTTCTCTGGGTTTCTGATGAGTACTGGTTCTTTTGTTTTAGAATTAGACATTATTTTATCCATCAGTACAGTTCCTAAGCTGACCCCCTTTCTCCCCTTTCTTAAAAAATCTTATATTATTTGTGTTGTGAAACCATATTGCTTTACCGTGGAGTAATTAAATCCATGGGCTTCAGGGTAAGAATGCTGCATTCAGATCCTGACTCTGCCATTTACTAGCTATGTGATCTTGGTAAGTTACTGAAACTATGTGCTGCAGTTTCCCCCACACATAAAATGAAGATAATATTCATACTGGGTGGCTCAGTGGGTTAAAGCCTCTGCCTTCGGTTCAGGTCATGATCCCATGGTCCTGGGATCGAGCCCCACATCAGGCTCTCTGCCCAGCAGGGAGCCTGCTTCCTCTTCTCTCTCTGCCTGCCTCTCTGCCTACTTGTGATCTCTCTGTCAAATAAATAAATTTTTTTTAAAAGATAATATTTATACTTAAGAGAGTTACAGTGAAGATTGAGAAATCTCTGCCCTAGTAAGCACTAAGTAAATGTTAACTATCAAAATTGCTCACTTTGCTTCATATACCACACTTTTTTTTTTAAGTGGGTGCAAGGCAAGATTTATTAAAGGCACTCTCCCTCGAAATTTCAGGGCTCAGGAGAAGGGGAGCCAAGAAAGTTGCGCTAAGAGGAGGTGGGCACCCACAGGCGAAGTTCCTCTACTCCGGAGAGGGGAGTGGGGGAAGTCGCACTCCCACACTCTTTTGATATACTTGCCTAAAAACACTCTATTCATTCTTTATGAACAGGATTTTTAAAAATTTACTTTAATAACTATCAAATCTTCCTTAATTTGTCTGTCTTTAAATTTTTAAGTTAGGGTGTGCCTGGGTGGTTGAGTTAGTTGGCAACCAACTCTTGATTTTGGCTCAGGTCATGATCTGGAGGATCCTGGGATTGAGTCCTTCCTTGGGCTCCATGCTCAATGGGGAGTCTGCTTGAGGATTCTTTCCCTTCTCCCTCTGGCCTGCTTGCATTCTCTCTCTCCCTTTCTCTCCCCCAGACATCCTTAAATTTTAAAATAAAATAAAATAAATTTTAGGTTAGGTTTCAAGGCCACCTTACCTCATTTGGTGTTATTTACATTTAATAATCTTATATTCTCTTCCATTAATTATACCCTTGGTGAATAATCTAAATATTTATTAATTCTCTCTGTAAAATGGAGTAACAACATTCCCATTATTGTTTCTATCCATTTAATTAGAAAATTTTATTGATTTTCACACTGTACTGTATAGAAAATATAGTCTTCCTATATGCAGAAAATGAACCAGAAATAGAAAGTACAGAAAATATGTTTCATGAGGAAAATGGGCAGTTTTTTACAAAAAGATCTGATCTCAGGATGCCTGGGTGGCTCAGCTGGTTAAGCATCTGCCTTTGGCTCAAGTCATGATCCCAGGGTCCTGGGTTCCAGCAGGCCTTGGGCTCCCTTCTCAGTGGGGAGCTTGCCTCTCCCTCTGTCTGCTGCTCCCTGTACTTGTGCACACTCACACTCTCTCTCTCTGACAAATAAATAAATAAAATCTTTTTTTAAAAAATCAGATCTCTGCTTTAGGTCACTTTTACAGTAATATGCAATAAAATGATTGTGTAAACTGAAGTCAAACATTTTGTTACATATTATAACATTGACCTTTACATGGAGAGAGAAACAAAGTGAAAGAAAAGCCTTTGAACAAACCAACTTTGGGGCCAGGAATGCCTTGACAGGAACAATGGGGTTCTTAAGTTTTGTCTTCCTCTTAGTCCTATACCTGCTGCAGGAGTCCAATACTTCCCTCATTCAGCTGAGTAACAATGGCTATGAAGGCATTATCTTTGCTACAGACCCTCGAGTGCTGGAAGATGGAAAAATAATTGAACAGATAAAGGTAAGAAAGAAATGGGGTTTCTATTTGAATTGTGGAGAAGGAAAAACATTGTTAATAATTATGGAAACATCTGAATGCTGCAGGAAGCTTAAAAGCATCATGGTACAGTAAAAATAATGTTGGAATGGCAGAGGAAATTGGAAGTTCAAGGTCGGGTTCTATCCTGTTTGACCATAAGACCAGAGACAAGGCCTAGAGCCTCCCTGATCCTCAGTTTCTTCATCTGTATTCAATGAGCAATTGAATTCATCTGTTCCTTGAACACTGATTTAATGAATACTTAGGACATAACAGGGAGATGAAAGAGTGACTTAATTCCTTGCCCTAATTAATTATTTGCTCTCATGCAGTACACATTCTTTTTATATAATATAGACAATAAAAACATGCAAAATATAGCACGTCAGATGGTAGTACGTTGCCATGGAGTAAAGTAAATCAGCAAAGGGGGATAGCAGTGCTGGTGGGGCTGGGTGGGAGGCTAATGTGTGTTACTGTTTCATGTATGGCAGTCAGGAAAGGACTCACTGTTGATGGTGATATCTGAGTGGCAATCTGAGATGAGTAAGGGAAGAACCCACTGAAAACCTGGAAGAGGGAACAGTAAGCATGCTTGATGTGACCAGCAGGAGATGATGGCAAGGAAGAAGGATGGGGAGAACTGAACATGGGAGACACAGGAGGCACAGACCACTGGAAAGACTTGGGCTTTTCTTCTTCTGGGTGTTGTGAGAATCCATGGAAGGATTCTGGGCAGAGGAGGGGTATGCTCTTTCATGCATTTTCTGGTATCACTCTGACTGCAGTGTTGAAGAAATTCTGTAAAGGGCTTCTACTTATCATTCATCCTGTATGGCTCTATTACAGCACAGAGGTGTGAAGGGACACCAGGTAGGAAGCTATTGTAGGTGAGAAGTGGTGGTGACCAGGAATAGGGATATTGTGCTAGAGATCATTAAAGTGGTATAATTCTGAACATATTCTGAGGGTATCATAGACAGATTTGCTGATGGTTTAGCAAATGCTGATGGTTTAGCATGGGGGAGAGGGGGAGGGAAAAATAGAACTCAAGGAAGACTTCAAGGGTTTTGGCCTGAACATTAAGAAGGATGAAATTATCATCAGTTGAAAAGGTGAAGACTGTAAATGGGGGAAAAAATAGCAGGTGGGAGATCAGGACTTTTTATGAAGCATTTTGAATTTGAGATGCTTATTAGACATACATATAGATGGAGATAGGAATCTGAATTCAAGGGGGAAATGTGAGTGGAGATAAAAATCTGGGGGTCATCAGTGTGTAGAATGAGATTTAAAGCCATGGGACTAAATGAGTACATTAGGAAGTGCAGATGGAGAAGGGAAATTCTCCAAGACTACACCAAAGAATTTGATTTCTAAAGTTTCTTCTAATTATAGCATTTCACGTAATAAAGAGATTGGCGTTCCAGTCACGCAAATTAGCTCTGCCTGTCCCTGATATCAACAGTTACTAATCCTTTACATTCAATTCCTCCACTAGTGTATCCTTAGGCTCACTGAATTAGCCTTTTGTGTGTGTGTTGCTACCCATCAGAAGCTGATGTGCTTGACCTGGGTCGTGAGCAGGTGACTCTATGGCTGCCACTTATTACTCACTCTGAATAAACTCTTGAAGCATAGCGGTATTCATTTATTGATAACTTTTGAATTCCAGGGAAATATAAAGATTTCTTTACTGAAGAGCACAGGCTTGAATAGCAGTTAATTTAACTGATTCTGAATGATGGCTTCTTAGTATTCAGGAATAATCAGTCAGTTTCAAACTTTTCTGAACATTGGAAATCAGTATTTGAAAGAATTATTTATAGGGGGAAAAAGCTTATTAAAATGTCTTCTACTGAACACCACAAGTAAAAGTTCAATTATTAGTAGTTAGACATGCCTCTGGATTACACAATGTTTCCTAACATTTTTCCCAACCCTCTACAAAGTCTTTGCATTTATATTATGAGGCAACCTTGTGAAAATCTCTCATCCACATTATACAGAAGAGAAAACTGGTCGTTGGAGAAGTAAATAATTTTTCTAAGGTTACATTAAGTAGCACACAATTACATCTGAGATCCAATCCATAGGCTTTGAAGGCTGACAAATCTGGGCTTGAGTTCTGGCTTATATAAAGTAACAAAAACTACTCCTTTTTCTAACTGGTGAACCAACTTGAGGACAATAACTTACTTTGGGGATATTATCTGACCATAGTAAGATTCATGCTGAACTTACTTATAACTCATGATCTGAGATGTCAGTTGTCAATTTTCCTTATTCCTTTTATTCATGTGTCTTTTTGGTTTAAAAGTACTTATTTTTTTGAAATATAGGAATATAATAATATTAATTATCTTTGATCTGATTAGGATATTATAGGAATTCTGAGAAGGAATATTGAAAGAATATTATAGAAATTTTGCTCAGAAAGCCTGTGAGAACAATTATTAGGCACCCTACCATGCCTAAGGGATCATAGTCTTCTGACACAGGGGTCTGTAAAATCCCTCAATGACTTGAGAATATACCACTACCCAAGGCAGTTGCACAGAGCTAAAGATACTACAAAGTAAATGTAATCCCTTGGAGTTATGCAATGCACAACCCACACAACTGTATACAGCAACCTACTTTTCCAGTCTGTACCACAATTCAAATCACCATATATATTTTTTATCTCATAGAAGAATAGATAACAATTGCTCCAAGGAAAATGTGACAACTGGCTGATTATCTAAATATTCCAAAACAAAAAATGAGGAAAGGCATTCTTAAGGAACAGGTAAAGAATTGATTCATCCACTTTAGGTCAGTGATGAAGTAATTCCCAATCTACTTCAGCAGATCTCTGAAGCCCCTTTCCTAACTCTTAGCTTTCCTAACTCCAATTCTTTGGACCTTTCGTTCTCGGCACTCTGGCTTCTGACTGATCCCATGGCTCTGAACCCAATCAGTTTGCTGATAAATATGAGTCAGCATAATGGACTCTCTTCAAGAGAACAAGACAGAGAGCCCTGGAGTTCCTGAGGAAGAATAATTCTACTGTGGGCTTGTGTCAGGTCAGGAAGCATCATGGAGGAGAAGAGCCCATCCTGAAGGAAACAACACTGTTACAGGATATTGCCATCAAGACAAAGAGTTTGATATTGTCATCCAGCACCCTGGATCCCTCAGTTATTTGGTGGTTTTGATTATGTAGAATAGATCACCATTAAGAACATTCATCCATGTATTTCTCCTACTATCTCCCTTATCAATCATTACACTTTTGGGTTCAGGATACTGAACAGTATAAAGTGATATTTTCAGCTGCTCTAAAAAGCTCTGTATCTCCTATGAATTTTTCTATCACTCTACCCCCCAGCCCCAAATCCAGCTGCCTGGTCCTGGAGAGTAAGAGTATAATGAAAAAGCTCTTATGTCCCTTCTCTACAGGCTGTTTCAGCTTGCATCAGCTAAGGCTGCTCTCTATTAAGACTTATTAATGATAATGATACCAACCAGTTTTTTGACTGCCTATGTGTAGGGTACTATATAACTCATTTCATGTTATGTTCACCTTAAAGAAAGGTTGTAATAGTCCATTTAAAAGATAAAGAAACTAGCCTCAGAGTGTTAAATTGCTCAAACTCTATTACCCAGGAGTTGCTAATGCCAATATTGGAACCAAATAGATGACTCTATAGTCCAGGCCTTTGTAAGGGTAGTTGGGTGGCTTAGTCAAGTAAGTATCTGACTCCTGATTTTAACTCAGGTCATGATCCCAGGGTGGTGAGGTTGAACTCTGTGAGGGGGTCCATGCTGGTCATGGAGCCTGCTTAACATTCTCTCTCTCCCTCTGTCTCTCTGTCCCTCCAATCCCCAATGCTCACACACATGCACTCTCACTCTCTCTAAAAAGGAAAAAAAAGTCTATGTCATTTTACATCATTTTTCTTAACATCAAACAAAAGCATTTGCCTTTCAGTGAAGGGTTATAGAAAACTCAAAGCCTTTAATGTATAAGATTAAGATGTATTTTTGGACTGACAGTTAGCAGAGTGGGAACTGTGTAGCAGAGATCCTGCTCACTTGTCAGAGGCCAAAACATGAAAGCTACAAACACGTAAGAGGCAAAATGCTTCTCTTAAAAAATTATATTTTCTAATGATCCCCAGTTTTGCAGTACACTGATTGGTTTAGAGTTAAATGTTTTAGAACATTTAACCAAATGTTTCTATTTCCGATGTTTTAAAAATATTTTTAAACATTTTCAGGCTGATGTATTAGTTGCACCACCTACCTTCCCAGGTAGAGATGAACCATATACATATACTTCACAGCTTGTGAAGAAAAAGGAGAATACATTCATTTCACCCCTGACTTCATCCTTGGAAAAAAACAAGATGAATATGGACCATCAGGTAGGAATTTGCAAAATACATGCTTTGCAAATGATTCTAACATGCAACTTTGAATCCACGTTAAGCTTACAGGCCTTGGAGTCAGAGTCTCTAGGTTCAAATCCTGACTTATCAATTGTGTGTGACCTTGGGCAAATGACCTATTTTCTCTGTTCTTACCTCCTATAAGACAGTAAATAGAATGTTTCCTGCCTTGTGGAATTGTTGTAAACACTGAGTTAGATGATCTATATAACTGTAGACAGAACAATGTCTATAGTAATTTGAACACAGGACAACAATACATTTTTTTTATTTTAAATTTTTTATTTTTTATAAACATATATTTTTATCCCCGGGGGTACAGGTCCGTGAATCGCCAGGTCCACACACCCCACAGCACTCACCAAAGCACACACACCCCCAGCAATACATTTTTTAAGACTTACTTTTTAGATTTAAATTTTTTAGTTCTCCACAGCTGGATATTAATCAATCACCAGCTGCTTCCGTGGAAGACAAAGGTAAGGCGAGCTAGAAAGAGTCAGGATGCCAGTTCTTGGCCAAAAGAAAAGACTCACAAGCTGTTAGTTGCTGATATTATCATTCAACCTGTTTGGTTTAGCCAGATGAACTGTCTGTAAGTGATCACTCTAACCTAGAAAAACAACAATTTCATCTAGTTCAATCTAAAAGTTAAAATTATTGGTTCAAATGCACTAAAGCATATTGATACAAATCATTGTTAAAGGAAGGTTCAACTCACATGTAACATTCAGAGGAAATCTTCCTAAATCCTAAAATCTCCTTCTCCCATTACCTTTCAATGAGCACATAGTAAGTCTCTTGTCTCTGTCAAATGTTCAGCTAGCCCTGGTCCTTACTGTCACCTGGACCTGTTCCCCACCCTAACTTACAAGCTCTATCATCCTATCCCACCTCAATCTTATCTGTCCCTCAAACTTGAGTGTGATCATGTCTGTTCTCCTTGGCACCTCTAATCCTTTGCACCTTTCCTAGCTGGTATATCCAGCAAAATCAGTCATTTCAACTATAAGTGTAAATACCTCAATTCCCTCACCATTCATTTCCTTATGTTTCATTCAACTTGCCAAATCCTCTGTACTGAGTTTCTGGCCAGTTTCCTTTGGCTCCTGTTAATGAATTTCCAAGACTGTGAAAGAAAATTATAAAACTAATGCCATTATTATATAAACAGGTTTTCCAAGCTCAGGGAAGCTCTCAAATCTACCCAACAATATTTGAACTTACTTATTCTTGGGCCCCTTTCTTATTCCCCTTAGTAGCTATTTTCAAACTTCTGTTTTTCTCAAGGTCTATAACTACTCTTGGGGTGCCTGGTGGCTCAGTCGGTTAAGCCCCTGCCTTTGGCTCAGGTCCTGGTGTCAGGGTCCTGGGATCAAGAAGGGAGCCTACTTCTCCCTCTTCCTCTGCCTGCCTCTCTGCCTACTTGTGATCTCTCTCTGTGTCAAATAAATAAATAAAATCTTAAAAAAAAAAAGCAAAAAAAAAAAAAAAAAAGCTCTACAACTACTCTTTCCAATCCCATCCGCAGATGCCCTGATTGAGAAAACAGAGCCCTTATAGTCAAGCTAATTAACATATCTCCTCACATAGTTATGTATCCTTTCCATTTTATTTTATCTTATCTTCTATTTTATTTTATGTTTGTGATGAAAGAACCTGAATCTACTCTCTTAATAAACTAAAGTGGGCATAGGAGGCAGGACAACCTGCCATGCACCAAATCCCTGTTGCAGTCACTGATATGAGGGCTTTCTCCTCCCATACTGAGAGGTACAATTTCACACTTATTAATCTGGTTCCATTTGCCTAGGAAACCTAAAACCTAAATATAATTTTTTACTGAAAACTTTCTTAAAATATTTGAGGAAGAATTTTGTCACTTGAATTATGATCATTTATTTGAAATGTTATTCTACAAGTAGACTGTCCATGAGTGGGCCCATCTCCACTGGGGACTGTTTGATGAATACAATGAAGAAGCACCTTTCTACAGTGCTAAGTCAAAAAAAAATCGAAGCAACAAGGCATAACCATTTAAATTTTCTTAATTACTTTAAGTTATAACTTCTTAATTTCCTTAGGTTGATTTCTTTTCAATGCCAATCATTCTTTTTTTTAATCCCATTGCAGATAATAGATGTGATGTCATCAAAGAGTGCTTTTCTGGGTTTCCTTCTTCTGTTTTTTTTTTTTTCTTTATTTTTCTCTCCTTCTTTTTTTGAAAATACACCTTACAGTAACTACTTATCTATTTAAAATACACATAACTTCAAGAGCCTTTGGTAGCCAATTTGGCATATTTTTATACCTCTCTACCATAGCTGCCAGAACTCATGTGTGCTGAAATTGTATTCTGTGTAAGGGGTTGTATAGTATATGCCAAGTCAAAATTATTTATACTACATAAGAACAAAAAAATGGTTAATAAATAGTAGTAAATGCACACTAAATTAAAAATCAATCTTCAGAGGGGCAGATAAGGATTTCTTGGGATTTGTAAAGTTCATTTAAAAATACTGATCTAAAAATATCATGGTTAATCATAGATGAGCCTCTTAGCTCTGAGATCAAGAGAGAAAAATGATTTTTGGTAGTTGGTTTAAATTAAATACCACCAGCTTAATCAATCTTAGATGCCCTGTTGGGTCTATGGACTTATCAGAAAAAGTATAAACTGAAAGATACTTGAGTTCATTGAAGGCCATTCCTCTGCTCTATTGTCCCACCAGTTTTAGCACATGTATTTAAGAAGTATTACATTGATTACATTTGTTTATATCATATTCCCCCTAAATGTCTAGTCTCTGCTATAGAATAGTCATCATGGTTGTTAACACAGATATCATTATGTTCAATGAGTTCTGGGACAACATGGCACCATTGCATACACATACACATATTTAGGAGAATACATATATTCTCCTAGAAGCATACACATATTTAGGAGACTCCCTAAATGACTGAATGAAATCTAGTAATTGCTTCTTAAATTTGAACTGGAAACACATTGAAAAGATGGGATACATTCACATTCCAGCATATATGTCACAAGCACTACAACCTGTGGCCAATTCCATGCAATAGCACTTATGTCAAAAATGTCCCTACCAGTAAAGACTACTGTCTTAGGCAGTACCTCAATCTTTCCTTTAAGCCACATTTCACTTTGGATCAAAATATCCCTGAAAAACCAAAACACTTGTAGCTATGTCATATCATATTCGTTTGGAGATAACTTCTTTGAAAAGAATTCTACAAAGAACTTCAAGCTAAGGTAGTACCAAGAGTAAATGTTTTCACAAGTTGCCCCTTCCAGGTGCCAATAGTGCATTTATCATCACAAGACCTCCAGAAGAGAAGTTTGGAAAAGGGGAGTCTCCAGCCATTATTATTAACAGGACAGCAGACAGCAGCAGCTTTAATCACAACAGGAAACTCAGCCTTTGCATATACTAGACATCCCACTTAAAATTTCTTTCTGCAATTTCCTGAAAAACAAAATTGCTCTGGTAGGAACCCTTAAGTGTTGCTGTCAAAAATAGAATGTGTATAGTACATAAGTAAGAATAAAGGTCTTGATATACAGGTCATTATTAAAAACCTTGATAGAGGGACGCCTGGGTGGCTCAGTTGGTTAAGCAGCTGCCTTCGGCTCAGGTCATGATCCCAGCGTCCTGGGATCGAGTCCCACATCAGGCTCCTTGCTCTGCGGAGAGCCTGCTTCTCCCTCTGACTCTGCCTTCTACTCTGTCTGCCTGTGCTCGCTCTCGCTTGCTCTCTTTCTGACAAATAAATAAATAAAATCTTTAAAAATAAATTAAAAAAAAACCTTGATAGAAAGACTACTTAAGATTTTCAAAAATTTTAATTGTTAAGTTGCCTCAAAGACTGATTGTTACATATTTTCAGATGTTCCACAGGCATTACTGGTATAAACAGAGTTTATAAGTGTCAAGGAAACAGATGTACAATTAGAGCATGCAGGATTGATTCTGAAACAAAACTGTATGAAAAAGATTGCCAATTCTTCCCTGATAAAGAACAAACTGAAAAGGCAACCATAATGTTCATGCGAGATATTAATTCTGTAAATATGCCAACTGTAATTTAACAGCACATATTTATATTCAAAGGAGATGTTATCATCTTTATAAAATATTTGTGTAGGTTACCTGATAAATTAGATGTATTAATAATAGAGTTCTTTAAATATTAACTGGCCTATGGAAAGCACAACTACTGTTAGCTAACTAGTGTTAGCTAGCTACTGTTAGTTATTATTACAATTATTCAAAATCTGTTACTATTATATGATTCCTTAAACAAATCTTATTTCATTAAATAAATGATATATTTGCCAAACATATTTTTTGTTTCTCATATTTGTTATTGAATCTTAAATGCGTTGTATATAAAAAGTTTCTTTCACTTTATTAACCTTTTAAGTTGTTGAATTCTGTAATAAAGAAAACCATAGCAGAGGAGCTCCAAGCCTACAAAACAAAATGTGCAATTCCAGAAGTACATGGGAGGTGATCAGCAATTGTGAGGATTTTAAAAACACAACATCTTTGGTGGCACCACCCCCTCTACCTGTCTTCTCACTGCTGAAGATCAGAGAAAGAATTGTGTGCTTAGTTCTTGATAAGTCTGGAAGCATGAGTGTAAGTGTATGAGCCCATTTTCCCTGGATGTGGGGACACAGAAGTGATTGAATAGCTAAGAATACTCTGAACACTACCTGCTTGTTCAAAGTTGCATGGTGGCCCAAGTTGCATCCTACAATGATGATCTCAAGAGGAGCAGTAAATATTGTAAATGAAGAAGTGTGGCAATAGAGTTAAAAAGTCCTAACCCAAGATCCAGCTCCAGAAAATGGAGAGTTTATTGAGAGGCACTTTTAGACCCTTTAGTAAAGCCTTAGGATCAGAACTAAAGATTTTTAACATGGACATGCTTTCTACTGGAAACACTTAATAGACATGAGGAGAGAGTGTATTAGGGCCCCTGAACTCCATTCCAAGTCAAGGAACAAGATCAACCAGGAGAATTGTTAATATGGCTTTACCTTATTTGCATAATCTATATAAATGACCTCTTTATACTCAAAGACACAGACAAAAATCATCACTATAATGAAGATACAGTCAGATTCAGCCATTCATTCCTTCTTCTATCATTCAGTGAATGGAGGGCACTGTGCAGGGCTCTAGGAATAGAACTCATATCCTTAAAGAGTTCAGAGTTGAAAATTTTCTCTCTCTTCCCCATTATCTGGTTAACTCATACATATTGGACTCTTGGCTGGACTAATGGTCCTTCTGCCAGTCGCCCACAATGACCTGTGCAAACCTTTATTACCATATATTATATTGAAATTACACATTTCTCTCCCACTAGATTAGGAACTCCTCTAGGACTTGAAGCAGTGTTCTCTTCATCTTTGCATTCCTTTTGCCTGAAACGGAGTTTATCATGTATAAGTACTCAGTAAATAATTGCTGAAATGGACTACAAATGAGTGGACATATGTGATAAGGGACCCAGAAGGATGGCACATTTGAGGCAGAACAGAAATGTCTTCTAACAAAAGGGGCCTGGGTGGTTACTGAAAAGCACAGAAGATGACACAGTTGAATGAAATAATCCACAATAGCAGAGTTTCAGAAAGAGCATCAGAATGCTGGGAACCTATCCATAGATTTGTTCTAGGAAGTGTTGCTGGGGAGAGAGGAAGCTCCTTATTGGGAAAAGATGAGCAACCTCTTTTGGACAAGATACGGGTAGAGATAAGTTTAAGGGTAAAACAAAGGGGTAGAGAGAAAGCCCTCAAAGATGGAGATATAAGAGCAGTTTTTCATGATGACTTTGTTCTAGGTAGTTCAGAGGGAAATTTGGATTGTGTTGGGGGTGGGGGGTACCACAGATCAGTTGGTGATGAGGGACTGGAAAAGACAAACGCATGAAAGGGCTTACATCCTGGGCATTCACCTAGGAAAGAGGGATGTGAATTTTAAAGAGTTCTTTGGTAATTAATTCCAATTAATTCCATTTAATCCATTGGTAGGGAAGTGGTGAGGAGAGGTTAGGAGCAGAAGAGGAAATGGGGGGAGAGAGGTACTGACACTCTCAGATTGCAGCTGGAGTAAGTTTCATCTTTTGGGAAGTCCCCAAGTGGAAGGGGAATTTCAGTCTCTAGATGGAGTCCTTGATAGTCTGGTTTGATACTGTGGGATCTGGGGAGCGTTTTCATCTTGACACAACTGGAACAGAGGATCCCAGGAGTTATTAGGCAGTCTCTAAGGTGTGAGTCACCACCCCCCAATTCCAACCCAACCCCCACCCTATCCTTCACCTCTAATTTGGGTGCTTAGCAGCCAAGAATACCTTAGTTAAAGCCTACGTTCCTTACTATGCCATAAGTGTTCCCTAATATGTATAACTATATTTTTCAGTTTTATCAATTGAAAGAAAATTGTGTTCTTTAATAACACTAATTACTACTGGTAAAAAATTAACAACAAATACTATTCACTCATTTTACATAATCTGCTATTATTTCCCAAATGAAAACGCTTTGGTTGTTTTTCTTGATCTTTTTTATTCAGGGTTTTAATCGCCTGAATCAAATGAATCAAGCAACAAAACATTTCCTGCTGCAGACCATTGAAAATGGATCCTGGGTGGGAATGGTGCACTTTGATAGTACCACCAACATTAAAAGAAATCTAATCCAAATAATAAGCAGCAAGGAAAGAAACAACTTCTTGGAGAGCTTAACTACAGAAGCTAATGGAGGAACTTCCATCTGTGCTGGAATTAGATCAACATTTCAGGTGCAAACCATATTGAAAATTAGTTTGTTCTTTTTTTAAAAAATAAGGTTTAGTTTGCATACAATACCTTACTAGTTTCATAGTGATTTGATATTTTTATACATTATAAAATGAAAAGTCTAGTTAACTACTTGTTACTATACAAAATTATTCCAGTATTAGTAGCCATATTCCCTATGCTGTACATTATATCTCCATCACTTATTTATTTTATGACTTAAAGTTTGTACCTCATAATCCATTCACCTAGATTCTTTTTTATTTAAATTCTATTAGCCAGTGTATAATATGTCATTAATTTTTGATATAATGTTCAATGATTCATCAGTTGTATGTAACACCCAGTGCTCATCATATCAAGAACCCTCCTCAATGTCCATCAGCCAGTTACTCCATCCCCCCACCCACCTCCCCTTCCACAACCTTCAGTTTGTTTCCTGGACTCACGGTTTGTTTCCCTCTCTGTTCCCTTCTGCATCCCAATGCTCATAGCAGCAAAGTCCATAATAGCCAAACTGTAGTTTCTTCTTTTTGTATGATTAGGACATTTTTATGTTAAATGCTGCCACACATACATACTGCCTAATTTTAACATGACTAATACAAAGAAGCACAGGACTAAGCTTATAGAAAAAAATTATTGAATTATTTTTTAATGGATCAGTAAATCAATGAATAAACTGATGGGTAAATAAATGACTATTAAAATGCCACTAGAGTATAAACCAAATCAAGTCAGGGCTTTGTTTTGTTACCACGAAGTAGTCGGTATTCAATAAATATTAAATAGATATGTGTGTTTGGGCAGCAAAACTTGACAACTCCTAAGACAATGAAGTAAGTTATATGGTATGATTCCACTTTTGGCCAATCTTCATTTCAGTTTCTATGACACTCAGCTGGGGAAAACTGAAGTTTATCAAAGCAGATGTAGCAGGGGCTGTTAGTCATGATTAGGGTCAAGAATACTGGTCAGAACATGAATTTTAACATCAGAGTACTGGCTCTACCACCTACTACTATGTGATCTTAGGCAAAGTTTGCAATCTCTTCGGACTCCCAGTGACTTATCTATAAAATATAAGAAAACACGAATGCCTATCTCATAGTACTATTATGAAGATTAAATAAAATGCTATATTTATGTATACAGAAAAATATTATATAGTAAATATATATTTCACAAATGTCATAATAATTACAATGGTCATGCATATTTGGATAAAAATAAGATTCATAATTATATTCATATATATTCATTATATATTCATAAATATATATTTCACTCAGACTTGTAAGGGAGTGTGATGGGAATGCTGTATAAATGCAATAAATGTATAAAGCATTTTCTATCTTTTAGTCTGATTTTAATGTATGTCAGAGCATATTTCACATATATTACAATATATAAAAGCCATTGTTCACCTAAAAACATGCAAAAATTATGATGAGTCTGGTCACTCTGTTCCCTGACACCAGCTTTATTAGGAATATCTAAATTCTAAATTCTTTTGTTTTTTTATTTATTTAAATTCAATTAATTAGCATATAATATATTATTTGTTTCAGAAGTACAGGTCTATGATTCATCAGTTTTATATAATACTCAGTGCTCATTATCCAAACCCTCTTCTGCAAATCTATACACACCTCCACTTCAAGTTCATGAAAGCCACTGATAATGTCATTTGTTTATAACCAAAAATAAATTCTTTTTATCCTCTCTTATAGGCACCCAGATTCAGCACTCTGAGTTTCAAACTATTTGGCTTTATAAGAAATGGGTTCAAGCCACAAATAGAACTCAATTTCAATAAATAAAATTCATGTATTCTCTGAGCACCACTAATACTCTTAGTTTTGTGCTCATTACTACTAGAGGTAAAATAAAAGTTATATAACAAGATTCCTAATCTTGACCTGTTTAGAACTTTCCATATCTTTTCTTTATAAACATACTAACGGTTCCCTAATTTGAAATCATTAACCTTTTTTAAAAGTAGAGGTGGAGGGTATTAAGATGGTGGGTATTAAGGAGGGCACGTATTGCATGGAGCACTGGGTGTGGTGCAAAAACAATGAATAGTTACACTGAAAAGAAATTAAAAAAAAAAAAGTAGAGGTGGAGTTTTAAGGCACCTAGCTGTATATGCAATAAATTTTATACACTAAAGTCTTGTTAGAGTGCCATCTAGTCAGAGAAAGCAGAGAACTATTTAATGCTACATTCTGCAGCTATATTTTTGGTATCTGATTGACCTGAGTCCTCAGACTGAAATGTCATTGTAATTTAACCTGCACCCACATAACTTCATTTGAGCAAACATTCCCTGCAGCAGACAGACAGAAAATAAAATCATGTTTAAGTTCTCCTAAAAGTTGTTGATTGTAGATTCTATTATTTAAAGCAGATGCTATCTCTTCTTTTCTGCACACTTTTATTTTCTCCGCACATTTTTTCTAGTATCCTGTAAGTCTTTTGGTCTAGGAACACCAATAGTTATGCTCTGATTGTATCTGCAGGTAATTAGAGAAGTATACCCTCAAATAAATGGATCTGAAATTGTCTTGCTGACTGATGGGGAGGATAACTCTGCAAAGAACTGTATTGATGAAGTGAAACAAAGTGAGGCTATCATTCATTTGATTGCTTTGGGACCATCTGCTGATCAAGCCATCATAGAGATGAGTGCTATAACGGGTGAAATATGACCCATATATATAAGTCCTTTGATAGCAATGCATAAGTGTAAAGGCTCACAATGATTTCTCTCAAGCTCTTGCCCTGTAGGTGCTCTGCAAGACCTTGAAACCAGGGTCAAACCAGACCTGATCTCTGTTCACAAGGTGCTCACAATCCAGCTGGCTGGAGAGACATAAAAAACTACTAATCAAATAGCATAATCAGATAACATCCCTTCATGACAGGAGAAATATACAGAAATAAGGCACTATGTGAGCAGAGGAACCATAAATTCTCCCAGGTTTGTACAGAGTCAGAGAAAGAAGGAATGAAAGATGAGGTGACTTCTGAGCTGGGCCTTGAACAAGGTTTACTTTTTCTGGAGACAGGAGGAGTGCGAGAAGATGATCAGGTCATGAGCAAAAAAATCATGTTGGGTGATAGTGGAGAGATAGTGGGAAATCCATGAAACCAGGGCATAGGCTTTGGGATTGGGGGTAGGGGCCAGATGGGATTAATAGAGGCTCAGGCTGAAAAAATCTAAATAACAACAAAATTTCCTGATGAACTACAGGGTAGATGTTATCTTGGGTACAGAGACTGAATGAAAATGGACCACATGTTTTCAGTGCCTTCTTAAACGTAGTAGAATAAACAAAATTTATAACATTGTGAATATGAATTATTGTATTGGGTTGACTTCTAATGCTACCAAATATATACTTGTTTTTTAATGCTTAGTTGCACAAACTTCCATCATTTCAAAGTACTTTCATGGCCGTTATAAAATTTATTTCTGTTCCAAGGGTCCATCTCAATTTGTCTCTATTACATACCACTTTTCTATCTCCCCACTGCCAGTTATTGTCAGGATACCTCAATATGACAGCTCTTCAACTTTTCTGAACTGATTCTGACCCACTTTGGCTGAAAAATCTGAAGGCCAGAACTACCATAACTGTATCTTAAAAGTCAATAATTACCCTAAAGGGCAGCATAGTTTGTGAGCTCTAATACATGGAATTATAACATCTTCTTTCATATTCTGTGATTATTTCACACATTTCAGCCAGGAATATTTCTGTAAGTGGGATATAAAGACTGCTTACTTTTCCTAGTTATGACAGTTTTAAATTAACATTTTATTGTTAATCTTTACACATACTTGACTTTGTTCTATATTAATAATATATACTGAAACTATGATTTTGTTTACCCTGCTACCTTATTAACCATTAAAATGTGATAGGTATGTATTTTCTAGAAATCAGCCTACTTAATGTATTTAATTTTAGGAGGAAACCATTTTTGTGCTTCTGATGAAGCCCAGAACAACAGCCTCATTGATGCTTTTGGGGCTCTTGCATCAGGAAATACTGATCTTTCCCAACAGCCTCTTCAGGTCAGAGTCACCACTCCTCAGGTCTTTGTGTTTACATTTAGCCATAACCAAAAAAATAATTCAGTTGTTACAAGTTTTGAGTCCTATATTTTTCTAAAAGTACACTTTTAATTAAAATTAAAATTTCAGTATGAAATAGAAATTATTTTTTAAATATGACTAAATTAAGTAGTGAAGTATATATGTATATATATTTTTTCTTTTCCCACAGAGTTTGGTTAAGGGATAACATCAAAACTCAACCATGTTAAATTTTCTGCCAAAAATAGACTTTGTCTTGTAAGATAGCTTTCATTTGTCTATGAATGCATAGAAGTATCTCACACTTCCAAGATTTCCTCTACTTGTCACTGCTGTGAAATAGATTTAAATTAGATGAATGCGTTTAAGAACCCAGTTTGGAAATGGAAACAAAGTATCTTGGAAATAATTTATCAGAAAAAAGACAGTGAATTATCATTGCATATCTACAAATTTAGGGCTTATCTTACTTCTTCAACCACTTTTTTCACTGCCTTTTTATTTTATTCATCTCTCTTCTGAATTCTACTTCTTTTCTCATTTGTGTTTCAACAATACCACCATTTTCTATTTAGATTAAAAAATTTTGACAACTTCCTTCATTCTTCATTCACATCTCATGTAAAATGTCAACACAGCCTGTTTCCTTCAAAATATTTTTACAAAATTATTTCTATCAATATCCATTCCTACCAAGTGTGTATCATGTAATTTCACCTTCCAGTTCACTAAGTCACTTTCCACATTACAACTTGCCAGGATCACCAAAACAAATCTATTTTCCTCTATTCTCCAACAATGAAGAGTAAGAAGGTATAAGATTCAGAGTTAAGACAATATGTGCAGATCGGTTTGGAAGTTGGGTCTGCAGCCTCACCCTGGAAGTAGTTTAAAAATTGATCTGAGATCTAGCTTGGCAGTGTATGGAGAATAAACTGAAAGAGAATAAAGTTCATTTATTCTCCAGGTTTCAATCTGGATGACTGAGAAAACACTGATAAAATTGACATGTAAACAGGGAGAAGTGATTTTGAGGCTATTATTTTCGGCTCTATTTTAACCTTGGGTTTTGAGTGGATTGTGGGACATTAAAATGGAATACTCCAAAGGGGTTTTAAAAGTAAGAGCAAAATATGGGATATCATCCAGAAAGGAGGCACATGCATGCAGAATACACTCAAAGTTTCAAGAATGGCTTTCTAAATGATGTGGAAAGGGCAGAAATTTCTGTTCCCCTCACCTGTAATGTCTATAGGTCCTTAAGTAGAGAAATAACAAAAATAAAAGAAATTTTTGAAATGTTAACCTGGGTTTGTGTAAATGATATATAGGTCTTGGGAGAGAATAGTGAGAATAGTTAGAGGTATGTAGCAATAATCTGAGTAGATGGGAACCTGAATTTGGATGGTGGCAGCTAGAATACAGAGAAAAGGCTGCATCTCACTCTTTACTCAGTCATTTCCCCCTAGTACTACCATGTAGCCAAAGCCTTCCAACTGTCTTAGACTTTCCTCATGGGGTACCTGAAAAAGTTACTCAATTCAGATGTAACTTGATAATACTTGGTCCACTCAAACACATGCTCACTTCACATAGGACTGAGATTTTTGTCATTACAATGATGTCTCAGTGGTAGAATTCACTCTCTTCTATCAGCACTGGTATGAAAATATTTTTGTTTAAGACTGGTTTAGAATAGAAAAGACACTTCCCATCATTCCTAAAATGACACACTTAGGGAAAGCACCTTCTTGGTCACTGGACAGACTTGGCTTTCCTTGATGAAGAGCCACCCACAAAGACTTGAAAAACTTTCTTCAAAGCTCCTCTCAGAGAACATCCTATCTTTCACATCTCTTTACAGGATTCCAATCCTCACAGTTTGTCCCCTTTCCACTCTTGTTGGACATGTTTATTGTCTGATGCTACTCATTCCATTCATTTGTGAAAATTATTCAAGATTTCACATCAGGAGAAAAATCCATGTTTCCTTGTCTCATTATTTGCTGGTCCTGATTGTCTCTCTTGAGGCCCCTCTCTACTGTGTCTTTACTCAAATACTCTAGCCACCACAATAAGTATTTTTTTATAGTTAATCATTTAGATGGATAAAACTGAGGATAAAACACACACACACGCACACACACACACACACACACACACACGCATGTGCAGACACCTATACCCTACAGCTAATTCTTCTCTGAGGCTGTAGCATTCTTCACTGCTAAAGACTTGAGTGGGTGTTTGCCAAGACAATGCAAAAAAATAATAGGGTCATATCTCCAACTCTAAAACCCATTCTCCTGCTTTAAAGCTTTTATTATACCCTATCCTTTCCTGAGACTCTGTATTTCACACTATCTGACTGTCACATCCCAGTCAGCTTTCAGAGAGATCACAAGCCTAAAGTAGGATGCACTATATAAGCTTGTTCTCAGGTCAGAAATTAAAAACTTCATGAAAAATGAAAACAGAATAAAATTGTTCTCTTCTCTAGTCATTAATTTTTAAAATATATTTAAACAGCTTGAAAGTATGGGATTAACACTCAACAATAACCCTTGGATGAATGGCACTGTAATAATTGATAGCACTGTGGGAAAGGACACATTCTTATCACATGGACCAGACAGGCTCCTGTTATTTCTCTCTGGGATCCCAATGGAACACCAATGAGAAATTTCACAGGGGATGCAGTTTCCAAAAATGGCCTATCTCAGTATTCCAGGAATTGCAGAGGTAAGCAGTTAGCTTTTAGGCTTCCTCCCACATTTGTTTTATGGTGAAAATAAATGCTTTATGGTGAAAATAAATATGCTGAAAATACATTGTTTACTATAACAACTATGGGTGTCAATATTTGTATTATCTTCAAAATTATAATAAAATAGAATGTAATTCCTATGCCTATGTGGTCTCCAAAATTATGATAGCAGGAAAAAGGAAGAAAAAATGTATACATTAGGGGAAACAGAAGGAAAACAAATTAGGTAGGCTAAGAACTTTAAAGAGGCAATGAAAGGAGAATCTGTGCAAATTGGTGTTTAGATAGCTATAGAGTCATTCTTTAGTACCATCACCAGATCATAGGATCTATGGACAGCGAGGTCAAAGAATAAGGCCAAGATCAAGGCAAACTTTCCCAAACTTATTTTTCCCAGTGTTTGGACATCATGCATGACAATAGCCAGGATGCCCTGTCTAAACTGCCTCAGTTCTCCTCCTTTACCCTCAAAACTCTCGAAAACCTGTGTATTCAGTAACATGCTTATAAAATTTATTTCAGAGTTGGATAGTGAAAACACAGAAAAGCCTGATTTTGACTACTTACTATATTTCTCCTGAATTTTTAGGTGGGTGTTTGGACTTACAGTCTTCAACCCAAAGCATACCCAGAAACATGAACTATTACAGTAAATTCTCAGGCAGCCAATTCTTCTGTGCCTCCAATCACAGTGAATGCTAAAATGAACAAAGACACAAACAGTTTTCCCAGTCCAGTGATTGTCTATGCAGAAGTTCTACAAGGGAATGTGCCAGTTCTTAGAGCCAATGTGACTGCTTCTATTGAATCAAATAATGGAAAAACAGAAGTTTTGGAACTTTTGGATAACGGTGCAGGTAATTCACAGTTTTTTATGAATAAGTCTGTAATTTCATAACTCAGGATATGTTATGGGTCCCTGCAGCAGTATGGGGCAGTAGGACAGACACCAGAAGAATTGATGTAAATTATGGATGAACAGGAGGACCAGCAGGAAATTCTGTCTGCATAAAACCTATGAAGTACACATCAAGTGTCCTACATATAGTAAGCACTCAATAAACGTTATTTACTGTCAGTATTATTTTGTCATCTGTACAACCAATGTCTGTTATCAGTCAGGAAGGTCTGATTCAGGAAGTTGAGAACAGCAAGAATTCCGAACAATAATTTCTTAGGCACAAATCACTAAGAAAGCCCAGGCGGAGTGAGTGAAACACAAGCAAGCAGATGGCGTTAAGTGATAGAACTTGAGCCCCTGGCAGAGAAGGGGGAAACAGGTAAGAGTAATTCCCAGCAGCTGGAAAAAAGTACAACATGTAGTCTCGGGAACTGAGGCCCAAGGACAGGTAGAACCACCAAAACAGATGCAGACATCTCTAGAGCATCAGATACCAGGTCTGAAAAGCAGAAAACAAGACACAGAGTTGGCCATGCTCTGTTTCCCTGGTCTGTATGGGTGAACAGTACCTTTTTCCCAGACTCTGGATTGTTCTGGGAACTGATCCTTCTTTTGAGAGGGCAGTGAGCAAGGAAATTACCATACTGATAACCTTCTGAGTTGTCAGAATTTTCTATCAGTATCTTTTGCAATGTAATTAATTCAGTCAATTTATAATCCTATCATCAAATAGCATATGCCCTGTGAAAAATTTAGAAGGTAAAAATGTTCTTTGGTGCATCTATGTGCCATCATCGGATATAATAATATTTTCCTCAACTATTTCTTGAGTTTTCCTCTTTTCCCAAACCCTGACATGCTACATTAAAACTTAAGCTGCATCTTGCTTCATTTCTCAAGGTTTCACCAGATGGCTACTGGTATGCCTTTACCTAAGAATGTGTTGGTGATAAACAATGACTTGGAGCAGAAGTTCTCAAAGTTTAGCCTGCAAAGGAATCACCTGAAGGGCTTGTTATAATACAGAATGCTACGCCCTTCCCTCGAAGATCTAAGTAATTTGCATTTCTAATATGATCAAGAGGCATGCAGGTAGTGCTTGTCTAAGGATCCCATTTCAAGAACTGCTGTCTTAGAGGTTGAACCCCTGAGAAAGGTGTTTGCAATTTGATGAATAACTCTAGTATTGGTGATACCAAGAAATATACTTATGATATAATATTCCTTAGCTCACCTAAATGTTTATTCTAATAATAAATGGGGGTTTTCCATCACCAGACCAGGGAGTTAATGGATCATAGAGCAAGAGGTAAGGATATAAAAACAAAACAAAACAAAACAAAACAAAACAAAAAGTAGCTGAAGTCAAAGTAAGTCATTTTGAGGTGACTACGGTAAGAATTAAATCCTACGCAGATGCTTTTTCTTAGTGGAGATCCTTTTGATTTGAACAGGAGATGAGATAATTATGTGTTTAGGTAAGAGCTGTAAGAAAACCATTTGGCTAAAATATGTAAAAAAAGTACTATAATAGTCTGCATAGAAGCTGATAAAGTGAAGGTATTTACTACACATATATAAGTACCTGATTTATATATATATGCATATATACAACAAAAATGTATATCAATTTAACAAGATACTGGTTGGTAAAGCATAATAGAAATATTCCCTAATGAGTCAACCACAAAATAGCCTGATTGAGGGGATGTGCTTATAAAGTCCATATGCTTGGCTTAGAAAATGCACAATTTTTCTTTTTCTTTACAATAGTACTTTATTCCTTCATTTCTATGACAATGTACCGATTCTTTCAAGAATTATGGGGTGTACTCCAGATATTTTATAGCTTATTCAGAAAACGGCAGATATAACTTTAAAGTACGGGCTCACAGAGGGACAAATGTGGCTGCACAATACTTACGGCATCCACTGACTAGAGCTGCACATATACCAGGATGGGTAGTGGATGGTAAATAATGATATCTGATATCTGGCTTGAATAATTGTGAGTTAACATGATTAAAGCTTCGAAAATTTTACAACTCAAAGTACAGCTTTTCTCATTTCTGAAATGAAGTTCTCAGTCATACTGTGTTTGCCTCCGAAATAACCTAAGCTTTGGTATAGGGTCTGGCATCTAGCAAGCACTCAATAATTGTCAGCCATTATATATTAGTTTGGAGCACCAAACCAATGAGAGACCAAAAGAACCCCTCTGGCTAGAAGTGCATTTTTATCCTGTTAACCTGCTAGTTTCGCTTCTGTACAAACGCTTGCTTTTTTCGCGCCTGCGGGCCGCCTGAACCAATCCGCTGGCGCCAAGTATGCCTGTTCAAACTGTCAACCAATCAGCTCAGCCCCACCCGAAACTTGTTTGTATCTGTCTATAAAAACCCTGCACCAACCCAGCTCTGGACCTCTCCGTGTTATCGGCAACCAGCGGTGCAGAGGTCCAGGTTCGAACCTGCAATAAACGACCCTTGCTTGCTGCTTGGCTTTGACTCACGTCTCTGGTGGTCTTTTAAGGTGGGAGTAATACTCAGTTGGTATTTCACCAACATCAACAACAATATATCAAATTTCTAACTCAAGATGAAGAAAAACAGGTTAATGTGTGTAAAAATGGGTTATGTACCTAAATACACGCTTGTGGCAGAATTTATTTTTCGGGTTACATAGATACCTGATTCAGTTTATAAAGATACTAAATAAGTAAATATTTATTTTGAATGTTTTTAGTAAGTCAAAAGCAAAAATGTGTAGAGTAAGATGATGACTATTTGGATTAAGAATGCATTCTTTGTTAGCTTTCCTTCAGCTTGTCCCTTATCTTATGACCTTTAGGGGTTCTCTTTGGCAATCGGAATATAACTTGAAGTATTATTCCTTAGACTTGTAGCAGGGAGGAAGAGAGAAGCCTGGCACAAATGGTTTAAAGGGAAACAGTAAAAATTTCCCCAGGTTTACTCCTAGCCTGAAGATAATTTGAGAAATAAAGCAATTGTTTTTTAAAGGACATATATTGAATTATATAACATTATTCCCATTCAGTGCAGCTTTAATTCTAAAGTGATTTGTTATCCAATTCTATCCCACAATATCCTGGTCAGGATGCTAAAGAAAAAATTCTGCCACCAATTGGATGTTTATGACTCTGTCACCAAACTTAGTAAAATGTGACTGTGTACATTTCATATTTCACTACATATGAAAAAAGGGGAGGAGCAGGGAAATGTAGAATGAGGAATTTAATTCATTTAGTTCTAAAAATACTAGTATAGACTTTCTCATTAAATACTGCAAATTTTTAATGCAGGAAAAATTGAAGGGAATCCACCAAGAGTTGAAATTGACGAGGATACTCAAACAGCCTTGGAGAGTTTCACTAGAACAGCATCTGGAGGTGCATTTGTGATTGCAAATGTTTCAAAACTTCCCTTGCCTGACCTGTACCCACCAAGTCAAATCATGGACATTGAGGCCACCTTTGAGGGGGATGGGATCAGTCTAACATGGACAGCACTAGGAGATAATTTTGATGTTGGAAAAGGTAAGGATGAAATGACATGTAGTGTTGATTAAGTGAAAGGTGCTCATGGCAAAAGCAAGGGTATAAGCGTAGATGGGAGGAGAAGAATTTTTAATTAACTGCTCAGTGAAGTATTAATTTTATAATCTGATATTTTCAAATCAATCAAACATGACACATTATAAAGTGGTACACATTTCGGACAAAGAAGATAGCATTTAGGAGTTTAAAAATCAATTAAGCTTTCACTGAAAAATTAGTAAGACTTTGGCTATGAGTATAAGCTTTGCACAACTAAACATTTTTGAGGAGAATGGATAAAAAAGAATTTAACATGATATTCTCCAGTTTCTAAGATATACCTAATTTTTTTTTTCTTAGCTGAACAGTGTATCATAAAAATAAGTGGAAGAATCCTGGACCTAAGAGACAATTTTGATAATGCTCTCCAAGTAAGCATTACTGATCTGTTACCAAACGAGGCCAACTCCAAAGAAACCTTTACATTTAAACCAGGAAATATCTCAGAAGAAAATACAACTCACATATTTATTCCCATTCAAAGTGTGGATAAAAGCAATTTGAGATCAAAACTATCCAACATTGCACAAGTAGCTTTACTTATTCCTCAAGCAGAACCTGGTCCTGATGAAAGTCATCCTAATTCCGGAATTAGCATTTCTTCTTTGGTGTTGTTAGTGGTTGGATCTGTGGCAGTTGTCAGTTTTATTTTAAGTGCCACCATTTGTATCATACACAAGAAAAAAATTTCAAGAAGACCTAGAACAGGATTTTAAAAAACACAACAAAAAACTGAATTTCTAAGTTCATTCTTGTGACCATGAATTCATAAAAATAATTTTAAGAGTTCTAATAGGGATACTTTGATTAAATATAAATGTCCAGGGGTACTTGGAAAATTGATAAGTTAATATTAAAGTTCAAATATTTTGTTTATTTATTTGTCATAAAGAATGATGAATAAAGATTTTTTATATTGATACCTGATATTCATGTTGATTTTCTGATACAAAAGTTATCTAGAACAAAAATTCAAGAAGAATAAATAAATTAAAGAACAATAAATTCTGTCAAGAAGTTAAAATTATCTATTTCAGTAGCCAAAATTCAAGTGTAGGAGAGCAAGTAAATAATACGTGAGAAAAAATAAATTTGGTCTTGGTACTTTTATGTTTAAATTGATATTATTGCTTTCACCTAAAGTCTCCACTTATATACTAATATATATAAAACAAGAATAAGTTCATGTTTACTATAATTCATTGACATGGAAAATACTAGTAAATAAAAATCAATAACCATCTGTCAAACCACAGTTTTTCCTGATTTCAGCTCAATACAATCATTCATATATATATATTTTTTTTTCCAGTTAAAAAGCCATTCCTCCCTGTGTACTTTTTCTTTTATTATAGGAAAGAATTATTGAAGGTACTGTCTTCTGCCCTTGCTTTCAGATAAAGAAAGAAAACTAAAAAATTTAAAATATAACATTTTAATTATTACTCCAATTATAGCCTAAAAGTTACACCAAAGTAATAAATGAGATTAATTAAATTAAATCAATTAAAGAGAGAATGTAGATTGGGAAGAGCATTAAAGTTCACATTATAATCCATGGCCAAATCTGCCAGAGACCATAATGATACAAACAACATGGGACATAAAGCACCTACTCTCTTACATAGGAATTCTTTCAGCGCAGTGGAAAGCCATAGTTATAAGCTTTATGGAGAAAAGGTAGGAAAGGGATAAGTATAAGACATCTGGCCTTTTACCAAACAGGGAATAAAAGCCTAAAATTCTATGTTGGCAGTAGAAATAATATGTGACAACCAGACATTCTCTGTGTCCTCTCTACCCACCCCCCTGCTCTAGAACCAAAGCCCACCAACCAGGTTATTATCGCCCTGATGTTCCAGCATAAAAGCTATGCTTAGGAAGGTCTCAGTAGGGCACTCTCAGGTCAGACTTCCAGGTTAAATCCTAGTTTAGTTTTATTTTCAGATCTATATCAGTCACTAATTGTTGAGTTAGTAAAAATCAGACAAATCACTGAATGGTTACATTGTTAGAGTTAGTATAGGCTATATAATTCAAAGGACCTAATGCAAAAGAGAAAATAAGGGATCCCTGTTCAAAATCAAAAAGAATTTCAAGATGGCAATGGCAAAGCATTGTATGAGACCTATTCTCTATGCAAATGCACAGGTCTCTTGCCCATGAAGCCAATCCTGGCTGTAGTTTAGAATCAACTGGTGATAGTATATATAACATGGGATCTCTGCATGGGCTTTTTTTTTTAATGGCTCCATGGCATCATTCATACTCTAATAGTTAATTAGATCTAGTTAATCACCAAAGAAAGTATCAGGTTTGGAAAAGGAACCTCAGTGCTATTGCCTTTCATGGGGAATCTAACTACAGAAAATAAATCTAAATTTCCCTAGTAAATGAAAAGAGACAGCCCTACAATGGAGAAGGAAAACCTCTATACCAACCTCAAAGAATCAAGTAACTGTAGGATTCCTGAATGGAAAAAAAGATTTACACGGGGAGCCACCCAACTGGCTGCTGCCCCTAGAGACAGGTAGTGGGCAGTGTCACAAGCTAAATACTGAGGGGTGGTATACATTCACAAGCATAGCTGCTCAACCGGGACTGTGAGAAATACCTTCTGATGCACTTATTCATATTATTTGTAGTGGCCGGTGTTTCAAGCCAGAATGATCTAATAAAGCATGTATAAATGGTAGGACCCAAACACAGTGCATGATGAACATGTACTGTGACACCAGCATAAAATGGGTTTGTTTGTTTTGTTTTGTTTAGATTTTATTTCTTTACTTGAGAGAGAGAGAGAGAGAAAGCACAAGATGGGGGAGAGTCAGAGGGAGAAGCAGACTCCCGCCAAGCAGGGAGTCTGATGTGGGACTTGATTCCGGGACTCCAGGTTCATGACTTGAGCCGAAGGCAGTTGCCAACCAACTGAGCCACCCAGGCGCCCAAGAATGTAGTTTCTTACTGACTGAGGGGAATTGTAGAAGATGACTGGGTTTAATTTACTTGGGATCTCCCATGCCAAAAAATTGCATAGTGAGAAGAGCCTTACACAACCCACCTAAGAACCTGCTAGAGACTGGCTTTTGAGCACCCACTACCCTGAGTGATACCTGAAACCACACAACAGCAGGACTAAGTGCTGTTAGAGACACTAGTCTCTCCTATTCCTCCTCCCTAAGACTCAAGTAGAATGTACCAAGGACAAGGGAGACACAGTTAATTGAGACTGAGGCCATATCCCCCTTTCTCCCACTATTTCAAGTCACTAAAGATAAGTCTGAATTAGAGAAGATAAAGAAAAGAGCTACAGCTCAAATAAAAGACACAAGTTTTAATATCAACAAGATTTGGGTCTTAACCATAAAACTAGGACTGTCTGAAAACCAAAACTGACAATACTAATAGAATTGGGTTATGATGTCAGTAAGAGAATTTGCTACCCAAAAAGATAGGGGACCTCAGTAGAGCACAGCTCAGTATAGCTACTGGAATACATCATTTTTTTCATGTTTATATTCCAATGAGTTAATACTGCTCAATAAATGGATTTCACAATAATTGACCACATTCAACAATATCACTAAACAAATTTATGGTGACAAACCAACTGATACATAGAACAATTCCCTGGACACTAAACTCCTACTCTCTTTCCAGTTTATTCCCTCTTGTAAAAAACAAAAACAAAAACAACACTTGTGTTTACCTCCCCATCTATTCTTCCTTCTGTAGGTAAAGGTCCAGTCATTTTCCATGCTGGACTTCTTGGCAAGTCTTTGTCTTCATCTCTAGTCAGCCCTTTACTTCTGGTGCCCAGCATGGGTCCTTCTTTTAGATTGGTCTCATTTCCCTCAGTTTCTGTTTCTGTTTCCATAGAATCCTAAACCTTATCTGGGACCACCACATACACAACACTAAAGGGATCCATTCAAATCATAACTTACATGAATGGCACTTCTGGAGTTTCACAAAGCACAGTCTCTATTTCCTTACGTGGTAATCCTACCTTTAAAGCTGTCATATGAAAAAATAAGTATTCTTTGTAAATAACTTTATATGGTTCCATGAACCAGGAAGTTATTTTAAAACCTAAGCACCTATAATAACATTCTAACAAAATACCTTTTCAAATGATGACATGAACCTAGAGCCATCACTTACTTCATAATTTGAAGCTCTGGCTAAGCTTGAAACTAACAACTATGAAAATCTTTTGCTTTTCTCTAAATAGGCATGCTGTTTCAAATGGATTTAGAAACTTGATGAGCCAGCTTACTTCACAGAGGAAATCATTGTTTTCCAGATTCCAGAGAGCCTAATGTCAGGGCAGAGTACTATTGAAAAAAATCCCTTTGTTTCCTGTTCCTCCTCCACTCTCTGTCCCATCACCATGAACATCACAAACAAACACACATAAACACACACACACACACACACAATTTTGAGCCAACCTGAAGAATGTGGGTAGTTTAGGGAATTATTTTGATATAAATTTATCACTTTTGGTCAGGAAACAAAATAAATTCTATAAAACAGAGTTTATTTTCTTCACTCAAACCTCCTTCTAAATTTCTTTTCTCAAGAGAGAAAAATATCTTACTGCCCAGTCATTCATATCAGAGACCAGGAAACCATCCCCTGATCCTCCAGTTTCCTCACACTTTATATCCAATTAGTCAATGAGTCTGATCAGTGACCTCTCCTTAACTTTAATCTCTCCCTGCATCACCTTCAGTGAGGTGGCCTCAGTTCAGCACCCATCATCATCTCCTGGATAAAGATGGTCCCTACCTGATCTCTCTGTCTTCAGTCTACCCACAACACATCTACCACACTGCCCCCAAAGTAATCAGAGAAAGACTATACTAGCTCCTGAACTGCTTTCACAATAAAGCCTAAAAACCATGAAGGCAGAGACTATGTCTATTTATAATCACTCAAAGAGAATGGACCACTTCTTTTGTGTCCTACTCTCCACTCTTCATATAGTATTCTAACTCCCAAATATATTTACTTGGTTACTTAACTGACAGAAGGCCTCCTTTAGCCCCCTTAACTATATTGTGAGCTCTCTGGAGAACAGAACTATGTCCTCAGGAGAAGGAATAAAAGAGGAGAGAGGGAAGGGTAAAGTGCTGAATATGCAAATGCACATACAAATACAGAAACTTTCCCTTTATTACCTTTCATATACAATATGTCACCAATTCCTGTCAATTCTGAATATCTCAAAAAGCTGTCCACCTGTCTTCATCCCTTAGTTCATTCCCCCAGCAGCTGTCACCTGGATTCCTATATAACCCTTTTCTGTTTTGTATGTCCCAAAAGCATTGAGTCATGTTGGTAGTAAGGAAGAAAAGGACAAAATACAGTCCAAACTCAGCTCCCAAGATCAAGTTGAGGGAACACTATTTGGTCATTTGCCTGCCAAGAGAGAGCACATTTTTATAATTCATACAAGTTTTTTTTTCTAATTAACACAAGACATATGTGCTAGCAATGTGGCCCTGTTTCCAACCATTCTTCGCCCTACTATCAGAGTCTTTCTAAAGTATAAATATGATCCTGTCACTCTCCTTTGTTCTTGGTGTGAAGTTCAAGCCCAATGATATGACTGAAAGCCTTCCATGTTCCACCTTTAGCTCACCACTCCCATCTCAGATCTCACACCTTCTCACATTGTATATACTGGCCTCCATCCATCCTTTCTCTATATATTGCAGTATCTATCAACCCCAGGCTGTGAAGTCCTTTTCATTCTCCTGGAAAGTCACCTCTCTACCGCCTCTCCAATTCCACATCCTACAGTTACAAGGATAACTCATGACCATACTTCGGGTCTTAGACCTGGTGTCACTCCCCTTAGAAGCAGTCCCCAACTTCTCTAATCCCCCTTCTGATCAGGTTCAGTTCTCTCACATCACCTTATCCTCACCCTTGGCATAACATTTAACCCTCTGTGTGTTAATTGACAATTTACTTGTCCTTATTTCCTCTCCAGAAGGTGAGCTTCTTGAGGGCAGAAGACAGTCTCTTATCACCATTGTATCCCCAATGACTATCACCATGCTCAATAAAAAAAAAGCATAGGGGCATCTGTGAAGCCCAATTTGCTAAGCATTGAACTCTTGATATCAGCTCAGGTCACGATCTCAGGGTCCTGAGATTGAGCCCTGCATTGGGCTCTGTACTGAGCACACAGCCTGCTTAGTATTCTCCCTCTCCCTCTCCCTTTGCCCCTCCCCACAAACCCCATGCATGCTCACTCTCTCTTTCTCTCTTTCAAAAAAAAAAAAAAAGCATAGAATTTGTCTTCTCCAGACTACCAGTTGTAATAAATCCATCCCAGAGCTAACAAAAATACCACTAAAATAAACCAGTTGCTACTTTATCGTATGGGCTTAAACCATAGGAAGACAACATTATACCCTTAGACAGGAATATTGAGTCACCCAACTAATAAGGAAAAACTATCTTGAACTATATCCTTATTGTTACTAAAATAACAAATTTTAGTTTAACATTTCCTCCTAAGTAATCTTCCATCTAGCCTTCAGCCTCTATTTAGTTTGATTCAAATTTTATGTGAATTTACTTCTGCCTAATCCTCCAATACTAATCCCTTCTCTAACCATGTTTATACTTGTTCAGGGCTTTACTTTAGTCCTTTAAATCTATTTTAAAGATATCAAGGCCAGGCTCATTCAAAAGCAACTGAAAACTGATTTCACACTTGAGAAATGCAAGTCCCTCCTTACTCTGCTGTCAGCCTGTCACTCTGTAGAGATTCCTAGAAAAATAAAAATAGAAATACCATATGATCCAGTAATTCCATTTCTATGTATCTATGCAAAGAAAACAAAAACTCTAATTTAAAAAGATACATGCATTCCTATATTTACTGTAGCATCATTTACAGTAGCCAAAATATGGAAGCAACCTAAATGTCCACTGATAGATGAATGGATAAAGAAGATGTGATACACACACACACGTGCACACACATATACACATACATACAATGAAATGTTATTCAGTCATTAAAAATAATGAAATTTTGCCATTTGCAACAACATGGGATGAACCTACAAGGTATTATACTAAATGAAATAAGTCAGAATAAGACATATACCATATGGTTTCAGTAATTGTGGAATCAAAACCAAAACAAATGAATAAACAAAAACTCAAAAAGATTCAGAAATACAGGGAACAGACTGGTGGTTCCCAGAGGGAAGACAGGTAGAAGAATGAGCAAAATAGGTAAAGGTGATCAAGAAGTACAAACTTCCAGTTTTAAAATAAATAATTCACAGAGATGAAAATTACAACATAGAGAATATAGTTAATAATATTGTAATAACTTTCTATGGTGATAGTAACTACATTTATGGTAACTAGTAAGAATCCAGTAATGCTTATAATGCATATAAATGTTAAATTATCATGTTTTACTCCTGAAACTAATATAATATTGCATGTCAACTTATATTTCAAGAAAAACTTTAGCACACACATTTGTAGATATATAAGTACATATATACATAACTATTAGAATTAGTAGACACAGAATATAGATTAAGAATGCTTAAAATATTTTTTTTTAAGTTTAAAGAAAAAAAGGGAGATTTAAAACACATGATCAAAAGCAATTAGATTTTTTTTTAAAGATTTTATTTATTTATTCGAGATAGAGCATGAAGAGGGGGAGAGAGAGAGAGAAGCAGACTCCCCTCTGAGCAGGGAGCCCAATGCAGAGCTCAATTCCAGGACACCAGGATCATGACCTGAGCCAAAGGCAAATGCTTAACCAACTGAGCCACCCAGATGCCCCACAAGCACATTTTTTTAAGTACCAAAGAGTAAGCCTATAAATAATTTTTTAATTGTAACAAAATTTTAAAACTTCAATGAACAGATCTAAACAGTTTCAAACAACCACCAAAATTTTTGGCCTGGAAGTTAAATTAGACAAAAGAATGGGGATTTTGAGAAGTTACAAGACATAGAAGATAGAGTGAGTAATGCTAAAACACATTTAGGTCCCTCCAGAAGGGGAGTAGAGGGAGATGAAGCAAAAATAAGATGGAAAAAAATAATGAATGCTAAATGTACAGAACTGATTAAAGAGCCAATTGAAATACTGAAGACCTCAACTCCAAAAATCCCAGGCAAGATAATTTTTAAAAGTCTAATCCTAATCACATCACAGTGACAGTGGCAGAACACTGAAGAGAGAGATAATAGAAGGCTCTCAAAAATAACAATTAGACTGACAGATGACTTCTCAACAGCAACAATGGAAGCCAGATGTAAGCTGAACATTTGTTTTCATTAAGCAGACAGAATTGTCAAGCTGGAATTCTATACACAGGAAGCATACTTTTAAGAATGAGTAAAAAGTAAGGATATTTCAGGGAAATAAGAATTGAGAGAAAGATCATTACTAAGAACATGTCTTGAGGTAAGAAAAGAACGCTAGTTAGAAGATCTGAGAGACAAAAAGAAATGAAGAGCAAAGTTAGCCAAAATGTGAGTAAATATAAACAATTACTGATTATTTATAAATAAAAATATTTTGGTTTTAAATATATAGAATTAAGATATATGAAAATGATAATATGGGAGTGGGGTTTGAAATTCAAGTTTTCTAAGGTCCTTGTTTAATTGGAACAAAATATAATTTTAGTAACTTTAGAGTTTCATGTTAAACTCATTCATGTTAAAATTTCTAGAAAAATAATAGAGCATATAACTTTTTTTTTAATTTTTTATTTTTTATAAACATATATTTTTATCCCTAGGGGTACAGGTCTGTAAATCACCAGGTTTACACACTTCACAGCACTCACCAAAGCACATACCCTCCCCAATGTCCATAATCCCACCCCCTTCTCCCAAACCCCCTCCCCCCAGCAACCCTCAGTTTGTTTTGTGAGATTAAGAGTCACTTATGGTTTGTCTCCCTCCCAATCCCATCTTATAACTTCTGAACTATTAGAGGAGAAAAAAAATGGCAAGGGAACTGTCTGACAGTCTTCAGCCCAGTAAGGTTCACCACAAGGAAGACTGCTTCCGTATGATTTATTTGCATACAGAACAATTGACTTTACAGAGAAAATTTGCTCTATGGCTGACACTTTGGGCCTTAAACTCAAATAAAATATCTGCTATGCATGGATAATTAAATTATTCAGTAGATATCAGAAAATAACTATGTTCCAGCACAAATATATCACTACTATGTCAAAAACTACTCAGACCACATGGCCTCTCAACACTGAGGTCTCTTCATTAATCAAGAGCTATCCCTGACTTCTTAAACCCACTGTATGGAATGACTGGTGCTATTGGGAACCCCACTGAATATCCTAAAAAATAATGCTTCCTATTTGAATTGCATGTAGTATATGATCTCATTCAATTTCTATGGAAACTCTTAGAGGTAGATGTTAATTTATGCTATAAATGAGGAGATACTGGCTATAGAAGTTGAAACAATTTGTACAGAGTAAACTAGTTGTATATGTAGATTTCAAACACTAATCTCCTGGCTGCCTATAAAACTCTAAAATATTCCCAAGTCAAGTGGCAAACTTAACTAAATTTCTCCAAAAGTAGTTTAATCACAATGCTTTACAAAATATTTAACTTTCTAGATGTTTATTTTCTGTACCATAAATTGTCTTCCTAACCCATCATGCCTATATTTTACTGTATGTGTTTAATATGTGTTTATGTATACACTTCAAACTACCCAAATAATTTCATTTCAATGAAGTAGCAAATATCGATTCCTGACAAAGGACTATGAAGAAATGATTCAGTGGTTCAATACTGGGTCCTTCCCTTGGTTATCATCTTCTTTCAAAATTTTTAAACTTCTTTTAAACTTTTTTTAAAACTTCTCCTCATGTCATCCATAAGTATATCCACAAATATAACAACAACAACAACAAAAATTTTTTTCATGGCTTTTAAGGAATGAATGATTAAAATGCAAGCTAAGTGTGGCTTCTTAGAAACTATTTACTATTTGTTAACCTTTTTGAGTAATGAAAAGATAGCCCTAAAATGAAATATTTGTTAACTGGTAATTAAACTTTAGGTGATACTGGTTTTACTGAAATTTTAGAAATAAGTATTTTTTAAACATCCACTGATTTAGAAATCATATCACAAAGCAAGAAATTGATTCTCTGCTAAATAAATATCAATTGGTATATCTTATAATTTGAATGGCATTAGCTCTGCATAATTTTTTAATACCACACATTGGTAATTTGAAAGATATTGGTTCAGTGAGACATATAAATCTTCCAAACGTTGATATATTTTGTTATTCAACACCAAAAACTCACATTAATTAATACCACCACCAAATTCATCAGATAAGTCCTTAAGTATAGAAAAGCTGTCAAATTTGCTATAACACATGGTTTCTAAAATTCTAATTTTTAAAAGCTTAAACTTTATCATTGGCAACAAATGCTATTGGTTGGTTATCTTCCTCCATGATGACATTTTTTAAAACAGACTGCAAAATATCTAAGTCTGAAAAACCATAGTTCATCAGTTTTGTTTTTTTTCAAGTAAAAATGGTTCTTGCAAAAATGACTAGTTCAGCACGTACCTTTCAAACAGGTGTTTTTTCTCAAGTACAAATATCATACTTTGCTATGCAGCAAAAGTGTTATTTCATCACAAAGAATATAAAAAAGATGTGTATTCAGGATTAGAGATTTTAATAAAGTTACTTTTTACTGCTTCATCAATTCTGTTCTTAAGGAAAACAGACATTGTTTTATTTTCATTTATTTTAATTTTGTGGAGGGGAGGGGAAGAAGAGGGAGAGAGAGAATCCCAAGCAGACTTCCCACTGAACATGCACCCCCATGACCCCAAGATCATGACCAAAGCTGAAATCAGGAGTCAGATGTCTAATCAACTGAGCCACCAGGTCATTGTTTTATGCTGCAAGTGTTTGGCAGTGAAGAACTCAAATGAGTATAAGTATAGTTTAATCTCACTATTTACATTTGTGCTAAGGTCCCAACAGTTTTATCCTCTATATGTTTTGCATCACCATTAAATGCGAACACATTGTAAAGTAACAATAACTTCTTACTATCATTATCAAAAGTTTGACCATTAAGATCCTCTGACAGGGTCTTGGAGACATTTAGGGGTCTGTAAACCATACTTGAGAACCATGGATTTAGATCACCCTGAATTTACCCTTCAGGTTGAGATAGGAGTTACCTTTATGTCAGTCACATGAGAGGTGAAGATATCTGAACAAAACTAAAGTTCTATTAGCAAAGAGGAAAGGGTAAATGGATATCAAATCACCCTTCAGAATATGCTATAGCAATATAGGAGTTAACAAAGTTATTTATGATAATGTTAAATATAAAAATCACAATAATAAATTGCATAATAGAGTATTCTCTGAATTAAAATAATGTTCAATGTTGTAGGAAGAGCAATGAAAAAAATTAATAAAAATAATTACAGTGCCCAGAAGGTTCACTAGATCAGAAACATCTTGAAGATAATATAGATCATAACTCAATCTTATATACCTCTGCCTAGCAGAGCACATGACACATAGCAAATGTCAATTGAGTTTGTTGAATAAATGAATGAATGAGTAAATGAACGAACAGATTAATCAGTTAAAAGAATAAAGAGAATATTCATAAATGCTGAGCATTAATATCAGTAGCAAATAGAATGATGATCCAAACGTGATGACATGGAAGAAGGAGGAAAGAAAAAGAGGAACTAAAAAAGAAAATTCTAAGGGAATACCTACACAGAAATTAAGCTGCAAATTGACCGTATTCTTCTATTTCAAATTTGTGTAACAGTTCATTAATTCCAACATAATCTCTATAGGGATTAACTGTGACATCTAAGAATGACTGTACTGGAGCATGAGTGGTTATATGGGTTAGGATAGTTCAAAAATCTATGAATTAGTAACTCTAAGTTTTCATGACAAACAGCCAAAAGAAAATTCTATTATTTAATCTAAAATTAAAACAAGATAAAAATTCTATTGATTCATACAAATTAATCATAGAAATTCACATTCTCTTGAATCTTCTACTGTCAATCTCTAGAGTATAATAGAAACAAAAAAACTACTTTCACAATAATTTTCAAGGTTAACACTCACTGACTTACCTTTTTAAGAAGGAGTAAAAGTCATATATATACTTTAAAAACATAGATTCTGAAACTGGATGACCTGAGTTCAAATTCCAAATTTATTCCTTCCTGGAAGTGTGATCTAGAGAAAACTAATAAACTTCTCCATGCCTTAGTTTCCTGAAGAATGATACACCCTAAAGACTTTTCTGATTTCCCTTCATTGTATAAAATCTATTCCCCAACTTCTGGCTCCCTAGCACTGTATCTGTATCCCTCTTATAGAACTTTACTACCTTGTATTTCAGTCTTTTTTATTCGAATCCAATTCATGCCAATGAGTCTGCAAGTTTTCTGGACATACTGCTTGTGTTTTACTCATTTTGTAGCCTTTAAAGAGCACAGCACTAAGCCTGGCACAAGGAAGCACTCATGTAAGTATTTTTTAATATTAATTTATAGGCACAATGAAAATAAAGGAATATTAATTGAGGGCCTATTTTATACTAGCACCTGTACACATAAGAGCTTTCACACATGTTATTTCATTTACCCTCAAAACATTCCTTCCAGAGAGCTATTACTGTCTGCATTTTATAATTTAGAGAATTTAGAATGAGAGGAGTTTAACTAACTAAATAAATCTATCTCTTTCCTCCAATGAGGAAATGTATATTGGGAGGTAGGGGAGGTATTCTATGTATACTAATAAAAACAAACGCAATACAGTTTATATAAGTGATTCAAATGAGGACAAAAGGAAGGAGCCTAATGTGGATAATTTAAGATTTTATGGGTGAGACCATACCAAAGTGGGACTAAAAGCAAAGAAAATCATCAATAGTTAGAGATGGCCAAAGAACATTATAATGAGCTCACAGTTTCGCTTCTGATCTAGTCTTTTTGCAGTAGGTTCAGAGACTATTCCCCAGTTAAACACTGGAAGACTATATTTAAAATTTTACAAAAGAAGCCAATGAAAATATAGAATGGAAAAGATTTATAGCAAGCTTTGTATTCATAATATAATATATAATGTTTAATAATAATGGGTAATATTTAGTGAGTGTTCATCAGGTGCCAGAAGTCTTGTATGAAGTCCTTTCCAAAGAGCCATACACCTGTTATTAAGAATCATGTGACTGTTAGTGACCAAGGCAAGGGTTAGCTTTAGATTTACCTGACTCTAAAGCCAGCTCACAAGGCTATGTGTAGAACTATTTTAAGCTAAGGGACATTGGTAGACTTGTGTTCAGTTCAAAATAGAAATCTTAATCAAAGCATATTAAGTTTCACCTGGGTGGCTCAGTTGGTTAAGTGTCTTCCCACAGCATAGGTCATGATGTCAGGGTCCTGGGATTGAGCCCTATTTAAGGCTCCCTGCTCAGGGAGAGTCTGTTTCTCCCTCAGCCTATCTGTCCCCCACCCATTCATGTTCACTCTCTCTCTTAAATAAAAATCTTTTTAAAAATTTTAAAGCATATTTAGTTTTCAAATAATATAAGACTTATAGTATTGAATAGTATTTGAAAGCTGAAATACACAAGTAGTTACCACAAAAGGTAATAAAAAAAACCATTTTCTTCTTGATCCATAGTTGTCCCTGATGACTATACTTGTATTACTCCCACCTAAAGAAAGTCTTTGACCCTAATTCATTGCCGCTCCCAATCCAGTTCCTTCATTTGCCTTTTGTTTTGTTTTGTTTTTTTAACCACACTTGTTTCATCAGCTCTTTCCTAGTGCTTTTTTATTTTAGTGCTTCATCCTTCCATAAAGTGCTTTTCTATGAAAAGTTCCCATGACTGGACAATCTCTTGATGGTGATGATGATGACCATTACTAACCACCATGATGAGGATAACAACTACACAATCTAAAGAATTACTCAGCTCAATGAGAACTTAAGACCTCTACTGTCTTAGAAAGTATGATAAATGTGTTCAGCATAATCCCCATTGCTATTTAACAACTTAAATCTTTAGGATAAGGAAGTGAGATAAGGAAGTTCATCAAAATACTTTAGTAATTCATAATGTTATATTTATGCAAATATTTTAGTCGTGATTCAAATTCCTGAGTTAAGGAGATACATAAATACTCTCCTTGCATTTCTAAAAAGTTTATTGTAATGTGCAATAATGGTACTCACTCTGTATTTTATTCTGTTTCTAGCTTTACATCTCTTGCCTGGAGTGAAAAACTCAATGGTACATTTGAATAACAATGGATATGCCGGCATTGTCATTGCAATTAACCCTAGGGTACCAGAAGATGAAAAACTCATTCAAAACATAAAGGTAAGGGAGAAAATTTTATTACGAACTTATTTTTATTCCAGTAAGTATTTTCCATCCCTGTTGCCAAGGCACATAAACATGCTCATAAGTAACAACTTTCCAGAACTGTTTTGACAGTATTCATCATTTATGTAGTATGTATCTAAACTGTCAAGATTAATATCTGCTTAGTTTAAGTATGATTTCTCATATATTTATAGTAATAGTCATTCCCCTAATAAATTATTAAGAGGCAAAACTACAATGTTTCTTCAACTTACTAAGCTAACAGAAAGACCTTAGACCTACTGAAGAATTCTTTTTTTTAAGATTTTATTTATTTATTTGAGACAGAGAATGAATGGAAAGAGCACAAGCATGAGGAGCAGCAGGCAGAGGGAGAGGGAGAAGCAAGCTCTCCACTGAGCAGGGAGCCCAATGCAGGGCTTTATCCCAGGACACTGGGATCCTGACCTGAGCTAAACCTGAGCTAAAGACAGAACTTAACACATGGAGCCACCGAGGCACCACCTACTGGAGAATTCTTTTCAAACTTACCTTTGTAAAGTTAATTTTTGTAATGTTTATATAGCTAACCCATACTTAAGCCTTAGATCTTCACTGTACATTATTTTAGTTGTTCATATTTGTTCAACTCTGAAAAATTAACAACGAGCTCTGATGTATTTGATTTTAAAGAAAATATTGCATATTTTTGAAGTTGATTTACTTCTTAATTTTATTTGGGTTAGTCAGCATAACAGAAACACTTTATATATATAGCATTTTAATATATTCTATCTTCTCTGATCTTCTTCTCAATATCTCTATGAGGTAAATTATTACCCTTGTTGCATAAGTGAGAGAAGCTAATTCATACAGTCTTAAAGTAAGTGGTAAAACTGGAATGTGAAGGCAATGAGACATACGTATTTTTATTTTCATTACTGCTTGATAAAATTTTGCCTTTTCTGAACATACTCCATATGAAAAAGTAACTCAAACCTAGCAAAGTGGTTTTTTTTCAATTAAAAATATAAAATCTACAAAACTTTAAACTCTCAGCCCGTTTATAAACACCTCTGTTTAATTAAACAACTTGCCAACAAGCTCCCATTCTTAATTACCTTTATATATATCATCCAGAACTCATTCCCCTCTCCAACCCAAAATACTGAATACGGGTCTAGATAGGTTAAAAAAAAATACGATTGATTTTTGGGCATATGTAAATGAACAGTTTACAGACTAAAGAGATAGAGTAAAATTCAACTTATTTTTCAGTTAGGCTTTGCTAAAATATTGGGGGAAAGGGAGCTTAGATTTGCTTCTTCTTGTTCATGTGTACAATTTCATGCTCATTTCATTGTGAAATTGTTACCATATTTTGTCAGGAAATGGTAACTGAAGCTTCGACTTACCTGTTTCATGCCACCCAACGAAGAGTTTATTTCAGGAATGTAAGCATTTTAATTCCAATGACCTGGAAGTCAAAATCTGAGTACTTAATGCCAAAACAAGAATCATATGACCAGGTAGGGTATTTTATCTAGCTCCTACACTGTTTTTTTCTTCCTATGCTTCCTAAAAATTAATACTCATAATTTAAAAAAAATTCCTAGCCACTACTTCAGTAATTAAATTGGTAATATTAGTTATCTTAATTTAGATAAAAGAAATCCTTGTTTTCATCACTTGTGATGTTTTGGTTTATTCTTCTGATTTTTAGGCAGATGTCATAGTTGCCAATCCTTACCTAAAATTTGGAGATGATCCCTATACACTTCAATATGGACAATGTGGGGAAAAGGGACAATATATACATTTTACTCCAAACTTCTTATTGACTAATAATTTGCCCATCTATGGGTCCCGAGGTAGGGATATCTATTTTATACTTCTATTTTTATTTCCATGGAAACAAATATGACACGGTAATTAATAGTATTTTTAATGATTTTTTAAGAGAAGTAGTGATTAATATCTTTACATAGAAATATAGTAGTTATGTTCAATATAATTATATTTCTTTGTGTGTTTAATAATAAATTTAATAAAAAATAATACATTAAAAATAAGTAATAAATACTAACCCATTTCAACATTTTTTACCTAATAAAAGATACCAATTTCTAAAGTTCTTTGACTTAATTAAGCTAAGGATCTGGGGCAGGAAGACATAAAATACATGGACACTCTATTAAAATATAGTAAATATAAATTTGTAAGTGGCAATATTCTCTCATAGGCAGAGTGTTTGTCCATGAGTGGGCCCACCTCCGATGGGGAATATTTGATGAGTATAATGTGGACCGGCCATTCTATATTTCCAGACGGAACACTATTGAAGCAACAAGGTAACATTATATTGAACAAATTTATTTTCAAAAGTTTTCACTTATTATTTTTAAATTTTCACTTATTAATTTTAAATTTCTATACTAGGCAAACAAAAGGTGTCTTAGTGGCTGAATGCTCAGAGTTAATTGCAATATCTAACCAGACCCACTATGTATATGTCCAAATATTTCTGGAGATGCTACCTTAGAATCAAGATCAACCTGGAAATGGGATTCATTTCAGTATTCATGGGGATTGTACTAAAATATGTTATTGTCAGAGAAGAAACGAAAAAGCTGTAGCCTAAACCATAAGATATCTGAGAACTTGAATTCATTCCTATCATATCCTTTATTTCATTTTATTTATTTAGTTTCCCCAATGTTTTATTCCATTTGATTCCACTCTTTAAGGTGAATCTGTTCCAGTGAAATCAACGAAAGTACTAGAGCTCCATGTTGAATATATTTATTCTTCATTTAAGCTTAAGCTTAAAAAAAGTATTTTTCATAAGGATAAGTGAGTAAATGATTTTTGAAATATAAATATTTTATATTATATATTACATATAATATATAAATATTTTATTATTATATTCCTTAAATATGAATATAATTCTGGGTAGATTTAGACATGTCCTATTAATAAATGGATGAGATATTTAAGTATAGAGTATTTAAAGAGTATTAAAGAAAAATAGAAATCAGTGTAATTGGAAACAGGTCTTTGGGATAAAAAAACATGTTAAAGAGGCGTAAGAGAAACATGCATCTCCCCATGTTCTCCATGTTGTTTGCTTTTTCCCTACTGAGCTGCTGGAGTATCATGCAGACAGGGCTCTCACCCTATGTAACTCCTCCCCCACCACCTCCCTTATCCAAACAATGCTTGTTCATTCTTCCAGACTCAGTTTAAATGTTTGGTCCCCAAGTGTCTTTTTCTTCTCCCTCTATTTGGTGTAAGATCTGAGACTGTCCCCAAAGCAATACACATGGCCTTCTCTCACACAGAGCAGTAGTTGTCTGTGTAATTTTATTACCCACACTAGACTTTAAGATCCTTGAAGACTTTTTTTTGTTTTTTAATCCCCTAGACTTCAGCCTGGCACAGAGTGAAGTAACAGCTAAACAAAGAATGGATCAAGTAACAAATTTTTGATAAATGAATATGAATGTGTTTTCTTATTAATCATAAAAGAGATATATTGGTAAAAACAATTATCTAAAATAACATTTAATGAACTCCTACGGTGTGACAGGCACTTTGTTTGAGGCAGTGTAAGTTTAATTTTCAGGCTTTCCCTGGAGCTAACCCTCTTGGAATATATGACTCACCATCTCCTCTAATCCTTTCAATACTAAAAAAATTTAAGTGGATTAATATCATGACACTTAATATTAATGCAGAATAAAAGTAAATCCAATAAATCAGAACTCTTTAAAGTCTTTTACCCATAACTCCAGCCCCCATTCCTTGCCTGGGACTTGACAACTATCTTACTTATCATACAGACTAAAGAGTTTGTTTGAATGCACAAGCATTTCCATGCAATGTTTATTTTTACTTTGTCCTTCAATCTAGCTCATTGTTTTTCAAAATGTAAATTGTAAAATGCTATCAACACAAACCACACATGGTTTTGTATGGATGGTATACACACATATGTGTATATACATTTATATCTACATACCAGTATGTATGTGTTTATATCACATACACATAAATTTAAGAGGGTTTTAAGCATTATGCTGACTCTCTCATCCCCACTAGGAAGCAATCCTCCATATCTCTTAACTCATTTTATCTTTACAACATCCCTATACCTTAGGAATTATCTTTAATTCAGGGTCACAAGGATAATAGATTAATTTATTATATTAGTGAGCAATGAATGTTAATAAATATAAACTGGCATGATTGTTCTTATTGACATCAAATGTAAATAGAGGCAGGACTGTGACTAATTCTGTCAAAATGAAGTATTTGCCCATGATCTGTAGATCATTAAGGGAAAGATTGTAGAATGTGAGTCTTTTCTCACGATTTCTGGTCTTCATAAATAAATATAATTTAATTCTTTCATCATAGATGTTCAACTCATATTACTGGCATTAATGTGGTTTTCAAGGAATGTCAAGGAGGCAGCTGTATAACAAGGCCATGCAGGCGTGACTCACAGACAGGACTGTATGAAGCAAAATGTACATTTATCCCAGAAAAATCCCAGGCTGCAAAGGACTCCATAATGTTTATGCAAAGTCTCAATTCCGTAAGTACCTTCTTTTTCTAGTTTCACAAAGGAACACTTCAGGAAAAATTAATTAGGGAAGCTGTATTTTCTACTATGAAATTATGTATACCAAAGGACATGAAGGAGATTACTCAAACGATTAACTAAAAGCCATTTTCCAGCCTGTGTCAGGGTGTGCCTGGTAAAGTTTCCACCTTTTTTTTATAAACCAGTTTCTTTTCTTCAGAAGTAGAACTGTACCTTTTCACTGATGTCACATAATTTCTTAAAACAACATCTCTTCCCTCATTTGACTTCTGCGGATTTGTATAGTTCTAAAACTACAACCTTACTTATAATTCTCTCTTCTAAGTGTTAATCAAACTACTTTTCCAAAGTAATTCATTCTATAGCTTTGGAAAAGTACTGACATTCTAGACTTTGTAGTACCTTCACACTAAAGTATATCAAGCTATTGCAAAGTGATACTGTGAAAATGTGCATGGCTCTGTTTCTACATAACAAACTTAAGGGAAAAGTTCACAATTACTAGTCTCATCAATTACAAAATAATAACACAATAATTCAAGTTTTAAAGCTAATGTTTGGCCTGAAATATCTGGTTTCAATGTATAAAGTTGAATGGATAAGAACAGATGTCTTGGAGTCAGAAGACTTGATCTCAAACCCAGTCTGTCATTTTCAGCTATGTCTTTACAAGCAAACTTGCAAAGTTCTTTTGAAAATTTAGTTATCTCATCCCATAAATGGGACTTATAATACATCACAGGTTATTATTGTTAGGCTCACAAGAGGTAGTATGAGTAAAGCATGATCACGGTGCTTAGCACAAGGTGAGCACAAAGTAAACTTCCAAGTTTTAGTTTTTAAAATTTATAAAATATCTGGATAATATTTAATTATCTCTTTCCCTGGATAAGTCCAATCTTAACTAATGTAAACATATTGTAATTAACTAATGAGGGTTTCTAAGCATGCAAAAAAATTTTAAATATGAAAGTCATCAGAAACAAATCAAAATAAAGTATACTACCTCTAGATAGTAAGTCTAACTTATTTAAAAGAAGCAATATTCCATATACCAAATCACTTAGCAACAAATATTTCTTTGGGTAGAAGTTTATAAATGCCTATTATTTCCAATAAAATTTAAACCTGCTTTAGAACTTAAGGCATTAATGATGAAGAACTTGAATCAAAATATAGACTTAATATTTGCTGAAACTCTTAAAAGAACCTAATTAGATATTTAAGTAGAAGTTGTTTACCAGTCTGAAAAAGGTCCCTTCTAGAAATAGTTGAAACATGAGTCAAGAAAGTTCACTTTAACCTGCTAAATCTGGATCAGAATTCAGCATCCAAGTAGGTACCAGATCATGTCACACGAGAGGATAATTGGAATATGTATTGCCTATACCAAGCTATAAGTCCCAAAAGCATATCACTGTCAGGAAATACCTCATGCTGCCTACCTGAGAGATAAATAATAATGAAGAAGATCACATAACTGAGATATGATTAGAACTAATTACATAAGCCATGTCTCAGAGATAAATACTGAACATCTTGTCCAGAATAACACTAACTTCTAATTATCAAAACACAGATTAAATAAATTGCATAGTATTTGTACTACCAGGGCATCAGCTCACCAAAGGGAGATATGACCTGAAATACCGAATGTTCAATTCCATAATTTCATTCCCTTCAATTTCATTATTTCCACTTCATGCTCAGCTGGAAATACAGAAATAATTAAAGATAACTGTTCTTTCTCAGTGAGAAAGTGCAGAAATAAGAAAATATATATATGAATTCAAAGTACAAAGAGGTATAAACCAAGTGCTATGGGAGTACAGCAAGTATCTCCACCTGGAGGTCAGAAAATTGTTTCTAAAGAGATAAAAAAATTACATCTGAAAAGGAATGAGTATGAACTTACCAAAGCAGGAATAGGAAGGGCAACTTTAAGTTAAAAAAAAAAAGTTTATAA